>NC_050098.1:30002500-35002500 GCF_902167145.1 Zea mays | reverse complement strand
GCTTTGTTCCTTAAAGCCGGGTGTGACAGAAGTGGTATCAGAGCAAATGTTGACTGTAGGACGAAACCTAGTTAGAAATGGACAAAACCTTTACCTACTTACCTTACTCTGATTCATTCTATACTTATCTCAATCTGATTCTTTCTATACTTATCTTGACCCTGTCTCACCTTCTACTGTTCTACTCTGACCATTCTTATCTTTTCTACTCTAAGACAAGAAAGATTTCACACCTTGGAATCCTACATTTATAACCTTTTTAAGAGATAGGAGACCAAAAAAAGAAATTAAAAATTATTTTCTCTATTAAAAATGTTGGTTGATTGTTCTGATGATCAATGCTTGATTTGCTTCTTTGATTGATTGAAACATTATAGTTGGGCATCTTAGCATGTACCACTATAAGGTAATGTATTAGCTTTAGTGGGTGACACACTAATCTACTTAGCTAATAAATCCCCCGTAGTAACATTCCTCGTAATTACATGCCTTGTCTACAATTCTTTCTTTCTTACCCTGTATTTCTAACCTAGATGGACTACCCCTATAGTGTTAGAAGAGAGCATTATAGACATGATCCTTGGTATGTCATGGCTAAGAAAGGCAAAGGCCATTATAGCATGTGGTAGAGGTACCGTAGAACTCACTACCACTAAAGGAGAAAGATTTCAAGTTAATATTGCAGTAACCTCCTCGTCCATGCGTGCAATGTTCTTTATACCTGAGGAGTTTGTTGGTGACAACATCCGGGTGGTTAGAGATTTTTCGGATGTCTTTCTAGAGGAGTTACCAGGGATGCCACCTGATAGAGAAGTTGAGTTTGTTATTGATCTCTCACCTAGAACCGCCCCTATTTCTAAACGGCCATATAGGATGTCCGTAGAGGAGTTGAAGGAACTTAAGAAGCAGTTAACTGAGTTACAAGAGGCTGGGTACATTCGTCCGAGTTCCTCACCTTGGGGAGCACCGGTTCTGTTTGTACAGAAGAAGGATGGATCACAGCGGATGTGTGTGGATTATAGATCTCTTAATGATGTCACTGTGAAGAACAAGTATCTGTTGCCCCGTATTGAGGATCTATTTGATCAGATGAGAGGTGCTAGAGTATTCTCGAAGATTGATCTCCGATCCGGTTACCATCAGATGAGGATTAGACCATCGGATATTCCCAAGACGGCTTTCTCAACTCGTTATGGATTATATGAGTTCACTGTTATGTCGTTTGGATTAACCAATGCACCAGCTTATTTTATGAACTTGATGAATAAGGTGTTTATGGAGTATTTGGACAGATTCGTCGTGGTATTCATCGACGACATTCTTATTTATTCCCAGAGTGATAGCGATCATGAGGAACATCTGAGGTTGGTGCTACAGAAGCTACGAGATAACCAGCTATATGCCAAGTTCAGCAAGTGCGAGTTTTGGATTGGCGAGGTGCCATTTCTTGGTCATATTATTTCTAATGGAGGAATTTCAGTGGATCCTGCTAAAGTTAAGGAGATAATGGAGTGGAGAGTACCCACTACAGTTACTGAGATTCGGAGTTTCTTGGGATTAGCAGGATATTATCGGAGATTTATTGAAGGATTTTCTAAGATTGCTAAGCCTATGACTTCGCTTTTGGAGAAAGGAAGAGAATTTAAGTGGGACGAGAAGTGTTAAGACAGCTTTGATCAATTGAAGAAAAGATTAATGTCGCCACCAGTATTGGTTATGCCCGACCTACAGAAAGGATTTGATATCTATTGTGATGCATGTGGCCAAGGCTTAGGATGTGTGCTTATGCAAGAAGGACATGTGATTGCCTATGCGTCTCGTCAGTTACAGAAACATGAATTGAACTACCCCACTCATGACTTGGAATTGGCAGCCGTTGTGCATGCGCTTAAGATTTGGAGACACTATATCATGGGGACCAAGTGCCAAGTATACACGGATCATAAGAGTTTGAAGTATATATTCACTCAAAAGGATCTCAACCTTAGGCAACGCCGTTGGTTGGAGCTTATTAAGGATTACGACTTGGAGATTCACTATCACCCGGGCAAGGCGAATTTGGTTGCAGATGCCTTGAGTCGAAAGGAACATGTTCATTCAGCTATTGTTGCCCAGCTACCTGACGAGATTGTTGAGGATTTCAGGAGACTTAATCTGGGGATAGTTGCTCATACTGAAGGAGTGACTATTGATGTGGAACCTACTTTGGAGCAAGAGATCCGCAAAGGACAAGTTGGTGATGCTAAAATAAAAGAGATCAAGGATTTGATTACTGAAGGTCGAGTTCCGGAATTTACGGAAGATGAGCAAGGCACTGTATGGTTCAAGGACAGAATGTGTGTTCCTGATATTGAAAGCCTTCGTGAGACTATATTGAAGGAGGCCCATGACTCGGATTATTCTATTCATCTTGGTAGTACCAAGATGTATCAGGATTTGAAGCGGAAATATTGGTGGTATGGATTGAAAAGAGATGTAGCTGCACATGTGGCTATGTGCGATGTATGTCAAAGAGTTAAGGCTGAACACCAGAGGCCAGCTGGATTGTTACATCCACTGAAGATATCTGAGTGGAAGTGGGAAGAGATTGGTATGGATTTCATTACTGGATTGCCTCGCACCCAGAAAGGATATGATGCTATATGGGTGATTGTGGATAGATTGACTAAAGTGGCTCACTTTATTCCTGTGAAGACTACTTATAAAGGTTCTCAACTAGCAGAGTTATATATGGCTCGGATTGTGTGTTTACATGGAGTACCAAAGAAGATCGTGTCTGATCGAGGTTCGCAGTTTACCTCAAGATTTTGGAGAAGCTTTCATGAGAATATGAGTACAAAGTTGAATTTCAGTACAGCTTATCACCCTCAGACTGATGGACAGACTGAAAGGACTAATCAAGTATTGGAAGATATGTTGAGAGCATGTGCCCTTCAGCATGGAGGAAGTTGGGATAAGAGTCTACCTTATGCTGAGTTCTCATATAATAATAGCTATCAGGCCAGTCTGAAGATGTCACCTTTTGAAGCTTTATATGGGAGGAAGTGCAGGACTCCTCTATATTGGGATCAGACTGGAGAGAGACAGTTCTTTGGGCCTGAACTGATTCAAGAAGCAGAAGAACAAGTCCTTATAATTCGAGAGAATTTGAGGGTGGCTCAAACTAGGCAAAAGAGTTATGCTGATAATAGACGAAGACCACTGGAATTTGAGGAAGGAGATTATGTGTACCTCAAGGTGTCACCACTTCGTGGAATGAGGAGATTCAAAGTTAAGGGCAAATTGTCCCCACGCTATATTGGACCATTCATGATCTTTAGGCGAGTTGGAGAGATGGCATACCAACTCGAGTTACCTGCTACTCTATCGGATGTGCATAATGTGTTCCACGTGTCTCAACTGAAGAAGTGTCTCCGTGTTCCCGAGGAACAGTTACCAATGGAAGAGCTCAGTGTTCAAGGTGATTTGACTTACACGGAGTACCCGATTAAGATTTTGGATACTTTGACTCGTGTTACGAGGAATAAGGTGATAAAGATGTGCAAAGTCCAATGGAGTCACCACGGTGAAGATGAAGCGACTTGGGAAAGAGAAGAAGAGCTTCGTATAGATTTTCCCCACCTTTTCCCTAGATCTTCTTAATCTCGAGGACGAGATTATTTTTAAGGGGGGTAGGATTTGTAACACCCACTTTGTAAATTGTTAGAAATAATATCAATAGAGAAATAATTTCTCTTTATGTGAGTTTGATCTTTATGCATCATCATATGTGAACACCATGCCAAAAACAATTAATAAAAAGATATGCAACTAAATCATTGCATCATGCTGAATATCTGATTTGTGTGTGCATTTTTGTGACAAGATTATAATAATGTAAAAAAGAAATATGTTAAATATCCAGATGGGGATTTAAAACCTAAAATAATCCTAGAATTAAGAAAAAAAGGAGAAGGAAGAGATTATACAAAATAGAGGGGAGAAAGGAATTTTATTCAATAAATAAAAGTATAATTTAATAACTTCATCACAGTAGGTATCATCAAACTAGATAATTATTCAGTGTACAAAGGTGCCACAAAGTTGAATTTAAATTGAAGTGAATTTGGAATTCAAAATAAGGCAAAATAGGAAAAATAGAAACATAAAAAGAAAAAGAAAAGGGGAGAATACCTAACTGGGCCTCGGAACCCACATTTGGCCCACCAGATGAAGCAACCCGCGCAGCCCAGCTTCTATTCTTTGCGCCGACTGATGGGGCCCACTGGCCAGTCACAAGTCCTCGCGCGCGCGCTGACCGGACTCCTCCCAACACACTGACCGGTGGGGCCGTTTGACCAGCCTCCGCGTCGCGGTCGTCTCCTCCGCGAATGTCGCGCGGCGCGGGCGGACCTCGCCGCCATGGCCGGCGTGGGACTCGCTCGGACCGTTGGGTGTTGACCAATATAAATGTGAGCGCTCGGTGCCGTGACTACTCCTCGCCCACCTAGCCGTGTCCATCGCCGCCGATAGGATTCCAGTGCACGCCGCGCAGTGACAACCCCATCGCCGCCGCTGACTCTCCTCTACGCCATCATTCCGGTGTTGCCTGGTGGTCGGGGTAACTTCCCTGGGGCCGTGGAACGCGTCCGTGGCGGATTGAGGCCCGAAACGTCCCAACGGCGCGGGGAATTCCTCGTCGGAGTAGAGATAGCACCGCCGAGCCGCCCCAACGCGTGGACAACCTGTCTGCGCGCCCGATTTCTGGTATTCTTCACCTTCTTCGTGTTCGCCATGGTCTTATGTCGGTGTAGCATAAGTAGATTACGAAATGGCGACAGGAATAGGGTGGGGGCTGCTCCGGTCATGGCGCTCCGCCGTGGAAGGGGCCAGCGCCGCCGCGGGCTGGCTTAGTTTGGGGGAAGCGATTCTGGCCGTTGGATCTGTTGCCAACGCATAGGATTAGATCCTGATACCGGTTCGGCATGGGCACGGGTGAGCCGTTCGATCGTGATCGGGCGGGCGTGGGTTAGATTCGCGATAATTAAATCGGGACCCCAGATTACTGATCCGACGGACCAGATCTCATACCGCTTCATGGCTGGTAAGATCTAATCGCACCCACTAGTTTCTAATCCAACGGCCCATATTCATCGATACCCCCCCTTCGCGGGTAATTTTGCTAAAGAGTCCCCGTGAAACAGAGGAATCAACCCGCCATCCATTTGCACTGTACTCTGAGTCTATAGATTTTTACCCCGAGACCCCTGTACTTTGCAGGATTTGAGGCCCCGTCCAGAATAGTTTTAACCCGAGAATTTAAATTTCAAATTGATTTTCAATGTATAAATAATGTCTAGAACTTCAATAATTCATAGAAAATGCATATGAACTCCAAATTACTTCATTCTAGTTGCTAAAATTTTGTAATATTATTCTCTTTCACTTAGAGCCTCTGTTTTATCATGAAAATAATAAGAAATTTAATTTCCCACTTAATCCTATTTAAAACACATAAAACCTTTGAAAATTCATAACTTAAAATCTATAACTCCAAAAATTATGATTCCTGTCCCTAGAATTTTATTTTAATATGTAGAATATCTCTATGTATTTTGTTTATATGTTTGGTGTAATGTTAATTTCTCTATATGCACTGTGCTTGTTTGTATTGTGGCGAGTAGAAGAGCCCGTGACCGAGGATCCTGGTGAGCAGCAGGTTGAAGTAGCTGAGCAGGAGCTCATTGAAGGCAAGTTGTGCCCTTGACCACATTTTACCCAATAATGTTCTTTAATATCATTTATCCATGCATAGGTTAATTTTGATGGGACCCAATAGGTCACCCTAGATTGTTTATCTCATTACCATGTTACCCCTGAATCACTTGAGTAGTTTGCTATTGCTTTACATGGTTTTGGGATAATCATTTATTATATCTATGTTCCAATTATTCTTGTTATTCTATTTATGTTCATGTCAAGTTCATTAATGTTAATTGGAACATAGAGCTTAACTTGAGAACCACGTGCCACCACAAGGGTTTAATGGGACGCCCTTGGCTGACTAATTAGGAAAGCTAGTGGAAGACTACCTTACCCGAAAGGGGCAAGGGCAGTAGGGGAGTGGTCAGTGTAGGGAGGTCCTTGCTTGATTTTGCTGCGATGGCAGTCAGGCAAGAACCCTGCATTGGAGCTTCCTATAAACTGTAGCGGGTTTTCGGAAGCTAGTGGAACTTTGTAAAGTCCTCGTAGTGTTGCCCTGCCGCGCTTCCTAGGTAGAGGTGTATGGGATTCGCGACCCCTTAGCAGATGGGTAGCATGACTTGTGGGTAAAGGGTACAACCTCTACAGAGTGTAAAACTGGTATACTAGCCGAGCTCACGGTCATGAGCAGCTCAGGACTCTCTGATGATTAAATTATGGAACTTAAATTCAATTTTGTCATTTGCATATGCATGGGTTTATTATTAAATTTGTTCTATTACTTTATTTAAGGTTTGGTATTTACTTACATCTAGTAATTGCTAATAAAAGTTTGACCAACATTAAAAGCAATGCTCAACTTTAACCATTCTCTTTGATAAGCCTTACACTCCATGAGCTCCCACCTTTGGTGAGTTCATGTCACATTATTCCCCACGACTTGTTGAGCGATGAACGTATGTGAGCTCACCCTTGCTGTCTCACACCCCCCATAGGAGAAGAGCAGGTGGTTCAGGAGGAGCCACAAGGCGAGGAGTATGATCTGATCTAGGTGGCGTTTCTCAGTCGACATTGGCGCCAACGATCCTTAGTTTTTTTTATATTTATTCTTTTATTTTGTAATAAGTCTTCCGCTATGTAATAAATACTCTGATTATTGTGACATTTATCTCTATACACTCTGTTATTATATATGTTGTCTTCTTGGCGCATGTATGAGATGCACCTGGCTTTGTTCCTTAAAGCCGGGTGTGACAGTCAGACCGTCCGAGAAGCGCAGCACGGGCTCCTGCTCCTGCCCCTTGGTCTGCGCTTGCCCCCCAGCACTGGAGGTCGTGATGGACACCTTAAGAGTCTCCCCTCTATCGGGAGTTTTCTCGGCCACCACTTTCCTGCAAGAAATTTTATGATTCCCATCGGTCTCTCTTGCGTTGCCGATGATTATCTCTTTGTCTTTGCCCTTATCGGCCGTGTTTGGCCGAACCAGGATCCTCTTGCCCTCAAAATCAATCATGTTCATCGGAAAGGGATCCGTGTCCACCTGCATTTCCTGAAATTTCAATCGTCGTTTGTTAATGGCCGATTGAATCTGTCGACGGAATACATTGCAATCATTAGTGGCATGAGAAAATGAGTTATGCCACTTGCAGTATGCACAATGTTTCAGCTCGTCGGCGGATAGAACAGTGTGATTTATTTTAATGTTGCCATTTTTGAGTAATTCATCAAATATTTTATCACATTTACCAACATTAAATGTAAACTTAACCTCCTCTTGTCGTTTCTTTTGAATCGGCTACAAGGAGGAACAAGCCGAAGATTTGGCCTGCTTTAGCCAAACCATTTCAGCAGCATATACTTCTGTTGATTCGTCGTCCGAGCTACTTTGGTCGCATTCTACTATATGGACATTGTGACGAATGGTTTTGGTAGTCTCTTTGCTTCGGCTTTCACAGGCCAAAGCTCTCTGGTGTAATTGTACTAGCGTGAAAAATTGGATGCCTTCTAATCTTTCTTTTAAATAATATCGCAGTCCATTAAAGGCTAATCCTGCTAGCTGTTTTTCTGCTAAGTGTATTTGGAAGCATCGATTTCTCGTATCCCGAAACCTCCAGATGTATTCATTAACCGATTCATCCTTCCCCCGTCGCAGGGCCACTAGGTCTACCAGATCTAATTCATAATCACCGGAAAAGAAGTGATCATGGAATTTTTGTTCTAACTCCCCCCATGACAAAATAGAATTAGGAGGTAAAGTGACGTACCACGCGAACGCGGTTCCTATTAAAGACAATGAAAATAAACGCACACGAAATGCTTCTGTGTCGGCCAATTCTCCTAATTGTGCTAAGAACTGGTCTATGTGTTCACGCGTGTTTTTTTCTTGGTCACCTGAAAATTTTGCGAATTCGGGTATCCTGGTTCCCTGGGGGTATGGGTGGTGATCAAATCGGCTGTCATAAGGTTTCCGATATGATTGCCCCCAGGCACCATGCTTACTCCGAGCTTATCTCGGAACGCCCCGGCTATTTCCTCCCTCACTATATTGATGGCAGCCAGTGCGAGACCACCGGCTCTCTGGTTAAACATAGGTGGGGTTGGCTAGATATTAGCATGTTGTCTTTCCCTCCATTGGTTTGAGCTATGTGGTGCATTGTCATTTACCCTATATGGCTCATAGGATTGATCGTTCCTTTCTGGCCTTCTAGGCAGGGCCGGAAAGCTTTCCTGGGCTCGGGATTTTGTATTAATGGGCTGATGCGTCGCATAGTGTGATGGGAAGTGTTGCTGGGACGGGTGAGGAATCAGGTAACAATCCTCCTAAAAAAACTCATGCGCGAACTGTCCGGACATGTACCCGGACCGTCTGTGATTATATGCGGACCGTCTGTCGCTGTATGCGGACGGTCTGACTGGGTAGTTTAAATTCTGTGCAATACGATGTGGCTCGGGCACATGTGTTCGTAATTCATTAAAAATGGGCCCGACCGTTGCTGGCCCGGACGGTCCGTGCTCACGTGCGGACGGTCCGGGCATGTACAGATCGGCTGATTTACTGCCGATTTGCGGTTGCTCAGGGTATGTGTCCATCGACATCCCATAAAGGGGTTGTGACTGGTCGTGACAACCTATAACCGATGTATTACGCGTGTTACCCCCTAATTCAACCTCGTGCGAAGGAAAATTTGCAATACTAGATTTATCAAATGCACGTACTAGTCTCCTATAATCATTTTGTATACCCCCATGATATTTTGCATTTGTTCTCGCTGTTCATCTACATAATTCTTAAGAGATTGTAGCTCGTTTATATTACTTACATTGGGGATATCTGGTGTGGGTCAGAGCGAAGCCGAATCCGTCGCCCGTTGTCGGACGACTTTATTGTTCCTGCCCACCTTGAAGTTGGCCAGGAACTTCGCCCTTGCCTCTTGAATCAGCTGCTCCTTATGCTCCTCAAACTGGAGCTGTTCGTCAGCCAGCAAGGTTTCCCAAGTCGGCTCTATAATGTTGCCGGGGGAGACTTCAGAACTATCCCTTGAACCAGCCATTAAGGGCCGATTTGATGGGTCTAGACGTGTTGTCCCTAGCGGAGTCGCCAAAAGTATGTTGACACCTTTTTCGGGCGCCAATCACTCAACATGAACCGTGGCAGTGCTCTCTGCACAGGGGTAGACGGTCCGCGGCCAGGGACCGGACGGTCCGCGGCCTGGCGCGAGGCTAGGGTTTCTTGCCTGATGGCCGGATGATCCGCACCCTGGGGCCGGATAGTCCGCACGTGCGCAGGGGCGGCGGAAGTCACCGACGGCGCCTGGATCTCGCTCCCGGGAGGAACCCCGTCGGGGAGGAGAGATCCTAGGAGATGTCTAGGCTCGGCAGGCCAACCTAGACTCCTCTAATCGACGTAGAGTCGAAGTGAAGCGAAGAATTTGGGATTGGAAGACTAACCTAGAACTAGACTAGAACTACTCACAAGAATAAATGTAAATTGTATTGATTGAGGATTCGATTGATTGATTAAATCGGTCGTATTCCTCTGCTTTTATAGAGGAGGGGGTCTGGACCCGTTACCAACAAAATTCCGAGCTAATCCCGAGATTCTTGCCAACAAACACAGCAAGAAATTCGGAACCCTTATCTGTTCTGCGCTTGCGCGGACCGTCCAGCCCACAGGCGTGGACTGTCCGGCCTCAGGGCCGGACCGTCCGGTGCTCTTTTTAGTGCTCAATAGTATTAAATCTTTTTTGGTGCCGACATTGTAGAACGTAAGTAGGACTTCAATAACATGAACGCTCAACAGCGAACTCTACATGCAGTTGTTGCATTACTGGGAAATATAGATAACCGCGACGCTTCGAAAGATATTCATTCAATCGGACCCATATATAATGTTTGGAATAAAATCTCGGAGAAAATTTAGCTCCACAAAAGTCATCGCTACGGTCGCCAGTTCCGAATTTTTTGTATTTTGGCTCTTTAATAGGAATAAAATCACGTTTAGACCCTAGGAAATTTTAATCTCAATTTTGGACCCTTAGCTCGGCGCCACCGCCTATGGCGCCGAGGTAACACATGTCGGCGCCGTAGGCTGTGGCGCCGAGCTATGACGTGGCAGGGCTGATGTGGCAGGCCGCGTGGCACCTAGCTCGGCGCCACAGATCTTGGCGCCGAGCTAGGATGAAGTCGCGCGGCTCTCTTCTCACCACGGTTTTCTTCACACTCTATTTTCCAGCCTCCGCAGCCGCGCCGCCGCCGTGATCGCCGAGCGCCGCCGCGCCACCGCCCGAGCGCCCAGGCCCTCTGCTGCGCCGCCTGAGCGCCCCTCGCCGCGCGCTCCCAGACACGACCGCTCCCTCGCCACGCCGCTCGAGCGCCGCCACGCCCAAGCCGCTCCCTCGCCGCGCCGCTCGAGCTCCGCCACGCCCGAGCCGCCCGGCCCACCGTCCTCTGCTGCTGGCCGCGCCGCCCACCCCGCCGCCCTCTGCTCAAGGTAATGTATTTACTAATTTTAAAATATTTTATATGTATTTTTTGTGTTAATGTTTAGTTTGTTTTTAGTTATTTATAATTAGTTCTCATGTCATGTGCCATTTATTTGATATATGTATTCATTGGTTAGTAATGAGTTAGGTTTAGGTATTAGTTATTAGTTAGTCGTTAGTGAGTAGTCATTTATTTTGTAGCATAGTTTAGGGTTTGTGGTTTACTTGTAAGGTAGTAGCTAGTGTTTATTAACATTGTTGAGCATTTATTTACCCTAGGGTTTATTTAGTACTTTTATATGTTCAGCCATCGCGCTGAAGGTTTATCTGCAGGTTTTAGAAACCTGACCATATAGGGGAGGTGCTGCCCAATTTTTTTTACTATATAGTGTTAGTCAGATACCATATTAAATGGATATTGAGTTAGTAATATGTTTTTGCAATAGATGGACACCCTAGTGACACTATACCATGGAGGAAGCGTGGGGATAGATGCGTATGGGAATGTTACTTTTGATGGTATGAAGATCGTGACCATGTTGTTCGATGAAAGACCATCTTTTGACAAAATTTTCGCTCGAGCTTGTGAGGAGATTAGTTGCGACATAAACGACCCTAGAATATCAATTCAGGGTTTGTTGTCCCATATTACATATGGAACAGTTGTCCGACGGTTGATCTCTATTGCCTCAGAAGATGATTGGGTGAGATATGTAAGAATCGTGAAGACCATGCTTCCACCATGTTTGGATGTGGTTGTTTAGCCGTTATCTATTACTCATCGTGATGCTCCAGTCGGGTTGACTCCACAAATTCCCAATGCATCTCGTATTGAAGCTCCTTTGGTAGAGCTTCCGGAAGAAGTGGTTGTTGCGCCCGATGCTCAATCGGGGCCGCACGAGTATGGGATTTCTCGTCCTCTTCCTGGCGTTTGTGGGGCTTCTAATCCGGTGGTACCCCCCCAAGAGATCCCATTGACCTAGGATCCAGTTCAGGATCATCCTAGTAAGTGTCTTTGACACGCTGTTCATATCCATCGTTATTTCGTTTGATTAGACTTTTTAATGTGGTATTTCTTGCTTCCACCCGATGCAGGATCTCCACAAATCGATAATGGTGCTTATCTTGATGTGCCTGTGTCATATAATATGGACAACATATGTAGGGCATCCAATAGTGTTGATGTTCAGATTGAGGATGAGGAGGAGCCATATGAGGCTGCACGGGCCTTAGATTCTGATGATGACCGTCCGGTTCAAGAAATGACCAAGCAAGAAATTGAACTCATAAGACGTTTGTGTCCGGAGCATGACCCTGCAATACATGAATTTAGTAGTCTAAGTCATTCCACCCGTCCATATGCTGAAGGACGTGATGATGAACTGCTAGAGGCTCCGGATAACGCCGACAGCATTGAGATTAAGGTAGGCTTACTTTTCAAGGACCTGCCTACACTGAGACGATGGCTACAGGAATATTCTATGAACCACAAGAGGCCGTTCAAGGTGAGACATTCGTATGCACAGCGTCGTTACACTGTTGTGTGCGAGGTGTCGGAATGTAATTGGAGGGTATGTGCCCGAAGGCAGAAGGACACCGGAAAGTTTAAGATCACCAAAATTGTAGGTCCACACACTTGTGCCCAGACAGAGCTGAGCTCTAAGCATCGTCAGTTGACATCTACCCTGATTGCGAAAAGGATATTGGGGATATTGAAGGGTCAGCCAAACTTGAAGGTGAAGTCAATTATGACCATGACTTCGGAGCTGTTTGGTTACAGGATCAAATATGGGAAAGCATGGAGGGCAAAGCAGCGAGCATGGAAGATGATATACGGGGATTGGGAGGAGGGTTATGAGAAGTTACCAGCATTGTTCAATGCAATCAAAGCAAAAAACCCAGGCATGCATTACGAGTACATCCCCAAACCTAATGAATGGAGGAACGACAGAGAGATATTTTTTCGTGCTTTCTGGTGTTTCTCGCAGTGCGTAGAGGCCTTCAGGCATTGTCGTCCCGTGCTCTCTATTGATGGTACTTTTCTGCTTGGGAAGTATAAGGGCACATTGTTGGTTGCCATATCATGCGACGCAGACAACGCACTGTTTCCTTTGGCATTTGCTTTGGTGGAGAGGGAGAACAGAGATAGTTGGTCTTGGTTCTTGCGGCTTGTACGCATCCATGTCGTAGGCCCTAGACGCGAGGTTGGTGTCATATCTGACAGACACCAAGGTATTCTTAATGCAGTGCAAGAGCAGATTCCTGGCTAAGCACCCATGCACCACAGATGGTGCACTCGACATCTAGCAGAAAATCTTCTTCGAAAGGATCATAGCAAGGCTAACTTCCCCCTTTTTGAGGAGGTATGTCGACAGTTGGAGGTTTCGTTTTTCGAGGATAAGTTGAAGGAACTAAAAGATGCAACAAATGCTGAAGGTAAGAACTGGATTGCTAGATTGCTGAGGGAACCGCAAAAATGGACAAGGGCCTACGGCGAAGGTGGCTGGCGGTTCGAGTTTCAGACTAGCAACATGGCCGAGTCATTTAACAGTGTGCTCAAGGGTATACGGGGCATGCCAGTCAATGCTATAGTAACATTCACTTTTTATAGGCTTGTGGCTTGGTTTAATGATAGACATGCACAGGCCAAGGCAATGCAGACGCGAGGGCAGAGATGGGCACCTAAACCAACATCACACCTTAATAATGCAAAGGAACGTGCCCATAGACATGAGGTACAATGCTTCGATGGTGAGTTGTCTACTTTTATCTTTTTCCTTAAACAGTTGGTAAAATGACTATAAACTTACATGTGCTTTCTAAAACTTTTGCAGGTGACCTGGCAATCGTATTGTCGGCGTTTCGACCCCAGGGGGTCCCTGGACCGACGAGTAAATTGTCGCCGCGTGCCCCAGCCCAGATGAGTCGGCGCGAGACGGAGCGCGAAGGGGGGAAAAGCCAGAGAGAGACAGGCGTAAAAGGGGAAACCTGCGGCCTTCGTGTTTGTCCCGCGCCCAGGTCAGGTGCGCTTGCAGTAGGGGGTTACAAGCGTCCGCGCGGGAGGGAGCGAGAGGCCTATGCACGCACCGTCCCGTCCTTCCCCGCGCGGCCAACCCTCTGTAAGAGGGCCCTGGACCTTCCTTTTATAGGCGTAAGGAGGGGGTCCAGGTGTACAATGGGAGGTGTAGCAGTGTGCTAACGTGTCTAGCAGAGAAGAGCTAGTGCCCTAAGTACATGCCGTCGTGGCAGCCGGAGAGGTTTTGGCACCCTGTTCGTGTGGTGTCGTGGCCGTCGGAGGAGCGCTGGAGCCTGGCGGAAGGACAGCTGTCGGGGCTGTCGAGTCCTTGCTGACGTCTCCTTGCTTCCGTAAGGGGGCTGAGAGCCGCCGTCGTCACGGAGCATGTGGGGCGCCATCATTACTTGTTTACCGGGGCGAGCCAGATGGGACGCCGGTCTCGTTCCCCGTAGCCTGAGTTGGCTTGGGGTAGGGTAATGATGGCGCCTCCAGTGACGTGGTCGGTCCGAGCCCTAGGTTGGGCGAGGCGGAGGCTCCTCCGAGGTTGAGGTCGAGTCTGTCTTCCGAGGCCGAGGTCGAGTCCGAGCCCCTGGGTCGGGCGAGGCGGAGACCGTCGGCTGAGGCCAGGGCTGAGTCCGAGCCCTGTGGTCGGGCAAGGCGGAGTTCGTCGTCTTCCGGGGCCGAGCCCGAGTCCGAGCCCTGGGATCGGGTGAGGCGGAGTTCGTCGTCTTCCGAGGCTGAGCCCGAGTCCTAGCCCTGGGGTCGGGCGAGGCGGAGTTTCCTATGGCGCCCGAGGCCGGTCTTGGCTGCTGTCAGCCTCACTCTGTCGAGTGGCACAGCAGTCGGAGCGGCGTAGGCGGCGCTGTCTTCTTGTCAGGCCGGTCAGTGGAGCAGCGAAGTGACTGCGGTCACTTCAGCTCTATTGACTGAAGGGCGCGCGTCAGGATAAGGTGTCAAGCCATCCTTGCATTAAATGCTCCTGCGATACGGTCGGTTGGCGTGGTGACTTGGCCAAGGTTGCTTCTTGGCGAAGACTGGGCCTCGGGCGAGCCGAAGGTGTGTCCGTTGCTGGAGGGGGTCCTCGGGCGAGACGTAAATCCTCCAGGGTCGGCTGCCCTTGCCCGAGGCTGGGCTTGGGCGAGGCGAGATCATGTCCCTTGAGTGGACCGAGCCTTGACTTAATCGCACCCATCAGGCCTTTGCAGCTTTGTGCTGATGGGGGTTACCAGCTGAGATTAGGAGTCTTGGGGGTACCCCTAATTATGGTCCACGACAGTAGCCCCCGAGCCTCGAAGGGAGTGTTAATACTCGCTTGGAGGCTTTTGTCGCACTTTTTTGCAAGGGGACCGGCCTTTCTCGGTTGCGTTTTGTTCCGGTGGGTGCGCGCGAGCGCACCCACCGGGTGTAGCCCCCGAGGCCTCGGAGGAGTGGTTTGACTCCTTCGAGGTCTTAATGCGTTTCACGATGCTTCAGCCGGTCTGGTTGTTCCCTCATGCGAGCTGGCCGTAGCCCGGGTGCACGGTCGGGTCCCAAGTTCTCGGGCAGGTATGTTGACGCTGTCAACGGTTTGGTCGGAGCCGGGTTTGCGAGAGCAGCCCCTGAGCCTCCGCACAGAGCGAGAGGACGGTCAAGGACAGACTCGACTTTTTTACATACGCCCCTGCGTCGCCTTTCCGCAAGGAGGAGGGGGGAAAAGCGCCATGTTGCCCTCGGAGGGCGCCGAACATGGTGTCTCCAGTGAGCTGCTAACGGGTAATCCGAGTGGACGCCCGTGCCCCATTTGTTAGGGGTCGGCTAGAGGCCCGGAGGCGCGCTCCAAAAGTACCTGCGGGTGATTTGCCGGACCCGGTCCCCTTTTGACGGGGTCCGAGGGCTCGATGCCTCCCTCTGATGGGATTCCGTTACAAAATCATTCCCGTTGGTCTCGGAAATGTCCTAGGGTACCTCGGGAGCATAGCCCGAGCCTTGGTTATGTATCGAACGTACCCAGGGTCATCCCTCGCTCTGCGTCTGAGGCGGTTGTGAACCCTTTGAGGGTCAGCCTACGAACCCCTGATCAGTAGTGGGCGCGGAGCCCGAGTGGCCTGAGCCGACCGTTGAACCCTTCCGAGGGGCCAGCCTTCGAACCTCTGACCAGTAGCGGGCGCGGAGCCCGAGCGCTCTGAGGCGGCTGTTGAACCCCTCCGAGGGGCCAGCCTTCGAACCTCTGATCAGTAGGGGGGCTCGGGGCCCATTTCCTTCGCGGAGAAGGATCCCTTTCAGGGTATCCCCTTTCCCGGTCCCTGTTGTAAGAGAGAGAAAGAGGAAAAGGAAAAGGATACGAAATCGAATGACGTGGCGCACCTTTTTTGACATGGTCATTATGGCGGAGGTGAAGCGTCGCCTACTTCTCCTGCCAAAGGTGACGCCTGTCCTGCCGCAGAGTTAATGTGACGGGACGAGTGGTTCGCGGGGCAGCCGTTGCGCGTGCGCGAGCTGCTCGAGGAACGGAACACGGGCGCATCGTCTTCACGCCGTGGGAGAGGGTTCTCTCGCTGTCCTAGGAGGGGACATGAGCTTGGCTGACGACTTGACCGCTGCTTCCGCCCGCCTGCCACCGCCATTACTGCCGGCCCATTTCTGGCCGTTTCGACCGTCGCGCTTTCTCCCGCGGCTGACTGACCCGTGACCGACGTGCTGGGTTGGCACTGTTGGGTCATACGCAGGGTTGCCTCAAGTCGCGGTACTGGTTCCACAGTCGAGGAGGCACGGTAGTGGCGCGAGTGGCGGTGCAGTTTCTTGCACATAGCAACCGGCGCGCCGGTTGCATGATGTGTGGGCCTGGGCCTCCATGCTGGACGCGTTGGAGTCGAAAGGGTGCGCCCACTTGGTGCGGTTGCATGCCGCCTGAATGGCGGTCCGCCCTTTCACCCGCTGGTCTGGGCGAAAGTGGAGGAATGCTTGTAACCGCTGGGCAGTTGCGCGCACCGCGCGCGGCGATTTGGCTTCTTCTGCCCTGGGCCAGCTTGCATGACGCGTGGGACCCAGCCCCCGTGCTGTAGGGGGAGGACCTTGGAGCGTGTTGGAGAAGACTCAGCCAGCGACGGCTGAGGACGCAAGTGGGGAGAGTTGCCTTTAAAAGGAGGGTGACCCCTTGAAAGGCAACCATGTCTTCGCACTCCCCTTATGCATCGCGTCTTTCCACCTTCCGAGCCTCCGGATGGGGGACACTCGTAGTCCTTCCGCCTTGTCATTGGGGGAACACAACTTCGCGGAAGTTGGTACCTTTCAGCCATCGTTCGGCTTCAAGGATTTTCATCAGGCAGCCCGACCGCATCCCCTCGTCGGCGGTCACCCAAGACGGTGACCACCAGTTCGATGGTGGGGAGAAGCGAGCCGGGCTGCGATCTTGGTCCCGCCCTCAGCTTCAAGGATCTTCATCATCCTTGCTGGGCGGAGAGCGAGGTGAGCCGGGGCTCTACCTCCCGCACGGGTCGGCTGGCCACCTCCTCTTCCAGCTTCTGGTGGTGGAAACCATCCTCCAGCTCTGCGGAGGAGGCGTCCTCCTCTTTGCTTTCGTGGCGAGGACGGGAGCGAGGACCTGCCAGTGCGCTTTGGAGCGGCCCGCGCTCGCCGGTGTGGCGTTGGTGGAGGGGCGGACGCCGCCGTCGGTGCTGACGTGGTGGTAGCTGGAGAAGGCTTCCCCACCGTCGAAGCCGTCAGCGCCGCCTACGGACCGACCTCTAGCTCTTTGGCTTTAATGTCTGGTTTGCTTCCCTTGAGCGGGGACGCGAACGAGAGCCTTCCAGTGGTTGCGTCCGTCCTGGGACCATAACTGCTGCTGCAGAGGTCGCTGGCGAGTCGCCTGGAGCTTGTCGCCCCGCAGGCTCCCCGGTGTGGAGGTTGTTCATACCCGCGGGGATGGAACCGGAGTTCCGTTTGTAATGGCACCTTGAGTGCCGGTGTTTGTTCATTGTGGTTGTCGGGGCCTGAACATGTATGTATTTTCGGCACGGAGCCGTGTTTTTTCCTTATTTCGAGCACTAGGACTCGCCTGTCGGCTAACTGAACCGCTCAACCAAGTGTGAGTTGCCTCATGCGAAGGTGACGAGTGAGGTATCCGTATCCCGGAGGCGTAGGAGTCCCTCGGCTCGGTCGGCCTTGCCGCCCGAGGCTTCTCTTGCTTAGTCAAAGGATCCCTCGGTTGCTCTTCGATGAGCCGAAGCCGGAGGCAGCGGTGTCAGCACGGACGGAGGCGGAGTTGGCTTGAAAAGAAGACTTCGTCGGCCGGAGCCTGGCCGGGCCGTCCACTGGCGGGACCGACGCCGGAGTCGAGTTGCCGAGGCCACGAGTCGGGCTGATGTCCTCGGGGGATAGCTGGCTGAGGCTTCGGGGTGGCCGGCCGAGCTTGTTTGCTCGAGCCGGATTCCTAGAGAGGACCCTAGCGGCGATGGCCCGGGCGCGGTGCTGATGTCGTCCTTCGGAGTGGAGATCCTCCGACCGTGTTGCCGTTCGAGGCTCGGTCGGACTTTGCCGAAGGTGTAGTTGATGCCGAGGGTGTTGCTGCTCCCCCTCCGCCAAGGTCCGAGCCTGCTGGATCGGTTTATCTTGTAGTGTGCGTATGTTTTCTGCGGCCGCCGAGGCCCAAACATACTGTCGTCGTGTTGTAAAGCTGCGTTTCTTTTCCTCTTGTTTCGAGTATCTGGACTTATTTGTCGGTAACAGAATTGTTTGTCCGAGCGAGAGTTACTTTTCACGGAAGGTGATGAGTGAGGTATCCGTATCCCGGAGTCGTAGGAGTCCCTCGGCTCGGTCGGCCTTGCCGCTTACGTGTACTCTTACTCGTTCGTAGGATTCTGCTATCGATATAGTCGAGAAGGCCCGAAAAATCGTTTCGGCAGAAGAGTTTATCGAGCGTGAAGACTTGTTCGGTCCGCGGAATCACCTATCCGAGCGTGAGTTACTTATCGCAGAAGGTGATGAGTGAGGTATCCGTATCCCGGAGGCGTAGGAGTCCTTCGGCTCGGTCAGCCTTGGCTGCTTACGTGTACTCCGTCGTTTTCAGGATCCCACTTTCGAAGTAGCCGAAAAGCACGAAAGACGTTCTGGCAGAAAAGATCTTTTCCGAGGAAACTTTTGACGCGGAGGGGGTTCCCCCCTTCTAGCCCCAGAGGGAGGGTCAGGCTTTGCCGAGGCAAGGCTGACCCTTCCTTGATGGTTAGACTTTGTGTGTGAACGAGGTGTACGAACGACTTGAAAGCATCTTAAGGGTAGAAGCGACGTAGCTGTCGGATGTTCCAAGCGTTGCTGTAGACCTCGCCTTGACTGTTGGCCAGCTTGTACGTCCCGGGCTTCAGAACTTTGGCGATGACGAATGGCCCTTCCCAGGGAGGCGTGAGCTTGTGCCGCCCTCGGGCGTCTTGTCGCAGCCGAAGCACCAAATCGCCCACCTGGAGGTCTCGGGACCGAACCCCTCGGGCGTGGTAGCATCGCAGGGACTGCTGGTACCGCGCCGAGTGTAGTAAGGCCATGTCCCGAGCCTCTTCCAGGTGGTCCAGTGAGTCTTCTCGGTTAGCTCGATTGCTTTGGTCGACGTAGGCCCTCGTCCTCGGGAACCGTATTCTAAGTCTGTGGGCAGGATGGCCTCGGCCCCATAGACTAGAAAGAACGGTGTGAATCCCGTGGCTCGGCTCGGCGTTGTCCTCAGACTCCAGACCACCGAGGGGAGCTCCTTCATCCATCGCTTGAACTTGTTGAGGTCATTGTAGATCCGCGGCTTGAGCCCTTGCAGAATCATGCCGTTGGCACGCTCTACTTGCCCATTCATCATGGGGTGAGCCACGGCGGCCCAGTCCACCTGGATGTGGTGATCCTCGCAGAAGTCCAGGAACTTTCTGCCGGTGAACTGGGTGCCGTTGTCGGTGATGATGGAGTTCGGGACCCCAAAGCGATGGATGATGTTGGTGAAGAACGCCACCGCCTGTTCGGACCTGATGCTGTTTAGGGGTCGGACCTCGATCCACTTGGAGAATTTGTCGATGGCGACCAGCAGGTGCGTGTAGCCCTCGGGTGCCTTCTGCAAGGGGCCAACGAGGTCCAGCCCCCACACAGCAAACAACCAGGTGATGGGTATCGTCTGTAGGGCCTGAGCTGGCAAGTGTGTCTGCCTCGCATAGAATTGACACCCTTGGCAGGTGCAGACAATTCTAGTGGCGTCGGCCACCGCGGTCGGCCAGAAGAAACCTTGTCGGAAGGCGTTTCCAACAAGGGCTCGAGGCGCTGCGTGATGACCGCAAGCCCCCGAGTGTATTTCTTGTAAGAGCTCCTGGCCTTCGGCGATGGATATGCATCGCTGGAGGATGCCTGAGTGGCTGCAGTGGTAGAGCTCCTTCCCGTCCCCCAGCAAGACGAACGACTTGGCGCGCCGCGCCAACCGCCGAGCTTCGGCTCGGTCGAGGGGTAGCTCTCCTCGGTGGAGATATTGCAGGTACGAGGTCTGCCAGTTTCGATTAGGCGTGACCCCGCTCCGCTCCTCCTCGACGTGCAGTGCCTCACCCTCGGGGGCCGAGGGCGCCTCGGGCCGAGCCGAGGGTGCCTCGGGCTGAGCCGACGGTACCTCGGGCTGGGCCGAGGGTGCCTCGGGCTGAGCCGAGGCTTTCTCGGGCTTGGGTGCGTCGTCGGTCTTGACAGAGGGTTGATGCAGGTCTCGGGAGAAGACGTCCGGAGAACCGTTGTCCGCCCCGAGGCTATCTTAGCCAGCTCGTCCGTAGTCTCGTTGTATCGTCGGGCGATGTGGTTGAGCTAGAGCCCGTAGAACTTGTCTTCCAGGCACCGAACCTCATCGCAGTAGGCTTCCATCTTCAGGTCGCGACAGTGGGAGTTCTTCATGACTTGGTCAATGACGAGCTGTGAGTCACCGCGAGCGTCGAGGCGTCGGACCCCTAGCTCGATGGCGATGCGCAACCCGTTGACCAGAGCCTCGTACTCGGCCACATTGTTGGACGCCGGGAAGTGGAGGCATAGCACGTAGCGTAGGTGCTTCCCGAGGGGCGAGATGAAGAGCAAGCCCGCGCCTACCCCTGTCTTCATCAGCGACCCGTCGAAAAACATGGTCCAGAGTTCCGGTTGGATCGGAGCTGTTGGGAGCTGGGTATCGACCCATTCAGCCACAAAGTCCGCCAAGACTTGGGACTTGATGGCCTTCCGAGGGGCGAACGAGATTGTCTCGCCCATGATTTCCACCGCCCACTTTGCAATCCTACCCGAGGCCTCTCAGCACTGGATGATCTCCCCCAGGGGGAAGGATGACACCACAGTCACCGGATGAGACTCGAAGTAGTGTCGCAACTTCCGCCGCGTCAGGATCACCGCGTACAACAGCTTCTGAATTTGTGGGTAGCGGATCTTGGTTTCGGACAGTACCTCACTGATGAAGTAGACTTGCCTCTGGACGGGCAACGCATGCCCCTCTTCTCGTCTCTCAACCACGATCGCGGCGCTGACCACCTGAGTGGTAGCGGCGACGTAGATCAAGAGGGCTTCTCCAGCCGCGGGGGGCACCAAGATGGGCGCGTTCGTGAGGAGCGCTTTTAGGTTCCCGAGGGCTTCCTCGGCCTCAGGGGTCCAAGTGAAGCACTCGGCCTTTCTTAAGAGGCGGTACAGAGGCAGGCCTCTTTCGCCGAGGCGCGAGATGAAATGGCTCAGAGTCGCAAGGCATCCCGTGACCCTTTGTACGCCTTTCAAGTCCTTGATGGGCCCCATGTTGGTGATGGCCGCGATTTTCTCCGGGTTGGCCTCGATGCCCCGCTCGGAGACGATGAACCCCAAGTGCATGCCTCGGGGGACCCCGAAAACGCACTTCTCGGGATTGAGCTTTACGCCTTTCGCCTTGAGACACCGGAATGTCGTTTCAAGGTCGGAAAGGAGGTCGGAGGCTTTCCTCGTCTTGACTACGATGTCATCAACGTAGGACTCGACCGTTCGACCAATGTGTTCGCCGAACACGTGGTTCATGCACCTTTGGTATGTCGCACCCGCATTCCTCAAACCGAACGGCATGGTAACATAGCAGTACATGCCGAAAGGTGTGATGAAAGAAGTCGCGAGCTGGTCGGACTCTTTCATCCTGATTTGGTGATACCCTGAGTAGGCATCAAGGAAAGACATGGTTTTGCACCCAGCAGTGGAATCCACGATTTGATCGATGCGAGGCAGAGGGTAGGGAACTTTTGGACATGCTTTGTTTAGACCAGTGTAGTCTACACACATCCGCCATTTCCTTCTTTCTTTCTCACAAGCACAGGGTTGGCAAGCTATTCGGGATGGAATACCTCTTTGATGAACCCTGCCGCCATTAGCTTGTGGATCTCCTCGCCTATGGCTCTGCGCTTTTCCTCGTCGAATCGGCGCAGAGGCTGCTTCACAGGTCGGGCCCCAGTTCGGATATCCAGCGAGTGCTCGGCGACATCCCTCGGTATGCCGGGTATGTCCGAGGGACTCCACGCGAAAATGTCGGTGTTTGCGCGGAGAAAGTCGATGAGCACTGCTTCCTATTTGGGATCGAGCTCGGAGCCGATCCGGATCTGCTTGGAGGCGTCATTGCTGGGGTCGAGAGGGACGGATTTAACCGTCTCTGTTGGCTCGAAGTTGCCGGCATGGCGCTTCACGTATGGCGCCTCCTTGGAGAGGCTCTCCAGGTCGGCGATGAGGGCCTCGGATTCGGCGAGGGCCTCGGCGTACTCCACGCACTCCACGTCGCATTCGTACGCGTGTCGGTACGTGGGGCCGACGGTGATGACCCCGTTGGGGCCCGACATCTTGAGCTTGAGGTAGGTGTAGTTGGGGATGGCCATGAGCTTGGCATAGCATGGCCTCCCCAACACCGCGTGGTAGGTTCCTCGGAACCCGACCACCTCGAACGTGAGGGTTTCCCTTCGGAAGTTGGAGGGAGTCCCAAAGTAGACGGGTAGATCGAGTTGTCCGAGGGGCTGGACGCGTTTCCCGGGGATGATCCCGTGGAAAGGCGCCGCGCCCGCCCAGACCGAGGACAGATCGATCCACAGGAGCCCGAGGGTCTCGGCATAGATGATGTTGAGGCTGCTGCCTCTGTCCATGAGGACCTTGGTGAGCCTGACGTTGCCGATGACGGGGTCGACAACGAGCGGGTATTTCCCCGGGCTTGGCACACGGTCGGGGTGGTCGCCCTGGTCGAAGGTGATGGGCTTGTCGGACCAGTCTAGGTAGACTGGCGCCGCCACCTTTACCGAGCAGACCTCCCGACGCTCTTGCTTGCGGTGCCGAGCCGAGGCGTTCGCCACTTGCCCACCGTAGATCATGAAGCAGTCGTGGACCTCGGGAAATTCTCCTGCCTTGCGATCCTCCTTCTTATCGTTGTCGCGGGCCCTGCCACCTTCCGCAGGTGGCCCGGCCTTGTGAAAGTGGCGCCGAAGCATGGCGCACTCCTCAAGGGTGTGCTTGACGGGCCCCTGATGATAGGGGCACGGCTCCTTGAGCATCTTGTCGAAGAGGTTGGTACCTCCGAGAGGTTTCCGAGGGTTCTTGTACTCGGCGGCGGCGACAAGGTCCACGTCGGCGGCGTCGCGTTTCGCTTGCGACTTCTTCTTGCCTTTCTTCTTGGTGCCGCGCTGAGTAGACGCCTCGGGGACATCTTTCGGCGGGCGGCCTTGGGGCTGCTTATCCCTCCGGAAGATGGCCTCAACCGCCTCCTGGCCAGAGGTGAACTTGGTGGCGATGTCCATTAGCTCGCTCGCCCTGGTGGGGGTCTTGCGACCCAGCTTGCTCACCAGGTCGCGGCAGGTGGTGCCGGGGAGGAACGCGCCGATGACATCTGAGTCGGTGACGTTGGGCAGCTCGTTGCGCTGCTTCGAGAATCGCTGGATGTAGTCCCGGAGAGACTCTCCCGGCTGCTGGCGGCAGCTTCGAAGATCCCAGGAGTTCCCAGGGCGCACGTACGTGCCCTGGAAGTTGTCGGCGAAGGCTTGGACCAGGTCGTCCCAATTGGAGATCTGCCCCGGAGGCAAATGCTCCAGCCAGGCTCGAGCGGTGTCGGAGAGGAACAGGGGGAGGTTGCGAATGATGAGGTTGTCATCGTCCGTTCCACCCAGGTGGCAGGCCAGCCGGTAGTCCGCGAGCCATAGTTCCGGCCTCGTCTCCCCCGAGTACTTTGCGATAGTAGTCGGGGTTTGGAACCGGGTCAGGAACGGCGCCCGTCGTATGGCCCGGCTGAAAGCCTACGGACCAGGTGGTTCGGGCGAGGGACACCGATCCTCCCCGCTGTCGTAGCGTCCCCCACGCCTGGGGTGGTAGCCTCGGTGCACCTTCTCGTCGAGGTGGGCTCGGCGATTGCGGTGATGGTGCTCGTTGCCGAGGTGTCCCGGGGCCGCAGGCGCTGTGTTGCGCGTGCGCCCGGTGTGGACCGAGGCTTCCCGCATGAATCGGGAAGTCGCGGCGCGATGCTCCGAGGGGTACCCCTGCCTTCGGGAGGCAGAGCTTTCGGCCCGTCGGACCGCGGCATCCTCCAGGAGATTCTTGAGCTCTCCCTGGATACGCCGCCCCTCGATGGTTGATGGCTCCCGCATCGCGCGGAGAAGTATTGCCGCTGCAGCCAGGTTCTGGCCGACCCCACTGGAAGCCGGTGGCGGCCTTGCCCTGACATCGTCGGCGATGCGGTGTTGGATGCCCTGGGGTAGATGACGCGCTTCTCCGGCCGGAGGTTGGTCTGCCCATTCCTGCCCGATGTACCGGCGGAACGGCTCAAGTGTTCCTGCTCCCTCGTCGAGCCTGGCCTGCATCTCGCGGATTTGCTCGAGCTGTGAGTCCTGACCCCCCGCAGGGACTGGGACCATAGCTAGCTCCTGTAGGATGTCAACGTGTAACGCCCTGAATTTGGGGGTAGAATTTTTTCTTCTTTTCTCTCACCAAATTCGGGCGTTACTCTCTTTTCTCTTTCCCCGTTTTGCTCCTTCTTCCCAATTTCAAACCAGTATAGCGACAGGAGTCCGTGTCATGTATAAACCTAAGTATCATGGGTGTTGCATCATGCCGAGGCACATTTCTTTGTCTGATGTTGAGTGTTCGTCTCGTTTCGTTCCGGATTTCGATTCGCGATTTAATTCCGTTTAGTGGTCGTGCACGTCGTGGGTTTTCGATCCGTGAAGTGGCCCGGCCCGGTCCGGCCGGCCCTGCGCGCCCCTGGCGCCCACACCCCCCCATGCGCCCACTCCTCTCTCTCTCTCTCATTTGGATCTCCCGCGCAACAACCTCCCCTCTCCCTCTTCCACCTCTCTCTCCCCGTGGTGCCCTAGGATTTGGAGACGGCGATCACCGGATTTTGGACCCCGAGGTGAGCTCCCCTCCCCTTCTCCCCTCCTCCTCTCTCTCTCTCTCCCTCCTCTTCTTCCTCCCCCGCGCGCGCCCCTCTTTTTTTTTCCCTGCTCGCGCGCGCCCCTGCCCTTCCCCCGCTCGCCGGCGGCGCGGCCGGCCCCGCCCGCCCCCTGCCGCGGCGGCGACCCCGCCCCCGCCCCCGGCGGCGGCGCTCCCCCGTCTCCTCCGCGTGCGGCGGCGCCCCCCCGCCCTTGCCCGGCCCCGCGGCGGCGTTTTCCCCCCGGCCCGCGCGGCGGCGCTCGCCCGCCCCTCCCCCCCCCCCCCCCCGCGCGCGGCGGCGCTCGTCCGCCCGCCCCTCCCCGGCCCCGCGGCGGCGCTCGCCCGCCCCTCCCTGGCCCCGCGGCGGCGCTCGCCCGCCCGCCCCTCCCCGGCTCGCGGCGTCCCTCGCCCGCCCCCTGCCGGCTCGCGGCGGCGCTCCCCCGCCCCTCCCCGGCCCGAGGCGGCGATCCCGCCCGCCCCTGCTCACCGGCGCGCGGCCCCCGGCGCGGCCCCGGCGGCTCGGCCCCGGCGCGGCCCCGCCCCCTGCTCGCCCGGCTCGGCCCCAGCGCGGCCTCGACCCCCTGCGCGCGTCGTCCTGGCCCTCGGCGTGGCCTCGCGCTCCCCGTTTGCCGCTAGCGTGTTCCCGCGTGCGCAACCCGCGCTCGCTGTGATTATTTTTGGTTGGTAGTTAATGTCAAACTCCGTTAGTTAGCGTGCTGCATCGCGCGCTTCGCCGCGCGACGGATTTGTTTAATTTTAGGTTCTATCTATGTGTTGCGCCGTGCGCTTCGTCGCGCGACGATCCATTTTAATTTCAGGTTGTTTAAGGTGTAACGCCGCGCGCGTATTCACGCGACGATCCACTTTGGACTCAGTTTAGTCGACGTATGCCGTCGTGCGTTTCGTCGCGCGACGCTTAACGTCTCCTCATAACTAAGGTGAAGTGTCTCGTTGCGTGCTCGGTCGCGCGACGAGTCGTTAACTTCTTAATTCGTTTTAGAGTGCTATGTCGCGCGTCTCGCCGCGCGACAATCCTTTTTATTTATCTCCACCTGCTTATAATGATTAGACATGAAACATGACTTTACTTTACGCTAAACATAGTGTCTACATTAAATTTCCTTCCATTAAGCGAGTGGTTAATTTATAATCATGTAACGTGACCGTTTCTCGACTGTCTTGTTCCCTTTCTCTCTTAATTGTAACTGCGAGCCCGCGTGGAACGTCTGTTTACTTACTGCATTCTATTGTATGTTGTACTGTTCTTTTGTATTAAATATGTGGATGTATGTGTGTTTGCGCTCGCATAGAGAACGATCCGGTCGAAGAGCCCGAGGAACTAGCAGGAGAAGCCCCTGAGCAGTAGTCGGTTGGTGGAGGCAAGTGTCCTTTGACCTATCTCTGTCCTATTCATTATTTAATTCACCTCCCGCTTTACACATTTATGCCTAAGGATTGACTAGCTTTTGTTATCCATATCCTTGTTTACCTATTTGGGTTGGATTATTATTGTTTAGCTTTATGCTATTGCTTAACTCTAATCAATGAACATGATGAGATTATCTATGATACGCTGTTTTCCCCTTTCTTATGATGATGTTATACTTGTGGTCTTCAAGGGGGCTCGAGCGGTTTCTTGAGTGCCTCTCCGTAAGGACCTGTTCTATGGATGACCGCCTGGGAAAACAGTGCAACCATGAGGGTGGAATGGGATGCCCTTAGCTGAATAATTAGAAGATCCGGGGTGTAGATCACATAGCCGTCGTGCCGTCAATGGGGCTCGGTGTATGCGGCTCGCTCTGCCAAGTTTGGGTTCGCCCCTTGGGGAGGAGTGCGGTGCATTTAGGAAACCTAACGGGTGGCTACAGCCCCGGGGAATCTTTGTAAAGGCTACGTAGTGATGTCCTGCTAGGCCACCTAGGTAGTGGTCAATGGGGAGTAGCTCTCTCCGGGCAGAAAGGGAATCACGGCTTGTGGGTAAATTGCACAACCTCTGCAGAGTGTTTGAAAACTGATATATCAGCCGTGCTCGCGGTTATGAGCGGCCAAGGGAGCTCCAGTGATTAGTGGTACTTGATCAGAGACATTATGGTACAGGTGGCTATGAGATCGATGGTTTTGGTTATGACTTTGGTGCTGGTAAGTGGTACTCTTTCTGTTTGGAAAGGGTACATCGGGCTAATAACTTGGGTTAATGCTCAAACCTGGCTTTCTATTAGTAAATAATAATCTGACCAACTAAACGCAACTGCTTGACTTATCCCCACATAAAGCTAGTCCACTACAGCCAAACAGGATACTTGCTGAGTATGTTGATGTGTACTCACCCTTGCTCTACACACCAAACCCCCCCATCCCCAGGTTGTCAGCATTGCAACCACTGCTCAGGCGAAGATGAAGCTGTGGAAGGAGACTTCCAGGAGTTCCAAGACTACGACGAGTTCTAGGCGTGGGTTAGCGGCAACCCCCAGTCGGCTGCCTGTGAAGGCCGCGGTTATCTACGTTTCTTTTCCGCACTTTGATTTATTGTAAGGACTATGTGGACGTCTCAGACGTATGATGTAATCGACTATTATTTCCCTTTTAATACTATTTTGAGCACTATGTGATGATGTCCATGTTATGTAACTGCTGTGTACGTGAATAACTGATCCTGGCACGTACATGGTTCGCATTCGGTTTGCCTTCTAAAAACCAGGTGTGACATAAGTGGTATCAAAGCCATGCTGACTGTAGGACCGCTAACCTAGAATAGAATGGTCGTTCTAAGGACTATAGACCTCTGTCCCTGCCTTGACTTTGATATCCCTTCAAAAGTTGGTCATACCGACCAAACCTATGTTCTACTATATATTATACCTTGCTGAAAATCATGTTTTATTCTAATCCTTCATTTATTTATGATTAATTACTTGCTGGTCATATTGATTCTGTTCTCACCCTTTTGCTTGCGATGTCTTTTGTAGATGGCTCGACTTAGACACACTGCACGAAAGTCCGTCATCCCCTTCTTACCCTCCCACCTTGCTGAGCGTCCGCTTCGCCGTCCCGTGGCCGGACAGTCCAGCCACTTGGAGAGACTGCACCACCGCCTGCATGAGGAGCAGGAACGTCGACGACAGGAGCAGTAGGGCTCTTCCTTCTCGCTCCAACAGGAGGTAGAGTCCGTGAGGAGCTGCTCCCCCGTGCTTCCCCTGGAGGCGCCCCCTGCACCATCACTAGGCGCCCCAGCTTCTGGAGTAGCTGCTGGAGGAGACCCAGACGACGGAGGTGGCGACGATAGCTCGAGCCACGACATCGACTTCTCTGCTAACCATGAGTCGGAAGGATGGGTTGCTCGACCCATCACTCGCGACGCTGCTCGCGGGTGTCACTTCCACGATGCGCTCGACACCCTGCTACGTCGGGCACTTAACCGGCATACTTGGTCCATCGAGTATCGCTGTGTGGTCTACCAGCACAGTCGCGGGGTCTACCCGGACCGCTGGGAGGCAACCTGCTTGGTGCGCCGTCCGGAGAACAGTCTCCAGGGTGCGAAGGCCTGCTCAGAGCACTATTCTATCTCTGAGCGGGACTCAGCTGAGGCAGCCATGCAAGATGTTGCACGGCGTGCGCTTTCGCACTACTGCTCGGTTTTCGGTGGGGTAGCTGACGGTCTTGACCTGAAGTATTACCCCCGCCGTCCATCTGGCAGCACAGGAGGCGTGATTGTCTCACATGTCGGTGAGGGCAATCCTAGGTTGAGCAGCACAGTCAACCTAGCCGCCGTGCTAAACACGGAGCTGGACCATGCACTAGACGAGCTGAGTAGGGCTCGTGCTGAGATCGCCCTGCTGCGGGCTGAGCGCGCGGAACGTCGTCACCTGGATGGTGGTTCCCCCGCTCCCGTCGGGACTCAGCACCCGTACTGCTCACCTCGGCGTGGACACCAGTCTTATGGCAACCCCGACTGCAAGACCAAGATAAATCTAGAACCATAGATCGTTAGAGTTGGATCTTGTAATTAATACAAAAAATATATGTAGAAGCTATAGTCTTAGCGTTAGTCTCGTTCTTAGTTAAGTCTTAGTTAGACAGGGTAGTCTGCTATATCCTGTGCATTTATGTTTGTCATGATGAACTATGTTTGGTTTGGATCTTTGTAATGATTGTCACCAGAGTGTGGGTATCCCCTGCATTTTGGTTTACCTATTATGTTAATGGAGTTAGTTATATAGTTGGGAAACCTTTTATTCCACTTTCCTCTTTATCTGAGAAGCTGTGTGGTCTGTGTTGGAGATCAGTGAAGATGCTCATCTGTTCAGTGCTGTTGAAGGATTCTATGCTCTTTTCTTATGCTGCAAGATTTGCCAGATCAGTTCTGATGTGTGGTTGCATTCTGCAGATGTCAGAAAACAGGCGCAAAGGAGGAAGGCGTGCTCAGCAGGAGCGAGCCGCTCAACAGGAGGAGGTGCCCCAGCAGCAGCACCTGCCGCCCCCGCCCCCGATGACCATCGAGCAGATGTTTCTGATGCAGACTCAGGCAGTCCAAGCCATCGGTCAGACTCTGGCCGCCATTCAACAGCAGCAGCAGGCCCCACCTCAGCCTCAGATGCCTCAGATGCCTAGAGACAAGCGTGCTGAATTCATGAGAGGTCATTCACCAACGTTCGCTCATTCTTCTGACCCCATGGATGCTGAAGACTGGCTGCGCACTGTGGAGCGGGAGTTGCATACCGCTCAGTGCGATGACAGGGAGAAAGTCCTGTATGGTCCCCGTCTGTTGAGAGGAGCAGCCCAGTCATGGTGGGAGTCTTACCTCGCCACCCATGCCCACCCTGACGCCATCACCTGGGAAGAGTTCAGAGGTAGCTTTCGTCAGTACCATGTTCCTGCAGGTCTGATGACAGTAAAGAAGGAGGAGTTCCTGGCCCTCAAGCAAGGGCCATTGTCTGTCAGTGAGTACCGGGATAGGTTTCTGCAATTGTCTCGCTATGCTCCTGAAGATGTCAACACCGACGCCAAGCGACAGTACCGTTTCCTGAGAGGCTTGGTTGACCCTCTTCAGTATCAGCTGATGAATCACACCTTCCCGACATTCCAGCACCTGATTGACGGAGCAATCATGACAGAGAGGAAGCGTAAGGAGATGGAAGATCGTAAGCGCAAGATCAGTGGACCCCAGCCTGGAAGCAGCAATTGTCCTCGTTTCTCAGGCAATCAACCTCAGCAGTTCAGGCAGAACCAGCGTCCACCTCAGCAGCATCAGCAGTTTCAAAGGCAGTATCCTCAGCATCAGTACCAGAACCGTCAGAGCAATCAGTCAGGAGGTCAGTTTCAGAGGCAGAATCAGCAAGCACCTCGTCTTCCTGCCCCAGAAAACCAGCAGAACAATCAGGCAGCACCAGCTCAGGTTGGAAACAGAGCATGTTTCCACTGTGGAGAGCAAGGCCACTGGGTGATGCAATGTCCGAAGAAGGCAGCCTAGCAGCAGTCAGGCCCCAATGCCCCAGCAAAGCAGAATGTGCCTCAGCCTGGAGCAGGCAACCGCTCTCAGCCGCGCTATAATCATGGGAGACTGAACCACTTGGAGGCTGAAGCAGTTCAGGAGGCCCCCGGCATGATAGTAGGTATGTTCCCAGTCGACTCCCATATTGCAGAAGTGTTATTTGATACTGGAGCAACACATTCTTTCATTACTGCATCATGGGTAGAAGCACATAATCTTCCAATTACTACCATGTCAACCCCCATTCAAATTGACTCAGCCGGTGGTAGAATTCGAGCCGATAGCATATGTTTGAATATAAGTGTGGAAATAAGGGGGATAGCGTTTCCCGCTAACCTCATAGTAATGGGTACTCAGGGAATAGATGTCATCCTAGGGATGAATTGGCTAGATAAGTATCAGGCAGTTATCAGTTGTGATAAGAGGACAATCAAGTTGGTGTCCCCACTAGGAGAGGAAGTGGTGACCGAGTTAGTCCCGCCTGAGCCAAAGAAAGGAAGTTGTTATCAGCTAGCTGTCGATAGCAGTGAAGCAGACCCAATCGAGAGTATCAAGGTTGTGTCTGAGTTCCCAGATGTGTTTCCAAAGGACTTACCGGGTATGCCACCAGAGCGGAAAGTTGAGTTTGCCATAGAGCTTCTTCCTGGAACCGCCCCTATCTTCAAGAGAGCTTACAGAATATCTGGACCAGAGTTGGTTGAGCTTAAGAAGCAAATGGATGAGCTGACAGAGAAAGGTTACATTCGGCCAAGCACCTCGCCTTGGGCCGCCCCTGTCCTATTTGTGGAGAAGAAAGATGGCACCAAAAGGATGTGTATTGATTATCGAGCTTTGAATGAAGTCACGATCAAGAACAAGTATCCCTTGCCCAGAATAGAAGATCTGTTCGACCAGCTGAGAGGAGCCAGTGTGTTCTCCAAGATTGATCTGAGGTCAGGTTATCATCAACTCAGTATCCGACCTTCGGACATTCCGAAGACGACATTCATTTCCAAGTATGGTTTGTATGAGTTCACAGTAATGTCTTTTGGTTTGACCAATGCGCCAGCGTTCTTCATGAACTTGATGAACAGTGTATTCATGGATTATCTCGATAAGTTTGTGGTGGTATTCATTGATGACATTCTGATTTACTCTCAAAGCGAAGAAGAGCATGCAGATCATTTGAAGATGGTGTTGCAGAGATTGCGAGAGCACCAGTTGTATGCAAAGTTGAGCAAGTGTGAATTCTGGATCAATGAAGTCATGTTTTTGGGTCACATAATCAACAAAGAAGAATTGGCCGTGGATCCGAAGAAAGTGGCAGACATTCTGAACTGGAAAGCGCCAACAGATGCTCGAGGAATCAAGAGCTTCATTGGAATGGCCGGATACTATCAGCGATTCATTGAAGGGTTTTTGAAGATTGCGAAACCAATGACAGCGTTGCTAGGCAACAAGGTTGAGTTCAAGTGGACCCAGAAATGCCAAGAGGCCTTTGAAGCACTGAAAGAGTAGTTGACAACAGCGCCTGTCCTAGTCTTGCTTGATGTGCACAAGCCCTTCTCAGTGTATTGTGATGCTTGTTACACAGGTTTGGGATGTGTGTTGATGCAAGAGGGAAGAGTTGTGGCCTACTCGTCCCGATAGCTGAAGGTTCATGAGAAGAATTAGCCAATTCATGATCTAGAGTTGGCAGCAGTGGTTCATGCACTGAAGACATGGAGGCACTACCTGTATGGACAGAAATGCGATGTTTACACAGATCACAAGAGTCTGAAGTACATATTCACTCAGTCAGAGTTGAACATGAGGCAACGAAGATGGTTAGAGTTGATCAAAGATTATGAGTTGGAGATTCATTACCATCCAGGCAAAGCAAACGTAGTGGCAGATGATTTGAGCAGAAAGAGTCAAGTCAATCTGATGGTCGCTCGTCCGATGCCTTATGAGTTGGCCAAGGAGTTCGACAAGTTGAGTCTCGGATTTTTGAACAATTCACGAGGAGTCACAGTTGAGTTGGAACCTACCTTAGAGCGCGAAATCAAAGAAGCATAGAAGAATGATGAGAAGATCCGTGAGATCCGGCGCCTGATTCTAGATGGCAGAGGCAAAGATTTTCGAGAAGATGCAGAAGGTGTGATATGGTTCAAAGACCGCTTGTGCGTTCCTAATGTCCAATCCATTCGGGAGTTGATCCTTAAGGAAGCTCATGAGACAGCCTATTCGATTCACCCTGGCAGTGAGAAGATGTATCAGGATCTGAAGAAGAAATTCTGGTGGTACGGAATGAAGAGGGAAATCGTAGAGCATGTGGCTATGTGTGATAGTTGTCGAAAAATTAAGGCAGAGCACCAGAGACCAGCCGGATTGTTACAACCGTTGCAGATCCCTCAGTGGAATTGGGATGAAATCGGTATGGATTTCATAGTCGGATTGCCTCGCACTCGAGCCGGCTACGATTCCATTTGGGTAGTAGTGGACCGCTTGACCAAGTCAGCCCACTTCATACCTGTCAAGACCAACTACAGCAGTGCAGTATTGGCAGAGTTGTATATGTCTGGGATCGTTTGTCTTCATGGTGTGCCAAAGAAGATAGTGTCAGATAGAGGAACGCAGTTCACCTCTCATTTCTGGCAGCAGTTGCATGAAGCTTTGGGCACACATCTGAATTTCAGTTCAGCTTATCATCCGCAGACAGATGGCCAGACCGAAAGAACCAACCAAATTCTTGAAGACATGTTGAGAGCCTGTGCGTTGCAAGATCAGTCCGGATGGGACAAGCGATTGCCTTATGCAGAATTTTCCTATAACAACAGTTACCAGGCCAGTTTGAAGATGTCACCATTTCAGGCGCTCTATGGAAGGAGTTGCAGAACTCCGTTGCAATGGGATCAGCCTGGAGAAAAGCAGGTGTTTGGGCCAGACATTTTGCTTGAAGCCGAAGAGAACATCAAGATGGTCCGAGAGAATCTGAAGATAGCGCAATCAAGACAGCGAAGCTATGCAGACACAAGAAGAAGAGAGCTGAGTTTCGAAGTCGGAGACTTTGTCTATCTGAAAGTGTCACCGATCAGAGGAGTCAAAAGGTTCGGAGTCAAAGGCAAGCTAGCACCCCGCTACATTGGTCCGTACCAAATTCTCTCAAGGCATGGAGAAGTGGCCTATCAGCTCAGTTTGCCAGAGAATTTGTCTGCTGTGCATGATGTATTTCATGTGTCTCAGTTGAAGAAGTGCTTGCGTGTGCCAGAAGAGCAGTTGCCAGTGGAAGGTCTTGAAGTCCAGGAGGACTTGACCTACGTTGAGAAGCCAGTGCAAATCCTTGAGGTTGCAGACCGAGTCACCCGAAGGAAGACCATCAGAATGTGCAAAGTTAGATGGAATCACCATTCAGAAGAAGAAGCAACCTGGGAGCGTGAAGATGATCTGATGGCTAAATACCCTGAGCTCTTTGCTAGCCAACCCTGAATCTCGAGGGTGAGATTCTTTTAAGGGGGATAGGTTTGTAACGCCCTGAATTTGGGGGTAGAATTTTTTCTTCTTTTCTCTCACCAAATTCGGGCGTTACTCTCTTTTCTCTTTCCCCGTTTTGCTCCTTCTTCCCAATTTCAAACCAGTATAGCGACAGGTGTCCGTGTCATGTATAAACCTAAGTATCATGGGTGTTGCATCATGCCGAGGCACATTTCTTTGTCTGATGTTGAGTGTTCGTCTCGTTCCGTTCCGGATTTCGATTCGTGATTTAATTCCGTTTAGTGGTCGTGCACGTCGTGGGTTTTCGATCCGCGAAGTGGCCCAGCCCAGCCCAGCCCGGCCCGGTCTGGCCCGGCCCTGCGCGCCCCTGGCGCCCACACCCCCCCATGCGCCCCCTCCTCTCTCTCTCTCATTTGGATCTCCCGCGCAACAACCTCCCCTCTCCCTCTTCCACCTCTCTCTCCCCGTGGTGCCCTAGGATTTGGAGACGGCGATCACCGGATTTTGGACCCCGAGGTGAGCTTCCCTCCCCTTCTCCCCTCCTCTCTCTCTCTCCCTCCTCTTCTTCCTCCCCCGCGCGCGCCCCTCTTTTTTTTCCCTGCTCGCGCGCGCCCCTTCCCTTCCCCTGCTCGCCGGCGGCGCGGCCGGCCCCGCCCGCCCCCTGCCGCGGCGGCGACCCCGCCCCCGCCCCTGTCGGCGGCGCTCCCCCGTCTCCCCCACGCGCGGCGGCGCCCCCCGCCCCTGCCCGGCCCCGCGGCGGCGTTTTCCCCCCGCCCCTGCCCGGCCCGCGCGGCGGCGCTCGCCCGCCCCTCCCCCCCGCGCGCGGCGGCGCTCGTCCGCCCGCCCCTCCCCGGCCCCGCGGCGGCGCTCGCCCGCCCGCCCTCCCCGGCTCGCGGCGGCCCTCGCCCGCCCCCTACCGGCCCGCGGCGGCGCTCGCCCGCCCCTGCCCGGCCCCGCGGCAGCGCCTCCCGCCCCTCCCCGGCCCGCGGCGGCGATCCCGCCCGCCCCTGCTCGCCGGCGCGCGGCCCCGCCCCCTGCTCGCCCGGCTCGGCCCCGGCGCGGCCCCTGCCCCGGCGCGGCCTCGACCCCCTGCGCGCGTCGTCCTGGCCCTCGGCGTGGCCTCGCGCTCCCCGTTTGCCGCTAGCGCGTTCCCGCGTGCGCAACCCGCGCTCGCTGTGATTATTTTTGGTTGGTAGTTAATGTCAAACTCCGTTAGTTAGCGTGCTGCGTCGCGCGCTTCGCCGCGCGACGGATTTGTCTAATTTCAGGTTCTATCTATGTGTTGCGTCGTGCGCTTCGTCGCGCGACGATCCATTTTAATTTCAGGTTGTTTAAGGTGTAACGACGCGCGCGTATTCACGCGACGTTCCACTTTGGACTCAGTTTAGTCGACGTATGCCGTCGTGCGTTTCATCGCGCGACGCTTAACGTCTCCTCATAACTAAGGCGAAGTGTCTCGTTGCGTGCTCGGTCGCGCGACGAGTCGTTAACTTCTTAATTCGTTTTAGAGTGCTATGTCGCGCGTCTCGCCGCGCGACAATCCTTTTTATTTATCTCCACCTGCTTATAATGATTAGACATGAAACATGACTTTACTTTACGCTAAACATAGTGTCTACATTAAATTTCCTTCCATTAAGCGAGTGGTTAATTTATAATCATGTAACGTGACCGTTTCTCGACTGTCTTGTTCCCTTTCTCTCTTAATTGTAACTGCGTGCCCGCGTGGAACGTCTGTTTACTTACTGCATTCTATTGTATGGTGTACTGTTCTTTTGTATTAAATATGTGGATGTATGTGTGTTTGCGCTCGCATAGAGAACGATCCGGTCGAAGAGCCCGAGGAACTAGCAGGAGAAGCCCCTGAGCAGCAGTCGGTTGGTGGAGGCAAGTGTCCTTTGACCTATCTCTGTCCTATTCATTATTTAATTCACCTCCCGCTTTACACATTTATGCCTAAGGATTGACTAGCTTTTGTTATCCATGTCCTTGTTTACCTATTTGGGTTGGATTATTATTGTTTAGCTTTATGCTATTGCTTAACTCTAATCAATGAACATGATGAGATTATCTATGATACGCTGTTTTCCCCTTTCTTATGATGATGTTATACTTGTGGTCTTCAAGGGGGCTCGAGCGGTTTCTCGAGTGCCTCTCCGTAAGGACCTGTTCTATGGATGACCGCCCGGGAAAACAGTGCAACCATGAGGGTGGAATGGGATGCCCTTAGCTGAATAATTAGAAGATCCGGGGTGTAGATCACTTAGCCGTCGTGCCGTCAATGGGGCTCGGTGTATGCGGCTCGCTCTGCCAATTTTGGGTTCGCCCCTTGGGGAGGAGTGCGGTGCATTTAGGAAACCTAACGGGTGGCTACAGCCCCGAGGAATCTTTGTAAAGGCTACGTAGTGATGTCCTGCTAGGCCATCTAGGTAGTGGTCAATGGGGAGTAGCTCTCTCTGAGTAGAAAGGGAATCACGACTTGTGGGTAAAGTGCACAACCTCTGCAGAGTGTTTGAAAACTGATATATCAGCCGTGCTCGCGGTTATGAGCGGCCAAGGGAGCTCCAGTGATTAGTGGTACTTGATCAGAGACATTATGGTACAGGTGGCTATGAGATCGATGGTTTTGGTTATGACTTTGGTGCTAGTAAGTGGTACTCTTTCCGTTTGGAAAGGGTACATCGGGCTAATAACTTGGGTTAATGCTAAAACCTGGCTTTCTATTAGTAAATAATAATCTGACCAACTAAAAGCAACTGCTTGACTTATCCCCACATAAAGCTAGTCCACTACAGCCAAACAGGATACTTGCTGAGTATGTTGATGTGTACTCACCCTTGCTCTACACACCAAACCCCCCCATCCCCAGGTTGTCAGCATTGCAACCACTGCTCAGGCGAAGATGAAGCTATGGAAGGAGACTTCCAGGAGTTCCAAGACTACGACGAGTTCTAGGCGTGGGTTAGCGGCAACCCCCAGTCGGCTGCCTGTGAAGGCCGCGGTTATCTACGTTTCTTTTCCGCACTTTGATTTATTGTAAGGACTATGTGGACGTCTCAGACGTATGATGTAATCGACTATTATTTCCCTTTTAATACTATTTTGAGCACTGTGTGATGATGTCCATGTTATGTAACTGCTGTGTACGTGAATAATAGATCCTGGCACGTACATGGTTCGCATTCGGTTTGCCTTCTAAAAACCGGGTGTGACACAACGCGAGGCGTTGGCCTAGGGGGATCACCGTTCTCTAGTATACCAAGATGGTTGCCTTCGCCGGGACCCCCTAGATCGACGTGGAAACATTCACGACTTGGGCCATAGTCCTCGTCGCCGAGGCTGCGGCTACCGTCGGAACAATCGAAGAGGCAGTAGTCGCATGCGGTCATGAAGTCCCGCATGGCACTGGGGTTACCAAGTCCGGAGAAATCCCAACAAAAGTCGGGCTCGTCATCTTCCTCGGAACCCGAGGGCCCGTAGGTCGAGACGGCTGTCAGCCGGTCCCAGGGTGACCGCATACCGTACCCCGGAGGGTTTGGACTCGCCTCTATGAAAGCGTCCACCGATGCGAAGTCGCTTGGTGGGTCGAGGCTGAATCCAAAAGGAACGAGATGGGAATCGGTCGGTACCTCTTGGTCGACGGGCGGTGACGAAGTCACGTCAAGGGCAGACTGCACCGTCGTCTCAGGTACGAGGGTGATGCCCAGCAAGTCTTTTGCGAGTGTGCCGGCGTCGTCCGTCCGCTTGGAGTTGGCGTGTTGCGGGGAGACGACGCTCGTCTTCGTCTCAGACGCGAAGTCGATGCCCGACGTGTCCCCCGTTGGGGCGCCGGCGCCGTCGACTCGCTCGACAGCCGACGAGGTGCCGCCTCCTGCTTGGCCTTGGTTGCCCCGCCTCCTCCTCCGTCGGCGGGGGAGGCGACGGGACAAACCCGAATGTTGTTCTTCCGCCACGTGGGGAAGACATCGTCGATTCCGCCGCCGGCGGGCGGGTTGTCGGCCGCCATTGTCGCTGTCGCGCGGCGGGGGAAGGAGTATCATGTCGTAGCTGCCGTCGAGGGACATGAACTCAAGACTCCCGAAACGGAGCACCGTCCCGAGCTGGAAAGGTTGCTGGAGACTGCCCATCTGGAGCTTGACGGGAAGCTGTTCGTCAACACGCAGCAGGCCCCTACCTGGCGCGCCAACTATCGGTGTTTCGACCCCGGGGGGTCCCTGGACCGACGAGTAAATTGTCGTCGCGTGCCCCAGCCCAGATGGGTCGGCGCGAGACGGAGCGCGAAGAGGGGAAAAGCCGGAGGGAGACAGGCGTAAAAGGGGAAACCCGTGGCCTTCGTGTTTGTCCCGCGCCCAGGTTGGGTGCGCTTGCAGTAGGGGGTTACAAGTGTCCGCGCGGGAGGGAGCGAGAGGCCTATGCACGCACCGTCCCGTCCTTCCCCGCGCGACCAACCCTCTGTAAGAGGGCCCTGGACCTTCCTTTTATAGGCGTAAGGAGGGGGTCCAGGTGTACAATGGGAGGTGTAGCAGTGTGCTAACGTGTCTAGCAGAGAAGAGCTAGTGCCGTAAGTACATGCCGTCGTGGCAGCCGGAGAGGTTTTGGCACCCTGTTCGTGTGGTGTCATGGCCGTCGGAGGAGCGCTGGAGCCAGGCGGAAGGACAGCTGTCGGGGCTGTCGAGTCCTTGCTGACGTCTCCTTGCTTCCGTAAGGGGGCTGAGAGCCGCCGTCGTCATGGAGCATGCGGGGCGCCATCATTACTTGTTTACCGGGGCGAGCCAGATGGGACGCCGGTCTCGTTCCCCGTAGCCTGAGTTGGCTTAGGGTAGGGTAATGATGGCGCCTCCTATGACGTGGTCGGTACGAGCCGTGGGTTGGGCGAGGCGGAGGCTCCTCCGAGGTCGAGGTCGAGTCTGTCTTCCGAGACCGAGGTCGAGTCCGAGCCCCTGGGTCGGGCGAGGCGAAGACCGTCGGCTGAGGCCAGGGCTGAGTCCGAGCCCTGGGGTCGGGCGAGGCGGAGTTCGTCGTCTTCCGGGGCCGAGCCCGAGTCCGAGCCCTGGGATCGGGTGAGGCAGAGTTCGTCGTCTTCCGGGGCTGAGCCCGAGTCCGAGCCCTGGGGTTGGGCGAGGCGGAGTTTCCTATGGCACCCGAGGCCGGTCTTGGTTGCTGTCAGCCTCACTCTGTCGAGTGGCACAGCAGTCGGAGCGGCGCAGGCGGCGCTGTCCTCTTGTCAGGCCGGTCAGTGGAGCAGCGAAGTGACTGCGGTCACTTCAGCTCTGTCGACTGAAGGGCGCGCGTCAGGATAAGGTGTCAGGCCATCCTTGCATTAAATGCTCCTGCGATACGGTTGGTTGGCGTGGCGACTTGGCCAAGGTTGCTTCTTGGCGAAGACTGGGCCTCGGGCGAGCCAAAGGTGTGTCCGTTGCTGGAGGGGGTCCTCGGGCGAGACGTAAATCCTCCGGGGTTGGCTGCCCTTGCCCGAGGCTGGGCTCGGGCGAGGCGAGATCGTGTCCCTTGAGTGGACCGAGCCTTGACTTAATCGCACCCATCAGGCCTTTGCAGCTTTGTGCTGATGGGGGTTACCAGCTGAGATTAGGAGTCTTGGGGGTACCCCTAATTATGGTCCCCGACACGTATCTTGATCCATATTTCGCCAGCATACAGTTGAGCAGCATGTGCTCAATAGACGAGGACCTCTACCTAATGAGGTGTCCCCTCATTTGTTTTTATGCTGTTGAGTACCACTTGCCCCACATAGTTGCTCGACAGTTCGGATTGCGACAGGAGTTTCCGGTGGAGCAATTCTCGACTTCAATAGAACTTCATAAGTGAGTGACTACATGCACTTGTTATTCTAACTAATAATTCAAATATTGAATGAGTTACTAATATATGTTTCTAACTTTTGCAGATTCGACAGACAGAGACAGAAGAAGGTCACGGACTTCGAGACCCACCACCATGATTACATTGATGAATGTGAACAGCAGGGGATCTTAACTATGAGAACGAACAGGCGCACACAAACTACAACTTCCGGAGGTATTTGATTTGGTATGTTGGTGTGACTAGGTGCAAGCTGAAGGGACAGTGGACAGCTGCAGACTATGCCGAGCAAGAATCGTCAGACGACGAAGACACAACTTTCGACATAGCTGCTCGGCACGGGTCCCAAATTGAGGCTGCTCCAATCCTTGACAGAGTGGTAACTATTTCTTTACTAAAATTAGAGATTTCAATTCAATGCTTTATGTCTAGTTTTGAGCATCCTAATGTTTTAACTTGTGAATAGGGAAACTCTATGCTCGTATCTGTTGTTGAACTTGAGCGTATCTCACAGAGAACTTCAGATAGTACTACGCTTTCGTTACTATCAGTGAGTATCAATTTTTAAAAGAAAACTTGTTTATTTGTATGTTGTAACATATGTCTGTAACTAATATTTCGATTACAGAGGGTATCACGTCGTGTTCGTCGTGCAGCGGCTCGGTGTGGATGCCGGTCTCTAGCGAGCGTTGACGTGCAGCTGCCTGTGCCTCGTATGCAGCAGGACGTTTAGCCTCCCATTTGTGCAGTTGGACCATCTACAGCAGGACTGAGCTCCTCGCGATCGACGCAGGACACGTTTGAGGATGTGGCCCACGACGATGAGGACGAGGACGAGGACGACGACGACACTGGCGCTGGCGCCGCAGGTCAGGAAGAGATTGGACCATCACAGTTGCAGGATGCTACTACAACTCAGCCATCACAGCTGACACCACGTAGAAGGCGTCCACGAGACCCTTACACTCCAGGCACCGACGCTCTTGGGGCCAAGGGCAAGGGTAAGACTAGGTGGAGATGAATACTTTTGTGATGTTGGTCTTATGTTGAAAACTTTGTGATTTGGACTCATGCTGGAGACGTTGTAATGTGAACTATGTTATGTGTTTTGGACTATGTTTTGTGGACAATGTATTTTGGACTTTGTTTGTGGACATTGTATGAAGAACTATGTTCTGTGGATGTTTTTATATGCGATGTTATTTTGTGATGTATTATATATTGAAATGTGGTCATGTCTTATAATATGTGATTATTTGAACTGTGGTTGTTAATAAAACAAGGGGAACTCTTGCAATTTTTTTTTGTGAATTGTAAAAAACATGACAAGCAATAAGTAACACATCTTTGGAGTTCTAAACTATTTTAGATATTCAAGTAGAGTTCTAAATTATTTTGGATACGAAAATACTACACAACAGGCTACAAGTTTCTTCAGTCTGAATCACAATCTATAAGTAACTCATCTTCGGAGTCATCCGTCGCGCAATCCTCAACGACAAACTCATTCCACTTGCTGCATTGTCCTGCATCACACTTGTCAACAGTCCTCTTGTAATAATTGGCTTCTGCTTCATCTGCAGCTTGGGAGAATAGCTCATCCTCAGCCTCAGCCTCATCAGACTTCTTCTTGTAATAAGCCGCCTCTACCTCTTCGGCGGCCTGAGATATAAACTCATCCTCTTCCTCTTGAGCACGTAATCCTACCTCAGCTAGTGCGATGAGCTCACTCAACCTTGATGTGTCGTCCTCCTCTTCTTCATGTAATCCTGCCTCTGCGAGAGCGATAAGCTCACTCAATCTAGATGTGTCGTCCTCCTCCTCCTCCATCAGCTCAACCGTCGCCATTTTATCCTGAACATATCTTGCATGCGCCTCATCGGCCAAATAGTTTACGCCACATCCAATCTCTGCAAATATAATGAGCAAAATAAGTTAGCAAAGTCAAGATAAATAAATTGTACTAACATAATTATAGTATCATTTTTCTTAATCAATTCCCTTGAGGCGATCAGCAAGATTATCCAACATCTGTTTCTCGGCTTGAGCCGCTTCCCATTCCCTTGCATCCTGTGCTCTCTTCTCATCTGCCGCCTTCAACCTCCTATACTCTGCACGCTTCGGGCTATCATAAAAGGCAGATTTTGCTTCCCTACGCATGTCACGTATGCGATCGTTAATGTACGAATCGACGAGCTGAGATCCACAACGCATCTTCTGTCCCATTAGTCTCTTGGACTCTATTGTGCGCATCACCTCTCCTTTGTCGTCGTAACTCTCCCAACTGCATTTCCTCGTCTCCTACAAAAAAATAGTAAGTACCGCTATAACATTATAGCTAGACCAAAAAAAAAACCAACCTCATCGTAATCGACCATATGTCCACAAAAATATCCAACACCAAGCTCGGAAGGAACTAATCCATACTTAGCTTCAATACCACATTTACAGAGTACTGGATCAAATTTCAACTCTTCTTCCACCCACTGATTGTATCTCTTTTCCTTTACCTCTGGCTCTGGCCAATGGGACAAAGGACCATACAACACTCTCTGAAACGACACTTACGCCACCCGTATGGCTGCAGGATAAAAAATTAGTAATTTATTGTAAAAAAATAACTAGTTCATACATTTAGCATATCGATGGGCTCACATAATCAATGTTCGGACAACAGAACTGCTTCTCATAGTCTTCGTCGATGACAGCACGGTCTTCACAATCGCATCGAGGCGGTGAGTCCATCCGTCTTTCTGTTGCTACCTCCTTCTCCGCATCCGTCATTGGTGGAGGATTCGGGGGAGGAGGTACCCAACGCTTAAAACGGTCATGACTAGTCCTTCCACTCAACCAATTAACGAAAAGAAGATATCGAGTGTCAAATTTATCAGGACCGTCGATCCACTGAAAAAAGAAACACCTCTGATGCCCCTAAAATAATGGAAAGAAGCACAATTACACATCTACAAAATAATGAATGCGAACAAAATTAAGTGACAAGTTATAAGCTACGTACGTCCAAACCGCCACAAAGGTAGTAGCAGCAAGCAGCCGTGTCTGGATGTTGTGATTGATGTACCCAAGCCAGTCTGCCACAGTCACAGTTAGGCACGGGGAGTTCAGGAGGAATAGGAGCATCCTTACTAGATACGTCCGGATATAACTCCCGAGGACGACCTCTCTTCTGCCACAACGCCTCTCGGTACATGTCTTTCATCTAATAAACGATTATAATTATCACTTGTACCTAATATGCTTTATAACAGGTTTACACAAACTATCAAATAAAATATACTCATCATATTAATGATACTATATATATATATTATGAGCAACTATGAAACTAATAATCGAAATGGTAATATAATAAGTTTACACAAACTATCAAACATGAAACTATGAGCAACTATGAAACTAACAACCCAATATACAAAACAAATCAGTTGGGCACCATACCTTGGTCTACGAAGTAAACCACCTCGAATCTTTGAATCCAAATAAATTTGACGAAGTTTTAAAATGAGAAGAATTGTGCTGCTCTCGGCCAGCAGCGCGACTGTTTTATAGGCGTCCGTAGCTCGGCGCCAAGATCTGTGGCGCCGAGCTACGAGACCGCGTCGCCGCCACATCGCTGCCACGTTAGCCCTGGGCGCAGATAGCCGTTGCTGCCACGTCAGACCTCGGCGCCATAGGCTGTGGCACCGAGCTGTGTTACCTCGGCGCCTCAGGCTATGGCGCCGAGCATCAGGTCCAAAATTGCAAATAAAATTTCTGAGGGTCCAAACGTAAATATTTTTCAAAAGTAAGGTTAAAATACAAAAAATTCGGTCGCGAGTTTATCTCTCCTATATACGTACGTACGGTTAGTAATACGACTAGTATTTATTTACGGTTTAGACCATGTTTTGACTTATATTTATGAAAACTAATATCTTTTATCTGTGATATATATATATATATATATATATATATATATATATATATATATATATATATATATATATATATATATCGGGGACTATAATTAGGGGTACCCTCAAGACGCCTAATTCTCAGCTGGTAACCCCTATCAGCATAAAGCTGCAAAGGCCTGATGGGTACGATTAAGTCAGGGATCAGTCCACACGAGTGACTCGATCACGCTTCACCCGAGCCTAGCCTCGGCCGAGGGCAGCCGACCTCGAGAGACTTCCGTCTCGCCCGAGGCCCCCCTTTTAACGGCGGACACACCACCGGCTCGCCCGAGGCCTTGGCTTCGCTCAGAAGCAACCCTGACTAAATCGCCACACCGACTGACCAAGTTGCAGGAGCTTTTAACGCAAAGGTGGTCTGACACCTTTATCCTGACACGCGCCCCCCGGCAGAGCCGAAGTGACCGCCGTCACTCCACCACTCCACTGACCAGTCTGACAGAAGGACAGCGCCGCCTGCGCCACTCCGACTGCAGTGCCACTCGACAGAGTGAGTCTGACAGGCAGTCAGGCCTTGCCAAAGGCGCCATAGCGAACTCCGCTCCGCCCGACCCCAGGGCTCGGACTCGGGCTAAGACCCGGAAGACGACGAACTCCGCTCCGCCCGACCCCAGGGCTCGGACTCGGGCTAAGACCCGGAAGACGACGAACTCCGCTCCGCTCCGCCCGACCCCAGGGCTCGGACTCGTGCTAAGACCCGGAAGACGGCGAACTCCGCTCCGCCCGACCCCAGGGCTCGGACTCGGGCTAAGACCCGGAAGACGGCGAACTCCGCTCCGCCCGACCCCAGGGCTCGGACTCGGGCTAAGACCCGGAAGACGACGAAACTCCACCTCGCCCGACCCCAGGGCTCGGACTCCGCCCTGGCCTCGGCCAAACGATCTCCGCCTCGCCCGACCCGGGGGCTCGGGCTCGGCCTCGGCAACGGAAGACAGACTTGACCTCGGCTTCGGAGGAGCCCCCACGTCGCCCTGCCTAGGGCACAGGCCCGCCACGTCAACAGGAAGCGCCATCATCGTCCTTCCCCGAATCGACTCGGGTCACGGAGAACAAGACCGGCGTCCCATCCGTCCAGCTCCGCCGGATGGGCAATGATGGCGCTCCACGAGCTCTGTGACGACGGCGGCCCTCAGCTCTCTTACGGAAGCAGGGCGACGTCAGCAAGGACTCGACCGCTCCAACAGCTGTCCCTCCGCCAGGCTCCGTCGCTCCTCCGACAGCCACGACATCACGCCAGCAAGGTGCCAAGACCTCTCCGGCTGCCACATTGGCATGTACCTAGGGCGCTAGCTCTCTCTCCGCTAGACACGTAGCACTCTGCTACACCCCCCATTGTACACCTGGATCCTCTCCTTACGACTATAAAAGGGAGGACCAGGGCCTTCTTAGAGAAGGTTGGCCGCGCGGGACCGAGGATGGGACAGGCGCTCTCTTGGGGCCGCTCGCTTCCCTCACCCGCGTGGACGCTTGTAACCCCCCTACTGCAAGCGCACCCGACCTGGGCGCGGGACGAACACGAAGGCCGCGGGACTTCCACCTCTCTCACGCCCGACTCCGGCCACCTCGCCTCTCCCCCCTTCGCGCTCGCCCACGCGCTCGACCCATCTGGGCTGGGGCACGCAGCACACTCACTCGTCGGCTTAGGGACCCCCCTGTCTCGAAACGCCGACAGTTGGCGCGCCAGGTAGGGGCCTGCTGCGTGCTGACGAACAGCTCCCCGTCAAGCTCCAGATGGGCAGTCTCCAGCAACCTCTCCGGCCCGGGACGGTGCTTCGTTTCGGGACTCTTGAGTTCATGTCCTTCGACGGCAGCTACGACCTGATACTTCTTCCACCGCCGCGCGACAACGACAATGGCGGCCGACAACCCGCCCGCCGGCGGCGGAATCGACGACACCTTCCCCGCGTGGTGGAAGAACAACATTCGAGCTCGCTCCGTTTTCTCCCCCGCCAACGGAGGAAGAGGCGGGGCCATCAAGGCCAAGCGGGAGGCCGCGCTTCGTTGGCCGTCGAGCGAATCGGCGCCCCCGACGCCCCGACGGAAGGCACGCCGGACGTCGACCTCGCGTTCGAGACGAAGGCAAGCGCCGTCCCCCCGCGACACGCTGATCCCGAGCAAGGAGACGACGCCAGCGCGCTCGCGGAAAGCCTGCAGGACGTCGCCCTCGTACCTGGGATGACGGTGCAGCCAGTCCCCGATGTGACTACGTCGCTCCTCGTCGACCAAAAGGTACCGACTAACTCCCATCCTACGTCATTTCGACTCGGCCTCAACCCGCCAAACGACCTCGCTTTGGCGGGCGCTCTCATTGAGGCGAGTGCAACCCCACTGGGGTTTCGTATGCGGTCGCCTTGGGACCGGTTGACGGACGTCTCGACCTACGGGCCCTCTGGGTCCGAGGAAGATGACGATCCCAGCATCTGTTGGGATTTCTCTGGACTTGGCAACCCCGGTGCCATGCGGGACTTCATGACCGCATGTGACTACTGCCTCTCCGACTGTTCCGACAGAAGCCGCAGCCTTGACGACGAGAGCTGCGGCCCAAGCCGCGAATGTTTCCACATCGAGCTAGGGGATCCCTCCGAAGGCAACCATCTCGGCATGCCGGAGGATGGTGATCTTCCTAGGCCGGTGCCTCGCGCCGACATCCCACGGGAGCTAGCTGTGGTCCCCGCTCCGGCGGGGGGTTACGACCCACAACTCGAGCAAGTCCGCGAGGCGCAGGCCAGGCTCAACGAGGGAACAAGAGCGCTTGAGCCGATCCGTCGGGACGTCGGGCAGGTATGGGCGGGCCAACCCCTGGCCGGAGAAATACGTCACCTGCCCCAAGGTCTCCAGCACCGCGTCGCCAACGATGTCAGGGTCAGGCCGCCGCCCGCATCCAGCGGGGTTGGTCAGAACCTGGCAGCCGCGGCGATGCTCCTCCGCGTGATGCCGGAGCCATCAACCACCGAGGGTCGGCGAATCCAGGGAGAGCTCAAGAATCTCCTGGAAGGCGCTGCGGCCCGACGGGCCGAGAGCACTGCCTCTCGAAGGCAGGGATATCCCTCGGAACCTCATGCCGCGACTTCCCGATTCATGCGGGAAGCCTCGGTCTACACCGGGCGCACGCGTAACACCGCGCCTGCGGCCCCGGGCCACCTCGGCAACGAGCACCATCGACGCGACCGTCGGGCCCACCTCGACGAAAGGGTGCGCCGAGGCTACCACCCCAGGCGTGGGGGGCGCTACGACAGCGGGGAGGATCGGAGTCCCTCGCCCGAACCACCTGGTCCGCAGGCCTTCAGTTGGGCCATCCGACGGGCGCCATTCCCGACCCGGTTCCGACCCCCGACTACTATCACGAAGTACTCGGGGGAAACGAGACCGGAACTGTGGCTCGCGGACTACCGCCTGGCCTGCCAACTGGGTGGGACGGACGACGACAACCTCATTATCCGTAACCTCCCCCTGTTCCTCTCCGACACTGCTCGCGCCTGGTTGGAGCACCTACCTCCGGGGCAGATCTCCAACTGGGACGACTTGGTCCAAGCCTTCGCCGGCAATTTCCAGGGCACATACGTGCGCCCCGGGAATTACTGGGACCTTCGAAGCTGCCGGCAACAGCCGGGGGAGTCGCTCCGGGACTACATCCGGCAATTCTCAAAGCAGCGCACCGAGCTGCCCAACATCACCGACTCGGATGTCATCGGCGCGTTCCTCGCCGGCACCACTTGCCGCGACCTGGTGAGCAAGCTGGGTCGCAAGACCCCCACCAGGGCGAGCGAGCTGATGGACATCGCCACCAAGTTCGCCTCTGGCCAGGAGGCGGTCGAGGCTATCTTCCGAAAGGACAAGCAGCCCCAGGGCCGCCCATCGGAAGAGGCTCCCGAGGCGTCTGCTCCGCGTGGCACCAAGAAGAAAGGCAAGAAGAAGTCGCAATCGAAACGCGACGCCGCTGACGCGGACCTTGTCGCCGCCGCCGAGTACAAGAACCCTCGGAAGCCCCCCGGAGGTGCAAACCTCTTCGACAAGATGCTCAAGGAGCCGTGCCCCTACCATCAGGGGCCCGTCAAGCACACCCTCGAGGAGTGCGTTATGCTTCGGCGTCACTTCCACAGGGTCGGGCCACCCGCCGAGGGTGGCAGGGCCCGCGACGACGACAAGAACGAAGATCACCAAGCAGGAGAATTCCCCAAGGTCCGCGACTGCTTCATGATCTACGGAGGGCATGCGGCGAATGCCTCGGCTCGGCATCGCAAGCAAGAGCGCCGGGAGGTTTGCTCGGTGAAGGTGGCGGCGCCAGTCTACCTTGACTGGTCCGACAAGCCCATCACCTTCGACCAGGCCGACCACCCCGACCATGTGCCGAGCCCGGGGAAATACCCGCTCGTCGTCGACCCCGTTGTCGGCAACGTCAGGCTCACCAAGGTCCTGATGGATGGGGGCAGCTGCCTCAACATCATCTACGCCGAGACCCTCAAGCTCCTGCACGTCGATCTGTCCTCCGTCCGAGCAGGCGCTGCGCCCTTCCACGGGATCATCCCTGGGAAGCGCGTCCAGCCCCTCGGACGACTCGACCTCCCCGTCTGCTTCGGGACGCCCTCCAACTTCCGAAGGGAGACCCTGACGTTCGAGGTGGTCGGGTTCCGAGGAACCTACCACGCCGTACTAGGGAGGCCATGCAACGCGAAGTTCATGGCCGTCCCCAACTACACCTACCTGAAGCTCAAGATGTCGGGCCCCAACGGGGTCATCACCGTCGGCCCCACGTACAAACACGCGTTCGAATGCAACGTGGAGTGCGTGGAGTATGCCGAGGCCCTCGCCGAGTCCGAGGCCCTCATCGCCGACCTGGAGAACCTCTCCAAGGAGGTGCCAGACGTGAAGCGCCATGCCGGCAACTTCGAGCCAGCGGAGACGGTTAAGGCCGTCCCTCTTGACCCCAGTGGCGACACCACCAAGCAGATCCGGATCGGTTCCGGGCTCGACCCCAAATAGGAAGCAGTGCTCGTCGACTTTCTCCGCGCAAACGCCGACGTCTTTGCGTGGAGTCCCTCGGACATGCCCGGCATACCGAGGGATGTCGCCGAGCACTCGCTGGATATTCGGGCCGGAGCCCGACCCGTCAGGCAGCCTCTGCGCCGATTCGACGAGGAGAAGCGCAGAGTGATTGGCGAAGAGATCCACAAGCTAATGGCAGCAGGGTTCATCAAAGAGGTATTCCATCCCGAATGGCTTGCCAACCCTGTGCTTGTGAGGAAGAAAGGGGGGAAATGGCGGATGTGTGTAGACTACACTGGTCTCAACAAAGCATGTCCGAAGGTTCCCTACCCTCTGCCTCGCATCGATCAAACCGTGGATTCCACCGCTGGGTGCGAAACCCTGTCCTTCCTCGATGCCTACTTAGGGTATCACCAGATCCGGATGAAAGAGTCCGACCAGCTCGCGACTTCTTTCATCACGCCGTTCGGCATGTACTGCTATGTCACCATGCCGTTCGGTTTGAGGAATGCGGGCGCGACGTACCAGCGGTGCATGAACCATGTGTTCGGCGAACACATCGGTCGCACAGTCGAGGCCTACGTCGATGACATCATAGTCAAGACAAGGAAGGCTTCCGACCTCCTCTCCGACCTTGAAGTGACATTCCGATGTCTCAAGGCGAAAGGAGTCAAGCTCAATCCTGAGAAGTGTGTCTTCGGGGTGCCCCGGGGCATGCTCCTGGGGTTCATCGTCTCCGAGCGAGGCATTGAAGCCAACCCGGAGAAGATCGCGGCCATCACCAGCATGGGACCCATCAAGGACTTAAAAGGTGTACAGAGGGTCATGGGATGCCTCGCGGCCCTGAGCCGCTTCATCTCACGCCTCGGCGAAAGAGGTCTGCCTCTGTACCGCCTCTTAAGGAAGGCCGAGTGTTTCGCTTGGACCCCTGAGGCCGAGGAAGCCCTCGGGAACCTGAAGGCGCTCCTTACAAAGGCGCCTGTCTTGGTGCCCCCGGCGGATGGAGAAACCCTCTTGGTCTACGTCGCCGCGACCACTCAGGTGGTTAGCTCCGCGATTGTGGTCGAGAGGCGAGAGGAAGGGCATGCATTGCCCGTTCAGAGACCGGTCTACTTCGTCAGCGAAGTGCTGTCCGAGACCAAGATCCGCTACCCACAAGTTCAAAAGCTGTTGTATGCTGTGATCCTGACAAGGCGGAAGTTACGACACTACTTCGAGTCTCATCCGGTAACTGTGGTGTCATCCTTCCCCCTGGGGGAGATCATCCAGTGCCGAGAGGCCTCGGGCAGGATCGCAAAGTGGGCGGTGGAAATCATGGGCGAAACGATCTCGTTCGCCCCTCGGAAGGCCATCAAGTCCCAGGTGTTGGCGGACTTCGTGGCCGAATGGGTCGACACCTAGTTGCCGACGGCTCCGATCCAACCGGAGCTCTGGACCATGTTTTTCGACGGGTCGCTGATGAAGACAGGAGCCGGCGCGGGCCTGCTTTTCATCTCGCCCCTTGGAAAGCACCTGCGCTACGTGCTGCGCCTCCATTTCCCGGCGTCCAACAATGTGGCCGAGTACGAAGCTCTGGTCAACGGGTTGCGGATCGCCATCAAGCTAGGGGTCAGACGCCTCGACGCCCGCGGTGATTCGCAGCTCGTCATCGACCAAGTCATGAAGAACTCCCACTGCCGCGACCCGAAGATGGAGGCCTACTGCGACGAGGTTCGGCGCCTGGAAGACAAGTTCTTCGGGCTCGAGCTCAACCACATCGCTCGGCGCTACAACGAAACCGCAGACGAGCTGGCTAAAATAGCCTCGGGGCGAACGACGGTCCCCCCGGACGTCTTCTCCCGGGATCTGCATCGACCCTCTGTCAAGATCGACGACGCGCCCGAGCCCGAGACACCCTCGGCTCAGGCCGAGGCGCCCTTGGCTCGGCTCGAGGCACCCTCGGCTCAGCCCGAGGTACCCTCGGCCCCCGAGGGCGAGACACTGGACGTCGAGGAAGAGCAGAGCGGGGCCACGCCTGATCAAGATTGGCAGGCCCCGTACCTGCAGTATCTCCGTCGAGGAGAGCTACCCCCCGACCAAGTCGAGGCTCGGCGGGTAGCGCGACGCGCCAAGTCGTTCGTCTTGCTGGGCGATGAAGAGGAGCTCTACCATCGCAGCCTCTCGGGCATCCTCCAGCGATGCATCTCCATCGCCGAAGATCGGGAACTACTACAAGAAATACACTCGGGGGCTTGCGGCCATCACGCAGCGCCTCGAGCCCTTGTCGGGAATGCTTTCCGGCAAGGCTTCTACTGGCCAACGGCGGTGGTTGACGCCACTAGAATTGTCCGCACCTGCGAAAGGTGCCAATTCTATGCGAAGCAGACCCACCTGCCCGCTCAGGCTCTGCAGACGATACCCATCACCTGGCCTTTCGCTGTATGGGGTCTGGACCTCGTCGGTCCCTTGCAAAAGGCGCCCGGGGGCTACACGCACCTGCTGGTCGCCATCGACAAATTCTCCAAGTGGATCGAGGTTCGACCCCTGAACAGCATCAGGTCCGAGCAGGCGGTGGCGTTCTTCACCAACATCATCCATCGCTTCGGGGTCCCAAACTCCATCATCACCGACAACGGTACCCAGTTCACCGGCAAAAAATTCTTGGATTTTTGCGAGGATCACCATATCCGGGTGGACTGGGCCGCCGTGGCTCATCCCATGTCGAATGGGCAAGTAGAGCGTGCCAACGGCATGATTCTACAAGGGCTCAAGCCTCGGATCTACAACGACCTCAACAAGTTCGGCAAGCGATGGATGAAGGAACTCCCCTCGGTGGTCTGGAGCCTAAGGACGACGCCGAGTCGTGCCACGGGTTTCACGCCGTTTTTCCTGGTCTACGCGGCCGAAGCCATCTTGCCCACTGACCTGGAATACGGCTCCCCGAGGACGAGGGCCTACACCGACCAAAGCAACCAAGCTAGCCGAGAAGACTCGCTGGACCAGCTGGAGGAGGCTCGGGACAGGGCCTTACTACACTCGGCGCGGTACCAGCAGTCCCTGCGACGCTACCACGACCGAGGGGTCCGGTCCCGAGACCTCCAGGTGGGCGATCTGGTGCTTCGACTACGGCAAGACGCCCGAGGAAGGCACAAACTCACGCCCCCTTGGGAGGGGCCGTTCGTCATCGCCAAAGTTCTGAAGCCCGGAACATACAAGCTGGCCAACAATCAAGGCGAGATCTACGGCAACGCCTGGAACATCAAACAGCTACGTCGCTTCTACCCTTAAGATGTTTCCAAGTTGTTCATATACCTCGCACCTACGCAAAGTTTAGTCGTCAAGGAAGGGTCGGCCTAGCCTCGGCAAAGCTCGACCCTCCCTCGGGGGCTAAAAGGGGGGAGACCCCCTCTGCGTCGAATTTTTCCTCGAAAAAGGATCTCTTTTTAGCAGGATTTCTTTCGTGCTTCTTGACTACTTCGGAAAGCGGATCCTGGAAACGACGGAGTACACGTAAGCAGCCAAGGCTGACCGAGCCGAGGGACTCCTACGCCTCCGGGATACGGATACCTCACTCATCACCTTCTGCGATAAGTAACTCGCGTTCGGATAAAGCGACTTCGTGGACCGAACAAGTCTTCACGTTCGGAAGCTCTCCTGCCGAAGCAGTCCTTCAAGCTTTCTCGACTAAGTCGGGGACATGGCCTCATGGACGGGTGAAAGTACGCGTATGCGGCAAGGCCGACCGAGCCGAGGGACTCCCACGCCTCTGGGATACGGATACCTCACTCGTCCCTTCCGCGAGAAGCAACTCTCGCTCACACAAACATCCCTGTTACCGATAGAGAGTCCAGATGCTCGAAACAAGAGGAAAAAGGACGCAGCTTTGCAAGCACGGCGAGGGTGTGTTTTTTCTGGCCTCGGCGGCCGCAGAAGGCACACGCTACAAGACGATCTGATCCTGCAGGCTCGGGTCTTCACGCTGAAGGGAGCCGTAGCACCCTCGGCATCGACGACGTCTTCAGCAAAGTCCGACCCAGCCTCGGACGGCGACGCGATCAAGGACTTCTCCGGGAATCCGGCCCGAGCAGGCGGCTCGGCCGGTTACCCCTGAGGCCTCGGCCAAGCATCTTCCAAGGGCACCAGCCCGACCCGAGGCCTCGGCTGATCGACTCCGGCGTCGGCTCCGCTGACGGACAACCCTGCTAGGCTCTGGCCAACCAGGTTCCCATTCTCGAGCCAACTCCGCCTCTGTTCATACTGATATCGCTACCCCTGGCCTCGGCTCATCGAAGAGCGGCCGAGGGGTCTCTTTAACTAAGCTAGAGGAGCCCCAGACAACAAGGCCAATCGAGCCGAGGGATTCCTACGCCTCCGGGATACGGATACCTCACTCGTCACCTTGACACGGGGCGACTCATGCTTGGTAAAGCGGTTCAGATAATCAACAGGCGAGACTTAGTGCTCAAAAATGAGAAAAAAACACGGCTCCGTGCCAAAATTACATACATGTTCAGGCCCCGATAGCCGCAATGAACAAACACACCGGCATTCGAGATGACATTACAAAAGGAACTCCGGTTCCCCCTCCGCAGGTACGAACAACCCCACTCCGAGGGGGAAGGCCTGCGGAGCAACGGAAGGCCGGCGAACGGCACGCTGTCACCTGCTCCAGCAGCGGCGACGACGACGACTTCTGCTCCGGGGGGTCGAACAGCGGCAGCACTGACCTCAGGGCGGATGCTGCTGCCAGGAGGCCCCCGCCCACGCCAAAACTCGTGAGGCAAGGACGGGCAGAAGGCCGTAGAGTTGGAGGTCAGTCCGTGGCCGGCCCCGGCTATCGCGCCGGCGGAAGAACCTCTTCCAGCTGCCGTGGCGAACGCCGGCGCCGCGAGCGGCTCCGAAGCCACTCGCGTCTGAAGACCGGGCACGCTGCAGCTGCCAGCGCCACGGACAACAACCGCTCCTCCCCCCCATCACTGAGTGAAGGAGCGGGCCGCCGCCCACGCGGGGGCCGACCTCAACTCGGCGCACTCCCCTCCCCAGCCCTGGTGATGAAAATCCTTGAGGCTGAGGGAGGGGCAGAGGCCGCAGCCCGGCTCGCTTTCCCCCACCATCAAGCCGGAGGTCGCCATCTCGGGTGACCGCCGGTGGGGGGGATGCAGCCGGGCTGCATGATGAAAATCCTTGAAGCCGAACGATGGCTGAGAGGTACCAACTCCCATGGAGTCGCGTTCCTCCAACGAGGAGGCGGAAAGACGGCGGGTACCCCCCATCCGGGGGCTTGGAAGATGGAAAGACGCGACGCATAAGGGAGGAAGAAGACATGGTTGCCTTCTGAAAGGAGTCTCCCTCCTTTTAAAGGCAACTCTCCCTACGTGCGCCCCCAGACGCCACGGGCTAAGTCTTCTCCAACACGCTCCAAGGCCCTCCCCTGCGACTCGGGGGCTGGGTCCCGCATGTCATGCAAACCGGCTCAGGGCAGAAGAAGCCAAACCGCCGCGCGTGGTGCGCACGACCGCCCAGCGGTTACAAGCGACCCCCCTTTTTGCCCAGACCAACGGGCGGAAGGGGCGGGCAGCCATGCAGGCGGCATGCAACCGCGCCAGGTGGACGCGCTTCTCTGACTTCTGACACGCCAGCTTGGAAGCCCAGGCCCACGCGTCAAGCAACCGGCGCGCCAGTTGCTGCATGCAAGCAACCGCACCGCCACTTGTGCCACCGTCGCACCTCTTCGGTTGCGGAGCCTATGCCGCGACTCGAGGCGACCCAGCGCACGACCCAGCAGCGCCAGCCTGGCGCGTTGGTCAAAGCGGCCGAAAGTGGGCCGGCAGTAATGGCGGTGGCAGGCGGGCGAGCGCAGCAGTCACGTCGTCAGCCAGGCTCACGTCCCATCCTGGGACAGCAAGAGAGCCTCCTCCCACGGCGTGAAGACGGTGCACCCGTGACCCGTTCCTCGAACGGATCGCGCACGCGCAACGGCCGCCCCGCCAACCACTCGCCTCGTCGCATTAACTCCGCGGCGGGACACGCGGCGCCTCTGGCGGGAGAAGCGCGCGACGCTTCGCCTTCGCCGTAATAACCGCGTCAAAAAAGGTACGCCACGTCGTTCGATTTCGTATCCTTTTCCTTTTTCCTCTTTCTCTATCTCTTGCAACAGGGACCGGGAAAGGGGGATACCCCGAAGAGGATCCTTCTCCGCGAAGGAACTGGGCTCCGAGCCCCCCCTACTGATCAGGGGTTCGAAGACTGGCCCTCCGAAGGGTTCAACAGTCGCCTCAGATCGCGTGGGCCCGACACCCACTACTGGTCAGGGGTTCGAAGGCCAGCCCCCCGAAGGGTTCCATGGCCGCCTCAGGCTACTCGGGCTTCGCGCCCATTACTGATCAGGGGTTCGAAGGCTGGCCCCCGAAGGGTTCACAGACGCCTCAGACACCGAGCGAGGGATGACCAGGGGTACGTTCGATACATAACCGAGGCTCGGGCTGCGCTCCCGAGGTACCCTAGGACATTTCCGAGACCAGCGGGAACGATCTTGTAACGGAATCCCATCGGAGGGAGGCATCGAGCCCTCGGACCCCGTCGCCAGGGGACCGGGTCCGGCAAATCACCCGCAGGTACTTTTGGGCGTGCCTCTGGGCCCCTAGCCGACCCCCAACGAACGGGGCACGGACGTCCACTCGGATTACCCGCTTGCAGCTCACCGGAGACACCATGTTCGGTGCCCATCGAGGGTAACATGGCGCTCTCCCCCCCTCCTCCTTGCGGAAAGGCGACGTAGGGGCGTATGTAAAAAAGCCGAGTCTGTCCCTGATCGTCCTCTCGCCCTGTGCAGAGGCTCGGGGGCTGCTCTCGCAAAACCGGCTCCGGCCAAACCGTTGACAGCGTCAACATACCAGCCCGAGAGCTTGGGCCCCGACCGTGCACCCGGGCTACGGCCAGTTCGCATGAGGGAACGACCAGACCAGCCGAAACATTACGCAAGGCATTAAGACCTCGAAGGAGTATAACCACTCCTCCGAGGCCTCGGGGGCTACACCCGGCGGGTGCGCTCGCGCGCACCCACCGGAACAAAATGCAACCGAGAAAGGCTGGTCCCCTTGCAAAAAAGTGCGATGAGAGCCTCCAAGCGAGTGCTAACACTCCCTTCGAGGCTCGGGGGCTACTGTCAGGGACCATAATTAGGGGTACCCTCAAGACGCCTAATTCTCAGCTGGTAACCCCCATCAGCATAAAGCTGCAAAGGCCTAATGGGTACGATTAAGTCAGGGATCAGTCCACACGAGTGACTCGATCACGCTTCACCCGAGCCTAGCCTCGGCCGAGGGCAGCCGACCTTGAGAGACTTCCGTCTCGCCCGAGGCCCCCCTTTTAACGGCGGACACACCACCGGCTCGCCCGAGGCCTTGGCTTCGCTCAGAAGCAACCCTGACTAAATCGCCACACCGACTGACCAAGTTGCAGGAGCATTTAACGCAAAGGTGGCCTGACACCTTTATCCTGACACGCGCCCCCCGGCAGAGCCGAAGTGACCGCCGTCACTCCACCGCTCCACTGACCAGTCTGACAGAAGGACAGCGCCGCCTGCGCCACTCCGACTGCAGTGCCACTCGACAGAGTGAGTCTGACAGGCAGTCAGGCCTTGCCAAAGGCGCCATAGCGAACTCCGCTCCGCCCGACCCCAGGGCTCGGACTCGGGCTAAGACCCGGAAGACGACGAACTCCGCTCCGCCCGACCCCAGGGCTCGGACTCGGGCTAAGACCTGGAAGACGACGAACTCCGCTCCGCCCGACCCCAGGGCTCGGACTCGGGCTAAGACCCGGAAGACGGTGAACTCCGCTCCGCCCGACCCCAGGGCTCGGACTCGAGCTAAGACCCGGAAGACGGCGAACTCCGCTCCGCCCGACCCCAGGGCTCGGACTCGGGCTAAGACCCGGAAGACGACGAAACTCCGCCTCGCCCGACCCCAGGGCTCGGACTCCGCCCTAGCCTCGGCCAAACGATCTCCGCCTCGCCCGACCCGGGGGCTCGGGCTCGGCCTCGGCAACGGAAGACAGACTCGACCTCGGCTTCGGAGGAGCCCCCACGTCGCCCTGCCTAGGGCACAGGCCCGCCACGTCAACAGGAAGCGCCATCATCGTCCTACCCCGAATCGACTCGGGTCACGGAGAACAAGACCGGCGTCCCATCCGGCCAGCTCCGCCGGATGGGCAATGATGGCGCTCCACGAGCTCTGTGACGACGGCGGCCCTCAGCTCTCTTACGGAAGCAGGGCGACGTCAGCAAGGACTCGACCGCTCCAACAGCTGTCCCTCCGCCAGGCTCCGTCGCTCCTCCGACAGCCACGACATCACGCCAGCAAGGTGCCAAGACCTCTCCGGCTGCCACATTGGCATGTACCTAGGGCGCTAGCTCTCTCTCCGCTAGACACGTAGCACTCTGCTACACCCCCCATTGTACACCTGGATCCTCTCCTTACGACTATAAAAGGGAGGACCAGAGCCTTCTTAGAGAAGGTTGGCCGCGCGGGACCGAGGACGGGACAGGCGCTCTCTTGGGGCCGCTCGCTTCCCTCACCCGCGTGGACGCTTGTAACCCCCCTACTGCAAGCGCACCCGACCTGGGCGCGGGACGAATACGAAGGCCGCGGGACTTCCACCTCTCTCACGCCCGACTCCGGCCACCTCGCCTCTCCCCCCTTCGCGCTCGCCCACGTGCTCGACCCATCTGGGCTGGGGCACGCAGCACACTCACTCGTCGGCTTAGGGACCCCCTGTCTCGAAACGCCGACAATATATTTGGTGTGTGTGTGTGGGGGGGTGTTCCTATAGGACCCTGTGCGATCGCACGTGCCACACTTGCGTAGGGACGTCCCTGAGCCGTGGAAAACACTCTGTTTCCCGTTGTAGACAGTAATATTTACGGAGTGAAATCTGAAACATGAGGTAGAGCGGGAGATAAGATATGAAAGCTGTTGAAGACAACCTAACATTAGGTAGCTACGTACTCATCAACCTGGGTGCAGCTGGTACTGGTAATAAGCAGGACCAACATGGAGGAGGATCGGAGGACCGCCTCCGGCCTGAGGCTGCTGGGGCAAAGGCGTTAACTACCAACAGTGAAGCGCAGCAAAGCAAAGCTTGCAGGTGAGCATGCATGCATGCAAATGCATGGCCGGCCCGGCAGGGATCTCAGATTTCCGGTGCCAGCTGCAAGGTGTCCTCCGGTCCTGCTGTGCGCGCACGTACGTACGTGCAGGGGGCGGTAGGGCCAGCAGTGTTGATTCTCGCACGCGACGCGAGCACGCCATATGGCCAGCAAGGAGTGCCAGGCAACATCGCATGTCCAGCGGCCAGAACCAGAAGGCCCTGTCCATGGGCACTTGTACATGCGAATTGCCAAGAGGTAGTGCAAATTCCGAACCTCTATTCGCAAAAACTCCAACAAAACTAAAAGGCATAAATAAACAAAAATAAGCCCTATTATCACCTTGTCGGCCAGAGCCAGCGCACTTCCGACCAGAAGTCTGCTGCGTAACTGCGTTGCTGTGCGATTTTGGTCTAAGCTAGAACTTGAGCCTCGCGAACATTTGGTGAGGGACTGCTGGGGGCTCCTTTGTTTTGCTCCTGGCCGGAGCTGCCTGGTCCAGGCATCCATCCCAAGGCGTCCGATTTTGGTCGCCTGGGGTTAGGATGGTTGCTGGCCGGCGAGCTGCCTGGCATGGCATGGCATGGCAGGGCAGCAACCAAACAGGCCCTGGGGGCGCAGCCGCAGCTCAAGACTCGCTACGGGCTGGTTTGGAACAAACCGAACAAAGGGGACACAAACATAGGGAGACAAAACCACTTATAAATAACTAAATATCGTATGTAAATAATATCTCTAGAAATTTGGGTTTCTAAACTAGCTATCTCTATATGGATGATGACGATGGCGGCGGCAGTCGAGATGAAGTGTGGGAATGGACTATAAATCTATACTAGGTAAATACCCGTGCGTTACAACGGGAAAAAATAGTGCAATAATAACATATGTATGACCATGTGTTGTGTTGTTAATCAACATTATGGTGTCTCTAGAATTTTATAGAGACAATTGGTTGTAACAAGGTTGGGAATTGTTGATGTTCTTGATTCTAACTGCGCTCCATACTTGCTTGCCGGATTCATCTGTGGCTTGAATCTTGGCTGTGAGGAGAAAATGACATGTTGATAGAAAGTCAATAACAAAGCAATGTCTTAAGGTACCGATGCCAATTAGCACAAGACGAAATGGTAAAATAGTCAGACAGTATGATTTTGATGAACACAGACAAATCAATAAAATTATCTCTAAAAAGATTGCTAGGCATTTCAACCACACAACTACACCATTTAATTAGATGAAGTCTTATACACTAGTACACAGAAGCTCTGTAGTGGCGGTTGAAAACGTATTTATAGTGGCGTTTCTCAGTTCCGCCAGTGCTAGGGGCCAGTGGAAATCAGCATTTCCACTGGCGGTTATTTTGGAACCGCCAGTGAAAAGGGCATTTTCACTGGCGGTTTTCTTAAGGAACCGCCAGTGAAAATGCCCTTTTCACTGGCGGTTTTCTTAAGGAACCGCCAGTGAAAATGTTTCCCCGCCTTTTTTCAAAATTTCAAACAATACTGAATTATAGATATATTTATTTACACACACACAAACATATATATATATATATCTATATTGATATTGAAAGCAACATGGAATTAAATTCTATCATACATTTATATACATCAAAGTATTCTGTTTACAACCATATATGCTTCATGCATTCTATACATCAAAAGTTTTCACCTAAGTTCTAATAACTATCTCGGCTAAGAGATAATCTACTAATTTCTGTTAGTATTCTGAACTCTGGCAAAGCTAATGTCCCGGAAGCATCGTGATATTTTCCTTCTGCGGGAATGACCTCTTTCAATATGAATGTGCAGAGGTCCTCCACTATGCCATACAATGCAGCTTCGGTCAAGTTCTCCGGGTTTCCTCGTTGAAATTGCTGTAAAGGAATTTTATAAACATCATCTATTTATACACATTTGCATCTTTAATGACATAAATACATACTTGACTATTACTAATAATACCTTGTCAGGGTTCGTGACGTATCGTCCGTTCACTCTCATGAACTCGCACGCATAGAATCCACATAGGACTGATCCTTGTGGTTGCTTGTGGCACTACATAACGGGAGATTGGTTATTTAGTTGCAACATTGTGTATGATATGTATTCATAAAATCACATACTTACCGGCCAGTGATGATGGATTTCTAGTGGCACGCGTTGTTTCGACAGGTCGTACTTTCCACCTTTAAACTTATAAAACCTAAAAGCCCTGTGATCTCAAATGGAATCACCATGTTATTCTCAAATTTTAATCGATAAAAGTATGCATGCATAGAAAAGGCTTACAGCTCTAAGATGCTGAGGAATGTTGCATATGTCGAAGGGTCGAAGTTTAAGGAGTCGAGCACCAGCACCTTTCCAACCTTAGGATAAATGAGGAAGCATATCCAGTGGTCCCTGTACGAATCAAATTTGTGATGCATGTGTATTGAAATTATTAATTTTATTTAATGCAAAATCACACTTACTTAAAGTTGTACGGGGCCATTATGGCTTCCCTGTCTTGAAATTGAAGCATTGCATGTCCTATGTAGGTGGCGTATCGAGCTTCAAAATCCTTCTTCATATCCTTTATACGCTTCTCAACTTCTTCGTCCGTCTTTCCCCGTAATTCATCGTTGTCTTTCCCGATTCTAAAAGTGTGGCTTTCCTCGGATATAAGTATTGGGTTGAGATACCCAACCCTTTTACTGGCACTAGCATTGGGCTTGGTACCGTAAAGGATCTCCTGCTGATCATGTTGCATTCTGCAAGTCACACGTGCATGTCAGATATTGAAATTTTATACAGCTCACTAATAATAACACACATATGTGGAAGTATGAGCGACACTTACAATGCAAACATCGTTACAAGTTGCACGTCGAGTCTCTGAAGGTTCATCATTAACCACATGTCCTCGAATGTAACAACGGCCTTTTGGTTCGAACCAATAAAAGCATGGTCTGGTATATGCACACTGATGGTGTTGATGCCAACCGATGATGCCCGCATGTACCAGTCATGCAACCTTTTAACACCAGCCGGGACCTTTCTTAGTTTCTCAAGAGGTAGCAGAGGTCTGCCCGGCACATATTTTTTAGGCACGTTTTTGTAATCTGCCTTAGTTGGCTTCTTTATCTTTGCGGCCATTGCCTCAGCCTTTTTTGCAGACTCCTCGTGCTCGGCCAAATCAACAGTTTGTGACGTGAGGCTCCGTCCAATCCCTTTCAAAAACCGAACTGTGCCAGCAGTAGTAGCTTTACTCTTCTTTTTCTGATACGGGGACACCAATTTTGGAATAGGAAGTTTAGATTTCTTTGATGGCCTTGGATCGTTTGATGGCTGTGGAGAAGGTGGATCCCTTGATGGTGGCGTAGACAGTGGGTCACCAAGAGGATGGGGAGGAGAAGGTGGTGGAGCCCTGAATGGTGATGCTTGTGGCGGAGACGGTGGGTCAGAAAAAGGATGAGGAGCAGCATGTGAAGTTTGAGGAGGTGAGGATGATGGATGTACAATAGGAGCAAAAATTTGAGAAGGCGGAGACGGTTGGGCCTGCGACGCCTGCGGCGAATTCGACCAATCAAGCAAATCGACATCCCTTCGAGGCCAAAGGATAAAATTCTTGATAGCTTGTCCAAGTTTCTCGATACCTTCGGGCCCAGGGATGTCTAGCATGTCGTCCTCGGATCCTTGGACGACCGTCGTCACTTCTACTTTGCAATAATCATCTGGAATATCGTTTCCATGGAACTTGCGTCCTGGGATCGCAAGGCCTGTGGCTACTTTCTTTGTACGTTTATTGTTAATACCATATCTTATAACCAGTGCGCACGCCACAGGCCTTGTGATGTCATCAACTGGATAACGGTCCTTATTTCCCGTTGAAGCAACAGAGCTTGGTAATGTCGTACAATCTGTGGAAGCCGGCGGTTGAGCTGCTGGAATTATTTGTATTTGTGGAGTGGTCATCTGTTGAACAGACATCGCACTCGCCAACTGTTGCATCAATTCTGGAGGAGGATTCGATAGCATTTGAGACATCATGGCTTTGAACTCTTTCTTGGCCTCCAACTTAAAATAATCCGCCATCTCTTCCTTGTATCGATCACGTTTCCTGTACAGACCTTCCCACTGTTGTCCGAATCCTTCCTTCCATCCTTCCTTAGACGAGATTCCTCGTACACGGCCAGGATGCTCAGGGTTACCGAGACCAGCCGTTAGGATGTCTCTTTCCCTTTGTGGCTTAAAAGTTCCTTCGCTCTGCTTAGCTGCCATTGTATATATGTTTTTTGCCGCTTCTTCGACAATGGGATCATCAAAAGATACACCGGTCTCGGTTTCCCTTGGTTTTCTAGCACGGAGCCAATTTGCCGCCCTTTCACCAAGTTGCTCGGACAGCGTCGGCAACCCTGCGGCCTTCTTCTCGGCGTCTTCTTGTCTCCATTTAGGAACCTGACGCTTGTAACCACCTGTGCCTAGGTGGTGGCGGTACTTGTTCTTCTTTGATAGTTCAGAATTTGCCTCACTTAGAGATATGAAATCAGGGCTGCTCCTCTGCTCTAAAAATACTGCCCACTAACCTGCTGAGATTTTATATTTTTTGGTCGGGTCCAGACCTTTCTTTGCAAACTTTGTGTTCATCTCAGACCTCCAGTTTCGGAAATTTATCGCAAGCTGCTTCATCGTGTATTCCTTCACGAGTTCTTCTGAACCCCGAGGCAGAACGAACCTCATTAATAGCTTATTCCATATTTGATTCTTGACATCATCTGACACATCTCTCCACTGTCGTATTGTTATGTCAAGATTATCTCTAACTAAAAACCCAAGTGCATTCCGGAACTTAGGTAGTGCCTCTTCTGGAGCAAGGGGCTGACCTTTCGGGCTCACGTCTGAGATTTTGTATGTTTTGTCGGGAAACTTGTTCAGCCCCCTGTCACCTCTTTTTCGATCGCTCTGCTTCCTTTTCCTTGACGTCTCGGTTGTTGTCTTGGTCTGTTCCGGTGCGTCTTGGGTCGGCTCCGGTACGTCTTCGTTTCGTGCCACGGCTTCTTCGAGTATCGCACGAAATTCAGACATGACCTCCTATTCATGTAATAAAATGCACAAGAGATCATGCATGTGAAATCAGTAGGGTACACATACGAAGCTAAAGATGCGTACTTTTACCTCAGCTTCTCGTGGATCATAAGTAGGGTCACGTTGCAACTCACGGAGAGCGGCCCTATCTATGCTAGTGGTAGGAAAAGGGTCGCTAGGCGTTTCATATCCTTCACTGCTGGATTTTTCTTGAGCAACACTCTTGTCCATGTGCTCGGGCACTAAATCTTGGTCCTTGATCGGAGAACTCATTGAGCTATATATATACAAATACATAAGCAATAATTAAATACATATTAACACATATTAACGTAAGCAATAATTAAATTCATATTAACAAATAGTATAATTAAATACATCCTCAGGCACTAAACCCTTAACCCTAACCCTAAACCCTAACCCTAAACCCTAACCCTAACTATAACCCTAAACCCTAACCCTTAACCCTAACCCTAACTCTAACTATAACCCTTAACCCTAACCCAAAACCCTTAACCCTAACCCTAACCCAAAACCCGAACCCTTAACCCAAAACCCGAACCCTTAACCCTAAACTCTAACCCTAACTATAACCCTTAACCCTAACCCTAACCCAAAACCCTAACTATAACCCTAACCCTAAACCCTAACCCTTAACCCTAACCCTAACCCTAACTATAACCCTTAACCCTAACCCAAAACCCTTAACCCTAACCCTAACCCAAAACCCGAACCCTTAACCCTAAACCCTAACCCTAACTATAACCCTTAACCCTAACCCTAACCCTAACCCAAAACCCGAACCCTTAACCCAAAACCCGAACCCTAACCCTAACCCTAACCCAAAACCCGAACCCTTAACCCAAAACCCGAACCCTTAACCCTAACCCTAACCCTAACCCTAACCCTAACCCTTAACCCAAAACCCGAACCCTTAACCCTAACCCTAACCCTAACCCTAAACACTAACCCTTAACCCTAACCCTAACCCTAACCCTTAACCATAACCCTAACCCTAAACCGTAACCATATAGTATCGTATAGTCGTATAGTATCGTGTAGGACGGGGAGAGAGTCGCATAGGACGTATAAAGAGGGAGAGAGGGAGAATCGTATGGATATTATCGAGTTACGTATAGAGAAGGAGAGAGGGAGAGTCGTATAGGACGAGGAGAGGGAGAGAGGGAGAGAGGGAGAGTCACATAGGACGTATAGAGAGGGAGAGAGGGAGAGTCGTACGGAAATTATCGAGTTCAGATCGAATTCGGATCGGATCGGATATGTATATTATCGAGTTGTGACGGATAAAATTACAATGTATATATTGAACATACATTTGAACACATATGAACACACATATATATATTGAACACATACATTTGAACACATATGAACACACATATATATTGAACACATACATTTGAACACATATGAACACATATATATATTGAACACATATGAACACACATATGTCTCCCTCCTCTCTCTCCTCTCCCTCCTCTAACTATCTCTCTCCTCTCCCTCCTCTCTCTCTCTCTCACCCTCCTCTCCCTCCCTCTATCTATCTCCTCTCCCTCTATCTCTCTCCCTCTCTCTATCTCTCTCCTCTCCCTCCTCTCTCTCTCTCACACCCTCCTCTCCCTCCCTCTATCTCTCTCCCTCTCTCTATCTCTCTCCTCTCCCTCCTCTCTCTCTCTCACCCTCCTCTCCCTCCCTCTATCTCTCTCCTCTCCCTCTATCTCTCTCCCTCTCTCTATCTCTCTCCTCTCCCTCCTCTCTCTCTCTCACCCTCCTCTCCCTCCCTCTATCTCTCTCCCTCTCCCTCCTCTCTCTTCCCTCTCCCTCTCCTTCCTCTCTCTTCCTCCCTCTCGGCGGCGGCGGCGCGCCCCTCCTCTCTCTCACTCTATGCAGAGACGGCGGCGGCGCCCGCGTGCGCGCGGCGGCGGCGTGCGCCCGTGCGCGCGGCGGCGGCGGCGGCGCGCGCCCTCCTCTCTCTTCCCTCTCACTCCTAGACCGAGCCCGAGCGAACGAAGAAAGGGAGAGAGAGAGAGAGAAGAACTCACCTACGGCGCGGGGACGATGGCGTGGACGACGGCGTGGACGACGGCGGCGCACGGAGGAAGATCGCCGGGGCGAAAATTCGGCAGCCTGACGGCGGGAGTGTAAAAGACAGGGCGCCAAAAGACTTAGCGAAATTTCGGCCCCGCGCGCGCTCCTTTATATAGGAGATATTTCTACTGGCGGTTGACAATGAAAACCGCCAGTAGAAATCATTTCTACTGGCGGTTGTCATAGAGAACCGCCAGTAGAAATGCCATCCACAGACTGTGGAGGCCATTTCTACTGGCGGTTCTCTATGACAACCGCCAGTAGAAATGATTTCTACTGGCGGTTTTCATTGTTTGTGGAGGCCATTTCTACTGGCGGTTCTCTATGACAACCGCCAGTAGAAATGATTTCTACTGGCGGTTTTCATTGTCAACCGCCAGTAGAAATGTTTTTAGTATATTATTTTTTATTGTATATTCATACATTAAGTATATAAATTTTTGTACATATTAAATATATAAATATATATATTTAGTATACATAATATATATATTTATATATTACTTCTCTCTCTCCCCTCTCTCTTCCCTCTCCCTCCTCTCTCTTCCCTCTCCCTCCTCTCTCTTCCCTCTCTCTCCCCTCTCCCTCTCTCTCTCCTCTCTCTCCTCTCCCTAGCTCCTCTCTCTCTATCCTCTCTCTCCTCTCTCTCCTCTCTCTCCTCTCCCTAGCTCCTCTCTCTCCTCTATCCTCTCTCTATCCTCTCTCTCTCCTCTCTCTCCTCTCTCTCTCTATCCTCTCTCTATCCTCTCTCTCTCTATCCTCTCTCTAGCTCCTCTCTCTAGCTCCTCTCTCTAGCTCCTCTCTCTCTCTATCCTCTCTCTCTCCTCTCTCTCTCCTCTCTCTCTCCTCTCTATCCTCTCTCTCTCTATCCTCTCTCTCTCCTCTCTATCCTCTCTCTCTCTCCTCTCTCTCTCCTCTCTCTCTCCTCTCTCTCTCCTCTCTCTGTCCTCTCTCTCCTCTCTCTCTCTCCTCTCTCTCTCCTCTCTCTCTCCTCTCTCTCTCCTCTCTATCCTCTCTCTCTCTATCCTCTCTCTCTCCTCTCTATCCTCTCTCTCCTCTCTCTCTCCTCTCTCTCTCCTCTCTCTCCTCTCTCTCTATCCTCTCTCTCTCCTCTCTCTCTCTATCCTCTCTCTCTCCTCTCTAGAAAGTCGTGTAAAATTACATGCTTCGGTTTGTCACTAACAATAATCAATTACATGACATGTCCTAACAATAATCAATTACATGACAACTATATAATCTAGGGAGCTATTGTTCTGCCTTGTCCATCGTGGCGTACCCAGGGCATCGAATTGCGTGGGATGCTTCGCTCAACGTTCCTTATCTTGGTTGGATGGTCTATGAAAAGAGACATGTCATTGAACTGGTTAAAATCCTCTAAATCAGATACACCATCAACTCCTATAGCTTGTTGTTTTCCAGGAAAAACTACATGCTTCGGTTTGTCGGTGCTTTTCTTCTCATTGTTAGAAATGATATGTTCAGCATAGAAGACCTGTGCAGCACGATTAGCAAGGATCCATGGGTCATCTTTGTAACCTACCTTACTTAGATCAAGAACTCTGACCCCATAGTTGTCTACCGTGACATGTTTGTCTTCAACCCATTGACATCGGAAAACCGAGATCTGAAATGTACCATAGTCTAGTTCCCATATGTCCTCAATAAAGCCAAAATATGTAATAATCTCACCAGTTTCATCATCTATGGCTTCGCATCGAACACCACTGTTTTGTGACATGCTCTTTTTGTCCTTGGACTTGGTACAAAATGTGAATCCACTAATGTCATAGGTTTGCCATGTTGTGACCTGGCGTGATGGTCCAGATGCCAAGCCCTTGATGGTTTGTTCTTCTATTGTTTCTCCACGTGGAATGTCCTTCACCATTAGCCATGTGTTGAACCGCTGCTTATGTTGCTTCATTACCCAATCATCCGTATGCCCAGGATTTTGCTCGCGAAGCTCATTGATGTGTTGTTGGATAAATGGCTCCATTATTGTTAGCTGATGTAGGATGCTCTGATGTGCCTCAAGTACTATATCGTAATCCGGTGGGATGAAAGATTTCCGTCCCATCCTCCCGCTTCCATACAGTCTACCCTCGTGTCGTGACGGAGGCAGACCTATTGCAACCTGGTCTTTTAGGATACTATTGCAGAATGGAGCTCCGGACTCAATGGCCTCTTCGGTACAGTACCCCTCTATCATGGATGCCTCGGGACGAGCACGGGTTGATACATAGCCATTTAGTATTGACATGAAACGTTCATACGTCCACATTTCATGCAAGTACATAGGACCCAATGCCTCTATTTGTGGCACCAAGTGCACCACAAGGTGCACCATAATATCAAAGAACGATGGAGGGAAACACATCTCAAACTGTGATATTGTCTCCACTGCGAATTCCTGAAGAGATGCCAACTCATCACGGCCAATTACCTTTTGTGAAATCCTGTTGAAAAAGTAGCACAACCGTGTGATTGCCATCTTTAAAAACAAAGGATTTATAGCCCTGATGGCAATAGGTAGGAATGTAGTCAGCATGACATGGCAATCATGTGAGTTGTAGTTGGTGATTGTCAGGTCTTTCATTGACACAATACTCCGTATGCTAGAGCAGAATCCGGATGGGACTTTCAAATTCTTGAGCCAAACACACATCGCATGTTTCTCATCTACATTGAGATTGTAGCTTGCTGCTGGGAGATGGTACTTCCCATTTTCTTGAAGAACGGGATGTAGTTCCTTTTTTATGCCTAAATCTACCAAGTCCATGCGTGAATTGAGCCCTTCTTTTGTTTTGCCCTTTATGTCTAGCAAGGTGCCCATTATGCTTTCAAACACGTTCTTCTGAACGTGCATACCATCGATCGCATGCCGCACATCTAACTCTTTCCAGTAAGGCAAGTACTCGAAGAAAATAGACTTCTTCTTGAATATAGCCCCCGAAGCTGGTTTGACATCCTTCCTTGTTTTTCCGTCTTTTGTCTTCTTCCCGAAAACAAACTTGATATTCCTGACTATTTCAAAAACTCTATGACCTCTATTGTTACCCGATGGAGCAGTAGAATGTAGTTCACCATTATTGTCGAAGTACTTATCCATCTTTCGCATGCGGTACCTGTGTCCTTCCAATAAAAAGCGTCTGTGCCTCATGTAAACTATCTTCCTAGATGCAGCAAGGGATACGTAAGCAGTTCCATCAATGCATACTGTGCAACCAACCTTTCCCTTAAACTGGCCTGATAATGTGAAGAGAGCAGGGTAATCGTTGATCGTAACAAAAAGAATTGCTCTCAGCGTGAATGAACCTTTACGATACTCATCCAACATTTGAACACCCGTTTCCCACAATATTTTCATATCCTCCATTAAGGGCTCCAAAAATACATCCATGTCAACTCCAGGTTGTGTAGGTCCAGAAATAAGGATGGTTAGCAAAATGTACTTCCGTTTCTGCATCAACCATGGAGGAAGGTTGTATATGGTGAGGATCACCGGCCATGTGCTATGCTTGCTGCTCCTCTCAGCAAATGGGTTCATTCCATCAGTACTCAGTGCGAACCTAACATTTCTCGGTTCATCGGCAAAGTCTCGGTGGTTGTCATTGAAATCTTGCCACTGCTTCCCATCGGCTGGATGTCGAAGCTTCCCATCGTTTTTGTGCTCATCAGAAGCATGCCAGCTCATAAGTCTGGCATCCTCAGGATTAGCGAACAAACACCTCAATCGATCGACGACGGGGAGGTACCACATCACCAAAGCAGGAATCTTTTTGAGCGCATAATAGTCTACTTCTTCTTTTTCTTTGCTCGTGGATTTTGAAGTCTTTTTTTGGGCTTTTTTTCGCTTCTTCCCTTTAGACACGGATGCAACACACTCTTCGTCCTCTCGATAGTCTTTATTCGTCTTGTACCTACTTGCACCGCACTTTGGGCAGCTCTCCAAGTCTTTATAATCATCACCTCGATAAAGGATACAGTGATTTCTACACGCGTGGATCTTCTCCACACCCATAGTGAGCGGACTGATTAGTTTCTTTGCATAGTACGTGTTAGCAGGCACATTGTTCTCCTTTGGAAGCATGTCTGCGATAATACTCAAGAACGCATCGAAGCCAGCATCAGACACACCATATTTAGCTTTTAACATCAACAGCTTTAGCACAGACCGGAGCGTCGTGAACTCTTTGGTACAACCCTTAGACTCGTCGTACAAAGGCTCTTCTGCTGCCTTCTTTAGGGACTCCATACCTTTCATTAAGAACATCGATTGATCTGTATGACGACGCAACATTGCCTCTAGCAACTCTGCATCTTCCTCATCCATAACACTTGGCAGAACATGAGGTCTATCATGTTCATTTCCTCCAGCGTAACCATGATCAGTAACATTTTGCACTACATGTTCGCTCTGTGGAAGAGGTTGGTGTGTCTCGTGAACGAACTGAAATCTGTCGTCGATGTTCTCAGGGTTTCCAGTCGTATAAGGCGAAGAGCTACCCTCTCCATGCTTTGTCCAAATTGTGTAATCCTTCATAAATCCTCGGCATACCAGATGAGATATGATTTGTTCTGTGTCATTAAATACAGCAGCATTTTTGCAGTCCATGCATGGACAATATATGTGTTTTGTCTTTGTTCTCCAAGCATGGTTCGTAGCGACATCAATAAACCTATGGACCTCGGATATGTATGATGGATCTAGCCTTGATAAGTTATACATCCAGGATGTCCTCTCCATCACCACCTGTAAAAAAGTAACATAAAACACATGGTGAAACCCTATATCCAAAAATGTGGCTAAAATGTGAAGGACGCGTTGGAGTGCGACATCTGCTAAAAAGTCAGATTACCATGCATGTATATATACAGTACATATTGATCGGTATATATACAAATGTAGTTAGACTACTTTATCTCTTCCAATAAAAGTAGTTAAACTACTTTATCTCTAACACATGGTGAAACCCTATATCCAAAATGTGGCTAAAATGGAGGAAAAATAAACAAAATTTGGCAAAAGAAACATAAGCCAAACTTTCCTAGCAACTAATAAACAAAAAAAAATTAATACCCAAACCTATCTTTAACATATGGTGAAAGCCTAGTTTCAAAATGTAGTTAAAATTGAGCAAAAATAAACAATAACTAACAATTGAAACATAATTAAACTAATCTTCCATACAACACATTCACCATTCATTAAGCAACTAAACATGAAAAAGAGAGGGAATAGACAAAAACTAACCATCTTATGCAACCTCATTTGAGAAAATAGAGAAAATTACCTATCTATACTCTTCTCTCTCACATGTGAAACCCTAGATCCAAAATGTGGCTAAAATTGAGCAAGAATGAACAAAAATTGACAAAGAAACATAAACCAACCTTTCTTATCCACCTTCTTCCAAGAAATGAAGACCAAAACCTCCCCCCTTATATTTTTGTGAAATCTGGACCTCCAAAATCGCCTCCAATGGAAGCTGGCTGCGAGCATACAGTTCACTATCGCGGGGAAGATGGGTATTTATAACAGACAGTTCACTGGCGGTTGGTTTGAAAAACCGCCAGTGGAAACCTATTTCCACTGGCGGTTATCTTAACACAACCGCCAGTGTAAATAGGGTCTTTACACTGGCGGTTCTGTTACACCAACCGCCAGTGGAAATAGGTTTCCACTGGCGGTTCTGTTACACCAACCGCCAGTGGAAATACCCTATTTCCACTGGCGGTTGTGTTAAGATAACCGCCAGTGAAAATGGGTTTCCACTGGCGGTTCCTAAGTCGGGTCCACCTTGTTTTTTTTACTGGCACGTGATAACTGAAACCGCCAGTGATAATTTATGGGTGCCGCAGGCTTTGAGCTCTTTTCTACTAGTGATAAATAATATGTACCTCTCGTCTTCAGGGTCGTGTGCAGGCATGGTGAGGGCCATGGCCGGAGCAAAGATTGGGGCGTGGTGCGACGGCATAGGCTTCTTCTTCGGGAATAGGGGCAAAGAAATATTGTAGACGTCACCTTTAATATACACAGTTGGAGCTTGGAGGATCTAAAAAGTACCTAACCTGAATATCTATAAAAGAAACCTCATGATATTGATCTCAACTTTACTTACTGATATGATAACCAAGAGTAAGATAGGTGGTTGTAAAAAAGGAGTGAATACTAAATTCTCCACAAAAAGTAGAAAGAAAATCTTATTAGGCTACAAAAGAGAAGGCTGGTACAAAAAAGACCGCACTTGGCACAGAGAACCACTGAAGAAGAGTATAAACACCAACACAATCAACACAATGAAGTAATAGAAAAGATGACTAAAAGAGTAGAGAAGTCAAAAACATTGATTATAGTAACTACAATATTCAAATTCATTACCATGGCTACTAAAGAAAAAGATGTATAAGACGACGGAGCTTGAGCTTCCATAGCACCCAGAGTATCACCATGATAGGAACCATTTAGAACAAGTACCTAGAAAGAAATGATTAAGAATATGTTAGGATGCACAAAATGAGCATTTACAGTTAATTACGCAATATTTATATTAATTTGTCCCCTGTAAATACTAAATTACATATGAAATATAATAAATGAGATAAACACAGGGCTATGGTGATCAACGAAGGTTGATGGTGGTGAAGAATAAACATAAAACATTCTCTGACTATGAATTGTTTAGTAGTTCAGTCAATGATTAAGCAACAAAGACAAAGAATGTTTAGTATGGCCATAACATACCTTCAACTTAATGTTTCTTTCATTTCTTGTACTATTTTCACTACTGGCCATAATTCCATGATCAAGAGAAAAATTACGAAATGCAATCTTCAGAGCAATTTCAATTGTAGTGGGTCCATTGTCTGAATAATAGACTCGAGAAGCCCAACATGAGAAAAAGGGCACAGTTCCAAAAGATAACTATGCACCGTTGGTGTGTGTACTCTATCTGAGCACGACAGATGTGTTCATGTTTAAGATATCAATGTTAGGTATAAGTATTTTTTTCTGGTATCTTAAGCTGGTTAGATGCATGGGGATCTGAACAGCGCTGACACTGAAGGTTTCTCTAGAGAACCAACTTGACTCCTCAAATAGTTAGACTAAAGGGCTAATGAGAATTTGGTCGATCTAGTTTAATTTTACTTTTTTTTTGCAATCCTATAGGCAGCGATGTGTTCATCAATTCATTTTGATCCCACCGATGCTAGCTTTCATGGCGAATAAATAAATTAGGCTCAGTTACAAGTGTAGGTAGCAATATGCAATTATCAAGTGACATTGCCAATATATGTAATGCCTGTAGTATTCCTATAGTAACCAACAAAGTATCAAAGAGCTAGCATCCTATTATTGGAAGGAGTGAAGAAATAAAGTAAAAGCAAAATAGAAAAGGGAGCTTTTAAAATACATAATAGAATTATGCAAAGTAGTTACAGCTAGATATATACACTTCATTTGATTATCTCGCGTTAACTGTCACTGGCTTATTTATAAATGTCCACCCAATATCTGATGACCAAACTCCATTATTGTAAACTTATTGTGTTTGCACATTTTTGCTATTTTAGAGTTATCAGTTTATCGTTGAGTTCTAAAATTTTGACCATTGGATTTGTCCATCAGTCACTTAAGCCACTTAATTTTAACCATCTGTTAATTTTGACCAACAGTTAATGCTCCACCATTGCCCGCTAATGTCTGGTTAGCTAGCATTCTTGGCCTAGTGCATGTCTGTAACTATGAACTACACATGCACTTCGTAGTTATGAAATCAGATTCAAATGATGAACTATCAAACAAAATACTGACAGCGCGAAGACAAGGATAACTGAATAGAGCAATCAAATTGATGAAAATGTTTCAAGTGGCACATAGAAATATGTGTCATTAAACTACACGGTAGGCTATAGTGCTATACTAACCTGCTCCTGGCTGACCTCCAGCCGGCACTGAACCAACAGGTGAAGACCAGCTGCCGCTGCCCTTCACGGGTCGCTCCTCGGAGCACCTGGTACACAACAGTGTGGTGCTTGAGGGCGTCCGTCCAGAGGGAGCTCTCTTGACAGTGAGCCTGACCGCATAGACAGCAGAAGCAGCAACCAGAGAAGGCAGACGTGTCACCAAGCCGTATCTGTATTGCATCAGCGCCAATTCAGCAAAGAAGAAGGCCATGTCCTCCATCTGCATTCCACAAGACCAGAGAAAATGTAAGCTCGCAAAAGCCTGATGAATTATGATTGGTTTACGACAACCATAAAAGAAGAAATTTATTTACCTCTTTCTCAACTTTGTTGCCCAAGGTTGCTACCTTCAGAAAATGATCAAAGAACATGTATACTATAGGAACAGTTAAGTCCCACTCCAGCCTATTCAGAATTCCCTTCTCCATTGAAAGAATCTGCTCTCTACTGTATGCACTGATATAAGAAATTTGTGCTACACAAAAAGTGGAGTAACAGGCTCCTAAAATGGATTGTTAGTGTGTTGGTGGCTGGATTTTGTTCAAAACTGAAAACCTGAAATTTCGTAAATGGAGCAAAGTTTGGAGCCTTTAGTGACCAGATCATGGGGTTTTGGACTAAGGATCCTATAGCAAAATGGAAGACCATATCAAGGAAAATAAATTTGATGCAAAGAGTTGGCTTGCTACTGTATAGAATTGTGAGTAAAATGCCTTTGAGTATGATATGTCATACTTGGTTGTGCTATAGCTGTTTCAGTTGTCTGAAATTGGCAAAACAGTGTAAGTAGTTGACCTTCGAGCCATGTAGCTTGGGACCCATACATCATTGGCCCAAGGTTGCTATAGCAAATTGGAAGAGCTATGTATGGTGAACAAGTTTCTTGTGGAGTATTGAGTCTAGTGCTGTGTAAAACCTGCAGTAAAGTGCTCTCAAGTTGCTGCTACCAATATGTGGTTATTTCAGTTAACTGAAACTAAAATTCAGTGAACTGTGGTTGACTATAGGGCATTATAACTTATGATCCATATGTTTTTGGCCCTGGGATGTTATAATCAACCTGAAGATCTATAGTTGGAGAGCAAAGTTGCTCAGTTGAGTTTGGGTGGCCCTTGTCTAGAATGTGTGAAAAAAAGACTGAACAGAGGAAGGTGTAGTCAATCAGAGAAGAGTTCAGACTTCAGAGATTGGTTCAATAAAGATCTAAAAAATCAGATGCCACTACGAGCAGCAGAGAGGCTACTTCGAGAGGCTTGTTTGGTTGTGAGTTGTGACACTGGCAATCGGATGCCACTATATGATGATGCAGAATATGTGGTATTTGAAGATCCAGAACAGTTTGAGGACCCATGCTACGATCCCGATGAAATCGCATTGCTTGGGCCAGTTTTAGAGTCTTTAGATAATTTCCCTCCAGACTTGGATTGTGGATTCATCTCGAGTGATGCTGTCGGCGTTTCGAGACCGGGGGGGTCCCTAAGCCGACGAGTGAGTGTGCTGCGTGCCCCAGCCCAGATGGGTCGAGCGCGTGGGCGAGCGCGAAGGGGGGAGAGGCGAGGTGGCCGGAGACGGGCGTGAGAGAGGTGGAAGTCCCGCGGCCTTCGTGTTCGTCCAGCGCCCAGGTCGGGTGCGCTTGCAGTAGGGGGGTTACAAGCGTCCACGCGGGTGAGGGAAGCGAGCGGCCCCAAGAGAGCGCCTGTCCCGTCCTCAGTCCCGCGCGGCCAACCTTCTCTGAGAAGGCCCTGGTCCTTCCTTTTATATGCGTAAGGAGAGGATCCAGGTGTACAATGGGGGTGTAGCAGAGTGCTACGTGTCTAGCGGAGAGAGAGCTAGCGCCCTAAGTACATGCCAATGTGGCAGCCGAAGAGATCTTGGCACCCTGCTGGCGTAATGTCGTGGCTGTCGGAGGAGCAACGGAGCCTGGCGGAGAGACAGCTGTCGGGGCGGTCGAGTCCTTGCTGACGTCCCCCCGCTTCCGTAAGAGAGCTGAGAGCCGCCGTCGTCACAGAGCTTGTGGGGCGCCATCATTGCTTATCTGGCGGAGCTAGCCAGATGGGACACCGGTCCTGTTCTCTGTGACCCGAGTCGGCTCGGGGTAGGACGTTGATGGCGCTCCCTGTTGACGTGGCGGGCCCGCGTCCGAGGCAGGGCGACGTGGGCGTTCCTCCGAAGCTGGGGTCGAATCTGTCTTCCGTTGCCGAGGCCGAGCCCGAGCCCCTGGGTCGGGCGAGGCGGAAGTCGTTCGGCAGAGGCCAGGGCGGAGTCCGAGCCCTGGGGTCGGGCGAAGCGGAGTTCGTCGTCTTCCGGGGCCGAGCCCTGGGGTCGGGCGGAGCGGAGTTCGCCGTCTTCCAGGTCTTAGCCCGAGTCCGAGCCCTGGGGTCGGGCGGAGCGGAGTTCGCCGTCTTCCGGGTCTTAGCCCGAGTCCGAGCCCTGGGGTCGGGCGGAGCGGAGTTCGCCGTCTTCCGGGTCTTAGCCCGAGTCCGAGCCCTGGGGTCGGGCGGAGCGGAGTTCGCCGTCTTCCGGGTCTTAGCCCGAGTCCGAGCCCTGGGGTCGGGCGGAGCGGAGTTTCCTATGGCGCCTCTGGCGAGGTCTGACTGCCTGTCAGACTCACTCTGTTGAGTGGCACTGCAGTCGGAGCGGCGCAGGCGGCGCTGTCCTTCCGTCAGACCGGTCAGTGGAGCGGCTGAGTGACGGCGGTCACTTCGGCTCTGCCGGGGGCGCGCGTCAGGATAAAGGTGTCAGGCCACCTTTACGTTAAATGCTCCTGCAACTTGGTCAGTCGGTGCGGCGATTTAGTCAGGGTTGCTTCTTAGCGAAGCCAAGGCCTCGGGCGAGCCGGAGATGTGTCCGCCGTTAAAAGGGGGGCCTCGGGCGGGACGGAAGTCCCTCGAGATCGGCTGCCCGAGTCCGAGGCTAGGCTCGGGTGAAGCGTGATCGAGTCACTCGTATGGACTGATCCCTGACTTAATCGCACCCATCAGGCCTTTGCAGCTTTATGCTGATGGGGGTTACCAGCTGAGAATTAGGCGTCTTGAGGGTACCCCTAATTATGGTCCCCTACAGTAGCCCCCGAGCCTCGAAGGGAGTGTTAGCACTCGCTTGGAGGCTTTCGTCGCACTTTTTTGCAAGGGGGACCAGCCTTTCTCGATTGCATTTTGTTCCGGTGGGTGCGCGCGAGCGCACCCGCCGGGTGTAGCCCCCGAGGCCTCGGAGGAGTGGTTTCACTCCTTCGAGGTCTTAATGCCTTGCGTAACGCTTCGACTGGTCTGGTCGTTCCCTCATGCGAACTGGCCGTAGTCCGGGTGCACGGTCGGGGCCCAAGCTCTCGGGCTGGTATGTTGACGCTGTCAACGGTTCGGCCGGAGCCGGGTTTGCGAGAGCAGCCCCCGAGCCTCCGCACAGGGCGAGGGGACAATCAGGGACAGACTCGACTTTTTACATACGCCCCTACGTCGCCTTTCCGCAAGGAGGAGGGGGGGAGTGCGCCATGTTACCCTCGATGGGCACCGAACATGGTGTCTCCGGTGAGCTGCAAGCGGGTAATCCGAGTGGACGTCCGTGCCCCGTTCGTTGGGGGTCGGCTAGGGGCCCAGAGGCACGCCCAAAAGTACCTGCGGGTGATCTGCCGGACCCGGTCCCCTGGCGACGGGGTCCGAGGGCTCGATGCCTCCCTCCGATGGGATTTCGTTACAAGATCGCTCCCGCTGGTCTCGGAAATGTCCTAGGGTACCTCGGGAGCGCAGCCCGAGCCTCGGTTATGTATCGAACGTACCCCTGGTCATCCCTCGCTCGGTGTCTGAGGCGACTGTGAACCCTTTGGGGGCCAGCCTTCGAACCCCTGATCAGTAATGGGCGCGGAGCCCGAGTAGCCTGAGGCGGCCATGGAGCCCTTCGGGGGGCCGGCCTTCGAACCCCTGACCAGTAGTGGGTGTCGGGCCCACGCGATCTGAGGCGACTGTTGAACCCTTCGGAGGGCCAGCCTTCGAACCTCTGACCAGTAGGGGGGGCTCGGAGCCCAGTTCCTTCACAGGGAAGGATCCTTTTTGGGGTATCCCCCTTTCCCGGTCCCTGTTGCAAGAGATAGAGAAAGAGGAAAAAGGGAAAAGGATACGAAATCGAACGACGTGGCGTACCTTTTTTGGCGCGGTTATTATGGCGAAGGCGAAGCGTCGCCCGCTTCTCCTGCCGGAAGCGCCGCCTGTCCCGCCGCGGAGTTAATGCGACGGGGCGAGTGGTTGGCGGGGCGGCCGTTGTGCATGCGCGAGCCGTTCGAGGGACGGATCACGGGCGCACCGTCTTCACGCCGTGGGAGGAGGCTCTCTTGCTGTCCCTGGACGGGACGTGAGCCTGGCTGACGACGTGACTGCTGCTCCCGCCCGCCTGCCACCGTCATTACTGCCGGCCCGCTTTCGGCCGCATTGACCGTCGCGCCAGGCTGGCGCCGCTGGGTCGTGCGCTGGGTCGCCTCGAGTCGCGGCATAGGCTCCGCAACCGAAGAGGCGTGACAGTGGCATAAGTGGTGGCGCGGTTGCTTGCATGCAGCGACTGGCGCGCTGGTTGCGTGACGCGTGGGCCTGGGCCTTCAAGCTGGCGTGTCAGAAGTCGGAGAAGCGCGTCCACCTGGCGCGGCTGCATGCCGCCTGCATGGCTGCCCGCCCCTTCCGCCCGTTGGTCTGGGCAAAAGTGGGGGGTCGCTTGTAACCGCTGGGCGGTTGTGCGCACCACGCGCGGCGGTTTGGCTTCTTCTGCTCTGAGCCGGTTTGCCTGACATGCGGGACCCAGCCCCTGAGTCGCAGGGGAGGGCCTTGGAGCGTGTTGGAGAAGACTCAGCCCGTGGCGTTTGGGGGCGTACGTAGGGAGAGTTGCCTTTAAAAGGAGGGAGACTCCTTTCAGAAGGCAACCATGTCTTCTTCCTCCCTTACGCGTCGTGTCTTTCCATCTTCCAAGCCCCCGGATGGGGGGTATCCGCCGTCTTTCCGCCTCCTCGTTGGAGGAACGCAACTCCGTGGGAGTTGGTACCTTTCAGCCATCGTTCGGCTTCAAGGATTTTCATCACACAGCCCGGCCGCACCCCTCCACCGGCGGTCGCCCGAGATGGCGACCTCCGGCTTGATGGTGGGGGAAAGCGAGCCGGGCTGCGGCCTCTACCCCTCCCTCAGCCTCAAGGATTTTCATCACCAAGGCTGGGGAGGGGAGAGTGCCGAGTTGGGGTCGGCCCCTGCGCGGGCGGTGGCCCGCTCCTTCACTCAGTGATCGGAGGGAAGGGCGGCCGTCGTCCGTGGCGCTGGCAGCTGCACCGTGCCTGGCTCTCGGGCGAGAGTGGCTTCGGAGCCGCTCGCGGTGCCGGCATCCGCCACGGCAGCTTGAAGAGGTTCTACTGCCGGCGAGATAGCCAGGGCCGGCCACGGACTGACCTCCAACTCTACGGCCTTCTGCCCGTCCTTGCCTCACGAGTTTTGGCATGGGCGGGGGCCTCTTGGCAGCGGCATCCACCCTGAGGTTAGCGTTGCCGCTGTTCGGCCCCCCAGAGCAGAAGTCGTCGTCGTCGCCGCTGCTGGAGCAGGTGACGGCACGCCGTTCGTCAGCCTTCCGTTGCTCCGCAGGCCTTCCCCTTTGGAGTGGGGTTGTTCGTACCTGCGGAGGGGGAACCAGAGTTCCGTTTGTAATGGCACTTCAAATGCCAGTGTTTTTTGTTCATTGCGGCTGTCGAGGCCTGAACGTGTATGTAATTTTGGCACGGAGCCGTGTTTTTTCCTCATTTTCGAGCACTAAGTCTCGCCTGTTGATTATCTGAACCGCTTCACCAAGCATGAGTCGCCCCGTGTCAAGGTGACGAGTGAGGTATCCGTATCCCGGAGGCGTAGGAATCCCTCGGCTCGATCGGCCTTGTTGTCTGAGGCTCCTCTAGCTTAGTTAAAGAGACCCCTCAGCCGCTCTTCGACGAGCCGAGGCCAGGGGTAGCGATATCAGTACGAACAGAGGCGGAGTTGGCTCGAAAATGGGAACCTGGTTGGCCGGAGCCTAGCCGGGCCGTCCGTCAGCGGAGCCGACACCGGAGTCGATCAGCCGAGGCCTCGGGTCGGGCTGTCGCCCTTGGAAGTCGGTTGGCCGAGGCCCCAGGGGTAACCGGCCGAGCCGCCTGCTCGGGCCGGATTCCCGGAGAAGTCCCTGGACCGCGTCGCCGCCCGAGGCTGGGTCGGACCTTGCTGAAGACGTCGTCGATGCCGAGGGTGCTACGGCCCCCTTCAGCGTGAAGATCCGAGCCTGCAGGATCAGATTGTCTTGTAGCGTGTGCCTTCTGCGGCTGCCGAGGCCAGAAAACACACCCTCGCTGCGCTTGTGAAGCTGCGTCTTTTTTCCTCTTGTTTCGAGCATCTCGACTTTCCGTCGGTAACAGGGATGTTTGTGTGGGCGAGAGTTGCTTCTCGCGGAAGGTGATGAGTGAGGTATCCATATCCCAGAGGCGTGGGAGTCCCTCGGCTCGGTCGGCCTTGCCGCTTACACATACTTTCGTCCATCCATGAGGCCCTGTCCCCGACTTAGTCGAGAAAGCTTGAAGGACCGCTTTGGCAGAAGAGCTTCCGAACGTGAAAACTTGTTCGGTCCACGGGGTCGCTTTATCCGGACGCGAGTTACTTATCGCAGAAGGTGATGAGTGAGGTATCCGTATCCCGGAGGCGTAGGAGTCCCTCGGCTCGGTCAGCCTTGGCTGCTTACGTGTACTCCGTCGTTTCCAGGATCCGCTTTCCGAAGTAGTCAAGAAGCACGAAAGAAATTCTGCCAAAAAGAGATCTTTTTTCGAGGAAAAATTCGACGCAGAGGGGGTCTCCCCCCTTTTAGCCCCCGAGGGAGGGTCGGGCTTTGCCGAGGCGAGGCCGACCCTTCCTTGATGACTAAACTTTGCGTGGGTGCGAGGTATATGAACAACTTGAAAACATCTTAAGGGTAGAAGCGACGTAGCTGTTTGATGTTCCAAGCGTTGCCGTAGATCTCGCCATGATTGTTGGCCAGCTTGTATGTTCTGGGCTTCAGCACTTTGGCGATGACGAATGGCCCCTCCCAGGGGGGCGTGAGCTTGTGCCTCCCTCGGGCGTCTTGCCGCAGCCGAAGCACCAGATCGCCCACCTGGAGGTCTCGGGACCGGACCCCTCGGGCGTGGTAGCGTCGCAGGGACTGCTGGTACCGCGCCGAGTGTAGTAAGGCCTTGTCCCGAGCCTCTTCCAGCTGGTCCAGCGATTCTTCTCGGCTAGCTTGGTTGCTTTGATCGTCGTAGGCCCTCGTCCTTGGGGAGCCGTATTCCAGGTCAGTGGGCAAGATGGCCTCGGCCCCGTAGACCAGGAAGAACGGCGTGAAACCCGTGGCCCGGCTTGGCGTTGTCCTCAGGCTCCAGACCACCGAGGGGAGTTCCTTCATCCATCGCTTGCCGAACTTGTTGAGGCCGTTGTAGATCCGAGGCTTGAGCCCTTGTAGAATCATGCCGTTGGCACGTTCCACTTGCCCATTCGACATGGGATGAGCCACGACGGCCCAGTCCACCCGGATGTGGTGATCCTCGCAAAAATCCAAGAATTTTTTGCCGGTGAACTGGGTGTCGTTGTCGGTGATGATGGAGTTTGGGACCCCGAAGCGGTGGATGATGTTGGTGAAGAACGCCACCGCCTGCTCGGACCTGATGCTGTTCAGGGGTCGGACCTCGATCCACTTGGAGAATTTGTCGATGGCGACCAGCAGGTGCGTGTAGCCCCCGGGCGCCTTCTGCAAGGGACCGACTAGGTCCAGACCCCATACAGCAAAGGGCCAGGTGATGGGTATCGTCTGCAGAGCCTGAGCGGGCAGGTGGGTTTGCTTCGCATAGAATTGGCACCCTTCGCAGGTGCGGACAATTCTAGCGGCGTCAGCCACCGCCGTTGGCTAGTAGAAGCCTTGCCGGAAAGCATTCCCGACAAGGGCTCGGGGTGCTGCGTGATGGCCGCAAGCCCCCGAGTGTATTTCTTGCGGGAGTTCCTGACCTTCGGCGATGGAGATGCATCGCTGGAGGATGCCCGAGGGGCTGCGGTGGTAGAGCTCCTCCTCATCGCCCAGCAAGACGAACGACTTGGCGCGTCGCGCTACCCGCCGAGCCTCGGCTTGGTCGAGGGGTAGCTCCCCTTGGCGGAGATATTGCAGGTACGGGGCCTGCCAATCTTGATCAGGCGTGGCCCCGCTCTGCCCCTCCTCGACGTCCAGTGCCTCGCCCTCGGGGGCCGAGGGTACCTCGGGCCGAGCCGAGGGTGCCTCGGGCTGTGCCGAGGGTGCCTCGGGCTCCGGAGCGTCGTCGATCTTGACGGAGGGTTGATGCAGATCCCGGGAGAAGACGTCCGGGGGAACCGTCGTTCGCCCCGAGGCTATTTTAGCCAGCTCGTCCGCAGTCTCGTTGTGGCGCCGAGCGATGTGGTTGAGCTCGAGCCCGTAGAACTTGTCTTCCAGGCGTCGAACCTCATCGCAGTAGGCCTCCATCTTCGGGTCGCGGCAGTGGGAGTTCTTCATGACTTGGTCGATGACGAGCTGCGAATCACCGCGGGCGTCGAGGCGTCTGACCCCTAGCTCGATGGCGATCCACAACCCGTTGACCAGAGCCTCGTACTCAGCCACATTGTTGGACGCCGGGAAGTGGAGGCGTAGCACGTAGCGTAGGTGCTTCCCGAGGGGCGAGATGACGAGCAGGCCCGCGCCGGCTCCCGTCTTCATCAGCGACCCGTCGAAAAACATGGTCCAGAGCTCCGGTTGGATCGGAGCCGTCGGCAGCTGAGTGTCGACCCATTCGGCCACGAAGTCCGCCAACACATGGGACTTGATGGCCTTCCGAGGGGCGAACGAGATTGTTTCGCCCATGATTTCCACTGCCCACTTTGCGATCCTGCCCAAGGCCTCTCGGCACTGGATGATCTCCCCCAGGGGGAAGGATGACACCACAGTTACCGGATGAGACTCGAAGTAGTGTCGTAACTTCCGTCTTGTCAGGATCACAGCATACAGCAGCTTCTGAACTTGTGGGTAGCGGATCTTGGTTTCGGACAGTACTTCGCTGACAAAGTAGACTGGCCTCTGAACGGGCAGTGCATGCCCTTCCTCTTGCCTCTCGACCACAATCGCGGCGCTAACCACCTGAGTGGTAGCGGCGACGTAGACCAAGAGGGCTTCTCCATCAGCTGGGGGCACCAAGACAGGCGCCTTTGTAAGGAGCGCCTTCAGGTTCCCGAGGGCTTCCTCGGCCTCAGGGGTCCAAGAGAAGCACTCGGCCTTCCTTAAGAGGCGGTACAGAGGCAAGCCCCTTTCGCCGAGGCGTGAGATGAAGCGGCTCAGGGCCGCGAGGCATCCCATGATCCTCTGTACGCCTTTTAAGTCCTTGATGGGTCCCATGCTGGTGATAGCTGCGATCTTCTCCGGGTTGGCTTCGATGCCTCGCTCGGAGACGATGAACCCCAGGAGCATGCCTCGGGGCACCCCGAAGACACACTTCTCGGGATTGAGCTTGACTCCTTTCGCCTTGAGACACCGGAATGTCACTTCAAGGTCGGAGAGGAGGTCGGAAGCCTTCCTTGTCTTGACTACGATGTCATCGACGTAAGCCTCGACTGTGCGACCGATGTGTTCGCCGAACACATGGTTCATGCACCGCTGGTACGTTGCACCCGCATTCCTCAAACCGAACGGCATGGTGACATAGCAGTACATGCCGTAGGGCGTGATGAAAGAAGTCGCGAGCTGGTCGGACTCCTTCATCCGGATTTGGTGATACCCTGAGTAGGCATCGAGGAAGGACAGGGTTTCGCACCCAGCAGTGGAATCCACGATTTGATCGATGCGAGGCAGAGGGTAGGGAACCTTCGGACATGCTTTGTTGAGACCAGTGTAGTCCACGCACATCCGCCATTTCCCCCCTTTCTTCCTCACAAGCACAGGGTTGGCAAGCCATTCGGGGTGGAATACCTCTTTGATGAACCCGGCTGCCATTAGCTTGTGGATCTCTTCGCCAATCACTCTGCGCTTCTCCTCGTCGAATCGGCGCAGAGGCTGCCTGACGGGTCGGGCTCCGGCCCGAATATCCAGCGAGTGCTCGGCGACATCCCTCGGTATGCCGGGCATGTCCGAGGGACTCCACGCAAAGACGTCGGCGTTTGCGCGGAGAAAGCCGACGAGCACTGCTTCCTATTTGGGGTCGAGCCCGGAACCGATCCGGATCTGCTTGGAGGTGTCGCCACTGGGGTCGAGTGGGACGGCCTTATCCGTCTCCGCTGGCTCGAAGTTGCCGGCATGACGCTTCACATCTGGCACCTCATTGGAGAGGTTTTCCAGGTCGGCGATGAGGGCCTCGGACTCGGCGAGGGCCTCGGCGTACTCCACGCACTCCACGTCGCATTCGAACGCGTGTTTGTACGTGGGGCCGACGGTGATGACCCCGTTGGGGCCCGACATCTTGAGCTTCAGGTAGGTGTAGTTGGGGACGGCCATGAACTTCGCGTAGCATGGCCTTCCCAGTACCGCGTGGTAGGTTCCTCGGAACCCGACCACCTCGAACGTCAAGGTCTCCCTTCGGAAGTTGGAGGGCGTCCCGAAGCAGACGGGGAGGTCGAGTCGTCCGAGGGGCTGGACGCGCTTCCCAGGGATGATCCCGTGGAAGGGCGCAGCGCCTGCTCGGACGGAGGACAGATCGACGCGCAGGAGCTTGAGGGTCTCGGCGTAGATGATGTTGAGGCAGCTGCCCCCATCCATCAGGACCTTGGTGAGCCTGACGTTGCCGACGATGGGGTCGACGACGAGCGGGTATTTCCCCGGGCTCGGCACATGGTCGGGGTGGTCAGCCTGGTTGAAGGTGATGGGCTTGTCGGACCAGTCTAGGTAGACTGGCGCCGCCACCTTCACTGAGCAGACCTCCCGGCGCTCTTGTTTGCGATGCCGAGCCGAGGCATTCGCCGCATGCCCACCGTAGATCATGAAGCAGTCGCGGACCTCGGGGTATTCTCCTGCTTGGTGATCTTCTTTCTTGTCGTCGTCGTGGGCCCTGCCACCCTCCGCGGGTGGCCCGGCCCTGTGGAAGTGGCGCCGAAGCATGACGCACTCTTCAAGAGTGTGCTTGACGGGCCCCTGATGGTAGGGGCACGACTCCTTGAGCATCTTGTCGAAGAGGTTTGCACCTCCGGGGGGCTTCCGAGGGTTCTTGCATTCGGCGGCGGCGACAAGGTCCGCGTCGGCGGCGTCGCGTTTCGATTGCGACTTCTTCTTGCCCTTCTTCTTGGCGCCGCGCTGAGTAGACGCCTCGGGAGCCTCTTCCGATGGGTGGCCCTGGGGCTGCTTGTCCTTTCGGAAGATAGCCTCGACCGCCTCCTGGCCAGAGGCGAACTTGGTGGCGATGTCCATCAGCTCGCTCGCCCTGGTGGGGGTTTTGCGACCCAACTTGCTCACCAGGTCACGGCAGGTAGTGCCGGCAAGGAACGCGCCGATGACATCCGAGTCGGTGATGTTGGGCAGCTCGGTGCGCTGCTTCGAGAATCGCCGGATGTAGTCCCGGAGCGACTCTCCCGGCTGTTGCCGGCAGCTCCGAAGGTCCCAGGAATTCCCGGGGCGCACGTATGTGCCCTGGAAATTGCCGGCGAAGGCTTGGACCAAGTCGTCCCAGTTGGAGATCTACCCCGGAGGCAGGTGCTCCAACCAGGCGCGAGCAATGTCGGAGAGGAACAGGGGGAGGTTACGGATGATGAGGTTGTCGTCGTCCGTTCCACCCAGTTGGCAGGCCAGGCGGTAGTCCGCGAGCCACAGTTCCGGTCTCGTTTCCCCCGAGTACTTCGTGATAGTAGTCGGGGGTCGGAACCGGGTTGGGAACGGCGCCCGTCGGATGGCCCGACTGAAGGCCTGCGAACCGGGTGGTTCGGGCGAGGGACTCCGATCCTCCCCGCTGTCGTAGCGTCCCCCACGCCTGGGGTGGTAGCCTCGGCGCACCCTTTCGTCGAGGTGGGCCCGACGGTCGCGTCGATGGTGCTCGTTGCCGAGGTGACCTGGGGCCGCAGGCGCGGTGTTGCGCGTGCGCCCGGTGTAGACCAAGGCTTCCCGCATGAATCGGGAAGTCGCGGCATGAGGTTCCGAGGGGTATCCCTGCCTTCGAGAGGCAGTGCTCTCGGCCCGTCGGGTCGCAGCGCCTTCCAGGAGATTCTTGAGCTCTCCCTGGATTCGCCGACCCTCGGTAGTTGATGGTTCCGGCATCGCGCGGAGGAGCATCGCTGCGGCTGCCAGGTTCTGACCAACCCCGCTGGATGCGGGCGGCGGCCTGACCCCGACATCGTTGGCGACGCGGTGCTGGAGACCTTGGGGCAGGTGACGTATTTCTCCGGCCGGGGGTTGGCCCGCCCATACCTGCCCGACGTCCCGACGGATCGGCTCAAGCACTCCTGTTCCCTCGTTGAGCCTGGCCTGCGCCTCGCGGACTTGCTCGAGTTGTGGGTCGTAACCCCCCGCCGGAACGGGGACCACAGCTAGCTCCCGCGGGATGTCGGCGCGAGGCACCGACCTAGGAAGGTCACCGTCCTCCGGCATGCCGAGATGGTTGCCTTCGGAGGGATCCCCTAGCTCGATGTGGAAACATTCGCGGCTTGAGCCGTAGCCCTCGTCGTCAAGGCTGCGGCTTCCGTCGGAACAGTCGGAGAGGCAGTAGTCACATGCGGTCATGAAGTCCCGCATGGCACTGGGGTTGCCAAGTCCAGAGAAATCCCAACAGATGCTGGGATCGTCATCTTCCTCGGACCCAGAGGGCCCGTAGGTTGAGACGTCCGTCAACCGGTCCCAAGGCGACCGCATACGAAACCCCAGTGGGGTTGCACTCGCCTCAATGAGAGCGCCCGCCAAAGCAAGATTGCTAGGCGGGTTGAGGCCGAGTCGAAATGACGTAAGATGGGAGTTAGTCAGTACCTTTTGGTCGACGAGGAGCGACGTAGTCACATCGGGGACTGGTTGCACCGTCATCCCAGGTACGAGGGCGACGTCCTGCAGGCTTTCCACGAGCACGCTGGCGTCGTCTTCTTGCTCGGGATCGGCGTGTCGCGGGGGGACGGCGCTTGCCTTCGTCTCGAACGCGAGGTCGACGCCCGGCGTGCCTTCCGTCGAGGCGTCGGGGGCGTCGATTCGCCCGACGGCCGACGAAGCGCGGCCTCCCGCTTGGCCTTGGTGGCCCCGCCTCCTCCTCCGTTGGCGGGGGAGAGGACGGAGCGAGCTCGAATGTTGTTCTTCCACCACGCGGGGAAGATGTCGTCGATTCCGCCGCCCGCGGGCGGGTTGTCGGCCACCATTGTCGTTGTCGCGCGGCGGTGGAAGGAGTATCATGTCGTAGCTGCCGTCGAAGGACATGAACTCAAGGCTCCCGAAACGGAGCACCGTCCCGGGCCGGAGAGGTTGCTGGAGACTGCCCATCTGGAGCTTGACGGGAAGCTGTTCGTCAGCACGCAGCAGGCCCCTACCTGGCGCGCCAACTGTCGGCGTTTCGAGACCGAGGGGTCCCTAAGCCGACGAGTGAGTGTGCTGCGTGCCCCAGCCCAGATGGGTCGAGCGCGTGGGCGAGCGCGAAGGGGGGAGAGGCGAGGTGGCCGGAGTCGGGCGTGAGAGAGGTGGAAGTCCCGCGGCCTTCGTGTTCGTCCCGCGCCCAGGTCGGGTGCGCTTGCAGTAGGGGGGTTACAAGCGTCCACGCGGGTGAGGGAAGCGAGCGGCCCCAAGAGAGCGCCTGTCCCGTCCTCGGTCCCGCGCGGCCAACCTTCTCTGAGAAGGCCCTGGTCCTTCCTTTTATATGCGTAAGGAGAGGATCCAGGTGTACAATGGGGGTGTAGCAGAGTGCTACGTGTCTAGCGGAGAGAGAGCTAGCGCCCTAAGTACATGCCAATGTGGCAGCCGGAGAGATCTTGGCACCCTGCTGGCGTAATGTCGTGGCTGTCGGAGGAGCAACGGAGCCTGGCGGAGAGACAGCTATCGGGGCGGTCGAGTCCTTGCTGACGTCCCCCCGCTTCCGTAAGAGAGCTGAGAGCCGCCGTCGTCATAGAGCTTGTGGGGCGCCATCATTGCTTATCTGGCGGAGCTAGCCAGATGGGACACCGGTCTTGTTCTCTGTGACCCGAGTCGGCTCGGGGTAGGACGATGATGGCGCTCCCTGTTGACGTGGCGGGCCCGCGGCCGAGGCAGGGCGACATGGGCGTTCCTCCAAAGCTGGGGTCGAATCTGTCTTCCATTGCCGAGGCCGAGCCCGAGCCCCTGGGTCGAGCGAGGCGGAAGTCGTTCGGCAGAGGCCAGGGCGGAGTCCGAGCCCTGGGGTCGGGCGAAGCGGAGTTCGTCGTCTTCCGGGGCCGAGCCCGAGTCCGAGCCCTGGGGTCGGGCGGAGCGGAGTTCGCCGTCTTCCGGGTCTTAGCCTGAGTCCGAGCCCTGGGGTCGGGCGGAGCGGAGTTCGCCGTCTTCCGGGTCTTAGCCCGAGTCCGAGCCCTGGGGTCGGGCGGAGCGGAGTTCGCCGTCTTCCGAGTCTTAGCCCGAGTCCGAGCCCTGGGGTCGGGCGGAGCGGAGTTCGCCGTCTTCCGGGTCTTAGCCCGAGTCCGAGCCCTGGGGTCGGGCGGAGCGGAGTTCGCCGTCTTCCGGGTCTTAGCCCGAGTCCGAGCCCTGGGGTCGGGCGGAGCGGAGTTTCCTATGGCGCCTCTTGCGAGGTCTGACTGCCTGTCAGACTCACTCTGTTGAGTGGCACTGCAGTCGGAGCGGCGCAGGCGGCGCTGTCCTTCCATCAGACCGGTCAGTGGAGCGGCTGAGTGACGGCGGTCACTTCGGCTCTACCGGGGGCGCGCGTCAGGATAAAGGTGTCAGGCCACCTTTACGTTAAATGCTCCTGCAACTTGGTCAGTCGGTGCGGCGATTTAGTCAGGGTTGCTTCTTAGCGAAGCCAAGGCCTCGGGCGAGCCGGAGATGTGTCCGCCGTTAAAAGGGGGGCCTCGGGCGGGACGGAAGTCCCTCGAGGTCGGCTGCCCGAGTCCGAGGCTAGGCTCGGGTGAAGCGTGATCGAGTCACTCGTATGGACTGATCCCTGACTTAATCGCACCCATCAGGCCTTTGCAGCTTTATGCTGATGGGGGTTACCAGCTGAGAATTAGGCGTCTTGAGGGTACCCCTAATTATGGTCCCCGACAGATGCTGTCAACGAATCACATGGGAGGCCTTCACCAATTGAGTCTCCTCTCTCTAGATCTCGTATGGTTGAATAAAATCCTATGAAGCCCCTGCACTTGTTAGTTGCAAAAAGGCATGGTGGTCCTATTCAGCCTGAGAATAGTAGTGAGCAACGCACATGGCAAATGTGGAGCACACCATTGGTTCATGAAAGTTTAGGTCTCCAAGGACATCAAAGTAGTGGCTTCAACAGACAAATCAATTAAACTATAGTGCCAATGTTTTCAATGGCAGAACAAACACCCCCAAGTAAGTACTTTTCTATCTTCTTTTTCTTTTCAGTGATTTTGCTGCAACAAAGGCTTTCTTGACCCTTAAACTTCTTATAATTTTAACCTGAGCTATAGACCTGGTAATTATTGATTGAGTTCATGTTTGTAACTTATGCAAAATTGACAATAGTGCTTCCAGAGATCTAGTGATCAGATGAGGCATATGGTGATCAGTGGAGACCTGGTAATTATTGATTGAGTTCATGTTTGAAATTTCGATTGAGGCATATGGTGATCAGATGAGGCTTCCTCAGTTTAAATTGCAGCTACCATTAGATTGATGAACTCAATCAATTCTACATAAACCAATTTTGCAAAATCAACTTGGATTGATGAACAGCAAGCACGATGAATTAACTGTACGTACCTGTAGTAGGTCTCTACTGAAAGCACCGTGACGATGTGCTCCTGCAGCACCTCCAAATCAACACAACTGAAACTAAAACTCTCTGGATCGCTCGTTGTGGCACATATGGCGAGTATGGGAGCGGTCGATGTGGTTTAGGGCAGTCGAGGATGGGAAGCACAACGAGCAGAGCGGAGGCGCGGAAGCACAGCGACCAGAGCGGATCGCGAGTGTTGGAATGGCGCACGTTATTAGGGCAGCCGAGGCACGGGAGCACAGCGAGCAGAGTCGAGGCGCGGGAGCACAACGAGCCTTCCATCAATGGAGATCCGCAGAACACGGCGTAGGGATCAAAGCGGAGGCGCGGGATTAGGGGCAGGCGCGCAGAAATCGGAGCTGAGGCGCGCAGAAATTGGTGAAGGCCTCTCAATCTGCGGATTGAACGCGATGAGCGCGACAGCGTGGTCTCGCCGGACCACGCCGGCCGTTCCAGCGCCCCCTCAGGTAAAACCTCAAATGGCGGGTGGTGGCAGGATTCGCGGCGGCGGGAGTGCTTCACGCGGGCGCTTCGCGGCAGGCGGCGTTCGTGTGGTAGGCGAGGGTTTTGCGTAGGCGGGCGTGCAGGAGTCGCGGCGGCAGGCGTGCGGGATTCGCGGAGCGCGAGCTGCGGTGGGCAGGCGGAGCGGCGGCCGTTTCGCGCAGGCGAGAGGCGTGCGGTTTGCGGCAGCGATGTTTGCGACGGACATGGCTATCGCGAAGATTTGCGGAGGCGGGATTTCCGGAGGTCTGGATGCCGTAGAGCACAGGGGGTCGCGATTATGGCGGCGCATATGGCGGCGGCGGGATGGAGAGGCACGACGCTAGCGTCTGGAGGCAGAACACGCGAATGTGGATGCCTACACTGAGTACTTAATTAGTTGTAAAGATAAAGAAATGGCCTGATGGGCCGACGAAGCGTATACAAATCTTTGATGAACGGCTGGGGTAGGTGCGTTAACGTGGAATGACAGCATACCATATCCGCCTCTCTTAGCAACTCCAAGAAACTTTCTATATTCCTTCTAATCAATATAAATAGTAGAGATGATAATAGGAACCTGATCCTCTATTCCTTGCGAGAAATTCCTCTATTAGGGGGATGAGAATGTAGAAGAAACTTTCTCGCGGGGATGTAAACGGTGAAAACTCATCCCCGTCGTGTAAATGGGGATGAGGACGGGAAAACATTCTCCATCCCCGTTCCTCGCGGGACCCGTTTAACTTGCACATGACGATATTTTTGTGTACTAGTGAATGATAAAAATAAATAATTACCTTATCAAAAGATCACTAATTGTACAAATGCACTCATTTTGATGTATATATAATGATGTCTTATATATGACATTATGTGTAAGTGATAATATTTTTCATTAATAACAAAAAAACATATGTCTGAATTATAATTTAAGAGGGGACGGGGATCCCGTCAGGGATTTATCCCCGTGGGGAACTGGGACGGGGATCCCGTCGAAGATGAGGAAGAAATGTCCCTCTCAAGCGTTCGTGGAGATCCCCATGGGGAAATTTTTCGTCGCAGGGATGAGGACGAGGAGCTATTCCCGATGGCGAATTCCCCATTGACCTCCACAATAAATAGAGATTTTTGTAAAAAACCCTTCAGCAATTTATTTAAATGACTATCTAAATATAGCTATTTTCTATTATGCATTTGTCGCTAGCTAAAGACAGAAAATGTGAATAACTCTCTAGAGTGTGAACATGATATTAAAAAATTGTTGGAGATTGAAAAGATATAGAAAATATTTGTTTATGCAAATAACTCTGTAAACGATAATTTAGAGAGTAAAAAGGAAGACTCTTAGTGATGCTTAGGACAACATACTATATCGGGAGGTACCGAAACATAGCTTTAGAGCATCTTCAAAAGTGCCTTAAATGGGTGTCTTAAATTAAAATATAGTATTTAATCTACAAAAAATATACTCCAACAATACCTCATTATATTTTTTTGCCAAAACAATATAGAGCACTTGTTAAAATGCCACAAATACATTGCACCTTTTTAGGCTGCCTCATCCCAATTGCAACGAACATGAACATTCACGCGCCGCCGCCAGAACACGCATGCCCTCTTCCGCCTCCCCTCACCAGCCATGGAACGACGCAGTACAAACCTTCACGCTGCTCCCGCATCGCCACCCAGGGTCCGTCATTCTTCTTGGCGCTCTGCTGAAGGATGGATGTACGGAATTGTTGGGTTTGCCTGAGACTTCTAGAGATCTAGATGCAACCAGTATTTTTGGTTGCAAAAAAGGGTATAACCTTTCAAGTATCTTGGAATCCTGACGTATTTTAGAAAATTAAGCAATAATGATTAGAAAATGGTGGAAGGCAAAATTGAAAATAAATTAAGTAGCTGGAAAGAGAAACTGTTGTTGGTTGGTGCTCGTCTGGTTCTGATAAATTCGGTTCTAACTAGTTTGGTAGTGTTCATGATGTATTTTTTTAGGTCTCAAGGGAAGTCCTAGAAAAAATAGACTAGTTTAGATCCCGATTCTTTTGGCAAGGTAATGATCACAAAAATAAATATAGGCTTGCTAAATGGGAAATTCTTTACCAGCTAAAAGAACTAGGGGGTTTAGGTATTCCGAATATAGATGTCCAAATTAAAACAGTGTCTACTAAGTTAAAGGCTTTTTAAATTGTTGAATGAGTATGGTTTGTGGTAATCTTTGCTTAGGAAAAAATACATGAGTAGATATACGCTCACAAAAGTAACCTCGAAACCAGGTGACTCTCATTTTTTTGGCAGGTTTGATGAAAGTGAAGGACACCTTCCTAAATTTAGGTTCCTTTATCTTGAAAAACGAGATTCAGATTAGGTTTTGGGAGGACCGCTGGTTGGGGAATCAACCTTTAATGATTCAATATCTATCGTTGTATAATATAGTGCGAAAAAAGAATGCTATAGTAGCGTCGATCTTCGGAATGGTTCCGCTAAATGTTTCTTTTAAGAGAGCATTGGTGGGTGAAAATATGAGGTTATGGTATCTTTTGGTAATCAGAGTAGCTCAGGTTGAGTTATGCGGGGATAATGATTTTTTCAAATATGATTTATCTGTGTTAGGTCAGTTCTCTGTCAAGTCAATGTATAGAGCACTTCTCAACAATTATCATGTGTTTTAATAAAACACTATGGTTTTTGAAGGGTTCGATGAAGATAAAGATTTTTATGTGGTATTTAATTAGAAGGGTGGTTTTAACAAAAGCTACTCTTCTTAGGCATACCTGGCAAGGTGTAGGACCGGTAAGGCGACCAGAGGGGGTGAATGGGAGCCAATCAGATTTTTGTCTCAAAACACTGAAAATTAACACTTTACTTCAATTGAGATGAAGTGAGTGCACAAACCATAAACACATCAGCGAATGACTGATCTCATGATTACAAAGTATTCCTAATACTCACATGAGACCAGCAAAACAAACAGATCGCAAATCGGACACCAAAAAGTCCAAAACGGTCCAATACATTATCGTCAACAAGTGTTGTTTTCAGCAGTACGAAAATATGTTCTTGATTTCAAAACTGAACTAAACAAACTCCGATTGATATGAAATTTTACACACACCTAAGCAAATACCTTTACAAGATCTCCCTAAATTTTAAGCTCAATCCGACTTGTGAATCACCCACAGATTTAAAATTACAGCAAAAATTGGGGTTTTGTTGGGGTTTTCTAGAAACGAGTTCAACCTGAGTTTTTCTCAAATCGCGGCCAAAATCTGCAACAAATAGGTGTATGTAGTGGTCCGAAGAGTGCAACTCACCACCAAACAATCCCTAAACCAAATCCTCTCAAAGGAATCATAAATTTTCACCAACAACACGATCGGGAAAAGGAGAAACCAAGACTATAAAACTTCAGAAATTTCAGCAAGGGTACAAACTGAGATTTGAAGCCAAAGAGTCGTGTGGGCCGGACCGGCGACCCTTTCTCTGATTAAACATGAAAATCAAAAACACAGTCGAAGTACAAAATCACTGTGGAAACCTCAGCTCAACTGGTGTCTACCTAGAGAGAAAACTAGGAGCTCTAGAGTGAGTACTCAAAACAAATGGCAGCCCAGGGATACTGAACCAACCAGGCCTCCCCTCTATTTATAGAGGGTTATTCTCACTTTCTAAACTACCCCTATTTACATAGAGCCTATCCACTCCACCGGGGGCGAAATGGACCAACTCCTAGGTTTTCGATCCGACGGCCACGTCCTTCACACGGAGTTGCTTCGCCTTGATGCACCCTCCACAATCATGCCGCGTGCCGCCACCGATCCCTCCTGAACCGCCACCGCCGAGTTTTGAGGCCCAAACTCAGCAAAACCCGCCATCCGTAGTGCTGGGTGGTTTTGAGACCCAAACCACCAAACCTGCCGTGAGCACCGCACCTCGTGCACGTCCTTCACGATCAGACGCATGTACCGTCAGTCCTCGACCATGCCAGCAACACGGTCCACTCCACCATGTCCTCGCACAAGTGTGTCCCAGGTGTCAGCCATCGCGGTTGGTCACCTGGCTGCTCTGATCCGTCAGTCAAGACCCAACACTCGCCCTTCACCGCTCTCGGTCCATCAGCACGAGCCCGCATGACCTTCACCTCAGCCATCAACCACTGTTCCTGTGCTCCTCACCTGCACACCACAAGTCGACCGACATGGTTGCACAAGCATAATCTCACACTCTGGTCAGTCCACTGACTACCCCAGAGTGCTACCCATTGACAATCACTCATCATCAACCCAGACCACAAGGGACAAGTCAACCTTGTGTTCACAATCTCCCTCTTGATGAGTGCATTGTCAACACCACCATTTGAGCATATGTAAACATAAAGAGTAAGAAGAGAAACTCACTCAAATGACCTTAAGCCAGATAAAAGCCAGACAAGTCATTTAGAGTAAGCAAAACTTGGTCCCGAAAGAAATGGGCAACGACTCAACACGACCAAGCAAGAAAAGACTAGCCCTCAATAAGAGGCAAAAGCAGGGTTCAACACCACTAGCCAGAAGCCAAAATCTCATCGGAGCACAAAAGCTAAAATCAAAGGTAGTTCCTCCAGAAGGAGGCAAACGACTCAACACAACTAGCAATAGCTCCAAATAACATATCTCGCCCTATTGAATGAGCGAAAGCCCGAAAGACAAAATTCTCCCCCTAGATAGAGGAAATGGGAAATCTCAAAATCTCTCCCCCTTGTTGACAAGTGAACTCATCAAGCACAGACAGGGGTAGAAAGAAAAACTCCAACTTGACAAGAGAACCTCCCCTGAGAAAAAACAGAAATGCAACAAAGAGTATGAAATAGAGAAAATGCATGAGCTTCAGGAGTATACCAGCCAGAGTGTAAAAAAATGCTCTAAGCGGTGCTGTGCTAAGTGTGCAGCAATAAATGCACGTGCTAGCAGATGCTCAAACTGGGCATATGCACAAGATATGTGAAGTGTAAGTATTTTGAATCAGTTTTAAGCATTTCAAAGAGATGTTCACCACAAAGACAACACTAAGCATATAGTAAGCAGGAAATCAACTAAGTGCCAGTCACAAGTGAACAAGGTGAACTACCCCAAACAGTGATCACTCATCATGCTAGAAACATATCTGAAATAGATACCATTTGAAATTTTCAGGATTTATCCGATTTTGCAGCGGGTTCCAAATTTCATTGAAAAGCATGTGAGTGCGAGAGGTTGTAAGCATTGTCTTTGTCTGACTTTTCAACCGGGTGTAGCCTATGCAGACAAGGAATCAGAAGCTAAAAACACCGGTTTCGATCGTCCACTACACTACTCAAGTTCATCCAAAAGTGCAAATGGAAGCAGTCTTGATACGGTGATGTGGTGACAAATACAAACCCCTCTCGATCTTTCTGATTATCACTTATCTTGAATTTGAGTCTTTAGCGTGATATGAATAAATCAAGACAAGTGAATGACTCAAAGCATGAGACATAGCCACCTAGCATACTAGTAATAGCAAAAAAGGATTTCAACACATCCTACACATGCTAGGTGCCAATCTTAATGGTGAACAATTTGAGATTGAGAAAGTAATAGTCAAGTTCACAATTATGAAAACAACTTAGCTCAACAATATTGTATCAATATGAGCAAAAAGAGCCTAAGCATGCCATAGCATTATCATGTACACAAAGAACATACTACTAGGAGCAAAATCACATTCTAGCAGTTATACAAGTGAAGCTCAATATGACATGCAGATATAATAACAAAAGAAAGTGAAAGCAGAAAATAAGAAGAAAAGACCAAAAAGGGAGCCCTCTAATCAAAAAGGGAAACAAACACCTAAATTCCCCTCGCAAATGAACAAAAGTTTTTTGATCAAGGGGTTTGGTAAAATGTCTGCAAGCTGGCGAGTGGTATCAATATAGCGCAATTCGATGTCGCCTTTCTCATAATGATCACGAAGAAAGTGAAAGCAAACATCAATGTGCTTGGTCCTCGAATGTAGCACAAGATTCTAGGCAACAGTTATGGCACTCATGCTATCACAAAGCAGAGGCACATGATGAAAATCCAAGTCAAAGTCCCGTAAGGTAGCCATCATCCAAAGTAACTGTGAACAACAGCTAGCAGCAGCAATATACTCGGCCTCTATGGTAGACAGGGCAACACTAGACTGTTTTCGAGAAGACCATGAAACCAACGAAGTACCCAAAAACTGACAAGTCCCAGAAGTAGACTTGTGCTCCAAAAGGCAACCCGCAAAATCAGCATCAGAATAACCGCACAAGGACAAAATAGATGATGAGGAGTACCACAGACCAAACTCGGGAGTGAAACGTAGGTACCTCATGATCCGTTTCACAGCCGTTCTGTGAGATGTGCGTGGGGAAGCCTGGAAACGAGCGCACAAACATACTGCGAAGTGTATGTCCGACCTCATCGTAGTCAAGTACAGGAGAGAGTCAATCATGCTCCTGTACTCCTTCTGGTCCATGGGTTCGCCATCCTCATCAGTGTCAAGTGTCGTCGAGGTGGACATGGGCGTCGAAAGAGGCTTGCCCTCACCCATGTCGAACTTCTTCAGGACGTCCTTTGTATACTTGCCTTGATGTACAAAGGTCCCGTCTTGAGTCTGCTTGATTTTCAACCCAAGAAAGAAATTCAGCTCGCCCATCATGCTCATGTCAAATTCCCTACTCATAAGATCTAAAAATCTAGACACAAGAGCATTAGAAGAACCACCAAAGATGATATCATCCACGTAAATTTGGACTAAAAGGGTATCATTATTATGCTTGACGAGAAAAAGAGTTTTGTCCACAGAGCCCATTTTAAAACCCTTAGAAAGTAGAAAAGATTTCAAACGCTCATACAAGGCTCTAGGGGCTTGTTTCAAACCATATAAAGCTTTTTGGAGTTTAAAAACGTGGTTTGGAAACTTGGAACTCTCAAAACCAGGGGCTGCCTAACATATACCTCTTCCTCTATATACCCATTTAAAAAGGCACTTTTGACATCCATTTGAAAAAGCTTAAAACCCTTTGAAGCAGCAAAGGCTAAAAGGATCCTAATGGCCTCTAAACGGGCAACAGGGGCAAAGGTCTCCTCATAATCAATTCCCTCTTTTTGGCAATACCCTTGGGCAACCAACCTCGCCTTGTTTCTCACTACAAAACCATCCTCACTTTGTTTGTTTTTGAAAACCCATTTGTACCGATGGGTTGGCATTTAGAAGGAGGTGGCACCAAAACCCAAACCTGATTTCTTTCAAAATTTTCAAGCTCCTCATGCATAGCATTAACCCAGTTAGGATCAGATAAAGCATGTCCAATATCTCGGGGCTCAAAAGTAGCAACAAAAGCTGAGTGAGCAAAATGAGAAATGGGTTGTGACCTAGAGCGAGTGACTCGCTCGTGAAGCTCCCGATCATCTGTTGAGGTGGGTGACGACGCTGAATATGCTGTGGAGCCTCCCTTGAGGAAGTGGCCTCCCCCTCAACAGCAGCTTCAACTCCTCCAATCTCAGCAAGAACTGGCTCAAGTGGACCCCAAGTGGTGGAAGGAGTGGGGTAGGGTCCGTCAGCCGTAGTAGTGGAAGCAGGCTCGACTGGGGCGGCCGGTGGAGTTGGCTCGAGAGCAACCCAATCGGCATCGTCGTGCTCCTCCTCCATAAAGATGGTCTGTCCCATCTAATCTACACCTGCAGGCTCAAAGACAGGGGATGGACAAGGTGCAATCTCATCTAATGTAACCTCACAAGTCTCCATAATGCGGTTAGTATCTAGGTTAAGAACACGATAAGCACGAGAATGTAATGCATAACCCAGAAAAACCCCATCAGAAGATCAGGACTCAAACTTGTCCAGATTACACTGTTTTAGCACAAATCATCTGCAGCCAAATACCCTGAAATGTCTAACCTTGGGTGGCCGTCCAAATCGCAGCTCATAAGAAGTTTTGTTCAGAAAAGCCCGAAGAAAGATGCGATTGGACACATGGCAAGCAGTGTTGATCGCTTCGGCCCAAAAACGCCTAGGAGTCCTATGCTCATCAAGCATCGTCCTGACCATCTCAACAAGGGTCCAATTTTTGCGTTCAACAATACCATTCTGCTGGGGCACATACGGAGAGGAAAACTGATGTTCGAGTCCCAAAGAAGCACAAAAGGTTGCAAATTGAGTATTTTTGAATTCTGTGCCATTGTCACTGCGTATAGCTCTCATGTCATTTTTAGGAAACTCATTTTGCAACCGAAGAATCAAATCTCGAGCATGAGTAAAAGCCTCATCCTTCGCCGTCATAAAGAACACACAAGAGTAGCGAGAGAAGTCGTCGACAACCACAAGCACATACCACTTCCCTCCAAAAGAGCAAACCCTGGTTGGACCAACAGTGTCCATATGAAGCAATTCGCCAGGATGCGAGGTCATCACCTTGGTGACCGGGGAAAGGGAAGCGACAATCATTTTGCCATGACGACAAGGGTGACAGACAAGATCTTTCTCAAATTTTAATTTAGGCAATCCTTGGATGAGGTCAAGTGAGCTCAAATGACACAAAAGATCAAAGCTCAAGTGACCTAGCCTCCTATGCCACTTCCAAAGAGAAGAGGAAGATCCTGCCAACAAACATCGAGAAGGGCCAGAAGAATGTGAAAAATCAACACTGAAAACTCGACCAGAAGGGGAAATCTGGCAAATAAGATCCCCACGAGCATCCAAAACTCGAGACAAGCCCTTTCTAAAGCGCACTTCATAGTCATCCTCAAGGAGTTGCGAAACTGAAAGCAGATTGAAATGCAGATTCGAGAGCAAAACAACATCCTTGAGAATAAAGCTCTCGTTCACCCGAATGGTGCCAAGAGAAACAACCTTACCTCTTGACTTATCCCCGAATGTGATGTATTCCTTACCAATCATGGGGTCGAGGCTGGAGAACCATTTTGAGTTTCCGGTCATGTGGCGCGAACAACCGAAATCCATGAGCCATGTGTTCTCCAGGCCTCCGTCCTGCATCAATAGTAAGACACGGGGTGAGCAAATGGCACAACACTGGTGTAAGTAAACTGTGAAGAATACCAGTGCTGCGGCATTTGCCCCTGAAAAGTGTTAGGGAAAACACCAAACATCCCCGGCCCGAAGGGAAGAGATCACCACAAGAAGAAAAGTGTGGTCCGCTGGGGAAGTATGAACCAAAACCTCTGTCACATGGTCCTTGGCCATATGATACACGACCAGCATTCCGTTGGGCACGACCACCACGTGGTCTCACTGCCTGAGACCTAGCGGCAAGAGGCAAAACACCTCTAGGCCTCCTAGGACGTCTCTGAACAGGCTGAGCATGAACACCATGAGAGGGGCGGTTCATGTCCTTCCTGCTCGACTCAGAAACCTGCCGCTCATCTCTCTTCCTCCTAAAGCAAAAAGAAGCTAGATGCCCATACCTCTCACAATATTCACAATGGTACCTCACCCCTCTCTTGGGTGGATTTTGTTTGTGGAAGAGGATTTTCTTTTTGGATGGCTGAGGGGCTCTAGGAAGGGGATCGCTAGAGATGTCGGGAAAGGTGTCTAGTGTGTTCCTAAGATGGTTAGGTTTTGGAAGCCACACTTGTTTCTGAGGAGGATCTCTCATAGGTTCATCAATCACACCATCTCTCACAGGGGTGACAGGCTTAGCAAAGGTGGTTTTGATAAGCTTGGGAGTGGATGAAGGTTTCTCTGAAGGTGTCAAACCACTGCACTCACCAACCTTCCCAAAGCGAGCGACACTCCCATTCTTATTAGCAAAGCCTAACCCCGGTCCGCCAGTTCCCCTCTTGAACTGACTGACCATCATGCCCAACTAGGGCTCACTGCACGACACCCAACTCAAGATAGATCAAAGGTATGTGTTTTCTTCCTCGATTCTTGTCTTGTCGTGTCTGCAGGACTCAAGGGCAGATTGCAAACCCTCACAAAGTGCACACTGCGCAGGTGCACGGGCACTCACTGAGCTAGCCTTCTCAAGCAAAGTTATCCTAGTGTCTCTCTCTGCTAGCTCAGACTGCAAACCAGGACAAACGGTACACGCACCCAATAGGATAGACCTAGATCTCAACTCGTCGCGCTAATCTAGCAAGGTAAATTACTTGGTCTGCAAAGTGGTGATGTTCGACATGTGTAGAGCGCACTCATCACATTCAGTCTCGTCGGACACCTCAACTGAAGCTCTAGCGGACTCAAGTTCCCTAAGCGTGCTCTCGTACTTGGATCTAAACTTTCTCCTCTCACGAGCAGCCTGCCTAAGCAACTTATCCTGACTAGCCAAAGCAGCGTTCAGCTCTTCTATCTCAGCGGCTGTTGGGCACTTGTTCTCAAATGCTATGAATTAAGAACAAGGCAACACAAGATGTTAAATGTTAAAGCCCTTCGTCCTTTGAAGCATTATTTCCCTTAGGATATAATGATCTTCAGACGAAGGTTATGAAGGACATACCTTCATGATCATTGCAGTATATGTTAAATAAAAGAAGAAACATATGAAATATAGAAGACGATATATGTACAATCATATAACATTATTAATTCATTTTATATAGTCATGTAAAGGCAGGAACGATATTGAATTACAAAAGTACCTTTGGCTTGATAGAAGGCAAAAAAGTACAAGCGTGACGCAAAAGTGAGTAAAGGTCAGCGTGAACAGTATGGGGGTACTGTTCATCTATTTATAGGCACATGACACAGCCTATGAGAAATTGCAATTATGCCCTTTACATTTACTATTGGCTTATAGAAAAATCTATGCGGACTAAACAACTTTTTCCCTTTTAAGTCGGTTCCCTTTTCTGCGACTTAGCCGAAGCTCCCATTCGCACAGCTTCAGAGCGACGACAACCTTCGTCATGATCATGCTCCTCATCATGTATGCTTTTATCATGAATCCAAAGATACCTGTCCATAAACCATACTTGGAAGACATTGTTAAATTATGTTTTTGAGGACCTTCGGAGGATGAAGGCCCCCAACAGTAGCCCCTCGCAGTATTAATTTGTTTAAGATAACGAATTCAGACTGCGACATGGACGAAGGCCTTAAGCCGAAGGTCCGAAAAAACACCTTCCTTTTGCTAGAATAGCAACAGTCAATGACAGACGGGACCCTCCAATTTGGAGTGCGTCGATTGTATAAATAAGAACTCACCCTGACCACACTTGGTACGCTATTTGTGCCACTTGCTTTGTTTGCTCAATTTTTAGCTCTTGCTCACCAACGCTTGCTTAGTTTCTCAAGCTTCCTAAGCTTCGGTTTTAAGGACACATTTTCGCCATTTCCGAAGAAAAGATGTCTTAAGACAAGAAAGTTGCTGCTGAGACGAAGCTTAATGAAGAGGAGAAGCTCTTTGAGCAGAAGAAGGCTGCTAATCCTTATATAGCTAGGTTTATTGAGTCAATGGCGAAGTCAAATACAGAGAAGATTACCAAGGAAATCCTGGAAGGCCTGTCTGAAGACACTGGTGACAGTGACAGTTATGATGCAGAGAGTGGAGGCGAAGACTCTGAGGATCGACCCTGGAGGCCGAGTCATGCAATTTTCAAAAAATCGACCATCAAGCAAAGTCACCTTGAAAATATGAGGGGAAGATACTTTCGGGACATGTCTATTGTGAGGGCTGGCGAAGACAACAACGTTCCTGCACCTGAGGAGAACGAAGTTGTGATTTTCTGAAGCATCTTCAAAGCTGGGCTTCGGTTCCCTTTGAGCAGGTTTGTGGTCGAAATGTTAAAAATTTATCAGATCTTCCTCCATCAGATTACCCCCGAAGCTATATTAAGGATGGGGATTTTTGTCTGGGCAGTAAGGAGTCAGGGGCTAGAACCGAGTGCAAAGTGCTTCTGCAGCATGCATGAACTCATGTATGAGACGAAGGCCACGGGGAAGGAACAGTATCACAACAACTTCGGTTGTTACGGGTTTATCGCCCGTCCCAACGCAAGTTACCTAGTGCCAACATTTCGGAAGAGGTGGCCAGGGAATTGGATGGAAGAATGGTTTTATGTGAAGAACAACTTAGTAGCTAGGGAAGATGTTAAGGAGGTTATTATGCGCCCCATTTGGTCCCGCTTCGGTCTTCGAAGGCCGAAGGTTGAAATCGATGAAGCCGCCGAAGCATGCCAGAAGGCCTTTGGCACTGTATGCTTCTTCATTGGTACAAGAGACTTGATTCAAGAACATATAGCATTCAGAGTATGGCCGCTTTTAGAGAGCTGGAAGATGCCAAAGGAGACTGTCACCAAGTCTGGCGAAGGTGAGCTGGTTCGACTGAAATATACCTTCAAATATGGAGATAAATTTGATGAACCGAATGATGACTGGCTGAAATATATCGAAGCTACAAGTGATGAACTGCTTGGGCCGTATTCAAAAGCGGAAGATAATGCGTTATCCACATCCTTCGGGGCCCGGGGAAAAAAGAGATTAAACAGAGTTTTTGGTGCTATTGGTTTTGTTTACCCCGACTACAGCAACCCACTGCAGGGACAGGGAAAGAAGAGGAAAGTTGCTGCTTCGACCAAGATTGCTGCTTCGGCCGCCCCCGATGAGCCTGCGCTGAAGAGCAAAAAACTGAAAGTCCTTACCCACCGGCCGCGTTATATTGAACCGGCCGTGGTTCCTGAGCTTGGCGAGAAGACTTCTTCAGCTGCTGAATCAAAGGAGCCCATTCCTCCTACGCAGAAAACTGAAGAACTGGCTACCATGCCGAAGGCACCCTCAACCGAGAAAGCTGAGGCAAAGACTGGTAAAGATAAGGCCGAAGAGCCAAAAACTGAAAAAAATGTTAGAAATTTTAAGTCCTTCGGCGGAAGTAACAGTGCCGAAAATACAAAAAGGTCTTGCGGCAACTCCCAAAAGAAGAAGGATGGCAAATGTACTAGACGTGCTAGAATCAGTAAAGGCTTCAAGCTCTACTCTTTTAGGGAAAATTGTCGAGGCTTCGAAAATGCAAATCAAAACTGAAACAAAATCGGCCGAAGTTGAAGCTGCATTGAGCCAGGCTAGTGCCGAAGCTGGGCCTTCAGAGCCTGCTGATAAACAACCCTTGGAAATTGAAGAGAAGGCAGCAGAGGAAGAGGCTATAGAACAGACTTCGCCTGAGAAAGCTGCCGCTCCTGCTCCCGAAGCTTTAAAAGAAAGTATTGAGTATATCATCCGTCATGCTTTGGGAAAGAGACTCTCTAAAGAAGAAGAACGAGAAGCTCAACACTATGCCCAGAAGCTGAAATATCTGAAGGGGGCATTAGTGTTCAACGACAGCGGAGAAGAAGATTTTTTGTACTGTCTCCCGGATAGCTAAGAAATATCTGTTGGCCGAGAGATGGGTAGAAGCTTCAGATTCCCAACATTAGAAGATGGGCTTTCAGTACCGTCGAAGGATGAATTGGCCGACAATTTGGCATATAATAGTATAAAGGTGTGAAAATCAATTTTTGTATTTAGAAACGATTTTTTTCATTTGTTTATACTTAATACTATGTTCCTCTTGCAGGGCTTGATTCTTAGCAATGCCCTCAGGGCACAGAAAAATGTCGAAGATGAAGGGTGCACAATGGCTCTGAACAACCTTTGCTCAGAGGTGATTGAACTGAGGAACGAAGGCCTTGAAAAGGATAAAATATTAATTTCATTAGTAAACAAGATAAAAGAAGACGAAGCTAGTTCCAAAATTCAAGCTGAGGCCCAAAAGAATGAAATTGAAAACCTTCGGAAACAATTAGCTGAGGCCAAATTAAAATGCGTTGTTGCCGAAGATGGTCGAGATGCCAGTGAGTACTGGAAAAATTATTTTGAAAAAACAGTTGTAGAGCTTCGCGCATCAAAAGAAAGATGTTTTGAAAAATCTGTGGAATGCGTAAAAAAGATAAAGACTAGCTTCGCCAACATGGGCGTCTACTCAAACAAAGACAACTTCATACTGGGCGACCCTGAGGGCGTCATCGAGTGGATTAGTAGTGAAGCCGAAGCTTTTGAGAAAATTTTGAGTGACCGCGGGGACGTCTGTGCATTCTTTGGTGCTAGGGGAGTTGCAGCCATTTTGGAGAAGGCAGATTGCAAACATGTTAAAACCATGGCCCAGGCCGAAGCTGCCTTCTCTGTTGACGATACGAAGGACCCCTCGGCCGAAGCGAGTTCAATAGGGAGAAAATTTTTCACTGATGTCTGGGAAAATGGCGGCTGAGGGATGGCTCATGAAATAATGAAGAAAAGCGAAAAAGATATTCATGACGCTCGAGAAGCAACGAAAGAAGCTGAGAAAGCTGCGGAACTCGAAAGACAGATATGTATTACTTAATGGCTTTTAGCTTTGTTGTTTATTTTCGTGACTTCGAACTAATTGATGTCTTCTACCGCAGCTGAACTATCTCCTCCCCCAGAGCCATTCGACCCACTGGACGACCCAGAGACAAAGAAAGCAATAGAGATTATTAATATGGCTAAAGTTATTGTCGACGAAGTTGTTACCAAACTGCTAACCGAAGCTGCAGAAAAAGTTCTGAAGGAAGAAGAGTAGCTATTGTAAAAACATTTCTAGGATATTAATGTAACATTTGGTGAACTAAGTCTGTAATGTTTGATGTTTATATTCTTCAATGTAATATGTAAATTGTTTGCAATTCAGTTCTTTGCGATGCATGAAACTTTATGTACATACCGTTTTTGAGCCTTCGGCGAGAAAACACCTTCCCTTCTTTTCATGCTTCGTAAAGAAGAGTTTTTATGCCTCGTAAGAATCATCCACACTTTGTAAAATCATCAATGCTTCGTAAACAATAGATCCTTCTTTCCACATCAGAACTGATAAAGCTGTAACTCTCAGCTTACTTTGTGCCTTGGCATCTTTTCATTTTTTGTAAAGCATTCTCCGAAGTTCGACCTTGCTTCCAATTAATGCCATTGATGTGATATGATGTATGATGTGATGCTATGCAATATGATGCAAAAAATGATGCTAATGCTGAAGACACATACCCACACTGAAACACAATATCTGCGTCCCCTTAGGAACCATCAAAATATCTTTGCCGTTTATTTTTTGGCTTCACCATTTATTTTTCGGTGTAAGTTCTGCATCCCCTTAGGAACGTCTTTTGAACTTCTTCGCCTTCTATTTCGGCGGAATTCGCGTTGACTTTTCGCGCTTCACCTTATATTTCGGCGGTATTTGGCTCTGCATTCCCTTTTGAACGACTTTTGAGCAGAAAACTTACACTACGCTCCCTTGGGAACGACTTTTTGTAGCTTCGGTAAAACTTACGCTGCGCTCCTTAGGAACGACTTTTGTAGCTTCGGTAAAACTTGCAATGCAATTTTTAGCTCTAGATTCCCTTAGGAATGACTTTTTGTGCTTCGGCAGTTTTTGAGCTTCGTAAATCTGTGGGAAAGATATATTTCACTATGACAAGAACGAAGCTATTACAAGAAATTAAAAATGACAAGAAGAATAGATTTACATTGATTGTTCCTTATTGAAAAGAAAATGACAATGAATGTACAAATGCTTCAGAGGTAGGATATCTCTCAATAGATGTGTTTTGATTCTGGCACAGTACTGTTGACTGTGCGAGCTTCGGATTCCTCCCTGAGATCTCGCTGCTGATGAGTCTGATGGCTCCCTTCTGGATGCTGACCTCGTGAATAGGCAGGTTGTAGTGGCGGCAGGGGTGGAAGGTGTGGCCAAGAAGCTTGTGGCTGACTAGCCGAAGCAACAGAAGCTGTAGGATGGTTACCCACATATTCTGGTGTGTAGGGTGAGTGACACGAAGCAGTGTGTAGAACCTGCTTCGGTTGACTTTGCCGGGCTTCAGCTTCTGCGATATCCTTCTGCTTTTGGATGGTGATTTGGCACATTCTTGTAGTATGGCCCTTGTCTTCACCACAAAATAGACAGTAAATCTTCCTGGGTTGGTCCTCATATCTTCCTCCGAAGCCCCTAGCGCTTCTGCCTCTTGGAGCTGGCGGCCGAAAAGAGTTTTGTTGCTGCCCCGAAGATTGTGAAGAATACTGCGGCCTCTGCAGCTGACTTCCTCTGTCATCATTCTGAGTGTTGTGAATTGACCTGACATGCCTTGGGTGGATTCTTCCTCCAAAGCCCCTGGTCATCTCAGAGAACCTCTAAGCTTCCTCCCTTCTTTGGCGGAAGTCATTGTCAGCCCTGATGTACTCATCCATCTTTTGAAGCAACTTCTCCAGAGTCTGTGGAGGCTTTCTGGCAAAATACTGTGCAGTAGGTCCTGGACGAAGTCCCTTGATCATGGCCTCAATGACAATTTCATTGGGCACTGTAGGCGCCTGTGCTCTGAGACGCAAGAACCTTCGAACGTATGCTTGAAGTTACTCCTCATGGTCTTGCGTGCATTGAAACAGAGCCTGAGCTATGAATGGCTTCGTCTGAAAGCCTTGAAAGCTTGTCAGTAGCATATCCTTGAGCTTCTGCCACGAAGTAATAGTCCCTGGCCGAAGAGAAGAATACCATGTTTGGGCCACATTCTGAACTGCCATGACAAAAGATTTGGCCATGACAGCTGCATTGCCTCCATATGAAGATATGGTTACTTCATAACTCATCAAAAACTGCTTCGGATCCGAATGCCCATCATACATAGGGAGCTGAGGTGGCTTATATGATGAAGGCCATGGGATAGCCTACAGTTCTGCTGCCAAGGGAGAAGCATCATCAAAGGTAAAGGTATCATGATTAAAATCATCATACCATCCATCCTCATTGAATAGGCCTTCTTGATGAAGCTCCCTGTGTTGAAGCCTTCGATCTTGTTCGTCTTGAGCAAGATGGCATACTTCTTCAGTGGCTTCGTCAATCTGCCTTTGAAGATCAGCCAGTCGGGCCATCTTTTCCTTCTTCCTTTGTACTTGCTGATGGATTATCTCCATGTTTCGGATTTCTTGGTCCAACTCCTCCTCCTGGAGTGTTGGACTAGTGGCCTTCCTCTTCTGGCTTCGGGCCTCTCTGAGAGAAAGGGTCTCCTGATTTGGGTCCAGTGGCTGTAGTGCGGCAGCCCCTAGCGCTGAAACTTTCTTCGGCGGCATGACGAAGGTGGTCGAAAAAGGGTTCACCGGAGGTGGGCGCCAATGTTGGGCACTTGTTCTCAAATGCTATGAATTAAGAACAAGGCAACACAAGATGTTAAATGTTAAAGCCCTTTGTCCTTCAAAGCATTATTTCCCATAGGATATAATGATCTTCAGACGAAGGTTATGAAGGACATACCTTCATGATCATCGTAGTATATGTTAAATAAAAGAAGAAACATATGAAATATAGAAGACGATATATGTACAATCATATAACATTATTAATTCATTTTATATAGTCATGTAAAGGCAGGAACGATATTGAATTACAAAAAGTACCTTCGGCTTGATAGAAGGCAAAAAAGAACAAGCGTGACGCAAAAGTGAGTACAGGTCAGCGTGAACAGTATGGGGGTACTGTTCATCTATTTATAGGCACATGACACATCCTATGAGAAATTGCAATTATGCCCTTTACATTTACTATTGGCTTATAGAAAAATCTATGAGGACTAAACAACTTTTTCCCTTTTAAGTCGGTTCCCTTTTCTGCGACTTAGCCGAAGCTCCCATTCGCACAGCTTCGGAGCGACGGCAACCTTCGTCACGATCATGCTCCTCATCGTGTATGCTTTTATCATGAATCCAAAGATACCTGTCCATAAACCATACTTGGAAGACATTGTTAAATTATGTTTTTGAGGACCTTTGGAGGATGAAGGCCCCCAACAGCGGCAAGATCATCGGCGGAAGGTAGTACCTCAGAAGTAGTGTCGTCGCCGATGTCTTTGTCGTCGCTGGTGCCGACCGCGTCCTCACCAAGTGCCATGGTGCAGAAGCCTCCTGCGGTGTCGGTGATGAAGCATAGCCCGTTCAGCTTGTCCTCGACCTGCCTCTCAGTCTCCTTGTCGCTCGAGGAAGATATAACATCGTCGGAGTCGTGGTCGAGGTCGCTGAGGTAGGCGAGGAAGGCACGCTCCTTGACCTTTGCCTTCTGAAGGTACTCCTTCTTGAGTGCCTCCTTGTTGAATCCTCCCTTGGACTTGTACTTGCCAGAGGAGTACTTGCCCTTGCGCCGACCAGAGTGATGGTCGCGCGTGCCAGACTCCGATTTGCCCTTCTTGGGGCAGCTGGCAACGAAGTGGTCGGGATCACCACAGTTGTAGCATCCGTCCTTGGACCCGCCACGCCGCCGGCTCATACGGTTGTTATGGAACCGCGTGAACCGGTTGGCCACAAGTGCCAGCTCTTCATCCCCAAGGCTCTCCACCTGCTCCTCTGTAATAGACTACAAAGAAGATAGAGCAAACATAGCAGGTGAGGAGTTAGAAGCAGAACCACCTCCAGAGACCAGGGCCATGGTGGGTGCACTAGGGTTCTCAATCTTGGGCCGAGTCTGGTGATCAATCTTTGTGGACTTGAGCTTGCTGAAGAGTTCATCCACGGTGAGAGTCTCGTAGTTGGGCGACTCGATGATCGCCGAGACCTTCACCTCCCAAACCATCCGATCTAGAGCATGTAGTAATTTCAGCACTCTCTCATGATCACTATAGGGTAGCTGTGCCTTGTTGGCACGCATCTTGTTCACAATTGACTGGAACCTGGAGAACATGGAATCAATGGTCTCTCCAGCCAACTGTGTGAAGTTCTCGTACTCTCGCCTATATGTCTCAAACAGTCTGGTCTTCACATAATCGTTGCCCTCATGGAATCTCTCGAGGGTAGACCAGATCTGATGAGCTGTAGTCAGATGTCCAACTCACTCAAACTCACCAAGCGAGAGACACGAGAACAAAGCGTTTCGAGCTTTGTTGTTCGAATCATGGAACTCCATTTGAATTGGAGTGATCCGGTCACTTGTAGCATCGAAAATCGCATCAAGGCAAATTTCCCAAACCCGGTAACTGATGCTCTGAAGATACGCAGACATGCGAATCTTACAGTACGGGTAATTGGTCCCATCGAAGAACGGTGGTTTGCCAACACCTCGTTCCATGTCGCCTACGTGGATTTCGAACCGATTAGGGAAGGGAAATCCTTAACTGGCTCCGATACCAATTGTAGGAACCGGTAAGGCGACCAGAGGGTGGTGAATGGGAGCCAATCGGATTTTTGTCTCCAAACATTGAAAATTAACACTTTACTTCAATTGAGATGAAGTAAGTGCACAAACCATAAACACATCAGCAAACGACTGATCTCATGATTACAAAATGTTCCTAATACTCACATGAGACCAGCAAAACAAACGGATCGCAAATCAGACACCAAAAAGTCCAAAACGGTCCAATACAGTATCGTCAACAAGTGTTGTTTTCAGCAGTACGAAAATCTGTTCCTGATTTCAAAACAAAACTAAACGAACTCCGATTGATATGAAATTTTACACACACCTGAGCAAATACCTTTGCAAGATCTCTCTAAATTTTGAGCTCAATCCAACTTGTGAATCACCCGTAGATTTAAAAATACAGCAGAAATTGGGGTTTTGTTGGGGTTTTCTAGAAACGAGTTCAACCTGAGTTTTTCTCAAATCGCGACCAAAATCTGCAACAAATAGGTGTATGCAGTGGTCCAAAGAGTGCAAATCACCACCAAACAATCCCCAAACCAAATCCTCTCAAAGGAATCAAAATTTTTCACCAACAACACAAGATCGGGAAAAGGAGAAACCAAGACTATAAAACTTCAGAAATTTCAGCAAGGGTACAAACTGAGATTTGAAGCCAAAGAGTCCTGTGGGCCGGACCGGCGACTCTTTCTCTGATTAAGCTTGAAAATCAAGAACACAGTCGAAGTACAAAATCACTGCGGAAACCTCGGCTCAACTGGTGTCTACCTAGAGAGAAAACTAGGAGCTCTAGAGTGAGTGCTCAAAACAAATGGCAGCCCAGGGATACTGAACCAACCAAAGGAAACAAAAAGTGTGCCTTTTGTCACTCGGATGAAACAATTCAACACTTGTTTATTGATTGTCACTATGCTCAGTTCATGTGGAGATTAGTTTTTGGAGTGTGGGTTTGAGTCCTTCGAGGTTAGTTAGACACGCTTTTGGGAACTGGTTTTTGGGATGCCTTCGAAAACTAAACATTTGATTATTTCAAGTGTTGTTGCTATATGCTGGGCTATCTGGATGAGTATAAATGATTTAGTTTTTGAAAATAAACCCATGTTAACCCATTTATAGGTTCTCTTTAGGGCGACACATTGGTTTAGGACGTGGGCTAATCTTCGTAAACAAGAATAATAGGGTATCCAAATAAAGGAAGCTTACCGCCGGTTGGAGTCCATAGCTCTTCAGATTTTTGTGCACTATAGATGGAGGTTTACAATCGATTTGCTTCATAGTTCTGTCTATAGGTGTGAGCTTTTTTTGTTTATCAAACTATGGTCTTTACGGTGTGTTTTAGGGGGTTTGTCCAGTGTGTATAGTTGCCACGAATGCTCTCCAATTGTCTACCCTAAAACATCACCGTATATGAAGGGAATACAGATGTAAGGGAATGAAGATCTCCTCGCACACGCACAACAACCGATGACCATCACGACAGCGCGGCAACGTTCTCTAGATCGGTCTCCTCATCGCGAGACCAGGAAGAACATGCCATCGTTGCTGGAGTTGTAGTCGAAATACAGCACGCTCAGCGACGTTGAGGAGCACAGTCAGCGAGCTCCGCTTCGTGTGCGGCTGTTCCGCATGCCTGGCGCGCGATCGACGAGAGCCACCTCCTCATGCTCGTGGCGCACAGGCGTGGAGCTCCAATTCCCGCAATGCTGTTCAAGCGCCACCTCGATCCGCGTCGTGCTGTCGTCGATGCTCGCAAGTCAAGCGCGTGGCCGAGCCGCCGAGGAGCTCCGTCTCCACTCTACATCCTCAAGGCACGCGCCCGAGGAGCTCTTCCTCCTGAAGCGCGCGACCGAGTATCGCGCCTACTCGAGAAGATGAACGGGAAGATTTGTCATGGAGGAAGATGATCATGAAGATTGAGCGTGTTTTGTTTAGATGACGCCGCTCGTTGTAGGGGAAAAGAATTACATTCTAATAATCATAATTTAGGCATAGATCAATTAAGGTAATATAGTTTTATATAGAATATATTTGTATACTATTGTTGGTCATATGGAAAGAGATATTATGTATTATATTTTTACTATAGAGGTAGAATCTTGAACTAGTGATACATAAAATCAATTTTCATCCACTAGTCCTATAAATTTAGGATAAACTTATATCTAAACTTTAGAAAGTGGTGGAACAGGGGCGGACCCAGAGCAAAATAAGAGTGAGGGCACAATTATGAAGACAAGCATCTATCAAAACACCAGAGCAGGAGCATCTAAGTTAAACTGAGCAGGGAACCTTATAGTGAAAATCTAGTCTCTACTACTTGCACCAAAGAAATGAGCGAGAGCCTGTGCCCTCACTCCACTATACCTAGATCTGCCCCTGTGGTGGTGTTGGGGACTTGTTCTCAAATGCTATGAGTTAAGAACAAGGCAACATAGAAAATGTTAATCGATAAAGTCCTTCGTCCTTCGAAGCATTATTTCGCTTAGGATATAATGATTTTCGGACGAAGGTTATGAGGGGCATACCTTCATAAATACACTATACAGTGACGAAGGATGAATCATAAGGAATATGTAGGATAACATAGACAATTGTATATTATTATTAACTTATTTTTGCATTATTATTATGTAGAAACAGAAATAATATCGAATTACAAATGTACCTTCAGCTTGAAGGAGATGAAAGTACAAGCGTGACGCAAAAGCGAATGTCAAAATCAGCGTGAACAGTACGGGGGTACTGTTCACCTATTTATAGGCACGGGACACAGCCCATACAAAATTACATTCATGCCCTTTACATTTGATAATAATTCTATAGTAATTTATCGAGGTCTGAATAGCCTTTTCATCTTTAAGTCGGTTTCATTTTCTGCTACCATGCCGAAGCTTTCCTGTTCACATCTTCGGCGCTGTATCAACCTTCGTATTATTCTGGTCTTCTCCTGCTGTGATACCGACTTGAGTCCGAAGATACCTGCTCACACATTATACTCCAGAAATATTGTTAAATCCTGTTTTTGAGGACCTTCGTAAGCCGAAGGCCCCCAACAGTAGCCCCTCGCAATATTAATTTGTTTTAAAATAATAAATTTAGATTGTGACATGGACGAAGGCCTTACGCCGAAGGTCCGAAAAAAACACATTCCCTTTGCTAGAATAGCAACATTCACTGACAAGCGGGGTCTTTCAATTTTCAACGCACTGGGCGTATAAATAAGATCATACCGCAAACTCATTTGGCACACTCTCTTGCCATCTGCTCCCGCTCACTCAATTTTTAGCTCTTGCGCACCAAGATTTGCTGAGCTTTTAAGTTTTGAAGCTTCGGCATTGAAAACAGTTTTTTAGTATTCCCGAAGATGTCTGAAGATAAGAAGGCTGCTACCGAGATGAAGCTGAGTCTCGATGAAGAGAAGAATCTGGGGTTTCTTATAGCAATGTCGAAGACCAATACAGAAAAAATCACCAAGGAGATTCTGGAAGGTTTGTCTGAAGATACTGGTGACAGCGACAGTTATGATGTGGACAGTGGTGGTGAAGACTCCGAAGATCGCCCTTGGCGACCAAGCCATGCGGTTTTCGGCAAATCAACTATCAAAGAAAATCATCTTGTCAACATGAGAGGAAGGTATTTCCGGGATTTGTCCGTTGTGAGGGCCGACGAAGGGGAAAAGACTTGTCCACACCCTGAAGAGAATGAAGTCGTAGTGTACCGAAGCTTTTTGAAAGCTGGACTACGATTTCCCCTGAGCAGCTTCGTCGTAGAGGTGCTGAAAATGTTTGAAGTCTATCTTCATCAACTTACCCTCGAAGCAATTATAAGGCTGAATATCTTCGTATGGGCCATGAGAAGCCAAGGTCTGGAGCCTGATGCGAAAAGTTTCTGCAATATACACGAATTATCATACGAAACAAAACCTTGGGGTAAAGAACAGTATCACAATAATTTTGGCTGCTACAGTTTCGTTTCTCGGTCTGGGTCAAGCTGTCCCGTGCCAACCTTTCGGAAGAGATGGCCCGGCGACTGGATGACAGAATGGTTTTATGTGAAGAATGACCTGGCAGTACGGGAAGATATTAAAGGTATAATTATGCGCCCTATTTGGCAAAGCTTCGGCCTGCGGAGGCCGAAGATTGAAATGAATGAAGCTGCCGAAGAATGCCAGAGAGCCTTCGGTGTTATTTGTTCTTTTATTGGAACGAGAGATTTGGTACAAGAACATATTGCCTTCAGAGTATGGCCGCTCGCGGAGAAATGGGAAATGCCGCAAGAAACCATAAAGGAGGCCGACGAAGGTGGACTTATCAGGCTGAAGTACACTTTCAAGTTCGGAGATAAATTCATTGAACCAGATGATGACTGGTTAAAGAGTATTGAAAATTTAAGTGATGAACTGCTTGGGGCTTATTCGAAGGCCGAAGATACTGCACTGTCAGCAGCCTTCGGAGGCCGAAAAAAGAAAAGGCTGAACCGGGTGTTTGATGCAATCGGGTTTGTCTACCCTGACTATCGTTATCCCATTCGAGGGTAGAAAAGAAAAAACACAACCTCTGCGAAAGAAGAAGCTGCAACTGCTCCTAGCGAGCCAGAACCGAAAAGAAAGAGGATAAAGGTCCTCACACATCGGCCACGCTATATTGAACCAGTTTCGGTGCCTGAGTTCACCGGAGAAACTTCTTCGGCCACCGAAGCTGAAAAGCCAACCAAGCCAACCTTGCTGCCAGAAGTCGCAGAAATGGCCGAAGCGCCAACAAGGATAGAATTGGAAGAACCGAAGATATTGTGTCCTAGAAACCAAAGAGATGGCCGAAGCGCCATCCACAGAAAAAATGGAAGAAGTGAAAAAACCAACTGAGGAAAAAACATCAGAAGTTTTGAGTCCTGCAGCAAATGTTGAGACAGTAAAAAATCAAAAGGTGCCAGCAGCGACTCCAAAAAGAAAGAGAATGGTCAATGTGCTAGATGTTCTGGAAACAATTAAATCTTCAAGCACACCTCCGAAGAAAATTGTTGCCATTCCCGAAGCGAAAACTGAAATTTCTGATACTAAAGCTCCAGAGCAAGAAACTGAAGCCGAAGCTGGGTCCTCAGAGCCCACGAAGATGAAGTCCTTGGAAACCGAGGAAGAAAAAATAACAGAGCCAACTTTTGTTGAAGAAATCAGTGTCATTGCCCCCGAAGCATCCCCCAAAGTCCTTGATTATATTGTTCGTCATGCTTCGGGGAAACAATTATCAGAAAAAGAAAAACAAGAGGCCCAGCTTTACGCCCAAAAACTGAAGTATCCAAAGGGGCGTTAATATTCAATGGCAGTGGAGAAGAAGACTTTTTGTATTGTCTCCCTGACAGCAAGGAGATTTCTGTCTGTCGGGAGATGAGCAAGAGCTTTGGATTCCCAACACTAGAAGACGGGCTTTCGGTGCTGTCGAAAAACGATCTGGCCGACAGCCTGGCATACAATAGCTTAAAGGTACAAAAAATGAGATCTTTGTACTTTTTCTTTGAAACCAAAATGTTTCATTTACTTAAATCTATTGACGCACACATATCCTTCCCCGCAGGGCCTTATACTTAGCAATGCCCTCAGGGCCCAAAAAGATACCGAAGACGAAGGGTGCGCTATTGCCCTGAGCAACCTTCGTTCCGAAGTAATTGAACTAAGGAACGAAGGTCTCGAAAAAGATAAAATATTACATTCATTAATAAATAGAATAAAAGAAGACGAGGCTACTTTTAAGGGTCAAGCTGAGGCTCAGAAACTTGAAATTGAAGATCTTCGAAAACAACTGGCCAGAGCCAAAGAAGAACGCATACTTGAAGAAACGAAGCGAGAACTTAGCGACCAATGGGCAAATCATTTAGAGGGAACTGTTGAAGAGCTTCGTTCGTCCAAGAAAAGATGCTACAACAAATCTATGGAGTGTGTCAAGAAGTTGAAAGCTAGCTTCGCCAGCGTCGGCGCATTCTCAAGCGAAGAAAACTTTACAAGAGGCAACCCCGAAGGTCCCATCGAATGGATCGATCACGAAGCTGAGGCCTTCGAGGAAATTTTAAATAGCCGCGGAGACATATGTGCTTTCTCGGGTGCCAGGGGAATTGCCACCATTTTAGAGAAAAAGGGCTGCGAGCATGTAAAGATTTTAGCGCAATCCGAAGCTGCCTTGTCCTTCGAAGATGCAAGAGATCCTTCGGCCGAAGCTAGCATGGTTGGTGGAAATTTTTTCACCGATGTATGGGATAATGGTGGCCGAGAAATGGCCCGAGAAATTATTCGAAAAAGCGAAAAGGGCATTCACGATGCTAGAGAAGTAGCTGAGGCTGCTGAGAAGAGCGCAGAGCCCGAAGGGCAACTAGGTATTAACTAATGGTTTTTATTGTGTTGTAATTTTTGGTTTTAAACTTCGTTTGCAATTTGTAATAGCAATGTAGCTGTGTCCTGTCCTCCTTCAGATCCTGCTAAAGCGTCTCCGGGCTCTCAGCCGAAAGGAGACGACGAAATTAAAAAGATGGCTGAAGCTATTATGGACGAAGTTGTCAATCGGCTCCTGAATGAGGCTGCAGAAGTTGTTCTGAGAGAAGATTAAATACTATTGTAAAAAAAACTTCTGAAATGTAATATGTGTGACATCTTGTAGCCCTGAATGTAATATACCTGCTTTTATTGCTTAATTCTTTACGATGCATGAAATTTTACATACGTACCGTTTTTGAGTCTTTGACGAAAAAACACCTTCCCTTCTTTTCATGCTTCGTGAAGAATAATTTTCATTTGTCACAACAATATTCGTAGTGTTATGATGAATAATATCCAAGCTTCGTGAAGAAGTTCTCCGAAGCTACACTTCCGAAGATCAATAGTGTATCTGCTTGCAACTTAGCATGATTTTCCCCTTTCAAAACATTCTTCCGAAGATCGATGCCATGTCCCCTTCTTGTGCCATATGCAGCATGATGTATGATGCTTATGCTATGCGAAATGATGCGATGATGTTATGTTGTGTAAGATGGTGTTTATTCCGAAGATACACACACATTCCTGCGATAAAACACATAGTCTTTTTAAATCAGCGTTGTCTTTTTACTATAAGCCTCCCTTAGGAGCTTCTTCGCCTTTTACTTCAGCGGAATCAGCGTTTATTTTTCGCTGTAAGCCTCCCTTAGGAGCTTCTTCGCCTTTTACTTTCAGCGGTATTCGCGTTGACTTTTCGCGCTTCGCCTTTTACTTAGGCGGTATCAGCGTTGACTTTTCGCTGTATGCTCTGCATTCCCTTTGGAACGACTTTGGAGCAGAAAACTTACACTGCGCTCCCTTTGGAACGGCTTTTTGTGACTTCGGCAAACTTACTCTGCGTTCCTTAGAACGACTTTTTGTTGCTTCGAAGAATTTTCGATAATTCGAAGGTCCTCTTTGTTATCACAAATCTTTAAACTTCAACAACTTAAGCCTGTGAAGAAAATATATTTTCCTTGTGGGAATCAACGAAACTATTTACATGAAACCTAAACAATGTCCTTTATTACACAGAAAATAAAACTGAATGAAAAAGATTGCTATTAAGGTAGGATATTTGTCAATAGATGTGCTTTGACTCTGGCACAGTGCTGTTGACTGTGCGAGCTTCGGACTGTTCTCTGAAGTCCCTTTGGTGTGGAGCATATTGGCTCCCTTTTGGCTGCTGGCCTTGTTGCAGCGGTGGTGGAGGCGGAAGCTGTTGCCAGGAAGCTTGAGGTTGACTCGGCGAAGCAACAGAAACTGCAGGGTGATTGCCTACATACTCTGGGATGTAAGGCGAATGATACGAAGCAGTGTGCATGACCTGCTTCGGCTGAGCCTGTTGTGCTGCAGCTTCGGCTATTTCCTTTTGCTTCTGGATGGTAACATGGCACATCCTGGTGGTATGGCCTTTGTTCTCACCACAGAACAAGCAAAAAATTCTTCTTGGCTGATCGCCAAATCTTTCGCCGAAGCCCCTGGCACCTCTGCCTCTCGGAGCTGGTGGTCGGAAGGAGCCTTGCTGTTGCCCCGAAGCCTGTGAGGAACACTGTGGCCTTTGCTGTTGGCTCCCTCTATCATCATTTTGGGTAGAGTTATGAATTGATCTAACGTGCCTCGGATAGAACCTCCCTCCGAAGCCCCTGGTCATTTCAGAAAACCTGAAAGCCTCCTCCCTTCTTTGGCGAAAATCATTATCGGCCCGAATGTACTCGTCCATCTTCTAGAGCAGCTTCTCCAAAGTTTGAGGAGGCTTCCTAGCGAAGTACTGAGCTGACGGTCCTGGCCGAAGCCCCTTGATCATGGCCTCAATGACAATTTCGTTGGGCACTGTTGGTGCCTGTGCCCTCAAACGCAAGAACCTCCGGACGTACGCCTGAAGGTACTCTTTGTGATCCTGGGTGCACTGGAATAGAGCTTGAGCCGTGACCGGCTTCGTCTGGAACCCTTGGAAGCTAGTTAACAACAAATCCTTCAGCTTTTGCCACGAAGTGATCGTTCCTGGTCGAAGGGAGGAGTACCAGGTTTGAGCAACACTCCTGACAGCCATAACAAAAGATTTGGCCATGACCGCAGCATTGCCACCATACGAAGATACTGTTGCTTCGTAACTCATCAAAAACTGCTTCGGGTCTGAGTGGCCATCAAATATGGGAAGCTGAGGCGGCTTGTAGGACGGAGGCCAAGGTGTAGCCTGCAGCTCAGCGGACAGAGGAGAAGCATCATCAAAAACAAAATTCCCATGATGGAAATTGTCATACCAGTCATCTTCATTGAGGAAACCCTCCTGATGAAGGTCTTGGTGCTGAGGCCTTCGGTGTTGCTCATCCTGAGTAAGATGACGAACTTCCTCAGAGGCTTCGTCTATCTGCCTTTGCAGTTCAGCTAGCCTGGCCATCTTTTCCTTCTTCCTTTGCACCTGTTGATGAAGCATCTCCATGTCTCTGATTTCTTGGTCTATCTCATCCTCTGGCGGTGTCGGGCTAACAGCCTTTCTTTTCTGGCTTCGGGCCTCCCGAAGAGAGACAGTCTCCTGATTGTGGTCCAGTGGTTGGAGAGCTGTAGTGCCAGTTGCTGAAGCTTTCTTCGGCGCCATAGCGAAGGTTTATGATCGCCGAAGGTGTTCAAAAACTTAAAGAGTGGAAGTGAGTTCACCGGAGGTGGGCGCCAATGTTGGGGACTTGTTCTCAAATGTTATGAGTTAAGAACAAGGCAACATAGAAAATGTTAATCGATAAAGTCCTTCGTCCTTCGAAGCATTATTTCGCTTAGGATATAATGATTTTCGGACGAAGGTTATGAGGGGCATACCTTCATAAATACACTATACAGTGACGAAGGATGAATCATAAGGAATATGTAGGATAACATAGACAATTGTATATTATTATTAACTTATTTTTGCATTATTATTATGTAGAAACAGAAATAATATCGAATTACAAATGTACCTTCAGCTTGAAGGAGATGAAAGTACAAGCGTGACGCAAAAGCGAATGTCAAAATCAGCGTGAACAGTACGGGGGTACTGTTCACCTATTTATAGGCACGGGACACAGCCCATACAAAATTACATTCATGCCCTTTACATTTGATAATAATTCTATAGTAATTTATCGAGGTCTGAATAGCCTTTTCATCTTTAAGTCGGTTTCATTTTCTGCTACCATGCCGAAGCTTTCTTGTTCACATCTTCGGCGCTGTATCAACCTTCGTATTATTCTGGTCTTCTCCTGCTGTGATACCGAATTGAGTCCGAAGATACCTGCTCACACATTATACTGCAGAAATATTGTTAAATCCTGTTTTTGAGGACCTTCGTAAGCCGAAGGCCCCCAACAGGTGGAATGTCAAATTCCAGACTAAATAACCTACAATATTTTAAGAAATAGTTAGAGACACCCATATAGAGAATATTTTAAAGGAAGATAGTAGAATATATTAGATAGTACAGAAAATGAAAAAAAAATGGAGAGCTGGAGACGGCCTTATAAAGCCCATTATATGAAACTATATTATTAACCTTGCTCTTAGCTGAAACCGCTTCTTAAAGGAGTCAACGCCAATGTTATTTTTAGACGAGCAAAATGAAGCGCTATGAAACAATCTAAGGCTGTTATTACGCTGAGAGTCGCTGACTCCAATTATTCCTCCTAAAAATCTCCCCTCATCAGTATTTTATAATATATTTTACTCTACATTACTTTAAAAGACTCTCCCTCTATATATATACATATGCAAAACTGTTAGCTAGGGTTAACTAGCACCTAGCAACGAATTGAAGACATACGTGCCGGCCAGTCCCCAGCTAGCCTGCTGGCCACAGGCGGAAGAAATGCGAATGAAACACCAGCTCGACGCCTCGACCATCGCTGATGCTGCTGAGGTGGCGTGTTCGGTTAATCCCGTTAACTATGGATTGGATGAGATTGGAAAAAATTGTGAAGAAATTTGACTTTGTTGGGATTTAAACCCACCCAATCTCACTTAATCTACATGGATTGAGAGCTAACCGAACAAGCCCTTAGTTGGCTGGTGACGAGATTGAGGGCGGTAGCTAGCTAGCCGGAAAGCATGAGCACTACTGTTCATCTGCTACACTACACCACTGTTCGTGCTGGGCATATGAACCACTGCTTTCAGCTCGCAGCTGCTCTGCTAGCTGGTAAGTGCAGTGCATGCAGTACGTGGTCACTCACTCACTCACGCGTTTGGCGTTGGCGAGCAATGCAAGCTACGTACTGATGGCGCTTGCACATGCATCCATCCATACGCGGGACGGGAGTTATTCCGATCCACGGATGCATGCACATGGTAGATACAGACGTATATATCACTACCGGAATCCGACCCTATGCCGAGTGCCGGAGTCTTTGTCGAGTGCTTTTTATCGAGCACTCGGCAAAGTCCGCCGCTCGATAAAGAGTTCGTTTACCGAGTGCTGGACACTCGGCACAGCAAAGCACTTGGCAACGACTCCTTTGCCAAGCGTTAAACACTCGACAAAGACGGCTCTCGGCAAAGGTCCGTTAGCGGCCGTCTACAGCTGACGTCCGTCAGTCTTTGCCGAGGGCCGCCAGCCGACAATCGGCAAAGCAGATTCTTTGCCGAGTGCCACATAGCTGGCATTCGGCAAAGAGAGTATTTGCCGAGTGTCTTCTGTGGACACTCGACAAAACATATTTGTATTTATTTATTTTGGCCACCAAACTTTTTGTAGTATGTTTCTACACTATGTAGACCTACATGTACTATTTTGGGATAATTATAACTGTGTTTTCAATAGCTAGTAGATTTAATTCGTTTATTTGAATTTCTTCGGAAAATTCAGATTTGAACTGCAGGTCACTCGAAACTTGGAAAACCATGTATGCAAAAATGATATCCATGCTACTTAGCACAAGTTACGACCGATTTCAGGAGCGGACCGGAAACTTCGAGCACCATGCTCAGTCAACATGCCCGTGAACTTGCCATCCAGGTGTTTAAATTTTTTATAAAACACAAACAAACTCAGAAAATCATGAAACCTGTCCACGTGTCATGATATCGTATGTAGAGGCTGTGATAAATATTTGACAAAGTTCCGAGAAAGCTGTGACGCACTATGTGTACAAACCTAAGAGATCCACATTGAAACTCTATGATTTCATGTGTAGTTCTCTTAGGTTTCTACACATACTGTCTCACAACTTTCTCCAAACATTCTAAATTTTTTATCACAGACTCTACATATGATATCATGACACGTGGATACGTTTCATAATTTTCTGAGTTTGTTTGTGTTTTATAAAATTTTTAAACAACTGGATGGCAAGTTCACGGCCATGTTGAGTGAGCATTATGCTCGAAGTTTCCGGTCCGCTCCTGAAATCGGTCATAACTTGTGCTAAGTAGCATGGATATCATTTTTGCATGCAAGGTTTTCTAAGTTTCGAGTGACTTGCAGTCCAAATCTAAATTTTCCGAAGAAATTCAAATAAACGAACTAAATCTACTAGCTATTGAAAACACAAATATAATTGTCCCAAAATGGTACACGTAGGTCTACATAGTGTAGTAATATACCACAAAAAGTTTGGTAAACAAAATAAAAAAATAAAAATATATTTTGCTGAGTGCCCCAACTTGGACACTTGACAAAGAATGCTTTGTCGAGTGCCTGCCGTGCGGCACTCGGCAAAGTTTTTTTTAAAAACCCTAAGTCTAGTCTTCGTCAAGTGCCAACAGACAGGCACTCGGCAAAGAAGCCTTTGCCGAGTGCCAGATCAAAGGCACTCGGCAAAGTATATTTTTAAATTTTAAAAAAATCTTTGCCGAGTGACAGATCGCGGGCACTCAGCAAAGACGTTAATTATACAGACTGTCAGCCTCTTTTTCTCCTTCCTTCTCCTTTCACTTTCACACCGTGACACCGACGACCGCCGCCGCCCGTCCTCGCCCGAGCGCCACCAACGCCGTCCGCGGCCGCCCCACGCGCTCGGCCGGCCGCCGGCCACCACCCTGCGCCCGCCACCGCTCGGCCGCCGCCCCTCCATCGTCGTCCGACGGCTCCCACGCACTCGGCCCTCCGCCGCCTGGCCGCCTACGCACCTCCCTGCGCCCGGCCGTCCACGCGCAACCGCCGTCCGGCCACCCGCGCGTCCACCATCGTCGCCGGCCCCGGCCTCGAATAGGTATGATTTTTTTTCTTGATCAAAGCTTGTACTACTACTCTATAATTAATTGTATATATGATGTTCGAAATATTGCATATGCATTTTGTTATTCGACTATATCTATAGGAAAATAACAATATTTATGATACTAATTTGAGTCTAAAATTATAAACCATGTGATAGATGTGGTTCGACTACTTGTATATATGATGTCCAATGCATTGCATATATGCCATAGTGTCGTTGATATACTTGTGAATATCAGCCATCGTGCTGCTACTTTTATTTGCAGGTTTTGGAAACCTCCCCGTGCAGGGGAGGTGCTGCCGATTTTTTTGTCGATATATGTTAGAGGATGGAGGACCGTGAGTGGATGTACACGGGCCGTAGAGGAAGGAACGATGTCACCACTGAATGGATTAGAAAGACTGATGATTTCGTGGAACAGGCATATGGCGAAGCTGCTAAAGGAGCGAGTCTAGTCACATGCCCTTGCAGCAAATGTGTCAACCGGAAAAGAAAACCAAAGAAGGCCATGGTAGAACATGTTTGGAAGAATGGATTTACGCTGGGCTATACTCGGTGGATATTTCATGGTGAAGCGCATCGTACGAGAGAGGAGGTGCTGAGACAACGTGTCAAGGATTATGACGCGGATGCGGGGGTAGCGGATATGTTGAACGACTATCAGGAGGCACAGTACACGGGAGGATGTATGGATGACGAGCCAGAGCCGACTACAAAGGCGTTCTACGACATGTTCGATGCGGCATAGAAGCCCCTTCATGGCCAGACAAAGGTTTCTCAATTGGATGCCATTGGGCGTGTAATGGTGTTCAAGTCGCAGTATAGCATGAGTAGAGACGCATTCGATGGCTTGTTGACGGTTATTGGGAGCCTGCTTCCGGATGATCACGTTATGCCAAAGAGAATGTACGAGGAACAAAAACTTCTTCGTGCACTCAAGATGACGTATGAGCAGATTCATGCTTGTCCGAAGGACTGCGTGCTATTTAGGAAAGAATACGCGGAGGCAAAGTACTGTCCCAAGTGTTCATCGTCTAGGTTCATGGAGGTAGACTCTAGTGATGGACAGAAGAGGCAGCTCGACATCCCCTTGACAATCCTACGACACCTTCCGTTCATACCGAGGATCCAGCGTCTGTACATGACAGAGGAATCCGCGAAATAGATGACATGGCACAAAAATGGAAAACGATACAATCCTGACAAGATGGTGCACGCATCCGATGGTGAAGCATGAAAACACTTTGATGCCATTCACCGTGAGAAAGCCGAAGAGGCTCGTAATGTGCGTGTTACGTTGGCCACAGATGGGTTCAATCCCTATGGAATGAGCGCTGCCCCGTACACATGTTGGCCCGTGTTTGTTATCCCAATCAATCTCCCCCCTGGTGTGTGCTTTCAAAGGCAGAATATATTCGTGTCGTTGATAATTCCCGAACACTCGGTGAATAAAATGGGCGTGTACATGGAGCCTTTGATAGATGAATTGGTACGTGCCTGAGAGGAAGGGGTATGGACGTATGCCCGAGCTACGAAGACAAACTTCAGAATGCATATTTGGTACCAGTACTCCATGCATGACTTACCGGCGTATGGGCTATTCTGCGCCTGGTGTGTTCACGGTAAGTTCCCATGCCCAATTTGCAAGGAAGCTCTCAGGTTCATTTGGTTGAAAAAGTGTGGCAAATATTCGTCCTTCGATAAACATCGACAATTTCTCCCTGCTGACCATCCATTCCGCCTAGACATCAAGAACTTTACAAAAGGTGTCGTAGTGACAGACCGCCCACCTGCAACGATAGACCAAACCTAGAGATGAAGCCGCCAAGTAGCGGAAAGACGTGGAGAAGGCCTAAGGCCGATTTCTTCCTAAGCAGGGCCCAGAGGAAGGAAGTACTTCAGTGGATCAAGATGTTGATGTTCCCTGATGGGTATGCAGCTAACCTGAGTAGGGGGGTGAACTTATCTACTATGCGAGTCTTAGGAATGAAGAGTCATGACTTCCACATATTGATTGAACGGATTCTTCTTGCGATGGTTCGAGGCTATGTCCCTGAGCATGTCTAGCTAGCGCTTACAGAGTTGAGCTATTTCTTCCGTCAGCTTTGTGCAAAAGAGTTATCTTGGACCGTGGTTGTAGACTTGGAAAGATTGGCACCCGTGTTACTATGTAAGCTTGAGAAGATATTTCCACCCGACTTCTTCAATCCAATGCAGCATTTGATTCTTCATCTCCCCTATGAGGCACGAATGGGGCCCCGTGCAGGGACGTTGGTGCTATCCAATCGAGAGATGTCTAAAGACTATTCGAAAGAAATGTAGAAATAAATGCAAAATCGAGGCTTCCATTGCAGAGGCATACATTCTAGAGGAGGTCTCAAACTTCACAACAACTTACATATGAAGAGTGGCGGTATATCATGATATACGTATTGACCAACCTTGAAGAGGTGACGCCATACATGGAATAATTTCTTCATGAATTCTGGCGTTGATCAAGGGACCCCACTCCACATGAATATGACACTCTTCTTAGAAAGGGTGCGAGAAATGGGTTGCCCGATTTCATTTTCTGGTTCAAACGTAAGGTACATGCTTAGTTTGTAAAAGAGATACGTCTTTGAACTCAATTTAGCGTCTTTTAACTTGCGAATACTTGCAGGGCCAAAGAGATCCGTCTATGAGTGCCGAGTTGAGACAAGTAGCCAACGACTTTGCTTATAGGGTCAAGAAATATTCTGGGTATGACGTCAATGGATACCGTTTTCGCACAACAAACTATGACAAAAGTCGGCCTAATCGGAAAACAACGTGTTCTGGAGTCTTTACGCCCGGCCTTGACAATGTCGATTATTTTGGATGAATCGAAGAAATATATGAGCTCAATTTTTATGGTTCCAAACCTCTTACTCCAGTGATTTTCAAATGTCATTGGTTTGACCCTCAAGTTACGAGACGGACACATTCTAATCTTGGGATAGTTGAAATTCGACAAGATTCCACCTTAGTAGGAGACGATGTCTATATCGTGGCCCAACAGGCCACACAAGTGTATTATCTCCCATATGTGTGCCAAACGAAAGAACATCTTAAGGGTTGGGATGTTGTGTATAAGGTATCGCCGTACGGGAGGTTACCTGTTCCTAACGATGAAGATTACAACTTAGACCCGGACACATATGATGGAGAGTTCTTCCAAGACTATGGCTAGAAGGGCGATTTGAGATAGACTTAACCGAAGCTATCGAAATGGATGTAGATATTGAAATGGTTGTTGATGATGAGGATGATGAGGTGCAAAATGATAATGACTTAGTAATCCTTGAAGGCAATGACATTAATGACGAAGTTGCGTCTTCCGATGGTGTTGAGATTGAAATGGTTGATAGTGATGATGAGAGTTATGATCCGGCTAACCCGGACACATATGAAGATTATTTTTAATCGATGTAATGCTATATGACTTTTTATTTCGCACCTGTTTTTAATTTATCTTTTTATATGTGCTTATTTGTTTACTCTTAATTGCAGGTTTTTGGACAAATATGGTCGGCGGTAATTGGCTGAGTAGGAGGAGGAGGGGGAGGAGTAGGACGGCAGACGAGGCAGACCAGCAGCACACGGCGCAGCAGGACGACCTTGTCCAGCAGCACGCGGCGCCTCAGGTTGACGATGACCAGCAGCAGGACGGCGACGACCAGCAGCAGTGAAAGGGAAATAGGCTTACACCTTTTCCTAAATTGATTTTGGTGGTTGAATTGCCCAACACAAATAATTGGACTAACTAGTTTGCTCTAGTCCATAAGTTTTTACAGGTGCCAAAGGTTCACAACAAGCCAATAAAAAAGACCAAAGGTGGGTTCAAATAAAGAGAGCTAAAGACATCCCAAAGGCACACTGGTCTGGCGCACCGGACTGTCCGGTGCACCAGGGAACTTGACGCTGAACTCGCTATCTTCGGGAAAATGGGAGGCCGCTCCGCTATAATACACCGGACTATCCAGTGAAGCACCGGACAGTGTCCGGTGTCACACCGGACTGTCCGGTGTGCCAGCGGAGCAACGACTACTTCACGCCAACGGTCGACTGCAACCGCATTAAATGCGCTACAGTGCGCGCCAGAGTCAGAGCACGCGCAGAAGGGGTACCGGACAGTCTACAGGACCTGTCCGGTGCACCACCGGACAGCCCAGAGGCCCCACCAGTCAGAGCTCCAACAGTCAGAACCCAACGGCCGACTGACGTGGCTGGCGCACCGAACAGTGTTCGGTGGCGCACCAGACTGTCCGGTGCGCCATGCGACAGACAGCCTCCCAACTGCCACTTTTGGTGGTTGGGATTATAAATACCCCCAACCACCCCACATTCATTGCATCCAAGTCATCCACCTTCAACACATTACAAGAGCTATAGCATTAAATTCTAGACACAACCAAAGAGATCAAATCCTCTCCCAAGTCCGGAATCACTCCAAATCAAATAGTGACTAGAGAGAGCGACATTTGTGTTCATTTGAGCTCTTGTGCTTGGATTGCTTCTTTTTTTTCTCATACTTTATTGTGATAAACTCAATTGTAACCGAGGCAAGAGACACCAATTGTGTGGTGGTCCTTGCGGGGACTTTGTGTCCCGTTTGATTGAGAAGAGAAGCTCACTCGGTCTAAGTGACCGTTTGAGAGAGGGAAAGGGTTGAAAGAGACCCGGTCTTTGTGACCACCTCAACGGAGAGTAGGTTTGCAAGAATCGAACCTCAGTAAAACAAATCCTTGTGTCTCACTCTTTATTTGCTTGCGATTTGTTTTTGCTCTCTCTCTCGACTCGTTCATATTTCTAACGCTAACCCGGCTTGTAGTTGTGCTTAAGTTTATAAATTTCAGATTCGCCCTATTCACCCCCCTTTAGGCGACTTTCAATTGGTATCAAAGCCGGTGCTTCATTAGAGCCTAACCGCTCGAAGTGATGTCGGGAGAACACGCCAAGAAGGAAATGGGGACCAGCGAGAAGCCCGCTACAAGCCACGGGAAGGCTCCATCGAGGGAGTCCGCCAACAATAAGAAGGATGGATCCCCTTCACGCATTCGATCACACAAGAGTGGCGAGAAAAAGAAGAAAATGAAGAAAGTGGTCTACTATGAGACCGACTCTTCCTCGCCCTCTACATCCGGATCCGACGCCGCGTCCGTCACTTCTAAGCGCCAAGAGCGCAAGAAGTATAGTAAGATCCCCCTACGCTACCCTCACAATTCCAAACGTACTCCATTACTTTCCGTCGCATTAGGCAAACCACCTATGTTTGATGGTGAAGATTATAATATGTGGAGTGATAAAATGAGGCATCATCTAACCTCACTCCACACTAGCATTTGGGATGTTGTTGAGATTGGAGTACAGGTACCATCACCGGGGGATGAAGATTATGATTCGGACGTGGTCGCCCAAATCCGGCACTTCAACTCTCAAGCCACCACTATACTCCTCGCCTCTCTAAGTTGAGAGAAGTATAACAAGGTGCAAGGGTTAAAGAGCGCCAAGGAGATTTGGGACGTGCTCAAGACCGCGCACGAAGGAGATGAGGTGACCAAAATCACCAAGCGGGAGACGATCGAGGGGGAGCTCGGTCAGTTCCGACTCAACCAAGGCGAGGACCCACAAGCCATGTACAGCCGCTTGAAGACCTTGGTGAACCAAGTGCGCAACCTCGGGAGCACCAAATGGGATGACCATGAGATGGTCAAGGTTATTCTAAGATCCCTTGTTTCCCTTAACCCTACGAAAGTTCAATTAATTCGAGGTGATCCTAGATACAAGCTAATGTCTCCCGAGGAGGTCATAGGTAAATTTGTGAGCTTTGAGCTAATGATCAAAGGCTCCAAAAAGATCATCGAGCAAGGCGACTCCTCCACGCCCGAAGCACAACCCATTGCATTCAAAGCAACAGAGGAGAAGAAAGAAGATTCTACTCCAAGTAGAATCCCCATTGACGCCTCCAAGCTCGACAATGAGGAGATGACGCTCATCATCAAGAGCTTCTGTCAAATCCTCAAACAAAGGAAGGGCAAAGATTACAAGCCCTATTCCAAGAAGGTGTGCTACAAGTGTGGTAAGCCCGATCATTTCATTGCTAAATGTCCATTATCTAGTGATAGTGATAGGGGCGACGACAAGAAGGGAAAGAGGAGAGAAAAGAAGAGATACTACAAGAAGGGCGGCGATGCCCATGTGTGCCGCGAGTGGGACTCCGACGAGAGCTCCACCGACTCCTCCTCTGACGAGGACGCCGCCAACATCGCCGTCACCAAGGGCCTCCTCTTTCCCAACGTCGGCCACAAGTGCCTCATGGCAAAGGACGGCAAGAGGAAGAAGGTAAAATCAAAATCCTCCACTAAATATGCAACCTCTAGTGATGAGGATAATTCTAGTGATGAGGAGGATAATTTGCGCACCCTTTTTGCCAACCTAAACATGCAACAAAAAGAAAAATTGAATGAATTAATTAGTGCTATTCATGAGAAGGATGAACTCTTGGACTCCCAAGAGGACTTCCTGATTAAGGAAAATAAGAAGCATGTTAAGGTTAAAAATGCTTACGCTCTAGAAGTAGAAAAATGTGAAAAACTATCTAGTGAGCTAAGCACTTGCCATGATATTATTGCCAACCTTAGAAATGAGAATGCTAAAATAATTGCTAAGGTTGATTCAAATGCTTGTGATGTTTCAATTCCCACTCTTAGAGATGATAATGTTAGTTTACTTGCTAAGATTGAAGAATTGAATGTCTCTCTTGCTAGCCTTAAAAATGAGAATGAAAAATTAATTGCTAAGGATAAAGATTTAGATGTTTGCAATGTTACCATTTCCAATCTTAGAAGTGAAAATGACATTTTACATGCTAAGATTGTTGAACTAAAATCTTGCAAACCCTCTACATCTACCATTGAGCATGTTTCCATTTGCATTAGATGTAGATATATTAATGTTGATGCTATTCATGATCACCTAGCCTTAATTAAGAAACAAAATGGTCACATAGCTCAACTTAATGCTAAGATTAATGAGCATGACTTAGAAAATGAAAATTTTAAATTTGCTAGAAGCAAGCTCTATAGTGGGAGACGCCCTGGCATCAAGGATGGCATTGGCTTTCAAAAGGGAGACAATGTCAAACTTAATGCCCCTCCTAAAAGATTGTCTAACTTTGTTAAGGGCAAGGCTCCCATGCCTTAGGATAACGAGGGTTACATTTTGTACCCTGCCGGTTATCTCGAGCACAAAATTAGGAGAATTCACTCTAGGAAGTCTCACTCTGGCCCTAATCATGCTTTTATGTATAAGGGTGAGACATCTAGCACTAGGCAATCAACCCGTGCAAAATTGCCTAAGAAGAAAACTTCAATTGCATCAAATGATTCTAACATTTCATTTAAGACTTTTGATGCATCTTATGTTTTGACTAACAAATCCAGCAAGGTAGTTGCCAAGTATGTTGGGGACAAGCACAAGGGGTCAAGGACTTGTGTTTGGGTACCCAAAGTTCTTGTATCTAATGTCAAAGGACCCAAAACCGTTTGGGTACCTAAAATCAAGAACTAAATTTGTTTTGTAGGTTTATGCATCCGGGGGCTCAAGTTGGATCATCGATAGCAGGTGCACAAACCACATGACAGGGGAGAAGAAGATGTTCTCCTCTTACGAGAAAAATCAAGATCCCCAACGAGCTATCACATTCGGGGATGGAAATCAAGGTTTGGTCAAAGGATTGGGTAAAATAGCTATATCACCTAACCATTCCATTTCCAATGTTTTTCTTGTAGATTATTTAGATTACAACTTGCTTTCAGTTTCACAATTATGTAAAATGGGTTACAACTGTCTTTTTACGGATATAGGTGTTACTGTCTTTAGAAGAAGTGATGATTCAGTAGCATTTAAGGGAGTGTTAGAGGGTCAGCTATACTTGGTAGATTTTGACAGAGCTGAACTCGACACTTGCTTAATTGCTAAGACTAACATGGGCTGGCTCTGGCATCGCCGACTAGCACATGTTGGAATGAAGAATCTTCACAAGCTTATAAAGGGAGAACACATTTTGGGACTAACAAATGTTCACTTTGAGAAAGACAGGATTTGTAGCGCATGTCAGGCAGGGAAGCAAGTTGGTGTTCATCATCCGCACAAGAACATTATGACGACTGACAGGCCACTCGAGCTCCTACACATGGATCTATTCGGTCTGATAGCTTACATAAGCATCGGCGGGAGTAAGTACTATCTAGTTATTGTGGATGATTATTCTCGCTTCACTTGGGTGTTCTTTTTGCAGGAAAATCTCATACCCAAGATACCTTAAAGGGATTCTTGAGACGTGCTCAAAATGAGTTTGGCTTAAGGATCAAGAAAATAAGAAGCGACAACGGGACGGAGTTCAAGAACTCACAAGTCGAAGGCTTCCTTGAGGAGGAGGGCATCAAGCATGAGTTCTCTTCTCCCTACACACCACAAAAAATGGTTTAGTGGAGAGGAAGAATCGAACTCTATTGGACATGGCAAGAACCATGCTTGATGAGTACAAGACTTCGGATCGGTTTTGGGCCGAGGCGGTCAACACCGCTTGCTACGCCATCAACCGGTTGTATCTACACCGAATCCTCAAGAAGACATCATACGAACTCCTAATCGGTAAAAAGCCAAATGTTTCATATTTTAGAGTCTTTGTTAGCAAATGCTTTATTCTTGTTAAAAGAGGTAGAAAATCTAAATTTGCTCCTAAGACTGTAGAAGGCTTTTTACTAGGATATGATTCAAACACAAGGGCATATAGAGTCTTTAACAAGTCCTCTGGACTAGTTGAAGTTTCTTGTGACATTGTGTTTGATGAGACTAACGGCTCTCAAGTAGAGCAAGTTGATCTTGATGAGCTAGATGATGAAGAGGCTCCGTGCGTCGCGCTAAGGAACATGTCCATTGGGGATGTGTGTCCTAAGGAATCCGAAGAGCCTCCTCAAACACAAGATCAACCATCCTCCTCCATGCAAGCATCTCCACCAACTCAAAATGAGGATGAGGCTCAAGATGATGAAGGAGAAGATCAAGAAGATGAGCCACCTCAAGATGATGACAATGATCAAGGGGGAGATGCAAATGATCAAGACAAGGAGGATGAAGAACCAAGGCCGCCACACCCAAGAGTCCACCAAGCAATCCAACGAGATCACCCCGTCAACACCATCCTCGGCGACATTCATAAGGGGGTAACCACTAGATCTCGTGTTGCACATTTTTGTGAGCATTACTCTTTTGTTTCCTCTATTGAGCCACACAGGGTAGATGAAGCACTCCAAGATTCGGATTGGGTGATGGCGATGCAAGAGGAGCTCAACAACTTCACGAGGAATGAGGTTTGGCATTTAGTTCCATGTCCTAATAAAAATGTTGTAGGAACCAAGTGGGTCTTCTGCAACAAGCAAGATGAGCATGGTGTGGTGACAAGGAACAAAGCTCGACTTGTGGCCAAGGGATATTCACAAGTCGAAGGTTTGGATTTCGGTGAAACCTATGCACCCGTAGCTAGGCTTGAGTCAATTCGCATTTTACTTGCCTATGCTACTTACCATGGCTTTAAGCTTTACCAAATGGACGTGAAAAGTGCCTTCCCCAATGGACCAATCAAGGAAGAGGTCTATGTTGAGCAACCTCCCGGCTTTGAAGACAGTGAGTACCCTAACCATGTCTATAGACTCTCTAAGGCGCTTTATGGGCTCAAGCAAGCCCCAAGAGCATGGTATGAATGCCTAAGAGATTTTATTATTGCTAATGGCTTCAAAGTCGGAAAGGCCGATCCTACTTTATTTACTAAAACACTTGCAAATGATTTGTTTGTATGCCAAATTTATGTTGATGATATTATATTTGGGTCTACTAACGAATCTACATGTGAGGAATTTAGTAGGATCGTGACACAAAAATTCGAGATGTCTATGATGGGGGAGTTGAAATATTTCTTAGGATTTCAAGTAAAGCAACTCCAAGAGGGCACCTTCATTAGCCAAACGAAGTATACTCAAGACATTCTAAACAAGTTTGGGATGAAGGATGTCAAGCCCATCAAGACACCCATGGGAACCAATGGGCATCTCGACCTCGACACGGGAGGTAAATCCGTAGATCAAAAGGTATACCGGTCGATGATAGGTTCTTTACTCTATTTATGTGCATCTCGACCGGATATTATGCTTTTCGTATGCATGTGTGCAAGATTCCAAGCCGACCCTAAGGAAGCTCACCTTACGGTCGTAAAACGAATCTTGAGATATTTAGTTTATACTCCTAAGTTTGGACTTTGGTACCCTAGGGGATCCACATTCGATTTAATTGGTTATTCGGATGCCGATTGGGCGGGGTGTAAAATTAATAGAAAGAGCACATCGGGGACTTGCCAGTTCTTGGGAAGGTCTCTGGTGTCTTGGGCTTCGAAGAAGCAAAATTCTGTAGCTCTTTCTACCGCCGAAGCCGAGTATATTACCGCAGGCCATTGTTGCGCGCAATTGCTTTGGATGAGGCAAACCCTTAGGGACTATGGTTACAAATTAACCAAAGTTCCTCTTCTATGTGATAATGAGAGTGCAATCCGCATGGCGGATAATCCCATTGAACATAGCCGCACTAAACACATAGCCATTCGGTATCATTTTCTAAGGGATCACCAACAAAAGGGGGATAACGAGATTGCATATATTAACACCAAAGAACAATTAGTTGATATCTTTACCAAGCAACTAAATGAACAAACATCTACCAAACTTAGGCATGAGCTAAATATTCTTGATTCTAGGAATTTCTTTTGATGTTTTGCACACATAGCTCATTAATATACCTTTGATCATATCTCTTTTATATGCTATGAATAATGTGTTTTCAAGTGTATTTCAAACCAAGTCATAGATTTAAAGGGAAACAGAGTCTTCATCGAAGACAAAGGCTTCCACTCCACTCCATCAAATTACTCATCCTTCACCGTCGCTCCGCGCCGCTCTCCAACTTTGGTATAATCTTCACTCATATTTTGTTCGCCAAAGGGGGAGAAAGTAGTTCCAAGGGCTTATATTTCACTCAAGTATCTATTTTTGGCGATTCATGCCAAAGGGGGAGAAAGTATTTGCCCAAAGCAAAAGGACCACACCACCACCACCTATATTTTCAAAAATTTGAGTTTCCATGATGTTTTTCCAATTGGTATCTTATTTTTGATAGAATTTCAAATTGGTACATCCTCTTCAAAACTAATAACCAAAACCCTCTTGAACACTAAGAGGAGGATTTTATTAAGGGGGAGTCTTGTTTAGTCAAAGGAAAAGCATTTGATACAAGGGGAGAAAATTTCAAATCTTGAAAATGCTTCTCAAAATCTTATTCATGTACCTTTGACTATTTGCAAAAAGGACTTTGAAAAGAATTTACAAAAGAATTTGCAAAAACAAAACATGTGGTGCAAGCGTGGTCCAAAATGTTAAAAATAAAGAAATCAATCCATGCGCATCTTATGAGAATTTATTGGTTCAATTCTTAGTATCCATTGCACTTACATTATGCAAACTAGTTCAATTATGCACTTCTATATTTGCTTTGGTTTGTGTTGGCATCAATCACCAAAAAGGGGGAGATTGAAAGGGAAATAGGCTTACACCTTTTCCTAAATTGATTTTGGTGGTTGAATTGCCCAACACAAATAATTGGACTAACTAGTTTGCTCTAGTCCATAAGTTTTTATAGGTGCCAAAGGTTCACAACAAGCCAATAAAAAAGACCAAAGGTGGGTTCAAATAAAGAGAGCTAAAGTCATCCTAAAGGCACCCTGGTCTGGCGCACCGGACTGTCCGGTGTGCCACCGGACACTGTCCGGTGCACCAAGGAACTTGACGCTGAACTCGCTATCTTCGAGAAAATGGGAGGCCGCTCCGCTCTAATTCACCGGACTATCTGGTGTGCCAGCGGAGCAACGGCTACTTCGCGCCAACGGTTGACTGCAACCGCATTAAATGCGCTACAGTGCGCGCCAGAGTCAGAGCACACGCCGAAGGGGCACCGGACAGTCTACAGGACCTGTCTGGTGCACCACCGGACAGCCCAGAGGCCCCACCAGTCAGAGCTCCAACGGTCAGAACCCAACGACCGGTTGACGTGGCTGGTGCACCGGACAGTGTCCGGTGGCGCACTGAACTGTCCGGTGCGCCATGCGACAGACAGCCTCCCAACGACCACTTTTGGTGGTTGGGATTATAAATACCCCCAACCATCCCACATTCATTGCATCCAAGTATTCCACCTTCAACACGTTATAAGAGCTACAACATTCAATTCTAGACACAACCAAAGAGATCAAATCCTCTCCCAAGTCCGGAATCACTTCAAATCAAATAGTGACTAGAGAGAGTGACATTTGTGTTCATTTGAGCTCTTGTGCTTGGATTGCTTCTTTTCTTTCTCATACTTTCTTGTGATAAACTCAATTGTAACCGAGGCAAGAGACACCAATTGTGTGGTGGTCCTTGCGGGGACTTTGTGTCCCGTTTGATTGAGAAGAGAAGCTCACTCGGTCTAAGTGACTGTTTGAGAGAGGGAAAGGGTTGAAAGAGACCCGATCTTTGTGACCACCTCAACGGGGAGTAGGTTTGCAAGAACCGAACCTCGGTAAAACAAATCCTTGTGTCTCACTCTTTATTTGCTTGCGATTTGTTTTTGCCCTCTCTCTCAGACTCGTTCATATTTCTAACGCTAACCCGGCTTGTAGTTGTGCTTAAGTTTATAAATTTCAGATTCGCCCTATTCACCCCCCCTCTAGGCGACTTTCAAGCAGGACGCCTCAGATTCTGGTGGCTCAGGTTCGAGGAGCATCTACCTGCGTGGTCCCGCGAGTCTTCCTCAGCGTCCCATACTTTGGGACAGGCGGCCGCTGATTCGGCCGGAAGTGGAGAGGTATGTAACTTTATGTTCTTCATTCTTGTTCATAATATGTGTCCAAAATCATAATATAAACTAATACTTTTTATTTATCACTTGGACAGGTCTTGGACGGTTGTGGATTATGCTGGGGTCATCATCGCCCCCCCAATGGCATCCTCGGCCTGCTGTGCAGGGAACACTTCCCTGGACTGGTGGAGTACGCTGGAGTGACAGGCCCAGCCTTCACCTTCGACCACTACGCCATCGCCCCCGATGCAGTAGACCGGGATGGCCGGGAATTCAATAACAAGGCGGAGCGGGTGAAGCAAGAGCTGTGGGTAAGTCTTAGTATAATGTAAAATATGTCGCATTCGTTGCAAATTCTTGAAATAATATATGGATACATTGTTTTTGTATGCAGGATTTCTTCAGATGCGAGGCTGGATACAAGGCTAGGGCGGATGTGGTGGCCACCACGAGCTGTAAGAAGCTCGTCGTGGACATGCACTATGAGGCCCGAATCCAGGCCATCGTCACCTACCACGACTCCGTCCTTGGGAGAGGGTGACCAAAACTCAAGCCCGAACCATGTCGTTGACCAGGGACCAGTACCTGCAGGTAAAGTCATGCATGTTTGGTACTAGTACTCCATGCATGAATTTTATTTTATCTTCTGATATGCACTTTACGTGTTTACTTTGTAGACGATTCCACATTGGTGCGCCGCACATCCTCTATGCTGGGAGCAGATGGTGGATAGGTGGTGTTCGGCTGAGTGGGACGAGGCGCACACCGCTAGCCGGGAACGGCCTATGATGATGTAAGGTCCCTCCCACCACCAAGGCAGCCAGAGCCTGGGCCAATATGCCGAAGCATGGGTACACCCTCTTTTTTATTTAGGTATATAGCAGTGGATTAGATATTATTTCTAACTATATCGTTGGTTTTCTTGCAGTCGGCGTCACATGGTGGCCGGCCTTGCTCCACCTTCTCGGCCTATGCTATGGCCCATAAGGGCAAGGCGATGTCCGACGTCACCTACAACCCGGATGACGGGCCCGATGCCTACACCAACCCCGCCGTCTACACCGCCATGGCGCAGGAGGTCCATGGCCCAGATTATGATCCGAGCACTGAGCCGATCGACCCCGATGTGCTCATGAGGGTCGGAGGAGGCAAGAGGCATGGGCGGTACTAGATTGCCGATGGGGCAATCGACTCGTCCTCCACTCCCACTCTGTCTCAGGTGCGGGCAAGGAGCACGCGCTTGAGTCCAGCCATACGACCTCGGCACGACAGCTCACAGCTTCGCATACAGCAACTCGAGGTTAGTGCTTCAGTAACTCGTCATTCCTTGAGTTATATACCTTCTCTTTGAGTTACTATAACGTTGGCTTGTAATATTACAGACCCAACTAGAACAAGAGAGGAGGGAACGTCAAGAGATGGAGGCGAGGATAATGGCGGAGCGAGCGACGACTGATCAGAGGATGGCAGATATGTTCCAGTACATGCAGAGCCTTAGCGCGTCACAGGGTTTTGCTCCGCCACCTCTATTGTTCCCTACAGTTGACCCTGCTGTGTTCCATACTCCTGTGAGTATCAAAATTGTAGTTAGATGTTGGTAATGCATCTGGTATAACACATGCAATCTCTTCTCTGTGCAGGACCAATCTGGTGCTGCATCCAACAACCCTCCTGAAGGGTTCAGCCCAACGCAGCACCAGACCAACCGCCCACCTCCATGAGTTTTATGTTTTAAGTGTTGAATACTTATGTCTGTGTGTTTGAAGACTTCAAAACTTGTGTTAGTCACTTATGTTTGTGTTGGATACTTATGTCAGAGCTTGAGACGTATGAGACTTATGTTTGTGTTGGATACTTGTGTTGAACACTTATGTTTGTGATGGATATATATGTTTGTGTTGGCTATTTATGTTTGTGATGATATCCGTGATGTATATATGTGATATATATGTGATATCTTTTGTTTGTGTGGATGGAATACAAAAAACAAATAAAAAAGGTGCATACTGGTCACTTTGCCGAGTGTAACACTCGGCAAAGAGGTTCTTTGCCGAGTGTCAAGACCATAGCACTCGGCAAAGAACCAAGACCTGGGCACCGATATAGGTTCTTTGCCGAGTGTAATGTCTCTGACACTCGGCAAAGAGGCACGCTTGGCCGAGTGCTGTACGTAGCACTAGGCAAAGAACCTGACATGGGGACCCTCCCTGGCGGGTTCTTTGCCAAGTGTCCCAGGTGGCACTCGACAAAGAAGTTACCTTTGCCGAGTGCTGCCGGGCAGACACTCGGCAAAGGAGTTACCTTTGTCGAGTGTCATCCGTGACACTCGGCGAAGACGCCGTCTCCGTCACCTCGTCGCCGTAACGGCTGCTTTTCTTTGCCGAGTGCCCGAGAAAAAGTACTCGGCAAAGAAGGTTTTGTCGATGCACTATTTGCCGAGCCTTCTTTGCCGAGTGCGACACTCGGCAAAGCCTTTGCCGAGTGTTTTTAAGGCTTTGCCGAGTGCTTCGGAAACTCAGCAAAGCGCTCGTTTCCGGTAGTGTATGGATATATATGCATCGTCGTGACTCGTATCATATCGTATGGCATAAAGCAGTTGCGTCATACTTCCCTCGTTTTCCCCAAATACTCCACTGCTTTTGTTTGTTTGTTTGTCAAAACTTCGATTTAATTTGCTTTCTTTTAGAGTTTTAGAGTAGTGCCCTAGCCTTTCAATTAAAATCAACATCTCAAAAATCGTCCACGGACACCCTCAGTTTTTTGTGTGGTCAATATGCTAATTAATAGGTATATATATAGACTTGGTTTTTTCATACTTTGTTGTTCTATAATGAAAACCTAATGCTCAACTATTATCGCCGCCCAATTATGATTTGAATTTGGGACCTTTGAGGAGCCGACTGTAATAATTAGCAGGATCGGCTTTTGGTGTAGGAGGAGCAAGAATCACCTCTATCTTGTTAGGCACATAAAGTTTCATATAGGTACCTTTCCTTGAAGAGTCAAAGTTCTCGATTGTAATCACCTGACCTTGACTTGCACTACTCGAGCTCATTTGAGCATTGGCTACTCGGCTAAATAAGGGGTGTATGTTTCAGCTTAAAATCGGATGCTGACGGTCAGAATTGGTTTCTAGCGGCCAAACACGCCTCGCTTCTGACCTCGTTTTTGTGAGAATCGCTTTGGTAAAAATCGTCTGAATCATCAAAAAACAAAACCCGTCGAGTCATCACGATGAGAAAAATCTGTCACTTCCTAAATCTTAAACCATATAGACTTGTTCATCTTCCTCCGCATGTAAGCACCACGAGTCCACGATATTCAGATTCTCCTGACGTCCAAATTCTGCATGAATCTAGATCCTAAGAAAAACTCGTCAGAAAAAAAGCTGAACTAAACAAGCCCATGGAATATCGTGGATCATGATCAGTAGACTCTACCTACCTTTGTTGATGATACATGGGTGTCGCTGGAGGATATGATGGCACCCAAACTCAATAGGGCCCACATTGGTTATGTAGGATGTGTAATTGGAGGACTACAACGAGACACATGTGGAACAACCTTTTGCTGCAATGGAGCCACCACGATATGTTTAGATTAATCATCTTTCTTGGGAGTAGGCTTTCTCTTCTTTTTAGTGCCCGATTCATAGAATCGCCTTTAATTGCATATATTTGCTTATGAGTCTATCAAAAGTGTATTGTTATTTCACCGTATTCTCTTCATTATTCTTCTTAGCATTGGATTTCCATGTACTTATCTTTGGTCTTTTGGCACATATAGGTAAGCGATATACAGGCGACAATCTTATACCAATAGAAAACAACTATAAACACATTTTTTTTTCAAATTTTCTAATAAAAAACAAATTCGAAAATGAATTGATTCGGAAAGCGACTTAGAAGTCAGCCTAAGCGACTTAAAAAGTTGGCTAATAGACAGGATTTCACAGGAATCGATTGCTTAGCCGGTTTGGCAACATGAAGTCGGCCAAGCCGGATTCGAGAAGCGGTCGAGCCAACTTTGGAGATCCAAACTGGTTAGGTTCTACAACTGTACGTGGACCTGTAGAATCTCCAATAGTTATGTAAATTTAGCACTCTAAATTATAGATTTAGAAAGTTGCTAAAATATTTTGAGGAGTAAAAAATGTTCGTGCACTAGCACTTCACTATTTATTGGCGGCTAATTTTTAAAGTTGTCCATGTCAACAAAAAAGCCCGCTTTCTATTTTTAATTGAGGTGACGGTGGAAATCAGTATCGACAATCTTCCATGACATCTTGAAAGTTTGAAGTTGTTGATGGAAGACCAGACCCTCGCGGTGACGACGTAAAGACATCACATGAGGTGCTCTGACGATGTCTCGGCATAAGAGGTTGTCTGGTGATGGCGATGTCAAGGCGTCTGGATGCTAGAGATAGATTTATAGTCAATGGGGCGCTAGGACGACACGAAACAGTGGATGAAGTATGCTTTTCGTGATGGACTTAACACTAACATTTATTTAGGGAGTCACAACAAGATTGATAAATTTATGAATAAAATTAGGTTTTGTAGGGAATTTATAAATTAGAAACCTGTTAGCTTTACATAAGTGTTGGAGATAAATTTTACTCGAAAACTTTTTAAATTCATATTTAGGTAGTTATTTACATAACTATTGGAAATGCTCTTATAGATCTAACCTGACCGGGTTTGGTGGCCGACCTGATCAACTCTGGCATATGTAACATAATTTCTTTGTCAAACATTTTAGCGTGTCGACACCGTTACTTTAAGCCTACCATCAGGGTAGAGCAGCAGTACAACATACTCGAAGGAAGATAATAGGGTAGCTAGAGCAGGCGGCTGGTCTCGTGAGGCAATCCCCAAGTTCACTAAAGGAGTAGAATTGGACGAAATGTTCGGTGGCTTATTGGCTCACTCGGTTCTTAGTCAACTCGGTTCGATTCGTTTGAATTTTTTCACGAGCTAGGGAGTCACAACAAGATTGATAAATTTATGAATAAAATTAGGTTTTGTAGGGAATTTATAAATTTAGAAACCTGCTAGCTTTACATAAGTGTTGGAGATAAATTTTACTCGAAAACTTTTTAAATTCATATTTAGGTAGTTATTTACATAACTATTGGAAATGCTCTTATAGATCTAACCTAACCGGGTTTGGTGGCCGACCTAATCAACTCTGGCATATGTAACAAAATTTCTTTGTCGAACATTTTAGCGTGTCGACACCGTTACTTTAAGCCTACCATAGGGTAGAGCAGCAGTACAACATATTCGAAGGAAGATAATAGGGTAGCTAGAGCAGGCGGCTGGTCAACGAACCCTAGTTCCATGCAACTAGCTCGTGAGGCAATCCCCAAGTTCACTAAAGGAGTAGAATTGGACGAAATGTTCCGTGGCTTATTGGCTCACTCGGTTCTTAGTCAACTCGGCTCGATTCGTTTGAATTTTTTCACGAGCTAAACTAACATCTCAGCTCGGTTTGTTAATGAGTCAGCTCGCGAGCTAAACGAACTATCATATTTTGGCAAAATGAAAATATATGCATATCATTTACACATTAAATGATGAACACAGTTGAAAGGGAAATGACCTCAACATTTTCTATAATCGATTTTGGTGTTTAACGACCATCACAGACCTTATGTACTAACTAGTTTGACCAGTTGATCATTTGTCAGATGGATAAGTTCATCTACAACTACTCTAAGTCGACTGTCTGGAATACCGTAGATTATTCCGGACAGGAGAAGCTTTTTGGAAAAACACATATGCATAAATAGAGCTAATTACCAAAGCTAGAGCCATTATAGCACTCGTGGTTACCGTAGATTATTCCGGACAGGAGAAGCTTTTTGGAAAAAAACACATATGATAAATAGAGCTAATTACCAAAGCTAGAGCCATTATAACACTCGTGGTTGCACTGTTATCCTGGGTGGTCACTCCATGTTCCATTTAATACAAAATCTTCTTGTTTAACCATCGAGTTAACATCATAAATAAAACTTCATTTCTGAAACATAGTATCATTAAAAGAGTGACATCATATTTATCAAGTTGAGCAATAGCAAAAATTGCTAAGCATAGAATTTATCCTAGAGTAATCAAGAAATAGGGTTGGTAATTCTAGGAAATCCTTATTTAGGCAAATCCCACCAAATTATGTAATATCCGAAAAGTAAACATTATTATATGCATTATTTAGGTACAAATAGAAATGTAGAGGGAGAATCCACTTGCCTTGATCGAACGTGTCCTGTGGGTCGTCCTCGAACGAGTTTGGTTCATCTACCCCACAGTCAACTTCTAATCATCGATTCGTGTATCGTACATACAAGAGAATACGTACGCCAAATAAATAAACATACACCATTAAATGAGTAATCATTCACCATTACATAAACATTCATATATCACACAACTATACTCATAAATATGTCTAAAGCATAAATATTTTATTAATCCACTACATTCTCCACTTTGAGTTATCATTGGTGAAAATATAAGCAGGTGACTACGAAGCTATTTTATCTAATATAGCGTAGATAAAATGACTTTATAATTTTTTACGGTAGTCCTTTGGGTTTTATCCTTTCCTTTCTAAATAGAAATTATACGTATTGCTAAAATGTTTATTTATAAATCACATAACATTGATATTCTAAGAATTAATGTAATTTACTAATTTTGGACTTTAGTACCATAATCATAGTTATTTTGACATAAATAAATATTTTATTAATTCTAAGTAATTAAGTGATATACGTATGAACACATTTATCATGACTAGTAAAAACCTATATTTTTAATCTGTCGAAAAGATGTGGCCTAGTACCTCTTTCATTTTCTTATATTAGTAAAACTATACTTAAACCACTACTAACATAATATTGTTTTATATGCTAAAATGAGAAGTTAATCGAAAACGATTCTAGTAATTAATCACAAAATTACATAATCGTAACATAACTTATGTATTTTTCAAATTATAAAAATAATGTCCATATTCAAAATACTATTGCTGGGGTTGATTCCAAATTACACGTATACTTCAGGGTGTAGCACATAAGGTTTTTGGATATCTTTTACAAACATGTGTACTGCATAAAACATAGAAACAATTTTCAGAAATTTGGAGGGCCAAAACGCAAAACGACTTTCTTCTACCTTGAGCTCTTGCTCGTGTACAGGGAGGGGTTCGGCGAGGGGGAACGGGACGGGGCGGTGCGGCGAGGTTCGGGCGGGGCTCCGGCGAAAGTCGGCTGGGCACGGCGGCGGACGGCGCAGCTCCGGCGAGGCGCACAGGGCACGGGCGCGGCCGAGCAAAAACACGGTGGTGGATGGCGAGCTCGGGCGGTGAAGAGAGGAGAGGGAGGCAGAGCTTGGGCGAGGGGAGGGGAGAGAGGTCCGGTCGGCCGGTTTATATAGAGGCCGAGGGGAGCGGGAGGGACGCCGGGGAGGGAGAGAGGACGGCGGCGGCGCCATTAACGCCATCAATGGGAGCGAGAATGGGGGCAGAGGAAGGGAGAGGGCCGGCCGTTTCGGACGTGGAGGGAGGTGAGAGGGCGCGATGCGGGTTGGTCGGGGTCGGCTCGGCTGGGTGCCCAGGGAGGGCGAGCGGCGTGGGCGCGCGCGCCTGGCGTGGCGGCGCGAGGAGGGAGAAGGGGAGAGGCCGCGGGGCCAGGGGTGGGCCCACGTGTAAGAGAGAGAGGGAAGGGATGGAGGGGAAGCGGCTTGGCCGGTTGGGCCCTGGTGGTCCGATTCGGCCATGCGGCTAGGGTTTTGAAATTTGTTTTCTTCTTCTTTTCTATTAAAAATATAAATAAATATATTTTTAAATATTTCTAAAAAGTCATAATAATTATACTAAAATATGTACACTAAAATATTTATTTTTGGACCCATGTTTCTATATTAATTAATTCGTTTTTCCAATATAAAAGAAATTCTATAAAACAACCATAAATCAAATATGAGCAAACAAAAATTATTCTAAAGGCAAATACAATCAAACACTTGAAGAAAAAAATTCTTTACTATTATTGCTACTAATATTCTAAATATATTATTTTTAGTTGATGGTTTTGAGGTGTTACAGTTGTGCTTTTGTGAATGACTAATGTTAAATCTGTTTATTTGAAATCTAGGGAATCAATGCGAATTCTGTGAATTTTCTGTGAATTTTAGTATTTTTTGTGATTTCTGGGTTTTAGGGCATGCTGGGCCAGTGGGGGCACGACCTGTAGTGGCCCAACAGGCTGTCAGGCCAACCCGACACGATTTGGACCTGTCCGAGCCGTGCTCGGACACACGTCCTGGCACGTGACCCGGTCCGGCACGACCTGGGTAAATATCGTGTCGTGCCAGGCACGAGCCTGTTCGTGTCGTGCCTGAGCGTGCTCGGGCCAGATCGACATCTATAATTTCTCCACACATAACTCTTTCTTAGTCACTGTGCCGAGAAGGTATACACCGAAGAAAAATGGACAGAGAGAGTATTAGTAGGTGTTAGCTGCTTCAACCTAGCTAAAACCAGGTAACAATTTTTTAACTGACTAACTATCAACTCTAGAAATTTGAAACAGTGGCCTTATTCCTCCTAGAGCATGTTGCCCGTGCCCATAGCATTATGTCGTCGCCAACGACTACCATCCCTACAACAAACCATACTTGTGTTTAATGCTCATGAGAGCGCACCGGCCGATCCATCTTGCATGCATCAACAGTGCTGCCGCCGATCACTTGCTTATCCTATGTTCCCTCGCTCATGGTCGTCGTGAATTACGCAGAACAGAAGCATTAGTTAATCTACTTTCCTTTTAAGGAAAAAAAAGAAAAGAAAACAGGCACGCCACGCAAGCAAATAAGAACCTCTGATGCTGCTCCAAAGACGCGCCACAGCCACAGCCTAGCTAGTTATTAATTAGACCCCACTTCAACAGTAAAACACAATGACAAACTGATGACAGTGTACGTATCTGGCACGAAGCGCCAGAGTAAAAACGGCTCGGACTGATCCACCGGCGCCGCCCGTAGTACTTACACGCTTAACTGTCATGGCGAATAGCAGCATTACCATTCTAGGCTAACAGAAATGCAATACTCTCCAATAATGGCAAGTCATTGACGACTAAGTAGAAGAAAAATCTTACTATAATTGTGGCTATAAACTAAACACATATCTAACTCGGTGAAATTTGGATGTGAGCGTGACAAACTGTGACAAGTGAGACAAAAAAAACTTAGGGCTTGTTTGCAGGGTTGATCCTGACATTTTAGGGCCCTTGAGCGAAAGCTAATTTAGAGGGCCCTCTCATCATCCTCTCTATATATATGTATGTATGTAATATATATTTATATACAAAGTTTTTTAAAAAACATGATCATTGATCACAAATGATTTTTCAATAAATTTAGTTTTTAAAAGTTTTTTTAAATGGAAAAGTCACTGAGATTCAATATGCAATAGAGAGATTAGGATAAAAATCCATATCTATTATATTTAAAAAAAAATATGTAGCAGATAATACTCCATTTAAAAATCTCTTATCTTGGTCTTTTGCTCGCTTGGTGCCAAAGTAAAATAGATAAAATTCCGCTTTAAAATCCTATATAGAATATATTAATAATCAACCATTAGTTCGTGAGATTGAAAAAATATACACATATAATATAAGAACTAGTACAACATACACTATGGCTACAATCACCTAATGAACACACACTCAGCGCCTCGCCACATCGCGTTAGGAGTCTGCGACGATTTGTTTGCTCTGTGACTGCAATAGACTCATCGATTCGTTTCTCAGATTTTCAACAAGCTACAGCTAGCGAAAGGACTACCGAATAGTGTCTCAACTAAGACCAATTACTAAATATCCATAGCACATATCATATACTTATATTTAGTACATATTTGGGGGGCCTATACCTTCGGGGCCCTGGGCGGCTGCCCACCCCTAGGGCCGGTCCTGCTTGTTTGGCAGCAATGTTTCTCAAAATCATGGCTTTACAATACTATACTTGCAATTGTTATGATAATACCGTGGTTTTGATAGCTCCAAAAATAACATGGTTTTGACAAACATTGTTTGGATAGAACATTGTAAACCATGATATTAAGCAAGAGCTAGTCATATCATGAAAATACTTTGGATTGGAGTGGAGTTTTCAATACTCCAAAAATACTTTGGTGTCTACAAAACCATGGTTTTGAAAATATACTTTCCAGGAATGCAACTAAACATTTCATGACATAAAATACTATGGTATTAGCCAAACCCCAAAAAAAACTTCACTCCAATCATGTCCTTTATAGTACCACCCACCATGCATGTGTCACGCATGCATTGCAATTGCATGCATGCAGCCGTAGCTAGCAGAATGCCAATGTATGCAATGCAAGCTTCCACTGGAATTTCAATTTCAAAGGCATGCACTGCACAACCACAGCCCACAGCTAGGCGTCACCGTACCATTTATCAAACCGCGTCGAGATCTGAGAGAGAGAACAAAAAAGAAAAAAAAATCCGCCTTTACTTCGTCGTCTCTCCATGCACGGCGCCATGCATATGCATATGCGTCGTATGCAAGGCCAGCAAGGGTGGTGGTGGTGGCTGGTGAAGTGACCTGGGGAAATTTTAATGGCGGTCACAGGATGGCATGCAGTAAAGAGCAGCAGCAGGTACCCTGCCTCTCCTTTAAGCCAGCCTCTCTCCTCCTTAACGCCCGCCACCTACCGCGCTGCTGCTACCCCGCGCGGCCGCGCCCCTCTGTCCGACTGTCCCGGCCGGCCGATGAGCTCGCTGCGCCGTCTTCAATACCGCCCAGCCGTCTCCCCCGCTATAAAAGCACCTGCCTCGCCACCTCTCTCTCCTCACGATCACACACCACTCCACAGCAGTAGCAAGAGGGATAGAGCAAGGCCACACACACACACACACCACTAGGCTAGGTTAGCCTTTTAATCGTCGTCGAGAAGCAAGAAGGGCGCGCACGCAAGCAGGCAAGCAAGAAGAGAGCCGATCGACCGAGAGCTAGCACGCGATGGCGAGGTCTTCCAAGATGATGGTGGCGGCAGCTCTGCTGGCCTTGGCCCTGGCCGTGTCGACCGCCGAGGCGAGGAACATCAAGACCACGACGACGGAGAAGAAGGACGACGCGGTGGTGCAGCCGCAGACCTTCCCGCCCTTCGACCGCCTCGGCGGCGGCGCGTCCCCGGCGTTCGGCGGCCTCCCCGGCGGCAGCATTCCTGGCAGCAGCATTCCCGGGTTCAGCATGCCCGGCAGCGGCAGCAGCCTACCCGGGTTCAGCTTGCCCGGCAGCGGCAGCATGCCCCTCTTCGGCGGCGGCTCCCCGGGCTTCAGCGGCTTCGGCGGCATGCCCGGGTCGCCCACCGCCGGCTCCGTCCCCGAGCACGCCAACAAGCCCTGAACGCCAACAAGCGTGGTAGTAGAGTGGTGCTACTGTTACTGTAGTACGTCGTCGTCTTCATGCATGCGTGGTTCGTGGTTTCCCCTAGCTCCATACGAGCAGTAGTTGGGCCTTGCACGTACCGTACGTCTAGCTAGCTATATATATATAGCTTGTGTTCTACTGCCTTTTAGTTTAATTACCTGCCTGCATTGGAGAGTTGGATCTGTTTCATTTGGTGGTGTTTGCTTTACTATTAGGTCAGTATCTGTTTGTGGAGACTTGGTGTTTAATTTATTTAGCCGTTTGTGACTGGTTGTAGCTAGCGGTGGTGCGGTGGTGATGTTCTTGAGGCATGAATAATGCTACATGCATGTGATGTATCCATGTTTTGTGTGTGGTAAACCTGTTGTTTGTATAAGCTGTATGCATGGGTCTTTAATTTGTTTTTGAAGCAGGGTTCACGTTATTAATTTGTCACTACTTTGTTCGGTTCGCATCATTAATTTGTCACTACTTTTGTTTTGAGTGACTTTCGGAATCTCTGAAAAAAAAGGTCATTCCAACGTACTACACAAGTTAGGAAGCAAATGCAGCAGATAACATATGCAAGGCATATATATTACACACCCAGACACGAACGAAAGCATCAAACAGCTGGACAGTACAGTTTAGGATAAACTAATGAAGAACCATTTCAAACGAAGTGGGAAGAAAAATAGTCAATAATAATAAATTACGAGCAAGCTTTTAAGTCACGGACATGTCAGTGTACTGCTGCGGCAATTTAATGCTCTATATGTGGTGTAGTTACTGCTTATGTCCTCTGGGCTCTCGGATCCCTATCTAAACAAACCGTCGTCCGTGGAGACGAGATAAATCGATCAAACACGCAGTAAAAAAATGGTATTTTCTAACCGTTTCGAATGCGTCATGCTTTCAGAATGCTGAATGCCATTTTTTCTACTCAGTTCCCAATCTATCTTCAGCAATCAGTCAGTGACTACCCTCCACGCAAAATGAACGCTCGGCCTCTCTGTATTCTCAAATCCACGGGTTTCTCTCTTCTTTGGGCTGGATTGGTGGACAGATAAATGGAGAGATCCATGAGAAAGTTCGAATAGAGAGGCGATTCTCCATACTTGTACACCAAATCAATCCTAAGAGCTTGTTTGGGAGCAAATGTAATGGATGGAATTGGGGGCTATAATTTCTCACTATTCAACTTTAAGGGGGTGTTTGGTTTCTAGGGACTAATTTTAGTCTCTCTATTTTATTCTAATTTAGTTTCTAATTTTCTAGGCTAAGTTGATGAGCCTTGTTAATGATGCACTGTAACAAGTCTGCTACGAGAACAAAAAGTAGCGGTGAGACAGTTCATCACATCTTTATTCACTGTGTCCTTCCGAAATATGTTTGGAGATATCCTCAAGGAGGGTTCTGATCCGAAAATTCAACCAAACTCGGAGTATCCTGAATGGTTGTGGCACTTGCTCGACAAGCTTCATGTGCTAAGGGTGTGTTTGGTTGTCTGCATCTGCGCGTGTTTGCATCGCGGAATGCGGGTAACTGTTGTTTGGTTGCTGTGAGCCAGGCTATGCGCGTGCGAGATCTGTGTTTGGTTGCCTGCATGCAGATTTGGATCCAAGCTCGCACGATCCTCAAAGCACCATGAGCCAGGCTCACCAGATACGAGCAGATTGGTCGCATCTCTAGAGCCAGCCTTCAGTGATCCTAGCTCACACAGCCAGTGAATGAGTTATGGAGGAAAGAACCCAAGACACTCTCTTATGAAGGCCTGAAGTGTTTTGTTTAAGAACTGATCTGGAATCGCAGAACGAAACAAGACATGTTCTATTGTTCTTTTTTTATTCATATAGTACTAGACAACATGAACACTTTTTATGGTTTTTTTGGCAACTACCTGGGATGTTAAAATGTTTCTATTTGCTTGGTTTCGTACTGTTTTAGGCAGCTACGACACTGGCATTCTTTTGGTTCTTCCATCTTGGGAGGATGCTGGATGCAGCTTCCCAATTACTTAGCAAATTATCAAGTTTCAAGGTTCTACAACATTATTTGATTTACCAGCATACGATTCACGATTTATATATCTTACAGTTCATCTGAATCTTTCTGCGTTATCGTAAATTTGGATTTTTCATTGCCTGTGTTAATTGGGTCTTACTGCATAATCGATTGTCATTCTTCATGACTTAAAAATTCAGCACGTAGTCTTATCTGTATGGATGTTCTTCATGAAGCCAATATCTGTCGTTCCAGTTTTTTTTAACGCATGGAGTCTAATTCACGTTTATTTCATTTGTGTTTGTCTTATTTTTTTTTTTTACTTTTTAACAAATTCTAAAGTACCTCACTCACAAAATAGTCTTAATAGTCCGAGACTATAGTCCAAACTATTTTCATTGATCGAGTTAGGATTATTATCACACATTACGATTTCTTTACGCAGGCGGAGCACGTTCTATTTATTAGTATTAGGGATGAAAATGGGACGGATACGGTCGGATATAGGGTCATCTCGTATCCTACCCTAATGTATTTCTCTCGGATACGGGTAGTTAAGGTTCAGGACGGATACAGGACAGGACCGGGTAATAATTCGGGCGGGTAAGAAACGGATAACGGATACTACTCGGGTAGGTACCGGATAGTTGTCGGGTAGTTCGTACCGATGATATTAATTGCCCAAGTACTGTCTCATAAAGGATTTGGACCCAAATGGCTCAACTGGACTCGAAGTATCCTTCAATCTGGCACCTCATTGGTATTGCTTAATGGTGTCCTAGGGAAAACCTTTCATTGTAAGCGAGGAGTCAGACAGGGAGATCCTCTCTCACCTCTGTTGTTTGTCTTGGCGGTAGATCTTCTTCAGAGCATTATCAATAAAGCTAGATAGCTGAATTTGCTTCAGTTACCTCTAACTAAAAGATGTGGGCAAGACTTTCCTATTGTTCAATATGCTGATGACACTCTATTGATAACGGAAGCCTGTCCAAAGCAATTATTCTTCTTAAAAGCAATTCTTAATTCCTTTGCAACTTCAACTGGTCTCAGGGTAAATTATAGAAAATCAAGTATGTACCCGATCAATGTTAACCCTGGGAAAATGGAGACTCTATCAAGAACCTTCAACTGTCAGACAGGGTCAATGCCTTTCACTTATCTTAGAATGCCTCTGGGGCTTTCAAAACCTCGATTCAACACTTTTTACCCCTAATCCAAAGAATTGAAAAGAGACTGTCATGTTCCTCTAACTTTCTTTCCCAAGCTGGGAGATTGGAGTTGGTTAACTCGGTTTTCTCATCTTTACCAACCTTTTTTATGTGCACGCTTAAAATCCCTACTACTACCATTAAGCAGATAGACATATTCAGGAAACATTGCCTTTGGAGAGGGAATGACATGAACACAAGGAAGCCACCGCTAGTTGCATGGAACAGGATTACTAGGCTAAAAGACAGTGGAGGACTCGGGGTGATTAGGTTGGAGACCTTAAATGAAGCACTTCTCCTGAAATACTTGCACAAGTTCTTCAACAATCATGACTTGCCATGGGTAAATATCATTTGGAATAATTATTATACGACGGGCAGACTTCCTGGGCATAGAAGAATTGGTTCTTTTTGGTGGAAAAGTCTACTAAAACTGCTACAAAAATTCAAGGGTCTGGCTTTCCCAACCATTGGCAATGGTAGAACCATTCTTTTTTGGGAAGACATGTGGAATAGGGGCATCCCAACACAACAATATCTAGAATTGTTTTCTTTTGCTTGCAACACAAAACTTTCTATTGAAGAGGCTAAACAACAAGAGCATCTATCTCAAATTTTTCAGCTACCCCTCTCTGAGCAAGCTTATGAGCAATATTTGGAGCTAAATGAAGCCTGGGAACAAATTACCATAAATAACTTGAAGGACAGATGGAGATATATTTGGGGATCCGATATTTATTCAACAAAAAAGACTTACAGACACCTAATGGGGCATGCTTAAGTTCATTCTATTTATAAGTCGCTGTGGAAAAACAAATGTCAACCAAAGCATAAAGTTTTTTACTAGTTATGGCTTAAAACAGACTGAACACAAGAAACTTACTGAGAAGGAAAAACATGACACTGGAGTCGTATTCGTGTGAAAACTATATTTGGCAAAAGGAAGAAACACTTTATCATCTATTTCTTAGATGTAACTTTGCAAAGGCTTGCTGGAATTCCATTGGAATGACACCTCCCAGAATTCCTAATCTGGAGGAGGCATCAGCCAACCTAAAGCAGCAACTCAATGTTCCTTTCTCTATGAAGATAATTATCCTCATGACTTGGAGTATCTGGAAATGCCGAAATGCATGGTTATTTGAGAACAAGGACCCAACGGTGCAACACTGCAAGAATGAATTCGCAAAGGAATTACTCTTGGTCATCCATAGAGCGAGAGGAAGATATGATACCTCAATCTCGAACTGACTTGTTCAATGGCAGTCATAATTAGAATTTCTCAGTGCATATTTATCTATTGTACATACGATGTGTTGTAATTTAACATTAATAATAAAAAATTTACAATAGGGGTCTCCTCTCCTGATTTTTCAAAAAAAATATTAATTGCCCAACCATCTAACAACCACATAAATTAAGCAATACATAATCATATATATGATAGATCAAATGTAGGAAAGGAAACCAATAAAATTAGTATCATGCAGTTCAAAGTTACTAATCACAAGGACATTATAGAACCAACACCACAATATTAAAAATTCATAAAATATTCTAGTTTCACTCAAAAATTGCAAATAAGTTACAAAAACTAATAAACATTTTATATAAAGATAATTCAAGTCCTCATATGAAAATGATAAAGTAAAAGTACTGATTACGTTAAAACTTGGATACATACAGTGATTTCACATGCAACTCATACAAATAAGTGAAAGTGGAATGGAAGAAACCAGGGATCTTCTAGATCTTATAATCTAAACATTTTTTATGGTTATATATCGATATATGTTGTGCCTCCGTAAAATTTCACGATTTTTTGAGGCTATTTATATATTATTAAATTCTTGTCGTAGAAACTCATCAAAATACAATTAAATCTATAAAATATTGTAGCGTTGACCGAACATTACAAATAAGTTACCAATACTAATAAATAGTATATAAAAAGATAACCGTAAGTCCCCACATGGAGATAAGCTTAAGCCTCCCACATAAAAACGATAAAGTATATTAATTTGATATAAATTTGGACATTATTTCAATGATTGTTTGGCCTAAAGATGCGTTTAAACAAAAAAAATGATGTACTACAAAGTTGTAGATCTCTTCGAGCTCTACAATTTTTGTATAAACTTTATCTTTATCCGATTTCATACGTAAAAGTTATGATTTTATAACTATTTTATGCAGAAAAAGAAAAAACGGGTACCCGAATTCTGATCTGTATCCGACCCAAATATCCGGGTACTTACCGGGTAGTGCTCGCTCCGTATCCGATACGAAGCGCTCCGTATCCGAAGCTGCAGTATCCGGATATTACCCGTATCCGTCGCGAATATAAAAATATCCGAATCCGTATCCGAAAAAACGGGTATTTGCACTATCCGTATCTGATACCCGACGGGTATACCCGACCTGTTTTCACCCATAATTAGTATGGATTGAGAGTAAAATAAACAAGTCCTTACTGAGCTGGAGCAAGCAAGGGGAATGAGTGGCCCAATTAGGGCAGAGCGAACGCGGGCTCACTTGCGAGTGGGCCTGAACTCTACTCCGGTTTCAGCTTTTACGATTTCTATTTTTGAACGCCGCAACGCGAGCACCCAAATTCAGCTAAACACCACATATGTAGAAATTGAGTCACACTGATTTCAAGGTTTTGAGGGCAAGTACCTAGAAAAGAGAATACGAATTCGCTTCAGGTTTTATGATTCATAGCAACCCTCCTACGAGGGTTATCACTATCACAAACAAATGGTAAATCTTCAGGATTCGTGTTGCATAATTCAGCTGTCTTGAGTTTTGTCAAAAAGATGAACAAATGGATGTCTAAAAAAGGATTAATTATTTAATAAGCTCACCCTAAAATTCATATATTTAAAGAAATAAAAATGGTGGGGGCATGGTTTTTGTACACTGACAAAAGGCAATCAGAAACTCAGACTGGTTCACCTAGCAAGTTCACTAAAGACTCAAACAGTATTAACTTCCTCTGTTAACGCCGAGAACAGCACAAGCTACATCACCTGAAGCAAAAAAAACTGATGACTCAAACCGGTAAAGCAGGATATGAATAGATATTACACGGGGGTTGATTCATTTGACCATCACGGCGTCAGCCATTCATACCATCTGATCCTAGTGAAATCAGCGACCATAGCAATCATGAAGTCCAGGCATTATTTTATACAACGTTCACGATGAACAGCTTCAGGTTTCGTAGAACCGGAGCTCCATCATGGCCTCCTGATGCTTGGGTGAATACCACGCTGTGGCCTTTGCTGAACCCAGGACTTTGAGAGCCCAATCAATTGCGAAGATCGGATCATCCACTCGAACAAAATGGTCCTGGCTTCTGGGGTCAATGGCTACAGAGGATTCAACACGAAAACTGAAGGGCCCAACTATCTGCAGCAAGAACAAGGAAGAGCTTTATTAAGATGGGATAAAAATTTCATATGATACTTTTCACATCAACGATTCTTGTCTACTCTTATTATAATTTATAGATGGCAGGCCATCAGAGAGAAATGGCCGAAAGATAACAAATCCTATCTTCTAAACTGATACCATCTATTACTAGCATCATCATTGGCAATGCTGTATTCATCACAACAAATTTACCCCCTGGCATTTCAGAGACAGGAATTTGTTCCTCAACAAGAGTAAACAGTGGCTGAAATCTTGCACTAGGGTTTGCATCAAACTGTAACTAATAAACCATAATTGGGCCACCGTTTACATTATGGTACAGAAGATAAAGAGTTGGGTGTTTGCATATCTAAACCATAGCCTAGACTTCAAAAAACATTAAGCTCTCCTGCAATGCAGTCATTTATATTATTAATATATAATACGAAACTTTCCTGAACTATCGTGATTAGTCCCAAATATCTCAGTTTTTTTCATAACTTTCGAGCACAATAGATTGAAGCCGTAATCAGTAGCTACTAAAGTACCCATAGGAAAGAAGCCAACACCCCACCCAGTGGATAGAATTTCTAGTTAACAGGTATCAGAGAACAATGAAACGAAAAAAAAATGAATTACCTGTTGTTGAAAGGAAACTGTCACATCAGGACAAATATCGCAGAATGTCTCTACATCAGGTCTTCTAGAGAAGAAGAAATCTTGTGCAAGGCGAGAAGCACCACATAAGAACAATGAACCAGAGGTGATATCAAATCGGGCACTTGCCTTAGTCAAATCCAGAAAAAGCCTCTGAAAATTCCCGTATTGAGCAGTGAAAGTAACAGAAGCAAAGAGGTCTGCAAAGGCAGCACGTTTATTCCTCTCGTCAAACATTATAAAAGCATTACTCTTGTGTGTTTCATCTCGTATAGCCACTCTCCTTGAACAGTCTCCCAAATATCCACTGGCTACTCCACCTGAATAAAGGAAAGGAAGAAAACATGAGAAACGTTGCTGATTACCTATAAATCCAATACAGTGCTACTAAACTGATAACCATTTATACCAGTGGAAAACTAGGAAGTAAAGCATACTGGGAAATCAAGGCATTCATGATACTGTATACCAGCATCTATATGAAGTGGAGGATATTATTGCCTTTCAAAGTCTAGTAATATCACAACAAAAATTTGAAAAGGCGGCAGGCACTGGTTGGGTGGAAAACAGTGTTATTAAAACTACGTTTAAACATCAAAACGCTAACTAGAGGTTGAAACCGTTTTTTGGCGTTCTAAACTGTAAAACGCAGTGTTTCATTCGTTATAGATCATTAGCTACTTTTGGGCCCAGTTTGTTAGTTAGGTAGTGTTTGGTTCTAGAGTATAGTAGAATGGAACCGCTCCATTCTAATACTGAGACTGTTTAGTTCAAATCAAAGTAGAACAGAGCCGCTCTAATATAGGAATATTCTCTCAAGATGCTGGATCCCTGGGCGCCTAAAAAACAGTCAGACCCGAGCGCTCACTCGGCGAACGACCCGTCACTGCTGCCTAGGCTCTCGCGTGCTTATATATTCGGAGGCCAATTAAATTAATTTGTGTAGACCATTCTCTGCATGCAGCACCATGTGTCCTTGTCATATATTAAAAGTATTAAAAGTAATATATATATTGTATGAATGTGTTATAGTTACGAAATTATCTATTTTCACTCATCAACCAAATACAGGGTAGAGTCGTTCCGTTCTATTTCACTCTAGAACCAAACAGAAAACAGAATGGCTCCATTCTGACTGCCAAACATAGAACGGAGCCATTCTATATTCAGAATCTGGAACAGAGCCACTCCATCCAAATAGACTCTGGAACCAAACACTACCTTACTTTTGGGTCCAATCTGGCACAGTCTCCATACGCTTGCCCTACTCACCTGCCCTGAAGCCCAATGGCTAGTAGCAGACCGCTCTGCTCTTTATCGTCGCCACCGCCTGAAGCTGTTTTTGCTGTCGTCTACTGCGCCTTGTGTGCCCTCTCCCTCTCCCTCCGCACCGAGTGTGCCCTCCTTCGCGGCGTGTGCAGCCGCTTCTCCGCGCTGTGAGCCATCCGCGCCACTCCTCTCCCTCTCCCTCTCCCTCCGCACCGAGTGTGCCCTCCTTCCGCGGCATGTGCAGCCGATTCTCCGCGTTGTGAGCCGTCCGCACCACTCCTCTCCCTTCGCGCTGCCCTCTCCCTCCACGCTGCCCTCTCTCTCCACGCCTCTGTTTGCTACCAGCCGGTGGCCAACACCCAGCAGTCGACTCCTCTCATCCTCTCTGTCTCTGTTTTAAGAAGCTACTGACCTCTCTGTTTTGGTATTTAACTTCATGTTATTGTCTGAAATTATGATATATTGGTATTTTTCCTATGTTGTTTAAAACTACGTTTAAACTTAGTTTAAACGTTTAAAATTCGAAACTTAACCCATGCGCGTTTCAACGTTTTATCGTTTTAATAACCTTGGTGGCAAAGTGTCAGGCTACTTGGATCCCTAGGCAGTCTAGGAAACAATTAGACACTAGCGTGCTGTTTGGTTCCTTAATAGTAACGCAAATAGAAATGAAATTTAGTTCAAATTGCATGTCCTGCGGTAACGTCCACAGCTCTAATTTGTTTCCATTTGCTACTATTGACGAACCAAACAGCACCTAGGCTTGAGTGAGGTGTCTAGTACAGTAGTACCTAGGTGCCACCTAGGCAAGGGTTAGGTATCCGATTTTTTGTACAGTGAGCTGAGCAACAGGAAACAGAAGGAAGTTACGATCAGGTTACATTCGGGATGTCCAGGAAATGAATGGTGTGTCAATGAAAAAATTTCTAGAAAAGTTTGAAAGACAGCAATAGAACCTCCAAGCAAGTGGATGCAAGGAATTATCGTTAAAAGGAGTCTCAACGTCAAATGTAAAGTGGACACTTACCAACAATACCAGTTAAAGAAACATGTGAATCCGAGAGAAATACATCATATGGCTGAACTTTTTTTAGCTTATCTTCTTTTTTCCTCCAAGCATCAATGCTTTTCTTCATGGAAATAGCCACTTTAGCACATAGGCCAGGTAACAGAGCAGTAGGAACATCATCTGTTTCATCACCCCCAAAACATTTTGGTTCCCCACTATTCTGCTGCAATAATAGATGATAACTCAATCCAGAACTGGAGCCAACTGAAGCAAGGTCAGCCGATAATGATAATGGCACATCCCAATATGTTCCCTTCTTATCAACAAATAATCCAGGCCAAGATGCTTGGAATGTAATATTATGATGAGGAAGCTGCAATAGGTAAAGGGGTGTCCTTTAATCCAAGCATTTAGAACAGTAACATACAACAGAAACTAGTTAAGTAAACTAAACATTCCCAAAAGAGAAAAGAAAGAAAAAACAGGATAAACTTCCACAAACCATTATCAACAGCTAGATGCTTTAATCAATCTACTGAAACGGAATGTGATTTGTAGAGAAATAATAACACAAGCAACAAGAATACCCACAAATAACTAACTGTATACCAAATAGGTTAAGAGCATCCAGATTTTTTGCCTCGTGGTGAAATATTGCTTTTCCTCGATTGCCTTTCTTGATATCAAATAACTCCAGCAGCAAAGTGGTGTCTGGTGTGATCAAGATCTCCGTGCCTACACCTAAAGACATAACATCATGCAAGTGGTTCTTTAAATCTTTGGTCCAAGAGGCCTCTTCCTGCCGATTTGCTAATTTCTCTTTCACGACAGACACAAGCTTCTTAACATTGATTTTCTCCAAGATGGTAGAAGACCTGAACAGATCACATCAGATTGTTCGTTAGCATAAGTTTGGTGAGAAACTTATTGAACATAAGTGTAACCTCTACTAGATATCTATATTGAGCAGGATATTTAGTCCATTAAATTAACCAGGGAGAAACAAAAAATTGGACGGTACTCTACTCCTCTCCCTCTGAGCCGACAATGGTATGCATAACAAAGAAGACACGGAAATGATAGCCCATTTCAGGTCACTTAAAATCAACTACTAATGAAATCGACTCACACTCCATCCACTGAGACATCAATACTAACGTTTATTGACGAGGGAGGCACAAAATCCTAGTGTTGACATAATGATCCACGATTAACAAATCCAAATTCGTATGTGTATCAAATCCAGTGTTATCTCAATCACACTATGCACACCAATCCTGCATTATCGTTGGAGCCTGACGCTACAAGATTGCAAGCAAAACATTGAGTGCCTCCCAACCGCAACATCCTCGGAGCAGTAGAAATATGTAATGGGTCTGGTTCGTTACCATACCAGTTGTCTGTCATGTAGAAAATGTGGGCGTGGTTAACAGAGAGGCCGTCGCGCATGGCGGAGAAGGTGGGTACCAGAGGGGACGCCATGAACCGGTGGAAGAAGTCTAGCTGCTTGGGACGGGTGATGCGGTAGCCCCGTGAGAGCCCCAGCGGCAGGGGGTCCCCCGGGACGGGGCGCGCCGTGCCCTCCATCGTCACCGGGGTCTCCGCATCCAGCTCCCACCGGCCGTCCCCCTCCGACATCCATCGCATCCGCCGCAGCAACATCGGCGCCGGGCGGCGCTTTTTTGAGCTTGGTGGTCCTTCCGATTTCGCGTCGGCGTCGGAGTGTGTACAGATTGGTGGGCGAGGAGCCGGATAGGGATAGGGACCTAGGCTAGGGGGGCTCTCCTAGCCAGCCAGCTTCAGCGATGTTAATTGTTAAGAGCGTCCCATTACATTACCACTATTTTATCGGATATTTGCTCCATATTCTAATTAACAAAATAATCTAATCATGTATAATAAATAACCAATAATAATAAATTACAATGAAACATGATCATGAATCATAAGTATCACTAGATTAGTGCCCGTGCGTTGCAACGGGAACGTATAATAATATGATAACTTATGTACAAATGTGTGTTATACTGTTATGAGAAAATGTTTCGCAATCCGTTGTGATCCTACCTATATATAAATTTTGTTATTTTAATCTAGTTATTTTATCATTACATTGCAACCATTAGTAACATATTGATCTCTATATATGATTTTAATAATGTCATTGAGTTATAATGATAGCACAATTGAGGAAGTGTTATTTACAACTCAAATATCAGAAAAAGGTACTAAGAAAGCACTGAAATAAGGTAATTAACTCTATCACAAGAACCAAGTGAACAATGAAATATCTTCATTCCAGCAAACAACATGATATCCTAAAACTCGGAAAAAGATCAATACAATGTTGACCATATATCATGGCCATCACCATTGTCATCATTTATCATGCATGGATAATGTTGATCACATCGTGCACCTCCAGTATGCATTGAAAGCTCGGTTTCCACCCCTAATGATGAAGAGGTCAAAGTAGAGGCCCTTGACGGAGCAGACGTAGTGCGCGGCGACGATGCGGGCATACCGGATGAGCTTGCCGCACCAGGCGAGGCGGAACTCCGTTAAAGTGTGGATAGAAAAAAGCTAGAGCTCAGAGCGGCTTATAATATTGAATAATTCTATGGATAATAGGGTTGTTTCTTAATTTTTAATGATAAATTTATGATATTTCATAATTTAGATTACTCATAATATTGAATGATGATGGTATATTCCACATTTATATATTTTTAATTATGTTATAATGCAATATATTTATTACGGTGCGGCTCACGAGCGCTCGCCAGCTCGCGAGCCAACTTAGAGCCAAGCCGAGCATCATTCTTGAGCTCGTGCAATGGGCGAGCCGATTCGGCTCGTTTCCAACCCTAGTCAGGGGTTCTAGTAACTCAACACCTACATATTTCTCCATTACATTATCGGATAATCATATTCCTCCACTTATCCTTCAAGTCCACCTACAATACATCAAACAAACAACCCGTCAGTACCTTGACTGGAAACCACATGAACTTCACTGTAATAACCAAATACCCACCGGTAATCTGCAGATAAAAACATCAAGATTGTTATCTAATATTTCCTTCCAATTGCCCCTACCATACCTACACATGAAACAAGCACAATATACCCATGAGCATACAACAACATCAACTAAATGCGATTGTTTTAGAATAAGAAAGCTGAGATGTCAAACAAGAATAAAATAAATCAGAACATCAAGACAAAACATACTGTTCAACACCCTTTCTTAGTGTTTCTTCTAACAAGCACCACCTCCTTGCCTTCCTACGTCCATTCTTATTTTCTCGCGGTGCCAAAGGAGAAACCGGTACTATCGGCAAGGGCGGTCTACGTAACGATGATTCTGAACACTCAGGACCTGACTCCTCCCACTGCGAACAAGTGTTTTCTTTTCATAAACATGACCAGAATCTAACATTTTGCGGTTGTGATACTAAGCTATCCTATAGGTTAACTAAAAAGTTATGAGATATCTTGATTGAGCTTAAATTAGACTACAGTGAGTTTGCGTTTGAGTGTAACACAAGGAGGGGCTGTAGTAGAGCATTCATGATCCAAAATCCAAATTTCAGTAGTTACCTTACTAAAATGAAACAAAATCCTACAACTATTAGGTTTTGTGACACCATTTGATTATTTCTTGTCATGGTCACAGCATCTTATATCTTACCAAGAACACATATATCCTCAAAATATTTCATAACACATACCATCAAAAAAAGGAAATGTAGACAAGAGCAGAAAGTTGGCAACGTAGAGAACAATTTGTACTGAAAAGTCAATCAACAGAGAAATGAATAAAATGTACACACACTGTTTAATGCAAAATATTGACACAATATATGCACTGATATCATTTTCAATCAAAACGGGAACAAAAGCTAGCTATTACAGTCACAAGTTCAATTTAACAATGAAAGCATGTCCATTGTGAACAAAGTTCAAAAGCAAAGATAACTCATTTAAAAACGAATGCTCACCTGAAAGGTCTGTGCTGTTGGGTTCCAATTCATAAGGCTGCGAGGTTTACCTATACTTGGACCCCTGTCTTTATCATTAAGAGCACATAGGCCTGCAGTGCCACAAGTTGTTCGTTGACCTCTTACTTCTTCAGCTTTCAAACTAACGCCTTTCTCCATCCTTGCAGCCAATATATCATCTACAACTGCCTTTGCGGATGGAAGCAGATCCCCCACAACACTGTGAAGGTCAGTACAGCTTGTTTTAAGCTCGAAAAAACCCTTCTCAACAGCTGGTGTTGAAATTAGATTTGCACTGGAGGTAGGTTCTTCAAGTTTGCCCAGAATCTCATGTGTCTTTTCTTCTCCAGCTGTAAATTTCATTTCATATAACCAATTATTATAGACTATGAAGCCCTGACCTTGTGAACATCAGAATCACAACAAATTGGTAAAGTAAAATATCTAGCAGCTAGCAATGCACCAGGAGACATTTTTGTGTTGATAATAGGTCCCCATTGATTAACAAACCCGCGGTCATTAAACTCAATGTACAAATGTGTGTTCGCCCAAACATCTGCACTATGGTAGCCAACATATGTAGGCATGTCACCCATGATGTAGATACCCAGCTTTTGTGCATATTTATGAATTCGCTGCCATTGCCTTTGAAATAAGAACTGCTGAGCCATAAATGTATCTGTCTGCATAGCACATGGAGCTACTCAATCTAATGACACTTTTACTTTAAAGAAGTGATTACTGAGCAAGTACTATAGTTTCAAATGCTTACAAAATCCTTATGTTCTGATATATATCTTCCAAGGCTCCAAGATGGCAATTTTTCAGAGGTTAAGGCCACTCATACCAAGAGAATGCATTTGTCAATTATGGCCCATGACTCGAGGCTGTTACATAATTGATAGTTAATAATTGAAGCATAGCAAGGCGCTCATGACTATCAAATACTGACAGAATAATTCATCGAAGAGGTAAAAAGGGCACAAATACAACTCTTAAATAATCATGTCTGTTCTACCAAAGCTCTCAGGACTTTTGGATGGCAATGACCCTACACAGAATGACAACATTACACAGTTTGAGTACATAAAAAGCAGCATGACAAACAATGTAGTATACCAAGTTAAATTTTCTAACATCCGGTTTGTTTTGATAACAAATAGTTTCCAGTCACATCCTTCAAAAACCATACAACCGGTGGCCCTGATTTTTATTTCTGTAGAAGGAGCAGTGAGACAACAAAGTAGAATGCAATACAATGATCTGATGAGCTTGTAAAACACTCCCTACCACATAAATGCCAGATAAAGTACTTGGATCTAGATAAAACAGTTACATCTACAACCTGAACTTGAGTGACATTAGTTTATCTCATTAGTCAGCACTAATCAATACGTTCCAAGTGCACACAAACACTTACACAGCAGCAATGTAGCACCATTAAGACAAAACGAATACCTGAGTAATCAGGCCAAGCTGGCATGGGCTGAATCTAGGGAGGACCATGATCTAGTAATTCTAGGATTGGACAGGTGTATAAGTACTTTCAGTCAATGCAGCAGAACAACAAGTAAAAATGTAGTAGAATGCAAAATCACAAGAGCTAAATCTAGTACGGGTAATTCTAGGAATGTACTTGATAGTGAAGCCCATCATCCTCAACGCGGGTCTTCACAAGGGAGTCTGGAACCCTCTTCTGGAGCTGTCAATGCAGCAGAACAAGTAAAAATGTAGTAGAATGCAAAATCACAAGAGCTAAATCTAGTCCGGGTAATCCTAGGAATGTACTTGATAGTGAAGCCATCATCCTCGACGCGGGTCTTCACAAGGGAGTCTAGAACCCTCTTCCCGAGCTCCTTGAGCACATCGGCGAGCGGCTTGCCGATGCTCTCGGTGAGGGCAACAACCTCGCTGCCGATGAAGTCGCAACATCCTAGCCGATAATAAAGTATTCTTAGTGTCATTTTGTGGGATAATAAAGTATTCTTAGTGGAAAACTCAGAACAACAGAATTACCAACTGTAAAGAGATTAATGAGGGTTCATTTTGAGCAATCAATGTCCACAGTTCCTCCTTCAGAATGGCACCATCTGCATATTCATCAAACCATATTTAAGGCAAAATGTGCTAGCAAGCATACAAAAAAGGCACGTGGATAAAAGAAATTGTGGAAAACCTGCTTTTGTATCAACAACAGCAAGCCTCAATACTGCAAAGAGTGCATAGATTCCATCCAATTGTTGTGTTGTCTTGCTGATGCCTGGGTGCGGACGGGGTTGTTGGCGGTCTGGAAGGAGTCCATGCTGTAGAACTGGGCAGGAGTCCATGCTGTAGAACAGGGCAGGACGTCAACTAGCAAACTTGTGCATTGGTGACCCATTATTCCACATGCGAATCATACAGGTAATTCAAGCTCAAATTTAAACTGAGGCCTACTTTATGTTGCATATCCTTTGATTGTACTAAGCTAAAAAAAGGTAGAAGAATATAAAAATGAATTCATTTACGGTAATAAGATGTGACACTTTTATCTATATTTATCTATAAAAAGATAGAACTGAAAGTCAACACAGGTTCTGTTCTTGTTAATTGGGACAAAAAAAGCAAAACAAAAACATATGTATATACTAAAACGTGCAAGACCAAAGGAACAAACGTACAAGGGATGATAGTCACCACAAAGCAAAAAATGGATTTTATTAGTAACTTGGCACTGAATTAACCAACTTGCTGACTGAAGTCAGGTTTAGAGAAAAAGGAATGGGTCAATACCTGCTTGAATTGTACATCTTCTTCCTCCATGCTAGTAGTTAGAACATGATTAAAGATAGAAGAAAGCTTAAATTCAGTGTGCTCGTAATCTCATATGGGCATAACAAGGCATTACCCAGGTCTTCTTTCCCTACATAGGACAGACATGATTTGATGCCTGAAAATAATATCCTCGATTATTGAGAGCCTATGAGTAGCCAAATGGCGAGAAAATTATAGTATCAGCCATCCTCGCTATTCACTACTCTGCATGGTCAATCTGCAACTGGCATGATTATAACAGCCAACAAAAAAGTTCTTGTACAAATAACTGAAGCACATGCGCTGGACTACTGGAGAAGCACCAAGGGTTAGCTGCATTTAAATGTTGTAGCCGAATCAACCCAGTATTCTTCGAAGAAGACACCGTGCAACATTCAGAGCAACAATAGTCTATGTGCAATAGCCAAACCATTACCAAAGTAAGCAAGGGATTATCATCGAATGACATAGGGGGATTAGTTGAACGCGAAAAGAATTTCACCTTTGATGTCGCGTTCGTGACACCGTTGCTGCCTGAGACAACCAAACTGAACCCTCAGATCTGAACAGGGAGAACGAGCGCAACGCCAATTAACTGGATCAGGCTGTGTCGGGTCCGTTCAGTGCCTACCTATGCTTTGCCTCGCCATTCCCTCCGCCAGAGACATGGGGTTCATCTGTCATACTGCCGGTGGGCAGAACAGGGGCCGACGGAGACGAGGCCTCGTCAGTGGCGATGGTGGCATTGAGAGCGAGAGTGCGGGACGGTGCCGAGACAGAGTGTGGAGAGGAAGGAGAGCGCGGCCATGAGATTCACCAAAAGTTAGGGTCTTAGCTCTTGGCCACGCCCATCCATGCTTGGCACCCCATCCACGCTTGGCACTCGCGCAGCCACCTGGTGGGCCTTCCTTTGCCTGGCGGACTGCGGAGGTAAGAGGTGGCGCCATCTGCCATGCCCTGCTGTGACGGAGCTGCTGCATCACGGTGGCTTGGTGAGATGACCTAACCCTAGCCGAGATGTGAGAGAGGATGAAGAGAGGGAGATGAGGTCGCGGTACTCACCGCCGGCAACTGTTCGGCTACGGTAATTGGTGGAGGCAGATGGAGAACGATTTTTGGGATTCATGTGGGAGCGCTGGGAGATGGGATCTCCGATTGTGGGTAGTAGCGACATCGCGCAGGTTGATGAGGGAGAGGTTGCGTCTGTGGGATTCGCGGAGGCGGGAGGTCCGTGTTCGGTAGTGGCGGGATTTGCGGCGGCGGTCGTGCTTCGCGGCGTGTGGCGTGTGGCGTGCGGGTGGTGGGCGAGCGGTTCGGTAACGGTGGGCGTGCGGGATTCGCGCAGCGTGCGCTGCGGCGGGCGGGCGGACGGGGGCAGTCTACAATACGTCCTTAATAGTTAGTAGAGATTAACCTAAAACTGAGGTAGAGCACAAGCAAAACTACTTGAAAGGAAATGTGTCCTAATTGTTTTGGTGATTAAATGTTTAACACACCATATTGGACTAACCACTTTGATATGAGCATGAGCACAAGGACTAGCAAAGGAAGGTGAAAGCAAGAAGTCCATATGCACTATTACAAATATGCTTATTTAAGACGTACATCTTACAACGGATATCAGTGCATTTTATAGAAACGTCTTTTATCATATGGTGATATGGTGATAAGTAACGTAAAACGGTTTGTCGGAGATCCGTCTTTAATAAAGAAGTTTTTTGAGACAGGTATTTTCGGGGACCATAATTAGGGGTACCCTCAAGACGCCTAATTCTCAGCTGGTAACCCCCATCAGCATAAAGCTGCAAAGGCCTGATGGGTACGATTAAGTCAGGGATTAGTCCACACGAGTGACTCGATCACGCTTCACCCGAGCCTAGCCTCGGCCAAGGGCAGCCGACCTCGAGAGACTTCCGTCTCGCCCGAGGCCCCCTTTTATGGCGGACACATCACCGGCTCGCCCGAGGCCTTGGCTTCGCTCAGAAGCAACCTTGGCTAAATCGCCACACCGACTGACCAAATTGCAGGGGCATTTAACGCAAAGGTGGCCTGACACCTTTATCCTGACACGCGCCCCCGGCAGAGCCGAAGTGACCGCCGTCACTTCACCGCTCCACTGGCCAGTCTGACAGAAGGACAGCGCCGCCTGCGCCACTCCGACTGCAGTGCCACTCGACAGAGTGAGTCTGACAGGCAGTCAGGCCTTGCCAAAGGCGCCACGGCGAACTCCGCTCCGCCCGACCCCAGGGCTCGGACTCGGGCTAAGACCCGGAAGACGGCGAACTCCGCTCCGCCCAACTCCAGGGCTCGGACTCGGGCTAAGACCCGGAAGACGGCGAACTCCGCTCCGCCCGACCCCAGGGCTCGGACTCGGGCTAAGACCCGGAAGACGGCGAACTCCGCTCCGCCCGACCCCAGGGCTCGGACTCGGGCTAAGACCCGGAAGACGGCGAACTCCGCTCCGCCCGACCCTAGGGCTCGGACTCGGGCTAAGACCCGGAAGACGGCGAACTCCGCTCCGCCCGACCCCAGGGCTCGGACTCGGGCTAACACCCGGAAGATGACGAAACTCCGCTTCGCCCGACCCCAGGGCTCGGACTCCGCCCTGGCCTCGGCCGAACGACTTCCGCCTCGCCCGACCCCTTGGCTCGGGCTCGGCCACGGCAACGGAAGACAGACTCAACCTCGGCTTCGGAGGAACCCCCACGTCGCCCTGCCTAGGGCACAGACCACCACGTCAACAGGAAGCGCCATCATCATCCTACCCCGAATCGACTCGGGTCACGGAGAACAAGACCGGCGTCCCATCCGGCCAGCTCCGCCGGAGGGGCAATGATGGCGCTCCACAAGCTCTATGACGACGGCGGCCCCCAGCCCTCTTACGGAAGCAGGACGACGTCGGCAGGGACTCGACCGCTCCAACAGCTGTCCCTCTGCCAGGCTCCGCCGCACCTCCGACAGCCACGACATCACGCCAGCAGGGTGCCCAGATCTCTCCGGCTGCCACATTGGCATGTACCTAGGGCGCTAGCTCTCCCTCCGCTAGACACGTAGCACTCTGCTACACCCCCCATTGTACACCTGGCTCCTCTCCTTACGACTATAAAAGGGAGGACCAGGGCCTTCTTAGAGGAGGTTGGCCGCGCGGGACCGAGGACGGGACAGGCGCTCTCTTGGGGCCGCTCGCTTCCCTCACCCGCGTGGACGCTTGTAACCCCCCTACTGCAAGCGCACCTGACCTGGGCGCGGGACGAACACGAAGGCCGCGGGACCTCCACCTCTCTCACACTCGACTCCGGCCACCTCGCCTCTCCCCCCTTCGCGCTCGCCCACGCGCTCGACCCATCTGGGCTGGGGCACGCAGCACACTCACTCGTCGGCTTAGGGACCCCCCCTGTCTCGAAACGCCGACAGTTGGCGCGCCAGGTAGGGGCACGCTGCGTGCTGACGAACAGCTCCCTGTAAAGCTCCAGATGGGCAGTCTCCAGCAACCTCTCCGGCCCGGGACGGTGCTTCGTTTCGGGACTCTTGAGTTCATGTCCTTCGACGGCAGCTACGACATGATACTTCTTCCACCGCCGCGCGACTACGACAATGGCGGCCGACAACCCGCCCGCCGGCGGCGGAATCGACGACGTCTTCCCCGCGTGGTGGAAAGGCAACATTCGGGCTCGCTCCGTTCTCTCCCCCGCCAACGGAGGAGGTGGCGGGGCCGTCAAGGCCAGGTGGGAGACCGCGCTTCGTCGGCCGTCGAGCGAATCGACGCCCCCGACGCCCCGACGGAAGGCACGCCGGACGTCGACCTCGCGTTCAAAACGGAGGCAAGCGCCGTTCCCCCGCGGCACGCTGACCCCGAGCAAGAAGACGACGCCGGCGCGCTCGCGGAAAGCCTGCAGGACGTCGCCCTCGAACCAGAGAAGACGGTGCAACCAGTCCCCGATGTGACTACGTCGCTCCTCGTCGACCAAAAGGTACCGACTAACTCCCATCTTGCGTCATTTCGACTCGGCCTCAACCCGCCAAACGACCTCGTTTTGGCGGGCGCTCGCATTGAGGCGAGTGCAACCCCACTGAGGTTCCGTATGCGGTCGCCTTGGGACCGACTGATGGACGTCTCGACCTACGGGCCCTCTGGGTCCGAGGAAGATGACGATCCCAGCATCGGATGGGATTTCTCCGGACTTGGCAACCCCAGTGCCGTGCGAGACTTCATGACCGCATGTGACTACTGCCTATCCGACTGTTCCGATGGAAGCCGCAGCCTTGGCGACGAGAGCTGCGGCCCAAGCCGCGAATGTTTCCACATCGAGCTAGGGGATCCCTCCGAAGGCAACCATCTTGGCATGCCGGAGGACGGTGATCTCCCTAGGCCGGTGCCTCGCGCCGACATCCCACGGGAGCTAGCTGTGGTCCCCGCTCTGGCGGGGGGTTACGACCCACAACTCGAGCAAGTCCGCGAGGCGCAGGCCAGGCTCAACGAGGGAACAGGAGCGCTTGAGCCGATCCGTCGGGACGTCGGACAGGCATGGGTGGGCCAACCCCTGGCCGGAGAAATATGTCACCTGCCCCAAGGTCTCCAGCACCGCGTCGCCAACGATGTCAGGATCAGGCCGCCGCCCGCATCCAGCGGGGTTGGTCAGAACCTGGCAACCGCAGCAATGCTCATCCGCGCGATGCCGGAGCCGTCAACCACCGAGGGTCGGCGAATCCAGGGGGAACTCAAGAATCTCCTGGAAGGCGCTGCGGCCCGGCGGGCCGAGAGCACTGCCTCCCGAAGGCAAGGATATCCCTCGGAACCTCATGCCGCGACTTCCCGATTCATGCGGGAAGCCTCGGTCTACACCGGGCGCACGCGCAACACCGCGCCTGCGGCCCCGGGCCACCTCGGCAACGAGCACCATCGACGCGACCGTCGGGCTCACCTCGACGAAAGGGTGCGCCGAGGCTACCCCCCTAGGCGTGGGGGGCGCTACGACAGCGGGGAGGATCGGAGTCCCTCGCCCGAACCACCCGGTCCGCAGGCCTTCAGTCGGGCCATCCGACGGGCGCCATTCCCGACCCGGTTCCGACCCCCGACTACTATCACGAAGTACTCGGGGGAAACGAGACCGGAACTGTGGCTCGCGGACTACCGCCTTGCCTGCCAACTGGGTGGAACGGACGACGACAACCTCATCATCCGTAACCTCCCCCTGTTCCTCTCCGACACTGCTCGCGCCTGGTTGGAGCACCTGCCTCCGGGGCAGATCTCCAACTGGGACGACTTGGTCCAAGCCTTCGCTGGCAATTTCCAGGGCACATACGTGCGCCCCGGGAATTCCTGGGACCTTCGAAGCTGCCGGCAACAGCCGGGGGAGTCGCTCCGGGACTACATCCGGTGATTCTCGAAGCAGCGCACCGAGCTGCCCAACATCACCGACTCGGATGTCATCGGCGCGTTCCTCGCCGGCACCACTTGCCGCGACCTGGTGAGCAAGCTGGGTCGCAAAACCCCCACCAGGGCGAGCGAGCTGATGGACATCGCCACCAAGTTCGCCTCTAGCCAGGAGGCGGTCGAGGCTATCTTCCGAAAGGACAAGCAGCCCCAGGGCTGCCCATCGGAAGGAGCTCCTGAGGCGTCTGCTCCACGCGGCGCCAAGAAGAAAGGCAAGAAGAAGTCGCAATCGAAACGTGACACCGCTGACGCGGACCTTGTCGCCGCCGCCGAGTATAAGAACCCTCGGAAGCCCCCCGGAGGTGCAAACCTCTTCGACAAGATGCTCAAGGAGCCGTGCCCCTACCATCAGGGGCCCGTCAAGCACACCCTCGAGGAGTGCGTTATGCTTCGGCGTCACTTCCACAGGGCCGGGCCACCCGCCGAGGGTGGCAGGGCCCGCGACGACGACAAGAACGAAGATCACCTAGCAGGAGAGTTCCCCGAGGTCCGCGACTGCTTCATGATCTATGGAGGGCATGCGGCGAATACCTCGGCTCGGCACCGCAAGCAAGAGCGCCGGGAGGTCTGCTCGGTGAAGGTGGCGGCGCCAGTCTACCTAGACTGGTCCAACAAGCCCATCACTTTCGACCAGGCCGACCACCCCGACCATGTGCCGAGCCCGGGGAAATACCCGCTCGTCGTCGACCCCGTTGTCGGCGATGTCAGGCTCACCAAGGTCCTGATGGATGGGGGCAGCTGCCTCAACATCATCTACGCCGAGACCCTCAAGCTCCTGCGCGTCGATCTGTCCTCTGTCCGAGCAGGCGCTGCGCCCTTCCACGGGATCATCCCTGGGAAGCGCGTCCAGCCCCTCGGGCGACTCGACCTCCCCGTCTGCTTCGGGACACCCTCCAACTTCCGAAGGGAGACCCTGACGTTCGAAGTGGTCGGGTTCCGAGGAACCTACCACGCCGTGCTAGGGAGGCCATGCTACGCGAAGTTCATGGCCATCCCCAACTACACCTACCTGAAGCTCAAGATGCCGGGCCCCAACGGGGTCATCACCGTCGGCCCCACGTACAAACACGCGTTCGAATGCGACGTGGAGTGCGTGGAGTACGCCGAGGCCCTCGCCGAGTCCGAGGCCCTCATCGCCGACCTGGAGAACCTCTCCAAGGAGGTGCCAGACGTGAAGCGCCATGCCGGCAACTTCGAGCCAGCGGAGACGGTCAAGGCCGTCCCTCTCGACCCCAGTGGCGACACCACCAAGCAGGTCCGGATCGGTTCCGGGCTCGACCCCAAACAGGAAGCAGTGCTCGTCGACTTTCTCCGCGCAAACACCGACGTCTTTGCGTGGAGTCCCTCGGACATGCCCGGCATACCGAGGGATGTCGCCGAGCACTCGCTGGATATTCGGGCCGGAGCCCGACCCGTCAGGCAGCCTCTGCGCCGATTCGACGAGGAGAAGCGCAGAGTGATTGGCGAAGAGATCCACAAGCTAATGGCAGCAGGGTTCATCAAAGAGGTATTCCATCCCGAATGGCTTGCCAACCCTGTGCTTGTGAGGAAGAAAGGGGGGAAATGGCGGATGTGTGTAGACTACACTGGTCTCAATAAAGCATGTCCGAAGGTTCCCTACCCTCTGCCTCGCATCGACCAAATCGTGGATTCCACCGCTGGGTGCGAAACCCTGTCCTTCCTCGATGCCTACTCAGGGTATCACCAGATCCGGATGAAAGAGTCCGACCAGCTCGCGACTTCTTTCATCACGCCGTTCGGCATGTACTGCTATGTCACCATGCCGTTCGGTTTGAGGAATGCGGGCGCGACGTACCAGCGGTGCATGAACCATGTGTTCGGCAAACACATCGGTCGCACAGTCGAGGCCTACGTCGATGACATCGTAGTCAAGACAAGGAAGGCTTCCGACCTCCTCTCCGACCTTGAAGTGACATTCCGGTGTCTCAAGGCGAAAGGAGTCAAGCTTAATCCTGAGAAGTGTGTCTTCGGGGTGCCCCGAGGCATGCTCCTAGGGTTCATCGTCTCCGAGCGAGGCATCGAAGCCAACCCGGAGAAGATCGCGGCCATCACCAGCATGGGACCCATCAAGGACTTAAAAGGGGTACAGAGGGTCATGGGATGCCTCGCGGCCCTGAGCCGCTTCATCTCACGCCTCGGCGAAAGAGGTCTGCCTCTGTACCGCCTCTTAAGGAAGGCCGAGTGTTTCGCTTGGACCCCTGAGGCCGAGGAAGCCCTCGGCAACCTGAAGGCGCTCCTTACAAAGGCGCCTGTCTTGGTGCCCCCGGCGGACGGAGAAGCCCTCTTGGTCTATGTCGCTGCGACCACTCAGGTGGTTAGCACCGCGATTGTGGTCGAAAGGCAAGAGGAAGGGCATGCATTGCCCGTTCAGAGGCCGGTCTACTTCATCAGCGAAGTGCTGTCCGAGACTAAGATCCGCTACCCACAAGTTCAAAAGCTGCTGTATGCTGTGATCCTGTAACACCCCGTCCAATCTCTGGACCGGCGGTACTTACTCCTGGCAGCTCTCTAGGATTATATATTGTCCCCACAGACCAACACGAGTCTTTTGTGCGCACTTTGTCCTCACTCATGCGCACCCGAGAAAACTTCCCGGTCGGTCACCCATCCCAAATTGCTCCAAGCCAAGCACGCTTAACTTGGAGGTTCTTTCGAGACAGGCTTCCGAAAAAGAAGATGCACCTTGTTGGTATGATTACACTATTAATTCTATTAAGCCTTGGGCCAGGACATCCCATCCCAGGGGCCAGGATATCACAATCCACCCCCCTTAGAAGACCGACGTCCTCGTCGGTCAACCCCAATCCAGGAACCTCCCCTCTTGGCCACGTCTGTATGTCTAGTGTCGTCATATGCCATGCCATGTGACCACTCTGGGCCCACATGCGCCATGCGCCATATACCCGAACCCCCTAGCCCACACACGCCCGTGAAACCGCGAGGGTCGGCTCTGATACCACTTGTAACACCCCGTCCAATCCCTGGATCGGCGGTACTTACTCCTGGCAGCTCTCTAGGATCATATATTGTCCCCACAAACCAACACGAGTCTTTTGTGCGCACTTTGTCCTCACTCATGCGCACCCGAGAAAACTTCCCAGTCGGTCACCCATCCCAAATTGCTCCAAGCCAAGCACGCTTAACTTGGAGGTTCTTTCGAGACAGGCTTCCGAAAAAGAAGATGCACCTTGTTGGTATGATTACACTATTAATTCTATTAAGCCTTGGGCCAGGACATCCCATCCCAGGGGCCAGGATATCACAATCCACCCCCCTTAGAAGACCGACGTCCTCGTCGGTCAACCCCAATCCAGGAACCTCCCCTCTTGGCCACGTCTGTATGTCTAGTGCCGTCATATGCCATGCCATGTGACCACTCCAGGCCCACATGCGCCATGTGCCATATACCCGAACCCCCTAGCCCACACACGCCCGTGAAACCGCGAGGGTTGGCTCTGATACCACTTGTAACACCCCGTCCAATCCCTGGATCGGCGGTACTTACTCCTGGCAGCTCTCTAGGATCATATATTGTCCCCACAAACCAACACGAGTCTTTTGTGCGCACTTTGTCCTCACTCATGCGCACCCGAGAAAACTTCCCAGTCGGTCACCCATCCCAAATTGCTCCAAGCCAAGCACGCTTAACTTGGAGGTTCTTTCGAGATAGGCTTCCGAAAAAGAAGATGCACCTTGTTGGTATGATTACACTATTAATTCTATTAAGCCTTGGGCCAGGACATCCCATCCCAGGGGCCAGGATATCACAGATCCTGACAAGGCGGAAGCTGCGACACTACTTCGAGTCTCATCCGGTAACTGTGGTGTCATCCTTCCCCCTGGGGGAGATCATCCAGTGCCGAGAGGCCTCGGGCAGGATCGCAAAGTGGGCGGTGGAAATCATGGGCGAAACGATCTCGTTCGCCCCTCGGAAGGCCATCAAGTCCCAGGTGTTGGCGGATTTCGTGGCCGAATGGGTCGACACCCAGCTGCCAACGACTCCGATCCAACAGGAGCTCTGGACCATGTTTTTCGACGGGTCGCTGATGAAGACGGGGGCCGGCGCGGGCCTGCTCTTCATCTCGCCCCTCGGAAAGCACTTGCGCTACGTGCTGCGCCTCCATTTCCCGGCGTCCAACAATGTGGCCGAGTACGAAGCTCTGGTCAACGGATTGCGGATCGCCATCGAGCTAGGGGTCAGACGCCTCGACGCCCGCGGTGATTCGCAGCTCATCATCGACCAAGTCATGAAGAACTCCCACTGCCGCGACCCGAAGATGGAGGCCTACTGCGACGAGGTTCGGCGCCTGGAAGACAAGTTCTTCGGGCTCGAGCTCAACCACATCGCTCGGCGCTACAACGAAACCGCAGACGAGCTGGCTAAGATAGCCTCGGGGCGAACGACAGTCCCCCCGGACGTCTTCTCCCGGGATCTGCATCAACCCTCCATCAAGCTCGACGACGCGCCCGAGCCCGAGGTACCCTCGGCTCAGCCCGAGGTACCCTCGGCACAGCCCGAGGTACCCTCGGCCCCCGAGGGCGAGGCGCTGAACGTCGAGGAAGGGCAGAGCGGGGCCACGCCAGATCAAGATTGGCAGGCCCCGTACCTGCAATATCTCCGTCGAGGAGAGCTACCCCTCGGCCAAGTCGAGGCTCGGCGGGTAGCGCGACGCGCCAAGTCATTCGTCTTGCTGGGCGACGAAGAGGAGCTCTACCATCGCAGCCCCTCGGGCATCCTCCAGCGATGCATCTCCATCGCCGAGGGTCGGGAACTGTTGCAAGAAATACACTCGGGGGCTTGCGGCCACCACGCAGCGCCCCGAGCCCTTGTCGGAAATGCTTTCCGGCAAGGCTTCTACTGGCCAACGGCGGTGGCTGACGCCTCTAGAATTGTCCGCACCTGCGAAGGGTGCCAATTCTATGCGAAGCGGACACACCTGCCCGCTCAAGCTCTGCAGACAATACCCATCACCTGGCCCTTCGCTGTATGGGGTCTGGACCTCGTCGGTCCCTTGCAGAAGGCGCCCGGGGGCTACACGCACCTGCTGGTCGCCATCGACAAATTCTCCAAATGGATCGAGGTCCGACCTCTGAACAACATCAGGTCCGAGCAGGCGGTGGCGTTCTTCACCAACATCATCCATCGCTTCGGGGTCCCGAACTCCATCATCACCGACAACGGCACCCAGTTCACCGGCAAAAAATTCTTGGATTTTTGCGAGGATCACCATATCCGGGTGGACTGGGCCGCCGTGGCTCATCCCATGTCGAATGGGCAGGTAGAGCGTGCCAACGGCATGATTCTACAAGGGCTCAAGCCTCGGATCTACAACGACCTCAACAAGTTCGGCAAGCGATGGATGAAGGAACTCCCCTCGGTGGTCTGGAGCCTAAGGACGACGCCGAGTCGTGCCACGGGCTTCACGCCGTTTTTCCTGGTCTACGGGGCAGAAGCTATCTTGCCCACCGACCTGGAATACGGCTCCCCGAGGGCGAGGGCCTACACCGAACAAAGCAACCAAGCTAGCCGAGAGGAATCGCTGGACCAGCTGGAGGAAGCTCGGGACAGGGCCTTACTACACTCGGCGCGGTACCAACAGTCCCTGCGACGCTACCACGCCCGAGGGGTCCGGTCCCGAGAACTCCAGGTGGGCGATCTGGTGCTTCGGCTGCGGCAAGACGCCCGAGGGAGGCACAAGCTCACGCCCCCCTGGGAAGGGCCATTCGTCATCGCCAAAGTTCTGAAGCCCGGAACATACAAGCTGGCCAACAATCAAGGCGAGATCTACGGCAACGCTTGGAACATCGAACAGCTACGTCGCTTCTACCCTTAAGATGTTTTCAAGTTGTTCATATACCTCGCACCTACGCAAAGTTTAGTCGTCAAGGAAGGGCCAGCCTAGCCTCGGCAAAGCCCGACCCTCCCTCGAGGGCTAAAAGGGGGGAGACCCCCTCTGCGTCAAATTTTTCCTCGAAAAAGGATCTCTTTTTTAGCAGGATTTCTTTCGTGCTTCTTGACTACTTCGGAAAGCGGATCCTGGAAACGACGGAGTACACGTAAGCAGCCAAGGCTGACCGAGCCGAGGGACTCCTACGCCTCCGGGATACGGATACCTCACTCATCACCTTCTGCGACAAGTAACTTGCGCTCGGATAAAGCGACTCCGTGGACCGAACAAGTCTTCACGTTCGGAAGCTCTCCTGCCGAAGCAGTCCTTCAAGCTTTCTCGACTAAGTTGGGGACAGGGCCTCATGGACGGGTGAAAGTACGCGTAAGCGGCAAGGCCGACCGAGCTGAGGGATTCCCACGCCTCTGGGATACGGATACCTCACTCGTCCCTTCCGCGAAAAGCAACTCTCGCTCACACAAACATCCCTGTTACCAACAGAGTCCAGATGCTCGAAACAAGAGGAAAAAAGACGCAGCTTCGCAAGCGCGGCGAGGGTGTGTTTTTCTGGCCTCGGCGGCCGCAGAAAGCACACGCTACGAGATGATCTGATCCTGCAGGCTCGGGTCTTCACGCTGAAGGGAGCCGTAGCACCCTCGGCATCGACGACGTCTTCAGCAAAGTCCGACCCAGCCTCGGGCGGCGACGCGGTCCAGGGACTCCTCCGGGAATCCGGCCCGAGCAGGCGGCTCGACCGGTTACCCCTGGGGCCTCGGTCAACCGGCTTCCAAGGGCGCCAGCCCGACCCGAGGCCTCGACTGATCGACTTTGGCGTCGGCTCCGCTGACGGACAACACGGCTAGGCTCCGGCCAACCAGGTTCCCATTCTCGAGCCAACTCCGCCTCTGTTCATACTGATATCGCTACCCCTGGCCTCGGTCCACCGAAGGGCGGCCGAGGGGTCTCTTTAACTAAGCTAGAGGAGCCCCAGACAACAAGGCCGAACGGGCCGAGGGATTCCTACGCCTCCGGGATACGGATACCTCACCCGTCACCTTGACACGGGGCGACTCATGCTAGGTAAAGCGGTTCAGATAATCAACAGGCGAGACTTAGTGCTCGAAAATGAGGAAAAAACACGGCTCCGTGCCGAAATTACATACATGTTCAGGCCCCGACAGCCACAATGAACGAAAAACACTGGCATTCGAGATGCCACTACCAACGGAACTCCGGTTCCCCCCTCCGCAGGAACGAACAACCCCACTCCGAGGGGGGAGGCCTGCGGAGTAACAGAAGAACGATGAGCGGCTCGCTGCCACCCGTTCCAACCGCGACGACAACCACCCCTGCCCTAGACAGCGAAGCGGCTTAGGCAGCAGCTTTGGGGCAGGTGTCACGGCAGGAGGGCTCTCCCCCGCTGAGGACGAGAACCAGCCATTCAGGCAGGGAGACGGAGACCCAGGGCCACTAGCGCCCTACCTATCCCGACATGGCTGGAGGAAGTCTCCGTGGGGCTCAAGGACGCCCTTCACCCCCGGGCGCGGGGGGAAGAAAAGGGCAGCCGACCCACGCGGGGGCGGCCCCCCGACTCGCCTCATCCTCCATCTTGGCCTGGATGACGGAAATCCTTGAGGCCGAGGGAGGAGTAGAGGCCGCGGCCTGACCCGCTTTCCCCACCGTCGAACTAGAGGTCACCATCTTGGGTGACCGCCGGTGGCGGGGTGTGGCCAGGCTGCGTGATGAAAATCCTTGAAGCCGAACGATGGCTGAGAGGTACCAACTCCCATGGAGTTGCGTTCCTCCAACGAGGAGGCGGAAAGGCGGCGGATACCCCCCATCCGGGGGCTTGGAAGATGGGAAGACACGACGCTTAAGGGAGGAAGAAGACATGGTTGCCTTCCGAAAGGAGTCTCCCTCCTTTTAAAGGCAACTCTCCCTACGTGCGCCCCCAGGCGCCGCGGGCTGAGTCTTCTCCAACACGCTCCAAGGCCCTCCCCTGCGACTCGGAGGCTGGGTCCCGCATGTCATACAAACCAGCTCAGGGCAGAAGAAGCCAAACCGCCGCGCGTGGTGCGCACGACCGTCCAGCGGTTACAAGCGACCCCCCATTTTCGCCCAGACCAACGGGCAGAAGGGGCGGGCAGCCATGCAGGCGGCATGCAACCGTGCCAGACGGACGCGCTTCTCCGACTTCTGACACGCCAGCTTGGGAACCCAGGCCCACGTGTCGAGCAACCGGCGCGCCAGTTGCTGCATGCAAGCAACCGCACCGCCACTTGTGCCACCATCGCGCCTCTTCGGTTGCGGAGCCTATGCCGCGACTCGAGGCGACCCAACAGCGCCAGCCTGGCGCGTCGGTCAAAGCGACCGAAAGTGGGCCGGCTGTAATAGCGGTGGCAGGCGGGCGGGCGCAGCGGTCACGTCGTCAGCCAGGCTCACGTCCCATCCTGGGACAGCAAGAGAGCCTCCTCTCACGGCGTGGAGACGGTGCACCCGTGACCCGTTCCTCGAACGGATCGCACGCGCGCAACGGCCGCCCCGCCAACCACTCGCCCCGTCGCATTAACTCCGCGGCGGGACAGGCGGCGTCTCTGACGGGAGGAGCGCGCGACGCTTCACCTTCGCCATAATAACCGCGTCAGAAAAGGTACGCCACGTCGTCCGATTTCGTATCCTTTTCCGTTTTCCTCTTTCTCTATCTCTTGCAACAGGGACCGGGAAAGGAGGATACCCCGAAAGGGATCCTTCTCCGCGAAGGAACCGGGCTCCGAGCCCCCCACTACTGATCAGGGGTTCGAAGGTTGGCCCTCCGAAGGGTTCAACAGCCGCCTCAGATCGCGTGGGCCCGACACCCACTACTGGTCAGGGGTTCGAAGGCCAGCCCCCCGAAGGGTTCCATGGCCGCCTCAGGCTACTCGGGCTCCGCGCCCATTACTGATCAGGGGTTCGAAGGCTGGCCCCCGAAGGGTTCACAGTCGCCTCAGACACCGAGCGAGGGAGGACCAGGGGTACGTTCGATACATAACCAAGGCTCGGGCTGCGCTCCCGAGGTACCCTAGGACATTTCCGAGACCAGCGGGAACGATCTTGTAACGGAATCCCATCGGAGGGAGGCATCGAGCCCTCGGACCCCGTCGCCAGGGGACCGGGTCCGGCAAATCACCCGCAGGTACTTTTGGGCGTGCCTCTGGGCCCCTAGCCGACCCCCAACGAACGGGGCACGGACGTCCACTCGGATTACCCGCTTGCAGCTCACCGGAGACACCATGTTCGGTGCCCATCGAGGGTAACATGGCGTACTCCCCCCCTCCTCCTTGCGGAAAGGCGACGTAGGGGCATATGTAAAAAGTCGAGTCTGTCCCTGATCGTCCTCTCGCCCTATGCAGAGGCTCGGGGGCTGCTCTCGCAAAAACCGGCTCCGGCCAAATCGTTGACAGCGTCAACATACCAGCCCGAGAGCTTGGGCCCCGACCGTGCACCCGGGCTATGGCCAGTTCGCATGAGGGAACGACCAGACCAGCCGAAGCGTTACGCGAGGTATTAAGACCTCGAAGGAGTGTAACCACTCCTCCGAGGCCTCGGGGGCTACACCCGGCGGGTGCGCTCGCGCGCACCCACCGGAACGAAATGCAACCGAGAAAGGCTGGTCCCCTTGCAAAAAAGTGCGACAAAAGCCTCCAAGCGAGTGCTAACACTCCCTTCGAGGCTCGGGGGCTACTGTCAGGGACCATAATTAGGGGTACCCTCAAGACGCCTAATTCTCAGCTGGTAACCCCCATCAGCATAAAGCTGCAAAGGCCTGATGGGTACGATTAAGTCAGGGATCAGTCCACACGAGTGACTCGATCACGCTTCACCCGAGCCTAGCCTCGGCCAAGGGCAGCCGACCTCGAGAGACTTCCGTCTCGCCCGAGGCCCCCTTTTATGGCGGACACATCACCGGCTCGCCCGAGGCCTTGGCTTCGCTCAGAAGCAACCTTGGCTAAATCGCCACACCGACTGACCAAATTGCAGGGGCATTTAACGCAAAGGTGGCCTGACACCTTTATTCTGACACGCGCCCCCGGCAGAGCCGAAGTGACCGCCGTCACTTCACCGCTCCACTGGCCAGTCTAACAGAAGGACAGCGCCGCCTGCGCCACTCCGACTGCAGTGCCACTCGACAGAGTGAGTCTGACAGGCAGTCAGGCCTTGCCAAAGGCGCCACGGCGAACTCCGCTCCGCCCGACCCCAGGGCTCGGACTCGGGCTAAGACCCGGAAGACGGCGAACTCCGCTCCGCCCAACTCCAGGGCTCGGACTCGGGCTAAGACCCGGAAGACGGCGAACTCCGCTCCGCCCGACCCCAGGGCTCGGACTCGGGCTAAGACCCGGAAGACGGCGAGCTCCGCTCCGCCCGACCCTAGGGCTCGGACTCGGGCTAAGACCCGGAAGACGGCGAACTCCGCTCCGCCCGACCCCAGGGCTCGGACTCGGGCTAAGACCCGGAAGACGGCGAACTCCGCTCCGCCCGACCCCAGGGCTCGGACTCGGGCTAACACCCGGAAGATGACGAAACTCCGCTTCGCCCGACCCCAGGGCTCGGACTCCGCCCTGGCCTCGGCCGAACGACTTCCGCCTCGTCCGACCCCTTGGCTCGGGCTCGGCCACGGCAACGGAAGACAGACTCAACCTCGGCTTCGGAGGAACCCCCACGTCGCCCTGCCTAGGGCACAGACCGCCACGTCAACAGGAAGCGCCATCATCATCCTACCCCGAATCGACTCGGGTCACGGAGAACAAGACCGGCGTCCCATCCGGCCAGCTCCGCCGGAGGGGCAATGATGGCGCTCCACAAGCTCTATGACGACGGCGGCCCCCAGCCCTCTTACGGAAGCAGGACGACGTCAGCAGGGACTCGACCGCTCCAACAGCTGTCCCTCCGCCAGGCTCCGCCGCACCTCCGACAGCCACGACATCACGCCAGCAGGGTGCCCAGATCTCTCCGGCTGCCACATTGGCATGTACCTAGGGCGCTAGCTCTCCCTCCGCTAGACACGTAGCACTCTGCTACACCCCCCATTGTACACCTGGCTCCTCTCCTTACGACTATAAAAGGGAGGACCAGGGCCTTCTTAGAGGAGGTTGGCCGCGCGGGACCGAGGACGGGACAGGCGCTCTCTTGGGGCCGCTCGCTTCCCTCACCCGCGTGGACGCTTGTAACCCCCCTACTGCAAGCGCACCTGACCTGGGCGCGGGACGAACACGAAGGCCGTGGGACCTCCACCTCTCTCACACTCGACTCCGGCCACCTCGCCTCTCCCCCCTTCGCGCTCGCCCACGCGCTCGACCCATCTGGGCTGGGGCACGCAGCACACTCACTCGTCGGCTTAGGGACCCCCCTGTCTCGAAACGCCGACAGGTATATCGTTTCAAATGTCTTATATTGATTTAATACAGATTGATATTAAAAACGTCTCAAATAAATATACCTTTTGAGACATTAAGTTTATAAAAATTGTCTTATATTTTGGTTAGTATATTAGACACTTATGTATATGGAAACCATCTCAAATAAATATATTATTAGAGTCATCTAGACTATACAAATTGTTTTAGATGTTAGTGTAGTGAGTATACTAGACACTTGTAAACATAAAAATGTCTTCGTATGATATTTCTGATAAGACATATTGTGAAAAAACGAGTAAATAGTAAATTCTGCTTAGCTTGAACGAAGTATGTTGTATAGTGTTTCTAAAGCGCAAAATATATTTGATTCATGTTAATATATCTAGTAGAAGTACCCAGAATTTTTCGAATTTCTCGATTTTTTTATTTTTAAAAAGAAAATCTATTTATTTGAGGCAATTAAATATCTTTTTAAAAAGCTCTAAATTTTTTTAATGAGTTTATTGAATGTCAAAACATTTTTAAAAAAATTCTAGAATTTTTGAAGTCATTTGAACATTTTTGACATTTAAAATGAATTAGTTAGTTGCATGTATGTTGCTACGGTTTATATATATCATATATATAAATCTTGCTTAAATAAGATACTTATCCAAACACGATTATACGTTTCAATTATGATTATTTTTATTTTCTCATTAATAGTATATACATATTTATAATATCATGTCTTGGTACAATACAAGCAACCTGGTATTGCAGTGGTTAATATCACTGATATTTCTCTTTCTATACGTTTTGGACATGATTATTTTTTTGTTAATATATATATATTAACAATTTTGCTTATTTATATAGCACAACCAGCCTTGTATCACAGTGGTTAAAGACTCAGGGTGGTGTTGGCAACATCCTAGGTTCAATTCCCCTAGACCTCCATTTTTTTGCAAGCTGCGGGGCGAGGTCGAGGCGGGGCCCACAGGGAGGGGTCGGGATGCGCGAACTCGTATTTATCCAGATTTTTGGATATACTCAAAACACCCATATAAATACATGTCTGGCTTCAAGTGAGGATGGGAGAATCATAAGAGTATAAAATTGTCTTTAAAACTAATGAACATGGTTCAAGCTCCTTATCTCAGGGAATTTGTGATGGTGTTTATTGATGATATATTAGTATATAGTCCTACTTGCCAACTGCACTTGGAACATCTCAGGTTGTTTTTTGAAGCCATGAGACAACATTAGTTCTATTAGAAGCAAAATAAGTGTGTTTGGGAGGCAGGAGTTGATTTATTTGTGTCATGTCATTTTTGCTCAAGGAGTATCCATAGACCCAGCCAAAACAACAGTAATGTTGCAATGGCCACAACCTACTTGTGTAACTGAGCTTAGGGGCTTTTGGGGGGCTCATTAGGTATTATAGGCGTTTTGTAAAGAACTCTAGCACCGTTGCCAAACCATTAACCTAGTTACTATAGAAGGGGTAGTTTATGTGGACACAAGAAGTTATTTTGGCTTTTCAGATTCTCAAACAAGCCATGAGTGATACCCTAGTTCTATCTTTGCCAGGTTTTCACAAACCCTTTGTGGTAGAAATTGATGCTAGTGGCCATGGGTTGGGGGTAGTCTTGATGCAACAAGGTCAACCTTTACCATATTTGAGAAAAGCTTTGCGGAGAGGAACAAGCATTTACCCATCCATGACAAAGAATTTCTAGCACTAATAATGGTTGTAGATAAGTGGAGGCACTACTTACAGAGGAATGAGTCTGAAATTCATACTGACCATCGAGCTTTGAGTTTTCTGGGACAACAGGGGCTACACTCTGAACTATAGAGAAAAGTAGTGGCTAAGATGATGGGAGTGCAATTTAAGGTGGTATATAAATAGGGAGAATGAATTTGGTGGTAGACGCACTCTCACGAGTGGGGCATTTGATGGCTATGAACATTATGAGTGAAGTTTAGCCTCTATGGATCTAAGAGGTATTGAACTCTTATTTTACTGATCCAGAGGCATAACAACTATTATCTCGACTAAGTATCCACATTCCTGATAACCAAGGCTATCGCCTCAGTAAGGGTTTAATCAAAAAAGGGGACCTCATCTGGCTTGACAACAATTCTACACTAAGGACCAAACTGGTGGCTCATATGCATGACAGTGCTCTATGGGCATTCTAGGATGCATGCCACTTAATAACGACTGAAGAAACTGTTTTATTGGAGGGGTTTGAAAGTGGATGTGTAAGACTATGTGAAATAGTGTCAGGTATGTGTTGAGCGTAGGAAGTGACCGCGCGGACGGTCCGACCCTAAGGCCGAACGGTCCGCGGTGGTGGCGTGGACGGTCCACGCGTGCGCAGAATCAGTTAGGGTCCCGAGTTTCTTGCAGGATTTGTTAGCTAAAATCGTGAATTAGCTCGGTAGATGGATTGTGATGGGTCTAAACCTCCCCCTCTATATATATATGGAGGACTACAGCAGATTAAACACCAACAATCAAATCAATAATCAATTACATCTCGTTTTTACCTTATGCATTAGGAGTAGTTCTAGTTTAGCCCTAGATTAGCCTTTATCTACCCAAAATTCTCCACCTCTCTTCAGCTCTACGTCTATTAAAGGTGTCTAGGCTGGCCTGCCAACCCTAGATAAGGCCTAGGATATCTCCTCCTCGACGGGGTCCCTCCCAGGAGCGAGATCCATGCGCTGCCGGCGAACTCCGCTGCCCCTGCGCACGCGCAGACCGTCCGGCCTCCAGGAGCGGGTCGTCGGCTCGTCAGGCAGGGAACCAGCCCCTACGCCAGGTCACGGACCATCCGGCCCCTGGCCGCAGACCGTCCGTGCCTCCATAGAGAGCACCGCCACCGGTTCTCACCGCAATGATTGGCGCCTAGATCAGCTAAAAGGGAAATGGCCTCAAACCATTTCTTATATTTTGGCGCTTGATGACCTTCACAACTATTCGGACTATCTAGTTTGCCTAGTCTCTGATTCACAGGTTCATAAGATCAACAGTTTAGTTTCTAAGTCACAATCAGCTCAACTCCAACCAAATAGGGTTCATAGGATGCGAAGAGGATTGGACTAAGGCAATGAGGATGCAACACCTCAAAAGAAGACATAAAAAGAAGCAGAGAAGTCCAAGACCCAAGAACAAAATAAGCCCAAAAGAATCAGCGAAGAAATCCAAGAAAAGGGCAGTCAGCCAGCGCACTGGTGGTGCATCGGACAGTGAACAATCACATGTCCGGTGTGCACCTGACTGTCCGGTGGAACACCGGGCAGTCTGCGCAGAGAAGCCCACAACGGGCACTCTCGGGCTGTGGCACCGGATTGTCAGGTGTGCACCGAACAGTTTGGCAACGGTCGGATCCAACGGCTGACTGTCGCAGACCTCAACGGTCGGCTGGCATGGCTAGGGCACCGGACTGTCTGGTGTGCACCGGACAGTCTGGGTAGCGGTCAGATCCAACAGTAGACTGCTACAGACCCCAACGGTCGGCTGATGTGGCAGGCACTGAACAATGAACAGTGCGTTGTCCGGTGTGCCCGTCGACAGAAAGTTGCTACTTTGTGTCCAACTACTAGAAATGGGGTTGGGGCCTATAAATACCACCCCAACTGGCCATTTCATGGTGTGAGAGCCCAAGCAACATATCAATGGATATAGTAGACATATCAAAGCCCTTCCAACCACCTACATTCATTGATCTATCTCATACACAAGAGTTGGGTATTCCATACACATCAAATCCTCACAAGTGCCACAAAAGAGAGATCAAGCAAGAAAGAGCTACTCGTGTGTGTTTAGCGATAGTGCCTTGTGAGAATCATTGAGAGAAAGTGTGTGCTACCTCTTGTGATCATTTGAGCGTGGAGTTTTGACTCCCATTCATTGTAAAGCTAGCAAGAGCCCCTTATCTTTGTGGTTGGCCTTGCGAAGACTTCGGTCTTTTGTTGACAAAGAAGAAGGAACACTCGTCGGTCTTGGTGACCGTTGGAGGGAGAGAAAGGGTTGAAAAAGACATGTCCTTAGTGGACTCCTCAATGGGGATTAGGTTCTTGGTGAACTGAACCTCAGTAAAACAAATCACACGTGTCACTTGTGTTTATTGCTTGTGATTTGTTTGTCTTCTCCCTCTCTAAGTTCTCTTGCACTATTCTTTGTTGATATTGCTTTGTGTTGCTTCGGATTAAATTCTCATATATTGAAGCAATGCCTTGCAAGAAAGAACTTGTGTTATTCCTCTTCTTATTTAAGCCCTCTTGCTTTATTCTTCATATATATTTTAGTTGTGTTGCTTTTTGTTAGTTCCGCGTTCTTTGAAAGCAATACTCTTTGCAAGCAAAGGACTTAGTTTTATACTCTGATAATTGTTCATCTTGTTTTAACCGCTAATCGAGGGTTCTGGGTTTAAAGTTATATTTTTCAGGTTTCACCTATTCACCCCCCTCCTCTAGACGACTTTCATCGACACCAACATACTTTTTGGCGATAGCGCTTGGAGAGGTGTCTAGATCTACTAAAAATCAGGCCCTCAAATGACCGGTTCTAAAGATCACACCGATATCTCCCCAGATAATATCCTGAAGCCGAATGTTGAAGGTCTAACGGCCGATGAGCAACAACAATACGAGGACTACATACGTCAAGCGAAGGAGAAATTCTTGTCACAATACACGGTGGATCGCCGCTAGAAGGTTGTCAAACATGGAGAGACCGACGTTGCATCTCTTCTATCTTCGCTTCAAGTCCCCAACGTAAGTAAACCCGACGACATCCAATCTATTAAACACTATGTAGATCATCAGTAGAATCAAATAAAACAACATATTGGAGGCTTGGAAGAATCAATTAGAAAATTAACACGTTCGTTGGAGAAGTCTGTTGCTCCTAGTTTTCCATCATATGAAACTAGTAATGGGATATCTATGTCTAATACATCGGCACCAAATGGGGATTTGTAGCCCCAGCCATTATATGGTATGCCGATGAACTCATATCCAGGGAAAATACCACCACAGTCGTCCCTACTTGGCAAATCCGCGCCCCTGGACACAGTTGGATCGTCCGAGCTTTTGCCCGGACCTTCCGGCCCTTATGCAGACCGTCTGGCTTTCCCTGCCAGACAGTCGGGGGCTGCACCAGGACCACCGCGTGGCGCCCCAATAGCAGTGAACACGACCGAGCAATTCGGATTTACCACCGGACAGACCGGATACGCATACGTAGAGCCCACTATTGCGCACTTTGCACCAAATTATTACACACCACAGCAAAAGTATGTTCCGCCCCCTACATATTTAAACCATAGCGCACAATATGATCACAGGTCGATCAATATTATCAATCGGTCACGGCAAGAAGGTCGGCATAGCAATGCCCGACCAAATGTGCCACACAGCCCAAGGTCTGGTGGTCTGCCACCGGACGCAATGGAGAAAATTAGGGAAGAGATGGCTGAATTATTTCGAGATAGACTCGGAGTTAGTGTAGCCAGGGTGGGGCAATCATATCAAAATCCATATGATCACTGGTTTGACACTGTCCCATATCCACAAGGGGCAAGGATACCAGAGTTTTCTAAGTTTTCTGGTGAAAATGGGAGAAGCACACACGAACATATAGGCCAGTTCCTAGAACACCTAGACGAATTGTCCGATAGGGAAGCATTTCGTGTTCGTTTATTTTCTTTATCCCTTACTGGTACCGCTTTTGCATGGTACACCGCCCTGCCTCCTAATTCCATTAATTCCTGGAATGATTTAGAGTGAAAATTTCATGAACATTTCTTTTCTAGGGAATATGAATTAGGGCTAGCTGATTTAGCTTCAGTCCGACAGGGACGCGAAGAATTGGTTAATGGTTATATCCGGAGGTTCCGGGACACTAGAAACTGATGCTTTCAGATCCATGTCGCAGATAAAGAGCTAGCAGGGCTGACTTTTAATGGGTTGCTATCCTACTTAAGAGACAAATTAGATAGGACCCAGTTCTTTTCAATAGCTCAGCTACATTAGCGGACTTTAGCATGTGAAAGCAGATTTAAAGAGACATCAAAATTGGCCGCCCATACTATACATCTAGTAGAGCGTGATAGTTTAGATGATAAATCCGCAGATGTATATACCGATGAGTTTGTTTGGCCAACAATTGCCAAATCTTCTGCATGTTCTTCCTTACAGTCGGTTAAAAAGAATCGGCAAGAATAGATTAAATTTACCTTTAATGTTGCCAAATGCTATAGAATATTTGACGAGCTACTAAAAATGGCAACATTAAATTAACTCATACTATTCCTCCTATGGATGAATTAAAGAGACATGCTTATTGTAAGTGGCATAATTCTTTTTCCCATGCCACCAATGATTGTAATGTTTTTCGTCGACAGATACAAATTCAGCCATAAATGAGGGCCGATTGGCTTTTCAGGAGATGCAACTGGACACACAATCATTTCCTGCCAATACAATAGAACCCACATGCAAAAAGGTCTTGGTCGGCCCGAAGTGGCCGATAAAGACAAAGGCAAAAACATCATCATTGGTGATCCTCGCACGTCCAGACGGTCCGGCACCTACGTGCGGATGGTCTGGTGCTCAGACAGACGGTCCGGTTGACTCAGTCGGACAGTCTGCCCATGGCCAGAGGCGTCAATCTCCACACAAAGCAAGGAAAGAAACGCAAGGGCAAAACACACATGGTCGGTTGGTCAAAGCTGACCCTACTTTTGATCACTTGATCTCCAAATATGCTAGCAAGAAGGTCGTTCTATGTGATCGGCCAACAAAGAAACCCCGGTCACCCGCTAAAACAAAACGACCGAACAAAACGGCCTGAAAGGCGACGCAACAAGCATCGCCTATCCATCTTGTGATGCCAGGATGCTTTCCACCCGCCTACTCATCGTTGATATATTGCCCTGTTCAAATATGGAATGGTATGACGATGAACCCATGGTATATGCATAGTCTCTTTGTCTATTCAGACTGGGGGGGCACCTCCGTTCAATTCCTTTTGATCCATTGATCAAATGGTCATGACCGAGAAAGATGCAATCCAAAACGGCCTTTATGCATTGGGGCTCGATTGAATTATAGGTGGCCAATGGGCCGTGCCGGGCTAGCACGGCCCGGACCCGTCATGGGCCGGGCCAAATTAGCTGGGCCGAGGCACGACACTATTAATTGTCGGGCCGTGCCGTGCCGGCACTTGGGCCTACGCCGCAGCCCAAGCCCGGCACTATTGACTTTAATCGGGCCGTGCCGGGCCGTAGTGCCGTGCTGGGCTTCCGTGCCGTGCTGGCCCTATACCCACATCACAAACATGAACATCCATGCAAATAGCAAATATGTACGTAATACATTTGTTCGACAATCAAGAATACAATATACAACCATACAATACACTAATACAACATTACTGTCACCACAATATACAACCATACAATACACTAATACATCATTACACCACCAGCCATACAATCAGACAATCAGCCATAGTGCCATTGCCATACAAGTATACAAGCATTACACCACCAGCCATACAATCAGACAATCAGCCATAGTGCCATTGCCATACAAGTATACAAGCATTACACCACCAGCCATACAATCAGACAATCAGCCATAGTGCCATTGCCATACAAGTATACAAGCATTACACCACCAGCCATACAAAATCAGACAATCAGCCATACATGAGATGAGACATCAAAAAATAGATCACCATGCTTTATAAAGAGCTATTTAGATTGGTTGCCTCGTTAAAAACCTTTAGGTAAAACCCCATTTCAACTACATGGGGACAAAACCCTAAAGGAAAAAAGAGTACAACCTAGCTCTTTTAGTGATCATGTCCATCTCCACCACCAACACAAGTCGATCCTTCTTGTGCATCAAGATACATATTTTCCATTAGCTCTTCAAGATCTTTGTTCTCAACGCAGTGTTGCTGCCGAACAGCTGCTTGCTCCCAATCCTTGGCCAGGGACAGCATCTCCACATGTTCTGGTGTTAGACTTCGTCGTCGTTCCTCAATCAACCTGCCACATAAACTAAAAGCCGACTCAGTGGCGACCGACGAAGTGGCGAGGGCGACTGGCGACCGGCGAAGTGGCGACTGGCGGTGGCGAACCTAGGGTTTTCGGCCGTTGTCGGCGTTTCGAGACCGGGGGGTCCCCGAGCCGACGAGTGAGTGTGCTGCGTGCCCCAGCCCAGATGGGTCGAGCGCGTGGGCGAGCGCGAAGGGGGGAGAAGCGAGGTGGCCGGAGACGGGCGTGAGAGAGGTGGAGATCCCGCGGCCTTCGTGTTCGTCCCGCGCCCAGGTCGGGTGTGCTTGCAGTAGGGGGGTTACAAGCGTCCACGCGGGTGAGGGAAGCGAGCGGCCCTAAGAGAGCGCCTGTCCCGTCCTCGTCCCGCGCGGCCAACCTTCTCTAAGAAGGCCCTGGTCCTCCCTTTTATAGGCGTAAGGAGAGGATCCAGGTGTACAATGGGGGTGTAGCAGAGTGCTACGTGTCTAGTGGAGGGAGAGCTAGCGCCCTAAGTACATGCCAATGTGGCAGCCGGAGAGATCTTGGCACCCTGCTGGCGTGATGTCGTGGCTGTCGGAGGAGCAACGGAGCCTGGCGGAGGGACAACTGTCGGAGCGGTCGAGTCCTTGCTGACGTCCACCTGCTTCCGTAAGAGAGCTGAGAGCTGCCGTCGTCACAGAGCTTGTGGGGCGCCATCATTGCCCATCTGGCGGAGCTAGCCAGATGGGACACCGGTCTTGTTCTCCATGACCCGAGTCGGCTCGGGGTAGGATGATGATGGCGCTTCCTGTTGACGTGGCGGGCCTGTGCCCTAGGTCGGGCGACGTGGGGGCTCCTCCGAAGCCGGGGTCGAGTCTGTCTTCCGTGGCCGAGGCCGAGCCCGAGCCCCCGGGTCGGGCGAGGCGGAGATTGTTCGGCAGAGGCCCGGGCGGAGTCCGAGCCCTGGGGTCGGGCGAAGCGGAGTTCGTCGTCTTTCGGGTCTTAGCCCGAGTCCGAGCCCTGGGGTCGGGCGGAGCGGAGTTCGCCGTCTTCCGGGTCTTAGCCCGAGTCTGAGCCCTGGGGTCGGGCGGAGCGGAGTTCGTCGTCTTCCGGGTCTGAGCCCGAGTCCGAGCCCTGGGGTCGGGCGGAGCGGAGTTCACCGTCTTCCGGGTCTTAGCCCGAGTCCGAGCCCTGGGGTCGGGCGGAGCGGAGTTCGTCGTCTTCCGGGTCTGAGCCCGAGTCCGAGCCCTGGGGTCGGGCGAAGCGGAGTTCGTCGTCTTCCGGGTCTTAGCCCGAGTCCGAGCCCTGGGGTCGGGCGGAGCGGAGTTCGCCGTCTTCCGGGGCTGAGCCCGAGTCCGAGCCCTAGGTCGGGCGGAGCGGAGCTTCCTATGGCGCCTTTGGCAAGGCCTGACTGCCTGTCAGACTCACTCTGTTGAGTGGCACTGCAGTCGGAGTGGCGCAGGCGGCGCTGTCCTTCTGTCAGACCGGTCAGTGGTGCGGCGGAGTGACGGCGGTCACTTCGGCTCTGCCGGGGGGCGCGCGTCAGGATAAAGGTGTCAGGCCACCTTTGCGTTAAATGCTCCTGCAACTCGGTTAGTCGGTGCGGCGATTTGGTCAGGGTTGCTTCTCAGCGAAGCCAAGGCCTCGGGCGAGCCGGAGATGCGTCCGCCGTTAAAAGGGGGGCCTCGGGCGAGACGGAAGTCCCTCGAGGTCGGCTGCCCTTGGCCGAGGCTAGGCTCGGGCGAAGCGTGATCGAGTCACTCGTATGGACTGATCCCTGACTTAATCGCACCCATCAGGCCTCTGCAGCTTTATGCTGATGGGGGTTACCAGCTAAGAATTAGGCGTCTTGAGGGTACCCCTAATTATGGTCCCCGACAGTAGCCCCCGAGCCTCGAAGGGAGTGTTAGCACTCGCTTGGAGGCTTTCGTCGCACTTTTTTGCAAGGGGACCAGCCTTTCTCGGTTGCATTTTGTTCCGGTGGGTGTAGCCCCCGAGGCCTCGGAGGAGTGGTTTCACTCCTTCGAGGTCTTAATGCCTTGCGTAATGCTTCGGCTGGTCTGGTTGTTCCCTCATGCGAACTGGCCATAGCCCGGGTGCACGGTCGGGGCCCAAGCTCTCGGGCTGGTATGTTGACGCTATCAACGGTCTGGCCGGAGCCGGGTTTGCGAGAGCAGCCCCCGAGCCTCCGCACAGGGCGAGAGGACGATCAGGGACAGACTCGGCTTTTTTACATACGCCCCTGTGTCGCCTTTCCGCAAGGAGGAGGGGGGGAGAGCGCCATGTTACCCTCGATGGGCACCGAACATGGTGTCTCCGGTGAGCTGCAAGCGGGTGATCCGAGTGGACGTCCGTGCCCCGTTCGTTGGGGGTCGGCTAGGGGCCTAGAGGCACGCCCAAAAGTACCTGCGGGTGATCTGCCGGACCCGGTCCCCTGGCGACGGGGTCCGAGGGCTCGATGCCTCCCTCCGATGGGATTCCGTTACAAGATCGTTCCCGCTGATCTCAGAAATGTCCTAGGGTACCTCGGGAGCGCAGCCCGAGCCTTGGTTATGTATCGAACGTACCCCTGGTCATCCCTCGCTCGGTGTCTGAGGCGACTGTGAACCCTTCGGGGGCCAGCCTTCGAACCCGGAACCCCTGATCAGTAATGGGCGCGGAGCCCGAGTAGCCTGAGGCGGCCATGGAGCCCTTCGGGGGGCCGGCCTTCGAACCCCTGACCAGTAGTGGGTGTCGGGCCCACGCGATCTGAGGCGACTATTGAACCCTTCGGAGGGCCAGCCTTCGAACCTCTGATCAGTAGGGGGGGCTCGGAGCCCGGTTCCTTCGCAGAGAAGGATCCTTTTCGGGGTATCCCCCTTTCCCGGTCCCTGTTGCAAGAGATAGAGAAAGAGGAAAAAGGAAAAGGATACGAAATCGAACGACGTGGCGTACCTTTTTTGGCGCGGTAATTACGGCGAAGGCGAAGCGTCGCCCGCCGCTCCTGCCAGAGGCGCCGCCTGTCCCGCCGCGGAGTTAATGCGACGGGGCGAGTGGTTGGCGGGGTGGCCGTTGCGCGTGCGTGAGCCGTTCGAGGAACGGATCATGGGCGCACCATCTTCACGCCGTGGGAGGAGGCTCTCTTGCTGTCCCTGGATGGGACGTGAGCCTGGCTGACGACGTGACCGCTGCTCCCGCCCGCCTGCCACCGTCATTACTGCCGGCCCACTTTCGGCCGCATTGACCGTCGCGCCAGGCTGGCGCTGCTGGGTCGTGCGCTGGGTCGCCTCAAGTCGTGGCATAGGTTCCGCAACCGAAGAGGTGCGACGGTGGTGCAAGTGGCGGTGCGGTTGCTTGCATGTAGCAACTGGCGCGCTGGTTGCGTGACGCGTGGGCCTGGGCCTCCAAGCTGGCGTGTCAGAAGTCGGAGAAGCGCGTCCACCTGGCGCGGTTGCATGCCGCCTGCATGGCTGCCCGCCCCTTCCGCCCGTTGGTCTGGGCAAAAGTGGGGGGTCGCTTGTAACCGCTGGGCGGTCGCGTGCACCGCGCGCGGCGGTTCGGCTTCTTCTGCTCTGAGCCGGTTTGCATGACATGCGGGACCCAGCCCCCGAGCCGCAGGGGAGGGCCTTGGAGCGTGTTGGAGAAGACTCAGCCCGTGGCGTTTGGGGGCGCACGTAGGGAGAGTTGCCTTTAAAAGGAGGGCGACCCCTTTCGGAAGGCAACCATGTCTTCTTCCTCCCTTATGCGTCGTGTCTTTCCATCTTCCAAGCCCCCGGATGGGGGGTATCCGCCGTCTTTCTGCCTCCTCGCTGGAGGGACGCAACTCCGTGGGAGTTGGTACCTTTCAGCCATCGTTCAGCTTCAAGGATTTTCATCATGCAGTCCGGTCGCTTCCCCCCGCTGGCGGTCACCCAAGATGGTGACCTCCAGCTTGATGGTGGGGGAAAGCGAGCCGGGCTGCGGCCTCTGCCCCTCCCTCAGCCTCAGGGATTTTCATCAACAAGGCTGGGGAGGGGAGAGTGCCGAGTTGGGGTCGGCTCCTGCGCGGGCGGTGGCCCGCTCCTTCACTCAGTGATGGGGGGGGAGGAGCGGTTGTTGTCCGTGGCGCTGGCAGCTGCAGCGTGCCCGGTCTTCAGGCGCGAGTGGCTTCGGAGCCGCTCGCGGCGCCGGCGTCTGCTACGGCAGCTGGAAGAGGTTCTTCCGCCGGCGCGATAGCCGGGGCCGGCCACGGGCTGACCTCCAACTCTACGGCCTTCTGCCCGTCCTTGCCTCACGAGTTTTGGCATGGGCGGGGGCCTCCTGGCAGCGGCATTCAACCTGAGGTCAGTGTTGCCGCTATTCGGCCCCCCGGAGCAGAAGTCGTCGTCGTCGCCGCTGCTGGAGCAGGTGACGGCGCGCCGTTCGTCGGCCTTCCGTCGCTCCGCAGGCCTTCCCCCTCGGAGTGGGGTTGTTCGTACCTGCGGAGGGGGAACCGGAGTTCCGTTTGTAATGGCACTTCGAATGCCAGTGTTTTTGTTCATTGTGGCTGTCGAGGCCTGAACATGTATGTAATTTCGGCACGGGGCCGTGTTTTTTCCTTATTTTCGAGCGCTAAGTCTCGCCTGTTGATTATCTGAAACGCTTCACCAAGCATGAGTCGCCCCGTGTCAAGGTGACGAGTGAGGTATCCGTATCCCGGAGGCGTAGGAGTCCCTCGGCTCGATCGGCCTTGTTGTCTGAGGCTCCTCTAGCTCAGTTAAAGGGACCCCTTGGCCGCTCTTCGATGAGCCGAGGCCAGGGGTAGCGATATCAGTACGAACAGAGGCGGAATTGGCTCGAAAATGGGAACCTGGTTGGCCGGAGCCTAGCCGGGTTGCCCGTCAGCGGGGCTGACGCCGGAGTTGATCAGCCGAGGCCTCGGGTCGGGCTGGCGCCCTTGGAAGATGGTTGGCCGAGGCCCCAGGGGTAACCGGCTGAGCCGCCTGCTCGGGCCGGATTCCCGGAGAAGTCCCTGGATCGCGTCACCGTCCGAGGCTGGGTCGGACCTCGCTGAAGGCGTCGTCGATGCCGAGGGTGCTACAGCCCCCTTTCAGCGTGAAGATCCGAGCCTGCAGGATCAGATGGTCTTGTAGCGTGTGCTTTCTGCAGCCGCCGAGGCCAGAAAACACACCCTCGCTGCGTTGTAAAGCCGCGTCTCTTTTCCTCTTATTCCGAGCATCTGGACTTTCTGTCGGTAACAGGGATGTTTGTGTGGGCGAGAGTTGCTTCTCGCGGAAGGTGATGAGTGAGGTATCCGTATCCCAGAGGCGTGGGAGTCCCTCGGCTCGGTCGGCCTTGCCCCTTACGCGTACTTTCGCCCATCCACGAGGCCCTGTCACCGATTCAGTCGAGAAGGCTTGAAGGACCGCCTCGGCAGAAGAGCTTCCGAACGTGAAGACTTGTTCGGCCCGCGGAATCACTTTATCCGAACGCGAGTTACTTATCGCAGAAGGTGATGAGTGAGGTGTAACACCCACTTTGTAAATTGCTAGAAATAATACCAATAGAGATACATTTTCTCTTTATGTGAGTTTGATCTTCATGCATCATCATATGTGAACACCATGCCTAAAAACAATTAATAAAAATATATACTACCAAATTATGCATCATGCTCGATTTTATTCTGTGTGCATTTTGTGATAAGAAAATATTAAAGACCAAAAAGGGAATTTAAAACTTAAAGGAGATTCCAAAAATTTAGAAAAGAGAAGCAAACAAATATCATGTGGAATAAAAAAACATAAATAATATATAAATACATCCCCAAATTAGAACTTGTCATGACATAATATAATCTGTGGATAAGATTTGCCACAAAACATTTGAATTTGAATTTGTAGCTGATTTGAAAGGGAAATGAAAGGAAAATAAAAACAGAAAATAAAAAGAACAAGTACTGTTGCGCCTGGGCCTCACTACCGCAATTCAGCCCACCAGCAGATGATTGCCGCGCGGCCCATACCTCGCGCGCGGGCATGCCGACATGCGGGCCCTGCGGGGCAGTCTCAAGCGCGCTCTACATGGAGTTAGGTTACTCTGACTTGCGGGCCCGGTTGTCAGCTCTCTCCCTTCCTCCCGATACACCGACTGGTGGGACCGTTTGACTAGTCACTGCGTCGCTGCCATCTTCTTCTCCGCGAAAATCGCGCGGCGCGAACGAACCTAGCCGCCACGATCGGCGCAGGGCCCGCTCGGACCGTTGGGGTGTTGACCATATAAATGCGCGCGGTGCCGTGACCACTCATCACCCCACCTAGCCGCATTTGCACCGTCGTTAGGCTCTCAGTACACCGCCGCGCGGAGATAGCTCACCGCCGTCGCCGACTCGTCCCTTCGCCGCCGTTCCAGCGTTGGCAGGAGGTCGGGGTGATTCGCTTGGGCTCGTGGAACGTGTCTGTGGCGAATTGGGGCCGAGAAAGCCTTGGTCGTCGACTGAATTTCTCGCCGGAGTGGATCTTGGACTTGAACCCGCTGTTCCTCGTCATTTGGACTCACCACTGCTCCAAACCTCGGTAAGTCTTTACCCGTGTGACTCACCAAGAAATACTCTCCTCATAGCACCAATCGGGGTAGCGAATAGGTCTCTGGTGCGCCGGCAGGGCCGGTCTCCGGCGAGCGCGCCACCGCGGGGGCTCTGCTCCGGTGGTCTGCTGCTCGGAGTAGGCGAGAGTACTGGGCCGTCGGATCCTCATTTGAACGGTCCAGATTAGCAGGAGAGCATCAATTGGGTCGGGTAACGAGTGCCATCCGATTTTGATCCGGTGGTGGAAATCGGATCGGGATTTCATTATACTGTGTCCGTCGGATTTGAATCCAAGGGATCACACTGAGTACCGGTTCGCGGGAGTAGTGTTTTAATCTGGTGCGCCCATATTCAATCCAACGGTTGTGAGCGCCCCGTACCCCCTTCACGGGATCACTTTACAATTGAACCCCTCTGTTTAGGCGAATTAGAACCCGCCGTCCAGTGAGCGTTGTTCACTGTGTCTGGGCTATTTTGCGCCAGAGTCCCTGCCCTTTTACAAATTTGAGGCCTAGTCCAGTGATAGGTTAAAATGGATAAATGAATTAGGAAATGTATTTTTAATACAAAAATAAGTGCTAAATCTTCAATAATTTATAGAAAATTCATACTTGCTCCAAATTAATCCATTCCACTCTCTAAATTTTTATAATTTTATTGTCTATCATTTAGAGCCACTGTTTTATCATGACAACAGTAGGAAAATTAATCTCACACTTAATCTTATTTTAAACACATAAAACCTTTGAAAATCCATAACTTAAAATCTATAACTCCAAAAAAAATTATGATTCCTGTTCCTAGAATTTTATTTTATTATGTAGAATATTTCTGTGTATTTTGTTTACATGCTTGGTGTAATGTTAATTTTCCCTATATCCTGTGCTTGTTTGTATTGTGGCGAGTAGAAGAGCCTGTTGCTGAGGATCCTGGTGAGCAGCAGGTTGAAGTAGTTGAGCAGGAGCTCATTGAAGGCAAGTTGTGCCCTTGACCACTTTTTACCCAATAATGTTTCTTAATATCATTTATCCATGCATAGGTTAATTTTGATGGGACCCAATAGGTCACCCTAGATTGTTTATCTCATTACCTTGTTTACCCCTGAATCACTTGGGTAGTTTGCTATTGCTTTATATGGTTTTGGGATAATCATTTATTACCTCTATGTTCCAATTCTTTTTGTTATTCTATTTATGTTCATGTTGAGATCATTAATGTTAATTGGAACATAGAGCTTAACTTGAGTAACACGTGCCACCACAAGGGTTTAATGGGACGCCCTTGGCTGACTAATTAGGAAAGCTAGTGGAAGACTACCTTACCCGAAAGGGGCAAGGGCAGTAGGGGAGTGGTCAGTGTAGGGAGGTCCTTGGTTGATTTTGCTGCGATGGCAGTCAGCCGAGAACCCTGCATTGGAACTTCCTATAAACTGTAGCGGGTTTTCGGAAGCTAGTGGAACTTTGTAAAGGCCTCGTAGTGTTGCCCTGCCGCGCTTCCTAGGTAGAGGTGTATGGGATTCGCGACCCCTTGGCAGATGGGTAACATGACTTGTGGGTAAAGGGTACAACCTCTGCAGAGTGTAAAACTGGTATACTAGCCGTGCACGCGGTCATGAACAGCTCAGGACTCTCTGATGATTAATTTATGGAACCTAAATTCAATTTTTTCATTTGCATATGCATGGGTTTATTATTAATTTGTTCTATTACTTTATTTAAGGTTTGATATTTACTTACACTTAGTAATTGCTAATAAAATTTTGATCAACTACTTAAAAGCAATGCTCAGCTTTAACCATTCTCTTTGATAAGCCTTACACTCCATGAGCTCCCACCTTTGGTGAGTTCATGTCACATTATTCCCCACGACTTGTTGAGCGATGAACGTATGTGAGCTCACTCTTGCTGTCTCACACCCCCCCACAGGAGAAGAACAGGTGGTTCAGGAGGAGCCACAAGGCGAGGAGTATGATCTGATCTAGGTGGCGTTTCTCAGTTGACATTGGCGCCGACGATTCTTAGTTCGTTTTATATTTATTCTTTTATTTTGTAATAAGTCTTCCGCTATGTAATAAATACTCTGATGTTTTGTGACATTTATCTCTATACACTATGTTATTATATATGTTGTCTTCTTGGCGCATGTATGAGATGCACCTGGCTTTGTCCCTTAAAGTCGGGTGTGACAGAAGTGGTATCAGAGGAAATGTTGACTGTAGGACGAGACCTAGATAGAAATGGACAAACCCTCTCCTACTTACCTTACTCTGACTCATTCTATACTCATATCATCTTGATCTTGTCTCACCTTCTACTGTTCTACTCCGATCATTCTTACCTCTCTACTCAGAGACATGATGGATTTCACACCTTGGAATCCTACCACTATGACCTTTGTAAGAGATAGGGAACCTAAGACAAAATCTAAAACTATTTTCTCTATTAAAAATGTTGGTTGATTGTTCTGATGATAAATGCTTGATTTGCTTCTTTGATTGATTGAAACATTATAGTGAGGCATCTTAGCATGTACCACCATAGGGTAATGTATTAGCTTTAGTGGATAACACACTAATCTACTTAGCTAATAAATCCCCCAAAGTAACATTCCCCGTAATTACTCGCCTTGTCTACAAATCTTCCTTCCTTACCCTGTGTTTCTAACCCAGATGGGCTACCCCTATAGTGTTAGAAGAGAGCAGTATAGACGTGATCCTTGGTATATCGTGGTTAAGAAAGGCAAAGGCAGTATATACACTGTGCTAAGGGAACCGTAGAACTCACCAGTTCCAAAGGACAAAGCTTTGAAGTTGAAGTTGCAGTAACTACCATCATCAGACTAGCGACATTCTTAGTAGATGGGAAGTTTGTTGGTGTCAACATCCGTGTGGTTAGAGATTTTTCGGATGTCTTTCCAGAGGAGTTACCAGGGATGCCACCAGATAGGGAAGTTGAGTTTGTCATGGATCTCTTACCTGGGACTGCTCCTATTTCTAAACGGCTATACAGAATGTCCGTAGAAGAACTAAAGGAGCTTAAGAAGCAATTAACGAAATTACAAGAGGCTGAGTACATTCGTTCGAATTCTTCACCTTGGGGGAGCGCCAGTTCTATTTGTGCAGAAGAAAGATGGATCACAAAGGATGTGCGTGGATTATAGATCCCTTAATGAAGCTACTGTGAAGAACAAGTATCCGTTACCCCGCGTTGAGGATTTATTTGATCAGATGAGAGGTGCTAGAGTATTCTTGAAGATTGATCTCCGATCGGAATACCATCAAATGAAGATTAGGTCATCAGATATTCCCAAGACAGATTTCTCGACTCGATATGGATTATATGAGTTCACCGTTATGTCATTTGGACTAACTAATGCACCAGCTATTTTATGGATCTAAAGAATAAGGTGTTCATGATCTGGACAGATTCGTCGTGGTTTTCATCGACGATATTCTTATCTATTGTAAGAGTGATAGCGATCATGAGGAACATCTGAGATTGGTGCTACAGAAGCTACGAGATAACCAGCTATATGCCAAGTTTAGCAAGTGCGAGTTTTGGATTGGCGAGGTGCCATTTCTTGGTCATATTATTTCTAATGGAGGAATTTCAGTGGATCATGCTAAGGTTAAGGAGATAATGGAGTGGAGAGTACCCACTACAGTTACTGAGATTCGGAGTTTCTTAGGATTAGCAGGCTATTATCGGAGATTTATTGAAGGATTTTCTAAGATTGCTAAGCCTATGACTTCACTTTTGGAGAAAGGAAAAGAATTTAAGTGGGATGAGAAGTGCCAAGATAGTTTTGACCAACTGAAGTTGAGATTGATATTACCACCAGTGTTGGTTATGCCAGACCTATAGAAAGGATTTGATATCTATTGTGATGCATGTGGCCAAGGCTTAGGATGTGTGCTCATGCAAGAAGGACACGTGATTGCCTATGCTTCTCGTCAGTTACGGAAGCATGAATTGAACTACCCCACTCATGACTTGGAATTGGCAGCCGTTGTGCATGCGCTTAAGATTTGGAGACATTATATCATGGGGACCAAGTGCCAAGTATATACGGATCATAAGAGTCTGAAGTATATATTCACTCAGAAGGATCTCAACCTTAGGCAACGCCGTTGGTTGGAGCTTATTAAGGATTATGATTTGGAGATTCACTATCACCCGGGCAAGGCAAATTTAGTTGCAGATGCCTTGAGTCGAAAGGAGCATGTTCATTCAGCTTTTGTTGCCCAGCTACCCGATGGGATTGTTGAGGATTTCAGGAGACTTAACCCGGGGATAGTTGCTCATACTGAAGGAGTTACTATTGATGTTGAACCTACTTTGGAGCAAGAGATCCGCAAAGGACAAATTGGTGATGCTAAAATCAAAGAGATTAAGGATCTGATTACTGAAGGTCGAGTTCCAGAATTTACGGAAGATGAGCAAGGCACTGTATGGTTCAAGGACAGGATGTGTGTTCCTGATATTAAAAGCCTTCGAGAGACTATTTTAAAGGAGGCCCATGATTCGGACTATTCTATTCATCCTGGTAGTACCAAGATGTATCAGGATTTGAAACGGAAGTATTGGTGGTATGGATTGAAAAGAGATGTGGCTGCACATGTGGCTATGTGTGATGTATGTCAAAGAGTTAAGGCTGAACATCAGAGGCCAGCTGGACTATTGCATCCACTGAAGATACCCGAGTGGAAGTGGGAAGAGATTGGTATGGATTTCATTACAGGATTGCCTCGCACCCGGAAAGGATATGATGCTATATGGGTGATTGTGGATAGATTGACTAAAGTGGCTCACTTTATTCCTGTCAAGACTACTTATAAGGGTTCTCAGCTAGCAGAGTTATATATGGCTCGGATTGTGTGTTTGCATGGAGTGCCAAAGAAGATCGTGTCTGATCGAGGATCACAGTTTACCTTTAGATTTTGGAGAAGCTTTCATGAGAATATAAATACAAAGTTGAATTTTAGTACAACCTATTACCCTCAGACTGATGGACAGACTGAAAGGACAAATCAAGTTTTGGAGGATATGTTGAGAGCTTGTGCCCTTCAGCATGGAGGAAGTTGGGATAAAAGTTTGCCTTATGCTGGGTTCTCATATAATAATAGTTATCAGGCCAGTCTGAAGATGTCACCTTTTGAAGCTTTATACGGGAGAATGTGCAGAACTCCTTTGTATTGGGATCAGACTGGAGAAAGACAGTTCTTTGGACCTGAACTTATTCAAGAGGCAGAAGAACAAGTTTGTATAATTCGAGAGAATTTGAGGGTAGCTTAGACCAGGCAAAAGAGCTACGCTGATAATAGAAGAAGACCACTGGAATTTGAAGAAGGAGATTATGTGTATCTCAAGGTGTCACCACTTCGTGGAATGAGGAGATTCAAAGTTAAGGGCAAATTGTCCCCTCGTTTTATTGGACCATTCTTGATCTTTAGGCGAGTTGGGGAAATGGCATACCAACTCGAGTTACCTGCTAGTCTATCGGATGTGCATAATGTATTCCACGTATCTCAACTGAAGAAGTGTCTTCGTGTTCCCGAGGAACAGTTACCAATGGAAGAACTCAGTGTTCAAGGTGATTTGACTTACACGGAGTACCCGATCAAAATTTTGGATACTTTGACTCGAGTTACGAGAAATAAGGTGGTAAAGATGTGCAAAGTCCAATGGAGTCACCACGGTGAAGATGAAGCAACTTGGGAAAGAGAAGAAGAGCTTCGTATAGATTTTCCTCACCTTTTCCCTAGATCTTCTTAATCTCGAGGACGAGATTATTTTTAAGGGGGGGTAGGATTTGTAACACCCACTTTGTAAATTGCTAGAAATAATACCAATAGAGATACATTTTCTCTTTATGTGAGTTTGATCTTCATGCATCATCATATGTGAACACCATGCCTAAAAACAATTAATAAAAATATATACTACCAAATTATGCATCATGCTCGATTTTATTCTGTGTGCATTTTATGATAAGAAAATATTAAAGACCAAAAAGGGAATTTAAAACTTAAAGGAGATTCCAAAAATTTAGAAAAGAGAAGCAAACAAATATCATGTGGAATAAAAAAACATAAATAATATATAAATACATCCCCAAATTAGAACTTGTCATGACATAATATAATCTGTGGATAAGATTTGCCACAAAACATTTGAATTTGAATTTGTAGCTGATTTGAAAGGGAAATGAAAGGAAAATAAAAACAGAAAATAAAAAGAACAAGTACTGTTGCGCCTGGGCCTCACTACCGCAATTCAGCCCACTAGCAGATGATTGCCGCGCGGCCCATACCTCGCGCGCGGGCATGCCGACATGCGGGCCCTGCGGGGCAGTCTCAAGCGCGCTCTACATGGAGTTAGGTTACTCTGACTTGCGGGCCCGGTTGTCAGCTCTCTCCCTTCCTCCCGATACACCGACTGGTGGGACCGTTTGACCAGTCACTGCGTCGCTGCCATCTTCTTCTCCGCGAAAATCGCGCGGCGCGAACGAACCTGGCCGCCACGATCGGCGCAGGGCCCGCTCGGACCGTTGGGGTGTTGACCATATAAATGCGCGCGGTGCCGTGACCACTCATCACCCCACCTAGCCGCATTTGCACCGTCGTTAGGCTCTCAGTACACCGCCGCGCGGAGATAGCTCACCGTCGCCGCCGACTCGTCCCTTCGCCGCCGTTCCAGCGTTGGCAGGAGGTCGGGGTGATTCGCTTGGGCTCGTGGAACGTGTCTGTGGCGAATTGGGGCCGAGAAAGCCTTGGTCGTCGACTGAATTTCTCGCCGGAGTGGATCTTGGACTTGAACCCGCTGTTCCTCGTCATTTGGACTCACCACTGCTCCAAACCTCGGTAAGTCTTTACCCATGTGACTCACCAAGAAATACTCTCCTCATAGCACCAATCGGGGTAGCGAATAGGTCTCTGGTGCGCCGGCAGGGCCGGTCTCCGGCGAGCGCGCCACCGCGGGGGCTCTGCTCCGGTGGTCTGCTGCTCGGAGTAGGCGAGAGTACTGGGCCGTCGGATCCTCATTTGAACGGTCCAGATTAGCAGGAGAGCATCAATTGGGTCGGGTAACGAGTGCCATCCGATTTTGATCCGGTGGTGGAAATCGGATCGGGATTTCATTATACTGTGTCCGTCGGATTTGAATCCAAGGGATCACACTGAGTACCGGTTCGCGGGAGTAGTGTTTTAATCTGGTGCGCCCATATTCAATCCAACGGTTGTGAGCGCCCCGTACCCCCTTCACGGGATCACTTTACAATTGAACCCCTCTGTTTAGGCGAATTAGAACCCGCCGTCCAGTGAGCGTTGTTCACTGTGTCTGGGCTATTTTGCGCCAGAGTCCCTGCCCTTTTACAAATTTGAGGCCTAGTCCAGTGACAGGTTAAAATGGATAAATGAATTAGGAAATGTATTTTTAATACAAAAATAAGTGCTAAATCTTCAATAATTTATAGAAAATTCATACTTGCTCCAAATTAATCCATTCCACTTTCTAAATTTTTATAATTTTATTGTCTATCATTTAGAGCCACTGTTTTATCATGACAACAGTAGGAAAATTAATCTCACACTTAATCTTATTTTAAACACATAAAACCTTTGAAAATCCATAACTTAAAATCTATAACTCCAAAAAAAATTATGATTCCTGTTCCTAGAATTTTATTTTATTATGTAGAATATTTCTGTGTATTTTGTTTACATTCTTGGTGTAATGTTAATTTTCCCTATATCATGTGCTTGCTTGTATTGTGGCGAGTAGAAGAGCCTGTTGCTGAGGATCCTGGTGAGCAGCAGGTTGAAGTAGCTGAGCAGGAGCTCATTGAAGGCAAGTTGTGCCCTTGACCACTTTTTACCCAATAATGTTTCTTAATATCATTTATCCATGCATAGGTTAATTTTGATGGGACCCAATAGGTCACCCTAGATTGTTTATCTCATTACCTTGTTTACCTCTGAATCACTTGGGTAGTTTGCTATTGCTTTATATGGTTTTGGGATAATCATTTATTACCTCTATGTTCCAATTCTTTTTGTTATTCTATTTATGTTCATGTTGAGATCATTAATGTTAATTGGAACATAGAGCTTAACTTGAGTAACACGTGCCACCACAAGGGTTTAATGGGACGCCCTTGGCTGACTAATTAGGAAAGCTAGTGGAAGACTACCTTACCCGAAAGGGGCAAGGGCAGTAGGGGAGTGGTCAGTGTAGGGAGGTCCTTGGTTGATTTTGCTGCGATGGCAGTCAGCCGAGAACCCTGCATTGGAACTTCCTATAAACTGTAGCAGGTTTTCGGAAGCTAGTGGAACTTTGTAAAGGCCTCGTAGTGTTGCCCTGCCGCGCTTCCTAGGTAGAGGTGTATGGGATTCGCGACCCCTTGGCAGATGGGTAACATGACTTGTGGGTAAAGGGTACAACCTCTGCAGAGTGTAAAACTGGTATACTAGCCGTGCTCGCAGTCATGAGCAGCTCAGGACTCTCTGATGATTAATTTATGGAACCTAAATTCAATTTTGTCATTTGCATATGCATGGGTTTATTATTAATTTGTTCTATTACTTTATTTAAGGTTTGATATTTACTTACACTTAGTAATTGCTAATAAAATTTTGATCAACTACTTAAAAGCAATGCTCAGCTTTAACCATTCTCTTTGATAAGCCTTACACTCCATGAGCTCCCACCTTTGGTGAGTTCATGTCACATTATTCCCCACGACTTGTTGAGCGATGAACGTATGTGAGCTCACTCTTGCTGTCTCACACCCCCCCACAGGAGAAGAACAGGTGGTTCAGGAGGAGCCACAAGGCGAGGAGTATGATCTGATCTAGGTGGCGTTTCTCAGTTGACATTGGCGCCGACGATTCTTAGTTCGTTTTATATTTATTCTTTTATTTTGTAATAAGTCTTCCGCTATGTAATAAATACTCTGATGTTTTGTGACATTTATCTCTATACACTATGTTATTATATATGTTGTCTTCTTGGCGCATGTATGAGATGCACCTGCTTTGTCCCTTAAAGTCGGGTGTGACATGAGGTATCCGTATCCCGGTGGCGTAGGAGTCCCTCGGCTCGGTCAGCCTTGGCTGCTTACGTGTACTCCGTCGTTTCCAGGATCCGCTTTTCGAAGTAGTCAAAAAGCACGAAAGAAATTCTGCTAAAAAGAGATCCTTTTTCGAGGAAAATTTCGACGCGGAGGGGGTCTCCCCCCTTTTAGCCCCCGAGGGAGGGTCGGGCTTTGCCGAGGCGAGGTCGACCCTTCCTTGATGACTAAACTTTGCGTGGGTGCGAGGTATATGAACAACTTGAAAACATCTTAAGGGTAGAAGCGACGTAGCTGTTTGATGTTCCAAGCGTTGCCGTAGATCTCGCCTTGATTGTTGGCCAGCTTGTATGTTCCGGGCTTCAGGACTTTGGCGATGACGAATGGCCCCTCCCAGGGGGGCGTGAGCTTGTGCCTCCCTCGGGCGTCTTGCCGCAGCCGAAGCACCAGATCGCCCACCTGGAGGTCTCGGGACCGGACCCCTCGGGCGTGGTAGCGTCGCAGGGACTGCTGGTACCGCGCCGAGTGTAGTAAGGCCTTGTCCCGAGCCTCTTCCAGCTGGTCCAGCGATTCTTCTCGGCTAGCTTGGTTGCTTTGATCGTTGTAGGCCCTCGTCCTCGGGGAGCCGTATTCCAGGTCAGTGGGTAAGATGGCCTCGGCCCCGTAGACCAGGAAGGACGGCGTGAAACCCGTGGCTCGGCTCGGCGTCGTCCTCAGGCTCCAGACCACCGAGGGGAGTTCCTTCATCCATCGCTTGCCGAACTTGTTGAGGCCGTTGTAAATCCGAGGCTTGAGCCCTTGTAGAATCATGTCGTTGGCACGCTCTACTTGCCCATTCGACATGGGATGAGCCACGACAGCCCAGTCCACCCGGATGTGGTGATCCTCGCAAAAATCCAAGAATTTTCTGCCGGTGAACTGGGTACCGTTGTCGGTGATGATGGAGTTTGGGACCCCAAAGCGATGGATGATGTTGGTGAAGAACGCCACCGCCTGCTCGGACCTGATGCTGTTCAGGGGTCGGACCTCGATCCACTTGGAGAATTTGTCGATGGCGACCAGCAGGTGCGTGTAGCCCCCGGGCGCCTTCTGCAAGGGACCGACGAGGTCCAGACCCCATACAGTGAAGGGCCAGGTGATGGGTATCGTCTGCAGAGCCTGAGCGGGCAGGTGGGTCTGCTTCGCATAGAATTGGCACCCTTCGCAGGTGCGGACAATTCTAGTGGCGTCAGCCACCGCCGTTGGCCAGTAGAAGCCTTGCCGGAAGGCATTCCCGACAAGGGCTCGAGGCGCTGCATGATGGCCGCAAGCCCCCGAGTGTATTTCTTGCAGGAGTTCCTGACCTTCGGCGATGGAGATGCATCGCTGGAGGATGCCCGAGGGGCTCCGGTGGTAGAGCTCCTCCTCATCGCCCAGCAAGACGAACGACTTGGCGCGTCGAGCTACCCGCCGAGCCTCGGCTTGGTCGAGGGGTAGCTCTCCCTGGCGGAGATATCGCAGGTACGGGGCCTACCAATTTCGATCAGGCGTGGCCCCGCTCTGCTCCTCCTCGACGTGCAGTGCCTCGGCCCCTAGGGCCGAGGGTACCTCGGGCCGAACCGAGGGCGCCTCGGGCTCGGGCGAGTCGTCGACCTTGACGGAGGGTTGGTGCAGATCCCGGGAGAAGACGTCCGGGGGGACCGTCGTTCGCCCCGAGGCTATTTTAGCCAGCTCGTCTGCAGTCTTGTTGTAGCGCCGAGCGATGTGGTTGAGCTCGAGCCCGAAGAACTTGTCTTCCAGGCGCCGAACCTCATCGCAGTAGGCCTCCATCTTTGGGTCGCGGCAGTGGGAGTTCTTCATGACTTGGTCAATGACGAGCTGCGAGTCACCGCGGGCGTCGAGGCGTCTGACCCCTAGCTCGATGGCGATCCGCAACCCGTTGACCAGAGCTTCGTACTCGGCCACATTGTTGGACGCCGGGAAATGGAGGCGTAGCACGTAGCGTAGGTGCTTCCCGAGGGGTGAGATGAAGAGCAGGCCCGCGCCGGCTCCCATCTTCATCAGCGACCCGTCGAAAAACATGGTCCAGAGCTCCGGTTGGATCGGAGCCGTCGGCAGCTGGGTGTCGACCCATTCAGCTACGAAGTCCGCCAACACCTGGGACTTGATGGCTTTCCGAGGGGCGAACGAGATCGTTTCGCCCATGATATCCACTGCCCACTTTGCGATCCTGCCCGAGGCCTCTCGGCACTGGATGATCTCCCCCAGGGGGAAGGATGACACCACAGTTACCGGATGAGACTCGAAGTAGTGTCGTAACTTCCGCCTTGTCAGGATCACAACATACAACAGCTTCTGAACTTGCGGGTAGCGGATCTTGGTCTCGGACAATACTTCGCTGACGAAGTAGACTGGCCTTTGAACGGGCAATGCATGCCCTTCTTCTTGCCTCTCGACTACAATCGCGGCGCTAACCACCTGAGTGGTGGCGGCGACGTAGACCAAGAGGGCTTCTCCATCAGCTGGGGGCACCAAGACAGGCGCCTTTGTAAGGAGCGCCTTCAGGTTCCCGAGGGCTTCCTCGGCCTCAGGGGTCCAAGCGAAACTCTCGGCCTTCCTTAAGAGGCGGTACAGAGGCAGACCTCTTTCGCCGAGGCGTGAGATGAAGCGGCTCAGGGCCGCGAGGCATCCCATGACCCTCTGTACGCCTTTTAAGTCCTTGATGGGTCCCATGCTGGTGATAGCTGCGATCTTCTCCGGGTTGGCTTCGATGCCTCGCTCGGAGACGATGAACCCCAGGAGCATGCCCCGGGGCACCCCGAAGACACACTTCTCAGGATTGAGCTTGACTCCTTTCGCCTTGAGACATCGGAATGTCACTCCAAGGTCGGAGAGGAGGTCGGAAGCCTTCCTTGTCTTGACTACGATGTCATCGACGTAGGCCTCGACTGTGCGACCGATGTGTTCGCCGAACACATGGTTCATGCACCGCTGGTACGTCGCGCCCGAATTCCTCAGACCGAACGGCATGGTGACATAGCAGTACATGCCGAACGGCGTGATGAAAGAAGTCGCGAGTTGGTCGGACTCTTTCATCCGGATCTGGTGATACCCTGAGTAGGCATCGAGGAAGGACAGGGTTTCGCACCCAGCAGTGGAATCCACGATTTGATCGATGCGAGGCAGAGGGTAGGGAACCTTCGGACATGCTTTGTTGAGACCAGTGTAGTCTACACACATCCGCCATTTCCCCCCTTTTTTCCTCACAAGCACAGGGTTGGCAAGCCATTCGGGATGGAATACCTCTTTGATGAACCCCGCTGCCATTAGCTTGTGGATCTCCTCGCCTATCGCTCTGCGCTTCTCCTCGTCGAATCGGCGCAGAGGCTGCCTCACGGGTCGGGCTTCGGCCCGAATATCCAGCGAGTGCTCGGCGACATCCCTCGGTATGCTGGGCATGTCCGAGGGACTCCACGCAAAGACGTCGGCGTTTGCGCGGAGAAAGTCGACGAGCACTGCTTCCTATTTGGGGTCGAGCCCGGAACCAATCCGGATCTGCTTGGAGGTGCCGCCACTGGGGTCGAGTGGGACGGCCTTAACCGTCTCCGCTGGCTCGAAGTTGCCGGCATGACGCTTCACGTCTGGCACCTCTTTGGAGAGGTTCTCCAGGTCGGCGATGAGGGCCTCGGACTCGGCGAGGGCCTCGACGTACTCCACGCACTCCACGCCGCATTCGAACGCGTGTTTGTACGTGGGGCCGACGGTGATGACCCCGTTGGGGCCCGACATCTTGAGCTTCAGGTAGGTGTAGTTGGGGACGGCCATGAACTTCGCGTAGCATGGCCTTCCCAGTACCGCGTGGTAGGTTCCTCGGAACCCGACCACTTCGAACGTCAAGGTCTCCCTTCGGAAGTTGGAGGGCGTTCCGAAGCAGACGGGGAGGTCGAGTCGTCCGAGGGGCTGGACGCGCTTCCTAGGGATGATCCCGTGGAAGGGCGCAACACCTGCTCGGACGGAGGACAGATCGACGCGCAGGAGCTTGAGGGTCTCGGCGTAGATGATGTTGAGGCAGCTGCCCCCATCCATCAGGACCTTGGTGAGCCTGACGTTGCCGACGATGGGGTCGACGACGAGCGGGTATTTCCCCGGGCTCGGCACATGGTCGGGGTGGTCAGCCTGGTCGAAGGTGATGGGCTTGTCGAACCAGTCTAGGTAGACTGGCGCCGCCACCTTCACCGAGCAGACCTCCCGGCGCTCTTGCTTGCGATGCCGAGCCGAGGTATTCGCCGCATGCCCACCGTAGATCATGAAGCAGTCGCGGACCTCGGGGAACTCTCCTGCTTGGTGATCTTCTTTCTTGTCGTCGTCGTGGGCCCTGCCACCCTCCGCGGGTGGCCCGGCCCTGTGGAAGTGGTGCCGAAGCATGACGCACTCCTCGAAAGTGTGCTTAACGGGCCCCTGATGGTAGGGGCACGGCTTCTTGAGCATCTTGTCGAAGAGGTTAGCACCTTCGGGGGGCTTCCGAGGGTTCTTGTACTCGGCGGCGGCGACAAGGTCCGCGTCAGCGGCGTCGCGTTTCGATTGCGACTTCTTCTTGCCCTTCTTCTTGGCGCCGCGCGGAGTAGACGCCTCGGGAGCCTCTTCCGATGGGCGGCCCTGGGGCTGCTTGTCCTTTCGGAAGATAGCCTCAACCGCCTCCTGGCCAGAGGCGAACTTGGTGGCGATGTCCATCAGCTCGCTCGCCCTGGTGGGGGTCTTGCGACCCAACTTACTCACCAGGTCGCGGCAGGTGGTGCCGGCAAGGAACGCGCCGATGACATCCAAGTCGGTGATGTTGGGCAGCTCGGTGCGCTGCTTCGAAAATCGCCGGATGTAGTCCCGGAGCGACTCTCCCGGCTGTTGCCGGCAGCTCCGAAGGTCCCAGGAATTTCCGGGGCGCATGTACGTGCCCTGGAAATTGCCGGCGAAGGCTTGGACCAAGTCATCCCAGTTGGAGATCTGCCCCGGAGGCAGGTGCTCCAACCAGGCGCGAGCAGTGTCGGAGAGGAACAGGGGAAGGTTGCGGATGATGAGGTTGTCGTCGTCCGTTCCACCCAGTTGGCAGGCCAGGCGGTAGTCCGCGAGCCATAGTTCCGGCCTCGTTTCCCCCGAGTACTTTGTGATAGTAGTCGGGGGTCGGAACCGGGTCGGGAACGGCGCCCGTCGGATGGCCCGACTGAAGGCCTGCGGACCGGGTGGTTCGGGCGAGGGACTCCGATCCTCCCCGCTGTCGTAGCGCCCCCCACGCCTGGGGTGGTAGCCTCGGCGCACCCTTTCGTCGAGGTGGGCCCGACGGTCGCGTCGATGGTGCTCGTTGCCGAGGTGTCCCGGGGCCGCAGGCGCGGTGTTGCGCGTGCGCCCGGTGTAGACCGAGGCTTCCCGCATAAATCGGGAAGTCGCGGCGTGAGGCTCCGAGGGGTATCCCTGCCTTCGGGAGGCAGTGCTCTCGGCCCGTCGGGCCGCAGCGCCTTCCAGGAGATTCTTGAGCTCTCCCTGGATTCGCCGACCCTCGGTGGTTGATGGCTCCGGCATCGTGCGGAGGAGCATCGCTGCGGCTGCCAGGTTCTGACCAACCCCGCTGGATGCGGGCGGCGGCCTGAGTGTAACACCCCGGGATCCACAAACACCACAGAATGCTACTAAACTACACATCTAACATTCATATATAAAATTTCGACAACATCTCCTTTGAAAATTGCATAAACGGGGGAAGCAACAAAGTATAAATAGATATCATGATAAGAAAACATATAAGACATTAATAATCTGCTAGCAATGGGAAGACAACCATAACAACAATGAACTGAATTAATCAGTGCGCACGACTAGTTAAAAACAAACATCCTTTGACAAGAAGTTTCTAATTAAATCATGGCTGTGTCTGGGCAGCATTATTATGAGAGTGAAGGTGGATGTGCTGCTACTTCCCACTCCCCTTGATGAGCAACAAGCACCTGCATTGAGTAATGCAAGAGTGAGATGAAACATCTCAGCAAGCTAATTGTTCTGACGAGATATTTAAACCACAAATTGAATTCATCAACATTTTAAAAGAGACACAATAAAAAATCAGAAATACTTGTAGATATAGAACACAGTAGTCCCACTATAACCAATACCATCTCATTTCCTCGAACAACCACAATAGGTTCTATAACACTTCCCTGCGTCAACAATACCTGCAAATATCACTTCAATGTATGCATAGGAATGCAATGTGTAGGTACTCTATCTTCATACCTCTGGGGGTATAAAACCACATCATCTGCAAATATCACTTCAATGAATGCATATGAATGCAATGCATATGTCCTCTGCCTTCATACCTCTAAGGGTATGAAGCCGCATCGTACCCCTTCTCGGACAACGTACGATGCTAAGTTGTACCGGTACGGTCGGACCATAGGTCACGACAAAACTTCATATGCAAATGAGTCATGCAATGTATATGGCATGCTACATTTATCAATAAACTTCACTTCCTTTAGATACAACACAAACCTCAAATAATACTTCATTTATCTTCAGATACAATACCAACCTCAAATAATACTTCATTTACCTTCAGATATGTGAATTAATCTCGTGAGTCATACTGAAATCATAATCATCATCAATATATGATTGAGCATCAGTATAATGCAAGCAAGTAAAGCATCACCATAGAGTCCAATTATGAAAGAATCTGATACTTCTGAATATTAGAGTGTAGGCAATAGAAATAACAGGTCAGAACGGAAGCAACCACCGCTACATTCACTTGCCTTCATCGAAGAAGAAGAAATGTACTAGACATGATCTGGAGTGTAGCCACCTGCTAGTGGGCATAAAACTTAGTACAAATATTTCACAAACATTTGCCATCAATCAACAAAACACTCCTACACTTGAAACCAAGACCCAGTGGAAAGACTCCCACCCTGAACCACATGCCATACAGCAGCAACGCTGTTTGTTAATTTTGTATCTTTAAAATTAAAACAGCGGTGATATCAAACAAATACTCTAGGAGTATCTACACAAAATACTCTACAATTTCAGTATTCAATAGATAATTAAATTCTGCCATCTACAAGTTCTAAAACATCTGACAAGATAACTGACTGAATCTGTTTTAGACAGCAGTATGGTTAACTTTAAAATTCGATATCTCCCAAACTACTGAACCAAAAATTATGAAATTCTGCTGTAAGTAAGAACTTTTATCCCTCTACAAAAGTCTCCATAGTTGGAAGAGCCAATTCGGCCATTTACTAGATGAAACTCACCAGTGAACAGACCCACTCATTTTTGTCAGGTAAACAGAAACAGCCACAGTAAAACAAACATAACTGGAGTTTCACAAATCATATGAATGCACTCTTTAACAATCTGGAAAGCTTATGAAATTATCTACAACTTCTTTTACCAACCCACAGTTTAATTCTGTTGATAAAATTTCCTAAATCTTAAGAGAACAGATTCTGCACAGAATTATGAGACTGAAAAACTGCTATAGTAAAACTGCAATAACTTTCTGGTCGGATGTCCGATTGAGGTGTTCTTCGCGGCCACGGAAAGATCTACAAATAATCTACGACTCATACATAGACTTTTCATTTTTTTGAGGCCACTAAAACCACGGAAAACTGGCATGAACAGAAACTGTCGAATCTGCCATTCTGCAGAAAACTAAATTCGGGATCAAAACCTAACCCCACATCAAATCCAACCTCTAATCCTTTAATTCCCATGATCCACAACCTCCAAAAGCCTATAATTACAGGGAGGAACAAGGATCTCATCCATACCTAGGGTTTCCCCAAGAAATCTTCAAGAAGAGATGGGGAAGAACATCTCCTTGATCCTCTCTTCCTCTTCAATTCAACGTGCCCCTCCTTTTCTCGATCCTTGCTGCGTAGGGGGAGATCTTGGGGGAGGAAGCAATGGATGATGGCTGCCATAGGGGGAGGGGGCGTCTAGCCAAGGGGGAGAAAAGGGGGTGGCGGCCAAGAGGGGGGGTGAAGGGAAAAAAAAGGGGTGGCCACCTAGGGTTTTTGTGGGAGAAAGAAACGACGCCTCAGATGACTTCTATCTTTGCATCCAATGGCCCACAACCCTTTACCTCATCCACGCACCAGAGATTAACTTTTGGTCAACATTTTTTTGGGATATTACACTCTACCCCCCTTAAAAAGAATTCGACCTCGAATTCGGCCACTCCAAGCAAAACACCCAAGGTACCCCATATAGCACCACAATTCAAAACATGGATCCATTATTGGTCTTAATTAACACAAGAACTTCTACCTTGGACTAATTGTCTAAGGAAACTACACGACCTGACATTAAGCATGAAACAACATGTAATGAAGCTCAAAGCATGTCATAGTTGCAATCAACACTACAATTTCACACCATCAAATTTGGATGCAGCTATACATCAACATCAATGTCTTAAGACAACACTCTTTTATGAAGGGGTAATATGGACCAAGCACAACCCTTACCAACTTCAACCATTAATTTTAATTAAATGGTGAAACATCTACACCCGACGAATGTATAAGAAGATCAAACACCTCACCTTAAAGCACCATGAAACAAGTAGTTCTATTGGAACAAAACTCCTAATCTTTCTAAACCTTATTCTTGCCATCATGAAAAGATAATCATGTAATCTAACATTCCTTACACCCCACCAAAAGGGAGAAAATCTATAGAACTAATGGAGCAATAAAGCCAAAAGAAGCCAATAACATCTTGTGCGGCATAGTTCATCGAAGAAATGCCAAAAACTCTACATAGAGCACTGATAGCCCAACAACAACACAATACTTGCTTAACCCATGTCACTATACTTCATTCAACATCTCAACTAAGAAAAATATCCAACTAGTAAGGATAACCTACACATAATATAAGTCTTCATCTACTGTAGTTCAGAAACTTACATTTCATTCTATCATACGATGCACTCAAAGTACCAGACATACAAAGTCAATAATAATAACCCCTAATCCTTCACACATTTGACAAACATATTAAGCTGATGTAAACACCACATCATCTAGGAGTAGGTGACTAGCCACACCCAACCAACTCTAGGCTAGGCAAGGACTTCCTTCAAACCAATAGATAGGTGGTCTAAAAAAATGGCTCCACAAGCATGCATCGAAAAGGGAACCACCAGATCCTCAATGTATCAATACATAATCAATGGATCAAGAGAATCAAAGATTTATTCTACAATTAGTATGACTAATAGGCAACCACTTTAAACCACATCTAGGCTTTGTGGCAACTAGAACACACAATATGAGAGAGACATGTAAGCCATTCTGGCTATGAAAAGACTTCCCCCAAAAATCCATATAAAGTACCAATATTCATTTCTTTCAAAACTGGTTTCTCAACATAAACAATCATTCTTTGCAATGATAGTTGGAGCTATCCACCAACCGCTCAACAACTTAAATTCAAATTGATGATTACCTTGTACCCCAAAACACGCAATTCACACTCCTCTTAGAAACATCCACAATCAAGCATATATAACAATATTATTGTAATAAAACTCAACCATGAAAAACATGGTGAAAACGACATAGGCATACTTGTATATCACAAGCATAATAACAACTTCATTCTCACCAATGACCAGCGATATCTACCGCATTAACAAAACAATATCAAAATTTCAGAAATAAATTATATCAAGCATTAAGCCATAAACAACTTACCACATCACCGTAAAGGAATAGGGAGAGGTGAAACTATTGTCATCTGCACTCTAAAGACATTAATATATATCAAAGATATTTGAACCCATACCCTTCCTATATGTGCAAGTGTGTCAAATTTATCTTCAAATTGCCAAGAATCTAAAGCCTATCCTCTGATACCAACTGTAACACCCCGGGATCCACAAACACCACAGAATGCTACTAAACTACACATCTAACATTCATATATAAAATTTCGACAACATCTCCTTTGAAAATTGCATAAACGGGGGAAGCAACAAAGTATAAATAGATATCATGATAAGAAAACATATAAGACATTAATAATCTGCTAGCAATGGGAAGACAACCATAACAACAATGAACTGAATTAATCAGTGCGCACGACTAGTTAAAAACAAACATCCTTTGACAAGAAGTTTCTAATTAAATCATGGCTGTGTCTGGGCAGCATTATTATGAGAGTGAAGGTGGATGTGCTGCTACTTCCCACTCCCCTTGATGAGCAACAAGCACCTGCATTGAGTAATGCAAGAGTGAGATGAAACATCTCAGCAAGCTAATTGTTCTGACGAGATATTTAAACCACAAATTGAATTCATCAACATTTTAAAAGAGACACAATAAAAAATCAGAAATACTTGTAGATATAGAACACAGTAGTCCCACTATAACCAATACCATCTCATTTCCTCGAACAACCACAATAGGTTCTATAACACTTCCCTGCGTCAACAATACCTGCAAATATCACTTCAATGTATGCATAGGAATGCAATGTGTAGGTACTCTATCTTCATACCTCTGGGGGTATAAAACCACATCATCTGCAAATATCACTTCAATGAATGCATATGAATGCAATGCATATGTCCTCTGCCTTCATACCTCTAAGGGTATGAAGCCGCATCGTACCCCTTCTCGGGCAACGTACGATGCTAAGTTGTACCGGTACGGTCGGACCATAGGTCACGACAAAACTTCATATGCAAATGAGTCATGCAATGTATATGGCATGCTACATTTATCAATAAACTTCACTTCCTTCAGATACAACACAAACCTCAAATAATACTTCATTTATCTTCAGATACAATACCAACCTCAAATGATACTTCATTTACCTTCAGATATGTGAATTAATCTCGTGAGTCATACTCAAATCATAATCATCATCAATATATGATTGAGCATCAGTATAATGCAAGCAAGTAAAGCATCACCATAGAGTCCAATTATGAAAGAATCTGATACTTCTGAATATTAGAGTGTAGGCAATAGAAATAACAGGTCAGAACGGAAGCAACCACCGCTACATTCACTTGCCTTCATCGAAGAAGAAGAAATGTACTAGACATGATCTGGAGTGTAGCCACCTGCTAGTGGGCATAAAACTTAGTACAAATATTTCACAAACATTTGCCATCAATCAACAAAACACTCCTACACTTGAAACCAAGACCCAGTGGAAAGACTCCCACCCTGAACCACATGCCATACAGCAGCAACGCTGTTTGTTAATTTTGTATCTTTAAAATTAAAACAGCGGTGATATCAAACAAATACTCTAGGAGTATCTACACAAAATACTCTACAATTTCAGTATTCAATAGATAATTAAATTCTGCCATCTACAAGTTCTAAAACATCTGACAAGATAACTGACTGAATCTGTTTTAGACAGCAGTATGGTTAACTTTAAAATTCGATATCTCCCAAACTACTGAACCAAAAATTATGAAATTCTGCTGTAAGTAAGAACTTTTATCCCTCTACAAAAGTCTCCATAGTTGGAAGAGCCAATTCGGCCATTTACTAGATGAAACTCACCAGTGAACAGACCCACTCATTTTTGTCAGGTAAACAGAAACAGCCACAGTAAAACAAACATAACTGGAGTTTCACAAATCATATGAATGCACTCTTTAACAATCTGGAAAGCTTATGAAATTATCTACAACTTCTTTTACCAACCCACAGTTTAATTCTGTTGATAAAATTTCCTAAATCTTAAGAGAACAGATTCTGCACAGAATTATGAGACTGAAAAACTGCTATAGTAAAACTGCAATAACTTTCTGGTCGGATGTCCGATTGAGGTGTTCTTCGCGGCCACGGAAAGATCTACAAATAATCTACGACTCATACATAGACTTTTCATTTTTTTGAGGCCACTAAAACCACGGAAAACTGGCATAAACAGAAACTGTCGAATCTGCCATTCTGCAGAAAACTAAATTCGGGATCAAAACCTAACCCCACATCAAATCCAACCTCTAATCCTTTAATTCCCATGATCCACAACCTCCAAAAGCCTATAATTACAGGGAGGAACAAGGATCTCATCCATACCTAGGGTTTCCCCAAGAAATCTTCAAGAAGAGATGGGGAAGAACATCTCCTTGATCCTCTCTTCCTCTTCAATTCAACGTGCCCCTCCTTTTCTCGATCCTTGCTGCGTAGGGGGAGATCTTGGGGGAGGAAGCAATGGATGATGGCTGCCATAGGGGGAGGGGGCGTCTAGCCAAGGGGGAGAAAAGGGGGTGGCGGCCAAGAGGGGGGGTGAAGGGAAAAAAAAGGGGTGGCCACCTAGGGTTTTTGTGGGAGAAAGAAACGACGCCTCAGATGACTTCTATCTTTGCATCCAATGGCCCACAACCCTTTACCTCATCCACGCACCAGAGATTAACTTTTGGTCAACATTTTTTTGGGATATTACACTGAGCCTGACATCGTTGGCGACGCGGTGCTGGAGACCTTGGGGCAGGTGACGTATTTCTCCGGCCGGGGGTTGGCCCGCCCATGCCTGCCCGACGTCCCGGCGGATCGTCTCAAGCGCCCCTGTTCCCTCGTCGAGCCTGGTCTGCGCCCCGCGGACTTGCTCGAGCTGTGGGTCGTGACCCCCCGCTGGAACGGGGACCATAGCTAGCTCCCGCGGGATGTCGGCGCGAGGCGCCGGCCTAGGCAAATCACCGTCCTCCGGCATGCCAAGATGGTTGCCTTCGGAGGGATCCCCTAGCTTGACGTGGAAACATTCGCGGCTTGGGCCGCAGTCCTCATCGTCAAGGCTGCGGCTTCCGTCGGAACAGTCAGAGAGGCAGTAGTCACATGCGGTCATGAAGTCCCGCATGGCACTGGGGTTGCCAAATCCAGAGAAATCCCAACAGATGCTGGGATCGTCATCTTCCTCGGACCCAGAGGGCCCGTAGGTCGAGACGTCCGTCAATCGGTCCCAAGGCGACCGCATACGAAACCCCAGTGGGGTTGCACTCGCCTCAATGAGAGCGTCCGTGAGAGCACCTAGAGGGGGGGTGAATAGGTGATCCTGTAAAACTTAAAAACTTAAGCCACAAAACTTTGATTAAGCGTTAGCACAGTTAATGCCAAGTGGCTAGAAGGAAGATCTTGCACAATACGATAACCACAAAGAGTTCAACACAGAGAAGACACAGTGGTTTATCCCGTGGTTCGGCCAAGTACAACACTTGCCTACTCCACGTTGTGGCGTCCCAACGGACGAGAGTTGCACTCAACTCCTCTCAAGTGATCCAATGATCAACTTGAATACCACAGTGTTATGCTTTTCTTTTCTTATCGCGTTCGCGAGGAATCTCCACAACTTGGAGTCTCTCACCCTTACACTTGAAGTTTACAAAGAAGCACGGAGTAAGGGAGAGAAGCAACACACACAAATCCACAGCACAATGCGCACACACACGGCCAAGAATCGAGCTCAAAAGACTATCTCAAAGTTCTCACTAGAACGGAGCTCGAATCACTGAGAATGACAAACGAATGCGCAAAGACTGAGTGTGGATGTTCAAGAATGCTCTAAGGTTGCTTCGTGTTCTCCTCCATGCGCCTAGGGGTCCCTTTTATAGCCCCAAGGCAGCTAGGAGCCGTTGAGAACAAATCTGGAAGGCCATCCTTGCCTTCTGTCGTCGGGCGCACCGGACAGTGTCCGGTGCCCGATTTCCTTCCTTAAATAGCGAAGCCGACCGTTGGCGACCTTGGAGCCGTTGGCGCACCGGACATGTCCGGTGCACACCGGACAGTCCGGTGCCCCCTTCTAGCCGTTGGCTCGGCCACGTGTCCCGCGCAGATCGCGCGGCCGACCGTTGGCCCGGCCGACTGTTGGCTCACCGGACAGTCCGGTGCACACCGGACAGTCCGGTGAATTTTAGCCGTACGCTGTCGGCGAATTCCCGAGAGCGGCCACTTCACGCCGAGTCAGCCTGGCGCACCGGACACTGTCCGGTGCACCACCGGACAGTCCGGTGCTCCAGACCGAACAGCCTTTTGGCTGTACACAGCCAACTTTTCTCTGACTCGATTTCTCCTGTTTCAAGCACTTAGACACAATACATTAGTCCTCAAAACAATGTACTAAGGCTTAGAAACATACCTTTACTCTTGATTTGCACTTTGTCCATCCATGGGTATAGATTCACATTTAAGCACTTGTGTTGGCACTCAATCACCAAAATACTTAGAAATGGCCCAAGGGCACATTTCCCTTTCAATCTCCCCCTTTTTGGTGATTTATGCCAACACAACATAAAGCAACTAGAACAAGTGCAATATCACTTCAAATAAAACTCAAATTTATTTTGATTTAATTTTGGCATATATGGATCATCCTTTGCCACCACTTGGTTTGTTTTTGCAAATCAAACTCAAATCTCTGTCTCTAAGTCAAACACACATGTTGAAGCATAAAGAGAGTCATTCCAAAAGAGATTGATCAAGGGTTTCAAAAACTCCCCCTATTTCCCATAATCAACACTTCTCCCCACAAGAAGCCAACTTTTGACAGAAGAGACAACTTTTGACAGAAGAGACAATGCAAGAGTTTTGACAAACCAAAAGCTCTATTCTACTATTTTCAAAGTTTCTCAAGTGGTAGCTGATCCATCTATTACTTTGGCCTTTCTCAAGTGGTAGCTGATCCATCTATTACTTTGGCCTTTATTTTCTCCCCCTTTGGCATCAAGCACCAAAACGGGATCAATCTTGGCCCTTTAACCCCATTGCCTCTCCAAATTCTTCAATTAAGAGCAAATAGGCAATAAGAGTTAAAAGATGAACTTGGAAAAGTTACTCTTTTCATCGGAGTGCAGTGGAAGTCTTGCATGGTCCAAGTCCACCTTTTCCCTTTCAATTCTCCTTCGAGACTAAATCAAGCAAACTCAGGCATATGGTTAGTCTCAAAGGGTCAAGTTGTAACACATCTCCCCCTAAAACTGTGCATCACTTTGCAACGGACTTGTGAGGTCCAGGAAGTGTTTGTACAACTTGAGCACCACAATAAGCAACAAAATGCAGAATGAACATGATCAAAGGCATAAACACATGTATGCTACAGTTCAATCCAAGTTCCGTGAATCTAAGACATTTAGCTCACTACGCAACATGCAAAAGGTCTTCTCATCTAGAGGCTTGGTAAAGATATCGGCTAGCTGGTTCTCGGTGCTAACATGAAACACTTCGATATCTCCCTTTTGCTGGTGGTCTCTCAAAAAGTGATGACGGATGTCAATGTGCTTTGTGCGGCTGTGTTCAACAGGATTTTCCGCCATGCGGATAGCACTCTCATTGTCACATAGGAGTGGGACTTTGCTCAGATTGTAGCCAAAGTCCCGGAGGGTTTGCCTCATCCAAAGTAGTTGCGCGCAACACTGTCTTGCGGCAACATACTCGGCCTCAGCGGTGGATAGGGCAACAAAAGTTTGTTTCTTAGAGTTCCACGACACCAGGGACCTTCCTAAGAATTGGCACGTCCCCGATGTACTCTTCCTATCGACCTTACATCCAGCATAGTCGGAATCTGAGTATCCAACCAAGTCAAAGGTAGACCCCTTTGGATACCAGAGCCCGAAGCAAGGCGTAGCAACCAAATATCTAAGAATTCGCTTCACCGCCACTAAGTGACACTCCTTAGGATCGGATTGAAATCTAGCACACATGCATACGCTAAGCATAATATCCGGTCTACTAGCACATAGATAAAGTAAAGACCCTATCATTGACCGGTATGCTTTTTGATCAACGGACTTACCTCCTTTGTTGAGGTCGGTGTGTCCGTCGGTCCCTATCGGAGTCTTTGCGGGCTTGGCGTCCTTCATCCCAAACCGCTTCAGCAAGTCTTGCGTGTACTTCGTTTGGGAGATGAAGGTGCCGTCCTTGAGTTGCTTCACTTGGAACCCAAGGAAGTAGTTCAACTCGCCCATCATCGACATCTCGAATTTTTGTGTCATCACCCTGCTAAACTCTTCACAAGACTTTTGGTTAGTAGAACCAAATATTATGTCATCGACATAAATTTGGCACACAAAAAGATCACTGTCGCAAGTCTTAGTAAAAAGAGTTGGATCGGCTTTCCCAACCTTGAAAGCATTAGCAATTAAGAAGTCTCTAAGGCATTCATACCATGCTCTTGGGGCTTGCTTAAGTCCATAGAGCGCCTTAGAGAGCTTACACACGTGGTCGGGGTACCGTTCATCCTCGAAGCCAGGGGGTTGCTCCACGTACACCTCCTCCTTGATCGGCCCATTGAGGAAAGCGCTCTTCACATCCATTTGGTACAACCTGAAAGAATGGTGAGCGGCATATGCTAGCAAGATACAAATGGACTCTAGCCTAGCCACAGGAGCAAAAGTCTCCTCAAAGTCCAAACCTGCGACTTGGGCATAACCTTTTGCCACAAGTCGAGCCTTGTTCCTTGTCACCACTCCGTGCTCGTCTTGTTTGTTGCGAAACACCCACTTGGTTCCCACAACATTTTGCTTAGGACGAGGCACCAGTGTCCAAACTTCATTGCGCTTGAAGTTGTTGAGTTCCTCCTGCATGGCCAACACCCAGTCCGGATCTAGCAAGGCCTCTTCTACCCTAAAAGGCTCAATAGAAGAGACAAAGGAGTAATGCTCACAAAAATTAACTAATCGAGATCGAGTAGTTACTCCCTTGCTAATATCACCCAGAATTTGGTCGACGGGATGATCCCTTTGAATCATCGCTCGAACTTGGGTCGGAGGTGCCAGTTGCACTTCTTCCTCCATCACTTGATCATCTTGTGCTCTCCCTTGATCAAGCGCCTCCACTTGAGGTACCTGTTCGTCATCTTCGGTTGGGGGATGCACCATAGTTGAGGAAGAAGGTTGATCTCGTTCATCTTGTTCCTGTGGCCGCACTTCTCCAATCGCCATGGTTCGTATAGCGGCTGTCGGAACATCTTCTTCATCTACATCATCACAATCAACAACTTGCTCTCTTGGAGAGCCATTAGTCTCATCAAATACAACATCGCTAGAGACTTCAACCAAACCCGATGATTTGTTGAAGACTCTATACGCCTTTGTATTCGAGTCATAACCTAACAAAAACCCTTCTACAGCTTTGGGAGCAAATTTAAAATTTCTACCCTTCTTTACTAGAATGTAGCACTTGCTCCCAAATACACGAAAGTAAGATACATTGGGTTTGTTACCGGTTAGTAGCTCATACGAAGTCTTCTTGAGGAGGCGGTGAAGGTAGACCCTGTTGATGGCGTGGCAAGCCGTGTTCACGGCTTCCGACCAAAAGCACTCAGGGGTCTTGAATTCTCCAAGCATAGTCCTCGCCATATCTATGAGCGTCCTGTTCTTCCTCTCTACCACACCATTTTGCTGAGGTGTGTAGGGAGTGGAGAACTCGTGCTTGATCCCCTCCTCTTCAAGGAACTCTTCCACTTGAAGGTTCTTGAATTCGGACCCGTTGTCGCTCCTTATCTTCTTCACCTTGAGCTCAAACTCATTTTGAGCTCTCCTTAGGAAGCGCTTGAGGGTCCCTTGGGTTTCAGACTTATCCTACAAAAAGAACACCCAAGTGAAGCGGGAAAAGTCATCAACAATAACTAGACCATACTTACTTCCTCCTATGCTCAGATAGGCGACGGGTCCGAAGAGGTCCATATGTAGCAGCTCCAGGGGTCTTGATGTTGTCATCACATTTTTGGTGTGATGAGAGCCTCCCACTTGTTTCCCTGCTTGACAAGCTGCACAAGGTCTATCTTTTTCGAAATGAACATTAGTTAGACCTATCACATGTTCTCCCTTTAGAAGCTTGTGGAGGTTCTTCATCCCCACATGTGCTAAGCGGCGATGCCACAGCCAGCCCATGCAAGTCTTAGCCATTAAGCATGCATCTAGACCGGCCTCTTCTTTTGCAAAATCAACTAGGTAAAGCTTGTCGTCTAGTACACCCTTAAAAGCTAGTGAACCATCACATCTTCTAAAGACAGACACATCTACATTTGTAAACAAACAGTTATATCCCATATTGCATAATTGACTAACAGATAGCAAATTATATCCAAGAGACTCTACTAAAAACACATTAGAGATAGAGTGCTCATTTGAGATTGCAATTTTACCTAACCCTTTTACCTTGCCTTGATTCCCATCACCGAATATTATTGAATCTTGGGAATCTTTGTTTTTGACGTAGGAGGTGAACATCTTCTTCTCCCCCGTCATATGGTTTGTGCATCCGCTGTCGATAATCCAGCTTGAACCCCCGGATGCATAAACCTGCAAGGCAAATTTAGGCTTGGGTCTTAGGTACTCAACTCATGTTGGGTCCTGCAAGGTTAGCACAAATATCCTTAGGGACCCAAATGCAAGTTTTGTCTCCCTTGCATCTTGCCCCTAATTTTCTAGCAACTATCTTCCTATTCTTTCTACAAATAGCAAAAGAAGCATTTAAAGCATGATATATTGTAGAAGGTTCATTTACTTTCCTTGGAACATTAACAACATTTCTCCTAGGCAAATTATGAACAGCATTTCTCCTACCAACATTTCTATCATGCACATAAGAAGAACTAGAAGCAAACATGGCATGAGAATCAAAGACATTATATGCATTATAACTCCTATAAGCATTTCTAGATTGTCTCCTATCATGGTACATAAAGGCATGGTTCTTTCGTACACTACTAGCCATAGGGGCCTTCCCTTTCTCCTTGGCGGAGATGGGAGCCTTATGGCTTGTCAAGTTCTTGGCTTCCTTCTTGTAGCCAAGTCCATCCTTAATTGAGGGGTGTCTACCAATTGTGTAGGCATCCCTTGCAAATTTTAGCTTATCAAAATTACTCTTGCTAGTCTTAAGTTGAGCATTAAGACTAGCCAATTCATCATTAAGTTTGGAAATTGAAACTAGGTGTTCACTACAAGCATCAATGTCAAAATCTTTACACCTATTGCAAGTTTCAACAATTTCTACACAAGATGTTGATTTACTAGCTATTTCTAACTTAGCATTCAAATCATCATTAACATTTTTTAATTTAGAGATGGATTCATGACAAGTAGATAATTCACTAGAGAGCATTTCATTCCTTTTAATTTCTAGAGCAAGAGAATTTTGTGCACTAACAAATTTATCATGCTCCTCATATAAAAGATCCTCTTGTTTTTCTAGTAATCTATTCTTGTCATTCAAAGTATCAATCAACTCATTAATCTTATTAATTTTAGATCTATCTAATCCCTTGAATAAGCATGAGTAATCTATCTCATCATCATCACTAGACTCATCCTCACTTGAAGAAGCATAAGTACTAGTATCATGAGTGCTTACTTTATTCTCCCTTGCCATGAGGCAAGTGTGACGCTCGTTGGGGAAGAGGGATGACTTGTTGAAGGCGGTGGCGGCGAGTCCTTCATTGTCGGAGTCGGAGGAGGAGCAATCCGAATCCCACTCCTTTCCGATATGTGCCTCGCCCTTGGCCTTCTTGTAATGCTTCTTCTTCTCCCTTTTGTTCCCCTTTTCCTGGTCACTTTCATTATCGGGACAGTTAGCAATGAAATGACCAATCTTACCACATTTGAAGCAAGAGCGCTTCTCCTTTGTCTTGGTCTTGCTTGGCTGTCCCTTGCGACCTTTAAGCGCCGTCTTGAAGCGCTTAATGATGAGGGCCATCTCCTCATTATTTAGCCTGGCCGCCTCAACTTGTGCCACCTTGCTCGGTAGCGCCTTCTTGCTCCTCGTTGCCTTGAGAGCAATGGGTTGAGGCTCATGAATAGGACCGTTCAACGCGTCGTCCACATATCTTGCCTCCTTGATCATCATTCGCCCGCTTACGAACTTCCCCAGAACTTCTTCGGGCGACATCTTGGTGTACCTAGGATTTTCACGAATATTGTTCACCAAATGAGGATCAAGTACGGTAAAGGACCTTAGCATTAGGCGGACCACGTCGTGATCCGTCCATCGCGTGCTTCCGTAGCTCCTTATTTTGTTGATAAGGGTCTTGAGCCGGTTGTATGTTTGAGTTGGCTCCTCGCCCCTTATCATTGCGAACCGTCCAAGCTCGCCCTCCACCAACTCCATCTTGGTGAGCAAGGTGACATTATTCCCCTCATGAGAGATCTTGAGGGTGTCCCAGATCTGCTTGGCATTGTCCAAGCCGCTCACCTTATGGTACTCGTCCCTGCACAAGGAGGCTAGCAACACAGTAGTAGCTTGTGCATTTTTATGAATCTGTTCATTAATAAACATGGGACTATCCGTACTATCAAAGTGCATTCCACTTTCTACAATCTCCCATATGCTAGGATGGAGAGAGAACAAGTGACTACGCATTTTGTGACTCCAAAATCCGTAGTCCTCTCCATCAAAATGAGGAGGTTTACCAAGTGGAATAGATAATAAATGAGCATTAGTACTTTGAGGAATACGAGAGTAATCAAAAGAAAAGTTCGAATTGACCGGTTTCTTTCTCTCGTATTCGTTGTGGTCGTCGTCCTTTTGGGAGGAAGTAGACTCATCGCTGTCGTAGTAGACAATCTCCTTGATGCGTCTTGTCTTCTTCTTCTTCCCATCTTTGCGTCTGTGGCCCGAGCCCGAGTCGTTGGACTTGTCATCCCTTGGCTCGTTGACGAAGGACTCCTTCTCCTTGTCGTTGATCACCATCCCCTTGCCCTTAGGATCCATCTCTTCGGGCGGTTAGTCCCTTTCTTGAAGAGAACGCCTCTGATACCAATTGAGAGCACCTAGAGGGGGGGTGAATAGGTGATCCTATAAAACTTAAAAACTTAAGCCACAAAACTTTGATTAAGCGTTAGCACAGTTAATGCCAAGTGGCTAGAAGGAAGATCTTGCACAATACGATAACCACAAAGAGTTCAACACAGAGAAGACACAGTGGTTTATCCCGTGGTTCGGCCAAGTACAACACTTGCCTACTCCACGTTGTGGCGTCCCAACGGACGAGAGTTGCACTCAACTCCTCTCAAGTGATCCAATGATCAACTTGAATACCACAGTGTTATGCTTTTCTTTTCTTATCGCGTTCGCGAGGAATCTCCACAACTTGGAGTCTCTCACCCTTACACTTGAAGTTTACAAAGAAGCACGGAGTAAGGGAGAGAAGAAACACACACAAATCCACAGCAAAATGCGCACACACACGGCCAAGAATCGAGCTCAAAAGACTATCTCAAAGTTCTCACTAGAACGGAGCTCGAATCACTGAGAATGACAAACGAATGCGCAAAGACTGAGTGTAGATGTTCAAGAATGCTCTAAGGTTGCTTCGTGTTCTCCTCCATGCGCCTAGGGGTCCCTTTTATAGCCCCAAGGCAGCTAGGAGCCGTTGAGAACAAATCTGGAAGGCCATCCTTGCCTTCTGTCGTCGGGCGCACCGGACAGTCCGGTGCACACCGGACAGTGTCCGGTGCCCGATTTCCTTCCTTAAATAGCGAAGCCGACCGTTGGCGACCTTGGAGCCGTTGGCGCACCGGACATGTCCGGGGCGCACCGGACATGTCCGGTGCACACCGGACAGTCCGGTGCCCCCTTCTAGCCGTTGGCTCGGCCACGTGTCCCGCGCAGATCGCGCGGCCGACCGTTGGCCCGGCCGACTGTTGGCTCACCGGACAGTCCGGTGCACACCGGACAGTCCGGTGAATTTTAGCCGTACGCTGTCGGCGAATTCCCGAGAGCGGCCACTTCACGCCGAGTCAGCCTGGCGCACCGGACACTGTCCGGTGCACCATCGGACAGTCCGGTGCTCCAGACCAAACAGCCTTTTGGCTGTACACAGCCATCTTTTCTCTGACTCGATTTCTCCTGTTTCAAGCACTTAGACACAATACATTAGTCCTCAAAACAATGTACTAAGGCTTAGAAACATACCTTTACTCTTGATTTGCACTTTGTCCATCCATGGGTATAGATTCACATTTAAGCACTTGTGTTGGCACTCAATCACCAAAATACTTAGAAATGGCCCAAGGGCACATTTCCCTTTCAGTCCGCCAAAGCGAGGTCGCTTGGCGGGTTGAGGCCGAGTCGAAATGACGTAAGATGGGAGTTAGTCAGTACCTTTTGGTCGACGAGGAGCGACATAGTCACATCGGGGACTGGTTGCACCGTCGTCTCAGGTACGAGGGCGACGTCCTGCAAGCTCTCCGCGAGTGCGCCGGCGTCGTCTTCTTGCTCGGGATCAGCGTGTCCCGGGGGGACGGCGCCTGCCTTCGTCTCGAACGCGAGGTCGACGCCTGGCGTGCCCTCCGTTGGGGCACTGGGAACGTCGATTCGCTCGACGGCCGACGAAGCGCGGCCTCCCGCTTGGCCTTGGTTGCCCCGCCTCCTCCTCCGTTGGCGGGGGAGAGGACGGGGCGAGCTCGAACGTTGTTCTTCCACCACGCGGGGAAGATGTCGTCGGTTCCGCCACTGGTGGGCGGGTTGTCGGCCGCCATTGTCGTTGTCGCGCGGCGGTGGAAGGAGTATCATGTCATAGCTGCCGTCGAACGACATGAACTCGAGACTCCCGAAACGGAGCACCGTCCCGGGCCGGAGAGGTTGCTGGAGACTGCCCATCTGGAGCTTGACGGGAAGCTGTTCGTCAGCACGCAGCAGGCCCCTACCTGGCGCGCCAACTGTCGGCGTTTCGAGACCGGGGGGTCCCCGAGCCGACGAGTGAGTGTGTCGCGTGCCCCAGCCCAGATGGGTCGAGCGCGTGGGCGAGCGCGAAGGGGGGAGAAGCGAGGTGGCCGGAGACGGGCGTGAGAGAGGTGGAGATCCCGCGGCCTTCGTGTTCGTCCTGCGCCCAGGTCGGGTGCGCTTGCAATAGGGGGGTTACAAGCGTCCACGCGGGTGAGGGAAGCGAGCGGCCCTAAGAGAGCGCATGTCCCGTCCTCGTCCCGCGCGGCCAACCTTCTCTAAGAAGGCCCTGGTCCTCCCTTTTATAGGCGTAAGGAGAGGATCCAGGTGTACAATGGGGGTGTAGCAGAGTGCTACGTGTCTAGCGGAGGGAGAGCTAGCGCCCTAAGTACATGCCAATGTGGCAGCCGGAGAGATCTTGGCACCCTGCTGCGTGATGTCGTGGCTGTCGGAGGAGCAACGGAGCCTGGCGGAGGGACAGCTGTCGGAGCGGTCGAGTCCTTGCTGACGTCCACCTGCTTCCGTAAGAGAGCTGAGAGCCGCCGTCGTCATAGAGCTTGTGGGGCGCCATCATTGCCCATCTGGCGGAGCTAGCCGAATGATGATGGCGCTTCCTGTTAACGTGGCGGGCCTGTGCCCTAGGTCGGGCGACGTGGGGACTCCTCCGAAGCCGGGGTCGAGTCTGTCTTCCGTGGCCGAGACCGAGCCCGAGCCCCCGGGTCGGGCGAGGCGGAGATCGTTCAGCAGAGGCCCGGGCGGAGTCCGAGCCCTGGGGTCGGGCGAAGCGGAGTTCGTCGTCTTCCGGGTCTTAGCCCGAGTCCGAGCCCTGGGGTCGGGCGGAGCGGAGTTCGCCGTCTTCCGGGTCTTAGCCCGAGTCCGAGCCCTCGGGTCGGGCGGAGCGGAGTTCGTCGTCTTCCGGGTCTGAGCCCGAGTCCGAGCCCTGGGGTCGGGCGGAGCGGAGTTCGCCGTCTTCCGGGTCTTAGCCCGAGTCCGAGCCCTGGGGTCGGGCGGAGCGGAGTTCGTCGTCTTCCGGGTCTGAGCCCGAGTCCGAGCCCTGGGGTCGGGCGAAGCGGAGTTCGTCGTCTTCCGGGTCTTAGCCCGAGTCCGAGCCCTGGGGTCGGGCGGAGCGGAGTTCGCCGTCTTCCGGGGCTGAGCCCGAGTCCGAGCCCTGGGTCGGGCGGAGCGGAGCTTCCTATGGCGCCTTTGGCAAGGCCTGACTGCCTGTCAGACTCACTCTGTTGAGTGGCACTGCAGTCGGAGTGGCGCAGGCGGCGCTGTCCTTCTGTCAGACCGGTCAGTGGTGCGACGGAGTGACGGCGGTCACTTCGGCTCTGCCGGGGGGCGCGTGTCAGGATAAAGGTGTCAGACCACCTTTGCGTTAAATGCTCCTGCAACTCGGTCAGTCGGTGCGGCGATTTGGTCAGGGTTGCTTCTCAGCGAAGCCAAGGCCTCGGGCGAGCCGGAGATGCGTCCGCCGTTAAAAGGGGGGCCTCGGGCGAGACGGAAGTCCCTCGAGGTCGCCTGCCCTTGGCCGAGGCTAGGCTCGGGCGAAGCGTGATCGAGTCACTCGTATGGACTGATCCCTGACTTAATCGCACCCATCAGGCCTCTGCAGCTTTATGCTGATGGGGGTTACCAGCTGAGAATTAGGCGTCTTGAGGGTACCCCTAATTATGGTCCCCGACAGCCGTCGTCCGCTGGCGGCTGGTGCGCGCACTACTGTCTAGTGTCTACTGCCTGGCTGCCTGTGCTGTGGCCAGTGGGTTACTCAATTTAGGGAATTAGGGTTAGCCAGCCGCTGTCTCCTGTCTGGGCCAGTGGGCCGTCGCTGCGGCGTCTGCCAAATGGGCCTTGTCTCTAAGCGAGTGGCTGGGCGCCTGGGCTGCCTGCCTGGTATTGGAATTTGGATACTGAACCATCTCTGGATCTGGAGTCTGTACTAGTGGTAATCGGGCCATAAATGGACCGGGCCGGGTCGTGCTGGGCTTTTTGGGCCGAACGGGCCAACCAGCGGGCTAAATGGGTCGTCGCTAATCGTGTCGTGCTCGTGCTGCCCAACGGGCTTGTCTCTAAGCCCAAGCACGGCCCATGATGGGCCTCGTGCCAGCCCGGGCACTATAATATCGTGCCGTGCTGTGTTCGTGTCGTGCCAAAATAGTCGTGTTTCGTGCTAGCCCATATAGCCCGGCCCGTTTGGCCACCTATAGATTGAATGATCACCATATTGGATTGAAAAGCCGGTGACTTGCATCGGACTTAGTTCATATGCTTTTGGTTCGTCAACCTCCACCAAAAGACAGGGGCATATGTTGAGCACAGGAAGTGACCGCGCGGACGATCCGACCCTGAGGCCGGACGGTCCTCGGTCCGGACAGTCCACGGTGGTGGCACGGATGGTCCGCACGTGCGTAGAATCAGTTAGGGTTCTAAGTTTCTTGCGGGATTTGTTAGCTAAAACCGTGGAATTAGCTCGGGAAATGGATTGTAACGAGTCTAGACCTCACCCTCTATATATATAGAGGACTACGACCGATTAAACACCAACAATCGAATCAATAATCAATTACATCTTGTTTTTACCTTATGCATTAGGAGTAGTTCTAGTTTAGCCTTAGATTAGCCTTTCTCTACCCTAAATTATCCACCTCTCTTCGGCTCTACGTTGATTAGAGATGTCTAGGGTGGCCTACCGACCCTAGGCAAGGCCTAGGATATCTCCTCCCCGATGGGGTCCCTCCCGGGAGAGAGATCCAGGCGCTGCCGGCGAACTCCGCCGCCCATGCGCACGTGCGGACCGTCCGACTCGTTAGGCAGGGAACCAGCCCCTGCACCAGGTCACGGACCGTCAGCGCCTCCGTAGAGAGCACCGCCGCTGGTTCTTACCGCAGTGATTGGTGCCCGGATCGGCGCCAACGGTATGCCAATAGGCTAAAGGGGAGAGAATTCACCCACCTGGGTTACTGCGCCATTACTTGTGCCTTAGGGGGGGTTAATAAGAGATAACACTAGATTTCATTGAGAGACTTCCTCAATCCAAAGGGTATGACACGATATTGGTGTTTGTGGATTGGTTTATAAAGTATGCTCATTTTGTGGCCCTGAAGCACCCATTTACAACAGCTAAGATGGCTCAGGTGGTCAATGTCCATGGGTTGCCAAAGTCGATGGTCAGTGATCGAGAATGTGTCTTCACCAATGCCTTCTGGACTCACTTGTTCAAGCTGTTGGGCACAAAATTGAATTTGAGTATAGCTTATCATCCCAGTCCGATGGTTAAAGTGAACATGTCAACCAGTGTGTGGAAATGTATCTGTATTGTGCAGTTCATGCCCAACCACAGAGATGGAAATCATGGCCGGTTCTCGTGGAGTTTTGGTACAATACGTCATATCATACTACACTTGGGTGTTCTCCATTCAAGGCCATTTATGGTTATGAACCCCCTTTGTTGTTGCTTCAGTATTGTCATGTGAGACTGACAAAGATGTGGTTGTGTTGTTGTCTGAACAAACTGTCTTTACTACTCTCTTGCAGGAGTAGTTGGCCGCGGCTCACAATCGGATGAAGTTGCAGGCTGACAATTTGCACATTGAATGCTAGTTTTAAGTGGGCGATCTGGTGCAACAGTCAAACAGCGTGTCCAAAACTTGACTTCAAATTCTTCGATCCATAAAAAGTGGTGGAGAAAGTTGGTGCAGTTGCTTATCGTTTGGAGCTGCCACCCACAGCATAGATACGCCCTGTTTTTCATATCTCCCAACTGAAGTCGTTCACTCCAAATTATTCTCCAATATTTACGACACTACCTCACTACAGTGATCTAATTTGCTGGAGCAACCGTCCACGTGAATCAGCAACCTGGGAGGATTTTTATGTAATAACTCTGAATAAGTCTGACAGCGTCAAACAGCGTCACCGTTGATGAATAAGTCTGATGGATGATGGTAATTTTTCCTTAACAATTATGTAATAACTCTTAGTATGTGCACCGTTGCTCTTATCCAATGCTAAGAGATGTAATATCTTTTGTTATTTAGCAATTCCGTGTCTGCGAATTTTCTAAGCATGCGCGTCTCAAATAAACATTTGAAAAAACTTTCTGATGTCAACACATGGCTAACTTCCTGTCACACATGACCACATTGACATTGTTGTATGTGCTGAACTGCTGATGATACAAACAGGGAAAATGTCCAGCACAAACCACCCTCCTAGCAGTGAAAGCCCCCAGTGTTTTGTTATGTTGGTTTCCATTGTATTAGCTTAGAGGAAGATGTTTACATACAGATACATTCATCCTAATGAAAAAATACTCTGCAATTGATTCTCTAACATCCTAATTGAATCCTGGTTTGCATCTACTTTGTGATTGAATCCTGATATGCATCTACAGATACATTCAGTTATTGTGTGCTATTATCTGTTTACATGTGAACAAATCAATTTTAGTATTGTCTGTATTCTTCGTTATCAAGAATACATTTCAGTATTGTGTTGTTATCAAGATAGCTGAGCTGCATTATCCCGATCACTTTTGCCACAACTCCGGAGCTTAGGATAAGAAACAAATATTCTAATTTTTTGCTCCCCTTCATTATCATGATCACTTTTGCCACGATTATTAATATGTAAGTGCACCTTACTAGTATTTGTAGTAAAATACATTTTATAATAAATATACTTAGATTTATAGATATTGACACTATTCTTATAAATCTAATTAAACTTGAAATTTTTTATTACTCAAAAGCGAGATATGGATTCGAAAATTATTGATAAACCCCGTCTCCGCTGTCAAAACTCAACTGGCCAGGGGCCGGATTCAATGACTTTACATAGAAAAGCAGAGCTGGAAACGAGTCGAGCTCGACTCGGTGCGGCTCGGTGAACTCGGCTCGCTCGGTCGCATTACGAGCTCGAAAATGTAGCTCGGCTCAGGCTCGTTCAGACTCGCGAGCCGACTCACGAGTTGTCACATTAAATTGCATTTAGAGGATAGATTGTATATTTTCAATATATATAAAATTAAAACCATATATACCAAAAATCTATCAACATATTTTAAACTATATCTAACATTGAGTTCATGAAAAGTAAAAAAAATAAATCTATAACATAATGATGTAATAGTGAACAACATAACACCATATTATTAGGTCGGCTCGCGAGCCTAACTGACTCGGCTTGCTGTTTGAGCGAGCTACAAAATAGGCTTGGCTCTGGCTCGTTCAGGCTCGTGAACCTCTCCAAGCCGAGCCAAGCCTAAGCGAGCCTGAGCGCTCGTGAGCCTCGAGCTTTTTTTCCAGTCACGCCGTAACTTTCCTTCAATCTCCATCCTCCATCTAAGACCGAATAGATGACATCCATTTCTAGCAAAAGGTCTCAAAAACTTTTAATAGTTTGTAGATTGAAGCAAAAATGCCTAGTGGTAGCTCATCCTCATCAGTAAAACCGGCAGCCAACATAAAGTATTGAACTTTATACTAAGGTCCTGTTTGGTTAGAGTGACTAATCTCTAATTCCTGATTTTAGTTCTCTATTTTGCCAAACGGAAGAACTAAATTAGATACTAATTAGCTTTAGTCTCTAGTCCCTCACATGGGTACTAAAAGGGACTAAATGCCAACATTTACTCTAATTGCTCTTGCCTAAAAAACTAGCGTGAGACAAGAAAAAGGATATTTCTGTCTTTATATGTTGCATTTAATATATTTAGAATATGTTTAGTCTCCAAACAAGGTAGGGACTAAAGTTTAGTCCCTGAATTAAATTTTAGTTCTAGGACTAATGGAACCAAACGGGACCAAAGATTTTTTAGCATTTGTATATACACAAGTAGACAACTTTAGCTTTTTGTCGTCCAATACAGTGCATTTTAGTTCACAGCGTTCAATAATCTACTGCACTCAGCCATTGATCTTGCATATGTCCATGAGACAATCTTTTTTTGAAAAACGCAGGAGAACTGCGCCTCAATATATTAAGAAGAAGAGATAAGTCCAGATCAAAGAGACCTGGACAGATTACAAGGCCTCCTCAGGGAGGCCAGAAACACAGGAAACTGAAAAAATCCATCAAACTCAACCTACAACTTCCTAGTCTCCAGGAATTAGGGCAACAAGGTATGAAAGACCCTTAGCCCCGGCCATCTCCCAAGACTGCCTCTCCTCCCTAGCTAACTTAATGGACAGATCTAAACTAGGAGTACAACCATAAAAAACACAACTATTACGATGCTTCCACGTTATCCATGCTCCTAAGGCCACAAGAGAATTAAGACCTTTACCAGGAAGACCAGTAGCCAACCCAGAAATCTGCTCCCACCAAGCCATAAATGAAGAATGTCCTGGCTGAGGAGTCAGACTCTGAAACCCAAACGGTTTAAGAAGAGTAAACTAGAACACTCTTGTGAACACACAGAAGACGAGGATATGGTCAATAGTTTCAGCTTCCTAGTCACAAAAAAGGGACCTAACTGGATGATCCAAGCCTCTCTTTGCAAGCCTGTCAGCAGTCCAGCATCTCTTGTTAGCCACCAGCCAAAGAAAAAACCGACACTTTGGAGGTGCCCAGGTTTTCCAAACCAGGTGATAGTGACCAAAGGACGTTGATCCAGCAAAGAGGCCTTCATATGCCGACTTAGCCGAGTATTTACCATCTGCCGCAATACTAAAAATATGCTTATCCTCCACTTCAGGCTGCAACACTATTTCTGATAGAAGCTCCCAAAGATTCAAATAATCCACTAGAACTCCCACAGACAGAGCACCCTTTATATCAGATATCCATTTTCTGTTGGAAAGAGCCTCAAGCACAGTTCTTCTATTTGCAATCCTTTTAGGAATGATGGCAAATAACCTAGGCGCCAGACTACACACATTCTGTCCCAAGATCCATTTATCTGTCCAAAACAAAGTGTGTGCTCCATTTCCAACCTTAGAGACCAAAACAGTGGAGAAGAAAGCTTCTGCCTTTTTTGGAACTTGGATAGGGAGGTTTGCCCAAGGTTTTTCTGGATCAGTTTTATGAAGCCATAACCATCTCATACGAAGGGCCCAGCATAGTTCCTTTAAACTAGAAATACTCAACCCTCCCAAATGGAGGGGTCTGCACACCCTTCCCCAGGCAACCAGACAATGTCCTCCCCTGACTTCCTTGTGGCCTTTCCAAAGAAAACCCTTTCTAATTTTATCAATTGTCTCCAAAGCCCATTGAGGAAAATCAATGTCCATAGCTAAATAGATGATCATACTGGAGAGCACATGCTGAACCATAATCTTCCTACCAGCTCTTGTCATAAGATCAGCTTTCCAACTCGAAAGATGGTCGGCCACCCTGTCTATGATAGATTGAATATGTTCTCTGGTCAGCTTATGAAGGGAGAGTGGAATTCCAAGATATTTGCAAGGGAATTCAGACCTCTCAAAAGGCAATAAATTTTGGACCAACACAAGGTCATCCGCAGGGCACTGGATGGGAAAAACATTAGATTTCTGCTCATTATTGTGGAGCCTAGACGCCTTCCCAAACAAATCCAAGATATTTAATGTAGTGGAAATGTCTGCAGCCGAGGGCCTCAAAAATATGACAACATCATCAGCATACATAGAGATCCGGTGGAGATTAACCCTGTCCGACAGGCGCTGCAATAAACCTGCTTCCTCGGCTCTAGTAAAGAGCAGGGCCAAGATGTCCATTACCAAGATAAATAGCATCGGGGAAAGAGGGTCGCCTTGCCGAAGTCCTCTTCTGTGAATAATCTTCCTCCCCGAAAAACCATTAAGAAGGACCTAAGTAGACGAAGAGGCCAACAGTCCACAGATAATATCCCTCCAAAGCTGTCCAAAACCAAGCTGCGCCAAGACCTCAATAAGAAAAGGCCATGAGACCGAATCAAAGGCCTTGGTGATGTCCAATTTGAGAAGTAAACTAGCCTTCTTCTGGCGATGAAGGAATCTGGAAGTCTGCTGCACCAGCATGAAGTTATCTTGGATAAACCGCCCTTTGATGAAGGCACTCTGGTTTGGAGAGATCAACCCGTTAAGCTTGCTAGCCAACCTGTTGGCAAGTATTTTTGTAATCAGCTTGCCAAAACTGTGCACAAGGCTTATTGGTCTAAAATCCTTCACATGTTCAGCCCCCTCTTTTTTTTGGGATCAAGGTAATGTAAGCAGAATTCAACTTGTCAAAATTAACAAAGTTTTTATTCCAGATAGCTTGAATTGCAGCCATGATATCAGATTTGATAACGGTCCAACAGGACTTATAAAAACAGCCAGTAAATTCATCCGGCCTTGGAGCTTTATCGGAAGGTAAAAGCTTAATGGTTTCCCATATTTCCCTTTCCGAACAGGGAGCCTCAAGCGCAGCCAAATCATGCTGAGAAAGGCCAAGGGCCTCCAAATCCACTGTTTGCTCTCTCTCCCAGCATGAACCAATTAAATTTGAAAAGAAACCATCCACTATTGCAGCCTTGTCCCTATGACTAGTAAGGATATCATCCCCATCAACCAACGTAGCAATAAAATTCTTTCTCTTACGATGTTTGGCATGCAGGTGGAAGAATTTTGTGTTGGCATCACCATCCTTAAGCCACAAAATCCTTGATCTCATCCTAGCCATAGTACGCTTCAGGGAGGATAAAAGCAAAGAATGTTTTTAAGCTTGCCTTTCAGCCAAAATTCATCCGGAGTCAACACCCTGTCATCTTGAGCAATTTCCAGCTTATGTGAAATTTCTTTTGCCAATGCTAGTTGAGATCTAATGTGACCAACCTACCTATCACTCTAGTTGAGATCTAATGTGACCAACCTACCTATCACTCCAAGCTTGCAACCTCCTGGTTGTCTTCTTCAGTTTATAGTGAAGAGTGAGAAAAGGACAGTTTGCTGTTCCAACAGAGTCACAGGCATCGCGCACAATATCATGAAATCCCTCCAATTTAGGCCAAAAAGCCTCAAAATGAAAACGTCGACTCCCTGATTTATTATCTCGAAGACCCAGAATTAATGGGCAATGATCAGAGTCTTGGGAAGCAGAACTCTGCAGCAGCACATTAGGGAAAAGAAACTCCCAGTCAACTGAGCATAGGACCCTGTCCAACCTGACCAGAACGGGCTCTAGTTGTTGATTTGACCAAATAAAACGCCGACCATGGAGAGGAACTTCTTTAAGTGCGAGATCATTGATAAAGCGCCTAAACCTCCCCATCATAGCTCTGCTGAAATTGTTGTTGTTCTTGTTAGAGGCTTTGTAAATTAAGTTGAAATCCCCAGCAACAACCCAAGGTCCATTGCAGCCCTCTCTAACATTTCTTAGCTCCTGCAGAAAAGAGATCTTCTCTTCATCCCCTTGGGGACCATACACACAGGTTAACCACCAGGTACCCCCTTCCTGCTTATGGAACTGAATGGAGACACTGTGATTATCAACTCTGCTCGCACCTGTGAATCTCAAGTGATTTTTCCATGCCACCAGAATTCCTCCACTGGCTCCATTCGAAGGCAAGAAGACATATTCAGAAAATCCAGCACCCAAAATAGAAATTAAGGTGCTTCTAGCAATAAATTGCATCTTAGTTTCTTGCAAACATACCAACTCAGCCTTAACGGACAGAGCTAATTCTCTAACTGAATCTTGGCGAGCACGAGAATTGAGACCTCGCACATTCCAAATAAGAATTTTGGATGGATCCATTAAGAAACACACAGTTTACAGCACCAACCAGAAAACAACACCCTTACTGAAGGGGAACCAACTCAGGGGCTCTCCACCCAAACAGGGCAGCAAGAGCCTCCACCTCACTACGGGTCAGGGGGCGCTTGAAAAGCTGAGTATATTCATCCAAGGCTTCCTGACTAATTCCCTCATTCTCGGAAATAATATGCAAGGATCTCATGACTTTCCTGGTAGTTCTTCCTCCCAGGTCATGAATATTAAATTCCACTCCAACTCCCGCAACATGGCGACTTCTTCTTGGCATGGGAGCAGCAGGTGGGGAAGGTGGAGGATCAATGTGCAGTTCAGCTCGCGGAACAGGAAGAATCCCAGAAGAATGCTTGGAGATTCCATTGAAGAACTCTTGTTTTCTGGCTTCAAAGCTTGCTGTTTCATGCGGTTGGGTTCCAGCAGCAAAACCGAGGGCAGGGGCAATAGCAGTGCACCCAGACAAAGAATTACCCAAGGACTCCAAATGAGGCAGGCAAGGCCTCTCTGAAATGTTGGCCTCCACGACCTGTATCATATGTCCTTCCTGAATCGGGGCATGTTTGCTTCTGAATCTGCTTCTCGAGTAGACTCTCAGGGGGGCCACAGCAGCAGATGGACCACCAGGAAGGGGCGAATTCGCACCAGCCTGTTCTAGCGAACCAGCAATAGTCCTGTGTCGCTAGGGCGAAACAGGGAGGACTGAATCCAGCAACCCCACAGCAGCCGACCCAGACGGCCCAACTAAGCTATTCTTCGAGGTTGTCATGCATGGCACTTGAGTGGCAGAAAGGGGCGAGCTCAACCCAGCCTTCTCCAGCGGCTCAGCCAAACTTCTATGCTGAGGCGAGGAAGGTCCAGGTGAGGTCAGCAGCCATCACCAACACAGACACCAGCACCATCTTCCAGAGCTAGGACCGGCGCCTCCATCATATTTCCATGCACAGCTACAGACCGATCTCTGCCCACTCTCTGATGTGAATCGAGGCGATGGTGGATAGGCTGACGCTGCAAAGGGCGTGGCTGTCGGATCGGGGGATTGGACGGACCCCGGACATCTCCATCCTCCTCACCATGAAACTCATTCTCATCTGAAGGAGGCAGACTGCTGTCCGAGGGAAACTGAAGGGGAGCCGGAATAGCAGAAATGCTAATCTTGTAGATCAGACATCTCGCCTCTTGATTAAATGGCCCTCGCTCAATGATGTGGAGGTCCATATCCCTATGAAGCTTCATTGGATCCAAACACCATGCCTAAAGCTTGAGTGAGGAGAGATCTGTCTTGCACGCAGAGGCGGGGTGCAACTCCAAAATGTGACAGGAGTCGTGAAGAAGCTTCTTGGCTGTGTTCAGACCCCACGCGTGCGCTGAGATCCCACGGATCTCAATATCCATCAAGTGAGAGAAAGACGTAGTCGAGGCATGTGCAAATCTTGTCCATTGCTTGAACACGAGCGAGAACATAGGGCCTCTGAATGGCTTTCCTTCATTAAGCACTATTGTCGCCACTTCCTCATTCGGCAAAAACAAAACGAAGTCTTCCGGCATGGAGTGGTGAATAGACATATCATCAATATTGATGCAATAACGACGGGCCACTTCCTCCAGCACATCCGAGCCGAGAACAGCGGGTCTGGTGCCAGCAACAGTGACAAATAATGCTCGATGGAGTGCAACTTCTTCTCTTGCCATGTCCGTTGAAAGTTACAGAACACAAGAGGGCAAGTTTGACGTGAGAGGAACCATGTCAGCAGGGGGAGACTGACTGTGCCCCAACACCGTAGCCCCTTTCCCGCGTTTAGAATGCCTTCTTTTTCGCTTGGGTTGTAAGGGCGGATGCCTCTCTAGATCCATGACAGGCTCCATCGAGGCATGATCATGCGACGAAGCAAGACGTCTCCAGACTGAGGTCTTGCGCGCGCCCTCCAGAGAATGAGCCTTGTCCATGCCAAATAACCTCTGCGACACCGGAGGCTGCACCGGAATCCTCGACCTCACCAAGGCACGCTGGGAGGTATCCTGTCTTCCCGGAAGATGCTGCTTGACGTTGCCCAGGCGCTGCCACACTGACTGTTTCTGATAATCGACCGGCAGAGATGAGCAGTCTGCCACCTAATGTCGAAAGCTGAGACACCGAAAGCACCTTGTTGGACGCCGGCAGGTAGCAGCCCGGTGAGAAGTAGAGAGGCAGTTGTAACACCGACCTCGAAGATCCACATGGGACCCTCGACGAGGGAGGTGCACACCACGGGTCCTCTGTCTACGCTCAACCACCTGTCAGCCCACTTCTTCAACCGGAAGGGCCACACCAGACGACACCTTAGCGGGGAAAGCAGGAGCAGCTAGCGTAGAAGGGGAGGGGGAGACATGGCTTGCCAAGGGAGAGAGACCAGCGGCGCAAACCGAGCTGGAGAGGAGTGCATCTTTAAAGGATCGAGAAGATGGCATGGAACCTCCAGCTGAAGAGTCGCCGCGCCAGCGCTGGGCCTTGGACCGCCCTTCCTGGGAGCTCAGCCGCTGGGACGGCCAGGACGCAGACGCCGAGGAGGTGGAAATCAAGGGGGTAGTCGCCGGTACCGGAGAGATGGCCGGCGAGGGGCTGGTGGGAAGGGGAGCTAGGAGGGAAGCCGAACAGGCGGGTTGGGGTTCCGAGGAGGGGGCGCCGCGCCAGGGCAGGGAGCCGAGGCGTCAGTCATGCTATAACTTGTCCATCAGACAATCAAGGCATCATATTTGATATTTGATGTTTATGGCAAGATATATTTAATATTCTATCTATTTTAAATTATAAGAATTTTAACTTTTATAGATATTTAGTTCTTACTGCATACGTAGATGTATAATATATCTATATTCTTATAAAATCAAGGGAAAATTATATTCATACCATCAAAAGAATCTAATATATTGCTTAGTCTATCGTAACATGTCATCTACTCCTAGACTGGCGGTATTTATTACTGTCAGCACTCTAGGATCATAGACCATCCACATAGACTAACACGGGTTTTTTGTGCACATTTTGTCCTCATTCATACACACCCGAGAAGACTTCTTTCATACCATCAAAAGAATCTAATGTATTGTTTAGTCCATCGTAACATGTCATCTACTCCTAGACTGGCGATATTTATTACTGTCAGCACTCTAGGATCATAGACCATTCACATAGACTAACACGGGTTTTTTGTGCACATTTTGTCCTCATTCATACACACCCGAGAAGACTTCTCGATCGGTCACCCATCTAAGATTGTTCTGGGCCAAGCACGCTTAACCTAAAGATCTTTCGAGATAGACTTTCAAAAAAGAAGATACATCTTATTGGTATGAGTACTCTATTAATTTTATTAATTCTTGAACCAGGATTTCACAGAATCCATCTAGGCGAGCCAGGATATCACAATCCTCCCCCTTAGAAGACCGACGTCCTCGTCGGTCAATTCCAAGCCAAAAACATCCCCTCTTAACCACGTCTGTGTGTCTAGTGTCGTCTTATGTCATGTCATGTGACCACTCCGAGCCCACATGCACCATATGTTATATACCCGAACCCCTACCCCACACACGCCCATAAAATTGTGAGGTTCGACTCTAATACCATTTGTAACACCTCATCCACTCCTAGACCAACGATACTTACTTCTAGCAGCCCTCTAGAACTATAGATCATCCTCATAGACCAACACAATTCTTTTGTGCACACTTTGTCTTCACACTTGCACACCTGAGAAGACTTCTCGATCGGTCACTCATCCCAAGATTGCTCTGGGCCAAGCAAGCTTAACCCAGAGGTTATTTTAAGATAGGCTTCCGAAAAAGAAGATGCATCTTTTTGGTATGAGCACTCTATTAATTCTATTAAGCCTTAGACCAGGATATCACACAATCCATATGGTTCACGATATCACATCCATGTTCCATATATCGATTAAGATAATAATGATGCTAATTAACATATTTCATTTATAATTAACAAATACTATAACAAAATCATTGTTTCATTAGAGCATAATTAGTTGTTATTTTAAAATAATATAAATACATTAGTGTATTTTTATCGTATCTACTCTTATATGAAAGGATAAAGATGTGCAAGAGGGAAGATGAATTGAGTTTCTCTAGATTTTCTTGCACAAATTGAAACCCTAAACCACTTCATTCCTTCTACCTAAAGGTGGGATAAAGAGTTTTGCACTCTAAGTTCTAATCATATACTAACATGAAAACTCTAGTAATATAAATGCTTAAACTTTACTAAAATGTAAATGTGTATAATGAAGAAGGGATTAGAAACTCCCTAATATTTTGTTGGGGTATTGAAGAGTCAACGCATCCCACTAGTCCTAGTTAGAGCACCCTCACAAGCGTGTCGTTCCCCTTTAGTCCGCAAGGACCAAGTGCTCTCTACAAGATGATTCTTTGTCGCTTCAGCATGACGAACCACTAACAATCGTGTATAAACTTGAGTTAGGTCACCCCACATGCTCTTCATGTGGGAGTGTGATTTGTCAATTGTTGGGGACTTGTTCTCAAATGCTATGAATTAAGAACAAGGCAACATAAAATGTTAAATATTAATGCCCTTCGTCCATTGAAGCATTATCTCCCCAAGAATTTAATGAACTTCGGACCATGAGCAAAATATCACGAAGGTTTCACCTTCGTGATCAGATTTGTAAAACAATGAAAAATGAAATATAAAGTATAAAACATTAAGGGAGAATGTACCAAAAACAAATAATATTATTCACATATTTTATTATATGAGCAAAAATATTAAAACATAATATTTGGGCATATTTATACCTTCGCCTTGGCGGAAAGCAATAATTCAAGCGTAATGTGCCAGCGATTACAGGATTGCGTGAACAGTGCCGGGATACTGTTCACCTATTTATAGGCACAGGATGCAACCTGCGTAAAATTACATTTATGTCCTTTATAATCTACTACAATAATGACACAAAACATCATGGGTCTTTAAGTCAATCCATCTTTAAGTCGGTTCGGCCCTTCGTCTTGAGATCTATCATTGTGCCGAAGCTCTCTAGGTAATAGCTTCGGCGCTTGCTCCTGAGAAGACCTTCCGAAGGTGTTATCTTTCTTTAGGATCTTCGGCTACGAAGCATACCCCCAACAGTAGCCCCTTCGCGGTGCTAGATCGTTTTTCGTAATGAGCTTGATCCGTGAAAAGTCTTATAGGCTTCGGGGACGCCGAAGATCCAAAAAACACCTTCCCTGAGCTCGTTGGCGAGAAACGATTAAAATAATTGTCGCGCGTGCGGTGGCCCCATCTTGTAGCAATTACGCATGCCCCAGCGATTCAACTTCTCGGACCTTGTGGCCCACCGTTCAGCGAATGCGTGTAACTGTTTGTTTGGTGCGGGAGACCTTGACGATTCACCTTCTCACCTGCGGCACTATATAAACAGACGGGTAGGTGTGAAGTTACCACAGCATTCATTGCTATTGCACTGTTTTGCTGCCAAAATTTTAGTCATAGCCGAAGCTTAATCATCATGCTCAGACGAAACCTCGCTTTTGATTCTGCTTCGTCACAAAAGGAAGAGCTTCGGGAAAATCAGAAAAGTCAACAACAAAAAATTTCAAGAATTCATAATCAAATGGCCAGAGTTCGCTCCACTGCTAGGGTTGGTCGTGAGGGAGATGAGACTGAAGCTGCTGAGACTGTTCCGATTTCCAAAGCCATGAAGCGGTCTGGGCTGGTAACATCGGAGGGCGTCCCTGCCGCTGAAGCAGAGCAAGTTGATGTTGAGGAGACCGATTCTGAGGATGATTATAGCAGCACGGTGCCAAGCGAACCCAGCCATCTGGATTTTGGAAAATCCACAGTCTTCGAAGGTGACCTACCCAAGATGTTGAAATTGGGCTATTTTAACGAAGAAAAGAAAGAGCTGGTTCGCTTTGGTGGAGAGGAAACTACTCCGAAGCCAGGAAAAGATGAAATAGTAGTTTTTAAGAGTTTCTTCAAAGCTGGTTTGAGATTCCCTTTGAATAAGATGATTGCTGATGTGCTGAAGAAGTTTGGGATCTACTTTCATCAGCTAACTCCTAACGCTATCGTTAGGCTTAGCGTTTACATTTGGGCTCTCAGAAGCCAAGGGGTGGAACCGTTTGCCGAAGGTTTCTGCTGAGTGCATGAGCTGCATTACCAAACAAAGGCCAGAAGAGATGGGTTACATGAAAATTTCGGCTGCTACAATTTTGCCTACCGCAAGACTACAAAATTTCTCGTGATCAGTTACCGAAGCAAATGGCCGGCTGGCTGGAAATCGGAATGGTTCTACATCAAAGTTGACGATGATAAGGAGAAACTGGTCCAGAGTCCGTTAGAGCTGATCTTCGGAGAGACCAGACCCCCGTGTAATATGTCACCAAAGGGTCCAACCCAAATTGCACTTGCTGAATTCAGGATTATCGCAGAGCACATCGGCACTAGGGACTTAGTGCAGGAATTTTTGGCTTTCAAAGTGTTTCCAACTATGAAAGAGTGGGCCATGCCGAAGCTTGAAGGAAAAAAGGAGGGAGAACTTATCCGACTACCCTACCATTACAAATTCAAGAGACATTTCAAAGTGCCCTGCCAAGAATGGTTGGATACAATCGAAGTAATGTGCAACGAAATACTTGGAAATTATTCTAAAAAAGAAGATCAATTGATGACAGCGGCCTTCGGCACCCGTCCGAAACGAAGGCTAAACCGAGTGATGGATGCTATAGGTTTTGAATATCCTGACTACGAGCGGCTAGACAAGGGTGCCGAAGGACAAAAAAGGAAAAGAGTAGCTAGTGCTCTGAATAAGGACGATGAAGATCAATCAAAGAAGAAAAAACAAGAGTCTGAGGCGAAAACAGTTGCTCCGAAGAAAAGAAAGGCTTCGATTCCGAAGCAAAAGTCAATTGATGAAAAAGAAAGGACTTCTGCGACATCCTCTGCTACTGAAATAGAGGAAATCTTAAAGGTAATGACTGAAACTTTGCCTGTCAAACTAAGTCCACTGGGGCTACAACTGATGAAGCTTTTTCAGAAGGAAAAGGAGCCCACAAAAACGAAGGCACCTAGGCCAAAGAGGCAAAGAATCGTTACTGTGACAGAAGTTATTGAAGCAACACCACCAGGAGCTTCAGCTCTGAAGGTGCCGGCTATTGAAAGCATGACAGTTACTGAAGCTGTACCTTCAGAGGCTGCCACAGAAGAGGCCAGAGCCGAAGATGCCAAATCCGAAGATATTAATTTAGAAAGCATAGCTGTTGATATAGACAAAATGCTACTAAACATGGCCGCGGAAGAAGCTGCTGCAGCCACCAAGGAGACCACGGCCGCAAAACCCGAGAAGGAAGAAATGACCGAAGATACTTCGGAAGATGAAACTTTTGACTTCCAAAACTTAGTTGGCCAAGAGCTGACAAAAGCTGAAAAAGAGGAACTAAAAGAATATGCTATATCTTACGGGTATCGGTCGAGGGCGCTTCTCTTCGGTGGCATTGATGATGAAAGGTTAGGCTACATATGAGATCAGACTGGCGCGAAGGTTATCGGTACTCTATCAAAGAGTATCGATTTCCCGAAGCTCGAAGCAGACATCAGCCGCTACCGACGACAACACATTGTCGGCAGTTTGTTTTATTCTAATTTTGAGGTAAACAACTTTTGTCTAACCTTTATTATTTGTAATATCATAAATGTTTTCTAACGAAGGTTATCTGTCCGCAGAGTATGCTTTTGAGCAAGGCTTTAAAAATGCAACAGGACTTAGAGGATAAAAAGCACGAAGTTATAATTGAGAACTTGGAGAACAAGATAAAAGAGCAATCAGTTGCCATCGAAAAGAAAAACTTCGAGAGCTTCAAACAGTCGAAGGCTTATTAGTGGATGCTGAAGCCAAAATAACAGAATTAAATTCGAAGCTTCTTTCTCAATCAGAAAATTTCGAACAAGAAAAGCTGAAGCTTGATGCAAAACTTGAGGCCGAAGTCCAAAAAAGTTCGGAGCTGAAAGAATCTTTGACACGCCTTCAGAATAAATGTCTGGAGTTCAGCAATCGATGCGTTCAATAGCTGAAGCAGGTGTTCTATTTTGTTGGAGCTAGCAGCGAGAAGTTCACTCCTTCGGCTGAAGACCTGCCCGGTGCCTTCGAGCATATTGAAGGTGAAATTAATGATCTTGACGAAGTTATAGCTGGGCATGGTGACTTCTGTGCCCTGGTTGCTTCTCGGGGCACAGCTGTTGCCTTTCTGAAGTCTAGCTGTGAACACGGAAAAGTTGTCAATAGACCCAACTTAAGCATGTCACCAGCAGACTTAGATAACATTCCCAACCTGGCCCAAAGTATTGCGAATAGATTTATAAAATTAGTATGGTCAAAGGGTGGACGGAGCAAAGCTGGTGACGAAGCTCGAAGCCACCTTAAGCCGGTAACAAAATCATACATTATGCTTACCTTTTCTTTTGAATTTTGAATTTAGCTTATAATACTTACATACAGGATGACCAAGCCGAAGCTGAAGTTGCGGAGTAAAAAGACGAAGCTCCATGAATGCTGACGAAGCTCGAGTAGTCTGTAGAAATAGCTCAAAAAACTCCTGTGATAACTTGTATAAAGTATGATGTAATTAAATTTCACTTTGTGGACTTTATCCATACCTTGTAATATAATCTTACCTTTCCGTCAATGTATAAAGTGCTTTGGTGTGGACGAAATTAATATTTTTGAGCCGAAGGCGAAAAACACCTTCCCTTCTTTGCGTACACAGCGAAGCATAAAATTGCATCTTTTTCCCTTTTTTCCGAAGCCTTCTCTTTCAAAGCCGAAGCAAGTGTGTATGTTATGATGATGATGATCCTATGTATGTCTAAGTGAATGTTTATGAATGCAAATGTATGATGTAATGTATCGTGCAAATGTATGTTCAAAGACACATACAAAGCCATAATCACAACTCTTATTCCCTTAGGAATAACAAATTTTTGTCGTTTATTTTTCGGCTTCACCGCTTATTTTTCGGTTTATCAGCGCTGACTTTTCGCTGTAAGCCTTCCTTAGGAGCTTCTTCGCCTTTTATTTCGGCGGTATTCGCGTTGACTTTTCGCTGTAAGCTCTGCATTCCCTTGGGAACGACTTTTGAGCAGAAAACTTACGTTGCGCTCCCTTAGGAATGGCTTTTTGTAGCTTCGTCGTGCTCTGCATCCCCCTAGGGACGTCTTTCGAGCTTCTCCCTGTTTTTCCTTTTTCTCTTTGCACTCGATGGTGCTTGCCCAGTTTTTACATTTACATCTTTGGGGGATATTGCTCTTGTAGAGCTGATATAAGAAAAGGAGAAATTACATGCTATGGCCCCATTAAAAACATTTCTCCCCCTTTGGAAAGGAAAAGGGTGCCATAGGAAAGAATAAAAAAGATTACATCAGGTTACACATAATACCACCGAAGCACATCCGCATTCCAAGATCTAGGAATGTCGTTGTCGTCCATATCCTTCAACCTGTAGGAACCGGGTCTTGACGAAGATACTACCAGGAAAGGTCCTTCCCACTTCAATTGTAGCTTGCCTACTATATCTGGGTTGGCAACTCTCCGAAGTACCAAGTATCCTGGCTTAATATTTTTTAACTGAACCTTTCTGTCACGCCATTTTATTGTTTCAGCTTGATATTTATTGATATTCTCCACAGCCTGAAGCCCGATCCCTTCTATAGCATCTTTTGCCACAGAATAATCAGCTTCGTCCTCTGCCGAAGCCACTATTCTTATTGATCCCGCTTTAGCTTCTTCTGGGGTTATTGCTTCGTCACCAAACAGCAATTTGAATGGTGTAAAACCTGTTGACCTTGACATTGTTGTGTTGTGGCTCCACACCACTTTGATTAATTTGTCTGGCCACTTCCCCCTAGGCTGGTTGAAGTTTAACTTCATTATTCCTGTCATTATAATGTCATTAGTTCTTTCAACAAGTCCATTTGACTCTGGATGCCGAACTGATGCAAAATGGATCTTCGTGCCAATTTGTTCACAAAACTCTCTGAAAGCTTCGGCATCAAACTGCGTTCCATTGTCCACGGTGATGGCCTTCGGCACTCCGAAGCGACACACAATATTTTGCCAGAAAAACTTTTGAACAGTGACCAAAGTTATTGTAGCTAAAGGCTTCGCCTCAATCCACTTAGAAAAATATTCTACTGCCACTACAACATATCTTAAATTCCCTTGTGCTGGTAGAAGTGGGCCTAGCAAATCAAGGCCCCACCTTTGCAATGGCCAAGTGGGCTGTATTAATTGAGTTAGAGACGAAGGTTGTTTTTTATCTCTTGCACATTTTTTACAACCTTCGCATTTTTGGACTAATTCTGCTGCATCCGAAGCTGCCTTCGGCCAATAGAATCTTTGACGAAAAACTTTACCCAACAAAGGCCTAGATCCGATGTGAGATCCACACAGGCCTGCATGTATTTCTTTCATCAGCTCTATTCCTTCAGCTCTGGATAAACAATTGAGTAATGGAGAACAGACTCCATGCTTGTATAACTCCCCTTCTATTATTACATATGGACGGGCTCTTGCCGCTATTCTCTTATGATAAGCTTCGTCATCTGAAAGGAAATTGCCCTGAAGAAAAGACATGATCTCAGTTCTCCAATCTTCGCTATAAATAGGAGATATATTGAGCACTGCTCTTTCAAGAAGGTCAACCGAAGGTGCTTTTATTGTTTCAAAGAATACTTCCGAAGGTAAGGGCAGCCCCTGTGCCGCTGACTTGGCTAGTAGATCAGCGTGTTCATTTTCTCCTCGTGGAATATTCTTGACAGAAAACCCTTCGAAGGAAGCTTAAAGTCTTCGAACTGTATCCAAATATTTATCAAGCTTCGGATCTCTTGCTTTGCAACTTTTGTCAACATGGCCAGAAATAACTTGGGAATCAGTTTTGAGAACCGCCCTTATTATCCCCATTGCCTTCAACTTCCAAAGACCCAAAAGCAAAGCTTCGTATTCAGCAATATTATTTGTGCAACTGAAATCAAGTTTCACTGTGTAGCATTTTCTGACTTTGGAAGGTGCAATTAAAACGGCAGCTGGACCTGCCCCAAAGGTTCCCCAGGAACCATCGCAGAATACTGTCCAAGCTTCGGCATCTTTACTTGCTTCTTCCTCCTGAGCCCCTGGCATCCAGTCGACGATGAAATCTGCTAGCGCCTGGGACTGAATCGAAGATCTATGCACATAATCAATGCTGAACTCATTGAGTTCAGCAGCCCACTTTCCAATCCTTCCAGTAGCTTCTTTGTTCCTCATAATATCCTTCAAAGGCTGTGATGAAGGAACAATTATATGGTATGCTTGAAAATAATGTCGAAGCTTCCTGGAGGCCATTAAAACAGCATACAACACCTTCTCCAATTCTGTATAGTTTTTCTTTGATAAAATGAGAACTTCGGAAACAAAGTATACTGGAGCCTGCTTTTTCAATTGCCCTTCAAGCTTCTCATGAACAAGCGCCGCACTTACTGCAGAGTGCGAAGCTGCCACATACAGCAGTAGAGGAGCCCCTGGCGCTGGTGGAGTTAGAGTTGTTAAATCTATCAAATACTGTTTCAGTTCTTCGAAGGCTTTTTGCTGAGCTGATCCCCATTGAAAAACTTCGGCTGACTTCAGCACTTCAAAGAATGGTAAATTTCTCTCTGCTGATCTGGATATAAATCGATTTAAAGATGCCAGTCTTCCTGTTAGCCGTTGAGCTCCTTTCTTTGTGCTTGGTGGCTCCATCCGAAGGATAGCTTCGATTTTATTTGGATTAGCTTCGATCCCTTTTGTTGAAACCAAACAACCAAGGAATTTCCCCTTCTTTACCCCGAAGACACATTTTTCCGGATTCAGCTTCAGACCAGCTTGCCTAAAATTAGCGAATGTCTCCTGCAGATCAGCAATGTGATTTTCTTGCTTCGTGCTTTTTACTATGATATCATCAACATATGTTAGCACGTTTCTGCCTATCTGAGAATGAAGGACCTTTGCTGTCATTCTGCTGAAGCTTCCTCCAGCATTCTTGAGCCTCTCAGGCATCTAAAGGTAACAATATGTACCACTGGGGGTGATGAAGCTGGTTTTTGGCTCGTCTTCCTTCTTCATCCAGATTTGATGGTAGCCTGAATGACAATCTAGTAAACTCATGAGCTCTGACGAAGCTGCTGCGTCTACCAGAGAATCTATCCTTGGTAATGGAAATTCATCCTTCTGACAAGCCTTGTTGAGATCAGTAAAATCAATGCACATTCTCCATTTACCATTGGCTTTCTTCACCATAACAGTGTTAGCTAGCCATTCTGGGTATTTTACTTCTCTGATGACTCCAGCGCTGAGGAGTCTTTTCACTTCATTCTGAGCACCTTCGGCTTTGTCATCAGACATCTTCCGAAGCCTCTGCTTTCTGGGTCTGAAGGATGGATCAACATTGAGCGAGTGTTCAATAACATCCCTGTTGACACCACAGAGATCATTAGCTGACCATGCGAAGACATCTTTGTTGTTGAACAGGAACCTTATTAGGGTTTTCTCCTGCTCTTCAGACAATTGAGATCCCAATAGCACCTTCTGCTACACTATATTATCACATAAGAGCATGGGCTTCGGCTAATCAGCCGAAGCAGCCTTCTCCCTTCTGTACTTGTATTGCTCACAAGCTTCGGCTCCATCTATGTTATGGATTGCTTTTGAATCTGTCCAATTTCCTTCGGCCTTTCTGGCAGCTTCCTGACTTTCATGAATAGCAATAGGCCCTTGATCCGAAGGTATCTTCATGCAAAGATATGCTGGGTGAAGAATTGCTTCGAACGCATTGAGTGTTCCACGACCAATGATTGCGTTGTAAGGGTATTCCATGTCAACAATATCAAACACAACTTGTTCAGTCCTTGTATTGTTTATAAATCCGAAAGTCACTGGCATCGTGATCTTGTCGAGTGCTACAATCTGCCTTCCTCCGAAGCCACAAAAAGGATGTGTAGCATCATGGATCTTATCTTCGGGCTCTTGCATCTGTCTGAAGGCCTTAGCAAATATAATATCCGTTGCACTGCCTGTGTCAACCAAAACATTGTGGACCAGAAATCCTTTGATAACACAAGAAATAACCATAGCATCGTTGTGAGGGTAATCCTTGAGCTGAAGGTCCTCTTGGGAGAAGGTAATCGGTATGTGGGACCATCTTGACTTGATGAAGGGTCCTTGCACCCCGACATGTTGTACCCTTCTCTGTGCCTCCTTCTTCTGCTTCTTGTTGGCTGGCTCTGAGCATGAACCACCTGTTATCGGAAGTACAAGCTTCGGAGCCGAAGCAGCTCCAGCTTGGTTGTTGAACGAAACCATCAGCTCAGAAAGTGGAAGTGAGTTCACCGGAGGTGGGCGCCAATGTTGGGGACTTGTTCTCAAATGCTATGAATTAAGAACAAGGCAACATAAAATGTTAAATATTAATGCCCTTCGTCCATTGAAGCATTATCTTCCCAAGGATTTAATGAACTTCGGACGAAGGCCATGAGCAAAATATCATGAAGGTTTCACCTTCGTGATCAGACTTGTAAAACAATGAAAAATGAAATATAAAGTATAAAACATTAGGGGAGAATGTACCAAAAACAAATAATATTATTCACATATTTTATTATATGAGCAAAAATATTAAAACATAATATTTGGGCATATTTATACCTTCGCCTTGGCGGAAAGCAATAATTCAAGCGTAATGTGCCAGCGATTACAGGATTGCGTGAATAGTGTCGGGGTAATGTTCACCTATTTATAGGCACAGGATGCAACCTGCATAAAATTACATTTATGTCCTTTATAATCTACTACAGTAATGACACAAAACATCATGGGTCTTTAAGTCAATCCATCTTTAAGTCGGTTCGGCCCTTCGTCTTGAGATCTATCATTGTGCTGAAGCTCTCTAGGTAATAGCTTCGGCGCTTGCTCCTGAGAAGACCTTCCAAAGGTGTTCTCTTTCTTTAGGATCTTCGGCTATGAAGCATACCCCCAACATCGATCATCACTAGAAAAAGGATCGGTGGACCTTAGGCTTCTCTAGATAGAGAGTAATTGTGTGTTTGGTTGCAATGACAGGACGAGATGGGATGAGACGATCCCTTAGATAATGTTGTTTGGTTCAGAGTCAGGGGTTGAGACAGGACTATCCTAGTGATGTCCCTGTTGAGGGCCTTCGTCCTCTGAAGGTCCTCAAAAACGTAATTTAACAATGTTTCCCAAGTATGATTTATGGACAGGTGTCTTCGGATTCATGGTAAAAGCAGACACGATGAGGAGCTTGATCGTGACGAAGGTTGCCATCGCTTCAAAGCTGTGCGGAAGGGAGCTTCGGCTAAATCGCAGAAAAGGGAACCGACTTAAAAGGGAAAAGGTTGTTCAGTCCTCATAGATTTTTCTATAAGTCAATAGCAAATGTAAAGGGCATAATGGTAATCTCTCATAGGCTGTGTCCTTTGCCTATAAATAGGTGAACAGTGTCCCCGTACTGTTCACGTTGATTGATACTTGCTTTTGCGTCACAATTGTACTTTTGCCTTCTGTCAAGCCGAAGGTACTTTTGTAATTCAATATTGTTTCTACCTTTCCATGGTGACATAATAAGAATGAATTAACAACATTATATGATTGTTTATGTTGTCTCTTATATTTCATATGCTTCTTCTTTTATCATTATATGTTGTAATGATGAAGGTATGTCCTTCATAACCTTCGTCTGAAGATCATTATATCCTGAGGGGAATAATGTTTCGAAGGACGAAGGGCATTAACATTTAATATCTTGTGTTGCCTTGTTCTTAATTCATAGTATTTGAGAACAAGTCCCCAACATTGGCGCCCACCTCCGGTGAACCCTCTTTTCAACCACCTTCGGTAAGCACTGACCTTCATCATGCCACCGAAGAAAGCTTCAGTGATAGGGGCTGCTGCACTACAGCCACTAGACCCGAACCAGGAGAGCCTTTCTCTTCGAGAGGCCCAAATCCAGAAGAGGAAGGCCACTAGTCCAACACTCCAGGAGGAGGAGTTGGACCAAGAAATCAGAAACATGGAGATAATCCATCAGCAAGTGCAAAGGAAGGAGAAGATGGCCCGACTGGCTGATCTTCAGAGGCAGATCGATGAAGCCACCGAAGAAGTACGCCATCTTGTTCAAGACGAACAAGATCGAAGGCCCCAACACAGGGAGCTTCATCAAGAAGGCTTGTTCAACAACGACGGATGGTATGATGATTTTAATCATGATACCTTTACTTTTGATGATGCTTCTCCCTTGGCAGCAGAACTGCAGGCTATCCCATGGCCCCCATCATACAAGCCACCTCCGCTTCCCATGTATGATGGGCATTCAGACCCGAAGCAGTTTTTGATGAGTTATGAAGCAACTATATCTTCATATGGAGGCAATGCAGCTGTCATGGTCAAGTCCTTCGTCATGGCAATTCGGAATGTGGCTCAAACATGGTATTCTTCTCTTCAGCCAGGGACCATTACTTCATGGCAGAAGCTCAAGGATATGCTGGTGACAAGTTTTCAAGGCTTCCAGACGAAGCCAGTCACAGCTCAGGCCTTGTTTCAGTGCATGCAAGATCATGAGGAGTACCTCCAGGCATATGTTCGAAAGTTCTTGCGTCTCAGAGCATAAGCGCCTATAGTGCCTAATGAAATTGTCGTTGAAGCCGTGATTAAGGGGCTTCGTCCAGGACCTACTGCTCAGTATTTCGCTAGAAAGCCCCCACAGACTCTGGAGAAGCAGCTTCAGAAGATGGATGGGTACATCCGGGCTGACAATGACTTCTGCCATAGAAGGGAGGAAGCATATAGGTTCTCTGAAATGACCAGGGGCTTCGGAGGAAGAATTCACCCGAGACACATCAGGTCAATTCACAACTCCATCAAGAGTGATGATAGACGAAGTCAATAGCAGAGACCGCAGTATTCTTTGCAAGCTTCGGGACAGAAACAAAGCTCTTTCCGGCCGCTAGCTCCAAGAGGTAGAGGCGCCAGGGGCTTCGGAGGAAGATATGGGGACCAGCTCAGGAAAATCTATTGCCTATTTTGTGGTGAAGACAAGGGCCACAATACAAGAACGTGTCAAATCACCATCCAAAAGCAAAAAAAATTGCAGAAGCCGAAGCCCAGAAAAATCAGCCGAAGCAGGTCCTGCACACTACTTCGTGTCATTCACCCTACATACCAGAATATGTGGGTAATCATCACGCAGCTTCTGTTGCTTCGGCTAGTCAGTCGCAAGTTTCTTGGCCACAGCTTCCACCTTCGCCGCCACTACAGCCTGTCTACTCACGAGGTCAGCAGCCAGAAGGGAGCCAACAGACCCATCAGCAGCGAGATTTCAGGGAGGGGTCCGAAGCTCGCACAGTTAACAGCACTATGCCAGAATCAAAACACATATATTGAGAGTAGCTTCGTTTATGTCAAAATGAAATATACCTTCATCACAGACTCACGAGAATGTCGAAGCTACAAAGAGATATTCCTTTGGGAATGCAGTGCTAAAAATCGCAGTAAAAGTTTCACCGAAGCTACAAAAAGTCGTTCTTAAAGAACGCAGCGTAAGTTTGCCGATGCTTCAAAAAGCCGTTCCTAAGGGAGCGCAACGTAAGTTTTCTGCTCAAAAGTCGTTCCTTAGGGAATGCAGAGCCAAATACCGCCGAAATATAAGGTGAAGCGCGAAAAGTCAACGCGAATACCGCCGAAATAGAAGGCGAAGAAGTTCAAAAGACGTTCCTTAGGGAATGCAAAACTTACACCAAAAAATAAACGGTGTAGCCGAAAAGTAAACGGCAAAGAGATTTTAGTCATTCCTTAGGGAATGAAGGTTGTGGATGAAGCTTCGGATGTGTGTGTTTGGGCATTCATTTGCACGATACATTAGCACCATTCTTTGCATCATATCATCGCATCATACATCATAGCATCACATCAAACATCATATCACATCAATGATATCAATTGAAAACAAGGCCGATCTTTGGGCAATGCTTTACAAAAAAAGAAATGATGAAAAGAGGCCAAGGCACAAAGTAAGCTGAAAATCACAGTTTCATCAGTTCTGATGCGGAAAAAGCTTTTCTTTACGAAGCATTGATGTTTTACAAAGTATGGATGATTTTTACGAAGCATAAAGGCTCTTCTTTACGAAGCATGAAAAGAAGGGAAGGTGTTTTTTCACCGCAGGCTAAAAACGGTATGTATAAAAAGTTTCATGCATCACAAAGAACTGAATTACAAACCACTCAGATATTACATTCAAATCCATAAGCACTGAATATTACATATATAGTTCAGCAAATGTTACATTAACATTCTAGAGAATGTTTTTACAATAGCTACTCTTCCTTCAGAACTTTTTCTGCAGCTTCGGTTAGCAGCTTAGTAACAACTTCATCTACAATAGCTTCGGCCATATTAATAATTTCTATTGTTTTCCTTGTCTCTGGGTCAGCCAGTGGGTTGAATGGCTCTGGGGGAGGGGATAGTTCAGCTGCGGTAGAAGACATAAATTAGTTCGAAGTCACAAAAGTAAACAACAAAGCTAAAAGCCATTAAGTGATACATATTCGTCTTTCGAGTTTCGTAGCTCTTTCAGCTTCTTTTGTTGCTTCTCGAACGTCATGAATATCTTTTTTGCTCTTCTTCAGTATTTCATGGGTCATCCCTCGGCCACCATTTTCCCAGATATCAGTAAAAAAAATCCGCCTATTGAGCTTGCTTCGGCCGAGGGGTCCTTCGTATCGTCGATAGAGAAGGCAGCTTCAGCCTGGGCCAAAGTTTTAACATGTTCGCACCCTGCCTTCTCCAAAATAGTTGCAACTCCTCTCGCGCCAGAGAAGGCACAGACGTCCCCGCGATCACTCAAAATCTCTTCAAAGGCTTCGGCATCACCGTTGATCCACTCGATTACGCCCTCAGGATCGCCCCTTATGAAGTTGTCTTCGCTCGAGTATGCGCCCACGTTGGCGAAGCTAGTTTTTATCTTTTTAACGCATTCCACAGATTTTTCAAAACATCTTTCTTTTGATGTGCGAAGCTCTACAACTGTTTTTTTCAAAATAATTTTTCCAGTACTCATTGGCATCTCGGTCAGCTTCGGCAACAGCGCATTTTAATTTGGCCTCAGCCAGTTGTTTTCGAAGGTCTTCAATCTCATTCTTTTGAGTTTCAGATTGAGCCTTGAAGTTAGATTCATCCCCCTTTACTTTGTCCACCAGTGTAAGTAGAATTTTGTCTTTTTTCGTGGCTTCGTTTCTTATCCTGATAATCTCTGTTCGAAGGTTGTTGAGAGCAATAGTGCAGCTCTCGTCTTCAGCATTCTTTTGTGCCCTTAAAGTGTTGCTAAGTATTAAGCCCTACAGGAAAGAATGAATGGATTAACATGAGAACAAAAGACTCTAATATAGAATCCACAAACTTCAAAATTCACAACTTTTGTACCTTCAGGCTGTTGTATGCAAGGCTATCCGCAAGATCGTCCTTCGTCATGGCACAGAGGCCAGCTTCAAGCTTCGGAAACCCCATACTTCTGGCCATTTTCTGGCAGACGGATAATTCTTTGTTGTCTGGGAGGCAATACAAGAAATCATCTTCATCTGTACCATTAAACACTAAGGCCCCTTTTGGGTACTTCAGTTCTCGGGCATAGTGTTTAGCTTCAAAAATTTCTTCTTCAGATAATCTTTTTCCCGAAGCATGTCGAATAATATAACCAAGGTCTTCGGAAGGTGCTTCGGGAGTAGGAGCGGCAGCTTTTTCAGGCAAAATCCGTTCTATAGCTTCTTCCTCTGCTGCCTTTTCTCCAATTTCCGAGGATTCCTCCTTGGCAGGCTCTGAACGCCCAGTTTCGGCGCTAGCCTGGTTCATTATAGCTTTGGCTTCGGTTAGTTTTGTTTCGGTTTCAATTTGCACTTTCGAAGCCTTGGCAATTTTCCCTGGAGTAGAGCTTGAAGCCTTTACCGTCTCCAGCACATCTAGTACACTAGCCATCCTTTTTCTCTTGGGGTCGCCGCAAGACCTTTTTGTGCCTTCGGCGTTGTCACTTCTACCAAAGGGCTTAAAACTTCTAATGTTTTTGTTCCCTCGATTCTTGGCTCCTCAGCTTTATCAGTCTTCGGCTCAGCTAACTTGGTTGAGGGTTCCTTCGGCAAGGTGGCCGGTTCCTCAGCTTTCTGTGTAGAAGGAATTGGTTCCTTTGGAGTAGCAGCTGAAGAAGTTTCCCCGCCAAACTCGGGCACCACGGTCGGCTCAATGTAACAGGGCCGGTGGGTGAGAACTTTTAACTTTTAACTCTTCGGTGCAGGCTCGCTTGGAGCAACCAAAGCGGCAACCTTTCCAGAGGTTGCACCCTTTCTTTTCTGCCCCCGTGGCGGGTAGCGATAGTCAGGGTACACAAATCCAATAGCATCAAAAACCCTATTTAACCTTTTCTTTTTCGGATCCCGAAGGCCGCAGATAGTGCATTATCTTCGAACTTGGAATATGCTCCAAGTAACTCATCGCTAGTATTTTCAACACACTTCAACCAGTCGTCATCTGGTTTGACAAATTGGTCTCCAAACCTGAAGGTGTATTTCAATCGAACCACGTCGCCTTCGCTAGGGTTAGTGACGGTTTCTTTCAGCATTTCCCAGCTGTCTATCAGTGGCCATATCCTGTAGGCTACATGTTCTTGAACTAAGTCTCTTGTCCCAATAAAAGAGCAAACTATGCTGAAGGCCCTTCGGCATGCTTCAGCTGCCTCATCAATTTCTACATTCGGCTTTCGGAGGCCGAAGCGGGACCAGATGGGGCGCATGATGATTTCTTTAATGTCTTCTCTCGCCTTTAAATCATTTTTCACGTAAAACCACTCTTCCATCCAGGCCCCAGGCCATCTCTTCCGAAACATCGGCACTGGGTAGCTTGCGCCAGAACGAGCAACAAAGCTATAGCAACCAAAATTGTTATGATATTGTTCTTTACCCCAGGGCTTCGTCTCATACGAAAGTTCATGCATACTGCAAAAACATCTTGCACTTGGCTCTAGACCTTGACTCCTCACAGCCCAGACGAAGATCCCCATTCTAATAACTGCTTCGGGAGTGATCCGATGAAGGAAAATCGGATATGTCTTTAAAACTTCAACCACAAATTTGCTCAATGGAAACCGAAGTCCAGCTTTGAAGAAGCTTTGGAAGATCACAACTTCGTTTTCTTCGGGAGCAGGAACGACTCTGTCTACGTCATCCCTCACAATAGACATATCTCGAAAATACCTTCTGAAAACGAATTAGGCTTACACCTAGTCCCTAATTAATTTTGGTGGTTGAATTTCCCAACACAAATATTTGGACTAACTAGTTTGCTATAGTGTATAAGTTATACAGGTGCCAAAGGTTCACACTTAGCCAATAAAAAGACCAAGTATTGGGTTCAAACAAAGGAGCAAGGGACAACCGAAGGCACCTCTGGTCTGGCGCACCGGACTGTCCGGTGTGCCACCGGACATGTCCGGTGCACCAGAGGACTCTGACTTCAAACTCTTCACCTTCGGGAAATTCCAGAGGCGACTCCGCTATAATTCACCTGACTGTCCGGTGTACACCGGACATGTCCGGTGCTCCAATGAAGAGCGGCCTCCGGAACTCGCCAGCCTCGAGAATTTATTGAAGCTGCTCCGCTATAATTCACCGGACTGTCCGGTGTACACCGGACTGTCCGGTGTAACAGCGGGGGCAACGGCTATTTCGGCGCCAACGGCTACCTGCGACGCATTAAATGCGCGCGCTGCGCGCGCAGAGGTCAGGCACGCCCATGCTGGCGCACCGGACAATCTACAGTGCATGTCCGGTGCGCCACCGGACATCCAGGCAGGCCCAGAAGACAGAGCTCCAACGGTCGACCCCAACGGCTTTTGGTGACGTGGCTGTCGCACCGGACTGTCCGGTGCGCCATCGAACAGACAGCCTCACCAAACGGCTAGTTTGGTGGTTGGGGCTATAAATACCCCCAACCACCCACCATTCATTGCATCCAAGTTTTCCAGCTTCCAACCACTATACAAGAGCTAGCATTCATTGCAAAGCACACCAAAAGAGATCAAATCCTCTCCCAACTCCACACAAAGCCTTAGTGACTAGAGAGAGTGATTTGTAGTGTTCATTTGAGCTCTTGCGCTTGGATCGCTTCTTTTTCTTTGGCATTCTTTATTGTGATCAAACACTCACTTGTAATTGAGGCAAGAGACACCAATCGTGTGGTGGTCCTTGCGGGAAGTTTGATTCCCAAGTGATTTGAGAAAGAGAAGCTCACTCGGTCCGAGGGACCGTTTGAGAGAGGGAAGGGTTGAAAGAGACCCGGCCTTTGTGGCCTCCTCAACAGGGAGTAGGTTTGCGAGAACCGAACCTCGGTAAAACAAATCCGCGTGTCACACTCCTTATTCTCTTGCGATTTGTTTTGCGCCCTCTCTCGCGGACTCGATTATATTTCTAACGCTAACCTGGCTTGTAGTTGTGATTATTTTTGAGAATTTCAGTTTCGCCCTATTCACCCCCCCCCTCTAGGCGACTTTCAATTGGTATCAGAGCCCGGTGCTTCATTAGAGCCTAACCGCTCGAAGTGATGTCGGGAGATCACACCAAGAGGGAGATGGAGACCGGTGACAAGCCCACTACGAGCCAAGGGAGCACTTCATCGGAAGAGTCCCGCACCAAGAGGAAGGAGAAGAAGAAGGACTCCTCCAAACGGAAGGAGAAAAGATCTTCTTCTTCTCACCACAAAGAGAAGAAGGAAAAATCTTCCTCCCACAAGTCGCATCGGAAAGGCGACAAGCACAAGAGGATGAGGAAGGTGGTCTACTACGAGACCGACACTTCATCAACATCCACCTCCGACTCCGATGCGCCGTCCGTAACTTCTAAGCGCCAAGAGCGCAAGAAGTTTAGTAAGATCCCCTTACACTATCCTCGTACATCTAGACATACTCCATTACTTTCCGTTCCATTAGGCAAACCGCCAACCTTTAATGGCGAAGATTATGCTATGTGGAGTGATTTAATGAAATTTCATCTAACCTCACTCCACAAAAGTATATGGAATGTTGTTGAGTTTGGAGCACAGGTACCATCCATAGGGGATGAGGATTATGATACGGACGAAGTGGCCCAAATCGAGCACTTCAACTCCCAAGCTACAACCATACTCCTCGCCTCTCTAAGCAAGGAGGAATACAACAAGGTGCAAGGGTTGAAGAATGCAAAGGAAATTTGGGACCTACTCAAGACCGCGCACGAGGGTGATGAACTCACCAAGATCACAAAGCGGGAAACGATTGAGGGGGAGCTCGGTCGCTTTCGTCTTCGCCAAGGGGAGGAGCCACAAGATATGTACAACCGGCTCAAAACCTTGGTGAACCAAGTGCGCAACCTCGGGAGCAAGAAATGGGATGACCACGAGGTGGTTAAGGTTATATTGAGATCACTTATTTTTCTTAACCCTACTCAAGTTCAATTAATTCGTGGCAATCCTAGATACACACTAATGACTCCCGAGGAAGTGATCGGGAATTTTGTGAGCTTTGAATGCATGATTAAAGGATCAAAGAAGATCAACGAGCTTGACGAACCCTCCACGTCCGAAGCACAACCGGTGGCTTTTAAGGCGACGGAGGAGAAGAAGGAGTCTACACCAAGTAGACAACCAATTGATGCCTCCAAGCTCGACAATGAGGAGATGGCTTTAATCATCAAAAGCTTTCGCCAAATCCTCAAGCAACGGAGAGGGAAGGACTACAAACCCCGCTCCAAGAAAGTGTGCTACAAATGTGGTAAGCCCGGTCATTTCATTGCAAAATGTCCTATATCTAGTGACAGTGACAGGGGCGACGACAAGAAGGGAAAGAGGAGAGAAAAGAAGAAGTACTACAAGAAGAAGGGTGGCGATGCCCATGTTTGCCGGGAGTGGGACTCCGACGAGAGCTCCACCAAGTCCTCTTCCGACGAGGACGCCGCCAACATCGTCGTCACCAAGGGACTCCTCTTCCCCAACGTCGGCCACAAGTGCCTCATGGCAAAAGACGGCAAAAGGAAGAAGGTTAAATCTAAATCCTCCACTAAATATGAATCCTCTAGTGATGATAATGCTAGTGATGAGGAGAATAATTTGCGTACCCTTTTTGCCAATCTTAACATGCAACAAAAGGAAAAATTAAATGAATTAATTAGTGCTATTCATGAGAAGGATGATCTCTTGGACTCTCAAGAGGACTTCCTTATTAAGGAAAACAAAAAGCATGTTAAGGTTAAAAATGCCTATGCTCTAGAGGTAGAAAAATGTGACAAATTATCTAGTGAGCTAAGCACATGCCATGACACTATTACCAACCTTAGAAATGAAAATGCTAAATTAAATGCTAAGGTTGATTCTCATGTTTGTATTGATTCAACTTCCTATCCTAGAAGTGATAATTTTGATTTGCTTGCTAGGATTGATGAGTTGAAGGCTTCTCTTGCTAGCCTTAGAGATGAGAATGAGAAATTGGTTGCTAAGGCTAAAGATTTTGATGTTTGCAATGTTACTATTTCCAACCTCAGAAATGAAAATGATATACTACATGCTAAGGTTGTGGAATTAAAATCTTGCAAACCCTCTACATCTACCGTTGAGCACACTTCTATTTGTACTAGATGTAGAGATGTTGATATCAATGCTATTCATGATCACATGGCTTTAATTAAACAACAAAATGATCATATAGCATTATTAGATGCTAAAATTGTCGAGCATAACCTAGAGAATGAAAAGTTTAAATTTGCTAGAAGTATGCTCTATAATGGGAGACGCCCTGGCATCAAGGATGGCATTGGCTTCCAAAGGGGAGACAATGTCAAACTTAATGCCCCTCCTAAAAACTTGTCTAACTTTGTTAAGGGCAAGGCTCCCATGCCTCAGGATAACGAGGGTTACATTTTGTACCCTGCCGGTTATCCCGAGAGCAAAATTAAGAAAATTCATTCTAGGAAGTCTCACTCTGGCCCTAACCATGCTTTTATGTATAAGGGTGAGACATCTAGCTCTAGGCAACCAACCCATGCCAAGTTGCCTAAGAAGAAAACTCCTATTGCATCAAATGATCATAGTATTTCATTTAAAACTTTTGATGCATCTTATGTGCTTACTAACAAATCCGGCAAGGTAGTTGCCAAGTTTGTTGGGGGCAAACACAAGGGTTCCAAGACTTGTGTTTGGGTACCCAAAGTTCTTGTTTCTAATGCCAAAGGACCCAAAACCGTTTGGGTACCTAAAGTCAAGAACTAAAATTGTTTTGTAGGTTTATGCATCCGGGGGCTCAAGTTGGATACTCGACAGCGGGTGCACAAACCACATGACAGGGGAGAAGAAGATGTTCTCCTCATATGAGAAAAACCAAGATCCCCAACGAGCTATCACATTCAGGGATGGAAACCAAGGTTTGGTCAAAGGATTGGGTAAAATTGCTATATCATCTGACCATACTATTTCCAATGTTTTTCTTGTAGACTCTTTAGATTACAATTTGCTTTCTGTATCTCAATTATGTCAAATGGGCTACAACTGTCTCTTTACTGATGTAGGTGTCACTGTCTTTAGAAGAAGTGATGATTCAATAGCATTTAAGGGTGTGTTAGAGGGTCAGCTATACTTGGTAGATTTTAATAGAGCTGAACTCGACACATGCTTAATTGCTAAGACTAACATGGGTTGGCTCTGGCATCGCCGACTAGCCCACGTTGGGATGAAGAATCTTCATAAGCTTCTAAAGGGAGAGCACATTTTAGGACTAACAAATGTTCATTTTGAGAAAGACAGGATTTGCAGCGCATGCCAAACAGGAAAGCAAGTTGGGTCCCATCATCCACACAAGAACATCATGACAAGTGACAGGCCACTGGAGCTCCTTCACATGGATTTATTCGGCCCGATTGCTTACATAAGCATCGGCGGGAGTAAGTACTGTCTAGTTATTGTGGATGATTATTCTCGCTTCACTTGGGTGTTCTTTTTGCAGGAAAAATCCCATACCCAAGAAACCTTAAAGGGATTCTTGAGACGGGCTCAAAATGAGTTCGGCTTAAGGATCAAGAAAATTAGAAGCGACAATGGGACGGAGTTCAAGAACTCACAAATAGAAAGCTTCCCTGAGGAGGAGGGCATCAAGCATGAGTTTTCTTCTCCCTACACTCCACAACAAAATGGTGTAGTGGAGAGGAAGAATCGAACTCTATTGGACATGGCAAGAACCATGTTTGATGAATACAAGACACCGGATCGGTTTTGGGCCGAGGCGGTCAACACCGCTTGCTACGCCATCAACCGGTTATATCTACACCGAATCCTCAAGAAGACATCCTATGAACTCCTAACCAGTAAAAATCCAAATATTTCATATTTTAGAGTTTTTGGTAGCAAATGTTTTATTCTTGTCAAAAGAAGTAGAAAATCTAAATTTGCTCCTAAAACTGTAGAAGGCTTTTTACTAGGATATGATTCAAACACAAGGGCATATAGAGTCTTTAACAAGTCCTCAGGACTAGTTGAAGTTTCTTGTGACGTTGTGTTTGATGAGACTAACGGCTCTCAAGTAGAGCAACTTGATCTTGATGAGATAGGTGAAGAACAGGCTCCATGTATCGCGCTAAGGAACATGTCCATTGGGGATGTGTGTCCTAAGGAATCCGAAGAGCCTCCACATACACAAGATCAACCATCCTCCTCCACGCAAGCATCTCCGCCAACCCAAAATGAGGACGAGGCTCAAGTTGATGAAGGAGAAGATCAAAAAGATGAGCCCCCTCAAGATGACGACAAAGATCAAGGGGGAGATGCAAATGATCAAGACAAGGAGGATGAACAACCAAGGCCGCCACACCCAAGAGTACACCAAGCAATCCAACGAGATCACCCCGTCGACACCATCCTCGGCGACATTCATAAGGGGGTAACCACTCGATCTCGGGTTGCACATTTTTGTGAGCATTACTCTTTTGTTTCCTCTATTGAGCCACACATGGGTAGAGGAAGCACTCTAAGATTCGGATTGGGTGATGGCGATGCAAGAGGAGCTCAACAACTTCACTAGGAACGAGGTATGGCATTTAGTTCCACTTCCTAATCAAAATGTTGTAGGAACCAAGTGGGTCTTCCGCAACAAGCAAGACGAGCATGGTGTGGTGACAAGGAACAAAGCTCGACTCGTGGCCAAGGGGTATTCACAAGTCGAAGGTTTGGATTTTGGTGAAACCTATGCACCCGTGGCTAGGCTTGAGTCAATTCGTATATTATTGGCCTATGCGACTTACCATGGCTTCAAGCTTTACCAAATGGACGTGAAGAGTGCCTTCCTCAACGGACCAATCAAGGAGGAGGTCTATGTTGAGCAACCTCCCGGCTTTGAAGATAGTGAGTACCCTAACCATGTTTATAGGCTCTCTAAGGCGCTTTATGGGCTCAAGCAAGCCCCAAGAGCATGGTATGAATGCCTTAGAGATTTCCTTATTGCTAATGGCTTCAAAGTCGGCAAGGCCGATCCTACTTTATTCACTAAAACTCTTGACAATGATTTGTTTGTATGCCAAATTTATGTTGATGATATCATATTTGGGTCTACTAACGAATCTACATGTGAAGAATTTAGTAGGATCATGACAAAGAAATTCGAGATGTCGATGATGGGGGAGTTGAAGTATTTTCTAGGATTCCAAGTCAAGCAACTCCAAGAGGGCACCTTCATTAGCCAAACAAAGTATACTCAAGACATTCTAAGCAAGTTTGGAATGAGGGATGCCAAGCCCATCAAGACACCCATGGGAACCAATGGGCATCTCGACCTCGACACGGGAGGTAAGTCCGTGGATCAAAAGGTATACCGGTCGATGATTGGTTCATTGCTTTATTTATGTGCATCTCGACCGGACATTATGCTTTCCGTTTGCATGTGTGCAAGATTCCAAGCCGACCCTAAGGAATCACACCTTACGGCCGTAAAACGAATCTTGAGATATTTGGCTTATACTCCTAAGTTTGGGCTTTGGTACCCTCGGGGATCCACGTTTGATTTGATTGGTTATTCGGATGCCGATTGGGCGGGGTGTAAGATTAATAGAAAGAGCACATCGGGGACTTGCCAGTTCTTGGGAAGATCCTTGGTGTCTTGGGCTTCAAAGAAGCAAAATTCGGTCGCTCTTTCTACCGCCGAAGCCGAGTATATTGCCGCAGGCCATTGTTGCGCGCAATTGCTTTGGATGAGGCAAACCCTGCGGGACTATGGTTACAAATTGACCAAAGTTCCTCTTCTATGTGATAATGAGAGTGCAATCCGCATGGCGGATAATCCCGTTGAGCATAGTCGCACTAAACACATAGCCATTCGATATCATTTTCTTCGGGATCACCAACAAAAGGGGATATCGAGATTTCATACATTAACACTAAAGATCAATTAGCCGATATCTTTACCAAGCCACTTGATGAACAATCTTTTACCAAACTTAGGCATGAGCTCAATATTCTTGATTCTAGGAATTTCTTTTGCACATAGCTCATAAGTATACCTTTGATCATGTCTCTTTGATATATGCTATGACTAATGTGTGTTCAAGTGTATTTCAAACCAAATCATAGGTATATTGAAAGGGAATTGGAGTCTTCGGCGAAGACAAAGGCTTCCACTCCACTCTACTACTCATCTGTCGCCGTCGCTCCGCATCACTCTCCATCTTTGGTATAATCCTCACTCATATGTCTTATTTGCCAAAGGGGAGAAAACAGTTAGGAAAGGGCCTATATTTCATTCCGAGTATCCGTTTTTGGCGATTCATGCCAAAGGGGGAGAAAGTATTGGCCCAAAGCAAAAGGACCGCACCACCACCCTAATTTTAAAAATTAATGATTTTTCAATTGGAAAATTTCAAAATGGTATCTCTTTGTGTTCTAAAGGGGGAGCAAGTAGTATTTTCAAAACTTGATATCTCAAAACCCTCTTGAACACTAAGAGGAGATTTTATTTGAGGGGGAGTTTTGTTTAGTCAAAGGAAAAGCAGTTGAAACAAAGGGAGAAAATTTCAATCTTGAAAATGCTTCGCAAAAATCTTACTCATTTACCTTTGACTATCTTGCAAAAAGTCATTGAAAAGAATTTACAAAAGAATTTGCAAAACAAAACTTGTGGTGCAAGTGTGGTCCAATATGTTAAAAACAAAGAAACAATCCATGCACATCATGTAAGTATTTATATTGGCTAAATTCCAAGCAACCTTTGCACTTACATTATGCAAACTAGTTCAATCATGCACTTTTATATTTGCTTTGGTTTGTGTTGGCATCAATCACCAAAAAGGGGGAGATTGAAAGGGAATTAGGCTTACACCTAGTCCCTAATTAATTTTGGTGGTTGAATTGCCCAACACAAATATTTGGACTAACTAGTTTGCTATAATGTATAAGTTATACAGGTGCCAAAGGTTCACACTTAGCCAATAAAAAGACCAAGTATTGGGTTCAAACAAAGGAGCAAGGGACAACCGAAGGCACCTCTGGTCTGGCGCACCGGACTGTCCGGTGTGCCACCGGACATGTCCGGTGCACCAGAGGACTCTGACTTCAAACTCTTCACCTTCGGGAAATTCCAGAGGCGACTCCGCTATAATTCACCGGACTGTCCGGTGTACACCGGACTGTCCGGTGTAACAGCGGGGGCAACGGCTATTTCGGCGCCAACGGCTACCTGCGACGCATTAAATGTGCGCGCTGCGCGCGCAGAGGTCAGGCACGCCCATGCTGGCGCACCGGACAATCTACAGTGCATGTCCGGTGCGCCACCGGACATCCAGGCGGGCCCAGAAGACAGAGCTCCAACGGTCGACCCCAACGGCTTTTGGTGACGTGGTTGTCGCACCGGACATGTCCGGTGTGCACCGGACTGTCCGGTGCGCCATCGAACAGACAGCCTCACCAAACGGCTAGTTTGGTGGTTGGGGCTATAAATACCCCCAACCACCCACCATTCATTGCATCCAAGTTTTCCAGCTTCCAACCACTATACAAGAGCTAGCATTCATTGCAAAGCACACCAAAAGAGATCAAATCCTCTCCCAACTCCACACAAAGCCTTAGTGACTAGAGAGAGTGATTTGTAGTGTTCATTTGAGCTCTTGCGCTTGGATCGCTTCTTTTTCTTTGGCATTCTTTCTTGTGATCAAACACTCACTTGTAATTGAGGCAAGAGACACCAATCGTGTGGTGGTCCTTACGGGAATTTTGATTCCCAAGTGATTTGAGAAAGAGAAGCTCACTCGGTCCGAGGGACCGTTTGAGAGAGGGAAGGGTTGAAAGAGACCCGGCCTTTGTGGCCTCCTCAACGGGGAGTAGGTTTGCGAGAACCGAACCTCGGTAAAACAAATCCGCGTGTCACACTCCTTATTCTCTTGCGATTTGTTTTGCGCCCTCTCTCGCGGACTCGATTATATTTCTAACGCTAACCCGGCTTGTAGTTGTGATTATTTTTGAGAATTTCAGTTTCGCCCTATTCACCCCCCCTCTAGGCGACTTTCACCTTCCTCTCATATTATCAAGATGACTTTGTTTAATAGTTGATTTCCCGAATACTGCATGACTTGGTCGCCAGGGCCGATCTTCAGAGTCTTCGCCTCCACTATCCACATCATAACTATCACTATCATCAGTATCTTCAGATAAGCCTTCTAGTATCTCTTTAGTAATCTTCTCCGTGTTGGTTTTTGCTATTGACTCAACAAATCCAACAGTCTTCTCCTCAAGGAGCTTCTCCTCTTTGCTCAGCTTTGTTTCAACAGCAACTTTTTTGTCTTGAGACATCTTTTCTTCGAAAATGACGAAAATGCGTCCTTAAAACCGAAGCTTAGGAAATCTGAGAAACTGAGCAGACGTTGGCAAGCAAGAGCTAAAAATTGAGTAAACAAAGCAAGCGACAAGTAGCGTACCAAATGTGCTCAGGGTGAGTTCCTATTTATACAATCGACGCGCTCCAAGTTGGAGGGTCCCGTTTGTCATTGATTGTTGCTATTCTAGCAAAGGGAAGGTGTTTTTTCGGACCTTCGGCTTAGGGTCTTCGTCCATGTCGCAATCTGAATTCGTTATTCTAACAAATTATTATTGCGAGGGGCTACTGTTGGGGGCCTTCGCCCTCCGAAGGTCCTCAAAAACGTAATTTAACAATGTTTCCCAAGTATGATTTATGGACAGGTGTCTTTGGATTCATGGTAAAAGCAGACACGATGAGGAGCTTGATCGTGACGAAGGTTGCCGTCGCTCCGAAGCTGTGCGGAAGGGAGCTTCGGCTAAATCGCAGAAAAAGGGAACCGACTTAAAAGGGAAAAGGTTGTTCAGTCCTCATAGATTTTTTCTATAAGTCAATAGCAAATGTAAAGGGCATAATGGTAATCTCTCATAAGCTGTGTCCTTTGCCTATAAATAGGTGAATAGTGCCCCCGTACTGTTCACGCTGATTGATACTTGCTTTTGCGTCACAATTGTACTTTTGCCTTCTGTCAAGCCGAAGGTACTTTTGTAATTCAATATTGTTTCCACCTTTCCATGGTGATATAATAAGAATGAATTAACAATGTTATATGATTGTTTATGTTGTCTCTTATATTTCATATGCTTCTTCTTTTATCATTATATGTTGTAATGATGAAGGTATGTCCTTCATAACCTTCGTCTGAAGATCGTTATATCCTGAGGGGAATAATGTTTCGAATGACGAAGGGCATTAACATTTAATATCTTGTGTTGCCTTGTTCTTAATTCATAGTATTTGAGAATAAGTCCCCAACAATCCCCAACTGTCCCTCAAAATTGGAGGGCGAGAGGGGTACGTCATCGGAGGATGTGGCTGTCCCGACTGTCCCGTAACCAAACACACAATAAGTGTGGTTGGCAAGCCGCCGAACCTCAGGAGAAAAATCATCGTGTCAACTTTTAGTCTTCTCTTCGGTTTGCAACTTCTAATCACTGGCATATTCATTCTCGTTTATACTTGAGCTAATATTTGATGTTGTTCTTATAACTACTTTGCTTGTAAAGTAGTTGTTCTATTGTGCTAGTAAGTTTGTGTAGCTTAATAGGCTTGCTTAACTTGTGTAGTTAAGTTGTTTACCTCTCTAGTTTAGCTCGTGTAGCTTTGCTATTTGAGTAGTGCTAGTGTGCTTAGGCTTTGTATGCTTTGCTCACTAGTATGTGTAAGAGGTTTCAAACTGTTTGCGTACTAGTTGTATAGATTTATGTAACCTTGCCAACTAAAATTGTTTAAATGAGCTCTACCTAGACTACATCTTAGTTGTTTTAGTTAAGATCTTTTGTAAGGTATTTCTGATATATAGAGGTATAGTCTTGACTAGTTCGAGCAGATTTAAAATTTGTGTTTGTTTCGTTTAGCCGGCGTAATTCTCTACTATATAAAGTACCAGTTTCCAACGTCGTCATGTGTAACCATGTCTCTTTCGTTCACCTCTCCCTGCTCTCTCACATTTAAATGGTAAAAAATTAAAATTACACATAGATAAGGATTCAACCATAGTTGTTGACTCTAAACAAACATTCACACCTACCTAGCTAATAAAACAGATATGTCTTTATGTTTTATACTATATACTCAAACATAAATAAAAAAGTAGCAACACGGGCACCTAATTAGTAATTTTAGAAATGACTATTCAACCATCCTTCTAGTCCGCCATCTTTACCCTACACAGCTATAGTAGACTTAGTTTTATAAACTATGTTTTTTACAAACTATGTTATGTATTAGAACTTGTATGCCATATAATATCTATGAACTATTTATTTACTTATGCATTTTCTGCTATTATTTGCCAAATTTAATATCGGATGTTTGAATATCAATTTCAAGTATTAATTATATGCTTAATTAGGTTTAATAAATTAGCATCGTTGTTTAGTCCTCATATATATATAATTAGTTTCATAATTAGACTATATTTAATACTTGTAATTTTTATTTAAACATCTGACACGGACTAAATTTTAGTTCACTAGAACCAAACACCCCTATATTGTACATGTATATGAAGAGTATCGTGTGTCTTCTAGTAACACTAGGGTCTATTTGGTTCAGTTGTAGATTCCTGAAAATTTTAATCAGTTGTGAATTATGGTAAAGCTCATATGAGCTCACAAAAAACTGAAATTTAATTAGTTAAAACAATTTTCAACTATAGATTATATAAGAGCATGATAGCTTATAACATAAATCAGAAAAATCTGAAGTAGAAAGTAATTCTAAATTGAACAAGAATCTATAGAATTTTAGAAATCTATTTTGCTGTTGTACCAGTTTGATTGAGATTCAGATTTTTTGTTCTAAATTGTCTCGTATCTCCTATTTTAACCTTCATCTATAGTGCAAAACAATGTTTGCGCGAGCACGATCACATGACCAATGAAGGTCAATTGCCACCCTAGCCTGACGCTCAAAACCAACAACACATGTAGCAACCACGTCCGGAAACAAAGACAAGCCCATTCTTACGTTAAAAGGAATAGAAAAACATGATGGAACAAGCATATCGTACGACGTAACTCGCTACCAAACGGTACAGCATGAGAATATAGAACACAAACCTAAGGCTGATTGTTTCAACCAAATAATAAGTACCGGTCGCTTAGGGGCCAAAAACACTCGAAATCTGACCAACTTGAGCGCCCCTAAACCATAATACCCCTCAAAACTAGGGTGATGAGCATCCCGCTACATCGAGAAACAGCGTGTAATATCACATCCTATCCTCTCTTCTGCGCGGGGCACAGGTTATGATCTCATCGACCCTGAGGATCATCTCGGCAGCCTCTGTTGCAGACAGAAGAATGGCCTGCTTCACCTTGAACGACTCTTGAATCCCTAGCTTTTGCATGTCCCCAACCTGCGGACCACACAATTTGACTAGTATTAGATTCTGTAAAAGATAATTTGTTAAGAATGGAAACATCTTGTCTTTGTGAACTTACAGTGCCTGTGATGACATCAATTCCAGCAGTGGAGTTCTCTTTGTGGTGCTCAGCTCGTAGCTGAGAGATCAAATCAGCGCTATCCAAACCAGCATTGTCAGCTATGATTGTTGGGATGGCTTGCAGAGCATGTGAGAAAGCATCGATAGCATGGGATTTCTTCCCAGGGGTCTTCCTTGCAAGTTCATCCACTTCTTTGGCCATCACCATCTCAGGCCATCCGCCTCCAAACAAGACACGGGTATCATTTACCGTCTGGGACAACACGCACAAGGCATCATGCAAGGACCTCTCAGCCTCATCGAGCACATGCTCACTGCAGGGATGAAAAAGCAAAAAGACTCAATTTATGGAAAATTGAAATGCATAGATGGAACAATTTAGTCCTAAATGATAAGTAGTAAAAAACATGACATACCTAGCCCCCCTTAGGACAATGGTGCAAGCCTGCCCCATCGCAACCCCAGAGAAATGGATTAGCCTGTCCTCCCCAATCATAATCTCTTCAATGACCTTGCATTGCCCAAGCTTAACAGACTCTGGATTATCAAAAGTTGATGCGATCTCACCACCAGTAACAAGAGCTAACCGTTCAATGCCCTCAAAGTCAGCATGCTCAATTGCAAGTATGCCAGCGTCAGCAAAGAGTTCCTCAGGGAAGTTATAGATTAACTGCCTGTTGACAAAACAGTTGATCCCGTGTGCTATGATCTTTTGGACTTTCTCTCTCATTTTCTGCTTCTCAGCAGCTTCAATATCTGCAACCTTAGACATTGAATCCACCCGGACCCGTGCTCCATATATCTTAACTTTATCTGTGTCCATAGCAGTGTTTGCAACCAAAATTTTGGCATTCTCAATGCGCTTGGGCTGCCCAATGCCAATTTTCTTGTCAAGAATGAACCTATATATAAGAAGCAAATAAAAAAAGATATCAGTGTCATTTTCTGTTGGGAACAATTACATAGATGCCTGCAAGAACACTCAATAAAAGGTACTCACAGTCACATGAGTGTTATCTGGTGAGCTACTTTGAAACTACTACCTGATTAGAAACTATTAGATTAAATACTATCAATGTTGAGATTGACGCAAGTCATCAAACACTTCACCAAAACATAATTAATGAAAAACCATGCCGTTAAATAAAAAATGGCATAGGTTTGATTAAGGACTAGTTAAGTAGCCAAAATGTCAAATTGATATTCCTGTTTTAGCGAAAGGGCCTCTAGCTGAGTTGGTTATGTGGTCTCAGTAGCACTCCTTAGGTCCTGAGTTCGAATCATAATGGGAGCGAATTCAGGCTGAGGTTAAAAACAGTCACACACTAGTTGTGTGCACATGAGATGGACTGACCTATGGGGGCGGATCCTTGTGTAGGGGCTGGGAGGGCTCAAAGCGTGAGTATAAGATCCGGCCTATAGGGGGCGGACCCTCATGCTGCACGGGGGGCAGCTTTCGTGACATTTCACGGTCAGGGCTCCGATTAAGCTTCTTCTCAATACTAGCCAGTTGCCCATGTTTTGCTACGGGTTTTATATATCAAATGAATAGGTATTGAGATATTTATTCAAATATAATTATTGTTTATTTCTAAATGCTAAGGTATGTGTGGTGTGGTTAGCCTCAAATTTCTAGAGCAGGGGGGCGTGGATTCAAGTGCTCGCTCTGCACTATTTTTTATATAATTATTGTTTATTTCTAAACAATAAGATACGTGTGGTCTGATGGTAGCTGCGCGGGTGGGTCGGGTGTTGGGCAAGCACAGTAGTTGCACAGGCACTGGGGTCCACAGGGCAGTAGATGAGAGAGCGTTACACGAGCGCTGGGCGTGGGGCCCACAAGGCACGGCGCCGAGGCGGGCACGTGGGGCAGGCCCAGAGTGTCATCGCGAAGGGTGAAGCCGTGGTAGCACCAGGTACCCACGTTAGGTTCTTAATAGAGTAGTAAGTATAGATATAGATAATATCGTCGGGGCGGTAGGCCTACCGGCCAATAAAAGATATTCCTACTTTATTTGGCTGGTAAATGAGGAATTTATCTTTTAGAAAAGGGACATTTGTGTAATCATAATTGTCCTTTTAGAAAATGTAGCACTAATTCTAATTGGTTAGATTATTGATAAAAATAGGAATTAATTGAATTGGGCTCTTAGGTTAGACTGATTAATTGACGGAAAGAAAGAACTTGGTGCTAGGTGAGAGAATTTGCATGCAGCCTAGTGCTGTGCGGTCAAAAGAATCAATTGGCATTTTTTACATAAATACATACCCTTCGTCCAAAAAGGAATCCTTAAGAGATCCTCCAGGTTTCTTCAGAATTTGAATAGATTCCAAGTTGGTGCTACCCTGCCACCATTCAGATCGAAACCAATAAATACCATAACACCATCGAATAACAACATGACTGAGTAGTATGAAGTATAAGACATACTTTTTCAAGGCTTAAAGTTCTACAGATAAACATATCAGAGTTTAGCGTAAATAATAACCAACCATAGTTATTTAGGCAGTAAGGCAACGTAAAACATCTGACCCCCTTTTTATCTTTTAGGCGGTAAAGCGTAAGACGAGGCGACACCTTAATAATTATATAGTAATATAAAATATTAGACCAGATATTATTTATATAACACAAATTCGAAATTAATAAGGAAGATAGCACAATTGTAAGGCCTAGTATGCCTATTTCAGACTAGTAGAAGAGATAAAGAGGAGAAAAGAAAAAAGAAAAAAGCCCACAACAGTCGGCCCAACAGCCCAACCAGCCCAACATCAATTCTAGGTTAAACTGCGGCACTCCTCCACTGCTCTCATTCCTCCTCTCCACCCCCAGACGCATCTCTTCCACAGCCGCAGCACTCCCGCAGCGGCGGCTCTTCCCCTTCCCCGCAGCTCTCCTTCCTCCTCTCCCCGATTGGCCAGCCGGGGCATGCGCTGTCCCTTGCGTGCCGCCGCTGCCACCTCTGTTTTGCCCTCGCCTTACTCTCGTGGCAAGGCGACAGGACGTCTTACACGGCAAGGCTCGTCGTACTGCTTAGGTGTCACTTTAGTGGCACCTTAATAACCATGTAACTAACTCTCATTAAACCATTTGTATACCTTAAGCCTCAAGACAGCATCAACCGCAAGTTCAGCGAAGTACTCCTTGTCTTGGGAAAGTATTTTTGAACTAAGAGTAGTCATAGCAATATTCATGAGATCAGATCTGAATTTATCTGCAGAAGAATGAAAAAGAATATTGTCATGAGATTGATGGGCATGGTGGCATATTCCTGAGAGAATCCATGAGATGCAAGATGAAGTGAATTTGAATCCATATGAGTTTAAATATTACTCAAAAATAACAAATCCTTAATGACGTCAAATCCTACATGCTATGCAAAATACAAATTTATTGATAAGGAAAAGAATGGCTCAAATAAGATGGTGTCTTATGAACCTGAAAAACTATGCTTTCCAACCATGAGATTGAGAAAATAACTTACCTGTATTTTCTTTGTTGTCCATGGTCTTTTTTAGCAAAGAATCTCTGGCACACTCGAGAGCCATTCTGTAACCTAAAATTTTACAGGATGAATTAAGTGCTGGAGACGTTGAATCTCATCATAAAAAACAATGGTTGTAGCTTTGCAGCAGTGATCTAGAATGCATACTAGTAGTTCCTCAGAATACACACTAGCTATCTCGGTACAAAACAGGCAACCCATGACAGATTAGAACCAGAACAGTGCACTGCCTACACAATACTAGTACTAAAAAATGGTAGATTAATCTGAAAACATGAAATGTAAAGAAAGGAAGCCACATCTCAAATTTTGAAACACTTAACAGTTGAATCCATCCTTAGACCTTGTATTGTATGCCTCATCTATTATTCTATTTGAATTGTTACTATGGGATTGACCGATTGACGCAAGCAAGACCAAGTAACACGGCCTGCTAAAATAGTTACCAAGCTTTAAAATGTGAAGGATGGAAAAGCATACTATTAACCAGAACACAATCAGCAAGTAATACCTGCAATAATAGTCATCGGATGAATTTTCATGTTAATTAACTTCTCAGCCTCCTTCAAAAGTTCTCCAGCTAGAACAACAACAGAAGTTGTCCCATCACCAACTTCATCATCTTGAACTTTTGAGATGTCTAGCAACCATTAAGGAGCAACTGGCCTTTCTTTCATTAGGAAAAAAATATTTGCACAAGAGAGGGCCTTAATGAGGTCATAGGTAGAATATGAAGATTGAAGATTAAGAACAATACAATGAAATATCAAGAGAAGTTATAAAGCCTCAACCATATGACATAAAAGATAAAACTATGCATGCAAGTTTTAGTTGTTTTGGATCGTCATTGGGATGGACCCAAAACTTGCTAAAATGGCATGCCACGTAATTAATTTGATGTTTGGGGGTGGGGGTAAACTACAATGGCTGACTCCACAGACAACATTAGGTGCCCACTTGCTTTCCTATTACCACCTTACTAATACTATTATCAAGCAGTAATCAAATTGGCAAAGGATACCAACAAGGACCTTTGCAGCAGGATTGTCAATGTGAAGTGACTTCAAAATGGTAGCCCCATCATTTGTAACAGTAACATTACGTCCTCTGCCAGTTGATTGCAGGATCTTGTCCTACATACGCAAAAAAAAAATGACATTTGCAAATTTCAACAAGAAAAACTATAACGAGGGAAAAACTGCTATCATTCATGTAAAGTGCATGGTGCTCCCATGTAAAAAAAAACTCGACCATCGGGAGTAAGACCGCCCCCACGGCATTATATTAAGAAGGAGACATTCTCACACGGCCGAGAAAACCCCTGCCCGCTCATACACGGTGGCACCGTAGCCCATGTGAAAACCCCTGCCCGCTCATACACGGCGGCACCGTAGCCCATGTGAGGACAACCAGGGCCGGACCTTAGACATGTGCTTTGGCGTGGGACAGACAAGGAGATTTTTTAACCACGGCCTGAAAATTCGCTCCCACGGGGAGTCGGACCCAGGACCTAATGAGTGTTACTTAGACCACCTAACCAACTCGGCTAGATGCCCTTTGGCCATGGTGTTCCTCTGTAAAACATAAACAATATGTTTCAAAAGCATACCATTCCTTTTGGGCCCAATGTGGTCTTCACCAAATCCGAGATTGCCATGGCCCCAACAAACGATGCCTGCAAGGACATGATGTTAGCAAATACTGCCTCCATTCAGAATAATCATAGAGTCCACAGATCAAAATGGCATTCGCTGTGGATCCTCTCCACGCATTGTATTCAATTTAGAAGCCTCAAGTGCAAATCATATCAGTGTATTCCTTTGCCGCTCACCTAAATTTCTTTTCAGTAAAAATCATCAGCCAGTAAATAAAATAAAACTAAAGCCGTTAAGACTTCCCAAATGAGTAGCATGGATTTAACCGATGCTTACCAGCACATGGGATGGAACACCCAAGCACGGAACCATGCCCATTTTAAAACACCCGCTGAAATTAAGCGCGCAAGCTGGAAAAGTAGTGAAGCACTTGAGCGGCAGCAAAGCACCCGCAGAGAACATCAACCAAAATATCCTCGGAAGACTAGGCGCCAGCGCCACTATGCTTTCTGGTTTGATAATTCCCACAGATCACCCCAACAATTAAGATGGGGAAGAGCCGCAAGACGAAACAACGAAACCTAACCGGACAAAGAAACCGCGCGGATCAGAGAGACGGCAGTCTTACCATCCTGGCGCGCTCGCCCTTCTCCTCGACGGCGTCATCCTTGAGCACCCTCTCCATCTACAGACAGGGGATTGGAGCTCACTTGGAAGGACCGTTGATGCGGTGTAGATGTGGTCGGCAGAGTGGTCCGAGGAAAGCAAGCGATCCCCTAGCGGCAGGCGGCGGCAGCAGCCTTGGGACTAGCCGACCGGGGTGGGATGGAAATGCCGCTGCTGCAGTGCTGCTGGGAATCAAAAACCTAGACCATACCGTGGGCTGGGCCGTCTGTAGCTATCTCTTGGGCTGAACTGATAGGTTTTTTTAGGAAGCCGAATTCATAGCTAGGAGCCATGCACCAGAGAATTTGAAGGATGAATATTTAAAATTGTTAAGCGATAGTTTTATATATATATATATATATATTACCATATAAAGCCTAATAATTTGGGATGTGTAATACTAAAATATACTAGTCGGTTGCTCGTGCGTTGCGACGGCTCACAACAATACCCACGTAAACTATCCACCAAAAAGATCTCAAGCTTTTTTATTGATTGTCTCCGCTCTTTGAATAATTTTTTTTATTTGACTAAGATGTTGTTGTTTACTCCATCCAATATGTTTTGCTACAACACGGTCAACAAAGTGAGCGATTAGAAGAGAGTTCACAACGACTGACTGAATGAACAAAGATTATAGAATAACATAATTCCGCCATACAAAGACCAAATAAGATGAAGTTTGTGAGCTCAAGTTTCTAAAATAAGTCACATGAACTCAAACTTATAAAAAAAGATAGATCAAAATATGGAGTGGCTGCTAAAGTCATGCATCAATAAAACCATGCGCCATCATCAGAAGAACACAAATCATGTGTAGACAATAAATAAAGTATTAACACACCCAAATTATGTTTAGTCCTTAGCACAACAAAAAAATAACACTCGAAACAATAGAGGAATAACATAATAATTTTTGCAATGACAGAAGGATGTGTGACAGGTACATAGAAGTGGTAGAAGCATACCAAGTCGACACCGTGATAAGGGAAAAGCCATGTAGACAGGCGATGCTGAGCCATCGAACAGGTACCATAGGCAGCAAATTAGGGACCCCATCCCTCGCGTCCCCCACTTCCAAGGTTTCGTAGAGCAGAAAGGGAAGGAAAGATGTGTGCATACCTGTTCATTGTCGGAGAAGGATACGACGAAGACCTGGCATCTAGAGGGCGACATAGGTAATATACCGCTAGATACATATAGGGAGAGAGCACGCAAGCGGAGAAAGAAGTCTAGCCGGAGCAGCTCCAAACCGAGAGGCATCCACATCTGGCGTCAGTCCAAGAAGGGCGAGAGAATGCGAGTGCCTTCCTAGCCTTGGACCTGCCGAGGCGACACAACACCACCACCAACTCCGTAGCATATGCCAACTGTTGCCGCGCTACGGGCCTTGGTTGTCCAATATCTCAGACCTAGACTCATCGTCGCCAAGATAACCTAAGTGTGATAGGCGCCACCGTGTCCTCCTCGGCGGCACGCACGGAGAAAGGCTAGGAGCAAGACCGACTTGCCCCGTACCCGCATCGACGAGCGTCAGTCGGCTCGCGGCTGCGACCGTGAGCGGGAGCAACGAGTTGGGGAGGAAGAACAAGGTGAAGACCGGGAAGACAAACGTGACGTCCGACGATGGCGAAAACGATGGTGTGTGCATGCTGTGAAACGTTCTCGTGGACATGCAATAGCCACTGCGCGGGTCGGTGTCGGGGCTGGTGTCGGACGAATATGGAGAGCACTACAGGAAACTGGTTAAAGAACGTGGGTGAAAAACCGTCGAACTTAATGTAATAAGCCGTCGAACTTACCGTAAGAACGTGGGTTTACCGACGAATATAGCCGACGGCGATTTTTGGACGAACTTAAAGAAGTAAGTTCGACGGGGCCGTCGAACTTAACCTTAAGAACGTGGGTGCCGTCGAACTTAACATTAAGAACGTGGGTACCGTCGAACTTAACATTAAGAACGTGCGTTTTTAAGTTCGACGGGGGCCGTCGAATTTTTTCTAGTAAGTTCGACGGCACCCACGTTCTTAAGGTTAAGTTCGACGGGGCCACGTGGCCGTCGAACTTATGTGTCCTGCGTGGGTCTGCGAGGACTGTACAATAAGTTCGACGGTACCCACGTTCTTAACCGTAAGAACGTGGGTACCCACGTTCTTAACCGTGCGTGGGTCTGAGAGGACTGCACAATAAATTCGACGGTACCCACGTTCTTAACCTTAAGAACGTGGGTACCCACGTTCTTAACCCTGTTCCAGAAAAAATAAAAAATACAAAAATGAAAAATTAGACACACATAATATCACATGCAACACAATATATCACATACAATACATATTTCAAACACATTGATATATGTTCATATCACAAATTCACACAAGTCCAAATATATAAGTTCACAAATTCACATAAGTCCAAATACATAAGTTCACAAATTCACACAAGTTCACATCCATAGTTCACATTTTTTGTTCACAAGTTCAAACACACAAGTTCAAACATTAGCTCCATCGCTCTCGATCAGGACATCGGATTGTTGTTCGTAGCTCCACCACTAGAATTGAGACATCTGTCCGCAAAGTCAACGTGAGGGGATGAGTCACTTGATGAGAGCCGGAATCCTGCAAAATAAACCAAAATTGTCATAAATACACAACTAGCATTAAATCACATGTACACAAAGATATAGGAAAGCATGATAAACACAAAATGTGGCTTCCATATTTGTGCATGAACATGAACATGAGAGTGAAAACAAACTTCATTTCAAGACGCAGCACCGTGTTATTTAAAATGATGCATCGTGCAAAGGATCTGCGATGTTAACTGTCCAAGAAACTACTTTGGAAATTCAGACTTAGACGCTATTCCAAATCTGAAAATTCAGAATTCAGCCACCTAACAGTCCAAAGCATGTCACAACAAAACAGCTCTCACAACACTAAATTCCAGATTCACTAAAGCATGTTCAGGTTAGTTTACCTGACAGAATTCAGAATTTAGTGTTGAACTGAGCACCAAACTAACCTGACAGAGAGTTACTCTACCAACACCTCAGCTTAAAACTTCCTAGATCAGCCACAAAAGAACTCCAAAACAGCTCTCACAACACTAAATTCTAGATTCAGTCATTATTCACAATCTGAAATTTTCAGCACGCTGTAGCTCACGCTGTAATATGTTGTACAATATCCAGACTTGCAAGTATGTCCACTACGAGCTTGATCAAGCGCCAGATGTACAAGCAGTAGTGGAGTAGTCCCAAAAAAAGTCCAATTTGTAGCAAATAAAAGTAGCAAGCAGCATGAATCAGGAACGTACCGCTGGTGATGGTAGTGGCTGTGTTGGCCATGGGGGCGTCCCCAAGGCCTCATTGGATGTGTAGGATATCCCCATGGTGTTTATGAAAAATGCATCCATTAAGCAAATCACACCGATGGATAAGCAAAGGTTGCAATTTATCATCATCACAAAAGCACCTGCATAGTTCACCTAAAGTGGTACTATGACAATGTCTTTTTTGTAAACAAGGAAAAAACAAATAACTTATGTGTTCTATAATGAAAGTGAAGTTTGCACAAGTACAATAATATTACATGTTCGAAGATCAGAAACTTTGCCACACTTAAGCTCATGGGTGGGTGAAACTGAAGGTCACCCCTGCATGGATCTAACGCCTGACTGAACTGGAACAGAAACCTCTATTGACATGTGATATCTTGAAACACATGTTATCTACTGCTCACAATGTTGAATACACTGGCCTAGAAAAATTGTTCAGTTGGATTTTATTCAATCATATTGCTTTGTTTACTTTCTCTAGGGAGGACAAAGATTAAGCAATAATAGACCCAAAGGTTTTATGCACATGCTAATCAGAGGGGCACAACCAGTCACTGATTAATCTTGTTCATCTCATTCATTAATTTGGCAAAAAAACAAATTTGACAACATGTCAATGATCAATTTAAAGCTTACACAGAATATGCAAAATATAAAAGGAACAAAAAACACAAATCTGGGGTTAGGTGTACCTTGACATTATCCACGAGATCAAACTTGGTGCATTCGTCTTTAACATCAGTCCCAAGATCAGAAAGAAGCTCTTCGTCAGCTTGTAGGATACTATTGGTTAATCCGATAAGAATGACAATAAAGTTGCTTTGAAGCATGAACCTGATAGGAAAAAACTGAATGATCTAATGTGCAACCAAGCACAAGAGCTATCTCAGATCAAAAGAGCACATATTGTAGCAGGTTGACATAATTAGATTGATATGTTGGATGCAATGGTGATGTAGCAGGTTGACACGAGGGAAGCGGTGGTGACATAATTAGATTGATATGCTAGAAGGCCTTGATGCTCACTGGTGCTTAAGTTTATAAGTACACAAATTAGGACACTAAAGCAAATATGTATAAATTCTTTACAGCATACGTACAGAAGTGTTTTGTGCCAAATTAATCAATTGCTGGACAATAGCTTCCATACTCCCCTTTGAATGATCCTGAGGTGTATTATCTGTCGCTAACCTGCATATCAAAGTAATTCAGAGAACATGATGTGCTAATGTGATTGTAGGCAGCGATAACTCAGATGAAAAGCATACTTTTCAGAGGCATACTTGTCAAAATATCGCCCCAAGTTATGCCATATAGGATCTTTGCAGAGGTTGCCAAATCGTATTACTTCTTTTGAAAAGATGGCGAGTTCTTCCCTGTACGATTCCATTTTTCAAGTCCATGTCAATCACAGTTTTTCCTAAACCAACTGAGAGTATTCAAAGCAAGTTCAAATCGAAGATGGACTCGTGATTTAGATCGATGAGCAAGATGCAGTGGTGATTTTGTAGATTGAAATGCAGGATGGAGAAGCAGGTATTAAAGGGGAGGGAAGTACTAACCTTAGGGCTGTAGAGAGGAGCACCACACTTTGGCCATGCATTGACAGTGCAGATCATGTTTTAGGTTTTAATTATCAACTTGTACTCAATCTCGATGACAAGACAATTATTCAATAATTACCTCTATCATTGGAGCTCCCTTGCTTTTCAGAGGCAACCTTCCCTGAATATTTGTCAAATCTGAAAAAATTGGGCAGCAAGGTTCGGACAATAAAAGTACATTTATTATGTGAAAGAAAAACAAGGCAGTTTTGGTCTAAAAAACAACAGTATGCATAGCCATGTAAAATACAATTTATTCTGCATTTACTTAAGTACCTTTTGTCATTGTTGCTTTCATCGTAAATCCAATTTGGTATTAGGATAATGGCATGTCTAAGAAGCTTATTTTTTAGAATTCCAGTGATTACCTCCAAGTCCATTAGCATTACTGTTTTTTAGTTTAACCGGTGAATTAAAATATTGAAGCATTAGAGACATACACTGGTAAAAATTCATTTGGATAGAGCATTGAACTGTTATTGAGACCTTTAGAAGCGTTCATTAGCAAACGCTAGAAAAACTGTAAATGGCCATATTCATATCGAACCAATATGCCACTAGTTGAATCACGTAAGAAGCACACCAATATGCCACTAGTTGAAGAAACAATCAAATCGAATCAAAGTGGAGATCTTTACAAATTAATTCAAAATAATAACTAGGCAAACCAATTCTATATCATAGTTTCATTCAATAGGATGTGAGAGCAGGCGATTCGAGCTGTTGATTGGGAATCTAACCGAGCTGCTCACCTGCAGATTCCATGGCTGGCAGATACAGATACCCCGAGCTAGGTTCACTCGCTGGACTGACCTGTGAATCTGAGGATGAATTCCGCGACGAGGACAGCCATCGAAGTTCAGGGCCGCCGCACCGAAGTTTGTCACCTTGGATACCGGATCTTGGTGCGGCTCGGTGGAAGGAAATGCGCGGACTTTGGTGTCGGGCTCCTGCCTCCTGGGGTAGTGGCCGCCGCCAAGCCTCGGGTAGCAAATGAGTGCGTAGCATCGGCGGGAGATGGGCGTGCGGTAGGTGGCAACTCCGGCGCTTGGCGGCGGCTATGCGGGCTTCGTTGCGGGCGGGTGGCGTGTGAGGACCGAGGACCGAGGAGCGGCGAAGGGTGAACGTGACTGCGAGATGTTGGCAGATGTTAGGTTCTCGCGCAGTCTCGGCAGGGAAAAGAATACAGACGCCGCGGGGTGAGGGAAATTTAGGTTTTAGGTTAAGTTCGATGGGGTCCACGTGGCCCACGAATTTAAGTTAAGAACGTAGGTACCCACGTTTCTAATACTATAAGTTCGACGGTTTTCCTACGGGCTCACGAATTTAACATAAGAACGTGGGTACCCACGTTCTTAAATTAACCCACGAACATAACTCAATTAAGAACGTTGGTACCCACGTTCTTAAATTAACCCACGAACTTTTATTAGTTTCTTGTAGTGGAGTAGACGCCTGCTCCCACGCCCTCTGCCGAGAATGGGGTGGCGCGGAGGCGGAGGCATAAGAGGAGAGAGAAAAGAAGCAGGGTGGAGAACGAGGTGGCGGCAACTGAGGCGAGGATCACTATTATCGTGCGAATGTATAGATGGCCAAATGGGTCGTGTCTGTCAGTCCAGCCCGAGGTACGACCCATTAAATAGAGACTGGGCCAAGCCTGGCACGAGCGTCGTGCCGTGCTTGGGCCGTTGTCTCTCGCCCTTCTTCCATCAGGACGTGGGTTCGAACCTCTATCGAGAATGGGGTGGCACGGAGGCAGAGGCATTAGGGAAGAGAGAAAAGAAGCAGGATGACGAACGAGGTGGCGGCAACTGAGGCGAGGACCAGTGTCGTGCCGTAGCCTCGGCCCGTAGTGCTGGCCCGGTCCGGCCCGACACGATTATATATTTTTATTTTGTGTCGGGTCGTCGTTTGGCCATCAATATGCGGAGGTGTGGTCTGAGACGTGGAGGTTGGTTGTGCGGAGAGGGCGGGCATGCAGTGGGTTAATTTGAAATAGACGTGAGAGATTATTTGTAAAAAGATGACGTGGAACGACAGTTGAAACTGGTGACCCCACCTCATGCACCGTTTTTAACATTTTACGTTGGTTTAACCAAATGATCCGACGGACTAACGGACGACCGGCCCAGCATGGTCAACAGGTCGAAGCTGCGGCCCACGGACGTCAGGCCTAGTGGGCCCGTGCCGGGCCGTCGTTTGGCCATCGTTATGTGGAGGTGTCATTTCAGACGTGGAGGTTGGTTGCGCAGAGGGGGCATGCATGCAGCTGGTTAATTTGAAATAGATGTGAGGAGTTATTTGTAAAAAGGTGACACGGAACGACCGTTAAAACTGGTACTTTAATATAGTATATATATTTAATATAGTATATATAGATTACATAAAAATAATTTTATAGTATACATATTATATATATTAAACGAGCGTAAAATTGATTAAAAATTATAATTCTTGAATACTAGTTATAAGAGCCAACATTTAAAATGGTAAGGAAAAAGGAAGGTTGTATTACAAGACAAGGTTTTGGTCCTTCGTATTTTGAAAACGAGTAATGATATTTTTATCTTTGGATTATACGTCTTCAATAAATGTAATGTTCTATTTGGATGTCGATACTAGAGGGCATGAAATTTAATTGATTTAATACCAAATCAGCCATGATATTTTTATGAGAATCTAAATTTTTAGATAATCTAGCTGTCACGAAAATCTAAATATCGCGGGACATATGTGCGGAAGAAGATGGAGTCCATAAGTTTTAGGATCTACAAACTGATGGATTTCTCACATCGCGATGACTTAGTGGATTCTATGTTCATGTTGATTTGAGTGATTTTCATATAAATAATTCGCACAAAAGCGAACTGAGAAGCAAAGTGTTTGGCTAACAGAATCGGATTCTGACTATCATAATCCGATTTTAAGTTGAAACAAACACCTAAGTCCACTTTATCGCAATAAAAGACGTATGTGCCCTTGTTTTATTTTTTTAAGATGGGCTAAGAGATTTTAAGATGGACTAAGAGAGAACAAAAAAGATGTATGTGCCTTTGTTTTATTTTTAATTGAAAGAAATAAGATGCACGGGAAATGGTGAATTGGGCTAATCTAAAATATATCGTAATAATTAAATTCTAGCAAACAACCCACTTTACCCCTTATGCCTAAAGCCCTAAAAGTGTTGTCTATACTTAGCATAAAAGTTTTGCACCATAAATTCTAATCCTAACAATTCTTTGTACGGTAAAATCAAGAATTTAATTGAACAAATGTAAATGCTTAAAGTAAAAGCAACAGTTAGAAACATGGTGATATTTTCTCGAGATATCAACAGTCAACGCTCTCCACTAGTCCTTATTGAAGCGTCTGTGCAAGGGTGTGGCTCTCCCTTAATCCATGCAAGGATCAAGTGCTCTTTATGGGTTAGTTCTTTGCCACTTCAATATAGTGGGCATGTTTGGTTCAACTTTTTTCTGACCAGCTTTTCTGAAAATCCGGCTGTGGGGAGAATCTGGCTGTGGGGAAAATCTGAGTATTATTACGATTACGTATGGAGGAAGATAAAGTTGTTCATAGGGCTCATGATTTAGAAAGTGACGGATTCCTACTATTACAACGACTCAACCGATTATGTGTTTGTGTTGATTTTGAATGGTTTTTGCCCCCAACGAATTTTGTAGAAGCTGGCTGAAAAGCTGAGCGTTTGGCAATTTGCAACAGATTTTGGTGGCCAGAAGCTGCCAGAAGCCGAAACAAACAGGGCCAGTGAATCATCAACAACCGTTTACACCATGGGTTGGACTATCCACAATGTCCATTAGATGACCCCCAAGCTCTCAATCGCACCAAACCATCTAATGACGTCGATCACCAAAAGTAACAAGCGCAAACTCTCATTTGACCTAACCAAGCATAATAAGATAGTGGATGCACCCTTGTTATTCTCTATGGATTAATGATGTCTCTAATCTTGTGACTATCAAATCCCAAACACATTACTAGTCAAAGTCTCTTCATTTATATCCATTGTGTTTCTTTAGCTAAACAAATGGGTAAGAGACCTCAAATGAACGAGATATAGAGGAACATGTAACCCTATGACAAGTAACTAGATGTTGTCCCTCCACTCAACTTTCATGGGGCACAAGACATGTATGGTGCACACCTACCTCTTTCACCAGACATGTCTTATGAGTGTTTCAATGGTTAATTCAAAAACTAGCCACTATTATACTAGTATCTGGTGGTGTTGACCGATACTCTCAAAATACGTCTGGTGAGTGTATTGGCTCCCATGCCAGTCTGCAACCCTTCTTAGATGCCTTGTCTAGTGCACCTGTAGCACCATCAACTCACTTATGTCAAACATTCTTTGAGTTACGTTTGTTCTCAAAGATGTCTTGGACTCCCATAAAACTACTTACTAGTAGATTTCACAAGTTTGCATCACCACTCATCACTAGACTTACCTATGTCAAGATACCCATATATGCCCATTTATTGTATGGTTAAAGGAAAAGGAAAGATCATATTGCTAATGTATGTGTCCATTAGCTTCATTGACACTTAGAACTAGCCGATCCTTAGCCTTCTCACTTGTTCTTTGAAGACCAAAAATGAATACAATTATGAAATCCATATAAACTCAATCAATCACAATTGTCATGGTCTAACTTATATTACCTCTGCAAAAACACATTAATCATAATAATCTAGTATTATCATTAACCATCGGAGCCCAAAATAGGGCAAAGATGATTTTAAATTCCAACTTTTGATGATTGATGACAATACACCTCAAGTATGTAAAACAAAAGACTTGAGGTTTTCAATACACTTGATTAGAATGAACTTGTGAAGATAACAACAAAGATCTTAGTGCAAGTTCATATAAACCATGCATGTCCACAACTTGGGCACAATCCTCACTCTACCAATGATGGGTGCTAAGGTTTATTCGTTTGGTTTTGCTAGTCACCACCTTATATGTGTACATTCGGGCCACCCGACCTGGCTCGTTCCAAACCTAAAAAGGCCTAGTACGTTTAATTTCGGTTTGGCCCGACCTAATATTAAATTCCGACTAGGCCAACCCATGGGCTAACCCCTCAGACCATGACCTGACACGTTATTAGCTAAATGTGTTGGGCTTTTATCGTGTGACCCAAAAATATAAAAGGTCTGAAATACATATTAACACGTAATACAAATTCGGGCCCGAAATACAAAATTGGGCTCGAAATACACAATCAAGCCCAGAATACATAATTGAGCCCAGAATACAGAATCAAGCCCGAAATACACAAAAGCCCAAAATTAGAAACATATAATCATATATGATTAGCAAACCAACAAAAGAGAAGACAAACAAATTTTGACCAAAACAAACTTAATATTACTAGACATGTGCAATGGTTGCCTCATTAAAAACCCTTTGGTCAGAAGGGAAAAAGAGTGCAACCAGCTCTAGATGCAGTTCATAAGTTCAATGTTCATTGTCCAAGTACATAACAAAAGTAAAATTACATCACAAGAAACATCTAACTAGGACCAACGCCAGCTTCGCATTCTTCATCCAAGTATATATTCTTGTAGTGTTCTTCCATGTCGTTGTTTGCAATGTTGTGTTGCTCCCGACTCTCTCCTAGCTACCAATCCTTTAAGCAAATCAGAATATCCACCATTTCACTTGTTAGAGATCGCCTTCTCTCCTCAATCAACCTACCAGCAAGACTAAAAATAGACTCTGAACTGATAGTTGAAACAGGAACAGTTAAAACATCCTTAGCCAAAAGAGATAGGATAGGATAATTAGATTTATGCTCATGCCACCAACTTAGAATATCAAATTCATCATCGAAGACAGTGGTTGGGTCACTATCTAAGTACATCCTTAGCGGTGGCTGGATGGATAGGACATCAGGACAGTGAGCGGCTAGGGTTTTTGCTACCGTGTGTTGCTGCTGCCGCAATGGCCCACTCGATACAATTACAACGACTCACACAAAGCTGAGGGGTTGTGTGGTTTTTATAAACTCACTCAACTAACTAGGATTCACCTAGAGCAAGCGCATAAGCGGTCTAACTAACCTAAGCACTCCACAAAGCACCTACACTAATCACCGAGTGATTCTATTAAGCACTTGGGTGTATGAGCACTTGGAAATGTCTACAGTATGTCTTAGTATGTTGCTTGAGCTCCCACACCTTCAAATGGCCGGTTGGAGGGGTATAAATAGCCTCCCTCTCAATTATAGACGTTGGACAGAAAAGTTGTTGCTTCTGTCGTCTGGCGCACCGGGCAGTCCGATGCTCACCGGATATGTTCGGTGCCCTGGCCACGTCAGTCGACCGTTGGGGTCTGTAGCAGTCGACCGTTGGATCCAACCGATGCCCAGACTGTCCGGTGCACACCGGACAGTCCGGTGCTGCAGCCCCGAGAGCCTCTGGTTGCGGGCTCTCTGTGCAGACTGTCCGGTGCACACCAGACAGGGGTACTGTTCACTGTACGGTGCGCCACCAGAGCGCTGACTGTCCACTTCACAGATTTCTTCACTATTTCTTTTGGGCTTATTTTGTTCTTGAGTCTTGGACTTGTATGCATCTTTTAGGTCTTCTTTTTGAGGTGTTGCATCCTCAGTGCCTCAGTCCATGCCTCTTTGCATCCTATGAACTATAAACACAAACATTAGCAAACACATTAGTCCATAGGTTATGTTGGTCATCAAACACCACAATCATTTAGACAAATGGTCTGGGGTCCATTTTCCTTACAGAGCATGTTTCTATTCATATTAGTTGTAAAGATGTTGATATTGATTCATGTATTACAAATGTTGCTACAACTTGTAATAATGAATTAGAGAAACTAAAATTTGCCAGGGGAGCCTACATGAGTGGTAGGCATCCCATGATTAAGGATGATGTTGGCTTATAAAGGGGAGCAAAATACAACACCAATATTGATCAGAAGGGTCATGAGTTCCCCAAATTCGTTAAGGAAAAGGGGGAGGTACCAATGATTCATAATGTTCATTCTTCTTGTGCTAATACTCATGTTGTTCATGTTAAAATTGCTCATCTTTCTCATTCCAATGTTCATGCTAAAATGCTCATATTGTTCATGTTATGTTTGCAAGAACTTCTAAATCTTCATTTGCAAGAGCATTCCATACTAGGCATAGGCATCATACTCATCATGCTAAATATGTTCATGTGTCGAATGCTAAAAAGAAGAATGTATCAAATGGTTCATTTAGTTCTCATCATACTTTTGATGTGTCATATGTGATGTCTTGCAAATCTAGCAAGGTTGTTGCCACTCATGTTGAGCCTATGCACAAGAATGGTAAAACTCGTGTTTGGGTATCAAAAGCTTATGTCACTAACCTGAAAGGACCCAACTCTGATTGCGTACATAAAACCAAAGACTAAACTTTTTTGTAGGTTTATTCATCTAGGGCACAAGCTGGGTAATCAATAGCGGATGCACAAACCACATCATAGGTCAGAAGAGAATGTCCTCATCCTACGTATACATGTCCAACAGGTCGTGCCAGGCCGAGCGACCCGGGCACGGCTGGGCCCGGCACTAGGGGTACGAGTCGAAGCCCGGCACGGTTCAGTATTGTGTCAGCCAGGCTGACCCGCGGGCTGGCTGACGTTGTCTAGGCCCGACACGGTTATTCTTACATGGGTCGTGCTGGGTTGGAGGCACGACGAGCCCGTTGTGTTGGGTCAGGCCCGAACCCATAAAAAACTCTCCAAAATTAAGAATTTAAAGGCAATATTCAAATTTATTTTAGATTCAGTTAGTTATATTTATAATTTTGTATACATACTTAGACAAAGAATTCCAGATACACATATAAACACATATCACAGTTCATAATCCTCTCATATAATAACAAAATCATCATTATTGTAGCTAAAAACAGACTGACTCTTATAAAACCAGTCCCTTAAGAGGGTCGTTACCATGCCTACCCTTTAACCGGGTCGGCCTCGTGCCTGCATCGCGGGCCAGACGGTCGACCCAAGCCCAACATGGCTACTAGGCCGGACCAGCCTAGGCACGCTTCTAATCGGGTCGGGTCGTGCTCGTGCCGGACCATGACCGTGCTGGGTCACGAGCCCACTGCCGGGCCGACCCATTTGGACATGTGTAATCCTATGTAATGGACAAGGACTCCTATGATGCTATCATTTCTAGGGATGGGAGTCAAGGAAAGGTAAAGGGGTTAGGTAAAATTGCTATCACCACTAAGCATTCAATTTCTAATATATTTTTGGTGGAATTTTTAGATTACAACTGGCTTTATATTTCACAATTATGCTCAACTGGTTATAATTGTCTATTTATCGATGTTGTGTTACAGTCTTTAGAAGGAGTGATGATTTGGTTGCATTTAAGGGTGTATTAAAGGGCAAACTTTATCTAGTAGATTTTTTGAACGATAATGTTGAACTTGGTGCATGCAATTATTAAAACCAACATGAGCTGGTTTTAGCATCGTCGACTAGCACATGTTGGGATGAAGAATCTTCATAAGCTTCTAAAGGGTGAACACGTGTTAGGACTAACCAATGTTTTCTTTGAGAAAGACAGACCTTGTGGAACATGCTAAGCAGGAAAGTAGGTTTGGACAAATCATCACATAAAGAACATCATGACTACATCATGACCATTGGAGCTATTGCATATGGGTCTCTTCGGCCCGTTGCTTATCTTAGCATCAGTGAAAGTAGGTATGGTCTAGTTATTGTTGATGACTATACATGCTTCACTTGGGTATTCTTTTTACAGGACAAAAGTGAAACCCAAGGGACTTTAAAGAGATTCTTGAGAAGATATCAAATTGAGTTCAACTTGATAGTCAAGAAGATTTAAAGCGATAATGGCACGTAGTTCAAGAATATGCAAGTGAAAGAATATCTTGAGGAGGAAGGGATCAAGCATGTGTTCTCCTCTCCTTATACACCACAATAGAATGGTGTGGTGGAAAGGAAGAATAGAAATCTCATCGATATGGCAAGGACCATGCTTGAAGAGCATAAGACATCAAATCAGTTTTGGGTGGAAGCTGTTAACACGGCTTGTCACGCCATCAACCAGTTATATCTTCATCGACTTCTAAAGATGACTTCATATGAACTCCTCACCGATGATGAGGAGGCTCCAAGCTCGCATTGAAGAATATGTTCATTGGAGAGGTATGCCTAAGGAGCCACCATAAGAACAAGATCAACATTCATCCACATATGCTCAACCCCCTACCTAAGATGGCGAATAGGACAATCAAGATGATGGCAATGATCAATGGGGAGTTGAGGAAGAATATGACAAAGAGGATGATGATGAAGTGCCACCACTCCCACCACACCCAAGAATCCACCACACAAGTCAAAGGGATCATCCGGTGAACAAGATCATAGGAGACATAAACAAGGGAGTAACTAATCGTTCTAGAACTGCTAATTTTGTGAGCATTACTCTTTTGTGTCTTCTATTAAGCCTTTAAGTATAGAAGACACTATGAAGGATCTGAATTGGTTGATGGCCATGCTTGAAGAGCTCAACAACTTCAAGAGGAATAAAGTATGGTGCCACGTCCAAAACAGAACGTTGTTGGAACCAAGTGGGTGTTCTACAACAAACATGATGAACATGGTATGGTGACAAGGAATAATGCGAGACTTGTTGCAACCACATGTTTAAACTCAATAAGGTGCTATATGGGCATAAGCAAGCACCGAGAGCATGATATGAATGCCTGAGAGATCTCCTTATTGCAAATTCTTTCAAGGTCAGGAAAGCTGACCCTGTTTATCACTAATATAGTTAATAATGACTTGTTTATATGTTAAATTGATGTTGATGATATAATATTTGGTTCTACTAATCAATAGTCTTGTGAGGAATTTAGTAGGATAATGGTCAAGAAGTTTGAGATGTTCATGATGGGGGAGTTGAAGTCCTTCTCAGGTTTTCAAGTGAAGCAACTCCAAGATGATACATTCATCTCCTGAAGTACACACAATATATCCTAAAGAAGTTTGGGATGAAGGACGCTAAACCCATCAAGACGTTGATGGGGATAAACGTACATCCTGTTCTCAACATTAGAGGTAAGTTTGTAGATCAAAAGGTATATCAGTCTATGACATGATCCCTTCCTTATTTATGTGCATCTAGACCGAATATTATGTTTTTTGTTGCATGTGTGCAAGGTTCCAATCTGATCCTAAGGAATGTCACCTTAGATGCGTTAAGAGAATATTGAGGTATTTAGTGCAAACTCCTAATTTTGGGCTTTGGTATCCTAAGGGGTCAAACTTTGATCCTATCGGATATTCTGATGTTGATTATGTCGGATGTAAGGTAGATAGAAAGAGCATATATGTGACTTGCCAGTTTTTGGGAAGATCTCTAGTATCTTAGAGTTTAAAGAAACAAAATTATGTTGCCCTATCCTGAAAGTCGCCTAGAGGGGGGTGAATAGGCAAATCTAAAATTTATAAACTTTAAGCACAACTACAAGTCGGGGTTAGCGTTAGAAATATAATCGAGTCCGAAAGAGAGGGCGAAAACAAATCACAAGCGAATAAGAGCGGATGACACGGTGATTTGTTTTACCGAGGTTCGATTCTTGCAAACCTATTCCCCGTTGAGGTGGTCACAAAGACCGGATCTCTTTCAACCCTTTCCCTCTCTCAAACGGTCACCTAGACCGAGTGAGATTTTCTCTTCAATCAAACGGGACACTTAGTCCACTACAAGGACCACCACAACTTGGTGTCTCTTGCTTTGATTACAATTGAGTTGAGAATAAGAAAGGAGGAAGAAGAAAAGTGATCCAAGCGCAAGAGCTCAAATGAACACGGCAAAACTCTCTCTTCTAGTCACTAATTGCTTTGAGTGGAATTGGGACTTGGAGAGATTTTGATTCACTCTATTTGTGTCTTGTATTGAATGCACTAGCTCTTGTATTGAATGCGTTGGCTGAAAACTTAGATGCCTTGAAGTATTGGTGGTTGGGGGTATTTATAGCCCCAACCACCAAAGTGGTCGTTGGGGAAGGCTGTTGTCGTATGGCGCACCGGACAGTCCGGTGCGCCAGCCATGTCACCCAACCGTTAGGGTTCGATCGTTGGAGCTTCTAACATGTGGGCCACCGGGCAGTCCGTTGGTGCACCGGACAGGTCCTGTTCACTGTCCGGTGCGCCTTCTGGCGCCTGCTCTGACTCTGCGCGCGCAGTCGGCACTGTTCACTTTTGCAGTCGACCGTTGGCGCTGTAGCCGTTACTCCGCTTGGCACACCAAACAGTCTGGTGCTACACCGGACAGTCCGGTGAATTATAGCGGAGGGCAATTCCAGAAACCCGAAGGTGGCAAGTTCGGAGTGATTCTCCCTGGTGCACAGGACACTGTCCGGTGACACACCGGATAGTCCGGTGCGCCAGACCAGGGTTGCCTTCGGTTGTCTTTTGCTCTTTTTATTTGAACCCTTTCTTGGTCTTTTTATTGGTTTGTGTTGAACCTTTGGCACCTGCAGAACTTACAATCTAGAGCAAACTAGTTAGTCCAATTATTTGTGTTGGGCAATTCAACCACCAAAATTATTTAGGAAAAGGTGTGAGCCTATTTCCCTTTCAATCTCCCCCTTTTTGGTGATTGATGCCAACACAAACCAAAGCAAAATATAAGTGCAGTAATTGAACTAGTTTGCAAGAAGGTAAGTGCAAAGGTTACTTGGAATTAAACTGGTTTAATTTTCATAAGATATACATGGATGCTTTCTTCTATTTTAACATTTTGGACCACGCTTGCACCACATGTTTTGTTTTTGCAAATGTTTTGGAAATTCTTTTTCAAAGTCTTTTTGCAAATAGTCAAGGGTAAATGAATAAGATTTCGAGAAGCATTTTCAAGATTTGAAATTTTCTCCCCCTGTTTCAAATGCTTTTCCTTTGACTAAACAAAACTCCCCCTTAATAAAATTCTCCTCTTAGTGTTCAAGAGGGTTTTAGATATTAATTTTGAAAGGGGTCATACCAATTTGAAATTATATCACAAATAAGATACCAATTGAAAAACTTCTTTTAATACAAATTGAAAGACTACATTTTTTGAAATTGGTGGTGGTGCGGTCCTTTTGCTTTGGGCTAATACTTTCTCCCCCTTTGGCATGAATCGCCAAAAATGGATACTTGTAAGGGAAATATAAGCCCTTTTACTTTCTCTCCCCCTTTGGCAAAAAATATATGAGTGAAGATTATACCAAATTGGAGAGCGGTGCGGAGCGACGACGAAGGATGAATAATTCGATGGAGTGGAGTGGAAGCCTTGTCTTCATTGAAGAACTCCATTTCCCTTTCAATCTATGACTTAGCATAAAATACACTTGAAAACCACATTAGTCATAGCACATGAAAGAGATATGATCAAAGGTACATAAATGAGCTATGTGTGCAAAATATCAATCAAAATTCCTAGAATCAAGAATGTTTAGCTCATGCCTAAGTTTGGTAAAGGTTTTCTCATCTAATGGCTTGGTAAAGATATCGACTAATTATTCTTTGGTGCTAACATATGCAATCTCGATATCCCCCCTTTGTTGGTGATCCCTCAAAAAGTGATACCGAATGGCTATGTGCTTAGTGCGGCTGTGCTCAACGGGATTATCCGCCATGCGGATTGCACTCTCATTATCACATAGGAGAGGAACTTTGGTTAATTTGTAACCATAGTCCCTGAGGGTTTGCCTCATCCAAAGCAATTGCGCGCAACAATGGCCTGCGGCAATGTACTCGGCTTCGGCGGTAGAAAGAGCTACGAAATTTTGTTTCTTTGAAGCCCAAGACACCAGGGATCTTCTCAAGAACTGACAAGTCCCTGATGTGCTCTTTCTATCAATCTTACACCCTACCTAATCAGCATCTGAATATCCTATTAAATCAAAGGTGGATCCCTTGGGGTACCAAAGGCCAAACTTAGGTGTATGAACTAAATATCTCAAGATTCGTTTTACGACCCTAAGGTGAACTTCCTTAGGATCGGCTTGGAATCTTGCACACATGCATACGGAAAGCATAATATCCGGTCGAGATGCACATAAATAGAGTAGAGAACCTATCATCGACCGGTATACCTTTTGATCTACAGATTTACCTCCCGTGTCGAGGTCGAGATGCCCATTGGTTCCCATGGGTGTCTTGATGGGCTTGGCATCCTTCATCCCAAACTTGGTGAGTATGTATTGAATGTACTTCGTTTGGCTGATGAAGGTGCCCTCTTGGAGTTGCTTGACTTGAAATCCTAGAAAATACTTCAACTCCCCCATCATAGACATCTCGAATTTTTGTACCATTATCCTACTAAACTCTTCACAAGTAGATTTGTTAGTAGACCCAAATTTGATATCATCAACATAAATTTGGCATACAAACAAATCATTTTCAATAGTTTTAGTAAAGAGCGTAGGATCGGCTTTTCCAACTTTGAAGCCATTAGCGATAAGAAAATCTATTAGGCATTCATACCATGCTCTTGGGGCTTGCTTGATCCCATAAAGCGCCTTAGAGAGTTTATAAACATGGTTAGGGTACTCACTATCTTCAAAGCCGGGAGGTTGCTCAACATAGACCTCCTCCTTGATTGGTCCATTGAGGAAGGCACTGTTCACGTCCATTTGGTAAAGCTTAAAGCCATGGTAAGTAGCATAGGCAAGTAATATACGAATTGATTCAAGCCTAGCTACGGGTGCATAGGCTTCACCGAAATCCAAACCTTCAAATTGGGAATATCCCTTGGCCACAAGTCGGGCTTTGTTCCTTATCACCACACCATGCTCATCTTGCTTGTTGCAAAAGACCCATTTGGTTCCTACAATATTTTGGTTAGGACGTGGAACAAGATGCCATACCTCATTCCTCGTGAAGTTGTTGAGTTCCTCTTGCATTGCCAACACCCAGTCCGAATCCCTTAATGCGTCTTCCACCCTGTATGGCTCAATAGAAGACACAAAGGAGTAATGTTCACAAAAATGAGCGACATGAGAACGAGTGGTTACCCCCTTATGAATATCGCGGAGGATGGAGTTTACGGGGTGATCTCGTTGTATTGCTTGGTGGACTCTTGGGTGTGGCGGTCTTGGACCCTCATCATCTTTCTTGTCTTGATCATTAGCATCTCTCCCTTGATCATTGTCCTCCTCTTGAGGTGGCTCCTCTTGATCTTCATTTTCATCATCTTGAGCTTGATCCTCATCTTGAGTTGGTGGAGATGCTTGCATGGAGGAAGATGGTTGATCTTGTGCTTGTGGAGGCTCTTTGGATTCCTTAGGACACACATCCCCAATGGACATGTTCCTTAGCGTGACGCATGGAGCCTCTTCATCATCTAGCTCATCAAGATCAACTTGCTCTACTTGAGAGCCGTTAGTCTCATCAAACACAATGTCACAAGAAACTTCAACTAGTCTAGTGGACTTGTTAAAGACTCTATATGCCCTTGTGTTTGAGTCATAACCAAGTAAAAAGCCTTCTATAGCCTTAGGAGCAAATTTAGATTTTCTACCTCTTTTGACAAGAATAAAGCATTTGCTACCAAAGACTCTAAAATATGAAACGTTGGGCTTTTTACCGGTGAGGAGTTCATATGATGTCTTCTTGAGGATTCGGTGAAGGTAGAGACGGTTGATGGCGTAGCAAGCGATGTTGATTGCTTCCACCCAAAACTGGTCCGAAGTCTTGTACTCATCAAGCATGGTCCTCGCCATGTCAAGTAGAGTCCTATTCTTCCTCTCCACTACACCATTTTGTTGTGGCGTGTAGGGAGTAGAGAATTCATGCTTGATGCCCTCATCCTCAAGAAAGCCTTCTATTTGAGAGTTCTTGAACTCCGTCCCGTTGTCGCTTCTAATCTTTTTGATCCTTAAGCCAAACTCATTTTGAGCCCGTCTCAAGAATCCCTTTAAGGTCTCTTGGGTTTGTGATTTTTCCTACAAAAAGAACACCCAAGTGAAGCGAGAATAATCATCCATAATAACTAGACAGTACTTACTCCGGCTGATGCTTATGTAAGCTATCGGGCCGAATAGGTCCATGTGGAGTAGCTCGAGTGGCCTGTCAGTCGTCATGATGTTCTTGTGTGGATGATGAACACCAACTTGCTTCCCTGCTTGACATGCGCTACAAACCCTGTCTTTCTCAAAATGAACACTTGTTAGTCCCAAAATGTGCTCTCCCTTTAGAAGCTTATGAAGATTCTTCATTCCAACGTGGGCTAGTCGGCGATGCCAAAGCCAACCCATGTTAGTCTTAGCAATTAAGCAAGTGTCGAGTTCAGCTCTATTAAAATCAACTAAGTATAGCTGACCCTCTAACACTCCCTTAAATGCTACTGAATCATCACTTCTTCTAAAGACAGTAACACCTATATCCGTAAAAAGACAATTGTAGCCCATTTTACATAATTGAGAAACTGAAAGCAAGTTATAATCTAAAGAATCTACAAGAAAAACATTGGAAATAGAATGGTCAGGTGATATAGCATTTTTACCAAGTCCTTTGACCAAACCTTGATTTCCATCCCCGAATGTGATAGCTCTTTGGGGATCATGGTTTTTCTCATAGGAGGAGAACATCCTCTTCTCCCCAGTCATATGGTTTGTGCACCCGCTATCAATGATCCAACTTGAGCCCCCGGATGCATAAACCTACAAAACAAATTTAGGCCTTGTTCTTAGGTACCCAAATGGTCTTGGGTCCTTTCACATTAGAAACAAGCACCTTGGGTACCCAAACACAAGTCTTTGAGCCCTTGTGTTTGGCCCCAACATATTTGGCAACTACTTTGCCTGATTTGTTAGTTAAAACATATGATGCATCAAAAGTTTTAAATGAAATATTAGGTTCAATTGATGCAATAGGAGTTTTCTTTTTAGGCAATTTAACATGAATGGATTGCCTAGAACTAGATGCCTCACTCTTATACATAAAAGCATGATGAGAGCCAGAGTGAGACTTCTTAGAATGAATTCTCCTAATTTTGTGTTCGTGATAACCGGCATGATATAAAATGTAACCCTCGTTATCCTAAACCATGGGAGCCTTGCCCTTAACAAAGTTGGACAATTTCTTGGGGGCATTAAGCTTGACATTGTCTCCCTTTTGGAAGCCAATGCCATCCTTAATGCCGGGGAGTCTCCCACTATAGAGCATGCTTCTAGCAAATTTAAATTTTTCATTTTCTAAGTCATGCTCATTAATCTTAGCACTAATTTGAGCTATGTGATCATTTTGTTGTTTAATTAAGGCTAGGTGATCATGAATAGCATCAACATTAATATCTCTACATCTAGTACAAATAGTAACATGCTCAATGGTAGATGTAGAGGGTTTGCAAACATTTAATTCATAAATCTTAGCATGTAACAAAACATTTTCATTTCTAAGATTGGAAATAACATCATTGCAAACATTTAAATCTTTAGATTTAGCAATCAATTTTTCATTCTCAATTTTAAGGCTAGAGAGAGATGCATTCAACTTGTCAATCTTAGTAATTAAACTAGCATTATCATTTCTAAGATTAACAATCGAATCATCACAAACATCTAATTTCTCAACCATAGTAATTAATTTAGCATTTTCACATCTAAGGTTGGAAATAGTGTCATGGCAAGTGCTAAGCTCACTACTTAATTTTTCACATTTTTCTACTTCTTGAGCATAGGCATTTTTAACTTTAACATGCTTCTTATTTTCTTTAATAAGGAAGTCCTCTTGGCTATCTAAGAGTTCATCCTTCTCATGAATACCACTAATCAATTCATTCAATTTTTCTTTTTGTTGCATGTTTAAGTTGGCAAAAAGGGCAAGTAAATTATCCTCATCATCACTAGAGTTATCCTCATCACTAGATGTTGCATATTTAGTGGAGGCTCTAGATTTTACCTTCTTTTTGTCGTCCTTTGCCATGCGACATTTGTGGCCGACGTTGGGGAAGAGAAGACCCTTGTTGACAGCGATGTTGGTGAAAGGGAAATGTGCCCTTGTGACATTTCTAAAGTGTTTTGGTGATTAAGTGCCCAACACATTTTCTCTAAGTACAAATTTGTGCCAAAGAGTGAAGAAGTGAAAATCACCAAGATGGAGTTGGTGGAAGGCGAGCTGGGAAGGTTCGCAATGATCAGGGGAGAGGAGCCAACACAAACGTACAATAGGCTCAAGACCCTGGTCAACAAGATCAGGAGCTATGGAAGCATGAGATGGACAGAACACGACATCGTCTGACTTATGCTCAGGTCTTTCACTGTCATTGACCCTCATCTTGTGAACCTAATCCGTGAGAACCCTAGGTACACAAAGATGACGCCCGAGGAGATACTCGGAAAGTTTGTGAGCGGGCGTATGATGGTCAAGGAAGCAAGATATGTTGATGATGCATCGAACGGCCCAATGCCCATCTATGAGCCTCAACCCGTTGCACTCAAGGCAACAAGCAGCAGCAGGGAGGCGCTACCTAGCAAGGTGGCACAAGTTGAGGCTGCCGGGCTAAATGAAGATGAAATGGCCCTCATCATCAAGCGCTTCAAGACTGCGCTAAAAGGACGCAAAGAGCATCCCAACAAGAGCAAAGCAAAGGGAAAGCGCTCATGTTTTAAATGTGGTAAGACTGGTCATTTCATAGCAAATTGTCCCGATAATGCTAATGACCAGGAACAAGAAAAGAACGGGAAGAGGGAAAAGAAGAAGGCCTACAAGAAGGCGAAGGGCGAGGCGCACCTTGGCAAAGAGTGGGATTTGGATTGCTCTTCGTCCAACTCCGACGACGAAGGACTCGCCGCCTCGGCCTTCAACAAGTCATCTCTCTTCCCCAACGAGCGCCACACCTGCCTCATGGCAAAGGAGAAAAAGGTAAGCGCTAGAGATACCCCTAAGTATACTACTCCAAGTGATGATGACTCTAGTGATGATGAAGTAGATTACACAAGCTTATTCAAAGGTTTAGATAGAACTAAAGTAGATAAAATCAATGAATTGATTGATGCTTTAAATGAAAAGAATAGACTTTTAGAAAATCAAGAGGATATTTTATATGAAGAGCATGATAAGGTTGTAAGTGTGCAAAAGTCTCTTGCTTTAGAGGTTAAAAGGAATGAAATGCTTTCTTCGGAATTATCTGCTTGTCATTAAACTGTGTCTAGCTTAAAGAGTATTAATGATGATTTAAATGCTAAGCTAGAAGTAGTTAATAAATCTAGTTCTTGTGTAGAGCATGTTGTCATTTGTAATAGGTATTAGGATTTTGATGTTGATGCATTTGTTGAGCACCTTACTTCTATTACAAAATTAAATGGTGAAGTGGCAAGTCTTAATGCCCAACTTAATACTTGCAAAAATGACTTTGATAAGTTAAAATTTGCTAGGGATGCCTACACCATTGGTAGACATCCCTCAATTAAGGATGGACTTGGCTTTCGAAAGGAAGTCAAGAACCTAACAAGCCAAAGGGCTCCCATTCCCAAAAAGGAGAAAGGGAAGGCCCCTATGGCTAGTAGTAATCAAAAGAATCATGCTTTCATGTATAATGATAGAAAATTTTCTAGAGGTTCTCATTATAATAGGAGTTATAATGCTTTTGATTCACATGCCATGATTGCTTCAAGTTCCAATTTTAATGGTAGGCCTAGGAAAATGTGTAATAAACCTACCTCTGTCTTTCATGCTTGCAACACTACGTATGTTCTTTCATGTAAAAATGAAAAAGTGGTTGCTAGAAAGATGAGGTCCAAATGCAAAGGAGACAAGACTTGCATTTGGGTCCCAAAGACTATTGTAACTAACCTTGTAGGACCCAACAAGAGTTGGGTACCTAAAACCCAAGCCTATTTTGCCTTGCAGGTTTATGCATTCGGGGGCTCAAGCTGAATTATCGACAGCGGATGCACAAACCACATGACGGGGGAGAAGAAGATGTTCACCTCCTATGTCAAGAACAAAGATTCCCAAGATTCGATCATCTTTGGAGATGGGAACCAAGGCAAGGTTAAAGGACTAGGAAAGATAGCTATTTCATCCGAGCATTCCATATCCAATGTGTTCTTAGTTGAATCGCTCGGATACAACTTATTGTCTGTTAGTCAACTATGTAATATGGGTTATAATTGTCGGTTTACCAATGTAGATGTGTCTGTCTTTAGAATGAGTGATGGTTCATTAGCTTTTAAGGGAGTACTAGACGGCAAACTCTATTTAGTTTATTTTTTGAAGGAGGAAGCCGATCTAGATGCATGCTTAGTTGCTAAGACTAGCATGGGCTGGCTGTGGCATCGCCGTCTAGCACATGTTGGGATGAAGAACCTTCATAAACTTCTAAAGGGAGAACATGTGTTAGGTCTAACCAATGTATCTTTCGAAAAAGATAAACCTTGTGCAGCTTGTCAAGCAGGTAAACAGGTGGGAAGTGCTCATCACAACAAGAATGTGATGACCACATCAAGACCTCTGGAGCTACTTCATATGGACCTCTTTGGACCCATCGCCTAGCTCAGCATCGGGGGAAGTAAGTATGGTCTTGTTATTGTTGATGATTTTTCTCGCTTCACTTGGGTATTCTTTTTGCAGGATAAATCAGAAACCCAAGGGACCCTAAAGCGCTTTCTAAGGAGAGCTCAAAATGAATTTGAGCTCAAGGTGAAAAAGATAAGAGGCGACAACGGGTCCGAGTTCAAGAACTTACAAGTGGAGGAGTACCTTGAGGAGGAAGGAATCAAGCACGAGTTCTCTGCTCCCTACACACCACAACAAAACAGTGTGGTGGAAAGGAAGAACATGACACTTATAGACATGGCGAGGACAATGCTTGGAGAATTCAAGACGCCCGAGCAATTTTGGTCGGAAGCTGTGAACACAGCTTGCCACACCATAAACCGGGTCTACCTTCATCGCCTCCTCAAAAAGACCTCATATGAACTTCTAACCGGTAACAAACCCAACGTTTCATACTTTCGTGTATTTGGGAGTAAATGCTACATTCTAGTAAAGAAAGGTAGAAATTCTAAATTTGCTCCCAAAGCTGTAGAAGGGTTTTTGTTAGGTTATGACTCAAATACAAAGGCGTATAGAGTCTTCAACAAATCATCGGGTTTAGTTGAAGTCTCTAGCAACGTTGTATTTGATGAAACTAATGGCTCTCCAAGAGAGCAAGTTGATCTTGATGATGTAGATGAAGATGAAGATGACGTTCCAACGGTCGCAATTCGCACCATGGCGATTGGAGATGTGTGACCACAAGAACAACAAGAGCAAGATCAACCCTCTTCCTCAACGATGGTGAATTCCCCAACTCAAGATGATGGACAGGTTCCTCAAGAGGAGGCGTGTGATCAAGGGGGAGCACAAGAAGACCCAGCAATGGAGGAAGAAGTACCACGGGCCCTTCCAACTCAAGTCCGAGCGACGATTCAAAGGAATCATCCCGTCGACCAGATTTTGGGTGATATAAGCAACGGAGTAACCACTCGCTCAAGATTAGATAACTTCTATGAGCATTACGCGTTTGTCTCTTCTATTGAGCCTTTCAGGGTAGAAGAGGCCTTGCAAGATCCGGACTGGGTGTTGGCCATGCAGGAAGAGCTTAACAACTTCAAGAGGAATGAAGTTTGGAGCCTGGTGCCACGTCCCAAGCAAAATGTTGTGGGAACCAAGTGGGTGTTCCGCAACAAGCAAGATGAGCACGGGGTGGTGACAAGGAACAAGGCTCGACTTGTGGCAAAAGGTTATGCCCAAGTCGCAGGTTTGGATTTCGAGGAGACTTTCGCTCCTGTGGCTAGGCTAGAGTCTATTCGCATTCTATTAGCCTATGCCGCTCACCACTCTTTCAGGTTGTTCCAAATGGATGTGAAAAGCGCTTTCCTCAACGGGCCAATCAAGGAGGAGGTGTACGTGGAGCAACCCCCTGGCTTTGAGGATGAACGGTACCCCGACCATGTGTGTAAGCTCTCTAAGGCGCTCTATGGACTTAAGCAAGCCCCAAGAGCATGATATGAATGCCTTAAAGATTTCCTAATTGCTAATGCCTTCAAGGTTGGGAAAGCCGATCCAACTCTTTTCACTAAGACTTGTGATGGTGACCTATTTGTGTGCCAAATTTATGTCGATGACATAATATTTGGTTCTACTAACCAAAAGTCTTGTGAGGAGTTTAGCAGGGTGATGACACAGAAATTTGAGATGTCAATGATGGGCAAGTTGAACTACTTCCTTGGGTTCCAAGTGAAGCAACTCAAGGACGACACCTTCATCTCCCAAATGAAGTACATGCAAGACTTGCTCAAGCGGTTCGGGATGAAGGACGCCAAGCCCGCGAAGACACCAATGGGCACCGACGGACATGTTGACCTCAACAAAGGAGGTAAGTCCGTTGATCAAAAGGCATACCGGTCTATGATAGGTTCTTTGCTTTATTTATGTGCTAGTAGACCGGATATTATGCTAAGCGTATGCATGTGTGCTAGATTTCAATCCGATCCAAGGGAGTGTCACCTTGTGGCCATGAAGCGAATCCTTAGATATTTAGTTGCTACGCCTTGCTTCGGGATCTGGTATCCAAAGGGGTCTACCTTTGACTTGATTGGATATTCAGACTCCGATTATGCCGGGTGCAAGGTTGATAGGAAGAGTACATCAGGGACGTGCCAATTCCTAGGAAGGTCTCTGGTATCTTGGAGTTCAAAGAAACAAACTTCCGTTGCCCTATCCACCGCTGAGGCCGAGTATGTTGCCGCAGGACAGTGTTGCGCACAACTACTTTGGATGAGGCAAACCCTCTGGGACTTTTGGCTACAATCTGAGCAAAGTCCCACTCCTATGTGACAATGAGAGTGTAATCCGCATGGCGGATAATCCTGTTGAACACAGTCGCACTAAGCACATAGACATCCGACATCACTTTTTGAGAGACTACCAGCAAAAGGGAGATATCGAAGTGTTCTATATTAGCACCGAGAACCAGCTTGCCGATATCTTTACCAAACCTTTAGATGAGAAAACCTTTTGCAGGCTGCGTAGTGAGCTAAATGTCTTACATTCGCGTAACTTGGATTGATTTATAGCATGCATCTGTTTTATGCCTTTGATCAAGTTACTTTATGCATTTATGAGATTTATTGTTTATTTATGGTGCTCAAGTTGTGCAAGGGATCCCCGGACCTCACAAGTCCATGTGTGAATGATGCACATTTTTAGGGGGAGAAGTGCTACAACTTGACCCTTTGAGACTAACATTTCTGCTTGAGTTTACTTGATGTAGTCTCAAAGGTGAATTGAAAGGGAAAGGTGAACTTGGATCATGCAAAGTCTTCCACTGCACTCCGGTATTCACTCCAAGTTCATATCTATGCTCTTATTGCCTTTTTTGCTCGTAATTGACAATTTTGGTGAGGCAATGGGGTTAAAGGGCCAAAAGTGATCCCGTTTTGGTGCTTAATGCCAAAGGGGGAGAAATTAAGGCCAAAGCAAATGGATCAGCTACCACTTGAGAATTTTGAAAATAGTAGGGCTAGAACTTTTGATTTGTCAAAATACTCTTATTGTCAAAATTTGGTCTCTTGTGGGGAGAATCTATGATTATGGAAAAAGGGGAGTTTTTGAATCTTGATCATTTTCACTCTTGAAATATCTCTCTTTATGCCTAAACAAGTGTGTTTGACTTAGAGATAGGAAAATGAGTTTGATTTCAAAAACAAACCAAGTGGTGGCAAAGTATGATCCAAATATGCCAAATTTGAATAAAAAACAATTCTTGTTCTCAGTCGCATTGATGTTGCACTTCTTTTAGTTGCTTTTTGATGTGTTGGCATAAATCACCAAAAAGGGGGAGATTGAAAGGGAAATGTGCCCTTGGGCCATTTCTAAAGTGTTTTGGTGATTAAGTGCCCAACACATTTTCTCTAAGTACAAATTTGTGCCAAAGAGTGAAGAAGTGAAAATCATATTACAAGGTATGTTTCTAGACTTAGTACATTTGTTATTGTGTACTAATGAAGTTACCTAAGTGCTAGAAACAGGAAAAAAAGGATTGGAAAAGAGTGTCTGTGAGCAGCAAAGACTCAGCTCGGCTTGGCACACCAGATTGTCCGGTGGTGCACCGGACAGTGTCCGGTGCGCCAGGCCAGCTCCGACGAACTCGCCACTCTCGGGAAAACTTCAGTGGCGTACAGCTATAATTCACCGGACTGTCCGGTGGTGCACCGGACTATCCGGTGAGCCAATGGCCGTCAGCGCAACGGTCGACCGTCAAATCCGCAGGCGACGCGTGGCCCGCTCCAATGGTCGGTAGGGGGCACCGGACTGTCCGGTGCGCTAACTGCCAAAAGTCTGCAACGGTCGGCTGCGCCAGATTAGGAAGGGAATCGCGCACCGGACATGAACAGTGGCTGTCCGGTGGCGCACCAGACTGTCCAGTGTGCCACCCGACAAAAGGCAAGAATTGCCTTCCTTGTTGATCTCCAACGGCTCCTAGCTGCCTTGGGGCTATAAAAGGGACCCCTAGGCGCATGGAGGAGACATCTAAGCATACTTTGAGCATTCTAAGTCTTCCACAATCCGTCTCGGCGCACTTGATCAACCGTGTTAGTGATTTGAGCTCCGTTCTTGTAGTGAACTCGTTGTGCTTCATTTTGAGCTCAAGTCTTGGCTTGTGTGCGTGTGTATTGCTGCGGATTTGTGTGTGTTGCTTCCCATCCTTACTCTTGTGCTTTCACCGTAATCTTTATTGTAAGGGCGAGAGACTCCAACTTGTGGAGATTCCTCGTGAACGGGAAAAGAGATAAGCAAAGAAAAGTCGTGGTATTCAAGTTGATCATTGGATCACTTGAAAGGGGTTGAGTGCAACCCTCGTCCATTGGGACGCCACAACGTGGAGGTAGGCAAGTGTTATACTTGCCGAACCACGGTATAAACTCGCGCGTCTTTTGTGATTGTTTTTCTGTGATACTTGTGTTCACAAGAGCTCGCTACTTAGCCATACTAACACTTAACCAAGTTTTGTGGCTATTAGTTGTTGAATTTTACAGGATCACCTATTCAACCCCCCTCTAGGTTCTCTCAGTTGGTGGCGTCCTCGTCGGAGGAGGAGTCGGTGGAGCTCTCGTCGGAGTCCCACTCCCGACAAACATGGGCATCGCCGCCCTTCTTGTAGTACTTCTTCTTTTCCTTCTTCTTTCCCCTCTTGTCGTTATCCCTGTCACTATCATTAGATAAAGGACATTTAGCAATAAAATGACCGGGCTTACCACATTTGTAGCAAACCTTCTTGGAGCGGGGTTTGTAATCCTTCCCCCTCCTTTGCTTGAGGATTTGGTGGAAGCTCTTGATGATGAGCGCCATCTCCTCGTTGTCGAGCTTGGAGGCGTCGATGGGGAGTCTACTTGATGTAGACTCTTCTTTCTTCTCCTCCATCGCTTTGAATGCGACGGGTTGCATCTCAGGTGTGGAGGAGGTGCCTTGCTCGATGATTTTCTTGGAGCCTTTGATCATCAATTCAAAGCTCACAAATTTTCCTATAACCTCCTCGGGAGACATTAGCTTGTATTTAGGATCACCACAAATTAATTGAACTTGTGTAGGATTAAGAAATACAAGTGATCTTAGAATAACCTTGACCATTTCATGGTCATCCCATTTGGTGCTCCCAAGGTTGCGCACTTGGTTCACCAAGGGCTTGAGCCAGTTGTACATCGCTTGTGGCTCCTCCCCTTGATGAAGCATGAAGCTACCGAGCTCCCCCTCGATCGTTTCCCTCTTGGCGATCTTGGTCACCTCGTCTCCTTCGTGCGCGGTCTTGAGCACGTCCCAAATTTCTTTGGCACTCTTCAACCCTTGCACTTTATTATACTCCTCTCGACTTAGAGAGGCGAGGAGTATAGTAGTGGCTTGGGAGTTGAAGTGCTGGATTTGGGCTACCTCGTCCGAGTCATAGCCTTCATCCCCTACAGATGGTTCCTGCGCACCAAACTCAACAATGTCCCAAATACTAGCGTGGAGTGAGGTTAGATGGTGCCTCATTTTATCACTCCACATACAATAATCTTCACCGTCAAAAACCGGTGGTTTGCCTAGTGGGACGGAAAGTAAAGGAGTGCGTTTGGAAATGCGAGGATAGCGTAAGGGGATCTTACTAAACTTCTTGTGCTCATGGCGCTTAGAAGTGAAGGACGGCGTGTCGGACTCGGAGGTGGAAGGTGACGAAGAATCGGTCTCGTAGTAGACCACTTTCTTCATTTTCTTCTTCTTGTCGCCACTCCGGTGCGACTTGATGCGGGGAGGTGATTCCTCCCTATTCTTGTTGTCGGGCTCTCTCGATGGAGCCTTCCCGTGACTTGTGGAGGGCTTGTTGCCGGTCACCATCTCCTTCTTGGCGTGAGCTCCCGACATCACTTCGAGCGGTTAGGCTCCAATGAAGTATCGGGCTTTGATACCAATTGAAAGTCGCCTAGAGGGGGGTGAATAGGCAAATCTGAAATTTATAAACTTTAAGCACAACTACAAGCTGAGGTTAGCGTTAGAAATATAATCGAGTCCGAAAGAGAGGGCAAAAACAAATCACAAGCGAATAAGAGCGGATGACACGGTGATTTGTTTTACCGAGGTTTGGTTCTTGCAAACCTACTCCCCGTTGAGGTGGTCACAAAGACCGGGTCTCTTTCAACCCTTTCCCTCTCTCAAACGGTCACCTAGACCGAGTGAGCTTTTCTCTTCAATCAAACGGGACACTTAGTCCACTACAAGGACCACCACAACTTGGTGTCTCTTGCTTTGATTACAATTGAGTTGAGAATAAGAAAGGAGGAAGAAGAAAAGCGATCCAAGCGCAAGAGCTCAAATGAACATGGCAAAACTCTCTCTTCTAGTCACTAATTGCTTTGAGTGGAATTGGGACTTGGAGAGATTTTGATTCACTCTATTTGTGTCTTGTATTGAATGCACTAGCTCTTGTATTGAATGTGTTGGCTGAAAACTTGGATGCTTTGAAGTATTGGTGGTTGGGGGTATTTATAGCCCCAACCACCAAAGTGGCCGTTGGGGAAGGTTGTTGTCGTATGGCGCACCGGACAGTCCGGTGCGCCACCGGACACTGTCTGGTGCGTCAGCCACATCACCCAACCATTAGGGTTCGACCGTTGGAGCTTCTAACATGTGGGCCACCGGACAGTCCGGTGGTGCACCGGACAGGTCCTGTTCACTGTCCGGTGCGCCTTCTGGCGCCTGCTCTGACTCTGCGCGCGCAGTCGGCACTCTTCACTGTTCACTTTTGCAGTCGACCGTTGGCGTTGTAGCCGTTAATCCGCTTGGCACACCGGACAGTCCGGTGCTACACTGGACAGTCCGGTGAATTATAGCGGAGGGCAATTCCAGAAACCCGAAGGTGGCAAGTTCGGAGCGATTCTCCCTGGTGCACCGGACATTGTCCGGTGGTGCACCGAACACTGTCCGGTGGCACACGGGACAGTCCGGTGCGCCAGACCAGGGTTGCCTTCGGTTATAGGTGTACATTCGGGCCGCCCGGCCCGGCCCAAGCCCGAAAATGCCCGACACGTTTACTTTCGGGCCGGCCCGCCCAATATTAATTTTGGGTCATGCCATGCCGGCCCACGGGCCGACCCCTCGGCCCATGGCCCGGCCCGTATTCAGCTAAACGTGTTGGGCTTTAAACGGGCGACCCAAAAATAGTGAAGGCCTGAAATACACATTTGGGCCCGAAATACACATTTGCGCTAGGTAGACCAACAGCTGGGTCGCAGGGCGCAGGAGCAGGACGCAGGCCGCGCAGGGCGCGTCGCGCACTCTCGCCGTCTCGCGCTGGAGCTCGTGAGGGCAGGGCGCAGGCGCGCCGCCGAGCAGGGGCGGCTCCGGTCGCGCTCGCCGAGCAGGGGCGCATCCGCCGAGCAGGGGCGGCTCCGGTCGCGCTCGCCGAGCAGGGGCGCATCCACCGAGCAGGGGCGCATCCGCCGAGCAGGGGCGCATCCGCCAAGCAGGGGCGGCTCCGGTCGCGCTCACCGAGCAGGGGCGCATCCGCCGAGCAGGGGCGGCTCCGGTCGCGCTCGCCGAGCAGGGGCACATCCGCCGAGCAGGAGCGGCTCCGGTCACGCTCGCCGAGCAGGGGCGGCTCCACCGAGCAGGGGTGCAAGGGCGCAGGGGCGGCTCCACGCAGGGGCTGCTCCGGTCGCGGTCGCGCTGGAGCCTGGAGCTAGGGCAGGGCAAGTCGTCCATAACTGCTCGGTGTTACGGGCAGGGCAAGCCATCACAGACCTGCTCGGTGTTTTAGGGTTTCTGGGCAACAGGACAAGTCGACAATGGCAAGACCTAAAGCTAAATGGAAATGGGCCGCACCTTAGGCCCATCCGCCCGTGGATAAGTGCGCTGCTGGCCTGCCACTGCTGAGACCGTGGAGGCAGCCATTTCAGGCCTTTTCGTGCCTGTTAACAGGCCATTTCGGGTCTGCTTAAACGGACCGGGCTTGGGCCTCGGCGTCGGGCAAGCACGGCCCGATGCATTGGGCCGGGTCGGGCCGGCCCAAAATAATTTCTTGCCATGCCGTGCTTGGGCCGTGCTTTTTTCGTGCTTTGTGCCAGCCCATTAAGCCTGGCCCAAATGTACACCTATACCTTCGGTTGTCTTTTGCTCTTTTTATTTGAACCCTTTCTTGGACTTTTTATTGGTTTGTGTTGAACCTTTGGCACCTGCAGAACTTACAATCTAGAGCAAACTAGTTAGTCCAATTATTTGTGTTGGGCAATTCAACCACCAAAATTATTTAGGAAAAGGTGTGAGCCTATTTCCCTTTCATATCCACCGTCGAGGCCGAGTACATTTATGCAGGACATTGTTGTGTGCAATTCCTCTGGATGAGGCAAACTCTTAGGACTTTAGCTATAATCTAAGTAAAGTCCCACTCCCATGTGACAATGAGAGTGCAATCTGCATGGTGGAAAATCCTATTGATCACAACCGCGCTAAGCACATAGACATCTGGTACCACTTTTTGGGAGACCACTCATAAAGGGGAGATATCATAATAGACCATGTGATCACCCATCACCAATTAGCCGATATCTTCACCTAGCCATTAGATGAAACTATTTTGTAGTTGAGGAGTGAGATAAATATCCTAGTTTCTCAAAACGGGGATTGAAGTATTGCACACATTGCACATTGTTGATATACCTTTGTTCATTGTGTTTTAATTCCTTAATTATTCATAATATGCTTGTGCCAAGGTTCAAATTGTAGAAAAATCATCCATGGTCCTCACAAGTCCAAATCTAGTGATGCACGCATTTAGGGCGAGGATAGTCTACAATTTGACCTTTTTGAGACTGACACTGCTTTCAAGTTGATAATGTGTGTAGTCTCAAGGTTTGGAAGGGAAATGGTGAATTTGGGCAAAGGAGGCGCTTCCACTGCACTTTAGTATCAAAGACACTTTACCTTGATTCACTTTGTTTCATTGCTCCTATTTCTTCATTCTTTAATATTTGAAGCTCAATGAGAAAAAACACATGAATTTCTCTATTTTTGGTGCTTAATACCAAAGGGGGATAGATTAGAGGCCAAAGAAAATGGACCAACCCACAACTTGAGTTTTTTTAAAAAATGTGTTTTGAACTTGGATTTTGATCTAAAACCATCTTGACAACAAAGAGGAGCCCTTATTGTGAAAACTACTAAGAGATGGAGTTTTTATCAAAAGAAAGTTGCTTTATGGCAAAACTATTTTTTTGCCAAACTCAAAGTTTATTTGACTTAGAAGGAAGAAAATGTTGAAAATGTGTTGTATTGCAAAATAAAAAACAAGTGGTGGTTCAATGGTCCAAATAATCCAAAATCTTTGAAAAAACTCAAAATTCATTGAACTCGGTTTGGACCTTCAATTTTGATCTCCTTTTGAATAGCGAACATGTTCTAAGTTAGTCATATTCTATTTACTTAGGTTGTGTTGGCATAAATCACCAAAAAGGGGGAGATTAAAAGAGAAATGGGCAAATACACCATTTCTATAATGTTTTGGTATTTAATGACCAACTCAACATATTGGACTAATCAGTTTGCTGAGCCTATGAGCACAATTTCACTCAAGTGCAAATTGACGAATCCACGATCAAATGAGCTCAAACAAGGCTAGGAAGCGTAACATTTTGAAAAAGGGTAAAACAATGATATTTGAACCTTTGAATATGTTGTATACACCTTTTAGAATGTTTTTTGGCACTTGGGTTTGCTCTCTAACTTAGTTTCTAGTAAAAGTGCCATTTTGGACTTGTTTTGAGATGAAACAAGACTTGCATAGAAAAATGAGCTAACAATATGAATATATGAATTAGACTAGGTTGACATACTCTAATAAAGTCTGTCCAAGTCATAGAATAGCTCCCAACACCCGCCTGTCACACCGGTTTTGGAAGGTAAACCGAATGCGAACCATGTACGTGTCAGGATAAAAAATTCACGTACACAACGATTACATAAATGACTCATCATAGCACAATGCTTTGAATATTAATAAAGAGTAGGTAATAATATTACAAACTAGAGTCATTTACATTATATAAATCAAAGTACACGGAATAGAAATGTGGCCAACGTAAATAAACCCACCACAGATAGCTGACTCGGAGAGGTCGCTAGCCTAATCCTCGAACTCGTTGAAGTTTTGGAACTCCGGGAGATCTGCCTCGACACCTTCTTCTTCTTCTTTACCTCATCATAGGTTGCACGAAAGGCAACCTGGTGTTTTGTGAAAGCAAGGGTGAGTACACATCAACATACTCATCAAATGTCCCGTTAGGCTGAGGTGGATTAGCTTTATGTGGAGTTAGGCTGATTTTACTTCGTCAAGTTTTATTCATTAATATGAGCCAAGTTTTATCATTAACCCTAAGTTATTATCCCAAAGAGTACCTCCTCATAGAGGAAATACCAAAATCCACAGTTAAAACATCATTAATAGAACCATCATCATCTGTAACCAAATCCATAATAGAACCATACTATCTTGAACCATCTGTATCTCTAATCAAAGAGGATCCCAAGGCCGCTCTTAACTGTGAGCACGACTGATATATCGGTTTCATTCCTCTTCAGAGGTCGCACACTTTACCCATGAGCCATGATTTCCTTTTTGCCTTGGGTCGATCAAACCCTCAAACACTTCCAAGGTGAGTCGGCAATGTTTCACTATGTAGCCTTTACAAAGATTCTCCTGGTATGTAGCCGTCTATTAGGTTTCGCTAGTCGTACAAACATAGTACTCCTTCCTAAGGTGTGTGACTAACAAAACCGGCACCCACCTGTAGCAGAGCAAGCACTATGCCCCAACCCCCATTAATGGCACAACATCGAAGTAAACTACACCCTCAGGTTTCTCTAATTAATGAGCTAAGGATGTCCTATACCACCCTCATGGTTGCACTATTTTTCCGGGTGGTCTCTCAACAAACAGGTCCTTACGAAGAGATACTCGGGAAACAACCCGAATCCCCTAAAATGCCACAAGTTCAACATCATACCCAGAATAAAATCATAGTGTCATCAATGTATCTCATCATGTTCATTGGTTAAAGTAGAGCACTAGCATAAAGCTAACCATAATAACCCAAAAGGTAATCAAGGACAAGATAAATAGAAGGCTAGTCAATCCTTAAGTTTCAATTATTTAATGCGGGGAAATAAATTATTATGTGAATAGGACATAAATAGGTCAGAGGACACTTGCCTTCATTAAACAGATGCTTAGGATCTTCAACCTTATAGATCTTGAAGAGATTGATCACGTGGTCGTCAACGCTTGATCGTCGGTTCACCGAAGCTCGGAAACGGATCGCGTTCTAATCGCAACGCGAAGCAAAGACGAATAGGTACAAGCAAACAAACATGCATAAGAACATTACACTATACAAAGAAAAACATAATAAAAACAGACAATACGAAATAGAGCTCGCTACTACGGTCACGCGAGGAAAAATAAACGCGATAGTCGGAGCTACGGTCGAGAAGTTATCGCGTTTACACTGAACAAGTATTAATTAGAATATTTAATTCGACATAATTATATTATTTGACCTTTATTAACATAGAACTATCGCCTAGTTTTAATTAATCTACTACGCTAACAGATCTTAGTTAAATAAGTAATTTAAATAACATTAGCTACTCTAAGCGAGACGAACTATCGGCGCGAGACGAAATACGCAACGCGCGAAACAGCACGGCACAACACACGCACAACGTGCGGGCCAACACGACACGAGAGGACTATTAAATAGATAGCATATTTAAACTAAACAATTATTAATAAAGAATATACAGTTAAGGCTACCATGTTGGTGTTTATTTTAAACGCGCAACTCGAAACCCTAAATTAGATTAAATTGAAATGCTACTTTAATAACCGTTGATCAAACAAATATTTAAATAAATTAAATAAAATATGTAACAGCAGAGAACAATACTTCTAACATATATACAATTTTAATACAAATCTAACGCAACTTGAACGGAGTGAATCAGATTTAAAACACAAAAGATATCACGATTTTAAATTGAAATAAATTTATGTGCACTATTTTAAAATTGTCCAGGGCCCTATTCGCAAGACGGTCTCCTTCTTCCTCCTCCATCTCCTTCCTATCAACTATGGAAGATAGGGCGAGGGGGAAGGAAATGGGCCGACGCGTAGCGGGGAGGGGGCCGGGCCGCAGCACGGGGAGGGGGGGTGCGCGCGTGGGGGGAGGAGGGGAAGGAGGGGGCGCCACCACTGGGGGAGAGAGAGAAGGGAGAGAGAGAGGTTGCACGAGGAAGACGAGAACGAAGAACACCATGCAACAATGGTGAGAGATCTCACCGAAGAAGACGACCTCGCCGGAGCCGAGAGGAAAAATGTCGATTGGTGATGAACTATCGGTCGGATTGACGAATCGAAGACACTAGACGAAGCCCTCGATGTTACGAACACAGCGGTACCCTCGAATTACGCCGACGACGCACAGATCGAAGGTAATTGCTCGTCGAAGTTGTCACCGGAGTTGGAATCGTTCCGAACTTCGGCGAGCAATTCCGGGAGTTTTGGATCTAGACTGGGGATAAGGTTTCAAAATTCGGAATGGGCTCGACGAGAGGATTCCAGGCATATATATATTGCTAGGGTTTGAGGATATTTTATTTTTCGTAACTATCCCATTTTTAAAATTAAAAGTAATTTCAGAAAAAGCTGAAATTGTTTTTAATATCCGAAAAATATCTCGAAGGCTCCAAAAATTTTAGGAAATTTCCTAAACACGATTTGGCACGAACTTTTGAAAATGTTTTTAAGTACCTCAAAGGAAAAGATTTTGAATTTTGGAAAATAGAAAAATATTTTAAAAAATATGAAAATTTACGGAAAACTTCTACAAGGCATCATAACATGTTTCAAACACTTCTTGCACTTAGAAACACTATACAACAACATGGATCCAACAACCAAGGCATTTATAGGGCTCACACCAACATATAACAAAATAACTCTCTATTGTTTTAACCAAGGGAAAAGAAAAGCGAAGAAAGGAAACGGTAACACATGAATTTTGAGTATAGAACAAAGAGTTTTTTATACCCCAAAATTTAGGGTGTTACACCAGCGAATTGAATCGGAGGAAACTTGGCTGAAACGGACTTCAGCTTAGCTGCTTGGGGCTCACCGGACCGGTCCGATGGTGCACCGAACCGAGTTCATAGAGAGCCCTGCAGACGACTTTGCGTGGCCTGGCGCCTTGGACTCAAACCCCGGGTTCGATGCACCGGACCTCGTCATACAAGAGGTACTCAACCTCATGTTTTTGCTAAAAATCAACGGAACCTCGGGCTCTAATGGCCACTTGGGGCTTCAACGAGCAAGCAATGACTAGCTCACATGGCGGACGATCTGGTGGTGCGCTAGATCGGTCTAGTGCCACCCCAGTTAGGAAGGCGCCAATCAGAACCCTAGAAGACCAGCTGCAGGACCTGGTCTGGTGGTGCACTAGACCGATCTGTTGCGCCACTGAGCAGAGCAGTTTTTCTAGCAATCAAGCAATGACTACTTGGGGATTTTGGCCTATAAATATCCCCCCTAATCACCCTCCTCTATCCACCAAGTCACTCAAGAGCTAGTACATCATTCCTACGCAATGGAGAAACATTCCGAAGCGATCCAGGCGCCCATTCTTATGAGATAGAGTTATGCTACTGTCGTGCGCTTGCGTTCTTGTTCTTTAGTGTTGTTCTTGTGCTCTTGCGTGCATTCTCTCCTGTCCCTCTTGCATTCTATTGGAGTTGTTTCTCCCCCTCTATTGTATAAATGTGTATACTAGCCTCCTAGTACTAGTATTTGTATCATATTTGAGTCTCAAAGGATGGAGACACTTCACTTGGCTCCACCACTGCCTATCACGAATTCACGACTATGCCTGGAGCTCGACTGGCGGTCACGTGCGACAACCAAGAAGGTAGTAGTGCAAGTAGTAGCATACTGAGATCACTGCTTAGTTCCTGTTTGACAACCACCCACCCATAAATCCCTTCTCGACCGACTACCTTGGTCGCCTTCTACTGCTGATAGATAATGTGAATTCCGACTTTGACCCCTTCTCTTGGTTTGTGATGTGAGCCAATGTAGAAGAAGGCACAGGCGAGGTGACACCCTATGTTTGGGGAGTGGATCTTAGGAATGGCAGTGGGGCGGGTTTGGATCAGGGACCCACATGTTTTGGACCCATCGAGTCTAGGGACGAGTTCTATTCTTCCCCAACGGGGCTATGGGTTTAGGGACCTGAATTCTTACATGTTCAAGGTGGGTTTCAACCCCAACCCATGGATTTCTCATGGGGGCGGCGATCTACACAACAACCCTATATCGCAATATCACAACATGGCCCATTGGCTGACCCGAAGTCGTAAATCATAGGCTCACGCTCACAAGCCACACCCACCCAAGATCATGTAGTCCTACACTCGATCGCTTGGACGTCGCGCCCCAATCCACATTCTCCAAGCCCATCGCTAGTGCCGCTCGCTACATCCAGCAACAGACCACTACATTCTGGATCCTTGGTCCTACCTCCACCAGTGGAGCACGAGAAGTCTCCCACTAAGGCCTTATTCGGTTGCGTCTAGATCAAAGGGGATTGAGAGAGATTAAATCCCTTTCTATTTAATTTTGACAAGGGAGATATTTAATCACCTCGAACCTCCACAACCAAAGATGCCCTAAATACTTTAGCACTATCAGGATAACCTCCACCTCCATCTCTGTAAGGTTGGCATTACAATAACATCGACTACTGTGGGTTGATGACAATGTGTCGTAGTGGGTTGGTCACCTTGGCGTCGCCCGCGTGCTCCACAAACTTGCCCGCATGTGAGGAATTTGCCTGCTAGCCAGCGACCGACCACCGCACACAGGACAGGATGCACTGAGGCGCCCACGAGTCCGTGGCGCGCTGAGGTGCCCACGGTGTCGTGACGCCACCAGTGGCTTGCCCGTTTCTAATGTCACCTCGCCCCTAGCGACGCTTGACCCTAGATAGGCATATGGTCGAACCTGACTCGGGAGCTTTGATGACCAGGAGTCTAGGATGGGGTTCTAGTTTCAAGTAACCCGACGGAGTTCGGGTCACTGATGGTTTCGGATTCAGAAATGACATCGGAGTTATTAAAACTCCACCCCTTTTGGGCGCATTCAGCGGCCTCGGCGCCATCAGTCACGTGACGCATGTGCCGGCGGTTAGGCTCGCGTCCTCTGTGGGGCTGCCGTGGAGCGACCATGGCGGCTTTTTGCGGTTCTCAGTTACATCACGCCGTCATGACACCATCATCGTCCGTTACTCACTCCTGGCTGCTGGGGTGGGACTGGGAGCGGGCAGACTAGCGAAGCAGATCCGCCGTCTCATAGCCTCGCTCGTGCTCTTCGATGAAGGTGGCCGCCTCCGTGCGCTGAGTGGGCCCCGCACCGGCCACATCCGGGGTCTGTGCCGATGACTGCTTTCGTCGATTGACGCTGTCGGCCCAACGTCTCCCCCGTGCGCCGTCGACGTTGCGTAAGGGGCCTGATGCTCCGTACCTTCCACTTCTTTTTTCTGTCGATTGACGCTGGCGTCGGCCCAGCATCGCCCCCGTACACCATCGTCGTTGTGTCAGGGCCCAGATGACGTTGCCCGGGTGGTCCCTGCCTCCGCGCGGTCCACGTGCAACCGCTGCAGGGAGACGAGCGGGTCGAGTGGTCGACGCCTAGCCATCGTTGACACGTCCGCAATCTCCGTCACTCCCATGCCTCAGCAGTGACGGGCATGGCCAAAACAGCGCCGCGCAGTGTGTAGCATGACGATGAGTACTTTTCTTCCCTTTAATATTTCCTTCCCCCTCTACCCGCCTTCTGTTCGCCTTAGCCTCCGAACTGAATACTCGAATCCATCTTCGTCGCTACTCCTCACTTTCGTTTTGCCACCCACCATCATCATGGGAGCGTTTGGTGTGGTCTTGGTGCCCGCCATGCCCTAGCCTTTGTCGGATGCTCCGTAAGCCCAGGTTTGCTTGGCTACATCCCTTCAGTTCGTGTGCAGCTGCATTTGTCAGCTCTATAGGTCTTTGCTTCGTTAGGATGGTACTGGCATGGTTAATTTCTCACTCCATTGATTATTTGTGTTAGCATTTATGCTGGCATGGTTGTCAGAGCTCAGGTAGCACTCATAGGTCCCAAGTTTGACTCTAGTATTCTATTGCCTGCACCCATAGAAAATCGATTCTAGTTGAGTGGTTGCTACCCGAGCTTGGGATGCTTGAAGGACTGCCTAAAAACATTCAGTAAAGCATGGGTGCTACTGGTACCCGAGCTGTATGGGTGCTACCTCTTTTATCTACCTGAGCTCAGGTAGCATCCATATGTTGAAGCGCCCCAATCCTCTGGGACTCAAATGTGATACAATTACTAGTCCCAGGAGGCTAGTAAACACATTTATACATCAGATGATTCCAGATCTGCTTAAATGAGACAAACCTATAAAGGTGGCGATCAACTTTAAGAGTTGGTCCACAACTCGGGACATATCATCGGAGTGGGGCTGAAGCAGCCCGATATACGCAGCGAAGCAATTCAGCGGTCCAACAGCCACATGCAAGGTTGGGAACAGGCTTAACTCTTACCCAATCAACGTTCTCCTTCTCTAAAAAACAACAAATAAGCAAGGGTGAGTACTTACGTACTCAGCAGCCCACCTTCACTCGCGGAATGGGGAAATCAGATATAATGCATGGAATATGTGGAGCTCAGAATATTTTGCAGAAATAGCAATATTTGATGCAGGGTTATTTTGTAAAACATTTTATATTTTTCAAAGCGCATCCTCTCCCAAAGGAGCAGGAAGTTTTTCAATATAGAACAAAATCCCCTGGACTAAACCATCCAGGTATCTCAATAGTTTCCCACTGGTTTTCATTTTCAAAAACAGCTACTGGACTTCCTATCCACCATAGCTCATGACTCAACCACCGGACCTTTTAAAACCACTTTTCAAAAACATTTTTGGAAAACAAAACACTAATTGTCAAATCCATGCCATGACTCATCCATATCCGTGGACGCGGACTATTTGAATAGGTTTTTCAAACTCTGCGCAGAGGTGTACACTTTACCCACTAGTCTGATTTCTGCAATCTCACTGTCGTGAGATCCGAATGCCGAATCTCTCTCTTTACTTGCACGTCCTTACCTTAACGATTATACCGGAAGGAGTCAGGTCACCACCATGCCCAAACCAGACAAAACATTCCCCCTCCTTATCCTCTCGGTGCTCCCCAGCCATCATAACCCTGGGGTTCGGACCGTACAAGTTTAGATTGAGCGACCGCCCATACAATCTCGAGTGGTTGTACTTGGTAAGAGTATAGGTAAGGAGTGATGACAAACCGGTCCTTATGCGAGAGGGACAATCCTTCATGCTCACACCTAAACTAGCTGAGCCATCACCTTAGGCCCTCCCCTAAACCAGGGAGTCCTTGATCATCCTGCTCAAAAGGTGATAAGGGTGACAACCCTTCACCATACCCATTTTGAAAAACATTTTATTTTGAAAACTCACACCTTTTCTCAAATCATTTATAACAAATATGTCAAGGAGTATAAAGATTAATTGCAGCAAGCGGCTGGGTGGCCATAATAACTTGTCTCAAAATCATATCATGCATAAAATAACAGGCTGAGGGTTGTGGTTGAAAAAGCATAGGTAATTTATGCATCAAAGGGATCCAGTGAGCTTGTCGTGCTTATCCGGCGAAGGGGTGAGAGCTCGCAGAACTGGCTTCTGGCTCCACCGCCTGGCGTAGACTTGCAGACCCGACCTTCACGAGATGGCACGAACGCTCCGATAACTATGCAATATGAACAAGCAAACATACAAACTAGCAAGTATATCAACAAATATTTAGTATAGTGGTCAGAATGGCGATATATGGACGGGTAGAGTCTTGAGCAGAATCTGTGTCATGTGGTGTTGTGATATTACTGGTGGTGGAGCGGATGTTCTTACCAGGAGGGTGGATTGGAGGCGAAGCGACACTATGCGCGTAGCCAGCAGAGCGGAGTAACTGAGTGGGTGGGGGGTTTGCGTTGGCTGAGGGTGTTGAGTGTGTGTGGAGAGGGAGAGGGTAGCTGGGTGTATTTATAGCTAGGCGTATGTGGTGTAGTACAATAGAGTTCACTGTTGGTGAGAATAGTGCTGGATGAATCGTCTGACTTAGTCTGAACAGGGAAATTATAAGTAGAATATGGGACAAGAGTATTTTTGGAGTTTTCTAGAATATGAACCATGCTTAAGGGACGACATGGCTTGATAGGGAATAATTTGATAAGAATTTAGAAACAAGAATCATTGGAATCTGAGTTTGGAAGTCTGGCTCGAAAGAATCCCAAGGTTAAGCGTGCTCAACTTGGAGAAATCTGTGATGGGTGACCATATGGGAAGTTCTTACTGGAAGGAAAATCACAGTCACCAGGGTTTGTATGACTAGAATATTGGTCTGGCAGGTCTTAGGTGAACTGGACAGCATGATGGATGAACAGTTGAAATTTGGGGTGATCGGATGATCGATGAATAACAACGATGAATAGTGACGACGAAAAAGTAACGATAGATATCATTGATCAATAGTAACGATGACGAAAAGTGTCGGTAAATAGTAGCGATGAATAATAACGATAATGAATAGTAACGGTGAACAGTAACGATGATGAATAGTAACGGTGAATAGTGCTGGTGAATAGTCGTATGGCCGAACGATGAACGATGAATAGTGACTACGAACGAACGATGAATAGGAACAATGAACGAACGAACGAACGATTAGAATTTCAGCAGCATAACGACTGAACAAAGATTATTTGGGCAAATGAACGGACGAACAATGAATAGGGAGTATGAACGAGCGATGAACGACGAATAGGAACTATGAACGAACGGACGAATGATTGAACGAAGGAACAATCGGAATTTCGGCAGTATAACGGCTGAACAAAGATTATTTGGACGAACGATCGAACGATCGGACGAACGAACCATGAACGATCGGACGAACGATCGAACGATCGGACGAACGAACAAACAAACTAAGAACAGGTGGACGAACGATCAAAGAACGATCGAATGATCCTTGTGCTAGTGTGTGCTTGTGTGGGAGGTGGAGTGGACTTGTGGGGGGGGAGGGAGAGAGTTGCCATGAAATGGCTTGGGATGGCTTGAGAGGAGGCCCTTGCCCTCTATTTGTAGGCTAGGTGGGGGGATTAGGAGGGAGGAGGCGAGGATTAGTGGGAGGATGAGAGGATTAGTGAGAGATAAGCATGTATTTGTCTTGTATAAGTGTAATTAGCTTGTAGAGCTCACTGTATGACATCGGAGGCGTACAAATACGTATGAGCATGAGGAAAATTATGGAGAAAATATTTGTAGGAACTTTAAAAATGATTCTGAAGGTATTTCTCAGGAGGAAAATATTTGGAGAAATATCGGGGGAATATTTGAGCAGTATTTCTGGAAAGAATTTGAGGGGATCACCAGGGAAATATTTGTAGGATATTTTAAGGAGGATTTTGGAGATAATATAGACCACTATATTTTATTTGTTGATATCAACTCGCAAACAAACATTTTTGAAACGAAATTTAAAATTCATTTTGAATTTAGAGCGAGTTTGAGAAAAGTTCAAGATTTGAATTTTTGGGATGCTACATAGGTCCTGAGGCCTATGTATTGTCCCATAAATCAAACCCAAATCTAATTAGGTACCATTAGGTACAGATTCCAGATCAAACCCGATCCAGTCTGGATGCAACCATTCTTTAGATTATGCACAAACTAACTGTTTTTGTCATCTACGAGATGCAAAAATGTTTTTCTCTGCTTCATTGAATGCATATCATCCTCTAAAAGGGTACTAGCCTCTACTTATCTATGTAGATATGTCCTTGTTGTTTTATTAATTCTTATGGGCTATTTTTTTCAGTTGTCTGGGTGCTTCCTGTCTGGGTGACTTTTGTCGCAACTTGGAGGAGACCACTCACCAGTTTGCCTTTCCGATCGGTGAGTCTATATGCCTATGCACCTGACCCAAGTCATATTTAGATAATCATATTGCTAATAGAGAGCCTTGCTTTGGAAAGCTTTCTGAAAGCAAATTTATACAAACAGTCAAACATATATTCAGATAGTCAGATTATTGATGGAAGCGTTTTGTTCAATGTTTTTGAAAGCAATTGCTATCTAGCTTCCAAGCAAATGGTAAGATTTTGTGCTCACTTTGGTTTCAGGAATTTCCTATCCTTGTCCTTGTTCTCGCAGAGGAGATGGGCTGGTTTATGAGAAAATTTTAGGATGGGGACACAACTAGCAGCATAGAATCCATGACACAACAGGTGAGGTTTCCTGAACAACATGGTTTTGTCCATGTAAAAAACTAAATGTCTTCTTTAGTGTATATGCCCTTAGTTTCTAAAGTGTATCTTTAAAATTGTACCATTGTACATGCTATGAATTATCAGCTACCATTAATGTTGTACTAGGTAGATACCCGTGCTTTGCAACGGCATATAAAATATTCGACAAAATATCACTTCAACAACTCAATGACCTTGCATCAAGTAGAACCAGACTAATTGCTCCACAACCAATGCATGCCAATATTCAATGTGCAGCACTCACTCCTGCTTGCACTCAACAGGTCGTTCGCTGCTGCCCTTCCCCCTCCAGCAGCCCCCTTGGTCTTTTGTTCCAAAGAAGAAAGAAAATGTCAAAACATACTTAGAACTTAGAAGCTGGAAAGGGTGAAGTGATATTCCTCATTAGAGAAAAAAATGTTTCCATACCTTGTATCATAATCATCATCATCCGCGTCATCTTTGTCTTCATCATCGTCCTCACCATACATAACTTCAAATTCCTCATCTTGAGTAGCCTCTCTAGTAAACCATGATACAACATGTGGGGTAATCTTGTCACTGATGGTACATATGGCAGATATAGAAAGGATAATTTAGAAGTAATAAACAAATTCTTAATCTTCCATTTTGGACAATAATTTATGGGCTTTTAGATAAAAGAGTGGGGCTTATGTAAAACAAAAAAACTATTATTTCACTATTGTAGTGTAGCAATATCTGGCAATAATATTCGAGTACACCTAATTTCGAAAGATTAGAGCAGATGATGAGCGATATTTTCCCAAACCATTATAATAAAAATAGAGACATGAGAAACGTAATAGATATAGATATAGATATATAGAGAAACGAGATTTGTATCACGTAAATATTCTACTGCAGCTAATTTCCAAAGAAACAGATCGATTTATATCCTTGCTCGCTTCTCGTCGTCGCCACAATGTCGCCAGAGCCTCCCCCGTCTTCTCTGTCGCCACCATAGAGGAACTTGTTGCTGACCTTTTCACGCCACCCTCAGCAAGAAGCAGCATGATGAAAGGAAGGTGGAGAAACTCCTACTTTATATTAGTATAATACAATGCACGTACATTGCGAGAACACAAAAATTATTCGATAAAATTTTTGCGCATATGTTATCATCGACTATAGTATATATTTTCTAATGGCCAACAATTGACAACAGTTCAAAGGAAAAGTCATGTACAATGGATAATAAATGAATTATTCAACACTACAGTATCTGCGTGCTTCTGTTAGCCATGCTGAGATGACAGTAAGAGAGACGATGGACTTCTCTTTCAAGATGCTTGGAACCAATAATGAATTTGGTAAGTCATACTCTTGACTATAGTGTGCTATTCATTTTGAAGACCATTCGAGTGTGCTGTAATTTAAATATGTATAGTATTAATAAAGGGAGCTCATCCCCAAAGCACGATGCTCAATTCACTCAAAGGAACGAAAAATAGGACCACAATAAACATGCACACTTTCTATGGATTTACATGTTTATTATAACATCGCCCAAAAAATGTTATAGTTTCACTACACCAGAGGAAGTAAAACAGAAAGAGTTTTGGTTCCTTTTGAAACAGTAGTTTGTTTTATTAGATGCAAACTGATATGCTCACAGATCTGAGGCTTGTTTATATGTAGAAATCAATAGCAGTACGTTCTTTTTCTTTGATAACCTATAATAATTTTTTATAGAAAGTAGGAAAATATTTATGTATAAAAGTTACCTTATCTGCTAAAAATGATACGATTTCACTACACCTGAGAAAGTAAAATAGAAATGGTTTTGCTTCCTTTTGAAACAGTATTTTGCTTGGATGGAAACTGATACGCTCATAGATCCGATGCTTGTTAATGTAGAAATCAATAGCAGTCTGTTCTTCTTTGCTAACCTAAAATAATTTTTTTGTGGGAGAATAGTAGGGAAATATTTATGTACAAAAGTTACTGTGTCTGCTACAATTGCTGATGGTGCAACCAGGACTTTAGACCTGTTGATGAAAATCAATAAATTTTTTGGTGCATAAACTAAGAAGAGCACGCAGTAAAAAAAATTATGTAATAGCAGTGGACTTCTGAAAAGAGGGGGGAGAACAGCATGAGAGTTCATGTACATACAAAATATCAGATTTTTATAAATGCATGCATTATGGAGCTTGACAACTTGGGATGCAGCAATATGGAGCAAAACAACATTTTTGTTGTTTGATGCAGAGCAGATCTGCAATCTGCTTGCAAAGGTCAACACTGTAGGTTGGGATATCATAGTTGAGATCCCCTAATTGCAAAGGTCAACACTGTAACTCGCATCCCCTAATTGCAGACTTGCATCGACAAAAGAGCATATGCTTAACACAAAATAACACATGGCTAAACAAATATCATTTTGCTTATACCAAGGTTATGCACTTGTGCTCCTGTTTTTATGCACAAACTTACATTGCACATTAGCAGACCTTATCATGCCTCCGAAATGCAGCCTGTAACACATAGATCATGTAGGGGTCATTATTTCTCGATTTACTGTAACATGTACAATTAACATATACTTACATTACACCTATTTGAAAAAACGAAGGAATATTTTGCATATATTTTTATACCAAGTGCAGCGTCTAACTTAGGCATTTTCCACTATAGGTGCTGGATGAGCCCAAAGTTTGCAGGGTTTCGTAGGCCTCGATTTCCATCATCCTGATTGTGGCATCCTTGAGACGGTTCGTCATGTCGTCGATAGCTCTTTAGTATGTAGTCTAGTGGCAGGTTGAGATGAGCGAAGGTCAACACGGGGCCTGGGAATTGAATATGTAGATGCAGAGGGCTTACATGGAGGTCGAACTCACGATGACTTGTGTGCTCTCCGCCAGCAACGATGTGGGCATGGGTGACAAATGACAGGTTTGGAAGCACATATGGAACTGCATATACATATGTCAGTACGTCACTCTGTAAAATTACATGGTTCATTGTTGACGCGTCGTGAATAGCTCCGTGCAAAACATCAACAGGATTGGCAATGGTGCACATCAATTCTGGCTGCATGATTCCTTGGTTAAATGGGCCAGTAAGGCCGCTTGATCCTGGTTCAACTCCATAGAAAGCAAGATGTCTGTCTTGTGAAAGCAGCATCTGCAAGCAACGATTTACACTGAACAAAGCATATTTAAAAATAACACCTAGAGGGAGATATGGTGATCGAGTGGGTGGCTTTACACCTAGAGGAAAAGCATGCTGAAATTCGCCCCGGGATTTTTTTGGGCAAAGAAGTAGACAAAAAGCACCATGAACTAACCAGTGAGGTAGTGACCATATATAAAAGGAAAAGCATGAAGCAGATCATGAACTCACCAGTCCATCAGTCATCAGATATTAAAGGAAGACCAGGAAAAAACAAACCTCAAGGAGCATAAGTTTGATATTTTAGCCATAGTGAATTGGGTTGTGAACAGGACTGGTGATTTGCTCCTGAATTGAGTCTCATCTATTTTGTCGATTGGGGTACAAATAGCATGCAATAGATCAAAGGAATGAAAAAATATCACACAACACTAATCTTCTTTTGTCCATTGTGGCAACAGGAATGTGCCAAGGTAGTGTCTTCTTTTATCCTCCTAAGTAAAATGGCAAAGGAACCAATTCAATCGAGGGCAATTAATTAAATTGGATGGCAATGAATAAGAAGTATCATGTGAGCAGATTAAAAAGAACCACATAAGACCAAAAAAATCTCATCTGATCTGCTTTGGCCGTGAGGCATGGGCCGCCTCTAGATGTCCACGGATAACAGCTTGCAGTTTCTATATATCACTAAAAGATCAATCAGACCAATATGGCAGGTTTAGACATCCCAGGCATGTAACATGATGAAAAAGATACAAGAACATAACTAATGAAAGTACTATCCACCATAATCAATGACTGTCATAAGAATAATATATACCAAATATAAAGATCTGGAAATATAATTGTGGACGCAAAGAGCAAGACTGATATTGTTGTCTGTCCTGAATTCGTCAGTATTAGGCTAAACAGAGCCGAAAACACGGAAAAGTGGATCTCATCTAAAACTGAGCATGGCGTTGCATAGAAATGCAGGATTTAGTCATTCAAAGCATGAAGAACATTTTTGCATATATAGTTAAAATGCGACATTGGACTGGAGCATATGTTGACGGTATAGAATGGATAGGTCATAGACATTCTTGCTGATTTAGCCTGTCAAAATAATATATTTTCTTTTGTAGTTCATAGGAGCAAAGAGATCCAAGAAAATCATTGAAAATTACATACCAAGTGCATTTCCCAATACATGATCTGCATAAACCACGGGTAACCGGGTTTGGGGATTTTGCTGTTGCTGTTGCGGTGTAGGCAAGGCGAGCTGTTGCTGTGCAGGATTTTCTCGGTATGGCGGGGGCATGGACGTGTGGGCGCCCACGTTAGGTGCTTAATTAGTAGTAGGGATATCATTTGTAGCAGTTACTTGAAGTGGGTTCTAACATGTACACAGGTTTAAAAATGGTACCTGATCTAGTCAGTCACTGTTGACACAAGGCACCGATGGGTCCCCAGAATCTTGGTAATGTTATGTCATTAGCTGCATATGACCAAACGATAATTTGTTAATGTTAATAGCAAAATCATTTGATAAATGATAAAAGATTGGTTTACACAACGGACAAAAGTAGGCAATGCAATAAGGTAATCTACATGTGAACACATTGCGAGGGAAGCGTAAGGCCTAAATTTTTTATTTAAAAAAACTGAATAGCAAAAGTTTACTGATTGATTTCCAGGTGATTGTATCCGAAGCCTGTCTTGTTTGGAACAAAAAGAGGCTTAAACTACAAGCATTAGGTTTCTCGTTTGATAAAGTATACAACTATGATACAATTTGCTACTTTGAGTAAACTGATCTCTTGAGCATCAGAGAAGTACTGATTGTTAAATAAGATACTAAGATATACTGAACAAATGCACACCAGGACGGGTTACCAAACAATACTGCTTTGACAATCCTCCCAACATTATTCACTTTAATGGATCCAAACCGACTTGCATCTGCTCAGCAAACGCCAAACGTCGTAAAAGGGAACAACGTGAATCAAACTTTCTGGCGAGCTGAATCCTGGATCCTCTATTCCGAATTGCACACACAGAATCACAGGAGAAAGAAATTAACAGACGCAAAGAGCAAGTTGCAAACAAAGCAGATCACGGCACCTTGAGGAAGGCCCACGGATCCAGGCGGAAGAGCTCCTTGATCTGCGGGTACTTGGCTAGGATCTCCCGGCGGCACGACGCGTGCAGCTCGTCCGTGTACGACCAGAAGAAGTCCGTTTCATGCCACCCTCAACAAGAAGCGGCCAGACGGGAAGGCGTACTTGGCGGCCTCATCGGCGAGCTCGGCGTAGCGGCGCTGCGAGGCGGAGAGCACATGCGAGGCCAAGGCCAGCACCAGCGACGCGCGGGCCTCCGCTCCGCTCACACGGGTGCCCGCGGCCACGACGACAGTCCGTGGCGAGCGGACGTCTCGGGGAGGCTGGCCTGGGGCTCAAAGCGGCCGTGGGGAAGCGGAGCACAGCGGCGACGACACCATTTGATTTCCCCGCAGCTGGATCACAGACTGGGAGCTTGAGGCCTCCTGCACGAGCAGCGACGGCGGGATTCAAAGTCAACCGCAAAAACCCCAAACCCTAATAAATCTTCGCCGGTGCCTTTCACCGCCGCCATGGGTGGGGGAGGGGGTGAGTCGCAGGGGCAGGGGCGTGCTCTTGCAGCTGAACTCTACCTCGCGGGGATGGTACTGGTACTTACTATGCATGGTGGCGACGGGGTCCATGGATCGACACGTTAGCGATGGTAGATACATCGTTAGCGTCGGGTTCTGCTCCCACTCTCGCGCAGCGAGGCGGCGGCGACGCTTGCTGTTGGAGAGGAGGCGGTGGATGGGTTGAGATAATGGCGACGACGAGATTTGCAGGGGCGGGGGAGGCGAGATTCACAGAGACAGGGGCAGACGAGATTCATGGGGCAGGAGGAGCCATCGCGGCTGATGAGGAGGTGGCGCAACGCACGGGCACGACCTTCCATTGATGCGATGCGAGATTTCAGGGTGGGGAGGGGCGCGGACGCGTGCGGCAGAACCGTGCACCACCCACCACTGTGGACGCCTACGATAGTCTCTTAATAGTAGTAGATATGGGTTTAGTTTTTTAATTTATGCTCAAACTATGTTGCTATATTTTTTAACCCTAAACTAAACACATATTTTTACTGGAACAATGATGTCTTAGCCAAAGTGTTGGTCTACCATCACAAAGAAACAGATTGTACTTGCAGCATTTCATGAAAATAGAATTTTAACGCACCATAATCCTCTTTGTTGATGATTTGGTAATTCCAGTTGGAACCTCAATTTTTCTGTGGGTTATGGTCGTTTAATGTTACTTATACCAACCGTGTGCTTTTGTAAGCCTTCTAGACTCTCGCCTTATTTCAGTCTTTGACTATTTCAGATAGAGCTTCAGTTATTGGTTGATGTTATTTTCTCATCTCTCAATTTATACCTGCTAGCATGTCTAGAGTTAACTATATATCTACTCTATTGTGGTATTTTGTGTAGCCCTGTTAATTATTGTGCAGCAGCGGAGAAGATCGAGAAGACTGTCGCTCGTGTTTGCTATAGGGAGTAGACCGTCGGCACATGGAATTGGTTGCCTTTGACATCCACATAAACTAGATGAGGTTGAAAACTTGAAATAGTGCACAGAGGCATGCTTTCTTTTGTTTCCGAATAAGTGAGTACCAATTTCCATCATAACTAAAACATTGAATTGTGACAGTTTGCTTTCTTCTAGCAGTGCCTTGGCATTAGTAGATCCCTTAGCTCAAGGCCAAATCAGAAACTGACGTTTTCCCACAAATAATTGTTTCTCACAAATGCAAGCATCTCAGTCGTTACAATAAAGAGAATCACAATTTGCATTTATGTAAATCTTGTGTGCTTTATAACAAGAGATCCATTTAATATACTCCTAGCTTCATTTTTACATGCTAGCTTCATTTTTCCAACCCCCTCCATTCTTGTTGCTGCCATAATCCATACTAGCCCTTAGTGTGTTGATCAAGCCGATGGTTTTCATAGAAGCAACATGCAAGGTTAGTCCAGCAAGTAGCACCAACCAACTACAATCTGTTAGAATAGCAATACTAAATCTTCTCTGTGAAATTTATGCATTGGCAGCGTACATGTATTAGTAGTTTTGTGAGACAAAGGTAAATAGAGGCAACACAAGAGAATTGAGATAGGGTGCACGGTTCCACACATTGTTATGCTTGTCTGATGGCTTGATTCTTTCCTCTGAAAGTAATCCTTAAGCTATGATTTATTTTCTGCAGGTTCAGTCTTTCGCCTATGTTTTATGCACTTAATGAATAAACTAGCCTTTCCTGTTTTGTCCTTCAGTGTAACTTGTTTTTGTTACCTGTTGCTTTCACTTTCAATGATTTTGGAATATTCTGTTATGCTGTTATCATGTGGCATTTTTTTCATCTCATCAATATCACAAATTCTATCATCTTCATAATGTTGCTAGCTCTTAGGAGATCCTAAATGAATGTATGGTCATGCAGATACATCATTTTAGTAGTTGTTGTTAATATGACCTGTGATGCTATCGAACACATTGATTTCAAAACTCTTGGCCGGGGAGGAAAAGACCGCCCTCCCGATATTATATTAAGAAGAGACCAAAACATGGTCCTAGCCGAGAAAATCCCCGAACCTTAGCTCTCCATCACTAGCGGGTCATCACCGTCCACTTGCAACGAACCAGTGGAGGTGACGCGCAGGACGTAACCCGAGAGCGGGCGGAACACAACGAGGGGATTTTTAACCAAGCCAGAAATTCGCCCCCAAGAGGGATCGAACACAGGACCTAGAGGTGTTACTCAGAAGGCTTAATCATTACGCTAGATGCCCTTTCACCGAACACATTGATTTAAATGCTCAAGTGTTCCTTGACTTGTGAATTTGGATCTTCGTGTGATTCAAGTAATTGAAATTACCTCTTTTTTACTATTTTATATTACTTTTACTTGTACAACCGAAACTTTTTCGCTACCAAAACTGCATTGTTGATTAGGTGGCTGCTACAGCACTCATTAACCTTTGTCAACCAATTGGACCAGAAAATACTTCTATATATGTTTTGCCACAACTAAAGGAGCTTTTTGCTGAACTAGCATTTTCTCTAGATTCATCTGGTCTTAACCATTCTACAAAAAGATTTAAAAGTTCCGATGAAAATAAAACAAGCCAATTAAAGTGGAATCCAGATTCAAGTTCTGAATTTATGGAGAGCAATGTAAATTTTATGGACACGTTCTTTATTTGGACAATATTGAAACCGTAAAAGATTAACATCATTCCATTTTTTGCTGTTATTGATTTCATTATTGAAATAAAAATCGTGTCAGTATTGCAGTCATGACATAAGAAGCGACGATGAAACTTTTAACAGGCAAAAAAACATTTTACGGTTACATGTGGCTATCAAAAAATAGATTTTGAACAAAATTATTTTAGATTATTTTAAAAGTATCCGCCCTTAGGGCATGTACAGTGGAGAGACACCAAAACGGTTCTCCAAGCACAGAAGACAACTAAGAGACTATATTGTACAATGGAGTGTCTATAAACATAGTCTATTAATAAATACAGAATTAAATGTATTTGTATAGCATCAGATCGATAGAATAGACGACAAATTCGTACAGTGGGAAGTGAGGCGTCTGTTGTTACTTGGTTTACGAGCCAGAGGCGTCTCTTCACGGAGAGACGGCTCTAAGATTATTTTGCAAATAACCCCTAAAACACCTTAAGAGCCCCCACATTAAACATCACTGTACATGCCCTTAGGCTCGGCACGGCGGCGCAAAGCGTGCAACTTTTTCTAGTTTCACTCCATTCTAGGTTCGGCTTCGGGGCAGATTAGAAATTCAGGTGCGGGTGGTTGGATGCTACACCCATCCCGAACCCTGCCATTCCTAGTGGAACCATGCCTACGGCGGCGGCGGCAGTAGCATCACTTGTCGGCGGGGGTTTCCTCCTCCCTGATCAAGTGATCAACAAACAATCGGACCCACCTATCAGTGAAAGGAGGGCGAGCCAAAACCGCAGCTCGGCGGCGGCGGCGGGCAACGGCCTTGTGGCCTTGTGCCACGCAGCTGGACCCAGTCTATCCGGTAACCGATTCCAAGTTCCAACCAATCCCCCCTCTCCATCCAATCCCACCCCAAACCCAACCCAGACATGGCCGACCACGACCCCCGCGCCGCCGCGGCCTCCTCGTCCGCCGGAGGCGACGAAGACGACGAGGGTACCGACACTGATGTCTCCGACTCCAACCTCGGCAATCCCCAGGGCCAGGATCCTCTACCCTTCCCCGACGCAGCTTGGGTCCCACCCCATCCTCTCGCTCCCGCCCACGAGCCCGCCGGCGCACTTCCGCCGCCGCTGCCGCAGGGTCCTTCCGCGGGCGCCTCGGCCACGACGGATGACTCGCGTCGGCTGTTCCAGCGGCTGTGGACGGACGAGGAGGAGCTCCTCATCCTGCGCGGCTTCCTCGACTTCACGGCGCGCCGGGGCACCACTTTCGCGTCGCACCAGTACGACACGGGCCCCTTCTACGAGGAGATCCGCCGCCGCCTCTCCTTCGAATTCACCAAGAGTCAGCTCATTGAGAAGCTGCGCCGCCTCAAGAAGAAGTACCGCGTCTGCGCCGCGCGCGTCGCGGCGCAGGGCGACGCGTTCGCGTTCCGGAGCGTGCATGAGGGCGCCATCTACGACGTCGCGCGGCACATCTGGCGCCCCGCGTTCAGGCGCGGCGAAGGCGGCGGCGCGGCCGACGCCTCAGACGAGGACGACATCAACCCCGTGGCCGCCGCTGCGATGGAGGATGGCGGCGGCGGGAGCGCGTCCACGCCCGTGCCCACGGCGAGGGGCAGGGGAGGCCGGTGCGTTCGGAGGAGGACCGCGCAAGAGCTGGAGGCCCCCGCATTGCCAGCCACATCCGCGCTGCTGCTAAGTGATGCAGCTGAGGACCGGCATGTTGTTGCTGTCGAGAATTTAGCACCGCCGCCTCCTTTGCAAGTGCCAACTGTATCACTAACGGGGGCGACCCCTTCACCCATGCCAGTGTGCACTGGTGGCGCCGCCGAGGAGGCTATCAAGAGTATCATGTCACCGTTACTGAAGGAGTTCATCAACTCTGTCGCTGTCGGTGGGCAGAGTGGATTCGGATTGGGGCTTGGCACAGGATTCGGCGGCATTGGCGGCTTCGACATTCTTGGTCTTGGTACAGGGGTTCCTGGCCCAAATCCTGGAATGCCCAGTGATGATAAGTGGAGGCAGCAGCAGATTCTGGAGCTTGAGGTTTATCTAAAGAGGATTGAGCTTGTGCGCGAACAGGTTACTGCTGCTTTAGAAGACCTCAGGTCATCAGAAGGCTGAGGGGCGATCTTCTTCTATAGTCTTTTCGTTAGAGCCTACCTCGTTACAAACATTCTAATTGTATTTAATTTAAAATAGGTGTTTGAACTCGTCATAAGATTAGAGGCTGAAAAGATTGATTTGTAGATGGACTCACGATGAAGGCTGTTATCTACTTGCTACCTGCTTCATTGTCGGACATGTTCAGTCCCTCTTTTGTTAGAATTCAGTGCATAGTTTCCATGCTAACCTCGTATTTTTGAATTGGTAAGTTTGTGGTTCTTTTTACCATTTTGTATTGAGTAATCCTGATAAGGTTGGTAGTCCTACAATTGTAGGTACTAGCTGAGTGAGAAGCATCAAGAGAATGAAGTAACGGATAGTCTTCTATACGTCTGGAAGAAAGTAATTTATGACTATTGAATCAGTACACCCGGTTGTCTAAGTTCACATCATGGATGTTACTACTAATATCTGCTTTGGTGGCTGATGGTTTTATTTTGCTTGAAATACACCTGGAAGGTGACACACTTTGACAGTGAGATGTTTTGGGCTGTTGCAGACTTGCAGTTGGTGTTTGATCACGTTCTTCCTTGGTAACTGGTACATACTGCTTTCATTAATCCGCTCAAAGATATCACTACCTCCGTTCTCGAATATTTATCTCGCCTATTAGTTTATTTTTGAATTAAAATGCGACAAATAAAAAAAACGGAAGGAGTACCTTTTTTTTTCTAGTCCCGTCACATTGGTAAGCCGCATCATGGTTAATTTGACCTAGTTGTTTGTTTCCTTTTCCTCTCTCCCTCTTTTGGTGAACATCCAGCTTAGAGCAAGCTTGGGAACCCCAATTTCTAAAAGGATTTCTATTTTCCCAAAAGAAATTAGTTGATTTTCCCATGGGAAAATATAAATCTATTGAGAAATTGAGGTTCCCAAACTAGCTCTTACAGTTTTTTTCCTCGGACAAGGCAATAAGACACAGTTGGTTTTCTTGTAAAACATTTACGAACTCTTGCATATTTGCATTTGAGTTGTTCTAGTAAGTTGTAACCAATGTGATTCATTCATTAGGCCAGTTGAAGAGCTCACAATTCGATTGTCCATGATTTTTACTACTTTCATTCTCTTTGAAACGGAAGGCGAGTAACACATTTGTTTATGGATACACTCACAACCAAGCCACAACAACAATGACCAATACTGACCTAATTATGCATCCCGGTGTTTTGACGACGAGACATTACAGGATACTGAAAACACACACTGACACACTGATGCCACCTTCTATAGTACAGACGAGGCGGCAGCGACGAACTGTCTTCCTAGCCTCATGGAATTAATGGTTTCTTTAGCCAGCTGTACAAAGTTCTCGTACTCTCGACGATAGGTTTTAAAGAGTCTGGTTTTGACATAATCGTTACCCACATGTAATTTCTCTAAGTTAGTCTAGATCTCATGATTCGTACCAAGGTGTCCAACTCTATCGAATTCATAGAGTGAGAGACATGAGAACAAAACATTCATAGCCTTATTGTCTGCATCATGATTCATGGGTTTCCACTTGAAGGGGAGTAACTCGAACATACCAGACCTCATAGATGTTATGAAGGCAAATTTTCCAGATCTGTAAGCCAATGTTCTGAAGCTATACCGACATGCGGATCTTCTAGTATAGGTATTTTGTCCCATCAAAGAATGATTGGTTGCCAACACCATGTTCCATTATCGCCTTCTCAGATCAATAATTGGCTAAGGTGGAATAACCCTTAACACGCTTCGATACCAATTGATGGATCAAATCAGGCAACCAGAGCGAGGTTAATGAGAGCCAATAAAGTTTTTTTTGCACTAAGATAATCTTGGCTTCCTTCCCAATACTATACCCAAACCTCCAAAACTCACGAAGACATAAAATAGGTGTGTAAGTGCCAACTAGTGGCTAGATGTTCTTGATGATGACTGAAGAACACAGTGAAGTGCTCAAACTAGCTAGAAATATGTTTGCAAGAAAAACCTTCCAAACTCGAAAAATTGAGTGCTTCATTGGAGTTGAAGAAATACTCAAACCAAAATTATACCAAACAACCAATAATTGCATGTTTTGGTAATATTTTTCTTGAGCATACATGAGTTTAACAAAACAAACCAATTACAAAACAGACACCAAAAAAATCCAAAACTTCCCAAATAGTGCCGCTCGCCAAGGTTGTTTTTAACAACCCGAAATTAAGTTCTAAAACACAAAATGGATTTAAACGGACTCTGATTGAGCTAAAATTTTGCAAACACTTTCTCAAGGGAGTTTCAAAGTGTCCATAAAATTTGAAATAAAAAAGGTTTAAACTTCAAAGTTAGATCGAAAAATATGAATTCGAACCGAGTTTTTCAAAATGGCTTAATTGATTGGAAAACTGTGCTCCAAGTGGATCGATTCATACTACTTGGTGGCAATGATCCTAGGAGGTCCAAGAATATTTCTATCTGGTACAAATGACTGAAGAACTAATATTCTCAAAATCTCTAAAAACATCGAAACGAAGAGTTCGAAAGGGGAAACCAAAGAGAACTTCAAGCCATCAAAGATGCAATGTGAAATAATTCAAAAATATGCCACACGAGTTCATAGGGTGGTTAAGGCCACACTTCTCGAATCACAAGAACATAAGTGTCAAGAACAAGAGCACCTATTGTTAGAGGGCAATGCCCGATCTTCCGTGAGGTAGGATAACTTGATTGGGTGGAGATCTTGACGTTGATGATCCAAGGCTCCGAGCAAACGGATCCTCACAGTCACTACATTACTACTCCGTTGGTTATCACCCGTGACACACGAGTGACCTCGCCACAGGCTTATCCCTGCAAGCGCATTCAAGAACACAAGCAAGAATAGGAAGAACACAATCAAAATTGTATTGATCACGAGGTGGGGTCACAAACCGATGAACAACGACAATGTTCGATGATAAATATGATCTAAGCAAAACCAAAACCTTAATGTGGTGGCAACTACTGATAAAATAGAGGTTAGGGATGTGCGTGAGCCCTGGTCGCACCCCTAATAGACTCCAACACGATACACGACCCAACAGTTTAACAGACGGTGTCGCAACACCAAAATAGAATCTGAACACTGAATTGTTTCAACTATTTCCGTTGACTCTGAATGAATTTTCAGGTGGTTCTAGTTGGGTTATAAATATTATCTCCTTAGCTTTCCATACATATAAAGTCCAATCTAATAGGAGTTTAGATGCATCCTGGGCGTTTGTTTCAGTGCAGACTGGTCCTTGACTCCGAGGTGGAGACGAAGTTGACACAGACTTGACTTTCTCTTGTTGTGAACGTCCTAGTTTCTCCTTCTTGACATCTTGGCCTTTCCCAAGTCCTTGTTGGTCCTATGCAAGGTTTCTAATCATCAAAGCATCCACATCAACAAGCGTAAGATCTAAAACACAATTGACTAGGTAAGAACGAACTTGGAGATTTAGCTATCATGCACGTGCTCATGTTGTCGGTCCATGCAATGTTTGTATGTGAGTGATGTTCTTATCATCCTCCCCCTCTTGAATTGGAGACGTCCTCGACTCAGGTGGTGGCTAATGGGGTGGCTGAGCAATCCTAGGATGTACAAGGCCTTTAGGGCCAAAACAGGCGTTGCTGATTTCTAGCAGATTCTGGATGCCATCTTGTTACGACGATTCCCATCAGCTCCTAGTATATTTTTATGTGGGACTAGTTGGGTTTGAAATCTTATCTCCTTGGATTTCCAACGATATCTAGAAAATCGAAAACAGAATATGTATGTGGCTTAGGCGTCCGTTTTCATGAGACCCACTCTTGCAATTCGATCCAGATCCGCGAATAAACTTGACTTTGACTCCCCTTGAGCTTGGACTCTATGATTGATTGTGCATTGACCATATAGTTGACGTCCATGTACTCATCATTCTCCCCTTCTTGGTTTTGAGTCGTCCTCGACTCAAAGTAGTTGGTGCCTGCATAAGGTGTTGTTGTAGGTCTTGACATCGTCCAACCTTGCTCCCCGTCTTGAAGTTGACCCTGTTGTTGCAAAAAATACACAGAAGGACAAGTGGATCTAGACATGATATAGTTAGCTTTAACACAACCACTTGTTGAGCATATTGTTTCATGACAAAATGATAATTCATATTTGAACAAATATATACTCAATGTACCATATATTCTCCTTTCCAATTATATCTTCCAATAAAATGATATGTATGTTTAGATGTCCATGGAAAATCAGCAATAAAAGAAAGTTTCTCCTCTAAATTATTTAGATTACATAGAATATCAAATTCAATATAAGCCAAAGTATTTAAAGAAGATGACAATTTCAGCTCATCATGCACACTAGTTATGGGATTGAATGTTCTGTTCTCTTTCATAAGTTGTGGCACAAAAACAACAGAAGCATCATCACACAATTCTTATTTACCATAAGGAATGTGTTGACGATTAGGAGAAAAATTTAACACATCAAGAGAAGTCTCACCATGAAAGGAATGCTTGATGAATTATGAAATGATGGGTCTGAACTTTCTGATGTTGCTATGAGCACCTCATTTTCTTTAACCTCATCCTCTAGCTTTTTTATACGATCCTGGAAAAGGTTAGTCGCAGCAAGAGGAATAACAATAGTATGATCCACTAGACGATGCACATCATCAGATGAATTTAATACATGAGTCGTATTAATAAAAGTTTCTCGCATAAGAATTTTTAGATCTTTCCAAGTTTGTAGTTTATTAGATGGAGTTAATGACTCCCACCAAGATAAAGCAGAATGGGTCAAAACACTAGTTGCCTTTTTGATTTTTTGCATTCACACATAAAATATTTTTCAAAAATACAACCTATCTTAGTTTCCCACTCAATATATGTTTCAACATCTATACCATCATAGGATGGAAAAGCAAGAATATGATCACCCACGCACAGAAGAAGTTGTAGGTTGTGGTAGACAAGTCTTCATCTTGTCCATCTATTCAACAAGTACTGAAACTCTCTTCAACCTTTTAGTGTTCGTTGAGTGCATCACACATAGCTCTCATCATGTCGCGGAGCTCCAGATGGGATGTTCCTATCATTGTTAGTACAAAACAGAAATAAAGACAACGAGCAAAATGTGTGAACCCTACAACTACTCTCAAGGGTGGTGGTGGAACACAAGTTGTGAAGTGTCTTACCACACTCTTACAAGGTTCTTACCAGCACTATAGGTGGCAAACAGTGGCCGGTGTGACAATACTTAGAGCGTGGGTGTGATTGCAAAATGGATAATCAACGTCGAGATCTCCAACCAATCAAGTTATCCTACCTCACGAAAGATCGGGCCTTGCCCTCTTTCAAGGTTCCTAATCATTAAAACATCCATGACATCAAGCCTAAGCTCTAAAATACAATTGACTAGGTAAGAACGAACATGGAGATTTAACTGTCGTGCTCGTGTTGTCGGTCCATGCATTGTAAGTATGGGAGTGATGTCCTTATCATCCTCCCCCACTTGAATTGGAGTTGTCCTTGACTCAGGCGGTGGTCGAGCAACCATAGGATGTACAAGGCCTTTAGGCCCAAAACAGGCGTTGCTGATTTCTAGCAGATTCTGGACACCATCTTGTTACGACGATTCCCATCAACTCCGAGCATATTTTGATGTGGGACCAGTTGGGTTGGAAAGCTTATCTCCTTACCTTTCCAAATGTATCTCGAACATCAAAAACAGAGTATGCATGTGGCCATAGGCGTTCGTTTTCATGAGACCCACTCCTGCAATTCGAACCACATCCGCGAATAAACTTGACTTCAACTCCCCTTAAGATTGGAACTCTATGATTGATTGGGCCTTGAATATATAGTTGACGTCCATCTACTCATCACATATGGATCTCCTAACACAAGAGAATATAGAGGTCAGAGCAAGGCTAGTGAGATGGCTGGTTGTGCAACACCCCCTTATTTATTATGGAGGATTTTCTCTTTCCTAAACCACCCCTAGATACATAGAGCTTATCCACTCATCCAGGGACAAAATGGGCCAACTTTTGATACATTGATCTAACGATCACATTCCCTTCACGAAGTTGCTTCATCTTGTCGCACCCTCCGCGATGATGACACATGTTGCCTTCGATCCCCTACGGAATCGTGCCATCAAGTTTTTGTCACACCCGGGCTTTAAGGGACAAAGCCGGGTGCATCTCATACATGCGCCAAATAAGACAACATATATAACAACAGAGTGTATAGAGATAAATATCACAATATAATCAGAGTACTTGTTACATAGCGGAAGTCTTACAAAATAAAAGATGAATATAACAGGATCTAAAATCCATCCTTGGCGCCAGAAAGCTGACTGGGAGACGCCACCTAGATCAAGTCAAAAGCCTCAGTGTTAGGCGGCTCCTCTTCGACCACCTGTTCTTCTCCTGTGTGTGTGGGGGGGTGTGAGACAGCAAGAGTGAGCTCACATACGATCATAGCTCAACAATTATGGGGAATAATGTGCATGAACTCACCAAAGGTGGGAGTTCATTTGAAGTGTAAGGCTGATCAATAAAATAAAGGCTGAAGTTGAGCATTGCTTTTATAAGTTGGTCAAAATTTTAATAGCAATTACTAAGTGCAAGTAAATACCAAACCTTAGTAATAATAAGTAAAAATAATAAAAGAATCCCAATGCAATGAAATGACAAATTGAGTTTAAGTTCCATAAATTAATCATGTGAGTGTCCGAGCCGCTCATGACCGTGAGCACGGCTAGTATACCAGTTTACACTCTGCAGAGGTTGCACATCTTTACCCGCAAGCCATGTTACCCATCTGCCAAGAGACGGCCAATCCCATACACCTCTACCGAGGAGGCGAGGCAGGGTAACACTACAAGGCCTTTACAAAGTTCCACTAGCTTCAGAAAACCCGCTACAGTTATAGGAAGCTCCAGTGCAGGAATCCCTCGCCTAACCGCCATCACAGCAAAATCAACCCAAGGACCTCCCTACACTGACCACTCCCCTACTGCCCATGCCCCTTTCGGGTAAGGTAGTCATCCACTAACTTTCCTAGTTAATCAGCCAAGGGCGTCCCATTAAACCCTTGTGGTAGCACTATTTTTCCGGGTGGTTCTCCATGTTCCCATTAACATAATGATCTTATCATAAATAATAAATAACAAATAGATAATAAAAAAGTGTAATCATGAGTAATAATATCTCTATACCCAAAACCACATAAACGCAATAGCATGTACTACCCAAAAATTTAATAGTAAAACCAGTGGTGAAACAAGGTATAAAGATAGTCAAATCTAGGGTAACCTATTGGGTCCCATCAAAATTAACCTATGCAGATCATTATGATTAATAAGAACATGATTGGGTAAAAGAAGTGATCAAGGGCACAACTTGCCTTTAATGAGCTCCTGCTCTGCTACTTCTACCTCCTGAACCTCAGGATCCACGGCTTGCTCGTCTACTCGCATCGACACAATACATACATAGTATAACAAAAATTGACATCACATCAAACATGTAAATAAAATATACAGTAATAACCTAGACATTAAAATAAGATCATAGGAACTGGAATCATTAAATTTGGAGTTATAGATTTTAAGTTATGAATTTCTAAAGGTTTAATGTGCTTGGAATGCCATTAAATGAGAAATAATTTTTTTACTGGTTTCATGTCAAAATAGAGACTCTAGGTGATAAAAATTAAATTTACAAAATTTTAGAAATTGGAATGGATCAATTCGGATTAAAAATGAATTTTCTATGAATTTTACAAGTTCTAGCAATTGTTTTTGTATTAAAAATGCATTTACTAATTCATTTATTCATTTTGAATCAGTTCTGGACTGGGCCTCGAATTCCAGAAAAGTCAGGGGCCCTGATGCAATTAATCCTAAGACTCAGACGAACCCCCCAATGGACGGCGGGTTGGTTTCGTGATTCTGCGGGGGCTTTTCTGTAAAGCACGTATGTGAAAGTCGCTTAGAGGGGGTGAATAGTGCGAATCTGAAATTTACAAACTTTAAGCACAACTATAAGCCGAGGTTAGCGATAGAAATATAAACGAGTCCAAAAGAGAGGGCGAAAACAAATCACAAGCAAATAAGGCGGATGACACGGTGATTTGTTTTACCGAGGTTCGGTTCTTGCAAACCTACTCCCCGTTGAGGTGGTCACAAAGACCGGGTCTCTTTCAACCCTTTCCCTCTCTCAAACGGTCACCTAGACCGAGTGAGCCTTTCTCTTCAATCAAATGGGACACTAAGTCCACTACAAGGACCACCACAACTTGGTGTCTCTTGTTTTGATTACAAGTGAGTTGAGCACAAGAAAGAAGGAAGAAGAAAAGCAATCCAAGCGCAAGAGCTCAAATGAACACAAATCTCTCTCTCTCTCTCTCTAGTCACTAATTTGGTTGGAGTAATTCCGGACTTGGGAGAGGATTTGATCTCTTTGTTTGTGTCTTGTATTGAATGCTATAGCTCTTGTATGAGGTTTGAAGGCTAAAAAACTTGGATCCAATGAATGGTGGGTGGTTGGGGGTATTTATAGCCCCAACCACCAAAGGAGCCATTGGTGGAGGCTGCTGTCGCGTGGCGCACCGGACAGTCTGGTGCGCCACCGGACACTGTTCGATGCGCTAGCCATGTCACCCGACCGTTAGGGTTCGACCGTTGCAGCTTCTGACTTCTGGGCCACCGGACAGTCCGGTGGTGCACCAGACAGGTCCTGTAGACTGTCCGGTGCACCTTCTGGCGCCTGCTCTGACTTCTGCGCGCGCAGGCGTGCACTGTAGCGCATTTAATGTTCTCTGCAGACGACCGTTGGCGCGGAGTAGTCGTTGCTCCGCTGGCACACCGGATAGTCCGGTGCTACACCGGATAGTCCGGTGAATTATAGCGGAGTGGCTCCCAGAATTCTCGAAGGTGGCAAGTTTGGAGTCGGGTTCCCTGGTGCACCGGACACTGTTCGGTGGCACACCGGACAGTCCAGTGCGCCAGACCAGGGCACACTTCGGTTGTCTTTTGCTCTCTTTGTTTGAACCGTTTCTTGGTCTTTTTATTGGTTTATTGTGAACCTTTGGCACCTGTAAAACTTATAGTCTAGAGCAAACTAGTTAGTCCAATTAATTTGTGTTGGGCAATTCAACCACCAAAATCAATTAGGAAAAGGTGTAAGCCTATTTCCCTTTCAATCTCCCCCTTTTTTGTGATTGATGCCAACACAAACCAAAGCAAATATAAAAGTGCAGAATTGAACTAGTTTTCATAATGTAAGTGCAAAGGTTGCTTAGAATGAAACCAATAATCATTTCTACTAGATATGCATGGATGGCTTTCTTCTTATTTAAAAATTTTGGACCACGCTTGCACCACTTGTTTTGTTTTGCAATGTTTTGGAAATTCTTTTTCAAAAATCTTTTGCAAATGGTCAAAGGTATATGAGTACGATTTTGAGAAGCATTTTTAAGATTTGAAATTTTCTCCCCCTGTTTCAAATGCTTTTCCTTTGACTAAACAAAACTCCCCCTTGATGAAATCCACCTCTTAGTGTTCAAGAGGGTTTTAGATATCAATTTTGAAGAGGGTATACCAATTTGAAATTATATCACAAATAAGATACCAATTGAAAAATTCTTCTCTTAACATAAACTTGAAAGACTATATTTTTGAAATTGGTGGTGGTGGTGCGGTCCTTTTGCTTTGGGCTAATATTTTCTCCCCCTTTGGCATGAATCACCAAAAACGGATACTTGTGAGTGAAGTATAAGCCCTTATTACGACTTTCTCCCCCTATGGTAAATAATATATGAGTGAAGATTATACCGAAGTTGGAGAGCGGTGCGGAGTGACGGCTGTAAGGCCCAAAATTTGTATAAGGAAAAAAATATAAAATAAATAAATAAATATGCTTATAAGTGGGTGTTTTAGAATTATAGAACCTTTGAAGATTATTTGGTTTTCCTTTCTTTGTGCATATTCAAGTAATAGTATCAAATTAGTCAAGTAACCAATAAATAAATAAAGAAGTATGCATCTCATGCTGATAGTTTTGTGTCTGGTGCATTTCATTTGACTAAATAAATATTTAATAAATAAAATATAATAAACCATATATTTCATGTTGAGTTTTTTTAAGATTGTGCATTTAATATTGGTAATCAGACTGTATTTGAATTTTAAACCAAAGACGAAAGAAATTAATAACAAAATAGAAATAAGAAAATAAAAAGAAACAAAAAAATGAAAGGGAAAACTCACGGTCGGCCCACTATCCTGGAAGCCAGCCCACATCCCTCTCTCGTGCTCTTCTTTTGTTAATTCTTCAATCCAGTTGCCGAAGAGAAAGTAATAAAAAAATCACCCTGTGTCATCCTGAGGTCAGCGATGACATCAGCTACCCTCAATGACGTGTGGGCCATGGGCTCAAGAAATATCTCCTTGACTGCGGACTCTTAGCCATGGCGATCTGAAACAGAAGCTCTGTAACCACCAACGGATCGCAGGCTGGCGTTAGTTGCGATTCTTGCGGGTTGATAGGATGGTCGCCCAGCTCTGCCCACGTATATATGTGTGCGTCCACCGCGCCCTGCTCCATTATCATCCGCTGCCTAGAATCTAGCGGCCAAGAACTCGAGAGAGAGAGAAGCCGGGGCCCCTTCGCCGACGACACAGTGTACCACAGGCGGATTTAGACGGAGGAGAACCCCGCGGCGTTGTGCACTAGTCGGCGGGCTGCTGGAGATCTCTCCGGCCCTTGGGGAGCGCCGACACCACGGCCAGGCGTCTCCTATAATCTCGGTGAGTCCTTTACCAGGCGGACGCCTTTACCTTTAGCATGCGTTTTCATTCAATCGAGCGCTGTAGCTCCGTCGAGCTCGGGTCGCGGTGAGGAGAGAGAGTGTCGAGGGTAGAAGAGGATGCCTCTGCCGTTTGATTGAACGGACGGTAGAGATTAGATGTGCTCACCCGTTCAGCTTGGACGACTACTATCCGTCTGATCGTGGTCGGATGATGGACATCGCTTTAGAATTCATTAAATCCAGGGCGCTAGGCACAAATCGTGTACCGGTTCGCCGTGTGGGTAATCTAATCCTAACCGCAAGATCAAGATCCTGCGGCTGATAATAGAGAATACCCCTTCGCGGGTCCATTTTACTTAAGAGCCCCTCAGTTTACTTAAAAATAAACCCGCCGTCCGTGCAGCAGCGCCCTGTGTCTTGGGAATAATTGCGTGTTAGCCCCTGCGCTTTTCAGATTTTGGGGGCGCAGTCCAGTAAATAAGAAAAACAGAGAAATTGAATTAGAAATTGAATTTTAATGTAAACACAATTCCTAAAACTTGTTTAATTTATAGGAAATTCACATGATGTCCAAATTATTTCATTCCAATTTCTATAATCCTATAATATTATTTTGTATCATTTAGTACCACTATTTTAACGTGAAAGTCATATTAAAATTTATATTTTATTTATTCTTGTACAAAACACATAGAATCTTCAGAAAATTATAACTCCTCCGTTTTAACTCCGATTTTAGCCATTCTCGAACCCACGATCTCGTAGCAGCGCGTAGATTATTATTACATAGTTTATTCTTATGTTTGGTGTGATGTTAATTTTATACCATGTTTGTCTATATTGCTACGTTTAGCAGTGAGAACACGTGTCACCTGAAGATCATCCTGGTACCTGGAATCTCAAGTCTCAGGCAAGTTGTGCCCTTGATCACTTCTTTTTACCCAGCCATGTTCTAATTAATCATAATGATCTGCATAGGTTAATTTTGATGGGACCCAATAGGTTACCCTAGTTTAATTATCTTTATACCTTGTTACCACTGAACTTTTTGGGTAGTACTTGCTAGTGCTTTATGTGGTTTTGGGTATGAAGATACATTACTCATGATTATACTTTTGTTATCCGTTGTTATTTATCGTTCATGATAAGATCATTATGTTAATTGGAACATGGAGCGACCACCCGGGAAAACAGTGCTACCACAAGGGTATAATGGGACGCCCTTGGCTGATTAATTAGGAAAGCTAGTGGAGGACTACCTTACCCGAAAGGGGCAAGGGCAGTAGGGGAGTGGTCAGTGTAGGGAGACCCTCGGGAGGATTTTGCTGCGATGGCGGTCCTGCAAGGGAATTCCTGCATTGGAGCTTCCTATAAACTGTAGCGGGTTTTCTGAAGCTAGTGGAACTTTGTAAAGGCCTCGTAGTGTTACCCTGCCTCGCCTCCTCGGTAGAGGTGTACGGGAAGTCGCGATCCCTTGGCAGATGGGTAACATGACTTGTGGGTAAAGATGCGCCACCTCTGCAGAGTGTAAAACTGGTATACTAGCCGTGCTCACGGTCATGAGCAGCTCAGACCCTCACATGATTAATTTATGGAACTAAACTCAATTTGTCATATGCATTGCATCGCAGGTGAGGTTGTTACTTTTGTTCTACTATTTAATTGAGTTGATATTTACTTATACTTAGTAATTGCTAATAAAATTTTGACCAACTTTAAAAGCAATGCTCAGCTTCAACCATCCTCTTTGGTAAGCCTTACACTTCACATGAACTCCCACCTTTGGCGAGTTCATGCACATTATTCCCCACAACTTGTTGAGCGATGAACGTATGTGAGCTCACTCTTGCTGTCTCACACCCCCCCACAGGTCAAGAGCAGGTACCACAGGATGAGGCGCTTGGAGGATGCTGCGATGTGTTCGTGAGAGGTCTAGGCCGTCGTCTCCCAGTCAACTTTGGGTTGCTGGATCGTTTCCTCATATGATGTAATTATTTAATTATTTTTTACAGAACTCCTGTTATATAGTAAAGATGTGACATTCGATCCTGTGCCACTATGCATCATATGTGTGAGACTTGGTCCCAGCACACCTGGTGTTTATGTTCGCGCCCGGGTTTTGGACCCCTAAAATCCGGGTGTGACAGAAGTGGTATCAGAGGAATGTTGACTGTAGGACGAAACCTAGATAGAACTCGACAACCATTGTCTACTTACCTCTGCTACTCTGATTCTTTCTAAACTTATCTTAATCTTTTCTCATCTATTTCCGCTTTACTCTGATTATTCTTACCTTTTCATTCTAAAGACAAATGTGGATTTCACACTTTGAAATCCTGTGCCTAAAGTGACTTTAGGAACAGGAGACCTACTCTTAGGAAAAAAAAACAACAAAACTATTTTTTTGTATCTATATGCTTGAAATGCTTGTTCTTATGATACTTGTTTGATTTGGATCTTTGATTGAGTGCGATGAGTTGTGGAGTAATGTCCACAATTACATCTGTATATACATATAGTAAAAAAATGTTAATAAAATAACTAGCCAATTTAGATTATCCCCCACTAAAATATATTAAGCTTAATAGATCCATCTTATCTTAAAAAAATACTCTATTACCTTAGTGGATTCATCTTATCTTGAAAAGATTTTATGTCATCCTAATAGATCTAACTCAACCAGTAGAGTCATGATGAATTACATAATCGGACTATCCAAACTTTTGACAAACATCATGTAGTCTATCTCATCCATATCTATCCTAACCATATGCCCCAACCTCGATGATATGCACTCACCGCGAATCAATGGGACCAAGATCGGAGGAGAAAAGACCAACCTCATCAAGGGAGGAGAGAAGTCAAACTCAATCTTCAGATGCATTACCACTTAACATGGAGTTCTTCCTCACCATAAACTTTCTTACCCTAGGCTATTCTTGCCCTAACATACCCATCTTTTGTAATAAAATGACTATACATATAGATACCCATGCTTTCATAATCACTTTCTAATTAACATGAAACTTCTTATTCTTAAACTAATTTAGAAGTTAAAGGCTAAACTATAAATAAATATTTTTTTACATCCCTTTCCTTACAAATCTCGAGGACGAGATTTCTATTAAGGGGGGTAGGATTTGTAAGGCCCAAAATTTGTATAAGGAAAAAATATAAAATAAATAAATAAATATGCTTATAAGTGGGTGTTTTAGAATTATAGAACCTTTGAAGATTATTTGGTTTTCCTTTCTTTGTGCATATTCAAGTAATAGTATCAAATTAGTCAAGTAACCAATAAATAAATAAAGAAGTATGCATCTCATGCTGATAGTTTTGTGTCTGGTGCATTTCATTTGACTAAATAAATATTTAATAAATAAAATATAATAAACCATGTATTTCATGTTGAGTTTTTTTAAGATTGTGCATTTAATATTGGTAATCAGACTGTATTTGAATTTTAAACCAAAGACGAAAGAAATTAATAACAAAATAGAAATAAGAAAATAAAAAGAAACAAAAAAATGAAAGGGAAAACTCACGGTCGGCCCACTATCCTGGAAGCCAGCCCACATCCCTCTCTCGTGCTCTTCTTTTGTTAATTCTTCAATCCAGTTGCCGAAGAGAAAGTAATAAAAAAATCACCCTGTGTCATCCTGAGGTCAGCGATGACATCAGCTACCCTCAATGACGTGTGGGCCATGGGCTCAAGAAATATCTCCTTGACTGCGGACTCTTAGCCATGGCGATCTGAAACAGAAGCTCTGTAACCACCAACGGATCGCAGGCTGGCGTTAGTTGCGATTCTTGCGGGTTGATAGGATGGTCGCCCAGCTCTGCCCGCGTATATATGTGTGCGTCCACCGTGCCCTGCTCCATTATCATCCGCTGCCTAGAATCTAGCGGCCAAGAACTCGAGAGAGAGAGAAGCCGGGGCCCCTTCGCCGACGACACAGTGTACCACAGGCGGATTTAGACGGAGGAGAACCCCGCGGCGTTGTGCACAAGTCGGCGGGCTGCTGGAGATCTCTCCGGCCCTTGGGGAGCGCCGACACCACGGCCAGGCGTCTCCTATAATCTCGGTGAGTCCTTTACCAGGCGGACGCCTTTACCTTTAGCATGCGTTTTCATTCAATCGAGCGCTGTAGCTCCGTCGAGCTCGGGTCGCGGTGAGGAGAGAGAGTGTCGAGGGTAGAAGAGGATGCCTCTGCCGTTTGATTGAACGGACGGTAGAGATTAGATGTGCTCACCAGTTCAGCTTGGACGACTACTATCCGTCTGATCGTGGTCGGATGATGGACATCGCTTTAGAATTCATTAAATCCAGGGCGCTAGGCACAAATCGTGTACCGGTTCGCCGTGTGGGTAATCTAATCCTAACCGCAAGATCAAGATCCTGCGGCTGATAATAGAGAATACCCCTTCGCGGGTCCATTTTACTTAAGAGCCCCTCAGTTTACTTAAAAATAAACCCGCCGTCCGTGCAGCAGCGCCCTGTGTCTTGGGAATAATTGCGTGTTAGCCCCTGCGCTTTTCAGATTTTGGGGGCGCAGTCCAGTAAATAAGAAAAACAGAGAAATTGAATTAGAAATTGAATTTTAATGTAAACACAATTCCTAAAACTTGTTTAATTTATAGGAAATTCACATGATGTCCAAATTATTTCATTCCAATTTCTATAATCCTATAATATTATTTTGTATCATTTAGTACCACTATTTTAACGTGAAAGTCATATTAAAATTTATATTTTATTTATTCTTGTACAAAACACATAGAATCTTCAGAAAATTATAACTCCTCCGTTTTAACTCCGATTTTAGCCATTCTCGAACCCACGATCTCGTAGCAGCGCGTAGATTATTATTACATAGTTTATTCTTATGTTTGGTGTGATGTTAATTTTATACCATGTTTGTCTATATTGCTACGTTTAGCAGTGAGAACACGTGTCACCTGAAGATCATCCTGGTACCTGGAATCTCAAGTCTCAGGCAAGTTGTGCCCTTGATCACTTCTTTTTACCCAGCCATGTTCTAATTAATCATAATGATCTGCATAGGTTAATTTTGATGGGACCCAATAGGTTACCCTAGTTTAATTATCTTTATACCTTGTTACCACTGAACTTTTTGGGTAGTACTTGCTAGTGCTTTATGTGGTTTTGGATATGAAGATACATTACTCATGATTATACTTTTGTTATCCGTTGTTATTTATCGTTCATGATAAGATCATTATGTTAATTGGAACATGGAGCGACCACCCGGGAAAACAGTGCTACCACAAGGGTATAATGGGACGCCCTTGGCTGATTAATTAGGAAAGCTAGTGGAGGACTACCTTACCCGAAAGGGGCAAGGGCAGTAGGGGAGTGGTCAGTGTAGGGAGACCCTCGGGAGGATTTTGCTGCGATGGCGGTCCTGCAAGGGAATTCCTGCATTGGAGCTTCCTATAAACTGTAGCGGGTTTTCTGAAGCTAGTGGAACTTTGTAAAGGCCTCGTAGTGTTACCCTGCCTCGCCTCCTCGGTAGAGGTGTACGGGAAGTCGCGATCCCTTGGCAGATGGGTAACATGACTTGTGGGTAAAGATGCGCCACCTCTGCAGAGTGTAAAACTGGTATACTAGCCGTGCTCACGGTCATGAGCAGCTCGGACCCTCACATGATTAATTTATGGAACTAAACTCAATTTGTCATATGCATTGCATCGCAGGTGAGGTTGTTACTTTTGTTCTACTATTTAATTGGGTTGATATTTACTTATACTTAGTAATTGCTAATAAAATTTTGACCAACTTTAAAAGCAATGCTCAGCTTCAACCATCCTCTTTGGTAAGCCTTACACTTCACATGAACTCCCACCTTTGGCGAGTTCATGCACATTATTCCCCACAACTTGTTGAGCGATGAACGTATGTGAGCTCACTCTTGCTGTCTCACACCCCCCCACAGGTCAAGAGCAGGTACCACAGGATGAGGCGCTTGGAGGATGATGCGATGTGTTCGTGGGAGGTCTAGGCCGTCGTCTCCCAGTCAACTTTGGGTTGCTGGATCGTTTCCTCATATGATGTAATTATTTAATTATTTTTTACAGAACTCCTGTTATATAGTAAAGATGTGACATTCGATCCTGTGCCACTATGCATCATATGTGTGAGACTTGGTCCCAGCACACCTGGTGTTTATGTTCGCGCCCGGGTTTTGGACCCCTAAAATCCGGGTGTGACAACGGCGAAGGATGAATAATTTGATGGAGTGGAGTGGAAGCCTTGTCTTCGCCGAAGACTCCGTTTCCCTTTCAATCTATGACTTAGCTTGAAATACACTTGAAAACCATATTAGTCATAGCAAAGAAAGAGATATGATCAAAGGTATATAAATGAGCTATGTGTGCAAAACATCAATCAAAATTCCTAAAATCAAGAATATTTAGCTCATGCCTAAGTTTGGTAAACGTTTGCTCATCTAATGGCTTGGTGAAGATATTGGCTAATTGTTCTTTGGTGTTAATATATGCAATCTCGATATCCCCCTTTTGTCGGTGATCCCTTAAAAAATGATACCGAATGGCTATGTGTTTAGTGCGCTATGCTCAAAGGGATTATCTGCCATACATATTGCTATCTCATTGTCACATAGAAGAGGAACTTTGGTTAATTTGTAACCATAGTCCCTAAGGGTTTGCCTCATCCAAAGCAATTGCGCGCAACAATGGCCTGCGGCAATATACTCGGCTTTGGCGGTAGAAAGAGCGACCGAATTTTGCTTCTTTGAAGCCCAAGACCCAGAGATCTTCCCAAGAACTAGCAAGTCCCTGATGTGCTCTTTCTATTAATTTTACACCCTGCCCAATCAGCATCGGAATACCCAATTAAATCAAAGGTAGATCCCCTGGGGTACCAATGACCAAACTTAGGAGTATAAACTAAATATCTCAAGATTCGTTTCACGGTCCTAAGGTGAACTTCCTTAGGATTGGCTTGGAATCTTGCACACATGCATATGGAAAGCATAATATCCGGTCTAGATGCATATAAATAGAGTAAAAAACCTATCATCGACCGGTATACCTTTTGATCTACGGATTTACCTCCCGTGTCGAGGTCGAGATGCCCATTGGTTCCCATGGGTGTCTTGATGGGCTTGGCATCCTTCATTCCAAACTTGGTAAGAATGTCTTGAATGTACCTTGTTTGGCTAATGAAGGTACCCTCTTGGAGTTGCTTCACTTGAAATCCTAGGAAATACTTCAACTCCCCCATCATAGACATCTCGAACTTTTGAGTCATGATCCTACTAAACTCTTTACATGTAGATTCGTTAGTAGACCCAAATATGATATCATCAACATAAATTTGGCATACAAACAAATCTTTTGCAACAGTTTTAGTAAAGAGAGTAGGATCGGCTTTACCGACTTTGAAGCCATTAGTGATAAGAAAATCTCGCAGGCATTCATACCATGCTCTTGGGGCTTGCTTGAGCCCATATAAAGCGCCTTAGAGAGTTTATAAACATGGTTAGGGTACTCACTATCTTCAAAGCCGGGAGGTTGCTCAACATAGACCTCCTCTTTGATTGGTCCATTGAGGAAGGCACTTTTCACGTCCATTTGGTAAAGCTTAAAGCCATGGTAAGTAGCATAGGCAAGTAATATATGAATTGACTCAAGCCTAGCTACGGGTGCATAGGTTTCACCAAAATCCAAACCTTCGACTTATGAATAACCCTTGGCCACAAGTCAGGCTTTGTTCCTTGTCACCACACCATGCTCATCTTGCTTGTTGCGGAAGACCCACTTGGTTCCTACAACATTTTGGTTAGGACGTGGAACTAAATGACATACCTCATTCCTCATGAAGTTGTTGAGTTCCTCTTGCATCGCCAACACCCAATCTAAATCTTGAAGTGCTTCCTCTACCCTGTGTGGCTCAATAGAGGGAACACAAGAGTAATGTTCACAAAAATGAGCAACACGAGATTGAGTGGTTACCCCCTTATGAATATCGCCGAGGATGGTGTTCACGGGGTGATCTCGTTGGATTGCTTGGTGGACTCTTGGGTGTGGCGGTCTTGGATCCTCGTCATCTTCCTTGTCTTGATCATTAGCATCTCCCCTTGATCATTGTCCTCCTCTTGAGGTGCCTCCTCTTGATCTTCATTTTCATCATCTTGAGCTTGATCCTTGTTGGAGCGAAGGCAAAGACGCCACCCTTCGCTCGAGGCCTTCGCTGCAGCCGCTGGTCCGCCGGAGGCAAAGCGGGCAGGGACACCCTTCACAGGACTCGGCGCTTTGACGAAGGCCTGCGGCGACGACCTCACACGGCGCGGCCTCGTTCAGCCCCAAGGCCCACGTGTGATCCGGCCCATTGTAACGGGCCCCGCGTGGCCGCCTCTGTATTACGGGCCTGACTTGTAAAGGCAAACTTGTAATTACAGCTTGTAACCCTGCTTTATGGGAATATTCCGGGGATAAACTAGGCGTCTGAGGGCACATGCGTCCTTAACACAAGACGCTGGGCACTCAGACACCTATAAATACCCCCGCACAGTGCCCGTGAGAGGCTAGATCAACAGAGCTATTGCCCCCGTGCACGTAACCCTGTTGTCGCCATTGTTCACCCCCGTTGGCCCACTTGCAGCAGAGAGCAAGTTCCAACATTTGGCGCCCACCGTTCGTGCTACGACAAAACCACCCGCGATGGCACCCAAGAGAGCTAACCCCAAGGCTGACGAGGCTGCGAAGGCAGCACTGCTGGCCGCAAGAAAGGGCAAGGCCCTCGCCCTCACCCAATCCACCCACCAAGAGCCCATTGAGGACAATGTTCCCCACACCGGCGAAGACGACACCTTCCGCACCTGCGGAACCGAAGGACAGTCGCAGCCGCCCCCAGGCTTCGCCCCACTGGAAGGCGCCGACCTCACCGAGGATGGTGAGGCCCTCGGCGTCTCAACAGAAGAACAGCTGCAGCTGCGCGCCCTGCGCCTCAGGAACCGCAATCTCCAGAGGCAGAAAGAGATACTGGAGGCCAAGCGCCAACGTGTTTCCGCATTAGCCAAAGTGCGGCAAATGATACGCGACGAGGAGCAGAAAGCCCAAGACCTCGAGCGCGAGATCGCGCTGATGCAGCGCGAAGGCCACCTCGGTTTGCAGCAAGAACCACCCCTCCAACAACGCGCTCAGCCGGAGGACATGCGCGAAGGCTACCTCGGCCGACAGCACGGCCAACCCCTGCAGCACCGGGCGCAGCCGGAGAACCCGCGTTTCCCCCAGCATGACTACGCCCCCCAGCACGGCGCGCCATTCCAAGGGATCAACTACCTCGACGAGCGAAGTCCCCTGGCGCCACACCTGCAAGTGACGCCTTGGCCAGCCAACTTTCGAGCGGGGGCATACCCCAAGTACAACGGCAGCACCGATCCGGCGCAATACATCATGAGTTACCAAGTCGCCGTTGCATCAGCCGGAGGGGACGACGCCACAATGGCAAAGTCTTTCATCATCGCCCTAGAGGGCCCAGCACTCACCTGGTTCACCAGATTGCCCCCGCTGTCCATTGATTCGTGGCGAAGTCTCAGGGACAAGTTCCTCCTCAACTTCCAAGGGTACCGTCCAGACACCGACGCTTTGGCCGAGCTCTCGCTTTGCAAACAGCTGGAAAAGGAGACTCTGCGGGAGTATTACCGCAAGTTCTTAACACTCAAGTCACAGCTGCCCTCTGTCGACGATCAGATCGCTATCCACTACGCCATCAATGGCCTTCGGGCCGGCGTCCTCTACAGCCATTGTATCAGGGATCCACCCAAGAGCTTGCAGGAGCTATATCAGCTCTTCGAAAAATATGCCAAATCCGAAGAGCTCCACCAGCGCAAGGTCGAGTCGCAACGGAAACCCAACAGTCAGACTCCGCAGTCCAGCCGCACGTGGACAAGGACTTCGCAGCCAGACTCCAGTCGAGACAGCCGCAGTCAGCAGCAAGTCCACAACATCGTCAACCAACAGCCTGCTGCTGACCCCCCTCGCCGCCAGGAATATCCCCCCCAAGGCCGCGGAAATGGAACGCGCGGCAGGGGTCGAGGGCGGGCGCAGCAGCCGCCGCGCCGGTTCTATTGCCTTTTCCACGGCGAAGACTGCGCCCACCAGACCAAAGACTGCCCCGAGACGAAGGCCACCAGAGATAGAATGGCGAGGGCGCAGCCGGCCGACAATCCCAGAATTGTCGCGCATAACTACCAGCCACCCCCTCCACCATACGTCCACGCCCCCGCTCCGCATCCACCGCACCACGCTTACCAACATCATCAGGAAGTACAAATCGTACCTCCTCCACCCCCACCACCACACCAGCAACACCAAAACATTCCCCATCCCCCAAAGCAAGAAGACTTCGCCGATCAACCTTATCGCGGAGTCATTCACATGATAACAGGGGGGTCAAGCACCGACTTCGACACCAAGTGGCAGAAGCGGGACCACTACCGCAGCATCAACCATGTCGCCGTCACTGGCCCAGTTGTGCAGACGAAGTGGTCCCACATACCGCTAACCTTCGACGCGCGAGACGTCGACCTGCGCAGCGCCCCCCACATCGACGCAATGGTCATCAACTGCAGCGTGGCAGGTTGGGACTTACACAAAGTCCTTGTCGACAACGGCAGTCAGGCGGACATCATCTTCCTCCACGCCTTCGACCGCATGGGTATAAGCCACAGCTTGCTGAAGCCTTCGGACAACCCGTTGTATGGTTTCGGCGGCAAGGGCACCTTTCCAGTTGGCAAGATAGAGTTGCCCCTCTCCTTCGGTGTAGCACCCAATGCCCGAAGTGAGCAAATAACCTTCGACATTGTCGACATGGTATATCCATACAACGCCATCATGGGCCGAGGCTCCATCAACAAATTCGAAGCCGCCATCCACGGGTTGTACCTATGTATGAAGATACCAGGCCCGCTGGGCGCCATCACAATCTACGGCAACCAGCAGACGGCGCGCAACATAGAGCGGGACTTCGTGCCCGGTCAGAGAAATGTACACTGTCTCACGACCCAGCGCGAAGTCCCTGCGCCGGCTAGCCCAACCGACAAGCAGCACGACAAGGCACAGTTGCAGTGCCAAGACGGGACCAAGACTGTCCCCCTCGATCAGGCCACGCCCAAGCAGACTGTAACTATCAGCGAAGACCTCACGTCACTTGAAGAAGAGAAACTTCTCTGCTGCCTGGCCAAGAATAAAGATGTCTTCGCCTGGTCTGCCCTCGATCTGGTCGGAGTCAGCCGAGCCATAATCGAACACAGCCTGGGGATTGACCCATCGGTGCGACCCAAAAAGCAGAAGCTTCGCAAGATGTCAGATGAAAAGACAGAAGCCGCCAAGGCGGAGGTGCATCGCCTCCTGGAGGCTAAATTCATCGAGCCGGTGGCTTACCCCACGTGGCTCTCCAATGTTGTGATGGTGCAGAAGAAAAGCGGAAAATGGCGCATGTGCATAGACTTCACCAGTCTCAATAAGTCCTGCCCAAAGGACAATTTCCCGTTGCCACGGATCGACAAAATAGTCGATAGCGCGGCCGGATGCGAGGTCATGTCCCTCCTTGACTGCTTCTCCGGCTATCACCAGATATACATGAAGGAGGAAGACAAGGCCAGCACCAGCTTTATAACACCCTTCGGCACTTATTGCTTTGTCAGAATGCCGGAGGGTCTCAAGAATGCCGGGTCCACCTTCTCCAGACTCACCAAAACGGTGCTCGAAGGGCAGGTCGGCAGAAATGTATTCACATATGTGGACGACATCGTCGTCGCCAGCAAAAATAAGGAGGACCACCTCGCCGACCTGGCGGAAACATTCGCGAGCATGCGAGATGCACGACTCCGCCTAAACCCGGAAAAGTGCGTTTTCGGTGTCCGCCAGGGCAAGATATTGGGCTACCTGGTGTCCCGCCGAGGCATCGAGGCCAACCCAACCAAGATCCAGGCCATCGTCGATATGTCGCCTCCGCAGTCCGCCAGGGACGTCCAGCGCCTGACAGGCAGGATGGCCGCCCTCAATAGATTCATCTCCAGGTCCGCCGAGCGAAGTCTCCCCTTCCTCAAAACCCTCCGCGGCGCGAAGGACTTCGCTTGGGGACCGGAGCAAGCAGCGGCCTTCGCCTCATTAAAACAGTACCTGGCGGAGCTGGCCATCCTCACAAGCCCAGACTCCTCGCTCCCCTTATTGCTCTATGTCGCGGCTTCGCAGCACGCGGTCAGCGCGGCACTAGTGCAGGAGCAGACAGTCGAAGGCGCAGTCAGACAGTGCCCTGTTTATTATGTCTCCGAAGTCCTGACACCATCCAAATGCAACATGACAGAGCTGGAGAAGATTGCTTACGCAGTTGTTATGTCCTCGCGCAAGCTGCGCCATTATTTTGAAGCATTCAAGGTCCGAGTCACCTCGGACAGGGGACTCGGCGAACTATTCAGGAACCCGGAGGCATCAGTGAGAATCGCCAAGTGGGCAGCCGAGCTCTCCGGCTACCACATCAGCTTCGAGCCCAGGACAGCCATCAAATCGCAAGTCCTGGCAGACTTCGTCGTCGACTGGACTGGGCCAGTAACACAGCCGGACCCATCCACAGAAAAGGTCTGGACTATCCATTGCGACGGTGCATGGTGTCATGCGGGGGCAGGCGTCGCTGCAGTCATCACCTCACCAGCCGGAGTCAAACACAGATATGCAGCACGCCTCAGCTTCGCTCTGGAATCCGACAAATGTACAAACAACATAGCAGAGTATGAAGCAGTCATCCTCGGCCTCCGCAAGCTAAGGGCCCTCGGAGTCACCACCTGTATCATCAAAACAGACTCCAAGATAGTCGCCGGTCAGGTCGAAAAAGACTATGCAGCAAAAGACCCCGCGCTCATGCAATACCTCGCGGCTATCCGAAGTCTCGAGAGGCAGTTCAAGGGATTCACCCTACAGCATGTGGACAGGGCCAAGAATGAGGAGGCCGATGCATTAGCCAAGGCCGCCGCCAGGGGCGAGCCCCTGCCCTCCGACGTATTCTTTCACACCATCGGCACGCCAGCCGTCCGGAGCCCCGAAGGGCTCCAAATAACAAATGATAGCGAGGGCCACCGTATAGTCCACCTAATCATGACCGAAGACTGGCGGGCCCCAATAACCCTGTTTCTACAGGGATACTATCACCCAACCGACGTCAGTGAGGCGAAGCGCCTCGAGCATCGGAGCCGGGACTTCGCGCTAATCGAGGGCCAATTATACAAGAAGGGGGTCAGTCAGCCAATGCTTAAATGCGTCACCGAAACCGAAGGCATCCAAATCTTGCGCGAGGTCCACAGTGGAACTTGCGGCTCGCACGCGGGGCCAAGGGCCCTGGCTGCTAAGGTGATCCGACAAGGGTTTTACTGGCCTGCAATGATCTGCGCCGCAAATCGAGTCGCAAGGTCCTGCGAAGCCTGCTAGAAGTTCTCTCCTCGGTCAGGCAACCCCTCGCAATACACAAAGCTGGTCGCCCATACATGGCCTCTTCAGCGCTGGGGCCTGGACATCGTCGGGCCCTTGCCCACCGCTCAGGGGAACCTCAAGTTCGCCTTCGTAGCCGTCGAATACTTCACCAAGTGGATTGAAGCGAGGGCTGTGTCCACAATCACATCAAAGACTGCCCAAAAATTCTTTTGGCAGAACATTGTTTGCCGCTTCGGAGTACCGTCCGAGCTAACAGTTGACAACGGCAAGCAGTTTGACAATCAAGATTTCAAGGATTTCTGTTTTTCCATTGGCACCAAGCTTGCCTTCGCTTCAGTCTATCATCCGCAGTCCAACGGAGTCGTGGAGCGTGCCAATGGGAAAATCTTCACAGCCATCAAGAAGATGCTCCTCGACGAGAAAAAGGGCAGATGGACCGACTTGCTACCGGAGGCAGTCTGGGCGCTGAACACAACCGAGTGCAGGGCGACCGGGTTCACTCCTTTCCGCCTTCTATACGGATCAGAGGCAATGACCCCGCAAGAAATAAAACACGGGTCTCCGCGCACAGCTCCGTCAGCCACCCCTGACGTGGATGAGCCAACCTCCAAAGATCTCATTGACGGAGACCGGGTCTTCGCCCTGCAGGCCTTAAACAAATACCAAGCCCAGACCAAAGCATGGCGCGACCGCGCAGTCATCCCAAAGGAGTTCAGCGCGGGGGACCTCGTACTCATCCGAACAGCTCGGACGGAGTCCAAGGGCAAGCTGGAGCCCAAGTGGGAGGGCCCCTTCATAGTCAAGACAAAAGCTTCCCCCAGCGCTTACAGGCTCGCAACGCCAGATGGCGAGGACCTGGAGCACTCCTGGAACATTGACAACCTTCGTAAATTTTTTGTTTAATTCCTAGGGCTGAGTTCGCCCTTGTAATTCACCGCAAACAATCTTGTACCGGCCCGCACTCTTTTCCTCCCGGGGGGTGAGGTTTTTAACGAGGCGGAGCCATGTAATATATGTGAGAAAAATCCCCCGCAAAAGCATGTGTCGAAAAAAGACCGCGACAACGGTCTTCGGCATTCGACCAATTCGAAGTCACCGCGAGGCTAAGCGCTAGCCACCCTCGCGTGCGACCAATCCGCGCAGAAGTCGCCTAAGGGTGCAGCCGGACTTAGCACAACAAGTGCGCAAAAATCAAAGTCTATCGCGAAGACTATCCGCGCAGAAGTCGCCTAAGGGTGCAGCCGGACTTAGCACAACAAGTGCGCAAAAATCAAAGTCTATCGCGAAGACTATCCGCGCAGAAGTCGCCTAAGGGTGCAGCCGGACTTAGCACAACAAGTGCGCAAAAATCAAAGTCTATCGCGAAGACTATCCGCGCAGAAGTCGCCTAAGGGTGCAGCCGGACTTAGCACAACAAGTGCGCAAAAATCAAAGTCTATCGCGAAGACTATCCGCGCAGAAGTCGCCTAAGGGTGCAGCCGGACTTAGCACAACAAGTGCGCAAAAATCAAAGTCTATCGCGAAGACTATCCGCGCAGAAGTCGCCTAAGGGTGCAGCCCGACTTAGCACAACAAGTGCGCAAGAATCGAAGTCTATCGCGAAGACTAACCGCGCAGAAGTCGCCCAAGGGTGCAGCCGGACTTAGCTCCACAAGTGCGCAAAAATCAAAGTCTATCGCGAAGGCTTTTCGCGCAGAAGTCGCCTAAAAGGCGCAGCCGGAGCCTACCGCAAAAACCGCCCAAGGGCGCAGCCGACCCAGTATGGCAAAAGCAGAAGCGACAGCAAGACCAATTATAATCACACTGGCACAGCACAATCAATCACACCAGTCAAAGTACACAGCGCCCTCGCAGGCACAAGCACGCGAGGGCACACTACTCCATTTTACAAACCCTTGCACATACACAAGCGAGGGCACCACGCCCTACATCGGCTCAACCTTAGGAATAATCCCCATCTCTCTATAATTAAATAACATTATCCTAAGCTCCTCACCAGCAAAAAGGCTTCGCAGCTCCCCTTCCCCCACACCCGAGACGGCCGGCAAAGACAGCAGCTCCTGCCGACCAACCCTACTAACGCGAAGCCGAGCCCCTTCCTCCGCACTAATCCTACGCTTCGCAACCGCCCTTCGTCGTCGGTGCCCGGTGCTAGGACCGGGCACGCCTGGCGCGTCCGCAGCATGTAGCGCAGCCTCCGCCGCAGCCTCGTCCAGGGCCGCAAAATAGTCCAAGTCCTCCTCCGACGACTCCTCGGCCCATTCAGCCGACTCCTCGGCCCATTCAGCCGAGCTCCCAGAGTCAGTAAAATCAAAAAACTCAGAAACAGACCCACCACATTCATTTCCACCTTCCGCGGTCGAAGCCGCCAAAAAACCAGTAGTAGCGGTTGCGTGCGCAGGCCCAAAATCTTGAACCTGCGCAGCAACCAAAATTCAGTACATCATCCAAAAATCCCTCAACCCTAAACACCACCTACGCCACCTGCGAAGGCCCTGCCGCTGCGGGAGCCTCCGCCGCCGCCTCCGCCGTTGTCTCCGCTGGATCTTCAGCGCCCGGCACAGCAGCTGCGGGGGCATCAGACGCGCCTTCGGCCACCCTTGGGAGTAGGCCTTCGCCGGCCGCAGCAGGTACAAGGGCGCCTGGTGCATCTTCCGCGGTCACCGGGGCGACTCCAGTGGCGGCCTCCGCAGGGGTGGTCTCCGGCTCAGGCGGCGCGCTGTTCAGCGCCCCAAAATCGTCCACCCGCTCGCCGCGCTCCGCCTAAGACAAAACGTACAAAAATTCAGCAAACACACGCACAAACCGCATCCAGCAAGCACCGAGTAAACGACAACGTTACCTGAGCCCTTGCAGCCTCGGCCCGCGCCCGGACCACCTCTCGACCGTATGAACCCCACATCCGGTCATAGAGGGCCCCGGCGGACTCCTTCACCACGGGGTCTTCGACCTCAAAGATATCTCGCCCAAAATCTTCATCCACCTGGTCGAGGGCCTCAAAGTGCCGGCAGCCTTCGCGAGAGAGCGCGTTCATCGCTGCCTCGCAGGTGACCAGGGAGGTGAACGACATCAACCCCGCCAAGACAGTGGGGAGCTCCTGCAGTTCCTCCTGCACCCACTCCAGACAGCGTAGTCCGGCCTCTCGCTCCGGCACCTCGAAGTCGCTCGTCCGCACACCCAGCTCGCGATATGAAGTCATGAGCTGCGTGCGCGTCCGTTCGGCCTCCGCTCGCGCCGCGGCCTCGGCCCCCTCCGCGCGGCTCTCGAAGGCAGCAAGCCGCCGCTGCAGCTCCCCGGCGAGCTCCTTGGCGACATTGCCCTCCGCCCGCGCCAGCCTGGCCTCCGCCTGCGCAGACTGCTCCTTGGCGATGGCTTCGTTGGCCTCCCTTCTCTCCTCCATCAGCTGGCGCCGGAGGTCTGCCTTCTCCTTCTCAAGGGCGGCCACCTTCTCCGCCAGCTTGCGGCACTTGCTGTCGGAGGCCGACTTCTCACGGACAGCGTCCGCGTGTTGCGTCCGAAGTCTCTCGACCTCGGCAGACAACGTCGCCGTAAGGGCCCCCGACGCAGTACGGCTGGTGAAGTCAACCACCTGCAGAACACACATAAGGCCCGTGTTAAAAAAAAAAAGCTCGGCAGACCTGACTCAGCGCCTCCATTGCTCCTTTCAGCCGGCGGGTCGCCGCGTCCGCCTCGTCTCTGACCAACACGAGGGCAGTCACCTCGCCTCCAGCGCCAAGGGTCTCTACCCCCGCCTTCGGCGCTGGCGCAGCCGTCGCGACCGCCGCGCCAGGCACAACTAGAGCGAGCGGGCCCTCGTCCAACCCTGCAACGCATCAACAGATTAAAAAAAAATGTGTATACATATAGACTCACCCCCAAGATAATCCTCCACATCAATCTCAGTGCCGAAGTCGGCAACGCGTTTGCCGGGCGGCGGTAGCGATCGGGCCGCCTTCGCAGCCTCCGCCACTCCGCTGGCGGACGGCACCACCTTCGACAGCTTGGGGCCTCCGGCGCCCACCGTCGCCTCCGGCGCCTTGCCAGGCGCGGAGGCACCCGCCTTCGCCGGCAATGGCGGCTTGCCTCCGCCGGAGGCCTCAGCCTTCGATGCTCCCCGCTGCCTTTTCGGCCGGGCTTCATGAACCCTCACGGTCGCCTGGCGTTTCCGCGCCGCCGCTTGGCGATCCTTGTCCATCACTGCCCACACAACATGACCGATATTTCGCCCATAAGGAAAAACTTTCCACCGACGAGCCATACGAGATGTAAAACAGTCCTCTTCATCCCAGGGGATAGGAATGTTTTTAGGCCAGCAACCCCCGGTAACCCTCAGCATCCGAGCCGAAGACTCCCGGAGCTCGGGCGAAGACATCCTCTCCCCCGGGGCCGCACACGTCCTCATTAACTCTCTAGCGAAACTATCAGACACCCCAAGCCCTCCCATCGCAGTACCTAATTTTCTCTTTTTCGAAGAGGTGGCGGCCGCCAGCGCAGGGTCGCCTCCGGCCTCCACCGCCGGTTTCTTCCCGCGGCGGTCTGCTTCGTCCTGACCAGGGTAGCCGTCGTACGGCAGTTGATTTAATTCAAAGACCCTGTTCAAGCGATCGTTTGACCCACGGATATCAAAACTGCGCTGGCCTTCCGTCTTCGGCACGTAGCGCCCCACGAGTCGCACCGCCAAGTCTTCTGCATCACGCACGAAGGCGGCCGGGTCACGGTTCCGCAAACTCAGTGCGAAGGCAGGACTTCGCACCTCCCTTCCTCCGTGAAAGGGCATCTGGCGAGGGCATACTTCGCCCAGCGCCCAGCCGTGCGCCAAGGGCCAGACCCCGTACGCCGCAAACTCTTCAACCAAATCACGCCCGCTGCTCTGACCGGCGGCGTACCGAAGGGCCCCTTCGTCTGTATCCTCTTCTGCCACTTCGAAAGGCGGATACGCAGAGTAATAGTGAGAACACATTTCGGACACGGGGAGCCCTTGATGGCCTTCGACAGTAGCCTCAGCAACATAAAACCAAAACTCATTCCAGCTGCCCCACTTATTGCGGGCGCACGGGACCAACTCCACTACTGGCATCGTGGTCTTGCCGGTCTTCGGCGTGAAAGTGCACGACCCGAACTGCGCAACTCCGCCCTCAACCACCCTTTTCTGCCAATGCAAGCAATAATTCTTCGCGAAAACTTCAACCGACGGCTGCCCGCCGTACGAAGTCGTCGCCCAGACATACTTCGCCAGCGCCACTATGGCGTTCGGCGTAAGCTGATGTATTTGAACACTGAATCTGCGCAGGACTTCGCTGACAAACCGGTGCGCAGGCAGGCGGAGTCCGGCGGCGAAGAACGCCTCGAAAACAACCAACTCGCCCTCCGGCTCGGGGACTTCCTCCGTCCCCGGAGCACGAGCGACTCCGCCGCCAAAGTAGCCCAACCGCTGCATATCTTCAATACGGCCTGACGTCATCCGTGACACACCGAATTCAACAGAGTCGCCGGCGCGCAACTCTTCCACCATCGCGTTACTCAACGTCTCCTCAGACGAGGCGGCGGCCGGCGGCGTGGCGGTGGCGGAAGAAGAAGAGGATGGCATGGCTACGTGCCGTCGGCGGCGGCGGGCGGTTTGCTTCACTCGAGCCAGAACGACGGCGAGCAAAGGGAGCAGCGGAGGAAAAGGAGCAGCAAGACGGCGGGCGGCTAGGGTTTTACGGAGCGCGGAAAGCAGAATTCAAACAGCGCCGCCCCCGCCCCCTTTTATAGGCAGGGCGCGGCTCCTCGGGAAACCCACAACCCGACAGGCCGCGACGCTTCGGGAAACCCGCAATCCAACAGTACGCCGTCCATCAACGGTCACATCAAAAACCCCCGCGGAACCACTTCGAGCGAGGGCAGCGTCTCCGCCATCTAGCGACGTCTTCGGCACCAGGTGACTTTGTCGAACTGGTCCCTCGGAGGGCAAATGTTGGAGCGAAGGCAAAGACGCCACCCTTTGCTCGAGGCCTTCGCTGCAGCCGCTGGTCCGCCGGAGGCAAAGCGGGCAGGGACACCCTTCGCAGGACTCGGCGCTTTGACGAAGGCCTGCGGCGACGACCTCACACGGCGCGGCCTCGTTCAGCCCCAAGGCCCACGTGTGATCCGGCCCATTGTAACGGGCCCCGCGTGGCCGCCTCTGTATTACGGGCCTGACTTGTAAAGGCAAACTTGTAATTACAGCTTGTAACCCTGCTTTATGGGAATATTCCGGGGATAAACTAGGCGTCTGAGGGCACATGCGTCCTTAACACAAGACGCTGGGCACTCAGACACCTATAAATACCCCCGCACAGTGCCCGTGAGAGGCTAGATCAACAGAGCTATTGCCCCCGTGCACGTAACCCTGTTGTCGCCATTGTTCACCCCCGTTGGCCCACTTGCAGCAGAGAGCAAGTTCCAACAATCCTCATCTTGGGTTGGTGGAGATGCTTGCATGGAGGAAGATGGTTGATCTTGTGCTTGTGGAGGCTCTTCAAATTCCTTAGGACACACATCCCCAATGGACATGTTCGTTAGCGCGATGCACGGAGCCTCTTCATCATCTAGCTCATCAAGATCAACTATCTCTACTTGAGAGCCGTTAGTCTCATCAAACACAATGTCACAAGAAACTTCAACTAGTCCAGTGGACTTGTTAAAGACTCTATATGCCCTTGTGTTTGAATCATAACCAAGTAAAAAGCCTTCTACAGCCTTAGGAGCAAATTTAGATTTTCTACCTCTTTTAACAAGAATAAAGCATTTGCTACCAAAGACTCTAAAATATGAAACATTGGGCTTTTTACCGGTTAGGAGTTCATAAGATGTCTTCTTGAGCATTCGATGAAGATATAACCAGTTGATGGTGTAGCAAGCGGTGTTGACCGCCTCGGCCCAAAACCGGTCCGAAGTCTTGTACTCATCAAGCATGGTTCTTGCCATGTCCAATAGAGTTCTATTCTTCCTCTCCACTACAACATTTTGTTGTGGCGTGTAGGGAGAAGAGAACTCATGCTTGATGCCTTCCTCCTTAAGGAAACCTTCAATTTGAGAGTTCTTGAACTTCGTCCCGTTGTCGCTTCTTATTTTCTTGATCCTTAAGCCGAACTCATTTTGAGCTCGTCTCAAGAATCCCTTTAAAGTCTCTTGGATTTGAGATTTTTCCTGCAAAAAGAACACCCAAGTGAAGCGAGAATAATCATCCACAATAACTAGACAGTACTTACTCCCGCCGATGCTTATGTAAGCTATCGGGCCAAATAAATCCATGTGGAGGAGTTCCAGTGGCCTGTTAGTTGTCGTGATGTTCTTGTGTGGATGATGGCCTCCAATTTGCTTCCCTGCTTGACATGCGCTACAAACCCTGTCTTTCTCAAAATGAACATTGGTTAGTCCCAAAATGTGCTCTCCCTTTAGAAGCTTATGAAGATTCTTCATCCCAACATGGGCTAGTCGGCGATGCCAGAGCCAACCCATGTTAGTCTTAGCAATTAAGCAAGTGTCGAGTTCAGCTCTATCAAAATCTACCAAGTATAGCTGACCCTCTAATACTCCCTTAAATGCTACTGAATCATCACTTCTTCTAAAGACAGTAACACCTATATCCGTAAAAAGACAGTTGTAGCCCATTTTGCATAATTGAGAAACATAAAGCAAATTGTAATCTAAAGAATCTACAAGAAAAACATTGGAAATACAGTGGTCAGGAGATATATCAATTTTACCAAGACCTTTGATCAAACCTTGATTTCCATCCCCGAATGTGATGGCTCGTTGGGGATCATGGTTTTTCTCGTAGGAGGAGAACATCTTCTTCTCCCCTGTCATGTGGTTTGTGCACCCGCTATCGATGATCCAACTTGTGCCCCCGAATGCATAAACCTACAAAACAAGTTTAGGCCTTGTTCTTAGGTACCCAAATGGTCTTGGGTCCTTTCACATTAGAAACAAGTATCTTGGGTACCCAAACACAAGTCTTTGATCCCTTGTGTTTGCCCCCAACATATTTGGCAACTACTTTGCCTGATTTGTTAGTGAGCACATAGGATGCATCAAAAGTCTTAAATGAAATGTTAGGCTCATTTGATGCAATAGGAGATTTCTTTTTAGGCAATTTAGCATGAGTGGATTGCCTAGAACTAGATGCCTCACTCTTATACAAAAAAGCATGATGAGAGCCAGAGTGAGACTTCCTAGAATGAATTCTCCTAATTTTGTGCTCGGGATAACCGGCAGGGTATAAAATGTAACCCTCGTTATCCTGAGATATGGGATCTTTGCCCTTAACAAAGTTAGACAATCTTTTAGGAGGGGCATTAAGCTTGACATTGTCTCCTTGTTGGAAGCCAATGCCATCCTTAATGCCAGGGCGTCTCCCATTATAGAGCATGCTTCTAGCAAATTTAAATTTTTCATTTTCTAAGTCATGCTCATTAATTTTGGCACTAAGTTGAGCTATGTGATCATTTTGTTGTTTAATTAAAGCTAGGTGATCATGAATATCATCAACATTAATATCTCTACATCTAGCACAAATAGCAACATGCTCAACGGTAGATGTAAAGGGTTTGCATGCATTTAATTCATCAATCTTAGCATGTAAAATAGCATTTTCATTCTTAAGATTGGAAATAGAAATATTGCAAACATTTAGATCTTTAGCCTTAGCAATCAATTTTTCATTTTCAATTTTAAGGCTAGAGAGGGATGCATTCAATTTATCAATCTTAGCAATTAAACTAGCATTATCATTTCTAAGATTAATAATTGAATCATCACAAACATTTGATTTCTCAACCTTAGCAACTAATTTGGCATTTTCATTTCTAAGGCTAGAAATAGTGTCATGGCAAGTGCTAAGCTCACTAGTTAATTTTTCACATTTTTCTACCTCTAGAGCATAAGCATTTTTAGTCTTAACATGCCTTTTGTTTTCCTTAATAAGGAAGTCCTCTTGGCTATCCAAGAGTTCATCCTTCTCATGAATAGCACTAATTAATTCATTTAATTTTTCCTTTTGTTGCATGTTAAGATTGGCAAAAAGAGTGAGCAAGTTATCCTCATCATCACTAGAATTATCCTCATCACTAGAGGTTGCATACTTAGTGGAGGATCTTGATTTTACCTTCTTCTTCTTGTCGTCCTTTGCCATGAGGCACTTGTGGCCGACGTTGGGGAAGAGAAGGCCTTTGGTGACGGTGATGTTTGCGGCGTCCTCGTCGGAGGAGGAGTCGGTGGAGCTCTCATCGGAGTCCGACTCCCGACAAACATGGGCATCGCCGCCCTTCTTCTTGTAGTACCTCTTCTTTTCTCTTCTCTTTCCCTTCTTGTCGTCGCCCCTGTCACTATCACTAGACAAAGGACATTTAGCGATAAAATGATCGGGCTTACCACATTTGTAGCAAACCTTCTTGGAGCGGGGATTGTAATCCTTCCCCCTCCTTTGCTTGAGGATTTGGCGGAAGCTCTTGATGATGAGCGCCATTTCCTCATTGTCGAGCTTGGAGGCGTCGATGGGAATCTTACTTGGTGTAGAATCCTTCTTTTCTTCTTCCATCGCCTTGAATGCGACGGGTTGCACCTCGGGTGTTGAGGTGGCACCTTGCTCGATGATTTTCTTGGAGCCTTTGATCATCAATTAAAAGCTCACAAATTTTCCTATCACTTCCTTCGGAGACATTAGTTTATACCTTGGATCACCATGAATTAATAGAACTTGTGTAGGGTTAAGAAAAACGAGTGATCTAAGAATAACCTTGACCATCTCATGGTCATCCCATTTGGTGCTCCCGAGGTTGCGCACTTGGTTCACCAAGGTCTTGAGCCGGTTGTACATTGCTTGTGGCTCCTCCCCTTGGTGAAGCATGAATCAACCGAGCTCCCCCTCGATCGTCTCCCTCTTGGTGATCTTGATCACCTCGTCTCCTTCGTGCGCGGTCTTGAGCACGTCCCAAATCTCCTTTCCACTCTTCAACCCTTGCACCTTATTATATTCCTCTTGACTTAGAGAGGCGAGGAGTATAATAGTGGCTTGGGAGTTGAAGTGTTGGATTTGTTCGACCTCCTCCGAATCATAATCCTTGTCCCCTTCCTTTGGTACCTGCGCTCCATACTCAACAATATCCCATATGCTTTTGTGGAGTGAGGTTAGGTGATGCCTCATTTTATCACTCCACATAGAATAATCTTCACCATCAAACAAAGGTGGTCTGCCTAATGGGACGGAAAGTAATGGAGTGTGTTTTGAAATACGAGGGTAGCGAAGGGGCATCTTACTATACTTCTTTCGCTCATGGCGCTTAGAAGTGGCGGATGCCGATTCCGAGCCGGAGGTGGAGGGTGACGAAGAGTCGGTCTCGTAGTAGACCACCTTCTTCATCTTTTTCTTCTTGTCACCCTTCCGTTGGGACTTGATGGAGGAAGAGGATTCCTCCTTGTGCTTGTGGGTGGACTCCCTTGAGTGTGTTCTCCCCGAGCTTGCGGACTTGTCACCGGTTCTGATCTCCCTCATGGCGGATGCTCCCGACATTACTTCGAGCGGTTAGGCTCTAATGAAGCACCGGGCTCTGATACCAATTGAAAGTCTCCTAGAGGGGGGGGGGGGTGAATAGGGCGAATCTGAAATTTACAAACTTTAAGCACAACTACAAGCCGAGGTTAGCGTTAGAAATATAAACGAGTCCAAAAGAGAGGGCAAAAACAAATCACAAGCAAATAAGGCGGATGACACGGTGATTTGTTTTTACCGAGGTTCGGTTCTTGCAAACCTACTCCCCGTTGAGGTGGTCACAAAGACCGGGTCTCTTTCAACCCTTTCCCTCTCTCAAACGGTCACCTAGACCGAGTGAGCCTTTCTCTTCAATCAAATGGGACACTAAGTCCACTACAAGGACCACCACAACTTGGTGTCTCTTGTTTTGATTACAAGTGAGTTGAGTACAAGAAAGAAGGAAGAAGAAAGGCAATCCAAGCGCGAGAGCTCAAATGAACAGAAATGTCTCTCTCTCTAGTCACTAATTTGGTTGGAGTAATTCCGGACTTGGGAGAGGATTTGATCTCTTTGTTTGTGTCTTGTATTGAATGCTATAGCTCTTGTATGAGGTTTGAAGGCTGAAAAACTTGGATCCAATGAATGGTGGGTGGTTGGGGGTATTTATAGCCCCAACCACCAAAGGAGCCGTTGGTGGAGGCTGCTGTCGCATGGCGCAGCGGACAGTCCGGGGCGCCACCGGACACTGTCCAGTGCGCCAGCCACGTCACCCGGCCGTTAGGGTTTGACCGTTGCAGCTTCTGACTTCTGGGCCACCGGACAGTCCGGTGGTGCAGCGGACAGGTCCTGTAGACTGTCCGGTGTGCCTTCTGGCGCTTGCTCTGACTTCTGCGCGCGCAGGCGCGCACTGTAGCGCATTTAATGTTCTCTGTAGACGACCGTTGGCGCGAAGTAGCCGTTGCTCCGCTGGCACACCGGACAGTCCGGTGCTACACCAGACAGTCCGGTGAATTATAGCAGAGTGGCTTCCAAAATTCTCGAAGGTGGCAAGTTTGGAGTCGGGTTCCCTAGTGCACCGGACACTGTCCGGTGGCACACCGGACAATCCGGTGCGCCAGACCAGGGCACACTTCGGTTGTCTTTTGCTCTCTTTGTTTGAACCCTTTCTTGGTCTTTTTATTGGTTTATTGTGAACCTTTGGCACATGTAAAACTTATAGTCTAGAGCAAACTAGTTAGTCCAATTAATTTGTGTTGGGCAATTCAACCACCAAAATCAATTAGGAAAAGGTGTAAGCCTATTTCCCTTTCAGTATGGCAAAGGGGTATGCGCGCATGATAGCCGTACGATTAGAATTCAGCGCTCCGGATTAGATCTGGTCTTTACTGAATCGGTAGCGATCTGGTTCATCGGATCCGCGATCAAGGGTTGCGATCTATTATACGCACGATCCGATCTTGCCCATACGTCAACAATCCAACGGCCGGGACAAGTCCAAGCCGAACCAGTATTCTATTCTTAATCCACGCCATCCATCAAGATCTGACGGCGCACGCGCTCCCTCCTCACATGAACCTGACAACGACTGAGCACGGTGGCGTGTAGGCCAGGGAGGCGAAACTCCGGCAACCCGCCCCAGCGTCACCCCACACCAGCACACGCCCTGATTTATGCTACTTGATCACTGAGCTAAGGCAAAATGGATATGAGGTGACTCACCGGAAACCAGGCGACGAAGACAGCTGCCCTCGCACCGGGCAGATCCACCGTCTAGAAGTGCGACGGCGAGCAATTACGGGCACAACGGTGGCTGCCGATCTCCCAGGTTGACGCTACCACGTTTGCGCCCACGCGAGGAAGCTCTAGACACCCACCCTGGTACCGAAACACCCCAAATCAGGGTATGGCGCGACGGCTGCAGCGGCCTTTTAGAGCTCGACGGCGGTGTGGCTACTGGTGCGCGCAAGGCGAAAAGAAAGGGGAGGATCGAGACCAGGGCCACCTAATAACGACCGGAGGAGATGAAAGGGTCCACGCAACGTGCTCTGGGGTTCGCAGCGCTCTCCGCCATGGCCAGACTCCGTTGAGGCGAGTCTGCAGAGCGGTTGAAGCAACTGACATTGGGGCCGACTTGCCAGCAACACATCACAACAGCGCGAGCCGGAGGGACAGACAACTGGGCCCCATGCGACAGTGTGCGGTCTCGTGCGTGGAGATGGCTGACCCCAGGGGCCCGCATGGCAAAGGGTGTCAAGCGCGCGCGTGGTGAATTGGGAGTTGGGCCGCGCGGGGTTAGAGGGGAAATGGGCTGAATGGAAGTAATCGGTCCAGGAAGCTTTTATTCTTTTTCTTTTTATCTTTTCTTTCTATTTTCTTTTTATTTTCTTCATTTCTAAGTTTAGTTCGAATCGAATTTAAATTCGAATTTGTGCCAAATTTATTTCTCTATGATTTTTGTGAAGTTAAAATACCAATTTTTGGAATATAATTATATATATTATTTATATCACCTTTCCCTCTTTCTTATTTTTAAAACCCTACTTTCAACTTTAGGGTTTAATTCCACTTCTAGTATTTATTATCTTATTGTTATTATCCTTATTATTTTTATTTAATGCACAAGCATACAACTCCAACATGATGCATATTATTTTTTTTATCATTTGTTTTAATTCATCTCTAAATTTTATGTATGCTCTTTCTATGATGCAAATGAGGCACATTAAATAACGGGACTTCTATATATTCCTTTTATACAATTTTGAGTATTACAAATCCTACCCCCTTACAAAGAATCTCGACCTCGAGATTTAAGAAGATCTAGGGAAAAGATGGGAAAAATCTATGCGAAGCTCTTCTTCTCGCTCCCAAGTAGCTTCATCCTTTCCGTGGTGACTCCATTGCACTTTGCACATCTTTATAACCTTATTCCTCGTGACATGAGTCAGTGTATCCAGAATCTTGATGGGATACTCCATGTAAGTCAAATCACCCTGAACACTGAGCTCTTCCATTGGTAACTGTCCCTCAGGGACACGGAGACACTTCTTAAGTTGAGACACATGGAATACATTATGCACATCAGATAGATTATCAGGTAGCTCGAGTTGGTATGCCATCTCCCCAACTCGCCTAAAGATTCTGAATGGTCCAATAAAGCGAGGGAACCATTTGCCCTTAACTTTAAACCTCCTCATTCCACGAAGTGGTGACACCTTGAGGTACACATAATCTCCTTCCTCAAATTCCAGTGGTCTTCTTCAATTATCCGCATAGCTCTTTTGTCTAGTCTGAGCTACCCTCAAATTCTCCCGAATTATATGGACTTGTTCTTCTGCCTCTTGAATAAGTTCAGGTCCAAAGAACTGTCTTCCCCTAGTCTGATCCAATATAGAGGAGTCCTACATTTCCTGCCATACAGAGTCTCGAACGGTGACATCTTCAAACTGGCCTGGTAACTATTATTATATGAGAACTCAGCCTAGGGAAACTTTTATCCCAACTTCCTCCATGCTGAAGAGCACATGCTCTCAACATATCTTCCAATACTTGGTTAGTCCTTTCGGTCTATCCATGAGTCTGAGGGTGATAGGCCGTACTAAAATTCAACTTCGTATCCATATTCTCATGAAAACTTTTCCAAAATCTGAAGGTAAACTGTGATCCTCTATCCAAAACGATCTTCTTCGGTACACTGTGTAAACACATAATCCGAACCATATATCACTCTACCAATTGAGACCCCTTATAAGTAGTCTTGACCGGAATGAAATGAGTCACTTTGGTATGTCTATCCACAATCACCCATATCAAATCATATCCTTTCAAGGTGCGAGGCAATCCAGTAATGAAATCCATACCAATCTCTTCCCACTTCCACTCGGGTATCTTAAGTGGGTGTAATAGTCTAGCTTGTCTTTGGTGTTCGACCTTAACTCTTTGGCACACCTCGCACATAGCCACATGTGTAGCCACATCTCTCTTCAATCCATACCACCAGTATTTCAGCTTCAAATCTTGATACATCTTGGTACTCCCAGGATGAATAGAATAATTTGAGTCATGGGCTTCCTTTAGTATAGTCTATCGAAGGTTATCAATTTCAGGAACACATATCCCATCCTTGAACCATATGGTGCCTTGCTCATCCTCCATGAATTCCGGACCTCTACCTTCAGTAATAAGATCCTTGATCTCTTGTATCCTAGCATCGCCAGTCTATCCTTTGCGGATTTCTTGCTCCAAGGTAGGTTCCACTTCAATAGTAACTCCTTCAATGTGAGCAACTATCCCCAGGTTAAGTCTCATGAAATCCTCAACAATCTCATCGGGTAGCTAGGCAACAATAGCTGAATGAACGTGCTCCTTTCGACTCAAGGCATCTACAACCAAATTCGCCTTGCCCGGGTGATAGTGAATTTCCAAATCATAATCCTTAATAAGCTCCAACCATCGGTGTTGCCTAAGATTGAGATCCTTCTGAGTGAATATGTACTACAAACTCTTATGATCCGCGTACACTTGGCACTTGGTTCCCGTGATATAATGCCTCCATATCCTTAGCACATGCACTACGGCTTCCAGTTCTAAGTCTCGAGTGGGGTAGTTCAACTCATATTTCTGCAATTGATAAGACGTGTAGGCAATCACATGTCCTTCTTGCATAAGCACACATCCAAAGCCTTAGCCACATGCATCACAATAATGTCAAATCCCTTCTGTAGATCTAGCATAACCAACATTGGGGCGACATCAATCTCTTCTTTAAATGATCAAAGCTTTCTTGGCACTTCTCGTCCCACTTAAACTCTCTTCCCTTCTCCATAAGTGAGGTCATGGGCTTAGCAATCTTAGAAAATCCTTCAATAAATCTCCGATAGTATCCTACAAGCCCCAAGAAACTCTGAATATCCATAACTGTAGTGGGTATGCTCCACGCCACTATCTCCTTGACTTTAGCAGGATGCACTGATATCCCTCCATTAGAAGTGATATGTCCAAGGAATGACACCTCGCCAATCCAAAACTCACATTTGCTATACTTGGCGTAGAGTTGATTATCCCTTAGCTTTTGTAGCACCAATCTCAGGTGTTCCTCATGATCACTTTCACTCTTACAATAGATAAGAATATCGTCGATAAATACTACGACGAATCTGTCCAAATACTCCATTAACACCTTATTCATCAAATTCATAAAATAAGCTGGTGCATTAGTTAATCCAAACGACATAACAATGAACTCATATAATCCATATCGGGTTGAGAAATCCGTCTTTGGAAAATCTGATGGCCTAATCTTCATTTGATGGTAACCCGATCAGAGATCAATCTTCGAGAATACCCTAGCATCTCTCATCCGATCAAATAAATCCTCAATGCGGGGTAACGGGTACTTGTTCTTCACGGTAACATCATTAAGGGACCTATAATCCACACACATCCGTTGTGATCCGTCCTTCTTTTGTACAAACAGAACCGTTGCTCCCCAAGGTGAAGAACTCGGTCAGATGTACCCAACCTCTTGCAACTCTGTCAACTGCTTCTTAAGGTCTTTTAACTCTTCTACAAACATCTCGTATGGCCGTTTGGAAGTAAGAGTAGTCCCAGGTAAGAGATCTATGACAAACTCAACTTCCCTATCTAGTGGCATCCCTGGTAACTCCTCTGGAAAGACATCCGGAAAATCCTTAACCACACGGATGTTGTCACCAACAAACTTCCCATCTACTAAGAATGCCGCTAGTCTGGTGGCGGTAGTTACTGCAATTCCAACTTCAAATCTTTCTCCTTTGGAACTGGTGAGTTCTATGGTTTCTTTAACACAGTGTATAAACTGCCTTTGCCTTTCTTAACCATGACATACCAAGGATCACGTCTATAGTGCTCTCTTCTAACACTATAGGGGTAGCCCATCTGGGTTAGAAACACAGGGTACGAAAGAAAGAATTGTAGACAAGACATGTAATTACGAAGCATGTTACTTTGGGGAATTTATTAGTTAAGTGTGTCGCCAAAACTAAAACTAATTCATTACCTTATGGTGGTACATGCTAAGATGCCCGTCTATACTATTTCAATCAATCAAAGAAGCAAATCAGGCATTTATCATTAGAACAATCAATCAACATTTTTAATAGAGAAAATATTTTTTTAAATTTTTGTCTTAGGTCTCCTATCTCTTAAAAAGGTCATAAATGTAGGATTCCAAGGTGTGAAATCCTTCTTGTCTTAGAGTAGAAAAGATAAGAATGATCAGAGTAGAACAGTAGAAGGTGAGACAGAATCAAGATAAGTATAGAGAGAATCAGAGTAAGGTAAGTATAGAAGGAATCAGAATAAGGTAAGCACATAAGGGTTTTGTCCATTTCTATCTAGGTTTCGTCCTACAGTCAACATTTGCTCCGATACCACTTCTGTCACACCCGGGCTTTAAGGGACAAAGCCGGGTGCATCTTATACATGCGCCAAAGAAGACATATATAACAACATAGTGTATAGAGATAAATGTCACAATATAATCAGAGTACTTATTACATAGCGGAAGTCTTACAAAATAAAAGATGAATATAACAAGATCTAAAATCCATCGTTGGCGCCAGAAAGCTGACTGGGAGACGCCACCTAGATCAAGTCAAAAGCCTCAGTGTTAGGCGGCTCCTCTTCGACCACCTGTTCTTCTCCTATGGGGGGATGTGAGACAGCAAGAGTGAGCTCACATACGATCATAACTTAACAAGTTGTGGGGAATAATGTGCATAAACTCACCAAAGGTGGGAGTTCATGTGAAGTATAAGGCTGATCAATAAAATAAAGGCTGAAGCTGAGCATTGCTTTTATAAGTTGGTCAAAATTTTAATAGCAATTACTAAGTGTAAGTAAATACCAAACCTTAGTAATAATAAGTAATAATAATAATAAAATAATCCCAATGCAATGAAATGACAAATTGAGTTTAAGTTCCATAAATTAATCATGTGAGTGTCCGAGCCGCTCATGACCGTGAGCATGACTAGTATACCAGTTTATACTCTGTAGAGGTTGCACATCTTTACCCACAAGCCAAGTTACCCATCTGCCAAGGGACGACCAATCCCATACACCTCTACCGAGGAGGCGAGGCAGGGTAACACTACGAGGCCTTTACAAAGTTCCACTAGCTTCAGAAAACCCGCTACAGTTTATAGGAAGCTCCAGTGCAGGAATCCCTCGCCTGACCGCCATCGCAGCAAAATCAACCTAAGGACCTCCCTACACTGACCACTCCCCTACTGCCCTTGCCCCTTTCGGGTAAGATAGTCATCCACTAGCTTTCCTAGTTAATCAGCCAAGGGCGTCCCATTAAACCCTTGTGGTAGCACTATTTTCCTGGGTGGTTCTCCATGTTCCCATTAACATAATGATCTTATCATAAATAATAAATAATAAACAGATAATAAAAAGTGTAATCATGAGTAATAAATATCTCTATAACCAAAAACCACATAAAAGCAATAGCATGTACTACCCAAAAATTTACTAGTAAAACCAGTGGTGAAACAAGGTATAAAGATAGTCAAATCTAGGGTAACCTATTGGGTCCCATCAAATTAACGTATGCAGATCATTATGATTAATAAGAACATGACTGGGTAAAAGAAGTGATCAAGAGCACAACTTGCCTTCAACGAGCTCATGCTCAGCTACTTCTACCTGTTGAACCTCAGGATCCACAGTGGCTTGCTCGTCTACTCGCATCAACACAATACATACATAGTATAACAAAAATTGACATCATACCAAACATGTAAATAAAATAAACAATAATAACCTAGACATTAAAATAAGATCATAGGAACTGGAATCATTAAATTTGGAGTTATAGATTTTAAGTTATGAATTTCTAAAGGTTTAATGTGCTTGGAATGACATTAAATGAGAAATAAATTTTCTTACTGGTTTCATGTCAAAACAGAGACTCTAGGTGATAAAAATTAAATTTACAAAATTTTAGAAATTGGAATGGATCAATTCGGATTAAAAATGAATTTTCTATGAATTTTACAAGTTCTAGCAATAGTTTTTGTATTAAAAATGCATTTACTAATTCATTTATTCATTTTGAATCAGTTCTGGATTGGGCCTCGAATTCCAGAAAAGTCAGGGGCCCTAATGTAATTAATCCTAAGACTCAGACGAACCCCCCCAATGGACGGTGGGTTGGTTTCGTGATTCTGCGGGGGCTTTTCTATAAAGCGCGTATGGCAAAGGGGTATGCGCGCGTGATAGCCGTACGATTAGAATTCAGCGCTCCGGATTAGATCTGGTCTTTACTGAATCGGTACGCGATCTGGTTCATCGGATCCGCAATCAAGGGTTGCGATCTATTATATGCACGATCCGATCTCGCCCATACTTCAACAATCCAACGACCGGGACAAGTCCAAGCCGAACCGATATTCTATTCTTAATCCACGTCGTCCATCAAGATCTGACGGCGCACACGCTCCCTCCTCACACGAACCCGACAACGACTGAGCACGGCGGCGCGTAGGCCAGGGCGGCGAAACTCCGGCAACCCGCCCCGGCGTCACCCCGCACCAGCACACGCCCTGATTTATGCTACTTGATCACTGAGCTGAGGCAAAATGGATATGAGGTGACTCACTGGAAACCACACGACGGAGACAGTTGCCCTCGCACCGGGCAGATCCGCCGTCCAGAAGTGCGACGGCGAGCAATTACGGGCGCGACGGTGGCTGCCGATCTCCCAGGTTGACGCTACCACGTTTGCGCCCACGCGAGGAAGCTCCACACACCCACCCTGGTATCGGAACACCCCCAAATCAGGGTATGGCGCGGCGGCGGCGACGTCCTTCTTAGAGCTCGACGGCGGTGTGGCTACTGGTGCGCGCAAGGCGAAAAGAAAGGGGAGGACCGCGACCAGGGCCACCTTATAACGACCGGGGAGATGAAAGGGTCCACGCAACATGCTCCGGGGTTCGCGGCACACTCCGCCATGGCCGGACTCCGTTGAGGCGAGTCTGTGGAGCGGTTGAAGCAACTGACATTGGGGCCGACTTGCCAGTGACACATCACAACAGCGCACGCCGGAGGGACAGACAACTGGGCCCCACGCGACAGTGTGCAGTCTCGCGCGCGGAGATGGCTGACCCCAGGGGCCCGCATGGCAGAGCGTGTCAAGCGCGCGCGTGGTGAATTGGGAGTTGGGCCGCGCGGGGTTAGAGGGGAAATGGGCCGAATGGAGGTAATCGGCCCAGGAAGCTTTTATTCTTTTTCTTTTTATCTTTTCTTTCTATTTTCTTTTTATTTTCTTCATTTCTAAGTTTAGTTCGAATTCGAATTTAAATTCGAATTTGTGCCAAATTTATTTCTCTATGATTTTTGTGAAGTTAAAATACCAATTTTTGGAATATAATTATATATATTATTTATATCACCTTTCCCTCTTTCTTATTTTTAAAACCCTTCTTTCAACTTTAGGGTTTAATTCCACTTCTAGTATTTATTATCTTATTGTTATTATCCTTATTATTTTTATTTAATGCACAAGCATACAACTCCAACATGATGCATATTATTTTTTTATCATTTGTTTTAATTCGTCTCTAAATTTTATGTATGCTCTTTCTATGATGCAAATGAGGCACATAAAATAAAGGGACTTCTATATATTCCTTTTATACAATTTTGAGTATTACAGTTTTCAGCCCCAAACCCGGTGAAACCCGTGAAACAGTCGTTGAGTGGTTTTGAGGCTTTACCGCCAAACCTCTGTAGGTAGCATACTCTATACACACCCCACAACATGATCCGCTCAGCCATGTCCTTATATCTGTCGGTATCCCTAGGTGTTAGTCACCACGGCTAGTCATCTGACTCCTCTAGTACCTCAGTGAAGACCCAATGCTCGTCCTTGACCACTCACTAGTACAAATAAGCTCAAAGCCTGCGGCACGTTCAACTTTTCACTGGCGGTTTCCGTTATCAAACGTCAGTGAAAGAAACAGGTGGGCCCGGCTTTAAAAACCGCCAGTGGAAACCTATTTCCACTGGCGGTTATCTTAACACAACCGCCAGTGGAAATAGGATGTTTCCACTGGCGGTTGTGTTACACAAACCGCCAGTGAAAATTGATTTCCACTGGCGGTTATCTTAACTTAACCGCCAGTGGAAACATCCTATTTCCACTGGCGGTTGTGTTAAGATAACCGCCAGTGGAAATCAATTTTCACTGGCGGTTTTTAAAGACAACCGCCAGTGAAGTGTCTGTTATAAATACCCCTCTTCCCCCGACAGTGAACTGTATGCTCGCAGCCAACTTCCATTGGAGGCGATTTTGGAGGTCCAGAATTCACAAAATACATGGGGAGAGGTTTTGATCTTCATTTTTTGGAAGAAGATTGCTAAGAAAGGTTGGTTTATGTTGCTAATGTCAATTTTTATTCATTTTTGCTCAATTTTAGACACATTTTGGATCTAGGGTTTCACCATTGGAGAGAGAGTGTATCCTCTCTCAATTTTAGCCACATTTTAGCCACATTTTTGCTCTATTCGCTCAAATAAAGTTGTTCATTTTCCTTAAATTTAGCCACATTTTGGATATAGGGTTTCACCCCTTCATCCTTCCCGACAGGTGGTGATGGAGAGGACATCCTGGATGTATAACTTATCAAGGCTAGATCCATCATACATATCCGAGGTCCATAGGTTTATTGATGTCGCTACGAACCATGCTTGGAGAACAAAGACAAAACACATATATTGTCCATGCATGGACTGCAAAAATGCTGCTGTATTTAATGACACAGAACAAATCATATCTCATCTGGTATGCCGAGGATTTATGAAGGATTACACAATTTGGACAAAGCATGGAGAGGGTAGCTCTTCGCCTTATACGACTGGAAACCCTGAGAACATCGACGACAGATTTCAGTTCGTTCACGAGACACACCAACCTCTTCCACAGAGCGAACATGTAGTGCAAAATGTTACTGATCATGGTTACGCTCGAGGAAATGAACATGATAGACCTCATGTTCTGCCAAGTGTTATGGATGAGGAAGATGCAGAGTTGCTAGAGGCAATGTTGCGTCGTCATACAGATCAATCGATGTTCTTAATGAAAGGTATGGAGTCCCTGAAGAAGGCAGCAGAAGAGCCTTTGTACGACGAGTCTAAGGGTTGTACCAAAGAGTTCACGACGCTCCGGTCTGTGCTAAAGCTGTTGATGTTAAAAGCTAAATATGGTGTGTCTGATGCTGGCTTCGATGCGTTCTTGAGTATTATCGCAGACATGCTTCCAAAGGAGAACAATGTGCCTGCTAACACGTACTATGCAAAGAAACTAATCAGTCCGCTCACTATGGGTGTGGAGAAGATCCACGCGTGTAGAAATCACTGTATCCTTTATCGAGGTGATGATTATAAAGACTTGGAGAGCTGCCCAAAGTGCGGTGCAAGTAGGTACAAGACGAATAAAGACTATCGAGAGGACGAAGAGTGTGTTGCATCCGTGTATAAAGGGAAGAAGCGAAAGAAAGCCCAAAAAAAGACTTCAAAATCCACGAGCAAAGAAAAAGAAGTAGACTATTATGCGCTCAAAAAGATTCCTGCTTTGGTGATGTGGTACCTCCCCGTCGTCGATCGATTGAGGTGTTTGTTCGCTAATCCTGAGGATGCCAGACTTATGAGCTGGCATGCTTCTGATGGGCACAAAAACGATGGGAAGCTTCGACATCCAGCCGATGGGAAGCAGTGGCAAGATTTCAATGACAACCACCAAGACTTTGCCGATGAACCGAGAAATGTTAGGTTCGCACTGAGTACTGATGGAATGAACCCATTTGCTGAGAGGAGCAGCAAGCATAGCACATGGCCGGTGATCCTCACCATATACAACCTTCCTCCATGGTTGATGCAGAAACGGAAGTACATTTTGCTAACCATCCTTATTTCTGGACCTACACAACCTGGAGTTGACATGGATGTATTTTTGGAGCCCTTAATGGAGGATATGAAAATATTGTGGGAAACAGGTGTTCAAATGTTGGATGAGTATCGTAAAGGTTCATTCACGCTGAGAGCAATTCTTTTTGTTACGATCAACGATTACCCTGCTCTCTTCACATTATCAGGCCAGTTTAAGGGAAAGGTTGGTTGCACAGTATGCATTGATGGAACTGCTTACGTATCCCTTGCTGCATCTAGGAAGATAGTTTACATGAGGCACAGACGCTTTTTATTGGAAGGACACAGGTACCGCATGCGAAAGATGGATAAGTACTTCGACAATAATGGTGAACTACATTCTACTGCTCCATCGGGTAACAATAGAGGTCATAGAGTTTTTGAAATAGTCAGGAATATCAAGTTTGTTTTCGGGAAGAAGACAAAAGACGGAAAAACAAGGAAGGATGTCAAACCAGCTTCGGGGGCTATATTCAAGAAGAAGTCTATTTTCTTCGAGTACTTGCCTTACTGGAAAGAGTTAGATGTGCGGCATGCGATCGATGGTATGCACGTTCAGAAGAACGTGTTTGAAAGCATAATGGGCACCTTGCTAGACATAAAGGGCAAAACAAAAGAAGGGCTCAATTCACGCATGGACTTGGTAGATTTAGGCATAAAAAAGGAACTACATCCCGTTCTTCAAGAAAATGGGAAGTACCATCTCCCAGCAGCAAGCTACAATCTCAATGTAGATGAGAAACATGCGATGTGTGTTTGGCTTAAGAATTTGAAAGTCCCATCCGGATTCTGCTCTAGCATACGGAGTATTGTGTCAATGAAAGACCTGACAATCACCAACTACAACTCACATGATTGCCATGTCATGCTAACTACATTCCTACCTATTGCCATCAGGGCTATAAATCCTTTGTTTTTAAAGATGGCAATCACACGGTTGTGCTACTTTTTCAACAGGATTTCACAAAAGGTAATTGGCCGTGATGAGTTGGCATCTCTTCAGGAATTCGCAGTGGAGACAATATCACAGTTTGAGATGTGTTTCCCTCCATCGTTCTTTGATATTATGGTGCACCTTGTGGTGCACTTGGTGCCACAAATAGAGGCATTGGGTCCTATGTACTTGCATGAAATGTGGATGTATGAGCGTTTCATGTCAATACTGAATGGCTATGTATCAACCCGTGCTCGTCCTGAGGCATCCATGATAGAGGGGTACTGTACCGAAGAGGCCATTGAGTCCGGAGGTCCATTCTGCAATAGTATCCTAAAAGACCAGGTTGCAATAGGTCTGCCTCCGTCACGACACGAGGGTAGACTGTATGGAAGCGGGAGGATGGAACGGAAATCTTTCATCCCACCGGATTACGATATAGTACTTGAGGCACATCAGAGCATCCTACATCAGCTAACGATAATGGAGCCATTTATCCAACAACACATCAATGAGCTTCGCGAGCAAAATCCTGGGCATACGGATGATTGGGTAATGAAGCAACATAAGCAGCGGTTCAACACATGGCTAATGGTGAAGGACATTCCACGTGGAGAAACAATAGAAGAACAAACCATCAAGGGCTTGGCATCTGGACCATCACGCCAGGTCACAACATGGCAAACCTATGACATTAGTGGATTCACATTTTGTACCAAGTCCAAGGACAAAAAGAGCATGTCACAAAACAGTGGTGTTCGATGCGAGGCCATAGATGATGAAACTGGTGAGATTATTACATATTTTGGCTTTATTGAGGACATATGGGAACTAGACTATGGTACATTTCAGATCTCGGTTTTCCGATGTCAATGGGTTGAAGACAAACATGTCACGGTAGACAACTATGGGGTCAGAGTTCTTGATCTAAGTAAGGTAGGTTACAAAGATGACCCATGGATCCTTGCTAATCGTGCTGCACATGTCTTCTATGCTGAACAGATCATTTCTAACAATGAGAAGAAAAGCACCGACAAACCGAAGCATGTAGTTTTTCCTGGAAAACAACAAGCTATAGGAGTTGATGGTGTATCTGATTTAGAAAATTTTAACCAGTTCAACGACATGTCTCTTTTCATAGACCATCCAACCAAGATAAGGAACGTTGAGCGAAGCATCCCACGCAATTCGTTGCCCTGGGTACGCCACGATGGACAAGGCAGAACAATAGCTTCCTAGATTAATTATATACTTGTCATGTAATTGATTATTCTTAGGAACTTGTCATGTAATTGATTATTGTTAGCGACAAACCGAAGCATGTAATTGTCTTCATTCAATTTTCGTGGCTACCATTTACAATTTTACATGACTTTCTATTGACTTTATAGAGAGAGAGGAGAGGGAGAGAGAGAGGAGAGAGAGGAGAGGGAGAGGAGAGAGAGGATGGAGAGAGAGGAGATAGAGAGGATGGAGAGAGAGGAGAGAGAGAGGGGATGGAGAGAGAGGATGGAGAGGGAGGAGAGAGAGAGGATGGAAAGAGAGGAGAGAGAGAGGATGGAAAGATAGGAGAGGATGGAGAGGGAGAGGGGAGAGAGAGGGGATGGAGAGAGAGGATGGAGAGGGAGAGGGAGAGAGAGGAGAGGGAGAGGAGAGGGAGAGGGAGAGGGGAGAGAGAGAGGGGATGGAGAGAGGTAAAAGTATACTAAACAATATATAAAAGTATACTTAATATAATATATAAAAAGTGAAGTAAAACAATATATAAAAAACTATGTTAAATAATAATAAAAAACAATTTCTACTGGCGGTTGTCATAGAGAACCGCCAGTAGAAATGGCTTCCACAGACTGTAGAAGCCATTTCTACTGGCGGTTCTCTATGACAACCGCCAGTAGAAATGGTTTCTACTGGCGGTTCTCGTTGTCAACCGCCAGTAGAAATGGCTTCTACAGTCTGTGGAAGCCATTTCTACTGGCGGTTCTCGTTGTCAACCGCCAGTAGAAATGGCGCCTATATAAAGGGTGGCGCGCGGGAGCCGAAAATTTTACAAGTCCCTAGCGCCAGTTCACTTGAAGACGACGCCGTCAGGCTGCTGGATTTCGACCCCGAGGGTTTTCGCCGGCGATCGTCCCCGCGCCCGTCCCCACGCCGCCATTCCCGCCCCCGCACCGCCGTCTCCAGGTTTCTTTCTCTTTCCCCTAATCTGTACCGCCGCCATCTACCGCGCCGGGCCGCCGCCGCCGCCGCCGCGTTTTAGTAAACCCTAGGGCACGCGCCGCCGCCGAGAGGGAGGAAGAGAGATGAAGGAGAGGGAGAGGGAAGAGAGAGGAGGGAGAGGGAGAGGGAGGAGAGAGGAGGGCGCACGCGCCACCCGCCGCCGAGAGGGAGGAAGAGAGAGGAAGGAGAGGGAGAGAGATAGAGGGAGGGAGAGGAGGGTGAGAGAGAGAGAGGAGGGAGAGGAGAGAGATAGAGAGAGCGAGGGAGAGAGATAGAGGGAGAGGAGAGAGATAGAGGGCTCATACAAATGTATTCAAATGTAGAGAGAGGGAGAGAGATAGAGAGAGAGGGAGAGAGATAGAGGGCTCATACAAATGTATTCAAATGTGTTCAAATGTATTCAAATGTAGAGAGAGGGAGAGAGATAGAGAGAGAGGGAGAGAGATAGAGGGCTCATACAAAAGAAGGGCTCATACATACAATACTTATTTTTATTCATATGTATGTGTTCAATATATATATGTGTTCATATGTGTTCAAATGTATGTGTTCAATATATATGTGTGTTCATATGTGTTCAAATGTATGTGTTCAATATATATATGTGTGTTCATATGTGTTCAAATGTATGTTGAATATATACATTGTAATTTTATCCGTCACAACTCGATAATATACGTATCCGATCCGATCCAAATTCGATCTGAACTCGATAATTTCCGTACGACTCTCCCTCCCTCCCTCTCTATACGTCCTATGCGACTCTCCCTCTCTCCCTCTCCTCGTCCTATACGACTCTCCCTCTCTCCCTCTCTATACGTAACTCGATAATATCCATACGATTCTCCGTCTCTCCCTCTTTATACGTCCTATGCGACTCTCTCCCCGTCCTACACGATACTATACGACTATACGATACTATATGGTTAGGGTTAAGGGTTATAGTTAGGGTTAGGGTTAAGGGTTAGGGTTTAGGGTTAGGGTTAGGGTTTAGGGTTAGGGTTAGGGTTAAGGGTTATAGTTAGGGTTAGGGTTAAGGGTTAGGGTTAAGGGTTAGGGTTTAGGGTTAGGGTTTAGGGTTTAGGGTTAGGGTTAGGGTTTAGGGTTTAGGGTTAGGGTTTGTTAATATGAATTTAATTATTGCTTACGTTAATATGTGTTAATATGTATTTAATTATTGCTTATGTATTTGTATATATATAGCTCAATGAGTTCTCCGATCAAGGACCAAGGATTAGTGCCCGAGCACATGGACAAGAGTGTTGCTCAAGAACAATCCAGCAGTGAAGGATATGAAACGCCTAGCGACCCTTTTCCTACCACTAGCATAGATAGGGCCGCTCTCCGTGAGTTGCAACGTGACCCTACTTATGATCCACGAGAAGCTGAGGTAAAAGTACGCATCTTTAGCTTCGTATGTGTACCCTACTGATTTCACATGCATGATCTCTTGTGCATTTTATTACATGAATAGGAGGTCGTGTCTGAATTTCGTGCGATGCTCGAAGAAGCCGTGGCACGATACGAAGACGTACCGGAGCCGACCCAAGACGCACCGGAACAGACCAAGACAACAACCGAGACATCAAGGAAAAGGAAGCAGAGCGATCGAAAAAGAGGTGACAGGGGGCTGAACAAATTTCCCGACAAAACATACAAAATCTCAGACGTGAGCCCGAAAGGTCAGCCCCTAGCTCCAGAAGAGGCACTACCTAAGTTCCGGAATGCACTTGGGTTTTTAGTTAGAGATAATCTTGACATAACAATACGACAGTGGAGAGATGTGTCAGATGATGTCAAGAATCAAATATGGAATAAGCTATTAATGAGGTTCGTTCTGCCTCGGGGTTCAGAAGAACTCGTGAAGGAATACACGATGAAGCAGCTTGCAATAAATTTCCGAAACTGGAGGTCTCTGAGATGAACACAAAGTTTGCAAAGAAAGGTCTGGACCCGACCAAAAAATATAAAATCTCAGCAGGTCAGTGGGCAGTATTTCTAGAGCAGAGGAGCAGCCCTGATTTCATATCTCTAAGTGAGGCAAATTCAGAACTATCAAAGAAGAACAAGTACCGCCACCACCTAGGCACAGGTGGTTACAAGCGTCAGGTTCCTAAATGGACACAAGAAGACGCCGAGAAGAAGGCCGCAGGGTTGCCGACGCTGCCCGAGCAACTTGGTGAAAGGGCGGCAAATTGGCTCCGTGCTAGAAAACCAAGGGAAACCGAGACCGGTGTATCTTTTGATGATCCCATTGTCGAAGAAGCGGCAAAAAACATATATACAATGGCAGCTAAGCAGAGCGAAGGAACTTTTAAGCCACAAAGGGAAAGAGACATCCTAACGGCTGGTCTCGGTAACCCTGAGCATCCTGGTCGTGTACGAGGAATCTCGTCTAAGGAAGGATGGAAGGAAGGATTCGGACCACAGTGGGAAGGTCTGTACAAGAAACGTGATCGATACAAGGAAGAGATCGCGGATTATTTTAAGGAGGAGGCCAAGAAAGAGTTCAAAGCCATGATGTCTCAAATGCTATCGAATCCTCCTCCAGAATTGATGCAACAGTTGGCGAGTGCGATGTCTGTTCAACAGATGACCACTCCACAGATACAAATAATTCCAGCAGCTCAACCGCCGGCTTCCACAGATTGTACGACATTACCAAGCTCTGTTGCTTCAACGGGAAATAAGGACCGTTATCCAGTTGATGACATCACAAGGCCTGTGGCGTGCACACTGGTTATAAGATATGGTATTAACAATAAACGTACAAAGATAGTAGCCACAGGCCTTGCGATCCCAGGACGCAAGTTCCATGGAAACGATATTCCAGATGATTATTGCAAAGTAGAAGTGACGACGATCGTCCAAGGATCCGAGGACGACATGCTAGACATCCCTGGGCCCGAAGGTATCGAGAAACTTGGACAAGCTATCAAGAATTTTATCCTTTGGCCTCGAAGGGATGTCGAATTGCTTGATTGGTCGAATTCGTCGCAGGCGTCGCAGGCCCAACCGTCTCCGCCTTCTCAAATTGCTGTTCCTATTGTACATCCATCCTCACCTCCTCAAACTTCACATGCTGCTCCTCATCCTTTTTCTGACCCACCGTCTCCGCCACAAGCATCACCATTCAGGGCTCCACCACCTTCTCCTCCCCATCCTCTTGGTGACCCACTGTCTACGCCACCATCAAGGGATCCACCTTCTCCACAGCCATCAAACGATCCACGACCATCAAAGAAATCTAAACTTCCTATACCAAAATTGGTGTCCCCGTATCAGAAAAAGAAGAGTAAAGCTACTACTGCTGGCACAGTTCGGTTTTTGAAAGGGATTGGACGGAGCCTCACGTCACAAACTGTTGATTTGGCCGAGCACGAGGAGTCTGCAAAAAAGGCTGAGGCAACGGCCGCAAAGATAAAGAAGCCAACTAAGGCAGATTACAAAAACGTGCCTAAAAATATGTGCCGGGCAGACCTCTGCTACCTCTTGACAAACTAAGAAAGGTCCCGGCTGGTGTTAAAAGGTTGCATGACTGGTACATGCGGGCATCATCGGTTGGCATCGACACCATCAGTGTGCATATACCAGACCATGCTTTTATTGGTTCGAACCAAAAGGCCGTTGTTACATTCGAGGACATGTGGTTAATGATGAACCTTCAGAGACTCGACGTGCAACTTGTAACGATGTTTGCATTGTAAGTGTCGCTCATACTTCCACATATGTGTGTTATTATTAGTGAGCTGTATAAAATTTCAATATCTGACATGCACGTGTGACTTGCAGAATGCAACATGATCAGCAGGAGATTCTTTACGGTACCAAGCCCAATGCTAGTGCCAGTAAAAGGGTTGGGTATCTCAACCCAATACTTATATCCGAGGAAAGCCACACTTTTAGAATCGGGAAAGACAACGATGAAATACGGGGAAAGACGGACGAAGAAGTTGAGAAGCGTATAAAGGATATGAAGAAGGATTTTGAAGCTCGATACGCCACATACATAGGACATGCAATGCTTCAATTTCAAGACAGGGAAGCCATAATGGCCCCGTACAACTTTAAGTAAGTGTGATTTTGCATAAATAAAATTAATAATTTCAATACACATGCATCACAAATTTGATTCGTACAGGGACCACTGGATATGCTTCCTCATTTATCCTAAGGTTGGAAAGGTGCTGGTGCTCGACTCCTTGAACTTCGACCCTTCGACATATGCAACATTCCTCAGCATCTTAGAGCTGTAAGCCTTTTCTATGCATGCATACTTTTATCGATTAAAATTTGAGAATAACATGGTGATTCTATTTGAGATCACAGTGCTTATAGATTCTATAAGATGAGAGGTGGAAAGTACGACCTGTCGAAAAAACTCGTGCCACTAGACATCCATCATCACTGGCCGGTAAGTATGTGATTTTATGAATACATATCATACACAATGTTGCAACTAAATAACCAATCTCCCGTTATGTAGTGCCACAAGCAACCACAAGGATCGGTCCTATGTGGATTCTATGCGTGCGAGTTCATGAGAGTGAACGGACGATACATCACGAACCCTGACAAGGTATTATTAGTAATAGTTAAGTATGTATTTATGTCATTAAAGATGCAAATGTGTTATTATTGAGTATACATAGATGATGTTTATAAAATTCCTTTACAGCAATTTCAACGAGGAAACCCGGAGAACTTGACCGAAGCTGCATTGTATGGCATAGTCGAGGACCTCTGCACATTCATATTGAAAGAGGTCATTCCCGCAGAAGGAAAATATCACGATGCTTCCGGGACATTAGCTTTGCCAGAGTTCAGAATACTAACAGAAATTAGTAGATTATCTCTTAGCCGAGATAGTTATTAGAGCTTAGGTGAAAACTTATGATGTATAGAATGCATGAAACATATATGGTTGTAAACAGAATACTTTGATGTATATAAATGTATGATAGAATTTAATTTCATGTTGCTTTCAATATCAATATAGATATATATATATATGTTTGTGTGTGTGTAAATAAATATATATATAATTCAGTATTGTTTGAAATTTTGAAAAAAGGCGGGAAAACTTCCACTGGCGGTTTTATAAAGAAAACCGCCAGTGGAAATGCATTTCCACTGGCGGTTTGCTTTATAAAACCGCCAGTGGAAATGCATTTCCACTGGCGGTTTTCTTTATTCAGCCGCCAGTGGAAATGCACTTTTCACTGGCGGTTCGTTAAGAAAACCGCCAGTGAAAATGCACTTTTCACTGGCGGTTCCAAAATAACCGCCAGTGGAAATGCTGATTTCCACTGACCCCTAGCACTGGCGGTACTGAAAAACGCCAGTGTAAATATGTTTAGAACCGCCACTATAGAGCTTCTGTGTACTAGTGACTTTCGGTCAATCGACACGAACCCGAATGACTTTCACATTCCCTGTCGATCACTATCTTCATACTCTACACATTTACAAGACAAGAGACATGTTGTATGCACATATTCACGCAGGTTAGTTCACACAACTCAATCCAACACACTATTTTGTTAATAAACATTCATCACAAACTCCAACCACAAGCGCACAAACGAACCTTTTGTCTGCAAAATGCCTCCTAAAGGTGCTTAATAACCACACCATGTCCGCCGCCGTCCTCTAAGATTAGGGGGTGTTTGGTTTTAGAGACTAATTTTTAGTCCCTCCAATTTATTCCACTTTAGTTACTAAATTGTCAAATATGGAAAATAAAATAGAGTTATAGTTTCCATATTTTGCAATTTATAGACTAAAGTGGAATAAAATGGAGGGACTAAAAATTAGTCCCTAGTAACCAAACACTACCTTAGTCATCGTCGATGTCATCACCATGTAGGCGTTGCACTGTTCTTGTAGATCGCATGAAACTGACGCTGTCTGGGTTGCCCTAGCCACTACCTAGCAAAGTTAGGCGTCATAGTCCATGATAGGAAGAACCAATCCACCATTCGAGTCCATGCTACCGAACCGTCAGCATCAACCATCATCTGACCAACATAGCATTTTAGTCGTTCTTATGATCCGTTGTATACCCATCTAGGCTAGTTGAAGCTAGAGTAGGGATGCATTCTTAAGCTATAAGGGCGAGAAACTGCCAAATTGGGATGCCTTTCCCGTTCCTGCTCATGTCAGGGATGCCTTTCCCGTTCCGATCTCTGCACTATTTTGGTTCCAAATTAAAAAAAATACAAAAGTCAAATTTTGTGGCCAAAACGAAATTTCGAAATAGTGAAAACACAAAGATGAACCCTGAGCTAGAGCTCACAATTCGATTGGGTGTGATGTTTAGTTTTTTTTTTCCGGAAAGGCAGGAGAGTAACACATTTGTTTATGGATACACGCACAATCAATGCAAGCTACAATAACAACCAGTCAACGACGAATACTGACCTTATCATCCCGGTTTTTTTTTCAAACGACATGTGCATATGAACAAAACAAAAACCAAAGCTGTAAAACTAAACACACTAAGGCCTTGTTCGTTTCTGTCGGATTGCACCCGAAATCGTTCCAGCTAATCAAAGTTTATATAAATTAGATACGCAATTCGGTTAGGAATCGTTCCGACCCACCAATCCGGCACAAACAAACAATGCCTAATAAGGTACACGATGAAATTCATAGACGATGAAATTTCTAGACAATGATGAGTAAATGCATCCGCGATCCTTAGAATTGAGGTGCTATGTTGTCATTTAAGTTCCTGAACTTTCAAAACTAGAAAAATAAGTAGTCGGCACATCCAAAACCGGGTTTGGCCCATCCAAATAGCATCCGATGCGTGGATGTATGCTCAGTCCCGGTTTTTGATAGGCCGGCTAAGTTCCGGTAGTTATTTTTCTTGTTGAGAGTTTGAGGATCTAAGTAACACATTATTTCAAAGTTTGATCACCGTGGATGCATTTTACTCGCTGATGATACTCAAAGCACACACTGCCGCGTTCTCGCTCCTCCAGTCCTGATGAGTGACGAGCTTTCCTCCTACTCCTAGCAGCCGTAGGGCCAGGGCCAGCTGCCGCTGCCGCCGCCGCACCCGCTGTAGGGGTAGCAGTAGGAGTAGTAGGGGTAGTCGCAGCTGGGCACGGCCACAGCGGCGCAGCGCGTGCAGCGGCAGCCCGGGCTGGGCTTGCAGCAGCAGCCGCTCTCGAGCCACGCCTTGCAGCGCCTCTCGCACCTCTCCTTGCACGACTTCTCGCACCTCTCCTTGCACTCCTTGCAGCAGGTGACCTTGTCGCACCTCTCCTTGCACAGCTTCTCGCACGCCTCCTTGCACGGGTCCTTCTTCTCCGGGGGCTTGGGCTTGTCGTCCTCGACGCTGACGATGCTGACGGCGAAGCACTTCTTCTTGAGCCTGTGCGCGATGCACACCGGGTCGACGGTGCCGACCACCGTCAGCGTGCACTTGTCGGCGTCGATGTCCATCGACTTGATACCTGGATCGGAGCAGGCAAATCATGCATGCATGCTTTAAGACACACACACATGTTGGAAGCCATGGTACGTTGACAGATGGATGTACCTTGGAGGGTGGCAACGACCGACAGGATATCGCTCATGCATGCTCTGCCGACGAGGTCAGCTTTGACCACTATCTTCTGCAGCAACGAATGGACAGCAAAACAAACTGAACTCAGCAGTACGCAATTGGTTCGTGAACAGGAATAATTCAGAAACAACATCGTGAGAAATTCAGATTCCTAAAAAAAACATCGAGAGAAAGTAAACTTGCTCACAAACCTTAGACATGGTAATCGATCAGCTGAAACTGGAACTGATTTTTCTCCTGTTGGATGACTTTTTGCGTGCCCTGAGAAGAGATATCTCCTGGCTGGAACTGGAACTGGAACTGATTTCTGTGAAGAATCCCTGCTCAATTCTATGCACTTCATATAAGGTGGCAGACTGCTGGCAGCTGCTCTTGAAGTCAACCAGGCAAGACTACAACTGCCCGATGCGCCATTGGCTGGTCCTAGGACGAATATGCATGCAGCCGGAGGTTGCAAGTATATATCACCTGCACTGCACTGCTTACCCAACATGTTAGTTAGGGTGGAGAATTTTGTAAGGGTGATCAAGGGGATAAGGATTATATATGGTTGGGCTCATCAACTGGGTTGTCAGTTTCTTTTATTTTTCTCGTGGACATACCAGCTGCACACAAGTTTGTTTGAACTCGTCCAGCAACCGAGCAATCGTTTTCAGATATACTTGGTAGTACATCACGAAGTCGGCATATATGATTGTCTCATCAGGTCACAGAGATCCGGAGATCCGAGTCATAGGAAAAAATGCCGCCCAAAATAAGTCTTATCCACTTAAAAGCTAGTTTGGGAACCATATTTTTCTAATAGATTTTTATTTTTCTAAAGAAAATTAGTTTATTTTTCTTTGAGAAAATAGGAATCCTTTGGGAAAATGGAGTTTCCAAACTATACCTAAAAGTAACTTATTTCCACAGCATTAGTTTCATTTTCGTCCTCGAAAGTTTTGCTTTTAGTCGAAAATAAGGATTATTTTTAGCAACCGTTGCTGAAAACTAGTTTTTTTCGACGTCTTCAGGATGACTGCCGAAAATAATCCTGATAGCCTTTATTTTCAGTGGTTGGATGTGGCCACAGAAAATAGAAGAACTATTTTTCGTTGGCTGAGCCCCGCCACCACAACTAAGGGTTGTTTATTTTCTTGTCCTAGTAGTTGAACGATTTCATAGTAGTTAATTTCTCGTCCAAGTAGTGTATCGACCATCCTAGATACAACTTTAAAGTTAAATGTGGCTACTTGAGGACAAAAGGCCTACAAAAGGGTTGATAGAAAGAGAAGGCCATTAACATAGTGCTTAGAGTTTTTTGTGTCTTAGAGCTTTGGTCGAACTGTTAGGAACAAAACAAAGATTGCCTGAGCACAAAGAATTTTTATTGGCTCTCGTTCAACCCCCTCGGTCGCCTATCCGTTCCTTCAATAAACGTCTTCATCCCCATCCTCATCTTCATCCTCATCCTCATCTTCATCATCATTTGAGGAGATTGAGCTTATCTCAATTTGCTTGTTGGGCTTTATATTTTTGTGCTTATCACATGAGAGCTATACATTTGCTTGATCAAGTGGCTTCTTTTTGGCCCCTCTTATGTGATATTTCAAATGCCACCAACTTACCAATAATAAGTGTTGACCACTCATTTTTATTCCTTCGAGAGATAAAAACCAAGACAACACAATTAAACTAAGCTTCACCTTCATCCTTCACCTTACCTTATCTAGTTAGCATGCTAAGGGCAATGTCATCTTCTCCCCTTGTATTCTCGGTGAAGAAGTCATGACGGTCTGCTTTATTCCAGTTATCTTCTTCAGCATGTGCATACGCCAACCATCCGAAGCTACTAGCTTTGTCCCCATAATTACGAAGGCTCTACATCTTCCCTAGACAAAGGTGTCCTCTAACATCTGTATAATTGGCTAAAACAATAAGTGTCGGGGGGTCATGGTGCTTAATTCCTCTATGTCGTGAAAAATGGTGATGATGCTTGCATATTTGTTTTATGGTAGCACCGAGATGAACTTCCTCACAATATCCGCATCACCTATCTTTGTTAATCAAATGGAATTAAGATATTCATAATTATATTCAAATGTTAATCAAATGGTAGCACCAAGATCTAACAAGCTCATTTCCTTTCATTTGAAGGTTAGTTTGGCAATAGTTTTGCTCATGGATATTGCTTGTGCCATCATAGATGTCACACCCGGATTTAAGGGATAAAGCCGGGTGCATCTCATATATGTGTCAAATAAGACAACACATATAATAACAGAGTGTATAGAAATAAATGTCGCAATAAAAGTATTTATTACATAGCGGAAGTCTTACAAAATAAAAGATAAATATAAAGCGAACTAAAGTCCATCCTCGGCGCCATAAAGTCGACTTGGAGACGCCACCTAGATCAAGTCGAACTCCTCGTTGCGCGGCTTCTCCTGGGCCACCTATTCTTCTCCTGTGGGGGGTTTATATATCACAAGTGTGAGCTCACAAAAGATCATAGCTCAACAAGTCGTGGGGAATAATGTGCATGAACTCACCAAAGGTGGGAGTTCATGTGAAGTGTAAGACTGATCAATAATAGAGGTTAAAGCTGAGCATTGCTTTTTATAAGTTGGTCAAATTTTATTAGCAATTACTAGATGTAAGTAAATACCAAACCATAATAAGAATAGAACAAAACTAATAAATAATCCCATGCAATGCAAATGACAAATTGAATTTAGTTACATAATTTAATCATGCGAGAGTCCCGAGCTGCTCATGACCGCGAGCACGGCTAGTATACCAGTTTTACACTCTGCAGAGGTTGTACCCTGTACCCACAAGTCATGTTACCCATATGTCAAGAGATCACGACTCCCATACACCTCTACCAAGGAAGCGAGGCAGGGTAACACTACGAGGCCTTTACCTAGTTCCACTAGCTTCAGAAAACCCGCTACAGTTTCTAGGAAGAGCAATGGAGGAATCTCCCGTCTGACCGCCATCGCAGCAAAATCAACCCGGGAACCTCCCTACACGCCTACGCGCCTACTGCCCTTGCCCCTATCGGGTAAGGTAGTCCTTCACTAACTTTTCTAGTTAGTCAATGAAGGACGTCATATTCCACCCTTGTGGTGGCACGTGTTTCTCAAGTTAAGCTCCATGTTCCAATTAAAAATAATGATCTTGACATGAATAATAAATAAAATAATAGAATAATTGGAACATGGACATAATGTAGTATTAATCCTAAAACCATATAGAGCAATAGCAAAACTACCCAAATGATTTAGGGGTAAACAAGGTAAAATGATAACTAGTCTAGGGTGACCTATTAGGTCCCATCAAAATTAAACCTATACATTGATAAGTGATAATAAAGAACATTATTGGGTAAAAAGTGGTCAAAGGCACAACTTGCCTTCAATGAGCTCCTGCTCAACAACTTCTACCTGCTGAACACCGGGATCATCAGCCACAGGCTCTTCTACTCGCCACAATACGAACCGGCATAGTATAAAGAGGAAATTAACATCACACCAAACATGTATACAAAATACATATTAATAATCTACATATTAAAATAAGATCATAGGAACATGAATCATTTGTTTTGGACTTCTAGATTTTAAGTTATGAATTTCCAAAGGTTCTATGTGCTAGGTACAAGATTAATTAAGAGATTAATTTTAATATAGTTTTCATGTCAAAACAGAGACACTATGTGATGAACAATATTATTATAAAATTATAGGAACTAGAATGGACTAATTTGGACTAAGTATGAATTTTATATGAATTAAACAAGTTCTAACATTTATTTTTACATTAAAAATTATTTTCTTTTAGTTTTCCTGGATTTTCTAATCTTCTGGACTGCGCGTACAATAAACAGAAACGTAGGGGTTAATGCGCTAAAAGGTCCAAGACTCAGTATGCCTGATTCTGGACCGCAGGTTGATTACCTAAAACTATAGAGTGTCTTTGATAAATTTACCTGGCCGAATGGGTATGTTTCGACCAGGACCGTGGGATCCTAAATCTACGGCCAGGATCATATCGCTAGCGTGATGAAATGGTACGCAACGCCCACCGTCCGATCCGAGATCAACACCCCTCCATAGATCATAATCCGTCAGCCTACGCTACCCCTCGGATCTAACATCTACGGGTTAGAACTATCGCGCGAAAGGGTACACCTCGCATTGAATCGTGGTCGTTCTCTACGAGATCAACAACACTGACCTTATCTTCCTCCCCATCGAGCCGGATAAGCCTGCCGGCGACCGAGCACCAACAGGGCTCGCCACCGACGACCCCCAACCCCCAGTCTACGCGCAAACCTCGACGTGACAAGCACTATCTGACGTGGGAAACAAGGCGAACAAGAAGGAGAGGTCATCACCTCGATTTCACTCGCGAAGGCCCCAAGCCACGGAGGGACGCGACACAGCGGCGATGTCGCACGTCCGGCAAGCAATTCCGATGTCGCTGGCGGCCAAACCCAGGTGGTGCGGCCACGACCGCCTACTCCGCAGCTAAGGGTAGGCTCAGAGCACCCCACAGGAGTGCGGATGATGGCAATTCGGAGCTTCCCCCGCGACAGCCCCCGTTCTCCCCCACGGCGGCACGAAATTCCAGTGGTGGTGGCGAAGCGGGTGGTTAACGACGAAACGGGAGGCAGGGATAGGGTTCTAGGGTCCTTTATACGCCTTTGGGAGAGTCAACCTGGCTCCTAGGTGGCCGCACGACAGGACCGATTCGTGGCGGAAGACGCGGTGGTGGAGCGGAGGTGGTTAGCGAGGTGGATGGCGAGCTGGTAGTGCGGCTAGTGCGCGGGCCCCACGTGTAAGAACTCCACGAGCGCCGCGAACACCAGGTTGAGTCACCGGGCCCACCTGGCACCATCTAGCGTTTCCCCTGCACGCGCCATGTTCGCCCGGGCCTACCTGCCGGTGCGAGTGCGTGAGTGGGGTCTTGCAACACCCTGAATTTGGGGGTATAAAATTTCTTTCTAATTATCATCCAAATTCAGGTGTTACTCTTCTCTCCCTAGTTTCTCTCCCTCTTTTTCTTTTGAGTAGATTTGGCTTAATTAGTGTGAAATTAATTATTTATTTTTGCCAAAACATCGTGAGTCATGAAATGTTGCATCATATTGAGCTTAAGTATCCTTTGAATTGTTGCACATGTTTGAATTAGTTTGAATTTGAAACTTGGTTTGAATTTGAATTGAAAACTCTAGAGAAAATAAAATAAAAAAGGCAATTAGAAATTCCAGAAAATAGAAAATCTTAATTCATCCCAAACAAGCCTAGTCCAGCCCAGCAAAGCCACGCGCGCGCCCGCGCTGCCTGACAGGTGGACTCCACCTGTCAGCGGCAGTTTCTCCCCGCGTGCGCCCCCTCCTCCTCTCCCTCTGCCAGGTGGGGCCGCTCTGTCGGTGCCAGTCGCCCTCGCGCGCACGCCCTTCTTCCCTCTCTGCCTCGCGGGCCTGCCTTGTCATCTCGCTGAACCGTTTTGCCGCACGCTGTTCTCTCTCGCTGCGCCATGGGACCCCCCTGTCAACTCCGCCTTCCCCATGACCCGTCATGGACCAGCACTCGCGCACGTTCGCCGGGATCCCTGGCCACATTGCCCGCCCACGCCCCTAGCTCCTTTTTGAGCACCGCCTGCACCCGCACTCGCTTCCCCGCCCCATTTCGCACAGTCTCGCTCTCTCTCGCGCTCTACCTTCGCCACTCGGCCTCGCCGGAGACCCGCGCCCGTCGTGCCGGTCACCCAGCCCGCCAGACGCCGCACCAAGCGACCCTGAGCTTTGCCCCAAGGTGAGACACCCATTCCCATGCCCGGTTCCCTCAATTATGCCTTGTCGTTGGCCAATTTTGGCTTCAGCGGAATTCAGCCGCGGCGATCCGCCACGCCCGCGCAGTGACCGACCGAATTAGTCCAGTCCAGCGCCCTGCGTCGTTCCCTGATGTTCCCCTCGCTTTGCTGAAGCTAGTCCAGGCCCTAACGCGCCTCAGACCCCCTCTCCTCAGCCGCGATTCCTCACCGGAGTTGCCCCAACCCGCCCAGAGCCTTTCCTCCGCCATTCTCCCCTCTCTGACCCCGGTCTCGTGGCCAAAGCCCCACCAGTGAGTCCGCCGAGTGCTCCTCTTCGTTTCTGGCCAGCCCTGGCGACCCTGGAACCGCCGTAGCACGCACCCGCCCCAACTCCGGCAGCCTCACTGCCGCGAGAAGGAGCGGCGCCGCCTGCAGCCAATCAACCCTCTTGGCTTTGATCTCCACCGTCAATTTGGATCGCACAACCTAGATCACGGGATACCGCTTTGCGCACGCATGCCCTGCCTTCGGACCCACCTATCGGTCGCCTGTGCCCCTGGCACCGGGACCGATCGGTCAGTCCGCCCTCCCTGCCTTGGTCGCTGACCGCCCTGGCCCTCTAGTCAGTGCGCGCTCGCGCCCGCGTCTGCGCGCTCGCCCATGGATCTAATCTCGGCCATTGATTTTAGATCTGACGGTTGAGCGGATCTGATACCCTTCGCACGGTAGTTTTGTTAAAGAGACCCTCGGTTTGTTGAGAATCAACCCGCCGTCCCTGGTTTTCGCGCGCGGGCCCCTATAATCTTGTAAATTGAACCCTAGACATTTAAATAATTACAGAATTAGACATATTTTCATATTTTAAACTCTCAAACTTGTTTATTTCATATCTTTTGCATATGAACTCCAAATTTAGTGATTCAAATTACAAAAAAGTTCATAGGGAAACCCTAGTGGTATATAGATGTTTAATATTGGGAAGATAATAACATGTGCTGTATGAATTTATCTCTGGTGTAACTCTTATGTCTCATTAAAAGAAATAGAATCAGATTATGTAATCATGGACAAAACTTAAAGAATAATCAACTACTTAGTGAGATTAGTCTACCCTAAAATTTAAACTCCGTTTTGAGTTTATACTGTTCTTTTTTAGATGTGTTCCCATGTTTGTACATGATTGGCGTGTTGTTTATTTGTCATTTACCAAATGTATTGAATGGATGATCGCTTTATTTAGACAACGAGCAGTCTGTGGTTCCTGAGTGTGTTGCTGAAGATCTTCCTGAGCAACAACCTGGTGAAGGCAAGTGTCCTCTGACCTATTATGTTCTACTTACTCCATAATTCACTATCTCGCATTACATTATTGAAACCTAAGGAGTGACTAGTCTATATTTACCTTATCCTTGTTTACCTTTTTGGGTTAATCATGGTTAGCTTATGCTATTGCTTTAACTTAATCAATGAACATGATGTGATTATTTATGATACGATGATGTTATCATGATGATGATATTGTGATACTCTAGGGGACTCAGGCCATTTTCCTGAGTACCTCTCTGTAAGGACCTGTCCATGGAGTGACCACCCGGGATAAGAGTGCAACCATGAGGGTGGAATGGGATGCCCTTAGCTGATTGATTAGATGAACCTGGGGGTGTAGTTGGCTTTGCCTGAGGGCCGTCAATGGGGGCTGGGGCGTAGTGCTCGCTCTGCCAAGGGGGGGGGTGCAGAGGTTTATTCGATTTGGTTTTGTTAGTCACCACCTTGGGGAGGTGTATTGTGTTTGTACGACTGGCGAAACCTAACGAGCAGCTATGCACCAGGGGAGTCTTTGTAAAGGCTACGTAGTGTATCCTTGGCCATTCACCTCGGTAGTGAAGATCGGGTCCGTACAACCCAGGCTGGAAAGGGATCACGACTCGTGGGTAAAGTGTACAACCTCTGCAGAGTGTTAGAAACTGGTATATCAGCCGAGCTCATGGTTAAGAGTGGCCTTGGGATCCTCTTTGATTAGAAGAACTTTGGTTACTTTTATGATGTTGGTTAATAATGATGGTTATAATTCTGATCCTTGGTTTGTCCTCTTGGAGGAGGTATATTTGGGTAATAATTGGGTTACTACTAAAATTTGGCTCTACTAATAGTAATAAATACTTGACCAACTAAAAGCAACTGCTTAACCTTAACCCCACATAAAGCTAGTCCACTTCAGCCAAACAGGACATTTGCTGAGTACAATGATGTGTACTCACCCTTGCTTTACAAACCACCCCATCCCAGGTTGTCCCCACTGCATTAAGTGCTCAGGAGGAGATGCTAGCAACATGGAGGATTTTGAGGAGTTCCAGGACTACGATGAGTTCTAGTTTTTCTTAGTGGCAAACCCCCAGCCAGCTGCCTGTGTAGGCCTTATTTACTACGTTACGTATTTCCGCACTTCAATGATATTAATGATTATGGCTATGTATTAGACTCTGTGGATGTCTTAGATATCTTATTGTAATAAAGTACCTTTCCGCTATTTACTTTGAGCATTGTGTGATGATGTCCAATTATGTAATCGTTGTGTATGTGAGTTTCTGATCCTGCACGTACATGGTTCGCATTCGGTTTGCCTTCCAAAACCGGGTGTGACAGGTCTGGGCCGCGCGGAAGGAAGCAGGAGTTAGTGGGCCGAATGAAGCAGAATCAGCCTACAAAGCTGTTTTTCCTTTTATTTTATTTTTCCTTTTCTGGTTTATTTTCCCTCTTTGTTTTTAGAATTCAAATTTGAATTTAAATTTTGTTAGGAGGTTCACCATTGATCAAAATGTACCTAATTCAAATATTAGTGCAAGGAAAATATATTCTTATTTATATATTTATTTTATCTTATTTGTATAGTATTTTCTTCTCTTTTCTCAAATCATAGAATTCCCTTTAGATCTTAAATTCCAATTTGGGTATTAATATATTTCCATTTACCTTATTTTTATATTGTCACCAAATGCACACACAATGAAACCTCACCATGATGCATATTTATTTAAGTGTCATCATCTATTTATTAACTTTAAATGTGGATATTCACCTGTTCAATTAAATAGAGAAAAAACACTCCTATCATATGATTTACAAATTTGGGTATTACAATAGAGCTCTTGCAATTTTAACCAAATTTTCATTTGCTTTTGTTAGGATGTCACTTGGTTAAAAACCATGCTAAAAGAGTCAGAGAAGCATTTTAGCTCTCGCACGAAGATGAATTTCTTTTTCTTCGCTCGTGATTAGTTTCATATGATTCTATAAAGATTCTATCTGATCATGAGTAACTCTACAAATAGCTACATCAACTACTTCTAGGTACCAAGCCATTCTATCACTTATATAGGGAGAGTTAGTGTCGTTAAAACGCAAAGGCCTAGAGGCATTCACCCCAACCATTCTTAATAGTGTTGGCTCAATGATGTTGAAGCCAAAGGTCCAAATTGAGTTAACCAGCTTTGGTACCACTTGAAGGTACCATGACATCTAAGAAGGTAGATGATAATTAGGTTACTTAATAACTTCTTAAACTAAGCCTTTAATGTCCACCTAGTAAAAACCTATAAAAGAAAGTAACTATAACAACTTGAATTTTGGGATATAATTTTTTTTGCTCTAAACTCAAAATTTAAGTGTTACCCTCTCTTTTCTTTTCTTTTCTTTTTCTTAAATGGTAGAGAGTTATTCTGTATATAAATAGGTGTTAAGCTTAGCAAAGTAAAACCCTAGAGAAGCTTTGATTGTTGCATCTCAATGCTAAAGCACAAATTTCTATTTCCTAAGTGGTTTTGATGCTGCTTTCTTTCGAAATCAGGAAAAATCTTTTTGAATTTGGGTTTAGAAGGATAAATTCTAGATAAAATAAAATATAGAAAACCTTCTAATCATTTCTTTCCTCGGCTTGTCCCAGCAGCTGCATTGTGGGACCCACTTGTCACCCCCCAAAAACCATCCTCTCCCGCGCTCAGGAACTCCGTTTCGTACCCCTGCTCCCGCTCACCCCGCACGTAACTTCGGTAGTTCTTGATCGCCCGCATGACCCCCATCCCCTCCGTATGGTCCCCATTTCCTCTCCAGACTTTGCTCATCTTCGTTGCATGCAACCAAAGTGCAGCGCACACCGACTTCCCCCACCGGAGCATTGAAGCACCGTCGTCCACAGTGCCCATCGCCGTCGTCCACGTTTCTCCGGCGAGCACCTTCTTCTCCGGTGAGCAATCACTACCCTCCTTTGTTTTCCCTACGTAAGATCGTAGCTGGCACCTAGATGCCCGAACAATGCCCTCTACTCGGTACCATGGCCATGGTGGCCAATTTCCACCCCTCTTCGGATCATAAGAACAACGCTCTAACCAACCTCACTGTGGTTGGGCCTTGTCGTGCTTCGGTCTCCCCCTTCACTTTTCTCTCTCTACTTCTCCCTTTCCTCCAAGCCGCATCCCCCTCCCACCTTCGCTACGTAACCAGGCGAGTAGGCCATGGCCAGCGCACGCCCTACGTGCCTTGCCCCAAAGCCCTCGCACGTCCTGGCCTTGCCCGTGATGCCCCCGTGCTCGTCTATCCGAGCGGCTGACCGACGCCTAGTCCCCCATGCGCTGCTACCTGAGCAAGCCACGGTCGGCTGATGGCCGAAGCCCCTACCGGCCGTGCAACTGTTGCATGAAGAAGAAGGTCTGGCCACACCTGATCCACTAGATAGGATTCTTAGTGGTCGCGCTCTTTATGGCCCTCCGTGTGTGTTGGATTTAACCAACCAGATTTTGCCACACTTACTAAACTGCACCTGCCCCTGCCTTTTTGTATAAAAGCCCATGTCTTCCCCTAAAATTATTTTCTTGTTTTTTAGCCTTGCAAAAATCATTTGCTAGCGCCCGAAGTAGATGGTTAATCATGAATAGGCCCCTGGTTTAGTAAATATTAATATCTTTCGCGTTATAAATCTATTTTGACCCACTGAATGTGTTAGCTTGGTAATAATGTTGCCTACACATTAATAATGTTATTTCATCATGTCACATGTTTTAATTAATAAATTAATTACTTATTTAATCAATGGCTACTAAATTAGATTTCTAATTAAATCTAGCATATAGTTTTTAACTTGCGCTAGAAACACAAAGAAACTCGTGCAAGAACAAAAGATCACAGAAACAACACGGAACTCGCGCTCAGATCTCACTGAAATCACTAGCAGGCGTGGTCGTAGCGTGTCGGAGTGTTGTATAGTTTTTGGTATGCTTGGGTACTGGTTGGAGGCACCTAGGGGTCCCTTTTATAGCCCCAAGAGGCCTAGAAGCTGTTGCCTCCCCCATATGGAAGTCCCATATGGAAGTCCCAAAAATTTCCTGTCTGCGTGCGCACCGGACCGTGTTTGTGTGCCCCTAGTCTAGGATCTGATTGACACCTTTCATTAATCTGGCAGGCACTAGACCGGGTCTGTGCACCACCAGACCGTTCAGTGACGTCAGCTAGCTGTTGCACGGGGAAGAGCCGTTGGAGAAGCGGTTCGGTGGCACACCTGACTGTGAACAATAGTGGTCCGGTGAATTTTAAAATAAAATCCCCGAGAGCGCATTGTTCACGTATGGAGGCAGTCCAGTGCACCTCGGACCAGTCCAGTGCGCCAGCCGGCCTAATGCCTAATTCTAGACCCCTTACGAACCCAGCTCGGTGCACCACCGGACTGGTCCGGGGAGGCCCAGACCAGCAGAACTTTGGCTATTTTGAGCCAATCTTATACAACCTTTTGGCTTTCCTTGGTAGCTTCCATACGACTTAGACAAACGTAGTTAGCACTTAATCCAATTGACTAAGTGTAGAAAACATGCATTTTCCTTATTGTTTCACCAGGATTTTCAATGTGGCTCAAAATAAGTCCAAAAAGCACTTTTCCAAGTCTCCGCTCAATCGCATAAAACAACATAAGCTAAGAACCAAATTTGCCACCTGAGAAGGCGTAAATGGCACTCCTTGAGTGCGCTCCCGCTGCCGCTGCCGGCGATGGCGTCGCCGCTGTTTGATCTCTCGCAGTTGTCCCTCTGCTTTTGCGCTCCGCCTCTTCGCGTGCTCTAGAGCCATGGGGGGTCTCCCGACTGTTGCTACTCTGGATTTTACTGTCGGTCTTCGTTTTCATGATTGGATTCTTCGCAAGTTTAATCGCCCAGTTAACCTTCTTCCGGGTAAATTCGACCGACATGAGTTCTTTCTAGTCGTTTCTTTCTGCAGGTGCTCCTGGCGTCTGTGTGAAGAGTCGGTGGGTCTTCTGCTTCAACCCTTCATTGGCGGTTCAGCGAAGCTTTTTAGGATTCTTCAGCTGTCAGACCAGGTTTTCGCTTATCGCTTTCCTGCAAGGAAGTGGGCTTCGCAGTTTACAGATGTCATTCATTTAGTTGTTAATCTTTCAAAGCTTATCTCCATCTTTGGAATTCTGGTGGCCCTAATTGGATCAAAGAATGGCAGCTTTTCTCGGATGAAGAATCAAGTTCTTGGACTCTGGTTTCCCGTGGTCGTAATCTGAAGGCTTCTTTTGCTGATATTGTTCGTACGCCAGTTCTGTCTGGCGCGAATTTGGTTCCCCTGGGTCGTCAGGTCAGGGCAGGGCGTCTGCAGTCCCGTTCCTCGGTATTCAATCGGATTTCTTTCCCTGTTCGTCATCGCGTTGATCAGCCGGCCACTCGTTCATCCTCCCATGAGCAGATTGTAAGATGTGCTAATTTTCAAAATCATTCAAATTTTAGTTCCGGCCGCCTTGCGCGGCCTAACTCTTGGTATTCTCTGAGGAGCTCTCGGGCGTGTCCTTGGGCTTCGCGGAAGTTAATTTGGCGGCCCAAGAAGATACTGAACCGCCACTAGGAGATCTCTAAGAATAAGTCTACCCTCAGCATTAATGGCGCTTCTGCTCCTGTGTCTGATGATTCTCGCTTCCACAGGAATAACTCTTTTTCAGGCAATAACTGTCAAATATTCGGATTTCCTGGGCAGAATTGCAAAAGAGATTTTGTGCCCTTCCCCAGTAAGTTTGCGGATGTCGCTTGGGAATTCCCCCCGCGGCAGTGGTTCAAGACTGCTCGCCTCTTGCCTGCAGGTGGGCCTTCTCACCCACCCTTTTTAATAACTTTGGTGAGTTTGCTCAGGCGGTTCTTCCGAGAAGTGGCTCTTCGCCTTCCACAGAACTTGCACTGTGCACAAAACCCTCCTTCGCCTCTCTGCCGTGGGCAATCCCACCGTTGTCAAATCCTCTTCTGCGGGGAGTGTGTTCGTCGTGCCAGAAGAGCCCGCCCCCCGAAGTCTCGGAAGGAATGGCTTTCCACAGAGTTGATCCCGCTCCTTTTCTTCCTCATGGCTTTACGGCTCAGCAAGTTGATCACCGGGAAATCATGGTACGCACTGTCACCCGCCCTCAACCTTCTGCTCATGAAGATTGGGGTATTGTTCTTGTTCAACCGCTTCTAGAGCATGAGGTCAATTTCCACTTTTTCGATGACATTGTCTGTGAGTATATCTTGGAGGTTAGGCATGTTCAGATTAGGAGCATTCAGCGTTCCCACTTGGGTCAGGCTCTGGTGAGATTCCGGTTTACTTTTGACAGGGACAATCTTGTGGCTCTGGATCCGCAGCAAGCCCTAGGCTTTACTTTCACTGTGATTAGGCACAATGCGGCCTGGAATCAATGAGCACTGTATTTTAATCACAAATGTTGGCTGCTGCTTCTTGGGTTTCCCTTGGATTTCTGGACACATGAGCACATTCAGAATGCTATCAGTTCCTTTGGTCGAGTGCTCATGTGGGGGATCCTGACCTTTCTAATGCTACTAGATTGCTTGTTAGAGCCATGGTGACGTCTCTGCAGGAAATCCCCCAATTTATTGTCTTTTCAGTGGCTGAAGGTTTTCAAGGGATCTCCTAGACTATTTAGTGCGACATAGTTCAACAATTTATGCTTGGTGCCCAGCCTCAGGATGAGGAGCCTGTGCCCCCATATCCCCATAATGGTCATCAACTTCCGGTGGAATTCTTTGGAATGGGGCAGCCTGTGCCTATTTTCCAATTTGATCTCAACATCCCTCCCATTGGTGAAATTGAAGAAGATGCCGACAATGACAACATTACTGATGATGGTTGGGATCCCTGGCCGGTTCAGCAGGTCCAACAAGCACAACCCCCTGCACCAGTGCCAATTGTCAACAATGAGGAGGAGCAATTTAGTTATCAGCTTTCTGGTCTTGAGGACCTGCCTTCTGATGAATCAATGGGTCTTTTCAATGACATCATTATCCCGCAAGAGGTCCACTTCCCTTAGGAGGAAGCCCAAGATCATGAAGTCGTTGTACTTGCTTTACTAGCCTTCCCCCAGAGGGTCCGATTTTGGAGGGAAACAACGAACAGGGCGAGGAAAATATGAATCTGAATGTAGAAGAAAACATCAATGTGGGCTGCATGCTTCACCTGGAACAACCCATCCATGATCCTGCCTATGAAGATTTCATGGCCAGAAAACGTTTCTCCTCTTGGGCTGAGCTATGTCCCCCCCAACTCAGACCTTATCCCTATGCCAAAATTGTGGGCAGCTTTCTTTATGGGCCTGCTTCTGAGGCCGGACTCTTTTGAGTGGGCCAAAAAATTTCTGTTGTCGGGTGCCCTTTCTGTTTTCACTGAACCCAACATGGAAACTGTACCTATCAAGATTCCCTCCAAATGTTTGCTCCCTCCTAGTCAGGAATTGTAGGAGGATGCCCAGCCCCCTGTGCCTACTGAAGCAGTTAACAGAAAGAAACGTACTATCTTGGTTGACACTGAAGTAAGAAGGAGTGCCAGGCTCAGAGAAAAGGCCAAAGGCTTTAAGCCTTGCTTTGGAAAAAAGAATAATTGTCCGTGCTGTGCTAGGTCATCACCGCCCTCTTTCTCCCACAAGACTCTTAAGAAGTTGGGCACTGAGTTCTGCAATGTTGACCCCTCCAAGTTGAGCCTTGATGCATTAAACAGCTCCAGATCTTCCAGCGCTGCCATCCAGAGGCCTCGTTCTTCGTCTAGTTCCAGGGACGAGCCGAGTGCTTCGTCTGAAGATCAGAGGGAGGTTTCAGAAGAGGAAGATGACGCGGGGTCTTGCCCCTCGGCTGGGCTGTAAGGCTTCGCCTTCTCCCTCGTCACAGCCAGTATCCGCTGTGCCTCGGTTCTCGACATCTTTTGGTCTGCTTATGTATCGCAACAAAACTTCTCTTTCTGGTATTGGGCCTATTGTGCCCTCTTTGTCGGCCTCATCAAACATGGCACAATATTATGTCCTTTGGGTGAATGGTTTGATGTTATAAGGAAAGTATGTGGTTTATTTTGGCCTTTCTGGGTTTTTTCATGTCTAAATTTCGGGGAAGTGTTTGCTCGCAAAGCCTCATTCTCTTTGGATTTTCTGAATTGATATGCCTCCTTCATATTTTTTGCTTGGGTTCCTGTCGATGTATGCTAGGCGTACTCGAGCCCTTTAGTGAAATAATCATGGTCTTCAATGGATAATCATTCTCAGATTTTGCATCGGTCACTGAAAATCTTGTCTCACAATATCAGAGGCATCAACTCTGACACCAAGTGGAATTCATTGCGGAATAATATTTTGGAGTCCAACTGTGACATTGTTTGTATTCAGGAAACAAAAAAGGAATCCTTCGATGACTCATACATTCGTCTTTTCTGCAACCAAAACTTAGATAAATTTGCTCACGGCCCTTCTATTGGAGCTTTTGGAGGTTTCATCACAATTTGGAAAGGCTCCCTCTTTGAGGCTGAGGTAGTTGACCAGAATTTGTTTGGGCACACAATTCGTTTTCGATCTAATCTAACTGATCAAGTCTGGTGGCTTTCCAACATCTATGCCCCTTGTTCTCCTCATGGAAGAGAGGCCTTTCTTGCGTGGTTTTCTAACCTTGAAATTGATGAAGACAAGCTCTGGATTTTTCTTGGTGATTTCAACATGATTAAATATCCCGAGAACCGCAACAAGCTGGGTGGTGACCCTATTAGAATGCTCAATTTTAATTCGACAATTAGTCAGCTGGGTTTACAAGAGATTCCTCTTAAAGGGCAAACTTTCACTTGGTCAAACATGCAACGACAACCTTTGCTTGAAAAGCTGGACTAGTGCTTTGTCTCGCCAACCTGGTCTTCCAACTTCCCCGCCACTTCTGCCCTTACCTTGGCTAGGGGTGCCTCTGATCACGTTCCCTGGGTAGTCAATATCCAAACTAACGTCCCTAAACTGCCCATTTTCTGATTTGAAAATTATTGGCTTCAGCTCGAAGACTTTCATTCCATATTCCAAGGCTCTTGGTCTCATGCTTTGTTTCAGCCTGACCCTGCGAAACGACTTATGGCTAAATTAAAAGGGCAAGAAAGGTGATCCATGGGTGGCAGAAATCCCTACCCAACCTAGCTAAGTTGATTGATAAGGTGGAATTGATCATTTAGCTTATGGATTTTATTGAGGAAAGCAGAGACTTAACGATTCAAGAATGGAATTTTAAGGATGTTCTAGTTCATCACCTACAGGATCTCCTTTCCAATCAGCGTGTCTACTGGAAACAGAGAGGCCAAATCAAATGGGCTATGTTGGGGGATGCTGGTACAAATTTTTTTCATGCAAATGCCACTTCTAAGCACCGCCACAACAATATTTTGTCTCTAACTTGCGATAATGGCATGGTTGTTTCCTCCCATGTGGACAAAGAAGAGATGCTTTTCCAAGCCTTCAAAGATAGATTGGGGACTTCTCAACCAACATCTATGGTTTTCAACTTGTCTGAGTTGGTTAAGCCTGTTATCAACCTGTCAACATTGGAGATGCCCTTCTCCCGCAGTGAGATAGACCAGATCATCAGGAACTTACCTGCTAACAAGTCACCAGGCCCTGATGGTTTTAACACGGATTTTGTGCGTAAATGCTGGCCGGTGATTGCTTCAGACTTTTATGAGCTTTGTGATAAGTTTTACGATGGATCAATCTGCATGGAAAGTATTAATGGATCTTATGTGACTCTCATCCCTAAACACAACTCTCCTGCCTCGGTGGGCGATTATAGACCGATATCTCTCCTCAACACAAGTAAGAAAATCCTGACTAAACTTCTCACTAATCGACTACAACTGGTTATTACTAAATTAGTCCACCAGAATCAATACGGCTTCCTCAAGGCAAGGACAATTCAGGAATGTCTAGCGTGGGCCTTTGAATACATCTCTATCTGTCACAAGTCAGGTAAAGAAATGGTCATCTTAAAATTGGACTTTGAAAAAGCTTTTGACAAATTAGAGCATGCGGCTATCATTTATATTTTGAGACATAAGGGTTTTGGGGACAAATGGATACACTGGATCTCTTTGATTCTTGGCTCTGGCACTTCGCAAGTTCTTTTAAATGGTGTCCCGGGAAGACGTTTTCATTGCAGGTGTGGGGTCCGTCAGGGGGATCCCTTGTCCCCCTTCTCTTTGTTCTAGCAGCAGATCTGCTTCAGTCAATCATTAACAAGGCCAAAGATTGTGGCATCCTCAAGCTCCCAATCCCGCTTTCCTGTGGATCTGACTTTCCGGTTATCCAGTATGCAGATGATACAATTCTGATTTTGGAAGCGTGCCCTAGACAACTCTTCTTCCTTAAAGCGATGCTTAATTCATTTGCAGACTCCACAGGACTCCATGTGAATTATCACAAATCTAATATTTATCCCATCAATGTTTTAGAGCAGAAAATGACAGTTTTAGCTAATACGTTCCACTACAAGGATGGGTCTTTTCCTTTCACGTATCTTGGGCTTCCTTTGGGGCTTAAAAAACCCAAATTGGAAGCATTCCTTCCTCTCATTCAGAAGATTGAAAGAAGACTCGCTTCAACTGCTATATTTTTATCTCAGGCTGGTAGATTACAAATGGTCAACGCGGTATTTTCTTCTCTTTCAACTTACTACATGTGCACCCTGAAGCTCGCCAAAACTGTGATTAAACAGATTGACAAACTTCGACGGCACTGTCTTTGGAGAGGGACAGACATAAATGCAAAAAAACCTTCTCAAGTTGTTTGGAAGTCAGTCTGCAAACCAAAAACCCAGGGGGGGACTTGGAGTCATCAATCTTGAGTTGCAAATAAAGCGCTCCTTATGAAATGCCTCCATAAATTATTTAATAGAGTCAACATCCTATGGATTAACATTATCTGGGCCACTCATTATAGCAATTCTTTGCCTTTAGTTAAACCAGTTGGTTCGTTCTAGTGGAAAGATATTCTCAAAACCCAAGATGTATTTAAGGAAATAGCCTGAGTGGAGATTGGAAATGGAAATACTACTCTCCTTTGGCATGATCGTTGGAATGGTCTGCGCACATCTGAAAGATTCCCGGAGCTTTGGTCTTTTGCCTCTGTCAGAGAGATCAACATTAATCAAGCTCGGTTGGCTTCTCCGAATGAATTGTTCCACACTCCCCTTTCTGCTGAAGCGTTCGGGCAACTACTTTCACTTCAGGACATTCTAGCTAATCTTCAGTTACATGATCACAATGATATTTGGCGCTGCGGTGCCTCTTCCAATCTGTTTTCATCTCAGAAGGTTTATTCTCACTTGGTTGGCACCCATCAGTCGCACCCCCTCTTCTCTTGGTTATGGAAATCTAAATGCCAACCTAAACACAAGGTGTTTTTCTGGTTATTGCTCAAAAATAGATTGAATACCCGCTCCTTCCTCAGGCGACGTTCAATGCCTTTGGACCCTTTCACATGCGATAACTACATTCTTCAGATTGAAGAGACGGTTATTCATCTCTTCTTCAGATGTAACTTTGCTCGGAGATGTTGGTTACTTTTGGGCTTCCTCCCGCCGCGTACAACGGATCTCCTGCATACCTTAATGAGGATTAGAAGGAGATTACAAGTCCCTTGGAGGTTAGAAACTATTATCATTATGACGTGGTGCATCTAGAGAAGCAGAAACAATTGGATTTTCAACGAGATCCCTCCCTCAGTTATTGAGTGCAAGGCTATGTTCAGGAACGAAATTTCCCTGTTGTGTCATCGAGTCAAGCCTAATCTTAAGGAGGAAATTTCCATTTGGTTACTTCATTTAGGGCTGTAACTCTTCCCCCCTGCTTTTTCTTCCCTTTCTTTGTAATTTTCCTTTTCTTATCCTGACTTTGGTTCTTTTTTTGAGTTAATAAATTTACCGTAGGACCTTCCTACAGTACCTTCACTTCAAAAAAAGTCCAACAAACACTTTTTATGCAGAAATGAGTTAGTAGCCAAAACAAAGTGCTAGAAACATAGAATAGGGTGTGTGCAACTTATCCAAACACTTTAACTTCATGTTTATGTCGATTTGCCCAAAGTTGCACTTTGGCCCTCTAATTTAGCTCATATGGACTTGATCTCTTCAACTTGCCTTTTATGGACCTATGCTCATATTCATATGAATATAATTAGTTCAAGATGGTGTGTTGAGCACTTAATCACCAAAATAGTTATAAATGGTCCTATGACACATTTCCCTTTCAGTTGTGTACTCACCCTTGCTTTCACATAAACACTAGGTTATCCTTAGTGCGACCCTTGCTCAGGAGAAGAGGAAGCAATCAAAATGTATCCCCTAGATTCTAGGACTTCAATGAATTTGAAGACTAGGCTAGTGGTCTCCCAGTCAGATGCCTATGGAGGGTTTATTCGTACTAGCTACGTTTCTACCTATGCACTTTGAACTATGTGGATGTCTTTGACATCGGTCTGTAATAAGTTTAAATACTCTCTATATTATTACATTTCGAGCACTGTGCAATGATGTAAGATCTATGTAATCAATGTGTACATGATTTTGATCCTAGCATGCACATGGTTCGCATTCGATTTTCCTTCTGAAACTGGTTGTGACAATAACCTATCTTGTTTTGTACAATTTTGATAGGTGTGTTGCTATCTCTACAGCAAAAGAGTTATGCAACTTATGTTTCAATAATATCTCTAGCCTAACAAGCTAAACTAGAAAATTAAGAACACAACACAACCTAGGTAAGAAATACATAAAGTTTGGAATCTTAATTAAGATAGAGAAGCAAACTCTCATCAACAACTCTAATATCTTTACCTAGGTATCAAGAAGCTCATAGTTCCCTTTAGCCTCTATTTAAGCCCTTCGCAAGGATGCCCTCACAAGGCCAAGCTCCCCATAGGGTAACTCCATGGATAGCCATGTGCCTTTCTCATGCGTAGGTGGGTATGTGAGATGACCTTTTCTGGATTGCTCTGTACCATCTTCACCATCAAGCTTTCGGCCAAACTGTGGGAGCCTTGTTCTCTCTAGTACACGTGGATGGCCACTCTGCAAATACGATTGGTATGGTCCCGCAAGACTACAAGACCCTCCAAGTATAATAATGGTGTGCACAAGCACCACGTGGCAAGAGGTATGCAAACCTTACTAAACACTACACTACAGGAATTAAAAAATATTGGTTAGTTTAAGTACGTTGGTGTTGACGTACATAAACTGCAGAAGAACGTTAGTTTTCGGTGTCCCCGACGTACTTATTCTGGTGACATCGACATACTTACGGTTAAGTACGTCGGCCTCACCATACTTATCATGTTATGTATGTTGGAATAAATACATTAGCTAAGTACGTGGGGGAACTGACATACTTACTTTAAGAACGCTGGCCTATTAGAGTAAGAGCATTGGTTCCTAACTGATGTTCTTGAATCGGTTTCCTATAGTGCTAGACCGAAACCTAGAGCAAGCACACAATCGATAGTCAAACTAGCTTAGGCACTCCACAAAGCACCTACACTTATCACCATATGTATTACTAAGCACATTGCAAGTGGAGAGCACACTAGAATAGAGCACCAAATTCTTTGGTATATTCCTCATCTTCCACACATTTGAAATGACTTGTTGGGGTGGTATTTATAGGCTCCAAGTCCAAAAGTAGTCATTGTCAAAGTTGCAGCATCTTGTATATGCACCAAACATGTCTGGTGATAGCATGAGACGTGTGACAATTTGACCGTTGTGATACTTTTCTATGAGCACTAGACTTCTACACTAGGTAGGAGCACCAGCCATGTCTAGTGGTTTAATAGGGGTGAACATTATGTCATGTGTGCACATGATAGGATCACAAGATATGTCTAGTGTGTATTTTCAGCACGACATACTTTCGTAGTTTATGCATAACTTTTAGCACCAAGCTTCGATTTTGATGATCTTGAACTTTTTTTTGGAAAGCTCTATAACTCAGATATTAAGCCATATCAATTTGAGCATATAGAAAATCATGTGAACAGTTTAATTCATCCAACTCTTTGTCTCTACTTTGGTAGCTTTAATCTTTGTTCATATCTTTGCGCTCGGGCTTCTATTTTTTGTTACTTTAGACATCTTGGGGAGTCTTGCAGGTGTTAAACATGGCTTCTCATGTCTTTCTTGTCATTAATTATTCAGACCAGTTAGTTTGTCTAAGTCCAAGTCCACCATGCATATAATTAAACTACATCTTGTATATTAGCAAATAATATTAGTTCAAATAGTAATATTGTTCGTCAAACACCAAAATTTGAAACTTAATGGGCACATATAGGGTCTATTTTCCGTACTTCGATGTAAAAGTAAACTCGATGATTTTCACGAGACAACGATTTATACAAGTTCAGGCCACCGTAAAACGTAATAGCCTATAAAGTGTATTGACTTTGCGTTGAATTATTGTTACAAAGGGGTACTTTTGCCTCTCTTTGTATAGTTTAGAGGGCAGGTGAACAATTCTAGCTAGTACTAGTCGATAAACGCAGAAGGTTTCTAATTCTATTACAGAATAGTCCTTTTCATCCGACCTAGTCGGTTTTACTTGTTTTAGATGGCAGGCACATATTGGTCTTGTTACTTACCTTTTCTTGTATGGACATAGCAGAAAACAGTTTCTTATGAACAAAGCACGCAATCTTTACCTTCAAATGAGATATATAGTAGGACGGAGTACAAGAAAAAGAAATGGATGCAAACTAAAAATTACAGGGTGAGATCTATAACCAGAAAGGAAGACACAACCCCGATCCAATCCCGATACCACGCACATTTCGTCGAACGGTGGCATGCATGCAGATTGCAGAACATTACTACTGGATGGTGCAGGCTCCATCATGCGACCTCTCTTCGTAGCAGCCGTAGTATGGTGGGTACCCGCCGGCGCTTCCGTGGTTGTAGTAGCTGTAATAAGGGTGGCTACTAGGCACGGCGGCGCACTGATCATAGCTGCAGCCGCCGCACGCGCTGCTGCTGGGCCTGCAGCTGGAGGAGGAGCAGCAGCGGCGTTTGCAGAGCCACGCCTTGCACTCCTTCTCGCACTTCTCCTTGCACTCCTTCTCGCACCTCTCCTTGCACTCCTTGCAGCAGGTGACCTTGTCGCACCTCTCCTTGCACAGCTTCTCGCACGCCTCCTTGCAGGGGTCCTTCTTGGCGGGCTTGTCGTCCTCCACGCTCACGATGGTCGCCTCGAAGCACTTCTTCTTCAGCCGCTGCACCACGCGCACCGGGTCCACGGTCCCCACCACCGTCAGCGTGCACTTCTCGGCGTCGATCGTCATGGACTTGATTCCTGGTAAGTAATAAGGGGTCATATCATATATAATACATGTCATCAGCCTGAGGCTGACAGCAAATATGTATGTATATAGTATATACAATTGTTCATAAATAAGATAGAAAGATAGAAAAGCAGATAGATACCTTGGTTCTTGGAAACAATTGCTAGGATCTCACTCTTGCATTTTTCGCCGATGAGGTCGGCTTTGATAACGATCTTCTGCAATAGGATGAGCGAACAGAAAGCATTCAGTACGTACGTATATATGAATGATCCGTGGGCACAAATGATCCGGAGTTCATCTGCAGCAGGAATTATTAGAGGCATTATTCTTGTCACAAGAACTGAACCTTAGACATTGCGCTCGAGATGGATCGCAGACTGCCGGTGTGTCGATCGGGACGGGAGGAGACGACGGCTCTGCTGGTCGCACGTAGCAGGCTGCAGCACCGTGAATGTTCGTTGCGGAATCTGTGTCGAAACTTGGGCTGTTTATAGGCGGCAATCCTGGAAGTCAACTCGGCGAGACAGCAGCTGCTGTCAACACGCCATTGGATGGGACCTGGTCGCAGGAATATATGCACACTTGTAATCCACACTTGCAGTGCAGGAACTATAGATATATATATCATAGTCGCAACTGTCTGGACGACCACTTGTTAGTCAATCCCCTTGCTGTGGGATGTCACTGACTTAGCTCATTAGGGTTGGTCGGGTTTTTGCTCGTACACATGGTTGTTAGGATGGGGAATTTTTAGGGACTAATTAATGATGGTGTTTGTTTCGGCTTCTGGTCGCCAGAAGTTGTTACGGACCATCAAACATTCAACTTTTCAGTCTGACTTTGTGAGAATCATTTTGATGAAAACTGTTCAAAATCAACGTGAACACAGAATCGGTCGAGTCGTCGCAATAATAACAATCCGTCAGTTTTTACATCCTAAACCCTATGAACGCATTTATCTTCTTTCGCACGTAATCCACGCGATAATCAGATTCTCCTTATAGCTAGATTTTTAGAAAAGCTCGTTACTCGGTTCTTCTCTCTTGTCCTCTTCTTCTCCATCTTCGACAGCCTTAAACTATCTTCAGTGGACCCTATAAAATAGGGGACGTGAAACTGTAGATGACATTGTTTGCCACTTATTGGGGACTTGTTCTCAAATGTTATGAGTTAAGAACAAGGCAACACGAAAAATGTTAAACGTTAAAGCCCTTCGTCATTCGAGGCATTATTTACTTTAGGATATAATGATCTTCGGACAAAGGTTATGAAGGACATACCTTCATCGATGTAACATATAATAATGAAGAAAGAATCATATGAAATGTAAAAGATAACATGAATAATTATATATCAACTCATTTCTATTTTATTACTATGGAAAAATAGAAATGATATCAAATTACAAATGTACCTTCAGCTCAAAATAAGGTAAGGGTACAAGTGTGACGCAAAAGCAAAATGCCAAGTCCGCGTGAACAGTACGGGAGCACTGTTCATCTATTTATAGGCACGGGACGCAGCCCATGTACAATTACACTCATGCCCTTTACATTTGCTAATGACTCTATAGTAATCCATCAAGGTCTAAATAGCTTTTTCCTTTTTAAGTCGGTTCCCCTTTCTGCTACCATGCCGAAGCTCCCCTGCGCACAAATTCGGCTCTACGCCAACCTTCGTATTCTTTGTCCTTCTTCAGATTGTGGTTCTGATCCGAGTCCGAAGGTACCTGTTTGTGTATCATACTCCAGAAATATTGTTAAATCATGTTTTTGAGGACCTTCGGAAGACGAAGGCCCCCAACAGTAGCCCCTCGCAAGGTTAATTTGTTAGAATAACGAATTCAGATTGCGATATGGACGAAGGCCCTAAGCCGAAGGTCCGAAAAAACACCTTCCTTTGCTAGAATAGCAATAGTCAATGACAGACGGGGCCCTCCGACTTGGAGCGCGTTAGGCATATAAATAAGAACTCACCCCGAGCACATTTGCTGCAATACTTGCCGCCTGTTTTGTTTGGTTAATTTCTTGGCTCTTGCCTGCCAACGCTTGCTTGGTTTTTTAGATTTTCTAAGCTTCGACTGTAAGAACACATTTTCACCATTTCCAAAGAAAAGATGTCTCAAGACAAGAAGATAGCTGCTGAAACGAAGCTAACCGACGAGGAGAAACTTCTTGAGGAAAAGACTGTTGGATTCATTGAGTCAATTGCAAAGACCAATACAGAAAAGATTACAAAAAGAAATTTTAGAAGGCTTATCTGAAGATACCGATGACAGCGATAGTTATGATGCGGAAAGTGGTGGCGAAGACTCCGAAGATCGGCTCTGGCGACCAAGTCACGCAGTCTTCAGGAAATCGACTATCAGACAAAGTCATCTTGATAACATGAGAGAAAGGTACTTTCGAGACATATCTATTGTGAGAGCTGACAACAGAGACAAGACTGTTCCCGTTCCTGAAGAGAATGAAGTCGTAATCTACCGAAGCTTCTTCATGGCTGGCTTCGGTTCCCCTTAAGCAGATTTGTGGTTGGAGTTCTGAAGATATATGAGATTTTCCTTCACCAGATTACCCCCGAAGCAATTATCAGAATGGGGATCTTCGTCTGGGCCGTGAGGAGTCAAGGTTTGGAGCCAAGTGCAAAATGCTTTTGCAGCATGCATGAATTATGCTATGAAACGAAGCCTTGGGGTAAGGAACAGTATCATAACAATTTTGGTTGCTATAGCTTCATGGCTCGTTCAGGCTCAAGCTGCCCAGTGCCAACCTTTCGAAAGAGATGGCCCGGAGACTGGATGAAAGAATGGTTCTATGTGAAGAATGATTTAAAAGCAAGAGAAGATATTAAAGAAATCATCATGCGCCCCATCTGGTCGAGCTTCGGCCTTCGAAAGCCGAAGGTAGAGATTGATGAGGGAGCCAAAGCGTGCCAAAGGGCCTTTAGCACAGTCTGCACATTTATTGGGACAAGGGACTTAGTCCAAGAGCACGTGGCCTACAGAATATGGCCACTGATAGACAACTGGGAGATGCCAAAAGAGACCATCAACAATCCTAACGAAGGTGGTTTGGTTCGGTTTAAATATACTTTCAGGTTTAGAGACCAATTTATCGAACCAGACGACGACTGGCTGAAGTGTGTTGAAAACACCAGTGACGAACTACTTGGAGTCTACTCCAAATCTGAAGATAACGCACTATCTGCGGCCTTCGGGAGCCAGAAAAAGAAGAGGCTAAATATTGTTTTTGATGCTATTGGATTTATGTACCCTGACTACCGCTACCCACCACAGGGGCAGAAGAGAAAGAGTGCAACTTCTGGGAAGGATGTTGCTTCAGCTGCTCCAAGCGAGCCCGCGCCGAAGAGGAAAAAGGTGAAGGTTCTTACTCACCGATCGCGATATATTGAACCGACCACAGTGTCTGAATTTGGTGGTGAGACCTCTTCGGCTACCGAAGCCAAAGAACCTGCGCTTATGCAGAGGATTGAAGAGCCGGCGGTAATGCCGAAGGCATCCTCAGCCAAACTAGCTGAGCCGAAGGCCGATAATATTGAAGAGACAGGAGTCGAGGGGACCAAAATATTAGAAGTTCTAAGCCCTTCGGCAGAAGTGACAGTGCCAAAGGCACAAAAAGGTCTTACAACGACCCCCAAGAGGAAAAGGATGGCCAGTGTACTGGATGTGCTGGAGACGATAAAAACTTCAAGCTCTACTCCACGGAAAACTGTCGAGGCTTCAAGAACGCAGACTGATACAAGGCTGACCGAAGCCGAAGCTACAAAGAGCCAGGCCAACACCGAGGCTGGGCCTTCAGAGCACGCCAAGGAGAAATCCTTGGAAACCAGAGAAAAGGCGGTGGAAAAATAAGCTGTAGAACAAATTCCGCCTGAAAAGTTGGCACATCTACTCCCGAAGCGCCTTCCGAAGCTCTTGATTATATTATACGACATGCTTCGGGAAAAAGGTTATCTGAAGAAGAGATTTTTAAGCTAAACACTATGCCCGAGAACTGAAGTATCTGAAGGGGGCCTTAGTGTTCAATGTCACAGACAAAGATGACTTCTTATACTGTCTCCCAGACAACAAAGAATTATCTGTCTGCCGGGAGATGGCCAGAAGTATGGGGTTCCCGAAGCTTGAAGCTGGCCTCTGCGCCATGATGAAGGATGATCTTGCAGATAGCCTCGCATATAACAGTCTGAAGGTACAAAAATTGTATATTTGGAAGTTTACGAATTCTGAATTATTCTTTTGCTCTTATATTAACTCGTTCATTCTTTTCATATAGGGTTTAATACTTAGCAACGCCTTAAGGGCGCAGAAGAATGCCGAAGATGAGAGTTGCACTATTGCTCTCAACAATCTTCGAACAGAGGTTATTAAGCTGAGGAACGAAGCTTTGGAAAAAGATAAAATTCTACTTACTCTGGTGGATAAGGTAAAGGGGGATGAAGCTAACTACAAGGCCCAATCTGAAATCCAAAGGGGCAAAATCGAAACCCTTCAAAAGCAACTGGCCGAAGCTAAATTGAAATGTGCTATTGCCGAAGCTGATCGAGACGCCAGTGATTACTAGAAGAATTATTGGGAAAAACAGTTGTAGAACTTCGCTCCTCAAAAGAAAGATGTTACGAAAAATCTATAGAATGTGTAAAAAAGATAAAAATTAGCTTCGCCAATGTTGGCGCATATTCAAGTGAAGACAACTTCGTATGGGGCGATCCCAAAGGTCCAATTGAATGGATCAGCGGTGAGGCCAAAGCGTTTGAGGAGATTTTGAGTGATCGTGGGGATGTCTGCGCCTTCTCAGGTGCGAGGGGAATTACAGCTATTTTGGAGAAGTCAGGTTGCGATCATGTGAAAGCTTTGGCCCAAGCCGAAGCTGCTTTATCGGTTGACGATACGAAGGACCCCTCGGCCGAAGCAAGCTTAGTAGGTGGAAATTTTTTTACTAGACATCTAGGAAAATGGCGGCCGAGGGATGACCCACGAAATAATAACGAAGAGTGAAAAAGATACTCATGATGCTAGGGAAGCAACAAAGGCATCTGAAAAAGCTACGGAACTCAAAAGACGGATAGGTATTGCTTAATAGCTTTTAACTTTATTGTTTATTTTTGTGACTTCGAACTGATTTACTTTTTCTACCGCAGCTGAACTATCGCCTCCCCCAGAGCCCTTCGAGTCATTGGTGGACCCAGAGGCAAAGAAATTAGCAGAAATTATTAGCATGGCTGAAACCATTATGGACGAAGTCATTACTCAACTGCTGACCGAAGCTGCAGACAAAGTTTTGAAAGAAGAAGAATAAATATTGTAAAAATATTGCCAGAATATTAATGTAACATTTGCTGGACTATGCTTGTAATATTTGGTACTCATGGGTTTTTAATGTAATGTATAAATGGCTTTATAATCCATTTCTTTGTGATGCATGAAATTTTTATTGTACATACCGTTTTTGAGCCTTTGGCGAAAAAACACATTCCCTTCTTTTCATGCTTCGTAAAGAAGAGTTTTTATGCTTCGTGAAAAATCCTCCAATCGTCGTAGAAACATTATTGCTTCGTCAGTGTCGGCGTTTCGAGACCGGGGGGTCCCTCATGCCGACGAGTGAGTGCCGCGTGCCCCAGCCCAGATGGGTCGAGCGCGTGGGCGAGCGCAAAGGGGGGAAAGGAGCGAGGAGGCCGGAGTCCGACGCGAGAGAGATGGGAATCCCGCGGCCTTCGTGTTCGTCCCGCGCCCAGGTCGGGTGCGCTTGTAGTAGGGGATTACAAGCGTCCACGCGGGTGAGGGAAGCGAGCGGCCCCAAGAGAGCGCCTGTCCCGTCCTCGTCCCGCGCGGCCAACCTTCTCTAAGAAGGCCTTGGTCCTTCCTTTTATAGGCGTAAGGAGAGGATCCAGGTGTACAATGGGGGTGTAGCAGAGTGCTACGTGTCTAGCGGGGGAAGAGCTAGCGCCCTAGGTACATGCCAATGTGGCAGCCAGAGAGATCTTGGCACCCTGCTGGTGTGATGTCGTGGCTGTCGGAGGAGCAACGGAGCCTGGCGGAGGGACAGCTGTCGGAGCGGTTGGGTCCTTGCTGACGTCCCCCTGCTTCCGTAAGGGAGCTGAGAGCCGCCGTCGTCACAGGGCTAGCGGGGCGCCATCATTGCCTATCTGGCGGAGCTAGCCAGATGGGATACCGGTCTTGTTCTCTGTGGCCCGAGTCGGCTCGGGGTAGGGTGATGATGGCGCTTCCTGTTGACGTGGCGGGCCTGTGCCCTAGGTCGGGCGACGTGGAGGCTCCTCCGAAGCCGAGGTCGAGTTTGTCCTTCATGGCCGAGGCCGAGTCCGAGCCCTTGGGTCGGGCGAGGCGGAGGTCGTCGGCAGAGGCCAGGGCGGTGTCCGAGCCCTGGGGTCGGGTGAAGCGGAGTTCATCGTCTTCTGGGGCTGAGCCCGAGTCCGAGCCCTAGGTCGGGCGGAGCGGAGTTCGCCGTCTTCCGGGTCTTAGCCCGAGTCCGAGCCCTGGGTCGGGCGGAGCGGAGTTCGCCGTCTTCCGGGTCTTAGCCCGAGTCCGAGCCCTGGGTCGGGCGGAGCGGAGTTCGCCGTCTTCCGGGGCGGAGCCCGAGTCCGAGCCCTGGGTCGGGCGGAGCGGAGTTCGCCGTCTTCCAGGGCGGAGCCCGAGTCCGAGCCCTGGGTCGGGCGGAGCTTCCTATGGTGCCTTTGGCAGGACCTGGCTCCCTGTCAGCATCACTCTGTCAAGTGGCGCTGCAGTCGGAGTGGCGCAGGCGGCGCTGTCCTTCTGTCAGACCAGTCAGTGGAGCGGCGAAGTGACGGCGGTCACTTCGGCTCTGCCAGAGGGCGCGTGTCAGGATAAAGGTGTCAGGCCACCTTTGCGTTAAATGCTCCTGCGATTTGGTCGGTCGATGCGGCGATTTAGTCAGGGTTGCTTCTTAGCGAAGGCAGGGCCTCGGGCGAGCCGAAGATGTGTCCGCTGTTGAAAGGGGGCCTCGGGCGAGACGGAAATCCCTCGGGGTCGACTGCCCTTGCCCGAGGCTAGGCTCGGGCGAGGCATGATCGAGTCGCTCGAATGGACTGATCCCTGACTTAATCGCACCCATCAGGCCTTTGCAGCTTTATGCTGATGGGGGTTACCAGCTGAGAATTAGGAGTCTTGAGGGTACCCCTAATTATGGTCCCCGACAGTAGCCCCCGAGCCTCGAAGGGAGTGTTAGCACTCGCTTGGAGGCTTTCGTCGCACTTTTTTGCAAGGGGACCAGCCTTTCTCGGTTGCATTTTGTTCCGGTGGGTGCGCGCGAGCGCACCCGCCGGGTGTAGCCCCCGAGGCCTCGGAGGAGTGGTTTCACTCCTTCGAGGTCTTAATGCCTTGCGTAATGCTTCGGCTGGTCTGGTTGTTCCCTCATGCGAGCTGGCCGTAGCCCGGGTGTACGGTCGGGGCCCAAGTTCTCGGGCTGGTATGTTGACGCTGTCAACGGTTCGGCCGGAGCCGGGTTTGCGAGAGCAGCCCCCGAGCCTCTGCACAGGGCAAGAGGGCGATCAGGGACAGACTCGGCTTTTTTACATACGCCCCTGCGTCGCCTTTCCGCAAGGAGGAGGGGGGGGGGAGAGCGCCATGTTACCCTCGATGGGCGCCGAACATGGTGTCTCCGGTGAGCTGCAAGCGGGTAATCCGAGTGGACGTCCGTGCCCCGTTCGTGAGGGGTCGGCTAGGGGCCCAGAGGCACGCCCAAAAGTACCTGCGGGTGATCTGCCGGACCCGGTCCCCTGGCGACGGGGTCCGAGGGCTCGATGCCTCCCTCCGATGGGATTCCGTTACAAGATCGCTCCCGCTGGTCTCGGAAATGTCCTAGGGTACCTCGGGAGCGCAGCCCGAGCCTTGGTTATGTATCGAACGTACCCCTGGTCATCCCTCGCTCGGCGTCTGAGGCGGCTGTGAACCCTTCGGGGGCCAGCCTTCGAACCCCTGATCAGTAATGGGCACGGAGCCCGAGTAGCCTGAGGCGGCCGTGGAACCCTTCGGGGGGCCGGCCTTCGAACCTCTGACCAGTAGTGGGTGTAGGGCCCACGCGATCTGAGGCGGCTGTTGAACCCTTCGGGGGGCCAGCCTTCGAACCCCTGATCAGTAAGGAGGCTCGGAGCCTGGTTCCTTCATGGGGAAGGATCCCTTTCGGGGTATCCCCCTTTCCCGGTCCCTGTCGCAAGAGATAGAGAAAGAGGAAAAAGGAAAAAGGATACGAAACCGAACGACGAGGCGTACCTTTTTTGGCGCGGTTGTTTCGGCGAAGGCGAAGCGTCGCCCGCTGCTCCTGCCAGAAGCGCCGCCTGGGTGCGAGGTATATGAACAACTTGGAAACATCTTAAGGGTAGAAGCGACGTAGCTGTTGGATGTTCCAAGCGTTGTCGTAGACCTCACCTTGATTGTTGGCCAGCTTGTACGTTTCGGGCTTCAGAACTTTGGCGATGACGAACGGCCCCTCCCAGGGGGGCGTGAGCTTGTGCCTCCCTCGGGTGTCTTGCCGCAGCCGAAGCACCAGGTCGCCCACCTGGAGGTCTTGGGGTCGGACCCCTCGGGCGTGGTAGCGCCGCAGGGACTGCTGATACCGCGCCGAGTGTAGTAAGGCCCTGTCCCGAGCCTCTTCCAGCTGGTCCAGCGAGTCTTCTCGGCTAGCCTGGTTGCTTTGATCGTCGTAGGCCCTCATCCTCGGGGAGCCGTATTCCAGGTCAGCGGGCAGGACGGCCTCGGCCCCGTAGACCAGGAAGAACGGCGTGAAACCCGTGGCTCGGCTCGGCGTTGTCCTCAGGCTCCAGACCACCGAGGGGAGTTCCTTCATCCATCGCTTGCCGAAGTTGTTGAGGTCGTTGTAAATCCGAGGCTTGAGCCCTTGTAGAATCATGCCGTTGGCACGCTCTACTTGCCCATTCGACATGGGATGAGCCACGGCGGCCCAGTCCACCCGGATGTGGTGATCCTCGCAAAAATCCAAGAATTTTCTGCCGGTGAACTGGGTGCCGTTGTCGGTGATGATGGAGTTTGGGACCCCGAAGCGATGGATGATGTTGGTGAAGAACGCCACCGCCTGCTCGGACCTGATGCTGTTCAGGGGTCGGACCTCGATCTACTTGGAGAATTTGTCGATGGCGACCAGCAGGTGCGTGTAGCTCCCGGACGCCTTCTGCAAGGGACCGACGAGGTCCAGACCCCACACAGCGAAGGGCCAGGTGATGGGTATCGTCTGCAGAGCCTGAGCGGGCAGGTGGGTCTGCTTCGCATAGAATTGACATCCTTCGCAGGTGCGGACAATTCTAGTGGCGTCAGCCACCGCTGTCGGCCAGTAGAAGCCTTGCCGGAAAGCATTCCCGACGAGGGCTCGAGGCGCTGCATGATGGCCGCAAGCCCCCGAGTGTATTTCTTGCAGGAGTTCCTGACCTTCGGCGATGGAGATGCATCGCTGGAGGATGCCCGAGGGGCTGCGGTGGTAGAGCTCCTTCTCATCGCCCAGCAAGACGAACGACTTGGCGTGTCGCGCTACCCGCCGAGCCTCGGCTTGGTCGAGGGGTAGTTCTCCTTGGCGGAGATATTGCAGGTACGGGGTCTGCCAATCTCGATCAGGCGTGGCCCCGCTCCGCTCCTCCTTGATGCGCAGCGCCTCGCCCTCGGGGGCCGAGGGTACCTCGGGCTGAACCGAGGACGCCTCGGGCTGGACCGAGGGTACCTCGGGCTGGACCGAGGGTGCCTCGGGCTCGGGCGTGTCGTTGATCTTGACGGAGGGTTGGTGCAGATCCTGGGAGAAGACGTCCGGGGGAACCGTCGTTCGCCCCGAGGCTATTTTTGCCAGCTCGTCCGCAGTCTCGTTGTAGCGCCGAGCGATGTGGTTAAGCTCGAGCCCGTAGAACTTGTCTTCCAGGCGCCGAACCTCATCGCAGTAGGCCTCCATCTTCGGGTCGCGGCAGTGGGAGTTCTTCATGACTTGGTCGATGACGAGCTGCGAGTCGCCGCGAGCGTCGAGGCGTCGAACCCCTAGCTCGATGGCGATTCGCAATCCGTTGATCAGAGCTTCGTACTCAGCCACATTGTTGGACGCCGGGAAATGGAGGCGTAGCACGTAGCGTAGGTGTTTCCCGAGGGGCGAGATGAAGAGCAGGCCCGCGCCGGCTCCTGTCTTCATCAGCGACCCGTCGAAAAACATGGTCCAGAGCTCCGGTTGGATCGGAGCCGTCGGTAGCTGGGTGTCGACCCATTCGGCTACGAAGTCCGCCAAGACCTGGGACTTGATGGCCTTCCGAGGGGCGAACGAGATTGTCTCGCCCATGATTTCCACCGCCCACTTTGCAATCCTGCCCGAGGCCTCTCGGCACGGGATGATCTCCCCCAGGGGGAAGGATGACACCACAGTTACCGGGTGAGACTCGAAGTAGTGTCGCAACTTCCACCTCGTCAGGATCACTGCGTACAGCAGCTTCTGAACTTGTGGGTAGCGGATCTTGGTTTCAGACTGCACCTCGCTGACGAAGTAAACTGGCCTCTGAACGGGCAATGCATGCCCCTCTTCTTGCCTCTCGACCACAATCGCGGCGCTAACCACCTGAGTGGTCGCGGCGACGTAGACCAAGAGGGCTTCTCCATCAGCTGGGGGTACCAAGATAGGCGCCTTTGTAAGAAGCGCCTTCAGGTTCCCGAGAGCTTCCTCGGCCTCAGGTGTCCAAGTGAAGCACTCGGCCTTCCTTAAGAGGCGGTATAGAGGCAGGCCTCTTTCGCCGAGGCGTGAGATGAACCGGCTCAGGGCCGCGAGACATCCCATGACCCTCTGTACACCTTTTAAGTCCTTGATGGGCCCCATGTTGGTGATGGCTGCGATCTTCTCCGGGTTGGCTTCGATGCCTCGCTCGGAGACGATGAACCCCAAGAGCATGCCCCGGGGCACCCCGAAGACACACTTCTCGGGATTGAGCTTGACGCCTTTCGCTTTGAGACATCGGAATGTCACTTCAAGGTCGGAGAGGAGGTTGGAAGCCTTCCTTGTCTTGACTATGATGTCATCGACGTAAGCCTCGACCGTGCGACCGATGTGTTCGCCGAACACATGGTTCATGCACCGCTGGTACGTCGCACCCGCGTTCCTCAAACCGAACGACATGGTGACATAGCAGTACATGCCGAAGGGCGTGATGAAAGAAGTCGCGAGCTGGTCGGACTCTTTCATCCGGATTTGGTGATACCCTGAGTAGGCATTGAGGAAGGACAGGGTTTCGCACCCAGCAGTGGAATCCACGATTTGATCGATGCGAGGCAGAGGGTAGGGAACCTTCGGACATGCTTTGTTGAGAACAGTGTAGTCTACACACATCCGCCATTTCCCCCCTTTCTTTCTCACAAGCACAGGGTTGGCAAGCCATTCGGGATGGAATACCTCTTTGATGAATCCTGCTGCCATTAGCTTGTGGATCTCCTCGCCTATCACTCTGCGCTTCTCCTCGTCGAATCGGCGCAGAGGCTGCCTGACGGGTCGGGCTCCGGCCCGAATATCCAGCGAGTGCTCGGCGACATCCCTCGGTATGCCGGGCATGTCCGAGGGACTCCACACAAAGACGTCGGCGTTTGCGCGGAGAAAGTCGACGAGCACAGCTTCCTATTTGGGGTCGAGCCCGGAACCGATCCGGATCTGCTTGGAGGTGTCGCCACTGGGGTCGAGAGGGACAGCCTTAACCGTCTCCGCTGGCTCGAAGTTGCCGGCATGTCGCTTCACGTCTGGCACCTCTTCGGAGAGGTTCTCCAGGTCGGCGATGAGGGCCTCGGACTCGGCGAGGGCCTCGGCGTACTCCACGCACTCCACGTCGCATTCGAACGCGTGTTTGTACGTGGGGCCAACGGTGATGACCCCATTGGGGCCCGGCATCTTGAGCTTCAGGTAGGTGTAGTTGGGGACGGCCATGAACTTCGCATAGCATGGCCTCCCCAATACCGCGTGGTAGGTTCCTCGGAACCCGACCACCTCGAACGTCAAAGTCTCCCTTCGGAAGTTGGAGGGCGTTCCGAAGCAGACGGGAAGGTCGAGCCGTCCGAGGGGCTGGACGCGCTTCCCAGGAATGATCCCGTGGAAGGGCGCAGCGCCTGCTCGGACGGAGGACAGATCGACGCGCAGGAGCCTGAGGGTCTCGGCGTAGATGATGTTGAGGCAGCTGCCCCCATCCATCAGGACCTTGGTGAGCCTGACGTCGCCGACGATGGGGTCGACGACGAGCGGGTATTTCCCCGGGCTCGGCACGTGGTCGGGGTGGTCAGCTTGGTCGAAGGTGATGGGCTTGTCGGACCAGTCTAGGTAGACTGGCGCCGCCACCTTCACCGAGCAGACCTCCCGACGCTCTTGCTTGCGATGCCGAGCCGAGGCATTCGCCGCATGCCCTCCGTAGATCATGAAGCAGTCGCGGACCTCAGGGAACTCTCCTGCTTGGTGATCTTCCTTTTTGTCGTCGTCGCGGGCCCTGCCACCCTCTGCGGGTGGCCCGGCCTTGTGGAAGTGGCGCCGAAGCATGACGCACTCCTCGAGGGTGTGTTTGACGGGCCCCTGATGGTAGGGGCACGGCTCCTTGAGCATCTTGTCGAAGAGGTTAGCACCTCCGGGGGGCTTCCGAGGGTTCTTGTACTCGGCGGCAGCGACAAGGTCCGCGTCGGCGGCGTCGCGTTTCGCTTGCGACTTCTTCTTGCCTTTCTTCTTGGCGCCGCGCGGAGTAGACACCTCGGGAGCCTCTTCCGATGGGCGGCCCTGGGGCTGCTTGTCCTTTCGGAAGATGGCCTCGACCGCCTCCTGGCCAGAGGCGAACTTGGTGGCGATGTCCATCAGCTCGCTCGCCCTGGTGGGGGTCTTGCGACCCAACTTGCTCACCAGGTCGCGGCAGGTGGTGCCGGCAAGGAACGCGCCGATGACATCTGAGTCGGTGATGTTGGGCAGCTCAGTGCGCTGCTTCGAGAATCGCCGGATGTAGTCCCGAAGAGACTCTCCCGGCTGTTGCCGGCAGCTTCGAAGGTCCCAGGAATTCCCGGGGCGCACGTACGTGCCCTGGAAATTGCCGGCGAAGGCTTGGACCAAATCATCCCAGTTGGAGATCTGCCCCGGAGGCAGGTGCTCCAACCAGGCGCGAGCAGTATCGGAGAGGAACAGGGGGAGGTTGCGGATGTTGAGGTTGTCGTCGTCCGTTCCACCCAGTTGGCAGGCCAGGCGGTAGTCTGCGAGCCACAGTTCCGGTCTCGTTTCCCCCGAGTACTTTGTGATAGTAGTCGGGGGTCGGAACCGGGCCGGGAACGGCGCCCGTCGGATGGCCCGACTGAAGGCCTGCGGACCGGGTGGTTCGGGCGAGGGACTTCGATCCTCCCCGCTGTCGTAGCGTCCCCCACGCCTGGGGTGGTAGCCTCGGCGCACCCTTTCGTCGAGGTGGGCCCGACGGTCGCGACGATGGTGCTCGTTGCCGAGGTGGCCCGGGGCCGCAGGCGCGGTGTTGCGCGTGCGCCCGGTGTAGACCGAGGCTTCCCGCATGAATCGGGAAGTCGCGGCATGAGGTTCCGAGGGGTATCCCTGCCTTCGGGAGGCAGAGCTCTCGGCCCATCGGGCCGCAGCGCCTTCCAGAAGATTCTTGAGCTCTCCCTGGATTCGCCGACCCTCGGTGGTTGATGGCTCCGGCATCGCGCGGAGGAGCATCGCTGCGGCTGCCAGGTTCTGACCGACCCCGCTGGATGCGGGTGGCGGCCTGACCCTGACGTCGTTGGCGACGCGGTGCTGGAGACCCTGGGGCAGATGACGTATTTCTCCGGCCGGGGGTTGGCCCGCCCATACCTGCCCGACGTCCCGGCGGATCGACTCGAGCGCTCCTGCTCCCTCGTTGAGCCTGGCCTGCGCCCCGCGGACTTGCTCGAGCTGTGGGTCGTGACCCCCCGCCGGAACGGGGACCACAGCTAGCTCTCGCGGGATGTCGGCGCGAGGCACCGGCCTAGGGAGATCACCGTCCTCCGGCATGCCGAGATGGTTGCCTTCGGAGGGATCCCCTAGCTCGACGTGGAAACATTCGTGGCTTGGGCCGCAGTCCTCGTCGCCAAGGCTGCGGCTACCGTCGGAACAGTCGGAGAGGCAGTAGTCACATGCGGTCATAAAGCCCTGCATGGCACTGGGGTTGCCAAATCCAGAGAAATCCCAGCAGATGCTAGGATCGTCATCTTCCTCGGACCCAGAGGGCCCGTAGGTCGAGACGTCCGTCAATCGGTCCCAAGGCGACCGCATACGAAACCCCAGAGGGGTTGCACTCGCCTCAACGAGAGTGCCCGCCAAAGCGAGGTCGCTAGGCGGGTTGAGGCCGAGTCGAAATGACGTAGGATGGGAATCAGTCAGTACCTTTTGGTTGACGAGGAGCGACATAGTCATGTCGGGGACTGATTGCGCCGTCGTCTTAGGTACGAGGGCGACGTCCTGCAGGCCCTCCGCGAGCGTGCTGGCGTCGTCCATTTGCTCGGGATTGGCGTGTCGCGGGGGGACGGCGTTCGCCTCCGTCTCAAACGCGAGGTCGACGCCCGACGCGCCCCCCGTTGGGGCGCTGGGGACGTCGATTCGCTCGACAGCCGACGAAGCGCGGCCTCCCGCTTGGCCTTGGTTGCTCCGCCTCCTCCTCCGTTGGCGGGGGAGAGGACGGAGCGAGCTCGAATGTTGTTCTTCCACCACGCGAGGAAGATGTCGTCGATTCCGCCGCCGGCGGGCGGGTCGTCGGCTGCCATTGTCGCTGTCGCGCGGCGGTGGAAGGAGTACCATGCCGTAGCTGCCGTCGAGGGACATGAACTCAAGGCTCCCGAAACGGAGCACCGTCCCGGGTTGGAGAGGTTGTTGGAGACTGCCCATCTGGAGCTTGACGGGAAGCTGCTCGTCAACACGCAGCAGGCCCCTACCTGGCGCGCCAACTGTCGGCGTTTCGAGACCGGGGGTCCCTCAGGCCGACGAGTGAGTGCCGTGTGCCCCAGCTCAGATGGGTCGAGCGCGTGGGCGAGCGCAAAGGGGGGAAAGGAGCGAGGAGGCCGGAGTCCGGCACGAGAGAGATGGGAATCCCGCGGCCTTCGTGTTCGTCCCGCGCCCAGGTCGGGTGCGCTTGCAGTAGGGGATTACAAGCGTCCACGCGGGTGAGGGAAGCGAGCGGCCCCAAGAGAGCGCCTGTCCCATCCTCGTCCCGCGCGGCCAACCTTCTCTAAGAAGGCCCTGGTCCTTCCTTTTATAGGCGTAAGGAGAGGATCCAGGTGTACAATGGGGGTGTAGCAGAGTGCTACGTGTCTAGCGGGGGAAGAGCTAGCGCCCTAGGTACATGCCAATGTGGCAGCCGGAGAGATCTTGGCACCCTGCTGGTGTGATGTCGTGGCTGTCGGAGGAGCAACGGAGCCTGGCGGAGGGACAGCTGTCGGAGCGGTTGGGTCCTTGCTGACGTCCCCCTGCTTCCGTAAGGGAGCTGAGAGCCGCCGTCGTCACAGGGCTAGCGGGGCGCCATCATTGCCTATCTGGCGGAGCTAGCCAGATGGGACACCGGTCTTGTTCTCTGCGGCCCGAGTCGGCTCGGGGTAGGGTGATGATGGCGCTTCCTGTTGACGTGGCGGGCCTGTGCCCTAGGTCGGGCGACGTGGAGGCTCCTCCGAAGCCGAGGTCGAGTCTGTCCTTCATGGCCGAGGCCGAGTCCGTGCCCTTGGGTCGGGCGAGGCGGAGGTCGTCGGCAGAGGCCAGGGCGGTGTCCGAGCCCTGGGGTCGGGTGAAGCGGAGTTCGTCGTCTTCTGGGGCTGAGCCCGAGTCCGAGCCCTGGGTCGGGCGGAGCGGAGTTCGCCGTCTTCCGGGTCTTAGCCCGAGTCCGAGCCCTGGGTCGGGCGGAGCGGAGTTCGCCGGCTTCCGGGTCTTAGCCCGAGTCCGAGCCCTGGGTCGGGCGGAGCGGAGTTCGCCGTCTTCCGGGTCTTAGCCCGAGTCCGAGCCCTGGGTCGGGCGGAGCGGAGTTCGCCGTCTTGCGGGGCGGAGCCCGAGTCCGAGCCCTGGGTCGGGCGGAGCGGAGTTCGCCGTCTTCCGGGGCGGAGCCCGAGTTCGAGCCCTAGGTCGGGCGGAGCTTCCTATGGTGCCTTTGGCAGGACCTGGCTCCCTGTCAGCATCACTCTGTCAAGTGGCGCTGCAGTCGGAGTGGCGCAGGCGGCGCTGTCCTTCTGTCAGACCAGTCATTGGAGCGGCGAAGTGACAGCGGTCACTTCGGCTCTGCCGGAGGGCGCGTGTCAGGATAAAGGTGTCAGGCCACCTTTGCGTTAAATGCTCCTGCGATTTGGTCGGTCGGTGCGGCGATTTAGTCAGGGTTGCTTCTTAGCGAAGGCAGGGCCTCGGGCGAGCCGAAGATGTGTCCGCCGTTGAAAGGGGGCCTCGGGCGAGACGGAAATCCCTCGGGGTCGGCTGCCCTTGCCCGAGGCTAGGCTCGGGCGAGGCGTGATCGAGTCGCTCGAATGGACTGATCCCTGACTTAATCGCACCCATCAGGTCTTTGCAGCTTTATGCTGATGGGGGTTACCAGCTGAGAATTAGGAGTCTTGAGGGTACCCCTAATTATGGTCCCCGACAGTCAGTAATAGACTTTCTTCCTCGATATCAGAGTGCTTAATAAAAAATGCTCCAAGCGTCGCCATAACACTGATGCTTCGTCAATAATAGACTTTTTCCTCCACTTATTTTATATCAGCGCTGATAACACTGATAAAGCTATAACACTGATAAAGCTATATCTCTTCAGAACTTATTTTGTGCCTTAGCACAATTTCACTTTTTCGAAGCATTCTCCGAAGGTCAACATTATATCCCCTTCTTGTGCCATTGATGCAATATGATGTATGATGTTATGTTATGCGAAATGATGTGATGATATTATGCTATGCAAAAATGATACTTTGTGCTGAAGACACACACTCATATCCCTATATTGGAATACACAATCTCTTTGTCGTTTATTTTTTGGCTTCACCGTTTATTTTTCGGTGTATCAGAGCTGACTTTTCGCTGTAAGTTCTGCATTCCCTTAGGAACGTCTTTTGAACTTCTTCGCCTTCTATTTCGACGATATTCGCGTTGACTTTTCGCGCTTCGCCTTATATTTCGACGGTATTTTGCTCTGCATTCCCTTTGGAACGACTTTTGAGCAGAAAACTTACACTGCGCTCCCTTAGGAACGACTTTTTGTAGCTTCGACAACTTACGCTGCGTTCCTTAGAACGACGTTTTGTGCTTCGGCGACTTTTTGGACTCCGTGAGTCTGTGGAGAAGATATATTTCCACTATGGCAAAAACGAAGCTATTACAAGGAATTGAAAACGACAAGAAAACTAGGTTTTCAATAATTGTTCCTTAGTAAGAAAGAGAATGACAATGAATGTAAAAACTGATTCAGAGGTATGATATCTCTTAGTAGATATGCTTCGACTCTGGCACAGTACTGTTGACTGTGCGAGCTTCGGACTCCTCCCTAAAGTCTCTCTGCTGATGGGTCTGTTGACTCCCTTCTGGCTGTTGGCCGCGTGAATATGCAGGTTGTAGTGGTGGCGGAGGTGGAGGCTATGGCCAGGATGCCTGTGGCTGACTAGCCGAAGCAACAGACATTGCAGGATGGTTACCCACATACTCTGGTATGTAGGGTGAGTGATATGAAGCAGTATGCATGACCTGCTTCGGCTGGTTCTGCTGAGCTGCAGCTTCTGCTATTTCCTTCTGTTTCTGAATGGTGACATAGCACATCCTTGTAGTATGGCCCTTGTCCTCACCACAGAATAAGCAATAATTCTTCCTGGGTTGATCGCCAAACCTTCCTCCAAAGCCCCTGGCGCCTCTGCCCCTTGGAGCTGGCGGCCGAAGATAGCTTTGTTGCTGCCCCGAAGCTTGCGAGGAATATTGTGGCCTTTGTTGTTGACTTCCCCTGTCGCCACTCTAGGTGGAGTGGATTGACCTGACATGTCTTGGGTGGATTCTCCCTCCGAAGCCCCTGGTCATCTCAGAGAACCTATAGGCTTCCTCCCTTCTTTGACGAAAATCGTTATCAGCGCGGATGTATTCTCCAAAGTCTGTGGAGGCTTTCTAGCAAAATACTGGGCAGTAGGTCCTGGACGAAGCCCCTTGATCATGGCCTCAATGACAATTTCATTGGACACAATAGGCGCTTGTGCTCTCAAATGCAAGAATCTTCGGACGTATGTCTGGAGATACTCCTCATGATCCTGCGTGCATTGGAACAGAGCCTGAGCTATGAATGGCTTCGTCTGAAAGCCCTGGAAACTTGTCACCAGCATGTCCTTGAGCTTCTGCCATGAAGTGATAGTCCCTGGCCGAAGAGAAGAATACCACGTTTGAGCCACATTCTTCACTGCCATAACGAAGGACTTGGCCATGACAGTTGTATTGCCTCCGTATGAAGATATAGTTGCTTCATAACTCATCAAAAACTGCTTCGGGTCTGAATGCCCATCATACATCGGAAGCTGAGGTGGCTTATACGATGGGGACCATGGGATAGCCTGCAGTTCTGCTGCCAGGGGAGAAGCATCGTCAAAAGTAAAGGTACTATGATTAAAATCATCATACCATCCATCATCATCGAACAAGCCTTCTTGATGAAAGCTCCCTGTGCTGGGGCCTTCGTTCTTGTTCATCTTGAGCAAGATGGCGTACTTCTTCGGTAGCTTCGTCAATCTGCCTTTGAAGGTCGGCTAGTCGAGCCATCTTCTCCTTCTTCCTTTGTACTTGTTGATGAAGCATCTCCATGTTTCTGATCTCTTGGTCCAACTCGTCCTCCTGGGGTGTTGGACTAGTAGCCTTCCTCTTCTGGCTTCGGGCCTCTCGAAGAGAAAGGGTTTCCTGGTTCGGGTCCAGTGGCTGCAGAGCGGCAGTCCCTGTCGCTGAAGCTTTCTTCGGTGGCATGATGAAGGTCAATGCTTGCCGAAGGTGGTCGAAAAGGATTCACCGGAGGTGAACGCCAATGTTGGGGACTTGTTCCCAAATGCTATGAGTTAAGAACAAGGCAACACGAAAAATGTTAAACGTTAAAGCCCTTCGTCCTTCGAGGCATTATTTCCTTTAGGATATAATGATCTTCGGACGAAGGTTATGAAGGACATACCTTCATCGATGTAACATATAATAATGAAGAAAGAATCATATGAAATGTAAAAGATAACATGAATAATTATATATCAACTCATTTCTATTTTATTACTATGGAAAATAGAAATGATATCAAATTATAAATGTACCTTCGGATCAAAATAAGGTAAGGGTACAAGTGTGATGCAAAAGCAAAATGTCAAGTCCGCGTGAACAGTACGGGAGCACTGTTCATCTATTTATAGGCACGGGACGCAGCCCATGTACAATTACACTCATGCCCTTTACATTTGCTAATGACTCTATAGTAATCCATCAAGGTCTAAATAGCCTTTTCCTTTTTAAGTCGGTTCCCGTTTCTGCTACCATGCCGAAGCTCCCCTGCGCACAGTTTCGGCTCTACGCTAACCTTCGTATTCTTTGTCCTTCTTTAGATTGTGGTTCTGATAGAGTCCGAAGGTACCTGTTTGTGTATCATACTCAGAAATATTGTTAAATCATGTTTTTGAAGACCTTCGGAAGACGAAGGCCCCAACATCACTTTTTGTAGAGTGAAATTTAAAATAGACGACGACATAAAAGAAAAGATAGTAGATTTGCTAGAGATGGCATTAGACTATCTACAATCCTTTATCTATCTCATCTCTTATCTTAATCTTTATTTTAAACTCTACTATGTAAATAATGTAGTCTTCATTGTAAACCATTGTTTTGCACGTCTGAATATCCACACGGAGAAATTTTATTTAGGCAGACGGACCAAACGGTGTGGGGACGGGGTAGATAGCTGTGAGGCGGTGGAGGCGGCTGAACCAGGTTTAGGGCTGGGGCCTGGGGCGACCATGGCCATGTCGGCAGCGGGGGAAAAGGAAGATGAAGGTCACTGCGGCCGCGGTAGGATCTCGTCGGAGGAAGATGGCTGAAGAGGAAAAAAAACCCAAGTGTTTTGGATTCAATTCAGATGTGGTTACATAGATTCAATTAATTAGTGACAAGAAGTGTATACAATACATAAGGTTGCCTCATCAAACCGGGTGCGTCTACAGGCTGTTTCTTGTTCGTGGAATTGTCAGCTCCAATGCATAGGTTTATTTTAATTTATTCTGAGTTCACCTAACAAATATCATTTAGCTAGTTATACCAGAAAATTGGGGGACCGGACACACGCGTACGTCCTCCAGTTTACTACTATATATGTACGTGGTCCTGACCACAACTTCCCTGGAAGCATATATACTTGGCAAAACTAAGAAAAAAATTCTTTATTTGTTCGCTTGGTTATGGTAACCCTATTCTAGACCTCTAAAACTGTTAGTTAACAGCTAAAATCAGCATAGAGATTTACAACGGGTCAGCTAATTGACAAACTAAGTGTTAACTATACCTCTCAAATAGCGGTTAGTTATTAGCTGCTCCAACCTCGCTAAAACTAGCTAACAATTTATTAGCCGACTAGCAATTAGTTCTTGAGGTTTGGACCAGGACCTCAGTAACCTTTACTCTTGCTTGATGTGTATAGGGAGAGGGCCTCTGCTCAATAAATACCTCGAAGCCAAAGATGTTTCAACTAAAATGACGACTAAACACACACCTCTGCCTAGTATCAATGATAGGAAGATGGTGGTGTACGTGTGGAACTTCTCAGTGGCAGCCGCGTTAATTTGAATAAGGCATTCATACGCATTACTCGTTAGTTTGCTTGAGGTACGTAAAAGGACCACGGTCCACTGTATGCTGATCGACGATGACAGCAAGCAGTTGGGAATTCGCTTGAACAAAATCAATATTCAAACACAAAGTAATTAATGACTAGGACGCAAACTTAATCAAGTGCGGAATGAAATGGATGCATACGACGATGGTTACATTCAGGTTCAGCAGAGCCTCACCCATGTGTCCTGGCCTGAATTTGGCTTCATGCTTATAGAGCGTTTTGGTAAAGATCAGTTCGAGGTTTAGGGTTGAGCGCGGGATGGGGAAGGGCGCCGCCGCTTCCCTTGGTCCTCCTTTCCAGTCGCCGGGAGATCCTCCGTCCGCCGCGGGTTGGGCTCGCCCCTCCCTTCTCGGCGGGCGCGGAGCGGCCCTGCGCGCGACGGACTCCCCACTCAGCGACCCGGTAAGTTCGGCGAAGGAGCTCCCTATTTCTCAGGCTCTTATCAGAGATGATTCCTGCAAGCAAGCTCATGATTCCCAAGACAAGGGCGTCCCATTTCATCAATCAAAGCTTCAATGGTCCGCCGCAGCTGGCGATGGCTCCTATGCGACGACCCGGGTGGATACAAGATCAAAATCCAAAGCAGATCCGCGTCCAGTGCAGGCAGCTCTTGGTGATCCTCTTCGGCAGACTTCAATGCCGCGTATCCTGGCGTCTGGAAAGGCCGAGGTGGGTGCAGATCGCACTCCGGATTTCCAGCTCTCCTGCAAGCCGGAAGGGGATTTGAATTCGGGCAACGTTTGGTCACATCGGCGTGCTGCTGGTCTCGATGCCGCGCCGCGTTTGAATGGACAGAGGCCATACCCTGCTGCGTCGGATGGCATTGAAGGGGACTGGTCGGTGGTCAGACCGCGGTACTGGTGGCGCAAGAGCTGGACGTCTACTGAGCGAACACGGCAATATCATCAATTCGACGTGAAGGGCACTGGTCTTTTCAAATTGAAGCTAAAGGGCAAATGTTACAATTGCTTCTCACCAGATCATCTAGCTTTTTGCTGCCAGGCTCCTTCGCGCTGCTGGCTTTGCCTTCAATCCGGACATCGAGCGAGATACTGCAACCGGAAAAGCTCTCAGGGGACATTCACTGCTGCTGGGTTTTTTCCTAAGCCAGTCGAACAACCATCAAGGACCCCTACCTACCATGAGGCACGACTATGGACTGACGATCTACATAAGAACCTTGAGCATTGCGGTAGGAACCTTGAGCAACGCAGTAAGGCGCCACTCAGTCAACCGCCCCCCATACACAAGAAATCCTACCTCCAGGTTGTGCAGGGAGACCGAGGAATGGAGGCTCGCTACCCTGGAGACCCCCGGGGAAGACCTTCGCGTGCCTTCTGCTCGGTCTCGGCGACCGGCTCCTTCCGTCGCCGCAGGGACGAGCTGATTGACAAGGCTGTGGTTTGCTCCTTCGACGGCAATAGCCATGAGGTTGACACTTTAGCTGCAGGTGATATGCTAAGGGAGAAGTTCAACCTTCGCCACGGTCAGTATCAGCTAGTCAAGCACTTTCCTGAGCAGTTTTTTATCATATTCTCGGATCCAAGGTCGAAGCTGTGGGCGCTTGATAGGGGTTCGGTCTCATATCGTGATAGGACTTTCCATTTTGGAGATTGGTCAGAGGACAGCAATGCTAGGAAAACGAACCTGGAGTTTAGAGTTAAAGTCCGGGTTGAAGGTATTCCGGTTCACTGTTGGGGGGAAGAAGTGGCTTCGAAGGCCTTAGGCAAGAGCTGTGCAATTCACTATGTGCAGGAGGGCACAAGGCGTAGAGAGCGCACTAGGTCCTTCGATCTTTGGGCATGGTGCTCTGACCCTTGTGACATACCCAAAGAGGTCCAGCTTACGGTTTTAGAACCGGACAGGGAGCTTCCACCAGTTAGCGCTCCTTTGCCGCTTGCTGGTGCTCTTCATGATGAACCTTCCGATCTGAAAACTGGTCATGTATACACTCTTCGCAATCACATCGAGGTGGTGGAAGACCTCTCCTTCCTCCGTGGGAGGGGATCCAGGGGGGGCCCCCCTAATCGCAAGCAGCGAAGAGAATTTGTCTGGAGCTATGGCGCCCCAGACTCTATGGGCGAAAAAAGAGAACATGCAGAAACTTTCAGAGGTAGAGAGACTGGGCGTCGTGGCTGGGGCCAGGATGACGATGATGATGAGGGGAACTTTCAGCGTGGCAGACGCAGTGGAAACCGTAGGCACCGAAGTCTTTCCGGTTGGGCGCGTTCATCGCGATGCCGGGGTGGGATGGAGGACTGCTATAGCTCCAACGACAAGCATAGGCATTCAACCCCGTTCCGTCGCCATTGTCTGGGGATGGCATCATCAACTCGCTGCTGGGTGCCCAGGAGAAAGGGCAAGACCGTTTCATTTGCAGACCCTGTTGTTTCTGCTGTCTGGCCACTGGTTGGCGTCCGGGAGCTTGCTGCTGGTGTGGGTGCCACGCCAACTCGCTGCTGGGTGCCCAAGAGAAAGGGCAGCACCGTTTCTTTTGCAGACCCTGCTGTTTCTGCTGTCTGGCCGCAGGTAGGCGACCTGGAGCTTGCTGCTGGTGTGGGTGCCTCGCCAGGGTCTGTTGACGGTGCCAACCAGGAAACCTCCAAGGAACCTGATGCCTCCAAGTGCAAGGTAACTAATACTGTGGATCTTAATAATGTTTTCGCCTCGATTCTAAATAGTTTAGACAGTGTTCTGGCCCTGAACAATGTTGTTCCAGCCAAGGCCCCTGCTATCCAACCGACTGAGTTTTTAGGCACCCACCTGGCAAACGACAATAAAGCTGTAGATCACATCTTGCCAGCTACTGTCCTCGACGGTTTAGACAATGTTCTAAACCTGGATATTTCTAGTCCAGCCAAGTCCTTAGCTGCCCAACCGGTTGAGCTGCTTGGCTCCCAACTCCTGAACGCTAATCAAACTGTACACCTCAACCTGCCAGCTGCTGAACGGATCGGCCAAATGAGTGCCCCAGCTATCCACAATTTATCCTGCCCAGATTTTCAGCCGGGCGTTAGCGATATCCAGCCAATGTGTCAACCTGTTGACAACATTAATCAGGAAGCCTTGAGTACTACTCCTGCTCTGAGGACAGGGAACAGCTTACCCGATAATGCCCAGTTGACCAACTTCATCGCGGCAATAACAACGCCACCAGAACCACCACTGATCCCTGCTTTCCCGAAAAGTAGCACGACCAATTCATCACATACATTAAAATTTCAGAAGCAACACATCACTAGAAGATCAAGTGTTAGGCTGGCTGCGAAAAAAAACTTTAGCACTGGTACTAACCGAGATGCAATATCCAAAGCCCAGGAAATCATTCGCGCCAAACTTAACAATTCTGCAGTTAAAATTCCAGACTGCTCTAGTTCTTCAGACTGTACTGATTTTAATAAGTCATTTGAGCAGATCGCAAGTCTATTCACAAGGCCTCTTACCAAGTGCCAAATGGAGGCAATCATGGAGCTGATAAATCAAGACAACGTGAAGGCAGGGAAGACTAAAAAGAAGGGTCGAAAGGTGATGCCAACCGCCGAAGCCGGGAAGGCTAAGGGGTTCTGAGCTGCTGCGACTGGGTTTGTTGGTGGTTCTTTTGCTGATCAATGGTTCCTCAGATGGATAGGCGCTTTTGGCGCGGTTCCGGGTCCACCCCACCCTTGTTTCTCATTTTAATTCCTGCTAGTTTTAGTGTGTTTGGGCAGTGCTATAGCGTGCCTCTGTATCCCTGTGCTCCCAGATTGTCCTTTGGTTCTGGGCTTTGTTCTAATTCGGCGAATCCTTGTTCGATATTATTATCCACAGTTGGTCTGCTGCAGCAGGGTCCCTGGCTGGGATTTGATTGGCGGCTGCGTTCTGTCTCATCTAGAGTGGTTTCTATTGCTTTATGAATCCGAATTGCACTATTTTCTCCTGGAACGTGCGGGGGTTAAATGACCATGCTAAGAGAGCAAGCGTAAGGCATACAATTCTATCCACTGGCGCATCCATTGTTTGCCTTCAAGAGACAAAGATCTCGAGCTGGTCAAATATATTATTAAAGGAAACTGTTGGTGCCAAGCTTGCAAATCAAACTTTTCATGTACCTTCTCAGGGCGCTTCGGGTGGCATCCTAATCGCTGCCGATTCGGACTACTTTGACTTGACCCTCTTACCAGGCTCTGCAGCCTATTCGCTGTCTGTCCGGATTTTTTCCAGATTGGTGGATGAAGTTTGGGATCTCACGGGTGTTTACGGCCCCCAACCGGATAATGAAAAAATGATATTCCTCTCTGAGCTCAGAAATATTCAAACCATGGTGAGGCCAGAATGGGTAATTTTAGGTGACTTCAACATGATTAGGAGAGCAAAAGAAAAAAACAAAGGGTCAATCAACAGAAGGGTGATGAGGCAGTTCAATAGCACAATTGATGATCTACACCTCTTAGAGCTAGATCTCACCGATAGAGCATTTACCTGGTCAAATGAACAAGCTAACCCTACCATGACTAGGATTGACAGATTCTTCGCGACAACTGAATGGCATGATCTGTACCCCGCAGCTGATCTACTCTCCATGTGCACCATGACGTCGGACCACTGCCCACTGTTAATACAAGGCCACTCTACGGTCAAATTCTACCGGGGGTTCAGATTCGAATCGTTCTGGCCACAGATTGAGGGGTTCAATGAGGTAGTCCATCAAGCATGGAATTCTACAGTTAACTCTGATGACGCAATCCTTCGCCTTCATGTGAAGATGACTCGCACGGCCAAGGCTCTTTCGATCTGGAGACGCAATACAGTTGGCAACTTCAAAGTGCGGATGGCTATCATTCAGATCATTCTCACTCTTCTGGAGAAAGCACAAGAAAGTAGACAACTCTCCTCTGAAGAATTGGAATTCAGGAGGATCCTCAAAATCAAGATTCTGGATATTGCCTCTGCTCAGAGGTCACGAGCAAGACAACATTCCAGACTTACTTGGATGCGATTGGGCGATGCTAACACTAAGTTCTTTCACTTGGCGGCCAATAATAGAAGAAGGAAAAATTTAATCAGATCACTAATTAGAGATGACACGCTGTTAACGAGCCAGGAAGCCAAGATGTACGAGGTTCAGCACCACTTCGGTCAGATTCTTGGCATGACAGGAAGGAGGAGCAGTGCTGTTTGCTGGGACCATCTGGGGTATGCTCCTTTTGAGCTTGCTGAGCTGGACAACTTGATTGATGATAGTGAAATTAAGGACGTGATCATGAGGCTTCAATCTGAAAAGGCTCCTGGGCCGGATGGGTTCATTGGACAGTTCTACAAATGCTGCTTTGAGTTGATCAAGAACGACCTCTCCATGGCAATAAATGATTTTTTCTATCACAGATCCAAAAGCCTGCATCTGATCAACGAAGCAAACATCATCCTCATACCCAAGGGGGAAAATGCTGACAGAATTGATAGGTTTAGGCCGATAAGTCTGATCAATAGCTTCATGAAAATTATAACAAAAATCATGGCAAATAGGCTTGCGCCAAGAATGAACGAAATTATATCCAACGCTCAGAACGCCTTCATCCAGAACCGATCAATACATGACAACTTTCTATACGTGCAGAGGGTGATTAGGGAGCTGCATAAAAAAGGTGATGCAGCTCTTTTTGTCAAGCTTGACATCTCTAAAGCCTTCGACACCCTGAATTGGGCATATCTCTTAGATGTGTTAAGGGCCTGTGGGTTCTCCCAGAATTGGCGCAATTGGGTAGCTGAAATCCTGGGATCGTCCTCCTCAAGAATAATTTTAAATGGGCAACGTTCAAAGGCAATCAAGCACAGACGTGGGGTTCGACAAGGGGACCCTCTTTCTCCCTTCCTATTCATTTTAGCGATGGACCCGCTGCATCGGATGATTGAGAAGGCCGCTCAGGATGGACTGCTTGGACAGGTTTTGCCTAGAGGAGCTAAGCTTCGGTGCTCTCTCTACGCGGATGATGCGGGTGTTTTTGTAAGAGCGGACAAATCAGACTTGGGGGTGCTGAAAGGGATTCTCAACGCGTTCGAGGGGTGTTCAGGACTAAAGATCAACTATGACAAAACAGAAATTTTCCCAATCCGATATCCGGCACCATTATGGCCAACGCTAATGGACGTGTTCCCTGCAAAGTACTCTAGCCTCCCTGGAAAATATCTAGGGCTGCCCCTTCATTACAGGAATGTTAAAAGGTCTGATCTCCAACCACTTATCGAAAAAATTAACAACAGATTGGCTGGTTGGAAAGGTAAACTGCTGTCCAAGGCTGGTAGGGAAACTTTAGTAAAATCGGTGCTATCCGCACAGCCTATCTACCACCTAACGATTTTTCCGCCTCAAAAATGGTTGCTGCATTCAATTGACAAAATGAGACGAAACTTCCTGTGGAAAGGGAATAATCCTGAGGCTTGCTCTGGGGGTCACTGCCTTATCAACTGGGCCACAACTTGCCTCCCAAAGAGCAAGGGGGGTCTTGGAATTCTGGACCTTGATCGTTTTGCGAGGGGGTTAAGACTGAGATGGCTTTGGTTACGATGGAAAAGCAAAGACAGGGCGTGGAATGCCATGAAGCTTCCTTGTGACAAGACTGATGAAGATCTCTTCAATGCATCCACATTGGTGACGGTTGGCAATGGAAAGACAGCTGAGTTCTGGAATTCTAGCTGGATCCAAGGTCAAGCCCCTAAGAGCATTGCGCCTTCACTCTTCAGGAAGACAAAGAGGAAGAACATCACGGTTGACAAAGCTCTCACTAACAACAATTGGATACGATTATGCTTCCCATGCTCGGGGGAGGTTGAGCTTAGAGAGTTCGTCTCTCTTTGGCAAGCCATAGGTAACATGCAAGAGCTCAATGGTTTGGAGGACACCATTACTTGGAGATGGTCGGCAGATGGGCAGTACAGTGCAAGCAGTGCTTACAACATCCAATTCTCATCTAATTACAGTACAATGAATCTCTGCCCCATTTGGAAGGCTAAGACGGAGCCGAGGTGCCGTTTTTTTGCCTGGACATTACTTCATAACAAAATTCTAACGGCTGATAACCTTCTTAAAAGGGGTTGGCCTTGCAACCCAATATGCTGTCTTTGTAACTCGGCCCCAGAAACTATTCTTCACTTATGCAAGGACTGCCCCTTTAGTAGAGAGGTGTGGAACAAAGTGTTGTCCTGGGCCAACCTTCCTCCCTCATATGGGATTCTCAGCGATACATCTTTATATGATTGGTGGACGGGTCTTCGTAACTTTTGCAACAGTCAGTCAAGAAGACGCTTCGACGGCCTGCTAATTCATTTTTGGTGGAATTTATGGCTGGAAAGAAATAACAGAATTTTCCAAAGTCAGCATAGAAGCGTTAATCAAGTGGCCCTTGCAGTCTTCGGATTTTTCTTGTAGCTGTGGCCTTTTGGTCTGCTCTAGTGGGTCCTTCTTTTGCTCTTTTTATTTCATCTTTATTTGTCTTTCTTTTCCTCTGCCTCCAGTCGCTTTGGTTTTGTATTACCCATTTCTTTTCTCTCTAATATAATATATTCCGGAGAGGCAAGTCTTTTGCCCCTTCCTTTCAAAAAAAAAAGAAATGGATGCATACATACATGGCATTGAAAACTTAAATCCGGCCATCTTTGTCACTTTTGTCAGCGAAAACTTTGTTAAACTAGGTTTTTTTTTGGTGCACAAGTGTAGAAACATGGAGTACGTATGAAGAACTTCATAAACCGGGTTCTTGGGCTCATGGCTGATACCTCTTCTCTTCTTTAATTTTAGATTAGATAGTAATGAGACCTCTTCTTCTCTAGCTATGGACCCTTGATTCAGCATTCGGCAACGTTGGCGACTGTTCATGTCAGCGTGAATGACGATACAACTAAGCATACCCATGACGCGAGATTAGAGCGCGCTGGAGTGGCTCTGGCAGTTGAAAACTCGCCTCTTTTTTTTTTCGTTCGGGTAATTGGTGACGGTAGCGATAGTCCGGCATTTCCGGCCTATGAGATCAGCTCTACTCACACTATTTTCTGCATAGCTCCAAGAGAATAATACAATAAGTCTAGCGGTAATTGGCCACGGGCATGATTGATCAGTTCATTGACCAAGAGTACTTGTGCCCTTAAGCTAGTTTCTTTAGCAGGGGCATAAACAATGTTACTGCCTTGTTGGAACCAGCTGCCGAAACGAAACAGAAGTCAACATGAGTACCATGTAAGGGCATGTACAACCTAGACACTGCTGCACGGTAACCCAAGTATAAGACACAACTAAAACACAACATAATACAGTGGTCATGTCTAAAACATGTGTCTTACCATATTCATTGTACCAATCAGATCATTCAATAAATTAAAGTGACCAATCAGTTAGTCTCTTTTCTCGAACATAGAGCTAAGACACTGTTTCTTCGTCAAGATAAATGTCTTGAGTTTTTTTATATTCACACTCTAGACACACTCTAAGCCATAATTTAAGACAATCATTGTACATACCCTAACATAGGGTAGGAACTGCGGTCCTATAATTGACCAGTAAAGCTTGTATTTGATGTACCGAGAGATGATCTAGATACAGATCATATTATTAGAATCTGTCATATCACACACCCGATGACCCTAGTGTTTTGGGAGAGATTCTTTTCTTCATGCATTTTCTTCCTCCCGATGCGCCGCCGCCGCTGCCGCTCACCGCCCTGCCGTGGCACGGTTGGGTCTCATCGGAGGAGCACTACGGCTGCGGTCACGACCGAGGAGCTCCGGCGAGCTGATTCTACATTGTACCGTACCCACGGCGACCTTGTCTTCCCCTTCCCACATCGCCATCATGCATGCATGGTCGTCCTCCTCGTCCTGACCTGGCCTGTCCGCCTGCTCCGAGGACGCCATCGCTGCCTCCATCTTGTCGCTGTCTCTCTCGTCCCCAATGTCTTAAAAATTTCTTCTAGGTTGTTAGAGAAAGAGAGATAGCGCGCGCGAGAGAGAGAAAAAATACGAATATTCTAAGACTCGGATGAGTTGTAGATTTACCGTGTTGTTAGCCCCTCGCTGCTACCTCCCTTCGCTCAATAAACCACGCGTTCTCAACAGTCCTGAATGTAGAATTGGGGATACCTGGCCGGTCGGTACACCAAACAAAAAGAACACCGGACTGGAGGGATTATTCTGCAATGGAAAATATTCTAATGATGCAGTGTTAGTAGTTACTTCATTGACGTGTAGTTGGTTGTTGCACCAGTAACTTCTGCAAAGTAGGAATGACAATAGGAAATTGTTGAGCACCAAAAGTGGCGGAAGGTCCAATTCTTGGGCCCGGACAGTCCACGTGCCCCGCGATTAGATTAACTCGGTGATTATCCTTATCTCGTGTGTGGTTATCCATCTAATCGCGTGGAAGTTATTGACTATCTCTTAGAAACAGGTCCAGACCTCCCCTATAAATATAGGTTGTTGGTCACTTGTTCTTGAATGCTATAAATTAAGAACAATACAACACAATTATTAATTATAATTGACCTTCGTCTTCCGAAGCATTGTCTCCACAAGGAAGAAATGCTTCCGAAACATTGTCTCCGCAAGGGAGAAATGCTCATTATACGAAGGTTAAGAAGGACATACCTTCATTAGATCAATATATAAATAAAAATATAAACGAACGAAGATAATTGCTGCATTTCATCAATTCATATATATATTTGCATTTTGCAAAACACATGGAAATATTAACAATGTTAATATTACATTGATACCTTCGGCTTGCTTTGCTTAGAAGATGAAGTCGCGAGAGTGTGATTACAATTCCGCGTGAACAGTACGGTGTTATTGTTCATCTATTTATAGGCACGGGACGCAGCCCGGGTGAAATTACATCCATACCCTTGAACGTTTATTTACAAGAAAATAAAACTAATAAGGTCTATCTAGCCTTTTCCTTCTTTGCTTAGTCCGAGCCGAAGTTATTCTGCAACGTTGCTTGTACGCAAGATCTTCGTCTTTAGAGGCTGAACCGAGGTTGATGATAGCTTTAGCGGCCTTTGTATTATTTTGATGAAGGCGTTTTTGTCTTGAGGACCTTCGGTAGAGAAGAAGACCCCCAATAGTAGCCCCTTCGCGATGCTAGATTGTTTTTTCGTAATGAGCTCGATCAGCGAAAAACACAAAGGCTTCGGAATGCCGAAGGTCCGAAAAACACCTTCCATAAGCTTGTTATCGAAAAACAATTAAAATATTCTGAGCGTCGGTCGATCCACCGTTCAGTCAGTGTAGACGGTCTGGCAGTTCGCCTTCTTCCCCTGCAGCACTATATAAGCAGACATGTTGGTGAGGAGTTACCACAACATTCATTGTCATCGCACCATTGTGCTGTTAAAATTTTTAACTAAAGCCGAAGCTTTTTGGATTGCGCTTTCCAAACAAGCTCTTCGTCATTCGAAATTATCTTCGAAATTATCTTCGTCTTAAGGAACCAAAACACTTGAAATGGCCCAAGTAAGATCCACTGCTAGGGTGTCCCGTGAGGGAGATGAGGCTGAAGTGACAGAAATAGTGCCAATATCGGAAGTGATGAGACGATCAGATCTAATTGTGTCGGAAGGAACTATTGCCGAAGGTGGAACTACCGAAGCTGAGCAGGAAGTAGTTGAAGACAGAAGTGATGATGGAATCAAAGAAAACAACAGTATTCTAAGCCCATCAAAACCTAGTCACATTGAATTCGGAAAATCGACCGTAACAGAAGAGGACCTGGTTATGATGAAAAAACTAGGCTATTTTGGGAGGATGAAAGTAAACTTATTCGCTTTGCTGGCGAAGAAGTGATTTCGGAGCTGAAGGAAGATGAAGTTGTTGTGTTTAGAAGCTTCTTCAGGGCAGGGCTGTGGTTTCCTCTATATGATATAATAGGAGAACACTACACGACGATTGATCTTTAGCGACCCTTATTAGGTACCAACTGTTGGTTGCTAAAGGTTAGGGACTGGCGGTCAGTCGCTAAATCCTTTTGTAGCAACGGTCGGTTGGTCACTAAAAGTCTAGAAATTTAACAATTTATGGTTGGTCGCTATAGATGTCGTCGGGGACTAGCGGTGGGTCGCTATAGAGCAAGGATCACTATCAAATCTTATAGCCTGAACGTACCTGTAGATGTTAGTGACTAAAAATTAATTAAAACAAGTAAACATTGATCGCTAAATTGTAGTAAAGAAAACAAGAATTGTAGAAAAGAAAAAAAGAATTATGGAAAAGAAAACGAATTGTAAAAAACGATTTTTAAGGTTTTGAACCTTGAATCTATTGACTCAAACATGAATGACATAACCAACTAGACTACCCTTGGTTTTGCTATCTATTGTGCTAGTTGTTTTTCTTATTTACTTACAGATGCCCCACGTTCTATTCTAGTACGCCGAGAACAGGATAAGAAAAACCCTATCCACGTTCTATTTCACATCTCAATCCAGTACCCATCTCAAAGTCTATTTACCAAAAAACCTTATTTCACCACACACACAGCCGCCACACACAACCGAGCTCCACACCGCGTGCCGCCACCCGCACTGCACACCGCCATCGCGCCCCCACACCATCGCTCGCTCGGCCGCGCCGCCCCCACCCCGCTCGCTTGGTCGTGCCGCCCCCACCCCGTCGCTCACTCAGCGCGCCGCCACCTCTCCGTAGCGCAGCCGGGACCAAGCTTCCGCCGAAACCCTAGCCCGCTCCCTCACTTGAGCCCTCTTCCAACCCGCCCCACAGCAACTCTTCCGAGCCCCACCACAACAGCGATGGCTTTGGCCCGGGCGCCGGAGACTCATTCCGTCGTCGCACCCACTACGACTCCGCAGCCAACAACTCCGGCGACGAGGGGGGACTGGGGGACAGAAGCGTAAGACGCGGTGTGCTGAGGACGAGTGACGCCTGACTATCATGCTCTAAGACTTCATGAAGAACTTCACCACTGAGATGGACCCCTAGGTGCATGCCCTAAACACGTGCCTCCTCAAGATCTCGTGTCTACTACAGTCGGCCCTCCCGCTCGACGATTTCCCCAAGGGCACGCACTCACCCTCCCCTGAGCTTGGTTCATATTGAGTGCAGGATTAATAGATCCTCACATTTGCTCTATTTTTCTTGTCATGACATTTGCAGCGAGCGTCTATGCGTTTGGGTTACTAGGACATGGGACTTCTATGATCCTGGAGATGATAAAAAACATCTGCATTCTGATCTTGTAGTGATCGATGAGGAGGTATAACACACATTTTCCTTATATGCGTCAATCCCTACTTGCTTATGCTGGGAGAGGGTGGTTGTTGTTGGTCCTCCTTAATATAAGTGAGTAAAATATTATTGCAAATAAAAGTCACAGAAACGCAGACTATAACCCACTAACAGGCACAATACTACCGTATAGTCATGAGACCAGATAGCTAAGAAGCAACTTTTCACAAAACATTTGAGGTTATGTAATGTTACCTTTGCTTATCCCTACAAATACTATGCACATTGCCTTCTGTATTCCTCTAGGTTTTTACCACTTCTTCCCTACCTGCGAAGTACAGACAAAGAAATGTATTGTGTGTAACTACCTCTCTACGTAGTTAGCAGGGTGCCCTAGGTCTCTTGAAACTATTTTTGTTCTGTATATAAACTGGGTCAGTTGCCATTTTCCTTTTAGGCGGCTCCTTTGCTGTGTTTTATTGTTACAAATAAAAAAACCCCCATCATTTAAGCTTTATAGGAGAGGAAATAACAGGCCTAAATGTCAAGGCAGGTAGCAGTCCTTGGGTTAGCTTTGTAATGGGTAATATATGTATTTGCAGACATACTATGTCTTAACACTAAATTAATTGAGCCATACTATTTTAACATCCTCCATTCCAAAGTTTTTCTTTATGTCTCCAGGCTAAATAGGTATGTGGCACTATTTGGTGAATTTAGTCATGTAAGTATTTTTCAGACAAATGATAGCTATTCAACATATGCAATTGTTCTGTAAATAGAGGCACATTTAGTAGTTCTATGTTTTTGTCTCAGTTCTATTAGCTCATACAAAAGAAAATCGAGAATATCATAATTCACTATATTGGTGTTTCAAATAAGACCTTATATGGAGTAATGGAGTTTGTACATGCTACAAAGGCTCATGACCTTCCAAAGAGCACGAGCATCCAGAACTATTATCTACTTGTGAGATGATGCTTTTAAGGTGAAAGCAGTGCTTAGGGCCTTAATTATTCAGAATTAGTGTCACATCCGATTGGGGGAGGCGTGACTTCCCCTTAATTAGAGGGTAGAATTGGGGGAAGTAGAGGGGGATTAGAGAGGAGGAATGGCAGCCCTAGGCAAAACAAATTATGGTGTTATGCTGTGAAATTATGGCTTACTAATTTTGTGATAATTCTCATTTGATATGACTTATCATAGCCATTATCATTGTAGGGGCACGAAGTGTGCCTTCTGGTCTTGTTAGGATGATGTAGTACATTGACTGGTAATGTTAGGTCACAAATGATTGGATGATCCTTAGCTTTAATATTTGACATTTGGAACTTATGCCATCTTGAAGTTTGACCCTTGGAAGGCAATATTGTGAAGTTATTATAACTTGTGTGCTGAAACGAGATACAATTTTGCCTTGTCCTTGTGCCATGTGGAAAGTAATAGTCTATATCTTATCTTGTTTATGTTTAGATTTATATGAGTATAATTCACTAATCAACTATCCTTGATTGCATCAACCGAAGTTGGTAGAAAAGGCAACAACACCGTCTAGTGGAGGTAGATAAGGCAGCAAAATTGTATTTTTATTTGCAAATGTAGCACCAATATACTAATTTGTTGTACTTTTTATAGGGCATTCTGGACAAAGAAAGCTTGTTCCTTAAAACAGGAGGATACAATAAGTTGTAGTGGTTGTGTGAAGGCTTTTGAACTGCTTGAAGCATTAGTGTAGTTGTGGTGCTTTTGTGACTGATCAGCTATGGAGTGATGTAGTTGTGGCCTTTTGAACTATAGATGTAGTGATGTCAAGCATTAGTGTAGTTGTGGGCTTTTGAACTGCTTGAAGCTAGAGTGATGTCGTTGTGGTGCTTTTGTGACAGATCAACTCTGGAGCTTTTGTAAATGATATTATAATTGTGGTGCTTTTGTGAATATATCTAATTGTGGTGCTTATGTTTATGTGATGGATTTATGATTGTGGTATACTGATCAACTGTGTATGTCTTTGTGATTATGTGTATAAAAATCTATGGTTTGTGGTTCTTTTGTATATATAATTATATGTATATTATTATTAATAACAACTATAAACAGAGCGACTTTCAGTTGGTTGTTAAATATATATAATGATGACTAACAGTTGGTTGCTAACATTAATACAACAACCAACAATTGGTCGCTAAAAGTATAACATCAGCAACTTACGGTCGATTGTTAAAAATATGTTAGTCGCTAAAGCCTTTAGCGATAGCACTTACAGCGACCATCCTTATGGGTCGCTAAAAGTCTTCAGCGACCAACCGTAGGTCGCTGAAGGCGCTTTTAGCAACCAACCGTAGGTCACTGTAAATCAACCGTCGTGTAGTGGAAGTTTTGAAAAGATTTGAAATATATCTCCATTAGCTGACACCGAATGCCATTGTCAGGATCAATGTCTACAAATGGGCTCTCCGAAGCCAGGGTAAAAGTGCCAATGCCGAAGGGTACTGCCGAGTGTATGAGTTGCATTATCAGACGAAGGCTAGATCCGATGGTCTTCACAAAAACTTTGGATGTTATAATTTTGCATACCGGAAGGACACTAAGGCCCCGGTGATTGGCTACCGCACTAAGTCGCCGACCGGGTGGACTAGCGAATGGTTCTATGTGAAGGCTGATGAGAAGAAGAGAGAAAAACTCATGACTATGGTAATGAGTCCTCTGAGATTAAGCTTCGGCATGACGAGGCCGTTGTGCAACATGCAACTCAGCTCCCCATGCCAGCTGGCCGAAGTTGAATTCAAAGTGGTGGCTGCTCAAATTAGCACTAGGGACTTAGTACAGGAATATCTGGCGAACAAAACTTTTCCAACCTCTAGCGGTTGGGGGATGCCGAAGAAGAAGGAAGGAGGGAAAAATATGAACTTGTTCGAATCCCCTTCCGTTTCAAGTTTGAAAAGCAATTCAAAAAACCATATACCAAATGGTTAGAAATGATAGAAACCATGTGTAATAAAATCCTTGGAAATTACACAAAGAAAGAAGATCAGTTAATGACTGCTGCCTTCGGCACCCGGCCGAAACGAAGGTTGAATCGGGTGATGGACGCCCTGAATTTGGAGTACCCAGATTATGACAGACTTTACGAAGGTGCCGGTGGAGCAAAAAGAAAAATAGTTGTCAGCATTTTGAGCAGGCAAGCTGCTCGGTCTGTGAAGGAAGACCAAGAGGCTTTGAAGAAGATGAAAACAACAACGGAGCCGAAGGCACTAACTCCTAAGAAACGGAAGCTTGCTACGGAATCCTTAGAGAAGACGAAGACACAAGATGTGCTGAAACCAATTGCAAGCCCTTCGTCTTCTGCTGCTGAGGTCTCAGAAATATTGAAGGTAATGACTAAGGTCATATGGGATTGGAACTGACCAGCCTCTTACAGAAAAAGGAGGTATCTTCGGCTACAGAAGGAAGAGACGGGGGCCAGAAGAAACAAAGCATTGTGAACATATTACAAGCGATTGAACAAACCCCCCATTCAGCTTCGGCAAACAAAGCTGCCAAACCGACTGATGTCGAAGCCACTGCTACAGCCGAAGGTGAAAAACTTGCAACCACTCTGTTCGAGATCGATAAGCTAATATCAAATGTGGCTGTGGAGAAGGAGGTGGTCGCAACCATTTCAGACAAGGGAAAAGAGATTGATGAAACCTTTTCAGAGGGAGTGAATTTCGACCTACGACACCTGGGCAGCCAACAACTCTCTGAAGAGGACAAATCAGAGTTAAGGGAATTTGTGATCTCGTGTGGTTACCAGCATGGGTCGGTACTCTTTGGCGGGGTCGACGAAGAAATCATGGGATGCATGAATTCAGAGTGGTGGCTGCTCAAATTAGCACTAGGGACTTAATGCAGGAATATCTGGCGAAGAAAACTTTTTTCAACCTCTAGCGGTTGGGGGATGCCGAAGAAGAAGGAAGGAGGGAAAAATATGAACTTGTTTGACTCCCCTTCCGTTTCAAGTTTGAAAAGCAATTCAAAAAACCATGTACTGAATGGCTAGAAATGATAGAAACCATGTGTAATGAAATCCTTGGAAATTACACGAAGAAAGAAGATCAGTTAATGACTGCTGCCTTCGGCACCCGGCTGAAACGAAGGTTGAATCGGGTGATGGACGCCCTAAATTTTGAGTACCCAGATTATGACAGACTTGATGATGGGGCCGGGGGAGCAAATAGAAAAAGAGTTGTCAGCATTTTGAGCAGGCAAGCTGATGAGGACATCACTTCTATACATACAATGAATGGACCGATAACACGATCTCGTGCACGACAGCTAAATCTCCAGGTACGTTCTACCCTAGTCAATTGTGTTTCAGAGCTTACGCTTGGGACCATGGATGTTTTGATGATTAGGTACCTTGGAGAGGACTAGCAAGGACTTGGGAAAGGCTAAGGTGTTGAGGAGGAGCAGCAAGGGCGTCCACAACAGGAAGGAGATCAAGTCCGAATCGGCTGCGACTCCATCTCGGGTTCCAGGACCAGTCTGCACTAAAATGGACGCCCAAGATGCATCCGGACTCCGATTGCGACGGACTAGATATGGTTGGAAAGATAACGAGATTATCTAACCAACCCAGCTGGTTCCACCCTAAAATTAATCTGGAGTCAACGGGAATCGTCGAAACAAGTCAGCGTTCAAATTCTGTTTTGGTGCTGCGACACCGTCTGTTGGGCCGTTGGGCCGTGTATCGCGTCAGAGCCCATTAGGGGCGAGTCCAGGGGTCACACACGCCCTAATACTCTATTTATTCAGCAGCCGCCGCCACATTTAGGTTTAGGTTTTTCTTAGATCAATTCTGTCATCGAACAGTGTCGCCGTCATCGGCTTGTGAGACCCCATCCCGTAGTCAATACAATTTTGGTTGCGTTTCTTTCCTGTTCTTGCTTGTGTTATTGATTGCGCTTGCAGGGATAAGCCTTCGTGGCGAGGTCATTCGTGTGTCACGGGTGATAACCAACGGAGCCGTGGTGTAGTGATTGTGAGGAACCGTTCGTTCGGAGCCTTGGATTATCAACGTCGAGATCTCCACTCAATCAAGTTATCGTATCTCACGGAAGATCGGGCCGCGTCTACTATCAATTGGTATCAAATTTCCAGGTTGCCCGTGAGGTATAATTCTACCTTTAGATTAGTTTTGTTTCGTCCCATATTCCACAAAAAGCCAAAAAATACGATCAGTTTATTCCGACCTAAAACCATCGCCTTAGCCTTTGCACAATTCAGTTTTAGAGTTCGCATTTTTGAGTTCGTGTTCTAGTTGAGTATGGTTGCTAGATTAGATTTGTTTGGGTTCAGTTTAATTCTATCCATCCGCTTCCATCCTACAAAACCGACCCTATCTACAAAACAAATCCTATCTCTAAAAACGACCCTATCCACAAAACAGATCCTATCTCTAAAACCGACCCTATCCACAAAACAGATCTTATCTCTAAAATTGACCATATCCACAAAACAAATCCTATCTCTAAAACCGACCCTATCCACAAAATAGATCATATCTCTACAACCGACCCTATCCATAAAATAGATCATATCTCTAAAACCGACCCTATCCACAAAACCGAACTCCCACTCTTCCAACACCTCGCCAGAAATCCTGATTCGGAGTCCAAACTTAAAACAGCCGTAACTTTCGCCTCGGAACTCGAATCGGGCCCATTTTTTTTCAAATCACACAGAATTAAATTTTGTATCCGATTCTTTCCCGTTTTGTCGGATTCGCTGTTTTTAAAATTCCTAAATTCGGCTTGGAAATAGGACTTCTCGTTTTCCAAACATTTATTTTGATTTTAGGGCAAACTTGTAGAAATTACAGAGGACGCGTCATTGCACAAAAAAATCTAAAACTTGGTGTGTTTTCTTCTTATGTGCTGCTGCAAAAGAGAAAAATATAAAAAAAATATTTGAAAAAAAATCGCAAAAAAAATAGAGAGAAAAAAAGAAAAGAGTAGCACATAAACAGAAACGCCAGTGTTCTGTGCACCTCTGTGATTATTTTGCCCCAAGCTTATTTTCTTGCTGCACCTAGATACTTGTACCTCCTTTCTTGTGCCTTGGTCCAACTGTTCTATTACATTTTCTAGGCCAGCAACTAGGACGAGTACTTGGAACACTTATTCAGCATTGCTATCTGTTACTGACTTGTGTGCCACATATATATAATTAGTCAGCCTTCCCATAGCTCCAATTTTCTCTGGAGCAGAACAGGTACTCCTTTGCAATCACACCCACGCTCGTTGGACAGTCACACCGGTCACCGTTTGCCACCTACAGTGCTGGCAAGAACATTGTAAGAGCGGGGTAAGACGCTTCATAATTTGTAGTCCACCACCGCCCTGAGAGATAGTTGTAGGGTTCACATTGTTTGTTGCCTTTTTTTATCTTTGCTTTGTGCTAACAATGACAGGACCAAAGAATCAAATGGACAAGGACAAGGGGCCTAAACTTAACGACGATGAGTGTATCTCTCAAATGGAATTGAAGGAGATGATGCGCGCGATGACTGAAGCTTTTAAAAAATACCAGGACTCTGCCTCGACATCCTATGAGCAGCTTGATCGACGAGTTGATGAACTTGTTACACTCATGGACGTACTGGAGGCTCGTCCCCCACCACCAACTCCAGCCCCAGCTCACTCTCTTGTGGATGACGATGATGTGTATGCACCGCTGCCACAACGCCTCGCACGTAATCGACAAGGTATGGGAGGTAATGGTAGACGTCGTCATCATAATCCTGAACCAGATCATGATCCATTTGCTAAGATTAAGTTTTCTATTCCACCGTTCATGGGTTCTTATGATGCTGAAGCTTACTTAGACTGGGAGATGACGGTAGAACAAAAATTTAATTCCCATCTTGTTCCTGAGCAGCATAGGGTTAGACAAGCCACTAGTGAATTTAGAGATTTTGCTATCATTTGGTGGAATGAACTTGTTAGCACACGTGCTGCACCACAAACATGGAATGCGTTAAAAGAGGAGATGCGAGCTCGCTTTGTTCCCCCTTCTTATAGACGTGATCTTCGAAAAAAATTGCAACGCTTAGATCAGGGAGACATGTCGGTACAAGAATACTACCAAGAGCTTCAGAAAGGTATGCTACGATGTGGGGTAGTTGAGGATCCGGAGGATCAAATGGTTAGGTTTTATGGGGGATTGAGGCGGGAGATTCAGGATATTGTTGATTATAAAGAATACCATTCTATACAACGCTTGTTCCATCTTTCTATGTTGGCAGAAAAAGAATTGCAGGGTCGTCAACAGCGGAGGAGCAGCACTTTCGTGCCACACCAGCCACCGTTGCCAGCCAAGGTGTCATCCTCTTCGGGCGTACAGACGTCCACATCTTCCTCCACCAACGGCACACGCAGCACCGCACCTTCGGCATCACAGGGACACGACAACAGCAAGTCCTTGGTGCCTTCGGGTGTTGCAACAAAACCTGCTACGACCACCTCTTCCACAGGCCGCTCCTCCGACATCAAGTGCCACCGCTGCCAGGGACTTGGTCATATTCAACGAGATTGCCCCAGCAAACGGGCATACATTGCTACTGGTGATGGTGGGTATGTTAGTGCTTCTGATGTTGAAGATGAAGATACTGTTGGAGCTAACATTGCAGAGACTTATGATGGTGATGAAGAGGTTCTTGGTACAATAGCGACCGAGACCTATAAGGCCTTGATTGTGCAACGAGCTTTGAGTACCACGACTAGTGACGACGATAACAGACAGCGCCACAACCTTTTCAACATGTTCCTCATCGTCAAGGACTGTCGTGTACATACCATCATTGATGGTGGTAGCTGCAACAACTTGGTGAACGTTGAGGTGGTCAAGAAGCTTGGCTTGACCACACGAGAGCATCCACACCCTTATCACATTCAATGGTTTAACAACAGCGGTAAGTTCAAGGTAACAAAAACAACAAGGGTGCATTTTTCTATTGGCTCTTACCATGACTTTGCTGATTTCGATGTGGTGACTATGGATGCTTGCTCTCTTTTACTGGGACGTCCTTGGGAGTTTGATACTGATGCTATTCACCATGGTAGATCTAATAAATATACTTTTATGCATAAGGGAAAGAAAATTGTGTTGCTTCCTATGACTCCCACTGAAATGGTCCACTTAGAACATGAGAAAAAGATTAATGCTAAGCAAAAAGGTGTTTTGAACTCTAAAAATCAGCAACCTATTAAGTTAAAAACTCCTACTTTGCTAGCCATTAAATCTGATCTTGATGAGTTACATGCCTCTGTTGGACTTTGCTGTGCCTTAGTGTGCAAAAATGTTTTTATTCCATTGATGATACATCTATTGCTTTGCCACCGGCTATTGCTAACCTTTTGCAAGAGTATATGGATGTGTTTCCCTCTGAGATACCCCCTGGATTACCACCTGAGTTACCTCCAGATTTTTGGGTTAGTTCCACCTTTAACATTTCAGATTTGAAGCCATATATGGGTGGCGAAGGTGAGATCGAGTCGAGGACGACTCCAATTCAAGAGGAGAAGGAGGATGAGGACATCACTTCTATACATACAATGAATGGACCGATAACACGATCTCATGCACGACAGCTAAATTTCCAGGTATGTTCTACCCTAGTCAATTGTGTTTCAGAGCTTACGCTTGGGACCATGGATGTTTTGATGATTAGGTACCTTGGAGAGGACCAGCAAGGACTTGGGAAAGGCCAAGGTGTTGAGGAGGAGCAGCAAGGGCGTCCACAACAGGAAGGAGATCAAGTCCGAATCGGCTACGACTCCATCTTGGGTTCCAGGACCAGTCTGCACTAAAATGGACGCCCAAGATGCATCCGGACTCCAATTGCAACATACTGGATATGGTTGGAAAGATAACGAGATTATCTAACCAACCCAACTGGTTTCACCCTAAAATTCGTCCGGAGTCAACGGGAATCGTCGAAACAAGTTAGCGTTCAAATTCTGTTTTGGTGCTGCGACACCGTCTGTTGGGCCGTTGGGCCGTGTATCGCGTCGGAGCCCATTAGGGGCGAGTCCAGGGGTCACGCACGCCCTAATACTCTATTTATTCAGCAGCCACCGCCACATTTAGGTTTGGGTTTTGCTTAGATCAATTCTGTCATTGAACAGTGTCGCCGTCATCGGCTTGTGAGACCCCATCCCGTAATCAATACAATTTTGGTTGTGTTTCTTTCCTGTTCTTGCTTGTGTTATTGATTGCGCTTGCAGGGATAAGCCTTCGTGGCGAGGTCATTCGTGTGTCACGGGTGATAACCAACGGAGCCGTGGTGTAGTGATTGCGAGGAACCATTCGTTCGGAGCCTTGGATCATCAACGTCGAGATCTCCACTCAATCAAGTTATCGTATCTCACGGAAGATCGGGCCGCGTCTACTATCACAAGCTACCTGGTCTGTGAAGGAAGACCAAGAGGCTTTGAAGAAGATGAAAACAGCGACGGAGCCGAAGGAACTGACTCCTAAGAAATGGAAGCTTGCTGTGGAATCATTAGAGAAGACGAAGACACAAGATGTGCTGAAACCAATTGCAAGCCCTTCGTCTTCTGCTGCTGAGGTCTCAAAAATATTGAAGGTAATGACCGAGTCATTCCCATTCACACCACTAAGTCCTCTAGGATTGGAACTAACCAACATCTTACAGGAAAAGGAGGTATCTTCAGCTACAGAAGGAAGAGACAGGGGCCAGAAGAAACGACGCATTGTGAACATATACAAGTGATTGAACAAACCCCCCCTTCAGCTTCGGCAAGCAAAGCTGCCAAACCAACCGATGCCGAAGCCACTGCTACAGCCGAAGGTGAAAAACTTGCAACCACTTTGTCCGAGATTGATAATCTGATATCAGATGTGGCTATGGAGAAGGAGGTGGTCGCAACCATTTCAGACAAGGGAAAAGAGATTGATGAAACCTCTTCAGAGGGAGTGAATTTCGACCTACGACACTTGGGCGGCCAACAACTCTCTGAAGAGGACAAATCAGAGTTAAGGGAATTTGCGATCTCATGTGGTTACTAGCCTGGGTCGGTACTCTTTGGAGGGGTCGACGAAGAAATCCTGGGATGCATCCGCGATCGTGCTGGTGCAAAAATTATAGGCACCCTGTCGAAGAGTGTCGGATTCCCAAAGCTTGAGAAGGATATCAATTGTTACATGCGTCATCACATCATAGGCAGCCTGCTTTATTCTAACTTCAAAGTAAGAACCCTTCTACAAGTTACCACTGATGTGTTCGTATTAGCTTAAGTATTTTAATTTCGAGTTCATTTTTGTAGAGCTTGTTACTGAGCAAAGCTTTAAAAATACAACAAGACAATGAGGATAGAAAAAACGAAACTATTATCAAAGTTTAGAGGATAAAATTGTGGCAGAACCTCCAAGTTATCGGGCCCACATGCACCTGTCCTTGTCTCAAAGGCCTCAGACGGCCATGCATGTGCACCAGATAACTTAACAGGATCCGTCCGATTGCCCCAAGGACACCGGATAAACCACTTACAACCAGAACCGCGAGATTAAGTAACACAAATCACACACACCAATATTTTTGCAGCGGAAATCTTATTACCAAATTTTACAAGTTACAAAAATTTTATATTATTTTATCGGAGTGATTACAAAAGTATAAGTTTGAAATATATGCTAGCTCAAATGACCATCCTCAGTAAGAAGATAAAGACGGGTTATACTTATATAAGAAGGCCGAGCCCACCGGCACTTAACACCATCAAAAGCAGCACAAAGCTAGAACCTGAAAAACAACAGGGAATAAAACCCTGAGTATGGAATTACTCAGCAAGACTTACACGACTAAAGAAAAGACTCTCAAGGGTATGCTGGATTTGGGAATCAAGGAGAGGCTTTAGCAAGAATCAACTTAGATACTTTTGCAGAAATAGCTTACTAAAGTGAGTCCTTACTTTCAATATTTTAACGCCAGATTAAATATTAATAGACTCTATTTGCATCTGGTCTAATTTCACCATCTCATCAATACAACATCATTTTTATTCATGAGGTTCACATCCTGACTTAGGTTGCAGGTCAGTGATCAAGTCTCCACTCTCCGGGGATATAACGGCGATCCGAATCGATTTACTCAGCTGAGGATCTCTAACCACACGACATATGTAGCACTTAACCCTTGCATATGTCAACCATTCCTACAGATCCTCCACAACGTGAACCGGTCCGCGCTACCCGGGAGCACAGTACTCCTCCATCCAGCCTCTAGCCAGGAGGGCACACGCTACTCCCACCATCTCCCACGCCTAGTGCGCGGTTGTCTTTTCACGTATGGAATAGCCGGGTTCAAGCTTACCCTGTCCCATTTCCAGGGCATGTGGCCAGTTAAGATAGTCCTTGATCTATCAGGCCTACATACGCATCCAATCCTTAATTGACCCGGGCGGAGCATCACCTGTTCCTAGCCCAAGTCCCGATTTAAGTACTTCCACCCTTAGGATTGTTTGTATTCCTTAGGATGAAAAGAGCATTATAGGGAACTTTACAGTAAGATCCCACCATGCTCCCAATGAAAATATCCGTGCAGGTAGAGGTCATCCTTCCTCAGGATCAACCTGAGCTAGGCATAAGTGCAAAGGACAAACTCTATCTGCCTATAAGCAGGGCTAAGCATTTTTTTGTAAATCATATTTTGATACTTCACCAGAAGTATCTATAAAAGGGATGGATTTCAAGGTAGGCAATGCATCGAAGGGTTTCCAAGCAACTTCTATAAACCTAATGCACATTTCACTAGACTTAAAGTGTGCAAAAATAATTTAAAAACACAAGGAAGGGGTTGCATGCACCGGGGCTTGCCTGAGTAACACTAGGTTAGTGTTTGTTAGGCGACCACTTGGCGATCATCTTCTGTCTTGACATTCGCCAGATTATCCCTCTTCGGTTCTGTCCATCAACATCATCCTGCGGGTTAGCCCGCGCTTGGGGTCGACTTGGGTCGTCTTTTTCTCCGCATCACGCGATTAATTAACGTTCCTGAATGAAATGCATTATGCACATGAATGCATATCGACGGAAATATTACAAACCTAAATAATGCTACGCGATAGCGAATAAAACACCTAGCAGCGAGGCGTTGTACAATCGTACGGAATCACTAGTTATTAATATACGACTACACGCAATAATTACGCTTCTCTAAATTAAACGAATCTAACACAAACATCACGAGCAACATATTATACACATGAAACACAATTAGCCTACTCAACTCATCAGCTAATTAATTAAATTCTAAAATTATCCCTCGTTTTATAAATGATACTACATCGTTCACAAAGTACTATTTTAATTTTATTTTACTCCTCACATATTTTACATGTCCACAATTAATCAAACAGTTCTTTATCACACAGGCCTACTAATATTCTACTCGATATATTAATTTAGTTAATTGTCCCGAATAGCGACATAACTCGCTATAACGGAATCTGGCTCGATACTCGCAAAAACTGCGAAGTCGACGAGAGTTTTGGGACTTACGCAATTTATCGAGCACCTTAATAAGCCTCGCACTAACACATTAATTTATTCAACGATCGAACTATTCTGAATAATTTATCAGCTTACCGTTTCCACAGCTGACACGAATCTGCGAGATCGGTAGCGATTTTCTGATCCAAGCAATTTGTCGAGCGCTTGGGAAAAATCGCGCTGCTAGCTTCGTCTTGGGATTTCTTGACGACGCACCAAACAACGATGATCTTCGATTGATGTCTTCAACCGAGTACTTGATAAGCGATACACAGGGGCCTCGCTTATTTTTATCTAATATCCGGGATTTGGTATTCGACGAGAGCGAGCAGAGAAGAACGAGGTTCGACGGGCTCGACAACGATACGAGAGGGTGGCGTATATAGAGTTGTAGGTCTGGCGAGCTGACGCGGTCAAGATAACTGTGGCTAACGAGCTTGCGATAGAAGCGATGATAGTGCGGGAGCTCGACACGCTGTGGCGAGCAGATAAAATTCGTGCGCGCGGTAAACAAGGAAAGAGCAAGCTGAGCGTGAGCAGAGAGCTCGACAACCCGCAGCAGGGGCTAGCAGGGCGTGAGCTGCGTGCAGGCGCGCGACGAGGGAAGCAGACTCCGGCAAATCCCAGGGCGCGGCCATGGGAGACTCGGTAGGGGCACGACCGAGCAGAAATAGAACTCGGCAAACTCCATGGGCGAACAGAGCGCGCAGGGCTGGGCGAACCAGGACGCGCACAGGGCGATGGCAAGACTGAGCGGCGCGTAGGGAAGAACGCGCGTAGAACCAGGGCGCGACATGGACACAGGAGTGCGTGCAGGGGCAGAGGGACGCGCCGAAGGGAGCTAGGTACGAAAGAACTGTGAGCAGGGGCAAGCTCGCACGGAAGAAGTCGCTCGGCTGGGCGCGCAGAGCTCCAAGCGAATGAGCTGAGCGATGGCGCGCGACCAGGGCGAGCACCGGCAGAGAGACGTCCGGCCGACGACTGCTGTGAAGATGGCTAGGCCGAGCGCGGGAAAGAGGGAGAGGAGACGCGCGGCACAGAAAAAGGAACAGGGGCGGCGACCATCGAACAGAGGGGAGAGGGAGGGGCTTGAGCGGGGTACAGGGCGCTTGCAGAGAGAACTGGAAGGAGCTCGGCGGGCTCGCGGCTGGGAGCAGTACCGCCATGGTTGGGAGCTGCAAGGGCGCGGCACCGCGAACGGGAGATGGAGCGCGCAGGAAGAAATACCGGCTGGAGAGAAAATGAAAAGGAAGATGAAGGCTGTGCAGCGGCTGATAAAAATCACAGGGAGATGAGATCGACAGGCTGGGCGACGGCCGGCACAGACAAGAGCTGGAGACGGGCACGATGATTTTGAAGAAGATGAGGTTGAGTCCTTGAGCGGCAGTGAGATAGTGGCGGCAGGGGATAACGACCAGTTACGTGAGATATTTTGAGGGAGAATGACGGTGGACAGAAGATCAGGCACAAAAATATCCAGCAACTGTATGAAGTCTTCCAGGGATTTTACGTACATGAGGAGCCCTGGGAAAATAACGATGTGGAGATAAATATCCGAAGAGAAGTCTATCTCCATATATTGCTTGGGATGAGGATCAAGATAAGCGTGAGAAATTTCTAGAGTCAAGGCTGGACGTGCTTGGAGAAATATCCAAGGCAGATGACGTGCGGGCTCTCAAGAAAAAGAAGAGATGAGAATGGCTGAGTATGAGCGCATCTGATATTTCTCAAAGATTTGAGCATGCACACGATAAAGAGCAAAGGTAGCGTGGATTAGGATGGGAAGGAAGGCGGTGGGGGAAATAAATATCAGAAGAAGATATTTCATTTGGCGAAAGGAATTTCATAATATTAGAATTTAAGCCTGGACAAGATGTAAATAAATTGAATTAAAACCACACTTAGGTTACATATATTAATTATTTGATTTTGAAGTAGGAAACATGATCGGCTAATAATTTGTTCTAGTTTTGGTTAGATCGGGTTTGGTTTATTTAAACAGCTTAGACAGTTCTGCCCAAATCTCGGTTGGATAATTTTCGCGACTATCCTGGGCACGATGTAAACGGACCGGATATCGCATACATTATTCTGAGACAACGCTGGTTTAGTCAAACTCGGATAAAAATTTACCCGATGTCTAAACACAGTTGATTTCATTATTTATGGTGTGGACTGAAGAACAAATTGGATCAGAACCTCGCACACGATTTTTTTTTCTCAGACAATGCGCGATTAAGATTATTTTACCCCGAACATTTTAGTCGTCGAGTTTAAACTAATTTGGCTGGGATAAAAATCATTCGAGTGAGTCGGGCTTCCGAATTCGCGTTCGCGCGAGCGATGAATTTTAAATAATCGCTGGACGCACCAATTTTCAGAACAAATATGTTTCGAACAGCATGAAAATTTAGGACGAGCCCGAATAGATGAAAATAAAAATGATGTCGCACTCGCGACAGACGGCACAGATGCAATATTAAAATCGCGATAGACGAGGATGATTAAAATTTAGCATCTGTTTTATCCACTGATTACGTGCTTAAATTCGTACTCGCTAACGAGCGGAATATAAACACCCGGGTTGTTACAAAAATCATGGAACTTGAGGATTCTCTAACATAAAAGGATGGGTTGTTGCGCTCAGTTGAAGGATCCCTTACCGAAGCGCAAGTTCAAAATAAGGAATTGAGCGAGGAGCTGGTGAAGGCGCAGATACTTTTAGAAGAAGCTTCCAGCCAAATCAACCGAGAGTCTAAAACTTTGAAAATGTCACTTAAGGTTGAGGCTGAGAAGAATTCGAAGCTCAGTGAAGCGTTGAGGGCTCTTAAGGAGAGGTGCTTTAACTTTGCATGCCAATGCATTGCTCGATTGAAAAACATATTCAATTCAGCTAGAGCTGCATCTGAAGAAGCTAACTTTTCTGCCGAAGATATCCCCGGGGCCCTTGAATGCGTAGAGAAAGAAGTCGATGTCCTTGACGAAGTTATCACCGGCCATGGAGACTTCTGTGCGCTGGTGGCTTCTCGTGGTACATCCACTGCTTTCATAAAGGCCGGGTGTAATCACGCAAAGGCTGTCAATAGACCAAACTTTAGCCTTTCGTCGTCGGACCTGGTTGATATTCCAGCCGAAGCCTGAAGCATAGGGAACAGGTTCATTACTTAAATTTGGGCTAAGGGTGGACACGAGTTGGCTGGAGACGAAGCCCGGAATCTACTTAACAAAGTATAGCTCTTTTACCTTTATTCTTGTATATGATTCCTTACCAGGTTCCTGATTTCCCTGTTCCTTGTCATTCTTAAGGGTGATGATGTCGAAGGCCGATGAACCGAAGCTACATTCGAAGCCTTGGAGTAGTCTTCTTAGGATCGTGCCTGATTTCTGTAAAAAACACTTTGGAAATTCTTTCGCACAAGAAATGTAATATTTGTAATTGTAATGGAAAAAATTGTGAATATTTGTAAATGTTTTGTAATATTATTTACCTTTCGTTTGTACATCATCTGCTTTGCTGTGGATGAAACCGACACTTGCATCTTTTGAGCCGAAGGCGAAAAACACCTTCCCTTCTTTTCGTTCACATTGAAGCACACTTCGTATAAAACGAAGTTTCCTTTGAAATGAAGCACCTTCGTATAAAATGAAGTTTCGTTTGAACCGAAGCACCTTCGTATAAAACGAAATGCTTTCTCATCGAAGATGGAAATTCCCGCTTTTCCTGTTAATGCTTCATGGTTTATGTGATGATGATGATCCTACGAATGCGTAATGCATGGTTATGAATGCAAAAGATGATGTGTAAATGTATGTCGAAGATAGAAAATTCATACGAATACACACCCAGACTCTGCATCCCTTTAGGGACGACTTTGGAGTCTCTTCACCTTTTACTTAGGTGGTGTTTCAGCTCTGCATTCCCCTAGGAATGACTTTGGAGCTTCTAGCATTTCAGCTCTGCATTCCCTTAGGAACGACTTTGGAGCTTCTTCACCTTTTACTTAGGTGGCATCTTAGCTCTACATCCCCTTAGGGACGTCTTTTGAGCTTCTTCATATGCTTCTACACTTGATGGTGTAGTCCCAGATTTTACATTTTACATGTGGGGGAATTTGGCCCTTGCATTGTACAGGGCTGCTCAAGAAAAAAAATGAAAATTATAACCTATTGCCCCATTAAAAATCTTTCTCCCCTCTTGAAAGGAAAAGAGTGCCATAGGGAAGAAAGAAGAAAATTACATGATTTACACATAGTATCTCCGAAGCTCGTCCGCATTCCAAGACCTTGGAATGTCATTACCATCCAAGTCTTTCAACCAGTACGATCCGGGCCTTGACAAAGATACTACCAAGAAGGGACCTTCCCACTTAAGCTGAAGCTTCCCCAATGTACCCGGATTGGCTACCTCCGAAGCACTATGTGCCCTAGCATGATGTTCTTTAGTTTTATCTTCCGGTCGCACCATTTAATTGTTTCAGCCTGGTACTTATTGATGTGGTCTACTGCTTGGAGCCTGGTCCCTTTTATGGTGTCTTTTGTTATTTTGTAACCCTCTTCATCTTCTGTCGAAGCCAAGGTCCTTACTGAGACCCTTCTTGCTTCTTTCGGTGTTATTGCTTTGTCACCAAACAGAAGCTTGAATGGAGTAAAACTTGTTTACCTTGAAATGGCAGTGTTGTGGTTCCACACCACCTTTATTAATTCATCTGGCCACTTTCCTTTGGGCTGGTTGAAGATTGACTTCATTATTCCTGTTATTATAATTTCGTTTGCTCTTTCTACCAGTCCATTTGACTCCGGATGTCTCACCGATGTAGTGTGTATTTTTGTACCATTATGGTCACAAAAGGTTTTGAATGCTTCAGCATCAAATTGAATTCTGTTATCAACTGTGATAGCCTTCGGCACACCGAAGCGACAAACAATATTTTGCCAAAAGAAATTCTATACTGTGGCCAAAGTTATTGTAGCTAAGGGCTTTGCTTCAATCCACTTGGAGAAGTACTCCACTGCCACCACAACATATTTCAAGTTGCCTTGTGCTGGTGGAAGTGGACCTAACAAATCTAGGCCCCGCCTTTGCAGTGGCCGAGTGGGCTATATTAGCTGGGTTAAAGACGAAGAATGTTTCTGGTCTCTCGCGCATCTCTGGCAATTTTCACATTTTTGAACCAAATCTGCTGCATTCGAAGCTGCCTTTGGCCAGTAAAATCCTTGTCCGAAAATCTTCCCTAGCTGAGGCCTAGACCCAATATGAGCTCCACACAATCCTGCATGTATCTCCTTCATCAATTCTTGACCTTCGGCTCTGGACAAGCATTTTAGTAATGGAGAGCAGACTCCTTGTTTGTATAACCCCCCGCTATAATTACATAGGGTCTTGCTCTTGCTTCCGTTCTTTTATTGTAAACTTCGTCATCCGAAAGGCAAGTACCTTGGAGGAAAGATACAATCTTAGTCCTCCAATCTTCGCTCTGCAGTGGCTAGATTGTGAGCACTGTTCTCTCCATGAGCTCGACTGAGGGTGCTTTTATTGTTTCGATGAATACCTCCGAAGGTAACGGAAGCCCCTGTGCCGCTGATTTAGCTAACAAATCTGCATGCTCTTTTTCTCCTCTCAGGATTTTTTTACAGAGAAGCCTTCGAAAGAGGCTTCCATCCTTTGGACTGCATCCAGATATTTCTCTAGCTTCGGGTCCCTTGCTTTACTACTCTTGTCAACGTGACCGGAAATGACTTGTGAGTCGAATTTGAGTACTGACCTTATTATTCCATTGCCTTAAGCTTTCGAAGCACCAAGAGGCTCATACTTTGCAATGCTATTTGTGCAGTTGAAGTCTAACCTTGCTGCATAGCAGGTTTTTGATTTTAGATGGTGAAATTAACACGGTAGCTCCTCCTACACCGAAGGTTCCCCATGACCCATCACAAAATACTATCCAGGCTTCGGCATCGTTTGTTTTCTCTTCGTCCTGAGCCCCTGGCATCCAACAGCAATGAAGTCTGCTAACGCTTGGGATTGGATCGAAGATCTATGAACATAATCAATAGTGAATTCATTCAAATTTGCAGCCCATTTTCCAACTCTTCATGTGGCTTCTCCGTTTCTCATTTGTTGGAGACTTGTTCTCAAATGCTATAAGTTAAGAACAAGGCAACACAAAAAATGTTAAACGTTAAAGTCCTTCGTCCTTCGGAACATTATTTCCCCTTGGGATATAATGATTTTCGGACGAAGGTTATGAAAGATATACCTTCATCAACACAACATAAAATAATGAAGAAGGAATCATATGGAATATAACATAAACAATTATGTATAATTATCAACTCATTTCTATATTATCATTATGGAAAAATATAAATGATATCGAATTACAAATGTACCTTCGGCTTGAAAGAAGGTAAAAATACAAGCGTGACGCAAAAGTAAATGCCAAGTTAGCGTGAACAGTACGGGGGCACTGTTCACATATTTATAGGCACGGGACATAGCTCATGTAAAATTACATCCATGCCCTTTACATTTGGTAGTAATTCTATAGTAATCCACCGAGGTCTGAATAGCCTTTTCATCTTTAAGTCGGTTTCCTTTTCTGCTATCATGCCGAAGCTTTCCTGCTCACTGCTTCGGCGCTGTGTCAACCTTCGTATTCTTTGGGCTTCTCCCACTGTGATACCGATTTGAGTCCGAAGATACCTGTTCACACATTATACTCCAGAAACATTGTTAAATCATGTTTTTGAGGACCTTCGGAAGCCGAAGGCCCCCAACAGTAGCCCCTCGCAATATTAATTTGTTAGAATAATAAATTTAGATTGCGACATGGACGAAGGCCTTAAGCCGAAGGTCCGAAAAAACACCTTTCCTTTGCTAGAATAGCAACATCCACTAACAAGCGGGGTTTCCCAATTTTCAACGCACTGGGCGTATAAATAAGAGCATACCACGAGCTCACTTGGTACGCTTTCTTGCCATCTGCTCTTGCTTACTCAATTTTTAGCTCTTGCGCACCAACACTTGCTTGGCTTTTTAAGTTTTTAAGCTTCGGCTTTGAAAACAATTTTTTAGCATTTTCGAAGATGTCTGAAGACAAAAAGGCTGCTATCAAGATGAAGCTGAGTCTCTCTGAAGAGAAAAACCTGGGGTTTCTTGAAGCAATGTCGAAAACCAATACAGAAAAGATCACCAAAGAGATTTTAGAAGGTTTATCTGAAGATACTGATGACAGCGACAGTTATGATGCGGATAGCGGTGATGAAGACTCCGAAGATCGCCCTTGGCGACCAAGCCATGCGGTTTTCGGCAAATCAAGTATCAAAGAAAATCATCTTGTCAACATGAGGGGAAGATATTTCCGGGACTTGTCCGTTGTGAGGGCCGACGAAGGAGAGAAGACTTGTCCGACCCCTGAGGAAAATGAAGTCGTAGTGTTCCGAAGCTTTTTGAAAGCTGGATTACGATTTCCCCTGAGCAGCTTTGTCGTAGAGGTGCTGAAAATATTTGAAATCTATCTTCACCAACTTACCCCCGAAGCAATCATAAGGATGAATATCTTCGTGTGGGCCGTGAGAAGCCAAGGTTTGGAACCTGATGCGAAAAGTTTCTGCAACATACACGAATTGTTATACGAGACAAAACCCTGGGGTAAGGAGCAATATCACAATAATTTCGGCTGCTACAGTTTCGTCTCTCGGTCTGGGTCAAGCTGTCCTGTGCCAACCTTTCAGAAGAGATGGCCTGGCGACTGGATGACAGAATGATTTTATGTGAAGAATGACCTGAAAACACGGGAATATATTAAAGGTATAATTATGCGCCCTATTTGGCAACGCTTCGGCCTACGGAGGCCGAAGGTTGAAATGAATGAAGCTGCCGAAGAATGCCAGAGAGCCTTCGGAGTTATTTGCTCTTTTATTGGAACGAGGGATCTGGTCCAAGAGCATATTGCCTTCAGAGTATGGCCGCTCGCGGAAAAATGGGAAATGCCGCAAGAGACCATAAAGGAGGCTGACGAAGGTGGACTTATCAGGCTGAAGTATGCTTTCAAGTTCGGAGATAAATTCGTTGAGCCAGATGATGACTCGCTAAAAAGCATTGAAAATTTAAGTGATGAACTACTTGGGGTTTATTCAAAGGCCGAAGATACTGTATTGTCAGCAGCCTTCGGAGGCCGGAAAAAGAAAAGACTGAACCGAGTATTTGACGCAATTGGGTTCGTGTACCCAGACTACCACTATCCAGCGCGGGGCCAAAAAAGAAAAAGCGCAACTTCTGCACAGGAAACTGCTTCAGCCGCTCCCAACGAGCCAGCGCCGAAGAGACAAAGGGTAAAGGTTCTCACACATCGGCCACGCTACATTGAACCAGCTACAGTGCCTGAGTTCACCGGTGAAACCTCTTCGGCCACCGATATTAAAGAACCAACTTCATTGTTGAAGATCGAAGAAAAAGCTAAAGCACCCTCAGCAGAGAAAGCAGAAAATCCGAGAACTGAAGGAACGAAAATATTGGAAATTTTAAGTCCTTTAGCAAGTGTTGAGACAATAAAAAACCAAAAGGGCCCAGCAGTGACCCCGAAAAGAAAAAGAATGGTCAATGTGCTAGATGTACTGGAGACAATTAAGTCCTCAAGCATGACTCCGAAGAAGACTGTTGAAACTTCCGAAGCGGAAACTGAAATCTTTGATACTAAAGCTCCAAAGCAACAAACTGAGACTGAAGCTGGGCCTTCAGAGCCCACGAAGGTAAAATCCTTGGAAACCGAGGAAGAAAAAATGACGGAGCCAATTCTTGTTGAAGAAATCAGTGCTGTTGCCCCCGAAGCATCCCCCAAAGTCCTTGATTATATTGTTCGACATGCTTCGGGGAAAAAGTTATCAGAAGAAGAAGTTTTTGAAGCTAATCACTATGCCAAAGAATTGAAATATCCGAAGGGGGCACTAGTGTTCAATGGTACAAATGAAGAAGATTTCCTATACTGCCTCCCGGATAACAAAGAATTACTCGTCTGCCGGGAAATGGCCCGAAGCATGGGGTTTCCGAAACTGGAGGCTGGCCTCTGCGCGATGACAAAGGACGATCTTGCGGACAGCCTTGCGTATAATAGCCTGAAGGTACGAGATCTGCGCATTTGGAAACTTTATGATTTGAAATCTATTCTTTTATTCTTATACTAACTCTTTTATATATAGGGTTTAATACTAAGCAACGCGCTGAGAGCGCAAAAGAATGCCGAAGACGAGAGCTATGAAATTGCTTTCAACAACCTTCGAACAGAGGTTATCAAACTAAGAAACGAAGCCTTGGAAAAGGACAAAATTCTAGTTACATTGGTGGATAAAATAAAGGAGGACGAAGCTGCCTCTAAAGCACAAGCTGCAGCTCAAAAGCACGAGATTGACGATCTTCGGAAGCAATTAGCCCGAGCTAAAGAAGAACACATTCTTGAAGAAACGAAGCGAGAACTTAGCGACCAATGGGCAAATCATTTAGAAGGAACTGTTGAAGAGCTTCGTTCGTCCAAGAAAAGATGCTATGACAAATCTATGGAGTGTGTTAAGAAAATGAAAGCTAGCTTCGCCAGCGTTGGTGCATTCTCGAGCGAAGAAAACTTTGCAAGAGGCAACCCCGAAGGTCCCATCGAATGGATTAATCACGAAGCTGAGGCCTTTGAGGAAATTTTAAATAGCCGCGGAGACATATGCGCTTTTTCGGGTGCCAGGGGGATTGCCACCATTTTGGAGAGAAAGGGCTGTGAGCATATAAAGATTTTAGCACAATCCGAAGCTACCTTGTCCTTCGAAGATGCAAAAGATCCTTCAGCCGAAGCTAGCATGGTTGGTGGAAAATTTTTTACCGATATCTGGGACAATGGTGGTCGAGAAATGGCCTGAGAAATTATCCAAAAAAGCGAAAAAGGCATCCGTGACGCTAGAAAAGTAGCAGAGGCTGTTGAGAAAAGCGCAGAGCCCGAAGGGCAAATAGGTATTAACTAATGGTTTTTATTGTGTTATAATTTTTGATTTTAAACTTCGTTCACAATTTGTAATAGCAATGTAGCCGTATCCTGTCCTCCCTCAGATCCTACTAAAGCGCCTCCGGGCCCTCACCCGAAAGATGACGATGAAATTAAAAAGATGGCTGAAGCTATCATGGATCAAGTTGTCAATCAACTCATGAACGAAGCTGCGGAAGTAGTACTTAGGGAAGACTAGGTGCTATTGTAAAAACATCTGAAATGTAATATGTGTAATATCTTGTAACCCTGAATGTAATATACTTGTTTTTTTTATGGTTCAATTCTTTACGATGCATGAAATTTACATACGTACCGTTTTTGAGTCTTTGACGAAAAAACACCTTCCCTTCTTTTCATGCTTCGTGAAGAAGAATTTTCATTTATCACAACGATATCCATAGTGTTCTGATGAAGAATATCCAAGCTTCGTGAAAATATTTTTCGAAGCTACACTCCGAAGATCAATATTGTATCTCCTTGTGACTTAGCATGATTTTCCCTTTTTCAAAGCATTCTTCCGAAGATCAATATTGTGTCCCCTTCTTGTGCCATATGCAGCATGATGTATGATGCTTATGCTATGCGAAATGATGTGATGATGTTATGCTATGTAAAATGGTATTTATTCCGAAGATACACGCACATCCCTGCAATAAAACACATAATCTTTTTTAAATCAGCATTGACTTTTCGCTGTAAGCCTCCCTTAGGAGCTTCTTCGCCTTTTACTTCAGCGGAATCAGCGTTTATTTTTCGCTGTAAGCCTCCCTTAGGAGCTTCTTCGCCTTTTACTTTCGGCGGTATTCGCGTTGACTTTTCGCGCTTCGCCTTTTACTTAGGCGGTATCAGCGTTTATTTTTCGTTGTAAGCTCTGCATTCCCTTTGGAACGACTTTTGAGCAGAAAACTTACACTGCGCTCCCTTTGGAACGACTTTTTGTAACTTCAGCAAATTTACTCTGCGTTCCTTGGAACGACTTTTTGTTGCTTCGAAGAATTCAAGCCGTGCCTTTTAAAATAAACTCTTGATAATTCGAAGGTCCTTCTTGCTATCGCAAATCTTTAAGCTTCAACAACTTAAGCCTGTAGAGGAAATATATTTTCCTTGTGGCAAACAACGAAACCATTACGTGAGATTTGAAAAGTGTCCTTTATTACACAGAAAATAAAACTGAATGGAAAAGACTACTATCAAGGTAGGATATTTGTCAATAAATGTGCTTCGACTCTGGCACAGTGCTATTGACTGTGCGAGCTTCGGACTGTTCTCTGAAGTCCCTTTGGTGTTGAGCATATTGGCCCCCTTCTGGCTGCTGGCCTTGTTGCAGCGGTGGTGGAGGCGGAGGCTGTTGCCAGGAAGCTTGAGGTTGACTCGCCGAAGCTACAGAAACTGCAGGGTGGTTGCCTACATATTCTGGGATATAAGGCGAATGATACGAAGCAGTGTGCATGATCTGCTTCGGCTGACCCTGTTGTGCTGCAGCTTCGGCTATCTCCTTTTGCTTCTGGATGATAACATGGCACATCCTGGTGGTATGGCCCTTGTTTTCACCACAGAACAAGCAAAATGTTCTCCTTGGTTGATCTCCAAATCTTCCACCGAAGCCCCTGGCGCCTCTGCCTCTTGGAGCTGGCGGCCGGAAGGAGCTTTGCTGTTGCCCCGAAGCCTGTGAAGAGCACTGTGGCCTTTGCTGGTGACTCCCCTTATCATCATTTTGAGTAGAGTTGTGAATTGACCTGACGTGCCTCGGATAAAATCTTCCTCCGAAGCCCCTGGTCATTTTGGAAAACCTGAAAGCCTCCTCCCTTCTTTGACGAAAATCATTGTCAGCCCGAATATACTCGTCCATCTTCTGGAGCAGCTTCTCCAAAGTTTGAGGAGGCTTCCTAGCAAAGTACTAAGCTGAAGGTCCTGGCCGAAGTCCCTTGATCATGGCCTCAATGACAATTTCGTTGGGCACTGTTGGCGCCTGTGCCCTCAAACGCAAGAACCTCCGGACATACGCCTGAAGGTATTCTTCGTGATCCTAGGTGCACTGGAATAGAGCTTGAGCAGTGACCGGCTTCGTCTGAAACCCTTGGAAACTGGTTAACAACATGTCCTTCAGCTTTTGCCATGAAGTGATCGTTCCTGGTCGAAGGGAGGAATACCAGGTTTGAGCAACACTCCTGACAGCCATAACAAAAGATTTTGCCATGACTGCAGTATTGCCACCATACGAAGATACTGTTGCTTCGTAGCTCATCAAAAACTGCTTCGGGTCTGAATGGCCGTTAAATATAGGAAGCTGGGGCGGCTTGTAGGACGGAGGCCAAGGTGTAGCCTGCAGCTCAGCGGACAGAGGAGAAGCATCATCAAAAGCAAAATTTCCATGGTGGAAATTCTCATACCAGTCATCTTCGTTGAAGAAATCCTCCTGATGAAGGTCTTTGTGCTGAGGTCTTCGGTTCTGCTCATCCTGAGTAAGATGACGAACTTCTTCAGAGGCTTCGTCTATCTGCCTTTGCAGTTCAGCTAGCCTGGCCATCTTTTCCTTCTTCCTCTGCACCTGTTGATGAAGCATCTCCATGTCTCTGATTTCTTGGTCTAGCTCATCCTCTTGCAGTGTCGGGCTGACAGCCTTCCTCTTCTGGCTTCGGGCCTCCCGAAGGGAGAGAGTCTCCTGATTGGGGTCCAGCGGTTGCAGAGCTGCAGCCCCAGTTGCTGAAGCTTTCTTCGGCGCCATAACGAAGGTTTATGATTGCCAAAGGTGTTCAAAACTCAAAGAGTGGAAGTGAGTTCACCGGAGGTGGGCGCCAATGTTGGAGACTTGTTCTCAAATGCTATAAGTTAAGAACAAGGCAACACAAAAATGTTAAACGTTAAAGTCCTTCGTCCTTCGGAACATTATTTCCCCTTGGGATATAATGATTTTCGGACGAAGGTTATGAAAGATATACCTTCATCAACACAACATAAAATAATGAAGAAGGAATCATATGGAATATAACATAAACAATTATGTATAATTGTCGGGGACCATAATTAGGGGTACCCTCAAGACGCCTAATTCTCAGCTGGTAACCCCCATCAGCATAAAGCTGCAGAGGCCTGATGGGTGCGATTAAGTCAGGGATCAGTCCATACGAGTGACTCGATCACGCTTCGCCCGAGCCTAGCCTCGGCCAAGGGCAGCCGACCTCGAGGGACTTCCGTCTCGCCCGAGGCCCCCCTTTTAACGGCGGACGCATCTCCGGCTCGCCCGAGGCCTTGGCTTCGCTGAGAAGCAACCCTGACCAAATCGCCGCACCGACTGACCGAGTTGCAGGAGCATTTAACGCAAAGGTGGCCTGACACCTTTATCCTGACGCGCGCCCCCGGCAGAGCCGAAGTGACCGCCGTCACTCCGCCGCACCACTGACCGGTGTGACAGAAGGACAGCGCCGCCTGCGCCACTCCGACTGCGGTGCCACTCAACAGAGTGAGTCTGACAGGCAGTCAGGCCTTGCCAAAGGCGCCATAGGAAGCTCCGCTCCGCCCGACCTAGGGCTCGAACTCGGGCTAAGACCCAGAAGACGGCGAACTCCGCTCCGCCCGACCCTAGGGCTCGGACTCGGGCTAAGACCCGGAAGACGGCGAACTCCGCTCCGCCCGACCCCAGGGCTCGGACTCGAGCTAAGACCCGGAAGACGGCGAACTCCGCTCCGCCCGACCCTAGGGCTCGGACTCGGGCTAAGACCCGGAAGACGACGAACTCCGCTTCGCCTGACCCCAGGGCTCGGACTCCGCCCGGGCCTCTGCCGAACGATCTCCGTCTCGCCCGACCCGGGGGCTTGGGCTCGGCCTCGGCCACGGAAGACAGACTCGACCCCGGCTTTGGAGGAGCCCCCACGTCGCCCGACCTAGGGCACAGGCCCGCCACGTCAACAGGAAGCGCCATCATCATCCTACCCCGAGCCGACTCGGGTCATGGAGAACAAGACCGGTGTCCCATCTGGCTAGCTCAGCCAGATGGGCAATGATGGCGCCCCACAAGCTCTGTGACGACGGCGGCTCTCAGCTCCCTTACGGAAGCAGGTGGACGTCAGGAAGGACTCGACCACTCCGATAGCTGTCCCCCCGCCAGGCTCCGTTGCTCCTCCGACAACCACGACATCACGCCAGCAGGGTGCCAAGATCTCTCCGGCTGCCACATTGGCATGTACTTAGGGCGCTAGCTCTCCCTCCGCTAGACACGTAGCACTCTGCTACACCCCCATTGTACACCTGAATCCTCTCCTTACGCCTATAAAAGGAAGGACCAGGGCCTTCTTAGAGAAGGTTGGCCGCGCGGGACGAGGACGGGACATGCGCTCTCTTAGGGCCGCTCGCTTCCCTCACCCGCGTGGACGCTTGAAACCCCCCTACTGCAAGCGCACCCGACCTGGGCGCGGGACGAACACGAAGGCCGCGGGATCTCCACCTCTCTCACGCCCGTCTCGGGCCACCTCGCTTCTCCCCCCTTCGCGCTCGCCCACGCGCTCGACCCATCTGGGCTGGGGCACGCGGCACACTCACTCATCGGCTCGGGGATCCCCCGGTCTCGAAACGCCGAAAGTTGGCGCGCCAGGTAGGGGCCTGCTGCGTGCTGACGAACAGCTTCCCGTCAAGCTCCAGATGGGCAGTCTCCAGCAACCTCTCCGGCCCAGGACGGTGCTCCGTTTCGGGAGTCTCGAGTTCATGTCGTTCGACGGCGGCTACGACATGATACTCCTTCCACCGCCGCGCGACAATGACAATGGCGGCCGACAACCCGCCCACCGGCGGCGGAACCGACGACATCTTCCCCGCGTGGTGGAAGAACAACGTTCGAGCTCGCCCCGTCCTCTCCCCCGCCAACGGAGGAGGAGGCGGGGCAACCAAGGCCAAGCGGGAGGCCGCGCTTCGTCGGCCGTCGAGCGAATCGACGTTCCCAGCACCCCAACGGAGGGCACGCCGGGCGTCGACCTCGCGTTCGAGACGAAGGCAGGCGCCGTCCCCCCGCGACATGCTGATCCCGAGCAAGAAGACGACGCCGGCACACTTGCGGAAAGCTTGCAGGACGTCGCCCTCGTACCTGAGACGACGGTGCAACCAGTCCCCGATGTGACTACGTCGCTCCTCGTCGACCAAAAGGTACTGACTAACTCCCATCTTACGTCATTTCGACTCGGCCTCAACCCGCCAAGCGACCTCACTTTGGCGGGCGCTCTCATTGAGGCGAGTGCAACCCCACTGGGGTTTCGTATGCGGTCGCCTTGGGACCGATTGACGGACGTCTCGACCTACGGGCCCTCTGGGTCCGAGGGAGATGATGATCCCAGCATCTGTTGGGATTTCTCTGGATTTGGCAACCCCAGTGCCATGCGGGACTTCATGACCGCATGTGACTACTGCCTCTCCGACTGTTCCGACGGAAGCCGCAGCCTTGACGACGAGGACTGCGGCCCAAGCCGCGAATGTTTCCACGTCGAGCTAGGGGATCCCTCCGAAGGCAACCATCTTGGCATGCCGGAGGACGGTGATTTTCCTAGGCCGGCGCCTCGCGCCGACATCCCGCGGGAGCTAGCTGTGGTCCCCGTTCTGGCGGGGGGTCACGACCCACAGCTCGAGCAAGTCCGCGGGGCGCAGGCCAGGCTCGACGAGGGAACATGGGCGCTTGAGACGATCCGCCGGGACGTCGGGCAGGTATGGGCGGGCCAACCCCCGGCCGGAGAAATACGTCACCTGCCCCAAGGTCTCCAGCACCGCGTCGCCAACGATGTCAGGCTCAGGCCGCCGCCCGCATCCAGCGGGGTTGGTCAGAACCTGGCAGCCGCATCGATGCTCCTCCGCACGATGCCGGAGCCATCAACCACCGAGGGTCGGCGAATCCAGGGAGAGCTCAAGAATCTCCTGGAAGGCGCTGCGGCCCGACGGGCCGAGAGCACTGCCTCCCGAAGGCAGGGATACCCCTCGGAGCCTCATGCCGCGACTTCCCGATTTATGCGGGAAGCCTCGGTCTACACCGGGCGCACGCGCAACACCGCGCCTGCGGCCCCGGGCCACCTCGGCAACGAGCACCATCGACGCGACCGTCGGGCCCACCTCGACGAAAGGGTGCGCCGAGGCTACCACCCCAGGCGTGGGGGGCGCTACGACAGCGGGGAGGATCGGAGTCCCTCGCCCGAACCACCCGGTCCGCAGGCCTTCAGTCGGGCCATCCGACGGGCGCCGTTGCCGACCCGGTTCCGACCCCCGACTACTATCACAAAGTACTCGGGGGAAACGAGGCCGGAACTGTGGCTCGCGGACTACTGCCTGGCCTGCCAACTGGGTGGAACGGACGACGACAACCTCATCATCCGCAACCTTCCCCTGTTCCTCTCCGACACTGCTCACGCCTGGCTGGAGCACCTGCCTCCGGGGCAGATCTCCAACTGGGACGACTTGGTACAAGCCTTCGCCGGCAATTTCCAGGGCACGTACATGCGCCCCGGAAATTCTTGGGACCTTCGGAGCTGCCGGCAACAGCTGGGAGAGTCGCTCCGGGACTACATCCGGCGATTCTCGAAGCAGCGCACCGAGCTGCCCAACATCACCGACTCAGATGTCATCAGCGTGTTCCTTGCCGGCACCACCTGCCGCGACCTGGTGAGTAAGTTGGGTCGCAAGACCCCCACCAGGGCGAGCGAGCTGATGGACATCGCCACCAAGTTCGCCTCTGGCCAGGAGGCGGTTGAGGCTATCTTCCGAAAGGACAAGCAGCCCCAGGGCCACCCATCGGAAGAGGCTCCCGAGGCGTCTACTCCGCGCGGCGCCAAGAAGAAGGGCAAGAAGAAGTCGCAATCGAAACGCGACGCCGCTGACGCGGACCTTGTCGCCGCCGCCGAGTACAAGAACCCTCGGAAGCCCCCCGGAGGTGCTAACCTCTTCGACAAGATGCTCAAGGAGCCGTGCCCCTACCATCAGGGGCCCGTTAAGCACACTCTCGAGGAGTGCGTCATGCTTCGGCGCCACTTCCACAGGGCCGGGCCACCCGCGGAGGGTGGCAGGGCCCACGACGACGACAAGAAAGAAGATCACCAAGCAGGAGAGTTCCCCGAGGTCCGCGACTGCTTCATGATCTACGGTGGGCATGCGGCGAATACCTCGGCTCGGCATCGCAAGCAAGAGCGCCGGGAGGTCTGCTCGGTGAAGGTGGCGGCGCCAGTCTACCTAGACTGGTCCGACAAGCCCATCACCTTCGACCAGGCTGACCACCCCGACCATGTGCCGAGCCCGGGGAAATACCCGCTCGTCGTCGACCCCATCGTCGGCAACGTCAGGCTCACCAAGGTCCTGATGGATGGGGGCAGCTGCCTCAACATCATCTACGCCAAGACCCTCAAGCTCCTGCGCGTCGATCTGTCCTCCGTCCGAGCAGGCGCTGCGCCCTTCCACGGGATCATCCCTGGGAAGCGCGTCCAGCCCCTCGGACGACTCGACCTCCCCGTCTGCTTCGGAACGCCCTCCAACTTCCGAAGGGAGACCTTGACGTTCGAGGTGGTCGGGTTCCGAGGAACCTACCACACGGTACTGGGAAGGCCATGCTACGCGAAGTTCATGGCCGTCCCCAACTACACCTACCTGAAGCTCAAGATGCCGGGCCCCAACGGGGTCATCACCGTCGGCCCCACGTACAAACACGCGTTCGAATGCGACGTGGAGTGCGTGGAGTACGCCGAGGCCCTCGCCGAGTCCGAGGCCCTCATCGCCGACCTGGAGAACCTCTCCAAAGAGGTGCCAGACGTGAAGCGTCATGCCGGCAACTTCGAGCCAGCGGAGACGGTTAAGGCCGTCCCACTCGACCCCAGTGGCGACACCTCCAAGCAGATCCAGATTGGTTCCGGGCTCGACCCCAAATAGGAAGCAGTGCTCGTCGACTTTCTCCGCGCAAACGCCGACGTCTTTGCGTGGAGTCCCTCGGACATGCCCGGCATACCGAGGGATGTCGCCGAGCACTCGCTGGATATTCGGGCCGGAGCCCGACCCGTCAGGCAGCCTCTGCGCCGATTCGACGAGGAGAAGCGCAGAGCGATAGGCAAGGAGATCCACAAGCTAATGGCAGCGGGGTTCATCAAAGAGGTATTCCATCCCAAATGGCTTGCCAACCCTGTGCTTGTGAGGAAAAAAGGGGGGAAATGGCGGATGTGTGTAGACTACACTGGTCTCAACAAAGCATGTCCGAAGGTTCCCTACCCTCTGCCTCGCATCGATCAAATCGTGGATTCCACTGCTGGGTGCGAAACCCTGTCCTTCCTCGATGCCTACTCAGGGTATCACCAGATCCGGATGAAAGAGTCCGACCAACTCGCGACTTCTTTCATCACGCCGTTCGGCATGTACTGCTATGTCCCCATGCCGTTCGGTCTGAGGAATGCGGGCGCGACGTACCAGCGGTGCATGAACCATGTGTTCGGCGAACACATCGGTCGCACAGTCGAGGCCTACGTCGATGACATCGTAGTCAAGACAAGGAAGGCTTCTGACCTCCTCTCCGACCTTGGAGTGACATTCCGATGTCTCAAGGCGAAAGGAGTCAAGCTCAATCCTGAGAAGTGTGTCTTCGGGGTGCACCGGGGCATGCTCCTGGGGTTTATCGTCTCCGAGCGAGGCATCGAAGCCAACCCGGAGAAGATCGTAGCTATCACCAGCATGGGACCCATCAAGGACTTAAAAGGCGTACAGAGGGTCATGGGATGCCTCGCGGCCCTGAGCCGCTTCATCTCACGCCTCGGCGAAAGAGGTCTGCCTCTGTACCGCCTCTTAAGGAAGGCCGAGAGTTTCGCTTGGACACCTGAGGCCGAGAAAGCCCTCGGGAACCTGAAGGCGCTCCTTACAAAGGCGCCTGTCTTGGTGCCCCCAGCTGATGGAGAAGCCCTCTTGGTCTACGTCGCCGCTACCACTCAGGTGGTTAGCGCCGCGATTGTAGTCGAGAGGCAAGAAGAAGGGCATGCATTGCCCGTTCAGAGGCCAGTCTACTTCGTCAGCGAAGTATTGTCCGAGACCAAGATCCGCTACCCGCAAGTTCAGAAGCTGCTGTATGCTGTGATCCTGACAAGGCGGAAGTTACGACACTACTTCGAGTCTCATCCGGTAACTGTAGTGTCATCCTTCCCCCTGGGGGAGATCATCCAGTGCCGAGAGGCCTCGGGCAGGATCGCAAAGTGGGCAGTGGAAATCATGGGCGAAACGATCTCGTTCGCCCCACGGAAAGCCATCAAGTCCCAGGTGTTGGCGGACTTCGTAGCTGAATGGGTCGACACCCAGCTGCCGACGGCTCCGATCCAACCGGAGCTCTGGACCATGTTTTTCGACGGGTCGCTGATGAAGACGGGAGCCGGCACGGGCCTGCTCTTCATCTCACCCCTCGGGAAGCACCTACGCTACGTGCTACGCCTCCATTTCCCGGCGTCCAACAATGTGGCCGAGTACGAAGCTCTGGTCAACGGGTTGCGGATCACCATCGAGCTAGGGGTCAGACGCCTCGACGCCCGCGGTGACTCGCAGCTCGTCATCAACCAAGTCATGAAGAACTCCCACTGCCGCGACCCGAAGATGGAGGCCTACTGCGATGAGGTTCGGCGCCTGGAAGACAAGTTCTTCGGGCTCGAGCTCAACCACATCGCTCGGCGCTACAACGAGACTACAGACGAGCTGGCTAAAATAGCCTCGGGGCGAACGACGGTCCCCCCGGACGTCTTCTCCCGGGATCTGCACCAACCCTCCGTCAAGGTCGACGACTCGCCCGAGCCCGAGGCACCCTCGACTCAGCCCGAGGCACCCTCGGCTCAGCCCGAGGCGCCCTCGGTTCGGCCCGAGGTACCCTCGGCCCTAGGGGCCGAGGCACTGCACGTCGAGGAGGAGCAGAGCGGGGCCACGCCTGATCGAAATTGGCAGGCCCCGTACCTGCGATATCTCCGCCAGGGAGATCTACCCCTCGACCAAGCCGAGGCTCGGCGGGTAGCTCGACGCGCCAAGTCGTTCGTCTTGCTGGGCGATGAGGAGGAGCTCTACCACCGGAGCCCCTCGGGCATCCTCCAGCGATGCATCTCCATCACCGAAGGTCAGGAACTCCTGCAAGAAATACACTCGGGGGCTTGCGGCCATCATGCAGCGCCTCGAGCCCTTGTCAGGAATGCCTTCCGGCAAGGCTTCTACTGGCCAACGGCGGTGGCTGACGCCACTAGAATTGTCCACACCTGCGAAGGGTGCCAATTCTATGCGAAGCAGACCCACCTGCCCGCTCAGGCTCTGCAGACGATACCCATCACCTGGCCCTTCGCTGTATGGGGTCTGGACCTCGTCGGTCCCTTGCAGAAGGCGCCCGGGGGCTACACGCACCTGCTGGTCGCCATCGACAAATTCTCCAAGTGGATCGAGGTCCGACCCCTGAACAGCATCAGGTCCGAGCAGGCGATGGCGTTCTTCACCAACATCATCCATCGCTTCGGGGTCCCAAACTCCATCATCACCGACAACGGTACCCAGTTCACCGGCAGAAAATTCTTGGATTTTTGCGAGGATCACCACATCCGGGTGGACTGGGCTGCCGTGGCTCATCCCATGTCGAATGGGCAAGTAGAGCGTGCCAACGGCATGGTTCTACAAGGGCTCAAGCCTCGGATTTACAACGGCCTCAACAAGTTCGGCAAGCGATGGATGAAGGAACTCCCCTCAGTGGTCTGGAGCCTGAGGACGACGCCGAGCCGAGCCACGGGTTTCACGCCGTTCTTCCTGGTCTACGGGGCCGAGGCCATCTTACCCACTGACCTGGAATACGGCTCCCCGAGGACGAGGGCCTACAACGATCAAAGCAACCAAGCTAGCCGAGAAGAATCGCTGGACCAACTGGAAGAGGCTCGGGACAAGGCCTTACTACACTCGGCGCGGTACCAGCAGTCCCTGCGACGCTACCACGCCCGAGGGGTCCGGTCCCGAGACCTCCAGGTGGGCGATCTGGTGCTTCGGCTGCGGCAAGACGCCCGAGGGAGGCACAAGCTCACGCCCCCCTGGGAGGGGCCATTCGTCATCGCCAAAGTCCTGAAGCCCGGAACGTACAAGCTGGCCAACAATCAAGGCGAGATCTACGGCAACGCTTGGAACATCAAACAGCTACGTCGCTTCTACCCTTAAGATGTTTTCAAGTTGTTCATATACCTCGCACCCACGCAAAGTTTAGTCATCAAGGAAGGGTCGGCCTCGCCTCGGCAAAGCCCGACCCTCCCTCGGGGGCTAAAAGGGGGGAGACCCCCTCCGCGTCGAAATTTTCCTCGAAAAAGGATCTCTTTTTAGCAGAATTTCTTTCGTGCTTTTTGACTACTTCGAAAAGCGGATCCTGGAAATGATGGAGTACACGTAAGCAGCCAAGGCTGACCGAGCCGAGGGACTCCTACGCCTCCGGGATACGGATACCTCACTCATCACCTTCTGCGATAAGTAACTCGCGTTCGGATAAAGTGATTCCGCGGACCAAACAAGTCTTCACGTTCGGAAGCTCTTCTGCCGAGGCGGTCCTTCAAGCCTTCTCGACTGAATCAGTGACAGGGCCTCGTGGACGGGCGAAAGTACGCGTAAGCGGCAAGGCCGACCGAGCCGAGGGACTCCCACGCCTCTGGGATACGGATACCTCACTCATCACCTTCCGCGAGAAGCAACTCTCGCCCACACAAACATCCCTGTTACCGACGGAAAGTCCAGATGCTCGAAATAAGAGGAAAAGGGACGCGGCTTTACAACGCGGCGAGGGTGTGTTTTCTGGCCTCGGCGGCCGCAGAAGGCACACGCTACAAGATAATCTGATCCTGCAGGCTCGGATCTTCACGCTGGAAGGGGGCTGTAGCACCCTCGGCATCGACGACGCCTTCAGCGAGATCCGACCCAGCCTCGGACGGCGACGCGGTCCAGGGACTTCTCCGGGAATCCGGCCCGAGCAGGCGGCTCAGCCGGTTACCCCCGGGGCCTCGGCCAACCATCTTCCAAGGGCGCCAGCCCGTCCCGAGGCCTCGGCTGATCAACTCCACAGTCAGCCCCGCTGACGGGCAACCCGGCTAGGCTCCGGCCAACCAGGTTCCCATTTTCGAGCCAACTCCGCCTCTGTTCGTACTGATATCGCTACCCCTGGCCTCGGCTCATCGAAGAGCGGCCAAGGGGTCCCTTTAACTGAGCTAGAGGAGCCTCAGACAACAAGGCCGATCGAGCCGAGGGACTCCTACGCCTCCGGGATACGGATACCTCACTCGTCACCTTGACACGGGGCGACTCATGCTTGGTGAAGCGTTTCAGATAATCAACAGGCGAGACTTAGGCGAAGCGTCGTTTTGCCCAGACCAACGGGCGGAAGGGGCGGGCAGCCATGCAGGCGGCATGCAACCGCGCCAGGTGGACGCGCTTCTCCGACTTCTGACACGCCAGCTTGGAGGCCCAGGCCCACGCGTCACGCAACCAGCGCGCCAGTTACTGCATGCAAGCAACCGCACCGCCACTTGCACCACCGTCGCACCTCTTCGGTTGCGGAACCTATGCCGCGACTCGAGGCGACCCAGCGCACGACCCAGCAGCGCCAGCCTGGCGCGACGGTCAATGCGGCCGAAAGTGGGCCGGCAGTAATGACGGTGGCAGGCGGGCGGGAGCAGCAGTCACGTCGTCAGCCAGGCTCACGTCCCATCCAGGGACAGCAAGAGAGCCTCCTCCCACGGCGTGAAGACGGTGCGCCCGTGATCCGTTCTTCGAACGGCTCGCGCACGCGCAACGGCCGCCCCGCCAACCACTCGCCCCGTCGCATTAACTCCGCGGCGGGACAGGCGGCGCCTCTGGCAGGAACGGCGGGCGACGCTTCGCCTTCGCCGTAATTACCGCGCCAAAAAAGGTACGCCACGTCGTTCGATTTCGTATCCTTTTTTCCTTTTTTCCTCTTTCTCTATCTCTTGCAACAGGGACCGGGAAAGGGGGATACCCCGAAAAGGATCCTTCTCTGCGAAGGAACCGGGCTCCGAGCCCCCCCTACTGATCAGAGGTTCGAAGGCTGGCCCTCCGAAGGGTTCAACAATCGCCTCAGATCGCGTGGGCCCGACACCCACTACTGGTCAGGGGTTCGAAGGCCGGGCCCCCGAAGGGCTCCATGGCCGCCTCAGGCTACTCGTGCTCCACGCCCATTACTGATCAGGGGTTCGAAGGCTGGCCCCGAAGGGTTCACATTCGCCTCAGACACCGAGCGAGGGATGACCAGGGGTACGTTCGATACATAACCGAGGCTCGGGCTGCGCTCCCGAGGTACCCTAGGACATTTCCGAGACCAGCGGGAACGATCTTGTAACGGAATCCCATCGGAGGGAGACATCGAGCCCTCGGACCCCGTCGCCAGGGGACCGGGTCCGGCAGATCACCCGCAGGTACTTTTGGGCGTGCCTCTGGGCCCCTAGCCGACCCCCAACGAACGGGGCACCGACGTCCACTCGGATCACCCGCTTGCAGCTCACCGGAGACACCATGTTCGGTGCCCATCGAGGGTAACATGGCGCTCTCCCCCCTCCTCCTTGCGGAAAGGCGACGCAGGGGCGTATGTAAAAAAGCCGAGTCTGTCCCTGATCGTCCTCTCGCCCTGTGCGGAGGCTCGGGGGCTGCTCTCGCAAACCCGGCTCCGGCCAGACCGTTGACAGCGTCAACATACCAGCCCGAGAGCTTGGGCCCCGACCGTGCACCCGGGCTACGGCCAGTTCGCATGAGGGAACAACCAGACCAGCCGAAGCATTACGCAAGGCATTAAGACCTCGAAGGAGTGAAACCACTCCTCCGAGGCCTCGGGGGCTACACCCGGCGGGTGCGCTCGCGCGCACCCACTGGAACAAAATGCAACCAAGAAAGGCTGGTCCCCTTGCAAAAAAGTGCGACGAAAGCCTCCAAGCGAGTGCTAACACTCCCTTCGAGGCTCGGGGGCTACTGTCGGGGACCATAATTAGGGGTACCCTCAAGACGCCTAATTCTCACATGGTAACCCCCATCAGCATAAAGCTGCAGAGGCCTGATGGGTGCGATTAAGTCAGGGATCAGTCCATACGAGTGACTCGATCACGCTTCGCCCGAGCCTAGCCTCGGCCAAGGGCAGCCGACCTCGAGGGACTTCCGTCTCGCCCGAGGCCCCCCTTTTAACGGCGGACGCATCTCCGGCTCGCCCGAGGCCTTGGCTTCGCTAAGAAGCAACCCTGACCAAATCGCCGCACCAACTGACCGAGTTGCAGGAGCATTTAACGCAAAGGTGGCCTGACACCTTTATCCTGACGCGCGCCCCCCGACAGAGCCGAAGTGACCACCGTCACTCCGCCGCACCACTGACCGGTCTGACAGAAGGACAGCGCCGCCTGCGCCACTCCGACTGCGGTGCCACTCAGCAGAGTGAGTCTGACAGGCAGTCAGGCCTTGCCAAAGGCGCCATAGGAAGCTCCGCTCCGCCCGACCCAGGGCTCGGACTCGGGCTAAGACCCGGAAGACGGCGAACTCCGCTCCGCCCGACCCCAGGGCTCGGACTCGGGCTAAGACCTGGAAGACGGCGAACTCCGCTCCGCCCGACCCCAGGGCTCGGACTCGGGCTAAGACCCGGAAGACGGCGAACTCCGCTCCGCCCGACCCCAGGGCTCGGACTCGGGCTAAGACCCGGAAGACGGCGAACTCCGCTCCGCCCGACCCCAGGGCTCGGACTCGGGCTAAGACCCGGAAGACGACGAACTCCGCTTCGCCCGACCCCAGGGCTCGGACTCCGCCCGGGCCTCTGCCGAACGATCTCCGCCTCGCCCGACCCGGGGGATCGGGCTCGGCCTCGGCCACGGAAGACAGACTCGACCCCGGCTTCGGAGGAGCCCCCACGTCGCCCGACCTAGGGCACAGGCCCACCACGTCAACAGGAAGCGCCATCATCATCCTACCCCGAGCCGACTCGGGTCATGGAGAACAAGACCGGTGTCCCATCTGGCTAGCTCAGCCAGATGGGCAATGATGGAGCCCCACAAGCTCTGTGACGACGGTGGCTCTCAGCTCCCTTACGGAAGCAGGTGGACGTCAGCAAGGACTCGACCACTCCGACAGCTGTCCCCCCGCCAGGCTCCGTTGCTCCTCCGACAGCCACGACATCACGCCAGCAGGGTGCCAAGATCTCTCCGGCTGCCACATTGGCATGTACTTAGGGCGCTAGCTCTCCCTCCACTAGACACGTAGCACTCTGCTACACCCCCATTGTACACCTGGATCCTCTCCTTACGCCTATAAAAGGAAGGACCAGGGCCTTCTTAGAGAAGGTTGGCCGCGCGGGACGAGGACGGGACAAGCGCTCTCTTAGGGCCGCTCGCTTCCCTCACCCGCGTGGACGCTTGTAACCCCCCTACTGCAAGCGCACCCGACCTGGGCGCGGGATGAACACGAAGGCCGCGGGATCTCCACCTCTCTCACGCCCGTCTTCGGCCACCTCGCTTCTCCCCCCTTCGCGCTCGCCCACGCGCTCGACCCATCTGGGCTGGGGCACGCGGCACACTCACTCGTCGGCTCGGGGACCCCCCGGTCTCGAAACGCCGACAATAATTATCAACTCATTTCTATATTATCATTATGGAAAAATATAAATGATATCGAATTACAAATGTACCTTCGGCTTGAAAGAAGGTAAAAATACAAGCGTGACGCAAAAGTAAATGCCAAGTCAGCGTGAACAGTCTGGGGGCACTGTTCACATATTTATAGGCACGGGACATAGCTCATGTAAAATTACATCCATGCCCTTTACATTTGGTAGTAATTCTATAGTAATCCACCGAGGTCTGAATAGCCTTTTCATCTTTAAGTCGGTTTCCTTTTCTGCTATCACGCCGAAGCTTTCCTGCTCACTGCTTCGGCGCTGTGTCAACCTTCGTATTCTTTGGGCTTCTCCCACTGTGATACCGATTTGAGTCCGAAGATACCTGTTCACACATTATACTCCAGAAACATTGTTAAATCATGTTTTTGAGGACCTTCAGAAGCCGAAGGCCCCCAACATCATTATATCCTTGAGGGGTTGTGAAGAAAGTAATATGATATGGTATGTTTGGAAATAATGCCGAAGCTTCCTGGAAGCCATTAGTACAGCATATAGTACCTTCTCCAACTCTGTGTAATTTTTCTTTGATGCGCTAAGTACTTCGGAGACGAAGTACACTGGCACTTGTTTCTTTGCTTGGCCATCCTGCTTTTGTTGCACCAGCACTACACTAACCGCAGCGTGGGAAGCAGCTACATACATCAGCAATGGAGTTCCTAACGAAGGTGGGGTTAAGGTTGTTAATTCTATCAAATACTGCTTCAGTTCTTCGAAGGCTTTTTGCTGAGTTGGTCCCCATTGGAAGACTTCGGCTGACTTCAGCACTATAAAGAATGGCAAGTTCGTCTCTGCTAATCTTGAAATAAATCTATCCAATGATGCCAGCCTTCCTGTCAACCTCTGAGCACCTTTTCGTGACTTTGGGGGCTCCATCTGAAGTATAGATTCTATCTTACTTGGATTGGCTTCGATCCCCTTTGTTGATACCAAACAACCAAGAAATTTTCCCTTCTTCACTCCGAAGACACATTTTTCTGGATTTAGTTTGAGACCAGTTCTTCTGAAATTAGCAAATGTTTCTTGTAAATCGACAACATGATGTTCTTGCTTCGTGCTTTTCACTATGATGTCATCGACATACGTCAGAACATTGCTGCAAATCTGAGAGACGAGAACTTTGGCAGTCATTCTGCTGAAGCTTCCTCCAGCATTCTTGAGCCCCTTAGGCATCCAAAGGTAGCAGTAAGTCCCACTAGGGGTTATGAAGCTTGTCTTAGGCTCATCCTCCTTCTTCATCCAAAATTGATGATAACCTGAGTAGCAATCCAATAAGCTCATGAGCTCTGAAGTAGCCGCTGCATCCACAAGAGAATCTATTATTGGCAATGGGAATTCATCCGTCGAGCATGCCTTATCGAGATATACGAAGTAAATGCACATTCTCCATTTCCATTAGCTTTATTCACCATCAATTGGCCAGCCATTCTGGGTATGTTACTTCTCTGATAACACCGACACTCAGTAGCCTTTTGACTTCGTTTCGTGCAACTTCGGCATTATCATCGGACATTTTCTGAAGCTTCTGCTTTCTTGAACTAATGGCCGGGTCTACATTGATTGAGTGCTCAATGACATCTCTATTGACACCACAAAGATCATGGGCTGACCAAGCAAAACATCCTTGTTGTTGAACAGGAATCTCAACAAAGTTTTCTCCTGTTCATCAGACAATTGGGATCCCAACAGCACCTTCTACTCGGCTATGTCTTCGCACAAAAGCATGGGCTTTGGTTGATATGCTGAAGCAGCCTTGTCTCTTTTATGCTTATACTGTTGATGAGCTTCGGCTTCATCTATGTTATGGATGGCCTTCGAATCTGTCCAGTTCCCTTTGGCTCTCCTGGCAGCCTCTTGGCTCCCATGCACAGCGATATGCCCTTGGTCAGAAAGTATTGTAGGAAACAGGTGACGCCTAAGAGGGGGAGTGAATTAGACTTCTAAAACTTTTACTAAACTAGGTCACAAATAAATCCCTAGATCAAAACTTATGCAAATAATCAAATTAGAATGTACAAACTAGGTTTTTTCTAAGTGTTGTTATCTCTACCGCAATGGCTAAGTTTCAATCTACACTATATAAGCATAAAGACAAGATTGAAACTTAAATGCTTAATATAAATGTGGAAGTTAAAGAGCAAGGTAGAGATGCAAACTCTCGTGGATGACGCCGGTATTTTTACCGAGGTAACCGGAACCACGCAAGGTCCCTACTAATCCTTGTTGGTGCCCCTACGCAAAGGGAAGCCCACGCGAGGGCCAAGCACCTCGGTCGAGTAACTCCATAGAGAGCCATGGGCCTTCTCCACGCGTAAGTGGTGCTCCGCTTCTGGCTCCTCTCGGACGCTCCCTGTCGTCTCCACTATTGAGCTTCCGGCCGAAACGTCGCGGGCCTCGTTCCCTCCGGTACACGGTGGCGGCCGTGACACAACCGTGGTTGTCACGGTCTCGCAAGACTCTCGCCCCACTCGGTACAATTACAATGGCTCGCGCAAGAGCCGAGGGGTTGTGTGGTTTTACAAAACTCACTCAACTAACTAGGGTTCACCTAGAGCAAGCGCTAATGCGGTCTAACAAACCTAAGCACTTCGCAATGTACCTACACTAATTACCGAGTGATTCTATTAAGCACTTGGGTGTTTGAGCACTTGAAAATGTCTACAATATGCCTTAGTATGTTGCTTGGGCTCCCACACCTTCAAATGGCTGGTTGAGTGAAGTATATATAGGCCCCAACTCAACTAGCCGTTGAAAAGCAGACTGTTGTAAGGGTGGCACACCGGACAGTCCTGTCAGCCAACGGTGTGCCAACTGTGTGCCAACGGTGCGCCAACTGTGTGCCACCGCTGAGCCAACTGTGTGCCAACGGTGTGCAGCCAACGGCTATTTATGACACACCGGACAGTTCGGTGCGCCAGCAGTGTGCCAACGGTGAGCCAACAGTGTGCCACCGGTGAGCCAACTGTGTGCCAACGGTGTGCAGCCAACGGCTATTTCTGACAGCTAGCCGTTACGTGCACCGGACAGTGAACATCGATTGTCCGGTGCACACTGGACAGTCTAGTGCCTCCTCTCATGGAAACTCTATTGGTTGCCCTGTGCTCCAACTATGTGCCACCGGTGTGCCAACTGTGTGCCACCGGTGAGCCAATTGTGTGCCAACGGTGTGCAGCCAACGGCTAGTTCTGTCAGCTAGCCGTTACGTGCACCGGACAGTGAACAGTGATTGTCCGGTGCACACCGGACAGTCCAGTGCCTCCTCTCATGGAAACGCTTTTGGCTGTCTTGTGCACCAACTGTGTGCCACCAGTGCGCTAACTGTGTGCCACCAGTGAGCCAACTGTGTGAGCCAACTGTGTGCCACCGGTGAGCCAACTCTGTGCCACCGGTGCGCTAGCTGACAGCCCATCTTCTAGGTCTTATGTATTTTGTTCTTGGGCTCCTTTGGTCTTGAGTCTTGGACTTCTAAGCTCTTTTTATGTCTTTATTTGAGGTGTTGCATCCTCAGTGTCTTAGTCCAATCCTCTTCGCATCCTGTGAACTATAAACATAAACACTAGCAAACACATTAGTTCACAAGTTGTGTTAATCATCAAACACCAAAACTCATTTAGCCAAATGGCTCGGGGTCCAATTTCCTTACAATCTCCCCCTTTTTGGTGATTGATGACAACACAACCAAAGCAAGCAAATATAACAAACATTTGAATAAAAATATGCAATCTACTTGCTAGGATGCATGTTTTATCCCCACTTAGTGATATTATGGACTTAAGCCTCCCCTAACTCCATAATTCACTTACTTCCTATTTTAGACCAAAGAACCAAAACCACTTGAAGAAATAAATTTTTTAATTGGTGGTGTTTGGTGTTTGATACAGTTTTCATTGCTTTGGTCCCTAAACTTCTCCCCCTTTGGCATCAACCACCGAAAAGGAAGACATTAAAAGCATGTAGGAAGCAAATAAGACTTGCCCTCATAATGGATTTGTCAATTGATCCCAATTGTAGGATACCAATTGAAACACCAAATTGTTACTCCCCCTAAATAAGTGTTCCCTTTAGAAGGAAATTTCTCCCTTTTTTAGAGACGAAGAAATACTCCCCCTGACAGAGATCTTCTACTTAGGAAAAATCATGTGAAAAATAGAGGTGCAAGACATGATTTGATTAGACTAACTTCCTTATGCATAGGTAACAGAATATGATTAACCACTTATGCATGTGTAGCAACATGGAAGTATAAGATATGAAATATAGTCTAACCAAATGCTGGAGAAGACATGTAAGTAATGTTGAATATAGTCTCAAAGTTACTAATTGAAACCAATGGAAGGCTTGGAGACAAGAATTTTTGTAGATTTGCAGTGGAAGCTTGTTGTCTTTCTCCGGGGACTTCATTTTCCTTACAATGAGATTTTTACATGAAATAGACTTGAAAAGGTTATTAGACTCAATGTTTTAGATTATAAAGTAACCTCCCCCTGGATGTGTGCATACAAGTTTTGAATACTTGTAGGGGACATGCACGTTGATTTGATTATCAAGAGGGGCAAGTTATCTATAATCCGAGCTTTGACACATATAAGTTAGATGATACTAATTGTAGGATGTAAGATTTTTAAAGCATTAGTGTCATTTACTTAGGAATGGTTAATAAGCTATGTGTCGTGCTTAACTAAACAGTTTAAACCTTGTAGGTTTGCTCATAAATATGAGTTGAAAACAAGCAATCCTACCATGTGATTTACCTACTATGCATACATTTAAACAAAAGTAAATACCAAATGTAATACTAGGCATGAAAGGTAAACTAGAGGCAAAAAAAGTAGATACGCATATCTAAAAACAAGAAATAAAATAAATCTAGTTACCTTAGTCATGGGTGGGGAAATTTGGGTCCAAAATATTTACTAACCCACTTGGCAATAAACTTGGTCCAATATGATGTATCCCATGATATACATCCCTAATTTGCCAAGTCTCCAAATTTCCCGTAAGTCCTTTGGACTACTCACTTCCCTTCGGGATCCAAACTTTCTTGGTGCTTTTCATGGTTGAAATTATTTTCTTTGGCACCCAGATGCGTTTGGCCCCCTTTCCTTTGTTGGCTTGCTTGTTGGCATTGATTGCTATCACCTTTCCATTCTTTTTCTTCTTGATCAAATATGGTGTAGCAGCCTTTTTGTCCACCTTGTTGATGTAGGTGTTGGAGATTTTGCTTGTTGGCTTTTGCTTGAGCTTTTGCTTTCGCTTATCCCCGGCCGGTCATTGCCTTGCACTGGAAAGACTTATGGCCTTCCATGTGGCATAGCCTACAAATCACGGTTTCTCCCTCCATATGCTTGTTCACTCCCGCAGTGGTGTTATCCTGTGGAGGTCGGATTTGTTTGGCTTTGCCTTTCTTGTCATACAAAGCCTTGCCAAGGCGAGACACTTCTTGCCTTAATTGCTCATTTTCCTTTGCAGCCTCATCCGAACATGTTTCTACAACAATATTCTCAACAAGAACTTGGTTGCAGGAGTTAGAATCGTCAATTAAATCAAAGCAAGAAGTAGAAGCATCATTTTTAATAATTTTATGAATTTCAACTAAAGATGCTCCTGGGGTGCTACCAATATTTTCTAGCTTAGTAGTTAGCTCATTGTTGTGTATGCTAAGAATTTCCATTTTCTCTAGCAAATTTTCAATAGCTTCTTGAGAGCTAGCTAATTTAGCCTTAAGTTTTTCATTCTTTTTAATAAGGCCATCATCGGTAGCTGTGGATGTAGCACTAGACTCGAATTGCTCAATTTTAGTTGATAGCTCACAATTCAAATTTGCAAAAGCTTCAAATTTTTCTAGCAAACCTTTATAGTCATTTTGAGAGCTAATCAACTTATTTTTCAAAATTTTAAGTTGAGCCTTTTGTTTAGTGCATACATCTTGAAAAAAATTTAACGGCTTCTGCAAGCTCATCTACGGAGGGCTTTCCCTCACCTTCATCATCACTACTACTTTCATCACTAGAGGATGGAATAATCATTTTACCTCTTGCCATAAAGCACTTGTGTGATGACCGTGATGAGTGTGATGAGGATCGATGGCTGCGCGTCCTTGGAGGTTCATCTTCGCTTGAAGAATTGTCCCAAGTTTTGACACTTGTTAGCGCCTTGCCTTTGCTCCTCTCCTTTTTGGGTTCGACCATAGTTGGACAGCTGTCCCTGAAGTGGCCCTTCTCCCCGCATGCGAAGCATCCTCTCTTTCTTTGCTTTTTCTAGTCAATGTTAAAGAGAAGATCTTCTACCTGCAGGGGCACACCCATTAGATTAATCTTGTGGAACATCCTCATTACCTTTCCGACACGTCGGATTGTTTCTTCGTCCTCAGAGGATGATGTTGATGGTTGATTATCTTCTTCATCATCACTTTCTTCTTCTTCCTCTTCTTCACTTGAGGAACTTGGAGTTGAAGCCTTCCTTTTACCCTTCCTTTCATCACATGCAAAAGCATATGGCCTTGAGGAAGTTGGCTCCTCTCCCCGACACATCTTTCGCGACATCTCAAAGGCCACGATTTTCCCAATCACGATGGTCAGGGTCATTGTACTCAAGTCCTCCATGTTGTGAAGAATGGTGACGATGCTCCCATATCTTTATTGTGGTAGCAGGGAGATAATCTTCCTCACAATGTCCGCATCACCTAGCTTATTAATGCCAATAGAATTGAGCACATTGATGATTAGATTCAAACGAGAATACATATCTCTAACAAAATCATTATCTTTCATAGCAAAAGAATTATACTCATTTAAGACTAGGCAATGTTTTTGCTCACGGACATTGGATGTGCCGTCATGGAGCTCATGCAATTTCAGCCAAATCTCATTAGCAGTTTTCAATGTAAAAACTTGATTAAAAATATCCATGCTAAGAGATTCATACAAGCAATTTTTGGCTCTAGCATTTAAATGAATTTCTTTTTCGTCACTCGTGGTGGGCTTCTCGGGATTTTTGGATGGTTTCATCCCATCACGAGTGACTCTCCAAACACCTAGATCAACGGCCTCTAGGTAACAAGTCATTCTAGCACTGTAATATGGGAAGTTAGTGCCGTCGAAGTGTGGTGGCCTATGGGTATCCATCCCTTCCTCTAAAAAGCGTCGACTCTTTTAGCGGTGAAGCTAAAGTGTTTCAAATGAGCCAAACCAGGCTCTGATACCACTTGTAGGAAACGGGTGACGCCTAAGAGGGCGGTGAATTAGGACTACTAAAACTATTACTAAACTAGGTCACAAATAAATCCCTAGATCAAAACCTATGCAAATAATCAAATTAGAATGTGCAAACTAGGTTTTGTCTAAGTGTTGCTATCTCTACCACAATGGCTAAGTTTCAATCTACACTATATAAGCATAAAGACAAGATTGAAACTTAAATGCTTAATATAAATGTGGAAGTTAAAGAGCAAGGTAGAGATGCAAACTCTCGTGGATGACGCCGGTATTTTTACCGAGGTATCCGGAACCACGCAAGGTCCCTACTAATCCTCGTTGGTGCCCCTACGCAAAGGGAAGCCCACGCGAGGGCCAAGCACCTCGGTCGAGTAACTCCGTAGAGAGCCGCGGGCCTTCTCCACGCGCAAGTGGTACTCCGCTTCTGGCTCCTCTCGGACGCTCCCCGCCGTCTCCACTATCGAGCTTCCGGCTGAAACACCGCGGGCCTCGTTCCCTCCAGTACACGGTGGCGGCCGTGATACAAATGCGGTTGTCACGGTCTCACAAGACTCTTGCCCCACTCGGTACAATTACAAAGGCTCGCACAAGAGCCGAGGGGTTGTGTGGTTTTACAAAACTCACTCAACTAACTAGGGTTCACCTAGAGCAAGCGCTAATGCGGTCTAACTAACCTAAGCACTTCGCAAAGCACCTACGCTAATCACCGAGTGATTCTATTAAGTACTTGGGTGTTTGAGCACATGGAAATGTCTACAATATGCCTTGGTATGTTGCTTGGGCTCCCACACCTTCAAATGGCTGGTTGGGTGAAGTATATATAGGCCCCAACTCAACTAGCTGTTGAAAAGCAGACTGCTGTAAGGGTGGCACACCGGATAGTCCTGTCAGCCAATGGTGTGCTAACTGTGTGCCAACGGTGCGCCAACTGTGTGCCACCAGTGAGCCAACTGTGTGCCAATGGTGTGCAGCCAACGGCTAGTTCTGACACACCAGACAGTCCGGTGCGCCAGCAGTGTGCCAACAGTGAGCCAACTGTGTGCCACCGGTGAGCCAACTGTGTGCCAACGATGTGCATCCAACGGCTAGTTCTGACAGCTAGCCGTTACGTGCACCGGACAGTGAACAATGATTGTCCGGTGCACACCGGACAGTCCGGTGCCTCCTCTCGTGGAAACTCTGTTGGCTATCCTGTGCGCCAACTGTGTGCCACCGGTGAGCCAATTGTGTGCCAATGGTGTGCAGCCAACGGATAGTTCTGACAGCTAGCCGTTACGTGCACCGGCCAGTGAACAATGATTGTCCGGTGCACACCGGACAGTCCGGTGCCTCCTCTCGTGGAAACTCTATTGGCTATCATATGCGCCAACTGTGTGCCACCAGTGCACCAACTGTGTGCCATTGGTGAGCCAACTGTGTGAGCCAACTATGTGCCACCGGTGAGCCAACTGTGTGCCACCGGTGCGCCAGCTAACAACCCATCTTCTAGGTCTTATGTATTTTGTTCTTGGGCTCCTTTGTTCTTGAGTCTTGGACTTCTAAGCTCTTTTTATTTCTTCATTTGAGGTGTTGCATCCTCAGTGTCTTAGTCCAATCCTCTTTGCATCCTGTGAACTATAAACATAAACACTAGCAAACACATTAGTTCACAAGTTGTGTTAATCATCAAACACCAAAACTCATTTAGCCAAATGGCCCAGGGTCCATTTTCCTTACAAGTATCTTCATGCACAAAAATATGCTGGGTGAAGTATTGCTTCGAAGGCATTCAGCGTCCCTCAACCAATGATTGCATTGTAAGGATAATCCATATCAACGATGTCGAAGACAACTTGCTCTGTTCTTGTATTGTGAACATAGCTGAAGGTAATTGGCATACTTATCTTGCCAAGTGCCACTATCTGCCTTCCTCTGAGGCCACAGAGGGGGTGTGTTGCATCATGTACCTTGTCATCCTGCTCTTGCATTTGCCTGAAAGCCTTCGCAAAGATGATGTATGACACACTGCCTGTGTCTACTAGGACATTATGGACTAGGAAGCCCTTGATAACACAAGATATAACCATTGCATCATTGTGAGGATAATCCTTGAGCTGAAGATCTTCCTGGGAGAAGGTGATTGGTACATGAGACCACTTGGACTTGATGAAGGGTCCTCGCACTCCAACATGTTGTACCCTTCTCTATGCTTCCTTCTTCTGCTTCTTATTGGCTGGTTCAGAACTTGAGCCGCCTATGATTAGGAGCACCAGCTTCGTAGTCGAAGGTGCCACAGCTTGATTGTCTTGTGAAGCCATTGTTGCAATCGTGGAAGTGAGTTCACCGGAGGTGGGCGCCAATGTTGGTCACTTGTTCTCAAATGATGTGAATCAAGAACAAGGCAACATAATTGTTAAAGATTAAGGACCTTCGTCTTTCGAAGCATTATCTCCACATGAGTATAATGCTCATCAGATCAAGGTCAAGAAGGACATACCTTCATTCTTTAATATGTGAATAGGAATGCGAAAGGATAAAGCTGGTGACTGCATCTCATTAATTCATTTATATTTGCATTCCATAAAACATATATGAATATTTAACAGTATTGATATTACATTGATACCTTCGGCTTGCTCGAAGGCGTGAATGCGAGAGAGTGATTACAATCCAGCGTGAACAGTTCGGTGTTACTGTTCATCTATTTATAGGCACGGGACGCAGCCCGGGTAAAATTACATTCATGCCCTTGAACATTTGTCTGTAAGCAACTTAAACTAACAAGGTCTATCTAGTCTTTTCCTTCTTTGCTTGATCTGAGACGAAGCTACTGAGCTTCGGCGTTCTTCATTGTTGCTTCTTTTCGAGGTCTTCGTCTTGAGAACCTTCGGCGGAAGTGGGGCGGACCTCTTGTGGCATTTTGCCGAAGGTGTTTATGTCTTGAGGACCTTCGGTGGAGAAGAAGACCCCCAACAGGGGTGAATAGACGAATATAAAAACTTAAACTCTAAAGAACTTTCTTACTCTGCTCAAAGCGTTGATTGCGGCAGAATAAAACCAAGTCGAGTAGATCACAACGAAATTGTAGTCATTGCCTCAAAATAACATGCACTTCACGGAAAGCTTATACCAAAGATAAGTAGAGAAGTGCAAATAAGAAAAGTAAAGCAAGCGACAAGAGATACAACAATTTTTCATGTGGTTTGACCAAGTCTGAAATGCTTGCCTACTCCACGTTGGAGTTAGCGAACCTGACTTAGAGTCTATTTCAACTCCTTCCTCCAGTTGCTCAAGTTTATCACCATTGTGATAAACCGAGCCTTCCACTATTTCAGACGTTGGTTACAATGGTACCGAAGCTATCACAACTTGGTAGCTCAACGATAGAGTAGCAACACAAAAGAATGCCCAAGATTACCACTTGCTCTTGCAGCAGCACTACACCACTCTCTTTTGGCTAACACACGTGCCAACACATGATTTATAGAGAAATACATAAGAGAGGAATAGAGAATGGGTATGGACTTTTTCTAAACTTGTATGATGCTTAGCTGCTCCAAGGCCTATTTATAGCTCCAAGGCCTCCCATAGCAACTACAAAAACAATCTAGGAAGGTTCTGTCCGTGGGCGCACAAGACTCTCCTCTGTAGCGCCTGCCTCTGTGATCTAATTTATCCTTTCCTTCTCTAGGTGGCACCGGACCGAGTGCCATGTCAGCTAGCCGATAGCCAACCGTTCCCCGCCAGATGGCCGTTGAACCCCAGAGGTCCGATGCACCACCGGACCATGTATTGTGGATGATTTAGTGAATTTTAGCCAAATTCCCAAGATCGACCGGTTCACTTTTGGTGGTCCGGTGCACACTGGACCGAGCTCTGTAGGGGTTCGGTGCACCCAAACTACATGTTCTGAGTCATTTTTCCTTGGTTCTTCTTCCTATCAACTTGGACTTTATTGGGCACATTCCTATGACTTAGATAAACATAATTAGAGTGTAATCCAATTGACTAAGTCACATGAACTCACATCTTTCTCCTTTTCTCTAGTGTTTCTCTGCTTTACCTTAAATAAGGACTAAAGTGGCACTTACACTGAAAACCAGGTTAGAGTGCAAACCAAGTGCCAATAACATAGTAAAAGGTGTATGCAACAAATACAAATGCTCAAACCTTTCATACTTAGTCTTTTCCATTGTGTTGCTCCTTTTGGCCTGTTTGAGCTTGATATTGGACTCCAAACTTTCAAGTCACATAACTTGATCATTCTAGCCATACCTTGAGCTCCAACATCTTTCAATGGTCACTTATAACATTTCCAAACACATGAGTCACCTAAACTCCAAATCAAAGTGCACTTAGCTCTTTGGGCCCTTCCAGGTTCTGACTTTGATACATCTACTCATTCTTGTGACCATGACTCCACTTGAGCTAGGATCTTGAGCCTTATGAATTAAACCATAAACCATATGAATTACCTTGATGTTTTAAGTCATATCCATATGTCGTGGTCTTCAATGCACCATGTCTCTTCTCAGCTTGATCAACCTTGACCTCTTGCAATTACTCTTCTTCACCTTGGCATTAGGTACCTAAGTCCTCTTGACCTTCTTCCTTGCTTTTGGTACCTCGAAGTCCTTGCCTTCGACCTCAATTTTAATCAACTATCTCCAAACCATGCACATTGAAGTCCACTTGTCAATATCCATTATTCTCTTCACGTGTGATGTCCACAAGTCATAGTAAACTCAGTCTATGTGGACCATCACACTTGATCATCTTGTGTTGAACTTTACAAGCTTTTCACTAAGAACATGTTCAACACTTAACACCTCAGTTAGTTTTTTAGCTGTGTTGTCATCCAAACACCAAAACCCACAAGGGAGCTTTCAACTTCTACCCATAATAATTTAGAAATAAACTTAATGAAAGACAGTGGAGGAGCATATGTTCACTACACCAAAACAGGTAACTTCTGAGAGCCTCGTTTTTTTCGACATATCCCTAAGGTAAATGGTCGGAAGTTATTAACTTTTGATGGGTGCGGCTAGCTATCGGAAGTTATTTTTTAAGACCTAATGGCGCGGGTACGAACAGACAGAGTTGCTCGCGCCCATGCAAAAAATCTTCTCGCCGTCGCCACCGCCCACAGCGTCGACTTCGACCCCGCATCGCCGCGGCACCATTGTCGGGCCCTGGCCACACTACGACTCCCTGCAACCACGTCGCCCTGTCCCACCCTTTTTCAGGTGCTGGCCTCCTTAGTCCCGGCAACGACACCCTCGCCCCATCAGCGCCTATTTGCCCCAATAGCTCCTCTCTGGCCCTAGAAGTGGCTTCTCTGTGTTGTCTCGGCTCTAGCAATGCCTCCCTGCATCGCGTTGGCCCCGACAATTACTTCCCTCATTGTCCCAATCCAGTAGCGAAGTGGCGAAGTTCCTCTATGAAGAAAGCAACTTTGCAATAATGCATCTAGCCACAAATTGGTCAGAAAGCACAATCTTAAGGTGGTCGAGCTCCTTACCAATACACCGTACTTCATGAGCTTGCTGTACAATAGAGCGATTATCAACCATCTTATAATCATGAAATCTCTCCATGATATACATTTCACTACCAGAATCCATAGTTAAACTAGGAAATTTTAACTATCTTATAACCTTGACTTGCCACCTCTTGAAGTGCATACCGGAGATTTTTTCTGGCTTCAGCGCGTCGGCTAAACCAGCCATAGTTAAATTAGGAAATTGTCTATAATAAGGTTTTTGGATTTTAGAATAAGTAGACATATTTTAGTATAAATTCCGAATATAAATCATGAGCTATAATAAATAAACTAGCAGGTTGTTCCCTAACAGGCTAGTAAGCAGTACACAGAACACATCTATAACAATAGATAAACTGAAGTATAAGATTAGATTAGATGATGCGTACTGATTAGACATACTAATTGACTATGTGGAAGCGGCAGGGTCGACGACGTCGGTGGCAAGGTCGAAGAGAAGAATGCGAGCAATCGTGTGATGACGCTTCCCAAAAACCTTATTTGCCTCCTCCCAATATAGGATCTCGAAGGCAACTGGTTTAGGAGACTTGTTCTCTCGATCGCAGATACATGTCGGTGTTCGGGATGCAGAAGACTACAACAGCGGCATAGAAGAAAGCAAAGGTAAAACCTAACTTCTGTTGGGACGGATTCTAACAATGGCTATCTGGTGCCTTATATAGGGCCGCGTCTGTGAATGATAGGCTCGCGATCCGATCTAGGATGCAGTTAGAGGACTTAGACCCTTATCCGCTCGCGATCGGATAAGTGTTATTTACTTAACAACCAAGTAACCAAATAACCAAAAATAAAAAACGGCAAAAAGAAGCCGCACCCCTGCAAGGCGAGGGGCCAGATTTTGACGAACCATTCATGTGTCTGTCGTGTGCCCGCGCCCTTCGCCCCACCCAGGCGAGGCGAGGCGAGCAAGAGTGTGCACGTGTGGCACTATGTCCTCTCTTCCCTCAACCGTGACTTGGTGGGAGAGGAAAGCCTCTACACATAAACTAGACTCACTTCACTTGAGCTAGCAATGTGGGACTATTGGTTCCACCATTCCCTTGCCATACATGGGTTGTGTTTTCATAGGATTTAATTGAATTTATCAATTGGACCTAGCCCATAAATCCAACAATTCCCCACACCAGATCTCAAATGCCCATCTACAGTTTTATCATTATTCACTACTGTTTAATATATCAGTGTTTCAATAGAGACTGTTAAGTTAAACTTTCTCCTAGAACTCTAAGCTACACCAACCCACAACTTGGACAATGGACTACGCTTTGAATTGCAAGTTTTGTGTGAATGGGTTTCACTCAAAGCCATAACCAGTACCTGGCTACCAGTAGTCCCCTTCTCTGGTGAAGCATATACGTCATACTCAAAGGTCGATTCATGAGTTTACTAGAGATCATTTAGATCTCATAAACTGCAACATTAGATAGTCGAGCTCATATATATGTGTTATTTCAAGAATGTTGTCGACCTCGTATAGGTGTGTTATTTCAAAAATGTTGTGCAGGACAACATATTTGCTAATAAAAGTCAATAGAACACATTAAGGCTCAACGCCAATCTGTCATACAACATTCGAAAGTATTGCATCTTTACTTAGAGAGCATAAAAAATTACTCTGCTCAGTTCACCAATTGCTTGTTCTTGTTAGGACCTAATTCACTAGATCTCCGATCACATAGGCTGAATTTTCACCATGGCAACTCATACGGGTCTCATACCCAACTCGCTCGATACGATTTCTATTGCATTATGTAGTAGCCCCTTCGTAAAGGAATCTGCCGGATTTTGGTGAACCATTCACGCGCATGTTGTGCGCCTGCGGCCAAGCCAGACTAGGTGAGGCAAGCGAGAGCGCGTGCGTGTGGCACTCCGTCCTCTCTTCCCTCAACCATGACTTGATGGAAAAGGGAAGCCTCCACATGTAAACTAGTCTCATTTCATTTGAGCTAACAATGTGGGGGCTATTGGTTCCATCATTCTCTTGTCATGCATGACCTTTTGTGATTTTTCTATGATTGAATTGAATTTCTCTATTAGTCCTAGCTCATAAATCCAACAGCTCCATAGTGCTCTTGCATAGGTAGCTTGGGAGACTTGGAAGGAGCAAAAGTTGCATGGCTGTGTTTGAACGCTGACGGTCCGTGCTGGAAACGCCATTGATGGAAAGCAAGGAAGATGCGACGCTTTGGTGTTAAATTAAGACACGACATGCATGCGTGGGCCAGCTACTGAACTAACTATTCATTCATTTTTGATCTTATTCAGTAGGGAGAAAAACAATTGTGATATTAGGGTAGAACCAAAGAATATGGTTGATCTTATTATGAGACACATGTAAACTATACTGATGGGTGTTGAGTCACCCTTGGGATCGAAAAAAAAACTGGGTGACAGGCTGACGCTGGCAGTGACAGCAGAAGAAATGGTAGCCTCGTTGGGGAAGAAAATTGCGTGCGCGCCTCGCGCACCAGGGACGGCGTGCGCACCCCCGCACATCGACGTCCGTTCGCGATCGGACCACCGGCCTCCCGCGCTTGAGTTTCTGGCGCATCGACGCGCTTCCGCTCGGCTTGACCTCGGCTCCCAACCGTTCCGCTGCAGCGCGCGGCTCCGTTTCTGGCTCAGCAGCCGTCGCTGCTCCGTTTCTGGCTCAGCAGCTCGGCTTTTGCAGTTTCCCGAGCGATTCAGTTTCGTCAGAACACTCCGAAACAGTGACAAAGTTCCAACTTTGGTGCTTCGATTAGAATTAGTAACCATCTTTTACTATTCCAACCAATTGAACCATGTTAAACCTTGACTTCCAGACCTTATTTATCATCAACAAAACCTGCTGCCCTACAAAGAAAATTGCTCACAAAATAATTGCAAACTTCCCTGAGCATCACTGTGGTCAGGCAGCCTAGACTTAGAATTTTCCTAAGTCTGGCGCCCAGGCTGTCCAGTGCTGACAACAATTTTTGGAGCTCCCTTTACTCATGATGACCATTACAATTTCACATAAATCACATAAATCACAGCCAAGATAAATTAATGTTGGGAAACCAAATATCCAAAATGATTACTTTCATGACAGCAAAATAAATTCATGTTTACAAAACATTATGGTTCATTTCATGAGAACATGTCTACATAGATTCATCAAAATGTAACTTCCTAACAGCAGCTTGCGTTGTATCATCTTGATCAACTCCCATTAAGAGACTTGTGTACCCTCCTGGTATGTATGGAGGAGCCATTGCAGAAGGATTTGCAAATAAATTGAACTGGGGCATTGTGACATTAGCATATCCACCTTGGACGAAAGGAGCATTCATGGTTGAAGATGCACCAACATTAAAATCCTGTATATAGTACAAGAAAGTGTTCAAAATTCATGGTTGTAATGGAATAAATCGTGAAAATAGCTAATGTCTTACAATTAGGTTTGCATCAGCATGTTCGTCTCTTGTTTCGATATCAACATGTTCCAAACCGTCACCTACAAATGCAATATATATGATAATACAATATTAGAAAAAAATACACATGAGCAAAAGATATTGAACAGGTCCCTACCTTTCTTCCGGGCACCCTTCTTCTTCTTCTTCCCTGGGTTCTTTTCAAGAACATTTTTAAAACGTGTTTGCTTTGGACCTTTTATGACTGGAGGGATTTTGAATGATATTACACCATTTAGTGGTTGTCGGACACATTCATTTGGAGTAGGGGGAATCTCATTGGATTTTTCATGCATCTCACTTAGATAAGTATCTGCTTCCAAGTTGAAGTCATACATGGCTTTCTGCAACTTATCAAGAAGTTCTTTTGATGACGAACACTTCAATGCAAGAGTTGTGGCCTGTCGAGATATAAGTGCTGCCTGTGTTTTCAAATCTCCCTCCTCGGTTCCTTGTTTTTTTTCAATATAAAATCCACTTTTAGCATACTTTGTCCATCTAGGCAGTATATATTGGGATGTCAAATTATATACTCCATTCATATTGTAGACTCTAAGAGCATGTTTGCATAATAAACCTGAAACATATAGTTATCATTTTAAACAAACAATATTTCAGGATACAAAATGCAATTTAAACAGCCTGAAAGATAATACTAAACATACCTATGCATTCAAACATCCGGCAAGAGCATGTAATAGTCGAATCTTCAGTGTTCAATACTACCGTTGCTCCACGCTCAGATTGCATATACTTAACAAAGAATGTTGAGTTTGTCCCATTACCTTCCAACAATTCACAAGACAATGTAAATTGTTTTTTAAACTCTTCCTCAAACTCTGAATACATTCTCCTTGTATATGTTTCAGCTGCAGTTTTCAACATTGGAAGATTTGGAATGTAGCAAACTGGGATCTTCCGACGTGACTGAAAATCAGCATCCGTCTCATTTGATCTTAGATCAACTACAACTTTTTCACATTCTACAAGGAGTTCTGAAAGACCGAGTTTCCTACGAAATCTTTTCTTGAAGACATTGTTCATACCTTCGCTCCTTTGGGTCGAGTGAATGTCTGCTGTAAATGAGTCACGGTGTACCGCAGCCCACTTTGCCCTCAAATCATATAGGTTTGACATCCATTTGTTATCCTCAAGGTTGTATTTAGCCAACAATTCATGCCATTTCTGTGTGAAGTAAATCTCTTCTCGGTCTTCGTAGATACAACTTTTGAAATCTGCCCAAAACTTGTTACCTGACTTGTCCTCTACCTCGTCCTCTGTCGCTTTAATTATAGGACCAAGATGTTTGACAGCATTTTGGCCAATATGCCACAAACATAGGCGGTGAGCTGTGTTTGGGAATACATGAGCAATTGCTGCTGCCATTGCTGCGTCTTGATCTGTGAAAATTGTGCTTGGGTGCTTCCCGGACATTGCTGTTAGAAAGGTCTGAAATAGCCAAACAAATGATGGAATAGTCTCATTGAACATAAGTGCACACCCAAAAATTATTGTTTGCTTGTGATGATTGGTGCCAAGAATTGGAGCAAAAGGCATTTCAAACTTATTTGTTTGAAATGTGGTGTCAAAGGACACAGCATCACCAAAGCATTTGTAATCCATGATAGACTGACCATCTGCCCAAAAGAAATTTGCTATATGACCAGTTTCCTTGTCCACTTGAACTGCATAAAAAAATGTTGGGTCCTCGACTTGTTTATTTCTCAGATATTCAAATAATGTTTGTGCATCATTGGCTTCTAAGTACGGTGTGCGCTCGCGACCAATTTCATTATAGCAATCCATCTTAGTAAATGGTACTTTGTCTTCCCCTCCATAATGCTCCTTCATGAAACTGAAAACTTGGGATGGCTTCATTCCAGATCGTCGTGCCTGCCCAATTAATTTTCTATCTGCCTCTATAATCTCTCGTTGGGACCTCAACTTATGTGTCTTATTTGGACTGGCAAGATAATGGTTGTGATCTAGTACGACCTTTTGCACAGTCCATACATTCTCCTTGCTGATACTAAACTGGACATGAGCATCACAACCGGTCCTTGTAATGTCCTTTTGTGATGCCTCATTTTTCCGTTGTCCTTCGCCACTGCAAACAAAATATTTCTGACATAAACTATCATCTAATTTGCGGCGCTTTGTCCTGTACTTTCTAACACTGAACCCAACACATCCAGCATAGGTATTGTACATCTTATAAGCCTTTTCCTCACCATCAAAAGTCATTCCAACTTTAGGTGCCAGCAGTGCATATTTATCAACCACATTCTGCACAAATAATTATCAATTAAAGGTCTAACATAACAAAAAATATTAGATATAGTATGTGAAGTTTGTTACTTTTATTTTACCTCAGCTGGTACTTCAATCTCCACTGACCCAACATGCGGTATTTGTTGTTCCTCTTCTTCACGATCCCAAGAAGGAGCATTTAATCTAACATCAGGAAGTGATCGTGAGGTCTAATAATAAACCCTAAGACTTCAATGTATAATCGATCAACAGGACCTTGATCAGGGAGCAACAACATGGATCGATGACCAAGACATGAATGGTCACGATGAAGCGAGGAGCAGCCACAGAAGTTACCTGAGGATCGACGGTGACGGCGACGGAACAGCTGCCATGCCGCCTTTCCCGTCCGTGACGAAGCTGTCCAGGAAGCCCTATGGAGTCCGTCCAGGAGCCGATTCCGGGAACCGGACGGGAGCCGAGCCGTGCGCAGCAGAAGTGCATCGCGAGCGCGCGCGGTGCGATCGTCCGATCCCGGACGGACGTCGATGTGCGGGGGTGCGCACGCCGCTCTCTGTGCGCACCGCGCGCACAGGATTTTTTTCGCTCGTTGGAAGACTCCTTTATTCTTTCTTCTACCATTATTAGTACAACGATACGCAGAAATAAAAAAAAAGAAAGGAAGCAGAAGAAGAAAAGCGATCTCGTTGAGAGCTCCAGAAAGAAAAGCAAGGACGTGGTCGCACTCTGTCGTCGTTGCCCTAGTTGGTCGCAGTGGTAACCCGGGATTATTGGCTTATTTGGTTCTGCCAGTAGGCATCATATATGTCGTAGGAGGTACGCAAATTGCAAGGCATTGCATGGGCTGAATTGGTAAGCCAAGTTCTTGTTTTCTAATCAGAGTTTGCATTGTTTAGTTTTGCCAAAAAAAAAATATTGCGCGATGTATGGTGGAAGTGGAGTCAGTTGACTAAGGGCCCGTTTGGTCCTTTAGTTCAGAAACTAAAGTTTAGTTATGAGACTAAAGTTTAGCGCCTATATTGTTTAGTTTTATGGACTAAAAACATTCAAAATACACTAAATAAATCATAAGAGGACCAATATACCTTTTCGCATTCTCATGCCATTAGGGCAACTGAAATAAAGGAGCGACAAAAAATAGAATTTATATGATTTAGTCACTTTTAGTTATCTCTTGAGTGAATAGACTAAAACAATTTAGTCTATGTTTTAATCCCACTGTTTGACAATTTAAAACTAAATAAGATTAAAATAGAGAGTAATCTTTAGTCCATCAAACTAAACGAGGCCTAAGAGTCGTAGATCTATGCCTACTGGGAGGCCGCAGGTTCCGTTCAACGGCTCAAGGCTCTCAAGACTTGGCACTACTAGCACCAAGTTTCCCCAGAAACCGTCAAAAGCTAGCAGGTGCGTTCGTTGCCATTTTTCAATACGTACGTTTAGATGTTTGATATGCCCATGGTCGTCAAGGAGGGTGCACGTCGTCTTTGCAGCATCTCTAGATGCAAATCTCCCGAATCTCAACGGTAACCGCAACCTATATGATTACAAGATTTTGGTAATGGTCAACATAATTATTTGGATTGATGATGTTTACTAGTGTTTATGGTTATAGTTCAAAGAATGCACCGTGGACTTGGATGAAGGCAGCGAGGTCATCAAAGAGTTTAGGCACCGTGGACATTAGAAGATTCATTAAATACCTATCAAGATCATGCAAGTGTGCAAGACATAAGACGGAAGAAGCCCAACAAAAAAACGCAGACATACGAAAAAAATAGAATTGTAGAGAGCACTCGACATATCTGATGGTGCATAGATGTTGCACCGGACAGATGCGGTGCTTGTATTAAAGAAGGGTTTGAATATTGAGTACACTAGACATGTCTTCTTGTGCATCATATGCTGCACCGGATAGGTGTCGTGCCTGTATTGATGAAGGACTTGAAGATTGAGTAAACCGGACACATAGGTGTGCATTGGACATGTACCAGATTCCACACCGGATAGGACACCCAGTAAAGATTGTAGCGTGTACGTGGGCATTTACAACACACTGAACGTGTTAGATGATACACCAGACCCTATGTCACACCATTTTCAAGAACAAAATCGAATGCTCCTACATGTGAGCTTAGGATATTTACTCACACATACAGTGACTTCATTAGTGATAACAATTATGTATATTCAACATAAAACAATGATATTAACTTACATAAGACCCATATATATATATATATATATATATATATATATATATATATATATATATATATATATATATATATATATATATATATATATATATATATATATATATATTATAACATCAAAGTTCCAGCAGACCTAGTTGCCTCCATAGGCATTGGCCAAAAATACCACAAGCTTAGACTTCATCTCCGCTTCATCAACTTAAACCAAACATGTCCTTCAACTGAGCAATTACTAAGGAAAGGTTAAGTACTTTTGATACTTAGTGAATGTGGAAAAGATGTTATGTAGGCTAATATCAAGAAAAGACCAATTGGTTCTTTTGCATAAATGTCTTTAGTTCAAATTCATTTGTAAAAGCAAGTAATTATTATGTGTATCTCATCTCATCATTTTCTCGTAACAAGGATCATCATCCCTCCCAGATCCAATCAAACCATAAAACTTATAATCATGTGAGGGTCCATTACGCTCTTAACCTTGAGCACGATTATCATGACAGTTTAATTCCTGCAGAGGTTGTAAACTTTCCCTACGAGAACTCACTTCATCCCCTATCCTCGGTAGTATGAATATATCCATTTGGTTCATGGTTGCAAGCCACTTGCACACTTCCTTGTTGTATTACTAGAAGATCACTACAAGGCTGTCACTACCTTCCTCCAGGTTGTACGTGTCCACTGAGGTTTCAACCAATAGGAAAGTACTCATTTTCTGGAAGGTGAGAGCACGTAGAGGGGGTGAATAGGCGATCCTACAAAAATAGCTTCAAAACACACAAACTTGGTCTAATAATTAAGTTAGAGTAAACTAAAACCAAGTTTGAATGTAGAAGATGATAGAAAATTTCCCTTCACTTGATTGCTTTTCCAATATATGAAAGATTTTAAAAAGCAATATTCCAAGTGAGTTGAGAGAACTAAGGAAGAAGGAAAAATCGCAATAAAGTAAACAAGACAAGAGACACAACAATTTTTATCTTATTGTTTGACCAAAGCCCGCCTCCACATTGTGGTGTCCTCCTTTGGACAAGGGTTGCAATAAACCTGTCGGGTACCGTAATTAGGGGTACCCCCAACACTCCTAAATACGGCTGGTAACCACCATCAGCGCAAGCTGCAGAGACTGATGGGCGCGATTCAGGTCAAGGCTTCATCTACCCAAGGGACACGATCTCGCCTCGCCCGAGCCCAGCCTCGGGCGGGAACTATAGTCCCGGACGAAGTTGTGTCTCGCCCAAGGGCCCCCTCAGACAGTGGGCGCACCCTCGGCACGCCCAAGGCCCAACTCGAGCAGGCTTCGTCGGGAAGCAACCTTGGCCAAATCGCCTCTCCAACCGACCGTATCGCAGGCGCATTCAATGCGAGGATCGCCTGACACCTTATCCTGACACACGTGCCTCAGTCGGCAAAGTCGAAGTGACCGCAGTCACTTCACCCTTTCGCTAACCGACCTGACAGGAAAACAGCGCCGCTCGCCCCACTCCGACTGTTGTGCCACCCACCAGGGTGAGGCTGACAACAGCCAAGTTCAGCCTCGGGCGCAACAGGAAGCTCCGCCTCGCTCGACCCCAGGGCTCGGCTTCAACCTCGGCCTCGGAAGGTGGTCTCTGCCTCGCCCGACCCCAGGGCTCGGCCTCAACCTCGGCCTCGGGAGGAATCGCGTCCTCACCCGACCCCGGCCTCGGCCTCAGGAGAAGTCTCTGCCTCACCCGACCTTGGGCTCGGACCGACCGCGCCATGGGGGATACATCATTACCCTACCCCTAGCTAGCTCAGGCTACGGGGGAACAAGACCGTTGTCCCATCTGGCTCGCCCCGGTAACAAGTAATGATGGCTCCCCGCGTGCGTCCATGACGACGGTGGTTCTCAGCCCCCCACGGAAGCAAGGAGACATCAGCAAAATCCCAGCAGCACCGACAGCTGTGCTTCTACAGGGCTCAAGCACTTCTCCGACGGCCACGTTATCACCTACGCAGGGCTCAAGCACTTCTCCGACAGCCACGTTGGCATGTACACAGGGCTCCGGCACTTCCCTGCCAGACACGTTAGCGCCTAGCTACACCCCCCATTGTACATTTGGACCCTCTCCTTGCATCTATAAAAGGGAGGTCCAGGGCCTTCATGCGGAAAGAGGGAGATGGGTCGCGCGGGAGAACGAGCTGACGAACAGGCTCACTCTCTCTCTCTCTCGCGAATGCTTGTAACCCCTACTACGAGCACACCCCCCTGGCGCGGGATAACACGAGCCGCATTTTCCCCCCTTGTGTTCCATCTCGCGCCAACCCATCTGGGCTGGGACGCGCAGCGACAAATTTACTCGTCGGTCCAGGGACCCCCCGAGGTCGAAACGCCGACAGTTGGCGCGCCAGGTAGGGGCCTGTTGCGTGTTAACGAACAACTTCCCGTTGAGTTCCAGATGGGTATTCTTCAGCAACCTCTTCAGTCCGGGACGGTGCTCCGCTTCGGGAGTCTCGAGTTCATGTCCCTCGACGGCAGCTACGACATGGTACTCCTCCCCCCCCCCCCGCAGCGCGACAGCAACCACGACGGTCGTCAGCTCGCCCGGCGGCGGCGAACTCGATGACGTCTTCCCCCCGTGGTGGAAGAGCAGCATCCGGGTTTGTCCCGCCACCTTCCTCGCCGTAGGAGGAGGAGACGGGGCAACCATGGCCAGGCAGGAGGCGGCACCTCGTCGGTTGTCGAGCGAGTCAACGACGCCGGCACCCCAGCGGGGGACATGTTGGGCGTTGTCCTCGCACCTGAGACAACGACGGAGGTTGTTTCCCCGCAACGTGCCAACCCCAAGCGGACAGATGACGCCAGCACACTCGCGAAGGGCTTGCTAGGCGTTAGCCTCGTACCTGAGATAACGGTGCAGTCCGTCCCCGACGCGACTTCGCCACCGTCCATCGATCAAGAGTAATCTCAGTGCCATGCGAGACTTCATGACCGCATGTGACTACTACCTCTCCGATTGCTCCGATGATGGCCACAGCCTTGACGACGAGGGTTGTGGCCCAAGTCGCGAATGTTTCCACGTCGATCTAGGGGGTCACGACGAAGGCAACCACCTCGGTATGCCGGAGGATGACGATCCCCCTGGGCCTGCGCCTCGCGTTGACATCCTGCGGGAGCTAGCTGTGGTCCCAGTCCCTGCGGGGGGTCAGGACACACAGCTCGAGCAAATCCACGAGATGCAGGCCAAGCTCGACGAGGAAGCAGGGCAACTTGTGCAGCTCCGGCAAAACATCGAGCAGGAGTGGGCAGGCCGAGCACTCACCGGAGAAGCGCGACATCAGGCCCAGGACGTCCAGCGCCGTATTGTTGACGATTCAAGGGCAAGGCTGCCCCTGGCCTCCAGCGGGGTCGGCCAGAATCTAGCTACAGCGGCAATACTACTCCGAGCAATGTCGGAGCCATCCACCACCAAGGGGCAGCGTATCCAGGGAGAACTCAAGAATCTCTTGGAGGATGCCACGGTCCGACGGGCCGAAAGCTCTACCTCCCGAAGGCAAGGGTGCCCCCCCGGAGCATTGCGCAACGACTTCCTGACTCATGCGAGAGGCCTCCGTCCACACCGGGCGCACGCGGGACGTGACGCCTGCAGCCCCGGGTCGCCTCGGCAACGAGCACCACCGCCGCGACCGTCGAGCCTGCCTCGACGAGAAGGTGCGGCGAGGCTACCACCCCAGGCATGGGGGACGCTACGACAGCGAGGAGGATCAGAGCCCCTCGCCCGAACCACTAGGTCCGCAAGCCTTCAGCTGGGCCATACGATGAGCACTGTTCCTAGCTCGGTTCCGGGCCCCAACTACCATCACTAAGTACTTGGGGGAAACAAGGCCGGAGTTGTGGCTTGCGGACTACCGGCTGACCTGCCAGCTGGGAGGGACGGACGATGACAACCTCATCATCCGCAACCTCCCCCTGTTCCTCTCCGACGCTGCCCGGGCCTGGCTGGAGCACCTGCCTCCCGCACAGATCTCCAACTGGGACGACCTGGTCAAGGCTTTCGCTGGAAATTTCCAGGGCACGTACGTCCGCCCTGGGAACTCCTGGGATCTTCGAAGCTGCCCCCAGCAGCCAAGGGAATCCCTGCGAGAGTACATCCGACGGTTTTCAAAGCAGTGCACCGAGCTGCCCAACATCACCGACTCGGATGTCATCGGGGCGTTCCTCGCCGGCACCACTTGCCGTGACCTGGTGAGCAAACTGGGCCGCAAGACTCCCACCAAGGCGAGCGAGTTGATGGACATCGCCACCAAGTTCGCCTCTGGTCAGGAGGCGGTCGAAGCCATGTTCTGGAAGGACAAGCAGCCTCAGGGACGGCAGCAGGAAGACGTCCCCGAGGCGTCCGCCCAGCGGGGCACGAAGAAGAAGGCCAAGAAGAAGGCGCAAGCAAAGCGCGACGCCACTGACGCGGATCTCGTCGCTGCTGTCGAGCACAGGAACCCACGGAAGCCTCCCGGTGGGGCCAACCTGTTCGACAAAATGCTCAAGGAGTCGTGCCCCTACCACCAGGGTCCCGTCAAGCACACCCTTGAGGAATGCGTCATGCTTCAACACTACTTCCATAAGGCCGGGCCACCGGCGGGAGATGGCAAAGGCCAAGACAACAACAAGAAAGAGGGCGACAAGGAAGAGGAGTTCCCCGAGGTCCACGGCTGCTTCATGATCTACGGTGGGCAAGTGGCAAACGCCTCGGCTCAGCACCGCAAGCAGGAGTGCAGGGAGGTCTGCTCGGTAAAGGTGGCGGCGCCAGTCTACCTAGACTGGTCCGACAAGCCCATCACCTTCGACCAAGGCGACCACCCTGACTGCGTGCCGAGCCTAGGAAAGTACCCGCTCGTTGTCGATCCCATCATCGGCAATGCCAGGCTCACTAAGGTCCTCATGGACGGGGGCAGCAGCCTCAACATCATCTACGCCGAGACCCTCGGGCTCTTGGGGATCGATTTATCTACGATCCGGGCTGGTGTCTGCCCTTTCACGGGATCATCCCCGGGAAGCGCGTCCTGTCCCTTGGACAACTCGATCTGCCCGTCTGCTTCGGAACTCCCTCCAACTTCCGCAGGGAAACCCTCATGTTCGAGGTGGTCGGGTTCCGAGGGACCTACCACGCGGTGCTGGGGAGACCGTGCTACGCCAAGTTCATGGTCATCCCCAACTACACGTACCTCAAGCTCAAGATGCCAGGCCCCAACGGGGTCATCACTATCGGATCCACGTACCGACACGCGTACGAATGCGACATGGAGTGCGTGGAGTACGCTGAGGCCCTCGCCGAGTCCGAGGCCCTCATCGCCGACCTAGAGTGCCTCTCCAAGGAGGTGCCTAATGCGAAGCGCCACGCCGGCAACTTCGAACCGGCTGAGGCGGTTAAGTCCGTCCCTCTTGACCCCAACAACGATGCCTGCAAGCAGGTCCGGATCAGCTCCGAGCTCGACCCCAAATAGGAAGCAGTGCTCGTCGACTTTCTCCTTGCAAATGCTGAAGTTTTTGTGTGGAGTCCCTTGGACATGCCCGGCATACCGAGGGATGTCGCCGAGCACTCACTGGATATCCGAGCTAGTGCCCGACCCGTGAAGCAGCCTCTACGCCATTTCGACGAAGAAAAGCGCAGAGCCATAGGCGAGGAGATCCACAAGCTGATGGCTGCAGGGTTCAACAAAGAGGTATTCCATCCCGAATGGTTAGCCAACCCTGTGCTTGTGAAAAAGAAAGGTGGGAAATGGAGGATGTGCGTAGACTACACTGGAATAAACAAAGCATGTCTGAAGGTTCCCTACCCTCTGCCTCGCATCAATCAAATTGTGGACTCCACTGCTGGGTGCGAAACCCTGTCATTCCTCGACGCCTATTCAGGTTATCACCAAATCAAGATGAAAGAGTCCAACCAGCTCACGACTTCTTTCATCACACCTTTTGGCATGTACTATTATACTACTATGCCATTTGGCTTGAGGAATGCAGGTGCGATATACCAAAGGTGCATGAACCACGTGTTCGGAGAGCACATCGGCCGAACGGTCGAGGCTTACGTCGATGACATCGTTGTCAAGACGAGGAAAGCCTGTAACACCCTGAATCTAGGGGTATAAAAATTTCTTCTATAATATCCACCAAGTTCAGGTTTTAATAAAAACCCTAAGGAAACAATGGTTGTTGCATCATGCTGGAAGGCATTTATTTTTGTTTGATGAGTGGTTTAGTTGATCTTTCATTTAATCAATGATTTTCACATGATGTCAAACTGAAATAATAGAAGTAGATAAAGAAAAAGAGAAAGGGAAATCAGCCCCCTCTCCTTCCCTTGCCCGTTCGGCCGGCCCACCCCGATCCCCTTCTCCCTCTCTTTCCCCCCGCTCGGCCCAGCACCCCCTCCTCCCCTCCTGGGCCCACGCGAGCGCGGCCCATCTCCCAACCCCGCGGCCTGCCCCGCCCACCCCGCATACGCGCGCCTAGGCGGCCCAGCGCGCGCCCGCCGCGTCCCCGCCCCGCGCCGGCCCACGCGGCCCAGCCGAGGCGCGCCCAGCGCGCACGACCGCGCACCGCGCGTAGGCAGTTCCGCGCCCGTCGCCGCCTGCTCAGGTGGGCCCACGCGCCAGGGAGCCAGCTCGCCCACGCCACTGTGCATCTTCCCCGAATCATCCGTGCTTCTCGCCCAGTTTCTCGCCCACGCCGCCTCTCCTCGCCTCGACCTCACCCTCCGCCTCGCCCACACCACCGTCGGAGCCGTGCCCCGCCCGGAGTGCCACCGCTGCTGTCATCGTGCGGGTCGCCGAAGCCCGCGTGCGCAGCGCCTCGTTGTGCCTCGCCGCCTAACCGCGTCGCCGAGGTGAGCTCGCCCCCTTTCTCTCTCCACCACGCTCCTCCTCGCCTTTTGCCGCGTCAGGGTGGCACTCGCCCGCCATGGCCAGAGCTCGGTTGAGCCGGCTCGGCCGCCCTCACCTCTCCTCCTCTGGCCGCAAGCGCGCCGCAGCAGCCGCGCCCCCTTCGCCGGCGAGCCTCGCCCCCTGCGCGCCGCGGCCGAGTCGCCACGCGCTCGCCACGCCCAGCCCCGTCCCCATGCCCCTGGCCGCTGGCGCGCTGCTAGCGCGGCCGAACCAGGCCCAAGCCAGCGCACGCTCGCCGCACGCCCAGCACCCCGTGCCCGATCGGCCGTGGCCGCCGTGGCCGCCGTGGCTAGCTAAGGTGGCCGAACCGCCGAGCCCGACCCCGCGCGACGTCCCTGCAACCCAGCCCCGGCCGTTCGTCTACCCTCGCCGCGCCTCGGGCTCGCTGTTAGCCGTGTCGTGCACGTCAAATAGCGCGTGCGCAGCGCCTCGCCGTGCTCTCGCAGCCGTCGTCGTGCAACTATTGCACGCACTCGCGTTCGCTTACGCGTAGCGCGTCGACGGGACTCCGTCCACGCTCGTCTACCCTCGTCTACCCCCCGTCTACCCCTCGTCTACCCCCCAGTCTACCCCCGTCTACCCCTCGTGTGCATTCGCGTCGCTCGCCTCGCCATCGCCCGCGCATCGCGCATTAAAACCGTCGTGTGTCGTTCGCGCGCGTTGTGCGTGCCGTTCGCATGCATCGTCGTGCGCTTCTTCGCACGTTAATAATTCGCCTCACCTGAAAGGGAAATGTGCCCTTGGGCCATTTCCAAGTGTTTTGGTGATTTAGTGTCCAACACAAGTGCCTAAGTGTCAAATGGTGGACAAAGTACAAATCAAGTATAAAGACATGTTTCTAGACTTAGTACATTGTTTTATGGACTGATGTATTGTGTCTAAGTGCTGGAAACAGGAGAAACCAAATTGGAAAAGAGATGGCTTTGTTCTGCCAAAGTCTGCTCAGTCTGGGTGCACCGGACAGTGTCCGGTGGTGCACCGGACAGTGTCCGGTGCGTCAGGCAGACTCAGGCGAACTTGCTGCTCTCGGGAAGTAATTAACGGCGTACGGCTAAAATTCACCAGACTGTCCGGTGTGCACCGTACTGTCCGGTGAGCCAACGGTCGGCCGCGCGATCCACGCGGGACACGTGGACGAGCCAACGACTAGTAGGGGGCATCGGACTGTCCGGTGTGCACCGGACAGTGTCCGGTGCGCCAAGCTGCCAACGGTCGGCTTCGCCAAATAAGGAAGGAAATCAGCACCGGACAGTGTCCGGTGGTGCACCGGACTATCCGGTGCGCTAGGCGATAGAAGGCAAGAATTGCCTTCCCAGATTGCTCTCAATGGCTCCTAGCTGCCTTGGAGCTATAAAAGGGACCCCTAGGCGCATGGAGGAGAGCACCAAGCATCCTTTGAGCATTGTTGATCACTCACACTCCATTCTTGCGCACTTGTTCAACATTCTTAGTGATTTGAGCTCCGTTCTAGTGTGATACTTGTGATAGTCTCTTGAGCTCAAGTCTGGGTCTTGTGTGTGCGTATTTGCTGTGATCTTTGTGTCTTGTGTGAGTTGCTCATCCCTCCCTTACTCTGTGCTTCTTTGTGAACATCAAAGTGTAAGGGCGAGAGGCTCCAAGTTGTGGAGATTCCTCGCGAACGGGATATAGAAAAGAAAAGCAAAACACCGTGGTATTCAAGTGGGTCTTTGGACCGCTTGAAAGGGGTTGATTGCAACCCTCGTCCGTTGGGATGCCACAACGTGGAAGTAGGCAAGTGTTGTACTTGGCCGAACCACGGGATAATCCACTGTGTCTATCTGTGTTGATTCTGTTGTGGTTATTGTGTTTCGCTAAGACTCTTCTCTAGCCACTTGGCATTACTGTGCTAACGCTTAACCAGGTTTTTGTGGCATTAAGTTTAAGTTTTATAGGATCACCTATTCACCCCCCTCTAGGTGCTCTCAATTGGTATCGGAGCCGTTCTCTTCAAGAAGGGACTAATCGCCCGAAGAGATGGATCCTAAGGGAAAGGGGATGGTGATCAACAACAACGAGAAGGAGTCTATCTTCAATGAGCCGAAAGATGACAAGCCTACGGACTCGAGCTCGAGCCACAAAAGAAGAGACGGGAAGAAGAAGAAGACAAGGCGCATCAAGGAGATCATCTACTACGACAACAACGACGAATCCACTTCTTCCCAAAAGGACGATGATGACTACGAGAAAAAGAAAACGGTCAATTCAAACTTTTCTTTTGATTATTCTCGTATTCCGCAAAGCACAAATGCTCATTTACTCTCTATTCCACTTGGTAAACCTCCTCACTTTGATGGAGAGGACTACGGATTTTGGAGTCACAAAATGCGTAGTCATTTGTTCTCTCTCCATCCAAGCATATGGGAGATAGTTGAGAATGGAATGCATTTTGATAGTAGTGATAGTCCCATGTTCATAAATGAGCAAATTCACAAAAATGCACAAGCTACTACTGTTCTTCTAGCATCTTTGTGCAGGGATGAATACCATAAAGTGAGCGTCTTGGATAACGCCAAGAAGATTTGGGACACCCTCAAGATCTCACATGAGGGGAACGACGTCACCATGCTCACCAAGATGGAGTTGGTGGAGGGCGAACTTGGGAGATTCGCGATGATAAGGGGGGAGGAGCCAACCCAAACGTACAACAGGCTCAAGACCCTTGTCAACAAAATAAGGAGCTATGGAAGCACGCGATGGACGGACCACGACGTCATCCGCCTAATGCTAAGGTCCTTTACCGTCCTTGATCCACATCTTGTGAACAATATTCGTGAGAATCCTAGGTACACGAAGATGACGCCCGAGGAGATCCTTGGAAAGTTCGTAAGCGGGCGGATGATGATCAAGGAGGCGAGATACGTGGACGACACATTGAACGGTCCAATTCATGAGCCTCAACCCATTGCTCTCAAGGCAACGAGGAGCAAGGAGGCGCTACCTAGCAAGGTAGCACAAGTTGAGGCGGCCGGGCTCAATGATGAGGAGATGGCCCTCATCATCAAGCGCTTCAAGACGGCGCTTAAGGAACGCAAAGGACAGTCTTACAAAAACAAGACGAAGGGGAAACGCTCATGCTTCAAATGTGGTAAGGTTGGTCATTTTATCGCTAACTGTCCCGATAATGATAGTGACCAGGAACAAGGGAACAAGAGGGAAAAGAAGAAAGCTTCCAAGAAGGCTAAGGGCGAGGCACACCTTGGCAAGGATTGGACTCGGATTGTTCATCGTCCGACTCCGACAACGAAGGACTCGCCGCCACCGCCTTCAACAAATCGGTCCTCTTCCCCAACGAGCGTAATACATGCCTCATGGCGAGAGAGAAGAAGGTATGTACTCGAAATACTACTTATGCTTCTTCAAGTGAGGACGAGTCTAGTGATGATGATGAAATAGATTATACATATTTATTCAAGGGCCTAGATAGAACCAAGGTTGATAAAATTAATGAATTAATTGATGCCTTGAATGATAAGAATAGGTTATTAGAAAAGCAAGAGGATTTGTTGTATGAAGAACATGATAAATTTGTAGAGGCACAAAAATCTCATGCTTTAGAAGTTAAAAGGAATGAAATGCTTTCTTGTGAACTATCCACTTGCCATGAGACAATTTCTAGCTTAAGGAGCATAAATGATAATTTGAATGCTAAGTTAGAAATAGCTAGTAAATCAACATCCTGTGTAGAAAATGTTGTAACTTGCACTAGGTGTAAAGATTTTGATATTGATGCTTGTAGCAAACACCTAGCTTCAATTACTAAATTAAATGATGAAGTGGTTAGTCTTAATGCCTAACTTAAGACTAGCAAAAGTGAATTTGATAAGCTAAAATTTGCAAGGGATGCCTATACAATTGGTAGACACCCCTCAATTAAGGATGGACTTGGCTTCAAAAGGGAAGCCAAGAACTTGACATGTCATAAGGCTCCCATCCCTATCAAGGAGAAAGGGAAAGCCCCTATGGCAAATAGTATTGAAAAGAACCATGCTTTCTTATACAATGATAGGAAATATTCTAGGAATGTTCATTGCAATAATGTTGTTTCACATGCTTATGATATGACTGCTTCTAGTTCCCATGTTGTGCATGATAGAGATATGCCTAGGAAAAATATTCATCATGTGCCTAGAAAGAATATTGTTCATGTTCCTAGGAAAGTTATGAATGAACCTTCTATAATATATCATGCTTTAAATGCTTCCTTTGCTATTTGTAGAAAGGATAGGAAGATAGTTGCTAGAAAATTAGGGGCAAAATGCAAGGGAGACAAAAATTGCATTTGGGTCCCTAAGGATATTTGTACTAACCTTGTAGGACCCAACATGAGTTGGGTACCTAAGACCCAAGCCTAAATTTGCCTTGCAGGTTTATGCATCCGGGGGCTCTAGCTGGATTATCGACAGCGGATGCACAAACCACATGACGGGGGAAAAGAGGATGTTCTCTTCCTACGTCAAGAACAAGGATCCCCAAGATTCAATAATATTCGGTGATGGGAACCAAGGCAAGGTGAAAGGGTTAGGCAAAATTGCAATATCAAATGAGCAATCTATTTCTAATGTAATCTTAGTAGTGTCGCTTGGGTATAATTTGTTATCTGTGAGTCAACTTTGCAATATGGGATATAATTGTCTATTCACTAATGTAGATGTGTCTGTCTTTAGAAGAAGTGATGGTTCATTAGCTTTTAAGGGTGTATTAGACGGCAAACTTTATTTAGTTGATTTTGCAAAAGAGGAGGCCAGTCTAGATGCATGCTTAATTGCTAAGACTAGCATAGGCTGGCTGTGGCATCGCCGCTTAGCACATGTGGGGATGAAGAACCTTCACAAGCTTCTAAAGGGAGAACACGTGATAGGTCTAACCAATGTTACTTTCGAAAAAGATAGACCTTGTGCAGCTTGTCAAGTAGGTAAACAAGTGGGAGGAGCGCATCATAGCAAGAATGTGATGACCACATCAAGACCTCTAGAGCTGCTACATATGGATCTCTTCGGACCCGTCGCCTATCTAAGCATAGGGGGAAGTAAGTATGGACTAGTTATTGTTGATGACTTTTCCCGCTTCACTTGGGTATTCTTTTTGCAGGATAAATCTGAAACCCAAGGGACCCTCAAGCGCTTCCTAAGGAGAGCTCAAAACGAGTTTGAGCTCAAAGTGAAGAAGATAAGGAGCGACAATGGGTCCGAGTTCAAGAACCTTCAAGTGGAGGAGTACCTTGAGGAGGAAGGGATCAAGCACGAGTTCTCCGCTCCATACACACCACAGCAAAATGGTGTGGTAGAGAGGAAGAACAGAACACTTATAGACATGGCGAGGACGATGCTTGGAGAGTTCAAGACCTCCGAGTGTTTTTGGTCGGAAGCCGTGAACATGGCTTGCCACGCCATCAACAGGGTCTACCTTCATCGCCTCCTCAAGAAGACGTCGTATGAGCTACTAACCGGTAACAAACCCAATGTTTCGTATTTTCGAGTTTTTGGGAGTAAATGCTACATTCTAGTGAAGAAGAGTAGGAATTCCAAATTTGCTCCCAAAGCCGTAGAAGGGTTTTTGTTAGGTTATGACTCAAATACAAAGGCGTATAGAGTCTTCAACAAATCATAGGGTTTGGTTGAAGTCTCTAGCGACGTTGCATTTGATGAGACTAATGGCTCTCCAAGAGAGCAAGTTGTTGATTTTGATGATGTAAATGAAGAAGACATTCCAACGACCGCAATACGCACCATGGCGATTGGAGATGTGCGACCACAGGAACAAGATGAACGAGATCAACCTTCTTCCTCAACAATGGTGCATCCCCCAACTCAAGATGATGAACAAGTTCATCAAGAGGAGGCGTGTGATCAAGGGGGAGCACAAGATAATCATGTGATGGAGGAAGAAGCACAACCGGCACCTCCAACCCAAGTTCGAACGACGATTCAAAGGGATCATCCCGTCGACCAGATTTTGGGTGACATTAGCAAGGGAGTAACTACTCGGTCTCGATTAGTTAATTTTTGTGAGCATTACTCCTTTGTATCTTCTATTGAGCCTTTCAGGGTAGAGGAGGCCTTGCTAGATCTGGACTGGGTGTTGGCCATGCAAGAGGAGCTCAACAACTTCAAGAGGAATGAAGTTTGGACACTGGTGCCTCGTCCTAAGCAAAATGTTGTGGGAACCAAGTGGGTGTTCCGCAACAAACAAAACAAGCACGGGGTGGTGACAAGGAACAAGGCTCGACTTGTGGCAAAAGGTTATGCCCAAGTCGCAGGTTTGGACTTTGAGGAGACTTTTGCTCCTGTGGCTAGGCTAGAGTCCATTCGTATCTTGCTAGCATATGCCGCTCACCATTCTTTCAGGTTGTTCCAAATGGATGTGAAGAGCGCTTTCCTCAACGGGCCAATCAAGGAGGAGGTGTACGTAGAGCAACCCCCTGGCTTCGAGGATGAACGGTACCCCGACCACGTGTATAAGCTCTCCAAGGCACTCTATGGACTTAAGCAAGCCCCAAGAGCATGGTATGAATGCCTCAGAGACTTTTTAATTGCTAATGCTTTCAAGGTTGGGAAAGCCGATCCAACTCTTTTTACTAAGACTTGCGATGGTGATCTTTTTGTGTGCCAAATTTATGTCGATGACATAATATTTGGTTCCACTAACCAAAAGTCTTGTGAAGAGTTTAGCAGGGTGATGATACAGAAATTTGAGATGTCGATGATGGGCTAGTTGAACTACTTCCTTGGGTTCCAAGTGAAGCAACTCAAGGACGGCACCTTCATCTCCCAAACGAAGTACATGCAAGACTTGCTAAAGCGGTTTGGGATGAAGGACGCCAAGCCCGCAAAGACTCTGATGGGGACCGACGGACACACTGACCTCAACAAAGGAGGTAAATCTGTTGATCAAAAGGCATACCGGTCAATGATAGGGTCTTTACTTTATTTATGTGCTAGTAGACCGGATATTATGCTCAGCGTATGCATGTGTTCTAGATTTCAATCCGATCCTAAGGAGTGTCACTTAGTGGCGGTGAAGCGAATCTTTAGATATTTAGTCGCTACGCCTTGCTTCGGGATCTGGTATCCAAAGGGGTCTACTTTTGACTTGATTGGATATTCAGATTCCGACTATGCCGGATGTAAGGTCGATAGGAAGAGTACATCGGGGACGTGCCAATTCTTAGGAAGGTCCCTGGTGTCATGGAATTCTAAGAAACAAACTTCCGTTGCCCTATCCACCGCTGAGGCCGAGTACGTTGCCGCAGGACAGTGTTGCGTGCAACTACTTTGGATGAGGCAAACCCTCCGGGACTTTGGCTACAATCTGAGCAAAGTCCCACTCCTATGTGATAATGAGAGTGCTATCCGCATGGCGGAAAATCCTGTTGAACATAGCCGCACAAAGCACATTGACATCCGGCATCACTTTTTGAGAGATCACCAGCAAAAGGGAGATATCGAAGTGTTTCATGTTAGCACCGAGAACCAGCTAGCCGATATCTTTGCCAAGCCTCTAGATGAGAAGACCTTTTGCAGGCTGCGTAGTGAGCTCAATGTCTGAGGGAATTGAAGAAGAAGATCCTGAGCAGTAGCAGCTTGGTGAAGGCAAGTGTCCCTTGACCTGTATATGTCCTATGCAAGTCTATAATTCACTCACCGCATTTACACCTTTATACCTAAGGATTGACTAGCTTTTGTTATCCATGTCCATGTTTACCTATTTGGGTTGGATTATTATTATTGTTTAGCTTTATGCTATTGCTCAACACTAATCAATGAACATGATGAGATTTACCAATGATACGTTGTTTCCCTTCTTTATTATGATGTTATACTTGTGGCATTCAAGGGGGCTCGAGCGGTTTCTCGAGTGCCTCTCCGTAAGGACCTGTTCATTGAGAGACCACCCGGGATAACAGTGCAACCATGAGGGTGAAATGGGAGGCCCTTAGCTAATTAATTAGAGGAACTAGAGGTGTAGTTGCTTCGCCGTCGTGCCGTCAATGGGGTCCAGGCATAGTGCTTGCTCTGCCGAGGCTGGGTGCCGAGGTTCTTTCGTTTTGCTTTTGTTAGTCACCCCCCTTCGGGGAGGGGTACTGTGTTTATCAACTGGAGAAACCTAACGGGCGGCTAGGACCTCTAGGGAATCTTTGTAAAAGCTACGTAGTGATACCCTGCCGGACCACCTAGGAAGTGATCAATGGGGAGTCATGATCCCCGGGCAAAACGGGAATCACGGCTTATGGGTAAAGTGTGCGACCTCTGCAGAGGGTAATGAAACTGATATATCAGCCGTGCTCACGGTTAAGAGCAGCATTGGGATCCTCTTTGATTAGAGATACTCTGGATACACCTCAGATGATGACTTTAATGATGATGGTTCATGATAGTGACTTATGATGGTGACTTTAATTATGAATTCTAGTATTTCTTCTATGAGGAGGTACTTTTGGGGATTATAACTTGGGTTTTATGATAAAATCTGGCTTCTACTAACAATAAATACCTGACCAACTAAAAGCAACTGCTTGAGCCCAACCCCACATAAAAAAGCTAGTCCACTTCAGCCAAATGGGGCATTTGCTGAGTACGTATATGTGTACTCATCCTTGCTTTACCACAAAACACCAGGTTGTCCGCATTGCAACCACTGCTCAGGAGAAGATGAAGTCGTGGAAGGAGACTTACAGGAGTTCCAAGACTACGATGAGTTCTAGGTGTGGGTTAGCGGCAACCCCCAATCAGCTGCCTATGAAGGCCCTATCTTTACTGCGTTTCGCTTAGCACTTTGATTTAACCATTGAGTTGATGACTATGTGGATGTCTCTGACATTGTGATGTAATAAGTTAATACTCTTTTATGTTATTATTCGAGCACTATGAGATGATGTTCATTTATGTAATCGCTGTGTACGTGAATTCTGATCCTGGCACGTACATAGTTCGCATTCGGTTTGCCTTCTGAAACCGGGTGTGACATAAGTGGTATCAAAGCCATGCTGACTGTAGGACCGCTGACCTAGAGTAGCACTGGCCGTACTAAGGACTATTGACCTTCATTCTCACCTTGACCTCTGGTGTCACTTCAAAAGTCGGTCACCCCGACCAACCCTATGTTCTACTACATATATATATATATTATATTATACCTTGCTAAAATTTTATTTTGCTCTTTCTATGGTTTACTTACTTGTCATATTAGTTCTGTTCTTACTCTTATGCTTACGGTGTCTTTTGTAGATGGCTTGTCTTAGACACACTGCTCGTAAGTCGGTGATCCCTTTCCTGCCGTCTCGCCTTGCGGAGCGTCCTCTGCGCCGCACAGTGTCCGGTTAGTCAAGTCACCTAGAGAGGTTGCACCACCGCCTACGTGAGGAGCAGGAGCGCCAGCGTCAGCAGAGGGAGCAGCAGGGCTCTTCCTCCCCGCCTGAGCAGGAGGTGGAGTCCGTGAGGCGCCATTCCCCTGTTCATCGGCTAGAGGCGCCCGTGCACCACCGCATGACGCCCCGGCTGTTGGAGGAGCTACTGGAGGAGGTCCTGGAGGAGACCCCGATGGAGACGACGACGACGACGACGGCTCAGACCACAGTACTGAGCCCTCTGAGGAGCAGGAGGCGGAGGAATGGGTCGCCCGACCCATCACCCATGACGCTGCTCACGGTTGTCACTTCCATGGCGCACTCGACACCCTGTTGCGCCGGGCTTTCGACCGGCACACCTGGTCGATCGAGTATCATTGTGTAGTCTACCAGCACACTCGCGGGAGGTACCCAGACCGCTAGGAGGCTACCTGCCTAGTACGCCATCCGGAGGATGACCTCCATGGTGCAAAGGCCTTCTCGGAGCATTACTCCATCTCCAAGAGGGACACTGCGGAGGCGGCTATGCAGGACGCAGCACGGCATGCACTCTCCCAGTACTGTTCCTTATTCGGTGGGGTGGCCGACGGTCTTAACCTTAGGTACTACCCCCGCCGTCCTACTGGTAGCACAGAGAGTGTGGTTGTCTCGCCTATTGGTGAGGATAACCCTAGGTTGAGCCGCACAGTCAACCTAGTCGCTGTGCTTAACACCGAGCTGGACCACTCTCTAGACGAGCTGAGCAGGGCTCGAGCGGAAATTGCTGAGTTGCGTGCTGAGCTGGCAGAGCGCCGCCACCAGGAGGGTGGTTCCCCCGCTCCTGTTGGGACTCAGCACCCTTACTGCTCGCCGCCACGTGGTCACCACACCTATGGTTCCTCTACCTGTAGGACCAGGATAGATCTGGATCCTTAGATCGTTAGCGTCGGAGTTTGTAATAAATTCTTAAGTTAGGTGTCTCAGTCTTAGATGGTCAGGTTAGTTTGCTTATCAGTTGCTTCCATGCTTGTTATGATGAACTTGTGCTGGATTTGAATCTTTGTAATGACTGTTGCCAACATGTGGGCTTCCCCTGCAGCTTGGTTTAACTAGTGATGTTAATGAAGTCAGTTATTTAGTTGGGAAACCATTTACTTCTACTTTCCTTTTTTATCTGAGAAGTTGTATTGGATCGTAATGAGGATCAGTGAAGTTCTTTGTTCGCTCAGTGTCATGAAGGATTCTGTATACCCTTTTCTTATGCTGAAGAATTGTAAGATCAATGCTGATGTGTGAATGTCTTCCACAGATGTCTGACAACAGACGCCGAGGTGGCAGGCGTGTTCAGCAAGAGCAGCGTGTCCAGCAGGAGGAACCCCAGCAACACCGGAGGCAGCCTCCCCCGCCACCCCCGATGACAGTGGAGCAGATGTTCTTGATGCAAACTCAGGCAGTGCAGGCTATTGGGCAGACTCTGGCAGCCATGCAGCAGGCTCAACAGCAACCCCAACCTTAGTTATAGATGCAGATGCCCTAGATGCCACGGGACAAACGTGGCGAGTTCATGAGAGGGCACCCTCCTACCTTCGCCCACTCTGTTGACCCTATGGATGCAGAAGACTGGCTGCGTGCAGTGGAAAGGGAACTACGCACCGCCTAATGTGATGACAGGGAGAAGGTTCTATATGGTCCCCACCAACTAAGGGGAGCAGCCCAGTCCTGGTGGGAGTCCTACCTCGCCACCCATGCCGACCCCGAAGCCATCACTTGGGAGGAATTCAGAGAGAATTTCCGCAGGTACCATGTTCCAGAGGGACTGATGATCGTGAAGAAAGAGGAGTTTCTGGCTCTGAAGCAGGGACCCCTGTCTGTTAGTGAATACAGGGACAGGTTTTTGTAGCTATCTCGTTATGCACCTGAAGATGTCAGCACTGATGCTAAAAGGCAGTACAGGTTCATGAGGGGTTTGGTGGATCCCCTGCATTACCAGCTGATGAACCACACCTTCCCCCCCTTCCAGCATCTGATCGATAGGGCAATCATGACCGAGAGAAAGCGCAAGGATATGGAAGATCGGAAGCGCAAGATGAGTGGACCACAGTCCGGGAGCAACAGCCGCCCCCTCTTCTCAGGCAGTTCATCTCAGCAATGCAAACATGGTCACCCACAGGGATACCAACATCAGAGTCAGCGCCCGTACCAGCAGCAGTTTCAGAGGCAGTACCCACAACAGCAGCAGTATCGTCAGAACAGCCAACAGGGAGGTAACCAGTATCAGAGGCAGAACAACCAGGCACCTCGCCTTCCTGCCCCAGCAACGAATCAGAACAACCAAGCAGCCCCAGCACAAGGAGGAGGCAGAGGATGCTTCCACTGTGGAGAGCAAGGCCACTGGGCGATGCATTGCCCAAAGAAGATGGCGCAGCAGCAGACAAACCCCAATGCTCCAGCAAGGCAAGGTGTACCTCAATAGGCAACAGGTAATCGTGGCCATGCGTACAACCGTGGAAAGGTGAACCACTTGGAGGCCGAAGCGATCCAGGATGCACCAGATGTGGCAGTAGGTATGTTCTCAGTCGAATCTCATCCAGCAAAACTGCTATTTGATACTGGTGCAACTCATTCATTTGTCACTGCAACATGGGTAGAAATGCATAACATCTCAGTAGAGTCAATGATGCCGCCCATGAGGGTTAATTCGGTCGGTGGTAAAGTGCAAGCAGATAAGATATGCTGAAATGTAAGGGTGGAAATAAGGGGGATAGGGTTCCCCAGCGACCTAATAGTAATAGACACCCCTAGGGTAGATGTCATCCTAGGGATGAATTGGTTAATGAAGTATGAAGCGAGTGTTAGCTGTGACAAGAGGACTGTAACATTGAAGTCCCCGCCCAAAGAGAAGGTAGTGGCTGAGCTAAGGATGCCTAAAACAGCGAAAGGAGATTGTCACCAGATTTTGGTTGATAGCAAGGAGGCCAACCTGCTCGAGGTTATCAGGGTTGTGTCGAACTTTCCAGATGTGTTTCCCGAGGAACTACCGGGCATGCCACCCGAGAGAAAAGTCGAATTTGCCATAGAGCTTATCCCCGGTACCGCCCCCATTTCTAAAAGAGCCTATCGAGTGTCTGGGCCAGAATTGGTGGAACTCAAGAAGCAGATAGATGAGCTGTTAGAGAAGGGCTACATCAGACCAAGTACCTCGCCTTGGGCCGCTCCAGTATTGTTTGTAGAGAAGAAAGATGGTACCAAAAGGATGTGCATAGATTACAGAGCCCTAAATGAAGTCACCATTAAGAACAAGTACCCCCTGCCAAGGATAGAAGATCTGTTTGACCAGCTCAGGGGTGCCAGCGTATTCTCGAAGATAGATATGAGATCGGGTTACCATCAACTCAGAATCCGACCCTTAGACATACCGAAGACAGTATTCATCACCAAGTATGGGTTATATGAGTATACAGTTATGTCCTTTGGTCTGACAAATGCGCCAGCCTTCTTTATGTATCTGATGAATAGTGTGTTCATGGACTACCTAGACAAGTTTGTGGTAGTGTTCATCGATGATATTCTCATATATTCTCAAAGTGAGGAAGAACACGTGGAACATTTGAAGATGGTATTGCAAAGGCTACAAGAGCATCAGTTGTATGCCAAACTGAGTAAATGCGAGTTCTGGATTCATGAAGTCTTGTTTTTGGGTCACATCATAAACCAAGATGGGTTAGTTATGGATCCAAAGAAAGTAGCAGACATTCTGAACTGGAAAGCACCGAAGGATGTTCGTGGAATCAAGAGTTTCATTGGAATGGCCGGATACTATAGGTGTTTCATTGAAGGCTTTTCAAAGATTTCTAGACCAGTGACAGCGTTGCTAGCGAAGAAAGTTGAGTTTAAGTGGACCCAAAAGTGCCAAGAGGCATTTGAAGAAATGAAGGATAGATTGACTACAGCACCTGTGTTGGTTCTGCCTGATGTTCACAAGCCATTCTCGGTGTACTGCGATGCTTCCTACACCGGATTGGGATGTGTGCTAATGCAAGAAGGAAGAGTTGTAGCATACTCATCTCGACAGCTGAAGATCCATGAGAGAAATTATCCCACTCACGACCTAGAGTTGGCAGCAGTGGTTCATGCTTTAAAGACATGGAGACATTACCTGTATGGGCAGAAGTGCGACATCTACACAGATCATAAAAGTCTGAAATACATATTCACCCAGTCAGAGTTAAACATGAGGCAGCGAAGATGGTTGGAATTGATCAAGGACTACGAGTTGGAGATACATTACCATCCATGCAAAGCCAATGTTGTTGCAGATGCTCTGAGCAGGAAGAGTCAAGTCAATATGATGGCCACGTACCCAATGTCATATGAATTAGCCAAGGAGTTCGACAAACTGAGTCTCGGTTTTCTGAACAGTACGCAAGGAGTAACAGTGGAATTAGAGCCCACCCTAGAGCGGGAGATCAAAGAAGGGCAGAAGGATGATGAAAACATCAACAAGATCCGGCAGATGATCTTAGAAGGAAGAGGCAAGGACTTTCGAGAGGATGAAGAGGGAGTAATATGGTTCAAGGACCGATTGTGTGTCCCCGACACCAAACATATTCGGGAGCTGATCCTCAAGGAAGCTCATGAGACAGCCTACTCCATACACCCTGGAAGTGAGAAGATGTATCAGGATTTAAAAAGGAGCTTTTGGTGGTATGGCATGAAAAGAGAAATCACAGAATATGTCGCCATCTGTGATAGCTGTCAAAGAACCAAAGCAGAGCATCAGAAGCCCGCCGGACTGTTGCAGCCATTGCAAATTCCTCAGTGGAAGTGGGATGATATTGGGATGGATTTTATAGTTGGCCTACCTCGTACCCAGGCCGGCTATGATTCCATCTGGGTGGTTGTGGACCGCTTAACAAAGGTGGCCCATTTCATACCTGTGAAGACAACATACACCGGAGCAACGTTAGCTGAGTTATACATGTCCCGGATAGTCTGCCTACATGGTGTGTCGAAGAAGATAGCGTCAGATCGAGGAACACAGTTCACCTCTCATTTTTGGCAGCAGCTACAAGAAGCTTTGGGCACGCATTTGAACTTCAGCTCGGCTTACCACCCGCAGACAGACGGTCAGACTGAAAGAACTAATCAGATCCTAGAAGATATGTTGAGAGCCTGTGCGTTGCAAGACAAGTCAGGATGGGACAAAAGGTTACCTTATGCAGAATTCTCCTACAACAATAGTTACCAGACCAGCTTGAAGATGTCACCGTTTCAGGCGCTCTATGGACGGAGTTGTACGACTCCGCTGCATGGGGACCAGCCTGGGGAGAGACAGGTGTTTGGCCCCGACATTTTGCTTGAAGCCGAAGAGAATATCAAAATGGTTCGGGAGAATCTGAAGATAGCACAATCAAGGCAGCGAAGCTATGCTAACACAAGAAGAAGAGAACTGAGTTTTGAAGTGGGGATTATGTCTATCTGAAGGTGTCGCCTATCAGAGGAGTTAGAAGGTTCGGAGTCAAGGGCAAGTTAGCGCCTCTGTACGTTGGACCATATCAGATTCAAGCAAAGCGTGGAGATGTGGCCTACCAGCTCAACCTACCAGAAAGTTTGTCGGCAGTGCACAACGTGTTCCACGTGTCGCAATTGAAGAAGTGTCTGCGAGTACCACAAGAACAGTTGCCAGTGGAGGATTTGGAAGTCCAAGAGGATCTGACATACATAGAAAAGTCATCGCAGATTCTGGAGATTGCAGATAGAGTCACCCGGAGGAACACCATCAGAATGTGCAAAGTCAGATGGGGTCACCACTCTGAGGAAGAAGCAACTTGGGAACGAGAAGATGATCTGAAAGCCAAATACCCTGAACTCTTTGTTGGCCAACCTTGAATCTCGGGGCGAGATTCTTTTAAGGGGGATAGGTTTGTAACACCCTAAATCTAGGGGTATAAAAATTTCTTCTATAATATCCACCAAGTTCAGGTTTTAATAAAAACCCTAAGGGAACAATGGTTGTTGCATCATGCTGGAAGGCATTTATTTTTGTTTGATGAGTGGTTTAGTTGATCTTTCATTTAATCAATGATTTTCACATGATGTCAAACTGAAATAATAGAAGTAGATAAAGAAAAAGAGAAAGGGAAATCAGCCCCCTCTCCTTCCCTGGCCCGTTCGGTCGGCCCACCCCGATCCCCTTCTCTCTCTCTTCCCCCCCCCCCCCCCACGCTCGGCCCAGCACCCCCTCCTCCCCTCCTGGGCCCACGCGAGCGCGGCCCATCTCCCAACCCCGCGGCCTGCCCCGCCCACCCCGCATACGCGCGCCTAGGCGGCCCAGCGCGCGCCCGCCGCGTCCCCGCCCCGCGCCGGCCCACGCGGCCCAGTCGAGGCACGCCCAGCGCGCACGACCGCGCACCACGCATAGGTGGTTCCGCGCCCGCCACCGCCTGCTCAGGTGGGCCCACGCGCCAGGAAGCCAGCTCGCCCACGCCACTTTGCATCTTCCCCGAACCGCCCGTGCTTCTCGCCCAGTTTCTCGCCCACGCCACCTCTCCTCGCCTCGACCTCGCCCTTCGCCTCGCCAACACCGCCGTCAGAGCCGCGCCCCGCCCAGAGTGTCGCCGCTGCCGTCGTCGTGCGGGTCGCTGAAGCCCGCGCGCGCAGCGCCTCGCTATGCCTCGCCGCCTAACCGCGTCGCCGAGGTGAGGTCGCCCCCTTTCTCTCTCCACCACGCTCCTCCTCGCCTTTTGCCGCATCGGCGTGGCACTCGCCCGCCATGGCCAGAGCTCGGCTGAGCCGGCTCGGCCGCCCTCACCTCTCCTCCTCTGGCCGCAAGCGCGCCGCAGCAGCCGCGCCCCCTTCGCCAGCAAGCCTCGCCCCCTGCGCGCCGCGGCCGAGTCGCCGCGCGCTCGGCACGCCTAGCCTCGTCCCCATGCCCCTGGCCGCTAGCGCGCTGCTAGCACGGCCGAACCAGGCCCAAGGCAGCGTGCGCTCGCCGCACGCCCAACACCCCGTGCCCGATCGGTCGTGGCCGCCGTGGCTAGCTAAGGTGGCCGAACCACCGAGCCCGACCTCGCCGACGTCCCTGCAACCCAGCCCCGACCGTTCGTCTACCCTCGCCGTGCCTCGGGCTCGCTGTTAGCCGTGTCGTGCACGTCAAATCGCACGTGCGCAATGCCTCGTCGCCGTGCTCTCGCAGCCGTCGTCGTGCAACTATTGCACGCACTCGCGTTCGCTTACGCGCAGCGCGTCGACGGGACTCCGTCCACGCTCGTCTACTCTCGTCTACCCCCCGTCTACCCCTCGTCTACCCCCCCCCCCCCGTCTACCCCTCATGTGCATTCGCGTCGCTCGCCTCGCCATCGCCCGCGCATCGCGCATTAAAACCGTCGCGTGCCGTTCGCACGCATCGTCGTGCGCTTCTTCGCACGTTAATAATTCGCCTCACCTAGAATAGCTCGCGCTAATTAAGTACATATTTAAACAACGGTTATTCGAGTAGCAAGCTAATCGGGGCTAAGTAATAATTTTACTTGGCATATGATTAATGTCTTTCAATATGATTAAGCTGAATTAAATATTATAACTCATATCCGCTTAGTGTAAACGTGATATCCCTTGACCGTAGCGTCGGTCGTCTCAGTTCCTTTCTCGCGTAGTCGTAGATGCGAATTCTATGTCTTGTGCATATTTATTTGATCTATATTGTTGTATGGTGTATTTTTTCCTTTTGTTTCAAGAATGTTGGATCTATGTTTGCACTCGCGTAGATATCGGTCCGTTCGTGGAGTCTGAGGGAATTGAAGAAGAAGATCCTGAGCAGCAGCAGCTTGGTGAAGGCAAGTGTCCCTTGACCTGTCTATGTCCTATGCAAGTCTATAATTCACTCCCTGCATTTACACCTTTATACCTAAGGATTGACTAGCTTTTGTTATCCATGTCCTTGTTTACCTATTTGGGTTGGATTATTATTATTGTTTAGCTTTATGCTATTGCTCAACACTAATTAATGAACATGATGAGATTTACCAATGATATGTTGTTTCCCTTCTTTATTATGATGTTATACTTGTGGCATTCAAGGGGGGCTCGAGTGGTTTCTCGAGTGCCTCTCCGTAAGGACCTGTTCGTTGAGAGACCACCCGGGATAACAGTGCAACCATGAGGGTGAAATGGGAGGCCCTTAGCTAATTAATTAGAGGAACTAGAGGTGTAGGTTCTTCGTCGTCGTGCCGTCAATGGGGTCCAGGCACAGTGCTTGCTCTGCCGAGGCTGGGTGCCGAGGTTCTTTCGTTTTGCTTTTGTTAGTCACCCCCCTTCGGGGAGGGGTACTGTGTTTATCAACTGGAGAAACCTAACGGGCGGCTAGGACCTCTAGGGAATCTTTGTAAAAGCTACGTAGTGATACCCTGCCGGACCACCTAGGAAGTGATCAATGGGGAGTCATGATCCCCGGGCAAAACAGGAATCACGACTCATGGGTAAAGTGTGCGACCTCTGCAAAGGGTAATGAAACTGATATATCAGCTGTGCTCACGATTAAGAGCAGCCTTGGGATCCTCTTTGATTAGAGATACTCTGGATACACCTCAGATGATGACTTTAATGATGATGGTTCATGATAGTGACTTATGATGGTGACTTTAATTATGAATTCTAGTATTTCCTCTATGAGGAGGTACTTTTGGGGATTATAACTTGGGTTTTATGATAAAATCTGGCTTCTACTAACAATAAATACCTGACCAACTAAAAGCAACTGCTTGAGCCTAACCCCACATAAAAAAGCTAGTCCACTTCAGCCAAACGGGGCATTTGCTGAGTACGTTGATGTGTACTCATCCTTGCTTTACCACAAAACACCAGGTTGTCCGCATTGCAACCACTGCTCAGGAGAAGATGAAGCCGTGGAAGGAGACTTCTAGAAGTTCCAAGACTACGACGAGTTCTAGGTGTGGGTTAGCGGCAACCCCCAGTCAGCTGCCTGTGAAGGCCCTATCTTTACTGTGTTTCGCTTAGCACTTTGATTTACCCGTTGAGTTGATGACTATGTGAATGTCTCTGACATCGTGATGTAATAAGTTAATACTCTTTTATATTATTATTCGAGCACTATGCGATGATGTTCATTTATGTAATCGCTGTGTACGTGAATTCTGATCCTGGCACGTACATAGTTCGCATTCGGTTTGCCTTCTGAAACCGGGTGTGACAAAGCCTCCGACCTTGAAATGACATTCAAGTGTCTGAGAGCGAAGGGCGTGAAGCTCAATCCCGAGAAGTGTGTCTTCGGAGTCCCCCGAGGCATGCTCCTGGGGTTCATCGTCTCCGAGCGAGGCATCGAGGCCAACCCGGAGAAAATCGCGGCCATCACCAACATGGGGCCTATCAAAGATTTGAAAGGAGTACAAAGGGTTATGGGATGCCTTGCGGCTCTGAGCCGCTTCATCTTGCGCCTCGGCAAAAAAGGCCTACCCTTGTACCGCCTCTTAAGGAAGGCCGAGCGCTTCACTTGGACCCCCGAGGCCGAGGAAGCCCTCGGAAACTTAAAGGCGCTCCTTACAAACGTGCCCATCTTGGTGCCCCCGCTGCGGGAGAAGCCCTCTTGATCTACGTAGCCACAACCACTCAGGTGGTCAGCGTCGCGATCGTAGTCGAGAGACGAGAAGAAGGGCATGCGCTGCTCGTCCAGAGGCTGGTCTACTTCATCAGTGAAGTGCTATCCGAGACCAAGATCCGCTACCCGCAAATTCAGAAGCTACTGTACACAGTAATTCTGACGCGATGAAAGTTGCGACACTACTTCGAGTCTCATCCGGTGACTGTGGTGTCATCCTTCCCCCTGGGAGAGATCATCCAGTGCCAAGAGGCCTCGAGTAGGATAGCAAAGTGGGCAGTGGAGCTCATGGGCAAGACAATCTCGTTCGCTCCTCGGAAGGCCATCAAGTCCCAAGTCATGGTGAACTTCGTGGCTGAATGGGTCGACACCCAATTGCCAACAGCTCCGATCCAACCCAAGCTTTGGACCACGTACTTCGATGGGTCACTGATGAAAACAGGAGTAGGTGCTAGCCTGCTCTTCATCTCGCCCCTCGGGAAACATCTCCGCTACGTGCTGCGCCTCCATTTCCCGGCGTCAAACAACGTGGCCGAGTACGAGGCTCTGGTTAATGGGTTGTGCATCGCCACCGAGCTAGGGGTTCGGTGCCTCGACGCTCGTGGCGACTCGCAGCTTGTCATTGACCAAGTCATGAAGAACTCCCACTGCCGCGACCGGAAGATGGAGGCCTACTGCGATGAAGTTCGGCACCTAGAAGACAAGTTCTACGGGCTAGAGCTCAACCACATCGCTCGACGGTACAACGAGACTGCGGATGAGCTGGCGAAAATAGCCTCGGGGCGGACAACGGTTCCCCTTGACGTCTTCTCCAGAGACATACATCAACCCTCTGTCAAGATCGACGACACGCCCGAGCCCGAGGAGGCCTCGGCCCAGCCCGAGGTATCCTCGGCCGCCGAGGGTGAGGCCTTGCGCATCGAGGGAGAGCGGAATGGGGTTGTGCCAAACCGAAACTGGCAGACCCCGTACCTGGAATATATCCTCCAAGGAGAGCTACCCCTCGACAAGGCCGAAGCTCGGTGACTAGCGCGGCGCGCCAAGTCGTTCGTCTTACTAGGTGATGAAAAGGAGCTCTACCACCGCAGCCCCTCAGGCATCCTCCAACGATGCATATCCGTCACCGAAGGACAGAAGCTATTGCAAGAGATACACTCGGGGGCTTGCGGTCACCACGCAGCACCTCGAGCCCTCGTGGGAAACGCCTTCCAACAAGGTTTCTATTGGCCGACCGCGATGGCCGACGCTACTAGGATTGTATGCTCTTGCCAAGGGTGTCAATTCTACGCAAGACAGACGCACCTGCCCGCTCAGGCCCTGCAGACAATACCCATCACTTGGTCGTTTGCTGTGTGGGGTCTGGACCTCGTTGATCCCTTGCAGAAGGCACCCGGGGGCTTCTCGCACCTGCTGGTCGCCATCGACAAATTCTCCAAGTGGATCGAGGTCCGACCCCTAACCAGCGTCAGGTCCGAGCAGGCGGTGGCGTTCTTCACAAACATCATCCATCGCTTTGGGGTCCCAAACTCCATCATCACCGACAATGGCACACAGTTCACTGGGAAGAAGTTCCAGGACTTCTGCGAGGACCACCACATCCGTGTGGACTGGGCCGCCGTAGCTCACCCCATGACGAATGGGCAAGTGGAGCGTGCCAATGGTATGATTCTGCAGGGACTTAAACCGAGGATCTACAACGACCTCAACAAATTCGGAAGGCGGTGGATGAAAGAGCTACCCTCGGTGGTCTGGAGTCTGAGGACGAAGCCGAGCCGAGCCACAGGTTTCTCGCTGTTCTTTCTAGTCTATGGGGCCGAGGCTATCTTACCCACAGACTTAGAATATGGTTCCCTGAGGACAAAAGCTTACGACGACCGAAGCAACCAGGCCAGCCGAGAAGACTCACTGGACCAGCTGGAAGAGGCTCGGGACGTGGCCTTACTACACTCGGCACGGTATCAGCAGTCTCTGCGACGCTACCACGCTCGAAGGGTCCGGTCCCGAGGCTTCCAGTTGGGAGACTTGGTACTTCGGCTGCGACAAGACGCCCGAGGGCGCCACAAGCTTACTCCTCCCTGGGAAGGGCCGTTCATCATCGCCAAGATTTTGAAGCCCGGAACATACAAGCTGGCCAACGATCAAGGCGAGGTCTACAGCAACGCTTGGAACATCCAACAGCTACGTCGCTTCTATCCTTAAGATGTTTCAAGTCGTTCATATACCTCGTTTTTTCTTTACATACATAAATAAAGTCTAACCGTCAAGGAAGGGTCAGCCTTGCCTCGGCAAAGCCCGACCCTCCCTCGGGGGCTAGAAGGGGGGGAACCCCCTCTGCGTCAAAATTTTCCTCGAAAAAGTCTTTTGCCAGAATTCTTTCGTACCATTTCGGCTGCTTCGATAGCGGGGTCCTAAAAACGACGAGAGTACACGTAAGCGGCAAGGCTGACCCAGCCGAGGGACTCCTACGCCTCCGGGATATGGATACCTCACTCATCGCCTTCCACGAAAAGTAACTCACGCTCGAACGAGGGATTCTGCTGTCGAACAAGTCCTAACGCTTGAAAACTTTTTTGCCAGAATGACTTTCGTGCCTTCACGACTATATCGATAACAGAATCCTGCAAACGAGTAAGAGTGCACGTAAGCAGCAAGGCCGACCGAGCCGAGGGACTCCTATGCCTCCGGGACACGGATACCTCACTCATCACCTTCCGCGAAAAGTAACTCTCGCTCGGATAAGCGATTCTGCTACCGACGAACAAGTCCTGATACTCGAAACAAGAGGAAAGAAAACACAGCTTTATAATCCGGTGTTAAAATGTTTAGGCCCCAGCGGTCGCAAAAAACATACGCATACTACAGACAAATTGTTCCTGCAGGTTCAGACATCGGTAGAGGGAGCAGCAACACCCTCGGCGTCGTTTCCACCCTCGGCGGAACTTAGCCCAGCCTCGGACGGTGATACGGGCGGAAGGATCTCTACCCCAAGGGAAGACGCCAGCACCGCGCTTGGGCCCTCACGGTCAGGTTCTTCGTAAGGGTTCCGTCCCCAGTGGACGCCTCGGCTGGCCGCTCCGTAGCCTCAGCCAGCTGTCCCCCGAGGACCTCAGCCCGGCTCGCGGCCTCGGCAACATGACTCCGGGATTGGTCCCGCTAGCAGACAACCTGGCCAAGCTCCAGCCGCCGCTGCCGCACCTCCTCGGCCAGGTAAGCCACGTGCTCCCGGGCCGACGAAGCCTCTTTTCGAGCCGACTCCGCCTCTGTCCACACCGATGCCGCTGCCTCCGGCTCCAGCTCATCGCAGAGCGGCCGAAGGTTCTAAAACTGAGCAAGAGAAGCCTTGAGCGGCAAGGCCGACCGAGCCGAGGGACTCCTACGCCTCCGGGATACGGATACCTCACTCGTCACCTTCCGCGCGAGGCAACTCACGCTCAGTTAAGCGGTTCAGCTAACCGATAGGCGAGTCCTAGTGCTCGTAATGAGGGAGAAACACGGTATTACACTCAAATACCCAGATGTTCAGGCCTCGACAGCCACAATGAACAAACACCCATACTCAGGGTGCCATTACAAACAGGACTCCGGTTCCACTCCCGCGGGTATGAACAACCTCCACACCAGAGGACCTGCGGGACAACAAACTCCGGGTGGCTCGCCGGCGACCACTGCACCAGCAGCGACAACGACCTCCGCTTTGGGCGGCTAAACAGCAGCAGCGATGACCTCAGGGTAGACGCTGCTGTGGAAAGGCCCTCGCCCACGTCCCCACTCGAGGGGCGAGGACAAGCCATCAAAGCCCAAGATCCGGAGGTCTGACCGCGGGTGGCGCCGACGGTCTCGTCGGCGGAGAAGCCTCCTCTGGCGACCACCACCTCAGCACCGACGACAGTGGCCACCTGCGCGCCAGCGCTACGCTAACGAATGGCGGCCGCCCCAGCCTGCACCAGCAGATCCCCACTCAAGTCCTCGGAGATGGGCAGGCACCGACCTCTGCGCGGAGGCGTCGTGCCGGAGTGAGGACAAGACAATCCAAGAACACGAACGCCGCCCATACGGCGTACGACGTCTTGGACGATCCCCCGGTGCGCACGGCGCAACAGTCGCCCGTGCGGTGGACGGACAACCATGCTCGGATCAAGCGGCAGGAGGTAGCGTCGGAGGCCGCGACAGAGCCAGCTGAGCCAGCGAGCCAGGCACGCTGGAGCTGACGACGCTTGCGGCCGACCGGTCCCGCGCTGTCGAAGTTCGCCCCCTCCGCAAGGCCGATGAGCGCCCTCTCCCTTGAATGCTGAAGGAAGAGGCGGCCTGCCGGCCCATGCGGGAGGTAGAACCCCGGCTCAGCTCGCCCTCCGCCACAGCAAGGATGATGAAGATCCTTGAAGCTGAGGGCAGGGCGGAGGCTGCAGCCCGGCTTACTTCTCCCCACCACCGAACTGGTGGTCATCATCCTGGATGATCATTGGTGAGGGGATGCAGCCGGGCTGCATGATGAAAATCCTTGAAGCCGAGCGATGGCTGAAGGGTGCCAACCCCCGCGAGGTCGCGCTCCTTCAACAGCAGCAGGACGAAGGCAACGCGGGTGCCCCCCATCCGGGGGCTCGGAAGGTGGAAGGGTACAATGCATGGGGGAGTGCGAAGGCATGGCCACCGCCCGGGGGATCGATCCCTTTTTAAAGGCGGCTCTCCCCACTGGCATCCTCAAGCGTCACGGGCAAAGTCTTCACCGACGTGCTCCGGGGTCCTCCCCCTACGACACGGGGGCTGGGTCTCACACGTCATGCAAGCTGACCAGAAATGGAAGAAGCCAAACCACTACACGCGAAGCAGGTAACCACCCCGCGGTTATAAGCGTTCCCCCATTCTCACTGAAACCAGCAGGCGAAAGGGCGGACCGCCATGCAAGAGGCGTGAAACCGCACCACGGTTGTGCACCCTTTCGGCTTCATCGCATCCGGTGGGTCAGCGTGAAGGCCTAGGCCCACACATCATGTAACCGGCGCCCCGGTTACTACGTGCAAGAAACCGCACTGCCACTTGCGCCAATGACGTGCCTTCTCGACTGCAGAACCGGTGCCGCGACTTAAGGCAGCCCTGCGCATGACCCAACAATGCCAATCGAGCACAACAATCACGGGTCAGTCAGCCGCGGGAAGAGGCGCGACGGTCAATATGGCTAAAAGTGGATCGGCAGTAATGGCGGCAGCAGACGAGCGGAAGCAGCGGTCAAATCGCCTGCAGGCTCGCGTCCCCTCCTGAAGCGACAGGGGAGCCCTCTCCCACGGCTTGAAGACGACGCGCCCGTGTTACGTTCCTCGAACGGCTCGAGCACGCGCAACAGCCGCCCCACGAATTGCTCGTCCCGTCGCATTAACTCCTCGGCAGGGCAAGCGACACCTTTGGCAGGCGAAGCGGGCGTCGTTTCACCTCCGCCATGATGACCGCGTTAAAAAAGGTGCGCCACACCATTTAAATTCATATCCTTTTCCTCTTCCCCTTTCTCTCTCTCTTGCTACAGGGACCGGGAAAGGGGATATTTCGAAAGGGATCCTTCTCTGCGAAGGAAGCGGACCCCGAGCCCTCCTACTGATCAGGGGTTCGAAGGCTGGCCCCTCGCAAGGGTTCGACAGCCGCCCCAGAGCACTCGGGCTTCAAGCTCATTACTGATCAGGGGTTCGAAGGCTGGCCCCTCGGAAGGGTTCGACAGCCACCTCAGAGCACTTGGGCTCCGCGCCCACTACTGATCAGGGGTTCGAAGGCTGGCCCCTCGAAAGGGTTCGACAGCCGCCCTAGAGCACGCAGAGTGAGGGATGACTCTGGGTACGTCCGTTACATGGCCGAGGCTCGGGTTACGCTCCCGAGGTACCCTAGGACATTTCTGAGACCAGCAGGAGCGATTTTGTAATGGAATCCCACCAGAGGGAGGCATCGAGCCCTCGGACCCTATCGAACGGGTCCGGGACCGGCAAATCACCTGCAGGTACTTTTGGAGCGCGCCTCTGGGCCACTAGCCGACCCTTATCGAACGGGGCACGGGCGTCCACTTGGATCACTCGTAAGCAACTCACTGGAGACACCATGTTCGGCGCCCTCCGAGGGCAACATGGTGCTTTCCCCCCCCCCTTCCTCCTTGCGGAAAGGCAACGAAGGGGCGTATAATAAAAGTCGAGACAGTCCTTGATCGTCCTCTCGCTCCGTGCAGAGGCTCGGGGGCTGCTCTCGCAACCCGGCTACGGCCAAACCGTTGATAGCATCAACAAACCAGCCTAAAAACTCGGAACCTAACCATGCACCCGGGCTACAATCAGGTCGCATGAGGGAACAACCAGGCCGGCCGAGGCATCACGGAAGACATTAAGACCTTAGAGGAGTCAAACCACTCCTCCGAGGCCTCGGGGGCTACACCTGGAGGGTGCGCTCGCGTGCACCCACCTGAACAAAGTATAACCGAGAAAGGCCGGTCCCCTCGCAAAAAAGTGCGACAAAGCCTCCAAGCGAGTGCCAACACTCCCTTTGAGGCTCGGGGGCTACTGTCGGGTACCGTAATTAGGGGTACCCCCAACACTCCTAAACAAGGCTGGTAACCACCATCAGCGCAAGCTGTAGAGACTGATGGGCGCGATTCAGGTCAAGGCTTCGTCTACCCAAGGGACGCGATCTCGCCTCGCCCGAGCCCAGCCTCAAGCGGGAACTGTAGTCCCGGACGAAGTTGCGTCTCGCCCGAGGGCCCCCTCAGGCAGTGGGCGCACCCTCGGCACGCCCGAGGCCCAACTCGAGCAGGCTTCATCGGGAAGCAACCTTGGCCAAATCGCCTCTCCAACCAACCGTATCGCAGGCGCATTCAATGCGAGGATAGCCTGACACCTTATCCTGACACATGTGCCTCAGTCGGCAAAGTCGAAGTGACCGCAGTCACTTCACCCTTTCGCTGACCGACCTGACAAGAAAATTGCGTCGCTCGCCCTGCTCCGACTGTTGTGCCACCCACCAGGGTGAGGCCGACAACAGCCAAGTTTAGCCTCGGGCGCAACAGGAAGCTTCGCCTCACCCGACCCTAGGGCTCAGCCTCAACCTCGGCCTCGGAAGGTGGTCTCCGCCTCGCCCGACCCTAGGGCTCGGCCTCAACCTTGGCCTCGGGAGGAATCGCGTCCTCACCCGACCTTTGGCTCGGACCGACCGCGCCGCGGGGGATACATCATTACCCTACCCCTAGCTAGCTCAGGCTATGGGGGAACAAGACCGGCGTCCCATCTGGCTCGCTCGGTAACAAGTAATGATGGCTCCCCACGTGCGTCCATGACGATGGTGGTTCTCAGCCCCCCACGGAAGCAAGGAGACGTCAGCAAAATCCCAGCAGCACCGACAGTTGTGCTTCTACAGGGCTCAAGCACTTCTCCGACGGCCACGTTATCGCCTACGTAGGGCTCAAGCACTTCTCTGACAGCCACGTTGGCATGTACACAGGGCTCCGGCACTTCCCTGCCAGACACGTTAGCGCCTAGCTACACCCCCCATTGTACATCTGGACCCTCTCCTTGCATCTATAAAAGGGAGGTCTAGGGCCTTCATGCGGGAGGAGGGAGAGGGGTCGCGCGGGAGAACGAGCTGACGAACAGGCTCACTCTCTCTCTCTCTCGCGTGAACGCTTGTAACCCCTACTACAAGCACACCCCCCTGGCGCGGGATAACACGAGCCGCGTTTTCCCCCTTGTGTTCCATCTCGCGCCAACCCATCTGGGCTGGGACGCGCAGCGACAAATTTAGTCGTCGGTCCAGGGACTCCCCGGGGTTGAAACGCCGACAAAACCCCTCTCAAGTGATCACCTAGATTAACTTGAGTGCCACAATTTGTTCCTTATATCAAGTATCCACGTTTGTGAGGAATCTTCATAGCTTCGAGTCTCTCGCAACCTTACAATGATCAAAATTAGTACTTAGATAAGGGAGGGAGATAGAGTACACAGACTAGAGCACAATGTAGCAACACACACAAGAATCACAAAGAAATGAGCGCAAGAACACAAGATCATAGAAATAGCACAAAAACTCATGCTCAGATCTCACTAAAATTACTAGCAGGCGTGGTTGCATCGTGTCAGAGTGTTGGTATGCTCTTGAGGTACTTGGATACAGGTTGAAGGTGCCTAAGGGTCTCCTTTATAGCCCCAAGGGGCCTAGGAGCTGTTGGCTTCTTCATATGAAAGTCCAAAAAAATTCCTGTCTGTGGGCGCACCAGGCCAGTCTGATGCACACGGACCGGCTCATGTAGCCCCCCAGTTTGGGATCCTTATTGGCTACCTGAAAAGGCGCACCTAAAAAGGTTAGTCATGGCTTATGGTGTTCTTGAAATCCCTGTAGTTACGTAGGGTGTGGTGCATCTCCTTATGGTAGGGACACAAGCTGTCGAGGATGTCATTCAACGATCACATATTGTTACCACAAGGGGCAACCTAAGGGCACGTAGAAGGTGGCCCCATAGTGTGGACTACCTCTCCCGGCCTCATGTCCCAACAGTGCTCCTATCGTGGGGCGTCTTCTTTCTTCGCAGGCTCGTTCTTTCGATGCTTGACGAGGTCATGGGCTTGCTCATCAGCGGTAATGTACCTATCAATATCAAGAAAGAGTTGCTCTGAGGTAGACGAAGCCTTCTGGAGGATGGCCCAAACGAAGGCCTCATGACGAGACCTCGGTAGAAGTCCTCGAGCACCACCATTTCAGTGATGTTGGGAATTTGATTCCTCATCGAACGAAAACGCTTTAAGAAAGACCGAATGGTCTTGCCATCCTCGTGTTTGGTAGACTTGATGTCTCATGGTTGCGCTGGCTTGTTACAAACCGATTATAAGATGGAAACAAATCGATCATAGAAGTCCGTCCAATTGCCGACACAGTGGTGACGAAGATGACGAAGCCACTAGAGTGTGTTCTTCCCTAGCGCAATTGGGAGGTAAGCAGTCATCACATCCTCCGTTGCCCTAGCGCTGGTGGGGTAGACGACCAACCAGGTGTTCGGGTCTTGCTTAGTCTCGTACTTGTCAAAGTTGGAGACTTTGAAGTTGTGCGACCACTGAACCACACGCAACCGGTTGGTGAAGGCAAAGACTCTGAACACACCTCAAGGGCCAACGCTCCTGGGTCCTGGGCCATCGCCCCAAGCATGTTCATGCCATTCCCGATGGTGTCGAGGTGGTGACGGGAGTTGGATGTCGCCCAGCCTCTCGTGGACCGAGCGAAGAGGGACATGGCTATTTGTTGAGGCCGTGTGAGAAGTGGCCCTCGTACTAGCTTCTGGCTTGGGACGCCATGGTCCTGACAGTGGCGGACCCAGACAAAAAAATGACTGGGGGCCTTATATATAATTTAGATAGTCACAAATGTTCATATTATCAAAATTTTACAAGTGTAAAAGTAAAACTAGTTATTTTGCTTATAATTGTAAGAGATAAGGCATTACACTTACAATTGATTTCAATTCTGTGACCCACGACGACCTTGCATCTTGTGGAAACGATCAACAATTATTTGATTGGAAATAGTGTCCAATTGTTCCTTTTATATATAGCAAATGAGGCTAAAGCTTAAAAATTTATCTCCAATTTTGTTACGCAATGCACTTTTCACAATCTTCATAGCAGAAAAACATCTCTCAATAGTTGATGTGGCGACAGGAAGAGTTAATGCGAGCTTCAACAGTCGATACACTAAAGGATAGGAAAGGTATTTTCTTGTGTCCACCATCAATTTAGCTAAATCACTTATACTTTGCAAGTTAGCAAACCTTTCATCATGTTGGACATTATCAATGTATAGGCCAAGTTGATACTCAAGAGTTGCCATATCATTGTGATCAAAGTCATCCGGATAGAATTTTGCAAAGTGTATCAATTTTTCCTTGTCAAAATGAGAGAATAAATCACTTGGGCTTAGAGCAGACATACACATGAGCAACTCAGAATTTTCCTCATTGAATCTGTTATTAAACTCTTCTCTTAACAGGTCAAGGACAACAAAGAAACAATCAACTCGATAATGATGCTCATTGTTTATACGAGTCCTTTGTCGTGGCTTCTTTGGGTTTACATAGTCATCTTCCATATTCATCATTGAAATATCATGCTTATGACAAAAACAATGTACCTTGCTCAAAAGAGATTCCCATCCTTCTTGGCTTCTAGGTTTTTATAGTTCTCTCTTAGTAGATTGTACATCTAAAATAGCATTCAAAATGTCTTTATCCTTTCTCTATAAAGTATTTGACAGTCCATTTTTAAACCAAATACCATCATCATCACGTGCAAGAAAAATGCAGAATCAAAGGACTGAAAATACTTTAAAAGACCATTTGCTTGACATTTCTTGTATGCATCTGTACCATCTTCCTCGACATATTCTAACACTTTGAAAATTGATGGAAACATTTTAGACAAACCCGACAATGTTTTATAATGAGAGTTCCATCGAGTGTCACATGGTCGTTGAAGACAAATTTCTTGATTTAATCCAGTTCCTGTTGTAATATCTCCACTTCCAATTGCTTTCTGCACTTCTGCTTGATGGTGCTCTCTAAGTATGTCTTTTCTCTTACAGGATGATCCAACCACATTTAATAGCATTGAGCTCATATCAAAGAAATCTCCAACATCGAATATCTTTTTTGCAATGGCCACAACAACTAAGTTAAGCTTATGAGCAAAACAATGGATGTAGTATACAGAACCATTCTCCTCCTTAATTTTAGCTTGAAGACCATTGAACTCACCAGACATGTTGCTTGCTCCATCATAACCTTGGCCTCTCACTTGTTTGAGACTTAAACCAAGATCTGCAAATAAGAAATCAATACAATACTTGAGACAGGCTACTGTTGTCTCTTTCACGTGAACAACACCAACAAATTTTTCTTTAACCAACCCACATTTATCAAGATATCTGTCGGGGACCATAATTAGGGGTACCCCCAAGACTCCTAATCTCAGCTGGTAACCCCCATCAGCACAAAGCTGCAAAGGCCTGATGGGTGCGATTAAGGTCAAGGCTCAGTCCACTCAAGGGACACGATCTCGCCTCGCTCGAGCCCAGCCTTGGGCAAAGGCAGCCGACCCCGAAGGATTCACGTCTCGCCCGAGGGCCCCCTCAAGCAACAGACACACCCTTGGCTCGCCTAAGGCCCAGTCTTCGTACAGAAGCAACTTTGGCTAGATCGCCACGCCAACCGACCATATCGCAGGAGCATTTAATGCAAGGATGGCCTGACACCTTATCCTGACGCGCGCTCTTCAGTCGACAGAGCTGAAGTGACCGCAGTCACTTCGCCGCTCCACTGACCGACCTGACAAGAAAACAGCGCCGCCTGCGTCACTCCGACTGCTGTGCCACTCGACAGAGTGAGGCTGACAGTAGCCAAGTCCGGCCTCGGGTGCCATAGGAAGCTCCGCCTCGCCCGACCCCAGGGCTCGGCCCCCGTCTCGGCCTCGGAAGATGGACTTCGCCTCGCCTGACCCCAGGGCTCGGACTCAACCTCGACCTCGAACGACGAACTCCGTCTCGCCCAACCCCAGGGCTCGGACTCAGCCTCGGCTCCGGAAGACGACGAACTCCGCCTCGCCCAACCCCAGGGCTCGGACTCAGCCTCGGTTCTGGAAGACGACGAACTCCGCCTCGCCTGAGCCCAGGGCTCGGACTTAGCCTTGGCCTCGGACGACGGTCTCTGCCTCGCCCGACCTGGGGCTCGGACTCAACCTCGACCTCAGAAGATAGACTCGACCTCGACCTCGGAGGAGTCTCCGCCCCGCCCGACCCAGGGCTCGGACCGACCATGTTACAGGGGGGGCCATCATTACCCTACCCCTAGCTAGCTCAGGCTACGGGGAACAAGACCGGCATCCCATCTGGCTCGCCCCGGTAAACAAATAATGATGGTGCCCCGCGTGCTCCATGACGACGGCAGCTCTCAGCCCCTTACGGAAGCAAGGAGACGTCAGCAAGGACTCAACAGCCCCGACAGCTGTCCTTCCGCAAGGCTCCAGTGCTCCTCCGACGGCCACGACATCACACGAACAGGGTGCCAAAACCTCTCCAGCTGCCACGACGGCATGTACTTAGGGCTCTAGCTCCTCTCTGCTAGACACGTTAGCACACCGCTACACCCCCATTGTACACCTGGACCCTCTCCTTACACCTATAAAAGGAAGGTCCAGGGCTCTCTACGAAAGGGTTGGCCGCGCGGGAGAACGGGCCAACGCGCAAGTCTCCCGCTCTCTCCCACGTGGACGCTTGTAACCCCCTACTGCAAGCGCACCCGACCTAGGCGCAGGGCAACACGAAGGCCGCGAGTTTCCCCTTTTGCCTGTGTCCTTCCCCCTTCGTGCTCCGTCTCGCGCCGACCCATCTGGGCTGGGACACACGGCGACAATTTACTCGTCGGTCTAGGGACCCCCGGGGTCGAAACGCCGACAGTTGGCGCGCCAAGTAGGGGCCTGCTGCGTGTTGACGAACAGCTTCCCGTCAAGCTCCAGATGGGTAGTCTCCCGCAACCTCTTCGACCCGGGACGATGCTTCGTTTCGGGAGTCTTAAGTTCATGTCCCTCAACGGCGGCTACGACATGATACTCCTTCCTCCGCCGCGCGACAGCGACAATGGCGGCCGACAACCCGCCCGCCGGCGGCTGAATCAACGACGTCTTCCCCACGTGGCGGAAGAACAACATTCGGGTTTGTCCCGTCGCCTCCCCCGCCGACGAAGGAGGAGGCGGGGCAACCATGGCCAAGCAAGAGGCGGCACCTCGTCGGCTGTCGAGCGAGTCGACGGCGCCAGCGCCCCAACGGGGGAAACGTCGGGCGACGACCTTGCGTCTAAGATGAAGACGAGCGTCGTTTCCCCGCAACATGCCAACTCCAACGAACTGACGATGCCAGCACGCTCGCGAAGGACTTGCTGGGCGTCACCCTCATACCTGAGATGATGGTGCAGTCCGCCCTTGACGCGACTTCATCACCGCCTGTCGACCAAGAGGTACCGACCGGTTCCCATCTCGTGCCTTTTAGATCCAGCTACGACCCACCGAGCGACCCCGCTTTGGTGGACGCTTTTATAAAGGCATGTTCAAACCCTCCGGGGTATCATATGCGGTCACCCTGGGACCGGCTGATGGTCGTCTCGACCTACGGACCCTCGGGTTTCGAGGAAGATGACGAGCCCGACTTTTGTTGGGATTTCTCCGGGCTCAGTAACCCTAGTGCCATGCGGGACTTCATGACCGCATGCGACTACTGCCTCTCCGATTGTTCCGATGGTAGCCGCAGCTTCGGCGACGAGGACTGCAGCCCAAGTCGTGAATGTTTCCACGTCGATCTAGGGGGTCCCAGCGAAGGCGACCATCTTGGTATGCCGAAAAACGGCGATCCCCCTAGGCCTGCGCCTCGTGTTGACATCCTTCGGGAGCTAGCTGTGGTCCCAGTCCTTGTGGGGGGTCAGGTCGCACAGCTCGAGCAAATCCGTGAGGTGCAGGCCAGGCTCGACGAGGGAGCAAGAACACTTGAGCAGTTCCGGCGGAACATCGGGCAGGAATAGGCAGACCGAGCTCCGGCTGGAGAAGCGCGTCATCTGCCCCAGGGCATCCAGCTCCGCATTACCGACGACGTCAGGGCAAGGCCGCCATCGGCTTCTAGTGGGGTCGGCCAGAACCTGGCTGCAGCAGCAATACTACTCCGCGCGATGCCGGAACCATCGACCACCGAAGGGCGGCGTATCCAGGGAGAGTTCAAGAATCTCCTGGAGGATGCCGCGGTCCGACGGGCCGAAAGCTCTGCCTCCCGAAGGCAGGGGTACCCCTCGAAGCATCGCGCCGCGACTTCCCGATTCATGCGGGAAGCCTCAGCCCATACCGGGCGCACGCGCAACACGGCGCCTGCGGCCCCAGGTCGCCTCGGCAACGAGCACCACCGTCGTGACCGTCGAGCCCACCTCGACGAAATGGTGCGCCGAGGCTATCACCCCAGGCGTGGGGGACGCTACGACAGCGGGGAGGATCGGAGCCCCTCGCCCGAACCACCCGGTCCGCAGTCTTTCAGCCGGGCCATACGACGGGCGCCATTCCCGACCCGGTTCCGAACCCCGACTACTATCACAAAGTACTCAGGGGAGACGAGGCCGGAACTGTGGCTCGCGGACTACCGGCTGGCCTGCCAGCTGGGTGGAACGGACGATGACAACCTCATCATCCGCAACCTTCCCCTGTTCCTCTCCGACACCGCTCGAGCCTGGCTGGAGCACCTGCCTCTAGGGCAGATCTCCAACTGGGACGACCTGGTCCAAGCCTTCGCCGGAAACTTCCAGGGCACGTACGTGCACCCTGGGAACTCCTGGGATCTCCGAAGCTGTCGCCAGCAGCTGGGAGAGTCTCTCCGGGACTACATCCGGCGATTCTCGAAGCAGCGCACCGAGCTGCCCAACGTCACCGACTCGGACGTCATCGACGCGTTCCTCGCTGGCACCACCTGCCGTGACCAAGTGAGCAAGCTGGGTCGCAAGACCCCCACTAGGGCGAGCGAGCTGATGGACATCGCCACCAAGTTCGCCTCTGGCCAAGAGGTGGTTGAGGCCATCTTCCGGAAGGACAAACAGCCCCAGGGCCGCCAGCCGGAAGACGTCCCCGAGGCGTCCACTCAGCGCGGCACCAAGAAGAAGAACAAGAAGAAGTCGCAAGCGAAACGCGACGCCGCCGACGCGGACCTTGTCGCCGCCGCTGAGTACAAGAACCCTCGGAAACCTCCCGAAGGTGCCAATCTATTTGACAAGATGCTCAAGGAGTCGTGCCCCTATCACCAGGGGCCCGTCAAGCACACCCTTGAGGAGTGCGTCATGCTTCAGCACCACTTTCACAAGGCCGGGCCACCTGCGGAAGGTGGTGGGGCCCACAACAACGACAAGAAGGAGGATCACAAAGCAGAGGAGTTCCCTGAGGTCCACGACTGCTTCATGATCTACAGTGGGCAAGTGGTGAACGCCTCTGCTCGGCACCGCAAGCAAGAGCGTCGGGAGGTCTGCTCGGTAAAGGTGGCGGCGCCAGTCTACCTAGACTGGTCCGACAAGCCCATCACCTTCGACCAGGGCGACCACCCCGACCGCGTGCCGAGCCCGAGGAAATATCCGCTCGTTGTCGACTCCGTCATCGGCAATGTGAGGCTCACCAAGGTCCTCATGGACGGAGGCAGCAGCCTCAACATCATCTACGCCGAGACCCTCGGGCTCCTGTGGATCGATCTGTCCTCGGTCTGGGCAGGCGCGGCGCCTTTTCACAGGATCATCCCCAGAAAACGCGTCCAACCCCTCGGACAACTCGATCTGCCCGTCTGCTTCGGGGCTCCCTCCAACTTCCGAAGGGAAACCCTCACGTTCGAGGTGGTTGGGTTCCGAGGAACCTACCAAGCAGTGCTGGGGAGGCCATGCTACGCCAAGTTCATGGCCGTCCCCAACTACACCTACCTCAAGCTCAAGATGCCGGGCCCCAACGGGGTCATCACCGTCGGCCCCACGTACCGACACACGTACGAATGCGACGTGGAGTGCGTGGAGTACGCCGAGGCCCTCGCCGAATCCGAGGCCCTCCTCGCCAACCTGGAGAGCCTCTCCAAGGAGGCGCCAGACGTGAAGCGCCATGCCGGCAACTTCGAGCCAGCAGAGACGGTTAAGTCCGTCCCTCTCGACCCCAGCAACGACGCCTCCAAGCAGATCCGGATCGGCTCCGAGCTCGACCCCAAATAGGAAGCAGTGCTCGTCGACTTTCTCCGCGCAAACGCCAAAGTCTTTGCGTGGAGTCCCTCGGACATGCCTGGCATACCGAGGGATGTCGCCGAGCACTCGCTGGATATCCGAGCTGGAGCCCGACCCGTGAAGCAGCCTTTGCGCCGATTCGACGAAGAAAAGCACAGAGCCATAGGCGAGGAGATCCACAAGCTGATGTTCATAGGGTTCATCAAAGAGGTATTCCATCTCGAATGGCTTGCCAACCCTGTGCTTGTGAGAAAGAAAGGAGGGAAATGGCGGATGTGTGTAGACTACACCGGTCTAAACAAAGCATGTCCGAAGGTTCCCTACCCTCTGCCTCGCATCGATCAAATCGTGGATTCCACTGCTTGGTGTGAAACCCTGTCTTTCCTCGATGCCTACTCAGGGTATCACCAAATCAGGATGAAAGAGTCTGACCAGCTCGCGACTTCTTTCATCACACCTTTTGGCATGTACTGCTACATTACTATGCCATTTGGTTTGAGGAATGCGGGTGCGACATACCAAAGGTGCATGAACCACGTGTTTGGCGAGCACATTGGTCGAACGGTCGAGGCTTACGTTGATGACATTGTAGTCAAGACGAGGAAAGCCTCCGACCTCCTCTCTGACCTTGAAACGACATTCCGGTGTCTCAAGGCGAAAGGCGTGAAACTCAATCCCGAGAAGTGTGTCTTTGGAGTCCCCCGAGGCATGCTCTTGGGGTTCATCGTCTCCGAGCGGGGCATCGAGGCCAACCCGGAGAAAATCGCGGGCATCACCAACATGGGGCCCATCAAGGACTTGAAAGGCGTACAGAGGGTCATGGGATGCCTTGCGGCTCTGAGCCGCTTCATCTCGTGCCTCGGCGAAAGAGGCCTACCTCTGTACCGCCTCTTAAGAAAGACCGAGTGCCTCACTTGGACCCCCGAGGCCGAGGAAGCCCTCGGGAACCTGAAGGCGCTCCTTACGAACGCGCCCATCCTGGTGCCCCCCGCTGCAGGAGAAGCCCTCTTGATCTACGTCGCCGCTACCACTCAGGTGGTCAGCGCCGCGATCGTGGTTGAGAGACGAGAAGAAGGGCATGCATTGCCCGTCCAGAGGCCGGTCTACTTCATCAGGGAGGTACTGTCCGAAACCAAGATCCGCTACCCACAGATTCAGAAGCTGCTGTACGCGGTGATTCTGACGCGGCAGAAGTTGCGACACTACTTCGAGTTTCATCCGGTGACTGTGGTGTCATCCTTCCCCCTGGGGGAGATCATCCAGTGCCGAGAGGCCTCGGGTAGGATTGCAAAGTGGGCGGTGGAAATCATGGGCGAGACAATCTCGTTCGCCCCTCAGAAGGCCATCATGTCCCAAGTCTTGGCGGACTTCGTGGCCGAATGGGTCGACACCCAGCTCCCGGCAGCTCCGATCCAACCGGAACTCTGGACCATGTTTTTCGACGGGTCGCTGATGAAAACAGGAGCAGGCGCGGGCCTGCTCTTCATCTCGCCCCTCGGGAAGCACATCCGCTACGTACTGCGCCACCATTTTCCGGCGTCCAACAACGTGGCTGAGTACGAGGCTCTGGTCAATGGGTTGTGCATCGCCATCGAGCTAGGGGTCCAACGCCTCGACGCTCGCGATGACTCGCAGCTTGTCATCGACCAAGTCATGAAGAACTCCCGCTGCCGCGACCCGAAGATGGAAGCCTACTGCGATGAGGTTCGGCGCCTAGAGGACAAGTTCTACGGGCTCGAGCTCAACCACATCGCCCGACGATACACCGAGACTACGGACGAGCTGGCTAAGATAGCCTCGGGGCGGACAACGGTTCCCCCGGACGTCTTCTCCCGAGACCTACATCAACCCTCAGTCAAGACCGACGACACGCCCGAGCCCGAGAAGGTCTCGGCCCTGCCCGAGGCGCCCTCGGCCCAGCCCGAGGCACCCTCGGCTACCGAGGGTGAGGCACTGTGCGTCGAGGAAGAGCGGAATGGGGTCACGCCTAATCGAAACTGGCAGACCCCATACCTGCAATATCTCCACCGAAGAGAGCTACCCCTCGGTGGCGGAACTGCCCGAATTATTCCAACTTAACTGCCCAAGTCCCACCTTAGAGGCTAGACCACACTTAAATGGGAATAACCCGTCAATCCCTCGGATCTAGTCCGACACAGCCACTGACAGGATCAAGTACCACAATCTCACTCGAAGGTGAGGCACAGAGCAAATACAATAAAGCATAAACCATACATGTCACAATGTTAAATTATTACATCACCATCATCATCATCGGAGTTTTTTGCAAAAGTAACCATCATTGTTCGAAGTGCAGCGGAATAAAACTAACGATAATTAAACAGAGAGATGGGGAAGCCTGTCCCATCACTCCTCATGCTCCTCCTCAGCCGAGGCAGGGTCCCACTCGACAGTCCAACCCGGTGGCAAGGTGGACGGCCAAGTTATCCCAGCAACCATCTCCTCCAGAGAACCTGTAAAAAATTATGCCACAAGCAAGGCTGAGTATACTATTACTCAGCTAGACTTACCCGGTGTGAGGAGTCTACTCCTCTACCTCTAGACATGCAGCTGTTTGGCTGTGGGGTTTGGTTGCCAAAAGCACTAGCTGAGTTTCTAAATCAAGATTTTAACTTAGTCAAAGTTAAGTGTGACTCTATTAAGGCTAAAAGTGTACTATCTATTCATACAAAGTAGCAAACATTTTAGCAATCAGCATCTTATATCATCTCCGCATCATTCCACTTGTTACTCAATGTAGCAGCATGGATCAAGCAGTCTCATTAGCTGCGAGAAGCAGACGATTCGAATCGAGTTTTTATCCTTGCAAGGTAAACCTAAACACACGACATGCAGGGGCACTCCGTCCCCACACACATCAACCGTCCCCATCGATTCCCCGTCAGCAGATCAGGGCTCACCGCCTTGGCGTACAATGCCTCACTGACCCCGACTGGCCGTCGTGTAGTGACCGCACTTGTACCCACCATAACCGGAATGGGAGACCTCGTCTTAGGTCGCGTGAGGGGCAAAGTCTACTGCCAGGTTCAATCAGGTACTAGGCTTACCGATTTACCATATTTCTCGGTATGTGTTTAGTACGTTCAAACGCTTGACACACGGTACCACACCTTAATCCTTATTCCCATTTTTACCTTGTAAACAACCAATCCCCATGGATTGTTGTCCACCAACTAGTATCATGACAATGTGAAAGTGGGTACAATCAATTTCCTGATCTCGCGCGAGTGCTAGAAAAATCACTCGTCTTCTACCGAGATCCTAATTAAATAAAGCAACTACTCGACCTGTCATACTAGTATTCATTTCAAAAGGATTCCTGAGATCATGCAACTAGGGCTTCAAACAATTCCTACACCTAAGTGCACAATCAATCCTACAATCATTAAGTGAAGTAAAATAGCATAAATAACAGGTTATGCATAAAACCGGGGCTTGCCTTCCAAAGCAGTGGCAGGCAGGTCCTCTGGTGCAGGCTCGGGTGCTGGATCTGGGGCTACCTCCTGAGCAGCTCCTTGCTCCGGCACGAGGATGTACTCTCCGTCAGCAAGATTACAGTCTATCGAAATGCAATGAACATGTATGTCATGATTATGCAATATTTAAGAACATTACTAAAGAAACTAAGTTAAGAATTAACTTAGGTTTTCCTGGTTCTGTGGGGCTTCTAGTGGTATACATAGACATAGACTTATTACCCTTTAGGTTTAGGTTTTCCTTTAGGATAACATAGTGGATTGGTATTGTCTCTATAGATTTCAGTGGACAATTTTTATAAAGGTTTTAGGATGACATTAACTTACATTATTCCTCTTCCTTTCTTAAATTTCCAATTAGGGTTTCTAGTGTAGGTTGAACTACGACAGTGTTTTAATAATTTCCAAAAATTCTGAAAAAATTACAGTGGGTTGTCATTTGCTATTCTAACTTGTTTTAAGAAGTTGAGGCTTAAAGTACTAAGGCTAGGCTTTAAACAAAAATAACAATAGTTAGGCAAAATGGGCCACTTTACACTACACCTCTTAGTTAGGGGTAGGTTCTGTCCTAAAGGTTATTTTTGCTGGCATCCCATAGTAATAATAGGTCTCTGTGCTAAAAATCACAGAAAACTAAGGGGTGGTTATTTAGTTATGATTTTCTTAAGTTTAATGTCAAAAAGGCACTCTCTACTACATCATTATTTGAAAAATGTCAAACAGCAGATTTCATATTTTTCCTAAGTTCTCTCTAATAAAACAATAGTTATCCCAAGGGTGGGGGTGTTTTTACCTTGGGGTTATTTTTGTAGAGTTTTCCTAAGTTTTACTTGTTTTATTAAAATAAAAGGCATCCTACTTATTTTATACTAAAACAGGGCATGATATATTTTTCCAGTGAACTATATTGAATAAGTAACCTAACAAAAATAGAGGTACTCTCTGGTTTATTAATTAAATTACATTTTCTATTTTTCTTATCCTTAAGCATATTATAGAATAAAGGGTAAAACTAACTTAATTGGAGTGGCCAGAGAGCTCCAACATTTTTAAACAGGTTAGTAGGTAAATATAAATTTCCCCAAATTTTCCTAACCCTAGTCAATTAGCCTAACTATTTTTCTTACTATTATTTAGCTTTTGGCCAAAACTAACATTAAATCAGAACTTTTAAGTTTTCCACAGCACCAAGGGGTTTTATATTTTTCTTAAATAGGTTACATTAATTGGAGTCTGACAAAATTTGTTTGACCAAATTTGGATGAACTAATCATAAGTTATGAATTTTTAAAGCCTCTGTTCAATTTAAAATAGAATTTAAAAAGAGTTTCCTGGAAAAACAGTTTACACCGAGGTCCCTAGGTTTAAACTAAATCCACCTTCACAAATCTACCCCCATGCCACTATTCCCCTGTGTCTCTGACATTTCACAAAACCCCCTGACCTTCTCTCCCTCTCACCCGCAGTCCTTCCCCTTATGCAAACAGTAACCGCGGGAAACAAAAGGGTGGCGCGGCTTACCGGCGGCGAGGGAGGTCCGGCGAAGGGTGGGGTTGGCTCGGGGAGACTCTGGCGGTCACGTCGAGGTACGGCTCGACGTCGGAGATGGCCGGAATCGCCCGGTCCATGCGTACAGGCGGGTGTCCTCGTCGGCGGCGAGTATACCGGCCAAACCACGGCGAACTGGTTCAATCCGAGGGCATGGTGAGCTTCACGGGGTCACGCAGCGACTGTGTGCACAAGGAATCGAAGGATGGTGGAGTGGTTTACCCGGTCCACGTACTCCGGCGGGGTCGAGAGCTCCGGCGAGCGTGGACTGGCTTCTCCGGCGAAGTAAACTCCGATTCCTTGCTCGGGGAGCCTCACGGAGGTGTGCACAGTCTTCTCCGAGGGCTGGACGGGGTTGGGAATGGCTCTACTGGCCGGTCTATGGTGACAGAGGGATTGGGCGGCCGCGGACTTGCTGCGCACGGGCAAACGGCACGAGCTAACTCCGGTGAGGTTTGGAGGGTGCGCGGAAGGGTGTAGTCGAAGCCTGGGAGGGCTTTATAAGCTCGGGCGCGGGCCACGGCGCTGGTTTGGCTCGGGCGCGGCGCTGGGCATGCGGGGACGCGCGCGAGCGTGCTCTGGCGCGGGCAGAAGGCGTCGAACACGTGGAGGTGAGTTTCTTCCAGTGTTCAAATGTCTCCAGAGATCGCAAACGTGCGAATATCGCCATGAATCCGGCGCATACCTCCTCCTGGCACCTAGGGCTATCTCACATGTGTGAGTTCCAAGGGATGATACGCCCTAGATCGGGAGATAGACGGGCGCCAAATCTGGCTTGTCTCTCTGCCCACTCAGCGACAAAACTGATGTCAAGTGCTGTCAAACGTCTGAGTCTCGGTCTCAAATTTTTCCAGGGGGTGCCTTAAGTGGTATACCACATTTTTGGTATAGAACCCAAGTGGTTTTGGCGCCATCTTCAAAGTGAACACGGCTGGTCTTTGGGTTAGGGCTAAAATGTGACTTAGAGGGAAATAGAGAGCTCTAGCTCTCTCTCCACTTGGAGATTTGAATTGGGGTTTCTCCAGGGGTCTTTTTGCAACATTTTCCTCCCCTAATTGATGGTTACCAAGTTAGTTAGGGTTTGGGTAAAAGTTAGACATGCTTTGCCCTCTTGCTCACTCTCTTGTCCCCCCTTGCCTAGGGTTTTGGAAGATAGGGGTTTAGGAGAGGTCTAGGGTTCTTCTCCCCTCTTATCCAAGGTAGTAAGTGTGCAAGGATTAGAGTAATGCTTCTTATGTCATTGGCAACTTGATTAGCACATGAGCTCCAAGTTCTTATGTGGTGCCCTAAGTCTTTACCCTTGTGAACACAGCTTCTAGTGCCAAGGTGGCTCTAGCCAAGGTAACACCTGGGGTGTTACAGCCCTCCCCCCTTAAAGGAATCTCGTCCCGAGATTTTGGTAGAGTCCCTTGGAGGGGTGCTTGAAGGTGTGCTGGTGTTGTTTTTCCTTTACACTTAAGTTTCTCTTATTAACTGCTCTTCGAATGTCATCCTCTTTGCAACTTCAGAAGGAAGCCCTTCTTAAGTTAATTCCACAACTTAGACTATCCTTGTTATCTAAGTTTTTCTTATAATTGAATTCAAAGGGCAGGTGGGGGTGGGGTTTTGGGGTTACATACCGACTCCTTTGGGCAGAAAGTCGGGGAAGCGAGAGCGTAGAAATTCCTCCGTCTCCCATGTAGCTTCTTCTGCTGAATGGTGACTCCACTGAACCTTGTACATTCTGACCGACCTTGCCCGAGTTGATCTCTCTTTTTGATCTAATACCTTGACGGGGTACTCTTGGTAGGACAAGTCTGGTTCTATCTCAATATCTGGTTTCGGTAGCACTTCCGTGGGTAGACGAACACATTTCCGCAGCTGAGATACATGGAACACATTATGAACTGCTGACATGTGAGGTGGTAATTCCAATTGGTAGGCTACGGATCCACAGCTTGCCTTGATCTTATAGGGTCCAATGTAGCGAGGAGCTAACTTGCCCTTGATCCCGAATCTCTGCACACCCTTGGTGGGTGATACCTTAAGATAGACATGATCTCCCACCTCAAACTGTAGAGGCTTCCGCCTCTTGTCATGATAGCTCCTTTGCCTGGCCTGAGCAGCTTCCAAGTTCTTGGTAATAACTCTGACTTTTGCCTCTGCCTCGAGTACCAAGTCTGGCCCAAAAATTTCCCTTTCTCCTGCTTGAGACCAATTTAGTGGGGTCCTACACCTTCTCCCATATAATGCCTCAAAAGGTGCCATCTTTAGACTGGATTGATAACTGTTATTGTAAGAAAACTCCGCCAAAGATAGACACTTATCCCAATCCTTCCCATAATGTAGTGCACATGCTCGCAATATGTCTTCCAAAATCTGATTCACCCTTTCTGTTTGGCCATCTGTTTGAGGGTGATATGCTGAGCTTCGGATGACATGGGTCCCAAGTGATTCTTGCAATTGCTCCCAAAATCGTGCCACAAATGGTGCTCCTCTGTCAGATACAATGGTCTTGGGAATACCATGCAACCTTACTATCTGATCAACATAAATTTCAGCGTACTTCTCTGCCCTGTGGGTGGTATGCACTGGCAAGAAATGAGCAGTCTTGGTCAACCTGTCCACGATAACCCAAATAGAATCATGGTGCCTGGAAGTATTGGGTAATCCCACTATAAAGTCCATGCAAACGTCCTCCCATTTCCAAGATGGTATGGGAAGGGGTTGCAAAGGGCCTGCTGCCTTCAAGTGACTAGCCTTTATCCTCTGGCAAGTATCACACTCGGATATGTACTTGGCAATTTCCCTTTTCATTCTAGTCCACCAATATAAAGATCTGAGGTCATGGTACATCTTGTTGCTACCAGGGTGCATGGAGAATTTGGAAAGGTGAGCTTCATCCAGTATCTTCTTTCTGAGCTCAGGGTCCTTGGGAACAACCAATCGATCTCCAAACCATAGAATTCCCTTGCTATCCTGTCGGAAACACTTGTATTTTTTTGCCTTTTGCTTGATCATATCTTTGATGACCTGAACACCCTTATCCTCAACCTATGCCCTGACTATCTGTTCTTGCAATGTGGGTTCCACCGAGATATAGCTTAGGTCACCCGCAGAAACAACTTCCAAGTTCAATCTGCACAACTCATCACACAGGGTGGTCACTCCTACATCCATGCTCATACAATTACACTGGGCCTTTCTGCTCAAGGCATCTGCCACAACATTGGCCTTCCCTGGGTGGTAATGCACCTCCAAATCATAGTCCTTGATCAACTCTAACCATCTCCTTTGCCTCATGTTCAGATCTGCCTGAGTGAAGATGTATTTGAGACTCTTGTGATTAGTATAGATGTTACAGTGAGCTCCCATCAAGTAGTGTCTCCATATCTTTAGAGCATGAACTACAGCTGCCAATTCTAGATCATGTGTAGGGTAGTGCTGCTCATGGGGCCTGAGTGCCCAGGAAGCATAAGCAATCACTCTGTTCTCTTGCATCAAGACACATCCCAAACCAGTACCAGAAGCATCACAATAAACTTCAAATGGCTTGGTGTTGTCAGGTTGGGCCAGCACTGGGGCTGTTGTCAAATGCTTCCTCAAGGTATGAAAGGCATCTTCACACTTTTGGCTCCACTCAAATTTGACTCCCTTCTTCAACAGTTCAGTCATTGGCTTGGCAATTCTGGAGAAATCCGGAATAAATCGTCGATAATACCCTGCCAATCCCAGAAAACTCTGAATCTGCTTCACTGTAGTCGGGGGTTTCCAGTCCATTACCTCTTGTACCTTCTCAGGATCAACTGATATCCCATCTTGAGAAATTGTGTGACCCAAGAATTTGATCTCCTTCAGCCAAAACTCACACTTAGACAACTTAGCATAAAGATGGTGATCGCGCAGTCGCTGAAGCACAATGTGCAGGTGCTCAGTATGTTCGTCCTCATTCTTGGAATAGACCAGAATATCATCAATGAAAACGACCACGAACTTATCCAATTCTGGCATAAACACTGAGTTCATCAGGTACATGAAATAAGCCGGGGCATTGGTCAGCCCAAAAGACATCACCAGAAACTCATACAGTCCATATCTGGTAGAGAAAGCCGTCTTGGGAATATCGCTGGCACGGATCTTTATTTGATGGTATCCTGAGCGAAGGTCTATCTTGGAGAATACCTTGGCTCCTACCAACTGATCAAACAGAACATCAATGCGGGGCAGTGGGTATTTGTTCTTGATAGTCACCGCATTGAGAGGGCGGTAGTCAACACACATCCTCAAACTCTCATCCTTTTTCTTTACAAATAAAGCTGGACATCCCCATGGTGAAGTGCTTGGGCGAATAAACCCCTTGTCCAACAATTCTTGCAATTGTTTCTTCAATTCTGCCAATTCCGCGGGAGGCATCCTATAGGGTCTCTTGGAGATAGGAGCGGTCCCGGGTTGCAATTCGATGGCGAATTCAATATCTCGGTCAGGTGGCATCCCTGGCAACTCCTCCGGAAAAACATCCGGGTAATCACGGACTACTGGGATCCTTTCCACTGGGGATTCTATCATAACAAAGGCACAAGAACGGGTGCATCCCTGATCGGGTAGATATAAGGTAATCTCACCATCCAAAGGGGAGCGAATTTCTATGGCTCTGGCTGCGACATCAATCACCGCGTGGTGTCGTGACAACCAATCAGTCCCTAAGATGATATCCACACTATCCAATCCCATTATCAATAGAGTAGTTTTGAAAATGAGACTACCCAGCTTAATTGGTACGTGCCTACTGATCTGATAGGAGGCAACCCTGCCTCCTGGTGTTGAGATTGTAATACCCCCATTGGTGTGGTGAAAAGGCAATTGGCACTTGGCACTAAATTTGGTACTGATAAAACTGTGTGATGCACCAGAATCAAAAAGAACAATAGCAGGATAATTCAAAACTGTAAAGATACCAGTCAAGACGGGTGCTCCCTCTGGGATATCAGCCATGGTGCTGAAATTCAGCCTGCCCTGCCTCACTTGCACCTTCTGCCTCTTCCCTTGGTTCTGATTAACATTCTGCCCCTGTCTCTGCTGGTTCCTGGGGCAATTCTTGGCGTAATGCCCGGTGTTGCCACAAGTGAAGCACCTGTTGTCATTTGCCTGGCGGTACTGCTGCTGCTGATTATTCCTCTGAGCTGGAAACTGGTTGCGGTTGGGTGCCTGCTGCCGCTGTTGCTGAGGTCGGATTACCCATCGCCCTTGCTGCTGGGATCCCCTGCCCTGGGTGTCGGACACAATCCTGAAGCACTGTGGCTGAGCTGAGGGTCCTGCCACAGGGGTCTTCCTCTTCTTCTCTGCCTGTCTAGCTGTAATGCAGTCCTCTTGGGAGATAGCCATGTTTACCAACTCATTGTAGCTGTTGGCCCTGACGGTGTTGAGACGATTCCGGAGCTTAGTGCTGAGCCCCCTTCTGAATCTGTCCCTCTTCTTCTCATCTGTATCTGCATGATATCCCGCGTACTGGCACAAGTCATTAAAGGCCTGGGCATACTGCAACACTGTCCTGTTGCCCTGAGTGAGTGCCAAGAACTCATTGAGCTTCCTGTCCATGATCCCGGCTGGTATATGGTGTCCTCTAAAAGCTGCCTTGAACTCCCTCCACTCCACCTCTCGGTCCTCTGGCTGCATAGCAAGAAAATGATCCCACCAAGTCCTTGCGGGTCCGCGAAGCTGCTGGGTGGCGAACCTGACTTTGGTGACCTCTGAGCAAACTCCATGGAGCAGTGGGAATTTGGATTCCACCACTCGCAGCCACACATCTGCGTCAAGTGGGTCCTCCGCCCTTGTGAACAATGGAGGCTAGGTGCTAAGGAATTCCTGATAGGTGGCCGCCGCGGGGTGACGCTGGTGGTCTCCACCACCATAATGCTGGGGTGGTGGCTGACGTTGAGCCAGCTGCCTCAGGATCTCATTCTGCTGAGCCATGAGCTCCTGCAGAGTGGGAGGTGGTGGCGGCGGTGGAGGAACGCGCTCGTTCTGGCCACGACGCTGCCTCCCGGCCATCTGAAAAACCACATACATACTTAACACCACAGTTCCAAGTTCAAGATTTTATCACGGAGGAAAAGTTAAAACAACATGATAAACTCCAACTTCAACAAAAGGATTTTTAAAGAGGCATAAATTCTTCCTTCCAAATTTAAACTGATAACAGCATCCATCGAACAAGCTCCCAAGAGAGTTTAACATGATTACATCAAATTGTTCCAAAATGACTCAACTCTATCTAGCCTAGTACCCCAAGGGTGCAAAAGCTAAGCTAGCTGCGAGGAGTCCGACTATCCAACTTCTAAACCTATCCTGGACACCTAGTGAGCGAACGAAGCAACACTCGACTCGGGGGAAGGTGGTCTTCCCGAGCCAGCAGTGTCCACACTAGAGGCAGGCTCATCTCCTCCCTCAATGTCGACGTCCTCGTTGGCCTCCTGGTCCTGGATCTCCTGGTGATGCATGTCCAGGTGCTCGTTAGCCTCAGCGAGCTGCTGCTGAGTGTTAAGGAGCTGATCCTCCAGAACCTCGATGGTGTTCTCCCGGGTGCCTACCAGCTCCTCCAACTCCTGAATATCCGTGGATAGCTGCTCCACCTACAAGTCCTTCTCCACCATTTCTTGAGATAAATCAACCACGAGCTCCTCTCTGTTATCCAGCGTGATCTTTGTCGCCTCTAGCAGTGCCATCAGATGGGACATTGCTTCACCGCGCATCACTTGCAGACGGTACAGAGCATTCATGCACCGTACTGTCAAGTGCGCAGTCTGACCTGGGTAGATGGCCCAGATATCCTTGGCATGCTCCACCCGATCCTTCCACATTGGGTCGTCCTCCTTCTCAGCGGGGAACAAGCCAATGGGGTGGGTAGCCAGCTCCAAGGGATGGAATCCACAGAAAGTAGTCAATCCATGCAGAGCGATCGCCTCGATCGTATCCTCTGCCCGGTACCCGAAAGACTCGGAGTCCAAGGAGCGCCATCCTGGCTGCAGGGGATGAGGCTCCAAGGTCATCCTCACCCGACAACGAGGCACTCGGTGCTTCTCGAACTGCTGCACCGCGTACTGAGGGGGTGTCGTGTATCCGGCCCCCTGAAGTACCTCCCACAAAATGCGGGGAAAGCCCTCTCGTGCAAGTCCGTCAGTGTGGGTCAGTGCATTTCCGTCATCGGAGGATCCGTGGGAAGTCATCTGTGTACGGTTAAGCGTAAGTAAAAGAAAAAGAATTATAAAAAGAACAAGGAAAAGTAAAACTCAGCCTTTCTCTAGTTAAGTGAAAAGGCACTAGGGACCTAGTTGGTTGTTATCTTGTTTTTAAGTCCCTTACTCAGTTATCCATTGCTTAGTTATAAATGCATGCATGCTCGTCCTGAACGACCTCACAACAAGATAAAAGGAATAGGGAAGAACTCCCATCCTGTAAAAGTGGCCTGTAGGGCCTAGTTACTTAGCCACCTAGTTACCCTTCTATTACCCTAAGGCTTCACGCCCTAGGTCTATCCTGCTCGTCCTACTTTCTATCCAACCTTGTTTCTATCAAGTTTTATTTACAAAATTGATGGTATTTACATTTTATTGATTCCTCTGTGATGGTACAAGCTCCGATACCAGCTGTGGCGGAACTGCCCGAATTATTCCAACTTAAGTGCCCAAGTCCCACCTTAGAGGCTAGACCACACTTAAATGGGAATAACCCGTCAATCCCTCGGATCTAGTCCGACACGGCCACTGACAGGATCAAGTACCACAATCTCACTCGAAGGTGAGGCACAGAGCAAATACAATAAAGCATAAACCATACATGTCACAATGTTAAATTATTACATCACCATCATCATCATCGGAGTTTTTGCAAAAGTAACCATCATTGTTCGAAGTGCAGCGGAATAAAACTAACGATAATTAAACAGAGAGATGGGGAAGCCTGTCCCATCACTCCTCATGCTCCTCCTCAGCCGAGGCAGGGTCCCACTCGACAGTCCAACCCAGTGGCAAGGTGGACGGCCAAGTTATCCCAGCAACCATCTCCTCCAGAGAACCTGTAAAAAATTATGCCACAAGCAAGGCTGAGTATACTAATACTCAGCTAGACTTACCCGGTGTGAGGAGTCTACTCCTCTACCTCTAGACATGCAGCTGTTTGGCTGTGGGGTTTGGTTGCCAAAAGCACTAGCTGAGTTTCTAAATCAAGATTTTAACTTAGTCAAAGTTAAGTGTGACTCTCTTAAGGCTAAAAGTGTACTATCTATTCATACAAAGTAGCAAACATTTTAGCAATCAACATCTTATATCATCTCCGCATCATTCCACTTGTTACTCAATGTAGCAGCATGAATCAAGCAGTCTCATTAGCTGCGAGAAGCAGACGATTCGAATCGAGTTTTTATCCTTGCAAGGTAAACCTAAACACACGACATGCAGGGGCACTCCGTCCCCACACACATCAACCGTCCCCATCGATTCCCCGTCAGCAGATCAGGGCTCACCGCCTTGGCGTACAATGCCTCACTGACCCCGACTGGCCGTCGTGCAGTGACCGCACTTGTACCCACCATAACCGGAATGGGAGACCTCGTCTCAGGTCGCGTGAGGGGCAAAGTCTACTGCCAGGTTCAATCAGGTACTAGGCTTACCGATTTACCATATTTCTCGGTATGTGTTTAGTACGTTCAAACGCTTGACACACGGTACCACACCTTAATCCTTATTCCCATTTTTACCTTGTAAACAACCAATCCCCATGGATTGTTGTCCACCAACTAGTATCATGACAATGTGAAAGTGGGTACAATCAATTTCCTGATCTCGCGTGAGTGCTAGAAAAATCACTCGTCTTCTACCGAGATCCTAATTAAATAAAGCAACTACTCGACCTGTCATACTAGTATTCATTTCAAAAGGATTCCTGAGATCATGCAACTAGGGCTTCAAACAATTCCTACACCTAAGTGCACAATCAATCCTACAATCATTAAGTGAAGTAAAATAGCATAAATAACAGGTTATGCATAAAACCGGGGCTTGCCTTCCAAAGCAGTGGCAGGCAGGTCCTCTGGTGCAGGCTCGGGTGCTGGATCTGGGGCTACCTCCTGAGCAGCTCCTTGCTCCGGCACGAGGATGTACTCTCCGTCAGCAAGATTACAGTCTATCGAAATGCAATGAACATGTATGTCATGATTATGCAATATTTAAGAACATTACTAAAGAAACTAAGTTAAGAATTAACTTAGGTTTTCCTGGTTCTGTGGGGCTTCTAGTGGTATACATAGACATAGACTTATTACCCTTTAGGTTTAGGTTTTCCTTTAGGATAACATAGTGGATTGGTATTGTCTCTATAGATTTCAGTGGACAATTTTTATAAAGGTTTTAGGATGACATTAACTTACATTATTCCTCTTCCTTTCTTAAATTTCCAATTAGGGTTTCTAGTGTAGGTTGAACTACGACAGTGTTTTAATAATTTCCAAAAATTCTGAAAAAATTACAGTGGGTTGTCATTTGCTATTCTAACTTGTTTTAAGAAGTTGAGGCTTAAAGTACTAAGGCTAGGCTTTAAACAAAAATAACAATAGTTAGGCAAAATGGGCCACTTTACACTACACCTCTTAGTTAGGGGTAGGTTCTGTCCTAAAGGTTATTTTTGCTGGCATCCCATAGTAATAATAGGTCTCTGTGCTAAAAATCACAGAAAACTAAGGGGTGGTTATTTAGTTATGATTTTCTTAAGTTTAATGTCAAAAAGGCACTCTCTACTACATCATTATTTGAAAAATGTCAAACAGCAGATTTCATATTTTTCCTAAGTTCTCTCTAATAAAACAATAGTTATCCCAAGGGTGGGGGTGTTTTTACCTTGGGGTTATTTTTGTAGAGTTTTCCTAAGTTTTACTTGTTTTATTAAAATAAAAGGCATCCTACTTATTTTATACTAAAACAGGGCATGATATATTTTTCCAGTGAACTATATTGAATAAGTAACCTAACAAAAATAGAGGTACTCTCTGGTTTATTAATTAAATTACATTTTCTATTTTTCTTATCCTTAAGCATATTATAGAATAAAGGGTAAAACTAACTTAATTGGAGTGGCCAGAGAGGTCCAACATTTTTAAACAGGTTAGTAGGTAAATATAAATTTCCCCAAATTTTCCTAACCCTAGTCAATTAGCCTAACTATTTTTCTTACTATTATTTAGCTTTTGGCCAAAACTAACATTAAATCAGAACTTTTAAGATTTCCACAGCACCAAGGGGTTTTATATTTTTCTTAAATAGGTTACATTAATTGGAGTCTGACAAAATTTGTTTGACCAAATTTGGATGAACTAATCATAAGTTATGAATTTTTAAAGCCTCTGTTCAATTTAAAATAGAATTTAAAAAGAGTTTCCTGGGAAAACAGTTTACACCGAGGTCCCTGGGTTTAAACTAAATCCACCTTCACAAATCTACCCCCACGCCACTATTCCCCTGTGTCTCTGACATTTCACAAAACCCCCTGACCTTCTCTCCCTCTCACCCGCAGTCCTTCCCCTTATGCAAACAGTAACCGCGGGAAAGAAAAGGGTGGCGCGGCTTACCGGCGGCGAGGGAGGTCCGGCGAAGGGTGGGGTTGGCTCAGGGAGACTCTGGCGGTCACGTCGAGGTACGGCTCGACGTCGGAGATGGCCGGAATCGCCCGGTCCACGCGTACAGGCGGGTGTCCTCGTCGGCGGCGAGTATACCGGCCAAACCACGGCGAACTGGTTCAATCCGAGGGCATGGTGAGCTTCACGGGGTCATGCAGCGACTGTGTGCACAAGGAATCGAAGGATGGTGGAGTGGTTTACCCGGTCCACGTACTCCGGCGGGGTCGAGAGCTCCGGCGAGCGTGGACTGGCTTCTCCTGCGAAGTAAACTCTGATTCCTTGCTCGGGGAGCCTCATGGAGGTGTGCACAGTCTTCTCCGAGGGCTGGACGGGGTTGGGAATGGCTCTACTGGCCGGTCTATGGTGACAGAGGGATTGGGCGGCCGCGGACTTGCTGCGCACGGGCAAACGGCGACGAGCTAACTCCGGTGAGGTTTGGAGGGTGCGCGGAAGGGTGTAGTCAAAGCCTGGGAGGGCTTTATAAGCTCGGGCGCGGGCCACGGCGCTGGTTTGGCTCGGGCGCGGCGCTGGGCATGCGGGGACGCGCGCGAGCGTGCTCTGGCGCGGGCAGAAGGTGTCGAACACGTGGAGGTAAGTTTCTTCCAGTGTTCAAACGTCTCCAGAGATTTCAAACGTGCGAATCTCGCCATGAATCCGGCGCAGACCTCCTCCTGGCACTTAGGGCTATCTCACATGTGTGAGTTCCAAGGGATGATACGCCCTAGATCGGGAGATAGACGGGCGCCAAATCTGGCTTGTCTCTCTGCCCACTCAGCGACAAAACTGATGTCAAGTGCTGTCAAACGTCTGAGTCTCGGTCTCAAATTTTTCCAGGGGGTGCCTTAAGTGGTATACCACATTTTTGGTATAGAACCCAAGTGGTTTTGGCGCCATCTTCAAAGTGAACACGGCTGGTCTTTGGGTTAGGGCTAAAATGTGACTTAGAGGGAAATAGAGAGCTCTAGCTCTCTCTCTCCACTTGGAGATTTGAATTGGGGTTTCTCCAGGGGTCTTTTTGCAACATTTTCCTCCCATAATTGATGGTTACCAAGTTAGTTAGGGTTTGGGTAAAAGTTAGACATGCTTTGCCCTCTTGCTCACTCTCTTGTCCCCCCTTGCCTAGGGTTTTGGAAGATAGGGGTTTAGGAGAGGTCTAGGGTTCTTCTCCCCTCTTATCCAAGGTAGTAAGTGTGCAAGGATTAGAGTAATGCTTCTTATGTCATTGGCAACTTGATTAGCACATGAGCTCCAAGTTCTTATGTGGTGCCCTAAGTCTTTACCCTTGTGAACACAGCTTCTAGTGCCAAGGTGGCTCTAGCCAAGGTAACACCTGGGGTGTTACACCCTCGACCAAGCCGAAGCTCGGCGACTGGCGCGGCGCGCCAAGTCATTCGTCTTACTGGGTGACGGGAAGGAGCTCTACCACCGCAGCCCCTCCGGCATCCTCCAGCGATGCATATCCACCGCCGAATGCCAGGAGCTCTTACAAGAAATACACTCGGGGGCTTGCGGTCATCACGCAGCGCCTCAGGCCCTTGTTGGAAACGCTTTCCGACAAGGTTTCTACTGGCCGACCGCGGTGGCCGACGCCACTAGAATTGTCCGCACCTGCCAAGGGTGTCAATTCTATGCAAGGCAGACCCACCTACCCGCTCAGGCTCTGCAGACAATACCCATCACCTGGCCGTTTGCTGTGTGGGGTCTGGACCTTGTTGGTCCCTTGCAGAAGGCACCCGGGGGCTACACGCACCTGCTGGTCGCCATCAACAAATTCTCCAAGTGGATTGAGGTCCGAACCCTAAACAGCATCAGGTCCGAACAGGCGGTGGCGTTCTTCACCAACATCATCCATCGCTTCGGGGTCCCGAACTCCATCATCACCGACAATGGCACCCAGTTCACCGGTAGAAAGTTCCTGGACTTCTGCGAGGATCACCACATCCGGGTGGACTGGGCCGCTGTGGCTCACCCCATGACGAATGGGCAGGTAGAACGTGCCAACGGCATGATTCTGCAATGACTCAAGCCGAGGATCCACAACGACCTCAACAAGTTCGGCAGGCGATGGATGAAGGAACTCCCCTCGGTGGTCTGGAGTCTGAGGACAACGCCGAGCCAAGCCACGGGCTTCACATCGTTCTTTCTAGTCTATGGGGCCGAGGCCATCTTGCCCACAGACTTAGAATATGGTTCCCCAAGGGCGAGGGCATACGACGACCAAAGCAATCGAACCAACTGAGAAGACTCACTGGACCAGCTGGAAGAGGCTCGGGACATGGCCTTACTACACTCGGCGCGGTATCAGCAGTCCCTGCGACGCTACCACGCCCGAGGGGTTCGGTCCCGAGACCTCCAGGTGGGCGACTTGGTGCTTCGGCTGCGACAAGACGCCCGAGGGCGCCACAAGCTCACACCTCCCTGGGAAGGACCATTCATCATCGCCAAGGTTCTGAAGCCCGGGACGTACAAGCTGGCCAACAGTCAAGGCGAGGTCTACAGCAACGCTTGGAACATCCGACAGCTACGTCGCTTCTACCCTTAAGATGCTTTCAAGTCGTTCATACACCTCGTTCACATACAAAGTCTAACCATCAAGGAAGGGTCAGCCTTGCCTCGGCAAAGCCCGACCCTCCCTTGGGGGCTAGAAGGGGGGCACCCCCTCTGCGTCAAAGTTTTCCTCGGAAAAAATCTTTCTGCCAGAACGTCTTTCGTGCTTTTCGACTACTTCGAAAGTGGGATCCTGAAAACGATGGAGTACACGTAAGCAGCCAAGGCCGATTGAGCCGAGGGACTCCTACGCCTCCGGGATACGGATACCTCACTCATCACCTTCTGCGATAAGTAACTCACGCTCGGATAAGCGATTCCGCTGACCGAACAAGTCTTAATGCTCGGAAACCTTTCTGCCGAAACGGTTTTTCGGGTTTTCTCGGCTACATCGATAGCAGAATCCTACGGACGAGTAAGAGTACACGTAAGTGGTAAGGTCGACCGAGCCAAGGGACTCCTATGCCTCCGGGATACGAAAACCTCACTCATCACCTTCCGCGAAAAGTAACTCTCGCTCGGACAAACAATTCTGTTACCGACAAATAAGTCCTGATACTCGAAACAAGGGGAAAAGAAACGCAGCTTTACAACACAACAACGATATGTTTGGGCCTCGGTGGCCGCAGAAAACATACGCACACTACAAGATGAACCAATCCTGCAGGCTCAGACGTCGATAGAGGGGGAGCAGCAGCACCCTCGGCGTCAACCCCACCTTTGGCAAAGTCCGACCGAGCCTCGGACGGCAACCCGGGCGATGGATCTCCGCTCCGAAGGATGGTGTCAGCGCCACGCCCGGGCTATCACCGCCAGGGTCTCCTCCAGGAATACGGCCCGAGCAGACGGCTCGGCCGGCCACCCCGAAGCCTCAGCCAGCTGTCCCCCGAGGACACCAGCCCAGCTCATGGCCTCGGCAACCCGACTCCGGTGCTGGTCCCGCCAGTGGACGGCCCGGCCAGGCTCTGGCCGACGAAGTCTTCTTTTCGAGCCAACTCTGCCTCTGTCCACGCTAGCACCGCTGCCCTCGGCTCCGGCTCACCGCAGAGCGGCTGAGGGTTCCTTTAACTAAGCAAGAGAAGCCTCGGGCGGCAAGGCCGACCGAGCCTAGGGACTCCTACGCCTCTGGGATATGGATACCTCACTCGTCACCTTCGCACGAGGCAACTCACACTTGGTGAAGCGGTCCAGTTAGCCGACATGCGAGTCCTAGTGCTCGAAATGAGGAAAAAACACGGCTTCATGCCAAAATACATACATGTTCAGGCCCCGACAGCCACAATGAACAAACACCGGCACACAAGGTGCCATTACAAACGGAACTCCGGTTCCATCTCCGCAGGTACGAACAACCCCCCATGTTGGAGGGCCTATGGAGCAACAGAACGCCGACGGATGGCTCGCTGACGCCCGCTCCAGCAGCAGCAACAACGACTTCCGCTCCGGGCGGCCAAACAGTAGCAACGATGACCTCAGGGCAGATGCTGCTGCGACAAAGGCCCTCGCCCGTGTCCCCGCCCAAGGGGCGAGGACATGCAGAAGGCCGTAGAGTTGGAGGTCAGTCCGCGGGTGGCAACGACTATCTCGTCGGCGGAGAAACCTCTTCCGGTTGCCTCGGTGGGAGGTGGCACCGGAAGCAGCGCCGAAGCCGCTCAGGCCGGAGAGCCAGACACGCGGCAGCTGCCAGCGCCACGAATGGCGAACGCCCTTCCCCCCGATCACTGAGGGAAGGAGCGGGCCGCTGCTCGCGCGGAGACCGGCCCCAACTCGGCGCACTCCCCTCCCCAGCACTGATGATGAACATCCTTGAAGCTGAGGGAGGGGCAGAGGCCGCAGCCCGGCTTGCTTCTCCCCACCCTGGGACTGGTGGTCACCGTCTTGGGTGACCACCGGCGAGGGGATGCAGCCGGACTGCCTGATGAAAATCCTTGAAGCCGAGCGATGGCTAAAAGGTACCAACTTCCGCGAAGTTGCGTTCCTCCAACGACAGCAAGACGAAAGCGACGCGAGTGTTCCCCATCTGGGGGCTCGGAAGGTGGAAGGATGTGATGCATGAAGGGAGTACGAAGACATGGTTGCCTCCCAAAGGGGTCACCCTCCTTTTAAAGGCGACTCTCCCCACTTGTGTCCTCAGCCGGCACGGACCGAGTCTTCTCCAACACGCTCCAAGGTCCTCCCCCTACGACACGAGGGCTGGGTCCCACGCGTCATGCAAGCTGGCCCAGAGCAGAAGAAGCCAAACCGTCGCGCGCGGCGCGCGTAACTGCCCAGCGGTTACAAGCGCTCCTCCACTTTCGCCCAAACCAGCGGGTGAAAGGGCGGACCGCCATGCAGGCGGCATGCAACCGCACCAAGGGGGTGCATCCTTTCGACTTCGACGCGTCCAGCATGGAGGCCCAGGCCCACACGTCATGTAACCGGCGCGCCGGTTACTACGTGCGAGAAACTGCACCGCCACTCGCTCCAGTACCGCGCCTTCTCGACTGCGGAACCGGTGCAGCAACTCGAGGCGACCCTGCGCATGACCCGACAGTGCCAACCGAGCACATCGGTCATGGGTCAGCCAGCCGCGGGAGAAGGCGTGACGGTCGATACGGCCAGAAATGGGCCGGCAGTAATGGTGGTGGCAGGCGGGCGAAAGCAGCAGTCAAGTCATCAGCAAGCTCACGCCCCCTCCTGGGACAGCAAGAGAACCCTCTCCCATGGCGTGAAGACGACGCGCCCGTGTTCCGTTCCTCGAACGGGTCGCGCACGCACAACGGCTGCCCCGCGAACCACTCGTCCTGTCACACTAACTCTGCGGCAGGACAGGCGGCACCTTTGGCAGGCGAAGCAGGCGACGCTTCACCTCCGCCATAATGATTGCGTCAAAAAAGGTATGCCACGTCATTTGATTTCGTATCCTTTTCCACTTCATCTTTCTCTCTCTTGCCACAGGGACCGGGAAAGGGGATACTCCGAAAGGGATCCTTCTCCACGAAGGAAGCAGGCCCTGAGCCCCCCTATTGATCAGAGGTCCGAAGGCTGGCCCCTCGGAAGGGTTCAACAGCCGCCTCAAAGCACTCGGGCTCCGCACCCACTACTGATCAGAGGTTTGAAGGCTGGCCCCTCGGAAGGGTTCAACAGCCGCCTCAGAGCACTCGGGCTCCGCGCCCACTACTGGTCAGAGGTTCGAAGGCTGGCCCCTCGGAAGGGTTCAACGGCCGCCTCAGGCCGCTCGGGCTCCACGCCCACTACTGATCAGGGGTTCATAGGCTGGCCCCCGAAGGGTTCTGACAGCCGCCTCAGAGCACGCAGAGCGAGGGATGACCCTGGGTACGTTCGATACATAACCAAGGCTCGGGCTACGCTCCCGAGGTACCCTAGGACATTTCCGAGACTGACAGGAACGATTTTGTAACGGAATCTCACCAGAGGGAGGCATCGAGCCCTCGGACCCCGTCAAAAAGGGACCGGGTCCGGCAAATCACCCGCAAGTACTTTTGGAGTGCGCCTCCGGGCCACTAGCCGACCCCTAACGAATGGGGCACGGGCATCCACTCGGATTACCCGTTAGCAACTCACTGGAGACACCATGTTCGGCGCCCTCCGAGGGCAACATGGCGCTTTCCCCCCCCCCCCTCCTCCATGTGGAAAGGCGACGCAGGGGCGTATGTAAAAAGCCGAGTCTGTCCTTGACCGTCCTCTCGCTCTGTGCGGAGGCTCGGGGGCTGCTCTCGCAAACCCGGCTCCAGCCGAACCGTTGACAGCGTCAACATACCAGCCCGAGAACTTGGGACTCGACTGTGCGCCCGGGCTACGGCTAGTTCGCATGAGGGAACAACCAGACCGGCCGAAGCATCACGAAACGCACTAAGACCTCGAAGGAGTCAAACCACTCCTCCGAGGCCTCGGGGGCTACACCCGGCGGGTGCGCTCGCGTGCACCCACCGGAACGAAACGCAACTGAGAAAGGCCGGTCCCCTTGCAAAAAAGTGCGACAAAAGCCTCCAAGCGAGTATCAACACTCCCTTCGAGGCTCGGGGGCTACTGTCGGGGACCATAATTAGGGGTACCCCCAAGACTCCTAATCTCAGCTGGTAACCCCCATCAGCACAAAGCTGCAAAGGCCTGATGGGTGCGATTAAGGTCAAGGCTCAGTCCACTCAAGGGACACGATCTCGCCTCGCCCGAGCCCAGCCTCGGGCAAAGGCAGCCGACCCCGAAGGATTCACGTCTCGCCCGAGGGCCCCCTCAAGCAACGGACACACCCTCGGCTCGCCTGAGGCCCAGTCTTCGTAGAGAAGCAACCTTGGCCAGATCGCCATGCCAACCGACCATATCGCAGGAGCATTTAATGCAAGGATGGCCTGACACCTTATCCTGACACGCGCTCTTCAGTCGACAGAGCCGAAGTGACCACAGTCACTTTGCCGCTCCACTGACCGACCTGACAAGAAAACAGCGCCGCCTGCGTCACTCCGACTGTTGTGCCACTCGACAGAGTGAGGCTGACAGCAGCCAAGTCCGGCCTCGGGCGCCATAGGAAGCTCCGCCTCGCCCGACCCCAGGGCTCGGCCCCCGTCTCGGCCTCGGAAGATGGACTTCGCCTCGCCCGACCCCAGGGCTCGGACTCAACCTCGACCTCGGACGACGAACTCCGCCTCGCCCGACCCCAGGGCTCGGACTCAGCCTCGGCTCCGGAAGACGATGAACTCCGCCTCGCCCGACCCCAGGGCTCGGACTCAGCCTCGGTTCCGGAAGACGACGAACTCCGCCTCGCCCGAGCCCAGGGCTCGGACGACGGTCTCCTCCTCGCCTGACCCGGGGCTCGGACTCGACCTCGACCTCAGAAGACAGACTCGACCTCGACCTCGGAGGAGTCTCCGCCTCGCCGGACCTAGGGCTCGGACCGACCACGTCACAGGGGGGCCATCATTACCCTACCCCTAGCTAGCTCAGGCTATAGGGAACAAGACCGGCGTCCCATCTGGCTCGCCCCGGTAAACAAATAATGATGGCGCCCTGCGTGCTCCATGACGACGGCGGCTCTCAGCCCCTTACGGAAGCAAGGAGACGTCGGCAAGGACTCGACAGCCCCAACAGATGTCCTTCCGCAAGGCTCTAGCGCTCCTCTGACGGCCACGACATCACACGAACAGGGTGCCAAAACCTCTCCGGCTGCCACGACGGCATGTACTTAGGGCTCTAGCTCCTCTCTGCTAGACACGTTAGCACACCGCTACACCCCCATTGTACACCTGGACCCTCTCCTTACGCCTATAAAAGGAAGGTCCAGGGCTCTCTACGAAAGGGTTGGCCGCGCGGGAGAACGGGCCGACGCGCAAGTCTCCCGCTCTCTCCCACGCGGACGCTTGTAACCCCCTCCTGCAAGCGCACCCGACCTGGGCGCAGGGCAACACGAAGGTCGTGGGTTTCCCCTTTTGCCTGTCTCCTTCCCCCCTTCGTGCTCTGTCTCGCACCGACCCATCTGGGCTGGGACACGCGGCGACAATTTACTCGTCGGTCCAGGGACCCCCCGGGGTCGAAACACCGACAATATCTAAGAACCACTCCCATTTGTTCTTTGTCTGAAATATCTCGACAGTCATCAACCAATAAACTGAATACATCTGTACCAATTTCTTCCATTATGCAACCCAATATTTCTCTTGCAAAGCATTCTATAATAGCTCTTTGAATTTTTGGAGACATCATTTGATTATTCAGAGGAGCATTTTTGAATGCTTTTGCAATGACATCATTTTGCTTGATTGTGTACTCTATCAACTGCAGAAAATTTCCTTTATTTTCAGAATCTCTTGATTCATCATGACCGCGGAAAGCTTGTCCCTAATGCAACAGGTATCGACACACATCAATGTCCGCATTTAATCGAATAAGATGCTCATTTTTTTCAATCTAACTTTTTTATGCAAAGTCGTTGGGATTGATTGATCTAATTTCAGTAGGTCTTCACAACTCTTGACTGCTTTGTTATGAAAACTGTTACGGTCACCAATATGAGTCACAAATCTCTCAGTCTTGTTCCATGAATTGAAGCCTTCTGTGACAAATGCATCATGTCCATAGTGATTGTCTTTAGTGCTATCCCTAAATAAATAACAGCATAGACAATAGGCTTTGTCCTCCTTCTCACTGTATTCTAGCCAATTAGCATACTGATCAAACCACTTAGGATTGAACCTCCTTTTCTTGTTCTTTCCGATTTCTCTGTATGGAAAATTGAGTGATCGAGCTTGATGAGGTCCCCACAACAGATATTTCCTCCTTACCTCTTCATGCTGATTGGGGTGATAATCCACCATTATCTTTCTTTTAGCAGGATCACGAGGAAGAGTGCTTAAATCAACTAATTGCGGCACTACCGAATTATGCCTGGTTGTTGCTGCTGCATCTGAAAGGGAAATGTGCCCTTAGGCTATTTCTAAGTGTTTTGGTGATTTAGTGTCCAACACAAGTGCCTAAGTGTAAAATGGTGGACAAAGTACAAATCAAGGATAAAGGTATGTTTCTCAGACTTAGTACATTGTTTTATGGACTAATGTATTGTGTCTAAGTGCTGGAAACAGGAAAAATCCAATTGAAAATGTCTTGGCTCGAGCAGCCAAGACTCTCCAGAGTCTGGGAGCACCGGACTGTCCGGTGGTGCACCGGACAGTGTCCGGTGGTGCACCGGACAGTGTCCGGTGCGCCAGGCTGCCTCGAGCGAAGTGGCCGCTCTCGGGAATTCACCGGCGACGTACGGCTATAATTCACCGGACTGTCCGGTGTGCACCGGACTGTCCGGTGAGCCAACGGTCGGCCAGGCCAACGGTCGGCTGCGCGATCTGTGCGGGACACGTGGCCGAGTCAACGGCTAGAAGGGGGCACCGGACTGTCCGGTGTGCACCGGACATGTCCGGTGCGCCAACGGCTCTCTGGCTGCCAACGGTCGACTTCGCTGAAAAAGGAAAGAAATCGGGCACCGGACAGTGTCCGGTGTGCACCGGACTGTCCGGTACGCTAGTCGACAGAAGGCAAGATCAGCCTTCCTAGATTGCTCTCAACGGCTCCTAGCTGCCTTGGGGCTATAAAAGGGACCCCTAGGCGCATGGAGGAGAACACCAAGCATACTTACAACATTCCTAAGCACCAAGACATCGATTCCGCGCATTTGTTTCTTTGTGATAGCATATAGAGCTCTTGTGGAGTTGTGAACTCATTGGGTTGTGTTGCGAGCTCTTGTTGCGACTTGTGTGCGTGTTGTTGATCTGATTTGTGAGTCTTGTGTGAGTTGCTCATCCCTCCCTTACTCCTCTTGATGAACCTGTTCATCGTTTTGAGTTGAGGAAGAAGGTTGATCTTGCTCCAATTGTTCCTGTGGTCGCACATCACCAATCGCCATGGTGCGCATAGCGGCCGTTGGAACGTCTTCTTCATCTACATCATCAAGATCAACAACTTGCTCTCTTGGAGAGCCATTAGTCTCATCAAATACAACGTCGCTAGAGACTTCAACCAAACCCGATGATTTGTTGAAGACTCTATACGCCTTTGTATTTGAGTCATAACCTAACAAAAACTCTTCTACAGCTTTGGGAGCAAACTTAGAATTTCTACCCTTCTTCACTAGAATGTAGCATTTGCTCCCAAATGCACGAAAGTAAGATACATTGGGTTTGTTACTGGTTAGAAGCTCATACGACGTCTTCTTGAGGAGGCGGTGAAGGTAGACCCTGTTGATGGCGTGGCAAGCCGTGTTCACGGCTTCCGACCAAAAGCACTCGGGGGTTTTGAACTCTCCAAGCATCGTCCTCGCCATATCGATTAGCGTCCTGTTCTTCCTCTCTACCACACCATTTTGTTGTGGTGTGTAGGGAGCGGAGAACTCGTGCTTGATCCCTTCCTCCTCAAGGTACTCCTCCACTTGAAGGTTCTTGAATTCGGACCTGTTGTCGCTCCTTATCTTCTTCACCTTAAGCTCAAACTCATTTTGAGCTCTCCTTAGGAAGCGCTTGAGGGTTCCTTGGGTCTCAGACTTATCCTGCAAAAAGAATACCCAAGTGAAGCGAGAAAAGTCATCCACAATAACTAAACCATACTTACTTCCCCCTATGCTTAGATAGGCGACGGGTCCGAAGAGGTCCATATGTAGCAGCTCTAGGGGCCTTGATGTGGTCATCACATTCTTGCTGTGATGTGCTCCTCCCACCTGTTTACCTGCTTGACATGCTGCACAAGGTCTATCTTTTTCGAATTGCACATTAGTCAAACCTATCACGTGTTCTCCCTTTAGAAGCTTGTGAAGGTTCTTCATCCCCACATGTGCTAAGCGGCGATGCCACAACCAGCCCATGCTAGTCTTAGCAATTAAGCATGCATCTAGACCGGCCTCTTCTTTTGCAAAATCAACTAAGTAAAGTTTGCCGTCTAATACACCCTTAAAAGCTAGTGAACCATCACTTCTCCTAAAGACAGACACATCTATGTTTGTGAATAAACAATTGTATCCCATATTGCATAATTGACTAACAGATAGTAAATTATATCCCAGAGACTCAACTAAAAACACATTAGAAATAGAGTGCTCATTTGAGATTGCAATTTTACCTAACCCTTTTACCTTGCCTTGGTTCCCATCATCGAAAATTATTGAATCTTGGGAATCCTTATTCTTGACGTAGGAGGTGAACATCTTCTTCTTCCCCGTCATATGGTTTGTGCATCCGCTGTCGATAATCCAGCTTGAACCCCCGGATGCATAAACCTGCAAGGCAAATTTAGGCTTGGGTCTTAGGTACCCAACTCATGTTGGGTCCTGCAAGGTTAGCACAAATATCCTTAGGGACCCAAATGCAAGTTTTGTCTCCCTTGCATCTTGCCCCTAATTTTCTAGCAACTATCTTCCTATCCTTTCTACAAATAGCAAACGAAGCATTTAAAGCATGATATATTGTAGAAGGTTCATTAACTTTCCTAGGAACATTAACAACATTTCTCCTAGGCATATTATGAACAACATTTCTCCTACCAACATTTCTATCATGCACATAAGAAGAACTAGAAGCAAACATGGCATGAGAATCAAAGGCATTATATGCATTACAACTCCTATAACCATTTCTAGATTGTCTCCTATCATAGTACATAAAGGCGTGGTTCTTTTGCACACTACTAGCCATAGGGGCCTTCCCTTTCTCCTTGGTGGAGATGGGAGCCTTATGGCTTGTCAAGTTCTTGGCTTCCCTCTTGTAGCCAAGTCCATCCTTAATTGAGGGATGTCTACCAATCGTGTAGGCATCCCTTGCAAATTTTAGCTTGTCAAATTCATTCTTGCTAGTTTTAAGTTGGGCATTGAGACTAGCTAATTCCTCATTTAATTTGGAAATTGAAACTAAATGATCACTACAAGCATCAATGTCAAAATCTTTACACCTATTACAAGTTTCAACAATTTCTACACACGAATTAGATTTATTAGCTACTTCTAGTTTAGCATGTAAATCATCATTAAAACTTTTTAACGTAGCAATAGTTTCATGACAAGAAGATAATTCACTAGAGAGCATTTCATTCCTCTTAATTTCTAGAGCAAGAGATTTTTGTGCTTCTACAAATTTATCATGTTCTTCATACAACAAATCCTCTTGTTTTTCTAAAAGCATATTCTTGTCATTCAAGGCATCAATTAATTCATTAATTTTGTCTACCTTGGTTCTATCTAATCCCTTGAATAAGCATGAGTAATCTATCTCATCATCATCACTAGACTCATCCTCACTTGAAGAATCATAAGTACTAGTATGAGTGCTTACTTTCTTCTCTCTTGCCATGAGGCAAGTGTGACGCTCGTTGGGGAAGAGGGATGACTTGTTGAAGGCGGTGGCGACGAGTCCTTCATTGTCAGAGTCGGAGGAGGAACAATCCGAATCCCACTCCTTTCCGATATGTGCCTCGCCCTTGGCCTTCTTGTAATGCTTCTTCTTCTCCCTCTTGTTCCCTTGGTCCTGATCACTATCATTGTCGGGACAGTTAGCAATAAAATGACCAAGATTACCGCATTTGAAGCATGAGCGCTTCCCCTTGGCTTTGGTCTTGCTTGGCTGCCCCTTGCGACCTTTAAGCGCCGTCTTGAAGCGCTTAATGATGAGGGCCATCTCCTCATCATTGAGCCCGGCCGCCTCAACTTGCGCCACCTTGCTTGGTAGCGCCTCCTTGCTCCTTGTTGCCTTGAGAGCAATGGGTTGAGGCTCATGAATAGGACCGTTCAACGCATCGTCCACGTATCTTGCCTCCTTGATCATCATTCGCCCGCTTACGAACTTCCCAAGAACTTCTTCGGGCGACATCTTGGTGTACCTGGGATTTTCACGTATATTGTTCACCAAATGAGGATCAAGAACGGTAAATGACCTTAGCATTAGGCGGACGACGTCGTGGTCCATCCATCGCGTGCTCCTGTAGCTCCTTATTTTGTTGATAAGGGTCTTGAGCCGGTTGTATGTTTGGGTTGGCTCCTCGCCCCTTATCATCGCGAACCGTCCAAGCTCGCCCTCCACCAACTCCATTTTGGTGAGCAAGGTGACGTCGTTCCCCTCATGAGAGATCTTGAGCGTGTCCTAGATCTGCTTGGCATTGTCCAAGTCGCTCACCTTGTGATACTCGTCCCTGCACAAAGAGGCTAGCAACACAGTAGTAGCTTGTGCATTTTTATGAATCTGTTCATTAATAAACACAGGGCTATCCGAGCTATCAAATTTCATTCCACTTTCCACAATCTCCCAAATGCTTGGATGGAGAGAAAACAGGTGAGTACGCATTTTGTGGCTCCAAAATCCGTAGTCCTCTCCATCAAAGTGAGGGGGCTTGCCAAGTGGAATGGGGAGCAATTGAGCATTTGAGCTATGCGGGATGCGCGAATAATCGAAAGAAAAGTTTGAGTTAACCGTCTTTTGTCTATCGTAGTCGTCGTCGTCCTTTTGGGAGGAGGAAGATCCGTCGCTGTCATAGTAGACAATTTCCTTGATGCGCCCTGTCTTCTTCTTCCTTCCGTCTTTTCTTTTGTGGCCCGAGCCTGAGTCGGTGGGCTTGTCATCATTGAGCTCGTTGACGAAGGACTCCTTCTCCTTGTCGTTGATCACCATCCCCTTGCCTTTAGGATCCATCTCTTCGGGCGGTTAGTCCCTTTCTTGAAGAGAACGGCTCTGATACCAATTGAGAGCACCTAGAGGGGGGGTGAATAGGTGATCCTATAAAACTTAAACTTATAGCCACCAAAAACTTGATTAGAGTGTTAGCACAGTAATCGCCAAGTGGCTAGAGAGAAGTCTTAGCAAAACACAATAACCACAAGAGAATAATCACAGAGATGACACAGTGGTTTATCCCGTGGTTCGGCCAAGACCAACGCTTGCCTACTCCATGTTGTGGCGTCCCAACGGACGAGGGTTGCAATCAACCCCTCTCAAGCGGTCCAAAGACCCACTTGAATACCACGGTGTTTTGCTTGCTTTTCTTATCCCGTTTGCGAGGAATCTCCACAACTTGGAGCCTCTCGCCCTTACACTTTTGATGTTCACGAAGAATCACGGAGTAAGGGAGGGATGAGCAACTCACACAAGACTCACAAATCAGATCAACAACACGCACACAAGTCGCAACAAGAGCTCGCAACACAACCCAATGAGTTCACAACTCCACAAGAGCTCTATATGCTATCACAAAGAAACAAATGCGCGGAATCGATGTCTTGGTGCTTAGGAATGTTGTAAGTATGCTTGGTGTTCTCCTCCATGCGCCTAGGGGTCCCTTTTATAGCCCCAAGGCAGCTAGGAGCCGTTGAGAGCAATCTAGGAAGGCTGATCTTGCCTTCTATCGACTGGCACACCGGACATTGTCCGGTGCCTGATTTCTTTCCTTTTTCAGCGAAGTCGACCGTTGGCAGCCAGAGAGCCGTTGGCGCACCGGACATGTCCGGTGCACACCGGACAGTCCGGTGCCCCCTTCTAGCCGTTGACTCGGCCACGTGTCCCGCACAGATCGCGCAGCCGACCGTTGGCCCGGCCGACCGTTGGCTCACCGGACAGTCCGGTGAATTATAGCCGTACGTCGCCGGTGAATTCCCGAGAGCGGCCACTTCGCTCGAGGCAGCCTGGCGCACCGGACACTGTCCGGTGCACCACCGGACACTGTCCGGTGCACCACCGGACAGTCCGGTGCATCACCGGACAGTCCAGTGCTCCCAGACTCTGCAGAGTCTTGGCTGCTCGAGCCAAGACATTTTCAATTGGATTTTTCCTGTTTCCAGCACTTAGACACAATACATTAGTCCATAAAACAATGTACTAAGTCTGAGAAACATACCTTTATCCTTGATTTGTACTTTGTCCACCATTTTACACTTAGGCACTTGTGTTGGACACTAAATCACCAAAACACTTAGAAATGGCCTAAGGGCACATTTCCCTTTCAATCTCCCCCTTTTTGGTGATTTATGCCAACACAACATAAAGCAAGTAGAAAAAATACAAAATCAATTCAAATAAGAACTCAAATTGTTTTGATTCAAATTTGACATATATGGATCACTCTTTGCCACCACTTGGTTTGTTTTTGCAAATCAAACTCTAATTTCTATCTCTAAGTCAAACACACATGTTAAGACATAAAGAGAGTCATTCCAAGAGAAATTGATTCAAGATTTCAAAAACTCCCCCTTTTTCCCATAATTAACACTTCTCCCCACTAGAAATCAACTTTTGACAAGAGAGACAATAAAAGAGTTTTGACAAACCAAAAGCTCTATTCTACTATTTTCAAAAACTCTCAAGTGGTAGCTGATCCATTTATCGCTTTGGCCTTTATTTTCTCCCCCTTTGGCATCAAGCACCAAAACAGGATAAATCTTGGCCCTTTAACCCCATTGCCTCACCAAAATCTTCAAATAAGAGTACAAAGGCAATAAGAGTATAAAGATGAACTTGGAAAAGTTAATCTTTTCATCGGAGTGCAGTGGAAGTCTTGCATGGTCCAAGTCCACCTTTTCCCTTTCAATCCTCCTTTGAGACTAAAACAACCAAACTCAAGAACATGGTTAGTCTCAAAGGGTCAAGTTGTAGCACAGCTCCCCCTAAATATGTGCATCACTTGCAAAAAGGACTTGTGAGGTCCAGGGAGTGTTTGTACAACCTGAGCACCACAATAAGCAACAAAATGCAGAATGAACATGATCAAAGGCATAAACACATGTATGCTACATTTCAATCCAAGTTCCGCGAATCTAAGATATTGAGCTCACTACGCAGCCTGCAAAAGGTCTTCTCATCTAGAGGCTTGGTAAAGATATCGGCTAGCTGGTTCTCGGTGCTAACATGAAACACTTCGATATCTCCCTTTTGCTGGTGGTCTCTCAAAAAGTGATGCCGGATGTCAATGTGCTTTGTGCGGCTGTGCTCAACAGGATTTTCCGCCATGCGGATAGCACTCTCATTATCACATAGGAGTGGGACTTTGCTCAGATTGTAGCCAAAGTCCCTGAGGGTTTGCCTCATCCAAAGTAGTTGCGTGCAACACTGTCCTGCGGCAACGTACTCGGCCTCAGCGGTGGATAGAGCAACGGAAGTTTGTTTCTTAGAGTTCCATGACACCAGGGACCTTCCTAAGAATTGGCACGTCCCCGATGTACTCTTCCTATCGACCTTACATCCAGCATAGTCGGAATCTGAATATCCAATCAAGTCAAAGGTAGACCCCTTTGGATACCAGAGCCCGAAGCAAGGCGTAGCAACTAAATATCTAAGGATTCGCTTCACTGCTACTAAGTGACACTCCTTAGGATCGGATTGAAATCTAGCACACATGCATACGCTAAGCATAATATCCGGTCTACTAGCACATAAGTAATTGCACATTAGTCAAACCTATCACGTGTTCTCCCTTTAGAAGCTTGTGAAGGTTCTTCATCCCCACATGTGCTAAGCGGCGATGCCACAGCCAGCCCATGCTAGTCTTAGCAATTAAGCATGCATCTAGACCGGCTTCTTCTTTTGCAAAATCAACTAAGTAAAGTTTGCCGTCTAATACACCCTTAAAAGCTAGTGAACCATCACTTCTCCTAAAGACAGACACATTTATGTTTGTGAATAAACAATTGTATCCCATATTGCATAATTGACTAACAGATAGTAAATTATATCCCAGAGACTCAACTAAAAACACATTAGAAATAGAGTGCTCATTTGAGATTGCAATTTTACCTAACCCTTTTACCTTGCCTTGGTTCCCATCACCGAAAATTATTGAATCTTGGGAATCCTTATTCTTGACGTAGGAGGTGAACATCTTCTTCTCCCCCGTCATATGGTTTGTGCATCCGTTGTCGATAATCCAGCTTGAACCCCCGGATGCATAAACCTGCAAGGCAAATTTAGGCTTGGGTCTTAGGTACCCAACTCATGTTGGGTCCTGCAAGGTTAGCACAAATATCCTTAGGGACCCAAATGCAAATTTTGTCTCCCTTGCATCTTGCCCCTAATTTTCTAGCAACTATCTTCCTATCCTTTCTACAAATAGCAAACGAAGCATTTAAAGCATGATATATTGTAGAAGGTTCATTAACTTTCCTAGGAACATTAACAACATTTCTCCTAGGCATATTATGAACAACATTTCTCCTACCAACATTTCTATCATGCACATAAGAAGAACTAGAAGCAAACATGGCATGAGAATCAAAGGCATTATATGCATTACAACTCCTATAACCATTTCTAGATTGTCTCCTATCATAGTACATAAAGGCGTGGTTCTTTTGCACACTACTAGCCATAGGGGGCCTTCCCTTTCTCCTTGGCGGAGATGGGAGCCTTATGGCTTGTCAAGTTCTTGGCTTCCCTCTTGTAGCCAAGTCCATCCTTAATTGAGGGATGTCTACCAATCGTGTAGGCATCCCTTGCAAATTTTAGCTTGTCAAATTCATTCTTGCTAGTTTTAAGTTGGGCATTGAGACTAGCTAATTCCTCATTTAATTTGGAAATTGAAACTAAATGATCACTACAAGCATCAATGTCAAAATCTTTACACCTATTACAAGTTTCAACAATTTCTACACACGAATTAGATTTATTAGCTACTTCTAGTTTAGCATGTAAATCATCATTAAAACTTTTTAACGTAGCAATAGTTTCATGACAAGAAGATAATTCACTAGAGAGCATTTCATTCCTCTTAATTTCTAGAGCAAGAGATTTCTGTGCTTCTACAAATTTATCATGTTCTTCATACAACAAATCCTCTTGTTTTTCTAAAAGCATATTCTTGTCATTCAAGGCATCAATTAATTCATTAATTTTGTCTACCTTGGTTCTATCTAATCCCTTGAATAAGCATGAGTAATCTATCTCATCATCATCACTAGACTCATCCTCACTTGAAGAATCATAAGTACTAGTATGAGTGCTTACTTTCTTCTCTCTTGCCATGAGGCAAGTGTGACGCTCGTTGGGGAAGAGGGATGACTTGTTGAAGGCGGTGGCGACGAGTCCTTCATTGTCAGAGTCGGAGGAGGAACAATCCGAATCCCACTCCTTTCCGATATGTGCCTCGCCCTTGGCCTTCTTGTAATGCTTCTTCTTCTCCCTCTTGTTCCCTTGGTCCTGATCACTATCATTGTCGGGACAGTTAGCAATAAAATGACCAAGCTTACCGCATTTGAAGCATGAGCGCTTCCCCTTGGCTTTGGTCTTGCTTGGCTGCCCCTTGCGACCTTTAAGCGCCGTCTTGAAGCGCTTAATGATGAGGGCCATCTCCTCATCATTGAGCCCGACCGCCTCAACTTGCGCCACCTTGCTTGGTAGCGCCTCCTTGCTCCTTGTTGCCTTGAGAGCAATGGGTTGAGGCTCATGAATAGGACCGTTCAACGCATCGTCCACGTATCTTGCCTCCTTGATCATCATTCGCCCGCTTACGAACTTCCCAAGAACTTCTTCGAGCGACATCTTGGTGTACCTGGGATTTTCACGTATATTGTTCACCAAATGAGGATCAAGAACGGTAAATGACCTTAGCATTAGGCGGACGACGTCGTGGTCCGTCCATCGCGTGCTCCCGTAGCTCCTTATTTTGTTGATAAGGGTCTTGAGCCGGTTGTATGTTTGGGTTGGCTCCTCGCCCCTTATCATCGCGAACCGTCCAAGCTCGCCCTCCACCAACTCCATTTTGGTGAGCAAGGTGACGTCGTTCCCCTCATGAGAGATCTTGAGGGTGTCCCAGATCTGCTTGGCATTGTCCAAGCCGCTCACCTTGTGATACTCGTCCCTGCACAAAGAGGCTAGCAACACAGTAGTAGCTTGTGCATTTTTATGAATCTGTTCATTAATAAACACAAGGCTATCCGAGCTATCAAATTTCATTCCACTTTCCACAATCTCCCAAATGCTTGGATGGAGAGAAAACAGGTGAGTACGCATTTTGTGGCTCCAAAATCCGTAGTCCTCTCCATCAAAGTGAGGGGGCTTGCCAAGTGGAATGGGGAGCAATTGAGCATTTGAGCTATGCGGGATGCGCGAATAATCGAAAGAAAAGTTTGAGTTAACCGTCTTTCGTCTATCGTAGTCGTCGTCGTCCTTTTGGGAGGAGGAAGATTCATCGCTGTCGTAGTAGACAATTTCCTTGATGCGCCTTGTCTTCTTCTTCCTTCCGTCTTTTCTTTTGTGGCCCGAGCCTGAGTCGGTGGGCTTGTCATCATTGAGCTCGTTGACAAAGGACTCCTTCTCCTTGTCGTTGATCACCATCCCCTTGCCTTTAGGATCCATCTCTTCGGGCGGTTAGTCCCTTTCTTGAAGAGAACAGCTCTGATACCAATTGAGAGCACCTAGAGGGGGGGTGAATAGGTGATCCTATAAAACTTAAACTTATAGCCACCAAAAACTTGATTAGAGTGTTAGCACAGTAATCGCCAAGTGGCTAGAGAGAAGTCTTAGCAAAACACAATAACCACAAGAGAATAATCACAGAGATGACACAGTGGTTTATCCCGTGGTTCGGCCAAGACCAACGCTTGCCTACTCCACGTTGTGGCGTCCCAACGGACGAGGGTTGCAATCAACCCCTCTCAAGCAGTCCAAAGACCCACTTGAATACCACGGTGTTTTGCTTGCTTTTCTTATCCCGTTCGCGAGGAATCTCCACAACTTGGAGCCTCTCGCCCTTACACTTTTGATGTTCACGAAGAATCACGGAGTAAGGGAGGGATGAGCAACTCACACAAGACTCACAAATCAGATCAACAACACGCACACAAGTCACAACAAGAGCTCGCAACACAACCCAATGAGTTCACAACTCCACAAGAGCTCTATATGCTATCACAAAGAAACAAATGCGCGGAATCGATGTCTTGGTGCTTAGGAATGTTGTAAGTATGCTTGGTGTTCTCCTCCATGCGCCTAGGGGTCCCTTTTATAGCCCCAAGGCAGCTAGGAGCCGTTGAGAGCAATCTAGGAAGGCTGATCTTGCCTTCTATCGACTGGCACACCGGACACTGTCCGGTGCCCGATTTCTTTCCTTTTTCAGCGAAGTCGACCGTTGGCAGCCAGAGAGCCGTTGGCGCACCGGACATGTCCGGTGCACACCGGACAGTCCGGTGCCCCCTTCTATCCGTTGACTCGGCCACGTGTCCCGCACAGATCGCGCAGCCGACCGTTGGCCCGGCCGACCGTTGGCTCACCGGACAGTCCGGTGCACACCGGACAGTCCGGTGAATTATAGCCGTACGTCGCCGGTGAATTCCCGAGAGCGGCCACTTCGCTCGAGGCAGCCTGGCGCACCGGACACTGTCCGGTGCACCACCGGACAGTCCGGTGCATCACCGGACAGTCCGGTGCTCCCAGACTCTGCAGAGTCTTGGCTGCTCGAGCCAAGACATTTTCAATTGGATTTTTCCTGTTTCTAGCACTTAGACACAATACATTAGTCCATAAAACAATGTACTAAGTCTGAGAAACATACCTTTATCCTTGATTTGTACTTTGTCCACCATTTTACACTTAGGCACTTGTGTTGGACACTAAATCACCAAAACACTTAGAAATGGCCTAAGGGCACATTTCCCTTTCAATCTCCCCCTTTTTGGTGATTTATGCCAACACAACATAAAGCAAGTAGAAAAAATACAAAATCAATTCAAATAAGAACTCAAATTGTTTTGATTCAAATTTGACATATATGGATCACTCTTTGCCACCACTTGGTTTGTTTTTGCAAATCAAACTCTAATTTCTATCTCTAAGTCAAACACACATGTTAAGACATAAAGAGAGTCATTCCAAGAGAAATTGATTCAAGATTTCAAAAACTCCCCCTTTTTCCCATAATTAACACTTCTCCCCACTAGAAATCAACTTTTGACAAGAGAGACAATAAAAGAGTTTTGACAAACCAAAAGCTCTATTCTACTATTTTCAAAAACTCTCAAGTGGTAGCTGATCCATTTATCGCTTTGGCCTTTATTTTCTCCCCCTTTGGCATCAAGCACCAAAACGGGATAAATCTTGGCCCTTTAACCCCATTGCCTCACCAAAATCTTCAAATAAGAGTACAAAGGCAATAAGAGTATAAAGATGAACTTGGAAAAGTTACTCTTTTCATCGGAGTGCAGTGGAAGTCTTGCATGGTCCAAGTCCACCTTTTCCCTTTCAATCCTCCTTTGAGACTAAAACAACCAAACTCAAGAACATGGTTAGTCTCAAAGGGTCAAGTTGTAGCACAGCTCCCCCTAAATATGTGCATCACTTGCAAAAAGGACTTGTGAGGTCCCGGGAGTGTTTGTACAACCTGAGCACCACAATAAGCAACAAAATGCAGAATGAACATGATCAAAGGCATAAACACATGTATGCTACATTTCAATCCAAGTTCCGCGAATCTAAGATATTGAGCTCACTACGCAGCCTGCAAAAGGTCTTCTCATCTAGAGGCTTGGTAAAGATATCGGCTAGCTGGTTCTCGGTGCTAACATGAAACACTTCGATATCTCCCTTTTGCTGGTGGTCTCTCAAAAAGTGATGCCGGATGTCAATGTGCTTTGTGCGGCTGTGCTCAACAGGATTTTCCGCCATGCGGATAGCACTCTCATTATCACATAGGAGTGGGACTTTGCTCAGATTGTAGCCAAAGTCCCTGAGGGTTTGCCTCATCCAAAGTAGTTGCGTGCAACACTGTCCTGCGGCAACGTACTCGGCCTCAGCGGTGGATAGAGCAACGGAAGTTTGTTTCTTAGAGTTCCATGACACCAGGGACCTTCCTAAGAATTGGCACGTCCCCGATGTACTCTTCCTATCGACCTTACATCCAGCATAGTCGGAATCTGAATATCCAATCAAGTCAAAGGTAGACCCCTTTGGATACCAGAGCCCGAAGCAAGGCGTAGCAACTAAATATCTAAGGATTCGCTTCACTGCTACTAAGTGACACTCCTTAGGATCGGATTGAAATCTAGCACACATGCATACGCTAAGCATAATATCCGGTCTACTAGCACATAAGTAATTGCACATTAGTCAAACCTATCACGTGTTCTCCCTTTAGAAGCTTGTGAAGGTTCTTCATCCCCACATGTGCTAAGCGGCGATGCCACAGCCAGCCCATGCTAGTCTTAGCAATTAAGCATGCATCTAGACCGGCCTCTTCTTTTGCAAAATCAACTAAGTAAAGTTTGCCGTCTAATACACCCTTAAAAGCTAGTGAACCATCACTTCTCCTAAAGACAGACACATCTATGTTTGTGAATAAACAATTGTATCCCATATTGCATAATTGACTAACAGATAGTAAATTATATCCCAGAGACTCAACTAAAAACACATTAGAAATAGAGTGCTCATTTGAGATTGCAATTTTACCTAACCCTTTTACCTTGCCTTGGTTCCCATCACCGAAAATTATTGAATCTTGGGAATCCTTATTCTTGACGTAGGAGGTGAACATCTTCTTCTCCCCCGTCATATGGTTTGTGCATCCGCTGTCGATAATCCAGCTTGAACCCCCGGATGCATAAACCTGCAAGGCAAATTTAGGCTTGGGTCTTAGGTACCCAACTCATGTTGGGTCCTGCAAGGTTAGCACAAATATCCTTAGGGACCCAAATGCAAGTTTTGTCTCCCTTGCATCTTGCCCCTAATTTTCTAGCAACTATCTTCCTATCCTTTCTACAAATAGCAAACGAAGCATTTAAAGCATGATATATTGTAGAAGGTTCATTAACTTTCCTAGGAACATTAACAACATTTCTCCTAGGCATATTATGAACAACATTTATCCTACCAACATTTCTATCATGCACATAAGAAGAACTAGAAGCAAACATGGCATGAGAATCAAAGGCATTATATGCATTACAACTCCTATAACCGTTTCTAGATTGTCTCCTATCATAGTACATAAAGGCGTGGTTCTTTTGCACACTACTAGCCATAGGGGCCTTCCCTTTCTCCTTGGCGGAGATGGGAGCCTTATGGCTTGTCAAGTTCTTGGCTTCCCTCTTGTAGCCAAGTCCATCCTTAATTGAGGGATGTCTACCAATCGTGTAGGCATCCCTTGCAAATTTTAGCTTGTCAAATTCATTCTTGCTAGTTTTAAGTTGGGCATTGAGACTAGCTAATTCCTCATTTAATTTGGAAACTGAAACTAAATGATCACTACAAGCATCAATGTCAAAATCTTTACACCTATTACAAGTTTCAACAATTTCTACACACGAATTAGATTTATTAGCTACTTCTAGTTTAGCATGTAAATCATCATTAAAACTTTTTAACGTAGCAATAGTTTCATGACAAGAAGATAATTCACTAGAGAGCATTTCATTCCTCTTAATTTCTAGAGCAAGAGATTTCTGTGCTTCTACAAATTTATCATGTTCTTCATACAACAAATCCTCTTGTTTTTCTAAAAGCATATTCTTGTCATTCAAGGCATCAATTAATTCATTAATTTTGTCTACCTTGGTTCTATCTAATCCCTTGAATAAGCATGAGTAATCTATCTCATCATCATCACTAGACTCATCCTCACTTGAAGAATCATAAGTACTAGTATGAGTGCTTACTTTCTTCTCTCTTGCCATGAGGCAAGTGTGACGCTCGTTGGGGAAGAGGGATGACTTGTTGAAGGCGGTGGCGGCGAGTCCTTCATTGTCAGAGTCGGAGGAGGAACAATCTGAATCCCACTCCTTTCCGATATGTGCCTCACCCTTGGCCTTCTTGTAATGCTTCTTCTTCTCCCTCTTGTTCCCTTGGTCCTGATCACTATCATTGTCGGGACAGTTAGCAATAAAATGACCAAGCTTACCGCATTTGAAGCATGAGCGCTTCCCCTTGGCTTTGGTCTTGCTTGGCTGCCCCTTGCGACCTTTAAGCGCCGTCTTGAAGCGCTTAATGATGAGGGCCATCTCCTCATCATTGAGCCCGGCCGCCTCAACTTGCGCCACCTTGCTTGGTAGCGCCTCCTTGCTCCTTGTTGCCTTGAGAGCAATGGGTTGAGGCTCATGAATAGGACCGTTCAATGCATCGTCCACGTATCTTGCCTCCTTGATCATCATTCGCCCGCTTACGAACTTCCCAAGAACTTCTTCGGGCGACATCTTGGTGTACCTGGGATTTTCACGTATATTGTTCACCAAATGAGGATCAAGAACGGTAAATGACCTTAGCATTAGGCGGACGACGTCGTGGTCCGTCCATCGCGTGCTCCCGTAGCTCCTTATTTTGTTGATAAGGGTCTTGAGCCGGTTGTATGTTTGGGTTGGCTCCTCGCCCCTTATCATCGCGAACTGTCCAAGCTCGCCCTCCACCAACTCCATTTTGGTGAGCAAGGTGACGTCGTTCCCCTCATGAGAGATCTTGAGGGTGTCCCAGATCTGCTTGGCATTGTCCAAGCCGCTCACCTTGTGATACTCGTCCCTGCACAAAGAGGCTAGCAACACAGTAGTAGCTTGTGCATTTTTATGAATCTGTTCATTAATAAACACAGGGCTATCCGAGCTATCAAATTTCATTCCACTTTCCACAATCTCCCAAATGCTTGGATGGAGAGAAAACAGGTGAGTACGCATTTTGTGGCTCCAAAATCCGTAGTCCTCTCCATCAAAGTGAGGGGGCTTGCCAAGTGGAATGGGGAGCAATTGAGCATTTGAGCTATGCGTGATGCGCGAATAATCGAAAGAAAAGTTTGAGTTAACCGTCTTTCGTCTATCGTAGTCGTCGTCGTCCTTTTGGGAGGAGGAAGATTCGTCGCTGTCGTAGTAGACAATTTCCTTGATGCGCCTTGTCTTCTTCTTCCTTCCGTCTTTTCTTTTGTGGCCCGAGCCTGAGTCGGTGGGCTTGTCATCATTGAGCTCGTTGACAAAGGACTCCTTCTCCTTGTCGTTGATCACCATCCCCTTGCCTTTAGGATCCATCTCTTTGGGCGGTTAGTCCCTTTCTTGAAGAGAACAGCTCTGATACCAATTGAGAGCACCTAGAGGGGGGGTGAATAGGTGATCCTATAAAACTTAAACTTATAGCCACCAAAAACTTGATTAGAGTGTTAGCACAGTAATCGCCAAGTGGCTAGAGAGAAGTCTTAGCAAAACATAATAACCACAAGAGAATAATCACAGAGATGACACAGTGGTTTATCCCGTGGTTCAGCCAAGACCAACGCTTGCCTACTCCACGTTGTGGCGTCCCAACGGACGAGGGTTGCAATCAACCCCTCTCAAGCGGTCCAAAGACCCACTTGAATACCACGGTGTTTTGCTTGCTTTTCTTATCCCGTTCGCGAGGAATCTCCACAACTTGGAGCCTCTCGCCCTTACACTTTTGATGTTCACGAAGAATGACGGAGTAAGGGAGGGATGAGCAACTCACACAAGACTCACAAATCAGATCAACAACACGCACACAAGTCGCAACAAGAGCTCGCAACACAACCCAATGAGTTCACAACTCCACAAGAGCTCTATATGCTATCACAAAGAAACAAATGCGCGGAATCGATGTCTTGGTGCTTAGGAATGTTGTAAGTATGCTTGGTGTTCTCCTCCATGCGCCTAGGGGTCCCTTTTATAGCCCCAAGGCAGCTAGGAGCCGTTGAGAGCAATCTAGGAAGGCTGATCTTGCCTTCTGTCGACTGGCGCACCGGACAGTCCGGTGCACACCGGACACTGTCCGGTGCCCGATTTCTTTCCTTTTTCAGCGAAGTCGACCGTTGGCAGCCAGAGAGCCGTTGGCGCACCGGACATGTCCGGTGCACACCGGACAGTCCGGTGCCCCCTTCTAGCCGTTGACTCGGCCACGTGTCCCGCACAGATCGCGCAGCCGACCGTTGGCCCGGCCGACCGTTGGCTCACCGGACAGTCCGGTGCACACCGGACAGTCCGGTGAATTATAGCCGTACGTCGCCGGTGAATTCCCGAGAGCGGCCACTTCGCTCGAGGCAGCCTGGCGCACCGGACACTGTCCGGTGCACCACCGAACACTGTCCGGTGCATCACCGGACAGTCCGGTGCTCCCAGACTCTGCAGAGTCTTGGCTGCTCGAGCCAAGACATTTTCAATTGGATTTTTCCTATTTCCAGCACTTAGACACAATACATTAGTCCATAAAACAATGTACTAAGTCTGAGAAACATACCTTTATCCTTGATTTGTACTTTGTCCACCATTTTACACTTAGGCACTTGTGTTGGACACTAAATCACCAAAACACTTAGAAATGGCCTAAGGGCACATTTCCCTTTCAATCATCCCCACTTGAACTGCCTCCAGTATTCGTGCAATTTGTTGTTGGCCCTCTCTTGATCAAAAATTTATCCTTTTGTTACTGCCCTAATTAAAAAATCCTGATTAGAGTGTTGGTGTGGATAAAGAAAACGATAAAAGATCACTGCAGAACAGTAGAAGAATTAGAAAAGTAAAAACAAGAGGCTACCTAACCTGCGATGGAACCAGACAACTAATCATGGATGGATGAGTGATGGGCACAAGCACAAATGTCAAACGATGGTGGCGGCGTGGCAGCAAAATGTAGCAGGCGAGCGATCAGGGATACCAAACAAAAGAAACCTTCGGATCTAGTCTGCAGTGGGGGGTTGTGGGCCTGCAAAAGAAGCCCAACAGGCCAAGCGATCAATGAAAAATAAGGGACTGGGGGCCTATGAAAGGGAAATGTGCCCTTGAGCCATTTCGATAATTGTTTTGGTGATTGAATGTCCAACACATTGTTTTAAACTCACATGTGCTAAGTAGGTAAAAAGTGCACATCAAAGAACAAGGTATGTTTCTAGACTTAGTAAATTGTTTTTGGGTACTAACATATTTATCTAAGTGCTAGAGGCATGGCCAAGAAAAGATAAAAAGGGTTGAAGAAGAAGTGGTTGTGATCAGCCAAACCAGCACTAGCCTGGCACACCGGACAGTCTGGTGGTGCACCGGACAGTGTCTGGTGCCCAGGCTGGCCCGACGGCGAAGTCGCTGCTCTCGGGAATTGGCGGGGCGACATGGCTATAAATCACCGGACTGTCCGATGAGTCTTTAGCGCCCGCGCCCAAGCACTTCGGCGGCGAACTCGTCGCTCTCGGGAAAATGAGAAGGCACCGCGGCTAAAAATCATCGGACTATCCGATGGCACACCGGACTGTCCGATGAGCCAAAGGCGCCCACAGCCAACAGTCATCTGCACGATCAACGGGCAACACGTGGCCGAGCCAACGGTCGGATGGTCACACCAGGCTGTCCGGTGTGCACCGGATAGTGTCCGGTGCGCCAACAGGCCTGGAGGACCAACGGTCGGCTGTGCCCGATATGGAAGGAAATCGAGCACCGGACAGGAACTGTTCATGTCCAGTGGTGCACCGGACTGTCCGGTGCACCACTCGATAGAAGGCAAGATTTGCCTTCCAAGTTGATCTTCAACGTCTCCTAGCTGCCTTGGGGCTATAAAAGGGACCCCTAGGCGCATGGAGCAGAACACCAAGCATTCTCTAAGCATCTTAAGACTGCTAGACTCCGCCTCCACGCATTTGGATTGTTGTGTTAGTGATTTGAGCTCTGTTTGAGTTGAAAACTCCCTGCGCCGTGTTTTGAGCTCAAGTTTGGCTTGTGTGCGTGTGTGTGCTACGGATTGAGTCTTGCGTGTGTTTCTTTCCCTCCCTTACTTCTGTGCTTCTTGTGTGATCATCATTGTAAGAGCGAGAGGCTCCAACTTGTGGAGATTCCTCGCAAACGGGAAGAGAACTCAAAAGAAAAGATTGTGGTATTCAAGTTGATCATTGAATCACTTGAAAGGGGTTGAGTGCAACCCTCGTCCATTGGGACGCCACAACGTGGAAGTAGGCAAGTATTACTTGGCCGAACCACGGGATAAAAACAGTGTGTCTCTTGTGTTGCTTTTCTGTGTGATTGATTCTATCTCAAGACTCGCTTTATAACCACTTGGTTTAATCAAACTAACATATTATAAACCAAGTTTGTGTTATCAGTATTGAATTTTGCAGGATCACCTATTCACCCCCCCCCCCTCTAGGTGCTCTCAGCCAGCAATTGAATTAGAGTGGGGGCCTAATTAAATGGGCTCTAGACACAATAGGTCGTTGCTGAAAATTGACTGGGGGGGCGTAGCCCCCGCTCTGCTGTACGTGCGTCCGCCCATGGCTCTTGATTGTTTTCCTCCCTGCACCGTAGTTCATCTTTGTAACACCTTGAATTTTGGAGTATAAAAAATTATTTGCTCTATACTCAAAATTCAGGTGTTACTCTTTCCTTTCTTCGCTTTTCTTTTCCCTTTATTAAAACAATAGAGTTATTTTTCTATGTTGGCATGAGCCCTAGAAGTGCTTTGGTTGTTGCATTCATGTTGTTGCAAGGTGTTTCTAAGTGCAAGAAGTGTTTGAAACATGTTAATATGCCTTGTAGAAGTTTCCACTAACTTTTCAGGTTTTTCTGAATATTTTTCTATTTTCCAAGAACCAAAATATTTTTATTTGAGGTACTCAAAACATTTTCAAAAGTTCTAAATATGTTTTTTGAGTTTATTTTATGCCAATTTGTGTTTAGGACTTTTCCTAGAAATTTTGGGCCATTCGAGATATTTTTCGGACATTAAAACGATTTTCAGCCTTTTGTGGAGTTATTTCAATTTTAAAAATAGGATTATTACGAAAAATAAAATATCTTCAAACCCTAGCAATATATATATGGCTGGAACCCTCTCGTTGAACCCTTTCCATATCCTAAAACTGTTTCCCTAGTTTCGATTCACATTCCCGAAATTGCTCGCCGAAGATCGGTGCGGTTCTAACTCCTGCGAGCAATTACTTTCACTCCGTGCGTCGTTGGCGGAATCTGAGCGTACCGCTGCGTTCGTCTTGTCGAGCGCTTCATCCCGGTGCCTTCGATTCATCGATCCAACCGTCAATTTTCCTCCAATCGATGATTTTTTCTTGGCTCCGGCGAACTCCGTCTTCTCCGGTAAGCTTCCCTCCATTATTGCCCATAGAGTTCTCCATTTTTCCTCCCCTCCCTCTCTCTGCCTGGCAGTGGCGTCCCCTTACCCCCCCCCTCTCCCCCTGCTTGCCTCTCCCCCGTGATGGTGGTGGTTGGCGGCGGTGATGATCGAGCGCATCCCTCGCTCGCACCCGTGGCCGGCAACGTCCCTCCGCTCCCCTGCGCCCAGTCGGCCTACTCCATCCTCCTCCTCCTTCCCTTGTCATGGTGAGAGGAAGAATATGGAGGGAGGAAGGAGATGTTTTTTTCCGAAAAAGTCCCTAGAGTATTTTAAAACTGTGCGCAGAGAAGTGTTCTAGTTTAAAAATGCGATATCTTTTGCATTTTAAATCCGATTCGCTCCGTTTAAGTCACGTTAGATTTGTATTAAAATTGTCTACATATTAGAAATATTATTATCTGATGTTACATATTTTATGTAATTATTTAAATGTTTGTTTTACCAATGATTATTAAAGTAGTGTTCCAATTAAGTCAAATTTAGGGTTTTCAACTTTCGTGTTTATGAATAAACACCAACGTGGTTAATATTAACTAAATTACTATTTATTAATAATTGTTTAGTATAATTGTGTTATCTATTTAATAGTCCTCGCGTGTCACATTGGTCTGCGCGCCGTGCACGTGTTGTTCGCGCGCTGTCGTGCTATTTCGTACGTCGTGCATTTCGTCTTGCGTCGTTAATTCGTCTCGTTTAGAGTCGCTAATATTATTTAAATTGCTTATTTAACTAAGAGTTGTTAGTATAACAGATTAATTAAAACTAGGTGATAACTCTATTTCACATTTAATAATTGTTGATTAACGCAATGTTGAATTAAATGTTCTAGTTCATAATTATATAACGTGAACGCGTTAACTTTCAATCGTAGCTTTGATCTCGACATTTCTTTTTCTCGTGTGACCGTAGAAGCGAGCGCTATTTTGTATTGCACGTGTTTATAATGTTTTCCTTTGTATGGTGTACTGTTACTTTTTCTGTTTCAAGAATGTTGGATGTATGTTCGCAATCGCTTAGATAACGTTCCGTCCGCGGAGTCCGTGGAAGTTGTAGGAGAAGCCCCTGAGCAGCAGCAGCTTGGTGAAGGCAAGTGTCCTCTGACCTATTATGTCATATTTACTTTATATTTCACTGTCCTATATACTATGAGTAACCTAAGGATTGACTAGATTTCTGTTTATCCTGTCCATAATTAGCTTTTTGGGTTGGGTTATTATGATTAGCTACATGCTAGTGCTTTACCCTAATCAATGAACATGATGGGAATTACTTTATGATACGATGATTCATTATGATTATGTGCTTGTGGCATTTTAGGGGGGCTCGAGTTGTTTCCTGAGTGCCTCTCTGTAAGGACCTGTTCATTGAGAGACCACCCGGGACAAAAGTACAACCATAAGGGTGGTATGGAACACCCTTAGTTGATTAATTGGAGCAACCTAGGGATGTAGTTTGCTTCACCGTTGTGCTATCAATGAGGCTGGGGCATAGTGCTTGTTCTGCTAAGGGTGGGTGTCGAGGTTCATTCGATTTGGTTTTGTTAGTCACCCACCTTAGGGAGGGGTATTGTGTTTGTACGACTGGCGAAACCTAACGGGCGGCTACACACCAAGAGAATCTTTGTAAAGGCTACATAGTGAATCCCTAGTCATTCACCTCGTTAGTGAAGATCAGGTCTTGCAAACCCAGGCTAGAAAGGGATCACGACTCGTGGGTAAAGTGTGCAACCTCTGCAGATGGTTAGAAATTGGTATATCAGTTATGCTCTCAATTAAGAGCAGGTACGTTCCTCTCTGAGAAGATGCTTTCTTTTGGGAATATCAACTTGGGTTCTATGATAAAACTTGACTTCTACTAATGATAAATACCTAACCAACTAAAAGCAACTGCTTTGAGCTTAACCCCACATAAAGTTAGTCCACTTCAGCTAAACGAGACATTTGCTGAGTACGTTGATGTGTACTCACCCTTGCTTAAACACCAAACACTAGGTTGTCCCCATTGCAACCATTGCTCAGGAGAAGACGGAAACAACACGGAGGATTTTTAGGAGTTTTAGGACTTTGAGGAGTTCTAAACTAGATTAGCAGCAAACCCCAGTCGGCTGACTATGAAGGCCTTATTTTACTATGTTTCGTTCAACACTTAGATTTATGTTCAAGTTAATGACTATGTGGATGTTTCGGACATCATGATGTAATAAAGTAATACCTCTTTCCGCTATTATTTGAGCATAGTGTGATGATGTCCAATTATGTAATCATTGTGTATGTAAATTTATGATCCTGGCACGTACATGGTTCGCATTCGGTTTACCTTCCAAAACTGGGTGTGACAATCTTCGTGTTGCCATGAACGCGATGCTTCAATGTTATTTTGCATGTCGCGGCGGCTGTTGATGTGGTTGCGCAAGTTCTTAGTGGCGAGGACAAGGGGAGCCATTGCTAGGAGGTAGTTTGCTGCATGAGTGAGAAGCTGCCAATAAACTTCCCCTTCTGGTGACTTGGGAAGGTCATGTGCAATTTGGGCAAGCATGTTGCCCGTTTGGCTTAGGTGTGCTTGGCCCCAATGAACTCCAATAACAGATTGCATGGAGCGAATGGCGGCCCCCATGAGGGGCATGCTCGTGCTCGACTTGCGCATAAGCAGTCTCGTTTTCACGCGCGCGTTCCTGAGCAGCACGACAGCCCATGCGGGTGCAGCATGGGGACGGATCCATGTGGAGATCAGTATCCTGGACGTAGATGGAGCTTCACCACCTCATTGTGTGCCCTTTGGGGTGGTGGTGATTGTGAGCCCCAATGGTAGCCTAGTCAGAGGGACTTCTTCATCAGCTTCTAGGAGCCGTTGCAATAGAGGGACTAGAGAGTGTGCCTCCCATGCACCCCCCTCCGTTCTAGAGACGTGCTCTCGATAAAGGACGGGCTATCGGTCCACACCATTCCTTCCTCCTACTGATCTAAGTCTAGACTCGAATTGAGGATGTGGATAATAGGGTGCACCGCATTGGAGGTGTCGTGGCGCCTAACTAGGGAAGAAGCACTGAAGTAGATTCGAGCTCGGTCAATGAGGCAACGATCCTCCATGGCTTAGTTGTCGCCCGAGATGCCCGAACTCGAGAATGGGTCGATGTGACTCATGTTGGTGCAGCCAGCGTTCAAGGCCTAGCCACTGTTGTTCTCGGGGTTGCCGCGAGCTTGAACGAGGAGCCATTCTTGGCTGGAGCAGTAGACAACTGCCTTTTGGTCTCCTTCCTTGCATTAGCAATGCAGTGTCGGGTTTCGCTCCAATCGGTGGTGTAGGAAATCGATCCAAAACAGAATATCTCAATTAGAGTGAAGATGATTAGGTTAACAAAGGTGATGGCCATGGAGCTATTCAAAGTCGATGTCGCTGCCCCTACTTGGCACACCAATTGTCGGTGTTTAGTACCGGCAATGAACTATGGGGTGTATCGCATAGTGCTTTTGGTGGTGGCGAGATCGAATGTAGCTCGATGGTTCGTGATGAACATGACAAAACACAAAGATTTAGATAGGTTTGGGCCACTCAGAGGCATAATACCCTACGCTCTGCATACTGCATGGATGAGTTTGCTCTTGATTTGTGGCTACAAATGTATGAGAAATAGAACAATCAATGTCTTGACTACTGTCTACTCACTCATCATTTCCTAGAAATAAGATCAAAACCACCCACTAACATCTTCCTACATGTCCATGCAACCACTTCGACTCTATTGTGATGTCGGGCTCTGTGCCGACCATATTAGAGAAAGATTGCCATAAACATTGATGCATTGGACTCCAAGTCTAGTATCGTCTTTGTGTTAGAGTCCACCAGTTTGCCCACAAGAAAGAGTTCTTGGCTCACCTGTGTTGTCTCTGGGTCTGAGTTCATTAGGTAGTCTAGGAAATCATCTACCTGGTTCACCTAGAACCTTTAATGTATCATAGACCTAATCCGGGTTATGAAGACTTGGGGGATATCTACCCCCCATAATTGGATCCTATGAACAAGTTTGTCGAACCTATAAGAAAATGAACCAAGATCTATTTGATTTTTAAGTTTTGGTGTTTGATGATCAGCTTTAACAATTTGGACTAACATTATTTGCTAGTGTTTTTTGTTATATTTCAAAGGATGTAACATATACATGGACAAAATAAAGTGATGATCAAGTTGATCAAGCAAGAATGATAATAAAAGACTTATTAAGGGCCTATAAAATCATGTGAGAGTACAACACACAAGATAGGAAGAATCGACAAAGAGACACGAAGAACCAGAGAAAAATAGGTAGCTGAGCAGCAAATATTGTGTCTAGTGAGGCACCAGATAAACCACTGGATATGAGGTCCGTTATATTGAGGAAATGGATACTAAGGCAAAGTACACCAGAAACATAGGTATATGTCGAACATCACACTGAATCTGGCACTGAAAGAAGTATACAATGTGTTTGGGGAGATCCATACGACACCGGACATGTCTAGTGTGCTACCAAATACCCCACCAGATAGGGTACTTAGAGAGATTGCACAACAATCCAAGAAGGACTATAACACACTAGATGTGTTTGGTGTAATGCTAGTCAAAGCATCAGATGCTCATACTCAAATGTTCTACAACAGCTAGTCCAAACGGCTAGCTGACGTGTATGCACTAGATGTGTCTGGTGACTACACCGGACATGTGTCGATTGCACAATTTTTTGTCACTTCCAACGGCTAGTTTTGGATTTGGGGGTTGTATATACCCACCCAACTAGTCATTTTGAGATGTAAGGGAGCCAAGGAATAAAACAAGAGAGTTTAGGCTCATCTCTAGTAGGTTTAGGCACTCAAGTGCTCAAAGACCACTCGATGATTAACATAAGTGCTTTGAGAAGTGCTTGGATTAATTAGACCACATTATATAGTACTTGCTCTAGGTTTTCCCTAGTGCTAGATGTGAGGAATAGACACCTCTACCCCTTGATGCATGTGTGCACCATTGTATTAAGTTTTGTTGAGTGGGAATTGTAAGTCTTGTAATATCAAACCAACTACGTTTGTGGTGCGACCAGCACCATGTACTAGGGGAATGAGGCACACAACATTTCAACCAAATACTCGATAGTTGAGACCTGACTAGGAGGTTGGCTCTTGCATGGGCATTCCCTTGCCTGCGCATCCAATGAGGATTATGTGGAAGCTTGGGTTCTTCTCGATATCTTCGTAAAAATACTAACACATCAATAGGAGTTTGTATCTCTATCGTACTTAAGCTTATGCATTTATATTGTGTTGCCTTGGTTGTGTACATTATGTTCCTAGCTTAGTCACATGCTAGTGGATAGGTTTGTAACCTAGCTTTCTGTTGGGTACTTGATCTCAACCCCCTGAAGGTGTTGAAAACCAAGGCAACAAATGTTAAGAAACGAAGACCTTCGTCCTGAGGTTGACGCTCCTTCGGAGTGTAAACATGAAGGATGAAGATCTTCGGACAAGAATGTATAACAGAAGTGGAATGTAATATAAAGAGACAAGCGAAATAATACATGAGAACTTATCTCTATTGCCTTAGTGTTCTTAGTTTGTCTCCCATTACATTAGACAAAATTTACAAAACATACCTTCGACTCTTGAACAATGGGATACACGAAGGTCCTTCGAAGGCTAAGCACTACGAAGTAATGGCCCATGCACTGTTCATCTATTTATAGGGAGATGAGCCGCCTTAATATAGATTTACAATAATGCCCATCAATTTTTACATAAGTCATTTATAGGCGACATTAGGACAGTAATGTATTTTCTTCGTTCTTAGCTATGCAGGTTTCAACCTTCGTCGTTCGGTAGCCTCCCCCTTTGGCCTACGCCCGAAGCTGCTGCCTTCGGCCATCATCTTTGTTTCTTGTACATAGACGAAGCGCCTTTGTACACTGCTTTAGCCGAAGCTTAGCTTCGTCCGTTAGTAGGAACATTCCTGAAATACACTTGCTAATGCTGAAGCGATATGTTAGATAGGTGATCTTCGCTAATAAGTGATCTTCGGCATAAGAGGCCCCAACAGTTTCATAACTCCTTTATGATAGGGATAGCAACACTTAGTTAAAACCGTAGTTGCACACAAGATAGATTGATTTTATTTAATAGAGAAAAACAAAGGTCATAGTTTCAAGAGAAATTAGATTACCTAATTCACCTCTCTCTCTCTCTCTTAGGCATCACTGTTCCAATTAGACCCAAGGTGCATGAGTCCAACGGTTGAAAACAAACAATATACACTACCGGAATTCGGCTCTTTGCCGAGTGCCGGCGGCTTTGCCGAGTACTTTTTATCGGGCACTCGGCAAAGTCGACTTTGCCGAGGGCCGCTCTCGGCAGAGTCCTGCGCTCGGTAAAGATCTTGTTTACCGAGTGCAGGGCACTCGGCACAGCCAAGCACTCGGCAAAGACTGTTTTGCCGAGCGTCAAGCACTCGGCAAACATGGCTCTCGGCAAAGGGCCGTTAGCGGCCGTCTACAACTGACGGCCGTCAGCCTTTGCCGAGTGTCAAATATCTGGCACTCGGCAAAGAGAGTCTTTGCCGAGTGTCCTATGTAGACACTCGGCAAAGCATATTTTTATTTTTTTTTATTTTGGTCACCAAACTTTTTGTGGTATGTTCCTACACTATGTAGACCTACATGTACCATTGTGGGACGATTATAACAGTGTTTTCTATAGCTAGTACATTTAGTTTGTTTATTTGAATTTCTTCGGAAAATTCAGATTTGAACTGCAGGTCACTCGAAACTTGGAAAACCGTGCATGCAAAAATGATATTCATACTACTTAGCACAAGTTACGACCGATTTCAGGAGCGGACCAGAAACTTCGAGCAACATGCTCACTCAACATGACCGTAAACTTTCCATCTAGGTGTTTAAAAAATTGTATAAAACAGAAACAAAGTCAGAAAATCATGAAACCTGTCCACGTGTCATGATATCATATGTAGAGGCTGTGATAAAAATTTGAAAAAGTTTCGAGAAAGCTGTAACGCACTATGTGTACAAACCTAAGAGATCCACATTGAAACTCTATGATTTCATGTGTGGTTCTCTTAGGTTTCTACACATAATGTCTCACAACTTTCTCCAAACATTCTAAATTTTTTATCACATACTATACATATGATATTATGACATGTGGACAAGTTTCATGATTTTCTAAGTTTGTTTGCGTTTTATAAATTTTTTAAACAGTTGTGTGGCAAGTTCACGGCCATGTTGAGTTAGCATGGTGCTCGAAGTTTCCGGTCCGATCCTGAAATCGGTCGTAACTTGTGCTAAGTAGAATGGATATTATTTTTGCATGCATAGTTTTCCATGTTTCGAGAGACCTGCAGTTCAAATTTGAGTTTTCCGAAGAAATTCAAATAAAAAAACTAAATGTATTAGCTATAGAAAACACTGTTCTAATTATCTCAAAATGGTACATGTAGGTCTATATAGTGTAGGAACATACCACAAAAAATTTGGTAGGGAAAATAAAAAAAATTAAAAAGTGTTTTGCCGAGTGTCCACAAATGACACTCGGCAAAGCATGCTTTGCCGAGTGCCAGCGGGGCGACACTCGGCAAAGGTTTGTAAAAGATTCTTTGCCGAGTGTCATCCAGCTGGCACTCGGCAAAGAACACTTTGCCGAGTGCCAGCGATCTGGCACTCGGCAAAGAATATTTTAATATTTTTAAAAAATCTTTGCCGAGTGCCAGATCGCGGGCACTCGGCAAAGTCAGGAAATAAACAACCGGCCGTTCTTCTTTCTCCTTTCTCTTCTCTCACGCTCTCTTCTTTCTCTTTTTTCCCCGCCGCCACGCCGTCTCCCGCCGCCACGCCCTCTGCCCGCCGCCGCGCCGTCTCCCGCCGCCGCCCCGTCACGCCGCTCGCCGCGCCGGGCCCTCCCCACTCGCCGCGCTGGGCCCTCCCGCCGCCGCGCCGGCTGCCCCTCCCCACGCCGGCACGCCGCGGCCCCCCGCCCCACTCAGGCGCCCGCCCGCCTGCTCGCCGCGGCGGCCACTCGCCGCGTCGGGCCCCCTCCCCACGGCCGTGCCCACCACGCCCGCCGCACACGCCCGCCGCACCGTCGCGAGCACCGTCGTTAGCATTTTTGTTAGGTATGTTAGTTTTGTTGCTATAATTAGTTGTTTGTTAGTTTTGTTAGCATTTTTGGTAGGTATGAATATCGTGAATATGAATGTGATAAAAGTGAATTTGATCGGATGTGATGAATGTGAGTTGAATATGCAGGTTTTAGTATCGTCCCCGTGCAGGGGAGGTGCTGTCAAAATTTATACTTAGTTATTTAGTAGTTAGTGGGTAGTATTAGGTGGTTAGTATTTAGTCGATTGTGGTTATACTTATAGTTATCTATCTAGTTATTAGTGGGTTGTGGTTAAGCAATAACCATCCATAGTGGACATTGAATATTTAATTCGTGTTTCAAATACTTGTGTTAACATACTTGTGATTCTTTTTTACAGAGAAGATACTTGTCTTCCTAGCCACTGCGGGTCTGCCTACACCGCGTCGCGTCGCCACTGCACCGACCCGCCACAGCCCCACTAGCCTGACTCCACTGCCACCCTAGGTATAACCTCTACATCCGCATCATGGTCGTAGATCACGTAACCCTGTTAGGCGTCTCCCGTTCGAAAGAGATACGGTGTAGATATGCAGATCTTTGCATATCTACAAATGTATCAGTTTCGGATTGTCCACGTTTTTTGGACAGCCCGCGGTTGCGTAGATGGTGTTAGTTTCATGCTCTACTCCGGTCCGAGATAGAGTTTCGGCGTCACCTCCCTGTTGTTCTCCGGACAGTACACTCTCCCTGTCAGGACGTGTATCCGGAGAACAGCGGGTAGGTGCTGCCGAAATTTTATCTCGGATCGGAGTAGAGCATGGAAACTAACTCCATCTACGCAACCGCGGGTGGGATTAGGACCTATCATCACCTATTAGAAGGTACGAACGTAGTGTACATGCATTACATGTCTATATTAAACTATACTCGGTTATATATGTTAGAGGATGGAGGACCGTGAGTGGATGTACACGGGCCGCGTTCGACGTAATGATGTCACCCCAGAATGGATTAGGAAGACCGATGCTTTCGTGGAACGGGCATATGGCGAAGCTGCTAAAGGAGCTAGCCTAGTCCCTTGTCCGTGCAGCAAATGTGACAACCGGAAAAGAAAACCAAAGAAGACCATGGTAGAACATATTTGGAAGAATGTGCTGAGTGGGATGAGGCGCACAACGCTAGCCGGGAACGGCGTTTGCTGATGCAAGGTCCCTCCCACCATCAAGGCAGCCGCAGCCTGGGCAAATACGCGGAAGCATGGGTACGCGCTCTTTTTTATTTAGGTATATAACTTTCGATTAGACATGATTTCTAACCATCTCGTTGGTTTTCTCGCAGTCGGCGGCACATGGTGGCGCGCCTTGCTCCACGTTCTCGGCATATGCCATGGCCCACAAGGGGAAGGCGACGTCCGACGTCACCTACAACCCGGATGACGGGCCCGAGGCGTACACCAACCCCGCCATCCACAGCCGACTCAGTGAGTACACCGCCATGGCCAAGGAGGTCCATGGGCCAGATTACGATCCGAGGACCGAGGACATCGACGGAGATGTCCTCATGAGGGTCGGAGGAGGCAAGAGGCATGGGCGGTACTGGATTGCCGACGGGGCAATCGACTCGTCCTCCACTCCCACTCTCTCTCAGGTGCGAGCAAGGAGCACGAGCGCGAGCCCAGCCATACGACCTCGGCAGGACACCTCACAGCATCGTATCCAGCAACTCCAGGTTATTCCTTATCTATTCATCGTTCATTGATTTTTATATATCTTCTCTTTGCATTATCGTAACATTAGGGCGAAATATTATAGACTCAGCTAGATGATGAGAGGAGGCAACGTGAGGAGCTAGAGAAGAGGATGGCGGAGATGTTCGCGTACATGCAGAGCCTTGGCGCCGCACAGGGTCATGCTCCACCACCTCCGTTGTTCCCTGCAGCTGACCCTACAGAGTTCACTACTCCTGTGAGTATCAAAATTTTAGTACTGCATGATATATATTCATATGTTCTCACACATACAATCTCTTCTCTGTGCAGGGTCAATCGGCGGCGTCGAACAACCCTCATGCTTCGTCCAGCCCTTCGCCGAACCAGTCCAGATGCCCACCTCGTTGATGATTTGTTTTGTGATGATCCAGACTTACCTTTATGAGTGTTGGTGATGTTAGTTACACTTTATCTTGTGAGATACTTGGTGATGTTAGTGATGATGCATACTTGTATCTGTTTTGTGATGATCCTGACTTTAGTGTGATCTGTTTTGTGAGACTTTGTGATATATATGGTGTTGATGATAAATGTGTTCATTCTGTGATGTGCTTGATATATAATGTGATGTGAATGATATATATCTTTTGTTTGTTTGGATGGAACAACAAAAGCAAATAAAAAAGGGACATCCTGGTCACTTTGCCGAGTGTAACACTCGGCAAAGGGTGGCTTTGCCGAGTGCTATGACCATGGCACTCGGCAAAGAAGGGAACCTGGGAACCGGTAAAGACATCTTTGCCGAGTGCTGACACTGGCACTCGGCAAAGAAGGAAACCTGGGAACCGGCAAAGATATCTTTGTCGAGTGCTTTTGCCAAGACACTCGACAAAGATACTGGCAAAGGGGCCCACTGGAGGGTTCTTTGCCGAGTGCCAGGCCACCAGACACTCGGCAAAGAAACCTTCTTTGCCGAGTGCAGTTAGGGCTCTCGGCACAGGGACTGGCTGTGGGGTCCACTGGACCAGTCTTTGCCGAGTGTCGCCGTAGGCACTCGGCAAAGGATCCGTCACCGTTACTTGGCGCCGTGACGGTGACTTTTCTTTGCCGAGTGCCAAATGGCACTCGGCAAAGACTTTGCCGAGTGCCCGACAAAAAGTACTCGGCAAAGAAGCTGTTGCCGATGTACAGTTCGCCGAGCGTTCTTTGCCGAGTGTTACACTCGGCAAAGCCGTTGCCGAGTGTAAAATAGCCTTTGCCGTGTGTTTCGAACACACGGCAAAGAAGCTGATTCCGGTAGTGATAGCTCTAGGTTGGATTAGATTGGATGGTGTAACTCTAGCGACTAGGATTATTTCTACAGGAGCGTCAGACCCTAGGAATAATGTGACAGTTAGACTATTGGGTCTAGGTTTGACACTATCTAGTAAGTTACCAGAGAGTTTTTTTTTTGCAAAAGTAACGCTGTCAGCGTCGATCTGATCAGACAGTAACCGATATTAGTCGATTTCGACCATTGGACCACATGTGGATGGTCCTGATTAAAAGAAAGCCTATGCAGAAGAGGATCATGACAATGCTTCGTCCTCCGTGCCCATTGCTTCGTCCTCTCTGATGGTGGTTTGCTGGAGATGGCTAGACCGACCAAACAAGGGTTCGGTTGGGGCTATGGGTTGCCACCAAGATTTCGCCGGACCATTCACGCACATGTTATGCACCTGTGTCTATTGTCCGGCCCAGCGAGACGAGCGAGCGCGTGTGGATTATCTATTTTTCTCTCTCAATAACTTTAAATAGGTAGAGACAGCTCAACTATTTAAGTTAGTCTCACTCAATTTAAAGTTGTAAGACGTGTTACTAAAGTTCCCACTATGTGTGAGTGAGCATTTGAAATTTATACGAATTATTATTTAGACCAAACCTAAATTCTCTAACACCTCCCAAGTGTCTGGTGACGATAGAATCACCAACCGCTCCAGCTGCACAGCCTGCACTACACAAAATTTTATGTATCCAGGCCCACACTTAACAGCCCCTCACATCAATACAGGCTCACACGGACTGAAATCAAAGCCCGTACGTCATTTTTTGGGGTTTTTTACATCTGTATCCTTAGTTTAGACACACTACTCATTTTTAACCATAGTTTTACATCTTCCTCATTTCTACACTTGCTGCACCAAATCTCCATTTCTTACACTTGGGACCCACCAAAACAAAGTCCCCAATCTTCTCCCATTCCCCCAATCTCTCTGCTCTGGCTCAACAGCCATCGACCGCCGCCGGACCTACTCGAGCTCCGGTTGCTCGCTCACCCGGCGTTCAGCCCCGCACCGCCGCTGCCGGCCCTGCTCGAGCTCCGCCCGCCCGCGTGACGTTTGGCCCAACACCGCCGCCGTCTGCCCTGCTTGAGCTCCGGTCACCCGCCCGCCCGGCGTTCGGCCCCGTACCGCTGCTGCCGGCGCTGCTCGAGCTCCGCCCGCCTGCGCGACATTCGGCCCAACACCGCTGCCGTCTGCCCTGCTTGAGCTCCGGTCACCCGCCCGCCCGGCGTTCGGCCCCGGACCGCCGCAGCAGGCCCTGCTCGAGCTCTGGCCGGCCGGCCGCCCAGTTTGCGTCGGCCCTGCTCTCGCTTCGTCGTGGAAGGAGAGCAAGGCACTGTCCTGTCCGAGCCCCTGCTCTGCTCGTGGAAGAGGGAGCAAGGCACCGCCGCTCGCCAGTCTAACCTCCACTCCAGCCGTGCCCTGCCCGATTCGTGCTCCTGCTCGCACTCCAGCAGCCTCTGCCAACCTCCAATCACGGTAGCAGGGCCTACATGCGTTTGTACTTGGAACATGTGTTGCAGCCTGCAGGGAACATGTGTTGTAATGTGCTGCAGAAGTTGCGGTGGAGACTAGAAGCTGGCAGTAGGAGGCGGTTCACAGGATTCCTACTCTGCGCAGGGTGTTGTACAATATACGTCATGAATAAATAGCAAATGTGGTCAAAAAATAGTGAAACTTTTGTGTAACCTCATGATCTATTTATCTCAAGTAGCTAGGATTAAATTATGACTCCATGCCAAGTTTCACTATTTTCTGACAATATTTGGTATTTATTTATTTATTTTCAGCTTGAAAAGGTATTTAAAGCATATAAATTAGTAGATAATAAAAAAAGTGGAACCTTTACATGAAGTAAGTTTGTAACTGTTAGATGAACTAATGGTGCACTTTTCAAGCAAAGACAATGACAAACGTAAGAAATATAGCTCAAGCACTGATGTTATAGTTGAATGTCATGAAACGTAGAGATAGATGTGTCCATTTGTGAAACACCTATATTGACACTTTTGCGTAACCACATAATCTATTTATCTCAAGTAGCTAGGACCAAATTATGACTTCATGCCAAGTTTCACTATTTTCTGACAATATTTGGTATTTATTTATTTATTTTGGGCTTAAAAAGGTATTTAAAGCATATAAATTAGTAGATAATAAAAAAGGTGGAATCTTTACATGAAGTAAGTTTGTAACTGTTAGATGAACTAATGGTGCACTTTTCAAGCAAAGACAATGACAAACGTAAGAAATATAGCTCAAGCACTGATGTTATAGTTGAATGTCATGAAACTTAGAGATAGATGTGTCCATTTGTGAAGCACCTATATTGACACTTTTGCGTAACCTCATGATCTATTTATCTCAAGTAGCTAGGATCAAATTATGACTCCATGCCAAGTTTCACTATTTTCTGACAATATTTGGTACTTATTTATTTATTTTCGGCTTGAAAAGGTATTTAAAGCATATAAATTAGTAGATAATAAAAAAGTGGAATCTTTACATGAAGTAAGTTTGTAACTGTTAGATGAACTAATGGTGCACTTTTCAAGCAAAGACAATGACAAACGTAAGAAATATAGCTCAAGCACTGATGTTATAGTTGAATGTCATGAAACTTAGAGATAGATGTGTCCATTTGTGAAGCACCTATATTGACACTTTTGCGTAACCTCATGATCTATTTATCTCAAGTAGCTAGGATCAAATTATGACTCCATGCCAAGTTTCACTATTTTCTGACAATATTTAGTATTTATTTATTTATTTATTTTCGGCTTGAAAAGAAATTTAAAGCATATAAATTAGTAGATAATAAAAAAGTGGCATCTTTACATGAAGTAAGTTTGTAACTGTTAGATGAACTAATGGTGCACTTTTGAAGCAAAGACAATGACAAACGTAAGAAATATAGCTCAAGCACTAATGTTATAGTTGAATGTTATGAAACATAGTGAGAGATGTGTCCATTTGTGAAGCACCTATATTGACACTTTTGCATAACCTCATTATCTATTTATCTCAAGTAGCTAGGACGAAATTATGACTCCATGTCAAGTTTCACTATTTTCTGACAACATTTGGTATTTATTTATTTTCGGCTTGAAAAGGCATTTAAAGCATATAAATTAGTAGATAATAAAAAAGTGGCATCTTTACATGAAGTAAGTTTGTAACTGTTAGATGAACTAATGGTGCACTTTTGAAAAAAAACAGTGACAAATGTAAGAAATATAGCTCAAGCAATCATGTTATAGTTGAATGTTATGAAACATAGTGAGAGATGTGTTCATTTGTGAAGCACTTATATTGACACTTTTGTATAACCTCATGCTCTATTTATCTCAAGCAGCTAGGACCAAATTATGACTCCATGCCAAGTTTCACTATTTTATGACAACATTTGGTATTTATTTATTTATTTTCAGCTTCAAAAGACATTTTGGTATGGTTTATACTAGTACGTACACGTTATAAAGTCGTTGTTTGCATTTCATTCACGAATTCTTTATCTGTCCTGTTGGTTACTGTCTCCCGTTGTTAGGCTTTGCGTTTTTTTCAGGTCCACCTGTAAGAGGCCTTTGACGGATGGAATAGCGCCGTGAGAGGATTTTTGAGTGGGTTGTGAAGGTGGGAGGGTAAAACTGAGTAGAGAATTTGGATAGAGTAGATCTGAGCAAGACGTCCAGACTAGTGGGTGAAATGTAAATGTCCCTTTTTTCTGTTCGTATGAGCAAGTAGCTGATGAATGTGAACTTGTGAAGGGACTGCAAAGGGGTGGGTCGTCTCGGCCTCGCACGCATCATCCGCTCCGCTTGCAGCCCAATCTTTCGTTTCATTTTCCCTCCGTCTCTCTCAGCTCACCAGCGGTCTCATTCGGTCCATCTCCGGCGCGCATAGCAACCATGGCCCGTCCTTGCTCGCTCGTCCCTGCTAGCTTCTTGCAGCGGTCGCGGTGGCGCTAGTCCTTGCTGCTGCGCCATCTGCGCTCGCCGGCGACCCCTGCTACCTCAAAACCTCTGCGTCGCCGACCTCAACTCTGGTAACTGACATGCAGCTTCATCCTTCGCCACCCAGTTCGTACTGTTATATATGCGCCCTTTTGTCGTGCTTTATCGTAGGACGATGCGTGGTGCGGGTTTGGGACCAGGGTAGCGAAACTAAGTTTTAGCCCACTTTAGCTCCATCTTATGGTTTAATGGGCCTAAACTGTTTTATCTCTTTTTAGCCTTTGTGTTTGGTACGACTTTAGCTTTTAAACTGGCTAAACTTTAGCTCTTTTATTTTAGCGCACGGGAACCAAACGAGTTGCGCGTGTAGTTTCGAACGAAACTTGTTGGAGAATGTCACGTGTAGGTTTAGTTTGTACTCTTCATCATGTCCATGGCGAACTTAAGGTCGTCCAATCAGTATTTTCGAGAAAAAATTTCGACCCCTAGCGAAAAACAGGAAATTTCCGTAATTTCGAGAATTCTACGTCAAAATTAAATAAATTTAATTTTTTTAAAACAAAAAATGATATTATTTATATTAAAAATGAAAATTTCGAAAACATATATTTTTTGGACCCCACCGAAATCAAGGAAATTTCGGAAACTTCTGTCCGAAATTGTAAACCCTACCTGGGCATCGATCTCCGCCCGAATCGGGTGTGGGTTTCCCCACCATCGACGTCTCCAAGGCGTGGATCGATGCCGCTTGTTGTGCGACATCCGCTTCCAGGGAGGTCCAGCGCGTGTCCTGCGACGAGAGCCGGTGGCAAATCTCGCGAAGGAGTTTGGACTGCTCCTCGATCGCCAGCTTCAGATTCATTTCCATGACACCGGAGTGTTTGGCGTGGCGTGTGTAGTAGAGATTCGCCATCACGCGATCGTACCAAATGTCAGCTGCCCACACGGTAGCTGAGGATCAAAGGAAGGAAGGGGAAGGAGGACAGCGTTGGGAGGAGCAATAGGGGAGAATTTAGGTTTTGTTTACTGTTTCTTGTCATGCGCATGTTTCACCCGCGCCGCCAGCATATAAGCGCTGCTTACCGTACACGCACAGCTCAGGCCCATTGGTTAACCAAGTCGCTACCCATGACGGCTATGTTCGATTCGGCGGGGATCGACCGAGATGGTGGCCCAATCCATGTGGATCGTCCCGGTCTAGAAAGTTTTCCGGACCACACTTGTAACTGTGTTCGGTTAGCCCACGCGGTATTATTCTTCAGACTTTTCTCGGTCATTTTCCTAAAGCCCGGCCCGGGAACTCGCCCACGCCGCAACGACGTGGAACATTTCCACGCGAAGGCGAGGGGAAGGGCGACGCGTGTGGCTTGTGAGGCGACGACGACGGTGCGCTAAAGGCGATGCATGTGACCTCACCATCTGTTGTTCGTCTCCATTCCCTTCTATGGTCGATTTCTCTTCGGTAATCACGCCCTCGTCCTTTTCCAATCTATTTACTGTCCATGAACAAGAAGTTGGGAGTTCTTGGCGGTTGCATCGACCTCGCTGGGCGCGCAGATGTCGGTCCGCAACATTGACCTCACTAGACGCGTGGATGCCCATGGTGTCGGCCTCGATGGGGTGTGTGGACGTCCTGGCGAAGGTGATGGCCTTGCGGGACCGCGTGGAGGCTCGAATGACCCTCCCATGGCGTCCAGATCTTAGTAACCGGGAACTGGGAATGTGGCCACGTTCCTCGTTCCGAGAACGTTATTCCATTCCAGAAACGTGGGAACAATCTCGTTCCCGTAGTGTTAAAACATAGTTTTAGTAGCGTACCGTGTACCACTTTCCCGTTCCTCGATCCCATTGATCTGGGAACCTGGTTACTAAGGTCCAGATTGAAGGATCCCACTATTAAAACTTTGAGGTCGTATTAGTACCCCATGGAAAGACCACCTCAAATGACCTCGGTAGCTATTAGTAAGGCAACAACGGACTTTCTCCAAAGCATTAGACGCATTTAGCAGCTACTAGCCAATGAAGTTACATGCACCTTAGCACAGGTATTGATGTATAGCCTCACCGTACTAATGTTGTTCATAACATGAGCACCTCACAAGCCGTCATTTCTCTGTTAATACGAATGAAAAGAATTCTGGTCCAATTTTGGAATGCATGAAAGCTTGTTTAATTAGAGTTAAATATCGCTAGTGGAAAATCTTGTTTTGTAATGGCCCAAACAGCAAACACATATGTTTCTCTCACTTATTATGTTAATCGCCAGAAAAGAAATATTGCATGGTCTAGTAGTCACAGATAGATAATAAGTAAATATATTTTATATGCAATCATCAAATACCTACTATGGTTAGATAAAATTGGTTGGTTCTTATCATAGTTAACTTGAATATCAGAAGCTATCTAGAGTCTACTACATAACAGAACCAAAATAGTTGTGAACGGAACTAACCCTGTAATTCTTCAAACTTTTGTCAACCTTGCCTCCCATCTTTGTTGATATCAACCAACTTCTTATAATCCAAACGACAATCAACCACATAATGTCCTGAACCGATCTTGGGCACAGATGGATAACTGAAGCATGAAACTTGCAATGACAATGAGGCTAGCCTGACAGATGACTGCACACGTGCAAAAAAAGAACCAATTAGATCCAATAGGGACATAGGGGCTCCTTCCTTATCACCCATCTGAACATCAGTCTAAGCATGTACAGGTGATGAGCGGGGGGCGACTAACTATTTCGGATAATGCATGCATATAGTATTAATACAATTCAGTACATATACATACATGGGGGCTGCGTAGAGGAGCATGGAAGCAGCATTTCCTGCAAGAGAGACAGACAAATAGAAGGGGCGTAGGTTCAGTTCATTTGTTCAGCTCAGTTTAGTTTATTTTTTAAAAAGGTATACAGTTCAGTTCATTTCAGTTCATGTCGTCAATTCAATTCATTTGTTCAGAAAGATATCTAATTCTTTGTTTTTAGCTTTGTTTCTTTATCCACATTAGCCCACTTTTGTCGTGATGATGAGTCAAACAGTTGCCCGCCATTGTATCATTTTTTTAAAAACAATTGATTACTAAAATTTGCTATTTGCTTGTTGCCAAGATTTTTTTTGTAGATTGTCCTCCACCAGCATTGCAGGTCTATGGTTGCAAGACAACAGAAACACCTGCATTGCAGGTCTAAGAACCGTAGTGTTACTTGTCATACCCCTGGCGTCGCAGGTGTTTGTAAGGAACTGACACGCGCCCAAGAACTCTAGTGTTACTTGTAAGAACTCTAGCATTATTAGTTGATGGTGGGTATGCTGGTCATGATCTATTAGTTGTCAAACCATGGCTTGTGAGATTGCTATGATTTCCTATCATTTGAGTAGTGTAGTCTTAAGCAACTACCTTTCAGGCGACATTGAAAGCTATTAATATATTATAATCTTGATGTATTTATTATTACATGCAAGTTAGTGTAGCATCCCAAAAATTCAAATCCTGAAATTTTCTCAAACTCGCTCTAAATTCAAAATGAATTTCAAATTTCATTTCAAAATGTTTGTTTGCGAGTTGATATCAGCAAATAAAATATAGTGGTCTATATTCTCTCCAAAATCCTCCTCAAATATCCTACAAATGTTTCTCCAGTGATCCCCCTCAATTTCTTTCCAGAAATACCGCCTAGATATTTCTCGAGTAACCCCCTTCAAGTTCTGTCCAGAAATACTGTCCAAATATTCCACAGATATATCTCCAAGTATTTTCCTCTTGAGAAATATCTTCAGAATCATTTTTCAAGTCCCTATAAATATTTTCTTCATAACCTTCCTCATGCTCATACGTATACGTATGCCTCCAGTGTCATACGGTGAGCTCTACAAGCTAATCTCACTTATACAAGACAAATACATGCTAACCTCCCACTAATCCTCTCATCCTCCCACTAATCCTCTCATCCCTCCCCCTAATCCCCCCACCATGGCTATAAATAGAGGGGCAAGGGCCTCCACTCATCCCACCCCAAGCCATTTCATGGCAACTCTCTCCCCCCCACACACACATCCACTCCATGTTCCACACAAGCACACACTAGCACAAGGATCGTTCGATCGTTCGTCCCCCTGTTCTTAGTTTGTTCGTTCGTTCGTTCGATCGTTCGATCGTTCGTCCGATCGTTCATGGTTCGTTCGTCCGTTCGTCTGATCATTCGATCGTTCGTCCGTTCGTTCGTCCAAATAATCTTTTTCCTACCGTTATGCTGCCGAAATTTCGATCGTTCGTTTGTTCGATCATTCGATCGTTCATCGTTCGTTCATAGTTCCCTATTCATCGTTCATCGTTCGTTCATAGTCCCTATTCATCGTTCTTCCAGATAATCTTTGTCCTGCCGTTATGCTGCCGAAATTCCGATCGTTCGTTCATCCGATCATTCGATCGTTCGTCCGTTCGTTCATCCAAATAATCTTTTCCTGCCGTTATGCTGCCGAAATTCCGATCGTTCGTTCGTCCGATCATTCGATCGTTCGTCCGTTCGTTCATAGTTCCTATTCATCGTTCGTTCATACGACTATTCACTGTCACTATTCACCATTACTATTCACCGTTACTATTCATCGTTACTGTTCACATACACTATTCATCATCGTTACTATTTATCATTACTATTCATCATCGTTACTATTCAGCGATGATATCTATAATTACTTTTCCATCGCCACTATTCATCGTTACTATTCATCGATCATCCGATCGCCCCAAATTTCAACTACTCATCCATCATGCTGTCCAGTCCACTTAATACTAGCCAGACCCATATTCTAGTCATACGGACTCCGGTGACTGTGATTTTCCTTCCAGTAGGGAACTTCTCATCTGGTCACCCATCCTAGGTTTCCCCAAGTTGAGCATGCTTGACTTTGAGATTCCTTCGAACCAGGCTCCCAAACTCAGATTCCAATAATTCTCGTTTCTAAATTCTTATCAAACTATTCCCTATCCAACCATGTCATCTCTTAACCATGGTTCATATTCCAGAAGACTCCCAAAATACTCTTGTCCCATATTCTGCCTATAACTCTCTTGTTCATACTAAGTCAGATGATTCATTCGTCACTATTCTCACCAACAGTGAACTTCACTGTGCTACACCACATACACCCAGCTATAAATACACCTAACTACCCTCTCCCTCTCCACACACACTCAACACCCTCAACCAAGGCAAACACCCCACCCACTCAGTTACTCCGCTCTGCCGGCTACACGCATAGTGTCGCTTCGCCTCCAGTCCACCCTCCTGGTAAGCACCTCCGCTCCACCACCAGTAATATCACAACACTGCATGACACAGATTCTACTCAAGACTATACCCATCCATATATCGCTATTCTGACCACTATACTAAATATTTGTTGGTATACTTGCTTGTTTGTATGTTTGCTTGCTCATGTTGCATAGTTATCGGAGCGTTTGTGGAGGCCAGATCCGCAAGTCTACGCTAGGCGGTGGAGCCAGAAGCCAGTTCCGCGAGCTCCCCTTCCCCCTTCACCGAATAAGCACGGCAAGCTCACTGGATCCCTTTGATGCATAAATTACCTATGATTTTTCAACCACAACCCTCAGCCTGTTATTTTATGCATGATATGATTTTGAGACAAGTTATTATGGCCACCCAGCCACTTGCCGCAATCAATCCCTGATATATTTGTTACAAATGATTTGAGGAAAGGTGTGAGTTTCCAAAAGAAAATGCTTTTCAAAATGTGTATGATGAAGGGTTTTCACCCTTATCACCTTTGAGTAGGGATAATCAGGGACTCCCTGGTTTAGGGGAGGGCCTAAGGTGATGGCTCAGCTGGTTTAGGCGTGAGCAGAAGGATTGTCCCCTTGTATAAGGACCGGTTTGTCATCTTTCACTACCTGTACTCATGATAAGTACAACCACTCGAGACTGTGTGGGCAGTCACTCAATCTGAACTCGTACGGTCCAACCCCAGGGTTATGAAGGCTGGGGAGCACCGGGAGGATAAGGAGGGGGAAAGTTTTGTCCGGTTTGGACATGGTGGTGGCCTGACTCCTTCCGGATAACCGTTAAGGTTAGGACGTGCGGGGAAAGAAAGAGATTCGGATTCGGATCTCATTGATCATGAGATCGCAGAGCCGGACTAGTGGGTAAAGTGTACACCTCTGCGCAGAGTTTGAAAACCTATTCGAATAGTCTGTGTCCACAGGAATGGACGAGTCTGGTATGGTATGGCAATTAATGTTTTGTTTTCCAAAAAAAAGAGATGGTTTTGAGAAAAGTGGTTTTTAAAAAGGTTCGGCGGTTGAGCCGTGAGCTATGGTGGACGGGAAGTCCAGTAGCGGTTTTTGAAAAGGAAAACCAGTGGGAAAATGCTGAGATGCGTGGATGGTTTAGTCCAGGGGATTTTGTTATAATACTGAAAAACTTCCTGCTCCTTTTGGAGAGGATGCGCTTTGCAAAAATACAAAATGTTTTTCAAAACAACTCTGCATTAAATATTGTTGTTTCTGCAAAATATCCCGAGCTCCACATATTCCATGCATTATATCTGATTTCCCCATTCCGCGGGTGAAGGTGGGCTGCTGAGTACGTTTGTACTCACCCTTGCTTATTTGTTGTTTTTTAGAAAAAGGAGATCGGGTAAGAGTTACGACTGTTCCCAACCTTGCTTGTGGCTGTTGGACCTCTGAATTGCTTCACTGCGTATATCGGGCTGCTTCAGCCCCACTCTGATGATATGTCCCGAGTTGTGGACCAACTCTTAAAGTTGTTCGCCACCTTTATAGGTTTATCTCGTTTAAGCAGATCTGGAATCATCTGATGTATAAATGTGTTTACTAGCCTCCTGGGACTAGTAATTGTATCACATTTGAGTCCCAGAGGATTGGGGACGCTTCAGGTGGTATCAGAGCTGTTAGGTTGGCCGCAGGACGTAACCCTTAGCCTGATCAAAAGTTTTTGAGTCAAAACTATTTTCTTAAAAAAATTCTTGCTCTCATCCCTTCATTTCAAAAATGTTTTCCCCCTTTCCTTCTCTCAGAAGTCAGATGGAGGTTCAGTGCCAAACCAGCTTCTGCCAGATTGAAGATGGTTTCCCCAAGTTGCTGAGAGCATGCACAGTCCGCCTCGGAATCAGGAGCCAGCCAGAGTATGATGGTCGTGAATTCATCGAGCATGGCACAGAGAAGTGTGTCGTGACTGTATACATTGGATCCAGTCCGCACCATGTGGAATGGAGTGTCACTACTGCTGGGCACAGATTCAAAGACACCTGCCAAGTCGTCGCTCGCAAGGCATTGAGGGCCCTGTGTCAGATCTATGAAGAAGAAGTGGCCGACACCCCGCTCAGATTCTTTCCGCCCTTTCAGAGAGACCGTCCAGTTTGGATGGCCAGGATGCGTGCATTGGAAGAGCAGCAGCTGCTTGAGGACGACCCCACAGTCGTGTACCTCACTGCATACCTGCTCACCCTGGATGCCCAGTATGATTTCTTGGCCCGGCACCACCGTCAGATGATTACCCAAGCAGAAGATGCAGAGAAGCTCAACCGTAAGCTCTATGTGGATCTCACCACAGCTCAAGCCCGTGTAGCTGCCTTAGAAAGTCGTGAAGTCATTGCTGTTGAAGCCCTGAAGCAAGCCAAGGATGAGCATGTCCAGAAGCTGATGGAGGCCTACTTGGTAACCCATAACCAACGTAGAGCCCTGCGGATCCAAGAGCCCGCTCCATCCAACCCAGTTCAACCCAGGAGAGCTGAAGATTCCCAGATTCTTGAAGGTCACCCAGTCTCTATCAGAGGAGAGAAGAAGGCTTGGGAACTCCCGGAAGGAACCATAGTCTTGGAAGGAATTCCAGTCTCCCCTAAGGCTATGGATAAACAAGAGCACCCTGAATCCTCCCAAGATCCCCCGCCAGAGTTGTTTGAGCCTGAGAGCACCTAGAGGGGGGGTGAATAGGTGATCCTGTAAAAACTTAACTTATAGCCACAAAAACTTGTTAAGAGTTAGCACAATAATTGCCAAGTGGCTAAAGAGGAGATCTTGCACAATACGACAATCACAGAGAAGACACAGAGATTTATCCCGTGGTTCGGCCAAGTACAAAACTTGCCTACTTCCACGTTGTGGCGTCCCAACGGACGAGGGTTGCAATCAACCCTTCTCAAGCGGTCCAAAGACCCACTTGAATACCACGGTGTTTTTGCCTTGCTTATCTTTATCCCACTTGCGAGGAATCTCCACAGATTGGAGTCTCTCGCCCTTACACTTAAGATTCACAAAGAAGCACGGAGTAAGGGAGGGAAGCAACACACATAAATCCACAGCGAAATGCGCACACACACGGCCAAGAATCGAGCTCAAAGACTATCTCACAGTTTCTCACAAGAACAGAGCTCGAATCACTTAGAATCACAAACGGATGCGCAAAGACTGAGTGTGGATGATCAAGAATGCTCAAAGGTTGCTTGGTGTCTCCCTCCATGCGTCTAGGGGTCCCTTTTATAGCCCCAAGGCAGCTAGGAGCCGTTGAGAACAAATCTGGAAGGCCATCTTTGCCTTCTGTCGTCGGGCGCACCGGACAGTCCGGTGCACACCGGACAGTGTCCGGTGCCCGATTCCTTTCCTTAATTGGCGAAGCCGACCGTTGCAGATGCGGGAGCCGTTGGCGCACCGGACATGTCCGGTGCACACCGGACAGTCCGGTGCCCCCTTCCGACCGTTGGCTCGGCCACGTGTCCCGCGCAGATCGCGCGGTCGACCGTTGGCTCAGCCGACCGTTGGCTCACCGGACAGTCCGGTGCACACCGGACAGTCCGGTGCACACCGGACAGTCCGGTGCACACCGGACAGTCCGGTGAATTTTAGCCGTACGCCGTCAGCAAATTCCCGAGAGCGGCCTCTTCGGCCGAGGCAGCCTGGCGCACCGGACACTGTCCGGTGCACCACCGGACAGTCCGGTGCCCCAGACCGAAACAGCCTCTTGGCTGTACACAGCCAACTTTCTTCTTTTCTTCTTCTTCCTGTTTCTAACACTTAGACAAGTATATTAGTACTCAAAACCAATGTACTAAGACTTAGAAACATACCTTTGCTCTAGATTTGCACTTTGTTCATCCATGGGCATTGATTCACGTTTAAGCACTTATGTTGACACTTAATCACCAAAATACTTAGAAATGGCCCAAGGGCACATTTCCCTTTCAATCTCCCCCTTTTTGGTGATTTATGCCAACACAACATAAAGCAACTAGAACAAGTGCAAAATCACTTCAAATAAAACTCAAATTGATTTTGATTCAATTTTGGCATATATGGATCATCCTTTGCCACCACTTGGTTTGTTTTTGCAAATCAAACTCAAATCTCTATCTCTAAGTCAAACACACATGTTGAAGCATAAAGAGAGTCATTCCAAAAGAGATTGATCAAAGATTTCAAAAACTCCCCCTATTTCCCATAATCAATACTTCTCCCCACAAGAAGCCAACTTTTGACAAGAGAGACAATAATAGACAATAAAAGCGTTTGACAAAACAAAAACTCTATTCTACTATTTTCAAAATCTCTCAAGTGGTAGCTGATCCATTTATCGCTTTGGCCTTTATTTTCTCCCCCTTTGGCATCAAGCACCAAAACGGGATCAATCTTGGCCCTATAACCCCATTGCCTCACCAAAATCTTCAATAAGAATACAAAGGCAATAAGAGTCTTAAAGATGAACTTGGAATATGTTACCCTCTCATCGGAGTGCAGTGGAAGTCTTTCATGGTCCAAGTCCACCTTTTCCCTTTCAATCCTCCTTCGAGACTAAATCATCAAACTCAAGCACATGGTTAGTCTCAGAGGGTCAAGTTGTAACACATCTCCCCCTAAACATGTGCAACACTTTGCAACGGACTTGTGAGGTCCAGGGAGTGTTTGTACAACTTGAGCACCATAGTAAAGCAACAAAATGCAAAAAGGAACATGATCAAAAGCATAAATACATGTATGCTACAATTCAATCCAGGTTCCGCGAATCTAAGACATTTAGCTCACTACGCAACCTGCAAAAGGTCTTCTCATCTAGAGGCTTAGTGAAGATATCGGCTAGCTGGTTCTCGGTGCTAACATGAAACATTTTGATATCTCCCTTTTGCTGGTGGTCTCTCAAAAAGTGATGCCGGATGTCTATGTGCTTTGTGCGGCTGTGCTCAACAGGATTCTCCGCCATGCGGATAGCACTCTCATTATCACATAGGAGTGGGACTTTGCTCAGATTGTAGCCAAAGTCCCGGAGGGTTTGCCTCATCCAAAGCAGTTGCGCGCAACACTGACCTGCGGCAACGTACTCGGCCTCAGCGGTGGATAGGGCAACAGAGGTTTGTTTCTTAGAGTTCCATGACACCAGGGACCTTCCTAAGAATTGGCACGTCCCCGATGTACTCTTCCTATCGACCTTACATCCAGCATAGTCGGAGTCTGAGTATCCAACTAAGTCAAAGGTAGACCCCTTTGGATACCAGAGCCCGAAGCAAGGCGTAGCAACCAAATATCTAAGAATTCGCTTCACCGCCACTAAGTGACACTCCTTAGGATCGGATTGAAATCTAGCACACATGCATACGCTAAGCATAATATCCGGTCTACTAGCACATAAGTAAAGCAAAGAACCTATCATTGACCGGTATGCTTTTTGATCAACGGACTTACCTCCTTTGTTGAGGTCGGTGTGTCCGTCGGTCCCCATCGGAGTCTTTGCGGGCTTGGCGTCCTTCATCCCAAACCGCTTTAGCAGATCTTGCGTGTACTTTGTTTGGGAGATGAAGGTGCCGTCCTTGAGTTGCTTCACTTGGAACCCAAGGAAGTAGTTCAACTCGCCCATCATCGACATCTCGAATTTCTGCGTCATCACCCTGCTAAACTCTTCACAAGACTTTTGGTTAGTAGAACCAAATATTATGTCATCGACATAAATTTGGCATACAAACAAGTCACCATCACATGTCTTTGTAAAAAGAGTTGGATCGGCTTTCCCAACCTTGAAAGAATTAACAATTAGAAAGTCTCTAAGGCATTCATACCATGCTCTTGGGGCTTGCTTAAGTCCATAGAGCGCCTTAGAGAGCTTACACACGTGGTCGGGGTACCGTTCATCCTCGAAGCCAGGGGGTTGCTCCACGTACACCTTCTCCTTGATTGGTCCGTTGAGGAAAGCGCTCTTCACATCCATTTGGTACAACCTGAAAGAATGGTGAGCGGCATATGCTAGCAAGATACGAATGGACTCTAGCCTAGCCACAGGAGCGAAAGTCTCCTCAAAGTCCAAACCTGCGACTTGGGCATAACCTTTTGCCACAAGTCGAGCCTTGTTCCTCGTCACCACCCCGTGCTCGTCCTGTTTGTTGCGGAACACCCACTTGGTTCCCACAACATTTTGCTTCGGACGAGGCACCAGTGTCCAAACTTCATTGCGCTTGAAGTTGTTGAGCTCCTCCTGCATGGCCAACACCCAGTCCGGATCTAGCAAGGCCTCCTCTACCCTGAAAGGCTCAATAGAAGAGACAAAGGAGTGATGCTCACAAAAATTGACTAATCGAGATCGAGTGGTTACTCCCTTGCTAATATCTCCTAGAATTTGGTCGACGGGATGATCCCTTTGAATCATCGCTCGAACTTGGGTTGGAGGTGCCGGTTGCGCTTCTTCCTCCATCACTTGATCATCTTGTGCTCCCCCTTGATCAAGCGCCTCCACTTGAGGTACCTGTTCGTCATCTTCGGTTGGGGGATGCACCATAGTTGAGGAAGAAGGTTGATCTCGTTCATCTTGTTCCTGTGGCCGTACTTCTCCAATCGCCATGGTTCGTATAGCGGCCGTCGGAACCTCTTCTTCATCTACATCATCACAATCAACAACTTGCTCTCTTGGAGAGCCATTAGTTTCATCAAATACAACGTCGCTAGAGACTTCAACCAAACCCGATGATTTGTTGAAGACTCTATACGCCTTTGTATTTGAGTCATAACCTAACAAAAACCCTTCTACAGCTTTGGGAGCGAACTTAGAATTTCTACCTTTCTTCACTAGAATGTAGCACTTGCTCCCAAATACACGAAAGTAAGATACATTGGGTTTGTTACCGGTTAGTAGCTCATACGAAGTCTTCTTGAGGAGGCGATGAAGATAGACCCTGTTGATGGCGTGGCAAGCCGTGTTCACGGCTTCCGACCAAAAACACTCGGGGGTCTTGAATTCTCCAAGCATTGTCCTCGCCATATTGATTAGCGTCCTGTTCTTCCTCTCTACCACACCATTTTGCTGTGGTGTGTAGGGAGCGGAGAACTCGTGCTTGATCCCTTCCTCCTCAAGAAATTCCTCCACTTGAAGGTTCTTGAATTCGGACCCGTTGTCGCTCCTTATCTTCTTCACCTTGAGCTCAAACTCATTTTGAGCTCTCCTGAGGAAGCGCTTGAGGGTCCCTTGGGTTTCAGACTTATCCTGTAAAAAGAACACCCAAGTGAAGCGGGAAAAGTCATCAACAATAACTAAACCATACTTACTCCCTCCTATGCTCAGATAGGCGACGGGTCCGAAGAGGTCCATATGCAGCAGCTCCAGAGGTCTTGAAGTGGTCATCACATTCTTGCCGTGATGCGCTCCTCCCACTTGTTTACCTGCTTGACAAGCTGCACAAGGTCTATCTTTTTCGAAATGCACGTTAGTCAAACCTATCACGTGTTCTCCCTTTAGAAGCTTGTGAAGGTTCTTCATCCCTACATGTGCTAAGCGGCGATGCCACAGCCAGCCCATGCTAGTCTTAGCTATTAAGCATGCATCTAGACCGGCCTCTTCTTTTGCAAAATCAACTAAATAAAGTTTGCCGTCTAATACTCCCTTAAAAGCTAGTGAACCATCACTTCTTCTAAAGACAGACACATCTACATTTGTAAATAGACAGTTATACCCCATCTGACATAATTGACTAACAGATAGCAAATTATATCCAAGACTCTCTACTAAAAATACATTAGAGATAGAATGCTCATTAGAAATTGCAATTTTACCTAACCCTTTTACCTTGCCTTGATTCCCATCACCGAATATAATTGAATCCTGGGAATCTTTATTCTTGACGTAGGAAGTGAACATCTTCTTCTCCCCCGTCATATGGTTTGTGCATCCGCTGTCGATAATCCAGCTTGATCCCCCGGATGCATAAACCTGCAAGGCAAATTTAGGCTTGGGACTTAGGTACCCAACTCTTGTTGGGTCCTACAAGGTTAGTGCAAATTTCCTTAGGGACCCAAATGCAAGTTTTGTCTCCCTTGCATTTTGCCCCTAACTTCCTAGCAATTACCTTCTTACCCTTTCTACAAATAGCAAAGGGAGCATTGCAAGCATAATAAATGGTAGAAGGTTTGTTCACAACTTTTCTAGGAACATGAGCAAAATTTCTCCTAGGCATATGCACAACATTTCTCCTACACATATCTCTATCATGCTTATAGGAAGAACTAGAAGCAAACATGGCATGAGAATCATAAACATGTGAATCAAAATCATTATAAGCATTTCTAGCATGTCTCCTATCATGGTACAAGAAAGCATGGTTCCTTTTAGCACTACTAGCCATAGGGGCCTTCCCTTTCTCCTTGACGAAGATGGGAGCCTTATGGCTTGTTAAGTTCTTGGCCTCTCTCTTGAAGCCAAGACCATCCTTAATTGAGGGGTGTCTACCCACTGTGTAGGCATCCCTTGTAAATTTTATCAACTTCACTCTTGCTAGTCTTAAGTTGAGCATTAAGACTAGCCACTTCATCATTTAGTTTTGAAATTGAAACTAAGTGTTCACTACAAGCATTAACATCAAAATCCTTACACCTAGTGCAAATTGTAATATTTTCAACACACGAGTTACTTGCTACTTCTAGTTTAGCAGTTAAAACATTAATTTCACCTTTTAAAGAAGAAATGGTTTCATTACAAGTAGAAAGTTCACAAGAAAGTATTCCATTTCTTTTAACTTCTAGAGCAAGTGAATTTTGTGTACTAACAAATTTATCATGTTCTTCATATAAAAGGTCTTCTTGTTTCTCTAAGATTCTATCCTTTTCATTTAAGGCATCAATCAATTCATTAATCTTAGCTATCTTAGTTCTATCCAATCCCTTGAATAAACTAGAGTAATCAATTTCATCCTCACTGGATTCATCATCACTAGAAGAATCATAAGTATTAGCATTACGAGTGATCACCTTCTTTTCCCTTGCCATGAGGCAAGTGTGATGCTCGTTGGGGAAGAGAGCCGATTTGTTGAAGGCAGTGGCGGCGAGTCCTTCGTCGTCGGAGTCGGACGAAGAGCAATCCGAATCCCACTCCTTTCCAAGGTGTGCTTCGCCTTTGGCCTTCTTGTAAACCTTCTTGTTCTCTCTCTTCCCATTTTTCCCTTGCTCCTGGTCACTATCATTTTCGGGACAGTTAGCAATAAAATGACCAAGCTTACCGCATTTGAAGCATGATCGCTTTCCCTTGGTCTTGGCCTTGCTTGGCTGTCCCTTTCGACCTTTTAGCGCCGTCTTGAATCTCTTGATGATGAGAGCCATCTCTTCATCATTAAGACCGGCAGCCTCAATTTGTGCCACCTTGCTGGGTAGCGCCTCCTTGCTCCTTGTTGCTTTTAGAGCAATGGGTTGAGGCTCGTGGAGTGGACCGTTCAACGCGTCGTCGACGTATCTTGCCTCCTTGATCATCATCCGCCCGCTCACGAATTTTCCAAGTACTTCCTCGGGCGTCATCATCGTGTACCTGGGATTCTCACGAATATTGTTCACGAGATGAGGATCAAGAACGGTAAAGGACCTGAGCATTAGGCGGACGACGTCGTGATCCGTCCAACGCGTGCTTCCGTAGCTCCTTATTTTGTTGATAAGGGTCTTGAGCCGGTTGTAAGTTTGAGTTGGCTCCTCTCCCCTTATCATGGCGAATCGTCCAAGCTCGCCCTCCACCAACTCCATCTTGGTGAGCATGGTGATGTCGTTCCCCTCGTGAGAGATCTTGAGGGTGTCCCATATCTGCTTGGCATTGTCCAAGCCGCTCACCTTATTGTACTCTTCCCTGCACAAAGACGCTAAGAGAACAGTAGTAGCTTGTGCATTTCTATGAATTTGTTCATTTATAAGCAAAGGGCTATCCGAGCTATCAAATTTCATTCCATTCTCCACAATCTCCCATATGCTTGGATGGAGAGAGAATAAGTGACTACGCATTTTGTGACTCCAAAATCCGTAGTCCTCCCCATCGAAGTGTGGAGGTTTGCCGAGAGGAATGGAAAGCAAATGTGAATTCGAACTATGTTGAATACGAGAATAATCAAATGAAAAGTTCGAATTGACCGTCTTTTTATAGTCGTTGTCATCATCCTTTTGGGAAGAAGTAGACTCATCACTATCGTCGTAGTAGATGATCTCCTTGATGCGCCTTGTCTTCTTCTTCTTCCCTTCCTTTCGTCTATGCCCTGAGCCGGAGTCGGTAGGCTTGTCGTCCTTCGGCTCGTTGACGAAGGATTCCTTCTCTTTGTCGTTGATCACGATTCCCTTCCCCTTAGGATCCATCTCTTCGGGCGGTAAGTCCCTTTGTGAAGAGAACGGCTCTGATACCAATTGAGAGCACCTAGAGGGGGGGGGGTGAATAGGTGATCCTGTAAAAACTTAACTTATAGCCACAAAAACTTGTTAAGAGTTAGCACAATAATTGCCAAGTGGCTAAAGAGGAGATCTTGCACAATACGACAATCACAGAGAAGACACAGAGATTTATCCCGTGGTTCGGCCAAGTACAAAACTTGCCTACTTCCACGTTGTGGCGTCCCAACGGACGAGGGTTGCAATCAACCCTTCTCAAGCGGTCCAAAGACCCACTTGAATACCACGGTGTTTTTGCCTTGCTTATCTTTATCCCACTTGCGAGGAATCTCCACAGATTGGAGTCTCTCGCCCTTACACTTAAGATTCACTAAGAAGCACGGAGTAAGGGAGGGAAGCAACACACACAAATCCACAGCGAAATGCGCACACACACGGCCAAGAATCGAGCTCAAAGACTATCTCACAGTTTCTCACAAGAACAGAGCTCGAATCACTTAGAATCACAAACGGATGCGCAAAGACTGAGTGTGGATGATCAAGAATGCTCAAAGGTTGCTTGGTGTCTCCCTCCATGCGTCTAGGGGTCCCTTTTATAGCCCCAAGGCAGCTAGGAGCCGTTGAGAACAAATCTGGAAGGCCATCTTTGCCTTCTGTCGTCGGGCGCACCGGACAGTCCGGTGCACACCGGACAGTGTCCGGTGCCCGATTCCTTTCCTTAATTGGCGAAGCCGACCGTTGCAGATGCGGGAGCCGTTGGCGCACCGGACATGTCCGGTGCACACCGGACAGTCCGGTGCCCCCTTCCGACCGTTGGCTCGGCCACGTGTCCCGCGCAGATCGCGCGGTCGACCGTTGGCTCAGCCGACCGTTGGCTCACCGGACAGTCCGGTGCACACCGGACAGTCCGGTGAATTTTAGCCATACGCCGTCAGCAAATTCCCGAGAGCGGCCTCTTCGGCCGAGGCAGCCTGGCGCACCGGACACTGTCCGGTGCACCACCGGACAGTCCGGTGCCCCAGACCGAAACAGCCTCTTGGCTGTACACAACCAACTTTCTTCTTTTCTTCTTCTTCCTGTTTCTAACACTTAGACAAGTATATTAGTACTCAAAACCAATGTACTAAGACTTAGAAACATACCTTTGCTCTAGATTTGCACTTTGTTCATCCATGGGCATTGATTCACGTTTAAGCACTTATGTTGACACTTAATCACCAAAATACTTAGAAATGGCCCAAGGGCACATTTCCCTTTCAGAGCCCCTCACCATGAAGAAGATTCCAGCACCGTCCCTTGAGGTCAAGGAAGAAGCTGCAAGCACCCCGCCAGCACCGCCGCCCTCAGAGGAGCTACAAGAGCCAGTCCAGCTTGAAGAAGAGTTCGACCACGTCTCGCCATCTCAGTCGCCGCCAGAAGAAGTCATCAACATCAGCTCCCTGTTGACCCATCCAGGAGATATCTCAGATTGAAGTTGTGCGTCAGCCTTGCCAGAAGAGAAGCTGTCAGATCTGAGTTAGTTATACCCAGTCCTCTGCGTGCATTAGGTAGTGAAGTTTTTCTTCACTTTGGCTAGAGCCCTGCATGTATGAGAGGTAATCGTGTAGTCCCGTGCCTTGAAAAACTCTATTTGTGTGGCCCCTAGGGCATTTCAAAATGAATTTCGCTTGATGTTTTCTCCCCTTTTGAGTGCATATGTGATGCTTTAACGTTAGTGCTCATAAGTTGCATTTAGCATAGTTCTCAATTCAGGAGCCAAGCAATAGTAGTTATGCTTAGCCCCCGAATCTGAGTAGCCCGTGCTTTGGAAAAACTCTATTCTACCCTTATTCAAAACATTTGATTTATTTGTGCTTATCATTGCTGAGCTTGTGTTTTTTCTTTTCGTTTTTCTTAAAAAGGTTTTCTCTAAAAACATAGATCACAAATTAGAGCTAATCCTTACCTTATGCTTCCATTCTCATCTTAACCCATCTGAAGAGAAAAGTGCCTTACCCAAGAAGATACCGGGAAGCTTACCCTTGAAGCCTGGAATAAGCTACAGAGGAACCTATCCAGTCGCTCAGTCAAAAGGACCGACCGTGAGAATCAAAGCACTGCCTCTGAGTCAAAGTAAACAGGAAAAGAGGACAGAAGGAGTTATTACCATATAGAGAGGCAAAGATTCTTGGAACCAAAGTCCACAAACATCAGGGTCATTGACCCCACCACTCACCCGTGCCCCTCGCACGCGTGCCTGCCTCCATGCGCACTACCACCGCCCTTGCCCCCTTTGCAGCGCACTACCGCCACCCACCCCCCTTTGCAGCGCACCCACTACCGCCATCGTCGCCGGCAATAGCCCCCCCTTCCCCTTGTCGCACCCGCTGCCGCGTAGCACCTACTCCATCACCACTACTCCGCAACCGAACACCCCCGCTCACCTATAAACCCCCCCACCAGCTCCCTCAACTCCCAACTCGCTCAAAGCACACTCCAGATAAATCCCCTCTGCCAAATCGCAAGCAACTCCATTTTCCACTCCCTCGCCCCTAAGATCACAATGCTTGGTGATTCTTGGGTTGAAGACTGTTGCACATGGTTCATAGTCTTTGGTTTCCTCCTTTGTATGATGGTAATACTCATCGATAGAATCCTCCAGTGGGAAGAGCAAAGAGAAAGAAAGAGGCAGTGAAAAGTGAAAAGTGAGAAGAGAAAAGAAGATAGTGAAGAGAAGATAAGAAGAAGGTTCTCCCAGAATCAACCATGTGCCAGTCATCCCTCCGTAGCCTGCTCAAGCAGCAACAGCAGCAGAAGGACCCGTAACACCCTTGTTATGTGGTACTTCAAGGAATTCAAATCCCCAAGATTCAAGAGTTCTACCCTCATTCTTTTTAAGTGGGGTAGTGTTCCAGTAAGGTTCCTGTTATAGAGAAAAAAGGAAAAGACTTGTAGCAAGCTTGTGGAGGACCAGATCATCAAAGCATATAAGTTTCTGGATGAGAAGTGGTCACCCAAGTTTTGTTGATGAAGCACCAGAAGACCAATCAAGGAAGGAATCCATGTGGGAGTTCGCAAGAGAAAGGTTTGCGTGTTGGCATCGATGCTTCCTCAATAAGCTTGCTGCCAAGCGAAACCTAGAAGCCTGAAGATGATCTTTGAGTAGCCAGAATCAGCGTTTGCAATCGGCAACCAGATGCTCCTCAAAGGCCAGAATTCGTTGAAGCTCCATCTCCCCGAAGAGTCTGTAAAGTGAAGATATGTAGCTGAAGTAAAGCTATACCCATAACCCTTCTAAGCCGAATCTCGAGGACGAGATTCCTTTTATGTGGGGTAGATTTGTAGCATCCCAAAAATTCAAATCCTGAAATTTTCTTAAACTCGCTCTAAATTCAAAATGAATTTCAAATTTCATTTCAAAATGTTTGTTTGCGAGTTGATATCAGCAAATAAAATATAGTGGTCTATATTCTCTCCAAAATCCTCCTCAAATATCCTACAAATGTTTCTCCAGTGATCCCCCTCAATTTCTTTCCAGAAATACCGCCTAGATATTTCTCGAGTAACCCCCTTCAAGTTCTGTCCAGAAATACTGTCCAAATATTCCACAGATATATCTCCAAGTATTTTCCTCTTGAGAAATATCTTCAGAATCATTTTTCAAGTCCCTATAAATATTTTCTTCATAACCTTCCTCATGCTCATACGTATACGTATGCCTCCAGTGTCATACGGTGAGCTCTACAAGCTAATCTCACTTATACAAGACAAATACATGCTAACCTCCCACTAATCCTCTCATCCTCCCACTAATCCTCTCATCCCTCCCCCTAATCCCCCCACCATGGCTATAAATAGGGGGCAAGGGCCTCCTCTCATCCCACCCCAAGCCATTTCATGGCAACTCTCTTCCCCCCCACACACACATCCACTCCATGTTCCACACAAGCACACACTAGCACAAGGATCGTTCGATCGTTCTTTGATCGTTCGTCCCCCTGTTCTTAGTTTGTTCGTTCGTTCGTCCGATCGTTCGATCGTTCGTCCGATCGTTCATGGTTCGTTCGTCCGTTCGTCTGATCATTCGATCGTTCGTCCGTTCGTTCGTCCAAATAATCTTTTTCCTGCCGTTATGCTGCCGAAATTTCGATCGTTCGTTTGTTCGATCATTCGATCGTTCATCGTTCGTTCATAGTTCCCTATTCATCATTCATCGTTCGTTCATAGTCCCTATTCATCGTTCTTCCAGATAATCTTTGTCCTGCCGTTATGCTGCCGAAATTCCGATCGTTCGTTCGTCCGATCATTCGATCGTTCGTCCATTCGTTCGTCTAAATAATCTTTTCCTGCCGTTATGCTGCCGAAATTCCGATCGTTCGTTCGTCCGATCATTCGATCGTTCGTCCGTTCGTTCATAGTTCCTATTCATCGTTCATCGTTCGTTCATACGACTATTCACTGTCACTATTCACTGTCACTATTCACCGTTACTATTCACATACACTATTCATCATCATTACTATTTATCATTACTATTCATCATCGTTACTATTCATCGATGATATCTATAATTACTTTTCCATCACCACTATTCATCGTTACTAATCATCGTTACTATTCATCGATCATCCGATCGCCCCAAATTTCAACTACTCATCCATCATGCTGTCCAGTCCACTTAATACCAGCCAGACCCATATTCCAGTCATACGGACTCCGGTGACTGTGATTTTCCTTCCAGTAGGGAACTTCCCATCTGGTCACCCATCCTAGGTTTCCCCAAGTTGAGCATGCTTGACTTTGAGATTCCTTCGAACCAGGCTCCCAAACTCAGATTCCAATAATTCTCGTTTCTAAATTCTTATCAAACTATTCCCTATCCAACCATGTCATCTCTTAAGCATGGTTCATATTCCAGAAGACTCCCAAAATACTCTTGTCCCATATTCTGCCTATAACTCTCTTGTTCATACTAAGTCAGACGATTCATTCGTCACTATTCTCACCAACAGTGAACTTCACTGTGCTACACCACATACACCCAGCTATAAATACACCCAACTACCCTCTCCCTCTCCACACACACTCAACACCCTCAACCAAGGCAAACACCCCACCCACTCAGTTACTCCGCTCTGCCGGCTACACGCATAGTGTCGCTTCGCCTCCAGTCCACCCTCCTGGTAAGCACCTCCGCTCCACCACCAGTAATATCACAACACCACATGACACAGATTCTACTCAAGACTATACCCATCCATATATCGCTATTCTGACCACTATACTAAATATTTGTTGGTATACTTGCTTGTTTGTATGTTTGCTTGCTCATGTTGCATAGTTATCGGAGCGTTCGTGCCGTCTTGTGGAGGCCAGATCCGCAAGTCTACGCTAGGCGGTGGAGCCAGAAGCCAGTTCCGCGAGCTCCCCTTCCCCCTTCACCGAATAAGCACGGCAAGCTCACTGGATCCCTTTGATGCATAAATTACCTATGATTTTTCAACCACAACCCTCAACCTGTTATTTTATGCATGATATGATTTTGAGACAAGTTATTATGGCCACCCAGCCACTTGCCGCAATCAATCCCTGATATATTTGTTACAAATGATTTGAGGAAAGGTGTGAGTTTCCAAAAGAAAATGCTTTTCAAAATGTGTATGATGAAGGGTTTTCACCCTTATCACCTTTGAGTAGGGATAATCAGGGACTCCCTGGTTTAGGGGAGGGCCTAAGGTGATGGCTCAGCTGGTTTAGGCGTGAGCAGAAGGATTGTCCCCTCGTATAAGGACCGGTTTGTCATCTTTCACTACCTGTACTCATGATAAGTACAACCACTCGAGACTGTGTGGGCAGTCACTCAATCTGAACTCGTACGGTCCAACCCCAGGGTTATGAAGGCTGGGGAGCACCGGGAGGATAAGGAGGGGGAAAGTTTTGTCCGGTTTGGACATGGTGGTGGCCTGACTCCTTCCGGATAACCGTTAAGGTTAGGACGTGCGAGGAAAGAAAGAGATTCGGATTCGGATCTCATTGATCATGAGATCGCAGAGCCGGACTAGTGGGTAAAGTGTACACCTCTGCGCAGAGTTTGAAAACCTATTCGAATAGTCTATGTCCACAGGAATGGACGAGTCTGGTATTGTATGGAAATTAATGTTTTGTTTTCCAAAAAAAAGAGATGGTTTTGAGAAAAGTGGTTTTTAAAAAGGTTCGGCGGTTGAGCCGTGAGCTATAGTGGACGGGAAGTCCAGTAGCGGTTTTTGAAAAGGAAAACTAGTGGGAAACTGCTGAGATGCCTGGATGGTTTAGTCCAGGGGATTTTGTTATAATACTGAAAAACTTCCTGCTCCTTTTGGAGAGGATGCGCTTTGCAAAAATACAAAATGTTTTTCAAAACAACTCTGCATTAAATATTGCTGTTTCTGCAAAATATCCCGAGCTCCACATATTCCATGCATTATATCTGATTTCCCCATTCCGCGGGTGAAGGTGGGCTGCTGAGTACGTTTGTACTCACCCTTGCTTATTTGTTGTTTTTCAGAAAAAGGAGATCGGGTAAGAGTTACGACTATTCCCAACCTTGCTTGTGGTTGTTGGACCGCTGAATTGCTTCACTGCGTATATCGGGCTGCTTCAGCCCCACTCTGATGATATGTCCCGAGTTGTGGACCAACTCTTAAAGTTGTTCGCCACCTTTATAGGTTTATCTCGTTTAAGCAGATCTGGAATCATCTGATGTATAAATGTGTTTACTAGCCTCCTGGGACTAGTAATTGTATCACATTTGAGTCCCAGAGGATTGGGGACACTTCAGTTAGGTTTTGTACAAATCAAGCATAGTTGTCATTAAGCTAAAATCATGTATGCACATATGTATTTGTGTGATTTGGATGAACGATGGCGTGTGTCATATATATTATACAGTAATATATAAGAACCTGAGCACAAGTGTACATAATGCATGGTTATGATCCCTGTCTAACCGAACAGCAAGAGTGACAGGAAGGGATTGAAGGTCGGAGGAAATTATCCGTAGGGTTTGAAGTGACATGAGAGGGATTCACTCGTTCCCCAAGTGGAACAAATCAGCTTGGGGAATGTTGGAACTTGCTCACTGGTGCAAGTTGATCCAACGGGGGGTGTAGCAACGTAAACAGGGTTTTCGCACGACATGGCAATAACTCTGTTCATCTAGCCTCTCAAGGGCACTGTGCGGGGGTATTTATAGGTATCCGGGTGCCCAGCGTCCCGTGTTAAGGATGCATGTGCCCTCAGACACCTAGGTTATCCCCGGAATATTCCCATAAAGCGGGGTTACAGACCGTAATTACAGGGGGGCCTTTACAAATTAGGCCCGTAACGCGCAACGGCCACGCAGGGCCTGTTACAATGGGCCGGATCACACGCAGGCCTCCATTCTGGACGAGGTCGCAAGATGAGACGACCTCGTCACAGGTCTTCGTCCGGCGGCGTATGAGACAAAGGGTAAGTCTACCCGTTGTCTTGTCACCGTTGGTGCAGCGAGTACGGCGAAGGCCTCGAGCGAAGGGTGGCGTCTTCGCCTTCGCCCCAACATTTGCCCTCCGAGGGACCAGTTTGACTAAGTCACCTGGTGCCGAAGACGTCGCTAGATGGCGGAGACGCTGCCCTCGCTCGAAGTGGTTCCGCGGGGGTTTTTGACATGACCGTTGATTGACGTCGTACTGTTGGATTGCGGGTTTCCCGAAGCGCCGCGCCCTGTGTATAAAAGGGGACGGGGGCGGCGCGTTTTGAACTTTATCTTTCCGCGCTCCGCGAAAACCCTAACCGCCTTCTCAAACCTCTTGCTGCTCGTCTGCCCTCCTTGCTCTTGTTCGCCGGAGATCTGGACCGTGTGAAGCAGACCGCCTGCCGCCGCCGACGGTACGTAGCGATGCCGACCTCTTCTTCTTCTGTTGCCGCTACGCCGCCGGCCGACGCGTCGTCTGAGGAGACGCTGAGCACTGTGGCGGCGGAGGAGTTGCGCGCCAATGACACGGTGGATTTCGGTGTGTCACGGATGTCCTCGGTCCGCGTGCAAGATATGCAGCAGCTTGGTTACTTTGGCGGCGGAGTCGCTCGTGTCCCAGGGACGGAGGAGGTCCCCGAGCCAGAAGGCGAGTTGGTTGTCTTCGAGGCGTTCTTTGCCGCTAGTCTTCGCCTACCTGCGCACCGATTCGTGGGAGAAGTCCTGCGCAGATTCAACGTCCAGATCCACCAGCTGACTCCGAATGCCGTGGTGGCCCTGTCGAAATATGTCTGGGCGACGACTTCGTACGGCGGACAGCCATCGGTCGAAGTCTTCACGAAGTACTATTGTCTGCACTGGCAGAAAAGGATGATCGGAAATAAGGTTGCTCAGTTTGGGTCCTGTACATTTACGCCGAAGACCGGCAAGACTTCGATGGAGGTCTTTGAGTTGGTTCCTTGCGCCCGCAATAAATGGGGCAACTGGTATGAGTTTTGGTTCTACGTTGCGGAGGGCACGGTCGAGGACCATCCGGGGCTCCCCGTGGCCGAGATGTGCTCGCATTATTACTCAGCATACCCGCAGTTTGAAGTGGCGGAGGAGGATGCAGACGAAGGGGCCCTTCGGTGCGCGGCCGGCCTGAGCAGCGGGCGCGATTTGGTTGAGGAGTTTGTGGCGTATGGGGTGTGGCTTTTGGCGCATGGCTGGGCGTTGGGTGAAGTATGCCCTCGCCAGATGCCTTCCCATGGTGGGATGCTGGTGCGAAGTCCCGCCTTCGCACTGGATCTGCATAGCCGCGATCCGGCCGCCTTTGTGCGTGAGGCGGAGGATGGGGCGGTGCGGATTGTTGGTCGGTACGTGCCGAAGACAGAGGGCCAGCGTAGCTGGGATATACGCGGGTCCAACGACCGCTTGAACAGGGTCTTCGAGTTGAACTGTCTGCCGTATGGCGGTTATCCCGGGCAAGACGATGTGGATCGTCGCGGGAAGAAGCCGGCGGCAGAGACTAGAGACGACCCCGCGCCGGCGGCCGCCCCATCCTCTAAAAAGAGGAAGCTAGGTATTGCTACGGGAGGACTGGGGGTTTCCAATGGTTTTGCTAGGGAATTGATGAGGACATGCGCGGCCCCCGGGGGGATGATGTCTTCGCCCGAGCTCCGGGAGTCTTTGGCGCGGATGCTGAAGGTTACCGGGGGTTGGTGGCCTAAGAATGTTCCTATCCCCCGCGCGACCAGCGAAGACTTTTTTACATCTCGCATGGTTCGTGACTGGAGAGTGTTTCCTTATGGACGAAATATTGCTGTTGTTGTGTCGGCAGTGATGGACAAGGATCGTCAGGGAGCTGGGAAGCGCCAGGCGGTCGTCAGGCTGCCTGAGGCTAGGCCGAAGAGGTCACGGGGGACTGCGAAGGCTGCTGCCCCCGGCGGCAGCCAGCCGACGCTGGCGGCGAAGTCTGCCGCCCCTAGGTCCAGCAGGGTGCCGGAGGCCGTGAAGGCGGCCAGCGCTGGCGGAACCAAGCCTGCCCCGGCCGGAGCTGCGAAGGCCCGAGAATTGCCTCCGCCGGGCACGCGCGTTGCCGACTTCGCCACCGAGATTAGCGTGGAAGATTATCTCGTTGGTAAGTCGTTAGCCCGAGGTTTTTCTTCTTCTTCTTTTTTTGACTGTTGATGCGTTGTAGGGTCGGGCGAAGGGCAACTTGTTGTTGTTCCACCTGCGGTGGCAACCGCGGCGGCTGTCGTGGTGCCTAGGGCGAGGGGTAGCGCTGTCAGCGTCGGTGGTGAGATTCCGGCACTCACTGCCATCAAGGATGAGGCGGGCGCTGTGTCCCGCCGGCTGAAGGAGGCATTAAGTCAGATAAGTTGAGCTAGACTTCGGCTTTTACCAGTTTCGTTGGGATTGTGGTCTTATGTGTGTCTTGTAAGCGGCTGACTTCGCTGAACGCGTGGCGTCGGGGGGCCCTTACTGTAACACCCCAGGTGTTTATCGTCTGCTCGACCACTAGTGCGGACGTTAACACGTGATAACTGTGAATGTAAAGGTCACTAATTTTTAATCAACCTCGTTTATCACGATTTTGATATCGTGTCTGCCTCCGTCTGTCTAAATTTTTCCAAATCTATTTCTTTTAAAATTCAGCCTTTGGTAATCTTCGGAACATCGAATCCAGTATCGTTTAGGTTGAGCCATCGACGTCTTGCCTAAACTATAATTTTTGAAATCAAATGTAGCTTCTTAAACTTCATTTGAAATTCTTTCACGCTTGCGTTGCACGTCTCTCTGTAGCCTGACATTGTGACGCGTGTGGCAGGCGCAACCATGTGTGTGACAACGCACAGCTTCTCACTTACGTGAAAGACACGTATCGTCTCCACGGAGGTCCCCGTGTGCACCTTATCTCCCTACCGCTATCCCTTTCGTTTATCCGAATCGGCCACCGATTCAACTCTTCACTACGTGCCGCGCCTTCTGTCACTCCGCTGCCGCATGTCCGACGTGCTAGCGAGTGTACAATTGGGAATCGAATGATTTCATAAATCTAGACTGCGCGTACTATTCGAGGAAAACACATGCAAAGTTAATAACCGAGATTGGTTTCATCCTGCACGCTATTTATGGTAGATAAATCTAAGTATTTGGTTGCAGGCGAATTTATTTGATCTCAGATAAATCAATGGAACAATATCATCTTGTCCCTGATAAATTAAGCGTATCTCGACGACTAAAGTTTTGGTGCAAAATAATTCAGTCCTCGCTCATCCACCGAGAAATTGAGTCCGAGGATTTATAATTGAGATTTGATTCTCTAGTAAATTATCTGCTCTAAATTAAATCAAGTGCAGTCTGTACTAGTTTGACTGGTATCTTTTGTTTCGTCCGGTTTACATCTCGCGTAGATTTAATCTGAGAACTAAATTATCTGTGTAGTCTTTTGTGTAAAAAATGAGAAGGAAAATAGGAAAAATCTTTTCTCAATTATCTTCTACCGCCCTCAACATCTTTGCCTTATCCTAGGTGTGCCCAGAAATCTCTAGAATTCTTCCACGTACTCCTCTCTCCAATCCAATCAATTCACATACGTATCTCAGTTTTCATTTGCTTCACTACTGTATTCCCTTCAACATGTGCGATCCAGCCACCAGAAAATTCTCCCCACGCTCGCTTGAGTAGCAGCGCTCGACTCCCTGCTCGTCGGCCACCAGGACGACATCTCCACGCGCCGAGTTCCTCCCATGGCTATCCCAAACCCTAGCCGAGATCCCCTCCTGTGTCGGCCACTATCTCCTTCACCAGGCGCTCTCCTCCACCTACAGCTCGCCCCATCTCCTCCTCTCCCCATGGCGGCTCCCCTCGGATCCCTCCCTCCATGGCTACCGTCGCCCCCAAGCCCGCGGTCTTGCCGAGCTCGCCCAACCCTTCCCCATCTTCTCTCCACCTCTCTGATGATCAGCGCCCTTACCCCATGGTGCCAGAGACGCCACCCTCTCCTAACGGCATGCTCCCAGCGCCTCCTCCCCACGCTCGTCTTGGCATGGAGGTCAACCATGGGATGCATCACACCAACCTCACCGGCCATACCCCCTGCTCCTCCCCACCGTCCGCAGCCCCAACGTCATCGCCGTGTTTAGTCATGGTGATTCCTAACCCTCTTGTATTTCACTAATTCTTCTAATGCGAGCAGATTTTTGTTGATGTTATGTTGATACGAGGTTATGTGTATTTGTGTGCGAGTGTGACAGAGAGAAAGGTTCTAAGGTTTGGTTGGAAAAGAAAGCTATAGCACGTCGACCACCAGGTGTTTGATGAATTAGATGAATCAACGCTTGTTGCGGTTATTGTGAAGTTTCGGTTCATATGAGCTTTTGGAGGTGAGTCAGTTTCTCGCTCTTATTTTTGGTACTATGCATAAAGTGATTAGATGTATTATATGCGATGTTACATGGCGATGTTAGGGAAGGATTTTCCTTTATATTTTCCTTAGGATAGTTGAGCATAGGTATTGTTTGATGTTAGATTAGGATTTAAAATATACAAGTGTGCGAGGAATAGTGGTAAATCAGTGGTTGTTGTCAAAATACCGTGTTGTATGTATTGTTATGATTCTATCCATAATTATAATGGAGTCGCGTCGTATGATTGAGTTAATTGTTCTTGTGTTCACAATCAGAAATTACCTGTGTGTATAGTTTTGATTGCGCAACTAATCCGGTGAAGCAAACTACGTTTTCTGTAAAGATGTTCTATATAAAAGTAGTAGGTAACCTCCCCATCTCTCTTGTGTTAAATTTTCATGACCATAGGTTTAGTAGTTTAAGAGTTATGATTTTCCCAATTTCAGTTTCAGAATCTGTCTAGATTCTGTACTGATTTCGAAAATTGCTTTGTTTGACTAAATTAAACTTAGAATCAGACCTTAGTAATTATAGAAGAATTGTAGTACTTTTCTTAAGGTTTCCAACAGATTTTGGATCACCCTTTTTGGTGATCTATAAATTAAGTTACAGCTGTTTGAGTTAGTATCTCTGAATCTGTCCAAATCTGGACATCAATGTTTGTTTGTATTAACTGACTTTGATACACATTGGATCACTTTGAGATGATTATAAATGAATTATAGACAATTCTATTTGCTTTCTAAAAAGTCTAGGATCACCTGATTTGGATTTCTGAAACTCCAGTTATGGATTTTTGAAGTGAAGAGCCGAATTCTGTCTAAATCTGGACAGAATTAAACTTTAGCACTGTTTGACCATTCAAACTGTCGAATCATGTTGTGATGATAATATAAGAGTTATAGAGGACTTTATAAGCTTTCCAGAAAGTCTTAGTTCACTATTTTTGGATGAATATCTTGTGAGTTACGAGCAAAACCGTTGACTGCTGAATGTTGTCCAGAAAATCTGCAATGGGGTATTTGGTTTGATTCCTGTTTGGCTAAGTAGGAGTAATCAATTTTTGATTCTTGAGTGATGAAGACTTATGACATTTGAAATGTTTATCCAAATGTCTTGTTGCACATGGTTGAGTTTTTCTTTCTTAATGTGTGCTCTAAACCTATTAGTTTGGGAATTAATACTTTGATGAATGTATTGGAACTAGTAGCTAATTAGACCTTGTGTGGTTATAATGAACTCAATAATGCGAAGAAGGTTAGTAGACATTTATATCTAGTATTATTGAGTTGATTCGATTGTCTTGTGTTTATAAGTGTGTTATGAGTGCTTGATACTTGCGTTAGGCCTATTTAAGTGTAAAAGATGCGCTTGTGGTACATAGTAATATCTTCACATCTAGTGTGCTCATAGGAGTTGTGATAATTTTTTTAGTATAGAATATCTATCTCATGCTATTCATGTCCATGCTTATATGCATTATGCATTTCCAATAGGTACGCTAGATGATTATGCGAGCTGAAGGACATGGATCAGAGCGAACCATAAGATGATATTGGTGGATTAATCTTGTGGATGCATCAAGCCAACACCAGAATGGAAGATGCTCACCAAGTGGTCGTCAATTAACAACACTAACGTAGTGTTTATCCCAGGCAAGCCCCGGTGCATTTGCCACCTCCTTGTTGTTTTTAAAACTTTTATCACTTATATGTTGCATTAGGTGATAAGAGTTGAGTGATGAAACAGTTGATGCATTGCCATTCCTTGGAATTTGATTATCTTCCTTGATACCTGTTTTACAAAAAGAACTAATGAGGCTTAGCCCTGCCTAGAGAATTAAAACTTGTTTCTTTTTAAAAGAATGATGTGTGACACTGGGTATGGGTTTGTTTTATGAAAAAGGACTTGTAATGGTGAGCGCATCATCTGCAGTGATGAATTCATCATTCAAGTATGGTACCTCTGTCAGGTACATGATTTGGGTGTTAAATAATAAGATGAGACCAGACGTTGAGCAGGAAAGGTCGCCCGTCTGTGTCGATTAAGGACCGTACCGAAAGTAGGCTTGCTGATCTAGGACCCTTTAACTGGCCACATGCCTCGTCATGGGTAAGCTTAGCCTCGGTTGGACCAATACCAGAAAGGCCGGCCCGCAATGGGAGTGGAGAGATGGCGAGAGTATCGTGTATCTCCCTAGCAAGAGGCTGGATGGTGGGGTACTGAGCTCTCGGTTTGCGGGGACCCGTTCTGGTCTTGAGAAACCCGTGGGCGAGTTGACATATGCAAGGGTTAAGTGCTACATATGTCGTGTGGTTGGAGATCCTCAGCTGAGTATTAATCGATTCGGATCGCCGTTACTTCTCGGATATGAAGACTGGATCACTGCCCTGCATCGTAGATAACAAGTGAAACTAAAGATACTAAAATGAAGCTAGTATAGGACAAGTGAATGCTCTAGATCAAGCGAATCTAGATTCAGGAGAAGTACTTAACTTGTGAAGTAAAAGTTTGGCTTAAGGATCCACTACTAGTAAGCTTTTCTGCAAAACTGAGTCTTTGAAATTTGGTAAGCCTTACCTTGATTCCCATCAAACTAGCATATCCTTGAGAGTCTTTTCTTTAGTCGGGTAAGTCTTGCTGAGTAATTGCGTACTCAGGGTTTTATTCCCTGTTGTTTTTCAGGTTGTAATTTTGTTCTGTTGTGGATGGTGCTAAGTGCCGGTGGGCTCGACCTTCTTCTATAAGTATATCCCGTCTTTAGTTTCTCTATTGAGTATTGTCACTTAAGCTAGCATGTATTTTAAAACTTATAAATATTTTATATATTTTAAATTGTAATTCTTTTTAATCATTTTCTTTTGTAATCACTCCGATAATTGTATAATGTAAACTTATTGTAACATGTAATCATTTTGCAATAAAGAATTTATTTCCGCTGCAAATGTTGGTGTGTGATTTGTGTTTACTTAATCTTGCGATCTTGGCGGTAAGTCGTTTATCCGGGGTCCTCGGGGCACTCGGACAGATCCTGTTAAGTTGTTTGGTGCACATGCATAGCCGTCTGAGGTCTTTGAGACAAGGACAGGTGCATGTGGGCCCGATAACTTGGGAGGTTCTGCGACAGCTGGTATCGGAGCTGAATTAAGTATAATACGGTCACATACGTATTTTCTAAACAAAGTTTTTGTTTCGAAAACCTATTTTCAACTAAACACATTGTTTGGTTTTGAAAAAAAAAACAGATTTGAAAAACTATAATGCTAGAGACATCCTCTGTTAAGCCCTAAATTAAGGACTACTAGGTGGCTTATTTCAGAATACTAACCCACAATCTGGGAAGGGTAATGCATACATGTGTAATGTTATTTTTGAGGCCATTCAGTCTTGAATGGATCGACGCCCAAGGTAAGGTGAGATGTGAGAGCAGAACCGAACAAACGTTGGTCTACGGGAGAGTATAAAAAGCGCTTGATTATATACGTGTTTTACATATGTATATATGAAGGCTGCGATGTGGAGTATTTACTTTTTCGGGATTTGGTACCCCATGGATGTGTATGGGCATACAAACATGGGAATACCGAGAAGTGTAATGTATTTGCAACGACGCACCTACGCTCAGGTAAGAAGGTGAGTTACCATAATGAGCTGTCATATGGTTAAAGTGTGGCAGCGGCGCCTATGCGTGGCTCGACGCTTAATGAGGAGCCGGCCTCCATATAGAAATATATGGAGTATAAACTGTGATAAACTGTTATGTGTGAATTGCATCATTGGGAAATGGGCTGTGATGGAATTTTCTGCAGGTACACTAACTTCAAACTCGTATGTAGCTGACGACTAGCAATATACCGAGAGAGACGTAGGTATGCCACCGATATAGAACGCTATTCCCACGTTATGTTGGCAAAACTGGTGAGGCCGAATAGGACGAGCATGCATCATGATTGTTGCATTGTGTCTGTTGTTTGCGCACAAAAATGCTCCCCTCACCTTTATTCTAATAATTGGTGGTTGTAAACGAATATGCTTTTCTTATCTTTATTCCGATAATAAATAATTGGAAAATGTTTGAAGCATGACTGTCTTATAAGCAAATTTCTAGCTTTGTTTGTTGTGCCCTTTAGACATGTATTTATGAGGCCTGTGGTTCTTAGTCAATTGACCGCTAGTGCAACTTGGGTTTGTTTTCGTGCTTGTGTGCTGGTAGAATGTTGATAGCTTGTTTGCGTAAACCCAAAGCTAAGCTATGTCCTTGTTTAGTAAACTTGATCTAAACGTGTATTAATTTCTTGACAACTTATCCTAGGTGTCGTCTTGTGTGAAGATCATTTTCTTCACAAGGTCATTGGAGTTCTAGCAATTAGATCAAGTCATGTCCTCATCATCTCAATATTTGAAATTGTATGAGATCTAATTCATAATTTTGTCATTTCTTCAAAGTCCCTCTAAATCTTCAAAATATGCATGAGTTTGAATTATCGATTCCTACTCCATGGCCAAACTCATGCAAATACAAATAGATGTTTAGGTAATTCCCTTATTGGACCTAAGATGCACTCAAACTTAAAAACAAGGATCTCGAGTCTGTAATCTTGACAATCCACTTGTAGCTCTCTTATGGTCATATGTTCATCCTAAACCATACCCTTGTTCGGTTGGTGCAAGCTGATGTTTCTATTTTGCTTTATCTCTCCATGAGAATTACATTGTTGCTTTCTCAATCTAACCTAGGAAAGGAATGCCCAATAGTTTTCTTGAATTTAATGCCTTTGGTTTTCTCATATCTTTCGAAGGCATACCAACTTAATCTTGTGATTGTTTTCCTTCCGTATCTAATCAGATACTAATCCTTGACCTTGTAATCTCTACGATGGGCATAGAAATATGCTTGTGGCTGAAGTATCAGTCTCCCATCGTACTCCTTTCATTAAGTTAGGTTATGACCATGTCTTGTTCATTTTATCAGGCCATGATTTATTTGGCTCTCTACTTGTAACCATTCTTACAGGTGGAGTATTTATTTGTATATTGTCACCCTTGCTCATTCTATTGGTGTGGCGCGAGATTTCTTTTTGGTTATGTTTGGTAATGGCGTTATGACTAAAACTAACGGTGCCGCGACGAAACCGGGGGCCTTCTGTGTGTGCGCACACATGGTTGTGCTGCTCGGCACGCGCTGGTATCGCGGTTAGTAGTTGTAATCCATTATGAAACTATATCAATGTGTTATCTTGGCACAATGTCTAGTTTTTCCACGTGAAATTCATTATTGGTGCCAGTTCGGTGATGGTGTCATGGTTAAGGACTTATGGTGCCGCGGCGAAACTGAGAGCCTCCTGTGAATGCGCACACAGGGTTGTGCTACTCGTCGGATGCTGGTATCAAGGTCTCTGGTCATGATCCATTATGGAACTACTCTAATATGTTATCTTCCGTAGATCTCTTTCGTGAAATGATAAATCTATGTTGTTTGTCGAAGTGACCAAGCAACATCTATCATCTTTGTTGGATCAAAAGAGCATAACGCCTTAATGTGCTCTTTAGCGAATTCACTACCAATTTAGAAATCTCCATAAAAATAATAAGTCAAGTCGACTGGTAACCACTTAGATCGCTCTAGTCATGCCTCAATTGCCTCACGCATGCTTTTCCACATGTGTGATCAATTCGAGCCATGCTTATTGTGGGACATAGTGGTTTGATCGCAAAGTCAACATCTATGGATCCCTTCACTGATGTTTTCTAGAATTTCTATCATTTTTCTTGGATTTGGATTCCCTGGCTAACCACGAGTTAACCGTGATGTTAGTCGACATCCAAACTCGTCTTATGTGCTAGGAAATTGCTATCCATTTGTCCACCGTTTCTCAACAGACTCAGATAGTACAATGTTATAAAAAAACCAAATTGCACAAATGGAACCTTATGTATTCTTTTGTCAATCATCGCCTCTGTTGTTGACATCTCTAATTGGCTTAAAAATATACCTGCTATACCCACTTGGGAGACAACCTCTTGATATGATGTTCTCCACCTGGAACTACCTTATGCTATCACTGGTATGGACGGGAGTTACATGCTTCTCTACTCTTAAAAGTCTTTCGCCCCGAATCTCGGGACGAGATTCTTTTAAGGGGGGAAGGTTGTAACACCCCAGGTGTTTATCGTCTGCTCGACCACTAGTGCAGACGTTAACACGTGATAGCTGTGAATGTAAAGGTCACTAATTTTTAATCAACCTCGTTTATCACGATTTTGATATCGTGTCTGCCTCCGTCTGTCTAAATTTTTCCAAATCTATTTCTTTTAAAATTCAGCCTTTGGTAATCTTCGGAACATCGAATCCAGTATCGTTTAGGTTGAGCCATCGACGTCTTGCCTAAACTATAATTTTTGAAATCAAATGTAGCTTCTTAAACTTCATTTGAAATTCTTTCACGCTTGCGTTGCACGTCTCTCTGTAGCCTGACATTGTGACGCGTGTGGCGGGCGCAACCCTGTGTGTGACAACGCACAGCTTCTCACTTACGTGAAAGACACGTATCGTCTCCACGGAGGTCCCCGTGTGCACCTTATCTCCCTATCGCTATCCCTTTCGTTTATCCGAATCGGCCACCGATTCAACTCTTCACTACGTGCCGCGCCTTCTGTCACTCCGCTGTCGCATGTCCGACGTGCTAGCGAGTGTAAAATTGGGAATTGAATGATTTCATAAATCTAGACTGCGCGTGCTATTTGAGGAAAACACACGCAAAGTTAATAACCGAGATTGGTTTCATCCTGCACGCTATTTATGGTAGATAAATCTAAGTATTTGGTTGCGGGCGAATTTATTTGATCTCAGATAAATCAATGGAACAATATCATCTTGTCCCTGATAAATTAAGCGTATCTCGACGACTAAAGTTTTGGTGCAAAATAATTCAGTCCTCGCTCATCCACCGAGAAATTGAGTCCGAGGATTTATAATTGAGATTTGATTCTCTAGTAAATTATCTGCTCTAAATTAAATCAAGTGCAGTCTGTACTAGTTTGACTGGTATCTTTTGTTTCGTCCGGTTTACATCTCGCGTAGATTTAATCTGAGAACTAAATTATCTGTGTAGTCTTTTGTGTAAAAAATGAGAAGGAAAATAGGAAAAATCTTTTCTCAATTATCTCCTACCGCCCTCAACATCTTTGCCTTATCCTAGGTGTGCCCAGAAATCTCTAGAATTCTTCCACGTACTCCTCTCTCCAATCCAATCAATTCACATACGTATCTCAGTTTTCATTTGCTTCACTACTGTATTCCCTTCAACATGTGCGATCCAGCCACCAGAAAATTCTCCCCATGCTCGCTTGAGCAGCAGCGCTCGACTCCCTGCTCGTCGGCCACCAGGACGACATCTCCACGCGCCGAGTTCCTCCCATGGCTATCCCAAACCCTAGCCGAGATCCCCTCCTGTGTCGGCCACTATCTCCTTCACCAGGCGCTCTCCTCCACCTACAGCTCGCCCCGTCTCCTCCTCTCCCCATGGCGGCTCCCCTCGGATCCCTCCCTCCATGGCTACCGTCGCCCCCAAGCCCGCGGTCTTGTCGAGCTCGCCCAACCCTTCCCCATCTTCTCTCCACCTCTCTGATGATCAGCGCCCTTACCCCATGGTGCCATGGATGCCGCCCTCCCCTAACGGCATGCTCCCAGCGCCTCCTCCCCACGCTCGTCTTGGCATGGAGGTCAACCATGGGATGCATCACACCAACCTCACCGGCCATACCCCCTGCTCCTCCCCACCATCCACAGCCCCAACGTCATCGCCGTGTTTAGTCATGGTGATTCCTAACCCTCTTGTATTTCACTAATTCTTCTAATGCGAGCAGATTTTTGTTGATGTTATGTTGATACGAGGTTATGTGTATTTGTGTGCGAGTGTGACAGAGAGAAAGGTTCTAAGGTTTGGTTGGAAAAGAAAGCTATAGCACGTCGACCACCAGGTGTTTGATGAATTAGATGAATCAACGCTTGTTGCGGTTATTGTGAAGTTTCGGTTCATATGAGCTTTTGGGGGTGAGCCAGTTTCTCGCTCTTATTTTTGGTACTATGCATAAAGTGATTAGATGTATTATATGCGATGTTACATGGCGATGTTAGGGAAGGATTTTCCTTTATATTTTCCTTAGGATAGTTGAGCATAGGTATTGTTTGATGTTAGATTAGGATTTAAAATATACAAGTGTGCGAGGAATAGTGGTAAATCAGTGGTTGTTGTCAAAATACCGTGTTGTATGTATTGTTATGATTCTATCCATAATTATAATGGAGTCGCGTCGTATGATTGAGTTAATTGTTCTTGTGTTCACAATCATAAATTCCCTGTGTGTACAGTTTTGATTGCGCAACTAATCCGGTGAAGCAAACTACGTTTTCTGTAAAGATGTTCTATATAAAAGTAGTAGGTAACCTCCCCATCTCTCTTGTGTTAAATTTTCATGACCATAGGTTTAGTAGTTTAAGAGTTATGATTTTCCCAATTTCAGTTTCAGAATCTGTCCAGATTCTGTACTGATTTCGAAAATTGCTTTGTTTGACTAAACTAAACTTAGAATCAGACCTTAGTAATTATAGAAGAATTGTAGTACTTTTCTTAAGGTTTCCAACAGATTTTGGATCACCCTTTTTGGTGATCTATAAATTAAGTTACAGCTGTTTGAGTTAGTATCTCTGAATCTGTCCAAATCTGGACAGCAATGTTTGTTTGTATTAACTGACTTCGATACACATTGGATCACTTTGAGATGATTATAAATAAATTATAGACAATTCTATTAGCTTTCTAAAAAGTCTAGGATCACCTGATTTAGATTTCTGAAACTCCAGTTATGGATTTTTTAAGTGAAGAGCCGAATTCTGTCTAAATCTAGACAGAATTAAACTTTACACTGTTTGACCATTCAAACTGTCGGATCATGTTGTGATGATAATATAAGAGTTATAGAGGACTTTATAAGCTTTCCAGAAAGTCTTAGTTCACTATTTTTGGATGAATATCTTGTGAGTTATGAGCAAAACCGTTGACTGCTGAATGCTGTCCAGAAAATCTGCAATGGGGTATTTGGTTTGATTCCTGTTTGGCTAAGTAGGAGTAATCAATTTTTGATTCTTGAGTGATGAAGACTTATGACATTTGAAATGTTTATCCAAATGTCTTGTTGCACATGGTTGAGTTTTTCTTTCTTAATGTGTGCTCTAAACCTATTAGTTTGGGAATTAATACTTTGATGAATGTATTGGAACTAGTAGCTAATTAGACCTTGTGTGGTTATAATGAACTCAATAATGCGAAGAAGGTTAGTAGACATTTATATCTAGTATTATTGAGTTGATTCGATTGTCTTGTGTTTATAAGTGTGTTATGAGTGCTTGATACTTGCGTTAGGCCTATTTAAGTGTAAAAGATGCGCTTGTGGTACATAGTAATATCTTCACATCTAGTGTGCTCATAGGAGTTGTGATAATTTTTTTAGTATAGAATATCTATCTCATGCTATTCATGTCCATGCTTATATGCATTATGCATTTCCAATAGGTACGCTAGATGATTATGCGAGCTGAAGGACATGGATCAGAGCGAACCATAAGATGATATTGGTGGATTAATCTTGTGGATGCATCAAGCCAACACCAGAATGGAAGATGTTCACCAAGTGGTCGTCAATTAACAACACTAACGTAGTGTTTATCCCAGGCAAGCCCCGGTGCATTTGCCACCTCCTTGTTGTTTTTAAAACTTTTATCACTTATATGTTGCACAAGGTTCAGCTAGGCGCTAGGCGGAATCTAGGCGGTGACCCATTGCCTAGCGCCTAGTCGGGAGTACTCGGTCTTAGGCGCTTCTAGGCGCTTTTCTAGGCGTTTTGGCAATATAGCCATAAATTATATATATATTATGTATATAACTATATATACGTATATAACTACTATATATGACTATATGAGTCACAGACTCACAGTAAGTATAAAAAGAAGGCCAGTAGACATATCTGATTCCTAGCTGAGCTTACTCTTGCTGTCTTGCATGTTCCTAGCTCCTGCAAGGCTGCAACACATTTTGACAGCTAGTAGTTAGTAAATTAGTCAATAGACAGCTAGCTGTTCATAAAAAAAATAGAAAACACTAAATTGTGACTTATCTGGATGATTTCAGCAGCCTCCCATTCATGAGCAGTTGAGTACACTGCACACCATATCAGCAGCTGATAATTACAACACAAGTGGATAGGACAGTAATACAAGTGCAGAACACAATTTATAAATAAAGGACAACACAAGCACATAGTTCTTAGTTCAGGTCTCACACAAAAGAAGACACATAAATAAAGGACAACACAAGCACATAGTTCTTAGTCCAGATCATATTTCATCTTCACTGTAGCACAAATCTTCATCTTCATACTCTTCTTCTTCAGACTCAAACTCTTCTCCTTCATAGAGCTCTCTCACTCTTGCACTTCTACGAGGCTCAAGCTGTTCTTCTGCTCCCACTGCCTCTCCAATAACAGACCAAGGTATCCCTGTACCTTCCATCTCGTCTTCCTCCTCATCTCTAAAGACAACTTGTGCACAATCATCTCCACCCTCTTGGAGAAAACCTTGAGCTTCAGTTGTATCACTAGACAAGAGAACATCAGTGATTTTCTTTGACTTAATCTTTTCTCTGTTATTCATCAGCCTGTTATTGAACTGAATATAGACCAACTTGTTGAGGCGGGTTGTAGTCAGCCTATTTCTCTTCTTAGTGTGTATCTATAAATTAGAAACAAAAGCATTTTCAGTTCTGAAATTTAATCATAGTACTGCTGAAATGATTAATAGATAGGTACTAACCCCTTCAAACCCACTCCAATTTCTTTCACAACCAGAAGAGCTTGATGTCAAAGATAATATCCTTGTAGCCATCTTTTGTAAAGCTGGTGTTTCAGTTCCATATAACCGCCACCATGATGCTGAAATAAATTAGAAACACCTCTATTAGTTTAAAAAACAGCAAACAACCATGGTAGAAAACAGCAAACAACCATATAATAAGTAGTTAAGTACCTCTACCTGGATTGTAATCATAGTTTTGAAAAGTTCTTGCAAGCTTCTTGCTAAATGGTCCTTCTCTATTCTGAAATTTTTTCAATTCAAAGTTGGCAGCCTGTTCTTGTTGGTCCTCATCATGATAATAAAATTGCTCAACACAAGATATGAAGGCTTCATTCATTTTGGGCTCATCAAATATTGATGGGTTAGCATAGCTATAGTGTGGATTCAGCAAAAAAGCTGTCAAATGCAATGGAGAATCAAGTCTTCCATTCATCTTCTTCTCAATTACAGCCATAACATCTTTGAATCGAGACTCAACATTGCCAAAGGCCTCTTTGATCTCTCTTTTTGCCTTTAGTAGCTCTCCATAAAGGAAACCCATGGATGGCTTCACATCCCCATCAACCAAACGAAGGACTTTGACCAATGGCTCAAAAACAGCCAACATTAGCTTCACATCCTTCCAAAAGGCTGGACTCAATATAGTAGCTGTGGCCTCTTTTCCTTTCTTTGATTTCACATCCTTTAATGAGTCCCACCTGCTATGAACTACCATCTTCCTTAACTGGTCCTTCTTCTCTTGCATACTGTTCAAAGTGAGAAAGTATGAAGCAAACCTAGTCACTCCTGGCCTCACTAGCTCTTTCCCCTCTGTGAACTATCTCAAGCACTCCAATGTTCTTGTGTGGCCATACACAAATATGGTAAATGACTTTGCTTGGTCAATCACTTTCCTGAACCGAGGCAATTTGCCAATTCCTTGGAGCATCAAGTTGATTGTGTGAGCTGCACAAGAGGTCCAAAATATTTGTGGTCTCTTCTCAAGCAATAGCTTCTTTGCTCCCATGTTGTTAGAGGCATTGTCAGTGACTACTTGCACCACATTTTCTTCACCAATGTCTTCAATTGCTTTGTCCACTAATTCAAAAATGACTTCGCTTGTGTGTGACACATCTGACATCTCTTTTGAGCTGATGAAGGAGGTTCCATCAGCACAATTAGTGCATATATTCATTATGCTTCTCCTCTTTCTATCTGACCAAGCATCGGTCATAATAGAGCAACCATTTTTCATCTTCTCGGCTTCACGTTCCTGCAGCAAACACTTGGTTCTTTCATATTCTTCTTCCAGCAAACTACCTCAAAAGGCATCTTGAGTTGGAGGTGTAAGTCCTGGTCCAAATTGTCCAATTGCTTCACACATTTGCTTGAACTCATCATTGTCACATGCATTGAAAGGTATTCCTGCCAATGATTAAAAAATGAAGTCTAATTTTAAAATGTGTTCAGTTCATGAATTTTAAAATGTGAAAACAGCATCGTATACTAGCAATTTACCATGATTATAGGCCCATCTTGCAATAAACTTGTGCACCTCATGCTCTCTTTCTTTCCATAGTTCCTTGTTCAGCTGCTGTTGTTTGAATGAATCAGCCTTGCTAGGATCAATAGCACGTGTCCATTTGTCAATTGGCCCTAATTTGTGAGGCTGTGAGCTTCCAACACAAGTGACTTCTTCTGACTCCTCTCCAACCCTAGATACATTCACTTCCTCTCTAAGTTCTAGCTCACGAACAGTCTTCTCCTCCCTCTTCCTTTTTGCAGCCTCTATTGCTTTCTTGCACTTCTCTTTAGCCTCTAGAGCCTGCGGTGTTGCAGACGTGCATTTCTTCACATTCTTTCCAACATGGGCAAGATGCTCCTTCAACCTATAAATCCCTCCCCTCATCTCCTTGTCACAGAACTTACACTTCACCTTGTCTTTGTTGTTAGCATCAACAAGAACACCATATTCCCATCCAACATCATCTGAATTTCTTTTTAGGAGATTCGCTCTAGCTGCTTCAGTTTCAGAAGGTGCAGCTGCAGTTTCTGATGACATCCTTAAACCTTAATCCTTTGATTTCTTTCACTTGTACACTGCACAGGGGAGGAAAGCAGTTTCAGCAGGGGAGGAAACCAGGGGAGGAAAGCAGGAAAGCAGGGGAGGAAAGCAGGGGAGGGGGAGGAAAGCAGGGGAGGGGGATGAGCAGGGAGGGGACTAGGGGAGCAGCCGACGGGGGAGGAGAACTCACCGGCGGGGGAGCAGGGAGCCGGCGGGGGAGCAGGGAGCCGGCGGGGGAGCAGCAGGAGGGGATGAGCGCCGGCGGGGGAGCAGTTTCTATCACGCGCTGGCTAAACTACCGCACGCTAAACTACCGCGCGCTGGCTAAAAACTCCCGCGCGCGCGCTAAAAGTACCGCGCGCTCGCCTGCGCGCCCGCGCGCCCGCCTGCGCGCCCGCTTAGGCGCTGCGCGCCGCCCACTCGCCGCCTAGGCGCGGCTGAGCGCCGCCTAGGCGCGGCTGAGCGCCGCCTAGGCGCCGCGGCCGCCTAGAAGACGCATAGGACCCTAGGCTACACGGCAGCCATTCGACTAGCGCCTAGGCGCGCCTAATCGCCGCCTAGTCGGCGCCTAGCCGAACACTGATGTTGCATTAGGTGATAAGAGTTGAGTGATGAAACAGTTGATGCATTGCCATTCCTTGGAATTTGATTATCTTCCTTGATACCTGTTTTACAAAAAGAACTAATGAGGCTTAGCCCTGCCTAGAGAATTAAAACTTGTTTCTTTTTAAAAGAATGATGTGTGACACTGGGTATGGGTTTGTTTTATGAAAAAGGACTTGTAATGCTGAGCGCATCATCTGCAGTGATGAATTCATCATTCAAGTATGGTACCTCTGTCAGGTACATGATTTGGGTGTTAAATAATAAGATGAGACCAGACGTTGAGCAGGAAAGGTCGCCCGTCTGTGTCGATTAAGGACCGTACCGAAAGTAGGCTTGCTGATCTAGGACCCTTTAACTGGCCACATGCCTCGTCATGGGTAAGCTTAGCCTCGGTTGGACCAATACCAGAAAGGTCGGCCCGCAATGGGAGTGGAGAGATGGCGAGAGTATCGTGTATCCACCTGGCAAGAGGCTGGATGGTGGGGTACTGAGCTCTCGGTTGGCGGGGACCCGTTCTGGTCTTGAGAAACCCGTGGGCGAGTTGACATATGCAAGGGTTAAGTGCTACATATGTCGTGTGGTTGGAGATCCTTAGCTGAGTATTAATCGATTCGGATCGCCGTTACTTCTCGGATATGAAGACTGGATCACTGCCCTGCATCGTAGATAACAAGTGAAACTAAAGATACTAAAATGAAGCTAGTATAGGACAAGTGAATGCTCTAGATCAGGCGAATCTAGATTCAGGAGAAGTACTTAACTTGTGAAGTAAAAGTTTGGCTTAAGGATCCACTACTAGTAAGCTTTTCTGCAAAACTGAGTCTTTGAAATTTGGTAAGCCTTACCTTGATTCCCATCAAACCATCAAACTGAGTCTTTTCTTTAGTTGGGTAAGTCTTGCTGAGTAATTGCGTACTCAGAGTTTTATTCCCTGTTGTTTTTCAGGTTGTAATTTTGTTCTGTTGTGGATGGTGCTAAGTGCCGGTGGACTCGGCCTTCTTCTATAAGTATATCCCGTCTTTAGTTTCTCTATTGAGGATTGTCACTTAAGCTAGCATGTATTTTAAAACTTATAAATATTTTATACATTTTAAATTGTAATTCTTTTTAATCATTTTCTTTTGTAATCACTCCGATAATTGTATAATGTAAACTTATTGTAACATGTAATCATTTTGCAATAAAGAATTTATTTCCGCTGCAAATGTTGGTGTGTGATTTGTGTTTACTTAATCTTGCGATCTTGGCGGTAAGTCGTTTATCCGGGGTCCTCGGGGCACTCGGACAGATCCTGTTAAGTTGTTTGGTGCACATGCATAGCCGTCTGAGGTCTTTGAGACAAGGACAGGTGCATGTGGGCCCGATAACTTGGGAGGTTCTGCGACACTTACGGCGGTTGTGTCTGCCGAAGTCGAGAGACTTCGGGCGCAACATCCTGACGCCGTCCAGGAAAAGTCGGCCGCCGACAGCAAGTGCCGCAAACTGGCGGAGAAGGTGGCCGCGCTGGAGGGCGAGAGGACTGACCTCTGGCGCCAACTAGCGGAGGAGAGAAGGGAGGCTAATGAGGCCTTCGCCAAGGCGCAGTCTGCGCAGGCGGAGGCCAATTTGGCTCGAGTGGAGGGTAGCCTTGCCAGACAGCGCGCCGAGGAATGGGAGGAGCGGTTCAACGCTCTGCAGACCCGTGTGGAGAGGGCCGAGGCTTCGACGCGCACGGAGGCTGAGCGGACGCGCAAACAGCTTATGGACTCGTACCACGAGCTGGGCGCGCGGACCACTGACTTCGAAGTGCCAGAACAAGAGCCCGGACTTCGCTGCCTCGAGTGGCTGCAGGAGGAGTTGCTGGCGCTCCCCGCCATTGTGGAGGGCTTTATGTCCTATGCCTCCCTGGTCACCTGCGAAGGGGCGATGAACGCGCTGTCCCGCGAAGGGTGCCGACACTATGAGGTCTTCGACCAATCTGATGAGGATTTCGAGCGCGAGATTTACAAGGTTGAGGACCCTGTGGTGAAGGAATCTGCGGGAGCCCTCTTCGACCGGATGTGGGGTCCCCACGGTCGGGAGGTGGTCAGGGAGCGGTCCGACACGGCGAGGGGTCAGTTAATGTTTGACTCTTGTTTAGTGTTGCTGAATGTGGGTTATATGTGGGCTTGATGAATCTGTGTGCTGTGTCTCAAGCGGCGCGTAACGAGAAAGTGGAGGACTTCGGGGCTTTGAACAGCGCGCAGCCTGATTCAGAGTCGAACCCGGTGGCGGCTGTGTCCGAGGTCGGCCCGGCGCCGCCCCCAAAAACCGTCGAAGGCGCCCCTGATGCCCCCGCAGCCACTGCGGCCGGCGGTGGCTCGTCGCTAACTGCTGCGCCGAGGGCTGAGGATCCTGTGAAGATGGCGGTGGAGTCTGCAGCGGAGGATCCTGCGACGGCTGGGTCTTCGCAGGTGGCTTAGTGGGTGTGGGTAGTTAGGGAATTTTGCATATGTTGCTAAACCTTGGTTGCTGCGCAGGTTCAAGATTTTGGGCCTGCGCACGCAACCGCTACTGCTAATTTTTTGGCGGCTTCGACCGTGGATGATGGGAATGAATCAGATGAATCTGCGTCTAAGTTTTCTGATTTTGGTGACTCTGGGAGTTCGGTTGAGTGAACTGAAGAGTCGTCTGATGAGGACTTGGATTACTTTGCGGCCTTGGATGTGGCAGCGGTGGAGGCTTCGCCGCGTGCTGTGGATGCTGAAGTTGTGCCTGGTCCAAGTGTGGGGCGTAGGCGGCGAAGGGCGGTTGCGAAGCGTAGAGTGAGTGAGGCGGACGACGGTCGGCTTCGTGTGGGCAGGGTTGGCAGGCAGGAACTGTTGTCCTTGCCGGCCGCTGCGAGTGTGGGTGAGGGGGAGCTACGAGGTCTTTTTGCGGGTGAGGAGCTGAGGATAATGTTATTTAACTATAGGGAGATGGGAATTATTCCGAAGGTTGAGCCGATGTAAAGTGTGATGCCCTCGCTGTACATATGTAATGGCTTGTATGATGAGGTTGTGTGCCTTCGCACATTCGGTTATGCTCATGAAGGTGTTGCGCACTTGGTCTGGTGTATTTGTTATGTCTGTCTGGCGCGCATGTAGTCGGTCTTTGCGCGGACAGTTTGGTGTAGTCTTTTTCGCACTTGTTGTGCTTGGTTCGGCTGCACCCTTAGGCGACTTTTGCATGGATACTCTTCACGGAAGACTTCGATTTTTCGCACTTGTTGTGCTAGTCCGGCTGCACCCTTAGGCGACTTTTGCACGGATACTCTTCGCGGAAGACTTTGATTTTTCGTACTTGTTGTGCTAGTCCGGCTGCACCCTTAGGCGACTTTTGCGCGGATAGTCTTTTTTGAAGAAGACTTCGATTTTTCGCACTTGTTGTGCTAGTCCGGCTGCACCCTTAGGCGACTTTTGCGCGGATAGTCTTTTTTGAAGAAGACTTCGATTTTTCGCACTTGTTGTGCTAGTCCGGCTGCACCCTTAGGCGACTTTTGCGCGGATAGTTTTTTTGAGGAAGACTTCGATTTTTCGCACTTGTTGTGCTAGTCCGGCTGCACCCTTAGGCGACTTTTGCGCGGATAGTCTTTTTTGAAGAAGACTTCGATTTTTCGCACTTGTTGTGCTAGTCCGGCTGCACCCTTAGGCGACTTTTGCGCGGATAGTCTTTTTTGAAGAAGACTTCGATTTTTCGCACTTGTTGTGCTAGTCCGGCTGCACCCTTAGGCGACTTTTGCACGGAGTGTCGCACGCGAGGGTAGCTAGCGCTGGGCCTCGCGGTGACTTTGTATTGGTCGAATGTCGAAGACCGTCGGCGCTGTCTTTTTTCGACGTAGATTTTTGCGGGGGATTTTTCACTTGTATATTACATGACTCCGCCTCGTTAAAAACCTCACCCCCCGGGAGGAAAAGAGTGCGGGCCAGAATAAAATTGTTTTTGCGAATTATAAGGGCGAGCTGACCCTGATGAGTCAAACAAAAAATTTGCGGAGATTGTCGATGTTCCAGGAATGCTCCAAGTCTTCGCCGTTTGGCGTTGCGAGCCTGTATGCGCTCGGGGATGCCTTCGTCTTGACAATGAAAGGGCCCTCCCACTTGGGCTCCAGCTTGCCCCTGGACTCTGTCCGAGCTGTTCGGACGAGTACGAGGTCCCCTTCGCTGAATTCCCTCGGGATGACTGCGTGGTCGCGCCATGCTTTTGTCTGGGCTTGGTATTTATTTAGAGCCTGTAGAGCGAAGACGCGGTCTCCGTCGATAAGATCCTTCGAAGTGGGTTCGTCCATGTCGGGGACAGCTGACGAAACTGTTCGCGGGGACCCATGTTTTATTTCTTGTGGGGTCATGGCCTCCGATCCATATAGAAGGCGGAAAGGGGTGAACCCGGTCGCCCTGCACTCAGTCGTGTTTAGCGCCCAGACCGCTTCAGGTAACAAATCGAGCCACCTGCCCTTTTTTCGTCGAGGAGCATCTTCTTGACAGCTGTGAAATTTTTTCCATTGGCGCGTTCCACAACTCCGTTGGACTGTGGGTGATATACTGAGGCGAAGGCAAGCTTGGTGCCAATGGAGAAGCAGAAATCCTTGAAGTCTTGGTTGTCAAACTGCTTGCCGTTGTCAACTGTGAGTTCGGACGGTACTCCGAAGCGGCAAACAATGTTTTGCCAGAAGAATTTCTGTGCAGTCTTTGATGTTAATGTGGAAACAGCCCTCGCCTCGATCCATTTGGTAAAATACTCGACAGCAACGAAGGTGAACTTGAGGTTCCCCTGAGCCGTGGGCAGGGGCCCGACGATGTCTAGGCCCCAGCGCTGGAGAGGCCATGTGTGGGCGATCAGTTTTGTGAATTGCGAAGGGCTGCCTGATCGAGGAGAAAACTTCTGGCAGGCTTCGCAGGACCTTGTGACCCGATTTGCGGCGCAGATCATTGCGGGCCAGTAGAAACCTTGGTGGATCACCTTTGCGGCTAGGGCCCTTGGCCCTGCGTGAGAGCCGCAAGTACCAATGTGGACTTCGCGCATGATTTGGACGCCTTCGGTCTCGGTGACACATTTAAGCATTGGCTGACTGACCCCCTTCTTGTAGAGCTGGCCCTCAATCAGTGCGAAGTCCCGGCTTCGATGTTTGAGGCGCTTGGCCTCGTTGATGTCGGTTGGGTGGTAGTACCCCTATAGGAACAGGGTTATTGGTTCTCGCCAGTCTTCGGTCATAATAAGGTTGACTATGCGGTGGCCCTCGCTGTCATTGGTTATTTGGAGCCCTTCGGGGCTCCGGACGGCTGGCGTGCCGATAACATGGTAGAACACGTCGGAGGGCAGGGACTCGCCTCTGGCGGCAGCCTTGGCTAATGCGTCGGCTTCTTCATTCTTGGCCCGGTCTACATGCTGCAAGGTGAATCCCTTGAATTGTCTCTCGAGACTTCGGATGGCCGCGAGGTATTGCATAAGTGCGGGGTCCTTTGCTGCATAATCTTTCTCGACTTGGCCGGCGACTACCTTGGAGTCTGTTCTGACAATGCAGGTGGTGACACCAAGGGCTCTTAGTTTGCGGAGGCCGAGGATGACAGCTTCGTATTCTGCTATGTTGTTTGTGCATCTGTCAGATTCCAGAGCGAAGCTTAAGCGTGTCGCGTATCTGTGCTTGACCCCGGCGGGTGAGGTGATGACTGCGGCAGCGCCTGCCCCCGCATGGCACCATGCGCCGTCGCAGTGGATTGTCCAAACCTTCTCTACGGACGGGTCCGGCTGTGTTATTGGCCCGGTCCAGTCGACGATGAAGTCTGCTAGAACTTGTGACTTGATCGCTGTCCTGGGCTCGAAAGTGATGTGGTAGCCGGAGAGTTCGGCCGCCCATTTGGCGATCCGTACCGATGCCTCCGGGTTTCTGAATAATTTGCCGAGTCCCCTATCTGAGGTGACGCGGACCTTGAATGCTTCAAAATAGTGGCGCAATTTGCGCGAAGACATAACAACTGCATAGGCAATCTTTTCCAGTTCCGTCATGTTACATTTTGATGGTGTGAGCACTTCAGAGACGTTATAAACTGGGCACTGTCTGATCACGCCCTCTACTGTCTGCTCCTGAACCAGTGTCGCGCTGACCGCGTGCGGCGAGGCCGCAACGTAAAGCAACAGGGGTAGCGAAGAGTCGGGGCTTGTAAGAACCGCCAATTCCAACAGGTACTGTTTCAATGAGGCGAAGGCCACCGCCTGCTCTGGTCCCCAAGCAAAGTCTTTTGCGCCGCAGAGTGTTTTGAGGAAGGGGAGACTTCGCTCAGCGGATTTGGAGATGAATCTATTGAGGGCGGCCAATCTGCCCGTCAGGCGCTGAACGTCTCTGGCTGACTGCGGGGCGTCATGTTGATGATGGCCTGAATTTTGGTTGGGTTGGCCTCGATGCCGCGGTGTGATACCAGGTAGCCCAATATTTTCCCCTGGCGAACGCCAAAGACGCACTTTTCGGGGTTCAGGCGAAGTCGTGCGTCCCGCATGTTCGCGAATGTCTCGGCGAGGTCAGCAAGATGGTCCTCCTTGCTCCTGCTGGCGACGACGATGTCGTCCACATATGTGAATATATTTCTGCCGACTTGCCCCTCGAGCACTGTTTTGGTAAGCCAGGAGAAGGTGGACCCGACGTTCTTGAGTCCCTCCGGCATTCTGATGAAGCAATATGTGTCGAAGGGTGTTATGAAACTGGTGCTGGCCTTGTCTTCCTCCTCCATATATATTTGATGGTAACCGGAGAAGCAGTCGAGGAGTGACATGACTTCGCACCCGGCCGTGCTATCGACTATTTTGTCGATCCGAGGCAGCAGGAAGTTGTCCTTTGGGAAGGCCTTGTTGAGACTGGTGAAGTCGATGCACATTCGCCACTTGCCGCTCTTTTTCTGCACCATCACAACATTGGAGAGCCACGTGGGGTAAGCCACTGGCTCGATAAATTTGGCTTCCAGGAGGCGATGTACCTCGGCCTTGGCGGCTTCTGTCTTCTCGTCGGACATTTTGCGGAGCCGCTGTTTTTTCGGTCTCACCGAAGGGTCGATTCCCAAGCTGTGCTCAATTATGGATCGGCTGACCCCGACCAGGTCGAGGGCGGACCTGGCGAAGATGTCTTTGTTCTTGGACAAGCAGCATAGGAGTTTCTCCTCGTCATGCGAAGTGAGGTCTTCGCTGATGGTGACTGTCTGCTTGGGCGTGGCCTGGTCGAGGGGAACAGTCTTGGTCCCGTCGTTGCTCTACAGCTGTGCCTTGTCGTGTTCTTTGTCGGTTGGGCTGGCGGACGCAGGGACCTCGCGCTGGGCCATGAGGCAGTGCACATTTCTTTGCCCGGGGACGAAGTCTCGCTCTATGTTGCGCGCAGTCTGCTGATTGCCGTAGACCGTGATGGCGCCTAACGGACCTGGTATCTTCATGCACAGGTACAGTCCGTGAATGGCTGTCTCAAACTTGTTGATGGAGCCCCGGCCCATGATGGCGTTGTACGGATACACCATATCGACGATATCAAAGGTTATTTGCTCACTTCGGGCATTGGGTGCTACACCGAAGGAGAGAGGCAATTCTATTTTGCCGACAGGAAAAGTGCCCTTGCCGCCGAAGCCATACAACGGGTTGTCCGAAGGCTTGAGCAGGCTGTGGCTAATGCCCATGCGGTCGAAGGCATGGAGGAAAATGATGTCTGCTTGACTGCCATTGTCGACTAGGACTTTGTGCAGGTCCCAGCCTGCCACGCTGCAGTTGATAACCATGGCGTCGATGTGGGGGGCGCTGCGCAGGTCGACGTCTCGGGCGTCGAATGTTAGCGGTACATGGGACCACTTCGTCTGCACGACTGGACCGGTGATGGCGACGTGGTTGATGCTGCGGTAGTGGTCCCACTTCTGCCGCTTTGTGTCGAAGTCGGTGCTGGACCCCCCAGTGATCATATGAATGACTCCGCGATATGGCTGATCGGCGAAGTCTTCTTGTTTTGGGGCGTGGGGGTGGGGGATGTTTTGTTGTTGCTGGTGTGGAGGTGGGGGTGGGGGAGGTACGATTTGTACTTCCTGATGGTGTTGGTATGCGTGGTGCGGTGGATGCGGGGCGGGGACGTGGATGTATGGTGGAGGGGGTTGCTGATAAGTGTGCGCGACAACTCTAGGGTTGTCGACTGGTTGCGCCCGTGCCATCCTGTCTCTGGTGGCCTTCGTCTCTGGGCAGTCTTTGGTTTGGTGGGCGCAGTCTTCGCTGTGAAAAAGACAGTAGAATCGGCGCGGCGGCTGCGCACGTCCTCGGCCCCTACCGCGAGTTCCATTTCCGCGACCCTGGGGGGGATATTCCTGGTGGCGAGGGGCGTCACCAGCGGGGTGCTGGTTGGCAATGTTGTGCACCTGCTGCTGATTGCGGCCGTCTCGACCGGAGTCTGGCTGCGGGGTTCTCGTCCACGTGCGGCTGGACTGTGGAGCATCTTTGGGTTTCCTCTGAGACTCAACTTTGCGCTGGTGGAGCTTTTCGGATTTGGCGTATTTTTCAAATAGCTGATATAATTCCTGGAGGTTCTTGGGCGGATCTCTGATGCAGTGGCTGTAAAGGACGCCGGCGCGAAGGCCACTGATGGCGTAGTGGATGGCGATCTGGTCATCGACCGAGGGCAGCTGTGACTTGAGTGTCAGAAACTTGCGGTAATACTCCCGCAGAGTCTTTTTTTCCAGCTGCTTGCAGAGTGAGAGTTCGGCCAATGCGTCGGTGTCTGGGCGGTACCCTTGGAAGTTGAGCAGGAATTTGTCCCGGAGGCTTCTCCAGGAGTCGATGGACAGCGGTGGCAACCGGGTGAACCAGGTGAGAGCTGGGCCCTCGAGGGCGATGATGAAAAACTTGGCCATTGTGGCGTCGTCCCCTCCGGAAGATGTAACGGCGACCTGATAACTCATGATGTACTGTGCTGGGTCAGTGCTGCCGTTGTACTTGGGATAGGTCCCTGCCCGGAAGTTGGCAGGCCAGGGTGTCACTTGCAGGTGTGGCGCCAGGGGACTTCGCTCGTCGAGGTAGTTGACCCCTTGGAATGGCGCGGCGTGTTGGATGGCGTGGTCGCGCTGGGGGAAGTGCAGGTCTTCGACTTGTGCGCGCTGTTGCAGGGGTGGCCCGTGTTGCAGGCCGAAGTGGCCTTCGCGCTGCATTAACGCGATCTCTTGCTCGAGCTCCTGGGCCTTCTGCTCTTCGTCTCGTATCATTTGCCGCACCTTGGCTTGTGTAGACACACGTTGGTGGTTGGCCTCAAGTATCTCCTTTTGCTTCTGGAGATTGCGGTTCTTGATGCGCAGGGCGCACAGCTGTAGCTGTTCTTCTGCTGAGACACCGATGATTTCGTCGTCCTCGGTGAAGTCCGTGCCCTCTGGTGGAGCGAAGCCTGGGGGAGGTTGCGGCTGCCCTTCAGGGCCGCAGGTGCGGAGAGCGTCTTCGCAGGTGCGGAGAACGTCGTCTTCGCAGGCGCGGAGAACGTCGTCTTCAGTAGCCTCTTGGTGGGTGGAGTGGGTGAGGGCGAGGGCCTTGCCCTTTTTTGCGGCCAGCAGTGCTGCCTTCGCAGCCTCGTCAGCCTTCGAGCTAGCTTTCTTGGGTGCCATCGCGGGTGGTTTTTTCGTAGCACGAACGGTGGGCGCCAAATGTTGGAACTTGCTCACTGGTGCAAGTTGATCCAACGGGGGGTGGTGTAGCAACGTAAACAGGGTTTTCGCACGAGATGACAATAGCTCTGTTCATCTAGCCTCTCAAGGGCACTGTGCGGGGGTATTTATAGGTATCCGGGTGCCCAGCGTCCCGTGTTAAGGACGCATGTGCCATCAGACACCTAAGTTATCCCCGGAATATTCCCATAAAGCGGGGTTACAGACCGTAATTACAGGGAGACCTTTACAAATTAGGCCCGTAACGCGCAACGACCACGCAGGGCCTGTTACAATGGGTCGGATCACACGCGGGCCTCCATTCTGGACGAGGTCGCAAGATGAGATGACCTCGTCACATGTCTTCGTCCGACGGCGTATGAGACGAAGGGTAAGTCTGCCAGTTGTCTTGTCACCGTTGGTGCAGCGAGTACGGCGAAGGCCTCGAGCGAAGGGTGGTGTCTTCGCCTTCGCTCCAACAGGGAATTAATCATACGCACGCTTGTCACCAGGTGCATGGTTATGATCCCAACTACCGAACAAAGCCTACACGGGTGTTAATCTTACGCACCCGACGGCCCACAACTCCATGCTTGTCACCAGGTACTCCACACGCTTCATTAGGGACTGTTGGCGACGTCGGCACATGCGTGCAGCTCACATCGTCACGACGTCACGGGCGCCAACGTGGAGAAGGTGCCGGGGCTGAACACGATGGGCGTCTCGCTCGTCCGCATCGACTACGCGCCGGGGGGCTGGCTCAACCCGCCGCACACGCACCCGCGCGCCACCGAGCTCGTCTTCGTCCTCTACGGCGCGCTCGACGTCGGCTTCGTCACCACCGCCAACCGGCTCGTGTCCTGGACCATCGCGCGGGGCCTCGTGCACTTGCAGAGGAACGCCCCGCCGCCGTCATCTCCGCCTTGAACAGCCAGCTCCCCGGCACGCAGTCCGTCGCCGCGACGCTCTTCGAGGCCTCGCCCGGGGTGCCCGACGCCGTGCTCGCCAGGGCGTTCCAGATCCCCGACGAGGAGGTGGGCAAGATCAAGACGACGAGGCCGAAGAATAGCTGAATATAATTGAGGATCCAGTGAAATTTTGTTCAGTTTGGTCAGTGTCTCTCTCTCTCAGTCACTGATTGATGTTGCTGCCAGCCTGCCATGCATTGGTTCATTGGTTGGTCCCATTATTATTTGCCTTGTGATGATTCTGTTTCTGACATGCGATCAATCGTGTCAAATGCATGGCTAATTCCGTGTTGTGATCGTCGGGTGTAACAACCTGCAGCAGAATTAATACGTTGCAGGTCTGGAGAACATTATTCTGAACTGAATGATCTAGGACAATTCGTTTGCACCGGCAAATCTTTTATCTTATCCCTTTCTCTTATGCAAATCATTGTGCTCAAACTCTTCCAATCACATGGGAACTCGTTGAAACCTCCACAGAACAAATTACACTAATTATTTAATTAAAAAAAACTAAGCAAAAATGACATATACAGGAATATAGCGTGACTGCTAGCTAGATTTTTCTCATTATTAAAATTGGTATTCCTTACTTGAAGATATCTTTTTTTTTGCAATTGATCTTGTTTCTTTGTTTGATTAGACTAGTTCTCTCCCATTTCATATTGGAAAACGTGGTATGCTATACGTAACAAGATTAATCGCATAAAACAGGATTCTCGTAAGTGTAGATGATCATAGATATTATACCTTCCTATATCATGCAACACAATAGAAGACTACTTGATCAAGCATGCGTAGTAGATTATATGTAGTCGATAATGGGAAGTTGACGTATGATGTAGTGTGTAAAATAACATCATCTCCATAACAGTCCAGGCGTTCAAGGCATACGAAAACCACACGTAGATATTCTAGCACCTCACTATAGCCGTGATCTAGGAGTGAGGTGGAGGAGGGACTATAGCGAGCTACTGTTCACATAAACAGTCACCACGAGTATTGAAGTGGTAGGTGGATTATTTCTAACTCATCAACCCTAAATGCTCCCTCCCCTTATTATATAGGTGTTACTTATAGGCTATCGACACTATCCTATTAGAACTCTAAAAGCCTCATGGACTATCCCATCTGAGCCTAATAAAGGATCCATTTCAGTTATCTCTAGGGCATATATCCAACATTCTTCCACATGCACTAGAGTTAACTATACAATTATCTTTGAGTTCTAACCCTTTAAATGTGTGACTTTGTAGGTTTATGCAACCAACGGCTATGCCCTAGGAACTGTTTCTGATTAATAATTAGCATTGGCCTCTAGCAAGGTATACTAACTTCCAAAAGTTCACGAAAACATATCTTGCAAAACCTATGACACTAGCCAATACTATGTCTTTATGCCACACAACATCTAGCCAAGTACAAGACGAGTCAAGTGCTACCCTCATCAACTCGGCCATATCTTGCTCTTTGTAGAACTAATTTCATCAACTAACCATTAGTCAAATCATGGCCATGCACTTTCAGTTCTAACACATCAAGATGGTCTAGAGGTATCTCTCCCTAAAGAAGGAATGACAGATTCCATCTTGACACGGCGCACCCTGCAACTTATTTTAGAACATACCTAAAAACTACTTTTATAACTACCTAGTTACAGAGTAGCATTTGGTAGCTTCAAAATATGACTTACGCAATCCTAGACTCCATGCCGATCTTAAGTCTAACGATAGAAGTATGTGTGTCATTTCGAGATAAACCGATAACACCGCATTGGTGGCATCTCATAATGGTTTGATTCAACACTACATTCCTAAGACATGTATATATTGTTGGTGTGATATCCAATATCACTATGACCTGTGAACCATGACACATGTACCAACTTATCTCTATGTCATAGTCCCACGTGATGAATAGAAGTTGAGAATCACATTTAGTACGTCTTCAAGTCAAATCATGTAGGTTCACTAACAAAGCACACATTCATTAACTGCAAATAATGAAAATGTAATGGAACGTATGAATAAAACATGTAAATCACAAATGTTGATATGATTACACATCATCATAAGCCTCCCACTAACACTAAAGTTAATTTTGTTGGCATCTCATGCCCATTGCTCTTGTGTGTTCCTCCTGCTGTGACACCTAATTTGCATGTTTAGGTCAGTGTATACCTTGCATATCTTCACATTTCCTTGACTGATGATATCTCAAATTAGGTGTCACAGTATATGCTTGTATTTTGGTGTAGCCTTGGATCCTTTGCTTGTGCTATAGCACCATTATTACCACAATAGAGGTCTATCAAACTAGAGTGGCTATAGACCACACCCAACACAAAAACAAACTTTCTAAGCCATACAACTTCCTTTGTAGCTTCTGAAGCTACAATGTACTCATCTTTATTGCTAAATCCGGGCATGACAATACATTGTATCATATTACTACTTCAACATTTGTCTTTTAGACCATCTTGTACATTCTACTGTGGACTTGTCATAATGTTCCAATTGTCTTTTAGACCATCTCTATTTTTTACCTTAAACTATCATCGGACTCATCATAATGTTCCAATTGTCTATTGGAGCCACTAGAGCCTCGAGCTGATGATAGTCGGCCATATCATTATTGGGCCTTCCAAAGAAAAGATGTGGATCTAACACTGGTGATGTGTTGATTTCAGGAAGCTACCCATGTCACTACCACACCGTGCTAGTGCGATGTGATCAGATCTGTTTCCCACTCGTGACCAGCTTCTGGCACGGGAAGAAATACCCGAATGATGTCCTTGATTTTTCCATGAACTTCGGAGGTTTATTATATTTTTTCCTTTACCGTGTCATGGGATTTGTATTTAGTTATTTTATTTTCAACTTGTATGGAATCAAATTATTATTTTTATTTGTAAATTTGCTATCCATTGATTGTATTAGGCATGGACTCTTTGTTTAATCTAAGCATTAAATCCTCAAATGAATGCGATGGTGTATGTTGTTTTGTTTTTTAATCTCTTAATTTTATAATACATGGGCTCTTTGATTATATATATATATATATATATATATATATATATATATATATATATATATATATATATATATATATATATATATATATATATATATATATATATATATATATATATATATTGTCGGCGTTTCGAGACCGGGGGGTCTCTGCCCGACGAGTGAAGTGTCGCTGCGTGCCCCAGCCCAGATGGGTCGACGCGAGGCCGAACGCGAAGGGGGGAAAGCGAGGAGGCCGGAGATGGGCGAGAGAGAGGTGGAAATCCCGCGGCCTTCGTGTTCGTCCCGCTCCCAGGTCGGGTGCGCTTGCAGTAGGGGTTACAAGCGTCCACACGGGGAAGGAGCGAGTGGCCTCACGCGAGCGCCCGTCTCGTCCTCGTCCCCGCGCGGCCAACCTTCCCTAAGAGGGCCCTGGTCCTTCTTTTATAGGCATAAGGAGATGATCCAGGTGTACAATGGGGGGTGTAGCAGAGTGCTACGTGTCTAGCGGAGGAGAGCTAGTGCCCTAAGTACACGCCATCGTGGCGGCCGGAGAGAATTTGGCGCCCGATTTGTGTGATGTCGTGGCCGTCGAAGGAGTGCTGGAGCCTGGCGGAGGGACAGCTGTCGGGGCCGTCGAGTCCTTGCTGACGTCCTCTTGCTTCCGTAAGGGGGCCGAGAGCCGCCATCGTCAGGGAGCGTGCGGGGCGCCATCATCGCCTATCTGGCGGAGCGAGCCAGATGGGACGCCGGTCTTGTTCCCCGTAGCCTGAGTCAGCTTGGAGTAGGGTAATGATGGCGCCTCCTGTTGACGTGGCTGGTCCGCGCCCTAGGTTGGGCGATGTGGAGGCTCCTCCGAGGTCGAGGTCGAGTTCGTCTTCCGTGGCCGAGGCCGAGTCCGAGCCCCTAGGTCGGGCGAGGCGGAGGCCGTTGGCTGAGGCCATGGCGGAATTGGAGTCCTGGGGTCGGGCGAAGCGGAGTTCGTCGTCTTCTGGGGCTGAGCCCAAGTCCGAGCCCTGGGTCCGGCGGAGCGGAGTTCGCCGTCTTCCGGGGCTTAGCCCGAGTCCGAGCCCTGGGTCGGGCGGAGCGGAGTTCGCCGTCTTACGGGGCTTAGCCCGAGTCTGAGCCCTGGGTCGGGTGGAGCGGAGTTCGCCGTCTTCCGGGGCTTAGCCCGAGTCCGAGCCCTGGGTCAGGCAGAGCGGAGTTCGCCGTCTTCCGGGGCTTAGCCCGAGTCCGAGCCCTGGGTCTGGCGGAGCGGAGTTCGCCGTCTTCTGGGGCTTAGCCCGAGTCCGAGCCCTGGGTCAGGCGGAGCGGAGTTTCCTATGGTGTGCGGTCGGGCCTGACTGCCTGTCAGCCTCACTCTGTCAAGCGGCACCGCAGTCGGAGCGGCGCAGGCGGCGCTGTCTTTCTGTCAGACCGGTCAGTGGAGCGGCGAAGTGACGGCGGTTACTTCGGCTCTGTCAGTTGAGGGGCGCGCGTTAGGATAAAGGTGTCAGGCCACCTTTGCATTAAATGCTCCTGCGATTTGGTCGGGGTTGCTTCTTGGCGAAGACAGGGCCTCGGGCGAGCCGAGAACGTGTTCGCCGCTGGAGGGGGGCCTCGGGCGAGGCGGAGATCCTTCGGGGTCGGCTGCCCTTGTCCGAGGCTAGGCTTGGGCGAGGCGTGATCGAGCCCCTCGAATGGACTGATCCCTGACTTGATCGCACCCATCAGGCCTTTGCAGCTTTATGCTGATGGGGGTTACCAGCTGAGAATTAGGAGCCTTGAGGGTACCCCTAATTATGGTCCCCGACAGTAGCCCCTGAGCCTCGAAGGGAGTGTTAGCACTCGCTTGGAGGCTTTCGTCGCACGTTTTTGCAAGGGGACCAGCCTTTCTCGGTTGCATTTTGTTCCGGTGGGTGCGCGCGAGCGCACCCGCCGGGTGTAGCCCCCGAGGCCTCGGAGGAGTGGTTTGACTCCTCCGAGGTCTTAACGCCTCGCGCAATGCTTCGGCTGGTCTGGTCGTTCCCTCATGCGAGTCGGCCGTAGCCCGAGTGTACGGTCGGGTCCCAAGTTCTCGGGCTGGTATGTTGACGCTGTCAACGGTTTGGCCAGAGCCGGGTTTGCGAGAGCAGCCCCCGAGCCTCTGCACTGGGCGAGAGGGCGATCAGGGACAGACTCGACTTTTTTACATACGCCCCTGCGTCGCCTTTCCGCAAGGAGGAGGGGGGAGAGCGCCATGTTGCCCTCGGTGGGCGCCGAACATGGTGTCTCCGGTGAGCTGCAGACGGGTGATCCGAGTGGATGTCCGTGCCCCATTCGTTAGGGGTCGGCTAGGGGCCCAGAGGCGCGCCCAAAAGTACCTGCAGGTGATCTGCCGGACCCGGTGCCCTAGCGACGGGGTCCGAGGGCTCGATGCCTCCCTCTGATGGGATTCTGTTACAAGATCGTTCCCGCTGGTCTCGGAAATGTCCTAGGGTACCTCGGGAGCGCAGCCCGAGCCTTGGTTATGTATCGAACGTACCCATGGTCATCCCTCGCTCTGTGTCTGAGGTGGCTGTGAACCCTTCGGGGGCCAGCCTTCGAACCCCTGATCAGTAGTGGGCGCGGAGCCCGAGTAGCCTGAGGCGGCCGTTGAACCCTTCCGAGGGGCTGGCCTTCGAACCTCTAACCAGTAGTGGGTGTGGAGCCCACGTGCTCTGAGGCGGCTGTTGAACCCTTCCGAGGGGCCAGCCTTCGAACCTCTGATCAGTAGGGAGGCTCGGAGCCTGGTTCCTTCACAGGGAAGGATCCTTTTCGGGGTATCCCCCTTTCCCGGTCCCTGTTGCAAGAGAGAGGAAGAGGAAAAAAGGAAAAGGATACGAAATCAAACAACGCGGCGTACCTTTTTTGACGCGGTCATTATGGCGAAGGTGAAGCATCGCTCGCTTCTCCTGCCAGAGGCGCCGCCCGTCCTGCCGCGGAGATAATGCGACGGGGCGAGTGGTTCGCGGGGTAGCCATTGCGCGTGCGCGAGCCGTTCGAGGAACGGGTCACGGGCGTGTTGTCTTCACGCCGTGAGAGAGGGTTCTCTCGCTGCCCCCGGATGGGACGTAAGCTTGGCTGACGACGTGACCGCTGCTCCTGCCCGCCTGCCACCGCCATTACTACCGGCCCATTTTCGGCCGCATTGACCGTCGTGCCAGGCTGGAGCCGCTGGGTCGTGCGCTGGGTCGCCTCGAGTCGCGGTATCGGTTCCGCAGTCGAGGAGGCGCGGTGGTGGCGCAGGTGGCGGTGCAGTTGCAGGCGCGAAGCATTCAGCGCGCCGGTTGCATGACGCGTGGATCTGGGCCTCCATGCTGGGCGTGTTGGGAGTCGGAGAAGCGCGCCCACTTGGCACGGTTGCATGCCGCCTGCATGGCTGCCCGCCCTTTCGCCCGCCGGTCTGGGCAAAAGTGGAGAGCCGCTTGTAACCGCTGGGCGGTTGCACGCACCACGCGCGGCGGTTTGGCTTCTTCTGCTCTGGGCCAGCTTGCATGACGTGTGGGACCCAGCCCCCGCACTGTAGGGGGAGGACCTTGGAGCGTGTTGGAGAAGATACAGCCCACGACGGCTGGGGACGCAAGTAGGGAGGGTCGCCTTTAAAAGGAGGGTGACCCTCTTGGAAGGCGATCGTGTCTTCACGCTCCCTTATGCATCGTGTCTTTCCATCTTCCAAGCCCCCGGATGGGGAAGATCCACCATCTTTCTGCTTCGTCGTTGGAGGAACGCAACTCTGCGGGAGTTGGTACCTTTCAGCCGTCGTTCGGCTTCAAAGATTTTCATCGGGCAGCCTGGCTGCATTCCCTCACCGGTGGTCACCCAAGACGGTGACCACCAGCCTCTGGGTGGGGAGGAGCAAGCCAGGCTGCGATCTTGGCTCCGCCCTCAGCTTCAAGGATGTTCATCATCCTTGCAGGGGCGGAGAGCAAGGCGAGCCGGGGCTCTACCTCCTGCGCGGGTCGGCTGGCCACCTCCTCTTCCAGCTTCTTGTGGTGGAAACCATCCTCCAGTTCTGCGGAGGAGGCGTCCTCCAGCCATGCCGGGGAAGGCGAACTATTGCTGCCCAGCTAGGATGCAACATTCCGCCCTCTTCCTCGCTTTCGCGGCGAGGACGGGAGTGAGGACCTGCCGGTGCGCCTCGCAGACCGTCAGTGTTGGTGGAGAGGCGGACGCCGCCGTCCGTGCTGCTGTGGTGGTAGTCGGAGGAAGCTCCCCCCTCTTGGGGCCGTCAGCGCCGCCCACGGGCCAGCCCCCGGCTCTTTGGCTTTGATGTCTGTTTCGCGTCCCTTGAGTAGGGACGCGAACGAAAGCCTTCCGGTGGCCACGCCCGTTCTGGGATCATGGCTGCTACTGTGGGGACGGAACCAGAGTTCCGTTTGTAATGGCACCTTGAGTGCCAGTGTTATGTTCATTGCGGCTATCGAGGCCTGAACATGTATGTAAGTTCGGCGTGGAGCCGTGTTCTTTCCCCATTTTCGAGCACTAAGACTCGCCTGTTGGTTGTCTGAACCGCTTCACCAAGCGTGAGTCGCCCCGTGTAAAGGTGACGAGTGAGGTATCCGTATCCCGGAGGCGTAGGAGTCCCTCGGCTTGGTCAGCCTTGTTGTCCGAGGCTTCCCTTGCTTAGTTAGAGGAAACCCTCGGCCGCTCTTCGATGAGCCGAGGCCAGGGGTAGCGGTGCCAGTGCGAACAGAGGCATAGTCGGCTCGAAAAGAAGACCAGGTCGGCCGGAGCCTGGCCAGGTCGTCCGTTAGCGGGACCGACGCCGGAATTGACCTGCCGAGGCCTCGGGCCGGGCTTATGTCCTAGGGGGACAGCTAGCCGAGGCCTCGGGGTGACCGGCCGAGCCGCCTGCTCGGGCCGGATTCTTGGAGAAGACCCTGACGGCGATGGCCCGGGCTTGGTGATGACGTTGTCCTTCAGAGCGGAGACCCTTGGACCGCGTCGCCGTCCGAGGCTAGGTCGGACCTCGCCAGAGGTGTTGTCGACGCCGAGGGTGCTGCTGCTCCCTTTAGCCGTCAAGATCCGAGCCTGTAGGATCGGATTATCTTGTAGCGTGTGTTTTCTGCGGCCACCGAGGCCGAAACACACCTTCGCCGTATTGTAAAGCCGCGTCTCCTTTCCTCTTGTTTCGAGTATCTGAACTTTTTTGTCGGTAACAGAACTGTTTGTGCGAGCGAGAGTTGATTCTCACGGAAGGTGATGAGTGAGGTATCCGTATCCCGGAGGCGTAGGAGTCCCTCGGCTCGGTCAGCCTTGCCGCTTACGCGCACTCTTACCCGTCCATGGGGTTCTATCACCGACGCAGTCGAGAAAGCTCGAAGAATCGCTCCGGCAGAAGAGCTTCCGAACGTGAAGACTTGTTCGGTCCGTGGAATCACTTATCCGAACGTGAGTTACTTATGGCAGAAGGTGATGAGTGAGGTATCCGTATCCCGGAGGCGTAGGAGTCCCTCGGCTTGGTCAGCCTTGGCTGCTTACGTGTACTCCGTCGTTTTCAGGATCCACTTTCGAAGTAGTCAAAAAGCACGAAAGACATTCCGGCGGAAAAGATCTTTTTTCGAGGAAAATTTCGACGCAGAGGGGGTTCCCCCCTTTTAGCCCCCGAGGGAGGGTCGGGCTTTGCCGAGGCAAGGCTGACCCTTCCTTGATGACTAAACTTTGCGTGAGAGCGAGGTATATGAACAACTTGAAAACATCTTAAGGGTAGAAGCGACGTAGCTGTTGGATGTTCCAAGCGTTGCTGTAGACCTCGCCTTGACTGTTGGCCAGCTTGTATGTTCTAGGTTTTAGAACCTTGGCGATGACGAACGGCCCTTCCCAGGGAGGCGTGAGCTTGTGCCACCCTCGGGTGTCTTGTCGCAGCCGAAGCACCAGGTCGCCCACCTGGAGGTCTCGGGACCTAACCCCTCGGGCGTGGTAGCGTCGCAGGGACTGCTGGTACCGCGCCGAGTGTAGTAAGGCTGTGTCCCGAGCCTCCTCTGGCTGGTCCAGCGAGTCTTCTCGACTAGCTTGGTTGCTTTGGTCGTCATAGGCCCTCGTCCTCGGGTAACCGTATTCCAGGTCTGTGGGCAAGGTGGCCTCGGCCCCATAGACTAGAAAGAACGGCGTGAAGCCCGTGGCTCGGCTCGGTGTCGTTCTCAGGCTCCAGACCACCGAGGGGAGTTCCTTCATCCATCGCTTGCCGAACTTGTTGAGGTCGTTGTAGATCCGAGGCTTGAGTCCTTGTAGAATCATGTCGTTGGCACGCTCTACTTGCCCATTCGTCATGGGATGAGCCACGGCGGCCTAGTCCAACCGGATGTGGTGATCCTCGCAGAAGTCCAGGAACTTTCTGCCGGTGAACTAGGTGCCGTTGTCGGTGATGATGGAGTTCGGGACCCCAAAACGATGGATGATGTTGGTGAAGAACGCCACCGCCTGCTCGGACCTGATGCCGTTCAGGGGTCGGACCTCGATCCACTTGGAAAATTTGTCGATGGCGACCAACAGGTGCGTGTAGCCCCCGGGTGCCTTCTGCAAGGGGCCGACGAGGTCCAGACCCCACACAACAAAAGGCCATGTGATGGGTATTGTCCGCAGAGCCTGAGCGGGCAGGTGGGTCTGTCTTGCGTAGAACTGACACCCTTCGCAGGTGCGGACAATTCTAGTAGCATCGGCCACCGCCGTTGGCCAGTAGAAACCTTGTCGAAAAGCATTTCTGACAAGGGCTCGAGGTGCTGCGTGGTGGCCGCAAGCCCCCGAGTGTATTTCTCGGAGGAGTTCCTGACCTTCGGTGGTGGAGATGCATCGCTGGAGGATGCCTGAAGGGCTGCGGTGGTAGAGCTCCTTCCCTTCTCCCAGCAAGACGAACGACTTGGCTCGTCGCGCCAACCGCCGAGCTTCGACTCGGTCAAGGGGTAGCTCTCCTCGATGGAGATATTGCAGGTACAGGGTCTGCCAGTTTTGATCAGGCGTGACCCCGCTCTGCTCTCCCTCGACGTGCAGCGTCTCGCCCTCGGGGGCCGAGGGTACCTCGGGCCGAGCCGAGGGTGCCTCGGACTGTGCCGAGGGTACCTCGGGCTGGGCCGAGGGTGCCTCAGGCTCGGGCGTGTCGTCGATCTTGACGGAGGGTTGATGCAGATCTCAGGAGAAGACGTCCGGGGGAACCGTTGTTCGCCCTGAGGCTATTTTAGCCAGCTCGTCCGCAGTCTCGTTGTAGCGCCGAGCGATGTGGTTGAGCTCGAGCCCGTAGAACTTGTCTTCCAGGCGCCGAACCTCATCGCAGTAGGCTTCCATCTTCGGGTCGCGGCAGTGGGAGTTCTTCATGACTTGGTCGATGATGAGCTACGAGTCACCGCGAGCGTCGAGGGGTCGGACCCCTAGCTCGATGGCGATTCGCAACCCGTTTACCAGAGCCTCGTACTCCGCCACATTGTTGGACGCCGGGAAGTGGAGGCATAGCACGTAGCGTAGGTGCTTCCCGAGGGGCGAGACGAAGAGGAGGCCTGCGCCGGCCCCTGTCTTCATCAGCGACCCATCGAAAAACATGGTCCAAAGCTCCGGTTGGATCGGAACCGTCGGGAGCTGGGTGTCGGCCCATTTAGCCACGAAGTCCGCCAGGACCTGGGACTTGATGGCCTTCCGGGGGGCGAACGAGATCGTCTCGCCCATGATCTCCACCGCCCACTTCGCGATCCTACCCGAAGCCTCTCGGGAGTGGATGATCTCTCCCAGGGGGAAGGATGACACCACCGTCACCGGATGGGACTCGAAGTAGTGTCGCAACTTCCGCCGCGTCAGGATCACCACGTACAGCAGCTTCTGGATTTGTGGGTAGCGGATCTTGGTCTCGGACAGTACCTCACTGATGAAGTAGACTGGCCTCTGAACGGGCAATGCATGCCACTCTTCTTGCCTCTCGACCACAATCGCGGCGCTAACCACCTGAGTGGTCGCGGTGACGTAGACCAAGAGGGCTTCTTCGGCAGCTGGGGGCACCAAGATAGGCGCCTTCGTGAGGAGCGCCTTCAGGTTCCCGAGGGCTTCCTCGGCCTCAGGGGTCCAAGTGAAGCGCTCGGCCTTCCTTAAGAGGCGGTACAGGGGTAGACCTCTTTCGTCGAGGCGTGAGATGAAGCGGCTCAGAGCCGCGAGACATCCCATGACCCTCTGTACGCCTTTCAAGTCCTCGATGGGCCCCATGCTGGTGATGGCTGCGATCTTCTCCGGGTTGGCTTCGATGCCCCGCTCGGAGACGATGAACCCCAAGAGCATGCCTCGGGGCACCCCGAAGACACACTTTTTGGGATTGAGCTTGACGCCTTTCGCCTTGAAACATCGGAATGTCACTTCAAGGTCGGAAAGGAGGTTAGAGGCTTTCCTCGTCTTGACTACGATGTCATCGATGTAAGCCTCGACCGTGCGGCCAATGTGTTCGCCGAACACATGGTTCATGCACCGCTGGTACGTCGCGCCCGCATTCCTCAAGCCGAACGACATGGTGACATAGCAGTACATGCTGAAGGGTGTGATGAAAGAAGTCACGAGCTGGTCGGACTCTTTCATCCTGATTTGGTGATACCCTGAGTAGGCATCGAGGAAAGACAGGGTTTCGCACCCAGCAGTGGAATCCACGATCGGATCGATGCGAGGCAGAGGGTAGGGAACCTTCGGACATGCTTTGTTCAGACCAGTGTAGTCTACACACATCCGCCATTTCCCCCTTTCTTTCTCACAAGCACAGGGTTGGCAAGCCATTCGGGATGGAATACCTCTTTGATGAACCCTACCGCCATTAGCTTGTGGATCTCCTCGCCTATGGCTCTGCGCCTCTCCTCGTCGAATCGGCGCAGAGGCTGCTTGACGGGTCGGGCTCCGGTTCGGATGTCCAGCGAGTGCTCGACGACATCCCTCGGTATGCCGGGCATGTCCGAGGGACTCCACGCGAAGACGTCGGCGTTCGTGCGGAGAAAGTCGACGAGCACTGCTTCCTATTTGGGATCGAGCCCGGAGCCGATCCGGACTTGCTTGGAGGCGTCGCTGCTGGGGTCGAGGGGGATGGACTTAACCGTCTCCGCTGGCTCGAAGTTGCCGGCATGACGCTTCACGTCTGGCACCTCCTTAGAGAGGCTCTCCAGGTCGGCGATGAGGGCCTCGGACTCGGCGAGGGCCTCGGCGTACTCCACGCACTCCACGTCGCATTCGAACGCGTGTTTGTATGTGGGGCCGACGGTGATGACCCCGTTGGGGCCCAGCATCTTGAGCTTGAGGTACGTGTAGTTGGGGACGGCCATGAACTTCGCGTAGCAGGGCCTCCCCAATACCGCGTGGTAGGTTCCTCGGAACCCGACCACCTCGAACGTCAGGGTCTCCCTTCGGAAGTTGGAGGGTGTTCCGAAGCAGACGGGAAGATCGAGTTGTCCGAGGGGCTGGACGCGCTTCCCAGGGATGATCCCATGGAAAGGCGCAGCGCCCGCCCGGACCGAGGACAGATCGATACGCAGAAGCCCGAGGGTCTCGGCGTAGATGATGTTGAGGCTGCTGCCTCCGTCCATGAGGACCTTGGTGAGCCTGACGTCGCCGATGACGGGGTCGACGACGAGCGGGTATTTCCCCGGGCTCGGCACATGGTCGGGGTGGTCGGCTTGGTCGAAGGTGATGGGCTTGTCGGACCAGTCCAGGTAGACTGGCGCCGCCTCCTTCACCGAACAGACCTCCCGACGCTCTTGCTTGCAGTGCCGAGCCGAGGCGTTCGCCGCTTGCCCGCCGTAGATCATGAAGCAGTCGCGGACCTCGGGGAACTCTCCTGCCTGGTGATCTTCCTTCTTGTCGTCGTCGTAGGCCCTGCCACCCTCCGCGGGTGGCCCGGCCCTGTGGAAGTGGCGCCGAAGCATGACGCACTCCTCAAGGGTGTGCTTGACGGGCCCCTGGTGATAGGGGCACGGCTCCTTGAGCATCTTGTCGAAGAGGTTGGGACCTCTGGGGGGCTTCCGAGGGTTCTTGTGCTCGGCGGCAGCGACAAGGTCCGCGTCGGCGGCATCGCGTTTCGCTTGCGACTTCTTCTTGCCCTTCTTCCTGGCGCCGCGCTGAGCTGACGCCTCGGGGGCATCTTCCGATGGGCGGCCCTGGGGCTGCTTGTCTTTCCGGAAGACGGCCTCGACCGCCTCCTGGCCAGAGGCGAACTTGGTGGCGATGTCTATCAGCTCGCTCGCCCTGGTGGGGGTCTTGCGACCCAGCTTGCTCACCAGGTCGCGGCAGGTGGTGCCAGCGAGGAAAGCGCCGATGACATCCGAGTCGGTGATGTTGGGCAGCTCGGTGCGCTGCTTCGAGAATCGCCGGATGTAGTCCCGGAGAGACTCTCCCGGCTGCTGTCGGCAGCTTCGGAGGTCCCAGGAATTCCCGGGGCGCACGTACGTGCCCTGGAAATTGTCGGCGAAAGCTTGGACTAGGTCGTCCCAGTTGGAGATCTGCCCCGGAGGCAGGTGCTCCAACCAGGCGCGAGCGGTGTCGGAGAGGAACAGGGGGAGGTTGCGGATGATGAGGTTGTCATCGTCCGTTCCACCCAGTTGGCAGGCCAGACGGTAGTCTGCGAGCCACAGTTCCAGTCTCGTCTCCCCCGAGTACTTTGTGATAGTAGTCGGGGGTCGGAACCGGGTCGGGAACGGCGCCCGTCGTATGGCCCGGCTGAAGGCCTGTGGACCGGGTGGTTCGAGCGAGGGACTCCGATCCTCCTCGCTGTCGTAGCGTCCCCCACGCCTGGGGTGGTAGCCTCGGCGCACCCTCTCGTCGAGGTGGGCCCAACGATCGCGGTGATGGTGCTCGTTGCCGAGGCAACCCGGGGCCGCAGGCGCTGTGTTGCGCGTGCGCCCGGTGCAGACCGAGGCTTCCCGCATGAATCGGGAAGTCACGGCATGATGTTTCGAGGGGTACCCCTGCCTTCGGGAGGCGGAGCTCTCGGCCCGCCGGACCGCGGCGCCTTCCAGGAGATCCTTGAGCTCTCCCTGGATTCGCCGCCCCTCGGTGGTTGATGGCTCCGGCATCGCGCGGAGGAGCATTGCTGCTGCAGCCAGGTTCTGGCCGACCCCACTAGATGCGGGTGGCGGCCTGACCCTGACATCGTCGGCGATGCGGTGCTGGAAGCCCTGGGGTAGATGACGCATTTCTCCGGCCGGAGGTTGGCCCGCCCATGCCTGCCCGACGTCCTGGCGGATTGGCTCGAGCGCTCCTGCTCCCTCGTCGAGCCTGGCCTGCACCCCGTGGATTTGCTCGAGTTGTGGGTTGTGACCCCCCGCCGGAACGGGGACCACAGCTAGCTCCCGCGGGATGTCAACGTGAGGCACCGGCCTAGGGAGATCACCGTCCTCCGGCATGCCGAGATGGTTGCCTTCGGAGGGACCCCCTAGATCGACGTGGAAACATTCGCGGCTCGGGCCGTAGTCCTCGTTGCCGAGGCTACGGCTACCGTCGGAACAGTCGGAAAGGCAGTAGTCGCATGCGGTCATGAGGTCCCGCATGGCACTGGGGTTGCCAAATCCGGAGAAATCCCAACAGAAGCTGGGCTCGTCGTCTTCCTCGGACCCGGAGGGCCCGTAGGTCGAGACGTTCGTCAGCCGGTCCCAAGGCGACCGCATACGAGTTCCTAGAGGGTTCGGATTCGCCTCTACGAAAGCGTCCGCCAAAGCGGAGCCGCTAGGTGGGTCGAGGCTAAATCCGAGAGGCGTGGGATGGGAATCGGTCGGTACCTCCTGGTCGACGGGCGGTGATGAGGTCACGTCGGGGGCCGACTGCACCGTCGTCTCAGGTACGAGGGCGACACCCAGCAAGCCTTTCGCGAGCGTGTTGGCGTCGTCCGTTTGCTCGGGATTGACGTGTCGCGGGGAGACAGCGCTCGTCTTCGTCTCAAGCGCGAGGCCGATGCCCGGCGCGCCCCCCGTTGGAGCGCTGGCGTTGTCGACTCGCTCGACGGCCGACGAGGCGTCGCCTCCTGCTTGGCCTTGGTTGCCCCGCCTCCTCCTCCTCCATCGACGGGGAAGAGGACGGGGCAAGCTCGAAGGTTGTTCTCCCACCACGCGGGGAAGACGTCGTCGATCCCGTCGCCGGCGGGCGGACTGTCGGCCGCCACTTTCGTTGTCGCCCGGCGGTGGAAAGAGTATCATGTCGTAGCTGCCGTCGAGGGACATGAACTCAAGGTTCCCGAAACGAAGCACCGTCCCGGGCCGGAGAGGTTGCTGGAGACTACCCATCTGGAGCTTGACGGGAAGCTGTTCGTCAACACGCAGCAGTCCCCTACCTGGCGCGCCAACTGTCGGCGTTTCGAGACCGGGGGGTCCCTGGGCCGACGAGTGAAGTGTCGCTGCGTGTCCCAGCCTAGATGGGTCGACGCGAGGCCGAACGCGAAGGGGGGAAAGCGAGGAGGCCGGAGATGGGCGAGAGAGAGGTGGAAATCCCGCGGCCTTCGTGTTCGTCCCACGCCCAGGTCGGGTGCGCTTGCAGTAGGGGGTTACAAGCGTCCACACGGGGGAAGGAGCGAGTGGCCTCACGCGAGCGCCCGTCTCGTCCTCGTCCCCACGCGGCCAACCTTCCCTAAGAGGGCCCTGGTCCTTCTTTTATAGGCATAAGGAGAGGATCCAGGTGTACAATGGGGGGTGTAGCAGAGTGCTACGTGTCTAGCGGAGGAGAGCTAGTGCCCTAAGTACACGCCATCGTGGCGGCCGGAGAGAATTTGGCGCCCGGTTTGTGTGATGTCGTGGCCGTCGGAGGAGTGCTAGAGCCTGGCGGAGGGACAGCTGTCGAGGCCATCGAGTCCTTGCTGACGTCCTCTTGCTTCCGTAAGGGGGCCGAGAGCCGCCATCGTCAGGGAGCGTGCGGGGCGCCATCATCGCCTATCTGGCGGAGTGAGCCAGATGGGACGCCGGTCTTGTTCCCCGTAGCCTGAGTCAGCTTGGAGTAGGGTAATGATGGCGCCTCCTGTTGACGTGGCTGGTCCACGCCCTAGGTTGGGCGATGTGGAGGCTCCTCCGAGGTCGAGGTCGAGTTCGTCTTCCGTGGCCGAGGCCGAGTTCGAGCCCCTAGGTCGGGCGAGGCGGAGGCCGTTGGTTGAGGCCAGGGCGGAATTGGAGTCCTGGGGTCGGGCGAAGCGGAGTTCGTCGTCTTCTGGGGCTGAGCCCAAGTCCGAGCCCTGGGTCGGGCGGAGCGGAGTTCGCCGTCTTCCAGGGCTTAGCCCGAGTCCGAGCCCTGGGTCAGGCGGAGCGGAGTTCGCCGTCTTCCGGGGCTTAGCCCGAGTCCGAGCCCTGGGTCGGGCGGAGCGGAGTTCGCCGTCTTCTAGGGCTTAGCCCGAGTCCGAGCCCTGGGTCGGGCGGAGCGGAGTTCGCCGTCTTCCGGGGCTTAGCCCGAGTCTGAGCCCTGGGTCGGGCGGAGCGGAGTTCGCCGTCTTCCGGGGCTTAGCCCGAGTCCGAGCCCTGGGTCGGGCGGAGCGAAGTTTCCTATGGTGTGCGGCCGGGCCGGACTGCCTGTCAGCCTCACTCTGTCAAGTGGCACCGCAGTCGGAGCGGCGCAGGCGGCGCTGTCTTTCTGTCAGACCGGTCAGTGGAGCGGCGAAGTGACAGCGGTTACTTCGGCTCTGTCAGCTGAGGGACGCGCGTCAGGATAAAGGTGTCAGGCCACCTTTGCATTAAATGCTCCTGCGATTTGGTCGGGGTTGCTTCTTGGCGAAGACAGGGCCTTGGGCGAGCCGGGAACGTGTTTGCCGCTGGAGGGGGGCCTCGGGCGAGGCGGAGATCCTCCGGGGTCGGCTGCCCTTGTCCGAGGCTAGGCTTGGGCGAGGCGTGATCGAGCCCCTCGAATGGACTGATCCCTGACTTGATCGCACCCATCAGGCCTTTGCAGCTTTATGCTGATGGGGGTTACCAGCTGAGAATTAGGAGCCTTGAGGGTACCCCTAATTATGGTCCCCGACATATATATATATATAGTTCAATCATTACATAATCCAAGAATGCACGCTATTTTCTATTTTTTAAAATCTCAAAATTGTATTATACATTGACTCTTTGATTTAATCTAAGACATTAGATCATAAAACTCAATGTTGTAGGTTCTTTTTATTAGTCTTATAATTATATATACTGGGAATTGACTTTTTTTTGTTTAATCTAAATCGTTCAATCATCATAAAATTCATTGGTGATTATTTTTCTTTATTTTATGTTAATTTATTACTTTGTAAGTCATCCTGGCGAATATAGTGCCTTGTTTTATGGGCCAAATACGAAGATAACAAATTTGATTTGAAAAAAAAACGAACAAAAGTAAAATCACTACCTGTCGGGGACCATAATTAGGGTACCCCCAAGACTCCTAAACTCGGCTGGTAACCACCATCAGCACAAAGCTGCAAAGGCCTGATGGGCGCAATTCAGATCAAGGCTCCGTCCACTCAAGGGACACGATCTCGCCTCGCTCGAGCCCAGCCTCGGGCAGGAACAATAGACCAAGGCAGATTCACGCCTCGCCCGAGGGCATCCTCAAGTAACGGGCGCACCTTCGATTCGCCCAAGACTGAGCTCGGGCAGGCTTCGCAGTGAAGCAACCTTGGCCAGATCGCCGCGCCAACCGACTGCATCGCAGGAGCATTCAATGCAAGGATCGCCTGACACCTTATCCTGACGCGCGCTCCTTAGTCGACAAGGCGGAAGTGACCGCAGTCACTTCGCCCCTCCACTGACCGACCTAACAGGAAAATAGCGCCGCCTGCACTGCTCCGACTGTTGTGCCACCCGCCAGGGTGAGGCTGACAGCAGCCAAGTCCAGCCTCGGGCGCCATAGGAAGCTCCGCCTCGCCCGACCCCAGGGCTCGGACTCAACCTCGACCCCGGAGGACGGACTCCGCCTTGCCCGACCCTAGGGCTCGGACTCAACCTCGACCCCAGAGGACGGACTCCGCCTCGCCCGACCCCAGGGCTCGGACTCAACCTCGACCTCGAACGACAGAATCTGCCTTGCCCGACCCCAGGGCTCGGACTCAACCTCGACCCCGGAAGACGGTCTCCGCCTCGCCCGACCCCAGGGCTCGGACTCAACCTCGACCTCGGACGACGGTATCCGTCTCGCCCGACCCCAGGGCTCGGACTCAGCCTCGACCTCGAACGACGGTCTCCGCCTCGCCCGACCCTAGGGCTCGGACTCAGCCTCGACCTCGGAGGAGCCTCCGCCTCGCCCGACCATGGGCTTGGACCGACCACGTCGTAGGGGGTACATCATTACCCTACCTCTAGCTAGCTCAGGCTACGGGGAACAAGATCGGCGTCCCATCTGGCTCGCCCCGGTAAAACGAGTAATGATGACACCCCACGTGCTCCATGACGACGGCGGTTCTCAGCTCCCTACAGAAGCAAGGAGACGTCAGCAAGGTCCCGACATCCCCGACAGCTGTGCTTCTACAGGGTTTAAGTGCTCCTCCGACGGCCACGACATCACATGAACAGGGCACCAACACCTCTCCGACAGCCACGTCGGCATGTACATAGGACTCTGGCTCCTCTCTGCCGGACACGTTAGCACACTGCTACACCCCCCATTGTACACCTGGGCCCTCTCCTTACGTCTACAAAAGGAAGGTCCAGGGCCCTCGTACGAAAAAGGTGGCCGCGCGGGAGGACGGGCTGGCGAGCAGGCTCTCTCTCTCTCCCTCGCGAACGCTTGTAACCCCCTACTGCAAGCGCATCCGCCCTGGGCGCAGGACAACACGAGCCGCGGTTCCCCTTATTGTTTCCCCCTTGTGTTCCGTCTCGCGCTAACCCATCTAGGCTGGGACACGCAGCGACAATTTACTCGTCGGTCCAGGGACCCCCTAGGGTCGAAACGCCGACAGTTGGCGCGCCAGGTAGGGGCCTGCTGCGTGTTGACGAACAGCTTCCCGTCAAGCTCCAGATGGGTAGTCTCCAGCAACCTCTCCAGCTCGGGATGCTGCTCCGTTTCGGGAGTCTTGAGTTCATGTCCCTCGATGGCAGCTACGACATGGTACTCCTTCCTCTGCCGCGCGACAACGACAATGGCGGCCGTCAGCCCGCCCGCCGGCGGCGGAATCGACGACGTCTTCCCCTCGTGGCGGAAGAGCAGCATCCGGGTCTGTCCCGTCACCTTCCCCACCGACGGAGGAAGAGGCGGGGCAACCATGGCCAAGCAGGAGGCGGCACCTCGTCGGCTGTCGAGCGAGTCGACGATGCCGGCGCCCCAGCGGGGGACACGTCGGGCGTCGACCTTGCGTCTGAGACGAAGACGGGCGTCGTTTCCCCGCAACACGCCAACCCCAAATGGATGGATGACGCCAGCACGCTCGCGAAGGACCTGCTGGGCGTTAGCCTCGTACCTGAGATAACGGTGCAGTCCGCCCCCGACGCGACTCCGTCACCATCCGTCGATCAAGAGGTACCGTCCGTTTTCCACCCTTTGCCTTTTAGATTCAGCTTCGACCCACCAAGCGACCCCGCTTCGGTGGACGCTTTCATAAAGGCATATCCGAACCTTCCGGGGTATCATATGTGGTCAACCTGGGACCAATTGACGGTCGTCTCGACCTATGGGCTCCGGGTTCCGAGGAAGATGACGAGCCCGACTATGGTTGGGATTTCTCCGGGCTCGGGAACCCCAGTGCCATGCGGGACTTCATGACCGCGTGTGACTAGTGCCTCTCCGTTTGCTCCGATGATAGCCACAGCCTCGGCAACGAGGACTGTGGCCCAAGTCGCGAATGTTTCCACGTCGATCTAGGGGGTCTCGACGAAGGCAACCACCTTGGTATGCCGGAGGACGGCGATCCCCCTAAGCCTGCACCTCGCGTTGACATCCTTCGGGAGCTAGTTGTGGTCCTAGTCCCTGCAGGGGGTCAGGATGCACAGCTCGAGCAAATCCGCGATATGCAGGCCAAGCTCGATGAGGAAGTAGGACAATTTGTGCAGCTCCGGCAGAACATCGGGCAGGAGTGGGCAGGCCGAGCACCAGCCGGAGAAGCGCGTCATCTGCCCCAGGACGTCCAACACCGCATCGCTGACGATGCTGGGGTAAGGCTGCCCCTGGCTTCCAGTGGGGTCGGCCAGAACCTGGCTGCAGCAGCAATACTACTCTGAGCGATGCCGGAACCATCCACCACCGAGGGGTGGCGTATCCAGGGAGAACTCAAGAATCTCCTGGAGGATGCCGCAGTCCGACGGGCCAAAAGCTCTGCCTCCCGAAGGCAGGGTGTAACGCCCCGAATTTTGCAGTTGAATTTTTTCTTTTCTTTACTCGCCAAAATTCGGGCGTTACCTTTTCTTTTTCTCTTTCCCTTCGCTAAACCTTGACCTTTTCCAAAGTTCTAGCGGGATTCGGTTTGGAATTCCCGTGTAAGAAAAACCCTAAATACTTTATGTTGTTTGATGCACCATGCCGAACCTTGCATTTCTTTTGATTGCTTTGAAAGTGCAAATGCATTCATGTAGAAAGATCGGATTTCGAAAATGAGGAGAAGATCTTTTCTTTCTTTTTTCTCTCTCTTTCTCTCTCCTCTTTTTCTCTCTCTCCCGCGCCGTGGGCCGACCCCGGCCGGCCCAGCCGCCCTGGCGCCCCCTCTTGGGCCCAAAAAGGCCCAGCCGCCCCCCCCCCTCATCCCCCCCTTTTTTTTCCCCAAACCCTCTCCCTCTCCCTCTCATTTTCTCTCATTTTCTCTCCCCCACCCTAAGCCGCCGCCGCCCCTACCCGCCCCCTGCCCTAGCGCCGTCGCCCTCGCTGCCGGCCGCCCCTCGCCGTCGGCCGCCCCCGCCGGTGAGCCCCCCCTCCTCCCTCCCTCTCCCCTCTCCCCTCCTCCCTCCCCTTGGCAGCCCAGCCGCCCGGCCCCCTGGCCGCGCGCCCTGGCCGGCCGCTGCCGCGCCCTTGGCCGCGCCCCCAGCCGCCCCGGCCGTGCCCCCAGCCGGCCGCTGGCCGCCCCCGGCGCGCCCCCCTGGCCGCCCAGCCGGCCGCTGGCCAGCCCTGGCCGCGCCCCAGCCCGCCCTGGCCGCGCCCCCTGCGCAGGGCCGGTTCAACCGCCCCTAGGGCCGGTTCAACCGCCCCCCCTCTGTTTTTTTATTTTTTTATTTTATTTTATTTACTTTCTGTGCTCATAGCTATTTTATTTTAGGTAGGCTAATCATTGTTCATGCCATTGAAATAGGAAGTTTAATTTAAAATTCTGTTATGCTAGTTGATTCATGTAGTTAATTGTTTACCTCGTGCAATGTTGATCAACTTAAAATGATTAGGTTTCCATTAGTGTATATGTAACAGAATTCTTTTGTTAAGAACCAATTGTAATTGATCGTTAGTGCATAAGATTTAACCCCCTGCGAGACCTTTTCCCGTTTCTTTCTAACCATAACAAATGCGATATCGAATGTCATACTTGATGCATACTCACTTTATTTGTTCCCTTGTATGGTGTACTGTTCTTTTGTATTAAATGTGGATGGATGTATGTATGTTTGCAATCGCATAGAGAACGATCCGGTCGAAGAGCCCGAGGAATTCGCAGGAGAAGCCCCTGAGCAGCAGTCGTTTGGTGGAGGCAAGTGTCCTTTGACCTATCTCTGTCCTATTCATTATTTAATTCACCCCCGCATTACACCTTTATACCTAAGGATTGACTAGCTTTTGTTATCCATGTCCTTGTTTACCTATCTGGGTTGGATTATTACTGTTTAGCTTTATGCTATTGCTCAACTCTAATCAATGAACATGATGAGATTATCTATGATACGCTGTTTTCCCTTCTCTTATTATGATGTTGTACTTGTGGCTTTAAGGGGGCTCGAGCGTTTTCTCGAGTGCCTCTCCGTAAGGACCTGTTCTATGGATGACCGCCCGGGAAAACAGTGCAACCATGAGGGTAGAATGGGGTGCCCTTAGCTGAATAATTAGAGGATCCGGGGTGTAGTTCGCTTCGCCGTCGTGCCGTCAATGGGGCTCGGTGTATGCGGCTCGCTCTGCCAAGGTTGATTTGTCCCTTGGGGAGGAGTGCGGTACATTTAGGAAACCTAACGGGCGGCTACAGCCCCGAGGAATCTTTGTAAAAGCTACGTAGTGAGACCCTGCCTATTCACCTTGGTAGTGTTTAAGGGTTTGATCGGCCCGAGGCAAGAGGGAATCACGGCTTGTGGGTAAAGTGCACAACCTCTGCAGAGTGTTATGAAACTGATATATCAGCCGTGCTCACGGTTATGAGCGGCCAAGGGAGCTCCAGAGATTAGTGATACTTGATCAGAGATACTTTGGTACAGGTGACAATGAGATTGATGGTTCTGATTACGATTATGGTATTGGTAAGTGGTATTCTTTCCGTTTGGAAAGGATACATTGGGCTAATAACTTGGGTTAATGTTAAAACCTGGCTTTCTACTAGTAAGTAATAACCTGACCAACTAAAAGCAACTGCTTGACTTATCCCCACATAAAGCTAGTCCACTACAGCCAAACAGGATACTTGCTGAGTATGTTGATGTGTACTCACCCTTGCTCTACACACCAAACCCCCCCCAGGTTGTCAGCATTGCAACCACTGCTCAGGCGAAGATGAAGCTGTGGAAGGAGACTTCCAGGAGTTCCAAGACTACGATGAGTTCTAGGTGTGGGTTAGCGGCAACCCCCAGTCGGCTGCCTGTGAAGGCCGCGTTATCTACGTTTCTTTTCCGCACTTTGATTTATTGTAAGAACTATATGGACGTCTCAGACGTATGATGTAATCGACTATTTCCCTTATTAATACTATTTTGAGCACTGTGTGATGATGTCCATATTATGTAACTGCCGTGTACGTGAATAACTGATCCTGGCACGTACATGGTTCGCATTCGGTTTGCCTTCTAAAACCGGGTGTGACATAAGTGGTATCAGAGCCGTGCTGACTGTAGGACCGCTAACCTAGAGTAGAATGGTCGTTCTAAGGACTATAGACCTCTGTCTCTGCCTTGACTTTGATATCCCTTCAAAAGTTGGTCCTACCGACCAAACCTATGTTCTACTATATATAATACCTTGCTGAAAATCATGTTTTATTCTAATCCTTCATTTACTTATGATTCATTATTTGCTGGTCATATTAATTCCGTTCTCACCCTTTTGCTTGCAATGTCTTTTGTAGATGGCTCGACTTAGACACACTGCACGAAAGTCAGTCATCCCCTTCTTACCCTCCCGCCTTGCTGAGCGTCCGCTTCGCCGTCCCGTGGCCGGACAGTCCAGCCACTTGGAGAGACTACACCACCGCCTGCGTGAGGAGCAGGAGCGTCGACGACAGGAGCAGCAGAGCTCTTCCTTCTCGCTCCACCAGGAGATAGAGTCTGTGAGGAGCTGCTCCCCTGTGCTTCCTCTGGAGCCGCCCCCTGCACCACCACTGGGCGCCCTAGCTTCTGGAGTAGCTGCTGGAGGAGACCCAGACGACGGAGATGGCGACGACAGCTCGAGCCACGACACCGACTTCTCTGCTAACCCTGAGCCGGAAGGATGGGTTGCTCGACCCATCACTCGCGACGCTGCTCGCGGGTGTCACTTCCACGATGCGCTCGACACCCTGCTACGTCGGGCATTTGACCGGCATACTTGGTCCATCGAGTATCGCTGTGTGGTCTACCAGCACAGTCGCGGGGTCTACCCGGACCGCTGGGAGGCAACTTGCTTGGTGCGCTGCCCGGAGAACAGTCTCCAGGGTGCGGAGGCCTGCTCAGAGCACTATTCTATCTCTGAACGGGACTCAGCTGAGGCAGCCATGCAAGATGCTGCACGGCGTGCGCTTTCGCACTACTGCTTGGTTTTCGGTGGGGCAGCTGACGGTCTTGACCTGAAGTATTACCCCCGCCGTCCATCTGGCAGCACAGGAGGCGTGATTGTCTCACCCGTCGGTGAGGGCAATCCTAGGTTGAGCAGCACAGTCAACCTAGCCGCCGTGCTAAACACGGAGCTGGACCATGCATTAGACGAGCTGAGTAGGGCTCGTGCTGAGATCGCCCTGCTGCGGGCTGAGCGCGCGGAACGTCGTTATTTGGATGGTGGTTCCCCCGCTCCCGTTGGGACTCAGCACCCGTACCGCTCACCTCAGCGTGGACACCAGTCTTATGGCAACCCCGACTGCAAGACCAAGATAACTCTAGAACCATAGATCGTTAGAGTTGGATCTTGTAATTAATACGAAATATATATACGTAGAAGCTTCAGTCTTAGCGTTAGTCTCAGTTTTAGTTAGTCTTAGTTAGACAGGGTAGTTTGCTATATCCTGTGCGTTATGTTTGTCATGATGAACTTTGTTTGGTTTGGATCTTTGTAATGATTGTCACCAGAGTGTGGGTATCCCCTGCATTTTGGTTTACCTATTATGTTAATAAAGTTAGTTATATAGTTGGGAAACCTTTTATTCCACTTTCCTCTTTATCTGAGAAGCTGTGTGGTCTGTGTTGGAGATCAGTGAAGATGCTCATCTGTTCAGTGCTGTTGAAGAATTCTATACTCTTTTCTTATGCTGCAAGATTTGCCAGATCAGTTCTGATGTGTAGTTGCATTCTGCAGATGTCAGAGAATAGGCGCAGAGGAGGAAGGCGTGCTCAGCAGGAGCGAGCCGCTCAACAGGAGGAGGCGCCCCAGCAGCAGCAGCTGCCGCCCCCGCCCCCGATGTCCATCGAGCAGATGTTTCTGATGCAGACTCAAGCAGTTCAAGCCATCGGTCAGACTTTGGCCGCCATTCAGCAGCAGCAGCAGCAACAGCAGCAGGTACCACCTCAGCCTCAGCCTCAGATGCCTAGAGACAAGCGTGCTGAATTCATGAGAGGTCATCCACCAACGTTCGCTCACTCTTCTGATCCCATGGATGCTGAAGACTGGCTGCGCACTGTGGAGCGGGAGTTGCATACCGCTCAGTGCGATGACAGGGAGAAAGTCTTGTATGGTCCCCGTCTGTTGAGAGGAGCAGCCCAGTCATGGTGGGAGTCTTACCTCGCCACCCATGCCAACCCCGACGCCATCACCTGGGAAGAGTTCAGAGGTAGCTTTCGTCAGTACCATGTTCCTGCAGGTCTGATGACAGTGAAGAAGGAGGAGTTCCTGGCCCTTAAGCAAGGGTCATCATCTGTCAGTGAGTATCGAGACAGGTTTCTGCAATTGTCTCGCTATGCTCCTGAGGATGTCAACACTGACGCCAAGCGACAATACCGTTTTCTGAGAGGCTTGGTCGACCCTCTGCAGTACCAACTGATGAATCACACCTTCCCGACATTCCAGCACCTGATTGATAGAGCGATCATGACAGAGAGAAAGAGGAAGGAGATGGAGGATCGTAAGCGCAAGATCAGTGGACCCCAGCCTGGAAGCAGCAGCAGCCGCCCTCGTTTTTCAGGCAATCAACCTCAGCAGTTCAGGCAGAACCAGCGTCCACCTCAGCAGCGTCAGCAGCATCAGCAGTTCCAAAGGCAGTATCCTCAGCACCCGTACCAGAACCGTCAGAGCAATCAGTCAGGAGGTTAGTTTCAAAGGCAGAATCAGCAGACACCTCGTCTTCCTGCCCCAGCAACCCAGCAGAGCAATCAGGCAATACCAGCTCAAGTTGGAAACAGGGCATGTTTCCACTGTGGAGAGCAAGGCCACTGGGTGATGCAATGTCCGAAGAAGGCAGCCCAGCAGCAGTCAGGCCCCAATGCCCCAGCGAAGCAGAATGTGCCTCAGCCTGGATCAGGCAATCGCTCTCAGCCGCGCTATAATCATGGAAGACTGAACCACTTGGAAGCTGAAGCAGTTCAGGAGACCCCCGGCATGATAGTAGGTATGTTCCCAGTCGACTCCCATATTGCAGAAGTGTTATTTGATACTGGAGCAACGCATTCTTTCATTACTGCATCATGGGTAGAAGCACATAATCTTCCAATTACTACCATGTCAACCCCCATTCAAATTGACTCAGCCGGTGGTAGAATTCGAGCCGATAGCATTTGTTTGAATATAAGTGTGAAAATAAGGGGGATAGCATTTCCCGCCAACCTTATAGTAATGGGTACTCAGGGAATAGATGTCATCCTAGGGATGAATTGGCTAGATAAGTATCAGGCAGTTATCAGTTGTGATAAAAGGACAATCAAGTTGGTGTCCCCACTAGGAGAGGAAATGGTGACTGAGTTAGTCCCGCCTGAGCCAAAGAAAGGAAGTTGTTATCAGACAGCTGTCGATAGCAGTGAAGCAGACCCAATTGAAAGTATCAAGGTTGTGTCCAAATTCCCAGATGTGTTTCCAAAGGACTTACCGGGTATGCCGCCAGAGCGGAAAGTTGAGGTTGCTATAGAGCTTCTTCCTGGAACCGCCCCCATCTTTAAGAGAGCTTACAGAATATCTGGACCAGAGTTGGATGAACTTAAGAAGCAAATTGATGAGCTGTCAGAGAAAGGTTACATTCGGCCAAGCACCTCGCCTTGGGCCGCCCCTGTCCTATTTGTGGAGAAGAAAGATGGCACCAAGAGGATGTGTATTGATTATCGAGCTTTGAATGAGGTCACGATCAAGAACAAGTATCCTTTGCCCAGAATAGAAGATCTGTTCGACCAGTTGAGAGGAGCCAGTGTGTTCTCCAAGATTGATCTGAGGTCAGGTTATCATCAGCTCAGGATCCGACCTTCGGACATTCCGAAGACGGCATTCATTTCCAAGTATGGTTTGTATGAGTTCACTGTGATGTCTTTTGGTTTGACCAATGCGCCAGCATTCTTCATGAACTTGATGAACAGCGTATTCATGGATTACCTTGATAAGTTTGTGGTGGTATTCATTGATGATATTCTGGTTTATTCTCAAAGCGAAGAAGAGCATGCAGATCATTTGAGGATGGTGTTGCAGAGATTGCGAGAGCACCAGTTGTATGCAAAGTTGAGTAAATGTGAGTTCTGGATCAGTGAAGTCCTGTTCTTGGGTCACATAATCAACAAAGAAGGATTGGCTGTGGATCCGAAGAAAGTGGCAGACATTTTGAACTGGAAAGCGCCAACAGATGCTAGAGGAATCAAGAGTTTCATTGGAATGGCCGGATATTATCGGCGATTCATTGAAGGGTTTTCGAAGATTGCGAAACCAATGACAGCGTTGCTAGGCAACAAAGTTGAGTTCAAGTGGACCCAGAAATGTCAAGAGGCCTTTGAAGCGCTGAAAGAGAAGTTGACTACAGCGCCTGTCCTAGTCTTGCCTGATGTGCACAAGCCCTTTTCGGTGTATTGTGATGCTTGCTACACAGGTTTGGGATGTGTGTTGATGCAAGAGGGAAGAGTTGTGGCTTACTCGTCCCGATAGTTGAAGGTTCATGAGAAGAATTACCCAATCCATGATCTAGAGTTGGCAGCAGTGGTTCACGCACTGAAGACATGTAGGCACTATCTGTATGGACAGAAACGCGATGTTTACACAGACCACAAGAGTCTGAAGTACATATTCACTCAGTCAGAGTTGAACATGAGGCAACGAAGATGGTTAGAGCTGATCAAAGACTATGAGTTGGAGATTCATTACCATCCAGGCAAAGCAAACGTAGTGGCAGATGCTTTGAGCAGAAAGAGTCAAGTCAATCTGATGGTCGCTCGCCCGATGCCTTATGAGTTGGCCAAAGAGTTTGACAGGTTGAGTCTCGGATTTCTGAACAATTCGCGAGGAGTCACAGTTGAGTTGGAACCTACCTTGGAGCGCGAAATCAAAGAAGCGCAGAAGAATGATGAGAAAATCAGTGAGATTCGGCGATTGATTCTAGATGGCAAAGGCAAAGATTTTCGAGAAGATGCAGAAGGCGTGATATGGTTCAAAGACCGCTTATGTGTTCCCAATGTCCAGTCCATTCGGGAGTTGATTCTTAAGGAAGCTCATGAGACAGCTTATTCGATTCACCCTGGCAGTGAGAAGATGTATCAGGATCTGAAGAAGAAATTCTGGTGGTACGGAATGAAGAGGGAAATCGCAGAGCATGTGGCTATGTGCGATAGTTGCCGAAGAATTAAGGCAGAGCACCAGAGACCTGCTGGATTGTTGCAACCGTTGCAGATCCCTCAGTGGAAATGGGATGAAATTGGTATGGATTTCATAGTCGGATTGCCTCGCACTCGAGCCGGCTACGATTCTATTTGGGTAGTGGTGGACCGTTTGACCAAGTCAGCCCACTTCATACCTGTCAAGACCAGCTACAACAGTGCAGTATTGGCAGAGTTGTACATGTCTCGGATCGTTTGTCTTCATGGTGTGCCAAAGAAGATAGTGTCAGACAGAGGAACGCAGTTCACCTCTCATTTCTGGCAGCAGTTGCATGAAGCTTTGGGCACGCATCTGAATTTCAGTTCAGCTTATCATCCGCAGACAGATGGCCAGACTGAAAGGACCAATCAAATTCTTGAAGACATGTTGAGAGCCTGTGCGTTGCAAGATCAGTCCGGATGGGACAAGCGGTTGCCTTATGCAGAGTTTTCCTATAACAACAGTTACCAGGCCAGTTTGAAGATGTCACCATTTCAGGCGCTCTATGGAAGGAGTTGCAGAACTCCGTTGCAATGGGATCAGCCTGGAGAAAAGCAAGTGTTTGGGCCAGACATTTTGCTTGAAGCCGAAGAGAACATCAAGATGGTTCGAGAGAATCTGAAGATAGCGCAATCGAGGCAGCGAAGCTATGCAGACACAAGAAGAAGAGAGCTGAGTTTCGAAGTCGGAGACTTTGTTTATCTGAAAGTGTCACCGATCAGGGGAGTCAGAAGATTCGGAGTGAAAGGCAAACTAGCACCCCGCTACATTGGTCCGTATCAGATTCTTGCAAGACGAGGAGAAGTGGCCTATCAGCTCAGTTTGCCCGAGAATTTGTCTGCTGTGCATAATGTCTTTCATGTGTCTCAGTTGAAGAAGTGCTTGCGTGTGCCAGAAGAGCAGTTGCCAGTGGAAGGTCTGGAAGTCCAGGAGGACTTGACCTATGTTGAGAAGCCAGCTCAGATCCTTGAGATTGCAGATAGAGTCACCCGGAGGAAGACCATCAGAATGTGCAAGGTCAGATGGAATCACCACTCTGAGGAAGAAGCAACCTGGGAGCGTGAAGATGATCTGATGGCCAAGTACCCAGAGCTCTTTGCTAGCCAGCCCTGAATCTCGAGGGCGAGATTCTTTTAAGGGGGATAGGTTTGTAACGCCCCGAATTTTGCAGTTGATTTTTTTCTTTTCTTTACTCGCCAAAATTCGGGCGTTACCTTTTCTTTTTCTCTTTCCCTTCGCTAAACCTTGACCTTTTCCAAAGTTCTAGCGGGATTCGGTTTGGAATTCCCGTGTAAGAAAAACCCTAAATACTTTATATTGTTTGATGCACCATGCTGAACCTTGCATTTCTTTTGATTGCTTTGAAAGTGCAAATGCATTCATGTAGAAAGATCGGATTTCGAAAATGAGGAGAAGATCTTTTCTTTCTTTTTTCTCTCTCTTTCTCTCTCCTCTTTTTCTCTCTCTCCCGCGCCGTGGGCCGACCCCGGCCGGCCCAGCCGCCCTGGCGCCCCCTCTTGGGCCCAAAAAGGCCCAGCCGCCCCCCCCTCATCCCCCCCTTTTTTTCCCCAAACCCTCTCCCTCTCCCTCTCATTTTCTCTCATTTTCTCTCCCCCACCCTAAGCCGCCGCCGCCCCTACCCGCCCCCTGCCCTAGCGCCGTCGCCCTCGCTGCCGGCCGCCCCTCGCCGTCGGCCGCCCCCGCCGGTGAGCCCCCCCCTCCTCCCTCCCTCTCCCCTCTCCCCTCCTCCCTACCCTTGGCAGCCCAGCCGCCCGGCCCCCTGGCCGCGCGCCCTGGCCGGCCGCTGCCGCGCCCTGGCCGCGCCCTTGGCCGCGCCCCCAGCCGCCCCGGCCGTGCCCCCAGCCGGCCACTGGCCGCCCCCAGCGCGCCCCCCTGGCCGCCCAGCCGGCCGCTGGCCAGCCCTGGCCGCGCCCCAGCCCGCCCTGGCCGCGCCCCCTGCGCAGGGCCGGTTCAACCGCCCCTAGGGCCGGTTCAACCCCCCCCCCCCCCCTCTGTTTTTTTTATTTTTTTTATTTTATTTTATTTACTTTCTGTGCTCATAGCTATTTTATTTTAGGTAGGCTAATCATTGTTCATGCCATTGAAATAGGAAGTTTAATTTAAAATTCCGTTATGCTAGTTGATTCATGTAGTTAATTGTTTACCTCGTGCAATGTTGATCAACTTAAAATGATTAGGTTTCCATTAGTGTATATGTAACAGAATTCTTTTGTTAAGAACCAATTGTAATTGATCGTTAGTGCATAAGATTTAACCCCCTGCGAGACCTTTTCCCGTTTCTTTCTAACCATAACAAATGCGATATTGAATGTCATACTTGATGCATACTCACTTTATTTGTTCCCTTGTATGGTGTACTGTTCTTTTGTATTAAATGTGGATGGATGTATGTATGTTTGCAATCGCATAGAGAACGATCCGGTCGAAGAGCCCAAGGAATTCGCAGGAGAAGCCCCTGAGCAGCAGTCGTTTGGTGGAGGCAAGTGTCCTTTGACCTATCTCTGTCCTATTCATTATTTAATTCACCCCCGCATTACACCTTTATACCTAAGGATTGACTAGCTTTTGTTATCCATGTCCTTGTTTACCTATCTGGGTTGGATTATTACTGTTTAGCTTTATGCTATTGCTCAACTCTAATCAATGAACATGATGAGATTATCTATGATACGCTGTTTTCCCTTCTCTTATTATGATGTTGTACTTGTGGCTTTAAGGGGGCTCGAGCGGTTTCTCGAGTGCCTCTCCGTAAGGACCTGTTCTATGGATGACCGCCCGGGAAAACAGTGCAACCATGAGGGTAGAATGGGGTGCCCTTAGCTGAATAATTAGAGGATCCGGGGTGTAGTTCGCTTCGCCGTCGTGCCGTCAATGGGGCTCGGTGTATGCGGCTCGCTCTGCTAAGGTTGATTTGTCCCTTGGGGAGGAGTGCGGTACATTTAGGAAACCTAACGGGCGGCTACAGCCCCGAGGAATCTTTGTAAAAGCTACGTAGTGAGACCCTGCCTATTCACCTTGGTAGTGTTTAAGGGTTTGATCGGCCCGAGGCAAGAGGGAATCACGGCTTGTGGGTAAAGTGCACAACCTCTGCAGAGTGTTATGAAACTGATATATCAGCCGTGCTCACGGTTATGAGCGGCCAAGGGAGCTCCAGAGATTAGTGATACTTGATCAGAGATACTTTGGTACAGGTGACAATGAGATTGATGGTTCTGATTACGATTATGGTATTGGTAAGTGGTATTCTTTCCGTTTGGAAAGGATACATTGGGCTAATAACTTGGGTTAATGTTAAAACCTGGCTTTCTACTAGTAAGTAATAACCTGACCAACTAAAAGCAACTGCTTGACTTATCCCCACATAAAGCTAGTCCACTACAGCCAAACAGGATACTTGCTGAGTATGTTGATGTGTACTCACCCTTGCTCTACACACCAAACCCCCCCCCCCCAGGTTGTCAGCATTGCAACCACTGCTCAGGCGAAGATGAAGCTGTGGAAGGAGACTTCCAGGAGTTCCAAGACTACGACGAGTTCTAGGTGTGGGTTAGCGGCAACCCCCAGTCGGCTGCCTGTGAAGGCCGCGTTATCTACGTTTCTTTTCCGCACTTTGATTTATTGTAAGAACTATATGGACGTCTCAGACGTATGATGTAATCGACTATTTCCCTTATTAATACTATTTTGAGCACTGTGTGATGATGTCCATATTATGTAACTGCCGTGTACGTGAATAACTGATCCTGGCACGTACATGGTTCGCATTCGGTTTGCCTTCTAAAACCGGGTGTGACACAGGGGTACCCCCGGAGCATCGCACCGCAACTTCCCGATTCATGCGGGAAGCCTCGGTCCACACCGGGCGCACGCGGGACACAGCGCCTGCGGCCCCGGGTCGCCTCGGCAACGAGCACCATCGCCGCGTCCGTCGAGCCCACCTTAACGAGAAGGTGCGCCGAGGCTACCACCCCAGGCGTGGGGGACGCTACGACAGCGGGGAGGATCGGAGCCCCTCGCCCAAACCACCTGGTCCGCAAGCTTTTAGTCGGGCCATACGACGGGCGCCGTTCCCGACCCGGTTCCGGACCCCGACTACCATCGCCAAGTACTTGGGGGAAACAAGGCCGGAACTATGGCTCGCGGACTACCGGCTGGCCTGCCAGCTGGGTGGAATGGACGATGACAACCTCATCATCCGCAACCTCCCCCTGTTCCTCTCCGACGCCACCCGAGCCTGGCTCGAGCATTTGCCTCCTGCGCAGATCTCCAACTGGGACGACCTGGTCAAAGCCTTCGCCGGGAACTTCCAGGGCACATACGTGCGCCCTGGGAACTCCTGGGATCTCCGAAGCTGCCGCAGCAGCCAGGAGAATCCCTGCGGGACTACATCCGGCGATTTTCGAAGCAGCGCACCGAGCTGCCCAACATCACTAACTCAGATGTCATCGGCGCGTTCCTCGCCGGCACTTGCCGCGACCTGGTGAGCAAGCTGGGTCACAAGACTCCCACCAGGGCGAGCGAGCTGATGGACATCGCCACCAAGTTTGCCTCTGGCCATTAGGCGGTCGAGGCCATCTTCTGGAAGGACAAGCAGCCTTAGGGACGCCAGCAGGAAGACGTCCCCGAGGCGTCCGCTCAGCGCAGCATGAATAAGAAGGGCAAAAAGAAGTCGCAAACGAAACGCGCCGCCGCTGACGCAGATCTTGTCGCCGCTGCCGAACATAGGAACCCCCGGAAGCCTCCCGGAGGGGCCAACCTGTTCGACAAGATGCTCAAGGAGTCGTGCACCTATCATCAGGGTCCCGTCAAGCACACCCTTGAGGAGTGCGTCATGCATCGGCGCTACTTCCACAAGGCCGGGCCACCGGCGGAAGGTGGCAAAGCCCACGACAACGACAAGAAGGAAGGCCATCAAGTCCCAAGTCTTGGCGGATTTCGTGGCAGAATGGGTCGACACCCAGCTTCCAGCAGCTCCGATCTAACCGGAACTCTGGACCATGTTTTTCGACGGGTCGCTGATGAAAACAGGAGCAGGCGCGGGCCTGCTCTTCATCTCACCCCTCGGGAAGCACCTCCGCTATGTGCTGCGCCTCCATTTCCCGGCGTCCAACAACGTGGCCGAGTAAGAGGCTTTGGTTAACGGGTTGCGCATCGCCATCGAGCTAGGGGTTCGGTGCCTCGACGCTCGTGGCGACTCGCAGCTTGTCATCGACCAAGTCATGAAGAACTCCCACTGCCGCGACGCGAAGATGGAAGCCTACTGCGACGAGGTTCGACGCCTGGAAGACAAGTTCTACGGGCTCGAGCTCAACCACGTCGCCCGACGGTACAACGAGACTGCAGACGAGCTGGCTAAAATAGCCTCGGGGCGGACAACAGTCCCCCCGGACGTCTTCTCCCGAGACCTACATCAACCCTTCGTCAAGACCGACGACACGCCCGAGCCCGAGAAGGCCTCGGCCCTGCCCGAGGCTCCCTCGGCTCAGCCCGAGGCACCCTCGGCTCAACTAGAGGCATCCTCGGCCGCCGAGGGTGAGGCACTGCGCGTCGAGGGGGGCGGAATGGGGTCCCGCCTAATCGAAACTGGCAGACCCCGTACCTGCAATATCTCCACTGAGGAGAGCTACCCCTCGACGGAACCGAGGCTCGGCGATTGGCGCGGCGCGCCAAGTCGTTCGTCTTGCTGGGTGACGAAAAGGAGCTCTACCACCGCAGCCCTCAGGCATCCTCCAGTGATGCATATCCATCGCCGAAGGTCAGGAGTTATTGCAAGAAATACACTCGGGGGCTTGCAGTCACCACGCAGCGCCTCGAGCCCTTGTTGGAAACGCCTTCCGACAAGGTTTCTACTGGCCAACTGCGGTGGCCGACGCCACTAGGATTGTACGCACCTGCCAAGGGTGTCAATTCTACGCAAGGCAGACCCACCTGCCCGCTCAGGCTCTGCAAACAATACTCATCACCTGGTCGTTTGCTGTGTGGGGTCTGGACCTCGTCGGTCCCTTGCAGAAGGCACCCGGGGGCTTCACGCACCTGCTGGTCGCTATTGACAAATTCTCCAAGTGGATTGAGGTTCGACCCCTGAACAGCATCAGGTCCGAACAGGTGGTGGCGTTCTTCACCAACATCATCCATCACTTTGGAGTCCCGAACTCCATCATTACCGACAACGGCACCCAGTTCATCGGCAGGAAGTTCCTGGACTTCTGCGAGGACCACCACATCTGGGTGGACTGGGCCGCCGTAGCTCACCCCATGACGAATGGGCAGGTAGAGCGTGCCAACGGCATGATTCTACAGGGACTCAAGCCGAGGATCTACAACAACCTCAACAAGTTTGGCAGGCGATGGATGAAGGAACTCCCCTCGGTGGTCTGGAGTCTGAGGACGACGCCAAGCCGGGCCACGGGCTTCACGCTGTTTTTTCTAGTCTATGGGGCTGAGGCTATCTTGCCCACAGACTTAGAATATGGCTCCCCGAGGACGAGGGCATACGACGCCCGAAGCAACCAGACCAACCGAGAAGACTCACTGGACCAGCTGGAAGAGGCTCAGGACATGGCCTTACTACACTTGGCGCGGTATCAGCAGTCCCTGCGACGCTACCACGCCCGAGGGGTTCGGTCCCGAGACCTCCAGGTGGGCGACTTGGTGCTTCGGCTATGACAAGACGCCCGAGGGCGCCACAAGCTCACACCTCCCTGGGAAGGGCCATTCATCATCACCAAGACTTTGAAGCCCGGAACATACAAGCTGGCCAACAGTCAAGGCGAGGTCTACAGCAACGCTTGGAACATCCGACAGCTACGTCGCTTCTACCCTTAAGATGTTTTCAAGTCGTTCGTATACCTCATTTACATACACAAGTAAAGTCTAACCATCAAGGAAGGGTCAGCCTTGCCTCGGCAAAGCTTGACCCTCCCTCGGGGGCTAGAAGGGGGGAACCCCCTCTGCGTCAAAATTTTCCTCGGAAAAAGTCTTTCGGCCAGAACATCTTTCGCGCTTTTCGACTACGTCGATAGTGGGATCCTGAAAACGACGGAGTACACGTAAGCGGCAAGACCGACTGAGCCGAGGGACTCCTATGCCTCCGGGATACGGATACCTCACTCATCACCTTCTGCGATAAGTAACTCACGATCGGATAAGCGATTCTGCTAACCGAACAAGTCTTAACGCTCGAAAACTTCTCTGCCGAAACGATTTTTCATGCCTTCTCGACTATATCGATAACAGAATCCCGCGGACGAGCAAGAGTACACGTAAGCGGCGAAGGTCGACCGAGCCGAGGGACTCCTACGCCTCCGGGATACGGATACCTCACTCATCACCTTCCGCGATAAGAAACTCTCGCTCGGATAAGCGATTCTGCTATCGACAAGCAAGTCCTGATACTCAAAACAAGAGGAAAAGAAATGCGGCTTTATAACACGATAATGACATGTTTGGGCCTCGGCGGCCGCAAAAAAAGCATGTGCATGCTACAGACAAACTGTTCCTGCAGGTTCTGGCATCAGCAGGGGGAGCAGCAGCACCCTCAGCATCGTCTCCACCTTCGGCGGAATTTGACCCGGCCTCGGACGGCAACACGGGCAAAGGATCTCCACCTCGAAGGAAGATGTCAGCACTGCGCCTAGGCCATCGCCGCCAGGGTCTCCTCCAGGAACTCGGCCCAAGCAGACGGCTTGTCCGGCCGCTCCGTGGCCTCAGCCAGCTGTCTCCCGAGGACACCAGCCCGGCTCATGGCCTCGGCAGCCCGACTCCGGGGTTGATCCCGCCAGTGGACGACCCGGCCAGGCTCCGGCCACCGCTGCTACGCCTCCTCGGCCTGGGCCGACGAAGCCCCCTTTTCGAGCCAACTCTGCCTCTGTCCATACTAACACCGCTGCCTCCGGCTCCAGCTCATCGCAGAGCGGCCGAGGGTTTCTTTAACTGGGCAAGAGAAGCCTTGAGTGGCAAGGCCGACCGAGCCGAGGGACTCCTACGCCTCCGGGATACGGATACCTCACTCGTCACCTTCCGCGCAGGGCAACTCACACTTGGTTAAGCGGTTCAGCTAGCCGACAGGCGAGACCTGGTGCTCGAAATGAGGAAGAAACACGGCTTTATGCCCAAATACACAGATGTTCAGGCCCCGACAGCCGCAATGAACATACACCGGCACTCAAGATGCCATTACAGACGGGACTCCGGTTCCGTTCCCGCGGGTACGAACAACCCCCCACATCGGAGGGCCCACGGGACGACGAACTCCAAGCGGCTTACCGGCAACCGCTCTGACAGCAGCGACAACGACCTCCGTCCCGGGCGACAAGACAGCTGCAGCAACGGCTTTAGGGAAAACGCTGCGGCGGAAAAGCCCTCACCCACAAAGGACTTGAACCAGCCATTCAAGCCAGGGAGACGGAGGTCCAGGGGTGCGGGCAGTGTTGGCGGTCTCGTCGGCGGAGAAACCTTCTCCGGCTGCTGCCACCGCAGCACCGACGGCGGCGTCCACCTGTCCGCCAACACCGCACCAGCAAGCGCCGCCCGCCCCAAAGCGCACCGGTAGGTCCTCACTCCCGCCCTCGCCGAGGCCGCCCCAAAACACGAGCACCGCCCTCGTGGCGTACGACATGCTGGGCAACCCTCTGGCATGGCTGTCGGCGCGAGGAAGACCTGGACGTGGCCAGCCCGTACGCGGCGCGACCGCCGCCCGAACGAAGGACGAAACGCTGCACCCTGTCCAAGAAGCAGCAGTTCGCCTTCCCCCGCATGGCTGGAGGAAGCCTCCGCAGGGCTAGAGGATGCCTTTCTCCCCCAAACGCTGGGGGAAGAAAAGGGTTACCGACCCACGCGGAGGCAACCCCCACTCGGTGCACTCCTCCACCTCAGTCCGGATGACGAAAATCCTTGAAGCTGAGGGCGGGGCGGAGGTCGCAGCCCGGCTCGCTTCTCCCCACCAAACTGCCCATTGGTGAGGGAATGCAGCCGGGCTGCATGATGAAAATCCTTGAAGCCGAGCGATGGCTGAAAGGTGCCAACTTCCGCGAAGTTGCGCTCCTCCAACGACAGCAAGAGCAAGGCGACGCTGGGGCACCCCATCTGGGGGCTCGGAAGGTGGAAGGGCGCGATGCATGAAGAGAGTGCGAAGGCGTGACTGCCACCCAGGGAGCCATTCCCTTTTTAAAGGCAACTCACCCCACTCGCGTCCTCAGGCGTCGCGGGCTAAGTCTTCACCAACGCGCTCAAAGGTCCTCCCCCTACGACATAGGGGCTGGGTCCCACATGACATGCAAGCTGGCCCAGGACAGAAGAAGCCAAACCGCCACGCGCGGAGCGTGTAACCACCCAGCAGTTACAAGCACTCCTCCGTCTTCGCATAAACCAGCGGGTGAAAAGGAGGACCGCCATGCAGGCAGCATGCAACCGCACCACGGGGATGCACCCTTTCGACTTCGACGCGTCCAGCATGGAGTCCCAGGCCCACACGTCATGTAACCGGCGCGCCGGTTACTACGTGCGAAAAACTGCACCGCCACTTGCGCCAGCGCCGCGCCTTCTCGACTGCAGAACCGGTGCCGCGATTCGAGGCAACCCTGCGCATGGACCAACAGTGCCAGCCAAACACGCCGGTCATGGGTCAGTCAGCCGCGGGAGAAGGCGTGACGGTCGATATGGCCAGAAGTGGGCCGACAGTAATGGCGGCAGCAGGCGAGCGGAAGCGGCGGTCAAATCGTCTGCAGGCTCACGTCCCCTCCTGGAGCAGCAGGAGAGCCCTCTCCCACGGCGTGAAGACGACGCGCCCGTGTTTCGTTCCTCGAATGGCTCGTGCATGCACAATGGCTGCCCCGCGAACCACTCGTCCTGTCGCATTAACTCCGCGGCAGGGCAGACGACACCTTTGGCAGGCGAAGCGGGCGACGCTTCACCTCCGCCATAATGACCGCGTCAAAAAAAGGTGCGCCACGTCGTTCAATTTCGTATCCTTTTCCTCTTCCCCTTTCTCTCTCTTGCTACAGGGACCGGGAAAGGGGACACTCCGAAAGGGATCCTTCTCTGCGAAGGAAGCGGGCCCCGAGCCCTCCTACTGATCAGAGGTTCGAAGGCTGGCCCCTCGGAAGGGTTCGACAGCCGCCTCAGAGCACTCGGGCTCCACGCCCACTACTGGTCAGAGGTTTGAAGGCTGGCCCCTCGGAAGGGTTCGACAGCCGCCTCAGGCCACTCAGGCTCCGCGCCCACTACTTATTAGGGGTTCGTAGGCTGGCCCCCCGAAGGGTTCGACAGCCGCCTCAGAACACGCAGAGCGAGGGATGACTCTGGGTACGTTTGATACATGGCCGAGGCTCGGGCTACGCTCCTGAGGTATCCTAGGATATTTCCGAGACCAGCAGGAGCGATTCTGTAACGGAATCCCATCAGAGGGAGCATCGAGCCCTCTGACCCTATCAAACGGGACCGGGTCCGGCAAATCACCTGCAGGTACTTCTGAAGCGCGCCTCTGGGCCACTAGCCGACCCTTATCGAACGGGGCATGGGCGTCCACTTGGATCACCCATTAGCAACTCACTGGAGACACCATGTTCGGCGCCCTCCGAGGGCAACATGGCGTTTTCCCCCCTCCTCCTTGCGGAAAGGCGACGAAGGGGCGTATGAAAAAAGTTGAGTCAGTCCCTGACCGTCCTCTCACCCTGTGCAGAGGCTCGGGGCTGCTCTCACAAACCCGGATCTGGCCAAACCGTTGACAGCGTCAACATACTAGCCCGAGAACTCGGAAGCTGACCATGCACCCGGACTACGATCAGATCGCATGAGGGAACAACCAGACCGGCCGAGGCATCACGAAAGGCACTAAGACCTCGGAGGAGTCAAACCACTCCTCCGAGGCCTCGGGGGCTACACCCGGCGGGTGTGCTCGCGCGCACCCACCGGAACGAAGTGTCACCGAGAAAGGACGGTCCCCTTGCAAAAAAGTGCGGCAAAGCCTCCAAGCGAGTACCAACACTCCCTTTGAGGCTCGGGGGCTACTGTCGGGGACCATAATTAGGGGTACCCCCAAGACTCCTAAACTCGGCTGGTAACCACCATCAGCACAAAGCTGCAAAGGCCTGATGGGTGCAATTCAGGTCAAGGCTCCGTCCAATCAAGGGACACGATCTCGCCTCGCCCGAGCCCAGCCTCGGGCAGGAACAATAGACCAAGGCAGATTCACGCCTCGCCCGAGGGCATCCTCAAGTAACGGGCGCACCTTCGACTCACCCGAGGCCCAGCTCGGGCAGACTTCGCAGTGAAGCAACCTTGGCCAGATCACCGCGCCAACCGACCGCATCGCAGGAGCATTCAATGCAAGGATCGCCTGACACCTTATCCTGACGCACGCTCCTCAGTCGACAAGGCCGAAGTGACCACAGTCACCTCACCCCTCCATTGACTGACCTGACAGGAAAACAGCGTCGCCTGCACTGCTCCGACTGCTGTGCCACCCGCCAGGGTGAGGCTGACAGCAGCCAAGTCCAGCCTCGGGCGCCATAGGAAGCTCCGCCTCGCCCGACCCCAGGGCTCGGACTCAACCTCGACCCCGGAGGACGGACTCCGCCTCGCCCAACCCCAGGGCTCGGACTCAACCTCGACCCCGGAGGATGGACTCCGCCTCGCCCGACCCTAGGGCTCGGACTCAACCTCGACCTCGGACGACGGTCTCCGCCTCTCCCGACCCTAGGGCTCGGACTCAACCTCGACCCCTGAAGACGGTCTCTGCCTCGCCCGATCCGAGGGCTCGGACTCCGCCTCACCCGACGCCAGGGCTCGGATTCAACCTCGACCTCGGACGACGGTCTCCGCCTCGCCCGACCCGAGGGCTCGGACTCAACCTCGACCTCGAACGACGGTCTCCGCCTCGCCCGACCCCAGGGCTCGGACTCAGCCTCGACCTCGGAGGAGCCTCCGCCTCGCCCGACCTTGGGCTCGGACCGACCACGTCGCAGGGGGGTACATCATTACCCTACCCCTAGCTAGCTCAGGCTACGGGGAACAAGACCGGCGTCCCATCTGACTCGCCCCGGTAAAACGAGTAATGATGACACCTCGCGTGCTCCATGACGACGGCGGTTCTCAGCTCCCTACAGAAGCAAGGAGACGTCAGCAAGGTCCTGACAGCCCCGACAGCTGTGCTTCTACAGGGTTTAAGCGCTCCTCCGACGGCCACGACATCACATGAACATGGCACCAACACCTCTCCGACAGCCACGTCAACATGTACATAGGACTCTGGCTCCTCTCTGCCGGACACGTTAGCACACTGCTACACCCCCCATTGTACACCTGGGCCCTCTCCTTACGTCTATAAAAGGAAGGTCCAGGGCCCTCGTACGAAAAAGGTGGCCGCGCGGGAGGACGGGCTGGCGAGCAGGCTCTCTCTCTCTCTCCCTCGCGAACGCTTGTAACCCCCTACTGCAAGCGCATCCGCCCTGGGCGTAGGACAACACGAGCCGCGGTTCCCCTTATTGTTTCCCCCTTGTGTTCCATCTCGCGCCGACCCATCTGGGCTGGGACACGCAGCGACAATTTACTCGTCGGTCCAGGGACCCCCCGGGGTCGAAACACCGACACTACCGGAATTTGGCTTTTTGCCGAGTGTATTTTATCAGGCACTCGGCAAAGTATACTTTGTCGAGTGTCACTCTAACGAAATAAAAATCTCGGCAACAACCTCCTTTACCAAAACTGAGACGCTTAGCACAGAAAGGCACTCGGCAAAGCCTCCTTTGTCAAATGTCAAACTCTCAGAGAAACGAGACGCTCAAGAAAGGGCCGTTAGCAGCCGTCTATAGTTGATGGCCGTAAAATTTGCCGAGTGTCAGGCATTGACACTCGGTAAACTAACTTCTTTGTCGAGTGTCACCGCAAATCCATATTTTGCTGAGTGTCTTTCTTGACACTAGGCAAAGTATATTTTCATGTTTTTTCCTTTTTCCCACCAAACTTTTTGTGGTGTGTTCCTATAATATATCACTACCGGAATTTGGCTCTTTGCCGAGTGCCATATTCTTTGCCGAGTGTTTTATTTCGGGCACTCGGCAAAGAGCTCTTTGCCGAGTGCCACACAAAAAACCCTCGGTAAAAGAAAACACTCGGCGAAGAAGCTCTTTGCCGAGTGTTTTATTTTTGACACTCGACAAAGAGTTTCTTTGCCGAGTGTCTTTTTTTGACACTCGGCAAAGGGCTCTTTGCCGAGTGTCACAAATACAACACTCGGCAAAGAGCTCTTTGCCGAGTGTTTTTTCTCCAACACTAGGCAAAGTCAATTTAAGAATCACATTTTAAAGTAGTAAATTAATTCAAATGAAAAAGTTTTCAACTACAAATTTGTATAACTCATCATGATGTACAATTTATATATTGAACATTTCTTCATATGACAAAATAAAAATAAATTTGTTCATAAAACCCATATCTCTCTCGTATAGTTTATGAAACTACGAGAGAGACATATAGAATTTGTGCATATTGTTAGAACCATCATCTGAGATAAACAAATTACCAAACAACCAAAATAAACTTTGTAGATCTTGAGAAGTTATAGAAGTTTATAGTTGACAACTTTTTCATTTGAAGTCATATTGTCAACGAAAACTACGTCTGAATTTAAAAAATTTAAAATTTGAATTTTGAAAACGACTTCGAAAGGAAAAACCACCAACATGAAAGTTGTAGGTATTGAAGAGTTATGAAACTTTGTAGTTGACAATGTTTTAGTTTGAAATCATCTTGTTATGCAAAACTATGTTTGAATTTTGAAATTTGAATTTTTCAAACTGTCTCGAATGGAAAAACCACCAAAATAAAAGTTGTAGGTCTTGAAATATAATGAAACTTTGTAGTTGACAATTTTTTGATTTGGAATCATCTTATCATTGAAAATTTCGTGTGAAGTTTTTAAATTTAAAATTCAAATTTTATAAACGGTCTCGGATGTAGAAACTATTAAAATAAAACTTTTAGATCTCAAAAAGTTATGCAACTTTATAGTTGGTCATATTTTCAAATAAACTCATTTAGTGCCTTAAATAATCAAATTACTCTCGATTTGTTATAGTATATGGGGAATGGAAACGTAATATAAACATAATTGGTGTAGTAGTGTAGTGGTATAGGAGGGTATGCGCGAGAGAGAGGTTGCGAGTTCGAATCTCACCATTTACAAAACATATAAGTTTGATTCAAAATAATAGTAAAAAATGATAGGGCAACGGGTAAGGTAAATAGGGTAGGGTTGTAGAGTTGTTCCTAAAATTTTAAAAATGTTTTGCTGTTTTTTTTTAATTTTTTCGATTCTTAATTTGCCGAGTGTTTTTCTTTGCCGAGTGCTTTTTGACACTCGGCAAAGTCTTTGCCGAGTGTCCGAAAAAAGCACTCGGCAAAGAACCCTTTGCCGATGAAATCTTTGCCGAGTGTTCTTTGCCGAGTGTTACACTCGGCAAAGGCTTTGCCGAGTGTAAAATAGCCTTTGCCGAGTGTCTTAGACACTCGGCAAAGAACGCGATTCCGGTAGTGTATAGACCTACATGTTCAATTTTAGCACAATTATAAAAGTGTTTGCTAACTATTAGATTTTATTCGTTTAGTTGAATTTCCTCGGATAATTCAGATTTGAATTGTAAGTCACTTGAAAAATGAAAATTGTGAATGCAAAGATGATATTCATGTTATTTAGCACAAGTTACGACCTATTTCAGGAGCAGAACAAAATTTTCGAGCACCATGCTTACGAGACAACCGTGAACTTGCCATCTAGTTGTTTTAAAATTGTATAAAACACACAAAATCATGAAATCATGAAACTTGTCGACATGTCATGATATCATATGTAGTGATGGAGTCTTTGCCGAGTGCCTTCTAATACACTCGGCAAAGGAACTGGCAAAAGGGCCCACGGGGGGCTTCTTTTCCGAGGGCCGGTACAGAAGACACTCGGCAAAGAGGAAGCATTTGCCGAGTGTCACGGTGGAACTCAACAAAGTCTCCATCGTCATCTGGCACCGTGACGACGACTTTTATTTACCGAGAATTAGGTGGCACTCGGCAAAGTCTTTGTCGAGTGCCCGACAAAAAATACTCAACAAAGAAGTCGTTGCCGATGTACAGTTCACCAAGAGTTCTTTGCCGAGTGTCACACTTGGCAAAGAGTTACCTAGTGTTTTTTAGGCTTGCCGAGTGCTTCAGGCAAGTGTGCTTTATTACTGACCCAATCATCTTGGGGGTTTTGTATTTAAACCGCATTATATTATTACAGAATTTCCTATATTTTAATAAAAACAACTACTGTTATAAATTTACCATCTGAGCATGGTTTTGTTATCGCTGTTCTTTAATTTTAATTATGATTGGCCAAGACCCAACGACCCGAGTACGTAGTAGACTCTACGCAACATATTCTTATGCGGAGAACATCATGGAGTGGCGCCTGGATTAATTCACGATTCACGAAGCAAAACCATATTATTTGGGGCTAATGATTGAGGTCAAACAACTGGAACTGAGCATATCCTGAACTCGCCTGAGCTACGCGAAAATGATAGGATCGCGAGCAGAGTTCTACCAAGTGTAGGGTGGCAGCTCGTGACCTTGGAGAACATGAGATGAAACTCTCTCTTCATGAGTCACCGTGGACAACTCACAAAACCATAATTCAGGCGGAGGAATTGAAGAATCATGTCACATCGCGTAGATTTATCGGTTGAATTAACTCATCCATTGGCTGTCTTCATGGATAATCAGCCAGCATCATCTGCATGTATTTAATTATATACTACTGCATAATCGTGACCCTTGAGCAATGATACGATTTGATCCGTTTGTAATCAGGGAAGCCACATGCAACGTTCATGATCACCCCTGCTGTCGTCGTCCAACCGTCGGCTCGCCGGCCGCAGTTGCAAGCTTATAAGTACTAACTACTACACAGCCGGAAGAGAAGACAGTGTGCATCAGTCACAACAGACTGCAAGTGATCTGGCTTGGCAGGCAGCGTCCTAGTGTGAGAGACGATGGAGAAGGCGCTGCTGCTCTTGCTGCTCAGCTTGTGCGCCTCTCTGTCTCTGCTCGACGGCGCAGTGGCGCAGCAGTACTGGACGCCGGCCACCGCGACGTTCTACGGCGGGAGCGACGCGTCCGGCACCATGGGTAACACGTCCACCGACTGACCACTTTCTTGCCAACTCTGGCCCACGTGTTCGTCGCATGCACTGATGCTTGTACTTGTCGTGCGCCGTGCGCGTGGCGTGCGCAGGCGGGTCGTGCGGGTACGGCGACCTGTACAGCGCCGGGTACGGGACGCAGACGACGGCACTGAGCACGGCGCTCTACGGCGACGGCGCCTCCTGCGGCGCGTGCTACCTCGTCACCTGCGACGCGTCGCGGACGCAGTACTGCAAGCCGGGGTCTCCTTCCGTCGCCGTCACGGCCACCAACTTCTGCCCGCCCAACTACGGCGACGCGGACGGGTGGTGCAACTCGCCGCGGCAGCACTTCGACATGTCACAGCCGGCCTGGGAGACCATCGGCCTGTACCAGGCCGGCATCATCCCGGTCAACTACCGCCGGGTCCCGTGCCAGCGGTCCGGCGGGATCAGGTTCGGCATCAGCGGGCACGACTACTTCGAGCTTGTGACCATTACCAACGTGGGCGGCGCCGGCGCAGTGGCCGCGGCGTGGGTCATGGGAACCGGCACGGACTGGCTCACCATGAGCCGCAACTGGGGGGAGAACTGGCAGAGCGGGGCCTATCTCACAGGAAAGGCCCTGTCGTTCAAGGTGCAGACGGACGACGGCAAGGTCGTTGTGGCGTATAACGTGGCGCCGGCGAACTGGCAGTTCGGCAGCACCTACCAGGCCTCGGTCAACTTCTACTAGAGTTGGCCCAGTTGGCCCTGGCCGCATCACTTCACATTCAACTGAATGGGCCGTGTTAACTAACAGCCCATAAGTCCCGTAGAGAAACCTTACATTAAACACGTGTATAATTTTTTTAACGTCCATCTAAAGGAAGTTCCATGACGATTTTTAATGAATTTCGTCATACTCTCAGTTTCAAGATGTAATTCGTTTAAATCTGTTTTATATCTATAGCTTTATATGTATTTAGGTGTACAACAACAAATTATATATCTAAAAGTTTAAAAATAACTTATAAATTACTCCATCCGTTCCAATATATTAGTCGTTTTAACACTTTAATTTTGTGTCTGTATTTAAATAGATGTCAATGAATCTAGACACATATATAATACACATAAATCAAATATTGTATGGATCTATTAACACCCTAAAACGAATATTATTTTGGGACGGAAGGATTATAACAAAAATGAGTATTTTTAGCAAGAAAAAAAAGTATTTCACATAATTTAAATTTTACGTTAACCACTCCAACATATGCTGATTAAGGTAAATACATGAATATCCAAACAACCAAATAAGATTCAAGTGAGTTTTATATACATTGTTATACTAGCGATCTGAAGTAAGACTGCACTTAAGGCAGATCTAAATATTGTTAGCAATTTATCCGACTCAAATTAAATAATATATTTAAACAAAAAATATCCTCTCCATATTTAGCGAACCAGCCAACCAGTTAGAACAACTCTAATGACTTGTTTAATTTGGGAGCAAGTGGATCGGAGGAGATTGAGGGGGGGCTAAAATCCCTTACTATTCAAATTGAATAGAAATGGATTTTAGCCCCCTCAATCCTCTTCTCGCAAACACGCCATAAGGCTTCTTAAAATCATTAAGTTTTCCAAGTCACCAACAGTGTTGGGAGGGCCAAAGGATATTTCTCCCACAGTTTCCAAAAAAAATCACACCTAAAAGGCAATTGGCCCCACATAAAATCTCATAGTTTAGGAACCTAGATGAGAATGGTGTAACAGTTTGAGGATCGCATGTTTAATTTATTCTAGAAAGTATATTACTCAAGACATGTGATGCCCCAACATGTTCATAGAAACTGCAACGATTGTCATGATCCAATGGTCGTTTCAACTTAAACTACCCAAAAACCCTCTCAAACTTTGAACCCCAACCAACACCTAGCTTGGACCATGACTGGAATCATTCCTAATCCTCGTTAACGCGTTTGGATCACAAGTCTTTATTGATCTCGACATAAGACCTTTACCTTTTAATCATGTTCCTTTGATAGACAACCTCTTCAACCTAATGAAAACACTCTAATTTCAACTCTCAACTGATAAGGACCTACAACTGATAAGGACCTAAATCTACCTAATGATCTAAACAACACCCTTCCAATCAAACAAAGTAAAAGCAAGCCAACTCTGGTTAACCCGATCATTGTCCTAAGCCAAATCTCAAACTTATCACCTATAAAGTGGTCTATGAGCTTCAAGTTGTTTCTACAACCTTTATGATTTGCATAAGAACCATAATTTCAATCTCTTTATCTTAATTCTAGGAACCCCAAAAATTCATATTTTATTGAACTATCCAATGTACTGATGATAGATTTTCTGCCAAAACATTGATGCAACAGAACTTATTTAGGTGACATGTCTTCCTCTCCCCACCCTAGGCCGACTTGTTAGCATGATATTGATGACTTAGCTACCAGATGAAGTGCCCTACAATATACATTTTTATTGCACAATACATTTCATCTCCTTCGTTAATGATGCCACATAAGCATATAACCTCCATCAACCCACTTGTAATCAACATAAGTCATCCATGGATTAATACCTCATAGATGATATGATCTATTCCATGTCATAATGTGGCCTTGTTGGTTCATTGATCACAACTTCACTTACTCTTTATCGTGGCCCTAGTCCATCGAAGCCATATTCTCTAACTATTCTTCACCGCCTCAATGGTCCATAACCCTTAAGCCTCTAGCTTGCCCCTCACTCTCGCAACCTAGTCTATCTAGCCAATCCATGTCTACTGATATTCTTCGCCCTAGCCACATGACATATTACCATGCCTCATATGCAATGAAATTCTTCATCGCACTCGTTGAGCACTATCAAGATATTCAAGCCACCTCTCCACCATGGCTTTATGTTTCTCACACTAGTGTAACTATAGGCTAACTAATCACCTATGTGTCTCACATAAAACACATGTTAATCCACCTAAGTTGTCACTCAATGACCAAACCAAGTTAGGGGCTTTAATTTGACTTGGCCATTGTGGTTATATTACACACACACACACATATATATATATATATATATATAATATAATATAATATAATATAATATAATATAATATAATATATATAATATATATATACCAGTTCCGCCCCCACCTCCCTCGGGCGCACCTTTTTCCTTTATTGTACCTTACAGTCCGCATGTGCATTAAATTTTTTTTCGGGATCAACTAACTCTATGCATATTTTTCCTTTTTTGTGCATACATTCACTTTATAGGTGATATTCGTCGGTAGTTTAGATTTATTAGTAATAATCGAACGTTTCCTCGGTAATAACCCAATGCTTCGTCGGTAATAACCCAACGCTTCGTCGGTACTAACAAATGTTTCGTCAGTAATAACCCAAGGTAATAACTAAACGCTTCACCGGTAATAACTGATCATTTCGTCGGTAATAACTCAATGCTTCATCTGTAATAATCAAATATTTTGTCGATACGTTTTGTTGGTAATAACTCAACGCTTCGTCAATGCTAACCAAATGTTTCGTCAGTAATAACTCAACGCTTCGTCGGTAATAACCCAACGCTTCAAAGGTAATAACCGATCATTTCGTTGGTAATAACCCAATGCCTTGTCTATAATAATCGAATATTTCGTCGGTAATAACCCAACGCTTCGTCAGTAATATCTAACGTTTTGTCAGTAAATAATCCAACATTGTGTTAGTAATAACCGAACACTTATTCACTGCTGGAATTATTACTGAGCGATTACTGGTGTAAAATTACTGACTAGTGACTGCAATATTACTGACTACATCTGCATCTATTACTAAACGATGACTCAGTAAAATTACTGACCGCATCTGTTACTGACGATTACTGCTATAAAATTACTGATGGGTGATTGTAATATTACCAGCTGCATCTATTACTAAGCAATTACTATAAAATTACTTAGCGTATGTGCATACAAAAAACCAAGCAACATGAATGCAAAAAAGTGTGATGTGTGCAGCAAAAAAGGAAAAAAGTCTAACCACGCATGCCACAAATGTGTGCTAAAAAAGTAAAAAGTTTAACCATGCATGCACAAAAAAAACCAGCGCTCCCCCGCATGCGTGCAATAGGGTGCGGCGCGTGTGGGGACCACCCCCACATGCGGGCTGCTCGGTCGTTTTGTGTTCGGGAGAGCCATGAACTGATAATGTATCGTAAAATCCTATTCACGTTGGCATAAATCTGTATACAAAATAGCATAAAACATGGTCGTTGATCCGCCACCGCTCGCGCCTAGGGTAGTACGTCGTCGTCGCTCGCGCCTAGGGAAGGCCGACGTCGTCGCGAAAAGTGGGACGCCAGCGTGCGCCACTTTGGGGCGCGCGCCTCCGAGGAGCTGACGTCGCGCGAGCGCCTCTAGGATCTGCCGCCGTGTGCGTGCCTCTCAGATCTGTCGCCACCTCGCTCCCTCAGGCAGCCGCACACGCCTTCGATGTGCGTCGCCGCCACGCACGCCTCCGGTGGCCGCCGCTGCAGCGGGCCTCAGGTAGCCGCCACCATCGTGAGAGGAGAAGGTGGTCGCCGCTGAGGCGTGGCCTCGAGGAGCCGCCCCCGTCGTGCGTGCCTCTAGGATCCGTCATCGCCGCTCGCGCCTAGGAGAAGCCGTTGTTGCCGCTTGCGCCTAGGAGAGGTCACCTCCGTCGCGCTCTCTCAGGGAACCACCATCGTGCGCGCATCGTCGGGGTGAGGGCACCGTCGCTCGTGCATCGTGCTGGGGGCGTTACCGTCGGTGCCACTAAAAAATGAAACCTTAGCGCATGGGCCTCTTTTTATAGACGCTCGAACCTGGTGCGACTGAACCGGATGGCACTGTTTAGTCAGGGCTTCATCTAGTTATTAGAAACCCAGGGCTCCAAATATATAAACTTTATATATATATAGGGTATAGGGCAGGTATAACGGGAGCCCTGGGCTTCCAATAGTTAAACGAAGCCAAGGCCGATCACCCCTGCAGCCTGGTTTAACCCAGCGCACCGACTGGACCAGTCTGTCGGTTGTATCACCTGTGCCCACGTCTGTGCGGGCAAAAAAGGAAATGCATGCATGAGTCAAACACGTTCCCTTGCATGCGCGTAAATTTAGGAAAGATATGTGTGGCGGTTTCTATCTTTAAATGCTTTATTTTCTCCATAAATTTAGGATCGCTGCAACAGCCATGCAGCTAGACTCGTAAGGACCATTTTATGATATATACTGCTACTAAATATGCTACCTTGTGTAGATAATTATGCAATTTGGTATACTGCGTAAAAATCTATTACCAGCTGCATGCACACGAATTTATGATGAAAATAATGTGCAATGAAAGGAAATGAATTACACGCATAGAAACAAAAAATCGTATTTAATGTTTTATTTTCTTCATAAATATAAGATCCCTACAACAGCGATGCAGCTAAACACATTAAATCTAGTTTATGATATATATTGATACAAATTATACTACATAGTGTAGGTATTTATGCAATTTGTTACACTGCGTAAAAAAATCTAGCATGTTGTTGACTAGTGGACGCATCTCCGGGTTGGAGCGTAATAACCTTAAGTTTTGAGCATAAAATCCCTCAATTATAAGCGTATATATCGAGCTAATGTGAGAGGTTGATAGCTCTAGTAGGTTGTTATTACGATCCTATTTTTATGGCAGATCCGAAAAACATGGCAGCCGCATGCATGCGGTTATACAGATCCAAAAATTATGGCAAAATGCATGCATGAGTCAAACATGTTCCCTTGCATGCGCGTAAATTTAGGAAAGATATGTATGACGGTTTCTATTTTAAATGCTTTATTTCCTCCATAAATTTAGGATCACTGCAACAGCCATGCAGCTAGACTCGTAATTATTATTTTATGATATATAGTGATACTAAATATGCTACACTGTGTAGATAATTATGCAATTGGGTGTACTGCGTAAAAATCTGTTACCAGCTGCATGCACACGAATTTATGATGGAAAGAATATGCAATGAAAGAAAATGAATTGCATGCATAGAAACAAAAAATCGCATTTAATGTTTTATTTCCTTCATAAATATAGGATCCCTCCAACAGTCATGCAGCTAAACGCATTAGAACTAGTTTATGATGTATACTGAAACAAATTATACTACACGGTATATGTATTTATGCAATTTCTTACACTGTGTAAAAAATCTGGCATGTTGTTCACTGGTGGACGCATCTTCGGGTGGAGCGTAAAAACCTTAAGTTTTGAGCATAAAATCACTCAATTATAAGCGTAAATACCGAGTCAATGAGAGGTTGATAGATCTAGTAGGTTGTTATTACGATTCTATTTTTATGACAGATCCAAAAAACATGGCAGCCACTTGCATGTAGTTTCTATTTTTATACAGATCCAAAAATTATGGCAAAATCGTGGGAGTTTCCATTGCATGCGCGCAAATTACGAACAACATAAATTAAGGAATTGCCTTTCCAATGTGCATGCAGTAAACTGATATACGAACTCCGTGTTCAAGCATAAAAGCGTACAGTTTTTAGCGTAAATAGTACCTATGGTAGGCATAAAACACAATAATCGAAAAGAAAACTGCGCCGGATCGGAGGATGTCCCGCGGGATCTTCGCTGCGCGCATCTCGCGCCTTCCGTGACGTCGCTCACTCGAACATCGCACCTCATGCGTCGCCGTCGCTACTCGCACGTCGACGAACCGCCGCCACTACTCCGGATCGCGCATCTCGCTTGTCGCTCGCCCTCTGGATCGGGGAACCGCCGCCACTACTCCGGATCGAGGAACCTCTGCCACCGCGCGTCGAGATAATGGAGTTGCGGCCACCGGCCTGGGAACCGCCGCCACCGCACAAGGGCACTGCCGTCGCTGCCGGCCTGGGAACCGCCGCCACCGCATGTCGAGGTCTGGGGTCCACCGCCGAGCGCGCTATCGGGCAACCGTCGTCGATAATGAATCGAGATGGGGCGTGAAAAACTGATCCCTAGCACTACGGATTTTCTTTTATAGACATGTGGACCTGGTCCGGCTCGACCGGATTGCACTGTCTGGCCTGGGCTTCCTTTAGTTATTGGAAGCCCAGAGCTCCTAATATACAATATATATATATATGTGTGTGTGTGTGTGATGTATTGTACCTTGTGAGAAATATCGAATGCATGAGCGAAATGAAGAAATGATAATTGTATAATATGGCATTAAACCTACAATAGCCCTCAATTATTCACTACAAGGTATACACCACTTTGGATGTGGTGTCATGAGTGCCACTGCCAGGCCATTTGTCACACCCAGTTTTGGAAGGTAAACCGAATACGAACCATATACGTGTCAGGATCAGAAATTCACGTACACAATGATTACATAACTGGACATCATCACACAGTGCTCACATAATAGTGTAAAGAAGTATTAATTTATTACATCATGATATATGAAACATCCACATAGTCATTAACTTAAACTGAAATCAAAGTGCTAAATGAAAGTCGTAAGATAAGGCCTTCACAGGCAGCTGACTAGGGGTTTGCCGCTATTCTAGTTTAGAACTCCTCAAAGTCTTGAAACTCCTGAAAGTCCTCTGTGTTGCCTTCATCTTCTCCTGAGCAATGGTTGCAATGTGGACAGCCTGGTGTTCGGTGTTTAAGCAAGGGTGAGTACACATCAACGTACTCAGCAAATGTCCTGTTTCGCTGAAGTGGACTAGCTGTATGTGGGGTTAAGCTCAAAACAGCTGCTTTTAGTTGGTCAGGTAGTTATCATTAGTAGAAGCCAAGTTTTATCATAGAATACCAATTTAATATTCCGAAAAGAAAGCACCTCCTCAAAAAGGAAAGTACCAGAAACCATAAGTATAGCCACCATCATTAAACCATCAACATAAATGTATCCAGAGTATATCTAATCAAAGAGGATCCCAATGCTGCTCTTAACTATGGGCACGACTGATATACTAGTTTCTAACTCTCCGCAGAGGCCGCACACTTTACCCACGAGTCGTGATCCCCTTTTTCCTCAGGTCGATCAGACCCTCAAACACTTCCAAGGTGAGTCGGCAAGGTTTCACTATGTAGCCTTTACAAAGATTCTCCGGGTGTGTAGTCGCCCGTAGGTTTCATCAGTCGTACAAACACAGTACTCCTCCGTAATGGGGGTGACTAACAAAACCAAATCGAATGAACCTCGACACCCACCCTTAGCAGAGCAAGCACTATGCCCTAGCCCCCATTGATGGCATGTAACACCCTAAATTCCTATTTTAGTAATTTAGAAGAATTCTCCAGATAGAATCAAATGAAAATGTCTTATAATGAGGACTTTTCCTACCTTTGAAATTACTCTTCCTAAAATAAAGAAATGATAAACATGGAATATTGAATTGAACTAAGCATTTAAAAAGAAATATTGTTGTAACGCCCTGAATTTGGGGGTAGAATTTTTTCTTCTTTTCTCTTACCAAATTCAGGCGTTACCCTTTTCTTTTCTCGTTCCCTCGCTAAACCTTGATCTTTCCAAAGTTATAGCGGGGTTCGGCTTGGATTTCCCGTGTAAAGAAAAACCCTAAATTACTTTATGTTGTTTGATGCACCATGCCGAACTATGCATTCTTTGATTGCTTAGAGATGTAAGTGCATTCATCCAGAAAGATCGGATTTCGAAAAGGAGAAAGAAACCTTTTCTTTCTTTTTCTTTTTCTTTCTCTCTTTTTTTTTCTCTTCCCCGCGCCGTGGGCCGCCCTGGCCGGCCCAGCCGCCCCCCCCCCCGCGCGCCCCCTTTGGCCCCATTGGCCCAGCCGCCCCCTCCCTTCCCCTCCCAATCCCCCCAATCCCTCTCCCTCCCTCTCATTCTCTCTCTTCCCCACCCCAGCCGCCGCCCCCTGCCCTAGCCGCCGCCCCTGCTCGTCGCCGGTTCGGCCGCCCGTCCCCGTCCCCGGTGAGGTCCCCCTCCCCCTCTCCTCCCTCCCCCATCCCCCTCCCCTTCCCCCTACCCGGCTCGGCCCCGCCGCTCGGCCGCCCCTGCGCCCCGGTTCGGCCGCCGCCGCCCCTGCGCGCCCTGCCCCGCCCTGGCCGGCTCGGCCGCCCCTACGCGCCAGCTCGGCCGCCCCCGCCCCTGCCCAGGCCGGTTCAACCGCCCCCTGGCCGGTTCAACCGCCCCTTTTTTTATTTTTTATTTATTTTATTTTATTTTCTTTCATTACTGTTATTTATTTTATTTTAGGCAGATTAATCATTGATCATGTTATTGAAGTAGGAAACTTAATTTAGAATTTCGTTACGCTAGTTAGTTCATATAATCAATTGTTTATCCAGTTCAATGTTGATCAACTAAAAATGACTAGGTTTCCATTAGTGCATATAACTAAATCCTTTTGTTAGAACCAAATGTAACTAATCATTAGTGCATAAGCTTTAACCCCCTCCGCGAGACCTTTTCCCGTTTCTTTCTAACCATAATGAATGCGATATCGAATGTCATACTTGATGCATATCCACTTTATTTGTTCCCTTGTATGATGTACTGTTTGCTTCCCAATTTGAATGGATGTATGTATGTATGCTTGCAATCGCATAGAGAACGATCCGATTGAAGAGCCCGAGGAACTCGCAGGAGAAGCCCCTGAGCAGCAGTCGGTTGGTGGAGGCAAGTGTCCTTTGACCTATCTCTGTCCTATTCATTATTTAATTCACCTCCCGCTTTACACGTTTATGCGTAAGGACTGACTAGTTTTTGTTATCCATAACCTTGTTTACCTATATGGGTTGGATTATTATTAGTTAGCTTTATGCTATTGCTCAACTCTAATCAATGAACATGATGAGATTATCTATGATACGCTGTTTTCCCTTCTCTTATTATGATGTTGTACTTGTGGCTTTAAGGGGGCTCGAGCGGTTTCTCGAGTGCCTCTCCGTAAGGACCTGTTCTATGGATGACCGCCCGGGAAAACAGTGCAACCATGAGGGTGGAATGGGGTGCCCTTAGCTGAATAATTAGAGGATCCGGGGTATAGTTCGCTTCGCCGTCGTGCCGTCAATGGGGCTCGGTGTATGCGGCTCGCTCTGCCAAGGTTGATTTGTCCCTTGGGGAGGAGTGCGGTACATTTAGGAAACCTAACGGGCGACTACAGCCCCGGGGAATCTTTGTAAAGGCTACGTAGTGAAACCCTGCCTATTCACCTTGGTAGTGTTTAAGGGTTTGATCGGCCCGAGGCAAGAGGGAATCACGGCTTGTGGGTAAAGTGCACAACCTCTGCAGAGTGTTTGAAAACTGATATATCAGCCGTGCTCGCGGTTATGAGCGGCCAAGGGAGCTCCAGTGATTAGTGGTACTTGATCAGCGATACTTTGGTACAGGTGGCTATGAGATCGATGGTTTTGGTTATGACTATGGTGCTGGTAAGTGGTATTCTTTCCGTTTGGAAAGGGCACATCGGGCTAATAACTTGGGTTAATGCTAAAACTTGGCTTTCTACTAGTAAGTAATAATCTGACCAACTAAAAGCAACTGCTTGACTTATCCCCACATAAAGCTAGTCCACTACAGCCAAACAGGATACTTGCTGAGTATATTGATGTGTACTCACCCTTGCTCTACACACCAAACCCCCCCCATCCCCAGGTTGTCAGCATTGCAACCACTGTTCAGGCGAAGATGAAGCTGTGGAAGGAGACTTCCAGGAGTTCCAAGACTACGACGAGTTCTAGGCGTGGGTTAGCGGCAACCCCCAGTCGGCTGCCTGTGAAGGCCGCAGTTATCTACGTTTCTTTTCCGCACTTTGATTTATTGTATGAACTATATGGACGTCTCAGACGTATGATGTAATCGACTATTATTTCCCCTTTTAATACTATTTTGAGCACTGTGTGATGATGTCCATGTTATGTAACCGCTGTGTACGTGAATAACTGATCCTGGCACGTACATGGTTCGCATTCGGTTTGCCTTCTAAAACCGGGTGTGACATAAGTGGTATCAAAGCCGTGCCGACTGTAGGACCGCTAACCTAGAGTAGAATGGTCGTTCTAAGGACTATAGACCTCTATCCCTGCCTTGACTTTGATATCCCTTCAAAAGTTGGTCATACCGACCAAACCTATGTTCTACTATATATTATACCTTGTTGAAAATCATGTTTTATCCTAATCCTTCATTTATTTATGGTTCATTATTTGCTGGTCATATTAATTCTGTTCTCACCCTTTTGCTTGCGATGTCTTTTGTAGATGGCTCGACTTAGACACACTGCACGAAAGTCTGTCATCCCCTTCTTACCCTCCCGCCTTGCTGAGCGTCCGCTTCGCCGTCCCGTGGCCGGACAGTCCAGCCACTTGGAGAGACTACACCACCGCCTGCATGAGGAGCAGGAACGTCGACGACAGGAGCAGCAGGGTTCTTCTTTCTCGCTCCACCAGGAGGTAGAGTCTGTGAGGAGCTGCTCCCCTGTGCTTCCTCTGGAGCCGCCCCCTGCACCACCACTGGGCGTCCCAGCTTCTGGAGTAGCTGCTGGAGGAGGCCCAGACGACGGAGGTGGCGACGACAGCTCGAGCCACGACACCGACTTCTCTGCTAACCATGAGCCGGAAGGATGGGTTGCTGGACCCATCACTCGCGATGCTGCTCGCGGGTGTCACTTCCACGATGCGCTCGACACCCTGCTACGTCGGGCATTTGACCGGCATACTTGGTCCGTCGAGTATCGCTGTGTGGTCTACCAGCACAGTCGCGGGGTCTACCCGGACCGCTGGGAGGCAACCTGCTTGGTGCGCTGCCCGGAGAACAATCTCCAAGGTGCGGAGGCCTGCTCAGAGCACTATTCTATCTCTGAACGGGACTCAGCTGAGGCAGCCATGCAAGATGCTGCACGGCGTGCGCTTTCGCACTACTGCTCGGTTTTCGGTGGGGCAGCTGATGGTCTTGACCTGAAGTATTACCCCCGCCGTCCATCTGGCAGCACAGGAGGCGTGATTGTCTCACCTGTCGGTGAGGGCAATCCTAGGTTGAGCAGCACAGTCAACCTAGCCGCCGTGCTAAACACGGAGCTGGACCATGCATTAGACGAGCTGAGTAGGGCTCGTGCTGAGATCACCCTGCTGCGGGCTGAGCGCGCGGAACGTCGTCACCTGGATGGTGGTTCCCCCGCTCCCGTCGGGACTCAGCACCCGTACCGCTCACCTCAGCGTGGACACCAGTCTTATGGCAATCCCGACTGCAAGACCAAGATAACTCTAGAACCATAGATCGTTAGAGTTGGATCTTGTAATTAATACGAATATATATATACGTAGAAGCTTCAGTCTTAGCGATTGTCTCGGTCTTAGTTAGTCTTAGTTAGACAGGGTAGTTTGCTATATCCTGTGCATCTATGTTTGTCATGATGAACTATGTTTGGTTTGGATCTTTGTAATGACTGTCACCAGAGTGTGGGTATCCCCTGCATTTTGGTTTACCTATTATGTTAATGGAGTTAGTTATATAGTTGGGAAACCTTTTATTCCACTCTCCTCTTTATCTAAGAAGTTGTGTGGTCTGTGTTGGGGATCAGTGAAGATGCTCATCTGTTCAGTGCTGTTGAAGAATTCTATACTCTTTTCTTATGCTGCAAGATTTGCCAGATCAGTTCTGATGTGTGGTTGCATTCTGCAGATGCCCAGAGACAAGCGTGCTGAATTCATGAGAGGTCATCCACCCACGTTTGCTCATTCTTCTGACCCCATGGATGCTGAAGACTGGCTGCGCACTGTGGAGCGGGAGTTGCATACCGCTCAGTGCGATGACAGGGAGAAGGTTCTGTATGGTCCCCGTCTGTTGAGAGGAGCAGCCCAATCATGGTGGGAGTCTTACCTCGCCACCCATGCCCACCCTGAAGCCATCACCTGGGAAGAGTTCAGAGGAAGTTTTCGTCAGTACCATGTTCCTGCAGGTCTGATGACAGTGAAGAAGGAGGAGTTCCTGGCCCTCAAGCAAGGGCCATCGTCTGTCAGTGAGTACCGGGACAGGTTTCTGCAATTGTCTCGCTATGCTCCTGAAGATGTCAACACTGACGCCAAGCGACAGTACCGTTTCCTGAGAGGCTTGGTTGACCCTCTGCAGTACCAACTGATGAATCATACATTCCCGACATTCCAGCACCTGATTGACAGAGCAATCATGACAGAAAGAAAGCGTAAGGAGATGGAAGATCGTAAGCACAAGATCAGTGGACCCCAGCCTGGAAGCAGCAATCGTCCTCGTTTCTCAGACAATCAACCTCAGCAGTTCAGGCAGAACCAGCGTCCACCTCAGCAGTATCAGCAGTTCCAAAGGCAGTATCCTCAGCACCAGTACCAGAACCGTCAGAGCAATCAGTCAGGAGGTCAGTTTCAGAGGCAGAATCAGCAAGCACCTCGTCTTCCTACCCCAACAGCCCAGCAGAACCATCAGGCAGCACCAGCTCAGGTTGGAAATAGAGCATGTTTCCACTGTGGAGAGCAAGGCCACTGGGTGATGCAATGTCCGAAGAAGGCAGCCCAGCAGCAGTCAGGCCCCAGTGCCCCCGCAAAGCAGAATGTGTCTCAGCCTGGAGCAGGCAACCGCTCTCAGCCGCGCTATAATCATGGGAGACTGAACCACTTGGAGGCTGACACAGTTCAGGAGACCCCCGACATGATAGTAGGTATGTTCCCAGTCGACTCCCATATTGCAGAAGTGTTATTTGATACTGGAGCAACGCATTCTTTCATTACTGCATCATGGGTAGAAGCACATAATCTTCCAATTACTACCATGTCAACCCCCATTCAAATTGACTCGGCCAGTGGTAGAATTCGAGCCGATAGCATTTGTTTGAATATAAGTGTGGAAATAAGGGGGATAGCATTTCCCGCTAACCTCATAGTAATGGATACTCAGGGAATAGATGTCATCCTAGGGATGAATTGGCTAGATAAGTATCAGGCAGTTATCAGTTGTGATAAGAGGACAATCAAGTTGGTGTCCCCACTAGGAGAGGAAGTGGTGACCGAGTTAGTCCCGCCTGAGCCAAATAAAGGAAGTTGTTATCAGATAGCTGTCGATAGCAGTGAAGCAGACCCAATCGAGAGTATCAAGGTTGTGTCCGAGTTCCCAGATGTGTTTCCAAAGGACTTACCGGGTATGCCACCAGAGCGGAAAGTTGAGTTTGCCATAGAGATTCTTCCTGGAACCTCCCCTATCTTTAAGAGAGCTTACAGAATATCTGGACCAGAGTTGGATGAACTTAAGAAGCAAATTGATGAGCTATCAGAGAAAGGTTACATTCGGCCAAGCACCTCGCCTTGGGCCGCCCCTGTCCTATTTGTGGAGAAGAAAGATGGCACCAAGAGGATGTGTATTGACTATCGAGCTTTGAATGAAGTCACGATCAAGAACAAGTATCCCTTGCCCAGAATAGAAGATATGTTCGACCAGTTGAGAGGAGCCAGTGTGTTCTCCAAGATTGATCTGAGGTCAGGTTATCATCAGCTCAGGATCCGACCTTCGGACATTCCGAAGACGGCATTCGTTACCAAGTATGGGTTGTATGAGTTCACAGTGATGTCTTTTGGTTTGACCAATGCGCCAGCATTCTTCATGAACTTGATGAATAGTGTATTCATGGATTACCTTGATAAGTTTGTGGTGGTATTCATTGATGACATTCTGATTTATTCCCAAAGCGAAGAAGAGCATGCAGATCATTTGAGGATGGTATTGCAGAGATTGCGAGAGCACCAGTTGTATGCAAAGTTGAGCAAGTGTGAATTCTGGATCAATGAAGTCCTGTTCTTGGGTCACATAATCAACAAGGAAGGATTGGCTGTGGATCCGAAGAAAGTGGCAGACATTCTGAACTGGAAAGCGCCAACAGATGCTAGAGGAATCAAGAGCTTCATTGGAATGGCCGGATATTATCGGCGATTCATTGAAGGGTTTTCGAAGATTGCGAAACCAATGACAGCGTTGCTAGGCAACAAAGTTGAGTTCAAGTGGACCCAGAAATGCCAAGAGGCCTTTGAAGCGCTGAAAGAGAAGTTGACTACAGCGCCTGTCCTAGTCTTGCCTGATGTGCACAAGCCCTTCTCGGTGTATTGTGATGCTTGTTACACAGGTTTGGGATGCGTGTTGATGCAAGAGGGAAGAGTTGTGGCTTACTCGTCCCGACAGTTGAAGGTTCATGAGAAGAACTACCCAATCCATGACCTAGAGTTGGCAGTAGTGGTTCATGCACTGAAGTCATGGAGGCACTATCTGTATGGACAGAAATGCGATGTTTACACAGATCACAAGAGTCTGAAGTACATATTCACTCAGTCGGAGTTGAACATGAGGCAACGAAGATGGTTAGAGTTGATCAAAGACTATGAGTTGGAGATTCATTACCATCCAGGCAAAGCAAACGTAGTGGCAGATGCTTTGAGCAGAAAGAGTCAAGTCAATCTGATGGTCGCTCGTCCGATGCCTTATGAGTTGGCCAAGGAGTTTGACAGGTTGAGTCTCGGATTTCTGAACAATTCGCGAGGAGTCACAGTTGAGTTGGAACCTACCTTGGAGCGCGAAATCAAAGGAGCGCAGAAGGATGATGAGAAGATCAGTGAGATCCGGCGACTGATTCTAGATGGCAGAGGCAAAGATTTTCGAGAAGATGCAGAAGGCGTGATATGGTTCAAAGACCGCTTGTGTGTTCCCAATGTCCAGTCCATTCGGGAGTTGATTCTCAAGGAAGCTCATGAGACAGCCTATTCGATTCACCCTGGCAGTGAGAAGATGTATCAGGATCTGAAGAAGAAATTCTGGTGGTACGGAATGAAGAGGGAAATCGCAGAGCATGTGGCTATGTGCGATAGTTGCCGAAGAATTAAGGCAGAGCACCAGAGACCAGCTGGATTGTTGCAACCGTTGCAGATCCCTCAGTGGAAATGGGATGAAATTGGTATGGATTTCATAGTCGGATTGCCTCGCACTCGAGCCGGCTATGATTCCATCTGGGTAGTAGTGGACCGTTTGACCAAGTCAGCCCACTTCATACCTGTCAAGACCAACTACAGCAGTGCAGTATTGGCAGAGTTGTATATGTCTTGGATCGCTTGTCTTCATGGTGTGCCAAAGAAGATAGTGTCAGACAGAGGAACGCAGTTCATGTCACACCCGGTTTTAGAAGGCAAACCGAATGCGAACCATGTACGTGCCAGGATCAGTTATTCACGTACACAGCAGTTACATAATATGGACATCATCACACAGTGCTCAAAATAATATTAATAAGGGAAATAGTCGATTACATCATACGTCTGAGACGTCCATATAGTTCTTACAATAAATCAAAGTGCGGAAAAGAAACGTAGATAACGCGGCCTTCACAGGCAGCCGACTGGGGGTTGCCGCTAACCCACACCTAGAACTCGTCGTAGTCTTGGAACTCCTGGAAGTCTCCTTCCACGGCTTCATCTTCGCCTGAGCAGTGGTTGCAATGCTGACAACCTGGGGGGGGGGGTTTGGTGTGTAGAGCAAGGGTGAGTACACATCAACATACTCAGCAAGTATCCTGTTTGGCTGTAGTGGACTAGCTTTATGTGGGGATAAGTCAAGCAGTTGCTTTTAGTTGGTCAGGTTATTACTTACTAGTAGGAAGCCAGGTTTTAACATTAACCCAAGTTATTAACCCAATGTATCCTTTCCAAACGGAAAGAATACCACTTACCAATACCATAATCATAACCAGAACCATCAATCTCATAACCACCTGTACCACAATGTCTCTGATCAAGTACCACTAATCACTGGAGCTCCCTTGGCCGCTCATAACCGCGAGCACGGCTGATATATCAGTTTCATAACACTCTGCAGAGGTTGTGCACTTTACCCACAAGCCGTGATTCCCTCTCTAGCCCGGGCTTGCAAGACCCTTATTCACTCCCGAGGTGAATGGCCAGGGATTCACTACGAAGCCTTTACAAAGATTCCCCGGGGCTGTAGCCACCCGTTAGGTTTCCTAAATGCACCGCACTCCTCCCCAAGGGGCGAACCCAAACTTGGCAGAGCGAGCCGCATACACCGAGCCCCATTGACGGCACGACGGCTAAGTGAACTACACCCCGGATCCTCTAATTATTCAGCTAAGGGCACCCCATTCCACCCTCATGGTTGCACTGTTTTCCCGGGCGGTCATCCATAGAACAGGTCCTTACGGAGAGGCACTCGAGAAACCGCTCGAGTCCCCTTAAAAACCACAAGTATAATCATAAAGAAGAACGGGAAAACAGCGTATCATAGATAATCACATCATGTTCATTGATTAGAGTTGAGCAATAGCATCAGACTAAGTAGTAATAATCCGACCCAAATAGGTAAACAAGGACATGGATAACAAAAGCTAGTCAATCCTTAGGTATAAATGTGTAATGCGGGAGGTGAATTAAAAAATGAATAGGACATAGATAGGTCAAAGGACACTTGCCTCCACCAAACGACTGCTGCTCAGGGGCTTCTCCTGCGAATTCCTCGGGCTCTTCGACCGGATCGTTCTCTATGCGAGCGCAAACATACATACATCCATCCACATATTTAATACAAAAGAACAGTACACCATACAAGATAACAAATAAAGTGAATATGCACCAAGTATGACATTCGATAACGCATTTGTTATGGTTAGAAAGAAACGGGAAAGGTCTCGCAGGGGGTTAAATCTTATGCACTAATGACACAATTGGTTTTTTAACAAAATAATTCTGTTATATATATTTATATATACTAATGGAAACATAATCACTTTTAGTTGATCAACATTGCACAGGGTAAACAATTAACTACGTGAATCAATAACATAACGGAATTTTAAATTAAACTTCCTATTTTCCCATAGCATGAACAGTGATTAGCCTACTTAAAATACAGTAATTATGATCACAGAAAGTAAATAAAATAAAATAAAAAAAAAATAAAAAAAACAGAGGAGGGGGGGGGGGAAGGAGAGAGGAGGGAGAAGGGGGAGGGGAGGGGGCTCACCGGCGAGGGGGGGTGGCCGACGGCGAGGGCGCGCAGCCGGGGTCGGGGCAGCGGCGGCGGCTAGGGCAGGGAGGTGGGTGGGGGCGGCGGCTTGGGTGGGGAGGGAGAGAGGGAGAGAATGAGGGAGAGGGAGAGGGGATTTGGGGAAAAAGAGGGGGGGTGGGGGCGGCTGGGCCTGCTTTGGGCCCAAGAGGGGGGGGGCGCAGGGGCTTGGGCCGGCCGGGGTCGGCCCACGGCGCGGGAGAGAGAGAAAAAGAGGAGAGAAAAAGAGAGGGAGAAAAAAAAGAAAGAAAAGATCTTCTCCACATTTTCGAAATCCGATCTTTCTACATGAATGCAATTGCGCTTTCAAAGCAATCAAAAGAAATGCAGGGTTCGGCATGGTGCATCAAACAACATAAAGTATTTAGGGTTTTTCTTACACGGGAAATTCAAACCGAATCCCGCTAGAACTTTGGAAAAGGTCAAGGTTTAGCGAGGGGAAAAAGAAAAAGAAAAGGTAACGCCCGAATTTTGGCGAGTAAAGAAAGAAAAAATTCAACTGCAAAATTCGGGGCGTTACAAACCTATCCCCCTTAAAAGAATCTCGCCCTCGAGATTCAGGGTTGGCTAGCAAAGAGCTCAGGGTACTTAGCCATCAGATCATCTTCACGCTCCCAGGTTGCTTCTTCCTCAGAGTGGTGACTCCATCTGACTTTGCACATTCTGACGGTCTTCCTTCGGGTGACTCTATCTGCAATCTCAAGGATCTGAGCTGGCTTCTCAACATAGGTCAAGTCCTCCTGGACCTCGAGACCTTCCACTGGCAACTGCTCTTCTGGCACACGCAAGCACTTCTTCAACTGAGACACATGAAAGACATCATGCACAGCAGACAAATTCTCTGGCAAACTGAGCTGATAGGCCACTTCTCCACGTCTTGCAAGAATCTGATACGGACCAATGTAGCGGGGTGCTAGCTTGCCTTTCACTCCGAATCTTCTGACTCCTCTAATCGGTGACACTTTCAGATAGACAAAGTCTCCGACTTCGAAACTCAGCTCTCTTCTTCTTGTGTCTGCATAGCTTCGCTGCCTTGATTGCGCTATCTTCAGATTCTCTCGGACCATCTTGATGTTCTCTTCGGCTTCAAGCAAAATGTCTGGCCCAAACACTTGCTTTTCTCCAGGCTGATCCCATTGCAACGGAGTTCTACAACTCCTTCCATAAAGCGCTTGAAACGGTGACATCTTCAAACTGGCCTGATAACTGTTGTTATAGGAAAACTCCGCATAAGGCAATCTCTTGTCCCATCCGGACTGATCTTGCAACGCACAGGCTCTCAACATGTCTTCGAGAATTTGATTGGTTCTTTCGGTCTGGCCATCTGTCTGCGGGTGATAAGCTGAACTGAAATTCAGATGCGTGCCCAAGGCTTCATGCAACTGCTGCCAGAAATGAGAGGTGAACTGCGTTCCTCTGTCTGACACTATCTTCTTTGGCACACCATGAAGACAAACGATCCGAGACATATACAATTCTGCCAATACTGCACTGTTGTAGTTGGTCTTGACAGGTATGAAGTGGGCTGACTTGGTCAAACGGTCCACTACTACCCAAATGGAATCGTAGCCGGCTCGAGTGCGAGGCAATCCGACTATGAAATCCATACCAATTTCATCCCATTTCCACTGAGGGATCTGCAACGGTTGCAACAATCCAGCAGGTCTCTGGTGTTCTGCCTTAATTCTTCGACAACTATCGCACATAGCCACATGCTCTGCGATTTCTCTTTTCATTCCGTACCACCAGAATTTCTTCTTCAGATCCTGATACATCTTCTCACTGCCAGGGTGAATCGAATAAGCTGTCTCATGAGCTTCCTTAAGAATCAACTCCCGAATAGACTGGACATTGGGAACACACAAACGATCTTTGAACCATATCACGCCTTCTGCATCTTCTCGAAAATCTTTGCCTTTGCCTTCTAGAATCAGTCGCCGGATCTCACTGATTTTCTCATCATTCTTCTGCGCTTCTTTGATTTCGCGCTCCAAGGTAGGTTCCAACTCAACTGTGACTCCTCGCGAATTGTTCAGAAATCCGAGACTCAACCTGTCAAACTCCTTGGCCAACTCATAAGGCATCGGACGAGCGACCATCAGATTGACTTGACTCTTTCTGCTCAGAGCATCTGCCACTACGTTTGCTTTGCCTGGATGGTAATGAATCCCCAACTCATAGTCTTTAATCAACTCTAACCATCTTCGTTGCCTCATGTTCAATTCTGACTGAGTGAATATGTACTTCAGACTCTTGTGGTCTGTGTAAACATCGCATTTCTGTCCATACAGATAGTGCCTCCATGTCTTCAGTGCGTGAACCACTGCTGCCAACTCTAGATCATGGATTGGGTAGTTCTTCTCATGAACCTTCAGCTGTCGGGACGAGTAAGCCACAACTCTTCCTTCTTCACTGTCATCAGACCTGCAGGCACATGGTACTGACGAAAGCTACATCTGAATTCTTCCCAGGTGATGGTGTCGGGGTTGGCATGGGTGGCGAGGTAAGACTCCCACCATGACTGGGCTGCTCCTCTCAACAGACGGGGACCATACAGAACTTTCTCCCTGTCATCGCACTGAGCGGTATGCAACTCCCGCTCCACAGTGCGCAGCCAATCTTCAGCATCCATGGGGTCAGAAGAGTGAGCGAACGTTGGTGGATGACCTCTCATGAATTCAGCACGCTTATCTCTAGGCATCTGAGGCATCTGAGGCTGGGGTGGTGCTTGCTGCTGTTGCTGCTGCTGCTGCTGCTGAATGGCGGCCAGAGTCTGACCGATGGCTTGAACTGCCTGAGTCTGCATCAGAAACATCTGCTCGATGGACATCGGGGGCGGGGGCGGCAGGTGCTGCTGCTGAGGCACCTCCTCCTGTTGAGCGGCTCGCTCCTGCTGAGCACGCCTTCCTCCTCTACGCCTGTTCTCTGACATCTGCAGAACGCAACCACACATCAGAACTGATCTGGCAAAGCTTGCAGCATAAGAAAAGAGTATAGAATTCTCCAACAGCACTGAACAGATGAGCATCTTCACTGATCTCCAACACAGACCACACAGCTTCTCAGATAAAGAGGAAAGGAGAATAATGGGTTTCCCAACTATATAACTAATTTTATTGACATGGTATGTAAACCAAAATGCAGGGGATACCCACACTCTGGTGACAATCATTACAAAGATCCAAACCAAACATAGTTCATCATGACAAACATAAATGCACAGGATATAGCAAACTACCCTGTCTAACTAAAACTAACTAAGACCGAGACTAACGCTAAGACTGAAGCTTCCATGTATATATTTATTTCGTATTAATTACAAGATCCAACTCTAACGATCTATGGTTCTAGATTTATCTTGGTCTTGCAGGCGGGATTGCCATAAGACTGGTGTCCACGCTGAGGTGAGCGGTACGGGTGCTGAGTCCCAACGGGAGCGGGGGAACCACCGTCCAGATAACGACGTTCCGCGCGCTCAGCCCGCAGCAGGGCGATCTCAGCACGAGCCCTACTCAGCTCGTCTAGTGCATGGTCCAGCTCCGTGTTTAGCACGGCGGCTAGGTTGACTGTGCTGCTCAACCTAGGATTGCCCTCACCGACGGGTGAGACAATCACGCCTCCTGTGCTGCCAGATGAACGGCGGGGGTAATACTTCAGGTCAAGACCGTCAGCTGCCCCACCGAAAACCGAGCAGTAGTGCGAAAGCGCACGCCGTGCAGCATCTTGCATGGCTGCCTCAGCTGAGTCCCGCTCAGAGATAGAATAGTGCTCTGAACAGGCCTCTGCACCCTGGAGACTGTCCTCCGGGCAGCGCACCAAGCAAGTCGCCTCCCAGCGGTCCGGGTAGACCCCGCGACTATGCTGGTAGACCACACAGCGATACTCGACGGACCAAGTATGCCGGTCAAATGCCCGACGTAGCAGGGTGTCGAGCGCATCATGGAAGTGACACCCGCGAGCAGCGTCGCGAGTGATGGGTCGAGCAACCCATCCTTCCGGCTCAGGGTTAGCAGAGAAGTCGATGTCGTGGCTCGAGCTGTCGTCGCCATCTCCGTCGTCTGGGTCTCCTCCAGCAGCTACTCCAGAGGCTGGGGCGCCTAGGGGTGGTGCAGGGGGCGGCTCCAGAGGAAGCACAGGGGAGCAGCTCCTCACAGACTCTATCTCCTGGTGGAGCGAGAGGGAAGAGCTCCGCTGCTCCTGTCGTCGACGTTCCTGCTCCTCACGCAGGCGGTGGTGTAGTCTCTCCAAGTGGCTGGACTGTCCGGCCACGGGACGGCGAAGCGGACGCTCAGCAAGGCGGGAAGGTAAGAAGGGGATGACTGACTTTCGTGCAGTGTGTCTAAGTCGAGCCATCTACAAAAGACATCGCAAGCAAAAGGGTAAGAACAGAATTAATATGACCAGCAAATAATGAATCATAAGTAAATGAAGGATTGGAATAAAACATGATTTTCAGCAAGGTATAGTATATAGTAGAACATAGGTTTGGTCGGTAGGACCAACTTTTGAAGAGATATCAAAGTCAAGGTAGGGACAGAGGTCTATAGTCCTTAGAACGACCATTCTACTCTAGGTTAGCGGTCCTACAGTCAGCACGGCTCTGATACCACTTATGTCACACCCGGTTTTAGAAGGCAAACCGAATGCGAACCATGTACGTGCCAGGATCAGTTATTCACGTACACAGCAGTTACATAATATGGACATCATCACACAGTGCTCAAAATAATATTAATAAGGGAAATAGTCGATTACATCATACGTCTGAGACGTCCATATAGTTCTTACAATAAATCAAAGTGCGGAAAAGAAACGTAGATAACGCGGCCTTCACAGGCAGCCGACTGGGGGTTGCCGCTAACCCACACCTAGAACTCGTCGTAGTCTTGGAACTCCTGGAAGTCTCCTTCCACGGCTTCATCTTCGCCTGAGCAGTGGTTGCAATGCTGACAACCTGGGGGGGGGGGGTTTGGTGTGTAGAGCAAGGGTGAGTACACATCAACATACTCAGCAAGTATCCTGTTTGGCTGTAGTGGACTAGCTTTATGTGGGGATAAGTCAAGCAGTTGCTTTTAGTTGGTCAGGTTATTACTTACTAGTAGGAAGCCAGGTTTTAACATTAACCCAAGTTATTAACCCAATGTATCCTTTCCAAACGGAAAGAATACCACTTACCAATACCATAATCATAACCAGAACCATCAATCTCATAACCACCTGTACCACAATGTCTCTGATCAAGTACCACTAATCACTGGAGCTCCCTTGGCCGCTCATAACCGCGAGCACGGCTGATATATCAGTTTCATAACACTCTGCAGAGGTTGTGCACTTTACCCACAAGCCGTGATTCCCTCTCTAGCCCGGGCTTGCAAGACCCTTATTCACTCCCGAGGTGAATGGCCAGGGATTCACTACGAAGCCTTTACAAAGATTCCCCGGGGCTGTAGCCACCCGTTAGTTTTCCTAAATGCACCGCACTCCTCCCCAAGGGGCGAACCCAAACTTGGCAGAGCGAGCCGCATACACCGAGCCCCATTGACGGCACGACGGCTAAGTGAACTACACCCCGGATCCTCTAATTATTCAGCTAAGGGCACCCCATTCCACCCTCATGGTTGCACTGTTTTCCCGGGCGGTCATCCATAGAACAGGTCCTTACGGAGAGGCACTCGAGAAACCGCTCGAGTCCCCTTAAAAACCACAAGTATAATCATAAAGAAGAACGGGAAAACAGCGTATCATAGATAATCACATCATGTTCATTGATTAGAGTTGAGCAATAGCATCAGACTAAGTAGTAATAATCCGACCCAAATAGGTAAACAAGGACATGGATAACAAAAGCTAGTCAATCCTTAGGTATAAATGTGTAATGCGGGAGGTGAATTAAAAAATGAATAGGACATAGATAGGTCAAAGGACACTTGCCTCCACCAAACGACTGCTGCTCAGGGGCTTCTCCTGCGAATTCCTCGGGCTCTTCGACCGGATCGTTCTCTATGCGAGCGCAAACATACATACATCCATCCACATATTTAATACAAAAGAACAGTACACCATACAAGATAACAAATAAAGTGAATATGCACCAAGTATGACATTCGATAACGCATTTGTTATGGTTAGAAAGAAACGGGAAAGGTCTCGCAGGGGGTTAAATCTTATGCACTAATGACACAATTGGTTTTTTAACAAAATAATTCTGTTATATATATTTATATATACTAATGGAAACATAATCACTTTTAGTTGATCAACATTGCACAGGGTAAACAATTAACTACGTGAATCAATAACATAACGGAATTTTAAATTAAACTTCCTATTTTCCCATAGCATGAACAGTGATTAGCCTACTTAAAATACAGTAATTATGATCACAGAAAGTAAATAAAATAAAATAAAAAAAAATAAAAAAAACAGAGGAGGGGGGGGGGGGAAGGAGAGAGGAGGGAGAAGGGGGAGGGGAGGGGGCTCACCGGCGAGGGGGGGGTGGCCGACGGCGAGGGCGCGCAGCCGGGGTCGGGGCAGCGGCGGCGGCTAGGGCAGGGAGGTGGGTGGGGGCGGCGGCTTGGGTGGGGAGGGAGAGAGGGAGAGAATGAGGGAGAGGGAGAGGGGATTTGGGGAAAAAGAGGGGGGGGTGGGGGCGGCTGGGCCTGCTTTGGGCCCAAGAGGGGGGGGGGCGCAGGGGCTTGGGCTGGCCGGGGTCGGCCCACGGCGCGGGAGAGAGAGAAAAAGAGGAGAGAAAAAGAGAGGGAGAAAAAAAAGAAAGAAAAGATCTTCTCCACATTTTCGAAATCCGATCTTTCTACATGAATGCAATTGCGCTTTCAAAGCAATCAAAAGAAATGCAGGGTTCGGCATGGTGCATCAAACAACATAAAGTATTTAGGGTTTTTCTTACACGGGAAATTCAAACCGAATCCCGCTAGAACTTTGGAAAAGGTCAAGGTTTAGCGAGGGGAAAAAGAAAAAGAAAAGGTAACGCCCGAATTTTAGCGAGTAAAGAAAGAAAAAATTCAACTGCAAAATTCGGGGCGTTACAGTTCACCTCTCATTTCTGGCAGCAGTTGCATGAAGCCTTGGGCACGCATCTGAATTTCAGTTCAGCTTATCATCCGCAGACAGATGGCCAGACCAAAAGGACCAACCAAATTCTTGAAGACATGTTGAGAGCCTGTGCGCTGCAAGATCAGTCCGGATGGGATAAGCGATTGCCTTATGTAGAGTTTTCTTATAACAACAGTTACCAGGCCAGTTTGAAGATGTCACCATTTCAGGCGCTCTATGGAAGGAGTTGTAGAACTCCGTTGCAATGGGATCAGCCTGGAGAAAAGCAAGTGTTTGGGCCAGACATTTTGCTTGAAGCCGAAGAGAACATCAAGATGGTCCGAGAGAATCTGAAGATAGCGCAATCGAGGCAGCGAAGCTATGCAGACACAAGAAGAAGAGAGCTGAGTTTCGAAGTCGGAGACTTCGTCTATCTGAAAGTGTCACCGATCAGAGGAGTCAGAAGATTCGGAGTGAAAGGCAAGCTAGCACCCCGCTACATTGGTCCGTATCAGATTCTCGCAAAGCGTGGAGAAGTGGCCTATCAGCTTAGTTTGCCCAAGAATTTGTCTGCTGTGCATGATGTCTTTCATGTGTCTCAGTTGAAGAAGTGCTTGCGTGTGCCAGAAGAGCAGTTGCCAGTGGAAGGTCTTGAAGTCCAAGAGGACTTGACCTACGTTGAGAAGCCAGTGCAGATTCTCGAGGTTGCAGACAGAGTCACCCGAAGGAAGACCATCAGAATGTGCAAAGTTAGATGGAATCACCATTCGGAAGAGGAAGCAACCTGGGAGCGTGAAGATGATCTGATAGCTAAATACCCTGAGCTCTTTGCTAGCCAACCCTGAATCTCGAGGGCGAGATTCTTTTAAGGGGGATAGGTTTGTAACGCCCTGAATTTGGGGGTAGAATTTTTTCTTCTTTTCTCTTACCAAATTCAGGCGTTACCCTTTTCTTTTCTCGTTCCCTCGCTAAACCTTGATCTTTCCAAAGTTATAGCGGGGTTCGGCTTGGATTTCCCGTGTAAAGAAAAACCCTAAATTACTTTATGTTGTTTGATGCACCATGCCGAACTATGCATTCTTTGATTGCTTAGAGATGTAAGTGCATTCATCCAGAAAGATCGGATTTCGAAAAGGAGAAATAAACCTTTTCTTTCTTTTTCTTTTTCTTTCTCTCTTTTTTTTCTCTTCCCCGCGCCGTGGGCCGCCCTGGCCGGCCCAGCCACCCCCCCCGCGCGCCCCCTTTGGGCCCATTGGCCCAGCCGCCCCCTCCCTTCCCCTCCCAATCCCCCAATCCCTCTCCCTCCCTCTCATTCTCTCTCTTCCCCACCCTAGCCGCCGCCCCCTGCCCTAGCCGCCGCCCCTGCTCGTCGCCGGTTCGGCCGCCCGTCCCCGTCCCCGGTGAGGTCCCCCTCCCCCATCCCCCCTCCCCTTCCCCCTACCCGGCTCGGCCCCGCCGCTCGGCTGCCCCTGCGCCCCGGTTCGGCCGCCGCCGCCCCTGCGCGCCCTGCCCCGCCCTGGCCGGCTCGGCCGCCCCTGCGCGCCAGCTCGGCCGCCCCCTGGCCGGTTCAACCGCCCCCCTTTTTTTTAATTTTTATTTTTTTATTTTATTTTCTTTCATTACTGTTATTTATTTTATTTTAGGCAGATTAATCATTGATCATGTTATTGAAGTAGGAAACTTAATTTAGAATTCCGTTACGCTAGTTAGTTCATATAATCAATTGTTTATCCAGTTCAATGTTGATCAACTAAAAATGACTAGGTTTCCATTAGTGCATATAACTAAATCCTTTTGTTAGAACCAAATGTAACTAATCATTAGTGCATAAGCTTTAACCCCCTCCGCGAGACCTTTTCCCGTTTCTTTCTAACCATAATGAATGCGATATCGAATGTCATACTTGATGCATATCCACTTTATTTGTTCCCTTGTATGATGTACTGTTTGCTTCCCAATTTGAATGGATGTATGTATGTATGCTTGCAATCGCATAGAGAACGATCCGATTGAAGAGCCCGAGGAACTCGCAGGAGAAGCCCCTGAGCAGCAGTCGGTTGGTGGAGGCAAGTGTCCTTTGACCTATCTCTGTCCTATTCATTATTTAATTCACCTCCCGCTTTACACGTTTATGCCTAAGGACTGACTAGTTTTTGTTATCCATAACCTTGTTTACCTATATGGGTTGGATTATTATTAGTTAGCTTTATGCTATTGCTCAACTCTAATCAATGAACATGATGAGATTATCTATGATACGCTGTTTTCCCTTCTCTTATTATGATGTTGTACTTGTGGCTTTAAGGGGGCTCGAGCGGTTTCTCGAGTGCCTCTCCGTAAGGACCTATTCTATGGATGACCGCCCGGGAAAATAGTGCAACCATGAGGGTGGAATGGGGTGCCCTTAGCTGAATAATTAGAGGATCCGGGGTATAGTTCGCTTCGCCGTCGTGCCGTCAATGGGGCTCGGTGTATGCGGCTCGCTCTGCCAAGGTTGATTTGTCCCTTGGGGAGGAGTGCGGTACATTTAGGAAACCTAATGGGCGACTACAGCCCCGGGGAATCTTTGTAAAGGCTACGTAGTGAAACCCTGCCTATTCACCTTGGTAGTGTTTAAGGGTTTGATCGGCCCGAGGCAAGAGGGAATCACGGCTTGTGGGTAAAGTGCACAACCTCTGCAGAGTGTTTGAAAACTGATATATCAGCCGTGCTCGCGGTTATGAGCGGCCAAGGGAGCTCCAGTGATTAGTGGTACTTGATCAGCGATACTTTGGTACAGGTGGCTATGAGATCGATGGTTTTGGTTATGACTATGGTGCTGGTAAGTGGTATTGTTTCCGTTTGGAAAGGGCACATCGGGCTAATAACTTGGGTTAATGCTAAAACTTGGCTTTCTACTAGTAAGTAATAATCTGACCAACTAAAAGCAACTGCTTGACTTATCCCCACATAAAGCTAGTCCACTACAGCCAAACAGGATACTTGCTGAGTATGTTGATGTGTACTCACCCTTGCTCTACACACCAAACCCCCCCATCCCCAGGTTGTCAGCATTGCAACCACTGCTCAGGCGAAGATGAAGCTGTGGAAGGAGACTTCCAGGAGTTCCAAGACTACGACGAGTTCTAGGCGTGGGTTAGCGGCAACCCCCAGTCGGCTGCCTGTGAAGGCCGCAGTTATCTACGTTTCTTTTCCGCACTTTGATTTATTGTATGAACTATATGGACGTCTCAGACGTATGATGTAATCGACTATTATTTCCCCTTTTAATACTATTTTGAGCACTGTGTGATGATGTCCATGTTATGTAACCGCTGTGTACGTGAATAACTGATCCTGGCACGTACATGGTTCGCATTCGGTTTGCCTTCTAAAACCGGGTGTGACAATTGTCCTGCACTAAATGAGGGCACCATTAATCCACTTTAGGTTTGAATCTTGAAAGCAAGAATTTTTATTTGGAATTCAGAAAAGAAAAGAACAAAGGAAAATTTTCAAATTAACTATGGGACTTGCTTCCTTTATATGCATACAAGAATTCATCTAAATAAATAATTAATATACTTGCATCATGTTGGTTATTTGATGGGTGTAATCTTGTTTTTGCTTAAAGCTCAAACCAGGTTTGAATTTGTTTGAAAACTAAAATTTGAAAACAGAAAACAGAAAGGAAGCCAGGAAAAGAAAAGAAAACGAGAAACATTGATTTGGGCCGAATCTCTGCGGTTGGCCTAACTCACCTGCACCGCCGGCCCAACTCATCCCTTTTGCGCTGCTCGGCCCACCTGGTGCCCGCGCGCGCAGGGAGCCTCTGTCGGGTGGGGCCCACTTCATCAGCTAGACACAGTACATGCTCGCGCTCGCGTTGAAACCATCCCGGTGGATGCCATGTGGGCTCGCGATGTCAGCTGTTTCTTCCTCACCCATAACGAACTCTCGAGCGCCGACTTGACCGGAGGCCTGTTGAGACCCACCGTTGCCATCTAGGATCGGACTCCCCTGCTCCCTATATAGGCCACCCGAATCGCCGCTAGGTCCTTAACCCACCTCGGCCATATCCACCCATCTCAAAGAGGGAAAGAGTGCTTCAACGCCGAGAGAAAGAGAGACGCTCCGCCAGGGTGGACTTCGAGCTCGGGTCACCCTTGGACCTCGGATGGTGTTCCTTGGGGGGCTGCCAACCGTGTGTAGGTTGTGTGGGGTTGTTGCCATGCATGGGGATTCGTGGGGGGCTCTAATTCCTCACCGAAGTTGCTCCCCATCGCAAAACCGCACTGACTTGTTGCCAACGTCGTCACTGCCCCGATTCAAGGTATGGAACAACCCATCTAGTTCGCTTGGTTGTCTGCTGTCACACCCGATTTTAGAAGGCAAACCGAATGCGGACCATGTACGTGCCAGGATCAGCAATTCACGTACACAGCAGTTACATAACATGGACATCATCACACAATGCTCAAATAGTATTAAAAAGGGAAATAATAGTCGATTACATCATACGTCTGAGACGTCCATATAGTCCTTACAATAAATCAAAGTGCTAAAACGAAACGTAGATAACCGCGGCCTTCACAGGCAGCCGACTGGGGGTTGCCGCTAACCCACGCCTAGAACTCGTCGTAGTCTTGGAACTCCTGGAAGTCTCCTTCCACAGCTTCATCTTCTCCCGAGCAGTGGTTGCAATGCTGACAACCTGGGGATGGGGGGTTTTGGTGTGTAGAGCAAGGGTGAGTACACATCAACATACTCAGCAAGTATCCTGTTTGGTTGTAGTGGACTAGCTTTATGTGGGGATAAGTCAAGCAGTTGCTTTTAGTTGGTCAAATTATTATTTACTAATAGAAAGCCAGGTTTTAGCATTAACCCAAGTTATTAGCCCGATGTACCCTTTCCAAACAGAAAGAATACCACTTACCAGCACCATAGTCATAACCAAAACCATCAGTCTCATTGCCACCTGTAAACCAAAGTGTCTCTGATCAAGTACCACTAATCACTGGGGCTCCCTTGGCCGCTCATAACCGCGAGCACGGCTGATATATCAGTTTTCAAACACTCTGCAGAGGTTGTGCACTTTACCCACAAGCCGTGATTCCCTCTTGCCTCGGGCCGATCAAACCCCTTTACAAAGATTTCCCGGGGCTGTAGCCGCCCATTAGGTTTCCTATATGTACCGCACTCCTCCCCAAGGGACGAATCAACCTTGGCAGAGTGAGCCGCATACACCGAGCCCCATTGACTGCACGACGGTGAAGCGAACTACACCCCGGATCCTCTAATTATTCAGCTAAGGGCACCCCATTCCACCCTCATGGTTGCACTGTTTTCCCGGGCGGTCATCCATAGAACAGGTCCTTACGGAGAGGCACTCGAGAAACCGCTCGAGCCCCCTTAAAGACCACAAGTACAACATCATAATAGGAGAAGGGAAAACAGTGTATCATGGATAATCTCATCATGTTCATTGATTAGAGTTGAGCAATAGCATAAAGCTAAACAATAATAATCCAACCCAGATAGGTAAACAAGGACATGGATAACAAAAGCTAGTCAATCCTTAGGTATAAATGTGTAATGCGGGAGGTGAATTAAAGAATGAATTGGACAGAGATAGGTCAAAGGACACTTGCCTCCACCAACCGACTGCTGCTCAGGGGCTTCTCCTGCGGGTTCCTCGGGCTCTTCAACCGGATCATTCTCTATGCGATTGCAAGCATACATACATCCATCCATTCAAATTAGGAAACAAACAGTACACCATACAAGGGAACAAATAAAGTAAATATGCATAGAATATCACATACGATAATGAATTTACCTTGGTTAGAAAGAAATGGGGAAAGGTCTCGCGAGAGTTAAAGCTTATGCCCGAGACGCACTACGGGTAAACGAATAACTAAACGTTACGTGCTCTAGTTCCAATTGGTTCTAACAAAAGAATTAGCTACATGCACTAATGTAAATGTGACCACTTTTAGTAGATTAACATTGAATGAGATAGACGATTAGCTATACAAATTAACTAACGTAACCAATTTCCAAATTGAGACTCCTATCTTATTAATATAAACACAAGATTAGCGCGCATAGGACACGGGGGGGGGGGGGGGGGGGGGGTAGACGGGGGCACGACGGGTCGCGCCAAGGCACGCGCACTACGCGAGCACGCGCGCGAGGCCCTACGCACACGCCACGAACTAGCCGTGCGCACGTCGGGGCAGCGCGCTAGCCGAGCTCAAGGCCGCACGCCATAGGCACGCTGGGCCGAACTCGAGGCCACGCCGGGGCCGTCACAACGCGAGCAAGGCACGGCGGGGCGAGCGGGCAAGCACGCCGGGGCAAGCGAGCACGGGCGAGCGAGGACGCGGCCGGGCGAGGACACGGTCGGGCGCGGGGGCAGACGGCTGAGCCGGGGAAGGGGCGGGGCGGGCTCGCCGGAGGAGGGCGGGCGTGGGCTCGCCGGGGGCGAGGCGAAGCGGGCCGGGGGCGGCCGAGCCGGGACGGCCGGGGCGCGGGCGGGGGCGGGCTCGCCGGGGCCTGGCGCGGCGGGGCAGCTCGCAGGGGCGCCGAGCGGGGGGCGGGGCGGCCGAACGCGAGGTCAGGGCGGGGGCGGCTCGCCAAGGGCCGGGGCGGCGGAGGTCGGCGCGGCGGGGCCGGTCGGGCTCGCTGGACATGGGGGTGGGGCTCATCGGGGACGGCCGAGCCGGGCGGCCGGGCTGGCAAGGAAGAAGGACGGAGAGAGGGGGGAAAGGAGAGGGGAGGAGGGGGGGCCTCACCACGGCAGGGGGGGGCGGCGCGGCGGCGCGCGGGGGAGGGAGCGGCGGCGGCGGCGCTAGGGCAGGGGAGGGCGGCGGCGGTGCTAGGGTTAGGGAGAGGGAGAGAGAGAGGGAGAATGACGGGCGGGGCCCGCGGGGAGGGAATTTTGGAAAAAGAAAAAAGGGGGGGAGGGGGCGCGGCTGGGCCGGCTGGGCAGCCCACGGTGGGAGGGGAGGGGGCGGCTGGGCCGCCGCGAGGCCCACGCGGGAAGGGGGGAAGGGGGGCGGCTGGGTCGCTAGCTGGGCCAGCGCGAAGGGGGAGGGGGCGGCTGGGCCAAAAGGGAGAAGGGGGGAGAGAAAAAGAAAAGGCTTCTCTTTTTCTAATTTCCATATTTTCTTATATGCCTAATTCTTATATGCCTAATTCTTCAATTCACTCAACCACAAACAAAAGAGTGCATAATCCGGCATGATGCAACAACCAAAAATAGTTCTAGGTTTTGCTTACACAAGATGTCGAGCTAATTCTCGCTATAACTTTTGGAAAAGATCAAGGCTTAGCGAGAAGAAAAGGGAAAAGGAAAGGGTAACACCTGAATTTGCTGAGAGAAAAGAAGAAAAAAATTCTACCCCCAAATTCAGGGCGTTACAAACCTATCCCCCTTAAAAGAATCTCGCCCTCGAGATTCAAGGTTGGCTAGCAAAGAGCTCAGGGTATTTAGCCATCAGATCATCTTCACGCTCCCAGGTTGCTTCTTCCTCCGAGTGGTGATTCCACCTGACTTTGCACATTCGGATGGTCCTCCTTCGGGTGAATCTGTCTGCAATTTCAAGGATTTGCACTGGCTTCTCAACGTAGGTCAAGTCCTCCTGGACTTCAAGACCTTCCACTGGCAACTGCTCTTCTGGCACACGCAAGCACTTCTTCAACTGAGACACATGAAAAACATCATGCACTGCGGACAGATTCTCTGGTAGGCTGAGCTGATAGGCCACTTCTCCACGCCTTGAGAGAATTTGGTACGGACCAATGTAGCGGGGTGCTAGCTTGCCTTTGACTCCGAACCTTCTGACTCCTCTGATAGGTGACACTTTCAGATAGACAAAGTCTCCGACTTCGAAACTCAACTCTCTTCTTCTTGTGTCTGCATAGCTTCGCTGCCTGGATTGCGCTATCTTCAGATTCTCTCGGACCATCTTGATGTTCTCTTCAGCTTCAAGTAGAATGTCTGGCCCAAACACCTGCTTTTCTCCAGGCTGATCCCATTGCAACGGAGTTCTACAACTCCTTCCATAGAGCGCCTGAAATGGTGACATCTTCAAACTGGCCTGGTAACTGTTGTTATAGGAAAACTCTGCATAAGGCAATCTCTTGTCCCATCCGGACTAATCTTGCAACGCACAGGCTCTCAACATATCTTCAAGGATTTGATTGGTTCTTTTGGTCTGGCCATCTGTCTGCGGATGATAAGCTGAACTGAAATTCAGATGTGTGCCCAAGGCTTCAAGCAACTGCTGCCAGAAATGAGAGGTGAACTGCGTTCCTCTATCTGACACTATCTTCTTTGGCACACCATGAAGACAAACGATCCGAGACATGTACAACTCTGCCAATACTGCACTGTTGTAGTTGGTCTTGACAGGTATGAAGTGGGCTGACTTGGTCAAGCGGTCCACTACTACCCAAATGGAATCGTAGCTGGCTCGAGTACGAGGCAATCCGACTATGAAATCCATACCGATTTCATCCCATTTCCACTGAGGGATTTGCAACGGTTGCAACAATCCAGCTGGTCTCTGGTGCTCTGCCTTGATTCTTCGACAACTATCGCACATAGCCACATGCTCTGCGATTTCCCTCTTCATTCCGTACCACCAGAATTTCTTCTTCAGATCTTGATACATCTTCTCACTACTAGGGTGAATCGAATATGCTGTCTCATGAGCTTCCTTGAGAATCAACTCCCAAATAGACTGGACATTGGGAACACATAAGCGGTCTTTGAACCATATCACGCCTTCTACATCTTCCCGAAAATCTTTGCCTCTGCCATCTAGAATCAGTCGCCGGATGTCACTGATCTTCTCATCATTCTTCTGTGCTTCTTTGATTTCCCGCTCCCGGGTAGGTTCCAACTCAATTGTGACTCCTCGCGAATTGTTTAGAAATCCGAGACTCAACCTGTCAAACTCCTTGGCCAACTCATAAGGCATCGGACGAGCGACCATAAGATTGACTTGACTCTTCCTGCTCAAAGCATCTGCCACTATGTTCGCTTTGCCTGGATGGTAGTGAATCTCCAACTCATAGTCTTTGATCAACTCTAACCATCTTCGCTGCCTCATATTCAACTCTGACTGAGTGAATATGTACTTCAGACTCTTGTGGTCTGTGTAAACATCGCATTTCTGTCCATACAGATAATGCCTCCATGTCTTCAGTGCGTGAACCACTGCTGCCAACTCTAGGTCATGGATTGGATAATTCTTCTCATGAACCTTCAGCTGTCGGGACGAGTAAGCCACAACTCTTCCCTCTTGCATCAACACACATCCCAAACCTGTGTAACAAGCGTCACAATACACCGAGAAGGGCTTGTGCACGTCAGGCAAGACTAGGACAGGCGTTGTTGTCAACTTCTCTTTCAGCGCTTCGAAGGCCTCTTGACATTTTTGGGTCCACTTGAACTCAACTTTGTTGCCTAGCAACGCTGTCATTGGTTTCACAATCTTCGAAAAACCCTTCAATGAATCGCCGATAATATCCGGCCATTCCAATGAAGCTCTTGATTCCTCGAGCATCTGTTGGCGCTTTCCAGTTCAGAATGTCTGCCACTTTCTTCGGATCCACAGCCAATCCTTCTTTGTTGATTATGTGACCCAAGAACAGGACTTCATTGATCCAGAATTCACATTTGCTCAACTTTGCATACAACTGGTGCTCTCGCAATCTCTGCAATACCATCTTCAAATGATCTGCATGCTCTTCTTCGCTTTGAGAATAAATCAGAATGTCATCAATGAATACCACCACAAACTTGTCGAGATAATCCATGAATACATTGTTCATCAAGTTCATGAAGAACGCTGGTGCATTGGTCAAACCAAAAGACATCACTGTGAACTCATACAACCCATACTTGGTAATGAATGTCGTCTTCGGAATGTTTGAAGGTCGGATCCTGAGCTGATGATAACCTGACCTCAAATCAATCTTGGAGAACACATTGGCTCCCCTCAACTGGTCGAACAGATCTTCTATCCTGGGCAAAGGGTACTTGTTCTTGATCGTGACTTCATTCAAAGCTCGATAATCGATACACATCCTTTTGGTGCCATCTTTCTTCTCCACAAATAAGAAAGGAGCGGCCCAAGGCGAGGTGCTTGGCCGGATGTAACCTTTCTCTGACAGCTCATCAATCTGCTTCTTAAGTTCAACCAACTCTGGTCCGGATATTTTGTAAGCTCTCTTAAAGATAGGGGCAGTTCCAGGAAGAAGCTCTATGGCAAACTCAACTTTCCGCTCTGGTGGCATGCCCGGTATGTCCTTTGGAAACACATCTGGGAACTCGGACACAACCTTGATACTCTCAATTGGGTCTGCTTCACTGCTATCGACAGCTATCTGATAACAACTTCCTTTCTTTGGCTCAGGCGGGACTAACTCGGTCACCACTTCCTCTCCTAGTGGGGACACCAACTTGATTGTCCTCTTATCACAACTGATAACTTCCTGATACTTATCTAGCCAATTCATCCCTAGGATGACATCTATTCCCTGAGTACCCATTACTATAAGGCTAGCGGGAAACGCTATCCCCCTTATTTCCACACATACATTCAAACAAATTCTATCGGCTCGAATTCTACCACCGGTTGAGTCAATTTGAATGGGGTTTGACATGGTAGTAATTGGAAGATTATGTGCTTCTACCCATGATGCAGTAATGAAAGAATGTGTTGCTCCAGTATCAAATAACACTTCTGCAATATGGGAGTCGACTGGGAACATACCTACTATCATGCCGGGGGTCTCCTGAACTTCTTCAGCCTCCAAGTGGTTCAGTCTCCCATGGTTATAGCGCGGCTGAGAGCGGTTGCCTGCTCCAGGCTGAGACACGTTCTGCTTTGCTGGGGCATTAGGGTCTGATTGCTGCTGGGCTGCCTTCTTCGGACATTGCATCACCCAGTGGCCTTGCTCTCCACAGTGGAAACATGCTCTGTTTCCAACCTGAGCTGGTGCTGCCTGACTGTTCTGCTGGTTTGCTGGGGCAGGAAGACGAGGTGCTTGCTGATTCTGCCTCTGAAACTGACCTCCTGACTGATTGCTCTGACGATTCTGATACTGGTGCTGAGGATACTGCCTTTGGAACTGCTGATGCTGCTGAGGTGGACGCTGGTTCTGCCTAAACTGCTGAGGTTGATTGCCTGAGAAACGAGGACGATTGCTGCTTCTAGGCTGGGGTCCACTGATCTTACGCTTACGATCCTCCATCTCCTTACGCTTCCTCTCCGTCATGATTGCTCTGTCAATCAGGTGCTGAAATGTCGGGAAGGTGTGATTCATCAGTTGGTACTGAAGAGGGTCAACCAAGCCTCTCAGGAAACGATACTGTCGCTTGACATCAGTGTTGACATCTTCAGGAGCATAGCGAGACAACTGCAGAAACCTGTCCCGGTACTCACTGACAGACGATGACCCTTGCTTGAGGGCCAGGAACTCCTCCTTCTTCACTGTCATCAGACCTGCAGGCACATGGTACTAACGAAAGCTACCTCTGAACTCTTCCCAGGTGATGGTGTCGGGGTGGGCATGGGTGGCGAGGTAAGACTCCCACCATGACTGAGCTGCTCCTCTCAACAGACGGGGACCATACAGGACTTTCTCCCTATCATCGCACTGAGCGGTGTGCAACTCCCGCTCCACAGTGCGTAGCCAGTCTTCAGCATCCATGGGGTCAGAAGAATGAGCAAACGTTGGTGGATGACCTCTCATGAATTCAGCACGCTTGTCTCTGGGCATCTGAGGCATCTGAGGCTGAGGTGGTGCTTGTTGCTGCTGCTACTGAATGGCGGCCAGAGTCTGACCGATGGCTTGAACTGCCTGAGTCTGCATCAGAAACATCTGCTCGATCGACATCGGGGGCGGGGGCGGCAGGTGCTGTTGCTGGGGCACCTCATCCTGCTGAGCGGCTCACTCCTGTTGAGCACGCCTTCCTCCTCTGCGCCTGTTCTCTGACATCTACAGAATGCAACCACACATCAGAACTGATCTGGCAAATCTTGCAGCATAAGAAAAGAGTATAGAATTCTTCAACAGCACTGAACAGATGAGCATCTTCACTGATCTCCAACACAGACCACACAGCTTCTCAGATAAAGAGGAAAGTGGAATAAAAGGTTTCCCAACTATATAACTAACTCCATTAACATATAACAGGTAAACCATAATGCGGGGGATACCCACACTCTGGTGACAGTCATTACAAAGATCCAAACCAAACATAGTTCATCATGACAAACATAAATGCACATGATATAGCAAACTACCCTGTCTAACTAAGACTAACTAAGAGCGAGACTAACGCTAAGACTGTAGCTTCTACGTATATATTTTGTATTAATTACAAGATCCAACTCTAACGATCTATGGTTCTAGATTTATCTTGGTCTTGCAGTCGGGATTGCCATAAGGCTGGCGTCCACGCCGAGGTGAGCAGTACGGGTGCTGAGTCCCGACGGGAGCGGGGGAACCGTCATCTAGGTGACGACGTTCCGCGCGCTCAGCCCGCAGCAGGGCGACCTCAGCACGAGCCCTACTCAGCTCGTCTAGCGCATGGTCCAGCTCCGTGTTTAGCACGACGGCTAGGTTGACTGTGCTGCTCAACCTAGGATTGTCCTCACCGACAGGTGAGACAATCACGCCTCCTGTGCTGCCAGATGGACGGCGGGGGTAATACTTCAGGTCGAGACCGTCAGCTACCCCACCGAGAACCGAGCAGTAGTGCGAAAGCGCACGCCGTGCAACATCTTGCATGGCCGCCTCAGCTGAGTCCCGCTCAGAGATAGAATAGTGCTCTGAGCAGGCCTCTGCACCCTGGAGACTGTTCTCCGGACGGCGCACCAAGCAGGTCGCCTCCCAGCGGTCCGGGTAGACCCCGCGACTATGCTGGTAGACCACACAACGATACTCGATAGACCAAGTACGCCGGTTAAGTGCCCGACGTAGCAGGGTGTCGAGCGCATCATGGAAGTGACACCCTCGAGCAGCGTCGCGAGTGATGGGTCGGGCGACCCATCCTTCCGGCTCCTGGTCAGCAGAGAAGTCGGTGTCGTGGCTCGAGCTGTCGTCGCCACCTCCATCGTCTGGGTCTCCTCCAGCAGCTACTCCAGAGGCTGGGGCGCCCAGTGGTGGTGCAGGGGGCGCCTCCAGGGGAAGCACAGGGGAGCAGCTCCTCACAGACTCTATCTCCTGTTGGAGCGAGAAAGAAGAGCCCTGCTGCTCCCGTCGTCGACGTTCCTGCTCCTCATGCAGGCGGTGGTGCAGCCTCTCCAAGTGGCTGGACTGTCCGGCCAAGGGACGGCGAAGCGGACGCTCAGGAAGGCGGGAGGGTAAGAAGGGGATGACGGACTTTCGTGCAGTGTGTCTAAGTCGAGCCATCTACAAAAGACACCGCAAGTAATGAACCATAAATAAATGAAGGATTAGAATAAAACACAATTTTCAGCAAGGTATAATATATAGTAGAACATAGGTTTGGTCGGTATGACCAACTTTTGAAGGGATATCAAAGTCAAGGCAGGGACAGAGGTCTATAGTCCTTAGAACGACCATTCTACTCAAGGTTAGCGGTCCTATAGTCAGCACGGCTTTGATACCACCTATGTCACACGCGGTTTTAGAAGGCAAACCGAATGCGGACCATGTACGTGCCAGGATCAGCAATTCACGTACACAGCAGTTACATAACATGGACATCATCACACAGTGCTCAAATAGTATTAAAAAGGGAAATAATAGTCGATTACATCATACGTCTGAGACGTCCATATAGTCCTTACAATAAATCAAAGTGCGAAAACGAAACGTAGATAACCGCGGCCTTCACAGGCAGCCGACTGGGGGTTGCCGCTAACCCACGCCTAGAACTCGTCGTAGTCTTGGAACTCCTGGAAGTCTCCTTCCACAGCTTCATCTTCTCTCGAGCAGTGGTTGCAATGCTGACAACCTGGGGATGGGGGGGTTTGGTGTGTAGAGCAAGGGTGAGTACACATCAACATACTCAGCAAGTATCCTGTTTGGCTGTAGTGGACTAGCTTTATGTGGGGATAAGTCAAGCAGTTGCTTTTAGTTGGTCAGATTATTATTTACTAATAGAAAGCCAGGTTTTAGCATTAACCCAAGTTATTAGCCCGATGTACCCTTTCCAAACGGAAAGAATACCACTTACCAGCACCATAGTCATAACCAAAACCATCAGTCTCATTGCCACCTGTAAACCAAAGTGTCTCTGATCAAGTACCACTAATAACTGGAGCTCCCTTGGCCGCTCATAACCGCGAGCACGGCTGATATATCAGTTTTCAAACACTCTGCAGAGGTTGTGCACTTTACCCACAAGCCGTGATTCCCTCTTGCCTTGGGCCGATCAAACCCTTAAACACTACCAAGGTGAATAGGCAGGGTCTCACTACGTAGCCTTTACAAAGATTTCCTGGGGCTGTAGCCGCCCGTTAGGTTTCCTAAATGTACCGCACTCCTCCCCAAGGGACGAATCAACCTTGGCAGAGCGAGCCGCATACACCGAGCCCCATTGACGGCACGACGGCGAAGCGAACTACACCCCGGATCCTCTAATTATTCAGCTAAGGGCACCCCATTCCACCCTCATGGTTGCACTGTTTTCCCGGGCGGTCATCCATAGAACAGGTCCTTACGGAGAGGCACTCGAGAAACCGCTCGAGCCCCCTTAAAGACCACAAGTACAACATCATAATAGGAGAAGGGAAAACAGCGTATCATGGATAATCTCATCATGTTCATTGATTAGAGTTGAGCAATAGCATAAAGCTAAACAATAATAATCCAACCCAGATAGGTAAACAAGGACATGGATAACAAAAGCTAGTCAATCCTTAGGTATAAATGTGTAATGCGGGAGGTGAATTAAAGAATGAATAGGACAGAGATAGGTCAAAGGACACTTGCCTCCACCAACCGACTGCTGCTCAGGGGCTTCTCCTGCGGGTTCCTCGGGCTCTTCAACCGGATCGTTCTCTATGCGATTGCAAGCATACATACATCCATCCATTCAAATTAGGAAACAAACAGTACACCATACAAGGGAACAAATAAAGTAAATATGCATAGAATATCACATACGATAATGAATTTACCTTGGTTAGAAAGAAATGGGGAAAGGTCTCGCGAGAGTTAAAGCTTATGCCCGAGACGCACTACGGGTAAACGAATAACTAAACGTTACGTGCTCTAGTTCCAATTGGTTCTAACAAAAGAATTAGCTACATGCACTAATGTAAACGTGACCACTTTTAGTAGATTAACATTGAATGAGATAGATGATTAGCTATACAAATTAACTAACGTAACCAATTTCCAAATTGAGACTACTATCTTATTAATATAAACACAAGATTAGCGCGCATAGGACACGGGGGGTAGACGGGGGCACGACGGGTCACGCCAAGGCACGCGCACTACGCGAGCACGCGCGTGAGGCCGTACGCACACGCCACGAACTAGCCGTGCGCACGTCGGGGCCGCGCGCTAGCCGAGCTCAAGGCCGCGCGCCATAGGCACGCTGGGCCGAACTCGAGGCCACGCCGGGGCCGTCACAACGCGAGCAAGGCACGGCGGGGCGAGCGGGCAAGCACGCCGGGGCAAGCGAGCACGGGCGAGCGAGGATGCGGCTGGGCGAGGACACGACAGGGCGCGGGGGCAGGCGGCCGAGCCGGGGAAGGGGCAGGGCGGGCTCGCCGGAGCGAGGCGGCGCGGGGGTGGGCTCGCCGGAGGAGGGCGGGTGCGGGCTCGGCGGGGCGGCGCGGGGTGGGCCGGGGCGCGGGCGGGGGCGGGCTCGCCGGGGCCGGGCGCGGCGGAGGTCGGCGCGGCGGGGCGGCTCGCCGGGGCGCCGAGCGGGGGCGGGGCGGGGCGGCCGAACGAGGGGTCGGGGCGGGGGCGGCTCGCCGAGGGCCGGGGCGGCAGAGGTCGGCGCGGCGGGGCGGGCTCGCCGGACATGGGGGCGGGGCTCGCAGGGGATGGCTGAGCAGGGCGGCCGAGCCGGGCGGCCGGGCGGGCGAGGAAGAAGGACGGAGAGAGGGGGGAAAGGAGAGGGGAGGAGGGGGGGCCTCACCACGGCGAGGGGGGGGGGGGCGGCGCGGCGGCGCGCGGGGGAGGGAGCGGCGGCGGCGGCGCTAGGGCAGGGGAGGGCGGCGACGGCGCTAGGGTTAGGGAGAGGGAGAGAGAGGGAGAATGACGGGCGGGGCCCGCGGGGAGGGAATTTTGGAAAAAGAAAAAAGGGGGGGAGGGGGGCGGCTGGGCCGACTGGGCCCAAAGGGGGGAGGGGCGCGGCTGGGCCGGCTGGGCGGCCCACGGCGGGAGGGGAGGGGGCGACTGGGCCGCCGCGGGGCCCACGCGGGAAGGGGGGGGGGGAAGGGGGGCGGCTGGGCCGCCAGCTGGGCCGGCGCGAAGGGGGAGGGGGCGGCTGGGCCAAAAGGGAGAAGGGGGGAGAGAAAAAGAAAAGGCTTCTCTTTTTCTAATTTCCATATTTTCTTATATGCCTAATTCTTATATGCCTAATTCTTCAATTCACTCAACCACAAACAAAAGAGTGCATAATCCGGCATGATGCAACAACCAAAAATAGTTCTAGGTTTTGCTTACACAAGATGTCGAGCTAATTCTCGCTATAACTTTTGGAAAAGATCAAGGCTTAGCGAGAAGAAAAGGGAAAAGGAAAGGGTAACGCCTGAATTTGGTGAGAGAAAAGAAGAAAAAAATTCTACCCCCAAATTCAGGGCGTTACATCTGCGTTGTGAAGCACCTTTTTCCTTTGTAGTGTAGCTCACCGTTGGCCTAGTAGCGCCATATTCGGCCATGGGCGCTCCGCAGGGAGCCTTGGCACCGCTGCTGCATGTGCTCGGGAGGTAGGAGAGAGTCTAAACCGTTGATCCTGAAGTGGACGGATAAGATTAGGTGCTAGCGTAACCCTTCACGAATTGAATCCGGGTCGTTGATGTGAGCATGGGAGGATTGGATGTGGTCAGGCATGAACGATTGCGGGTTGTGGATCCTAGATCCAATGCCCCGTTATAGATTACTGATTCATGGGGGGGCTGGATCTAATCCAGACCACCAGATGTGGATCACACGCCTGAGAAGTCTTCGTACGCCTTCAGCCGGGTACTTTCGTTAAAAAGCTCATGTTCTTTCTCCATATCAACCCACCATCCATTTCTGAAGTAAAATAAATATTGTTAAATTAGGTAATTGCAAATTAAACCCTGGATGATGTTTATGGTGTAAAAACAATATTAAAATAAGTTGGAAAATTAGATAATTTATATCTTACTCATTTTTACTCTGATTTAATCCGTTCAAATTACATTATCTTCATAATAATCTTGCCTACACTCTGGTAACCTTATACTATCATATAACATGTTTTCAAAAATAGATAACTAGTTTGTTTAGCATATGTTGATTAGATTATCTATTCTAATCAGAGTTAACTTGATCCATCTATAATTTGACTAAAATATGATTTCTAATCAAGCTATAACCTGGAGTATCTATTTATTTACAATAATTCTTTCACATGATATTAATTAACAAATATTATATTTTTACTATTTAATCACCTAAAACTTCAGAAAGCCATACCTTTTTAACTGTAACTCTGATTTTAGTGGTTCTCGAATCTACGATCTTGTAGCATCGCGTAGAATATTCCTACATTTTTTGTTCTAATGTTTGGTATAATATTATTTTATGTACTCTTGGTCTATTTGTATGTATTGCTACGAGTAGCATTGAGGTCACGTGGAACCCGAAGACCAACTTGTTGAAGTACCTAGGATCTCAAGACACAGGCAAGTTGTGCCCATGATCACTCTTCTTTACCTAATAATGTTCCTGTTAATCACTATGACATGCTCAGGTTAACTTGATCGGACCTAATAGGTTTCTCTAGTATTGTTCATCCTACACCTTTCAGATAAATGAACTATTGGGTAGACTTGCTATTGCTCTGGCTAGTTTTGGGATTAATGTTACATTTGAATTATGATCATGTTCCAATTTTGTTGTTGTTTTAATTATTGTTCATGACAAGATCATTGTGTTAATTGGAACATGGAGCTTAACTTGAGATAACAGTGCTACCACAAGTGTGGTATGGGACGCCCTTGGATGACTAATTAGGAAAGCTAGCGGAGGACTACCTTACCCAAAAGGGGCAAGGGCGGTAGGGAAGTTGTCAGTATAGGGAGGTTCTTGGGTTGATCATGCTGTGAGGGCTTTTTAGACGATGGATTCTTATATCGCTCTCCTCAGAAACCGTAGCGGGTTTTCTGAAGCTAGTGGAACTTTGTAGAGGCCTCGTAGTGCTACCCTGCCTCGTCTTCTCGGTAGAGATGAATGGGAAGTCGCGATCACTTGGCAAATGGGTAACACGACTTGTGGGTAAAGGGAGCAACCTCTGGAAAGTGTAAAACTGGTATATCAGCCCTGCTCACGGTCAAGAGCGACTTAGGACTCGTATGATTAACTTATGAAACTAAACTTAATCTGTCATATGCATTACATTGCGGGTGTTATTATTAATTGTGATCTCTTATTTAATTGGGTTGGTATCCACTTACACTTAATAACTGCTAATAAAATTTTGACCAACTTTAAAACCAATGCTCAACTTTAATCATCTTCTTTAATAAGTCTTACATTTCACATGAGCCCCCATCGTAAGTGAGCTCATGCACATTATTCCCCACAACTTGTTGAGCGATGAACGTATGTGAGCTCACCGTTGCTGTACTCACATCCCCCAGGTCAAGAACTGGTACCACAAGATGAGAAGCATGAAGGATGTCGCGATGAGGTTCGTGAGAGGTCTAGGCCATCGTCTCCCAGTCAACTATGGTTGCTGGATCGTCGTCTTCGTATGATGTAATTATATAGCTATTTTGTATAGAACTCTTATTATATAGTAATGATGTGACATTCGTTTCTGTACCATGCATGAGTCATCATATGTGTGAGACTTGATCCTAGCACACATTTGAGACGCGCCCGGGTTTGGCCCTTAAATCCGGGTGTGACACGGCACAACGTCGAAGCAAGCTACACCCCTTGATTTCTTCAATTAATCAGCTAATGGTGTCTCATACCACCCTCATGGTTAAATGTTGTCCCAGGTGGTCTCTCAACGAACAGGTCCTTGCAGAGAGGTACTCGGGAAACAGCCCGAGCCCCCTAAAGTGCCACAAACTCATAATAATAACCAGAGTGAATCATCGTATCATAAAGTAATTCTCATCATGTTCTTTGATTAAAGTAAAGCACTAACATGTAGTTGATCATAATTTTTGGGCTTGTTTGGTTTCATCAGAATCCACATGGATTGTAGGGGATTAGGTGAGTTTCAATCCATAGCAACTCAAAATTGTTCATAATCTTTTCTAAGCCCTTCCGACCGATGAGTTATAGAAATAACCGAACATGGCCTTAGGGCGTGTTTAATTTCTAGAGACCAATTTATAGTTTCTCTGTTTTATTCTATTTTAGTCTTTAAATTATTAAATACAGAAACTAAAACATGACAATTTATATTAATCACTAAAATAAAAATGGATGGACTAAATCAAACATCCCCTTAGTTTTTAATTACGTTTGGACGGTTGGAGCTAGAATGTGGGAGCCTCGTGGTTGACCTCAGCAGTCAGATGAGGATTCCTTTCGTTCCTCGGCGCTAGAGAGGAAGTCGCGCGCGATACAACAGTGGTGGTGAAGGAACGGCGGTGGAGAAGACTTTAAAAAATCATGGTAGAGAGCGAGCGGCAGAGGGCAGTGCAGCGCCCGGCGCCGCACGCCGTCGTCCCTGGACGAGCAATAATGACGGCAGCTAGCTAGCTCTTCATACGGTGGTAGTAGCCTCTGCTCTACGTTTGGTAAATTCAGCAGCTTTGACTAGCTTATCGCACACAACGAAACGGTCCGTGTGGTCGAACGTGCTAAGGCGTTTTTTGTTGTTTTCCTTGTCGTGACGCCGACTTGCCAAGTCATGCAAATTGACCTCTCACACCTGTCACCCATGCATATCAATTAAAAAAACTCAGGCGACACCTGCTACGGCACGACGGGCGGCGAGCCGGCGACTACTTGACCTCACGGCGTGTCAACCGTAGCATAATCAGATCTTCTCGCGGTTAACATATGTTTGGTTTCTGACGGCGCCGCGCTTTATTAATTCCTGCCTGTGTTTGTTTGCTTAGGGTGTTTGGTTGCTCCTGCTAAAGTTTAGCTCGAGTCACATCAAGCGTTTGACTTTTAAATAGGAGTATGAAATATAGACCCAACCAACTAGACTAGATTCGTCTCGTCTTTTAATCTTCGGCTGACAAATTAGTTTTATAATTCGACTACATTTAATACTCGGAACGGAGGTTCAAACATTCGATGGGACAGAGGCTAAATTTTAGCGGGGTGTAACCAAACACCCCCTTAGTCTGTAGTTGTTCATGTGCGTCGTTGTCACACATTGCGAATGCTGACCACAGTAATTTCCTGCGAGTTGCATGCGCATGCACCCTTCCAATGGTACGTCTTATCCTGACACATCCTCGTGTATGATGTATCTAATATTCAGTTGTAGGGGTGTAATTAGATCAGATATAAATGAATATTAATTATTCGTTTTGTATTTATTTTTATTTTTTTATTTGGATTCGGATCAAATATGCATGAATACTACCGTTCTAGACTAACTTGCTTATTTCCATCCTGGAGATCTTGGACACATTGCCCATGGTGTGTTTAACATGGTTCTTGACTTTCTTCTTATCATAACCTTGTGAGAATGTGAAATATTCTTTCAACTTAGCCCAAATTGCATCCTCAAGACTTCCAGGAACCCTCGCATGCATGGCTCCCATGTTTGGTTAAATTCAAGAATGTGCCTTATTGTAATACTTATAGGAAGCTTTGTCTTGCCTCACTTGGTCATATGGCTACACAAACTACTTGCCTCTAACTAACCTTGCTAAAAAAATAAAACAAGATAAGACTAAACCCACTTGATGCCATCTAGCTAGAGTGGCTACATGGTTATAATGACCTAACCAACCTCATCATATTTGTCAAGCCAGAGACAAATGATAGGGTTAGGGTTCCATTATTGCTTGTTGCCACCTTCCTCATTGTCACCTCCAATGTTTGTCGGATCTTACGGTTGTCCCATCCTAGGGTTCTCATCTACTTGTCGCTCTGGCCATTAGAGATTATAGTGATCGATTCAGTTGCAATTACAAGCCATGTGCTGATGTATTGTGGGAAGGTATCCTTCATCAAAATGTAAACATGACAAGTTTAATATCACTAGTTCAACAATTAAATATTTGTCTACCAATCATAGAATCTTGTACATCGATATGGGGATATCCTTTGCCATATACTGAAACCTTGTGCGTTGTTATGAGGACATCCTTCACCATTTATGGAAACCCCATTGAAAGGGAAATGTGCCCTTGGGCCATTTCTAAGTATTTTGGTGATTGAGTGTCAACACAAGTGCTTAAATGTGAATCAATGCCCATGGATGAACAAAGTAAAAATCTAGAGCAAAGGTATGTTTCTAAGTCTTAGTACATTGGTTTTGGGTACTAATATACTTGTCTAAGTATTAGAAACAGGAAGAAGAAGAAAAGAAGAGAGTTGGCTGTGTACAGCCAAGAGGCTGTTTCGGTCTGGGGCACCGGACTGTCCGGTGGTGCACCGGACAGTGTCCGGTGCGCCAGGCTGCCTCGGCCGAAGAGGTCGCTCTCGGGAATTGGCTAACGGCGTACGACTAAAATTCACCGGACTGTCCGGTGTGCATCGGACTGTCCGGTGAGCCAACGGTCGGCCGGGCCAACGGTCGGCCGCGCGATCTGCGCGGGACACGTGGCCAAGCCAACGGTCGGAAGGGGGCACCGGACTGTCCGGTGTGCACCAGACATGTCCGGTGCGCCAACGGCTCCCGCATCTGCAACGGTCGACCGCGCTGTTTAAGGAAGGAAATCGGGCACCGGACAGTGTCCGGTGTGCACCGGACTGTCCGGTGCGCCCGACGGCAGAAGGCAAAGATGGCCTTCCAGATTTATTCTCAACGGCTCCTAGCTACCTTGGGGCTATAAAAGGGACCCCTAGGCGCATGGAGGGTGAAACCAAGCACACCAAGCAACCTTAGAGCATTCTTGATCATCCACACTCAATCTTTGCGCATTCGTTTGTCATTCTAAGTGATTCGAGCTCCGTTCTTGTGAGAACTTTGAGATAGTCTTTGAGCTCGATTCTTGGCCGTGTGTGTGCGCATTTCGCTGTGGATTTGTGTGTGTTGCTTCCCTCCCTTACTCCGTATTTCTTTGTGAATCTCAAGTGTAAGGGCGAGAGACTCCAAGTTGTGGAGATTCCTCGCAAACGGGAAATTGAAAGGAAAAGCATAACACTGTGGTATTCAAGTTGATCATTGGATCACTTGAGAGGAGTTGAGTGCAACTCTCGTCCGTTGGGACGCCACAACGTGGAGTAGGCAAGTTTTGTACTTGGCCGAACCACGGGATAAATCACTGTGTCTACTCTGTGTTGAACTCCTTGTGGTTATCATATTGTGCAAGATCTTCTCTCTAGCCACTTGGCATTAACTGTGCTAACACTTAATCAAAGTTTTGTGGCTTAAGTTTTTGAAGTATACAGGATCACCTATTCACCCCCCCTCTAGGTGCTCTCAATTGGTATCGGAGCCGTTCTCTTCAAGAAAGGGACTAACCACCCGAAGAGATGGATCCTAAGGGGAAGGGAATCGTGATCAACGACAAGGAAAAGGAGTTCTTCAACGAGCCAAAAGATGACAAATCCAACGACTCTGGCTCGGGCCACAGACGTAAAGATGGGAAGAAGAAAAAGACAAGGCGCATCAAGGAGATCGTCTACTACGACGATAGCGATGAGTCGACTTCTTCCCAAAAGGACGACGACCACGACTACAGGAAGACGGTCAATTCGAACTTTTCATTTGATTATTCTCGTATTCCACATAGTTCGAATTCGCATTTGCTTTCCATTCCTCTTGGCAAACCTCCACACTTCGATGGGGAAGACTACGGATTTTGGAGTCACAAAATGCGTAGTCACTTATTCTCTCTTCATCCAAGCATATGGGAAATTGTAGAGAATGGAATGAAATTTGATAGCTCGGATAGCCCTATGCTTATTAATGAACAAATTCATAAAAATGCACAAGCTACTACTGTGTTGCTAGCCTCTTTGTGCAGGGACGAATACAATAAGGTGAGCGGCTTGGACAATGCCAAGCAGATATGGGACACCCTCAAGATTTCTCACGAGGGGAACGACATCACCATGCTCACCAAAATGGAGTTGGTGGAGGGCGAGCTTGGAAGGTTTGCAATGATAAGGGGCGAGGAGCCAACCCAAACATACAACCGGCTCAAGACCCTTATCAACAAAATAAGGAGCTACGGAAGCACGCGATGGACGGATCACGACGTCGTCCGCCTAATGCTAAGGTCATTTACCGTTCTTGATCCTCATCTCGTGAACAATATTCGTGAGAATCCCAGGTACACGAAGATGACGCCCGAGGAGGTACTCGGAAAATTCGTAAGCGGGCGGATGATGATCAAGGAGGCAAGATACGTGGACGACGCCTTGAATGGACCGATCAACGAGCATCAACCCCTTGCTCTCAAGGCAACAAGAAGCAAGGAGGCGCTACCTAGCAAGGTGGCACAAATTGAGGCGGCCGGACTTAATGATGAAGAGATGGCTCTCATCATCAAACGTTTCAAGACGGTGCTAAAAGGTCACAAGGGCCAGCCAGGCAAGACCAAGACAAAAGGGAAGCGCTCATGCTTCAAGTGCGGTAAGATTGGTCATTTTATCGCTAACTGCCCCGATAACGATAGTGACCAGGAACAGGGGAACAAGAGGGAAAAGAAGAAGAATTACAAGAAGGCCAAGGGTGAGGCACACATCGGAAAGGAGTGGGATTCGGATTGCTCCTCCGACTCCGACAATGAAGGACTCGCCGCCACCGCCTTCAACAAGTCATCCCTCTTCCCCAACGAGCGTCACACATGCCTTATGGCAAGGGAGAAGAAAGTAAGTACTCGAGACTCCACTTATGCTTCTTCTAGTGATAATGAGTCTAGTGATGATGATGACATAGACTATTCATGCTTATTCAAGGGCTTAGATAGATCTAAGATAGACAAAATCAATGAATTGATTGATGCCTTGAATGATAAGAATGTGCTTTTAGAAAAGCAAGAAGATTTGCTGTATGAAGAACATGACAAGTTTGTAGAAGCACAAAAATCACTTGCATTAGAGATTAAGAGAAATGAAATGCTTTCTTATGAGTTGTCTACATGTCATGATTCAATTGCTAGTTTAAAGAGCATAAATGATGATTTAAATGCTAAACTAGAAAAATCTAGTAAATCAACATCTTGTGTAGAACATGTTAAGATTTGCACTAGGTGTAAAGATTTCGATGTTGATGCTTGTAGCGATCATTTAGTTTCAATATCCAAATTAACTGAGGAATTGGCTAGTCTTAACGCCCAAGTTAAGACTAGCAAGAATGAATTTAATAAGCTAAAATTTGCAAGGGATGCCTACACAATTGGTAGACACCCCTCAATTAAGGATAAACTTGGCTACAAAAGGGAAGCCAAGAACTTAACAAGCCATAAGGCTCCCATTCCCGCTAAGGAGAAAGGGAAGGCCCCTATGGCTACTAGTGCTAAAAAGAACCATGCCTTTTTGTATCATGATAGGAAAAATTATAGAAATGCTTTTAGAAGTCATGATGCTATTGATTCACATGCTTATGATTCTTATGCCATGACTGCTTCTAGTTCTTCCTATATGCATGGTAGAAGTATGACTAGGAGAAATGATATTCATCACGTGCCTAGAAAGAATACTATTCATGCTCCTAGGAAAGTAGTAAATGAACCTTCTATAATTTATTGTGCTTTAAATGCTTCCTTTGCTATTTGTAGAAAGGATAGGAAGATAGTTGCTAGGAAGTTAGGGGCAAAATGCAAGGGAGACAAAACTCGCATTTGGGTCCCTAAGGATATTTGCACTAACCTTGTAGGACCCAACAAGAGTTGGGTACCTAAGTCCCAAGCCTAAATTTGCCTTGCAGGTTTATGCATCCGGGGGTTCAAGCTGGATTATCGACAGCGGATGCACAAACCATATGACGGGGGAGAAGAAAATGTTCACCTCCTACGTCAAGAATAAGGATTCCCAAGATTCAATTATATTCGGTGATGGGAATCAAGGCAAGGTAAAAGGGTTAGGTAAAATTGCAATTTCTAATGAGCACTCTATCTCTAATGTGTTTTTAGTTGAGTCTCTTGGTTATAATTTGCTATCTGTTAGTCAATTATGCAACATGGGGTATAACTGTCTATTTACAAATGTAGATGTGTCTGTCTTTAGAAGAAGTGATGGTTCACTAGCTTTTAAGGGTGTATTAGACGACAAACTTTATTTAGTTGATTTTGCAAAAGAGGAGGCCGGTCTAGATGCATGCTTAATAGCTAAGACTAGCATGGGCTGGTTGTGGCATCGCCGCTTAGCATATGTGGGGATGAAGAACCTTCACAAGCTTCTAAAGGGAGAACACGTGATAGGTTTGACTAATGTACAATTCGAAAAAGATAGACCTTGTGCAGCTTGTCAAGCAGGTAAACAAGTGGGAGGAGCACATCACAGCAAGAATGTGATGACCACTTCAAGACCACTGGAGCTGCTGCATATGGACCTCTTCGGACCCGTCGCCTATCTGAGCATAGGAGGGAGTAAGTATGGTTTAGTTATTGTTGATGACTTTTCCCGCTTCACTTGGGTGTTCTTTTTGCAGGATAAGTCTGAAACCCAAGGGACCCTCAAGCGCTTCCTCAGGAGAGCTCAAAATGAGTTTGAGCTCAAGGTGAAGAAGATAAGAAGCGACAACGGGTCCGAGTTCAAGAACCTTCAAGTGGAGGAGTTCCTTGAGGAGGAAGGGATCAAGCATGAGTTCTCCGCTCCCTACACACCACAGCAAAATGGTGTGGTAGAGAGGAAGAACAGGACGCTAATCGACATGGCGAGGACTATGCTTGGAGAATTCAAGACCCCCGAGCGTTTTTGGTCGGAAGCCATGAACACGGCCTGCCACGCCATCAACAGGGTCTACCTTCATCGCCTCCTCAAGAAGACGTCGTATGAGCTTCTAACCGGTAACAAACCCAATGTATCTTACTTTCGTGTATTTGGGAGCAAATGCTACATTCTAGTGAAGAAGGGTAGAAATTCTAAGTTTGCTCCCAAAGCTGTAGAAGGGTTTTTGTTAGGTTATGACTCAAATACAAAGGCGTATAGAGTCTTCAACAAATCATCGGGTTTGGTTGAAGTCTCTAGCGACGTTGTATTTGATGAGACTAATGGCTCTCCAAGAGAGCAAGTTGTTGATTGTGATGATGTAGATGAAGAAGATGTTCCGACGGCCGCTATACGTACCATGGCGATTGGAGAAGTGCGACCACAGGAACAAAATGAACGAGATCAACCTTCTTCCTCAACAACGGTGCATCCCCCAACTCAAGACGATGAACAGGTTCATCAAAAGGTGATGTGTGATCAAGGGGGAGCACAAGATGATCATGTGATGGAGGAAGAAGCGCAACCGGCACCTCCAACCCAAGTTCGAGCGATGATTCAAAGGGATCACCCCGTCGACCAAATTCTGGGTGATATTAGCAAGGGAGTAACTACTCGATCTCGATTAGTTAATTTTTGTGAGCATTACTCCTTTGTCTCTTCTATTGAGCCTTTCAGGGTAGAGGAGGCCTTGCTAGATCCGGACTGGGTATTGGCCATGCAGGAGGAACTCAACAACTTCAAGCGCAATGAAGTTTGGACACTGGTGCCTCGTCCCAAGCAAAATGTTGTGGGAACCAAGTGGGTGTTCCGCAACAAACAGGACGAGCACGGGGTGGTGACGAGGAACAAGGCTCGACTTGTGGCAAAAGGTTATGCCCAAGTCGCATGTTTGGATTTCGAGGAGACTTTTGCTCCTGTGGCTAGGCTAGAATCAATTCGAATCTTGCTAGCATATGCCGCTCACCATTCTTTCAGGTTGTACCAAATGGATGTGAAGAGCGCTTTCCTCAACGGGCCAATCAAGGAGGAGGTGTACGTAGAGCAACCCCCTGGCTTCGAGGATGATCGGTTCCCCGACCATGTGTGTAAGCTCTCTAAGGCGCTCTATGGACTTAAGCAAGCCCCAAGAGCATGGTATGAATGCCTTAGAGATTTCTTAGTTGCTAATGCTTTCAAGGTTGGGAAAGCCGATCCAACTCTTTTTACTAAGACTTGTAATGGTGATTTGTTTGTGTGCCAAATTTATGTCGATGACATAATATTTGGTTCTACTAACCAAAAGTCTTGTGAAGAGTTTAGCAGGGTGATGACGCAGAAATTCGAGATGTCGATGATGGGCGAGTTGAACTACTTCCTTGGGTTCCAAGTGAAGCAACTCAAGGACGGCACCTTCATCTCCCAAACGAAGTACACGCAAGATCTGCTAAAGCGGTTTGGGATGAAGGACGCCAAGCCCGCAAAGACTCCGATGGGGACCGACGGACACACCGACCTCAACAAAGGAGGTAAGTCCGTTGATCAAAAAGCATACCGGTCAATGATAGGTTCTTTGCTTTACTTATGTGCTAGTAGACCGGATATTATGCTTAGCGTATGCATGTGTGCTAGATTTCAATCCGATCCTAAGGAGTGTCACTTAGTGGCGGTGAAGCGAATTCTTAGATATTTGGTTGCTACGCCTTGCTTCGGGCTCTGGTATCCAAAGGGGTCTACCTTTGATTTAGTTGGATACTCAGACTCCGACTATGCTGGATGTAAGGTCGATAGGAAGAGTACATCGGGGACGTGCCAATTCTTAGGAAGGTCCCTGGTGTCATGGAACTCTAAGAAACAAACCTCTGTTGCCCTATCCACCGCTGAGGCCGAGTACGTTGCCGCAGGTCAGTGTTGCGCGCAACTGCTTTGGATGAGGCAAACCCTCCGGGACTTTGGCTACAATCTGAGCAAAGTCCCACTCCTATGTGATAATGAGAGTGCTATCCGCATGGCGGAGAATCCTGTTGAGCACAGCCGCACAAAGCACATAGACATCCGGCATCACTTTTTGAGAGACCACCAGCAAAAGGGGGGTATCGAAGTGTTTCATGTTAGCACCGAGAACCAGCTAGCCGATATCTTCACCAAGCCTCTAGATGAGAAGACCTTTTGCAGGTTGCGTAGTGAGCTAAATGTCTTAGATTCACGGAACCTGGATTGAATTGTAGCATACATGTATTTATGCTTTTGATCATGTTCCTTTTGCATTTTGTTGCTTATTATGGTGCTCAAGTTGTACAAACACTCCCTGGACCTCACAAGTCCGTTGCAAAGTGATGCACATGTTTAGGGGGAGATGTGTTACAACTTGACCCTTTGAGACTAACCATGTGCTTGAGTTTGATGATTTAGTCTCGAAGGAGGATTGAAAGGGAAAAGGTGGACTTGGACCATGAAAGACTTCCACTGCACTCCGATGAGAGGGTAACTTATTCCAAGTTCATCTTTAAACTCTTATTGCCTATTTGCTCTTAATTGAAGATTGTGGTGAGGCAATGGGGTTAAAAAGGCCAAGATTGATCCCGTTTTGGTGCTTGATGCCAAAGGGGGAGAAAATAAAGGCCAAAGCGATAAATGGATTAGCTACCACTTGAGAGCTTTTGACAATAGTAGAATAGAGTTCTTGTTTTGTTAAAACTCTTGTATTGTCTCTCTTGTCAAAAGTTGGCTTCTTGTGGGGAGAAGTGTTGATTATGGGAAATAGGGGGAGTTTTTGAAATCCTTGATCAATCTCTATTGGAATGACTCTCTTTATGCTTCAACATGTGCGTTTGACTTAGAGATAGAGATTTGAATTTGATTTGCAAAAACAAACCAAGTGGTGGCAAAGGATGATCCATATATGCCAAAATTGAATAAAACTCAAATTTATTTTTATTTGAAGTGATTTTGCACTTGTTCTAGTTCCTTTATGTTGTGTTGGCATAAATCACCAAAAAGGGGGAGATTGAAAGGGAAATGTGCCCTTGGGCCATTTCTAAGTATTTTGGTGATTGAGTGTCAACACAAGTGCTTAAATGTGAATCAATGCCCATGGATGAACAAAGTAAAAATCTAGAGCAAAGGTATGTTTCTAAGTCTTAGTACATTGGTTTTGGGTACTAATATACTTGTCTAAGTATTAGAAACAGGAAGAAGAAGAAAAGAAGAGAGTTGGCTGTGTACAGCCAAGAGGCTGTTTCGGTCTGGGGCACCGGACTGTCCGGTGGTGCACCGGACAGTGTCCGGTGCGCCAGGCTGCCTCGGCCGAAGAGGTCGCTCTCGGGAATTGGCTAACGGCGTACGGCTAAAATTCACCGGACTGTCCGGTGTGCACCGGACTGTCCGGTGAGCCAACGGTCGGCCGGGCCAACGGTCGGCCGCGCGATCTGCGCGGGACACGTGGCCAAGCCAACGGTCGGAAGGGGGCACCGGACTGTCCGGTGTGCACCGGACATGTCCGGTGCGCCAACGGCTCCCGCATCTGCAACGGTCGACCGCGCTGTTTAAGGAAGGAAATCGGGCACCGGACAGTGTCCGGTGTGCACCGGACTGTCCGGTGCGCCCGACGGCAGAAGGCAAAGATGGCCTTCCAGATTTATTCTCAACGGCTCCTAGCTGCCTTGGGGCTATAAAAGGGACCCCTAGGCGCATGGAGGGTGAAACCAAGCACACCAAGCAACCTTAGAGCATTCTTGATCATCCACACTCAATCTTTGCGCATTCGTTTGTCATTCTAAGTGATTCAAGCTCCGTTCTTGTGAGAACTTTGAGATAGTCTTTGAGCTCGATTCTTGGCCGTGTGTGTGCGCATTTCGCTGTGGATTTGTGTGTGTTGCTTCCCTCCCTTACTCCGTATTTCTTTGTGAATCTCAAGTGTAAGGGCGAGAGACTCCAAGTTGTGGAGATTCCTCGCAAACGGGAAATTGAAAGGAAAAGCATAACACTGTGGTATTCAAGTTGATCATTGGATCACTTGAGAGGAGTTGAGTGCAACTCTCGTCCGTTGGGACGCCACAACGTGGAGTAGGCAAGTTTTGTACTTGGCCGAACCACGGGATAAATCACTGTGTCTACTCTGTGTTGAACTCCTTGTGGTTATCATATTGTGCAAGATCTTCTCTCTAGCCACTTGGCATTAACTGTGCTAACACTTAATCAAAGTTTTGTGGCTTAAGTTTTTGAAGTATACAGGATCACCTATTCACCCCCCCTCTAGGTGCTCTCACCCATGTGTGCTTTTGGGGATGTTAGGCCTTGCCTTGGCTAGGGATGTGGTGGTGGCAATACACATGTTGCCTTCCTTTATGGCGATGAAGTCCAGGATCATAAAGGCGATCATTGTCTTAGGGAGGAAGGCACTACAAGAAGTAACTGGAGCCATATAGGGAACAAAATGTAGCACACAAAAGCACCTTTCTAGCGTGCCAACTATCGTGGTTTTGTATGTTGGGGACTTGTTCTCAAATGCTATGAATTAATAACAAGGCAACACAAAATGTTTAAATGTTAATGCCCTTCGTTCTTCGAAGCATTATTTCTCTTAAGATATAATGATCTTTAGATGAAGGTCATGAAGGACGTACCTTCATCATTGCAATATACGTTAATGAAAGAAGAAGCATGTGAAATGTAAGAGACAACGTGAATAATCATATAACATTATTAATTCAACTTTATTATATTATCATGGATAAACAGAAATAATATAGAATTACATTTGTACCTTCGGCTTGACGGAAGGAGAAAATACAAGCGTGACACATGAGCGAGTACAAGTCAGCGTGCCTGATGGAGATTTTTTAGACTAGTTTGAGGAAATCCCCTACGTACAATATGGTATTCATGTCTTATTGTTGATTTCATGTGTTACAAGGTGGAGCCACGAGCTCTCATTCTGGTGTGAGGCGTGTACATGCTGAATTTGCTTCCACTTTACGATGAGGCCCCCATTTATTTATATAGCCGAGGGAACGGGTGTCCATCGTTACATGAATATTTTGATGGGTATATCATTTCTTACCTTTGGATACAAGTTCCTTCTAGTGTTCTCTAAAGGTCCGCCATGTCGAGCGTGCTCATCCCAACATTCCTGAGCTAACCAGACTATGGGGGTAGTTGGATCTTGCACGTGTCTGAGGCCTTGCCATGAGGCGTGTCTCTAGGGGTTGTATGAGTAGTTCTCCTTGGAGTTCCTTTCTTTTACTCTTGTCTTCTCCATGTATTTTGACTATCTTATGCCTAAGGCAGGGACTACCATGTTTCGTGGCTCATTTTTGTTCTAAGGTGAGGTGGTTTGATAGAGAGTCCTTGGAGTCCTTTCTTATAGTACCTATTTATCCTTTGCATACCCTATGTCATGGGTGTGCGGCAAAAGGTTATCGTGTCTTAAATGCGCTATCCTTTTATGTTGGCTTTTGTGCCATGGTGTCCCATTGATGACATACAATCTGGTTCTGCCTTGGCCAAGTTCAAGGCCATTTGACCGAAGAGATCTAGGTCAGAGCTTGTTTGAGGTGATCAAGGTTGGGACCGACTAGACAGAGGGTCTAGGTCGGGGAATCTATGGTCGGGAAAACTCTGGTCAGGTTCGTCATGGTTAGATCTGACCTGGTTAAGGTGACTATGTTAGGTCTACCTTTTCTCGGGGTCATCTTGTACCATGTGGAAGCTCTTGCCTTTTAGAGTCGTCTTTTATGCTATTTTAAGGTACCCAATGTATGGGTATGCATCTCTATGTGTGACATGCTTGTGTTCAGTTTACTACATACAAGGACTAAAGCATCTATCACCTACTAACATAACAATAATTAAAATCACCATTTAATTCGCTATGGATTAAATGTGTCCGTAGTCACGAACCTTTTGCAGAATTGAGAAATAACTAGCCTGAGAATCAAACAATAAAAAAATGATTGTAACAATGGAGAGAGAGAGGTAGTGAAAGACATCTCCTTGAATGAGTGTTCTCGGAATGGGTGCAACTAAGGAGGTCGTGGGATTTTATGCTGTATATCCATCATTGTCGACTGAAAAAACCAAAAGATAGCAATGATAAAGCTATATAACACTACCAGCTCTCAAGCCAAAAACCGGTAGTAACATATATTACCACCGCTTGAAGCCACCGGTCGACATTTTACTGTGGCTTGAGACCTTAGTAATACTTTACTGCTGGTTTATGGCTTAAACCGATAATGATATATAGATTTTCACCTCCCCTTCTTTAACAACATCCAATTATTTTTTAGAATTTAAAGTTAAAAAAACGGCAACATACAATAGGGACGACGGCGAAAATCTGTTGTATAGTAGTGCTTAATACCGTGCATATTAATTTCCCTTTCATGAGCTATATAAAAAAACCCATTTTAATTTCAGACAAGGCGGCAATCACGTGCGGGCATCATTGACCAACATGTGGTTCACTTGATGGCATATAGATTATAGATAGACATGTCGTCGGTATTACCATTAGACTCCCGGATATACACGGCGTTGTCCTTGCAGACATTAACATAGACTCTCGCGCGCAGATATATTTTAGGTCGTTAAGTTACTTTTCGATATGCAAACGATTGCAGAAAACCCACAAACAACGTGTAGTAGTAATATATACAAATATTTTTAAGGAAAATTTCGCAAATAATGGAGAATATGTATCAAGATTTTCATACGTCTTTTCGAGGGCATGCAATGACGCGACGCAGCTAGCTTCTGACCGAATCTAATTTGGCCTCTGACTAATCTTTGCACTTCTCTCACAGGAACCTACGAGAGCTAGTTAGTAGTAATTATATTAAACCAGGCGTCGTAGACAAACTTGCATTGCGTTGCGTGTAGCCGTGTATATATAAGGCCTTGGGGATTTGGGTGGATAAAAGCACTCTAAGAAGACACACACACATATATATGGTTGCATATATTGCCTGCCATAGAGAGAGGGAAGTTAATAACAGTAGTACCGACTGAGAAGCACTGCACGATGAGCAAGACGATGCTTCCCATTGCAGCAGCCCTCTTTTCCTTCTACGCAGCTGTGGCCCTGCTCGGAGGATCTGCAGGCGGCCAAGCGGCGGTGGTCGAGCACACCTTTGTTGTGAGTAGAGAAACGCATATATGCCCTTGTGCTCTCGGGCATGCATGCAACCGATCGAGATCGATTTTTCATTTTCAAGATTCTTGAGTAGCTTCTGCACTTGTCTCTTTTTTTTAACCTCTTTTCAACTGAAATGAAAGCTTAACTTTGATAGATCTCTTTCTCTCTCTCTTTTTTTTTAACCTCTGGACACCTGGTGCATATGCATGTGACTGCTTAATCACAGGTAAAGCAAGTGTATATCCGACACCTCTGCAATGATACGCTGGCCACTGTGGTCAACGGTCAGTTTCCAGGCCCACCGGTAGAGGCCACGGAAGGGGACACGGTGATTGTGCACCTGGTCAACGAGTCGCCCTTTGAAATAACAATTCACTGGTACGTACGTGTGGAAGCTTGAGTGGCGGCGAGCTACTACCACCAGCCAATTAAATTAAACCAAGCATTATCCGGTCACGTAATGACAATAATAATTAATTAATTAATTAATTAATTAATTAATTAATATTACAGGCATGGCGTAAAGCAGCGCCTGACGTGTTGGGCCGATGGCGCCGGAATGGTAACGCAGTGCCCAATCCAGCCCAACTCCACGTTCACCTACCGTTTCAAGGTGGACGGGCAGGAGGGCACGTTGTGGTGGCACTCCCACGTCTCCATCCTCCGGGCAACCCTGCATGGCATCATCATCATCCGCCCCAAGTCCGGCTCTTACCCATTCCAGAATCATCAGCCTCATGTGGATGTTCCCATCATCATAGGTACGTACGTACGTACGTCCATTCCAGCTATGCATCTCAAGCTCTGAACCAAATGAATTAAACTGGCAGGTGAATGGTGGCAGAGAGATTTGATGAAAGTGGACAAGAACTTCTCCAATGGCGGCTCGTTCAGTGATAACCCCGCTGGGGCGACTATCAATGGAAAACTTGGCGATCTCTACAACTGCTCCGGTATCATTACAGTATATATATATGTATAACCAAATTGACCAACATTTTCCGGCCATGAAATTGAAAACTTGTGCATATATGCAGGCGTCGTAGAGGACAACTTCGTTCTCAACGTGGAGCAGGGGAAGACGTACATGCTCCGGCTCGTGAACGCGGCGCTCTTCTCCGAGTACTACTTCAAGGTCGCCGGCCACAAGTTCACCGTGGTGGGCGCCGACGCCAACTACATCACGCCGTACACCACCGACGTGGTGGCCATCGCGCCCGGCGAGACGTTCGACGTGCTCATGGTCGCCGACGCCCCGCCCTGCCGCTACTACATGGCCGCGCTCGCCAACCAGCCGCCGGCGCCGGACCCGCAGATCCCGGTGTTCGTATCCAGAGGCATAGTGCAGTACGCCAACGACGACACAACCGGAGCCGCGGCCAGCGGGTGCAGAGACGGCCGCCCGCCTCCCATGCCGGAGATGCCCGACCAGCACGACACGACCACGACGTTCCACTTCCACGGCAACCTGTCCGGCCTGCCGACGCACCCGCTGCTGCCGCAGCTCCGGGGCCGCGTCGACGACCGCCTCTTCATCTCGCTCGGCAAGGGCACCATCTGCCCAGGGGACAGGCCGTCCTGCAGGCGGGGAGGCGGCGACGAGGCCGAGGCCATCGAGGTGGCCTACATGAACAACGTCTCCTTCCGCCTCCCCGAGAGGATGTCCATGCTGGAGGCGCGGCAGTACGGCGGCAACGCCGGCCTCGCCGTGCAGGAGCTGCCGGCCAGGCCGCCCAGCGTGTTCAACTTCACCGACCCGGCGCTCATCCCTGTCGGCCCCGGCGTGCCGCTCGAGAAGATCGAGGCCACGCGGAAGGCCACCACGGTGCGCCGCTTCGCGCACAACGCCACGGTCGAGGTGGTGTTCCAGAGCACGGCCACCATGCAGAGCGACTCCAACCCCATGCACCTCCACGGCCACGACTTCTTCGTGCTCGCGCAGGGCCACGGCAACTACGACCCGGCCAAGCACGTCAGGACCTACAACCTCGTCGACCCCTTGCTCAAGAACACGGTGCAGGTGCCCAGGCTTGGCTGGGCCGTCGTCCGCTTCGTCGCCGACAACCCGGGCGCGTGGTTCATGCATTGCCACTTCGAGTTCCACATCGCCATGGGCATGGCCACGGTGTTCGAGGTGGCCAACGGAGCCACGCCGGATGACACGCTGCCCCCGCCGCCGCCAGATCTTCCCAAGTGCATACCACACAAGAAGGAATAATAAGAAAAATACAGCAGCTTAAGGCCAATACGTACGTAATACGGTAGTATATTTATTATTATTATTATATTCGAGCAAGTTTGCAGAAGATGATGGACACTATATTTGAAAAAGAAGATCCACGCTATGGCTGGTTAAGGCATCTTCCATTGGAGAAAATGCTATTGTATTAATCACCTTATTTTTGACTAATTCTTGTGACGACCAAGGTAGTCTAGTTTTGAATAAATTGATTACTGCTTTGTTGAGACAGAGACGGACACAATTCTAGGCCACCACGAAAGGCTGATGGCGGAGTGATGACTGTTGGTGTGAAAGAGAACCTCACCTACTTGGTGGAGGTTGCAAGGGTATTGGACGAGTTAAGGGGTAGTTTGGAGACTTAAATGCTCTTGGATTCTAATCTTTTTTTGGGTGAGCAATATCAGGAGGTGTCATTTGAATAACACATTTAGTTATTTATGGGCCCTTTCTATAGATAAAGGGAGGATGGCAGAGTTGTGGTTGTTGGTGTGAAGTGAATGGGTGACTGGGTGTAAATGAGAACCTCACCTACTTGGTGGAGGTAGCACGGGCATTGGGCAAGTTAGGGCATGTACAAGCATATAGAATGTGTTTGGTTTGGCTTTTGCCCCCTAAAAGCCAAAAGCCTAACCAAAAGACTGGATCTAGAAATCAGTTTTTTTAAAAGCTGATTTTCTCGCAGTACAAAACTAAAAACACATCTGAATCTGCTTTTTGCAGCTTTCAGATGAAAAGGTTAAATAAACTAAAAATACATTAGCTCGGGGTGGGGGTCATATGAACATCGTCCATAAAGTGAATGGAGTAATAATTGGATTTTTAGTTTATGTGAAAGGGTGAAATAATAAGTTTGTGTGAGATATGTTGTGATTAGGCTAAACCTAACTATATTTCTAATATTTCTAATTCTAGCTTGAGGTGTGGTGCTTATCCAGAAATGGACATTTAGAAATCTAAAATATTTGGATTCATATCTGCTGAAACTTGAAGCATGGATATCTATATTCATACCCATTTATAATATGAATATCAAAACATAAATTCGTTTTTCATTATTTTTCTTTATCTTATTCTAAATCTGTCGATAAAAAGAATATAATATCAAATATTTATTTGTATTTACGAAGAACAATGCATAATAAATTTATTCTAAAATTTTATTTTCCATAATTATGGTCTAATTATTTAATTTCAGTATTATTAAGATGTATTGGAACTATTTCGTAGCATATTTATAAGTAACCTTTAACATTCATTTTGTACCATTAATTATACATAAATTTTAAATTAATTTTATCATTTTTCTAATTTAGTTTATACCTAACATATTCATTATTAAAAATTATTTTAACACAATTGATTTATTTTTACTATTTTATATTATGTTATATATTTTTTAATTTAATTATAGATATTATATAAAGCATCATTGATATATTTAATTAATAAAAATTTGCTGATGACTATATTAGTTTTTATCAGCTATTCTTGTCTTATGTACTTACACTTAATTCTCTGCTTGTGCAATGATTTTATAATTGATAAAGCAAAATGACTACTTGTTGCATATATTTATGTTTAAATTTGTTCATTTAACCTATCATTTCATTAAATATTATCTATTATAGTTTAGTTTACTTTGATTTTAGATATTGTTAGGAGACTTCATTTTGGTTGTCGACAAATCTTGTAATAAAATGTTATTCATCTATGTTAAATTTAATAATGTGTACTTTGAGTTAAATTAAATAAATAGTTGAATAGAAATCCAAATCTGAAATATTTAATTTGTATTTGTATTTGACAAAATCCATATCCGTATTTGAATCTAAACTAAAATATGGTAAAAGCAACATATGAAGGTTCCATATTTCCATCCGTAGGTGATTAGCTTGTCGCTATGGGGAAGGAGTTGTAAGGTTATCTTCAATAGTCTCACGTATCTCACTTATCTCATCTTGTTTTTTTAAGCTTTACTTTATGAACAATGTCGTCTGCAGTGCAAAATAGTATAAATTAGTGTTTTGTATGACCATATACATGGTCCTGTAGAGGCTATCTAATGTTATCTCTAACAGCTTACTTATCCTTATTTCTCATTCCAAACTCTACTATATAAACAGTATAGTCTACAATACAAAACCATATTTTGCATGTCTATATGCATGATCCGTTGGTCATAGCCTAAGGTGTGGTTGGTCAATGAGATGAGACTACCATAGGAGCGTGTTGGATATATTGGACTCCGCAAAGATATTTAGGTAGTGTTTGGTTCTGAAGCCTGTTGAGATGGAGCTGTTGTTGTTCGATTATTCCTGTCCCATATGGATTTGATGGGATTGGAAAAAATTACCAAAGATTTTGACTTGTTTAGGATTTAAACCTACCAAAACCCACTCAATCCATATGGATGTTGGGGCGAAGGCGAAGACGCTACCCTTCGCGTGAAGCCTTTGTCGCCTCGCTACACCAATGAAGGCGAGATGATCGGCGCGGTTGCCCTTCGTCCTCTCCATTGCAAGACGGAGGCCAGACTCCAACGAAGTCTGACCGTCATGTGTCCTCATCTCGCCCAGAGGCCCACGTGGAATTCGGCCCACTGTAACGGGCCCCGCGTGGACAAGCATGTTACGGGCCTCATCTGTAATAGCTTTTCTGTAATGACGGTCTGTAACCTCCCTTTATGGGAATATTCTGGGGATAGTCTGGGTACCCAAGGGCATAAACGTCCTTTCCCTAGAACGTTGGACACTCGGGTACCTATAAATACCCCTGTACAATGTCCTTGAGAGGCCAGATTAACAGAGCAATTGTCATCCCGCGTTAAACTTTGCTTGCACTCTTCCCACTTCCCCGTTGAATCCACTTGCCCAGGAGAGCAAGTTCCAACATTTGGCGCCCACCGTTCGTGCTACGAACAAACCACCCGCGATGGCCCCCAAGAGAGCTACTTCTAAGGCAGCCCCATCCGTCGATGAAGCGGCAAAGGCGGTGCTCTCAAAGACAACACCCACCAAGAAGCCTCCGAAGACGAAGCTCTCAGCAAGAGACAACGCCAAGAACACCCCACTCCCGAAGGCACTGTACGCACCTGCAGCTCCGGAGGGCAACCACAAGCACCACCCCCAGGCTTCGCTCCACTAGAGGGCGAAGACGCAGCAGAGGACGGCGAAGTCATCGGCATCTCAGCCGAAGAACAACTACAACTACGGGCCCTGCGCATCAAGAACCGCAACCTCCAAAAACAGAGAGACATCCTCGAGGCCAAGCGCCAACATGTCACCGCGCAAGCCAAAGTGCGCCAGATGATACGAGACGAGGAACAAAGAGCCCGGGAGCTCTAGCAAGAGATCGCGATCATGCAGAGCGAAGGCCAGCATGATCTGCAGCACGACCCGCCCCTCCAACAGCGCGCGCCAGCCGGAGACTTATTCATACCCCAGCGTGGGCCCTTCGTCCCGCATGCCGCAACTTTCCAAGGCATCAATTACCTTGATGAGCGAAGCCCCCTGGTCCCGCAACTCCAAGAGTCACCGTGGCTCACCAACTTTAGAGTAGGGACGCACTCAAAGTACAACGGTAGCACCGACCCAGCACAATACATTATGAGCTACCAAGTCACCGTCGTATCGGCCGGAGGGGACGACACCACAATGGCCAAGTCGTTCATCATCACCCTCGAGGGTCCGGCCTTGACCTGGTACACCAGGCTGCCACCGTTGTCCATCGACTCCTGGAAGGACTCCGGGATAAGTTTCTGCTCAATTTCCAAGGGTACCAACCCAATACCAACGCCTTGGCCGAACTATCACTCTGCAAGCAGCAAGAGAAGGAAACCCTACAGGAGTACTACCGCAAGTTCCTGACTCTCAAGTCACAACTGCCTTCGGTTGACGACCACATCGCGATACATTACACCATCAACAGCCTTCGGGCTGGCGTCCTATACAGTCACTGCATCAGGGACCCACCCAAAAATCTCTAGGAACTATATCAGCTATTCGAGAAGTACGCTAGATCTGAAGAGCTACACCAGCGAAAGGTCGAGTCCCAAAGAAAGCCCAAGGACCCTCTATTGGAACTTGCCGCCTTCGCAAGTTGATCCAACGGGGGAGTAAAAGCAGTGTAAACGGGGCTACAACTTGAGATGGCAATAGCTCTATTAACCTAGCCCCTCAAGGGCATTGTGCGGGGGTATTTATAGGTGCCTGAGTGCCCAGCGTCAAGGATTAAGGACGCATGTGCCCTCAGGAGCCTAGGTTCTCCCGGAATATTCCCATTAAAGCAGGGTTACAGACTGTAATAATAGAAAAACCTTTACAATTTAGGCCCGTAATGCGCAGCAACAGCGCGGGGCCCGTTATGACGGGCCGGATTGTACGTGGGCTCTCACGCTGGGCGACCCCGCGGGACGAAGCGGCCTCGCCATGGGTCTTCGTCCTTCAGTCGCGTCGGGCGAAGGGTGCAGTCCGTCAGTCGTCGTCTCCGTTGGTGCAGCGAGACTGGCGAAGGCATCGAGCGGAGGGTAGCGTCTACGCCTTCGCCTCAACATTTGCCCTCCGAGGGACCAGTTCGACCAAGTCATCTGGTGCCGAAGGCGTCGCTAGATGGTGGAGACGCTGCCCTCGCTCAAAGTGGTTCCTCGGGGGTTTTTGACATGACCGTTGATTGACGCCGCACTGTTGGATTGCAGGTTTCCCGAAGCGCCGCGCCCTGTGTATAAAAGGGGGCGGGAGGCGGCGCCTTTTGAACTTTATCTCTCCGCGCGCCGCGAAAACCCTAACCACCTTTTCAAACCGCCCGCTTGCTCGTCTGCCCTCCTTGCTCCTGCTCGCCGGAGATCTGGCCCGTGTGAAGCAGACCGCCCGCCGCCGCCGACGGTACGTAGCCATGTCGTCATCTTCCTCTTCTGCTGCTGATACGCCACCGGTCGGCGAATCGTCCGAGGAGACGCTGAGCAATGTGGCGGCGGAGGAGTTGCGTCCCAGCGACACAGTGGAATTCAGCGTGTCGCGGATGTCCTCGGTCCGCATGCATGACATGCAACAGCTTGGGTATTTTGGCGGTGGAGTGGCGCGTGTGCCGGGGGCAGAGGAGGTCCCCAAGCCAGAAGGCGAGCTGGTCGCCTTCGAGGCTTTTTTCGCCGCTGGCCTTCGTCTGCCCGCGCATCGATTGTGGGAGAAGTTCTGCGCAGATTCGAAGTCCAAGTCCACCAGTTGACACTGAATGCCATGGTGGCCCTGGCAAAGTATGTCTGGGCGACGACTTTGTACGGCGGGTAGCCATCGATCGAAGTCTTTGTGAAGCACTATTGTCTGCATTGGCAGAAAAGGAAAATTGGAAATAAGATTGCTCAATTTGGATCTTGCACATTTACGCCGAAGACCGGTAAGACTTCGATGGAAGTCGTGGAGTTGGTTCCCTGCACCCGCAATAAGTGGGGCAACTGGTGGGAATTTTGGTTCTACGTTGCCGAAGGCACAGTCGAAGGCCAACCAGGGCTTCCCGTGGCCGTTATGTGTTCACATTATTACGTGGCGTATCCGCAGTTTGAGGTAGCGGAGAAGGATGAAAACGAGGGGGCCCTTCGGTGCGCGGCCCGCATGAGTAGCGGGCGCGACCTCGTTGAGGAATTTGTCGGGTATGGGGTATGGCCCTTGGCGCGTGGCTGGGCGCTGGGCGAAGTATGCCCTCGCCAGATGCCCTCCCGTGGCGGGATGTTGGTGCGGAGTCCTGCCTTCGCACTGGATCTGCATGGCTGAGATCCTGCCGCATTCGTGCGTGAAGCGAAGGACGGCGCGACGAGGATCGTGGGGCAGTACGTGCCGAAGACGGAGGGTCTGCGGAGCTGGGATATCTGCGGGGCCAATGACAGGCTGAATCGGGTCTTCGAGTTGAACCGCTTGCCTTACGGCGGTTACCCCGGGGAAGACGCCGCCAACCGCCGCGGGAAGAAACCGATGGGCGGTACCGAGGAAGGGCCATCGCAGGAGGCCGCCCCGATCACTAAGAAGAGAAAATTAGGTATCATGGTGGGAAAAAAGAGGGTGTCTGATAATTTTGTTGTGGAGTTGATGGAGACATGCGCGGCCCCCGGGGGGAGGATGTCTTCGCACGAGCTCCGGGAGTCTTCGGCGCAAATGCTGGAGGTTACCGGGGGTCGGTGGCCAAAGAATCTTCCGATCCCCTGGGCAGAGGGCGAAGACATGTCTACGTCTCGTATAGCTCGTGGATTGAAGATTTTCCCTTACGGATGGAATATTGCTCCTGTTGTGTCGGCAGTGATGAACAAGGATCGGCAGGAAGCTGCGCAGAAGCGTCGGGCATTCGTCCGGCTCCCTGAGGCCAGGCCGAAGAGGGCGCGGGGGGGTGCGAAGGCTGCCGTCCTCGGCGGTAGCCAGCCTTCGCTGGCTGCGAAGGCGGCCGCGCCTGGATCTGGCAAGTTGCCGGAGAGCGCGAAGGCGACCGGCGCTGGCGGGAGCAAGTCCGCCCCAGAGGGAGCTGCGAAGGTCTGGGAGCTGCCTTCGCCGGGGAAGCGTCTTGCCGACTTCGGCACAGACATTTGCGTGGACGACTATCTTGTCGGTAAGCTTTTTTTTAACCGATGATACGTTGCAGGGTCGGGCGAAGGGCAACTTGTTGCCATCTCGCCTGCGGTGGCAGCCACGACGACTGCCGCGGTTTTTGGGGTGAAGGGTGGCGCTTTCAGCGCTGGTGGCGAGGTGTCGGCGGCCACTGCCGTCAAAGATGAGGCGGGCACTGTGTCCCGCCGGCTGCGGGAAGCGTCGCTGCAGCTGAATCAAGTAAGTTGAGGTAGGCTTCGCTGTGGGCCGCTTTCATGGTGATTGTGGACTGATGCGCATCTGTTAGGCGGCCGACTTCGCCGACCGCGTGGCGTCGGGCGCCCTTACGGCGGGCGTGGATGCCGAAGTCGAGAGACTTCGGGCGCAGCACGCGGACGCCGTCCGGGAAAAATCGGCTGCGGAGAGCAAAAACCGCAGGCTGGCGGAAAAGGTGGCCGCCCTGGAGAGCGAAAGGACTGACCTCCGGCGCCAGCTGGTGGAGGAAAGGAAGGAGGCCAATCAGGCCATCACCAAGGCACAAACGGCTCAGGCGGAGGCCAAATTGGCGAGGGCGGAGGAGAGTCTCGCTAGCCAGTGCGCCGAGGAATGGGAGGCGCGGTTCAACGCTCTGCAGGCCCGCGTGGAGAGGGCCGAGGCTTCTACTCGCGTGGAGGTTGAGCGGACGCGCAAACAGCTCGTGGACTCGTACAGCGAGCTGGGTGCGCGGACTGCTGACTTCGAGGTGCCCGACCGAGAGGCGGGCCTTCGGTTCCTCGAATGGCTGCAAGAGAAGTTGCAAGCGCTCCCGACCATTGTGGCGGGCTTCATGTCGTATGCCTCCCTCGTCACCTGCGAGGGGGCTATGAATGCGCTGTCCCGCCAGGGGTGCCATCACTATGAGGTCTTCGACCGATCTGATGAAGATTTTGGGCGCAAGATTTTTAAGGTCGAAGACCCTGTGGTGAAGGACGCCGGGGGCCCTCTTCGACCGGATGTGGGGCCCCCACGGTCGGGAGGCGGTTTGGGAACGGGCTGACCGGGCGAGGGATCAGGTAAAGTTTGTGTTTTGTTTTGTGTTGTGGAATGTGGGTGTACGCTGGTGTACTGAATCGGTGTGCTGCGCTGCAGATGGTGTGTGCTGAGGAGGTGGAGGACTTCGGGCATCTGAACAGCGCGCTGCCCGAAGCGGAGGCCGACCCGGTGATGGCCGAGGCTGAGGTCAACCCAGCGCCACTCCCAGAAACCGGTGAAGGTTCCCACACTGCCCCTGCGTCTACTGTGTCTGGTGGAGGCTCGCCGGGAGCCACCGTACCGATGGCGGAGGATCCCCCGAAGGCGGCGACGGAGCCAGCGGCGGAAGATCCCGTCGCGACTGCTGGGTCTTCGCAGGTGGCTTAGTGTGTATGGGTAGTTAGGGAATTTTGTCTGTGTTACTGAACCTTGGTTGCTGCGCAGGTTCAGGATTTTGGGCCTGCGCACGCAACCGGTACTGGTAATTTTGTGGCGGCTTCGACCGTGGTCGCCAGAAATGAATCGGATGGGTCTACGTCTAAGTTTTCTGCGTTTGACGACTCTGCGAGTTCGGTTTTGTGGATGAAAGAGTCTTTGGAAGGGCGCCTTGGATGTGGCTGAGGCGGAGGCTTCTCCGCGTGTTACAGATGCTGAAATTTTGCCTGGTCCTAGTGTTGGGCGTAGGCGGCGAAGGGCGGTGGCGAAGCGTAGAGTGAGCGGGTTTGATAGTGGTCGGCTTCGTGTGGGCAGGGCTGGTAGGCAGGAATTGTTGTCCTCGACGGTTGGGGCGAGTGTGGATGAGGGGGAGTTGCGAAGGCTTTTTGAGGGTGAGGAGCTGAGGATAATGCTATTTAACTATAGGGAGATGGGGATCATTCCGAAGGTTGAGCCTATGTAAGGTGTGATGCCCTCGCTGTACACGTGTAACTGTAGTTTGTATGATAAGGTTGACTGCCTTCGCGCATCTGGGTGTGTTCGTAAGGTGTTGCGCACCCGGTCTGGTACATTATTGTGTCGGTCCGGCTGCGCCTGTAGACTTTCGGACTGATGTAATGCACCTTCGATTTTTACACTCGTTATGCTAGTCCGGCTGCACCCTTAGGCGACTTTTGCACGGGTAGTCTTTTGGAGAAGACTTGGAATTTGTGCACTTGCTGTGCTAGTCCGGCTGCACCCTTAGGCGACTTTTGCGCGGATTGTCTTTTGGAGAAGACTTCGATTTACGCACTTGTTGTGCTAGTCCGGCTGCACCCTTAGGCGACTTTTGCACGGATAGTCTTTTTGAGAAGACTTCGAATTTACGCACTTGTTGTGCTAGTTCGGCTGCACCCTTAGGCGACTTTTGCACGGATAGTCTTTTTGAGAAGACTTCGAATTTACGCACTTGTTGTGCTAGTCCGGCTGCACCCTTAGGCGACTTTTGCACGGATAGTCTTTTTGAGAAGACTTCGAATTTACGCACTTGTTGTGCTAGTCCGGCTGCACCCTTAGGCGACTTTTGCACGGATAGTCTTTTTGAGAAGACTTCGAATTTTACGCACTTGTTGTGCTAGTCCGGCTGCACCCTTAGGCGACTTTTGCGCGGACTGTCGCACGAGAGGGTAGCCATCGCTGCCCCTCGTGGTGACTTTTGTGTCGGTCGAATGTCGAAGACCGTTGATGCGATCTTTTTCGATGTAGTTTTTGCGGGGGATTTTTCACGTGTATATTACATGGCTCCACCTCGTTAAAAACCTCACCCCCGGGAGGAAAAGAGTGTGGGCCGGCTTAAAACTGTTCTGCGGATTACAAGGGCGAAGTGGCCCTGACGAGTTAAACAAAAAATTTGCGAAGATTATCAATGTTCCAAGAATGTTCTAAGTCTTCGCCGGATGGCGTTGTGAGCCTGTACGCGCTGGGGGACGCCTTCGTCTTGACGATGAAAGGGCCCTCCCATTTCGGCTCCAACTTGCCCCGGGACTCTGTCCGAGCTGTCCGGACGAGTACGAGGTCTCCTTCGTTGAACTCCCTCGGGATGACTGTGTGGTCGTGCCATGCTTTTGTCTGAGCTTGGTATTTGTTTAGAGCCTATAGGGCGAAGACGCGGTCTCCGTCGATGAGGTCCTTCGAAGTAGGCTCGTCTACGTCGGGGACGACCGACGCAACTGTCCGAGGTGACCCGTGTTTTATTTCTTGCGGAGTCATAGCCTCCGATCCGTATAGAAGGCGGAAAGGGGTGAACCCAGTCGCCCTGCACTCAGTTGTGTTCAGCGCCCAGACCACTTCGGGTAACAGGTCGGGCCACTTGCCTTTTTTGTCATCGAGGAGCATTTTCTTGACAGCTGTGAAAATTTTTCCGTTGGCGCGTTCCACGACTCTGTTGGATTGGGGGTGGTACACTGAGGCGAAGGCAAGCTTGGTGCCGATGGAGAAGCAGAAATCCTTGAAGTCTTGGCTGTCGAATTGCTTGCCATTATCGACTGTGAGTTCGGACGGGACTCCGAAGCGGCAAATAATATTTTGCCAGAAGAATTTCTGGGCTGTCTTCGATGTTATAGTGGATACTGCCCTTGCCTCAATCCATTTGGTGAAATACTCAACGGCGACGAAGGTGAACTTGAGGTTCCCCTGAGCCGTGGGCAGGGGCCCAACAATGTCCAGGCCCCAGCGCTGAAGAGGCCACGTGTGGGCGATTAGCTTCGTGAACTGCGAAGGGCGTCCTGAGCGTGGAGAAATTTTCTTACAGGCTTCGCAGGACCTTGTGACCCGATTTGCGGCGCAAATCATGGCGGGCCAGTAAAAACCTTGACGAATCACCTTTGCCGCTAGGGCCCTAGGCCCTGCGTGAGAGCCGCAAGTCCCGCTGTGGACCTAGCGCAGAATTTGGACGCCTTCAGTCTCGGTGACGCACTTAAGCATCGGTTGGCTGACCCCCTTCTTGTAAAGTTGGCCTTCGATCAACGCGAAGTCCCGGCTTCGGTGTTTGAGGCGCTTGGCCTCGTTGATGTCGGTTGGATGGTAGTACCCCTGCAGGAACAGGGTTATTGGTGCCCGCCAGTCTTCGGTCATGATGAGGTTGACTATGTGGTGGCCCTCGCTGTCATTGGTTATTTGGAGCCCCTCAGGGCTGCGGACGGCTGGCGTGCCGATGACGTGGTAGAACACGTCGGAGGGTAGGGCCTCGCCCCTGGCGGCTGCCTTGGCCAACGCATCGGCCTCCTCATTCTTGGCTCGGTCCACGTGCTGCAACGTGAAACCCTTGAATTGTCTTTCGAGGCTGCGGATGGCCGTGAGGTACTGCATGAGTGCGGGGTCCTTCGCTGCATAGTCTTTCTCGACCTGGCCGGCGACTACCTTGGAGTCTGTTCTGATGATGCAGGTGGTGACACCGAGTGCCCTTAGCTTGCGAAGGCCGAGGATGACAGCCTCGTATTCTGTTACGTTGTTGGTGCACCTATCAGACTCCAAAGCAAAGTTGAGGCGCGCTGCGTATCTGTGCTTGATCCCGGTGGGCGAAGTAATGACTGCAGCGGCACCTGCCCCCGCATGGCACCATGCGCTGTCGCAATGGATTGTCCACACTTTTTCTGTGGTCGGGTCCGGCTGTGTCATTGGCCCAGTCCAATCGACGACGAAGTCTGCCAGGACTTGTGATTTGATGGCTGTCCTGGGTTCAAATGTGATGTGGTAGCCGGAGAGTTCGGCTGCCCACTTGGCAATCCGTATTAACGCCTCTGGGTTTCTGAACAATTCGCTAAGTCCTCTATCTGAGGTGACCTGGACCTTGAATGCCTCGAAATAATGGCACAATTTGCGCGAGGCCATCACGACTGCATAGGCAATCTTTTCTAGTTCCGCCATATTACATTTTGATGTTGTGAGTACTTCAGAGACGTAATAAACTAGACATTGCCTGGTCGTGCCCTCTCTGGTCTGCTCTTGAACCAGTGCTGCGCTGACCGCATGTGGCGAAGCCGCGACATAGAGCAATAGGGGTAGCGAAGGTGAAAGGGAATTAGGCTTACACCTAGTTCCTAAATAATTTTGGTGGTTGAATTGCCCAACACAAATATTGGACTGACTAGTTTGCTCTAGTGTATAAGTTATACAGGTGCAAAAGGTTCACATCTAGCCAATAAAAAGACCAAGTGTTGGATTCAACAAAGGAGCAATAAGGCAACCGAGGGCACCTCTGGCTGGAGGCACCGGACTGTCCGGTGTGCACCGGACAGTGTCCGGTGCGCCCGTAGACTTCGTTTTCTACCCTTCGCCAGAGGACTTCGACTTCAACCCTTCGCCCTCGGGAATTCGCGGAGGCCGGCGCGCTATAATTCACCGGACTGTCCGGTGTGCACCGGACATGTCCGGTGCGCCAACGAACCGCGGCCTCCGGAACTCGTCATCCTCGGGTTTTCACGACAGCCGCTCCGCTATAATTCACCGGACTGTCCGGTGTGCACCGGACTGTCCGGTGTGCCAGCGGAGCAACGGCTCTCTGCGGCGCCAACGGCTCCCTGCGGAGCATTAAATGCGCGCGCAGCGCGCGCAGACGTCAGGGCTGCCCATACCGGTGCACCGGACATCAAACAGTGCATGTCCGGTGTGCACCGGACACTCAGGAGGGCCCACAAGTCAGAAGCTCCAACGGCTAGAATCCAACGGCAGTGATGACGTGGCAGGGGCACCGGACTGTCCGGTGTGCACCGGACTGTCCGGTGCGCCATCGAGCAGACGCCTCCAGCCAACGGTCAAGTTTGGTGGTTGGGGCTATAAATACCCCAACCACCCCACCATTCATTGCATCCAAGTTTTCCACTTCTCAACCACTTACAAGAGCTAGGCATTCAATTCTAGACACATTCAAAGAGATCAAATCCTCTCCAATTCCACACAAAGTCCTAGTGACTAGTGAGAGTGATTTGCCGTGTTCATTTGAGCTCTTGCGCTTGGATTGCTTCTTTTCTTTCTCACTTGTTCTTGAGATCACAACTCCATTGTAATCAAGGCAAGAGGCACCAATTGTGTGGTGGCCCTTGCGGGGAAGTTTTGTTCCCGGTTGATTGAGAAGAAGAGAAAGCTCACTCGATCCGTGGGATCGTTTGAGAGAGGGAAAGGGTTGAAAAAGACCCGGCCTTAGTGGCCTCCTCAACGGGGAGTAGGTTTGTGAGAACCGAACCTCGGTAAAACAAATCCGCGTGTCACACTCTTATTTGCTTGCGATTTGTTTTGCGCCCTCTCTCGCAAACTCGTTTATATTTCTAACGCTAACCCGGCTTGTAGTTGTGATTATTTTTGTAAATTTCAGTTTCGCCCTATTCACCCCCCCCCTCTAGGCGATTATCAATTGGTATCGGAGCCCGGTGCTTCATTAGAGCCTAACCGCTCGAAGTGATGTCGGGAGATCACGCCAAGAAGGAGATGGAGACCGGCGATAAGCCCACTACAAGCCAAGGGAGCACTTCATCGGAAGAGTCCCGCACCAAGAGAAGGGAGAAGAAGAAGAAATCCTCCAAGCGGAAGGAGAAAAGATCTCCCTCTTCTCACCACAAGGAGAAGAAGGAAAAATCTTCTTCTCACAAGCCGCATCGGAGTGGGGACAAGCCCAAGAGGATGAGGAAGGTGGTCTACTATGAGACCGACACTTCATCGACATCTACCTCCGGCTCCGACGCGGCGTCCGTCACTTCTAAACGCCAAGAGCGTAAGAAGTATAGTAAGATTCCCCTACGCTATCCTCGTGTTCCTAAACATACACCTCTACTTTCCGTCCCATTAGGTAAACCACCAACTTTTAATGGTGAAGATTATGCTATGTGGAGTAATTTAATGCGATTTCATCTAACCTCTCTCCACAAGAGTATATGGGATGTTGTTGAGTATGGTGTATAGGTACCATCTATAGGGGATGAGGACTATGACACGGACGAAGTGGCCCAAATCGAGCACTTCAACTCCCAAGCCGCAACCATCCTCCTTGCCTCCCTAAGCAAGGAGGAATACAACAAAGTACAAGGGTTGAAGAACGCCAAAGAGATTTGGGATCTTCTCAAGACGGCGCACGAAGGTGATGAACTCACCAAGATCACCAAGCGGGAAACGATCGAGGGGGAGCTCGGTCGCTTCCGTCTTCGCCAAGGGGAGGAGCCACAAGACATGTACAACCGGCTCAAGACCTTGGTGAACCAAGTGCGCAACCTCGGGAGTACAAAATGGGATGACCACGAAGTGGTTAAGGTTATTCTAAGAGCTCTTATTTTCCTTAACCCCACACAAGTTCAATTAATTCGTGGTAATCCAAGATATCCACTAATGACCCCCGAGGAAGTCATCGGGAATTTTGTTAGTTTTGAATGCATGATTAAGGGCTCCAAGAAGATCAACGAGCTTGACGAGCCTTCCACATCCGAGGCACAACCGGTGGCCTTTAAGGCAACGGAGGAGAAGAAGGAGGAGTCTACACCAAGTAGACAACCAATTGACGCCTCCAAGCTCGACAATGAGGAGATGGCCCTAATCATCAAAAGCTTTAGGCAAATCCTCAAGCAACGGAAGGGGAAGGACTACAAACCTCGTTCCAAGAAGGTTTGCTACAAGTGTGGTAAGCCCGGTCACTTCATTGCAAAATGTCCTATGTCTAGTGACAGTGACAGGGGCGACGACAAGAAGGGAAGAAGAAAGGAGAAGAAGAAATACTACAAGAAGAAGGGCGGCGATGCCCATGTTTGTCGGGAGTGGGACTCCGACGAAAGCTCAAGCGACTCCTCCGACGACGAGGACGCCGCCAACATCGCCGTCACCAAGGGCCTCCTCTTCCCCAACATCGGCCACAAGTGTCTCATGGCCAAGGACGGCAAAAGAAAGGTAAAATCAAGGTCCTCCAATAAATATGAAACATCTAGTGATGAGGATGATAAAAATGAGGAGGAAAACTTGCGTACCCTTTTTGCCAACCTTAACATAGAACAAAAGGAAAAATTAAATGAGTTAATTAGTGCCATCCATGAAAAGGATGATCTCTTGGACTCCCAAGAGGACTTCCTAATCAAGGAAAACAAGAAACATGTTAAGGTTAAAAATGCTTATGCTCTAGAGGTAGAAAAATGTAACAAATTATCTAGTGAGCTAAGCATATGCCATGACACTATTGCCAACCTTAGAAATGAAAATGTTAAATTAATTGCTAAGGTTGATTCTCATGTTTGCATTGATCCTAGAAATGATAATGTTGATTTACTAGCTAGGATTGATGAATTAAATGTCTCTATTGTTAGCCTTAGAAATGAGAATGAGAAACTAGTTGCTAAGGCTAAAGATTTTGATGTTTGCAATGCTACTATTTCCGACCTTAGAACTAAAAATGATTTGTTGCATGCTAAGGTTGTTGAACTTAAATCTTGCAAACCTTCTACATCTAATGTTGAGCATGTATCCATTTGTACTAGATGTAGAGATGTTAATGTTGATGCTATCCATGATCACTTAGCCTTAATTAAAAAACAAAATGATCACATAGCACAACTTAATGCTAAGATTAGTGAGCATGACTTAGAAAATGAAAAGTTTAAATTTGCTAGAAGCATGCTCAATAATGGGAGACGCCCGGGCATTAAGGACGGCATTGGCTTCCAAAGGGGAGACAATGTCAAAATTAATGCCCCTCCTAAAAACTTGTCTAACTTTGTTAAGGGCAAGGCTCCCATGTCTCAGGATAACGAAGGATACATTTTGTACCCTGCCGGCTATCCTGAGAGCAAGATTAGGAAAATTCATTCTAGGAAGTCTCACTCTGGCCCTAATCATGCTTTCATGTATAAGGGTGAGACATCTAGATCTAGGCAACCAACCCATGCCAAGTTGCCTAGAAAGAAAACCACTAATGCAGCAAATGATCATATTGTTTCATTTAAAACTTTTGATGCATCTTATGTTTTAACTAGCAAATCCGGCAAAGTAGTTGCCAAAATTGTTGGGGGCAAACACAAGGGCTCCAAGACTTGTGTTTGGGTACCCAAAGTTCTTGTATCTAATGCGAAAGGACCCAAAACCGTTTGGGTACCTAAAACAAAGAACTAAACTTGTTTTGTAGGTTTATGCATCCGGGGGCTCAAGTTGGATACTCGACAGCGGGTGCACAAACCATATGACAGGGGAGAAAAGGATGTTCTCCTCCTATGAGAAAAACAAAGATCCCCAACGAGCGATTACATTCGGGGATGGAAACCAAGGTTTGGTCAAAGGTTTGGGTAAAATTGTTATATCCCCTGACCATTCCATTTCTAATGTTTTTCTCGTAGATTCTTTAGATTATAATTTGCTTTCCGTATCCCAGTTATGTCAAATGGGCTACAACTGTCTATTTACTGATGTTGGTGTCACTGTCTTTAGAAGAAGTGATGATTCAATAGCATTTAAGGGAGTGTTAGAGGGTCAGCTATACTTGGTAGATTTTGATAGAGCTGAACTCGACACTTGCTTAGTTGCTAAGACTAATATGGGTTGGCTATGGCATCGCCGACTAGCCCATGTTGGAATGAAGAATCTTCATAAGCTTCTAAAGGGAGAACACATTTTAGGACTAACCAATGTTCATTTTGAGAAAGACAGGATTTGTAGCGCATGTCAAGCCGGGAAGCAAGTTGGCATCCATCATCCACACAAAAATATTATGACTACCGACAGGCCACTGGAGCTCCTACACATGGACTTATTCGGCCCAATCGCTTACATAAGCATCGGCGGTAGCAAGTATTGTCTTGTAATTGTGGATGACTATTCTCGCTTCACTTGGGTGTTCTTTTTACAGGATAAATCTTATACCCAAGAGACCTTAAAAGGATTCTTGAGACGGGCTCAAAATGAGTTCGGCTTGAGGATCAAGAAGATTAGAAGCGACAACGAGACGGAGTTCAAGAACTCTCAAATTGAAGACTTTCTTGAGGAGGAGGGCATCAAGCATGAGTTCTCTTCTCCCTACACTCCTCAACAAAATGGTGTAGTGGAGAGGAAGAATCGAACTCTATTGGACATGGCAAGAACCATGCTTGATGAGTACAAGACACCGGATCGGTTTTGGGCCGAGGCGGTCAACACCGCCTGCTACGCCATCAACCGGTTATATCTTCATCGAATCCTCAAGAAGACATCTTATGAACTCCTAACCGGTAAAAAGCCAAACATTTCATATTTTAGAGTTTTTGGTAGCAAATGCTTTATTCTTGTTAAAAGAGGTAGAAAATCTAAATTTGCTCCTAAAACTGTAGAAGGCTTTTTACTAGGATATGACTCAAACACAAGGGCATATAGAGTCTTTAACAAGTCCTCAGGACTTGTTGAAGTTTCTTGTGACGTTGTGTTTGATGAAACTAACGGCTCTCAAGTAGAGCAAGTTGATCTTGATGAGATAGGTGAAGAACAGGCTCCATGCATCGCGCTAAGGAACATGTCCATCGGGGATGTGTGTCCTAAGGAATCCGAAGAGCCTCCAAGTACACAAGATCAACCATCCTCCTCCATGCAAGCATCTCCACCAACTCAAAATGAGGATGAGGCTCAAAATGATGAAGAGCAAAATCAAGAAGACGAGCCACCTCAAGATGATAGCAATGATCAAGGGGGAGATACAAATGATCAAGAAAAGGAGGATGAGGAAGAACCAAGACCGCCACACCCAAGAGTCCACCAAGCAATCCAACGAGATCACCCCGTCGACACCATCCTCGGCGACATTCATAAGGGGGTAACTACTCGATCTCGGGTTGCTCATTTTTGTGAACATTACTCTTTTGTTTCCTCTATTGAGCCACACAGGGTAGAGGAAGCTCTCCAAGATTCGGATTGGGTGATGGCGATGCAAGAGGAGCTCAACAATTTCACAAGGAATGAGGTATGGCATTTAGTTCCACGTCCTAATCAAAATGTTGTAGGAACCAAGTGGGTCTTCCGCAACAAGCAAGATGAGCATGGTGTGGTGACAAGGAACAAAGCTCGACTCGTGGCCAAGGGGTATTCACAAGTCGAAGGTTTGGATTTCGGTGAAACCTATGCACCCGTAGCTAGGCTTGAGTCAATTCGCATATTATTAGCCTATGCTACTTACCATGGCTTCAAGCTTTATCAAATGGACGTGAAGAGTGCCTTCCTCAATGGACCAATCAAGGAAGAGGTCTATGTTGAGCAACCTCCCGGCTTTGAAGACAGTGAGTATCCTAACCATGTTTATAGGCTCTCTAAGGCGCTTTATGGGCTCAAGCAAGCCCCAAGAGCATGGTATGAATGCCTTAGAGATTTCCTTATTGCAAATGGCTTCAAAGTCGGCAAGGCCGATCCTACTTTATTCACTAAGACTCTTGACAATGATTTGTTTGTATGCCAAATTTATGTTGACGATATCATATTTGGGTCTACTAACAAATCTACATGTGAAGAATTTAGTAGGATCATGACACAAAAATTCGAGATGTCGATGATGGGGGAGTTGAAATATTTCCTAGGATTTCAAGTCAAGCAACTCCAAGAGGGCACCTTCATCAGCCAAACGAAGTATACTCAAGACATTCTTGCTAAGTTTGGGATGAAGGATGCCAAACCCATCAAGACACCCATGGGAACTAATGGGCATCTCGACCTCGACACGGGAGGTAAGTCCGTGGATCAAAAGGTATACCGGTCGATGATTGGTTCATTGCTTTATTTATGTGCATCTCGACCGGACATTATGCTTTCCGTTTGCATGTGTGCAAGATTCCAATCCGACCCTAAGGAATCCCACCTTACGGCCGTAAAACGAATCTTGAGATATTTGGCTTATACCCCTAAGTTTGGGCTTTGGTACCCTCGGGGATCCACATTTGATTTACTTGGTTATTCGGATGCCGATTGGGCGGGGTGCAAAATCAATAGGAAGAGCACATCGGGGACTTGCCAGTTCTTGGGAAGATCCTTGGTGTCTTGGGCTTCAAAGAAGCAAAATTCGGTCGCTCTTTCCACCGCCGAAGCCGAGTACATTGCCGCAGGACATTGTTGCGCGCAATTGCTTTGGATGAGGCAAACCCTGCGGGACTACGGTTACAAATTAACCAAAGTCCCTTTGCTATGTGATAATGAGAGTGCAATTAAAATGGCCGACAATCCCGTCGAGCATAGCCGCACTAAGCACATAGCCATTCGGTATCATTTTCTTAGGGATCACCAACAAAAGGGGGATATCGAGATTTCTTACATTAATACTAAAGATCAATTAGCCGATATCTTTACCAAGCCACTTGATGAACAATCTTTTACCAGACTTAGGCATGAGCTCAATATTCTTGATTCTAGAAATTTCTTTTGCTAAGCTTGCACACATAGCTCATTTGAATACCTTTGATCATATCTCTTTTATATGCTATGACTAATGTGTTTTCAAGTCTATTCCAAACCAAGTCATAGGTATATGAAAGGGAATTGGAGTCTTCGGCGAAGAAAAAGGCTTCCACTCCGTAACTCATACTTCGCCACCACTCCGAGCAACTCTCTCTTCTTTGGGGGAGAAATGAGCATCAAGGAAAAGGACTTCATCCTTGAGAGAGAGTAAAAGCTCAAACGCAAAAGGACCGGATTTCGTCTTTGGTACAATCTTAACTCATTCATTTATGACCAAAGAGGAAGAAATTACTTCAAGGGCTCTAATGATTCCGTTTTTGGCGATTCATGCCAAAAAGGGGGAGAAATGAGCCCAAAGCAAAAGGACCGCACCACCACCACCAAATTCAAAAACTTAGTGCTTTCCAAAAGTATTTATCATTTGGTATCCTATTGTGTTCAAAAGGGGGAGAAAGTAGTATTTCAAAAATGGTATATCAAAACCCTCTTGAACACTAAGAGGTGGATCTCTTTTAGGGGGAGTTTTGTTTAGTCAAAGGAAAAGCATTTGAAACAGGGGGAGAAAATTTCAAATCTTGGAAATGCCTTACAAACTCTTATTCATTTACCTTTGATTATTTGCAAAAGAACTTTGAAAAGGATTTACAAAAGAATTTGCAAAAACAAAACTCGTGGTGCAAACGTGGTCCAAAATACTAAATAAAGAAAGAAACATTCCATGCATATCTTGTAAGTAGTTATATTGGCTCAATTCCAAGTAACCTTTGCACTTACATTATGTAAACTAGTTCAATTATGCACTTCTATATTTGCTTTGGTTTGTGTTGGCATCAATCACCAAAAAGGGGGAGATTGAAAGGGAATTAGGCTTACACCTAGTTCCTAAATAATTTTGGTGGTTGAATTGCCCAACACAAATATTGGACTGACTAGTTTGCTCTAGTGTATAAGTTATACAGGTGCAAAAGGTTCACATCTAGCCAATAAAAAGACCAAGTGTTGGATTCAACAAAGGAGCAATAAGGCAACCGAGGGCACCTCTGGCTGGAGGCACCGGACTGTCCGGCGCCCGTAGACTTCGTTTTCTACCCTTCGCCAGAGGACTTCGACTTCAACCCTTCGCCCTCGGGAATTCGCGGAGGCCGGCGCGCTATAATTCACCGGACTGTCCGGTGTGCACCGGACATGTCCGGTGCGCCAACGAACCGCGGCCTCCGGAACTCGTCATCCTCGGGTTTTCACGACAGCCGCTCCGCTATAATTCACCGGACTGTCCGGTGTGCACCGGACTGTCCGGTGTGCCAGCGGAGCAACGGCTCTCTGCGGCGCCAACGGCTCCCTGCGGAGCATTAAATGCGCGCGCAGCGCGCGCAGACGTCAGGGCTGCCCATACCGGTGCACCGGACATCAAACAGTGCATGTCCGGTGTGCACCGGACACTCAGGAGGGCCCACAAGTCAGAAGCTCCAACGGCTAGAATCCAACGGCAGTGATGACGTGGCAGGGGCACCGGACTGTCCGGTGCGCCATCGAGCAGACGCCTCCAGCCAACGGTCAAGTTTGGTGGTTGGGGCTATAAATACCCCAACCACCCCACCATTCATTGCATCCAAGTTTTCCACTTCTCAACCACTTACAAGAGCTAGGCATTCAATTCTAGACACATTCAAAGAGATCAAATCCTCTCCAATTCCACACAAAGTCCTAGTGACTAGTGAGAGTGATTTGCCGTGTTCATTTGAGCTCTTGCGCTTGGATTGCTTCTTTTCTTTCTCACTTGTTCTTGAGATCACAACTCCATTGTAATCAAGGCAAGAGGCACCAATTGTGTGGTGGCCCTTGCGGGGAAGTTTTGTTCCCGGTTGATTGAGAAGAAGAGAAAGCTCACTCGATCCGTGGGATCGTTTGAGAGAGGGAAAGGGTTGAAAAAGACCCGGCCTTAGTGGCCTCCTCAACGGGGAGTAGGTTTGTGAGAACCGAACCTCGGTAAAACAAATCCGCGTGTCACACTCTTATTTGCTTGCGATTTGTTTTGCGCCCTCTCTCGCAAACTCGTTTATATTTCTAACGCTAACCCGGCTTGTAGTTGTGATTATTTTTGTAAATTTCAGTTTCGCCCTATTCACCCCCCCCTCTAGGCGATTATCAGAAGGGTCAGGGCTTGTAAGGATCGCCAATTCCGACAAGTACTGTTTTAGTGAAGCGAAGGCCGCCGCCTGCTCTGGCCCCCATGCGAAGTCTTTTGCGCCGCGGAGTGTTTTGAGGAAAGGGTGGCTCCGCTCCGCGGACTTGGAGATGAATCTGTTGAGGGCCGCCAACCTGCCTGTCAACCGTTGCACTTCTCTGGCTGACTGTGGGGGCGTCATATTGATGATAGCCTGGATTTTGGTTGGATTGGCCTCAATTCCGCGGTGTGATACCAGGTAGCCCAAGATTTTCCCCTGGCGGACTCCAAAGACGCACTTTTCGGGGTTGAGGCGAAGTCGTGTGGTCCGCATGTTCGCGAATGTTTCGGCGAGGTCGGTCAGGTGGTCTTCCTTGCTTCTGCTGGCAACGACGATGTCGTCCACATATGTGAATATATTTCTGCCGACCTGGCTCTCGAGCACCGTTTTGGTGAGTCGAGAGAAAGTGGACCCGGCATTCTTGAGTCCCTCCGACATTCTGATGAAACAATACGTGCCGAAGGGTGTTATGAAGCTGGTGCTTGCCTTGTCCTCCTTCATATATATTTGGTGGTAGCCGGAGAAGCAGTCAAGGAGTGACATGACTTCACACCCGGCCGCGCTATCGACGATTTTGTCGATCCGAGGCAGCGGGAAATTGTCCTTGGGGCAGGCCTTGTTAAGACTGGTGAAGTCTATGCACATCCGCCATTTGTCGCTCTTCTTCTGCACCATCACTACATTGGCGAGCCATGTGGGGTAGGCGATTGGCTCGATGAATTTGGCTTCGAGCAGGCGATGCACCTCGGCCTTGGCGGCTTCTGTCTTCTCATCAGACATCTTGCGCAGCCGTTGTTTCTTCGGCCTCACCGAAGGGTTGATTCCTAAGCCGTGCTCGATGATGGAGTGACTGATTCCGACCAGGTCGAGGGAGGACCAGGCGAAGACATCTTTATTCTTGGACAGACAGCAGAGGAGCCTCTCCTCGTCGTGCGAAGTGAGGTCTTCGCTGATGGTAACCATCTGCTGGGGCGTTGCCTGGTCGAGGGGGACAGTCTTGGTCCCGTCGTTGCTCTGCAGCTGTGCTTTTTCATGCTCTTTGGTAGTTGGATTGGCAGACCCGGGGACTTCGCGTTGGGCCGTGAGGCAGTGTATGTTTCTTTGTCCGGGGACGAAGTCTCTTTCTATGTTACGCGCAACCTGCTGGTTGCCGTAAACTGTGAAGGCGCCTTGCGGACCTAGGATCTTCATGCACAGGTAAAGTCCGTGGATAGCTGCCTCAAACTTGTTGATGGAGCCCCGGCCCATTATGGCGTTGTACGGGTACACCATGTCGACGATGTCGAACGTGACTTGCTCACTTCGGGCATTGGGTGCTACACCGAAGGAGAGGGGCAACTCTATTTTGCCGACGGGAAAGGTGCCCTTGCCGCCGAAGCGTACAGGGGGTTGTCCGAGGGCTTGAGCAGGCTGTGGCTTATGCCCATGCAATCGAAGGCATGGAGGAAAATGATGTCCGCCTGGCTGCCATTGTCGACCAAGACTTGTGCAAGTCCCAGCCTGCCACGCTGCAGTTGATGACCATGGCATCGATGTCGGGGGCGCTGCGCAGATCGACGTCTCGGGCATCGAAGGTCAATGGCACGTGGGACCACTTTGTCTGCACGACTGGGCCGGTGACGGCGACGTGGTTGATGTTGCGGTAATGGTCCCTCTTTTGCCGCTTTGTGTCGAAGTCGGCGCTGGACCCCCCAGTAATCATATGAATAACTCCGCGATACGGTTGATCGGCGAAGTCCTCTTGCTTTGGGGCTTGGGGGTGGTTGGGGTGGTGGATGTTTTGCTGTTGATGGTGTGGGGGTGGGGGTGGGGGAGGTACGATTTGTACCTCCTGGTGGTGTTGGTATGCGTGGTGCGGTGGAGGTGGAGCGGGGCCGTGGTTGTATGGCTGAGGGGGTTGCTGATATGCGTGCGCGACAATTCTAGGGTTGTCGGCTTGTTGTGCCCGTGCCATTCTATCCCTGGTGGCCTTCGTCTCTGGGCAGTCCCTTGTGGGATGCGCGCAGTCTTCGCTGTGGAACAGGCAGTAAAATCTGTGTGGCTTCTACGCACGCCCCCATCCTCGACCGCGAGTTCCATTTTCTCGTCCCTGGGGGGATACTCCTGGCGGCGAGGGGCCTCACCAGCGGGGGGCTGGTTGGCGATGTTGTGCACCTACTGCTGATTGCGGCCGTCCCGGCCGGAGTCTGTCGCGAGGGCCTTGTCCAAGTGCGGCTGGACTGCGGAGGGTCTTTGGGCTTCCTCTGAGACTCGACTTTGCGCTGGTGGAGCTCTTCGGATCTAGCATATTTCTCAAACAGCTGATACAGCTCATGGAGGTTCCTGGGCGGGTCCCTGATGCAGTGGCTGTAGAGGACGCCGGCCCGAAGGCCACTGATGCCGTAGTGGATGGCGATCTGGTCATCGATCGAAGGCAGTTGTGACTTGAGGGTCAGGAACTTGCGGTAATACTCCCGCAGAGTCTCTCGTTCCAGTTGCTTGCAGAGTGAGAGTTCAGCCAAGGCGTCGGTGTCTGGGCGGTACCCTTGGAAGTTGAGCAAGAATTTGTCCCGGAGACTTCTCCAGGAGTCGATGGACAATGGGGGCAACCTGGTGTACCAGGTGAGGGCTGGGCCTTCGAGGGCAATGATGAATGACTTGGCCATCGTGGCGCCGTCCCCTCCGGATGATGCAACGGCGACTTGATAGCTCATGATGTACTGTGCTGGATCAGTGCTGCCGTTGTACTTGGGATAGGTCCCTGCCCTGAAGTTGGCGGGCCATGGTGTCACTTGCAGGTGAGGTGCCAGGGGACTTTGCTCGTCAAGGTAGTTGATGCCTTGGAAAGCCATGGCGTGAGGGGTGGTGTGTCCGCGCTGAGGGATGAACAGGTCTTCGATTTGTGCGCGCTACTGGAGGGGTGGGCCGTGTTGCAGGCCGAGTTGGCCTTCCCTCTGCATAAGCGCGATCTCTTGTTCAAGCTCTTGTGCCTTCTGTTCTTCATCGCGTATCATTTGTCGCACCTTGGCTTGTGCAGACACACGTTGGCGCTTGGCCTCGAGGATCTCTTTTTGCTTTTGGAGGTTGCGGTTCTTGATGCGCAGGGCGCGCAGCTGTAGCTGCTCTTCGGCCGAAACGCCGATGACTTCGCCGTCCTCGGTGGCGTCCGCGCCCTCTGGTGGAGCGAAGCCTGGGGGAGGCTGCTGTGGTCCCCCGGAGCTGCAGGTGTGGAGGCTGCCTTTGGTAGTGGGTTGTTCATTGCGCTGCTTCTTGCTGTTTGCGTCGTCTTCGCAGGGCTCTTGGAGAGTGTTGTCGACAAGGGCCTTGCCCTTTTTCTCGGCCAGTAGTGCTGCCTTCGCGGCTTCGTCAGCCTTCGATGAGGTTCTCTTGGGTGCCATCGCGGGTGGTGTTTTCGTAGCACGAACGGTGGGCGCCAAATGTTGTAACTTGCCGCCTTCGCAAGTTGATCCAACGGGGGAGTAAAAGCGGTGTAAACGGGGCTACAACTTGAGATGGCAATAGCTCTGTTAACCTAGCCCCTCAAGGGCACTGTGCGGGGGTATTTATAGGTGCCTGAGTGCCCAGCGTCAAGGATTAAGGATGCATGTGCCCTCAAAAGCCTAGGTTCTCCTGGAATATTCCCATTAAAGCAGGGTTACATACTGTAATAATAGAAAAACCTTTACAATTTAGGCCCGTAATGCGCAGCAACAGCGCGGGGCCCGTTATGACGGGCCGGATTGTACGTGGGCTCTCACGCTGGGCGACCCCGCGGGACGGAGTGGCCTCGCCATGGGTCTTCGTCCTTCAGTCGCGTCGGACGAAGGGTGCAGTCCGTCAGTCGTTGTCTCTGTTGGTGCAGCGAGACTGGCGAAGGCATCAAGCGGAGGGTAGCGTCTACGCCTTCGCCCTAACACCCTCCGCAATCCAGTCGAACCTGGACCAGGCCTTCGCAGTCAGACTCCGGATGGGATAGACGCAACCAGCAGCAAGTGCACAACATAGTCAACCAGCATCTGGCCGGCGAAGTCGTTCACTGTCAGGAATACTCCCCCTAGGGTCGCGGTAATGGCACGCGAGGCCGGGGCCGGGGACGGGCACAACAACTACGCAGATTTTACTGTTTGTTTCACGGCAAAGACTGCGCACACCCAATAAGGGATTGCCCAGAAACAAAAGCCACCAAAGACAGAATGTCTCGGGCACAACCAGCTGACAATCAAAGAGTTGTCGCGCACACATATCACCACCAGCAACCATACAACAACGTCCATATCCAGCACCCACCCAACCACGCATATCAACATCACTAGGAAGTACAAGTCTTTCCACCCACGCCTCCGCCTCCGCATCACCCGAACCCACACCACCAAAATCACCCCTAGCACCAAAGCAGGAAGACTTTGCCGATCAGCCGTATCGCGGAAGCATCCACATGATCACTGAAGGGTCCAGCGTAGACTTTGAGACGAAGCAACAAAAGAGGGATCACTACCTGAGTGTCAACCATGTCGCCCTCACCGGCCCGGTGGTACAAACGAGGTGGTCACATGTGCCACTAACCTTCGATGTCAGAGGTGTTGATCTGCGCAGCGCACCTCACGTCGACGCCATGGTAATCAACTGCAGCATGGCTGGCTGGGACCTGCACAAAGTCCTAGTTGACAATGGCAGCCAGGCGGACATCATCTTCCTGCACGCCTTCGACCACATGGGTATCAGCCACAGCTTACTCAAGCCTTCGGACAACCCCCTATATGGTTTCGGCGATAAGGGTCCCTGTGGGCAAGATTGAACTACCCCTGTCATTCGCGCGTAGCACCCAATGCGCGGAGTGAGCAGGTTACCTTCAACACCGTCGACATGGTTTATCCCTACAACGCTATAATGGGACGTGACTCCATCAATAAATTTGAAGCGGCCATTCACGGACTGTACCTGTGCATGAAAATTCCGGGTCCGCAAGGGGTGATAACAGTTTATGGTAACCAACAGACTGCATGCAACATTGAGAGAGACTTCGTTCTAGGCCAACGGAACGTACACTGCCTTACAACACAACGCGAAGTCTCCGAAGTGACCCGCCTATCCGACGCTGATAAAGTTAAGGCGCAGCTACAGAGCAACGATGGAACGAAGACAGTTCCCCTCGATCCGGCGACGCCCAAGCAAACGGTCGTAATAAGCGAAGATCTGACTTCGCAAGACGAGGAGAAACTCATCTCCTGTCTCTCCAGAAACAAGGACGTCTTTGCGTGGTCCGCCCTCGACCTGGTCGAAGTCAGCAGCACCGTCATCGAGCACGGTCTGGGCATCGACCCTTCGGTGCGCCCAAGAAAGCAGCGGCTACGAAAAATGTCCGACGAGAAGACAGAAGCTGCTAAAGCCGAAGTGCACCGCCTGTTGGAGGCCAACTTCATCGAACCAATTGCCTACCCTACGTGGCTTGCCAACGTAGTCATGGTACAGAAGAAAAGCGGCAAGTGGTGCATGTGCATATACTTCACCAGCCTCAACAAGGCCTACCCCAAGGACAATTTCCCGCTGCCACGGATCAATAAAATAGTCGATAGCGCAGCCAGTTGCGAAGTCATGTCCCTTCTCGACTGCTTCTCCGGCTACCACCAGATATACATGAAAGAGGAAGATAAGGCCAACACCAGCTTCATCACACTCTTTGGCACGTACTGCTTCATCAGGATGCCAGAGGGACTCAAGAACGCTGGGTCAACCTTCTCTCGCCTCACCAAGACGGTGCTCGAGAGCCAAATGGGCCGCAACATTTTCACGTACGTGGACGGCATCGTCTTCGCAAGCAAAAATAAAGAAGATCACCTGGCTGACCTCGCAGAAATGTTCGCAAACATGCGTGACGCACGACTTCGCCTCAACCCCGAGAAGTGCGTCTTCGGAGTTTGCCAGGGGAAGATACTGGGCTACCTGGTGTCGCACCGCGGGATCAAGGCCAACCCGACCAAGATTCAAGCAATCATCAACATGACACCCCCGCAGTCAACCAGGGATGTCCAGTGTCTGACAGGCAGATTAGCTGCGCTTAACAGATTCATTTCCAGGTCCACAGAGCGGAGTCTACCCTTCCTCAAGACACTGCATGGTGCGAAAGACTTCGCGTGGGGTCTAGAACAGGCGGCAGCCTTCGCATCACTCAAGCAACACCTGTCAGACTTAGCAATTCTCACCAGTCCCGACCCCTCGCTACCTCTGCTGCTCTACATTGCAGCCTCGCCATATGCAGTCAGCGCAACGCTAGTCCAAGAGCAAGATAGAGAGGGCACGACCCGGCAGTGTCCAGTCTACTACATCTCCGAAGTCCTAACGACCTCCAAGTGCAACATGACTGAACTGGAAAAAATCTCTTACGCAGTCGTCATGGCATCGCACAAGCTGCGCCACTACTTCGAGGCGTTCAAGGTGCGGGTCACCTCGGACAGGGGACTGGGAGAACTATTCAGAAACCCGGAGGCGTCCGTCCGAATCGCCAAATGGGCAGTCGAACTCTCCGGGTACCACATCACCTTCGGACCCAGGACAGCAATCAAGTCACAGGTCCTGGCAGACTTCATCGTCGACTGGATAGGGCCGACATGGCAGCAAGAAGAGCCTCCAGAGAAGGTATGGACCATCCAATGTGACGGCGCATGGTGCCATGCGGGGGCAGGCGCAGCCGCAATTATCACGTCACCCACAGGCGTCAAGCACTGATACACAGCATGCCTTAGCTTCGCTTTGGAGTCCGACAGATGCACCAACAACATAGCAGAATACGAAGCCATCATCTTGGGCCTTCACAAGCTGAGAGCGCTCGGTGTCACCACCTGTATAGTCAAGACAGATTCCAAAGTAGTTGTCGGCCAGGTCGAAAAAGAATATTCAGCAAAAGACCCCACACTCATACAGTATCTCACGGCTGTTCGCAGTCTCGAGAGGCAGTTCAAGGGCTTCACCCTACAGCATGTGGACCACACCAGGAACGAAGAGGCCGATGCATTGGCTAAGGCAGCGGCCAGAGGCGAGACCTTGCCCTCCGACCTGTTCTACCATGTCATTGGCACACCAGCTGTCCACAACCCAGAAGGCTTACAAGTAACCAACGACGCCGAAGGCCATCGCATCGTCAACATCATCATGACTAAAGATTGGCGGGCCCCAATAACCCTGTTTCCGTAAGGATATTACCACCCAAGTGACGTCAATGAGGCCAAACGCCTCAAGCACCAAAGCCGGGACTTCGTACTAGTTGGGGGCTAGCTATACAAAAAGGGGATCAGTCAGCCCATGCTAAAATGCGTGACCGAAACCGAAGGCATTCAAATCCTTCGCGAAGTCCACAGCGGAACTTGCGGGTCCCACTCAGGGCCCAGGGCCCTCGCTGCCAAGGTAATCCGTCAAGGATTTTACTGGCCCGTGATAATCTGTATCATGAATCGAGTCACGAGGTCTTGCGAAGCATGCCAGAAGTTTTCTCCTCGCTCGAGCACCCCTTCGCAGTTCACCAAGCTGATCGCCCACACATGGCCACTTCAACGCTGGGGGCTGGATATTGTCGGACCACTACCTACGGCTCAAGGGAACCTCAAATTCGCCTTCGTCGCCGTCGAGTACTTCGCCAAGTGGATCGAGGCCAGGGCAGTATCCACAATAACGTCGAAGACCGCCCAAAAGTTCTTCTGGCAAAACATTGTTTGCCGATTTGGAGTCCCGTCTGAGCTCACAGTCGACAACGACAAACAGTTCGACAGCCAGGACTTCAGGGATTTCTGCCTCTCCATCGGCATCAAGCCTGCCTTCGCCTCGGTATACCACCCGCAATCCAACGGCGTCGTCGAGCGCGCCAACGGCAAGATTTTCACTGCCATCAAGAAAATACTCCTCGACGACAAGAAGGGTAAATGGGCCAACCAACTTCTGAAGTGGTCTGGGCCCTAAACACGACCGAATGCCGGGCAACCGGATTCACACCTTTTTGTCTATTATACGGATCAGAGGCCATGACACCGCAAGAGATAAAGTATGGGTCGCCCCGAACAAGCACATCAGCGGTCCCCGACGTCGACGAACCAACATCTAAAGACCTCATCGACGGAGACCGCGTACTTTCCCTGCAGGCCCTTAACAAATACCAAGCTCAAACCAAGGCCTGGTGCGACAATGTGGTCATCCCAAGAGAGTTCAACAAAGGAGACGTCGTACTCGTCCGGACCGCCCAGACAGAATCACGGGGCAAGCTGGAGCCGAAATGGGAGGGTCCATTCATCGTCAAGACGAAGGCATCCCCCAGCGCGTACAGGCTAACAACACCCTCCAGCAAAGACTTAGAGCACTCTTGGAACATTGACAATCTCCGCAAATTTTTTGTCTAACCCTCAGGGCCCACGCGCCCTTGTAATCCACCAAACACTATTCTGGCCCGCACTCTTTTCCTCCCAGGGGTGAGGTTTTTAACGAGGTGGAGCCATGTAAAATACCAGCAAAAGCCCCCGCAAAAACAAAAACTCATACGCAATGTGTCGAAAAGACCGCATCGACGGTCTTCGGCATTCGACCACTCCGAAGTCACCGCGACAGGTAGCGTAGACTATCCTCGCGTGCGACACTCCGTGCAAAAGTCGCCCAAGGGTGCAGCCGGAATAGCACAACAAGTGCATTAATCGAAGTCTTTTATTAAAAAGACACTCCGTGCAAAAGTCGCCTAAGGGTGCAACTGGAATAGCACAACAAGTGCATTAATCGAAGTCTTTTATTAAAAAGACACTCCGTGCAAAAGTCGCCCAAGGGTGCAGCCGGAATAGCACAACAAGTGCGTTAATCGAAGTCTTTTATCAAAAAGACACTCCATGCAAAAGTTGCCTAAGGGTGTAGCCGGAGCAGCACAACAAGTGCGTCAATCGAAGTCTTTTGTTAAAGACACTCCAAGCAAAAGATGCCCAAGGGTGCAGTCGGACAGGCACAAAAAATACGCCATCGAAGTCTTTTTCTGAAAAAACACTACGTGCCAAAATCACCTAAGGGTGCCGATGGACAGGTGCAACAAGTACGTGAGAGCACCTAGAGGGGGGGGGTGAATAGGTGATCCTGTGAAACTTAAACTTATAGCCACAAAAACTTGTTAAGTGTTAGCCCAATAATTGCCAAGTGGCTAGAGAGGAGTCTCAACAAAACACAATACCACAAGAAATCAAACACAGAGATGACACAGTGGTTTATCCCGTGGTTCGGCCAAGACCAACGCTTGCCTACTCCACGTTGTGGCGTCCCAACGGACGAGGGTTGCAATCAACCCCTCTCAAGCGGTCCAAAGACCAGCTTGAATACCAGTACCACAGTGTCTTGCTTTTCCTTTCAATATCCCGTTTGCGAGGAATCTCCACAACTTGGAGTCTCTCGCCCTTACACTTGAGATTCACAGAGAAATACGGAGTAAGGGAGGGAAGCAACACACAAATCCACAGCAAAATGCGCACACACACGGCCAAGAATCGAGCTCAAAAGACTATCTCAAAGTTCTCACTAGAACGGAGCTCGAATCACTGAGAATGACAAACGAATGCGCAAAGACTGAGTGTGGATGATCAAGAATGCTCTAAGGTTGCTTGTTCTCTTCCTCCATGCACCTAGGGGTCCCTTTTATAGCCCCAAGGCAGCTAGGAGCCGTTGAGAACAAATCTGGAAGGCCATCCTTGCCTTCTGTCGTCGGGCGCACCGGACAGTCCGGTGCACACCGGACACTGTCCGGTGCCCGATTTCCTTCCTTAAATAGCGAAGCCGACCGTTGCAGATGCGGGAGCCGTTGGCGCATCGGACATGTCCGGTGCACACCGGACAGACCGGTGCCCCCTTCCGACCGTTGGCTCGGCCACGTGTCCCACGCAGATCGCGCGGCCGACCGTTGGCCCGGCCGACCGTTGGCTCACCGGACAGTCCGGTGCACACCGGACAGTCCGGTGAATTTTAGTCGTACGTCGTCGGCGAATTCCCGAGAGCGGCCACTTCGCCCGAGGCAGCCTGGCGCACCGGACACTGTCCGGTGCCCCACCGGACAGTCCGGTGCCCCAGACCGAAACAGCCTCTTGGCTGTACACAGCCAACTCTTCTCTTTTCTTCTTCTTTCTGTTTCTGATACTTAGACACGTATATTAGTACACAAAACCAATGTACTAAGACTTAGAAACATACCTTTGCTCTTGATTTGCACTTTGTTCATCCATGGGCATAGATTCACATTTAAGCGCTTGTGTTGGCACTCAATCACCAAAATACTTTAGAAATGGCCCAAGGGCACATTTCCCTTTCAATCTCCCCCTTTTTGGTGATTTATGCCAACACAACATAAAGCAACTAGAACAAGTGCAATATCACTTCAAATAAAAATAAATTTGAGTTTTATTCGATTTTGGCATATATGGATCATCCTTTGCCACCACTTGGTTTGTTTTTGCAAATCAAACTCAAATCTCTATCTCTAAGTCAAACACACATGTTGAAGCATAAAGAGAGTCATTCCAAAAGAGATTGATCAAAGATTTCAAAAACTCCCCCTTTTTCCCATAATCACTACTTCTCCCCACAAGAAGCCAACTTTTGACAAAAGAGACAATGCAAGAGTTTTGACAAACCAAAAGCTCTATTCTACTATTTTCAAAGTTTCTCAAGTGGTAGCTGATCCATTTATTGCTTTGGCCTTTATTTTCTCCCCCTTTGGCATCAAGCACCAAAACGGGATTAATCTTGGCCCTTTAACCCCATTGCCTCACCAAAATCTTCAATTAAGAGCAAATGGCAATAAGAGTTCATGAGATGGACTTGGAATAAGTTACCCTTTCATCGGAGTGCAGTGGAAGTCTTTCATGGTCCAAGTCCACCTTTTCCCTTTTAATTCTCCTTCGAGACTAAATCAAGCAAACTCAAGCATATGGTTAGTCTCAAAGGGTCAAGTTGTAACACATCTCCCCCTAAACATGTGCATCACTTTGCAACGGACTTGTGAGGTCCAGGGAGTGTTTGTACAACTTGAGCACCACAATAAGCAACAGAATGCAGAATGAACATGATCAAAGGCATAAACACATGTATGCTACAATTCAATCCAAGTTCCGCGAATCTAAGACATTTAGCTCACTACGCAACCTGCAAAAGGTCTTCTCATCTAGAGGCTTGGTAAAGATATCGGCTAGCTGGTTCTCGGTGCTTACATGAAACACTTCGATATCTCCCTTTTGCTGGTGGTCTCTCAAAAAGTGATGCCGGATGTCAATGTGCTTTGTGCGGCTGTGTTCAACAGGATTTTCCGCCATGCGGATATCACTCTCATTGTCACATAGGAGTGGGACTTTGCTCAGATTGTAGCCAAAGTCCCGGAGGGTTTGCCTCATCCAAAGTAGTTGCGCGCAACACTGTCCTGCGGCAACATACTCGGCTTCAGCGGTGGATAGGGCAACGGAGGTTTGTTTCTTAGATTTCCACGACACCAGGGACCTTCCTAAGAATTGGCACGTCCCTGATGTACTCTTTCTATCGACCTTACATCCAGCATAATCGGAGTCTGAGTATCCAATCAAGTCAAAGGTAGACCCCTTTGGATACCAGAGCCCGAAGCAAGGCGTAGCAACTAAATATCTAAGGATTCGCTTCACTGCCACTAAGTGACACTCCTTAGGATCGGATTGAAATCTAGCACACATGCATACGCTAAGCATAATATCCGGTCTACTAGCACATAAATAAAGTAAAGACCCTATCATTGACCGGTATGCTTTTTGATCAATAGACTTACCTCCTTTGTTGAGGTCGGTGTGTCCGTCGGTTCCCATCGGAGTCTTTGCGGGCTTGGCGTCCTTCATCCCAAACCGCTTCAACAGATCTTGCGTGTACTTCGTTTGAGAGATGAAGGTGCCGTCCTTGAGTTGCTTCACTTGGAACCCAAGGAAGTAGTTCAACTCGCCCATCATCGACATCTCGAATTTCTGCGTCATCACCCTGCTAAACTCTTCACAAGACTTTTTATTAGTTGAATCAAATATTATGTCATCGACATAAATTTGGCACACAAATAAATCACCATCACATGTCTTAGTGAAGAGAGTTGGATCGGCTTTCCCAACCTTAAAAGCATTTGCAATTAAGAAATCTCTAAGGCATTCATACCATGCTCTTGGGGCTTGCTTAAGTCCATAGAGCGCCTTAGAGAGCTTACACACGTGGTCAGGGTACTGTTCATCCTCGAAGCCAGGGGGTTGCTCCACGTACACGTCCTCCTTGATTGGCCCGTTGAGGAAAGCGCTCTTCACATCCATTTAGAACAACCTGAAAGAATGGTGAGCGGCATATGCTAACAAGATACGAATGGACTCTAGCCTAGCCACAGGAGCAAAAGTCTCCTCAAAGTCCAAACCTGCGACTTGGGCATAACCTTTTGCCACAAGTCGAGCCTTGTTCCTTGTCACCACTCCGTGCTCGTCTTGTTTGTTGCGGAACACCCACTTGGTTCCCACAACATTCTGCTTGGGACGAGGCACCAGCGTCCAAACTTCATTCCTCTTGAAGTTGTTGAGCTCCTCCTGCATGGCCAACACCCAGTCCGGATCTAGCAAGGCCTCTTCTACCCTGAAAGGCTCAATAGAAGAGACAAAGGAGTAATGCTCACAAAAATTAACTAATCGAGATCGAGTAGTTACTCCCTTGCTAATGTCACCCAGAATTTGGTCGACGAGATGATCCCTTTGAATCATCGCTCGAACTTGGGTTGGAGGTGCCGGTTGCGCTCGTGAACATCTTGTTTTCCCCCTTGATCACACGCCTCCTTTTGATGAACCTGTTCATCATCTTGAGGTGGGGGATGCACCGTTGTTGAGGAAGAAGGTTGATCTCGTTCATATTGTTCCTGTGGCCGCACTTCTCCAATCGCCATGGTTTGTATAGCGGCCGTCGGAACATCTTCTTCATCTACATCATCAAAATCAACAACTTGCTCTCGGTTAGTAGCTCATACGAAGTCTTCTTGAGGAGGCGATGAAGGTAGACCCTGTTGATGGCGTGGCAAGCCGTGTTCACGGCTTCCGACCAGAAACACTCGGGGGTCTTGAATTCTCCAAGCATCGTCCTCGCCATATCGATTAGCGTCCTGTTCTTCCTCTCTACCACACCATTTTGTTGTGGTGTGTAGGGAGCGGAGAACTCGTGCTTGATCCCTTCCTCCTCAAGGAACTCCTCCACTTGAAGGTTCTTGAACTCGGACCCGTTGTCGCTCCTTATCTTCTTCACCTTGAGCTCAAACTCATTTTTAGCTCTCCTGAGGAAGCGCTTGAGGGTCCCTTGGGTTTCAGACTTATCCTGCAAAAAGAACACCCAAGTGAAGCGGGAAAAGTCATCAACAATAACTAAACCGTACTTACTTCCTCCTATACTTAGATAGGCGACGGGTCCGAAGAGGTCCATATGTAGCATCTCCAGGGGCCTTGATGTGGTCATCACATTCTTGCTGTGATGCACTCCTCCCACTTGTTTACCTGCTTGACAAGCTGCACAAGGTCTATCTTTTTCGAAATGCACATTAGTCAAACCTATCACGTGTTCTCCCTTTAGAAGCTTGTGAAGGTTCTTCATCCCTACATGTGCTAAGCGGCGATGCCACAGCCAGCCCATGCCAGTCTTAGCAATTAAGCATGCATCTAGACCGGCCTCCTCTTTTGCAAAATCAACTAAATAAAGTTTGCCGTCTAATACACCCTTAAAAGCTAGTGAACCATCACATCTTCTAAAGACAGACACATCTACATTTGTAAATAAGCAGTTATATCCCATATTACATAACTGACTCACAGATAGCAAGTTATATCCAAGAGACTCTACTAAAAACACATTAGATATAGAGTGCTCATTAGAAATTGCAATTTTACCTAACCCTTTTACCTTGCCTTGATTCCCATCACCGAATATAATTGAATCTTGGGAATCCTTATTCTTGACGTAGGAGGTGAACATCTTCTTTTCTCCCGTCATATGGTTTGTGCATCCGCTGTCGATAATCCAGCTTGAACCCCCGGATGCATAAACCTGCAAGGCAAATTTAGGCTTGGGACTTAGGTACCCAACTCTTGTTGGGTCCTACAAGGTTAGTCACAATTTCCTTAGGGACCCAAATGCAAGTTTTGTCTCCCTTGCATTTTGCCCCTAACTTCCTAGCAACTATTTTCCTATCCTTTCTACAAATAGCAAAGGAAGTATTCAAAGCGTGATATATTGTAGAAGGTTCATTAACTTTCCTAGGAACATTAACAACATTTCTCCTAGGCATATTATGAACAACATTTCTCCTACCAACATTCCTATCATGCACATAGAAGGAACTAGAAGCAAACATGTCATGAGAATCATAAACATATGAATCAAAAACATTATAACTTCTATTTGCATTTCTAGTATGTCTCCTATCATGGTACATAAAAGCATGGTTCTTTTTAGCACTACTAGCCATAGGAGCCTTCCCTTTCTCCTTGGCGGAGATAGGAGCTTCATGGCTTGTCAAGTCCTTGGCTTCCCTCTTGTAGCCAAGTCCATCCTTAATTGAGGGGTGTCTACCAATTGTGTAGGCATCCCTTGCAAATTTTAGCTTATCAAAATCACTTTTGCTAGTCTCAAGTTGGGCATTAAGACTAGCTACCTCTTCATTTAATTTAGAAATGCAAGCTAGGTGTTCACTATAAGCATCAATGTTAATATCTTTACACCTAGTGCACGTTACAACATTTTCTACACAAGAGATAGATTTACTAGCAACTTCTAATTTAGCATTTAAATCATTGTTGACACCTTTTAAAGTAGAAATGGTTTCATGACAAGTAGATAGTTCAAAAGAAAGCATTTCATTTCTCTTAATCTCTAATGCCAGTGATTTTTGTGCTTCTACAAATTTGTCATGTTCTTCATACAACAAATCCTCTTGCTTTTCTAAAAGCCTATTCTTATCATTCAAGGCATCAATCAATTCATTAATTTTATCTATCTTAGATCTATCTAAACCCTTGAATAAGAATGAATAATCTATGTCATCATCATCACTAGACTCATTATCACTAGAAGAAGCATAAGTGGAGTCTCGAGTACTCACCTTCTTCTCCCTTGCCATAAGGCATGTGTGACGCTCGTTGGGGAAGAGGGATGACTTGTTGAAGGCGGTGGCGGCGAGTCCTTCATTGTCGGAGTCGGAAGAGGAGCAATCCGAGTCCCACTCCTTTCCTAGATGTGCCTCGCCCTTGGCCTTCTTGTAATTTTTCTTCTTTTCCCTCTTGCTCCCGTGTTCCTGGTCACTTTCATTATCGGGACAGGTAGCAATAAAATGACCAATCTTACCGCATTTGAAGCATGAGCGCTTCCCTTTGGCTTTGGTCTTGCTTGGCTGTCCCTTGCGACCCTTAAGCGCCGTCTTGAAGCGCTTGATGATGAGGGCCATCTCCTCATCATTGAGCCCTGCCGCCTCAACTTGCGCCACCTTGCTAGGTAACGCCTCCTTGCTCCTTGTTGCCTTGAGAGCAATGGGTTGAGGCTCATGAATTGGACCGTTCAACGCGTCGTCCACGTATCTTGCCTCCTTGATCATCATTCGCCCGCTTACGAATTTTCCAAGGATTTCTTCGGGCGACATTTTGGTGTACCTGGGATTCTCACGAATATTATTCACCAAATGAGGATCAAGAATGGTAAAGGACCTTAGTAGTAGTCGGACGACGTCATGATCCGTCCATCGTGTGCTTCCATAGCTCCTTATTTTGTTGATAAGGGTCTTGAGCCGGTTGTATGTTTGGGTTGGCTCCTCGCCCCTTATCATCGCAAATCTTCCAAGCTCGCCCTCCACCAACTCCATTTTAGTGAGCATGGTGATGTCGTTCCCTTCGTGAGAGATCTTGAGGGTGTCCCATATCTGTTTGGCATTGTCCAAGCCGCTCACCTTATTGTACTCTTCCCTGCACAAAGATGCTAATAGAACAGTAGTAGCTTGTGCATTTCTATGGATTTGTTCATTTATAAGCATAGGGCTATCCGAGCTATCAAATTTCATTCCATTCTCTACAATCTCCCATATGCTTGGATGGAGAGAGAATAAGTGACTACGCATTTTGTGACTCCAAAATCCGTAGTCCTCCTGTAACGCCCCGAATTTTGCAGTTGAATTTTTTCTTTTCTTTACTCGCCAAAATTCGGGCGTTACCTTTTCTTTTTCTTTTTCCCCTCGCTAAACCTTGACCTTTTCCAAAGATCTAGCGGGATTCGGTTTGAATTTCCCGTGTAAGAAAAACCCTAAATACTTTATGTTGTTTGATGCACCATGCCGAACCCTGCATTTCTTTTGATTGCTTTGAAAGCGCAATTGCATTCATGTAGAAAGATCGGATTTCGAAAATGTGGAGAAGATCTTTTCTTTCTTTTTTTCTCCCTCTCTTTTTCTCTCCTCTTTTTCTCTCTCTCCCGCGCCGTGGGCCGACCCCGGCCGGCCCAAGCCCCTGCGCCCCCCCCTCTTGGGCCCAAAGCAGGCCCAGCCGCCCCCACCCCCCCCCTCTTTTTCCCCAAATCCCCTCTCCCTCTCCCTCATTCTCTCCCTCTCTCCCTCCCCACCCAAGCCGCCGCCCCCACCCACCTCCCTGCCCTAGCCGCCGCCGCTGCCCCGACCCCGGCTGCGCGCCCTCGCCGTCGGCCACCCCCCCTCGCCGGTGAGCCCCCTCCCCTCCCCCTTCTCCCTCCTCTCTCCTTCCCCCTCCCCTCCTTCTCCCCTTGGCCGCTGGCCCTTGGCCGCGCCTGGGCGCCCGCCGCCCGCTCGGCCCCCTGGCCGCGCCCGCCGCCCGCCCTGGCCCCTGGTCGCGCCCCCCCTGTCTCGGCCCCGGCTCAGCCGGCCTCGGCCCCGGCTCAGCCGCCCCCGGCCCCAGCTCGGCCGCCCCCCCCCCCCCCCCCCGCGCTCGGCCGCCCCAGCTCGGCCGCCTGCCCCCGGGCCGGTTCAACCGCCCCTAGGGCCGGTTCAACCGCCCCCCCCCCCCCTCTGTTTTTTTTATTTTTTTTTTATTTTATTTTATTTACTTTCTGTGATCATAATTACTGTATTTTAAGTAGGCTAATCACTGTTCATGCTATGGGAAAATAGGAAGTTTAATTTAAAATTCCGTTATGTTATTGATTCACGTAGTTAATTGTTTACCCTGTGCAATGTTGATCAACTAAAAGTGATTATGTTTCCATTAGTATATATAAATATGTATAACAGAATTATTTTGTTAAAAACCAATTGTGTCATTAGTGCATAAGATTTAACCCCCTGCGAGACCTTTCCCGTTTCTTTCTAACCATAACAAATGCGTTATCGAATGTCATACTTGGTGCATATTCACTTTATTTGTTATCTTGTATGGTGTACTGTTCTTTTGTATTAAATATGTGGATGGATGTATGTATGTTTGCGCTCGCATAGAGAACGATCCGGTCGAAGAGCCCGAGGAATTCGCAGGAGAAGCCCCTGAGCAGCAGTCGGTTGGTGGAGGCAAGTGTCCTTTGACCTATCTATGTCCTATTCATTCTTTAATTCACCTCCCGCATTACACATTTATACCTAAGGATTGACTAGCTTTTGTTATCCATGTCCTTGTTTACCTATTTGGGTCGGATTATTACTACTTAGTCTGATGCTATTGCTCAACTCTAATCAATGAACATGATGTGATTATCTATGATACGCTGTTTTCCCGTTCTTCTTTATGATTATACTTGTGGTTTTTAAGGGGACTCGAGCGGTTTCTCGAGTGCCTCTCCGTAAGGACCTGTTCTATGGATGACCGCCCGGGAAAACAGTGCAACCATGAGGGTGGAATGGGGTGCCCTTAGCTGAATAATTAGAGGATCCGGGGTGTAGTTCACTTAGCCGTCGTGCCGTCAATGGGGCTCGGTGTATGCGGCTCGCTCTGCCAAGTTTGGGTTCGCCCCTTGGGGAGGAGTGCGGTGCATTTAGGAAACCTAACGGGTGGCTACAGCCCCGGGGAATCTTTGTAAAGGCTTCGTAGTGAATCCCTGGCCATTCACCTCGGGAGTGAATAAGGGTCTTGCAAGCCCGGGCTAGAGAGGGAATCACGGCTTGTGGGTAAAGTGCACAATCTCTGCAGAGTGTTATGAAACTGATATATCAGCCGTGCTCGCGGTTATGAGCGGCCAAGGGAGCTCCAGTGATTAGTGGTACTTGATCAGAGACATTGTGGTACAGGTGGTTATGAGATTGATGGTTCTGGTTATGATTATGGTATTGGTAAGTGGTATTCTTTCCGTTTGGAAAGGATACATTGGGTTAATAACTTGGGTTAATGTTAAAACCTGGCTTCCTACTAGTAAGTAATAACCTGACCAACTAAAAGCAACTGCTTGACTTATCCCCACATAAAGCTAGTCCACTACAGCCAAACAGGATACTTGCTGAGTATGTTGATGTGTACTCACCCTTGCTCTACACACCAAACCCCCCCCCAGGTTGTCAGCATTGCAACCACTGCTCAGGCGAAGATGAAGCCGTGGAAGGAGACTTCCAGGAGTTCCAAGACTACGACGAGTTCTAGGTGTGGGTTAGCGGCAACCCCCAGTCGGCTGCCTGTGAAGGCCGCGTTATCTACGTTTCTTTTCCGCACTTTGATTTATTGTAAGAACCATATGGACGTCTCAGACGTATGATGTAATCGACTATTTCCCTTATTAATACTATTTTGAGCACTGTGTGATGATGTCCATATTATGTAACTGCTGTGTACGTGAATAACTGATCCTGGCACGTACATGGTTCGCATTCGGTTTGCCTTCTAAAACCGGGTGTGACATAAGTGGTATCAAAGCCGTGCTGACTGTAGGACCGCTAACCTAGAGTAGAATGGTCGTTCTAAGGACTATAGACCTCTGTCTCTTCCTTGACTTTGATATCTCTTCAAAAGTTGGTCCTACCGACCAAAACTATGTTCTACTATATATTATACCTTGCTGAAAAACCATGTTTTATTCTAATCCTTCATCTATTTATGATTCATTATTTGCTGGTCATATTAATTCTGTTCTTACCCTTTTGCTTGCGATGTCTTTTGTAGATGGCTCGACTTAGACACACTGCACGAAAGTCAGTCATCCCCTTCTTACCTTCCCGCCTTGCTGAGCGTCCGCTTCGCCGTCCCGTGGCCGGACAGTCCAGCCACTTGGAGAGACTACACCACCGCCTGCGTGAGGAGCAGGAACGTCGACGACAGGAGCAGCGGAGCTCTTCCCTCTCGCTCCACCAGGAGATAGAGTCTGTGAGGAGCTGCTCCCCTGTGCTTCCTCTGGAGCCGCCCCCTGCACCACCCCTGGGCGCCCCAGCCTCTGGAGTAGCTGCTGGAGGAGACCCAGACGACGGAGATGGCGACGACAGCTCGAGCCACGACATCGACTTCTCTGCTAACCCTGAGCCGGAAGGATGGGTTGCTCGACCCATCACTCGCGACGCTGCTCGCGGGTGTCACTTCCATGATGCGCTCGACACCCTGCTACGTCGGGCATTTGACCGGCATACTTGGTCCGTCGAGTATCGCTGTGTGGTCTACCAGCATAGTCGCGGGGTCTACCCGGACCGCTGGGAGGCGACTTGCTTGGTGCGCTGCCCGGAGGACAGTCTCCAGGGTGCAGAGGCCTGTTCAGAGCACTATTCTATCTCTGAGCGGGACTCAGCTGAGGCAGCCATGCAAGATGCTGCACGGCGTGCGCTTTCGCACTACTGCTCGGTTTTCGGTGGGGCAGCTGACGGTCTTGACCTGAAGTATTACCCCCGCCGTTCATCTGGCAGCACAGGAGGCGTGATTGTCTCACCCGTCGGTGAGGGCAATCCTAGGTTGAGCAGCACAGTCAACCTAGCCGCCGTGCTAAACACGGAGCTGGACCATGCACTAGACGAGCTGAGTAGGGCTCGTGCTGAGATCGCCCTGCTGCGGGCTGAGCGCGCGGAACGTCGTTATCTGGACGGTGGTTCCCCCGCTCCCGTTGGGACTCAGCACCCGTACCGCTCACCTCAGCGTGGACACCAGTCTTATGGCAATCCCGCCTGCAAGACCAAGATAAATCTAGAACCATAGATCGTTAGAGTTGGATCTTGTAATTAATACGAAATAAATATATACATGGAAGCTTCAGTCTTAGCGTTAGTCTCGGTCTTAGTTAGTTTTAGTTAGACAGGGTAGTTTGCTATATCCTGTGCATTTATGTTTGTCATGATGAACTATGTTTGGTTTGGATCTTTGTAATGATTGTCACCAGAGTGTGGGGATCCCCTGCATTTTGGTTTACATACCATGTCAATAAAATTAGTTATATAGTTGGGAAACCCATTATTCTCCTTTCCTCTTTATCTGAGAAGCTGTGTGGTCTGTGTTGGAGATCAGTGAAGATGCTCATCTGTTCAGTGCTGTTGGAGAATTCTATACTCTTTTCTTATGCTGCAAGCTTTGCCAGATCAGTTCTGATGTGTGGTTGCGTTCTGCAGATGTCAGAGAACAGGCGTAGAGGAGGAAGGCGTGCTCAGCAGGAGCGAGCCGCTCCGCAGGATGAGGTGCCCCAGCAGCAGCACCTGCCGCCCCCGCCCCCGATGTCGATTGAGCAGATGTTTCTGATGCAGACTCAGGCAGTTCAAGCCATCGGTCAGACTCTGGCCGCCATTCAGCAGCAGCAGCAGCAGCAGCAACAGCAGCAAGCACCACCCCAGCCTCAGATGCCTCAGATGCCTAGAGATAAGCGTGCTGAATTCATGAGAGGTCATCCACCAACGTTCGCTCACTCTTCTGACCCCATGGATGCTGAAGATTGGCTGCGCACTGTGGAGCGGGAGTTGCATACCGCTCAGTGCGATGACAGGGAGAAAGTTCTGTATGGTCCCCGTCTGTTGAGAGGAGCAGCCCAGTCATGGTGGGAGTCTTACCTCGCCACCCATGCCAACCCCGACACCATCACCTGGGAAGAATTCAGATGTAGCTTTCGTCAGTACCATGTGCCTGCAGGTCTGATGACAGTGAAGAAGGAGGAGTTCCTGGCCCTTAAGCAAGGGTCATCGTCTGTCAGTGAGTATCGGGACAGGTTTCTGCAATTGTCTCGCTATGCTCCTGAAGATGTCAACACCGACGCCAAGCGACAGTACCGTTTCCTGAGAGGCTTGGTTGACCCTCTGCAGTATCAGCTGATGAACCACACCTTCCCGACATTCCAGCACCTGATTGACAGAGCAATCATGACAGAGAGAAAGCGCAAGGAGATGGAAGATCGTAAGCGCAAGATCAGTGGACCCCAGCCTGGAAGCAGCAGCCGTCCCCGTTTCTCAGGCAATCAACCTCAGCAGTTCAGGCAGAACCAGCGTCCACCTCAGCAGCATCAGCAGCGTCAGCAGTATCAGCAGTTCCAAAGGCAGTACCCTCAGCATCAGTACCAGAACCGTCAGAGCAATCAGTCAGGAGGTCAGTTTCAGAAGCAGAATCAGCAAGCACCTCGTCTTCCTGCCCCAGCAAATCAGCAGAACAGTCAGGCAGCACCAGCTCAGGTTGGAAACAGGGCATGTTTCCACTGTGGAGAGCAAGGCCATTGGGTGATGCAATGTCCGAAGAAGGCAGCCCAGCAGCAGTCAGGCCCCAATGCCCCAGCAAAGCAGAATGTGCCTCAGCCTGGAGCAGGCAATCGCTCTCAGCAGCGCTATAATCATGGAAGATTGAATCACTTGGAGGCTGAAGCAGTTCAGGAGACCCCCGACATGACAGTAGGTATGTTCCTAGTCGATTCCCATATTGCAGAAGTGTTATTTGATACTGGAGCAACACATTCTTTCATTACTGCATCATGGGTAGAAGCACATAATCTTCCAACTACTACCATGTTAACCCCCATTCAAATTGACTCAGCTGGTGGTAGAATTCGAGCCGATAGCATTTGTTTGAATGTAAGTGTGGAAATAAGGGGGATAGCGTTTCCCGCCAACCTTATAGTAATGGGTACTCAGGGAATAGATGTCATCCTAGGGATGAATTGGCTAGATAAGTATCAGGCAGTTATCAGTTGTGATAAAAGGACAATCAAGTTAGTGTCCCCACTAGGAGAGGAAGTGGTGACCGAGTTAGTCCCGCCTGAGCCGAAGAAAGGAAGTTGTTATCAGATGGCTGTCGATAGCAGTGAAGTCCTGTTCTTGGGTCACATAATCAACAAGGAAGGATTGGCTGTGGATCCGAAGAAAGTGGCAGACATTCTAAACTGGAAAGCGCCAACAGATGCTAGAGGAATCAAGAGCTTCATTGGAATGGCCGGATATTATCGGCGATTCATTGAAGGGTTTTCGAAGATTGCGAAGCCAATGACAGCGTTGCTAGGCAACAAGGTTGAGTTCAAGTGGACCCAGAAATGCCAAGAGGCCTTTGAAGCGCTGAAAGAGAAGTTGACAACAGCGCCTGTCCTAGTCTTGCCTGATGTGCACAAGCCCTTCTCGGTGTATTGTGATGCTTGTTACACAGGTTTGGGATGTGTGTTGATGCAAGAGGGAAGAGTTGTGGCTTACTCGTCCCGACAGTTGAAGGTTCATGAGAAGAACTACCCAATCCATGATCTAGAGTTGGCAGCAGTGGTTCACGCACTGAAGACATGGAGGCACTATCTGTATGGACAGAAATGCGATGTTTACACAGACCACAAGAGTCTGAAGTGCATATTCACTCAGTCAGAATTGAACATGAGGCAACGAAGATGGTTAGAGTTGATTAAAGACTATGAGTTGGAGATTCATTACCATCCAGGCAAAGCAAACGTAGTGGCAGATGCTCTGAGCAGAAAGAGTCAAGTCAATCTGATGGTCGCTCGCCCGATGCCTTATGAGTTGGCCAAGGAGTTTGACAGGTTGAGTCTCGGATTTCTGAACAATTCGCGAGGAGTCACAGTTGAATTGGAGCCTACCTTGGAGCGCGAAATCAAAGAAGCGCAGAAGAATGATGAGAAAATCAGTGAGATCCGGCGACTGATTCTAGAAGGCAAAGGCAAAGATTTTCGAGAAGATGCTGAAGGCGTGATATGGTTCAAAGACCGCTTGTGTGTTCCCAATGTCCAGTCTATTCGGGAGTTGATTCTTAAGGAAGCTCATGAGACAGCTTATTCGATTCACCCTGGCAGTGAGAAGATGTATCAGGATCTGAAGAAGAAATTCTGGTGGTACGGAATGAAAAGAGAAATCGCAGAGCATGTGGCTATGTGCGATAGTTGTCGAAGAATTAAGGCAGAACACCAGAGACCAGCTGGATTGTTGCAACCGTTGCAGATCCCTCAGTGGAAATGGGATGAAATTGGTATGGATTTCATAGTCGGATTGCCTCGCACTCGAGCCGGCTACGATTCCATTTGGGTAGTAGTGGACCGCTTGACCAAGTCAGCCCACTTCATACCTGTCAAGACCAACTACAACAGTGCAGTATTGGCAGAATTGTCTATGTCTCGGATCGTTTGTCTTCATGGTGTGCCAAAGAAGATAGTGTCAGACAGAGGAACGCAGTTCACCTCTCATTTCTGGCAGCAGTTGCATGAAGCCTTGGGCACGCATCTGAATTTCAGTTCAGCTTATCACCCGCAGACAGATGGCCAGACCGAAAGAACCAATCAAATTCTCGAAGACATGTTGAGAGCCTGTGCGTTGCAAGATCAGTCCGGATGGGACAAGAGATTGCCTTATGCGGAGTTTTCCTATAACAACAGTTATCAGGCCAGTTTGAAGATGTCACCGTTTCAAGCGCTTTATGGAAGGAGTTGTAGAACTCCGTTGCAATGGGATCAGCCTGGAGAAAAGCAAGTGTTTGGGCCAGACATTTTGCTTGAAGCCGAAGAGAACATCAAGATGGTCCGAGAGAATCTGAAGATAGCGCAATCAAGGCAGCGAAGCTATGCAGACACAAGAAGAAGAGAGCTGAGTTTCGAAGTCGGAGACTTTGTCTATCTGAAAGTGTCACCGATTAGAGGAGTCAGAAGATTCGGAGTCAAAGGCAAGCTGGCACCCCGCTACATTGGTCCGTATCAGATTCTTGCAAGACGTGGAGAAGTGGCCTATCAGCTCAGTTTGCCAGAGAATTTGTCTGCTGTGCATGATGTCTTTCATGTGTCTCAGTTGAAGAAGTGCTTGCGTGTGCCAGAAGAGCAGTTGCCAGTGGAAGGTCTCGAGGTCCAGGAGGACTTGACCTATGTTGAGAAGCCAGCTCAGATCCTTGAGATTGCAGATAGAGTCACCCGAAGGAAGACCGTCAGAATGTGCAAAGTCAGATGGAGTCACCACTCTGAGGAAGAAGCAACCTGGGAGCGTGAAGATGATCTGATGGCTAAGTACCCTGAGCTCTTTGCTAGCCAACCCTGAATCTCGAGGGCGAGATTCTTTTAAGGGGGATAGGTTTGTAACGCCCCGAATTTTGCAGTTGAATTTTTTCTTTTCTTTACTCGCCAAAATTCGGGCGTTACCTTTTCTTTTTCTTTTTCCCCTCGCTAAACCTTGACCTTTTCCAAAGATCTAGCGGGATTCGGTTTGAATTTCCCGTGTAAGAAAAACCCTAAATACTTTATGTTGTTTGATGCACCATGCCGAACCCTGCATTTCTTTTGATTGCTTTGAAAGCGCAATTGCATTCATGTAGAAAGATCGGATTTCGAAAATGTGGAGAAGATCTTTTCTTTCTTTTTTTTCTCCCTCTCTTTTTCTCTCCTCTTTTTCTCTCTCTCCCGCGCCGTGGGCCGACCCCGGCCGGCCCAAGCCCCTGCGCCCCCCCCTCTTGGGCCCAAAGCAGGCCCAGCCGCCCCCACCCCCCCCTCTTTTTCCCCAAATCCCCTCTCCCTCTCCCTCATTCTCTCCCTCTCTCCCTCCCCACCCAAGCCGCCGCCCCCACCCACCTCCCTGCCCTAGCCGCCGCCGCTGCCCCGACCCCGGCTGCGCGCCCTCGCCGTCGGCCACCCCCCCCTCGCCGGTGAGCCCCCTCCCCTCCCCCTTCTCCCTCCTCTCTCCTTCCCCCTCCCCTCCTTCTCCCCTTGGCCGCTGGCCCTTGGCCGCGCCCGGGCGCCCGCCGCCCGCTCGGCCCCCTGGCCGCGCCCGCCGCCCGCCCTGGCCCCTGGTCGCGCCCCCCCCTGTCTCGGCCCCGGCTCAGCCGGCCTCGGCCCCGGCTCAGCCGCCCCCGGCCCCAGCTCGGCCGCCCCCCCCCCGCGCTCGGCCGCCCCAGCTCGGCCGCCTGCCCCCGGGCCGGTTCAACCGCCCCTAGGGCCGGTTCAACCGCCCCCCCCCTCTGTTTTTTTTATTTTTTTTTTATTTTATTTTATTTACTTTCTGTGATCATAATTACTGTATTTTAAGTAGGCTAATCACTGTTCATGCTATGGGAAAATAGGAAGTTTAATTTAAAATTCCGTTATGTTATTGATTCACGTAGTTAATTGTTTACCCTGTGCAATGTTGATCAACTAAAAGTGATTATGTTTCCATTAGTATATATAAATATGTATAACAGAATTATTTTGTTAAAAACCAATTGTGTCATTAGTGCATAAGATTTAACCCCCTGCGAGACCTTTCCCGTTTCTTTCTAACCATAACAAATGCGTTATCGAATGTCATACTTGGTGCATATTCACTTTATTTGTTATCTTGTATGGTGTACTGTTCTTTTGTATTAAATATGTGGATGGATGTATGTATGTTTGCGCTCGCATAGAGAACGATCCGGTCGAAGAGCCCGAGGAATTCGCAGGAGAAGCCCCTGAGCAGCAGTCGGTTGGTGGAGGCAAGTGTCCTTTGACCTATCTATGTCCTATTCATTCTTTAATTCACCTCCCGCATTACACATTTATACCTAAGGATTGACTAGCTTTTGTTATCCATGTCCTTGTTTACCTATTTGGGTCGGATTATTACTACTTAGTCTGATGCTATTGCTCAACTCTAATCAATGAACATGATGTGATTATCTATGATACGCTGTTTTCCCGTTCTTCTTTATGATTATACTTGTGGTTTTTAAGGGGACTCGAGCGGTTTCTCGAGTGCCTCTCCGTAAGGACCTGTTCTATGGATGACCGCCCGGGAAAACAGTGCAACCATGAGGGTGGAATGGGGTGCCCTTAGCTGAATAATTAGAGGATCCGGGGTGTAGTTCACTTAGCCGTCGTGCCGTCAATGGGGCTCGGTGTATGCGGCTCGCTCTGCCAAGTTTGGGTTCGCCCCTTGGGGAGGAGTGCGGTGCATTTAGGAAACCTAACGGGTGGCTACAGCCCCGGGGAATCTTTGTAAAGGCTTCGTAGTGAATCCCTGGCCATTCACCTCGGGAGTGAATAAGGGTCTTGCAAGCCCGGGCTAGAGAGGGAATCACGGCTTGTGGGTAAAGTGCACAATCTCTGCAGAGTGTTATGAAACTGATATATCAGCCGTGCTCGCGGTTATGAGCGGCCAAGGGAGCTCCAGTGATTAGTGGTACTTGATCAGAGACATTGTGGTACAGGTGGTTATGAGATTGATGGTTCTGGTTATGATTATGGTATTGGTAAGTGGTATTCTTTCCGTTTGGAAAGGATACATTGGGTTAATAACTTGGGTTAATGTTAAAACCTGGCTTCCTACTAGTAAGTAATAACCTGACCAACTAAAAGCAACTGCTTGACTTATCCCCACATAAAGCTAGTCCACTACAGCCAAACAGGATACTTGCTGAGTATGTTGATGTGTACTCACCCTTGCTCTACACACCAAACCCCCCCCCCAGGTTGTCAGCATTGCAACCACTGCTCAGGCGAAGATGAAGCCGTGGAAGGAGACTTCCAGGAGTTCCAAGACTACGACGAGTTCTAGGTGTGGGTTAGCGGCAACCCCCAGTCGGCTGCCTGTGAAGGCCGCGTTATCTACGTTTCTTTTCCGCACTTTGATTTATTGTAAGAACCATATGGACGTCTCAGACGTATGATGTAATCGACTATTTCCCTTATTAATACTATTTTGAGCACTGTGTGATGATGTCCATATTATGTAACTGCTGTGTACGTGAATAACTGATCCTGGCACGTACATGGTTCGCATTCGGTTTGCCTTCTAAAACCGGGTGTGACACCTCCCCATCGAAGTGTGGAGGTTTGCCAAGAGGAATGGAAAGCAAATGCGAATTCGAACTATGTGGAATACGAGAATAATCAAATGAAAAGTTCGAATTGACCGTCTTCCTGTAGTCGTTGTCGTCGTCCTTTTGGGAAGAAGTAGACTCATCGCTATCGTCGTAGTAGACGATCTCCTTGATGCGCCTTGTCTTCTTCTTCTTCCCATCTTTGCGCTTGTGGCCCGAGCCCGAGTCAGTAGGCTTGTCATCCTTCGGCTCGTTGACGAAGGACTCCTTCTCCTTGTCGTTGATCACGATTCCCTTCCCCTTAGGATCCATCTCTTCGGGCGATTAGTCCCTTTTTGAAGAGAACGGCTCCGATACCAATTGAGAGCACCTAGAGGGGGGGTGAATAGGTGATCCTGTGAAACTTAAACTTATAGCCACAAAAACTTGTTAAGTGTTAGCCCAATAATTGCCAAGTGGCTAGAGAGGAGTCTCAACAAAACACAATACCACAAGAAATCAAACATAGAGATGACACAGTGGTTTATCCCGTGGTTCTGCCAAGACCAACGCTTGCCTACTCCACGTTGTGGCGTCCCAACGGACGAGGGTTGCAATCAACCCCTCTCAAGCGGTCCAAAGACCAGCTTGAATACCACAGTGTCTTGCTTTTCCTTTCAATATCCCGTTTGCGAGGAATCTCCACAACTTGGAGTCTCTCGCCCTTACACTTGAGATTCACAGAGAAATACGGAGTAAGGGAGGGAAGCAACACACACAAATCCACAGCAAAATGCGCACACACACGGCCAAGAATCGAGCTCAAAAGACTATCTCAAAGTTCTCACTAGAACGGAGCTCGAATCACTGAGAATGACAAACGAATGCGCAAAGACTGAGTGTGGATGATCAAGAATGCTCTAAGGTTGCTTGTTCTCTTCCTCCATGCGCCTAGGGGTCCCTTTTATAGCCCCAAGGTAGCTAGGAGCCGTTGAGAACAAATCTGGAAGGCCATCCTTGCCTTCTGTCGTCGGGCGCACCGGACAGTCCGGTGCACACCGGACACTGTCCGGTGCCCGATTTCCTTCCTTAAATAGCGAAGCCGACCGTTGCAGATGCGGGAGCCGTTGGCGCATCGGACATGTCCGGTGCACACCGGACAGTCCGGTGCCCCCTTCCGACCGTTGGCTCGGTCACGTGTCCCGCGCAGATCGCGCGGCCGACCGTTGGCCCGGCCGACCGTTGGCTCACCGGACAGTCCGGTGCACACCGGACAGTCCGGTGAATTTTAGCCGTACGTCGTCGGCGAATTCCCGAGAGCGGCCACTTCGCCCGAGGCAGCCTGGCGCACCGGACACTGTCCGGTGCCCCACCGGACAGTCCGGTGCCCCAGACCGAAACAGCCTCTTGGCTGTACACAGCCAACTCTTCTCTTTTCTTCTTCTTTCTGTTTCTGATACTTAGACACGTATATTAGTACACAAAACCAATGTACTAAGACTTAGAAACATACCTTTGCTCTTGATTTGCACTTTGTTCATCCATGGGCATAGATTCACATTTAAGCGCTTGTGTTGGCACTTAATCACCAAAATACTTTAGAAATGGCCCAAGGGCACATTTCCCTTTCAGTACGCCAATCCACACTCCGTGCAAAAGTCACCTACGGGTGCAGCCGGATCGGCACAGGCGTGCAAAAACGGCGAACAGGCCACATTACAATACAAGTTACAGTTACATACACCCAGCGAGGGCACCATATACTACATCGGCTCAACCTTTAGGATGATACTCATCTCCCTATAATTGAACAACATCATCCTCAACTCCTCACCCTCAAAAAGATTTCGCAGACCCCCCTCATCTATGCTCGCCCCAATTGGCGAGGACAACAATTCTCGTTTACCAATCCGGTCTACTCGAAGACGGCCACGCTCCATCCCCATACGACGGCGCCTACCACTTCGTGAAAACTCACCCACACTGTGTTTCGACACAACCCTTCGCTGCCAATACTCAATATTCTCACTAGGTAGATCAGCAGCCTCGCCAACCTCCACACGCGGTGAAGGCTCCACTGCGGCCACATCTAACACAGCAAAATAATCCAAGCCTTCATCCGAGGACTCCTCCGTCCATGAAAACGAACTCCCAGACTCACCATCAGACTCAAAACACTCAGATCCAGAGCCAAATAAATTATCATCGGTAGGCACAACGGTTGAGGCCGCCACAAAATCAGTAGTGCCAGCAGCGGTTGCTTGCGCAGGCCCAAACGTCGGAACCTACGCAGCAACCGAGGTTGAGTATCACAAAATCAAAAGTGTACACCGAAAACCCTAGCCCCTATTCCGCCACCTGCGAAGGCCCGGCCGACGCCGTTGCGGCAGCTGGTTCGCCCACCACCTTCGAAGCGTCCTCACCCGTCGGCGCAGTGGCTGGCACGGGGTCTTCGCCAGCTCCAGTCGGCGCAGGGGTCGCCGAGGGGCCCTCGCCGACATCAGATGACGGCGCCAGCTCCACCCTCGATGCCTTGGGCAGCAAGCTGTCCACTTCACTGAGGTCCTCGACCTCTTCATCATGCGCCATCTACAGCAATAACACATTTATTCAACAACCACACATACCCACACATATAAACACACAGATGCACCTTTACTTGATCCATCGCCCAGTCGGACCTCTCTCGGACAGTCTCTCGGTCGTAAGGACCCCACATCCTATCGAAAAGCGCCCCAGTCGACCGCTTCAGCACCGGGTCCTCGACCTAGAAGATTCCGCGCTCGAAGCCTTCATCCGACTGGTCGAAGACCTCGAAGTGCCCACATCCCTCATGGGACAAGGCATTCACGGCCCCCTCGCAGGTGATGAGGGAGGCAAAGGACATGAGGCCCGTCACAATTGTTGGGAGCACCTCCAGCTCCTCCTGTAGCCACCCAAGGAAGCGGAGGCCCACCTCCTGACTGGGCACTTCAAAGGGAGCGGTCCGCGCACCTAGTTCCCAGTATGCGTCCACAAGCTGCGTATGCGTCCGTTCAACCTCTGCGCGCGTCGAGGCCTCCATTTTATCCAGGCGATCGCGCAGGCCGCCGAGCCTTGTCTCCATCTCCTTGAAGCGTTGGCGGGTGAGACTAGCCTCCTCCCGCGCAAGCTTGGCCTTGGCTTGCGCAGCCTGCGCCTCAGCACAGGCTCTGTTTGCGTCCCTCCTCTCCTCCGCCAACTGACGCATGAGATCCTCCTTCTCGGCCTCAGCAGCCGCCAACCTCTCCCCCAGCCTACAGCTCATGTTCTCCGTAGCTGACTTGTCCCAAACAACATCCGTATGCTGCGCTCGGAGGCGCTCGATCCTGCCCTCGAGTCGTTGCCTCTCGGCAGCGAACTCCGAAGTCAGGGCGCCCGACACAACATGGTCAGAGAAGGCGGCCACCTACCACGAAAAATCCATCAGATTCGCAACCACATAAAAACAACGAACTAATGAAGTCCAAGACGACTTACATGCTTCAGCTGCCGTGACGCATGCCTCAGCTGCTGGGACACAGAGCCTGCCACGTCTTTAGCGGTTGCGGCCAATGAAATCTCGCCGCTGGTGCAGAATTTGGACCATGGGTCCTGCGAAGTACCCTTCGCTCCAACTGCCACCATAGGCAAAGTGGCCGCCACCGGAGCCGGGACAACAGCTAACTGCCCCACATCCGACCCTACACCATAACCTTGTTCAAGACCCGATCCAAAAAAAACTCACCAACGAGGTAATCCTCCACGCAGATGTCCGTGTAGAAGTCGGCACCACCCACCGCCGCTTCGTCGGTGCGCACCGGCGAAGGCGACCTTCGCTCCTTCGTGGGCTCAGCCGAGGGCGGCTTGCCCGTGCCAGAAGCGACAGTCCTCAAACCCGCCGAAGACTTGCTAGGCCCGGGGACGGCCGACTTTGCTGTCGGCGGTGGTTTGCCGCTGCCAGGGGCGGTGGACTTCGTGCCTCCCCACGCCTTCTTCACCTCGCGACTAGGGTCCCCGACCCTAGTGAACGCCTGACACTTCCGTGCCGCATCTTAGCGATCCTTGTCCATCACTGCCGATACAACAACATCAATATTCCGTGCATAAGGGAAAATCTTCATCTCACGGGCCAAACGAGACGTAAATATGTCCTCGCCAGCCGCCCGAGGAATCGAAACGTTCCTTGGCCATCGACCCCCGGTAACCTTCAGCATTCGCGCCGAAGACTCCCGGAGCTCGGGTGAAGACATCCTTCCCCCGAGGGCCACGCAAGTCCCCATCAACTCCATAGCAAAACGATCAGAGACCCCAACCCCCCAACTGCAGTACCTATTTTTCTCTTCTTAGTGGCCGGGGCAGCCTCTCGCAAAGGGCCTTCCTCAGCCACGGCCACTGTGTTTTTCCCACCGCGGTCAACAGCCGCAGCAACGTTGTCTCCAGGGTAACCACAGTATGGCAAACAGTTTAACTCGAAGACCCGATTCAAGCGAACATTGGATCCACGAATATCCCAACTCCGCAGACTCTCCGTCCTCAGCGTATACCGCCCTACAATCCTCACAGCCCCATCCTCCACTTCACGAACGAACGTGGCTGGGTCTTGGCCACGCAGATCCAAAGCAAAGGCCGGACTTCGCACCAGCTGCTGGCCCAAAGTAGGCATCTAGCGAGGGCATACTTCGCCAAGCACCTAGCCATGCGCCAGGGGCCACACTCCATAACCAATGAATTCCTCAACCAAATCACGCCCGCTGCTCATGCGGGCAGCGCACCGGAGGGCCCCTTCGTCCTCATCATCCTCCGCCACCTCAAATGATAGGAATGCCACATAATAGTGGGAGCACATCACAGCCATGGGGAGCCCTAGGAGGTTTTCGACATCGCTTCCCAAAACATAAAACCAATAATCCCACCAGTTGCCCCAATTGTTGCGAGCACAAGGAACTAATTCCACGACTTCCACCGAAGTCTTTCCGGTCCTCGGCGTGAAGGTGCACAATCCAAACTGTGCAATCTTACTTCCAATCTTTCTCTTTTGCCAGTGCAGACAGTAATTCTTGGCGAAGACCTCTATGGAAGGCTGACCGCCGTACGAAGTCACCGCCCAGACATACTTCGCCAGGGCCACCACGGCATTAGGTGTCAACTGGTGCACCTAGACCTCAAACCTCTGTAGGACCTCCGCCACGAAACGATGCGCAGGGAGGCGAAGGCCGAAGATGAAGAACGCCTCAAACACGACTAACTCGCCCTCAGGCTCGGGAATCTCTTCCGCCCCCGGAACGCACCCAACACCATCCCCAAAATATCCCAACTGCTGCATATCCTACACGCGAACCGAGGAAATCATCGAAACGCTAAACTCCACTATGTGGCCCGGCTGTAACTCCACCGCCGCCAAATCGCTCGAGGTATCTTTAGACGACGAATCAGCCGACGACACATTTGCAGCAGATGAGGAAGAAGACGACATCGCTACGTACCATCGGCGGTGGCGCGTGATTTGCTTGACGCGGGCCAGATCTCCGATGCAGAGGAACAGGGAGGGCAGGCGAGCGGGCGAGCGGTTTCAAAAGCTTAGGGTTTTCCAACGCATGCAAAGGTAAGAGTCAGACCGAGCCGCGCCGCCCTTTTTATACACAGCGTGACGCTTCGGGAAACCTGCAGTCCAACATTGCCATGTCCATCAAAGGTCACCTCAAAAACCCCCGCGGGACCACTTCGAGCAAGGGCAGCGTCTCCACCATCTAGCGACGTCTTCGGCACCAGATGAGTCAGTCGAACTGGTCCCTCGAAGGGCAAATGTTGGGGCGAAGGCGAAGACGCTACCCTTCGCGTGAAGCCTTTGTCGCCTCGCTACACCAACGAAGGCGAGATGATCGGCGCGGTTGCCCTTCGTCCTCTCCATTGAAAGACAAAGGCCAGACTCCGACAAAGTCTAGTCGTCCTGTGTCCTCATCTCGCTTAGAGGCCCACGTGGAATTCGACCCACTGTAACGGGCCCCGCGTGGACAAGCATGTTACGGGCCTCATCTGTAATAGTTTTTCTGTAATGACGGTCTGTAACCTCCCTTTATAGGAATATTCTGGGGATAGTCCAGGTACCCGAGGGCATAAACGTCATTGCCCTGGGACGTTGGACACTCGGGTACCTATAAATACCCCCGTACAGTGCCCTTGAGAGGCCAGATTAACAGAGCAATTGTCATTGCACGTTAAACTTTGCTTGCACTCTTCCCACTTCCCCGTTGGATCCACTTGCCCAGGAGAGAAAGTTCCAACAGTGGATTGAGAGGAAAACAAACAAGCCCTTAGGAAACAGCTCCGCCCGAAAGATTTTGGGGAGCAGAATGATTTATCATTTGAGTATAATTTTCCTTTTTAAGTCACTATATACTACGTGGAATCAATCTAAACAACAACAAATTAGAAATGGAGCGGCTCTGTTCTATAATGTTTTGAAACCAGACACTACCTTAATTAGGTGCTATAACTACTAGGCTATGTCCAGTAGTGACCACATGCGTATGCATGTACTGCAGTAGTGGAGACGTGTATTCTCATTCGCGCTTTATTGAAAACGTGAATAGTTGAATAGGGACATACAAAATACAAATTGCTGAACATAGCCTAAGTGGTACTGTAGAGTTAATTATTTTATTTTATAACTTTTTACTTATAAACTTATTATAATTACTAGGTTAGTGTCCGTGCGTTGCAACGGGAACATATAATATCATGATAACTTATATATAAATGTGTTATATTGTTATGAGAAAAGATTTTGTAATCCATTGGTGATCCTGGCTATATATATAAATTTTGTTATTTTAATCTACCTGTTTCACCACTACATTCCAACCATCAATATCATAGTTAGGTGTCTGTGCGTTGCGACGACTCACAAATTATTAATAAAACGCGAGTGCACAACAATTACACAAAAACAAACAATATATCGACAATCGTACACTAATCTATTCCTTTGTAGAGATATTGACAAGTCTCTATTGTATGTTTGCAGGGATGACATAGCGACATGAATTGTTCTCGTAACTTAATAGATCAATCACAAAGTTCCTTCGAAGAATCTTTGCATCCAACACACAAAGACATAAGAGAATAGAACATCAAATCAAATTTGTATTATGTAACTGGAATGTATGTTTGAATATGAAACAAACATACTTCACTCACCATAACAAATTCCATTCGTCTATCATTTCCCCACATGACCATAGCTTGTAGAACGAGGTAGCTGGTATTAACCCTATAGAATAATGTTTGGCCAACTATGTTATATACAATGATGTGTGCGCTTTTATAAGAACAACAAGAGGCTACTTTCATGTCAGAAAATGAACCAAGATCAAGTTGTTTTTTTAATAATGTATAATGTATTATCTTTTTTTCTTCCATACTATTTATGTGCTTATACTTATCAACCATTAGCAAAGAAGGGAGTAGGAGATGTGCAGAAACAATCATGCTAACCTTTGATAGTAGAATAGAGCACCTTTAAAATGCTTCAGTGGATCCAAGAATGGGAGAGCCTCTAATTGTCAGAAATGAACCAAGATCAAGTGTTTTTTGTAATAATGTAACACAACAAAAGAGTAGCCTAAAACAAGTATTAACTATAACATTCAATTCAATAATATCAAATATAAATAATATCTATCATTTAGTTTCAATTAATCTATCAAACTAACAACTGTCAGTTAAACCAGTAGTTTAATTAAAGCGAGAGATTCCAAGTGAGGCGAATTTATGACGTGCGAACGACACACGGACACACGCGACATAGCATGCTGACGACACACGAAAACAGTCCGGCGACCGGCGTGAACGACGCGTGAACCAGCACGTTACCACGTGCGGAACAGTACGCGCGGCAGGCGAGAAACTAAATAGGTGACATATTTATACTAAACAAATATTAAATAAATAAAAAGTAGCTAATTTAATATTAGCCATGTTAATATTTATTATAAAAGCGTACTTGAACACTACACATTTAATTTAATTGGGATAAATAAATAAAAAGTAGCTAATTTAATATTAGCCATGTTAATGTTTATTATAAAAGCGCAGTTGAACACTACACATTTAATCTAATTGGGATATTAATCTAATAAATATTAGTCGAACAAACCTTAAGTTAATTATCTAAAATATGTGACCTAACGAATTAACGTTATTAACATGAGTGTTTTTATAAGTAAAAACAATTTATTATCATGCGCATACGCCGCGCGATACACGTGATCGACACGCGAGATTCACGCTAACAACGCACAGCAAGGCGAGCGACACGCGCAAAACTATATTTCTAAGTTGATTTTAGTTAATATAAATTATTTGCATAAGATATTTTAGATAAATTAAATTTATCAATTAGTCAATGACTAAACAAAAATTAATTAATAAGCATGATGATTATAGCGAAACGATTAAATAATGTGTGCGGATCGCACACGTGACACGCGAAAATCACTAACAGGTAACATGTTTATGCTAAACGAGTATTAAATTCAAATACTTGTGTTGGTATTAGTCACATTAACAAGTATTTATAAACATGTAAATTAAAATTATAAGTTGGTTTTAATTAAATCACTCTTCTAATAGTCATCAGATAAACACATAATTAATTAAATAGGTAAAATATGTGCCGCCATAAATAAATGCTACTAATACGTAGGCGACATGGTTACAAACATAATGTAACTGAAACTGGTTAAAATGGATTTGACATGCAAAAGATGTTGAATAAGCAAGCGATTTATGGATTTACGAGGACGTGGCATGGCATGATTGGCTTGATGGAAGCCACACGGAAGACCATAGGTTGGTTGGATGCATGTGGGGGACCATGCCGCATGATGCTTTTGCTATGCATGTCTTGGATGGATTGTGGGATCCAACTATCCAAGTGATTTGTATCAGCACGAAGTGCTGCATGCAGCCATGCAGGCGGTTCCTACACTGGCGGGGGGTTCTTCTTCTATGCAAAAAGTAGGTGCACAGGACTCTGGGCAACGGCGGCTCACCGGTCGGGGGCCGAGCTCGCGCAGCGGGGCCTCGGCTGACCAGGTGGGCACGACGACGGCGCTGTCCGTGGTCGCGCGCAGGGCTAGCAAGGGGCAGGGAGGGCGGCTCGCCGAGGAAGAAGAATGACGCTCGGCGAAGGTGGGCTCGTGGAAGGGAACGAGCGGCTAGATCTTGAGGGGGCACGGCGACGCACGTGGGTGAGGGCTTGCATGCCCGGCTGGAAACACGGCATCGATGGCGCTAGCAGCTCGCCGAGGTAGACGTCTGAGCTACGCGCGCGACAGTAGGGACGGCACATGGCCTAGAGTGCTTGGGATCGGGCGAGGCAGCGCGGTCAGGCTACACAGTGGAGGAAGGCGGCTGCCGGAGGTCCGAGGTCGGCTGGGGCGGGGCCGAGCGCGCTCTGCGTTCGCCGAGCAGGGCAGGTGCGGGCTGTGCGGGGGTAGCGTGAGGACGCACCCAGCCGGCAACGGCGCGGCACGAGGCGGGATGCAGGTAGACAACGCGATGCCGGGGAAAAATGAAAACGAAGAACAGAGAAGGGAGCGAACTCACTGAAAATGAAGAGCTCGCCGGAGATGGAGGGCTCGACGCCGTCGGTGGGGAGCCGAGGGGTCAGGCAAGCTTGGCCAGCGAACAGAGGTTGAAGACACGACGACGGCGGTTGCGCGGCGAGTGGGGCGTGGCCGCGGTGCTGCTCGACGTGGAGAGGCACGGCGCAATGACGTCGACGGCTGTGAGCACCGCGAGGGCAGTGGTTGCTATAGCGTCTACGAGGGAGAATAGAGCGGAGTAGGGCCAAGCGGACTTGGACGGGAGAGTGGTGGGCGACGAGCAGTGAGACGCACTCGGGCATGGTATAAGCACGAAGTGCTGCATGCAGCCATGCAGGCGGTTTCTTACTTTCTTCTATGCAAAAAGTAGGTGCATAGGACTCCGGGCAACGGTGGCTCCCTAGTGGCTTGTTCGGTTATTTTCAATCCATATGGATTGAAGAGGATTGATACGGATTGGAGGAGATTTTAACTTACTAGGGATCAAAACCCCCTCAATCCCCCTCAATCCATATGGATTGGGGTAGAACCGAACAAGCCCTAGGTGGGGAGGGGGACGCACGCCGGCGTGGGCAGCATCTGCCGGACGACCAAAACAGAGGCGGAAGAGAACAGACGGTTGAGGTTGTCGGAAGGCAGAACACAAGAGAGGCAGGCTATCCCTTGTAGCCTTAATAAGTAGTAATAGATAATGTAGAGTTAATTATAAATCTAACTATATCAAATTTGGGATATAATAATTAAAAGTTATTAGACAAATTAGTGGTCAAAGATTTTTAAGCTTAAATCTTGATATGTATGTTTATTTGACAAAAGTTTTATTTGATGAAATAAGTTTTATATGGATGAAACTTATCTATGTTTCAACGTATGTGGGAGGTTTCAGTGAGATAAAACTCCCACTAAAACTGATCTTATAAAAGAGAATGAAGGTAGTAATTATAAATGTGAGGTTAAAATTGACCGGTATATAAAATAAATATTGGCATGATAAAGTATAACAGAAGGTGCATGAATCTCTTCTTGCTTTTGTGGGCGGCTTTTGATCCTAAGCCACGTCGTCTCTACCAAATAACAACTTGTGAACTGGTAAAGAGCAGAACAAATTGTCAAAGAGAAAGAGAGAGAAAAGAGAGACACATGCAAGAAATTGAAAACCACTAGCATAGTAGCGTAGAGAATTAGAGATGTCGATGGAACGCGCGCCATTCTCGGCAACAGGCCGGCGGTCAATAGAACTGGACATTGGATGTGTAGGTGGCGCCGAACCACCAGCCGGCGGGCGCGACGTTATACGCCGTGACGACGCGGCCGTCGTCGGCCCTGAGGCGGAACGAGAGGCCCTGGCCGTTGAGGTAGGCGTTGCTCTGCCAGTTGGCGCCCCAGTTGCGGCTCATGGCCATCCATCCCGTGGCGGAGCCCTTGACCCACGCCTGCGCCACCACGCCGCTGCCGCCCACGTTGGCGACGGTGACCAGCTCGAAGTAGCTGCGCCCCTGGACGGTGAACCTGACGCCGCCGGCCCTGCGGCACGGGACGCGGCGGTAGTTGACGGGCACGATCCCGGCGCGGTACACGGCGATGGCCTCCCACGCCGGCTGCGACATGTCGAAGTGGCGGCGCGGCGGGTTGCACCAGCCGCCGGCGTCGCCCGGGAGCGCCCAGTTGGGCGGGCACAGGTTGGTGGCCGTGACCGTGACGGAGGCGGCGCCCGGCTTGCACCACTGGGACCGCCCCGCGTCGCAGGCGATGGCGAAGCACGCGCCGCACATGGCGCCGTTGTTGAACAGCGCCGTGCTCAGCGCCGTCGAGCGCGTGCCGTACCCGGCGTCGTACAGGTTGCCGTACCCGCACGCGCCGCCTGACCATTTTAGTTTCGTTAGCATTGTTCGTTTTAATGCGAAACCTGGCCGGTGGCTGTAGCATAGGAGTAGTGAAGTGATGAAGCGGAATGTACAATTACCCATGGTACCCGACGCGTCGCTGCCGCCGTAGAACGTGGCGAAGGCGGGTGTCCACTGAGCTGCCGCCACTGACCCTCCTAGGAGGAAGAAGAAGGCGCACAGGGCCAGCAGGTGCAGCTTCGCCATGTCGTCGTCAGCCGTGTCACTGCTCGCACACAACCGAGAGACTACACTTGCTGTGCTGAGGTAGGGTCACCTAAGCTAGGACCCGTATATATAGTGCTGGCTGCTGGACTACCGGTACGTGCCCGTTCTTCATGGCACTTGCAAGCGCCAATCAGGCAATCATCATCATCAATGGCGTTTGCTGCATCCGAGTAGACGAGTATCGGTAGACGGCCGTGGAAGGATCCTATATTTGCATGATGGAGAAAAGCGACTGTACAGCGCGCGCGTGGATGGTTAGGCCGCGATTGACTTTTGCGCGCCTCCGCATGTTCTCGTTAATGATTGGATTATCTCTTGGATAACCCTTGCTGCAGCCAGTAAATCTGCACCACCGCTCATCGGACGATGGTGTGCGACGAGGGGCGACCATGTGCTTGTCTCTCAACTCTACGTTGATTACGCGCATGCAGTATACGTGTCTTCTGAAACTTACGCTGTGATGGAAATGGATTCAGAAACTACATAATATTCATGCCATGCATGCGAGTATCCGTAAATGTATCTATGTCTTCATCTTATAATCTTAAACGGTCCAATCTTAAATCTCAATAGAGGGTTATCTCGAGATACAAGCTATCCATCTCTACTGTGAGATATGCCATTAACTATGGAGACGTGGTCTGATCTTTCTATATCATCAAGTATATATATATATTTTTTGGATCCCTATAACCGTTTTCATCGTTGCTTTATTGGTTATCAATCACATTCAGCATGATTGATCATGTCTAGAAGGTATTTTAAGTTTATCGAAAACTCAAAAAAAAACAATAGAAAAACACAATTTAATGCTCAGTGCTAAACTAATTATTTTCAAAGGCGATCATTTTTTTATTTTTTATTAACAGAGGCCGGCACAACGCCCGCCTTCAACAAAATGCCATCATTAAAAACATCTTTAACGGTACCTTAAATCAATGCCTTATCTTGAAATATACGACACAACTCATAAAAAATAACTCCAATAATAATCTATTTTTTTTTATAAAAACGCGTTACGAAGTGACTCAAATATACTACACTCTAGATTAGTACCCTATCCTTACTTTTCTTCATCATCCTCAACCTTTTCCTTTCTAATAAATTAATTTATTTTCTAAAATACATGATTTAGAGATTAATTTGTTTTTAGTGCTCCAAATATTTTAAATGTTGTAATATTTTAATTTTTAAAGCGCTATTTTGAGCACCTCGTTGGAGATGCTCTAATAAGGTTCTAGGCTTCTAGCAAAATGTCTCAATAAATTATGCTTTCAATAGGCCACCGCCTTAAAACATCCAACGAAACAAATATCCAATAAATGATTCTAAACGGGTTAATCATGCTTTTTGAATAACAAAACATCCAACTCCGTCAATGCCATTTATCATTAAGGGCATGTACAACCCTATTAGTAATTAGACAACTCCGTCAATGCCATTTATCATTAAGGGCATGTACAACCCTATTAGTAATTAGAAGGTCTCTACAAAGATAAGTGAAAAAACCAAGAAATATGCTACACCAATAGCTGGGGAAGTCTTGACCCAATGCTGCCATCTGGTTCAGCTGCACCAAGTCCCGATTGTCTACAAAAGAGCCCCACCGCTATGGTTCAGTTTTGATGCCCCATCAGCTGCACCAAGTCCCGATTGTCTACAAAAGAGCCCCACCGCTATGGTTCAGTTTTGATGCCCCATCCCGATGCACGAGCGACCAGACGCCACCCTAGGCATGTGGCAGCGATAGCTCCCCGAGGTGCGCGTGGCAGTAGGGGTTCCCCAAGAGCAGGCAACAATGGTAAAAACCTGAGACGCGTGCGGCGGCGGCGGCCTCTGGATGCGAGATCGATGGCTGATCCCCGATCCGGAGGCGAGGCGGTGGCCTCTGGATGCGAGATCGATGGCTGATCCCCGATCCGGAGGCGTGGCAGTGGCGGCTCCTAGGAAGCGCGCACGAGAGGTTCGCCATCTGCACCACGGTCCGCGTGGCATCCTCTGATTCGGCGGCTTTGGGCATCCTCCGGCGACGGTATCCTCCGATCCGACGGCTTTGGGCATCCTCCGGTGACGACCTCATCTGATCCATGTTTATGCCTCCATGATAATTTTTATGCCGACCACCGTACTATTTTACGTATTCCATTTAATGATTTTATGATAATGAATATGACATCTCTCACTTGTCTTGGTATTTTTACGGTAATAACATTTACACTATATATTTATCATTATTTTACGCTCAAACTTGATAATTTTTGTGATCATAAATACAACGCATCTAAGTTATCAATAACTCTCATGTTAGCTCAGTATTTATGATTAAAACTGAGGATTTTTACGCTAAATAGCGACGCAAATCTAGTGATGCACCACCACTGGGCACTGCCTCGCTTGCATATTTTCCGCGTGCATAGTGAAAAATAAAACACCTTAATTTATGGAGTGTGTAATTGCCATAAAAACTCAAACCCCTTAATTAACTCCCCTAATTAAATCACATTATCAACTTCCCCAATCAAATCGCTTGATTTATGGTGGTTGCATGGACGTGGTGAATGTTGGTTGGGAGTGAATCAACATTTATATTGTTTCTAACACTATTTTATGCTTAAACTTTAGGATTTTTATGATCATGAATACAACGCATGAGTTGTCAACGTCTCTCACATAGGCTTGGTATTTACAGTCAAAATTGAGGAGTATTACGCTAAACACTAAAGCATTTTACGCTTGAACATAGACTGCGTCCACCAGTAAACCACGTGCATATTTTCTGTGTGCCCGGTGAAAAAGAAAATCACTTGATCTATGGTGTCTGTGACTACCATAAAAATCAAATTCTCTAATGAACTCAACTAATTAAATCCTCTAATCAACACCTCCAATCAAATCTCTTGATTTATGGTGATTGCATGGACGTTGGGGATATTGTTGGGAGTGAATCAACATTTACGTTATATTTGATATTATTTACGCTCAAATTTGAAAATTTTTAAGCTCTAGGTTGCGCCCACATAGTCCCACATGCAAATTTTTCGCATGCACATCAATTTTTGGACCTGCCATAATTTTCGAATCTGAAATCGCACGTGCAATAAAAATCGAAAACCGCATGCACGCTTGGTGGGGATGACTACCTTCCATAAAAACAGGACCCTGCATGCGAGGTGACGGGAAACCGAATTTTATGCTTTGTTTGAGGCTATTTTACGCTCAAACCTGGCATCACATATATAACTACCATACAAAAATATCTCTAAAATAACGCGTCCACGTGATCTAGACGTGGGATGTGGGGTAGTACAGGCGTGGGTCATGTTGGGAGGGAGGCGACCAAGGCTTTCTGTAACTATTGAAAGCTTTGGGCTCCAAATATCTCGATCTTGGTTGGAATATTTAGTAAATCTTGGGATTAGTTTCCACTACATGCACCAAATCAGATCTGTTGCATGCGCTAAATCAATTCCACTACATGCGCGTAATTTTAGGAATCGACGTGAGGCGCATAGGAGATCGGTTTTAAAAAACTATCGTAAAAATTAAAGGTGAATGTCATAATTTATGCATTGTAGATATTAATGTATATAAACTTTGTAAGGTAAGTACACGAACTACGAGGATTTTTTGAAAATGACGCTGAAGAAATCGATGGTTCAAATGGACAAGAACTGCATGTGAGTTAGAGAGGATTGGAGGCTCCCTTGTGCTTAATATATGGTTCAAATGAACAAGAGAGCCTGAATACCATCTATTTATAGCACCCCTCCAAAACTAACCATTATGGGCAAACTACTCCCTTTCTGCACACTCATGAACGGTCCACCATTCACTTTAATGGCTACTTTTCGTTTGAAAACGTGTCAGAGCTGTCAGAAAAGTGAGGCGCGAACGGTCCATCGGTCCCAGCCGGACTGTCTGACAACCCCAAATAGGAATACCCCAAGCTCTAGCACACCTGACTTTTATACTTGTGGATGGTCTAACACCTAGGCACGTACGGTCCGCAACCTAAGAACATGTATTGTCCATGACTTGGGCACGGACGGTCCGCAATACAACACCCAGAAAACAAAAGTCCCTACACAGATTCACCAAGTTATTTGTGGACATTCCAGGCTCCTCAGCCAGACGATCCGCACAATGCACCGAGGACTTAGCCAAAATGAGGCACTTACTGGCCAACACTACCGAACGGTCCGACCACTTTACCCGTATGGTCCGCAGTACAAAACCTGCAAACCACACCGAAATACACCAAATCTGCCCAACTCTCTATTAACTCTCTGCCATGTCCAAAGCAAAATGTTGTGGGCACCAAGTGGGTGTTCCGCAACAAGCAATACAAGTATGGAGTGGTGACAAGAAACAAGGTTTGACTTGTTGCAAAAGGTTATGCCCAAGTCGTAGGTTTGGACTTTGATGAGACTTTTGCTCATGTAACTAGGCTAGAGTCAATTCACATTTTATTGGCCTATTCTACTCACCACTCTTTCAAGTTGTTTCAAATGGAAATGAAGAGCGCCTTCATGAATGGACTGATCAAGCAGAAAGTCTACATGGAGCAACCTCTTGGCTTTGAGGATGACATGTATGTCGACCATGTTTATAAGCTCTCTAAGGCACTCTATGGGCTTAAAAAAGCACCAAGAGTATGGTATGAATGCCTTAGATATATTTTTAATTACAAATCATTTTAAAGTCGAGAATGCTAATCCCACTCTTTTCACTAAAGATTGTTGATGAACATCTTTTTGTATGCCAAATATATGCCGATGATATAATAATTGTTTCTACTAACTAAAAGTCTTATGAAGAGTTTAGCAGGATAATGGTGCAGAAGTTTGAGATGTCTATGATGGGAGACTTGGACCACTTCCTAGACTTTCAAGTAAAGCAGCTCAAGGACAACACCTTCATCTCCTGAACCAAGTACACACAGGCCAGGCTCAAGCAGTTTGGGATGAAGGATGCAAAGCCCATCAAGATGCTGACGCGGGCGAACAGGCACCTGGACCTTGACATGGTAGGTAGGTCTGTAGATCAAAAGGTATAGCGGTCTATGATAGAATCTCTGCTTTATTTATGTGCTTCTAGCTAGACTGTATATTATGCTTTCAATTTGCATGTGTGCAAGGTTCCAATCCAATCCTAAGGAATGCCACCTTCGGGTCATGAAGGGGATCTTGAGGTATTTAGTTCACACACCTCACTTTGGGCTCTGATATCCTAAAGGGTCTACCTTTAACCTGATTGGATATTTAGATGTTGATTATGCCACATGCAAGGTAGATAGGAAGAGCACATCTGAGACTTGTCAATTCCTGGGTAAGTCCCTTGTGTCTTGGAGCTCTAAAAAGGAAAAAATGTTTCCTATCCACCACCGAGGCCAAGTACATTGCTGCAGGACATTGTTGTGCACAATTAATTTAGATAAGGCAAACTATTTGGTACTTTGGCTGCAATCTGAGCAAAGTCTCATTCCTATGTGACAATGAGAGTGTGATCGTCATGGCAGAGAATCCTATTGAGCACAACAATAGAAAGCACATAGACATCCGACACCACATCCTGAGAGACCACCAACAAAGGGGGATATCGTAATAGATCATGTGAGCACACACTCCCAATTAGTCGATATTTTCACCAAGCCTTTGGATGAGAAGTGGTTTTGTGGGTTGAGGAGTGAACTTAATATCTTAGATTCTCAGAACGTGGAATGAGATGTTGCATACTTGCATATTCTTCATATACCTGTGATCATGTTGTTACTTCATATTGTTTGGCTATGTTGGCTCAAAGTGTATAAAATCATCCCCGTACCTCACAAGTTTGAGTGCTTGGATGCACACATCTAGGGGGAGGATGGACTCCACTTTGACCTTTTTGGGACTAACAATATAATTCTTTTGAGTTGATCATGTGTGTAGTACCAAGGTGCTTGAAAGGGAAATGATGGATTTGGACAAATAAATGCGCTTCCACTGCAAAATGGTATCAAGGTTTTTGTCTCCATTTCCTTGTTTTTTCATTGCTTCTGGCTTTCATTCGATGTTTTTGGTGAGGCAATGGCGCTAAGCCACATAGTTTTTCCGTTCAAAGGGGAAGAAATTAGAGGCCAAAGCAACTGGACCAACCAGCACTTGAGTTTCAAAAGTTTTTTGAGTTTTAACTTGTTTTTTGAACCAAAACCCTCTTGATTGCAAAGACACTACTACAGATCAGGTTATATGAGACAATTAATTTTTAGTTATTAAGATGCTTGTGAAGTGTCCAAATTTGATGGAGTCGCAAAAGATGTCCTACATTTAAGATGGTTATAAACTGTCTTAAAAGATATTATGTAAGACAATTTTTAATTTATAACTGCATAAAAAAGATATTTGTTTAAGTCATTTTGTTCGATAAACCGTCTTAAATTACGTTTTTGTTTAAGTCATTTCTTCTAAAAAACCGTCAAGAATACGAACATTATAAGTCATAAAGTATTTGTCAAATAGTCTAGAATATCCTCTAATAACAGATGCTTGCAACAAAAAACCATCCCATTTAGGAGACTAATATTGGACGTCTTAGAAAACGTCTTATTTAAGAGACTGGTATTGATGTTTTGGGAACCGTCTTATTAAGATTTAAACGAAATGACTTACATGGCAGCACATTCTTCAATTTATAATCATTGTTAGATATTGTATTATAATAATTTGAAAGGAAAATATGCATACACATATTTATTAACATTATAATTAATATAATATAAATAAGTATCATTCAATATGTCATAAATAAGCATTGTTAAATAACTCATACATAAGTGTACTCTAAATCCAAACTAAAATACTAATGAAAAACTTGGTCATCAATTGTTTGCGCTTTCATTGAGCCTAACTAAGTAAATATGAATTCAAGTCTCGATACTTGTTCGACCGCCAAAATTTAGATCATTTTATCTTTTCCTGTACAACAAATAGGATAAGGCAATAATTAGTAGTTAGACACAATTGAACACCTCACATTGTGACATATCATAAAAGTCACATGGATGTTTAAAAAAAGATAGAATAATTTTAGATTTTGTATCTTTCAAAAGAACTTACCTTCTCTAGAATTTGTTGGAAGCAGACATGCTGATAATTGGTGAGACAATCATTTTTTGCTGCATTTGAGCAAAACTTGCATTTGGGTCAAGAAAATTTGATGGACCAAGAAATAGTATCCGAAGAAGCATTAGACACTCTCCCATCCTATTGAAAATAACTAAGGAATTAGTTAGTATTGATGTCGACATGTGGTACATGATCTTGTACTATTGAAGATACCAACATACTGTGTGTTTTCCACAAAACTAACCTTTGACCTGAAAATTAATATCAAAAGACAATCTGTTGTCTATGAACTCATAATAATGCATAGAAAAACTGCTAATCAGTAATCTAAACATCTGGGTCATAATTACACAAGAAAGAAAATTGCCAAGTTAGGACAAATATTTTGTAGTAACACTATTATTCGGTCTCATAAATAAACAGTCAATCACAAAAGTGAGAATTGCAAAGTTCTTATTCTTTGTGCTCTACCCTGTAGGACATAACATTTCTCACACTACAACAAGACTCCGATGAAGGCTGAAGTCTGTTTTTAGCTGAATTCTCAGGTCTGATGCAAGCTTTTGGTATTAAATTAGCATTTCCAAAGTTTAAAATGTTTTTTGGAGAGTTTGTTTCAGTCCCTTCTGTTGAGTGCATCTTACTAATTTCTTTCACACATTAGTTCTAAGAGTGTTTTTGTCAAGCAGATACAAGTAGTGCAAATCTAAACACCACATATCTGAACACACGGATGGGATTCTTGATGAAACCTGCATACAAGTCGGCCTAAGTAGATGCTCGAGTGCTACTGCTAACAGTAAAGATGTAAAAACTGGAATATTTAGTCAGGAATCTTGGCTGGATTCACTGGAAAAAATAATCACTTTGTTTTGAAGTTGTGGCATGTCGCTTCATTCACTAGCTAGATGAGTTTCAGAGGGACTAGAGGCTGCACTTTTTTTTGTGTTGCAGTTTCCCGTTGAAGTAACTCAGGGTGCGAGCCACTTGCATGGATGATAGAATGATGCAGCTGCTTTGGCACTGTTTCTGGCTCAAGATGTTGGGTGTTGGAATGACACAGCTTTGGATGCAAGCCTTTGTTTTCTTTTGCAACCTATTTAATTCAGAAAATATTGCTTGGCCTATGCAGACATGTTTGTGAATCTCACAACCAGGTCTTTTGTGTCTACCATCCTTTTTTATTCATAGTGATATCTCTTTGTCGCAATAGCTTGCTTTGTTGTTAACTACCGCCAATATAAATACAAGTTTCCATAGGCGCAAATTATGAAAACACTTTTTTGGTTCATAACATTTCCTAACGTGCAAGAATAGGAGCAACAGAGGTCTGTCAACCATGACCTCAAAGGAAGCGTAAGCACACACCTGGCCGATCGAGTCCGTGTGTGCAACGAGGATCTTTAGGGCTCATATCACCGACGCCATTGCAACAAGCCTAACAACAATCAAAACATGCATTAGGATTTAGGAGTCAACTAAAATAACAAAGAACACTGCATCAAAGAAAGAAAAAAAGAAAGGGACATCATGTCTTCAAAGAAGACGTCGCAGCAGCGGCGTCCAACTCTTGAGAAGACACCAAACGACAATGGTTGAAGAGTGTCTCATGCTATGGATGAAGGGAAAGGAAAGGCGAAGGTAACAATGCTAGAGTGGGTCTATAGCTATATAGCAATGATGACAGAAACGACACATTGCCACCATGTATTAAGCTAACTCCAAGTAACAACATGTTGCCTTACTTGAATTTGCTGTACTAAGACGATTATATAGGCAATATTGATTTTTCAATGGTTAGAGAATCATTAAACATATAGAACATCAGAGATTCATAAATTAACCAAGTCCAAAAATGTAACTCATGAATGATCCCTAGAACTGTAATACCCAAAAATATATACAATGAGAATATAGTTGATCTCCCTATTTTTGTGTGCCATATGTTCATCATAACAAGAGCATACTCTAAAATTAAGAGTGATTAATTAAAATAAATGATACTAAAATGAAATATGCATCATGCCGAGGTTTCATTTTGTGTGCATTTTTTGACAATACAAAAATAATGTAAAAAATATATTAAAGTCCAAAGTGGAATTTAAGATCTAAATTCTAGAATTTAAAAAAGAGAAGGAAGAAAATATTATGTGAGTAAAAATAAGTATAATAAATATAATAAAATATATTATTTCTATACTGTGATTTGAATGTGTACATTTGACTCAAAGGTGAAACTCATAAAAAGATTCAAATTCAAATTTGGAATTTAAAATAAAAAGAAGACAAAATAGGAAAAAGAAAATAAAAAAGGAGAAACCAGCGCCTGGGCCGGCTTCTGCTCACCTCGGCCCATTCTCCTTTTGATCCCGCGCGGCCCATCTTTCCTGCATGCGCTCCGCAACTGACCTATGGGCCCTGGTCGTCAGGCGGCGAGCGATCACGAAGATCTCACTGCACCATGGACCCCACGCGTCAGCGGCATCGGTATCGCGCTCATTTCACCAACGCTTGGGCCCCACGTTGTCATCCCGCCCACGCCGCCACGACTGCGCCCGCCGCAATCTAGGGACCCAACGACATTTCCGAGATTCGCTCGTTGTCATCCGACTGCGCTTCACCCTTATATAGCTCGGTCAACCCCCTCTTTCCTTTCCCCTTTTTCCATCCACGCCGTGCGCCATTGCTGGGCAAATCCACCGCCGCGCCGCACTTGACCGCCGTCAACCGTTGAGTGGGTCGCCAAAGAAGTATTGTGGGTATCCACCGTCGCGCGCCGAGGGGATCTAGAGCCTCGCTTCGCAGAATCCTCGACTAGGCCGCTGCGAATTGCTCGCCGTAGTTGCTGCGCCGCCGTGGATCCGCCCTTCGTCGTATGCCGCTGCACCTTCGACACTAACCTCGGTGAGCACACACCCTATCGCTTCGCACTGTCATTCCCTCCGTGTACCATGGATCGGATTGGTGGATGGCCGTAGGAATCAATGGGCACGCAAGATCCGACCATGGCGCCGTCGTGCGGAGCTGTTGCGCCGCCGTGCCCAGCGTCGGAGAGGGCGATCCTCCTCTGTCGTCCATCCCAGTATGCATGGACGGTGTGGATTGGATTATAGAGAACGACTAGGCTGAATAGTCTGGGGCCATCCGATGGCGATCGTGGGGCCAGGATTTGGGCTCGGCGTTTTTAATCGGGACCGTTGATCACTAACTAGGCGGTCGCGGGAGTGTGTTGTTTCGGGGCAGGGCCGATCTGTTATGCGCCGCCGATTTCAGATCTGGTGGCCAAACGTGCGTATCGGTTCGCGGAAAGGGAAATCTAATCTAGGACGTTGACAACAGATCTGACGGCTAGTAGTGCAGATCCTTTGAGTCGTCCCGATTTACAAAAGAGACCCTGTGTTTTAGGTGAATCAACCCGCGGTCCGTTCTGGTGACAGTCTGAGTCTATAGAAATTTTATAGTTTCACCACGGAACTCTCTAGTATTTGGCGCACAGTCCAGAAACCCGAGGAATTAAAGAATTAATTATAGAAATTGATTTTCAATACAAAAATAATTCTAAAAACTTGTAAAATTCATATAAAATTCATTGTAACTCCTTTTTGGTCCATTCCAATTCCTATAATTTTGTAACAATATTGTTCATCACATAGTGCCTTTGTTTTAACATGAAAACTGTATTAAAATGGATCTCTTAGTTAATCTTGTATCCAATACATGAAACACTTGGAAATTCATAACTTAAAATCCATAACTCCAAAATTAATGATTCTTGTTCCTATGATCTTATTTTAAAATGTAGATTATTAATATGTATTTTGTATACATGTTTGGTGTGATGTTAGTTTTCTCTATATACTATGCTTGTTTGTATTGTGGCGAGTAGAAGAGCCAGTGGCTGAGGATCCCGGTGTTCAGCAGATAGAAGTTGCTGAGCAGGAGCTCATTGAAGGCAAGTTGTGCCTTTGACCACTTTTATTACCCAATAATGTTCTTTAATATCACTTATTCATGCATAGGTTTAATTTTGATGGGACCCAATAGGTCACCCTAGTCTGATTATCTTTTACCTTGTTTACCCCTGAATCATTTGGGTAGTTTGCTATTGCTTTATATGGTTTTGGGTTAATATTTCATTATATCCATGTTCCAATTATTCTGTTATTTTATTTATGTTCATGTCAAGATCATTATTTTTAATTGGAACATGGAGCTTAACTTGAGAAACACGTGCCACCACAACGGTGGAATGGGACGCCCTTGGCTGACTAATTAGGAAAGCTAGTGAAATACTACCTTACCTGAAAGGGGCAAGGGCAGTTGGGGAGTAGGCGTGTAGGGAGGTCTCGGGTTGATTTTGCTGCAATGGCAGTCAGACGAGGGATTCCTGCTTTGCTCTTCCCAGAAACTATAGCGGGTTTTCGGAAGCTAGTGGAACTTTGTAAAGGCCTCATAGTGTTGCCCTGCCTCGCTTCCTTGGTAGAGGTGTATGAGAGTCGCGATCCCTTGGCAGATGGGTAACATGACTTGTGGGTATAGGGTACAACCTCTGCAGAGTGTAAAACTGGCATACTAGTCGAGCTCACGGTCATGAGCAGCTCAGGACTCTCGCATGATTAAATTATGGAACTAAATTGAATTTGTCATTTGCATTGCATGGGATTTCTTTATTTTGTTCTATTCTTATTATGGTTTGGTATTTACTTACATCTAGTAATTGCTAATAAAATTTGACCAACTTATTAAAAGCAATGCTCAGCTTTAACCCTTATTGTTGATCAGCCTTACACATCAGTTGAACTCCCACCTTTGGAGAGTTCATGCACATTATTCCCCACAACTTGTTGAGCGATGAACATATGTGAGCTCACCCTTGCTGTCTCACACCCCCCACAAGAGAAGAACAAGTGGTTCAAGGGGAGCCACACAACGAGGAGTTCGACTTGATCTAGGTGGTGTCTCCCAGTCAACTTATTGGCGCCAAGGATGGACTTTAGTTCGTTTTATATTTATCTTTTATTTTGTAAGACTTCCGCTATGTAATAAGTACTCTGATCATATTGTGACATTTATCTCTATACACTCTGTTATTATATGTGTTGTCTCCTTTGGCGCATGTATGAGATGCACCCAGCTTTGTCCATTAAATCCGGGTATGACAGAAGTGGTATCAGAGGAAATGTTGACTGTAGGACGAAACCTAGATAGAAATGGACAAAACCCTTACCTACTTACCTTAGTTTGATTCTTTCTATACTTATCTTGATCCTGTCTCACCTTTTGTTGTTCTACTCTGATTACTGTTATCTTTTCTACTCTAAGACAAGAGGGATTTCACACCTTGGAATCCTACATTTGTGACCTTTTTAAGAGATAGGAAACCTAAGACAAAATTAAAACTATTTTCTCTATTTAAAAATGTTGGTTGATTGTTCTGATGATAAATGTTTGATTTGCTTCTTTGATTGATTGAAACATTATAGTTGGGCATCTTAGCATGTACCACCATAAGGTGATGTATTAGCTTTATTAGGTAAAACACTAATCTACTTAGCTAATAAATCCCCCAAAGTAACCTGATTCGTAATTACTCGCCTTGTCTACAATTCTTTCTTACCATATGTTTCGAACTCAGATGGTCAATACCAAGAAGGGTGGTGGAATTGATCTACCCCCCAATCGATAAAGTTGGAGGATATTTAGACAACCACAACAACAACAAGCAGAGATGGACCCTCCAAATCCTCCACCAGCCGGAGCTGATCCCGCAGTTGCAGCCCACATGCGGATAATGCAACAGATGGCTGATACTATTGCGGATATGCACACGCAGATGCGGTAGGAACGCCAAGAGATACGACAAGAGAGAGAGAGGAGATGCGTAAGGAGAGCAGGGTGCAGCAGCAGCAAGCACCACTGCCACCACCACCACCAGTTCCACCCTGGGACAAGCACCGGGAGTTCATGAGCCATAAGCCACCTACCTTCGCCAGCTCTCTAGATCCTCTGGACGCTGATGATTGGCTAAAGTCTGGAGAAGATGCTGAATATTGCACAGTGCTCCGACCGGGAGAAGGTTCTCTATGCTTCTGGTTGCCTTACTGGTCCTGCTGCTGATTGGTATGATTCCTACACTTCTGCCCACGATGCTGCTGATACTATCACATGGGTGGAGTTTGCTACTCAGTTCAGAAACTATCATATTCCTGCTGGACTGATGAAGATTAAGAACAAGGAATTTCTGTCACTGAAGCAGGGAAGCATGACAGTCAGTGAGTACCATGACAGATTCATTCAGCTCTCTAGATATGCATCGGATGAAGTGGCAGAAGATGAGAGGAAGCAGGAACACTTCATCGAAGGACTTAATGGACCTATGTAGTATGCTTTAGTGGCTCATACATTTCCATCATTACAGAGGCTGCTTGACAAGGCCCTAGCCATTGAACGCAAGCGTGTTTAGCTAGGAGATTTGAAGAGGAAGGCGATATCCCAGGGCTAGGGAAGTAGCAGCGTTCGTCCTCGCTATGTTCCACCCCAGGGTACACCAGTTCACACTGGAGGTGGCTAGCGCCCAGCTCAGTACACACTACAAGGGACTCAACCAACTCGTAAGGCTGCCCCCACTGGCACCTCGGTGAAATTCTCAAGACAGAGTGCTGGTACAACATGCTACAAGTGTGGCAAGACAGGGCATTATGCTAGTGTTTGTTCGCAGAGGATTGCTACTACATCCGTGCAGAACAAGCAGCAGACTCCAGGATCCGGCAAGGGATTCTCTATTTCCAGGGTTAATCAAGTCAGCGCTGATGCTACTGCTGAAGGAGCTGACATCACACTTGGTATGTTTTATATTAATGCAATTCCTGCAACAATATCATTTGATTCTGGTGCTACACATTCATTTATGTCTGCTCGACATGCCAACACAAATGAGTTACCACTGTGAAATATGAAAACACCAATGATAGTAATTACACCTAAAGGGCCTGTTGAGGCAAACTATATGACAAATAGATTTACATTGACAATTATGGGAAGAGAATTCTGGGCTACCCCTATAATATTAGAGGAAAGCAGTATAGATCTGATCCTTGGTATTTCATGGTTAAGAAAGGCAAAGGTCGTTATACAATCTGGTAGGGGTACTGTAGAACTCACCAGCCCTAAAGGAAAAAGATTTGAAGTTGAAATTGCAGTAACTACCACTACCAAACTTGCGATATTCTTAGTAGATGAGAAGTTTGTTGGTGACAACATCCGTGTGGTTAGGGATTTTCCAGAGGTCTTTCCAGAGGAGTTACCAGGGGTGCCACCAGATAGAGAAGTTGAGTTTGTCATTGATCTCTTACCTGGGACTGCTCCTATTTCTAAACGGCCATATAGGATGTCCATAGAAGAGTTAAAAGAACTTAAGAAGCAGTTAATGGAGTTACAGGAGGCTGGGTACATTCGTCCGAGTTCCTCTCCTTGGGGAGCGCCGATTCTGTTTGTATAGAAGAAAGATGGATCGTAAAGGATGTGTGTGGATTATAGATCCCTTAATGATGTTACTGTGAAGAACAAGTATCTGTTACCCCGCATTGAGGATTTATTTGATCAGATGAGAGGTGCAAGGGTGTTTTCGAAGATTGATCTATGATTGGGTTACCATCAAATGAAGATTAGGCAATCTTATATTCCCAAGACGGCTTTCTCAACCCGATATGGTTTATATGAGTTCACAGTTATGTCATTTGGACTAACTAATGCACCAGCCTATTTTATGAATCTGATGAATAAGGTGTTCATGGAGTATCTTGATAGATTTGTCGTGGTATTCATCGACGATATTCTTATTTATTCCAAGAGTGATAGTGATCACGAGGAACATCTGAGATTAGTGCTACAAAAGCTACAAGATAATCAACTCTACACTAAGTATAGCAAGTGCGAGTTCTGGATTGACGAAGTGCCATTCCTTGGACATATCGTTTTGAATGTTGGGATATCAGTGGATCCTGCTAAAGTCAAGGAGATAGTGGAGTGGAGCATACCCAGTACAGTTACTGAGGTCCGGAGCTTCTTGGGACTTGCAGGCTATTATCGGCGATTTATTGAAGGGTTCTCTAAGATTGCTAAGCCTATGGACTCACTTCTAGAGAATGGGAGAGAGTTTAAGTGGGACGAGAAGTGCCAAGATAGCTTTGATCAATTAAAGATGAGATTGATGTCACCCCAGTGTTGGTTATGCTAGATCTACAGAAGCGCTTTGACATTTATTGTGACGCATGCGGCCAAGGCTTGGGATGTGTCATGTGTGCTTATGCAAGAAGGACACGTGATTACCTACGCGTCTCGTCAGTTGCAGAAACATGAGTTGAACTATCTCACGCATGATTTAGTACTGGTAGCCGTAGTGCATGCGCTTAAGATATGGAGACATTACATCATGGGAACCAAGTGCCAAGTGTACACCGATCACAAGAGTTTGAAGTACATATTCACTCAGAAGGATCTCAACCTTAGGCAACGCCGATGGTTGGAGATTCACTATCACCTGGGCAAGGCAAATCTAGTTGCACATGCCTTGAGTCGGAAGGAACATGTCCATTCAGCCATTGTTGCCCAGCTACCCGATGAGATTGTTGAGGATTTCAGGAGACTCAACCTGGGAATTGTTGAGCATACTGAAGGAGTCACTATTGATGTGGAACCTACCTTGGAGCAAGAAATCCGAAAGGGTCAGATTGGTGATGCAAAAATTCAAGAGATCAAGGATCTGATTATTGAAGGTAGGGGTCCGGAATTCACGGAGGATGAGCACGACACAGTATGGTTCAAGGACAGGATATGTGTTCCTGAGATTGATAGCCTTCATGAGACTATATTGAAGGAGGCCCATCACTATGATTATTCCATTCATCCTGGTAGCACTAAGATGTACCAAGATTTGAAGCAGAAGTACTGGTGGTATGGGCTAAAGAGAGATGTGGCTGCACACGTGGCTATGTGTGATGTGTGTCAAAGAGTCAAGGCCGAACACCAAAGACCAGCTGGACTACTGCATCCGTTGAAGATACCTGAATGGAAGTTGGAAGAAATTGGCATGGATTTCATTACTGGGTTGCCTCACACCCCGAAAGGATATGATTCTATATGGGTGATTGTGGATAGACTGACCAAAGTGGCTCACTTCATTCCGGTCAAGACTACTTATAAAGGTTCTCAGCTGGCAGAGTTATACATGGCTCGGATTGTGTGTTTACACGGAGTACCAAAGAAGATCATGTCTGATCGAGGATCACAGTTTACCTCCAGGTTTTGGAAAAGCTTTCATGAGAATATGAACACAAAGTTGAGTTTCAGTTCAGCCTATCACCCTCAGACCAATGATCAGACTGAAAGGACTAATCAAGTACTAGAAGATATGTTGAGAGCTTGTGCCCTTCAGCATGGAGGCAGTTGGGACAAGAGTCTACCTTATGCTGAGTTCTCATATAATAATAGTTACCAGGCCAGTCTGAAGATGTCACCATTTGAAGCTTTATATGGCAGGAAGTGCAAAACTCCTCTATATTGGGATCAGATGGGAGAAAGACAATTCTTTGGGCCTGAACTTATTAAAGAGGCAGAAGAACAAGTCCGTATAATTCGGGAAAACTTGAGGGTAGCTCAGACCAGGCAAAAGAGCAATGCTGATAACAGAAGGAGACCACTGGAGTTTGAGGAAGGTGATCATGTGTACCTCAAGGTGTCACCACTTCGTGGAATGAAGATATTTAGAGTTAAAGGCAAATTATCCCCTTGCTTTATTGGACCCTTCAGAATCTTTAGGCGAGTTGGGGAGATGGCATACCAACTCGAGTTACCTGATAATCTATCTGATGTGCATGATGTATTCCACGTGTCTCAACTTAAGAAGTGTCTCCGTGTCCCTGAGGAACAATTACCAATGGAAGAGCTCAGTGTTCAGAGTGATTTGACTTATACGGAATATCCTATCAAGATTCTTGATACTTTGACTAGAGTTACAAGAAATAAAGTGGTAAAGATTTGCAAAGTGCAATGGAGTCATCATGGAGAAGATGAAGCTACTTGGGAGAGAGAAGAAGAGCTTCAGATAGAATTTCCCCATCTTTTCCCTAGTCCTTCCTAAATCTCGAGGAGGAGATTCTTGTTAAGGGGGATAGGATTTGTAATACCCAAAAATGTATACAATAAGAATATAGTTGATCTCCCTATTTTTGTGTGACATATGTTCATCATAACAAGAGCATACCTAAAATTAAGAGTGATTAATTAAAATAAATGATACTAAAATAGAATATGCATCATGCTGAGGTTTCATTTTGTGTGCATCTTGCGACAATATAAAAATAATGTAAAAATATATATATTAAAGTCCAAAGTGGAATTTAAGATCTAAAAGAAATTCTAGAATTTAGAAAAGAGAATGAAGAAAATATTATGTGAGTAAAAATAAGTATAAAAAATGTAATAAAATATATTATTTCTATACTGGGATTTGAATGTGTACATTTGACTCAAAGGTGAAACTCATAAAAAGATTCAAATTCAAATTTAGAATTTAAAATAAAAAGAAGACAAAATAGGAAAAAGAAAATAAAAAGGAGAAATCAGCGCCTGGGCCGGCTTTTGCTCACCTCGGTCCATTCTCCTTTTTATCCCGCGTGGCCCATCTTTCCTGCGCACGCTCCGCGACTGACATGTGGGCCCCGGTCGTCAGGTGGCGGGCGATCGTGAAGACCTCACTACACCATGGACCCCACGCGTCAGCGGCATCAGTATCGCGCCCGTTTCACCGACGCTTCGGCCCCACGTTGTCGACTCGCCCACCTCCGCTCTATTTGGAAGCACGCCGCCACGACCGCGCCCGCCACAATCCAGGGACCCAATGGCATTTCTGAGATTCGCTCGTCGTCATCCGACTGCGCTTCACCCTTATATAGCTCAGTCAACCCTTCCTTTCCCCTTTTTCCATCCACGTCGTGCGCCATTGCTGGGCAAATCCACCGCCGTGCCGCACTTGACCGCTGTCAACCGTTGAGGCGGGTCGCCGAAGAAGTATTGCGGGTATCCGCCATCGCTCACCGAGGGGATCTAGAGCCTCGCTTCTGAGAATCCTCGACCAGGGCGCTGCGAATTGCTCGCCGTAGTTGTCGCGCCGTCGTGGATCCGCCCTTCGCCGTGTGCCACTGCACCTTCGACACTAACCTCGGTGAGCGCACTCCCTATCGCTTCGCACTGTCATTCCCTCCGTGTACCTTGGGTCGGATTCGAGGATGGCCGTAGTTATCAATGGGCGCGCAAGATCCGACCATGGCACCGTCGTGCGGGGCTGTTGCGCCGTCATGCCCTGCGTCGGAAAGGGTGACCCTCCTCTATCGTCCATCCCAGTATGGACGGTGTGGATTGGATTATAGAGAACGACTAGGTTGAATAGTCTGGGGCCATCCGATGGTGATCGTGGGGTCGGGATTCGGGCTCTGCGTTTTTAATCGGGACCGTTAATCACTAATCAGGCGGTTGCGGGCGTGTGTTGTTTCGGGGCAGGGCCGATCTGTTCTGCGCCGCCGATTTCAGATCTGGTGGGCAAACGTGCGTACCGGTTCGCGGATAGGGAAATCTAATCTAGAACGTTGACAACAGATCTGACGGCTAGTAGTGTACCGTATCCTTTGAGTCGTCCCGATTTACAAAAGAGACCCTGTGTTTTAGGTGAATCAACCTGCGGTCCGTTCTAGTGACAGTCTGAGTCTATAGAAATTTTATAGTTTCACCCCGGAACTCTCTAGTATTTGGCGCGTGTCCAGAAACCCGAGGAATTAAAGAATTAATTATAGAAATTGATTTTAATACAAAATAATTCTAGAAACTTGTAAAATTCATTGTAACTCATTTTTGGTCCATTCCAATTCTAATAATTTTGTAACAATATTGTTCATCACATAATGCCTCTGTTTTAACATGAAAATTGTATTAAAATAGACCTCTTAGTTAATCTTGTATCAAATACATGAAACCCTTGGAAATTCATAACTTAAAATCCATAACTCCAAAATTAATGATTCCTGTTCCTATGATCTTATTTTAAAATGTAGATTATTAATATGTATTTTGTATACATATTTGGTGTGAAGTTAGTTTTCTCTATATACTATGCTTGTTTGTATTGTGGCGAGTAGAAGAGCCAATGGCTGAGGATCCCGGTGTTCAGCAGATAGAAGTTGCTGAGTAGGAGCTCATTGAAGGCAAGTTGTGCCCTTGACCACTTTTATTACTCTATAATGTTCTTTAATATCACTTATTCATGCATAGGTTTAATTTTGATGGGACCCAATAGGTCACCCTAGTCTGATTATCTTTTACCTTGTTTACCCCTGAATCATTTGGGTAGTTTGCTATTGCTTTATATGGTTTTGGGTTAATATTTCATTATATCCATGTTCCAATTATTCTGTTATTTTATTTATGTTCATGTCAAGATCATTATTTTTAATTGGAACATGGAGCTTAACTTGAGAAACACGTGCCACCACAAGGGTGGAATGGGACGCCCTCGGCTGACTAATTAGGAAAGCTAGTGGAAGACTATCTTACCCGAAAGGGGCAAGGGCAGTATGGGAGTAGGCGTGTAGGGAGGTTCTCGGGTTGATTTTGCTGCGATGGCGGTCAGACGAGGGATTCCTGCATTGCTCTTCCCAGAAACTGTAGCGGGTTTTTGGAAGCTAGTGGAACTTTGTAAAGGCCTTATAGTGTTGCCCTGCCTTGCTTCCTTGGTAGAGGTGTATGGGAGTCGCGATCCCTTGGAAGATGGGTAACATGACTTGTGGGTACAGGGTACAACCTCTGCAGAGTGTAAAACTGGTATACTAGCCGAGCTCACGGTCTTGAGCAGCTCAGGACTCTCACATGATTAAATTATGGAACTAAATTAAATTTGTCATTTGCATTGCATGGGATTTATTTATTTTGTTCTATTCTTATTATGGTTTGGTATTTACTTACATCTAGTAATTGCTAATAAAATTTGACCAATTTATTAAAAGTGAAAGGATCACGATGCCCAAGAGGGGGTGAATTGGGCTTTTCTAAAAATCAACACCAATTAAAACCTAAGCAAGAGCCCAACTTCACCCCAACAACTAGCACTAAGAGAATAATACTAGAAATACAATAATGCTAAGACAATACGCAAATACTTTCTAAACAAATACACAATGTAAAATACTTGAATTAAGTGCGGAATGTAAAGCAAGGTTTAGAAGACTCCTCCAATTTTTCCCGAAGTATCGAAGAGTCGGCACTCTCCACTAGTCCTCATTGGAGCACCCGCGCAAGGATATCGCTCCCCCTTGGTCCTCGCAAGAACCAAGTGCTCACTACGAGATGATCCTTTGCCACTCTGGCGCGGTGGATCCCTCATGACCGCTTACAAACTTGAGTCGGGTCACCAACAAGATCTCCATGGTGATCACCGAGCTCCCAACACCACCAAGCCGTCTAGGTGATGCCGATCACCAAGAGTAACAAGCCGTAGACTTTCACTTGACCAAGAGAAGCCTAATGCAAGTGGTGTGTGCTCTAGGTGGCTCTCGCTAGCGCTAATGAGGTCCAAATGCGGGATTAAGATTCTCAAATCACCTCACTAGGCTTTGTGGTGCTTGCAATCCTCTACTAGTATGTAGGAGTAAATGTGGGTAGCAAGACCATGAATATGGTGGGTGGAGGGGTATAAATAGCGCTCACCCACCAACTAGCCGTTACAAGAAAGCTGCTGCGCATGGGCACACCAGGCAGTCCGGTGCGCCACCGGTGCGCCAACGGTCGACTCCAACGGCTAGTTCTGACAGCTAGCCATTGGACAGATGGCACACCGGACAGTGAACAGTCACTGTCCGGTGCGCACCGGACAGTCCGGTGCGCTGTCCGATGTGCCACTAAAATTCAACTTTCAAACCCTGCGCTCTCGGGTTTCTGCGAGGGGAAACACCTTCCCCGGGCCAACCTAGCCCCACCTGACAGAGGGCGCACCGGACAGTCCGGTGCCCCACAGACAGAAACCCTAATTTCTATTTTCTGCTGTTTTTCAAATCGGTTTTCGTCCTAACTCGTGAGTATGTTCTAGAGTGTCACTTAGCACTATATGTGAGTGTGAATATGCACCAACACTACACTAGAACTCTCTTGGTCAAACTACTCATCGACAACCCCTCTTTATAGTACGGCTAAAACAAAATAAAATACCTAACTATATCACGAGTGTCCGCAACTCCTCGACACTCGGAATACGAAGACCTTCACTTTTTGTTTCGTCCCTTTAGCCGTCGCTTTAAGTTCTTATCTCCGAGATTGTTTTCACCATTGTAGTACATCTACCTGTAATGCGACCTAACTTACCATTTGCCTCTGCAAACCACACGTTAGTCACATATAATATTATGTTGTCATTAATCACTAAAACCATCCTGGGGCCTAGATGCTTTCAATCTCCCCCTTTTTGGTGATTGATGACAACCCTACAAGATTGTGAGAGTAGTTTGTTTTGAAATTTCTATCAATAGAGAAGATGGTTAGTTATACTCAATACTTTTTGGCAGAAGGAGTGTGTAACATAATAATAAATGTGAGCGCATACACATTGTAAGTTTCTTGTTCATATAAAAGTGAAATCAAATCGATGAACAAGAACTAGAAGACTGGTGATAACATATAAGGTGAAAACACAATACACACACAGTCAATCATAAGCATCGAGAGTATATAATAAAGTTTGTCAGCCAAAATCAACATACAAAAGTGGGGCTAGTACAGAGAGTATCAAGCACATATATTACATCAAAATGACTCTCTACTAACACCCTAACTCCCCCTAGCTCTCACAACTCTCATATCTCTCCCCCTTTGGCGTCAAACACCAAAAGGGAACCCGAACCTACAGACCAGAAGAGGAAGGAGGTGGCAGGGGCGCATCCGGTCGTGGTCGTGGTAGAAGAGCAAACACCAGCTGAGGGTCAGAGTCAGTCTCGGATCCAAGATCTGCCGTAGAAGCTGGAGCTGGTACTGACTCGGACGGAGGCTACGCTGCAGGTGCTGCTGGAGCTGAAGAGGTCACAGACACTGCCACAACAGCAGTGGTAACAGCAGGAGTTGGTGGCACTGGCGGCTGAGCGTTGACGGAGCTGATGACCGGCGACGAGAAAATCAGGGTGATCGGCTTGAGCGGAGAGGAAGAAGGACCAACTGAAGGAAGAGGGGATCCTGCCTGAATGGCTGGCACAACAGCCACCTGAAGAGCAGTAGGGGTGCAGACTGAACTGGAGGGATCTGAACACCGGTATGCTGAAGAATGTGAGACATGAATGCCCGATGCTCAGCCCTGTCTGCTAGAAACTGCTGCTGCAGAGTGTCCTACTTGTCCTGAATAGTCTAAAACAATGAAAGCATCCTCTCGGACATCTGTTGTTGGACCGCTGCCTAACGAGCCTGCTTAGCTGCCAGTCGAGCCTGCTTAGCTGCCAGTCGAGCCTGCTCGGACGCTATAAGAGCCTGCTGCTACGTAAGAGTCTGAAGGATGGTAGCCAGAGCAGGGTCAATCGCAGGAGGGGCTGCAGGAACAACACTGGAACTCCCGGCCTCATGATCATGTGAGCGGGGAGGCGGAGGCGAAGGCAGAATCCCAAAATCATCATCATCATCACCATCAGGAACTGTTGTGCCCTAAGTCTCAAACTGATGGAAAGCTGTATCCTCTTCCTGAGTGTCAATTACTGGATTAGGTGCCGACACTAGGTCCTCAGGGGCTGGACGGTAGGAGCCAAAGAGGAGGCGTGAGGCCTCAAGAGTTCCCTGGAACTGTGGTGGCCGGATCAGCTGTGCGAAGATGTGGCAGAGATAGTGAGCATAAGGCAGCTGTCGCCATGCACGAAGTCCATCCAATAATGTGTCCTCTATCTCACATATAAGGAAGTCAACAACATCAAACTCTGAGTGAGAAATCATGGCACCAAGGAGCTAGAGCTGGATATGAGTAGCAGCCTCCCTATAACCCATCCGGGGCAGAAGCGTCCGTCTCATGAGCTCATATAAGTACTTGGCCGCTGTAGTGAAATCTATCGGAGAACGTTGCGACCCATCTGAGAAGGGCGGTCAGAACAAAGCTGCGACGTGAGCTGTAGCAGGAGCAATTCCGCCGTGAGGGCGACGAGGAGGATCAGAGGTACCATAGCACAAGCTGTGAAGACGAGTCGATGACTCGTTGAATCCAAACAGCTGGCGAATCTGGCTAGCATGAAGTGTAACATCCTATCGCTCAAAGCGGAACCTCATCCACTGGTGATCAGGGTCGATCCATACAGAAGCATAGAAAACTCGGACCCACTCCTCAACATATCTGCCACCGGTAGTCAGAAGAGTGAGAAGGCCAGGCAGGTATGAGAGGTGAACCCCAGAGTTAGCACCGGCGGCTAGCAGAAACGCAAGAAGATCCAAAAGCCGGTGCGCTCGCAGAGCAATCTGGGCTAACATCTGTGCTCCAAAGAAAGACTCCTGGATCCTGGTGCTGAATGGATCTGCTGCTGTAGGGTCTCTCTGTGCAGGTAGCCAAGACTCCACGGGTACGTGTCTGAATCGACGTACCCGGGCCGCTGTAGCACGCTGAAGATCAATCAACCAAAGATCGGCAGCCAGTGTTCGCACCTCTGTCTCATCTCACTCCCGGAAGCGGGTAGGTGGGATAGGTGGAGCGGAAAAGGGAGCGGGAGGAGGAGTAGTGGAAGCTGGAGTGGTGGAGGTGGTAGGTATGGCTGAGGTGGTGGATGGCGCAGGAGTGATTGGAGCGGGCGAAGTGAGAGGTGGAGTGGTAGCAGTGGCAGGAGTGGTAGGTGCGGAGGAGCGAGGCCGAGAGGCAAGACGATGAACTCGGTAAGCAATCTGATCTGATGATATCTACAGCTGGCTACCTCTCTCAGCCTGCTCAGCTGCTGCTGCTGCTAGAGCTGCTCGGGCTGCTCTATCCAAACACCGCTTCTTGCGGCCTTCCTGCTGCTCCAAGTAGTCATTCTTCCCCTTGACCTCCTTGAAGGGGCAAGGAGGGTCCTCGTCATCTCCTCCCCCTGGCGCCAACACATTCTTCATGCGTGGCATCCTGACCTAAAGACTGCATATGAGAAAGAGAAACTGAGCACGGGACGCTAACAACCGATAGGATTACAAAAGAGTGGAGAACTACCTGGAAATCTCACGAGAGAGAATCCAAGCAGGATAGGAGACGACTCACGGGCAGGCGAGGTCACTGAAATGACAGAAGAGGTGAGCATGTATTAGTCACATAGTCATAAGTATATGAAATGTGAATAAATACATGCACAGAGTGTTATGGCACAGAAATCAAGAGATGTGGCGATCGAGAGATCAAACGACGTGAAAACGGAGTTTGAACGAAGAATAGTGCCATAGGATATTTGAAATTGGAATTGAGGCATGAAATGACTTGGAATTGAGCCGATACTTCACGAATAGGTTTATATGGGTAAATATGAGTGAAGTGTGCGCTTGGTTTGATTTTAGGCGAAGAAAGTGGAATTTGGGCACTTGGCTCGGAATCGATTGCTAGAAGCGGGGATTTGTGTAAAATTGAAGCCTAGGATATCGGATTGGCATGAGATTTTGCGACTATGTTAATAGAGGTATTGTGAAGGTGCCTGAAAAATTTGGGATCGATAGGAGCATTTTTGGCTGGTTTGGGCATTTCACCGAGCACGTGGCGTGTGGTGGATTAGAGTTTTGGAGAAATGCCTATTTTAGGTGGTGAAACCCTCCCAAAGGGAGCTAGGAACCTGCAGGGATATTCAAGAGGCACTATGGCACACAAACATGCATAGGATTCACAAGATTTTGACAAGAATTTGAATTGGATAAAAAAGGAGAGAGGTGGACACTTGAAACAGATAGGGAAAAGAGAGGGAGGAAGCAGCTCACTAGAGGGGGAAGAAGGCAAGCACAGGGCCCAGCTTGGTCACCGGAGGATCGCCGCTGGCGAGGATGGTCACCAGAGAGGGGTGGATCACCGAGAGAGAGAGAGAGCAGAGAGATGTGAAATGAGAAGTGCCCTGGCCTCGGGCTCGGGCAGGGAAGAGTTTTTTAAAAACGAGTTATGGGCGCACCAGATAGTCTATAGTGCATGTCCGGTGAACCACTGGACAGTGCACAGCAGAAAGAGGACCTGCGCGCGCGGCCGGTGCACCGGATAGTGCACAGTGCAGTGTCCGGTGCACACAGGACTGTCCGGTGAGCCCAGACAGAGGGGATTTTGAAATTTTTTCAAGTTTTCTATCTAAATTTTAACCAAACTAACTCCCAACTTATAATCACACAAAAGAACACCTGTTGGGACAGGTATTGGCACCCTCATATATTTTTTCATAATTTTCAAAATATTTTGCCATAGGCTAGATAATTTTTAGAGAAAATAGGCAAATGGTGAGATTTGCATTTTGGCTTTCCACTAGGGGTTTTCATGAACGATTTGAGTTTTGAATACTCCCTCTAAGTGTAGTACCTCATGTATATCTCAAGAACCAATAATTTGCATATTAAATAGGAATTTAAGTACTAAAAGCTTAAAATTAAGACTTGTCATGTTTGAGCTCGAGTTAAGCTTTTTCACACGCTTTGTTGGCGGTTATCTTAACTAGGTTAGACAAGCCCTAGATGCAATGCAAGAAATTTAAATATGCAATGCAGGCTTGACAACACCATTTTGATATCTTAAATAAAATTTCTGAGATCAAGTATATTTAATTCATTCCTCAACATGCAAAAGCGGGTTTTATCAAGTGGCTTAGTGAAAATGTCCACTAATTGATCTTCCGTTCTCTCTCTCCTTCTAAAATAATGTCTCCTATAGCAACATGATCTCTAAGGAAGTGATGATGGATATCAATGTGTTTGGTGCGAGAGTGTTGTACAAGATTATTAGCAATTTTAACAGCACTCTCATTGTCACACAACAAAGGTACCTTTTCTAGAACTACACCATAGTCTAGAAGAGTTTGTTTCATATATAAAATTTATGTGCAACAAGCACCTGCGGCAATGTATTCCGCTTTGGCGGTTAACAAGGCAACACTATTTTGTTTTTTGGATGTTCATGATACTAGTGATCTTCCAAGCAAATGGCATCCCCCAGAAGTACTTTTTCTATCAATTTTGCAACCGGCATAATCCGAATCGGAATAGCCAATTAAGTCAAAAGTAGCTCCTTTGGGATACCAAAGACCAACGCTTGGGGTGTGCTTGAGATACCTAAAAATTATTTTAACAGCGTGAAGATGAGATTTCTTAGGATTTGATTGAAATCTAGCACACATGCATACACTAAACATGATATCGGGCCTAGATGCGGTAAGATACAATAAACTACCAATCATAGAACGGTAGAGAGTTTGATCAATCGGGTTACCTCCCTCATCTAGGTCGAGATGTCCATTTGTTGGCATAAGTGTCTTGATTGGTTTGCATTTCTCCATGTTGAACCTTTTCAACAAGTCTTTGGTATACTTCTCTTGTGAGAGGAAGTTACCATCTTTCATTTGCTTGACTTGAAAGTCGAGGAAGTACGTCAGCTCACCAATCATAGACATCTCGAACTCCTTCGACATCAACTCACCAAATTCCTTGCAATGATAATCATTTGTCGAGCCAAAGATTATGTCATCAACATATACTTGACAAATGAAAATATCACCGTTATGCTTCTTTGTGAATAAGGTTGTGTCGACGGTCCCGATCTTGAAGCCCTTTTCGATGAGGAAGTCGCGAAGACGCTCATACCAAGCCCTTGGAGCTTGCTTTAACCCATATAGCGCCTTGGACAACCTGTAAGCATGGTTAGGATATCTAGGGTCCTCAAACCCGGGTGGTTGCTCAACATATACAAGCTCATTTATGAAGCCATTTAAAAATGCACTTTTTAGATCCATTTGATAAAGCTTTATATCATAGCATGATGCATATGCGAGTATGATACAGATGGCTTCAAGTCGAGCAACCGGTGCAAAGGTCTCTCCAAAATCTAAGCCTTCAACTTGAGAGAATCCCTTTGCAACTAGTCTTGCCTTGTTCCTCACAATCACGCCTTGATCATCTTGTTTGTTTCTAAACACCCACTTTGTTCCAATGATCCTTGCATCTTGTGGGGGCTTCTCCAGGGTCCAAACTTGGTTGCGGGTGAAGTTGTTTAGTTCTTCATGCATGGCATTCACCTAGTCCGGATCCTGTAGCGCCTCATCTATACATGTAGGCTCAACACAAGAAACAAAAGAGTGATGTTCAATAAAAGAACCATGTTTATGTGATCGAGTAATAACCCCTTGTGAAGGACTCCCAATGATTTGGTCTTGTGGGTGTGCTTGAAGTAGGGATGAGTTTCTCCTGTGAACCACTTGGGTGTGCTTGAAGTAGGGATGAGTTTCTCCTGTCAAACATCTTCGGCTTGAACCCTTGCTTGTTCATGAGAGACAAATGTATCTTCATTTGCATGCCTCTCATCTTTTTCATCATCTTGTGGTACACTTGATGAAGAAGGCCTGTCAATGTTTTGCACCTCTTCTTCATCTTCTTTTGGTTTTATAGCTCCAATTGGCATGTTCTTCATGGCTTCCCTAAGTGGCTCATCACCTACATCATCAAGATTTTCAAGTGCTCCTTGGGAGCCATTAGTCTCATCAAACTCCACATCATATGTTTCTTCTACCGCACCAGTGGCATGATTTAATACTTGATATGCTTTGGACTTTGATGAATAACCCAGTAGAAAACTAATATCACAACGTCTTTGAAACTTCCCTAGGTGATGGCGTTTCTTGTAGATGTAGCATTTGCATCCAAACACCCGAAAGAAGGAGACATCTGGCTTCCCATTTAGCAGTTCATAGGGAGTCTTTGCAAGTAGCTGGTGAGGAGATAGCCTGTTTGATGCATAACATGCAGTGTTGACAGCTTCATCCCAAAACATCTCCGGTGTGTTATACTCATCAATCATTATTCTTGCAAGTGTGATCAAGGTCCTGTTTTTCCTTTCAACAACTCCATTTTGTTGAGGTGTATATGTTGCAGATACTTCATGCTTGATCCCAATCTCATCACAGTATTCATGTATGTTGGTGTTGTCAAATTCTTTACCATTATCACTTCTAATCTTCTTGATCTTGCGATCAAATTCATTTTGAGCTTTCTTGGCAAACTTCTTAAATATAGATGCAACTTCAGATTTATCATGGAGAAATAACACCCAAGTGTATCTTGAGAAATCATCAACTATTACCAGATAGTAGAGGTTGCCACCAGCACTTGCATAAGTTGTTGGTCCAAATAAATCCATATGAAGTAGTTCCAGTGGCCTTGATGTTCACATGAAAGCTTTTGTAGGATGTGTGTTAGCAACATGCTTTCTAGTTTGACATGCACTACAAGGCTTGTCCTTTTCAAATACAACATCCTTTAGTCCTCTAACCATGTCCTTCTTTAATACTTTCTTGAGTGTGCTCATTCCAACATGTGCAAGCCTTCTATGCCATAGCCATCCAAGTGATGCTTTGGTGAAGAGGCAAGTTCTTAAGTCCGCATCTTGAGAGGTGAAATCCACTAAGTAGAGATTGTTGTATCTAAATCCTTTGAACACCATTGATTCATCATCCATTTTTGATACAATAACCTCTGTTGGAGTGAATAAGTATTGAAGTCCAAGATCACAGAGTTGACCCACTGATAATAAGTTGAAGCTTAAAGGTGCAACCAAGAGAACATTTGAAATTGATAGATCATTTGAAATTGCCACCTTACCAAGTCCTTGAACTTTTCCCTTTGAATTGTCCCCAAATGTGATTTTGTCTTGTCCATCAACATTTTCATCAAGTGAGGTGAACATTCGTGGGTTGCTTGTCATATGTTGTGTGCATCCACTGTCAATAACCTAATGGCTCCCACCGATCTTGTAGTTCACCTACATCCACAGACAAATCAAGCTTTAGTTTTGAGGGCCCTATATTGCATAGGACCAGTAACTTTCTCAATCAAGGACTTTGCAACCCAAATTTGTCTAGGTCCACTCTTGCTTGGTGGACCTAGGAATGTAACTTTGACCTTTCCAATTGCTACTTTTCTTAGAACATAATGAGCATTGAAGGCAAATGGTCTTAAGTGCTTTGGCAAGGGAGTTGGTGGTTTAGCTTTGCCGTTGTGGGCAAAATGACCTTCTTTTCCACACTCAAAACATTTGATAGGCTTATGAGTCTGCTTTGGCTTGTATTGAGTTGTAGCTTTCTTTTGCACAAAAGAATTGTATCCAATACCACTCTTGTTGTTTTTCATGACAGTATTCATGAGCAATTCATTTTGGAGGTATTGGCCAGTCTTGAACTTTTGCACACTTGTTGCAAGATGTTCATTTTCACTCTTAAGTTTCTTGACCTCATTTTTAAGCCTTTCATTATCCACTGCCAACTCTTTGTTGAAATCATTGTTCTCAATGGCAACCTTTCCTCTAGTTGTTGCATCAGTCAAGTATCTCTTCAATTTTTGATTGTCTAAAGTCAAGACTTCAACTTTTTCGGTCAGTTCATCATGTAGACTAGTTTGATCACCTTGACTCAAATCATCACATGAGGTTGCTACATCAATCTTAACAACATGGTTAATAGCCTCATGTGTTTTGCAAGATAAAAGTTCATTTTCAACAAGAAGATTATCATGATCAAATTTAATCTTAGTATAGTCTTCCTTAATTTTTACTAGTCTATCTTTCAACTCCCTATTAGCTTCATTTAACTTGTCACATTTATCCTTAGCATCTTTTAGGGAGGATGTAAGCTCATTTACAGTGGATGACATAGTTTTGTTTTCTTCTATCATTTCATCACTAGCTTTCATGACTATGTCATATTTGGCATTCAAAAATTCATTTTCATCTTTCAACTTATCACATTTAGCTTTTGACTTCCTAATGATTTGAGTGTATTCTTTAAGCAAGTCAGCTAGTTCATCATAGGAAGGTGAAGCAAATTCATCATCACTATCACTATCACTATCATCAATAATATCATTATCATTTTGTACCTTTCGTTCACCTCTAGCCATGAGGCATAGGTGAGAAGTCGATGATGGCGATAGTGGTGGTGAAGAGAAGTCCCCAGTGATGGCGGCAACTTTTTCATCATTTTCTTCTTCACTTGAAGAAGATCCACTTGATGACTCAATGTCAGTGAGCCAGTCACCAACAATATATGCCTTTCCATTTTTATTTTTGTGGAACCTCTTGTTCTTCCCATCCTTCCTCTTGAAGAATCTCTCTTTTCCTTTTTCTCATCATCGTTGTCATTTTCTTTATTGCCCTTGAACTTGTTCTTCTTGGGCTTGTTTCATTGATGAGCAAGATGACCAAGCTCTCCACAGTTGTAGCAATCCATTTCAGAAATGGTTTTTCTTTTGCTAGAAAAGAATTTCTTCTTTCTCGAGTCAAATTTGATGCCTTCTATGTTGAGCTTCTTTAACATCTTGGTGGTCTTCCTCACCATCAAGGCAATGTTAGCATCAAGATCATCATCACTTGAGGATTCCTCCTCAATTTGTACTTTAGCTTTTCCTTTTCTTTCTTGATTTGCTTTGAGAGCCAAATCCTTTCTCTTGGAAGATGACTCATCCTTGTCATTGATGTGCATGTACACTCATGAGCATTGATCTTTCCCAATATATGTGTAGGAGTGGCAACTGAAAGATCCATCTGATGCAGCACAGTGACAATGTGTCCATATTTGTCAATTGGGAGGACACTGAGAATCTTCCTCATAACATCCGGTTGTGAAATTTGTGTAAGCCCCAAGCCATTTACTTTCTCTACAAGAATATTGAGACGTGAGTACATAGCATTGGCATTTTCATTAGCAAGCATTTCAAAAGAATTTATTTTTCTCATAGCAATGTGATATCTCTCCTCACGCTCACTTCTAGTTTCTTCATGTAAAGCACATATGTCCATCCACAAATCATGAGCATTTTTATGGTTTCTAACTCAATTAAACACATCTTTGCAAAGGCCTCTAAAAAGGGTGTTTTGGCCTTAGCATTCCATTTTGATACCAATTGATGAAGCTGAGGTGCCCGATCTTTCGGCGAGTAGAGATAATTCCGATTTGGCGGAAGATGACCCTTGCGATCCGACTACGACGAGCAAGCCCGAGGCGCCAATGCAATCGCTGAACCAACTCCCTGTGGTTACCGACCTTGCTGATGCGAGATCGGCCTGATCACGAAGATCGTTTCCTGTGCGCAATCGAAGAACGAACAAGAACAAGATGCGAGCAATCTAATCTATTACTCGAGGGTGGAGTTCTGAATACACGAAGACAGCGCAGATTTGCGCGTGTTCGAGAGTAGCTAAGGCTAACGTAAAACAAAACTCAGGAAATAAAGGAGGCGCAGCTCCTGAATAAATAGAGAGGGGGCGCAGCCCCTAGGGGCGGCCAACCCTAGGTCGTCCATTATGGGCCGCAATTGGGCTGGTCGTCTATTCTTCCGGGCCTTCGTTCTTTAACAACATGATGTAGTTCAATTCTCTTGCACGGGCCCGAGTCACTGGCCCAGGTGGAAGGGGTGGCGCCTGGGCTGGAGAAGGTGCTGCTGGTGTAGATGTGCTCGTGTTGGTGTTGATGTCCGCATCACATTTCTCATAGTTAAACTCTTCACCTACAAGATTTGTGGGATCTCTAGGTTCGGGGAATCCTTGTGTGGCGGCTTTGTAGACACCAATGTCTATAGACTCTAAATATGCTTCCATACAAATTTTCCAATATGGAAAATCGTCACCATCAAAAACGGGAGGAGGTCCATCCCCACCGGACATCGTTACTCTAGCGGTTAAGCTAATCTAAGAGCAACGAGGCTCCGATACCAATTGAAAGGATCACGATGCCCAAGAGGGGGGTGAATTGGGCTTTTCTAAAAATCAACACTAATTAAAACCTAAGCAAGAGCCCAACTTCACCCCAACAACTAGCACTAAGAGAATAATACTAGAAATACAATAATGCTAAGACAATAGTTCAAATACTTGCTAAACAAATACACAATGTAAAATGCTTGAATTAAGTGCGGAATGTAAAGCAAGGTTTATAAGACTCCTCCAATTTTTCCCGAGGTATCGAAGAGTCGGCACTCTCCACTAGTCCTCGTTGGAGCACCCGCGCAAGGATATCGCTTCCCCTTGGTCCTCGCAAGAACCAAGTGCTCACTACGAGATGATCCTTTGCCATTCCGGCGCGATGGATCCCTCACGGCCGCTTACAAACTTGAGTCGGGTCACCAACAAGATCTCCACAGTGATCACCGAGCTCCCAACGCCACCAAGCCGTCTAGGTGATGCCGATCACCAAGAGTAACAAGCCGTAGACTTTCGCTTGACCAAGAGAAGCCTAATGCAAGTGGTGTGTGTTCTAGGTGGCTCTCGCTAGCGCTAATGAGGTCCAAATGCGGGATTAAGATTCTCAAATCACCTCACTAGGCTTTGTGGTGCTTGCAATGCTCTACCATTGTGTAGGAGTAAATGTGGGCAGCAAGACCATGAATATGGTGGGTGGAGGGGGTATAAATAGCCCTCACCCACCAACTAGCCGTTACAAGAAAGCTGCTACGCATGGGTGCACCGGGCAGTCCGGTGCGCCACCGGTGTGCCACCAGTTGACTCCAACGGCTAGTTCTGACAGCTAGCCATTGGGCAGATGGCACACCAGACAGTGAACAGTCACTGTCCGGTGCGCACCGGACAGTCCGGTGCGCTGTTCGGTGTGCCACTAAAATTCAACTCTCAAACCCTACGCTCTTGGGTTACTGTGAGGGGGAAAGACCTTCCCCGGGCCAACCTAGCCCCACCAGACAGAGGGCGCACCGGATAGTCCGGTGCACACCGGACAGTCCGGTGCCCCACAGACAGAAACCCTAATTTCTATTTTCTGCTGTTTTTCAAATCGGTTTTCGTTCTAACTCGTGAGTATGTTCTAGAGTGTCACCTAGCACTATATGTGAGTGTGAATATGCACCAACACTACACTAGAACTCTCTTGGTCAAACTACTCATCGACAACCCCTCTTTATAGTACGGCTAAAACAAAATAAAAGACCTAACTATAACACGAGTGTCTGCAACTCCTTGACACTTGGAATACAAAGACCTTCACTTTTTGTTTCGTCGCTTTAGCCGTCGCTTCAAGTTCTTATCTCCGGGATTGTTTTCACCGTTGTTGTACATCTACCTGTAATGCGACCTAACTTACCATTTTCCTCTGCAAAACACACGTTAGTCACATATAATATTACGTTGTCATTAATCACTAAAACCAACCAGGGGCATAGATGCTTTCAAAAAGCAATGCTCAGCTTTAACCCTTATTGTTGATCAGCCTTACACATCACATGAAGTCCCACCTTTGGAGAGTTCATGCACATTATTCCCCATAACTTGTTCAGCGATGAACATATGTGAGCTCACCCTTGCTGTCTCACACCCCCACAGGAGAAGAACAGGTGGTTCAAGAGGAGCCACACAACGAGGAGTTCGACTTGATCTAGGTGGCGTCTCGCAGTCAACTTATTGGCGCCAAGGATGGACTTTAGTTCGTTTTATAGTTATCTTTAATTTTGTAAGACTTCCGCTATGTAATAAGTACTCTGATGATATTGTGACATTTATCTCTATACACTCTGTTATTATATGTGTTGTCTCCTTTGGCGCATGTATGAGATGCACCCGGCTTTGTCCCTTAAATCCGGGTGTGACAAGAACCCGGACCCCAAATTTCGCTTCAAGGTTGTAAGCACTGATTAGATATTCAGATAGAAGTAGGGAGGGAAATCATATTCAGTACAAGCTACAGAGAACACACCTTGCTCGGTGACGGAGACGGGGGAGCTCACTGCCTTGGCTTGGGTGTGCGACACTTGGATAAGCTGCTGATGTAGCACGAACATCAAAATCTTACATAATCTAACCAAAATCGGTAATATAATTAACTTGGTGCTCTAAATCAAACCTGGACTGGCCCTGCAAGAAAATGATACTTTTGCAGGGAGAAACCTTATGTATTCCCTACAAGTCCCTTTGCTCGAGGAGAGATTGATCAGCAATGTTGTAGCTAAATGTTCAAATGAAAAATTCCTCTCATCAATTTTGGACATGTAAGTTCTATATCCCTGACCATTTCATTTTTCTCTAGTAATTCCCTAACCACACGATTCAACAATCGAGAATCAAGCTCACAACCAGCATTCTCCATGGATGAAAACATATCATCTGCCTTTTCCACCAATCCTTCTTTTATAAGACGAGAGTACGCTGGTCTAAGAGATTAAGACCCATCTAAACCCTAGCAATGTGCGCTATAATGAACAGCTAACACAGGCACATACATAATCGTGGGAGTGGGGGACTAGGGAGAGGATAGCATAATCCGTACCATAACATTGGGAGACGAGATGGCGGACCATCTCGTCGAGGCCCATGCTGCACTCGCGCAGTGCGGCGTAGATCTCTACCTCGGGCCGGTTCACGATCTCCTTAAGGCCTTGAACCAGTTTCGTCAATCTGGCGGGACGAGCACCACCGCCCCTTCCCTCCAGCACCACCGCTGCTAATCCTTAGTTATGGCATTGGCCTCGCACCCCACGTGGGGACTGGGGACCAGGCGGACGATGCGATGCGATAGTGCAGCGCGCACGGTGCGCGGTGCGCCGCCAAGGACGCCGAAAGCGTGGAGAAGCGTCAATGTCGCGTGGTTTTTAATAAAAAGAGATTATATGGAATAATTTAGACATTGGGTTTCTTTGTTTTAGTCCGAATCTCACGTTTTTGGAGTTTGATAATGTAAATATAAAAGTACGGATGGATATACAAAATGATGGCTTGGGTCCGTCGTGCGACATATTAATGATCATGTCGTATGTGGGTCCATTTTGTCTATATCAAGTTGTCAAGATAAGTTTTACTCCCTCTATCCTATAATATAACATGTAACTACTTTTTTTTTCTTGTTCTATAATATAATGTGTGTTTTATCTAGACACACATACATTGATATAGTAATACTAGAGTTGATAGAGAGAGTTATATACATTTCTTGGTCTTTGAATCAGAGGTGGTTACACCTTATATAATAGAATAGAGGGAGCATATTTTATATCATATATTTCATCAAACTAAGCTGAATTCACTATTTACTACGTTTTTCACAATACGTCTTATTAGAAATATCATACAAAGATGGTTTTATATTTAGAAGTGTCTAGTATACACACTAACATCTAAGACAGACCTTATAGTCTAGACGACTCTAATAATATATTTATTTGAGATGGTTTCATATATAGAAGTGTCTAATATACTAACCAAAATCTAAGACAATTCTTGCAATCTTAATGACTCAAAAGGTATATTTATTTGAGACGGTTTTCAATAACAATCTGTCTTAAATCAGTATAAGACATTTATTATGATGCAACTGTCTCAAAACACTTTTTTTATTAAAGACAGATCTCTAACCAACCGTCTTACCTTACTCATCATCATATGATAAAAGATGTTTCTATAAAATGCAGTGATAATCGTCTTAAAATGTATGTCTTAAATAAGCATATATCTAGTAGTGAGGAGCTCTCTTGTGATGAAACTGCTTAGAGTTGAGTTTTTTTTATCAAAAAGGGTTTCTTTAAGTCAAAAATGTTTTGATTTGCAAAACTCAAGAGTTTACTTGACTTAGAAGTAAGAAAAGGTTGAAATGGCTTTGTTTGCGAAATCAAAAGCAAGTGGTGGCTAAAAGGTGCAAATATGCCAAATCATTGAAAAACTTCATTTGTTTGAGTTTGAACTTCGAATTGCAACTTTTGTCTCATATTGCATTTGAGTTAGTCAAAATCTAGTTGCTTTAGGTGTGTTGGCATAAATCACCAAAAAGGGGGAGATTGAAAGGGAAATGTGCTAGTTAGCCATTTCTACTTGTTTTGGTGATTGAATGTCCAACACACCACCATGGACTAACTAATTTGCTTAGTGTATGAGTGTAGGTTCACTTATATGCAACTTGAAGATTCTAAGTCCAAAAGAGCTCATAAGAGGTTTGAATCTTTAGATACGTTGCATATACCTATTACAATGTTTTTAGCACTTACGTTTGGTGTCTAACTCAATTATGTGAGAAAAGTGCATTTTGGACTTAGTTCAGGACATAACTCAAATCTCGGTGAATGATCGAGTAAAAGGTGAGTTTGCTAGACTTAGTCAATTTGATTATGTTCTAATTATGTTTGTCTTAGTTGTATGAAAGCTCACAAGAAAGCCCAAATCAAATGGATCAAGTTTGTAAAGAAAATGACTTTATTGTGCTACACTGGGAGTCACCAGACCACGTCCATACAAACTCCTTGCTCTCGGGATTTTATTTATAAATTCACCAGACCAGGTACTATGCACTATCCAGTCGTACACCGAACCACAGATAATGGATACTTGTCGGCAACACGCGTGGAGCGAACAACTAGCTAATGTGGCGAACAGGACAGAGGTGCACCAGATTGGTCCGGTGAACATCAGCTAAGGAAATGCCCAGTCAGGGTCCCAGAGAAGCTGCCCCTGTTCTCGGTCTTGTGAGCAAGCCGAGGCTAGATTTCAGCAACTTTTTATAAGGAAGGAACAACAACTAGGGGCATATTTGGGCTATAAAAAAGACCCCCTTGGCGACCTCCTTCAGCACCTAAGCACACCAAGAGTTATTGATCACTCCCATACTCCACCACAATGCATTCTAGTCATCCTAGTGAGATTCGAGCGTCGTTCTGATGAGCTGTTCTAGTAATTATGTGAGAGTGTGTTCTTGTGATCTTGTTTCTTGTGTTGTGTGGCTGCGTTTTGCTCTTTTGTGTGTATTCTCCTCTCTCTCTTGTTGTTACTTTGAAGTTGTAACTCATTCATCTTGTGTATGACTATAAGAGGCTCCAACTTGTGGACATTCCTTGCGAAGAGATTGAGAGTGATATAAGGAAGACCATGGCACTCAAGTTGATCATTGGATCACTTGAGAGGGTTTGATTGCAACCCTTATCCGTTGGGACACCACAATGTGTAGTAGGCAAGCATCTTAGGCTTGACCGAACCACGTGATAAAAATCGTTATGTCTCTTGTCTTTGATTCTTTGTGATTTATTCTTCGTCTAAGTTCTTGATCACACTTGTAATATTGCTCTAAGTCTAATTTGCGCATCTATAGAGCAATCAAGTGCAAGAACTCTTCTCCCACTTTCACTTGCTTGGATATTGCATATTGAACTACACTTAATCAAGATTCATGTTTTTGTGTTTAAGTTGTGTTTTTCATGCATCACCTATTCACCCCCTCTAGGTGACTCTCAAAATCCATAGTTGTGGTATCAAAAAAACGTTGAAGCAAATAGCTCTAAGGGCATGTACAACCCTGACACCGTTGCACGGTACTCCAAGTATAATACACAATTAAAACACAATATGATATAGTGGGCTTGTCTAAAATCCATGTCTTACTATATTCATTGCACCAATTAGATTATTCAATAAATTTAATGAACTAATCAACTTTATCATCTACCTTGAGCATAGAACCAAGATATATGTCTTCATCAAATTGCCTTGCGTTTTTTATATTTACCCCCTTAAACATAGCCGAAGACACGTCCCAAGACACCCACCGTGCATGCCTTAAATTATTGACCAACTTTTATGGTTAACATTCTATGCATAAGATAATTGGCAATGGATCGAATTGCTTAAACCAAGTTATACTTGGAGAGTGTGAATGGGAAACTGCCTATTATCCACACGAGCACATGCTCTTAGTCAAGCTTAGGCCAGATCTACACGATAGGGATCCAACTTCAAGTGAAGTAACCGTAGATGAGATGCCATGCCATTATGCCAACATCTGCCTAAACCCTAGTCTCAAAGAAGATGAGACAACTCAACCCCTGCTGCAAAGCCAACCGCTATTATACTGTATCCAACTATTCCCTCCATATCTCTTCCTCTATCTATATTTTCTATTATATATTATGGGACAATTATGATTTTACCATCCATTTTAAACTTTATGATTTTACTCCTCCTTTTAAAATCGAGCTATTGTTTGCCCCTCCCTCTCAACTTTGTTAGTGAAAAACAGAATTACTGATTTTAAAAAATAAAAAATGTTAAAATAAAAGTGTGAAAGGTCCAAACTACCAACCTTATATTCTTTATGGGTGCAACCCCAACAGAGGTAAAATCACAATTACATAATATAACTAGGGGTAAAGTAAAAATAAATTGTATGGATATTTTTGTCTTTTCACATCAGATTTAACATTGTTAACTACATGTAACAGCGCAAGGGTTTGACAATGCTTCATTTTCGAAACGAAGAGGTAAAATCACAAAGTTCAAAAGCGAGGTGTAAAATCATAATTGCAAGACCAGAGAGGGGTATAATCACAAATGCCCCATATATTATTATACCTTCTAAAAGATACTTCTCATACAGACATGACGTCTTCAACCATTCCTCCTATACATCTTTCCCTATATATTATAACCTAGTTATTTAATATTTTTTATTAGTTTTTGAAATTTTAAAAATCATACAATATATGTACTACTATAATACACAGTATTATCAGGTTATTTAAATGCAATTAATGTTGCAAAGAAATGATGTAGTTAAAATATTGGTGGACAATAGTACTCACCCTACATATGGGAGGAGTTTTATCTCTCCTCCCATATAAGGGGTCCTTGGGGCTGTTGGAGGGGAAAACCCCTAAAGCCCCCCCTAAGGGCCTTTTCGTTTTAATCTTAATCCATATGGATTGGAGGGATTGAGTGAGTTTAAATCTCTAGGTAGCCAAAATCTCTCTTAATCTCTTCCGATCTCCTCCAACCTTGATGGAATGGGTATAACCGAACAAGGACTAAGTAGTATAGAGTGAGGAAAGGTTATGAGGCACGGTTGGAACTAGGCCTAGGCAAAATAAACAGAAATTGGTTCTATCTTTCAGAAAATCGAAATGATTGAAGTAGTTTCAGTTATAGACCGCCTAAGAAAACCGATTAACCAAAAAATCGAAATAATTGAAGTAGTTTCGGTTATAGATCTAAGAAAACCGATTATCCAAAAATCGAAATATAATAGAAGTCCAATAGGCTAATAGAACTTTAGGCTTGGCCCAATATAGTCTTCCCAAATCCTAAGTGTATAAGCACACAACCCCTTGAAAACAAAATATCCCCAACTCCAATTCTCCATCTGGTCATCTATGCACTTTCATTAAACTCTAAAATTGTGTTGCTTGCTCGTTTTTTTGCTAAACTTTGGTCTACTTGGTTAGAATGGAAACTGAAATTCTCGATTTTACATGTCCTAGATACATATTTTGGTTATAGTTTTCTAAAAACCGATTTTCTAAAAAAACAAATAACCAAAGAATCACGCCTAGTTGGAAAGTAAACATGGCCAATGGGCAGTGTCAGGCCGAACAACCTAAACCCGTCATGGGTCAAGCCGATTTAATCAGGTCGAGAAACAACATAGATAAATAGCGGGTCATGTCATGCTCTGTGGGTCAAAATATGAGCCCAAACATGACCTGACTAGGTTTAAATGGTCTGTGTCGGCTATCATGTCGTGTCGGGCTATCATGGCTGGCAACCTAGGGCCCGCCTTGTAACAGAGCTCGAAAATAACTTATTTTGCTTATTTTTTTATATGTGATGGATTTAGGGCCATAGGTGTATATACAATGGACTAGATTAAAAATAGTAAGGTCGAGCCACAAACGGTCGTGTTGGGTCATGCTCAGTCTGATGGGCTATTTGTGCCTAGCATCGAGCTAAATGGGCCAATAAATAGGTCATATACCTGTGCCGCCTGATGAGCTTGTCTGGAAGCCCAAACACGACCAAGCACGACCCATGATGGGTCTCGTGCTGGCCCGGACACGATTATTATCATGACGTGGCGTGTCTATTATGTGCCAAAATCATTGTACATGTGTTAGTTTATATAGTCCGACCCATCTGGGCAGCTATATTGGATAGGTCTTATCCTAGTGAGACCTTGATTGACTTCTCTCGACTATCGTGCGCTTGGTCAGCATGCCTACGAGTGTGGTCAAATGACCTGTTTGGTTTGTTGTTAACCATGCCACACTTTACCTAAGGTTAGTCGTCTAAATTGAAGAACTAATCTTAGATAGAAAAGTTAGATAAAGTATGTTAAATTAATCAGCGAACCAAATATGATCTAAATCTAATCTCCGGTCCGACGGCCTTCGTCCGACACCAGCATACACGCGGACGCACGTCGCGGACAACTTATCGGCCAGCGCACAGAACGGAACCAAAACCATCCAGCCAGTAGGGAGGCAAAGCAGCCAAGGCGTCAAGCTGTCACGCCAGCGGGTGTCATAACACAGAATACAGAGAACAAGGGAGTGGAGCCAGAAGCTGAAGTTTGAAGCGGAGGTTGCCGAAGGGTGTGTGCGCCATTCTGGGTTGTTTTTGAGTGAGTGCGTGAGTGGCATTGTGGGCCGGCCCATGTAAGGAGTGATATATGGTTGTCTGAGACTTGAGGAAGGGTTAAGAAAATAATAGAGAAGGAAAATACTACCTGAGACATCCGTGTATCTGTTCCCTTGGCGGCGATTCCTGGTGCTCACGTCGCGATGATCTTCGTCGACGGCCATGGGCTGTGACAACTGGTATCACATTCAGGCATCCTCGGCATGGATCCCCTTCCTCGCGTTCCTGCACCGATTGCCACTACGGCGCCCACACCGAAGCTGTCGGCGCAGACCAAGATTCTCCTAGAGGTGATGACGAACAAGGAGCGAGATGATGTCGATCGTTGGTATCGGGTGATGGCACAACTCGATCGGCTCACGGAGAAGGTGATGAGCAAGGATGACGTTCAACAACAGTTGCTGGCGCAAGCAGGGTTGGCGGCCGATGTGGCTCGGCAGGCGATGGAAGAGCTAGTTCGCTTCGCGCAGCAGTTGGATCAAGCAGAGAAGGCGCTCGCGGAACTCCGTCTGGAGCAGACGGCGTGGGACATGGAGTCAGCGCAGTCTGTGCGCAGTGAACAGCATCGCGGCGGGCCTCCACCATCTCCACTGCTTGCTCCTCCATGTCCACAGCGCAGGTATGCGGGTGTGCCATTGGGTCATCCGAGAGAGACTGGAGGGCGGAGGGTTGATGATTTTGAAGGAGGGCATCTTCCAATACCACGTATGTGATAGTCGCCTAGAGGGGGGGTGAATAGGGCGAAACTGAAATTTACAAATATAAACACAACTACAAGCCGGGTTAGCGTTAGTAATAAAGAAACGAGTCCGCGAGAGAGGGTGGAAAACAAATCGCAAGCAAATGAGAGTGTGACACGTGGATTTGTTTTACCGAGGTTCGGTTCTTGCAAACCTACTCCTCGTTGAGGAGGCCACAAAGGCCGGGTCTCTTTCAACCCTTCCCTCTCTCAAACGATCCCTCGGACCGAGTGAGCTTTCTTTTCTCAATCACTTGGAACACAAAGTTCCTACAAGGATCACCACAAGATTGGTGTCTCTTGCCTCAATTACAAGTGAGTTTGATCGCAATGAAGGAATCAAGAAAGCACGATTAAAAAAGCCAAGCGACAAGAGCGACAAATAACACACGGATCACTTTCTCTCTCAAACCACTAATCACTAATGATCTCTTTTCTCAATTGTGAAACTTGGAGAGATGGAGGCTTTGAATGTGTCTTGGAATGGGTTGCTAGCTCTTGTATTGAATGTTGAAGGTTGGAATGCTTGGGTGTTGTGAATGGAGGTGGTTGGGGTTGTATTTATAGCCACCAACCACTTCCTAGCCGTTGGGCCATTCTGCTGAGCGCGGACGGTCCGCGAGCCAGGTCCGGACGGTCCGCCCCTGTAGATCAACGGCTGAAAATGCAACGGTCAGCAGTAACGGCTATATCAACGGCTATATTGCATTTAATGCGTCGTCAGATGTCAGACAGAGCCAGTCGCGGACGGTCCGGTCGTGCACCCCGGACGGTCCGCGAGGCCCCCTATAATTCATTTCTCCGAACCCGTTACCTTCGGGTTTTTCGGTTTCTTACCGACCGGACGGTCCGCGCCTGAGGCCGGACGGTCCGCGCGAGGGCTCGGACGGTCTTAGCTTTTCCTCTGGACAGTCCGTAGTGGAAACTTGTATTTTTGCATTGGTTCTGTCCGAGAGTCATTCTAGTGTTGCGGACGGTCCGCCGCAAGGGCCCGACGGTCCGCGCTTGGCCTGTTTTTCCAAAAAGCTTCTCCTGTCCGGAATAATCTACGGTATTCCGGACAGTCGATTTAGTATAGTTATAGATGAACTTTTGGCACCTGTAGAACATATAATCTAGAGCAAACTAGTTAGTCCAATTGTTTGTGTTGGGCGATTCAACCACCAAAACTATTTAGGAACTAGGTGTAAGCCTAATTCCCTTTCAATCTCCCCCTTTTTGGTGATTGATGCCAACACAAACCAAAGCAAATATAAAAGTGCATAATTGAACTAGTTTGCATAATGTAAGTGCAAAGGTTGCTTGAAGTTGAGCCAATATAAATACTTACAAGATATGCATGAAATGTTTCTTTCTTATATAACATTTTGGACCACGCTTGCACCACATGTTTTGTTTTTTTTTGCAAACTCTTTTGTAAATCCTTTTCAAAGTTCTTTTGCAAATAGTCAAAGGCAAATGAATAAGATTTTGCAAAGCATTTTCAAGATTTGAAATTTTCTCCCCTTGTTTCAAATGCTTTTCCTTTGACTAACAACACTCCCCCTAAATGAAATCCTCCTCTTAGTGTTCAAGAGGGTTTTGAAGAATCAATTTTGAAATACCACTTTCTCCCCCTTTTGAACACAATAGGAAACCAATTGATAATATTCTTGGAAACACGAAGTTTTTGAAATTGGTGGTGGTGCGGTCCTTTTGCTTTGGGCTCTTACTCTCTCCCCCTTTGGCATGAATCGCCAAAAACGGAATCATTAGAGCCCTTGAGTTACATTCTCCCTCTTTGGTCAAAACAAATGAGTTAAGAATATACCAAAGACGAAGTCCTTTTGCTTGGTGCTCATGCTTTCTCCCCCAAGAATGGAGAGTGACTAGGAGTGACGGCGAAGGATGAGTTACGGAGTGGAAGCCTTTGTCTTCGCTGAAGACTTCAATTCCCTTTCAATATACCTATGACTTGGTTTGAACTAGACTTGAAAACACATTAGTCATAGCATATAAAAGAGACATGATCAAAGGTATAGAAATGAGCTATGTGTGCAATCTAGCAAAAGAAATTGCGTGAATCAAGAATATTGAGCTCATGCCTAAGTTTGGTAAAAGTTTGTTCATCAAGAGGTTTGGTAAAGATATCGGCTAATTGATCTTTAGTGTTAATATACGAAATTTCGATATCCCCCTTTTGTTGGTGATCCCTAAGAAAATGATACCGAATGGCTATGTGTTTAGTGCGGCTATGCTCGACGGGATTGTCGGCCATTTTGATTGCACTCTCATTATCACATAGCAAAGGGACTTTGGTTAATTTGTAACCGTAGTCCCGCAGGGTTTGCCTCATCCAAAGCAATTGCGCGCAACAATGGCCTGCGGCAATGTACTCGGCTTCGGCGGTGGAAAGAGCGACCGAATTTTGCTTCTTCGAAGCCCAAGACACCAAGGATCTTCCCAAGAACTGGCAAGTCCCCGATGTGCTCTTTCTATTAATCTTACACCCCGCCCAATCGGCATCCGAATAACCAATTAAATCAAATGTGGATCCCCTAGGATACCAAAGCCCAAACTTAGGAGTGTAAGCCAAATATCTCAAGATTCGTTTTACGGCCGTAAGGTGAGCTTCCTTAGGGTCGGCTTGGAATCTTGCACACATGCATACGGAAAGCATAATGTCCGGTCGAGATGCACATAAATAGAGTAAGGAACCTATCATCGACCGGTATACCTTTTGATCCACGGACTTACCTCCCGTGTCGAGGTCGAGATGCCCATTAGTTCCCATGGGTGTCTTGATGGGCTTGGCATCCTTCATCCCAAACTTGTTTAGAATGTCTTGAGTATACTTCGTTTGGCTAATGAAGGTGCCCTCTTGGAGTTGCTTTACTTGAAATCCTAAGAAATACTTCAACTCCCCCATCATAGACATCTCGAATTTCTGTGTCATGATCCTACTAAACTCTTCACATGTAGACTCGTTAGTAGACCCAAATATAATATCATCAACATAAATTTGGCATACAAACAAGTCATTTTCAAGAGTTTTAGTAAAGAGTGTAGGATCGGCCTTTCCGACTTTGAATCCATTAGCAATAAGGAAATCCCTAAGGCATTCATACCATGCTCTTGGGGCTTGCTTGAGCCCATAAAGCGCCTTAGAGAGCTTATAGACATGGTTAGGATACTCACTGTCTTCAAAGCCGGGAGGTTGCTCAACATAGACCTCTTCCTTGATTGGTCCATTGAGGAAAGCACTTTTCACGTTCATTTGATAAAGCTTAAAGCCATGGTAAGTAGCATAGGCCAATAATATGCGAATTGACTCAAGCCTAGCTACGGGTGCATAGGTTTCACCGAAATCCAAACCTTCGACTTGGGAGTATCCCTTGGCCACAAGTCGAGCTTTGTTCCTTGTCACCACACCATGCTCATCTTGCTTGTTGCGGAAGACCCATTTGGTTCCTACAACATTTTGATTAGGACGTGGAACTAAATGCCATACCTCATTCCTAGTGAAGTTGTTGATCTCCTCTTGCATTGCCACCACCCAATCCGAATCTTGGAGTGCTTCCTCTACCCTGTGTGGCTCAATAGAGGAAACAAAAGAGTAATGCTCACAAAAATGTGCAACATGAGATCTAGTAGTTACCCCCTTATGAATGTCGCCGAGGATGGTGTCGACGAGGTGATCTCGTTGGATTGCTTGGTGGACTCTTGGGTGTGGCGGCCTTGGTTCTTCATCCTCCTTGTCTTGATCATTTGTATCTCCCCCTTGATCTATGTCGTCATCTTGAGGTGGCTCATTTGATTGATCTTCTTTTTCATCAACTTGAGCTTCATCCTCATTTTGAGTTGGTGGAGATGCTTGCGTGGAGGAGGACGGTTGATCTTGTGCATTTGGAGGCTCTTCGGATTCCTTAGGACACACATCCCCAATGGACATGTTCCTTAGCACGATGCACGGAGTCTCTTCAATACCTATCTCATCAAGATCAACTTGCTCTACTTGAGAGCCGTTAGTCTCATCAAACACAACGTCACATGAGACTTCAACTAGTCTAGTGGACTTGTTAAAGACCCTATATGCCCTTGTGTTTGAGTCATAACCAAGTAAAAAACCTTCTACAGTCTTAGGAGCAAATTTAGATTTTCTACCTCTCTTAACAAGAATAAAACATTTGCTACCAAAGACTCTAAAATATGAAATATTGGGCTTTTTACCGGTTAGGAGTTCGTATGATGTCTTCTTGAGGATTCGGTGAAGATATAACCGGTTGATGGCGTAGCAGGCGGTGTTGACCGCCTCGGCCCAAAACCGATCCGAAGTCTTGTACTCATCAAGCATGGTCCTTGCCATGGCCAATAGGGTTCGATTCTTCCTCTCCACTACACCATTTTGTTGTGGCGTGTAGGGAGAAGAGAACTCATGCTTGATGCCCTCCTCCTCAAGAAAGCCTTCGATTTGAGAGTTCTTGAACTCCGTCCCATTGTCGCTTCTTATTTTCTTGATCCTTAAGCCGAACTCATTTTGAGCCCGTCTCAAGAATCCCTTTAAGGTCTCTTGGGTTTGAGATTTTTCCTGTAAAAAGAATACCCAAGTGAAGCGAGAATAATCATCCACAATAACTAGACAGTACTTACTCCCGCCGATGCTTATATAAGCAATCGGGCCGAATAGATCCATGTGGAGTAGCTCAAGCGGCCTGTCGGTCGTCATTATGTTCTTATGCGGATGATGAGAGCCAACTTGCTTCCCTGCTTGGCATGCGCTACAAATCCTGTCTTTCTCAAAGTGAACATTTGTTAGTCCTAAAATGTGTTCTCCCTTTAGAAGCTTATGAAGATTCTTCATCCCAACATGAGCTAGTCGGCGGTGCCAGAGCCAACCCATGTTAGTCTTAGCAATTAAGCAAGTGTCAAGTTCAGCTCTATCAAAATCTACCAAATATAGCTGACCCTCTAACACTCCCTTAAATGCTATTGAATCATCACTTCTTCTAAAGACAGTGACACCTACATCAGTGAATAGACAGTTGTAGCCCATTTGACATAATTGGGAAACAGAAAGCAAGTTGTAATCTAATGAATCTACAAGAAAAACATTTGAAATAGAATGGTCAGGAGATATAGCTATTTTACCCAAACCTTTGACCAGACCTTGATTTCCATCCTCGAATGTGATCGCTCTTTGGGGATCTTGGTTTTTCTCATAGGAGGAGAACATCCTTTTCTCCCCTGTCATATGGTTTGTGCACCCGCTGTCGAGTATCCAACTTGAGCCCCCGGATGCATAAACCTACAAAACAAGTTTAGTTCTTGACTTTAGGTACCCAAATGGTTTTGGGTCCTTTGGCATTAGACACAAGAACTTTGGGTACCCAAACACAAGTCTTTGACCCCTTGTGCTTGCCCCCAACATATTTGGCAACTACTTTGCCGGATTTGTTAGTCAACACATAAGATGCATCAAAAGTTTTAAATGAAATGCTATGTTCATTTGATGCATTAGGAATTTTCTTCTTAGGCAACTTAGCACGGGTTGGTTGCCTAGAGCTAGATGTCTCACTCTTATACATAAAAGCATGGTTAGAACCAGAGTGAGACTTCCTAGAATGAATTTTCCTAATTTTGTCCTCGGGATAACCGACAGGGTATAAAATGTAACCCTCGTTGTCCTGAGGCATGGGAGCCTTGCCCTTTACAAAATTAGACAATCTTTTAGGAGGGGCACTAAGTTTGACATTGTCTCCCCTTTGGTAGCCAATGCCATCCTTAATGCCAGGGCGTCTCCCATTATAGAGCATACTACGAGCATATTTAAATTTTTCATTCTCTAAGTTATGCTCGGCAATTTTAGCATCTAATATTGCTATATGATCATTTTGTTGTTTAATTAAAGCCATGTGATCATGAATAGCATTAATATCAACATCTCTACATCTAGTACAAATAGAAACATGCTCAACACTAGATGTAGAGGGTTTGCATGAATTAAGTTCAACGATCTTAGCACGCAAGATATCATTATTATCTCTAAGATCGGAAATTGTAACATTGCAAACATCTAGTTCTTTAGCCTTAGCAATTAAATTTTCATTTTCTACTCTATGGCTAGCAAGAGAAATGTTCAATTCTTCAATCCTAGCAAGCAAATCATCATTATTATCTCTAGGATTGGGAATTGAAACATTACAAACATGTGAATCAACCTTAGCATTTAAACTAGCATTTTCATGTCTAAGGTTGTCAATCATCTCATGGCAAGTGCTTAGCTCACTAGATAGTTTTTGACATTTTTCTACTTCTAGAGCGTAAGCATTTTTAACCTTAACATGCTTTTTATTTTCCTTGATTAGGAAGTCCTCTTGGGAGTCCAAGAGGTCATCCTTTTCATGGATGGCACTAATCAATTCATTAAGTTTTTCTTTTTGTTGCATGTTGAGGTTGGCAAAAAGAGTACGCAAATTATCTTCCTCATCACTAGCATTATCATCACTAGAAGATTCATATTTAGTGGAGGATTTAGATTTAACCTTCTTTTTGCCGTCCTTTGCCATGAGGCACTTGTGGCCGACGTTGGGGAGGAGAAGCCCTTTGGTGACGGCGATGTTGGCGGCGTCCTCGTCGTCGGAGGAGTCGCTAGAGCTTTCGTCGGAGTCCCACTCGCGACAAACATGGGCATCGCCGCCCTTCTTCTTGTAGTACCTCTTCTTCTCCTTTCTTCTCCCCTTCTTGTCGTCGCCTTGGTCACTGTCACTAGATATAGGACATTTAGCAATAAAATGACCGGGCTTACCACACTTGTAGCAAACCTTCTTGGAGCGGGACTTGTAGTCTTTCCCTCTCCTTTGCTTGAGGATTTGGCGGAAACTCTTGATGACGAGCGCCATTTCCTCATTGTCGAGCTTGGAGGCGTCTATTGGTTGTCGACTTGGTGTAGACTCCTCCTTCTTTTCTTCCGTCGCCTTGAATGCGACGGGTTGAGCTTCGGATGTGGATGGATCATCAAGCTCGTTGATCTTCCTCGAGCCTTCGATCATGCACTCAAAACTTACAAAATTCCCGATAACTTCCTCGGGGGTCATTTTAGTATATCTAGGATTACCACGAATTAATTGAACTTGAGTGGGGTTAAGGAAAATGAGAGATCTTAGAATAACCTTAACCATTTCGTGGTCGTCCCACTTCTTGCTCTCGAGGTTGCGCACTTGGTTCACCAAGGTCTTGAGCCGGTTGTACATGTGTTGTGGCTCTTCCCCTTTGCGAAGCCGGAACCGACCGAGCTCCCCCTCGATCGTTTCCCGCTTGGTGATCTTTGTGAGCTCATCTCCCTCGTGCGCGGTTTTGAGCACATCCCAAACCTCCTTGGCGCTCTTCAACCCTTGAACTTTGTTATACTCCTCTCTACTTAAAGAGGCAAGGAGTATCGTTGTTGCTTGAGAGTTGAAGTGCTTGATTTGGGCCACCTCATCCTCATCATAATCTTTATCCCCTACGGATGGTACCTGTGCACCAAACTCAACAACATCCCATATACTTTTGTGGAGTGAGGTTAGATGAAATCGCATTAAATCACTCCACCTAGCATAATCTTCACCATCAAAAGTTGGTGGTTTGCCTAATGGGACGGAAAGTAAAGGTGCATGTTTAGAAATGCGAGGGTAGTGTAGGGGGATCTTACTAAACTTCTTACGCCCTTGGGGTTTAGAAGTTACGGAGGGCGCATCGGAGTCGGAGGTTGATGTTGATGAAGTGTCGGTCTCGTAGTAGACCACTTTCCTCATCCTCTTTTGCTTGTCCCCATTTTGATGCGGCTTGTGGGAAGAAGATTTTTCCTTCTTCTCTTTGTGGTGAGAAGAAGATTTCTTCTCCTTCCCTTTGTTGGAGGAGCTCTTCTTCTTCTCCCTCCTCTTGGTGCGGGACTCTTCCGATGAAGTGCTCCCGTGGCTTGTAGTGGGCTTTTCGCCGGTCTCTATCTCCTTCTTGGCGTGATCTCCCGACATCACTTCGAGCGGTTAGGCTCTAATGAAGCACCGGCCTCTGATACCAATTGATAGTCGCCTAGAGGGGGGGTGAATAGGGCGAAACTGGAATTTACAAATATAAACACAACTACAAGCCGGGTTAGCGTTAGTAATAAAGAAACGAGTCCGCGAGAGAGGGTGGAAAACAAATCGCAAGCAAATGAAGAGTGTGACACGCGGATTTGTTTTACCGAGGTTCGGTTCTTGCAAACCTACTCCCCGTTGAGGAGGCCACAAAGGCCGGGTCTCTTTCAACCCTTCCCTCTCTCAAACGATCCCTCGGACCGAGTGAGCTTTCTTTTCTCAATCACTTGGAACACAAAGTTCCTACAAGGATCACCACAAGATTGGTGTCTCTTGCCTCAATTACAAGTGAGTTTGATCGCAATGAAGGAATCAAGAAAGCACGATTAAAAAAGCCAAGCGACAAGAGCGACAAATAACACACGGATCACTTTCTCTCTCAAACCACTAATCACTAATGATCTCTTTTCTCAATTGTGAAACTTGGAGAGATGGAGGCTTTGAATGTGTCTTGGAATGGGTTGCTAGCTCTTGTATTGAATGTTGAAGGTTGGAATGCTTGGGTGTTGTGAATGGAGGTGGTTGGGGTTGTATTTATAGCCACCAACCACTTCCTAGCCGTTGGGCCATTCTGCTGAGCGCGGACGGTCCGCGAGCCAGGTCCGGACGGTCCGCCCCTGTAGATCAACGGCTGAAAATGCAACGGTCAGCAGTAACGGCTATATCAACGGCTATATTGCATTTAATGCGTCGTCAGATGTCAGACAAAGCCAGTCGCGGACGGTCCGGTCGTGCACCCCGGACGGTCCGCGAGGCCCCCTATAATTCATTTCTCCGAACCCGTTACCTTCGGGTTTTTCGGTTTCTTACCGACCGGACGGTCCGCGCCTGAGGCCGGACGGTCCGCGCGAGGGCTCGGACGGTCTTAGCTTTTCCTCTGGACAGTCCGTAGTGGAAACTTGTATTTTTGCATTGGTTCTGTCCGAGAGTCATTCTAGTGTTGCGGACGGTCCGCCGCAAGGGCCCGGACGGTCCGCGCTTGGCCTGTTTTTCCAAAAAGCTTCTCCTGTCCGGAATAATCTACGGTATTCCGGACAGTCGATTTAGTATAGTTATAGATGAACTTTTGGCACCTGTAGAACATATAATCTAGAGCAAACTAGTTAGTCCAATTGTTTGTGTTGGGCGATTCAACCACCAAAACTATTTAGGAACTAGGTGTAAGCCTAATTCCCTTTCAGTATGCCATTTCCTAAATTTGAAGGGGAGGAACCTCGTATCTGGATTGATCAGTGTGTGGATTATTTCACTTTGTATCGGGTACCTGAGTCGGTTTGGGTGATGTCAGCATCATTGAACATGGAGGGGAATGCTAAGAGATGGTTTCAGATTTTTAAAATTCAGTATGGTCCATGTTCATGGGAGGAATTTTGTGAAGCTGTGATGCTGAAGTTTGGGTCAGAGGAGTATTCACAGGCTATGCGGTCCTTATTGGAGATTAGGCAGACTGGATCTGTGGAGGAGTACAAAAAGGTGTTTGATGAGGCGCGGTATGCAACTTCTGTCCATAATCATGATTTAGATGAGACTTTGTATGTGGCCCATTTAATTAAGGGGTTGAAGCAAGAGCTGCAAGGACCGGTTAAGTCTCATCTGCCAACTTCGATGGAACGAGCAGCGTTGTTAGCCAGGATCCAACAAGGTATTTTGGACAAACAACGATAGAAATCATTCAAGATAGTCAATCAGGGTCGATTGGGGGTGCTGTGTACAGGTCCGACACTAGAGGGATTGCTTCCTTACCCAAGCTGTCTAAAGAGAGACTGGTGAAGGAGTATAGGAGACAGAATGGTCTGTGATATACTTGTGGCGACAAGTTTGAACCTGGCCATCAAGCTCACTGTCCAAACAAAGTCCAGATGCAGTTACATGCCCTCACTACCGAGGATTTGGGGATGACACTATCTGAGCAAACGTTGACACAAATTGAGCAGGAGGAAAAAGGGGAAGAGGAGAATTTTATGTTGTCACTTAATGCTCTTAGTGGTACCACAAATGATGAATGTATGGCTGTGAGAGCCTTATTGCAAAATCAAGTGATGTTGGTGTTGGTTGATTCGGGAAGCTCCACTAGTTTCATTAACAAGCAGTTGGTAGATAGAATGGGCTGCAAGTGCATCCTTGTGCTTCAGCTAAAGTGAGAGTGGCAAATGGGGAAATTTTGCATAGTGACACGATGGTACGATCATTGGAATGGTGGGCGAATGGGCATACATATCAATGTGATATGAGGGTGTTGAGGCTGGGAGAATATGATGCTATTTTGGGCTATGATTGGTTGCGTCGCCACAGTCCTATGCATTGTGATTCACTATAAGAATTCCGTTGACTCTCGTCGGCCAGATTAATTCCCGTCGGCCAGTGCAAAAGCCGACGGGAATTAAGTAACTCCCGTCGGTCGTCAACTAGCTGACGGGAATTAATTTAATTCCCGTCGGCCACGTCACCTAGCCGACGGGGTTAAGTAATTCCCATCGGCTTTGTCCCGAAGCCGACGGGGGTTATTTAATTCCCGTCGGCCACGTCATAGGCCGACGGGGATTAATGGTTTTAGAGCCACGTCCGAGCCCGCGCGGACTCATTCTTCCTCCTCTCTCTCGTCTGAAACCGACGAGCCGCCGCCGCCCGCCCGAGCTGCCGCCCGCCCGCGCCCCCAACGTCGTCGCCCGCCCGCGCCCCCAACGCCGCCACCCGCCCGAGCCGCCCCCAACGTCGCCGCCCGCCCGAGCCACCGCCTGCCCGAGCAGCCACGCGGCCGAGCTCCTGCGCCGCCGGGCCGCCGAGCCCCCACGCCACCGCGCCGCCACGCCACCGCGCCGCCGCGCCACGGCGCCACAGCGCAGCCGTGCTACCGCGCCGCAGCACCGCCGCGCCTCCGTGCCGCCGCGCAGGCTGCGCGCCACCGCTCCTCCGCACCGCCACCATCCGAGGCCCGCCACCCGAGGCCGGAACGCCGCCCCCGAGGCTGCCAACGCCCTCAGCTCGTCCCGGAGCGCCGCCGTCCGCCCGAACGCCGCCTCTAGCCCTCGTCGAGGTATAATCCTACCTATATGTAAATACATGTGATTATTTTCGTCGGTTTTTTATGGCCGACGGGAGTTAGCTTTAATGTGATTAGAGTTAGTTTAATATAACATGTGATTAGAGTGTGATTAGAGTTAGTTTATGTGGCTTGATTAGAGTGTGATTATTGTTTATTTTCGTCGGTTTTTATGGCCGACGGGAGTTAACTGTAATACGATTACAATTTGTTAGTTTAATATCACATGTTAATTTTCGTCGGTTTTAATATCACATGTTATTTGTTAGTATGATTTGACTTAAAATTGGATGTTGCAATATTGTTAATTAATTATTATCATGTTAATGTGATGAAGGTGATGTTATGTATATATATATATAGTTTTACTACTTACCTATAGATATATGTGTGACGTGTAGAAACATGAATGTCTCACACGCACTCTTTACTCGTACACACAGCCGCAATAATGGGTGATAGACGTGATTGGATGTATGAAGGTTTCAAGAAGGGTGGGTGTCACACAAGTGAATGGTTTGCCAAGACGCAGATGTTTCTGGACCATGCAGCTGCTTTGTCACAAATAGATAATATTAGGTGTCCATGCAATAAATGTAGAAATATGACGAGCCACACCAAGAGGCAGGTCACACTACACCTGTGTTCGCATGGTTTCGTGCCAGGCTATAAGGTCTGGTATCTCCATGGTGAAGATGTTGAACGAGCAGCAGAAGTAGAAGTTGATGACGGTGAAGATGATGTTGATAGGATGGACCAGATGCTTGAGGATCTGCAGCCTGAACTGGCACCAGATCATCATGATTCACCTACACCGGAGGTTCAGAAGTTCTTCGACCTACTCAAAGCGTCAGAAGAGCCTCTTCACGGGCACACTGACGTGACCGTACTGGAATTCGTGACCCGGCTGATGTCAATCAAGTCCAAGTTTGCATTCTCAATTAATTGTTACAAGGAGCTTATGGATTTGATTAGCGAGGTTCTTCCTACGGGTCACAAGATGCCCAAAGACATGTACCAGTCCAAGAAATTGCTTGAAGGTCTTGGTATGGAGTATGAGAAGATTGATGTTTGCCAAGACAATTGTATGCTTTTTTGGAAGGAACATGGCAGAGAACAGAAATGCTTAAAATGTGGGAAGTCGAGGTGCGTGGAGCTTGTAAATGAAGATGGGGAGAAGGTGGTGACAAAGGTTGCACATAAACAGCTTCGGTACATGCCTCTCACTCCTAGAGTGAAACGTTTGTTTCTCTCGAGGAAGACCGCTATGCACATGAGGTGGCATAAAGATTGTACGAACAGACAAGATGGGTTAATGGTGCACCCGTCAAATGGTGATGCATGGAAGGCTCTTGACAAATTTGATCCAGATTTTGCCAGCGATGCAAGAAACGTTCGTATCGGCTTGGCAACTGATGGTTTCACGCCGTTCAATATGACCGCTGCGTCATATTCATGTTGGCCTATCATTGCCATACCGTACAACCTTCCACCTGCTCTATGCATGAAATATGAGTTTATGTTCCTATGTCTTGTTATACCTGGGCCTGAGCATCCTGGCGTACGCCTCAATGTGATGCTTCAACCACTGATTGAAGAGTTAAAGAAGCTATGGCAAGGTGTGGAAGCCTATGACTGCTTCAAGAAGCAGAAATTCAATCTTCGTGTTGCATATCTGTTCTCGGTTCATGATTTTATGGCGTATGGTATTTTCTCTGGATGGAGCGTGCATGGTAGATTGACGTGTCCTTATTGTGCTAAAGATACAGATTGTTTTCGTCTTAGTGCTGGTGGCAAGATATGTTACTTTGATTGCCATAGATGTTTTCTACCCTTCAATCACCCCTTCAGAAGGCAGAGAAAGGAATTTAGGAAGGGCACCATTGTCACGAAGGGACCGCCCAAGCGACGTAGTGGGATAGAAATTACAGAAGAGCATATGAAACTTGTCCTAGACGAGAGTGGGAAAAGGTATCAAGGTTTTGGTGAGGAGCATAACTGGACTCACATATGTGGCTTGTGGGAGCTTCCTTATGCCAAGTCATTGATTTTGATGCACAACATCGACATCATGCATCAAGAGAGTAACTTTTGCCAAGCCCTCATAAATACATGCATGGATTTCCCTGATAAAACGAAAGACAATGACAAGGCACGCATGGACTTAGCAGTGATATGTGATCGTCCAACCCAAGTGCTTAGAGAAAACGGAGGCAAACCAAAAGCTGACTATTGTCTGAAATCTAAGCAACAGAAAGAAGTGATGAAGTGGATGAAGGATATTAAATTCCCCGATGGTTATGCCGCTGGTTTTAGAAGATCTGTGAACTTGAAGACAATGAAGATGAATGGACTGAAGAGCCATGACTTCCACATAATTATGGAGAGGCTCATGCCTGTAATGTTTCGTGGGTACATTTCCGAAGCTGTGTGGAAAACGTTAGCTGAAGTTAGCTATTTCTACAGACAATTGTGTGCTAAAGAAATCAGAAGAGATGTGATGGAACAGCTGGAGAAAGAGGCACCGGTGCTTTTGTGCAAATTGGAAAAAATATTTCCACCGGGTTTCTTCAATCCTATGTAGCATCTCTTTATACATCTTCCATATGAGGCTAAGGTCGGTGGTCCTGTTCAGTATAGGTGGATGTTTCATATAGAAAGAGCATTAAAGAAGCTTAGAGCGATGGTGGGCAATATGGCAAGAGTTGAAGGATGTATTGCAGAACAATTTAAACTAAAGGAGGTAGCACACTTCACAAGTTGTTACTTTGCAGAAGAACATAATGTATTTGCTCGAAAGAAAAAGTACCATGATGATGAACGAGAGATGCCTCCGTGTAGTGATCTTTCGATTTTTCAGACAAACGACAAAGCCGTTGGTCCACCCAAGGCATATCACCTAAGTATGGAAAAACGGAAGTCTGCTTTACTGTACATGTTCACGAATATGCCTGAGGTGGAGAAATACTTTGTGTAAGACTTGTTTTCTTAAACTGTTCATATGTGAATTAGTTTATGTTATCAAATATCTCATGTCATACAATAATATTTGACAGCGAGTTTGATGAACAAAACATGAGGTGTCTCAGTAGGCCAACAGCGAGAGACATAGACAAATTGCGACGCGATGGTATGCATGGGCGACCTAATTTCATTATGTGGCTTCGGGACCGTGTAAGTCTTAATTATATGGCTCCGAGAGCTAATTTCATTTAACTAATATTACAGAATTTGCTAATGCTTTGTGGCATAATTGACAGTTTGGGGAGGAAATGAATTTGAATGATGACTTACGTCAGTTATCTATTGGAAGCGTAACTGCCAAAAGCTATGGACGTTACGACGTCAATGGATATCGCTTTCGTTCAAGCATTTTCGAATCAAGTCATCCTATGGCCGCCACTCAAAATAGTGGAGTCGTTACTAGGGAAACCGACATGGAAGAACACGAAGCCTGCTATTACGGGAAAATCAAAAATATAATCGAGATTACATTTGCTGGAAATAAGCCTTTAGCGCTAGTTTTCTTTGAGTGTAAATGGTGTGACCCGAAGTATTATAGGACCGAATTTGGGATGACACAGATCCAACCTGAAAAATTGCTTCAAGGACACGACACGTATATCCTTGCCCATCAAGCAGACCAAGTTTATTTCTCGACATATCCATGCAAAAAGTTGTCTAAATGGAGGGCTGTGTACAATGTAAATCACCGCGAATGCCTATACACTCCTGGTGAGGACGAATATCAAATTGGTCACCTTGAGCAGGTTGATGAGGTGTTTCAAGAAGAAGAGTTGCCAACTAGTTTTCATATTGATCCTGCACCGGCATTAGATTCACTAGTTGCAGACGTTAACGACTTAACTTTTCCCGAGAGACGGAGAAGACAACCTGTTAGGAGAAAAGTTACATGGCGACCTCTGCATAGAAGAGAACAAATAGATCCTGATTTTGATGATATTTAACAAGTAAAGTTGTTTTGTTATATCATTTGTTTATATTTTAAGTATTATGTCATTTTTGATGCACTAATGAATAATTTCTTATTTTTTATGCAAGATGCCGCCAAAAGCAAAGAAGTCAGTGAAGGGTTTGTTCAAGGGCCTGGGCCTTTTTCAAGGCAGTTCTTCGAGCAGCAGCAGACGTCGAGAGCTGTTGAGCGCGGTACATGGAGATGAGGTAACATATCTTGTACAAATAAATTTGTTTACATATTTACAAATAAATCTTGAGTTGTATGTACCAGGATGAGCAGCACACTGAGGAGCAGCACATTGAGGAGGAGCAGCACAATGAGGCTGAGCAGCACAATGAGGAGGTGGAGCACAATGAGGAGGTGGAGCACGTGACATGGGACCAGGCCGCACAGCATCACCAGCCATGGGACCAGTGGGACCACCAGAGAGAGCAGCAACAGGCGTGGGACCATTGGGGCCAACAGGGCGAACCGGCTAACAACCCGATGGATGATGGCTCGGGAGGCTCTTCAGCGACACACACACGTCGCTCAAGAAAAAGCCACTCAGTAAAGCCTCGTCACGCGATAGAGCGAGAGGCTGATAGGACTTTAATCATGCCACATGGAGATCGGTGAGTGTAATATATTAACTTATCTAATATAACTATTATGTGTATTGTTAATGTTCTTGTGTAATGCAGGAATTGGGAGGACCTGTCCTTTGACGGCAAGGGACACCACACTCAGGTTAACCTTACGTTGGGTTCTCTTTGCCGCCTTCACTACCCTGGTATAGTGAAGGTGTCAAACGGTGATACCGAGGATGAGGTGCTCGTCAGTACCTGGGATGAGTACAAGTTTAAAAAGGAACGAAACCACACTGACAGACAGGGACTTGTGCGTAATGACTTTTGGGTATGAATTCTTTATTATTTTTGTTATGTTTCTTAATATTGTAAATCTATGACTTATACCATTGTATTTGTATTCTTTATGTTGTAGCTTCGATATCGGTTGCCTGACGGAGAGGATTACATGGGGCACGCTGAACGTGTCTTGCAAAACAATGCAAAGAAGCTGGTGAAGGATGCCATATACTATGCGAGAATTCAGGCTACAAACATGTATTTTCAAAAGCATCCGGAAGAAGCAGGCCCCTTGAATAAAAAGGAAGGGTCCTCAAAGATATATTTGACTGAGGATCAATATCGTGAGGTTAGTATTCAATTTGTTTTACCCTTTATATTTATTGTTGTGATTGATATAATATGTAACATTGTGTGTGTGCAGGTGATGGTTCCATGGATGGCGCCCATGCCTGATGCGTACTATGCTTGGTGTCGATATTGGGCTTCCGAAGGCTTCCAGAAAGCGTCAGCGCATCACAGACAATGTCGAGGAACCAATCCTAACCACAAGTTTGGCGGTGACGACATGATACGAAAAGCTAAAAGAATGGTAAGTTTGATCTTTCTATGTCGATCAACAAATAATACGATTGCTTATGAATGTTTTTTGTTTATACAGGAAGCTACGAGTGGCCAAAAGCCTAGTGACATTGAGGTCTACCAGGAGGGCCACAAAGGACCAGACCCGAACAACCCTGACCAGCTCTGCAGCCAGACAGCCACGGATCGCTTGGTGAGTTTTGGCTCAAAAGTTCAAACGTTCAAAGTATATAAATTCCTGCATTTGTAAGGTTGTGAATGATGTATAGGCGGCATATGGGGAGGAGATGGTTCGTCGCCATGGCCCTGACTTCGACTGGCGCCATGAACCGGTGGATCCCTCGGTGGTGTACGCAAGTGGTGGTGGCAAAGCGCATGGACAGTAAGCTCTAACTTATGAAATTATATGGTTGACACTAAATTGATTATACAGTAATCACATTTTTTGAATAACTTATAGATACGCACTCTTCGACGGATTTATTGACTCGTCGTCGGTGAGATCTCAGAGGACGGGTTCATCTTCCCGTAGCTCATGCTCCCGTCGACCGAACGAGCAGGAGTTGGAGATTATGAGGATGCGTGAAGAGATGAGACAACAACGCGAATTTATGGAGGCTTGCAATGCACATAACCAAGCGATGTATCAAGTGAGTACAGATAATCCAAACTCTAAATTGTTATATTTCAATACAACATCTTCGGTAGTAACACATATGTGTTTAACAGTTAATGCAGCAACAGGGCATGACATCAAATTTTCCACCGCCACCACAATGGAGCCAATTTGCAAACACACCAGTTCCACCACCACAGTTCACCACCCCTCCGACACATATACCTGCACCTGGAGATAGGGTACGTTTGATAACTCTCCATTAATTTATATACTTGTATACTTTTTTTGATATCTGCATTTAACGTGATGATATTTGCTAACTTGCATAGGTTACACCCGAAGCGGGTGGTAGTGGGTCTGATCCCGCAGCAGGCACTGGATTTGTTGACTCGCTCTTCGCGTTCCCTCCTCCTGGTGGTGGTGGCGGCAGCGGTCAAAGCTCTAACCACCCAAGTGGTGGTTATCTCTAAACACTTGAACATGTTTCTTAACTCGTTGACTCTTGGTCGTACTTGAACATATGTCGTACTTATATTTCAATACTATGTCGTACTCGTTGACTCGATGTGGTGGTTGAACTTATATTTGAAATGTTGGTGGATGTTATGTTTGTAATGCGTGATTTTATTATGAAAGCATGTGTTTGTAATGTGGCTGTTATCTGTGATTTATGTTATGTGTGATATATGTTATGTGTGCAGAAATAGTCACCTAATTTAGTGCTGTTTTTGTAGCAGTATAGGGTAATTCTCGTCGGCCTAGTTAATTCCCGTCGGCTATGGTCGAACCGACGGGAATTAACTAATAACGCACGTCGGCCCAGTTAATTCCCGTCGGCCACGTAGGGCCGACGGGAATTAATTAATAACTCCTGTCGACCTGGGGAACCGACGGGAATTAATTAATGACTCCCGTCGGCCAAGGGAACCGACGGGAGTTAGCTTTAATTCCCGTCGGCTACTTAGTGGCCGACGGGAATTAATAATTCCCGTTAGCCGTCGACGGGGATAAACTTATCCCCGACAAGGGACGCCTGGCGGCTGAAAACCGACGGGAATAAGCCCTAAACCGACGGGAATAAGTAATTCCCGTCGGTTTAGGCTTATTCCCGTCGGTTTCTGGCTGACGGGAATTAAGTGAATTCCTGTAGTGATTGGGATGATAAGGTTATTAGTTTTGTGGACAAAGGAGTGGAAGTTCAGTTGGTGGGCAATACTGCTCAGCAGCAGGTTGTGGAGGAAATTTCTACTCTACAGGTGGAGAAATGGCCGCGAGGGAATGATATCTGGGTGTTTGCATTGTTAGAGGAGGTGATTGAGGAGAACAGCAATGAGATCCATCTAGAATTGCAGGTGTTATTGGGGGAATTCAGTGACATTTTTGTTACACCAACTGAACTGCCTCCATCTCGACCATTTGACCATCATATTCGTTTGCTCCCTGGGTCCATCCCGGTGAATGCTCGACCCTACAAATATTCTCCTCATCATAAGACGGAGATTGAGAAGCAAGTGGATGCGTTGTTGAAATATGGTTTGATCACCCCCAGTGTGAGCCCATTTGCTTCTCCGGTCCTTTTAGTGCAAAAGAAGGATGGTACGTGGCGGTTCTGTGTGGATTACCGTAAGCTCAATGATATGACCATCAAGAATCGGTTTCCGATGCCGGTGGTCGAGGAGATTTTGGATGAGCTTGCTGGCACTAAATTATTTTCCAGTCTGGACATGACTTCGGGGTATCATTAGGTGCGTATAGGCGCCTTCGAGGAGTTTAAGACTGCGTTTAAAACTCACCAGGGTCACTACTAGTTTCGAGTCATGCCTTTCGGACTTACTAACGCTCCAGCTACATTCCAGTGTGCGATGAACTTGGTGCTAGCTCCTTTCCTTTGGAAATTTGTTATGGTCTTTATTGATGATATATTGATTTATAGTCCCACTTGGCACTCTCATTTGGAGCATCTGAGGTTGGTATTTGCTGCTTTAAGGGACCACAAGTTCTATCTCAAAGAGAGGAATGTGTCTTTGGTAAAAAGGAGCTGATTTATTTGGCCATATTATATCTAGTGAGGGTGTGGCTACTGACCCTCAGAAAACCGAAGCTATGCGCAAGTGGCCGACACCACTGAATGTCACTGATTTGCGAGGTTTTCTTGGGTTGACCGGGTACTACAGGCGCTTTGTGCAAGGGTACGGGATAATTGCTCGGCCACTAACGAAGTTACTGCAGAAAGGGGCCTTCAAGTGGACACCAGAAGCTGAAGTTTCTTTTCAGCGTCTAAAGCAGGCCATGGTTTCCACGCCAGTATTGGCATTACCTGATTTTAACATACCCTTTGCTATTGAAACTGACACGCCTGTGATGACGGGGTAGGAGTGGTGTTGATGCAGCAGGGTAGACCTATCGCTTTCTTGAGTAAGGCGTTGGGAGTTACCAATCAGAAGCTTTCGATCTATGAGAAGGAGTTCATCGCCCTGATATGGCTGTGGATCGTTGGCGTCATTATCTCCAACGAAGAAAGTTTGAAATCCGGACGGATCACAAGGCTCTCAGTTTCTTGGGCAGTCAGGAGCTTCATTCGGAGTTGCAACGTAAGGCCATGGAAAAGCTTATGGGGATGCAGTTTAAAGTAATCTACAAGCAGGGCAAAGAGAACAAAGTCGCTGATGCTCTTTCTCGGGTGGGCTGTGTGATGGCGTTGACAGCAGTCAGTGAAGTTCAACCTCGCTGGATTCAAGAAGTTACCAATTCTTATGTGACTGATTCTGATGCGCAGTCACTGTTGGCTCGGTTGTGTGTCCACAGCTCGGATGAGTATGGCTACTCTCTTTCTCAGGGAGTCATCAGGAAGGGCAGTTTGATTTGGGTTGGCCAAAATTCAGCTCTCCGGACGAAGTTGGTGGCAACATTGCATGACAGTGCCACGGGTGGTCACTCGGGGGTGCACGCCACTTATCATCGATTGAAGAAATTGGTTTTTTGGAAGGGCATGAATACTGATGTGGAAGATTTTGTCAAACAGTGTCAAATTTGTCAAAAGGCCAAAGGAGAGAGAGTTCACCCAACTAGTTTATTGCAACCGCTTCCGGTTCCTCAAGGCGCCTGGCAGGATATTGCAATGGATTTCATCGAAAAACTGCCCAAGTCCAGTGGCTATGATACAATCTTGGATGTGGTGGACTGTTTCTCGAAGTACGCCCATTTTATTGCTCTGAAACACCCTTTCACTGCAGCACAAGTGGCTCAGGTTGTTTTGGATCAGGTGGTCCGCTTGCATAGTCTTCCGAGATCTATTGTTAGTGACAGGGATAAGATCTTTACGAACATATTCTGGAGTCAATTATTCAAGCTGTTGGGCACTAAGCTGAACCTGAGCACAACATATCACCCACAGACTGACGGCCAGAGTGAGCGGGTTAACCAATGTGTGGAGATGTACCTGAGGTGTGCAGTCCATGCTCAACCTTCTAAATGGAAGAATTGGTTGCCTCTGGCAGAATTTTGGTACAATACCACATACCACACTTCACTGGCTTGTTCTCCTTTCAAAGTGTTGTACGGTTATGACCCTCCGTTTGCAGCAGCACCTCATATCCCATCTGATGCTATCGTTGATGTGGCACAGCTGTTAGAGGAAAGGGCTCAGTTCACCTTAATGTTGCGGGAGCAGCTTGCCGCAGCCGAGAACCGCAATAAGCTAAAGGCAGACCGGCTCCGGACCGAACGTCAGTTTAACGTCAGTGACATGGTTTTGCTCAAACTCCAACCGTATACCCAGCACACTGTGGTCAGTCGGTCATGTCCTAAACTTGCCTTCAAGTTCTTCGGCCCTTACAAGATATTGGAGCGTGTGGGTGCAGTGGCTTATCGTTTGGAGTTGCCGATTGGTGCTCAGGTGCACCCGGTATTCCATGTGTCACAACTGAAACCATATATTCTAGACTACACTCTTGTCTTTGCTACTCTTCCTACTTCCTCTGATCTGAGTGGTCACAATGTCCATCCTTTGGAGATACTAAATCGCAGATTGATCAAAAAAGGGAATCGGGCTGTGCCACAGGTGCTGATCAGGTGGTGTCATGTTCCAGCGGAGCAACAACCTGGGAAGATTACTATGTTCTGCGCCAGCGCTATCCGGATGCTCTTGCTTGGGGCCAAGCAAGCGTTGCAGGGGGGCAGATGTCACGCCAGCGGGTGTCATAATGCAGAATACAAAGAACAAGGGAGTGGAGCCAGAAGCTGAAGTTTGAAGCGAAGGTTGCCGAAGGGTGTGTGCGCCATTCTGGGTTGTTTTTGGGTGAGTGCGTGAGTGGCATTGTGGGCTGGCCCATGTAAGGAGTGATATATGGTTGTTTGAGACTTGAGGAAGGGTTAAGAAAATAATAGAGAAGAAAAATACTACCTGAGACATCCGTGTATCTGTTCCCTTGGCGGCGATTCCTGGTGCTCACATCGCGGCGATCTTCGTCGACGGCCACGGGCTGTGACACAAGCAAACCAAGTGAGCCTGGTGTGTTTTGGTTGAAGAATGAAGGGGAATAGAGTGACTCAATTCTTGTTTTCTAATAAATGTTTGGTTTCTAAGGAGAGAGTGAAATAACTCTAGAATCTATATATGGTAAATATTTGAAATGCTCTCACTCCACCAAAACAATTGGATGTGAGCGCTCTCGTGGATGTGAGCACTCACCTTCCTTTTCTCCCCTCCATACTTGTATGGCTCTCCAACGAAACAATAAACAGAGTAACTCCGCTCTATTCTAGTCTTCGATTAAACAAAAAAAATAGAGCAGTTTAGTTCTAATCACCAAACACAAGATAGAATGGCTCCATTCTTAGAAACTTGAATGAAACCGCTCTATTCTAATTGGCTTTCCAACCAAACACACCTAAGGATAGAGCTGCATTTTTCATACTTAGTGATGACAGTATTTTTCATTCGCCCGGAGTCGTCTGAGTGTGTAAGAACTCAAACTTGAGCTATGATCTTTCCAATCTCCCATTAATTTGCATTTGCTGATAAGCGTTTTTTGTGCTCACTGCTCAAGAAAAGCACTGATCGTTACGTCAAGCCACTCCGCGGTCGTCAAGTAAAGCATGCCAGGCTTTTTTTTTCAGCTGAGAGAGATGCCTACGAATCCGATACTAGCACGCACACCGGGAACCAGATGCACATCTAAAGACGACAGTTTTATACGGGCTCATCGTGTAGCTGGTCGAGTGGTCGATCTCCAATTCCAAAGGTACGGTGTCCCTACCGCTGGTTACTGTTCTCCGTGTACCGTTTTAACGACGTTGCTACTAATAAAGTACCTTTTTGAATAGCTTTTTGAATAGGCTATCTGATATTCAGTAGGCAAGGCAAAGGAATTAACCTATTTGGTAGGGCACGAATATCCCGACTATCTAGGTCCTAGTCATCTCTAACTCGAATTTGTTTTTACCATTAGGCTATGTCAGCTAATAAATTGTTAGCGGGTTGAGCATGCTAATGAACTAATTATTAGTTGTGAGTTAGCTGATAATTAGTTGGGATATTAGCTAGCGGGTGCTTAGAACCTCTACAACTAATTTTAGCAGTTAAGAGTATCTCGAATAGTTATATAAACTTAGCATCATAAATTATAGATCTAGTAAGTTGCTAAAAACACTTTAAGGAATAAAAAAGTTATTTATGCTCTAACCATTCTCTATTTATCGGTTGCTAATTTTTTAAGTTGTCTGTAAAAAGTAAGTGTGTCTATTTTTAATTGAACCGGCGACAGAAATCAATATCAACAATATTCCTCCTGACATCTTGGGAGGTTAGAGTTGTCAATGGAAGACCAGACGATCGCGTCGATGGCTTGAAGGCCGCACGGGAGGATGGCGCCTCGGTACAAGAGGTTGTCTCGTGATGACACCGTCAACACATATGAACGTTGGAGATGGATTTGGGTCGATGGGGCAGTGTGGCACGGCGCGAAACAGTGGTTGTGGTATGCTTTTCACATTGGACTCATCACCAACGTTGATTTAGGGAGTCCAACGAGGTTGATAAATATAAAGATAAAACTGGGTTTTGTATGGAGTTTTGTAAATTTAGGGATCTGCTTCAAATAACTGTTGGAGAAAAGTCCTTCTCGAAAATTTCTTAGGGCTTGTCGTTTTGCTCTCAATTCATGTGAATTGGTTGTGTTTAAATCTCAAACAAATTAAAAAAAATTTATATTTTTCCCAATCTCATCTAATCCACATGTGATTGGAATAATCGAACAATGAATTAAATGGATTGGTGTGAATTGAAGGGATTAATATTTTTTTTTGACTGGCTATAGATTGAAACCACTTAATCCTCTCTAATCCATATAAATCGAGATAAAACCGAACATGCCCTTATATGTTTTTATTATAACTATCCTTTGGAACTAAAAAATAGTAATACGTAGCTAGTAAAGTCCGAGTCAGGTACTAGCAACATTGCACGTTCAGGTTGAGTCGTTCAGGCAGCTCTGTACCTTTCCAGCTCCGAATATTGATTCTATTTTTGGTACAAATAAAATAATCAATCGACTACAAAGTGAAATTAAAAGCGACCATACCTGACCTAGTGACCTTGGCTTTGGAAACCTGCGACGGAGCCGGCTGTGTAGTACACGGCCTTCCCTGCCGCACCGAGGAACTGCCGACCGCGCAAGCTGTGCGTCAGGCGTGCAGCCGGCCTGCCGTGTTGCCGCCGGCCGCGCACCACGCTCAGATGTGTATGTGTGCCTGTGGTCCTTGATCCTTCTGCGCGCCGTTGGTCCTGCTGCACGCGAAATCAATGGCGATGGGGAAGCGGTAGGGGGAGGCAGAGGAGGACGGCGATGCTGTTGGCTCGGATGGTGGTGGCTCGCCGGCCGGCTGAGATGAACGGATGGATATAGCTGAGCGTAGTGCTCTAGATTAGCCGATGATGTGGACCGCTGTCATGTGGGATGGAATAACTACAAAGGGGCTGCCTCAGTAAACCGTACACGTGTCCCAAATTAAAATTCGTTTTAGATAACCGATGGACTCATATAATACTTCAGGTATGTATTCTATATATACATATATATATATATATATATCTAAATTCATAACCATTTATTTGAATATAGACATAGAAATATAAAATTAATACGAATACTATTTTGGAAAGGAGAGAATATTTGAATAGCTATATCTAATAAAATTACATCCTCTTTAGAGCATCTCCAACAATGTCTCAAACTAATGCCTCAAATCGAAATATAGGGCTCTACACAGGAAAAATCACTCCAACGGTGCCTCAATTCAACAAATTTTGTCAAAAAATATAGGGCACTCTCTCAAGTGCCTCAAATATACTACACCGTAGTGGGCTGCCCTATAATCTAGATTTGGGGCTTTACTGTTGGAGCGGAGTGTTTTGTTGGTACCCTAAATTCTATAAAATTTACTTATTTTTAAATTATAAGGCATTTTTATAGGTCACGTTGTTGGAGATGCTCTTAGTGAGAAAGGGTTGCATGTTATGAAACTAGTTTCCATGAGAAATCTAACAGCTAGTTTTGTGCTTGTCAACCAAAAAATCTTGAATATTTGTGGTCAAGGTTAAAAAAATATATGTATCTGACTTAAAGACAAAATTAGATGGGCTGGTGAACTATGTGGAATTTGAGGGGAGGTCGGGAAGCTAGAAAGTACTGTACTACATTGCGTTGTAGTAGTTTGAACAGGCCTCTGAAGTCATGAGACCACCAAGCTGAGGGAACCGGCAACCGGTCGGCTCAACGCTCTGTTTTGGTCATCATCCATGACAAGAACTGGCCAACAAACTTGATCACGCTAGCTAGATTGTGGGGGTCCAAGCCAACCACCCTACTTAACTAAATCATTATTATTTTTTTTCGACTAATTGTTAGTGATACAACAAAGACCTCCAAACTCAATACATCGGTCAAACAAGCACAAAATTCGATCAAATCTGTATTTAAAACTTCCATATAAGTATAGTAGCATAGACATTTTGTTTCAGACGATCCTAATAATGGAGCAACAATATCAAGTGCTTGACTGCAGCTGCAGAGGGCTCAGAGGCTGCATGCCGTGTCGATGTGGTGCCACCTAGACCACCCGCCGAAGTAGCTGTTCCAGACGCCTTCGGCGAGCCGATCCACGCGCATCGCCGTGAGCTCCTCCTCCAGCGCGGCGCCGCGCCGCTGGGCGTGACCGGCGCCGACGAAGCCCGCCGTGCAGGGCGCCAGCGTGCCGGCGAACACGACCTCCTCGCCGTCCTCGTCCACGCCTCGCCTCGCGGACCTGCGGATGAAGCATCCCACCTGGACGCTGCCGAGCCTGTCGCCGTACGCGCTGGTGTTGGCCTCGCCGATCACCTGTAGCAGCCCGGCCTCGGCCTTTCCCTCGCCGTCCACGACCACGGCCTCTACAGCCTCCTTGGCCGCGCTCCGCTCCACGGCGGCGAACAGGCACGCTGCCGTGCAGCAGAGGGAGGTGGAGGCCACGAGTGGCAGGAAGAAGGCCGCGGCTCGCGGGAACGCCGCGGCGGCGCAGACGAGCGCGGCCACGGCGGCTGCCGTCGTCGACGAAGAGCCGGACGCGCCGGCGAGGGAGCGGCGGCACGCCCGCAGCTGCAGCTCAACGGCGCGGAGCTTGTCGTGGAGCACTCCGCGCAGAGCGTGGCAGCTGGCGGCGGCGAGTCTGGGAGCAGCCATGGCTGTGCTGCTGTGTGCTGTGCCTGTGCTTGATAGGAGAGTTTGCGAGCGAACTGATGGTGCGGCGAATTAAGCTAGCCGTGGGCGCATGGTTGGCCTATGGACGATGGAGAAGAACATATTCTCGTGGTGCACACTAATGTGACATGTCGGCTCGTGCATGGCGTAATCGCCTAGCTTTTGCGAATGGAGGACGGGGACGGGGGTTGGGGTTGGGCGACCGGCAAAGAATCTTGTGACTTGTGCAGTTGTGCTCGTGTGTCATAGCACAACACAATTGCTTTTTACTCCGTGCTATTATTTATTATTATTCAATGTTATCATTTATTACTGAATGATAGGAGTGCAACTGCAAGTGAAGTTAAGCTATGAACCGCACTTAGACCATCTCCAAGACTAGGACCTAAAATAGGAGGGGAAAATTACTTATGTGTCATCAAAATTTATACTCATTCCTTGTGTGTTATTGACCGGCATATATGGAATTTTTTGTATGCGTATGACATGTGGGACTAGTGACATACAAGGGACGAGTATAATTTTCGATGACACACAACAAATTGGCCCAAATAGGAGACACATACAACCGTTTGAGTCTAAGATCCAAAAATCCATATACGATTACTCCAACAGTTAAATCAATCCAGCGAGCGTATCACGAGGACAGTTGCATTCACGCGTGTACAGCGAGTTCCGCCGCCGCCATCGCCATTTACTTCCAAACACAGTTCATCGGAGGACGATTCCGCTGCTGCATCTCTACATCGACAACCCGGAAGCATCAAGCATGCTAGCAGGTCACATCCCGATGGCGATGGTGACGCCGACGCCGGCCGGTATCAGCATCACCCCGCATTCCACCAGGAGGGGGCAGCAGCCAAGCAACAACCACTACCGGAATCGAGCGTTTTGCCGAGTACCTAAAGCACTCAGCAAAGCCTGAAAAACACTGGGCAAAGTCTTTGCCGAGTGTGACACTCGACAAAGAGATCTCGGCGAACAGTACATCGGCAACGGCTTCTTTGCCGAGTGCTTTTTATCGGGCACTCGGCAAAGTCTTTGCCGAGTGCCACTCGGTACTCGGCAATGAAAAGCGGCCGTCACGGCGCCTGGTAACGGAGACGGCGCCTTTGCCGAGTGTTCTAGGTGACACTCGGCAAAGAAATTAGCTTTGCCGAGTGTCACCTAATACACTCGGCAAAGAGATTACCTCTTTGCCGAGTGTCTACCAGCCTACACTCGGAAAAGGGTCTACCAGCGGGACCCTTTGTCAGCTTCTTTGCCGAGTGTCAGGGCCACAACACTCGGCATAGAAGCTTTACCGGTGCCTAGGTGTTGCTTCTCTGCCGAGTGTTACACTCAGCAAAGTGACCAGTATACAACTTTTTTAATTTGTTTTGCTATTCCATCCAAACAAACAAAAGATATCACATATACATCACAGATATCACATAATCATCACAGATATAACATATACATCACATATCTCACAAACACCATAAATCAAACAAGTTCTCGCAACATTACCAACATGTTCGGACACAAACATAAGTATCCAACACTCAAGAACATAAGTCTCAAGTATCTCACAAAGCAATACCAACATATAAGAACATAAGTCTCAAGAACAACAACACTAAGAAAGATAATATCTCATCGAGGTGGGCGGTTGGACTGGTGCGGCGATGGGCTGGATGATCCATGAGGGTTATTGGATGTCGCCCCAGATTGTCCCTGCACAGAGAAGAGATTGCATGTGTTATACCAGATGCATTACCAACATCTAACTAGAATTTTGATACTCACATGAGTATGGAACAGAGCAGGGTCAACTGTAGGGAACAATGGAGGTGGAGGAGCGAAACCCTGTGCGGCGCCAAGGCTCTGCATGTACTGGAACATCTCCGCCATCCTCTGCTGATCTGCCAGGCGGGCCTCCCGCTCCACCATCATCCTCGCCTCCATCTCCTGACGTTCCCTCATCTCTGTTTCTAGCTAGGTCTGTAATATTCCAAGCCAATGTTATAGTAACTCAAAGAGAAGGTATATAACTCTAAACCGAGTTACAGAAGCACTAACCTCGAGTTGTTGTATGCGATGATGTGAGCTGTCCTGCCGAGGTCGTATGGCTGGACTTTGTTTGTGTTTTATACAATTTTTAAACAACATGATGGCAAGTCCATGGTCATGTTTAGCGAGCATGGTGCTCGAAAATTCCGGTCTGCTCCTGAAATCGGTCGTAACTTGTGTTAACTAAAACATATATCATTTTTGCATTCACGGTTTTCCATTTTCTGAGTGACTTGCAGTTCAAATCTAAATTATCCGAAGAAATTTAATTAAACGAACTAAATCGAATAGTTATAGCAAACACTTTTATAATTATGCCAAAATGGAACATTTAAATCTATATAGTGTTGGAACATACCACAAAAAGTTTGGTTAGGAAAAGGAAAAAAATAAAATATACTTTGCCGAGTGTCCAAGGATGGCACTCGACAAATCATGCTCTGCTGAGTGTCATAAGCAGGACACTCGGCAAAGAAGCTTTTTTGCCGAGTGCCAAATGTTGGCGCTCGGCAAAGATAACAGCTGTCAGATTCAGACGGCTGCTGACGGCCCTTTGCCAAGCCCTGTTGAAAGGGAAATATGTTTAACCTTTTCCTAATATTAATTTTGGTGGTTGAATGCCCAACACAAATATTGGACTAACTAGTTTGCTCTAGATTACATGTTGTATAGGTGCATAAAGGCTCAACACAAACCAATAAAAGATTGAAGTTAGGGATCAAATTCAAAAGGAGCAAAGAAACCGATTGTGCTCTGGTCTGATGCACCGGACTATCCAGTGTGCCACCGGACAGTGTCCGGTGCACGAGGACCGTACAGAGTCCAACTAGCCACTCTTGGGTTTCTTCAGGCGCGCTCCGCTATAATTCACTGGACTGTCTGGTGTAACATCGGAGCAACGGCTACTCCGCGCAACGGTCGACTGCAACATCACGGTGATCAGATGAACAGTGAAGAACAGTGCGCGCAGAGTCAGAGCCGCAGGTCTGAGGCGCATCAGACACTGAATAGTGCCTGTCCAGTGCCACTAGAAGACAAAGACTCCAACGGTCAAAAGCTCCAGAACCCTTACGGTTAGGTCACGTGGCTGGCGCACTGGATAGTGTTCGGTGGCACGCTGGACTGTCCAATGCGCCCATCGACAGCAACCTGCCCCAACGGTTGTTTGGTGGTTGAGGGCTATAAATACCCTCCAACCACCACCACTCCAAGCATCCAAGATTTCTGAGTAGCACATTCATTACAAGAGCTCTAGCATTCACTCCTAGACACAATTCAAAAGATCAAAGCCTCTCCAAGTCCCAAATTCAACTCAAGCACTTAGTGACCTGTGAGAGAGAGATTTTGTGTTCCTTTGAGATCTTGCCTCTTCGATTGCCTTCTTACTTTCTCATTTCTTTTCTCAAGTGATTTATAATCGAAGCAAGAGACACCTAAGTGTGTGGTGGTCCTTGCGGGGTCTAAGTGACCCAGGAGATTAAGGAAAAGGCTCACTCGGTCTAAGTGACCGTTTGAGAGAGGGAAAGGGTTGAAAGAGACCCGGTCTTTGTGACCACCTCAACGGGGACTAGGTTCTTTAGAACCGAACCTCGGTAAAACAAATCACCGTGTTCATCCACTTTATTTCTTGGTTGATTTGTTTTCCCCTTCTCTTTCGGACTCAAATTCATTGCTAACGCTAACCCTGGCTTGTAGTGTGTGCTTAAGTTTATAATTTTCAGATTCTGCCTATTTACCCCCCTCTAGGCGACTTTCAATTGGTATCAGAGCCTGATGCTTCATTAGAGTCTAACAACTCGAAGTGATGTTAGGAGGATCCGCCAAGAGGGAGATGGAAACCGACGAGAAGGCCACAAGCCATAGGAAGACTTCATCAAGGGAGTCCGACACCAAAGTGAAGGAGGGATCCCCTCCTCGCATCAAGTCGCATTAGAGTGGCGATGAGAAGAAAAAGATGAAGAAAGTGGTGTACTACGAGACCGACTCATCATCGCCCTCCACATCTGGCTCTGACACCGCGTCTGGCACTTTTAAGCGCCATGAGCGCAAGAAGTATAGTAAGATGCCACTTCGATATCCTCGTATCTCTAAACACGCTCCTTACTTTTTGTTCCATTAGGCAAACCACCATATTTTGCTGGTGAGGATTATTGTATGTGGAGTGATAAAATGAGACATCACCTAACCTCACTCCACGCAAGCATTTGGGACATTGTTGAATTTGGAGCGCAGGTACCTACAGTGGGGGACGAGGGCTATGACTCGGACGAGGTCGCCCAAATACGGCACTTTAACTCCCAAGCAACTACTATACTCCTCGCCTCTTTATGTCGAGAGGAATATAATAAGGTGCAAGGGTTAAAAAGTGCCAAGGAGATTTGGGACGTCCTAAAGACCGCGCACAAAGGAGATGAGGTGACCAAGACACCAAGCGGGAGACGATCGAGGGGGAGCTCGGTCGATTCGTCCTCAACCAAGAAGAGGATCCACAAGCAATGTACAACCGGCTCAAGACCTTGGTCAACCAAGTGCGCAACCTCGAGAGCACCAAATGGGATGACCATGAAATGGTCAAGGTTATGCTAAGATCCCTTGTTTTTCATAACCCTACTCAAGTTCAATTAATTCGTGGGGATCCTAGATACAAGTTAATGTCACTCGATGAAGTGATAGGAAAGTTTGTGAGCTTTGAGTTAATGATCAAAGACTCCAAACACATCGTCAACTTGGAGTAAGGCGCCACCTCCACACCCAAGGTGCAACCCATCGCATTCAAAGCGACGGAAGAAAAGAAAGAAGAGTCTACATCAAGTAGGCTCCCTATCGATGCCTCCAAGCTCAACAATGAGGAGATGGCGCTCATCATCAAGAGCTTCCGTCAAATCCTCAAGCAAAGGATGGGGAAGGACTACAAACCCCGCTCCAAGTGGGTGTGCTACAAATGTGGTAAGCCCGGTCATTTTATTGCTAAATTTCTAATGTCTAGTGATAGTGATAGGGGCGACGACAAGAGGGGGAAGAAGAAGGAGAAGAAGAAGTACTACAAGAGGAAGGGCGGCGATGCCCACGTGTGTCGGGAATGGGACTCCGACGAGAGCTCCACCGACTCCTCCTCCGACGAGGATGCCGCCAACATCACCGTCAACAAGGGCCTCCTCTTCCCCAACGTCGTCCACAAGTGCTTCATGGCAAAGGACGGCAAAAAGAAGAAGGTACAAACTAGAACCGCCCCCAAGTATACTACATCTAGTGATGAGGGTAGTTCTAGTGAAGATGAAGATGACTTGCTTACTCTTTTTGCCAACCTTAACATGCAACAAAAGGAAAAATTAAATGAACTGATAGGTGCCATTTATGAGAATGATGAACTCTTGGACAGCCAAGAGGAATTCCTTATTAAAGAAAACAAAAAGCATGTTATAGTAAAAAATGCTTATGCTCAGGAAGTAGAAAAATGTGAAAACTTGACTAAGCAGCTTAGCATTTGCCATGATTCAATTACCAATCTTAGAAATGAAAATGCTAGTTTAAATGCTAAGATTGATAAATTGAATGAATAAATTTCTAGCCTTAGGACCGAAAATGCTAGTTTAATTTCCAAGGCTAAAGAGTTAAATGTTTGCAATGATTCTATTTCCTGTCTTAAAATGAGAATGCCATATTACATGCTAAGATAGATGAATTAAATGTTTGCAAACCCTCTACATCTACTGTTGATCATGTTACTATTTATACTAGATGTAGAGATGTTAATGTTGATGCTATGAATGATCACCTTGCTCTAATTAAACAACAAAATGATCATATAGCTCAATTAACTGCTAAAATTAATGAGCATGAAATTGAAAATGAAAAATTTAAATTTGCTAGAAGCATGCTCTATAGTAGAAGACGCCCTGGCATTAAGGATGGCATTGGTTTCCAACAGGGAAGCAATGTCAAGCTTAATGCCCCTAAGAAATTGTCTAACTTTGTTAAGGGTAAAGCTCCCATAGTTCAGGATAATGAGGGTTATATTTTATATCCTACTGATTACCCCGAACACAAAATTAGGAGAATTCATGCTAAGAAATCTCATTCTGTTTCTCACCATGCTTTTATGTATAAGAATGAGGCTTCTAGCTCTAGGCATTCTACTCATATTAAAATGCCTAAAAAGAAAACTCCTACTGCATCAAATGAGCCTAACATTTCATTTAAGACTTTTGATGCATCATATGTTTTAACTAACAAATCAGGCAAAGTAGTTGCCAAATATGTTGGGGGCAAACACAAGGGCTCCAAGACTTGTGTTTGGGTACCCAAGGTACTTGTTTCTAATGTGAAAGGACCCAAGACCATTTGGCTACCTAAGAACAAGGCCTAAATTTGTTTTGCAGGTTTATGCATCCGATGGTTCAAGTTGGATAATCGATAGCGGGTGCACAAACCACATGACAGGGGAGAAGAGAATGTTCTCCTCCTATGAGAAAAACGAAGATCCCCAAAGAGCTATCACATTCAGGGATGGAAATCAAGGTTTGGTCAAAGGACTTGGTAAAATTGCTATATCACCTGACCATTCTATTTCCAATGTTTTTCTTGTAGATTCTTTAGATTATAACTTGCTTTTTGTATCTCAATTATGCAAAATGGGCTACAACTGTCTATTTACAGATGTAGGTGTTACTGTCTTTAGAAGAAGTGATGATTCAGTAGTATTTAAGGGAGTATTAGAGGGTCAGCTATACTTAGTTGATTTTAAAAAAGCTGAACTTGGTACTTGCTTAATTGCTAAGACTAATATGGGTTGGCTCTGGCATCGCCGACTAGCCCATGTTGGGATGAAGAATCTTCACAAGCTTCTAAAGAGAGAGCACATTTTAGGACTAACAAATGTTCATTTTGAGAAAGACAAGGTTTGTAGCGCATGTCAAGCAGGAAAGCAAGTTGGCGCCCACCATCCACACAAGAACATAATGACAACGGACAGGCCACTAGAGCTACTCCACATGGATCTATTCGGCCCGATAGCTTACATAAGCATCAACGGGAGTAAGTACTGTCTAGTAATTGTGGATGATTATTCTCGCTTCACTTGGGTATTCTTTTTGCAGGAAAAACCTCAAACCCAAGAGACTTTAAAGGGATTCTTAAGACGAGCTCAAAATGAGTTCGGATTAAGAATAAAAAAGATAAGTAGCGACAATGGGATGGAGTTCAAGAACTGTCAAATCGAAGGCTTTCTTGAGGACGAGGGCATCAAGCATGAGTTCTCTTCTCCCTACACACCTCAACAAAATGGTGTAGTGGAGAGGAAGAATCGAACTCTACTGGATATGGCAAGGACCATGCTTGATGAGTACAAGACACCGGACCGGTTTTGGGCGGAAGCAATCAACATTGCTTGCTACTCCATCAACCGACTATATCTTCACCGAATCCTCAAGAAGACATCATACGAACTCCTCACCGGTAAAAAGGCCAATGTTTCATATTTTAGAGTCTTTGGCAGCAAATGTTTTATTCTTGTTTGTCACACCCGGGTTTTATGGGTCCAAAGCCCGGGCGCGAACATAACCACCAGGTGTGCTGGGACCAAGTCTCACACATATGATGAATCATGGCACAGGATCGAATGTCACATCTTTACTATATAATAGGAGTTCTATACAAAATAAATAATTACATTATAAGGAGACAACGGTCCAGCAACCCAAAGTTGACTGGGAGACGACGGCCTAGACCTCTCACGAACTCGCCACAGCATCCTCCACGCGCCTCATCCAGTGGTACCTGTTCTTGACCTGTGGGGGGGTGTGAGACAGCAAGAGTGAGCTCACATACGTTCATCGCTCAACAAGTTGTGGGGAATAATGTGCATGAACTCGCCAAAGGTGGGAGCTCACGTGAAGTGTAAGGCTTACCAAAGAAGATGGTTGGAGCTGAGCATTGCTTTTAAAGTTGGTCAAAATTTTATTAGCAATTACTAAGTATAAGTAGATACCAACCCAATTAAATAGTAGAACAAAAGTAACAACCTCACCTGCGATGCAATGCATATGACAAATTGAGTTTAAGTTCCATAATTTAATCATCAGAGAGTCCTGAGCTGCTCATGACCGTGAGCTCGGCTAGTATACCAGTTTTACACTCTGCAGAGGTGGTACCCTTTACCCACAAGTCATGTTACCCATCTGCCAAGGGATCGCGACTTCCCATACACCTCTACCGAGGAGGCGGGGCAGGGTAACACTACGAGGCCTTTACAAAGTTCCACTAGCTTCAGAAAACCCGCTACAGTTTATAGGAAGCTCCAATGCAGGAATCCCTTGCAGGACCGCCATCGCAGCAAAATCCTCCCGAGGGCCTCCCTACACTGACCACTCCCCTACTGCCCTTGCCCCTTTCGGGTAAGGTAGTCCTCCACTAGCTTTCCTAATTAATCAGCCAAGGGCGTCCATAAACCCTTGTGGTGGCACGTGTTTCTCAAGTTAAGCTCTATGTTCCAATTAACATTTAATGATCTTGTCATGAACATAAATAAAATAACAACATAATTGGAACATAGATATAATGAAATATTAACCCAAAACCATATAAAGCAGTAGCAGAACTACCCAAGTGATTCAGGGGTAAACAAGGTATTCAGGATAAACAATCTAGGGTGACCTATTGGGTCCCATCAAAATTAACCTATGCAGATCATTATGATTAATCAGAACATGAGTAGGTAAAAAGAAGTGATCAAGGGCACAACTTGCCTGGCACTTGAGATTCCAGGTACCAACTTGCTCTTCAGATAACACGTGTCCTCGCTCTAGTCGTAGCAATACAAACAAACATTGTATAGGCAAAATTAACATTACACCAAGCATGTAAATAAAATACACAGTGATAATCTAGACATTAAAATAAGATTCTAGGAACAGGAATCATAATTTTTGGAGTTATAGAATTTAAGTTATGGATTTTCAAAGGTTTTATGTGCTTTAAGTAAGATTAAGTGTGAGGTTAATTTTCTTACTATGGTCATGATAAAACAGAGGCTCTAGGTGATAGAGAATAAAAATACAAAATTTTAGGAACTGAAATGGATTAATTTGGAGTTAGTATGAATTTTCTATGAATTTATAAAGTTTTAGTAATTATTTTTCTATTAAAAATCCATTTATAAATTGTTTTCTCTGGTTTTATAAAGTTCTGGGCTGGGCGCACTATTTCCAGAGAACTCAGGGGGCTCGGGGTAAAAACTCCAGAGACACAGAGAATAGTCCCTGTGGATGGCGGGTTGATTCTCTGGAATCTCAGGGGCTCTTTAATAAAACTGACCCGCGAAGGGGTACGGGTGATTCCTGGTCGTCCGATTAAAATTCTAGGGCCAGGATCTAACCGGCTTGAAACGAAACGGTATACAACTGAGGCCACTGGATCTAGAATCCACGGCAATCGCTCGCTCCACACATCATTAAATCCCGGCCGACTAACTCGAGATCGACGGACCAGACTGCTTCGAAAGGATGCGCGGGTTTTAATCTCGGCCGTGCGTCACTGATCCGATGGCGCGTGATCATCGCCCCAACTGGGCAGATGTGCATGGCGGCGCCGCTCTGGCCGACAGCGGCGTTCTCACCGGAGGTCGGCCATCCGGCGCAGCGGAGGTCCATTTCTTACCCTAACTGGTGCTACGCGAAGTATATGACACGACGAACTACATGGGTAGCCAAACTTACCAGATTCGGGAACCAGACGTGCCACCCGCGGCGTACGGCGGATCGGGGCCGAGGTGAAGACTCCGGCGAGGAATTCCCCGCACCGTTGGGGCGCAAGGTCCACCGCAAGGCCACGGTCAGCTTCCTAGGACACAGACGCGCGCCGATGGCCACTCGCCGAGGTCGGAACGTCGGCACGGATGAAAACCACAGGCGGCGGCCCTCTTTCTCTCTCTCTCCTCTCCGTCTGTTCACTGCAATCGCTCCACGGTAAGGGGGCAGCAATGGCGAAGGTGGCCCGGTTATAAGGAAAAACGGTCGCGCGATTGGACCAAGGAGTCCGAGTCCGCCGGCTTGAATCTCGCGGCGCGGAGTTCATCCCGACGGCCACGCGAGGGAATCGGTCAAGCTGTTACGACTCGAGGGTGACGATCACTAACCCGCGGATGACAAGTGGGCCCTGCGGCGCAGAGGCGTAAGCGCGAAGAAGGCGACGCGCGCGTGAAAGGCTGACTGGGCGGCCCCACCAGCAGCGATCCGAACTAGTGTGCGCGCGAGAGGGCTTGTGACTGACCAGTGGGCCCCATCTGTCGGCGCAAAGAAATAGAAGCTGGGCTGCGCGGGTTGTAATTCGGAGTTGGGCCGAATTGGGGCGCCAAGGCCCAGGTAGGTTCTTTTCCCTTTTCTTTTTATATCTTCCCTTCTTTCCAAATTCAAACTTCAATTCAAATTCAAACTTTGTGGCACTTTGTACACTGCCTAATTATTTATTTTGATCATACCAACTGTGATGAAGTGATTAAATTATAATTTTACTTGTATTGAACAATATTCCTTCCTCTCTATTTTCATGGTTTTATTCCCAAGTTAGAGTTTAATTTTTTTTATGGATCCATTGATATGTTGTTAATGATATATTTATTTTGTTAAGCACAAATGCACAATCAAATAAAAACTCAACATGATGCATAGATTAATTATGTGTTCATTGTTCTATTCATCCACTTTTAACTAGTGTTGAGCACATGCAATACTTAGTAGAGGCCGCAAACCATTGAGATTATCTCTATTCTGTTTATTACACTTTTGAGTATTACATTGTTAAATGAGGTAGAAAATCTAAATTTGCTCCTAAGGCTGTAGAAGGCTTTTTACTAGGATATGACTCAAACACAAGGGCATATAGAGTCTTCAACAAATCCACTGGATTAGTTGAGGTTTCTTGTGACATTGTGTTTGATGAGACTAATGTCTCCCAAGTGGAGCAAGTTGATCTTGATGAATTAGATGATGAAGAGGCTCCAAGCGTCGCGCTAAGGAACATGTCCATTGGGGATGTGTGTCCTAAGGAATCCGAAGAGCCTCCACAAGCACAAGATCAACCATCATCTTCCATGCAAGCATCTCCACCAACTCAAGATGAGGAACATGCTCAAGATGATGAAGATCAAGAAAATGAGCCACCTCAAGAGGAGGACAAGGATCAAGGGGGAGATGAAGTTGATCAAGACAAGAAAGATGATTAAGAAATACAGGGTCAAAAACCGCCACACCCAAGAGTCCACCAAGCAATTCAAAGAGATCAACCCGTTAACTCCATCCTCGGTGATATTCATAAAGGGGTAACCACTAGATCTCGAGTTGCACATTTCTGTGAACATTATTCTTTTGCGTCCTCTATTGAGCCATACAGGCTGGAGGATGCACTAAGAGATTCGGATTGGGTGTTGGCAATGTAAGAGGAACTCAACAACTTCACGAGGAATGAGGTATGTCATTTAGTTCCACGTCCTAACCAAAATGTTGTAGGTATCAAATGGGTATTCCGCAACAAGCAAGATGAGCATGGTGTGGTGACAAGGAACAAAGCCCGACTTGTGGCCAAAGGTTATTCACAAGTTGAAGGTTTGGATTTTGATGAAACTTATGCACCCGTAGCTAGGCTTGAGTCAATTCGCATATTACTTGCCTATGCTACTTACCATGGCTTTAAGCTTTATCAAATGGACGTGAAAAGTGCCTTCCTCAATGGACCAATCAAGGAAGAGGTCTATGTTGAGCAACCTCCCGACTTTGAAGATAGTGAGTACCCTAACCATGTGTATAAACTCTCAAATGCGCTTTATGGTCTCAAGCAAGCCCCAAGAGCATGGTATGAATGCCTGCGAGATTTTCTTATCACTAATGGATTCAAAGTCAGTAAAGCCGATCCTACTCTCTTTACTAAAACTATTGCAAAAGATTTGTTTGTATGCCAAATTTATGTTGATGATATCATTTTTGGGTCTACTAACAAATCCACTTGTGAAGAGTTTAGTAGGATCATGATACAAAAATTCGAGATGTCTATGATGGGGGGTTGAAGTATTTCCTAGGATTTCAAGTCAAGCAACTCCAAGACGACACCTTCATCAGCGAAACAAACTACATTCAAGACATACTTAACAACTTTGGAATGAAGCATGCCAAGCCCATCAAGACACCCATGGGAATAAATGGGCATCTCGACCTCGACATGGAGGTAAGTCTGTAGATCAAAAGGTATACCGTCGATGGTAGGATCTTTACTCTATTTATGTGCATCTCGACCAGATATTATGCTTTCCGTATGCATGTGTGTAAGGTTCCAAGCCGATCCTAAGGAAGTTCACCTTAGGGCCGTGAAAAGAATCATGAGATATTTAGTTTATACTCCTAAGTTTAGACTTTGGTACCCCAAGGGATCCACTTTTGATTTAATAGAATATTCATATGCTGATTGGACAGGGTGTAAAATTGATAGGAAGAGCACATCAGGGACTTGTCAGTTTCTAGGGAGATCACTGGTGTCTTGGGCTTCAAAGAAACAAAACTCAGTAGCTCTTTCTACCGCCGAAGCCGAGTACATTGCCGCAGGTCATTGTTGTGCGCAATTACTTTGGATGAGGCAAACCCTAGAAGACTATGGCTACAAATTGAGCAAAGTCCCTCTCCTATGTGACAATGAGAGTGCAATCCGCATGGCGGATAATCCCGTTGAACACAGACGCACTAAGCACATAGACATTCGGTATCACTTTCTCAGGGATCACCAACAAAGGGGGATATCCAAATTGCTTATGTTAGCACCAAAGAACAATTAGCCGATATCTTTACCAAACCTTTAGATGAGAAAACCTTTAGCAAACATAGGAATGAGCTAAATATACTTGATTCTCGGAATTTTGATTGAAACACTGCACACATAGCTCATTTGTATACCTTTGATCATCTCTCCTTCATAACTACGACTAATGTGTTTTCAAGTGTATTTCTATGCTAAGTCGTAGATTGAAAGGGAAATGGAGTACTCGACGAAGACAAGGCTTCCACTCCACTCTACCGGTATCTTTTATCCTTCGTCGTCACTCCACACCACTCTTCGATTGGTATAATCTTTCACTCATATTTACTTGTACCAATGGGGGAGAAAGTAAAAAGGGCTCTCAACATCTCCGTTTTTGGCGATTAATGCCAAAGTGGAGAAAATATTAAGCCCAAAGCAAAAGGACCGCACCATCAATTTCAAAAATTTGAAATGAATATTTATTTGGTTTTCACAAATGATTGTTTTTCAATTGGTATATTGTGATAACAATTTATTCAATTGGTATATATTCAAAATTGGTATCTATTAAAACCCTCTTGAAAACTAAGAAGAGAATTTCATTCAGGGGGAGTTTTGTTTAATCAAAGGAAAAGCATTTGAAACAAGGGGAGAAATTCCAAATCTTGAAAATGCTTTTTGCAATCTTATTCATATACCTTTGACTATTTGCAAAAGATTTTGAAAAGATTTTCCAAAAAGATTTGAAAAAACAAAACAAGTGGTGCAAATGTGGTCCACAATGTTGAATAAAAGAAAGCAATCCATTCATATCTAGTGAAATTATAAATTGGTTTAATTCCAAGTAACCTATGCACTTACCTTATGCAAACTGGTTCATTTCTGCACTTTATATATTTGCTTTGGTTTGTGTTGGCATCAATCACCAAAAAGGGGGAGATTGAAAGGGAAATATGGTTAACCTTTTTCCAATATTAATTTTGGTGGTTGAATGCCCAACACAAATATTGGACTAACTAGTTTGCTCTAGATTACATGTTCTATAGGTGCATAAAGGCTCAACACAAACCAATAAAAGATTGAAGTTAGGGATCAAATTCAAAGGAGCAAAGAAACCGATTGTGCTCTGGTCTGGCGCACCGGACTGTCCGGTGTGCCACCGGACAGTGTTCGGTGCACCAGGTCCGTACAGAGTCCAACTAGCCACTCTCGGGTTTCTTCAGGCACGCTCCACTATAATTCACCGAACTGTCCGATGTGTCACCGGACTATCCGGTGTAACAGCGGAGCAATGGCTACTCCACACAACGGTCGACTACAAAAGCATGATGATCAGATCAACAGTGAAGAACAGTGCGCTCAGAGTAAGAGCCATCGGTCAGAGGCGCACCGGACACTGAATAGTGCATGTCCGGTGCGGCACCGGACTGTCCGGTGCCACTAGAAGACAAAGCCTCCAATGATCAAAAGCTCCAAAACCCTAACGGTTGGGTGACGTGGCTGGCGCACCGGACTATCCAGTGCGCCCATCGACAGCAGCTTGCCCCAACGGTTGTTTGGTGGTTGAGGGCTATAAATACCCCCCAACCACCACCACTCCAAGCATCCAAGATTTATAAGTATCACATTCATTACAAGAGCACTAGCATTCACTCCTAGACACAATTCAAAAGATCAAAGCCTCTCCAAGTCCCAAATTCAACTCAAGCACCTAGTGACTTGTGAGAGAGAGAGATTTTGTGTTCCTTTCTCAAGTGATTTGTAATCGAATCAAGAGACACCTAAGTGTGTGGTGGTCCTTGCGGGGTCTAAGTGACCCAGGATATTAAGGAAAAGGCACACTCGGTCTAAGTGACCGTTTGAGAGAGGGAAAGGGTTGAAAGAGACCCAGTCTTTGTGACCACCTCAACGGGGACTAGGTTCTTTAGAACCGAACCTCGGTAAAACAAATCACCGTGTTCATCCGCTTTATTTCTTGGTTGATTTGTTTTTCCCTTCTCTTTCAGTCTCGAATTCATTTCTAACGCTAACCCCGGCTTGTAGTGTGTGCTTAAGTTTATAATTTTCAGATTCCGCCTATTCACCCCCCCTCTAGGCGACTTTTAGCTGTCATTCGTCGGGTGTTTGGCACTCGGCAAAGATTTCTTTGCCGGGTGTATTTCTGTGCTGAGAGTCCTGCTCTCGGTAAACGTGGTCGTTATCGAGAGCAGGACTTTACCGAGTGCGGCACTCGACAAAGACTTCTTTGCCGAGTGCCCGATAGAAAGCACTTGACAAAGCGCCGAGGACTCGGCAAAGAGCCAGATTCCGGTAGTGAACGTCCCTAGCATGCACGCCTCTTCCTCCAGCTCCAGTATACGTAGACCGAGCAGACCGCCCTTGCGCTTATCGTCCTTCATGGTAAGGCAGGCGGTGAAGAACCTGCTGTCGTTGGGGAGCTTCAAGTCGTCGGCCGTGAAGAGCTACGAGGCCTCCATCTCGAAGTTGTTCGACGCCACGAAGGTGATGGCTAGGACGCCGTTGCTACCACTGGACGATGCTTTGTCCTCGTCGTCACAGCCACCAGTTCAGCAGAAAAGTAGTCGCGCTCAACCACATGTGCCGCTCTGTAGCACCCTGAAAATTCAAATCTTGAATTTTTCTCAAACTCGCTCTAAATTCAAAACGAATTTTAATTTTCATTTCAAAATGTTTGTTTGCGAGTTGATCTCAACAAATAAAATATAGTGGTCTATATTCTCTACAAAATCCTCCTCAAAATATCCTACAAATATTTTCCCAGTGATCCCCTCTGATTCTTTCCAGAAGTACTGCCCAAATATTCCATAGATATTTCTCCAAATGTTTTTCTCCTGAGAAATACCTTCAGAATCATTTTTAAAGTCCCTACAAATATTTTCCCCATAATTTTCTCATGCTCATACGTATACGTACGCCTCCGGTGTCATAAAGTGAGCTCTACAAGCTAATTTCACTTATACAAGACAAATACATGCTTATCTCCCACTAATCGTCGCATCCTCCACTAATCCTCGCCTCCTCCCCCTAATCCCCCCACCTAGCCTATAAATAGAGGGGCAAGGGCCTCCTCTCAAGCCACCCAAGCCATTTCATGGCAACTCTTGCACCCCCCACACGCCCACTCCAAGTCCCACACAAGCACACACTAGCACAAGGATCGTTCGATCGTTCTTCGATCGTTCGTCCACCTGTTCTTAGTTTGTTCGTTCGTTCGTCCGATCGTTCGATCGTTCGTCGGTTCGTTTATCCAAATAATCTTTGTTCAGCCGTTATGCTGCCAAAATTTCGATCGTTCGTTCGTCCGATCATTCAATCATTTGTCTGTTCGTTCATAGTCCCTATTCATCGTTCATAGTTCCTATTCATCGTTCATCGTTCGTTCATAGTCCCTATTCATTGTTCATAGTCCATATTCATCGTTCATCGTTCGTTCATAGTCCATATTCATCGTTCATCGTTCGTTCATAGTCCCTATTCATCGTTCATCGTTCGTTCATAGTCACTATTCATCGTTCATCGTTCGTTCATACGACTATTCACCATTACTATTCACTGTTACTATTCATTATCGTTACTATTTCATTGTCACTATTCACCGTTACTATTCATCGATCATCCAGTCACCCCAAATTTCAACTGCTCATCCATCATGCTGTCTAGCTCAACTAAGACCTGCCAAACCAATATTCCAGTCATACGAACTCCGGTGACTGTGATTTTCCTTCCAGTAAGAACTTCCAATCTGGTCACCCATCCCAGATTTTCTCCAAGTTGAGCACGCTTAACTTTGAGATTCTTTTGAGCCATGCTTCCAAATTTAGATTCCAATAATTCTTGTTTCTGAATTCTTATCAAATTATTCAGTATCCAACCATGTCATCCTGTAAGCATGGTTCATATTCCAAAAGTCTCCCAAAATACTCTTGTCCCATATTCCACCTATAATTCCCATGTTCAGGCTAAGTTAGACGATTCACTCGTCACTATTCTCACCAACAGTAAACTCTACTGTACTACACCACATACACCCAGCTACCCTCTCCCTCTCCACACACTCAACACCCCCAGCCAAGGCAAACACCCTACCCACTCGGTTACCCCGCTCTGCCGGCTACGCGCATAGTGTCGCTTCGCCTCCAATCCACCCTCCTAGTAAGCACCTCCACTCCGCCACCAGTAATATCACAACACCACATGACACAGATTCTGCTCAAGACTCTACCCATCCATATATCGCCATTCTGACCACTATACTAAATATTTGTTGATATACTTGTTGGTTTGTATGTTTGCTTGTTCATGCTACATAGTTATCAGAGCGTTCGTGTCTACTCGTGAAGGCCAGATCTGCAAGTCTACGCCAGGTGGTGGAGCCAGAAGCCAGTTCCGCGAGCTCTCACCCCTTCGCCGGTTAAAGCAACGGCAAGCTCACTGGATCCCTTTGATGCATAAATTACCTATACTTTTTCAACCACAACCTCAGCCTGTTATTTTATGCATGATATGATTTTGCTAAGAGACACGTTATTATGGCCACCCAGCCTTAGAACTTTGCCGCAATTAATCTTTATACTCCTTGACATATTTGTTACAAATGATTTAAGAAAAGGTGTGAGTTTTCAAAAGAAAATATTTTTCAAAATGGGTATGATGAAGGGTTGTCACCCTTATCTCCTTTGAGCGGGATAATCAAGGACCCCCTGGTTTAGGGGAGGGCCTAAGGTGATGGCTCAACTGGTTTAGGTGTGAGCATGAAGGATTGTCCCTCTCGCCTAAGGACCGGTTTGTCATCACTCCTTACCTATACTCTTATCAAGTACAACCACTCGAGACTGTATGGGCGGTCGCTCAATTTGAACTTGCACGGTCCGAACCCCAGGGTTATGACAACTGGGGAGCACCGGGAGGATAAGGAAGGGGAATGTTTTGTCTGATTTTGGCATGGTGTGGTCTTGTTCCTTCTAGTATAATCGCTAAGGTAAGGACATGCAAGGAAAGAGAGAGTTTCGACATTCGGATCTCACGACGGTGAGATTGCAGAAACCGGACTAGTGCGTAAAGTGTACACCTCTGCGTAGAGTTAAAAAACTATTCGAATAGTCTACGTCCACGAATATGGATGAGTCATGGCATGGATTTGACAATTAGTGTTTGGTTTTCCAAAAATGCTTTTGAAAAGTGGTTTTAAAAGGTCCAGTGGTTGAGCCGTGAGCTATGGTGGACGAGAAGTCCAGTAGCTGTTTTTGAAAATGAAAACAAGTGGGAAACTGCTGAGATACCTGGATGGTTTAGTCCAGGGGATTTTGTTCTATATTAAAAAAACTTCCTGCTCCTTTGGGAGAGGATGAGCTTTGAAAAATATAAAATGTTTTACAAAATAACCTTGCATCAAATATTGCTATTTCTGCAAAATATCGTGAGCTCCACATACTCCATGCATTATATCTGATTTCCCCATTCCATAAGTGAAGGTGGGCTGCTGAGTACGTAAGTACTTACCCTTGCTTATTTTTTTGTTTTCTAGAGAAGGAGATCGTTGATCGGGTAAGAGTTACGTCTGTTCCCAACCTTGCATGTGGTTGTTGGACCGCTGATTTGCTTGGCTGCATATATCAAGCTGCTTCAGCCCCACTCTAATGATATCTCCCGAGTTGTGGACCAACTCTTAAAGTTGATCGCCACCTTTATAGGTTTGTCTCCTTTAAGCAGATCTGGAACTATCTGATGTATAAATGTGTTTACTAGCCTCCTGGGACTAGTAATTGTATCACATTTGAGTCCCAGTGGATTGGGGCGCTTCACGCTCGTAGTCACTCCACTCCCCACGACCTTGAACATGAAAAAGCTGAACGCCGCCAAGAGATTCGAGCGGATGGACTCGCTCGATGGCTGCGTCGTGCCTTCCACGCCCAGCACGCTGTCCACCCCTTCCTCCAGTGCACCGAAGTAGGAAGATAGTTGGTTAGGAACGAGATATGTCAAGGACGTAGAGAATGATGTTTTCGTCCGGAGAGGTATTGGATGCGTTGGGCCTACCAAAAATAACTTACTTGTTGGAGCCTGCTATTTCAACATAGGAGAGGTATTTTTGGTTTTGCTGGTTTCCTCACTTTTATCCTTAGTTGTGTTTTTTGCTCAGTTTTGCGCTTATAGTGCTATAGAACAGAAGGACAAAAGTGAGGAAAAACACGACTAAGGGTAAAAATGAGGACACCAACAAAACCGATGGCACCAGCTTAAAAACCTATTTTTAGATTGGGTCTGTAGATGCCTCTCTTGAAGATGGTCTTAGAGCATCTCCAGCAGTATGCCTCATAATAGTGACTGTTGGGGACTTGTTCTCAAATGCTATGAATTAAGAACAAGGCAACACAGAAAGAAGTTACTGGTTAATGTCCTTCGTCCCTCGAAGCATTATTTCCCTTAGGATATAACGATCTACGGACGAAGGTCATGAAGGACATACCTTCATCATCACAGTTTACATTGATAAAAGGAGAAGCATATGAAACATGAGAGAATAACATGAACAATCACATAACATTATTTACATATCTTTATTATATAATCATGGAAGAATAAGAACAATATTGAACTACATTTGTACCTTCGGCTCGACAGAAGGTTTGAATACAAGCGTGGCGCACGAGCGAGTACAGGTCAGCGTGAATAGTACGGGGGTACTGTTCATCTATTTATAGGCACATGACACAGCCTGTGCAAAATTACATTCATTTCCTTCATATCTAGTATTAACTTAAGAACAATTTATCGAGGACTAAATAGTCTTTTCCTCCTTAAGTCGGTTGCTTTGTCTGCTATTGAGCCGAAGCTTCCTTGCACACAGCTTCAGCACTGGTTCAACCTTCGTTCTGACCTTGCTTTCCATATTGTGTACAACTTCATCCCATGTCCGAAGATTCCTGCACATATATTATGCTTTGGGAAACATTGTTAGTCATGTTTTTGAGGACCTTCGAAAGACGAAGGCCTCCAACATTAGCCCTCGCAGTATCAATTTGTTATAATAACGAATCCAGACTGCGACGTGAACGAAGGCCTTAAGCCGAAGGTCCGAAAAAACACCTTCCCTTTGCTAGAATAGCAACAATCAATGATAGACGGGGCCCTCCAAGTTGGAGCGTGCTAGGCGTATAAATATGAACTCACCCCTGCTGTATTTGATACGATGTTTCTGCCATTCGCATTATTTTCTCAAACTTTCGGCTCTTGCTCACTAGCGCTCGCTAGATTTTCAAGTTTTCTGAGATTCGGTTAAAGGACACGTTTTTACCATGTCTGGGGAAAAATGACTGAGAAGGAGAAGCTGACTGAGGAGACGAAGCTATTTAAGGAGAAGAAGGCTGCGAATCCTTATAATACTGGATTCATTGAATCCATGGCAAAAACAAACACAGAAAAGATTACTAAAGAGATGCTGGAAGGTTTGTCTGAAGATACAGGTGACAGCGATAGCTATGACGTGAAAAGTGGAGATGAAGATTCTGAAGAACGGCCCTGGCGACCAAGCCACAATGTCTTCAGAAAATCGACCATTAAATAGAGTCATCTTGAGAACATGAGAGGAAGGTACTTTCGGGACATGTCTATCGTGAGGCTGGTGGAGACAACAACGTCCTTGCTCCTGAGGAAAACAAAGTTGTAATTTACCGAAGCTTCTTCAAGGCTGGACTTTGGTTCCCGTTGAGCATGTTTGTAGTTGAAGTGATGAAAATCTACCAGATCTTCCTTCATCAGATCACCCCCGAAGCTATATTGAGGATGGGGATTTTTGTCTGGGCAGTAAGGAGTCAAGGGCTAGAGCCAAGCGCGAAGTGCTTCTGTAGTATGCATGAACTTTTATATGAGACGAAGACCATTGGTAAAAAACAGTACCACAACAACTTCAGTTGTTATGGATTTATCGCTCGCCCCAACGCAAGCCACTTGGTGCCAATGTTTCGAAAGAGATGGCCCGGAGCCTGGATGGAAGAGTGGTTTTATGTGAAGAATGATTTAAAGGCAAGGGAAGACATTAAAGAAATCATCATGCGCCCCATCTGGTCCCGCTTCGGCCTCTATAGGCCGAAGGTCGAAATTGATGACGCCGCCGAAGCGTGTTAGAAGGCTTTCAGCATTGTGTGCTCCTTTATTGGCACAAGAGATTTAATTCAAGAGCACATAGCCTTCAGGGTATGGCCACTTGTGGAGAGCTGGGAGATGCCAAAAGAGACCACTGTCGACTCTAGTGAAGGTGGTTTGGTCCGATTAAAATATACCTTCAGATTCGGGGAGAAGTTTGATGAGCTGAATGATGACTGGCTGAAGTGTATTGAAGCTACTAGCGACGAGCTACTTGGGGCATACTCCAAGGCCGAGGATAATGCATTGTCCACAGATTTTGGGGTCGAAAGAAGAAAAGATTGAACAGGGTATTTGATGCTATTGGCTTCGTATACCCTGATTATTGATACCCACTGCGAGGGTAAGGAAAAAAGAGGAAGACTGCCGCTCCGGTCATCACAGTCGAGCCGAAGGGCAAGAAGATGAAGGTTCTGACTCACCGGCCGTGCTATATTGAACCGATCGTGATACCTGAATTTGGTGAAGGGACCTCTTTAGCTGCCGAAACAAAAGAAACTGTTCCGACTGCGCAGATCACTGAAGAATCGACTGTAATGCCAAAGGTGCTTACAGTCGGGCTAGTTGAGACGAAGATTGGTAGGGCTGAAGAGTCAAAAATTGAAGAAATAGTGAAAATGCCAGAAATTTTGAGCCCTCCAACAAAGGCAACACTACCGAAGGTACAAAAGGCTTCTGCCGCAACTCCCAAGAGGAGGAGGATGGCGAATGTGCTGGATGTTGTGCTGGAAACGACGAAGGCCTTGAGTCCTACTTTTATGAAGAAAGTCGCTCCAACTGAAACCGAAGCTAGGCAAGTAGAAACCGAAGCTGGGCCTTCAGTGCCCATCATGACAAAGCCTGCCGCATCTGAAGAAAAGGCGACAGAGCAAATTGCATCTAAAAATATCGAAGCTCTTGCTCCCGAAGCTCTGAACAAAGACATTGACTATATTATTTGTCACGCTTCGGGAAAAGAACTATCCCAAGAAGAAATGCTAGAAGCACGACACTATGCCCAAAAATTGAAATATCCGAAGGGGGCATTAGTGTTCAATGGTAGTGGCGAAGAAGATTTTCTATACTGTCTCCCGGATGACAAAGAAATATCTGTTTGCCGGGAGATTGGTAAAAGCATCGGATTCCCAAAGCTGGAAGACGGCCTTTCGATTTTATCGAAGGATGAACTTGCTGACAGCCTAGCATACAATAGCATAAAGGTATGAAAGTTAACTTTGAATTTTGAAAATGAGGTATTTCATTTGTCATACTCAATTCTTTCCTTCTCTTGCAGGGCTTGAATCTTTGTAATGCCCTTAGGGCGCTGAAAAATGTCGAAGACGAAGGCTATACGATGCCTCTGAACAACCTTCGTTCAGAGGTGATTGAATTAAGAAACGAAGGTCTTGAAAAAGACAAAATCTTAATCTCTCTGGTTAACAAAGTGAAAGAAGACGAAGCTAGCTTCACAGCTCAAGCCAAAGCCCAAAAGATTGAAATCGAAGACCTTCGAAGGCAACTGGCCGAAGCTAAAGAAAAATGCGCACTTGCAAAAGCTAACCAAGAAATCAGCGAATATTGGAAAAATCATCTAGAGAAGAATGTTGAAGAACTTCACACATCCAAGGAAAGGTGTTTTGAAAAATCATTGGATTGCGTAAATAAAATAAAAGCTAGCTTTGCCAAAGTGGGTGCCTACTCTTCTGAAGAAAATTTCATACGAGGCGACCCTGAAGGTGTTATTGAATGGATAAGTGGAGAAGCCGAGACCTTCGAAGAAATTTTGAGTGATCGCAGGGATATTTGCGCGTTTTCTGGTGCGCGTGGAATTTTAGCTATCTTGGAGAAGGCGAGATGTGATCACATCAAGACCATGGCCCAGGCCGAAGCTGCCTTCTCCGTAGATAATACAAAGGATCCTTCAGCTGAAGCAAGCTTGATGGGCGGGAGATTTTACAATGATATCTGGGTGAATGGTGGCCGAGAGATGGCCCATGAAATTATAAAGAAAAGTGAAAAAGACACCCATGACGCCCGAGTAGAAGCAAGACAAGCTGAAGAAGCTGCTGAGTGCGAGAAGCGTATAGGTATTGTTTCTTGGCTTTTAGCTTCGGCATTTGTTTTTATGGCTTCAGACTGATCAACTTTTTCCTACTTCAGCTGAATTATCTCCGTCGCCGGAACCGTTCGATCCCCTAGCGGATCCAGAAATGAAGGAAGCGCTGGACATTATAAACATGGTTGAATTCGTTGTTGATGAAGTTGTTAACAAATTACTGCACGAAGTTGCAGAGAAAGTCCTTAAAGAGGAATAACACTTATTGTAAAAACATTTTGAGATGGTCAATGTATGAGACACTAGAATGGTCATTGTACCTTTATTGTAACAAGACTATAATATTTGATGTGTATAGCTTTGAATCGAATATGTAAAATTATTGTAATTCATTTCTTTGCGATGCATGAAACTTTATATACATACCGTTTTTGAGCCTTCGGTGAAAAAACACATTCCCTTCTTTTCATGCTTCATAAAGAAAAAGATCCATGCTTCGTAAAAATATCCCTTCTTCGGAAAAAGGGATCCCTTCTTTTGTGACAAGGCTGATGAAGCTGTATTTCACGAAGCCTGCTTCGTGCCTTAGCACATTTTCAAATTTGCGAAGCGTTCGCCGAGGATCAACTCCGTGTTTGATTCTCGTGTCATTGATGCGATATGATGTATGATGTGATGCTATGCGAAATGATGTGATGATATGATGCAAAATGATACTGATGCCGAAGACACACACCCACACGCCCACACTGGAACACAAAAGCTCTGCATCCCCTTAGGAACGTCTTTTGAGCCTTCTTCACCGTTTATTTTTCGGTGTTCACTGTTTATTTTTCGGTGTAAGTTCTGCATCCCCTTAGGAACGTCTTTTGAACTTCTTCGCCTTCTATTTCGGTGGTATAAGTTCTGCATCCCCTTAGGAACGTCTTTTGAACTTCTTCGCCTTATATTTCGGCGGTATTTGGCTCTGCATTCCCTTTGGAACAACTTTTGAGCAGAAAACTTACGCTGTGCTCCCTTAGGAACGACTTTTTGTAGCTTCGACAATTTTAGCTCTGTATTCCCTTAGGAACGACTTTTGAGCTTTAACAATTTTAGCTCTGCATTCCCTTAGGAACGACTTTTGAGCTTCGGCAATTTTTGAGCTTCGTAAGTCTGTGAAGAAGATACATTTCATTCTGATAGAAGCAAAATCATTACAAGAAATTAAAACTAAATTTACATTGCTTGTTCCTTATTAAAAAACAAAATGACATAGAACATAAAAGTATTTCAGAGGCAGGATATCGCTTAATAAATGTGCTTTGATTCTGGCACAGTACTGTTGACTGTACGAGCTTCGGATTCCTCCCTGAATTGATGTTGCTGTTGTGAGTGCTGGCGCCCTTCTGGCTGCTGGCTTCTGGAATAGGTAAGTTGCAGTGGTGGTGGCGGTGGGAGCTGAGGCCAAGAAGCCTGTGAATGGCTAGCCGAAGCAATAGAAGCTGTAGGATGATTGCCCACATATTCTGGTATGTAAGGAGAGTGGCACGAAGCAGTGTGCAAGTCTTACTTCGGCTGATTCTGCCAAGCTTTGGCTTCTGTGATCTCCTTTTGCTTCAGGATAGTGATTTGGCACATTCTTGTAGTATGGCCCTTGTCCTCACCACATAATAAGCAATAGATTTTTCTGGGCTGATCCCCATATCTTCCTCCGAAGCCCTTGGCGCCTCTGCCCCTTGGAGCTGGCGGCCTGAAGGAGCTTTGCTGCTGCCCCAAAGACTGTGAGGTGTACTGTGGCCTCTGAAGCTGGCTTCCTTTGTCATCATTCTGACTGGAGTTGTGGATTGATCTGACATGCCTTGGTGGATTCTTCCTCCAAAGCCCCTCGTCATCTCAGAGAATCAGTAAGCTTCCTCCCTTCTTTGGCGAAAGTCGTTGTCAGCCCGGATGTACTCATCCATTTTCTGAAGCAGCTTCTCCAGAGTCTGTGGTGGCTTCCTGGCGAAGTATTGAGCCGTAGGTCCTGGCCGAAGACCCTTGATCATGGCCTCAATGACAATTTCATTGGGCACTGTGGACGCTTGTGCTCTCAGTCGCAAGAACCTTCGGACATACGTCTGAAGGTATTCCTCATGGTCTTGCGTGCATTGGAACAAGGCCTGAGCTGTTACTGGCTTCGTCTAAAAGCCTTGGAAACGGGTAACCAGCATGTCCTTGAGCTTCTGCCATGACGTGATAGTCCCTGGCCGAAGGGAAGAATACCATGTCTGGGCTACGTTCCGGACTCCCATGACGAAGGACTTTGCCATGACAGCTGCATTGCCTCCGTATGAGGATATTGTTGCCTCATAGCTCATCAAAAATTGTTTTGGGTCTGAGTGCCCATCGTACATGGGTAGCTGGGGTGGCTTGTAGGATTGTGGCCATGGGATAGCCTGCAATTCTGCTGCCAAGGGAGAAGCATCATCAAAAGTAAAGGTATCATGATTAAAATCATCGTACCATCCATCTTCGTTGAATAAGCCCTCTTGATGAAGCTCCCTGTGTTGGGGCCTTCCGTCTTGATCATCTTGAGTAAGATGATGCACTTCCTCAGTAGCTTCATCGATCTTCCTTTGCACCTGTTGGTGAATGATTTTCATGTCCCTGATCTCCTGGTCCAACTCCTCCTCCTAGAATATTGGACTAGTGGCCTTTCTCTTCTGGCTTCGAGCCTCTCGGAGAGAGAGAGAGAGTCTCCTGGTTTGTGTCCAGTGGCTGCAGTGCAGCCGCTGGCGCTGTTATCTTCTTCGGCGGCATGACGAAGGACGATACTTTGCCGAAGGTTGTGGAAGTGAGTACACCGGAGGTGGACGCCAATGTTGGGGACTTGTTCTCAAATGCTATGAATTAAGAACAAGGCAACACAGAAAGAAGTTACTGGTTAATGTCTTTCGTCCCTCGAAGCATTATTTCCCTTAGGATATAACGATCTCCGGACGAAGGTCATGAAGGACATACCTTCATCATCACAGTTTACATTGATAAAAGGAGAAGCATATGAAACATGAGAGAATAACATGAATAATCACACAACATTATTTACATATCTTTATTATATAATCATGGAAGAATAAGAACAATATTGAACTACATTTGTACCTTCGGCTCGATAGAAGGTTTGAATACAAGCATCGCACGAGTGAGTACAGGTCAGCGCGAACAATACGGGGGTACTGTTCATCTATTTATAGGCACATGACGCAGCCTGTGCAAAATTACATTCATGTCCTTCATATCTAGTATTAACTTAAGAACAATTTATCGAGGACTAAATAGTCTTTTCCTCCTTAAGTCGGTTCCTTTTTCTGCTATTGAGCCAAAGCTTCCTTGCGCACAGCTTCAGCACTAGTTCAACCTTCGTTCTGACCCTGCTTTCCATATTGTGTACAACTTCATCCCATGTCTGAAGATTCCTGCACATATATTATGCTTTGGGAAACATTGTTAGTCATGTTTTTGAGGACCTTCGGAAGACGAAGGATCCCAACAGTGACCTATAAATTAAAAACGGGCTTTATTTAAACTGATTTAGGGCTCACGATATTGCGTAGCTCCAACAGTTGCGCTTAGGTTGTTACCGTCCCCACGATATTTTTTCGGTGTGCTCTCTTTTGCTTTGTTTTCGTTTCTCCCGCCTTCTCCCTACCACCGTTGTGCTCATATCTCCATGCGTGCATTTGCTTTTGGCTGCATGTATCTGCATGCTCACAACTCGTTGGCAATTGGCTGCATGCATCTTCCATCCTCCGATCGGCTACCTAGCTTGTGGCGTCAGATCAAGCACATGTATCTGCACGATCTACATCAGTAAAGGTACAGGATGATTATTCAATCACTCGTCGCCTCTATCATTGTTTATTCATTACTGTTGACCGCCTAGATGTGATGACCATGATGATTTTTTAATAGATTTCGACGTAACCATTTTGACGCACAATCATTTTCTTCTTATTCAATGACATATTACAGAAAATATGATGGGAATGTTGAGAAGAATCATTCATCGCGAGAACGACGATCTAGATGATGAACTCGACGACTTGTTGGCTATTAAGATTGTTGAATATCGACAGAGGATGCGTCGACAACGTAAAAGGCATGGAGGTTCGATTCCTGGATAAAAAGTTTATGATCGAAGTAGAGAAGAAGGCGCTATAAAATTATATCATGATTATTTTGACGAGAATCCGACATATCCTGAGAAGTATTTTCGGCGTCGCTTTCGCATGAGTTACCGCCTCTTCAAAAGGATAGCTAACACCGTTGAGGAGCATGACGAGTATTTTGTTCAAAAACAAAATGTTGCTGATGTCCGATGGTGTTCTTGTTTACAGAAGGTAACAACAGCATTCAGGCAGCTAGCGTACGATGTTCCAGCAGATTATGTTGACGAGTATATAAGGATTGATGAGAGCACTGCTATTAAGAGTCTGCGGAAATTTGTCAAAGCTATTTGTGAGGTTTTCGGCAAAAAATACCTGAGGGCCCAAATAATAATGACACAGCTAGGCTGCTTAATATTGCTGAACAATGTGGATTTCCTGGTATGCTTGGTAGCATTGATTGTATGCATTGGAAGTGGAAGAATTGTTCTACAGCTTATCAGGGTATGTACTACGGCCATGTAAAAGAACCAACAATTATATTAGAAGCAGTTGCGTCTTCCGATTTATGGATATGGCATGCCTTTTTTGGTCTACCAGGGTGAAAAAATGATATTAATGTTTTACATAGATCTCCTCTTTTTGACCGACTTGCTACCGGTGAAGCCCCAGAAGTTAAGTATAAAATCAATGGGCACGACTATGATATGGGGTACTACCTAGCTGATGGGATTTATCCTTCTTGGTCAACATTTGTGAAAAGTAAGAAGGTTCCGGCAAATGTAAAGGACCAAAATTTTACTAAAGCCCAAGAGTTACAAAGGAAAGATGTTGAACGTGCATTTGGAGTGTTGCAGGCTCGCTTTGCCATAGTTTGTGGTGCCTAGGCATCATTTGGTCAGATGTGCCTAGGCATCAAAGATTCTCACCTTCACCAACAACTCCAGTCAGACTTAGTTGATCATCTATGGGAGCGTACAGGTCAAATAAACGAGAACAATAATTTTTTTATGTTGTGTTTAGAACATGTTCATTTCAATTTTTGTTCATAACATTTTCTCTATATTGTACGCATGTGTGCACTATGTTGAAGATATCAGTGAATGGATAAGAATTGGAAACAATGGCAGCGAAAAAAATACTATATAGGAAACAGATCTTGTAGTCGTTTCAGGAAAAATACTATATTGAAGAGACAGAAAAAATACAAGTCTGTTCAGTATGACTAAAAGCAACTCTAATAACATGACCCCTCAATCTTGCTTTCTCCCAAAACATCGCGCCAAAATTTCCTCTTTCACTAACTTAAAATATTGTTTCGACTCATCATCCATTGTACTTGTGTCGGTTCTCATCACCTTGTCGTCACGTTGTTCACGCTCAAGATCAAGTTTACTACTCTCCGGCTCTAATAACTTGTCTTCTCGTGCATTACGATCATTTTCTATCTCCAATCTTGACTCTCTAATTTTTTTAGTTCTTCCATCAATGCATCATTGTCATTGTCCTCTCGCTTTCGTGCTCGCAATTTATCTTTCTCGGCTTTCCTTCCTGGTGGTCTAGGGGTGTCATGTCCATCATCTTCATTACCGTTGTGAGGATCTAGCTTCTTGGTAGCCATTGTGGAGTCCTTTATTGATGACCACTTTGGCTCGTGTCTAAGAATATTCCAAGCATGAAACAAAGTAAAAGCCTTTTTTCTTAAGGTTTGGAACATAGCTTTAGCATCAGCAATCTACAATAAAATGCATATGTCAACCACACAACCATTTTATGCTATGTGAACAAAAGCAACGCATAACATAAGAGTATAAAAGTGTACCTTGTCATTCATTGTCTTTCCACTTTCATTCTTCCTTTGTATGGCTTCATAGTAACTTTGGAAAGACTTACTTTCTTTTGGATTATACCCCATCGATGATGCAATGAAGAGCGATTCAAATGTTAAATTGACATGATAATACTTTTCAATTCTTTCCCAAAATCTGCCATCTTTTTGGTCCCTTCCAGCAATAGGATCTTTGCTAACATTGAGATACGCTGACAACAGTAGAATGTCCTCATCATCAGTGAAATTTTTTGAGAGGCCCTTTGGTTTTGTCTGGGAATTCATATTAGCTACAAGAGGATCAACTTGCACGTAATCCTCCGAGCCTAAATTATCTGTATCATCTTGGTTCATCAGATTCCTATAGTAGTTATCTTGGGAGGGTAGTATGCTGCACAAATTTAAGATATAACCATTTTCATCAGTTATCTTGGGAGGGTAGTATGCTATTGTACTACTTTATGATTATCTGCTACATTATTTAAAAAAATCAATTTGCTTGTATGTAATCGTTTAACAGATAAAGTAAAAATACGCACTTGTAATCAGGAAGCATCCACGAGGCATCAATGCTGTTGTCTAGAGGGTTTTGCACAGATGCAGCTACCGACGAAGCTTCAGGTTTTGCATGTGTTGCATGACTGTCGTTCGTGGGGCTGCGACGATTATCTTGTGACGATGGATGCCAGCCTCCAGAAATCGTACCTATGGCGGCATTCAATGCAGACCGACGGGATTTTTGCGCTGGCCTTCGGTCCATCATGCTAGAATCCGAGGAGGCATGGAGAAGATGCAACTGCGACGGTGAACTCACGGGGCGACGAGGAGGTGCAGCGACGCTGGGCAGGCAAAGACAGGGAACTCGCGGCGCTCTGCAGGCGACTGCGATGGCGAACTCGCGGGCAGGGCGAGGTGGTGCCGGTGGCAGGGCAGGGAGTCGGCCACTGCGACGACGAACTTGCGGGGTAGGGTGGGGCGGTGCCGGTGGCAGGGCAGGAAGTCGGCCACTGTGACGGCGAACTCGCGGGCAGGGCGGGGCGAAGCCGGTGGTAGGGCAGGGAGTCAGCCACTGCGACGGCGAACTCGCGGGCATGGCGGGGCGATGTCGGTGGCAGGGCAGGGAGTCGGCTACTGCGACGGCGAACTCGCGGGGCAGGGCGGGGCGGTGCCGGTTGCAAGGCAGGGAGTCAGCGTTGGGGGAGGGGCAGGGCGGCGACAACACTGGTGGGGATGGGAAGGTCACGATGGCAGCGCTGATTTGTTTATGGCTGGGACACTAGGAATAGATGAAACTTCAATCGGTTGACATCCATTTAAGGACAGTCTGTTTCAAGGCCTCATATCTGGGACACTAGGAATTGTGCCCTATTATTTTTTTATAAAATTAATTAAAATGAGACACTGTTGGACTCCATTTTTTCCGAATATTGTCCTATATTCAATATAAGGCACCTGTTTAGGGCACTCTTGGAGATGCTCTTTGTCGGGGACCATAATTGGGGGTACCCCCAAGACTCCTAAACTCGGCTGGTAATCACCATCAGCACAAGCTGCAGAGGCCTGATGGGCGCAATTCAGGTCAAGGCTCCGTCCACTCAAGGGACACGATCTCGCCTCGCCCGAGCCCAGCCTCGGGCAGGAACAGTAGACCTAGGCGGATTCACGCCTCGCCCGAGGGCCTCCTCAAGCAATGGGCACACCCTCGACTCGCCCGAGGCCCAGCTCGGGCAGGCTTCGCAGTGAAGCAACCTTGGCCAGATCGCCTCGCCAACCGACCGTATCGCAGGAGCATTCAATGCAAGGACCGCCTGACACCTTATCCTGACGTGCGCTCCTCAATCGACAGGACCGAAGCGACCGCAGTCACTTCGCCCCTTCACTGACTGACCTGACAGGAAAACAGCGCCGCTTGCCCCGCTCCGACTGCTGTGCCACTCGCCAGGGTGAGGCTGACAACAGCTAAGTCTGGCCTCAGGCGCAACAGGAAGATCCGCCTTGCCCGACCCCAGGGCTCGGCCTCAACCTCGACCTCGGAAAGTGGTCTCCGCCTCGCCCGACCCCAGGGCTCGGCCCCCGCCTCGGCCTCGGAAGATGGTCTCCGCCTCGCCCGACCCCAGGGCTCGGCCACAACCTCGACCTCGGAAGGTGGTCTCCGCCTCGCCCGACCCCAGGGCTCGGCCTCAACCCCGACCTCGGAAGACGGTCTCCGCCTCGCCCGACCCTAGGGCTCGGCCTCAACCTCGACCTCGGAAGACCGTCCCCGCCTCGCCCGACCCTAGGGCTCAGCCTCGACCTCGGAGGAGTCACCGCCTCGCCCGACCTTGGGCTCGGGCTGACCACGCCACACAGGGGTACATCATTACCCTACCCCTAGCTAGCTCAGGCTACGGGGAACAAGACCGGCGTCCCATGTGGCTCGCCCCGGTAAACAAGTAATGATGACACCTCGCGTGCTCCCGTGACGACGGCGGTTCTCAGCCCCCTACGGAAGCAAGGAGACGTCAGCAAGGTCCCGTCAGCCCCGACAGCTGTGCTTCTACAGGGCTCAAACGCTCCTCCGACGGCCACGACGTCACATGCACAGGGCACTAGCACCTCTCCGACAGCCACGTCAGCATGTACATAGGGCTCTGGCTCCTCTCTGCTGGACACGTTAGCATATTGCTACACCCCCCATTGTACACCTGGATCCTCTCCTTACATCTATAAAAGGAAGGTCCAGGGCCCTCGTACGAGGAGGTGGCCGCGCGGGAGGACGGGCTGACGAGCAGGCTCTCCCCCTCTCTCGCGAACGCTTGTAACCCCCTACTGCAAGCGCATCCGCCCTGGGCGCAGGATAACATGAGCTGTGGTTCCCTTTTTCCCCCTTGTGTTCCATCTCGCACCGACCCATCTAGGCTGGGACACGCAGCGACAATTTACTCGTCGGTCCAGGGACCCCCCGGGGTCGAAACGCCGACACTCTTATACAGCCTTCCGGGGGAAATGTTAGCCTGTCGCAGGTCTGGGCTGTAACGGACCATATGAATTGTGTTGCAACTTGCAAGCTATCGTGTCACTCCACTATGAAGCCCATGAATCCTTTTGGGCCGGGACACCACTTTTGAGGCTTGAGCAGCTCCTTTCTGTCATGTAGTCAACACATCAGTTTCAAATGTTCTAGAAGAGACGGTCGGTCCCCACAAACGCCGTCAGTCAGTGCTGTCTATGCGCCATAAACCTCGCGAGGTGCCACAGCGACACACGCAAAGTCAGACCAATTGAGTTGTCACACAACCTCCTAAGTTATTGAACCACATGCATCTGTCTTTGTCTCAAAGATCTCAAATGGCTATTGAAAGGGAAAAATGGTCAAACCTTTTTCCTAAATGATTTTGGTGGTTGAAATGCCCAACACAAATAATTGGACTAACTAGTTTGCTCTAGATTACATGTTCTACAGGTGCCAAAGGTTCAACACAAACCAATAAAAAGATCTAATTTAGGGTTCAAAAGAAAGGAGCAAAAGAAACCGAAGTAAACCCTAGTCTGGCGCACTGGACAGTGTCCGGTGCACCAGGGTGGATCGACTTCAAACTCTTCACCTTCGGGTTTCTAAGGCCACGCTCCGCTATAATTTACCGGAATGTCCGGTGGGTCACCGGACTGTCCGGTGTGCCAGCGGAGCAACGGCCGCCAGCGCAACGGTCGACTTCAACGGTCGACTGACAACTGAACAGTGCGCAGACAGTTCGCGTAGAGTCAGAGCATGCGCCAGAAGGCGCACCGGACAGTGAATAGTGCCTGTCCAGTGCGGCACCAAACTATCCGGTGCCCAAGCTGACAGAGCTCCAATGGTCGAAACCGTCAGAACCCTAACGGTTGGGTGACGTGGCTGGCTCACCGGACTGTCCGGTGCGCCCATCGACAGCAGCCCTCCCCAACGGCTGTTTTGGTGGTTGGGGCTATAACTACCCCCCAACCACCACCATTCAAGGCATCCAAGCATTCACTACTCCTCATTCAATACAAGAGCAATACACAACACTCAAAGACACAAATCAAAGCCTCCGATCAAATCAAAGTCCACAATTCAACTCTAGTTTTTAGGACTTGTGAGAAGATTGACTTGTGTTCTTTTGTTGCTCTTGTTGCTTGGTTGGCTTTCTTCTTTCTCTCATTCTTACTCTCAAAGCCTTGTAAGCAAAGCAAGAGACACCAATTGTGTGGTGGTCCTTGCGGGGTCTAAGTGACCTGGGAAATCCAGGAAGGAAACTCACTCGGTCTAAGTGACCATTTGAGAGAGGGAAAGGGTTGAAAGAGACCCGGTCTTTGTGACCACCTCAACGGGGAGTAGGTTTGAACCTCGGTAAAACAAATCACCGTGTCACTCGCTTTATTTCTTGTGATTTGTTTTCGCCATCTCTTTCGGACTCGATTTATTTTCTAACGCTAACCTCGGCTTGTTGTTGTGCTTAAAGTTTGTAAATTTCAGTTTCCGCCTATTCACCCCCCCCCCCCTCTAGGTGACTTTCAATTGGTATCAGAGCCCAGTACTTCATTAGAGTCTAACAACTCGAAGTGATGTTGGGAGGATTCGCCAAGAGGGAGATGGAAACGACCACAAGTCATGGGAAGGCTCCATCGTGGGAGTCCGGCGACAAACGAAGGGAGGAATCACCTCCTCGCGTCAAGTCGCACCGGAGTGGCGATAAAAAGAAGAAAATGAAGAAAGTGGTCTACTACGAGACCAATTCTTCGTCACCATCAACCTCCGACTCCGACGCTCCATTCGTCACTTCTAAGTGCCATGAGTACAAGAAGTTTTATAAGATCCCCTTACGCTATCCCTGCATTTCCAAACGCACTCCTTTACTTTCCATCCCATTAGGCAAACCACCGATTTTTTACGGTGAAGATTATTGTATGTGGAGTGATAAAATGAGGCACCATCTAACCTCACTCCACGCTAGCATTTGGGACATTGTTGAATTTGGAGCGTAGGTACCATCCGTGGGGGATGAAGGCTACGACTCGGACGAGGTCGCCCAAATCCTACACTTTGATTCCCAAGCCACTACTGTACTCCTCGCCTCTCTATGTCGAGAGGAGTATAATAAAGTGCAAGGGCTAAAAAGTGCCAAGGAGATTTGGGATGTGCTAAAGACCGCGCATGAAGGGGATGAGGTGACCAAGATCACCAAGCGGGAGACGATCGAGGGGGAGCTCGGTCGATTCATCCTCAACCAAGGAGAGGAGCCACAAGCCATGTACAATCGGCTCAAGACCTTGGTCAACCAAGTGCGCAACCTCGGGAGCACCAAATGGGATGACCATGAAATGGTCAAGGTTATTCTAAGATCACTTGTTTTTCGTAATTCTACACAAGTTCAATTAATTCGTGGTGATCCTAGATATAAACTAATGTCTCCCAAGGAAGTGATAGGAAAGTTCGTGAGCTTTGAGTTGATGATCAAAGGCTCCAAACAAATCATCGAGCAAGGCGGCACCTCCACACCTGAGGTGCAACCCGTCGAATTCAAATCGTCGGAAGAAAAGAAAGAAGAGTCTACATCAAGTAGGCTCCCCATCGACGCCTCCAAGCTCGACAACGAAGAAATGACGCTCATCATCAAGAGCTTCCGCCAAATCCTCAAACAAAGGAGGGGGAAGGATTACAAACCCCGCTCCAAGAAGGTTTGCTACAAGTGTGGTAAGCCCGGTCACTTTATAGCAAAATGTCCTATTTCTAGTGACAATGACAGGGTCGACGACAAGAGAGGGAAGAATAAGGAGAAGAAGAGATATTACAAGAAGGGCGGCGATGCCCGCGTGTGTCGGGAATGGGATTCCGATGAAAGCACCAGCGACTCCTCCTCGGACGAGGACGCCGCCAACATCGCCGTCACCAAAGGCCTCCTCTTTCTCAACGTCGGCCACAAGTGCCTCATGGCAAAGGACGGCAAAAAGAAGAAGGTAAAATCTAGAGCCTCCACTAAATATACAACATCTAGTGATGAGGGTAGCTCTAGTGATGATGAAGATAATTTGCTTGCTCTTTTTGCCAACCTTAACATGCAACAAAGAGAAAAATTAAATGAATTGATAAGTGCTATTCATGAGAAGGATGAACTCTTGGATAGCCAAGAGGAGTTCCTTATTAAGGAAAATAAAAAGCATGTTAAGGTAAAGAATGCTTATGCTCAGGAAGTAGAAAAGAATGAAAATTTGACTAAGGAGCTTAGCATTTGCCATGACACCATTTCCAACCTTAGGAATGAGAATGGTGATTTATTTGCTAAGGTTGAAAAATCAAATGTTTGTCATGATTCAACTGTCAATCTTAAAAATGATAATGCTAGTTTAATTGCTAAAATTGATAAATTGAATGAATCAATTTCTAGCCTTAAAATTGAAAATGCTAGATTAATTTCAAAAGCTAAGGAATTGAATGTTTGCAATACTTCTATTTCCAATCTTAGAGATGAGAATGACATGTTACATGCTAAGATTGATGAATTAAATGCTTGCAAACCCTCTACATCCACTGTCGATCATGTTTCTATTTGCATAAGATGTAGAGGCATTAATGTTGATGCTATCCATGATCACCTAGCTTTAATTAAACAACAAAATGATCACATAGCACAACTAACTAGCAAAATTAATGAGCATGAGATAGAGAATGAAAATTTTAAATTTGCTAGAAGCATGCTTTATAATGGGAGACACCCTGACATTAAGGATGGCATTGGCTTCCAACAGGGAGACAATGTCAAGCTTAATGCCCCAAGAAATTGTCCAATTTTGTTAAGGGTAAGGCTTCCATGGCTCAGGATAACGAGGGCTATGTTTTATATCCTGCTGGTTATCCCGAGCACAAGATTAGGAGAATTCATGCTAAGAAGACTCACTCTGTTTCCCATCATGCTTTTATGTATAAGAGTGAGGCTTCTAGCTCTAGGCATTCTACCCATGTTAAAATGCCTAAAAAGAAAACTCCTATTGCATCAAATGATCCACATGTTTCATTTAAGACTTTTGATGCTTCCTATGTGCTCACTAACAAATCAGGCAAAGTAGTTGCCAAATATGTTGGGGGGAAAACACAAGGGCTCCAAGACTTGTGTTTGGGTACCCAAGGTGCTTGTTTCTAATGTAAAAGGACCCAAGACCGTTTGGGTACCTAAGAACAAGGCCTAAATTTGTTTTGTAGGTTTATGCATCCGGGGGCTCAAGTTGGATCATTGATAGCGGGTGCACAAACCACATGACAGGGGAGAAAAGGATGTTCTCCTCCTACGAGAAAAATGATGATCCCCAAAGAGCTATCACATTCGGGGATGGAAATCAAGGTTTGGTCAAAGGACTCGGTAAAATTGCTATATCACCTGACCATTCCATTTCCAATGTTTTTCTTGTAGATTCTTTAGATTACAATTTCCTTTCTGTTTCTCAATTATGCAAAATGGGTTACAACTGTCTTTTTACGGATATAGGTGTTACTGTCTTTAGAAGAAGTGATGATTCAGTAGCATTTAAGGGAGTATTAGAGGGTAAGCTATACTTAGTTGATTTCAATAGAGCTGAACTTGATACTTGCTTAATTGCTAAGACTAATATGGGTTGGCTCTGGCATCGCCGACTAGCCCATATTGGGATGAAGAATCTTCACAAGCTTCTAAAGGGAGAACACATTTTGGGACTAACAAATGTTCATTTTGAGAAAGACAGGGTTTGTAGCGCAAGTCAAGCAGGGAAGCAAGTTGGTACACACCATCCACATAAGAACATAATGACAACGGACAGGCCACTGGAACTACTCCACATGGATCTATTCGGCCCAATTGCTTACATAAGCATCGGCGGGAGTAAGTACTGTCTAGTAATTGTGGATGATTATTCTCGCTTCACTTGGGTGTTCTTTTTGCAGGAAAAATCTCAAACCCAAGAGACCTTAAAAGAATTCTTGAGATGGGCTTAAAATGAGTTCGGATTGAGAATCAAAAATATTAGAAGCGACAACGGGACGGAGTTCAAGAACTTTCAAATTGAAGGCTTTCTTGAGGAGGAGGGCATCAAGCATGAGTTCTCTTCTCCCTACACACCTCAACAAAATGGTGTAGTGGAGAGGAAGAATAGAACTCTACTAGACATGGCAAGGACTATGCTTGATGAGTACAAGACACTGGACCGGTTTTGGGCTGAGGCGATTAACACCGCCTGCTACTCCATCAACCGGCTCTACCTTCACCGAATCCTCAAGAAAACATCATATGAACTCCTCACCGGTAAAAAGCCCAATGTCTCAAATTTTAGAGTCTTTGGTAGCAAATGTTTTATTCTTGTTAAAAGAGGTAGAAAATCTAAATTTGCTCCTAAGGCTGTAGAAGGCTTTTACTTGGTTATGACTCAAACACAAGGGCATATAGGGTCTTCAACAAATCCACTGGATTAGTTGAGGTTTCTTGTGACATTGTGTTTGATGAGACTAGTGGCTCTCAGGTAGAGCAAGTTGATCTTGATGAGCTAGATGATGAAGAAGCTCCATACGTCGCGCTAAGGAACATGTCCATTAGGGATGTGTGTCCTAAAGAATCCGAAGAGCCTCCACAAGCTCAAGATCAACCGTCATCTTCCATGCAAGGATCTCCACCAACACAAGATGAGGAACAGGCTCAAGATAATGATGAAGATCAAGAGGATGAGCCACCTCAAGAGGAGGACAATGATCAAGGGGGAGATCAAGTCAATAAGGTAAAGGAAGATGATCAGGAGATACAGGGTCAATGACTGCCACACCCAAGAGTCCACCAAGTGATACAACGAGATCACCCCGTGAACTCCATCCTCGGTGATATTCATAAAGGGGTAACAACTCCATCCTATAATGAAGATTGGCAGTCTGTATAAGGATATGAAAGAGAAAGCTTTGCGTGAGTTGTATGGATGTTGGGAGGACAGCTTCCAACTTTTACTCAGATGGAAAGAAGCTGTATTGGAGAAAATGCCAGATTCAGTTATTGATATTGATGTCCGTGTTGAGGATGGCAAGATATTTTTTAGCAGGTTCTTTTGTGCTTTTGGCCCATGCCTTCAAGGATTTCGTGAGGGATGCAGACCATATATCAGTGTTGACTCAACTGCATTGAATGGTCGATGGAATGGTCATTTACCTTCAGCTACTAGTGTTGATGGGCACAATTGGATGTATCCTCTTGCATTTGGGTTTTTTGAGTCTGAAACCAAAGATAGTTGGACTTGGTTCATGACACAACTACGAAAAGCTATTGGAGACCTTCCTATACTTGCGGTTTGCTCCGACGCTTGCAAAGGGTTGACTGCTGCTGTGGAACATGTGTTCCCTAATGCTGAGAAGAGGGAATGTTTTAGGCATTTAATGCAGAACTATGTCAAACATTTTGGTGGATCCGAGCACATGTACCCTGCAGCACGGGCCTACAGACCTGAGGTGTTTGAACACCATTATGCCAATGTTGCAGCAATCCCTGAGGTGCACAAATGGCTCGAAGACTGGCATGGGTTGCTGTGGTACAGAAGCTGTTTCAACCAAGCCATCAAGTGTGACTACATCACAAACAATATCGCTGAGGTATTCAACAACTGGATCAAAGACTTCAAGGACCTACCAGTTTGTGAACTTGCAGACAAGATTAGGGTGATGGTCATGGAACTTTTTTTTAGGCGTAGGAGGATAGGTGACAGGCTACCTGGGAAGATTCTACCAAGTGTGATAAATGTTTTGAAGGCAAGGACTCGGGGTCTAGGGCACCTGTCACTTGTCAAAGGTGACCACTATTCAGCTGAGGTTCGAGACATTAACAACATCCATTCAAGACACATAGTGAAGGCAGACCAACATTACTGTTCTTGCCTAGAATGGCAGCACACAGGCAAACCGTGTCAGCATGGTCTAGTGGTCATAATAGCGCAACAATTTAAAGATGTGAGGATGGAGGACTTCGTGGACGAATACTTTTCAGTTCAAAAGTTCAGGAAGGCTTATGAAAGAATGATAGAACAACTAGGAGACAAGTCTTTTTGGCCTAAGGCAGCCATGTTCGAGGAAATGCATGCTCCTTTAGGGAAAAGAGCGGTTGGACGGCAAAGGAAAAATAGAATTCGGGGAATCCTTGAAGGTGGTAGCAAAAAGAAACCAAAGGTTGGTGAAACAGAGAAGGAAAGGAAACTGATTAGAGGCAAATTCAAGTGCCCAAATTGCGGTGAATTAGGACATAGGAAGAATAGCCCAAAGTGTGTGCTCAATGGAACAAAGAAAAGGCAAGGAACTACAAATTATTTCTTTTATTTTAAATTGATTAAAACAACTCTCACATGTCTTTTTTTTAGAACAAGGAAGCCTAGAAGGAACACCACTGAAGCATGGATTCCAAAAGAAGTTGGCAGTACATCAGCAGTCCCCAATCCTAGTGTGAACTGAGCGATTTGATGTGGTCTAATGTATGTGTAACTGGGCAGTGTCCTTTCCAAGTACGTGTAACTGGATGTGTGAACTGGTGTTTGTGAAACTGGATGTGTGAACTGGTGTTTGTGTAACTGGATGTGTGAACTGGTGTTTGTGTAACTGGATGTGTGAACTGGTGTTTGTGAAACTGGATGTTTGTGAACCTGCATAAACTCGTTTGCTTGTACTGTTTGTGAACTAGTGTGTGTTCTGTTATTTGTTTGAGTTACAAACTGCTTGAAGTTTACTCATGTCGACAGTTTGGACCGGATCAAGAGCTGATGCGGCGACGACGAATCCGAGCACCACCTCGCCGGAACAGAGCCTGATGCAGATGAATACAGACCGGAGGAGGCGACGCCAGGGACCGGATGGCAGGCCGAGCTCGTCACGTGGAAAGTGGGATGCGGTGGCGGAGTCATGGCGGCGACGGCGGCAGCGCTAAGAACTACAGGCTGAGAAGGCTCGAGAGGAGAACGAGGCACAACGGCAAGGGCACAAGTGTCCGCAACGAGTTATTACTAGGCCTTAATCCGAGGATGAAGCTACGAAGACCAAAACAGAAGGCGAACGACGATGTCAGTACCATTCTGGTGAGGACGCGATTCGGCATCCAATTACTTCAATATGAAGGGATCCAAACAGCCCGTGTTATTGAAATTTGATTCCAAAATGCTTCGGTTATTAAAAAAATGCTCCAGGCAGATTCACACAAGCCATACACAAGTTATGCTTAACCAATAGAAGAAAAGCATAATCAACTCAAGCTAAGGGCAACTCAAAGGCCAGATGTAACATAAACCATGCATAGTAAGCAAAGCCATTTCAAGATACGAATCAGCGAATCTGATTCTGATGCTTTGTTAAGGAATCTGTTGAACTAATCTGCAGCAACCACACTGATGACCAAGACCAACCCAACTTCCTAAAAACCAGTGTAATCCCACTCCCATTTGCATTTATCGTCACGATGACTTGACGTTCATTGCTCCAGCTCCTCCATTAACTCATGGAAGCGAGCAACATTCCAAAATTAAGTTGGCTCCCGCAGTCCGCTCCTGAGTCCTGATTATAACCCAAATTCTACATCCCTACCCGCTGCGCCGCAAATCCCGTAGCGACGGAGGAATCCCCAACAACCAAGAGGCCAGATCCAGAACCTCGGTTACTATGGGAGGCTAAGCAATGCAGGTGAAGAACCCAGTTGCTACGAGGCGCGCACGGCAGGAGGAGGAAGGAGGCGGGAACTTACGCTGATGTCGTCGCCGATGGAGTCGATTTCCTTGCTGGCCCTTTTGCTGAACCAGTAGCTCCCCACCTTGTTGAGCACCTGATCCATGCCCCTCTCCTCTCTCTTTCTCCCTTCCGCAACTCCAAAACTGCTGATTAGATTCGATTTGGAGCGGACGGGTCAATCGAATCGAATCCGGGAGAGGTTGGGAACGAGACGGAACTGACGAGGGCGCTGCTAGTTTGCTGGGCTGGGCAGCTGTGCTCGTCGTCGGAGGCGTCGCCGTTGCTTCTTCAGAGCGTGGAGAGCTTTTTGCGATTATGATACGCCCAACGCGTGACTTCGCCAGTCTGGTATGCCGAATCGCGTCCTTACCAGAATGGTACTGACATCGTCGTTCGCCTTCTGTTTTGGTCTTCGTAGCTTCATCCTCGAATTAAGGCCTAGTAATAACTCGTTGCGGACACTTGTGCCCTTGCCGTTGTGCCTCGTTCTCCTCTCGAGCCTTCTCAGCCTGTAGTTCTTAGCGCTGCCGCCGTCGCCGCCATGACTCCGCCACCGCATCCCACTTTCCACGTGACGAGCTCGGCCTGCCATCCGGTCCCTGGCGTCGCCTCCTCCGGTCTGTATTCATCTGCATCAGGCTCTGTTCCGGCGAGGTGGTGCCCGGATTCGTCGTCGCCGCATCAGCTCTTGATCCGGTCCAAACTGTCGACATGAGTAAACTTCAAGCAGTTTGTAACTCAAACAAATAACAGAGCACACACTAGTTCACAAACAGTACAAGCAAACGAGTTTATGCAGGTTCACAAACACCAGTTCACACATCCAGTTACACAAACACCAGTTCACACATACAGTTTCACAAACACCAGTTCACACATCCAGTTACACGTACTTGGAAAGGACACTGCCCAGTTACACATACATTAGACCACATCAAATCGCTCAGTTCACACTAGGATTGGGGACTGCTGATGTACTGCCAACTTCTTTTGGAATCCATGCTTCAGTGGTGTTCCTTCTAGGCTTCCTTGTTCTAAAAAAAAGACATGTGAGAGTTGTTTTAATCAATTTAAAATAAAAGAAATAATTTGTAGTTCCTTGCCTTTTCTTTGTTCCATTGAGCACACACTTTAGGCTATTCTTCCTATGTCCTAATTCACCGCAATTTGGGCACTTGAATTTGCCTCTAATCAGTTTCCTTTCCTTCTCTGTTTCACCAACCTTTGGTTTCTTTTTGCTACCACCTTCAAGGATTCCCCGAATTCTATTTTTCCTTTGCCGTCCAACCGCTCTTTTCCCTAAAGGAGCATGCATTTCCTCGAACATGGCTGCCTTAGGCCAAAAAGACTTGTCTCCTAGTTGTTCTATCATTCTTTCATAAGCCTTCCTGAACTTTTGAACTGAAAAGTATTCGTCCACGAAGTCCTCCATCCTCACATCTTTAAATTGTTGCGCTATTATGACCACTAGACCATGCTGACACGGTTTGCCTGTGTGCTCCCATTCTAGGCAAGAACAGTAATGTTGGTCTGCCTTCACTATGTGTCTTGAATGGATGTTGTTAATGTCTCGAACCTCAGCTGAATAGTGGTCACCTTTGACAAGTGACAGGTGCCCTAGACCCCGAGTCCTTGCCTTCAAAACATTTATCACACTTGGTAGAATCTTCCCAGGTAGCCTGTCACCTATCCTCCTACGCCTAAAAAAAAGTTCCATGACCATCACCCTAATCTTGTCTGCAAGTTCACAAACTGGTAGGTCCTTGAAGTCTTTGATCCAGTTGTTGAATACCTCAGCGATATTGTTTGTGATGTAGTCACACTTGATGGCTTGGTTGAAACAGCTTCTGTACCACAGCAACCCATGCCAGTCTTCGAGCCATTTGTGCACCTCAGGGATTGCTGCAACATTGGCATAATGGTGTTCAAACACCTCAGGTCTGTAGGCCCGTGCTGCAGGGTACATGTGCTCGGATCCACCAAAATGTTTGACATAGTTCTGCATTAAATGCCTAAAACATTCCCTCTTCTCAGCATTAGGGAACACATGTTCCACAGCAGCAGTCAACCCTTTGCAAGCGTCGGAGCAAACCGCAAGTATAGGAAGGTCTCCAATAGCTTTTCGTAGTTGTGTCATGAACCAAGTCCAACTATCTTTGGTTTCAGACTCAAAAAACCCAAATGCAAGAGGATACATCCAATTGTGCCCATCAACACTAGTAGCTGAAGGTAAATGACCATTCCATCGACCATTCAATGCAGTTGAGTCAACACTGATATATGGTCTGCATCCCTCACGAAATCCTTGAAGGCATGGGCCAAAAGCACAAAAGAACCTGCTAAAAAATATCTTGCCATCCTCAACACGGACATCAATATCAATAACTGAATCTGGCATTTTCTCCAATACAGCTTCTTTCCATCTGAGTAAAAGTTGGAAGCTGTCCTCCCAACATCCATACAACTCACGCAAAGCTTTCTCTTTCATATCCTTATACAGACTGCCAATCTTCATTACTCTTTTGTGTCTTCTATTGAGCATACAGGGTGGAAGATGCATTAAGAGATTCGGATTGGGTGTTGGCAATGCAAGAGGAGCTCAACAACTTGACAAGGAATGAGGTATGCCATTTAGTTCCACGTCCTAATCAAAATGTTGTAGGAACCAAGTGGGTATTCCGCAACAAGCAAGATGAGCATGGTGTGGTGACAAGGAACAAAGCCCGACTTGTGGCCAAAGGATATTCACAAGTCGAGGTTTGGATTTCGGTGAAACCTATGCACCCATAGCTAGGCTTGAGTCAATTCGAATATTACTTGCCTATGCTACTTACCATGGCTTTAAGCTCTATCAAATGGACGTGAAAAGTGCCTTCCTCAATGGACCAATCAAGGAAGAGGTCTATGTTGAGCAACCACCCGACTTTGAAGATACTGAGTACCCTAACCATGTGTATAAACTCTCAAAGGCGCTTCATGGGCTCAAGCAAGCCCCGAGAGCATGGTATGAATTCCTAAGAGATTTCCTTATCACTAATGGCTTCAAAGTCGGAAAAGTCGATCCTACTCTCTTTACTAAAACTATTGCAAATGATTTGTTTGTATGCCAAATTTATGTTGATGATATCATATTTGGGTCTACTAACAAATCTACTTGTGAAGAGTTTAGTAGGATAATGATTCAAAAATTCGAGATGTCTATGATGGGGGAGTTGAAGTATTTCCTAGGATTTCAAGTAAAGCAACTCCAAGAGGGCACCTTCATCAGCCAAACCAAGTACATTCAAGACATACTCACAAAGTTTGGAATGAAGGATGCCAAACCCATCAAGAAACCCATGGGAACTAATGGCATCTCGACCTTGACACGAGAGGTAAATCCTTAGATCAAAAGGTATACCGGTCGATGATAGGATCTTTATTCTATTTATGTGCATCACGACCGGATATTATGCTTTCCGTATGCATGTGTGCAAGGTTCCAAGCCGATCCTAAGGAAGTTCACCTTAGGGCCGTGAAAAGAATCTTGAGATATTTAGTTCATACACATAAGTTTGGTCTTTGGTACCCCAAGGGATCCACCTTTGATTTAATAGGTTATTCAGATGCTAATTGGGCAGGGTGTAAAATTGATAGAAAGAGCACATCAGGGACTTGTCAGTTTTTGGGAAGATCCCTGGTGTCTTGGGCTTCAAAGAAGCAAAACTCAGTAGCTCTTTCTACCGCCGAAGCCGAGTATATTGCCGCAGGCTATTGTTGCACGCAATTGCTTTGGATGAGGCAAACCCTTAGGGACTATGGCTACAAATTGAGCAAAGTCCCTCTCCTATGTGATAATGAGAGTGCAATCCTCATGGCAGAAAATCCCGTTGAACACAGTCGCACTAAGCACATAGCCATTCGGTATCACTTTTTGAGGGATCACCAACAAAGGAGGGACATTGAGATTGCTTATGTTAGCACCAAAGAACAATTCGCCGATATCTTTACTAAACCATTAGATGAGAAAACCTTTACCAAACTTAGGAATGAGATAAACATTCTTGATTCTCGGAATTTTGATTGATACTTTGCACACATAGCTCATTTACGTACCTTTGATCATATCTCTTTTATGTCTACGACTAATGTGCTTTCAAGTATATTCCAATGCTAAGTCATAGATTGAAAGGGAAATGGAATCTTCGGCGAAGACAAGGCTTCCACTCCACTCTATCGGTATTATCTACCCTTCGCCGTCACTCCGCACTACTCTCCACTTTGGTATAATCTTCACTCATATTTATTTGTACCATTGGGGAGAAAGTAAAAATGGCTCTCACAATTGACTCCATTTTTGGCGATTAATGCCAAAGGGGGAGAAATATTAAGCCCAAAGCAAAAGGACTGCACCACCAATTTCAAAATTTCAAAATCTAGTTTTCAATTGGTGCCTAAAATATTTGATCTTCTTTCAATTGGTAAAACCCTCTTGAACACTAAGAGGAGAATTTCATTCAGGGGGAGTTTTGTTTAAGTCAAAGGAAAAGCATTTGAAACAGGGGGATAAAATTTCAAATCTTAAAAATGCTTCTCAAAATCTTACTCATGTACCTTTGACTATTTGTGAAAAGACTTTGAAAAGATTTTTCCAAAAGAATTTGCAAAAACAAAACAAGTGGTGCAAATGTGGTCCAAAATGTTAAAAGATAGAAAGCAATCCATGCATATCTAGTAAAAGTATAAATTGGTTTAATTCCAAGCAACCTTTGCACTTACCTTATGCAAACTAGTTCAATTCTGCACTTACATATTTGCTTTGGTTTGTGTTGGCATCAATCACCAAAAAGGGGGAGATTGAAAGGGAAATAGGGTCAAACCTTTTTCCTAAATGATTTTGGTGGTTGAAATGCCCAACACAAATAATTGGACTAACTAGTTTGCTCTAGATTACATGTTCTACAGGTGCCAAAGGTTCAACACAAACCAATAAAAAGATCTAAGTTAGGGTTCAAAAGAAAGGAGCAAAAGAAACCGAAGTGAACTCGGGTCTAGCGCACCGGACTGTCCGGTGCACCAGGGTGGATCGACTTCAAACTCTTCACCTTCGGGTTTCTAAGAACGCGCTCCGCTATAATTCACCGGACTGTCCGGTGTGCTAGCGGAGCAACGGCCACCAGCGCAACGGTCGAGTTCATCAGTCGACTGACAACTGAACAGTGCGCGGACAGTTCGCGCAGAGTCAGAGCAGGCGCCAGAAGGCGCACCGGACAGTGAACAGTGCCTATCCGATGCGGCACCAGACTGTCTGGTGCCCCAAGCTGTCAGAGCTCCAAAGGTCGAAACCGTCAGAACCCTAACGGTTGGGTGACGTGGCTGGCACACCGGACTGTCCGGTGTGCCCATCGACAGCAGCCCTCCCCAACGGCTGTTTTGGTGGTTGGGGCTATAAATACCCCCAACCACCACTATTCAAGGCATCCAAGCATTCACTACTCCTCATTCAATACAAGAGCAATACACAACACTCCAAGACACAAATCAAAGCCTCCGATCAAATCAAAGTCCACAATTCAACTCTAGTTTTTAGGACTGGTGAGAAGATCGACTTGTGTTCTTTTGTTGCTCTTGTTGCTTGGTTGGCTTTCTTCTTTCTCTCATTCTTACTCTCGAAGCCTTGTAAGCGAAGCAAGAGACACCAATTGTGTGGTGGTCCTTGCGGGGTCTAAGTGACCCGGGAAATCAAGGAAGGAAACTCACTCGGTCTAGGTGACCATTTGAGAGAAAGAAAGGGTTGAAAGAGACCCGGTCTTTGTGACCACCTCAACGGGGAGTAGGTTTGCAAGAACCGAACCTCGGTAAAACAAATCACCTTGTCACTCGCTTTATTTCTTGTGATTTGTTTTTGCCCTCTCTTTCGGACTCGATTTATTTTCTAACGCTAACCTCGGCTTGTAGTTGTGCTTAAAGTTTGTAAATTTCAGTTTCCGCCTATTCACCCCCCTCTAGGCGACTTTCAGCTATACATGTGGACCAAACAACTTAACAGGATCTATCGAGTGTCCTGAGGACCCTAGATAAACACTTACTGCCAAGATCGCAGGATTAAAACACAACTCACATACAACCACTTGCAGCGGAAATAAATTATTTATTGCAAAATGATTACAAGTTATAACCAGTTTACATTATACAATTATCGGAGTTGATTACAAAATAAAGTGATTCAACAGAATTACACTTTGAAATGTATAAAACATTTATAAGTTTTAAAATACATACTAGCTTATGTGACAATCCGCAATAAAGAAACTATAGATGAGATATACTTATACATATGAGAAGGCCGAGCTCACCGACACTTAGCACCATCCACAACAGAACATAATTATAACCTGAAAAATAACAGTGAATAAAACCCTGAGTACGCAATTACTCAGCAAGACTTATCCGACTAAAGAAAAGACTCTCAAGGGTATGCTGGTCTGTTGGGAATCAAGGTAAAGCTTACAAAATTTCAAAGACTTGGTTTTGCAGAAAAGCTTACTAGTAGTGAATCCTTATGCCAAAATTTTTATTAGCAAGTTGAGTTCTTTCCTGATTCTAGATTTTCCTAATCTAGAGCATTCACTCGTCCTACACTAGCTTCATTTTAGCAGCTTTAGTTTCACTTGTTATCTACGATGAGGGTCGAAGATCCAGTCTTCATATCTGAGAAGTTCGGCGATCCGAATCGATTAATACCCAGTTGGGGATCTCCAACCACACGACATATGTAGCACTTAACCCTTGCATATGTCAACTCGCACCCGAGTTTCTCAAGACCAGAACGGGTCCCCGCCAACCGAGAGCTCAGTATCCCACCATCCAGCCTCTTGCCAGGTGGATACACGATACTCTCGCCATCTCTCCACTCCCATTGTGGGCCAGCCTTTCTGGTATTGGTCCAGCCGAGGCTAAGCTTACCCATTACGAGGCATGTGGCCAGTTAAAGGATTCTAGATCAGGAGGCCAACAATCATTGTGGTCCTTAAACGACACAGACGAGCGACCTTTCCTGCTCAATGTCTGGTCTCATCTTATTATTTTCCTTCCCAAAATCACGTACCTGACATAGGTACCTTACTTGAATGATGAATCCATCACTGCAGATGATGCTCTCATCATTACAAGTCTTTTTTCATAAAACAAACCCATACCCAGTGTTACACATCATTCTTTTAAAAGAAACAAGTTTTAATTCTCTAGGCAGGGCTAAGCATCATTAGTTCTCTTTATAAACAGGTATCAAGGAAGATAATCAAATTTCAAGGAATGGCAATGCATCAATTGTTTCATCACTCAACTCCTATCACCTAATGCAGCATATAAGTGATAAAAGTTTTATAACAACAAGGAGGTGGCAAATGCACTAGGGCTTTCCTGGGATAACACTAGGTAGTGTTGTTAGATGATACTCGCTTGGCGGGTATCTCGCATTCTGGTGCTGGCTTGATGCATCCACAAGATTAATCCACCAATACCATCTTATGGTTCGCTCTGATCCATGTCCTTCAGCTTGCATAATCATCTAGCGTACCTATTGGAAATGCATAATGCATATGAGCATGGACATGAATAGCATGAGATAGATATTCTATACTAAAGAGGGTAAACACTTAAAGCAGGGCATTAAAACTCTTAGGGGAACATTAGATATATTTCACTCTACCTCAAGCATGTATTTTTAATCAAATGGACCTACACTAAATATTAAGCAACATTAACTAAACAAGTTCTAACATACTTAGAATATAACACTGAAGGCTTGCAATACTTAAAAACAAGTACTAGATGGTGATCTACCTCTAAGTACCACAAGCACACCCTCTTCCACTTAAATAGATCCAACTCAAGTATCAGGCACTTATAACACACTTATAAACACAAGACGATAGAATCAACTAAATAATACTAGATATATATGTCTGCTAACTTTTTTCGCATTATTGAGTTCACCATACGCACACAAGGCCTAAATAGTCACTAATTCAAATACACTCACCAAAGTATTTAATTCCTTCCCAATTACTAAAGTCTAGAGCAAACTATAAGAAGGAAATGAATTAATCAAATATAACAAGGAATTTCGATAAACACTTAATATGCAACAAGTTGTCATCAATCAAGGATCAAGAATTGACTAATCCTACCTAGCTAAACAAGAATAACACCAGCAATCAATTTAACACATGCAGATTTTCTGGACAACACTCAGCAGTCAATTGTTTTGCTCATAACTCACAAAATATGCATCAAACAATAGTAAACTAGGACTTTATGGAAAGCTTATAAAGTTCTCTACACCTTTGATATTATCATCACAACAAGATTTGACACTTAGAAAGATCAAACAATGCTAAACGTAAATCTTGTCCAGATTTGGATAGAATTCGACTACTCACTTCAAAAATCCATAATTAGTGTCTTATTCATCCAATTCAGGTGATCCTAGACTTTTTATAAAGCTAGTAGAGTTGTATACAATTCATTTATAAGCATATCAGGTTAATTCAATGCATATCAAGGTCAAAAGCCATGAGAAAGGATCTGCTGTCCAAATTTGGACAGATTCAGAGATCCCACTTCAAACAACTGTAACTTAACTTATTAATTACCAAAAAGGGTGATCCAAATTTTTTTGGAAAGCTTAAGAAAAGTACTATAACCTCTTTATAATTTATAAGAAATGATTCTAAGTTTAACTTGGGCAAACAAGGTCATTTTCAAAATCTATACAGAATCTGGACAGATTCTGATACTAAACTTCAGAGAAGCATAACTCCTAAACTGCTAAGCTTATGGTCATGAAATGTTTACACAAGTGAGATAAAGAAGTGATCTACAACTTTTCTTTATAACATTTCTACAGAAAACATGGTTTACTTCATTGAACTACCTGCATACTAAAACTGGACATGCAGTCCCAAACAACAAGCATTCCATTTAGCTCCTATTTCGTTTCTACAATTATCATGTGCTTAACACCTCAAATACTCTGACATCTTATCCTAAAGTAAAACTAAAACCACCTACTTAATCACCTAGATAGATTGGTCTAATTCATAACCACATAATCACTTCGTATGAACTTGTATTTTAAACCTAAAGTTCATATTGCAATGAAGAACCACTAAATTGACACTACGCCTATACATCCATCCAACATTACTCACACAATTTGTATCTAAAATCTAAACTTCAACACATGACACAATTACTTTACAAGCATGTTCACAATCATATTTCATACATCGATAACGAGTTCTAGTCCGAGCACTTCATCGAACATTTGACGGACGCCACACTAAGACTTGCTCCCCTACGCATATCTAGAGATTTCCCCTCCTCCAATCATACAAATACGCACATACATAACCACAACCATTCCTTCGCTCATGCATAGCATAAACCAACCCAAGAAAAATAGCTCACCATAATCAATCCCCAAGCGAAACCATGAGATTGACGATGATTTTTGGTTTGGGCCTCCAATTAGATACTTAGCAGCATCACCCGAACCTCGCTTGGTTTCACCCAACATCCCGGATTCACTCCTTACAACCACACACAAATATACACATGATTAATAGCTTATAATCGACGCCGAGAAACAAAACACCCAAGTAAGAACATAACCTCATCGTCGTGCCAAATTCGTATTCGCTTACTCGATAGATTTTAATTAGGCACAAGAGTCGTTAATTCATGGAACAAATAAGTTTCAAACTTCGTGAAACATTTAGAACAAGCCAGATAGACATAGATGAAAATCATATCAAAATTATGATAGGTGAATATTAGAACATAGAGATCGTTATTATTGTTGATATCCCATACATGAGTCCATAAGCACAGTTTAACAGAAGGTAAACACTAGGGGTGTTACAGAGCCCTCGACCCTTTTCACCATCTATAGCATACAATACTGATTGGTTCCTTTAGCCAGTAAAATTTAGTTCATATCCTATCCTATCTACAAGGTCGTGTCTAAGATTCAGGGGTCCTGAAAAAGCTTACATTGATGCTCTTTTCACCCATATATATAATTTATATATCTAAATCCATGAGCTTCCAATAACTAGAGTAAGGCCTGACTAGACGTGCCATCTGGTTGAGCCAGACCTGGTCCGGGCGTCTATAAAATAAGCCCCAGAACGCTATGGCTCAGTTTTTGACACCTCATCCCGATAAATGAGCGACGACGCCCACCCAGACGTGCGCAACAGCGGCGGTTGCCCGAGGTCGAGCGGCGGTAGCTCCCCGACTCGTACGCGTGGCACCAGTGGTTCCTCGATCTGGAGTTGCGGTGGCGGTGGCTCCCCAATCTAGAGGGAAAGCGGCGAGCGGCGGTGACCCCAGGGCCCCGAGGTGAGTGAGAGGCGACGACACTCCCAAGGCAGGCAGGCAAGCGGCGATAGCGCTCCCGAGGTGGTGAGCGACAGTGTCGCACCCTAGGCCCTAGCGGCGACGACACACCCATAGCCCATGAACGACGGTGACACCCTATGATGTGTGAGCAGCGATGGCGCCGCACGAGGGGCGAGCATCCAGAAGCGTCCACAAAAGGCGCGACGTGCGCGTGGCGACAGTCACGCGTGACATTCTCCAATCCGGCGCAATTCGGGCACCCCAAGTGACGACTTCCCTCCGATCTTGTGTCCTCGATAGCATCCTCCGGTGACTACCTCCTCCAATCCATGTTATGCCTTCGATTATTGTGTGTTTTATGCCTACCATATACACTATATACGCTAAAACTGAAGGATTTTATGCTGTAACACGGAGTTCGTAAATCAGTTTACTAGATGCCATATTTTTTGCATGCACATTAAAAATGAAATTCCTTGATTTTTTCTGTTCGTAATTACCATAAAAAATCAAATCAAATCACTTATGTTCGTAACTGCCAGATTTTTACGCCTGCAATAAAATTGTCCCTAATTCTCGCGGGGCTTTTAGTTGGACCAATATTAGGTTTTTTATCAATTATGCTGCACGATGTAAGTATTTATGAGACTTTGTTTAAGAGTTTATGCTCTGCATGACTCATGTCATCCAAAGTTTTTGCGCGCATGCATTAGTAACGAAAATATCATCCAAAATTTACGCGCATGCAATAGAAACACACACAATATGCAATAATTTTTGAATCTTTATAAAAATAGAAACTGCATGCATGCAACTCATATAATTTTCGAATCTACCATAAGAATAGGATCGTGAATACAACACACCAGAGTTATCAACCTCTCTCACATTGGCTCGGTATTTATACTCATAACTGTGGTTTTTTAGCTCAAAACTAAAGGTTTTTACGCTCGAACATGCAGATGTGTCCACCAGTGAACCATATTTTATGTTGTGTACCGTATTAAAAAATAACTACATCGTGCATCATAATTAGTATTAGTATATATTATAAACTGGTTCTAACGAGCCTAGCTACATGGCTGTTGGAGTGATTAGCAGCGAAGCTAGAAAATATTTCATCGGGGTCATCATCATTTATGACTGAATCCAAACTATAGAATTACATTTATTAACAATATTTTACCAATTGATATTCAGAAAATTATCAGGGTCAGCTGACCCAACAAAAGGGCTTGGCTCTGTCCCTAGGAGTGATCCTATATTTATGGAGAAAATAAAGCATTTAAATAAGATTTTTTGTTTCCATTCATGCCAGTCCATTTCCTTTCATTGCACATTCCTGCCATCCTAATTTTTTGCGTATGCAGCTGGAAACAAATGTTTACGCAGTGTACTGAATTGTATAAATACCAACACCGTGTAGCATAATTCGTATCAGTTTATATCATAAACTTGTTGTAACGAGTTTAGCTACATGGTTGTTGGAATGATCCTATATTTATATAGCCATCCAATTTTTGCGCGCAATAAATGGAAACGAAAATGTCATCTAAAATCTGCGCACATGCAATAGAAACTCACATGATCTGCCATAATTATCGGATCCACCATAAAAATAGGATCTGAATGCATGCGCCTGCGCGTGTGGATGTGGTTCAGTGGTTGGGTGGGTTTTATGCTATCTCTATGAAATATTTACGCTATTTCTATGAACTATTTATGTTTTTTGCACAAAAAATAGAACCACAATTTATGTCGTGCGTCCCACGCGGGGGTTGAACCGAATGTTTGACTAAGGAGTGTGTGGGAGGTTTGGCCTGGTGCTTGGTTGTTGGGTACAGACCAGCTGGTGCGGACCATGGGACAGCTGGGGCTTCCTATAACTATTAGAAGCCCTAGGCTCCCAATATACCAACCATATATATATAAACATATATTAAGAAAAGTTCAAAAATAATATTAACTAGCACATTGAATAGACTTACAATGGTCGACGGGCCAAATGACAAATGTCAATGAGCTAGTTGTTGCCTAAGGTATGCACATACGAGATACGTGTGAATGTCAATCGTCGACGACGTGTCCAGACATTTGTTGTCCTATCCAATCCTTTGACGACACGGTGGTGGCACCATGGGAGGAATTAGGATTTCTAGATATATTTTGTTCTAACCAACTACCGCTTTACGCCTTACAACTTACATTACGTGAGTAGGAGCCAACATATATAGGAGAGGCTAGGCTACCCGCTTAGGGCTAGTTTGGGAACCATATTTTCTCAAGGGATTTTTATTTTTCCATGGGAAAATGAACTAATTTCCCTTGGGAAAATGGAAATCCCTTGGAAAAATAGTGTTCCCAAACTAGCACTTAGAGTAGCTCCAATAGTTATGTAAATTTGAGCTCACTACATACAGATTTAATGAGTTGCTAAATAACTTTGGGAATAAAAAAATATGAGTTCTTTAATAGCTCTCTAAATATAGGTTGTATATTTTTGGAATCTATCCACGTCAAAAAAGTTGCAAAACTTCATTACCTACATAATGCAACCAATTTTTTTAGGGAGTTGGTAAATTGTTGCCAAATGTAGAGAAAAAGTACTTAGATGAGAAGTTGCTAAATTTAGAAAGTTCATTTAAAGTGCTGTTGGAGATGAGTTTTAGATTAATCACCTAAAATATTGATTTAGGGAGTCTTTTAAAGAACTACTGAAGTTGCTCTTACGTGACCATAGCAGGCCGAAGCATTGGACAGTTAGGCCAACCAAGAGTGTAACATCTCGTCCACTCCCGGATCGGAGGTGCTTACTCCTGACAGCCCTCTAAAATCATATATCATCCCCACGGACCAACACAACTCTTTTGTGCGCACTTTATCCTCACAAATGCGTACTGTCGGTACCCAGAAACTAGGGTACCCCTTACTGCTATATAAAAGCACAGTACCCACGCGACTACTCTTAGTCGCGTGGTAAAAGAGCTGTATGTGGGACCAGGCCATGACTCGCCCTAGCCTCGGGCGACTACTCTGGGCCAGCAACAGTGCCTGACCCCACCACATGGGCGTGTCCGGGGCTGCCACGTGTCCAGAGAAAGTGATATACTCTAAGGCATCAACAGTGAGTCCGGACCCCATGGGAAAGTGCTGGACCCTTGTATATACGGTCCAGGCCTCCAAGTTTGGTCCAGGACCTCCACGTGTGTGAACCGAACCCCTAGTATGGAATCCGAACCCCCGTATGGGGTCCGGGCCGCCCACAGTGGGGTCCCAGGGTTCCAGGACAGAACATACCTAGGCCTTAATCAAGACCCAGGCAGGGGTCTGGAGCCAACATGTGTCCAGACCTGATCTGGTGGGATCCGGACCTTATCACATACACTCCCGCTCCCCGCCCAGGCGGAGACCCGATGCTGCCATGTGGCCTACTGCGCGCGGCATAAGCCAACGAGCGGAGCCTGACATAAAGCCTCTGGGCTACGCGCGTCTTGGAATTTATTACGGATAAGACGTGCGTCTGTCCATTCCAGTGACAGGTGGCATTTATTACGCGAGGGCAATGACTCACCATTACTCGTACATTTCCAAGCAAAGGGTTACTGCCTATCAATGCTACATGGACTGCAGTCATCATGACTCCCGCTGATTACTCATGCGTTACTAAGACAGAGGGAGCAACACAGCTTCCAGTAAAGATCTTGGTGTGCTATCAGCATTAATTATTCACATAATGTATTTCTTCCATTATGCTCCTGGACCCGCATGTCGGGGCTCAGCATCCTTGTATGTGCCTCCCTTAAACTATAAAAGAGAATGCACACAGCGTTACAAGGGACACACTGAATACAATTTACACACAGTGGAGGTAGGGTATTACACTCTAGCGGCCTGAACCACTATAATCCCTCGAGTCCTCTTGTGTTCATCCGAAATTCACCAGACAGGCAAACACTTAGGCCCCCTCCTCATCTTAGGATTAAGGTGGGTGCATTCCGCCACCCGGTTGGAGGATTTTCCCTCCGACATTTGACGCGCCAGTTAGGGGGTCTGGCTTTAGGTTTTTCGCCTGTTTTCTTGCTCGACACGATGGTTCAGATCGTCGAGCACCGCGACTTGTCTCCCGAGGACTTCCTGATGGAGGAAGGGGCAGCATCCTCCATGCCACGGGGCTCCAACCGCCCTGCACATGGTGCTGCTGCTATGCACGCTTCGCGGCAGCACACGCCCGCGCAGACATCCAGGACTCCGTCAAGGGCTGCTCCTGGTGGGGCGTTGTCTACGGCTAGGGAGTTGCTATATAACCCTCCATGTTCCACGTCCTCGCCGGGGGCCATGAGGCAATGGCGCGACGATGTTGACCGACTCCTCGGCATGGCCCATCCTAGCTCGGCCAGGTCTAGGCCTCGATCATTCCAGCGTCAACGTGAGGCATCGACATCTGTGTGCTCACCCTCAGTGAGGGGTGCACAGACTGACGACTTGCGGGCAGAACTCAACCGCAGGCGTGCGGGCGAGGATGCTCGAGTCTCTCTAGAGAGGGCACGTGAGCGCCGGCAAAACTTCGAGGGACACAATCTCGACCAAGACTTCACTGCAAGGGATGCCCGAATCCAGGCGGGTGTCCCATTGGTCGACGTGGGCTGCGCTGCACTAGCGGATCATCTCCGCGCGGCGACTTGGCCACCCATGTTCCGGCCACACCTGCCCGAGAAGTACGACGGGACATCGAACCTGTCAGAATTCTTGCAGGTCTACGTCACCGCCATTACGGCAGCTGGTGGAAACACTGCTGTAATGGCAAGCTACTTCCATGTAGCCTTGACCGGGCCAGCCCGGACCTGGCTCATGAACCTCACCCCAGGGTCGGTCTATTCCTGGGAAGAGCTCTGTGCACGGTTTACAGCAAACTTCGCCAGTGCTTATCAGTAGCATGGCGTGGAGGCTCATCTCCATGTAGTGAGGCACGAACCCGGGGAGACTCTCCGGGCTTTCATCTCTCGTTTCACTAAGGTACGGGGGTCTATACCTCGCATCTCCGATGCCTCCATTATCACTGCTTTCCGACAGGGGGTGCGTGATAAGAAGATGTTGGAGAAATTGGCGACGCATGACGTGGAAACCGTCACTACGCTCTTCACTCTGGCCGACAAATGTGCCAGAGCTGATGAGGGCCGTGCATGGCACTCAGCGCCGCAGACCGGAGTTACCCAGACGAGTGGCTCAAGTGCCACCACCCAGGGCGGTGGCAAGAAAAAGAAGAAGAACCGCGGTCACGATAAGCCACAGTCTGGTGCTCCAGTCGCCGCACAGCTGCGGCTGGGGGCCGGGACGAGCGCAGCAGGCACCCACGGCAACAAGGAAGCGACAGTGGGTCATGCCCTGTCCACCCCAATAGTCGCCATAGCGCCTCGAAATGCCGAGAGATCCTGAAGCTCACGAAGCGCATCAGCGAGCGGTGCGAGCAGGCCTCCAAGGATGGCTCGCCGCCTCGGCGCCGGCCTGGCAAGGAGAAGGTCGATGAAGGTGACGTAGCCGCGAGAGAATGGGACCTCGGGTATCAGGCCCCCGAGCAAGTCCTCAAGGACATCCTCACTGGAGACTCCGACTCCGGTGATGACAAAGACCGCCGCAAGAAGCTGTACGTTATGTATGGCGGAAGCTGGGAGCTCACCTCCCGTAGGAACGTGAAGTCCCTGCGCCGCGAGGTCCTTTTGACCCCAGGGGTCTCGAAGGCAGCCCCACATCAGCAGTGGCGAAGCACCACTATCTCCTTCTGGGCATCCGACTGCCCCGAAAACATGGCAGGGGCCGGCATACTACCACTCATCACTGCCCCTGTCATCGCCAACATGAGGCTACATCATGTCCTGATTGATGGTGGAGCTGGGCTCAATGTCATCAGTCACTCTGCGTTCAAGCAACTGCAGATCCCAGAATCTCGACTGGGACCCTCTCGCCCGTTCTCTGGAGTGGGCCCTCAACCGGTGTATACCCTGGGAGCATCGCACTCCCGGTTACATTCGGGACCGAGGAAAACTTTCGCACTGAGAACATCCAGTTTGACGTTGCGGAGGTTAACCTCCGTTTCAATGCCATCATTGGCAGGCCGGCCCTGTACCGGTTCATGGCCATTGCCCATTACGTCTACTTGGTCCTCAAGATGTCGTCCCCTAATAGGGTCCTCACCGTGCAGGGCGACCGCCCCGCTGCGCTTGCAGCTGTCGAGAAGTTGCACGCCCTGGCGGCAGAAGCCGCTCGCCCGGATGACGAGGGGAGGGACCCCTCGACTTCCTGTACTAAGACGCCTGCTAAGTTGCCTAAGGTGCAACCATCTGGAACAGACGGCGTCCCCGTCAAGACCATCCGGCTTGGCGCGGATTCCTCCCAGACCACTCGCATCGTGGGGAATCTGGTGGAGAAATAGGAAATCGCGCTCGTCGCCTTCCTCCAGGCAAATGCCGACGTATTCGCATGGGAACCATCGTAGATGCCTGGGATCCCCAGGGAGGTGATCAAGCACCATCTGAAGATCCACCCTGAAGCTAGACCGGTGAGTCAGAAGCCTCGAAGACAGTCCATTGAGCGGCAGGATTTCATCCGTGAGGAGGTCCGGAAGCTGCTGCACGCTGGCTTCATCTAAGAGGTCCATCACCCAGTATGGCTGGCCAATCCAGTCATCGTTCCCAAGGCAAACAGGAAGCTTTGAATGTGCATCGACTACACCAACCTCAATAAGGCCTGTCCCAAGGACCCATATCCACTTCCACGAATAGATCAAATCGTGGATTCTACCTCTGGGTGCGACCTCCTGTCCTTCCTAGATGCTTACTCTGGTTTCCATCAGATCCAGATGTCTAGGCAAGATAGGAAGCATACCGCTTTTGTAACCGTGGATGGGCTTTATTATTATGTTGTAATGCCTTACGGTCTGAAAAACGCCTTGCCAGCATTTGTTCGGGCGATGAGTAAGACTTTTGGTGACCTGATTAGGGACAGGGTAGAGGTATACGTCGATGATATCATGGTCAAGACTAAGAGAGGGTCGACCCTAGTGGAAGACTTAACCCTGGTCTTTGACAAGCTACGGGCAACACGCACGAAGCTGAACCCGGATAAGTGCGTCTTTGGTGTCTCCGCAGGAAAGTTGCTGAGATTTCTGGTTTCGCACCGGGGCATTGAAGCAAACCCAGAGAAGATCAAAGCAATTGAGACAATGAGGCCTCCGGCCCGCATCAAGGACGTCCAGAAGCTTACGGGGTCATTGGCCGCCCTTAGCCGCTTCATCTCAAGACTGGCCGAGAGGGCACTACCCTTCTTCAAGCTATTGCGGAAGTCCGGCCCATTCTCTTGGATAGAAGAGGCAGAACGAGCCTTTGAAGAGTTGAAACAACACCTTGTGTCCCTACCAATACTGGTAGCTCCTGAGAGCACCTAGAGGGGGGGTGAATAGGTGATCCTGTAAAATTAAACACTAAATAGCCACAAAACTTAGTTATAGAAGTGTTAGTGCGACTAAGTAGTTTTGAGGCGAGTTCTTGTGGACAAAACAATCACAGAGAAAGCAATCACAAGAGACACGTGATTTTATCCCGTGGTTCTGCCAAGTAACACTTGCCTACTTCCACGTTGTGGCGTCCCAATGGACGAGGGTTGCACTCAACCCCTTTCAAGTGATCCGATGATCAACTTGAATACCACGGTCTTTTCCTTTAGTGTATTTTCCCGTTTGCGAGGAATATCCACAGCTTGGAGTCTCTCGCCCTTACAATAGAGATCACAAAGAAGGCACAGAGTAAGGTTGGGAAGAGCAACACACACAAGACTCAAATCCGCAGCACAACCACGCACACAAGTCACGACTTGAGCTCGAAACACAACACACGGAGTTCGCAACTCAAATGGAGCTCAAATTACTAACACAATGAAGCGAATGTGTGGGAGCGGAGTCTGGATGCTTTAGAATACTTAGAGAATGCTTGGTGTCCTCCTCCATGCGCCTAGGGGTCCCTTTTATAGCCCCAAGGCAGCTAGGAGCCGTTGAAGACCAACTTGGAAGGCCAATCTTGCCTTCTGTCGAGTGGTGCACCGGACAGTCCGGTGCACCACCAGACAGCCACTGTTCATGTCAGGTGCTCGATTTCTTTCCATACAGAGAGTAGCCGATCGTTGGTCCTCGAGATCGGTTGGCACACCGGACACAGTCCGGTGCACACCGGACAGTCCGGCGTGCCCAACCGACCGTTGGCGCGACCACGTGTCGCGCGAAGATTATGTGTCCGACTGTTGGCTCACCGCACAGTCCGGTGCACCACCGGACAGCCACTGTTCATGTCCGGTGAATTATAGTCGTACGCCTCTGCTTTTTCCCAAGAGCAGTCAGTTCACCGTCGGCCAGCCTAGCGCACCGGACACTGTCCCGTGTACCACCGGATAGTCCGGTGTGCCTGTCCAGAGTTGGTGTTGGCTGAACCTTTGCCAGCTCTTTTTTCCTTTTCTTCTCTTCTTTTGTTGGCTCTGTTTCTAGCACTTAGATAACCATGTTAGTACATAAAACAATATACCAAGTCTAGAAACATACCTTTGTCTCTGATTTGCACTTCTCACACATTGTGACACCACAGGTGTCTATTTCGTGTTATGCGGGAGATTTATCCTAATCTCGGATGCTCAGTGAAAATTTCTATCTCTTTATCACATTTATCTCCATTTATCAAGTTACTCATGAAAGTTTCACCAAGTTTGGAATTATTCGATCTCAAGAACAACCAATTTTGGAGCCTGTTAAAACTTTTAATTCTCGGCACGGATGCAAACTCGATAATCAATCTCGAATTATAAATCTCATCTGAAGCTCCTTTAATCAACTCTCGACGGCTGTTATTTGATCTGAGCCCGAGTCTAATTCCTCGAACCTCGACCGATGTCCAACTATTTTAATCCGAGTCCGTACTCTCAAACGGAATACTCAATGTGTCGTCCTCTAATCAATTTTATCCGACTCGGCCAAATATCTTATGTCCGAACCGAACTCAAAACCCCGTATCGACAGCGATTTTAAAATATCACGATTCGCCTTCTCCGACTAAAAATCCAAAGCCGATCAAGTCTTAAGACGATTTATTTTCGAATCATGCGCGAGGAGTTATTTCCGAGCGAATTCAAATCAGACTCTCGGCCAAGTTAATTGCGCGATCTTCCGAAATCTATTCGCTCTATTCTCCGTAGAAACGAATTCCACAGGAGCATTTTATTCCGAAAAATGTTTAGCGCGACCCGATTACGTGTTTTGGGCCAAGCCCGTTCTAGCCCGGCCCATTTGGCCCATGAGAAAACCCTAACCCTAGTGCCCCTTCTATAAATAGGAGCCCTCTCCTAGCAAGTGGATGCATTTTTGCACTCCCACCCCTCCATTTTCCCAGCCGCCACCTTCTTTCTTCCCTGTCTTCTTCTCCCCACGGCAACAGGCATGGAGGTCGGCTCCAGCTTCCTCGGCACTCCCTTCCTGGCTCCTTGGCGCTCGGCGCTCCTTCCCCAAGTCCGGCTGGAGCTTGCCTCCTCCCATGGCCGCCCTCCTAGCGCACCTCGCCAGCAGCGGGATTTCTCCTCTCCCTCTTCCTTTGATGTCCTGCTCGACCACGTGAGGTCGTTGGCCCCTGCTCCATCCGCCGACAGCCTCCCTTCCCATGAGGCCGAGCTTTTCCCCTCGACGTTGGCTGCTTCCGAACGCCGAGCTCCCTACGCCGGGTTCCTTGCATCTCCCTCCTCGCTTCTTCTCCCCAGCACGCAGGAGTAGGGCCTCCATGGCGTCCCCTTCCCTGGCCGTGTCCAAGGCCGATGGCCAGCCTCCCCTTCCCTGCTCTTGCCGTGGCGTGCTCCTTTCCTCCAAGCGCCCGGCTGCAGTGACCTCCCCTGGCCCGAGCTCGAACAGTCGGTCTTCTTCCCCAACGCCGGCCTCCATGGATGCACGGCTCCCACTCCCATGGCACCTCTGCTCCTCCCATATAGGGCGTCCGACCCCTGCTCCTATCTCCAGCCCCCTCCTCTCTGTTCCTTGCGCAGAGGAATTTCTTCTCCAAGGCCAACGATTGTTTTCCCCCGCTTCATCTCCTCCGCGTAGCAAGGCGGTAGGCAAGCCCCTGCATCTTGCTCGACCTCCACCTCTGGTCGTCGTCCTCGCGCAGCAGCAGCCCCGTCGCGACGTCGTCGACCCCGCAGCCATCGACCTCGCGCAGCAGTAGCGACGCCCTCCGCTGCATCGCGCTTGCCAAGTCGGACCACCCGGCGTCGATCTACGCAGCCCTGTGTGCCATCGTCGAAACCCGCGGTGAGCTCCTCGCTGTCCCGTGTTCCTTGAATTTATAAAATGACTGAACAAATAAATTGTGTAATGCTTGTGTATGTCGTTTAATCGCAGCCCTTGTCGATGTCACGCCTCGCGCATCGCTCTTCGGCAAAGAGCCCAAACTAATGGCATGCATGCGCGACGCGAGTCGGCCAGGTTGTTCGCCTTGAATGATTCGTGATTTATTTTATTTACGTATTCGGTCGATGATGTGCCTGCATGTGAATATGTGCGTGAAAATATAATTGTATGAATGGACGCGTGTAGAGAAGAAACTGATGTGGAAAAGAACTCGAATGCTTTCATATTTGATAGGAAAAATATGTGATGCGTTGTTTAAATGCGAAAACTAAGTTACAAAATGCGGATTTTGTTTTGGGAAATGCATCGATATGTGTTTATGTGAAAAGTTTATTTGTTTTATGCAATGTTATGGGATTCGTGATTATATAGGGGATATAATTGTTAATGTGACGAGTAGTTTAGACAATGCTAATTTGCGTGGAGGATGAATTATTAATACATGAGTGTTGGAGTTCATATATTAGTGGTCGTGCCACATTGATTGAAGTGTCTCGGGTGCACGCCACCATATGGTTGTATGCGAGACGAGGTTATGCGCCTGATGAGTTTAGTAAAAACCATCGGTGTCACTAGTGTTAAGTTGAGGTTTATTTGCGCGTGGAAATTAATAATGTGTTTAATACTTAGAACTCTTAGTCGATAGTAGAAATTGTTTTGGCTTATATAGAGAGGTGGTGACATGCCAAAGTAGTCATCACTTCCTCTATATCTTGAGTCGGGTCAATACACGTTATGTGTTCATGAATTGGGAAGTAAGCGCATGATGGTTTCGAGTTAGTGATTAGTGGTTTACGGTTCGTATGATTTGGTCGATGTGTGAATATACATGTGAATACGTATGTTTATAAAAATGTTGTGGTGTATGTTGTGCCTTAGATAGTGATAACAATAGGCAAGCCAACGTGTATGTTATTTAGCGGGCTATGTCGTTGCTCTAGTTAGCCGAATTGTTAGATGGCTTTAGTTAGGCTCGTAGTCATGACGATTTGCCTGTTGGTCTAAATGTGTATGGTTAGGATCGCGGGTAAAAAGTAGTAGTGCTCATGTGATGTCTAAGTTGAAATGCAAATTATTGGGTGAAAAGCGCTTCGATATTGATTATCGTAGAGAATGCGTTGTTAATTGAGTATGGTACTTCTAGTGTTCCAAATGACACTGATAAGAATTAGTAAGTCTACTTATTAGTTCTCATTTGATTAATTTAACTCTAACAATTGTTAAAGTGTTAGAATAATTCAAGTCTCTAGAACGCAGCAATTTTTGAATTGTATAGGAGCTGAAATTTATTAATTGCTGTTTTGGGCTGCACACACTGTTTTAGTTGTGCTGTTTGTTTGATGAACTAAATCATGTTTTCTGTAGAAAAGTCATATAGAAGAGTTGTAGATAACCTTATTATCTTGCTTGTACTAAAATTTGACAGCCATAAACCTGATCGTTTAGGAGTTGTGCTTTTCACAAGCCCAGCACATGAAACTGTCGAATTTCTGAACAGATTTCAGAGATTGCAATGGTTGCTCAAGTTATCTTGAAATTAGTTATTGGTGGTCACAAGAAAGTTATAGATAACTTTATTATCTTAATTGTGTTAAAATTTGACAGGCATAAGTCTGATTGTTTAGGAGTTATGCTTTTTACAAATTCAGTAACTGAATCTGTCTAAATTCTGTACAGATTTCAGAAACTGCATTGTTTGCTCAATTTGATGTTGCAATCTGTTTATGGTCGTTATAAGAAAGTGGTATATGTTTTTGTTATCTTGTTTGTGTTAAAATTTCATAACCATAAGCCTGACAGTTTAAGAGTTATGAATTTTACAAACTGGTTGCTGTGTTCTGTCCACCGTCAGAATAGATTTCTAAAATTGTGTTGTTTGATTTAGTTAAACATTGAATCACTTCGAGGTGATTATAAAAGTTGTGTAGTACTTTTGCTGAGCTTTCCAAAAAGTCTTGGATCACTCTTTTTGGTGGTCTGAAGATTAAGTTATGGATGTTTAAAGTAGAAAGACTGATTCTGTCCAGTTCGGGACAGCAAAGTCTTCTAGTGTCTTTTATCCTTAGTTAAATATTTAATCACCTTGATATGTTTATAAATAATTTGTATAATATTTAATTAGCTTTCCAGAAAGTCTAAGATCACTTTGTTTGGGTGTCTGAATCTCTAGTTGTGAATTTTTGAAGTTGCAAGTCTGAATCTGTTCAAATCTGGACAGAGCTGCTGTGATTGCACGTTTTGACCTTGCTAAGTGCTGAATCATGTTGAGGTAAAAATACCAAAGTTGTAGAAAACTTTTTAAGCTTTCCAGAAAATCCTAATTTGCTATTTCTGGATTAATATTTGAAGAGTTATGATTAAAACAAGTAACTGCTGTGCTGCTGTCCTAAAAATCTGCATGTGCGCATTTGATTGTTTAGTTTACCCTGTTTGCTAAAAAATGTTTGGTTAACACTTAGGTAATGTAGACTTGCCATGACTAAGCTTAATAATGCACGTGTGTCATGTTTTGTATGTTTCTTGCTCTAGTTGATTGTGATATAGGAGTTCCGTAGTTAGTGATGCCTATGTCGTATTCAAGCTTACGTTGTCTTGGTTGGACTTGTGTGGTCGGTGATGCTTTTGCGCGGTCAATAGGAGAACTAATGAAAAGACGTATCCAAATAAATAAAATGCGCGTACTTGTGATGTTATTTTTGTGTTGCGTAAATATATAAAATGTTGTCATCTTTTTAATGGTGTTAATGTTGATAACCGATAAAGCGTAGATAACTAATGCTAACGTGTGGTTGTCTATGGTGTCTTCCAATTTAAATGTTTAGTTCGCCACTGTGTCTTTGTATATCTGTGCTACTTTTGTGCTCCTTTCATTATATTCATACATGTGCATCCTGCATCTTATTTAGGACCGAGAGATGATGATCGTGCAAGTGATGTGGTACGAACAACAAGGTGCAGTTGGTGGACGACCTGAAGAATGATGGACATAACCAGTGGGTGCTCACCAAGCGAGTACCTCCCCCCACCAAACACTATCTAAGTGTTAAATTAAAGGCAAGCCCCGGTTTTATGCATAACCATTATATATGCTATTTTACTGCACTTAATGTTTGTAGGCTTGTACTGTGCACTTAAGTGTAGGAGTTGACTGAAACCCTAGTTGCATGAACTCAGGATTCCCTTTGAGATGGATACTAGTATGCTAGGTCGAGTAGCTGCTTTACTAATTAGGGATCTCGGTAGAAGTCGAGTGATTTTTCTAGCACTCGCGCGAGGTCAGGAATTGGTTGTATCCATTTTTATATCATAATGATGATGGTCTCTGGACAACGATCTATGGGGATGCGTTGTCTACGAGACGAAAATTGGAATAAGGATTAAGGTGTGGTACCATGTGTCAAGCGTTTGAACGTACTAAGCACATGCTGAGAAATATGGTAAATCGGTAAGCCTAGTACCTGAGTGAACCTGGCAGCAGATTGCCCTCCTCACGCGACCTGAGACGTGGTCTCCCATTCCGTTTATGGTGGGTACAAGTGCGGTCACTGCACGACGGCAGTCGGGGTCAGTGAGGCATTGTACGCCAAGGTGGTGAGCCCCTCTCTGCTGACGAGGAATCGATGGGGACGGTTGATGTGAGTGGGGACGGAGTGCCTCGCCACGTCGTGTGTTTAGGTTTACCTTGCAAGGTTTAAAAACTCGATTCGAATCATCTGCTTCTCGCAGCTAATGAGACTGCTTGATCCATGCTGCTACATTGAGTAATAAGTGGAAATGAGGTGACTGGCAAAAGATGTTGATTTATAAAAATGTTTGATACCATGTATGATTAGCTAGGTGCACATCTAGTCTAAAGGATTCTACTAAAACTTGAAAAGCTAAAACTTGTTTTTAGACTCAGCTAGTGCTTTTGGCAAACCAAACCCCTCAGCCAAACAGCTGCATGTCTAGAGGTAGAGGAGTAGACTCCTCACACCGGGTAAGTCTAGCTGAGTATTAGTATACTCAGCCTTGCTTGTGGCATAAGTTTTGCAGGTACTCCTTAGGATGATTGGTTGATGGTGTGACTTGGCCTTCATCCCTGCCACCAGGATAGATGGTCGAGTGGGTTACTGCTTCCGCAGGAGAGGACCAGGAGGAGTAGCGTGGCCAGGCTTCGCCATGTTACTCGTTTTTCTCCGTTAGTTATTTCCGCTGCATTAAAATTTACGGTTATTATTTCTAAAACTCCGATAATGTAATCACTAATGATACTTATCAAATTTGTGGTATTATGTTTTATTGTATTTCTCTGTGCCTCACCTTCGTGTGAGCTAGTGGTATTCGATCCTGGTAAGTGGCTTTATCGGACTAGATCCGAGGGACTGACGGGTTATTCCTGTTTAAGTGTGTTGCTGCCCTTAAGGGTGCGACTTGGGCACTTAAGCTGGAATAATTCGGGCGGTTCCGCCACAGCTGGTATCGAAGCGAATACCATTACAGAGAAGTAAATAAGTTATGATTACCAACCTTTTCTAAAGTAAAACTTGCTTAGAAATCAAGTTGGATAGATGTCAGGACGATAAGGATAGACCTAGGACGTGAAGCCTTAGGAAATAGATGGGTAGTTAGGTGGCTATATTTATATAGGCCATAAAGGCTACTACTACTATTAGGAAGGATGCTGTCGAAGCATCCGAAAAAAATTAGTTAGGTCTGAGAAGACGATTAGAATGAGCATGCATCATGATTGTCGCATAATTGTCTCTTGTGCATCAACATGCTTCTCTCACCTTTATTCCAATAATAAGAACTTGCGAATAATGTGATGTACTGCTATGTTAGAAATGCCTTACCTCGTGTTAGATTGGTAAGTCTTGTTAGGTCGTGACATGTGTTTCTCTTGTCTTGCTATTTAGGTGGTATTGTAATTGTTCGACCCTTATTACAAAAAAATGTTGCCTGTTCTGCTCATGAAAAGACCCCCTCCAAACAACCTTGTAGTTAGCAAGTGAAGCCTAAAAAAATATTTATGCTTGTGTTGGTATTTTCTGACCCTTGAGTGTTTACCTTGAATTTACACTTGCACAGCTTATAGACCACCACAACTTGACCGCTAGGCCAACCCAATTCTCCTTGTGCACTTGTTTCGTCAAAAAAATTGTTGTTTGGTGTCTAGTTGCGCAAACCCTACCAAGGCCATGTTTCCTTCCATAAATCCTTGTCCCTAAAACTTCATAGCATTTCTGTTGATCATCCTAGCTAATCCTATTTGCCTACCTCTCTTTTCACCTGGATCTGGTAATATTTTTCCTCGTGAATCATGTTGTGGCTTTATCACCCGAATCTCAGGATCCCCTATTGATCCTGCCCTATTATCTAGATATATGCTAAAACCCGTTCTCAAGCATTGGATGTTGATCTGCTTAAAATCTCTCATTTCTGGTCGATCTCAGGCTCTTCCTCCAAGAATCATGACGCCATTTTATCGATTTTTATCTCTAAATGGTGTATCCATCGAGTTCAATGGATTTTGCTTTTGTCTTCAGTTCTCTCTTGTCTCTGCAAGCTTATCGATTTGATCTCATGGTTGCCTCCTTCTCATATCCACTCTCGTACAAATCCCTAACTTGGTAATCTCTGTGTTGATCATAAAAGAGTATATGGAGTTGAAGAAGATTCTCATGTGTTGCTCGTTTTTGCCAATAATTCTATGTTTCAACTCCTGTCATGATCTTATTTTTCGAGCCATACTCTCAAGGGCTCCATCTATTTATGCCACGTGGATTTATCGTTGGTTGCGTTTGGTAATCGTGTTATGACTAAGGACTGATGGTGCCGCGACAAAACCGAGAGCCTCCTTTGGGTGCACACATAAGGTTGAGCTGCTCGGCACGCGCTGGTATCGCGGTTAATAGTCGTGATCCATTACGAGACTATACTGACGTGCTATCTTTTGTGGATATTCTCTCAAAGTGATCGCTGCGTTTTGTCTCAATATGTCACGATATTCTATCCAAATCTATCTTCATTATCTTGTCGGGACGAGATTCTTTTAAGGGGGGAAGGCTGTGACACCACAGGTGTGTATTTCGTGTTATGTCGGGAGATTTATCCTAATCTCGGATGCTCAGTGAAAATTTCTATCTCTTTATCACATTTATCTCCATTTATCAAGTTACTCATGAAAGTTTCACCAAGTTTGGAATTATTCAATCTCAAGAACAACCAATTTTGGAGCCTGTTAAAACTTTTAATTCTCGGCACGGATGCAAACTCGATAATCAATCTCGAATTATAAATCTCATCTGAAGCTCCTTTAATCAACTCTCGACGGTTGTTATTTAATCTGAGCCCTAGTCTAATTCCTCGAACCTCGACCGATGTCCGACTATTTTAATCCGAGTCCATACTCTCAAACAGAATACTCAATGTGTCGTCCTCTAATCAATTTTATCCGACTCGGCCAAATATCTCATGTCCGAACCGAACTCAAATCAGACTCTCGGCCAAGTTAATCGCCCGATCTTCCGAAATCTATTCGCTCTATTCTCCGTAGAAACGAATTCCGTAGGAGCATTTTATTCCGGAAAATGTTTAGCGCAACCCGATTACGTGTTTTGGGCCAAGCCCGTTCTAGCCCGGCCCATTTGGCCCATGAGAAAACCCTAACCCTAGTGCCCCTTCTATAAATAGGAGCCCTCTCCTAGCAAGTGGTTGCATTTTTGCACTCCCACCCCTCCATTTTCCCAGCCGCCACCTTCTTTCTTCCCTGTCTTCTTCTCCCCACGGCAACAGGCATGGAGGTCGGCTCCAGCTTCCTCGGCGCTCCCTTCCTGGCTCCTTGGCGCTTGGCGCTCCTTCCCCAAGTCCGGCTGGAGCTTGCCTCCTCCCATGGCCGCCCTCCTAGCGCACCTCGCCAGCAGCGGGATTCCTCCTCTCCCTCTTCCTCTGATGTCCTGCTCGACCACGTGAGGTCGTTGGCCCCTGCTCCATCCGCCGACAGCCTCTCTTCCCATGGGGCCGAGCATTTCCCCTCGATGTTGGCTACTTCCGAACGCCGAGCTCCCTACGCCGGGTTCCCTGCATCTCCCTCCTCGCTTCTTCTCCCCAGCACGCAGGAGTAGGGCCTCCATGGCGTCCCCTTCCCTGGCCGCGTCCAAGGCCGACGGCCAGCCTCCCCTTCCCTGCTCTTGCCGTGGCGAGCTCCTTTCCTCCAAGCGCTCGGCTGCAGTGACCTCCCCTGGCCCGAGCTCGAACAGCCGGTCTTCTTCCCCAACGCCGGCCACCATGGATGCACGGCTCCCACTCCCATGGCGCCTCTGCTCCTCCCATATAGGGCGTCCGACCCCCTACTCCTATCTCCAGCCCCTCCTCTCTGTTCCTTGCGCAGAGGAATTTCTTCTCCAAGGCCAACGATTGTTTTCCCGTGGTTCATCTCCTCCGCGTGGCAAGGCGGTAGGCAAGCCCCTGCATCTTGCTCGACCTCCACCTCCTGTCGTCGTCCTCGCGCAGCAGCAGCCACGCCGCGACATCGTCGACCCCGCAGCCCTCGACCTCGCGCAGCAGCAGCGACGCCCTCCGCTGCATCGCGCTCGCCAAGTCGGACCACCCGCCGTCGATCTGCGCAGCCCTGTGTGCCGTCGTCGAAACCCGCGGTGAGCTCCTCGCTGTCCCGTGTTCCTTGAATTTATAAAATGACTGAACAAATAAATTGTGTAATGCTTGTGTATATCGTTTAATCGTAGCCCTTGTCGACGTCACGCCTCGCGCATCGCTCGTCGGCAAAGAGCCCAAACTAATGGCATGCATGCGCGACGCGAGCCGACCAGGTTGTTCGCCTTGAATGATTCGCGATTTATTTTATTTACGTATTCGGTCGATGATGTGCCTGCATGTGAATATGTGCGTGAAAATATAATTGTATGAATGGATGCGTATAGAGAAGAAACTGATGTGGAAAAGAACTCGAATGTTTTCATATTTGATAGGAAAAATATGCGATGTGTTGTTTAAATGCGAAAACTAAGTTACAAAATGCGAATTTTGTTTTGGGAAATGCATCGATATGTGTTTATGTGAAAATTGTATTTGTTTTATGCAATGTGATGGGATTCGTGATTATATAGGGGATATAATTGTTAATGTGACGAGTAGTTTAGACAATGCTAATTTGCGTGAAGGATGAATTATTAATACATGAGTGTCGGAGTTCATATATTAGTGGTCGCGCCACATTGATTGAAGTGTCTTGGGTGCACGCCACCATATGGTTGTATGCGAGACGAGGTTATGCGCCTGATGAGTTTAGTAAAAATCCATCGGTGTCACTAGTGTTAAGTTGAGGTTTATTTGCGCGTGGAAATTAATAATGTGTTTAATACTTAGAACTCTTAGTCGATAGTAGAAATTGTTTTGGCTTATATAGAGAGGTGGTGACATGCCAAAGTAGTCATCACTTCCTCTATATCTTGAGTCGGGTCAATACACGTTATGTGTTCATGAATTGGGAAGTAAGCGCATGATGGTTTCAAGTTAGAGATTAGTGGTTTATGGTTCGTATGAATTGGTCGATGTGTGAATATACATGTGAATACGTATGTTTATAAAAATGTTGTGGTGTATGTTGTGCCTTAGATAGTGATAACAATAGGCAAGCCGACGTGTATGTTATTTAGCGGGCTATGTCGTTGCTCTAGTTAGCCGAATTGTTAGATGGCTTTAGTTAGGCTCGTAGTCATGATGAGCATGTTGGTCTAAATGTGTATGGTTAGGATCGCGGGTAAAAAGTAGTAGTGCTCATGTGATGTCTAAGTTGAAATGCAAATTATTGGGTGAAAAGCGCTTCGATATTGATTATTGTGGCGGAACTGCCCGAATTATTCCAACTTAAGTGCCTAAGTCCCGCCTTAGATGCTAGACCACACTTAAATGGGAATAACCTGTCAATCCCTCGGATCTAGTCCAACGAGGCCACTGACAGGATCAAGTACCACAATCTCACTCGATGGTGAGTCACAGAGCAAATACAATAAAGCATAAAACCATATTAAGGAGTATTAAGCTTATTACATCATCATCGGAGTTTTTGCAAAAGTAGTCATTATTGTTCGAAGTGCAGCGGAATAAAACTAATGATAAATAAACAGAGAGATGGGGAAGCCTGTCCCATCACTCCTCATGCTCCTCCTCAGCCGAGGCAGGGTCCCACTCGACAGTCCAACCCGGTGGCAAGATGGACAGCCAAGTCACTCCAGCAACCATGTCCTCTAGAGAACCTGTAAAATTATGCCACAAGCAAGGCTGAGTATACTAATACTCAGCTAGACTTACCCGGTGTGAGGAGTCTACTCCTCTACCTCTAGACATGCAGCTGTTTGGCTGTGGGGTTTGGTTGCCAAAAGTACTAGCTGAGTTTATAAATCAAGTTTTAGTTTTGTCAAGTTTTAGTGTGACTCTCTTAAGACTAGATGAGTACTACCTACTCATTCATGGTAGCAAGCAAATTTAGCAATCAACATCTTTTGTCACATCATCACATTTCCACTTGTTACTCAATGTAGCAGCATGGATTAAGCAGTCTCATTAGCTGCGAGAAGCAGACGATTCGAATCGAGTTTTTTTAAACCTTGCAAGGTAAACCTAAACACACGACATGTAGGGGCACTCCGTCCCCACACATATCAACCATCCCCATCGATTCCCTGGCAACAGATCAGGGCTCACCGCCTTGGCGTACAATGCCTCACTGACCCCGACTGCCGTCGTGCAGTGACTGCACTTGTACCCACCATAACCGGAATGGGAGACCACGTCTCAGGTCGCGTGAGGGGTAAAGTCTGCGGGCAGGTTCACTCAGGTACTAGGCTTACCGATTTACCATATTTCTCGGCATGTGTTTAGTACGTTCAAATGCTTGACACACAGTACCACACCTTAATCCTTATTCCAGTTTCCGTCTCGTAGACAACGCATCCCCATGGACCGTTGTCCACAGACCACCATCAATATGATATCAAAATGGATACAACCAATTCCTGGCCTCGCGCGAGTGCTAGAAAAATCACTCGACTTCTACCGAGATCCTAATTAATAAAGCAGCTACTCGACCTAGCATACTAGTATCCATTACAAAAAGGATTCCTGAGATCATGCAACTAGGGTTTCAAACAACTCCTACACTTAAATGCGCATTCAATCCTACAATCATTAAGTGTAGAAAATTAGCATAATAAACAGGTTATGCATAACACCGGGGCTTGCCTTCCAAAGCTGGGGCAGGCAGATCCTCTGGGGCAGGCTCTGGTGCTGGATCCGGGGCTACCTCCTGAGCAGCTCCTTGCTCCGGCACGAGGATATACTCTCCGTCAGCGAGGTTGCAATCTATCGAATGCAATGAATAAGAATATGTATGCCATGATTATGCAGGATTTAGTAAACATTATGCTAAGTGAAAGAAAACTAAGTTAGTTTAGTAACTTAGGGTTTCTTGGTCATACGTGGCTCTTAGTGGTGTATGCTTATCAATTAGGTTTGGGTTTATTAGGGATAAGCATAGTGGATTGTATTTCCCTTAGATATTTTAGTGGGCAATAAAAGGGGTTTTGCTGGTTGGGTTAGGGTGACATTAATCCCCACTATTAATTTCCCTTTTTCATTTTCTATTTATGAAGTCTAGGGTAGGTTTAAACTACAACAGTGGTTTAACTCTTTCCAAAAATTCTGTAAAAATTACAGTGGGTTACTAGTTGTTACTGTAATTTGTCCTATAAATTTGAGGTGGTTACTGATTCAGATACTATTTGTGCAAAATTAACAAGGATAAGTTTTAAAAAGGCACTTTACACTATAGCTATGATTTAATTGAGGTTTCTGTACCAAATTTTATTTTTGTCCAGATACATAGGTGATATTAGGCCTTTGTGTTAAAAAACACAGAAAAAGGCTTATTGGATATTTAGTTGTGAATTCCTAAAGTTTTATTTGAAAAACATCAAACAACAGATTTCATATTTTTCCTATGTTCATAATAACAAAACATTAGTTATCCCAAGGTTTGGGGTGTTTTCTCCTTGGGGTTATTTTTCTAGGGTTTTTCTAAGTGTTCCTTGTTTCCCTAAAATAAAAGGTATCTCATTAATTCTGTACTAAACAAGGGTATAATAAATTATTCTAGTGAACTATACTAAATAAGTGAACTAACAAAAATGTGGGTGTTCCTTGGTTTTTTATTTAAACCACCTTTAATATTTTCTCTAACTTTAGGCTAAAAATGATTTAAATGGTAAACTCTACCTTAACTTGGTGTACAGAGGGGTTTATTATTTTTGTACATGTTAGGAAGTGATCAAGTACTTCTCTAAATTTTCTTAACCCCAGTCAAACAGTGTAACTATTTTTCCTTATTTCTTTTAGCTTTTGACCAGTTAATCATTTAAATCAAAACTCTAAAGTATTCTGCGACACTTAGGGGTTTTATATTTTTCCTAAGTAGTTTACATTATTTAGGATCTGGCAAAATTGGTTTGACTTGATTTGGGTAAACCAAACTGAAGTTATGAATTTTCCAAGTTCTATTTGGAGTTAATTCAGAATAATTTAAAAGGTTTCCTGGAAAACTACTTTGCACCGAAGACCCTGGGTTCCTCCTAAATCAATCCATTCATTTCTACCCCTGCTCTACTATTCCCTTGAGTCACTAAAAGCGCACAAAACCCCCTGGCTTTTCCTTCTTCTTCCCCGAGGTCCCTCCCCTAATGCAAACAGTGCCCGCGGGAAAGAAAAGGGCGGCGCGGCTTACCGGCGGTGAGAGAGGTCCGGCGAGGGGCGGGGGTTGGCTTCGGGAGGTCCTGGCGGTCACAACGAGGTACGGCTTGACGGCGGTGGTGGCCGGAATCGATCGGACCACGCGCGCAGGCGGGTGATCTCGTCGGCGGCGAGTGCTCCGGCTTAACCACGGCGATCTAGTCCAATTAAACGGCACGATGAGCTCCACGGGATGACGTAGAGGCTATGTGCGCAAGGAATCGACAAACGGTGCAGAGACTTACCCGGTCTACGTTCACCGACGATCGGGTGAAGTCCGACGACCGTGGACTGGCTTCTCCGGCGAAGCAAAGTCCGATTCCTTGCTCGGGGAGCTTCACCGAGGCATGCACGGTATCTTCCAAGGGTCGGGCATGGCTGGGAAGGGCTCTGCTGGCTGGTCTACGGTGGCGGGGGATCGGGTGGCCGCGGGCACGCCGTTTGCAGGGCAAACGCCGGTGGTTTCTGGCTCCGGTGAGGTCGAGCGTGCGCGGAGGAGTACGGTCGACGCCTGAGGGGGCTTTATAGGCGCGGGCGCGAGCAGGGGACACGGGCACGGCTCGGCGCGGCGCGCGCGGGGTTGGGCGCGGGCGTGCTCTGGCGCGCTCAGAGCGCATCGAGCACGTGGAAGTGTTCTTCTGCCCGTGTTCAACAGCTTGCCGAGATCGCTAGCGTGCGAATCTTGGCAAAAATCCGACGTAGGCCTCCTCCTGGCACCTAGGGCTGTCTCTTGTATGTGAGTCCCCATGGCAGATATACCCTAGGTAGGGAGATATGCGGACGCCAAATCTGGCTTGTCCCTCTGCCCACCTCGCGACAAAAGCCATGCCAAATCATGTCAAATGTCTTGGGCTCGGTTTCAACTTTTTTCAGTGGGTGCCTTAGGTGGTATGACACATTTTTGGTATACAACTCAAGTGGTTTTGGTGCCATTTACTAAGTGAACACGGTGGATCTTTAGAATAGGTGTAAAATTTGACTTAGAGAGAATTAGAGAGCTCTAATGCTCTCTCCACTTAAAGAATGGATTTGGGGTTTTAAAAGGGGCCTTTTTGTAATGTTTCCTCTCTGCATTTTTGTGAATTTTAATGTTACTTAAACTTTGACCAAAGGTTAAATCATGATTTGCACATTTGCTTAACCTCCCCCGCTTTACCAGGGTTTTGGGAGTTAAGAGCTTAAGAAGGGTCTAGGGTTTATTCTTCTCTTGCCCAAGGTGATAATTGCATAAATGCTTGGGTAATGCTTTTGGTCATTAACATTCTTGGTTAATACATGGTCCCCAAGGTTTTATGCTCTTCTCTTCAAGTTTCTTCCACTTGTGATCACAGTCATTAGTGCATAGAGGTGCCATGGCCATGGTAACACCTGGGGTGTTACAATTATCATAGAGAATGTGTTGTTAATTGAGTATGGTACTTCTAGTGTTCAAAATGACACGGATAAGAATTAGTAAGTCTACTTATTAGTCCTCATTTGATTAATTTAACTCTAACAAATGTCAAAGTGTTAGAATAATTCAAGTCTTGGTTGGACTTGTGTGGTCGGTGATGCTTTTGCGCGGTCAATAGGAGAACTAATGAAAAGACGTATCCAAATAAATAAAATACACGTACTTGTGATGTTATTTTTGTGTTGCGTAAATATATAAAATGTTGTCATCTTTTTAATGGTGTTAATGTTGATTACCGATAAAGCGTAGATAACTAATGCTAACGTGTGGTTGTCTATGGTGTCTTTCAATTTAAATGTTTAGTTCACCACCGTGTCTTTGTATATCTATGCTACTTTTGTGCTCCTTTCATTATATTCATACATGTGCATCCTGCATCTCATTTAGGACCAAGAGATGATGATTGTGCAAGTGATGTGGTGCGAACAACAAGGTGCAGTTGGTGGATGACCTGAAGAATGATGGACATAACCAGTGGGTGCTCGCCAAGCGAGTACCTCCCCCCACCAAACACTATCTAAGTGTTAAATTAAAGGCAAGCCCCGGTTTTATGCATAACCATTATATATGCTATTTTACTGCACTTAATGTTTATAGGCTTGTATTGTGCACTTAAGTGTAGGAGTTGACTGAAACCCTAGTTGCATGAACTCAGGATTCCCTTTGAGATGGATACTAGTATGCTAGGTCGAGTAGCTGCTTTACTAATTAGGGATCTCGGTAGAAGTCGAGTGATTTTTCTAGCACTCGCGCGAGGTCAGGAATTGGTTGTATCCATTTTTATATCATAATGATTATGGTCTGTGGACAACGATCCATGGGGATGCATTGTCTACGAGACGGAAATTGGAATAAGGATTAAGGTGTGGTACCATGTGGCAAGCGTTTGAACGTACTAAGCACATGCCGAGAAATATGGTAAATCGGTAAGCCTAGTACCTGAGTGAACCTGGCAGCAGATTGCCCTCCTCACGTGACCTGAGACGTGGTCTCCCATTCCGGTTATGGTGGGTACAAGTGCGGTCTCTACACGACGGCAGTCGGGGTCAGTGAGGCATTGTACGCCAAGGCGGTGAGCCCCTCTCTGCTGACGAGGAATCGATGGAGATGGTTGATGTGTGTGGGGACGGAATGCCTCGCCACGTCGTGTGTTTAGGTTTACCTTGCAAGGTTTAAAAACTCGATTCGAATCGTCTGCTTCTCGCAGCTAATGAGACTGCTTGATCCATGCTGCTACATTGAGTAATAAGTGGAAATTTGGTGACTCGCAAAAGATGTTGATTTGTAAAAATGTTTGATACCATGTATGATTAGCTAGGTGCACATCTAGTATAAACGATTCTACTAAAACTTGAAAAGCTAAAACTTGTTTTTAGACTCAGCTAGTGCTTTTGGCAAACCAAACCCCTCAGCCAAACAGCTGCATGTCTAGAGGTAGAGGAGTAGACTCCTCACACCAGGTAAGTCTAACTGAGTATTAGTATACTCAGCCTTGCTTGTGGCATAATTTTTGCAGGTACTCCTTAGGATGATTGGTTGATGGTGTGACTTGGCCTTCATCCCTGCCACCGGGATAGACGGTCGAGTGGGTTACTGCTTCCGCAGGAGAGGACTAGGAGGAGTAGCGTGGCCAGGCTTGCCATGTTACTCTGTTTAATCTGTTAGTTATTTCCGCTGCATTAAAATTTATGGTTATTATTTCTGAAACTCCGATAATGTAATCACTAATGATACTTATCAAATTTGTGGTATTATGTTTTATTGTATTTCTCTGTGCCTCACCTTCGTGTGAGCTAGTGGTATTCGATCCTGGTAAGTGGCTTTATCGGACTAGATCCGAGGGACTGACGAGTTATTCCTGTTTAAGTGTGTTGCTGCCCTTAAGGGTGCGACTTGGGCACTTAAGCTGGAATAATTCGGGCGGTTCCGCCACACACATTTTGCTCATAAGTACTTATTTAATGTGTTGGGCATCTAATCACCAAAATACTTATAGAAATTGCCCAAGGGCACATTTCCCTTTCAATCTCCCCCTTTTTGGTGATTTATGCCAACACATCCAAAAGCAACCAAAAGAAGTGCAACATCAATGAATTGAAGACCAAATTGTTTTTTCTAATGATTTGGCATATTTGGAACACTCTTTGCCACCACTTGGTTTGTTTTTGCAAATCAAATTATTTTTCCTATCTCTAAGTCAAACACACTTGTTTGAGCAAATCAAGAGATATTCCAAGAGAAAAATTGATCAAGTGCTAAAAACTCCCCCTTTTTCCCATAATCAAAATTCTCCCCCATAAGAGACCAAATTTTGCAATAAGATTATTTTGAACAAATCACAAATTCTAACTCTACTATTTTCAAAATTCTCAAGTGGTTGGCTGATCCAGTTGCTTTGGCCTTAATTTCTCCCCTTTGGCATGAAGCACCAAAACGGGATCATTTTTGGCCCTTTTAACCCCATTGCCTCACCAAAAATGTCAATTAAGAGCAAAAGGCAATGAAATTGCAAGTATGAACTTGGAAGTAAGTACACTAATACCGGAGTGCAGTGGAAGTCTTTTCATCGTCCAAGTTCATTTTCCTTTTCAATGCACCTTTGAGACTACATCAAATGTACTCAAACAAACAGGTTAGTCTCAAAGGGTCAAGTTGTAGCACATCTCCCCCTTAATATGTGCATCATTCGCATATGGACTTGTGAGGTCCGGGGATCACTTGTACAACTTGAGCACCATAAACAATAATTGATTGAAATGCATAAAGTAACATGATCAAAGGCATAGAACACAAGTATGCTATAGATCAATCCAAGTTACGCGAATCTAAGACATTCAGCTCACTACGCAACCTGCAAAACCTTTTCTCATCTAAAGGCTTGGTGAAGATATCGGCTAGCTGGTTCTCGGTGTTAATATGGTACACCTCGATATCTCCCTTTTGCTAGTGATCTCTTAGGAAGTGATGCCAGATGTCTATGTGCTTAGTGCGACTGTGTTCAACATGATTATCTGCCATGTGGATTGCACTCTCATTGTCACATAGGAGTGGGACTTTGCTCAGATTGTACCCAAAGTCCCGGAGGGTTTGCCTCATCCAAAGTAGTTGCGTGCAACACTGTCCTGCGGCAACATACTCGGCCTCAGTGGTGGATAGGGAAACGGATGTTTGTTTCTTAGAACTCAAGGACACCAGGGACCTTCCTAGAAATTGGCACGTCCCTGATGTGCTCTTCCTATCAACCTTGCACCCGGCATAATCGGAGTCTGAGGATCCAATCAAGTCAAAGGTAGACCCCTTTGGATACCAGATCCCGAAGCAAGGCGTAGAAACTAAATATCTAAGAATTCGCTTAACGGCCACAAGGTGACATTCCTTGGGGTCGGATTGATATCTAGCACACATGCAAACACTTAGCATAATGTCTGGTCTACTAGCACATAAATAAAACAATGAACCTATCATGGACCGGTATGCCTTTTGATCAACGGACTTACCTCCTTTGTTGAGGTCAACGTGCCCGTCGGCTCCCATAGGTGTCTTCGCGGGCATGGCGTCCTTCATCCCAAACCGCTTGAGAAGATCTTGTGTGTACTTCGTTTGGGAGATGAAGGTGCTGTCCTTGAGTTGCTTCACTTGGAACCCAAGGAAGTAGGTCAACTTGCCCATCATTGACATCTCGAACTTTTGTGTCATCACCCTGCTAAACTCCTCACAATACTTTTGATTAGTAGACCCAAATATTATGTCATCGACATAAATTTGGCACACAAAGAGATCTCCATCACAAGTCTTTGTAAAAAGAGTGGGATCAACTTTCCCAATCTTGAAAGCATTAGCAATTAAGAAATCTCTAAGGCATTCATACCATGCTCTTGGGGCTTGCTTAAGTCCATAGAGTGCCTTAGAGAGCTTATATACGTGGTCGGGATACCTGTCATCCTCAAAGCCAGGGGGTTGTTCCACATATACCTCCTCCTTGAGTGGCCCGTTGAGGAAAGCGCTCTTCACATCCATTTGGAACAGCCTAAAAGAGTGGTGAGCGGCATAGGCTAATAATATTCGAATAGACTCTAGCCTGGCCACAGGAGCAAAGGTCTCCTCGAAATCCAAACCTGCGACTTGGGAATACCCTTTTGCCACAAGTCGAGCCTTGTTTCATGTCACCACTCCGTGCTCGTCTTGCTTGTTGCGGAACACCCACTTGGTTCCCATGACGTTTTGCTTTAGACGTGGCACCAGGCTCCAAACTTCATTTCTCTTGAAGTTGTTGAGCTCTTCCTGCATGGCCAACACCCAGTCCGGATCCTGCAAGGCCTCTTCTACCCTGAAAGGCTCAATAGAAGAGACAAACGAGTAATGCTCACAAAAAATAGCTAAGCGTGAGCGAGTAGTTACTCCCTTGCTGATGTCACCTAGAATCTGATCGACGGGGTGATTTCTTTGGATCGTAGCTCAGACTTGGGTTGGAGGGGCCCATGGTGCTTCTTCCTCCATAACTTGTTCTTCTCGTGCTCCCCCTTGATCACGCTCCTCTTCTTGAGGTATCTGTCCATCATCTTGAGTTGGGGGATGCACCAGCATCGAGGAAGAAGGCTGATCTTGTTCCTGTAGTTCCTGTGGTCGCACATCACCTATCGCCATAGTGCGCATTGCGACCGTTGGAACTTCATCTTCATCTATATCATCAAGATCAACTTGCTCTCTTGGAGAGCCATCAGTCTCATCAAATACAACATCGCTACAGACTTCAACCAAACCCGATGATTTGTTGAAGACTCTATACGCCTTTGTATTTGAGTCATACCCTAGTAAAAACCCTTCTACTGCTTTGGGAGCAAATTTAGAATGTCTACCTTTCTTCACCAGAATGTAACATTTGCTCCCAAATACACGAAAGTAAGAGACATTGGGTTTGTTACTGGTAAGGAGTTCGTAGGAGGTCTTCTTGAGAAGGCGATGCAGGTAGAGCCGGTTTATGGTGTGACAGGCTGTGTTCACATCTTCCGACCAAAACCGCTCGGGCATCTTGAACTCTCCAAGCATCGTTCTCGCCATGTCGATTAACGTCCGGTTCTTCCTCTCTACTACACCGTTTTGTTGTGGTGTGTAGGGAGCGGAGAACTCGTGCTTGACACCTTCCTCCTCAAGATACTCCTCAACTTGCAGATTCTTGAACTCAGACTCGTTGTCGCTCCTTATCTTTTTTACCTTTAGCTCAAATTCGTTTTGAGCCCTCCTTAGAAAGCGCTTTAGGATCCCTTGGGTTTCTGATTTATCTTCCCCCAATGCTAAGGTAGGCAACGGGTCCAAAGAGGTCCATGTGAAGAAGCTCCAGTGGTCTTGATGTTGTCATCACATTCTTGCTGTGATGAGTGCTTCCCACATGTTTCCCTACCTGACATGCTGCACAAGGTTTGTTTTTCTCGAAACAAACATTGGTTAGTCCTAACACATGTTCTCCCTTTAGAAGTTTATGAAGGTTCTTCATCCCAACATGTGCTAGACGGCGATGCCAAAGCCAGCCCATACTAGTCTTAGCTATTAAGCATGCATCTAGATCGGCCTCCTCTTTCGAAAAATCAACTAAGTAGAGTTTGTCGTCTAATACACCCTTAAAAGCTAATGAACCATCACTCCTTCTAAAGATAAATACATCAACGTTTGTAAAAAGACAATTGTAACCCATGTGACACAATTGACTTACAGACAGAAGGTTGTACCCAAGCGACTCTACTAGAAATACATTCGAAATTGAGTGCTCGTTAGTGATGGCAATCTTGCCCAAGCCTTGACCTTGCCTTGGTTCCCATCTCCAAAGATGATCGTATCCTAGGAAACCTTGTTCTTGACATAGGAGGTGAACATCTTCTTCTCCCCTGTCATGTGGTTTGTGCATCCGCTGTCGATTATCTAGCTAGAGCCCCCGGATGCATAAACCTGCAAGGAATTAAGCTTGGGTTTTAGGTACCCAACTCTTGTTGGGTCCTACAAGGTTAGTCATAATTACTTTTGGAACCCAAATACAAGTTTTGTCTCCCTTGCATTTGGATCCCAACTTCCTAGCAACTACTTTTGCATTTTTACATGAAAGTACAAACGAAGTATTGCAAGCATGATAAATAGTTGAAGGTTCTTTGCACAATTTTCTAGAAACATGACACACAACTTGATTTCTCCTAGGCGCATGAGACACAACATGGTTGCGCCTAGGCTTATTTCTACTACAATCATAAGTAGAGCTAGAAGCAATCATAGCATGATCATAGTCTCTATCATTACAAACATTCCTAGAAAATTTTCTATCATAAAATGCAGGCATGACACTTTTGAGAACTACTAGCCATAGGGGCCTTCCCTTTCTCCTTGTTGAGAACGGGAGCCTTTTGGCTTGTTAAGTTCTTGGTTTCCTTTCGAAAACCAAGTCCATCCTTAATTGAGGGGTGTCTACCAACAGTATAGGCATCCTAGCAAATATTAATTTATCAAAATCAATTTTGCAAGTCTTAAGTTGAGCATTAAGACTTGCCACCTCATCATTTAATTTAGCAATAGAAATAAGGTGTTCATCACAAGAATTAACATCAAAGTCCTTGCATCTATTACAAATAACTACATGATCTACACATGATCTAGTTGCATTTGCCTCCTCTAGCTTAGCATTTAATTCATCATTTAAATTTTTTAAACTAGAGACAGATTCATGGCATGCACACAACTCAGAGGATAGCATTTCATTTCTTTTAATTTCTAGAGCAAGATATTTTTGAACACTAACAAATTTATCATGTTCTTCATATAAAATGTCCTCTTGCTTTTCTAAAAGTCTATCCTTTTTTTAGAGCATCAATCAATTCATTAATTTTCTCTACTTTGGCTCTATCTAAACCTTTAAATAAACTAGAGTAATCTACTTCGTCATCGGAGGATTCTTCATCACTAGATGAAGTGTACTTGGGTGTGTCCCGAACACGTACCTTTTTCTCCTTGGCCATAAGACATGTATGGCATTCGTTGGGGAAGAGTGAGGATTCGTTGAAGGCGAAGGCAGCAAGTCCTTCATCGTCGGAGTCAGAAGAGGAGCAGTCCGAGTCCCATTCCTTTCCAAGGTGCGCCTCGCCCTTTGCCTTCCTGTAGTTCTTCTTTTTCTCCTTCTTCCCGCTCTTTTCTTGTCCCTGGTCACTATCATTATCGAGACAATTTGCAATAAAGTGACCAGTCTTACCGCATTTGAAGTAGGAGCGTTTTCCTTTTGTTTTATTTCTGTTGGGGTACTCCTTGCATCCTTTGAGTGCGGTCTTGAAGCGCTTGATGATAAGCGCCATCTCATCTTCATTGAGTCCGGCAGCCTCCACTTGAGCTACCTTGCTTGGTAGTGCCTCCTTGCTGCTTGTTGCTTTGAGAGCAACGGACTGCGGCTCATAGATGGGTAGTGGACCATTCAAGGCGTCATCCACGTATCGTGCCTCCTTTACCATCATGCGCCCGCTCACAAATTTTCCGAGTACCTCCTCGGGCGTCATCTTGGTGTACCTAGGGTTTTCACGAATAAGATTGATAAGATGGGGGTCAATTACAGTAAATGACCTTAGCATGAGTCAGACGACATCATGATCCATCCATCTTGTGCTTCCATAGCTTCAGATCTTGTTGACCAGGGTCTTGAGCCTGTTGTAGGTCTGAGTTGGCTCTTCTCCTCTAATCATCGCGAACCTCCCCAGCTCGCCTTCCACTAGTTCCATCTTTGTGATCATAGTGGCATCGTTTCCTTCATGAGATATCTTGAGGGTATCCCAGATTTGCTTGGCGTTGTCCAAGCCACTCACCTTATTATATTCATCCCTGCAAAGTGAAGCTAGCAAGACAGTAGTAGCTTGTGCATTTTTATGAATTTGCTCATTTATGAAAACGGGATTATCAGTACTATCAAAATGCATTCCATTTTCAACAATCTCCCAAATACTAGGATGGAGAGAAAATAAATGACTATGCATTTTATGACTCCAGAAAGAGTAGTCTTCTCCATCAAAGTGTGGAGGTTTCCCAAGTGGAATTGATAGCAAATGAGCATTTGAATTAAATGGAATACGGGAATAATCAAATGAATAGTTTTGATTAACCGTTTTCTTCTTTGAAGAGTCATCGTCGTTGTCGTGTGGTGAAGAAGACGAGGCATCACTGTTGTAGTAGATGATCTTCTTGATGCGCCTCTTCTTCTTCCCGTCTCTCTTCTTTTGACTCGAGCCTGAGTCAGTAGGCTTGTCGTCTCTTGGCTCATTGAAGACAGACTCCTTTTCCTTGTCGTTGACCACCATCCCCTTTCCCTTAGGATCCATCTCTTCGAGCGGTTAGTCCCTTAGATGAAGAGTACGACTCCGATACCAATTGAGAGCACCTAGAGGGGGGTGAATAGGTGATCCTATAAAATTAAACACTAAATAGCCACAAAACTTAGTTATAGAAGTGTTAGTGCGACTAAGTAGTTTTGAGGCGAGTTCTTGTGGACAAAACAATCACAGAGAAAGCAATCACAAGAGACACGCGATTTTATCCCGTGGTTCGGCCAAGTAACACTTGCCTACTTCCACGTTGTGGTGTCCTAATGGACGAGGGTTGCACTCAACCCCTTTCAAGTGATTCGATGATCAACTTGAATACCACGGTCTTTTCCTTTAGTGTATTTTCCCGTTTGCGAGGAATCTCCACAACTTGGATTCTCTCGCCCTTACAATAGAGATCACAAAGAAGGCACAGAGTAAGGTTGGGAAGAGCAACACACACAAGACTCAAATCCGCAGCACAACCACGCACACAAGTCACGACTTGAGCTCGAAACACAACACACGGAGTTCGCAACTCAAATGGAGCTCAAATCACTAACACAATGAAGCGAATGCATGGGAGCGGAGTCTGGATGCTTTAGAATACTTAGAGAATGCTTGGTGTCCTCCTCCATGCGCCTAGGGGTCCCTTTTATAGCCCCAAGGCAGCTAGGAGCCGTTGAAGACCAACTTGGAAGGCCAATCTTGCCTTCTGTCGAGTGGTGCACCGGACAGTCCGGTGCACCACCGGACAGCCACTGTTCATGTCCTGTGCTCGATTTCTTTCCATATGGAGAGTAGCCGACCGTTGGTCCTCGGGATTGGTTGGCGCATCGGACACTGTCCGGTGTGCCCAACTGACCGTTGACGCGACCACGTGTCGCGCGAAGATTGCGCAGCCGACCGTTGGCTCACCGGATAGTCCGGTGCACCACCGGACAACCACTGTTCATGTCCGGTGAATTATAGCCGTACACCTCTGCTTTTTCCCGAGAGCAGCCAGTTCACCGCCGGCCAGCCTGGCACACCGGATACTGTTCGGTGCACCACCGAACAGTCTGGTGTGCCTGGCCAGAGTTGGTGTTGGCTGAACCTTTGCCAACTCTTTTTCCTTTTCTTCTCTTCTTTTGTTGGCTCTGTTTCTAGCACTTAGATAACCATGTTAGTACATAAAACAATATGCCAAGTCTAGAAACATACCTTTGTCTCTGATTTGCACTTCTCACACATTTTGCTCATAAGTACTTATTTAATGTGTTGGGCATCTATTCACCAAAATACTTATAGAAATTGCCCAAGGGCACATTTCCATTTCACCAAAGCTAGGGGAGCCGTTGTACTTATACATTGCAGCGGCTACAGAGGCGGTGAGCATGGTGCTGGTCACCGAAAGGACGACACAACATCCCCAGGGGAGTCAGAAAGTTCCCCCCGGAGAAGGTGGTGGTCCGACCACCACGATGGTGATGGAAGCTCAAGAGTTTGATGGCTCAGGACCAACCACAGGGGTCTGAACCATCCAGAAGCCAGTCTACTATGTTAGCGAAGTCCTCCATGAGGCAAAGGCCAGGTACCTTGAGACGCACAAGCTTATCCATGCTATACTTGTTGCGTCCAGGAAGTTGCGCCACTATTTTCAGGCACACAGAGTTGTGGTGGTGACCTCCTTCCCGTTAAGGACCATTCTCCACAACTCTAACGCCACATGCAACATCGCCAAGTGGGCCGCAGAGCTTGCTGAGTTTCAACTGGACTTCCAGCCTCGCCACGCTGTCAAGAGCCAGGTCCTGACTGACTTCATCGTGGAATGAACCCCTTCCCCGAGCGCTCCTAGGGGTCCGGATCCCGATTTGGACCCACACCTGCGGAGCCCAGGGTTCTGGTCTTCACCGAGCCCCACTCGACGCTCTTCTTCGACGGATCCACCCGCCAGTAGGCTGGCGGTGCTGGAGTGGTCCTTATCGACCCAAGCAGAGATCAAGTGAAGTACATGGTGCACCTTGAGTTCAAGGCCACCAACAACATGGCAGAGTATGAAGCACTGATTTTTGACTTGACTGCGGCCCTATCCCTAGGGATCCGACAGCTCCTTATGAAGAGGGACTCCTAGCTGATTATCAAGCAGGCCCGTGGAGAATGTAGCTGCAACGAGCCCAGGCTCGCAGCTTACCTCCTCCACGTAAGGAAGCTAGAAAAGGATTTCATTGCCCTGGAACTGCAACATGTTCCTCGGGCTAACAACTTAGCAGCAGATGAACTCTCCACGAGGGCATCAACTTGGGCACCCATGCTCGAGGGCGTCTTCGAAAGACGGCTGCTGAGACTTACCGCCCAGCCTGCCGAACCGAGCGAAGGGGGTGAGACTAGCACCTCGAAGCTAGCGGTCCCGGTGGCGTTCCACCTGCAGAACCCACCAAGGATTGTGTGTGCTACAGAGGGCCCTGCCAACCTCTTAGCGCCACAGCCAGTACCTTAGAGTGGTCCCGATGCATGGATCTCTGAGATCCGGGACTACCTGAAAGAAAATATCCTTCCTGAAGATCATGTGTCCGCAGAGCGTATAGTGCGGTTGGCTAAACAATACACGGTGGTAGAAGGGGATCTATACCGCCATGGCACCAACGACATTCTCATGCGGTGCATCACCCAGGAGGAGGGTCGTGAGCTACTCGCGGAGATCCATGGAGGAGAGTGCGGAAGTCATTCATCATCCCGCACACTGGTTGGTAAGGCCTTTCGGCACGGCTTCTACTGGCCAACTGCTCTCCAGGATGCAGATGAGTTTGTAAAGTCCTGTGAAGCATGTCAGTTCCATGCAAAGCAGATACACACACTGGCTCAGGCTCTGCAAATGATTCCACCCTCCTGGCCATTCGCCGTATGGGGGTGGATATCCTGGGACCATTCCCCAGGGCTATCGGCGGGTACCGTTTCCTCTTCGTCGCTATCGACACAATCACAAAGTGGCCAGAGGCCACCCCTGTGGTCAGTATCACCTAGGGTGCTGCTGTTGCCTTCCTCAAGTCGATTATTTGTAGATTTGGGGTCCCAAGCCGTATCATTACGGACAACGGGACCCAGTTCAAAAGTCGGCTCTTCCAAGAGTATTGCGAGGGCATCGACACCCAGCTCTACTTTGCGTCTGTGGCTCATCCCAAGAGCAACTACCAAGCTGAGAGGGCAAATGCAGAAATCCTCAGGGGACTCAAGACACGCACCAATGACTGCTTAAAAAAGCATGGTGCAAATTATAATAACAAGCTTCCATGTGTACTATGGGGGAACCAGACCACAGCCAGCCGAGCTACCATGGAGACCCCGTTCTTCCTAGTCTACGGGGTTGAAGCCTGTCTTCCGCCGGAAATCATTATGGGCTCGCCACAGGTCCAGTCTTTTGATGAATCTATGCAGGAACAGCTAGTCGTGAGGACGTGGACTTCATCGACGAACATAGATGGCGAGCGGCGATCCAAAATGCACGGTACAACCAAGCGCTCAGGCGCTACCATCAGCGGTTTGTGCATAGTAGGGAGCTCAGGGTCGAGGACCTAGTCCTAAGGCGAGTACTGAACCGAGAAGGGCTCCACAAACTCTCCCCCAGTTGGGAAGGACCCTTCAAGGTGACGGAAATATGCCAACCCAGGTGTGTCCGCCTTGCCACAACAGAAGGAGTACCTCTTCCCAATCCCTGGAATATAGAGCATCTCCGTAAGTTCTATCCATAGAAGCAAAACTGGGGGTTGAGTTTCCTTCCTTTGTAACTAGGTTGCGCTTATGTGTATGTCAATCCGGTGAGGCCCGCCTCGTAAGCCCGGTCTGTTGGTCACACCCATGTATATCAAGTTATAAGGAAAAGATTTACCCCCCAAATGTGCTTTTGTGATGGTTCTATTCTACTTCAGTTTACGAGCATTATTTTTATCTAACCCACCCATATAGTTTTCCACCCTTGCTGGTATGATGACATCCGAATTGAGTAGTCAGGCTTGCAGTTTAGGACCCCTCTACTACTGCAGGGGGTCCGGCAACCTGGGGTCCAGTTCTAGAGAATGGGCGCTCGTCTCCTGGAGTGGTCCAGAGCTGTGTAGCTGCTTAGCATGGTTCCATACCCTAAGCCTGCACGCTCCACCACTCTGCAACGGGGGTCCTAGTATTTGGAACTGTGATCATGTGGGTCCGGGCATATGGCCTGGCTTCTCAGGCTAAATCCTGCAGGTCCTGTTGCATGAATCAAAGGATGAAAGATACCAGATGGTGGGTCCTACGGGTGTGCTCCTAAAACTTCAAAACCAAAGTTGTGTGTAGGTCCAGGTACCCGTCTAGAGGTAGGTAGTCTCAAATTGTAGAGACTACCTCCTAGGGACTAGGCAACCAATTTTCTCTTTGGTATACTGGTATCCATCCTCGACACGTCGAGCCTACCTCCTAGGGGGGCCAAGTACCAGGGGGAAGTTGATGACGCTACACACAACAAGGGCAAATAACATACAGATAAGTTCCAGTTGATTAACGGTTCTTAGAGTATGTTACAAAACCAAAAGTTATTATAGCCGCCCCAGCGGAACCCTTGCCTTGTTTCTACAGGATCGACTATTCGGCGTCGGCAGGATCACGCTGAAAGCGAGCGGCCACCGTCTCCATGGCATCTTGTACACTCTCCCGGGCGGCATCTTCTGTGGCGGCTACCGGACCATCGATCATCGACGCCAAGGATATGGCGGGGGAAGCACATCAGGACGTATTCAACCACCGCCCGGCAGAGCTTGCTGCCCTCTGTCTCTAGGCGGGCACCGAGGATCTGATCCAGGCGCCGGAGGCGATCGGCGGTGGAGTCCAGCACTGGGAGGGCATCGGAGATCAACACTGGCAGCTCCGACACTGGGATGGGGCTCATCGCTAGTGGCACCAGTGTCGTGCTTGCCTCGCCGGCCCACTTGGCGATGCGCTGGACCCCGGCGCGGTGTTCTGCCTAGAGATCCTCGAGGGCCTTTCTGGTGGCCTCCATTGCCTAGGGGCCCGACGCCGCCTGCGCCGCATTGAACTAGCGGATCTTCTCCTCCAGCTTCCTCTCTTTTTCCTCTACTTCGAGCTCGTGCTCGGCCAGCAACTCGCCCCGCCGGGTGAGCATTTCTTCCCTGAAGGCGAGATCCGTCTCTCGCCTGGCGAGGTCCGTCTCCCGCCTATCCAAGGACTGCTCCTTCGCCTTAAGGTTCTCCTCGGCGAGGGCGGCGTCGCTGGCCTTGCCCTCGAGCTCTTGCTGCCATTTCTGCATCCTTTCCACATCCTTGACCTGTTGGGCCCGCTGGCCTTCCAGAGTCTTGTCCAGAGCACTCAGCTTGGCCTGGTACTCTGTCATGAGGGCCTCCCGCTGGGTCATGGCTTCCTCCCTCCTGGCCACCTTCTTCTCCCTCCGAGACGCCTCCAACTCCCTGGCGCACACCCTTTGGAGGTCCCTCTTGTACTCCTTGTGGTCCCGCTCGAGTTGGGACCGCTCGAAGATGAACTATCGGGACACCGTCTTGGTGCGCTCCTCCAGTTGGGTGCGTCAGTCACTGATGCGCTGGTGCTCAGCCTCAAGCGCCTCCCACTCCCGCAAGATTGCTGCCCTAGTGTCACTAAGGACCTGGAGGGCATGGGACAACATGCGGGGGAGGGGGACTGGCGCAGCTTCTTGCTCGGCACCCGACCGGAGTCGCCGCCCAAACACCACCTCCATCTCCTCTAGAGAAGGCGGGGGGTTGGAGCTGGACGCGCCTCCTGCGTCACCGCCAGTGTCGGGAGTGGGCGCGGATCCCCCAGCTGGGACCTCCTCCACCACTGCGACGCCGCATGACGCTGGCGCCACTGCCGCCGGACCCCCGGCTGGGGCATGAGAAGCCGCTGGTGCTGTCTTGGCAGCAGCTGGGGGCGGACCGCCGGCACCACTCTCAGCATATTCCTGCTGCTAAGAGCCAGACCCGTCGGTGGGCCTGGTATCTAGCGGAGGAGGCGTGGCCTTGGGAGCAGCAGAGGAAGAAGCCCTGGAAAACAGATGATGGGTTAAGACTTGTCAGCATTATGATTAGGCTCAAAGAAAAAGGGACTACACTTACTTGGGGCTCTAGACCTTCTAGTGACCCTGGAAGCGAGGCGATTGCCGCTCCTGCTGTTGCTGTTGCTACTGTCGGTGCCCCTGGGGGTGATCACCCCCAGATGGTGGCGGTGGCGGTGGGACTGGAGGACTGACGCGCCTCTGAGCACCGTGGGCCTGGGAGCTGGCCTCCTCGGCCCCACCTGCAGTCCTCTGGCACTTCTGGGGGGCTCCGAAATGAGCGACCCATCAGCGCGACACAGCCTGCGTCACCTCTCCTCCTCCGACCCCCCGAGCTACCTGGGGCGGAGGCACCGCTTGCAGCCCCTTTACCCTTGTCCAAGGGGCTGGGGGCCACTGCGGGATTGGCGCTGGGAGCCACACCGATGGGCTAGGGACCTCCAGCTGGTGCATCGGAGATCCAGATCCCGTGAAGGGGGTCCTGGCCGCCGGTCTAGCGAACCGCCACGCCGCTGTCGTCGAGGGTCGACAGCGTGGCCAAGATCGCCATCCTCAGGCCTGGGTCATCGTAGAGCGCAGGGATGTCCCGGGGGAGTATCAGGGATTCAGGGACAAAAGTCTCCCCGGTAATCCCCCCACCAGGAGTTCTAGCTCGTCCCAGGATAGATCGGTACCCGGCCTGCGCTGGATCCTACCGATGTCGTTCGGGCCGGTGAACCAGCAGGATAGGCGCGACCTCCTCTACAGCGGCGTGATCCGGCGCTTCAGGAGATCGCCGACCACGTGCATTGATGTCAGGCCGCCTGTAGCCAAGACCTTGATTCTGTCCAATACAGGCAGGAACTCTGGTGAGAGGGATGGCTTGGTCCTCCATTGCTTGCGGGTCGAGCGCTGGCCCATCGCTCGGTAGGATGAGGCGATCGTTGGCCTCGGTGCTGGCAATCACCTAGTCGCTGCGCCAGTTTTCCCACCTCGCACCGCCAAAGGTGGTGATGTAGACTACGGCCGGATCTGGCCTCGTCTGGAAGTAGTAGGCCCCGATGTGGTCCCTAGTCTTCCCGGACTTGACCAGCACGAAGAAGTAGCGGAAGAGGGAAGTGCAGGGGGCCACACCTACGAACATCTCGCAGAGGTGGACGAAGATGGCTACCTGGAGGACGGAGTGGGGCATGTGGTGTTGAAGCTGAAGCCCGAACTCCTCCAGCAGCAGCAGAAAGAAGGGCGAAATCGACAGCGCCAACCCACAAGAGATGTAGGAGGTGAACAGCACGAACTCCCCGGCAGCGAGATCGCCAAGGGGGGCAGCGCCGACATGGATTCTTCCGGTGAGCCCTGGCGTGATCCACCTAAGCAGGCCACGCACTAGATTAAGCGCTTCCTCAGACTGAAAGCGGTCAGGATGACCAACCGAAGCCATGGCGAGTGCGGCAGCGCGGGCGTGGAGAAGAGGAGCACGAAGGCAAAGGGGCGCAGCCGATTGGGAGAGAATGCGAAAAGGTAACTACTACACGCGGGGTGAATCCTTTTTCAAGGAAACCTGAATTCCTTGTTCAAGGAAACCCTTCTGCGTGCCCCTGAATCATCGCAGGAAATCCCATTCGACGGGCACCTAGGACCCGGGCGGCCCAGTCTGTGACACGGGGGCCGGGTCCACAAGTCATACGGTTTGTGAGCCGGATTACGGGTGCGGAAAGAGCGAACCGCTGCACGCGATAGCGTGCCGCCTGGGGGGCCACTGCAGAAGACAAAAGGTTATCTTTAAAACCAATGCAGCGGCAACAAGGCGCCCCGCGCGTGGCCCGACGAAACCACCAGGCGTGGGGCCGTAGGTCAGTCAGCCGCGGAGACAGATATGGCAGTTGATGTGACCGAAGGTGGATTGACAGTGGGCGCGTTAGTGGACGTGCTAAAACAGCGCGCCAATCACCAATCAGGCCATGTTGAGGCAAGGTGCAAGCTTTGGCCCCACCTGCAGGCTCGCATCCTCCCTAGAGGTGGGCCCGGGGGCCACTGTCGGTACCCGAAAACTAGGGTACCCCTTACAGCTGTATAAAAGCATAGTACCCACGCGGCTACTCTTAGTCGCGTGGTAAAAGAGCTGTATGTGGGACCAGGCCATGACTCGCCCCAGCCTCGGGCGACTACTCTAGGCCAGCAACAGCGCCTGACCCACCACATGGGCGGGTCCGGGGCCGCCACGTGTCCAGAGAAAGTGATATACTCCAAGGCATCAACAGTGAGTCCGGACCCCTATGGGAAAGTGCCGGACCCCTGTATATACGGTCCAGGCCTCCAAGTTTGGTCTAGGACCTCCACGTGTGTGAACCGGACCCCTAGTATGGGATCCGGACCCCCCGTATGGGGTCCGGGCCACCAATAGTGGGGTCCCAGGGTTCCAGGATAGAACATACCCGGGCCTTAATCAAGACCTAGGCGGGGGTCCGGAGCTGACACGTGTCCAGACCTGATCTGGTGGGATCCGGACCTTATCACATACACTCCTGCTCCCCGCCTAGGCAGAGATCCAATGCTGCCATGTGGCCTACTGCGCGCGGCATAAGCCAACGGGCGGAGCCTGACATAAAGCCTCTGGGCTACGCACGTCTTGGCATTTATTACGGATAAGACGTGCGTCTGACCATTCCAGTGACAGGCGGCGCGCCCAGTCCACGTTTTGTGGGCCGTGCAGTTACTCACACGTTACCATAGCGAGGGCAATGACTCACCATTAGTCGTACGCTTCCAAGAAAAGGGTTACTGCCTATCAATGCTGCATGGACTGTAGTCATCATGACTCCCGCTGATTACTCATGCGTTACTAAGACAGAGGGAGCAACACAGTGTCCAGTAAAGATCTTGGTGTGCTGTCAGCATTAATTATTCACATAATGTATTTCTTCCATTATGCTCCTGGGCCCGCATGTCAGGGCTCAGCATCGTTGTATGTGCCTCCCTTAAACGATAAAAGGGAAGGCACACAACGTTACAAGGGACACACTGAATACAATTTACACACAGTGGAGGTAGGGTATTACGCTCCAGCGGCCTGAACCACTATAATCCCTCGAGTCCTCTTGTGTTCATCCGAAATTCACCAGACACGCAAACTCTTAGGCCCCCTCCTCATCTTAGGATTAGGGCGGGTGCATTCCACCACCCGTCCGGAGGATTTTCCCTCCGACACGTACCCAAGAAGACTTCCCGATCGGTCACCCATCCCAAGATTTCTCCAGGCCAAGCACCGCTTAACTTGGAGGTTCTTTCGAGATAGGCTTCCGAAAAAGAATACACACCTTGTTGGTATAGATAATTTATTATTTCTATTAAGCCTTGGGCCAGGATACCACACAATCCACCGGGCCAAAATAACACAATCCACCCCCCTTAGAAGACCAACATTCTCGTCGGTCAACCCCAAGCCAAGAACCTCCCCTCTTGGCCACGTCTGTGTGTCTAGTGTCTTCATATGCCATGCCATGTGATCACTCGGGGCCCACATGTTCCATATACCCAAACATGTAGCCCACACATGCCTGTGAAACCGTGAGGGTCGGCTCTGATACCATTTGTAACACCTCGTACACTCCCGAACCGGTGGTGCAAACTCCTTGCAGCCCTCTAGGATCATATATCATGCCCTCCATACAGACCAACACGAGTCTTTTATGCGCACTTTGTCCTCACTAATGCAAACCCGACACTACTTCTTGGTCGGTTACCCATCCTAAGATTTCTCCAAGCCAAGCACGCTTAACTTGGAGGTTCTTTCGAGACAAGCTTCCGAAAAAGAAGATGCACCTTGTTGGTATGTGTTGGGGGCCTTCGTCTTCCGAAGGTCCTCAAAAACATAATTTAACAATGTTTTCCGAGTGTAATATGTGAACAGGTGCCTTCGGTCTCGAATCATAATCACACAGTGTGAAAAGCACGAATAATACGAAGGTTGGCGCAGCGTCGAAGCTACGTGCAAGGGAGCTTCGGCATGACGACAGAAAAGGGAACCGACTTAAAAGGGAAAAGGCTATTTAGACCTCGGTGGATTACCTTAAAGTTATTAGCAAATGTAAAAGGGTCTGTATGTAATTTTACATGGGCTGTGTCCCGTGCCTATAAATAGATGAACAGTACCCCCGTACTGTTCACGCTGACTGGTACTTGCCTTTGCGTCACACTTGAACTTTTTGCCTTCTGTCAAGCCGAAGGTACTTTTGTAATTCAATATTGTTTCTGTCTTTCCATGATGATATAATAAGAATGAATTAACAATGTTATATGATTGTTTATGTTGTCTCTTATATTTCATATGCTTCTTCTTTTATTAATATAAACTACAATGATGAAGGTATGTCCTTCATGACCTTCGTCTGAAGATCATTATATCCTAAGGGGAATAATACTTCGAAGGACAAAGGGCATTAATATTTAATATCTTGTGTTGCCTTGTTCTTAATTCATAGTATTTGAGAACAAGTCCCCAACATTGGCGCCCACCTCCGGTGAACCCTTTTTCGACCACCTTTGGCAAGCACTGACCTTCGTCATGCCACTGAAGAAGGCTTCAGCGCCAGGGGCTGCCGCACTGCAGCCACTGGACCCGAACCAGGAGACCCTTTCTCTGTGAGAGGCCCGAAGCCAGAAGAGGAAGGCCAATAGTCCAACACTCCAGGAGGAGGAGTTGGACCAAGAAATCAGAAACATGGAGATAATCCATCAGCAAGTGCAAAGATAGAAGGAGAAGATGGCCCGACTGGCTGACCCTCAAAGGCAGATCGACGAAGCCACTGAAGAAGTACGCCATCTTGTTCAAGACGAACAAGATCGAAGGCCCCAACACAGGGAGCTTCATCAAGAAGGCTTGTTCAACAACAATGGATGGTATGATGATTTTAATCATGATACATTTACTTTTGATGATTCTTCTCCCTTGGCAGCAGAACTGCAGGCTATCCCATGGCCCCCATCATACAAGCCACCTCAGCTTCCCATGTATGATGGGCATTCAGACCCGAAGCAGTTTTTGATGAGTTATGAAGCAACTATATCTTCATATGGAGGCAATGCAGCTGTCATGGCCAAGTCCTTCGTCATGGCAATTCGGAATGTGGCCCAAACATGGTATTCTTTTCTTCGGCCAGGGACCATTACTTCGTGGCAGAAGCTCAAGGATATGATGGTGACAAGTTTCCAAGGCTTTTAGACGAAGCCAGTCACATCTCAGGCCTTGTTTCAATGCACGCAAGATCATGAGGAGTACCTCTAGGCATATGTCCGAAGGTTCTTGCGTCTTAGAGCACAAGCGCCTACAGTGCCCAATGAAATTGTCATTGAGGCCATAATTAAGGGGCTTTGTCTAGGACCTACTGCCCAGTATTTCGCTAGAAAGCCCCCACAGACTCTGGAGAAGCTGCTTCAGAAGATGGATGAGTACATCTGGGCTAACAATGACTTCCGCCAAAGAAGGGAGGAAGCATACAGGTTCTCTGAAATGACCAGGGGCTTCGGAGGAAGAATCCACCCGAGGCACGTCAGGTCAATTCACAACTCCTCCTAGAGTGATGATAGAGGAAGTCAACAACAGAGGCCGCAGTATTCTTCACAAGCTTTGGGGCAGCAAGAAAGCTCTTTCCGGTCGCCAGCTCCAAGAGGCAGAGGCGCCAGGGGCTTCAGAGGAAGATATGGGGACCAGCCCAGAAAGATCTACTGCCTATTTTGTGGTGAAGACAAGGGCCATAATACAAGAACGTGTCAAATCACCATCCAAAAGAAAAAAAAATTGCAGAAGTCGAAGCCCGGCAAAGTCAACCAAAGCAGGTCATGCACACTGCTTCGTGTCATTCACCCTACATACCAGAATATGTGGGTAATCATCCTGCAGCTTCTGTTGCTTTGGCTAGTCAGCCGCAAGTTTCTTGGCCACAGCTTCCACCTCCGTCGCCGCTATAGCCTGCTTACTCACATGGTCAGCAGCCAAAAGGGAGCCAACAGACCCATCAATAGTGAGATTTCAGGGAGGGGTCCGAAGCTCGCACAGTTAACAGTACTGTGCCAGAATCAAAACACATATATTGAGAGATATCCTCCCTTTGGCACAGTTTTACATTCACTGTCATTTTCTTTTTAATAAGGAACAATCAATGTAAACCTAGTTTTCTTGTCATTTTTAATTTCCTGTACTAGCTTCGTTTATGTCAAAATGAAATATACCTTCGTCACAGACTTACGAAAATGTCGAAGCTACAAAGAGATATTCCTTCAGGAGTGCAGAGCTAAAAATTGCAGTGAAAGTTTCACCGAAGCAACAAAAAGTCGTTCTTAAAGAGCACAACGTAAGTTGTCGAAGCTTCAAAAAGTCGTTCCCAAGGGAGCACAGTGTAAGTTTTCTGCTCAAAAGTCGTTCAAATGGAATGCAGAGCCAAATACCGCCGAAATATAAGGCGAAGCGAGAAAAGTCAACGTGAATACCGCCGAAATAGAAGGCGAAGAAGTTCAAAAGACGTTCCTTAGGGGATGCAGAACTTACACCGAAAAATAAGCGGTGAAGCCGAAAAATAAATGGCAAAGAGATTTTTGATGGTTCTTAAGGGGACACAGATATTGTGTTTCAGCGTGGGTATGTGTCTTCGACATTAGCATCATTCCTTGCATCATATCATCGCATCATATCGCATAGCATCGCATCATACATCATATCACATCAATGACATCAAATGAAAACGAAGCCGATCTTCGGGCAATACTTTACAAAGAATGAAAATTTGCCAAGGCACAAAGTAAGCTGAGAATTACAGCTTCATCAGTTCTGATGCGGAAAAATGATCTATTGTTCACGAAGCATTGATGTCTTACAAAGTATGAATGATTTTTACAAAGCATAAAAGGTTTTCTTTACGAAGCATGAAAAGAACGGAAGGTGTTTTTTTGCCGAAGGCTCAAAAACGGTATGTACATAAAGTTTCATGCATCGCAAAGAACTGAATTACAAACCATTCATATATTACATTCAAATCTATAAGCATCAAATATTACAACCATAGTCCAGCAAATGTTACATTAATATTCTAGAAATGTTTTTACAATAGTACTCTTCTTCCTTCAGAACTTTTTCTGCAGCTTCGCTCAGCAGTTTGGTCACAACTTCGTCCACAATAGCTTCGACCATGTTAATAATTTCTATTGCCTTCTTTGTTTCTGGGTCGGCCAGTGGGTTGAATGGCTCTGGGGGAAGAGATAGTTCAGCTGCGGTAGAAGACATAAATTAGTTCGAAGTCACAAAAATAAACAACAAAGTTAAAGGCCATCAAGTAATACCTATCCGTCTTTCGAGTTCTGCAGCTTTTTCAGCTGCTTTTGTTGCTTCTCGAGCATCATGAATATCTTTTTTGCTCTTCTTCATTATTTCATGGGCCATCCCTCGGCCACCATTTTCCCATATATCAGTGAAAAATTTTCCGCCTATTGAGCTTGCTTCGGCCGAGGGGTCCTTCGAATCGTCGATAGAGAAGGCATCTTCGGCCTGGGCCAAGGTTTTAACATGTTCGCAACCTGCCTTGTCCAAAATGGCTGCAACTGCCCTCGCACCAGAGAATGCACAGACGTTCCCACGGTCACTCAAAATTTCTTCCAAAGCTTCTGCTTCACCGCTGATCCACTCGATTACGCCCTCAGGGTCGCCCCGTATGAAGTTGTCTTCGCTTGAGTACGCGCCCACATTGGCAAAGCTAGTCTTTATATTTTTACGCACTCCACAGATTTTTCAAAGCATCTTTCTTTTGATGCGCGAAGTTCTGCAACTGTTTTCTCAAAATAATTTTTCCAGTACTCACTGGCATCTCGATCAGCTTCGGCAAAAGCGCATTTTAATTTGGCCTCAGCTAATTGTTTCCGAAGGTCTTCAATTTCACTTTTCTGGGCCTCACCTTGAGCTTTGGAACTAGCCTCGTCTTCTTTTATTTTGCTCACCAATGAAATAAATATTTTATCTTTTTCAAGGCCTTCGTTCCTTAGTTCAATCACTTGCGAACGAAGGTTGTTCTGAGCTATTGTGCATCCTTCATCTTCGATATTTTTCTGTGCCCTGAGGGCATTGCTAAGGATCAAGCCCTGCAAAAGGAGCATAGTATTAAGTATAAACAAATGAAAAAATTCGTTTAAGTACAAAAATTGATTTTCACACCTTTATACTATTATATGCTAAACTGTCGGCCAATTCATCCTTCGATAGTACTGAAAGCCCATCTTCTAATGTTGGGAATCCGAAGCTTCTGCTCATCTCCCGGTAGACAGATATCTCTTTGCTGCCCGGGAGACAGTACAAAAAATCCTCTTCTCCACTGTCGTTAAACACTAATGCCCCCTTCGGATATTTCAGCTTCTGGGCATAGTGTTGAGCTTCTCGTTCTTCTTCTTTAGAGAGTCTTTTTCTCGAAGCATGACAAATGATATATTCAATACTTTCTTTTAAAGCTTCGGGAGCAGGTGCGACAATTTTCTTAGGCAAACTTTGCTCTATAGCCTCTTCCTCTACTGCCTTCTCTTCAATTTCCGAGGGTTGTTTATCAGTAGGCTCTGAAGGCCCAGCTTCGGCGCTAGCCTGGCTCACTGCAGCTTCAACTTCGGTTGGTTTTGTTTCGGCTTCGATTTGCATTTTCGAAGCCTCGGCAATTTTCCCTGAAGGAATAGAACTTGAAGCCTTTACTGACTCTAGCACATCTAGTACACTTGCCATTCTTTTTCTTTTGGGAGTCACCGCAAGGCCTTTTTGTGCCTTCCGCACTGTCACTTATGCTGAAGGCTTAAAACTTCTAATGTTTTTGTTCCTTCGATTTTTGGCTCCTTAGTTTTATCAGTCTTCGGCTTAGCTAACTTGGCTGAGGGTGCCTTCGGCATTGCAGTCGGCTCTTCAATCTTCTGCGTGGGAGAAGCAGGTCCTTTCGCTTCAGTAGCTGAAGAAGTTTCCCCGCTAAAGTTAGGCACTATGTCCGGTTCAATATAGCGGGGCCGGTGGGTGAGGCCTTTCAACTTTTTACTCTTTGGTGCAGGCTCGCTTGGAGCAGCCGAAGCGGCAACCTTTCCAGAAGTTGCACCCTTCCTTTTCTGCCCCCGTGGCGGGTAGCGATAGTCAGGGTACACAAATCCAATAGCATCAAAAACCCTATTTAATCTGTTCTTTTTTCGGCTCCCGAAGGCCGCAGATAGTGTATTATCTTCGGACTTGGAATATGCTCCAAGTAACTCATCGCTAGTATTTTCAACACACTTCAGCCAGTCATCATATGGTTCGACAAACTGGTCTCCAAACCTGAAGGTGTACTTCAATCGAACCAGGCCGCCTTCGCTAGGGTTAGTGATGGTTTCTTTCGGCATTTCCCAGCTGTCTATCAGTGGCCATATCATGTAGGCTACATGTTCCTAAACTAAGTCTCTTGTCCCAATAAAAGAGCAAACTATGCTCAAGGCCCTTCGGCATGCTTCGGCTGCCTCATCAATTTCTACCTTTGGCTTTCGGAGGCCGAAGCGGGACCAGATGGGGCACATGATGATCTCTTTAAAGTCTTCTCTCGCCTTCAAATCATTTTTCACATAAAACCACTCTTCCATCCAGGCTCCGGGCCATCTCTTCCGAAACGTTGGCACTGGGTAGCTTGCGCCAGAGTGAGCAACGAAGCTATAGCAACTGAAATTGTTATGATATTGTTCTTTACCCTAGGGCTTCGTCTCATACGAAAGCTCGTGCATACTGCAAAAACATCTTGCGCTTGGCTCTAGACCTTGACTCCTCACAGCCCAGACGAAGATCCCCATTCTAATAATTGCTTCGGGAGTGATCTGGTGAAGGAAAATCTGGTATGTCTTTAAAACTTCAACCACAAATCTGCTCAACGGGAACCAAAGTCCAGCTTTGAATTAGAAGCTTCGGAAGATCACAACTTCGTTTTCTTCGGGAGCAGGAACGACCCTGTCTACGTCAGCCCTCACAATACACATATCTCGAAAATACCTTCCTCTCATATTATCAAGATGACTCTGTTTGATGGTTAATTTCCCGAAGACTGCATGACTTGGTCGCCAGGGCCGATCTTCAGAGTCTTCGCCTCCACTCTCCATATCATAGCTGTCGCTATCATCAGTATCTTCAAACAAGCCTTCCAGTATCTCTTTAGTAATCTTCTCTATATTTGTTTTTGCTATTAATTCAATAAATCTAGAAGTCTTCTCCTCAAGAAGCTTCTCCTCTTCGGTTAGCTTCGTCTCAGCAAATGTCCTCTTGTCTTGAGACATCTTCTCTTCAGAGATGACGAAAACGTGTCCTTCAAACCGAAGCTCAAAAGCTTGAGAGCTATCAAGCGCTAGTAACCACAAGCTATAAAATTGAGAAAATAAGGCAAATGGCACAAGCGGTGTATCAAGTGCAGTTGGTGTGAGCTCCTATTTATACGCCCAGTGCGCTCCAAGTTGGAGGGCCCCGTCTGTCATTGACTGTTGCTATTCTAGCAAAGGGAAGGTGTTTTTTCGGACCTTCGGCTTAGGGCCTTCGTCCATGTTGCAATCTGAATTTTTCATTCTAACAAATTAATATTGCGAGGGGCTACTGTTAGGGGGCCTTCGTCTTCCGAAGGTCCTCAAAAACATAATTTAACAATGTTTTCCGAGTGTAATATGTGAACAGGTGCCTTCGGTCTCGGATCAGAATCACAAAGTGTGAAAAGCACGAATAATACGAAGGTTGACGCAGCGCCGAAGCTACGTGCAAGGGAGCTTCGGCATGACGACAGAAAAGGGAACCGACTTAAAAGGGAAAAGGCTATTTAGACCTCAGTGGATTACCTTAGAGTTATTAGCAAATGTAAAGGGTCTAGATGTAATTTTAACGGGCTGTGTCCCGTGCCTATAAATAGATGAACAGTACCCCCGTACTGTTCACGCTGACTGGTACTTGCCTTTGCGTCGCGCTTGAACTTTTTTCCTTCTGTCAAGCCGAAGGTACTTTTGTAATTCAATATTGTCTCTGTCTTTCCATGATGATATAATAAGAATGAATTAACAATGTTATATGATTGTTTATGTTGTATCTTATATTTCATATGCTTCTTCTTTTATTAATATAAACTACAATGATGAAGGTATGTCTTTCATGACCTTCGTCTGAAGATCATTATATCCTAAGGGGAATAATACTTCGGAGGACGAAGGGCATTAATATTTAATATCTTGTGTTGCCTTGTTCTTAATTCATAGTATTTGAGAACAAGTCGCCAACAGTATGGATACTCTATTAATTCTATTAAGCCTTAGGCCAGGATATCACACAATCCACCAGGCCTGAATATCACAAAGAGAACATTGTTTCTGCTAATTAAATAACTAAGCATCACACTTAAATATATATTTGAGGGAGGCCTAATATTTTGGGGGCTCTGGGCAGCCGCCCAACTTGCCCCAACCTAGGTCCGACCCTGCCTATGTAGTTTAGTAAAAAATATTTAGAACTCACTAACAACTTATAAAAACACTAATATTTTTTACCATTCTTACACTTATCCCAAAGTGACAAAAATAAATGAAGGGCAACCTACAGAATCAAAATGATTTAATCTCTTTAGTCACTCCTTTGAGAGAGCACCGACTAAAGCATTGTTTTGATGGTATAATATAATATTTTTGTATATATTATAGGAACAATATAGCTTGCTCGATGATAGAGAGGCTTTTAACATCGTAGTCCAAAGAGTTGTGAAGGGCATGATGTATGATGCACGGGTTAGGGCTGTGGTCGTTTGGCACAAGCGCTAAAAGAGTAACATGACTAAAGAGGCGGCTAAGAAGATACACCTCACAGCTGCATAATACAAGGAGAGCGAGGTGGATTGACTAAGTTAGCACCAAGATGCTTGGTTGTGGTTGTGTGAGTACTAGGCTTCGGAGGAAGTGGCTGAGGAGCCATTATGGTTGTGTGTGGCATCAACCATACTTAAACTTTTAAAAACTTTATATTTTCCATTATAATCAAAGAAGGGGATGTGTAGGAGACTGATGTGTTTGAAGCAGCATCCAGCAAGGGGTGAGTTTGATTCTTGTTGCTTGTCTTTTATTTCCTTTTTTAGCATACCATATTTTTGTTTTGTCCTCCGTTACTATTAGGAGGAGTTCATAGCCAGATATGACAGAAATTGTGGCAACTGGTTTAGTAAGCCTGGTTTCCAACACTCTAGGACTGATGGTCACACTGGCAATAACACCTGATATGTGAAATCGTTGTTAATTTTATTTCTTAAACAAATCTATGAACATGTAATCTTGTATTGCAAGCTTCTTGAGATGGCATCCACCCTTTAGTTATCAATGTTTTTTTGTCGAGGGGCACAAGAGTCCAGATTCATATCACCTAGAGATTCTATGCGACGAAAATACGACACAAAAGCCGGTAAGTACGAATATTAACTCGATTATCTAATTTCAACATTTTCTCTCTCTACGTTGGAATTAATGTATTTTTCATTTCAATTGAAATCAATGTTTTGTAGGGTCTCTATATTAAAACTTTGTGGGAGAAACATGGATAGAATATGGACTAGATGATAGTTGAGTTTGACACCGTGTCAACTTATGCAACCGGTGGAGATGTGCTACATAGGAGGCACGTTAACTTGTGTTGCCATTTCATTTCGATAATTGTGATTCAATATATTGTATATATTATAATACTTTGTGTAGGTTTCCTATCAATGACGGTGTTGTGGACTACCGAAAGTTATAGTAGGTAGTCGTCTTCCTGTATTAGGACTAATTGGTCGTAGCGAGCATCTACACAGGAGGAAGAGCTAATTGAGCAGCAACAGATGTAGCAAATGCAACAACAAATGCAAATTATGCAATCACAATAGATGATGTAGAGTATATGGATGCAACAAGTAATAGATCGACTTCAATTTAGTCATTTGTCAGGTTTTCAAATGATTCTAAATGCACAAGTGATGATTAATTTACTCTCAGACATATGATAATGTTAGACCTTAGTACGACACAACTCCAATTCCACCAGCAAACCCCCTCGCCTTCACATGCTGATGCATCACAAGTAAACTAGTATATTCTGATCAAGTTAGAGTTCTAAATCATAAACATGAAACCATTTCTCTTGTTATAGGTTTCAAAGACTGGTTCCCAAGACCAAGTGATGTTGTCGTTGCCGATGCCGTGGGGATTTGCTCCATTGCCGTCGCAAATGCCACTGTAGACGCCTCAGATGTCGCTGCCTCAGATGCCACCACCACAGATGCCATGGGGATCTCCTCCCAGGAGGCAGCCATAAATGATGTGGTGTAACACCCTGATTTTGGGGTATAAAATTTCTTTCTAATTATCACCAAAAATCATGTGTTACTCTTCCTTTTCTCACTCTAGGCTTTCTCTCTCTCTAGATTATTTCTCTCTTTTTCCTTTTGATTAGAAGTAGCTTAAACTAGTGGAGGTTAATTATTTATTTTTGCTAAAACCTTATGATTCATGACATGTTGCATCATGCTGAGCTTAAGATATTCTTTGAAGTGTTGCACATGTTTGAATTTATTTGAATGTGAAACCTAGTTTGAGTTTGAATTGAAAACCCTATAGAAAAATAAATAGAAAAGGCATTAGAAATTCCAGGAAAATAGGAAAAGCTAATTCGGCCCAAGGCAGCCCATTAAGCCCAGCCAGGTCGCGTGCCCTCGCGCCCGTGCCGCCTGACAGGCTGACCCCGCCTGTCAGCGGCAGTTCTCGCTCGAGCGCGCTCTCCCTCTCTCTCTCGTCGTCCAGTGGGACCAGCCTGTCGGCGCCAGTTTCCCTTCGCCCGTTCGCCCTCTCTCTCTCTGTTTCGTGGGCCCGGTTCGCCAGCCGCCGAGCCGTTGCCCCGTGCGTCCCCTTTACTCTCTCTGCGCCGTGGACCTGCCTTGTCAGTTCCGCCTTCCTCGCGCCCGCCGTGGACTAGCGCGTGCACACTCTTCCACGTCGCCGGGTTTCTCGGCCACGACGCCCACCCACTCGCCCAGCTCCCTTTTTAGAGCCCCGCCAGTGCCCCACGCACACCCCTCACCTCATTTCGCACAGTTTCACCCTCTCTTGCGCTCTGCCCACGCCGCCAGACGCAGCCGGAGACCCGCGCCCGTGTTCCCGGCTATCCAGCTCGCCGGAGACCGCGCCCAGCCTCCCCGAGATCCGCCCCAAGGTGAGACACCCGTCCCCGTGCCCAATTTCCCTTATTTAGCCCTTTGTTCGTCCAATTTTTCGCCGGTGCTCGACCGTGGCGGTCCACCGTGCTCGCGCAGTGGCCTGCCGATTTAGCCTGGTCTAGTTCACCGGAGTAGTTCCCTGTGTCACCCCTGTCTCTGCTGAAGCCAGCCCAGGCCATAGCGCGCCTTAAGTCCCCTCCCCTTGGCCGGAATAGCTCACCGGAGTTTCTCCGACCCGCCCGAGGTCTTCTCACCGCTGCTCTCCCCTCTCTACCCATGGATTCATGGCCTCTTCCCCGCCATTAAGTTCGCCGTGGCACCCTCTTCCCCTCTACCCAACTCCGGCGACCCCGGAGCCACCCTAGCTTGCGCCCGCCTCAACGCCGGCAACTTCACCGCCGCGGAGAGGAGCGGCGCCGCCTGCAGCCGTCTGTTTCCCCGGTCTGATCCCCTCCGTCCGATTCAGATCGAACGACCTGGACCGTGGGATACTGCTTCGCACACACACGCCTGACGCCCTGGCCCGCCTGTCAGCGCCACCCGCAGCCGCTCATCCGCCTCGGTCTGATTCTCCCCGTCCGATCTTGATCGAACGGCTCGACCCGTTCGGACCCCGTTCGGAACCCCCTCGAACCCCTTCGGACCCCTCCCCGTCCGATCTCGATCGAACGGCTCGGACTCCCTCGAACCTCTGTAGCCGTCCGTTTCCCCTCTGGCATTGGACCCCGCTCGGTCAATGCGCTCTCTCCCCCTCTGTCGCTGACACTCCCTGTCCCACATGTTAGCGCTCGCCCGCCCGCGCACGCGCCCTCGACCGCAGATCTAATCTGAGCCGTCAGTTGCTGATCTAACGGTTAGATTTACCCGATACCCCTTCACATGGCTGTTTTGCTTAAGAAACCCCCTGGTTTTAGGAAATCAATTTTCCCGTCCTCTATTTTAGCGCATAGGTCCCTGATTTGTTTTAATTAGAGCCCTGGACTTTTATTTAATCATAGAATTAGCCCTAATTTCATATTTTGAATTCCCAAACTTGTTCACTTACTGTCTGCACACTCTAATTTTTAGGATTGAATATGAACTAGTATAGATGTAGTTTTATTTATTTAATAAAAGGAGAACCTTAGAGATTTAATCATGCTTAAACTTGTGAGATTAATGATAGGTATTACATGAGTTCATCTCTATTTTAAATTATAGGTCACAATAAAATAAATTGATCTATTATTATGTACTTATAAATAACACTTAGGGAAATAATAATCTATTTCCAAATAAAGTTAATGTATGCCATAATTTATGTTATACTTTGAATCTGTTATCCCTTATGTAGTATTGTGTCTTTTTAAGATGTGTTCCAATGTTTGTACATGTTTGGTGTGATGTTCATTTGTACTTTCCAAATGTATTGAATGTATGCTCGCTTTACTTAGACAACGAGCAGTCCGAGTTTCTCGAGTGTGTTGTTGGAGACCTCCCTGAGCAACAACCTGGTGAAGGCAAGTGTCCTCTGACCTATTATGTCCTACATAATTTATAATTCACTGTCCCGCATTACTTTATGAAACCTAAGGATTGACTAGTCTGTATTCACTTATCCTTGTTTACCTTTTTGGGTTATCATGGTTAGCATGTTGCTATTGCCTTAACTTAATCAATGAACATGATGTGAACATTTATGATACAATATTGTTATCCTGATATTGTGGATGATCTTGTGATACCTTAGGGGACTCAGGCCTTTTTCCTAAGTACCTCTCCGTAAGGACCTGTTCGTGGAGTGACCACCCGGGATAACAGTACAACCATGAGGGTGGAATGGGACGCCCTTAGCTGATTATTTAGATGAACCTTGGGGTGTACTTGGCTTTGCCAGATGGCCGTCAATGGGGGCCAGGGCATAGTGCTCGCTCTGCCAAGGTTGGGGTGCAGAGGTTCTTTCGATTTGGTTTTGTTAGTCACCCACCTTGGGGAGGTGTACTGTGTTTGTACGACTGGCGAAACCTAACGAGCAGCTATGCACCAGGGGAGTCTTTGTAAAGGCTACGTAGTGTATTCCTGGCCATTCACCTTGGTAGTGAAGATTAGGCCTGTACAACCCAGGCTGGAAAGGGAGAACGACTTGTGGGTAAAGTGTACAACCTCTGAAGAGTGTTAAAAACTGGTAACTCAGCCAAGCTCACGATTAAGAGCAGCCTTGTGATCCTCTTTGATTAGAAGAACTTTAGATACTATTATGATGATGATTAACAATGATGTTATAAAATATGATCTCTGGTATTTCCTCTTTTGAGGGAGTACTTTTGAGTAATAACTGGGTTTATTACTAAAACTTGGCTCCACTAATAATAATAAATATTTGACCAACTAAAAGCAACTTCTTGACCTCAACTCCATATACAGCTAGTCCACCTTAGCCAAACGGGACATTTGCTGAGTACGTTGATGTGTACTCACCCTTGCTTTACACACCACCCCCACCCCAGGTTGTCCCCACTGTTCCCAATGCTTAGGAGGTGATGCTGGCAACATGGATGATTTCGAGGAGTTCTAGGAATATGACGAGTTCTAGTTCTTTCTTAGTGGCAAACCCCTAGTCAGCTGCCTGTGTAGGCTTAGCATCTACATTTCTTATTTCCGCACTTTGATAATTATGTTAAACAATGGTTATGTAATAGACTATGTGGATGTCTTGGACATCTTGATGTAATAAAGTACCTTTCCGCTATTTATTTCGAGCATTGTGTGATGATGTCCAATTATGTAATCGTTGTGTACGTGAGTTTCTGATCCTGGCACGTACATGGTTCGCATTCGGTTTACCTTCCAAAACCGGGTGTGACATGTGGGGATATGCTCCATAGCCGACACATCCACCTCCATCACCAGGAGCGATAAGTTAAGTCTATTTTGTGTACTTTGACTTTAGTTACAGAAAAGATAGTAAGTCAAGTTAAATCTATATGACAATTTCACATATGAACTATATCTCTTGTAGGGTTCGGGTTCACGTCGTACTTTGGACAACAATAAGAACTTTATCGACCATCTGTTTAACATGAGCAACATGCCTCTTAACGAGCACCTCTATAGTGATGATATATGTTTGGACTTCTTGTATGTTTGGTATACGTTCGACCAATGTAAATTTACACTTGTGGACTTGTATATCGTTTAGACTTGTGGACATGTTTGGATTGTCCTCTACTATCAAAATGTGTTGATGTTTGGCTTTGTTTGGACTATATGTTTGTTGTATGAGATATTATATGTATGTTGTTGGAGGCCTTCCTCTTCGGAAGGTCCTAAAAACGTAACTAACATGTTTTTCAGTATAACATAGACTGTTACAGGAGGCTTCGGCTTTGAGACGAAGGTATGCATGATATGAAGGTGCGGTCTGAAGGAGGGGTGAACGAGCGCCGAAGTTGTGGCTGTAGGACCTTCAGCTTAGTATGATGATGAAGATGGAAGATGAAACCGACCTAAAAGGGAAAAGACTACTTAGCCCTTGATAGCTCACCTTATGATTACCAGTAAATGTCGGGGGTATGAATGTAATTTTGCTCGGGTTGTGTCCCGTGCCCATAAATAGATGAACAGTAACACCGTACTGTTCACGCTGCATTGTAATCGCTCTCGCGTCACTCTCACATTTTCACCTTCTGACAAGCCGGAGGTATCAATGTAACATAAATACTATGAATACATATTCATGTTTATGAAATGTAAATATAAATAATTTGTCGATATATCATCATTGTTTATGTTCTTTTGTATTTCACATACCTCCGTTTATATTCGCTTACTGATATGATAAAGGTATGTCCTTCATGACCTTCGTCTAAAGATCATTATATCCGAAAGGAGATAATGTGTCGGAGGACGAAGGTCTTTAATCATTAACAATTGTGTTTATTTGTTCTTAATGTATAGCATTTGAGAACAAGGACCAACATATGTGATGATGTAGGTTTTAAAAATATAAAACATATTCTGTAGGCTTCCCATCCGGAGAAGGATCCAACATGTTTTAGATTTTCTTTTAAAAATATATAAGAACGTCGACTAAATCAACATACTTATTGCCATGTAGGTTAAGTACATTAGTTTGCCAACATACTTAAGGCTGTGGCAAGCCCAGCAGGCCCGTGGGGATCTCCACATGGCCTGAGTAAGAACGTCGGTTGTATAGACCCACATACTTAATTCCTCTAAGTATGTCTAGGGACCGACGTACTTGGAGCCACGTGGCACGACCAGTAGGCCCGTGTTATCTGTCACGTGGCCCGCATTTAAGTACGTCGGCTCGGCATAACAACATAGTTAACTTTAGTCTGTCGGCCCTAACATACTTGTTTAAGTATGTCAAAAATAGTACGTTTGTTAACTAGCGTGCATATGTTTTCCTATTAGATGAAGTACGTCGGTTCCTGACCGGTGATCTTTAAATGCTTTCTTATAGTGAGGAGGGTGTATGCTAGTCGAACATTTAATGACAAGTGCGTGCATATATCCAAACATAAGGGCTAGTTTGAGAACTCTATTTTTCCGAGGGATTTTCATTTTCCCAAAGGAAACTGAACTAATTTCTCTTAAGAAAATGAAAATCCCTTGGAAAAATGGGGTTGACAAACTAGCCATAAGAAGAAATCTACACAAGGGAAGGTGGAGTGCTTTGGGAGTATTGAGCCTCATTATTAGTAATGATTTCCTAACTATGGCCAACGTACTTTGGGAACCCTAACCATATAATACAAGATTAAAGTAAGCAGATAAAGTAAAACAATTAATATTTATATTTATGCAAGACTTAGCCAAAGTTACTGCACCTAAGGAAAAAATGTAAAGCAACTGGTAAATATATTGATTTAATTGATTAGGTGATGCATTAATTGATCGTAGCCCCTGATATATGTAGGGATGGAGATCTGAACCCATTTCTTGGTGTTTCCCAACAGATTCCCGCACGATTAGTTAATAAGGACGCGTGGGATAATGACTCTCACATGAGTTAATCTAATCGCGGACTATCTGGGACCGGGCTACACCTGCGGACCGTTCGAGCCACATGGTTAGTCCGTTCAGTCGTGCCTAGGTACCAAATCTGGTTCTCAACAATGTATTTCAGTGGTTAGAAGTTAAGCATGGGAGGGTGAGGGTTATGGTTCGAACCCTAGGTTCGATGTTAGGATTTATGGGCTAGGCCCAATTGAGAAATTCAATTAAATCCCAGGAAAATCTCAAAAGCCCATATATGTGTATGGCTAGGGAATGGTGGAACCAATAGCACCATATTGCTAGTCCTAGTGGAGTGGAGCTAGCTTAAATATGGAAGCCACACTCACTCACCAAGTCATGGATAAGAGGAGAGAGTGTGGAGAGCCACACGCGCGCGCTCGCTCGCCTCGCCTCGCCTGGCCGGGGCGGGGCGAAGGGCGCGGGCGCACGACATGCGTGTGAATGGTCCGCCGAAATTCGGCCCCTCGCCTTGCGGGGGCGTGGCTTCCTTTGTCATTTGAAGTTTTTGGTTACTTGGATGTTAAGTTTAGAATCCTAACCGATCACTATAAAATCTAAACTGAACGCAAGATTTTCGCGGGCGGATAGGATCGAAGATAGCTATCTATTCGCGGACTCGGCCCTATAAAAGGCGCCTGGCAGCCAGCATCCAGATCATCCCAGTTTTCGCTTTTGCCTCTCTTCACAGCTGAGCCGCCTTTAGTTCTCTTCATCCCGACCACAGACGTGCATCTGCGATTAGGAGAGCAGGTCTCCAGAACCCTTCGCCTTCGAGATCCTGCACCGGGAGAGGGCGAATAAGGTTTTTGGGAAGCGTCCTCACGCAACTGCTCGTGATCTTCTGACCTCGTCGACCCTGCTGATTTCGCTGCTTCGACATCGTCGACCCTGCTGATTCCGGCCCGCGCCATCCATAAGTATGTCTGATCAGTATGCATCATCTAATTTGAATTTTTTACTTCAGTTCTTCTGATTTTGTCATGATTTATATTCGGAATTTAATCTGGAAATTGTCTAATTATTCAACAATCCAAAAACCTTATCGTAGACAATTTCCTAGTTTTTCTATGGCTTCTTTTGCCGACGCGCTGAAGCCAGAAAAGTTCAATGGTATGCACTTTAAGAGGTGGTAAGTCAAGGCCACGCTCTGGCTTAGTGCTATGAATGTCTTCCATGTTAGTAATGGCAAACCTGAGGGCGCACTGACTCCTGAACATGAGAAAGAGTACGACCATGTCAATACTATCTTTACAAGAGCAGTTCTTAGCGCCCTTGTTGACCGTCTGGTTGATGCGAATATTCAGCACACAGACGGTAAAGAGTTGTGGGATGCACTTACTATTAAGTATGGTGCATCAGATGCTGGCAGTGACCTGTATATCATGGAGAGCTTTCATGATTATAAGATGGCTGATAATCGCTCTATTGTAGAGCAAGCTCATGAAATATAGTGTATAGCCAAGGAGCTCGACCACCTTAAGATAGTCCTTCCTGATCGATTTGTGGCTGGATGCATTATTGCAAAGTTGCCTTCTACATGGAGGAACTTTGCCACATCTTTGAAACATAAGAGACAGGAGATATCAGTTGAAAATCTGATAGCGTCTCTGGATGTTGAGGAGAAAGCTCAGGCTAAGGACACGGGATCTAAAGGAGGCGAGGGCCACTCCAGCGCCAACATGGTTCAAAGGAACCACAACAAGGGCAAAGGAAAGCCAAAATCTAACAAGCCCAACAAAACTACAAACTTTAAGAAGAAGAAGAACAAGGCTGAACTGACATGTTTCGCATGTGGCGAGGCGGGTCATTTTGCCAAGGTTTGTCCTGATCAAGCGAATCGTCGTGGCAAAAAAGGCAATGTCAACACAGTGATCGCTAGCAATGAGGAAGACAAAGGGTATGGTAATTTACCTTTCATCTTCTCAGTATTTCAATCACCTAGTTGGTGGCTTGATACTGGTGCTAATGTTCATGTATGTTCTGACATTAATTTGTTCTCTTCTTATCAGGGTGTCCGGGATTCTTCCATCCTAATGGGGAATGGGTCATGTTGGGGACCTTCGGCGTCCGAAGGTCCTCAAAAACAGGATTTAACAGTATTTCTGCAGTACAATGTGTGAACAGGTATCCTCGGACTAAAGTCGGCATTGCAGTAGACCGAAATAATACGAAGGTAGATACAGAGCCGAAGGTGCGATCAGGAAAGCTTCGGCGCGACAGCAAAGAGTGGAACCGACTTAAAGATGAAAAGGCTATTCAGACCTCGATAGACTACTATAGAGTTATTATCAAATGTAAAGGGCATGAATGTAATTTTGTAAGGGCTGTGTCCCGTGTCTATAAATAGGTGAACAGTATCCCCGTACTGTTCACGCTGACTTGGCATTCACTTTTTGTGTCACGCTTGTATTGTTATCTCCTCTCGATTGAAGGTACACTTGTAATTTGATAATATTTCTGTTTATGCTTAATATTAATAAATAATCGTTCATATTGTCTTTTACATCCTTTACATTTTCACCTTCGTCATTGTGTAATGAACGTCTTTCATAACCTTCGTCCGTAAACCATTATATCCCAAGGGAAATAAGGCTTCGGAGGACGAAGGACTTTAACGATTAACATTTTCTATGTTGCCTTGTTCTTAATTCTTAGCACTTGAGAACAAGTCCCCAACATTGGCGCCCACCTCCGGTGAACTCACTTCCATTTCTTGAGCTTTTTAACACCTTCGGCAAGCATCACCTTCGTCATGCCGCCGAAGAAGGCTTCAGCAGCAGGGACTGGCACGCTGCAGCCGCTGGACCCCAATCAAGACGTCCTTTCTCTTAGAGAGGCACGAAGCCAGAAGAGGAAGGCTACTAGTCCAACACCTCCGGAGGATGATCTAGATCAGGAGATTCAAAATCTGGAAATCCTTTAGCAGCAGGTTCAACGCAAGAAGGAGAAGATGGCCAAGCTAGCTGAACTGCAGAGGCAGATAGACGAAGCCTCTGAAGAAGTTCGTCATCTTGCTCAGGATGAGCAACACCGAAGGCCTCAGCATCAAGACCTTCATCAGGAGGGTTTTCCCAACGAAGATGACTGGTATGACAATTTCCATCATGGGAATTTTGTTTTTGATGATGCTTCTCCCCTGTCTGCTGAGCTGCAGGCTACACCTTGGCCTCCGTCCTACAAGCCGCCTCAGCTCCCCGTATTTGATGGCCACTCAGACCCGAAGCAGTTTTTGATGAGCTACGAAGCAACAGTGTCTTCGTACGGTGGCAATGCTTCAGTCATGGCCAAATCTTTCGTTATGGCTGTCAGAAGTGTTGCTCAAACCTGGTATTCCTCCCTTCGACCAGGAACGATCACTTCATGGCAGAAGCTGAAGGACTTGTTGTTAACTAGCTTTCAAGGGTTTCAGACGAAGCCGGTAACTGCTCAGGCTCTCTTCCAATGTACCCAGGACCATGAAGAGTACCTTCAGGCATATGTCCGAAGGTTTCTACGATTGAGGGCACAGGCGCCAACAGTGCCCAATGAGATTGTCATTGAGGCTATGATCAAGGGGCTTCGGCCAGGGCCGTCAGCACAGTATTTTGCCAGGAAGCCACCACAAACGCTGGAAAAGCTGCTCCAGAAGATGGACGAATACATTCGAGCTGACAATGATTTTCGTCAAAGAAGGGAGGAGGCTTTCAGGTTTTCTGAAATGACCAGGGGCTTCGGAGGAAGGTTTTTCCCGAGGCATGTCAGGTCAATTCACAATTCTACTCAGAATGATGATAAAGGGAGTCAGCAACAAAGGCCACAATACTCCTCACAGGCTTCAGGGCAACAACAAAGCTCCTTCCGACCTCCAGCTCCAAGAGGCAGAGGCGCCAGGGGCTTCGGAGGAAGATTTGGCGATCAACCGAGAAGAATCTTTTGCTTATTCTGCGGTGAGAACAAAGGCCATACTACCAGGATGTGTCATGTTACTATTCAGAAGCAAAAGGAAATAGCTGAAGCAGCAGCACAACAGGCTCAGCCGAAGCAGGTCATGCATACAGCTTCGTATCATTCGCCCTACATCCCAGAATACGTGGGTAATCATCCTGCAGTTTCTGTTGCTTCGGCGAGTCAGCCTCAAGCTTCCTGGTAACATCCTCCGCCTCCACCTCCGTTGCAACAAGGCCAGCAGCCAGAAGGGAGCCAGTATACTCCACACCAGAGGGACTTCAGAGAGCAGTCCGAAGCTCGTACAGTCAATAGCACTGTGCCAGAGTCAAAGCACATCTATTGACGAATATCCTACCTTAATAGCAATCTTTTTCATTCAGTTTTATTTTCTGTAATAAAGGACATTGTTTAGGTTTAGTGTAATTAGTTTCGTTGATTCCTACAGAAAAATATGTTGTTTTCTCCACAGGCTTAAATTGATCGAAGTTCAAAGTCTTGAGATAATAAGAAGGACCTTCGAACTATCAATAATTTTTCGAAGCAACAAAAAGTCGTTCTAACGAACGCAGAGTAAGTTTGACGAAGTTACAAAAAGCCGCTCCAAAGGGAGCGCAGTGTAAGTTTTCTGCTCCAAAGTCGTTCCAAAAGGAATGCAGAGCATAACAGCGAAAAGTCAACGCTGATACCGCCTAAGTAAAAGGCGAAGAAGCTCCAAAGTCGTTTCTAAGGGGATGCAGAGCTTACAGCGAAAAGTCAACGCTGATACCGCCTAAGTAAAAGGCGAAGAAGCTCCTAAGGGAGGCTTACAGCGAAAAGTCAACGCTGATTCACAAAAAGATTATGTGTTTTATCGCGCAGACATGCGTGTACCTTCGGAGTATCACCTCACATAGCATAACATCATCACATCATCTTTGCATAACATAGGCATCATACATCATACTGCATATGGCATAAGAAAGAGATATGATATCAATCTTCGGGAAAACGCTTTGAAAAAGGGGCAAATCATGCCAAGTCACAAGGAGAAACAATATTGATCTCTGAGGTATAGCCTTGAAGAATGTTTCTACGAAGCTTCAACACTTTTCGGGATACTTCGGATATTGTTGTGATAAATGGTAATTCTTCTTCACGAAGCATGAAAAGAAGGGAAGGTGTTTTTTTTTCGCCAAAGACTCAAAAACGGTACGTACGTAAAATTTCATGCATCGTAAAGAATTGAACCACAAAGAAAAATAAAACAAATATATTACATACAGAATTACAAGATATTACACATGTTACATTTAAAATGTTTTTACAATAGCATTTAGTCTTCCCTGAGTACCACTTCTGCAGCTTCGTTCAACAGTCGATCGACAACTTCATCCAAAATAGCTTCAGCCATCTTTTTGATCTCATCGTCACCCCTAGGCCGAGCATCCGGAGATACTTCAGTAGGATCTGAGGAAGGACAGGACACGACTACACTGCTATTACAAATCGCAAACAAATCTTAAAACCTAAGATTACAACACGACAAAAACTGTTATTTAATACCTAATTGACCTTCGGCCTCTGCGCTCTTTTCAACAGCCTCAGCTACTTCTCTAGCATCGTGAATGCCCTTTTCACTTCTTCGAACAATTTCTCCGGCCATTTCTCGGCCACCATTATCCCAGATATCGGTAAAAAATTTTCCACCAATTATACTAGCTTCGGCCGAAGGATCTTTGGCATCTTCAAGGGACAAAGCAGCTTCGGATTGTGCTAAAATTTTTACATGTTCGCAGCCTTTCTTCTCCAGGATGGTGGCAATCCCTCTGGCACCAGAAAAGGCGCATATATCTCCTCGGCTATTTAAAATTTCTTCAAAGGCATCAGCTTCGTGGTTGATCCATTCAATGACACCTTCGGGATTGCCTCTTGAAAAGTTTTCCTCACTTGAGAATGCACCGACCTTGGCGAAGCTAGCCTTTAGTTTCTTAACACAATCTATAGATTTGTCATAGCATCTCTTTTTGGACGAACGAAGCTTTTCAACAGTCACTTCTAGGTGATCTGCCCATTGATCGCTGAGTTCACGCTTTGTTTCTTCAAGTATGCGTTCTTCCTTAGCTCTGGCCAGTTGTTTCCGAAGATCTTCAATTTCGCGCTTCTGAGCTTCAGCTTGAACTTTAAAAATAGCTTCGTCTTCCTTTATTTTATTTATCAATGAGTGTAATATTTTATCTTTTTCGAGACCTTCGTTCCTCAGTTCAATTACTTCGGAACGAAGGTTGCTCAGGGCTATAGTACACCCTTCGTCTTCAGCATCTTTCTGTGCTCTGAGAGCATTGCTAAGTATCAAGCCCTGCAAAGAGAAATATGTGTGTCAATATGTTTAAACGAACGGAAAAATACAAGGATTTCATGTATCGTACCTTTAAGCTATTGTAAGCCAGGTTGTCGGCCAGATCGTTCTTCGATAGCACTGAGAGCCCGTCTTCTAAAGTCGGGAATCCGAAGCTCTTGCTCATCTCCCGGCAGACAGAAATCTCTTTGCTGTCGGGAAGACAATACAAGAAGTCTTCTTCTCCACTGCCATTAAATATTAACGCCCCCTTTGGATATTTCAGTTTTTGGGCATAGTACTGGGCCTCTTGTTCTTCTTTTTCTGATAATTTTTTCCCCGAAGCATGACGGAAAATATAATCACGAATTTTGGGGGATGCTTCGGGGGCAACAACACTGGTTTCTTCAACAAAAGTTGGCTTTGTCATTTTTTCTGCTTCACTTTCCAAGGGTTTTACCTTTGCGGGCTCTGAGGGCCCAGCTTCGGCTTCGATCTCTTGCTCTGGAGCTGTAGAACCAGGAATTTCAATTGCTGTTTCACGAGTGACAGCAGCCTTCTTCGGAGGTGTGCTTGAAGATTTGATTGTTTCCAGTACATCTAGCACATTAGCCATTCTCTTTCTTTTCGGAGTTACGGCTGGCACTTTTTGATTTTTTATTATCTCAACGTTTGCTGCAGGACTCAAAATTCCTGATGTTTTGGAGCCCTCAATTGTTTCTTTTACCTCTTCCATTTTTTCTGTGGACGGCACTTCGGTTTTCTCTTTTGTTTCTGATAACAAAATGTTTGATTGTTCCAATTCTATCTTTGTTGGCACTTCGGCCGTTTCCGCGACTTCTGGCAACAAGGCCGGCTCGGTTGGTTTTTCAGCTTCGGTAGCCGAAGAAGGTTCCTCGGTAAACTCAGGCACCGAAGCTGGTTCAATATAGCGCGGCCGATGCGTAAGAACCTTTATCTTCTTCCTTTTTGGTTCTGGCTCGCTAGGAGCAGCTGCAGCTTCTTCTTTCGCAGAGGTTGTGATTTTTCTCTTCTGCCTTCGAGTGGGATAGCAATAGTCAGGGTAGACAAACCCGATGGCATCAAATACCCGATTCAGCCTTTTCTTTTTTCGGCCTCCGAAGGCTGCTGACATTGCAGTATCTTCGGCCTTCGAGTAGGTCCCAAGCAGCTCATCACTTAAATTGTCAATGCTTTTTAACCACTCATCATCTGGCTCAATAAATTTATCTCCAAACTTAAAAGTGTACTTGAACCTGACAAGTCCACCTTCGTCGGCCTCTTTTATGGTTTCTTGTGGCATTTCCCATTTTTCTGCAAGCGGCCACACCCTGAAGGCGATATGCTCTTGTACTAAGTCCCTTGTTCCTATAAAAGAGCAAACAACGCCGAAGGCTCTCTGGCATTCTTCGGCAGCTTCATTCATTTCAACCTTCGGCCTGCGAAGGCTGAAGCTTTGCCAAATAGGACGCATAATTATACCTTTGATGTCTTCTCGTACTTTCAGATCATTTTTTACATAGAACCATTCTGTCATCCAGCCGCTGGGCCATCTCTTCCGAAAAGTTGGCACGGGGCAGCTTGACCCAGACCGAGAAACAAAACTGTAGCAGCCAAAGTTATTGTGATACTGTTCCTTACCCCAAGGTATTGTCTCGTATGATAATTCGTGCATATTGCAGAAACTTTTTGCATCAGGCTTCAGACCTTGGCTTCGCACGGCCCACACGAAGATGTTCAGCCTTATGATTGCCTCGGGGGTAAGTTGGTGAAGGTAAACTTCGAAAATTTTCAGCACCTCCACGACGAAGCTGCTCAAGGGAAATCGCAGCCCAGCCTTTAAAAAGCTTCGGAACACTACGACTTCATTCTCTTCGGGGTGTAGGCAAGTCTTCTCCCCTTCGTCGGCCCTCACAACGGACAGATCCCGGAAATACCTTCCTCTCATATTAACAAGATGATTCTCTTTGATAGTTGATTTACCATAAACTGAATGGCTTGGTCGCCAGGGGCGATCTTCGGAGTCTTCGCCACCGCTGTCCACATCATAACTTTCACTGTCAGCAGTATCTTCAGACAGCCCTTCCAGAATCTCCTTGGTGATCTTTTCTGTGTTGGTCTTCGACATCGCTATAAGAAACCCTAAGTTCTTCTCTTCATGAAGACTTAGCTTCATCTCAGCAGCAGCCTTCTTAGCAGCTTCAGACATCTTCGGAAACACTAAAAACTGTTTTCAAAGCCGAAGCTTCAAAGCTAAAAAGCTTAGCAAATCACAGTGCACAAGAGCTAAAAATTGAGTGAGCGGGAGTGGTTGGCCAGAAAGCGTGCAAAATGAGTTTGCGGTATGGCCGTATTTATACGCTCGGTGCGTTGAAAGCTGAAAGACCCCACTTGTCATTGAATGTTGCTATTCTAGCAAAGGGAAGGTGTTTTTTCGGACCTTCGGCGTAAAGCCTTCGTCCATATCGCAATCTAAATTTATTATTTCGAACAAATTAATATTGCGAGGGGCTACTGTTGGGGACCTTCGGCGTCCGAAGGTCCTCAAAAACAGGATTTAACAGTATTTCTGCAGTACAATGTGTGAACAGGTATCCTCGGACTAAAGTCGGCATTGCAGTAGACCGAAATAATACGAAGGTAGATACAGATCCGAAGGTGCGATCAGGAAAGCTTCGGCGCGACAGCAAAGAGTGGAACCGACTTAAAGATGAAAAGGCTATTCAGACCTCGATAGACTACTATAGAGTTATTATCAAATGTAAAGGGCATGAATGTAATTTTGTAAGGGCTGTGTCCCGTGTCTATAAATAGGTGAACAGTATCCCCGTACTGTTCACGCTGACTTGGCATTCACTTTTTGTGTCACGCTTGTATTGTTATCTCCTCTCGATTGAAGGTACACTTGTAATTTGATAATATTTCTGTTTATGCTTAATATTAATAAATAATCGTTCATATTGTCTTTTACATCCTTTACATTTTCACCTTCGTCATTGTGTAATGAACGTCTTTCATAACCTTCGTCCGTAAACCATTATATCCCAAGGGAAATAAGGCTTCGGAGGACGAAGGACTTTAACGATTAACATTTTCTATGTTGCCTTGTTCTTAATTCTTAGCACTTGAGAACAAGTCCCCAACAGGTCACATGCTTCTGTTCATGGCACTGGCACGGTGGATCTGAAGTTTACTTCAGAAAAGATCGTGCAGCTGAAGAACGTGCATCATGTCCCTTCTATACACAAAAATCTCGTTAGCGGAACCCTTCTATGTAGAGATGGGTTCAAGGTAGTTTTGGAGTCAAATAAATTAGTTGTTCTCTAAGCCTGGACAATTTATTGGTAAAGGCTATGATTGCGAAGGCTTGTTCCGTTTTTCTCTGTTAGATTTCAATAATAAGTCTATGAATCATATTTGCGCTAATGTTGATGATCTTGCGAGTATTTGGCATTCTCGTTTGTGACATATTAATTTTGGCTCTATGTCTCGGCTTGCAACCATGAGTTTAATTCCGAATATCACCATAGTCAAAGGTTCTAAGTGCCATAGTTGTGTGCAGTCGAAGCAACCTCGAAAGCCTCACAAGGCTGCTAAGGAGAGACACCTGGCACCTCTAGACCTGATACATTCTGATCTTTGTGAGATGAATGGTGTGTTGACAAAAGGTGGCAAGAGATACATTATGACATTGATTGATGATGCGTATAGATTTTGCTATGTATACTTGCTAAAAACTAAAGATGAGGCTTTAGACTACTTTAAAATCTATAAGGCTGAATTTGAAAACCAACTAGAGAAAGATCAAACGTCTTAGATCAGATCGTGGTGGCGAATTCTTTCCTAAAGTCTTTGATGATTTCTGTGCAGAACATGGCATTATTCATGAGAGGACGCATCCCTATTCACCTGAATCAAACGGCATTGCTGAAAGGAAAAACCGTACATTGACTAATCTGGTGAATGCCATGTCAGACACTTGTGGTTTATCTAAGGCATGGTGGGGGGAGGCAGTCCTGACTTCATGTCATGTTCTGAATAGAATTCCTATGGGAAAAAAGAGAAAACCCCTTATGAGAGGTGGGTTGGGAGAAAACCATCAATTTCATACTTGTGCACTTGGGGGTGCATGGCGAAAGTCAATGTACCAATTAATAAAAGCGCAAGCTTGGTCCAAGGACAGTGGATTGTGTCTTTCTTGGATATGCTTCATGTAGCATAGCATATAGATTTTTAGTAGTTAAATCTGAAGTTCCTGATGTGTATGTTGATACCATTATGGAATCACGTGATGCTACTTTCTTTGAACACATATTTCTAATGAAAGACATTCATAGCAATTCTAGATATTCTTCTGAGATAACTCCTGAACATAGTACACCTGTTGAGAGTTTTGAACAGCCACATGAGATTGTCCTAGAGGAGGATGACAATGATGCTCCTAAAAGGAGCAAGAGACAAAGGGTTGAAAAATCCTTTGGTGATGATTTCATTGTGTACCTTGTGGACGATACTCCTACTACCATTGCAGAAACATTTGCATCTCCAGATGCAGATGATTAGAAAGAAGCAATTCATAATGAGATGGACGCCATTCTTTCAAATGGTACGTGAGAAGTCACTGATCGACCCTATGGATGTAAACCTGTGGGTTGTAAGTGGGTGTTTAAAAAGAAGCTCAAGCCTGATGGTACAATTGAGAAGTACAAGGCTAGGCTTGTGGCTAAAGGCTATACTCAGAAAGAAGGAGAATACTTCTTTGATACTTACTCACCTGTTGCTAGAATGACTACTATTCGAGTACTACTTTCCTTGGCTGCCTCGTATGGTCTCCTTGTTCATCAGATGGATGTAAATACAACTTTTCTTAATGGAGAGCTAGACGAGGAAATCTATATGGAACAGCATGATGGATTTGTAGTAAAGGGTCAAGAAAGCAAGGTGTGCAAGTTATTGAAATCTTTGTATGGTCTGAAGCAAGCACCAAAGTAGTGGCATGAGAAGTTTGACACGACTCTAACGTCTGCAGGCTTTGCCATTAATGAGGCAGACATGTGTGTATATTATCGTTGTGGTAGGGGCGAAGGAGTTATATTGTGCTTATATGTTGATGATATATTGATATTTGGCATAAACATTGATGTGATCAATGAGGTCAAATCTTTTCTATCAAAGAGTTTTGATATGAAAGATCTGGGGGAAGCTGATGTGATTCTAAACATCAAGCTGATTAAGACAGATGGTGGGATTACTCTCTCGCAATCTCACTATGTTGAAAAGGTTTTGAAGCGATTTGGCTTCTCTGATTGCAAACCTTCTCCAACACCTTATGATCCCAGTGTGACACTGCGAAAGAACAAGAGAATTGGTTTAGACCAATTGAGATACTCTCAGATCGTCGGTTCACTCATGTATCTTGCTGGTGCAACAAGGCCCAATATCTCGTTTCCTGTGAGCAAATTGAGTAGGTTCATGTCAAACCCCGGGACTGATCATTGGCATGCACTTGAGCGGGTTATGCGCTATTTGCAAGGTACAATGAGATATGGAATTCACTATTCTAGTCAGTATGCAGTACTTGAAGGATATAGTGATTCGAACTGGATATCTGATGCAGACGAGCTTTATGCCACTAGTGGTTATGCCTTTACTATTGGTGGAGGTGCGGTATCATGGAGGTCATGCAAGCAGACCATCTTGACGAGGTCAACCATGGAAGTCGAGCTAGCTGCACTTGACACAGTAACCGTTGAGGCAGAATGGTTGCGTGAACTCTTGATGGACTTGCCGGTGGTTGAGAAACCAATACCAGTTATCCTTATGAACTGTGACAATCAGACAATGATTGCTAAAGTGACAAGTTCTAAGGATAATGGGAAGTCATCAAGACATGTCAAAAGACGATTGAAGTCTATCAGAAAGTTGAGAAACTCTGGAGTTATAAGTGACTTATATTTCAACAGATAAAAATCTGGCAGATCCTTTTACCAAGGGACTACCACGTAATGTGATAGAAATCACATCGAGAGTGATGGGTATGAGACCCGTATAAGTTGCCATGGTGGAAACCCAGTCTATGTGATCGGAGATCCCGTGAATTAGGTCCTGGGAAGAACAAGCCATTGGAGAACTGAGGAGAGTAACCTTTGACCCTCTCTAAGTAAGGATGCAATACTCTCAAATGCTGTAAGGCAGGTTGGCTTTGTGCCTTAATGTGTTTTGTTGGCTTGTATTAGCAAAGATGTTGTCCTGCAGAACATTCTTGAAAGAACACACCTATATGAGTTAGACTGTCTAATGTTGCAGTCTATGAGATTTGGGTGATCTCTAGTAAACTCATGAAGAGACCTTGGAGTACGACGTATATGCTCCACCCGAGAAGGGGACAACTGGTAGTCAAGTACTGGTCATGGCTTCAAGTGAAACCCATTCACACAAAACATGCAACTCAAGGCATAGTCCATTGTCCAAGTTGTGGGTTGGTGTAGCTTGGAGTTCTAGGCGGAAGTTTAACTTAACAGTCTCTGCTGAAACACTAGTATATTAAACAGTAGTGAACAGTGGCGAAAACTGCAAATGGGCATTTGAGATCTGGTGGGGGATTGTTAGGATTTATGGGCTAGGCCCAATTGAGAAATTCAATTAAATCTCAGGAAAATCTCAAAAGCCCATATATGTGTATGGCTAGGGAATGGTGGAACCAATAGCACCATATTGCTAGTCCTAGTGGAGTGGAGCTAGCTTAAATATGGAAGCCACACTCACTCACCAAGTCATGTATGAGAGCAGAGAGTGTGGAGAGCCACACGCGCGCGCTCGCTCGCCTGGCCGGGGCGGGGCGAAGGGCGCGGGCGCACGACATGCGCGTGAATGGTCCCCGAAATCCGGCCCCTCGCCTTGCGGGGGCGCGGCTTCCTTTTGCCGTTTGAAGTTTTTGGTTGCTTGGCTGTTAAGTTTAGAATCCTAACCGATCGCTATAAAATCTAAACTGAACACGAGATTTTCGCGGGCGGATAGGATCGAAGATAGCTATCTGTTCGCGGACTCGGCCCTATAAAGGCGCCTGGCAGCCAGCATCCAGATCATCCCAGTTTTTGCTTTTGCCTCTCTTCACAGCTGAGCCGCCTTCAGTTCTGTTCATCCCGACCGTAGACGTGCATCTGCGATTAGGAGAGCAGGTCTCCGGAACCCTTCGCCTTCGAGATCCTGCACCGGGAGAGGGCGAATAAAGTTTTTGGGAAGCGTCCTCACGCGACTGCTCGTGATCTTCTGACCTCGTCGACCCTGATGATTTCGCTGCTTCGACGTCGTCGACCCTGCTGATTCCGGCCCGCGCCATCCATCAGTATATCTGATCAGTGCACATCATCTGATTTGACTTTTTACTTCAGTTCTTCTGATTTTGTCATGATATATATTCAGAATTTAATCTAGAAATTGTCTAATTATTCAACATTCGATAGTCAGTTGTCCATGTCTTACTACGGTTTCTATATTCACAATATTTATAATATCTATCATTTGTAGAACATAATGGTTAGAAGTTAAGCATGGGAGGGAGAGTAAGCGTGGGAGGAAGAGGGGTTATGGTTCGAACCCCAGCTTCTGGAGACTTGGAGCAAATACTGATGATGAATGGATCTGCGTTCCCTGTTCCATGCTCCGGTCTCCTGATGGATGGATCTGCGTTTGCTGTTCCATCAACGCTGGATTATATGCTAATCGTTGACGTGCTATCGCTGGAAGTGGGTTGTGTGCTAGGCGAAAGCGTTTGTCTTGCTTATTGAGCGACAATAATATATGATGCCTTTGGGAGCTCCGGTAAACTCTCTGGGTTGTGCTATATAGAGGCCGGATCGGATAGAGAGAGAGAGAGGGAGAGAAAAGGAGAGAAAGAGAGAAAAGGGAGGTAAATATGCACTGTGTACAACATTCTGTAAAAAAAAGGGAAAGGACTAGTTTTTCACTTTTCTATATAGACGATCATGCACACATTTATTCGGATGGCCACATGCACAGGCGCCAAAGTTTTATTTGCGAAAACCGGCAGGTTGGTCTTTGTCCAGATCGAATCACGCACACTTTGGTTCAGAGCTAGCTGCAGGTCTGCTGCGTGCCATCGGAGAGATGGAGCGTGCAGCCTTTGGGCGTCATGCAGCAGTTGCACCTCGCCGGGAGTTTCTCGGAGCCGGAGGACGGGCAGGTCACGTAGTCCACGTCGAGGCAGAACTGGGGGCAGGCGACGGCGCCATCTATACCCTGCTGCCCCAGCAGCACCACGCCTGCGGTCACACACAGCGTGCTTTCTCCGCTCATTAGTTGATCTATCTCAAAGAGTAATTCGATCACAATGATGCATGGCGAAATTTACCGATTAGGAGGAGGGCGCAGCTGGCGACGTAGAATTTGGATGCAGCCATGCCTTCAACCTTGAGCTGAGTAGTCGATCTGCTTACGGCAGGCAATGTAAGATGGTGCGTGGTGCCTCCCTCTCGATTCGCCAGTGCAAGCGGACGGCAGGTTCTGGTCCCTTTATATACGTACACTGCTGCAGTGCTGCTGCTGCTGGACGCTGGCCATGTGATTGTGATCGTCTGGAATACTGCTATGTGCTGCAGCGCCTACGCTGAAATGCACGCTTTTCTCCGAATTCGAAGTCAACTAAGTCAGGCTTGAATTGCTGGTGGCCACATGCTCACCTGATAATGCTAATGACCATGCATTTTGGATCTTGGACCAGAATCGTCATTGTAGTAAGTCGGTTTGTCCATGGTTCGGTCTTGACTTTTGACCAAGGAAAGATAATTGTTGCAAGAGCTAACGGACTTTCTTCGCCGGTACTTTCTTCTAATAAATTCAGATTGCATCGCCAGTTATTACAAAGGGATACCACATGTCTCAACAATAAATCATATAGCCGAGACTAGTGCTGTTAATTGGGTCGGACCGGGCCAGCCTGACGTGAGCCTATCGTGCTTCTCCCAAACGGGTTCAGGTCAATAAAGTCTAAATTTTTTTAGGATGTGCCGTGCCAATCCGAAGTGTAAACATAGTGACACAGCCCGACCCTAAATCACGCTGTGCTTTCGTTGGGTCGTGCCGGTCTAATCCCGGCCTATATATTTGACCACATAAAATCAAAATATTACAACTACGTAAAGTCTATAGCTTACTAAATTAAAGAGATTAAACAATGCTAACATCATTTGATCACATAAAGTCCAACTATCACAATAATATAAAATCTATAACTTACTAAATTAAAGAAATTAAACAACATGAACTTCATTGTGTCGTGCTAGCCCAAGCCCAGTCCATCTGTGCAGGCCGTAGCCGGGCCCGACAGACCGAGGAAAGATAATTGTTGCAAGAGCTAATGTACTTTCTTCGCCGGTACTTTCCTCTAATAGATTCAGATTGCATCGCCAGTTATTACAAAGGGATACCATATGTCTCAACAATAAAACATATATAGCTAAGACACATAGAAGACTATGATGTACTCCCTCCGTTCATTTTTATTTTTATTTGTCATGTTTTAGTTTAAAAACGAACTAGCGGACGAAAAATATTCGATAATGGAGGTAGTGCCAAAGTAAACCAACAAACTAAACAAAAAAAGAAGAGGTCGAAAATCTTTGAATTGCATTTTGAGTAATCGATCCTACTTTTGCTGATAGCTTGTAATTCCATAATATATTTTGGTGTTTGACGACCATCATAAAACTTATAGACTAACTAGTTTGCCTAGTTGATCTTTTCTCAGATACATAAAGTTCATATACATCTGTAAGTAAAATGGACCATTGGGTCGTTTCTAAATATGGGGCGAGTCATACTTGCACCAGCTTGTGGTGCACCGGACTGTCCGATGCCCAGGCTGACGCGCCCGACGAATAGGTCACTCTCGGGAAAAACTCAGTGCTCCGCGGCTATAATTCACCAGACTGTCCGATGTGCACCGGACTGTCCGATGAGCCCACGGCCAACGGTCGACTTCACCGCAGAGGGGCCAACGATCGACTGCCACTGCAACTGCCAATGATCGGAAGGTCAGAAACTGTCAGAGAAAGCAGGTCGCACCGGACTGTAAGATGTGCCACCGGACTGTCCGGTGCGCCACAAGAGCAGGCGGATCCAACGGTCGACTGCTACAGACGCCAACGGTCGGGTAACGTGGCAGGCACCGGACAATGAACAGTGCCATGTCCGGTGCGCACCGGACTGTCTGGTGTGCCCATCGACAGAAAGCCGTTGCTTTCTGTCCAACGACTATAATTGTGGTGAGGGCTATAAATACAACCACAACCACCTCCATTCAGCACACCCAAGCATTCAATACATCCACATTCAATACAAGAGCAAGAAATTCATTCCAAGACACATTCAAAGCTTCCAATCTACTCAAGTGCCACAATTAAGATAAGTGATTAGTGACTTAAGAGAGTGTTATTCGTATTTCATTTGTTGCTCTTGTTGCTCTTGTTGCTTGGCTTTTTAATCGTGCTTTCTTCATCTCCTTCTAAACTCTCTAAGTGACTTGTAAAGCTAGCAAGAGACACCTAAGTGTGTGGTGATCCTTGCGGGGTCTTTGTGATCCTTAAGATTAAGAAGAAGCACTTAATCGGTCTATGTGATCGATTGAGAGAGGGAAAGGGTTGAAAAAGACCCGGCCTTCGTGGCCTCCTAAACGAGGAGTAGATTCATTGGAACCGAACCTCGAGAAACAAATCGTTGTGTTAATTTGTGTTGATCTTCACCTCACGATTTGATTCCTGCTCTCTCCTCTCTCTAAGTTCTCTTGCTTACAATCTTTTGACTTCGCTCCCAAAGTTATCCGCATTGATTGAGCAACTCATAGCAAGAAGAACTCTCCTCCACACTCTGTATTCATTATTATATGTTTCTAATCCTAACCCTAGGTGAAGTATGTGTTCAAAGTTTATAATTTATAGGTTTTGTCTATTCACCCCCCTCTAGGCGACTTTCAATTGGTATCAAAGTCTGGTGCTTCATTAGAGTTTAACAACTCGAAATGATGTTGGGAGAACACACCAAAAGGGAGTTGATCACCGCGGGAAAGCCCGGATCTTCAGGAAAGAAGAATAAAGAAAAGTCTCCGTCAAAGGAGGCCGGCCACAAGCACAAGGAAGAAAAAGATGAATCCGCCGGCTCCATCAAGTCACACAAGAAGGGCGACAAGAAGAAAAAGTAGATGAAGAAGGTGGTCTACTACGAGACCGATTCTTCCACACCCTCAACCTCCGGCGTCGAGTCAACATCTTCGAAGCGCCAAGAGCGTAAGAAGTATAGTAAGATCCCTCTTCACTATCGTCGTATTTTAAAACGTGCTCCTTTACTTTCCATTCCCTTAGGCAAACCACCATACTTTGATGGTGAAGATTATTGTATGTGGAGTGATAAAATGAGACAACATCTAACCTCACTCCACGAAAGTATTTGGTATATTGTTGAATTTGGAGCGCAGGCATCTCAAGTGGGCAATGAGGATTATGACTCCGATGTGGCCGCCCAAATGAGGCACTTTGTAACATCCCAAATTTTGACCCCGAGGTTAGAAACCCAAAACTCCTAAACTCCCCTAATTAATCTCCTAAGACCCCATGAAGCATTATATTCATCATATGCATACACCATGACTTCTAGTAGCACTTCATATTTAATATCTCATTTTTGGCACCTAGAAAGCATAAATGAATATTTGTATAGAAGAGAAAATGAATTAAGAAGAAAAGGAAGAAAGAAAAAAAAGGAAAACCCTCCCCCCTCCTCAGCTGGGCCAATTTTGGCCCACTCTCTCTCGCGCTCGCATTCTCCCCCCCCTCCACTCACGGCCCAGTATGGCCCAACCACCCGCGCTTGCGTCGCGCCTCCCCTCCCGCTGAACGGCCGACCCCACCCGTCAGCCGCAACGCCCCGCTCGCTCGCGCCCCGCTCTCCCTCTAGCAATTAGGCCCCGCCTGTCAGCACTGCCGTCCCCACCCATGATCCGCTTGAAAGTTGCCTAGAGGGGGGGTGAATAGGGCGAAACTGAAATTCTCAAAAATAATCACAACTACAAGCCGGGTTAGCGTTAGAAATATAATCGAGTCCGCGAGAGAGGGTGCAAAACAAATCGCAAGCAAATAAGAGTGTGACACATGGATTTGTTTTACCGAGGTTCGGTTCTTCCAAACCTACTCCCCGTTGAGCTTCTCTTCTCAAAGACCGGGTCTCTTTCAACCCTTTCCCTCTCTCAAACGGTCCCTCGGACCGAGTGAGCTTCTCTTCTCAAATCACTTGGGAATCAAGCTTCCCGCAAGGACCACCACACAATTGGTGTCTCTTGCCTCAATTACAAGTGAGTATGATCTCAAGAAAGAATGCGAAAGAAAAGAAGCGATCCAAGCGCAAGAGCTCAAATGAACACTACAAATCACTCTCTCTAGTCACTAAAGCTTTGTGTGGAGTTGGGAGAGGATTTGATCTCTTTGGTGTGCTTTGCAATGAATGCTAGCTCTTGTATAGTGGTTGGAAGCTGGAAAACTTGGATACCATGAATGGTGGGTGGTTGGGGGTATTTATAGCCCCAACCACCAAACTAGCCGTTTGGTGGGGCTGACTGTCGTATGGTGCACTGGACAGTCCGGTGTACACCGGACATGTCCGGTGCGCCAGCCACGTCACCAAGGCCGTTGGGATTCGACCGTTGGAGCACTGTCTTCTGGGCCCGCCTGGATGTCCGGTGGAGAATTGGACATGTACTGTAGAGTGTCCGGTGCGCCAGCATGGGCGTGTCTGACTTCTGCGCGCGCTGTCGCGCATTTAATGCACTGCAGGTAGCCGTTGGCACCGAAGTATTCGTTGCTTCGATGTCACACCGGACAGTCCGGTGTAAAACCGACATGTCCGGTGAATTATAGCGGACTAGCCGTTGCGAATTCCCGAAGCTGGCGAGTTCCAGAGCCCTCTTCTTTGGAGCACCGGACACTGTCCGGTGTACACAGGACAGTCCGGTGAATTATAGCTGAGCGCCTCTGTATTTTCCCGAAGGTGACGAGTTTGAGTTGGAGTCCTCTGGTGCACCGGACACTGTCCGGTGGTGCACCGGACACTGTCCGGTGGCACACCGGACAGTCCGGTGCGCCAGACCAGAGGTGCCTTCGGTTATCCCTTTGCTCTTTTGTTGAACCCAATACTTGGTCCTTTTTATTGGCTAAGTGTGAACCTTTGTCACCTGTATAACTTGTACACTAGAGCAAACTAGTTAGTCTAATTTATTTGTGTTGGGCAATTCAACCACCAAAATCATTTAGGAACTAGGTGTAAGCCTAATTCCCTTTCAATCTCCCCCTTTTTGGTGATTGATGCCAACACAAACCAAAGCAAATATAGAAGTGCATAATTGAACTAGCTTGCATAATGTAAGTGCAAAGGTTGCTTGGAATTGAGCCAATATAAATACTTATAAGATATGCATGGATTGTTTCTTTCTTATTTAACATTTTGGACCACGCTTGCACCACATGTTTTGTTTTTGCAAACTCTTTTGTAAATTCCTTTCAAAGTCCTTTTGCAAATAGTCAAAGATAAATGAATAAGATTTGAAATTTTCTCCCCCTGTTTCAAATGCTTTTCCTTTGACTAAACAAAAACTCCCCCTTAATGAAATCCTCCTCTTAGTGATCAAGAGGGTTTTGATAATAATTTTGAAGAGGGTATACCAATTTGAAATTATATCACAAGTAAGATACCAATTTGAAAATACTCTTTGAAAAACTAAAATTTTAAAATTGGTGGTGGTGCGGTCCTTTTGCTTTGGGCTCACTCTCTCCCCCTTTGGCATGAATCGCCAAAAACGGAATCATTAGAGCCCTTAGAGTTACTCTCTCCCTCTTTGGTCATAAATAAATGAGTGAAGATTATACCAAAGATAGAGTGATGCTCGGAGTGACGGCGAAGGATGAGTTACGAAGTGGAAGCCTTGGTCTTCGCCGAAGACTCCAATTCCCTTTCAATACACCTATGACTTGGTTTGAAATAGACTTGAAAACACATTAGTCATAGCATATGAAAGAGACATGATCAAAGGTATATAAATGAGCTATGTGTGCAATTCAACAAAAGAAGTTTCTAGAATCAAGAATATTTAGCTCATGCCTAAGTTTGTTAAAAGTTTGTTCATCAAGAGGCTTGGTAAAGATATCGGCTAATTGATCTTTAGTGTTGATGTATGAAATCTCGATATCTCCCTTTTGTTGGTGATCCCTTAAAAAGTGATACCGAATGGCTATGTGTTTAGTGCGGCTATGCTCAATGGGATTATCCGCCATGCGGATTGCACTCTCATTATCACATAGAAGAGGGACTTTGGTTAATTTGTAACTGTAGTCCCTAAGGGTTTGCCTCATCCAAAGTAGTTGTGCGCAACAATGGCCTGCGGCAATGTACTCGGCTTCGGCGGTTGAAAGAGCAACCGAATTTTGCTTCTTTGAAGCCAAAGACACCAAGGATCTTCCCAAGAACTGGCAAGTCCCCGATGTGCTCTTTCTATTAATTTTACAACCCGTCCAGTCGGCATCAGAATAACCAAGTAAATCAAATGTGGATCCCCTAGGATACCAAAGCCCAAACTTAGGAGTATAAACTAAATATCTCAAGATTCGTTTTACGGCCGTAAGGTGAGCTTCCTTAGGGTCGGCTTGGAATCTTGCACACATACATACGAAAAGCATAATATCTGGTCGAGATGCACATAAATATAGCAAAGATCCTATCATCGACCGGTATACCTTTTGATCGACGGATTTACCTCCTTCGTCGAGGTCGAGATGCCCATTGGTTCCCATGGGTGTCTTGATGGGTTTGGCATCCTTCATTCCAAACTTGCTTAGGATATCTTGAGTATACTTCGTTTGTCTTAGGAAGGTGCCCTCTTGGAGTTGCTTTACTTGAAATCCTAAGAAATATTTCAGCTCCCCCATCATAGACATCTCGAATTTTTGTGTCATGATCCTACTAAATTCTTCACATGTAGACTCGTTAGTAGACCCAAATATAATATCATCAACATAAATTTGGCATACGAACAAGTCATTTTCAAGAGTTTTAGTAAAGAGTGTAGGATCGGCCTTTCCGACTTTGAATCCATTTGCAATAAGAAAATCTCTAAGGCATTCATACCATGCTCTTGGGGCTTGCTTGAGCCCATAAAGTGCCTTAGAGAGCTTATAGAAATGATTAGGATACTCACTGTCTTCAAAGCCGGGAGGTTGCTCAACATAGACCTCTTCCTTGATTGGTCCATTGAGGAAGGCACTTTTCACGTCCATTTGGTAAAGCTTAAAGCCATGGTAAGTAGCATAGGCCAATAATATACGAATTGACTCAAGCCTAGCTATGGGTGCATAGGTTTCACCGAAATCCAAACCTGCGACTTGGGAATATCCCTTGGCCACAAGTCGAGCTTTGTTCCTTGTCACCACACCATGCTCATCTTGCTTGTTGCAGAAGACCCATTTGGTTCCTACAACATTTTGATTAGGACGTGGAACTAAATTCCATACCTCATTCCTAGTGAAATTGTTGAGCTCCTCTTGCATCGCCACCACCCAATCCGAATCTTGTAGTGCTTCCTCTACCCTGTGTGGCTCAATAGAGGAAACAAAAGAGTAGTGCTCACAAAAATGTGCAACACTAGATCTAGTAGTTACCCCCTTATGAATGTCGTCGAGGATGGTGTCGACGGGGTGATCTCGTTGAATTGCTTGGTGGACTCTTGGGTGTGGCGGTCTTTGTTCTTCATCCTCCTTGTCTTGATCATGTGCATCTCCCCCTTGATCATTGTCGTCATCTTGAGGTGGCTTATTTGCTTGATCTTCTCCTTCATCAACTTGAGCCTAATCCTCATTTTGAGTTGGTGGGGATGCTTGCGTGGAGGAGGATGGTTGATCTTGTGCTTTTGGAGGCTCTTCGGATTCTTTAGGGCACACATCCCCAATGGACATGTTCCTCAGCGCGATGTATGGAGCCTCTTCAATACCTATCTCATCAAGATCAACTTGCTCTACTTGAGAGCCGTTAGTCTCATCAAACACAACGTCACAAGAAACTTCAACTTGTCCGGAGGACTTGTTAAAGACTCTATATGCCCTTGTGTTTGAATCATATCCTAGTAAAAAGCCTTCTACTGTCTTAGGAGCAAATTTGGATTTTCTACCTCTTTTAACAAGAATAAAGCATTTGCTACCAAAGACTCTAAAATATGAAACGTTGGGCTTTTTACCGGTTAGGAGTTCGTATGATGTCTTCTTGAGAATTCGGTGTAGATATAACCGGTTGATGGCGTAGCAGGCGGTGTTGACCGCCTCGGCCCAAAACCGATCCGAAGTCTTGTACTCATCAAGCATGGTTCTTGCCATGTCCAATAGAGTTCTATTCTTCCTCTCCACTACACCATTTTGTTGTGGCGTGTAGGGAGAAGAGAACTCATGCTTGATGCCCTCCTCCTCAAGGAAGCCTTCAATTTGAGAGTTCTTGAACTCCGTCCCGTTGTCGCTTCTAATTTTCTTGATCCTTAAGCCGAACTCATTTTGAGCCCGTCTCAAGAATCCCTTTAATGTCTCTTGGGTATGAGATTTTTCCTGCAAAAAGAATACCCAAGTGAAGCGAGAATAATCATCCACAATTACAAGACAATACTTACTCCTGCCGATGCTTATGTAAGCTATCGGGCCGAATAGATCCATGTGGAGTAGCTCAAGCGGCCTGTCGGTCGTCATGATGTTCTTGTGTGGATGATGAGTGCCAACTTGCTTCCCTGCTTGGCATGCGCTACAAATCCTGTCTTTCTCAAAATGAACATTTGTTAGTCCTAAAATGTGCTCTCCCTTTAGAAGCTTATGAAGATTCTTCATCCCAACATGTGCTAGTCGGCGATGCCAGAGCCAGCCCATGTTAGGGTGTGTTTGGTTTGACTTTTGGCTTTGGCTTTTGCCCCCTAAAAGCCAAAAGCCAACCAAAGGGCTGGATCCAGGAAGCAGCTTTTTCTAAAAGCTGACTTTCTCGTAGTGCAAATTTGAAAGCACACTTGGACCTGCTTTTAGTGACTTTTCGGATGGAACTGTGAAAACATATATCGAAGAATTTTTAACGACTTTTAGTGGTTTCCACCAAACGGTTTTTAGCTTTTTAACAGCTTACAGCCTACAACAGCTTTTTCCACAGCTCACAGCCCACAGCAACTTTTTTTCACAGCCACAGCCCAACCAAACAGACGCTTAGTCTTAGCAATTAAGCAAGTGTCGAGTTCAGCTCTATCAAAATCCACTAAGTATAGCTGACCCTCTAACACTCCCTTAAATGCTATTGAATCATCACTTCTTCTAAAGACAGTGACACCTACATTAGTGAATAAACAGTTGTAGCCCATTTTGCATAATTGAGAAACGGAAAGCAAATTGTAATCTAATGAATCTACAAGTAAAACATTGGAAATAGAATGGTCAGGAGATATAGCAATTTTACCCAATCCTTTGACCAAACCTTGATTTCCATCCCCGAATGTGATAGCTCGTTGGGGATCTTGGTTTTTCTCATAGGAGGAAAACATTTCCTTCTCCCCTATCATGTGGTTTGTGCACCCGCTGTCGATAATCCAACTTGAGCCCCCGGATGCATAAACCTACAAAACAGGTTTAGTTCTTGACTTTAGGTACCCAAACGGTTTTGGGTCCTTTGGCATTAGAAACAAGAACTTTAGGTACTCAAACACAAGTCTTGGAGCTCTTGTGTTTGCCCCCAACATACTTGGCAACTACCTTGCCGGATTTGTTAGTCAAAACATAAGATGCATCAAAAGTTTTAAATGAAATGTCATAATCATTTGATGCACTAGGAGTTTTCTTCTTAGGCAACTTAGCACGGGTTGGTTGCCTAGAACTAGATGTCTCACCCTTATACATAAAGGCATGGTTAGGGCCAGAGTGAGACTTCCTAGAGTGAATTCTCCTAATTTTGCCCTCGGGATAACCGACAGGGTATAAAATGTAACCCTCGTTATCCTGAGGCATGGGAGCCTTGCCCTTAACAAAGTTGGACAATTTCTTAGGAGGGGCATTAATTTTGACATTGCCTCCCTGTTGGAAGCCAATGTCATCCTTAATGCCAGGGCGTCTCCCACTATAGAGCATGCTTCTAGCAAATTTAAAATTTTCATTTTCTAAGTCATGCTCGACAATCTTAGCATCTAGTTTTGCTATGTGATCATTTTGTTGTTTAATTAACGCCATGTGATCATGAATAGCATTAACATCAACATCTCTACATCTAGTACAAATAGAAGTGTGCTCAATGGTAGATGTAGAGGGTTTGCAAGATTTTAATTCTACAACCTTAGCATGCAATATATCATTTTTAGTTCTAAGGTCGGAAATAGTAGCATTGCAAACATCAAAATTCTTAGCCTTAGCAAGCAATTTTTCATTCTCAATCCTAAGGCTAGCAAGAGATATGTTCAATTCTTCAATCTTAGCAAGTAAATCATCATTATCATTTCTAAGATTGGGAATTGAGACATTACAAGCATTTGAATCAACCTTAGCTAACAAATTAGAATTCTCATTTCTAAGGTTGTCTATAGTCTCATGGCAAGTGCTTAGCTCACTAGATAATTTTTCACATTTTTCAACTTCTAGAGCATAAGCATTTTTAACCTTAACATGCTTTTTGTTTTCCTTGATTAGGAAGTCCTCTTGGGTGTCCAAGAGGTCATCCTTCTCATGGATGGCACTAATTAATTCATTTAATTTTCCTTTTGTTGCATGTTTAGGTTGGCAAAAAGAGTGCGTAAGTTATCTTCCTCATCACTAGCATTTTCATCACTAGAAGACTCATATCTAGTGGAGGATTTAGATTTAACCTTCTTCTTTTTGCCGTCCTTTTCCATGAGGAACTTGTGGCCGACGTTGGGGAAGAGAAGGCCCTTGGTGACGGCGATGTTGGCGGCGTCCTCGTCGGAGGAGGAGTCGCTAGAGCTTTCGTCGGAGTCCCACTCCCGACAAACATGGGCATCGCCGCCCTTCTTCTTGTAGTATCTCTTCTTTTCCCTTCTTCTCCTCTTCTTGTCGTCGCCCCTGTCACTGTCACTAGATATAGGACATTTTGCAATAAAATGACCGGGCTTACCACATTTATAACACACTTTCTTGGAGCGAGGTTTGTAGTCTTTCCCCCTCCTTTGTTTGAGGATTTGGCGGAAGCTCTTGATGACGAGCGCCATTTCCTCATTGTCGAGTTTGGAGGCATCGATTGGTTGTCTACTTGGTGTAGACTCCTCCTTCTTCTCCTCCGTCGCCTTGAATGCGACCGGTTGCGCTTCGGACGTGGAGGGTTCGTCAAGCTCATTGATTTTCCTTGAGCCTTCAATCATGCACTCAAAACTTACAAAATTCCCGATTACTTCCTCGGGAGTCATTAGTGTATATCTAGGGTTGCCACAAATTAATTGAACTTGAGTAGGGTTAAGAAAAATAAGTGATCTTAAAATAACCTTAACCATTTCGTGGTCATCCCATTTCTTGCTCCCAAGGTTGCGCACTTGATTCACCAAGGTCTTGAGCCGGTTTTACATGTTTTGTGGCTCCTCCCCTTTGCGAAGTCGGAAGCGACCAAGCTCCCCCTCGATCGTCTCCCGCTTGGTGATCTTTGTGAGCTCATCTCCTTCGTTTGCGGTTTTGAGCACATCCCAAACCTCCTTGGCGCTCTTCAACCCTTGCACTTTGTTATACTCCTCTCTACTTAGAGAAGCAAGGAGTATTGTTGTGGCTTGAGAGTTGAAGTGCTCGATTTGGGCAACCTCGTCCTCATCATAATCTTCATCTCCTACGGATGGTACCTGTGCTCCAAACTCAACAACATTCCATATACTTTTGTGGAGTGAGGTTAGATGAAATTTCATTAAATCACTCCACCTAGCATAATCTTCACCGTCAAAGGTTGGCGGTTTTCCCAATGGAACGGAAAGTAATGGAGTATGTCTAGAGGTACGAGGATAATGTAAGGGGATCTTACTAAACTTCTTGCGCTCATGGCGCTTAGAAGTTATGGAGGGCGCGTCGGAGCCGGAGGTAGAAGGTGATGAAGTGTCGGTCTCGTAGTAGACCACCTTCCTCATCTTCTTTATTTTGTCGCCACTCCGATGCGACTTGTGAGAAGAAGTCTTCTTCTCCTTTTTTTCCTTCCTCTTCTCCTTGTTGTGGGACTCTCCCGATAGGGCTTTCTCGTTGCTTGTAGTGGGCTTTTCGCCGGTCTCCATCTCCTTCTTGGCGTGATCTCCCGACATCACTTCGAGCGGTTAGGCTCTAATGAAGCACCGAGCTCTGATACCAATTGAAAGTCGCCCAGAGGGGGGGTGAATAGGGCGAAAGTGAAATTCTCAAAAATAATCACAACTACAAGTCGGGTTAGCGTTAGAAATATAATCGAGTCCGCGAGAGAGGGTGCAAAACAAATCGCAAGCAAATAAGAGTGTGACACATGGATTTGTTTTACCGAGGTTCGGTTCTTCCAAACCTACTCCCCGTTGAGGTGGTCACAAAGACCGGGTCTCTTTCAACCCTTTCCCTCTCTCAAACGGTCCCTCGGACCGAGTGAGCTTCTCTTCTCAAATCACTTGGGAATCAAGCTTCCCGCAAGGACCACCACACAATTGGTGTCTCTTGCCTCAATTACAAGTGAGTATGATCTCAAGAAAGAATGCGAAAGAAAAGAAGCGATCCAAGCGCAAGAGCTCAAATGAACACTACAAATCACTCTTTCTAGTCACTAAAGCTTTGTGTGGAGTTGGGAGAGGATTTGATCTCTTTGGTGTGCTTTGCAATGAATGCTAGCTCTTGTATAGTGGTTGGAAGCTGGAAAACTTGGATACCATGAATTGTGGGTGGTTGGGGGTATTTATAGCCCCAACCACCAAACTAGCCGTTTGGTGGGGCTGACTGTCGTATGGTGCACCGGACAGTCCGGTGTACACCGGACATGTCCGGTGCGCCAGCCACGTCACCAAGGCCGTTGGGATTCGACCGTTGGAGCACTGTCTTCTGGGCCCGCCTGGATGTCCGGTGGTGCACCGGACATGTACTGTAGAGTGTCCGGTGCGCCAGCATGGGCGTGTCTGACTTCTGCGCGCGCTGGCGCGCATTTAATGCGTTGCAGGTAGCTGTTGGCGCCGAAGTATCCGTTGCTTCGATGTCACACCGGACAGTCCGGTGTACACCGGACATGTCCGGTGAATTATAGCGGACTAGCCGTTGCGAATTCCCGAAGCTGGTGAGTTCCAGAGCCGCTCTTCCTTGAAGCACCGGACACTGTCCGGTGTACACCGGACAGTCCGGTGAATTATAGCTGAGCGCCTCTGTATTTTCCCGAAGGTGACGAGTTTGAGTTGGAGTCCTCTGGTGCACCGGACACTGTCCGGTGGCACACCGGACAGTCCGGTGCGCCAGACCAGAGGTGCCTTCGGTTATCCCTTTGCTCTTTTGTTGAACCCAATACTTGGTCCTTTTTATTGGCTAAGTGTGAACCTTTGGCACCTGTATAACTTGTACACTAGAGCAAACTAGTTAGTCCAATTTATTTGTGTTGGGCAATTCAACCACCAAAATCATTTAGGAACTACGTCTAAGCCTAATTCCCTTTCACCGCTATTAACGCGATCGCTGCTGGCCACCGCTCCTCCACGTCTCCTCGCCATTACTCGCCCACCAGCCAAATTGGCGCCTTGCATCCCCGCGACTGTGCCAAGCCATCCCGTCACCACCGCCTGCCTGAGCCATCTCGTCGCCACCACTGTGTGCCATCATCGCCGTCGCGAGCGCGCCTCGCCAGTGTGCGCCACCTCCCCCTCCCCGCCTCCCCAACCGCCTATAAACGGACCGCCCCGAGCCCTTCATCTCCTCGCACCACGTCAGCCACTCCCTCCACTTCCATGGGCCCAATCGAGCTCGGCTGTGAATCATCTAGGCCCTTTAGTGATGTTTTGGTAATTAATGACAACTACTTGTGTACTAACGGTTCTTGGTGAAATAAGAATGCAGGTTGGACTACATAGAATAGAAAATCTTGGAGACTTATAAGCATTGGTTGTGGATCAAGTGAAGGCAAAGGTATAACAAGGTATAACATAGGTTTTTGTTTTTGCCGGTCTCTAGGAGTTTAGAGAAGATATTTGACCGGATTAGTAGGCTAGATGGTCGTACTATTAAGAGGGGTCAATGACTTTGGTTTGTGTAAAACTTAGTGCCTCATAGAGGATCTAGTGGTTGCATTTGCATGAGGACTAACAACGCTTCCAATTTCGAGAGTTAAAAATCTTTTCAAAAGCGTGTTTGAAAAGTTGCTAAGTCTTGGGATTGGCGAACCGTTCGGGCCATGTGGGCGGACCGTCCGGGATCCATCCAGTGGGGTCCGAAGTGTGGTCACTTCGAACTAGTCCTATACATTTGTACTGTGGACCGTCCGGGCCTTGGGGCCGGACCGTCCGCAGTCCTGATCAGAGAAGATTGCTCTCTGCACAGTCCCTGTATTTTTGTGCGGACTGTCCGTCTAGGGTCGGCGGACCGTCCATGAGTGCCAAATTGATTTGGGCAGGGACTGGGTGTTTGTACTACGGACTGTCCGGGGCCTAAGCCCGGACAGTACTGACTCCCAGGTCGCAGACCGTCTGACCTTGTACGACGGACAGTTCGCGTGTGTTAATCCTTCGTGGTCAGAGCTCTGGTGCTCCATGTTGCCAGGTCTCGGACGGTCTGGCCAAGGTTGGTGGACTGTCCGGACCTCGCTTTTCTGATAGCTCTAACAGATTTCAAACGGGAAAACTAGCCGTTACCTGTTCGGTGGACCGTCCAGCCTCAGGGCGCGGACCGTCCGCGTGTGCGCAGAAAGTGTGCTAGTTGCACATAACGGTTGGATTTTTGAGGTCGGCTATAAATAGAAGGGGAGCTCGTGTGTGAGGGTTCTCTTGGCCATTCCTTGCACACATTGAGCTCATTTGTGATCCTCCCACTCATTCTTTCACACTCCTTGCTTGAGATTGCATTCTAGTGAGAGATTGAGAGTTCCAAGTGCATTTGCATCCATTGGTGATTCTTGAGGCACTAGGTGGTACACCGGGCAAGCGTCATCGGCTTGTTACTCTTTCTTTTCTTGCATTACTCATTACCGTGCAAGTAATTAGTATTTCACATATTGTTCCTCTTGTATACAATCATCATAGTTGATCTCATAGATTGCTTACTTGTTGTCACTAGAGAATTTATACCTCTTGTCATATTGATTAAATCTCTAGTGTTTTTTATTTTAGTCAAAACCGTCTATTCACCCCCCTCTAGCCGGTGTCCTAGATCCTACAAGTGGTATCAGAGCCGAGGACTCCATTGTTTGTGGATCTAATCATCCCGGAGTGGGACAAAATGGCTAGTAACAACAATGTGCATATTGGGAAGCTACCACATTTTGATAGGAATAACTATGACTATTGGAAAATAAGAATGTCAATGCATCTTAGAGCAATGGGTGCAAAAATTTGGCCAATTGTCAAGAATGGGTTTGTTGTGTTGAAAGAAGATGAACCATCGGCTAGTGACAATGAAAACATTCTTACAAATGATCAAGCCATGTGTCGGCGTTTCGAGACCGGGGGGTCCCTGGGCCGACGAGTGAATGTCGCCGCGTGCCCCAGCCCAGATGGGTCGAGCGCGAGGGCGAGCACGAAGGGGGGAGAGCGAGGCGGCCGGAGACCGGCGTGAGAGAGGTGGGAATCCCGCGGACTTCATGTTCGTCCCGCGCCCAGGTCGGGTGCGCTTGCAGTAGGGGGTTACAAGCGTCCACGCGGGAGAGGGAGCGAGCGGCTCCCAAGCGAGCGCCTGTCTCGTCCTCGTCCCCGCGCGACCAACCCTCTCTAAGAGGGCCCTGGTCCTTCCTTTTATAGGCGTAAGGAGAGGATCCAGGTGTACAATGGGGGGTGTAGCAGAGTGCTACGTGTCTAGCGGAGGAGAGCTAGCGCCCTAAGTACATGCCGTTGTGGCAGCCGGAGAGATTTTGGCACCCAGCTGGTGTGATGTCGTGGCCGTCGGAGGAGCGATGGAGCCTGGCGGAGGGACAGCTGTCGGAGCGGTTGAGTCCTTGCTGACGTCCTCTTGCTTCCGTAAGGGGGCTGAGAGCCGCTGTCGTCACAGAGTATGCGGGGCGCCATCATTGCCTATCTGGCGGAGCTAGCCAGATGGGACGCCGGTCTTGTTCCCTGCGGCCCGAGTCAGCTCGGGGTAGGGTGATGATGGCGCCTCCTGTTGACGTGGCTGGCCTGCGCCCTAGGTTGGGCAATGTGGAAACTCCTCCGAAGCCGAGGTCGAGTCTGTCTTCCGTGGCCGAGGCCGAGTCCGAGCCCCTGGGTCGGGCGAGGTGGAGGCCGTCGGCTGAGGCCAGGGCGGAGTCCGAGCCCTGGGGTCGGGCGAAGCGGAGTTCGTCATCTTCTGGGGCTGAGCCCGAATCCGAGCCCTGGGTCGGGCGGAGCGGAGTTCGTCGTCTTCCGGGACTTAGCCCGAGTCCGAGCCCTTGGTCGGGCGAAGCGGAGCTTCCTATGGTTCCTTCGGCAGGGCCTGACTGCCTGTCAGCCTCACTCTGTCAAGTGGCACCGCAGTCGGAGTGGCGCAGGCGGCGCTGTCCTTCTGTCAGGGCGATCAGTGGAGCGGCGAAGTGACGGCGGTCACTTCGGCTCTGCCGGGGGGCGCGCGTCAGGATAAAGGTGTCAGGTCACCTTTGCATTAAATGCTCCTGCGACTTGGTCGGTCGGTGCGGCGATTTAGTCAGGGTTGCTTCTTAGCGAAGGCAGGGCCTCGGGCGAGCCGGAAATATGTTCGCCGTTGAAGGGGGGCCTCGGGCGAGACGGAAATCCTCCGGGGTCGGCTGCCCTTGTCCGAGGCTAGGCTCGGGCGAGCCGTGATCGAGTCGCTCGAATGGACTGATCCCTGACTTAATCGCACCCATCAGGCCTTTGCAGCTTTATGCTGATGGGGGTTACCAGCTGAGAATTAGGAGTCTTGAGGGTACCCCTAATTATGGTCCCCAACAGTAGCCCCCGAGCCTCGAAGGGAGTGTTAGCACTCGCTTGGAGGCTTTCGTCGCACTTTTTTGCAAGGGGACCAACCTTTCTCGGTTGCGTTTTGTTCCGGTGGGTGCGCGCGAGCGCACCCGCCGGGTGTAGCCCCCGAGGCCTCGGAGGAGTGGTTTCACTCTTTCGAGGTCTTAATGCCTCGCGTAATGCTTCGGCTGGTCTGGTTGTTCCCTCATGCGAGCTGGCCGTAGCCCGGGTGTACGGTCGGGTCCCAAGTTCTCGGGCTGGTATGTTGACGCTGTCAACGGTTCGGCCGGAGCCGGGTTTGCGAGAGCAGCCCCCGAGCCTCTGCACAGGGCGAGAGGGCGATCAGGGACAGACTCGGCTTTTTTACATACGCCCCTGCGTCGCCTTTCCGCAAGGAGGAGGGGGGAAAGCGCCATGTTGCCCTCGATGGGCGCCGAACATGGTGTCTCCGGTGAGCTGCAAGCGGGTAATCCGAGTGGACGTCCATGCCCCGTTCGTTAGGGGTCGGCTAGGGGCCCAGAGGCACACCCAAAAGTACCTGCGCATGATCTGCCGGACCCGGTCCCCTGGCGACGGGGTCCGAGGGCTCGATGCCTCCCTCTGATGGGATTCTGTTACAAGATCGCTCCCGCTGGTCTCGGAAATATCCTAGGGTACCTCGGGAGCGCAGCCCGAGCCTTGGTTATGTATCGAACGTACCCATGGTCATCCCTCGCTCGGCGTCTGAGGCGGCTGTGAACCCTTTGGGGGCCAGCCTTCGAACCCCTGATCAGTAATGGGCACGGAGCCCGAGTAGCCTGAGGCGGCCGTGGAACCCTTCCGAGGGGCCGGCCTTCGAACCTCTGACCAGTAGTGGGTGTAGGGCCCACGCGATCTGAGGCGGCTATCGAACCCTTCCGGGGGGCCAGCCTTCGAACCTCTGATCAGTAGGGAGGCTCGGAGCCTGGTTCCTTCACGGGGAAGGATCCTTTTCGGGGTATCCCCCTTTCCCGGTCCCTGTTGCAAGAGAGAGAGAAAGAGGAAAAAAGGAAAAGGATACGAAATCGAACGATGCGGCGTACCTTTTTTGGCGCGGTTATTACGGCGAATGCGAAGCGTCGCCTGCTTCTCCTTCCAGAGGCGCCGCTTGTCCCGCCGCGGAGTTAATGCGACGGGGCGAGTGGTTCGTGGGGCGGCCGTTGCGCGTGCGCGAGCCGTTCGAGGAACGGAGCACGGGCGCGTTGTCTTCACGCCGTGAGAGAGGGTTCTCTCACTGCCCCCGGATGGGACATGAGCTTGGCTGACGACGTGACTGCTGCTCCTGCCCGCCTGCCACCGTCATTACTGCCGGCCCATTTTTGGCTGCACTGACCGCCGCGCCAGGCTGGCGCTGCTGGGTCGTGCGCTAGGTCGCCTCGAGTCGCGGTATTGGTTCCGCAGTCGAGGAGGCGCGGTGGTGGCGCAAGTGGCGGTGCAGTTGCATGCACGAAGCATTCGGCGCGCCGGTTGCATGACGAGTGGGCCTGGGCCTCCATGCTGGGCGTGTTGGGAGTCGGAGAAGCGTGCCCACTTGGCGCGGTTGCATGCTGCCTGCATGGCTGCCCGCCCCTTTCGCCCGTTGGTCTGGGCAAAAGTGGAGGGTCACTTGTAACCGCTGGGCGGTTGTGCGCACCGCGCGCGGCGGTTTGGCTTCTTCTGCTCTGAGCCGGCTTGCATGACATGTGGGACCCAGCCCCCGCATCGCAGGGGAGGGCCTTGGAGCGTGTTGGAGAAGACTCAGCCCGTGACGGCTGGGGACGCAAGTAGGGATAGTCGCCTTTAAAAGGTGGGTGACCCCCTTGGAAGGCGACCATGTCTTCGTGCTCCCTTATGCATCGTGTCTTTCCACCTTCCAAGCCCCCGGATGGGGGATACCCGCCGTCTTTCTGCCTTGTCGTCAGGGGAACGCAACTCCGCGAGAGTTGGTACCTTTCAGCCATCGTTCGGCTTCAAGGATTTTCATCAGCCAGCTCGGCTGTACCCTCCCGCCGGCGGTCACCCAAGACGGCGGCCACCAGCCCCTGGGTGGGGAGAAGCAAGCCGGGCTGCGATCTTGGTCCCACCCTCAGCTTCAAGGATGTTCATCATCCTCGCTGGGGTGGAGGCCGGGCTGAGCCGGAGCTCTACCTCCCGCGCGGGTTCGTGGGTCACCCTCTCCTGCGGTGTTCGAGGGAGAGGGCGCTCGCTGGCCCTGCGGGCGGGTCGGACTTCGACAATGCGGGGCTGGTCGACGGCGGGCGTCGTCAGCCCCAGCGTGTCGAGCTCGTCGGCTTGGCTCCCGATGGCCCCTCCTGCCGGAAGGCGGCTGCCGCGCCGTGTGCACGGGAGGACCGCCCAAGATGTCGCGCGCTGCTAGGGCGGCGTTCGTGTTCTGGGGCGGTCCTGCCTTTGCACCGGTATGGCGCCTCCGCGCGGAGGTCGGTGTCCCACTCGTCCGGGAGGATCTGAGTGGGGATCTACCGGAGGGCTGACGGCCCCTATCGTCGGTGCCGAGGTGGAGGCGGCTCGAGAAGTCCCCGTCGCCGACGGGATCACCGCCACCATCCGCACTTCGGGCCTCCGGCTCTTTGTAATTGTCCTCGCCCCTCGAGCGTCGGCGCGGGCGAGGGCAAGATTGCAGCAGCGCCCACCCTGAGGCCAGCGCTGCCGCAGTTCGGACACCCGGAGCGGGGGTCGTTTTTGTCGCTATCAGAGCGGGCGGCGGCGAGCCGCCCGTTAGTCTTCTGTTGCTCCGCAGGCCCTCCCCCATCGAGTGGGGTTGTTCGTACCTGCGGAGGTGGAACCGGAGTTCCGTTTGTAATGGCACTTTGAATGCCAGTGTTTTTGTTCATTGTGGCTGTCGAGGCCTGAACATGTATGTAATTTTGGCACGGAGCCGTGTTTTTTCCTCATTTTCGAGCACTAAGACTCGCCTGTTGGCTGTCTGAACCGCTTCACCAAGCGTGAGTCGCCCCGTGTCAAGGTGACGAGTGAGGTATCTGTATCCCGGAGGCGTAGGAGTCCCTCGGCTCGGTCGGCCTTGTTGTCCGAGGCTCCTCTAGCTTAGTTAAAGGGACCCCTTGGCCGCTCTTGGATGAGCCGAGGCCAGGGGTAGCGATATCAGCATGAACAGGGGCAGAGTTGGCTCGAAAATGAAACCTGGTTGGCCGGAGCCTAGCCGGGTCGTCCGTTAGCGGGACCGACGCTGGAGTTGACCAGCCGACGCCTCGGGTCGGGCTGGCGCCCTCGGAGGACGGCTGGCCGAGGCCCCGGGGCGACCGGCCGAGCCGCCTGCTCGGGCCGGATTCCCGGAGAAGACCCTGGCAGCGATTGCCCGGGCGTGGTGATGACGTCGTCCTTTAGAGCTTAGATCCTCGGACCGCGTCACCGTTCGAGGCTAGGTCGGACCTCGCCGAAGGTGTTGTCGATGCCGAGGGTGCTGCTGCCCCCTTCCAGCGTCAAGACCCGAGCCTGCAGGATCAGATTGTCTTGTAGCGTGTGTCTCCTGCGGCCGCCGAGGCCAGAACACACCCTCGCTGTGTTGTAAAGCTGCGTCTCCTTTCCTCCTGTTTCGAGTATCTGGACTTTTTTGTCAGTAGCAGGGATGTTTGTGCGAGCAAGAGTTGCTTCTCGCGGAAGGTGATGAGTGAGGTATCCGTATCCCGGAGGCGTAGGAGTCCCTCGGCTCGGTCGGCCTTGCCGCTTACGTGCACTTTTACCCGTCCATGAGGCTCTGTCACCGACTCAGTCGAGAAGGCTCGAAGGATCGCTTCGGCAGAAGAACTTCCGAACGTGAAGACTTGTTCGGTCCGCGGAATCACTTATCCGAACGTGAGTTACTTATCGCAGAAGGTGATGAGTGAGGTATCCGTATCCCGGAGGCGTAGGAGTCCCTCGGCTCGGTCAGCCTTGGCTGCTTACATGTACTCCGTCGTTTTCAGGATCCACTTTTCGAAGTAGTCAAAAAGCACGAAAGATATTCTGGCAGAAGAGATCTTTTTTCGAGGAAAATTTCAACGCAGAGGGGATTCCCCCCCCCCTTTTAGCCCCCGAGGGAGGGTCGGGCTTTGCCGAGGCGAGGCCGACCCTTCCTTGATGACTAAACTTCGTGTGGGTGCGAGGTATATGAACAACTTGAAAACATCATAAGGGTAGAAGCGACGTAGCTGTTGGATGTTCCAAGCGTTGCCGTAGACCTCGCCTTGACTGTTGGCCAGCTTGTACGTTCCGGGCTTCAGAACCTTGGCGATGACGAACGGTCCCTCCCAGGGGGGCGTGAGCTTGTGCCTCCCTCGGGCGTCTTGTCGCAGCCGAACCACCAGGTCGCCCACCTGGAGGTCTCGGGACCGGACCCCTCGGGCGTGGTAGCGTCGCAGGGACTGCTGGTACCGCGCCGAGTGTAGTAAGGCCCTATCCCGAGCCTCCTCCAGCTGGTCCAGCGAGTCTTCTCAGCTAGCTTGGTTGCTTTGGTCGGTGTAGGCCCTCATCCTTGGGGAGCCGTATTCCAGGTCTGTGGGCAAGACGGCCTCGGCCCCGTAGACTAGGAAGAACGGTGTGAAGCCCGTGGCTCAGCTCGGCGTTGTCCTCAGGCTCCAGACCACCGAGGGGAGTTCCTTCATCCATCGCTTGCCGAACTTGTTGAGGTCGTTGTAGATCCGAGGCTTGAGCCCTTGTAGAATCATGCCGTTGGCACGCTCTACTTGCCCATTTGTCATGGGGTGAGCTACGGCGGCCCAGTCCACCCGGATGTGGTGATCCTCGCAGAAGTCCAAGAACTTCCTGCCGGTGAATTGGGTGCCGTTCTCGGTGATGATAGAGTTCGGGACCCCGATGCGATGGATGATGTTGGTGAAGAACGCCACCGCCTGCTCGGACCTGATGCTGTTCAGGGGTCGGACCTCGATCCACTTGGAGAATTTGTCGATGGCGACCAGCAGGTGCGTGTAGCCCCCGGGTGCCTTCTGCAAGGGGCCGACGAGATCCAGACCCCACACAGCGAAAGGCCAGGTGATGGGTATCGTCTGCAAAGCCTGAGCGGGCAGGTGGGTTTGCCTTGCATAGAATTGACACCCTTCGCAGGTGCGGACAATTCTAGTGGCGTCGGCCATCGCCGTCGGCCAGTAGAAGCCTTGTCGGAAAGCATTCCCGACAAGGGCTCGAGGCGCTGCGTGATGGCCGCAAGCCCCGAGTGTATCTCCCGCAGGAGTTCCTGACCTTCGGCGACGGAGATGCATCGCTGGAGGATGCCTGAGGGGCTGCGGTGGTAGAGCTCCTTCTCTTCGCCCAGCGAGACGAACGACTTGGTGCGCCGCGCCACCCGCCGAGCCTCGGCTCGGTCGAGGGGTAGCTCTCCTTGGTAGAGATATCGCAGGTACAGGGTCTGCCAGTCTCGATCAGGCGTGGCCCCGCTTCGCTCCTCCTCGACGCGCAGTGCCTCACCCTCGGGGGCCGAGGGTACCTCGGGCTGAACCGAGGGCGCCTCGGGCCGAGATGAGGGTGCCTCGGGCTGTGCCGAGGGTACCTCGGGCTGGGCCGAGGGTACCTCGGACTGGGCCGAGGGCGCCTCAGGCTCGAGCGTGTCGTCGATCTTGACGGAGGGTTGATGCAGATCCCGGGAGAAGACGTCCGGGGGAACCGTTGTTCGCCCTGAGGCTATTTTAGCCAGCTCGTCCGCAGTCTCGTTGTAGCGTCGAGCGATGTGGTTCAGCTCGAGCCCGTAGAACTTGTCCTCCAAGCGCCGAACCTCATCGCAGTAGGCCTCCATCTTCGGGTCGCGGCAGTGGGAGTTCTTCATGACTTGGTCGATGACGAGCTGCGAGTCACCGCGGGCGTCGAGGCGCCGGACCCCTAGCTCGATGGCGATTCGCAACCCGTTGACCAGAGCCTCATACTCAGCGACATTGTTGGACGCCGGGAAATGGAGGCGTAGCACATAGCGTAGGTGTTTCCCGAGGGGCGAGATGAAGAGTAGGCCTGCGTCGGCTCCCGTCTTCATCAGCGACCCGTCGAAAAACATGGTCCAGAGCTCCGGTTGGATCGGAGCCGTCGGTAGCTGGGTGTCGACCCATTCGGCCATGAAGTCCGCCAAAACCTGGGACTTGATGGCCTTCCGAGGGGCGAACGAGATTGTCTCGCCCATGATTTCCACCGCCCACTTTGCAATCCTACCCGAGGCCTCTCGGCACTGGATGATCTCCCCCAGGGGGAAGGATGACACCACAGTTATCGGATGAGACTCGAAGTAATGTCGCAACTTCCGCCGTGCCAAGATCACTGCATACAGCAGCTTCTGAACTTGTGGGTAGCGGACCTTGGTTTCAGACAGTACCTCGCTGACGAAGTAAACTGGCCTCTGAACGGGCAATGCATGCCCCTCTTCTTGCCTCTTGACCACAATCGCGGCGCTAACCACCTGAGTGGTCGCGGCGACGTAGACCAAGAGGGCTTCTCCGGCAGCTGGAGGCACCAAGATAGGCACCTTTGTGAGGAGCGCCTTCAAGTTTCCGAGAGCTTCCTCGGCCTCGGGGGCCCAAGTGAAGCACTCGGCCTTCCTTAAGAGGCGGTACAGAGGTAGACCTCTTTCGCCGAGGCGCGAGATGAAACAGCTCAGAGCCGCGAGACATCCCATGACCCTCTGTACGCCTTTCAAGTCCCTGATGGGCCCCATGCTGGTGATGGCTGCGATCTTCTCCGGGTTGGCTTCGATGCCCCGCTCGGAGACGATGAACCCCAAGAGCATGCCTCAGGGCACCCCGAAGACACACTTCTCGGGATTGAGCTTGACGCCTTTCGCCTTGAGGCATCGGAATGTCACTTCAAGGTCAAAAAAGAGGTCGGAAGCTTTCCTCGTCTTGACTACAATGTCATCGACGTAGGCCTCGACCGTGCGGTCGATGTGTTCGCCGAACACATGGTTCATGCACCGCTGGTACGTCGCGCCCGCATTCCTCAAACCGAACGGCATGGTGACATAGCAGTACATGCCGAAGGGCGTGATGAAAGAAGTCGCGAGCTGGTCGGACTCTTTCATCCTGATTTGATGATACCCTGAGTAGGCATCGAGGAAAGACAGGGTTTCGCACCCAGCAGTGGAATCCACGATTTGATCGATGCGAGGCAGAGGGTAGGGAACCTTCGGACATGCTTTGTTGAGACCAGTGTAGTCTACACACATCCGCCATTTCCCCCCTTTCTTTCTCACAAGCACAGGGTTGGCAAGCCATTCGGGATGGAATACCTCTTTGATGAACCCTGCCACCATTAGCTTGTGGATCTCCTCGCCTATGGCTCTGCGCTTCTCTTCGTCGAATCGGCGCAGAGGCTGCTTGACGGGTCGGGCTCCGGCTCGAATGTCCAGCGAGTGCTCGGCGACATCCCTCGGTATGCCGGGCATGTCCGAGGGACTCCACGCGAAGACGTCGGCGTTCGCGCGGAGAAAGTCGACGAGCACTGCTTCCTATTTGGGATCGAGCCCGGAGCCGATCCGGATCTGCTTGGAGGCGTCGCCGCTGGGGTCGAGGGGGACGGCCTTAACCGTCTCCACTGGCTCAAAGTTGCCGGCATGGCATTTCACGTCTGGCACCTCCTTAGAGAGGCTTTCCAGGTCGGCGATGAGGGCCTCGGACTCGGTGAGGGCCTCGGCGTACTCCACGCACTCCACGTCGCATTCGAACGCGTGTTTGTACGTGGGGCCGACGGTGATGACCCCGTTGGGGCCCGGCATCTTGAGCTTCAGGTAGGTGTAGTTGGGGACGGCCATGAACTTAGCGTAGCATGGCCTTCCTAGTACCGCGTGGTAGGTTCCTCGGAACCCGACCACCTCGAACGTCAGGGTCTCCCTTCGGAAGTTGGAGGGTGTTCCGAAGCAGACGGGGAGGTCGAGTTGTCCGAGGGGCTGGACGCGCTTCCCGGGAATGATCCCATGGAAGGGCGCAGCGCCTGCTCGGACGGAGGACAGATCAACACGCAGGAGCCTGAGGGTCTCGGCGTAGATGATATTGAGGTTGCTGCCTCCGTCCATAAGGACTTTGGTGAGCCTGACGTCGCCGATGACGGGGTCGACGACGAGCGGGTATTTCCCCGGGCTCGGCACGTGGTCGGGGTGGTCGGCTTGGTCGAAGGTGATGGGCTTGTCGGACCAGTCTAGGTAGACTGGCGCCGCCACCTTCACCGAGCAGACCTCCCGGCGGTCTTGCTTGCGGTGCCGAGCCGAGGCATTCGCCGCTTGCCCACCATAGATCATGAAGCAGTCGCGGACCTCGGGAAACTCTCCTGCTTGGTGATCTTCCTTCTTGTCATCGTCCCGGGCCCTGCCACCCTCCGCGGGTGGCCCGGTCTCGTGGAAGTGGCGCCGAAGCATGACGCACTCCTCAAGGGTGTGCTTGACGGGCCCCTGATGATAGGGGCACGGCTCCTTGAGCATCTTGTCGAAGAGGTTGGCACCTCCGGGGGGTTTCCGAGGGTTCTTGTACTCGGCGGCGGCGACAAGGTCCGCGTCGGCGGCGTCGCGTTTCGCTTGCGACTTCTTCTTGCCTTTCTTCTTGGCGCCGCGCTGAGTGGACGACCTCGGGAGCATCTTCCGATGGGCGGCCCTGGGGCTGCTTGTCCTTTCGGAAGATAGCCTCGACCGCCTCCTGGCAGGAGGCAAACTTGGTGGCGATGTCCATTAGCTCGCTCGCCCTGGTGGGGGTCTTGCGACCCAACTTGCTCACCAGGTCGCGGCAGGTGGTGCCGGCGAGGAACGCGCCGATGACATCCGAGTCGGTGATGTTGGGCAGCTCGGTGCGCTGCTTCGAGAATCGCCAGATATAGTCTCGGAGAGACTCTCCTGGCTGCTGTCGGCAACTTCGGAGGTCCCAGGAATTCCCGGGGCGCACGTACGTGCCCTGGAAATTGCCAGCGAAAGCTTGGACTAGGTCGTCCCAGTTGGAGATCTGCCCCGGAGGCAGGTGCTCCAACCAGGCGCGAGCGGTGTCAGAGAGGAAAAGGGGGAGGTTGCGGATGATGAGGTTGTCATCGTCCGTTCCACCCAGTTGGCAGGCCAGACGGTAGTCCGCGAGCCACAGTTCCGGTCTCGTCTCCCCCGAGTACTTTGTGATAGTAGTCGGGGGTCAGAACCGGGTCGGGAACGGTGCCTGTCGGATGGTCCGGCTGAAGGCCTACGGACCGGGCGGTTCGGGCGAGGGACTCCGATCCTCCCCGCTGTCGTAGCGTCCCCCACGCCTGGGGTGGTAGCCTTGGCGCACCCTCTCGTCGAGGTGGGCCCGACGGTTGCGATGATGGGGCTCGTTGCCGAGGCGGCCCGGGGCCACAGGCGCGGTGTTGCGCGTGCGCCCGGTGTAGACCGAGGCTTCCCGCATGAATCGGGAAGTCGCGGCATGAGGTTCTGAGGGGTACCCCTGCCTTCGAGAGGCAGAGCTCTCGGCCCGTCGGACCGCGGCGCCTTCCAGGAGATTCTTGAGCTCCCCCTGGATTCGCCGACCCTCGGTGGTTGATGGCTCCGGCATCGCGCGGAGAAGCATTGCTGCTGCTGCCAGGTTCTGGCCGACCCCACTAGATGCGGGTGGTGGCCTGACCCTGACGTCGTCGGCGACGCGGTGCTGGAAACCCTGGGGCAGATGACGTATTTCTCCGGCCGGGGGTTGGCCCGCCCATGCCTGCCCGACGTCCCGGCGGATCGGCTCAAGCGCTCCTGCTCCCTTGTCGAACCTGGCCTGCACCCCGCGGATTTGCTCGAGCTGTGGGTCATGGCCCCCCGCCTGAATGGGGACCACAGCTAGCTCCCGTGGGATGTCAACGCGGGGCACCGGCCTAGGGAGATCACCGTCCTCCGGCATGCCGAGATGATTGCCTTCGGAGGGACCCCCTAGATCGACGTGGAAACATTCGCGGCTTGGGCCGCAGTCCTCGTCGTCGAGGCTGCGGCTACCGTCGGAACAGTCGGAGAGGCAGTAGTGACATGCGGTCATGAAGTCCCGCATGGCACTGGGGTTGCCAAGTCCAGAGAAATCCCAACAGATGTTGGGGTCGTCGTCTTCCTCGGACCCAGAGGGCCCGTAGGTCGAGACGCCCGTCAGCCGGTCCCAAGGCGACCGCATGCGAAACCCCAGAGGGTTTGGACTTGCCTCCACGAGAACGCCCGCCAAAGCGAGGTCGCTAGGCGGGTTGAGGCTAAATCCAAATGACGTGGGATGGGAGTCGGTCGGTACCTCTTGGTCGACGAGCGGCGATAAAGTCACGTCGGGGACTGACTGCACCGTCGCCTCAGGTATGAGGGTGACGTCCAGCAAGCTTTTCGCGAGCGCGCTGGCGTCGTCCGCTTGCTTAGGACTGGCGTGTCGCGAGGAGACGACGCTCGTCTTCATCTCAAGCGCGAAGTCGATACCCGGTGCGCCCCCCGTTGGGGTGTCGGCGCTGTCGACTCGCTCGATAGCCGACGAGGCGTTGCCTCCTGCTTGGCCTTGGTTGCCCTGCCTTCCCCTCCGTCGTCGGGGAAGAAGGCGGGACGAGCTCGAAGGTTGTTCTTCCACCACGCGGGGAAGACGTCGTCGATTCCGCCGCCGGCGGGCGGGTTGTCGGTCGCCATTGTCGTTGTCGCGCGGCGGTGGAAGGAGTATCATGTCGTTGCCGCCGTCGAGGGACATGAACTCAAGACTCCCAAAACGGGAAGCTGTTCGGGTTGGAGAGGTTGCTGGAGACTACCCATCTGGAGCTTGACGGGAAGCTGTTCGTCAACACGCAGCAGGCCCCTACCTGGCGCGCCAACTGTCGGCGTTTCGAGACCGGGGGGTCCCTGGGCCGACGAGTGAATGTCGCCGCGTGCCCCAGCCCAGATGGGTCGAGCGCGAGGGCGAGCGCGAAGGGGGGAGAGCGAGGCGGCCGGAGACCGGCGTGAGAGAGGTGGGAATCCCGCGGCCTTCGTGTTCGTCCTGCGCCCAGGTCGGGTGCGCTTGCAGTAGGGGGTTACAAGCGTCCACGCGGGAGAGGGAGCGAGCGGCTCCCAAGCGAGCGCCTGTCTCGTCCTCGTCCCCGCGCGGCCAACCCTCTCTAAGAGGGCCCTGGTCCTTCCTTTTATAGGCGTAAGGAGAGGATCCAGGTGTACAATGGGGGTGTAGCAGAGTGCTACGTGTCTAGCGGAGGAGAGCTAGCGCCCTAAGTACATGCCGTTGTGGCAGCCGGAGAGATTTTGGCACCCAGCTGGTGTGATGTCGTGGCCATCGGAGGAGCGATGGAGCCTGGCGGAGGGACAGCTGTCGGAGCGGTTGAGTCCTTGCTGACGTCCTCTTGCTTCCGTAAGGGGGCTGAGAGCCGCCGTCGTCACAGAGTACGCGGGGTGCCATCATTGCCTATCTGGCGGAGCTAGCCAGATGGGACGCCGGTCTTGTTCCCTGCGGCCCGAGTCAGCTCGGGGTAGGGTGATGATGGCGCCTCCTGTTGACGTGGCTGGCCTGTGCCCTAGGTTGGGCAATGTGGAAACTCCTCCGAAGCCGAGGTCGAGTCTGTCTTCCGTGGCCGAGGCCGAGTCCGAGCCCCTGGTTCGGGCGAGGCGGAGGCCGTCGGCTGAGGCCAGGGCGGAGTCCGAGCCCTGGGGTCGGGCGAAGCGGAGTTCGTCGTCTTCTGGGGCTGAGCCCGAGTCCGAGCCCTGGGTCGGGCGGAGCGGAGTTCGTCGTCTTCTGGGACTTAGCCCGAGTCTGAGCCCTCGGTCGGGCGAAGCGGAGCTTCCTATGGTTCCTTCGGTAGGGCCTGACTGCCTGTCAGCCTCACTCTGTCAAGTGGCACCGCAGTCGGAGTGGCGCAGGCGGCGCTGTCCTTCTGTCAGGCCGATCAGTGGAGCGGCGAAGTGACGGCGGTCACTTCGGCTCTGCCGGGGGGCGTGCGTCAGGATAAAGGTGTCAGGTCACCTTTGCATTAAATGCTCCTGCGACTTGGTCGGTCGGTGCGGCGATTTAGTCAGGGTTGCTTCTTAGCGAAGGCAGGGCCTCGGGCGAGCCGGAAATATGTTCGCCGTTGAAGGGGGGCCTCGGGCGAGACGGAAATCCTCCGGGGTCGGCTGCCCTTGTCCGAGGCTAGGCTCGGGCGAGGTGTGATCGAGTCGCTCGAATGGACTGATCCCTGACTTAATCGCACCCATCAGGCCTTTGCAGCTTTATGCTGATGGGGGTTACCAGCTGAGAATTAGGAGTCTTGAGGGTACCCCTAATTATGGTCCCCGACACCATGAATGTGTTCTATGATGCTCTTGACATAAATGAGTTCAACCGTATCAAGAATCTCACAACTGCTCATGAGATTTGGATTAAGCTAATGGAAATTCATGAAGGAACTACAATTGTGAAGAGTGCAAAACTATATGTGTGCAAAGGAAAATTTGAGCAATTCATTATGAAAGAAGATGAAAGTGTATCCGATATATTCAATTGGTTAAATGAGATAGTGAATGAACTCAAGGGACTTGGTTTTAATGTAACGGATGTGGATTTCACTCATAAGTTCCTTAGATCTCTTCCGGAGAAGTATGAGACTATTGTGACCATGTTAGTAAGAAGTGATCTATCTACAACTTCTCCAACCGAAGTATTGGGGGAAATTCTTACTCAAGATATATTCAAGAAATCTCAAGCCGATGCTATAAGTTTGGCAAAGAAAGTGAAGAATGAATCAATCGCTCTTAAAGCTAAAGCTTCTAACACAATTGAAAAAGAAGATAGTGATGATGAAGAAAATGAAAGTGAGAGTGATGGAGATATGGCTCTATTTGTAAAGAAATTCAACAAATTGATGAAGATGAAGAGGGGTCAACCTAGAAGAGGCCAAACATCAAGAAGAAATGCTTTCAATGATAGAAAATGTTTTGAGTGTGGGGAACCCGGTCACATCGCCATGAATTGCCCTAACAAGAAGAAGAAGGGAAAAGATGGAGATGATAAGAAGAAGAAATTCTACAACAAGAAGAAAGATGGCAAAGCCTACCTAGTTGAATGGGATTCGGATGATAGCTCGGATGATGATGATGATGATGACACCTCGTCCAAGCTTAATGCCGGAATTGCCATCAAGGAAGCCCCTTCACTTTTCTCATCCCCTCATTGTCTCATGGCAAAGGGAGATGCTAAGGTAAAAATCATCACTGATTTAAATGATATAAATGATGATGATGATGGCTATTCATATGATGATCTTGTTAGAATGTTAGGTGAGGCCGATGACTACATGCACAAAAAAAAAGAAAAGTTTAAGACCTTAAAGGAATTGTATAAAAACCTCCAAGTGTCTTTTAGGATTTTAATTTACTATCCGTAGCTCAATTACGTGATTTAGGATTTAGTTGCAATTTCACCGTTGATGATGTTATTATCTCTAGTGTTGATGGTAGCAATCTTAAGTTTAAAGGTTTTAGATATGAAAATCTTTATCTTGTTGATTTCTCATCTAGTGAGGCAAAGCTCACAACTTGCTTATTCTCAAAGGCTTCACTAGGTTGGTTATGGCATAAAAGACCCGGTCATGTTGGAATGAAGCAACTCAATCATTTAACCAAACATGATTTAGTCCGTGGCTTGAAAGATGTGAAATTTGAGAAGAACAAATTATGTAGCTCTTGTCAAGCCGGGAAGCAAGTGGCAAATACTCATCCAAATAAAAGTCAAATGTCTACTCATCGGCCTTTGGTATTACTTCACATGGATTTATTTGGGCCAACATCGTTTGTGAGTATTGGCGGTAATTCCTATTGCCTTGTGATTGTGGATGATTATTCTAGATTCACTTGGGTTTACTTTCTTCGGGATAAATCTAATGTGTTTGAAACATTCAAGTCATTTTCTATATTGGCTCAAAACCAATTTGATTTTGATATCAAGAAAGTTAGAAGTGACAATGGGTCGGAATTCAAAAATGCTAGAATTGATGAATATTGTGATGACAAGGGTATTAAACATGAATTTTCTTCCAAATATACTCGGAAACAAAATGGTATTGTTGAAAGAAAGAATAGGACTCTCATTGATATGGCTAGGTCTATGTTAGCGGAATATAATGTGTCGGATTCTTATTGGGCTGAAGCAATAAACACCGCATGTCATTCATCAAATAGGCTATATTGTCACAAGCTCTTGAAGAAAACTCTCTATGAATTGCTCATTGGTAGAAAGCCAAATATCTCATATTTTAGAGTATTCGGTTGCAAATGCTATATTTTGAGAAAGGGAAGCCGGCTCTCTAAATTTGAGAAGAAATGTGATAAGGGTTTTCTACTTGGATATTCATCAAATAGCAAGGCTTATAGAGTTTTCAACAAGACTCATGGTATTATTGAAGAAGCATATGATGTTGAGTTTGATGAAACTAATGGGTCTCAAGATGAAAGCGATAATCTTGATGATGTTGGTGGAACTCGATTGAGAAATGCTATGAAAACAATGGCTATTGGTGAAATAAAGCCAAAGGAAGATGATGATGAAAATAGTGTGGTTGTCATTCCATCCTCTTCAACCCTAAATGAAGAAATCACCAAAGCCAAAAAATGATGAAATTATGGATGCTCATGATCAAGATACTTCAAGTCATTCGATTCCTCCTCATGCTTCAACTAGCAATTCTCAAATGGTATCAAGAATCCATCATTCTATTGTGAAGGATCACCTAGTTGATCAAATTGTGGGTGATATTAGTAAGGGTGTTCAAAATCACTCTCGTATATCTTCATTTTGTGTACATTTCTCTTTTGTATCTTGTATGGAACCTAACCGTGTAGATGAAGCTCTACTTGATGTTGATTGGGTGAATGCAATGCATGAAGAATTAAATAACTTCACTCGAAATGATGTTTGGGAGCTTGTTGAGAGACCAAAGAACCACAATGTTATTGGTACCAAATGGGTGTTTCGCAACAAGCACAATGAAGATGGATTAGTAGTAAGAAACAAGGCAAGATTAGTTGCACAAGGGTATACTCAAATAGAGGGATTGGATTTTGGTGAGACATTTGCTCCCGTGGCAAGATTGGAAGCAATCCGGATCCTTCTTGCTTATGCGTGTGCTCATAATATCAAGCTCTACCAAATGGATGTAAAGAGTGCCTTTCTAAATGGTAAGATTAGTGAACTAGTGTATGTTGAACAACCTCTCAATTTTGAGGACCCCAAAAGACCTAACCACGTGCACAAGCTTTCTAAAGCTCTTTATGGGCTTAAGCAAGCCCCACGCGCTTGGTACGAAAGGCTTAGGGATTTCTTGCTTTCCAAAGACTTTAAAATTGGGAAGGTTGACACTACCCTATTCACTAAAAGAATTGGCAAAGATTTGTTTGTTTGTCAAATTTATGTTGATGATATTATTTTTGGATCTACTAATGAATTGTTTTGTGAGGAATTTGGGAAAATGATGTCAAAAGAATTTGAAATGTCTATGATAGGAGAATTGAGCTTCTTTCTTAGTCTTCAAATCAAACAATTGAAAGATAGAATCTTTATAAGTCAATCAAAATATATGAAGGATATGCTCAAGAAGTTTGGCTTCGAGAATGCAAAGCCTATCAAGACTCCTATGGCAACAAATGGTCATCTAGACTTAGATGAGGGAGGTACTATGGTTGATCAAAAACTTTTTCACTCAATAATTGGTAGTTTGCTTTACATTACCGCATCTAGGCCCGATGTTATGTTTAGTGTTTGCATGTGTGCTCGATTTCAAGCTTCACCTAGAGAGATTCACTTGAAGGCCGCAAAAAGAATTCTAAGATATTTGAAGTATACCCCCAATATTGGTCTATGGTATCCCAAAGGTGTTCAATTTGAATTAATTGGATATTCGGATTCGGATTATGCGAGTTGCAAAGTTGATAGGAAGAGCACCTCCGGTTGTTGTCAATTTCTTGGTAGATCTCTTGTTTCATAGTCTTCTAAAAAGCAAAATTCCATTGCTCTCTCTACCGCCGAGGCGGAATATATATCGGCCGGTAATTGTTGTGCTCAATTATTATGGATGAAACAAACTCTATTGGATTATGGGATCATTTTTAAGAATGTGCCTCTCATGTGTGATAATGAGAGTGTGGTAAAATTGGCTACAAATCCGGTCCAACACTCAAGAACGAAGCATATTGATATACGACATCACTTCTTGAGAGATCATGTTGGAAAGGGAGATATCACTATATATTCAATTGACACAGATGATCAATTGACCGATATATTTACAAAGCCATTAGATGAAACGAGATTTTGCACATTAAGAAGTGAAATGAATGTGATAGATCTCTCAAACGTGGCTTGAGGTTGAATACACATGTGTAGTATTGCATTTCAATTCTAAATATGCTCTCTAGGCTATTTATTGGGTATTTTTTGATGAATTTTTTATTCTTGTTTGATCTAAGTAGTTTTATATGAAAATTTGTATTCCTCAAGTACATCATGTGTATATGCATGCATACTAACCCTTGGATTGGTCAAAATGTCCATATATGAGCTACAACTCAAATTTGAAATTTAAAATCAGAAAGTGGACAAAGTTTGGAGATTTGAGTATCAGGTCGCGGACCATCCGGGTAAGGACCGCGGACCGTCCGCCGTATCAGGATCTGGACAGTCCGAGTCAGCAGAGCAGACCGTCTGAAGTGACAGGGCGCGGACGTCCGCCGACCCCTCGCGGACCGTCTACGACAGACTGATAAGTCAGGCAGAGGCAGTCAAAGTGTCACTTTCAACGCTTATCCCTCTCTCTCACACTCCACACGCCAAAAGGCGACTCTTGTCGATTGTGAGCGGACGGTGAAGCGAACTTACGCACGGATTGTCCGAGAGATTGCTTGGAGTTCATCAACCATGTCTTCATCTTGGTATTTCAAAATCTCAAGGACTTTGTCATATTTATTCAAATTTGGGGATTCTTCGGATTTTCTCTCTGATCTAGATTTGGGCAGTTGATTTACAAAGTTGATTGGTGGAATTTCTAGTGTTCCTCATTGTGAATATTGTGCAAAAATTTGAATCGATTTGGATGGTTATTTTCTGTCGAATCGTTGATTGAATGGATGGGGCAGCTAGGGTTCCAAAAAAATTGCCCCTGGACGGCCACGGACCGTCCGCCAGGATGGCGCGGATAGTCTGGCTCCCTGGCGCGGACAGTCCGGCCCCCTAGCGCGGGCAGTCCGGTCCCTGACAGAAAGTTACACTTTCTTTCTCTATATTGTGGCGTTATCATCTATTCACCAGTGCCTATTTCTCATACATATTGCAGTGGTCTGGGTGGTCTTAGGAAGAAGCTTGACGGTCGTTTCAAGTCAAATCGCCCTCATGCAGATGATGGAGATTCTAATCCAACTACAGACTCTGAGGCCCAATCTTCAGCTGGGGGTAGCGTTTCTATGGACAAAGAAGATGTTCTACACGCTCATTCCGACTATCCAATTGACATCACAGGATGGACTTATCCAAAAAGGAGATTCTCTATGGCTGAGTATTGCTCTAGGAGGACAGTTAATCAGTATGATCTGCCCTCAGATACAAACATTCAGTTTTTTCATACTCAGCTTCAGTTTGATGTCTTCTAGGGAACCCTAACGGATAGTAATTTTCACAAGCATCAAGTTATTGATTGGAACTTTATACTAGGTCAGTCAGTTATGAAGGGCTTGATTCCAAAGTTCAAGGCATGTGGTCTCTATGACTTTATGGGCTAGAAGACAGATTTCAGTGAGATGGTTGTGAAACAGTTTCTGGCAACTGCTGAGATTGACATTGATGAGCAATCAATCACTTGGATGACTGGCTTCAAGAGGTACTCTGCAACCTTTGCTGAGTTTGCTACTGCAAATAGTCTGGATTATGATACAATTTCAGCTGGGATTGATTTATATACCGAGGACAACTTTGAAGAATTTGTGCAGTTTTATGAGCCAGCGAGGCTGGGCATTCCTAGGAGGTTTGGTGAGACTGCAGGACTGGGGCATCATTTTGCTGTGATTAACAAGATTGCCAGAGTAACAATTCTTCCCAAGAGTGGAGATAAGAGCAAAATCGGAGACAACTTCTGGAACATTATCCACCATATCATGAATGGTGAGGTAATGAATGTTGTGTTATTTATGATGAGGCAATTGAATGACCTCAAGATGGACAAGAACCAGAACTTAGCATATGCTCCATACATTATGGCTCTCATCCAGGCTAAGACCAGATTTGAGGGGCACTGTGAGATAGCTCACACTCCATTTAGGCCTTTCAAGAATGAGATTGGCTTCCTCACTAGGCCTCTTACTCCTTTTCTAGATGATGAGGAAGAAGCTGGCGATGATGAAGGAGTTGCTCCTGAAGCTGATGTAGCTGAGCAGATGCCCCCTCCTCCACCTCCTCCTCAGCCTCAGCAGTTCTGGCAGCCTGGTCTAGGCTATTTTGATCCTTACTTTCAGAACATGCAGCAAGGGCTCCAGACACACATGGATGGCCGCTTTCAGGGCATGATGACCCATATGGACCAGCGCATGGATGCCATGCAGTCTCGCTTTGATGATAACCTTGATGCGCTGAACTCTGAGCTTTCTAAATTTCGCTCTCACATCCAAGAAACTATTCATGATCCACTTATGACTAGACTGAACAACATGCAACAGAGTTTTCAGGATAATATGGGAGCCTTATCCAGTCAATTTGACAACTTGTCCACCAATGAAAGCATTCAAGATATTCGCCAGAGTCAACAGCAGCTCCAGACTGACTTCGGGCAGTTCTCCTCTCTCTTCGACACCTTCAGCACCCATTACTACAGCATGTACCCTCCACCTGGTGATCAGTGAGACCCCTTCTTTGTGGCAATTGATGCCAAAGGGGGAGAGAAGAGAAGAGAAGTTGGGGGATGTCATATTCAGGAGGAGCTCATGTGGACATGGAGACTTTGCATATGCATGTTTACAATTTGAACTTTATGTCCATATGCATGTTTACAATTTGAACTCTATGTCCTTATGCATTTGGTAAACTATGTCTTATGTTTGTGGACAAATGTTTGTAATATTTTGTGGATTGAACTATGTTTGTTAAATATGATGTTTTTATTAGTTCGAATTATTCTGTGAATGGTTGATCGAGGATTGATTAAATATGCTGCACTTATTCTTGAATATTACTTCTTGTATGTCTCGATAACCATGTCTATAGGAAGATCTCCATCAAAACTCCAATCGATTATGTGTGTCATATCTTCAACTAGAAATATAATGCACACATATAGAGGGAGCTATTCCTATACTCTGAGTTTTGTTAAGACTTATCTATCTCTCGGACGGAACTTCAAATCAAGATAAGTCTTATGAAACTCATCTCTAAAATCCTTCTTATACCTTAGGTATGAGGAAGATTTGAAAATTAAAACTACTCTTGGATAAAATGTGTAGTGTTGTCATCAATTACCAAAAAGGGGGAGATTGTGAATCATCTAGGCCCTTTAGTGATGTTTTGGTAATTAATGACAACTACTTGTGGACTAACGGTTCTTGGGGAAATAAGAATGCAGGTTGGACTACATAGAACAGAAAATCTTGGAGACTTATAAGCATTGGTTGTGGATCAAGTGAAGGCAAAGGTATAACAAGGTATAACATAGGTTTTTGTTTTTGCCGGTCTCCAGGAGTTTAGAGAAGATATTTGACCGGATTAGTAGGCTAGATGGTCGTACTATTAAGAGGGGTCAATGACTTTGGTTTGTGTAAAACTTAGTGCCTCATAGAGCATCAAGTGGTTGCATTTGCATGAGGACTAACAGAGCTTCTAATTTTGAGAGTTAAAAATCTTTTCAAAAGCGTGTTTGAAAAGTTGCTAAGACTTGGGATTGGTGGACCATCCGGGCCATGTGGGCGGACCGTCCGGGATCCATCCAGTGGGGTCCGAAGTGTGGCCACTTCGGACTAGTCCTGTACATTTGTACTGCGGACCGTCCGAGCCTTGGGGCCGGACCGTCCGCAGTCCTTATCAGAGAAGATTGCGCTCTGCACAGTCCCTGTATTTTTGTGTGGACTGTCCGGGCAGGGTCGGCGGACCGTTCGCGAGTGCCAAATTGATTTGGGCAGGGACTGTATGTTTTGGGGTGTTTGTACTACGGACTGTCCAGGGCCTAAGCCCGGATAGTACTAACTCCCAGGTCGCGGACCGTCCGGTCTTGTATGGTGGACAGTCCGCGTGTGTTAATCCTTCGTGGTCAGAGCTCTGGTGCTCCATGTTGCCAGGTCTCGGACGGTCCAGCCAAGGTTGGCAAACTGTCCGGACCTCGCTTTTCTGACAGCTCTGACAGATTTCAAACAGGAAAACTAGCCGTTACTTGTACGGCGGACCGTCCTGTCTCAGGGCGCGAACTGTCCGCGTGTGCGCAGAAAGTGTGCTAGTTGCACATAACGGTTGGATTTTTGAGGTGGGCTATAAATAGAAGGGGAGCTCGTGTGTGAGGGTTCTCTTGGCCATTCCTTGCACACATTGAGCTCATTTGTGATCCTCCCACTCATTATTTCACACTCCTTGCTTGAGATTGCATTCTAGTGAGAGATTGAGAGTTCCTAGTGCATTTGCATCCATTGGTGATTCTTGAGGCACTAGGTGGTACACCGGGCAAGCGTCATCGGCTTGTTACTCTTGGAGGTTGCCGCCTCCTAGACGGCTCAGGTGTTGTTTTCGTCGAGCTCTCCAAGAAGATTGTGGAGGAGCCACGGTGTCGATTGTGAGGGGTTCGCACCTACCTCGTCGGAGCGGCAAAGGTGACATTAGTGGAAATGAGGTATTGAGTGATTTCTTGTCCACTTGGCTCAAAGATCAAGCCGCGTCTTGATAGAGGAGCAAGTGAGAGCTCGAAGTCCATCTCAACGTGGATTAGGGGTGATCGGCAAACCACCGATACCACGGGATAAAATCCAGTGTCTTTCTTTTCTTGCATTACTCATTACCGTGCAAGTAATTAGTATTTCGCATATTGTTCCTCTTGTATACAATCATCATAGTTGATTCTCATAGATTTCTTACTTGTTGTCACTAGAGAATTTATATCTCTTGTCATATTGATTAAATTTCTCTAGTGTTTTTTATTTTAGTCAAAACCGTCTATTCACCCCCCTCTAGCCGGTGTCCTAGAGCCTACATCGGCGCCGTCGTCTTCCCCCTCTCCGGTGAGCCTCTCCCTTCCCTCTCTGGTGGTTTCAAGTCAAATTATTATAGCTCATGAGCTCCGCCACTTCACCACGAGCACGGAGCACCCTTCTCCTTCACCTATCACACTCGTGGGCCTCGCCGGCGACCTCACCGCTGTAGGCGCCCACCACCTCACCGCGAACCGGCAGTCCTAAGCCTCCACCGACCAAATTGACCCCACCACTGTGACCCCTTACCTCTGCCCGTGCTATGCCACCATCCCAACTACCCAGAACCAGACCACTGGCGAGGAACCACCGTCGAAATCACCGGCGGCCGGTTCTCACCGCCGCGGGTGGACCGCCGTCCCCCTCCCCTCGCTGGCATGTGGGCCCGCGCCCACGGCGTCACCCCCCTCGTGTCGTGCCCCGTAGCAGGCCTAGCTGGGCCGACTGCCGCGCAGGCGCGCGCGCGCCTTCGGCTGGGCCAAAATCCCCCCGGCCCGCTTAAACCGATAAACCTTTTTCTTTTTCCTTTTCTCCCTTTTCCCTTTTTATTACATAAATATGTATATATGTTGATATTTTATGCACCAAAAATAGTCCAAATATTTTATATGACACAAAATAATAATATTTAAAACTTGGCACACTTCACTAAGCCACCATGGTTGATGTAGTGTTCATTGCTTGTTTTTGCTAGGCGAAGAGGGATCCGATCCTCCAGAAATCGTAGCTCCGAAAGAAGGGCAGGAGCCCGACCTCTCGAAAATAGACCTTTCGTGTCAAGAGAACTTCGACGAAGGCAAGTCCATTCTTCCCTTGATGCATGAATTACCTATTCTTTCTACCACTGCCTAAGCCGGGAATAAGGGTTGGGTCCTTTGCACGGTAGAGACGACCCGCATTAAAGAATATCTTTTGAGTACAAAATATGGGTTGAGGAAAAGGGTGGTTTTTATAAAAAGGAAAATGTTTCCAAAAAGTGTATGATGAAGGGTATTCACCCTTATCGCCTTATGAGTGGGATATAGTCATGGACTCCCTGGTTTAGGGGAGGGCCTCAGGTGTTGGCTCAGCCAGGTTAGGTGTGAGCAGAAGGATTGTCCCCTCATATAAGGACCAGTTTGTCATCCTTCACTACCTATACTCATGTCAAGTACAACCACTCGAGACTGTATGGGCAGTCACTCAATATGAACTTGTACGGTCCAAGCCCCAGGGTTATGATGGTTGGGGAGCACCGAGAGGATAAGGAGGGGGAAAGTTTTGTCCGGTTTGGGCTTGGCGGTGGCCTGACTCCTTCCGGTATAACCGTTAAGGTAAGGACGTGCAAGGAAGGAAAGAGATCCAGATTCACGTCTCATTGGCCATGAGACCGTAGAGTCGAACTAGTGGGTAAAGTGTACCCCTCTGCACAGAGTTTGAAACCTATTCAAATAGTCCGTGTCCACTGGTATGGACGAGTCTGGTGTGTATGACAATTAGTGTTTTGATCTTCGTAAGCAGGGATGTGTGCATGGGTGTTTTTGGAAATAAAAACAATGCCACGGGAGCGGGAAGCTAAGTGCTGGTTGAGTGTGAAAATGTGCTACTTCTCTCTTTGGGGTAAACCATCAAAGTATTGCCTTTCTCTGAAAAAGATGAGTGACTTCAACTCCACCACACCAAGCATGTACTGTATAGGTTCCTCTCTCTTTACGGGCGGGATGGGCTTGCGGAATACCTAGTGTATTCACCCAGATTTATTTATGTTTTTCAGTAGCTGAAGACTTCTTTTCTGCTATGTTCGACTAGAAGAGGGTTGTGTCTTCATCCAGTCTGCCTGTGGCTTGGGCTAGATGATCTTCCACTGTGCTTTGTATTCCAGGTTCGCTAGAGCTTGTACTTTGGTATTGTAATAAATTTTGTTCGAAACTCTGTACTATTTGAAGTAAGGGATGTGATTACTAGCCTCCTGGGACTAGTATTTGTATCACATTTGAGTCCCAAAGGATCGGGATGCTCCACACTTCAACTCTCAAGCCACCTCCATACTCCTTGCTTCCTTGTGTAGAGAGGAGTACAACAAGATGCAAGGGTTGAAAAGTGCCAAAGAAATTTGGGATGTCCTCAAGACAGTGCATGAAGGGGACAAAGTGACAAAGATCACCAAGCAGGAAATGATCGAGGGAGAACTCGGTCGGTTCATCCTCAACAAAGGAGAAGAGCCACAAGCAATGTACAACCGGCTCAAGGCGATGGTGAACCAAGTCCGCAACCTCGGGAGCACCAAGTGGGATGACCATGAAATGGTCAATGTTATTCTAACATCTCTTGTTTTTCGTAATCCTACTCAAGTACAATTAATTCATGAGAATCCTAGGTATAAGCTAATGTCTTCCGATGAGGTGATTGGCAAGTTTGTGAGCTTCGAACTTATGGTCAAAGACTCCAAACACATTGTCAACTTGGAGTAAGGTGTCACCTCCACACCCGAAGTACAACCCGTTGCATTCTAGACAATGGAAGAAAAGAAAGAGGAGCCTACACCAAATAATAGGCTCCCAATTGATGCCTCCAAGCTTGACAACGACAAAATGGCTCTTATCATTAAGAGCTTCCGACAAATCCTGAAGCAAAGGAAAGGATTACAAACCTCGCTCCAAGAGGGTTTGCTACCGGTGTAGTAAGTCTGGTCACTATATTGCTAAATGTCCATATACAAGTGATAGTGACAGGGACGACGACAAGAAAGGGAAGAAGAAGATGGAGAAGAAGAAATACTACAACAAGAAGGGTGGAGAGGCGCACATAGAACGTGAATGGGACTCCGATGAGAGCTCCACCGACTCCTCCTCCGACGAGGATGCCGCCAACATCGCCATCAATAAAGGTCTTCCTTTTCCCAACATCGGCCACAAATGTCTCATGGCTAAGGATAGCAAAAAGAAGAAGGTACATTCTAGAGACAGCCCCAAATACACTACTTCCGATGATGAGGGTAGCTCTAGTGAAAAGGATGATGATTTGTCTTCTCTTTTTGCAAACCTTACCTTAGAACAAAAAGAAAAAATAATGAATTGATAAAAATCATTAACGAGAAGGATGAAATCTTGGAATGCCAAGAAGACTTGCTCGTTAAGGAAAACAAAAAATTTGTTAAGCTAAAAGATGCTTTTGCTCTTGAAGTTGAGAAATGCAAAAACTTGACTAAAGAGTTAAATACATGCAATGATTCAATTTCTTGTCTTAGAACTGAAAATTTTAGTTTAATTGCTAAGATTGAGGAATTGGATGCTTGCAAAGTACCTACATCTACCATTGAGCATGTTACTATTTGCACTAGATGTAGAGATATTGATGCTAATGCTATGATTGATCACCTTGCTATGATTAAAGAACAAAATGATCATATAGCTAAGTTGAATGCTCAAATTGCCGAGCATGAGATTGAAAATGAAAATTTTAAATTTGCTCGTAGTATGCTTTATAATGGGAGACGCCCTGGCATTAAGGATGGAGTTGGCTTCCAACCTAAGAGCCAAAGCAACATCAACTTAATACCCATAGAAACAAGATTTCTAACTTTGTTAAGGGAAAGTCTCCCATGGTTCAAGATAGAGAAGGTTACATTTTGTATCATAAAAACTATACTGAGCATAATATTAGAAGAATTCATGCTAAGAAATCTCATCCTACTGCTCATCATGCTTATATTTACAGTAATGAGGCTTCTAGTTCTAGGCATACAACTCATATTAAAATGCCTAAGAAAAAGATTGTTGATGCATCAAATGAACATAACATTTCATTTAAGACCTTTGATGCATCCTTTGTTCTTACTAACAAATCCGACAAAGTAGTTGCCAAATATGTTGGGGGCAAACACAAGAGTCCAAAGACTTGTGTTTGGGTACCCAAGGTGCTTGTTTCTAATGTGAAAAGACCCAAGACCGTTTGTGTACCTAAGGACAAGGCCTAAATTTGTGTTGTAGGTTTATGCATCCGGCGGAACAAGTTGGATAATCGACAGCGGGTGCACAAACCACATGATAGGGGAGAAAAGAATGTTCTCCTCATATGAGAAAAATGATGATCCCCAAAGAGCAATCATATTCTGGGATGGAAATCAAGGTTTGGTCAAAGGATTGGGTAAAATCGCTATATCACCTGACCATTCCATTTCTAATGTTTTTCTCGTAGAATCTCTAGGTTACAACTTGCTCTCTGTTTCACAATTATGCAAAATGGGCCACAACTGTTTATTTACCGATGTTGATGTTACCGTCTTTAGAAGAAGTGATGATTCACTAGATTTTAAAAGAGTGTTAGATGGTCAGCTATACTTAGTTGATTTCACTGATAACAATGCTGAACTAGACACTTGCTTAATTGTTAAGACTAACATGGGCTGGCTCTAGCATCGCCGACTTGCTCATGTTAGAATGAAGAATCTTCACAAGCTTTTAAAGGGGAACACATTTTAGGACTAACCAATGTTCATTTTGAGAAAGACATGATTTGTAGTGCATGTCAAGCAGGGAAGCAGGTTGGAGTTCATCATCCACACAAGAACATCATGACGATCGAAAGGCCGCTTGAACTACTCCACATGGATTTATTTGACCCAATTGCTTACATAAGCAACGTCGGGAGTAAGTATTGTCTTGTAATTGTGGATGACTATTCTCGCTTCACTTGGGTATTCTTTTTGCAGAAAAAATCACAAACCCAAGAGACGTTAAAGAAATTCTTGAGACATGCTCAAAATGAGTTTGGATTGAGAATTAAGAAGATTAGAAGCAACAATGGAACGGAGTTTAAGAACTCTCAAATTGAAGGATTTCTTGAGGAGGAGGGCATCAAGCATGAGTTCTCTTCTCCCTACACACCTCAACAAAATGTTGTTGTGGAGAGAAAGAATAGAACTCCTTTGGATATGGCAAGGGCCATGCTTGATGAATATAAGACATCGGATCGGTTTTGGGCGCAGGCGATTAACATCGCTTGCTGCTCCATCAACCGGCTCTACCTTCACCGAATCCTCAAGAAAACATCATATGAACTCCTTACCGGTAAAACGCTCAATGTTTCTTATTTTAGAGTTTTTGGAAGCAAGTGCTTTATTCTTGTTAAGAGATGAAGAGATTCAAAATTTGCTCCTAAAGCGGTAGAATGCTTTTTTACTTGGTTATGACTCAAACACAAGGGCATATAGAGTCTTCAACAAGTCCACTGGATTAGTTGAAGTTTATTGTAACATTGTGTTTGATAAGACTAATGGCCCTCAAGTAGAGCAAGTTGATCTTGATGAATTAGATGATGAAGAGGCTCTGTGCATCGCGCTAAAGAACATGTCCATTGGAGATATGTGTCCACACGAACCCGAAGATCCTTCACAAGCACAAGATCAACCATCATCCTCCATACAAGCATATCCACCAAATCAAGATGAGGAACTGGCTCAAGAAGAAGAGGATCAAGATCAAGACAATGAGCCACCTCAAGAAGAAGGCATCGATCAAGGGGGAGATGAAGTTGATCAAGAAAATGAGGATGAACAAGAGATTCAAGGTCAAAGACCACCTCACCCAAGAGTGCACTAAGTAATTCAATGAGATCACCCCGTCAATTCCATACTTGGTAACATTCAAAAGGGGGTAACCACTCGATCTCGAGTTGCTTATTTTTTGAAGATTACTCTTTTGTGTCTTCTATTGAACCATACAGGATAGATGATGCACTAAGAGATCCCAAAACTTTGTAGCACACGGTTATTCGTAAGAGCAACTCCAAGAGGCTGCTAAAAATTTATTCCCAAAACTTGTTATTGGAGATTGTTGCAAAAAAATCTCTGAAAAAAATCTAAACCCACATAAATCTGCTAATAATTAGTCCCTAAAGATCTAAAGCTCGGCTTGTTGGAGCTTTGAGTTTGAAAAGTCCTATGCTTGTAGCAGCTTTGAGTTGGAAAAGTTCTCGGCTTCAGCCCCATGGGTCGGGCCAACTTCCTCCGCCGGAGGCAACACGCAGCGCGACGACAGTGCAGCCCTGTCGTGGATCGACGAGCAGCCATCCAAGTCTGTGGTTTACGTCACCTTTGGGAGCGAGTACTCGATTGTCGTCGGCACCGCCGCCGCTGCCACTCCGCGAGGCAAAAATAAACATGGTCAGCTAGATGCGCATGCGATTGGGGAACAATCACGACACGTAAATTTGTGGGGGAAAGGATATGCGGGACACCAAGATAATAGGGAGAAGAAGAGGAATTTGTTGGAGGGCTTCAAAAGGCGTTTTTAACAGGGTTGTTTACATGTTTTCTTGGAGATGCTTTAACACTTTCAAGAGAAGACACTATCATTTTAGCAGAAGTCGCTTCTTTGGCATAATAATCCAGACCGAGCAGTTGGTTACTTTTGTATTCATGAATCTCTTCACTGGATTTGGTGTTGCGTCTGTCCGCATAAACATAAAAGAAGTTGGTCGACTGCTCTTATAAGCAGCACTGATAAGCATCACTGTTGCAGCTGCAGAGATAGAATCATCTCACATTTTACTGTATAAGAAGTCTCCTTTTGACTTCTAATCAGAGACAGACTTTAGCTTAGGGAGCCACTTAATTCTAGTTGACTCTCCAACCAAACGCACCCTTCATCAATGGAATTACTTGTTAGCTTAGGGAGTGTTTGGTTTGAAGAATCAATCCATTCTAGATGAGTTGGTGCATCATGAGTCCATTCCACAAATTTGGTAGAATGAACTCATTCCTCATACTATTATTAATTATTAGTCTATGAAGAATGGAATGGTGATAGATAAACTCATCTCATTCCACAAACCAAACAAGAAAGTGTATCTCATTCACGCTATAAAAAACTCGAACGGGGAGGAAACGACTGCCTTCCCAATATTATATTAAGAAGGGACCGAAACATGGTCCCCGCCGAGAAAATCCCATGTCCCCCATCACTAGCGGACCGTCACTGCCCACTCTGCAACGGTCAAGCCGGAGGGTGGCACGGAGGACGTAAACCAGAAGAGGGCGGGGCACAGCGAGGGAATTTTTGAACCAAGTCCGAAATTCACCCCCAAGGGGATTTGAAAGTCGCGTAGAGGGGGGTGAATAGGGCGAAACTAAAATTTACAAAGTTAATCACAACTACAAGCCGGGTTAGCGTTAGAAATATAATCAAGTCCGCGATAGAGGGTGCAAAACAAATCGCAAGCGAATAAAGAAGTGAGACACAATGATTTGTTTTAACGAGGTTCGGTTCTCACAAACCTACTCCCCGTTGAGGAGGCCACAAAGGCCGGGTCTTTTTCAACCCCTTCCCTCTCTCAAATGGTCCCTCGGACCGAGTGAGCTTTCTCTTCTCAAATCAACCGGGAACAAAACTTCCCCGCAAGGACCACCACACAATTGGTGTCTCTTGCCTTGGTTACAATTGAGTATTGATCACAAGAAAGAATGAGAAAGAAGAAAGCAATCCAAGCGCAAGAGCTCAAAAGAACACAACAAATCACTCTCACTTAACACTAAAGCTTTTGTGGAATTGGGAGAGGATTTGATCACTTGGGTGTGTCTTGTATTGAATGCCTAGCTCTTGTAAGTGGTTGGAAGGTTGAAAACTTGGATGACTTGAATGTGGGGTGGTTGGGGTATTTATAACCCCAACCACCAAACTAGCCGTTTGGTGGAGGCTGCAGTCGCATGGCGCACCGGACAGTCCGGTGCGATAGCCACGTCACCAGGCCGTTGGGTTCCGACCGTTGGAGTCCTGACGAGTGGGCCCGCCTGGCTGTCCGGTGGTGCACCGGACAAGTCCTGTAGACTGTTCGGTGTGCCACCCGCGCGTGCTCTGCTCCTCTGCGCTCGCTGGCGCGCATTTAATGCATTGCAGATGACCGTTGGCGCGAAGTAGTCGTTGCTCCGCTGGCTCACCGGACAGTCCGGTGTGCACCGGACATGTCCGGTGAATTATAGCAGAGCGGAAATCCGAAGCTGGCGAGTTCAGAGTCGCTGTCCTCTGGAGCACCGGACATGTCCGGTGAATTATAGCGAAGCGTCTCTGAACATTCCCGAAGGTGCGAAGTTTGGCTTGGAGTTCCCTGGTGCACCGGACACTGTCCGGTGGCACACCGGACAGTCTGGTGCGCCAGACCAGGTCTGCCTTCGGTTATCCCTTACTCTTTTTGTTGAACCCATTTCTTTGTCTTTTTATTGGCTAAGTGTGAACCTTTGGCACCTGTATAACTTATAGACTAGAGCAAACTAGTTAGTCCAATTATTTGTGTTGGGCAATTCAACCACCAAAATCATTTAGGAAATAGGTGTAAGCCTAATTCCCTTTCAATCTCTCCCTTTTTGGTGATTGATGCCAACACAAACCAAAGCAAATATAGAAGTGCATAATTGAACTAGTTTGTATAATGTAAGTGCAAAGGTTGCTTGGAATTGAGGCAATATAAATACTTATATGATATGCATGGATTGTTTCTTTCTTTAACATTTTGGACCACGCTTGCACCACATGTTTTGTTTTTGCAAATTCTTTTGTAAATCCTTTTCAAAGTCCTTTTGCAATATAGTTAAAGGTAAATGAATAAGATTTTGAGAAGCATTTTCAAGATTTGAGAAGCATTTTCAAGTTAAAGGTAAATGAATAAGAGTTTGTTAAAAGTTTGTTCATCTAGTGGCTTGGTAAAGATATCGGCTAATTGATCTTTAGTGTTAATATAAGCAATTTCGATATCTCCCTTTTGTTGGTGATCCCTTAGAAAATGATACCGAATGGCTATGTGTTTAGTGCGGCTATGCTCAACGGGATTATCCGCCATGCGGATTGCACTCTCATTATCACATAGAAGAGGAACTTTGGTTAATTTGTAACCATAGTCCCTAAGGGTTTGCCTCATCCAAAGTAGTTGCGCGCAACAATGGCCTGTGGCAATGTACTCGGCTTCGGTGATAGAAAGAGCTACGGAATTTTGCTTCTTTGAAGCCCAAGACACCAAGGATCTTCCCAAGAACTGGCAAGTCCCCGATGTGCTCTTTCTATTAATTTTACACCCTGCCCAATCGGCATCCGATTAACCAATTAAATCAAAAGTGGATCCCCTAGGATACCAAAGCCCAAACTTAGGAGTATAAACTAAATATCTCAAGATTCGTTTTACGGCCGTAAGGTGAGCTTCCTTAGGGTCGGCTTGGAATCTTGCACACATGCATACGGAAAGCATAATATCCGGTCGAGATGCACATAAATAGAGTAAAGAACCTATCATCGACCGGTATACCTTTTGATCCACGGACTTACCTTCCGTGTCGAGGTCGAGATGCCCATTGGTTCCCATGGGTGTCTTGATGGATTTGGCATCCTTCATCCCAAACTTGCTTAGAATATCTTGAGTGTACTTCGTTTGGCTAATAAAGGTGCCCTCTTGGAGTTGCTTCACTTGAAATCCTAAGAAATACTTCAACTCCCCCATCATGGACATCTCGAACTTTTGTGTCATGATCCTACTAAACTCTTCACATGTAGATTCGTTAGTGGACCCAAATATAATATCATCAACATAAATTTGGCATACAAACAAATCATTTTCAAGCGTTTTTGTAAAGAGTGTAGGATCGTCCTTTCCGACTTTGAATCCATTAGTGATAAGAAAATCTCTAAGGCATTCATACCATGCTCTTGGGGCTTGCTTGAGCCCATAAAGCGCCTTAGAGAGTTTATAAACATGGTTAGGGTACTCACTATCTTCAAAGCCGGGAGGTTGCTCAACATAGACCTCTTCCTTGATTGGTCCATTGAGGAAGGCACTCTTCACGTCCATTTGGTAAAGCTTGAAGCCATGGTAAGTAGCATAGGCTAATAATATACGAATTGACTCAAGCCTAGCTACGGGTGCATAGGTTTCACCAAAATCCAAACCTTCGACTTGGGAGTATCCCTTGGCCACAAGTCGGGCTTTGTTCCTTGTCACCACACCATGCTCGTCTTACTTGTTGCGGAAGACCCATTTGGTTCCTACAACATTTTGATTAGGACGTGGAACCAAATGCCATACCTCATTCCTAGTGAAGTTGTTGAGCTCCTCTTGCATTGCCACCACCTAATCCGAATCTTGAAGTGCTTCCTCTACCCTGTGCGGCTCAATAGAGGAAACAAAAGAGTAATGTTCACAAAAATGTGCAACACGAGATCTAGTGGTTACCCCCTTATGAATGTCGCCGAGGATGGTGTCGACGGGGTGATCTCGTTGGATTGCTTGGTGGACTCTTGGGTGTGGCGGCCTTGCTTCTTCATCCTCCTTGTCTTGATCATTTGCATCTCCCCCTTGACTGTTGTCGTCATCTTGAGGTGGCTCATCTCTTTGATCTTCTACTTCATCAACTTGAGCCTCATCCTCAATTTGAGTTGGTGGAGATGCTTGCGTGGAGGAGGAAGGTTGATCTTATGCATTTGGAGGCTCTTCGGATTCCTTAGGACACACATCCCCAATGGACATGTTCCTTAGCGCGATGCACGGAGCCTCTTCATCACCTATCTCATCAAGATCAACTTGCTCTACTTGAGAGCCGTTAGTCTCATCAAACACAACGTCACAAGAAACTTCAACTTGTCCAGAGGACTTGTTAAATACTCTATATGCCCTTGTGTTTGAATCATACCCTAGTAAAAAGCCTTCTACAGTCTTAGGAGCAAATTTAGATTTTCTACCTCTTTTAACAAGTATAAAGCATTTCCCACCAAAAACTCTAAATATGAAATGTTGGGCTTTTTACCGGTTAGGAGTTCATATGATGTCTTCTTGAGGATTCGGTGTAGATACAACCGGTTGATGGCGTAGCAGGCGGTGTTGACCGCCTCGGCCCAAAACCGATCCGAAGTCTTGTACTCATCAAGCATGGTTCTTGCCATATCCAATAGAGTTCTATTCTTCCTCTCCACTACACCATTTTGTTGTGGGGTGTAGGGAGAAGAGAACTCATGCTTGATGCCCTCCTCCTCAAGGAAGCCTTCAATTTGAGAGTTCTTGAACTTCGTCCCGTTGTCGCTTCTAATTTTCTTAATCCTTAAGCCGAACTCATTTTGAGACCGTCTCAAGAATCCTTTTAAAGTCTCTTGGGTGTGAGATTTTTCCTGCAAAAAGAATACCCAAGTGAAGCGAGAATAATCATCCACAATAACTAGACAGTACTTACTCCCGCCGATGCTTATGTAAGCAATCGGGCCGAATAAATCCATGTGGAGTAGCTCAAGCGGCCTGTCGGTCGTCATGATGTTCTTGTGTGGATGATGAGTGCCAACTTGCTTCTCTGCTTGGCATGCGCTACAAATCTTGTCTTTCTTAAAATGAATATTTGTTAATCCTAAAATGTGCTCTCCCTTTAGAAGCTTATGAAGATTCTTCATCCCAACATGGGCTAGTCGGCGGTGCCAGAGCCAACCCATGTTAGTCTTAGCAATTAAGCAAGTGTCGAGTTCAGCTCTATCAAAATCTACCCAGTATAGCTGACCCTCTAACACTCCCTTAAATGCTATTGAATCATCACTTCTTCTAAAGACAGTGACACCTACATCAGTAAAAAGACAGTTGTAGCCCATTTGACATAATTGAGAAACGAAAAGCAAATTGTAATCTAAAGAATCTACAAGAAAAACATTGGAAATGGAATGGTCAGGTGATATAGCAATTTTACCCAATCCTTTGACCAAACCTTGGTTTCCATCCCCGAATGTTATCGCTCTTTGGGGATCTTGGTTTTTCTCGTAGGAGGAGAACATCTTCTTCTCCCCTGTCATGTGGTTTGTGCACCCGCTATCGATGATCCAACTTGAGCCCCCGGATGCATAAACCTACAAAACAAGTTTAGTTCTTGACTTTAGGTACCCAAATGGTTTTGGGTCCTTTGGCATTAGACACAAGAACTTTGGGTACCCAAACACAAGTCTTTGACCCCTTGTGCTTGCCCCCAATATACTTGGCAACTACTTTGCCGGATTTGTTAGTTAAAACATATGATGCATCAAAAGTTTTAAATGAGATGTCATGATCATTTGATGCACTAGGAGTTTTCTTCTTAGGCAACTTAGCACGGATTGGTTGCCTAGAACTAGATGTCTCACCCTTATACATAAATGCATGGTTAGGGCCAGAGTGAGACTTCCTAGAATGAATTCTCCTAATTTTGCTCTCGGGATAACCGGCAGGGTATAAAATGTAACCCTCGTTATCCTGAGGCATGAGAGTCTTGCCCTTAACAAAATTAGACAATTTCTTAAGAGGGGCATTAAGTTTGATATTGTCCCCCTTTTGGAAGCCAATGCCATCCTTAATGCCCGGGCGTCTCCCACTATAAAGCATACTACGAGCAAATTTAAATTTTTCGTTTTCAAGTTCATGCTCGGCAATTTTAGTATCTAATTTTGCTATATGATCATTTTGTTGCTTAATTAATATCATATGATCATGAATAGCATCAATATCAACATCTCTACATCTAGTACAAATAGAAGTATGTTCGACGGTAGATGTAGAGGGTTTGCAAGATTTTAATTCTATAACCTTAGCATGCAATATATCATTTTTAGTTCTAAGGTCGGAAATAGAAGCATTGCAAACATCTAATTCTTTAGCCTTAGCAAGTAATTTTTCATTCTCAATCCTAAGGCTAGCAAGAGAAACGTTTAACTCTTCAATCTTAGCAAGTAAATCATCATTATCATTTCTAAGATTGGGAATTGAAATATTACAAACATTTGAATCAACCTTAGCACTTAAACTAGCATTTTCATTTCTAAGGTTGTCAATGGTTTCATGGCAAGTGCTTAGCTCACTAGATAATTTTTCACATTTTTCAACTTCTAGAGCGTAAGCATTTTTAACCTTAACATGCTTTTTGTTTTATTTAATAAGGAAGTCCTCTTGAGAGTCCAAGAGATCATCCTTCTCATGAATAGCACTAATCAATTCATTTAGCTTTTCCTTTTATTGCATGTTTAGGTTGGCAAAAAGGGTACGTAAATTATCTTCTTCATCACTAGCATTATCATCACTAGAGGACTCATATCTAGTGGAGGATTTAGATTTAACCTTCTTCTTTTTGCCGTCCTTGGCCATGAGGCACTTGTGGCCGACGTTGGGGAAGAGAAGGCCTTTGTTGATGGCGATGTTGGCGGCGTCTTCGTCGGAGGAGGAGTCGGAGGAGCTCTCGTCCCAGTCCCACTCGCGACATACATGGGCGTCGCCACCCTTCTTCTTGTAGTATTTCTTCTTCTCCCCTTCTTGTCGTCGCCCCTGTCACTGTCACTAGAAATAGGACATTTTGCTATAAAGTGACCGGGCTTACCACACTTGTAGCAAACCTTCTTGGAGCGGGGCTTGTAATCTTTCCCCCTCCTTTGCTTGAGGATTTGGCGGAAGCTCTTGATGGCGAGCGTCATTTCCTCATTGTCGAGCTTTGAGGCATCGATTGGTTGTCTACTTGATGTAGACTCCTCCTTCTTCTCCTCCGTTGCCTTGAACGCAACCGATTGTGCCTCGGATGTGGAGGGATCATCTAGCTCATTGATTTTCTTTGAGCCCTTGATCATATACTCAAAGCTCACAAAATTCCCGATTACTTCCTCGGGAGTCATTAGTGTATATCTAGGATTACCACGAATTAATTGAACTTGAGTAGGGTTAAGGAAAATAAGAGATCTAAGAATAACCTTAACCATCTCGTGGTCATCCCACTTTTTTCTCTCGAGGTTGCGCACTTGGTTCACCAAGGTTTTGAGCCGGTTGTACATGTCTTGTGGCTCTTCCCCTTTGCGAAGCTGCAAGCGACCGAGCTCCCCCTCAATCGTTTCCCGCTTGGTGATCTTGGTTAGCTCATCTCCTTCGTGCGCGGTCTTGAGCACGTCCCATACTTCCTTGGCGCTCTTTAACCCTTGCACCTTGTTATACTCCTCTCTACTTAGAGAGGCGAGGAGTATGGTTGTGGCTTGTGAGTTGAAGTGCTCGATTTGGGCCACCCTCGTCCTCATCGTAATCCTCATCCCCTACGGATGGTACCTGTACACCAAACTCAACAACATCCCATATACTTTTGTGGAGTGAGGTTAGATGAAATCGCATTAAATCACTCCACCTAGCATAATCTTCACCATCAAATGTTGGTGGTTTGCCTAATGGGACGGAAAGTAAAGGTGTATGTCTAGGAGTGCGAGGATAGCGTAAGGGGATCTTACTAAACTTCTTGCGCTCATGGCGCTTAGAAGTAATGGATGGAGCGTCGGAGCCGGAGGTGGAAGGTGATGAAGTATCGGTCTCGTAGTAGACCACCTTCCTCATCTTCTTTTTCTTGTCGCCACTCCGATGCGACTTGTGAGAAGAGGCTTTCTTCTCCTTCCCTTTCCCCTTTTTGCGGGACTCTTCCGATGAAGCCTTCTCGTGGCTTGTAGTGGGCTTTTCGCCGGTCTCCATCTCCTTCTTGACGTGATCTCCCGACATCACTTCGAGCGGTTAGGCTCTAATGAAGCACCGGGTTCTGATACCAATTGAAAGTCGCCTAGAGGGGAGTGAATAGGGTGAAACTAAAATTTACAAAGTTAATCACAACTACAAGCCGGGTTAGCGTTAGAAATATAATCAAGTCCGCGAGAGAGGGTGCAAAACAAATCGCAAGCGAATAAAGAAGTGAGACACAATGATTTGTTTTACCGAGGTTCGGTTCTCACAAACCTACTCCCCGTTGAGGAGGCCACAAAGGCCGGGTCTTTTTCAACCCCTTCCCTCTCTCAAACGGTCCCTCGGACCGAGTGAGCTTTCTCTTCTCAAATCAACCGGGAACAAAACTTCCCCGCAAGGACCACCACACAATTGGTGTCTCTTGCCTTGGTTACAATTGAGTATTGATCACAAGAAAGAATGAGAAAGAAGAAAGCGATCCAAGCGCAAGAGCTCAAAAGAACACAACAAATCACTCTCACTTAACACTAAAGCTTTTGTGGAATTGGGAGAGGATTTGATCACTTGGGTGTGTCTTGTATTGAATGCCTAGCTCTTATAAGTGGTTGGAAGGTTGAAAACTTGGATGACTTGAATGTGGGGTTGGGGGTATTTATAACCCCAACCACCAAACTAGTCGTTTGGTGGAGGCTGCAGTCGCATGGCGCACCGGACAGTCCGGTGCGCCACCGGACACTGTCCGGTGCGCCAGCCACGTCACCAGGCCGTTGGGTTCCGACCGTTGGAGTCCTGACGAGTGGGCCCCGCCTAGCTGTCCGGTGGTGCACCGAACAAGTCCTGTAGACTGTCCGGTGTGCCACCCGCTCGTGCTCTGCTCCTCTGCGCTCGCTGGCGCGCATTTAATGTGTTGCAGACGACCGTTGGCGCGAAGTAGCCGTTGCTCCACTGGCCCACCGGACTGTCCGGTGTGCACCGGACATGTCCGGTGAATTATAGCAGAGCGGAAATCCGAAGCTGGCGAGTTTAGAGTCGCTGTCCTCTGGAGCACCGGACACTGTCCGGTGTGCACCGGCATGTCCGGTGAATTATAGTGAAGCGTCTCTGAACATTCCCGAAGGTGCGAAGTTTGGCTTGGAGTTCCCTGGTGCACCGGACACTGTCTGGTGGCACACCGGACAGTCCGGTGCGCCAGACCAGGTCTGCCTTCGGTTATCCCTTACTCTTTTTGTTGAACCCATTTTTTGTCTTTTTATTGGCTAAGTGTGAACCTTTGGCACCTGTATAACTTATAGACTAGAGCAAACTAGTTAGTCCAATTATTTGTGTTGGACAATTCAACCACCAAAATCATTTAGGAAATAGGTGTAAGGCTAATTCCCTTTCAGGATTGAACCTAGAGCCTACAGGTGTACTCGGAAACTTTAACTATTACGTTAGAGGCCTTAATGTCTAAGCTCAGGGTTACTTTATTTTAACGTTTTTTTTCGTTTCGTCCCTTCTCTCTTAGGATATTCATAGTGAGGGTTTCATGGGGGAGTTTCATGGCATTAATTACCATGACACGTCAACTTTTTTGATGACATGTCACTCATTAAATGAGGGAAGAGAATCAACCAGTTTCGTCCCCACGATACTCTGCTAACTCGTTTCCAAAACATATGAAATCATGTGAAATGCCCATTGTGACTGCCATCGTTTCATGGGGGTCCTGTGCACCTCCCACACACGCTCTCCCCTCGCGAAATCCACGTGTGCACTCTTCCCTCGTGCCTAGATCTCTTATTCGTCTTCCAGGTTCCAGGTGTGATGGAATATATTCGGAATGGGCTATTTTTTGCTAAGTCAATATCCATGCCTATGAATGACAAAGATCAGGAATTTGCTAATCATCAAGAAGGCGAAAGAAAGGATATTGAACGAGTATTTGGTGCCCTACGACGTCGATGGTGTATTTTGAAGCGACTAGCTCGTCTACATGATAAAAAACAGCTTGAGAACATTATACTAGCTAGCTTGCAATACTACACAACATGATGGTGCAAGATTAAAAGAAAGAGGATATTTAAGAGAATCTCCTTTGGTGAATCCATTCCATTTGAAAGAGTGCTAGAGAATCAAACAGATATTCAAGATCGTACAACTCATATAAAATCATATAAAATTGAAGAAGGACTTGGTTGAGCATATTTGGCAAAAATATGGGCATCATTAAAAAGTATTTACGAACTCATGGTACATATTATCTTTATATAAAGAACCAAGGCACGTTCTCTTCTGATTGTCCATTTCCTGTTATTTCAGATTTGGAGATGTTCATTTTGTGAGATCGTCGATGGCTTTCATATAAACAAGATTTGCGTCCAGTTCTTTTTGGAGGCGTTCATTTTCTGAGTTTGCGTTCAAATTTATTTGAGTGGCCTATATGAACTGAAATGAAAGTGTCCATTTTTATTTATATATGGCCGCACATTTATCTCAAGAAAATGTACTATTGTTTGGCTACAAATACACACGTCACACTAGATCATGAGACTTACTAGCATTTAATTGCACCGGTTAGATTAAGAAATAGTAAAATAAAACTCTCCGTTGAAATATGATGTTTCATTCATCCTCCAACCTGATGTCGCGTTCTTGGAAACACGGACGTGAAACCTCAGTTGAGAATAGCCTTATCTCCCTCTTGTTGCAATTCTGTAGCACTTTGTTTGTTAGTAATAAATGAATTTTACTGTAGGTGCAAAAGGTACTTCAGTTTCTTTCTAAGGAAAAATAAATTAAACCTGGAGCACAAATATTGTAGCCGTTGCGAGTTTATTTCTTCCTCGTTTCCGTGCGCCTTCTACTGCCATCTGTACAGCATTCACGCACGAGGGCTGCTACGAGGTGATTTACGTAGTTCGATAATGTCAGCCGTCAGCCCAAGTTTGGTGAAACACGTGGCCAGCTTGTGATGTGTTACCGGCTCGACCCTATAAGTACAATAAAAGACTATAAGCCTATTTATATGATATTTTTGTTTAGGTGAAAGAGAGACATCAAAAAATAGAGAGAGTTAGCTCTTATGCAATTGACAAGAAATTTATATAAGAGCAAACTTTAAAGTCAGCTTTATTATATGAATGTATTTATTATTATCTATAAATGACATGGTAAAGAGTTAGAACCAACAATAAACTCTATTATTAAACTTGCTCTAAACCTAGAAGCAAAGCTAGTTGCAGATTCGCAGTTACTAAAAAAAATGTGTCATTTACCTTTGTTTATCGCAGCTCATGCCGTCACTGATGACCGCATCACACACATGCCTCTCCATCCAGACCTGATAGAGTGTGGTGCGTAGGCGGCGTAGCTATCGTATTCGTAGCTCCTCGTGCCCGCACGCTTCGAAAATGCCACTGAAGTACGGGGTCCTGTAGTACTAGTATATCTTTTGGCAGCATAGACGACCGTCACCGTTATTTGATATCGTGATGGCGATTTTTTTAACACCAGATGACACTCTACAAAGATTTTATTGAATATTCAATAAAAAATACTCGACAAAAAAAATTATCAATATACAGTTTATCAAGACATCTTTTGCCGAAATTCGTACTTTACCAAAAGTTTTTTAGACTTTGCCAAGCAGTTGTATCTAGTAGTGATAGTAAGACTTACTTTCAAACAAAGAAAATATGAAAGATTTTTAAATGGTTATTTTTCTACTTAAAAATTTTCTACATGAATTTTTGGAACACAGGATTCAATCATATCAATTCCATCGAAATTTTCTATGGACTGCATATAAGTTTTGGAGGAAAAACACAAGAAATCCAACCTCTTGGAAACGGTACGTACTATGACTCTTGTTTCTCTATTCAAAATCCTACATAGCTAGCATCCAAAGGCTAGGTAAGAAATTTCCGTGCGTTCTCAATTCATGTAGGTTACAATTTATAGCCAATTCTAATTATATGTTTTGTTTATTGTTCTGTTTTTATATTCCTGTGTTCTAAAGAGGGCCTATAATAGAAACAGGACCTGGACATCGCCATCGCCATCTGATGATCTCGCAAATAATAATGTAGGGTATACAAGAGAGGCAGATTTGACAGCCGTCCTACTCCATTTGCTCCTAGTCCCAAATACTAGCAGGCGGCAGGCGGCCAAGACCGGTGTCCCTCGACGACCTGCCGAGTGCCGAGGCAAGACGCGAGGAGGCTGTAATGGCGGGCGCCGAGGTGGGAGAAGACAAGTACCGCTCCTTCATCCACGGCGAGGGCGAGAGGGACACCGTGTGGAGGTACGGCGCCCCGCCCAACTACGACGTGGTCAACAAGCTCTTCGAGGAAGAGAGGACTCAGGTACACAGTCGTCCGATCCATCCGCGTCTCACTCTCACCTCTCTTCTCTCTTCCATGGATTATATTCATGGTCGCTTCTCTTGGAGAGAGGTACAGGTGTGGCCCGAGGGCTCGCTGGAGGAGAAGGTGCAGCGGCTGCTCAAGAGCTGGGAGATGGAGCTGGTGCACAAGGCGCGGCCCGAGGACCAGAAGACCGTCAACTCGGAGAAATACTCTGCCAGCACCAACGGTCCCGTCTGAACCTCTCTGCTCGCCATGGCTTATTATTACCATTGACGACATGGACCGTGTCCGTGACACGCGCCGATACGATGCGCAGGGATGAGCGCTCTGACCCGGGCCGAGGTGATGGCCATCGGCGGCTACAACAACTTCCTGCGCACCAAGCTGCCCCCGGAGCACCGCATCTACGACCCGGACAGCGAGACCGTGGAGTCCGCCATGGCCACCTTCACCACGGCCTTCCCGCGGGGCTTCGCCATCGAGGTGCTCGACGTCTACAGCGGCCCGCCCAGGATCGCCTTCAAGTTCCGCCACTGGGGCTACATGGAGGGGCCCTTCAAGGGCCACCCGCCGCACGGCCAGCGGGTCGAGCTCTTCGGCGTCTGCATCTTCCATGTATGTCTCTGCTTCGCTGCTTCATCTTTCTCACTAAGCTAGTCACTACTACGTACCAACCAGGCATGATGTCACTATGATAATAATACTGTGCTAGGTTGACGAAGACATGAAGGTGGACAAGTCAGAGTACTTCTACGAGCGCGGCAACTTCCTCGCCGGCTTCTTGAGTGCCCCTGCCCCTGATGGCTCAGGCGGTTGCCCCGTGATGCGCGGGAACTGAATGGGCCTGCAATGGGACATTGGAAGACTAGGCATTGGAACATTGGGATTATTAGCATTAGCGATCCCGAATCCGCTTTTATTACGGTTTAATAATTCCATCATGTAACATGACACTTGCATTTGTGTTTGAATAAACATTTCAGTTGCTTCCACGTATTAGCAGAAATGAATGAACATTCTTCCTACAGAACTGTACGGTCTGGTGGCCAACATTTGCCAGCACTACACGGTTGTTGGCCACTCAAATGTTAGGCTAGCTCCAACAACGCACTGTAAAACGTTCTGTACTCTAAATTTAGAGTTCAGAAGGCTCCTCTAGGCGCCCAGCAAGGTCCTCTAAATGGCACTCTAAATTTTAGAGGACGCCGCACGCACCCTAGATGTGGAGACTTGGAGACGTGCGCTATCCGGGCGAGTCGTCGGCCTCGCGCGGGGGTGAAAAATCCGAGCGCGCTGTAGTCCCGTCGCTGGCGACTTCGATTGATCTCGGCGAGGGGGCCTCGCGGCGCGGCTCGTCGGCGGAGCCGGGCAAGCTGGGCTCCAAGCGGCCGTGCTCGAGCGGGTCCGGCGGCGGACCGCTCTCGGTGGTTGGAGGCAAGGAGGTGGCCCGCGAGGAGACAGAGATCCAAGGGTCCGGTGCAACCGTCGGTGTTCGTCGCCGTCGAACCGCCATCGCGAAGAAGCTCAGAAGATCCACTCAGCCGACGAAGGAAGGTGCGCAGAAACGCAAGCGCATCTCGTCGCCGCCATCTTCATCGTCTTCCACTAGCTCCGGTGCTCCACATCCGAAGAGAAAAAGGTATACATTGCAGATCCATTGTCGTTTGTATGATTCAAGTAGTTGATTTTGTAGAACTCGTCCAGATCTAGGGTTTATGGTTACGCCAACACACATTCCATGCTTGTAGGGTTCATTGAGCAGTTGGTATAGTTTTGATTATTGCTATTGACAGTGACAAAAATTGAATGTGCTACAAATACTTGTTGTTGTGCGAATCGATGTGTATTCACAAATACTTGGCGACAGGTTTGGACACACTAGGTTTAGGGTTTCGACACACAGAATGATCAGCACTAGGTTGTGTCTTGATTATTGATTTTTACAGTCACAACATTTGAATGCGGTGTGTATTGACAAAAACATATCGACTGCTATTCACAATCCATTTGTATACACTCTCTACCATTATAAATTATGAACTAGGCCACGGTTTACATAAAATTTTGACCTACAGATATTAACAGAACCATATCTTTTATGTAGACCATGGATTCGGAGAACGCAAAGCTCCGAAGAGCACTCGCTCATTTAATCAGAGTAGTGGAGGAGCGTTGTGCCGACATCGTCGATGTCGTCCACGGTGCCTTCCAACCAGTTAGCGGACCAGTCTTGAATGAAATGAATCGTGCATTAGTTCAGATCGAGGACCTCGCCAACGACCTTGATCAGCTTGCACTGGAAAAAGACTGGGAGATGGAGCACATGACCCCTACACCAATTGTTGAATCATCACAAACAGAGGATGAGCTTCTGATTGATTATGATTCAGAGTTAAACAATGACGATATCGTCGGCTACGACGACGGCCGTGACTACTCCACCGACGACACCTATCCCTACTAGATTAGGTGTATGTGCTAGGTTTAAGTATGTCGTACTAGTCTTTTGTATGTGAACACAACTGATGTGTGCCACAAGAACCTGCTTTACTTCAAATGCTGGTTATGTTTGTCCATACCTATCTTTGGTAATGCTTAATGTTATGAACTTTGCAATATATGTAGTCCTCGCCAATACTGACTTTGTTGTGCATGAGACTGATAACAGTGTCATGCTTTGTATTCATTTCATATGGTTGCCTGAAATGTTCTAGACTTATTTAGTTTAATATGTTCTATTTCTGTGCGAGTACCTTCATTGTACAGCATGGGTACCGACTGGAACCAAGTTATGGCACAATATGGAAGTTACCTCTCCGAGGATGATGGCACTCAGTTTCAGAACACTGCATTTGCTCCTACGCCTGAGATACCAGCCCAGGGATCACCAGCACCACCTCCTGTGAAGAAGGCTCCTCAACGCACAAAGCTAGCAAATTTCACGTCTGAAGAGGATATGAGGGTTTGTCAAGCTTGGTTGGCTGTGAGTTGTGATCCCATTGTGAACACTGGTCAGAAGCGTCAAGGATTTTGGAATCGGATTACAGAGGCATACAACTCTCGCAGAGGATCAATGCCAGAGAGGTCTACAAAATCTCTCATGAGCAGGTGGGACAGTATCAAAACTCAATGTTCTACATTTGCTAGATACATGATGGCTGTGCTTCGACAAAACCCAAGTGGCATGACTGATGCAGATAAGGTAAGTGTATGTTGTATTATGCATATGTTCTTCATCAATGTACTTTACTACATCCCAGCGGTTGAGTAAATGCATTATATGTTTTGCAGACATCTCTTGCGGCTACTCGGTTTGCTGCTGTTGAAAAGAAGCCCTTCCATTTCTTACATTGTTGGTCCATATTGAAGGATCAACCAAAATGGATGGACCAGCACATGGGTAACCAGAATCCTCCACCGAACCCTATTGGAACCCAATCCAATACTATTGACTTAGATGGTGGTGAAGACTCAGCTCCATCAAGTTTTACTTCGAAGAGACCGCTTGGTCGTGATTCAGCCAAGGAAAAGGCAAAGAAGCAAAGATCAGAGAACACTTCATCCACAGATTCCGAGTACCTAACACGGATGGGTGAGCTTTCTTTGGAACGGTTATCTGTGTACAAATCAGTAGCTTCAACTGAGGAGAAGAAGTTGGAGTTCATGAAGAAACAGGAGAGGCAGAAACTCATATTGGAGAGGAAGAAGCTTAATCTAGAGAAGATGAAGATGGAACGACAAAAGGTGAAGGAGGAGACGGAACAGGAGGTACTGATATTGAGCATGGATTTGACAAAATGTAACCCCCTCCTTCGACAATACTATGAGGCGAAACAACAGGAGATTCTGGCAAGGGTGACTGGGAGCTCGTCGTCAAGCAAGTGAATGTTCATGAAGACATTGTACTGGTTGAGGAAGTATTGTTAGTTGTTTTCGAAAACAAGTTTATTTACAGCACTTGTGCACTTGACATTTTCCTGTTGTGTCATGGTTTGGAGAACAAGTCTATGTTTCTGCACTTTTCAGTTTTCTGAGAATGAAGAACAAGTTTATGTTTCTGCACTTGTGCATTGTAGGGGTTGTACAATAATGTTGATGCATAATAATAGTAGACTAGCTTCATCATATTGCAGTACTTGCAAACCACCATTACACAAAATAGCTTGGGACAAACATAACCAACGACATTACTGCATACTAGGTTCAGACAAACAGAACATACGACATTACACATGACACTACGACATTTTATTGATGGTTCTAACATAAACTACATACTTAAGTAGCTCCCGATCCAAGCCGCGCCCAGTGGTGGTGGATTAGATCAACCTGCAACTGATTATATTTAACTGCATCATGTAGTTGGTCGTACCTATTGTTTATGAACTCATTGCGCTCGGACATGGAACCATGAGAAGTGTCGGCCAAAACTCCGATGTTGTCGAAGCTTGTGTTCAAAGACGAAGGACCTTCATCTTCTACGATCATGTTGTGCAAGATGATGCAAGTTTTCATTATATCTCCAATGTGTTGTGGAGACCAACCATATGCAGGACCACGAACTATGGCCCATCGCTTCTGTAGTACTCCAAATGTTCTTTCAATGTCTTTTCTAGCGGACTCTTGAATAGTGGCAAAGTGTTGTGTCCTGACATCATACGGGTGACGGATTGTCTTCACAAACGCTGGCCAGTCCGGATAAATACCATCTGCTAGGTAATATCCCATGTCGTACGTGTGTCCATTGACAGAGAAAGTAACTGGTGGACTATCACCGGTAAGATGCGAATCAAACAGGTTAGAACGTTGAAGAACATTGATGTCGTTACAGCTACCAGGCATGCCAAAGTATGCATGCCAAATCCATAGGTCATATGAGGCAACAGCTTCGAGGATCATTGTAGGGTGTTTACCCCGACCAGTAAACATCCCCTTCCATGCAGTTGGGCAGTTACGCCACTCCCAATGCATGCAATCGACACTACCTAGCATACCGGGGAAGCCGCGTGCCTCTCCAACTTGGAGAAGCCTAGCGATATCAGCAGGAGTTGGTTTCCTGAGATAGTACCCCCCAAAAGCGGTTTGGATGGCGGTGCAAAAGTGTTTCAAAGCCTCATGTGCCGTAGATTCACCAATGCGTACGTATTCGTCAACGGCATCCGCAGGAACACCATATGCAAGTATACGTACGGCAGCAACAACTTTCTGAAGGGCAGATAGACCAAGCTCACCGGCACAGTTTGGACGTTGAACGAAGTAGGGATCCACTTGTTGCACCGCAAGAACGAGCCGCTCGAACACATGACGACGCATGCGAAACCTATATTGGATAAACCTATATTTCAGTACAAGTGTGAAGTACGTACTATGGACGTCAATAGATGTGCGTAACAAAAAACATACCTCCTCCGAAATTGTGCTTCCGTGTACACCGGTTGCGCGCAAAAGTAGTCGGCTCGGATTCTTGCATCACCGCTGATATGGTCACGATGGATGCGAACACGCCCGGGAATGGAACCAGCATACCGACGCTCGTTAAGTGCACGACGCCTACGATGTTGGTACGTCGCAACCTCGAGGTCATGGTCTTCATCTTCCATGTCTTGCGCCATGCGAACAAAAATATTGGAATCTATGAACGGGTTCATTGTTGTAGAGCAGTGTATGCGAAGTGTGAGTTATGTGTTGAGGTTGTGAGTATTTATAGAAGGGATAGGCTTCGGAGAGAAGGCATACTCTTGTCGTGCAGCCGAAGCTAGTCCATGGCTTCTTCAATAAGTGTCGTGCCTTACGGTGGAAGCATGACATTTTATAAACAAATTTTCCGTACAATTTAAATACTGTGACACGTTTTTGAACAACAATTACAGAAATGAAATAATGGAATGTTTTTTTTTGTTACAATCCGAAAGTATGAATGAACCATTTTTTATATTATTATTTGTAAAAATATTGAATACATTTTTTTATCATCCTTACAATTTCATGAAATGGGTACAAATCAAAGAAAACAAAAAAAGAAATGGAAAAAGGAATTCTGTTAACACTGTAGCTTTAGGGGACCGAATTTAGGGGACGTTGCTGGAGACACAGAATATATAGGGGACAGAATCTTTTAGAGTGTTCTGTAAAGTACAGGGAATATTCCTTTAGGGGACGAAATTTAGGGGACGTTGCTGGAGACAGCCTTAGCCATTTGAGTTGAGCCGAGAGCTGGTTCGACATCCAGATCTAGTAAATATGGATTCAAGATTAATTATATAACTATTAGATTCTGAAAACAAAAATACTACGTCCGTTTTTTTGAATATTTATCTTCTGTTAAATTATTTTTTAACTATAGCGTGATAAATAAAAAATTTAATAAAAATAATGGAGGAAATATAAAATAAATTGGTGGCGCCGATCAGTGGCAACTGGCATGTCATAATCTATACATTTTAAAGTACATTTCAGGGCAGGTGGCTGACCAACTCAACCCTCTTCGACGTATCCGCTTGGTCCCACCTGCAGCCGTCGTCAACAAAGCTAGTAAACGAAAGATAGCAAGGATGGCACGAAAGCTATTCTCCCCTAGTGGGGCGTTGGTATTTGGTTCGTCCAGTCATCAGCTCTCTACCAATTTACCTTCAAATGGCTTTACAAGTGCCAAAGCAATTCACCCTAGAGTTCGACAAGATCTCGTGACAGTTTTTATATTATGGATATAGGGCTTGTTTGGGAGCAAGAGAATTTAGAGAGATTGAAGGGCTAAAATACAATAACAAGAGGATTTTAGCCCATCAAATCCACTCCGTTCCTCTTGCTCTCAAACAAGCCATTAATGATGGAAAGAAAATGGTCGATGAGTCGAGCGAGGTGGATTGGATATTCCAGACCATGAGCGCTTGAGTGCCTCGACCCCATCAGTTAAACAAAGTGACTAAACTTTAGTCGATCTCTGTTCGGATTAAGTGACTAAAGTTGTGACTAATACCATTAATGTTGTTTAGAAATACCAAAGTACTCTACCATTAATGTTGTCTACAAAGTGGAATGGGGGATGCGAGGGAGACAGGGGTATATGCAGGAAAAGAATAAATTTTAGTCATTTTTAGCTCCTTGGACACTAAGGCTAATTCCAACTGTTCTCCCTCCTAAATCTCTCTATCCATACTTTCTATTTATATCATGCATGACTGCGAACACAAGGTTGACTTGTCCCTTGTGATTCGGTTTGATGATGAGTGATTGTCAACGGGTAGCACTCTGGGTTAGTCAGTGGACTGACTAGAATGTGAGATTATGCTTGTGCAACCATGTTGGTCGACTTGTGGTGTGCAGGTGTGGAGCACAGGAATGGTGGTCGATGGCTGAGGTGAAGGTCATGCGGGCTCGTGCTGATGGACCGGGAGCGGTGAAGGGCGAGTGCTAGGTCCTGACTAATGAATCAGAGCAGCCAGGTGACTAACCGTGATGGCTGACACCTAGGACACGCACTTGTGCGAGGACGTGGTGGAGTAGACCGTGTTGTCGGCATGGTCGAGGACTAGCGGGACACGCGTCTGATCGTGGAGGACGTGCACGAGGTGCGGTGCTCACGACATGTTTGGTGGTTTGGGCCTCAAAACCACTCAGCGCTACGGATGCCTGGTTTTGCTGAGTTTGGTCCTCAAAACTCGGCGGTGGCGGTTCCGGAGGGAACCGGTGGCGGCACGCGACGTGATCGTGGAGGGTGCGTCAAGGCGAAGCAACTCCGTGTGAAGGACGTCGCCGTCGGATCAAAAACCTAGGAGTTGGTCCATTTCGCCCCCGGTGGAGTGAATAGGCTCTATGTAAATAAGGGTACTTTAGGAAGTGAGAATAACCCTCTATAAATAGAGGGGAGGGCTGGTTTGTTCAGTATCCCTTGGCTGCCATTTGTTTTGAGAATTTATTCTAGAGCTCCTAGTTTTATTTCTAGGTAGGCACCAGTTGAGCCGAGGGTTCCGCAGTGATTTTGTACTTCGACTATGTTCTTGATTTTCAAGTTTAATCAGAGGAAGGGTCTCCGGTCCGGCCCACAGGGTTCTTTGACTTCAAATCTCAGTTTGTACCCTTGCTGAAATTTCTGAAGTTTTATAGTTTTGGTTTCTCCTTTTCCCCATTCTTATGTTCTTGGTGAAAACCCTTTGATTCCTTTGAGAGGATTTGGTTTGGGGATTGATTGGTGGTGAGTTGCACTCTTTGGACCACTGCATACACCTAGTTGTTGCAGATTTTGGTCGCGATTTGAGAAAAACTCAGTTTGAACTCGTTCTAGAAAACCCCAACAAAACCTCAATTTCTGTTGTATTCTTAAATCTGCGGGTGAGTCACAAGTCGGATTGAGCTCAAAAATTTGGGGAGATCTTGGAAAAGTATTTGCTCAGGTGTGTGTAAAATTTCATATCAATCGGAGTTCGTTTAGTTCAGTTTTGAACTCAAGAACAAAATTTTGTACTGCTGAAAACAACACTTGTTGGCAATACTGTATTGGACCATTTTGGACTTTTTGGTGTCCGATTTGCGATCCGTTTGTTTTGCTAGTCTCATGTGAGTATTAGGAACGTTTTGTAATCATGAGATCACTCGTTCGCTGATGTGTTTATGGTTTGAGCACTTGCTTCATCTCAATTGAAGCAAAGTGTTAATTTTCAGTGTTTGGAGACAAAAATCAGATTGGCTCCCATTCACCCCCCCTCTGGTCGCCTTAGCGGTCCTGCAATGACCCATTATGATTTTAATTTACAGTTTTTAAGTTGGTGCTCCTAGTTTTGCTGGAGAAAGGGACTTCCATCCGACAACATCAGTTACTTTAGAATCAATACTAACGCAAATGCCAGTAATGGTTTTTTAACTGACACTTCCTTGTAGAGGAAATTGTTACCTGTTGGTGTCTCTAATTAATATTAATGTCAAGTCATCAGTACTGGTTAAAGACACCAATTGGTACTAATATAATTAGTATTGGCTAGTATCTTCAACTGGTACTAATGACAAGACATCAACGAATACTAATGTACCTGCTTTATAAACTCTCTCTCCTTGAGCTGGTGCCAAGAATAGAGAGTAGCTCTATTTATGCTACCATAAGCTACAAGGAGGGGTAGTGCCACCCAATTGCTTTTAAGAATTTGTTGAAGTTTTCACTTATTTAAGTGTGAAAAAAGGTTAGCGAGTTCATCCTGTCATGTATCATGATTCAAAAGGTTACTTGGTTTGTTTAGATCTCTTGAATTGTGTGGTTGATCTATTTAGATCCAAATCAATCCCTAGAGAAATATTGTGTACATTGTTGAGGGAAGGTGGAAAATATAATCAATATGGGTTTTATAAGGAAGGGTATACATTTTTATTTATCTATGTCTTATAAATTTTATAGTTTGTTTTTAGATCTAAAATTTTAAATTTAGTGAGTTCATCCTCTCATATGTGCACCTCTATAGATATAATGTAATATCCTTTTTAAGTAGATATATATAATATAGTGATATTTCATTATAGCTTATATTGTCTGGCTATAATATGTATGATGGTAATATAATTTAGGGAAAACAAATAGGAATTTTGTGATTGTATTTACATCCAAATCAATCGTTATGAAGGAGGGTATACAAACAAATAGAATTATTGTGTAGATTGTTGAGGGGATATAGAAAATAGTTATATGCACTTTATGAAGGATGGTATATAATGTTTTCTTGTTTTACCTAGATCTTTTGAATTCCATGGTCTGTTTTTAACTCCAAATTTTCAAATTTAGTGAGATCATCCTCTCATATGTGTTATAATAATATGTATGAAGGTAATATGATTTAGGAGAAAATAGAATAGTGAAAAAGATGATGAAAATAAAATTTTAAAATTATGTTTAAAAAAGATAGCATCAAAAATATTTTATAAAATAATCTAGATGGATCTTCAAGGGATACACAATGTGGATTGAAACTCAAAAGAATATATTAAAGCCGTTTATTATTTTCTCAAGATGGTCATGGACACAAGCGAATGGGTTTCATGTGTTGTTCCTACAGAGACTACAAGAATAAGATAGAATAGTCTTCATTATGATTGATTCACCTCCACTTACTGCAATGGGATGTTGTACCAAGCATGAAGAAACATTGGTTATAGGGACAAAGATGAGGATGATGATGGCATGCTCAGTATGGTCCATTTATAGATGTTGTAATGGGTAAGGCTAAAGAGATTTAAAAATGATGCTCTAGCACAAATGTTGCATGATGAAGAGAAAGACTATGAAAAGAAATAGCTTAGAAAAAACTAGAGTGTATGTTAGAGGACTATAAAACTTTGTTATAACTAGATTGTAAAGAGGGTCACATGAAGTTACACAGAAAATTGGAATTGTTGGAGAGTAAGGCAATAAATGGTATCATTGATAAAGATTTTAATGAGATATTAAAACTCATAAAGAAGTTTCTTCTAGAGGGAAGAAATTGCTAACATCAACATATGAAGCCAAAGAGGTTATTTGGTCAATTGGTTTGAAAGTGCAAAAGATAGATGCATGTCCTAATGATTATATCATATATGAGAACATATGGTTGAGAGATGCGCTCTTATGGTTCAGTTTTGTGATGAGTAATGGTCAATAGAGTATCATCCTGGGTTGATTCATGTAGATAACTAATTGGGGCACGAGTATGTCAAAATGTCTCTTGGCTTATGATGTGAAGGTGTGGAGTCCAGATGCATTGGTCGATAGAAAAAATGAAGATCAAGCTGGTTCATGCGGATGGATCGAGAGTGGTGAAGGACAAGCGCTAGGTATTGACTTAGGGACTAGAGAAGCTAAGTGATCAACTATGATGGTAGACGCCTAGGGACATCAGTAGTCATGAGGACATGGTGGAGTGAATCACGTCGCCACCACAGTTGAGGACCAGCTGCAACACATCTCTAGAACATGAGGAACACATATGGAGTATGCTACATGTGGAGGTTATGGTGGTTGATCCTCAAATCCACCTAGCGATCCTATAATGTGATTCCGGAGAGAATTGGAGGCGGATGTAGAGCCGTCATAAAGGGTGCAAGGCAAAGCAACTTTCGGAAGGGAGCATGGCCATCATATCGACAAAAAGAGACTTGGTCCATTTTGGCCTTGATTGAGTGGATAAACTCTATATACCTAAGTGTATGTTGGGAATATAAAATACCTCTATAAATAAGGAGGAAGGGCTGCACCAGCCAACCATTTCTCTAGCTTTTGGGTTTTACTCTATGTTTTCATTTGTTCGGAGATCCTTAGGTGCTTTGAACTTGTTGCATCTATGTTTTTGTGAATCATGAAGCGTGACCTTAACCACGTCATGTCCTTTGTGGTAAATCCATGTGCAAGTCTGATTGCTTTGGTTTTTTGGATTCAGTCTCTCTCCCTCGTGTTCCTTCATCTGGAGTTTTTGAAGTGAAGTCGTGAATCTGAGTTCATGGAAAGTTTGGACTAGTTTAAGATACAAGAGACACTCCTAGAATCATTGCCCTCTATGGGCATGGGATGATTCATCTCAAGCTCATGTTTTGAATAGCCCGAACACTTTGAGAAACATCAATCATTGTCCCATTTCCAAAGGGTTGATCGTTTTTTAGTTCAAACTTTTGGAACAATCTTGAGTTATCCCTATCTTGCTATTAATAAATTGTTTTGTCTTGATCTATAAAGGTTTGATTGAGCGGTACCATCGGCTAGGAGAGCTGCAAAGTCGCTCTGAATTGAGAGATTTTCTTTTTTTACCTCTTCTCAAAGTTTCCAATGTTTGATTTAAGTTTTGTTTGTTTTGATTGCTTGATACTTTTATCAGGAACTTGTTCAAGGCATCCAACCATCAATCGGTTGAGGTGCTCTTGTTTTTTGACCATTTGGTGAGGTTTGTCTTAGAGGTTTGGATCAAACTGTTGAGAACAAAATCAAAAATTTCTTTCTTCATTGATGTTCATTGCTAAGAAATATTGATTACTAGTCAATGTTTTTGCAGTTGTGTTTCAAGTTGTCAGATGATGGTGGTTATCAAGGTCTTGCAGCAGTTGTTTTTAAACAATAAATTAATTCAATGCAAGAATATTCAATGGTCTATTTGATTAAGTAGCAAATGCTTCACACGTCATCTCCCCTCACACGCACCCAGCGACTTCCACCCAGGCATCCAAGAATGAGCGCAAGTTGGGGTTCGAACCTTGCACCTCCCCATCATAACGCTTAGCTTCTAACCACTAGAGCTCATATCCATTTGTGTTATATAAAGGATAGATATTTTAAATATTGTGTTATACAAATGATAGATATTATAAATATATACATACTAATAATTTTAAAATAAAAAATATAATCGTGTCGAGCTGGGCTAGGCCAACATTGTGGGCCGAGAATGCGTCCTAGTCACAACACATTTCTCACGCTGAGCTGGGGCACAACACTATTAAGTAGTGTCGTGCCTCGGGTCAGCCTGCTTGGCATGACCCATTTTGCCATCTATAGTCTAATACCTCATCCCTCACATCCCTGATCTCACGAGCATGGAAAAAAGCGAGAGAGAACTTCATCTCATCTCACCCCACACCACATACCTCGCTGCTCATCGTCTCCGCCTCTCTCTCCTCACCACATCACCGCTCGGTATCTCTAGGACGAAATCTTAGATGCAGTGTGAGCCGCAATCGGATCCGTGCAATCCGACCCCTAGAGTGTGCCGTCATGCGGACCAGATCCACGTGAGGTGCACCATCGAATCCGCCGCACCGATAGGGATGACACTTTTGGAGCAAAGGTTGTCCCCTCCCCCTCGATCAGTTTTCTTAACATCAATTGGACAGGTTCTATCACGGGCACAGGAGGCGAAGGGTACTTCAACCGTTATTAAAGTCGAGGTCAATGTCCAAGAACCATCGAAGACATTGAAGCGAAGGGATTTACCGTTTAAAGCGGGGGCTCCTCATGACTTCGTGAAGGTGACCCCGCCAGCTCGGACGGTTCCGAGTTGCAACCTTAGCGAGGATCGAAGACCTGGTGCCTCAAAGCGAAGAGTGCCATGCATGGGCGAGGACTACACCGTCTAATGGCGGGCCCATGATGCGTCCTGCTGTCATTTAGGCCCATTTGTAAGCCCCTCCCTAGGGTAGGGTTTACTGTGTATTTGATCAAGTTGTACTTAACATCGTTGCAATGACCTGTAATGACCTCGTAGGGGGAATAATCCGGGGCTGTAGCAGGTAACCGGGGGGCATAATTGTACTTAGAAAGGCACACCCACCCACCTGGTTACCTATAAATACCCCCACATTGTACATTGATGGGACACACTTAACAAGATGCTACATTTCCTTGTCTACTATTTTATTGAGCACCTGAATACCCCCTCTCTCTAGTGTTTGGGCCCGCTTGACCACGTGTCAATCGACACCAACATACACTATCGCACATCTAGCTCAGCATTGGTTTACCTCGATCCCAAGGCATGCCAACTATCGGCATGTGTGCTGACCCTATCCTGGTCCCCGGTTGTCTCCAATTGGTGCGATCTAGAAATCTATGGGTTTGGAACGTGTTTGAATAAATGTCTCATTTAATCAAGATCTACCTTTATGATATATAGAAACCATAGCAACGTATGGGCAACTAACTAGTAATATTTATATGCGAAGGTGGAAGGAATGGTGACGCCTAAGGGCTTGTTCGGTTGCACAAGAATCGAAGGGGATTAAGGGGATTAAATCGCTTCTATTCAATTTTGACTAGAAAGAGATTTAATCCCCCCAATCCCTTCCAAACCAAAAAGGCCCTAACATGGGGTGAATTAAAATAACTATTTTCACACTGATCTGGGCCTCTATTTGTCTCTTAAACAAAACCTATACATATAACAAAGTGTTGATATGTGCACCCAAGGTTTTTCTAAGTGTCATTATCTCTACCGCAAAAGGAGTTTAGCAGCCTAGGTTTTGATCTATCCACTAACCTATAACTAAGCTAATAAGATAAAACACACAATCAAAGGCAACAATATATAATGTGAAAGTTTAAATATGATAGAGATACAAACTCATTTTGATGTGCTGTTATTTTTATCGAGGTATAATGAAGAGCACAACCTTCTTACTAATACTTGTTGGATCCCATGCAAGGGTAGCCTACGTGAGGGCTAAGCTCTTAGTTAGGTAACTTTGTAGATAGTTGTGGGCCTTCTCTACATACAAGTGGTGCTCCACTTTCAACCTCTCTCGGATGCGCGATCCTCACCATCGACACTATCAAGCTTTCACCTAAAATGTCGTGGGGCTCGTTTCCTTTAGTACATGATGGCGGCCACACCATAAATGTAGTTGGTGTGATCTTGCAAGATGCATCCCCTCCTGGCACAATTCAATGATGCACATAAGCATCATGGGTTACAATGTTGTGCACAAGCACCAACGGTTTGATGTTTTGTAATCCTCATTTCTGTCTACTTGGTATATCCTAGAGCAAGCACTACAATAGCAGTCTAGCTGACCTGAGAACTTCACAAAGCACCTACGCTAATCATCAAATTATTCTTTTAGCACTTGGGTGTCTAGATCTAAAGGATTGGAGTCTCAACTCATCTGAAATGCTTTTCATGTCTCACAAATGAGAAATGGACGGTTGGGTGGTATTTATAGCCTCCCCACTCAAAAAGAGTCGTTGGAACTAAGCAAACTTTTCTACGCAGCACCAAACATGTCTGGTGGCACAACGGACACGTTGAACGAATTCCATGTCAGCTAACCATTGCGAACTAATCATTATCGACCATTCAACCCTAGGTATCCCGTGTGGTCACTAATGTGACACTAAACATGTATGGTGATTTATACCCGTCTTGGTTGTGTTTGCAAACTTTTGAGTACCCTATCCAGTGTGAGATCTAGTGTGTTATCGGACATGTGCAGTGCATTTTGATCTCCCGCTCACATGTTGTAGAGCTGACTATATGCCCTATCTAGTGTTGCATATGATGCATATATCTGGTGCACACATAAATGTCTAGTGCACTCATTTTATAGCACATTCTTTAGTAGAGGCACTACACCTATCTGGTGCAACATTTTATGCACCCATGGACATGTTTGGTGCTCTCTGCAATTCTGTTTTCTTCGTGTCTCTCTGTGTATTTGCTTGGGTTTTTTCAGCCTTATGTCTTGGAATCTTTCTTGATATTGATAGGCCTCCAATGAGTCTTATAATGTCTTCCTTTAATGTGTTGATCTCCTTGATCACCTCATTGCCTTCGTCAAAGTCCATACTGCATCTTTTGAACTATATTCATGAACACTAGCAAACATCATTAGTCCAAATGGTTATGGTGTTCATCAAACACCAAAACACTTAATTAGGGATGTAAATGGTATGGATATTATCCGTCCGTATTCGAATCCTATTCGTCTAAAGAGGGTTGAGATCTGATCCATATCCGAGTTTGGGTACTCAGTATTCGATCCATATCCAATCTTTATCTGTATTCGTATTATCAAAGTTGTATATTTAAGATGTCGATATCTATTCAAATCTTATTCAACGCAATTTTATATAATATCCTAATCGTATCCAAATCTGAAGGGAAAATATGAAAACAAATATGGAACGAGTAATATTTGTTCATATCTGATCCGATTATACCCCTACACTTAATCAAATGGATCATGGTCCATTTTTCTTACACAAGGTAATAATTCCTTGGATGGCTAATCATGCATAAGGTTAACATGCTCTTTGCAAGTTATGGGCTTCACCAACTTTCAAATAACTTTTATTGATGTAAATGTCAAATAGAGTCTTTGTTTTTTCATATCAATTAGAGTTTTTGCTTTTTCCTTTGCAGATATACTATGTTTACTGGTGTGATTGACTCAAGAGGGGTGAGATGAGAGAAGGCAACATCTGGGTCACAGAGTTTAGCGATTAGCTCTTCTTGTAGTTGAGGGCAAGATGCTAAAGTCACTTGTCTGCGTGAAAAGATGGCCTAATTAATGTGATGCCTACTATACAAACTACATCGCTTCACAATAATATTACTATGCCAATCATTATGCTTCATAGATTACTCATCAAATTCAGGTACGTTTAATTTGTGTCAATTATTTGAATTAATTGAATATGTAATTGATCACTAAAACAGTGCATTCATAGACACCATTGTAAGGTGCAGGATTGAAACTGAACATTCAACTTCCATCGATGGGGATGCCACCACCTAGGCCACCTGCACCATGGCATCCACCTTAGGTAAACTATTTCAACATAAGTTAAACTTATCTGTATATGCACCTTGACATCTAACACTTGTATATTTAGATTTATAGAAATATGTTGTCTAGTTTACAAGCACCTAGATTTTGAGACGACGGTTCGAGCTCACATGTCCAAGGATTTCTATGTGTCACACCTACAAGTAGCATACAAAACTCAAACTATATTCATGAGCATTGTCTAGATGTGTGAGTGTCGTACCTGGATGAAAAACACTTATAGTTGTTGAGCAAGTTCTTTTCATACTTTGTCATGCTTAGAAGATGTTTAAACATGTTCACTAGTATTGTTTGACATGTATGTGTGAAATTGATGTATGAAAGTGAGAATTTGAACTTTCTTTGGGTTATAAGATGTATGATGTGATGTGCATATATGACATGTTTTTAAATTATGGACTAAGGAAAAAAGAAAAATAAATAGCACTTTTTAATGTAACTTCCATCTAATGATCATAGCTTTTGGAAGTTCACACAGGATAGGTAACTTTTGATGACTATGGTTGGCTATCGAAAGTGAAACTTAACTTATTACAGTGCCACCATGCGATAGAAGTTAGTGGTCCAACCACGTTAACTTCCGATGGTTTTGTCAGGCCGTCGGAAGTTAGTTAACTTTTCTCTCATTTCTATTGACACCTATCCGACATTGGATGTTAGAGTATTCCATCCAAAATTTGTTAACTTTTGGCATCTTTGGCTAACTTTCAATAGTTTTGACCACCGAAAGTCAGTTGTTTCCTGTTGTGTATGCATGCAAATGTCCGACATTCATCCTATTATATTAGAATAACCAATGGTACTCTGTTTTGGTGGACCTACCAAATGATGAATAGAATATTTATAGGCATAGCAATTGAAAGGGTATTAAAGTGAACTCTTAATTTATTTAGTGAAGTTATTCTATCACATTTAATACATGAGGGAGTTATATGATTGGAAAATAAAACATCATAAATAAGCATATTAAACACAAGATAGTATGACCCTTTATCATGATGATCTCCATTACCTAGTCCTATTTATGGATGTTACATTTGGGTCATACCATAAATAATATTGCTTGCAATATCAAGTTAGGAGGAGAACTGGATACTATCATCAGTGTGAAAAGATATTGTCCAAATAATGTATGTGTTGTTCGCAAACGGCAGTCCCTGATGGTCTCAAGGCAGTGCCTTGAAACCTCCTAAAATTTCATCAATCATATCAATGAGTTTGCTATGAAATTTCATCGGATTGACCAAATCAAGCTGATTCCGAGATATTATAAATGTCCCTATTTTCACCGTCAATCATGTTGACTATCATGTGAGATAGAACAAGAACAATACACCCAAGTCGGATATGTTGTCTTTTCCAACCTGAAAGATATACACATTGTTAGCTTCGTTGGTGACTTCAGCCGGTAGGGGAAAGTTGTGCGAGTGTCGGATGAAAGTGAATTGATCTCATGCCCTAATAGTGATTGTAGCTAGTAGGAGCAAACATGATGTGCAACAATACCAACAACTATCTCATTTTTTGCACTTTTTGCTACAATCAAAGTAAAATATATTTGGAATATACTAGGCATGTCGCATATATGCAAACCATCTAGATTAAAAAACACACGTGACTTGGTTCTAACACCACTGTAGAGAAAAAGGTGTATTATAAACTATCATATCTATCACGTTCAACCAAGATAGAATGCATATAAATGATCATCGATCGTAACCATTAGACGTGCAATACAGCGGAAGAATAGTGTGTTGATATAGTGGAAGTAGTCATACGTCCTCACGTAGCAGCAATAATGATTTTACACGTACTCCACAAGTCTGTTACTGATCAACACCGCTATAAAAGAAGCAGTGTGTCCAAGGTATACACGTATGCGGAGATAAACTGTCGTGACGCTAGTGTGCTAGTAGTGCCACGCTCGCGAAACGGTGACGATAAAGTCTTAGACGTCTGCAACCCTAAGAAGAGAGACGGTGGGCATCTCAGATCATTATCTTAAATGCTCGTTAACTTTCTCATGGTCCATGATTGTCTCTTGGACATATATTATTATATATTATTATTATTTTCATCGCTACTGCCTACTCAACCAGGTTTTGGGATGATCGATGGATCTTGGATAGACTGCTTAAGCACCATTTTCTGAAACTTCTTAAAATTGTGCGTAAAAATAATGCTTTAGTCAAGGATGTTATGAATGAAAATATACCCAACTTATCTTTTTGGAGAGCTATTGTTGAGTTAAAACTGGTTGAGTGGCAGAATTTATCAAATTTAATGGCAATTGTTCTAGGACGATCAAGACACTAATTCTTCTCGGGGGGGCATCGAGATGAAATTTTTTTCAGTTCGTTCAATGTGCTTTCTTTTAATGAATATTGCCCCTTAAATCGCAATATGATGCTTTGGAAAGTAAAACTACCCCTCAAAATTAAAATATTCTTGTGGTATTTAAGGAGGGGCGTTATTCTCACTAAAGACAATTGTTCTGGGACGATCAAGAGACTAATTCTTCTCGGGGGCACCGAGATGGACTTTTTTTGGGGGCACCGAGATGGAATTTTTTCAGTTCGTTCAGTGTACTTTCTTTTAATGAATACTGCCCCTTAAATTGCAATATGCTGCTTCGGAAAGTAAAACTACCCCTCAAAATTAAAATATTCTTGTGGTATTTAAGGTGGGGTGTTATTCTCGCTAAAGACAACTAGCTAAGCACGTGTGGAAAGCTAATTTGAATTGTAGTTTTTATTATCAAAATGAGACTATTCAATATCTTTTTTATTATTACCTTGCTAGAAATATTTTAAGAATGAATTACTTTGCTTTACATATAGAGATACACAACGGGGTCAATCATATAACTAGAAATTGGGTTGCTAAAAAGGGAATCACATATAGGAAAGAAAAATCCTAGTTGGAGTGGCGACAATTTTCTGGTGTATTTGGCTTTTATCGCAAGATGTGGTCTTTGCTTTTAAATCGATATCATCAATTATACATGTCATTTTCAGAGGAACATACTGCTTCGATTCTGGAGGTTGTTGTGGAAAAGAAGAAGAGGATCCATAGGTGGTAGCCACAGAGATTTTTACAAGAAATGGATAGAGAAATCTAATTAAGCAAGTGACAAAGAGAAGACAAGAGGGGAACCAGGAGATGAAGCATCAGCATGGCCGGAAGAAGCACATGCAACAGGCCGTTCACTCTCTGCCGTGCGCTTGGACCGATCAGCCCGGGCAGCCGCTCGTCGTCCACTGGTCCCGCTCAGAGCAGCTCCAAACAAAACCAAACGCGGACGGGACTGGGCGGGACCGCGGGAGGGACAAGACAACCCATGCATGGCCGGTCCGATGGAGCGAGAGGGACGAGACGCAGCCGAGAAGCCCCTCTTGGTAAGGGTGGGCGGCAGCGGTGGTAGCCAGGGCGGCAGCGCCTCCTCTTCTTCGGTTGCCGTGGTGGTCGGCTGCACCGCCATCGCCGTCGCCGGCTCCTTCGAGTTCGGAATGTCGGTAATAATAAGCCCCTGCGCGCGTTTAATTACGTGCTACATTCGATATTATTTCCATTGCTGCGCGCGTTTAATTCTTGCTTATTACGCTGCGCGCTGCAGATCGGCTACTCGTCACCGACTCAGCTGGGCATCATGCGCGATCTCCGCCTCTCGTTAGCTGAGGTACGGTGCCCACAGCTGATGATGATGGAGCTCACTCTTGAGCATCTCACTTCGTGATAAACTACGTTAATGAACACCTGATGCAGTACTCTGTGTTTGGCTCGATCCTGACCATCGGAGCGATGCTGGGTGCCATTGTCAGTGGATCTGTAGCCGATCGAGCAGGTCGAAGAGGTGTAAGTGCTAATCCCATTCCGATCCGGAACCACCCCGCCCAAGCTCCTTGAACCGAGCTAAGCACCAGAGCAAACTTCTTCTTGGAATGCCAAATAAAGCGAAACAGCTAGCGAGCCAGAATGATTGTTTCATTTGTATATATATGTTCTCCATCCGTCGTCGGCCGACCTCTCTAGTCTCATGTAGCTTCTTGAACATGCTGGCGGCACGCAGGCAATGGCGATATCGGATGTTCTCTGCGCTCTTGGGTATCTCCTGATAGGATTTTCCCAGGTCCCGCTCAGCTAGCCCTCATCTTTCTCACATGCATGTCTCGTTTTGCTTCCTATAGTTCATCTGATTTTTTCTTTTCTTTTCTTTCGCTGGTAGAGCTATTGGTGGCTTGACATCGGAAGGGTGCTGATCGGATGCGGAATCGGGATTCTGTCATATGTGGTGATTACAATAAGCAACGACTCCCCCATGTTTTTACTTTTTTTTTTTACTTAACTAATTTAGTTTGAATTCTGTTGTGCTGGAACAGGTTCCGGTCTACATATCAGAGATAACGCCAAAGGACCTTAGAGGAGGCTTTGCAACTGTAAACCAGGTTTCTTTTTTCTGTGTTCAAGGGAAAGTATAATACTGGTTGTTTAGACTTCAGAGCATGCTGGTTTTTATCTCAAGAGATGATTAAAGACAAATGAGACTCGTGTCCATTCATGCAGTTCATGATTTGCTGCGGAGGGTCGCTTGCATTTGTTCTTGGGACATTTATCGCCTGGCGCACCTTGGCGATCGTTGGTAAACTGTCCTGTTTTGTTGGGCCGCATGTAAAGTAGCTTGTTTGTGTATACCTGTCTACAATTCCTGTGAAATGACAATACGTTGTGCTAATCCAGTTGTATAAAGAGCCTATACGGGGCCAATTTAGTTGACATTAATTCTCTTCTAACTAACAGTATCTGCTTCAAAATGTGCACATGTGAACTACTACCCTGCAAGCATACTCTTTAGTATATGCATTAATGCTATAGCTTTTGTGTTGCAGGAGTGGTGCCGTGTTTAGTGCAGCTGGTTGGCCTTCTTTTGATTCCCGAGTCCCCCAGATGGCTGGTGAGTTACCTTAATTTGAACTTTTAATAGTTAATACTTGTTGTTTGAGTTTAGTTACACTTCGGTTCCCGTTTGTGGTTGAAAATCACTCTTGATATATAGAATACACAAGTTTTTGGTGGCATTGACAAGCTTAAGAACTAAGATGGTCATTTGATGATCATGGTGATCGCCCACTTGAACGTTACACGAGGAACATACTTTGAACTCTTTAAGGAATCATTATACCAAAAAAAATTTAGCGCGAGAGTATATGTTCTTGCCTTGAGATGAACTTTGATATAAAAACTGAAGTATTTTTTCCAGGCTAGGTTTGGACACCCAGGTGCCTTTACAGGAGCACTGCAGACGCTAAGGGGACATGGAACCGATATCTCTGAAGAGGCCTCAGAAATAAAAGTATGGACAGGCCAAGAGTTCAAAACAGTAGTCCTTCAGTTGTATGCATCATGCTCCCTTGCTAATTCTACAGTCTATTTTGTCCAGGTTTTCACAGAAAAGCTTCAGCGCCTTCCGAAGTCGAAGATGTTAGACCTGTTTCAGAAGGAGTACATCCGTGCTGTCATAGTGAGCGTCCTGAAAAAAAAACCTGCAGTTCTTCTACATACACTCTCTGCTGTTTTCTAAAGCTTGGCTGGCTCCATGCTTAGGCTGGAGTTGGGCTCATGGCCCTCCAGCAGCTTGGGGGTGTCAATGGCGTTCTCTTCTACGCCAGTGAAGTGTTCGTCTCGGCCGGTAATGATCAATCAGAGAAGGGAAAAAAGAAAGAAACGTTTCACACACAGGCACTACACTACACTAGCGCTCATGCTATGATGCATCGATCGGTCAGGTTTCTCGTCGGGAAACACGGGAACAGTGGCCATGGCGGTAGTGCAGGTTCCGATGGTCGGACTAGGGGTGCTTCTGATGGACAAGGCTGGAAGGAGGCCACTGTTGATGGTAACGCGCTGACAACGAATTCATTCTTGAAACTTGGCAGCGAACAATGAATTGTGATCAGTGATGTCTTTGCTGCACCGTTCCAGATCTCTGCAGCTGGGACATGCGTGGGTTGCCTGCTAGTTGGTCTGTCATTCTTGTCCAAGGTTTGATTTTTTTTTCTCTCCTCCTGATATTGATCGCCTCACCGTAAGAAGGTAGGTAGGTTAGGTCGACTGCAAGTCGATCGCCATTCTTGGGCTTGGGCTTGCTCAACCAGTGCCCATCGATCTCTTCTTGGAACAGGAGCAGCACTGGGAAAGGGACCTGAACGTGTTGGCTTTGGCCGGACTTCTGGTACGCACTGCTGACTGTTGCTATTATATTCACCATTAACATATATATACAATACACCTGAGAGCTGTTTGTTTGTTCTCTGAAGCCTTTTTGTTGTTTGCAACGCAGGTTTTCATCGGATCCTTTTCACTGGGTATGGGCGGGATACCATGGGTTATAATGTCAGAGGTAATAAACTCTATACCCTAAACCAATTTATAGGGGGACATTAGCTAGATTGCTTACCAAAACATAACACTCATCTCTGGACTTGCAGATTTTCCCTATAAACATGAAAGGGTCGGCAGGGAGCCTTGTGACCTTAGTAAGTTGGCTCGGGTCGTGGATTGTCTCGTACGCCTTCAACTTCCTGCTGATTTGGAGTTCTTACGGTAATTACGGCGGGAGGACGAAGAAAATTTCAGACGAAATTTTAGTATCAGCAAACACAACCATGACAATATACAATGGGTCCATATACAATCTGCAACTAGGAGTCTGTTCTAGCTAGCTACTCCACGACTTTGCTGATGTGTGTGTGTGTATATATACATGTGTATTAATTACCTCGGATGATGATGCAGGCACCTTCTTCATCTTCGCGGCCATTTGCGGACTCACGGTCGTGTTTGTGCATCGGCTAGTGCCGGAAACCAAAGGAAGAACCCTGGAGGAGATCCAAGCCTCTATGAACTCGTCCTTGACACCCTTCCACAAGTATTAGTTTGCTTGCATAGTTGATTAGTGTCACAGATACGGTTCATTGTATACAAAGAGAGACATACAAATACATGTCATTTCTCCATAATACTACTATCTCATTATTATACAGTGTTTTAAATAGCGGGAAAATGAATTTATCCTCAATCTTCTAAAAAGTGCAAATATCGGGATATATCGCGATATAGCTGGATATATCGGAATATATCGGGTTAAACGGCGTAACTTTTCGCTGCTAAAAAGAATATATCGGGATATATCGAGCGCTATAGCTGGCTATTTAAAACCTTGTTATTATATGCTGGAGATATGCATACTGGACTTTATTAAGCAGAGTCAGGGGTATTATTACAGTCCTCACATTCAGAGTAATAACAGGTAGTATAACCGTACGAGCCACAAGCGAAAAAAAAAGGAAAATCAAGTCACCGACACTGGTTTGGATTCAGGTTTTTTTTTAACGATCCCGACACGGTTTCGAAAATTCGAAGTCGGATTCATCAAGGAAGCTGGACAGTCGACGTAGAGGCGGAATCGGCTTACTAGGCGCTTGTCATGGGTCGATAAACCTGCCTCTTCACGGCATTAGATCCACCCTAATTTCACTTTCACCGTATAAGTGGGACGAGCTTGGAGCGTATCTAGTACTCAAAGGGTGGTATTCATATACATATTTTAAATTTGGAACATCTTTTTTTTTAAAGGAAGGGGCAAAGGGTTTGCCGCTCCGATCTATATTAGATGAGAGAGGAAAGAAAGGGATAATACAGACTCCAAGCAACTTAAGAGGAGAGGAAACAAAAACAAAATAAAAAGAACTAAAAAGAAATTAAAAAGTAAAAGCAAAAAAACCACTAGTCCAAACCAACTAGACTTCAGATACTAGCATAATCCTTGACTGCCAGAGCAACTTGATCTACACTTCTATGCTGGCTTTGAAAGATTCTGTTATTTCTTTCCAGCCATAAATTCCACCAAAAGTGAATTAGCAGACCGTCGAAACCTCTTCTTGCCTGTCTGCTGCAAAGGCTGCGCAGGTCCGTCCACCAATCATACAAAGAAGTGTCACTGGGAAACCCAGTCAGTAAAGGAAGGTTGGCCCGAGACAAAACTTTGTTCCACACCTCTCTACTAAAGGGGCAATCCTTGCATAAGTGGAGAATTGTTTCTGGGGCTGAGTTGCAGAGGCAGCATATTGGGTTACATGGCCAACCTCTTTTATGAAGGTTATCGGCAGTCAGAATTCTCTTATGAAGTAGTGTCCAAGCAAAAAATCGGCACTTCGGTTCCACTTTAGCCTTCCAAATGGGACAGAGATTCATTTTACTGAAATTGGATGCGAACTGGATTTTGTATGCACTGCTAGCACTGTACTGCCCCATCTGCCGTCCATCTCCAAGAAATATTGTCTTCCAAACCGTTAAGCTCTTGCATGTTACCTATGGCCTGCCAAAGAGAGACGAACTCTCTAAACTCCCCCTCACCCGTGTATGGTGAGCATAATCGAATCCAATTGTTGCTAGTGAGCGCTTTGGCGACCGTGATGTTCTTCCTCTTTGCCTTTTTAACAGTGTTGGCGCAATATTCTTAGGGGCTTGGCCTTGGATCCAACTAGAATTCCAGAATTCAGCTATCTTTCCATTGTCTACTGTGACAGTTGTGGAAGCATTGAAGAGACCTTCATCAGTTTTGTCACAAGGAAGCTTCAAGGCAGTCCACACCCTATCTTTGCTCTTCCATCGTAGCCACATCCATCTTAGTCTTAGCCCCCTCGCAAAACGATCAAGGTCCAGAATTCCAAGACCCCCCTTGTTCTTTGGGAGGCAAGTTATGGGCCAGTTGACGAGGCAGTGACCCCCGCTGCAAGCTTCTGGATTGCTCCCTTTCCACAGGAAGTTTCTTCTTATTTTGTCAATTGTTTGCAGCAGCCATTTTTGAGGTGGAAAATCGTGAGATGGTAGATTGGTTGTGCGGATAGCACCGATTTTACAAGAGTTTCTCTACCAGCCTTGGACAACATCTTGCCTTTCCAGCCAGCCAACCTGTTGTTGATTTTTTCAATTAGATGTTGAAGATCATTCCTTTTTACTTTCCTGAAATGAAGGGGCAACCCAAGGTACTTCCCGGGTAGGCTAGAGTATTTGCCTGCAAACACCTCCATTAGTGCAGGCCATAATGATGTCGGGTATCGAATTGGGAAAATTTCTGTTTTGTCATAGTTGATCTTTAGCCCTGAACACCCCTCGAACGTGTTGAGAATCCCTTTCAGTACCTCCAAGTCTGATTTGTCAGCTTTAACGAACACGCCCACGTCATCTGCATAGAGAGAGCACCGAAGCTTAGCCCCTCTAGGCAGAACTTGTCCAAGCCGTCCCTCGTCAACGGCTTTCTCAATCATCTGATGTAGCGGGTCCATCGCTAAAATGAAAAGGAAGGGGGATAGAGGGTCCCCCTGTCGCACCCCACGTCTGTGTTTGATTGCGTTTGAACGTTGCCCATTTATAATTATTCTTGAGGTGGATGATCCCAGAATGTCAGCTACCCAATTGCGCCATTTCAGGGAGAACCTGCAGGCCCTTAACACATCCAAGAGATATTCCCAATTCAGGGTGTCAAAAGCTTTGGAGATGTCGAGCTTGACGAAGAGAACTAGATTACCTTTTTTATGCAGATTCATAATCACCCTTTGCACGTATAGAAAATTGTCATGAATTGACCGGTTCTGGATGAAGGCATTCTGAGCACTGGAGATAATTTCGTTCATTCTTGGAGCCAGCCTATTTGCCATGATTTTTGTTATAATTTTCATGAAGCTATTGATCAGACTGATCGGCCTAAACCTATCAGTTCTGTCCGCGTTTTCCCCCTTTGGTATGAGGATGATGTTTGGTTCATTGACCAGATGCAGGCTTTTGGATCTATGTTGAAAAAATCATTTATTGCCATGGAAAGGTCATTTTTTATCAACTCGAAGCAGCTTTTGTAGAACATCCCAATGAACCCGTCCGGCCCGGGGGCCTTTTCAGAATGAAGCCCCATCACAACATCCATGATTTCACTGTCATCAATCAAGTTGTCCAGCTCAGATAACTCAAAGGGGGCATACCCCAGCTGGTCCCAACGAACAGCACTGCTCCTCCTACCTATCGTGCCTAGCACCTGGCTGAAGTGATGTTGTACCTCGTTCATTTTGTCTTCCTGACTCGTCAACAGTGTGTCATCTTTAATTAACGATCTGATTAAATTTTTTCGTCTTCTGTTATTGGCTGCTAGGTGAAAGAATTTAGTGTTAGCATCGCCCAACCGCATCCAAGTGAGCCTGGAGTGTTGTCTTGCACGTGCCCTCTGAGCGGAGGCAATATCAAGAATCTTGATTTTAAGAGTCCTCCTGAATTCCAATTCTTCAGAGGATAGTTGTCTAATCTCTTGTGCTTTCTCTAGGAGAGTAAGGGTGATCTGAATGATGGCCATCTGCACTTTGAAGTTGCCAACTGTATTGCGTCTCCAGGCCAAAAGAGCCTTGGTTGTGCGAGCCATCCTTACATGAAGTCGAAGGATGGCATCATCAGTGTTTACTGTAGAATTCCATGCTTGATGGACTACCTCGTTGAACCCCTCAATCTGAGGCCAAAAAGATTCGAATCTAAACCCTTGGTAGAAAGTAACCAAAGAGTGGCTTTGCATTAGAAGCGGGCAGTGGTCCGATGTCATGGTGCACATGGAGTGTAGGTCAGCTGAGGGGAACAGGTCATGCCACTCTGTTGTCGCGAAGAATCTGTCAATCTTAGTCATGGTAGTGTTAAGTTGTTCATTTGACCAGGTGAATGCTCTATCGGTGAGCTCTAGCTCTAGGAGATGCAGATCATCAATTGTGTTATTAAACTGCCTCATCACTCTTTTGTTGATTGACCCTTTGTTTTTCTCTCTTGCTCTCCTGATCATGTTGAAATCATCTAGTAATACCCATTCTGGTTTGACCATGGTTTGGATGTTACGGAGCTCAGAGAGGAATATCATTTTTTCATTTTCCAGTTGGGGCCCGTAAACACCCGTGAGGTCCCAAACCTCGTCCTCCAATCTAGAACTGATCCTCACTGACAATGAATATGTTGTTGAACATGGTAAGAGAACCATGTCAAAGAAATCCGGATCAGCGGCGATAAGGATGCCGCCCGAGGCACCCAGAGAAGGCAGGTGAAAAGTTTGATTTGCAAGCTTGGCACCTACAGTTTCCTTTAATACTACATTTGACCAACTCAAAATCTTTGTCTCTTGAAGGCAAACAATGGAAGCACTGGTGGACAGAATTGTATGCCTTACGCTTTCTCTCTTAGCGTGGTCACTTAACCCCCGTACATTCCAAGAAAAAATAGTACATTTTGGATTCATAAGGTAAAAACATCCACTCTACTTGATACAGTACGCTGCCACCACGCATAAATCAGCAAGAGACCCTGCTGCACCAAACTAACAGGAGCTAGGACCTTCAAACAAGGGTTCGCCGAGCTAACACACTGCCCGGCCCCAAACGACAAACTGAAAGTACAGAGATACAAAGGCATGCCAGAGAACCTATAGCACTGCCCAGATGCGCTAAAGCCAGCAGAGATACAACAGAGAACGGAGGAATCAGAACTGCACCGAGCGAGACTATCCATCTGAGAACACATTGATCACCGAAAGCACCACCAACCGGTCCAGTCAAGAAGCTCAACTCTCTCCCACCTCCACGGCTTTGATGGCTGGTGTCACCTTTCTCCCCTTTTTTTATTCTTCGTTGTCTTCACATTTTCTTGATTTATCAGCTCCATGATTGCCTCCATTTGCTTCTTGGAGAGAGGTTTTGTGAAATGACTCGCCATCTGCTCAAATGAATCATCAAAGTCAGTACAGTTAGAAGAACTAGAGCAATCGACTTTTTTTGCTGCCGAATTGTTAAGTTTAGCAAGTATGATTTCCTGGGCTTTGGATATTGCGTTCCGGTTATTCCCGGTCTTAAAGCATTTCTTTGCAGCCAGCCTAACACTTGATCTTCTAGTGATGGATTTATTCTGAGTTTTTAAAGTATGTGTTTTCGGTGGGGATGGGATCAAAGGTGGCTCTGGCGTATTGGTTATTGCCGCAATGAAATCTAGCAGTTGGGAGTTGTCTGCGGGGCGGATCTCTGTTCCCAGTGCAGGTGAAGCACCCACGAAATCCTGATTGTCGCTATCGGCTGGATCGTGGGTGGTTGAGGCATCCAACAGACTGTCCTGATCAGCACCAGGCAAGATGAAATCTATAGCTTGATTATCACTCACAAGTTGAGACCCTAAAAACCCAGTCTGTTGGCCAGTTAGGGTGTTGGCCGGACTAGCAGTGTTCAGGTTAACGCTTGGGCAGTCCTCCAGGACACTATTTAAGCATTTGTGAATTATAAACTCAATCGGTTGGGCAGCTGGGGCATTGGCCGGTATAGCTGTGCTCAGTTTGAGCAGGTTGATGCTAGGGGAATATGCCAGCACACTGTCTAAGCTTTTGTGGATTGTGGTGAAAACATTAGCGAGATCAACAGTATTGGTTACCTTGCACGTGGTGGTAGTAGGGTCGTGCAATGATTCCTGGATATCAGCGCCCATCGAACCAGACTTGCCTCCAACATCTTCAGATAGCCCTTGTCTTTCCACCTGCAGCCAAACAACGGTAACAATGGGGTCTGCAAAAGAGACAGATCTGACCTTCGCCTTGGGCACCCAGCGAGATGACGGCGTCATCCCCCAGCCATGACGACGAAAGGGAGTTTAGTGCCTATGCTTGTCGTTGGAACTATAGCAATCGTCCATTCCCCCCCCCACCCGGCATCGCGATGAACGCGCCCAACCAGACAGGCTACGATGTCGACGGTTGCCGCTGCGTCTGTCATGCTGAAAATCCCCATTATCATCATCATGACCCCAGTCACGATGCACAATCTCTCTTCCTCTGAAAGCTTCAGCACGTTCTCTTTTTTCGCCCACTGAGTCCGGGGCGCCATAGCTCCAAACAAACTCCCTACGTTGCTTGCGATTAGGCGGTCCCCCCTGGAACCCCTCCCACGGAGGAAAGAGAGGTCCTCCACCACCTCGATGTGGTTGCGAAGAGTATAGACATGTCCAGCTTTCAGATCAGCAGGAACATCGTGCTGAGCACCAACAAGAGTTAAGGGTGTGTTGACCGGTGGAAGCTCCCTGTCTGGTTCTAATACCGTTAGCATGACCTCTTTAGGAATGTCACAAGGGTCAGAGCACCAAGCCCAGAGATCGAAAGACCTGGTACGCTCCCTACGCCTTGTGCGCTCTTGCACATAGTGGATTGCATAGCTCTTGCCCAAGGCCATTGAAGCCACATCTTCCCCCCAACAGTGCACTGGAATCCCTTCGACCCGGACTTTAACTCTAAATTCAAGGTTTGTCTTCCTAGCATAGATGTCCTCCGACCAATCACCAAAATGGAAGATCCGGCCACGATACGAGACCGATCTCCTATCCAGCGCCCACTGCTTCGACCTTGGGTCCAAGAAGACGATAAAGAATTGCTCAGGAAAGTGCTTGACTAGTTGATACTGACCGTGGTGTAGGTTGAACTTCTCCCTCAGTATATCTCCTACGGATAGAGTGTCAACCTCATGGCTGTTGTCATCGAAGGAGCAGACGACGGCCTTGTCGATCAGCTCATCTCTCCAGCGATGAATGGAGTCGGTCGCCGAGACCGCACAGAAGGCACGCGCTGGCCTCCCCCGAGGGTCTCCAGGGTAGCGAGCCTCCATACCGTGGCCTTCCTGAACAGCCTGAAGGTAGGACTTCTTGAGTATTGGGGGCGGTTGACCGAGTGAATTCTCCCTGGGAAGATCCTGGTACTTATGGAGGTTGTCGGGCCTTAGCAGCAACTCATGGTAGGTGGAACTCCTTGATGAATGCTCGGCTGGTTCAGGGTTGTAGTGAGCAGCATTGAATGTTCCCTGGTATCCTTTTTGGTTGCAAGACCGCGCCCGGTGCCCGGATTGCAAGCACTGCCAACAGCGCGTAGGAGCCGAGCAACGGAAAGCGAGATGTGCTGGTGAGAGACAGTTGTAGCATTTACCCTTGAGCTTCAATTTGAAAAGACTGGTGCCCTTCACGTCCAATTGATGATTTTGTGGAGCTCTCTCAGGATTGTTCAAGATCTTGCGCCACCAGTACCGCGGCCGGACAACTGACCATCCCCTTCGTTGACATCGGGCGCGGCAGGAAATGGCTGTCCACTCAAGCGCGGCGCAGCAGAGACACCTCCAGCACGGCGATGGGACAGAACACTGCCTGAATTCAAAGCCCAATCCGCTTTGCAGGAGTACTGGTAGCCCGGCGAGCAGTCTGCTTCCCAGTCGGACTTTTCAGTCGCCGGGATACGCGGCATCAAAGGCAGACATTGTGGATCTTCAAGCGTCGCCTGCGCAGAGCACTTTTCTGCTCTGGATCTTGAAAGTGGAACCATCCTAGGGCCAACGCCATCCGCGACGGTCCACTGCGGATCTGGTTGAGGAGTGCCGTGGGAGGGTAGATCTTGAACGCGCTTGGGGGGATCCTCACTGCACAGAGGCTGCGAGGCTGGGAATGTGTGCACTGAACTTACCGGATCCAGAGGAGGACTGGTCTCGAGGCCGATCCCCGAGTCCGCCGCACGAAGGGCCGTACCGAGGCCGCCGTGAAGGGGAGCGCGAGCCCAGCACGCGGTGGAAGGGAGCCCCCCCCCCCACCCACCGGAGTCGGGGGACCAAGGTTAACGGCGGCGCCATTCGCCCTCAGGGGCGCCATTCTCACTTCACTTCCGCCGTCATCTCGCATTCAAACGACAAGTGTTAATTTTATGAAAAAAAACCCTCCCCCCAGGAAGGGAGGTGGAAGATGTTCTTTATAAAATTGATGATGTTGTTACATGCGACACGAACGTCCAATGTACTGTACGTACCGCTCTAAGCACCCGATACCTTCCTAGCTAATATTATCTCTGTTTTTCTTTATTTGACGTCGGATAATATAAATATACACTTAACATAACAAACGTTAAATAAAAAAACTGGAGGGAGTATCATTTATCTTGTGATGTTATTTTTTCTTTTTTCTCAACAATATGTAGTGTAATAGATATTTTTCTTAATAATACTTATATCCAAAAGTTTGTTTTGTATGAGACGCTGAGTGGTGGCCCCTACCTTCCAACAAATATTTGACGGTGAGTCGGTGACAAGTAATAGCGGGCCGGAAGAGATAAGGCTCCTCTTGGCAACAAAACAGCCGGTTGGCGTGCCGCGTGCACGCCTGGACGACGATGCAGCTCCAGCATGGCCCTCGGCCTGGAGTGGCCGGTGCTGCTCGTCCCCGCAGTAGTCTCCCCCGCCGACCTAGCCTCCCGCGCCGCCGCCGCAGCAGCAGCAGCACGACCAGGACGACGAGGACGGCGCTGGTGGTGCTAGTAGCCGCGGCGACAAGAGACGGGGCCAGAAAGACGACGGCGTCGGCCAGCAGGGCCACGGCGGCGGACGTGGTGAGGCAGTTCTACGACGGGGTGAACCGGCGGGACCTGGCGGCGGTGGAGCCGCTCATCGCGGAGGGCTGCGTGTACGAGGACCTGGTGTTCCCGCGCCCCTTCGTTGGGCGGGAGCGTGTGGTCGGCTTCTTCGGCGAGTTCATGGGGACCATCAGCCCCGACCTGCAGTTCGTCATCGACGACATCTCCGCCGAGGACTCCGCCGCCGTCGGGGTCACCTGGCACCTGGGTACGTCGCTAGCTAGCTAGCTAGCTGTAGCCTGTAGCTCGCGGTGCTGCTAGCTGCTGGTGGTTGCGGCTAGCTGATTCGGGTTTTTGATGGGGATATGGACGGTGCAGAGTGGAGGGGGAGGCCGTTTCCCTTCAGCAGGGGATGCAGCTTCTACCGCTTGCTCGGCTCGGGCTCGGACTCGGACGCGGATTCGGACTCGGAGCAGCAGCGGCTGCAGATTGTGTACGAAGAACAGCTTCATCATCTGCTCTCCTCTCCTCTCGCGTTCCCTTTTTGCAATTTGCAGTACCGTCCGAACCCAACTTCCTGATTCAAATCCGTACTGACATGAGATGGATCCATCGATCAGGTATGGTCGAGACTGCGTGGAGCCGGCCGCCAAGCCCGGGGATTTGGCACTGGTACGTCGTAGAGCTCGGGCACTGACGCACATGTTTGAAAGTTAGCGGCTGCAATTGCATTGCTTTCAGCTTGTGTTTAGTATCATCTCGGTGGCGTTAATACATGGAAGTTTTCGTTCGCAGGTAATCATCAGGGGAGTGACATGGATCCTCGAACGATTTCCGAGCCTTGCAAGCAGGCTCTGATGACCCCAGGTCCCCAACCGAGGCAATAGCTACAGGATACGCTACGCATGGCTTTGCTCTCGAAAGTCCAGTGAGATCGAGCTAGCAGACGTGTATAATGTTCTACAATTAATACATTATTCTAAGAAACTGGCCAAACGTATGTCTCGTCGTGACGAAAAGAAAAATAAAAATATAGGCCCAATTACTTTTATTAAATAGGAGTGTATAGTTCTGCACCTAAGTAAGAGCTTGTTACTATACAAAAACTGACTATTAGTAAGATGAGATGTATAGTTTACAGTCGGTCTACCGGCTAAACCATTAACCTTGCTCTAATTTTATATATATGCAAACATAAATGTATAGAAAAAGTTCGAGCCTGATGTTTGCGGAGACCATTTCCTCACACGGACTCTGGAGCAATAGATGTTTGATACATGCTAGGAAAGCGGGTGGAAGAACGTAGAGAGAACACCTATGGATGACTACAAGAACACCTATGGGAGGGATCAATGAGGAAGAAAACATTGCCAATAATGATGATGATGATGGCTGGGATGCCTGGCCAGTCCAACAAGTTCAGTCTCCCGAGCCAGTGGTAAATGCAAATAATGTGGAGGAACAATTCAGCTATCAGCTTTCGGGCCTTGAAGATCTGCCTTCTGATGAGTCTGTGGGTTTCTTCAATGACATCATAATCCCATAAGGGATTCATTTCCCTCAGGTGGAAGCCCCTGAGCCTGCTGATGCGGTGCTATCATTGCTAGCCTTCCCTCCAGAGGGTATGCATTTGGAGGGAAACAACGACCAGGGGAGGAGAACATGCAAATAGAAGAAAACATCAATGTGGGCCTTATGCAGCACTTGGAGCAGTCCAACCCTGATCCTGCATATGAAGACTACCTGGCTAGAAAGCGTCTTACCTCTTGGGCTGATTTGTTCCCTGCCAACTCAGACTTTGTCTCTGTCCCAAAAGTGTGGGCTGCTTTTTTCATGGGCCTGTTATTGAGGTCCGACTCCTTTGACTGGGCCAAGAAATTTTTAATGTCAGGTGCTATCTCTGCCCTCGTTGAGCCCAGCATGGAAACCGTCTCTATCAAGATTCCCCCCAAGTGCCTGCCCCTCCTAGTCACTCATTCCTGCAGAAGACGTTAACAGGAAGAAGCAACCAATTATGGTTGATACTGAAGTCAGAAGGAGTGCCAGACTTCGGGATAAGGCCAGAGGCTTCAAGAACTGCTCAAGGATTGGGAAAAAATGTTCTTGTTGTGCTCGTGTCTCTCCACCCTCCATTTCCCACAAAATTATTAAGAAGCTTGGAGCTGAATTTTGCAAAGTAGACCAATCGAAGCTTAACCTCTTGATGCCCTGAACAGCTCCAGGACCACCAGCAATGCCATTCAGAGGCCAAGTGTTTCCTCCAGCAGCAGGAATGAAGTGCCTAGGGCGCTTGAAGATCAGTTGGAGGACTCCAATGATGATGATGATGTGGGGTCTTGCGCCCCTGCTGAGAAGTAAGGCTTAATGCCTTTCCCTTGGGCTGTGCAGTTTTATCTGTACCCTTGATGTTGGAAACTTTTGGTGGTTATTTATGTATAATTACATGATAGATGTCTATGGTGATGCGCATGTGGCGCATTTTTGTTTGCCACAACAAACTTTGAAAGAGCTTATGGCTCTTTGGTTGTTGGCATGGATATTTGTGATGTTTGGGACTTATGTCGTTTGTTCTTTTGGTCTCTCTGGAAAACTTCATGTATGGCTTCATTGGGGAATTACTTCATGCAATCTCTGAAACTTTTATGGTTTTCTGGATATATCTTTCTATGGGCTTACTTCTTTATGGAAAACTATTGGTGTATGTTATGCATACCGGTGTTTTTAGCGCAAAGATTATTGTTTCACTATGGCTAATTCTCTTCAGAATATACATCGGAGCTTGAAAATTCTGTCACATAACATCAGAGGAATTAACTCTGACACCAAATGGAACTCTTTGCGGAATAGCATTATGGGAACTAATTGTGACATTCTATGTATCTAGGAGACAAAGAAGGACTCCTTTGATGATTCCTATATTCGTTATTTCTGCAACAGATCCTTAAATAAGTTCGTTTTTTGACCTTCTATTGGCACATCTGGGGGTTTTATAACAATTTGGAAAGGAGCCATTTTGATGCTGAGGTGATAGAGCAGAACTCTTTTGGGCATACGATTTTATTCCGCACAAAGCTGACTAATCAGGTCTGGTGGCTCACCAACATTTACGCCCCATGATCCCCTCATAGACGCGAGGACTTTCTCTCCTGGTTCTCTAACCTTGAGGTTGATGATGAAAATCTCTGGATCTTTCTTGCGACTTCAATATGATTAGATCTCCTAAAAACCGCAACAAACTAGGAGGAGACCCTCTTAGAATGTTGAACTTTAATTTGTCAATCAGTCAGCTGGGCTTTCAAGAAATTCCTCTCAAAGGGCAAGCTTACACTTGGTCAAATATGCAACAGCATCCTTTGCTAGAGAAGCTTGATTGGTGCTTTGTCTCGCAGGCATGGTCTACCAAATTCCCTGCTACTTCTGCTCATTCACTAGCTCGGGGAGCCTCGGATCACGTCCCTTGTGTGACCAATGTTCAAATTAACGTCCCAAAACAGCCCATTTTCAGGTTTGGAAATTATTGGTTACAACCTTAAGACTTTCATTCAATCTTCCACGACTCTTGGGCTCAGCCATTGTTTCAGCCAGATCCAGCGAAAAGGCTCATGGCTAAGCTTAAAAGGGCAAGAAAAGCGATTCAAGGTTGGCAAAAATCACTCCCTAATCTAGCAAAGCTGATTGACAAAGGCAAAATGGTTATTCAGCTACTGGACTTCATTGAGGAAAGCAGAGATTTAACGATTCATGAATGGAACTTTAAAGATATCCTTGTTCACTATTTGCAAGATCTACTGTCTAAACAGCGAACTTACTGGAAATAAAGAGGCCAAATCAAATGGGCCACCTTGGGTGATGCTGGCACAAAGTTCTTTCACGCAAATGCTACTGTCAAACATCGTCATAACCTTATTTTGTCGCTCAAGGATGCTAATGTCAATGTCGCCATCTCTCATGAGAATAAAGCATCTGTGCTTTTCCAAGCCTTCATGGACAGATTGGGCACCTCTCAGCAAATGTCTATGGTTTTAAATTTATCATCCTTGATTCAGCCGATTGGTAACCTGTCAGAACTTGAGATCCCCTTTTCACATCAAGAGATTGATGAGGTCATCAAAAACCTGCCAACAAATAAATTGCCAGGTCCGAATGGATTTAACACAGACTTTGTGAGGAAATGTTGGCCAGTGATTGCTCCAGAATTCTATGAACTATGTGACAAGTTCTTTGAAGGTTTAATATGCATGCATAGCATCAATGGTTCCTATGTGACTCTCATCCCCAAAAATAGCTCTCCTGCTTTAGTTGGCGACTATAGGCCTATCTCCCTCCTTAACACAAGTGTAAAAGTGCTGACAAAACTTCTCGCTAATTGATTGCAGGATGTGATTACCAAGTTAGTTCACCAGAATCAATATGGTTTTTTAAAGGCAAGGTCAATTCAGGATTGTCTAGCCTGGGTTTTTGAATACATCTACATTTGTCATAAGTCAAGAAAAGAAATGGTCATTCTAAAGCTGGATTTTGAAAAAGCTTTTGATAAATTAGAGCATATAGCTATTATTGACATATTGAGGCACAAGGGGTTTGGAGACAAATGGTTGCACTAGATCTCAATGATTCTGGACTCTGGTACCTCAGAAGTGCTTTTGAATTGTGTCCCTGGGAAACGTTTTCACTGCAAGCGTGGAGGCAGACAAGGGGACCCCCTGTCCCCCCTTATCTTTGTCCTTGCGGTAGATCTCCTACAGTCGATTGTTAACAAAGCTAGTGATTGTGGTATCCTTAGGCTTCCTCTTCCGAACGCATGTGGAACTGACTTCCCTATTATCCAATATGCGGATGACACTATTTTGATAATGGAGGCTTGCCCTAAACAACTTTTCTTGCTAAAGGCAATGCTTAATTCATTTGCTGAATCTACAGGTCTCCATGTCAACTATCACAAATCCAATATATATCCCATCAATGTCTCAGACCAGAAAATGGAAATTCTAGCAAATACGTTCCAGTGCAAGATTGGATCAATGTCGTTCACCTACTTAGGGCTCCCCTTGGGACTAAAAAGACCCAACCTAGGAGCATTCCTTCCACTCATTCAGAAGATAGAGAGAAGACCTGCGTCAACTTATGTTTTTTATCTCAGGCTGGCAGACTGCAAATGGTTAACGCGGTATTTTCCTCTCTACCGACATATTAAATGTGCACCCTCAAGCTCCCAAAAACAGTGATTAAGCATATTGATAAATTTAGAAGCCACTGCCTTTGGAGAGGAGCATATATAAATGCAAAGAAACCTCCTCAAGTAGCATGGAAAACAGTCTGCAAACCAAAAGCTCAGGGGGTTGGGAGTCATAAACATAGAATTACAAAACAAAGCCCTCCTTATGAAGAACCTTCACAAATTTTACAACAGAGCTGACACTTTGTGGGTCAACATTATCTCGGCCAACCACTACAACAATTCTCTACCTTCAGATAAATCAGTACGCTCATTCTGGTGGAGAGACATTCTTAAAATTCAAGAATCTTATAAAGAGTTAGCCCGGGTGGAGATTGGAGATGGAAAAACAACACTCCTATGGCATGACAACTAGGATGGCATGTGCAAATCTGCAAGATACCCAAAACTTTGGTCTTTCGCTTCTATCAAAGACATCACTATTCACCAAGCAAGAACGACATCCTCGCATGAGATGTTCCACACTCCTCTATCTGTTGAAGCTTTTGAGCAGTTTCATGCTTTACAAGACTTATTGGCAAATCTTCCGCAGCATGATCAGAGAGACAAATGGCTCTGCAATGGTTCCTCTAGCCTGTTCTCCTCTCAGAAGGCCTATACTCATATGTCTGGCAACCAGTGGACCCACCCCATCTTCTCCTGGTTGTGGAAAACAAAATGTCATCCTAAACACAAGGTCTTTTTCTGGTTACTGCTTAAAGATAGATTAAATAACGGTTCATTCCTCAGGCAGCGATCTATGCCACTGGACTCCTACACTTGCGACAATTGTATTCTCCAACTCGAAGAGATGGTTCTTCATCTTTTTTTCAGATGCAACTTTGCTAGGAGATGTTGGCTCCTAATAGGCACCACACCGCCAAGAACAACTGATCTAATCAATACCCTCCTGATGATTAGAATGAGATGGCAACTTCCATGGAGATTGGAAACTATCATCATTATGACCTGGTGCATTTGGAAAAGCAGGAATAATTGGATTTTCAACGAGACCCCGTCCATGGTGGATGAGTGTCGGGAAATGTTTAAAAGAGAAATGAGTCTAGTGTGCCACCGAGTTAAGCCAGAGATAAGTGACAAAATTAGCAATTGGATTCAGTGTTCTGTATCGTAATCATCGTTTACTTTTCTGTAAACTGTTCATATTTGGCCAAGAAATAATAAAAATATTGTAGGTCCTCCCTACAATAACTTAACTTCAAAAAAAATCTATTGCAGCATCAACCATCACCCCTTGGCACTCACTAGCTTTATAGCCATTCTTTAATGTGGGACCACAATCTATTCTAGTTCAGTCCATGGTCAACTCAAAAATAATTAATAGAACACATCTACAATTTGCACCATAAAAACTAGATTTTATTTTTATAAATTATATCTTTTAAAAAACTTACATTTGATGTGTTTTTATGAACTATGTAAATTTTATTTGCTTAATTATGTACTGGGGACTAAAAGTTTGTAAAATAAAAGCTAATATGGCGTTGAGGTGGTTGCAGTCTCATAATAAAGGTTGTGCATTGAAGCGCTACGGTAGATAACGATTGACAAAAGTCGATGACACGGTCAGTAGTAAGATCCATAATGGTCACATGGGTTGAAATTTCATAGAAAACAAAGGAGAAGAAATTTCCTACCAGTTTACATCTATTTTTCATCCCTTATCTAGGTTGCATCTACCATTGGTATTTCCCCAAAAAACGAGTCTTAGCTTGACTACTATACCTTGAGTACAAAGACAAAAGAAAGGGTGTGTTAGCTTTGACTCGGCTAGATTATCTTGTGGGCTCATAGGCTAAAAAGGATACACAACAGATTTAGCGCAGCTAAAAAGGATGCACAACAGATTCAGCGCAGCTCGCTTGTGAGTGGACAGACGAAAAAAGATAGACCAAAGAAAATAATAACAATAACATGCACAACAAATTTAGCGCAGCTTGTGAGTGGACAGGAAAAAAAACATACACAACAAATTTAGCCTAGCTTGTGAGCGGACGTAGCGGAGCTTGTGACTGGAAATAAAGAGACAGACAACAAAACAAATTTAGACAGGACAGACCACATAACAATTTACGTTAAAAAAAGACCACATAACAATTTTAAATTTAGAATTGGTTGATAAAATAAAGACGGAGAAATAAATCAAATTTAGAGTGGACAGAAAATGGCAGACAAAAAGTAGATAATAAATTAATTTTGGTCTGGAAAAAAATAGATTTAAATAAAGACAGAGAAATAAATCAAATTTAGAGTGGACAAAAAAAGGCAGACAAAAAGTAGATAATAAATTAATTTTGGTCTCAAAAAATAGATTTAATAAAAAAAGTAGACAAAAAATAAATTATAATTGGATTATGGTCCCGGCGGGGTTTGAACCCGCGACCTTCGGCTCATAAGACCAACGCTCTGACCGACTGAGCTACGGGACCGATTTGTTTTAAACCTTTATAAAATCATTGATGAACAGAATGTTTAGGTGTCTCTGCTCTAGAGCTTAACCTATCGTTCCCTACTTGAAGCAAAATAAACCGGTTCAGTTTTTCCGGCGGGAGACAGTGGCGTGCCGCGTGTGGGCTCCGCTCTCCAGCACCGCCCTGTGCAGCTGTGCTGTGGGGACGCCGGGCTAGCTGGTGCCGGAGAAGGGGACAGAGGGAGGACGCCGTGGAGAAGAGGAGGCCGACCACTGCAGTCTGCGGGAGCGTCGGCTCGCCGGCCCTCCTCTTCGGGCTGCGGCTGAACATGTTCCTCCAGCGTTGGGACCTTTATAATTTACTAGGTAGGTGCCCGTGCGTTGCAACGGCATCCAATCAGGCATATATTAATCTTTCAATTATTCATACTTGCCACAGAAGTTAAAAAATAGTGTAAAACATAGATATGAAATAACAAATATCAATATGATATGTAAAATCTGTGTGACAATATAAATATATAATATTATTATAAATATGTCAACTCAAATAAAATCAACTGATGTCGAACAAACATTACAATATCGTATATATTATTTCTAAAGAATCAACATAGAATTACAGGAACATATAATATCATGGTAATTTATGTATACGGAGTACAATTCCAACTTTCTAAAGCTTATGTGGTGCTTCAAGGTGTCAGTCGAAGGGTGGTCCCTCTTGAGAGTGACATTAAGTTGCTCAAGCAAACCAGTTGTGGTGAGCAATGGTGCCGCTAGGAGAGATTCAACCTACTCGTCATTGATGAGGCATCGTCTTCCCACATTTGCATATGAGATTTCTAAACACCAACCTGCAAGGCGCCAGGGACAAACAATTATAATCAGGTAAACCAGGTCATCAAAAGGGGACAAATGCAATAAGAGGAGAATGTGTCATACTGAAAATAAGCATAAGTGAAACTTATTGTGGCACCATTAAAAATAACATTATTTCAGTCAGAAAGGATGCTAATCGACCAAGGTGAGAAAGGATGCTAATCGACCAAGGTGGGAGGCTGTATTGCTCATTGTTGAACAACCTGATGGAGAATTGTTGTAATTGCTCTTGTAGATGCACTTATAATTCTGATGCTCCAAGTATATCTCCTGAAAGATAATACATTTAGACATGAAAATACAGAAACAAATAAACAATATAGTTTGATCACTTTTTCCAAGTGACTTTCTACAAACCTGTGTAATCACAAAATATAGAGCCGAAAGTATTTGTTTTCATTTTTAAACACATAACTTGATTATACTTTTTTTGCATATAAAACAGACATAAAACAATCACTTGATCAACAACTACAATACACTTTATACATAATAAATCTTTGGGACTAAGAAAATCTAGAAGTTGGCATGTTGTTGTGAGCAAAAAATGGACAGACTTAATTTTTACCTAGATCATGCATCAAATTGGCCTTTATCTGCAATACATTAATGCATAATATATCTTTGAGCCTAAGAACATCTGCAAGTTGGCGCGTTGTTCTGAGCCAAAATGGACAAACTCAATTTTTACCTAGATCATGCAGAAAATTGCTTATACCTACATGAAAAAAAATCATTGCACGTGATGAAACAAGGACCACAAGAACGAAATAGGGATCAGATCGCCTAATCATGATGAGAAGATAACAAGGTTCTCAAGGGAAATCATCAACTGTATAGAATGGAAAACGAACTCACATGGTACAAATCAGTTTTGAGAAAAGGCACAACACTGTAATAAGTACCAACCCCTACAGAGCACCAAAACTCCCTAGTGCAAAAATCAAGCAACCATCACACAATGCAGCATCGTATGAATCAAATACCAGACAAGACTTTTGTCACCACAGAGAGGAAACAAGAGCAAGATGAGAGCTTAGAGCTCACTGATCAGCTGCACAACTAAGTTAGTAATATTATCATTTCAAAACAGTCCTGTACTATATGTGTGTTGTGGGGTCTTCATAGCTTCATATGGACTAACAAGCTAACAGAAACACCAACTACTTGGCTAGACAAGAAAAGAGATACTGACCTTTAATGGCTTCCTTGGGTATCTTGAAACCAAGGCTAATGTTCCTCCAGAATCTATTTCTACTTTGCTAGTGTTCACTAATGATTTGCTTGTATCATCTTCTGTAGTACATAAATGCAGCGATTCACTTGGGATAAGCATTGCTCGCACAGGAGCACCGAAAGGGTAAGCAGTAGTTATGCGCCCATCAGAGGATCCAAATCACATCACAAAAATGCACGAAAGGGTAAGCAGCAGGGACACACCATCAGCGGATCCAAATCGAAATGCAGCCAAGGGATGGGGGAAAGACGTACAGTCGAAATTGCAGGTGATCTACTATCGCAGGCTGTGGCTTCAGGATTCGAGAAACCTCCAACTCCGACAGGCTCGGCTAGGTGCCGGGGTTTTCAGTGGCCAGCAAGCATAGTAGTCGAGGTTGATGCTCTTGAGGACCTCCTGGTGGCAATCCATAGAAAACATTTAAACTCATCAGAGCTTGTGCACATAGAAAATGACTCACATTTTATTATTAAAAGACAAACTTCTAAATCCCCCAAATCCCAGGAACAAAACAAGGTTGTACGCTTTTGGGTCACCTTGTCTTCAACATTGATTTTATGTTAATCAATCACGAACCAAGAACCTGGACTACAGCTCCTAGCCCTTGTTTTGGTTTGATTCAGAGAATTAAATGAACTAAATTCAAAAGAGCAAATTAATAGATTGCAGACCACCATTGGGTGTAGTAAATTGCTCCCCTATTTTTCATCAAATCTATGGTTACACTCTATTTTTGCCAGCGGAAGGTGAATATTCAACAATTAAAATGCAGAATAGTGTAGCACCACTCACAAATTTTTATTTTGAGGAAGCGACGAGAGACTGTGCAGCTATGTAGTCACTTGTTTCTATAAATCTAAAACAAAAGAAAAATATTATGTGATTGCTAATAATGACATAAGTGATTCAAAGTGCAGGGGTGATTCATAGATAGAATGAGACATTCATGTTTCATTCTCTACACTCCCTAATCACATCGAAATTGACATTTCATTGCCGTCTCTAGTATAATGACACCGACACATACCTGTGGATCACCTATGTCACCGTCCGGTCGAGGCGCAGATGGCTTTTGAGGAGCAGATGATTTGGTCGAATTTACTGCTCACAACCATAGTATTTCAGCCCACCGTTACCAGGTGGAGGCAGCACCTGCCAATTCGCAATTCCTCTCCGTTTGCTGCCCAAGAAACATGTAAAAACAACGGATATACATTACAATGAGACAACAACCAGACAAATCTGAAAAAAAACAAATATTCAGATCCGAAACAAGAGAGTAGAATTACTACATCAACATGGGAAACAACTTAAGTGAAAAAATGAGGTTTCCAATTTTTAGGATTACACTGAATGTACAACAACTCCAACCTCTTTTCTTGTGCCTTAGCAGCTACACGAGCGCAAAGCGTCCAAAAAGGAGCATCACAAAATCTATGATTGCAAAGTAAATATGTCAGTCATTTTCTGAAAATGATACGAACCCAACCAATAAGCATATCACTGACTGAAACATTGAGAAATTCACATGACACGTGCAGTTGGCACACTCCTGATTTTAGTTTCAGCAGTCTTTGAAACGTAGGGATTTCACCAGAATTGTGAATTTCTTTGAAATGCAGGACGTGGATCAGGGAGTATAAAATTTCACAGAAATTTTTTTAAGCGGTAGCTCTACGGAACTATGGCCTATTCGATGATAGTCACCTCCTCTCGGGCCTCCTGGTGCTCTTCGTCCGCCGCGTCACCAAGTTCGGCGACACGGCCCACGCGGACCGACTCATCTTCCCATTCCAGGATCCGGATCCAAAACACGCATACACATTTTAGTTTTCAGAATGGTAACATGAACAATTCTGCCAAAGTACTGGGATTCAGAATGGTAACATGAACAATTCTGCCAAAGTACTGGGAGGGGGGTTGACTACCTCTTACCTTCTTCATAGTAGTAGAGATATCAGAAAAGAGGTTGCATTAAAGCGCTGTGAAATCTATGAGAAGTTTAGTGCCAGCCTACGCAAAGATGGCGAGCAGATGGCATCGAGTATCAACAAAAGTACACTTGTTTTTTATTGGAAAAACAAAAGCACATCTGTTGACAGGGACCAAACTGAATGTGACCATAGCGGAAAAGCGAATGAAAATAGTGACCTGTTGACTGCCCATGACACCCAAAATGTCAGCACACCAAATCAGGACAGGATGAAACAAATAGAGCTAGAAAAAACTGTGAACCAAGCGGGAGAAGGCCAAATTAAGCAAATAGATATGGCTGCACATAAAGCATGTTTTCTTAGCAAGCTGCCAAGATATAGTCAAGTACGTACATACTATTGTAGAGGATCTATTTCACGTCCATGTATTTTAGGAATTTTTTTGGCAATATTATCGAGTATCTTAATCAGATAAAGACTACCATTTACCAGTGGCTCCAATTCTAGATGAATAGCATGGTTCCCAGTTCCCATAATTATGATTTTGTGTACAACCGTAGACAAAGTGAAAAAGCAAAGTTCTATACTCACACTATGTTTGGCATAAATCACTTTCAAACACTTCTTCCCAAAAAAAGATATTTGCACTCTACCTACATTGCACAATGCATTATCACCAAGTTAGATATAATACAATAATGCATTTATCTAATGCTCCTGAAGCGCCATCGGATCCAACATTCAGAATGCCAAATTATGTAAGAGAAACCATCGGTGCACAATACTCTTTGAGTTATGCAAGGAAACTAACCTACCATATTCTTGCTTTCTTTAAGCCGCTCTAGAATCTTCCTCCTCAATGCATAAGCTATTCAGTTCCATATTTTCATATTTTCCTTCATGTTTCTGAGTGTACATGGGTCACAATCAGTAAGAATAACCTACATATTAATGAATATTTGCATGACATATTACGTTCATAAGTAATCTTTTGATTTCTGAAGAAACTTATGAACATAATGGAGCTAAACAATTCATATGCTTTATTGCCACTCTTGAGCGTGGAGGCCTCGCCCCTGTCGGCGATAATGCATTGACCAACAATATTTATTCAATTACTAATTAAGTAAAGTGAAAAGACTACCACGACATCTGTCATCAAAAGTATGGCTTGTATGTCTGTCTATTTGTGCAAGTACAAATATTCATAGAATAGACAAATAGTCAAATGAGTGAAAAAAGTACAACAGTGTTATATATTCTACAAAACAGAGTTTTTTTACAGGGTAGAATGAAATGATATTACTCACCCCATCTCCGATAGTAAATATACATACAGCTCGGGCATTTCTCAACGATCGCTTGACAAGAAGTGCATAAATGTCGACAAAGGCTAGCAAAAGGCTCCACAAGCACTGCAAAATGGCTGCTGCGACAAGGTAGCTGATCAAAAGAAAACCATCAGTTCATTGTGTAGACGAATACATAGAGAAATACATATAAATCACTAATTAACAAAAAAAAAAAACAGGCATCACCACTCTACTCCTAAGGATCTATTTTGACCCCATACAATGGTATTAGGTCTGAACCAGGACTGATCTGATCCTTAGCGTGTGTTTGGTTCGAAGGACCATGGGGGATGAGATAATCCCCAATTTGTTGGTGTTTGGTTGTGGAACCAACTGAGGACAGGATCACCCTAGGGGAATATTCTGCCAATATTCAGGTCTTCTCTTCCATGACCAGACTTATTCCAAGAGGACAGCCTCATCCTTCATCGACGCCGTCGTCGTCCATCTCCTTTGTCCCGCATAGGCTCAGCTCTTCTCTTCCATGACCAGACTTCCTCTCTTCCTCAGCACTCCTCAGTGGATGCAGAAAAGGAGGGGCAGCTTCCTGGAAACGCAAAGGATGCTGCTGGGAGACAGCCAAGGCGTCCATGGCGATGTTATCCCTGGAGAGGACACCTGAGATGACATCCACCCTGAGGCAGCGCACACGGTCATCGGCCACTCTTGTAGCGGATGAGGAACATTGAGAAGTCTTAGCCGACCTCATTGTCCTGATCCATGGCTTGGCAGGTAGTGCTCGGGTAGTCGGGTATAGAGGAAGAGAGGGGAGAGGAAAAAGGAGCAGCACTACGACGCAGGGAAAGAAATAGGCAGCAGTGCTGGATAGCGCTAGCGCAAGCCACACTAAGCAGACGGAGCTGAGGCCGAAATCCATGATCCTGAGCGTGGAGGCCTCGCCCCTGTCGGCGAAGAGGCAGTTCTCGGGCTTGAGGTCCCGGTGCACGACGCCCGCGCCGTGGAGCGCCTGCAGCCCGCGCGCGATCTGGCGGACGACGCCCGCCGCGTCGAACTCCGAGTAGTGGCGCTGCAGCCGCGCCGCCGCCTCCTCGGAGCTGAGCCCGCGGTCCGCCGAGACGCCCAGCTCCGCGAGGCACTCGCTCGGTGTGCGCGCCCACACCGGGAAGACCGGCGCGGCGGGGTCCGGATCGGAGGCGGCGGATCCGGCCGCCGCTTGCCTTCGTCCTGCCCGCCCTTACCCATTGGGTCGCTGACTCTCTAGATTCGATGGAGAGGAGGCGTCCCTACTGTCCCGCGCCACCAAGGCCGCGAGATCGCATGGAGTAGAAACCCTAGAAGGAGGGGAGCAGAGGAGGAGGCGGCGGCGTGGAGACTGGGCAAGGAGGCGATGGCGAGGGATGCGGCCTGCGGGTATGGAGATACTTGGGCCTCCTGGCAGCTACTTGGGCCGCACCAAAGAAAACAGCCCACACGACCTATGTTGTAGTCACGGCTTGCACATTCTTAAAACCATACCGGCTAGCCAACATAATTTCTACCGGCTTATAAGCCTTCCTCCTTCAAAGGAAGCAATCGTGGTCAAATGCTACTGCCAGTGTCAAATTTAGGCGATTTTTTGCGCGAGACGACGTGGCTGTCACGTGGGCCCAACGTCCGGAGTGTGTCTGCGTCAGTCTCCACAATGGACGGCTGAGATCGTCCGGTGTCTGCGTCAGTCTCCACAATGGACGGCTGAGATCGCAGAATGGCAGAACACAAAAAGGCAGGCTACTATTGCGTACTTAATAAGTAGTAGAGATTATGGTATCTGATTTTTGTCCAACAACACAGGCAAAAAGGCACATTCAGCTGAGCCCAACAAATCAAGCCGTATGGTGAGGTCAGGTAGTTAAGAAAATGGTTGCATGCCGAGTGAAAAGACAAAAAAATCATTAATAAACAACATAGTAATGATAATACAAAATGTTTCCTTAATAAATTTTATATCAAGATGCATAACAATAATTTAAAGTGGTTTTTAAAGCAAGTGTACATATTTCAACTGAGGGCTGCTCAGTGAGGCAAGTAAGGGCTAATAAGCAGTGGCGGAGGACGGAATAATAATTAGGTATGGTTGAAGAAGCATACAAAAGAAAAAAATATATGATGCAATATGTAGGCCTCCAACTTGGAACCTATTGATTGCAAGCAATATGTACTTACCACTACACCAAATATAATTTTGAGGTATGGCTTTAGCCATAGTAGGCTATAATGGGTGCTCCACCACTGCTAATAAGACAAGCTATCATCTATTGAAATTATGTTGGCATCAGGACGGAGACGGTAGTGCAAGGTCTGGAGGCGACATCCTATATATTGGTATCGGGATGTCCGCTTGTTGTGTCAGTTACTACAAATTAAATGCAAGTAATTGTTGAGAAAATAAGGTACACGTCATGTGTTTGTAGTTGTTACGAACTAAATGTTACTTCAACTTACCGAGATGGGAGCTTGATTCTGTACCACGAGGTTCGAATAGTACTTGTCCTTTTCTTATGGTACTCAGCTTACTGCCAGAATTTATGGTCAATGAGCCCCATATTTTATGACAAGGCATGTGATCGTGCAAAATTTCGGTAGCATAACCTCGTTGTTCTCCAATCGCACACCTGAAAAATGGTGCAATTGAAGAACAGAGAGGTTATGCTGTCAAAACTACGCAGGAGCACATGCCTTTGTCATAAACACAGATTTTGTCAGTCACCCCGAGGTTGTTCAATAAAGGGACAATTCCGGCCTAACACACCCACATGCGTGGCATGTGAGGTGTGTTGGACCGAAACGGGTGACACCTAGGTTTTGTTTGTTGACACTACGATTGTCGGCGTTTCGAGACCGGAGGGTCCCTGGGCCGACGAGTGAATGTCGCCGCGTGCCCCAGCCCAGATGGGTCGGCGCGAGGCCGAGCGCGAAGGTGGGAGAAAGGTGGCCGGAGACGGGCGTGAGAGAGGTGGAAATCCCGCGGCCTTCGTGTTCGTCCCGCGCCCAGGTCGGGTGCGCTTGCAGTAGGGGGTTACAAGCGTCCACGCGGGTGAGGGAGCGAGCGGCCTTACGCGAGCGCCTGTCTCGTCCTCGTCCCCGCGCGGCTAACCCTCTGTAAGAGGGCCCTGGTCCTTCCTTTTATAGGCGTAAGGAGAGGATCCAGGTGTACAATGGGGGGTGTAGCAGAGTGCTACGTGTCTAGTGGAGGAGAGCTAGCGCCCTAAGTACACGCCATCGTGGCGGCCGGAGAGGTTTTGGCGCCCGGTTCGTGTGGTGTCGTGGCCGTCGGAGGAGCGCTGGAGCCTGGAGGAAGGACAGCTGTCGGAGCTGTCGAGTCCTTGCTGACGTCCCCTTGCTTCCGTAAGGGGGCTGAGAGCCGCCGTCGTCACAGAGTGTGCGGGGCGCCATCATTGCCTATCTGGCGGAGCGAGCCAGATGAGACGCCGGTCTTGTTCCCCGTGGCCTGAGTAAGCTTGGGGTAGGGTGATGATGGCGCCTCCTGTTGACGTGGCTGGTCTGCGCCCTAGGTTGGGCGATGTGGAGGCTTCTCCGAGGTCGAGGTCGAGTCTGTCTTCCGTGGCCGAGGTCGAGTCCGAGCCCCTGGGTCGGGCGAGGCGGAGATCGTCAGCTGAGGCTGGGCTGAGTCTGAGCCCTAGGGTCGGGCGGAGCGGAGTTCGCCGTCTTCCGGGGCCTAGCCCGAGTCCGAGCCCTGGGTCGGGCGGAGCGGAGTTCGCCGTCTTCCGGGGCCTAGCCCGAGTCCGAGCCCTGGGTCGGGCGGAGCGGAGTTCGCCGTCTTCCGGGGCCTAGCCCAAGTCCGAGCCCTGGGTCGGGTGAAGCGGAGCTTCCTATGGTGCCTGAGGCCGGGCCTGACTGCCTGTCAGCCTCACTCTGTCAAGTGGCACTGCAGTCGGTACGGCGCAGGCGGCGCTGTCTTTCTGTCAGGTCGGTCAGTGGAGCGGCGAAGTGACGGCGGTCACTTCGTCTCTGTCGACTGAAGGGCGCGCGTCAGGATAAAGGTGTCAGGCCACCTTTGCATTAAATGCTCCTGCGATTTGGTCGGTCGGCGCGGTGATTTAGTCAGGGTTGCTTCTTGGCGAAGACAGGGCCTCGGGTGAGCCGGAAATATGTTCGTCGCTGGAGGAGGGCCTCGGGCGAGACGGAGATCCTCCGGGGTCGGCTGCCCTTGTCCGAGGCTAGGCTCGGGCGAGGCGTGATCGAGTCCCTCGAATGGACCGATCCCTGACTTAATCGCACCCATCAGGCCTTTGCAGCTTTGTGCTGATGGGGGTTACCAGCTGAGAATTAGGAGTCTTGAGGGTACCCCTAATTATGGTCCCCGACAACGATACACTATGAATAACTAGAATCATTGTTCATTATTACATAGTTCAACTAATAATACAATATTATATACAAAATAATATTATTATGGGTGACAAATCATATAAAATGACCTTATTTCTAAGAGCATATTAATTACCCTCGAAAATTAAAAATTTAAATTATCTACACACCTAAATAAACTAAATCAAGATAATTTAATTAGATAATCAAATTTTGGTCGTCGGACATAACAAAATAAACAAACAACACATATATACAATTTTAAGAAAAAAGATATTCACTTAGCGGTGATTATGACTATGCCTTTGACGAGGAGTCACAGGGACGAACGATGGAGGCACGAGTAGCGAGGGAGGCATCAGACACGGGTGAGGTTGAGCAGCAGGGGACGGCGACAGGCTTGTGCGGCGGTGGCCTCGGCGAGCGCGGGGCGGATGGAGGCAGCGAGCGAGCCGCCGAGCGCGAGGGCGCGGTGGCGAGGCGACGATAGCGAGCACGCCGGCAAGGCGGTGGTGATGGCGAGGACAGAGACAGGGTCGACGAGCAGACGACAGCGACCCGCGCGCGGGAGGGAGATGAATAGTGTAAAAAATCGAAACTGCGTCGGGCACCGTTACCATGAAATCTATAATCTCTAACGGTCGTTCTGACTGCCATCGGACATAATCTTACCTCCGACGACTATCAGAGTAGTCGTCGAAGATAAGTTGTACGCCTGAGGGTTGTTGGACGCCGTCGAAGATAACCTTACGTCCAACGATTTTCTGGACGACCGTCGGAAATAATGTGGCCATCGGAGTTTTCTGTAGGGATCGTCACAACACACCTATGTCGTGGAAAGAAATTTGCTGCAGCCCGGCTGCAAATCAGGATGTTTGCAACCCCTCACAAAAAGGATGATAGACCTCACCTGCAGGTCAGGTAACGTTTTAGTTGTGTTATTGCTGCTGCGGGTGACGTCTATCCTACTTTTTGTGAGAGGCTACAAACAACCTGGTTTGCAGACGGGTTGCAGCAAATTTTTTCCCTATATCGTGCCATAGCTGGGCATCGCATGACAGCGTGCCATACCTATCCTTGCCTAGCTACGTCATGTTGTATCCATGTCATCGACACAGCACACCCAAATGGACATGTATAATACCATCCAACTCTACTTTAATTTACATAGGTCCTCGAAATTGGACATGCATGGGACTCGAGCTCGATAGAGTCTTTCGTAACGTGCCACACTGCAGACAGCCATACTACTGCAACAAACTTATTGCTGCTATGCGTGAATCCGTGAGTCGTTACCCACCAACGGTATCGCGTCGCGTCCAACGAGCAAAGCTACTGTTGTATCCCCTGTTTCAGATGTTCCTACCAGCTTTCTGAACCATTCCCTGTGACAAAAGCGCGATCCGATCCGATCCGGTCCGGTCCGGTCCATCCGTCAGCGTTTCACGAGCTACTACAAGTTCATATTCATCGGTTCAACTTCCAACCCACCCGCCTAGCTAGCTGTTGGGAGCAGTAACTCTCTAGCGATCGATCGATCGAGAGCCAACTATATAAATACTGAATCGATCAGCACGTAGCAGTCGACGAACGGAACGAGGTTCTTCAGCCGGAGAAAGAGAGATAGAGATAGAGAGAGAGAGAGAGAGATGGACGAGTACGGGAGGCTGGCGCTCACCGTTGCCGTGGTCGCAGCGGTGACCACGAGCGGCGCGGCCGCGTGGGGCTGGCAGCAGCAGCCGCAGCCGCTGGCGCCGTGCATGTACGTCTTCGGCGATTCGCTGGTGGACAACGGGAACAACAACAACATCCTGAGCCTGGCCCGGGCCAACTACCGCCCCTACGGCATCGACTTCTACGAGGGCCCGCCCGGCCGCTTCACCAACGGCCGCACCATGGTCGACTTCATCTCCGACATGCTCCGCCTCCGCCCGCCGCTACTCCCGCCCTACGCCACGGCGCGCCCGGAGGACCTCCCCCGCGGCGTCAACTTCGCGTCGGGGGCCTCCGGCATCCTGCCCGACACAGGAAACAACCTGGTCAGTCCGTCAGTATGTACGTGCCGCCCGTGCGCGCGGTGCACACGACACGACACGATCGAGCTCTATGTATGTGTCTATATAGCTGATCATCAAGAGCTTGCTTTTATGGTTTTGTCGTGGCAATGGCAGGGCGGGCACTACCCGTTCTCGGAGCAGGTGGACCACTTCCGCGCGGCGGTGAGCGACATGGGGAACAGGTCGGAGTTCCGCGGCAACGCCACGAAGCTGGCGGACCACCTGGGGCGCTGCATCTTCTACGTCGGCATGGGCAGCAACGACTACCTCAACAACTACTTCATGCCCGACTACTACGACACCGCGCGCAGGTACAGCCCGCGCGACTACGCCGCGCTCCTCCTCCAGGGCTACTCCACCCAGCTCACACAGCTCCACGGCCTCGGCGCACGGAAGTTCGTCATCGCCGGCGTCGGCCTCATCGGGTGCATCCCTTACGAGCTCGCAAGGATGAACGACGACGACAGCAGGCCGTCTGGGCCTAACAATAACCAATCCGCTGCTAGCCAAGAAGACATTGCTATATCCATTGGCATAGGTGGCGGAGGTGGAGGAGGCGGTGTCGGCGTCGGTGGAGGAGGCGGCGGCGGCGACGACTGGAGATCACCGTCCATGCCACCGCCATACGCAGACGGTGGCAGTGGCAATGGCAGTGGCAACGGCAACGCAGACGGTGGCAATGGCAACGGAAACAGTAGTGGCAGCCGCACCGGCACCGGCACCACGAACCCAGCGCCTGCCGGCGGCGGGTCATGCAACGAGACGATCAACAGCGCGATCGACATCTACAACAGGGGCCTTCTGGCCATGGTGAAGCGCCTCAACAACCGCGGCGGCCTGCGCGGGGCCAAGCTCGTCTTCCTGGACACCGTGCAGAGCGGCAAGGACCTCATGGCGAACGCGGCCGCGCACGGGTTCGCCGTGCTCGACCGCGGCTGCTGCGGAGTGGGCCGGAACAACGGCCAGATCACGTGCCTGCCCCTGCAGCGGCCCTGCGACGACCGCGGCAAGTACATGTTCTGGGACGCCTTCCACCCCACGGAGGCCGCCCACAGGATCTACGCCGCCAAGGCCTTCGGCTCCAACTCCACCGCCGAAGTTTACCCCATCAACATCAGCCAGCTCGCCGCCATCTGAACAAAACACTCTCATCCGCTCCGGATCGGAGCGACTCGTCCAATAATTTCGGTTTTTCATTCATCTTACAGTTATAACCTCGTCTCTCGCAACACTCTAGGCGGAGCATTATCTGGCATCATCAGGTGGCAATTTCATTTAATCAAGTTTAATTTAATTTAATCATGTTCTCTCAGAAGCATCAGCAAACGTATCAAGCATATATATATAAACTGTACGTAAACACCAAGCACGCACATAACCACATGCAATGCAACGCAATGCATTCTCGTGTTCTAATGACAACGCGGCCGGATCAGCTGGTGGCGTTGTTGCTAGTCATCGGTCATCAGCCTCTGCACTATCAGCTCTACCACGGCAGGGGCATCGACGGTGACAGCGACCTTCACGGTGGGCATGCCACTCCAGGCTGTGATCTCTCCGTACCTGCAAACGCACTCGGGATGCTCAGCGCACCAGACTGAATCCTACCCAATTCTACCAGAGCCAATCGTATACCATGGCAAAAGTGAGAACTCAGCAGGCGTCAGGACTTAAGAACGGATCGAATTCACAAGCGCGCTATAATAATAGTACGAGATATGATTAAGAGGGAAATCAAAACCTATCTACTGCTCCTGTTTCAGCGACATGGCTGTCTGAGAGACACAAAGAGAGTGGCCCTAACCTTTTCTTGGTGTTGTCGAAAACAGTAAGGCCCTTGGTGATCCCGACTGTCTGTACCCTCACAACGCCTTCTGTGTAAGTCAGCAGCGATGGGTTCACCGCAGCAATAACCGTCGTTGGATCGTGAAGATACGCTCCTGTGTAAACATCTCAACGTGAAGGTCAAAGTTCACAAGGTTGCACAGCATCCGACTCTGTCCCCGCTGCAAATACTTTGACAGAACCAGTTTTGCCTTTCCTTGGATGACACTAATGTATACGAACCTTTTATGAAGTAACCGTCCCTGTGGTAATCAAAATAAACGCCCATTAGCTTGCACAAGTAGCGGGCGTATTTGCTGTCACACTGCTCAAGCTTTTCCCGGTCAGCATCTGCAACAACAGGAGGGGAGGGTGTGTGTGTCAGTGTGTGTATGTGTGTCAAGGCACCAAGGGAAATCGGGTTGTGATACATGGCAGGTTGGGCCACTTCCAAATAGCCTAGAATTCGAATCGTTCAAGATCTTGATTACTTGTCATTTGGATAAATTTGATCTAATCCGCTAGCAAAGCAATCACAAGTCACACACTCACACATCATACTGCAGAAGAACCGAAGGTCAATGTGCAGTGCACCGTGCCTGCGAAATTGCTCTTTCAATTTGGTAATATTGCAAAGTCCTTTTTTTATGAATGTGTTGCAATTGACTAGTGAGAAGTAGGTTATACAAGAAGAATTCTATCAGTATCTGCAAAATCGAAAACCACAGATGTAATAACGCAGCAAACTGTAGCTGTTTTCAGCTCTGGTCTTGTGACGGTCATAGTGGGGTAAGGTGAAATTAGAAGGTACATGTAGCATGTTAGACCCATTATGATTGTACTTGCATGCTCTAATACTCATTGGTCTGTGATCTTGATGCAGCCTACATCCTGAGCAGAAAGAATGTAAGCCTTAAATGCAGCAGAATTACCGGTTAGAACCACTTGGTGGGTTACATTTAGTCCCACGGCCAAAATATCAGCGCCGCAGGTGAACACGATATCTGCAGCGTCGGGATCCCCAAAGATCTGTGAATAAACATGAACCCATTATTGATGACTCAAGCAAATGATAACTAAGGACTACAGAATGTATCAGAGAAATTAAGAGAGAAACCCTCACATTCGCCTCAGCTGCAGGGTTCACGTTTCCATTAACTGAATACGCACCGCCAAGAATAATAATCTGCCCTATCTTCTCCGGGAACGCAGGGTCAAGCTCGACTGCCTGGGTAACCAGAGATTGCCAAAAAAAAAAGATCAACTTAAAGAAGCCAGAAACTGTACTGGTTAACGAAACCACGAAGGAGATGATTGGAGAGCAGACCAGAGCAAGGTTGGTAAGTGGGCCGAGGGCGACAACGCTAACTTGACCAGGGTACAGATTTGCCTGCTCAACCAGGAAGGCAGCAGCAGACTGATCTACAGGCTTGGTAGCTGGTGGAGGGAAGTCCTGGTTTCCCAGGCCGTCTGAACCGTGGACGAAGCTTGCGATCCTCAGCTTGGTGGCTTTCTGTGCTCCGTGTACAGAGGTGAAAACGAAAAAGAAACAGCAATTCAGATGACAAAGTAAATGAACGAACAAACAGCCTTGTTGAAAGCTGCTGATGAACACGCAGGAAGTATGATCCTCTCGATGGCGTTCCCTCAATCTCAACTGTTTGTGGCTTTGCTAGATCACTGCGATTCTATGATTTTTTTTTTCTCTGTGTTTGATGATAGCGCTGCAACGTTGACAATTGAACATTGATTCAGCGTGGTAGCAGAAACAAAGAGACGATGATAGCTACCTTGATCGTTACATGGGATCCCTCTGCCACGGGGATGTCAGTCCTGCCAACAGCCTCCAGCTGAAGCACACACATCAGAAGCAAATGTGAGCCGCGGTTGGAAGTGGGCGGAACAGGCCAGCAGGGTGTGGGGGTGGGGGGAGAGAGAGAGAGGAAGGAAGGTAGGCGGCGGCACCAGGTGGAGCGCGTTGCGCGTGGCAAGGGCGGTGTGTACGTTGCCGAAGGTAGTGGTGAGGCCCAGCACCTCCAGCTCCGGCGACCGCAGCGCCAGGAAGATGGCCATCGCGTCATCTGCTCCGTCGAACAGTGGTTCGGTTCGGTTAGTGGACTGCGATCCGAACGCCACAACAAGAAGAAGCACCATCGATCTACAGCCAAGACGATGATTGCAATCACAAGGACGGGTACCTACCAATTCCGGGGTCGGTGTCGATGATTACCTTCTTCTTCGTCCCCTCGACCGCCGCCATATGGGTGCCACACAGATTTCGATCCCACCCGGCTACCCAAGCGGAACAACCCAATCCAACCAGACAAATGCTACGGCCTCAGAGGAGAAGGTTGGACCTTGGAAGCCTGGAACTCGAAGAGGGTGTCCCCACGAATCTGGATAGGATCCCTAGTGGACTTGGAGTAAAAATAGGAACTGGAACAAGAACATACGCTGACGGTGACAGGCTGAGCAGTACTCCTACGAGAAGCCCAAGCGGTGCGCGGATCGAGACGCGTCACCACACTTGTCGCCCGCGAGCAATAATCAATTCTAGCCTTGATCGCTAATCGGATTCTCAAAAAAAAAAAAACTGCCAGACAGAACAGAAGACAATCACCCTATGACATCACGTTAGAGCATCTCAAAAGGGACTCCTATAATTAAGGCCTAAAAATAAAATAGGACCTGATTTAAGTTAATTATTATCTAACAATTTTTTAAACTTCAACAGCTATTCCTAAAACCACGTCAGTTAATTAACTCCGTGTTGTTAATCTGGCTCGCGCCAGTGCCCGTCGGTGCAGGGCACAAACGGCCGCTGCTGTGTGATCCTGCCCGCGACAGTGCCTCGGTCACAGCTAGAGATGTCCAAATGGACCTCCCGGCCTGGCCCAGGCCCGGTGAAGCCCGTCCCGTTTTGGACTCGGCCCACTAGGCACGGTTAGAAAACCGGGCCGGGCCTTCTAGGCACGCGAGCTCAATTTCCTGTTCGAGTCCGGCCCGCAACGGGCCTAAATGGGCCGGGTCGGCCCGTTTATCACGAAAAAACGGGCCGAAAAACGGGCTATGCGGGCCGGTAAACACGTTTTAGTGTAAAAAAAAAGCGGGCTTAACGGGCTTAGAGGTAAACGGGCCGTGCCAGGCTAGCCCACCGTGCCTAGTTTCTTGTCCGAGCCCGGCCCGCTTATTCGTGCCGGGCCGACCCGGGCCCGCTTAGAACCGAGTCATGCCGGGCTCGGACCGGGCCCAAACAACGGGCTTCGTGCCAGGCTCACGGGCCTCGTGCTTATTGGACATCTATAGTCACAGCACACAATCGGCTACAGACCTTGAGGTGGGTGTTAATGCCATGTTTGGATTACTAATCGAGAGGAGGACTCAGCAAACCTTAAACATCAACTTAACGTCCTTTTCTCTATGGAGATTATTATTCTCATGACTTGAAGCATTTGGAAAAGCCGAAATGAATGACTGTTTGCAAATAAAGATCCTTCGGTTTATCACTGTACGCAAGAATTCTGTAAGAAGCTGCGGTTGATAATTCACAGAGCGCGTGAGAATTTTGACATTTCCATCCCGAATTGGCGAGTTCGTGGCAGATATAAGAGTTGTTCTACTTGCTCCAATGCTTGTAAACTGCTTAATTAGATCTTTTAGATTACCTTTTGTAATCAAGCTAAGCTGTAATATTTTCTTTTCTCATTTTCAATAAAATCTCAGTAGTAGCTTCCCCTCCTGAATCTTAAAAAAAATGCCATGTTCGGCACCATGAACATCACGGGCAGCGACGCTGCGTAGGATGGGCGTCTTCGCGTGCAGAGCCCGGTAGGCGCTCCGTTCCTGGACGCTACTGGAGTCTGGAGTGGGGCAGCAATGCCAGACCTGCTCACGGGGCCCGCTCCCTTTGGTACGGCTCCTATCCCGGCACCTCCAGCTACAGACAATACTTGGTTGTGGCCATTGCCCATGGGCCCGTCGGGCGAGTGTGGCGCGGCAGATGCCTCTGGTTCGGATGTGCAAATCCCCTTGCATACGGCCGAGGACCTTAACCTCCTGCCTGCTGGGCTACTGGATTCTCCACCGGCACAGATTGAAGGCCCTTCTCAGGATCACCAGCATACCAACGACACCATGATACTACCAACAGCTGATAATGGGGTCTCTATGTCTACACCCATTTCAGAGGTCCAGGATGAAGATCGTGACATCCAAGCTTTTCTAAAGGAGCACTTCGTCCCAAGATCGGCGCCATTACTTCTGATAAATAATGAGGAAAGTATTTCGGCTCCTTCCCCTGGTCAGGGTGCAAGTCGTCGCAGGGTCAGCACAAGGCTTGCACTCAAACCGGCAGCCAAGCTAGGCTCCATTGCCCGTTGCCAGATGATTATTATGAAAAAATTGGAGACCATCACTAGCGGCAGTTCAGTCAAGGAGGAACACAAGAAACGTCTGAAGGAGCTGTTCAATGAACCAGCATCTGAGCAGGTTGTTCACGCGGTGGATGAACTCTTTGATGTCGCTTACCCGAGCCCAAATGCAAACTAGCAGTTCTCGTTTTAGAATTATTGGGGGACTTTTCTGCCTTAGGATGCATCAAATCGTCATTAATTTAGGGGTCGGCTTTATGTGCTTTAGTTATGCATGTTGTCACTATTTGTATCACGCTCCTGTGAAAGGTCTGCAGGCTTCCCTTTGCCCAGTGGTGTGGAGGGGGATCTGTAACTATGGCTGGTTTTCGTCAAGTGCCCAGCTATGTTTGTGGTGGTGTCACCAATTTCCCAATGAGTAGAAGCAATTGTGTCTTGTTGAATTGGAATGTGAGGGGGTCTAAATGCACCTGCTAGGCGCCAGGTTGTCAGAGATATGGTTGGCCACCACCGTGCAACCATTGTATGTTTACAGGAAACAAAGTTGGCCACTATGGATGATCTATTGATTGCTGAAACACTTGGACTGTCGTGGGAAACATAGCTACCCAGGTCCATTTGATAATTAAACATGGCTTGTAGATGAAGAAGGCAGATTAAACAAATAAACATGATTGTTTATCTTAAAATATTGCTCTCAAAATAGCGGGTTGTTGTACTAGACAGCCCTCCAACGCTAAAGGGTGATCAAAGATCCTCGACTAACGTGACAGTCATATCTTACCAAATCAGGGTTTTAGATCAGATGTAATAAGCCTAATAATCAAATGTAAATAATAATAGTAAGGAGCTGTGTACTAAATAAAATAACAGAATTTAACACAGGTAAACAGCCTCAACAAATAGAGATTTAATTAGGCACAAATAATATCAATGCTGAAAATGATAATACACTGATACCCAGACTGTCACGTTGTCTCACTACACCGCTATCATCATCGAGCACACAAATCCGCCCACAACAGTGCAATCACACCCAAATATTTAATACTAGCAGATTGCACAAAATTAAACAGTAAATAAAATGAGGCAACGAATAACTCACAGCACGTAGATTGTCTACGTGGGAAGATCAGCCCAGTGAACACGAAGTTATGTCCTAGAAAACCAATTCCGCCGCCCACGTCCGGGCCTGCACGACGGGAGGTTGACGGAGATACTAGAGCCGCTGCCGGAGCCGAGGGTGACGTCCACGACACCAGCCCGAGAAGATGAACATCGCGCAGCAGGGAGCCCAAGCACCAGGCCATGGTGGACAGAGACCAGATCAGAACAGCACCGCACAGGTGCTGTAATACAGTAACAGGGCGCAAGAAATACACGAGCGCAACTCCACTTTCTTCCACTTCCAATCACCAACGGCTCGCTCAACACAAGAACACCAGGAACGATAGAATCGATCCAAAATCGCGACTGAAATGGTGGAATAAAGAGAGAACAGAGAGCCTCACGTTTCCAGGGTGAAGCACCAGAGGATTTATCGCCCATGCCTTTTATGGAGACAAGAAGGGGAAGAGGCAGACGGATCAGCATCAGCGCTCGAAAGTTTCGTCGAAGTATGCGGAACTGTTTCCAGCCGCCGCCGCCCTTCGGACAGACTCCTCCTCTCTGCGTGAGCCGATCTTTTCTCTGGCATTTCCAACCCTAGAGACGTGCGTCCCTGGTGGGCTGCTCGGCCAGCAGGCCTTGTAGCGGCCCACCAGGCTGGTTTTTTTAATAAAGTGAAAAACCATAAAATGGACAACAATCCCCACCATTTTCACTTTTATTTTCTGATCAATGTCATTGAGCTCTCGTACTGTTTATATACTACTTTTCGGCAGAGGTACTTGTTAGGTTTGAACCAAAGCCTATTCGAGTGTACTCCAACCCTGCACGAGTAAGCGGAGGACTATGCCTTGATCCACAAACCCTAGTGTGAGAATCTTTGCACAAAAGGCACATAGTACTAGGCAGATTATCTGCTTCTCTTACGGGGCAGGGCATTACGGTCATGCCCTTTAATATCTATTCATGAACTCACTAGAGAGAAAACCCCATTCTCTCCCGGACTGCGACCCCACAGTCAGCTCATATAGGTGAAATCATTAAGGAAATTCTGTAGGACAATTTCCCTGCATATAGCATTGACTTCATTAAGAGCATATCGCTCAACCTGCCATACAGACAGAGCACAACAACTAATGAGACTCTTTGTCTTTTGTGCTCTTGGTTCCACAGTGCTTCGTTTCCTGGAGCCTGGATCTCGGGACCTCCGGTCACTCAGGACAGTTATCCGCAGTTGAAACCTGTCGGCGTTTCGAAACTCGGGGGTCCCTGGACCGACGAGTAAATTGTCGCCGCGTGCCCTAGCCCAGATGGGTCGGTGCGAGACGGAGCGCGAAGGGGGGAGGCAGCCGGAGGGAGACGGGCGTGAGAGGTGGAATCCCGCGGCCTTCGTGTTTGTCCCGCGCCCAGGTCGGGTGCGCTTGCAGTAGGGGGTTACAAGCGTCCACGCGGGAGGGAGCGAGCGGCCTCACGCGGGCACCGTCCCGTCCTTCCCCGCGCGGCCAACCCTCTGTAAGAGGGCCCTGGTCCTTCCTTTTATAGGCGTAAGGAGAGGATCCAGGTGTACAATGAGGGGTGTAGCAGTGTGCTAACGTGTCTAGCGGAGGAGAGCTAGCGCCCTATGTACATGCCATGTGGCAGCCGGAGAGGTTTTGGCACCCGGTTCGTGTGGTGTCGTGGCCGTCGGAGGAGCGCTGGAGCCTGGCGGAAGGACAGCTGTCGAGGCTGTCGAGTCCTTGCTGATGTCCTCTTGCTTTCGTAAGGGGGCTGAGAACCGCCGTCGTCATCGAGCGTGCGGGGCGCCATCATTACTTGTCTGGCGGAGCGAGCCAGACGGGACGCCGGTCTTGTTCCCCGTAGCCTGAGTCAGCTAGGGGTAGGGTAATGATGGCGCCTCCTGTTGACGTGGTCGGTTCGTGCCCTGGGTTGGGCGATGTGGAGGCTCCTCCGAGGTCGAGGTCGAGTATGTCTTCCGAGGCCGAGGTCGAGTCCGAGCCCCCGGGTCGGGCGAGGCGGAGACCGTCGGCTGAGGTCAGGGCTGAGTCCGAGCCCTGGGGTCGGGCGAAGCGGAGTTCGTCGTTCTTCGGGACTGAGCCCGAGTCCGAGCCCTGGGGTCGGGCGGAGCGGAGTTCGCCGTCTTCCGGGGCTGAGCCTGAGTCCGAGCCCTGGGGTCGGGTGGAGCGGAGTTCGCCGTCTTCCGGGGCTGAGCCCGAGTCCGAGCTATAGGGTCGGGCGAAGCGAAGTTTGCCATGGCTCCTAGGGCCGGGCTTGGCCGCTGTCAGCCTCACTCTGTCGAGTGGCACAGCAGTCAGAGCGGCGCAGGCGGCGCTGTCCTTTTGTCAGACCGGTCAGTGGAGCGGCGAAGTGACTGCGGTCACTTCGGCTCTGTCGACTGGAGGGCGTGCGCCAGGATAAAGGTGTCGGGCCACCTTTGCATTAAATGCCCCTGCGATTTGGCCGGTTGGCGTGGCGATTTGGCCAAGGTTGCTTCTTGGTGAAGACTGGGCTTCGGGCGAGCCGAAGGTGTGTCCGTTGCTGGAGGGGGGCCTCGGGCGAGACGTGGATCCTCTGGGGTCGGCTGCCTTTGCCCGAGGCTGGGCTTGGGCGAGGCGTGATCGCGTCCCTCGAATGGACCAATCCTTGACTTAGTCGCACCCATCAGGCCTTTGCAGCTTTGTGCTGATGGGGGTTACCAGCTGAGATTTAGGAGCCTTGAGGGTACCCATAATTATGGTCCCCGACAGTAGCCCCCGAGCCTCGAAGGGAGTGTTAATACTCGCTTGGAGGCTTTCGTCGCACCTTTTTGCAAGGGGACCAGCCTTTCTCGGTTGCGTTTTGTTCCGGTGGGTGCGCGCGAGCGCACCCGCCGGGTGTAGCTCCCGAGGCCTCGGAGGAGTCGTTTGACTCCTCCGAGGTCTTAATGCCTCGCGCAATGCTTCGGCTGGTCTGGTCGTTCCCTCATGCGAGCTGGCCGTAGCCCGGGTGCACGGTCGGGTCCCAAGTTCTCGGGCTGGTATATTGACGCTGTCAACGGTTTGGCCGGAGCCGGGTTTGCGAGAGCAGCCCCCGAGCCTCTGCACAGGGCGAGAGGACGGTCAAGGACATACTCGACTTTTTTACATACGCCCCTGCGTCGCCTTTCCGCAAGGAGGAGGGGGGAAGCGCCATGTTTCCCTCGGAGGGCGCCGAACATGGTGTCTCTGGTGAGCTGCTGGCGGGTAATCCGAGTGGACGCCCGTGCCCCATTTGTTAGGGGTCGGCTAGAGACCCGGAGGCGCGCTCCAAAAGTACCTGCGGGTGATCTGCCGGACCCGGTCCCCTTTCGCCGGGGTCCGAGGGCTCGATGCCTCCCTCTGATGGGATTCCGTTACAAGATCATTCCTGCTGGTCTCGGAAATGTCCTAGGGTACCTCGGGAGCGTAGCCCGAGCCTTGGTTATGTATCGAACGTACCCAGGGTCATCCCTCGCTCTGTGTCTGAGGCGGCTGTGAACCCTTCGAGGGCCAGCCTACGAACCCCTGATCAGTAGTGGGCGCGGAGCCCGAGTGGCCTGAGGCGGCCGTTGAACCCTTCCGAGGGGCCGGCCTTTGAACCTCTGACCAGTAGTGGGTGCGGAGCCCACACGCTCTGAGGCGGCTGTTGAACCCCTCCGAGGGGCCAGCCTTTGAACCTCTGATCAGTAGGGAGGCTCGGGGCCTGTTTCCTTCACGGAGAAGGATCCTTTTCGGGGTATCCCCCTTTCCCGGTCCCTGTTGTAAGAGAGAGAAATAGGAAAAGGAAAAGGATACGAAATCGAATGACGTGGCGTACCTTTTTTGACACGGTCATTATGGCGAAGGCGAAGCGTCGCTCGCTTCTCCTGCCTGAGGCGCCGCCTGTCCCGCCGTGGATTTAATGCGACGGGGCGAGTGGTTCGCGAGGCGGCCGTTGCGCGTGCGTGAGCCGTTCGAGGAATTGAACACGGGCGCGTTGTCTTCACGCCGTGAGAGAGGGTTCTCTCGCTGCCCCTGGATGAGACGTAAGCTTGGCTGACGACGTGACCGCTGCTCCTGCCCGCCTGCCACCGCCATTACTGCCGGCCCATTTTTGGCCGCATTGACCGTCGCGCCTGGCTGGCACTGCTGGGTCGTACACAGGGTTGCCTCGAGTCGCGGTACTGGTTCCGCAGTCGAGGAGGCGTGGTAGTGGTGCGAGTGGCGGTGCAGTTGCTCGCACGTAGCAACCGGCGCGCCGGTTGCATGACGCGTGGGCCCGGGCCTCCATGCTGGGTGTGTTGGAAGTCGGAGGGGCGCGCCCACTTGGCGCGGTTGCATGCCGCCTGCACGGCTGTCTGCCCTTTCACCCGCTGGTCTGGGCGAAAGTGGAGGAATGCTTGTAACCGCTGGGCGGTTGCATGCACCGCGCGCGGCGGTTTGGCCTCTTCTGCCCTGGGCCAGTTTGCATGACGCGTGGGACCCAGCCCCCGCGCCATAGGGGGAGGACCTTGGAGCGTGTTGGAGAAGACTCAGCCCACGACGGCTGGGGACGCAAGTAGGGAGAGTCGCCTTTAAAAGGAGGGTGACCCCCTTGAAAGGCGACCATGTCTTCGTGCTCCCTTATGCATCGTGTCTTTCCACCTTCCGAGCCCCCGGATGGGGGACACCCGCAATCCTTCCGCCTTGTCGTTGGAGGAACGCAACTTCATGGAAGTTGGTACCTTTCAGCCATCGTTCGACTTCAAGGATTTTCATCAGTCAGCCCGGCTGCATCCCCTCGCCGGTGGTCACCCAAGACGGTGACCACCAGCCCCTGGGTGGGGAGAAGCAAGCCGGGCTGCGATCTTGGTCCCGCCCTCAGCTTCAAGGATGTTCATCATCCTCGCTGGGGCGGAGGCCGGGCTGGAGCTCTACCTCCCGCGCGGGTTCGTGGGTCAGCCTCTCCTTCAGCATTCGAGGGAGAGGGCGCTCACTGGCCCTGCGAGAGGGGCGGACTTCGACAACGCGGGGCTGGTCGACGGCGGGCGTCGTCAGCTTCAGCGCGTTGGGCTCGCCGGCTTGGCTCCCGGCGCCCCCTCCTGCCGCAAGGGCGGTTGTCGCGCCGCGCGCACGGGAGGACCGCCCAAGATGTCGCGCGCTGCTAGGGCGGCGTTCATGTTCTGGGGCTGTCCTGCCTTTGCACCGGTACGGCGCCCCCGCGCGGAGGTCGGTGCTCCACTCGTCCGGGAGGATCCGAGTGGGGATCTGTCGGAGGGCTGACGGCTCCTGTCGTCGGTGCCGAGGTGGGGGCGGCTCGAGAAGTCCCCGTCGCCGACGGGATCACCGCCACCATCCGCGCTTCGGGCCTTCGGCTCTTTGTACTTGTCCTCGCCCCTTGAGCGTCAGCGTGGGCGAGGGCAAGGTTGCAGCGGCGTCCGACCTGAGGCCATCGCCGCTGCAGTTCGGCCACCCGGAACGGGGGTCGTCGTCGCTGCTGCTGGAGCGGGCGACGGCGAGCCATCCGTCGGCCTTCTGTTGCTCCGCAGGCCCCCAATCGTGTGGGGTTGTTCGTACCTACGGAGGTGGAACCGGGGTTCCGTTTGTAATGGCACCTTGAATGCCAGTCTTTTTGTTCATTGTGGCTGTCGAGGCCTGAATATGTGTGTATTTGTGGCACGGAGCCGTGTTTTTTCCTCATTTCGAGCACTAAGACTCGTCTGTCGGCTAACAGAACCGCTTCACCAAGCGTGAGTCGCCTCGTGCAAAGGTGACGAGTGAGGTATCCGTATCCCGGAGGCGTAGGAGTCCCTCGACTCGGTCGGCCTTGCTGTCCGAGGCTTCTCTTGCTTAGTTAAAGGAACCCCTCAGCTGCTCTTCGATGAGCCGAAGCCAGGGGTAGCGGTGTCAGCACAAACAGAGGCAGAGTTGGCTCGAAAAGAAGACTTGGTCGGCCAGAGCCTGGCCGGGTCGTCCACTGGTGGGACCGACGCCGGAGTTGAGTTGCCGAGGCCTCGGGCCGGGCTGATGTCTTTGGGGGACAGCTGGCCGAGGCCTCGGGGTGACCGGCCGAGCCGTCTGCTCGAGCCATATTCCTAGAGAAGACCCTGGCGGCGATGGCCTGGGCGCGGTGATGATGTCGTCCTTTGGAGTGGAGATTCTCCGACTGCTTCGCCGTCCGAGGCTAGGTCGGACCTCGGTGAAGGTGTAGTTGACGCCGAGGGTGCTGCTGCTCCCTTCAAGTGTCAAGATCCGAGCCTGCAGGATCGGATTATCTTGTAGTGTGTGTATGTTTTCTGCGGTCGCCGAGGCCCAAACACACCATCGTCGTGTTGTAAAGCTGCGTTTCTTTTCCTCTTGTTTCGAGTATCTAGACTTGTTTGTCGGTAACAGAATTGTTTGTGCGAGCGAGAGTTGCTTTTCACGGAAGGCGATGAGTGAGGTATCCGTATCCCGAAGGCGTAGGAATCCCTCGGCTCGGTCGGCCTTGCCGCTTACGCGCACTCTTACCCGTCCATAGGGTTCTGTCAACGACGCAGTCGAGAAGGCCCGAAGAATCGTTTCGACAGAGGAGCTTTCGAGCGTAAAGACTTGTTCGGTCCGCGGAATCACCTATCCGAACGCGAGTTACTTATCGCAGAAGGTGATGAGTGAGGTATCCGTATCCCAGAGGCATAGGAGTCTCTCGGCTCGGTCAGCCTTGGCTGCTTACGTGTACTCCGTCGTTTTCAGGATCCACTTTCGAAGTAGTCGAAAAGCACGAAAGACATTCTGGCAGAAAAGATCTTTTTTCGAGAAAAATTTCGACACAGAGGGGGTTCCCCCCTTTTAGCCCCCGAGGGAGGGTCGGGCTTTGCCGAGGCAAGGCTGACCCTTCCTTGATGACTAAACTTTGCGTGGGAATGAGGCATACGAACAACTTGAAAGCATCTTAAGGGTAGAAGCGACGTAGCTGTTGGATGTTCCAAGCGTTGCTGTAGACCTCACCTTGACTGTTGGCCAGCTTGTACGTTCCGGGCTTTAGAACTTTGGCGATGACGAACGGCCCTTCCTAGGGAGGCGTGAGCTTGTGCCGCCCTCGGGCGTCTTGTCGCAGCCGAAGCACCAGGTCGCCCACCTGGAGGTCTCGGGACCGAACCCCTCAGGCGTGGTAGCGTCGCAGGGACTGCTGGTACCGCGCCGAGTGTAGTAAGGCTATGTCCCGAGCCTCTTCCAGCTGGTCCAGTGAGTCTTCTCGATTAACCTGGTTGCTTTGGTCGGCGTAGGCCCTCGTCCTCGGGGAACCATATTCTAAGTCTGTGGGCAAGATGGCCTCGGCCCCATAGACTAGAAAGAACGGCGTGAAGCCCGTGGCTCGGCTCGGTGTTGTCCTCAGACTCCAGACCACCGAGGGGAGTTCCTTCATCCATCGCTTGCCGAACTTGTTGAGGTCGTTGTAGATCCGAGGCTTGAGTCCTTGTAGAATCATGCCGTTGGCACGCTCTACTTGCCCATTCATCATGGGGTGAGCCACGGCGGCCCAGTCCACCCGGATGTGGTGATCCTCGCAGAAGTCCAGGAACTTTCTGCCGGTGAACTGGGTGCCGTTGTCGGTGATGATGGAGTTCGGGACCCCAAAGCGATGGATGATGTTGGTGAAGAACGCCACCGCTTGTTCGGACCTGATGCTGTTTAGGGGTCGGACCTCGATCCACTTGGAGAATTTGTCGATGGAGACCAACAGGTGCGTATAGCCTCCGGGTGCCTTCTGCAAGGGACCGACGAGGTCCAGACCCCACACAGCAAAAGGCCAGGTGATGGGTATCGTCTGCAGGGCCTGAGTGGGCAGGTGGGTCTGCCTTGCGTAGAACTAACACCCTTCGCAGGTGCGGACAATTCTAGTGGCGTCGGCCACCGCCGTCGACCAGTAGAAACCTTGTCGGAAGGCGTTTCCAACAAGGGCTCGAGGTGCTGCGTGATGGCCGCAAGCCCCGAGTGTATCTCTTGTAGGAGCTCCTGGCCTTCGGCGATGGAAATGCATCGCTAGAGGATGCCTGAGGGGCTGTGGTGGTAGAGTTCCTTCCCGTCCCCCAGCAAGACAAACGACTTGGTGCGTCGCGCCAACCGCCAAGCTTCGGCTCGGTCGAGGGGTAGCTCTCCTCGGTGGAGATATTGCAGGTACGGGGTCTGCCAGTTTTGATTAGGCGCGACCCCGCTTCGCTCCTCCTCGATGCGCAGTGTCTCACCCTCGGGGGCCGAGGGTACCTCGGGCCGAACCGAGGGTGCCTCGGGCTGGGCCGAGGGTGCCTCGGGCTGAGCCGAGGGTGCCTCGGGTTGGGCCGAGGGTACCTTGGGCCGAGCCGGGGGTACCTCGGACTGAGCCGAGGGTACCTCGGACTGAGCCGAGGGTGCCTCAGGCTCGGCCGAGGCCTTCTCAGGCTCGGGCGTGTCGTCGGTCTTGACGGAGGGTTGATGCAGGTCTCGGGAGAAGACATCTGGGGGAACCGTTGTTCGCCACGAGGCTATTTTAGCCAGCTCGTCCGTAGTCTCGTTGTAGAGTCGGGCGATGTGGTTGAGCTCGAGCCCGTAGAACTTGTCTTCCAGGCGCCGAACCTCATCGCAGTAGGCTTCCATCTTCGGGTCGCGGAAGTGGGAGTTCTTCATGACTTGGTCAATGACGAGTTGTGAGTCACCGCGAGCGTCGAGGCGTCGGACCCCTAGCTCGATGGCGATGCGCAACCCGTTGACCAGAGCCTCGTACTCAACCACATTGTTGGACGCCGGGAAATGGAGGCGTAGCACGTAGCGTAGGTGCTTTCTGAGGGGCGAGATGAAGAGCAGGCGTGCGCCTGCTCCTGTCTTCATCAGCGACCCATCGAAGAACATGGTCTAGAGTTTCGGCTGGATCGGAGCTGTTGGGAGTTGGGTGTCGACCCATTGAGCCACGAAGTCCGCCAACACCTGGGACTTGATGGCCTTCCGAGGAGCGAACGAGATCGTTTCGCCCATGATTTCCACCGCCCACTTTGCAATTCTACCCGAGGCCTCTCGGCACTGGATGATCTCCCCCAGGGGAAGGATGACACCACAGTTACCGGATGAGACTTGAAGTAGTGTCGCAGCTTCCGTCGCGTCAGGATTACCGCGTATAGCAGCTTCTGAATTTGGGGGTAGCGAATCTTGGTCTCGGACAGTACCTCGCTGATGAAGTAGACTGGCCTCTGGACGGGCAATGCATGCCCCTCTTCTCGTCTCTCAACCACAATCGCGGCGCTAACCACCTGAGTGGTCGCGGCGACGTAGATCAAGAGGGCTTCTCCGGCAGCGGGGGGGCACCAAGATGGGCGCGTTTGTAAGGAGCGCCTTCAGGACCCCGAGGGCTTCCTCGGCCTCAGGGGTCCAAGTGAAGCACTCGGCCTTCCTTAAGAGGTGGTACAGAGGCAGGCCTCTTTCGCCGAGGCGTGAGATGAAGCGGCTCAGAGCCGCAAGGCATCCCATGACTCTCTGTACGCCTTTCAAGTCCTTGATGGGCCCCATGCTGGTGATGGCCGCAATCTTCTCCGGGTTGGCCTCGATGCCCCGCTCGGAGACGATGAACCCCAAGAGCATGCCTCGGGGAACCCCGAAGACACACTTTTCGGGATTGAGCTTCACGCCTTTCGCATTGAGACATCGGAATGTCACTTCAAGGTCGGAAAGGAGGTCGGAGGCTTTCCTCGTCTTGACTACGATGTCATCGACGTAGGCCTCAACCGTCCGGCCAATGTGTTCGCCGAACACATGGTTCATGCACCGTTGGTACGTCGCACCCGCATTCCTCAAGCCGAACGGCATGGTGACATAGCAGTACATGCCGAAGGGTGTGATGAAAGAAGTCGCGAGCTGGTCGGACTCTTTCATCCTGATTTGGTGGTACCCCGAGTAGGCATCGAGGAAAGACAGGGTTTCGCACCCAGCAGTGGAGTCCACAATTTGGTCGATGCGAGGCAGAGGGTAGGGAACCTTCAGACATGCTTTGTTTAGACCAGTGTAGTCTACACACATCCGCCATTTCCCTCCTTTCTTTCTCAGAAGCACAGGGTTGGCAAGCCATTCGGGATGGAATACCTCTTTGATGAACCCTGCCGCCATTAGCTTGTGGATCTCCTCGCCTATGGCTCTGCGCTTTTCCTCGTCGAATCGGCGTAGAGGCTGCTTCATGGGCCGGGCCCCAGCTCGGATATCCAGCGAGTGCTCGGCGATATCCCTCGGTATGCCGGGCATGTCCGAGGGACTCCACGCGAAAACGTCGGCGTTTGTGCGGAGAAAGTCGACGAGCACTGCTTCCTATTTGGGATCGAGCTCGGAGCCGATCCGGATCTGCTTGGAGGCGTCGCTGCTGGGGTCGAGGGGGACGGATTTAACCGTCTCCGCTGGCTCGAAGTTGCCGGCGTGGCGCTTCACATCTGGCACCTCCTTAGAGAGGCTCTCCAGGTTGGCGATGAGGGCCTCGGATTCGGCGAGGGCCTCGGCGTACTCCACGCACTCCACGTCGCATTCGAACGCGTGTCGATACGTAGGGCCGACGGTGATGACCCCGTTGGGGCCCGACATCTTGAGCTTGAGGTAGGTGTAGTTGGGGACGGCCATGAACTTCGCGTAGCATGGCCTCCCCAGTACTGCGTGGTAGGTTCCTCGGAACCCGACCACCTCGAACGTGAGGGTCTCCCTTTGGAAGTTGGAGGGCGTCCCAAAGCAGACAGGAAGGTCGAGTTATCTAAGGGGCTGGACGCGCTTCCCGGGGATGATCCCGTGGAAAGGCGCAGCACCTGCCCGGACCGAGGACAGATCAACACGCAGGAGCCCGAGGGTCTCGGCGTAGATGATGTTGAGGCTGCTACCTCCGTCCATGAGGACCTTGGTGAGCCTGACGTCGCCGATGACGGGATCGACAACGAGCGGGTATTTCCCCGGGCTCGGCATGCGGTCGGGGTGGTCGGCTTGGTCGAAGGTGATGGGCTTGTCAGACCAGTCTAAGTAGACTGGCACCGCCACCTTCACCGAACAGACCTCCCGATGCTCTTGCTTGCGGTGTCGAGCCGAGGCGTTCGCCGCTTGCCCACCGTAGATCATGAAGCAGTCGTGGACCTCGGGGAACTCTCCTGCCTGGTGATCTTCCTTCTTATCGTCGTCGCGAGCCCTGCCACCCTCCGCGGGTGGCCCGGCCTTGTGAAAGTGGCGCCGAAGCATGGCGCACTCCTCAAGGGTGTGTTTAACGGGCCCCTGATAGGGGCACGACTCCTTGAGCATTTCGTCGAAGAGGTTGGCACATCCGGGAGGTTTCCGAGGGTTCTTGTACTCGGCGGCGGCGACAAGGTCCGCCTCGGCGGCGTCGCGTTTCGCTTGCAACTTCTTCTTGCCTTTCTTCTTGGCGCCGCGCTGAGTTGACGCCTCGGGTGCATCTTCCGGTGGGCGGCCCTGGGGCTGCTTGTCCTTCCGGAAGATAGCCTCAACCGCCTTCTGGCCAGAGGTGAACTTGGTGGCGATGTCCATCAGCTCGCTCGCCCTGGTGGGGGTCTTGCGACCCAGCTTGCTCACCAGGTCGCGGCAGGTGGTGCCGGCGAGGAACGCGTCGATGACATCTGAATCAGTGATGTTGGGCAGCTCGGTGCGCTGCTTCGAGAATCACAGGATGTAGTCCCGGAGAGACTCTCCCGGCTGCTGTAGGCAGCTTCGGAGGTCCCAGGAGTTTCCAGGGCGCACGTACGTGCCCTGGAAATTGCCGGCGAAGGCTTGGACCAGGTCGTCCCAGTTGGAGATCTGCCCCGGAGGCAGGTGCTCCACCCAAGCGCGAGCGGTGTCGGAGAGGAACAGGGGGAGGTTGCGGATGATGAGGTTGTCATCGTCCGTTCCACCCAGCTGGCAAGCCAGCCGGTAGTCCGTGAGCCACAGTTCCGATCTCATCTCCCCCGAGTACTTTGTGATAGTAGTCGGGGTTCGGAACCGGGTCGGGAACGGTGCCCATCGTATAGCGCGGCTGAAAGCCTGCGGACCGGGTGGTTCGGGCGAGGGACTCCGATCCTCCCCGCTGTCGTAGCGTCCCTGAGAGCACCTAGAGGGGGGGTGAATAGGTGATCCTGTGAAACTTGAAAACTTAAGCCACAAAACTTGGTTAATCGTTAGCACAATAATTGCCAAGTGGCTAGAGAGGAGTCAAAACACAATAACCACAAGAAATCAATCACAGAGATGGCACGGTGGTTATCCCGTGGTTCGGCCAAGTACAAAACTTGCCTACTCCACGTTGTGGCGTCCCAACGGACGAGAGTTGCACTCAACTCCTCTCAAGTGATCCAATGATCAACTTGAATACCACGGTGTTCTTCTTTACTTTGATCTTTTCCCATTTGCGAGGAATCTCCACAACTTGGAGTCTCTCGCCCTTACACTTTGAATTTCACAAAGAAGTGCGGAGTAAGGGTGGGAAGCAACACACACAAATCCACAGCAAAATGCGCACACACACGGCCAAAAATCGAGCTCAAAAGACTATCTCAAAGTTCTCACTAGAACGGAGCTCGAATCACTGAGAATGACAAACGAATGCGCAAAGACTGAGTGTGGATGATCAAGAATGCTCTAAGGTTGCTTGGTGTCCTCCTCCATGCGCCTAGGGGTCCCTTTTATAGCCCCAAGGCAGCTAGGAGCCGTTAAGAGCAAATCTGGAAGGCCATTCTTGCCTTCTGTCGTCGGGTGCACCGGACAGTCCGGTGCACACCGGACACTGTCCGGTGCCCGATTTCTTTCCTTAAACAGCGCAGCCGACCGTTGCAGATCTGGGAGCCGTTGGCACACCGGACATGTCCGGTGCACACCGGACAGTCCGGTGCCCCCTTCCGACCGTTGGCTCGGCCACGTGTCCCGCGCAGATCGCGCGGCCGACCGTTGGCTCGGCCGACCGTTGGCTCACCGGACAGTCCGGTGCACACCGGACAGTCCGGTGAATTATAGCCGTACGCCGTCCGCGAATTACCGAGAGCGGCCTCTTCACGCCGAGTCAGCCTGGCGCACCGGACACTGTCCGGTGCACCACCGGACAGTCCGGTGTGCCAGACCGAGCTGAGTCTTGGCTGTACACAGCCAAGCCTTTTCCTCCTCTCTTCTTTTCTTCTTCTTTCTGTTTCTAACACATAGACAAGTATATTAGTACACAAAACCAATGTACTAAGGCTTAGAAACATACCTTTACTCTTGATTTGCACTTTGTCCATCCATGAGCGTAAATTCACATTTAAGCACTTGTGTTTGCACTCAATCACCAAAATACTTAGAAATGGCCCAAGGGCACATTTCCCTTTCAATCTCCCCCTTTTTGGTGATTTATGCCAACACAACATAAAGCAACTAGAACAAGTGCAAAATCACTTCAAATAAAACTCAAATTCATTTTGATTCAATTTTGGCATATATGGATCATCCTTTGCCACCACTTGGTTTGTTTTTGCAAATCAAACTCAAATCTCTATCTCTAAGTCAAACACACATGTTGAAGCATAAAGAGAGTCATTCCAAAAGAGATTGATCAAAGATTTCAAAAAACTCCCCCTAATTCCCATAATCAATACTTCTCCCTACAAGAAGCCAACTTTTGACAAAAGAGACAATGCAAGAGTTTTGAACAAACCAAAAGCTCTATTCTACTATTTTCAAAATCTCTCAAGTGGTAGCTGATCCATTTATTGCTTTGGCCGTTATTTTCTCCCCCTTTGGCATCAAGCACCAAAACGGGATCAATCTTGGCCCTTTAACCCCATTGCCTCACCAAATCTTCAATTAAGAGCAAATGGCAATAAGGGTTCATGAGATGGACTTGGAATAGGTTACCCTCTCATCGGAGTGCAGTGGAAGTCTTTCATGGTCCAAGTCCACCTTTTCCCTTTCAATTCTCCTTCGAGACTAAATCAAGCAAACTCAAGCATATGGTTAGTCTCAAAGGGGTTAAGTTGTAACACAACTCCCCCTAAAAATGTGCATCACTTACACAAGGACTTGTGAGGTCCAGGGAATGTTTGTACAACTTGAGCACCACAATAAGCAACAAAATGTAGAATGAACATGATCAAGCATAAACACATGTATGCTACAATTCAATCCAAGTTCCGCGAATCTAAGACATTTAGCTCACTACGCAGCCTGCAAAAGGTCTTCTCATCTAGAGGCTTGGTAAAGATATCGGCTAGCTGGTTCTCGGTGCTAACATGAAACACTTCGATATCTCCCTTTTGCTGGTGGTCTCTCAAAAAGTGATGCCGGATGTCTATGTGCTTTGTGCGGCTGTGCTCAACAGGATTTTCCGCCATGCGGATAGCACTCTCATTATCACATAGGAGTGGGACTTTGCTCAGATTGTAGCCAAAGTCCCTGAGGGTTTGCCTCATCTAAAGTAGTTGCGCGCAACACTGTCCTGCGGCAACATACTCGGCCTCAGCGGTGGATAGGGCAACGGAGGTTTGTTTCTTAGAATTCCATGACACCAGGGACCTTCCTAAGAATTGGCACGTCCCCGATGTACTTTTCCTATCGACCTTACATCCAGCATAATCGGAGTCTGAATATCCAATCAAGTCAAAGGTAGACCCCTTTGGATACTAGAGCCCGAAGCAAGGCGTAGCAACTAAATATCTAAGGATTCGCTTCACTGCCACTAAGTGACATTCCTTAGGATCAGATTGAAATCTAGCACACATGCATACGCTAAGCATAATATCCGGTCTACTAGCACATAAGTAAAGTAAAGACCCTATCATTGACCGGTATGCTTTTTGATCAACGGACTTACCTCCTTTGTTGAGGTCGGTGTGTCCGTCGGTTCCCATCGGAGTCTTTGCGGGCTTGGCGTCCTTCATCCCAAACCGCTTCAGCAGGTCTTGCGTGTACTTCGTTTGAGAGATGAAGGTGCCGTCCTTGAGTTGCTTCACTTGGAACCCAAGGAAGTAGTTCAACTCGCCCATCATTGACATCTCGAATTTCTGCGTCATCACCCTGCTAAACTCTTCACAAGACTTTTTATTAGTAGAACCAAATATTATGTCATCGACATAAATTTGGCATACAAACAAATCACCATCACATGTCTTAGTGAAAAGAGTTGGATCGGCTTTCCCAACCTTGAAAGCATTAGCAATTAAGAAGTCTCTAAGGCATCCATACCATGCTCTTGGAGCATGCTTAAGTCCATAGAGCGCCTTAGAGAGCTTACACACGTGGTCGAGGTACCGTTCATCCTCGAAGCCAGGGGGTTGCTCCACGTACACCTCCTCCTTGATTGGCCCGTTGAGGAAAGCGCTCTTCACATCCATTTGGAACAACTTGAAAGAATGGTGAGCGGCATATGCTAGCAAGATACGAATAGATTCTAGCCTAGCCACAGGAGCAAACGTCTCCTCAAAGTCCAAACCTGCGACTTGGGCATAACCTTTTGCCACAAGTCGAGCTTTGTTCCTCGTCACCACTCCGTGCTCGTCTTGTTTGTTGCGGAACACCCACTTGGTTCCCACAACATTCTGCTTGGGACGAGGCACCAGCGTCCAAACTTCATTCCTCTTGAAGTTGTTGAGCTCCTCTTGCATGGCTAACACCCAGTCCGGATCTAGCAAGGCCTCTTCTACCCTGAAAGGCTCAATAGAAGAGACAAAGGAGTAATGTTCACAAAAATTAACTAATCGCGACCGAGTAGTTACTCCCTGGCTAATGTCACCAAGAATTTGGTCGACGGGATGATCCCTTTGAATCACCGCTTGAACTTGGGTTGGAGGTGCCGGTTGCGCTTCTTCCTCCATTACATGATCATCTTGTGCTCCCCCTCGATCACACGCCTCCTGTTGATGAACCTGTTCATCGTCTTGAGTTGGGGGATGCACCGTTGTTGAGGAAGAAGGTTGATCTCGTTCATCTTGTTCCTGTGGCCGAACTTCTCCAATCGCCATGGTTCGTATAGCGGCCGTCGGAACATCTTCTTCATCTACATCATCACAATCAACAACTTGCTCTCTTGGAGAGCCATTAGTCTCATCAAATACAACGTCGCTAGAGACTTCAACCAAACCCGATGATTTGTTGAAGACTCTATACGCCTTTGTATTTGAGTCATAACCTAACAAAAACCCTTCTACAGCTTTGGGAGCAAACTTAGAATTTCTACCCTTCTTCACTAGAATGTAGCACTTGCTCCCAAATACACGAAAGTAGGATACATTGGGTTTGTTACCGGTTAGTAGCTCATACGACGTCTTCTTGAGGAGGCGATGAAGGTAGACCCTGTTGATGGCGTGGCAAGCCGTGTTCACGGCTTCCGTCCAAAAGCACTCGGGGGTCTTGAACTCTCCTAGCATCGTCCTCGCCATATCGATGAGCGTCCTGTTCTTCCTCTCTACCACACCATTTTGCTGTGGTGTGTAGGGAGCGGAGAACTCGTGCTTGATCCCTTCCTCTTCAAGGAACTCCTCCACTTGAAGGTTCTTGAACTCGGACCCGTTGTCGCTCCTTATCTTCTTCACTTTGAGTTCAAACTCATTTTGAGCTCTCCTGAGGAAGCGCTTGAGGGTCCCTTGGGTTTCAGACTTATCCTACAAAAAGAACACCCAAGTGAAGCGGGAAAAGTCATCAACAATAACTAGACCATACTTACTTCCTCCTATACTCAGATAGGCGATGGGTCCGAAGAGGTCCATATGCAGCAGCTCCAGAGGTCTTGAGGTGGTCATCACATTCTTGCTGTGATGTGCTCCTCCCACTTGTTTACCTGCTTGACAAGCTGCACAAGGTCTATCTTTTTCGAATTGCACGTTAGTCAAACCTATCACGTGTTCTCCCTTAAGAAGCTTGTGAAGGTTCTTCATCCCCACATGTGCTAAGCGGCGATGCCATAGCCAGCCCATGCTAGTCTTAGCTATTAAGCATGCATCTAGACCGGCCTCTTCTTTTGCAAAATCAACTAAGTAAAGCTTGCCGTCTAATACACCCTTAAAAGCTAGTGAACCATCACTTCTTCTAAAGACAGACACATCTACATTTGTAAATAGACAGTTATATCCCATATTGCATAATTGACTAACCGATAGCAAATTATATCCAAGAGACTCTACTAAAAACACATTAGAGATAGAGTGCTCATTAGAAATTGCAATTTTACCTAACCCTTTTACCTTGCCTTGATTCCCATCACCGAAAATAATTGAATCTTGGGAATCCTTATTCTTGACGTAGGAGGTGAACATCTTCTTCTCCCCCGTCATATGGTTTGTGCATCCGCTGTCGATAATCCAGCTTGAACCCCCGGATGCATAAACCTGCAAGGCAAATTTAGGCTTGGGTCTTAGGTACCCAACTCATGTTGGGTCCTACAAGGTTAGCACAAATATCCTTAGGGACCCAAATGCAAGTTTTGTCTCCCTTGCATCTTGCCCCTAATTTTCTAGCAACTATCTTCCTATCCTTTCTACAAATAGCAAAGGAAGCATTTAAAGCATGATATATTGTGGAAGGTTCATTAACTTTCCTAGGAACATCAACAACATTTCTCCTAGGCATATTATGAACAACATTTCTCCTACTCACATTTCTATCATGCACATAGGAAGAACTAGAAGCAAACATGGCATGAGAATCAAAAGCATCATATGCATTATAACTCCGATAAGCATTTCTAGATTGTCTCTTATCGTGATACAAAAAGGCATAGTTCTTTTTAGCACTACTAGCCATAGGGGCCTTCCCTTTCTCCTTGGCGGGAATGGGAGCCTTATGGCTTGTTAAGTTCTTGGCTTCTCTCTTGAAGCCAAGTCCATCCTTAATTGAGGGGTGTCTACCAACCGTGTAGGCATCCCTAGCAAATTTTAGTTTCTCAAAATTACTTTTGCTAGTCTTAAGTTGGGCATTAAGACTAGCTACCTCTTCATTTAATTTAGAAATGCAAGCTAGGTGTTCACTATAAGCATCAAGGTTAATATCTTTACACCTAGTGCACGTTACAATATTTTCTACACAAGAGGTAGATTTACTAGCAATCTCTAACTTAGCATTCAAGTCATCATTAATGCTCCTTAATTTAGAAATTGTCTCATGGCAAGAAGATAATTCACAAGAAAGCATTTCATTTCTTTTAACTTCTAGAGCATGAGATCGTTGAGCTTCTACAAATTTATCATGTTCTTCATACAACAAATCCTCTTGCTTTTCTAAAAGCATATTCTTATCATTCAAGGTATCAATCAACTCATTAATTTTGTCTACCTTGGTTCTATCTAGGCCCTTAAACAAATATGAGTAATCTACTTCATCCTCATCACTAGATTCGTCCTCACTTGAAGAAGCATAGGTAGAGTTCCGAGTACATACCTTCTTCTCCCTTGCCATAAGGCATGTGTGACGCTCGTTGGGGAAGAGGGCTGATTTGTTGAAGGCGGTGGCGGCGAGTCCCTCATTGTCGGAGTCGGAAGAGGAGCAATCCGAGTCCCACTCCTTTCCTAGATGTGCCTCGCCCTTGGCCTTCTTGTAATTTTTCTTCTTTTCCCTCTTGCTCCCGTGTTCCTGGTCACTTTCATTATCGGGACAGTTAGCAATAAAATGACCAATCTTACCACACTTGAAGCATGATCGCTTCCCCTTTGTCTTGGTCTTTCTTGGCTGCCCCTTGTGACCCTTTAGCACCGTTTTGAAGCGTTTGATGATGAGAGCCATCTCTTCATCATTAAGTCCGGCCGCCTCAATTTGTGCCACCTTGCTAGGTAGCGCCTCCTTGCTTCTTGTAGCTTTGAGAGCAAGAGGTTGCGGCTCGTTGATCGGTCCATTCAAGGCGTCGTCCACGTATCTTGCTTCCTTAATCATCATTCGCCCGCTGACGAATTTTCCTAGGACTTCTTCGGGCGACATTTTGGTGTACCTGGGATTCTCACGAATATTATTCACCAAATGAGGATCAAGAATGGTAAAGGACCTTAGTAATAGTCGGACGACGTCATGGTCCGTCCATCGCGTGCTTCCATAGCTCCTTATTTTGTTGATAAGGGTCTTGAGCCGGTTGTATGTTTGGGTTGGCTCCTCGCCCCTTATCATCGCAAACCTTCCAAGTTCGCCCTCCACCAACTCCATTTTAGTGAGCATGGTGATGTCGTTCCCCTCGTGAGAAATCTTGAGGGTGTCCCATATCTGCTTGGCATTGTCCAAGCCGCTCACCTTATTGTACTCGTCCCTGCACAAAGAGGCTAGCAACACAGTAGTAGCTTGTGCATTTTTATGAATCTGTTCATTAATAAACATAGGGCTATCCGAGCTATCAAATTTCATTCCATTCTCTACAATCTCCCATATGCTTGGATGGAGAGAAAATAAATGACTACGCATTTTGTGACTCCAAAATCCGTAGTCCTCCCCATCAAAGTGTGGAGGTTTGCCAAGAGGAATGGAAAGCAAATGCGAATTCGAACTATGTGGAATACGAGAATAATCAAATGAAAAGTTCGAATTGACCGTCTTCCTGTAGTCGTTGTCGTCGTCCTTTTGGGAAGAAGAGGATTCATCGCTGTCGTAGTAGACGATCTCCTTGATGCGCCTTGTCTTCTTCTTCTTCCCCTCTTTGCGCTTGTGGCTTGAGCCCAAGTCGGTAGACTTGTCATTCTTCGGCTCGTTGAAGATAAACTCCTTCTCGTTGTTGTCGACCACCATCCCCTTTCCCTTAGGATCCATCTCTTCGGGCGATTAGTCCCTTTTTGAAGAGAACAACTCTGATACCAATTGAGAGCACCTAGAGGGGGGGGGGTGAATAGGTGATCCTGTGAAACTTGAAAACTTAAGCCACAAAACTTGGTTAATCGTTAGCACAATAATTGCCAAGTGGCTAGAGAGGAGTCAAAACACAATAACCACAAGAAATCAATCACAGAGATGGCACGGTGGTTATCCCGTGGTTCGGCCAAGTACAAAACTTGCCTACTCCACGTTGTGGCGTCCCAACGGACGAGAGTTGCACTCAACTCCTCTCAAGTGATCCAATGATCAACTTGAATACCACGGTGTTCTTCTTTACTTTGATCTTTTCCCGTTTGCGAGGAATCTCCACAACTTGGAGTCTCTCGCCCTTACACTTTGAATTTCACAAAGAAGTGCGGAGTAAGGGTGGGAAGCAACACACACAAATCCACAGCAAAATGCGCACACACACGACAAAAATCGAGCTCAAAAGACTATCTCAAAGTTCTCACTAGAACGAAGCTCGAATCACTGAGAATGACAAACGAATGCGCAAAGACTGAGTGTGGATGATCAAGAATGCTCTAAGGTTGCTTGGTGTCCTCCTCCATGCGCCTAGGGGTCCCTTTTATAGCCCCAAGGCAGCTAGGAGCCGTTAAGAGCAAATCTGGAAGGCCATTCTTGCCTTCTGTCGTCGGGTGCACCGAACAGTCCGGTGCACACCGGACACTGTCCGGTGCCCGATTTCTTTCCTTAAACAGCGCAGCCGACCGTTGCAGATCTGGGAGCCGTTGGCACACCGGACATGTCCGGTGCACACCGGACAGTCCGGTGCCCCCTTCCGACCGTTGGCTCGGCCACGTGTCCCGCGCAGATCGCGCGGCCGACCATTGGCTCGGCCGACCGTTGGCTCACCGGACAGTCCGGTGCACACCGGACATTCCGGTGAATTATAGCCGTACGCCGTCGGCGAATTACCGAGAGCGGCCTCTTCACGCCGAGTCAGCCTGGCGCACCGGACACTGTCCGGTGCACCACCGGACAGTCCGGTGTGCCAGACCGAGCTGAGTCTTGGCTGTACACAGCCAAGCCTTTTCCTCCTCTCTTCTTTTCTTCTTCTTTCTGTTTCTAACACTTAGACAAGTATATTAGTACACAAAACCAATGTACTAAGGCTTAGAAACATACCTTTACTCTTGATTTTCACTTTGTCCATCCATGAGCGTAAATTCACATTTAAGCACTTGTGTTTGCACTCAATCACCAAAATACTTAGAAATGGCCCAAGGGCACATTTCCCTTTCAGTCCCCCACGCCTGGGGTGGTAGCCTCGGCGCACCCTCTCGTCGAGGTGGGCCCGACGGTTGCGGTGATGGTGCTCGTTGCCGAGGCGACCCGGGGCCGCAGGCGCCGTGTTGCGCGTGCGCCCAGTGTGGACCGAGGCTTCCCGCATGAATCAGGAAGTCGCGGCGCGATGTTCCGAGGGGTACCCCTGCCTTCGGGAGGCGGAGCTTTCGGCCCGTCGGACCGCGACGTCCTCCAGGAGATTCTTGAGCTCTCCCTGAATTCGCCGCCCCTCGGTGGTTGATGGCTCCGGCATTGCGCGGAGAAGCATTGCTACTGCAGCCAGGTTCTGGCCGACTCCACTGGAGGTGGGTGGCGGTCTTACCCTGACATCGTCGGTGATGCGGTGCTGGATACCTTGGGGTAGATGACGCACTTCTCCGGCCGGAGGTTGGCCCGCCCATTCCTGCCCGATGTCCCGGCGGATTGGCTCAAGTCTTCCTGCTCCCTCGTCGAGCCTGGCCTGCACCCCACGGATTTGCTCGAGCTGTGGGTCATGACCCCCCGCCGGAACGGGGACCACAGCTAGCTCCCGTAGGATGTCAACGCGAGGCACAGGCCTAGGGAGATCACCGTTCTCCGGCATACCAAGATGGTTGCCTTCGGAGGGACCCCCTAGATCGACGTGGAAACATTCACGACTTGGGCAGCAGCCCTCGTCGCCGAGGCTGCGGCTACCGTCAGAACAGTCGGAAAGGCAGTAGTCGCATGCGGTCATGAAGTCCTGCATGGCACTAGCGTTACCAAGTCCGGAGAAATCCCAACAGAAGTCGGGCTCGTCATCTTCCTCGGACCCCGAGGGCCCGTAGGTCGAGACGTCCGTCAGCCAGTCCCAGGGTGACCGCATACGATACCCCAGAGGGTTTGGACTCGCCTCTACGAGAGCGTCCACCAAAGCGAAGTCGCTTGGCGGGTCGAGGCTGAATCCAAAAGGCGTGAGATGGGAATCGGTTGGTACCTCTTGGTCGACGGGCGGTGGCGAAGTCACGTCAGGGACTGACTGCACCGTCGTCTCAGGTACGAGGGTGACGCCCAGCAAGTCCTTCGCGAGCGTGCTGGCGTCGTCCGTTTGCTTGGGATTGGCGTGTTGCAGGGAGACGACGCTCGTTTTCATCTCAGACGCGAGGTCGATGCCCGACGTGCCGCCCGTTGGGGCGCCGACGCCGTCGACTCGCTCGACAGCCGACGAGATGCCGCCTCCTGCTTGGCGTTGGTTGCCCCGTCCCCTCCTCCGTCGGCGGGGGAGGGGACGGGGCGAGCTCGAATGTTGTTCTTCCACCACGCGGGGAAGACGTCGTCGATTCCGCCGCCGGCGGGCGGGCTGTCGGCCGCCATTGTCGCTGTCGCACGGCGGGGGAAGGAGTATCATGTCGTAGCTGCCGTCGAGGGACATGAACTCAAGACTCCCGAAACGGAGCACCATCCCGGGCTGGAAAGGTTGCTGGAGACTGCCCATCTGGAGCTTGACGGGAAGCTATTCGTCAACACGCAGCAGGCCCCTACCTGGCGCGCCAACTGTTGGCGTTTCGAAACCCGGGGGTCCCTGGACCGATGAGTAAATTGTCTCCACGTGCCCCAGCCTAGATGGGTCGGCGCAAGACGGAGCGCGAAGGGGGGAGGCAGCCGGAGGGAGACGGGCGTGAGAGGTGGAATCCCGCGGCCTTCGTGTTTGTCCCGCGCCCAGGTCGGGTGCGCTTGCAGTAGGGGGTTACAAGCGTCCACGCGGGAGGGAGCGAGCGGCCTCACGCGGGCGCCGTCCCGTCCTTCCTCGCGCGGCCAACCCTCTATAAGAGGGCCCTGGTCCTTCCTTTTATAGGCGTAAGGAGAGGATCCAGGTGTACAATGGGGGGTGTAGCAGTGTGCTAACGTGTCTAGCGGCGGAGATCTAGCGCCCTATGTACATGCCATGTGGCAACCGGAGAGGTTTTGGCACCCGGTTCGTGTGGTGTCGTGGCCGTCGGAGGAGCGCTGGAGCCTGGCGGAAGGACAGCTGTCGGGGCTGTCGAGTCCTTGCTGACGTCCTCTTGCTTCCATAAGGGGGCTGAGAACCGCCGTTGTCATCGAGCGTGCGGGGCGCCATCATTACTTGTCTGGCGGAGCGAGCCAGACGGGACGCCGGTCTTGTTCCCCGTAGCCTGAGTCAGCTAGGGGTAGGGTAATGATGGCGCCTCCTGTTGACGTGGTCGGTCCGTGCCCTGGGTTGGGCGATATGGAGGCTCCTCCGAGGTCGAGGTCGAGTCTGTCTTCCGAGGCCGAGGTCGAGTCCGAGCCCCCGGGTCGGGCGAGGCGGAGACCGTCGGCTGAGGCCAGGGCTGAGTCCGAGCCCTAGGGTCGGGCGAAGCGGAGTTCGTTGTTCTTCGGGGCTGAGCCCGAGTCCGAGCCCTGGGGTCGGGCGGAGCGGAGTTCGTCATCTTCCGGGGCTGAGCCCGAGTCCGAGCCCGAGTCCGAGGGCCGGGCTTGGCCGCTGTCAGCCTCACTCTGTCGAGTGGCACAACAGTCAGAGCGGCGCAAGCGGCGCTGTCCTTTTGTCAGACCGGTCAGTGGAGCAGCGAAGTGACTGCGGTCACTTCGGCTCTGTCGACTGGAGGGCATGCACCAGGATAAAGGTGTCGGGCCACCTTTGCATTAAATGCCCCTGCGATTTGGTCGGTTGGCGTGGCGATTTGGCCAAGGTTGCTTCTTGGTGAAGACTGGGCTTCGGGCGAGCCGAAGGTGTGTCCGTTGCTGGAGAGGGGCCTCGGGCGAGACGTGGATCCTCCGGGGTCGGCTGCCCTTGCCCGAGGCTGGGCTCGGGCGAGGCGTGATCGCGTCCCTCGAATGGACCGATCCTTGACTTAGTCGCACCCATCAGGCCTTTGCAGCTTTGTGCTGATGGGGGTTACCAGCTGAGATTTAGGAGCCTTGAGGGTACCCCTAATTATGGTCCCCGACAAAACCGCTAATAGGGTACGAGTCCCATTCCCATGCACGTTGCTTGGATTGGCTTTTGAGCCAGTCCTTTGGTGAAAGGATCAGCAAGGTTCCTTTCAGACTTGATGTAATCTACTGTTATTACACCCGTCTCTCTAGCATGCCGACATGAATCAAGTCGTCTTCTCATATGCCTCGAGGATTTTTGGTTGTCCTTTCTACTGTTCACTTTTAGCAACACAGAAGTGTTATCACAGTATACTAGGACAGCCGGTATCGGCTTTGCTAACATTGGAAGGTCTGACAACAGGTCTCTCAACCATTCAGCCTCCAATGCTGCTGAATCAAGTGCAACTAATTCAGCCTCCTTGGTGGAACGTGTCGACACTGATTGTTTAGACGATCTCCATGACACGGCCCCACCAGCTAAAGTGAACACATAGCCACTTGTAGACTTCATTTGATCCGAGTCAGATATCTAGTTTGCATCACTGAATCCTTCAAGTACTGACGGAAATCCGGTATATTTAATACCAAGATTCATCGCTCCCTTCAAATACCGAAGCACTCTGTACAAGGCTACCCAGTGTCTATCTCCTGGACTGGCCGAATATCGAGCCAGTCTGCATACTACATATGAGATATCTGGTCTAGTTGCACTGCTCAGGTACATGAGAGATCCGATGATCTGCGAATATAGTAGCTGGTTCACAGGCTTGCCTTCATATTTACTGAGTGTGTAGGATGGATCATAGGGCGTGGTGACTGGTTTACAGTCCATATGTCCAAAGCGAGTCAGGACCTTTTCCACATAATGGGATTGTGACAAAGTAATCCCATCCTCACCCTTTATCAGCTTGATGTTCAGTATAACATCAGCTTCACCCAAGTCCTTCATATCAAAGTTCTTGGAGAGGAATAATTTTGTCTCCATGATAGCCTCCAAATTGGTCCCAAATATCAATATGTCATCAACGTATAAACACATGATGACACCTTTGCCCCCAGAGAAGCGATAATACACACACTTGTCGGCTTCGTTTACACAAAACCCGGCAGTGGTCAGAGTATTATTAAACTTCTCATGCCATTGTCTGGGATCTTGCTTAAGACCATATAAGGATTTAATCAAGCGACACACTTTGCTCTCTTGACCTTTAACCACAAATCCTTCTGGTTCCTGCATATAAATTTCCTCTTCCAGCTCTCCATTTAGGAATGCTGTCTTTACGTCCATTTGATGAACAAGAAGTTTATAAGCAGCTGCCAGTGCTAAAAGCACACGGATTATGGGCAATCGAGCCACCGGAGAATATGTATCAAAATAATCCTCCTCTTTCTTTTGAGTAAAACCCTTAGCCACAAGACGGGCCTTGTACTTTTCAATAGTACCATCGAGTCTCCTCTTCCTCCTAAAGATCCATTTACAGCCCACAGGCTTGCAACCAGCTGGGAGATCAGTTATCTCCCAGGTTTCGTTCGAGATGATTGAATCCATCTCGCTACGAACAACCTCCCTCTAGTACTCTGCATCCGGAGATGTATATGCCTCTGTGAGGGAGCGTGGTTCTTCATCCACTAGATAAATAATATAATCATCACCCAGAGACTTTTCAGTCCTTTGTCTCTTACTCCTCCTTAACTCCAAATCTGGAGTCTGGTCATGGACACTCGAGGGCAGAGAATATGTCCGAGATGGACCATCTGGGGCTACTACTTCCTTATCCCGCATAGGGAAGATGCTCTCAAAGAATGTCACACCCCGAAACTCCATTATTACGTTTACAGCGACTTCGCTCGTCTCGGAATGGACCACTAGAAATCTATAAGCTGCACTGTTATGTGCATAACCCAGGAAGACACAGTCTACGGTCTTAGGGCCTAGCTTTCTCTTCTTCGGCAACGGGACATTCACCTTTGCAAGGCAGCCCCAAGTCCGAAGATGCGAAAGATCTGGCTTCCTTCCTTTAAATCCTTCATAGGGCGTGGCCTCACGATTGCGAGACGACACCCAGTTCAGGACATAGCATACCATGAGTACTGCCTCGCCCCACCAGATGTCAGGCATCCCCGAACTTTGCAACAAAGCATTAGCTAAGTCACACACCGTTCGGTTCTTCCTTTCAGCTAACCCATTTGACTGAGGTGAATATGGAGCAGTGGTTTCATGAATGATTCCACACTCTTTGCAGTACTCATCAAAAAGGTTGGAAATGTATTCACCTCCTCTATCAGACCGTAACCTTTTAATTTTCTTGTCTAATTGGTTTTCAACTTCAGTCTTATAGATCTTAAAGTGTTCTAGTGCCTCATCTTTAGTTCTGAGTAAGTAAATATAACAGAACCTGGTAGCATCATCTATCAAGGTAAGAAAGTATCTTTTACCGCCTTTTGTGATTATACCATTCATCTCACAGATATCTTAGTGAATTAATTCTAAAGGAGTGGTACTTCTGCCTTCAACCGTATGAAACGGTTTTCTAGGCTGCTTAGCTTGCACACAAATACCACATTTTACACCTTTAACATGTTTATATTCAGGAATTAAAGACATGTCACTTAATCTCTTAATGGCCTCAAAATTCACATGACACAAATGGGAATGCCATATATTATTAATGGAATCGTTATTACAGACCACATTAACATGGTAAGAAGAATGATTGTTCAAAACAGAAAGACGGAACAAACCTCCTGACTCATATGACTTTCCAACAAAAGTACCAAACTTAGACAGGATCACTTTATTAGACTCAAACACTAATTTGAGACCCTGTCGACATAGCAGCGACACTGATATGAGGTTCCGGCTCATCGATGGCACATAGAGTACGTCCTTCGAGCGTCTTTCCTGAAGTTAACTTCAGGTAGACCTGTCCAGTACCTTGAACTGCTGCCGGAACACCATTTCCCATCAAGACTAGTGCGCTGCTGTATCCCTAGAATGAAGAGAACATGGATCAATCAGCACAAATATGAATAGTAGCACCAGAATCCATCCACCAGTCATCTGATGGACTTGCCATAAAGGCCTGAGGTGCATACCCTGGGGTGGAGTTAACCACCACGTTCCCTTCTTTGCGCTGAGGTGGAGGACCTTTTCCCTTCCTAAGTTTGCACCTCCGAGCTGTATGCCCGGAGACACCACAAACGTAGCAGATAAAGTCCTCCTTTTTCTTCTTTATCTTTTTGGACTTAGGTTGGTTCATATTCTTCTGTGGAGAGTTCTTCTTCTTCTGGAATTTTCTATCTCCACCCTTCTCAACAACGTGAGCCTGGAGTTGCTGGGATGGCTTGTTACTGGACCTTGCACGCTCTTCCACATTTATCGCAGCTGACAACTCAGTGAGAGTCATTTGCTTCTTCATGTGGCGGCGTGAAGTCACAAAGTCTCGCCAAGAAGGCGGGAGCTTTGCCAGTATTGCATTCACCTGAAAACTGTCTGGTAGGACGCAGCCATATTGGACCAAGTCCCTAACAAGGAGTTGAATCTCCTGTAGCTGCTCCATAACAGACCTTCCCTCAACCATTTTATAGTTGAGGTAGTTTTCCGTTGTGAATGACTCATTGCCATTGTCAACTTCAGAGAACTCGTTCTCAAGTTCAGTCCATAGATCCTTAGCGGAGGTAAAACCAGAGTACACGTCAAATAAGCGGTTCGACAAGACGTTCAGCAGACGAGACAAGCATGACTCATTGGCTTCGTCCCACTTGGCCTTCTCCACTAGTGCGGCGACCTTCGTTGCATCATCAGTATTATCTGATGCAGCCTCGGGAACAGCCGACGTCACTACCCAAAATAATTTTAGGTCAGTGAGCCACATGCGAGTCTTAATCTGCCAGCGCTTAAAGCTAGCGCCGTCGAACGCTTCAGGCTTAATGACATCAGAACTGGAGGCCATAATACGGATTGGTTTTCTGGATTGTTGTAAATTTATAGAAATAAGTGACATGCTTCCATCATATTTAAATATATTAAATATTTTAATTCCGAATAAAACAGGCATATAACTCAGATAAAAGCCAAATGTAATTATAACAACAATGAACAGTAGCAATTCCAGTAATTGAAAACATGAAATATAGCTTCCCAGGTCCATTTGATAAATAAACATGACTTGTAGATGAAGAAGGCAAATTAAACAAATAAACATGGTTGTTTATCTTAAAATATTGCTCTCAAAATAGCGGGTTGCTGTACTAGACAGCCCTCCAACGCTAAAGGGTGATCAAAGATCCTCGACTAACGTGACAGTCCTATCTTACCAAATCAGGGTTTTAGATCAGATGTAATAAGCCTAATAATCAAATGTAAATAATAATAGTAAGGAGCTGTGTACTAAATAAAATAACAGAATTTAACACAGATAAACAGCCTCAACAAATAGAGATTTAATTAGGCACAAATAATATCAATGCTGAAAATGATAATACACTGATACCCAGACTATCACGTTGTCTCACTACACCGCTATCATCATCGAGCACACAAATCCACCCACAACAGTGCAATCACACCCAAGTATTTAATACTAGCAGATTGCACAAAATTAAACAGTAAATAAAATGAGGCAACGAATAACTCACAGCACGTAGATTGTCTACGTGGGAAGATCAGCTCAGCGAACACGAAGTTCTGTCCTAGAAAACCAATTCCGCCGCCCACGTCCGGGCCTGCACGGCGAGATGTTGACGGAGATACTAGAGCCGCTGCCGGAGACGAGGGTGACGTCCACGACACCAGCCCGAGAAGATGAACACCGCGCAGCAGGGAGCCCAAGCACCAGGCCACGGTGGACAGAGACCAGATCAGAACATCACCGCACAGGTGCTGTAATACAGTAACAGGGCGCAAGAAATACATGAGCGCAGCTCCACTTTCTTCCACTTCCAATCACCAACGGCTCGCTCAACACAAGAACACCAGGAACGATAGAATCGATCCAAAATCGCGACTGAAATGGTGGAAGAAAGAGAGAACAGAGAGCCTCACGTTTCCAGGGTGAAGCACCAGAGGATTTACCGCCCATGCCTTTTATGGAGACAAGAAGGGGAAGAGGCAGACAGATCAGCATCAGCGCTCAAAAGTTTCGTCGAAGGATGTGGAACTGTTTCCAGCCGTCGCCGCCCTTCGGCCAAACTCCTCCTCTCTGGACTCCTCCTCTCTGCGTGAGCCGATCTTTTCTCTGGCATTTCCAACCCTAGAGACGTGCGTCCCTGGTGGGCTGCTCGGCCAGCAGGCCTTGTAGCGGCCCACCAGGCTGGCTTTTTTTAATAAAATGAAAAACCATAAAATGGACAACAATATGGTCCACAGGACGAAGTTGATAAGTAGGAATTTCTAGATGAATTATTGGCTGCACGGGCAAGCATGCTTCAACAATGGTGTGTGGTAGGAGATTTCAATCTCATCTATTCGGCAGTGCAGAAGAGTACAGGCAGGTTAAACTTCAGGATCATGAACAGATTTCGGGATACATTAGACACACTAGAGCTGAAGGAGATGCCTCTTAGGGGAAGAAAATATACCTGGTCTAGTGGTACATCCACACCAACATTCACACAGATTGACCATTTCTTCCACGCTGAAAATTGGGAGCTGCACTACCCGACTTCCTACCTGCAGGCCCTATCCTCTTCTATGTATGATCACTGCCCCTTGCTGCTATCTCCTTTGCCTGCTTACAACTCTACCAGGTCTTTCAAGTTTGAAACATTTTGGCCCAATTTACTTGGATATTTGGATATGGTGCATCAGGTCTGGGTACGACCAGTTAGAACTATGGACTACATCAAGGTGATGCATATAAAGCTATGTCGGTTGTCAAAGGCCTTGAAAATTTGGGGAAAGAAACACTACTATGAAATGAGGTTCAAATCCGAGGTGGCTGCTGAAGTTGTGAGGTTGCTCGACGAAGCGCAGAAACATAGACAACTATCCGCTCCTGAATTGGAATTGCACAGGAAGGGCAAGGCAAGGATACTGGCTTTCTCAGCACTGAGGAAAGTTAGAATTCGCCAGAGATCACGTTTGCTTTGGCTACAAGTAGGAGATGCTAACACAAAAATTTTCCACATCAAAGCGAATGCTAGAAGAAGGAAAAACTTCATCTGCTCCTTGGAGAGTGAGGGGACGCTGGCCACTGCTCATGAGGACAAGGCTCGACTGCTAAAACAATTTTATGGCAATTTATTTGGGCAATAGAGAGAAAGGGATATTGTCCTAAACTGGGAGGAACTTGGGATTGTTTCAAATGACATGAGTTCCTTGGAATGCGAGCTGTCTGAAGAAGAGCTCAAGTCTATCATTTTTCCCCTAGACCGGAGGGTTTACCGGCCTCTTCTATAGGTCGACTTGGTTCATTATCAAATATGATCTTCTCAGGGCGTTGCAACAGATGTTTGAGTTGAGGGCATCTTCCTGACACCTTCTGAACACTACAAATATTGTTCTAATACCAAAGAAAGAAGGGCAACTATCACCTTCTAGCTTCAGGCCCATTAGTCTCATGCACAGCGTGGCCAAAATACTTTCTAAAATTCTGGCAAACAAGTTGGCCCCCCTTTTACCTAAGATGGTTTCTCCGTGCCAAAGTGCTTTCATTAAGGGGAGATGCATACATGACAACTACCAATACGTGCAGGGAGTTATCACTTTATGCCATAAGAAAAAAATTACCCATGTTGTTCATGAAACTGGATATTTCTAAAGCTTTCGATAGCGTGAGATGTGACTTCATGTTGGAACAAATGCAATGGTTGGGCTTTGGGCAAAGATGGAGGGATTTATTGTGCTTGCTCTGGGGATCTACAACCTCGAAGATTATTCTAAATGGGATACCGGGCAAACCAATTAGGCACCATTCTGGCCTCAGGCAAGGTGACCCCCTATCACCTATGATGTTCATATTGTCTATGGACCCATTGCAACGGTTACTAGATGCTGCCACTAATCATCAGTTGCTTACACCGATGCAGCCTAACCATATTGCAGTTCGCACTAGTATCTATGTTGATGATGCTGTGATTTTCCTAAAACCAACGACTCTGGATGTGAGAAATGTACAACAAATCCTGATACACTTCGGCAAGGCATCGGGCCTAAACATGAATATGACAAAATCCACTCTATTCAGCATACAGACAGATCCGCAGGTGCTACACTCAGTGGCTCAACAGTTCCAGGGTTCAGTGTGTTCTTTCCCAGCTGTTGGGGGCCTTCGGCTTCCGAAGGTCCTTAGAAATGTGATTTGACAATATTTTCTAAGTATGCAAGCAGGTATCTTCGGAATCAAGTTGCGGGTATACAGAAGCATGGTCAAGACGAAGCTTGACTGAAATGGAAGACGATCATGACGAAGGATGAAACAATCACGAAGCTATGTGCAGAGGAGCTTCGGCATGACAGCAGAAAGGGGAAACCGACTTAAAGATGAAAAGCCAAATCAGCCCTCGAAGAATTACTATAGAGTTATTGATAAAAGTGAAGGGCATTAATGTAATTTTATACGGGCTGCGTCCCGTGCCTATAAATAGATGAACAATATTCCTGTACTGTTCACGCGGACTTGGCATTGACATCACGCTTGTACCCTTACTTTCCTTCAAGCTGAAGGTACATTTGTAATTTGTCGTCATTTATATAAAAAACGAATAGAAATAAATTGATAAGTAATGTTTAAAGTAGTTATGTTATTTTCCTTATTATGTACATAAATCTTTTCTTAATCTTTTATTATGACTATGAAGGTATGACCTTCATAACCTTCGTCCGAAATTCATTATACCCAAGGGGAAATAATGTTTCGAAGGACGAAGGACTTTAATATTTAACATTGTGTGTTGCCTTGTTCTTGATTCATAGCATTTGAGAACAAGTCCCCAACATTGGCGCCCACCTCCGGTGAACTCACTTACATTTCTTGAGCTCTGAACACCTTCGGCAAGCATCAGCTTCGTCATGCCGCCGAAAAAAGCTTCAGCGACAGGGGCTGCTACTTTGCAACCGTTGGATCCCAATCAGGACGTCCTTTCTCTTAGGGAGGCTCGAAGCCAGAAGAGGAAGGCTGCTAGTCCAACGCCTCCGGAAGATGACTTGGATTAGGAGATCCAAAACCTGGAGATCCTTCAGCAACAGGTGCAACGAAAAAAGGAGAAGATGGCTCGTTTAGCCGACCTTCAGAGACAGATAGATGAAGCTTTCGAAGAGGTTCGTCATCTTGTTCAAGATGACCAGAACAGAAGGCCTCCGCACAGAGAGCTCCATCAGGAAGGCTTCTACAATGAGGACGACTGGTATGAAGATTTCCATCATGAAAATTTTGCTTTCGATGATGCTTCTCCTCTATCAACAGAATTGCAGGCAACACCATGGCCCCAGTCTTACAAGCCACCCCAGCTCCCCATGTACGACGGTCATACAGACCCGAAGCAATTCTTGATGAGCTATGAAGCAACCATATCTTCGTATGGTGGCAATACTGCAGTCATGGCAAAGTCTTTTGTCATGGCCGTCAAGAGTGTCGCTCAGACCTGGTACTCCTCTCTCCGGCCAGGGACAATCACCTCTTGGTAGAAGCTGAAGGATATGTTGATAACCAGCTTCCAAGGGTTTCAGACGAAGCCAGCTACTGCTAAAGCTTTATTCCAGTGTACCCAGGACCACGAAGAATACCTCCAGGCGTATGTTCGAAGGTTTCTGCGTCTGAGGGCACAAGCGCCAACAGTGCCCAATGAAATTGTCATTGAGGCCATGATTAAGGGGCTTCGACCGGGACCTTCAGCGCAATACTTTGCCAGGAAGCCACCACAAACTTTGAAGAAGCTGCTCCAGAAGATGGACGAGTACATCCGGGCCGACAATGACTTCTGCCAAAGAAGGGAGGAGGCATTTAGGTTCTCTAAAATGACCAGGGGCTTCAGAGGAAGATTTCATACGAGTCATGTCAGGTCAATTCATAACTCCACTCAAAGTGATGATAGAGGGAGCCAACAACAAAGGCCACAATACTCTTCGCAAGCTTCGGGACAACAACAAAGCTCTGTTCGGCCGCCAGCGCCAAGGGGCAGAGGCGCTAGGGGCTTCGGGGGAAGATTTGGGGATCAGCCAAGAAGAATTTACTGTCTATTCTGTGGTGAAGACAAGGGCCATACCACCAGGATGTGCCACGTCACCATCCAGAAGCAAAAGGAGATAGCAGAAGCTGCAGCACAACAGAGTCAGCCGAAGCAGGTCATGCACACTGCTTCGTACCATTCGCCTTACATCCCAGAATATGTAGGCAATCACTCTGCAGCTTCTGTTGCTTCGGCAAGTCAACCCTAAGCATCTTGGCAACAGCCTCCACTGCCACCACCAACACAGCGAGGACAGCAGCCAGAAGGGAGTCAGCACACTCACCTTCAGAGGGACTTCAGAGAGGAGTCCGAAGCTCGCACAGTCAATAGCACTGTGCCATAGTCGAAGCATATTTACTGACAAATATCCTACCTCGACAGCAGTTTTTTCGCATTTTTACATTCAGTATTACTTTTTTTGTTAATAAGGAACAACTATGGGAAGTCTAAGTGTCTTTTATTGTTTTTCAATCTCTTGTAACAGCTTCGTCTTTTACCGTAATAAAAATATGTCTTCTCCATAGGCTTGAGTTGCCGAAGCATACAAATTTATGGTGGCATGAAGGACCTTTGTATTATCAAAAATTTGTTCTAAGGGACACAGTGCAATTTATTCGAAGCAGTAAAAAGTCGTTCCTAAGGGAGCGCAGTGTAAGTTTTCTGAGCTTACAGCGAAAAGTCAACGCTGATTCTGCTGAAAGTAAAAGGCGAAGAAGCTCCTAAGGGAGGCTTACAGCGAAAAGTCAACGCCGATTCCGCTGAAAGTAAAAGGCGAAGAAGCTCCTAAGGGAGGCTTACAGCGAAAAATAAACGCTGATTCCGCTGAAAGTAAAAGGCGAAGAAGCTCCTAAGGGAGGCTTACAACGAAAAGTCAGCGCTGATATAAAAAGATTGAGCGCTTTATTGCAGGGATGTGTGTATTTTCGGCACAAATATCATTTTGCATAACATAACATCATCACATCATTTTGCATAACATAAGCATCATACAACATATTGCATGTGGAACAAGAAGGGGATACAGTATCGATCTTCGGAGAATGCTTTGAAAAAGAGAAAATCGTGCTAAGGCACAAGATAAATTGAGAAGAAGTGTAGCTTCATTAGAGAGGCAACATAAAACTTTTTTATAGCTTCGGTGAATATTTCACGAAGCTTGGATATTCTTCATCAGAGAAGTATGGAAATTCTTGTGATATATAAAAGATTTTCTTCACGAAGCATAAAAAGAAGGGAAGATGTTTTTTCGCCGAAGGCTCAAAAAATGGTATGTATGCAAAATTTCATGCATCGTAAAGAATTGAACTATAAATAGATTATATATTACATTCAAAGTTGCAATGTATTACACGTTACATTCCAAATATTTTTACAATAGCATCTAGTCCTCCTTAAGAACTATTTCAGCAGCTTCGTTCAGTAGCTGATCGACAACTTTGTCCATGATGGCTTCGGCCATTTTTCTAATTTCATCGTCCCCCTTCGGGTGGGGGCCCGGAGATGCCTCAGCAGTTTCTGAGGGAGGAGAAAATATGGCTAAGCAAAGTCTGGAATCAAAAATTACAACAGAATAAAAACCATTAGTTAATACCTATTTGCCCTTCGGGCTCTGTGCCTTTCTCAGCAGCCTCTGCTATCTTCCTAGCATCATGAATGCCTTTTTCGCTTCTTTGAATGATCTCTTGAGCCATTTCTCGGCCGCCATTGTCCCAAATGTCGGTGAAAATTTTTCCACCAACCAGGCTTGATTCGGCCGAGGGGTCCTTTATGTCTTCGGTGGACAAGGCAGTTTCGATTTGTGCTAAAGATTTCACATGCTTACAACCTTTTCTTTCCAACACAGTAGCAATCCCTCTGGCGCCCGAAAAAGCACATGTGTCTATTCAAGATTTCTTCGAAGGCCTTAGCTTCGTGACTGATCCATTCAATCGGGCCTTCTGGATTTCCCCTTGTGAAATTCTCTTCGCTAGAGAATGCGCCAATGCTGGCGAAGCTGGATTTTATCCTCTTAACACACTCTATGGATTTATCATAGTATCTTTTCTTGGAAGCACGAAGCTCTTCAACATTTACTTCCAAATGATTTGCCCATTGATCACTAAGTTCTCATTTTGTTTCTTCTAGTATGCGTTCTTCTTTAGCCCTGGCCAGTTGTTTCTGAAGATCCTGAATTTCGCGTTTTTGGGCTTCAGCTTGAGCCTTAGAGGTAGCTTCGTCTTCCTTTATTTTATCCACTAGTGTAAGCAGAATTTCATCTTTTTCCAAAGCTTCGTTCCTCAGCTTGATAACCTCTGCTCGTAGGTTGTTGAAAGCAATATTATAACTTTCATCTTCAGCATTCTTTTGCGCTCTCAAAGCGTTGCTTAGTATTAAACCCTATATGAAAAAAGAATTACTATAAGAATAAAAGAATGATTCAAAAATTGTAAATTTCCAAATATACAATTTTCACACCTTCAGACTATTATATGCAAGGCTATCCGCAAGATCGTCCTTCGTCATAGCGCAGAGTCCAGCTTCAAGCTTCGGAAACCCCATGCTTCTAGCCATCTCCCGGCAGACAGATAATTCTTTGTTGTCCGGGAGGCAGTATAGGAAGTCATCTTCGTCTGTCCCATTGAACACTAGTGCCCCCTTCGGATATTTCAATTCTCTGGCATAGTGATTAGCTTCAAAAATCTCTTCTTCGGATAATTTCTTCCCCGAAGCGTGTCGCACAATATAATCGTATATTTTGGAAGGTGCTTCGGGGGCAGCAGTGTCAATTTCTTCAACCAAAATTGGCTCTGACATTTTTATTTTTTCGGCTGCCTCTGTAATTTTTGTTTCTTCGGTTTCCAAAGGTTTTACCTTGGTGGGCTCTGAAGGCCCAGCTTCAGTTTCAAATTGTTGCTTCGAAGCTTCAGCAACAAAGGCTTCAATAGACACTTCAGAAGTTTCAACAGTTTTCTTTGGAGTTATGCTTGAAGATTTAATTGTCTCCAAAACGTCTAACACATTAACCATCCTTTTTCTTTTCGGGGTCACTGTTGGACCCTTCTGGCTTTTTCCTGTCTCAATCTTTGCTGAAGGACTTAAAACTTCTGATGTTTTTGTTTCTTCAGTCCTTGGCTCTTTCATCTTTTCTGTTGCTGGCACTTCGGCCAACTCTTCGATTTCTGGCAGCAGGGTTGATTCTTTAGCTTCGGTGGCCGAAGAGGTCTCACCGGCGAACTCAGGCACTATGGCCAGTTCAATATAACGTGGCCAGTGTGTGAGAACCTTTACCCTTTTCCTCTTCGGCGCCGGCTCACTAGGAGCGGCTGAAGTAGTCTCCTTCGCAGAGGAAGTATTCTTTCTTTTTTGACCCCGCACTAGATAATGGTAGTCGGGGTAGACGAACCCAATTGCGTCAAATACTCGGTTCAGCCTCTTCTTCTTTCGGCCTCTGAAGGTTGCTGACAATGCAGTATCTTCGGCCTTTGAATATACCCCAAGCAGTTCATCACTTACAGTCTCAATGCTTTTTAGCCAGTCGTCATCTGGCTCAACGAATTTATCTCCGAACTTAAATGTGTATTTCATCCTGACTAGTCCACCTTCGCCAGTCTCTTTAATGGTCTCCTGTGGCATTTCCCATTTTTCCACAAGTGGCCATACTCTGAAGGCAATGTGTTCTTGCACCAAATCCCTCGTCCCAATAAAAGAGCAAACAACACCGAAGGCTCTCTGGCATTCTTCGGCTGCTTCATTCATTTCCACCTTCGGCCTCCGCAGGCCGAAGCGTTGCCAGATGGGGCGCATAATGATTTTCTTTATATCTTCTCGTGATTTCAAGTCATTCTTCACGTAAAACCATTCCGTCATCCAGTCGCCAGGCCACCTCTTTCGAAAGGTCGGCATGGGGCAGCTTGACCCAGACCAGGAGCCGAAGCTGTAGCAGCCAAAATTGTTGTGATACTGTTCCTTACCCCAGGGTTTTGTTTCGTACAACAATTCATGTATGTTGCAGAAGCTTTTCGCATCAGGTTCCAAGCCTTGGCTTCTCACGGCCCACACGAAGATATTCATCCTTATGATTGCTTCGGGGGTAAGTTGGTGAAGATAGATTTCAAATATCTTCAGCACCTCTACAACAAAGCTGCTTAAGGGAAATCGTAGTCCAACTTTTAAGAAGCTTCGGAATACCACGACTTCATTTTCCTCAGGAGTTGGACAAGTCTTCTCTCCTTCATCAGCCCTCACAACGGACAAGTCCCGGAAATATCTGCCTCTCATGTTGACAAGATGATTTTCTTTAATACTAGATTTGCCAAAAACCGCATGGCTTTGTCGCCAAGGTCGATCTTCGGAGTCTTCACCACCACTATCCACATCATAGCTGTCACTGTCACCAGTATCTTCAGATAAACCCTCCAAAATTTCTTTAGTAATCTTCTCTGTATTAGTCTTCGACATCGATTGAAGAAAACCCAGATGCATCTCCTCAGAAAGACTTAGCTTCGAATCACCAACAACTTTTTTATCTTCAGACATCCTTGCAAACGTTGAGAAAGTGCTCTCTAAACCGAAGCTTTAAAATCTAAAAGGCCAAGCAAGTGTTGTTGCGCGCAGGCTAAAAGTTGGGTGAGTAAAAGCAGTTGGCAAGAGAGCGTACCAAATAAACTCGGGATGAGCTCTTATTTATACGCCCAGAGCGTTGAAACTGGAGGGTCCCGCTTGTCAAAGACTGTTGCTATTCTAGCAAAGAGAAGGTGTTTTTCGGACCTTCGGCTTAAGGCCTTCGTCCATATCGCAATATGAATTTATCATTACAGCAAATTAATATTGCGAGGGGCTACTGTTGGGGGCCTTCGGCTTCCGAAGGTCCTCAAAAATGTGATTTGACAATATTTTCTAAGTATGCAAGCAGGTATCTTCGGAATCAAGTTGCGGGTATACAGAAGCATGGTCAAGACGAAGCTTGACTGAAATGGAAGACGATCATGACGAAGGATGAAACAATCACGAAGCTATGTGCAGAGGAGCTTCGGCATGACAGCAGAAAGGGGAAACCGACGTTAAGATGAAAAGCCAAATCAGCCCTCGAAGAATTACTATAGAGTTATTGATAAAAGTGAAGGGCATTAATGTAATTTTATACGGGCTGCGTCCCGTGCCTATAAATAGATGAACAATATTCCTGTACTGTTCACGCGGACTTGGCATTGACATCACGCTTGTACCCTTACTTTCCTTCAAGCCGAAGGTACATTTGTAATTTGTCGTGATTTATATAAGAAAAACGAATAGAAATAAATTGGTAAGTAATGTTTAAAGTAGTTATGTTATTTTCCTTATTATGTACATAAATCTTTTCTTAATCTTTTATTATGATTATGAAGGTATGACCTTCATAACCTTCGTCCGAAATTCATTATACCCAAGGGGAAATAATGTTTCGAAGGACGAAGGACTTTAATATTTAACATTGTGTGTTGCCTTGTTCTTGATTCATAGCATTTGAGAACAAGTCCCCAACACCAGCTACTTATCTTGGTATGCCTCTGCACTTTGGTCGAGTCAGTCGGGCCGCTGAATAGCTTATGGTCGACAAGATTGCACACAGGCTTGTTGGGTGGAAGGGAAGACTACTGAACAGGGCAGGGAAACTAGTCCTAGTAAACTCCGTTTTATCTGCAATACCAGTTTACTGGATGGCCTCTGTGAATTTGTCTAATTGGGCAATCAAGAAAATTGACTGCTTGAGGAGGAATTTTCTTTTCAAGAGCAATGATGATCATATGAGGGGCCACTACCCAGTGAACTGGAACACTGTCTGTCGACCAAAGAAATTAGGTGGGCTGGGAGTTAAGCATCTGCCCCGCTTCAACACAGCACTCTGGCTTCGTTGGCTTTGGTATAAATGGGCTGACACATGCAAACCATGGGCCACTTTACCTCATGCCACCACCGAAGCTGAATTGGCACTCTTTCGGTCATGTACAGTTCTCACTCTAGGAAATGGGGAAATGATAATTTTCTGGAAGGATAGGTGGATTAATGGTACAGCACCTATGGACATAGCTCCTAGCTGCTTCAGGCTTGCAAGGAGGAAGAATCACTCAGTTAAAAATGCTCTTGCAAGGAACAGGTGGATGGTGGGTCTTCAACATCTTACTACTAATGATCAGGCTCGTCAGTTCCTTCACCTTTGGCTTGCTGTAAGGTCTGTTCAGTTAACTGACCAACAGGACACTGACACATGGAGTTTTGGGAACACCAATTGCTACATGGCTAGTTCGGCGTATCAAGTCCAATTCTTCGGTACCATAAACAAACACAAGTGGATGAAGATTTGGAAGGCAAAGGTGCCAAGTAAATGCAAGATTTTTCTTTGGCTTCTCCTACAGAGTCAACTACCTATTGCGTATAGAATTATCAGGCATGGGGGACACGCTGTTTTTACCTGCACTCTTTGCTAGATTGATCCTAAATCTCATATACACTTGATGGCATCTTGCAGTTATGCCCTCAGTTGCTGGCAACTAATTGCAAATTGTTTCCATCTTAATCTGCCGTCACAAGTCCCACAAGGAATATCACATTGGTGGCAGACATTGGTCCGATCGGCGCGAGACGCACATCAACTGCAAGTGATGATTTACACTATATGGAATATTTGAAAAGAGCAATGTCACAGGGTTTTCCAGTACAAGGAACAAGCCTTCCAATTGCTGGCCTCACAAATCCAAGAGGAGATCTGCTCATTTCGGTTGGCTTTCGCAACAACTCTGTAATCCATATCCTTTATATCCAATCAACTATAATACCCCCTCCCCTATCTCTTATTTCTCTTGTTTTGTAACTGAACAATCTTCTATTCTACTATAATGAAACGGTAGAGCCACTATCGAATGTTTACTCAAAAAAATTAACTTCGTGAGATTTGGCGGCATATTTTCCATCTCCGGCACACTCATATATTTCAAGCACTGCATCGACGCTGCCATGGGATCGTGTAGATTTGCGTCAGGAGGCTATCCGCTAGTCCGGCCACAATCCTTGCACATTTGTCCCTGTGCAACTTGACGCACATCTGCATGAAGATCTGGTATTTTTCTTCCTTTTTTGTTTAATTGCCGATCTCTCCCTTCCTCTTTTTGCCATGTTCTTAGGACATATACAATGATATTTAATAAGGGCTCTTATGGTGTTTTAAGGGGGTATTTGCAAAAAAAATCTTGTAGCCGGCTCTTGGTGAGGAGTCGTCTCTAGCTCGTGCTCCAAGTTGCAACAGCCGCCCACTTCCCCTGGTACGAATCAGTCGTCTCTTGCACTGATCCTCTCCTCCAGCCCACCATTTGTCAATCCACACCATCAAACTATTAGGGAGACGATGGAGTCCAGATAGACCCATAGCGACGCGGGTTGTCTTTCCCATGACTCCCGCCAAGCTCTCGTCGGGCTTCCTCGTTCGTCCACCACCGGTCGCGCCACCATCGCTCCAGTCTGTCACATGGCTGATCGACAGACCTCACCTGCCTTCGCTGAAATCGACACCGACGGCCGAGTCCCCTTCGCTAGCCCGTCGTCTGTTGCCGCCCACATGTCTTCCCTGCCCATAGGTATAGGAAGATTCTCCACCACCCAGTTTCCTTCAATCGCGGAAGGGAGGATCTGTTGGATTTATGGGCTAGACCCAATTGAGAAATTCAATTACATCCTAGAAAAATCACAAAAGTCCATGTATGGGTATGGCTAGGGAATGGTGGAACAAATAGTGTCATATTGATAATCCAAGTGGAGTGTAACTAGTTTAAATATGGAGGCTACACTCACTCATCAAGTCATGGATGAGGGGAGAGAGTGTGGAGAACCACATGCTCGCGTGCTCGCTCGCCTCACCTAACGTGCAGATCGGATCGCGGATCGTTATCGGTTCGCGGACACGGCCCTATATAAGGCGCCTGGCAGCCAACGTCAAACCCATCCCAACACAAGTTAGGTTTTTGCCTCTGCTCACAACTGCGCCGCCATCGTAGTTCTCTTCATCCCGACCACCGACGTGCATCTGCGTTCGAGAGAGCAGGTCTACGGAACCTTTCGCCTTCGAGATCCTGCACCGGGAGAGGGCGAATAAGGTTTTTTGGAAGCGTCCTCACGCGACTGCTCGTGATCTTGTCGTCGACCCTGCTACTTTGACATCATCGGCCCCGCTGCTTCGACGTCGTCGACCCTGCTGCTTCCGACCCGCATCGTCTACCAGTATGTCTGATCAGTACGCATCATCTGATTTGACCTTATACTTCATTTCATTCGTTATGGTAGAGGTGTGTTGCATTTTTATGATTATGCTGTTAGGTATCCTGCTAGGTTACTTGTTGTGGAACAGACACCTAGACTATTTATTGTTGGTCATGATTTATATTTGGATTTTAATCTAGAAAATGTCTAATATTTCAATAATCCAAAAACCTTATTGTAGACAATTTCCTAGTTTAACTATGGCTGGTTTTGCCGACGCGCTGAAGCTAGAAAAATTCACTAGTATGCACTTTAAGAGGTGGCAAGTCAAGGTCACACTCTGGCTTACTGTTATGAATGTGTTCCATGTTAGTAAAGGCAAACCTGAGGGTGGACTGACTCCTGAAGAGGAGAAAAAAGTACGACGAGGCCAATACTATCTTTACGGGAGCAATTCTTAGCATCCTTGTTGACCGTCTGGTTGATGCGAATATGCAACACACAGACGTGAAAGAGTTGTGGGATGCACTTACTACTAAGTATGGTGCATCAGATGCTGGCAGTGACCTGTATATCATGGAGAGCTTTCATGATTATAAGATGGCTGATAATCACTCTATTGTAGAGCAAGCTCATGAAATACAGTGTATTGCCAAGGAGCTCGACCACCTTAAGATTGTCCTTCCTGACCGATTTGTGGCTGGATGCATTATTGCAAAGTTGCCTTCTACATGGAGGAACTTCGCCACATCTCTGAAACATAAGAGACAGGAGATATCAGTTGAAAATCGGATAGCGTCTCTGGATGTTGAGGAGAAAGCTCGGGCTAAGGACACGAGATCTAAAGGAGGCGAGGGCCACTCCGGCACCAACATGGTTCAGAAGAACCACAACAAGGGCAAAGGGAAGACAAAATCTAACAAGCCCAACAAAACTACCAACTTCAAAAAGAAGAAGAACAAGGTTGAACTAACATGCTTCGCATGTGGTGAGACGGGTCATTTTGCCAAGGACTGTCTTGATCGAGCGGATCGCCGTGGCAAAAAGGGCAATGTCAACACAGTGGTCGCTAGCAATGAGGGTTAGTATTTCAATCACCTAGTTGGTGGCTTGATACTGGTGCTAATGTTCATGTGTGTTTTGACATTAATTTGTTCTCTTCTTATCAGGGTGCCCGGGATTCCTCTGTCCTAATGGGGAATGGGTCACATGCTTTTGTTCATGGCATTGGCACGGTGGATCTGAAGTTTACTTCGGGAAAGATCGTGCAGCTGAAGAACGTGCAGCATGTCCCTTCTATGCACAAGAATCTCATTAGCGGAACCCTTCTATGTAGAGATGGGTTCAAGGTAGTTTTAGAGTCCAATAAAATAGTTGTAAGTCTGGACAATTTATAGGTAAAGGCTATGATTGTGGAGGCTTGTTCCACTTTTCTCTATTAGATTTCAATAATAAGTTTGTGAACCATATTTGCGCTAATGTTGATGATCTTGCGAGTATTTGGCATTCTCATTTGTGTCATATTAATTTTGGCTCTATGTCTCAGCTTTCCACCATGAGTTTAATTCTGAATATCACCATAGTCAAAGGTTCTAAGTGCCATAGTTGTGTGCAGTCGAAGCAACCTCGAAAGCCTCACAAGGCTGCTGAGGAGAGACACCTAGAACCTCTAGAACTCATACATTCTGATCTTTGTGAGATGAATGGGGTGTTGACAAAAGGTGGCAAGAGATACTTCATGACATTGATTGATGATGCGTCTAGATTTTGCTATGTATACTTGCTAAAAACTAAAGATGAGGCTTTAGACTACTTTAAAATATATAAGGCTGAAGTTGAAAACCAACTAGAGAGAAAGATCAAACGTCTTGGATCAGATCGTGGTGGCGAATTCTTTCCCAAAATCTTTGATGATTTCTGTGCAGAACATGGCATTATTCATGAGAGGACGCCTCCCTATTCATCCGAATCAAACATGATTACTGAAAGGAAAAACCGTATGTTGACTGACCTGGTGAATGCCATGTTAGACACTTGTGGTTTATCTAAGGCATGGTGGGGGGAGACAGTTGTTGGAACTTGCTCTCCCGGGCAAGTGGATCCAACGGGGAACTGGAAAGAGTGCAAGTAGAGTTTAACGTGGGATGACAATTGCTCTGTTAATCTGGCCTCTCAAGGGCACTATACGGGGGTATTTATAGGTACCCGAGTGTCCAACGTCCCAAGGCAAGGACGTTTATGCCCTCGGGTATCCGGACTATCCCCAGAATATTCCCATAAAGGGAGGTTATAGACCGTCATTAAAGAAAAGCTATTACAGATGAGGCCCGTAACATGCTTGTCCACGCGGGGCCCGTTACAGTGGGTCGAATTCCACGTGGGCCTCCGGGCGAGATGAGGACGCGGGACTAGCAGACTTCATCGGAGTCTAGTCTTCGTCTTGCAATGGAGAGGACGAAGGGCAACCGTGCCGATCATCTCGCCTTCGTTGGTGTAGCGAGGCGACGAAGGCTTCCCGCGAAGGGTAGCGTCTTCGCCTTCGCCCCAACATTTGCCCTCCGAGGGACGAGTTCGACTAAGTCATCTAGTGTCGAAGACGTCGCTAGATGGTGGAGACGCTACCCTCGCTCGAAGTGATCCCGCGGGGGTTTTTGAGGTGACTTTTGATTGGACGTGGCACTGTTGGACTACGAGTTTTCCGAAGCGCCGCGCCGTGTGTATAAAAAGGTCGGTGCGACTCGGGCTGACTCTTACCTTTGTGTGCGCCGGAAAACCCTAAGCTTTTGAAACCGCTCACCCGCTCGCCTGCCCTCCTTGTTCCTCTGCATCGGAGATCTGGCCCGCGTCAAGCAAACCGTGCGTTGCCACCGACGGTACGTAGCGATGTCGTCTTCTTCCTCATCTGCTGCAAATGCGTCGCTGGCCGATTCATCGTCCGAAGATACCTTGAGCGATTTGGCGGCGGTGGAGTTACAGCCGGGCCACACGATGGAGTTCGGCGTTTTGAGGATTTCCTCGGTTCGCGTGCAGGATATGCAACAGTTGGGGTATTTTAGGGACAGTGTTGGGCACGTCCCGGGTGCAGAAGAGATTCTCGAGCCTGAGGGTGAGTTAGTCATGTTTGAGGCATTCTTCATCGCCAGCCTTCGCCTACCTGCGCATCGTTTTGTGGCGGAGGTCCTGCAGAGGTTTGAGGTCCAGGTCCACCAGTTGACACCTAATGCCGTGGTGGCCTTGGCGAAGTATGTCTGGGCGATGACTTCGTATGGCAGTCAGCCTTCCGTAGAGGTCTTCGCCAAGAATTACTGTCTGCATTGGCAAAAGAGAAAGATTGGAAGTAAGATTGCACAGTTTGGATCGTGCACCTACACGTTGAGGACTGGAAAGACTTCGACGGAAGTCGTGGAATTAGTTCCCTATGCTCGCAACAAGTGGGGCAACTGGTGGGATTATTGGTTTTATGTTTCGGGAAGCGAAGTCGAAGACCTCCCAGGGCTCCCCTGGCCGTAATGTGCTCCCATTGTTATGTGGCATTCCCACCATTCGAGATGGCGGAGGATGATGAGGACGAAGGGGCCCTCCGGTGCGCTGCCCGCATGAGCAGCGGGCGTGATTTGGTTGAGGAATTCATTGGTTATGGAGTGTGGCCCCTGGCACATGGTTGGGTGCTTGGCAAAGTATGCCCTCGCCAGATGCCTACTTTGGGCCAGCAGCTGGTGCGAAGTCCGGCCTTCGCTTTGGATCTGCGCGGTCGAGACCCAGCCGCGTTCGTTCGTGAAGTGGAGGATGGGGCTGTGAGGATTGTAGGGCGGTATGCGCCGAGGACGGAGAGTCTGCGGAGTTGGGATATTCGTGGATCCAATGTTCGCTTGAATCGAGTCTTCGAGTTAAACCGTTTGCCATACGGTGGTTACCCTGGAGATGACGCTGCTGCGGCTGTTGACCACCACGGGAAAAAACAGTGGCCGTGGCTGAGGAAGGCCCTTCGCGGGAGGCTGCCCCGGCCACTAAAAAGAGAAAAATAGGTACTGCAGTGGGGGGTTGGGGGTCTCTGACCGTTTTGATGTGAAGTTGATGGGGACTTGCGCGGCCCTCGGGGGAAGGATGTCTTCGCCCGAGCACCGGGAGTCTTCGGCGCGAATACTGAAGGTTACCGGGGGTCAATGGCCAAGGAACGTTCTGATTCCCCGGGCGGCCGGCGAGGACATATTTACGTCTTGTTTGGCCTGTGTGATGAAGATTTTTCCTTATGGATGGAATATTGCTGCTGTTGTATCGGCATTGATGGACAAGGATCGTCAAGATGCGGCGTGGAAGCCCCAGGCGTTCGCTAGGGTCGGGGATCCTAGTCACGAGGTGAAGCGGGCGCGGGGAGGCGTGAAGTCCACCGCCCCTGGCAGCAGCAAACCACTGCCGGCAGCGAAGCCTGCCGTCCCTGGGCCCAGCAAGTCTTCGGCGGGTTCGAGGGCTGCCGCTTCTGGCGCGGGCAAGCCGCCCTCGGCTGAGCCCATGAAGGAGCGAAGGCCGCCGTCGCTGGTGCGCACCGACGAAGCGGCGGCGGGTGGTGCCGACTTTGACATGGACATCTGCGTGGAGGATTACCTCGTTGGTGAGTTTTTTTATGTGGGACTGGGTCTTGAACAAGGTTATGGTGTAGGGTCGGATGCGGGGCAGCTGGCTGTTGTCCCGGCTCCGGTGGCGGCCACTTCGCCTACGGTGGCGGTTGGAGCGAAGGGTACTTCGCAGGACCCATGGTCCAAATTCTGCGCCAGCGGTGAAATTTCGTCGGCCGCCGCCGCCAAAGATGTAGCGGGCTCTGCGTCCAAGCAGCTGAGGCATGCGTCGTGGCAGCTGAAGCATGTAAGCCGTCTTGGACTTTGTTAGTTCGTTGTTTTTATGTGGTTGTGAATCTGATGGATTTTTCGTGGCAGGCGACCGTCTTCGTCGACCATGTTGCGTCAGCCGCCCTGACTTCGGAGTTTGCTGCCGAGAGGCAACAACTCGAGGGTAGGATCGAGCGCCTCCAAGTGCAGCATACAGATGCTATTCGGGACAAGTCAGCTGCGGAGAACAAGAGCCGCAGGCTGGCAAACAGGCTGGCGGCTGCGAAGGCTGAGAAGGAGGATCTCAGGTGTCAGTTGGCGGAGGAGAGGAGGGACGCAAACAAAGCTTGTGCTGAGGCGCAGTCTGCGCAAGCCAAGGGCAAGCTTGCGTGGGTGGAAGCCAGTATCACCCACCAACGCGCCAAGGAGATGGAGGCGAGGCACGACGGCTGCGACCGCCTGGACAAAATGGAGGCCTCGACGCGCGCGAAGGTCGAGTGGACGCATATGCAGCTGGTGGACGCGTACCAGGAGCTGGGTGCGCGGATCGCTCCCTTTGAAGTGCCCGGTTAGGAGGTGGGCCTCCGCTTCCTTGGGTGGCTACAGGAGGAGCTGGAGGTGCTCCCGACCATTGTGACGGGCCTCATGTCCTACGCCTCCCTCATCACCTACGAGGGGGCCGTGAATGCCTTGTCTCGCGAGGGATGCGGGCACTTCGAGGTCTTCGACCAGTCAGACGGAGGCTTCGAGTGCGGAATCTTCCAGGTCGAGGACCTAGTGCTAAAGCGGTCAGCTGGGGCGCTTTTTGATAGGATGTGGGGCCCTCACGGCCAAGAGACTGTCCGGGAGAGGTCCGACCGGGCGATGGATCAGGTAAAGGTGCATTTGTGTGATTATATGTGTGGGTATGTGTGGTTTGTTGAATGAATGTGCTATTGCTCTAGATGACGCATGATGAAGAGGTCGAGGACCTCGGTGATCTAGACAACGCGCTGCCCGAGGCAACAGGGGTGGAGTTGGCGCCGCCATCCAATGCTGGCGAGGGCCCCTCGGCGACCCCCGCGCCGACTGGAGCTGGCGAAGACCCCGTGCCAACCACTGCGCTGACGGGTGAGGACGCTCCGAAAGTGGTGGGCGAACCAGCTGCCGAAGACCCAGCGGCGTCGGCCGGGCCTTCGTAGGTGGCGGAATAGGGGCTTGGGCTTTTGGTGTAAACTTTTGTTTTTGTGATACTGAACCTCGGTTGCTGCGTAGGTTCCGACGTTTGGGCCTGCGCAAGCAACCGCTGCTGGCAATACTGATTTTGTGGCGGCCTCAACCGTAGTGTCTGCCGATGATAATTTATTTGGCTCTAGATCTGAGTGTTTTGAGTCTGATGGTGAGTCTGGGAGTTTGTTTTCTTGGACGAAGGAGTCCTCGGATGAAGGCTTGGATTATTTTGCTGCGTTAGATGTGGCCGCAGCGGAGTCTTCGCCGCGTGTGGAGGGTGCCGGGGCTGCTGATCTTCCTAGTGCGAGTATTGAGTACAGGTGGTGAAGGGTGGTGTCGAAACACAGTGTGGGTGAGTTTTCGTGAAGTGGTAGGCGCCGTCGTATGGGGATGGAGCGTGGCTATCTTCGAGTAGACCGGATCGGTAAACGAGAATTGTTGCCCTCGCCGATTGGGGCGAGCATAGGTGAGGGGGATCTGCGAAATCTTTTTGAGGGTGAGGAATTGAGGATAATGATGTTCAATTATAGGGACATGGGTATCATCCTGAAGGTTGAGCCGATGTAGTATATGGTGCCCTCGCCGTGTGTATGTAACTGTAATATGTATTGTAATGTGGCCTGTTGGCCGTTTTCGCACGCCTGTGCTGATCCGGCTGCACCCGTGGGCGACTTTTGCGCAGAGTGTAGATTGACGTACTTGTTGTGCTGTTCCGGCTGCACCCTTAGGCGATTTTGGGCACGTAGTGTTTTTTCGGCGAGAGACTTCGATGGCGTATTTTGTTGTGTGCCTGTCTGGCTGCACCCTTGGGCGTCTTTCGCACGGAGCGTCTTTAATGAAAGACTTCGATTGATGCACTTGTTGTGCTGCTCCGGCTGCACCCTAAGGCGACTTTTGCACAGAGTATCTTTTTAATAAAAGACTTCGATTAACACACTTGTTGTGCTATTCCGGCTGCACCCTTAGGCGACTTTTGCACGGAGTGTCTTTTTAATGAAAGACTTCGATTAACACACTTGTTGTGCTATTCCGGTTGCACCCTTAGGCGACTTTTGCGTGGAGTGTCTTTTTCATAAAAGACTTTGATTAACGCACTTGTTGTGCTATTCCGGCTGCACCCTTAGGCGACTTTTGCAGGTATATTACATGGCTCCGCCTCGTTAAAAACCTCACCCCCCGAGAGGAAAAGAGTGCGGGCCGGAATAGTATTGTTTGGTGGATTACAAGGGCGTGTGGGCCCTAAGGGTTAATCAAAAAATTTGCGGAGATTGTCAATGTTCCAGGAGTGCTCTAAGTCTTCGTCGGAGGGCGTTGATGTAACACCTCAGGTACCTCAGGTGTTACCATGGCTAGAGCACACCTTGGTGCTAAGGACTGTGATCACATGTGGTAATAACTTAAGGAGAACATAAGAACCTTGGAGACCATGTGTTAACCAAGATTTCTAATGACCTAAGAAGTATCACTCAAGCTTTTGTGCACTTACTACCTTGGGCAAGAGGAGGGAAAACCCTAGACCTCTCTTGAACCCTATCCCCCAAAGCCATGGTTAAGAGGGGGGAGAGAGTGAGCAAATGTGCAAAACATGAGTAATCTTTAACCAAACCTTAAGTAACCTTATAACCAGCAAGTATGGGAAGGAAATATTGCAAAAAGACCCCTGGAGAAACCCCAAATCCATTCCCTAAGTAGAGAGAGAGCTAGAGCTCTCTAATTCTCTCTAAGTTAAAAACTACACCTACACTAAAGATCAACCGTGTTCACCTCGAAGCTGGCACCAAAACCACCTAAGTTCTATACCAAAAATGTGGCATACCACCTAGGGCACCCACTGGAAAAAGCTGAGCCCGAGATCTTGACGTTTGACATGCCTTGGCATGGTTTTTGTCGCGAGATGGGCATAGTGACACACCCGATTTGGCGACCGAAGATCTCCCTACCTAGGCCATATCTGCCATGGCAACTCACGGATGAGAGACAACCCTAGGTGCCAGGAAAAGACTCGCGCTGGATTTTTGCCAAGATTCGCACGTTTGCGACTTGGGTGAGCTGTGGAACACGGGCAGAAGAAAAGCTCCACGTGTTCGACGCGCTCTGTGTGCACCAGAGAACGCCCGCGCGCGCCCCGCGTCGCGCCAACGGCCAGCCGACGCCATGGCCCACACCCGTGCCTATAAAGCCCACTCAGGCGTCGACCACACTCTTCCGCGCACACTCAAACCTCACCGGAGCTCAACTCACCGTCGTTTGCCCGTACGCGGCGTGTCCGCGGCCACCCGAGCCCCTGCCGCCGTAGACCGGCCAGCCCAGCCTTTCCCAACCCCGTCCGACCCTCGGAGACGAGTGAGCACACCTCAGTGAAGCTCCCCGAGCGAGGAATGGAAGCCTGCTTCGCCGGAGAGGCCAGTCCACGGTCGCCGGAGTTCACAACCCCGCCGGAGTGCGTGGACCGGGTAATCCACCGAACCATTTTCCGATTCCTTGTGCACACGGTCTCTACGTCACCCCGTGAAGCTCACCGTGCCCTTGGATTGAACTAGATCGCCGTGGTTTGGCCGGCACACCCGCCGCCGACGAAGACACCCGCCTGCGCACGTGGACCGAGCGATTCCGGTCATCCCCGCCGTCAAGTCGTAAATCGCTGTGACCGCCAGAGCCTCCCTGAACCAACCCCACCCCTCGTCGGACCTATCTCGCCGCCGGTAAGCCGCGCCACCCTTTTCTATCTTGCGGGTACTGTTTAAACCTAAGGAGGGACCGCGGGGGAGAAGGAGAGAAGTCTGGGGGGTTTTGTGAAATGTCAGTGACTCAAATGAATAGTAACGCGGGGTATAACTAAGAGAGTTAGTTTGGAAATAACCCAGGGTCCTCGGTGTAAACTGCTTTTCCAGGAAACCCTTATTAAATCTATTTTTAAATTTGAACAGAAACTTTAATAATTCATAACTTCCGTTTAGTTAATCCAAATTTGGTCAAACCAATTTTGTTGGACTTTAAATAATGTAAACTGCTTAGGAAAAATATAAAACCCTTGAGTACTACAGAAAAACTATAAGGTTCTGATTTAATTACTGTTTTGGCCAAAAGCTAAATAATAGGGCTAAAAATAGTTGCACTATTTGACTAGGGTTAGATAAATTTGGAGAAGTTTATATCCGCCTACTGACCTGTTTAAAAATGTTAAACCTCTCTGTCCAACCCATTAAGATAATTTTTGTCATTTAATTGACAATATGCTTAAGGTTAAGAAAAATAAAAAAGGTGATTTAAATAATGAACCAGAGGGCACCCCTATTTTTATTAGGGTACTTATTCAATGTAGTTCACTAGAAAAATCTATCATACCCTGGTTTAGTATAAAATGAGTAGGATACCTTTTATTTTAATAAAATAAGGAAAACTTAGAGAAACCCTACAAAAATAACCTCAATGTGAAAACACCCCAACCCTTGGGATAATTAATGTTTTGTTAATAAGAACTTAGGAAAAATATGAAATCTGCTGTTTGACATTTTTCAAATAACAATGTAGTAGAAAGTGCCTTTTTGGCATTTAAATTTAGAAAATCATAACTAAATAACCATCCCTTAGCTTTCTGTGATTTTTGGCACAGAAACCTATTATTATTGTTAGATGCCAACAAAAATAACCCTTAGGGCAGAACTCACCCCTAATTAAGAGATGTAATGTAAAGTGGCCCATTTTACACAACTCTTGTTATTTTTGTCTAAATCATAGCCTTTATATTTTAAGCCTCAAATTCTTAAAACAGGCTAGAATAGCAAATGGCAACCCACTGTAATTTTTACAGAATTTTTGGAAAATATTAAACCACTGTCGTAGTTCAAACCTACACTAGAAACCATAAGTGGAAAATAAAGAAAGGGAAAAATGAATAATAGGAATTAGTGTAATCCTAAAACTCTTTATTAACTTGTCCACTGAAATATATATAGAGGCAGTACAAATTCCCTATGCCTATCCCTAGCAAAACCTAAACCTAGAAGTGATAAGCATAAACCATTAAAAGCCACATATGACCCGGAAACCCTAAGTTACTCATTAACTTAGTTTTTCTTCTCTTAGCATAATGTTATTAAATCCTGCATAATCATGACATACATGTTCATTGCATTTCGATAGACTGTAACCTTGTTGACGGAGAGTACGTCCTCGTGCCAGAGCAAGGAGCTGCTCAGGAGGTAGCTCCAGATCCAGCACCAGAGCCTGCACCAGAGGACCTGCCTGCCACTGCTTTGGAAGGCAAGCCCCGGTTCTATGCATAACCTGTTAATTATGCTATTTTAATTTACTTAATGATTGTAGGATTGATTGTGCACTTAAGTGTAGGAGTTGTTTGAAACCCTAGTTGCATGATCTCAGGAATCCCATTGTGGTGAATACTAGTATGCTAAGTCGAATAGTTGCTTTATTTAATTAGGATCTCGGTAGAAGACGAGTGATTTTTCTAGCACTCGCGTGAGATCAGGAATTTGTTGTATCCACTTTCATATCATCATGATACTAGTCTGTGGACAACAATCCATGGGGATTAGTTGTCTACGAGATGGAAAATTTGGAATAAGGATTAACGTGCGGATACCTGTGTCAAGCGTTTGAACGTACTAAACACATACCGAGAAATATGGTAAATCGGTAAGCCTAGTATCTGATTGAACCTGGCAGTAGACTTTGCCCCTCACGCGACCTGAGACGTGGTCTCCCATTCCGGTTATGGTGGGTACAAGTGCGGTCACTGCACGACGGCAGTCGGGATCAGTGAGGCATTGTACGCCAAGGCGGTGAGCCCTGATCTGCTGACGGGGAACTGATGGGGACGGTTGATGTGTGTGGGGACGGAGTGCCCTGGCATGTCGTGTGTTTAGGTTTACCTTGCAAGGATAAAAACTCGATTCGAATCGTCTGCTTCTCGCAGCTAATGAGACTGCTTGATCCATTGTACTGCATTGAGTAACAAGTGGAAATATGATGAGTTGATATAAGATGTTGATTGCTAATAATGTTTGCTACTATGTATGAGTAGATAGTACACATTTAGCCTTAAGAGAGTCACACTTAAATTGACAAAGATAAAACTTGACTTAGAAACTCAGCTAGTGCTTTTGGCAACCAAACCCCCACAGCCAAACAACTGCATGTCTAGAGGTAGAGGAGTAGACTCCTCACACCGGGTAAGTCTAGCTGAGTATTAGTATACTCAGCCTTGCTTGTGGCATAATTTTACAGGTTCTCTAGAGGACATGGTTGCTGGAGTGACTTGGCCATCCATCTTGCCACCGGGTTGGACTGTCGAGTGGGACCCTACCTCGGCTGAGGAGGAGCATGAGGAGTGATGGGACAGGCTTCCCCATCTCTCTGTTTATTTACCATTAGTTTTATTCCGCTGCACTTCGAACAATGATGGCTACTTTTGCAAAACTCCGATGATGATGTAATGATTTAATACTCTTTAATGCATGGGTTTATGCTTTATTGTATTTGCTCTGTGACTCACCATCGAGTGAGATTGTGGTACTTGATCCTGTCAGTGGCCGTGTCGGACTAGATCCGAGGGATTGACGGGTTATTCCCATTTAAGTGTGGTCTAGCCTCGAAGGCGGGGCTTAGGCACTTAAGTTGGAATAATTCGGGCAGTTCCGCCACAGCTGGTATCGGAGCTTGTACCACCACAGAGGAATCAATAAAATATAAATACCATCTTTTTCCAAGGTAAAACTTGATAGAAACAATATTGGATAGATAGTAGGACGAGCAGGATAGACCTAGGACGTGAAGCCTTAGGAGGATAGAAGGGTAGTTAGGTGGCTAAGTGATTAGGCCCTACATGCCACTTTAAAGGATGGGAGTTCTTCCCTATATCCTTTTACATTGTTGTGAGGTCGTTCTGGACGAGCATGCATTTTTAATTAAACAAATGGAAAATTTAGTAAGGACTTAAATTATGACCAACTAAGTTTCCCAGTACCATTTTATTTTAATTAGAGAGAAGCTGAGTCTTATTTTTATTGTTCTTTTTATAATTCTTTTCTTTTACTTACGCTTAACCGTACACAGATGGCTTCCCACGGATCCTTAGACGACGGAAATGCACTATCCCACACTGACGGGCTTGCACGTGAGGGCTTTCCCCGCATTTTGTGGGAGGTACTTCAGGGGGCCGGATACACGACGCCTCCTCAGTACGCGGTGCAGCAGTTTGAGAAGCACCGAGTGCCCCGTTGTAGGGTGAGGATGACTCTGGAGCCTCATCCCCTACAGCCAGGCTGGCGTTCATTGGACTCTGAGTCTTTTGGATACCGGGCTGAGGACACTATAGAGGCGATTGCTCTGCACGGATTAACCACTTTCTGCGGATTCCATCCCTTGGAGCTGGTTACCCACCCCATTGGCTTGTTCCCCGCCGAAAGGGAGGACGACCCAATGTGGAAGGATCGGGTGGAGCATGCCAAAGATATCTGGGCCATCTACCCAGGACAGACTGTGCACTTGACCGTACGGTGCATGAATGCTCTGTACCGTCTGCAAGTGATGCGCGGTGAGGCGATGTCCCATCTGATGGCACTATTGGAGGCGACCAAGATCACTTTGGACAACAGAGAGGAGCTCGTGGTTGATTTGTCCACTGAGATGGTGGAAAAGGACTTGCAGGTGGAGCAGCTATCCAATGATATCCAAGAGTTGGAGGAACTAGTGGGCACCAGGGAGAACACCATCGAGGTTCTCGAGGATCAGCTCCTTAACACCCAGCAGCAGCTTGCTGAGGCTAATGAGCACCTGGATATGCATCACCAGGAGATCCAGGATATGGAGGCCAACGAGGACGTCGACATTGAGGGAGGGGAGGAGCCTGCCTCCAGCGTGGACACTGCTGGCTCAGGGAGACCACCTTCCCCCGAGTCGAGTGTTGCCTCATTCGCTCACTAGATATCAGGGATAGAGTTAGGAGTTGGTGATGGTAGGACTCCTCGCAGCTAGCTTAGCTTTTGCACCCTTGGGGTACTAGACTAGATAGAGTTGAGTCTTTTTGGGACCCTTGATGTAATCGTGTTAAACTCTTTTGGAAGCATGGCTGATGGATGTTATCAGTTTTAAATTTGGAAGGAAAATTTATGCCTTTTTAAATCCTTTTTGTTTAAGTTGGACTCTATCAATTTGCTCTTGACTCTTTCGCCGCGATTAAACCTTGAACTGGAAATATGGTGTTAAGTATATATGTGGTTTTTCAGATGGCCGGGAGGCAGCGTCGTGGCCAGAATGAGCGCGTTCCTCCACCGCCGCCACCGCCTCCCACTCTGCAGGAGCTAATGGCTCAGCAGAATGAGATCTTGAGGCAGCTAGCTCAGCGTCAGCCACCACCTCAGCATTATGGTGGTGGAGACCATCAGCGTCATCCCGCGGCAGCTACCTACCAGGAGTTCCTCAGTACCCAGCCTCCCTTGTTCACAAGGGCAGAGGACCCACTTGATGCAGATGTGTGGTTAAGAGTAGTGGAATCCAAATTCCCGCTACTCCATGGAGCTTGTTCAGAGGTCACTAAAGTCAGGTTCGCCACCCAGCAGCTTCGCGGACCCGCAAGGACTTGGTGGGACCATTTTCTTGCCATGCAGCCAGAGGATCGAGAGGTGGAATGGAGAGAGTTCAAGGCAGCTTTCCGGGGACACCACATACCAGCCGAGATTATGGACCGAAAGCTCAACGAGTTTCTGGCACTCACTCAAGGCAACATGACAGTGTTGCAGTATGCTCAGGCTTTTAAAGACTTGTGCCAGTATGCTGGATATCACGCAGATACGGATGAGAAGAAGAGAGACAGGTTCAGGAGGGGGCTCAGCACTAAGCTCCGTGACCGTATCAACACCGTCAGGGCCAACAGTTACAATGAGTTGGTCAACATGGCTATCTCCCAGGAGGATTGCATCACAGCCCGACAGGCAGAAAAGAAGAGGAAGACCCCTGTGGCAGGACCCTCAGCTCAGCCATAGCGCTTCAGGATTGTGTCTGACACTCAGAGCAGGGGACCTCAGCAGCAGCAAGGGCGATGGGTGATCCGACCACAGCAGCAGCAGCAGCAGGCACCCAACCGCACCCAGTTTCTAGCTCAGAGGAACAATCAGCAGCAGCAGCAGTACCGCCAGGCAAATGACAACAGGTGTTTCACATGCGGCAACACCGGACATTATGCCAAGAATTGCCCCAGGAACCAGCAGAGGCAGGAGCAGAATGTTAATCAGAACCAAGGCAAGAGGCAGAAGGTGCAAGTGAGGCAGGGCAGGCTAAACTTCACCACCATGGCTATTCCAGAGGGAGCGCCCGTCTTGACTGGTATCTTTATAGTTTTGAATTATCCTGCTATTGTTCTTTTTGATTCTGGTGCATCACACAGTTTTATCAGTACCAAATTTAGTGCCAAGTGTCAATTTCCTTTTCACCACACCAATGGGGGCATTACAATCTCAACACCAGGAGGCAGGGTTGCCACCTATCAGATCAATAGACACGTACCAATTAAGCTGGGTAGTTTCATTTTCAAAACCACTCTCTTGATAATGGGATTGGATAGTGTGGATATCATCTTAGGGACTGATTGGTTATCACGACACCACGCGGTGATTGATGTTGCAGCCAGAGCCATAGAAATTCACTCCCTTTGGATGGCGAGATCACCTTATATCTACCCGACCAAGGTTGTACCCGTTCCTGTGCCTTCGTTATGATAGAATCCCCAGTGGAAAAGATCCCAGTGGTCTGTAACTACCCAGATGTTTTCCCAGATGAATTGCCAGGGATGCCACCTGACCAAGACATTGAGTTCGCAATCGAATTGCAACCCGGGACTGCTCCTATCTCCAAGAGACCCTATAGGATGCCTCCCGCGGAATTGGCAGAACTGAAAAAGCAATTGCAAGAGTTGTTGGACAAAGGGTTTATTCGCCCAAGTACTTCTCCTTGGGGATGTCCCGCCTTGTTCGTAAAGAAAAAAGATGAAAGTTTGAGGATGTGTGTTGACTACCGCCCTCTCAATGCGGTGACCATCAAGAACAAGTACCCACTGCCCCGCATTGATGTTCTGTTTGATCAGTTGGTAGGAGCCAAGGTGTTCTCCAAGATAGATCTTCGCTCAGGTTACCATCAGATCAAGATTCGAACCAGTGATATTCCCAAGACGGCCTTCTCAACCAGATATGGGCTGTATGAGTTTTTGGTGATGTCTTTTGGGCTGACCAATGCACCGGCTTATTTCATGTACCTAATGAACTCAGTATTCATGCCAGAGTTGGATAAGTTCGTGGTCGTTTTCATCGATGATATTCTGGTCTATTCCAAGAATGAAGACGAACACGCTGAGCACCTGCACATCGTGCTTCAGCGACTGCGCGATCATCGTCTTTATGCTAAGTTGTCTAAATGTGAATTTTGGCTGAAGGAGATTAAATTCTTGGGTCACACAATCTCTCGAGATGGGATATCAGTTGATCCTGAGAAGGTGCAAGAGGTAATGGATTGGAAACCACGACTACAGTGAAGCAAATTCGAAGTTTTCTGGGTTTGGCAGGGTATTATCGACGATTTATTCCGGATTTCTCTAGAATTGCCAAACCAATGACTGAACTGTTGAAGAAGGGAGTCAAGTATGTTTGGAGCCACAAGTGCGAAGATGCCTTTCACACTTTGAGGCAGCATTTGACAATAGCCCCAGTGCTGGCTCAACCTGACAACACCAAGCCATTTGAAGTTTATTGTGATGCTTCTGGTACGGGATTGGGTTGTGTCTTGATGCAAGATAACAGAGTCATTGCTTATGCTTCCCGAGCACTCAGACCCCATGAGCAGAACTACCCGACACATGATCTGGAATTGGCAGTTGTGGTTCATGCTCTTAAAATATGGAGACACTACTTGATGGGAGCTCACTGTAACATCTACACCGATCACAAGAGCCTCAAATACATCTTCACTCAGGTAGATCTGAACATGAGACAGAGGAGATGGTTCGAGTTAATCAAGGACTATGATTTGGAAGTGCATTACCATCCAGGCAAGGCCAATGTTGTGGCAGATGCCTTGAGCAGAAAGGCCCAGTGCAATTGTATGAGCATGGATGCAAGAGTTACCACCTTGTGTGATGAATTGTGCAAGCTGAACCTGGAAGTTGTTTCTTCAGGTGACTTAAGTTATATCTCGGTAGAGCCCACATTGCAAGAGCAGATAGTCAGGGCACAGATTGAGGATAATGGTGTTCAGGTTATCAAGGAAATGATCAAGCAGAAGGCAGAGAGATACAAGTGTGTTGGCGTTTCGAGACCGGGGGGGTCCCTAAGCCGACGAGTGAATGTCGCCGCGTGCCCCAGCCCAGATGGGTCGACGCGAGGCCGAGCGCGAAGGGGGGATGTGAGGTGGCCGGAGACAGGCGTGAGAGAGGTGGAAATCCCGCAGCCTTCGTGTTCGTCCCTCGCCCAGGTCGGGTGCGCTTGTAGTAGGGGGTTACAAGCGTCCACGCGGGAGAGGGAGCGAGCGGCTTCAAGCGAGCGCCTGTCTCGTCCTCGTCCCCGCGCGGCCAACCCTCTCTAAGAGGGCCCTGGTCCTTCCTTTTATAGGCGTAAGGAGAGGATCCAGGTGTACAATGGGGGGTGTAGCAGAGTGCTACGTGTCTAGCGGAGGAGAGCTAGCGCCCTAAGTACATGCTGTGGGGGATAGATATCCCCTGGGTCCACTAAAGAAGTAAAAGGCCTCACGAACGGCCCAAGGGCCCAATAATTCGTAAGGTCATTCTTTCGTGGGCCTAGGGAGAGACAGCCAACAAAGGAGACGTGAGACTGATTAGTGCAAACACAGGCGGCCCACAACGTCGAACGAATGGATCACAACAGAGACCCGACTTTCCCGCGCTGAAGCCCTCATGCAACAGAGCCATGCGAGGATAAGTCGGCGAAGGTTACGTAGGGATAAACTCAAGAGGTTCACTATCTTTTAGCTACTTGTTGTTATCGTATCACATGTACTGCTCCACGGCCGAGTATATAAGGCCTAGGGGGCACCCCTTCAGATCGATCGACCCTGTTCTACTGAGCCACTCACAAAAACTCTCTGCGCCCTCTATCCAGAGAATCCTCTTGTAACCACGCTCATATACTCACCAGGACGTAGGGTGTTACGCACTTCTAAGCGGCCCGAACCTGCAAATCTTGTCCATTGTCCCTCGTGCGATCGGCACGAACCATTTTGCTACAGTCGTTGACACCGTCCTACTCCTAAAAGCACCTTGAGGGGCAACCCCGGGTGTGCGGTCGGACCCAAAACACCGACAGCTGGCGCGCCAGGTAGGGGGTGTGTCGACGATCCAAGCTAGCTCAATGGCCGTCACCTTCCACAGCAAGATTACCATGCGTCCCGGATCCACATTCTGCTTCGGGACGATCTCATCCGTGGCGGACGAAGAGGGAATTCTACACCGCCTCGCGGATCTACCGGAACAGAAGTCTCCTCCAACAAACTCCGAAAATGCTGGAAAAACGCTACCTCCGGCTCTTCGGAACAAGATCGTCTCCGGGGAGGCTGGAGCTAGAAGCTCGCTGACCCGGAAGACTCCGCTGTCTACTTCCCCGACGAAAGAATGGACACAGATCATGAGAAGGAAGGAGATCAAGGAGAGGCCAGTCGTTCTTCCCGTTCCTCCGACCTCAAAGGAGAACGGAAAGAAAGTCGCCGCGGCAGCAATACCGCTCTACCCCGACGTCCTCTTCATCGGGAGAGCAGAGTCGCCCGCCGTCTCCGACGATGAACCGACCGCGCCTGGAGAAGAACCACCTCAGCGAGAATCCCGCCGACGAAGGAATCGACGCAGGAATGTTCGACGACATCACGCAGCTGGAGAACGGGATCCGGAGCAGCCTGTCTCGCGAGACGAGGTCTCAGAGATAGGAGAAACTCCGGAAGAACGCGTCTTCAGAGAACGAAGGAACTCCCGACGACGAGATCGCCGTCGGACTCAGGAGCAAGCCGAGCAAGATGCAAGGCAACGACGCGAGCCCCCGATCTTCGGGCGCAACCTGAACCCCGACTTCGCCCGAGCTATGAATACGCCGAGCGAGGTCGGAGGCGTTCTGGCCCGGATAGCTGACGGACTTCCTCGGACCCCCGATGCCGAGGGATACCGGCGCCTGTTCACTCAGGCGGCCAACCATCTTCTACCGCTCGCCCACCCGCCGAACGATCTGCGACACGCCATCAACAGTCGCCGAGACGCGCGAAGCTCTATCAATGCTTCGCGCGAACGGCGGCACGAGAACGAAATTCGCCGTCGGGAGGAGTATGACCGAGATCATGGCTTCCCGACTCAAAGCCAGGCCACCCAAACTGAGTCGGCAACAGCTTCAACTGGTGGAACCACCCGGGGACGGTCGAGGAACCACCACCGCCACTCCCCTCCCCGGGACAGACGACATCCTCGACGACAGGAGGACACGTGCGGAGTATCTGCCCTTACTCCGCGCCTTAGGGCCATCCAATGGCCTCCCAACTTCAAGGTATCCAATGTCGACAAATATGAACCTAAGCAGGATCCAGGGGGCTGGTTAGCCGTCTACACCACCGCTGCTCGGGCTGCCGGGGCATCCGAGGACGTCATGACTGCGTATCTGCCCATCGTCCTCGGGCAAGACGCGCTGCAGTGGCTACGACATCTACCCCGACACTGCATCGACGACTGGGGAGACTTCAGCCGACGTTTCACCGCCAACTTCCAGTCTCTCTCCGACAAGCCAGCGCAACCATGGGACCTCAAATCCATCAAGCGCCGGGGGGATGAGACTCTCCGGTCATACCTTAAAAGGTTCCAGACCATGAGAAACCGCATCCCCGAGGTCACGGAGGCGGCCGTGATCGAGGACTTCTACAGAGGATCTAATGACTCGGCTTTCGTCCGAGCCATACTGCAAAAGGCGCCAACCACCTCCGAAGAGCTATTCCGGGAAGCCGACCTCTACATCACCGCTGACGAGCGGGCCTAGGACCTCATCGGAGGAGCAAAGCCCACACCGGCGGCACCACGACGCGACGCGAACCAGCCGCCCGACAAGCGCTGGGAGAAGAGGCCTCGCGAAGAGGTACACGCCGCCGGACCACCCGCCTCTCGCGCCCGAGGAGGACCTCGTGGAGGCGAACGCACGCTGGACGACATCCTCGACGCCCAGTGCCCGTACCACAAGGATATGCGCCACACTCTCCGCAACTGCCGGGACTTCAAGCACTCCGTCGGGCATGGCCGACCCTTCCAACCTCTACCACCTCCTCCGCCGAGGGGAGGACCAGATGAACCACGACAGCCCCATCAGCCGGAGGAGGGGGGAGGAGGAGCTTTCCCGCGCGTTGACAGGGAGGTCAACGTCATCTTCGGCGGACATGGGTCGCAGGAGAACAAGAGACAACAAAAGCTCAACGACCGCCAGATACTGGTGGCGACCACCGGCCCTCCCGCCCCGTACCGGTGGTCGGAGCACCCAATCACGTTCACTCGGGATGATCAATGGCTCAACTTCGACCACCCGGGCAAATACCCGCTCCTCGTCGATCCGGTGATCCGAGAGAGCCGGGTGAAGAAGGTGCTAGTGGACGGGGGGAGCAGCATCAATGTCACCTTCCCCCGTACGCTTCAAGGCTTGGGAGTTCACCTCAAAGAGCTCCATGAGTCAGACACTCCTTTCTTCGGCATCGTGCCGACGGAAGGGGAATACCCACTGGGCCACATCTACATGCTGGTCACCTTCGGGACTCCGGATAACTACAGAACCGAGTTCCTGAGGTTCGAGGTGGCGAACTTCGACTGCGGGTACAACGCCATCATCGGGAGGCCAGGGCTGGCCAAGTTCATGGCCATCCCACACTATACGTACATGATACTGAAGATGCCCGGACCACAAGGAATCATAACTGTGCGCGCTGACTTCCAAGGCGCCGCGGAATGTTTCCGAGTGGCCATCCAAGCAGCCCTCACCACCAAGCCGTCAACGGTTCCTTCTACACCGGCGAACTCCAAGCCTGATGAAGACCTCGCCGTGCCGGCAAACGAAGCTCAGGCCGTGACCTCTATGCGGCCGACTGAGGACACCAAGCGGATCAACCTGGGGTTCGCTGATGAGCGCAAGACGGCCATCATCAGCTCCAGTTTGAGTGACAAATTGGAAAGCGCGCTCGTCTAGTTCCTGCAAGATAACCGAGACGTATTCGCATGGCAACCTGCGGATATGCCGGGAGTCCCAAGAGAACTGGCCGAGCACAAATTGAAGGTCTATCCCCAGGCGAGGCCGATCCGGCAAAAGCTGCGTCGTTTCACGCCCGACAAGAGAGAAGCCATTCGTGCCGAGTTAGCCCGCTTGGTCGCGACCGGATTTATTAGAGAAGTATTACACCCCGAGTGGTTAGCCAACCCTATTCTTGTACTCAAAAAGAATAAAGTGGATTGGCGCATGTGCGTCGACTATACTGATCTCAACAAACACTGTCCGAAGGATCCCTTCGGGCTCCCAAGGATAGATCAGGTGGTGGATTCCACCGCTGGATGTTCGATGCTGTCTTTCTTAGATTGCTATTCCGGGTATCATCAGATTAGTTTGGCAAAAGAAGACGAAGAAAAAATGGCATTCATCACCCCGTTTGGTGCTTTCTGTTATACCTCCATGCCGTTTGGCCTCAAAAACGCTGGAGCGACTTATCAGAGAGCTATTCAAACATGCTTAGCCGATCACTGGGGCAAGCGTGTGGAAGCTTACGTAGACGATGTGGTGATCAAAACGGAGAATCCGGAAAATTTCATCGAAGACTTACAGCTGGTTTTCAACAGCTTGAGAAGATATAGATGGAAGCTCAATCCTGAGAAATGCGTCTTCGGGGTACCAGCAGGAAAGTTACTCGGATTTATTGTCAGCCACCGGGGAATTGAAGCTAATCCAGATAAGATTGAAGCTATCATGAAGATGGAAGCTCCTCGATCGCAAAAGAAGGTTCAGCGACTCACTGGATGTATGGCAGCCCTGAGCAGATTCATATCCAGGCTGGGAGAAAAAGGTCTGCCATTTTATAAACTGCTGAAGAAGGTGGATAAGTTTCAATGGACTTCAGAGGCACAGGAAGCTCTAGACGCACTGAAGAAATTCCTGACAACGCCGCCAGTACTGAAACCGCCCCGGCGAGCTACGCCAACTCAGCCGGCTGAAGATCTGCTGTTATATATCTCTTGCACGACTCACGTGGTAAGCACTGTGTTGGTAGTCGAGCGAGTGGAAGAAGGGCATGCCTACCCGGTACAACATCCCGTCTATTTCATCAGTGAGGTTCTAGGCCCATCGAAGAAAAAGTATCCTCAAGTTCAGAAGCTATTATATGCAGTACTTCTAACTGCCCGCAAGCTGCGCCACTACTTTGACGACCACAAAGTCATAGTAGTTACTGGTTTTCCAATAGGGGACATTCTTCACAACAAGGAAGCCATTGGCCGAATAGCCAAGTGGGCTTGCGAGTTGGGGCCCCATGATATCGAGTTCCGACCTCGCACTGCCATCAAAACTCAAGCACTGGTCGACTTCGTATCAGAGTGGACAGAACAGCAAGTGCCGGATAATCCAGAAACCGCAGAAGTATGGCGAATGTATTTTGATGGCTCGCTGAAGCTGCAGGGAGCAGGAGCAGGAATTCTCTTCACTGCACCTGGAGGCGAACACCTCAAGTACGCTCTCCAATTGCTATTCCCGGCCTCTAACAACGCAGCCGAGTATGAAGCTTTGATACACGGATTAAACATCGCCATATCGCTGGGTGTCAAGAGACTGATGGTGTACGGGGATTCTCTGGTAGTCATCAGTCAGATAAACAAGGAATGGGATTGTTCAAGTGATTCAATGGGAAGATACTGCGCCACCGTCCGAAAGCTAGAAGATAAATTCGAAGGCCTGGAGTTCCATCATATAGAAAGAGATCGGAACACGGCGGCTGATGTACTGTCCAAGCTCGGATCCGGTCGGACTCAAGTCCCGCCCGGGGTCTTCATGCAAGAAATCAATCAGCCGAGCATCTCGACGGATCGAATAGAAGAGTGCAACATCATAGACCAACCCGAGTCAGACTCTGATGACTGGAGGCAACCGATTATTAAGTATATAAAGAATGAAGAAGAGCCAGATGACAAGAACTCGGCAGAGCGCATTGCCAGACAATCAGCTCACTATACACTCATTGGGGAGGTATTATACCGGAGGGGCGCGTCAGGCGTCCTCATGAAGTGCGTTCTCCCGTCCACCGGGAAACAACTTCTGGAGGAAGTCCATGCAGGGCAGTGCGGAGTACATGCAGCATCCAGAACATTAGTCGGGAAGGTTTTCAGGTCAGGATTCTATTGGCCGACGGCAAAGAATGATGCAGTCGAGCTAGTTCACAGATGCGAAGCTTGCCAGTACCTGTCAAAACAACAGCACATGCCAGCACAGCAGCTACAAACCATACCAGTAACTTGGCCTTTTGCATGCTGGGGATTGGATATGATTGGACCTTTCAAGAAAGCTCAAGGAGGATACACCCATGTATTGGTGGCAATTGACAAGTTCACTAAATGGATAGAGTTTCAGCCCATTGCCTCCTTAACCTCTGCTAAAGCCGTGGAATTCATACAAAACATAATATTCAGATTTGGGATACCGAACAGTATCATCACTGACTTGGGATCCAACTTCACCAGTTCAGAATTCTTTGACTTCTGCGAGCAAAAAAGCATTCAGATCAAGTATGCATCTGTAGCCCATCCGAGAGCCAACGGGCAGGTTGAGCGAGCCAACGGAATGATATTGGAAGCACTTAGAAAAAGGTCTTTGATAAAAATGAAAAATTCGCAGGAAAATGGATAAGAGAATTACCTTATGTTGTTTGGAGCTTGAGAACTCAACCTAGCCGGGCCCTGCATGGAAACACTCCTTTCTTTATGGTCTATGGGTCGGAGGCAGTGCTACCTGCTGATCTCAAGTTTGGGGCGCCAAGATTGATCTTCGAAAGCATAGCAGAAGCCGAAGCCACTAGGCTGGAGGATATCGACGTACTCGAGGAAGAGCGACTGAATGCGGTGATTCAATCAGCACGATACCAGCAGACTCTAAGGCGCTACCACGACAAAGCTGTGCGGCAACGTTTCTTTTCGATGGGAGACCTCGTCCTCCGCCGAATTCTAACGGGGGAGGGACGGCACAAGTTATCACCCTTATGGGAGGGACCTTTCATAGTAGCAGAAGTCACTCGTCCCGGATCATATCGCCTCACCCAAATGGATGGTACAGAAGTCGGGAACTCCTGGAACATAGAGCACCTCCGAAAGTTTTACCCATAGCTGTATCTCAAAACAGCCAGGGTGACCATGTATTCTGTATAACAGAAATACGTCATCAATAAAGAGAGATTTCAAAGATACTTGACTCATTTATGATTGACTTGCATTCTTACTTAACTCGGGGTGACCACTATGCCCTACGAACGGAGCAATCGGCTTAAGTCGGCAACGACTTAAGGCGGTGCAACATGCTCACGCTTACTTAACTCGGGGTGACCACTATGCCCTACGAACGGAGCAATCGGCTTAAGTCGGCAACGACTTAAGGCGGTGCAACATGCTCACGCTTACTTAACTCGGGGTGACCACTATGCCCTACGAACGGAGCAATCGGCTTAAGTCGGCAACGACTTAAGGCGGTGCAACATGCTCACGCTTACTTAACTCGGGGTGACCACTATGCCCTACGAACGGAGCAATCGGCTTAAGTCGGCAACGACTTAAGGCGGTGCAACATGCTCACGCTTACTTAACTCGGGGTGACCACTATGCCCTACGAATGGAGCAATCGACTTAAGTCGGCAACGACTTGAGGCGGTGCAACATGCTCACGCTTACTCTACCGGGGGTGACCACTATGCCCTACTAACGGAAGTTACCGGCTAAAAGTAATTGATGGCTTGAACCAGTATAGCGTACTCACGCTTATGCAGTTCAAGGGATGATCTCCATATCCCACAAACAAACTTCATAATCATCATGCAGCGTTACCACAAACCTGCAAACTAATAAATTCTGATACAATAAGGGAGTAATCACGTCATTCGAATGATAAGCCGATACTTGATCATGCTAACTGCGCGCTCAGAGCACGCGAACTGTTTCTTTATTTTCTAATGTCTTTCTCAGGAACGACTGACGAAGAAGGGCGATTCGAGGAATCAGGGGCAGCATTCACGTCGGCTTTTATATCTTCAGGGACAGCCACGCCGGGTCTTCTCATCAAGATTCGTCCTGCTCGAATGGCCTTGTCCAGGGCCTTATCGCACTGAGTTTTAAAAGTGACAGCAGCTTCTTCAGCAACTTTAACAGCCTGCTGAGCAGTTTCTAACTCCTGAGCAATGGATTTCTTAGAAGCTCGGAGTCCCTTGATGGTGGCGTCCTTTGCCGATAGCAACTGTGTAAGGCGGGCTACTTCATCCGAGGATTCTTGCAGTTGACGGCGCTGATTGTCAAGCTCCTCCATCGTAAAACGGTGGCTCCTCTCCAAGATGGTCAGCGAGTTGCTGGAATCTCGGTACAATCTGTCCAAATTATCGCGAGAAGCGGCAAGGATGCGTTTTTCCTCCTACAAGCAAAAATCAACTCATTCAGAATCCAAGAGCATCATAAGGCGAAGCACAGATTCGTAAGCTACCTTCTCAGAGTCAAGCTGGACATGAAGGGAGGAACTCAGAGCGTTGGCATCATCCAAAGCCGCAGAGACCTGACTCAACTCGATCTGACTTTGAGAATACTACTCCTCGAGGTCAGCGCATCGTCGAGCCATTTCGGCTTGATCTTGAGAGTGTTTTTCTTCAAGAACTGTGATCTGCCGAGTCATCCCTATCAAGAAGTATTCAAACAAAATGAGGTCAGAAGGTAAAACAATCCACGGGCAAGAACAAAGAAGAAGAAGAAAGGACACTAACCAGCATTAGCGGCCTCCAACTCAGATACACGACTCCGAAGCAACACCGGATTCCAACGCTCAAGAGATGAAGCCACCTCCGGGATGGAAGCACCCTGTGACTTCAGCTGGCCGACCATTCCATCCACCAAAGCCTGATAAGAAGAGCGGATGATCATAATGGCAACAATTCACGCAACATAAAGATCCAACTAAAGCACAGCACAGCACCTGGAGGTTGGAGAAAAGCGAAGGGATCCCCAAGTCATTCGAAATCGGCTGATGACCAGGTGCCAGACCACCACTCGAAGCAGTTTGCAGCAGACCAGCAGGAACAAGCTCAGTACATTCAGCAGAGTTTAACTCCAGACCAGTGGGGATGCTGCCCTCCAAAGCGACCCCCTGATCCGGAGTCCGAGCCACCATCATGCCGCCAGAGTGTGGAGGTGAACCCACATGAACATCCATGGAAGTGCAGGAGGGAGACCCCGCTCGGACACCCTCGGGGGCTGGGTCAAGGTTGGCACTGCCCACTTGAGCCGGGTCACCCCCGGCAACACCCTCGAGGGCTGGGTAGTGGCCTACACTCCTCGCCTGAGTTGAGTCCTCCCCGGCGACACCCTCGGGGGCTGGGCACATGTCAGCACTATTCAAAGGATCCAAGCTCTCTGCCGTGACCACCTCTAAGGTCGACGGGCCTTCAGCTGTTTCCACAGGATCAGGACGGTCCAAGTCATTATCCCGGCCCTCGAGATCGTGCTCTAAGGTCGACGAGGCACGGGACGACCTCAACCCAGCATCTGGCACGGCTGCACAAGTTTCTGTTGCATCAACGTCTGCAGGTTCCAACAGCAAGTTCTCAGGGACCATATCCTCTAGAGCTTGATCAAAATTGGCCATGGACAGTTCTTGCAGACCAATAAGAGCAGACAAGGCAGGAGAAGGAACCCCACTACTACCACCGCTAGCGACGAACTGCCGACTGTTCTTCCGAGTTAATGGAGTTTCATTCTCTTCCTCCTCATCTTCCACAGCAACAGCACAAACAGCATCCTCATTGGGGTCAGCAGCAGGCGGAGCGCACCCATTGGGATCAATGTCAGCAAGACCAGTTGCAGTCATTTCTTCGGCAGTAGGAGCTAAGGTGCTGGCATCCTCATCAAAGCTAGACACTCGCCGGAGGCGCCTTCTTTTCCTTTTCTGCTCATCAGCAGAAGGCTCGGGCTGACTGGTTCGGCTGGGACGCCTCGGGCGAGTATTGGCAGGTTTCGAGACATCCAAGGTCGCATCAACCTCTGGAAGCGGCACCACTGCCAATGTACCATCAGGAGCAGTATCAGATGAATCCTCAGCTAGCAGATCGAGCATGTCATTTATGTCTGCGTCACTAGGGTTCAGGGGCACTTCAAAATAAATCTGCCGTTCATCATCAGGTATCTCCCCGAGCGAAGCAACTAAGGAACGGACCTCTTCAGCAGAAGGTCGAACTCTAAGACCCAAATTGCTATCCGTCACGGGCGGATTGGACACAAAAAGAGTGAAATCTTTGGGAGAAAGCAGGTTCCAAGCCGAGTATGCCACTGGAGCTCCAACGTTTGAAACCTTACCCCTGAGGATCATCTCGAGTCGGCTCACCAAATCAACAGAAGGAATTCTCCTATTAGTAACTCGAGTTGAGTCGGCCAGCCCTCGGTAAAGATATGCCGGATAGGCCCTGTCCTTCAGCGGCTGAATGTTTTTGAAAACAAAATCTGTGACCACGGCTTCGGCAGTCAGACCTCTCTCTTTCAGTAATCCAACCTCAGTAAGCAACACGCCCGCCTCGGCTACTTCTTGGTCCGTGGGAGACTCAGTCCAACTCGGAGTACGAACATCTGCCTGTCTCCCTGAGCGAGGAGGGAGAGAATTTCCATAATTATCCATTATAAACCACTCCAGACGCCAACCTTTAATGCTGTCCTTGAGGGGTATCTCGAGATACTCAGTCTTTCGCCCCCGGCACATCTCTAAACTGGCACCTCCGACCAATTGATGCTGCCCCCCGGCCATCCCAGGACGGCAGTGATACAGATACTTCCACAAGCCAAAATGCGGCAGCACGCCAAGATAAGCTTCGCAAAGGTGAACGAAAATAGAGATTTGGAGAATGGAGTTAGGGTTCAAGTGAGTCAGGTTGATGTGATAAAAATCAAGGATACCACGGAAAAAAGGAGATATGGGAAGGCCGAGGCCGTGAAGAAGAAAAGGAGTGTAAACCACTGACTCGTGGGTATCTTCGGTTGGGACAGTGGTCCCGTGGCAAGAACGCCAAGAACAGAGTTCCCGTGGAGGGAGAACCCCGATGGAAACAAGGCGGAGAAGCTCAACTTCAGAAATCACAGACATATGGTTACCTGCGAAGGGTAACTGACTGTTGGGGTCGATGGCGGGGATCACTGCGGCAGACGAGTTCGCGGTCTTCCTCTTGGGCGCCATCTTGTTTCTCGCTGGCGAAACAGAGCAGGAGGCGAGTGGCAGAGAAGACTCAGATGCGGAAATGCAAGAACTAGGGCACGGAAAGCAAAGGCGGCTAAAAGCGCGACTCTTAAGGGATATTCTTGAGCCAGATACCTTTTCAAAAGTGCCACCTCATCACTCGGCCGTTTTCCTCAAATTAACTCGAGAAGCTGGCTATCACTCGGCGCTGCCTCTAAAACGCCGATCACGAGTTCAATCGCTCGGCATTACTTCTAAAATGCCGACGCCGACCTTCAATCACTCGGCGCTACCTCTAAAACGCCGACCACGTGTTCGATCGCTCGGCATTACTTCTAAAATGCCGACGCCGACCTTCAATCACTCGGCGCTGCATCTAAAGCGCCGACCACGTGTTCAATCGCTCGGCATTACTTCTAAAATGCCGACGCCGACCTTCAATCACTCGGCGCTGCCTCTAAAACGCCGACCACGTGTTCGATCGCTCGGCATTACTTCTAAAATGCCGACGCCGACCTTCAATCACTCGGCGCTGCCTCTAAAGCGCCGACCACGTGTTCGATTGCTCGGCATTACTTCTAAAATGCCGACGCCGACCTTCAATCACTCGGCGCTGCCTCTAAAACGCCGACCGCGTGTTCAATCGCTCGGCATTACTTATAAAATGCCGACGCCGACCTTCAATCACTCGGCGTTATTTCTAAAATACCAGCCCCGTATTTTGTCACTTGGCATTACTTCTAAAATGCCAATGCCGACCTTCTATCATTCGGCATTGCCTCTAAAACGCTGGTCTTGTGTTCGATTGCTCAGTGTTACTTCTAAAACGCTGATGTCAATCTTCACTATCGCTCGGCGCTGTTTCTACTATATCAAAAGAATCGTTTCAACATTCAGCAAAAGCAGTGACAAGTCATCAAAAAGAGGGGATAAACGACAATCTTCATTAAAGGGAAGTTGACGAGCTTACAAACCAACTCTTTATGAGTTGGTACTTCCCTAATTCTACTCTACATTACTACTACTACTAAACTACATTATACTACTCTACACTACTACTACTACTAAATTATACTAATTACTACTACATTATTCTAGCTATACTAAACTATACTAATATCTAAGAAGACCAGTGGCACCTAGCCACTGGCCCTGCCCCTGCCGCCGCTGCTGCCCTTGGTGCTGCCCCTGCTGCTGCCCTTGGTGCTGTCCCTGCCGTCGCCGCCGCCTCTGCCGCTGCCGTCGCCGTCGTCGTCATCATCGTCGTCGTCTTCACCCTCGTCGCCGCCGTCCGAGTCCTCCTCATCCGAGGAGTACTCCGACTCATCCGAGCCTTCGAGCCCGGCGCGCTCGACGGCCCGGATGTATGTCCAGACCTCCGCAGCTATCCCCTGGGAGTCGTCCGAGTCATCGGACGACGCCGGGGGAGAGACGGGAGCCGGAGACCCCTCGGGCTCGGAGGAGAACTCCTCCTCCGAGTACTCTGAATCACCAAACTCCTCCGATGGAGGAGTCGGCTCACGCTTGCGCTTGTTGTTCTTGCCCATGGTTAAAGCTTTGGGAGAGAAGAAAGGGAAGAGGCAGTAAGGAGCAGCGAAGAGATGTGAAGAAACCAGAGAAGCAAAGGGGTTATTTATAGAAGGGAAAGGCAACCGCTCACTTCTAACCGCGGTCACTGAACAGTCGCAAGGCATTCAATAAGCACTTCCACCCACCCGAAGACACGTCAGACGGCGGACGCCGTTTCATGCAACACTACACCCATTGGGACTCCAGTCAACAGCGCGAAGGATATGATTACACTAGCCGTCCCACCGCATTACTACTCAGAGGCAACTGGCTAAAACACTCAGCGTACCAAGCCGTCCCTTGCCCACACCCATTGGGGGGGGACGCCCAGGAATTATCGGTATATTTTTCAAACGGTCACATCTGTGCAGAGCATGCAGTGAATACCTCAAGACAAAAATGAGATATCAGTAAGGATCAGAGGAAAGCCAAATATAACCAGCAAAGTACAAGATATGGCCGACAGAAGCGACGTGAAGACTAGACAGAGAACGTCCGTCAAACGTCCAATCAATCGCAGAAGCAAATAAATTGCACTACCTAGCAAGATATGGATGGATTGCAAACTCGGCTTCTAAAGACAAAATATACGCTGACCTGGGCAGCAAAATATTGATGACATAATGCTGACCTCCAAAGCATAATGCAAAATAGCCTCATGCCAGTTTTCGCAAGTGAAAGGAAGACCTTCGAATGGATTATCCTTAAAAAATCCATTTGAAGGTCGGGGGCTGCACCCATTGGGTGCACCTCCGGTGCACCCCATGGAATATTATTCTAAACCGGTATAGCGCCGACTTCTAAGGCGTAGAGCAAGATCGAAAAGACTAATCCTTAACCGAAATACAAGAGTACGAATGAAGATAACCTTTGGAAGAAGACCTTCGAGTAGATTATCTTCTAAAATCTACTCAAAGGTCGGGGGCTACACCCATTGGGTGCACCCCCGGTGCACCCAATGAATTCCGGAGTCTTACAATCCAAAATGCCGACCTCTAAGGCACAAGCACAAAGCCGAACTTTGGTCGGACGAGTGATCAAAACCAGAGAAGACAGCAAGGAATCATTTTTTGGACCTTGGATCTTTGAGTTGATTACCTCTAAATCAACCCAAAGATCGGGGGCTTGTGGGGGATAGATATCCCCTGGGTCCACTAAAGAAGTAAAAGGCCTCACGAACGGCCCAAGGGCCCAATAATTCGTAAGGTCATTCTTTCGTGGGCCTAGGGAGAGACAGCCAACAAAGGAGACGTGAGACTGATTAGTGCAAACACAGGCGGCCCACAACGTCGAACGAATGGATCACAACAGAGACCCGACTTTCCCGCGCTGAAGCCCTCATGCAACAGAGCCATGCGAGGATAAGTCGGCGAAGGTTACGTAGGGATAAACTCAAGAGGTTCACTATCTTTTAGCTACTTGTTGTTATCGTATCACATGTACTGCTCCACGGCCGAGTATATAAGGCCTAGGGGGCACCCCTTCAGATCGATCGACCCTGTTCTACTGAGCCACTCACAAAAACTCTCTGCGCCCTCTATCCAGAGAATCCTCTTGTAACCACGCTCATATACTCACCAGGACGTAGGGTGTTACGCACTTCTAAGCGGCCCGAACCTGCAAATCTTGTCCATTGTCCCTCGTGCGATCGGCACGAACCATTTTGCTACAGTCGTTGACACCGTCCTACTCCTAAAAGCACCTTGAGGGGCAACCCCGGGTGTGCGGTCGGACCCAAAACACCGACACATGCCGTTGTGGCAGCCGGAGAGATTTTGGCACCCAGCTGGTGTGATGTCGTGGCCGTCGGAGGAGTGCTGGAGCCTGGCGGAGGGACATCTGTCGGAGCTGTTGAGTCTTTGCTGACGTCCTCTTGCTTCCGTAAGGGGGCTGAGAGCCGCCGTCGTCACAGAGTATGCGGGGCGCCATCATTGCCTATCTGGCGGAGCGAGCCAGATGGGACGCCGGTCTTGTTCCCCGTGGCCCGAGTCAGCTCGGGGTAGGGTGATGATGGCGCCTCCTGTTGACGTGGCTGGTCTGCGCCCTAGGTTGGGCGGTGTGGAAGCTCCTCCGAGATCGAGTCTGTCTCCCGTGGCTGAGGTCGAGTCCGAGCCCCTGGTTCGGGCGAGGCGGAGACCGTCGGCTGAGGCCAGGGTGGAGTCTGAGCCCTGGGGTCGGGCGGAGCGGAGTTTGTCGTCTTCTGGGGCTGAGCCCAAGTCCGAGCCCTGGGTCAGGTGGAGCGGAGTTCGTCGTCTTCTCGGACTTAGCCCAAGTCCGAGCCCTGGGTCGGGCGGAGCGGAGTTCGTCGTCTTCTGGGACTTAGCCCGAGTCCGAGCCCTGGGTCGGGCGGAGCGGAGTTCGTCGTCTTCTGGGACTTAGCCCAAGTCCGAGCCCTGGGTCGGGCGGAGCGGAGTTCCCCGTCTTCCGGGGCTTAGCCCGAGTCCGAGCCCTGGGTCGGGCGGAGCGGAGTTCGCCGTCTTCCGGGGCTTAGCCCGAGTCTGAGCCCTGGGTCGGGCGGAGCGGAGTTCGTCGTCTTCTGGGACTTAGCCCGAGTCCGAGCCCTGGATCGGGCGGAGCGGAGTTCGCCGTCTTCCAGGGCTTAGCCCGAGTCCGAGCCCTGGGTCGGGCGGAGCGGAGTTCGCCGTCTTCCGGGGCTTAGCCCGAGTCCGAGCCCTGGGTCGGGCGGAGCGGAGTTCACCGTCTTCTGGGGCTTAGCCCGAGTCCGAGCCCTGGGTCGGGCGGAGCGGAGCTTCCTATGGTGCCTGCGGCCGGGCCTGACTGCCTGTCAGCCTCACTCTGTCAAGTGGCACCACAGTCGGAGCGGCGCAGGCGGCGCTGTCTTTTTGTCAGGCCGGCCAGTGGAGCGGCGAAGTGACGGCGGTCACTTCGGCTCTATCGGCTGAAGGGCGCGCGTCAGGATAAAGGTGTCAGGTCACCTTTGCATTAAATGCTCCTGCGATTTGGTCGGTCGGTGCGGCGATTTGGTCAGGGTTGCTTCTTGGCGAAGACAGGGCCTCGGTCGAGCCGGAAATATGTTCGCCGCTGGAGGGGGGCCTCGGGCGAGACGGAGATCCTCCGGGGTCGGCTGCCCTTGTCCGAGGCTAGGCTCGGGCGAGGCGTGATCGAGTCCCTCGAATGGACTGATCCCTGACTTAATCGCACCCATTAGGCCTTTGCAGCTTTATGCTGATGGGGGTTACCAGCTGAGAATTAGGAGCCTTGAGGGTACCCCTAATTATGGTCCCCGACAAAGTGCTTCCGGCAGGACAGCAAGGGAATTCTATGGTTTGGAGATCGATTGGTTGTTCCCAAGGAACCTGAGCTCAAAAAGAAGATATTGGATGAAGCTCACCTTTCAAAATTCTCCATGCACCCTGGTAGCAACAAAATGTATCATGATCTCAGATCTTTATATTGGTGGACCAGAATGAAAAGGGAAATTGCCAAGTATATATCCGAGTGTGACACTTGCCAGAGGATAAAAGCTAGTCACTTGAAGGCAGCAGGCCCTTTGCAACCTCTTCCCATACCATCTTGGAAATGGGAGGACATTTGCATGGACTTCATAGTGGGATTGCCCAATACCTCCAGGCACCATGATTCTATTTGGGTTATTGTGGACAGATTGACCAAGACAGCTCATTTCTTGCCAGTGCATACCACCCACAAGACAGAGAGGTATGCAGAAATTTATGTTGATCAAATAGTGCGATTGCATGGTATTCCAAAGACCATTATATCTGACAGAGGAGCACTGTTTGTGGCACGCTTTTAGGAGCAGCTGCAAGAATCACTTGGGACCCATGTCATACGAAGCTCAGCATACCATCCCCAAACAGATGGCTAGACAGAAAGGGTAAACCAGATTTTTGAAGATATGTTAAGGGCATGTGTACTGCACTACGGAAAAGATTGGGACAAGTGTCTTTCTTTGGTAGAGTTTTCTTACAATAACAGCTACCAATCCAGTCTAAAGATGGCACCTTTTGAGGCTTTATATGGGAGAAGATGCAGAACCCCGCTGAATTGGTCTCAAGCAGGAGAAAGGGAAATATTTGGGCCAGACTTGGTGCTTGAGGCAGAGGAAAAGGTCAGGGTTATTACAAAGAACTTAGAAGCTGCTTAGGCCAGGCAAAAGAGCTATCATGACAAGAGGCGAAAGCCTCTACAGTTTGAGGTGGGAGATCATGTTTATCTTAAGGTGTCACCCACCAAGGGTGTCCAGAGATTCGGGATTAAGGGCAAGTTAGCTCCTCGCTACATTGGACCCTATGAGATCAAGGCAAGTTATGGACCCGTAGCCTATCAATTGGAATTGCCACCTCACATGTCAGCAGTTCACAATGTGTTCCATGTATCTCAACTGCGGAAATGTGTTCGCCTACCCACTGAAGTGCTGCCAGAACCAGACATTGAGATAGAACCAGACTTGTCCTATCAAGAGTACCCCGTCAAGGTATTAGATCAGAAGGAGAGATCAACTCGGGCAAGGTCGATCCGAATGTATAAGGTTTAGTGGAGTCACCACTCAGCAGAAGAAGCTACATGGGAGACTGAGGATTTTCTACGCTCTCGCTTCCCCAACTTTCTGCCCAAAGGAGTCGGTACGTACCCCAAAACCCCACCCCCACCTGCCCTTTGAATTCAATTATAAGAAAAAAACTTAGATAACAAGGATAGTCTAAGTTGTGTATTTAACTTAAAAAGGGCTTCCTTCTGAAGTTGCAAAGAGAATGACATTCGAAGAGCAGTTAACAAGAGAAACTTGAGTATAAGAAAGAGTAGCACACCCGTGTGCCTCGTAGCACCCTCTAGAGGACTCTGCCTAAAAATCTCGGGACGAGATTCCTTTAAGGGGGGAGGGCTGTAACACCTCAGGTGTTACCATGGCTAGAGCACACCTTGGTGCTAAGGACTGTGATCACATGTGGTAATAACTTAAGGAGAACATAAGAACCTTGGAGACCATGTGTTAACCAAGATTTCTAATGACCTAAGAAGTATCACTCAAGCTTTTGTGCACTTACTACCTTGGGCAAGAGGAGGGAAAACCCTAGACCTCTCTTGAACCCTATCCCCCAAAGCCATGGTTAAGAGGGGGGAGAGAGTGAGCAAATGTGCAAAACATGAGTAATCTTTAACCAAACCTTAAGTAACCTTATAACCAGCAAGTATGGGAAGGAAATATTGCAAAAAGACCCCTGGAGAAACCCCAAATCCATTCCCTAAGTAGAGAGAGAGCTAGAGCTCTCTAATTCTCTCTAAGTTAAAAACTACACCTACACTAAAGATCAACCGTGTTCACCTCGAAGCTGGCACCAAAACCACCTAAGTTCTATACCAAAAAATGTGGCATACCACCTAGGGCACCCACTGGAAAAAACTGAGCCCGAGATCTTGACGTTTGACATGCCTTGGCATGGTTTTTGTCGCGAGATGGGCAGAGTGACACACCCGATTTGGCGACTGAAGATCTCCCTACCTAGGCCATATCTGCCATGGCAACTCACGGATGAGAGACAGCCCTAGGTGCCAGAAAAAGACTCGCGCCGGATTTTTGCCAAGATTCGCACGTTTGCGACTTGGGTGAGCTGTGGAACACGGGCAGAAGAAAAGCTCCATGTGTTCGACGCGCTCTGTGTGCGCCAGAGCACGCCCGCGCGTGCCCCGCGTCGCGCCAACGGCCAGCCGACGCCATGGCCCGCGCCCACGCCTATAAAGCCCACTCAGGCGTCGACCACACTCTTCCGCACACACTCAAACCTCACCACAGCGCAACTCACCGTCGTTTGCCCGTACGCGGCGTGTCCGCGGCCACCCGAGCCCCTGCCGCCGTAGACTGGCCAGCCCAGCCTTTCCCAACCCCATCCGACCCTCGGAGACGAGTGAGCACACCTCAGTGAAGCTCCCCGAGCGAGGAATCGAAGCCTGCTTCGCCGGAGAGGCCAGTCCACGGTCGCCGGAGTTCACAACCCCGCAGGAGTGCGTGGACCGGGTAATCCACCGAACCATTTTCCGATTCCTTGTGCACACGGTCTCTACGTCACCCCGTGAAGCTCACCGTGCCCTTGGATTGAACTAGATCGCCGTGGTTTGGCCGGCACACCCGCCGCCGACGAAGACACCCGCCTGTGCACGTGGACCGAGCGATTCCGGCCATCCCCGCCGTCGAGTCGTACATCGCTGTGACCGCCAGAGCCTCCCTGAACCAACCCCGCCCCTCGCCGGACCTATCTCGCCGCCGGTAAGCCGTGCCACCCTTTTCTATCTTGCGGGTACTGTTTAAACCTAAGGAGGGACCACGGGGGAGAAGGAGAGAAGTCTGGGGGGTTTGTGAAATGTCAGTGACTCAAATGAATAGTAACGCGGGGGTATAACTCAGAGAGTTAGTTTGGAAATAATCCAGGGTCCTCGGTGTAAACTGCTTTTCCAGTAAACCCTTATTAAATCTGTTTTTAAATTTGAACAGAAACTTTAATAATTCATAACTTATGTTTAGTTCATCCAAATTTGGTCAAACCAATTTTGTTGGACTTTAAATAATGTAAACTGCTTAGAAAAAATATAAAACCCTTGAGTACTACAGAAAAACTATAAGGTTTTGATTTAATTACTGTTTTGGCCAAAAGCTAAATAATAGGGCTAAAAATAGTTGCACTATTTGACTAGGGTTAGAAAAATTTGGAGAAGTTTATATCCGCCTACTGACCTGTTTAAAAATGTTAAACCTCTCTGTCCAACCCATTAAGATAAATTTTGCCATTTAATTGACAATATGCTTAAGGTTAAGAAAAATAAAAAAGGTGATTTAAATAATGAACCAGAGGGCACCCTTATTTTTATTAGGGTACTTTATCAATGTAGTTCACTAGAAAAATCTATCATACCCTAGTTTTGTATAAAATGAGTAGGATACCTTTTATTTTAATAAAACAAGGAAAACTTAGAAAAACCCTACAAAAATAACCCAAAGGTGAAAACACCCCAACCCTTGGGATAATTAATGTTTTGTTAATAAGAACTTAGGAAAAATATGAAATCTGCTGTTTGACATTTTTCAAATAACAATGTAGTAGAAAGTGCCTTTTTGGCATTTAACTTTAGAAAATCATAACTAAATAACCATTCCTTAGCTTTCTGTGGTTTTTGGCACAGAAACCTATTATTACTGTTAGATGCCAACAAAAATAACCCTTAGGGCAGAACTCACCCCTAATTAAGAGATGTAATGTAAAGTGGCCTATTTTACACAACTCTTGTTATTTTTGTCTAAAGCATAGCCTTTATATTTTAAGCCTCAAATTCTTAAAACAGGCTAGAATAGCAAATGGCAACCCACTGTAATTTTCACAGAATTTTTGGAAAATATTAAACCACTGTTGTAGTTCAAACCTACACTAGAAACCATAAGTGGAAAATAAAGAAAGGGAAAAATGAATAATAGGAATTAGTGTAATCCTAAAACTCTTTATTAACTTGTCCACTGAAATATATATAGAGGCAGTACAAATTCCCTATGCCTATCCCTAGCAAAACCTAAACCTAGAAGTGATAAGCATAAACCATTAAAAGCCACATATGACCCGGAAACCATAAGTTACTCATTAACTTAGTTTTTCTTCTCTTAGCATAATGTTATTAAATCCTGCATAATCATGACATACATGTTCATTGCATTTCGATAGACTGTAACCTTGCTGACGGAGAGTACGTCCTCGTGCCGGAGCAAGGAGCTGCTCAGGAGGTAGCCCCAGATCCAGCACCCGAGCCTGCACCAGAGGACCTGCCTGCCACTGCTTTGGAAGGCAAGCCCCGGTTCTATGCATAACCTGTTAATTATGCTATTTTAATTTACTTAATGATTGTAGGATTGATTGTGCACTTAAGTATAGGAGTTGTTTGAAACCCTAGTTGCATGATCTCAGGAATCCCATTGTGGTGAATACTAGTATGCTAAGTCGAATAGTTGCTTTATTTAATTAGGATCTCGGTAGAAGACGAGTGATTTTTCTAGCACTCGCGCGAGATCAGGAATTTGTTGTATCCACTTTCATATCATCATGATACTAGTCTGTGGACAACAATCCATGGGGATTAGTTGTCTACGAGATGGAAAATTTGGAATAAGGATTAACGTGCGGATACCTGTGTCAAGCGTTTGAACGTACTAAACACATACCGAGAAATATGGTAAATCGGTAAGCCTAGTACCTGATTGAACTTGGCAGTAGACTTTGACCCTCACGCGACCTGAGACGTGGTCTCCCATTCCGGTTATGGTGGGTACAAGTGTGGTCACTGCACGACGGCAGTCGTGGTCAGTGAGGCATTGTACGCCAAGGCGGTGAGCCCTGATCTGCTGACGGGGAACTGATGGGGACGGTTGATGTGTGTGGGGACGGAGTGCCCTGGCATGTCGTGTGTTTAGGTTTACCTTGCAAGGATAAAAACTCGATTCGAATCGTCTGCTTCTCGCAGCTAATGAGACTGCTTGATCCATTGTACTGCATTGAGTAACAAGTGGAAATATGATGAGTTGATATAAGATGTTGATTGCTAATAATGTTTGCTACTATGTATGAGTAGATAGTACACATTTATCCTTAAGAGAGTCACACTTAAATTGACAAAGATAAAACTTGACTTAGAAACTCAGCTAGTGCTTTTGGCAACCAAACCCCCACAGCCAAACAGCTGCATGTCTAGAGGTAGAGGAGTAGACTCCTCACACCGGGTAAGTCTAGCTGAGTATTAGTATACTCAGCCTTGCTTGTGGCATAATTTTACAGGTTCTCTGGAGGACATGGTTGCTGGAGTGACTTGGTCGTCCATCTTGCCACCGGGTTGGACTGTAGAGTGGGACCCTACCTCGGCTAAGGAGGAGCATGAGGAGTGATGGGACAGGCTTCCCCATCTCTCTGTTTATTTACCGTTAGTTTTATTCCGCTGCACTTCGAACAATGATGGCTACTTTTGCAAAACTCCGATGATGATGTAATGATTTAATACTCTTTAATGCATGGGTTTATGCTTTATTGTATTTGCTCTGTGACTCACCATCGAGTGAGATTGTGGTACTTGATCCTGTCAGTGGTCGTGTCGGACTAGATCCGAGGGATTGACTGGTTATTCCCATTTAAGTGTGGTCTAGCCTCTAAGGCGGGGCTTAGGCACTTAAGTTGGAATAATTCGGGCAGTTCCGCCACAGTTGATAGCCTGTACGCGTTGGGGGATGCCTTCGTCTTGACGATGAATGGACCCTCCCATTTCGGCTCTAGCTTGCCTTTGTGACGCTGTCCGGGTGGTCCGACGAGTACTAGGTCTCCTTTGTTGAACTCTCTTGGGATGACCGCGTTGTCGCGCCAGGCCTTGGTTTGAGCTTGGTATTTGTTGAGGGCCTGCAGGGCGAGGACGCGGTCTCCGTCGATGAGGTCTTTAGACATTGGTTCATCGACGTCGGGGACTGCTGATGTGCTTGTTTGGGGCGACCCATGCTTTATCTCCTGCGGCGTCATGGCCTCTCATCCATATAATAGACGAAAAGGTGTGAATCCGGTTGCCCGACATTCAGTCGTGTTTAGGGCCTAGACCACTTCAGGTAGTTGGTCGGCCCATTTACCCTTCTTGTCGTCGAGAAGTCTTTTCTTGATGGCGGTGAAAATCTTGCTGTTGGCGCGCTCGACGACGCCGTTAGATTGCGAGTGGTATATCGAGGCGAAGGCAGGTTTGGTGCCGATGGAGAGGCAGAAATCCCTGAAGTCCTGGCTGTCAAACTGTTTGCCGTTGTCGACTGTGAGCTCGGACGGGACTCCGAATCAGCAAACAATGTTTTGCCAGAAGAACTTTTGGGCAGTCTTGGACGTTATTGTGGATACTTCCCTGGCCGCGATCCACTTGGTGAAGTACTCGACGGTGATGAAGGTGAATTTGAGGTTCCCTTGAGCCGTAGGTAGTGGTCCGACAATATCCAGCCCCCAGCGTTGAAGTGGCTAGGTGTGGGCGATCAGCTTGGTGAACTGCGAAGGGTTGCCCGAGCAGGGAGAAAACTTCTGGCATGCTTCGTAAGACCTCGTGACTCGATTCATGGCATAGATTATTGCGGGCCAGTAAAATCCTTGGCGGATTACCTTGGCAGCGAGGGCCCTGGGCCCTGAGTGGGACCCGCAAGTTCCGTTGTGGACTTTGCGAAGGATTTGAATGCATTTGGTTTCGGTCACGCATTTTAGCATGGGTTGACTGATCCCCTTTTTGTATAGCTGGCCCCCGACTAGTACGAAGTCCCGGCTTCGGTGCTTGAGGTGCTTGGCCTCATTGACGTCACTTGGCTGGTAATATCCTTGCAGAAACAAGGTTATTGGGGCCCGCCAATCTTCAGTCATAATGAGGTTGACGATGCGATGGCCCTCGGCGTCGTTGGTTACTTGTAAGGCCTCTGGGTTGCGGACGGCTGGTGTGCCAATGACGTGGTAAAACACGTCGGAGGGCAAGGTCTCGCTTCTGGCCGCTGCCTTAGCCAACGCATCGACCTCTTCGTTCCTGGCGCGGTCCACATGCTGTAGGGTGAAGCCCTTGAATTGTCTCTCGAGACTGCGAACAACCGTGAGGTACTGCATGAGTGTGGGGTCTTTTGTTGAATATTCTTTTTCGACCTGGCCGACAACTACTTTGGAATCTGTCTTGATTATGCAGGTGGTGACACCGAGCGCTCTCAGCTTGCGAAGGCCCAGGATGATGGCTTCGTATTCTGCTATGTTGTTGGTGCATCTGTCGGACTCCAAAGCGAAGCTAAGGCATGCTGCGTATCTGTGCTTGACGCCTGTGGGTGATGTGATAATTGCAGCTGCGCCTGCCCCCACATGGCACCATGCGTCGTCGCAGCAGATGGTCCACACCTTCTCTGGAGGTTCTTGCTGTCGTGTCGGCCCAGTCCAGTCGACGATGAAGTCTGCCAGGACCTGCGACTTGATTGCTGTCCTGGGTTCGAAGGTGATGTGGTACCCGGAGAGTTCGGCTGCCCATTTAGCGATTTGGACGGACGCCTCCGGGTTTCTGAACAGTTCTCCCAGTCCCCTGTCCGAGGTGACCCACACCTTGAACTCCTCGAAGTAGTGGCGCAGCTTGCGCGATGCCATGACGACTGCGTAAGAGATTTTTTTCCAACTCAGTCATGTTGCACTTGGAGGTCATGAGGACTTTGGAGACATAGTAGATTGGACACTGCCGGGTCGTGCCCTCTCTATCTTGCTCTTGGACCAGTGCTGCGCTGACTGCATATGGCGAGGCTGTGATGTAGAGCAATAGAGGCAGCGAGGGGTCTGGACTGGTGTGAATTGCCAGGTCTAACAGGTGTTGCTTGAGTGATGCGAAGGCTGTCGCCTGTTCTGGTCCCCATGCGAAGTCTTTCGCGCCATGCAGTGTCTTGAGGAAAGGTAGACTCTGCTCTGCGGACTTGGAAATGAATATGTTAAGGGCGTCTAATCTGCCTGTCAGACGCTGGACATCCCTGGTTGACTACGGGGGTGTCATGTTGATGATTGCTTGAATCTTGGTCGGGTTGGCCTCGATCCCGTGGTGCGACACCAGGTAGCCCAGTATCTTCCCCCGGCAGACTCCGAAGACACACTTCTCGAGGTTGAGGCGAAGTCGTGCGTCCCGCATGTTTGCGAACATCTCTGTGAGGTAAGCCAGGTGGTCTTCTTTATTTTTGCTTACGACAACAATGTCGTCCACGTACGTGAAAATGTTGCGGCCCATTTGGCTCTCGAGCACTGTCTTGTTGAGGCGAGATAAGGTTGACCTAGTGTTCTTGAGTCCCTCTGGCATCCTGATGAAGCAGTACGTGCCGAAGGGTGTGATGAAGCTGGTGCTGGCCTTGTCTTCCTCCTTCATGTATATCTGGTGGTAGCCGAGGAAGAAGTCGAGAAGTGACATGACTTCGCATCCGGCTGCACTATCGACTATCTTGTCGATCCGTGGCAGCGGGAAATTGTCCTTGGGAAAGGCCTTATTGAGGCTGGTGAAGTCGATGCACATGTGCCACTTGCCGCTTTTCTTTTGTACCATGACTACGTTGGCGAGCCATGTAGGGTAGGCGATTGGTTCGATGAAATTGGCCTCCAGCAAGCAGTGTACTTCGGCTTTGGCGGCTTCCATTTTTTCATCGGACATTTTGCGCAGCCGCTGCTTTTTTGGGCGCACCGAAGGGTCGATGCCCAGACCGTGCTCGATGACGGTGCGACTGACTCCGACCAGGTCGAGGGCGGACTAGGTGAAGACGTCCTTGTTTCTGGAGAGACAGGAGATGAGTTTCTCCTCGTCTTGCGAAGTCAGGTCTTCGCTTATTATGACCGTTTGATTGGGCGTCGCCAGGTCGAGGGGAACTGTCTTTGTTCCATCGTTGCTTTGCAGCTGCGCCTTTGCTTTTTTGTCCGCGGCTAGGCGGGTCGCTTTGGAGACTTCGCACTGTGTTGTAAGGCAGTGTACGTTCCGTTGACCTGGAACGAAGTCTCTCTCAATGTTGCGCGCAGTCTGCTGGTTACCGTAAACTGTTATCACGCCTTGCGGACCCAGAATTTTCATGCAGAGGTACAATCCATGAATGGCCGCTTCGAATTTATTGATGGAGCCCCGACCCATTATAGCGTTGTAGGGATAGACCATGTCGACAATGTCAAAGGTGACCTGTTCACTTCACGCATTGGGTGCTACGCCGAATGACAAGGGTAGTTCTATCTTGTCCATAGGGAAAGTGCCCTTGCCGCCGAAGCCATATAGGGGGTTGTCCGAAGGCTTGAGTAAGCTGTGGCGATGCCCATGCGGTCGAAGGCGTGCAAGAAGATGATGTTCGCTTGGCTGCCGTTGTCGACTAGGACTTTGTGCAGGTCCCAGCCTGCTATACTGCAATTGATTACCTTGGCATCGACGTGGGGTGCTGCACAGATCAACATCTATGGCGTCGAAGGTTAGTGGCACATGTGACCACCTCGTTTGTACCACTGGGCCGATGAGGGCGACGTGGTTGGCACTCCGGTAGTGATCCCTCTTTTGTCGCTTCGTCTCGAAGTCGACGCTGGACCCTCCAGTGATCATGTGAATGACTCTACGATACGGCTGATCGGCGAAGTCTTCCTGCTTTGGTGCCTGGGGGTAATTTTGGTGGTGTGGGTTCTGGTGATGCGGAGGCGGAGGCGGTGGTGGGACGATTTGTACTTCCTGATGGTATTGATATGCGTGGTTGGGTGGGTGCTGGACTTGGCTGTTGTTGTATGGTTGTGGGTGGTGGTGATGATATGTGTGCGCGACAACTCTCTGGTTGTCGGCTGGTTGTGCCCGAGACATCCTGTCCCTGGTGGCCTTTGTTTCTGGGCAATCTTTTGTTAGGTGTGCGCAATCCTCGCCATGAAACAGGCAGTAATATCTGCGTGGCTGCTGCGCCCGTCCTCGGCCCCGCCCTCGCGTGCCATTGTCGCGGCCCTGGGGGGGATATTCCTGACGGCGAGAGGCCTCACCGGCGGGGTGCTGGATGGCTATGTTGTGCATCTGCTGCTGACTACGGCTGTCCCGTCCGGAGTCTGGCTGCGAAGGCCTTGTCCAGGTTTGGCTGGACTGTGGAGGGTCCTTGGATTTTCTCTAAGACTCGACCTTTCGCTGATGGAGCTCTTCGGATTTGGCGTACTTCTCGAACAGCTGATATAGCTCTTGGAGATTTTTGGTGGGTCCCTGATGCAGTGACTGTATAGGACGCCAACCCGAAGGCCACTGATGGCGTAGTGTATCGCGATGTGGTCGTCAACCGAAGGCAATTATGACTTGAGAGTCAGGAACTTGCGGTAGTACTCCCATAGGGTTTCCTTCTCTTGCTGTTTGTAGAGTGATAGCTCGGCCAAAGCATTGGTATCGGGTCGGTATCCTTGGAAGTTGAGTAGAAACTTGTCTCGGAGTCCCTTCCAGGAGTCGATGGACAATGGGGGCAACCTGGTGTACCAGGTTAAGGCTGGACCCTCGAGGGCGATGATAAAAGACTTGGCCATTGTGGCATCGTCCCCTCCGGATGATGCAACGACGACTTGGTAGCTCATGATGTATTGTGTCAGGTCAGTGCTGCCGTTGTACTTGGGGTAGGTCCCTACCCTAAAATTGGCAGGCCACGGTGACACTTGGAGTTGCGGAGCCAGGGGGCTTCGCTCATCAAGGTAGTTGATGCCTTGGAAAGCTGTGGTATGCGGGATGAAGGGCCCGCGCTGGGGTATGAATAAGTCTCTGGCTGGCGCGCGCTGTTGGAGGGGCAGGCCGTGCTGCAGATCATGCTGGCCTTCGCTTTGCATGAGCGCAATCTCTTGCTCGAGTTCCCGGGCTTTCTGCTCCTCGTCTCGTATCATCTGGCGCACCTTGGCTTGCACGGTGACACGTTGGCGCTTGGCCTCGAGGATGTCTTTCTATTTTTGGAGGTTGTGGTTCTTGATGCGCAGGGCCCGTAGCTGTAGCTGTTCTTCGGCTGAGACGCCGATGACTTCGCCGTCCTCTGTTGCGTCTTCGCCCTCTGGTGGAGTAAAGCCTGGGGGTGGTGCTTGTGGTAGTCCTCCAGAGCTGCAGGTGCCTAGGGTGCCTTCGGGAGTGGGGTGTTCGTTGCGCTGTCTCTTGCTGAGAGCTTCGTCTTCGCAAGCTTCTTGGGGGGTGTTGTCTGCGAGGGCCTTGCCTTTTTTCTCGGCTAGCAGCGCTGCCTTCGCTGCTTTGTCAACGGATGGGGCTGCCTTCGAACTAGCTCTCTTGGGTGCCATCGCGGGTGGTTTATTCGTAGCACGAACGGTGGGCGCCAAATGTTGGAACTTGCTCTCTTGGGCAAGTGGATCCAACAGGGAAGTGGAAAGAATGCAAGCAGAGTTTAACATGGGATGACAATTGCTCTGTTAATCTGGCCTCTCAAGGGCATTGTACGAGGGTATTTATAGGTACCCGAGTGTCCAACGTCCCAAGGCAAGGATGTTTATGCCCTCGGGTACCTAGACTATCCCCAGAATATTCCCATAAAGGGAGGTTACAGACCGTCATTACAGAAAAGCTATTACAGATGAGGCCCATAACATGCTTGTCCACGCGGGGCCCGTTACAGTGGGCCGAATTCCACGTGGGCCTCCGGGCGAGATGAGGACGCGGGACTAGAAGACTTCGTCGGAGTCTAGTCTTCATCTTGCAATGGAGAGGACGAAGGGCAACTGTGCCAATCATCTCACCTTCGTTGGTGTAGCGAGGCGACAAAGGCTTCACGCGAAGGGTAGCGTCTTCGCCTTCACCCCAACAACAGTCTTGACTTCATGTCATGTTCTGAATAGAATTCCTATGGGAAAAGAAGAGAAAACCCCTTACGAGAAGTGGGTTGGGAGAAAACCATCACTTTCATACTTGCGCACTTGGGGGTGCATGGCGAAAGTCAATGTACCAATTAATAAAAAGCACAAGCTTGGACCAAGAATAGTGGATTGTGTCTTTCTTGGATATGCTTCGTGTAGCATAGTGTATAGATTTTTAGTAGTTAAATCTGAAGTTTCTGATGTGTATGTTGATACTATTATGGAATCACGTGATGCTACTTTCTTTGAACACATATTTCCAATGAAAGACATTCATAGCAATTCTAGATACTCTTTTGAGATAACTCCTGAACATAGTACACCTATTGATAGTTCTGAACAGCCACATGAAATTGTCCTATAGGAGGATGACAATGATGCTCCTAAAAGGAGCAAGAGACAAAGGGTTGAAAAATCCTTTGGTGTTGATTTCATTGTGTACCTTGTGGACGATACTCCTACTACCATTGCGGAAGCATTTGCATCTCTAGATGCAGATGATTGGAAAGAAGGAGTTCATAATGAGATGGATTCCACTCTTTGAAATGGTACGTGAGAAGTCACTGATCGACCCTATGGCTGTAAACCTGTGGGTTGTAAGTGGGTGTTTAAAAAGAAGCTCAAGTCTAATGGTACAATTGAGAAGTACAAGGCTAGGCTTGTGGCTAAAGGCTATACTCAGAAAGAAGGAGAAGACTTCTTTGACACTTACTCACCTATTGCTAGAATGACTACTATTCGAGTACTACTTTCCTTGGCTGTCTCGTATGGTCTCCATGTCCATCAGATGGATGTAAAGACAACTTTTCTTAATGGAGAGCTGGACAAGGAAATCTATATGGAACAGCCTGATGGATTTGTAGTAAAGGGTCAAGAAAGCAAGGTGTACAAGTTATTGAAAACTTTGTATGGTCTGAAGCAAGCACCAAAGCAGTGGCATGAGAAGTTTCACACGACTCTAACGTCTGTAGGCTTTGCCATTAATGAGGCAGACATGTGTGTATATTATCGCTATGGTGGGGGTGAAGGAGTTATATTGTGCTTATATGTTGATGATATATTGATATTTGGCACAAACATTGATGTGATCAATCAAGTCAAGTCTTTTCTATCAAAGAGTTTTGGTATGAAAGATCTGGGAGAAGCTGATGTGATTCTAAACATCAAGCTGATTAAGGCAGATGGTGGGATTACTCTCTCGCAATCTCACTATGTTGAAAAGGTTTTGAAGCGATTTGGCTTCTCTGATTGCAAACCTTCTCCAACACCTTATGATCTCAGTGTGACACTGCGAAAGAACAAGAGAATTGGTTTAGACCAATTGAGATATTCTCAGATCATCGGTTCACTCATGTATCTTGCTAGTGCAACAAGGCCCAATATTTTGTTTGTTGTGAGCAAATTGAGTAGGTTCATGTCAAACCCCGGGACTGATCATTGGCATGCACTTGAGCGGGTTATGCGCTACTTGCACGGTACAATGAGCTATGGAATTCACTATTCTGGTCAGCATGCAGTACTTGAAGGATATAGTGATTCGAACTAGATATCTGATGTAGATGAGCTTTATGCCACCAGTGGTTATGTCTTTACTATTGGTGGAGGTGCGGTATCATGGAGGTCATGCAAGCAGACCATCTTGACAAGGTCAAGCATGGAAGCCGAGCTAGCTGCACTTGACACAGCAACCGTTGAGGCAGAATGGTTGCGTGAACTCTTGATGGACTTGCCGGTGGTTGAGAAACCAACACCAACTATCCTTATGAACTGAGACAATCAGACAGTGATTGCTAAAGTGACAAGTTCTAAGGATAATGGGAAGTCATCAAGACATGTCAAAAGACGATTGAAGTCTGACAGAAGGTTGAGAAACTTCGGAGTTATAAGTGTGACTTATATTCGAATAGATAAAAATCTGGCAGATCCTTTTACAAAGGGACTACCACGTAATGTGATAGAAATCGCATCGAGAGAGATGGGTATGAGACCCATATAAGTTGCCATGGTGGAAACCCAGTCTATGTGATCAGAGATCCCGTGAATTAGGTCCTAGGAAGAACAAGCCATTGGTGAACTAAGGAGAGTAACCTTTGACCCTCTCTAAGTAAAGATGGAATACTCTCAAATGCTGTAAGGCAAGTTGGCTTTGTGCCTTAATGTGTTTTGTTGGCTTTTATTAGCGAAGATGTTGTCCTGCAAAACATTCTTGAAAGAACACACCTATATGAGTTAGACTGTCTAACGTCACAGTCTATGAGATCTAGGTAATCTCTAGTAAACTCATGAAGAGACCTTGGAGTACGACGTGTATGATTCACCCGAGAAGGGGACTACTGGTAGCCAGGTACTGGTTATGGCTTTAAGTGAAACCCATTCACACAAAACTTGCAATTCAAGACATAGTCCATTGTCCAAGTTGTGGGTTGGTGTAGCTTGGATTTCTAGGTGGAAGTTCAACTTAACAGTCTCTGCTGAAACACTAGTATATTAAACAACAATGAACAGTGGCAAAACTGCAGATGGGCATTTGAGATCTCGTGGGGGCCGATTGTTGGATTTATGGGCTAGGCCCAATTGAGACATTCAATTAAATCCTAGAAAAATCTCAAAAGCCCATGTATGGGTATGGCTAGGGAATGGTGGAACAAATATTGCCATATTGCTAGTCCAAGTGGAGTGGAACTAGTTTAAATATGGAGGCTACACTCACTCACTAAGTCATGGATGAGGGAAGGGAGTGTGGAGAACCACGCGCGCGCGCTCGCTCGCCTGGTCAGGCCTAGCCTAGGCGGTGCGAAGGGCGCGGGCGCACGACATGCGCGTGAATGGTCTGCCGAAATCCGCCCCCTCGCCTTGCGAGGGGCGGCTTCCTTTTGCCGTTTTATTTTTGGGTTGCTTGGCTGTTAAGTTTAGAGCCCTAACCGATCGCGATAAGGTTCTAAGTCATTATCGGAAGGCGAGTCTATCGGTTCGTGGATAACATGTAGATCGGATCACAGATCGTTATCGGTTCGTGGACATGGCCCTATATAAGGCGCCTGGCAGCCAGCGTCAAACCCATCCCAACACAAGTTAGGTTTTCGCCTCTGCTCACAACTGTGCCACCATCGTAGTTCTCTTCATCCCGACCACCAACGTGCATCTACGTTCGGGAGAGCAGGTCTCCGGAACCCTTCGCCTTCGAGATCCTGCACCGGGAGAGGGCGAATAAGGTTTTTTTGGGAAGTGTCCTCACGTGACTGCTCGCGATCTTGTCGTCGACCCTTCTGCTTCGACGTCATCGGCTCCACTGCTTCGACGTCGTCTACCCTGCTGCTTCCGGCCCGCGTCGTCTACCAGCATGTCTGATCAGTACGCATCATCTAATTTGACCTTATACTTTAGTTCATTTGTTATGGTAGAGGTGTCTTGCATTTTTATGATTATGATGTTAGGTAACCTGCTAGATTACTTGTTGTGGAATAGACACCTAGACTATTTATTGTTGGTAATGATTTATATTCGGAATTTAATCTAGAAAATGTCTAATATTTCAACAGGACCCTCTTCCCTAGTTATGAGCGAACCTACTCCCCTGACAGTGTAGATGTTGTTGCATCCCCTCGCAGCGCACCACCCTCCTTTTCAGATTCATTGCAAAGGTTCCTTGTTGGCTACGACTTGATTTGTTTGAAGAAATTTATTTGAACTGTTCAAGAAAATTAATTCCTATCATTGAAGTATATTTGTTGAACTGAACAGGATGCCATGCATAATGCATACTATCTCTTTTCATTTTCAGTTCCAATGGGTTTATGAATTACATGATGAGTGAGCAGTGTAATGCACCTGAGAATTCTCATTTTGTTGGAAGAACATCACATTGCATAGAAGTGGATGAAGCATGTGATAACCCTGTTGACATTGAGGAGAATGATGCAGATGAAGTCAAAACTGAGGCAAGACTAATATGGAAACCAAATGAAGATGGGAGAGTGGTATTTTACTTAACTTGTTCGATCGATTTTAGTTGATATATGTATACATGTAAATTTTAGGGTTTAGAGCTCTTTGTTTATGCTGTCGTACAACATGGTAAAAAAATCTTCTTTCTATGCAGATGAGCGCTTGGCTGAAACACTCCATAGATTCACTTCATGGAAATAACAAGAAATCGAAGAAATATTGGACAGATGTGCAAAAGGAGTACAATCAAGTTACCATCAAAAATAGATGGAGAACTACTAAACAGGTTAAAGATAGATGGCACAAAATTAAAGCTTGTTCAATGATTGTTGGTTGAAAGCTAAAAGGGTTTACACGAGTGGATATTCAGACGAAATGTGGTTAGGGAAAGCACAGAAATTCTTTGAGGAGGAGAATAAAGGACTATGTTTTCAGCTTATGAATGTTTGGTACATGGTTCGTAACGAGGCAAAGTGGATGAGCTATAATGATCATAGTCAGGGCAAGAGAAAGGAAATGGAGAAGGGCAACCCAGAAGGAGGAGGATTAGAAGATGTTGACCTTGATAGACCAATTGGACAGAAGGCAGCAAAAAGATCTGTACTCGAAGGAAAAATAAAATCTAAATTAAGATCGACAAATGTGGAAGAACTTGATAGATTTGAGAAAATTCAAAACAATGTTGCACTCAATCATATGAAGGCTCTTGAAATGCAAGGCAAGATTCATCGTGACAAGATTGAGGCGAATAAAATTGCTTTGCAGGCTGCTAAAGAAGAGAAGGAGGCCAAAATGTTGGAGACCTATTCAAACCTACTCAAACAAGATACTTCAGAAATGCCTGAGGATATTAGAACTGAGCATGTTGCTGATCTAAAATGTTTGAGGAACAAACTGTTTGCAGAATTTTCTTAGGCTATTATGTTACCATTTTGAATTATGCCATAGATCAAGTTATCTATGTGTTATGTACTGAACCCAGTGAGGATCTGTTATCTATGGACTAAATTTACTGAATCCTATGATGAACTGAAAAATTCTGTGATTTTACTAAATTTACTAATTCCTATGTTGGACTGAAAAATTTATTGAATCATACATGCATATATACATGTGATCTGTTTTCTATGGACTGAATTCCACATGTCAGTTGACTTGCTTCAAAGTGAGCACATACGTGCGTCATTTTTTTAGATAATGGGAATTCAAAGTTCCCGGCCTTTGTCTCAAAGAGACTATAGCCGAATTATTACAGACTCAGATAGGAACAGCACTATCTGAAAACTCAGAGAAAGGCAAAACATAGTGCAGCGAAACAAGATTAAAGACAAAGTCTAAATGCAGATCCCCATCCATGAGTCTAAAAATCTGCATCACCAACTCCTCCAATCTACGACATGCCTTGATTATTAGTTCTTGATCATCCTGTCTAAGTTGTAGTTGAGCCCAGAAGCGGGGACAATGCGTAGCCCGAAAAACCACCTGCAAAGAAGATTTTATTGGAGCATTATCAAACACTGCATCATTCCTACTCAACTAGATTGCCCAACATATAGCCGAAGCTGCTAGAATAAAGTGACTTCTCTTTCTATTATCCAGACCAGTTAACCAAGAACCAAAGATATGTCTAATATTGTTTGGTGGACGAACACCACATGTGATTCGAACTAAACGCCAAATAAATTTAGCAAGTTGGCAGTGGAAAAAAAGATGATCAATTGTCTCATTCTGGGTACAAAAAGAACATTTTGCATTTCCCTTCCAATTACACTTGAGTAAATTATCTTTGGTAACTAAAACACCACTATGTAAATACCACATGAAGATTTTAATCTTCAAAGGCATCTTAGCCTTCCAAATGTCTTTGTGCCACGCCACATTGACATTAGTTATTAGCCCCTTGTACATCGAATGAACACTAAAGGATCTGTTCGTTGACAAGTCCCAACGAAACGTGTCACTTGCTGTGTTTAATCGAACATGAACAAGGTGAGCCACTAAATCCATCCATTGTTCACGTAGCTGCGCCACTAGACCCCGACAAAAAGAAATATTCAGCGGAATGGTTTGGAAGATATTAGCAACCACCACATTTTTTGTCAAACCAATGCATATAGTTGCGGGCATATTTCTTTTAGGATGCCTATCCTCAACCATTTGTCCTCCCAAAACCTAATATGTGTGCCATTGTTAAGTTGAAAGGATCCAAAGTTTAGGAAGTTGTCTCTAACTTTCATAAGCCCCTTCAAGAAATGCGAATTAGAGGGTCTACGTTGAGCTTGTGATAATGTATGTTGTTGCAAGTATTTACTCCGCAACATGGTTTGCCATAAACCCTCCTCATTCAGGAGTTTAAACAACCATTTGCTTAAGAGGCATTTGTTTTGTGCATCAATGTTTTTCACCCCTAACCCCCACCTCCCTTAGTTGACAGATGATACTCCACTTGGTGAGTCCATTCTTTTTCTTATTATCCCCTTGCCAAAAAAAACCGAGATCTGTAATAGTCTATTTTTTCCAAAACACCTCTTGGGATCTCAAAAAAAGACACCATAAACATCGCAAGGCTTGTAAGGGTAGAGTTAATAAGAACTAGCCTTCCACCCACGGACATGTATTTCCCTTTCCGGCTAGATAATTTCTTTTCAAATTTGTTCTCGATTATCTTCCAATCTACCATACTTAGTTTTCTATAATGCATTGGTAAACCTAAATATCTAAACGGGTAGTCCCCTTTTCTGCAACCAAAGAGTTGTGCATATTGATGTTCTTGGGTTTTTGCTTCTCCAAAGCAATAAACCTCACTTTTGTGGAAATTAATTTTGAGCCCAGATAACTGCTCAAAAGCACATAAAAGCATTTCATATTCACTGCTTTCTCGAAATCGTGAACCATAAACAGAATGGTGTCGTCCGCATATTGGAGAATCGACAAGCCACCATCCACCAAATGTGGCACCAAGCCAGATAATTGACCCACTTGTTTCGCTCTATTAGTTAATGAAAGTCGCCTAGAGGGGGGTGAATAGGCAAATCTGAAATTTATAAACTTTAAGCACAACTACAAGCCGGGATTAGCGTTAGAAATATAACCGAGTCCAATAGAGAGGGTGAAAACAAATCAACCAAAGAAAATAGAGCGGATGACACATTGATTTGTTTTACCGAGGTTCGGTTCTTGCAAACCTACTCCCCATTGAGGTGGTCACAAAGACCGGGTCTCTTTCAACCCTTTCCCTCTCTCAAACGATCACCTAGACCGAGTGAGCTTTTCTCCTCAATCAAATGGGTCACTTAGACCCCACAAGGACCACCACACAATTAGTGTCTCTTGCTTTGATTACAAGTGTCTTGAGAACAAGAACGGGGAAGAAGAAAAGCGATCCAAGCGACAAGAACTCAAATAAACACGAAAATCTCTCTCTCACTAGTCACTAAGTGTTTGGAGTGATTTGGACTTGGGAGAGGATTTGATCTCTTGTTTGTGTCTTGGAGTGAAGTCTAGAGCTCTTGTATTAAAAGCAATATGCTGGAAACTTGGATACCTTGAATGGTGGTGGTTGGGGTATTTATAGCCCCAACCACCAAAACAGCCGTTGGGGAAGGCTGCTATCGATGGGCGTACCGGACAGTCCGGTGCGCCACTGGACACTGTCCGGTGTGCCAGCCACATCACCCAACGGTCGAAAAGGTTTGATCCTATTTCCCTTTCAATCTCCCCTTTTTTGGTGATTGATGCCAACACAAACCAAAGCAAATATATAAGTGCAGAATTGAACTAGTTTGCATAAAGTAAGTGCAAAGGTTGTTTGGAATTAAACCAATTTATCCTTTCATTAGATATGCATGGATTGCTTTCTTTCTTTTAACATTTTGGACCACACTTGCACCACTTGTTTTGTTTTTGTAAATTATTTTGGAAAATCTTTTCAAAGTCCTTTTGCAAATAGTCAGAGGTATATGAATAAAATTGTAAGAAGCATTTTCAAGATTTGAAATTTTCTCCCCCTGTTTCAAATGCTTTTCCTTTGACTTAAACAAAACTCCCCCTTAATGAAATTCTCCTCTTAGAGTTCAAGAGGGTTTTACCAATTGAAAGAAGATTAACTATACCAATTTGAAAAATACTAACCAATTGAAAAATCCTCTTTTAAGTATTTCATCATAAGATACCAATTGAAAAACTTCATTTTAAATTTAGAAATTGGTGGTGGTGTTGTCCTTTTGCTTTGGGCTAATACTCTCTCCCCCTTTGGCATTAATTGCCAAAAACAGAGTCTTTAGAGCCCTTTTTACTTTCTCCCCAATGGTACAGGTAAATACGAGTGAAGATTATACCAAAGTGGAGAGCGGTGCAGAGTGACGGTGAAGGGTAAATAATACCGATAGAGTTGAGTGGAGTGGAAGCCTTGTCTTCGCCAATGTTGGAACTTGCTCTCAGCAGCAAGGAGGCCAACAAGGGTGAACAGTGGTGACAACAGGGTTACGTGCTCGGGGGCAATAGCTCTGTTAATCTAGCCTCTCACGGGCACTGTGCGGGGGTATTTATAGGTATCTGAGTGCCCAGCGCCTTGTGTTAAGGACGCATGTGCCCTCAGACACCTAGTTTATCCCCAGAATATTCCCATAAAGCAGGGTTACAAGCTGTAATTACAAGAATGCCTTTACAAACTAGGCCCGTAACACAAAGGCGGCCACGCAGGGCCCGTTACAATGGGCCAGATCACACGTGGGCCTCAGAGCTGGACGAGGCCGTGCTGTGGGATGACGTTGCCGCAGGCCTTCGTCTGGTGCCGAATCGAGCGAAGGGTGTCCCTGCCCGTTTTGTCTCTGTCAGACCAGCGACTGCAGCGAAGGCCTCGAGCGAGGGGTGGCGTCTTTGCCTTCGCCCCAACATTTGCCCTCCGAGGGACCAGTTCGACAAAGTCACCTGGTGCCGAAGACGTCGCTAGATGGCGGAGACGCTGCCCTCGCTCGAAGTGGTTCCGTGGGGGTTTTCGATGTGACCGTTGATGGACGGCGTACTGTTGGATTGCGGGTTTCCCGAAGTGTCGCGCCCTGTCGGATTGCGGGTTTCCCGAAGAGCCGCGCCCTGCCTATAAAAGGGGGCGGGGGTCGGCGCTTTTTGAACTTTGCCTTCCGCGCTCCGCGAAAACCCTAGCCGCCCGCCGTCTTGCTGCTCGTCTGCCCGCCGTGCTCTTGCTCGCCGGAGATCTGGCTCGAGTGAAGCAGACCGCCCGCCGCCGCCGACGGTATGTAGCAATGTCGTCCTCTTCTTCTTCCGCCGCCACTACGCCGCCGGCCGTCGCCTCGTCTGAGGAGACGTTGAGTAGCTTGATGGTGGAGGAGTTGCGCGCCGGCGACTCTGTTGATTTTGGTGTGTCACGGATGACGTCAGCCCGCGTTGAAGATATGCAGCGGTTGGGCTACTTTGGCGGCGGAGTTGCTCGTGCTCCGGGGACGGAGGAAGTCCCCGAGCCGGAGGGTGAGTTGGTCGTTTTCGAGGCGTTCTTCGCCGCCGGTCTCCGCTTGCCTGCGCACCGGTTTGTTGGCGAAGTCCTGCGTAGATTCAACGTTCAAATACATCAGCTGACACCGAATGCCGTGGTGGCACTGGCGAAGTATGTCTGGGCGACGACTTCGTACGGCGGACAGCCGTTGGTTGAAGTTTTTGCGAAGTATTATTGTTTGCATTGGCAGAAGAGGATGATTGGGGACGAAGTTGCCCAGTTCGGGTCATGCACATTCACGCCGAAGACCGGCAAGACCACAATGCAAGTAGTGGAGTTGGTTCCGTGCGCCCGCAACAAGTGAGGCAATTGGAATGAATTTTGGTTTTACGTTGCGGAGGGTACTGTCGAAGACCATGAGGGACTCCCCGTGTCTGAGATGTGCTCTCATTATTACTCTGCGTATCCGCCCTTTGAAGTGGCAGAGGAGGATGCAGACGAAGGGGCCCTTCGGTGCGCCGCCGGTCAGAGCAGTGGGCGTGATTTAGTTGAAGAGTTTGTGGCGTACGGGGTGTGGCCCTTGGCGCATGGTTGGGCGTTGGGCGAAGTGTGCCCTCGCCAGATGCCTTTTCACGGGGGAAGGGTGGTGCGAAGTCCTGCCTTCGCACTGAATCTGCGAAACCGCGACCCGACCGCCTTTGTGCGCGATGCGGAGGACGGGGCGGTGCGGCTCGTGGGACGTTACGTGCCGAGGACGAAAGGCCAGCGCAGCTTTGATATCCGTGGGTCAAATGACCGCTTGAACAGGGTCTTCGAATTAAATCAATTGTTGTACGACGGCTATCCTGGTCAAGACGAAGCGGACCGCCGTGGGAAGAAGCCGGCGGTGGAGACTGGAGACGACCCTGCGTCGGCGGCCGCCCCTTCCTCCAAAAAGAGAAAATTAGGTACTGCGATGGGAGGACTTGGGGTGTCTGATAGTTTTGCTAGAGAGTTGATGAGGACGTGTGCGGCCCCGGGGGAAAGGATGTCTTCGCCCGAGCTCCGGGAGTCTTCGGCTCGGATGCTGAGGGTTACCAGGGGTTGCTGGCCTAGGAATGTTCCTATCCCCTGCGCGGCTGACGAGGACTGTTTTACATCTCGTATGGTTCGTCAGTGGAGAGTTTTTCCTTACGGGCGGAATATCGGTGTTGTTGTGTGGGCAGTGATGGACAAGGATCGCCAAGGGGCGGCGCAAAAACGCCAGGCGGCGGTCAGGCTGCATGAAGCTAGGCCGAAGCGGCAGCGGGGGGCTGCGAAGGCTGTGGCCTCCAGCGGAGGCAAGCCGCCGCTGGCGGCGAAGGCGGGCGCCTCTGCACCTAGCAAGGCGCCGGAGGCAACGGCGGGCGCCGGAGGCTCCAAGTCAACGAAGGTGGTGCCGCCGGCCAGCGGAGTGGCGGAGGCTTCGAAGGCGGCTCGAGCGTTGCCGTTGTCGGGCAAACGTGTTGCCGACTTCGGCACCGATATTACTGTGGACGACTATCTTGGTGGTAAGTCGTTGGCCTATTATTATTATTATTATTTTAATTCGTTGACGCGTTGCAGGGTCGGACGAGGGCCAGCTTGCTATAGTTGCGCCTGGCGCGGCGATCGCGACGGCTGCCATAGTGCCGAAGGCGAGGGGCGAGGCTCTTGGCGCCGGAGGCGAGGTGTCGACCCTCGCGTTGGTCAGGGACGAGGTGGGCGTGGCGACCCGCCGGCTGAAGGGAGTGACGGAGGCGCTGAGTCAGGCGACGGAGGCGCTGAGTCAGGCGACGGAGGCGCTGAGTCAGGTCCGCTGAGCTATACTCTCTCCCCCCCCCCTCTTTTTTTAAAGGCAACGGCCTTACGTGTGCTCTGCAGGTGGCTGACTTCACCAGCCGTACTGCGTCGGGGGCCCTTACGGCAGCTTTGTCTGCCGAAGTCGAGAGACTTCGGACGCAACATGCTGACGCTGTCCGTGAAAAATCGGCCTCCGACAGCAAGTGTCGTAAACTGGCGGACAAGGTGGCCGCCCTGGAGAAGGAGAAGGCTGACCTCCGGCGCCAGCTGGCGGGGGAGAGGAGGGAGGCCAACGAAGCCATCGCCAAAGAGCAGGCTGCGCAGGCGGAGGCCAAGCTGGCGCGGGCGGAGGGCAATATTGCCAAGGAGCTCGCCGGACATCTGCAGGAGCGGCTCACCGCCCTGGAGAGCCACGCGAAGGGGGCCGAGGCCGCGATGCGTGCGGAGGCCGAACGGACGCGCACACAGCTTATGGATACATATCGTGAGCTGGGTGCGCGGACCGGCGACTTCGAGGTGCCGGACCGAGAGCCCGGGCTTCGCTGTCTGGAATGGGTGCAGGAGAAGCTACAGGAACTCCCCGCTGTCGTGGGGGGGTTTATGTCGTACGCCTCCCTGGTCACCTGCGAGGGGGCGGTGAACGCACTCTCCCGCGAAGGGTGCCGGCACTTCGAGGTCTTCGACCAGGCAGATGAAGATTTTGAACGAGATATCTATAAGGTCGAAGACCCCGTCGTGAAGGAATCCGCCGGGGCCCTCTATGACCGGATGTGGGGTCCGCACGGTCGTGAGGTGGTCAGGGAGCGGGCCGAGATTGCGAGGGCTCAGGTAACGTTGTTGTTTGTTTGGCGTTTGCTGTATGTGGGTTGTGCGTGTGTTTGCTAAATTTTGTGTGTTTTGTCTTAGGCGGCGCGTGGCGAGCGGGTGGACGACTTCGGGGCGTTGAACAGCGCGCTGCCAGACCCGGAGCCGACCCCCGCGGAGGCTGTGACTGGGGCCGCCCTGGAGCCAACCCCGGAGATCGCAGCGATCGCGACGGCTGCCCCCACATCTGCTGCGGCCGGCGAAGACCTGCCCCCAAAGGTGGCCGAAGGCGCCCCTGAAGCCCCCGCAGCCGCTGTGCCGAGTGTTGAAGATCCCGCGGCGGCGGCGGTGGAAACAACGGCGGAAGTAGCGGCGGAGCCAACGGCGGAGGCTCCCGCAGCGCCAGGGCCTTCGCAGGTGGCGTAGTGGGTGTTTAGGGTTGGGGAATTTTGGATGTTGTGCTGAATTTTGGTTGCTGCGCAGGTTCAAGAGTTTGGGCCTGCGCACGCAACCGCTACTACTGAGTTTTTGGCGGCTTCGACCGCGGAAGGTGGTAATGAATATGGTGGGTCTACATCTGAGTTTTTTGATTTTACTGACTCTGGGAGCTCGGTTGAGTGGACTGAGGAGTCGTCGGAGGAGGACTTGGATTATTTTGCGGCCTTGGACGTGGCTGCGGCGGAGGCTTCGCCACACGCCGCGGACGCGCCAGACGTGCTAGGCCCTAGCACCGGGCGCCGACGACGAAGGGCGGTTGCAAAGCGTAGGGTTAGCGCGGAGGAGGGGGCTCGGCTTCGTGTGAGTAGGGCGGGTCGGCAGGAACTGTTGTCTTTGCCGGCCGCCGCGAGTACAGGGGAAGGGGAACTGCGATGTCTTTTTGCGGGTGAGGAGCTTAGGATAATGTTATTTAATTATAGAGAGATGGGAATTATTCCTAAGGTTGAGCCGATGTAGAGTGTGGCGCCCTCGCTTGTATATGTGTAAAGGCTTGTATGATGAAGTTGTGTGCCCTCGCGTGCCTGTGCCTGCGAGGGCGTTGGGTACTTTGTCTGGTATGGTTGGTTATGCTGTGCTGGTGTGATTATAGTCGGTCTTAGCGCGGATGGTTTGATGCTGTCGTTTCTGCTTTTGTTGTACTAGTTCGGCTGCGCCCTTAGGCGACCTCTGCGCGGATAGTCTTCGCGGTAAACTTCGGTTTTTTCGCGCTTGTTGTGCTAGTCCGGCTGCACCCTTAGGCGACTTCTGCGCGGATAGTCTTCGCGGTAGACTTCGGTTTTTTCGCACTTGTTGTGCTAGTCCGGCTGCACCCTTAGGCGACTTCTGCACGGATAGTCTTCGCGGTAGACTTCGGTTTTTTCGCACTTGTTGTGCTAGTCCGGCTGCACCCTTAGGCGACTTCTGCACGGATAGTCTTCGCGGTAGACTTCGGTTTTTTTTCGCACTTGTTGTGCTGGTCCGGCTGCACCCTTAGGCGACTTCTGCGCGGATAGTCTTCGCGGTAGACTTCGGTTTTTTTCGCACTTGTTGTGCTAGTCTGGCTGCACCCTTAGGCGACTTCTGCGCGGATTTGTCGCACGCGAGGGTGGCTAGCGCTTAGCCTCGCGGTGACCTCGAATTGGTCGAATGCCGAAGACATTTGTCGCGGTCTTTTTTCGACACATGTTTTTGCGGGGGATTTTTCTCACATATATTACATGGCTCCGCCTCGTTAAAAACCTCACCCCCCGGGAGGAAAAGAGTGCGGGCCGGTACAAGATTGTTTTTGGCAAATTACAAGGGCGAAATCAGCCCTAATGAGTCAAACAAAAAATTTGCGAAGGTTGTCGATGTTCCAGGAGTGCTCCAGGTCCTCGCCATTTGGCGTTGTGAGCCTGTAAGCGCTGGGGGAAGCTTTTGTCTTGACTATGAAGGGGCCCTCCCACTTGGGCTCCAGCTTGCCCTTGGACTCCGTCCGAGCTGTTCGGACGAGTACGAGGTCCCCCTCGCTGAACTCCCTTGGGATGACTGCGTGGTCGCACCATGCTTTGGTCTGGGCTTGGTATTTGTTTAGGGCCTGTAGGGCGAAGACCCGGTCTCCGTCAATGAGATCTTTTGAAGTTGGCTCGTCCACGTCGGGGACGGCTGACGGAACTGTGCGCGGGGACCCATGCTTTATTTCTTGCGGGGTCATTGCCTCCGATCCGTATAGAAGGCGGAAAGGAGTGAACCCAGTCGCCCTGCACTCAGTTGTGTTTAGCGCCCAGACTGCCTCCGGTAACAAATCCGTCCATCTGCCTTTTTTTCATCGAGGAGCATCTTCTTGACAGCTGTGAAGATTTTCCCATTGGCGCGCTCCATGACCCCGTTGGACTGCGGATGATAAACTGAAGCGAAGGCAAGCTTGGTGCCGATGGAGAAACAAAAATCCTTGAAATCTTGGCTGTCAAACTGCTTGCCGTTGTCAACTGTTAGCTCGGACGGTACTGCGAAGCGGCAAACAATGTTCTGCCAGAAGAATTTTTGGGCAGTCTTTGATGTGATTGTGGAAACAGCCCTCGCTTCAATCCATTTGGTGAAGTATTCGACGGCTACGAAGGCGAACTTAAGGTTCCCCTGAGCGGTGGGTAGGGGCCCGACAATGTCCAGGCCCCAGCGCTGGAGAGGCCATGTATGGGCAATCAGCTTTGTATATTGTGAGGGGTTGCCTGACCGAGGAGAAAACTTCTGGCAGGCTTCGCAGGACCTTGTGACTCGATTTGCGGCGCAGATCATTGCAGGCCAGTAAAACCCTTGTCGGATCACCTTGGCAGCCAGGGCCCTTGGCCCTGCGTGCGAGCCGCACGTGCCACTGTGGACTTCGCGTAGGATCTGCATGCCTTCGGTTTCGTTGACGCATTTAAGCATTGGTTGACTGACCCCTTTCTTGTATAGTTGGCCCTCAATCAGTGCGAAGTCCCGGCTTCGATGTCTGAGGCGCTTTGCCTCGCTGACGTCGGTTGGATGATAGTACCCCTGTAGGAACAGGGTTATTGGTGCCCGCCAGTCTTCGGTCATGATTAGGTTGACTATGCGGTGGCCCTCGCTATCATTAGTTATTTGGAGCCCTTCGGGGCTCCGGACGGCTGGCGTGCCGATGGTGTGAAAGAACACGTCGGAGGGCAAGGGCTCGCCCCTGGCGGCAGCCTTGGCTAATGCATCGGCCTCCTCGTTCTTGGCCCTATCCACATGATGCAAGGTGAATCCCTTGAACTGTCTCTCGAGACTTCGGATAGCCGCGAGGTATTGCATGAGCGCGGGGTCTTTTGCTGCATAGTCTTTCTCGACCTGGCCGGCAAATATCTTGGAGTCTGTCTTGATGATACATGTGGTGACTCCGAGGGCCCTTAGCTTGCGGAGGCCGAGGATAACCGCTTCATACTCTGCTATATTGTTTGTGCATCTGTCGGATTCCAGAGCGAAGCTGAGGCGTGCTGCATATCTGTGTTTGACTCCGGCTGGTGAGGTGACGACTGCAGCGACGCCTGCCCCCGCATGGCACCATGCGCCGTCGCAATGGATGGTCCAGACCTTCTCTGAGGACGAGTCCGGCTGTGTTATTGGCCCAGTCCAGTCGACGACGAAGTCTGCCAGGACTTGTGACTTGATGGCTTTCCTGGGCTCGAAGCTGATGTGGTAGCCGGAGAGTTCGGCTGCCCACTTGGCAATCCTCACCGATGCCTCCGGGTTTCTGAATAGTTTGCCGAGCCCCCTGTCTGAGGTGACTCGGACCTTGAATGCTTCAAAGTAATGGCGCAGTTTGCGCGAGGACATAACAACTGCGTAGGCGATCTTCTCCAGCTCTGTCATGTTGCATTTGGACGGTGTCAGGACCTCGAAGACATAGTAAACAGGGCACTGTCTGACTGCGCCCTCAACTGTCTGCTCCTGCACTAGTGCCGCGCTGACCGCGTGCGGCGAAGCCGCGACATAGAGCAATAGGGGGAGCGAGGAGTCGGGGCTTGTGAGGATGGCCAGCTCCGACAGGTACTGTTTTAGTGAGGCGAAGTCCGCTGCTTGCTCCGGTCCCCAGGCGAAGTCTTTCGCACCGCGGAGTGTTTTGAGGAAGGGGAGACTTCGCTCGGCGGACCTGGAGATGAATCTGTTGAGAGCGGCCAATCTGCCTGTCAGACGCTGGACGTCCCTGGCGGACTGCGGAGGCGACATGTCGACGATGGCCTGGATCTTGGTTGGGTTGGCCTCGATGCCGCGATGTGACACCAGGTAGCCCAATATCTTGCCCTGGCGAACACCGAAGACGCACTTTTCCGGGTTTAGGCGGAGTCGTGCGTCTCGCATGTTCGCGAATGTCTCGGCCAGGTCGGCGAGATGGTCCTCCTTATTCTTGCTGGCGACGACGATGTCGTCCACATATGTAAATATATTTCTGCCGACCTGCCCTTCGAGTACTGTTTTGGTGAGTCTGGAGAAGGTGGACCCGGCATTCTTGAGACCCTCCGGCATTCTGATGAAGCAATAAGTGCCGAAGGGTGTTATAAAGCTGGTGCTAGCCTTGTCTTCCTCCTTCATGTATATCTGGTGATAGCCGGAGAAGCAGTCGAGGAGAGACATGACCTCGCATCCGGCCGCACTATCGACTATTTTGTCGATCCGTGGCAACGGGAAATTGTCCTTTGGGCAGGCCTTATTGAGACTGGTGAAGTCTATGCACATTCGCCATTTCCCGCTTTTTTCTGCACCATTACGACATTGGAGAGCCACGTGGGGTAAGCCACTGGCTCAATGAATTTAGCCTCTAGGAGGCGGTGCACCTCCGCCTTGGCGGCCTCTGTCTTTTCGTCGGACATTTTGCGAAGCCTTTGTTTTTTGGGCCGCACCGAAGGGTCAATTCCCAAGCTGTGCTCAATTATGGATCGGCTGACTCCGACCAGGTCGAGGGCGGACCAGGCGAAGACATCTTTATTCTTGGCCAGGCAGCAGAGAAGTTTCTCTTCTTCAAGTGAAGTGAGGTCTTCGCTTATAGTGACTGTCTGCTTGGGCGTGGCCTGATCGAGGGGGACAGTCTTTGTCCCGTCTTGGCTCTGCAACTGTGCCTTGTCGTGTTGCTTATCGGTTGGGCTGGCGGGCGCAGGGACCTCACGCTGGGTCGTGAGACAGTGTACGTTCCTCTGACCAGGCACGAAGTCCCGCTCTATGTTGCGCACCGTCTGCTGGTTGCCATAGATCGTAATGGCGCCTAGCGGACCTGGTATCTTCATACATAGGTACAGTCCGTGGATGGCAGCTTCGAACTTATTGATGGAGCCCCGGCCCATGATGGCGTTGTATGGATATACCATGTCGACAATGTCGAAGGTTACTTGCTCACTTCGGGCATTGGGTGCTACACCGAAGGAGAGGGGCAACTCTATTTTGCCAACGGGAAAGGTGCCCTTGCCGCCGAAACCATACAGCGGGTTGTCCGAAGGCTTCAGCAGGCTGTGGCTTATACCCATGCGGTCGAAGGCGTGGAGGAAGATGATGTCCGCCTGACTGCCGTTGTCGACTAGGACTTTGTGTAAGTCCCAGCCTGCCACGCTGCAATTGATGACCATAGCGTCGATGTGGGGGGCGCTGCGCAGGTCGACGTCTCGTGCGTCGAAGGTTAGCGGTATGTGGGACCACTTCGTCTGCACGACTGGGCCAGTGACGGCGACATGGTTGATGCTGCGGTAGTGGTCCCGCTTCTGCCGCTTGGTGTCGAAGTCAGTGCTGGACCCCCCTGTTATCATGTGAATGACTCCACGATATGGTTGATCGGCGAAGTCTTCCTGCTTTGGGGCGTGGGGGATGTTTTGATGTTGCTGGTGTGGTGGTGGTTGAGGAGGAGGTACGATTTGTACTTCCTGATGGTGTTGGTAAGCGTGGTGCGGTGGATGCAGAGCGGGAGCGTGGATATTTGGTGGAGGGGGTGGCTGGTAATTATGCGCGACAATTCTGGGATTGTCGGCTGGCTGCGCCCGCGCCATTCTGTCTCTGGTGGCCTTCGTTTCGGGGCAGTCTTTGGTTTGGTGGGCGCAGTCTTCGCCGTGGAAAAGGCAGTAGAACCGGCGCGGCGGCTGCGCGCGCCCTCGGCCCCTGCCACGAGTTCCATTTCCGCGGCCCTGGGGGGGATATTCCTGGCGACGAGGGGGGTCAGCAGCAGGCTGCTGGTTGGCGATGTTGTGCACTTGCTGCTGACTGCGGCCATCTCGACCGGAGTCTGGCTGCGGAGTCCTCGTCCACGTGCGGCTGGACTGCGGGGCATCTTTGGGCTTCCGCTGTGACTCAACCTTGCGCTGGTGGAGCTCTTCGGATTTGGCATATTTTTCAAAGAGCTGATATAGCTCCTGGAGGTTCTTGGGTGGATCTCTGATACAGTGGCTGTAGAGGACGCCGGCCCGAAGGCCACTGATGGTGTAGTGGATAGCGATCTGATCATCGACGGAGGGCAGCTGTGACTTGAGTGTTAAGAATTTGCGGTAATACTCCCGCAGAGTCTCCTTTTCCAGCTGCTTGCAAAGCGAGAGCTCGGCCAAAGCGTCGGTGTCTGGACGGTACCCTTGGAAGTTGAGAAGGAACTTGTCCCTGAGACTTCTCCACGAATCAATGGACAGCGGAGGCAATCTGGTGAACCAGGTGAGTGCTGGGCCCTCTAGGGCGATGATGAAAGACTTCGCCATTGTGGCGTCGTCCCCTCCGGCGGATGCAACGGCGACCTGATAACTCATTATGTATTGCGCCGGGTCGGTGCTGCCGTTGTACTTGGGATATGCCCCTGCTCGGAAGTTGGCTGGCCAAGGCGTCACTTGCAGGTGTGGCGCCAGGGGACTTCGCTCGTCGAGGTAGTTGACCCCTTGGAACGGCGCGCCGTGCTGGAAGGTGTAGTCTCGCTGGGGGAAACGCGGGTTCTCCGGCTGTGCTCGGTGTTGCAGGGGTGGTCCATGCTGCAGGCCGAGGTGGCCTTCGCGCGTGTCTTCCGGTTGTGCGTGCTGCTGGCTGGGTGGCTCTTGCTACAGGCCAAGGTGGCCTTCGCGCTGCATCAGCGCGATCTCGCGCTCGAGGTCTTGGGCCTTCTGTTCCTCGTCGCGTATCATCTGCCGCACTTTGGCTAGTGCGGACACACGCTGGCGCTTGGCCTCCAGTATCTCTTTCTGTCTCTGGAGATTGCGGTTCTTGAGGCGCAGGGCGCGCAGCTGTAGCTGTTCTTCTGTTGAGACGCCGAGGACCTCGCCGTCCTCGGTGAGATCCGCGCCTTCCAGTGGGGCGAAGCCTGGGGGCGGCTGCGATTGTCCTTCGGGCCCGCAGGTGCGGAAGGTGTCGTCTTCGCAGGTGTGGGGAACATTGTCTTCAGTGGGCTCTTGGTGGGTGGATTGGGTGAGGACGAGGGCCTTGCCCTTTCTTGCGGCCAGCAGTGCTACCTTCGCAGCCTCGTCAGCCTTCGGGTTAGCTCTCTTGGGTGCCATCGCGGGTGGTTTTGTCGTAGCACGAACGGTGGGCGCCAAATGTTGGAACTTGCTCTCAGCAGCAAGGAGGCCAACAAGGGTGAACAGTGGTGACAACAGGGTTACGTGCTCGGGGGCAATAGCTCTGTTAATCTAGCCTCTCACGGGCACTGTGCGGGGGTATTTATAGGTATCTGAGTGCCCAGCGCCTTGTGTTAAGGACGCATGTGCCCTCAGACACCTAGTTTATCCCCAGAATATTCCCATAAAGCAGGGTTACAAGCTGTAATTACAAGAATGCCTTTACAAACTAGGCCCGTAACACAAAGGCGGCCACGCAGGGCCCGTTACAATGGGCCAGATCACACGTGGGCCTCAGAGCTGGACGAGGCCGTGCTGCGGGATGACGTTGCCGCAGGCCTTCGTCTGGTGCCGAATCGAGCGAAGGGTGTCCCTGCCCGTTTTGTCTCTGTCAGACCAGCGACTGCAGCGAAGGCCTCGAGCGAGGGGTGGCGTCTTTGCCTTCGCCCCAACAGCCAAAGACTCCATTTCCCTTTCAATCTACGACTTATCATAGGAATATACTTGAAAACACATTAGTCATAGACATAAAAGAGATATGATCAAAGGTACATAAATGAGCTATGTGTGCAAAGTGTTAATCAAAGTTCCGAGAATCAAGAATGTTTAGCTCATTCCTAAGTTTGGTAAAGGTTTTCTCATCTAGTGGTTTGGTAAAGATATCGGCTAATTGTTCTTTGGTGCTAACATAAGCAATCTCGATATCCCCCCTTTGTTGGTGATCCCTCAAAAAGTGATACCAAATGGCTATGTGCTTAGTGCGGCTGTGTTCAACGGGATTATCCGCCATCCTGATTGCACTCTCATTGTCACATAGGAGAGGGACTTTGCTAAATTTGTAGCCATAGTCCCTAAGGGTTTGCCTCATCCAAAGCAATTGCGCGCAACAATGGCCTGCGGCAATATACTCGGCTTCGGCGGTAGAAAGAGCTACTGAATTTTGTTTCTTTGAAGCCCAAGACACCAGGGATCTTCCCAAGAACTGACAAGTCCCTGATGTGCTCTTTCTATCAATTTTACACCCTGCCCAATCAGCATGTGAATAACCTATTAAATCAAAGGTGGATCCCTTGGGGTACCAAAGACCAAACTTAGGTGTATGAACTAAATATCTCAAGATTCTTTTCACGACCCTAAGGTGAACTTCCTTAGGATCGGCTTGGAATCTTGCACACATGCATACAGAAAGCATAATATCCGGTCGAGATGCACATAAGTAGAGTAAAGATCCTATCATCGACCGGTATACCTTTTGATCTACGGATTTACCTCCTGTGTCGAGGTCGAGATGCCCATTAGTTCCCATGGGTGTCTTGATGGGCTTAGCATCCTTCATCTCAAACTTGGTGAGTATGTCTTGAATATACTTGGTTTGGCTGATGAAGGTGTCCTCTTGGAGTTGTTTTACTTGAAATCCTAAGAAATGCTTCAACTCCCCCATCATTAACATCTCGAATTTTTGAATCATTATCCTACTAAACTCTTCACAAGTAGATTTGTTAGTAGACCCAAATATGATATCATCAACATAAATTTGGCATACAAACAAATCATTTGCAATGGTTTTAGTAAAGAGAGTAGGATCGGCTTTTCCGACTTTGAAACCATTAGTGATAAGGAAATCTCTTAGGTATTCATACCATGCTCTTGGGGCTTGCTTGAGCCCATAAAGCGCCTTAGAGAGTTTATACACATGGTTAGGGTACTCACTATCTTCAAAGTCGGAAGGTTGCTCAACATAGACCTCTTACTTGATTGGTCCATTGAGCAAGGCACTTTTCACGTCCATTTGGTAAAGCTTAAAGCCATGGTAAGTAGCATAGGCAAGTAATATACTAATTGACTCAAGCCTAGCTACGGGTGCATAGGTTTCACCGAAATCCAAACCTTCGACTTGTGAATAGCCCTTAGCCACAAGTCGGGCTTTGTTCCTTGTCGCCATGCCATGCTCATATTGCTTGTTGCGGAAAACCCACTTGGTTCCTACAACAATTGGGTTGTTACCCCCTTATGAATATCGCCGAGGATGGAGTTTACAGGGTGATCTTGTTGTATCGCTTGGTGGACTCTTGGGTGTGGAGGTCTTTTACCCTGAACATCTTCCTTGTCTTGATCAACTTCATCTCCCCCTTGATCATTGTCCTCCTCTTGAGGTGGCTCATCTTCTTGATCTTCATTTTCATCATCTTGAGCTTGATCCTCATCTTGGGTTGGTGGAGATGCTTGCATGGAATATGATGGTTGATCTTGTGCTTGTGGAGGCTCTTCGGATTCCTCAGGATACACATCCCCAATGGACATGTTCCTTAGCGCGACGCACGAAGCCTCTTCATCATCTAACTCATTAAGATCAACTTGCTCTACTTGAGAGCCATTAGTCTCATCAAACACAATGTCACAAGAAACCTCAACTAATCCAGTGGATTTGTTGAAGACTCTATATGCCCTTGTGTTTGAATCATAACCAAGTAAAAAGCCTTCTACAGCCTTAGGAGCAAATTTAGATTTTCTACCTCTTTTAACAAGAATAAAGCATTTGCGACCAAAGACTCTAAAATATGAAACATTGGGCTTTTTACCGGTTAGGAGTTCATATGATGTTTTCTTGAGGATTCGATGAAGATAGAGCCAGTTGATGGAGTAGCAAACAGTGTTGATTGCTTCCGCCCAAAACCGGTCCGAAGCCTTATACTCATCAGGCATGGTCCTCGCCATGTCAAGTAGAATTCTATTCTTCCTCTCTACTACACCATTTGTTGTGGTGTGTAGGAAGAAGAGAACTCATGCTTGATGCCCTCATCCTCAAGAAAGCCTTCAATTTGAGAGTTCTTGAACTCCGTCCCGTTGTCTCTTCTTATTTTCTTGATCCTTAATCCGAACTCATTTTGAGCCCTTCTCAATAATCTCTTTAAAGTCTCTTGGGTTTGAGATTTTTCCTGCAAAAAGAATGTCCAAGTGAAGCGAGAATAATCATCCACAATTACAAGACAATACTTACTCCCGAATAAATCCATGTGGAGTAGCTCAAGCGGCCTATCGGTCGTCATGATGTTCTTGTGTGGATGGTGGGTACCAACTTGCTTCCCTGCTTGACATGCGCTACAAACCCTGTCTTTCTCAAAATGAACATTGTTAGTCCCAAAATGTGTTCTCCCTTTAGAAGCTTGTGAAGATTCTTCATCCCAACATGGGCTAGTCGGCGATGCCAGAGCCAACCCATATTAGTATTAGCAATTAAGCAAGTATCGAGTTCAGCTCTATTAAAATCAACTAAGTATAGCTGACCCTCTAATACTCCCTTAAATGCTATTGAATCATCACTTCTTCTAAAGACAGTAACACATATATCCGTAAAAAGACAATTGTAACCCATTTTGCATAATTGAGAAACAGAAAGCAAATTGTAATCTAAAGAATCTACAAAAAAAACATTGGAAATAGAATGGTCAGGAGATATAGCAATTTTACCAAGTCCTTTGACCAAACCTTGATTTCCATCCCCGAATGTGATAGCTTTTTGGGGATCATTGTTTTTCTCGTAGGAGGAGAACATCATTTTCTCCCCTGTCATGTGGTTCGTGCATCCGCTATCAATGATCCAACTTGAGCCCCCGGATGCATAAACCTACAAAACAATTTAGACCTTGTTCTTCGGTACCCAAACGGTCCTGGGTCCTTTGATATTAGAAACAAACACCTTGGGTACCCAAACACAAGTCTTGGAGCCCTTGTGTTTGCCCCCAACATATTTGGCAACTACTTTGCCTGATTTGTTTGTTAAAACATAAGATGCATCAAAAGTCTTAAATGAGACATTAGGTTCATTTGATGCAACATTAGATTTCTTTTTAGGCATTTTAATATGAGTGGTATGCCTAGAGCTAGATGTCTCATTCTTATACATAAAAGCATGATGAGAACCAGAATGAGACTTCCTAGAATGAATTCTCCTAATTTTATGCTCAGGATAATTAGCAGGATATAAAATGTAACCCTCGTTATCCTATGCCATGGGAGCCTTGCCCTTAACAAAATTGGACAATCTCTTAGGAGCATTAATCTTGACATTGTCTCCCTGTTGGAAGCCAATGCCATCCTTAATGCCAGGGCATCTTCCATTATAAAGCATGCTGCGAGCAAATTTAAATTTTTCATTTTCTAGTTCATGCTCGGCAATTTTAGCATCTAGTTTAGCTATATGATCATTTTGTTGTTTAATCATAGCAATGTGATCATGGATAGCATCAACATTAGTATCTCTACATCTCATGCAAATAGAAACATGATCAACAGTGGATGTAGAGGGTTGGCAAGATTTTAATTCATCTATCTTAGATTTTAGCATGGCATTTTCATCTCTAAGACAGGAAATAGAAACATTGCAAACATTTAAATCCTTAGCCTTAGAAATTAATTTATCATTCTCAATCTTAAGGCTAGAAATTGATTCATTCAACTTGTCAATCTTAGCAATTAAACTAGCATTATCACTTTTAAGATTGGCAATTGAATCATCACAAACATTTCTCTTTTCAACCTTAGTGATTAAATTAGCATTTTTAATTCTAAGGTTGGAGATAGTGTCATGGCAAATGCTAAGCTCACTAGCTAATTTTTCACATTTCTCCAATTCCTGAGCATATGCATTTTTCACCTTAACATGCTTTTTGTTTTCCTTAATAAGGAATTGCTCTTGGCTATCCAAGAGTTCATCCTTCTCATGAATAGCTCCTATTAATTCATTTAATTTTTCTTTTTGTTGCATGTTAAGGTTGGCAAAAAGAGAAAGCAAATTATCTTCATCATCACTAGATGTAGTATACTTGGGGGAGGTTCTAGCTTGTACCTTCTTTTTCTTGCCGTCCTTTGCCATGAGGCACTTGTGGCCGACATTGGGGAAGAGGAGGCCTTTGGTGACGGCGATGTTGGTGGCGTCCTCTTCAGAGGAGGAGTCGGTGGTGCTTTCATCGGAATCCCATTCCCGACACACGTGGGCATCGCCGCCTTTCTTCTTGTAGTATCTCTTCTTTTCCTTCCTTTTTCCCTTCTTGTCGTTGCCCCTGTCACTGTCACTAGAAATAGGACATTTTGCTATAAAGTGACCGGGCTTACCACACTTGTAGCAAACCTTCTTGGAACGGGGTTTGTAGTCTTTTCCCTTCCTTTGCTTGAGGATTTGGCGAAAGCTCTTGATGATGAGTGTCATCTCCTCGTTGTCGAGCTTGGAGGCATCGATGGGGAGCCTACTTGACGTAGACTCTTATTTCTTCTCCTTCGTCGCTTTGAAGGCAACGGCTTGCACCTCGAGTGTGAAGGTGGCGCCTCGCTCGATAATTTGTTTAGAGCCTTTGATCATCAATTCAAAGCTCACAAACTTTCCTATAACCTCCTCGGGAGACATTAGCTTGTATCTAGGATCACCACAAATTAATTGAACTTGTGTAGGATTAAGAAAAACGAGTGATCTTAGAATAACCTTGACCATTTCATGGTCATCCCATTTTATGCTCCCGAGGTTGTGCACTTGGTTTACCAAGGTCTTGAGCCGGTTGTACATGGCTTGTGGCTCCTCTCCTTGGTTGAGGACGAACTGACCGAGCTCCCCCTCGATCGTTTCCCGCTTGGTGATCTTTGTCACCTCATCCCCTTCATGCGCGGTCTTGAGCACGTCCCAAATCTCTTTGGCACTCTTCAACCCTTGCACCTTATTATACTCCTCTCGACTTAGAGAGGCGAGGAGTATAGTAATGGCTTGGGAGTTGAAGTGCCGGATTTGGGCAACCTCGTCCGAATCATATCTTTCATCCCTTACGGATGGTACCTGCGCTCCAAACTCAATAATGTCCCAAATGCTAGAGCAGAGTGAGGTTAGGTGATGCCTCATTTTATCACTCCACATACAATAATCTTAACTGTCAAAAACTGATGGTTTGCCTAATGGGACGGAAAGTAAAGGAGTGTGTTTGGAAATGCGGGGATAGAGTAAGGGGATCTTACTAAACTTCTTGCGCTCATGGCGCTTAGAAGTGACGGACGGCGCGTCGGAGCCGGAGGTGGATGGCGACGAAGAGTCGGTCTCGTAGTAGACCACTTTCTTCATCTTTTTCTTCTTGTCGCCACTCTGATGCGATTTGACGCGGGGAGGTGATTCCTCCCTTCGTTTGTCGCCGGACTCCCTTGATGGAGCCTTCCCGTGGCTTGTGGCCGTTTCCATTCCCCTCTTGGCGGATCCTCCCAACATCACTTCAAGTTGTTAGACTCTAATGAAGAACCGAGCTCTGATACCAATTGAAATTCGCCTAGAGGGGGTGAATATGCAAATCTGAAATTTATAAACTTTAAGCACAACTACAAGCCGGGGTTAGCGTTAGAAATATAACCGAGTCCAAAAGAGAGGGTGAAAACAAATCAACCAAAGAAAATAGAGCGGATGACACGGTGATTTGTTTTACCGAGGTTCGGTTCTTGCAAACCTACTCCCCGTTGAGGTGGTCACAAAGACTGGGTCTCTTTCAACCCTTTCCCTCTCTCAAACGGTCACCTAGACCGAGTGAGCTTTTCTCCTCAATCAAATGGGTCACTTAGACCCCACAAGGACCACCAGACAATTGGTGTCTCTTGCTTTGATTACAAGTGTCTTGAGAACAAGAATGAGGAAGAAGAAAAGCGATCCAAGCGACAAGAACTCAAATGAACACGAAAATCTCTCTCTCACTAGTCACAAAGTGTTTGGAGTGATTTTGGACTTGGGAGAGGATTTGATCTCTTGTTTGTGTCTTGGAGTGAAGTCTAGAGCTCTTGTATTGAATGCAATATGCTAGAAACTTGGATACCTTGAATGGTGGTGGTTGGGGTATTTATAGCCCCAACCACCAAAACATCCATTGGGGAAGGCTGCTGTCGATGGGCGCACCGGATAGTCCGGTGCGCTAGCCACGTCACCCAACCGTTAGGGTTCTGACGGTTTCGAACGTTGGAGCTCTGACAGCCTGGGCCACCGGACAGTCCGGTGTCGCATTGGACAGCTATTGTTCAGTGTCTGGTGCGCCTCTAGCACCTGCTCTGACTTCTGTCGCGAACTGTAGCTCTGTCAGGGCACTGTGCAGTCGACCGTTGCGCTGATAGTCGTTGCTCCGCTTGGTGCACCGGACAGTCCGGTGTCCGGTGAATTATAGCGGAGTGCGGCCTCAAAAACCCGAAGGTGAAGAGTTTGAAGTCGATTCACCCTGGTGCACCGGACAATGTCTGGTGCGCCAGACCAAGGTTCTCTTCGGTTTCTTTTGCTCCTTTCTTTTGAACCCTAACGTTGATCTTTTTATTGGTTTGTGCTGAACCTTTGGCACCTGTAGAACATATAATCTAGAGCAAACTAGTTAGTTCAATATTTGTGTTGGGCAATTCAACCACTAAAATTATTTAGGAAAAGATTTGACCCTATTTCCCTTTCAGTTAATATATCCAACATGTCAACTACAATATTAAACAAGAGAGGAGATAAGGGATCGCCTTGTCGCAGCCCCTTTTTGTTTGAAAAAATTGTCCCACCTGATCATTTATTTTGATTGCCACATGACCACCCCTAATGAAAGCATTAATCCAAGAGCACCATTTATCTAAGAAACCTTTCATCTGCAAAGTTTGCTCAACAAAACTCCACCTCACTTTATCATAAGCCTTCTCAAAGTCTATCTTGAGAATTAGCCCATTTTGCTTCTTTCGATGCAGTTCATGAATAGTCTCATGTAAGACTACCACTCCCTCCATGATGTTCCTACCCGAAATAAAAGTGGTCTGTGTAGGTCCAATTATCTTTTGTGCAATTGTGGAAATTCTATTTGTTGCCACTTTTGTGAATATTTTGAAACTTACATTCAACAAGCAAATGGGTCTATATTGTTGGATCGCAACAGACTCTTTACTTTTTGGAAGAAGAATTATAGTTCCAAAATTAAGGCTATGTAAAGGCAGCATATTATCATGGAAGTCCCTAAACAAAGCCATTAAATCATATTTTAACGTATCCCAAAAGGCCTGGTAGAATTCTGTTGGGAATCCATCAGGGCCCGAGGCCTTATTATTTTCCATCTCAAAAATAGCTGCTCTAACCTCCTCTTCCGAAAAGTGCCTTACTAAGACTTCATTTTCTAGTGAATTAGCTTGAGGAATATCATCTCTTCGAAGCTCATCCAGACTAAAATCATTATTCTCTTGTGGCCCAAAAAGCTTTTTGTAGTATGTGGTAATGTGTTGTTTTAGTTCAGACTCACACATAATAACTTGATTCCCGTCTTTCAACTCGAAAATCCTAGTCTTTCTAAACTTTCCATTAGCATCCATCTGAAAATATTTTGTTTTAGAATCACCTTGTAACAAATCCTGCACCTTTGCCCTTTGGTACCATTTTATTTCTTCCCCCCCCCCCCCCTTAGCAAATTGGCAAGCCTATTATGAAGGCAACATTTCAAATCAAGTTCTTGTTGCATCAAAATTGTTGACTCTGCTCTTCTGTCTAGCTCATCAAGCTTGTTCAACAAACTTTTCTTTTCCTTCTTATTAATCCCACTTGTATGATTTGCCCACCCCCTAAGATATTGGCGCAATTTTCGAATCTTTGCTTGCCATCTATCCATAGGGGTATTGCCATCCATTTCAGTAGACCATATCTGTTTTACCATATTCGAGAAACCATCCCGCAAAAGCCATCCTAATTCAAATTTGAACATAGGTGGGCCTGGTTGCGTCGTATTGTCTCTGGAGTTTAGCAATAACGGAGTATGGTTCGATATCTCTCTAAACAAGGCAATTACCATGGTTGTTGGGTATTTTTCCTCCCATTCCGTACTAATTAAAATTCTATCTAATTTCTCAAAAGTTGGGGTTTGTAGAGAATTAGCCCATGTATATTGTCTACCTAACATCTCTAATTCTCGTAGATCTAGACTATCAATTACGGCATTAAATAAGAAAGGCCATCGATTGTCAAATCTGTCATTGTTTTTTCATCGGGTTTCCTAATGATGTTAAAGTCACCACCTAACATGATAGGCAGAGCCTCATGTCTACCCATGTTTACTAATTCAGACAGAAAACTTTCTTTAAAGTTATCATGTGCTGGATCATAAACCGCAACTAAAGCCCATTTGAAACTATTATTTTTATTGCACAGATGAAATTTCACATTAAAATCTCCCTCATCAATAGCTCCTATGTCATACACATTCAAATCAATACCTAACAAGATACCACCAGACCGTCCCCTCGGCTCCTTGCAGTGCCAAAGAAATTTTCTTCCAGCACACAAGTTTTTGAGGAAACGATATGTGAAACTCCTCCTTCGAGTCTCTACAATAGCAATAAAACTGAGAGCATGCTCCTTCGTGAGATCAGAAATAAAACGATGCTTTTTGGGGTCCTTAAACCCATCACTATTCCAAAATATTCCTTTCATTGAGAGAACTATAAATTTTATATTTTTTTATTTTTTTCCTGTTTTTGGTTGGATGGTTCCGACCAGTACAAGCCATCATCAGTGACTCACTTCTGGATTCCAACACATCATCGGTAATCTCACTCCCAGAATTATTTAAAATAAAATTATCTAACTCCTCCTCCTCTTCTAAAACTTTCTGCTCTTTATCAACTAATGATTCCCTAAGCTTCTGGGCAAAACTGCATTTATTCTATCATTTTCTAAAGCCTTAAGGTGACGAAAACTTACTGATGCTACTATCATTGTTGCCCAACTTTATTCCAATCGACTTAAAAGAAGAAGCAATAACATTATTCTGCAAAGGAAGAAATGAATGAGTTATGTGATTTTTACCTTGTCCTGTCGCCATATCTAGGTTTCGTCCCGCTTTGAGACGTTCTGCCCGGCCCAGGGATCCCTCTCTCGTTGATGCCGCGCGACATTTACTCCGACACAGAAACTCCTGGCTATCATCAGTTTTCGGAATTGGAGCCATCATTTCAACCTCATTATGTATCTGAACTTCTTCAGCAATATAGGATTCACACCCCAACCTACTTATGATCCATGCTATTTTCCTCAACCATAATATGCTCCTGCTCAACTCAAACATCTTCTGTAGCAGAAAATAGTACCTGTTTGACTCCCTTGGAAGAAGAAATTCCTTGCTGCTCAGTTCCCCCCTTCTTTTCTCCTCTATTTTGTTTAGCATCATACATTGACTTCTCCTCTGCAGTAGCGCCATTATTGGCCTCCCCATTGCCATCCTCCGTAAGATCATCCATGTCCATTGGCTCCGAATTGGAGTCCTCCAAGTTCTTATCCACACGAAAACGAAGCTCATATAAAAAGTCACCAATGACTACATCCACATATTGTGGGATAATATTAGGATCTAATACCAACACTTGGAGTCGACACCGACCATATTGTCTGGTAAAAAGCATATCCACCTCCTTTGACACTCCAAGGATTGAGCCAACAACCCATATAACTGGGAAATCTCTTAATTCCTCTGGCAATCCAGTAAATTGGACCCAACTTTTGGCATAACATACTTCACTTCGTCATCTACAGTAGCCTCTTTGATTTGCATTTTTCCTTAAACTTTGTTTGCACAACGCCTCATTCAATCATCCACTGCATTTCACCCGTTGATGGAAAAGTATGTTGGATCTTTTATGGGCTTGGCCCATTTATTGAATAAACTCTATGGTGTGTAATGGTGGAGAATACCAATAGTACCACATTGGAAGTCTAAGGGGCTTTTGCCTTGACTTATATGGTGGGATTTATTCCACTTAACTTGAGAAGTCAAGAAATGGACAAGGGCGTGCCACACGCGCGCGCGCGCGCCGCCGCCGGCCGGGCCGGGCGTGGCAGGCAGGCAGGCGAGCGGGCGTGGTGTGGTTGTGTTAATTTTTAGCACTCACTAACCGCGTACGTTAGCCGAGTGACCCTGTCTCTTCGTCAGCCAGCCGAGTGACCCTTCTCCTTCAGCTGCCGACTTATGGCGTGACTCGGCGAGAGCTGGCCGACTCATGACATAACTCGGCTAGAGCTGGCCGACCCTTGGCGTGACTCGGCGACCTTTCTCCTTCAGCTTCCCTCTGCGAGAGGTTAAATAGAGGAGCACCCCTGTCACTCGGTACACACGAGAAACACTTCAGTCTCACAGTCCAGCAGCCGAGTGAGGGTATTTCCATCTCGTGAATCTGCGCGCACAGAGAAGCGAGAGGGCAGGTGCCTCCGAAGCCGGTTCCGTTCGAGACCTTGCACGGGGGATCGGCAATTAGGTTTTTGGGGAGCGTCTACGCGACTGCCCAACGTTTGTCGTTGTCTTCATCGCTGGTTCTTGGCGTCTTCATCTCGATCGGATGACAAGAGAAGTTGGATAAGGATCAGGATCCTCGGAGCGCATGGGAGGGTATGATCAATTCAGTTCATTACAGTTTTATATTCTGCATATTATATATGTCATATGTAGCTTTGTTCTGTCGTATTATAATATGTTATATCTGTCTGTCTTAATTTTACAGTTGTCCTGTTTATATTGTCATCTGTTTATTTCCAGTTGTTCCTCAATAATCCATGAACCATGTTTATATACTTATTTTATTTATATGATTTACATGCTTCATATGCTTTGTGTTCTCATGATCCATATTGTTATGGATATTTTTGAGATCATGTTATCTATGTTTGTTTATCTATTATATGTCATCATCACAATGTTAATTTATGGAATTAAAATGGTACGGAAAATGCCTTTATTTCTAACAATCCAAAAACCTAATGTTAGGCATTTTTTTGTCAGAGGTTTTGCTGCTGTGCTAAAGCCTGATCCTTTTGATGGTAAAAACTTCTTGATATGGAAAGCTAAGATGGAACTGTGGCTAACTGCAATGTCTTGTTTTCATGCCGCTGAGGGCAAGCCTGCCAACTTACCTCCTGAGGATGAGGCTAAGTTTAAGGCTGAAGACAACCTCTTTCGAGGTGCAGTGATTAGCGCACTTGACACAAAATTCCAGAAAAGCTATATCATCCTTCCCACGGGGAAAGAGCTGTGGGATGCTCTTGTTGGAAAGTTTGGAGTTACTGACGCTGGTAGCGAGCTGTATCTCATGGAGCAGCTATATGACTACAAGATGGTTGAGAACCGATCTGTAGTGGAATAGGCTCATGAGTTTCAGGCACTAGCTAAGGAACTCGAACTTTTTCCTTGTCCTTTGCCTGACAAGTTTGTGGCTGGCGGTATAATCGCCAAGTTACCACCTTCTTGGAAGGACTTTGCTACCTCTCTCAAACATAAGAGACAAGAGTTCAATGTGGAAGAGCTCATTGGTACTCTTGATGTTGAGGAAAGGGCTAGAACAAAGGACAGTGGAAAAGGTGTTGAGACCTCCACTGCTAATGTGGTGCAGAAGAGAAACTTCCGCAAGTTTAACAAGAAGAAAAACCAGAACAAACCAGAGAACGCAAATAAACCTGTTCATACAGCACAATTTAAAAAGAAGAACAACAATAACAAGGGAAAGGGAGGTTGCTTTGTCTGTGGCAGTGATCAACACTGGGCAAGAGAGTGCCCTGATCGCAAGTTCACTCAAGACAAGAAATCAGCTAATGTTGTAACCACTGAAACTGAAGAAGGAACATCTGGGTATGGTAATTCTTTACCATTTGTTCTTTCAGTCTGTAATTCACCTGAGTGGTGGATGGACAGTGGTGCAAACATTCATGTGTGTGCTGATGCCTCTATGTTCACTTCCTACCAGGTCGGGAGGTCTGGCGCCTTGTTGATGGGAAATGGGTCGCGTGCTCATGTTCTTGGTGTTGGTACGGTCATTCTGAAGTTTACTTCGGGAAAGACGGTGCCATTGAAGAGCGTGCAGCATGTGCCCTCTATCAAGAAGAATCTCGTTAGCGCTTCGATGCTATGTCGAGATGGATATAAAGTTGTTCTTGAGTCTAATAAATGTGTTGTGTCGAAACATGGTACCTTTGTTGGTAAAGGATATGATTGCGGTGGCTTGTTCCGCTTATCACTGCATGATGTGTGTAATAAACTGGTGAATTCTGTTAATTTTTCTGATGAGTCAGATTTATGGCATTCACGGTTTTGTCATGCAAGCTTTGGCTGTCTTATGCGGTTAGCAAATATAAATTTAATTCCTAAATTTAACTTGGTCAAAAAGTCTAAGTGCCATGTGTGTGTTGAATCAAAACAACCCCGCAAGCCTCATAAGGCTGCTGAGGCGAGGAGTTTGGCACCTCTAGAACTTGTTCATTCTGATCTGTGCGAGATGAATGGAATTTTGACCAAAGGTGGTAAAAGATACTTTCTCACTTTTATAGATGACTCCACTAGATTTTGTTATGTGTATCTCTTAAAAACAAAAGATGAAGCGTTCAATTATTTTAGGGCCTATGAAGCTGAAGTTGAGAACCAACTTGAGAGGAAAATAAAACGGTTAAGGTCTGATCGAGGTGGAGAATATTTCTCTAATGTGTTCGATGAGTTCTGCGTGGAACATGGTATTATTCATGAGAGGACACCGCCATTCTCACCACAATCCAATGGGATTGCTGAAAGGAAAAACCGCACTCTAACAGATTTGGTGAATGCCATGTTGAGTACAGCGGGATTATCCAAGGCATGGTGGGGTGAGGCGATTTTGACAGCATGTCATGTCCTGAATAGAGTTCCAACAAAGAACAAAGAGATCACACCATTCGAGGAATGGGAAAATAGAAGATTAAATCTCTCATATTTGCGCACTTGGGGTTGTTTGGCTAAAGTGAATGTGCCAATCAACAAAAAGTGTAAACTTGGGCCTAAAACTGTTGATTGTGTATTCCTTGGGTACTCTTTTCACAGCACTGGGTATAGGTTCTTAATTATAAAATCTGATGTGCCTGATATGTATGTTGATACTATCATGGAATCAAGAGACGCAACATTTTTTGAGAATGAGTTTCCTATGAAGAATACACCTAGTGATATAAGTCATGAGACTATAATTCCCCATGAGCACGAACTGTCGATTCCTATAGATCATGCTGAGGATTCTCACGTGCACATCCCTGAGGAGGATGACACTATAGTCACTCGAAAGAGCAAGAGACAGAGGGTTGCAAAATCCTTTGGTAATGACTTTATAGTGTACCTTGTGGAAGACACACCAACTACCATTAGTGAGGCATATTCCTCTCCTGATGCTGACTTATGGAAGGAAGCAGTAAGGAGTGAGATGGAATCTATTATGTCTAATGGAACTTGGGAGGTCGTTGACCGTCCTTATGGTTGTCAACCTATAGGTTGCAAATGGATCTTCAAGAAAAAGCTTAGGCCTGATGGTACAATTGAGAGGTACAAGGCAAGGCTTGTGGCCAAAGGATATACCCAAAAGGAGGGTGAAGATTTCTTTGATACCTACTCACCAGTGGCTCGATTGACTACAATTCGCACATTAATAGTCGTGGCAGCCTCTTATGGTCTTATCATTCATCAGATGGATGTTAAGACAGCTTTCCTAAATGGAGAGTTGGATGAGGAGATCTATATGGATCAGCCAGAAGGGTTCATTGCGGATGGTCAAGAGAACAAGGTGTGCAGGTTGATAAAATCATTGTATGGCCTAAAACAAGCACCTAAGCAATGTCATGAAAAGTTTGATAATACTCTTACAGCAGCTGGCTTTGTTGTAAATGAATCTGACACGTGTGTATACTATCGGTATGGTGGGGGTGAGTCTGTTATGCTGTGCCTTTATGTTGATGACATTTTGATCTTTGGATCAAATCTCAATGTGATTGAGGAAGTTAAAATTCTTCTATCGAGCAATTTTGAGATAAAAGATTTGGGAGAGGCTGATGTCATTCTAAACATCAAGCTTGTTAGAGAAGCTAATGGTGGGGTAACTTTGTTACAATCCCATTATGTGGAAAAGGTATTGAGTCGCTTTGGTTTTAGTGACTGTGATCCTGCTTCAACACCTTATGACCCCAGTGTGCTATTAAGAAAGAATCGAAGAATAGCAAGGGATCAATTGACATACTCCCAGATCATTGGCTCGCTCATGTACCTTGCAAGTGCAACAAGGCCAGACATCTCTTATGCTGTGAGTAAGCTAAGTCGGTTTGTGTCGAAACCAGGAGATGATCACTGGCGTGCTCTTGAGAGAGTGTTGCGGTATTTGAAAGGTACTATGACATACGGTATTCATTATACCGGAAACCCAAAAGTGCTGGAAGGCTATTGTGATGCCAACTGGATTTCTGATGCTGATGAGCTTTATGCCACAAGCGGATATGTGTTTCTGTTTGGAGGTGGCGCTGTTTCCTGGAAGTCTTGCAAGCAGACTATCTTAACGAAGTCTACAATGGAAGCAGAACTCGCAGCATTAGACACTGCTGGGGCTGAGGCCGAGTGGCTTCGTGATTTCCTATTGGACTTACCGGTAGTTGAAAAACCGATACCGGCTATTTCCATGAACTGTGACAACCAAACGGTGATTACAAAGGTTAACAGTTCTAGGAATAACATGAAGTCTACAAGGCATGTTAAGAGGAGATTGAAATCTGTCAGAAAGTTGAAAAACTCCGGAGTTATAACTGTGGATTATGTCCACACATCAAATAATCTGGCAGATCAATTCACTAAGGATCTATCACGCAATGTGATAGAAAGTGCATCGAGGGAAATGGTTATGAGACCCATGTGAGATCTACTCTAGTGGTAACCTGCTCTATGTGATCGGAGATCCCGTGAAGTAGAGTGGAGAAACAAGCTAGGAGTAGATTGTGAGGAAAGATCCCTTCTTTAACTCATTTCTGATGCACATCTTTCCTATCTGTAAGGCAGGATGGTTTTTACCTTAATGTATTTCAAGAGTCTTATAAAGGTGAGATGTTGTCCTACAGAACATCTTCTGAGGAATACACCTATATGAGTCAGACTGCTAGTCACAGTCTATGGGACTTGGGTAATCCCTAAATACTCATGAAAGGCATTGAAGTGTGACTTATATGCTTCTAAACAGCGGGAATACCCTTCTGCAGCCTAGTATCAGCAAAGGATTTGAGTGAATCTTATTTCGCACAAAACTGTCAATTCAAGGCATAGTCCATTGTTCAGTTGTGAATAAGTGAAACTCTTATTCTAGATGGATGTTCAACTTAACAGTCTCCATCGAAACACTCGTATATCAAAGGATTGTGATTCTGATACTTCATCATTACAAACCCTAGAGTTTGGTGGGGATTGTTGGATCTTTTATGGGCTTGGCCCATTTATTGAATAAACTCTATGGTGTGTAATGGTGGAGAATACCAATAGTACCACATTAGAAGTCCAAGGGTCTTTTGCCTTGACTTATATGGTGGGATTTATTCCACTTAACTTGAGAAGTCAAGAAATGGACAAGGGCGTGCCACACGCGCGTGCGCGCGCCGCCGCCGCCGCCGGGCCGGGCGTGGCGTGGCGTGGCGTGGCGTGGCGTGGCGTGGCGAGGCGAGGCGAGGCAGGCAGGCAGGCAGGCGAGCGGGCGTGGTGTGGTTGTGTTAATTTTTAGCACTCACTAACCGCGTACATTAGCCGAGTGACCCTGTCTCTTCGTCAGCCAGCCGAGTGACCCTTCTCCTTCAGCTGCCGACTTATGGCGTGACTCGGCGAGAGCTGGCCGACTCATGACATAACTCGGCTAGAGCTGGCCGACCCTTGGCGTGACTCGGCGACCTTTCTCCTTCAGCTTCCCTCTGCGAGAGGTTAAATAGAGGAGCACCCCTGTCACTTGGTACACACGAGAAACACTTTCAGTCTCATAGTCCAGCAGCCGAGTGAGGGTATTTCCATCTCGTGAATCTGCGCGCACAGAGAAGCGAGAGGGCAGGTGCCTCCGAAGCCGGTGCCGTTCGAGACCTTGCACGGGGGATCGACAATTAGGTTTTTGGGGAGCGTCTACGCGACTGCCCAACGTTTGTCGTTGTCTTCATCGCTGGTTCTTGGCGTCTTCATCTCGATCGGATGACAAGAGAAGTTGGACAAGGATCAGGATCCTCGGAGCGCATGGGAGGGTATGATCAATTCTGTTCATTACAGTTTTATATTCTGCATATTATATATGTCATATGTAGCTTTGTTCTGTCGTATTATAATATGTTATATCTGTCTGTCTTAATTTTACAGTTGTCCTGTTTATATTGTCATCTTTTTATTTCCAGTTGTTCCTCAATAATCCATGAACCATGTTTATATACTTATTTTATTTATATGATTTACATGCTTCATATGCTTTGTGTTCTCATGATCCATATTGTTATGGATATTTTTGAGATCATGTTATCTATGTCTGTTTATCTATTATATGTTATCATCACAATGTTAATTTATGGAATTAAAATGGTACGGAAAATGCCTTTATTTCTAACAAAGTAACCCTAAAAGAATTGTTACCATATCATGAATATTCCATGCCCATTTTGCTGAGACAAGTCTGTCTAATTCAGTATGTACTTGTTCCTTAGTGAGGGTACCTTCAGTGACAAAAACAGATGCAGATTTGCGGAGTATGGGGGGTATGATAAAGACCCTAACCCCTCAACAGCATACCCACAGGGCATGGCACAAAACTTGGCAGATTTGAGGAATGAACATTTTGCCTTTGAATGTGTAGCAACATCACTTATATCACAATATAAAGGAGTATTACAGTCTTGCATGTGATGCCCTTTGGTCTTGCACCGAAAGCAGTAAGGTACCTTCTCCTTTGAAGGTCCATGAGCTGTGGATTCATGGAGATCTCCCTGGCAAATCTGGACCTTCTCTTGCTTTGATAAAAAATCCTTTGATCAACCTTCAGACCAGAAGCATCTTTGTCTTGGGCAGCATCCAGCATGCTCCTAGAATCACTGGAGGCAAGTGGTTGCTGCAATAATTGTGCCACCTGAGACAACGTGTTGGTCGAGTTATTTTGCACGATGTCTCCACCCCCTGCCCTCCCTGTGTTGCTTCTATTGCTTGTTTAAGGATCTCGACAGCCTACACAACATTCACAGAAGGTTGAGCCAGAGCACTTATCTGCTTATCCTGGGGAACTAAACCAACTTGATTGCCATGAGGTCCAACACCCCCAATGCTACATATTAAGCAAATTTCACATGGCAAATTTCAAAGTGAGCACAACCTATATATGGATATGGAGCGTGTATGCACACTTGATCAAGTGTGTTTTTAATTTTATTATACATTTGGATTTATTAATAGATTGTACTTATAGACACTTTATTGTATAATAGAGTCTCTTAGTTGTCTCTTGTGCTTTGAAATCTGTTTTGGTGTCTCTCCACTATACATGCCCTTATTATAGACGTACATAATATTTTTCTCGTGGCATACTGTTTGCTTTACCATGCCTTATTATCAGCCATCGGGAATTGGCTCATCGTTAGGGCTAGTTTAGAAACTCAAATCCCCTTCGGGATTGAAGGGGATTGGACAGGAAATTAGTTCATTTTCACCCCAATACCTCCAATTCCGAAGGGAATTTGAGGTTCCCAAAGTAGCCTTATTGTCTAAGGATTATCTCTTTTTGCTCTTGTAGCATCCACGCCAAACTCCTCTCCCTCCTGAACCAGCTGGTTTCTCTACAATGGCATTGGTGCATCCGTAGATATCCCACTTGATACAAAAAAGGTAGTTTGACAGCTGAATTTTTTGGTTAACTATCGTTTTCTACTATTTTAGCCTTTTTCATTAATTTTGTACTATCTTTCAATTATTATGCAAAGCTTCAAACTTACACATGTATGTCCATATGATGTTTTGTTCCATGTTTCTACTGTAAGCTAACAAATAAGTTTGTTATCATTTTTTTTTACTCAACCTATGGTTGATTTTAGTATCAGTATAAGATCCTTTTGTGATAAAAAGACAAGGTCTACTAGAGGAGTTAAGCCTTTTGATTTTGTCTAGACTGTACCATCTTTCAATCCTTCTAGTACAATATCTAAACAGTTCATAATAGGTAAGTTTTAATATTCACGTGTGGGTGATTGGAGTTCTTCAGTTGCTTTATCTAGATGGCCTAGATGGCTTACTGTGGTGAGATACGGAGCGAAAAGCTCTACTTGCTTTCTTTCCTTTTGTCTAAAAAAAATACTAAAATAGCTTACTTTCTTTTCCTTCTCTATATGCATTGAAACAGCTTGATTTAGTCATTATTATTTTATATGAAAGAATAATTTTTATTTCATTTTTATACAATTGGGTTCCTTGCTTTCAAAATATTATTATTATATGGGCCAGTATTCATGTATGTTTAATCCAATTATGAAGTATTCCTGGTCTGACCATATAAATTCGTCGTTGGAAACCTAGAACTAGATAGCCTGACTAGAATACTTTACATAAGGTTATTAACTTTACAATTTGCTACTCCTTTTTCATTTTTATATGCTTGTGTTACAACTTATACTGCTGTTATTTCAAACGTTAGTATCTTTCTTGTTCGGTGTCTGATGAGATGTTCTTTACATAGAAATCAACAAGGAGGAATCAAAATAGCGGGTTGTTTCAGACCTAGAGTACAACGACTCCTCCATCTTCATGTTCCTTTAGGACTGCAACGTTGTATATGGCGACTTTGGCAATGTTTCATAGATGATCAGGGGTAGCAAAGAAAGAAATCAAGTACATGGATGTGTTTTTTTTTTGAAGTAAAAGTTACTGTAGGGAGGCCTACAGTATTTTATTGCTTAAGGAAACCAGAGTGGGGGTGAAGATACAGGAGGGTGAGTACAGAAAAAATTAGAGTTACAGAACAGAATAAAGAAACCAGGTTCTAATTTTATCTCCTATTACTGGCTTAACTCGATGACTAAGAAGGTTCATTTCAGATTTGAACATAGCACGACAACCTTCCACCGTGGGCGGAATCTCATTGAACACCCAATTATTTCTGCATTTCCAGATGCCCCAGGTCAATAAGATTATAGCTTCAAGTTTCCAAGGGACTTGCCAACGTCTTCTGATTCTTAAAATGGTGTTGAGTAAATCCACGGAGTGCGAAGGAGAGATTCCAATCAAGGACCAACATCTCTTAGCAAAATTGCATCTGAAAAAGAGATGAATGGCCGTCTCTTCAACTTGAAGAATACAGTCGTCACAGGAGTAAGAGTCCAGAAACATGGACCGCTGCCTTAGAAAAGCTCTGGTATTTAATCTGTCTTTCGGTAGTAGCCAAAAGAACACCTTGTGCTTGGGTTGACATTTGGATTTCCACAACCAAGAGAAAATGGGATGTGTCCACTGGTTACCCATCTGATTATTATGTGGAAGATTATCCAAGCAATCATTCAACTCTTGAAGTTGAACAAAGGCTTCAATGGACAACGGTGCATGGAACAATTCTTGGGAGTCAACCAATCTTGCTTGTAGCACAGTGATGTCTTTGCAAGCAGAGAAGGACCAAAGTTCTGGATACTGTGTTGATTTGGGAATACCATCCCAGTTATCATGCCAGAGAAGTGTTGTTTTTCCATCTCCAATTTCCACCCTAGCAATACTCTTAAATGGTTCAAGCATTCTAAGGACATCTCGCCACCAAAAAGAACCAACTGGTCTATCCGAGGGCAAAGAGTGACTGTAGTGATTGGTCCAAATAATATTAACCCATGGGGTGTCAGCTCTGTTGAAAAATTTATGAAGGTTTTTCATGAGAAGGGCTCGATTTTGTAATGTCAGATTGATTACACCCAACCCCCCCCTGAGGTTTTGGCCTGCAAACCGAACTCCAAGCAACTTGAGGGGGTTTCTTGGCATTTAAATCAGCACCTCTCCAAAGGCAGTGCCGTCTGAGTCTGTCAATGTGTCTGATCACCATTTTGGGGAGCTTAAGAGTACACATGTAATATGTTGGAAGAGAGGAGAAGACTGCATTAACCATTTGAAGCCTTCCAGCCTGTGATAAGAAGATGGAGGTTGACGCCAGTCTTTTTTCAATTTTCTGGATAAGGGGTAGAAAATCACCCAATTTAGGTCTTTGGAGACCCAAGGGAAGCCCTAAGTAAGTAAAGGGCAATGCTCCAATTTTGCAATGAAAAGTATTTGCAAGGATCTCCATTTTCTGGTCTGTGACATTGATGGGGTAAATGTTGGACTTATGGTAATTCACATGAAGCCCAGTGGAGTCAGCAAAAGAGTTGAGCATTGCCTTTAAGAAGAAAAGTTGTCTAGGGCAGGCTTCCATTATGAGAATAGTATCGTCAGCATATTGGATGATAGGGAAATCCGGACCACAATTGTTTGGTAATGGAAGACGAAGAATGCCACCTTCACATGCCTTGTTGACAATAGACTGCAAAAGGTCAGCAGCAAGAACAAAAAGAAGTGGGACAGAGGGTCGCCTTGTCTGACTCCACGTCGACAGTGAAATCTTTTCCCAGGGACTCCATTCAAAAGAACTTCAGAAGATCCGGAGCCAAGAATCATAGAGATCCAGTGGATCCATTTATTACCGAACCCCTTGTGCCTCAGGATCTCCAAAAGAGCAGCATGCTCCAGTTTATCAAATGCCTTCTCAAAATCAAGCTTTAGAATGACCATTTCTTTTCTGGATTTGTGACAAAGGGAAATATATTCAAAAGCCCAAGCTAAGCAATCCTGGATCGATCTATCCTTGATAAAACCATATTGATTCTGATGGACGAGCTTTGTGATCACCAGCTGCAAGCGATTGGCTAAGATTTTTGTTAGAACTTTGACACTCGTGTTAAGGAGGGAGATGGGTCTATAGTCACCAACTGAATCAGGAGAGCCATTTTTGGGAACGAGGGTCACATATGATTCGTTGATGCTATGCATGCAGAGAGATCCTTCAAAAAAATTATTGAATAGGTCATAGAAATCAGGGGCAATTACCGGCCAGCATTTTTTAACAAAGTCTGTGTTAAAGCCATCTGGACCTGGCGATTTATTTGAAGGCAGACATGCAATGATTTGATCGATCTCAAGGCTAGAGAAAGGGTGCTCAAGCTCGGATAAATTACCAATCGGTTGAATCAAAGCAGGTAAGTTGAAAACCATAGAAGTTTGCTGAGAAGTCCCCAAACGGTTCTTGAAGGCATTAAAAAGCACAACTTCTTTTTCATTATGAGAGAGAGCCATATTTCCATTATCATCTCTAAGAGAAGAAATAAGGTTATGTCTGTGCTTGACAGTGGCATTGGCGTGAAAGAATTTAGTGCCGGCATCTCCAAGGGTGGCCCATTAGATTTGACCTCTTTGTTTCCAATAAATCTGTTGCTTAGCTAAAAGATCTTGTAAATGGAGAAGGAGGATTTCTTTGAAGTTCCATTCCTGAATGGTTAAGTCTCTGCTCTCCTCAATGAAGTCTAACAGCTGCACCACCAACTTGACCTTATCAATCAATTTTGTTAAGTTGGGGAGAGACTTACACCAGACATGGATGTGCTTGCGTGCTCTTTTAAACTTTGCCATGAGCCTTTTAGCAGGTTCTGGTTGAAAGATAGGCTGATTCCAAGAGTCTTGAAAGATAGAGTGGAAATCATCAAGTTGAAGCCAATAATTTTCAAATCTAAAGATGGGTGGTTTGGGAACATTGATTTGGACATTGACCATCCAAGGGATATGATCCGAGGTTCCTCTAGGAAGCGAGAGTGCAGAGGTAGCTGGAAAGGTGACCGACCAAGCCTGTGAAACAAAGCACCAATCAAGTTTTTCGAGAAGCGGGTGACGTTGCATATTTGACCAAGTGTAGGCTTGTCCTTTGAGGGGAATTTCCTGAAGCCCCAGCTGACTGATTGCCAAATTAAAACTCATCATTCTGAGGTGATCCCCACCCGGCTTGTTGCGGTTATCAGAAGATCTGATCATATTAAAGTCACCAAGGAAGATCCATAATTTGTTATCATCAATCTCAATGCTGGAAAACCAAGAGAGAAATTCTTCTCTCCTTTGAGGAGTACAAGGGGCATAAATGTTGGTGAGCCACCAGGTTTGATTGGTAAGCTTTGTATGGAAACAGATCGTGTGACCGAAAGAATTTTGATCAATAATCTCCACATCAAAAAGAGAACCTTTCCAAATTGTTATGAAGCCCCCAGAAGCGCCAATAGAAGGTCCAAATTCAAACTTATCAAAGGATCTGCTGCAGAAGCGACGAATGTAGGAATCATCAAAGGACTCTTTTTTTGTCTCTTGAATACATATGATATCACATTTAGAGTCCGAGATGTTATTGCGTAAGGAATTCCATTTGGTCTCTGAGTTAATTCCTCTAATGTTATGAGACAGAATTTTCGGGGAGCGGTGTAAGTTCTGAGGGCCGGAAGTCATGGTAAACTATCAGTCTTAAAATTAAGGAATTCCGGTATGCATAGCATACACCAATAGATCCTTCCTCCAGTATAAGTCCATAAACAGGAGAATTTAAAGGGCCACATAATCAGCATGACGTGAGGGGAATAAGGCTTCAAATGGGCCCAACAAGAAATTTGCAAAGAGAGCCCACATAAAAAATAACAGAAGCTCCAGACATCAAAATTAACCATTTCAAGCAACAAAGAGTCATTGACTCCATCAGAGTTAATTGTATCAAACAGGAAATAAACCTTGATTCCACCAGAGTTAGTTTCAGAAAATGCAAAAAGCGCTACATGCGCGCCAACTCCAACCGTTAACCAACAAAATAATTGCCAACCAGTGTACAGAAAACACCATTCGGCCCAAAAGGGGGAGGCCAAAGCCTTACAACCCCGCCGAGGTATTAGATTCATCATCATTGTCATCATTGAAGTGAGGGTCCCCCACCTGTTCATCAGAGAATTCGGATTCATCATCCTTGCTGTCGGGGGGAGCAACCGGTCTCTGAATGGCAGTACCAGTGGCCTTGGATCTGTTCAAATCCTCCGGATTTAGCTTGGAAGGGGTCATCTTACAGAACTCAGCACCCAATTTCTTGATGACGTCAAGATGCATAGTAGGAGGGGCATATTGGGTGCAGCATGAGCAATTTTTTTACCAATCACAGTGCAATTTTTGAAGCCCTTGGCCTTTGCCCTAAGCCTGGCACTCCTTCTGACTGTCGTGTCGACTGAGATAGGCTGCCTTTTTCTGGAAGTTGCCTCTGACTGGGGAGAGGGTTGAGGCTTAGCAGGGGAGTCCTGACTGGGTGGAGGGAGACAGTTAGAGGGAATCCTGATTGAAATGGTGTCCATGCTGGGTGCGACGAATGCCGAGATAGCTCCCGACAATAGGAATTTTCTAGCCCAGTCAAACGAATCCGGCCTCATTAAAAGGCCCATGAAGAAAGCAGCCCAAACCTTTGGAATAGAAACTGAGCCATCATTGTCAGGGAACAAATCAGCCCAAGTGGAGGAACGCTTTCTGGCCATGAAATCTTCAAAAGCAGGATCAGGGATGGTTTGATCCAAGTGCAACATGAGGCCCACATTGATGTTATCTTCAATTTGCATGTCGTCCTGTCCCTCAACATTGTTTCCCTCCAAATTTATGTTTTTAGGAGGGAAAGCAGGCAAGGCGAGAACCGCTTCAGTCGGCGCCGGGGCTTCCTCCTGCTGGAGCTGGACTCCCTGAGGGATAATGATGTCGTTAAAATAGCCCACCAAATCGTCAGAAGGGCGATCCTCAAGACCTGAAAGCTGATAGTTGAACTGTTCTTCTTCATTGATCGCAGCGTTAACATTATTTGGTAAAACCTCTGGCACAGGGGGATGAGCCTGCTCAATAGGCCAAGGGTCCCAGCCATCATCAGCATTAGCAGCAACATTTTCCTCAGCATTGATTCCTTCCTCAGGAGGAATATTGAGGTCGAACTGAAAATGGAAGTTGGGCATCGGCTGCCCCATTCCAAAAAACTCAACAGGGAGCTGGTGACCATCATGAGGGTAAGGAGGCACGGGGTCCTCATCTTGAGGTTGGGCGCCAAGCATGAACTGTTGCACAATGTCACATTGAACAGTCCAAGAGACACCTTGAAAACCTTCAGCCACCGAGAAGACTATGAACTATGGCACTTCCTGCAAAGAAGTCACTCTTGCTCGGACCAACAACCTAGTAGCATTGTTAGGATCAGGGTCCCACATGAGAACCCTTCCAAAGGCGCCAACCACATTCTGAATGTGTTCATGAGTCCAGAAATCCATAGGAAAACCAAGAAGAATCAGCCAACATTCGTGATTAAAGGTTAGGGCACGCTGGTTCCAGCCCTCATTGTGATGAATGACAGTAAAAGAAAATCCTAGGGCTTGCTGGGGGCCCAAAGCCACAAAGTTGTCTCTGTCAAACGCGAACCTGAATCGCACCAAAGCCTGTCCCAGATGAGAGCGTTGGATGCTCCTGACTTGAACCCGCCAGACTTCCACCAAATACTCACGGATGATATCATCGAAGATGTGGAAGTTTACCTCATGCTCCGGTAAAGGATGAACAAGCACAATGCCCCAATCTTCATGCGACGAAGGTTGAGGACGAGTAACAGTACGTACCATTATCTCGCGATGATCGACTTGCTGCGCCACGAAGCCATGGGGGAGGAACGGCATAGGATCAACTCTACAAAAAGCCATTTCTTCAGCAGCACCAAGAATGCTGGAAAGCGAAGGTGGCGGAGGCCCCACACTCGAAAGAGAGCACGACGGCGACTGATTCTTCCAGGGCAGCGGAGTGGAGTGGGGTTTTGTGAATAGTGCAAGTTCCGTGGAAGGCAAAGTGTCGGCACTCGAAAGAACCGCCTGAGAGAACTCACCAAAGTTGTTAAAAGAGGGCGGGTGAGGGGGCCCACCTGTAAGCGATAGTAGAGGAGGCCTAAACCATAAGCGCGGAGGAAACCCCCAGGAGGCATTCGCGAACTTATCGGGAAAAGAGCCAACCGGTCGATTGCACTTCTGACCCGAGATACCAAATATTTGAGAATTATTTCCAGAGAGAGAAAGATCCCGGAAATGCTGGTCACCCGACGCCGCAGGGACAGAAGAGCCATTAATGTCGGGGACAGAATCTTGTCCAAAATTCTCCGGGCACTGTTCCAAAATCTTCTTGGGCCTCCAAACCAACATCCGCGGGGCCCATGGGGAAACGCGAGGGGCCTCCAAAGATGACCGAAATCCTGAGCGAACCATGCGGTCAATTCTGCGATTTGAATAATTTTGAAAATGTGGACGAACAGCAGCTTCATGATCACTGATAGAGCGAAGGGGGAAGGAAATCCGATCAAAAACCGAAAGCCGCTGCATCAAACCTGCGGGAGCACGAACAGACCTCTTCTGATGACCCAAAGGGACCAAATTTGCACCTGACAGAGCTGGTTTACGAGACATAGTAGCAAACGGAGCCGGGGAAGAACGGTGATGAGAAACCAATTTCCAGGATTTGGATTCTTCCACTGAATAACGCTGCCACTCAATGAACCAATTAGGGCCGCCAAAATTCCAAAGGTGCAGGTACGCCTTGAATACGGAGCAGGAATAGGAGCGTAAATGATAAACTGCAAAACCAACAACCTTGCAAGAGATCGAAAAACGAAAAACCCGGTCCGCGAGCTGTGAAACCCTGAATAAGACAGCCTCACCACCAACAAACGATTGAAGCAGAAGACCCACAGATTCTGGGCACAAACGCATGGAGCATCTGCCAAAGGAGACGACTAAAAAGAACTCGTGACGATCAAATTTACCCGGGATGGGGTTGATCGGGCGGTTAAACTTGTTGAAAATCCAATCCTGAAAGCGGAGACCGTCGAAGAAGACCAAGGACGAAGCAGACGAACCTGCCAGGGGCCCCCAATGGCCACGAGCAGGGGGCGCCAAGCCACAGCGCACCGGTGGACGCCGGGGGCGACCAGCGCTAGGACGCCATGCTCTCTAGCCCTCGCCTCCATCATAGTACATGGATGTGTTGAGCACCAAAAAAGGACGACCGGACAGTCCGACACTAGGTCGGACGGTCTGCGGTCTAGACGGTCCACACGCGCGCAATTCAGTTAGGGTTTTGAGTTTCTTGCGAGATTTGTTAGCTAAAATCGCGGATTTAGCTCGGAATTGAGAGCACCTAAAGGGGGTGAATAGGTGATCCTGTAAAATTCAACACTAAATATCCACAAGTTTGGTTATAAAGATGTGAGTGCAATAGAACCAAGTGGCTATAGAGCAAGCTCTCGCGAATCACAATAATCACAGAGAAAGACAACACAAGAGACACAGTGGTTTATCCCATGGTTCGGCCAAGTATAACACTTGCCTACCTCCACGTTGTGGCGTCCCAATGGACGAGGGCTGCACTCAACCCATTTCAAGTGATCCTATGATCAACTTGAATACCACGGTATTCTTCCTTATAGTTTTCTTCCCGTTTGCGAGGAATCTCCACAAGTTAGAGCCTCTCGCCCTTACAAGATTGTTCACAAAGAAAGCACGGAGTAAGGTTGGGAAGAGCAATGCACACTAGAATTAAATCCACACCGCAAACACGCACATAAGTGAGAAGATGAGCACACAAAACACGCGCGGGGAGTTTACAACTCGAAAAGTGCTCTAATCTCAAGAACGATGAACGATTGCGTGAAAGTGAGGACTAGAAGTCTTGGAATGCTTAGAGTGTGCTTGGGTGACTCCTCCATACGCCTAGGGGTCCCTTTTATAGCCCCAAGGCAGCTAGGAGCCGTTGGAGGCCAATAAGGAAGGCTATCCTTGCCTTCTGTCGGGTGGCGCACCGGACAGTCCGGTGCACCACCGGACAGCCACTGTTCATGTCTGGTGCGCGATCTCCTTCCAATTCTGGTGCAGCCGACCGTTGCAGATTCGTGGCAGTTGGCGCACCGGACACTGTCCGGTGCACAGCGGACAGTCCGGTGCCCCCTGCCGACCGTTGGCGCGGGCCACGGGTCGCCCGCGGATTGCGCGGCCGACCATTGCGCTGGCGGCCGTTGGCTCACCAGACAGTCCGGTGCACCACCGGACAGTCCGGTGAATTATAGTCGTACACCGCCAAATTCTCCCGAGAGCGGCCTGTTCACCGGAGTCCAGTCTGGCGCACCGGACACTGTCCGGTGCACCACCGGACACTGTCCGGTGCACCACCGGACAGTCCGGTGTGCCAAACTGAGCAGAGATTTGGTTGCACCGAGCCAAGTCTTTTGGTTCTTTTCTCTGTTTCTAGCACTTAGAGAATATATATTATTGCTCAAAACCATGTACTAAGTCTAGAAACGTACCTTGTTACATGATTTGCACTTCTCTCTTCATTTGACACATATTAACTCACTCACTATGTGTTGGTCACTTAATCACCAAAATAGAAATGGCCCAAGGGCACATTTCCCTTTCAATCTCCCCTTTTTTGGTGATTTATGCCAACACATCAAAAAGCAATGCAAAACATGCAACATCGATTCAAATTGAAGACCAAATTGTTTTTTATTCTAATTTGGCATATTTGGATCCTTCTTTGCCACCACTTGGTTTGTTTTTGCAAATCAAATTCATTTTCCTATCTCTAAGTCAAACACACTTGTTTTAGGCATAGGAGAGATATTCTAATGGAAAAATTGATCGAGTGCCAAAAACTCCCCCTTTCCCATAATCATAAAATCTCCCCACAAGAGACCAAATTTTGTAATAGGAGTATTTTGACAAATCAAAAGTTCTAACTCTATTGTTTTCAAAAAAATCTCAAGTGGTAGCTGATCCATTTGCTTTGGCCTTAATGTCTCCCCCTTTGGCATTAAGCACCAAAACGGGATCATTAGTGGCCCTTTAACCCCATTGCCTCACCAGAAATGTCAATTAAGAGCAAAAAGGCAATAGGAGCTTAAGAATGAACTTGGAGGTGAGTACACTAATACCGGAGTGCAGTGGAAGTCTTTGCATGGTCCAAGTTCACATTTCCCTTTCAATTTACCTTTGATACTACATTAAGTAAACTCAAACACAAATGTTAGTGTCAAAGGGTCAAGTTGTAGCACTTCTCCCCCTAAATATGTGCATCACTCACACATGGACTTGTGAGGTCCGGGGATCCCTTGCACAACTTGAGCACCATAAATAAATAACAAATCTCATAAATGCATAAAGTAACATGATCAAAGGCATAAAACACATGTATGCTATAAATCAATCCAAGTTACGCGAATCCAAGACATTTAGCTCACTACACAGCCTGCAAAAGGTTTTCTCATCTAAAGGCTTGGTAAAGATATTGGCTAACTGGTTCTCGGTGCTAATATAGAACACTTCGATATCTCCCTTATGCTCGTGGTCTCTCAAAAAGTGATGTCGGATGTCTATGTGCTTAGTGCGGCTGTGTTCAACAGGATTATCCGCCATGCGGATTGCACTCTCATTGTCACATAGGAGTGGGACTTTGCTTAGATTGTAGCCAAAGTCCTAGAGGGTTTGCCTCATCCAAAGTAGTTGCGCGCAACACTGTCCTGCGGCAACATACTCGGCCTCAGCGGTGGATAGGGCAACGGAGGTTGTCTTAGAACTCCAAGACACTAGGGACCTCCCTAGGAATTGGCACGTCCCTGATGTACTCTTCCTATCAACCTTGCATCCAGCATAATCGGAGTCTGAGTATCCAATCAAGTCAAAGGTAGACCCCTTTGGATACCAGATCCCAAAGCAAGGCGTAGCAACTAAATATCTAAGAATTCGCTTAACGGCCACAAGGTGACATTCCCTTGGATCGGATTGAAATCTAGCACACATGCATACGCTAAGCATAATATCCGGTCTACTAGCACATAAATAAAGCAATGACCCTATCATAGACCGGTATGCCTTTTGATCAACTGACTTACCTCCTTTGTTGAGATCGACATGTCCGTCGGTTCCCATCGGCGTCTTCACGGGCTTGGCGTCCTTCATCCCAAACCTCTTGAGAAGATCTTGAGTGTACTTCGTTTGGGAGAGGAAGGTGCCGTCCTTGAGTTGTCTCACTTGGAACCCAAGAAAGTATGTCAACTCGCCCATCATCGGCATCTCAAATTTCTGTGTCATCACTCTGCTAAACTCCTCACAAGACTTTTGATTAGTAGAACCAAATATTATGTCATCGACATAAATTTGGCACACAAAAAGGTCACCATCACAAGTCTTAGTGAAAAGAGTGGGACCGACTTTCCCAACCTTGAAAGCATTAGCAATTAAGAAATCTCTAAGGCATTCATACCATGCTCTTGGGGCTTGCTTAAGTCCATAGAGTGCCTTAGAGAGCTTAAAATCGTGGTCGTGATACCTGTCATCCTCAAAGCCAGGGGGTTGTTCCACATACACCTCCTCCTTGATTGGCCCATTGAGGAATGTGCTCTTCACATCCATTTGAAACAACCTGAAAGAGTGTGAGCGGCATAGGCTAATAATATTCAAATAGACTCTAGCCTAGCCACAGGAGCAAAAGTCTCCTCGAAATCCAAACCTGCGACTTGGGCATAACCTTTTGCCACAAGTCGAGCCTTGTTTCTTGTCACCACCCCGTGCTTGTCTTGCTTGTTGCAGAACACCCACTTGGTTCCCACAACGTTTTGCTTTGGACGTGGCACCAGGCTTCAAACTTTGTTTCTCTTGAAGTTGTTGAGCTCTTCCTGCATGGCCAACACCCAGTCTGGATCCTGCAAGGCCTCTTCTACCCTGAAAGGCTCAATAGAAGAGACAAACGAGTAATGCTCACAAAAGTTAGCTAATCTTGAGCGAGTAGTTACTCCCTTGCTTATGTCACCCAGAATCTGGTCAACGAGGTGATTCCGTTGGATCGTCGCTCGGACTTGAGTTGGAGGGGCCCATGGTGCTTCTTCCTCCATAGCTGGTTCTTCTTGTTCTCCCACTTGATCACGCGCCTCTTCTTGAGGAACCTGTTCATCATCTTGAGTTGGGGGATGCATCATCGTTGAGGAAGAAGGTTGATCTTGCTCTTGTTATTCCTGTGGTCACACATCTCCAATCGCCATGGTGTGTATTGCAGCCGTTGGAACATCATCTTCATCTACATCATCAAGATCAACTTGCTCTCTTGGAGAGCCATTAGTCTCATCAAATACAACGTCGCTAGAGACTTCAAGCAAACCCGATGATTTGTTGAAGACTCTGTATGCCCTTGTATTTGAGTCATACCCTAGTAAAAACCCTTCTACTGCCTTGGGAGCAAATTTTGAATGTCTACCTTTCTTTACCAAAATGTAGCATTTGCTCCCAAATACATGAAAGTAGGAAACATTGGATTTGTTACCGGTGAGTAGTTCGTAGGAGGTCTTCTTGAGGAGGCGATGTAGGTAAAGCCGGTTTATGGCATGGCAAGCTGTGTTCACAGCTTCCGACCAAAACGCTCGGGCGTCTTGAATTTTCCAAGCATCGTTCTCGCCATGTCGATAAGCGTCCTGTTCTTCCTCTCTACCACACCATTTTGCTGTGGTGTGTAGGGAGCGGAGAACTCGTGCTTGACGCCTTCTTCCTCAAGGTACTCCTCCACTTACAGATTCTTGAATTCAGACCCGTTGTCGCTTCTTATCTTTTTCACCTTGAGCTCAAACTCGTTTTGAGCCCTCCTTAGAAAGCGCTTTAGGGTCCCTTGGGTTTATGATTTATCCTACAAAAAGAACACCCAAGTGAAGCGGGAAAAATCATTAACAATTACTAGACCATACTTACTTCCTCCGATGCTAAGGTAGGCGATGGGTCCGAAGAGGTCCATGTGATGTGAAGAAGCTCCAGCGGTCTTAATGTTGTCATCACATTCTTGCTGTGATGAGTGCTTCCCACCTGTTTCCCTGCCTGACAAGCTGCACAAGGTCTATCTTTTTTGAAACATACATTGGTTAGTCCTAACACATGCTCTCCCTTTAGAAGTTTGTGAATGTTCTTCATCCCAACATGTGCTAGACGGCGAAGCCACAACCAGCCCATACTAGTCTTAGCGATTAAGCATGCATCTAGATCGGCCTCCCCTTTCGAAAAATCAACTAAGTAGAGTTTGCCATCTAGTACACCCTTAAATGCTAATGAACCATCACTCCTTCTAAAGACAGATACATCAACATTTGTAAACAAACAATTGTAGCCCATGTGGCACAATTGACTTACAGACAGGAGATTATAGCCTAGCGACTCTACTAAAAATACATTGGAAATAGAGTGCTTGCTTGTGATGGCTATTTTTCCCAAACCTTTGACCTTGCCTTGATTCTCATCTCCAAATATGATTGTATCCTGGGAATCCTTGTTCTTGACGTAGGAGGTGAACATCTTCTTCTCCCCCGTCATGTGGTTTGTGCATCCGTTGTCGATAATCCAGCTTGAGCCCCCGGATGCATAAACCTGCAAGGCAAATTAGACTTGGGTTTTAGGTACCCAACTCTTGTTGGGTCCTATAAGGTTAGTCACAATAGCTTTTGGTACCCAAATGCAATCCTTGTCTCCTTTGCATTTGGATCCCAATTTTCTAGCAACCACTTTTTCATTTTTACATGAAAGTACAAACGTAGTGTTGCAAGCATGAAAGACAGTAGTAGGTTTATTACACATTTTCCTAGGAGCATGAGACACAAAATTTCTCCTAGGCCTACCATTAAAATTAGAACTTGAAGCAAACATTGCATGTGACTCGCAAGCATCATGATCATATCTCCTATTATGACTAGCAATTTTTCTATTATACATGAAAGCATGATTATTTTGAACGCTACTAGCCATAGGGGCCTTCCCTTTCTCCTTGGCGAGAATGGAAGCCTTTTGGCTTGTTAAGTTCTTGGCTTCCTTTCGAAAACCAAGCCCATCCTTAATTGAGGGCTGTCTACCAATGGTGTAGGCATCCCTAGCAAATTTTAGCTTATCAAAATCATTTTTGCAAGTCTTAAGCTGAGCATTGAGACTTGCCACCTCATCATTTAATTTAGTAATAGAAGTAAGGTGTTCAACGCAAGCATCAACATCAAAATCCTTACACCTATTACAAATGGCAACATGTTCTACACATGAACTAGATTTATTGGCTACATCTAGCTTAGCATTTAAATCATTATTCAAAATCTTTAAACTAGAGATTGATTCATGGCACACAGACAATTTAGAGGATAACATTTCATTTCTTTTAGTTTCTAAAGCAAGAGACTTTTGTACACTAACAAATTTGTCATGTTCTTCATATAAAATGTCATCTTGCTTCTCTAGAAATCTATCTTTTTCATTTAGAGCATCAATTAACTCGTTAATTTTATCTATTTTTGCTCTATCTAAACCCTTAAAGAAATCGGTATAATCTACTTCATCATCACTAGAATCATCATCGCTTGAAGTAGTATACTTGGGGGTTTCTCGAACGCTTACCTTTTTCTCCTTTGCCATGAGACAAGTGTGGCATTCGTTGGGGAAGAGAGAGGACTTGTTGAAGGCTGAGGCAGCAAGTCCTTCGTCGTCGGAGTCGGAAGAAGAGCAGTCCAAATCCCATTCTTTGCCAAGGTGCGCCTCGCCCTTTGCCTTCTTGTAGGCCTTCTTCTTCTCCCTCTTCCCATGCTTTTCTTGTTCCTGGTCATTGTTATTATCGGGGCATTGTGCTATAAAATGATCAGTCTTACCGCATTTAAAACAGGAGTGCTTTCCCTTTGCTTTGCTCTTGTTGGGATACTCCTTGAATCCTTTTAGCACGGTCTTGAAACGCTTGATGATTAGAGCCATTTCATCTTCGTTTAGCTCGGCTGCCTCAACTTGTGCCACCTTGCTTGGTAGCGCCTCTCTGCTACTTGTTGCTTTGAGAGCAATGGGTTGAGGCTCGTAGACGGGTAATGGACCATTAAGCGCGTCGTCTACATATCGGGCTTCTTTCACCATCATGCACCCGCTCACAAACTTTCTGAGTATCTCCTCGGGTATCATCTTTGTGTACCTAGGATTTTCACGGATGAGGTTCACAAGATGAGGGTCAATAACAGTAAAAGACCTGAGCATAAGTCGGACGACATCGTGGTCCGTCCATCTTGTGCTTCCATAGCTCCTAATCTTGTTGACCAGGGTCTTGAGCCTGTTGTACATTTGTGTTGGCTCCTCTCCCCTGATCATCGCGAATCTTCCTAGCTTACCCTCCACCAACTCCATTTTAGTGATCATGGTGGCGTCGTTTCCCTCATGTGATATTTTGAGGGTGTCCCAGATTTGCTTGGCGTTGTCCAAGCCGCTCACCTTGTTATACTCATCCCTGCACAAAGATGCTAGCAAAACAGTGGTAGCTTGTGCATTTTTATGAATTCGCTCGTTAATAAATACGGGGTTATCTGTACTATCAAATTGCATTCCATTTTCAACTATCTCCCAAATACTAGGATGGAGAGAAAATAAGTGACTATGCATTTTGTGACTCCAAAAAGAGTAGTCCTATCCATCAAAGTGTGGAGGTTTACCAAGAGGAATTGAAAGCAAATGAGCATTGGAATTAAAAGGAATACGAGAATAATCAAATGAAAAATTTGAATTAACCGGTTTTTTCTCGTCGTTGTCGTCTCTTGGTGAAGAAGAAGATTCGTCGTTGTCGTAGTAGACGATCTTCTTAATGCGCCTCTTCTTCTTCCCGTCCTTCTTCTTGTGACTTGAGCCAGAGCCAGTGGGCTTGTCGTCCCTTGGCTCGTTGAAAATGGACTCCTTCTCCTTATCGTTGACCACCATCCCCTTTCCCTTAGGATCCATCTCTTCGGGCGATTAGTCCCTTAAGTGAAGAGAACGACTTTGATACCAATTGAGAGCACATAGAGGGGGGTGAATAGGTGATCCTGTAAAATTCAACACTAAATAGCCATAAGTTTGGTTATAAAGATGTGAGTGCAATAGAACCAAGTGGCTATAGAGCGAGCTCTTGCGAATCACAATAATCACAGAGAAAGACAACACAAGAGACACAGTGGTTTATCCCGTGGTTCGACCAAGTATAACACTTGCCTACCTCCACGTTGTAGCGTCCCAATGGACGAGGGTTGCACTCAACCCCTTTCAAGTGATCCTATGATCAACTTGAATACCACGGTATTCTTCCTTATAGTTTTCTTCCCGTTTGCGAGGAATCTCCACAAGTTGGAGCCTCTCGCCCATACAAGATTGTTCACAAAGAAAGCACGGAGTAAGGTTGGGAAGAACAACGCACACTAGAATTAAATCCACACCGCAAACATGCACACAAGTGAGAAGATGAGCACACAAAACACGCGCGGGGAGTTTACAACTCGCAAAGTGCTATAATCTTAAGAACGATGAACGATTGCGTGAAAGTGAGGACTAGAAGTCTTGGAATGCTTAGAGTGTGCTTGGGTGACTCCTCCATGCGCCTAGGGGTCCCTTTTATAGCCCCAAGGCAGCTAGGAGCCGTTGGAGGCCAACAAGGAAGGTTATCCTTGCCTTCTGTTGGGTGGCGTACCGGACAGTCCGGTGCACCACCGGACAACCACTGTTCATGTCCGGTGTGCAATCTCCTTCCAATTCTGGCACAGCCGACCGTTGCAGATTCGTGGCAGTTGGCGCACCGGACACTGTCTGGTGCACACCGGACAGTCCGGTGCACACCGGACAGTCCGGTGCCCCCCTACCGACCGTTGGCGCGGGCCATGCGTCGCCCGCGGATTGTCTGGCCGACCGGCGCTGGCGACCGTTGGCTCACCGGACAGTCCGGTGAATTATAGTCGTACGCCGCCAAATTCTCCCGAGAGCGGCCTGTTCACCGGAGTCCAGCCTGCACCACCGGACACTGTCCGGTGCACCACCGGACAGTCCGGTGTGCCAGACTGAGCAGAGATTTGGCTGCACCGAGCCAAGTCTTTTGGTTCTTTTTTTCTCTGTTTCTAGCACTTAGACAACATATATTAGTGCTCAAAACCATGTACTAAGTCTAGAAACGTACCTTGTTACATGATTTGCACTTCTCTCTTCATTTGGCATATATTAACTCACTCACTATGTGTTGGTCACTTAATCACCAAAATATAATAGAAATGGCCCAAGGGCACATTTCCCTTTCAGGAATACGGATTGTAATGGGTCCAGACCTCCCATGTATAAATATATGGAGGAATAAGGCCAATTAATCATCAACAATCGAATCAATAACCAATTTACATCTCGTTTTTACCTTAGCCATTAGGAGTAGTTCTAGTTTAGCTCTAGCTTAGCCTTTCTGTTCCTTAAATTCTCCGCTTCTCTTCGGCTCTATGTCAATTAGAGGTGTCTAGGGTGGCCTACCGATCCTAGACAAGGCCTAGGACCTCTCCTCCCCGACGGGGTCCCTCCCGGGAGCGAGATAAAGACGCTACCGGCGAACTCTGCCGCCCCTGCGCACGCGCGGACCGTCCGGCCATCAGACACAGACCGTCCGCCCCGTCAGGTAGGGAACCAGCCTCTGCGCCAGGTCGCGGACCGTTCGGCCCCTGGCCGTGGACCGTCTGCGCCTCCACATAGAGCACCGCCGCTGGTTCTCAACGCAATAATTGGCGCTCGGATCGGCGCTAACAGGATGTTCAAGCAACATCTACATGAGTAGATGACTTGTAGTTGCAGGAGTACGATGCTATTGTGCGCTGTTTTTCGTCAGAACCCTCAAGTATGCTATCTGATGCAAGCAATTGTACAACAAATTTTTATTGCAAACCATCATACTGTGAACCATCTAAATCCCTTTTTTATTAGGAAGCTGAGGGTAAACTCGACTGTTGGAATTGGTCGACATGTGGTCAAGCTAGCTCAAATAGTGGGAGAATGAAAACAGTTTGATGCCTGCTAACACAATGTATTAGAGCAACAGTGTTTTTTCTGTCCCCCGCAATGGTGCTGTATAGGGGTATTTATAGGTAACCAGGGGTGATTCCACCCTGTCAAAAACGGTTATATCCCTGGTTACCTACGTTTTCCCTACAATATTCCCCTCCCAGGGGTTATCGCGCGTCATTACAACGTGATTACTGATTAAGTACACCCACGGACGGGCACACTAACAACTCTACCCACACAGCGGCTTACAAGTGTAACCCTGCGGCATGGGGTCGGTTTTACATGGCCCCCCATTACAGTAACGCGCGGGTAACTGAGAGCACCTAGAGGGGGGTGAATAGGTGATCCTGTAAAAACTTGAAACTTAATGCCACAGAACTTGATTAGGAGTTAGCACAATAAAGCCAAGTGGCTAGAGAGGAGTTCTTGCAAGACACGATAACCACAAGAAGATCAACACAGATAGGCACAGTGGTTTATCCCGTGGTTCGGCCAAGTCCAACACTTGCCTACTCCACGTTGTGGCGTCCCAACGGACGAGGGTTGCAATCAACCCCTCTCAAGCGGTCCAAAGACCCACTTGAATACCACGGTGTTTTGCTTTGTTTTACTATATCCCGCTTGCGAGGAATCTCCACAACTTGGAGCCTCTCGCCCTTACAATTTGATGTTCACAAAGAAGCATGGAAGTAAGGCTGGGATGAGCAACGCACACAAGACACAAAATCAGAGCACAAACACGCACACAAGTCACAACTCGAGCTCACAACACAACCCGAGGAGTTATCTACTCAAATGGAGCTCTAGTTGTTATCACAAAGAATCAAATGCGCGGAATTGGAGTCTTGGTGCTTAGGAATGCTTGGTGTGCTCCTCCATGCGCCTAGGGGTCCCTTTTATAGCCCCAAGGCAGCTAGGAGCCGTTGAGAGCATTCCAGGAAGGCAATTCTTGCCTTCTGTCGCCTGGCGCACCAGACAGTCCGGTGCACCACCGGACACTGTCCGGTGCGGATTTTTTTCCTATTTTGGCGCAGTAGACCGTTGGAGATTCAGAGCCGTTGGCGCACCGGACACTGTCCGGTGCACACCGGACAGTCCGGTGCCCCCTTCTGACCGTTGGCACTGCCACGCGTCGCGTGCGGATTACGTGGGCGACCGTTGGCCCGGCCGACTGGTGGCTCACCGGACAGTCCGGTGCACCACCGGACAGTCCGGTGATTTATAGTTGTACACTGCCGACGAAACCCGAGAGCAGCCAGTTCGCCAGAGCCAGCCTGGCGCACCGGACACTGTCTGGTGCACCACCGGATAGTCCGGTGCACCCAGACTGCGCAGAGTCTTGGCTGCTCAGCCAAGTCTTTTCCAACTTGGTCTTTTCCTGTTTCTAGCACTTAGACACAATACATTAGTCTCCAAAACAATGTACTAAGTCTTAGAAACATACCTTTACTCTTGATTTGCACTTCTTGAGTCCTTGGCATAATTTACACTTAAGCACTTGTGTTGGACACTTAATCACCAAAATACTTAGAAATGGCCCAAGGGCACATTTCCCTTTCAATCTCCCCCTTTTTGGTGATTTATGCCAACATAACACAAAGCAGCTAGAACAAGTGCAACATCAATGCAAAAAGAACACAAATTTGTTTTGATTCAAATTTGGCATATTTGGATCATTCTTTGCCACCACTTGGTTTGTTTTTGCAATTCAAACTCAATTTCCTATATCTAAGTCAAACACACTTGTTGAGACATAAAGAGAGGTATTTCAAGAGAAATTGATCAAAGATTCAAAAACTCCCCCTTTTTCCCATAATCAAACATTCTCCCCACAAGAGACCAACTTTTGACAAAAAGAGACCATAAGAGTATTTTGACAAAACAAAAACTCTAACTCTACTGTTTTCAAAATTCTCAAGTGGTAGCTGATCCATTTATTGCTTTGGCCTTAAATTTCTCCCCCTTTGGCATCAAGCACCAAAACGGGATCATGTATGGCCTTCGAACCCCATTGCCTCACCAAAATCTTCAATTAAGAGTAAAAAGGCAATAAGAGCATGGAGATGAACTTGGAATAAGTGACCCTCTCATCGGAGTGCAGTGGAGGTCTTGCATGGTCCAAGTCCACCTTTTCCCTTTCAATTCACCTTTGAGACTAAATCAAGCAAACTCAAGCACACAGTTAGTCTCAAAGGGTCAAGTTGTAGCACATCTCCCCCTAAATATGTGCATCACTTGCAAATGGACTTGTGAGGTCCGGGGAGTGTTTGTACAACTTGAGCACCATAAATAAGCAACAAAATGCATAAGGAACATGATCAAAGCATAAAACACATGTATTCTATAAATCAATCCAAGTTCCGCGAATCTAAGACATTTAGCTCACTACGCAGCCTGCAAAAGGTCTTATCATCTAGAGGCTTGGTAAAGATATCGGCTAGCTGGTTCTCGGTGCTAACATAAAACACTTTGATATCCCCCTTTTGCTGGTGGTCTCTCAAAAAGTGATGTCGGATGTCTATGTGCTTTGTGCGGTTGTGTTCAACAGGATTATCCGCCATGTGGATAGCACTCTCATTATCACATAGGAGTGGGACTTTGCTCAGATTGTAGCCAAAGTCCCTGAGGGTTTGCCTCATCCAAAGTAGTTGCGTGCAACACTGTCCTGCGGCAACATACTCGGCCTCAGTAGTGGATAGGGCAACAGAAGTTTGTTTCTTAGAGCTCCACGACACCATGGACCTTCCTAAGAATTGACACGTCCCTGATGTACTCTTCCTATCGACCTTACATCCAGCATAATCGGAGTCTGAGTATCCAATTAAGTCAAAGGTATACCCCTTTGGATACCAGATCCCGAAGCAAGGCGTAGCGACTAAATATCTAAGAATTTGCTTCACTGTCACTAAGTGACACTCCCTTGGATCGGATTGAAATCTAGCACACATGCATACACTCAGCATAATATCCGGTCTACTAGCACATAAATAAAGTAAAGACCATATCATAGACCGGTATGCCTTTTGATCAACGGACTTACCTCCTTTGTTGAGGTCGACATGTCCGTCGGTTCCCATTGGAGTCTTTGAGGGCTTGGCGTCCTTCATCCCAAACCGCTTTAGCAAGTCTTGTGTGTACTTCGTTTGGGAGATGAAGGTGTCGTCCTTGAGTTGCTTCACTTGGAACCCAAGGAAGTAGTTCAACTCGCCCATCATCGACATCTCGAATTTCTGCGTCATCACCCTGCTAAACTCTTCACAAGACTTTTGGTTAGTAGAACCAAATATTATGTCATCGACATAAATTTCGCACACAAATAGGTCACCATCACATGTCTTAGTGAATAAAGTTGGATCGGCTTTCCCAACCTTGAAAGAATTAGCAATTAGAAAGTCTCTAAGGCATTCATACCATGCTCTTGGGGCTTGCTTAAGTCCATAGAGCGCCTTAAAGAGCTTACACACGTGGTCGGGGTACCGTTCATCCTCAAAGCCAGGGGGTTGCTCCACGTACACCTCCTCCTTGATTGGCCCGTTGAGGAAAGCGCTCTTCACGTCCATTTGGAACAACCTGAAAGAATGGTGAGCGGCATAGGCTAACAATATGCGAATTGACTCTAGCCTAGCCACAGGAGCAAAAGTCTCCTCAAAGTCCAAACCTGCGACTTGGGCATAACCTTTTGCCACAAGTCGTGCCTTGTTCCTTGTCACCACCCTGTGCTCTTCTTGTTTGTTGCGAAACACCCACTTGGTTCCCACAACATTTTGCTTGGGACGAGGCACCAGTGTCCAAACTTCATTACGCTTGAAGTTGTTGAGCTCTTCCTGCATGGCCAACACCCAGTCCGGATTTAGCAAGGCCTCTTCTACCCTAAAAGGCTCAATAGAAGAGACAAAAGAGTAATGCTCACAAAAATTAACTAATCTAGAGCGAGTGGTTACTCCCTTGCTAATGTCACCCAAAATCTGGTCGACAGGATGGTTCCTTTGAATCATCGCTCGAACTTGAGTTGGAGGGGCATGTTGTGCTTCTTCCTCTTCAACTTGGACATCTTGTGCTCCCCCTTGATCACACGCCTCCTCTTGAGGTACCGTTTCATCATCATGGGTTGGGGGTTGCACCATTGTTGAGGAAGAAGGTTGATCTTGCTCTTGGTGTTCCTGTGGTCGCACATCTCCAATCGCCATGGTGCGTATTGCGGCCGTTGGAACGTCTTCTTCATCTACATCATCAAGATCAACAACTTGCTCTCTTGGAGAGCCATTAGTCTCATCAAATACAACGTCGCTAGAGACCTCAACCAAACCCGATGATTTGTTGAAGACTCTATACGCCTTTGTATTTGAGTCATAACCTAACAAAAACCCTTCTACAGCTTTGGGAGCAAACTTAGAATTTCTACCTTTCTTTACTAGAATATAACATTTGCTCCCAAATACACGAAAGTACGAAACATTGGGTTTGTTACCGGTTAGAAGCTCATACGAAGTCTTCTTGAGGAGGCGATGAAGGTACACCCAGTTTATGGCGTGGCAAGCCGTGTTCACGGCTTCCGACCAAAACCGCTCGGGTGTCTTGAATTCTCCAAGCATTGTCCTCGCCATGTCTATGAGTGTCCTGTTCTTCCTCTCTACCACACCGTTTTGTTGTGGTGTGTAGGGAGCGGAGAACTCGAGCTTGATCCCTTCCTCCTCAAGGTACTCCTCCACTTGAAGGTTCTTGAACTCGGACCCGTTGTCGCTCCTTATCTTCTTCACCTTGAGCTCAAACTCATTTTGAGCTCTCCTTAGGAAGCGCTTGAGGGTCCCTTGGGTTTCAGATTTATCCTGCAAAAAGAATACCCAAGTGAAGCGGGAAAAATCATCAACTATAACAAGACCATACTTACTTCCTCCTATGCTTAGATAGGCGACGGGTCCGAAGAGGTCCATATGAAGCAACTCCAAAGGTCTTGATGTGGTCATCACATTTTTGGTATGATGAGAGCTTCCCACCTGTTTACCTGCTTGACAAGCTGCACAAGGTCTATCTTTTTCGAAGGTTACGTTTGTTAGACCTATCACGTGTTCTCCCTTTAGAAGTTTGTGAAGGTTCATCATCCCCACATGTGCTAAACGGCGATGCCACAGCCAGCCCATGCTAGTCTTAGCAATTAAGCATGCATCTAGACCGACCTCCTCTTTTGCAAAGTCAACTAAATAGAGTTTGTCGTCTAATACACCCTTAAAAGCTAATGAACCATCACTCCTTCTAAAGACAGACACATCTACATTTGTGAATAAGCAGTTATATCCCATATTACATAATTGACTAACGGACAACAAATTATATCCGAGTGATTCAACTAAAAACACATTAGAGATAGAATGCTCGGAAGAAATAGCTATTTTTCCTAGTCCTTTAACCTTGCCTTGATTCCCGTCACCGAATACGATTGAGTCTTGGGAATCTTTGTTCTTGACGTAGGAGGTGAACTTCTTCTTCTCCCCCATCATGTGGTTTGTGCATCCGCTGTCGATAATCCAGCTTGAGCCCCCGGATGCATAAACCTGCAAGGCAATTTAGGCTTGGGTCATAGGTACCCAACTCATGTTGGGTCCTACAAGGTTAGTTACAATGGTCTTAGGGACCCAAATGCAAGTTTTATCTCCCTTGCATTTTGCCCCTAATTTCCTAGCAATCACCTTCTTATCTTTTCTACAAATTGCAAAAGAAGCATTGTAAGCATGATAAATTGTAGAAGGTTCATTAATTTTCCTAGGAACATGAACATTTCTCCTAGGCACATGATTAATGACATTTTTCCTAGTCACACTTCTATCATGCATAATAGAAGAACTTGAAGCAAACATGGCATTTGAATCATAAGCATTACAACTCCTATCATAATGAACATTTCTTGAATATCTCTTATCACCATAAATGAAAGCATGATTCTTTTGACTACTATTAGTCATAGGAGCCTTCCCTTTATCCTTGACGGAGATGGGAGCCTTATGACTTGTTAAGTTCTTAGCTTCCCTCTTGAAGCCAAGCCCATCCTTAATTGAGGGGTGTCTACCAATCGTGTAGGCATCCCTTGCTAATTTTAATTTATCAAATTCATTTTTGCTAGTCTTAAGTTGGGCATTAAGACTAGCCACTTCATCATTTAATTTTGCAATAGAAACTAGGTGTTCACTACAAGCATCAACATTAAAGTCTTTACACCTATTGCAAATTACAACATGATCTACACAAGAGTTAGATCTGTTTGCTACTTCTAGTTTAGCATTTAAATCATCATTAACACTTTTTAAACTAGAAATGGTCTCATGGCAAGTAGATAGTTCACAAGAAAGCATTTCATTCCTTTTAACTTCTAAAACAAGAGATTTTTGTGCCTCTACAAATTTATCATGTTCTTCATACAAAAGATCCTCTTGCTTTTCTAACAATCTATTCTTATCATTCAAGGCATCGATTAATTCATTAATCTTATCAATCTTAGTTCTTTCTAAGCCCTTGAACAAACTAGCATAATCTATTTCATCATCGCTAGATTCATCATCACTAGAAGAAGCATAAGTAGTATTTCGAGTGTTTACCTTCTTCTCCTTTGCCATGAGGCAAGTGTGATGTTCGTTGGGGAAGAGGGACGATTTGTTGAAGGCCGAGGCGGCGAGTCCTTCGTTGTCGGAGTCGGATGACGAACAATCCGAGTCTCACTCCTTACCAAGGTGTGCCTCGCCCTTAGCCTTCTTGTAGGCCTTCTTCTTTTCCCTCTTCTTCTCTTGTTCCTGGTCACTATCATTATCGGGATAATTAGCGATAAAATGACCAATCTTACCACATTTGAAGCATGAGCGCTTCCCCTTCGTCTTGTTCTTGTTGGGATGCTCCTTGCGACCCCTTAGCGCCGTCTTGAAACGCTTGATGATGAGGGCCATCTCTTCCTCATTGAGCCCCGCCGCCTCAACTTGTGCCACCTTGCTAGGTAGCACTTCCTTGCTCCTCGTTGCTTTGAGAGCAACGGTTTGAGGCTCGTGGATTGGGCCATTCAACGCATCATCAAACTATCTTGCCTCCTTGATCATCATCCGCCCGCTTACAAACTTCCCAAGTATTTCCTCGAGCGTCATCTTGGTGTACCTAGGATTCTTACGAATATTGTTTACAAGATGTGGATCAAGGATAGTGAAGGACCTTAGCATTAGGCGGACGACGTCGTGGTCCGTCCATCGCGTGCTTCCATAGCTCCTTATTTTGTTGACGAGGGTCTTGAGCCGGTTGTACGTTTGGGTTGGCTCCTCTCCCCTGATCATTGCGAACCTTCCTAGTTCGCCTTCCACCAACTCCATCTTGGTGAGCATGGTGACGTCGTTCCCCTCATGCGAGATCTTGAGGGTGTCCCAGATCTGCTTGGCGTTATCCAAGCCGCTCACCTTATGGTATTCATCCCTGCACAATGATGCTAGAAGAACAGTATTAGCTTGTGCATTTTTGTGAATTTGCTCATTGATAAATATGGGACTATCAGTACTATCAAATTGCATTCCACTTTCTACTATCTCCCATATGCTTGGATGGAGAGAGAACAAGTGACCACGCATTTTGTGACTCCAAAATCTGTAGTCCTCTCCATCAAAGTGAGGAGGTTTACCAAGTGGAATGGAGAGTAAATGAGCATTGGTACTTTGAGGAATACGAGAGTAATCGAAAGAAAAATTAGAGTTAACCGTCTTCTTTTTCTCGTAGTCGTTGTCGTCGTTGTCCTTTTGGGAAAAAGAGGACTCGTCGCTGTCGTCGTAGTAGACGATCTTCTTGATGCGCCTCTTCTTCTTTCCTTCCTTCTTCTTTTGACTCGAGCCGGAGTCAGTAGCTTTGTTGTCCCTCGGCTTGTTGAAGATGGTCTCCTTCTCCTTATCATTGACCACCATACCCTTTCCCTTAGGATCCATCCCTTCGGGCGATTAGTCCCTTTCTAGAAGAGAACGGCTTTGATACCAATTGAGAGCACCTAGAGGGGGGTGAATAGGTGATCCTATAAAAACTTGAAACTTAATGCCACAGAACTTGATTAGGAGTTAGCACAATAAAGCCAAGTGGCTAGACAGGAGTTCTTGCAAGACACGATAACCACAAGAAGATCAACACAGATAGGCACAGTGGTTTATCCCGTGGTTCGGCCAAGTCCAACACTTGCCTACTCCACGTTGTGGCGTCCCAACGGATGAGGGTTGCAATCAACCCCTCTCAAGCGGTCCAAAGACCCACTTGAATACCACGGTGTTTTGCTTTGTTTTACTATATCCCGCTTGCGAGGAATCTCCACAACTTGGAGCCTCTCGCCCTTACAATTTGATGTTCACAAAGAAGCACGGAAATAAGGCTGGGATGAGCAACGCACACAAGACACAAAATTAGAGCACAAACACGCACACAAGTCACAACTCGAGCTCAAAACACAACCCGAGGAGTTCTCTACTCAAATGGAGCTCTAGTTGCTATCACAAAGAATCAAATGCGCGGAATTGGAGTCTTGGTGCTTAGGAATGCTTAGAGAATGCTTGGTGTGCTCCTCCATGCGCCTAGGGGTCCCTTTTATAGCCCCAAGGTAGCTAGGAGCCATTGAGAGCATTCCAGGAAGGCAATTCTTGCCTTCTGTCGTCTGGCGCACCGGACAGTCCGGTGCGGATTTCTTTCCTATTTTGGCGCAGCCGACCGTTGGAGATTCAGAGCCGTTGGCGCACCGGACACTGTCCGGTGCACACCGGACAGTCCGGTGCCCCCTTCTGACCGTTGGCTCTGCCACGCGTCACGCGCGGATTACGCGGCCGACCGTTGGCCCGGCCGACTGTTGGCTCACCGGACAGTCCGGTGCACCACCGGACAGTCCGGTGATTTATAGCCATACGTCGCCGACGAAACCCGAGAGCAGCCAGTTCGCCAGAGCCAGCCTGGCGCACCGGACACTGTCCGGTGCACCACCGGACACTGATCGGTGCACCACCGGACAGTCCGGTGCACCCAGACTGCGCAGAGTCTTGGCTGCTCAGCCAAGTCTTTTCCAACTTGGTCTTTTCCTATTTCTAGCACTTAGACACAATACATTAGTCTCCAAAACAATGTACTAAGTCTTAGAAACATACATTTACTCTTGATTTGCACTTCTTGAGTCCTTGGCATAATTTACACTTAAGCACTTGTGTTGGACACTTAATCACCAAAATACTTAGAAATGGCCCAAGGGCACATTTCCTTTCAGTAACAACATGTAGTCTTCGCGCTCCATGCGCCGAGCCTTCGGTAGTCGTGGAGGCCTTCGCCTTTCCCGGCGCAGGAAATGCCAAAGCCTTCGTCCGTTCCGTACGTTCCCTGCGTCATGGGGCTCTCGCTCTTTCAGTCTTCGCTTGCTCTTGCTTTCCCTCCGATACGTTCTGCTTCTGCCGTGGAGACGATCGAGCGAGGGGGGCGTTACGCCTTCGCCCCAACATTGACCAAATCAATGACTAGGCATCTTATAGGAGCAGCTGGTGGAATAGAAGCAGTTGCTTCTATACAAGTAAGGAATTCTAAGTACCCTTACATGGAACATAATTACTAGCTTGACATTATTCTATTAATGATATAAAATTTACCTCACTAATATGAACTGTGCATTTATAACATTGAATTCTACGTCTTCATTGTATCTTTCTATATATATATGTCCAATATAGTGAATTTCCAGTGCAATTAGTAATTTTTTGGAAGACATGAACTTTGTTACCGAAAATTTCTGCACATAACCTATTGTTTTCTTTTGAAAAATAATCAGATCACACAATATTACCCTTCATCCTAGGTTTTTATTATAAATTGAAATGTATTTGAGATGAACTTGCTATGAGTACAAGACAGCTTATGAGTTCACATGAACTAGCAAAAACTGCACAACACATTACAGACTACAACTATTAGAGTCTACAGACTAGGATTGGATGTCGGCAAATTTTGGTCTAGACATATGACCATGCAGTATGCACAACTGCCCAAGGATACAAAGTAATGTAAACCCTACATCAACATCTACTTAAACAATGCTACATGCATTACTGCTTCCTAGGTGGAAGTTAGTTTCGTTGTCTCTTCGAGATGTTAGTCCCATGCTATGCTCGTAGTCATCTGTGACACTAATTTGGTAGCCGTTATCTAATATATAAAAATCGTTGCAACATACAGACACTAACTAGTATCTATATAAAACCCTGAAAAAACTCGAACAGACATAAGATACTAGCTGGAATGCGGTACACTAGCATGTACTGGGATTAGAGATGACAATGTTAAGATACCCGGTGTGCATATAAGACCATACCCATACCCACCAGAGATAAAGTATTATATTACCCATACCTAATATCCATCATAGGTACAAAATTACCATATACCCATTCCCACTGTCGGCGTTTCGGACCCGCGAGGACCGTCAACCGACCAGTAAATTTGTTGCTGTGTGTCCCTGTCTAGATGGGTTGATGCAAGATGGAACACAAGAGGAAAATGAGGCTTATGTTATCTTGCACCGGGGTGCTCGTAGTAGGGGTTACAAGCGTCACGAGGGAGCGAGGGCGAGGGCGAGAGAGAGGGAGAGAGTCCCTGCGTGCGTCCGTCTCCGCCTGTCTCGTCTGCCCCGCCTAGACGTGTGTTAACGTGAACGTCAACCCCCCGTCGTCCCTCGTCAACCTGCCTAAGGAAGGCCCTGGACATCTCCTTTTATAGACACAAGGAGATGCCCAGTTGTACAATGGGGTGTAGCTATGTGCTAACGTGGCTAGCGGAGAAGCGCCTTGAGCCCTGTACATGAGCTATCGTGGTCGTCGGAGAAGTGCCTTGAGCCCTATAGAAGCACAACTGTCGGTGTGGCATGGATCCTGTTGACGTTGTCTTGCTTCCGTAGGAGATTGAGAGCAATCCAACGTCATGGGCGCACGCGGGGAACCATCATTACCTGTTACCGGAGTAACCTTAGATGGGACATCGGTCTTGTTCCTTCGTAGCCTGAGGCGGCTAGCTAGGAGTAGGGTAATGATGTATCCCCTGTAGCATAGTCGGTCCGAGGCCTAGGTCCGGCGAGGCGGAGGCTTCTCCTGAGGCTGAGGCTGAGGTCGGGCGAGGCGAAGACCTTCTCCCGAGGCCGAGGCTGAGGCTGAGGTCGGGCGAGGCGGAGACCTTCTCCCAAGGTCAAGGCTGAGGCCGAGGCCTGGGGTTGGGCAAGGCGGAGCTCCCTGTTGCGCCCGAGGCCGAACTCGTGGGAGATCGTGACTCAGTTTTACCCTGGTGCTTGGAACCGTAGCCAAAGTGGGGCGAACATCGTTGTTTTCCTGTCAGATCGATCAGTAAAGGGGGCGAAGTGACTGCGGTCACTTCGACCTTGCCGACTGAGGCACGCGTGTCAGGATAAGGTGTCAGGCGATCCCCGCATTAAATGTGCATGCGATACGGTCAGCTGGTAAGGCGATTTGGCCAAGGTCGCTGCACGACAAAGTCTGCCTGAGCTGGGCTTCGGGCGAGCCGAGGGTGCGTCTGCTGACTGAGGGGACCCTCGGGCGGGGCGTGAATCCGTCCGGGACTACTGTTCCCGCCCGAGGCTGGGCTCGGATGAGGTCGCGTCCCTCGGCAGACGTGGCCTTGACTTGAACCGCGCTTTATCAGTCGTGTATGGTTTATTCTGAAGATGTTTTCCAGTCGGATTAAGGAGCATTGGGGGTACCCCTAATTATGGTACCCGACAGTAGCCCTCGAGCCTCGAAGGGAGTGCGGGCACTCGCTTGGAGGTTCTGCTGGATTTTTGCGAGGGGACCAGCCCTTCTCGGTCATGTTTGGTTCCGGTGGGTGCGCACGAGCGCACCCGCCGGGTGTAGCCCCCGAGGCCTCGGAGGAGTGGTTTGACTCCTCTGAGGTCTTAATTCTTTTTGCGATGCCTCGGACGGCCTTGTTGTTCCCTCATACGACCTGGTCGTAGCTCGGGTGCACGGTCAGGCGCTGAGTTTTCACGCTGGTTTGTTGACGTGGTCAACGGTTCGGCCGTAGCTGGTGCGAGAGCAGCCCCCGAGCCTCTGCACGGAGCGAGAGGACGATCAAGGACCGTCTCGACTTTTATTGTATGCCCCTTCGTCGCCTTTCCGCAAGGAGGAAGGGGGGGGGAAGTGCCATGTTGCCCTCAGAGGGCGCCGAAAATGGTGTTTCCAGTGAGTTGCTAACAGGTGATCCGAGTGGATGCCCGAGCCCCGTTTGATAAGGGTCGGCTAGTGGCCCAGAGGCGCGCTCCAAAAGTACCTGCGGGTGATTTGCCGGACCCGGACCCATTCGATAGGGTCCGAGGGCTCGATGCCTCCCTCCGGTGGGATTCCATTACAAAATCGTTCCCGCTAGTCTCGGAAATGTCCTAGGGTACCTCAGGAGCATAGCCCGAGCCTCGGCCATGTAACGGACGTACCCAGGGTCATCCCTGACTCTGCGTGCTCTGGGGCGGCTGTCGAACCCTTCTGAGGGGCCAGCCTTCGAACCCCTAATCAGTAGAGGGCACAGAGCCCGAGTGCTCTGGGGCGGTTGCCGAACCCTGGAGGGCGCAACCTTCGAACCCCTGATCAGTAGGAGGGCTCGGGGCCCTTTTCCTTCGCTGGGAAGGATCCTTCTCGGAATATCCCCTTTCCCGGTCCCTGTGGCAAGAGAGAGAGAGGAAAAGGAAAAGGATATGAATTTAAATAAGGTGGCCCACCTTTTTTGACACGGTCATCATGACGGAGGTGAAACGACGCCCGCTTCTCCTGCCGGAGGTGTCGCTTGCCCTGCCAAGGAGTTAATGCGACGGGACGGGCGATTCGCGGGGCGTCTATTGCGCGTGCACGAGCCGTTCGAGGAACAGAACACGGGCGCGTCGTCTTCACTCCATGGGAGAGGGCTCCCCTGCCATTTCAGGAGAGGATGCGAGCCTGTAGGTGATTGGACCGCTGCTTCCGCCCATCTGCTGCTGCAATTACTGCCGGTCCGCTTCTGGCCATATCGACCGTCGCGCCTCTCCCCACGGCTGACTGACCTGTGATCGTTGCACTCGATTGGCACTGTTGGGTCACGCGCAGGGCTGCCTCGAGTCGCGGCACTGGTTCTGCAGTCAAGAAGACATGGCATTGGCGCGAGTGGCGGTGCGGTTTCCTTGCACGTAGTAACCGTTGCGCCAGTTACATGACATGTGGGCCCGGGCCTCCATGTTGGACCGCTGGATGCGACGAAACCGAAAGGGTGCACAACCGCGGTGCGGTTGCATGCTCCCCGCGTGACGGTCCACCCTTTTGACCGCTAGTTTTGGTGAGGATGAGGGAATGCTTATAACCGCAGGGCGGTTACACGCTTCGTGTGCGGCGATTTGGCTTCTTCTGTTTCGGGTCAGCTCGCATGACGTGTGGGACCCGGCCCCCGCGGCGGGGGTGAGAACCCTGGAGCGCGTCGGTGGAGACTCTGCCCGTGACACTTAGGGGTGCGAGTGAGGAGGTCTGCCTTTAAAAAGGGGTCGATTCCCCGTGCAGTAGCCATGCCTTCAAACTTCTCGCATTCATCGTGCCCTTCCACCTTCCGAGCCCCTAGATGGGGTGCACCTGCGTTGCCTTCTTTTTGCTGCTGTTTGAGGAGCGCGACCCCGTGGGGGTTGGCGCTCTTCAGTCACCGCTCGGCTTCAAGGATTTTCATCACGCAGCCGGCTGCAGTCCCCCACCGGCGGTCACCCAGGATGATGACCGCAGGCCTCGTGGTGGGGAAGAGCGAGCCGGGCCGTGGCCTCCCCCCTGTCCTCGGCTTCAAGGACGTCATCGTCCGTGCTGGGGAGGAGGGTGCGCCGAGTCGGGGCCTGCCTCCGCGTGGGCAGCGGCCCGCTCCTTCCCTCAATGATCGGGGGAAAAGAGCGTCCGTCGTCCGTGGCGCTGGCAGCTGCCGCGTGTCTGGCTCCCCGGCCTGAGCAGCTCTGGCGCTGCTTCCGGTGCCACCTCCTACCGCTGGGGCGGAGCGCGGCTGCCCGTCCACCGCTCGGGTGTCGGTCGCGCCGTGCGCGAGCCGGCCACGTCCAGGTCCTCCTTGCGCTGTCGGCTGCAGCAGGCGGTTGCACAACACGTCGTACGCCGCGAGGGCGGTACTTGTGTTCTGGGACGGTCCCGTTCTCGTTCTTGTGGTGAGGACGGGGTGAGGACCTGCCGGTGCGCTTTGGGGCGGCCGCCGCTCGCCGATGCGGTGTTGGTGGGCAGGTGGCCGCTGTCGTCGGTGCTGAGGTGGTGGTCGCCATAGGTGAGGCTTCCTCTACCGAAGCGGTTGCCTCCACCGACGAGATCGTCAGTGCCACCTGCGCTCGGGGCCTCCGGCTCTTTGGCTTTAATGGCTGGTTCTCGTCCCCCGTGAGGGGACGTGAATGAGGGCCTTTTAGCAGTAGTGTTTGCCCTGAGGCCATCGCTGCTGCTGTCTAGCCGTCCAAGGCGGAGGTCGTTGTCGCGCTGCTGGTGCAGTGGTCGCCGGCGAGCCACCTGGAGTTTGTTATCCCGCAGGCCTCCTGGTGTGAAGGTTGTTCATTCCTGCGGGAATGGACCCGGAGCCCGGTTTGTAATGGTACCCTCTTGAGAGCAAGATGTAATAGCTTTAAGTACTAAGACATCTGACGTAGGTTGGGACAGCTGCCGAGGGTGCTGCCGACGTCTGAGTCTAGGTACCATTGTTACCCCCAAGTTCGTGTGTTTGTTCTTTGTGGCTGCTGAGGCCTGAACATTTGGATATAAAGCCGTGTTTCTTTCCTCTTGTTTTGAGCATTAGGACTTGTTCGTCGGTAGCAGAATCACTAATCCGAGCGTGAGGTACCTTTCGCGGAAGGTGATGAGTGAGGTATCCGTATCCCGGAGGCGTAGGAGTCCCTCGGCTCGGTCGGCCTTGCCGTTCAAGGTCTCACTCGCTCGTCATTAGAACTCCACTATCGACGCAGTCAAAAGGCACGAAAGTCGTTTTGGCGGAAAACTTTTCCGAGGAAAGTTTTGACGCAGAGGGTGCTTCCCCCTTTCTAGACCCGAGGCGACCGCTCGGGCCAGGACCCTTGCGGAGGGTCTGGCCGTGGTCGTCGGGTCTGCCCGGTCTGCCCGAGCCATGGCCTCACAACAGCGTGCTCGGGCCGAGGGTATGTTTTGCCCGCTCTGCGACTTTGTTTTTGTCTCCATTCTTCTCCTTCCATCTGAAGAATGTTGTCCTGCTGTCTGCAGGGTTCGAGACGGCTCTTAACGAGGCTGTCAAGAACTGCAAGGCGCTTGCCGAGGCGGCTGAGCAGCGAGGCCGAGCATGTGGCCATGTCCGAGGCCATCTCGACTTTCTGCCAGGCCTTTGGCCTCGACGGCATCCCCTCGGGTAGCTCCCCCTAGAGTCATCTGCGGGCCTTGGGCGGCCATGTGCGCAGCAGACTCCGTGGGGCACTGCACCACGACGTTAGGTGGGCCTTCGCCGTGCTCGCTTCCCACTATGATGTGGATCTGGAGCGGGTTAGCGAGGGGTACTGCTTACCCGACGATGAGGAGGCTGCCTTAGACGAGGTCCAGAGGCTTGACGCGGCTGTCGAGGGCCTGAGTGCGGCGCTGGCTTCCTCCTTTGAGGTGGAGATCCTTCCGCCCGTGTCGCCGTCTGAGGCCGTGCCAGATTCTGCCGAGAGTGGAAACGACGCCGAGGGTGCCGCTCCTCCCCCTGCCGATGTCTGAGCCTGCAAGAACAGTTTGTTTGAAGTATGCGTATGTTTTTTGTGGCCGCTGAGGCCTAAAACATTTTAACGTTGGATTATAAAGCTGTGTTTCGTTTCCTCTCGTTTCGAGCGTTAAGACTTGTTCGGTAGCAGAATCCCTTGTTCGAGCGTGAGTCACTTTTCGCAGAAGGTGATGAGTGAGGTATCCGTATCCCGGAGGCGTAGGAGTCCCTCGGCTCGGTCGGCCTTGCCGCTTACGTGGTCCCTCGTCGTTTTTAGGATTCTGTTATCGACGCAGTCGAAACGGCACGAAAGTCGTTCTGGCAGAAAAGTTTTCGAGCGTTAGGACTTGTTCGGTAGCAGAATCGCTTATCCGAGCGTGAGTTACTTTTCGCGGAAGGTGATGAGTGAGGAATCTGTATCCCGAAGGCGTAGGAGTCCCTCAGCTCGGTCGGCCTTGCCGTTCAAGGTCTCTCTCGCTCGTCTTTAGGATTCTGTTATCGACGTAGTCGAAAAGCGCGAAAGACGTTCTGGCAAAAGACTTTTTCGAGGAAAATTTTGACGCAGAGGGGGTTCCCCCTTCTAGTCCCCAAGGGAGGGTCAGGCCTTGCCGAGGCAAGGCTGATCCTTCCTTGACGGTTATACTTTATTTATGTATGTAAAGAAAGCGAGGTACATAAACGACTTGAAACATTTTAAGGGTAAAAGCGACGTAGTTGTTGGATGTTCCAAGCGTTGCTGTAGACCTCGCCTCGGTTGTTGGCCAGCTTGTATGTCCCGGGCTTCAAAATCTTGGCGATGATGAAGGGCCCTTCCCAGGGAGGAGTAAGCTTGTGGCGCCCTCGGGCGTCTTGTCGTAGCCGAAGTACCAAGTCTCACACTTTGAAGCCTCGGGTCGAACCCTTCGGGCGTGGTAGCGTCGCAGAGACTGCTGATATCGCGCCGAGTGTAGTAAGGCCACGTCCCGAGCCTCTTCCAGCTGGTCCAACGAATCTTCTCGGTTGGTCTGGTTGCTTTGGTCGTCGTAAGCCTTTGTCCTCGGGGAACCGTATTCTAAGTCCGTGGGTAGGATGGCCTCGGCCCCATAGACTAGAAAGAACGGCGAGAAACCCGTGGCCCCGCTCGGCGTCGTCCTCAGACTCCAAACCACCGAGGGTAGCGTTTTTATCCACCGCTTGCCGAACTTATTGAGGTCGTTGTAGATCCTCGGCTTCAGTCCATGCAAAATCATACCGTTGGCGCGCTCCACCTGCCCCATTTGTCATTGGGTGAGCTACGACGGCCCAGTCCACACGGATGTGGTGGTCTTCGCAGAAGTCCAGGAACTTCTTCTCAGTGAACTGCGTGCCATTGTCGGTGATGATGGAGTTTGGGACCCCAAAGCGATGGATAATATTTGTGAAGAACGCCACCGCCTGCTCGGACCTGATGCTGGTTAAGGGTTGGACCTCGATCCACTTGGAGAATTTGTCGATGGCGACCAGCAGGTGCTTGAAGCCCTCGGGTGCCTTCTGTAGGGGACCGACGAGGTCCAGACCCCATACGGCAAACGACCAAGTGATGGGTATTGTTTGCAGGGTCTGAGCGGGCAGGTGCGTCTGTCTCGTGTAGAATTGACACCCTCGGCAGGAGCGTACAATCCTAGTGGCGTCGGCCACCGCGGTCGGCCAGTAGAAACCTTGTCGGAAAGTGTTTCCGACGAGGGTCCGAGGTGCTGCATGGTGACCACAAGCCTTCGAGTGTATTTCTTGTAAGAGCTCTTGTCCTTGGGCGACGGATATGCATCGTTGGAGAATGCCTGAGGGGCTGCGGTGGTACAACTCTTTTTCATCACCCAGTAAAACGAACGACTTGGCGCGCCGAGCCAGTCGCCGAGCTTCGGTCTTGTCGAGGGGCAGCTCTCCTCGGAGGAGATATTGCAGGTACGGGGTCTGCCAGTTTTGGTTTGGTGCAACCCCATTCCGCTCTCCCTCGATGCGCAAGGCCTCACCCTCGGCGGCCAAGGGTACCTCGGGCTGGGCCGAGGTCTCGTCGAGTTCGGGCGCGTCGTCGAGTTTCATGGAGGGTTGATATATGTCCCTGGAGAAGACGTCCGGGGGAACCGTCGTTCGCCCCGAGGCTATTTTAGCCAGCTCGTCCGCGGTCTCGTTGTACCGCCGAGCGACATGGTTGAGTTCTAGCCCGTGGAACTTATCTTCCAAGCGCCGAACTTCGCCGCAGTAGGCCTCCATTTTTTGATCGCGGCAGTGGGAGTTCTTCATGACTTGGTCAATGACAAGTTGTGAGTCGCCCCAAGCGTCGAGGCGCCGAGACCCTAGCTCGATGGCGATGCGCAACCCGTTAACCAAAGCCTCGTACTCGGCCACGTTGTTTGACGCCGGAAAATGGAGGCGCAGCGCGTAGCGCACATGTTTCCCGAGGGGTGAGATGAAGAGCAAGCCAGCACCTGCTCCTGTTTTCATCAGCGACCCATTGAAGTACATGGTCCAAAGTTCGGCCTGGATTGGAGCTGTCGGCAATTGGGTGTCGACCCATTCAGCCAGGAAGTTCGCCAAGACTTGGGATTTTATGGCCTTCTGAGGGGCAAATGAAATTGTTTCTCCCATGAGTTCCACTGCCCATTTTGCTATCCTACCCGAGGCCTCTCGGCACTGGATGATGTCTCCCAGGGGGAAGGATGAAACCACAGTCACTGGATGAGACTCGAAGTAGTGTCGCAACTTTCGTCGCGTCAGAATTACTGCGTACAGTAGCTTCTGGATTTGTGGGTAGCGGATCTTGGTCTCGGATAGTACCTCACTGATGAAGTAGACCGGTCTCTGGACGAGCAATGCATGCCCCTCTTCTCGTCTCTCGACTATGATCGCGGCGCTGACCACCTGAGTGGTTGCGGCTACGTAGATCAAGAGGGCTTCTCCTGCAGCGGGGGGCACCAAGATGGGCGCGTTAGTAAGGAGTGCCTTTAAGTTTCCGAGGGCTTCCTCGGCCTCGGGGGTCCAAGTGAAGCGCTCGGCCTTCCTTAAGAGGCGGTACAAGGGTAATCCTTTCTCGCCAAGGCGCGAGATGAAGCGGCTCAGAGCCGTAAGGCATCCCATGACCCTTTGTACTCCTTTTAAATCTTTGATGGGTCCCATGTTGGTGATGGCTGCAATTTTCTCCGGGTTGGCCTCGATGCCTCTTTCGGAGACGATGAACCCCAGGAGCATGCCTCGGGGGACTCCGAAGACACACTTCTCAGGATTGAGTTTTACGCCCTTTGCGCGTAGGCACCCGAAAGTCACTTCGAGGTCGGAGGCTTTTCTTGTCTTGACAACGATGTCATCGACGTAAGCCTCGATCGTTCTGCCGATGTGCTCTCCGAACACATGGTTCATGCACCTTTGGTAGGTTGCACCTGCATTCCTCAAGCCAAATGACATAGTAATATAACAATACATGCCAAAGGGTGTGATGATAGAAGTCGCGAGCTGGTCGGATTCTTTCATCTTGATTTGGTGATAACCTGAATAGGCGTCAAGGAATGACAGGGTTTCGCACCCAGCAGTGGAGTCCACAATTTGATCGATGCGAGGCAGAGGGTAGGGAACCTTCGAACATGCTTTGTTTAAACCAGTGTAGTCTACGCACATCCTCCATTTCCCACCTTTTTTCTTCACAAGCACAGGGTTAGCTAACCATTCGGGATGGAATACCTCTTTGATGAACCCTGCAGCCATCAGCTTGTGGATCTCCTCGCCTATGGCCCTGCGCTTCTCTTCATCAAAACGGCGCAGGTGCTGCTTCATGGGTCGGGCACCAGCTCGGATATCCAGCGAGTGCTCGGCGACATCCCTCGGTATGCCCGGCATGTCCGAGGGACTCCACGCAAAAATTTCGGCATTTGCGCGGAGAAAGTCGACGAGCACTGCTTCCTATTTGGGGTCGAGCTCGGAGCCGATCCTGACTTGCTTGCAGGCGTTGTTGTTGGGGTTGAGGGCGATGGTCTTAACCGCCTCGGCTGGTTCGAAGTTGCCAGTATGGCGCTTCGCATCAGGCGCCTCCTTGGAGAGGCAATCTAGGTCGGCGATGAGGGCCTCGGACTCGGCGATGGCCTCAGCGTACTCCACGCATTCCACATCGCACTCGTAAGCGTGGCGGTACGTGGATCCGACGATGATGATTCCCTTGGGGCCTGGCATCTTGAGCTTGAGGTACGTGTAGTTGGGGACGGCCATGAACTTGGCGTAGCACGATCTTCCCAACACCGTGTGATAGGTTCCTCGGAACCCGACCACCTCGAACGTGAGGGTTTCCCTGCGGAAGTTGGAGGGAGTTCCGAAGCAGACGGGCAAATCAAGTTGCCTAAGGGGCAGGACGCGCTTACCGGGGACAATCCCGTGAAAGGGTGCTGCACCGGCCCGGATCATGGACAAATCTATCCCCAAGAGCCCTAGGGTCTCGGCGTAGATGATGTTGAGGCTGCTGCCTCCGTCCATGAGGACCTTGGTGAGCCTGGCGTTGCCAATGACGGGGTCGACGACGAGCGGGTACCTTCTTGGGCTCGGCACGTAGTGGGGGTGGTCGCCTTGGTCGAAGGTGATGGGCTTGTCGGACCAGTCTAGGTAGACCGACGTCGCTACCTTCACCGAGCAAACCTCCCGGCGCTCCTGCTTGCGGTGCCGAGCCGAGGCGTTTGCCACCTGTCCGCCATAGATCATGAAGCAGTCGCGGACCTCCGGGAACTCCTCTTCCTTGTCGCCTCCCTTCTTGTTGTTGCCTTGGTCCTTGCCACCTTCTGCCGAGGGTCCCGCCTTGATGAAGTAACGCTGGAGCATGTCGCACTCCTCAAGGGTGTGCTTGATGGGACCCATGTGATAGGGGCACGACTCCTTGAGCATCTTGTCAAATGTGTTGACTCCTCCGGGAGGCTTCCGAGGATTCCTGTGCTCTGCGGCAGCGACGAGATCCACGTCAATGGCGTCGCGCTTTGCTTGTGCCTTCTTCTTGGCCTTCTTCTTCGAGCCACGTTGGACAGATGCCTCGGGGGTGTCTTCCTTCTGTCTTCCTTGAGGCTGCTTGTCCTTTTCGGAAGATGGCTTCGACCGCCTCCTGACCAGAGGCAAACTTGGTGGCGATGTTCATCAATTCGTTCGCCTTGGTGGGAGTCTTGCGCCCCAGTTTGCTCACCAGGTCCCGGCACGTGGTGGTGGCGAGGAATGCCCCGATGACGTCCGAGTCGGTGATGTTGGGCAGCTCGGTGCGCTGCTTTGAAAACCGCCGGATGTACTCTCGCAGGGATTCCCCTGGTTGCTAGCGGCAACTTCGGAGATCCCATGAGTTCCCAGGGCGCACGTACGTACCTTGGAAGTTTCCCGCGAAGGCCTTGAGCAGGTCGTCCCAGTCGGAGATCTGCGCAGGAGGAAGATGCTCCTGCCATGCCCGGGCAGCATCGGAGAGGAAAAGGGGGAGGTTGCAGATGATGAGGTTGTTGTCATTCGTCCCTCCCAACTGGCATGCCAGTCGGTAATCCGCAAGCCACAACTCCGGCCTTGTCTCCCCTGAGTACTTGGTGATGGTAGTCGGGGCTCGGAACCGGGCCGGGAACGGCGCCCGTCGTATGGCCCAGCTGAAGACCCTCGGACCTGGCGGTTCGGGCGAGGGGCTCCGGTCCTCCTCACTGTCGTAGCGTCCTCTGCGCCTAGGGTGGTAGCCTCGACGCACCTTCTCATCGAGGCGGGCTCAACGGTCGCGTCGGTGGTGCTCGTCACCGAGGTGATCCGGGGCTGCAGGCGTCCCGTCCCGCGTGCGCCCAGTGTGGACCGAGGCCTCCCGCATGAGTCGGGAGGACGTTGCGCGATGCTCCGAGGGGCACCCTTGCCTACGAGAGGCAGAGCTCTCGGCTCGTCGGACTGCTGCGTTTTCCAGGAGACCCTTGAGTTCGCCCTGGATACGCCGCCCCTCGGTGGTGGATGGCTCCGGCATCGCTCGGAGTAGCATCGCCGCTGCAGCTAGATTATGGCCGACCCCGCTGAAGGCTAGGGCAGCCCTGCCCTGGCGTCATCAACGATACGGCGCTGGACGTCTTGGGCCTGATGAGGAGCTCCTCCAGCAAGTGCTCGGCCTGCCCACTCCTGCTCGATGTTTTGTCAGAGCTGCACAAGCCGCCCCGCTTCTTCGTCGAGCTTGGCCTGCATCTCGCAGAATTGCTCGAGCTGTGTGTCCTGACCCCCCGCAGGGACTGGGACCACAGCTAGCTCCCGCGGGATGTCAACGCGAGACGCAGGCACAGAGGCGTTGTCTTCTTGCGGCATGCCGAGGTGGTTGTCTTCGCCGTGATCCCCCTGATCGATGTGGAAACACTCGCGACTTGGGTCGCAACCCTCGTCGCCGAGGCTGTGGCCATCGTCAGAGCAGCCGAAGAGGCAGTAGTCACATGCATACATGAAGTCTCGCATGGCACTGGGATCACTGAGTCCGGAGAAATCCCAACCGAAGTCGGAGTCGTCGTCTTCCTCGGAACCCGCGGGTCTGGAGGATGAGACGGCCGTCAGTCGGTCCCAAGATGACCACATATGATACCCTGGAAGGTCAGGGTATGCCCTTGCGAAAGCGCTCACCGAAGCGGGGTCGCTTGGTGGGTCGAAGCTGAATCTAAAAGGGACAGGGTGGAAAACGGACGGTACCTTTCGGTCGATGGACGATGGTGAAGTCGCGTCGGGGACGGACTGCACCGTTATCTCAGGTACGAGGCTAACGCCAAGCGAGTCCTTTGCGAGGGTGCTGGCGTCATCAGTCCGCTTGGGGTTGGCACGTTGCGGGGAAGCGACACCCGTCGTTGTCTCAGGTGCGAGGACAACACCCGACATGGCCCCCGCAGGGGTGCCGGCGTTGTCGACTCGCTCTGGCCCGACAGCCGATGAGGTGCCGCCTCCTACATGGCCACGGTTGCCCCGTCTCCTCCTCCTCCTCCGGCGAGGAGGGTGGCGGGCCAGACGCGGGTGTTCCTGTTCTGCCACGGTGGGAAGTCATCGTCGAGTTCGCCACCGCCGGGCGAGTCGACGACCGTTGTTGCTGTCGCGCTGCGGGGGGAGGAGTACCATGTCGTAGCTGCCGTCAAGGGACATGAACTCGAGACTTCCGAAGCGGAGCACCGTCCCTGGCTGAAGAGGCTACTGGAGGCTACCCATCTGGAACTCAACGGGAAAGTGTTCGCTGACACGCAGCGAGCCCCTACCTGGCGCGCCAACTATCGGCGTTTCGGACCCGCGAGGACCGTCAACCGACCAGTAAATTTGTTGCTGCGTGTCCCTGCCCAGATGGGTTGATGCAAGATGGAACACAAGAGGGAAATGAGACTTATGTTATCTCGCACCGGGGTGCTCGTAGTAGGGGTTACAAGCGTCGCGAGGGAGCGAGGGCGAGAGCGAGAGAGAGGGAAAGAGTCCCTGCGTGCGTCCATCTCTGCATGTCTCGTCTGCCCCACCTAGACGTGTGTTAACGTGAACGTCAACCCCCCGTTGTCCCTCGTCAACCTGCCTTAGGAAGGCCCTGGATATCCCCTTTTATAGACACAAGGAGATGCCCAGCTGTACAATGGGGTGTAGCTATGTGCTAACGTGGCTGGCGAAGAAGCGCCTTGAGCCCTGTACACGAGCTATCGTGGTCGTTGGAGAAGTGCCTTGAGCCCTGTAGAAGCACAATTGTCGGTGTGGCATGGATCCTGCTGACGTTGTCTTGCTTCCGTAGGAGATTGAGAGCAATCCGATGTCATGGGCGCACGCGGGGAACCATCATTACCTGTTACCGGAGTAACCTTAGATGGGACACCGGTCTTGTTCCTTCGTAGCCTGAGGCGGCTAGCTAGGAGTAGGGTAATGATGTATCCCTTGTAGCGTAGTCGGTCCGAGGCCCAGGTCGGGCGAGGCGGAGGCTTCTCCTGAGGCCGAGGCTGAGGTCGGGCGAGGCGGAGACCTTCTCCCGAGGCCGAGGCTGAGGCCGAGGCCTGAGGTCGGGCGAGGCGGAGACCTTCTCCCGAGGCCAAGGCTGAGGCCGAGGCCTGGGGTCGGGCGAGGCGGAGCTCCCTGTTGCGCCCGAGGCCGAACTCGTGGGAGATCGTGACTCAGTTTTACCCTGGTGGTTGGCACAGTAGCCGAAGCAGGGCGAACAACGATGTTTTCCTGTCAGATCGATCAGTAAAGGGGGCGAAGTGACTGCGGTCACTTCGACCTTGCCGACTGAGGCACGCGTGTTAGGATAAGGTGTCAGGCGATCCCCGCATTAAATGCGCATGCGATACGGTCGGCTGGTAAGGTGATTTGGCCAAGGTCGCTGCACGACAAAGTCTGCCCGAGCTGGGCTTCGGGCGAGCCGAGGGTGCGTCTGCTGACTGAGGGACCCTCGGGCGAGGCGTGAATCCGTCCGGGACTACTGTTCCCGCCCGAGGCTGGGCTCGGATGAGGTCGCGTCCCTCGGCAGACGTGGCCTTGACTTGAACCGCACTTTATCAGCCGTGTATGGTTTGTTCTGAAGATGTTTTCCAGCCGGATTAAGGAGCATTGGGGGTATCCCTAATTATGGTACCCGACACCCACCATCGGGTAGTGGATATCCATCAAATACCCATACCTAAGACATTCTTGTATACATGATTATTTTAATCGCAAAATTACCAAATATAAAATATTGAAGCCACATACCTCACCAATAATGAAAGATACTAAAATAGCATGTTAACTTTGTGTCCAACATGACAAATTTATCGAACTCAACATAATTTTATCATAAATTCAGCAACATTTAACATTAAATAGTAGCATCATGCCATCCAATCATATAAAATATAGCATTCATAGCCCAAAATAGAGTTTTCAATGATGACATACAACATTAGGATAATTATCTAATTGTTTAGTACATAATACTTAATATTTAAGACATGTAAGCTATTGAATTTAGGGCTAGGGTTTTGGCATTTATTTTTATATAGGATACTTAATATTCTGAGCTCACATGACATATGTTGATGTGTTTTTATCGAGTAGCGGGTATGGGATATAAGAGAATATATACATAACCACATATACCATAGGTATAGTAAATGATTCAATAAAATATTCATAGACATTAAAATTTGTCATATTCTTGTTTTAATCGAGTTTTTACCAACCGAATATGTGGTTTGGAGTACCTATTGTCATCCAAAGGATATTTGTGCCCGGCCGGTCGCTAGCGAAAGGGCCATTTGACTTGACCCAATAACGGAACACTCAACGCTGCAGCCACCCCGGTCCACTACACTCCGCTATTCTACTTGACCCCAAAACTAAAACACTGCAGCCTACCATAGCCCCCGAGGCCGCGAGTCACAGTCACCTTTACCGCACGCCGACAAGGATGTCGTCGTGGTCGTCGCCCTCATCCGCCGCCGCCGCCTCGGGCGCCCGATTCGGCCCCTTCCCGAGCCGAGCGCAGCGGCTCGTGCCGTATCCGTCGCTCGCCCGCGGAACCCCCGCCTCGACGCTCGTCCTCAGGCCCCACCCGGACGGCCGTGGCCATGGCCACCTCGCGCACACCGGCTCCTCTTCCTCGCGGTGCCGCGCCGTAGCCGCCGAGGTCGAGGGCCTCAACATCGCCAACCACGTCAGCCAGGTTACATACAATCTTCAGCGCCTGCATGATTCACTATTTTTTTGCCCGTGCGTTGCCACAGGAACGAAACAAATTTTCAACGCAATAAAATCCAAAAGACATTATTTGCCAAAGAACGTCAATGTGCCGTCACACATGGGTACGGTGCCACTGTGTATGCACCCCCCCCCCCCCCCCCCCCCCCCCCCCCCCCCAAAATACACACATACATTGCATGTCCATTTTATGAAACATCTCGAGGGCACTGAAGGCTGAGTGGTAAGGTATGCAGGTGTTATCACTAATAGCACAAACGTTGGATAGCCGTTATAAATTTGTGACCACCAGACACTAGAGAACGTTAGAGATGGCTTGCCATGCTCCTACCTTAGCATCACATCACTACATGATAGTGCTCAAGGTCTTCATCTGCAGCCACAGTGCCACTTCGATGGCACTAAAGAGATCACATAAACACCACATGCTGCATCTTGACAGGATTTTAGTAATCGCAGTAGTTTTCAAACATGATAAAGCAAGGTGGTAACTTCATAAACACAAAATTAACTTAAAAGAAAAATCATAGACCTAGTAAACATGGCTACACACAATGTGTTGTGGACGCCTTGATAGGGCGCTAGTACAGGCGCTGGCCTAGGCGTCCAGCAAGGCCCAAATGTGGAGGTTGGCCTGTTTTAGAAAGAGGAATAGATGGATGATATTTAGGAGATTGATTTGAGTTTGTTAGGAAAGTGCACCTAGTATATAAAGGGAACCTTAGGAATGTAATTGGATTATCGAAGAAGGAATAAACCTCCCTAGGTGGGTGGGTTTCTTTTCGACGGTGGTTGCCGGCGATTCAGCAGTGGTCACCGGCGCTGAAACCACCACAGCACCACACTATTGCCTCGCTGCCCTCTGCACTCAAGCTTAGTCCCATCTTTCCTTCATTCTCCCCTTTGCTTTTCATATCGCTAGCACCACATCAATTTGGTATCAATGACTTCCATGTCAGCACCCTGTTCGATCCTGTGAGATGAACGCCAAGATCGACCGCATCTTGGGACAGACTTAGGGAGGTAGGTATCTTATGGAGATATATAGCATCAAGTCGACGGCACGACTTTGGCTAAGGCACGTGTAGATTTGATCTAAAAGAAAGCAAGTGATCAAAAGTAATCATATGCTAATAGAACAGTCCATTAAAATCACCATGCCTAAGGCTCATGTGCAGTAGTCTGATTTGTTGGATAAATGATTTCCCAGTCATATACCACAATAATTTGTAGTGTTCCTATTTGAATGACACCTAATAAAAGGAATTGATTTTGCAGTTGCAAATCCATGTAGCTCCTGATCCTAGAATGAAACTTGTGCGGCCCCTTTTTGAGCTCTGGCAACCTTGCTAACATATTTTAAACTCACACAGCTGCAGGCTGTTTTGATCTAATGTTCACTATACTAACTTAGTAGCATTCGAAATCAACATCCCTACAACTGAAGCTATCCTTCAGAACTGTAGTTATAGGAAATGCTCTTTCTGTTCAGATGAATTATTTCACTGTTGCTACCAACTGAAGCTAGCTGTCTCCCTATTGAGTACATCAGAAAAATGCACAAATGGCTCTATCAGCTCATTGTTCTGTGAAGAGACCACAACGCTCTAGTAAATTATATAGGGGTACGAACTAAGAATGTTTATTTGCAGTCATGTCTGTTTATCTTTCAATACACTTGTGAAATGAGCTTAAACTATCATTACTTTGTGGTGCTATGAGAACAATTCAACTTTCAACCTAACCTTATTGGGGTTAAGATATTATCTGGCAAAATTTCAGTCCACATAATATTCAATTGTGTGAGTGTTCATGGAATAATCAGTTAGGTTCAATTTAGCAAAACTTCAGAATTAGTTTGAATTCAGTAAATATATTGACAATGTTCAGTCAGTGGAATTTCAATTGGAATTAAGTTACTAAGCCTATCTGCAACAAACAGACTAATCCAAAATCTGCAAGATAAACAAGAAATTAAATGAACAGAGTGAGTTGACATGGTTTTAGAGCACACACTTTGATGCTGATGTAAAGCTTGGTGACACGATTGCGACTCACGGCGCCACGGTGGTGACGACCACGGCTGCCGCGCTAGAGATGGAGGAGATCGCTGCCTTGGCCTGGGCGTGTCACTTGGATGAGCTGCTGCTGGAGTGCGATGTGATCGATGCTGTGACAGAGAACTCTTGGAAGTCCAAGGCACTCTAGGGGACACGAGCATGATGATGGCAACTGGCACGGTCCACGGTACTTCACGCTGACTGACACGGGCGGTGGCACCCTGTAGATGCCACACATGTACATCAAAATTGCAGCTCAAAATTTTGACCATTAGATGCCACACATGTAGCAATAAGAAGGGTACATCAAAATTTTGTTCTGACGATTGACTGTCCAATTGCAGCTCATCGGCAAGACACCAATGGTATATCTCAACAATGTCGTCAAGGGCTCTGTCGCCAATGTTGCTGCTAAGCTTGAGATTATGGAGCCCTGTTGTAGCGTCAAGGACAGGTATCCTTTTGTCGTCCTCTCCTATTGGAAGCCAATCTTTTGCTATAACTAAACACTTCCAAACCCATTTGGTTTCAGGATAGGGTACAGTATGATAAATGATGCTGAACAGAAGGGCTTGATTACTCCTGGAAAGGTGATTTGTAAGCATAGGCACATTTTGGCTTCATTCACATATTTCCTTGCTTAGTTATACTGATATGAGTAGAATTGTCGAAATATTTTATACTCATCATTGAAACAAGAGTACTGACCAAATGTGAAGACACATGTCCAATGTGGAATTGGTGTATAGAGCTAGCCACAGGTGCCTCAGTGATGTTTCTGATCACTGTTGAAAATAGGATCATGACAACAGCCTCTCATTCTGCCTTTCCTTGTACTCTGGATGACTTGTTTTCCTGTCCTATGTTTCTTCTCAGAGTGTTTTAGTGGAAGCAACAAGTGGAAATACAGGCATTGGTCTTGCCTTTATTGCTGCTTCCAAAGGATATAAGTTGATATTAACAATGCCTTCATCAATGAGCATGGAGAGAAGAGTCCTACTCAGAGCTTTTGGTGCTGAACTTGTCCTTACTGATGCTGCAAAAGGGATGAAAGGGGCCGTAGATAAGGCTACAGAGATTTTAAATAAGACACCCAATTCTTACATGCTTCAACAGTTTGATAACCCTGCCAACCCTAAGGTAATGATGAGAACCACCGTCTGGCTCTACCTATATGTGCACTCTGTTTCTAACCTGCCTGCCCATTGTTTGTCTTCATTTGTTTTCAAAAACAGGTACATTATGAGACCACTGGCCCAGAGATCTGGGAGGATTCAAAGGGGAAGGTGGATATACTCATTGGCGGAATTGGAACAGGTGGGACAATATCTGGTGCTGGCCGTTTCCTCAAGGAGAAAAATTCTGGAATTAAGGTTTCTTTACATTTCACTCAGTAAAATCTCCGCTATTATATGTGCTTTGTAGTCCTTATCATTATATATGGTCACATGTATTTAGGTTATTGGTATTGAGCCTTCTGAAAGTAACATACTCTCCGGTGGAAAACCTGGTATGTTTGTGAGTATTGTTTTTTAATAGCTGTCAAACTTTTGGTTCTTTACTTACAAATTGTATCTGTTTATCCACTTTTGTAGGTCCACATAAGATTCAGGGAATTGGTGCAGGATTTGTTCCAAGGAACTTGGATAGCGATATTCTTGATGAAGTAATTGAGGTATGAGCTTAAACCAATGTTATATTTGTTGTGTATAATCTGACATTTTTCTTTTCTTATCTTTTCTTTTCTTGAACGTTTTTTAATGCAAAAGAACGAAACAGAGTTAATTTTCTTGTCAAAATCAACTTATCCGTTTCTGATATTGCACTATATCTGCATATGCCGTAGAACAGTATTTACAGAAGTATACTCGCCTAAGCTAACTACATTGTTATGGTTCTTCCCTTGGGGTAGGGTAACAATCCTATCCTTTCACTCTGCCTTGTACAGAAGAGTTGTGTGGATTGTTACAAGGTTATGTTTGTTCCTCTTTACTTCTAGTCGTTTATACCTTACTGTTTATGTTGCAGATATCAAGTGATGAAGCTGTTGAGACAGCAAAACAGTTGGCTGTTCAGGAAGGATTACTGGTATTATAATTTTGAAATGTTGCTTCTTTTTGTATTGTGCCTAGGACATTGTTTTGACATATCATTGATTTTTTGAGGCATCATCCCTGATTCACAAGCATTCATATTTTTAGGTGCAGGCAACACAGGCCTGCTAATGTCCTTCTTCTCCTTGTGTTGAATTTAAGTGCATGCACTCGCTTCTCAAATATGTGGATTGAATCAATTTATGGGCACCATTTTTTAGCCTTACCTTATGTGTTTATTTAAAAACAGTATTTTTAATGGTTAACTTGCTCAAACCTGATATTTTGTTAAAACTATAGGGTTCTCTTGTCAATTTTCACTGTTATATTAAAAACAAACACAAAGTAGAACAGTTGGAATTGACTAGCAAGATCTGTGACATTATATGAACTTAGGAACTAACAGAGCCATTGCCAGGGCCCAAGAGGGCCCGCTACAGTACCGCGATAAGATTAGATCTAGTGATTAGAGGTCAAGTAACCCTCTCTATATAAGGAGAGAGATTGTATTAATTGAAGTTAAGCAAGAGATTAGAACTAGAAATCCCTTCTCCCTTGTCGGCCGTGGGGAAATCCCTGTGACCGGCCTCCCCAGCCCCCTAACCCTAGTCGTCGCCCTCTAACCCTAGCTGTCACCCTCTAACCCGCACAACCCCCACCTTGTGAACAGCACCCGCGACACTATGGCACCGTGGGTACTGTAGCACCACAACCATTTATAACAATCTGGTATCGGATATGTCAGGCCCTTTGTCCACCACCATCCAGTCGTCGGCCTTCTCCGCCACGCTGCCAATTTCCACACCGTCGGTGCCCAGACCCGTCACATCCTCATCCATGGCACCTCCACCTCCCCTCACGCGAGAGTCCTTGGCAGCAGCCGTCCATGAGCTCACACGATCCGTGGCAACCATGCAGGCGACATTGGCAGCCGCCCTTCTTCCTTCGCAGCATCAGCCACTGCCGCTGGCATCATATGGCATGCCGCGTACTAGCGCCCGGTGACACCATGCCTGCCCATTCATTTGTTGCACATGCCACCGTCGCCTTCCCCTATTCCATCATACGCCATGGCATGGGGGGGGCCTGGTACACCATGTCTTTGCCGCTAACACAGATTGTGACATCAGGCACAATCATCCCTTAGGGTGGCCTACCCCTTTACCTCATCTCCATGCCACCATCACCATCGTCAATTCCATCGTACGCCCTCTCATCAATGGTGGCGCCGAAATTCACGATGGCAACGTCTCCTTCATCGACCCCATCATTCACTGCCCCCATGTCTGTGCCGCCACAACAGCACTGCGATGACGTCTTCTATAGGGGTGTGGATGGCATCCGGGCATCGACGACGCAGCTATAGGCGGCGGCACGCTGCCTAGCGCGCCGGCAAGGAAGTGCCCCATCTTCAAGCGGCGGCGCCCAGTCGACCCATCAACCTTGCAGCAGCTCACGGAGAGGAAGGCGATTGTGCGGGCGAGTGCCTGCAAGGTGTCAGCGACGGTGCTGCTGCAAGCTGTGGCACGTGGCCTCCTAGTGCGTTGGCAGCTGTAGGGTGTGCGCCGGCAGATACTCGAGGCAACCTTGGTGGCGGTTGACCTCTGCACACAGGGGCGCGACCTCGCCCTGTCGGACGGCCATCAGTAGCCGCGCAGGCCTGCTGTCTCCAAGTGCGAGCATGGTGCGTGTCTCGCAGGCGATGAAGTCTAACTTTACGACAACGACGGTAGGGAAGGCGCTCCCCTCCTTGTCATCGGCAAGGGTGCACTGCTTAGCGCCACCACATTCCACTACCGGCCGCCACGAGGGCGCCTGCGCTGGTCATTGTTGCGACCTATTCCAGTTGGCCATCCATGTGCTCCCCTTTAGTCCAGATGGTGTCCATGGAATCCAGGTGGCTGCACACGTGCAGGTCCATGCACGGAGGGTGTCCACCTTATCTTAAAGGGTCAAAAATAAAGAGTCGTGGTCTAATTCAGATTCATAATAATAAAATAAGCCGAGATGTAAAAGACTTATTTTTAGATGTCGGGTTTGTGTCTAGCGGAGTCATCGTTAGGTTGCAGCTCGAGGACGACCTGCTTGTCCAAGAGGGTTAGAGGGGTGTATTGTCAGGGCCCAAGAGGGCTCGCTACAGTGGCGGTGGTACTGTAGCACACCCTCAGGTTGGTTACATAAAGATAAGACTAGTTTTGGATAATATTAGAATTAGCGATAAGATTAGATCTAGTGCTTAGAGATCAAGTAACCCTCTCTATATATGGAGAGGAATTGTATCAATTGAAGGTAAACAAGAGATTAGAAGGAAATCCCTTCTCTCTTGCCGTCCGTGAGAAAATCCCTGCGGCCAGCGTCCCTAGCGTCCCTAACCCTAGCCGTCGCCCTCTAACCAGCGCAGCCCCCACCTTTTGGACAGTACCTACTGTATCACCGTGGGTACTGTAGCACACGGCCATCCATAACAGCCATCTTCAAGTAATGTCTCGTTCGGTAGCTTTGTTTCAGCCAAGAGCATCAATTTTTCTTTTGAAATGAAACAGAAAAAATCTGGTGCCATATAAAGATGAGTGAATACTGTTGTAGGTTGGAATCTCCTCTGGAGCAGCTGCTGCCGCTGCCATAAAGGTTGCGAAAAGACCAGAAAATGCTGGAAAGTTGATAGTGGCAAGTGCAGAAATGCCTCTTCTATAACCCTTTTGTGATTACTAACATTACCTGAAGTATGGATGTTGACACCTGGCTAGATTATAAATTTATGTTCTCACATTGTTTTGGTTCAGGTTGTGTTTCCGAGTTTTGGCGAGAGGTACCTTTCATCTGTCCTCTATCAGTCCATAAGAGAAGAATGCGAGAACATGCAGCCTGAGCCATGACGGAGCCGTCACTTTAAACAGCATAATAAATGTATCTGGAATAAGATGCGTGGGCACCATTAGTGTGCTCCAATTGGTATCATTTGGCCCATGCTCACGCTATCCTTTTGCCTCTATGACCGGAACTAATCAGGCGTGTGAGAAATATCCATGACTCTCCCAATTGCTTTCCATTAACAAAATGATTACACCTCTGAATTGTCTATACGATTCAGGCTGATTTGATTGGTAATTGTAAACAACTTGTCCTTGAATCTTTGAAGTCAAACAAAGTCAGTTGGCTGAATCAGCTGAATATATGTTATATGCATTTTTTTTGCGTGTCGCTATCACAGCATTATGCATCTCAAACAAGTGTCACATGATGGAACGAGGATGATGTATGGCAGCGTTATGCATCTGAATGTTGGCATATGGCAAGCACGACAAGGCGTGACAGAAGGGAGCAGCTAGTGTGCATATCCATTTCTGCGCCGTTCTCCCCTCCTGATAATGACCTGGACGCACGTCTAATGGACGTTCGTACACTGCAATTTTTCACCTGGATAGAAATGAGCATGTTATGGGTATGCCTTAATTTGCACGGCTGATGACACATGTCCGTGAAGTCTTTTACGTGAGCCTGGAAATATGTCCGATCCGGATACTCATGGTGCTTGGATTTTTGTTGTCTTTCCATGTATATATATTAATAGAAAAAACTGTCATGGAATCTATCTTTTTGTATAATCGTTGTGAAACCAAACCATCAAAAGTCAAAAAAAAGTCTCAAAATATTTATAGATGTGTTTTATTATTTACGGCACAAATAGTTCAAGTTCGTTATATGTTGAGATATAAAAAATAAAGTTTTAATTTTTTAATTATATATTGGATATAATATCTCCTTTTATATCTGCTAATATAAGATGAGTTAGAATTTAAGATTTGATATATTAGTAGAGTAAATAGTAAAGTAGATCTATATTATTTTTAAAGAATTTTTAATAATTCTTGGTGGCCTAATTATATAGCAATTGTATAGCAAACTTGATTTATAATAGTTCTTGTCTATGTATACAAATAGTTTATTAATTTTTTACTTTGCACATACATTTATGTTCATAGCATGGGTCCAAAGTCAAAACAAAATTCGAGTAGTATAGTATCTGAATACTGTTGCCACAAAAAGTATATAACCTTGTTTGGATGTAGATATTGAAGCATAGAATTATAAATTGGAATAGGCTTTCTAGAATTCTATTATTTGGTTGCACAAGGAACACAATCCGAAACTCCAATTCAGTGACATCCAAACAACAGAATTGAAATTGCAACTCATTTCAATACCATGACTGATTTGTAATTGAACCCAATTCAATTCCACGTCCTCTAATTATCGATATGCAAATGGAGCATAATAAGAATTGAGCGGTAGACAATTGCAAAGTATATATGATTGGACCGATCTTAGTGAAAGTGTCATTCTCTACTATATAAAACATTATATGTAACACCAGTTTTTATGTTTGACGTCCACTGTTATTGTGCCCCCTGCATTTGAATGATAAAAAGATAAAATTATATATAAATAAAGATTCGAACCATAATTTTTAGCTCCAAACTTATCCACACTTACCTAGCTAACACAACACATATTTCTTTGAATTTTATATACTATACTTAAGCATAAATAAAAAACATAGCAACGTACAAATACTTTGCTAATACTCCTATAAAGCACTAGTTTCCACATGCCACCATTGTCGTGCATCATCAAATGACGTGGGTTGTTACCTACTAGATTTCACTTGAAAACACTTAAGCCTAACCCGATAAAAAAGTCACACACAACACAACGCAACACAACACAACACTCCTATATAGTATCACTTTGCTAGCTGAAGAAGGATGAGCGGTTAATCGAGTTATAAAAAGGGGCACGTGATTTTTTTTCAACTCATATCTTCTCGCCTGTTACACTATACATTGGTATGCCGTCGCAATATACATGTATTGTACTAGTGGACATTAAATAGATTGACAGTTCATAAAAATAGCAATTCACAACAATATTAATAAAAGACGGAAGATAAGAGTTTTATAGAGAACGAAAAGGAAGACATAATGATTCTCAACCGTTGGAAGAGCAGATGAAACCCGCACCGAGGCACTTCTTTTGTGCCATGATTCAATGCAGGTTATAGATACTTCTCGCACATACCATGTTTGTTCGTCGATATAGAATTTTAAATATAATATATGTCTATATATATGATAAACATAATTTTGTCATTTTGACCATGTTCTAATATGATAATATGTAGACTAACATAACTTATATACTTTATATTTAACCACAAAACCTCAAAAGAACCTAAAGCTCTAGGGCCATACTAAAGTCGCATCAATTGGTCATAAAGAATATCCTAAATTTAGCTAAATTTAGGAGTATGCCCTCCTCAATTGAATAGTAAGTGATGACCCATGCAATTTACTTGTCATTAAACCAACCTTTAGGTCTAGTTTGGGTACTCTATTAATAAAAGGGATTAGAGTGGATTCAGATGTATTGTGGGAGTTTTTGATCTATTAGGGATTTATACACTCTTCGATCCTTCAAAACCACTTCAATACTAGAGTACCCAAACTAGCCCTTAAGGTGTTGTTTTCCCCTTAATTTTTTTATACTCTAAACTATGAATTAAAAAGAAAACCAATATCAATATGTACACACCATTTCAGACTATAACAAATATATGTGAAAAATATATTTTAAAAGGTATTAGAAATATAGTGCATTGTGTAGAGGGATGAATTTAGAGGGAAGCTGCGGGAGCTTTAGGAGGACTGAATTTGAGAGGATGATATAAAATTTAGAGACCGACATAGAGAAATCGTTGCGGATAGTAGTTCCTAACTATCTGTCGCGTCTTTTTCAAAAAGAAAAAAAAACTCCCAACGACAGCGAGAAGTGAACCACGCGCTCGGACCAGCCAGACGGCCAGACCAATCTGGCCGAACCGTACCATGGGTGCTGTGTGGATCTGTTCATGACATAAACCCCCCTACACCCACTAACCTCTGCACCATTGTTATGCCGTGGACATAGGGACAAAACCGGAATTCTGCGAGTCCGAGGGGGACTCGACTCGACTCGACACGAGGGTTTTCCTCTCCGTCTTCTCTCTCTTGCCCCTCCCCGCGATTCTATTCTACGCCGCTATAATCAGTCGTGCGGCGTCGTCGGCGACCTTGCCGCCTGCGGCGCGGACCACGCGGTTATTATACAGCTAACCGGGGCTTTGAGCTACAGCCTTCTCTTGTGGGGAGGCATCCCCGTCCTCTACTTCGTCGCTGCCCTCTGCTGCGCCTGGACTGGCGTGGAGTGGAGATCCATCCACCCGCACTTGCCACGATCTCTTCCTTCTCGTGTCGGTAACCGCCCCTCGAGGTTGCTTGGACGGATTGCACTAGGGACTGGCTTTCTCGCAACCTAATCTAAATCTTCTTCTCTCACCATTCAGAGTTGGTTGCGGATTTGCTTACTTTGGTGCGCCGCCCGGCAATCCAAACAATCCTGCTTGGGTTCGATTCGCTTCGCCTTCGTCTTCAGCGCTCAAGATCAGTTTAGCCGAGGTGCCGGGCGCGGTTTGGCTGTCCGGAGGCTTTTAGAGTTACTGGAACCCCGATGCCCCAAGTGAAGTCCAGCTACGATGGCGCCGGCGGGGACTACATTAAGTGGATGTGCGGCGCCGGCGGCCGCCCGGGCGGCGCCATGGCCAGCCTCCACCGCGGGGTGGGCTCCCTTGTTCGTGACATCAGCGACCCCTGCCTCAATCCCTCCCCAGTTAAGGTTGCTATTGACCCTTATAGTAAATTAGTTCTGCTGTTTAGTAGTAGTACTATATACTATGGATTGCTTGATAGGTATCAATACTCCATGCCGGTGACAATGCCAATGTATCTGTTGCTCCCTTGTCAGTGACATTGGCTGACACCCCCAACCGGTGCCACTACACCGCTTGTAAGCCTTGTGTGATGATCATTCTCGGCAAGGAATGTATTGGTCACATTCCTTTAATGACATGGCACTAATCACATCTTGCATAGTGATAGCTCATTGTTACTATTTGGTAATCAGTGCGCATGGTATAGATGGTGCCTAGAGTAGCAGGGTTTAGACTATCTCCAGCAACGTCCCCTAAATTCTATCCCCTAAAGGAATATTCTCTGTCCTATACAGCACGCTCTAAAAGATTCTATTCTCTATATCTTTTTCATCTCCAACAACGTCCCCTAAATTCGGTCCTCTATATCTATAGTGTACCGGATTTTATAATACACATTATTTTTACATGTCACTTATAAAAAATTAATTAACTTATGTTGCGAAATAAAAATACTTCTTACAATACATTTTCATTTTATATACAAATTACTCATCGATCATATTATTTACAAAAAAATGTATTATGTATTTCCTATCATACGCACGGAAACAAAAAATCATTCATGTGATCCAAGAATTAATTAGAGACTAATTAATTTTTAAAACCGACTACAACCAAGCAATAGCAGACAAATTTGCATGGCATCTGCACGGCATCTGACAAGCGCAGGAGAAAAAGTAGAGAGAGGAAGAGGCTGGACTGCATGTGAGAGCAGGATAGCGGATGAACAAGTACGCTCTGGCTTTAGCGCTCGTCAAAGTCGTCCGCTATTTTACAGTTCCATTTACAGGTTGCTGCTGGAGCCGATAGCGGACGTCTCATCCTCTAAATTTAGAGTACAGGACTATTTAGGGTTCGTTGCTGGAGACAGCCTTACAACCTTCTTTTTATCGTTGAGTTCATACTTGTATTGCCTATATTTAGTATTTTTCCATGACACTATTGAGACATCATGCCTTGTTTACAATAGCATTTGTGCTGCTTATAGAATCACTGATCACTTACAACATTTATTGCGGCATAAGATACCTCGCAGGGTAAAATCATTCCTAAATTTGAATTGCTATTTAGGATGTTATAGATGTTCTCCCATTCATCTGTAACCCCAAATAGAGTGTTGTGGGATCAATGATGCACTCGCTTCATCCCTTTATTATAATTCATATTTTAATATGAATTGCAATTTTTAAGGAGGGCACATCTTGAACACTACTAATCTGGAACCAGAAAGCTGAGGATGACAATAGTATCCATCATCCAATTAAATTATAATCTAGGTGAACTATAAACCATAATAAAAGAATGGTCACATCAATTTGGCTACAGGAGTACATGAAACTATTAGCAAGTATCAACACATGTCACATCATTTAACTTCTCTCCTTCACTATTGACAATGTTTTCTTCTATCCGCAACCGTGCAGGGAAACAGAATGCTGAAACCAGAAAGATGGCACGCGTGTTTTGACAGTGACGGGAAGGCTATATGTTTCCGTAAAGCCCTTAAGTTCATTGTCTTAGGAGTGAGTTAACTATATACTTTATTTCAGGAACTTACCTTTTCATATTCTTTTTGTTGTTTCGTCCTTCAAGCTTTAGATTCACATACTAGTATCAGTTCTTTTGTAGCTAAGGTCATTTTTTGCTTTCTCTGGGCCATTGGGTCAACTCAAAACTAATTTAATTGCACTAATCTGGATTTAAAGGCAAGTAAATGGGGATATGGGATAGAATTGAAGTATTGAACTAATAAATTGACTCAAATCTACCCATTGGTGTTGCCACTTGCATCAGTGTTTTTTTTTGTTATCAACAGAATGCTGAATTATGAAAAATGCATGAAAATGGCCATGTAATAAGTTCTATCTCTATTGATGATGTGCAGGGTGTGGATCCTTCTATTCGAGCGGAAGTTTGGGAATTTCTTATTGGCTGCTACACCTTAAGTACTACAGCGGAATATAGGGGAAAACTAAGAGCTGCTCGAAGGTTTGAAGTTTTCTCTTTTGTCTTCTCGTAATATGATGTTTACATTTTATTTTCTAAAAAAGAATCTTGTGGTAGGCATCAGTTTGGTTACTTTTATATTGGTAAATAAACTGCTGTAACAAAAAAATCCTAGCCTTCTTATTTTTATGTTCACCTATATATGAAACATAAGCTTTAGTGCCAAATTAGTGTTCACCTTACATTTACAGCTACTGCAGAACATAGGAAACTGTAGTAAAAAATGATGTCTCACCATCCTTGTGTGGTCTCTGGATTAAGTATTGACCCTTTGAGGCCTTGTTCAGTTACACCAATCTAGCTCTGGATTAGCATGGATTGGAATTAAATCCATGTCACAATCCATGCCCCAAAATAATCGAAGCCTACACAATTTTTTATTTGGTGAAACCCATCATGGATTATAACTCAAGGGTTTGGGAGTTTTTTTAAACTATGGAAGGCATTGATCCTATCCATAGCTCATTAGGTATGGAACAAATCAATGAAGATATTGCACAAGTTTATATTAGAATCCATGGATCAAAATAATAACTAGCTCTGGGAGATACATGGATTAAATGATGGATTTAATCCCACCATAGGATTGAGTGTGAGGTATGGATTCACCCAATCCAGACCCAGATTAAATCCATGGTGGGATTTCCTCCTTTGTAACCGAACAAGGCCTGAACTAGTTTCCAAGATACTCTCATTTTGCTCATATTTCTCCTTCCATTTTCCTTAATACACCTCCTATGCACACTCTTTAGGGGATAAATTGGATTTTGTCAATCCACTCAACTTTTTTTTGACTTCTCTGACCCATTTGATGTAACTATCACAACTCTATTTTATTCATATTCTTTGCTATTGTGATATTGTCCTAATGTTTTTGGAACACCTCCCTTTCTCTCGTCCCCACTTTTGATTAGCAGTATTGATTTTAACCTTGGAGACCAGTGTTTTCCTTTGTGGTTCTACACCTGTGTGCATTATTGGAAATCTTGAAGGCTCTAACATTGTGCTTCTTTCCTTTCTATTTAGGGAGAAATATCGTTATTTAATTAAGCAATGCCAGAGCATGCATACAAGCATTGGTACAGGTGAGCTTGCATATGCTGTTGGATCAAAGCTGATGGATGTCAGGACCTTGCCCAAAGAAACTGAAGGTGGAGAAGTCAGCACAAGTCAGCAAGCTGAACATGAAGTGCCTTGCAGTTTAGCAGAAAATTCGAATTTGATTTATGGTTCTGGTTGCACAACGCGGCCCCATAAAAGGAAAATTTGTAGTAAATCAGCTGAAACAGTTGGTTTCAATCAACATAATGATAACTCTAGAGGTTCTGGAGATTGTGATGTCATTGGTGAACCAAGGTATGACAGTGATGCCTTCATCGATTTTCCTTCCCTAACTGGTACAAACTTGGTCGCAAATGGTGACGGGGATAGCAATGGAGTTGAAGAAAATCCTTGCAATTTCTTGGTCTCTGAACATAGAGTAAGGCCCCATGATGAACACATGCACAGCTTCCAGATCAATAATAACATAGATCTCATAATAGAGTCAAATACATTCTCCAATGATATATTTCGACCTAGCAGTAGTGACTCAGCCATCTTTCACTCAGATGCGTACAAGCATGATAGATGGTTAGACGATACTGGCTATAGTGAAGAAATTATAGATTCCTTGAGGATATCTGATGCACCAGAATCAGATTTAGTTGATGGAATGAAATCAAATGGTTCAATAGCTGACAAAGATAGAGTCTCTGAATGGCTTTGGACACTGCATCGAATTGGTATGTTTATATTCTTAATTCACACAATTGCAGTGGTCTCTTGTGATTGTATTCTAGTTAGGGATAAAAAAAACTTTTGATGCAGTGGTTGATGTGGTGAGAACAGATAGCCACCTTGATTTCTATGGAGAATCAAGGAATATGGCTAGAATGTCTGATATACTTGCTGTTTATGCATGGGTTGATCCTTCCACTGGATACTGTCAAGGTTTGCATATTTCGAGGAGCCTTATTTTGTACTATTATTTGATTATTCTTGATGTATCTAAAATTCTAAGTAATTATAGGTATGAGTGATCTGCTGTCACCTTTTGTTGTCATATATGAGGATGATGCAGATGCCTTTTGGTGCTTTGAGATGCTACTGAGAAGGATGGTAATTTGCCTCTGACATAAATTACAGTACAATGTCCATTTATTTGGCATTTACATTAATAATCATGATGAATAATGTAAATCTCTGCTGCTCCTCAGCGTGAAAATTTCCAGATGGAGGGACCAACAGGAGTTATGAAGCAATTGCAAGCATTGTGGAAGATAATGGAACTGACAGATGCTGAATTATTTGAACATTTTTCGGCAATTGGTGCTGAAAGCCTTCATTTTGCTTTTCGGATGCTGCTAGTCCTTTTTCGTCGAGAGCTGTCCTTTGAGGAATCACTTATCATGTGGGAGGTCTGGCTCTTCAAGATACTCGTCTTATTTTGGACATTTTGTAGTGAACTACTGCACTAGTTGTTGCGTTAAGTTAACATGAGTGTTCTTTGAAACAGGCAGGTGAAATTTGGTGAATCTTTAATTGTAGTTTTGTACTTAAAATCTTCAAGATGCCTAAATAGTTCAAAAGAAGATATATAGCTTTGTAGCAATATAGCTACGGTAATTTACTTGAACTGTATAACGTGGAGATATTGTATGAGACCATGTGATGTTTGGTACCAGATATAGCCACAATGAAATGGCTTTTTAAAATGGTTGTTTTATTTTGATGATTATATTATTGAATCAAGAAGGGTAGACCTCGTGCAGTGGTGAGAGCTGTCTCACTGAGCCACCATGTCGCGGGTTCGAAGCAGCCTCTCCGCATCTGCGGGAAAGGCTTGCCTCGGCTTATCCTTTTTCCAGAACCTACTCATGTGGGAGCCTCAGGGTCTGTCCCTTTTTGTATTATTGAATCAGAATCTTGTTATGTTTGACAAATGGTGTTCTTGTTCAGATGATGTGGGCTGCTGATTTTGATGAAGAAGCAGTCAGGCATTTAGAAGAGAACTGCCTAGAACCATTGCTAGTAGATCTGAGCAATGGCTTATCATCTGAAGTCAAAGAAGTGCATCGGATCAACAGTTCCACAAGAAGAAAACCCAGAACCAGGAAATGCCATAGTAGAAATGGTGAAATCTGTGGAGCTTGCCACCCTGGAATGAAATCTAGTACAAGAAATCATCTCTGTGGCTTGTCCGGTGCTACAATATGGGCAAGACCTCAGCAGATGCCACATCCAAGTGCAAGTGTGCTAGCAAAGGGTGGAGATTATGAACTTCCTATATTCTGTGTGGCGGCTATCTTGATAATTAACCGCCAGAAGATAATAAGAGGGACTCACTCAATAGATGATGCGATCAAGGCAAGTTCAAGTGGTAATTTATTCCATTTTATTTTAATCATTGCATCTATGTAATGGTAGTTATAGTTATTTATTTTCATGTTTTTTTCTTAGATGTTCAATGATAATGTGCTCAAAATAAATGTAAAAAGATGTGTACGCTTGGCAATCAAGCTAAGGAAGAAGTACTTGTACAAGGTAATTATTTTTTTTAATACACACACACACACACACACACACACACACACACATTTAGTAGTTTTTCATTCGTTTAGTTCTTTCTTCTAAACATCTGCACTGTCCACTTTAAGGTGGTTTCTGAGTGTTCTACCTTTATGTTTGAAGCACAGTCATTGAAAGGTGGCTCTAGTGATGATAAAGAAAGCTGAAGAACCTGCACTTCCCTTGTAGAAAAAACTAGATATTTCTCCATCATGCATTGCTATCTAGGTGTGCTGGATCAGTATTGACCTGAAGTATGGTACATGTCCAAGATCCGGCATTATTCAGGATTGCAAGGTATGTTGTGCATCTTCTGACATTGTGCGTCAATTTGCTGGCAGACTGGGCTGGGCACGCAATGGTTCTGTTGTACATCTTATAGGTGGGAATATATAGCAGATGGTTGACGTATCTGTGGTTGCCTTGTTTCAGGCAATCTGTACATATTATACTTGAAAACAACAGATGAAGCTGTGGAATTAAAGAAAAGAAATCAAGTCCACTGAATGGTTGTATTTCTGGTGGTGTCATTGTTTTTTTATTCCCATTTGGCAGGGTATCATGTCCTCAATTACTGTATTTATGATATCGAGGGTTTGACGGTAGAGTGGCTTGTGCATGGCATGCCTACCACGCCTATAAAAGAATGAAAAGTGAAAGTGTCTAGGCGTCTAGCTCCTAGTTGAGTTTTGGTGATTAATAGTAATATAAGATTATTGAATTATAATGACTAAAGTGTGTTCGTAGAAAGAATGAGTTAGGTCACGATAATATAGATTGATTGGCTTATATGGTCTTTGTGCCTCTAATCAATTGTTGGATTTTAACGGTTGAACGGAAAGGTTAAGTATTTGCTAGTTTCTAGTGTCAATGGAGTTATTTGATATTTGTAGTAGTGATATGACTTTTATATAAAGGGATATGACCTTTATATTTGTAGTAGTGATATGATCTTTGGTAGTTCTATAAAGGGACGCGTGCACGAGTAACTTGATCAGTATAGTTAGAAGGGATTGAGATCCTTTGCAGTCAAATGCATAGGCTTTTAGGTGGGCCGACGACGAGCCATTGGCAATTTTGCCATTATCATTTGTGGGCTTCGCCAGTATGCCATCGGACCCACAAATCATAGACACAGACGGTCCCACTAGTCATAGACACGGGATGGCATAATAACAGACAGCCAAAATTGAGAGTGGCAAAATAGCAAATTTCTCGCCGACGAGGGTGCCAGGACACACCTGCAGTCACGATAGCCCTTTGCTGCAGTGACTGCAGAGGATTCGATCGTAGTTAAAAATAATGTACACTTGTGGTAACTAGTGTTAGGTAAACCCATGAGAAAAATGAAATAAAAATAAAGATCAACTCGAAGATTGATGGAAACAAATGAGTCGGTGGTACTATAGTAGCATCATATGAGTTCGGCGCGTATTGGATATGGGGCATCAGGTAGGGGAATGGCTTAATGAGAATAGGTGAAAGCACTAATGTGCATTGGACATGGTGTATCGGACAGGCCAGCCAGAGAGCTTGTAGATAAGTTCTTAGACTCATTAAACATGTTTGGTGGACCATTAGGTATGGTATTAGATAGGATACCCAATGAGGTTGTAAATTACGTGAGAGATAAAGTACTTACCGGACACTAGACATGGTACTAGACATGGTATTGAATAGTGTACTTCGACTAGCTCAACAAGAATCTCTAAAGGATTATGTACCCTAAATTTAGAGGATAAGGTCGTCCTATATTTCCTCCAGCAGCGTCCTGTAAACGGTCTTCTAAATTTATTTAGAGGACGTTGCTGGATCTTCTATATATAGAGTTTATTTAAACGGTTCTCTATCCATTTGAATACTTTAAACAACCGGTTTAGCAAAACTAAAATATGTGCAGTACATTTGAGAGTATGACAAATACGTATTGTCGGCGTTTCGACCCCGGGGGGTCCCTGGACCGACGAGTAAATTTGTCGCTGCGTGTCCCAGCCCAGATGGGTTGGCGCGAGATGGAACACAAGGGAGAAACGCGGCTCGTATTATCTCGCACTAGAGGGGTGTGCTCGTAGTAGGGGTTACAAGCGTTCGCAAGAGAGAGAGAGAGAGAGCCTATTCGTTAGCTCGTTCTCCCGCGTGACCCTCCCGCATGAAGGCCCTGGACCTCCCTTTTATAGATGCAAGGAGAGGGTCCAGATGTACAATGGGGGGTGTAGCTAGGCGCTAACGTGTCTGGCAGGGAAGTGCCTGAGCCCTGTGTACATGCCAACGTGGCTGTCAGAGAAGTGCTTGAGCCCTGCGTATGCGATAACGTGGCCGTCGGAGAAGTGCCTGAGCCCTGTAGAAGCACAGCTGGCGGTGCTGCTGGGATCCTGCAGACGTCTCCTTGCTTCCGTAGGGGGCTGAGAACCACCGTCGTCATGGACACACGCGGGGAGCCATCATTACTTGTTACCGGGGCGAGCCAGATGGGACGCCGGTTTTGTTCCCCCGTAGCCTGAGCTAGCTAGGGGTAGGGTAATGATGTATCCCCCGTGGCGCGGTCGGTCCAAGCCCAAGGTCGGGCGAGGCGGAGACTTCTCCTGAGGCCGAGGCCGGGGTCGGGCGAGGACGCGATTCCTCCCGAGGCCGAGGTTGAGGCCGAGCCCTGTGGTCGGGCGAGGCGGAGACCACCTTCCGAGGCCGAGGTTGAGGCCGAGCCCTGGGGTCGGGCGAGGCGGAGACCTCCTCCCGAGGCCGATGCCTAAGGTCGGGTGAGGCGGAGCTTCCTGTTGCGCCTGAGGCTGAACTTGCTGTTGTCAGCCTTGCCCGGGTGGCTGGCACAACAGTCGGAGCGGGGTGAGCAGCGCTGTTTTCCTGTCAGGTCGGTCAGCGAAAGGGCGAAGTGACTGCGGTCACTTTGACCTTGCCGACTGAGGCACGCATGTCAGGATAAGGTGTCAGGCGATCCTCGCATTGAATGCGCCTGCGATACGGTCGGTTGGAGAGGCGATTTGGCCAAGGTTGCTTCTCGACGAAGCCTGCCCGAGTTGGGCCTCGGGCGTGCCGAGGGTGCGCCCACTGCCTAAGGAGGCCCTCGGGCGAGACGTAACTTCGTCCGGGACTACAGTTCCAGCCCGAGGCTGGGCTCGAGCGAGGCGAGATCGCGTCCCTTGGGTAGACGAAGCCTTGACCTGAATCGTGCCCATCAGTCTCTGCAGCTTGTGCTGATGGTGGTTACCAGCCGTGTTTAGGAGTGTTGGGGGTACCCCTAATTACGGTACCCGACAGTAGCCCCCGAGCCTCGAAGGGAGTGTTGGTACTCGCTTGGAGGCTTTGCCGTACTTTTTTGCGAGGGGATCGACCTTTCTCGGTTATACTTTGTTCTGGTGGGTGCGCGCGAGCGCACCCGCCGGGTGTAGCCCCCGAGGCCTCGGAGGAGTGGTTTGACTCCTCTGAGGTCTTAATGCCTTTCGTGCTGCCCTGGCCGGCCTGGTTGTTCCCTCATGCGACCTGATTGTAGCCTGGGTGCATGGTCAGGTTCCGAGTTTTTAGGCTGGTTTGTTGACGTTGTCAACGGTTTGGCCGTAGCTGGGTTGCGAGAGCAGCCCTCGAGCCTTTGCACGGAGCGAGAGGACGATCAAGGACTGTCTCGACTTTTATTATATGCCCCTTCGTCGCCTTTCCGCAAGGAGGAAGGGGGGAAAGCGCCATGTTGCCCTCGGAGGGCGCCGGACATGGTGTCTCCAGTGAGTTGCTAACGGGTGATCCGAGTGGACGCCTGTGCCCCGTTCGATAAGGGTCGGCTAGTGGCCCAGAGGCACGCTCCAAAAGTACCTGCAGGTGATTTGCCGGACCCGGACCCATTCGATAGGGTCCGAGGGCTCGATGCCTCCCTCTGGTGGGATTCCGTTACAAAATCGCTCCTGCTGGTCTCGGAAATGTCCTAGGGTACCTCGGGAGCGTAGCTCGAGCCTCGGCCATGTAACGGACGTACCCAGAGTCATCCCTCACTCTGCGTGCTCTGGGGCGGCTGTCGAACCCTTCCGAGGGGCCAGCCTTTGAACCCCTGATCAGTAGTGGGCGCGGAGCCCGAGTGCTCTGGGGCGGCTGTCGAACCCTCCGAAGGGCCAGCCTTCGAACCCCTGATCAGTAGGAGGGCTCGGGGTCCGCTTCCTTCGCGGAGAAGGATCCCTTTCGAAATATCCCCTTTCCCGGTCCATGTTAGCAAGAGAGAGGGATATGAATTTAAATGGTGTGGCACACCTTTTTTGACGTGATCATCATGGCGGAGGTGAAACGACGCCCGCTTCGCGTGCCAAAGGTGTCGCTTGCCCTGCCGAGGAGTAAATGCGACGGGACGGTCGATTCGCGGGGCGGCCGCGTGCGCGGGTCGTTCGAGGAACGTAACACGGGCACGTCGTCTTCACGCCGTGGGAGAGGGCTCCCCTGCCGCTTCAGGAGGGGACGCGAGCCTGCAGGCGATTTGACCGCTGCTTCCGCTCGTCTGCTGCCGCCATTACTACCGGTCCACTTTTGTCCACATCAATCGTCGCGCCTCCTCCCGCGGCTGACTGACCCGTGATCGTTGTGCTCGATTGGCACTGTTGGGTCATGCGCAGGGCTACCTCGAGTCGCGGTACCGGTTTCGCAGTCGAGAAGGCGCGGCATTGGCGCAAGTGGCGGTGCGGTTTCTTGCACGCAGTAACCGGCGCACCAATTACATGACGTGTGGGCCTGGGCCTCCATGCCGGATGCGTCGAAGCCAAAGGGGTGCGCCACTTGCGGTGCTGTTGCACGCCACCTGCTTCGCGTGTAGAAGCGACGTAGCTGTTGGATGTTCCAAGCGTTGTTGTAGACCTCGCCTTGATCGTTGGCCAGCTTGTATGTTCCGGGCTTCAAAATCTTGGCGATGATGAATGGCCCTTCCTAGGGAGGGGTAAGCTTGTGGCGCCCTCGGGCGTCTTGTCGCAGCCGAAGTACCAAGTCTCCCACCTGGAAGCCTCAGGGCCGAATCCTTCGGGCGCGGTAGCGTCGCAGAGACTGTTGATACCGCATCGAGTGTAGTAAGGCCACGTCCCGAGCCTCTTCGAGCTGGTCCAGCGAGTCTTCTCGGCTGGTCTGGTTGCTTCGGTCGTCGTACGCCTTTGTCCTCGGGAACCGTATTCTAAGTCTGTGGGCAAGATAGCCTCGGCCCCATAGACTAGAAAGAATGGCGAGAAACCCGTGGCTCGGCTCGGCGTCGTCCTCAGACTCCAGACCACCGAGGGTAGCTCCTTCATCCACAGATTGTCGAATTTGTTGAGGTCGTTGTAGATCCTCAGTTTAAGTCCCTGCAGAATCATACTGTTGGCACGCTCCACCTGCCCATTCGTCATGGGGTGAGCTACGGCGGCCCAGTCCACACGGATGTGGTGGTCCTCGCAGAAGTCCAGGAACTTCTTCCCAGTGAACTGCGTGCCATTGTCGGTGATGATGGAGTTCGGGACCCCAAAGCGATGGATGATGTTTGTGAAGAACGCTACCGCCTGCTCGGACCTGATGCTGGTAAGGGGTTGGACCTTGATCCACTTGGAGAATTTGTCGATGGCGACCAGCAGGTGCGAGAAGCCCCCGGGTGCCTTCTGCAAGGGATCGACGAGGTCCAGACCCCACACGGCAAACGACCAGGTGATGGGTATTGTCTGCAGGGCCTGAGCGGGCAGGTGCGTCTGTCTTGCGTAGAATTGACACCCTTGGCAGATGCGTACAATCCTAGTGGCGTCGGCCACCGCAGTCGACCAGTAGAAACCTTGTCGGAAGACGTTCCCCACGAGGGCTCGAGGTGCTGCATGGTGACCGCAAGCCCCCGAGTGTATTTCTTGCAATAGCTCCTGTCCTTCGGCGACAGATATGCATCGTTGGAGAATGCCTGAGGGGTTGTGGTGGTAGAGCTCCTTTTCATCACCCAGTAAGACGAACGACTTGGCGCGCCGCGCCAGTCGCCGAGCTTCGGCCTTGTCGAGGGGTAGCTCTCCTCGCAGGAGATATTCCAGGTACGGGGCCTGCCAGTTCGGGTCAGGCGTGACCCCATTCCGCTCTCCCTCGACGCGCAGGGCCTCACCCTCGGCGGCCGGGGATACCTCGGGCTGGGCCGAGGCCCCCTCGGGCTCGGGCGTGTCGTCGATCTTGATGGAGGGTTGACGTTTGTCTCTGGAGAAGACGTCTGGGGGAACCGTTGTCCGCCCCGAGGCTATTTTCGCTAGCTCATTCGCAGTCTCGTTGTACCGTCGAGCGATGTGGTTGAGCTCCAGCCCGTAGAACTTGTCTTCCAGGCGTCGAACTTCGTCGCAGTAGGCCTCCATCTTCGGGTCGCAGCAGTGGGAGTTCTTCATGACTTGGTCGATGACAAGCTGCGAGTCGCCACGAGCGTCGAGGCGCCGAACCCCTAGATCGACGGCGATGTGCAGCTCGTTAACCAAAGCCTCGTACTCGGCCACGTTGTTTGATGCCGGAAAATGGAGGTGCAACACGTAGCGGAGATGTTTCTCGAGGGGTGAGATGAAGAGCAGGCCAGCACCTGCTCCTGTTTTCATCAGCGACCCATCGAAGTACATGGTCCAAAGTTCCGGTTGGATCGGAGCTGTTGGCAATTGGGTGTCGACCCATTCAGCCACGAAGTCTGCCAAGACTTGGGATTTTATGGCCTTCCGAGGAGTGAACAAGATTGGCTCGCCCATGAGTTCCACTGCCCACTTTGCTATCCTACCCGAGGCCTCTCGACACTGGATGATCTCCCCCAGGGGGAAGGATGACACCACAGTCACCGGATGAGACTCGAAGTAGTGTCGCAATTTTCGTCGCGTCAGAATTACTGCGTACAGTAGCTTTTGAATTTGCGGGTAGCGGATCTTGGTCTCGGACAACACTTCACTGATGAAGTAAACCGGCCTCTGGACAAGCAGTGCATGCCCTTCTTCTCGTCTCTCAACTACGATCGCGACGCTGACCACCTGAGTGGTTGCAGCTACGTAGATCAAGAGGGCTTCTCCCGCAGCGGGGGGCACCAAGATGGGCGCATTTGTAAGGAGTGCCTTCAGGTTTCCGAGGGCTTCCTCGACCTCGGGGGTCCAAGTGAAGCGCTCGGCCTTCCTTAAGAGGCGGTACAAGGGTAGTGAAAGTCGCCTAGAGGGGGGGTGAATAGGGCGAAACTGAAATTTACAAATACAAACACAACTACAAGCCGGGTTAGCGTTAGTAATAAATAAACGAGTCCGCGAGAGAGGGCGCAAAACAAATCCCAAGCGAATAAGCAAGTGAGACACGGAGATTTGTTTTACCGAGGTTCGGTTCTTGCAAACCTACTCCCCGTTGAGGAGGCCACAAAGGCCGGGTCTCTTTCAACCCTTCCCTCTCTCAAACGATCCACAGATCGAGTGAGCTTTCTCTTCTCAATCACTTGGAACACAAAGTTCCCACAAGGACCACCACAAGTTTGGTGTCTCTTGCCTCAATTACAAGTGAGTTTGATTGCAAAGAAAGGATCAAGAAAGAAGAAAGCAATCCAAGCGCAAGAGCTCGAAAGAACACAAGCAAATCACTCTCTCTAATCACTATGGCGTTGTGTGGAATTTGGAGAGGATTTGATCTCTTTGGTGTGTCTAGAATTGAATGCTAGAGCTCTTGTAGTAGTTGGGAAGTGGAAAACTTGGATGCAATGAATGGTGGGGTGGTTGGGGTATTTATAGCCCCAACCACCAAATGTGGCCGTTGGAAGGCTGTCTGCTCGATGGTGCACCGGACAGTCCGGTGTGCACCGGACTGTCCGGTGCTCCCGCCACGTCATCACTGCCGTTGGATTCTGACCGTTGGAGCTTCTGTCTTGTGGGCCCGCCTGGGTGTCCGGTGCACACCGGACATCCACTGTTTCTTGTCCGGTGTGCCAGTATGGGCGCGCCTGACTTCTGCGCGCGTTGCGCGCGCATTTAATGCTCCGCAGGTAGCCGTTGGCGCGGAGATAGCCGTTGCTCCGGAGTCGCACCGGACAGTCCGGTGCACACCGGACAGTCCGGTGAATTATAGCGGACTAGCCGTTGGAGTTTCCCGAAGCTGGCGAGTTCCTGAGGCCGCTCTTCCTTGGCGCATCGGACACTGTCCGGTGTACACCGGACAGTCCGGTGAATTATAGCATGAGTGCCTCTGGAAATTCCCGAAGGTGGCGAGTTCGAGTTGGAGTCCTCTGGTGCACCGGACACTGTCCGGTGGTGCACCGGACACTGTCCGGTGTACACCGGACAGTCCGGTGCTCCCAGACCAGAGGGCCTTCGGTTCCCACTTTGCTCCTTTGTTGAATCCAAAACTTGATCTTTTTATTGGCTGAGTGTGAACCTTTAACACCTGTATAATTTATACACTTGGGCAAACTAGTTAGTCCAATTATTTGTGTTGGGCAATTCAACCACCAAAATTAATTAGGGACTAGGTGTAAGCCTAATTCCCTTTCAATCTCCCCCTTTTTGGTGATTGATGCCAACACAAACCAAAGCAAATATATAAGTGCATAATTGAACTAGTTTGCATAATGTAAGTGTAAAGGTTGCTTGGAATTGAGCCAATATAAATACTTACAAGATATGCATGGATTGTTTCTTTCTTATATAACATTTTGGACCACGTTTGCACCACATGTTTTGTTTTTGCAAATTCTTTTGTAAATCTATTTCAAAGATCTTTTGCAAATAGTCAAAGGTAAATGAATAAGATTTTGCGAAGCATTTTCAAGATTTGAAATATTCTCCCCCTGTATCAAATGTTTTTCCTTTGACTAAACAAAACTCCCCCTAAATGAGATCCTCCTCTTAGTGTTCAAGAGGGTTTTGATATATCATTTTGAAATACTACTTTCTCCCCCTTTTGAACACAATAGGATATCAATTGAAAATATTCAACACTTAAGTTTTTGAATTTGGTGGTGGTGCGGTCCTTTTGCTTTGGGCTCTTACTCTCTCCCCCTTTGGCATGAATCGCCAAAAACAGAATCATTAGAGCCCTCGAAGTGCTATCTTCCTCTTTGGTCATAAATAAATGAGTTAAGATTATACCAAAGACGAAGTCCGGTCCTTTTGCTTTGGGCTTCTTTCTTTCTCCCCCAAAGACAAAGTCCTTTTCTTTGATGCTCATGCTTTTCTCCCCCAAGAATGGAGAGTTGCTTGGAGTGACGGCGAAAGATGAGTTACGTAGTGGAAGCCTTTGTCTTCGCCGAAGACTCCAATTCCCTTTCAATACACCTATGACTTGGTTTGAAACAGACTTGAAAACACATTAGTCATAGCATATGAAAGAGATATGATCAAAGGTATACAAATGAGCTATGAGTGCAAGTTAACAAAAGAAATTCCTAGAATCAAGAATATTTAGCTCATGCCTAAGTTTGTTAAAAGATTGTTCATCAAGCGGCTTGGTAAAGATATCGGCCAATTGATCTTTAGTATTAATGTAAGAAATCTCGATATCTCCCTTTTGTTGGTGATCCCTAAGAAAATGATACCGAATGGCTATGTGCTTAGTGCGGCTATGCTCGACGGGATTGTCAGCCATTTTGATTGCACTCTCATTATCACATAGCAAAGGGACTTTGGTTAATTTGTAACCGTAGTCCCGCAGGGTTTGCCTCATCCAAAGCAATTGCGCGCAACAATGGCCTGCGACAATATACTCGGCTTCGGCGGTGGAAAGAGCGACCGAATTTTGTTTCTTTGAAGCCCAAGACACCAAGGATCTTCCCAAGAACTGGCAAGTCCCCGATGTGCTCTTCCTATTGATTTTACACCCCGCCCAATCGGCATCGGAATAACCAATTAAATCAAATGTGGATCCCCTAGGATACCAAATCCCAAACTTAGGAGTATAAGCCAAATATCTCAAGATTCGTTTTACGGCCGTAAGGTGAGCTTCCTTAGGGTCGGCTTGGAATCTTGCACACATGCATACAGAAAGCATAATATCCGGTCGAGATGCACATAAATAGAGTAAAGAACCTATCATCGACCGGTATACCTTTTGATCCACGGACTTACCTCCCGTGTCGAGGTCGAGATGCCCATTGGTTCCCATGGGTGTCTTGATGGGTTTGGCATCCTTCATCCCAAACTTGTTGAGAATGTCTTGTGTATACTTCGTTTGACTAATGAAGGTGCCCTCTTGGAGTTGCTTCACTTGGAATCCTAGAAAATATTTCAACTCCCCCATCATAGACATCTCGAACTTTTGTGTCATGATCCTACTAAATTCTTCACATGAAGACTCGTTAGTAGACCCAAATATGATATCATCAACATAAATTTGGCATACAAACAAATCATTTTCAAGTGTTTTGGTAAAGAGTGTAGGATCGGCCTTTCCGACTTTGAATCCATTTGCAATAAGAAAATCTCTAAGGCATTCATACCATGCTCTTGGGGCTTGCTTGAGCCCATAAAGCGCCTTAGAGAGCTTATAGACATGGTTAGGATACTCACTGTCTTCAAAGCCGGGAGGTTGCTCAACATAGACCTCTTCCTTGATTGGTCCATTGAGGAAGGCACTTTTCACGTCCATTTGATAAAGCTTAAAGCCATGGTAAGTAGCATAGGCTAATAATATGCGAATTGACTCAAGCCTAGCTACGGGTGCATAGGTTTCACCGAAATCCAAACCTTCAACTTGGGAGTATCCTTTGGCCACAAGTCGAGCTTTGTTCCTTGTCACCACACCATGCTCGTCTTGCTTGTTGCGGAAGACCCATTTGGTTCCTACAACATTTTGGTTAGGACGTGGAACTAAATGCCATACCTCATTTCTAGTGAAGTTGTTGAGCTCCTCTTGCATCGCCACCACCCAATCCGAATCTAGGAGTGCTTCCTCTACCCTGTGTGGCTCAATAGAGGAAACAAACGAGTAATGTTCACAAAAATGGGCAACACGAGATCGAGTAGTTACCCCCTTATGAATGTCGCCGAGGATGGTGTCGACGGGGTGATCTCGTTGTATTGCTTGGTGGACTCTTGGGTGTGGCGGCCTTTGTTCCTCATCCTCTTCCTCATTTGCATCTCCCCCTTGATCAATGTCGTCATCTTGAGGTGGCTCATTTGCTTGATCTTCTACTTCATCAACTTGAGCTTCATCCTCATTTTGAGTCGGTGGAGATGCTTGCATTGAGGAGGATGGTTGATCTTGTGCATTTGGAGGCTCTTCGGATTCCTTAGGACACACATCCCCAATGGACATGTTTCTTAGCGCGATGCATGGAGCCTCTTCTTCACCTATCTCATCAAGATCAACTTGCTCTACTTGAGAGCCGTTAGTCTCATCAAACACAACGTCACATGAGACTTCAACTAGTCCAGTGGACTTGTTAAAGACCCTATATGCCCTTGTGTTTGAGTCATAACCAAGTAAAAAGCCTTCTACAGTCTTAGGAGCAAATTTAGATTTTCTACCTCTTTTAACAAGAATAAAGCATTTGCTACCAAAGACTCTAAAATATGAAATGTTGGGCTTTTTACCGGTTAGGAGTTCATATGATGTCTTCTTGAGGATTCGGTGTAGATATAACCGGTTGATGGCGTAGCAAGCGGTGTTGACCGCCTCGGCCCAAAACCGATCTGAAGTCTTGTACTCATCAAGCATTGTCCTTGCCATGTCCAATAGAGTTCTATTCTTCCTCTCCACTACACCATTTTGTTGTGGAGTGTAGGGAGAAGAGAACTCATGCTTGATGCCCTCCTCCTCAAGGAAGCCTTCAATTTGAGAGTTCTTGAACTCCGTCCCGTTGTCGCTTCTTATCTTCTTGATCCTTAAGCCAAACTCATTTTGAGCCCGTCTCAAGAATCCCTTTAAGGTCTCTTGGGTTTGAGATTTTTCCTGCAAAAAGAATACCCAAGTGAAGCGAGAATAATCATCCACAATAACTAGACAGTACTTACTCCCGCCGATGCTTATGTAAGCGATCGGGCCGAATAGATCCATGTGCAGGAGCTCCAGTGGCCTGTCGGTCGTCATTATGTTCTTATGTGGGTGATGAGCACCAACTTGCTTTCCTGCTTGACATGCGCTACAAACCCTGTCTTTCTCAAAATGAACATTGGTTAGTCCTAAAACGTGTTCTCCCTTTAGAAGCTTATGAAGATTCTTCATCCCAACATGGGCTAGTCGGCGATGCCAGAGCCAACCCATGTTAGTCTTAGTAATTAAGCAAGTGTCGAGTTCAGCTCTATCAAAATCTACCAAGTATAGCTGACCCTCTAACACTCCCTTAAATGCTATTGAATCATCACTTCTTCTAAAGACAGTGACACCTACATCAGTGAATAGACAGTTGTAGCCCATTTGACATAATTGAGAAACAGAAAGCAAGTTGTAATCTAAAGAATCAACAAGAAAAACATTGGAAATGGAATGGTCAGGAGATATAGCAATTTTACCCAAACCTTTGACCAAACCTTGATTTCCATCCCCGAATGTGATCGCTCTTTGGGGATCTTGGTTTTTCTCATATGAGGAGAACATCTTTTTCTCCCCAGTCATGTGGTTTGTGCACCCGCTGTCGAGTATCCAACTTGAGCCCCCGGATGCATAAACCTACAAAACAAGTTTAGTTCTTGACTTTAGGTACCCAAATGGTTTTGGGTCCTTTGACATTAGACACAAGAACTTTGGGTACCCAAACACAAGTCTTGGAGCCCTTGTGCTTGCCCCCAACATATTTGGCAACTACCTTGCCGGATTTGTTAGTTAAAACATAAGATGCATCAAAAGTTTTAAAAGAAATATTATGATCATTTGATGCACTAGGAGTTTTCTTTCTAGGCAACTTAGCATGGGTTGGTTGCCTAGAGCTAGATGTCTCACCCTTATACATAAATGCATGATTAGGGCCAGAGTGAGACTTCCTAGAATGAATTCTCCTAATTTTGCTCTCAGGATAACCGGCAGGGTATAAAATGTAACCCTCGTTATCCTGAGGCATGGGAGCCTTGCCCTTAACAAAGTTGGACAATCTTTTAGGAGGGGCACTAATTTTTACATTGTCTCCCCTTTGGAAGCCAATGCCATCCTTGATGCCCGAGCGTCTCCCATTATAAAGCATGCTACGAGCAAATTTAAATTTCTCATTCTCTAAGTTATGCTCGGTAATTTTAGCATCTAATTTAGCTATATGATCTATTTGTTGTTTAATTAAAGCTATGTGATCATGTATAGCATCAATGTTAATATCTCTACATCTAGTGCAAATAGAAGTGTGCTCAACGGTAGATGTAGAGGGTTTGCAAGATTTTAGTTCTACAACCTTAGCATGCAATATTTCATTTTTACTTCTAAGGTCGGAAATGGTAGCATTGCAAACATCAAAATCTTTAGCCTTAGCAAGCAATTTTTCATTCTCAATTCTAAGGCTAGCAAGGGAAGCATTCAACTCATCAATCCTAGCAAGTAAATCAACATTATCATCTCTAGGATTTGAAGTTGAAACATTGCAAACATGTGAATCAACCTTAGCATTTAAACTAGCATTTTCATTCCTAAGGTTGTCAATCATCTCACGGCAAGTGCTTAGCTCACTAGATAATTTTTCACATTTTTCTACTTCTAGAGCATAAGCATTTTTAACCTTAACATGTTTCTTGTTTTCTTTAATTAGACACTCCTCTTGGGAATCCAAAAGGTCATCCTTTTCATGAATAGCACTAATTAATTCATTTAATTTTTCTTTTTGTTCCATGTTAAGATTGGCAAAAAGGGTACGCAAGTTATCCTCCTCATCACTAGCATTTTCATCACTAGAGGTTTCATATTTAGTGGAGGATCTTGATTTTACCTTCTTCCTTTTGCCGTCCTTTGCCATGAGGCACTTGTGGCCGACGTTGGGGAAGAGAAGTCCCTTGGTGACGGCGATGTTGGCGGCGTCCTCGTCGTCGGAGGAGTCGCTAGAGCTTTCGTCGGAGTCCCACTCCCGACAAACATGGGCATCACCGCCCTTCTTCTTGTAGTACCTCTTCTTCTCCTTTCTTCTCTCCTTCTTGTCGTCGCCTCGGTCACTGTCACTTGATATAGGACATTTAGCAATAAAATGACCGGGCTTACCACATTTGTAGCAAACCTTCTTGGAGCGGGACTTGTAGTCTTTCCCCCTCCTTTGTTTGAGGATTTGGCGGAAGCTCTTGATGACGAGCGCCATTTCCTCATTGTCGAGCTTGGAGGCGTCTATTGGTTGTCGACTTGGTGTAGACTCCTCCTTCTTGTCCTCCGTCGCTTTGAATGCGACGGGTTGAGCTTCGGATGTCGAGGGATCATCAAGCTCGTTGATCTTCCTCGAGCCTTCGATCATGCACTCAAAACTTACAAAATGCCCGATTACTTCCTCGGGGGTCATTTTAGTATATCTAGGATTACCATGAATTAATTGAACTTGAGTAGGGTTAAGGAAAATAAGAGATCTTAGAATAACCTTAACCACTTCATGGTCATCCCACTTTACGCTCCCGAGGTTGCGCACTTGGTTCACCAAGGTCTTGAGCCGGTTGTACATGTGTTGTGGCTCCTCCCCTTTGCGAAGCCGGAACCGACCGAGCTCCCCCTCGATCGTTTCCCGCTTGGTGATCTTGGTGAGCTCGTCTCCCTCGTGCGCGGTTTTGAGCACATCCCAAACCTCCTTGGCGCTCTTCAACCCTTGCACTTTGTTATACTCCTCTCTACTTAAAGAGGCAAGGAGTATCGTTGTCGCTTGAGAGTTGAAGTGCTCGATTTGGGCCACCTCATCCTCATCATAGTCCTTATCCCCTATGGATGGTACCTGTGCACCAAACTCAACAACATCCCATATACTTTTGTGGAGTGAGGTTAGATGAAAACGCATTAAATCACTCCACCTAGCATAATCTTCACCATCAAAAGTTGGTGGTTTGCCTAATGGGACGGAAAGTAGAGGTGCATGTTTAGAAATGCGAGAGTAGTGTAGGGGAATCTTACTAAACTTCTTACGCTCTTGGCGTTTAGAAGTTATGGAGGGCGCATCGGAGTCGGAGGTCGATGTTGATGAAGTGTCGGTCTCATAGTAGACCACTTTCCTCATCCTCTTTTGCTTGTCTCCACTTCGATGCGGCTTGTGGGAAGAAGATTTTTCCTTCTTCTCCTTGTGGTGAGAAGAAGATTTCTTCTCCTTCCCTTTGTTGGAGGAGTTCTTCTTCTTCTCCCTCCTCTTGGTGCGGGACTCTTCCGATGAAGTGCTCCCGTGGCTTGTAGTGGTCTTTTCGCCGGTCTCCATCTCCTTCTTGGCGTGATCTCCCGACATCACTTCGAGCGGTTAGGCTCTAATGAAGCACCGGGCTCTGATACCAATTGAAAGTCGCCTAGAGGGGGGGTGAATAGGGCGAAACTGAAATTTACAAATACAAACACAACTACAAGCCGGGTTAGCGTTAGTAATAAATAAACGAGTCCGCGAGAGAGGGCGCAAAACAAATCCCAAGCGAATAAGCAAGTGAGACACGAAGATTTGTTTTACCGAGGTTCGGTTCTTGCAAACCTACTCCCCGTTGAGGAGGCCACAAAGGCCGGGTCTCTTTCAACCCTTCCCTCTCTCAAACGATCCACGGATCGAGTGAGCTTTCTCTTCTCAATCACTTGGAACACAAAGTTCCCACAAGGACCACCACAAGTTTGGTGTCTCTTGCCTCAATTACAAGTGAGTTTGATTGCAAAGAAAGGATCAAGAAAGAAGAAAGCAATCCAAGCGCAAGAGCTCGAAAGAACACAAGCAAATCACTCTCTCTAATCACTATGGCGTTGTGTGGAATTTGGAGAGGATTTGATCTCTTTGGTGTGTCTAGAATTGAATGCTAGAGCTCTTGTAGTAGTTGGGAAGTGGAAAACTTGGATGCAATGAATGGTGGGGTGGTTGGGGTATTTATAGCCCCAACCACCAAATGTGGCCGTTGGAAGGCTGTCTGCTCGATGGTGCACCGGACAGTCCGGTGCACACCGGACATGTCCGGTGCTCCCGCCACGTCATCACTGCCGTTGGATTCTGACCGTTGGAGCTTCTGTCTTGTGGGCCCGCCTGGGTGTCTGGTGCACACCGGACATCCACTGTTTCTTGTCCGGTGTGCCAGTATGGGCGCGCCTGACTTCTGTGCGCGCTGCGCGCGCATTTAATGCTCCGCAGGTAGCCGTTGGCGCGGAGATAGTCGTTGCTCCGGAGTCGCACCGGACAGTCCGGTGCACACCGGACAGTCCGGTGAATTATAGCGGACTAGCCGTTGGAGTTTCCCGAAGCTGGCGAGTTCCTGAGGCCGCTCTTCCTTGGCGCACCGGACACTGTCCGGTGTACACCGGACAGTCCGGTGAATTATAGCGCGAGTGCCTCTGGAAATTCCCGAAGGTGGCGAGTTCGAGTTGGAGTCCTCTGGTGCACCGGACACTGTCCGGTGGTGCACCGGACACTGTCCGGTGTACACCGGACAGTCCGGTGCTCCCAGACCAGAGGGCCTTCGGTTCCCACTTTGCTCCTTTGTTGAATCCAAAACTTGATCTTTTTATTGGCTGAGTGTGAACCTTTAACACCTGTATATTTTATACACTTGGGCAAACTAGTTAGTCCAATTATTTGTGTTGGGCAATTCAACCACCAAAATTAATTAGGGACTAGGTGTAAGCCTAATTCCCTTTCAGGTAGGCCTTTCTCGCCGAGGCACGAGATGAAGCGGCTCAGAGCCGCAAGGCATCCCATGACCCTTTGTACTCCTTTCAAATCTTTGATAGGCCCCATGTTGGTGATGGCCGCGATTTTCTCCGGGTTGGCCTCGATGCCTCGCTCGGAGACGATGAACCCCAGGAGCATGCCTCGGGGGACTCCGAAGACACACTTCTCGGATTGAGCTTCACGCCCTTCGCTCTCAGACACTTGAATGTCGTTTCAAGGTCAGAGAGGAGGTCGGAGGCTTTCCTCGTCTTGACAACGATGTCATCGACGTAAGCCTCGACCGTTCGGCCGATGTGCTCTCCGAACACGTGGTTCATGTACCTTTGGTATGTTGCACCTGCGTTCCTCAAGCCAAATGGCATAATAGTATAACAGTACATGCCAAAAGGTGTGATGAAAGAAGTCGCGAGCTGGTCGGACTCTTTCATCTTGATTTGGTGATAACCTGAATAGGCGTTGAGGAATGACAGGGTTTCGCACCCAGCAGTGGAGTCCACAATTTGATCGATGCGAGACAGAGGGTAGGGAACCTTCGGACATGCTTGGTTTAGACCAGTGTAGTCTACGCACATCCTCCACTTCCCACCTTTCTTTTTCACAACCACAGGGTTAGCTAACCATTCGAGATGGAATATCTCTTTGATGAACCTTGCAGCCATCAGCTTGTGGACCTCCTCGCCTATGGCTCTGCGCTTTTCTTCGTCGAAACGGTGCAGAGGCTGCTTCACGGGTCGGGCACCGGCTCGGATATCCAGTGAGTGCTCGGCGACATCCCTCGGTATGCCGGGCATGTCCGAGGGATTCCACGCAAAAACTTCGGCTTTCGCACGGAGAAAGTCGACGAGCACTGCTTCCTATTTGGGGTCGAGCTCGGAGCCGATCTGGACTTGCTTGCAGGCGTCGTTGCTAGGGTCGAGAGGGATGGACTTAACCGCCTCAATCGACTCGAAGTTGCCGGCGTGGCGCTTCGCATCAGGCACCTCCTGGGAGAGGCACTCCAGGTCGGCGATGAGGGCCTCGGACTCGGCGAGGGCCTCAGCGTACTCCACGCACTCCACGTCGCATTCGTACGCGTGTCAGTACGTGCATCCGACGGTGATGACCCCGTTGGGGCCTGGCATCTTGAGCTTGAGGTACATGTAGTTGGGGACGACCATGAACTTGGCGTAGCACGGTCTCCCCAGCACCGCGTGGTAGGTCCCTCGGAACCCGACCACCTCGAACGTGAGGGTTTCCCTGCGGAAGTTGGAGGGAGTTCCGAAGCAGACGGGCAAATCAAGTTGCCCAAGGGAGAGGATGCGCTTTCCAGGGACGATCCTGTGAAAGGGCGCCGCACCGGCCCGGATTGTGGACAGATCGATCCCCAAGAGCCCGAGGGTCTCGGCGTAGATGATGTTGAGGCTGCTGCCTCCGTCCATGAGGACCTTGGTTAGCCTAGCGTTGCCGATGACAGGATCGACAACGAGCGGGTACCTTCCTGGGCTCGGCACGCAGTCGGGGTGGTCTCCTTGGTTGAAGGTGATGGGCTTGTCGGACCAGTCTAGGTAGACTGGCGTCGCCACCTTTACCGAGCAGACCTCCCGGCGTTCCTGCTTGCGGTGCCGAGCCGAGGCGTTCGCCACTTGCCCACAGTAGATCATGAAGCAGCCGTGGACCTCGGGGAACTCCTCTTCCTTGTCGCCCTCTTTCTTGTTGTTGTCTTGGCCTTTGCCACCTTCCGCCGGGGGCCCGGTCTTATGGAAGTAGCGCCAAAGCATGACGCATTCCTCAAGGGTGTGCTTGACGGGACCCTGGTGATAGGGGCACGACTCCTTGAGCATCTTGTCGAACAGGTTGGCCCCTCCGGGAGGCTTCTGTGGGTTTCTATGCTCGACAGCAGCGACGAGATCCGCGTCAGCGGCGTCGCGCTTTGCTTGCGCCTTCTTCTTGGCCTTCTTCTTCGTGCCCCGCTGGGCAGACGCCTCGGGGACGTCTTCCTGCTGCCGTCCCTGAGGCTGCTTGTCCTTCCGGAAGATGGCTTCGATCGCCTCCTGACCAGAGGCGAACTTGGTGGCGATGTCCATCAACTCGCTCGCCTTGGTGGGAGTCTTGCGGCCCAGTTTGCTCACTAGGTCGCGGCAAGTGGTGCCGGCGAGGAACGCCCCGATGACATCCGAGTCGGTGATGTTGGGTAGCTCGGTGCGCTGCTTCGAAAACCACCGGATGTACTCTCGCAGGGATTCCCCTGGATGCTGGAGGCAGCTTCGGAGGTCCCAGGAGTTCCCAGGGCGCACGTACGTGCCCTGGAAGTTTTCAGCAAAAGCCTTGACCAGGTCATCCCAGTTGGAGATCTGCGCAGGAGGCAGATGCTCCAGCCAGGCCCGGGCGGCATCAGAGAGGAACAGGGGGAGGTTGCGGATGATGAGGTTGTCATTGTCTGTTCCTCCCAGCTGGCAGGCTAGCCGGTAGTCCGCAAGCCACAACTCCGGCCTTGTTTCCCCCGAGTACTTGGTGATGGTAGTCAGGGCCTGGAACCGGGTCGGGAACGACGCCCGTCGTATGGCCCGACTGTAGGCTTGCGGACCTGGTGGTTCGAGCGAGGGGCTCTGATCCTCCTCGCTGTCGTAGCGTCCCCCACGCCTGGGGTGGTAGCCTCGGCGCACCTTCTCGTCAAGGCGGGCTCGACGGTCGCAGCGGTGGTGCTCGTTGCCGAGGCGATCCGGGGCTGCAGGCGTCGCGTCCCGCGTGCGCCCGGTGTGGACCGAGGCCTCCCGCATGAGTCGGGAAGTTGAGGGCACCCTTGCCTTCGGGAGGCAGAGCTTTCGGCCCATCGGACCGCGGCATCCTCCAGGAGATTCTTGAGTTCTTCCTGGATACGCCGCCCCTCGGTGGTGGATGGCTCCGGCATTGCTCGGAGTAGTATTGCCGCTGCAGCAAGATTCTGGCCGACCCCGCTGGAGGCCGGGGGCAGCCTTGCCCTGGCATCGTCAATGATACGGCGCTGGACGTCCCGGGCCGGATGACGCGCTTCTCCGGCGAGTGCTCGGCCTGCCCACTCCTGCTCGATGTTTTGCCAGAGCTGCACAAGTTGCCCTGCTTCCTCGTCGAGCTTGGCCTGCATCTCGCGGATTTGCTCGAGCTGTGTGTTCTGACCCCCCACAGGGACTGGGACCACAGCTAGCTCCAGCAGGATGTCAACGCGAGGCGCAGGCCCAGGGGATCGTCATCCTCCGGCATACCGAGGTGGTTGCCTTCGTCGTGACCCCCTAGATCGATGTGGAAACATTCGCGACTTGGGCCACAACCCTCATCGTCAAGGCTGTGGCCATCATCAGAGCAACCGGAGAGGCAGTAGTCACACGCGGTCATGAGGTCTCGCATGGCACTAGGATCGCGGAGCCCGGAGAAATCCCAACCGGAGTCGGGACCGTCCTCTTCCTCGGAACCTAGGGGCCCGTAGGTTGAGACGGCCGTCAGTCGGTCCCAAGACGACCACATATGGTACCCCGGAAGGTTAGGATATGCCTTTATGAAAGCGCTCACCGAAGCGGGGTCGCTTGGTGGATCGAAGCTAAATCTAAAAGGCACAGGGTGGAAAACAGACGGTACCTCTTGGTCGATGGACAGTGACAAAGTCGCATCGGGGACGGACTGCACCGTTATCTCGGGTACGAGGCTAACGCCCAGCAAGCCCTTCGCGAGTGTGCTGGCGTCATCTGTCCGCTTGGGGTTGGCACGTTGCGGGGAAATGACATCCGTCGTTGTCTCAGGTGCGAGGACAATGCCCGACATGTCCCCCGCTGGGGTGCCGGCGTCGTCGACTCGTTTGACATCTGACGAGGTGCCGCCTCCTGCCTGGCCATGGTTGCCCCGCCGCCTCCTCCTGCGGCGAGGAAGGTGGCGGGACAAACCCGGATGCTGCTCTTCCGCCACGGGGGGAAGACGTCGTCGATTTCGCCGCCGCCGGGCGAGCTCACGACCGTCGTTGTTGCTGTCGCGCTGCGGGGGGAGGAGTACCATGTCGTAGCTGTCGTCGAGGGACATGAACTCGAGACTCCCGAAGCGGAGCACCGTCCCGGGATGAAGAGGCTGCTGTAGACTACCCATCTGGAACTCAACGAGAAGTTGTTCGTTAACACGCAACAGGCCCCTACCTGGCGCGCCAACTGTCGGCGTTTCGACCCGGGGGGTCCCTGGACCGACGAGTAAATTTGTCGCTGCGTGTCCCAGCCCAGATGGGTTGGCGCGAGATGGAACACAAGGGAGAAACGCGGCTCGTATTATCTCGCACCAGGGGGGTGTGCTCGTAGTAGGGGTTACAAGCGTTCTCGAGAGAGAGAGAGAGTCAGCATGTTCGTTAGCTCGTTCTCCCGTGCGACCCTCCCACATGAAAGCCCTAGACCTCCCTTTTACAGATGCAAGGAGAGGGTCCAGATGTACAATGGGGGGTGTAGCTAGGCGCTAACGTGTCTAGTAGGGAAGTGCCTGAGCCCTGTGTACATGCCAACGTGGTTGTCGGAGAAGTGCTTGAGCCCTGCGTAGGCGATAACGTGGCCGTCGGAGAAGTGCCTGAGCCCTGTAGAAGCACAGCTGGCGGTGCTGCTGGGATCCTGCTGACGTCTCCTTGCTTCCGTAGGGAGCTGAGAACCACCGTTGTCATGGACGCACGCGGGGAGCCATCATTACTTGTTACCGGGGCGAGCCAGATGGGACGCCGGTCTTGTTCCCCCGTAGCCTGAGCTAGCTAGGGGTAGGGTAATGATGTATCCCCAGTGGCGCGGTCGGTCCGAGCCCAAGGTCGGGTGAGGCGGAGACTTCTTCTGAGGCCGAGGCCGGGGTAGGGCGAGGACACGATTCCTCCCGAGGTCGAGGTTGAAGACGAGCCCTGGGGTCGGGCGAGGCGGAGACCACCTTCCGAGGCCGAGGTTGAGGCCGAGCCCTGGGGTCGGGCGAGGCGGAGACCACCTTCCGAGGCCGAGGTTGAGGCCGAGCCCTGGGGTCGGGCGAGGCGGAGAACTCCTCCCGAGGCCGAGGCCTAAGGTCGGGCGAGGCGGAGCTTCTTGTTGCGCCTGAGGCTGAACTTGCTATTGTCAGCCTTGCCCGGGTGGCTGGCACAGCAGTCGGAGCGGGGTGAGCGGCGCTGTTTTCCTGTCAGGTCGGTCAGCGAAAGGGCGAAGTGACTATGGTCACTTCGACCTTGCCGACTGAGGCACGCGTGTCAGGATAAGGTGTCAGGCGATCCTCGCATTGAATGCGCCTGCGATACGGTCGGTTGGAGAGGCGATTTGGCCAAGGTTGCTTCTCGACGAAGCCTGCCCAAGTTGGGCCTCGGGCGTGCCGAGGGTGCGCCCACTGCCTGAGGAGGCCCTCGGGCGAGACGTAACTTCGTTCGGGACTACAGTTCCCACCCGAGGCTGGGCTCGGGCGAGGCGAGATCGCGTCCCTTGGGTAGACGAAGCCTTGACCTGAATCGTGCCCATCAGTCTCTGCAGCTTGTGCTGATGGTGGTTACCAGCCGTGTTTAGGAGTGTTGGGGGTACCCCTAATTACGGTACCCGACACGTATGTACAAAAATTAAAAAATAACTCTAATATAAGTATTTGCATATTGAAGACGTGATTTAGAGGACATTGTTGGAGTGTAAGGAGATGTAGGGGATAGAATCTTTTAAAGAAGACTATAAAGGACGAATATAGAGGATTGATATAGAGGACGTTGCTAGAGACAATTTTAGAGAGGTATGCAGTTGTGCACTCGATGTAAGTGTAGGAAACGGGTGACGCCTAAGAGGGGGGGTGAATTAGGACTTCTAAAACTTTCACTAAACTAGGCCACAATTAAATCCCTAGAGCAAAACCTATGCAAATAAACAAACTAGAATGTGCAAACTAGGTTTTGTCTAAGTGTTGCTATCTCTACCGCAAAGACTAAGTTCCAATCTACACTATATAGGTATGAATACAAGATTGAAACTTAAATGCTTAATATAAATGCGGAAACTTAAAGAGCAAAGTAGAGATGCAAACTCTCGTGGACGACGCCGGTATTTTTACCGAGGTATCCGGAACCACGCAAGGTTCCGACTAATCCTCGTTGGTGCCCATACGCAAAGGGAAGCCCACGCGAGGGCCAAGCACCTTCGGTCGAGTAACTCCGTAGAGAGCCGCGGGCCTTCTCCACACGCAAGTGGTGCTCCGCTTCCAGCTCCTCTCGAACGCTCCCCGCCGTCTCCACTATCGAGCTTCCGGCCGAAACGCCGCGGGCCTCGTTCCCTCCGTACACGGTGGCGGCCGTGACACAAACACGGTTGTCACGGTCTCGCAAGACTCTCGCCCCACTCGGTACAATTACAACGACTCACGCAAGAGCCGAGGGGTTGTGTGGTTTGTCTAAACTCACTCAACTAACTAAGGTTCACCTAGAGCAAGCGCTAGAGCGGTCTAACTAACTTAAGCACTTCGCAAAGCACCTACGCTAATCACCGAGTGATTCTATTAAGCACTTGGGTGTAAGAGCACTTGGGAATGTCTACAATATTGCTTGGTATGTTGCTTGGGCTCCCACACTTGAGAATGGCCAGTTGGGGGTGTATTTATAGCCCCCAACACAATTATAGCCGTTGGAGAAAAGCTGCTGCTCTCTGCGGCACACCGGACAGTCCGGTGGTGCACCGGACAGCGCATTGTAGCCTGTCCGGTGCGCCTAGCCGTTGACTATCTGACTCCTGTCAGAGCAGGTGACCGTTGGCGCCGCAGGCTTTTCACACCGGACAGTCCGGTGTGCTTCTCTCCGGGTGCCACCTGGAACTAGCCGTTGGGCTGCAGTTCCCGGGTGCACCGGACAGTCCGGCGTGTGGGCACCGGACAGTCCGGTGTGCCACCGGACAGTCCGATGCTCCTCGCACAGACAGTCCGCAGGCAGCACACGCCTCCTTTCTTGGACTTTTCTTGATCTTCTTAATGTCTTCTTTTGAGGTGTTGCTGTCCTTAATTCCTTAGTCCAAGTGGTTCTTGCATCCTGTGAACTATAAACATAAACACTAGGAAACTTGTTAGTCCACAGATTGTGTTAATCATCAAACACCAAAACTTACTTAGCCAAATGGCCCGGGGTCCATTTTCCTTACAATCTCCCCCTTTTTGGTGATTGATGACAACACAACCAAAGCAAGCAAATAATTCAAGTATTAGAATGTAAATATGCAAACTACTTGCTAGGATGCATGATTGTCCCCTTAATGTGATATTATGGACTTAAGCCTCCCCCTAACTCCATAAACCACTTACTTCCTATTTTGGACCAAATAACCAAAACCACTTGACAGGGCACTTGCAGAATGTTTAAAATTTTAAATTGGTGGTGTTTGGTGTTTGATACATTTTTCATTGCTTTGGTCCCTAAAATTCTCCCCCTTTGGCATCAACCACCGAAAGGAAGACATTAAAAGCATGTAGGAAGTAAATAAAACTTGCCCTCAAGGAATTGAAACTCTTGAAGAAAAACATATGAAAACTCCCCCTAAATGAGTGTTCTCTTTTAGAAAGAAATTTCTCCCCCTTTTTAGAGACGAAGAAGTACTCCCCCTGACAGAGATCATCTACTCAGGAAAAAGCATGTGAAAATTAGAGGTGCAAGTCATGATTTGAATAGACTGACTTCCCTTATGCATAGGTAACAAAATATGATTGAACCACTTATGCATTTAGCAACAAGGAAGTATAAGATATGAAACGGTAGTCTTACCAAATGTCGGAGAAGACGTGTAAATGATGTAAAATTACAGTTCTTTGGAGATATGCAGTGGAAGATTGTTGTCTTTCTCCAGGGACTTCATTTTTCTTACAATGAGACTATCACAAGAAAATAGACTTGAGAGGAGTGTTAGTCTCAAAGTCTTAGATTATAGAGTAATCTCCCCCTAAAGATGTGCATACAAGTTCTTTGAATACTTGTAGGAGACATGCACTTTGATTTGATATCAAGAGGGGCAGGTTATCCATAATCCGAGCTTTGGCACATATAAGTTAAATGATACCGAATGTAAGATATGAGTGTTTTACCACTACTAGAATTCATAGTTATCAAATGATGTATCATTTACTATGAAGTGATGTAGAAGCTATGTGCCGTGCTTAAATAAATATTTTAAGCCATGTAGGTTTGCTTAAGTGTATGAATTTAAAACAAGCAATCCTACCATATGATTCACCTAGTATGCATAATTTAAAACAAAGGTAAATAACAAATGTAATACTAGGCAAGAAAGGTAAACTAGATATAAGGTAAATAGATACGCATATCTAAAAACAAGAGATACAATAAGTCTAGTTACCTTAGTCATGGGTGGGAAATTTGGGTCCAAAATTTTCACTAACCCACTTGGCAAAAAACTTGATCCAATATGATGTATCCCATGATATACATCCCAACTTTGCCAAGTCTCCAAATTTCCCGATGACCTTCGGTCCACTCACTTCCCTTTCGGGATCCAAACCTTCTTGGTGCTTCTCATGGTTGAAATAATTTCCTTTGGAACCCAGATGCGCTTGGCTCCCTTTCCTTTGTTGGCTTGCTTGTTGGCCTTGATTGCTATAACCTTTCCATTCTTTTTCTTTTTGATCAAATATGGTGTAGTAGTCTTTTTGTCCACCTTTTTGATGTAGGTGTTGGAGATTTTGCTTGATGGCTTTTGCTTGAGCTTTTGCCTTTGCTTATCACCGGTCATCGTCTTGCATTGGAAAGACTTGTGGCCTTCCTTGTGGCATAACCTACAAATCACGGTTTCTCCCTCCATAGGCTTGTTCACTCCCGCAGTGGTGTTATCCTGTGGAGGTTGGATTTGTTTGGCTTTGCCTTTCTTTTCATACAAAGTCTTGCCAAGACGAGCCACTTCTTGCCTTAATTGCTCATTTTCCTTTGCAACCTCATCTGAACATGTTTCTATAACAATATTCTCAACAAGAACTTGGTTGCAGGGGTTAGTATCATTTATTAAATCAACGCAAGAAGTAGAAGCATCCTTTTTAATAATTTCAGGAATTTTAACTAAAGATGCTACTAAGGTGCTACCAATGTTTTCTAGCTTAGTAGTTAGCTCATCATTGTGTATGCTAAGAATTTCCATTTTCTCTAGCAAATTTTCAATAGTATTTTGGGAGCTAGCTAACTTAGCCTTAAGTTTTTCATTCTTTTTAATAAGGCCATCATCGGTAGCAATGGATGGAGCACTAGATTCTAATAGCTCAATTTTAGTTGACAGCTCACTATTTAAGTTTGCAAAAGTTTCAAATTTTTCTAGCAAACCTTTGTAATCATTTTGGGAGCTAATTAACTTATTTTTCAAAGTTTTAAGTTGAGCTTTTTGCTTAGTGCAAACATCCTGGAAAAATTCAACGGCTTCCGCAAGCTCATCTACGGAGGGCTTTCCCTCACCTTCATCATCACTATTACTTTCATCACTAGAGGATGAGATGCTTTTGTTACCTCTTGCCATAAGGCATTTGTGAGATGACCGTGATGAGCGTGATGAGGATCGGTGGCTGCGCGTCCTTGGAGGTTCATCTTCACTTGAAGAGTCATCCCAAGTTCTAACACTTGTTAGCGCCTTGCCTTTGCTCCTCTCCTTTTTGGGTTTGGCCATAGTTGGACAGCTGTCCCTGAAGTGGCCCTTCTCCCCACAAGCGAAGCATCCTCTCTTTCTTTGCCTTTTCCTGTCAATGTTAAAGAGAATATCTTCGACCTGCAGGGGCACACCCATTAGATTAATCTTGCGGATCATCCCCATTACCTTTCCGACGCGTCGGATTGTTTCTTCGTCCTCGGAGGATGATGTGCATGGTTGATTATCTTCATCATCATCACTTTCTTCTTCTTCCTCTTCTTCACTTGAGGAACTTGGTGTGGAAGCCTTCTTTTTGCCCTTCCTTTCATCACATGCAAAAGCATATGGCCTTGAGGAAGTTGGCTCCTCTCCCCGACACATTTTTCGCGACATCTCAAAAGCCGCGATTTTTCCAATTACAATGGTTGGGGTCATGTTACCCAAGTCCTCCATGTTGTGAAGGATAGTGATGATGCTCCCATATCTTCGTTGTGGTAGTAGGGAGATAATCTTCCTCACAATGTCCGCATCACCTAGCTTATTAATGCCAATAGAATTGAGCTCATTGATAATTAGATTCAAACGAGAATACATGTCTCTAACAAGCTCATCATCTTTCATAGCAAAAGAATTATACTCATTTAAGACTAGGCAATGTTTTTGCTCACGGACATTGGATGTGCCGTCATGGAGCTCATGCAATTTTAGCCAAATCTCATTAGCAGTTTTCAAGGTAAATACTTGATTAAAAATATCCATGCTAAGAGATTCATACAAGCAATTTTTGGCTCTAGCATTTAAGTGAATTTCTTTTTCCTCACTCGTGGTTGGTTTCTCGGGATTCTTGAGGGGTTTCATCCCGTCACGAGTGACTCTCCAAACACCTAGATCAACGGCCTCTAGGTAGCAAGCCATTCTAGCACTATAATATGGGAAGTTAGTGTCGTCGAAATGTGGTGGCCTATGGGTATCCATCCCTTCCTCTAAAAAGCGTCGGCTCTTTTAGCGGAGAAGCTAAAGCGTTTCAAATGAGCCAAACCAGGCTCTGATACCACTTGTAGGAAACGGGTGACGCCTAAGAGGGGGGGTGAATTAGGACTTCTAAAACTTTCACTAAACTAGGCCACAATTAAATCCCTAGAGCAAAACCTATGCAAATAAACAAACTAGAATGTGCAAACTAGGTTTTGTCTAAGTGTTGCTATCTCTACCGCAAAGACTAAGTTCCAATCTACACTATATAGGTATGAATACAAGATTGAAACTTAAATGCTTAATATAAATGCGGAAACTTAAAGAGCAAAGTAGAGATGCAAACTCTCGTGGACGACGCCGGTATTTTTACCGAGGTATCCGGAACCACGCAAGGTTTCGACTAATCCTCGTTGGTGCCCCTATGCAAAGGGAAGCCCACGCGAGGGCCAAGCACCTTCGGTCGAGTAACTCCGTAGAGAGCCGCGGGCCTTCTCCACACGCAAGTGGTGCTCCGCTTCCAGCTCCTCTCGAACGCTCCCCGCCGTCTCCACTATCGAGCTTCCGGCCGAAACGACGCGGGCCTCGTTCCCTCCGTACACGGTGGCGGCCGTGACACAAACACGGTTGTCACTGTCTCGCAAGACTCTCGCCCCACTCGGTACAATTACAACGACTCACGCAAGAGCCGAGGGGTTGTGTGGTTTGTCTAAACTCACTCAACTAACTAAGGTTCACCTAGAGCAAGCGCTAGAGCGGTCTAACTAACTTAAGCACTTCGCAAAGCACCTACGCTAATCACCGAGTGATTCTATTAAGCACTTGGGTGTAAGAGCACTTGGGAATGTCTACAATATTGCTTGGTATGTTGCTTGGGCTCCCACACTTGAGAATGGCCGGTTGGGGGTGTATTTATAGCCCCCAACACAATTATAGCCGTTGGAGAAAAGCTGCTGCTCTCTGCGGCATACCGGACAGTTCGGTGTGCACCGGACAGTCCGGTGGTGCACCGGACAGCGCACTGTAGCCTGTCCGGTGCGCCTAGCCGTTGCCTATCTGACTCCTGTCAGAGCAGGTGACCGTTGGCGCCGCAGGCTTTTCACACCGGACAGTCCGGTGTGCTTCTCTCCGGGTGCCACCTGGAACTAGCCGTTGGGCTGCAGTTCCCGGGTGCACCGGACAGTCCGGCGTGTGGGCACCGGACAGTCCGGTGCTCCTCGCACAGACAGTCCGCAGGCAGCACACGCCTCCTTTCTTGGACTTTTCTTGATCTTCTTAATGTCTTCTTTTGAGGTGTTGTTGTCCTTAATTCCTTAGTCCAAGTGGTTCTTGCATCCTGTGAACTATAAACATAAACACTAGGAAACTTGTTAGTCCACAGATTGTGTTAATCATCAAACACCAAAACTTACTTAGCCAAATGGCCCGGGGTCCATTTTCCTTACAGTAAGTCAGCGAACATGTTAGGTGTGGCACTAACGTGAGTATTGCATATCAGTACAGTAATAGTTAGTTTTTGAAACTAGTTGTTGGGAAGGCAGTGTGAAAATGGACCCCGGGCCATTTGCTCAATGGGTTTTGGTGTTTGATGATCAATATAACCTGTGGACTAATGTGTTTGCTAGTGTTTATGTTTGTAGTTCACAGGATGCTAAGGTTACTTGGACTAAGACAATGAGGAAAGCAACACCTCAAAAGAAGACATTATGAAGATCACAAGTGAAGATCAACAAGTATCAAGCAAGTCCAATAAACAAAGAATAATGTTGCCACTGGCGGACTGTCCGGCTGAGAGCACCGGACTGTCCGGTGGCACACGCCGGACTGTCCGGTGCACTAGGGAACAGTAGCCCAACGACTAGTTCCAGGTGGCATTGGTGGAGAGAAGCCACCGGACTGTCCAGTGTAAAAGCCTTCGATAGAATCTGATACCCCTTCGCGTGTAGTTTTATCAAAGAGACCCCCGGTTTTCTAAAAATCAACCCATCGTCCCTGGTTTTCGCGTGCATGCCCCTGTATTCTTGCAGAAAGACCCCTAGGCTTTTATTTAATCACAAAATTAGACCTAATTTAGGGTTTTAAATTCCAAAACTTGTTTATTTCATATATTTTGCATATGAACTCCAAATTGAGTGATTCAAATTGCAAAATGTTGATGAGATTATTCTCTATCTGTTAAAACTATGATGATTCACTGTCTGCACATTCTAATTTTATGCTTAGACTATAGATTAGTGTTGGTCACTTGTTCTCAAATGCTGTGAATCAAGAACAAGGCAACACAAATGTGAATTATTAGGGACCTTTGTCTTCCGAAGCATTATCTCCCCATGGGTATAATGATCATCAGACGAAGGTCATGAAGGACAGGCCTCTATCATTTAATATGTGAACATGAATGCGAAAGGGCAAAGATAGAAATTACATCTAATTAATTCCTTCATATTCGCCTTCTATAAAACATGTATGAACATCAAAAGAATTAATATTACATTGATACCTTCGGCTTGCTCGAAGGTGAAGACGCGGGAGAGTGATTACAATTCAGCGTCAACAATACGATGCTATTGTTCATCTATTTATAGACACGGGACGCAGGCCAGGTAAAAGTACATTTATGTCCCCAATATTCACATATGGTCATAATACAAGTTATTAAGGACTATGTAGTCTTTTCCTCTTTCGGCCAGCATCGTCATTATACTTCATCTCCGTTGTGAGCCGAAGCTATCCATCTGGTGATAGCTTCGGCGTTTACTCTTATCCTCTTTAAATATGTCTTCATCTTGTGTGCCTTTGTCATGAGGAAGAGGCTTATATCCTGAAGACGAAGCTTCCTGTAATAGCTTATACTGAAAGCAAATGGTTAAATACGAAGCTATCCTGGTACTTGGAACTGCACACCTGGTGTCTCGAACCTCATTCTAGCTTAAAGGTCGGCTTCCTAAGCTCTACTCGTTGAGTCTGGTTGCTTGTGACTTGGTTTGGGACCTCCTTTTACTGTTGAAAGAGGTTGGGATCGCTGGGGGTCGAGTCTAGAGAAAAGGTACTTGTTTCCTGGGGTGGTCCGAAGTCGTGTAGCCGCTTAGCCTAGTCCTGTACCCTTAGCCTGCATACTCCGCCATTCTGCAACAAGTTCCATAGTACCTGGAACTGCGCACCAGGTGTCGGTGTTTGTGACCTGACTACGCACCACGGGGTCATCGACGTGATGCTTTTGGGTAGGAGAAAGGGAAATGTGTCCTTGGGCCATTTCTATTTTGTTTTGGTGATTAAATGCTCAACATATTGTGTTTAGACTAACATCATCTTGTATGTGCAATGGGAACAGAAAATTAAATCAAATTGAGAAAAACATTTTTAGGCTTGAAAGTGGGCATACCACAAATCCATATGGTGCCAAGTGAAAAAGGTAAGCTCCAAACACTTAGTCAATTGTTTTAGGAACTAATCATATGTGTCTAAGTGTTAGGGACTATGGAAAGTCAAGTCAAAAGAAGCAAAAGAGATTTGGAAAGAAAAAGGTTGGGTTGTTCTGCAAAACACCGGACGGTCCAGTGCAACCACCAGACAGTCCAGTGTGCATCGGACAATTCGGAGCATGGTCCGCCGAACAGGTCACTCTCGAGAAAACCAAGACTACGTCGGCTATAAATCACCGGACAGTCTGCACGGAGTGCCAGACAGTCCGGTGTGCTAGCCGGCCAATGGCTAATTGACACGTCGGTCGGAGCCAACGGTCAACTGGAGCACCGAACGGTCCGGTGCCCCTAGAAGAGAAAATCAACCAATCAGTAGATTCTTAGCCGTTGCACTTTTAGTGCCCGGTGTGCACCGGATAGTCCGGTGCACCCACAGTCAGAATGCAACCAGGGCCTTACAAATAGAGCTCTAACGGCTCCTAGGTCCCTTGGGGCTATAAATCCCACTAGGCGCTATGGAGCACTACACAAGCATTCTTTGATCATACTACAACTCTGAGACTTCGCGACCAAGCTACCATTTCATTGAGAGAGATTTGGGTGCGTATTTAAGCTGTGATTCCGCTGTGTTGTTTCGTGTGCTCTTTTCTTGACTCGTGTGCGTGTTGTTGCTGCGACTTAACTTCCTCCTTACTCTTGTGCTTTGATTGAGATCGTTTGTGTAAGGCGCAAGAGACTCCAACTTGTGGAGAATCCTCACAAAGGGAATTGATATAAGGAAGAACAACGTGGCACTCAAGTTTGATCTTTGGATCACCTGAAATGGGTTGAGTGCAACCCTTTACCGAAGGAGACCACCACAATATGGCGGGATAAAATCGTCTTGTCTCTTGTGTACTTACTCTATTACGATTGTTTCCTTCCAAGAGTTCTGATATTTCTATAGATCAAAAGGTATACCGATCTATGATAGGATCCTTGCTTTATCTTTGTGCAAGTAGACTGGACATTATGCTTTCAGTTTGCATATGTGCTAGATTTCAATCCGATCCCAAGGAATGTCACCTTGTGGCTGTGAAGTGTATCCTTAGATATTTAGTTCATACGCCTTACATCGGGCTCTGGTATCCTAACGGGTCTACTTTTGACTTGATTAGATATTCAGACTCTGACTATTTAGGGTGCAAGGTTGATAGGAAGAGTACATCAGGGACTTGTCAGTTTTTGGGAAGGTCTATGGTGTCTTGGAGTTCAAAGAAACAAACATTCATTGCCCTATCCACCGCCGAGGCCGAGTATGTTGCTACAGGCCAGTGTTGCGCACAACTACTTTGGATGAGGCAAACCCTACATGATTCTGGCTACAATCTGAGCAAAGTCCCACTCCTATGCAATAATGAGAGTGCAATCTGATTGGCGGATAATCCCGTTGAACACAGCCGCACTAAGCACATAGACATCCTGCATCACTTTCTGAGAGATCACCAGCAAAAGGGAGATATGATGTTTGCCATATTAGCACCGATCACCAACTAGCCAATATCTTTACCAAGCCTTTAGATGAGAAAGATTTTGTAAGTTGCGTAGTGAGCTAAATGTCTTAGATTTGCGGAACTTGGATTGATCTATAGCATATATGTCTTTTTATGTATCAATCATGACATATTTTGGTGTCTAAGTTGTAAAACATCATCATCAGACCTCACAAGTCCTTGTGCAAATGATGCATATATTTAGGGGGAGGATATGTTACAACTTAGCCCTCTGAGACTGACATATATGTGAAAGGGAAATAGGGTCAAACCTTTTTCCTAAATGATTTTGGTGGTTGAAATGCCCAACACAAATAATTGGACTAATTAGTTTGCTCTAGATTATATATTCTACAGGTGCTAAAGGTTCAACACAAACCAATAAAAAGATCCAAGTTAGGGTTCAAAAGAAAGGAACAAAAGAAACCGAAGAGAACCCTTGTCTGGCGCACCAGACTGTCCGGAGCACCACCGGACAGTGTCTGGTGCACCAGGGGTCGTACAGACTGAACTCTTCACCTTCGGGTTTCTGAGGCGCCGCTCCGCTATAATTAACCGGACTGTCTGGTGTGCCACCAGACTGTCCGGTGTGCCAGCGGAGCAACGGCTATCAAGCGCAATGGTCAACTCCAACGGTCGCCTGCAAACGTGAACAATGCGCGAACAGTTCGCGCAGAGTCAGAGCAGATCCAGAAGGCGCACCGGATAGTGAACAGTGTCTGTTCGGTGCGGCACCGGACTTTCTGGTGCCCCAAGATGTCAGATGTCCAACGGTCGAAACCGTCAGAACCCTAACGGTTGGGTGACGTGACTGGCGCACCAGACTGTCCAGTGCGCCCATCGACAGACATCCTCCCCAACGGTTGAATTGGTGGTTGGGGCTATAAATACCCCCAACCACCACCACTCCAAGCATCCAAGTTTTTCAGACACCTCATTCAATACAAGAGATAGTGAAATCAATACAAGACACAATTCAAAAGAATCAAAGCCTCTCCAAGTCCCAAACACATCGCAAACACCTAGTGACTAGAGAGAGAGTTTTGCTCGTGTTCTTTAAGCTCTTATTCTTGGATCTTTTTCTTCTTCCTCTTTCTTGTTCTCAAGACACTTGTAATCAAAAAAATAGACACCAAGTTGTGGTGGTCCTTGTAGGGATCTAAGTGACCCATTGATCAAGGAGAAAGCTCACTCGGTCTAGGTGACAGTTTGAGAGAGGGAAAGGGTTGAAAGAGACCCAGTCTTTGTGACCACCTCAACGGGGACTAGGTTCTTTAGAACTGAACCTCGGTAAAACAAATCACCGTGTCATCCGCTCTATTTCTTTGGTTGATTTGTTTTCCCCTCTCTTTTGGACTCAGTTTTAATTCTAACGCTAACCCCGACTTGTAGTTGTGCTTTAAGTTTATAAATTTCAGTTTCCGCCTATTCACCCCCCCTCTATGCGACTTTCAATTGGTATCAGAGCCCGGTACTTCATTTAGAGTCTAACCACTCAAAGTGATGTCGGGAGGATCCGCCAAGAGGGAGATGGAAACGGCCACAAGCCACGGGAAGGCTCCATCAAGGGAGTCCGGCGACAAACAAAGGGAGGAATCACCTCCCCCGTCAAGTCACACCGGAGTGGCGACAAGAAGAAGAAAATGAATAAAGTGGTCTACTATGAGACTGATTCTTTGTCGCCCTCCACCTCCGGCTCCGACGCTCCGTCCGTCACTTCTAAGCGCCATGAGCACAATAAGTTTAGTAAGATCCCCCTATGCTATCCCCGCATTTCTAAACACACTCCTTTACTTTTCGTCCCATTAGGCAAACCACCAGCTTTTGACGGTGAAGATTATTGTATGTGGAGTGATAAAATGAGGCATCATCTAACCTCACTCCATGCTAGCATTTGGGACATTGTTGAGTTTGGAGCACAGGTACCATCCGAGGGGGATGAAGGATATGACTCGGACGAGGTTGCTCAAATCCGACACTTCAACTCCCAAGCTACTACTATACTCCTCGTCTCTCTATGTCGAGAGGAGTATAATAAAGTGCAAGGGTTGAAGAGCACCAAGGAGATTTGGGACGTGCTTAAGACCGCGCACGAAGGGGATGAGGTGACCAAGATCACCAAGCGGGAGACGATCAAGGGGGAGCTCGGTCGATTCATCCTCAACCAAGGAGAGGAGCCACAAGCGATGTACAACTGGCTCAAGACCTTGGTCAACCAAGTGCGCAACCTCGGAAGCACCAAATGGGATGACCATGAAATGGTCAAGGTTATTCTTAGATCACTCGTATTTCGTAATCCTACTCAAGTTCAATTAATACATGGTGATCCTAGATATAAGCTAAGGTCTCCCGAGGAAGTGATAGGAAAGTTTGTGAGCTTTGAGTTAATGATCAAAGGCTCCAAACAAATCGTCGAGCAAGGCGACACCTCCGCGTCCGAGGTGCAACCCGTCGCATTCAAAGTGACGAAAGAAAAGAAAGAAGAGTCTACATCAAGTAGGCTCCCCATCGACGCCTCCAAGCTCGACAACGAGGAAATGGCGCTCATCATCAAGAGCTTCCGCCAAATCCTCAAGCAAAGGAGGGGGAAGGATTATAAACCCCGCTCCAAGAAAGTGTGCTACAAATGTGGTAAGCCTGGTCATTTTATCGCTAAATGCCCTATGTCTAGTGATAGTGACAGAGACAACGACAAGAGGGGGAAGAAGAAGGAAAAGAAGAGATATTACAAGAAGAAGGGCGGCGATGCCCACGTGTGTCATGAATGGGACTCCGACGAGAGCATCACTGACTCCTCCTCCGACGAGGACGCCGCCAACATCGCAGTCAACAAGGGCCTCCTCTTCCCCAACGTCGGCCACAAGTGCCTCATGGTAAAGAATGGCAAAAAGAAGAAGGTAAAATCTAGAGCCTCCACTAAATATACAACATCTAGTGATGAGGGTAGCTCTAGTGAAGATGAGGATGATTTGCTTAACCTTTTTGCCAACCTTAACATGCAACAAAAAGAAAAATCGAATGAATTGATAGGTGTCATTCATGAGAAGGATGAACTCTTGGATAGCCAAGAGGAATTCCTCATTAAGGAAAACAAAACATGTTAAAGTAAAGAATGCTTATGCTCAGGAAGTAGAAAAGAATGAAAATTTGACTAAGGAGCTTAGCATTTGCCATGACACCATTTCCAACCTTAGAAATGAGAACGATAGTTTACTTGCTAAGGTTGAAAAATCAAATGTTTGTCATGATTTAATTGTCAATCTTAAAAATGATAATGCTAGTTTGATTGCTAAAATTGACAAACTGAATGAATCAATTTCTAGCCTTAAAATTGAAAATGCTAGTTTAATTTCAAAGGCTAAAGATTTAAATGTTTGCAATGCTTTTATTTCCAATCTTAGAGATGAGAATGCTATTTTACATGCTAAGATTGATGAATTAAATGTTTGCAAACCATCTACATCTAGTGTTGATCATGTCTCTATTTGTACTAGATGTAGAGATATTAATGTTGATGTTATTCATGATCACCTAGCTTTAATTAAAGAACAAAATGATCACATAGTTCAACTAACTGCTAAAATTAATGCGCATGAGATAGAGAATGAAAAATTTAAATTTGCTAGAAGCATGCTCTATAATGGGAGATGTCCTGGCATCAAGGATGGCATTGGTTTCCAACAGGGAAGCAATGTCAAACTTAATGCCCCTAAGAGATTGTCTAATTTTGTTAAGGGCAAAGCTCCCATGGCTCAGGATAAGGAGGGCTACATTTTATATCCTGCTAGTTATCCCGAGCATAAGATTAGGAGAATAAATGCTAGAAACCTCATACTGTTTCACACCATGCTTTTATGTATAAAAATGAGGCTTCTAGCTCTAGGCAAACGACCTATGTTAAATTGCCTAAAAAGAAATCTCCTATTGCATCAAATGAGACTAATGTTTCATTTAAGACTTTTAATGCTTCTTATGTGCTCACTAACAAATCAGGCAAAGTAGTTGCCAAATATGTTGGGGGCAAACACAAGGGTTCAAAGACTTGTGTTTGGGTACCCAAGGTGCTTGTTTCTAATGTGAAAGAACCCAAGACCGTTTGGGTACCTAAGAACAAGGCCTAAACTTGTTTTGTAGGTTTATGCATCCGGGGGCTCAAGTTGGATCATTGACAGCGGATGCACAAACCACATGACTGGGGAGAAAAGAATGTTCTCCTCCTACGAGAAAAACGAAGATCCCCAAAGAGCTATCACATTCGGGGATGGAAATCAAGGTTTGGTTAAAGGACTTGGTAAAATTGCTATATCACCTGACCATTCTATTTCCAATGTTTTTCTTGTAGATTCTTTAGATTACAATTTGCTTTCTGTATCTCAATTATGCAAAATGGGCTACAACTGTCTCTTTACAGATGTAGGTGTTACTGTCTTTAGAAGAAGTGATGATTCAGTAGCATTTAAGGGAGTATTAGAGGGTCAGCTATACTTAGTTGATTTTGATAGAGCTGAACTCGATACTTGCTTAATTGCTAAGACTAATATGGGTTGGCTCTGGCATCGCCGACTAGCCCATGTTGGGATGAAAAATCTTCACAAGCTTCTAAAGGGAGAACACATTTTAGGACTGACAAATGTTTATTTTGAGAAAGACAGGGTTTGTAGCGCATGTCAAGCAGGGAAGCAAGTTGGTGCCCATCATCCATACAAGAACATCATGACGACTGATAGGCCGCTTGAGCTATTCCACATGGATCTATTCGGCCCGATAGCTTACATAAGCATCGGCGGGAGTAAGTACTGTCTAGTTATTATGGATGATTATTCTCGCTTCACTTGGATGTTCTTTTTGCAGGAAAAATCACAAACCCAAGAGACCTTAAAGGGATTCTTGAAACGGGCTCAAAATGAGTTCGGATTAAGGATCAAGAAAATAAGAAGCGACAATGGTACAAAGTTCAAGAACTCTCAAATTGAAGGCTTTCTTGAGGAGGAGGGCATCAAGCATGAGTTCTCTTCTCCCTACACACCTCAGCAAAATGGTGTAGTAGAGAGGAAGAATAGAACTCTATTGGACATGGCAAGGACCATGCTTGATGAGTACAAGACTCTGGACCGGTTTTGGGCTGAGGCGATTAACACCGCCTGCTACTCCATCAACCGTCTCTACCTTCACTGAATCCTCAGGAAGACATCGTATGAACTCCTAATCGGTAAAAATCCCAATGTTTCATATTTTAGAGTCTTTGGTAGCAAATGTTTTATTCTTGTTAAAAGATGTAGAAAATCTAAATTTGCTCCTAAGGATGTAGAAGGCATTTTACTAGGATATGATTCAAACACAAGGGCATATAGAGTCTTCAACAAATCCACTGGATTAGTTGAGGTTTCTTGTGACATTGTGTTTGATGAGACTAATGGCTCCCAAGTGGAGCAAGTTGATCTTGATGAACTAGATGATGAAGAGGCTTCGTGCGTCGTGCTAAGGAACATGTCCATTGGAGATGTGTGTCCTAAGGAATCCGAAGAGCCTATACAAGCACAAGATCAACCGTCATCTTCTATGCGAGCATCTCCACCAACCCAAGATGAGGATCAAGCTCATAACAATGAAGAAGAAGATCAAGATGATGAGCCACCTCAAGAGGAGGTCAATGATCAAGGGGGAGATGACAATAATCAAGACAAGGAAGATGAGCAAGAAGTACAGGGTCCAAGACCACCACACCCAAGAGTCCATCAAGCGATTCAAAGAGATCACCCCATGAACTCCATCCTCGGCGATATTCATAAGGGGGTAACAACTCGATCTCGAGTCGCTCATTTTTGTGAACATTACTCTTTTGTGTCTTCTATTGAGCCATACAGGGTGGAAGATGCATTAAGAGACTCGGATTGGGTGTTGGCAATGCAAGAGGAACTCAACAACTTCACAAGGAATGAGGTTTGGCATTTAGTTCCACGTGCTAACCAAAATGTTGTAGGAACCAAGTGGGTTTTCCGCAACAAGCAAGATGAGCATGGTGTGGTGACAAGGAACAAAGCCCGATTTGTGGCCAAGGGCTATTCACAAGTCGAAGGTTTGGATTTTGGTAAAACCTATGCACCTGTAGCTAGGCTTGAGTCAATTCACATTATACTTGCCTATGCTACTTACCATGGCTTTAAGCTTTACCAAATGGACGTGAAAAGTGCCTTCCTCAATGGACCGATCAAGGAAGAAGTCTATGTTGAGCAACCTCCCGACTTTGAAGATAGTGAGTACCCTAACCATGTTTATAAACTCTCAAAGGCGCTTTATGGGCTCAAGCAAGCCCCGAGAGCATGGTATGAATGCCTAAGAGATTTCCTTATCACTAATAGCTTCAAAGTCGGAAAAGCCGATCCTACCCTCTTTACTAAAACTATTGCAAATGATTTGTTTGTATGCCAAATTTATGTTGATGATATCATATTTGAGTCTACTAACAAATCTACCTGTGAAGAGTTTAGTAGGATAATGATTCAAAAATTCGAGATGTCTATGATGGAGGAGTTGAAGTATTTTCTAGGATTTCAAGTCAAGCAACTCCAAGAGGGCACCTTCATCAGCCAAACCAAGTACATTCAAGATATACTTACCAAGTTTGGAATGAAGAATGTCAAGCCCATCAAGACACCCATGGGAACCAATGGGCATCTCGACCTCGACACGGGAGGTAAATCCGTAGATCAAAAGGTATACCGGTCGATGATAGGATCTCTACTCTATTTATGTGCATCACGACCGGATATTATGCTTTCTGTATGCATGTGTGCAAGGTTCCAAGCCGATCCTAAGGAAGTTCACCTTAGGGCCGTGAAAAGAATCATGAGATATTTAGTTTATACACCTAAGTTTGGTCTTTGGTACCCCAATGGATCCACTTTTTACTTAATAGGATATTCAGATGCTGATTGGGCAGCGTGTAAAATTGATAGAAAGAGCACATCAGGGACTTGTCAGTTTTTGGGAAGATCCCTGGTGTCTTGGACTTCAAAGAAACAAAAATCAGTATCTCTTTCTACCGCAGAAGCCGAGTATATTGCCGCAGGCCATTGTTGCGCGCAATAGCTTTGGATGAGGCAAACCCTCAGGGACTATGGCTACAAATTGAGCAAAGTTCCTCTCCTATGTGACAATGAGAGTGTAATCCGCATGGCGGATAATCCCGTTGAACACAGCCGCACTAAGCACATAGCCATTCGGTATCACTTTTTGAGGGATCACCAACAAAGGGGGAATATCGAGATTGCTTATGTTAGCACCAAAGAACAACTAGCCGATATCTTTACCAAACCATTAGATGAGAAAACCTTTACCAAACTTAGGAATGAGCTAAACATTCTTGATTCTAGGAACTTTGATTGGAACTTTGCACATATAGCTCATTTTTATACCTTTGATCACTTCTCTTTTATATCTACGACTAATGTGTTTTCAAGTATATTTCACGCTAAGTCATAGATTGAAAGGGAATGGAGTCTTCGGCGAAGATAAGGCTTCCACTCTACTCTATCGATATCATCTACCCTTCGCCATCACTCCACTCTCAATCGGTATAATCTTCACTCTTATTACTCATACCAATGGGGAGAAAATAAAAGGGCTCTCAATAGACTCCGTTTTTGGCGATTAATGCCAAAGGGGGAGAAATATTATGCCCAAAGCAAAAGGACCGCACCACCACCAATTTCAAAAATTTCAATTGATATATTTTAATATATATTCAAAGATTTTTTTCAATTGGTATCTAAATCTCTTTCATATCGGTAAAACCCTCTTGAACACTAAGAGGAGAATTTCATCCAGGGGGAGTTTTGTTTAAGTCAAAGGAAAAGCATTTGAAACATGGGGAGAAAAATTTCAAATCTTGAAAATGCTTCTCGAAATCTTATCCATGTACCTTTGACTATTTGCAAAAAGATTTTGAAATGATTTTCAAAAGAATTTGCAAAAACAAAACAAGTGGTGCAAATGTGGTCCAAAATGTTAAAAGAAAGAAAGCAATCCATGCATATCTAGTGAAAGTATAAATTGGTTTAATTCCAAGCAACCTTGCACTTGCCTTAAGGAAACTAGTTCAATTCTGCACTTATATATTTGCTTTGGTTTGTGTTGGCATCAATCACTAAAAAGGGGGAGATTGAAAGGAAAATAGGGTCAAACCTTTTTCCTAAATGATTTTGGTGGTTGAAATGCCCAACACAAATAATTGGACTAACTAGTTTGCTCTAGATTATATATTCTACAGGTGCTAAAGGTTCAACAGAAACCAATAAAAAGATCCAAGTTAGGGTTCAAAAGAAAGGAACAAAAGAAACCGAAGAGAACCCTGGTCTGGCGCACCGGACTGTCCGGTGCACCAGGGGTCGTACAGACTGAACTCTTCACCTTCGGGTTTCTCAGGCGCCGCTCCGCTATAATTCACCAGACTGTCCAGTGTGCCACCGGACTGTCCGGTGTGCTAGCGGAGCAACGACTATCGAGCGCAACGATCAACTCCAACGATCGCCTGCAAACGTGAACAGTGCGCGGACAGTTCGCGTAGAGTCAGAGCAGAGCCAGAAGGCGCACCAGACAGTGAACAGTTGAAAGGGAAATAGAGTCAAACCTTTTTCCTAAATGATTTTGGTGGTTGAATTGCCCAACACAAATAATTGGACTAACTAGTTTGCTCTAGATTATAAGTTCTACAGGTGCCAAAGGTTCAACACAAACCAATAGAAAGTCCAAGATAGGGTTCAAAAAGAAAGGAGCAAAATAAACCGAAGGCTGCCCTGGTCTGGCGCACCGGACGGTGTCTGGTGCACGAGGGAGAATCAACTCAAACTCGCCACCTTCGGGTTTCTGGAAAATCCACTCCGCTATAATTCACCGGACTGTCCGGTGTGCCAAGCGGAGCAACGGATACTGCGCCAACGGTTGTCTGCAAAAGGTGAACAGTGCGTGAACAGTGCGCGGACAGCGCGCGCAGAAGTCAGAGCAGCGCCAGAAGGCGCACCGGACAGTGAACAGTGACTGTCCGGTGCACAACCGGACTATCCGGTGGCCCAGGCTATCAGAGCTCCAACGGTCGAACCCTAACGGTTGGGTGACATGGCTGGCGCACCGAACAGTGTCTGGTGGCGCACCGGACTGTCCGGTGCGCCCATCGACAGACATCCTCCCCAACGACCATTTTGGTGGTTGGGGCTATAAATACCCCCAACCACCACACTTCAAGGCATCCAAGTTTTCAGCCATTGCATTCAATACAAGAGCTCTAGACTTCACTCCAAGACACAATCAAAAGATGAAATCCTCTCCCAAGTCCAATATCACTCCAAACAATTAGTGACTAGTGAGAGAGATATTTGTGTTCATTTGAGTTCTTGTCGCTTGGATCGCTTTTTTTCTTCCTCCATTCTTGTTCTCAAGCAACTTGTAATCAACGCAAGAGACACCAAGTTGTGGTGGTCCTTGTAAGGGGTCTGAGTGACCCGTTGATTAAGGAGAAAAGCTCACTCGGTCTAGGTGACCGTTTGAGAGAGGGAAAGGGTTGAAAGAGACCCGGTCTTTGTGACCACCTCAACGGGGAGTAGGTTTGCAAGAACTGAACCTCGGTAAACAAATCACTGTGTCATCCGCTTTCATTTGCTTGTAATTTGTTTTCGCCCTCTATTTCGGACTCGACTTTATTTATAACACTAACCCCGGCTTGTAGTTGTGCTTAAAGTTTATAAATTTCAGATTTGCCTATTCACCCCCCTCTAGGCGACTTTCAACAGTGCCTGTCCGGTGCGGCACCGGACTGTCCGGTGCCCCAAGATGTCAGAGCTCCAACTGTCGAAACTGTTAGAACCCTAACGGTGGGGCGACGTGGCTGGCGCACCGGACAGTGTCCGGTGGCGCACCGGACTGTCCGGTGCGCCCATCGACAGACAACCTCCCCAACGGTTGAATTGGTGGTTGGGGCTATAAATACCCCCCAACCACAACCACTCCAAGCATCTAAGTTTTTTAGACATCTCATTCAATACAAGAGCTAGTGCAATCAATACATGACACAATTCAAAAGAATCAAAGCCTCTCCAAGTCCTAAACACATTCCAAACACCTAGTGACTAGAGAGAGAGTTTTGCTCGTGTTCTTTAAGCTCTTGTTCTTGGATCGCTTTCTTATTCCTCTTTCTTGTTCTCAAGACACTTGTAATCAAAACAAGAGACACCAAGTTGTGGTGGTCCTTGTAGGGGTCTAAGTGACCCATTGATCAAGGAGAAAGCTCACTCGGTCTAGGTGACCGTTTGAGAGAGGGAAAGGGTTGAAAGAGACCCGGTCTTTGTGACCACCTCAACGAGGACTAGGTTCTTTAGAACCGAACCTCAGTAAAACAAATCATCGTGTCATCCACTATATTTCTTTGGTTGATTTGTTTTCCCCTCTCTTTTGGACTCGGTTTTAAATCTAACGCTAACCCCGGCTTGTAGTTGTGCTTTAAGTTTATAAATTTCAGTTTCCGCCTATTCACCCCCCTCTAGGCGACTTTCAATATGCTTAAGTGGTTTTGGTGTAGTCTCAAATGTGAATGGAAAGGGAAATGGTGAACTTGAACATAAAACAAGGCTTCCACTTCATAACCGTATCATGTTCAAGTTGCCCTTAGTATTTATTGCCTTCTTGCTTTTAATTCACAATTTTTGGTGAGGCAATGAGGTTTAAAGGCCACTAGTTTCTCCATTTTGGTGATTAATGCCAAAGGGGGAGAAATCAAGGCCAAAGCAACTGGATCAACTACTACTTATGAATTTCAAAAATGATTGTGTTAGTCTTGCAAAAGGGGGAGAAATCAAGGCCAAAGGGGGAGTTTTTGGCTTTTGATCAAAACTAGTCTTGCAAATCGTTTTGATTTGCTAAAACAAAGTGTTTTTGACATAGAAGTGAAAAATGAATTTGTGTTGCAAAAATAAACCAAGTGGTGGCAAAATGATCTAAATATGCCAAATCTTAGTCTTATTCTATTGGTGTTTCATTTGACTTCAATTTCCAAAAGTTGACTCATATTCGATCATGTTAGTACCTCTTTTGTTGCTTTTAGGAGTGTTGGCATAAATAACCAAAAAGGGGGAGATTGAAAGGAAAATGTGCCCTTGGGCCATTTCTATTTAGTTTTGGTGATTAAATGCTCAACACATTATGTTTGGACTAACATTATCTTATTGAGCAATGAGCATAGGTAGTTAAAGCAAATTGAGAGGAAGGCACTTTTAGGCTTGAAAGTGGGCATACTACAAATATATATGGTTCCAAGTGAAAAGGTATGCTTTTAGCACTTAGTCAATTGTTTTAGGTACTGATCATATTTTTCTAATTGCTAGGGACTATTTGAAGATAAGTCAAAAGGAGCAAAAGAGAATTAGAATGAAAAAGAGCAATTTGGACTGGTCTGCATAGCACCGGACAATCTGGTGCACAGTCCGACTGAAAGGGCTACTCTCGGGAAAAACAGACTTCGACTATAATTCACCAGAAGGTCCACGCAGAGCACCAGACAGTCTGGTATACCAACTAGTCAACAGCTACTTGACACGTCAGCCGGAGCCAACGTCAACAAGTGCATCGGACAGTCCGGTGCCACCCACCAGAAGCGTCCGCTGCCCCACAAAAGCAGAAGGTGAACAATCAACGATTTGTAGCCATTGCACTATGCAGTGTCTGGTGTGCACTAGACAGTCCGGTGCACCCGTGGACAGAATGCAACCAGGGCCATCCAAATGGAGCTCCAACGGCTCCTAGGTCCTTTAGGGTTATAAAAGGACCCCCTAGGCGCCATTGAGTAGTACACAAGCACACCTTGAGCATTCTACAACTCTGAGACCGCGACCACACTGTCAATTTATTAGATAGAGATTTGAGCGCGTTCTTAAACTGTGATTCTTGCGCTCTTTTCTCGACTTGTGTGTGTGTTGTTGTTGCGATTGTGTTCTTATTTGTGTTTCTACTCCCTCCTTACTCCGTTTTGATCGTAAACATTTGTGTAAGGCGTGAGAGACTCCAATTTGTGAAAATTCCTCACAACCGGGACTTGATATAAGGAAGGTAATCATGGTACTCAAGTTTGATCTTTGGATCACTTGAGAGGGGTTGAGTGCAACCCTTGACCGAAGGAGGTCACCACAACGTGGAGTAGGCATTGGCCGAACAACGGGATAAAATCGCCATGTCTCTTGTCCATTCATTCTATTGTGATTTTTGTCTTCTTGAGTTGTCATATTCACTTGTATTATTGCTCCTAAGTTTGATACACATTTCAAAGGAGCAATCAAGTGAAGAGTTCTCATCTCTCCATCTCTACTCATACCAACTAGGTTTTAGCTTTCACTAATACTCACTATAAACCAAGTTTGTGTTATTTAGAGTTAATTTTTGCAGGATCACCTATTCACCCCTCTAGGTGCTCTTACTTTGCATGGTAGCGTCTCAAGATTTGCTGATATCGGGCTGACTGAATGACAACTGTTGGGGGCCTTCCTCTTCCGAAGGTCCTCAAAAACATAATTAACCATTTGCTTTTTGCATAAGCTATTACAGGGAGCTTCGTCTTCAGGATGGAAGTCTTTCCCCCACGATGAAGGCATACGAGATGAAGATATGATCTAAAGATGATAAGAATAAATGTCGAAGCTATTGACAGAGTAACAACTTCGACTTATAATGGTGATGAAGACTGATGACGATGCTGGCCGAAAGGGAAAAAATACTACTTAGTCCTTAATGATTTATGTTACGATCACAAGTAAATGTCAGGAACATAAATATACTTTTACCTAGGCTACGTCCTGTGTCTATAAATAGATGAACAGTAGCACTGTACTGTTCACACTGGTTTTGTAATCTTTCTCGCATCAACACCTTCGAGCAAGCCGAATGTATCAATGTAATACAAATTCTGTTGATACTCATACATATTTTATGGATTGTAAATATGAGGGAATCAATGAGTTATATTCATTATATTTATCCTTATCTATTTTTATTTATCTATAATATGATAAAGACATGTTCTTCACGACCTTTATCTGATGATCATTATACTCGCGAGGAGATAATGCTTCGGAAGACGAAGGTCCTTAATACTTAATAATTGTGTTGCCTTGTTCTCGATTTACAACATTTGAGAACAAGTGACCAACAACAACATTTAAACGTTTCTCTTCTAGTACATTAATCTTCTCAAGCCGGGTTGCTTCTGCCTATGTGATGCTTTTGAAAGGTTAATCTGGGTGCCTCAAAGGCTATGTCTGTTGGCAACATTGTCCGATGGGGAAGAAACTTTCTCGCGAGGATATAAACGTGAAATTTTATCCCTCGATGGGTAAACAGGGATTGAGACGGGAAGCATTTCCCATTCCTGTTCCCTGCGGACCCGTTAAACTTACACGCGACTATGTTTTTGTGTACTAGTTAACAACAAAAATAAATAATTACCTTGTAAAGAGAACACTAATTATATAAATATGTTCATTTTGATGTATATATATGATTTTTTACATTAAACAATGTGTATACGTGATAATGTTTAATATTACTAACAAAGAATGTATGTCTTAATTATAATTTAAATAGGGATAGAGATGGATTTATCTTTGTAGGAATGGGATGGAGAAGAAATGTTATGTAAGTGTTTGCGGAGATCTCTACAAGTAAATTTTTTCGTCGCGGAGAGAGGATAAGGAGGTATTCCCTCGCGGATAGAGATGGATTTATCTTTGTAGGAATGGGATGGAGAAGAAATGTTATGTAAATGTTTGCGGAGATCTCTACAAGTAATTTTTTTCGTCGCGGAGAGAGGATGAGGAGGTATTCCCCCGCGGAGAATTCACCCACGGTTTCCTCTCCTTCGGCCCAGCCCCCACCCGGCCGTCCACCTAATCCCGAGTCTCGAGCGAGTAGCGACGGCCGCGCCTGCGCCTGCCTGCGTCTTCCGTGGCGGCGCCCCTACCTCTCGAACCCGTCAGGCGGTCTGGCCGACCTCGCTTCCTCGGCTAGCTACCTACTCGCCAGCGTCTATTGTCCAGCAGGCGCCCAGCTCCCAAGCGGCCGCAGTGCCCCTGCTTCTGCCCTTGCACGTTCGGCCCCTGTGCTGCACTGCACAGTGAGCCAGACAGCGAGTAATATTTACTGATTATTGATTATTATCGTTGCATCAACGCATCCTATTTTGATTGATGAGTGCCAACTGTTACTTTCTAAAAAACGGCACCGTACGGTATTTTTCTACCACCATGTTGTTTAAGTATTTTCAATCGATGTCATTATTTGTGCTCTTTATTTTAGGATTATGTATTTTGGTTTGACTGTAGTAAGATTTCTAGCCTTATAATTATAATTTTTTGATTTTACCCCCTTGCCTCATTTCTGTGTCTGCCACTGCCTGCCCATAGTAAATCCACGGTGAGCCATCTGCAAGTCAGCGACGAGTTGCTTCTCAATTCCTTCTCTCGTAGTCCTGTCTTGTCCCCTCACCCATAGTCAAATCATCTGGTCACGTGACCTGATTTTGAGTGTTTGGTTTATTGGAAATAAGAGCAAAGCAGCACAGTATCAAGAATGTAGGGCAATTTGAATGTTCCTGCTGCACTGCTACTTTTAGAATTGTAGTATGCTTCATCATTTATTTATTTCTAAAAAAACTTGCATGTATTCTATCGTGACTTTTATTAAGAAAATAATGTATTCACGTATCTTCATGTTTCTGATAAAGGTATTTGTATATGCATCAGTGCTACACATGTGAATACCGGTTTTGTTTCAACTCTGAAGTCAAGTGATTTTACTGTTTTGTTTTGTTTTGTTTTGCAACAGGTAAGGTTTGTTTTCTTCCATTCAGTTTGTTGTACTGTGGAGATCAAACTAGCTAAGGGCAGAGCCAAATTTGGGGATTCTTCAACTGAAGCCTTGTATAGATATAGTTTGAAAGATGATGAACGAACACAGAGAGGAGGATGCCTTGAGAGGTCAAGCAGTCAAAAACCAGAAGGTGCTGACCCACCTTCTTTGCATCTTGGTATTAACATGTGCTACATATATATAATCTTGTCAAAATTCTTACCTTTGTTTGATTTATGCTCCTTCAAGGCGATATGGGACAAGACCATGGAAATGAGATTCTTGCTGCAGAAGGCGTTTTCTACTTCCAACAAGTTACCCCAGGTTGTAGCAAGCATCTCCCTAGGTTCTTTTTAATTGTCCCCCCTTTTCATGCAGGATTGTGGCTAAGTTGAATTCTAAACTCCATTTTGTTTTCTACTGTGCTGTTGCAGGAATCCATCAGAACAAGGTTTTGCAATCATGATAAGCAGATAGAGCAAGCATATGATGATCTTTTGAATTCGACGAAACATACTTTGAGCAGCATGATGGAGCTGCAGGAGGTTCAGTTAGTTGCACACATTGTTTTCCTTTCACTCCTATGATTTTCCTCAATATGATCAAAATGTTTCTTTTGCAAATAATAATTGAAATGTTTCTCATTGTACTCAACCTCTTAAACTACCTATAGGCTTTGCTTGAGAGTAATCAGGCTACAAAGGATGCCAATGGTATTGCTGCTCTCTATACTGTTCTTGTTCTACTGTAAAAACTATGACATCCCATCTATATGTTCATAACACAACTCTTTACTTGACCCCAGAAATTCCTTCTGCCTCAAATGGAGACAATGACGAGTGGTCAGAAGTACAGAGATTGCAGGCAAGGTAAATTTTGCAACAGAAATAACTAACCAACCATTAGTGCTTGAAAAAAAAAATGGACTGGTGACTGGGGAACGGGGTTCTCATCAACATTTGGACCTCAACGGTCTAATCAGTATAACTTAGAAGTTGGCTAGCGCTTGAAAAACACTACAGGACACTAAGCATTTGTTTATTTTCAGCTGCTTACATCCCTATGATTTCAAGTAACTACTTGTCTACTTGTGATAATCACCTGAGTATGAGTACTTGAAATGCTTATCACGTCTCGGCAATTGCATTTCTTTTATGCGTAACTGAAGTTTGCTCTAGCTTCCTAATAGAGTTCGTTTTTTAATACAGAAACCACTCTGAGATAGCCACAATGTAGTAAACGTGGCAGCTAAGGTACTAAAAACACCCATGCAAATAAGAAAAAAAATGAAACTTGTATTTTAATTTTGTTAAATACCTCTATAATTTGGCGATATATTGTGTTACCATCCTGCTTGTAGCCTGTAGGTCATTATATGAGCCATCAAATTGCGATGACAGTTGCCACAAATCCAGTTTCATATGAAGGTATTAGCTGTGTAACAAGCTAACTGCTGCTCTCTGCCCAATAAGTTATTCAATTGGATCAGTAGGTTGCATCCAAGGTTATTCAATTGGATCAGTAGGTTGCATCCAAGGAATACTTGTTGATATGCCTTTCTTTTGCCAAGCCTTGTAGCAGAAAAGGCATGTAGAAAAGGTCTTGCTTGAAAACTAGAATACAAAGTAACTTGGGTGTAAAGGATAATAGTTGATGAAATATATATATTTTTTAATTCTCACTTCTATACTACTCTATTATAAACCTAATGTCGGCACATAGTGATACCATGGCTTCACCCTCCGCGCTGACACTTTGGGGCCACCCACCACACCGCGCAAAAAATAGTGCATAGCGAGCACTCGAAACCGCACCCCTCTGCTTCAAAAATTTGAGGCTAACCATTAGATCACATGTACCTTAATGAAATAAATAATAATTATATTTGAATAAATATCTCAATACCTATTTATATGATACTCCCTCCGTCCCAGTATATAAGGCGTAACCATCTTTGGTTCAAAGACCAAAAAATATATTTAATTCTCTCTATACCACTGTATCGATGTACGTATGTATAGAGAGAGCACACCTTATATTGTGGAACAAGAACAAAGTAGTTACACCTTATATTATGGGACGCCACACCTTATATTGTGGAACAAGAACAAAAAGTAGTTACACCTTATATTATGGGACGGAGAGATTATATAACAACCGTAGCAAAGCACGGGTAGTAACTGCTTATGTTTGAAGTTGATGGGAAGAAGGCTAGTTATTCACATAAGGTATGCTAATAGGGTAATGCGACATGTTTTATTAAGGTACATGGATTAAGTGTCTTGACTTCATACAGTCTCTAAAATTATATGTGAATTTTGTTATGGTGACATGTTACTATATGTGAATTTTGTATTGTGCTACTGCTAACATCCCTCTAGAAAGCTGGTTCCGCAACATTGGATTCAATTATTTGCAAATATATGATGTAGCAAAAGTGAAGAAAAAACTACAATTAGATCTAAGGGCACATCACCATAACATTCTGAGAGTTATATGTATTAAGTTGCATGCATTAACTAATCCAACCCAAAAACTTAAGCTGATAGGAGGGGTGGACAATTCACTTATATTATATTCTAACACTCCCCCTCACGTCGAGTCTCAGACCTGGAATAGGAGCAAATAACAATTATTTTATTTAATTGCGCTAATCAGGATTCGAACTCGAGATCTCTAGTTTTGATACCATATTAAGTTGCATGCACCAATCAATTCAACCCAAAAGCTTAAGCTGATAGGAGGGATGAACAATTCACTTATATTATGGACCCTCTAGAGCTTTCATCTTACATGTGCACAGTGCACATATGCTGCTTGGTGTTGGTATTTGGTTTTATGTACTCATACAAAAATAAGCTGAGTGTGGTAAATTATTTGTTTACAGGATAACAACATTCAGAAATACCGAGATAGATAAATGGCACAGGAAAATACAGGTGACAACGGGTGCTGCTGCACTTAAAGGAAAGCTACATGCATTTAATCAGGTTGCCTGAATACTTATTTAACTACTTTGTGTAATTTGTTTCTGTTTAACAAGTCAATATATAAAGCTCAACTCTTCCCATTGTATGAGAACAGAACATTAGTGATCAAGTTGCTGGTTACATGAGAGATCCAAGCCGGATGATTAACAGGATGTACTTGACCAACTCTGCTGTTAGAGTATTTGGAAAGGTATTTTCGACGCATCTATCACTAAGGACCACCAGTCATTTGTGCACCTGGCTAACTTAAGTCTTGCTGTTCATATTTCAGGATGTGGGAGAACCTGGAACAGCTGAGGAGGTTCGAGCATTTACTACATTTCCCTTAAAAATATTTCAAACCTTATTTGGTCTCCTTCAGTCTACTGAAGTGTAACGGCCTGTAGTTAATTGAAGCTCATTTCTTCCCCTGAGATGATTTCCCCTTTTCTATCATAACCTTGGTTATTTATCTGTTACACTAACATTGCTATCAGAATGCTACTATTTGTACAAATAGAAGATATAATGCGGACTACACTACCTGAGCTTATTTCATCGCCTTTGCTATAACTCAGGGGCACATTATGGAAGGTGATCCTGAACTTATTGATGATTCTGAGTTTTATCAACAACTTCTCAAGGAGTTCCTTGAGTCATGTGATAGAGGGGCATCAAGTTAGTTCATTTTTAATTATTGAACTTATTATTATTTATTTACACACATAGGCGTACACCTATCGATCCCGGATTCGATTGAAATACATTAGGGCCAGGATGACCTATTATCCGTCTGTTTCCACCCCTAGAATTTATTTATATATCAACATGCATACTGAAACATGGTTCATCTAACAGAAGATACATGTTTCAAGAATTTCAGTTTTCATTTGTATATTCATAAACTGTTACCATTCTAAGATTTGTAAAAATGTATATGTTTGTACTTTCACCTTAAGCGTCCACCAAATACCATTTATTGTATGCAGAGTCGGCATTTTACTCTCTAAAAAAGCAGCAGGTTAAAAAGAGAAAGCTTGTCGATCGTCGTGCTTCGAAGAGCAGGAAGATACGGTGCGATCTCTATCCTCTGCGGTTTGCTGACGTTTGAAAATTTTCCAATAACTCCCCTTTTGGTATTATGCTCATTTCTGTTATGTGATTTTTTCAGGTACCATGTCCACGAGAAGATCACTAATTTCATGGCACCGGAGCCCATGGTTCTTCCTCCAATGGCTCCGAAGTTGTTTGAGAATTTATTTGGGAATAGCAGCTAGAATCCATAAACTGCAGTAGGTTTACATTTCTTTCTGTTGCCTTTTCTACTTCTATAAACTGTAGTAGGTATGATGTCACTAGACTTAGACTGAATTGTAAGTTTTGATGTCCTCATCAGTTTTGTGCGTAGACAAGCAGAGCCTAGTTCACCAATCAAATTATGCTTCGATTTGGGCCTGATGAGTGCCATTTACCGGTGGACCCGCGGTGAGTCGTGATATACGTGATTATCGAAAAATGAGTTTTCCTACGCAATTCTGTTAGGGGCCGCTTGGACCCCTTCGGAACTATGTCATCGGGTCTTAAAGACAAAACCCGTGGACTGGCGTGTTGAGTGGTTTTGAGGTTTAACCAGTGTTGAGTGGTTTTGAGGTTTACCATCGAAACCCTTGTGGGTAGTGTATGAAAACTTCATACGTGACCCATGTTTTAGACACGTGTTCTGTTAGTGTGTAACGTAACCGTGTCGGTGGTATGATCTGCTCTAATATCCTTGCACATGTTAGTGTTCGATCAAGTCCTAGTGCTTATCCTTACCGTTTTCGATCCATTGACAAGAATCCACATGACTTTTATCTTCGTATCACCATTTTCAACTCCACGCTACAAGCCAAGAGATGTGTTGTACAAATACTCTCATGCCCAATTAGTCCACCCATCTCAATCCAAGACACTACTTACTCGTCACAATCGAAACACACCTTATGTTTGCAAAATGCCTAATAATTGGCTCACAATCCAAATAATTATGGACTAACAACTAGTTGAGTAAATTTTAGCGGACTACTCTACATCCCAAAAAAAAGTGTACTCCTAGAATTTAAAAAAATTATGACAAAATAAGTGCACCTCCAGGTACAAGTTAAACTAACTCTAGTTGTTCTTTTCTACCTTCTCCTTTTCCAAAGTACAATAGTTACATCTTTATAGGGGGACATGTAATTTCTTAAAGACAATTATCTATTCACCTTAAACCTACGAATACTTATTTTAGGACGCATATAGAGTATTTTTAGGCATAAACTAACAATAGTCCTGGTCCATCCAAACAGCAAACATGTTGTTGCCTTTTTTTTCCGTATATATACAGGGAAATTTATGACCGTTTCGTCTCTGCAATATGCAAGCGGATGCAGCTCATGGGAGCTTCCTGAGCTTGACCTGCGCGCCGTGCTCTGGCTTGAGCAAGACGACGGGGAACGGCGCGTGCGAGTAGGACGGGGAGAGCTCGAATGTGAAGCTCCCCAGAATCATGGCGAGCCCTATCTTGGCCTCCAGCAGCGCGAAGGTCTGACCGACGCAGGTCCGAGGTCCCCAGCCGAACGGGAAGAACGATGGAGGCGCGTCCCCGGCGGACGACGCCCTGGCGACTCCCTCTGCGAACCTCTCCGGCCTGAACTCGTCGGCGTCCGGCCCCTACGCGTCCTTGTCGTGGTGGATGCAGAGCAGCGGCAGTATCAGCATCACGCCCGCCGGGTACCTGACGCCCCCAAGCTCCATGGGCTTGTATGTCCGCCGGTGCAACGCCGGCAGCGGCGTGTAGAGCCGCAGCACCTCGTACAGCACCATGGTCACCTGCAGACGCGATTGCGAATCACAATTACGACCACATTTCACACGACACTGACTGAACGAATCGATCAAGACTGATCATGCTATCGAAATGAAGGTTACGATTTTCAGTCGGCTGAGGCCGTCGTAGTCCAGCACTCTGCAGGAGGCGCCGCCGAAGACGCGGAGCACCTCCTCCCTGGCAAGGTCCTGCCACTCCGGGTGCATGCAGAGCGCCAGCAAGGTCCACGTGAGCAGCACCGACGTGGTCTCCATGCCGGCGAAGTAGAACACAGCTTGCACTCTCCAATGATGTCGTCGGTGGACATGCCTCCGGAGCTCGTCCCGCCGCCTCCGCCTCCGCCTTCGCCCCTGAGCTGCTCCATGTTGGACTCTAGCAGCAGGCCGAGAAGGTCGTCGCTCGTCGCCTTTCCTGCCCTCAGCGAGCTCTCCCTCGTCGCGATCATCCGTCTAAGGATCCCTTCGATCTCCGCCGCGATCCGCTTCATCCGCCGGTTGACCCTTGTAGGCAGCATCCTACACGCACGAAAATTGCAATTCTGTACATCAAAATCTTTTTGTCGTGTCAGTTCTCACTGACAATCAAATTAATATAGAATGTGGTTTGATCAGAGCTAGCTAGAGAGCACGAGCTGACATGTATCCAGGGATGTGTATCTTGCCGGCGACGAGCATGGCGAGGTGCACCTGCTCCTCCTGGAGCTCGAAGATCCTCCTGCCTTCCAGGTAGCTGCTGCCGAAGGCGACGCGGGAGATGACGTCCCCCGTCAGCCTCTGCATGTCCGGCCAGATGTCCACCTCGCATGGTTCGCCGTCGGCCGCGACCACCAGACGCTCCCATGTGCTCACCAGGTCGGCGCAGCACGACGCAAAGGCCGGCAGCATGCGCTGCAGGAGAATCGATTGATCGGGAAGCTCGTATCGGATCCATCAAATAGCAAGCTACACTGATGAGGTGATTCATGTATGAGACCTTGAGCTTCTCGAAATGGAAAGCGGGGTTGATGATCCTGCGGTGCTTGGCCCACTTGCTGCCCTCGTGGGTGCTCACGCCATAATGCAGCAGCCGCGTCAGCTGCCCGAAGCCGGCCTTCTCGAAGTGGCCGAACTTGTTGGACAGAACCTGGCGCACCAGCTCCGGCTCGGTTATGATCACCCTCGGCGTCGGCCCGAACCAGGTGACCGAGGTCTTGCCTGGGCCAGTGCCCAGACCAGTAGGCCACGCGTTGTCAATCCAGAGCGAGAGTGGATGGGTCATGAGTCGTACGAGTGAAACCTAGGGTGTGTTTGGTTTGGCTTTTGGCTTTGGTTTTTACCTCTGAAAGCCAAAAGTTAAACCAAAGGGATGGATCTAGAAAGCAGCTTTTCTAAAAGTCGACTTTCTCGCAGTAGAAAACTGAAAGCACCTCTGGACCTGCTTTTAGTGGTTTTTAGATAGAACTATGAAAACATATATCGAAGAACTTTTAATAGCTTTTAGTGGTTTCCAACAAATGGTTTTTAGCTTTTTAATATCTCACAGCCCACAACAGCTTTTTCCACAGCTCACAGCCCACAACAGTTTTATTCACAGCCACAGCTCGACCAAACAGACCCTTAGTCTTCTATAGACTCCGGTCACTACGCATAGTGCGTGACAACTTTTACGAAACAATGTCAATTTTTATCAGATTTTTTATATATGATATCATTACATGTCGACAAGTTTCATAATTTACTGACTTTGTTTGTGTTCTATACAATTTTAAAACAAATAGATCACAAGTTCATGGTCATATTTCGTGAGTATAGTGCTCGAAAATTCTGGTTTGTTCCTAAAATAGACCGTAACTTATGCTAAATAACATGAAAATCATTTTTGCATTCACATTTTTTCATTTTTCGAGTAACTTGCAGTTTAAATCTAAATTATCCGAAAAAATTCAATTAAACGAACTAAATCTAATATTTATAGAAAACACTTTGATAATTATGCCAATAGAACATGTAGGTCTATACTATAGGAACAAACCACAAAAAGTTTGGTGAAAAAAATAAAAATAAAAATATACTTTGTCATGTGTCCTAGATCAGACAATCGGCAAAGTATCTATAGAGGGACACTCGGCAAAGTACCTACAAAGGGACACTCGGCAAAGTAGTTTTTGAATTAAAATAATCTTTGTCGAGTGTAAGATCCATGACACTCGGCAAAGTATATTTTTAAATAAAAAAAATTGACGAGTGCTAGGTCGCCGGCACTCGGCAAAGAACGTTTACTTAACACTGACTGGGCCCGCGGTCCCATTCTTTCGCATGCTCAACTGCCGCTCGCCGTCGCTAGCCCGCCCGCTCGCCATCGCCAGCCCGCCCGCTCGCCGCCGCGCCAGCGCCTCCCCACTCTCGTGCCGCCCGCCTGAGCGCCATCGGCCAACGCGCCACCGTCCACGCCGACTCCGGCCCCTTGTCCCCGCTGGCTCCGGCCATCCTCGTCCATCGGTCCCCCGCTCCAGCTAATGCACCGCCACCTCGGATCCGTGCCCTCTCCAGTGCTTCGATCAAGCAAAGGTAAAGACTCTTTTTTGCCATTTGCAACACACATAGAAATTGTATGATGTTTGGCTAGCAATTGATGTTTGGACCTAGTTATTTTTAGTTGTGAGTGTGAAATTGTGACTTGTGAAGTTGTGCTAAGTTATTTTGAACTGTAAGTATGAAATTTATTATTAGTGAACTATTGTTTTTGTGTGTGATTGTGAATTGTGAGAACAACGATGCATGAATATGTGAGTACAAATATGTATATGTGGTTATCGAGGCCTTGATGTATATGTGTGGATGTTAGCCATGGTGCTGTTAGTTTTATTTACAGGTTTTGAAAACCTCTGTCGGCGTTTCGACCCCGGGGGTCCCTGGACCGACGAGTAAAATTGTCGCTGCGTGCCCCAGCCCAGATGGGTTGGCGCGAGATGGAACACAAGGGGGGAAAACCGCGGCTCGTGTTATCCTGCGCCCAGGGGAGGATGCGCTTGCAGTAGGGGTTACAAGCGTTCGTGAGGGAGAGAGAGAGAGAGCGAGCCCGTTCGTCAGCCCGTCCTCCCGCGCGACCACCCCCCGTATGAGGGCCCTGACCCTTCCTTTTATAGATGCAAGGAGAGGGTTCAGGTGTACAATGAGGGTGTAGCAATATGCTAACGTGTCCGGCAGAGAGGAGCCAAAGCCCTATGTACATGCCAACGTGGCTGTCGGAGAGGTGCTAGAGTCCTGCGTACGCGGTGTCGTGGCCGTCGGAGGAGCGTTTGAGCCCTGTAGAAGCACAGCTGTCGGGGCTGCTGGGACCTTGCTGACGTCTCCTTGCTTCCGTAGGGGGCTGAGAACCACCGTCGTCATGGACACACGCGGGGAGCCATCATTACTTGTTACCGGGGCGAGCCTAGATGGGACGCCGGTCTTGTTCCCCCGTAGCCTGAGCTAGCTAGGGGTAGGGTAATGATGTACCCCCTGCGGCGTGGTCGGTCCGAGCCCAAGGTCGAGCGAGGCGGAGACTCCTCCTGAGGCCGAGGCCGGGGTCGGGCGAGGACGCGATTCCTCCCGAGGTCGAGGTTAAGGCCGAGCCCTGGGGTCGGGCGAGGCGGAGACCACCTTCTGAGGCCGAGGCGGGGGCCGAGCCCTGGGGTCGGGCGAGGCGGAGACTTCCTCCTGAGGCCGAGGCCCAAGGTCGGGCGAGGCGGAGCTTCCTGTTGCACCTGAGGCTAGACTCAGCTGCTGTCAGCTTCACCCTGGCGGGTGGCACAACAGTCGGAGAGGGGCGAGCGGCGCTGTTCTCCTGTCAGGTCAGTCAGTGGGAGGGCGAAGTGACTGCGGTCACTTCGACCTTGTCGACTGAGGCACGCGTGTCAGGATAAGATGCCAGGCGATCCTTGCATTGAATGCGCCTGCGATACGGTCGGTTGGTGAGGCGATTTGGCCAAGGTTGCTTCACTACGAAGCCTGCCCGAGCTGGGCTTCGGGCGAGACGAGGGTGCGCCCGTTGCTTGAGGAGGCCTTCGGGCGAGGCGTGAATTCGCCTGGGACTACTGTTCTCGCCCGAGGTTGGGCTCGGGTGAGGCGAGATCACGTCCCTTGAGTAGACGAAGCCTTAACCTGAATTACGCCCATCAGCCCCTACAGCTTGTGCTGATGGTGATTACCAGCCGAGTTTAGGAGTGTTGGGGGTACCCCTAATTATGGTACCCGACAATAGCCCCCGAGCCTCAAAGGGAGTGTTGGTACTCGCTTAGAGGCTTTTGTCGCAATTTTTTGCGAGGGGACCGGCCTTTCTCGGTTACACTTTGTTCTGGGGGGTGCACGCGAGCGCACCCGCCGGGTGTAGCCCCCGAGGCCTCGGAGGAGTGGTTTGACTCCTCTGAGGTCTTAATGCCCTTCGTGATGCCTCGGTCAGTCTGGTTGTTCCCTCATGCGACCTGATGGTAGCCCGTGTGCATGGTCAGGTTCCGAGTTCTCAGGCTGGTTTGTTGACGCTGTCAACGGTTTGGCCGTAGCCGGGTTTGCGAGAGCAGCCCCCGAGCCTCTGCGCGGAGCGAGAGGACGATCAAGGACTGTCTCGGCTTTTATCATACGCCCCTTCATCGCCTTTTCGCAAAGAGGAAGGGGGGAAAGCGCCATGTTGCCCTCGGAGGGCGCCGAACATGGTGTCTCCAGTGAGTTGCTAACGGGTGATCCGAGTGGACGCCCGTGCCTCGTTCGATAAGGGTCGGCTAGTGGCCCAGAGGCGCGCTCCAAAAGTACCTGCAGGTGATTTGCCGGACCCGATCCCGTTCGATAGGGTCCGAGGGCTCGATGCCTCCCTCTGATGGGATTCCATTACAAAATCGCTCCTGCTGGTCTCGGAAATGTCCTAGGGTACCTCGGGAGCGTAGCCTGAGCCTCGGCCATGTATCGGACGTACCCAGAGTCATCCCTCGCTCTGCGTGCTCTGGGGCGACTGTCGAACCCTTCCGAGGGGCCAGCCTTCGAACCCCTGATCAGTAGTGGGCGCGGAGCCCGAGTGCTCTGAGGCGGCTGTCGAACCCTTCCGAGGGGCCAGCCTTCGAACCCCTGATCAGTAATGGGCCTGAAGCCCGAGTGCTCTGGGGCGGCTGTCGAACCCTTCCGAGGGGCCAGCCTTCGAACCCTTGATCAGTAGGAGGGCTCGGGGCCCGCTTCCTTCGCGGAGAAAAATCCCTTTCAAAATATCCCTTTCCCGGTCCCTGTAGCAAGAGAGAGAAAGGGGAAGAAGAAAAGGATATGAATTTAAACGGTGTGGCGCACCTTTTTTGACACGGTCATCATGGCGGAGGTGAAACGACGCCTGCTTCGCCTGCCAAAGGTGGCGCTTGCCCTGCCGCGGAGTTAATGTGACGGGACGGGTGGTTCGCGGGGCGGCCGTTGCGCGAGCCGTTCGAGGAACGGGCGTTTCGCCTTCGAGTTTGAATTTCATGGCGGGTTCGGGCGAAGTGTTGAACGGATCTCGCCCGGGCCTTTATATACCCGGAGGAGGGACCGGCGGTGGTTCTTTACTCTGCTGCTCGCCTCCTGCTTTGGTTTCCGCAACCTAAGAGAATAGCCAGAGAAAGAAAACCGCGCACCTTGTCCGCTCCGCCACCACCCCCTTCGTTTGGCGATGGCCGACCGGGTGACCGTCGTTCCGCCGCGCGACCCGTGGCCTTTCTCCACCGTCACGGTGGACGATCTGGAGGCCCTCGTCGCCGATGGTTTGCTCCGTCCCCTCTCCTGTGACCCGCAGCCGGAGTGGATGGTCCCTTCGAGCGGGGCCGACCCGACCCCGCCGCCGGGGTATGTGCTGAGTTTTGTCTCCTTCCATGAGTGGGGGTTCAGAGTGCAAGCAAGCCGTTTCATGCGGGCGCTCCTGCATTACTACGGGGTGGAGCTGCACAACTTCAACCCCAACTCCATTGCGCAAGTGGCCATCTTTGCGACGGTTTGCGAGGGCTTTTTGGGGATTGACCCCCACTGGGATCTGTGGACCCATCTCTTCTCCGCGGAGCTTTTTGCCTTGACGATGGGGGAAAAGAAGGTCCGCATGGCGGTGCGGGCCGGTGGCTGCACCCTCCAGTTGAGGCAGGCACGCGCGCAGCAGTACATCCCCGCCATCCTTGTGTCTTCGAACAAGGGGTGGCAGCGCCGGTGGTTTTACCTCCGGAATGACGATGGAAGGCTCCCGTCGTTTTCTCAATGAGTGGTGACTGCCGCCGGCAGCAACTGGTGCTGGGGGGCCACGCGCGAGAAACAGGAGAAACTCCAGCCCCTTCTGGAGGCCTTGCAGGAGTTACGAGATCGGGGGCTCACCGCCGCGGGGGTGGTTGCCGCCATCCATCGCCGGAGGGTGCTTCCCTTGGTAGAGCGGCGGTTGTCACTTTCGGAGATGATGCCGGGGGTTGACTTGGAGGGTTCACAGATGTCCTCGGTCTCCCTCTCTGCCGATGACCTCCGCAGGCGGGTAGCGGGCACGGTAGGGAGGCTGGATGCCGGCGCCCTTATCCAGCCCTTGATGTGTCCCGAGCGTGGGTACGTGTCCCTGGTGAGTGTCCGCTGTAAGGAAAATGGACCCCGGGCCATTTGGCTAATTGAGTTTTGGTGTTTGATGAACAACACAATCCGTGAACTAATAAGTTTTCTAGTGTTTGTGTTTGTAGTTCACAGGATGCAAAGAGAATTGGACCAAGGCAATGAGGATGCAACACCTCAAAAGAAGACATAAAAAGATGCATAGGAGTCCAATACTCAAGAACAAAGAAGCCCGAAGAAATCAGCGAAGAAATCCAAGACGAGGGCTGTCAGCCAGCGCCTGGTGGCGCACCGGACATCGGTGTCCGGTGTGCACCGGACTGTCCGGTGAGGCACCGGACAGTCTGCGCAGAGAGGCCGCAAACAGGCGCTCTCTGGCTGTAGCACCGGACTGTCCGGTGTGCACCGGACTGTCCGGTGTGCCAACGGGCAGACGACAACGGTCGGATCCAACGGTCGACTGCTACAGGCGCCAACGGTCGGCTGACGTGGCGTGCACCGGACATCTACTGTGCAGTGTCCGGTGGTGCACCGGACTGTCCGGTGCACCCGACGACAGAAAGCTGCTGCTTTCTGTCCAACGGCTAGTTGGGGGTGTGGAGGCTATAAATACCACCCCAACCGGCCATTCTCAAGTGTGGGAGCCCAAGCAACATACCAAAGCATATAGTGCACATTTCCAAGAGCTCAAACACCCAAGTGCTTAATAGAATCACTCGGTGATTAGCGTAGGTGCTTTGCGAAGTGCTTAGGTTAGTTAGACCGCTTTAGCTTGCTCTAGGTGAACCCTAGTTAGTTGAGTGAGTTTTGTAAAACCACACAACCCCTCGACTCTTGCGTAAGTCGTTGTAATTGTACCGAGTGGGGTGAGAGTCTTGCGAGACCGTGACAACCGCGTTTGTGTCACGGCCGCCACCGTGTACCGGAGGGAACGAGGCCCGCGGCGTTTCGGCCGGAAGCTCGATAGTGGAGACGGCGGGGAGCGTCCGAGAGGAGCCGGAAGCGGAGCACCACTTGCGCGTGGAGAAGGCCCGCGGCTCTCTACGGAGTTACTCGACCGTGGTGCTTGGCCCTCGCGTGGGCTTCCCTTTGCGTAGGGGCACCAACGAGGATTAGTCGGGACCTTGCGTGGTTCCGGATACCTCGGTAAAAATACCGGCGTCATCCACGAGAGTTTGCTTCTCTACTTAACTCTTTACATTCCGCATTTATATTAAGCATTTAAGTTTCAATCTTATTGTCATACTTATTTAGTGTAGATTGAAACTTAGCCTTTGCGGTAGAGATAGCAACACTTAGACAAAACCGAGTTTGCACATTCTAGTTTTGATTATTTGCATAGGTTTTGCTCTAGGGATTTAATTGTGGCCTAGTTTAGTAAAAGTTTTAGAAGTCCTAATTCACCCCCCTCTTAGGCGTCTCCCGTTTCCTACAAGTGGTATCAGAGCCCGGTTTGGCTCATTTGAAACGCTTTAGCTTCACCGCTAAAAGAGCCGACGTTTTTTAGAGGAAGGGATGGATACCCATAGGCCACCACACTTCGACGGCACTAACTTCCCATATTATAGTGCTAGAATGGCTTGTTACCTAGAGGCCGTTGATCTAGGTGTTTGGAGAGTCACTCGTGACGGGATGAAACCCCTCAAGAATCCCGAGAAACCCACCACGAGTGAAGAAAAAGAAATTCATTTAAATGCTAGAGCCAAAAATTGCTTGTATGAATCTCTTAGCATGGATATTTTCAATCAAGTATTTACCCTAAAAACTGCTAATGAGATTTGGCTAAAATTGCATGAGCTCCATGACGGCACATCCAATGTCCGTGAGCAAAAACATTGCCTAGTGTTAAATGAGTATAATTCTTTTGCCATGAAAGATGATGAGCTTGTTAGAGACATGTATTCTCGTTTGAATCTAATAATCAATGAGCTCAACTCTATTGGCATTAATAAGCTAGGTGATGCGGACATTGTGAGGAAGATTATCTCCCTGCTACCACAACAAAGATATGGGAGCATCATCACCATCCTTCACAACATGGAGGACTTGAGCAACATGACCCCGACCATTGTGATTGGGAAAATCGCGGCCTTTGAGATGTCGCGAAAAATGAGTCGGGGAGAGGAGCAAACTTCCTCAAGGCCATTTGCTTTTGCATGTGATGAAAGGAAGGGCAAAAAGAAGGCTCCCACTCCAAGTTCCTCAAGTGAAGAAGAGGAAGAAGAAGAAAGTGATGATGATGAAGATAATCAACCATGCACATCATCCTCCGAGGACGAAGAAATGATCCGACGCGTTGGAAAGGTAATGGGGATGATCCGCAAGATTAATCTAATGGGTGTGCCCCTGCAGGTCGAGGATCTTCTCTTTAACATTGACAGGAAAAAGCAAAGGAAGAGAGGATGCTTCGCATGTGGGGAGAAGGGTCACTTCAGGGACAACTATCCAAATATGGCCAAACCCAAAAAGGAGAGGAGCAAAGGCAAGGCGCTAACAAGTGTTAAAACTTGGGATGATTCTTCAAGTGAAGATGAACCTCCAAGGACGCGCAGCCACCGGTCCTCGTCCCGATCATCACGGTCATCACACAAATGCCTTATGGCCAGAGGTAACAAAAGCATCCCATCCTCTAGTGATGAAAGTAGTAGTGATGATGAAGGTGAGGGAAAGCCCTCTCTAGATGAACTTGCGGAAGCCGTAGAATTTTTCCAGGATGTTTGCACTAAGCAAAAAGCTCAACTTAAAACCTTGAAAAATAAGTTGGTTAGCTCTCAAAATGATTACAAAGGTTTGCTAGAAAAATTTGAAACTTTTGCAAACTTAAATAGTGAGCTATCAACTAAAATTGAGCTATTAGAATCTAGTGCCCCATCCACTGCTACCGATGATAGCCTTATTAAAAAGAATGAAAAACTTAAGGCTAAGTTAGCTAGCTCCCGAGAAGCTATTGAAAATTTGCTAGAGAAAATGGAAATTCTTAGCATACACAACAATGAGCTAACTACTAAACTAGAAAACATTGGTAGCACCCCAGCAGCATCTTTAGTTGAAATACCTGAAATAATTAAGAAAGATGCTTCTACTTCCTGCTTTGATTTAATTGATGATTCTAACCCCTGCAACCAAGTCGTTGTTGAGAATATTGTTGTAGAGACATGTACGGATGAGGTTGCAAAGGAAAATGAACAATTAAAGCAAGAAGTGGCTCGCCTTGGCAAGGCTTTGTATGACAAGAAAGGCAAAGCCAAACAAATCCAACCTCCACAGGATAACACCACTGCGGGAGTGAACAAGCCTATGGAGGAAGAAACTGTGATTTGTAGGCTATGCCACATGGAAGGCCACAAGTCTTTCCAATGCAAGGCGATGATCAGGGATAAACAAAGGCGAAAGCTCAAGCAAAAGCCATCAAGCAAAGTCTCCAACACCTACATCAAAAAGGTGAACAAAAAGGATGCTACACCATATTTGATCAAGAAGAAAAAGAATGGAAAGGTGATAGCAATCAAGGCCAACAAGCAAGCCAACAAAAGAAAGGGGGCCAAACACATCTGGGTGCCAAAGGAGATAATTTCAACCATGAAAAGCACCAAGAAGGTTTGGATCCCGAAAGGGAAGTGAGTGGACCGAAGGTCATCGGGAAATTTGGAGACTTGGCTAAATTGGGATGTATATCATGGGATACATCATATTGGATCAAGTTTATTGCCAAGTGGATTAGTAAAAATTGTGGACCCAAATTTCCCACCCATGTCTAAGGTAACTAGTTTTAGTATATTTCTCGTTTTTAGATATGCGTATCTATTTATCTTTTATCTAGTTTACCTTTCTTGCCTAGTATTATATTTGTTATGTACTTTTGTTTAAAATCATACTAGGTAAATCATATGGTAGGATTGCTTGTTTTTAAATTCATATACTTAAGCAAACCTACATGGCTTAAAATGTTTATTTAAGCACGGCACATAGCTTCTATATCACTCCATAGTAAATGATGCATAAATTGAAAATTTTGATTTCTACAAGTTGTATCATTTAACTTATATGTGCCAAAGTTTGGATTATGGATAATTTGCCCCTCTTGATATCAAATCAAAGTGCATGTCTCCTACAAGTATTCAAAACTTGTATGCACACCTTTAGGGGGAGGTTACTCTATAATCTAATACTTTGAGACTAACTCCTTTTCAAGTCTATTTCATGTGATAGTCTCATTGTAAGGAAAATGAAGTCCCCGGAGAAAGACAACAATCTTCCACTGCAAAATCTCCAAGAACTCTCATGTCTCTCAAGCTCACCATTGACTTTCAATTGGTATCTTTTGAGACTACATTCAGTATCATTTACATGTCTTCTCCAATATTTGATTAGACTATATTTCATATCATATGCTTCCATGTTGCTAAAAATGCATAAGTAGCTAACTCATATTCGGTTACCTATGCATAAGGGAAGTTAGTCTTTTCAAATCATGTCTTGCACCTCTAATTTTCACATGCTTTTTCCTAAGTAGAGGATCTCTGTCAAGGGGAGTATTTCTTCATCTCTAAAGGGGGAGAAAAACTCTTTCTAAAGGAGACAACTCATTTAGGGGGAGTAATCTTTTGAGGACTCCTTCAAGTGGTATCATTCATGGCTTAATTTAATTTCCTTCTAGTGATATCATTTGATACAATTCTTGTTGAGGGCAAGCTTTTATTTACTTCCTACATGCTTTTAATGTCTTCCTTTTCGGTGGTTGATGCCAAAGGGGGAGAAGTTTAGGGACCAAAGCAATGAAAACTATATCAAACACCAAACACCACCAATTTAAAAAACACCACCAATTTAAAATTTTATATCTACAAATGGCTTTTCAAGTGGTTTTGGTTATTTGGTCCAAAAATAGGAAGTAAGTGAATTATGGAGTTAGGGGGAAGCTTAAGTCCATAATATCAAATTGTGGGGACAATCATGCATCTTAGCAAGTAGATTGCATATTTTCACTCAAATACTTGTATTATTTGCTTGCTTTGGTTGTGTTGTCATCAATCACCAAAAAGGGGGAGATTGTAAGGAAAATGGACCCCAGGCCATTTGGCTAATTGAGTTTTGGTGTTTGATGAACAACACAATCCGTGAACTAATAAGTTTTCTAGTGTTTGTGTTTGTAGTTCACAGGATGCAAAGAGAATTGGACCAAGGCAATGAGGATGCAACACCTCCAAAGAAGACATAAAAAGATGCATAGGAGTCCAATACTCAAGAACAAAGAAGCCCGAAGAAATCAGCGAAGAAATCCAAGACGAGGGCTGTCAGCCAGCGCCTGGTGGCGCACCGGACATCGGTGTCCGGTGTGCACCGGACTGTCCGGTGAGGCACCGGACAGTCTGCGCAGAGAGGCCGCAAACAGGCGCTCTCTGGCTGTAGCACCGGACTGTCCGGTGTGCACCGGACTGTCCGGTGTGCCAACGGGCAGACGACAACGGTCGGATCCAACGGTCGACTGCTACAGGCGCCAACGGTCGGCTAACGTGGCGTGCACCGGACATCTACTGTGCAGTGTCCGGTGGTGCACCGGACTGTCCGGTGCACCCGACGACAGAAAGCTGCTGCTTTCTGTCCAACGGCTAGTTGGGGGTGTGGAGGCTATAAATACCACCCCAACCGGCCATTCTCAAGTGTGGGAGCCCAAGCAACATACCAAAGCATATAGTGCACATTTCCAAGAGCTCAAACACCCAAGTGCTTAATAGAATCACTCGGTGATTAGCGTAGGTGCTTTGCGAAGTGCTTAGGTTAGTTAGACCGCTTTAGCGCTTGCTCTAGGTGAACCCTAGTTAGTTGAGTGAGTTTTGTAAAACCACACAACCCCTCGGCTCTTGCGTGAGTCGTTGTAATTGTACCGAGTGGGGCGAGAGTCTTGCGAGACCGTGACAACCGCGTTTGTGTCACGGCCGCCACTGTGTACTGGAGGGAACGAGGCCCGCGGCGTTTCGGCCGGAAGCTCGATAGTGGAGACGGCGGGGAGCGTCCGAGAGGAGCCGGAAGCGGAGCACCACTTGCGCGTGGAGAAGGCCCGCGGCTCTCTACGGAGTTACTCGACCGTGGTGCTTGGCCCTCGCGTGGGCTTCCCTTTGCGTAGGGGCACCAACGAGGATTAGTCGGGACCTTGCGTGGTTCCGGATACCTCGGTAAAAATACCGGCGTCATCCACGAGAGTTTGCTTCTCTACTTAACTCTTTACATTCCGCATTTATATTAAGCATTTAAGTTTCAATCTTATTGTCATACTTATTTAGTGTAGATTGAAACTTAGCCTTTGCGGTAGAGATAGCAACACTTAGACAAAACCGAGTTTGCACATTCTAGTTTTGATTATTTGCATAGGTTTTGCTCTAGGGATTTAATTGTGGCCTAGTTTAGTAAAAGTTTTAGAAGTCCTAATTCACCCCCCCTCTTAGGCGTCTCCCGTTTCCTACATCCGCTCCTTCTCCTATCTTGTGCCGGGTTGCCTTTGATTCTCACAGTCGGGATTTCCGTTTGTCTCCAGGAGTTGGGGTCTTACAAGCCCTCCCTGCCACCGGTCCCGGAGGACGCGGTGAACCGAGCCGCGCGGAGGGTCGCTGCGGAGAAGAAGAAGGAGAAGAAGGACGCGGAAAAGGCTCGGGCTCGCGAGCGGATGCAGGCTCGGGACGCCTTGGAGAGGCGCCGTCGGAGGCAGGAGAGGGACGGGCTCCCGAGGGAGCTGTCGCCGGAGACGCCTGACGACGATGACGATGACGATGATGACGAGGACGACGACATGGCGGCCCGCCTTGGCCTCAGCTCGGATCTGAGGCTAGGCTAGGGGTCGTCGAGCCAGCCTCCGAGTGGGCTGGCGCCGTCGGTATCTGGGGCCGGGACATCAGGGTCCCGGTCCGAAGAGCAGGGGTAGGCTGAGGGGGTACTTGACCCCTTGGCCGAGGTAGTTGAGGTGACTCTAGGGAGTCAGGCCGACCTGCCTGTCTCCCAAGAGCGGTCGCCCGTGCCGGCTGTACAGGAGGTTGATCCTCGGGCCGTCGTGACGGCGCATGGGCAGGCCGTCCCTTCGGCGCCCCGGGCGCCCGAGGTGGGAACGGCGCAGAAGCCGGCAGCGGGGCAAACCTCGGCGGCGCCTGCGGGGACCGAGGCCTGAGGGGCCTCCCCATAGGCACGATTGGCCTTGGTCCAGAGCGGGTAAGTATCTGAGGATACCTCTGTTTTGGCTCCTTCTTCGTGTGTCCTGATCCTGCTTTACCTTTTCCTCTCAGCAAACGGAGGCATGGTTCGGCCGGTCTAGCTCCCCGGAAGGCCCTTAAGACGATGCCGGCTTCCGCAGCCAGTGCCGCACCGCGCCACGCCGGTTGGCTGGCCTCCGCACAAGACGCCCTCAAGCGGGGGGCCCAGGCGGCACGAGTTGCCATGGGGCAAGCCCCCCAGGCCGACCCCTCCGTCGGGGCGGCCATCGTGCCGGGGGAGGCTGCTGGCGTGGCCGCGGCCCTGAACCCATCTGATGTGTTGCCGGCGCCGGCACCAGCTCCTGCCGAGGTCGTTGCTGTTTTGCCCGTGGAGCCACCCGTCGCCGCTGATGCTGGGATGGCTAAGGTGCCGCTGCTTGGGGTCGTCTCCGACCTTCCCAGCCTCGGCCATATGGAGAGGGCGGCCGCCGTTGCCGAGGTCGATGATCGGAAGCCCGCCTCCTTAGCTGAGGGGGTACCCGATGCGCCGACTGCAGGGGGTCCCGACGCCTCGGAGGAGGGGTGCGCAGAACCGCGGCCCGTTTTGGGGAGCGGCGACCTCATCCCCATGCGGCGCGATCCCAATGAGTGGCGTGGGCAGGCGCTCCGGTTCTGGACCCGTGGCGCCTCGAAACCCCTCTTCGTCCTTGATGATGAGCAGGAGGAGCAGTCTCGGGATGAGCTCCGTGAGTATGCCGAGGCAGCGATGGGGTCGCTTCGGTCGACCATGGAGATCCTTTCCAGGGACGTTCCCAGGGTCCTCCAGGTGAGGATTTCAGGCATACCTTTCGCGTGACCAGGGCATTCTTTGTGACACCCTGCTTCCCTTCTTCAGGATCTGACGGATCTGAGCACCGCCAAGTCGCTGTTCATCCGCCGCGAGACCGATGTCTGGGGTTCGCTGCGGTTCCTGAGGGCCACGCTTACCGAGGCTACCGAACGCCTCGCCTAATGGAGCACCGAGGCGGCGGACCTTCGGTTGCTCTGTGATGAGCTAGAGGTGGAGGCAGCGGTGGCGCGGGCAGAGGCGGAGGCGCAGCAGCGGCAGCTGGAGCTTAGCTAGGTCATTGGCGAGCGGGACCAGTCTCGGAACCAGGCTGCTGAGGCTGTAGGCCGGGCTGAGGCCCTTGGGGGCCAGCTAGCCGAGGTGTCTACTCGGGCCAGAGCCCTTGCGGAGGACCTGGCCGTGGCAGTCGGGTCTGCCCAGTCCGCCCAAGCCGCAGCCTCGGAGCAGCGTGCCCGGGCTGAAGGTATGTTTCGGCCGCTTTATGACTTCGATTCATCTTCATTCTTCAACTCATGTCTGAAGAATTCTGTTTGGCTGTTTGCAGAGTTCGAGATAGCCCTCAACGAGTCCGACAAGGCACTTGCCCGGGCGGCTGAGCAGAAGGAGGCCGACCGCATGGCCATGTCCGAAGCTATCTCGGCCTTCTGCCGGGTCTTTAGCCTCGATGATGTCCCCTCGGGTAGCTCCCCCCAGAGTCGCCTACGGGCCTTGGGCGGCCATGTGCGCAGCAGACTCTGTGAGGCGCTGCATCACATCGTTAGGCGGGCCTTCGCCGTGCTCGCTTCCCACTACGACGTGGATCTGGAGCGGGTAAGCGAGGGGTACTGCCTCCCCGACGAAGACAAGGCTGCCTTAGCCGAGGTTCAGAGGCTTGACGCGGTCGTCGCGGGCCCAAGCGCGGTGCTGGCGTCCTCCTTCGAGGTGGAGATCCTTCCGCCCATGTCGCCATCCGAGGTCGGGCCAGATCTCGCCGAGGGTGGAGACGGCGCCGAGGGTGGAGACGAAGCCGAGGGTGCCGCTCCTCCCCCGGGTGATGCCCGATTCTGCCGGAGCAGTCTGTTTGGAGCATGCATGTGTCTTTCGTGGCCGCCGAGGCCTAAACACTTTGTTGTCGTGTTATAAAGCTGCGTTTCTTTTCCTCTCGTTTCGAGTATTTGGACTTGTTTGTTAGTAGCCGAATCATTTATCCGAGTAAGAGTTACTTTTCGCGGAAGGTGACGAGTGAGGTATCCGTATCCCGGAGGCGTAGGAGTCCCTCGGCTCGGTCGGCCTTGCCGCTTACGTGCGCTCTTACTCGTTCTGCTATCGATATAGTCGGAAAGCACGAAAGTCGTTTTGGTAGAAAACTTTTCCGAGGAAAATTTTGACGCAGAGGGGGTTCCCCCCTTCTAGCCCCCGAGGGAGGGTCGGGCTTTGCCGAGGCAAGGCTGACCCTTCCTTGATGGTTATACTTTATTTGTGTATGTAAAGAAAATGAGGTATATGAACGACTTGAAAACATCTTAAGGGTAAAAGCGACGTAGCTGTCGGATGTTCCAAGCGTTGTTGTAGACCTCACCTTGATCGTTGCCCAGCTTGTATGTCCCGGGCTTCAAAATCTTGGCGATGATGAACAGCCCTTCCCAGGGGGGAGTAAGCTTGTGGCGCCCTCGGGCGTCCTGCCGCAGCCGAAGTACCAAGTCTCCCACCTGGAAGTCTCGGGGCCGAACCCCTCGGGCGTGGTAGCGTCGCAGAGACTGCTGATATCGCGCCGAGTGTAGTAAGGCCATGTCCCGAGCCTCTTCCAGCTGGTCCAGTGAGTCTTCTCGGCTGGTCTGGTTGCTTTGGTCGTCGTACGCCTTTGTCCTCGGGGAACCGTATTCTAAGTCTGTGGGCAAGATAGCCTCGGCTCCATAGACTAGAAAGAACGGCGAGAAACCCGTGGCCCGGCTTGGCGTCGTCCTCAGACTCTAGACCAGCGAGGGTAGTTCCTTCATCCATCGCTTGCTGAACTTGTTGAGGTCGTTGTAGATCCTCGATTTAAGTCCCTGTAGAATCATGCCGTTGGCACGTTCCACCTGCCCATTCGTCATGGGGTGAGCCACGGCAGCCCAATCCACACGGATGTGGTGGTCCTCGCAGAAGTCCAGGAACTTCTTCCCAGTGAACTGGGTGCCGTTGTCGGTGATGATGGAGTTCGGGACCCCAAAGCGATGGATGATGTTGGTGAAGAACGCCACCGCCTGCTCGGAACTGATGCTGGTTAGGGGTCGGACCTCGATCCACTTGGAGAATTTGTCGATGGCGACCAGTAGGTGCGAGAAGCCCCCGGGTGCCTTCTGCAAGGGACCGACGAGGTCCAGACCCCATACAGCAAACGACCAGGTGATGGGTATTGTCTGCAGGGCCTGAGCGGGCAGGTGCGTCTGTCTTGTGTAGAATTGACACCCCTGACAGGAGCATACAATCCTAGTGGCGTCGACCACCACGGTCGACCAGTAGAAGCCTTGCCGGAAGCCCCCGAGTGTATCTCCTGCAATAGCTCCTGCCCTTTGGCGATGGATATGCATCGTTGGAGAATGCCTGAGGGGCTGTGGTGGTAGAGCTCCTTTTCATCACCTAGTAAGACGAACAACTTGGCACGCCGCGCTAGTCGCTGAGCTTCGGCTTTGTCGAGGGGTAGCTCCTCGGTGGAGATATTGCAGGTACGGGGTCTACCAGTTTCGATTAGGCGTGACCCCATTCCGCTCTCCCTCGACACGCAGTGCCTCACCCTCGGCGGCCAAGGGTGCCTCGGGCTGGGCCGAGGCCTCCTCGGGCTCGGGCGTGTCGTCGGTCTTGACAGAGGGTTGATGTATGTCTCTGGAGAAGACGTCCGAGGGAACAGTTGTCCGCCCCGAGGCTATTTTAGCCAGCTCATCCGCAGTCTCGTTGTACCGTTGGGCGACGTGGTTGATCTCGAGCCCGTAGAACTTGTCTTCCAGGCGCCGAACCTCGTCGCAGTAGGCCTCCATCTTCCCGTCATGGCAGTGGGAGTTCTTCATGACTTGGTCAATGACAAGCTGCGAGTCGCCATGAGCGTCGAGGTGCCAAACCCCCAGCTCAGTGGCGATGCGCAACCCGTTAACCAGAGCCTCGTACTCGGCTATGTTGTTTGACGCCGGGAAATGGAGGCGCAGCACGTAGCGGAGGTGCTTCCCGAGGGGTGAGATGAATAGCAGGCCCGCACCTGCTCCTGTTTTCATCAGCGACCCATCGAAGTACATGGTCCAGAGTTCCGGTTGGATCAGAGCTGTTGGTAGCTGGGTGTTGACCCATTCAGCCACGAAGTCCGCCAAGACTTGGGACTTGATGGCCTTCCGAGGAGCGAACGAGATTGTCTCGCCCATGATCTCCACCGCCCACTTTGCTATCCTACCCGAGGCCTCTCGGCACTGGATGACCTCCCCCAGGGGGAAGGATGACACCATAGTCACCGGATGAGACTCGAAGTAGTGTCGCAACTTTCGCCGCGTCAGAATTACTGCGTACAGTAGCTTCTGAATTTGCGGGTAGCGGATCTTGGTCTCGGATAGCACTTCGCTGATGAAGTAGACCAGCCTCTGGACGAGCAGTGCATGGCCTTCTCCTCGTCTCTCGACTACGATCGCGGCACTGACCACCTGAGTGGTTGCGGCAACGTAGATCAAGAGGGCTTCTTCCGCAGCTGGGGGCACCAAGATGGGCGCGTTTAAAAGGAGCGCCTTTAAGTTTCCGAGGGCTTCCTCGGCCTCGGGGGTCCAAGTGAAGCGCTCGGTCTTCCTTAAGAGGCGGTACAAGGGTAGGCCTTTTTCGCCGAGGCGCGAGATGAAGCGGCTCAGAGCCGCAAGGCATCCCATGACCCTTTGTACTCCTTTCAAGTCTTTGATAGGCCCCATGTTGGTGATGGCTGCGATTTTCTCCGGGTTGGCCTCGATGCCTCGCTCGGAGACGATGAACCCCAGGAGCATGCCTCGGGGGACTCCGAAGACACACTTCTCGGGATTGAGTTTCATGCCCTTCGCCCTCAGACACTTGAATGTCGTTTCAAGGTCAGAGAGAAGGTCGGAGGCTTTCTTCGTCTTGACTACGATGTCATCGACGTAAGCCTCGACCGTTTGGCCGATGTGCTCTCCGAACACGTGGTTCATACAACTTTGGTATGTCGCGCCTGCATTCCTCAAACCAAATGGCATAGTAATATAGCAGTACATGCCAAAAGGTGTGATGAAAGAAGTCGCGAGCTGGTCGGACTCTTTCATCTTGATTTGGTGATACCCTGAGTAGGCGTCGAGGAATGACAGGGTTTCGCACCCAGCAGTGGAATCCACGATTTGATTGATGCGAGGCAGAGGGTAGGGAACCTTCGGACATGCTTTGTTTAGACCAGTGTAGTCTACACACATCCTCCATTTCCCACCTTTCTTTTTCACAAGCACAGGGTTGGCTAACCATTCGGGATGGAATACCTCTTTGATGAACCCTGCAGCCATCAGCTTGTGGATCTCCTCGCCTATGGCTCTGCGCTTTTCTTCGTCGAAACGGCGCAGAGGCTGCTTCACGGGTCGGGCTCCAGCTCGGATATCCAGCGAGTGCTCGGCGACATCCCTCGGTATGCCAGGCATGTCGGAGGGACTCCGCGCAAAAACCTCGGCGTTCGCACGGAGAAAGTCGACGAGCACTGCTTCCTATTTGGGGTCGAGCTCGGAGCCGATCCAGACTTGCTTGCAGGCGTCGTTGCTTGGGTCGAGAGGGTTGGAGATCAGCGCAAGAGGCAGATGCTCCAGCCAGGCTCGGGCGGCGTCGGAGAGGAACAGGGGGAGGTTGCAGATGATGAGGTTGTCATCGTCCGTCCCACCTAGCTGGCAGGCCAGCCGGTAGTCCGCAAGCCACAGTTCCGGCCTCGTTTCCCCCGAGTACTTAGTGATGGTAGTCGGGGCTCGGAACCGGGTCGGGAACGACGCCCGTCATATGGCCCGACTGAAGGCTTGCAGACCTGGTGGTTCGGGCGAGGGGCTCCGATCCTCCCCACTATCGTAGCATCCCCCACGCCTGGGGAGCCTCGGTGCACCTTCTCGTCGAGACGGGCTCGGCGGTCGCGGCGATGGTGCTCGTTGCTGAGGCGACCTGGGGCTGCAGGCGTCGCGTCCCACGTGCGCCCGGTGTGGACCGAGGCTTCCCACATGAATCGGGAAGTCGCGGCGCGATGCTCCGGGAGGTACCCTTGCCTTCGGGAGGCAGAGCTCTCGGCCCGTCGGACCGCGGCATCCTCCAGGAGATTCTTGAGTTCTCCCTGGATACGCCGCCCCTCGGTGGTGGATGGCTCCGACATCGCTCGGAGTAGTATTGCCGCTGCAGCCAGATTCTGGCCGACCCCGCTGGAGGCCGGGGCAGCCTTGCCCTGACATCGTCAGTGATACGGCGCTGGACGTCCTGGGCCTGATGGCGCGCTTCTTCGGCCAGTGCTCGGCCTGCCCACTCCTGCTCGATGTTTTGCCGGAGCTGCACAAGTTGTCCTGCTTCCTCGTCGAGCTTGGCCTGCATCTCGCGGATTTGCTCGAGCTGTGTGTCCTGACCCCCCGCAGGGACTGGGACCACAGCTAGCTTCCACAGGATGTCAACGCGAGGCGCAGGCCCAGGGGGATCATCGTCCTCCGGCATACCGAGGTGGTTGCCTTCGTCGTGACCCCCTAGATCGACGTGGAAACATTCGCGACTTGGGCCACAACTTTCGTCGTCAAGGCTGTGGCCATCATCGGAGCAATGGGAGAGGCAGTAGTCGCATGCGGTCATGAAGTCTCGCATGGCACTGGGACTACCGAGCTCGGAGAAATCCCAACCAGAGTCGGGCTCGTCGTCTTCCTCGGAACCCGGGGGCCCGTAGGTTGAGACAGCCGTCAGTCGGTCCCAGGTCGACCACATATGGTACCCCGGAAGGTTAGGATATGCCTTTATGAAAGTGCTCACCGAAGCGGGGTCGCTTGGTGGGTCGAAGCTGAATCTAAAAGGCACAGGGTGGAAAACGAACGGTACCTCTCGATCGATGGACGGTGGCGAAGTCGCGTCGGGGACGGACTGTACCGTTATCTCAGGTACGAGGCTAACGCCCAGCAAGTCCTCCGCGAGAGTGCTGGCGTCATCTGTCCGCTTGGGGTTGGCGTGTTGCGGGGAAACAACGCTCGTCGTCGTTTCAGGCGCGAGGGCAACGCCCGACATGTCCCCCGCTGGGGTGCCAGCGTCGTCGACTCGCTCGACAGCTGACGAGATGTTGCCTCTCGCCTGACCACAGTTGCCCCGCCTCCTCCTCCTGCAGCGAGGAAGGTGACAGGACAAACCCGGATGCTGCTCTTCCGCCACGGGGGGAAGACGTCGCCGAGTCCGCCGCCGCCGGGTGGGCTGACGGCCGTCGTTATCACTGCCGCGCTGCGGGGGAAGGAGTACCATGTCGTAGCTGCCGTCGAGGGACATGAACTCGAGACTCCCGAAACGGAGCAACGTCCTGGGCTGAAGAGGTTGCTGGAGACTACCCATCTGGAACTCAACAGGAAGTTGTTCGTCAACAAGCAGCAGGCCCCTACCTGGCGCGCCAACTGTCGGTGTTTCGACTCCGGGGGGTCCCTGGACCGACGAGTAAAATTGTCGCTGCGTGCCCCAGCCCAGATGGGTTGGCGCGAGATGGAACACAAGGGGGAAAATCGCGGCTCATGTTATCCTGTGCCCAGGGGAGGATGCGCTTGCAGTAGGGGTTACAAGCGTTCGCGAGGGAGAGAGAGAGCGAGCCCGTTCGTCAGCCCGTCCTCCCGCGCGACCACCCCCCGTATGAGGGCCCTGGCCCTTCCTTTTATAGATGCAAGGAGAGGGTCCAGGTGTACAATGGGGGTGTAGCAATATGCTAACGTGTCCGGCAGAGAGGAGCCAGAGCCCTATGTACATGCCAACGTGGCTGTCGGAGAGGTGCTAGAGTCCTGCGTACGCGGTGTCGTGGCCGTCAGAGGAGCGTTTGAGCCCTGTAGAAGCACAGCTGTCGGGGCTGCTGGGACCTTGCAGTTGTCTCCTTTCTTCCGTAGGGGGCTGAGAACCACCGTCGTCATGGACACACGCGGGGAGCCATCATTACTTGTTACCGGGGCGAGCCTGGATGGGACGCCGGTCTTATTCCCCTGTAGCCTGAGCTAGCTAGGGGTAGGGTAATGATGTACCCCCTGCGGCGTGGTCGGTCCGAGCCCAAGGTCGGGCGAGGCGGAGACTCCTCCTGAGGCCGAGGCCGGGGTCGGGCGAGGACGCGATTCCTCCCGAGGTCAAGGTTGAGGCCGAGCCCTGGGGTCGGGCGAGGCGGAGACCACCTTCTGAGGCCGAGGCAGGGACCGAGCCCTGGGGTCGGGCGAGGCGGAGACTTCCTCCTAAGGTCGAGGCCCAAGGTCGGGCGAGGCGGAGCTTCCTGTTGCGCCTGAGGCTGGACTCAACTGCTGTCAGCTTCACCCTGGCGGGTGGCACAGCAGTCGGAGAGGGGCGAGCGGCGCTATTCTCCTGTCAGGTCAGTCAGTGGGAGGGCGAAGTGACTGCGGTCACTTTGACCTTGCCGACTGAGGCACACGTGTCAGGATAAGATGCCAGGCGATCCTTGCATTGAATGCGCCTGCGATACGGTCGGTTGGTGAGGCGATTTGGCCAAGGTTGCTTCACTACGAAGCCTGCCCGAGCTGGGCTTTGAGCGAGACGAGGGTGCACCCGTTGCTTGAGGAGGCCTTTGGGCAAGGCGTGAATTCGCCTAGGACTACTGTTCTCGCTCGAGGCGAGATCGCGTCCCTTGAGTAGACGAAGCCTTGACCTGAATTGCGCCCATCAGCCCCTGCAGCTTGTGCTGATGGTGATTACCAGCCGAGTTTAGGAGTGTTGGGGGTACCCCTAATTATGGTACCCGACAACCTCGCAGTGTAGGGAAGGTGTTGTCGAAATTTTGTTTTGACATACTTGTTTTCCTTTTTTTGCAGAGGGCTTCCTAGCCGTTGTGGGTTTACCTGCCTGTGTCACATCGCCACTGCACTGATGCACCACAACCCGCTATCTTGACTCCACCGCCACCTAAGGTATAACCTCGATTTCTGTATGATGGTCGTAGATCATGTAACCTAGTTAGGCGTCTCCCGTTTGAAAGAGATAAGATGTAGATATGTGGATCTTTGCATATCTACAAATGTATATGTTTCGAATTGTCCACGTTTTTGGACAGCCCACGGTTACGTAGATGAAGTTAGTTTACATGCTCTACTCTGATTCAGGACAGAGTTTCGGCGTCACCTCCCTGTTGTTCTCTGGATACACAGTCTCCCTGCTAGGACGTGTATCCAGAGAACAACAGAGAGGTGCTGTCGAAATTCTGTCTTGGATCGGAGTAGAGCATGGAAACTAACCCCATCTACGCAACTGCGGGTAGGAGTAGGACCTATCCTCACCTATTAGAAGGTAGGAACGTAGTTTACATGCATTATATGTTTATATTAGACTATACTTGGTTGTGTATGTTAGAGTATGGATGATCATGAGTGGATGTACATGGGCCATGTAAAAAGGAATGATGTCACTCCTGAATGGATTACAAAGACCGATGCTTTCTTGGAATGAGCATTTGGCGAAGCTGCTAAAGGCATGAGTCTAGTTCCATGTCCGTGCAGCAAATGTGCCAATAGGAAAAGAAAAACAAAGAAAGCCATGTGAGAACATATTTGGAAGAATGGATTTACGCCAGACTATATTCTGTGGATCTTCCATGGTGAAGTGCATCGTACGAGAGAGGAGGTGGTGAGACAACGCGTTGAGGGTTATGATGTTGATGCCGAGGTAGCAGACATGTTAAACGACTATCACGAGGAATAGTTCACCGAAGGACGTACCGAGGACGAGCTAGAGGCGACCACAAAGGCGTTCTACGACATGTTTGATGCGGCACAAAAAATCCTTCACGGCAAGACAAAAGTTTCTCAACCGAATGCCATTGGATGTATAATGGCGTTCAAGTCGCATTACATCATGAGTCAAGACGCCTTTGATGGATTGTTGATAGTTATTGGCAGTCTACTTCTGTAGGATCACGTTCTGCCAAAGAGCATATATGAGGCATAGAAACTCCTTCATGAACTCAAGATGATGTATGAGCAGAGACATGCTTGTCCGAAGGGCTGCGTCCAATTTAGGAAAGAATACGTAGAGGCAAAGTATTGTCTGAAGTGTAAATCGTATAGGTTCATGGAGGTAGAATCGGGTGATGGACAGAAGTGGCAGCTCGAAATCCTCGTTACAATCATACACCACCTTCCGTTCATACCAAAATGTCATTGGTTTGACCCTTAAGTGACGAGACAGACACATTATAATCTTGGGCTAATCGAAATTCGATAGGATTCCACCTTACTAGGAGACGATGTCTATATCATGAACCAACAGGCCACACAAGTGTATTATCTCCCATATATGTGCCAAACGAAAGAATATCTTAAGGGTTGGGATGTTGTGTATAAGGTATCACCGCATGGTAAATTACCTGTTCTAAACGATGTAGATAGTGAAATGGTTGTTGATGAGGAGGAAGATGAAGTGCAAAATGAGAATGACTTAGAATGCTTGAAGGCAATGACTATGATGGACTTGCGCCTTCATATGGTGTTGAGTATGAAATGGTTGATAGTGATGATGAGACTTATGATCCGGCTAATTTGGACACATATGAAGATTATTTTAATCGATGCAATGCTATATTTTATTTATTTCACATATGTTTCTAAATACATATTTTTTATCTAGGCTTATTTGCTTACTCTTAATTGCAGGTGGTTACACAAAGATGGTGGGCGATCGGACGAGGAGGGGGAGGAGGAGCACCCGTAGGACGGAGGAGGAGGTGCAGCAGGACGACACCGTATAACAGCAGGTGGAGCAACAAGCCGCTGTCGATGTGGCGTAGCAGGACAACGACGATGACGCTCAGCGGGACGCCTCTGGGTCTGGCGCCATAGGTTCGACGCACGTCTACTTGCGAGGTCTTGCGAGTCTCCCTCAATGACCGATACTTCGTGATAGACGCCCGCTTATTTGACCTGATGGAGAGAGGTATGTAACTTTAGATATTGTCGCTGCCTTTTCATATTATATGTTCAAATTTAAAAAATAAACTAATACCTTTTCTTAATCACTTAGACAGATCTTGGAAGGTTTTCAAGAATGTAGGTGGTCACGGCTGCAACCCCAATGGCATCCTCGGGCTTCTATGCAGGGAACTTTTTCCTAGAATTGTTGAGTATGCCGAAGTGATGGGCCCGGTCTATTCCTTCGACCACTACGATGTCGCCCCCGTTGCAGTGGTTTGGGACGACAGACAATTCAACAACAAGGCGGAGCGGGTGAAGCAAGAGTTGTGGGTAAGTCTTCCTCGCACAATATTGTTTAATACGTTGCATTCATTGCACATTCTTGAAATAATGTATGGATACATCGTCTTTGTATGCAGGATATCTTCAGCTACGAGGCTAGATACGAGGCCACGACGGATGTGGTGGCTACCATGAGCTGTAAGAAGCTCATCGTGGACATGCACTACGAGGCGTGCATCCAGGCCATCATCACTTACCACGGTTCTGTCCTTGGGGAGAAGGTGAGCAAGAAGGACGCCTGGACCATGTACTCCGGACCAGTACTTGTAGGTAAATATAGAACATTAATATTGATATTAAATATGTTTAATTTTATCTTTTGATATGTTGTGTAATTGTTTTCTTTGGAGATTATTCCTTATTGGTGTGCTGCGCATCCTAAGTGCTTGGAGCAGATGGTGCAAAGGTGGTGCTAGACCGAGTGGGACAAGGTACACAACGCTAGCTGGGAATGACGTTTGATGATGCAAGGTCCCTCCCACCATCAAGGCAGCCACAACCTCGGTAAATACATAAAAGCATGTGTACCCACTTTCTTTAATTTAGTCTAACTTTCGATTAGTCATGATTTCTAACCATCTCGTTGGTTTTCTCGCAGTCGTCGTCACATGGTGGCCAGCCTAGCTCAATCTTCTCGACGTATGCTATGGCCCACAAGGGCAAGGCGACGTCTGATGTCACCTACAACTTGGAGGACAAGCCTGAGGATTATAGCAACCTGCCGTCCACAGCCGTCTCAGTGAGTACACTGTCATGGCAAAGGAGGTACATGGGCCAGATTACAATCCGAGGACTAAGGACATTGATGGAGATGTCCTCATGAGGGTTGTAGGAGGCAAGAGGTGTGAGCGATATTGGATTGCTGATGGGGCAATCAACTCGTCCTCCACTCCCTCTCTGTCTCATGTGCGAGCAAGGAGCATGAGTGCGAGCCTAGCCATAAAACCTCGGCAGGACAGCTCCCAACATTGTATCCCTGAACTCCAGGTTAGTGCTTCTGTGCCTCGTCATTCATTGAGTTATATACCTTCTCTTTGCATTATTATAACATTGGGGTAAAATATTATAGGCCCAGTTAGAAGAAGAGGGAGGGAATGCATGGAGAGGGAGGCGAGGATGAGGACGGAGCGGGCGACTGGCTTGGCGAATCAGTAGAGGATGGCAGAGATGTTCCACTACATGTAGAGCCTTGGCGCTGCATAGGGTCTTGCTCCACCACCTCTGTTGTTCCCTCCAGCTGACCCTGCTCAGTTCCATACTCCTGTGAGTATCAAATTTTTAGTCCTACATGATATATATTCATCTGGTCTCACAAATGCATTCTCTTCTCTGTGCAGGGATAATCGGCGACATCAAATAACCCTCATGGATCGTCCAGCCCTTCGCTGAAACAGTCCATCCGCCCACCTCGTTGATAACCTCATAGTGATGATTGAGACTTATGTTTGCGAGTGTTGGTGATATTTGTGTTTGTTAAACTTGTTGATGTTGATAATACTTGGTGAGACTTCCGTTTGTGAAACTTGTTTGATGTGGTGATATTTGTGAGATATATGGTGTTGGTGATACATGTCTTGATTATGTCGTATATGTGATGTCAATTATATATATCTTTTGTTTGTTTAGATGGAATAATAAAAACAAATAAAAAGGGTTTTTCTGGTCAATTTGCTGAGTGTTACACTCGTCAAAGAGATTCTTTGCCGAGTGCGATGACCAAAGCACTCGACAAAGAAGACACACCTAGGAACCAATAAAGTTGCTTTGCCGAGTGATGTGGTTGCAGCACTCGGCAAAGGAACTGGCAAAGAGGCCCACTGGAGCCTTCTTTGCCGAGTGGCAGTCCAATAGGCACTCAACAAAGGGAGCTTCTTTACCGAGTGCCTCCCGGAGCTCTCGACAAAGGGACTGGCTAAGGGGCCCACTGGAGATTTCTTTGCCGAATGTCAGGCCAACAGACACTCGGTAAAGAACTCTTCTTTGTCGAGTGTCATAGAGGACACTCGGCAAAGGCTCCATCATCGTTCTTTGTCGTCGTGACAGTAACTTTTGTTTGCCGAGTACCGGATGGAACTCGGCAAAGTCTTTGTCGAATGCCCGATAAAATGTACTCGACAAAGAAGTTGTTACCGATGTACAGTTCGTCGAGACTTCTTTATAGAGAGTCACACTCGGCAAAGATTTTACCGAGAGTTTTCTAGGCTTTGCCACTCGGCAAAGCAGATGTGTACGATAGTGAATAACATGCAACTTCTAGCAAAGTATATGACAACTAGTTATTGCTAGTTTCTATATATAATTGGGTAGTCCTCTCTTAAATGAGATATTTATTCAAACATCATTATATTTTTTTACTTTCAAATTTCAAATTATTAGTATATGTATATATTTACAATATCTCTTCTTTATGTAACATAAACAAACACGACTTTGCTAGGGCTCCGCCTCCTCTAAAAATAGTTTCGGCTTTGGGTTCTCTGGCTCTTTGGCTTCTCTGAAGGAGCCAGAGCTATTTTGCAATTCGTTTGGCAAAATATTTTCCCCTATGTTTTTTGAATGATGTATGAGAAAAAATAGGAGCTGCTAGAAGGCACGTTTTTTGTGCTCTTGTTCCCAACAAAAGAACGACTCCAGCTCTTAGAGGACTATCGATGAAGTCATTTTTGTGACCATTTGCTAGGCTTCACTATAAGCTCGAGCTGGAGCCGTCTAAAGAGACATGCCAAAGAGACCTTAAGTTCAAATTATCCATACTCTACTTTTTTAATATTCCGTACTCGAGGGGAAATTTATTCGCTCACGCTTGCTAGAGGAAGTGACACATGAAGAAACTGATATCTTAATCAGTAGTTCAGTACCAATAACTCAATGATCCTCGATGTTAAACAAACTACTTGAATCCATATTTCCTACAACACACTTTGTATTAGTTTTATTCTAAATCAATTATTTATATTTTTATTAAATAACTTATGTAACTTCATGACATAAGATTTATATTTTGAAATTTACTATGATAAATGCTTGTGTAATACCATGGGAAAACCGTTCGTTCCTTAGTGAGTTGGCGTGGTAAGAGCATCTCCAAAAGACTCTTTATTATTTACTCTCTGTTTGACTTTTTATTTGTCTCTCTATAAATATTAAACTCTATATATACCATCTCATTCCAACAGACTCTCTAAAATGCAATTTAGCTTGGCTAGCGAGAGTTGCTAGGCAAATTTGGCTAGTGAGGGAGTTAATTTAGAGAGCCAGATAGCTTAGTAAGTTAAATGGCTACTCTGTTGAAGAACTATTATGCTATTAATTAGTTAAATTTTAGCTTGATAAGTTATTTAGCTAGTTTATTAGAGATGCTCTAAGACCGGCAAGCTAAAGATAGATCACCAGTTAGAGTCAACGCGACAACAGCGAGAGAGAAGTTACCGTGCTCGTTCATGGCGTGGTGGACGAGCGGCATGGCTCTGGGCACGATGGCGTGGCAGCCCGGCGGTAGGGGCGGCCTGGACCTGGCCTCGCGGGCGAGTCGATCGGACAGCGGCGCGTCGCCGGCCAGCGGGCGGTACGCCGTGCCACGGATACCCTGCGCCCGCAGCGCCCGTTCCAGGCGCCGCGGCTTCAGCCACGCCCACTCCGCCGCGCGCGCGGCACACCACGCGACGACGACGGCAAGGACCGCGCACAGCGGCAGCAGTTGCTGCACCTTCCACGGTGAAGAAGGCTCGCCGAGCAATCCCTCTGGCACGCTCGTCGCCATGACTCGGGCGCTTGGCTAGCCGCCAGCCACTTGGGGGAAAAAATTCTAAGCTCGTGACTTTTCTGTGTGCAGCGGAAGGGGAACCGAACGGAGATAGCTGCTCGCCATCGCCGTCGTCCTATACGCTTAGACCGTCTCCAGCCCCTAAATCCCATCCCTAAATAAATATTTTTCATCCTTTACAGCACATTATAAAAGATTATGTCATATATATTTTCTCCGTCTCCAACAACCTAAATTCAGTCCTCTAAAACTACAATATTTATTTGTTTTTTCATTACACACTAATTCAAATAAATCATGCACAAAATGGGTTTTTAATTTATTTAGAATTTATTTTTTAGTCAAACATGTGTAACATAATATTCATTTCGAAAAAAAAATATTTTTTTTAATTATATTATGCATTCTGACTTCAAATGTCGCATTTCTAGTTGTTGTCCTTTAAACGGCACGAGTTTTTAGCATGTCGAAATATCCCTTTGCAAATATACTAGCTTGCACCGTAAGCCACGACACTTCTTGCAGAAGCCATCACCTGGCTTCTTTAGGATGCCACCACGTTGGCTTCACTCGAAGCATATTCGTTCTATAAATAAGCACCCACGTTTCAACACTACAATTTCACTACAGTTGCGGAGCTCCACTACAATGAACCCGTACTTAGAATCCAATGTTTTTCTTATGATGGCACAAGAAATGAAAGAGGAAGAAGAAGAGTTGGAGGTTGCGACATACCTACACCTTAGGAGGCAACATGTATGCAACGAGCGTCGTTATGGTGGTTCTATTCCCGGTCGTGTTCGGATCCACCGTGACCATATGAGTGGCGATGCAAGAATCCGAGCAAACTACTTTTGCGCGCAACCTGTGTACACGGATGCTCAATTCTAGAAGAGGTATCTCATATTTTTCATACCCACATTCTTTGTTACGTTTACTTAACGTGATCGAGCCTCACTGATGAGTACATGGATATCAACTATATGGTCAAGGCCCAATCAATCATAGAATCCCAAGCTCAAGGGGAGTTGAAATCCAGTTTATCGCGAATCCGGTTCGGACTGCAGGAGTGGATCTCGCGAAAATGGACAACCAAGCTACATACGAACTCCATTTTCGACGTTCTAAATATCGTTGGAAAGCTAAGAAGATAAGATTTCTAACCTAACTAGTACCACATCAATATACAGTTGGAGCTGATCAAAATCGTCATAGCAAGATAATGTCCAGAATCTGCCAGAAATCAGCGGCGCATGTTTTTAGGCCTAGAGGTCTTGTACATCCTAGGGTTGCTCGACAACCCCTTTGCCCACCGCCTGAGTCGAGGATGACTCCAATTCAAGTGGGAGAGAATGATAAGGACATCACTCCCATACAAACAATGCATGAACCGACAACACGAGAACATGCACGAAAGCTGAATCTCCAAGTTCGTTCTAACCTAGTCAATTGTATTTTAGAGCTTACGCTTGGTGCCATGGATATTTAATAATTAGAACTTTGGAGAGGACCATCAAGGACTTGGAAAAGGCTAAGGTGTCGAGGAGGAGCAGCAAGGGCGTCCACAACAGGAATGAGATCAAGTCCGACTCGACTGCGATCCTATCTCGGGTTCCAGGACCCATCTGCACTAAAATGGACACCCACGACGCCCCCGAACACCGATTGCGACGGACTTGATATGGTTGGAAATATAAAAAAAATATCTAACCAATCTAGCTGGTCCCACCTTAAAATTCATTAAGACTCAATGGGAATCGTCGAAATAAGTCAGTGCTCAGATTCTGTTTTGGTGCTGCGACACCGTCTATTGGGTCGTTCCATCGTTGGGCCGTGTATCGTGTTGGAGCCCATTAGGGGTACCTCCAGGGGTTGTGCACACCCCTAACCTATATTTTAACAGCAGCCACTGCCACATTAGGGTTTATGTTTTGCTTAGATCAAATTCGTCATAGAACAGTATCATCGTTCATCAGTTTTTGAGACCCCACCTTGTAATCAATGCAGTTTTGATTGCGTTCTTCCTGTTCTTGCTTGTGTTCTTGATTGCGCTTGCAGGGATAAGGCTTCGTGGCAAGGTCACTCGTGTGTCACGAGTGATAACCAATGAAGCAGTGGTATAGTGATTGCAAGGATCCATTCGCTCGGAGCCTTGGATCATCAACGTCAAGATCTCCACCCAATCAAGTTATCATACCTCACGAAAGATCGGGCCTCGTCCTCTATCACTCATAGTCACTGTCATTTCCATTCTAGGTTTCGCATGCGTCGCCATGTGTTTGAGCGCCTCGTTGATGCTGTGAAACAAGTCAATCCTTACTTCGTTCAGCGCCCAAACTATGCAACAAGTCGATCCTTACTTGGTCTCTCTGCCCTGCAAAAAGTTGTTGTCGTTGTTCGTATCCTTGCTTACAGTATTCCTACCGATGCCGTCGACGAGTATGTACGCATTGGTAAATCCACCGCCCATGAGGCCTTGAAACACTTTTGCATGGTCATCCAAACCACATTTGGTGGTTACTATCTCAGGGCACCTACCGCTGCAGATATCGCACGCCTCCTCCAAGTTGAAGAGTCAAGAGGCTTCCCTAGTATGCTTGGTAGTGTCAATTGCATGCATTGGGAGTGGCGTAACTGCCCAACCACTTGGAAGGGAATCTTTACTGGTCACGGTAAACACCCAACCATGATCCTTGAAGCAGTTGCCTCATATGACCTCTAGATATGGCATGCGTACTTTGGTATGCCCGGTAGCTGTAGCGACATCAACATTCTTCAGCGTTCAAACATTTTCAAAAGCCATCTCACCGGTGACAGTCCTCCTGTTACTTTCTCCGTCAATGGGCACACGTACAACATGGAATATTACCTAGCAGATGGTATTTATCAAGACAATTCGTCATCCATATGATGTTAGGACCCAACACTTTGACACCATTCAAGAGTCTGCTAGAAAAGATATCGAACGAACTTTTGGTGTGCTCCCGAAGCGATGGGTTGTAGTCCGTGGACCTGCATATGGTTGGTCTCCAGAACATATTAGGGACATAATGAAAACTTGTATCATCTTGCACAACATGATAGTAGAGGACGAAGGTCCATCGGTTTTGAACACAAGCTTCGACGACATTAGAGTATTGACAAACACTACTCATGGTTCAATGGCCAAGCGTAATGCTTACATCAACAAACGCTACGAGGAATTGCAAGACCCAGTGAAATATACTCAGTTGCAGGTTGATATTATCCACTACCACTGTGTGTGGCTTGGCTCCAGAGTTGCTTAGGTTTGAAGTTTTCGTATCCAACTTAAATAAAATGACGACATTGTACCAAATGTCGTAGTGTCAGTTATCGTAGTGTTTAGGAACTTTGTCAAAGTTTGCCAGCACTTGTGTCATGTGTGTTTATGTCATGTGTGTTTTCTTGTGTGCAATGTGTCATACGATGTCGAAGCATTGTGATGTGTCAATGTGTAATGGTGAATCTATGCAATAACAAAAAAATGTCTAATATCGTTCACCAACATTACAATGTTCAAGCAACACGTACTGAAAAATGTCAAGTTCCAAACAATTACGACAACAGGTTATTGATCCGCACATGGAGTTATGCTAAAACAGAAATAAGAACATGACCTCAAACAAACTGACGTACTCAACCAGGAACAAAAATACACTTCGTTCGGTACTCACTTGCTTGATGATGAGTTTCTAGTGACCCTTGCCAATATCTCTTTTTTGCTTGGCCTCGTAGTATTGTCAAAGTAGAGTGTTACATTTAGTAAGATCCATGCTTAGGATCATTACCTCCTCTTCCTTGTCCTCTAATTTCTGGCGATCCATCCTAACTTTCTCGAGGTTTAGCTTCTTCCTCCCTAAGATCAGTTTCTGCCTCTCGTTTTTGTTCATGGACTCCAACTTCCTTTCCTCAGTTGACGCTACTAATTTGTACACGGACAATCATTCCAAAGATATGTCACCCATCTGAGTCATGTACTCTTAATCTGTGATATCCTGGCCCCTGGGATGGTGATATCCTAGCCCAAGGTTTAATAGAATTAATAGAGTATCCATACCAACAAGCTGCATCTTCTTTTTCGGAAGCCTATCACGAAAGAATCTCCAAGTTAAGCGTGCATGGCTTGGAGCAATTTGGGATGGGTGACCGACCGGGAAGTTTTCTTGGGTGCGCATGAGTGAGGACAAAGTGCGCATAAAAGACCCGTATTGGTCTGTGGGGACAATATATGATCCTAGCGAGCTACCAGTCCTGAGATTGGACGGAGTGTTACATAATCAGTCAAAGTTGTGTCCACAGATCTTTGCTTCTTTGCCTTTTCTTTTGATGAATCACGACCCAGTGGCCTCTTCGAAGTGAAGCTTGATGGAACAGATTCATCTACATCTAGGTCAACAGTATTGGATTGGGTTGGAATTGGGTTGGGGGGAGGATTTTGGTGACCCATGTGCTGGTCCATCCATTTTGGTTGATCCGTCAAGATCGCCCAACAATGCAAGAAATGGAAGGGCTTCTTTTCAATAGTAGAAAACCTAGTGGATGCAAGAGAAGTCTACACAAAACATGATTAGCGAGCTACATTAAAAACTAAGGCCATTGGGTGCAAGAGAAGTCTATAAAAACACATGATTACCAAGTCATACCTTGTCTGCATTAGCAAGGCCACTAGGGTTCTATCGAAGCACATCACTCATGTAACCAGCATAGATAGAGCAATGTGTTTTGATATTATCCCACCTGCTCATCAGAGATTTCATAGACCTTTCTGGCATTGATCATCATCTTGAGTTGCATGCCTCTCCAATTTGATTCCAAAAACCTTGATACTTCTGACCTGTGTTAACTATGGGGTCACAATTCATAGAAAGCCAAGCATGACAAACCCTCATGTCCTCCTCGGATGAGAAGTTTGCTAGCTTAGTACGTTGACCACCCTTCTTCACTCTAGGTGCAGGTGATGACCCCTCTACGGGTATATCCAGCTAAGGAGGAGCAAACCCAGCGTTTTCAAACTGATTACCATCTGCTTGGGTGAGGAAACTGCCATGTTGGTCACTTGCTCTCAAATGCTTCGGCTTAAGAGCAAGGCAACACAAAAAATGTTAAACATCAAAGTCCTTCGTCCTTTGGAGCATTATTTCCCTTAGGATATAACTACTCTTGGACAAAGGTTACGAAGAACATACCTTCGTAAGTTCAACATATAAAAATGAGGAGGAAATAATATGAAGTATAATGAACAGTATGAACAATTAAATATGTTGTTATTATTGAATTATTTCTATTTTATTACTATGAACAAATAGAAATAATAACTTATTACCAGCATACCTTCGGCTTGAAGGAAGATAAAGAGTACAAATGTGACGCAAAAGCAAATGCCAAGTCAGCGTGAACAGTACGGGAGTACTGTTCATCTATTTATAGGCACGGGTCGCAGCCCATGTAAAATTACATCCAGGCCCTTTGCATTTGCTAATAACTCTATAGTAATTCATCGGGGTCTAGATAGCCTTTTCCTCTTTAAGTCGATTTCCTTTTTCCTGTCATCATGTCGAAGCTCCCTTGCGCACAGCTTCGGCTCTGTTCCATTCTCCGTTTCCCTTGTGCTTCTTCATATTGTGATTTTGACTCAAGTCCGAAGGGTCCAAGTCCGAAGGTACCTGCTCATGTATTATACTCCAGAAACATTGTTAAATCACGTTTTTGAGGACCTTCGGAAGCCGAAGGCCCCCAACAGTAGCCCCTCGCAATATTAATTTGTTAGGATGATAAATTCAGATTGCGATATGGACGAAGTCCCTAAGCCGAAGGTTCGAAAAAACACCTTCCTTATGCTAGAATAGCAATAGTCAATGACAAGCGGGACCCTCCCACTTGCAACGCCCTAGGCGTATAAATATGTTCCGACTTTTTAGAATGGCACGCTTTCTTGCCATCTGCTTTGCCTACTCAAATACTCTTTGCCTACAAATGCTTGACCAACTTTTTAGATTTTTTAGCTTTGGCCCTAAGAGCACATTTTCAGCATTTTCGAAGAGATGTCTCAGGAAAAGAAAGCTGTTGCTGAAATGAAACTGAGCCTTTCTGAGGAGAAGAATCTGGGCTTCCTTGAATCGATAGCGAGAACAAATACAGAGAAGATTACTAGAGAAATTTTAGAAGGCTTATCTGAAGATACCGGTGAGAGTGACAGTTATGATGTAGAAAGTGGGGGTGAAGACTTCGAAGATCGACCGTGGCGACCAAGTCACACAGTCTTCGGAAAATCGAGTATTAAACATAGTCATCTTGATAACATGAGGGGGAGATATTTTCGAGACATGTCTACTGTGAGGGCAGATGACAGAGAGAGGACTGTGCCTACTCCCGAAGAGAATGAAGTCGTGATCTTCCGAAGCTTTTTAAAAGCTGGGCTTCGGTTCCCCTTGAACAAATTTGTGGTTGAAGTTCTGAAGATATATCAGGTCTACCTTCATCAACTTACTCCCGAAGCAATCATAAGAATGGGAATATTCGTATGGGCCGTGAGGAGCCAGGGTTTGGAGCCAAATGCCAAAAGTTTCTGCAATATGCATGAACTATTGTATGAGACAAAACCCTGGGGTAAAGAGCAATATCATAACAATTTTGGCTATTATAGCTTCGGTGCTCACTCTGGGTCAAGCTGTCCCGTGCCAACTTTTCGAAAGAGATGGCCTGGAGATTGGATGAAGGAATGGTTCTATGTGAGAAACGATTTGAAGGCACGAGAAGATATTAAGGATATAATCATGCGCCCTATCTGGCAGCGCTTCGGCCTCCGGAAACCGAAGGTGGATATTGACGAGGCAGCCGAAGAATGCCAGAGGGCCTTCGGCGTAGTTTGCTCTTTCATCAGGACAAGGGATTTAATCCAGGAGCACATAGCCTTCAGAGTATGGCCACTTGTAGAAAAGTGGGAAATGCCAAAGGATACTATCACCAAGTCTGACGAAGGTGGGTTGATTAGGATGAAGTTCACCTTCAGATACGAAGGTAAGTTTGTTGAGCCAGATGATGATTGGTTGAAATGCATTGAAGCTACAAGCGATGAACTGCTTGGGCCATACTCGAAGGCAGAAGATACTACGTTATCTGCGGCCTTCGGAGGCCGGAAGAAGAAAAGGCTCAACCGAGTTTTTGATGCTATTGGGTTCATATACCCTGACTACCGCTACCCGCTACGGGGGCGAAAGAGAAAAGATGTAACTTCCGGGAAAGATGCTGCTTCAGCTGCTCCAAGCGAGCCTGCGCCGAAGAGAAAAAAGGTGAAGGTCCTTACTCACCGACCGCGCTTCATTGAACCGGCCATAGTGCCCGAGTTTGTCGGTGAGACCTCTTCGGCTGCTGAAGCCAAAGAGCCTACACCTGCGCAGAAAATTGACGAGCTGACTGCAACGCCGAAGACTGAAAAAATTGAAGAGCCGAGAGCTGAAGGGACAAACACATCAGAAATTTTAAGTCCTTCGACAGAAGTTGAAGTACCAAAAACCCAAAAAGGTCCAACAATGACCCCCAAAAGAAAAAGGATGGTTAATGTTTTGGATGTATTGGAGACAAGAAAGTCTTCAAGCACTACTCCGAAGAAAATTGCCGAAATTCCCAAAGTGCAAATTGAGACAACAGCCTCTGAGGCCGAAGCTACAAAGCACCAAGCTGAGACTGAAGCTGGGCCTTCAGAGCCTGCCAAGATGAAATCCTTGGAAACCATAGAAAAAGAAACAGAAGCGACAGAACAAATTTTGGCTGAAGAAACTGCCACTGCCACCCCCGAAGCATTTTCCGAAGCTCTCAATTATATTTTACGACATGCTTCGGGGAAAAAGTTGACTGAAAAAGAAAAGCAAGAGGCTCAGTTCTATACCCAAAAATTGAAATATTCGAAGGGGGCATTGATTTTCAATGGCAGCGGAGAAGAAGACTTCTTATATTGTCTCCCAGACAGCAAGGAGATTTCTGTCTGCCGGGAGATGGGAAGAAGCTTCGGATTCCCGACGCTAGAGGACGGGCTCTCAGTGTTATCTAAAGATGAATTGGCCGACATCTTAGCGTACAACAGCTTAAAGGTGAGAGAATAAAATTTTAGTGCTTAAAAACAAGATTTTTTCGTTTGCTTATACTTAACACCATACTTCTTTTGCAGGGCCTTATTCTTAGCAACGCCCTCAGGGCGCAAAAAAGCGCTGAAGACGAGGGATATACCATGGCCTTGAAAACCTTCGTTCCGAAGTAATTGAGCTAAGGAACGAAGGTCTTGAAAAAGACAAAATATTAAACTCATTGATAAGCACGATAAAAGAAGACGAGGCTACTTCGAAGGCCCAAGCCGAGACCCAGAAGTGCGAAATTGAAGATCTTCGGAAACAGCTGGCAGAAGAAAAATTAAAATGTGCAGTTGCCAAAGCTGATCGAGACGCCAGTGAATACTGGAAAAATTACTGGGAAAAAACAGTTGTGGAGCTTCGTTCTTCAAAAGAAAGATGCTATGAAGAATCTATGGCATGTGTACAAAAGATAAAAACCAGCTTCGCCAATATTGGCGCATACTCAAATGAGGACAACTTCGTAGTAGGCGACCCCGAAGGTCCAATCGAATGGATCAAGGGTGAAGCCGAAGCCTTTGAGGAAGTTTTGGGTGGCCGCGGAGATGTCTGCGCCTTCTCAGGTGCCAGGGGAATTGCAGCCATCTTAGAGAAGGCAGGATGCAAGCATGTGAAAATCTTGGCCCAAGCCAAAGCTGCATTTTCTATTGAAGATACAAAAAACCCTTTCGCCGAGGCAAGCTTAATTGGCGGAAAGTTTTTTACTGACATCTGGGAAAACGGTGGCCGAGAGATGGCCCACAAAATTATAAGGAGAAGTGAAAAAGATACCCACGAAACTAGAGAAGCAGCAAAGGCAGTTGAAAAAACTGTAGAACTTGAAAGGCGGATAGGTATTGTCTAATTGCTTTTGACTTTATGCTTTATTATTGTGACTTCGAACTTATTCATGTTTTATATTGCAGCCGAATTACCTCCTCCCCCGGAGCCCTTCGGGTCACAGGCCGACCCCGAAGCAAAAAAGGAAGATGAGATTACTAAGATGGCCGAAGCTATTATGGATAAAGTTGTTTTTCAACTACTAAACGAAGCTGCAGAAGTAGTTTTATAAGAAGAATAGCTATTGTTGTAAAAACATTTGGAATATTGATGTAATATTTGCTGAACAAAGTGTGTAATATTCTATAGTTTTGAAAGTAATATATAAGCTGTGTGTAATTCGGTTCTTTACGATGCATGAAACTTTACATACATACCGCTTTTGAGCCTTTGGCGAAAAAACACCTTCCCTTCTTTTCATGCTTCGTGAAGAATATCCATGTCCGTAAAAATATTATGCTTCGTAAGCAATAGAACTCTTCTGATACTAAAGTTGACGAAACTGTACATCTTCAGACTTTGTTTTGCGCCTTGTCACAATTTCTTTGAAACAATTTCTGAAGATTACCATTGTATTCCCTTCTTGTGCCATTAATGCAATGTGATGTATGATGTCATGTTATGCGAATGATGTGATGATGCTATGATATGCAAAATGATATTTGTGCCGAAGATACACATACGTTCCCACAGTAGGACACAATCTCTTTGCCGTTTATCTTTCGGCTTCACCGCTTATTTTTCGGTGTATCAGCGTTGACTTTTCGCTGTAAGCCTCCCTTAGGAGCTTATTCGCCTTTTGTTTCGGCGGTATCGGCGTTTATTTTTCGCTGTAAGCCTCCCTTAGGAGCTTCTTCGCCTTTTATTTTGGCGGTATCAGCGTTTATTTTTTGCTGTAAGCCTCCCTTAGGAGCTTCTTCGCCTTTTATTTTAGCGGTATCAGCGTTTATTTTTCGCTGTAAGCTCTGCATTCTCTTTGGAACGACTTTTGTTGCTTCGTCAAAACTTGCAATGCGTTCCTTAAAATGACTTTTTGTTGCTTCGTCAAAACTTGCAATGCGTTCTTTAAAACGACTTTTTGTTGCTTCGTCAAAACTTTTAGAACTTCGTCGGTTTTTGAAGAAGGTATATTACATTATGATAATGACGAAACTATTACAAGAAATTGAAAACAACAAAAGAACTAAGTTTTCAATGATTGCTCTTTATTGAAAAAGGTAAATGATAACAAATGTAAAAACTGTTTCAGAGGTAGGATATATCTTAGTAGATGTGCTTTGATTCTGGCACAGTACTGTTGACTGTGTGAGCTTCGGACTGCTCCCTGAAGTCTCGCTGCTGGTGAGTGTGCTGGCTCCCTTCTGGCTGCTGGCCTTGGGGATAAGCGGGTTGCATTGGTGGTGGAGGTGGAGGCTGTTGCCAAGATGCCTGAGGTTGGCTTGCCAAAGCAACAGAAACTGCAGGATGGTTACCCACATACTCTGGAATGTACGGTGAGTGGTACGAAGCAGTATGCATAACCTGCTTCGGCTGGCTCTGTTGGGCTGCAGCTTCTGCTATCTCTTTCTGTTTCTGGATGGTGACATGGCACATCCTGGTAGTATGGCCCTTGTCCTCACCGCAGAATAGGCAATAAATTTTTCTGGGCTGATCCTCAAACCTTCCTCCGAAGCCCCTAGCGCCTCTGCCCCTTGGAGCTGGGGGCTGAGGGTAGCTCTGTTGCTGCCCCGAAGCCTGGGAGGAATACTGCGGCCTCTGTTGCTGACTTCCCTTGTCGTCATTCTGAGTAGAGTGGATTGATCTGACGTGCCTAGGGTGGACTCTCCCTCCGAAGCCCCTAGTCATTTCGGAGAACCTGTAAGCTTCCTCCCTTCTTTGTCGAAAGTCATTATCTGCGCAGATATATTCATCCATCTTCTGAAGCAGTTTCTCCAGGGTCTGAGGGGGTTTCCTGGCGAAGTATTGGGTTGTAGGTCCTGGCCGAAGCCCCTTAATCATGGCCTCAATAACAATTTCATTGGGCACCGTTGGCGCCTGTGCCCTCAGTCGTAAGAACCTTCGGACATACGCCTGAAGGTATTCTTCGTGATCCTGAATGCACTGGAACAAAGCTTGAGCAGTGACCGGCTTCGTCTGAAACCCTTGGAAGCTGGTGATGAGCATGTCCTTCAGCTTTTGCCATGATGTAATTGTTCCTGACCGAAGAGAAGAGTACCAGGTTTGTGCAACATTTTTGACTGCCATGACGAAGGATTTCGCCATGACTGCAATATTGCCACCATATGAAGATATGGTTGCTTCGTAGCTCATCAGAAATTGCTTCGGATCTAAGTGTCCGTCATACATTGGGAGTTGAGGTGGTTTGTAAGACGGGGGCCAAGGTGTAGCCTGCAGTTCTGCTGACAGAGGAGAAGCATCATCAAAAGCAAAATTTCCATGATGGAAATCCTCATACCAGTCATCCTCGTTGACGAAGCCCTCTTGGTGAAGCTCTCTGTACTGGGGCCTTCGGTTCTGCTCATCTTGAGTAAGATGATGAACTTCTTCAGAGGCTTCATCTATCTGCATTTGTAGGTCAGCTAGCCGAGCCATCTTTTCCTTCTTCCTTTGCACTTGCTGATGCAGCATCTCCATATTCCTGATTTCTTGGTCCAAGTCGTCCTCCTGAGGCATTGGACTGGTGGCCTTCCTCTTCTGGCTTCGGGCTTCCCGAAGAGAAAGGGTCTCCTGGTTCGGGTCCAGCGGCTGCAAAGCGGTAGCCCCTGTTGCTGAAGCTTTCTTTGGCGGCATGACAAAGGTCGATGCTTGCCGAAGGTGGTCAAAAAAGGGTTCACCGGAGGTGGGCGCCAATGTTGGTCACTTGCTCTCAAATGCTTCGGCTTAAGAGCAAGGCAACACAAAAAATGTTAAACATCAAAGTCCTTCATCCTTCGGAGCATTATTTCCCTTAGGATATAACTACTCTTGGACAAAGGTTACGAAGAACATACCTTCGTAAGTTCAACATATAAAAATGAGGAGGAAATAATATGAAGTATAATGAACAGTATGAACAATTAAATATGTTGTTATTATTGAATTATTTCTATTTTATTACTATGAACAAATAGAAATAATAACTTATTACAAGCATACCTTCGGCTTGAAGGAAGATAAAGAGTACAAATGTGACGCAAAAGCAAATGCCAAGTCAGCGTGAACAGTACGGGAGTACTGTTCATCTATTTATAGGCACGGGTCGCAGCCCATGTAAAATTACATCCAGGCCCTTTGCATCTGCTAATAACTCTATAGTAATTCATCGGGGTCTAGATAGCCTTTTCCTCTTTAAGTTGGTTTCCTTTTTCCTGTCATCATGCCGAAGCTCCCTTGCGCACAGCTTCGGCTCTGTTCCATTCTCCGTTTCCCTTATGCTTCTTCATACTGTGATTTTGACTCAAGTCCGAAGGGTCCAAGTCCGAAGGTACCTGCTCATGTATTATACTCCAGAAACATTGTTAAATCACGTTTTTGAGGACCTTCAGAAGCCAAAGGCCCCCAACATGCCATATTGTGCCATTACTTGGTTCCAGTCTGTACCCATGTTGTACATACAAGGGAGGCACATGAAATTAGTTATGAAAAGGCACAATTGTTCAAGTGTCATACAAACATTGGAAAGAAATAGAATCATGCTTTGGATTTCTTTTGAAGACAGATACAACATGTCACAAGTACACAATACTAGATATATTGCAAAGTTGTCAACATAAAAGATACAATCACAAGATTACATAGTTTCAAATAGTACGAACACATGGAAGATAGGAATACCTAGTGCTAGACAACCTAGGTACTTTGTTCACATGCCAAAGAGTTCTACGACTTGAACATTGAACAACCATAAACCATCCTTGATTCCAAACTGCTAAACTTTATTTAACTCAATGCTAATACAGTAGGGATAGGTGTCATCGGTAGAGTAGTCACGCCCGTTGTCGTAGCCGATTATGTCATCATAGTTGATCTCTGAACCATAGTCAATGAGAATCTCATCATCTGGATCTGACGCTTCAGCATTCTCTGGATGGTCCATGTGCTCCACCTCTCGGTCTGTTTGCAGTGCTAGCCGATCAAGGTCCTTGGCGAGGTCCTCGATCTCAACTAAAACCCAGTTCGTTTCATTCAGGAAGGGCGAGTTCACTGGTAGGAAGGCACCGTGGCTGACATCGACGATGTTGGCACAATGCTGCTCCACAACTCTGATTAAAGTAGCTAGTACTTTTTAGAGCTTTTCGTTCTCCAAATCGATGGTATACTTGAAAGAGATTGGTCAGTTAGTTAGCAACTCCTAGTTGCTAAAATCTAATCACCGAACAGGGTCCCAAGCACCTCGTTGTGGCCATAACACAGGGAGTAACCTCAGTAAAATTTTATTATCACACAAAAACTACTTCAGTTTGTTGGCCACATCATCATATATTAACAAAAAATATTTTCATGTAAACACTGGAATAGATCAGAGTGATACATCACCAGTTCCTACTCCCTACCGTAGATGATACATATTGGTTACTTTTAACGAAATGTTGAGCCAGTTTACACAATCACCAATAATTGTAACCCGAAACCAACGAAACATGAATGCATATATGTTTTCGTGTATAGTGTAAACCATGAGCAACAAAAGGTATGGTTAAGGATATTGTACAAACTACAGAAGGTGTAGCTTTGAACACCAAATTCTTGAACTATCTTTGGAATCTGTGATTCACCAAACCAAAACATGGTCATGTAAAACAATCAACCCAAACATTTGTGCTTTTTAATTTCATCATGTGTTGGTAACGAAGGTGTAACCTAATTTTATGAATAGATTCAAATCAAAACCCTAAACCGCACTCTGGATCTAGATGACTTGCAAAAGATGAAGTTTAAACGACGATAAACCTAAGGATCCGCATGCAGAAACGAAGGTTGTACCTTGTTCTCTTCGGATCTAGAGCGGTGGAGCGAATTGATGACGATGATGACGGGGGCAACAAGTTGCGCTTGCATTTCTCGGCACCAACCTTTTTTTCATTGCCGTGGGACGTCGTAGCCTTTTGGCGATAGTGATTCGATGTCGAGAAACGGCGCCGCTGGCTCTCCACGTAGGCGTCCTCCTTGCTTCCACCCATTCGGAGCGTCCGCCGCCGGACCCACCCGCCCACGGCCTCTTCGAACCTAGCTTCAGTGCCTCCTCTGACGAACCACGCCTTCACGCCGAGGATGGAAGTTGCCAAGGAACGGAGAACTGTGCACACGGTCACTTTGCCGCAGTGGGAGCCAGAGCCCTCGCCTGGATAGCGGACGCTCGGAAGTCTCCACATCTAGCATGTGTGCGGCGTCCTCTAAATTTTAGAGTGTCATTTACGGTTCCTTCATAGACACGTAGGGGTGAGCGAGGAACGCTACATTTAGCGTACAAGACGTTATAGCATCCCTTGTTGGACACAATCTAAGGTAGGGACAGAGGCAGGCGTGTAGCCTTCTTGTTGTTGCAATGACGATTGACTATTTGCTCCATGAGAACGACTGAATAAAAGAAGATATGTCAATGGGTAAAGTAGAGATGGCAATGGGTCCCGATCCTGATTCCTCGTGGGGAATTCTTTTATTATAGGATGGGATAAGGAATTTCCTTCCCCACGGGGACGTAAACGGGAAACAAATTCTTCCCCGACAGTTAAACGGGGACAAGGAAGTATTCTCCATCCCCATTCCCCGTGTGAACCTGTTAAACTTGCACGTGACGATATTTGTGTGTAATAGTTAATAATAAAACTAAATAATTACCTTGTCAAGAGACCACACATTGTACAAGTGTGTTCATTTTGATGTACACACATAATGGTTTCTTACATCTGACAATATGTGAAAGTCACAATATTTTGCATTAATAATAAAAAAGTTCGTTTCTAATTAATTTAAGTGGAGACGGAGATCCCCATCAAAGATAGAAAAGAAATGTCCCCTTCAAACGTTCGTGAGGATCCCCACGGGACAACTTTTCGTCATGGGGACAGGGATGTGGAGCTATTTCCCGACGGAGAAATACCTGTTACCATTTCTAATAAAAACTTGCTAGTTATATCTAGCCTAAACTTATATCCACTAAGAAAAATATAAATCCTATAAAAACACATACTCATGATGGGTGTAAAATTTTGACTAGACACATGCCCATGAGGGTTTCGGACACCCAACAAGCTTCTCATACCCACTAACATCAACATGAAAAATACATCATCGTGTAAATGCCAGTCAATATATTAATAAGCAAGGATAAAAGAAACAATTGATAACTAAAGATTAACTATAGCTTAAACTTTGTTTTGCATTTTTTAATAGACAAAGAAAATGAGCATCTACAATTGTCTCTCATAAACTTACTCTTTGAATTATTATTCGAAAGGCATTTGAATTAAAATTGTTATCTATTCTTTTTATCATCCAACAATTTTTCTACATCTTATACGTGCTCTAAAGAACCAATCTTGCTTTCTATCTTTGGCTAACGTAAGATTGATGATAGCTATATACAGAGACCTAAGTAAAGAAGTTACTAGATGGTATTCTTAAGGATATAAAGAGACTTTTACAAGTATTTGCTTCTAGAGATATCATTCCATTAGAGCTATTTGGTTCTAGAGATTTCATTCCATTAGAGGCTTGTTTGGTTAGAAGTGGATTAAAATGGATTCAAAAAGATTAAATCTTTTGTTAGTAAAAATTGAATAGAAAGAAATTTAATCCACATTAATCTTCTTCAATCCCAATATAACTGAACAAGAGCTAGGAAATATACCTCTCAGACTGGAGTTCACGTCACCTATAAAAACAAACTAGTGTATGACGCGCGCCCTGTGCGCGATGTACATAGAAAGTAGAGTAGGTGTCATTTCTTGCTTTAACAAAAAATGTTTAAACAAATTGTTGTTAGATGCACTTGCACTTGAAGATAGTTTTGACAAAAAAATTCATAGCTAACAGTAAAGATTATTTCAGAGTATATGAATTAAGACCTTACCACATATCAAGCTAAGAACAACGCAACATATTTTATAAACACTTAATGGCAAGAGACTTAAATAGTGTAGTGAAAGGGAAATATGTCCTTGGGCAATTTCAATAATTTTTTGGTGATTAAGTGCCCAACACGGTTATTTAAGTTCTTATGTGCCAAGTAAAGTGAGAAGTGCAAATCAAAGGAAAATGTACATTTCTAGACTTAGTACATTGTTTTGAGTACTAATGTGTTTTGTCTAAGTGCTAGAAACAGTGAGAAAAGAATTGGAAAAAGAGTTGGCTATGTGGAGCAAACTCCAGCTCGGCTTGGCACACCAGACAGTGTCCGATGGCGCACCGGACAGTGTCCGGTGCGCCAGGCTGGTCCGCGGAGAACTCGCCGCTCTCGAGTTTCGACGGCGGCGTACGACTATAATTCACCGGACTGTCCGGTGGTGCACCAGACTGTCTGGTGAGCCAACGGTCGCCAGCGCCAACGGTCGGCAGTGCAATCTTCGCGCGACACGTGGTCGCGCCAACGGTCGGTTGGGCACACCGGCCTGTCCGGTGTGCACCGAACAGTGTCTGGTGCGCCAACCGATCCCGAGGACCAACGGTCGGCTGTTCTCCGTATGGAAAGAAATCAAGCACCGGACATGAACAGTATCTGTCCGGCGGTGCACCGGTGTAACACCCCACTGATCCCACACAATGGATGTTTCCAAATACCCTTCCCACAAAACTTATGCAACACAAGAAAAGAAATAGAGAAAAGAAAGTATTGCAAAATCCGGCAGCACCTCCCTTTAAAGAAGCATAACAAGGGGAACATAGAGTTTATACAGGATATAAAAGAAAGCTAATTCACATAGTATAATAAAAATGCAAAGGTAGTAATGAACACTCATGACCAAATAAAAGATAGGTAACTCAGTCCACCCTAAAAATCTGTTTAACTACCAAGAAAGGCTAAAACATAATAATCCCTCAGATTAGACCCTCCCTGTTTAACATCATTATTAAGTAGTGGTTCCTTTATTTAAAGGTGTAGTGGTCGTGCTGCTACATCCCTTCTTTTCCCAAAGCAAAGATCATGTGCCTGCATCATACAATGCAAGAGTGAGATGACACATCTCAGCAAGTAAAAAGAGCAAACAACAACTGGACAATGTAAACAAACCGTGCTTAAACAACCACGTAGTTCACAACTTCCTTCTTGAGTAGTAATTTGCAGCAAGTAAACATGTAACCGATTACTTAGTTACAAGATGAAGCACAAGGTAAAGATCTACACTATCCACATCCACATAATGGGTTCCACACTTCACCCCTGAATGCACATGGCTAAAGATACAGTAATGACTTCTGCCTTCATACGTCTAAGGATATGAAGCTGCATCATACCCCTTCTCGGGTAACATATGATGCTCATTGTACCGGTACGGTCGGACCATAATATCGCGACGAAACCTCCGTGCAATGGATGATGAATGCATTATGCATGTCAACAACATGAGTCCTTCCCAAATAAAATGTGCTAGACATATACTTCCACCCATTCCACATAATAAACCACATGGGTAACATGATAAGACCACAACATCAACATATGTAATCAATAAAACATGAATATCTTCAAACGATGGTACCCAATTAGGAATATGAATACGAACACAAATGACACAAACATAATCAAGTATAAGACTCTTTAATCGACAGACGGAATAACCATCACTGTTTTACTTGCCTTCACCGGAAGTTTGGGCAAATCCCTAAGTACGATCCAGAAGTCCACCATCTATTTTTGACACACAACTTATTGCACCAATTTCACATAATAAGGCTCATAAACGATGCTGCACCTACGCACGATCTCAAACCCCGCCGCGGGAAACAACTCTCCCCACTCACCAAACTGCAGCGGCGCTGGTTAATAATTTATAACTTTAAAATTATGACAGCAGTGGTAACAAACAAAAACTCCAGAGGCATCTACATAAAATTCCCCACAAGTTTTGTATACAATTTATAATTAAATTCCAACATCTAATTAGCCCAAAACAGTCCACAAGATAAACCCTGTAATCTGTTTTTTTTCTTTTGTGCAGCGACATACCCGGATTCAAACAGCGATATCTTTTAAAATATAATTTCAAATCGAGTGCATAAGTACTCATTGGAAAGATAAGACAAGGACCTACATGATTCTCATACTGGTTATCACTAATTACCCACGAAAAATTCTCAGAAACTGCTAATACTACTGCTGTTCGCCCACCTGAAAAATCTGTTTTTTGGACAGCAACATACTCGGATTCAAACAACGATATCTCTTAAATTATAACTCCGAATCGAGCGCATAAGTACTCGTTGGAAAGGTATGACAAATCTCTAAATGATTCTCCCACTGATTCTCACTAATTAACCCACGAAAATTCCCAGAAATCACTAGAACTACTGCTGTTCGCCCACCCACAAAATTTCTGGACAGCACCTCTACCGATTCGCATAGATAAACACATAATCAAATTGATTGCAGCACAAAAACAACAAAAGTTAATCACAAATTCACCTTGGGTTCTTCCCTTCCTCCTTCCTTCTTCCTCCCTGCAAACTCCAATTGAGATCGCAGCCACACGACGGAGAACCACGCGGGAGGGCTGCACCTTGGAGAGGGGGGGTGGCTAGGGTTTTGGGTGGTGATGGCTGCAAGGGTTTGATGAGGAAGAAGATGGGAGAGGGGAGGGGGCGGCGTCCAAGAGAAAGGGGAGGGGAAGGGGGCGGCTGCAATCCCAAGGGGGAAAGGGGGGGGGCGGCGGCTAGGGTTAGGGGAAGGCTAGTGGGCTGGATTGAGATCCACGGCCCAACTCGCTTGCACGACAGCTCCCGACCAACCATTCTACTGTTATAATGGTGAATGCTTCCCAAACTTCCAAATCCCTAAAGCACACTACCTGAAAGAGAAACAAAACAAAACACAAAAAGAATAAACTCCAACTTCTCTTCTTTGCAAACCGGGTATCACACTCTACCCCCTTAAAAAGAATTCGACCTCGAATTCTGACGCTTCTATCGGAACAACAAAAGAAAAGGTTAAAGAATCAACAACATTCACCCACAAAGAAAAGTTCGAGATATTTCTGCCGCATTAGCTCCTCAAGTTCCAACGTAGCCTCGCGCTTAGACTGATTAGACCACAAGACCTTAACATACTTGATTGATCTCTTCCTCAAAACACACTCCGAGGATTCTAAGATACGCACCGGACGACACTCCAGAGTCAGATCCTGCTGCACAGCAATTGGTTCCATCTCGATCTGATGGTCCGGATCCTGCAAGAACTTCCTCAGCATAGAGACATGAAAAACCGGGTGTACCCCTGCCATGGAATCCGGCAATTGCAAGCGATAAGCCAAGTTGCCCACCCGGGCCAAGATAGTGAACGGTCCAATATATCTTGGGCTAAGCTTTCCGGAGACACCGAACCGAACAACTCCTTTAGTGGGTGATACCCTGAGAAGGACTTGGTCACCCACTGCAAATTCCAAATCCCGCCTCCTCACATCAGCATAACTCTTCTGATGGCTCTGAGCGGCCAAAGTATTCTGACGAATTTCCCAAACCTTCTCAGAAGTCTGCTGAACCCAATTAGAACCAACCAGGGATATCTCTCCCAAAGTCTCCCAGCACAGAGGGGAGATATACCGCCTGCCATATAAAGCCTCAAATGGTGCCATCTTTATGCTAACCTGGTAGCTGTTGTTATAAGCAAACTCTGCCAATGCAAGATGATCTTCCCAGCTACCCTTCCAAGACAGAACACAAGCACGCAACATATCTTCCAAGGTTTGGATCGTTCGCTCCGACTGACCATCAGTCTGAGGATGAAAAGCGACACTAAGAGAAAGTTTGGTGCCCAATGCACTGTGAAGACTCTCCCAGAATTTGGATACAAATTTGGAGTCTCGATCAGAAACAATGGACTTAGGTACCCCGTGGAGCCTGATTACTTCCTTCATATACAAGGGGACCAATTCTGAAGCTGAATTTGTGGTCTTCATGGGAATAAAATGCGCAGACTTAGTCAAGCGATCCACTACCACCCAAATAGCATCTCTGCCCCGAGGAGAATGAGGTAAGCCCACCACAGAATCCATGGTGATGTGCTCCCACTTCCACTCTGGAATTTCCAATGGCTTCAATAATCCTGTAGGCCTCTTATGCTCGGCCTTCACGCGCTGACATACTTCACAGGCGACCACATACTTAGAAACGTCAACCTTCATCCGCTTCCACCAGAAGTTTTGCTTCAAATCTCGGTACATTTTGGTTTCGCCAGGGTGAACGGTGTAAGGCATTTTATGAGCTTCTCTCAAGATGCATGTCCATCTTCACTTCTGATTTCTGAGGCACACAAAGACAGCCTCTAAAATGAACCAAATCATTCTCATCAATGGTGAACTCCCGGGGTTTACCATCACCAACCCTCTTTCGAGCTTCCTGCAATAGACGATCCTGCTGCTGAGCTGCACGCACTCTCTCCATGAGGGAGGATTGAATAAGCATCCGAGACTCCTTACCAACAGTGCCGACATAGCACAAAGCGATCCCCAAACGGTCTAGATCAGCGATCAAAGGCAAGGCCACTTTTGGAACCCCGGACCTGCTAAGGGCATTAGCCACCACATTTGCTATCCCAGGGTGATAATGAATGGACAAATTGTAATCTTTAATCAATTCGAGCCATTGATGCTGCCTCAAATTTAGCTCCTTCTGAGTGAAAATGTACTTGAGACTTTTATGATCAGGGTAAATGTCACAAGACTCGCCATAAAGATAGTGCCTCCACGATTTTAGAGCAAAGATCACCGCAGCCAATTCAAGATCATGAGTTGGATAATTCCCCTCATGCTTCGTCAACTGCCTTGAGCCATAAGCAATCACTCTGCCTTCCTGCATCAACACACAGCCAAGACCAATTCGAGAAGCATCCGTATAAACTGTGAAACGCTTACCACTCTCAGGCAAAGCTAGGATAGGGGCATCCACCAACTTGTTCTTCAATGTCTGATAGCTGACCTCGCAATCGCTGGACTAGACGAAGAGAACACCCTTCTCCAAGAGTCTAGTCAAAGGCTTAGCAATGCTGGAAAAATTTGGTACGAAGCGCCGATAATATCCAGCGAGCCCCAAGAAACTTTGGATTTCGGAGACACTAGAGGGTCTCTTCCACTCCACCACAGCCGCAACATTCTTGGGATCAACCGCAATGCCCTGCTGATTAATCACATGCCCCAGGAAAGCCACTTTGGACAGCCAAAAGGCACACTTCTTCAACTTGCCATAGAACTGATTCTTCCTAAGGGCACCTAGAAAGAGACGGAGATGCTACTCATGCTCAGCCTCGATCTTTGAATAAATTTGAATATCATCCAGGAACACGACCACAAAGTCGTCCAAGAACTCATGCAACATCCTATTCATTGCTTCCATAAACCAGTAGGGGCATTAGTTAAGCCAAAAGACATGACTATGAACTCATAATGCCCATACCTGGTGCAAAAAGCGGTCTTCTCAATATCCTCCTCACGAATCCTCAATTGATGATAACCAGAGTTCAAATTAATTTTGGAGAACACCTGGGCACCCCTCAACTGTTCAAAGAGAACCTCAATACGAGGTAGCGGATATTTATTCTTGATTGTCACTTGATTCAAAGCGCGATAATCCACACATAGCCTCTTGCTTTTATCCTTCTTCTCAACAAACAATACTGGGGAAGCCCACGGAGACCTGCTAGGCCTAATGAAACCCTTAGCCAGCAGATCATCCAATTGCCGCTTCAATTCAACCTGCTCCTTTGGGGCCATTCGATACGGGGCCTTATGAATAGGCTACGTACCCGGAATCAGCTTGATCTCAAAAGCTGCATCGCGCTCCGGAGGAATGTCTGGAAGCTCTACTGGAAACACGTCGGCAAAATCACACACCACACAGATGTCCCGCACCCGCAAGGCAGCCTCACCCTCCACCACCATGGAGAAAAAAATTTCCGACTTCCTTGACCGGCGATCCGGAAGCAATTGCGCCAACAAGGATAACGTGAACTTTGGGGAACTTCCCAAGAATACCACCTCCCTACCCGACGTTGCCTGCAATAACACTGTCTTCCAAAAATAGGATATAATTGCGCAATACTGAGATAACCAATCCATACCCAAGATAACATCGAATGCCCCTAAGGAAATCACAACAAGATTGGCCGAAAAGACCTCATCAGCAAGAATGACGGAACACCCCTGACAAACTAAACAGCTACTAATGGAGCCATTAGCAGAACTAACCAAAATTGGGTGACCCAACCTCTGCACCGAAAGACCAGCCCACGACACAAAATTCTCCGAAACAAACGAATAGATAGCGCCAGAATCAAAAAGAGCATGGGCCACAAACAAATCAACTAAAACCGTACTTGTCACCACGTCTCCTTGCTCTCTGCCATCCGCAGCGGGTAGCACATAAGCTCCGGAAATACCCGCAGAAGAGGAAGCTCCCGGAGTGAAATTAACAGAAGAACCCCACTGAGCCGTCGGGTGAGGCAAACGCGGAGCTCCAAACTGAGACAACATAGGAGTAGTCGGTGCAGGAGTAGGCGTAGCCAAATACTGAGGAAAACCCTGCATCGGCACGAACTGAGAAGTCCCAGGCACATAAAACTGCTGCGGAGGAAGTGGAATTGAAAATTGCTGCTCAGCACTTGACATCATGTTGACAGTGCCCTGAGAAGAGGAGGAAGTCACTGGCTCCCATCTGAGCTTCCCATTAGGATTCCTCCTACACACCACATCCTTGTGGTCTTGACTGCAGATAGAACACCTGCCACTCCACTGGCACTCTGCACGGCGATGCGCATCACCACAACAGAAACACACCAGCCCCAACCCGGGCTTAGGAACAGCCCGAAACCTCTGAGTACTTCCTCCCGAAGTACCCGAGTCAGAAGATTTGCCACGGTAGGGATGGTGGCGCTGATGCTGAGACTTGCCCCTCTTGTGGGCTGGACCTCCAGTGTTGCCCCTCCTCGCGTCCTGGCCACAAGGCTGATCAACACCCGAAGACTTCTGCGACTCCATGGTATACTGGTGTTGCATCTCCACACCCAGTGCCTGCTCCACTGTAGTATGGAAGTCCACCAATGGAAAGGCTCCCAGGGCATGCCTGATAGAAGGTTCCAGGCCCTGACGGAACTAGCTTGCCTTCTCCATCTCATTATAAGCCATATGAGGGACAAAGCGGACCATCTTGTTGAAGCCCACTTCATACTCTGTGACAGACTTCTTCTCTTGCTTGTAGGATTGCAAATCAATCTTCATTTCCTCCAGGAAGGTGACCGGGTAGAACCTCCTTTCAAACTACCTGATGAAGACATCCCAAGACAGGACTCCTGGTGAGGAGGAGTGCGCTGCCTGCACGCCTCTCCACCAAATTTGAGCCTCTCCCTTCAGTAGCTGTGTGCCAAAGCGAACACGATCACCATACACAATCTCAAAGACATTCATCATATCCTCCACGTAAGTTAGCCAATCTGCCACCTCGACCGGAGTACCACTGCCATCAAAAGTGTCCAACTTCATGCCCATCCACTGCATCAGAGAAAGACCACTGACTGGAAGAGGCACCTCAGCCCCGCCACCTGGAGCAGCACCCGCAGGGACAGCGCCCCAGGCACTCCTCCACCACCAGCACCCTGAGCAGAACCCACAGGGGGCAATAGGAATAGCTTGCCTCAGAATGGCCAACTCCTGTTGCATGGCCTGTATCGTGGCTAACATTGCCGCCGGACTCATCCAGTCCCCACTAGAAACTTGCGGACTACCCCGAGCCCTACGAGGCGGCATAGCTACAGCCACAGGGGTGATAATAATAAGTAAATAAGATTGGCATAGCATCTCTTCATATAATGTCAAACTAGCATAGACAATAACATAACATATCAATAGTAAAGCAGAAAACCCATCCTACATGTGTAGTGTGTCAATTTATTGTTATTCCACTTGCTAGGACCTATAGCCTATTCCTCCGATGCCAACTGTAACACCCCACTGATCCCACACAATGGATGTTACCAAATACCCTTCCCACAAAACTTATGCAACACAAGAAAAGAAATAGAGAAAAGAAAGTGTTGCAAAATCCGGCAGCACCTCCCTTGAAAGAAGCATAACAAGGGGAACATAGAGTTTATACGGGATATAAAAGAAAGCTAATTCACATAGTATAATAAAAATGCAAAGGTAGTAATGAACACTCATGACCAAATAAAAAGATAGGTAACTCAGTCCACCCCAAAAATCTGTTTAACTACCAAGAAAGGCTAAAACATAATAATCCCTCAAATTAGACCCTCCCTGTTTAACATCATTATTAAGCAGTGGTTCCTTTATTTAAAGGTGTAGTGGTCGTGCTGCTACATCCCTTCTCTTCCCAAAGAAAAGATCATGTGCCTGCATCAGACAATGCAAGAGTGAGATGACACATCTCAGCAAGTAAAAAGAGCAAACAACAACTGGACAATGTAAACAAATTGTGCTTAAACAACCACGTAGTTCACAACTTCCTTCTTGAGTAGTAATTTGCAGCAAGTAAACATGTAACCGATTACTTAGTTACAAGATGAAGCACAAGGTAAAGATCTACACTATCCACATCCACATAATGGGTTCAACACTTCACCCCTGAATGCACATGGCTACAGATGGAGTAATGACTTCTGCCTTCATACCTCTAAGGATATGAAGCTGCATCATACCCCTTCTCGGGAAACATATGATGCTCATTGTACCGGTACGGTCGGACCATAAGATCGCGATGAAACTTCCGTGGAATGGATGATGAATGCATTATGCATGTCAACAACATGAGTCCTTCCCAAATAAAATGTGCTAGACATATACTTCCACCCATTCCACATAATAAACCACATGGGTAACATGATCAAACCACAACCTCAACATATGTAATCAATAAAACATGAATATCTTCAAACGATGGTACCCAATTAGGAATATGAATACGAATACAAATGACACAAACATAATCAAGTATAAGACTCTTTAATCGACAGACGGAATAACCATCACTGTTTTACTTGCCTTTACCGGAAGTTTGGGCAAATCCCTAAGTACGATCCGAAAGTCCACCACCTGTTTTTGACACACAACTTAGTGCACCAATTTCACATAATAAGGCTCATAAACAACGCCGCATGTACGCACAATCTCAAACCCCGCCGCGGGAAACAACTCTGCCCACACTCACCAAACTGCAGCGGCGCTTCTTAATAATTTCATAACTTTAAAATTATGACAGCAATGATAACAAACAAAAACTCCAGAGGCATCTACATAAAATTCCCCATAAGTTTTGTATACAATTTATAATTAAATTCCAACATCTAATTAGCCCAAAACAGTCCACAAGATAAATCTTGTAATCTGTTTTTTTTTCTTTTGGGCAGCGACATACCCGGATTCAAACAGCGATATATTTTAAAATATAATTCCAAATCGAGTGCATAAGTACTCATTGGAAAGATAAGACAAGGCCCTAGATGATTCTCATACTGGTTATCACTAATTACCCACTAAAAATTCCCAAAAAATACTAATACTACTGCTGTTCGCCCACATGAAAAATCTGTTTTTTGGACAGCAATATACCTGGATTCAAACAACGATATCTCATAAATTATAACTCCGAATCGAGCGCATAAGTACTCGTTGGAAAGGTATGACAAAGCTCTACATGATTCTCCCACTGATTCTCACTAATTAACCCATGAAAATTCCCAGAAATCACAAGAACTACTGCTGTTCGCCCACCCACAAATTTTCTGGACAGCACCTCTACCGATTCGCATAGATAAACACATAACCAAATTGATTGCAGCACAAAAACAACAAAAGTTAATCACAAATTCACCTTGGGTTCTACCCTTCCTCCTTCCTTCTTCCTCCCTCCAAACTCCAATTGAGATCACAGCCACACGATGGAGAACCACGCGGGAGGGCTGCACCTTGGAGAGGGGGGGGGAATGGGGGGGGGGGCTAGGGTTTTGGGTGGTGATGGCTGCAAGGGTTTGAGGAGGAAGAAGATGGGAGAGGGGAGGGGGCGGCGTCCAAGAGAAAGGGGAGGGGAAGGGGGCGGCGGCTAGGGTTAGGGGAAGGCTAGTGGGCCGGATTGAGATCCATGGCCCAACTCGCTTGCACGACAGCTCCCGACCAACCATTCTACTGTTATACTGGTGAATGCTTCCCAAACTTCCAAATCCCTAAAGCGCACTACCCTAAATAGAAACAAAACAAAACATAGAAAGAATAAACTCCAACTTCTCTTCTTTGCAAACCGGGTATCACAACCGGACTGTCCGGTGCACCACACGACAGAAGGCAAGATTGGCCTTCCAAGATTGCCTCCAACGGCTCCTAGCTGCCTTGGGGCTATAAAAGGGACCCCTAGGTGCATAGAGGAGTCATCCAAGCATTCACTAAGTATTCTCAAGCATCCAGACTCCGCTCTCGCGCATTTGCTTCATTGTGTTAGTGATTTGGGCTCCATTGAGTTGTGCGCTCCCTGAGTTGTCATTTGAGCTCAAGTCTCCACTTGTGTGCGTGGTTGTGCTGCGTATTTGAGTCTTGTGTGTGTTACTCTTCCTAACCTTACTCTATGCCTTCTTTATGATCTCAATTGTAAGGGCAAGAGACTCCAAATTGTGGAGATTCCTCGCAAACGGGAAAAAGACTATAAGGAAGAAAGCCGTGGTATTCAAGTTGATCATTGGATCACTTGAAAGGGGTTGAGTGCAACCCTCGTCCATTGGGACGCCATAACGTGGAAGTAGGCAAGTGTTACTTGGCCGAACCATGGGATAAAATCGTGTGTCTCTTGTGATTGCTTTCTCTGTGATTGTTTTGTCCACAAGAACTCGCCTCTCAACTACTTAGTCGCACTAACACTTCGATAACTAAGTTTTGTGGCTATCTAGTGTTTAATTTTATAGGATCACCTATTCACCCCCCTCTAGGTGCTCTCAATTGGTATCAGAGCCGTACTCTTCATCTAAGGGACTAACCGCCTGAAGAGATGGATCCTAAGGGAAAGGGGATGGTGGTCAACGACAAGGAGAAGGAGTCCATATTCAACGAGCCAAGAGATGACAAGCCTACTGACTCAGGCTCGAGTCACAAGAAGAAGGACGGGAAGAAGAAGAGGCGCATCAAGAAGATCATCTACTACGACAGTGATGCATCTTCTTCTTCACCACACGACGACGACTCTTCAAAAAGGAAAACGATCAATCAAAACTATTCATTTGATTACTCCCATATTCCATTTAATTCAAATGCTCATTTGCTATCAATTCCACTTGGGAAACCTCCACACTTTGATGGAGAAGACTACTCTTTCTGGAGTCACAAAATGCGTAGTCATTTATTTTCTCTCCATCCTAGTATCTGGGAGATTGTTGAAAACGGAATGCATTTGATAGTACTGACAATCCCGTTTTCATAAATGAGCAAATTCATAAAAATGCACAAGCTACTACTGTCTTGCTAGCTTCACTTTGCAGGGATGAATATAATAAAGTGAGCGGCTTGGACAACGCCAAGCAAATCTGGGACACCCTCAAGATATCTCATGAGGGAAACTATGCCACCATGATTACCAAAATGGAGCTAGTAGAAGGCGAGCTAGGGAGATTTGCGATGATCAGGGGAGAGGAGCCAACTCAAACTTACAACAGGCTCAAGACCCTCATCAACAAGATCCGAAGCTATGGAAGCACAAGATGGACGGATCATGATGTCGTCCGACTCATGCTAAGGTCATTCATGGTAATTGACCCCCATCTTGTCAATCTTATTCGTGAAAACCCCAGGTACACCAAGATGACGCCCGAGGAGATACTTGGAAAATTCGTGAGCGGGCGCATGATGGTAAAGGAGGCACAATACATGTATGACCCCTTGAACGGTCCACTACCCATCTACGAGCCGCAACTTGTTGCTCTCAAAGCAACAAGCAGTAAGGAGGCGCTACCAAGCAAGGTAGCTCAAGTGGAGGCTGCCGAACTCAATGAAGATGAGATGGCGCTAATCATCAAGCGCTTCAAGACCGCGCTCAAAGGACGCAAAGAATATCCCTCCAAGAATAAAACAAGGGGAAAACGCTCCTGCTTCAAATGTGGTAAGACTGGTCATTTTATAGCTCAATGCCCCGATAATGATAATGACCAGAAACAAGAAAAGTATGGGAAGAGGGAGAAGAAGAAGGTTTACAAGAAGGTGAAGGGCGAGGCCCACCTTGGAAAAGAATGGGATTCAGACTACTCTTCATCCGACTCCGACGATGAAGGACTGGCAGCCTCGGCCTTCAACAAGTCTTCGCTCTTCCCCAACGAACGTCACACTTGCCTAATGGCTAAGGAGAAGAAGGTACATATTCGAGATTCCCTGAAGTACTCTTCTTCTGATGAGGAATCCGATGATGAAGTAGATTACTCTAGTTTATTTAAAGGTTTAGATAGAGCCAAAGTAGAGAAAATTAATGAATTAATTGATGCTCTAAATGAAAAAGATAGACTACTAGAAAAACAAGAGGACATTTTTTATGAGGAACATGATAAATTTGTTGGTGTACAAAAGTCTCTTGCTTTAGAAACTAAGAGAAATGAAATGTTATCCTCTGAATTATCTGCTTGCCATGAATCTGCTTCTAGTTTAAGGAGTTTAAATGATGAATTAAATGCTAAGCTAGAGGAAGTTAATAAATCTAGTTCATGTGTAGAGCATGTTGTTATTTGTAATAGATGTAAGGATTTTGATGTTAATGCTTGTGATGAACACCTTATCTCTATTGCTAAATTAAATGATGAGGTGGCAAGTCTTAATGCTCAACTTAAGACTTGCAAAATTGATTTTGATAAGTTAAAATTTGCTAGGGATGCCTACACCGTTGGTAGGCACCCCTCAATTAAGGATGGACTTGGTTTCCGAAAGGAAGCCATGAACTTAACAAGTCAAAGGACTCCTGTTCTCAACAAGGAGAAAGGGAAGGCCCCTATGGCTAGTAGTTCTCAAAGGAACCATGCCTTTATTTATGATAGGAAAATTCCTAGTCGTGCTCATTATAATAGGAGTTATGATCATGATGCTTTTAATTCACATGCTATGTTTGCCTCTAGTTCTACTTTTGTGCATGGTAGAAGTAGGCCTATGAAAAATCATGTTGTGCATCATGTGCCTAGGAAAATATGTAATAAACCTACTACCGTTTTTCATGCTTGCAACACTTCTTTTGTTCTTTCATGTAAGAATGCAAAGGTAGTTGCTAGGAAGTTGGGATCTAAATGCAAGGGAGACAAAACTTGCATTTGGGTTCCAAAAGTTATTGTGACAAACCTTATAAGACCCAACAAGAGTTGGGTACCTAAAACCCAAGCGTAAATTGCCTTGCAGGTTTATGCATCCGGGGGCTCAAGATGGATTATCGACAGCGGATGCACAAACCACATGACGGGGGAGAAGAAGATGTTCACCTCCTACGTCAAGAACAAGGATTCCCAGGATACAATCATCTTTGGAGATGGGAACCAAGGCAAGGTCAAAGGCTTGGGCAAGATAGCCATCACCAACGAGCACTCCATATCGAATGTATTTCTAGTAGAGTCGCTTGGTTACAACCTTCTGTCTGTAAGTCAATTGTGTCACATGGGTTACAATTGTCTTTTTACAAACGTTGATGTATCTGTCTTTAGAAGGAGTGATGGTTAATTAGCTTTTAAGGGTGTATTAGACGGCAAACTCTACTTAGTTGATTTTTCGAAAGAGGAGGCCGATCTAGATGCATGCTTAATAGCTAAGACTAGTATGGGATGGTTGTGGCATCGCCGTCTAGCACATGTTGGGATGAAGAACCTTCATAGACTTCTAAAGGGAGAACATGTGTTAGGACTAACCAATGTCTGTTTCGAGAAAGATAGACCTTGTGCAGCTTGTCAGGCAGGGAAACAGGTGGGAAGCACTCATCACAGCAAGAATGTGATGACAACATCAAGACCACTGGAGCTTCTTCACATGGACCTCTTTGGACCCGTTGCTTACCTTAGCATCGGGGGAAGTAAGTATGGTCTTGTAATTGTTGATGATTTTTCCCGCTTCACTTGGGTGTTCTTTTTGCAGGATAAATCAGAAACCCAAGGGACCCTAAAGTGCTTTCTAAGGAGGGCTCAAAACGAATTTGAGCTCAAGGTGAAAAAGATAAGAAGCGATAATGGGTCCAAGTTTAAGAATCTGCAAGTGGAGGAGTATCTTGAGGAAGAAGGTGTCAAGCACGAGTTCTCCGCTCCCTACACACCACAGCAAAACGGTGTGGTAGAGAGGAAGAATAGGACGCTTATCGACATGGCGAGAACGATGCTTGGAGAATTCAAGACGCCCGAGCGGTTTTGGTCGGAAGCTATGAACACAGCTTGCCACGCCATAAACCGGCTCTACCTAAATCGCCTTCTCAAGAAGACCTCGTATGAACTCCTTACCGGTAACAAACCCAATGTTTCTTACTTTCGTGTAATTGGGAGCAAATGTTACATTCTGGTGAAGAAAGGTAGACATTCTAAATTTGCTCCCAAGGCAGTAGAAGGGTTTTTACTAGGGTATGACTCAAATACAAAGGCATATAGAGTCTTCAACAAATCATCGGGTTTGGTTGAAGTCTCTAGCGACGTTGTATTTGGTGAGACTAATGGCTCTCCAAGAGAGCAAGTTGATCTTGATGACATAGATGAAGATAATGTTCCAACGGCCACAATGCGCACGATGGCGATTGGAGATGTGCGACCACAGGAACAACAGGAGCAAGATCAGCCATCTTCCTCCACAATGGTGCATCCTCCAACTCAAGACGGTGAACAGGTACCTCAAGAAGAGGGACAAGATCAAGGGGGAGCACAGGAAGAACAAGTGATGGAGGAAGAAGCACCACGAGCCCCTCCAACTCAAGTCCGAGCAACGATCCAAAGAAATCACCCCGTCGATCAGATTCTGGGTGACATAAGTAAGGAAGTAATAACTCGCTCACATTTAGCTAATTTTTGTGAGCATTACTCGTTTGTCTCTTCTATTGAGCCTTTCAGGGTAGAAGAGGCCTTGCAGGATCTGGACTGGGTGTTGTCCATGCAGGAAGAGCTCAACAACTTCAAGAGGAATGAAGTTTGGAGCCTGGTGCCACGTCCAAAGCAAAATGTTGTGGGAACCAAGTGGGTGTTCCGCAACAAGCAAGACGAGCACAGGGTGGTGACAAGAAACAAGGCTCGACTTGTGGCAAAAGGTTATGCCCAAGTCGCAGGTTTGGATTTCGAGGAGACTTTTTGATGAGGACATCACTTCTATACATATAATGAATGGACCGATAACACGATCTCGTGCACGACAGTTAAATCTCCAGGTACGTTCTACCCTAGTCAATTGTGTTTCAGAGCTTATGCTTGGGGGCATGGATGTTTTGATGATTAGGTACCTTGGAGAGGACCAGCAAGGACTTGGGAAAGGCCAAGGTGTTGAGGAGGAGCAGCAAGGGCGGCCACAACAGGAAGGAGATCAAGTCTGACTCGGCTGCGACTCCATCTCGGGTTCCAGGACCAGTCTGCACTAAAATGGACGCCCTGGATGCATCCGGACTCCGATTCTGACGGACTTGATATGGTTGGAAAGATAAGGAGATTATCTAACCAACCCAACTGGTTCCACCTTAAAATTCGTCCGGAGGCAACAGGAATCGTCGAAAACAATTCAGCATTCAGATTCTGTTTTGGTGCCGCGACACCGTCTGTTGGGCTGTTAGGCCGTGTATCGCGTCGAAGCCCATTAGGGGCGAGTCCAGGGGTCATGCATGCCCTAATACTCTATTTATTCAGCAGCCGCCGCCACATTAGGTTTTGGGTTTTGCTTAGATCAATTCTGTTATCGAACAGTGTCGCCGTCATCGGTTTGTGAGACCCCATTCCGTAATCAATACAATTTTGGTTGCATTTCTTTCCTGTTCTTGCTTGTGTTCTTGATTGCGCTTGCAGGGATAAGCCTTCGTGGTGAGGTCACTCGTGTGTAATGGGTGATAACCAACGGAGCCATGGTGTAGTGATTGCGAGGAACCGTTCGCTCGGAGACTTGGATCATCAACGTCGAGATCTCCACTCAATCAAGTTATCGTATCTCACGGAAGATCGGGCCACGTGTACTATCAATTGGTATCAGATTTTCAGGTTGTCCGTGAGGTATAATCCTACCTTTAGATTAGTTTTGTTTCATCCCATAGTCCACAAAAAGCCAAAAAAATAATTACGATCAGTTTATTGCGACCTAAAACCATCACCTAAGCCTTTGCACAATTCAGTTTTAGAGTCCGCAGTTCTGAGTTCGTGTTCTAGGTTGAGTTTGGTTGCTGGTTTATATTTGTTTTGGTTCAGTTTGATTATTTCCATCCGCTTCCATCCTACAAAACCGACCATATCTACAAAATAGATCCTATCTCTAAAACCGACCCTATCCATAAGACAGATCCTATCTCTAAAACTGACCCTATCCACAAAACAGATCATGTATCTAAACCGACCATATCCACAAAACAAATCTTATCTCTAAAACCGACCCTATCCATAAAATAGATCCTATCTCTACAACCGACTCTATCCACAAAATAGATCCTATCTCTAAAACCGACCCTATCCAAAAAAACGAACCCCCACCCTTCCAACACCTCGCCAGAAACCCTGATTCGGAGTCCAAACTTAAAACGGCCATAACTTTCGCCTCGGAACTCGAACCGGGCCCATTTTTTTCAAATCGCACAGAATTAAATTTTGCATCCGATTCTTTCTGGCATCGCCGGATTCGCTATTTTTAAAATTCCCAAATTCGGCTTGGAAATAGGACTTCTCATTTTCCAAACATTTATTCCGATTTTAAGGCAAACTTGTAGAAATTCTAGAGGACGCGTCCTTGCACAAAAAAATCTGAAACTTAGTGTGTTTTCTTCTTATGTGCTGCTGCAAAAGAGAAAAATATAAAAAAATATTTGAAAAAAAATCGCAAAAAAAGAGAAAAAAAGAGTAGCACATAAACAGAAACACCAGTGTTCTGTGCACCTCTGTGATTATTTTGCCCCAAGCCTGTTTCTTGCTACACCTAGATACTTGTACCTCCTTTCTTGTGCCTTGGTCCAACTGTTCTATTACATTTTCTAGGCCAGCAACTAGGACGAGTACTTGGAACACTTATTCAGCATTGCTATCTGTTACTGACTTGTGTGCCACATATATATATTTAGTCAACCTTCCCAGAACTCCAGCTTTCTATCGAGCAGAATAGGTACTCCTTTGCAATCACACCCACGCTCGTTGGGAGTCGCACTGGTCACCGTTTGCCACCTACAGTGCTGGTAAGAACGTTGTAAGAGCAGGGTAAGACGCTTCATAATTTATATTCCACCACCACCACCCTAAAAGATAGTTGTAGGGTTCATATTGTTTGTTGCCTTTTTGTCTCTATTTTGTGCTAACAATGACAGGACCAAAGAATCAAATGGACAAGGACAAGGGGCCTAAGCTTAACTATGATGAGTGTGTCTCTCAGCTGGAATTGAAGGAGATGATGCGCGCGATGATTGAAGCTTTTAAAAAATACCAGGACTCTGCGGCGATATCCTATGAGCAGCTTGACCAACGAGTTGCTGAACTTGTTACACGCATGGACGTACTGGAGGCTCATCGATATCTCCACCACCAACTCTAGCCCCAGCTCACTCTCCTGTGGACGACGACAATGATGACAACGATGTTTATGCACCGCTGCGACAACGTCTCGCACGTAATCGACAAGGTATGGGAGGTAATGGTAGACGTCGTCATCATAATCCTGAACCAGACTATGATCCATTTGCTAAGATTAAGTTCTCTATTCCACCGTTCATGGGTTCTTATGATGTTGAAGCTCACTTAGACTGGGAGATGACGGTATAACAAAAATTTAATTCCCACCTTGTTCCTGAGCAGCATAGGGTTAGACAAGCCACTAGTGAATTTAGAGATTTTGCTATCATTTGGTGGAATGAACTTGTTAACACACGTGCTGCACCACAAACATGGAATGCGTTAAAAGAGGAGATGCGAGCTCGCTTTGTTCCCCCTTGTTATAGATGTGATCTTCGAAAAAAATTGCAACGCTTAGATCAGGGAGACATGTCGGTATAGGAATACTACCAAGAGCTTCAGAAAGGTATGCTACGATGTGGGGTAGTTGAGGATCTGAAGGATCAAATGGTTAGGTTTTATAGGGGATTGAGGCGGGAGATTCAGGATATTGTTGATTATAAAGAATATCATTCTATACAATGCTTGTTCCATCTTTCTATGTTGGCAGAAAAAGAATTGCAGGGTCGTCAACAGCAGAGGAGCAGCACTTTCGCGCCACACCAGCCACCGGCGCCAGCCAAGGCGTCATCCTCTTTAGGCGTATGGACATCCACATCTTCCTCCACCACCGGCACATGCACCCCCGCACCATCGGCATCATAGGGACACGATAACAGCAAGTCCTTGGTGCCTTCGGGTGTTGCAGCAAAACCTGTCACGACCACCTCTTCCACAGGCCGCTCCTCCGACATCAAGTGCCACCGCTGCCAGGGACTTGGCCATATTCAGCGAGATTGCCCCAGCAAACAGGCATACATTGCTACTGGTGATGGTGGGTATGTTAGTGCTTCTGATGTTGAAGATGAAGATATTGTTGGAGCTAACATTGCAGAGACTTATGATGGTGATGAAGAGGTTCTTGGTACAACAGCGACCGAGACCTATAAGGCCTTGATTATGCAACGAGCTTTGAGTGCCACGGCTAGTGACGACGACAACAGACAACACCACAACCTCTTCAACATGTTCCTCCTCGTCAATGACTGTCGTGTACATACCATCATTGACGGTGGTAGCTGCAACAACTTGGTGAAAGTTGAGGTGGTCAAGAAGCTTGGCTTGACCACACGAGAGCATCCCCACCCTTATCACATTCAATGGTTTAACAACAGCGTGAGTATGGATGCTTGCTCTCTTTTACTCGAACGTCCTTGGAAGTTTGATACTGATGCTATTCACCATGGTAGATCTAATAAATATACTTTCATGCATAAGGGAAAGAAATTTGTGTTGCTTCCTATGACTCCCACTGAAATGGTCCACTTTGAACATGAGAAAAAGACTAATGCTAAGCAAAAAGGTGTTTTGAACTCTGAAAATCAGCAACCTATTAAGTTAAAAACTCCTACTTTGCTAGCCACTAAATCTGATCTTGATGAGTTACATGCCTCTGTTGGACTTTGCTATGCCTTAGTGTACAAAAATGTTTTCTATTCCATTGATGATATGTCTATTGCTTTACCACCGGCTATTGCTAACCTTTTGCAAGATTATATGGATGTGTTTCCCTCTGAGATACCCCCTGGATTACCACCTGAGTTGCCTCCAGATTTTCGGGTTAGTTCCACCTTTAACATTTCAGATTTGAAGCCATATATGGGTGACGAAGATGAGATCGAGTCGAGAACGACTCCAATTCAAGAGGAGGAGGATGATGAGGACATCACTTCTTTACATACAATGAATGGACCGATAACACAATCTCGTGCACGACAGCTAAATCTCTAGGTACGTTCTACCCTAGTCAATTGTGTTTAGAGCTTACGCTTGGGGCCATGGATGTTTTGATAATTAGGTACCTTGGAGAGGACCAGCAAGGACTTGGGAAAGGCCAAGGTGTTGAGGAGGAGCAGCAAGGGCGGCCACAACAGGAAGGAGATCAAGTCCGACTCGGCTGCGACTCCATCTCGGGTTCCAGGACCAGTCTGCACTAAAATGGACGCCCAGGATGCATCCGGACTCCGATTGTGACGGACTTGATATGGTTGGAAAGATAAGGAGATTATCTAACCAACCCAACTGGTTCCACCTTAAAATTCGTCCGGAGTCAACAGGAATCGTCGAAACAATTTAGCGTTTAGATTATGTTTTGGTGCTGCGACACCGTCTGTTGGGTCGTGTATTGCGTCGAAGCCCATTAGGGGCGAGTCCTGGGGTCACACACGCCCTAATACTCTATTTATTCAGCAGCCGCCGCCACATTAGGTTTTGGGTTTTGCTTAGATCAATCCTGTCATCGAACAGTGTCGCCGTCATCGATTTGTGAGACCCCATTCTGTAATCAATACAATTTTGGTTGCGTTTCTTTCCTGTTCTTGCTTGTGTTCTTGATTGCGCTTGCAGGGATAAGCCTTCATGGCGAGGTCACTTGTGTGTCACAGGTGATAACCAACGGAGCCGTGGTGTAGTGATTGCGAGGAACCATTCGCTCGGAGCCTTGGATCATCAACGTAGAGATCTCCACTCAATCAAGTTATCGTATCTCACGGAAGATCGGGCCGCGTCTACTATCACTTTTGCTCCTGTGGCTAGGCTAGAGTCTATTCGAATTTTATTAGCCTATGCCACTCACCACTCTTTCAGGTTGTTTCAAATGGACGTAAAGAGCGCTTTCCTCAACGGGCCAATCAAGGAGGAGGTATACGTGGAACAACCCCCTGGCTTTGAGGATGACAGGTACCCCGACCATGTGTTCAAGCTCTCTAAGGCGCTCTATGGACTTAAGCAAGCCCCAAGAGCATGGTATGAATGCCTTAGAGATTTCTTAATTGCTAATGCTTTCAAGGTTGGGAAAGCCAATCATACTCTTTTTACTAAGACTTGTGATGGTGATCTTTTTGTGCGCCAAATTTATGTCGATGACATAATATTTGGTTCTACTAATCAAAAGTCTTGTGAGGAGTTTAGCAGGGTGATGACACAAAAGTTCGAGATGTCGATGATGGGCGAGTTGACCTATTTCCTTGGGTTCCAAGTGAAGCAACTCAAGGATGGCACCTTCCTCTCCCAAACGAAGTACACTCAAGATCTTCTCAAGAGGTTTGGGATGAAGGACGCCAAGCCCGCGAAGACACCGATGGGAACCGACGGGCATGTCGACCTCAACAAAGGAGGTAAGTCCATTGATCAAAAGGCATACTGGTCTATGATAGGTTCTTTGCTTTATTTATGTGCTAGTAGACTGGACATTATGCTAAGTGTATGCATGTGTGCTAGATATCAATCCGACCCCAAGGAATGTCACCTTGTGGCCGTTAAGCAAATTCTTATATATTTAGTTTATACGCCTTGCTTTGGAATCTGGTATCCAAAGGGGTCTACCTTTGACTTGATTGGATACTCAGACTCCGATTATGCTGGATGCAAGGTTGATAGGAAGAGCACATCGGGGACGTGCCAATTCCTAGGAAGGTCCCTGGTGTCTTGGAGTTCCAAGAAACAAACATCCGTTGCCCTATCCACCGCTGAGGCCGAGTATGTTACCGCAGGACAGTGTTGCGCATAACTACTTTGGATGAGGCAAACCCTCCGGGACTTTGGCTACAATCTGAGCAAAGTCCCACTCCTATGTGACAATGAGAGTGCAATCCACATGGCGGATAATCCTGTTGAACACAGCCGCACTAAGCACATAGACATCCGGCATCACTTTCTGAGGGACCACCAGCAAAAGGGAGATATCGAGGTGTACCACATTAGCACCGAGAACCAGCTAGCTGATATCTTTACCAAGCCGTTAGATGAGAAAACCTTTTGCAAGTTGCGTAGTGAGCTAAATGTCTTAGATTCGCGTAACTTGGATTGATCTATAGCATGCATGTAGTCTATGCCTTTGATCATGTTACTTTGAGCATTTACATGATTTGTTGCTTCTTTATGGTGCTCAATTTGTGCAAGGGATCCCCGGACCTCACAAGTCCATGTGTGAATGATGCACATATTTAGGTGGAGATGTGCTACAACTTGACCCTTTGAGACTAATCTGTTTGTTTGAGTATACTTGATGTAGTCTCAAAGGTGCATTGAAAGGGAAATGTGGACTTGGACAATGCAAAGAATTCCACTGCACTCCGATATTAGTGTAATTAACTCCAAGTTCATACTTATGATCTCCTTTGCCTTTTTGGTCTTAATTGACATTTTTGGTGAGGCAATGGGGTTAAAGGGCCAAAAATGATCTCGTTTTGGTGCTTAATGCCAAAGGGGGAGAAATTAAGGCCAAAGCAAATGGATCAGCTACCACTTGTGAATTTTGAAAACAATAGAGTTAGAACTTTTGATTTGTCCAAAATACTCCTATTGCAAAATTTGATCTCTTGTGGGGGAGAATTTATGATTATGGGAAAAAGGGGAGTTTTTGGTACTTGATCAATTTTTCCATTGGAATATCTCTTGATTTGCCCAAACAAGTGTGTTTGACTTAGAGTAGGAAAAAGGATTTGATTTACAAAAACAAACCAAGTGGTGGCAAAGAATGATCCAACTATGTCAAATCTTGTGCAAAAACAATTTGGTCCTCAATTGCATTGATGTTGCACTTCTTTTCGTTGCTCTTGGATGTGTTGGCATAAATCACCAAAAAGGGGAAGATTGAAAGGGAAATGTTCCCTTGGGCAATTCCAATAATGTTTTGGTGATTAAGTGCCCAACACGGTTATTTAAGTTCGTATGTGCCAAGTAAAGTGAGAAGTACAAATAAAAGGAAAAGGTACGTTTCTAGACTTAGTATACTGTTTTGAGTACTAATGTGTTTTGTCTAAGTGCTAGAAACAGTGAGAAAAGAATTGGAAAAAGAGTTGGCTATGTGCAGCAAACTCCAGCTCGGCTTGGCACACCGAACAGTGTTTGGTGCGCCAGGCTGGTCCACGGAGAACTCGTCGCTCTCGGGTTTCGACGGCGGCGTACGGCTATAATTCACCGGACTGTCCGGTGGTGCACCGGATTGTCCGGTGAGCCAACAGTCGGCAGTGCCAACGATCGGCAGCGCAATCTTCGCGCGACATGTGGTCGTGCCAACGGTCGGTTGGGCACACCGGACTGTCCGATGTGCACCGGACAATGTCCGGTGCGCCAACCGATCCCGAGGACCAGTGGTCGGCTGTTCTCCGTATGGAAAGAAATCAAGCACCGGACATGAACAGTAGCTGTCCGGTGGTGCACCGGACTGTCCGGTGCACCACACGACAGAAAGGCAAGATTGGCCTTCCAAGATTGCCTCCAATGGCTCCTAGCTGCCTTAGGGCTATAAAAGGGACCCCTAGGCGCATGGAGGAGTCATCCAAGCATTCACTAAGTATTCTCAAGCATCCGGACTCCGCTCTCGCGCATTTGCTTCATTGTGTTAGTGATTTGGGCTCCATTCGAGTTGTGCGCTCCCTGAGTTGTCATTTGAGCTCAAGTCTTCACTTGTGTGCGTGGTTGTGCTGCGTATTTGAGTCTTGTGTGTGTTACTCTTCCCAACCTTACTTTGTGCCTTCTTTGTGATCTCAATTGTAAGGGCGAGAGACTCCAAATTGTGGAGATTCCTCGCAAACGGGAAAAAGACTATAAGGAAGAAAGTCGTGGTATTCAAGTTGATCATTGGATCACTTGAAAGGGGTTGAGTGAAACCCTCGTCCATTGGGACGCCACAACATGGAAGTAGGCAAGTGTTACTTGGCCGAACCACGGGATAAAATCACGTGTCTCTTGTGATTGCTTTCTCTGTGATTGTTTTGTCCACAAGAACTCACCTCTCAACTACTTAGTCGCACTAACACTTCGATAACTAAGTTTTGTGGATATCTAGTGTTTAATTTTACAGGATCACCTATTCACCCCCTCTAGGTGCTCTCATGTAGCCGGATAGATGCACACATTATCACAAACATAAAGATCCATAGTTCGCTTAAAACATTTCTAAACTTTTGGGAAAAGAAAAATAATTGTAATTCTATAACTAATACAAACTTCACATCAATATGCTTACTGCGATCATGGAGCATCATTCATGCATATGGTGATGGTAAACATGTTGTTCATCTTTAGGATTGGTGGATTTGGCTCGACACCTAGAATGTTTATGAACAAATGTTTGAGCCACACTCCCTGGTATGATCTTAATGTGTCTACCTAGCTTGTGTGGGTCTTCTCCTGCCTCTTCCTGTTGCGATAGTCATGAGCCTAGTGGCCTACTTTCCATAGTTTAGGCACTCATCATCTTTACATGCATGACCACTTCTTCCACCTTTGCCTTGTGACCGGTCACGACCACGGCTGCGCCCACACCGAGAGCTTCACCTCGTTTTAGAGCTTGATCTGGCCTTGCTTCCCTCATCGGTTGACTTAAAACACGCAAGCCATTCCTCCTCGGTGAGGAAGAGGCGACCACCACTATCTTTGGTGGATGTTGTGGTTGTCATATTCCTCTGATCCACGACCCAATCTCTTGATTACTTCCTCAACACTGATGTCATTGAGGTCTAGGAACGTCTCGGTCGACAACGTGATCTGCTCAAGGTTATATGGAATAGAATGGAGTAGCCACTGTCATATTCCTCTGATCCACGACCAAAACTCTCGATTACTTCCTCAACAGTGACGTCATTGAGGTCTAGGAACGTCTCGATCGACAACGTGATCTGCTTAAGGTTATATGGAATAGAATAGAGTAGCTTATTTATTGCCTCCTTCTCGGCGATGTCATCACCAACCATGTGCAGCTAGAAGGGGTGGACCCAAGCGGGGTCTAGATGAGCCACGACACACCCTAAGCCAGCCCACCTAGACCCCTAGCCCCTAATGCCCTTCGCAGCTTTGCTTCACCTTCAGACTTAAGCATCGCGCCATCGCCGCCGGCCCTTGTCATGGCTCTTGGCATCACACGCCACCACTATAGCGTTCGACAACCACGTGCCCACGCCCACGCAGCACGCAGGCCACCGCAGTCGCCACCGGCTACCGCGTGGCGAGCCGGCGACCCGTCCAGCCACTAGATATCGACCTCTGCCCGCCAGGCCAACATGCCTATGGATCCGACTCACAATCCTAGCACATGTGGTCCCACCTAACTGCCTCCTCATGGCCCCGTCTGGCGCCTAGTCACCGCTATCACGACTAAGCTAGAGGCTGGAGCAAGCGCGTTAGCGAGGCGTGAATAGTGATTCAGTTCCTATTCCTCTATGCAAGCATAGGCCAAATAAGTAGTATTGTAATCTTTTATGTCTATTTTGTAACATGTTTAAATTTTCTAATATATTCGACTTTCATTCTTAATTGTTGAATATTAAACTTTATATCTATTTATCAAATTCCATACCGAATTTACTAGATAAAATTATACATGATTTTTTTGTTTGTTTGTTATGGCACATCCTGTATGAAAATCCTAGATCGTCTGCCACCGACAGCTTGTAGACAAGTGTAGTTTGTAGATGTCCGTCCAACGAAGTCCTCCCCAAACTTGCTAGTCTTGAACACGAGGTCGCTAAACTCCTTGCGTAGCCTATCTGCGTGCCCATGCGAACGAACTTTATGGAGTCCTAGCCTTCTTCATTGTAACCTTGTGCACTGCTAGACACGCCTGCATTTCTGGTTGCATAGCACAAAGTAGGGCTACTAGCACATTACCATCATCGTCGAAGTTCTCTGTTCTTGGATCCATGGCCTTCAAGAGGCTTTCGCTCTTGCAGGTTGACCTGCATGACAAGGGACCACTCGATATAATTCGTCTCCGAGAGTATGGGGTAGAATGCAAGCACCGTTCGATAACATCCTCGATGACACTACTACAGCAAACCTCTGTACAGGCGGTTTGGTTCGCCTCTACACAGGCGGTTCCAGGAACCGCTTGTGGTGCACCGCCTGTGATGTAAAACAACATCACAGGCGGTCAATCAAAAACCGCCTGTGAAAAACACAGATTATAGGCGGTTTAGTTCAAAGGAACTGGAAAGTGCTTCAAAAGAACCTTTATATGATGAATCAAAGGGTTGTGACAAAGAGTTTACTACACTGCGTACAGTTCTAGAACTTCTGAAGTTGAAGGCTAGCGCCGGATGGTCTGATACTAGCTTCACAGATCTTTTGAATTTTCTGTCCCAATTACTACCAAAACCCAACAAACTACCAACAAGCACTTATAAAGCGAAGAAGCTTATATCTCCCGTAGCTCTGGGTGTGCAAAAAATTCATGCATGTCCGAACCATTGTATTCTGTATTGTGGCGATTTTGAGAATGCATCAAGATGCCCAGTTTGCAATGTCAGTCGATACAAGAAGAGCTACAATCAATACTGTGTAAAAAAATTCCCGAAGAAAAATAAAAACAAGAAATCCACTATTGGACCTGAAAGTGACGATGACACTTTTGATGACATGGATGGGAAAAAGAAGTCAAAGATCCCAGCTTTGGTGATGTGGTATCTTCCAGTAATTGATCGCTTAAAACGTTTGTTCTCAAATCCTAGGGAGGCTGAGCTTATGCGTTGGCATGCTGAAAATCGCAAGCAGAATAACAAACAGATTCGACACCCTGCTGATGCATCACATTGGAAAAATTTCGATCTTATGTATCCTGAGTTTGCCAAAGAAACCAGAAATGTAAGATTTGCTTTGGGTACAGATGGAATGAATCCATTTGGTGAAAAAAGAAGTGTACATAGCACCTGGCCCGTGACTTTAACGATGTACAACCTTCCATCATGACTGTGTCACAAAAGAAAGTACATTATGTTGACTATTCTTATTCAAGGTCCGAAATCAGCTGGTGTTGATATTGATGTGTTCCTAGAACCTCTTATGGAAGATATGACAAAGCTCTGGAATGAAGGAGTTAGAATATGTGATGAGTATTGCCATGAGTATTTCAACTTAAGAGCAATTATATTTGTTACCATCCATGATTCTCCCGGTGGCGCCACACTATCAGGGCAAAAGTCTAAAGGAAAGAATGGTTGTGTAGTGTGCGTCGATGGAACTGCTTCCATGTACCTTAAATCATCCAAGAAGTTGGTGTTCATGGGACACAGATGGTTCTTGATGAAGCAGCATAAGTACCGAAAGATGAAAGCGGAATTTAACAATCAACTGGAAAGTGAAGGTGCACCAAAGCCTTATAGTGGGAAACTTGTTTTTGAAATTGTAAAGAACATTCATGTTGTATTCAGAAAGGGAAAAAACAAAGGAGAAAAGAGAAAGAGAACTGACCCTTCAACTTACACAACTTTCAAGAAGCAATCAATTTTTTTTCAAGTACCTCCCATACTGGAAGGATATGGAAATTTGCCACATCATTGATTTGATGCATGTAACAAAAAATGTTTTTGACAGCATCATTGGAACCTTGCTGGGCATGCCGAGTAAGACAAAAGACGGACTCAAATCACGCAATGATCTAATAGATCTTCAAATCAGACCGGAACTTCATCCAGTGGATAGTGGCAAAGGGAAGCCTTACCTCCCCCCAGCTAGCTACAACTTGTCAGTTGAGGAGAGAACAAAGATTTGCAAATGTTTGCGTGGGGTCAAAGTGCCCACAGGTTTCTCATCCAATATCAGCAGACTAGTCAGGATGAAGGACTTGTCTTTATTTGGCTACAACTCTCATGATTGCCATGTGATGATGACGGTGTTCCTCCCAATTGCGATAAGAGCCCTCGAAACAGAGCATGTCAAAGTTGTCATCACACGCTTGTGTTACTTTTTCAATGCGGTTTCACAAAAAGTAATAGCTTTAGAAGACTTGGACTATCTAAAAGCATACATCATCGAGACTATGTGCAAGCTTGAAATGTGTTTTCCTCCATCATTTTTTGATATGCAAGTACACCTAATCATACATCTCGTGGATCAGATAAAAATATTAGGGCCACTATATTTACATCATATGTTTATGTTGGAGCGATACCTGGGAGTATTAAAAGGTTATGTGCGAAATCGCGCTCACCTAGAGGGTTCAATCATGGAGGGATACACTACAGAAGAAGTGATTGAGAGTTGTATAGATTACATCAGTGACGGAACAATGATAGGTGTGCCTGTACCTAAACATGAGGGTAAACTATGTGGGAGAGGGAGAATGGGCAAGAAAACTTTTCGCGTTGAGGATTACAAGCTAGTACATTGTGCTCATGGTAGTGTACTACAACATCTCACGATAGCCGAGCCTTACATAGAGGAACACCTGGATGAGCTTCGTAAAGAAAATCAGAACCGCACAGAGGACTGGATCATGAGGGAGCACAAACATCGTTTCAGCGAATGGTTAATGGACAAAAACATCCCATTCGGAGACTCTTTGGAAGAGAAAACAATGAAGAATTTGGCTTCTCGGCCATCATGTTTTGTGACATCATGGCAAGCATATGACATCAATGGGTACACATTCTACACTAAATCAAAAGAAATGAAAAGTGTTGCACAAAATAGCGGTGTTCGTATCGATGCTTTTGACCTACATGGACAGAAGACCACATATTTTGGATTCATAGAGGAAATATGGGAACTTGATTATGGCCCAAGCATGAAAATACCCTTATTTAAGTGCCAATGGGTACAACATCCCGTGGGGGTGATAGTGGATAACTACGGACTCACACTGGTAGACTTAAAGAAAGTAGGATATAAAAATGACCCGTGGGTTCTCGCCGAATGTGTTGCACAAGTGTTCTATGTACTCGATCCAGCAGATGAGAAGATGCATGTAGTTATTTCTGGAAAGCAAAAAATTGTTGGAGTTGAGAATGTGGGAGACCAAGATGAGGAATACAATAAGTATGAAGAGATGTTTGTCTTTAACGGTCCAGAGAGAATCAAGCGTGTGGAAAAGAAAATTGATAAGAACTTAAAGCCATACATGCGGAAAAATGGTAGTTCATGAAAAATTGTATGAATCAAATTGTATTTGTTATCATGTATGATCGACTATGAATTGTGGTTGCCAATTAATTTAAAATCTCTCTAGTTATCTATGTGTGCTATTATAATTCATTTAAATTGTATTTACATATTATTGTTAAAAATTAAATATTAATTCATTTAAATTGTATTTGCATATTTCTATTAAAAATTAAATATTAATTCATTTAAATTGTATTTGCATATTTCTGTTAAAAATTAAAATTATTTTCATATTTAAATTGTATTTTCATATTTTTACAATCACAGACGGTTTTTTCTTAGGGTCCGTTTATGAAAAGGATAGAGCACCACATGTGGTCCTAAACAAAAACCGCTTGTGATACTATTACATCACAGGCGTACTGAACCGCCTGGGACATCACAAGCGGTTTTCTAACCGAACCGCCTGTAATGTAAAAAGCCTACCGCTTGTATAGAGCCAAATTGTACTAGTGTGACGACCTCCCTTCCATCACGTCGTCCACGGGGAATGATCTGTGAGAACGAGCGTGTTCTTCCCCCATCTCTATCTTCAATGCGACCTTGTTCATACATGTTCTCCGCCTCCTGGATCGCTCCCTTAGGCTCCAATACCAACTATTCCAGCTCACGACGGAGCTACCCAAGTTGTCGTAGACGGTAATGATGAAACAAAGATGCACATGTGTAGCGCTAAGAAGTTTGATTTTAGCGTGGGTTAAGTCCATAATATAAGGGGGGCTATTTATATAGATGCACACACGTAGCACTAAGAAGTTTGAAACAAAGATGCACACACGTAGCGTTAAGAAGTTTGAAAAAAGATACACACGTGTAACAATGAATGTAGAGGAGAAAAACCATAGAAAAACAGATTTACTATAAGATGTCATATCCAGGGTACAACGACAACCTATTTATATAGGCACAAAAGAGATAGAGATGGGTCATATCCAACAAATCTTCCCTTGACGCTAAATCTATATAATTGTTTCCCCAAACATCACAAGGGGGCTAAGCTCCACGAACACCTACCAAGTCAAGGCAACACTTGAACTTGGTATTAGATTATGACTTTGTAAGCATGACTACAGGATTTTTCATCTATATGTATCTTATCCACTTTAATTTTGCCTTCAACAACAATATCACTAATGAAGTGGTACTTGGTATTAATATGTTAGGTCTTGAATTGATACATGTCATTCTTTGTCAAGCAAATAGCACTACGACTATCACAATATATAAACTTTAATGACAAACTACAAGTTCATAAATAAGACCTCACATCAAAATAGCTTTAACTCCTTCGATAGCTGAGACAGAATCTGCTTTGTAGTGGAAAGAGCAGTAACAGATTGAAGCGAAGCCCTTCAACTCACTGCAGAAGAATATAATGAAAATACATAGCAAGATATGGAGAGTCTCTTATCAAGATCACCAACAAAGTGAGAATCAACAAATCCTATAACATCACTTTCCTTCACCAAATTCTTGTCAAACAATAATCCAAAATGAGAGGTACCTTTCAATTAGCGAACAATCCACTTTACTGCATTCCAATATTCTTTACCAAGATTATGCATAAATCTGCTAACCACACTAACAACATGATCCAAATCGAGTCTTGTATAGATCATAACATACATGAGATTTCCAATAGCATTAGAATACGATATCTGAGACATGTACTCTTTCTTATCTTTAGTAACAGGACATTGGATGACAATTTAAAATGTAAAGCAAATGGTGTAGCAACAGATTTGCAATTACTAAGATTGTACTTTTCAAGAACTTTCTCAATATAACTTTTCTAAGATAGAAAAAGAGTACCAGCACGATGATCACCCTAAATTTCCATCCCAAGAATCTTTTTTGCTGATCCAAGATCTTTCACATCAAATTCATGACTGAGCCTTCAATTCATCAATGAATGACTTGTAGCAATCAACCTAACATCAGTATAAACCAGTAGATACACAAAAGATCCATTAGAGAACTCTTCAAATAAATACAACGATCATAATTGCTTTGAGAATAACCATGTGCAAGCATGAATGAGTCAAACCTTTTATACCACTGCCTAGGAGCTTCTTTCAAACCATAAAGAGATTTCTTTAAATGACAAACTAAACGCTCTTGACTAGGAGTAGAAAAACCCTTAGGTTGTGTCATATAAATCTCCTCATCTAAATCTCTATGAAGAAAAGTGGTTTTAACATCAAGTTGCTCTAACTCCAAATGAAATAAAGCAACAATAGCAAGCATAGCTCTAATAGAAGAGTGATGAAAAATAAGTGTGAAATCAATACCTTCTCTTTGTTCGAAACCTTTCACAACTAAACGAGCATTAAATCTTGTAGGTTCAACTCCAGATATACCTTTCTTCTTATAAATCCACTTGCACCTTCAAGAAGCTCAACCAATTCACATGTAGAATTCATTTGAAGGCTCTCAAATTCATCATTCATAGCAATTAACCACTTGGATGAATTGTTACATGTGATAGCTTTTGAATAAGAAGGTTCAAATACATCATTAGTTTTTTGAGCAGCAATGAGAGCATAATGAGCCATACTATCAGTATCACAATATGAATGTGGCAAAACAATATTCCTTCTAGGTCTGACTTGAGCAATAGAGTGATTGTTGCTAATAGGAGGTACAAAAACTTGATTGTGTAATAGGAATAACAGAATCAACATTAATAGGTACCTCTATCTAAAGATTCTCATCAGTAGTTTCATACATGGATGTGGATGAGGAATCACTATCAGAAACAATTCTAGAGGAAGAAAATGTACTTTCATCAAAAGTAACATTATGACTGGCAATCACCTTCTTAGAATTAGCACACAATAAATGATATCCTTTGACAATGGAACCATAGCCAACAAAAGTGTATTTTTGAGCTCTATGCACTAGCTTCCCATTATTAACATGAGCATAAGCAGGACAACCAAAAAGTCTAAGATTAGAATAATCAGCTGGTTTATCTACCCATACCTCTTCTAAAATCATGAAATCAATAGCTGCATTGTGAGAGCTGTTAATCAAATAGCAGGAGATAGAAGCAGCTTTTACCCACAAACCATGCTTATCTCATAAACTAGCATTAGAAAACATGCAGCAAACACGTTCGAGAATAGTATGATTCATCCTTTCAGCAACACCATTCTACTAGGGAGTACCAAGAACAGTCATGTGTCTAGCAATACCATGATCAGCACAAAGAGAATCAAATTCACCATTGCAAAATTTCAATCCATTGTCGGTTCTCAGTTTCTTGATTTTTCTACTAGTGTGATTTTTCACTAAAGCTTTCCATTGCTTGAATGCAGTTAGAGCATCATTTTTATGCTTCAGAAAATAAATCTAGACTTTGCGAGAGAAATCATCAATAAAAGTGATCATATAATCATAACCTCCAATAGAAGAATGAGGAGCCAACCCTAAAGATTAAAATAAATATAACCAAGAATACATTTAGTGCAGTGAGTAGATAAACAGAAATTGACTCTCTTCTGTTTGTTGAATACACAATGTTCACAAAATCCAATTTGCCAATATCATTTAAATGACCCCTCTTGTGCAATGGATGCATATCTTTTTCACTCATATGTCCCAAACGCATATGCTAAAACTTGGTATTTGAAGTGTTGGATGCAATAGAAATAGATGTAGTACCTGTAATTGTGGAACCTTGCAAATTGCAAGTAATAGAGATTATTTATATGTCCGGCCTTTAAAACAACATGGTTACCTTGAGAAACCTTAAGAACACCATTACCAACAGAAAATTTGAATCCCATTACTTCTAAGGAGCCCAAATAAATAAGATTCCTCTTCATCTTTGCAACATAGCGAACATTAGTAAGGGTCTTGAAATGTGCCATCATGAACTTTAATTTGAAAAGAACCAATTCCAGAAATTTTAAGTAAAGATTCGTCACCAATAATAACATCATCATAATGAACATGAAATAATCAGAAAATCACTCTCATTGTGAGCAAATGTAAAAAGAGCAAGTTGAATCAAGAATCCAAGACATACGCTTTTCATCATTAGAAGTGATCAAAAGAGCTTCTCACCATCATCATTTTTAGCAATACTAGCCTCAATAGATAATTTATCAGATTTCTTTTTCTTTTGTCGTTCTTCCTTATTTTTCAAATTAAAACACTAGGAGATCACATGATTATCAGCTTTGCAATAACGACAACAATTATTGGATTTACGATCTCTTGACTTAGACCTTGATTTAGGTTTATTAGAACTGTCCGCTTGTTGAGTTCTACCTAGAACAACAAAACATTCACCTTTAGACTCAAAACAAGGATCAACATCAAATTTTTCCTTGGACAATAAATTCGACTTAACATTCTCAAATATCAGTGAAGTATAATTTCCATGAAGCATAATTTCTTTAAAATTCTTAAAAGAAGATGTAACACCCTGAATTTGGGGTATAAAAATTCTTCTCTAATGCCTACCAAATTCAGGTGTTACCTCTTGTTTCCCTCTCTCTAGACTTCTTCTCTCTTCATTTTTATTTGAATTATGCCAATTAGGTGAGAGATTAACCATTTATTTAATATAGCAAAACCCATGTGAGTCATGAAATGTTGCATCATGCTGACCCTAAATTATTCTTTAGTTTGATGCACATGTTTGAATTAGTTTGAAATTGAATTGGGTTTGAATTTGATTTGAATTTCGTAAAGAAAATAAAAAAAGCATTTGGAAATTCCAGAAAAAAGGAAAAACAGATTTTGGTCCGTTAAGCTCCGCCCGACCCAGCTAGCCGTCCGCGCGCGCTCGCGCCCGCTGATAGATGGACCCCACCTATCGGCGTCGCGTTCCGCTCGCACGCTCGCCTTCCCTCTCTCTGCCCGGTGGGATCGCCCAGCCAGCGCCGTTGCGCTCTCGCGCGCACCCACTCTTCGTTGGCTCGCGGGCGCCGCCCGTCAGAACTGTCCCCTTCCCCCGCAACCGTCACGCCAATGGCGTGCACCCCGCGCGCGGTCAAACTGCGCCCACGCCCCCACGACCCGCCTATGTCGCTCGAGCATCTAGGTGAAGACCCTAGGCCCCCTCAGGTCGCACCTACCTCTCATTCACTCTCTCCCATCTATCGCGCTCACTCAGCTCGCATAGCCGCCGCCGCGGTTTCTCGTCGTCTGGCCAACCGGAGTCCCCTCGCGTCGTGCCAAGCTGCCCCGAGCATCATCTCTAGGTAAGTGAACTTTCCCCGCCCTTCTTCTGCACCAATTCAGTCTCACCATGGGTAATTTTAGCTCGGCGGAGTCTCCCATCGTTCGGCCACCGTGTCTTCACCGTGTCCGGCCATTGTAGCCCCTCCCCGATCCCAAACCTAGGTGTAGAACACTCCTACCCTCTCCCCGAAGCCCATAGCCGGTCTCAGCGCGCTGGATTATTCCCCACTGCCGCGGGTATTGTTCGCCGAAGCGGACTCTGGTCCGCCCAAGTCCCCCTCCGCCGTCTGCCCGTCTCAGCCCTGTTCTCGCGACCCAGACTTCACCATAGTATTCGCAAGTGAAAGTCGCCTAGAGGGGGGTGAATAGGCGAAACCTGAAATTTATAACTTAAACACACACTAAAGGCCAGGGTTAGCGTTAGAATTAAACTCAAGCCCGAAAGATTGTTTCTCTTGCTAGGAGTTGCTCAAAGAGTGCAGATGACGTATGGTAGCAAACTCAAATTAATGCTAGCAAGGAAATGTTAGAGAGAGAGGAAAGAGGGCAAACAAATCAAGCGAGAATCAAAGCGATTAGACATGGTGATTTGTTTTATCGAGGTTCGGTTCCAAAGAACCTAGTCCCCGTTGAGGAGGCCACAAAGGTCGGGTCTATTCCAACCCTTTCCCTCTCTCTCAAACGGTCACTTAGACCGAGTGAGCCTTTTCCTTAATCTCACGGGTCACTAAGACCTCGCAAGGACCACAAAAAATGAACACAAAATCACTCTCTCTCAAGTCACTAAGTGGTTGAGATGAATTTGGCACTTAAAGAGGGTTTGATCTTTGGAATTTTGTCTTGGAGTGAATGTTCTAGCTCTTGTATTGAATGTGATCTTTAGAAAACTTGGATGGCAATGAATGAGGTGGTTTCCCCAACCAATTCCTAGTCGTTGGCAAAGGCTGCTGGCGATGGGCGCACCGGACAGTCCGGTGCGCCACCGGACAGCCACTGTGCACTGTCCGGTTCGCGCCACATTAGCGCAACCGTTAGGGTTCGAAGTAGTTGACAGTTGGAGTTGCTTGTCGTCTTGCTGCACCGGATAGTCCGGTGCCCTCTGACTTCTGCCACAGTACTGTAGTTCACTGTAGCTTCTACAGTCGACCGTTGGCACACAGGGAGCCGTTGCTCCGCTGACTCACCGGACAGTCCGGTGAATTATAGCGGAGCGTGCCCCTGGAATTCCTGAGAATGGCTGGTTCATATGTTGTACGGTCTGGTACACCGGACACTATCTGGTGCGCAAAAATTCAGCACACTCTAGTTCTTTGCTCCAATTTTGATTGTGTCCCTAACTGGATTTCTTTCTTGGTTTGTGTTGAACCTTATGCACCTGTAATAGATGATATCTAGACAAACTAGTTAGTCCATGTGGTTTATGTTGGATGTCAACCACCAAAATCAATTATAGGAAATAGTTAACCCTATTTCCCTTTCAATCTCCCCATTTTTGGTGATTGATGCCAACACAAACCAAAGCAATTGAGATAGATGTGCATAAGTTGCTTGGAGTTAAACCAATTGAAAGACTTTAAATATATGACTAAGAATGAATGAATTGCTTTTCCTTATTTAAAATTTTGGACCACATTTGCACCACATGTTTATTTTTGCAAATCTTTTGGAAAAATCCTTTCAAAAATTCTTTTGCAAATAGTCAAAGGTATAGGAATAAGATTGCAAGAAGCATTTTTAAGATTTGAAATTCCTTCCCCTATTTCAAATGCTTTTGCTTTGACTAAATAAAAGCTCCCCCTGAATGAAATTTTCCCCTTAGCTTTCAAGAGGGTTTTGAAATAGATACCAAGTGAAATTATACCAATTGAAATCTTTCATACTAATGTGAAGTTTTGAAGATACCCATTTGAAAAACAATTTTGAAATACCAAATGAGATACCAATTGAGAAATTCACTTCACATACCAATTGAAAATTCATTTTGATCAAATACCAATTGGAATACTTATTTTTGAAATTTTGAAATGGTGGTGGTGGTGCGGTCCTTTTGCTTTGGGCTAAATACTTTCTCCCCTTTGGCATTAATCGCCAAAAACGGAGAACTTGAGAGCCCACTTGCAACTTTTCTCCCCCTTTGGGGCCTAATACCTTCTCCCAAATAGTAAAATAAATACAAATGAAGGTTCGTACCATTGAGAGTTGTAGGAGCAACGACAAAGGGTAAATGATACCATCAGAGTTGGAGTGGAAACCTTGTCTTTGCCGAATACTCCATTTTCCCTTCCAATCTAAGACTAAGTATAGAAATACACTTTAAAGCATACATTACACGACGGTTGATCTTTAGCGACCCTTATTAGGTACCAACTGTTGGTTGCTAAAGGTTAGGGACCGACGGTCAGTCGCTAAATCCTTTTGTAGCAACGGTCGGTTGGTCGCTAAAAGTCTAGAATTTAACAACTTATGGTTGGTCGCTGTAGATGTCGTCGGGGACTAGCGGTGGGTCGCTATAGAGCAAGGATCACTATCAAATCTTATAGCCCGAACGTACCTGTAGATGTTAGTGACTAAAAATTAATTAAAATAAGTAAACATTGATCGCTAAATTGTAGTAAAGAAAAAAAGAATTGTAAAAAAGAAAAAAGAATTATGGAAAAGAAAACTATAACACTATAAAAATCATAAAATAAAAATAATGCATTTAGTTATTAATGATATTTATGGTAATGAATTTTATTTTAAGTGTTTGTTTTGTATTTGCATTTAGAATAATTTTTTTATTGCGCATGATTGATTTTTGGTTATTGAATAACATTTCTTCTTAAATAAAAATCCTAGTAAATAAAAAAATATAATATTATTAGCGCAAAAATTAATATTTTATTTATAAATAATTTTGGTTTAATTACTATGAATTTTAGGATTATTTAAAAATGTATTTCAAATTTAGAAAAAGAAATAAAAAAAGAAAAAAAACAAAACCTACCCGCCGCTAGCCCTAGCCGCCAAGCCCCTAGCCACCTAGCCGCATCCCCAATTCCCAGCGGAAAACCCCCAGCCCCCTAGCCTCCTAGCACCTTCTCCTGTCCTTCTAACCCTAGCCGCCAAGCCCACCAGCCGCCGCTAGCTGCTGCTGTTCTCCACTCTCCACGGACCATGGCTCCACGGCCAGCCGCCAACCACCAGGCCACGGCCGAGCGGGGTGTCGAGCACCTAGGTCGGCCGAGCGGTGCGCCGAGCGCCCGAGCACCCAGGCCACCGCCCGCCGCACCAGAGCAGCTAACGGGGCGCCGAGCCGAGCAGAGAGTGGAGCGCCATCAACGAGCCAGGAACCGCGCCCAAGATGCCGGCGCACCTGAAGCCACGTGCCCCTGCTCCCCCGACTCCGAGCCAGCGCCAACCGAAGGCCAACCGACGAACCCCGCTGTCCGTTCTTCATCGCATGTAATGGAGCTTTACTGCGGCCGTTTCTAAATCTGCTTAATCCTTTGTCTTTGTTCTTTCTAAATCTGCTTTCACTCATGTAACCCCTACATGACAGGTTAGTGGATTCAAGAAGGTAATAAATTACACGAAAAGAGTTGCTGAGGAACAGAGGTACAAGAGGGCACTATCACGTGAAGAGGTAAACCACTAGATAACAATTTCAAGTTTAACATGAATTGAAGCATGTCACCTTTTATATCTCAGCATCCAGATATGAAAATCCACTGTGATAAAACTTAAAAATGTAAAGGAAATGTTGGTGCCTCTTTCTGTATGGAAGGTCCCTGTTTTTTTACACAGTAGTTCTTTTTACGATGTTCAAAATTAAGTCATTGTTAGGTTAAATTTGCTGCTATTAATTAGTGATTATGGTGTGATATTGGCTTGCATCCGTAGGCTTCTTTACTTGGCAACATATTGGCATTAATTTGATATGTTTCTCTGGTTATGCTAACATATTCATTGTCGCTTTGCATATCTTCTGACATTAAATCTTCAGGTTGAGCGGATATTTGCTGATAGGGTCAGCAAAGCTGATGGAGATGATCTGGTTCCTGAATATTTAGTCAAATGGCAAGGACTTCCTTATGCAGAATCTACCTAGTAATTTTCATGGCATGGTATCCTGTTTTATGGTTATGATTATTGTTTTGCACATGGATGAGCTTTGATCATATACACAATATCTCTACCTCTGTTGATTCAGAGTATGATTATATGTGATGATCTTTCATACATTTTATATTCTATCTGGTGGATGTTGATTTTTTATTGTAGGAAATAGGAATACACCTTTACTGTTTAATTAGTATGCATTAGTCTGACTGACCTTGCTGTTGGTGCGTTGTTTCAGGGAAAAAGATACAGATATCGATTTTGCTCAAGATGCAATTGATGAATATAAGGTAAGTACTCAGTACTCTATAATAGCTTCTGTAAATTTACCTAAGTGTGTAATGTTGTATCATGACCGGCTTGTGGAGGATAGAGCTCTGCAAAAGCTAGGAAGCTCTTGTTTAAGATTTTGTTGTGTTAAAGGGAGCTGACTGAGAATATTGTGCTCTCTGATGTTGAAGAACTGCCTTTATGTTATGCTGAATTTATCGTGCCTGCATTGCCTTAGGACCCGTTTGTTTCAGCTTATAGATTATATAATCTAGATTATAATCTAAATTATATAATCCATATTATAATCTACTATATGTAGTTGTTTGGTAGTCTAGATTATATAAATGTAGATTATAATTTACTTATTGCAATTATCACTTGTCTTGCAGGCAATTGAAAATGAGAATTGATCTTTTTTTATGGGCGAAGTGTTGAAGATGGCTTTGGTGAAGGAAATGTCTTGTTAGCATCAAGTAAGTGGCGACATCACAACCCCTACAAGCTTGTGCCTTAAAACAAGAGGATACAAGAAGTTGGAGTGCTTTTGTGAAGGCTTTTGTGAATCACTTGAAGCGTTAGTACTTTTGTGAATGATTTTGTAAAGTGTTTGCAAATATGTGCAAAACATAATAACATGTGTAGGTTTTGTGAATGATTTTGTTGTGGTGCTTGTTGATGGTTTATGTGATGTGGATCTATCATTGTGCAATACTAATTAAATTTGTATATCTATGTGATTATGTGTATAAAAATTGGTGATTTGTGATGCTTTTGTATATATAACAGTTGTTGAATGCTAATTAATGGTATATTATCATTATTAACGACTATAATTAGGGGTAACTTTCTGTTGGTTGCTAAATGTATAGTATAACGACTCACGATTGGTTGCTAAATCTATAGTACAACAACCCACGGTTGGTCGCTAAATATATAATATTAGCAACGGACGGTCGGTCGCTAAAAAGATGTCGGTCGCTAAAGCCTTTAGCGACGGCACTTACATCGACCATCCATATGGGTCGCTAAAAGTTTTTAGCGACCAACCATAGGTCGCTGAAGGCCGTTTTAGCAACCAACCGTAGGTCGCTGTAAGTGAACCGTCGTGTAGTGATTTTAGTCTTAGCCTTGGCACAAGAAGAATAAGAAATATGTATTTGCACCAAATGAAATAGACATGATCAAAGGTATATACATGAGCTATGTGTGCAATGTTTCAATCAAAGTTCCGAGAATCAAGTATATTTAGCTCATTCCTGAGTTTGCTAAAGGTTTTCTCATCTAGTGGTTTGGTAAAGATATCAGCTAATTGGTTGTGGGTGCTCACATAAGCTATTTTGATATCCCCCTTTTGTTGGTGATCTCTCAAAAAGTGATACCAGATGTCTATGTGCTTAGTGCGGCTCTGTTCAACGGGATTATCCGCCATGCGGATTGCACTCACATTATCACATAGGAGAGGGACTTTGCTCAACTTGTAGCCATAGTCCCTAAGGGTTTGCCTCATCCAAAATAATTGCGCACAACAATGTCCTATGGCAATGTACTCGGCTTCGAAGGTGGAAAGAGCTACGGAGTTTTGTTTCTTTGAAGCCCAAGATACCAGGGACCTTCCCCCCCTCCGCCGTCTGCCCGTCTCAGCCCTGTTCTCGCGACCCAGACTTCACCATAGTATTCGCAAGTGAAAGTCGCCTAGAGGGGGGTGAATAGGCGAAACCTGAAATTTATAACTTAAACACACACTAAAGGCCAGGGTTAGCGTTAGAATTAAACTCAAGCCCGAAAGATTGTTTCTCTTGCTAGGAGTTGCTCAAAGAGTGCAGATGACGTATGGTAGCAAACTCAAATTAATGCTAGCAAGGAAATGTTAGAGAGAGAGGAAAGAGGGCAAACAAATCAAGCGAGAATCAAAGCGATTAGACATGGTGATTTGTTTTATCGAGGTTCGGTTCCAAAGAACCTAGTCCCCGTTGAGGAGGCCACAAAGGTCGGGTCTATTCCAACCCTTTCCCTCTCTCTCAAACGGTCACTTAGACCGAGTGAGCCTTTTCCTTAATCTCACGGGTCACTAAGACCTCGCAAGGACCACAAAAAATGAACACAAAATCACTCTCTCTCAAGTCACTAAGTGGTTGAGATGAATTTGGCACTTAAAGAGGGTTTGATCTTTGGAATTTTGTCTTGGAGTGAATGTTCTAGCTCTTGTATTGAATGTGATCTTTAGAAAACTTGGATGGCAATGAATGAGGTGGTTTCCCCAACCAATTCCTAGTCGTTGGCAAAGGCTGCTGGCGATGGGCGCACCGGACAGTCCGGTGCGCCACCGGACAGCCACTGTGCACTGTCCGGTTCGCGCCACATTAGCGCAACCGTTAGGGTTCGAAGTAGTTGACAGTTGGAGTTGCTTGTCGTCTTGCTGCACCGGATAGTCCGGTGCCCTCTGACTTCTGCCACAATACTGTAGTTCACTGTAGCTTCTACAGTCGACCGTTGGCACACAGGGAGCCGTTGCTCCGCTGACTCACCGGACAGTCCGGTGAATTATAGCGGAGCGTGCCCCTGGAATTCCTGAGAATGGCTGGTTCATATGTTGTACGGTCTGGTACACCGGACACTATCTGGTGCGCAAAAATTCAGCACACTCTAGTTCTTTGCTCCAATTTTGATTGTGTCCCTAACTGGATTTCTTTCTTGGTTTGTGTTGAACCTTATGCACCTGTAATAGATGATATCTAGACAAACTAGTTAGTCCATGTGGTTTATGTTGGATGTCAACCACCAAAATCAATTATAGGAAATAGTTAACCCTATTTCCCTTTCAATCTCCCCATTTTTGGTGATTGATGCCAACACAAACCAAAGCAATTGAGATAGATGTGCATAGGTTGCTTGGAGTTAAACCAATTGAAAGACTTTAAATATATGACTAAGAATGAATGAATTGCTTTTCCTTATTTAAAATTTTGGACCACATTTGCACCACATGTTTATTTTTGCAAATCTTTTGGAAAAATCCTTTCAAAAATTCTTTTGCAAATAGTCAAAGGTATAGGAATAAGATTGCAAGAAGCATTTTTAAGATTTGAAATTCCTTCCCCTATTTCAAATGCTTTTGCTTTGACTAAATAAAAGCTCCCCCTGAATGAAATTTTCCCCTTAGCTTTCAAGAGGGTTTTGAAATAGATACCAAGTGAAATTATACCAATTGAAATCTTTCATACTAATGTGAAGTTTTGAAGATACCCATTTGAAAAACAATTTTGAAATACCAAATGAGATACCAATTGAGAAATTCACTTCACATACCAATTGAAAATTCATTTTGATCAAATACCAATTGGAATACTTATTTTTGAAATTTTGAAATGGTGGTGGTGGTGCGGTCCTTTTGCTTTGGGCTAAATACTTTCTCCCCTTTGGCATTAATCGCCAAAAACGGAGAACTTGAGAGCCCACTTGCAACTTTTCTCCCCCTTTGGGGCCTAATACCTTCTCCCAAATAGTAAAATAAATACAAATGAAGGTTCGTACCATTGAGAGTTGTAGGAGCAACGACAAAGGGTAAATGATACCATCAGAGTTGGAGTGGAAACCTTGTCTTTGCCGAATACTCCATTTTCCCTTCCAATCTAAGACTAAGTATAGAAATACACTTTAAAGCATACATTACACGACGATTGATCTTTAGCGACCCTTATTAGGTACCAACTGTTGGTTGCTAAAGGTTAGGGACCGACGGTCAGTCGCTAAATCCTTTTGTAGCAACGGTCGGTTGGTCGCTAAAAGTCTAGAATTTAACAACTTATGGTTGGTCGCTGTAGATGTCGTCGGGGGACTAGCGGTGGGTCGCTATAGAGCAAGGATCACTATCAAATCTTATAGCCTGAACGTACCTGTAGATGTTAGTGACTAAAAATTAATTAAAATAAGTAAACATTGATCGCTAAATTGTAGTAAAGAAAAAAAGAATTGTAAAAAAGAAAAAAGAATTATGGAAAAGAAAACTATAACACTATAAAAATCATAAAATAAAAATAATGCATTTAGTTATTAATGATATTTATGGTAATGAATTTTATTTTAAGTGTTTGTTTTGTATTTGCATTTAGAATAAATTTTTTATTGCGCATGATTGATTTTTGGTTATTGAATAACATTTCTTCTTAAATAAAAATCCTAGTAAATAAAAAAAATATAATATTATTAGCACAAAAATTAATATTTTATTTATAAATAATTTGGTTTAATTACTATGAATTTTAGGATTATTTAAAAATGTATTTCAAATTTAGAAAAAGAAATAAAAAAAGAAAAAAAAAACAAAACCTACCCGCCGCTAGCCCTAGCCGCCAAGCCCCTAGCCACCTAGCCGCATCCCCAATTCCCAGCGGAAAACCCCCAGCCCCCTAGCCTCCTAGCACCTTCTCCTGTCCTTCTAACCCTAGCCGCCAAGCCCACCAGCCGCCGCTAGCTGCTGCTGTTCTCCACTCTCCACGGACCATGGCTCCACGGCCAGCCGCCAACCACCAGGCCACGGCCGAGCGGGGCGTCGAGCACCTAGGTCGGCCGAGCGGTGCGCCGAGCGCCCGAGCACCCAGGCCACCGCCCGCCGCACCAGAGCAGCTAACGGGGCGCCGAGCCGAGCAGAGAGTGGAGCGCCATCAACGAGCCAGGAACCGCGCCCAAGATGCCGGCGCACCTGAAGCCGCGTGCCCCTGCTCCCCCGACTCCGAGCCAGCGCCAACCGAAGGCCAACCGACGAACCCCGCTGTCCGTTCTTCATCGCATGTAATGGAGCTTTACTGCGGCCGTTTCTAAATCTGCTTAATCCTTTGTCTTTGTTCTTTCTAAATCTGCTTTCACTCATGTAACCCCTACATGACAGGTTAGTGGATTCAAGAAGGTAATAAATTACACGAAAAGAGTTGCTGAGGAACAGAGGTACAAGAGGGCACTATCACGTGAAGAGGTAAACCACTAGATAACAATTTCAAGTTTAACATGAATTGAAGCATGTCACCTTTTATATCTCAGCATCCAGATATGAAAATCCACTGTGATAAAACTTAAAAATGTAAAGGAAATGTTGGTGCCTCTTTCTGTATGGAAGGTCCCTGTTTTTTTACACAGTAGTTCTTTTTACGATGTTCAAAATTAAGTCATTGTTAGGTTAAATTTGCTGCTATTAATTAGTGATTATGGTGTGATATTGGCTTGCATCCGTAGGCTTCTTTACTTGGCAACATATTGGCATTAATTTGATATGTTTCTCTGGTTATGCTAACATATTCATTGTCGCTTTGCATATCTTCTGACATTAAATCTTCAGGTTGAGCGGATATTTGCTGATAGGGTCAGCAAAGCTGATGGAGATGATCTGGTTCCTGAATATTTAGTCAAATGGCAAGGACTTCCTTATGCAGAATCTACCTGGTAATTTTCATGGCATGGTATCCTGTTTTATGGTTATGATTATTGTTTTGCACATGGATGAGCTTTGATCATATACACAATATCTCTACCTCTGTTGATTCAGAGTATGATTATATGTGATGATCTTTCATACATTTTATATTCTATCTGGTGGATGTTGATTTTTTATTGTAGGAAATAGGAATACACCTTTACTGTTTAATTAGTATGCATTAGTCTGACTGACCTTGCTGTTGGTGCGTTGTTTCAGGGAAAAAGATACAGATATCGATTTTGCTCAAGATGCAATTGATGAATATAAGGTAAGTACTCAGTACTCTATAATAGCTTCTGTAAATTTACCTAAGTGTGTAATGTTGTATCATGACCGGCTTGTGGAGGATAGAGCTCTGCAAAAGCTAGGAAGCTCTTGTTTAAGATTTTGTTGTGTTAAAGGGAGCTGACTGAGAATATTGTGCTCTCTGATGTTGAAGAACTGCCTTTATGTTATGCTGAATTTATCGTGCCTGCATTGCCTTAGGACCCGTTTGTTTCAGCTTATAGATTATATAATCTAGATTATAATCTAAATTATATAATCCATATTATAATCTACTATATGTAGTTGTTTGGTAGTCTAGATTATATAAATGTAGATTATAATTTACTTATTGCAATTATCACTTGTCTTGCAGGCAATTGAAAATGAGAATTGATCTTTTTTTATGGGCGAAGTGTTGAAGATGGCTTTGGTGAAGGAAATGTCTTGTTAGCATCAAGTAAGTGGCGACATCACAACCCCTACAAGCTTGTGCCTTAAAACAAGAGGATACAAGAATTTGGAGTGCTTTTGTGAAGGCTTTTGTGAATCACTTGAAGCGTTAGTACTTTTGTGAATGATTTTGTAAAGTGTTTGCAAATATGTGCAAAACATAATAACATGTGTAGGTTTTGTGAATGATTTTGTTGTGGTGCTTGTTGATGGTTTATGTGATGTGGATCTATCATTGTGCAATACTAATTAAATTTGTATATCTATGTGATTATGTGTATAAAAATTGGTGATTTGTGATGCTTTTGTATATATAACAGTTGTTGAATGCTAATTAATGGTATATTATCATTATTAACGACTATAATTAGGGGTAACTTTCTGTTGGTTGCTAAATGTATAGTATAACGACTCACGATTGGTTGCTAAATCTATAGTACAACAACCCACGGTTGGTCGCTAAATATATAATATTAGCAACGGACGGTCGGTCGCTAAAAAGATGTCGGTCGCTAAAGCCTTTAGCGACGGCACTTACATCGACCATCCATATGGGTCGCTAAAAGTTTTTAGCGACCAACCATAGGTCGCTGAAGGCCGTTTTAGCAACCAACCGTAGGTTGCTGTAAGTGAACCGTCGTGTAGTGATTTTAGTCTTAGCCTTGGCACAAGAAGAATAAGAAATATGTATTTGCACCAAATGAAATAGACATGATCAAAGGTATATACATGAGCTATGTGTGCAATGTTTCAATCAAAGTTCCGAGAATCAAGTATATTTAGCTCATTCCTGAGTTTGCTAAAGGTTTTCTCATCTAGTGGTTTGGTAAAGATATCAGCTAATTGGTTGTGGGTGCTCACATAAGCTATTTTGATATCCCCCTTTTGTTGGTGATCTCTCAAAAAGTGATACCAGATGTCTATGTGCTTAGTGCGGCTCTGTTCAACGGGATTATCCGCCATGCGGATTGCACTCACATTATCACATAGGAGAGGGACTTTGCTCAACTTGTAGCCATAGTCCCTAAGGGTTTGCCTCATCCAAAATAATTGCGCACAACAATGTCCTATGGCAATGTACTCAGCTTCGACGGTGGAAAGAGCTACGGAGTTTTGTTTCTTTGAAGCCCAAGATACCAGGGACCTTCCCAGAAACTGACAAGTCCCTAATGTGCTCTTTCTATCAATTTTACATCCGGCATAATCGACATCGGAATACCCAATTAGATCAAAGGTAGATCCCTTAGGGTACCAAAGCCCAAACTTAGGAGTGTAAATTAAATATCGCATGATTCTTTTCACGACTCTAAGGTGAACTTCCTTAGGATTAGCCTGGAACCTTGCACACATGCATACAGAAAGCATAATATCCGGTCGAGATGCACATAAGTAGAGTAAAGAACCTATCATCGACCGGTATACCTTTTGATCTACGGATTTACCTCCCGTGTCGAGGTCGAGATGTCCATTGGTTCCCATGGGTGTCTTGATGGGTTTGCCATTCTTCATTCCAAACTTCTTAAGTATATCTTGAATGTACTTGGTTTGGCTGATGAAGGTGCCCTCTTGGAGTTGCTTGATTTGAAATCCAAGGAAATATTTCAACTCCCCCATCATAGACATCTCGAATTTCTGTATCATTATCCTACTAAACTCTTCACAAGATGACTTGTTAGTAGACCCAAATATAATATCATCAACACAAATTTGGCACATAAACAAGTCTTTTGCAATAGTTTTAGTGAAGAGAGTAGGATCAACTTTACCGACTTTGAATCCATTAGTGATAAGGAAATCTCGCAGGCATTCATATCATGCTCTTGGGGCTTGCTTGAGCCCATAAAGCGCCTTTGAGAGATTATACACATGGTTAGGGTACTCACTATCTTCAAAGCCAGGAGGTTGCTCAACATAGACCTCTTCCTTGATAGGGCCATTGAGGAAGGCACTCTTCATGTCCATTTGATAAAGCTTGAAGCCATGGTAAGTAGCATAGGCAAGTAATATATGAATTGACTCAAGCCTAGCTACGGGTGCGTAGGTTTCATCGAAATCCAAATCTTCGACTTGTGAATATTCCTTTGCCACAAGTCAGGCTTTGTTTCTTGTCACTAAACCATGCTCATCTTGCTTGTTGTGGAATACCCATTTGGTACCTACAACATTTTGATTAGGATGTGGAACTAAATACCATACCTCATTTCTCGTGAAGTTGTTGAGCTCCTCTTGCATAGCCACCACCCAATCCGAATCTCTTAGTGCATCCTCCACCCTGTGTGGCTCAATAGAGAACACAAAAAAGTAATGTTCACAAAAATGTGCAACTCGAGATCTAGTTGTTACCCCCTTATGAATGTCACCAAGAATGGAGTTGATGGGGTGATCTCTTTGAATTGCTTGGTGGATTCTTGGGTGTGGCGGTTTTGATCCCTAATTTCTTGATCATCTTCCTTGTCTTCATTATCTTCATCTCCCCCTTGATCAATGTCCACCTCTTGAGGTGGCTTATCTTCTTGATTTTCATCTTCATCAATTTGGGCTTGATCCTCATCTTGGGTAGGAGGAGATGCTTGCATGGAAGATGATGGTTGATCTTGTTCTTGTGTGGGCTCCTCAGATTATTTTGGACACACATCCCCAATGGACATGTTCCTTAGCGCGATGCATGGAGCCTCTTCATCATCTAGTTCATCAAGATCAACTTGCTCCACTTGGGAGCCATTAGTCTCATCAAACATAATGTCACAAGAAACTTCAACTAGTCCAGTGGATTTGTTGAAGACTCTATATGCCCTTGTGTTTGAGTCATAACCTAGTAAAAAGCCTTATACTGCTTTAGGAGCAAATTTAGAACTTCTACCTCTCTTAATAAGAATAAAGCATTTGCTCCCAAAGACTCTAAAATATGAAACACTGGGCTTTTTACCAGTAAGGAGTTCATACAATGTTTTCTTGAGGATTCGGTGTAGATATAACCGGTTGATGGAGTAGCAGGCGGTGTTAATCGCCTCCGCCCAAAACCGGTCCGGTGTCTTGTACTCATCAAGCATGGTTCTTGCCATGTCTAATAGAGTTCTATTCTTCCTCTCCACTACACCATTTTGTTGAGTTGTGTAGGGAGAAGAGAACTCATGCTCGATGCCCTCCTCCTCCTCCTCCTCCTCCTCCTCAAGAAAGCCTTCAATTTGTGAATTCTTGAACTCCATCCCATTATCGCTTCTTATCTTTTTGATCCTTAATCCGAACTTGTTTTGAGCCCATCTTAAGAATCTCTTTAAAGTTTATTGGGTTTGAGATTTTTCCTGCAAAAAGAACACCCAAGTGAAGCGAGAATAATCATCAACAATAACTTAAGAGTACTTACTCCCGCCGATGCTTATGTAAGCTATCAGGGCCAAATAGATCCATGTGGAGTAGCTTAAGCGGCCTATTCATCATCATTATGTTCTTGTGTGGATGATGGACTCCAACTTGCTTCCCTGTTTGACATGTGCTACAAATCCTGTCTTTCTCAAAATGAACATTTGTTAGTCCTAAAATGTGTTCACCCTTTAGAAGCTTGTGAAGGTTCTTCATTCCAACATGAGCAAGTTGGCGAAGCCAAAGCCAGCCCATATTAGTCTTAGCAATTAAACAAGTGTCTAGTTCAGCTTGGTTATCATTAAAATCAACTAAGTATAGCTGACCATCGAGCACTCCCTTAAATGCTATTGAATCATCACTTCTTTTAAAGACAGTAACACATATATCAGTAAATAGACGGTTGTAGCCCATTTTGCATAATTGAGAAACAGAAAGCAAGTTGTAATCTAATGAATCTACAAGAAAAACATTGAAAATAGAATGGTCAGGAGATATTGCAATTTTACCCAAACCTTTGACCAAACCTTTATTCCCATCCCCGAATGTGATAGCTCGTTGGGGATCTTCATTTTTCTCATATGAGGAGAACATCCTTTTCTCCCCTATCATGTGGTTTGTGCACCCACTATCAATTATCCAACTTGATCCACCGGATGCATAAAGCTACAAAACAAATTTAGGCCTTGTTCTTAGATACCCAAATGGTCTTGGGTCCTTTCACATTAGAAACAAGCACCTTGGGTACCCAAACACAAGTCTTGGGACTCTTGTGTTTGCCCCCAACATATTTGGCAACTACTTTGCCTGATTTGTTTGTTAGCACATAGGAAGCATCAAAAGTCTTAAATGAAATGTTATGCTCATTTGATGCATTAGGGATTTTCTTTTTAGGCATTTTAACATTAGTGGTATGCCTAGAACAAGAAGCCTTATTTTTATACATAAATGCATGGTAAGAAACATTGTGAGGTTTTCTAGCATGAATTTTCCTAATTTTGTGCTCAGGATGGTTTGCAGGATATAAAATATAGCCTTCACTATCCTGAACCATGGGAGCCTTGCCCTTTACAAAATTAGACAATTGCTTGACATTGGATTGGCTCCCTTGTTGGAACCCAATGCCATCCTTAATGCTAGGGTGTCTCCCATTATAGAGCATGCTTCTAGCAAATTTAAAATTTTCATTTTCTAACTCATGCTCGGCAATTTTGGCATTTAAAGTAGCTATGTGATCATTTTGTTGTTTAATCATGGCAAGGTGATCATCAATAGCTTATATATTAACATCTCTACAACTAGTACAAATAGCAACATTTTCAACAGTAGATGTAGATGCTTTGCAAACATTTAATTCCTCAATCTTAGCATTTAATTTATTATTCTCAATTCTAAAACTAGAAATTGAATCATTGCAAACATTCAAATTTTCAATCTTAGAAATTAAACTAGCATTTTCATCTCTAAGACAGGAAATTGAATTATTGCAGATGTTAAGCACCTTAGACAAATTTTCACATTTTTCTACCTCTAGAGCATAAGCATTTTTTCAATTTAACAAATTTTTTATTTTCCTTAACGAGCAAGTCCTCTTGACATTCCAAGAGATCATCCTTCTCGTTAATGGTTTCAATTAATTCATTTAATTTTTTGTTTTGGTCCATGGTAAGGTTGGCAAAGAGAGAAACTAAATCATGTTCATTTTCACTAGAGCTACCCTCATCACACGATGTTGTATATTTGGGTGTGGCTCTAGAGTGTACCTTCTTCGTCTTGTCGTCCTTGGCCATGAGACACTTGTGGCCGACGTTGGGGAAGAGGAGGCCCCTTGTTGACAGCGATGATGGCGGCGTCCTCGTCGGAGGAGGAGTCGGCGGAGTCCCATTCCTGCCCCATGTGCGCCTCGCCGCCCTTCTTCTTGTAGTACTTCTTCTTCTCCTTCTTCTTCCCTTTCTTGTCTTCGTCCCTGTCACTTTCACTAGAGTATGGACATTTAGCGATAAAGTGACCGAACTTACCACACCGGTTATCACACCCTTTTGGTGCGGGGCTTGTAGTCCTTTCCCCTCCTTTGTTTGAGGATTTGGCGAAAACTCTTGATGATGAGCACCATTTCCTCGTTGTCGAGCTTGGAGGCGTCGATTGGAAGCCTACTTGGCATAGACTACTCCTTCTTTTCTTCTGTTGCTTTGAATGCGATGGGTTGCACCTCGGGTGTAGAGGTGGCGCCTTGCTCCAAGTTGACAATGTGTTTGGAGTCTTTGATCATAAGTTCAAAGCTCACAAACTTGCCAATTAATTCCTCGGGAGACATCTGTTTATATCTAGGATCTCCACGGATTAGTTGCACTTGAGTGGGATTACGAAAAACAAGTGATCTAAGAATAACCTTGACCATCTCATGGTCATCCCACTTGGTGCTCCCGAGGTTGCGCACTTGGTTCACCATAGTCTTGAGCCGGTTGTACATGGCTTGCGACTCTTCTCTTTTGTTGAGGACGAATCGACCAAGTTCTCCCTCGGTCGTCTCGCGTTTGGTGATCTTGGTCACCTCGTCCCCTTCGTGCGTGATTTTGAGGACGTCCCAAATTTCTTTGGCGTTCTTCAACCCTTGCACCTTGTTATACTCCTCTCGACACAAGGAGACAAGGAGTATAGAAGTTGCTTGGGAGTTGAAGTGCCTAATTTGGGTGGCCTCGTCCGAGTCGTAGTCCTCGTCCCCCACCTTTGGTGCCTGCGCTCCAAACTCAATAATATCCCAAATACTTTCGTATAGATGGTGCCTAATTTTATCACTCCACATACAATAATCTTCACCATCAAAATATGGTGGTTTGCCTAGGTGTACGGAAAGTAATGGAGCGCGCTTTGAAATACGGGGATAGCGTAGGGGCATCTTACTATACTTCTTGCGCTCATGGCGCTTAGAAGTAGTCGACGACTCGGTGCCAGACGTGGAGGGTGATGAAGAGTCGGTCTCGTAGTAGACCGCCTTCTTCATTTTCTTCTTCTTCTTGTCACCCCTCCGATGTGACTTGATGGAGGAAGAGGATTACTCCTTATACTTGTTGCCGGACTCCCTCAAGAGAGTCCTCCCCGAGCCCGCGGGCTTTTCGCCGGTCATGATCTCCCTCTTGGCGTGATCTCTAGACATCACTTCATGTTGGTTAGGCTCTTAATGAAGCACTGGCTTTGATACCAATTGAAAGTCGCCTAGAGGGGGGGTGAATAGGCGAAACCTGAAATTTATAACTTAAACACACACTAAAGGCCAGGGTTAGCGTTAGAATTAAACTCAAGTCCGAAAGATTGTTTCTCTTGCTAGGAGTTGCTCAAATAGTGCGCATGACGTATGGGAGCAAACTCAAATTAATGCTAGCAAGGAAATGTTAGAGAGAGAGAGGAAAGAGGGCAAACAAATCAAGCGAGAATCAAAGCGATTAGACACAGTGATTTGTTTTACCGAGGTTCGGTTCCAAAGAACCTAGTCCCAGTTGAGGAGGCCATAAAGGCCGGGTCTATTCCAACCCTTTCCCTCTCTCTCAAACGGTCACTTAGACCGAGTGAGCCTTTTCCTTAATCTCATGGGTCACTAAGACCCCGCAAGGACCACCACACACTTGGTGTCTCTTGCTTCTCTTACAAGCACTTAGAAAAGAAGTGAGGAAGAAAGAAAGGCAATCCAAGCAAGATGTTGAGATGAATTTGGCACTTGGAGAGTGTTTGATCTTTGGAATTGTGTCTTGGAGTGAATGCTCTAGCTCTTGTATTGAATGTGATCTTCAAAAAACTTGGATGACAATGAATGAGGTGGTTGGGGATATTTATAGTCCCCAACCAATTCCTAGTCGTTGGCAAAGGCTGCTGGCGATGGGCGCACCGGACAGTCCGGTGCGCCACCGGACATCCACTGTGCACTGTCCGGTGCGCGCCACGTCAGCGCAACCGTTAGGGTTCAGAGCAGTTGACCGTTGGATTCGCTTGTAGTCTTGCTGCACCGAACAGTCCGATGCCACAACGGACAGTCCGGTGCCCTCTGACTTCTGCCGCGGTATTGTTGCTCACTGTAGCTTCTGTAGTCGACCGTTGGCGCGCAAGGAGTCGTTGCTCTGCTGACTCACCGGACAGTCCGGTGGCACACCGGACAGTCCGGTGGCACACCGGACAGTCCGGTGAATTATAGCGGAGCGAGCCCCTAGAATTCCCAAGAGTGGCTGGTTCATATGATGTACGGTCTGGTACACCAGACATTGTCCGATGCGCCAAAATTCAGCACACTCTAGTTCTTTGCTCCAATTTTGATTGTGTCCCTAACTGGATTTCTTTCTTGGTTTATGTTGAACCTTATGCACCTGTAATAGATGATATCTAGACAAACTAGTTAGTCCATGTGGTTTGTGTTGGATGTCAACCACCAAAATCGATTATAGGAAATAGTTAACCCTATATCCCTTTCAGCAAGGTCATCCCCAACCCCTCTAGCTACCAAGATCACCCTAGCACCCCTAGAAACCACGGTCTGCCTCACCTCCGGTGCCTGCACCGCCACGACCACGAACAGCGCTGCCCTCGGCCAGCCGGAGCTGATAAACACCCCCCCGACGCCCAATCCTGGCCGTTCGTCCTTGATTCGTTGGTCCAAGTGTTCGAATAACAGTTCGCTCGGTTTATTGGACTAGGACCGTTGATCCGAGATCCGTAGCTAGGACGCCTTGTGCTCCCGCGCGTCAGCGTCTCACCCCGCCCCGAGCCCCACCTGTCAGACGTTCGCGCTGAGCCCTCGCCCGAGCCACCGACCTCGTTTAAGCCTCGCTCGAGCCCGCTGACCCGCTGGCCCCGCGCGTCAGTGCCTCGACCCGCCCCGAGCCTCGCCTGTCAGGCACTCGCATCCGGGCGGCCGCGAGCCCATCCACTAGATCTCATCCTGTCCGTTGCTCGAAGATCGAACGGCTGGCAGAACCCTGTACCCCTTTGCGTGGTAGTTTTGTTAGAAGGACCCTCGACTTCTGAAAATCAACCCGTCGTCCCTAGTTTTGCGCGTAGGCCCCTGTGCTTTTGCAGAAAGGCCCCTGACCTTTTAGTTTATTGTAGATTTAGACCTAGTTCTATATTTTAAATTCCAGAACTTGTTTATTTCATATATTTTTCATATGAACTCCAAATTGAGTGATTCAAATTGCAAAATGTTCATAAGATTATTCTCCATCTATTTAAATTATAATCATTCAATATTGATGTGTATTAATTTTAAGTCTAGACTATAGGTTAGTTTAACTGATGGTTTATTCATTAATAGGAAAATAAAAGGAAAACCCTAATGGTAATTAGATGATTAACTTTGTGAGATTAGTATTATGTAATATATGAGTCCATCTCTGGTGTAATTTTGGTAATTTATTAAGATAAATGAAGTTAAGCTATGTGGTCCCTGAGATAAGCAGTACTTAAAAAATCACGAACCTCTTGGTGTATTAGTCCACCCTAGAACCTAGGTTTTCCTCTTGTGTTTTTACTATTCTTTCGAGCTTGTGTTTACTTGATTGTACATGTTTGTTGTATTCTTTCTTTGTCATTATCCAAATGTGTTGAATGCATGATCGCTTTGCGTAGACAACGAGCAGCCTGTGGTTCCAAAGTGTGTTGCCGAAGGCTTCCCTGAGCAGCAACCTGATGGAGGCAAGTGTCCTTTGACCCATTATATCCTACTTACTTTATAATTCATTGTCCTGCATTACTTAATTGAAACCTAAGGATTGACTAGCCTATATTTACCTTGTCCTTGTTTACCTTTTGGGTTATTATGGTTAGCTTCATGCTATTGCTTTACTTTAATCAACGAATATGATGCGAATATGTATGATACGATGATGTTATCTTGATAATGATGATGAACTGTGATACTTTAGGGACCCAGACTGTTTCCTGAGTACCTCTCCGTAAGGACCTGTTCATTGAGAGACCACACGGGTGACAGTACAACCATGAGGGTGGAATGGGATGCCCTTAGCTGATTAATTAGAAAAACTTGAGGTGTAGTCGGCTTCGCTTGGTTGTCGAGGTTCTTTCCATTTGGTTTTGTTAGTCACCCTTCCTGTGGGGAGAAGTACTGTGTTTATCAAACTAGAGAAACCTAACGGGCAGCTATGACATCTGGGAAATTTTTGTAAAGGCTACGTAGTGAGACCTTGTCTACTCACATTGGTAGTGTTTGAGGGTTTGATCAACCCAAGGCAAAAAAGGATCACGACTCGTGGGTAAAGTGTGCAACCTCTGTAGAGTGTTAGAAACTGGTATATCAGTCATGCTCACGGTTAAGAGCAGCCTTGGAATCCTCTTGATTAGAATAACTTTGGATACTTTATGATGATTAATGGTGATGAATATAACTATGGTTTCTGGTATTTCCTCTTGGAGGGAGTACTTTTGGGTAATAACTAGGTTTATTACTAAAACTTGGCTTACTCCTAGTAATAAATATCTGACTAACTAAAAGCAATTGTTTTAACCTTAACTCCACATACAACTAGTCCACTTTAGCCAAACGGGACATTTGCTGAGTACATTGGTGTGTACTCACCCTTGCTTTTAAAAACTCCCCAAACTCAGGTTGTCCCCATTGCAATCAGTGCTTAGGAGGAGATGCATGCAACATGGAGGACTTTAAGGAGTTTCAGAACTATGATGAGTTCTAGTTGTGTTAGTGGTAAACCCCCAGTCAACTGCTTGTGAAGGCTTTATCTGCTACGTTTCGTATTCCGCACTTTGATTACGTTTATGGCTATGTTATGTTAATGACTCTGTAGATGTCTTGGACATCTTGATGTAATAAAGTACTATTTCCGCTATTTATTTTGAGCAATGTGTGATGATATACAACTATATAATCGATGTGTACGTGAGTTTTTGATCCTGGTATGTACATGGTTCGCATTCGGTTTGCCTTCCAAAACCGGGTGTGACAGAAGAGGACAACGAGACAACCAACAAAATCGCCTTACTTCATCATTTATCTTCACATCCACACTCTCAATGCCAACATAAATAGAATTAAATTCATTGAGATGTGATTGAATAATTTACCTTCCACCATATGAATAGTATAAAGACGCTCTTTAAGATGAAGCTTATTAGCAAAACCCTTATAGCTCCTCCAATTTCTTCCATAATTCTGCTGTAGCTTTTACATTCATTACTTCACGCAAAACATTCAGAGATAAACAGATCTATAAGGTGGGCAAAGATTTTTCATCAAGACCCTCCTATTTATCATCAACCATATCAGCATGTCGTGCTTGCAACGTCTTTCGCACATATAACTAAGTAAGATCAACCTTCATCTGAATCTGCTAAATAGGTAAATTAATTTTACCATCGAATTTTGGAATATCAAATTTAGTCGGCATTTATAATCCGAAATAAAAATTCCCCAAGTGAAATAGAATTATGTGTGTGATCTAATGAGTGCACATAGCAAAGGAATAAGGTATTGTTTCTTTGCTCTCCTAGTCGTGACCACATTTTAATTGCTCTTGTGCACTTCAGGTGGAATTCTAGAGACGGTAAATCGTTGAATGCTGTTGTGTCTGACAAGATGCTCGGCACAGTAGAGAAGGCGAGAGAAGCCCTAGCCAGAAGCGAAACGAGGAGAGGAGAGCGCCGCAGCTGCCGGATACGACTTGAGAAGAAAATCTCCTACTCGTCCTCAGACCGGACCGAACTGTAAGGATGCGTTTAGTTGGAGCAATTAGAATTGAGCGGCTTTATTATAGTTTTTGAGAATAGAGTCATTGTATTCTATGTTTGGTAGACAGAACAAAACTGTTTCATTTTTTGTTTGGTTAAAAAGTAGAATAGAGCAGAGTCACTCCGTTATTTGTTTGGTTGGAGAGTTATATGAGTGTAGAGGACAAGAGAGGGAGGAGAGCGCTCTCGTCCGAGAGAGCGCTCGCATTCAGTCGTTTTTGTGCAATGGGATCATTACAACTATTTATAATAAATTTACATATGGAGACTCCAGCCTCCAGGAGCCATTCCACTCCTCTTATGTTGGAAACCAAACATCCAAAAAATATGAATGGAACCGCTCAATTCTTCTCCACTCCTCAACCAAACACACCCTAAGAAACGACGTAGGTGCGCTCGGCCGACGCGAATAAGAGAAACCATCGGTCCACCTGGATCCGGACAGAGGAAGCGAACGTGCAGATTGCCTCAGCGTGAGGATGGTTGCTACGCGATCTAGACGACCGATCTGACAAGAACTTAAACTTAAACCATGATTTGCCTATACTCAGAATTTGCATTTTCAGCATATGAGGGTGTTTGGTTGTAGGGATTAAAGTTTAGTCTGTGTCATATCGGGTGTTTGATTCAATGGCGGAGCCGGAACCCGGCTAGCCTGGGCACATGCCTAGGCTCCACCGTTGGCTACCGTCTACCACCAAAGCGTGCGAGCATCTGCGTCAACACGCGAGCGCAGAGAATGACGTAGGAATTGACACAAGATCTACGTCCACACCACCAAAGTGACACGATGATAGCAGCATGAGTGTAGGAGCACCATCGTCTGCTTCAACCTACTAATTCACGCGCTCATCGCTACCTCTTTCCATCGTGATGTGCTCACCCTCTTCGCCTCCATGTGGCTGCGGGGCCACCTACTTCCCCGAACACTACACCTACTAGCAGCATGCTCGCGCTCAAGTCGTGTTCGATCTCTTGAGGACGCATACAGGGTGTTTGACGAATAGCAGCTGAAAGTCGCCTAGAGGGGTTGAAGGAAACAAGTGACATCTAACAGGGGGTGAATTAGGACTTCTAAAACTTTCTCTAAACTAGGCCACAAATAAAACCCTAGAGCAAAACCTATGCAATTAATCAAACTAGAATGTGCAAACTAGGTTTTGTCTAAGTGTTAATATCTCTACCGCAATGGCTAAGTTTCAATCCTAAACAATCTAAGTATAAAGACAAGATTGAAACTTAAATGCTTAATATAAATGCGGAAGGTAAAGAGCAAGTTAGAGATGCAAACTCTCGTGGATGACACCGATATTTTTACTGAGGTATCCAGAACCACACAAGGTCCCGACTAATCCTCGTTGGTGCCCCTACGCAAAGGGAAGCCCACGCGAGGGCAAAGCACCTCGGTCGAGTAACTCCGTAGAGAGCTGCGGACCTTCTCCACGCGCAAGTGGTGCTCCGCTTCCGGCTCCTCTCGGATGCTCCCCGCCGTCTCCACTAACGAGTGTCTGGCCAAAACGCTGCGGGCCTCGTTCCCTCCGGTACACGGTGGCGGCCGTGACACAATCGCGGTTGTCACGGTCTCGCAAGACTCTCGCCCCACTCGGTACTATTACAACGGCTCGCGCAAGAGCCGAGGGGTTGTGTGGTTTATCTAAACTCACTCAACTAACTAGGGTTCACCTAGAGCAAGCGCTAAAGCGGTCTAACTAACCTAAGCACTTCGCAAAGCACCTACGCTAATCACCGAGTGATTCTATTAAGCACTTGGGTGTATGAGCACTTGGAAATGTCTACTAAATGCATTGGTATGTTGCTTAAGCTCCCACACCTTGGAATGGCCGGTTGCGGGTGTATTTATTTGAAGAAAAGTTGTGCTCTCTGTGACATACCGGACAGTCCGGTGGAGCACCGAACAGTGCACTATTCACTGTCCAGAGCGCCTAGCCGTTGGTCTGACACCGCAGACGACTACTGGCGCGCAGGCTTTTTACACCGGACACTCCGGATATCACACCGGACAATCTGGTGGTCTTCTCTCCACAGTGCCACCTGGAACTAGCCATTGGGGCTACTATTCCTGGTGCACCGGACAGTCCAGTCGTCTAGACCAGACAGTCCGCAGGCAACACTTCCTTTGTTTCTTGGACTTCGCTTGATCTTCATAATGTCTTATTTTGAGGTGTTGCTTTCCTCAATGCCTTGGTCCAAGTAACTTTAGCATCATGTGAACTACAAACACAAACACTAGCAAATACATTAGTCTATAGGTTATGTTGATCATCAAACACCAAAACCTATTGAGCCAAATGACCCGGGGTCCATTTTCCTTACAGGGGTGAATAGGCGAAACCTGGAAATTACAAACTGTGAACACAAACTTTTTCCGAGGTTAGCGTTGGAACAAGTATTAATGAGATCAGAGTACAGAAGAGAGTTCTTTTTGCCCACAGTTGCTCAATCAATGCGGATAACTTTTGGGTGCCAACTCAAATTAATTGCAAGCAACAAAACTAGAGGGGGAGATGAAGAAGCAAATCGAAAATAGTAATCAAATGCAAAGACACGGCGATTTATTTCTCAAGGTTTGATTCCAAGAAACCTAATCCCCGTTGAGGAGTCCACTAAGGACGGGTCTCTTTCAACCCTTTTCCTCTCTCAAACGGTCACGGAGACTGATTGAGCTTTCTTCTCAATCTCAAGGACACCAAGTCCCGCAAGGGCCTCCACACAAAGAATCAGAGCCTCTTGCTTCATGGTTACAACAAATAGAATGGGGAGAGATTGAGAAATAATCAAAGCTCAAATGATTACAAGACCTTGCAACACTCAAATGCGCTAGCCGCTATGTCTCTCAAACACAAATCGATCAAATGCGGCACAGAAATTGCTTTGAGTGCTTGAAGATGTTGCACTTAATGTGTAGTAGGTTGAGAGAGGTCTTGTGTCTTCAATGTGCTGGTTCGGGAGTATTTATAGCCTCCAAAAACCAAAAGAGTTGTTGGAGAAAAGCTGCAAAAACTGCATAGTCGGATGGTGCACTGGACCGTGAACAGAGCTTGTACAGTGTGCCATTGGACAATGAACAATGGACTCGCAAGTGACCATTCTAAATTCGGAGGTAGTCGTTGGTCCCTTATAAGACGGTCTAGTATGCCACCAGACGGTCCGGTGCCTGAAAGGTAAATGTGCCCTTGGGCCATTTCTAAGTATTTTGGTGATTAAGTGACCAACACAAATGGTTGTGTTAAACTATGTTAAATGGTGGACAAAGTGCAAATCAATACAAAGGTATGATTCTAGACTTAGTACATTGGTTTTTGTGTACTAACATATTTGTCTAATTGTTAGAATCAGAGAAAAGACAAGTGGAAAAGACTTGGCTCGAGCAACCAAGACTTTGCTCAGTCTGGGTGCACCGGACTGTCCGGTGGTGCACCGGACAGTGTCCGGTGCGCCAGGCTGGCGTCTGGTGAACTGCCCGCTATCGGGTCTCGACGGCGGCGTATGGCTATAAATCACCGGACTGTCCGGTGGTGCACCGGACTGTCCGGTGAGTCGGCTGCGGCGAAGTCGCCGCCCTCAGGAATCATGTCAACAACGTACGGCTAAAATTCACCGGACTGTCCGGTGGTGCACCGGACTGTCCGGTGAGCCAACGGTCGACCGCGCAATCCACGCGTGACGCGTGGCCGGGCCAACGGTCTGAAGGGGGCACCGGACTGTCCGGTGTGCACCGGACAGTGTCCGGTGCGCCAACGGCTCCAAACCGTCAACGGTCGGCTGCGCCAGAACAGGAAAGAAATCCGCACCGGACTGTCCGGTGCGCCAGTCGACAGAAGGCAAGAATTGCCTTCCTGGAATGCTCTCAACGACTCCTAGCTGCCTTGGGGCTATAAAAGAGACCCCTAGGCGCATGGAGGAACACACTAAGCATACTTTGAGCATTCTTGATCATTCACACTTCGTCTTTGCACACTCGTTTGACATTCTTAGTGATTTGAGCTCCGTTCTAGTGAGAACTTTGTGACATTCATTTGAGCTCAAGTCTTGGCCGTGTGTGTGTGCATTTTGCTGTGGACTTGTGTGTGTTGCTCATCCCATCCTTACTTCCGTTTTCATTTGTGATCATCTTTTGTAAGGGCGAGAGACTCCAAGTTGTGGAGATTCCTCGCAAACGGGATATAGTGAAAGGAAAAGAAACACCGTGGTATTCAAGTGGATCTTTGGATCACTTGAGAGGGGTTGATTGCAACCCTCGTCCGTTGGGACGCCACAACGTGGAGTAGGCAAGTGTTGAACTTGGCCGAACCACGGGATAAACCACGATGCCTCTCTGTGTTGATATCTTTGTGGTTATTGTGTTTCGCAAGCACTCCTCTCTAGCCACTTGGCTTTATTGCTCTAATACTTAATCAAGTTTGTGGCTTTAAGTTTTAAGTTTTTACAGGATCACCTATTCACCCCCTTCTAGGTGCTCTCAAGTGGTATCAGAGTCGTTCTCTTCAAGAAAGGGACTAATCGCCCAAAGAGATGGATCCTAAGGGAAAGGGGATGGTGGTCAATGACAATGAGAAGGAGTCCATCTTCAACGAGCCAAGGGATGACAAAGTCAATGACTCCGGCTCGAGTCAAAAGAAGAAAGACGGAAAGAAGAGGCGCATCAGGAAGGTTGTCTACTATGACAGCGACGAATCTTCCTCTTCTCAAAAGGACGACGAATACGAAGAGAAAAAGAAAACGGTTAACTCGAACTTTTTTTGATTACTCTTGTATTCTGCATAATTCCAATGCTCATTTGCTTTCTATTCCACTTGGTAAAGCTCCTCACTTTGATGGAGAGGACTACGAATTTTGGAGTCACAAAATGCGTAGTCATTTGTTCTCTCTTCATCCAAGTATATGGGAGATAGTAGAAAACGGAATGCAATTTGATAGTTCGGATAATTCTATGTTTATCAATGAACAAATCCATAAGAATGCACAAGCCACTACTGTTCTTTTAGCATCCTTGTGCAGGGAAGAATACAATAAGGTGAGAGGCTTGGACAATGCCAAGCAGATCTGGGACACCCTCAAGGTCTCACATGAGGGGAACGACGTCACCATGCTCACCAAGATGGAGTTGGTGGAAGGCGAACTAGGAAGGTTCGCAATGATCAGGGGGGAGGAGCCAACCCAAACGCACAACAGGCTCAAGACCCTCGTCAACAAAATAAGGAGCTATGGAAGCACGCGATGGATGGACCACGACGTCGTCCGACTTATGCTAAGGTCCTTCACCGTCCTTGATCCTCATCTTGTTAACTCTATTCGTGAGAATCCTAGGTACACCAAGATGATGCCCGAGGAAATACTCGGAAAATTTGTAAGCGGGCGAATGATGATCAAGGAGGCGAGATACGTTGATGAGGCGTTGAATGGCCCAATCTACGAGCCTCAAACCGTTGCTCTCAAGGCAACAAGTAGCAGGGAGGCGCTACCTAGCAAGGTGGTGCAAGTTGAGGCAGCCGGGCTAAATAAAGATGAAATGGCCCTCATCATCAAGCGTTTCAAGACGGCACTCAAGGGTCGCAAGGAGCATCCCAACAAGAGCAAGACGAAGGGAAAGCGCTCCTGCTTCAAGTGTGGTAAGGTTGGTCACTTTATTGCTAATTGTCCCGATAATGATAGTGATCAGGATCAAGAAAAGAAGAGGGAAAAGAAGAAGACCTACAAGAAGGCTAAGGGCGAGGCACACCTTGGCAAGGAGTGGGACTCGGATTGTTCATCGTCCAACTCCGACGACGAAGGACTCGCCGCCTCGGTCTTCAACAAAGCGTCCCTCTTCCCCAACGAGCATCACACATGCCTCATGGCAAAGGAGAAGAAGGTAAGTACTCAAAATAATACTACGTACGCTTCTTCAAGTGATGATGAATCTAGTGATGATTAAATAGACTATGGATGTTTATTCAAAGGATTAGATAGAACTAAAATTGATAAGATCAATGAATTGATTGATGCTTTGAATGAAAAGAATAGACTTTTAGAAAAGCATGAAGATCTTTTATATGAAGAGCATGATAAATTTGTAAGTGCGCAAAATTCTCTTGCTTTAGAAGTTAAAAGAAATGAAATGCTTTCATGTGAATTGTCTACATGCCATGAATCCATTTCTAGCTTAAAGAGTATCAAAGATAACTTGAATGCTAAGTTAGAAATAGCTAATAAATCAACCTCTTGTGTAGAACATGTTGTGATTTGCAATAGGTGTAAAGATTTTAATGTTGATGCTTGTAGTGAACACCTAGTTTCCATTTATAAATTAAATGATGAAGTGACTAGTCTTAATGCTCAACTTAAGACTAGCAAAATGAATTCGATAAACTAAAATTTGCAAGGGATGCCTATACTATTGGTAGACACCCGTCAATTAAGGATGGGCTTGACTTTAAGAGAGAAGCTAAGAACTTAACAAGTCATAAGGCTCCCATCTCCGCCAAGGATAAAGGGAAGGCCCCTATGGCTAATAGTAGTCAAAAGAACCATGCTTTTATGTATCATGATAGGAAGTTTTCTAGAAATATTCATTATGATAGGAGTTATAATGCTTATAATTCAAATGCCATGTTTGCTTCAAATTCTTCCTATATGCATGGTAGAGATATGCATAAGAAAAATGTCATTCATCATATGCCTAAGAGAAATGTTGCTCATGTTCCTAGGAAAACAATTAATGAACCTTCTACAATTTATCATGCTTGCAATGCTTCCTTTGCAATTTGTAGAAAGGATAAGAAGGTGATTGCTAGGAAATTAGGGGCAAAATGCAAGGAAGATAAAACTTGCATTTGGGTCCCTAAGACCATTGTTACTAACCTTGTAGGACCCAACAAGAGTTGGGTACCTAAAACCCAAGTCTAATTTGCCTTGCAGGTTTATGCATCCGGGGGCTCAAGCTGGATTATCGACAGCGGATGCACAAACCACATGACGGGGGAGAAGAAGATGTTCACCTCCTATGTCAAGAACAAAGATCCTCAAGATTCAATCATATTCGGTGACGGGAATCAAGGCAAGGTTAAAGGACTAGGAAAGATTGCTATTTCATCCGAGCACTCCATTTCTAATGTGTTTTTAGTTGAGTCGCTCGGGTATAACTTGTTGTCTGTTAGTCAACTGTGTAATATGGGTTACAATTGCTTATTCACAAATGTAGATGTGTCTGTCTTTAGAAGAAGTGATGGTTCATTAGCTTTTAAGGGTGCACTAGACGACAAACTTTATTTAGTTGATTTTGCAAAAGAGGAGGCCGGTCTAGATGCATGCTTAATTGCTAAGACTAGCATGGGCTGGCTGTGGCATCGCTGTTTAGCACATGTGGGGATGAAGAACCTTCACAAACTTCTAAAGGGTGAACATGTGTTAGGTCTAACTAATGTGACTTTCGAAAAAGATAGACCTTGTGCAGCTTGTCAAGCAGGTAAACAAGTGGGAAACGCTCATCACAGCAAGAACGCGATGACCACATCAAGACCCCTGGAGCTGCTGCATATGGACCTCTTCGAACCCGTCACCTACCTCAGCATCAGGGGAAGTAAGTATGGTTTAGTAATTGTTGATGATTTTTCCCGCTTCACTTGGGTATTCTTTTTGCAGGATAAATCTAAAACCCAAGGGACCCTCAAGCGCTTCCTAAGGAGAGCTCAAAATGAATTTGAGCTCAAGGTGAAGAAGATAAGGAGCGACAACGGATCCGAGTTCAAGAACCTTCAAGTGGAGGAGTACCTTGAGGAGGAAGGAATCAAGCACGAGTTCTCCGCTCCCTACACACCACAGCAAAACAGTGTGGTAGAGAGGAAGAACAGGACGCTCATCGACATGGCGAGAACGATGCTTGGAGAGTTCAAGACGTCCGAGCGGTTTTGGTCGGAAGCCGTGAACACGGCTTGCCACGCCATAAACCGAGTCTACCTTCATCGCCTCCTCAAGAAGGCTTCGTATGAGCTTCTAACCGGTAACAAACCCAATGTTTCATACTTTCGTGTATTTGGGAGTAAATGCTACATTCTAGTGAAGAAGGGTAGGAATTCTAAATTTGCTCTCAAAGCTGTAGAAGGGTTTTTGTTAGGTTATGACTCAAATACAAAGGCGTATAGGGTCTTCAACAAATCATCGGGTTTGGTTGAAGTCTCTAGCGACGTTGTATTTGATGAGACTAATTGGTCTCCAAGAGAGCAAGTTGTTGATCTTGATGATGTAGATGAAGAAGAAGTTCCAACGACCAAAATACGCACCATGGTAATTGGAGATGTGCGGCCACAGGAACAAAAGGAGCAAGATCAACCTTCTTCCTCAACAATGGTGCAACCCCCAACTCAAGACGATGAACAGGTTCATCAAGAAGAGGCGTGTGATCAAGGGGGAGCACAAGATGATCATGTTATGGAGGAAGAAGCACAACATGCCCCTCCAACTCAAGTTCGAGCGACGATTCAAAGGAATCATCCCGTCGACCAGATAATGGGTGATATTAGCAAGGGAGTAACTACTTGTCGGCGTTTCGACCCCGGGGGGTCCCTGGACCAACGAGTAAATTGTCGCTGCGTGTCCCAGCCCAGATGGGTCGGCGCGAGATGGAACACAAGGGGAAAAAAGAGGGAACTGCGGCTCGTGTTATCCTGTGCCCAGGGCAGATGCGCTTGCAGTAGGGGGTTACAAGCGTTCGCGAGGGAGAGAGAGAGCCTGTCCGTCAGCCCATCCTCCCGCGCGGCCACCTTCTCGTACGAGGGCCCTGGACCTTCCTTTTATAGATGTAAGGAGAGGGTCCAGGTGTACAATGGGGGGTGTAGCGATATGCTAACGTGTCCAGCAGAGAGGAGCCAGAGCCCTATGTACATGCCGTCGTGGCTCTCGGAGAGGTGCTAGTGCCCTGTGCATGTGGCGACGTGGCTATCGGAGGAGCGCTTGAGCCTTGTAGAAGCACAGCTGTCGGGGCTGTCGGGACCTTGCTGACGTCTCCTTGCTTCTGTAGGGGGCTGAGAACCGCCGTCGTCATGGGAGCATGCAGGGTGCCATCATTACTTGTTTACCGGGGCAAACCAGATGGGATGCCGGTCTTGTCCCCCGTAGCCTGAGCTAGCTAGGGGTAGGGTAATGATGTACCCCCTGTAACGTGGTCGGTCCGAGCCCAAGGTCGGGCGAGGCGGTGACTCCTCCGAGGTCGAGGCTGAGTCCGAGCCTTGGGGTCGGGCGAGGCGGAGACCGTCTTCCGAGGTCGAGGTTGAGTCCGATCCCTGGGGTCGGGCGAGGCGGAGACCGTCTTCCGAGGTCGAGGTTGAGTCCGAGCCCTGGGGTCGGGCAAGGCGGAGACCGTCTTCCGAGGTCGAGGTTGAGTCCGAGCCCTCGGGTCGGGCGAGGCGGAGACCGTCTTCCGAGGTCGAGGCAGGGGCCGAGCCCCAGGGTCGGGCAAGGCGAAGCTTCCTATGACGCCTGGGGCTAGACTCGGCTGCTGTCAGCCTCACCCTGGCGGGTGGCACAGAAGTCGGAGCGGGGAAGGCGGCGCTGTTTTCCTGTCAGGTCAGTAAGTGGAGGGGCGAAGTGACTGCGGTCACTTCGGCCTTGCCGACTGAGGAACGCGCGTCAGGATAAGGTGTCAGGCGAATCTTGCATTGAATGCTCCTGCGATACAGTCGGTTGGCGAGGTGATCTGGCCAAGGTTGCTTCACTGCGAAGCCTGCCCGAGCTGGGCCTCGGGCGAGTCGAAGGTGCGCCCGTTGCTTGAGGAGGCCCTCAGGCGAGGCGTGAATCAGCCTGGGTCTACTGTTCCTGTCCGAGGCTGGGCTCAAGCGAGGCGAGATCGTGTCCCTTGAGTGGACGGAGCCTTGACCTGAATTGCGCCCATCAGGCTTTTGCAGCTTGTGCTGATGGTGATTACCAGCTGAGTTTAGGAGTCTTGGGGGTACCCCTAATTATGGTCCCCGACAGTAGCCCCCGAGCCTCAAAGGGAGTGTTGGTACTCGCTTGGAGGCTTTGTCGCACTTTTTTGCAAGGGGACCGGCCTTTCTCGGTTACATTTTGTTCCGGCGGGTGCGCGTGAGCTCACCCGCCGGGTGTAGCCCCTGAGGCCTCAGAGGAGTGGTGTGACTCCTCCGAGGTCTTAGTGCCTTTCGTGGTGCCTCGGCCGGTCTGGTTGTTCCCTCATGCGATCTGATCTTAGCCCGGGTGCATGGTCAGGTTCCGAGTTCTCGGGCTGGTATGTTGACGCTGTCAACGGTTCGACCGGAGCCGGGTTTGCGAGAGCAGCCCCCGAGCCTCTGCACAGAGTGAGAGGACGGTCAAGGACTGACTCGGCTTTTGTCATACGCCCCTTCGTCGCCTTTCCAAAAGGAGGAGGGGGAAAGCGCCATGTTGCCCTCGGAGGGCGCCGAACATGGTGTCTCCAGTGAGTTGCTAACGGGTGATCCGAGTGGACGCCCGTGCCCCGTTCGATAAGGGTCAGCTAGTGGCCCAGAGGCGCGCTCCAAAATTACCTGCAGGTGATTTGCCGGACCCGGTCCCGTTTGATAGGGTCCGAGGGCTCGATGCCTCCCTCTGATGGGATTCTGTTACAGAATCGCTCCTTCTGGTCTCGGAAATGTCCTAGGGTACCTCGGGAGCGTAGCCCGAGCCTTGGCCATGTATCAGACATACCCAGAGTCATCCCTCACTCTGCGTGTTCTGGGGCGGTTGTCAAACCCTTCGGGGGCCAGCCTTCAAACCCCTGATCAGTAGTGGGCGCGGAGCCCGAGTGCTCTGAGGTGGCTGTCGAACCCTTCCGAGGGGCCAGCCTTTGAACCCCTGATCAGTAGGGGGGCGCGGAGCCCGAGTGCTCTGAGGCGGCTGTCGAACCCTTCCGAGGGGCCAGCCTTCGAACCCCTGATCAGTAGGAGGGCTCGGGGCCCGTTTCCTTCGCGGAGAAGGATCCCTTTCGGAGTATCCTCTTTCCCGGTCCCTGTAGCAAGAGAGAGAAAGGGGAAGGAGAAAAGGATACGAATTTAAATGATGTGGCGCACCTTTTTTGACGCGGTCATCATGGCGGAGGTGAAGCGTCGCCCGCTTCACCTGCCAAAGGTGTCGCTTGCCCTGCCGCGGAGTTGATGCGACGGGACGGGTGGTTCGTGGGGCAGTCGTTGCACTAGCCGTTCGAGGGACAGAACATGGGCGTGTCGTCTTCACGCTGTGGGAGAGGGCTCCCCTGCTGCTCCAGGAGGGGACGTGAGCCTGCAGACGATTTGACTGCTGCTTCCGCCCGCCTGTTGCCGCCATTACTGCCGGCCCACTTTTGGCCATATCGACCGTCGCGCCTCCTCCCGCGGCTGACTGACCTGTGATTGATGTGCTGGGTTGGCACTGTTGGGCCATGTACAGGGTTGCCTCGAGTCGCGGCACCAGTTCCACAGTCGAGAAGGCGCGGCATTGGCGTAAGTGGCGGTGTAGTTTTTCGCACGTAGTAACCGGCGCGCTGGTTACATGACGTGTGGGCTTGGGCCTCCATGCTGGATGCATCAAAGTCGAAAGGGTGCATCCCCGTGGTGCAGTTGCATGCCGCCTGCATGGCGGTCCGCCCTTTCACTCGCTGGTTTAGGCGAAGGTGGAGGAGTGCTTGTAACCGTTGGGCGGTTACACGCTCTGCGAGCGGCGGTCTGGCTGCTTCTGTCCCAGGCCAGCTTGCATGTCATGTGGGACCCAGCCCCCGTGTCGTAGGGGAGGACCCTGGAGCGCGTTGGTGAAGACTTAGTCCGTGACGCCTGAGGACGCAAGCGCGGAGAGTCGCCTTTAAAAGGGATCGACCCCCCGAGTGGTAGCCATGCCTTCGCACTCTCCTCATGCATTGCGTCCTTCCGCCTTCCAAGCCCCCGGATGGGGAGCGCCCGCGTTGCCTTCGTCTCGTTGTGGGAGGAGCGCAACCTCGCAGAGGTTGGCACCTTTCAGCCATCGCTCGGCTTCAAGGATTTTCATCAGGCAGTCCGGCTGCATTCCCTCACCAATAGTCACCCAAGACGGTGACCACTAGTTCGATGGTGGGGAGAAGCAAGCCAGGTTGCGCCCTCTGCCCTGCCCTCAGCTTCAAGGATCTTCATCATCCTTGCTGGGGAGGAGGGCGAGGCGAGCCGGGGCCTGCCTTCGCGTGGGCTGGCGTCCCGCTTCTTCCTCCGGCTTCTGGGGGTGGAAACCATCCTCTAGCTCTGCGGAGGAGGCGTCCTCGAGCCATGCCGGGGAAGGCGAACTGCTGCTGCCCAGCCAGGGTGCAACATTCCGTCCTCTGTCCGGGCGACGGTGGCCAGCCGCACCGGGGGGGTCTCACAACACGTCGTACACCGCGAGGGCGGTACTCGAGTTCTAGGACGGTCCCATTCTCGTTTTCGTGGCGAGGACGGGAGTGAGGACCTTCCGGTGCGCTTTGGGGCGGCCGGCGCTCGCTGGTGCGGTGGCGGTGGGCAGGTGGACGCCGTCGTCGGTGCTGAGGTGGTGGCAGCCGGAGAAGGTTACTCCGCCGACGAGATCGTCGGCGCCATCTACGCTCCGGGCCTCCGGCTCTTTGGCTTTAATATCTGGTTCTCGTCCCCCGCGAGGGGACGCGAACGAGAGCTTTCCAGCGGTAGCGTTCGCCCTAGGACCATCGCTGCTGCTGCAGAGGTCGCCGGCGAGTCACCCGGAGCTTGTCGTCCCGCAGGCCCCCCGATGTGGAGGTTGTTCATACCCGCGGGAGTGGAACCGGAGTTCCGTTTGTAATGGCACCTTGAGTGCCGGTGTTTGTTCATTGTGGCTGTCGGGGCCTGAACATCTAGGTATTTGAGTGCAATACTGTGTTTCTTCCTCATTTCGAGCACCAGGACTCGCCTGTCGGCTAGCTGAACCGCTTAACCGAGCGTGAGTTGCCCTGTGCGGAAGGTGATGAGTGAGGTATCCGTATCCTAGAGGCGTAGGAGTCCCTCGGCTTGGTCGGCCTTGCCACTCAAGGCTTCTCCTGCTTAGTTAAAGAAACCCCCGGCCGCTCTGCGATGAGCCAGAGCCGGTGGCAGCGGTGTCAGCGTGGACAGAGGCAGAGTCGGCTCGAGAAGAAGCTGTGTCGGCCCAGGAGCAGGTGACTTCCTAGGCCGAGGAGGCGTAGCAGCGGCGGCTGGAACCTAGCCAGGTCGTCTACTGGCATGACCAACCCTGGAGTCGGCTGCTGAGGCCATGAGCCGGGCTGATGTCCTCGGGGGACAGCTGGCTGAGGCTATAGAGCGGCCGGTCAAGACGTCTGCTCGGGCCGGGTTCTTGGAGGAGACCCTGGCGGCGATGGCCCGGGTGCGGCGCTGACATCTTCCTTCGAGGTGGAGATCCTCCGCTCGTGTCGCCGTCCGAGGCCGGGTCAGGTTCCGCCGAAGGTGGAGTCGACACCGAGGGTGTTGCTGCTCCCTCTGTTGATGTCTGAACCTGCAGGAACAGTTTGTCTGTAGTGCGCGTATGTTTTTTTGCGGCCGCCGAAGCCCAAACATATCATTGTCGCGTCATAAAGCTGCGTTTCTTTTCCTCTTGTTTCGAGTATTAGGACTTGTTTGTCGGTAGCTGAATCGCTTATCCGAGCGAGAGTTACTTATCGCGGAAGGTGATGAGTGAGGTATCCGTATCCCGGAGGCGTAGGAGTCCCTCGGCTCGGTCGGCCTCGCCGCTTACGTGTAGTCTTACTCGTCCGCAGGATTCTATTATCGATATAGTCGAGAAGGCACGAAAAATCGTTTCGGCAGAAAAGTTTTCAAGCGTTAAGACTTGTTCGGTCAACGGAATCACTTATCCGAGCGTGAGTTACTTATCGCAAAAGGAGATGAGTGAGGTATCCATATCCCGGAGGCGTAGGAGTCCCTCGGCTCGGTCGGCCTTGCCGCTTACGTGTACTCCGTTGTTTTTAGGATCCCACTATCGAAGTAGTCGAAAAGCGCAAAAGATGTTCTGGCAGAAAGACTTTTTCCGAGGAAAATTTTGACGCAGTGGGGGTTCCCCCCTTCTAGCCCCTGAGGGAGGGTCGGGCTTTGCCGAGGCAAGGTTGACCCTTCCTTGAAGGTTAGACTCTATTTGTGTATGTAAAGAGAGCGAGGTATATGAACGACTTGAAAACATCTTAAGGGTAAAAGTGACGTAGCTGTCGGATGTTCCAAGCGTTGCTGTAGACCTCACCTTGACTGTTGGATAGCTTGTATGTTCCGGGCTTCAAAATCTTGGCGATGATGAATGGCCCTTCCCAGGGAGGAGTGAGCTTGTGGCGCCCTCGGGCGTCTTGTCGTAGCCGAAGCACCAAGTCGCCCACCTGGAGGTCTCGGGACCAAACCCCTCGGGCGTGGTAGCGTCGCAGAGACTGCTGATACAGTGTCGAGTGTAGTAAGGCCATATCCCGAGCCTCTTCCAGTTGGTCCAGTGAGTCCTCTCGGCTGGTCTGGTTGCTTCGGTCGTCGTACGCCCTTGTCCTCGGGAAACCGTATTCTAAGTCTGTGGGCAAGATAGCCTCGGCCCCATAGACTAGAAAAAAAACGGCGTGAAGCCCGTGGCTCGGCTTGGCGTCGTCCTCAGACTCCAGACCACCGAGGGGAGTTCCTTCATCCATCGCTTGCCGAACTTGTTGAGGTCGTTGTAGATCCTCGGCTTAAGTCCCTGCAGAATCATGCCGTTGGCACGCTCTACCTGCCCATTCGTCATGGGGTGAGCTACGGCGGCCCAGTCCACCTGGATGTGGTGGTCCTCACATAAGTCCAGGAACTTCTTGCCAGTGAACTGGGTGCCGTTGTCGGTGATGATGGAGTTCGGGACCCCAAAGCGATGGATGATGTTGGTGAAGAACGCCACCGCCTGCTCGGACCTGATGCTGTTTAGGGGTCGGACCTCAATCCACTTGGACAATTTGTCGATGGCGACCAGTAGGTGCGTGAAGCCCCGGGTGCCTTCTGCAAGGGACCAACGAGGTCCAGACCCCACACAGCAAACGACCAGGTGATGGGTATTGTTTGCAGGGCCTGAGCGGGCAGGTGTGTCTGTCTTGCGTAGAATTGACACCCTCGGCAGGTGCATACAATCCTAGTGGCGTCGGCCACCGTGGTTGGCCAGTAGAAACCTTGTCGGAAGGCGTTTCCAACGAGGGCTCGAGGTGCTGCGTGATGACCGCAAGCCCCCGAGTGTTTTTCTTGCAATAGCTCCTGACCTTCGGCAATGGATATGCATCGCTGAAGGATGCCTGAGGGGCTGCAGTGGTAGAGCTCCTTTTTGTCACCCAGCAAGATGAACGACTTGGCACGCCGCGCCAGTCGCCGTGCTTCGGCTCTATCGAGGGGTAGCTCTCCTCGGTGGAAATATTGCAGGTACGGGGTCTGCCAGTTTCGATTAGGCGTGACCCCATTCCGCTCTTTCTCGACGCGCAGTGCCTCACCCTTGAGGGCCGAGGGTGCCTCGGGCTGGGCCGAGGCCTCCCCGGGCTCGGGAGTGTCGTCGGTCTTGACAGAGGGTTGATGTAGGTCTTAGGAGAAGACGTCTGGGGGAACCGTTGTTCATCCCGAGGCTATCTTAGCCAGCTCGTCCATTGTCTCGTTGTATCATCGAGCGACGTGGTTGAGCTCGAGCCTGTAGAACTTGTCTTCCAGGCGCCGAACCTCGTCGCAGTAGGCTTCCATCTTCAGGTCGCGGTAGTGGGAGTTCTTCATGACTTGGTCGATGACAAGCTGCGAGTCGCCACGAGCGTTGAGGCACCAAACCCCTAGCTCGATGGCGATGCGCAACCCGTTAACCAGAGCCTCGTACTCGGCCACGTTGTTTGACGCCGAGAAATGGAGGCGCAGCGCGTAGCGGAGGTGCTTCCCGAGGGGTGAGATGAAGAGCAGGCCTGCACCCGCTCCTGTTTTCATCAGCGACCCGTCGAAATACATGGTCCAGAGTTCCGGTTGGATCGAAGCTGCTGGAAGCTGGGTGTCGACTCATTCAGCCACAAAGTCCGCCAAGACTTGGGAGTTGATGGCCTTCCGAGGAGCGAACGGGATTGTCTCGCCCATGATCTCCACCGCCCACTTTGCAATCCTACCCAAGGCCTCTCGTCACTGGATGATCTCCCCTAGGGGGAAGGATGACACCACAGTCACTGGATGAGACTCGAAGTAGTGTCGCAACTTTCGCCGCGTCAGAATTACCGTGTACAGTAGCTTCTGAATTTGCGGGTAGCGGATTTTGGTCTCGGACAGTACTTCACTGATGAAGTAGACCGGCCTCTGGACGAACAATGCATGCCCTTCTTCTTGTCTCTCGACCACGATCGCGGCGCTGACCACCTGAGTGGTTGCGACTACGTAGATCAAGAGGGCTTCTTCAGCAGCGGGGGGCACTAGGATGGGCGCCTTGTCAGGAGCGCCTTTAAGTTCCCGAGGGCTTCCTCGGCCTCGGGGGTCCAAGTGAAGCGCTCGGTCTTCCTTAAGAGGCGGTACAGGGGTAGGCCTCTTTCGCCGAGGCGCGAGATGAAGCGGCTCAGAGCCGCAAGGCATCCCATGACCCTCTGTACTCCTTTCAAGTCCTTGATAGGCCCCTTGTTGGTGATGGCCGCGATTTTCTCCGGGTTGGCCTCGATGCCCCGCTCGGAGACGATGAACCCCAGGAGCATGCCTCGGGGGACTCCGAAGACACACTTCTCGGGATTGAGTTTCACGCCCTTCGCTCTCAGACACTTGAATGTTGTTTCAAGGTCAGTGAGGAGGTCGGAGGCTTTCCTCATCTTGACTACGATGTCATCGACGTAAGCCTCGACCGTTCGGCCGATGTGCTCTCCGTACACGTGGTTCATGCACCTTCGGTATGTCGCGCCTGCATTCCTCAAACCAAATGGCATAGTAATATAGCAGTACATGCCAAAGGGTGTGATGAAAGAGGTCGCGAGCTGGTCGGACTCTTTCATCCTGATTTGGTGATACCCTGAGTAGGCATCGAGGAATGACAGGATTTCACACCCAGCAGTGGAATCCACGATTTGATCGATGCGAGGCAGAGGGTAGGGAACCTTCGGACATGCTTTGTTTAGACCAGTGTAGTCTACACACGTCCTCCATGTCCCACCTTTCTTTTTCACAAGCACAGTGTTGGCTAGCCATTTGGGATGGAATACCTCTTTCATGAACCCTGCAGCCATCAGCTTGTGGATCTCCTCGCCTATGGCTCTGTGCTTTTCTTCGTCGAATCAGCGCAGAGGCTGCCTCACGGGTCGGGCTCCAGCGAGTGCTCGGCGACATCCCTCGGTATGCCAGGCATGTCCGAGGGACTCCACGCAAAAACCTCAGCGTTCGCGCGGAGAAAGTCGACGAGCACTGCTTCCTATTTGGGGTCGAGCTCGGAGCCGATCCGGACTTGCTTGGAGGCGTCGTTGCTGGGGTCGAGAGGGACGAACTTAACCGCCTCTGCTGGCTCGAAGTTGCCGGCGTGGCGCTTTGCATCTGGCACCTCCTTGGAGAGGCTCTCAAGGTCGGCGATGAGGGCCTCGGATTCGGCGAGGGCCTCAGCGTACTCCACGCACTCCACGTCGCATTCGTACGCGTGTCGGTACGTGGATCCGACGGTGATGACCCCGTTGGGGCCCGACATCTTGAGCTTGAGGTAGGTGTAGTTGGGGACGGCCATGAACTTGGCGTAGCATGGTCTCCCTAGCACTGTGTGGTAGGTTCCTCGGAACCCGACCACCTCGAACGTGAGGGTTTCCTTTCGGAAGTTGGAGGGAGTCCCGAGCAGACGGGCAGATCGAGTTGCCCAAGGGGTTGGACACGCTTTCCAGGGATGATCCTGTGAAAGGGCGCCGCACCGGCTCGGATCGTGGACAGATCGATCTGCAAGAGCCCGAGGGTCTCGGCGTAGATGATGTTGAGGCTGCTGCGTCCGTCCATGAGGACCTTGGTAAGCCTGACGTTGCCGATGACGGGTCGACAACAAGCGGGTACTTTCCTGGGCTCGGCACGCAGTCGGGGTGGTCGCCTTGGTCGAAGGTGATGGGCTTGTCGGACCAGTCTAGGTAGACTAGTGCCGCCACCTTCCCCGAGCAGACCTCCCGGCGCTCCTGCTTGCGGTGCCGAGCCGAGGCGTTCGCCACCTGCCCACCATAGATCATGAAGTAGTCGTGGACCTCGGGGAACTCATCTGCCTTGTTGCCCTCCTTCTTGTCGTTGTCATGACCTTTGCCACCTTCCGCCGGGGGCCCAGCCTTATGGAAGTAGCGCCGAAGCATGATGCACTCCTCAAGGGTGTGCTTGACGGGACCCTGATGATAGGGGCATGACTCCTTGAGCATCTTGTCGAACAGGTTGGCCCCTCCGAGAGGCTTCCGAGGGTTCCTGTGCTCGGTGGCGGCGACAAGATCTGCGTCGGCGGCGTCATGTTTCGCTTGCGACTTCTTCTTGCCCTTCTTCTTCGCGCCGCGCTGAGCGGACGCCTCGGGGACATCTTCCTGCTGGCGTCCCTGAGGCTGCTTGTCCTTCTGGAAGATGGCCTCGACCGCCTCCTGACCAGAGGCGAACTTGGTGGCGATGTCCATCAGCTTGCTCGCCCTGGTGGGAGTCTTGCGACCCAGCTTGCTCACCAGGTCGCGGCAAGTGGTGCCGGCGAGGAACGTGCCGATGACATCTGAGTCGGTGATGTTGGGCAGCTCGGTGCGCTGCTTCGAAAATCGTCGGATGTAGTCCCGCAGGGATTCTCCTGGCTGCTGGCGGCAGCTTCAGAGATTCCAGGAGTTCCCAGGGCGCACGTATGTGCCCTGGAAGTTTCTGGCGAAGGCTTTGACCAGGTCGTCCCAGTTGGAGATCTGCGCAGGAGGCAGATGCTCCAGCCAGGCTCGGGCGGCGTCGGAGAGGAACAGGGGGAGGTTGCAGATGATAAGGTTGTCATCGTCCGTTCCACCCAGCTGGCAGGCCAGCCGGTAGTCCACGAGCCACAGTTCCGGCCTTGTCTCCCCCGAGTACTTGGCGATGGTAGTCGGGGCTCAGAACCGGGTCGGGAACGGCGCCCGTCGTATGGCCCGACTGAAAGCTTGCGGACCGGGTGGTTCGGGCGAGGGGCTCCGATCCTCCCCGCTGTCGTAGCGTCCCCCATGCCTGGGGTGGTAGCCTCGGTGCCCCTTCTCATCGAGGTGGGTTTGACGGTCATGGCGGTGACGCTCGTTGCCGAGGCGACCCGGGGCTGTAGGCGTCGCGTCCTGCGTGCGCCCGGTGTGGACCGAGGCTTCCTGCATGAATCGGGAAGTCGCGGCGTGATGCTTCGGGGGGTACCCTTGCCTTCGGGAGGTAGAGCTTTCGGCCCGTCGGACCGTGGCATCCTCCAGGAGATTCTTGAGTTCTCCCTGGATACGCCGCCCCTCGGTGGTGGATGGCTCCGACATCGCTCGGAGTAGTATTGCTGCTGCAGCCAGGTTCTGGCCGACCCCACTGGAAGCCGGGGGCAGCCTTGCCCTGGCATCGTCAGCGATGCGGTGCTGGACGTCCTGGGCCAGATGACGCGCTTCTCTAGCTGGTGCTCGGCCTGCCCACTCCTGTCCGATGTTCTGCCGGAGCTGCACAAGTTGTCCTGCTTCCTCGTTGAGCTTGGCCTGCATCTCGTGGATTTGCTCGAGCTGTGTGTCCTGACCCCCCGCAGGGACTGAGACCATAGCTAGCTCCCGAAGGATGTCAACGCGAGGCGCAGGCCTAGGGGGATCGCCGTCCTCTGGCATACCAAGGTGGTTGCCTTCGTCGAGATCCCCTAGATCGACGTGGAAACATTCGCGACTTGCGCCACAGTCCTCGTCGTCAAGGCTGTGGCCATCATCGGAGCAATCGGAGAGGCAGTAGTCACATGCGGTCATGAAGTCTCGCATGGTGCTAGGATTACCGAGCTCGGAGAAATCCCAACCAGAGTCGGGCTCGTCGTCTTCCTCGGACCCCGGGGGCCCGTAGGTCGAGACGGTCGTCAGTCGGTCCCAGGTTGACCACATATGGTACCCCGGAAGGTTAGGATATGCCTTTATGAAAGCGTCCACCGAAGCAGGGTCGCTTGGTGGGTCGAAGCTGAATCTAAAAGGCACAGGGTGGAAAACGGACGGTACCTCTTGATCGACGGATGGTGACGAAGTCGCGTCGGGGACGGACTGCACCGTTATCTCAGGTACGAGGCTAACGCCCAGCAAGTCCTTCGCGAGCATGCTGGCGTCATCCGTCCGCTTGGGGCTGGCGTGTTGCGGGGAAATGACGCTCGTCTTCGTCTCAGATGCGAGGTCAACGCACGACGTGTCCCCCGCTGGGGCGCCGGCATCGTCGACTCGCTCGACAGCCAACGAGGTGCCGCCTCCTGCTTGGCCATGGTTGCCCCGCCTCCTCCTCCTGCGGCGGGGAAGGTGATGGGATAGGCCCGGGTGCTGCTCTTCCGCCATGGGGCGAAGACGTCGTCGATTCTGCCGTCATCGGGCGGGCTGACGGCCGTCGTTGTCGTGCGGCGGAGGAAGGAGTACCATGTCGTAGCTGCCATCGAGGGACATGAACTCGAGACTCCCAAAACGGAGCAGCGTCCTGGGCTGGAGAGGTTGCTGGAGACTACCCATCTGGAGCTTGACGGGAAGCTGTTCGTCAACACGCAGCAGGCCCCTACCTGGCGCGCCAACTGTCGGCGTTTCGACCCCGGGGGGTTCCTGGACCGACGAGTAAATTGTCGCTGCGTGTCCCAGCCCAGATGGGTCGGCGCGAGATGGAACACAAGGGGAAAAAATAGGGAACCGCAACTCGTGTTATCCTGCGCCCAGGGCGGATGCGTTTGCAGTAGGGGGTTACAAGCGTTTGCGAGGGAGAGAGAGAGCCTGTCCGTCAGCCCGTCCTCCCGCGCGACCACCTTCTCGTACGAGGGCCCTAGACCTTCCTTTTATAGATGTAAGGAGAGGTTCCAGGTGTACAATGGGGGGTGTAGCGATATGCTAATGTGTCCAGCAGAGAGGAGCCAGAGCCCTATGTACATGCCGTCGTGGCTGTCAGAGAGGTGCTAGTGCCCTGTGCATGTGGCGATGTGGCTATCGGAGGAGCGCTTGAACCCTGTAGAAGCACAGCTGTCGGGGCTGTCGGGACCTTGCTGACGTCTCCTTGCTTCCGTAGGGGGCTGAGAACCATCGTCGTCATGGGAGCATGCAGGGTGCCATCATTACTTGTTTACCGGGGCAAACCAGATGGGACGCCGGTCTTGTCCCCCGTAGCCTGAGCTAGCTAGGGGTAAGGTAATGATGTACCCCCCTATAACGTGGTCGGTCCGAGCCCAAGGTCGGGCGAGGCGGTGACTCCTCCGAGGTCGAGGCTGAGTCCGAGCCCTGGGATCGGGCGAGGCGGAGACCGTCTTCCGAGGTCGAGGTTGAGTCCGAGCCCTGGGGTCGGGCGAGGCGGAGACCGTCTTCCGAGGTTGAGGTCGAGGTTGAGTTCGAGCCCTGGGGTCGGGCGAGGCGGAGACCGTCTTCCGAGGTCGAGGTTGAGTCCGAGCCCTGGGGTCGGGCGAGGCGAAGACCGTCTTCCGAGGTCGAGGCGGGGGCCGAGCCCCAGGGTTGGGCAAGGCGGAGCTTCCTATGACGCCTGGGGCTGGGCTCGGCTGCTGTCAGCCTCACCCTGGCGGGTGGCGCAGCAGTCGGAGCGGGGCAGGCGGCGCTGTTTTCCTGTCAGGTCAGTCAGTGGAGGGGCGAAGTGACTGTGGTCACTTAGGCCCTGCCGACTGAGGAACGCGCGTCAGGATAAGGTGTTAGGCGATCCTGGCATTGAATGCTCCTACGATACGGTCGGTTGGCGAGGTGATCTGGCCAAGGTTGCTTCACTGCGAAGCCTGCCCGAGCTGGGCCTCGGGCGAGTCGAAAGTGCGCCCGTTGCTTGAGGAGGCCCTCGGGCGAGGCGTGAATCAGCCTGGGTCTACTGTTCCTGCCCGAGGCTGGGCTCGGGCGAGGTGAGATCGTGTCCCTTGAGTGGACGGAGCCTTGACTTGAATTGCGCCCATCAGGCTTTTGCATCTTGTGCTGATGGTGATTACCAGCCGAGTTTAGGAGTCTTGGGGGTACCCCTAAATATGGTCCCCGACACTACTCGCTCTAGATTAGTTAATTTTTGTGAGCATTACACTTTTGTCTCTTCTATTGAGCCTTTCAGGGTAAAAGAGGCCTTGCTAGATCCGGACTAGGTGTTGGCCATGCAGGAGGAGCTCAACAATTTCAAGAGAAATGAAGTTTGGACACTGGTGCCACGTCCCAAGCAAAACGTTGTGGGAACCAAGAGGGTGTTCCGCAACAAACAGGATGAGCACGGAGTGGTGACAAGGAACAAGGCACGACTTGTGGGAAAAGGTTATGCCCAAGTCACAGGTTTGGACTTTGAGGAGACTTTTGCTCCTGTGGCTAGGCTAGAGTCAATTCGCATATTGTTAGCCTATGCCGCTCACCATTCTTTCAGGTTGTTCCAAATGGATGTGAAGAGCGCTTTCCTCAACGGGCCAATCAAGGAGGAGGTGTACGTAGAGCAACCCCCTGGCTTTGAGGACGAACGGTACCCCGACCATGTGTGTAAGCTCTCTAAGGCGCTCTATGGACTTAAGCAAGCCCCAAGAGCATGGTATGAATGCCTTAGAGACTTTTTAATTGCTAATGCTTTCAAAGTTGGGAAAGCCGATCCAACTTTATTCACTAAGACTTGTGATGGTGACTTATTTGTGTGCCAAATTTATGTCGATGACATAATATTTGGTTCTACTAACCAAAAGTCTTGTAAAGAGTTTAGCACGGTGATGACTCAAAAGTTTGAAATGTCGATGATGGGCGAGTTGAACTACTTCCTTGGGTTCCAAGTGAAGCAACTCAAGGACGGCACTTTCATCTCCCAAATGAAGTACACGCAAGACTTGATCAAGCGGTTTGGGATGAAGGACGCCAAGCCCGCAAAGACTCCAATGGGAACTGATGGACACGTCGACCTCAACAAAGAAGGTAAGTCCTTTGATAAAAAAGCATACCAGTCCATGATAGGTTCCTTGCTTTACTTATGTGCTAGTAGATCGGATATTATGCTTAGTGTATGCATGTGTGCTAGATTTCAATCCGATCCAAGGGAGTGTCACTTGGTGGCCGTGAAGCGAATTCTTAGATACTTAGTCGCTACGCCTTGCTTCGGGATCTGGTATCCAAAGGGGTCTACCTTTGACTTAATTGGATATTCAGACTCCGATTATGCTGGATGTAAGGTTGATAGGAAGAGTACATTAGGGACGTGCCAATTCTTAGGAAGGTCCCTGGTGTCTTGGAGTTCTAAGAAACAAACTTCCGTTGCCCTATCCACCGCTGAGGCCGAGTACGTTGCCGTAGGACAGTGTTGCGCGCAACTACTTTGGATGAGGCAAACTCTCCGGGACTTTGGCTACAATCTGAGCAAAGTCCCACTCCTATGTGATAATGAGAGTGCAATCCGCATGGCGGATAATCCTGTTGAACACAGCCGCACAAAGCACATAGACATCCGACATCACTTTTTGAGAGACCACCAGCAAAAGGGAGATATCGAAGTGTTTTATGTTAGCACCGAAAACCAGCTAGCCGATATCTTTACCAAGCCTCTAGATGAGTCAACCTTTTGCAGGCTGCGTAGTGAGCTCAATGTCTTAGATTCGCGGAACTTGGATTGATTTATAGCATACATGTGTTTTATGCCTTGATCATGTTCCTTATGCATTTTGTTGTTTATTTATGGTGCTCAAGTTGTACAAGCACTCCCCGGACCTCACAAGTCCATTTGCAAGTGATGCACATATTTAGGGGGAGATGTGCTACAACTTGACCCTTTGAGACTAACCATGTGTTTGAGCTTGCTTGATTTAGTCTCAAAGGTGGATTGAAAGGGAAAGATGGACTTGGACCATGAAAGACTTCCACTGCACTCAGATGAGAGGGTAACTTACTCCAAGTTCATCTCCATACTCTTATTGCCTTTTACTCTTATTTGAAGATTTTGGTGAGGCAATGGGGTTTAGGGGCCAAGATTGATCCCATTTTGGTGCTTGATGCCAAAGGGGGGAGAAAATAAGGCCAAAGCAAGAAATGGATCAGCTACCACTTGAGAATTTTGGAAAATCGTAGAGTTAGAGTTTTTTGTTTTGGCAAAATTCTCTTAATGTCTCTTCTTGTCAAAAGTTGGTCTCTTGTGGGGAGAATGTTTGATTATGGGAAAAAGGGGGAGTTTTTGAATCTTTGATCAATTTCTCTTGGAATACCTTCCTCTATGCCTCAACAAGTGAATTTGACTTAGAGATAGGAAGTTGAGTTTGATTTGAAAAAAACAAACCAAGTGGTAGCAAAGAATGATCCAAATATGCCAAATTTGAATCAAAACAAATTCTTGTTCTCATTTGCATGGATGTTGCACTTCTATATGTTGCTTTTTGTTGTATTGGCATAAATCACCAAAAAGTGGGAGATTGAAAGGGAAATGTGCCCTTGGGCCATTTCTAAGTATTTTGGTGATTAAGTGACCAACACAAATGGTTATGTGTTAAACTATGTTAATTGGTGGACAAAGTGCAAATCAATACAAAGGTATGATTCTAGACTTAGTATATTGGTTTTTGTGTACTAACATATTTGTCTAAGTGCTAGAATTAGAGAAAAGACAAGTGGAAAAGACTTGGCTCGAGCAACCAAGACTTTGCTTAGTCTGGGTGCTGAAAGGGAATTAGGCTTACACCTATTTCCTAATTGATTTTGGTGGTTGAATTGCCCAACACAAATAATTGGACTAACTAGTTTGCTCTAGTGTATAAGTTATACAGGTGCCAAACGTTCACACTTAGCCGATAAAAAGACCAAGAAATGGGTTCAACAAAAAGAGAGCAAGGGATAACCGAAGACACCCTGGTCTGGCGCACCGGACTGTCCGGTGTGCCACCGGACAATGTCCGGTGCACCAGGGAACTCCAAGCCAAACTCTTCACCTTCGGGAAAATCCAGAGGCGCTCCGCTATAATTCACCGGACTGTCCGGTGTACACCGGACAGTGTCCGGTGCCCCAGGGGAGAGCAACTCTGGAACTTGCCAGCTTCGGGAATTTGCTCCGCTATAATTCACCGGACGTGTCCGGTGTGCACCGTACTGTCCGGTGAGCCAGCTGAGCAACGACTACTTCGCGCCAACGGTCACCTGCAGAAGCATTAAATAAGCGCCAGAGCGCGTAGAAGTCAGGCACGCGCGAAGTGGAGCACCGGACACTCTACAGTACATGTCTAGTGTGCCACCGGACATCCAGGCGGGCCCAGTAGTCAGAGCTCCAACGGTCGGAACCCAACGACCTGGTGACGTGGCTGGCGCACCGGACTGTCCGGTGCACCATGCGACAACAGCCTCCACCAAACGGCTAGTTTGGTGGTTGGTGTTATAGATACCCCAACCACCCCACATTCAAGTCATCCAAGTTTTCACACTTCCAACCACTTACAAGAGCTAGGCATTCAATACAAGACACACCCAACTGATCAAATCCTCTCCCAATTCCACAAAAGCTTTAGTGACTAGTGAGAGTGATTTGTTGTGTTCTTTTGAGCTCTTGCACTTGGATTGCTTTCTTCTTTCTCATTCTTTCTTGTGTGGTGGTCCTTGCGGGGAAGTTTTGTTCCCGGTTGATTTGAGAAGAGAAAGCTCACTCGGTCCGAGGGACCGTTTGAGACAGGGAAGGGGTTTAAAAAGACCCGGCCTTTGTGGCCTCCTCAACGGGGAGTAGGTTTGCGAGAACCGAACCTCGGAAAAACAAATCCGCGTGTCACACTCTTTATTCGCTTGCGATTTGTTGTGCACCCTCTCTCGCGGACTCGATTATATTTCTAACGCTAACCCGGCTTGTAGTTGTGATTAACTTTGTAAATTTCAGTTTCGCCCTATTCACCCCCCCCCCCTCTAGGCGACTTTCAATTGGTATCAGAGCCCGGTGCTTCATTAGAGCCTAACCGCTCGAAGTGATGTCGGGAGAACACGCCAAGAAGGAGATGGAGACCGGCGACAAGCCCACTACAAGCCATGGGAAGGCTTCATCGGGAGAGTCCCGCAACAAGGGAAAGGGGAAGGAGAAGAAAGCCTCTTCCCACAAGTCGCATAGGAGTGGAGACAAGATAAAGAAGATGAGGAAGGTGGTCTACTACGAGACCGACACTTCATCACCTTCCACCTCCGGCTCCGACACACCCTCCATAACTTCTAAGCGCCATGAGCGCAAGAAGTTTAGTAAGATCCCCTTACACTACCCTCGTACTTCTAGACATAGTCCATTACTTTCCGTTCCATTAGGCAAACCGCCAACCTTTGACGGTGAAGATTATGCTAGGTGGAGTGATTTAATGAAATATCACCTAACCTCACTCCACAAAAGTATATGGAATGTTGTTGAGTTTGGAGCACAGGTACCATCCGTAGGGGATGAGGATTTTGACGAGGACGAAGTAGCCCAAATCGAGCACTTCAACTCCCAAGCCACAACCATACTCCTCGCCTCTCTAAGTAGGGAGGAGTACAACAAGGTGCAAGGATTAAAGAGCGCTAAGGAAGTTTGGGACGTGCTCAAGACCGCGCATGAGGGTGATGAACTCACCAAGATCACCAAGCGGGAAACGATCGAGGGGGAGCTCGGTCGCTTCCGTCTACGCCAAGGGGAGGAGCCACAAGACATGTACAACCGGCTCAAAACCTTGGTGAATCAAGTGCGCAACCTCGGGAGCAAGAAATGGGATGACCACGAGGTGGTTAAGGTTATTCTAAGATCACTTATTTTTCTTAACCCTATTCAAGTACAATTAATTCGTGGCAATCCTAGATACACACTAATGACTCCCGAGGAAGTAATCGGGAATTTTGTGAGCTTTGAGTTTATGATCAAAGGCTCAAGGAAGATCAACGAGCTTGACGGCCCCTCCACGTCCGAAGCACAACCGGTCGCATTTAAGGCGACGGAGGAGAAGAAGGAGGAGTCTACACCGAGTAGAACACCCATCGACGCCTCCAAGCTCGACAATGAGGAAATGGCGCTCGTCATCAAGAGCTTCCGCCAAATCCTCAAGCAAAGGAGGGGGAAAGACTACAAACCCCGCTCCAAGAAAGTATGCTACAAATGTAGTAAGCCCAGTCATTTTATTGCAAAATGTCCTATTTCTAGTGACAGTGACAGGGGCGATGACAAGAAGGGGAGAAAAAAAGAGAAGAAGAGGTACTACAAGAAGAAGGGCGGCGATGCCCATGTTTGTCGCGAGTGGGACTCCGACGAAAGCTCTAGCGACTCCTTCGACGACGAGGACGCCGCCAACATCGCCGTCACCAAGGGACTTCTCTTCCCCAACGTCGGCCACAAGTGCCTCATGGCAAAGGACGGCAAAAAGAAAAAGGTTAAATGTAAATCCTCCACTAGATATGAATCCTCTAGCGATGATAATGCTAGTGATGAGGAAGATAATTTGCGTACTCTTTTTGCCAACTTAAACATGCAACAAAAAGAGAAATTAAATGAATTAATTAGTGCCATCCATGATAAGGATGATCTCTTGGACTCCCAAGAGGACTTCCTAATCAAGGAAAACAAAAAGCATGTTAAAGTTAAAAATGCTTATGCTCTAGAAGTTGAAAAATGTGAAAAATTATCTAGTGAGCTAAGCACTTGCCATGAGACTATAGACAATCTTAGAAATGAGAATGCTAATTTGTTAGCTAAGGTTGATTCCATTGCTTGTATTGTTTCAATTCCCAATCTTAGAAATGATAATGATGATTTGCTTGCTAAGATTGAAGAATTGAACATTTCTCTTGCTAGCCTTAGAGATGAAAATAAAAAATTGCTTGCTAAGGCTAAAGATTTTGATGTTTGCAATGCTACCATTTCCGACCTTAGAAGTAAAAATGATATATTGCATGCTAAGATTGTAGAATTAAAATCTTGCAAACCATCTACATCTATCGTTGAGCACACTACTATTTGCACTAGATGTAGAGATGTTAACATTGATGCTATTCATGATCACATGGCTTTAATTAAACAACAAAATGATCATATAGCAAAATAGATGCTAAAATTGCCGAGCATGACTTAGAAAACGAAAAGTTTAAATTTGTTAGAAGCATGCTTTATAGAGGGAGACACCCTGGCATTAAGGATGGCATTGGCTTCCAACAGGGAGGCAATGTCAAACTTAATGCCCCACCTAAGAAATTGTCCAACTTTGTTAAGGGCAAGGCTCCCATGCCTTAGGATAACGAGGGTTACATTTTGTACCCTGCCGGTTATCCTGAGAGCAAAATTAGGAGAATTCACTCTAGGAAGTCTCACTCTGGCCCTAACCATGCTTTTATGTATAAGGGTGAGACATCTAGTTCTAGGCAACCAACTCGTGCTAAGTTGCCTAAGAAGAAAACTCCTAGTGCATCAAATGATCATGACATTTCATTTAAAACTTTTGATGCATCATATGTTTTAACTAACAAATCCGGCAAGGTAGTTGCCAAGTATGTTGGGGGCAAGCACAAGGGGTCAAAAACTTGTGTTTGGGTACCCAAAGTTCTTGTGTCTAATGCCAAAGGACCCAAAACCATTTGGGTACCTAAAGTCAAGAACTAAACTTGTTTTGTAGGTTTATGCATCCGGGGGCTCAAGTTGGATCATCGACAGCGGGTGCACAAACCACATGACAGGGGAGAAGAAAATGTTCTCCTCCTATGAGAAAAACTAAGATCCCCAAAGAGCTATCACATTCGGGGATGGAAACCAAGGTTTGGTCAAAGGATTGGGTAAAATTGCTATATCTCCTGACCACTCAATTTCCAATGTTTTTCTTGTAGATTCCCTAGATTACAATTTGCTTTCCGTTTCTCAATTATGTCAAATGGGCTACAACTTTCTTTTCACTGATGTAGGTGTCACTGTCTTTAGAAGAAGTGATGATTCAATAGCATTTAAGGGAGTGTTAGAGGGTCAGCTATACTTGGTAGATTTTGATAGAGCTGAACTCGACACCTGCTTGATTGCTAAGACTAACATGGGTTGGCTATGGCACCGCCGACTAGCCCATGTTGGGATGAAGAATCTTCATAAGCTTCTAAAGGGAGAGCACATTTTAGGATTAACAAATGTTCATTTTGAGAAAGACAGGATCTGTAGCGCATGCCAAGCAGGGAAGCAAGTTGGCACTCATCATCCACACAAGAACATCATGACGACTGACAGGCCGCTCGAGCTCCTACATGGACCTATTCGGCCCGATTGCTTACATAAGCATCGGCGGGAGTAAGTACTGTCTAGTTATTGTGGATGATTATTCTCGCTTCACTTGGGTATTCTTTTTGCAGGAAAAATCTCATACCCAAGAGACCTTAAAAGGATTCTTGAGACGGGCTCACAATGAGTTCGGCTTAAGGATCAAGAAAATTAGAAGTGACAACGGGACGGAGTTCAAGAACTCTCAAATTGAAGGCTTCCTTGAGGAGGAGGGCATCAAGCATGAGTTCTCTTCTCCCTACACCCCACAACAAAATGGTGTAGTGGAGAGGAAGAATAGAACTCTATTGGACATGGCAAGAACCATGCTTGATGAGTACAAGACTTCGGATCGGTTTTGGGCCGAGGCGGTCAACACCGCCTGCTACACCATCAACCGGTTATATCTACACCGAATCCTCAACAAGACATCATACGAACTCCTAACCGGTAAAAAGCCCAATATTTCATATTTTAGAGTCTTTGGTAGCAAATGCTTTATTCTTGTTAAAAGAGGTAGAAAATCTAAATTTGCTCCTAAGACTGTAGAAGGCTTTTTACTAGGATATGATTCAAACACAAGGGCATATAGAGTCTTTAACAAGTCCTCTGGACAAGTTGAAGTTTCTTGTGACATTGTGTTTGATGAGACTAACGGCTCTCAAGTAGAGCAAGTTGATCTTGATGAGATAGGTGATGAAGAGGCTCCATGCATCGCGCTAAGGAACATGTCCATTGGGGATGTGTGTCCTAAGGAATCCGAAGAACCTCCAAATGCACAAGATCAACCATCCTCCTCCACGCAAGCATCTCCACCAACTCAAGATGAGGATGAGGATCAAGTTGATGAGGGAGAAGATCAAGCAAATGAGCCACCTCAAGATGACGACAATGATCAAGGGGGAGATGCAAATGATGAAGACAAGGAGGATAAAGAACCAAGGTGTAACGCCCTGAATTTGGGGGTAGAATTTTTTCTTCTTTTCTCTCACCAAATTCAGGCGTTACTCTTTCCTTTTTCCCTTTTCTTCTCGCTAAGCCTTGATCTTTTCCAAAGTCGCAGCGGGTTTTGGCTTTAGACCTCGTGTAAAGCAAAACCTTAAAACACCTTATTTTGTGTGATGCACCATGCCGAACCATGCATACTTTTTGATTGATTAAAAATGTGAATGCTTTCGTCTAGAGAAAATTAGAAATTAGAAAAAAGGAAAAAGCCTTTTCTTTTTTTTCTTTCTTTCTTTCTTTTTCTTCCCTCTCTTCTCCCCCCTTTTCTCCCCTATTCGGCCCAGCCGTCCCCCCCTTCGGCCGGCCCAGCTGGCGGCCCAACCGCCCCCTCCCCTCTTCCCCCCCCCCCCCCCCGCGTGGGCCCCGCGCCGGCCCAGCCGCGCGCCCCCTCCCCCCACTTTGGGCCCAGCCGGCCCAGCCGCCCCCCACCCCTTTTCTTTTTTCCCAAAAATCCCCCCGCGGGCCCCGCCCATCATCTCTCTCTCTCTCCCTCCCTCACCCTAACCCTAACCCTAGCCGCCGCCGCCCCTTGCCCCCGCGCCGCCGCCGCTCCCCGGCGCCGCCGCCGCCGTTCTCCCCTCCGGTGAGACCCCCTCTCCTCCCCTCCCCCCTCTCCTCCCCTCCCTCCGACGCCCTCTCCCCCGCGCCATGGGCGCGCCCGTCCCCGACCCCGCGCCTGGCCCCGCTCTGGCGACTGGCCGCGCCCCACCCCGCCCCGCGCCCCGGCTGCCCCCGCCCGGCCGCGCTCCGGCGACCCCGCGCCTGGCCGTGCCCGCCCTGGCCCGACCCCGCCCCAGCCCTTCCCCGCCCCGGCCGCCCTCGCCCGACCTGGCTCCGGCGAGCTCGACCGCCCCCGCGCCCGCTCGGCCCCGCCCTCGCGTCCGCTCCGGCGAGCCGCCCGCGCGCGCCCGCCCCCGGCACGGCCGCCCGCCTCCCCGGCACGGCCTCCCGGCACGGCCTCCCGGCGAGCTCGGCCGCCCCCCCCGGTTCAACCGCCCCCGTGCCCCGGCTCGGCCGCCCGTCCCCGCGCTCGGCCTCGTCCGGCCGCGTCCTCGCTCGCTCGCGCTCGCTTGCCCCGGCGTGCTTGCTCGCCCGCCCCGCCGTGCCTTGCTCGCGTCGTGTCGGCCCCGGCGTAGCCTTGAGTTCGGCCCAGCGTGCCTATGGCGCGCAGGTTTGAGCTCGGCTAGCGCACGGCCCCGACGTGCGCACGGTTAGTTCGTGGCGTGTGCATGCGGCCTCGCGCGCGTGCCCGCGTAGTGCGCGTGCCTTGGCACGACTCGTCGTGCCCCGTCTACCCCCAGACGCCCCGTCTACCCCCCCCCCCCCCCCCCCCCCCGTCTCCTATATGCGCTAATCACGTTGTTTATATTAATAGGGTAGGAGTCTCAATTTGGAAATTGATTACGTTAGTTAATTTGTATAGTCAATCGTCTATCTTATTCAATGTTAATCTACTAAAAGTGATCGTGTTTACATTAGTGCATGTAGCTAATCCTTTTGTTAGGACCAACTGGAACTAGAGCGCGTGACGTCTAGTCATTCGTTTACCCGTAGTGCCCCTCGAGCATAAGCCTTAACCCCTGCGAAACCTTCCCTCGTTTCTTTCTAACCAAGGTAAATCCATTATCGTATGTGGTATTCTATGCATATTTGCTTTACTTGTTCTCTTGTATGGTGTACTGTTGGTTTCCTAATTTCAATGGATGGATGTATGTATGTTTGCATCCGCTTAGAGAACGATCCGGTTGAAGAGCCCGAGGAACTCGCAGGAGAAGCCCCTGAGCAGCAGTCGGTTGGTGGAGGCAAGGGTCCCTTGACCTATCTCTGTCCTATTCATTATTTAATTCACCTCCCGCTTTACACATTTATGCCTAAGGATTGACTAGCTTTGTTATCCATGTCCTTGTTTACCTATTTGGGTTGGATTATTATTGTTTAGCTTTATGCTATTGCTCAAACTCTAATCAATGAACATGATGAGATTATCTATGATACGCTGTTTTCCCTTCTCTTATTATGATGTGGTACTTGTGGTCATCAAGGGGGCTCGAGCGGTTTCTCGAGTGCCTCTCCGTAAGGACCTGTTCTATGGATGACCGCCCGGGAAAACAGTGCAACCATGAGGGTGGAATGGGATGCCCTTAGCTGAATAATTAGAGGATCCGGGGTGTAGTTCACTTAGCCGTCGTGCCGTCAATGGGGCTCGGTGTATGCGGCTCGCTCTGCCAAGTTTGGGTTCGCCCCTTGGGGAGGAGTGCGGTGCATTTAGGAAACCTAACGGGTGGCTACAGCCCCGGGGAATCTTTGTAAAGGCTACGTAGTGATGCCCTGCTGGGTCACCTTGGTAGTGATCAATGGGGAGTCATGATCTCCGGGCAGAATGGGAATCACGGCTTGTGGGTAAAGTGCACAACCTCTGCAGAGTGTTTGAAAACTGATATATCAGCCGTGCTCACGGTTATGAGCGGCCAAGGGAGCTCCAGTGATTAGTGGTACTTGATCAGAGATACTTTGGTACAGGTGGTTATGAGATTGATGGTTTCGGTTATGACTATGGTGCTGGTAAGTGGTATTCTTTCCGTTTGGAAAGAGTACATCGGGTTAATAACTTGGGTTAATGCTAAAAGTTGGCTTTCTACTAGTAAGTAATAATCTGACCAACTAAAAGCAACTGCTTGACTTATCCCCACATACAGCTAGTCCACTACAGCCAAACAGTATGTTGATGTGTACTCACCCTTGCTCTACACACCAAACCTCCCCATCCCCAGGTTGTCAGCATTGCAACCACTGCTCAGGCGAAGATGAAGCTGTGGAAGGAGACTTCCAGGAGTTTCAAGACTACGACGAATTCTAGGTGTGGGTTAGCGACAACCCCCAGTCGGCTGCCTGTGAAGGCCGCGGTTATCTACGTTTCTTTTCCGCACTTTGATTAATTGTAAGGACTATATGGACGTCTCAGACGTATGATGTAATCGACTACTATTTCCCTTCTTAATACTATTTTGAGCACTGTGTGATGATGTCCATGTTATGTAACTGCTGTGTACGTGAATAACTGATCCTGGCACGTACATGGTTCGCATTCGGTTTGCCTTCTAAAACCGGGTGTGACATAAGTGGTATCAAAGCCGTGCTGACTGTAGGACCGCTAACCTAGAGTAGAATGGTCGTTCTAAGGACTATAGACCTCTGTCTCTGCCTTGACTTTGATATCCCTTCAAAAGTTGGTCATACCGACCAAACCTATGTTCTACTATATATTATACCTTGCTGAAAATCATGTTTTATTCTAATCCTTCATTTACTTATGATTCATTATTTGCTGGTCATATTAATTCTGTTCTTACCCTTTTGCTTGCGATGTCTTTTGTAGATGGCTCGACTTAGACACACTGCACGAAAGTCAGTGATCCCCTTCTTACCCTCCCGCCTTGCTGAGCGTCCACTTCGCCGTCCCGTGGCCGGACAGTCCAGCCACTTGGAGAGACTGCACCACCGCCTGCGTGAGGAGCAGGAACGTCGACGACAGGAGCAGCAGGGCTCTTCCTTCTCGCTCCAACAGGAGATAGAGTCCGTGAGGAGCTGCTCCCCTGTGCTTCCTCTGGAGGCGCCCCCTGCACCACCACTGGGCGCCCCAGCTTCTGGAGTAGCTGCTGGAGGAGACCCAGACGACGGAGGTGGCGACGACAGCTCGAGCCACGACACCGACTTCTCTGCTAACCATGAGCCGGAAGGATGGGTTGCTCGACCCATCACTCGCGACGCTGCTCGCGGGTGTCACTTCCACGATGCGCTCGACACCCTGCTACGTCGGGCATTTAACCGGCATACTTGGTCCGTCGAGTATCGCTGTGTGGTCTACCAGCATAGTCGCGGGGTCTACCCGGACCGCTGGGAGGCAACCTGCTTGGTGCGCTGTCCGGAGAACAGTCTCCGGGGTGCAGAGGCCTGCTCAGAGCACTATTCTATCTCTGAGCGGGACTCAGCTGAGGCAGCCATGCAAGATGCTGCACGGCGTGCGCTTTCGCACTACTGCTCGGTTTTCGGTGGGGCAGCTGACGGTCTTGACCTGAAGTATTACCCCCGCCGTCCATCTGGCAGCACAGGAGGCGTGATTGTCTCACCTGTCGGTGAGAGCAATCCTAGGTTGAGCAGCACAATCAACCTAGCCGCCGTGCTAAACATAGAGCTGGACCATGCACTAGACGAGCTGAGTAGGGCTCGTGCTGAGATCGCCCTGCTGCGGGTTGAGCGCGCGGAACGTCGTCACCTGGATGGTGGTTCCCCCGCTCCCGTTGGGACTCAGCACCCGTACCGCTCACCTCAGCGTGGACACCAGCCTTATGGCAATCCCGACTGCAGGACCAAGATAACTCTAGAACCATAGCTCGTTAGAGTTGGATCTTGTAATTAATACGAAATATATACATAGAAGCTACAGTCTTAGCGTCAGTCTCAGTCTTAGTTAGTCTTAGTTAGACAGGGTAGTTTGCTATATCCTGTGCATTTATGTTTGTCATGATGAACTATGTTTGGTTTGGATCTTTGTAATGACTGTCACCAGAGTGTGGGTATCCCCTGCATTTTGGTTTACCTATTATGTTAATAGAGTTAGTTATATAGTTGGGAAACCTTTTATTCCACTCTCCTCTTTATCTGAGAAGCTGTGTGGTCTGTGTTGGAGATCAGTGAAGATGCTCATCTGTTCAGTGCTGTTGAAGAATTCTATACTCTTTTCTTATGCTGCAAGATTTGCCAGATCAGTTCTGATGTGTGGTTGCATTCTGCAGATGTCAGAGAACAGGCGCAGAGGAGGAAGGCGTGCTCAGCAGGAGCGAGCCGCTCAACAGGATGAGGTGCCCCAGCAGCAGCACCTGCCGCCCCCGCCCCCGATGTCGATCGAGCAGATGTTTCTGATGCAGACTCAGGCAGTTCAAGCCATCGGTCAGACTCTGGCCGCCATTCAGCACCAGCAGCAGCAGCAGGCCCCACCTCAGCCTCAGATGCCTCAGATGCCCAGAGACAAGCGTGCTGAATTCATGAGAGGTCATCCACCAACGTTCGCTCATTCTTCTGACCCCATGGATGCTGAAGACTGGCTGCGCACTGTGGAGCGGGAGTTGCATACCGCTCAGTGCGATGATAGGGAGAAAGTCTTGTATGGTCCCCGTCTGTTGAGAGGAGCAGCCCAGTCATGGTGGGAGTCTTACCTCGCCACCCATGCCCACCCTGATGCCATCACCTGGGAAGAGTTCAGAGGAAGCTTTCGTCAGTACCATGTCCCTGCAGGTCTGATGACAGTGAAGAAGGAGGAGTTCCTGGCCCTCAAGCAAGGGCCATTGTCTGTCAGTGAGTACCGGGACAGGTTTCTGCAGTTGTCTCGCTATGCTCCTGAAGATGTCAACACCGACGCCAAGCGGCAGTACCGTTTCCTGAGAGGCTTGGTTGACCCTCTGCAATACCAACTGATGAATCACACCTTCCCGACATTCCAGCACCTGATTGACAGAGCAATCATGACAGAGAGGAAGCGTAAGGAGATGGAGGATCGTAAGCGCAAGATCAGTGGACCCCAGCCTGGAAGCAGCAATCGTCCTCGTTTCTCAGGCAATCAACCTCAGCAGTTCAGGCAGAACCAACGTCCACCTCAGCAACATCAGTAGTTCCAAAGGCAGTATCCTCAGCACCAGTACCAGAACCGTCAGAGCAATCAGTCAGGAGGTCAGTTTCAGAGGCAGAATCAGCAGGCACCTCGTCTTCCTGCCCCAGCAGCCCAGCAGAACAGTCAGGCAGCACCAGCTCAGGTTGGAAACAGAGCATGTTTCCACTGTGGAGAGCAAGGCCACTGGGTGATGCAATGTCCGAAGAAGGCAGCCCAGCAGCAGTCAGGCCCCAATGCCCCAGCAAAGCAGAATGTGCCTCAGCCTGGAGCAGGCAACCGCTCTCAGCCGCGCTATGATCATGGGAGACTGAACCACTTGGAGGCTGAAGCAGTTCAGGAGACCCCCGGCATGATAGTAGGTATGTTCCCAGTCGACTCCCATATTCCAGAAGTGTTATTTGATACTGGAGCAACACATTCTTTCATTACTGCATCATGGGTAGAAGCACATAATCTTCCAATTACTACCATGTTAACCCCCATTCAAATTGACTCAGCCGGTGGTAGAATTCGAGCTGATAGCATTTGTTTGAATATAAGTGTGGAAATAAGGGGGATAGCGTTTCCCGCCAACCTTATAGTAATGGGTACTCAGGGAATAGATGTCATCCTAGGGATGAATTGGCTAGATAAGTATCAGGCAGTTATCAGTTGTGATAAAAGGACAATCAAGTTGGTGTCCCCACTAGGAGAGGAAGTGGTGACCGAGTTAGTCCCGCCTGAGCCAAAGAAAGGAAGTTGTTATCAGATAGCTGTTGATAGCAGTGAAGCAGACCCAATTGAGAGGATCAAGGTTGTGTCCGAATTACCAGATGTGTTTCCAAAGGACTTACCGGGTATGCCGCCAGAGCGGAAAGTTGAGTTTGCTATAGAGCTTCTTCCCGGAACCGCCCCTATCTTCAAGAGAGCTTACAGAATATCTGGACCAGAGTTGGTTGAACTTAAGAAGCAGATTGATGAGCTGTCAGAGAAAGGTTACATTCGGCCAAGCACCTCGCCTTGGGCCGCCCCTGTCCTATTTGTGGAGAAGAAAGATGGCACCAAGAGGATGTGTATCGATTACCGAGCTTTGAATGAAGTCACGATCAAGAACAAGTATCCCTTGCCCAGAATAGAAGATCTGTTCGACCAGTTGAGAGGAGCCAGTGTGTTCTCCAAGATTGATCTGAGGTCAGGTTATCATCAGCTCAGGATCCGACCTTCGGACATTCCGAAGACGGCATTCATTTCCAAGTATGGTTTGTATGAGTTCACAGTGATGTCTTTTGGTTTGACCAATGCGCCAGCGTTCTTCATGAACTTGATGAACAGTGTATTCATGGATTACCTTGATAAGTTTGTGGTGGTATTCATTGATGACATCCTGATTTATTCTCAAAGCGAAGAAGAGCATGCAAGTCATTTGAGGATGGTATTGCAGAGATTGCGAGAGCACCAGTTGTATGCAAAGTTGAGCAAGTGTGAGTTCTGGATCAGTGAAGTCCTGTTCTTGGGTCACATAATCAACAAAGAAGGATTGGCTATGGATCCGAAGAAAGTGGCAGACATTTTGAACTGGAAAGCGCCAACAGATGCTAGAGGAATCAAGAGTTTCATTGGAATGGCCGGATATTATCGGCGATTCATTGAAGGGTTTTCGAAGATCGCGAAACCAATGACAGCGTTGCTAGGCAACAAAGTTGAGTTCAAGTGGACCCAGAAATGCCAAGAGGCCTTTGAAGCGCTGAAAGAGAAGTTGACTACAGCGCCTGTCCTAGTCTTGCCTGATGTGCACAAGCCCTTCTCGGTGTATTGTGATGCTTGTTACACAGGTTTGGGATGCGTGTTAATGCAAGAGGGAAGAGTTGTGGCTTACTCGTCCCGACAGTTGAAGGTTCATGAGAAGAATTACCCCATCCATGATCTAGAGTTGGCAGCAGTGGTTCACGCACTGAAGACATGGAGGCACTATCTGTATGGACATAAATGTGATGTTTACACAGACCACAAGAGTCTGAAGTACATATTCACCCAGTCAGAGTTGAACATGAGGCAATGAAGATGGTTAGAGTTGATCAAAGATTATGAGTTGGAGATTCATTACCATCCAGGCAAAGCGAACGTAGTGGCAGATGCTTTGAGCAGAAAGAGTCAAGTCAATCTGATGGTCGCTCGTCCGATGCCTTATGAGTTGGCCAAGGAGTTCGACAAGTTGAGTCTCGGATTTCTGAACAATTCGCGAGGAGTCACAGTTGAGTTGGAACCTACCTTAGAGCGCGAAATCAAAGAAGCGCAGAAGAATGATGAGAAGATCAGTGAGATCCGGCGACTGATTCTAGATGGCAGAGGCAAAGATTTTGGAGAAGATGCAGAAGGCGTGATATGGTTCAAAGACCGCTTGTGTGTTCCCAATGTCCAGTCTATTCGGGAGTTGATTCTCAAGGAAGCTCATGAGACAGCCTATTCGATTCACCCTGGCAGTGAGAAGATGTATCAGGATCTGAAGAAGAAATTCTGGTGGTACGGAATGAAGAGGGAAATCGCAGAGCATGTGGCTATGTGCGATAGTTGCCGAAGAATTAAGGCAGAGCACCAGAGACCTGCTGGATTGTTGCAACCGTTGCAGATCCCTCAGTGGAAATGGGATGAAATCGGTATGGATTTCATAGTCGGATTGCCTCGCACTCGAGCCGGCTACGATTCCATTTGGGTAGTGGTGGACCGCTTGACCAAGTCAGCCCACTTCATACCTGTCAAGACCAACTACAGCAGTGCAGTATTGGCAGAATTGTATATGTCTCGGATCGTTTGTCTTCATGGTGTGCCAAAGAAGATAGTGTCAGATAGAGGAACGCAGTTCACCTCTCATTTCTGGCAGCAGTTGCATGAAGCTTTGGGCACGCATCTGAATTTCAGTTCAGCTTATCATCCGCAGACATATGGCCAGACCGAAAGAACCAATCAAATTCTTGAAGACATGTTGAGAGCCTGTGCGTTGCAAGATCAGTCCGGATGGGATAAGAGATTGCCTTATGCAGAGTTTTCCTATAACAACAGTTACCAGGCCAGTTTGAAGATGTCACCATTTCAGGCGCTCTATGGAAGGAGTTGTAGAACTCCGTTGCAATGGGATCAGCCTGGAGAAAAGCAAGTGTTTGGACCAGACATTTTGCTTGAAGCCGAAGAGAACATCAATATGGTCCGAGAGAATCTGAAGATAGCGCAATCGAGGCAGCGAAGCTATGCAGACACAAGAAGAAGAGAGCTGAGTTTCGAAGTCAGAGACTTTGTCTATCTGAAAGTGTCACCGATCAGAGGAGTCAGAAGATTCGGAGTGAAAGGCAAGCTAGCACCCCGCTACATTGGTCCGTATCAGATTCTTGCAAGACGTGGAGAAGTGGCCTATCAGCTCAGTCTGCCAGAGAATTTGTCCGCTGTGCATGATGTCTTTCATGTGTCTCAGTTGAAGAAGTGCTTGCGTGTGCCAGAAGAGCAGTTGCCAGTGGAAGGTCTTGAGGTCCAGGAGGACTTGACCTACGTTGAGAAGCCAGTGCAGATCCTTGAGGTTGCAGACAGAGTCACCCGAAGGAAGACCATCAGAATGTGCAAAGTCAGATGGAATCATCACTCAGAGGAAGAAGCAACCTGGGAGCGTGAAGATGATCTGATGGCCAAGTACCCTGAGCTCTTTGCTAGCCAACCCTGAATCTCGAGGGCGAGATTCTTTTAAGGGGGATAGGTTTGTAACGCCCTGAATTTGGGGGTAGAATTTTTTCTTCTTTTCTCTCACCAAATTCAGGCGTTACTCTTTCCTTTTTCCCTTTTCTTCTCGCTAAGCCTTGATCTTTTCCAAAGTCGCAGCGGGTTTTGGCTTTAGACCTCGTGTAAAGCAAAACCTTAAAACACCTTATTTTGTGTGATGCACCATGCCGAACCATGCATACTTTTTGATTGATTAAAAATGTGAATGCTTTCGTCTAGAGAAAATTAGAAATTAGAAAAAAAGGAAAAAGCCTTTTCTTTTTTTTTCTTTCTTTCTTTCTTTTTCTTCCCTCTCTTCTCCCCCCTTTTCTCCCCTATTCGGCCCAGCCGTCCCCCCCCTTCGGCCGGCCCAGCTGGCGGCCCAGCCGCCCCCTCCCCTCTTCCCCCCCACGTGGGCCCCGCGCCGGCCCAGCCGCGCGCCCCCTCCCCCCACTTTGGGCCCAGCCGGCCCAGCCGCCCCCCACCCCTTTTCTTTTTTCCCAAAAATCCCCCCCGCGGGCCCCGCCCGTCATCTCTCTCTCTCCCTCCCTCACCCTAACCCTAACCCTAGCCACCGCCGCCCCTTGCCCCCGCGCCGCCGCCGCTCCCCGGCGCCGCCGCCGCCGTTCTCCCCTCCAGTGAGACCCCCTCTCCTCCCCTCCCTCCGGCGCCCTCTCCCCCGCGCCATGGGCGCGCCCGTCCCCGACCCCGCGCCCGGCCCCGCTCCGGCGACCGGCCGCGCCCCGCCCCGCCCCGCGCCCCGGCTGCCCCCCGCCTCGCCGCCCTCCGGCGAGCCGCCCCGCGCCCAGCCGTGCCCGCCCCGGCCCCGCCTCGCCGCCCTCCGGCGAGCCGCCCTCGCCCGGCCCCGCCCCGGCCCCGCCTCGCCGCCCTCCGGCGAGCCGCCCTCGCCCGACCCCGCCCCGGCCCTTCCCCGCCCCGGCCGCCCTCGCCCGACCCGGCTCCGGCGAGCTCGACCGCCCCGCGCCGCCCCTTCCCCGTCCGCGCTCGCACCCGCTCGGCCCCGCCCTCGCGCCCTCTCCGGCGAGCCGCCCGCGCGCGCCCGCTTTCGGCTCGGCCGCCCGCCTCCCGGCGAGCTCGGCCGCCCCCCCGGTTCAACCGCCCCCGTGCCCCGGCTCGGCCGCCCGTCCCCGCGCTCGGCCTCGTCTGGCCGCGTCCTCGCTCGCTCGCGCTCGCTTGCCTCGGCGTGCTTGCTCGCCCGCCCCGCCGTGCCTTGCTCGCGTCGTGTCGGCCCCGGCGTAGCCTTGAGTTCGGCCCAGCGTGCCTATGGCGCGCAGCTTTGAGCTCGGCTAGCGCACGGCCCCGATGTGCGCACGGTTAGTTCGTGGCGTGTGCATGCGGCCTCGCGCGCGTGCCTTGGCACGACTCGTCGTGCCCTGTCTACCCCCAGACGCCCCGTCTACCCCCCCGTCTCCTATATGCGCTAATCACGTTGTTTATATTAATAGGGTAGGAGTCTCAATTTGGAAATTGATTACGTTAGTTAATTTGTATAGTCAATCGTCTATCTTATTCAATGTTAATCTACTAAAAGTGATCGTGTTTACATTAGTGCATGTAGCTAATCCTTTTGTTAGGACCAACTGGAACTAGAGCGCGTGACGTCTAGTCATTCGTTTACCCGTAGTGCCCCTCGAGCATAAGCCTTAACCCCTGCGAAACCTTCCCTCGTTTCTTTCTAACCAAGGTAAATCCATTATCGTATGTGGTATTCTATGCATATTTGCTTTACTTGTTCTCTTGTATGGTGTACTGTTGGTTTCCTAATTTCAATGGATGGATGTATGTATGTTTGCACCCGCTTAGAGAACGATCCGGTTGAAGAGCCCGAGGAACTCGCAGGAGAAGCCCCTGAGCAGCAGTCGGTTGGTGGAGGCAAGGGTCCCTTGACCTATCTCTGTCCTATTCATTATTTAATTCACCTCCCGCTTTACACATTTATGCCTAAGGATTGACTAGCTTTGTTATCCATGTCCTTGTTTACCTATTTGGGTTGGATTATTATTGTTTAGCTTTATGCTATTGCTCAAACTCTAATCAATGAACATGATGAGATTATCTATGATACGCTGTTTTCCCTTCTCTTATTATGATGTGGTACTTGTGGTCATCAAGGGGGCTCGAGCGGTTTCTCGAGTGCCTCTCCGTAAGGACCTGTTCTATGGATGACCGCCCGGGAAAACAGTGCAACCATGAGGGTGGAATGTGATGCCCTTAGCTGAATAATTAGAGGATCCGGGGTGTAGTTCACTTAGTCGTCGTGCCGTCAATGGGGCTCGGTGTATGCGGCTCGCTCTGCCAAGTTTGGGTTCGCCCCTTGGGGAGGAGTGCGGTGCATTTAGGAAACCTAACGGGTGGCTACAGCCCTGGGGAATCTTTGTAAAGGCTACGTAGTGATGCCCTGCTGGGTCACCTTGGTAGTGATCAATGGGGAGTCATGATCTCCGGGCAGAATGGGAATCACGGCTTGTGGGTTAAGTGCACAACCTCTGCAGAGTGTTTGAAAACTGATATATCAGCCGTGCTCACGGTTATGAGCGGCCAAGGGAGCTCCAGTGATTAGTGGTACTTGATCAGAGATACTTTGGTACAGGTGGTTATGAGATTGATGGTTTCGGTTATGACTATGGTGCTGGTAAGTGGTATTCTTTCCGTTTGGAAAGGGTACATCGGGTTAATAACTTGGGTTAATGCTAAAACTTGGCTTTCTACTAGTAAGTAATAATCTGACCAACTAAAAGCAACTGCTTGACTTATCCCCACATAGAGCTAGTCCACTACAGCCAAACAGGATACTTGCTGAGTATGTTGATGTGTACTCACCCTTGCTCTACACACCAAACCCCCCCATCCCCAGGTTGTCAGCATTGCAACCACTGCTCAGGCGAAGATGAAGCTGTGGAAGGAGACTTCCAGGAGTTTCAAGACTACGACGAATTCTAGGTGTGGGTTAGCGGCAACCCCCAGTCGGCTGCCTGTGAAGGCCGCGGTTATCTACGTTTCTTTTCCGCACTTTGATTAATTGTAAGGACTATATGGACGTCTCAGACGTATGATGTAATCGACTACTATTTCCCTTCTTAATACTATTTTGAGCACTGTGTGATGATGTCCATGTTATGTAACTGCTATGTACGTGAATAACTGATCCTGGCACGTACATGGTTCGCATTCGGTTTGCCTTCTAAAACCGGGTGTGACACAAGGCCGCCACACCCAAGAGTCCACCAAGCAATCCAACGAGATCACCCCGTCAACACCATCCTCGGCGACATTCATAAGGGGGTAACCACTAGATCTCGTGTTGCACATTTTTGTGAGCATTACTCTTTTGTTTCCTCTATTGAGCCACACAGGGTAGAGGAAGCACTTCAAGATTCGGATTGGGTGGTGGCGATGCAAGAGGAGCTCAACAACTTCACTAGGAATGAGGTATGGCATTTAGTTCCACGTCCTAATCAAAATGTTGTAGGAACCAAATGGGTGTTCCGCAACAAGCAAGATGAGCATGGTGTGGTGACAAGAAACAAAGCCCGACTTGTGGCCAAAGGATACTCCCAAGTCGAAGGTTTGGATTTCGGTGAAACTTATGCACCCGTAGCTAGGCTTGAGTCAATTCGTATATTATTAGCCTATGCTACTTACCATGGCTTCAAGCTTTATCAAATGGACGTGAAAAGTGCCTTCCTCAATGGACCAATCAAGGAAGAGGTCTATGTTGAGCAACCTCCCAGCTTTGAAGATAGTGAGTACCCTAACCATGTTTATAAACTCTCTAAGGCGCTTTATGGGTTCAAGCAAGCCCCAAGAGCATGGTATGAATGCCTTAGAGATTTCCTTTTAGATAATGGCTTCAAAGTCGGAAAGGCCGATCCTACACTCTTCACTAAAACTCTTGAAAATGACTTGTTTGTATGCCAAATTTATGTTGATGATATTATATTTGGGTCTACTAACGAGTCTACATGTGAAGAATTTAGTAGGATCATGACACAAAAATTCGAGATGTCCATGATGGGGGAGTTGAAGTATTTCTTAGGATTTCAAGTGAAGCAACTCCAAGAAGGCACCTTCCTAAGCCAAACAAAGTATACTCAAGATATCCTAAGCAAGTTTGGGATGAAGGATGCCAAACCCATCAAGACACCCATGGGAACCAATGGGCATCTCGACCTCGACACGGAAGGTAAGTCCGTGGATCAAAAGGTATACCGGTCAATGATAGGCTCTTTGCTATATTTATGTGCATCGCGACCGGATATTATGCTTTCTGTATGCATGTGTGCAAGATTCCAAGCCGACCCTAAGGAAGCTCACCTTACGGCCGTAAAACGAATCTTGAGATATTTAGTTTATACTCCTAAGTTTGGCCTTTGGTATCCTAGGGGATCCACTTTTGATTTAATTGGTTATTCGGATGCCGATTGGGCAGGGTGTAAGATTAATAGAAAGAGCACATCGGGGACTTGCCAGTTCTTGGGAAGATCCTTGGTGTCTTGGGCTTCAAAGAAATAAAATCCGTAGCTCTTTCTACCGCCGAAGCCGAGTATATTGCCGCAGGCCATTGTTGCGTGCAACTACTTTGGATGAGGCAAACCCTTAGGGACTACGGTTACAAATTAACCAAAGTTCCTCTTCTATGTGATAATGAGAGTGCAATCCGCATGGCGGATAATCCCGTTGAGCATAGCCGCACTAAACACATAGCCATTCGGTATCACTTTCTAAGGGATCACCAACAAAAAGGAGATATCGAGATTGCGTACATTAATACTAAAGATCAATTAGCCGATATCTTTACCAAGCCTCTTGATGAACAAACTTTTAACAAACTTAGGCATGAGCTAAATATCCTTGATTTTAGGAATTTCTTTTGTTGATTTGCACACATAGCTCATTCATATACCTTTGATCATATCTCTTTCATGTGCTATGACTAATGTGTTTTCAAGTGAATTTCAAATCAAGTCATAGGTATATTGAAAGGAAATTGGAGTCTTCGGCAAAGACAAAGGCTTCCACTTCGTAACTCATCCTTCGCCGTTGCTCCGAGCCACTCTCCATCTTTGGGGGAGAAGGACTCCGTCTTTGGTATAATCTTCACTCATTTATTTATGACCAAAGGGGGAGAAAGTAATTCTAAGGGCTCTAATGACTCCGTTTTTGGCGATTCATGCCAAAGGGGGAGAGAGTATTAGCCCAAAGCAAAAGGACCGCACCACCACCCTAATTTAAAAAAAATGATTTTCAATTGGAAATTTTAAATTGGTATCTTGTTATGTTCAAAAAAAGGGAGAAAGTAGTATTTCAAAATTGATATATCAAAACCCTCTTGAACACTAAGAGGAGGATTTCATCTAGGGGGAGTTTTGTTTAGTCAAAGGAAAAGCATTTGAAACAGGGGGAGAAAATTACAAATCTTGAAAACGCTTCGCAAAATCTTATTCATTTACCTTTGATTATTTGCAAAAGAACTTTGAAAAGGATTTACAAAAGAATTTGCAAAACAAGTGGGGCAAGCGTGGTCCAAAATGTTAAAAATAAAAGAAACAATCCATGCGTATCTTATAAGTATTTATATTGGCTCAATTCCAAGCAACCTTTGCACTTACATTATGCAAACTAGTTCAATTATGCACTTCTATACTTGCTTTGGTTTGTGTTGGCATCAATCACCAAAAAGGGGAGATTGAAAGGGAATTAGGCTTACACCTAGTTCCTAATTGATTTTGGTGGTTGAATTGCCCAACACAAATAATTGGACTAACTAGTTTGCTCTAGTGTATAAGTTATACAGGTGCCAAAGGTTCACACTTAGCCGATAAAAAGACCAAGAAATGGGTTCAACAAAAAGAGAGCAAGGGATAACCGAAGGCACCCTGGTCTGGCGCACCGGACTGTCCGGTGTGCCACCGGACAGTGTCCGGTGCACCAGGGAACTCCAAGCCAAACTCTTCACCTTCGGGAAAATCCAGAGGCGCTCCGCTATAATTTACCAGACTGTCCGGTGCCCCATGGGAGAGCAACTCTGGAACTCGCCAGCTTCGGGAATTTGCTCCGCTATAATTCACCGGACTGTCCGGTGAGCCAGCAGAGCAACGGCTACTTCACGCCAACGGTCACCTGCAGAAGCATTAAATGCGCGCCAGAGCGCGCAGAAGTCAGGCACGCGCGAAGTGGAGCACCGGACACTCTACAATACATGTCTGGTGTGCCACCGGACATCCAGGCAGGCCCAGTAGTCAGAGCTCCAACGGTCGGAACCCAACGGCCTGGTGACGTGGCTGGCGCACCGGACACTGTCCGGTGTGCACCGGACTGTCCGGTGCGCCATGCGACAGCAGCCTCCACCAAACGACTAGTTTGGTGGTTGGGGTTATAAATACCCCAACCACCCCACATTCAAGTCATCCAAGTTTTCACACTTCCAACCACTTACAAGAGCTAGGCATTCAATACAAGACACACCCAAGTGATCAAATCCTCTCCCAATTCCACAAAAGTTTTAGTGACTAGTGAGAGTGATTTGTTGTGTTCTTTTGAGCTCTTGCACTTGGATTGCTTTCTTCTTTCTCCTTCTTTCTTGTGTGGTGGTCCTTGCGGGGAAGTTTTGTTCCTGGTTGATTTGAGAAGAGAAAGCTCACTCGGTCCGAGGGACCGTTTGAGAGAGGGAAGGGGTTGAAAAAGACCCGGCCTTTGTGGCCTCCTCAACGGGGAGTAGGTTTGCGAGAACCGAACCTCGGAAAAACAAATCCGCGTGTCACACTCTTTATTCGCTTGCGATTTGTTGTGCACCCTCTCTCGCGGACTCGATTATATTTCTAACGCTAACCCGGCTTGTAGTTGTGATTAACTTTGTAAATTTCAGTTTCGCCCTATTCACCCCCCTCTAAGCGACTTTCAGGTGCACCGGACTGTCCGGTGGTGCACCGGACAGTGTCCGGTGCGCCAGGCTGGCGTCTGGTGAACTGCCCGCTATCGGGTCTCGACGGCGGCGTACGGCTATAAATCATCGGACTGTCCGGTGGTGCACCGGACTGTCCGGTGAGTCGGCTGCGCATGTCAACAATGTACGGCTAAAATTCACCGGACTGTCCGGTGAGCCAACGGTCGGCCGAGCCAACGGTCGGCCGCGCAATCCGCGCGTGACGCGTGGCCGGGCCAACGATCTGAAGGGGGCACCGGACTATCCGATGTGCACCGGACAGTGTCCGGTGCGCCAACGGCTCCAAACCGTCAACGGTCGGCTGCGCCAGAACAGGAAAGAAATCCGCACCGGACAGTGTCCGGTGCGCCAGTCGACAGAAGGCAAGAATTGCCTTCCTGAATGCTCTCAACGGCTCCTAGCTGTCTTGGGGCTATAAAAGAGACCCCTAGGCGCATGGAGGAACACACTAAGCATACTTTGAGCATTCTTGATCATTCACACTTCGTCTTTGCGCACTCGTTTGACATTCTTAGTGATTTGAGCTCCGTTCTAGTGAGAACTTTGTGACATTCATTTGAGCTCAAGTCTTGGCCGTGTGTGTGTGCGTTTTGCTGTGGACTTGTGTGTGTTGCTCATCCCATCCTTACTTCCGTGTTCATTTGTGATCATCTTTTGTAAGGGCGAGAGACTCCAAGTTGTGGAGATTCCTCGCAAACGGGATATAGTGAAAGGAAAAGAAACACCGTGGTATTCAAGTGGATCTTTGGATCACTTGAGAGGGGTTGATTGCAACCCTCGTTCGTTGGGACGCCACAACGTGGAGTAGGCAAGTGTTGAACTTGGCCGAACCACGGGATAAACCACGATGCCTCTCTGGGTTGATATCTTTGTGGTTATTGTGTTTCGCAAGCACTCCTCTCTAGCCACTTGGCTTTATTGCTCTAATACTTAATCAAGTTTGTGGCTTTAAGTTTTAAGTTTTTATAGGATCACCTATTCACCTCCCCCCTCTAGGTGCTCTCAGTGCCCCCCGCACCAATTTTTCCAAAGCTGGCTTGTTCGCTATAATTCATGTCGGACGGTCTGGTGCGCCACCGGATAGTCTAGTGAGCCCCAGGTGCACCAGGCAGCAACACATATTTTCTATCTTTTGTTCAATTCTTGTTCAAATCTTTTTTGACTCTTTTTAGGGTGTTCCTATGACTTAGACAAACATATATGGTGATAATCCAACTAGTCTAAGTTATTGTTTTTGGACTTTTTCTTCTCTCTTTCTCAGAAACTTGTTTTGCTCAAACTACCTCCAAAATGATGATTTTGCATATCTGAGTTTTCCATCCTTCTTAGATGTTTCAAAAAGGTTTCTAGGGGTGTATGTAACTTATCCAAAGTGTTAAATCAGGTGTTCTCTATATTTTCCAAGTTTTACCCCTATGTGGTTGGTTTTGAGGTGTTTCTTACTTAAAACTGAGTTGAGTGGACTTATGCACCTATGAATCAAAGACTAGACAAACTACTTAGTCCATAAGATTGTAATGGCCATCGAGCACCAGAATCAATTAGAGAAAATGGTTAATGTCATTTCCCTTTCAGCAGCACTAGGACGTCATCTACTAAAATGCCATGATTGCCAAGTTCGCACATGCAGGTTGTTCGACCGTATTGTTGAGGTTTTCAATCAGTTCGTGGTGCTTCAAGCTTGAGGCACTGTCGGCGTTTCGAGACCGGGGGGTCCCCAAGCTGACGAGTGAGTGTGCTGCGTGCCCCAGCCCAGATGGGTCGAGCGCGTGGGCGAGCGCGAAGGGGGGAGAGGCGAGGTGGCCGGAGACGGGCGTGAGAGAGGTGGAGATCCCGCGGCCTTCGTGTTCGTCCCGTGCCCAGGTCGGGTGCGCTTGCAGTAGGGGGGTTACAAGCGTCCACGCAGGTGAGGGAAGCGAGCGGCCCCAAGAGAGCGCCTGTCTCGTCCTCGTCCCCGCGCGGCCAACCTTCTCTAAGAAGGCCCTGGTCCTTCCTTTTATAGTCGTAAGGAGAGGATCCAGGTGTACAATGGGGGGTGTAGCAGAGTGCTACGTGTCTAGCGGAGAGAGAGCTAGCGCCCTAGGTACATGCCAATGTGGCAGCCGGAGAGGTCTTGGCACCTTGCTGGCGTGATGTCGTGGCTGTCGGAGGAGCAACGGAGCCTGGCGGAGGGACAGCTGTAGGAGCGGTCGAGTCCTTGCTGACGTCGCCTTGCTTCCATAAGAGAGCTGAGAGCCGCCGTCGTCACAGAGCTTGTGGGGCGCCATCATTGTCCATCTGGCGGAGCTAGCCAGATGGGACGCCGGTCTTGTTCTCCGTGACCCGAGTCGGCTCGGGGTAGGATGATGATGGCGCTTCCTGTTGACGTGGCGGGCCCGTGCCCTAGGTCGGGCGACGTGGGGGTTCCCCTGAAGCCGAGGTCGAGTCTGTCTTCCGTGGCCGAGGTCGAGCCCGAGCCCCCGGGTCGGGCGAGGCGGAGATCGTTCGGCCGAGGCCAGGGCGGAGTCCGAGCCCTGGGGTCGGGCGAGGCGGAGTTTCGTCGTCTTCTGGGGCTGAGCCCGAGTCCGAGCCCTGGGTCGGGCGGAGCGGAGTTCGCCGTCTTCCGGGTCTTAGCCCGAGTCCGAGCCCTGGGGTCGGGCGGAGCGGAGTTCGCCGTCTTCCGGGGCTTAGCCCGAGTCTGAGCCCTGGGGTCGGGCGGAGCGGAGTTCGCCGTCTTCCGGGTCTTAGCCCGAGTCCGAGCCCTAGGGTCGGGCGGAGCGGAGTTCGCCGTCTTCCGGGTCTTAGCCCGAGTCCGAGCCCTGGGTCGGGCGGAGCGGAGTTTCCTATGGCGCCATCGGCAAGGCCTGACTGCCTGTCAGACTCACTCTGTCGAGTGGCACTGCAGTCGGAGTGGCGCAGGCGGCGCTGTCCTTCTGTCAGACTGGTCAGTGGAGAGGCGGAGTGACGACGGTCACTTCGGCTCTGCCGGGGGGCGCGCGTCAGGATGAAGGTGTCAGGCCACCTTTGCGTTAAATGCTCCTGCAACTTGGTCAGTTGGTGCGGCGATTTAGTCAGGGTTGCTTCTGAGCGAAGCCAAGGCCTCGGGCAAGCCGGTGGTGTGTCCGCCGTTAAAAGGGGGGCCTCGGGCGAGACGGAAGTCTCTCGAGGTCGGCTGCCCTTGGCCGAGGCTAGGCTCGGGCGAAGCGTGATCGAGTCACTCGTGTGGACTGATCCCTGACTTAATCGTACCCATCAGGCCTTTGCAGCTTTATGCTGATGGGGGTTACCAGCTGAGAATTAGGCGTCTTGAGGGTACCCCTAATTATGGTCCCCGACAGTAGCCCCCGAGCCTCGAAGGGAGTGTTAGCACTCGCTTGGAGGCTTTCGTCGCACTTTTTTGCAAGGGGACCAGCCTTTCTCGGTTGCATTTTGTTCCGGTGGGTGCGCGCGAGCGCACCCGCCGGGTGTAGCCCCCGAGGCCTCGAAGGAGTGGTTACACTCCTTCGAGGTCTTAATGCCTTGCGTAATGCTTCGGCTGGTCTGGTTGTTCCCTCATGCGAACTGGCCGTAGCCCGGGTGCACAGTCGGGGCCCAATCTCTCGGGCTGGTATGTTGACGCTGTCAACGGTTTGGCCGGAGCCGGGTTTGCGAGAGCAGCCCCCGAGCCTCTGCACAGGGCGAGAGGACGATCAGGGACAGACTCGGCTTTTTTACATACGCCCCTACGTCGCCTTTCCGCAAGGAGGAGGGGGGAGAGCGCCATGTTACCCTCGATGGGCACCAAACATGGTGTCTCCGGTGAGCTGCAAGCGGGTAATCCGAGTGGACGTCCATGCCCCGTTCATTGGGGGTCGGCTAGGGGCCCAGAGGCATGCCCAAAAGTACATGCGGGTGATTTGCTGGACCCGGTCCCCTGGCGACGGGGTCCGAGGGCTCGATGCCTCCCTCCGATGGGATTCCGTTACAAGATCGTTCCCGCTGGTCTCGGAAATGTCCTAGGGTACCTCGGGAGAGCAGCCCGAGCCTCGGTTATGTATCGAACGTACCCCTGGTCATCCCTCGCTCGGCGTCTGAGGCGACTGTGAACCCTTCGGGGGCCAGCCTTCGAACCCCTGATCAGTAATGGGCGCGGAGCCCGAGTAGCCTGAGGCGTCCATGGAGCCCTTCGGGGGGCTGGCCTTCGAACCCCTGACCAGTAGTGGGTGTCGGGCCCACGCGATCTGAGGCGACTGTTGAACCCCTCGGAGGGCCAGCCTTCGAACCTCTGATCAGTAGGGGGGGCTCGGAGCCCGGTTCCTTCACAGAGAAGGATCCTTTTCGGGGTATCCCCCTTTCCCGGTCCCTGTTGCAAGAGATAGAGAAAGAGGAAAAAGGAAAAGGATACGAAATCGAACGACGTGGTGTACCTTTTTTGACGCGGTTATTACGGCGAAGGCGAAGCGTCGTCCGCTTCCCCTGCCAGAGGCGCCGCCTGTCCCGCCGCGGAGTTAATGCGACGGGGCGAGTGGTTGGCGGGGCGGCCGTTGCGCGTGCGCGAGTCGTTCGAGGAACGGATCACGGGTGCACCGTCTTCACGCCGTGGGAGGAGGCTCTCTTGCTGTCCCTGGATGGGACGTGAGCCTGGCTGACGACGTGACCGCTGCTCCCGCCCGCCTGCCACCGCCATTACTGCCGGCCCACTTTCGGCCGCTTTGACCGTCGCGCCAGGCTAGCGCTGCTGGGTCGTGCGCTTGGTCGCCTCGAGTCGCGGCACAGGCTCCGCAACCGAAGAGGTGCGACGGCGGCACAAGTGGCGGTGCGGTTGTTTGCATGCAGCAACTGGCGCGCTGGTTGCGCGACGCGTGGGCCTGGGCCTCCAAGCCGGCGCGTCAGAAGTCGGAGAAGCGCGTCCACCTGGCGCGGTTGCATGCCGCCTGCATGGCTGCCCGCCCCTTCCGCCCGTTGGTCTGGGCGAAAGTGGGGAATCGCTTGTAACCGCTGGGCGGTTGTGTGCACCGCGTGCGGCGGTTTGGCTTCTTCTGCTTCTGAGCCGGTTTGCATGACATGCGGGTCCCAGCCCCCGCGCCGCAAGGGAGGGCCTTGGAGCGTGTTGGAGAAGACTCGGCCCGTGGCGTTTGGGGGCACACGTAGGGAGAGTCGCCTTTAAGAGGAGGGCGACCCCTTTCGGAAGGCAACCATGTCTTCTTCCTCCCTTATGCGTCGTGTCTTTCCATCTTCCAAGCCCCCGGATGGGGGGTACCCGCCGTCTTTCCGCCTCCTCGTTGGAGGAACGCAACTCTGTGGGAGTTGGTACCTTTCAGCCATCGTTCGGCTTCAAGGATTTTCATCACACAGCCTGGTTGCTCCCCTCCGCCGGTGGTCACCCAAGACGGTGACCTCCAGCTCCTGGATGGGGAGAGGCAAACCAGGCTGTGATCCCGCCCCCAGCATCGGGGGTGTTCGTCATCCCCGCTGGGGCGGGGAGCGAGGCGAGCCGGGGCTCTACCTCCTGCGCGGGTCGGCGGACCACCTCCTCTTCCAGCTTCTGGTGGTGGCAATCGTCCTCCCGTGCTGCGACGGAGACGTCCTCCAGTCATGCCGGGGAAGGCGAACTGTTGCTGCCCAGCTAGGATGCAACATTCCGTCCTTCCCCTCGCATTCGCGGCGAGGACGGCAGCGAGGATCTGCCGGAGCGCTTGGGAGCGGCCCGCTCTTTGGCTTTGATGGCTGGTTCGCGTCCCTTGAGCGGGACCACGAACAAGAGCCCCCCGGTGGCCGCGTCCGCCCGGGACCATGGCTGCTGCCGCAGAGGTCACTGGCGAGCCTCCCGATGTTTGTCGCCCCGCAGGCCCGAGGCCGCTCGTACCCGCGGGGATGGAACCGGAGTTCCGTTTGTGATGGCACCTTGAATGCCAGTGTTTTTGTTCATTGTGGCTGTCGAGGCCTAAACATGTATGTAATTTCGGCACGGAGCCGTGTTTTTTCCTCGTTTTCGAGCACTAAGTCTCGCCTGTTGATTATCTGAACCGCTTCACCAAGCATGAGTCGCCCCGTGTTAAGGTGACGAGTGAGGTATCCGTATCCCGGAGGCGTAGGAATCCCTCGGCTCGATCGACCTTGTTGTCTGAGGCTCCTCTAGCTTAGTTAAAGGGACCCCTTGGCCGCTCTTCGATGAGCCGAGGCCAGGGGTAGCGATATCAGTACGAACAGAGGCGGAGTTGGCTCGAAAATGGGAACCTGGTTGGCCGGAGCCTAGCCGGGTTGCCCGTCAGCGGGGCTGACGCCGGAGTCGATCAGCCGAGGCCTCGGGTCGGGCTGGCGCCCTTGGAAGATGCTTGGCCGAGGCCCCAGGGGTAACCGGCCGAGCCGCCTGCTCGGGCCGGATTCCCGGAGAAGTCCCTAGACCGCGTCGCCGTCCGAGGCTGGGTCGGACCTCGCTGAAGGCGTCGTCGATGCCGAGGGTGCTACAGCCCCCTTCAGCGTGAAGACCCGAGCCTGCAGGATCAGATTGTCTTGTAGCGTGTGCCTTCTGCGGCCGCCGAGGCCAGAAAACACACCCTCGCTGCGTTGTAAAGCCGCGTCTCCTTTCCTCTTATTTCGAGCATCTGGACTTTCCGTCGGTAACAGGGATGTTTGTGTGGGCGAAAGTTGCTTCTCGCGGAAGGTGATGAGTGAGGTATTCCGTATCCCAGAGGCGTGGGAGTCCCTCGGCTCGGTCGGCCCTGCCGCTTACGCGTACTTTCGTCCGTCCATGAGGCCCTGTCACCGATTCGGTCGAGAAGGCTTGAAGGACCGTCTCGGCAGAAGAGCTTCCGAGCGTGAAGACTTGTTCGGTCCGCGGAATCACTTTATCCGAACGCGAGTTACTTATCGCAGAAGGTGATGAGTGAGGTATCCGTATCCCGGAGGCGTAGGAGTCCCTCGGCTCGGTCAGCCTTGGCTGCTTACGTGTACTCCGTCGTTTCCAGGATCCGCTTTTCGAAGTAGTCAAAAAGCACGAAAGAAATTCTGCTAAAAAGAGATCCTTTTTCGAGGAAAATTTCGACGCAGAGGGGGTCTCCCCCCTTTTAGCCCCCGAGGGAGGGTCGGGCTTTGTCGAGGCGAGGCCGACCCTTCCTTGACGACTAAACTTTGCGTGGGTGCGAGGTATATGAACAACTTGAAAACATCTTAAGGGTAGAAGCGACGTAGCTGTTTGATGTTCCAAGCGTTGCCGTAGATCTCGCCTTGATTGTTGGCCAGCTTGTATGTTCCGGGCTTCAGAACTTTGGCGATGACGAATGGCCCCTCCCAGGGGGGCGTGAGTTTGTGCCTTCCCCGGGCGTCTTGCCGCAGTCGAAGCACCAGGTCGCCCACCTGGAAGTCTCGGGGCCGGACCCCTCGGGCGTGGTAGCGTCGCAGGGACTGCTGGTACCGCGCCGAGTGTAGTAAGGCCCTGTCCCGAGCCTCCTCCAGCTGGTCCAGCGATTCTTCTCGGCTAGCTTGGTTGCTTTGATCGGTGTAGGCCCTCGTCCTCGGGGAGCCGTATTCCAGGTCAGTGGGCAAGATAGCCTCGGCCCCGTAGACCAGGAAGAACGGCGTGAAACCCGTGGCACAACTCGGCGTCGTCCTTAGGCTCCAGACCACCGAGGGGAGTTCCTTCATCCATCGCTTGCCGAACTTGTTGAGGCCGTTGTAGATCCGAGGCTTGAGCCCTTGTAGAATCATGCCGTTGGCACGCTCTACTTGCCCATTCGACATGGGATGAGCCACGGCGGCCCAGTCCACCCGGATGTGGTGATCCTCGCAAAAATCCAAGAATTTTTTGCCGGTGAACTGGGTACCGTTGTCGGTGATGATGGAGTTTGGGACCCCGAAGCGATGGATGATGTTGGTGAAGAACGCCACCGCCTGCTCGGACCTGATGCTGTTCAGGGGTCGGACCTCGATCCACTTGGAGAATTTGTCGATGGCGACCAGCAGGTGCGTGTAGCCCCCGGGCGCCTTCTGCAAGGGACCGACGAGGTCCAGACCCCATACAGCAAAGGGCCAGGTGATGGGTATCGTCTGCAGAGCCTGAGCGGGCAGGTGGGTCTGCTTTGCATAGAATTGGCACCCTTCGCAGGTGCGGACAATTCTAGTGGCGTCAGCCACCGCCGTTGGCCAGTAGAAGCCTTGCCGGAAGGCATTCCCGACAAGGGCTCGAGGCGCTGCATGATGGCCGCAAGCCCCCGAGTGTATTTTTTGCAGGAGTTCCTGACCTTCGGCGATGGAGATGCATCGCTGGAGGACGCCCGAGGGGCTCCGGTGGTAGAGCTCCTCCTCATCGCCCAGCAAGACGAATGACTTGGCGCGTCGCGCTACCCGTCGAGCCTCGGCTTGGTCGAGGGGTAGCTCTCCCTGGCGGAGATATCGCAGGTACGAGGCCTGCCAATTTCGATCAGGCGTGGCCCCGCTCTGCTCCTCCCCGACGTTCAGTGCCTCGGCTTCGGGGGCCGAGGGTACCTCGGGCTGAGCCGAGGGCGCCTCGGGCTGAGCCGAGGGTGCCTCGGGCTCGGGCGCGTCGTCGATCTTGACGGAGGGTTGATGCAGATCCCGGGAGAAGACGTCCGGGGGGACCGTCGTTCGCCCCGAGGCTATTTTAGCCAGCTCGTCTGCAGTCTCGTTGTAGCGCCGAGCGATGTGGTTGAGCTCGAGCCCGAAGAACTTGTCTTCCAGGCGCCGAACCTCATCGCAGTAGGCCTCCATCTTCGGGTCGCGGCAGTGGGAGTTCTTCATGACTTGGTTGATGACGAGCTGCGAATCACCGCGGGCGTCGAGGCGTCTGACCCCTAGCTCGATGGCGATCCGCAACTCGTTGACCAGAGCTTCGTACTCGGCCACATTGTTGGACGCCGGGAAATGGAGGCGCAGCACGTAGCGCAGGTGCTTTCTGAGGGGCGAGATGAAGAGCAGGCCCGCGCCGGCTCCTGTCTTCATCAGCGACCCATCGAAAAACATGGTCCAGAGCTCCGGTTGGATCGGAGCCATCGGCAGCTGGGTGTCGACCCATTCGGCCACGAAGTCCGCCAACACCTGGGACTTGATGGCCTTCCGAGGGGCGAACGAGATCGTTTCGCCCATGATTTCCACCGCCCACTTTGCGATCCTGCCCGAGGCCTCTCGGCACTGGATGATCTCCCCCAGGGGGAAGGATGACACCACAGTTACCGGATGAGACTCGAAGTAGTGTCGTAACTTCCGCCTCGTCAGGATCACAGCATACAACAGCTTCTGAACTTGTGGGTAGCGGATCTTGGTCTCGGACAGTACCTCGCTGACGAAGTAGACTGGCCTCTGAACGGGAAGTGCATGCCCTTCCTCCTGCCTCTCGACCACAATCGCGGCGCTAACCACCTGAGTGGTGGCGGCGACGTAGACCAAGAGGGCTTCTCCATCAGCTGGGGGCACCAAGACAGGCGCCTTTGTAAGGAGCGCCTTCAGGTTCTCGAGGGCTTCCTCGGCCTCAGGGGTCCAAGCGAAACACTCGGTCTTCCTTAAGAGGCGGTACAGAGGCAGACCTCTTTCGCCGAGGCGTGAGATGAAGCGACTCAGGGTCGCGAGGCATCTCATGACCCTCTGTACGCCTTTTAAGTCCTTGATGGGTCCCATGCTGGTGATGGCTGCGATCTTCTCCGGGTTGGCTTCGATGCCTCGCTCGGAGACGATGAACCCCAGGAGCATGCCCCGGGGCACCCCGAAGACACACTTCTCAGGATTGAGCTTGACTCCTTTCGCCTTGAGACATCGGAATGTCACTTCAAGGTCGGAGAGGAGGTCGGAAGCCTTCCTTGTCTTGACCACGATGTCATCGACGTAGGCCTCGACTGTGCGACCGATGTGTTCGCCGAACACATGGTTCATGCACCGTTGGTACGTCGCACCCGCATTCCTCAAACCGAACGGCATGGTGACATAACAGTACATGCCGAACGGTGTGATGAAAGAAGTCGCGAGCTGGTCGGACTCTTTCATCCGGATCTGGTGATACCCTGAGTAGGCATCGAGGAAGGACAGGGTTTCGCACCCAGCGGTGGAATCCACGATTTGATCGATGCGAGGCAGAGGGTAGGGAACCTTCGGACATGCTTTGTTGAGACCAGTGTAGTCTACACACATCCGCCATTTCCCCCCTTTCTTCCTCACAAGCACAGGGTTGGCAAGCCATTCGGGATGGAATACCTCTTTGATGAACCCTGCTGCCATTAGCTTGTGGATCTCCTCGCCTATCACTCTGCGCTTCTCCTCGTCGAATCGGCGCAGAGGCTGCCTGACGGGTCGGGCTCCGGCCCGAATATCCAGCGAGTGCTCGGCGACATCCCTCGGTATGCCGGGCATGTCCGAGGGACTCCACGCAAAGACGTCGGCGTTTGCGCGGAGAAAGTCGACGAGCATTGCTTCCTATTTGGGGTCGAGCCCGGACCCAATCCGGATCTGCTTGGAGGTGTCGCCGCTGGGGTTGAGAGGGACGGCCTTGACCGTCTCCGCTGGCTCGAAGTTGCCAGCATGACGCTTCACGTCTGGCACCTCCTTGGAGAGGTTCTCCAGGTCGGCGATGAGGGCCTCGGACTCGGCGAGGGCCTCGGCGTACTCCACGCACTCCACGTCGCATTCGAACGTGTGTTTGTACGTGGGGCCGACGGTGATGACCCCGTTGGGGCCCGGCATCTTGAGCTTCAAGTAGGTGTAGATGGGGACGGCCATGAACTTCGCGTAGCATGGCCTCCCCAGTACCGCGTGGTAGGTTCCTCGGAACCCGACCACCTCGAACGTCAGGGTCTCCCTTCGGAAGTTGGAGGGCGTTCCGAAGCAGACGGGGAGGTCGAGTCGTCCGAGGGGCTGGACGCGCTTTCTAGGTACGATCCCGTGGAAAGGCGCAGCGCCTGCCCGGACGGAGGACAGATCGACGCGCAAGAGCTTGAGGGTCTCGGCGTAGATGATGTTGAGGCAGCTGCCCCCATCCATCAGGACCTTGGTGAGCCTGACGTCGCCGATGATGGGGTCGACGACGAGCGGGTATTTCCCCGGACTCGGCACGCGGTCGGGGTGATCAGCCTGGTCGAAGGTGATGGGCTTGTCGGACCAGTCTAGGTAGACTGGCGCCGCCACCTTCATCGAGCAGACCTCCCAGCGCTCTTGCTTGCGATGCCGAGCCGAGGCATTCGCCGCATGCCCTCCATAGATCATGAAGCAGTCGCGGACCTCGGGGAACTCTCCTGCTTGGTGATCTTCGTTCTTATCGTCGTCGCGGGCCCTGCCACCCTCGGCGGGTGGCCCGGCCCTGTGAAAGTGGCGCCGAAGCATGACGCACTCCTCGAGGGTGTGCTTGACGGGCCCCTGATGGTAGGGGCACGGCTCCTTGAGCATCTTGTCGAAGAGGTTGGCACCTCCGGGGGGCTTCCGAGGGTTCTTGTACTCGGCGGCGGCGACAAGGTCCGCGTCAGCGGCGTCGCGTTTCGATTGCGACTTCTTCTTGCCTTTCTTCTTGGCGCCGCGCGGAGTAGACGCCTCGGGAGCCTCTTCCGATGGGCGGCCCTGGGGCTGCTTGTCCTTTGGGAAGATAGCCTCAACCGCCTCCTGGCCAGAGGCAAACTTGGTGGCGATGTCCATCAGCTCGCTCGCCCTGGTGGGGGTCTTGCGACCCAGCTTGCTCACCAGGTCGCGGCAGGTGGTGCCGGCGAGGAACGCGCCGATGACATCCGAGTCGGTGATGTTGGGCAGCTCGGTGCGCTGCATCGAGAACCGCCGGATGTAGTCCCGGAGAGACTCTCCCGGCTGTTGCCGGCAGCTCCGGAGGTCCCAGGAATTCTCGGGGCGCACGTACGTGCCCTGGAAATTGCCGGCGAAGGCTTGGACCAAATCGTCCCAGTTGGAGATCTGCCCCGGAGGCAGGTGCTCCAACCAGGCACGAGCAGTGTCGGAGAGGAACAGGGGAAGGTTGCGGATGATGAGGTTGTCATCGTCCGTTCCTCCCAGTTGGCAGGCCAGGCGGTAGTCCGCGAGCCACAGTTCCGGCCTCGTTTCCCCCGAGTACTTTGTGATAGTAGTCGGGGGTCGGAACCGGGTCGGGAACGGCGCCCGTCGGATGGCCCGACTGAAGGCCTGCGGACCGGGTGGTTCGGGCGAGGGACTCCGATCCTCCCCGCTGTCGTAGCGTCCCCCACGCCTGGGGTGGTAGCCTCGGCGCACCCTTTCGTCGAGGTGGGCCCGACGGTCGCGTCGATGGTGCTCGTTGCCGAGGTGGCCCGGGGCCACAGGCGCGGTGTTGCGCGTGCGCCCGGTGTAGACCGAGGCTTCCCGCATGAATCGGGAAGTCGCGGCATGAGGTTCCGAGGGATATCCCTGCCTTCGGGAGGCAGTGCTCTCGGCCCGTCGGGCCGCAGCGCCTTCCAGGAGATTCTTGAGCTCTCCCTGGATTCGCCGACCCTCGGTGGTTGATGGTTCCGGCATCGCGCGGAGGAGCATCGCCGCGGCTGCCAGGTTCTGACCAACCCCGCTGGATGCGGGCGGCGGCCTGACCCTGACATCGTTGGCGACGCGGTGCTGGAGACCCTGGGGCAGGTGACGTATTTCTCCGGCCGGGGGCTGGCCCGCCCATACCTGCCCGACGTCCCGGCGGATCGTCCCAAGCGCTCCTGTTCCCTCGTCGAGCCTGGCCTGCGCCCCGCGGACTTGCTCGAGCTGTGGGTCGTGACCCCCCGCCGGAACGGGGACCACAGCTAGCTCCCGCGGGATGTCGGCGCGAGGCACGGGCCTAGGAAAATCACCGTCCTCCGGCATGCCAAGATGGTTGCCTTCGGAGGGATCCCCCAGCTCAACGTGGAAACATTCGCGGCTTGGGCCGCAGCCCTCGTCGTCAAGGCTGCGGCTTCCGTCGGAACAGTCGGAGAGGCAGTAGTCACATGCGGTCATGAAGTCCCACATGGCACTGGGGTTGCCAAGTCCAGAGAAATCCCAACAGATGCTGGGATCGTCATCTTCCTCGGACCCGGAGGGCCCGTAGGTCGAGACGTCCGTCAATCGGTCCCAAGGCGACCGCATACGAAACCCCAGTGGGGTTGCACTCACCTCAATGAGAGCGCCCGCCAAGGCGAGGTCGCTTGGCGGGTTGAGGCCGAGTCGAAAAGACGTAGGATGGGAATTAGTCGGTACCTTTTGGTCGACGCGGAGCGACGTAGTCACATCGGGGACTGGTTGCACCGTCATCTCAGGTACGAGGGCGACGTCCTGCAAGCTCTCCGCGAGTGCGCCGGCGTCGTCCACTTGCTCGGAGTTGGTGTGTCGCGGGGGGAAGGCGCTTGCCTTCGTCTCGAACGCGAGGTCGACGCCCGGCGTGCCTTCCGTCGGGGCGCCGGGGACGTCGATTCGCTCGTCAGCCGACGAAGCGCGGCCTCCCGCTTGGCCTTGGTTGCCCCGCCTCCTCCTCCGTTGGCGGGGGAGAGGACGGGGCGAGCTCGAATGTCGTTCTTCCTCTGCGCGGGGAAGATGTCGTCGGTTCCGCCGCCGGCGGGCGGGATGTCGGCCGCCATTGTCGTTGTCGCGTGGCGGTGGAAGGAGTATCATGTCGTAGCTGCCGTCGAAGGACATGAACTCAAGACTCCCGAAACGGAGCACCGTCCCGGGCCGGAGAGGTTGCTGGAGACTGCCCATCTGGAGCTTGACGGGAAGCTGTTCGTCAGCACGCAGCAGGCCCCTACCTGGCGCGCCAACTGTCGGCGTTTCGAGACCGGGGGGTCCCCAAGCCGACGAGTGAGTGTGCTGCGTGCCCCAGCCCAGATGGGTCGAGCGCGTGGGCGAGCGCGAAGGGGGGAGAGGCGAGGTGGCCGGAGACGGGCGTGAGAGAGGTGGAGATCCCGCGGCCTTCGTGTTTGTCCCGCGCCCAGGTCGGGTGCGCTTGCAGTAGGGGGGTTACAAGCGTCCACGCAGGTGAGGGAAGCGAGCGGCCCCAAGAGAGCGCCTGTCTCGTCCTCGTCCCCGCGCGGCCAACCTTCTCTAAGAAGGCCCTGGTCCTTCCTTTTATAGTCGTAAGGAGAGGATCCAGGTGTACAATGGGGGGTGTAGCAGAGTGCTACGTGTCTAGCGGAGAGAGAGCTAGCGCCCTAGGTACATGCCAATGTGGCAGCCGGAGAGGTCTTGGCACCTTGCTGGCGTGATGTCGTGGCTGTCGGAGGAGCAACGGAGCCTGGCGGAGGGACAACTGTAGGAGCGGTCGAGTCCTTGCTGACGTCGCCTTGCTTCCGTAAGAGAGCTGAGAGCCGCCGTCGTCACAGAGCTTGTGGGGCGCCATCATTGTCCATCTGGCGGAGCTAGCCAGATGGGACGCCAGTCTTGTTCTCTGTGACCCGAGTCGACTCGGGGTAGGATGATGATGGCGCTTCCTGTTGACGTGGCGGGCCGGTGCCCTAGGTCGGGCGACGTGGGGGTTCCCCCGAAGCCGAGGTCGAGTCTGTCTTCCGTGGCCGAGGTCGAGCCCGAGCCCCCGGGTCGGGCGAGGCGGAGATCGTTCGGCCGAGGCCAGGGCGGAGTCCGAGCCCTGGGGTCGGGTGAGGCGGAGTTTCGTCGTCTTCTGGGGCTGAGCCCGAGTCCGAGCCCTGGGTCGGGCGGAGCGGAGTTCGCCGTCTTCCGGGTCTTAGCCCGAGTCCGAGCCCTGGGGTCGGGCGGAGCGGAGTTCGCCGTCTTCCGGGGCTTAGCCCGAGTCCGAGCCCTGGGGTCGGGCGGAGCGGAGTTCGCCGTCTTCCGGGTCTTAGCCCGAGTCCGAGCCCTGGGGTCGGGCGGAGCGGAGTTCGCCGTCTTCCGGGTCTTAGCCCGAGTCCGAGCCCTGGGTCGGGCGGAGCGGAGTTTCCTATGGTGCCATCGGCAAGGCCTGACTGCCTGTCAGACTCACTCTGTCGAGTGGCACTGCAGTCGGAGTGGCGCAGGCGGCGCTGTCCTTCTGTCAGACTGGTCAGTGGAGCGGCGGAGTGACGACGGTCACTTCGGCTCTGCCGGGGGGCGCGCGTCAGGATGAAGGTGTCAGGCCACCTTTGCGTTAAATGCTCCTGCAACTTGGTCAGTTGGTGCGGCGATTTAGTCAGGGTTGCTTCTGAGCGAAGCCAAGGCCTCGGGCAAGCCGGTGGTGTGTCCGCCGTTAAAAGGGGGGCCTCGGGCGAGACGGAAGTCTCTCGAGGTCGGCTGCCCTTGGCCGAGGCTAGGCTCGGGCGAAGCGTGATCGAGTCACTCGTGTGGACTGATCCCTGACTTAATCGTACCCATCAGGCCTTTGCAGCTTTATGCTGATGGGGGTTACCAGCTGAGAATTAGGCGTCTTGAGGGTACCCCTAATTATGGTCCCCGACAGGCACGACGACAATCTATGGTGCCCAGGCTTCCATTACGGCCTAGCTCCGTCTCTGGTTTGATTGTCTATTATAAGTATTAATTATAGTCAAATTATTAAATTAGTTGTAAAACAAAAGTCTAAACGATGAGACAAATTTATTAAACCTAATTAATCTATAATAAGCAAATGTTTGTTGTAACATCACATGAGAGAATCATGAACTACTTAGATTTAGTAGGTTCATCTTACCGTTTAGTTCTCATATATATAATTAGTTTGTAAGACTATATTTAATACTTTTAACGAGTATCAAACATCTAATACGGGAACCAAATATGACCTTAAAAGTTATAGAATAATTGGATTTATATTATTAAAAGATTACAAATTTAGATATATATATCATGGACTCTATATGTCATTGACTCATATAAACACTACATGCAAGTGAGATAGCAATGATATATATTTAAAGTTGTAAACTTTTAATGGTATAAATCCAAATTTCCCTAAGTTATTGGTAACTCTTTTACATGTGCACGATCAATCGGGTGCTTTTAGCCGAGCAAGTTTAATGAAGGATCCTCAGAGTTGCTAATTCGCGGCGTTTCCCAAGGGGTTACCCTCGAAGCGGTTGATCCTGAAGTGGCCGAGCTCGACACCGGCCTCCGTCGCTGTGCTCTCCTTGCCATACATGGCCATCTCGGCCAGGATCCTCCCCACCGCCGGCGCCATCTTGAACCCATGCCCTGAAAATCCAGCCCCGACCACGACGTCTTTCCCGAACTCGCCGCCAAGGAAGTCGATGACGAAGTCTTTGTCTGGTGTCATGGAGTACATGCACGACAGTCGGGAGACCGGCCCGCCGGCGGTGTCCACGTGATCGGGCAGGAACTCCTCGATCCACCGGGCGACCCGCTCTGCCACGCCACCGCCACCGTCGGCCCAGTCGCGAGCGTCGGGGTCGCACGGCGGGCCACCGTCGTAGTTGATCTTAATCAGGCCCGGCAGCTCCAGCGACGGCGTGCTGTACACGTGCGGGTCGCCGTAGCTGGAGAAGGTCGGGAAACCGGATTCCGCCGCGAGCTCCCGCTCGTGGCCGGGCTTGATGCGCCAGTACAGGACCATCGTGTGCAGCGGCTGGATGGGGAGTTCCAGGCCGGCGATGGACCTGACCATCTTGCTCGCCCACGCGCCTACCGTCACCACGCACTTGGCGCCGCGGAACTCGGCGCCGGTGCTCGTCGTCACCACGACACCTCCCTCCTCCAGCGCCTTCCTGACTCCAAGGACCTCCGTCTTGTCCCTGACCACGACGCCCTTCCTGACGGCGAGCGCCTGGAACATGGCCACCGCCTTGGTCGCGTTCAGGACGCCGCCGCCGCGCTCGCTCACCGCGGCCACCCACCCGTCGGGGACCCGGAACGCCCCGCCCCATCTCCGCGTCAGGTCTGCCTCCTCCGCGCCGGCGCTCCTGACGGCGGCGAGCAGAGAGGCGTTGCTGCGCGGGCCCAAGGAGAGCTGCGGCGCCGGGGTTAGCACGCTGTAGCCCGACTCGGCCTCGGCCTCGGCCCAGAGGCGGCGCGCGAGGCGGACCATCGGCGGGTACTGCGCCTTGGGGTAGGCGTCGCGGATGGTGCGGGACTCGCCGTGCGAGGAGCCGAGGTGGTGTAGCAGGTCGAAGCGCTCCAGAAGCAGGACCCGCGCGCCGCGGGACGCGGCCGCGTGCGCCGTGCAGCTGCCCATGATGCCGGCGCCCACGACGATGACGTCGAAGTTGAAACGGTGGCCGGCGGCAGTGGCTGCGGCCTCGGGGCCAGCGTTCGAGGCGGCCATGGCGCGACGAGTTGGATCAGTGGTTGACTCACGGCGAAGTGGCAGCTGGCAAGGCGAGCGTTCTGTCAATAGCTGTGGCTGCAAGAGGGATTTATAGGCGAGCCTGCGACAATAATACCCCTGCAGTTGCAGGGTTGAACTGGTTGGTTGTCTTGTTGCCGTGGGGATTAGTTTTTTCCTTTTAATTTCTTTTCCTGATGGTCTGATTCATATACCTCATGTTTGGTTACCTGCCTGAGATCAATCAGGCTCTTCACATGCATTGACCAGACCTCATCCTGTGTTTGCTTATCTGTACGGAACAAACAGAGCCTGGATGTGCTGGTGCAATCATAGCCAAATTATACATCTTTTCTTGCATCCATAGAGACGCGATCTAAGCGCGTATCCAACCAGTCAGGCTGCAACGAGCCAGGCGCTAGACGCTCGTACAACCAATCACATGGTAGAACTCGAGCATCTCCAACAGGATTACACGAAGCTCTAAGATAGAACCTAAAAATTGAAACAAGACCGCATTTAAAATATTTAGGGTCTTGAAAAAGTTTTTATCTCAACAGTTAGGTCTTAAATAATACTATTTAGAAAATAAATTATATTATTAAAAAATAAATAGTTATAGATTAAAAAGAAACGAGGATAGGGATCGAATATATCGGATCCTATATTTAGGATTTGAGACCCTACAATGGCTAGATGAATTTTAATGTAATAGGACCATTGTTGGATAGCGTTCTATGGTCTAAAACCTTATATTTTAAAATACATCTTTGTTAATTAGGACCTCTCTTAGAGATGCTCTATGATTTTCAATGTGAATGGTTTGGAAATGCAAAATCTGAACTACTCCTTCTGTCCTAATTTATAATTCATTTAACTTTTTTATACTAAGTTTGATCGACTCGTCTTATTCATTTAAAAAAAATTTAAAGGTAACTTATATCATATGTTAAACGATATCACATTAAAGTCTAACGATTACGGACCAGATAACTTAGTAAAAAAGTCAAACAAATTATAAATTGATTGAAGGTAGTATATAGGTGTCGTTTGGTTTTCACGAAATGTAACGTAAATGGCATGATAATGATTTTTACTCGAATATCAGTGATAATAAGTTTAAATAAGTCAATATCACTTTCTAGTGTGGCATATGATTACGTTGGACTTGAACAAACATGATTTATCGTTATTAGTTACTTATCACATTATAAATATGTGAACCAAACAACACCATAGCTCTTTATCATGACAAAGAAAAAATTAACATGGTAAACTTATCGCCATCCCAATCATCGCGGCCCAATGACGTGAGCGCATCTTTATATATAGCTTGGATGTAAAAGATAGGAAGCTTCCAAATGGGTTGGTTCGAACTTTTAAATGGCAAATTCGGGTTATCGCTTTGAAGCAATTGAAAAAGAAAAAGTTTCCATCCATAAAATCAGTTTTCTGTATGAGATGTGAGCAACTGAAAACGTCATTTGTTCTTTAATTTAAAGGCATTCATCAATCATGACTTTGACCGTAACATAAGGATATGTTTGATTGAACATGGGATGGAAGAGACGACCATGTTTGCGAGCTGAACACCGGAACAATTTTCTGTGGTGGCGTGATTTTAAAAAATCGTGGAGACGTGTCGTCGCCTCCATCTTATCCTATTTTAACCTCAAACCAAACATATTATAAATAATCAAGAATCGTAAAGGATAAGGTGGTTGCCTTTGTTTGCTTTGTAGATGAAGTTAGTATCGCGCCAACCTTATTACTGTCCGAGCTGGGGAGCCACTAACCGTCTCTCTTGTACTCATTTGCATAATCAATTCATGAGGCAAAGACGAAGTCTAATCGAAAACACATGGAGAAATTGGCACTGTTTAGTTAGAGGGATTAATGGTTAGTCCCTAGTTTTTAGTCTTATTTAGTTTTTTTATCAAACTGAAGGATTAAAGTAGAGACTAATTGATTTTAGTATCTAGTCTCTCAAATGAGTGCTAAGGGCATGTACAACTCTATTAATTGAGGTGGTTTCTTTAGGGTCTCTGGGGTTAACTGAAAAAAAATCAAGAAACAAACTCTTCACGAGGAGTCCATCTGTTCACGGCTTTCTATATATATTGTCTCTTAACTGCATTAATATGCTAGTGGCTCAGTGTTGTATGATACATTTTCTTAGAAAACCGAGCAAGTAGCTCTAGGTTATACATGCTCTAAAGGGGACTAAAACATTTTTTTCTCGCCGGTAGCCCTCCTGCTTGTTATTGGTTGCCTACAATGAGATGGTGTCGTTCACATGAATTAAGGCTACGACTGGTTTGAGGGACTAATAAATCAGTCCCTCTATTTTAGTCTCATTTAGTTCCGAAATATTTAAATTGTGGAAATAAAACTGAGACTAAACTGTTTTAGTACTAGTCGCTTAAGGGGTGACTAAAAAGAACTAAACCATATTAGTTCCACCTTTTGTCCCTTATTTATTTCAGTTGCACTAATGGTGAAAGAATGTTAAGGGGCATTTTAGTTTTCTTAGTTATTTAATGCGTTCTAAATACTTTTAGTCCCTGCAACCAAACATGGCAGGGACTAAACTTTCACTTGATTAAACTTTAGTCCCTAGACTAAAGGAACCAAATAGGCCCTAAGACAAGGGATATTTTAGTCTTTGTATACTATAATTAATGTGTTCAGAATCTGTTTAGTCCCTATAAGAGCATTTCCAATAATGCCTCAAATTGGTGCCTCAAATTGAAATATGGGGCTCTATGCAGAAAAAAACTACTCCAACAGTGTCTCATTTTATAAAATTTGGTCAAAAAATTATAGGGCATCATCTCAAGTGCCTCAAATATATTACACCGTAGTGTGTTGCTCTATAATCTAGATTTGAGGTTTTACTGTTGGATCGAGATATTTTATTGGTGCCCTAAATTCTATAAAATATACTTAATTTTAAATTATTGGGTATTTTTATAGGCCACGTTGTTGGAGATGCTCTAACCAAATAGGGATAGGAACTAAACTTTAGTCTAGAACTAATTGAACTAAGGGTGGCCTAAAAATAAAGTCACTTTTATCGGCACATGCGCGTAGATACTCATGTAACCAAACGTGTCCTAAAATAAGATAAAATAATATCATTTTTACTATAGTATTGTTTAGCATAAAATATATTTTAATTTTGATTTTGAAATTTTCAGTTTTTTTGAAAATTTTGATAAGACAAGCTGGTCGAATTTGGCCTAAAAACTCAAACGAATTATAAATTGGGACGAAGGGAGTAGCAGGAGTAGCATTTGAGGTCCAAGTTCGCCTCGTTACGAAGTTAGAATCTCGAAGGTACGAGGAAGTAACCAGTGCTTTGTTCATTAGCTGGTTAGATGGAACAGATTAGGACGACACTATAGTCAGAACTGCACCAGATGAATGATGCAAATTAGACACATGATTGTACTGTCGTTCAAGCACTTGACACCGGCTGGTAATTAAGTACTCTATTGATGTATTGCATGCTTAAGTCACTGCTTACGAGATGATCAGATGTAGACACTTTATTTATTTATTTTCCCAGAAAGATACTAAGGTCTCAAACGAAGTATACATGCATATTAGAACTAGTTTGAAGACTCAAATTCCTTTAAGAGTTAGAGAGGACTAATGTGCAAATGAACTAATTGTCCCTTTAATCTTCAAGGAGATTTAAGTTTTCAAACTAATCTTTAATGTATGATTGGTTGGTTGTACAGAGAATGGTGGTGGAATGCAAGTTCTCCCTGATTGTGTGTTTGGAAGTCCGAAAGAGTCACTTTGCTTTTTTAGTTCCATAGTGAAAATAAAATGGAGTGGCTCCATTTTTTTTGTTCCAGGGTGAGGCAGAATAGAAGAGGATGAGGATGCTAGTGACAAAAACGAAGAAAGGAGCACTCAAATTGGATCGTTTTTGGGAAACCCAGAGATGCAACATATTAGAAGAATATTACACTTTTAGAGTGTTTTGGTTTCATCTGAAATCAAACCAAATATGATATTTCATCCGTTCTTTTTATTTGTCACGTTTTAGTTCAAAAATAAGCTAACATATGGCAAATATTCAAGAATGGAGATAGTATATGCCAAACCCGATGGCTCGGACACTACCTAATTCGTGTTTGATTATTTCTTTCATCAGTTGCTCTTCAGCTAGTCAGTGTTGTAGAATGCAACTCATCAAGTTTGAAAAATTGGAGCCTGGTGTTGGGGGTATGCTTCGTCGCCGAAGATCCTGTAAGAAGAAACACCTTCGGCAGATCCTCTAAAAAGCAGTGCCGAAGCTATCACCCATAAAGCTTCGGCATAGTGACATGTCTCAAGACGAAGGAGTGAACCGACTTAAAGATGAAATGACCAATCGACCCGTGATAGCTTGTATTATGATTGTAAGCATTTGTAAAGGGCATGAATGTAATTTCTCATAGGCTACGACCCGTGATATCACTTGCACGCAACACTTGGATCGTTGCCTTCTGTCAAGACGAAGGTATAAATGTGATTAAATGTCATGTTTTAATATTTAAGTTTGTATGATAAAATATGTGAATAAGTTTAAGTGTTTTGATATATTATTTTTTCATGTTTCATATTTTATATATTTTATCTTTCATTATTTCATAACTTTAATCACGAAGGTATGACCTTCGTGATCTTTGTTCACGACCTTCGTCCGAAGATCATTATACCCTTGGAGAGATAATGCTTCAATGGACGAAGGGCATTAACATTTAACATTTTATGTTGCCTTGTTCTTAATTCGAAGCATTTGAGAACAAGTTCCCAACATTGACCCCCACCTCAGGTGAACTCACTTCCACTTTTTGAGCTGATGGCTTCGTTTAACAACCAAGCTGAAGCTGCTTCGGCTACGAAGCTGGTACTCCCGATAACAGGCGGTTCATGCTCAGAGCCGGCCAACAAGAAGCAAAAGAAGGAGGCCCAGAGAAGGGTACAACATGTTGGGGTGCAGGGACCCTTCATCAAGTCAAAATGGTCTCACATCCCAATTACCTTCTCCCAAGAGGACCTTTAGCTCAAGGATTACCCTCACAACGATGCTATGGTCATATCTTGTGTCATCAAAGGATTTCTAGTCCACAATGTTCTGGTTGATACAGGCAGTGCCGCGGATATCATATTTGCTAAAGCCTTCAGACAGATGCAAGAACAAGAGGATAAGATCCATGATGCTACACACCCTCTCTTTGGTTTCGGAGGAAGGCAGATTGTAGCACTTGGCAAGATCACAATGCCAGTGACCTTCGGATTTGTCCACAATACAAGAACTGAACATGTTGTGTTTGATATTGTTGACATGGAATATCCCTACAATGCGATCATTGGTCGTGGAACACTCAACGCATTCGAAGCAATTCTTCATCCAGCATATCTATGCATGAAGATACCTTCGGACCAAGGGCCTATTGCTATTCATGGAAGTCAGGAAGCTGGCAGAAAGGCTGAAGGAAATTGGACAGACTCAAAAGCAATTCACAATATAGATGGAGCCAAAGCTTGTGAACAGTATAAGTACAGAAGAGAGAAGGCTGCTTCGGCTGATCAGCCGAAGCCCATGCTTCTATGTGAAGACATTGCAGAGCAGAAGGTATTGTTGGGGTCTCAATTATCTGAAGAGCAAGAGAAAACCTTGATAAGGTTTTTATTCAACAACAAAGATGTTTTTGCATGGTCAGCCAATGATCTCTGTGGTGTCAACAGGGATGTCATTGAACATTCCCTCAATGTCGATCCATCCTTCCGACCCAGGAAACAAAAGCTTCGGAAAATGTCTGACGATAAGGCCGAAGGTGCTCGGAACGAAGTAAAAAGACTTCTTAGTGCTGGTGTCATCAGAGAAGTGAAATACCCAGAATGGCTCGCCAACACTGTTATGGTGAAGAAGGCCAATTGTAAATGGAGAATGTGCATTGATTTTACTGATCTGAACAAGGCTTGTCCAAAGGATGAGTTTCCATTACCAAGAATAGATTCTCTAGTAGATGCAGCAGCTTCGTCAGAGCTCATGAGTCTGCTAGATTGTTATTCAGGCTACCACCAAATCTAGATGAAGAAGGAAGATGAACCAAAGACCAGCTTCATAACCCCCAGTGGTACATATTGCTATCTTCGGGTGCCTGAGGGGCTCAAGAATGCTGGAGGAAACTTCAGCAGGATGACAGCCAAGGTCCTTCACTCTCAAATAGGCAGAAATGTGCTAACATATGTTGATGACATTATAGTGAAGAGCACGAAGCAAGAAAATCACATTACCGATCTGAAGGAAACATTTGCTAATTTTAGGCAAGCTGGCCTGAAATTAAATCCAGAAAAATGTGTCTTCGGAGTGAAGAAGGGAAAGTTCCTTGGCTGTCTAGTTTCAACGAAGGGGATCGAAGCCAACCCAAGCAAGATCGAAGCTATCCTTCGAATGGAGACGCCACGCACAAAGAAGGGGGCCCAACGGTTGACAGGAAGACTGGCATCTTTGAATCGATTTATATCTAGATCAGCAAAAAGAAATTTACCATTCTTTGAAGTACTAAAGTCAGCTGAAGTTTTTCAATGGGGCTCAACTCAACAGAAAGCTTTCGAGGAGCTGAAGCAATATCTGATCGATTTAACAACATTAACTCCACCCGTGCTAGGGGCTCCATTGCTGTTGTATGTGGCAGCTTCGCATTCTGCAGTAAGTGCGACACTTGTACAAGAGAAGCTCGAAGGACAAGCTAAAAAGCAAGTCCCAGTATACTTTGTCTCCGAAGTTTTGAGTTTATCAAAGAAAAACTATACAGTATTGGAGAAGGTGTTGTATGTTGTGTTAATGGCGTCCAGGAAGCTTCGACATTATTTTCAAGCATATCACATAATTGTTCCTTCATCACAACCCCTGAAGGATATCATGAGGAATAGAGAAGCTACTGGAAGGATTGGAAAATGGGCCGTGGAGCTTAATGAATTCACTATTGATTACGTGCACAGATCTTCAATTCAATCTCAAGCGCTAGCAGATTTCATCGCTGATTGGACGCCAGGGGCTCACGAAGAGGGAACAAGAAAAGATGCCGAAGCTTGGACAGTGTTTTGCGATGGTTCTTGGGGAGCCTTCGGTGCAAGAGCAGCTGCGGTCCTAGTGGCACCTTCATAAGTCAAAACATGTTATGCAGTCAAACTGGATTTCAGTTGCACAAATAATATTGCTGAGTACGAAGCACTTCTATTGGGGCTTCGGAAACTAAGGGCAATGGGAATAAGAAGGGCTATCCTGAAGACTGATTCTCAAGTTATTGCTGGCCATGTGAATAAAAGCAGCAAGGCACGAGATCTGAAGCTTGAAAAATATCTGGATGCAGTTCGAAGGTTGGAAGCTTCCTTCGAAGGTTTTTCTGTCAGCGGCTCAGGGGCTCCCCCTACCCTTCGAAGTATTTTTTGAAACAATAAAAGCACCTTCAGTTGAGCTCATGGAGAGAGCAGTGCTTACTATTTCTCCAGTACACAGTGAAGACTGGAGAACTGAAATAATATCTTTCCTCCAAGGCAATTGTCTTTCAAGTGACGAAGCTTATAACAAGAGAATGGAGGCAAGAACAAGACCATATGTGATAATAGAGGGGGAATTGTATAAACATGGAGTTTGTTCACCACTCCTTAAGTGTTTATCAAGAACTGAAGGTATGGAATTAATGAAAGAGATACATGCAGGTCTGTGTGGATCTCACAATGGATCTAGGCCCTTGTTGGGAAAAGTTTTCGACAAGGATTTTATTGGCCGAAGGCAGCTTCGGATGCAGCAGAATTAGTCCAAAAATGCGAAGACTGTCAAAAATGTGCAAGAGACCAGAAGCAACCTTCATCTCTCACTCAATTAATATAGCCCACTTGGCCGTTGCAAAGGTGGGGCCTCGATTTGCTAGGCCCACTTCCACCAGCACAAGGAAATCTAAAATATGTTGTGGTGGCGGTAGAGTATTTTTCCAAGTGGATTGAGGCGAAGCCTTTAGCCACAATAACCTCGGTCACTGTCCAGAAGTTCTTCTGGCAAAACATTGTTTGTCACTTCGGAATGCCGAAGGCTATTACTATAGACAACGGAACACAATTTGATGCCAAAGCTTTTAAGGAATTCTATGAACAAATTGGCACGAAGATTCATTTTGCATCGATCAGACATCCGGAGTCAAATGGACTTGTTGAAAGAGCCAATGGCATTATAATGACGGGAATAATGAAGTTAATCTTCAATCAGCCCAGAGGAAAGTGGCCAGATGAATTGATCAAAGTGGTGTGGAGCCACAATACAACAATATCAAGGTCAACAGGTTTTACACCATTCAAACTATTGTTTGGTGACGAAGCAATCACCCTAGAAGAAGCTAAGGCAGGATCAATAAGAACAGTGGCTTCGGTAGAAGACGAAGCTGATTATTCTGTGGCGAAAGATGCTATAGAAGGGATCAGGCTTTAGGCCGTGGAAAATACCAATAAATACCAAGCCGAAACAATAAAATGGCGTGACAGAAAAGTTTGACTAAAGAACATTAAGCCAGGGCATTTGGTACTTCGGAGAGTGGCCAATCCAGATACGGTAGGCAAGCTACAATTGAAGTGGGAAGGACCTTTCTTGGTAGTATCTTCGTCAAGACCCGGTTTTTACAGACTGAAGGATATGGACAGCAATGACATTCCTAGATCTTGGAATGCGGATGAGCTTCGGCGATATTATGTCTAGCTTGATGTAATCTTTTTATTTTTTTCTATGGCACCCTTTTCCTTTCCAGAGGGGGAGAAAGGTTTTTAATGGGGCCATAACATGTAATTTCTCTTTTTTCTTATTCAGCTCTACGAGAGCAAAATCCCCCAAAAATGTAAATGTAAAAACTGAGCATGCACCATCGAGTGCAGGGAAAAAGGAAAAAACAGGGAGAAGCTCGAAAGTCATCCCTAAGGGGATGCAGAGCACGACGAAGCTACAAAAAGTCGTTCCTAAGGGAGCGCAGCGTAAGTTTTCTGCTCAAAAGTCGTTCCCAAGGGAATACAGAGCTTACAGTGAAATGTCAACGCTGATACCATTGAAATATAAGACGAAGCGCGAAAAGTCAACGAGATACCGCCGAAATAGAAGGCGAAGAAGTTCAAAAGACGTTCCTAAGGGGATGCAGAACTTACAGCGAAAAGTCAGCGCTGATACACCGAAAAATAAGCGGTGAAGCCGAAAAATAAACGGCAAAGAGACTTCGGTCATTCCCAAGGGAATGAAGGCTATGGTTGCGGCTTCGTATGCGTGTGTGTAACACCCTGAATTTGGGGGTATAAAATTTCTTTGCTCATATTCACAAATTCAGGTGTTACTTCCTTTTCTCATCCTTCCTCATTCTTTTCTTTCTCATTTCTATAGGAGATAAGTGCTTATTTTATTTGTAATTATAGTTTATTATGTTAAACCCTAAGGGAGTATGAATTGTTGCATCAGGTTGAACCCTAGATTTCACTTTTGCTTGGTGCATAATTCTTGGAAGTTTTGGTTTGAATTTGTGGCTTGTTTGAATTTGAATCAAATAGGGAAAGTAAAAAGAAAAGGGAAAAACAATTCAGAATAAAAGAAAAAGGCAAAGAAGCCCACTCCCCCGCCCCCCCTCGGCCTTTCGGCCCAGTCGGCCCACCTCGCGCGCGCGCCTTTTCCCCCCCCTCCTCTCTCTGCGCAGCGGGCCCGGCCTGTCGGCGCGGCCGCCTTCCGCGCACCCGCCTCCCTCTCTCTCTGCCCGTGGGCCCGGCCCGTCAGTCCCGCTTCCCTCGCGCCCGCACCCGCTTTCTTCTCTCTCTCTGCGCCGCGGACCCGGCTTGTCAGCTTCTCCGTCTTCGCGTAACCGCCGCCGTGCGTGCCGCGGTCTCCGCGCCCACGTCGCGCGTGGGGCTCGCCCCACCTCGCCCTCGGCCACTTGAGCCCCGAGCCTTGCTCGCCATCTCCCCCTCCCTCATTTGCGCACCAACCGGCCCCCCTCTTCCACCTCTCCCTCGCGGTGCGCACGCCAGAGCGCCGCCGCCGTAAACCCCGCCGTTCCGAGCTCGGTTCCCGGCCGCCGTTGGAGCTCCGCCATGTCCATTGCCACGGTGAGCTTCGCCCCGACGTCCGCAACCCGGAACGCGCACCAATTTCCCCTTCCCCTCCCTATTTCTCTCTGCCCGCGCTCACCCGCCGTCCGCCGTGCAGCCGCCACCGTCGACCCGGGCCACCGTCGCGTCTCCGTCGCCGCCGAGGAGTCCCCGGAGCCCGCCTTGAGGTAAAGAACCTCTCCCGCCCCTATCGCCCTTTGTTTTGCTCTCTGCCGCGTGCAATTCCTCGCCGGAGTAGAGTAACCCCGCCGCCGAGCCGCTCCGCCGTGAACCGCCCCCCTCCGGTGTCTCTGCCCCGACCCAGACCCCACCAGAGAACCCTCCGTGCCCTCCCCAACTTTCCCGGCCACTCAGATCGCCCCAGGGGCCCGCCAATCGCCCGCGCCCCTCGTCTCCGGCGAGCCCTCCGCCGCGGGAGCGAGCGCCGCCGCCCCTGCTAGCCGTAGGAAAGACCCAGGCTGCCCACCCGATCCCCGCCGTTCATCCCAGATCGGGCGGCCCTGATTCAACTCGCCCGGACCCAACCCTGGCCGTCCGCCGGAGATCCAGCGGCCCAGGCCCACTGCCCCCTCACCCCGTCTCCCTGCCCGTTGGGCCCCGCCTGCCAGTCGCCCGCGCCCGCGCTGCCCGCCCGGCCCCGCCTGCCAGTCGCCCGCGCCCGCGCTGCCCGCCCGGCCCCGCCTGTCAGCCCCGCGCCCGCGCTGCCCGCCCGGCCCCGCCTGTCAGCCGCTCACGCCGCCGCGCGCCCGCGCGCCCGCCGCGGGATCTAATCCTGGCCGTCGATCTAAGATCCAACGGCTGTAGGCGCCCGATACCCCTTCGCCCGCGCATTTTCTTAAAGAACCCCCCTGTTTTCTGGAAATTGCGCCCGCCGTCCCTGGTTTCTCGCAGTTAGGTCCTCGGACCTTTTATTTAATTCAAAATAGGTCCTTAGGGTATAATTTTAACCCCTAAACTTGTAAAATTCATAACTTTGTCATATGAACTCCAAATGAGGTGCTTCAAATTGCAAAATGCTCATTATGTTTTTGTCTATCTATTTAAACAATGTTTCCCTGCTGTTTCCATGTATCAATTAATAGTTAATCACTAGGATAGGATTAAGACTATTGGAACCTTATTTGAGATAATTAGAAATTGGTAGACTTTAATGAAAGTTGGATTACTTAAGTTTATGGACTTAAACACCTAAATTTAGGAACTTAAAACCATGTAGTGATTTAATCCCACCACTGACTTAAACTTGATTAGTGGATAATGAATCACTTTGTATAGTCCTCTACCCCAGACCTAGGGAACACTAGAGTGCCTATCCCTTTTCTGTTATGAACATGTGACCTCTCTCTGCTGCATATGTTTGGTATATTGTTTTTGTTTGTTATTTTCCCAAGTGCATAGTGTGAATGATTGCTTTACGTAGACAACGAGCAGTCTGTGTTTCCCGAGGCAGTTGCAGAGGAAGTCCCTGAGCAGCAGTTTGGTGAAGGCAAGTGTCCTCTGTCCCACTATGTCCTATTCATTTATAACTTACTACCCCGCATTACTTACTTGAAACCTAAGGATTGACTAGCTTTACATTTTACTTTATCCTTGATTACCTTATGGGCTATTATGGTTAGCACTTTGCTATTGCTTTAACATAATCAATGAACATGATGTGACTATTTATGATACTATTATCCTGATGATGTGGATGATCTTGTGATACTCTAGGGGGCTCAAGCTGTTTCCTGAGTACCTCTCCGTAAGGACTGGTTCGTTGAGAGACCACCCGGGATGACAGTGCAACCATGAGGGTGAAATGGGATGCCCTTAGCTGATTAATTAGATGAACTAGAGGTGTAGTTGTTTAGCCGTCGTGCCGTCAATGGGGTCCAGGCACAGTGCTTGCTCTGCCGAGGCTGAGTGCCGAGGTTCTTTCATTTTGCTCTTTGTTAGTCACTCTCCTGCGGGGAGGGGTACTGTGTTTATCAAACTGGAGAAACCTAACGGGCAGCTATGATCTCTAGGGAATCTTTGTAAAAGCTACGTAGTGATGCCCTGCCGGACCACCTAGGTAGTGGTCAATGGGGATTAGCTCTCCCCGGGTAGAAAGGGAATCATGACTCATGGGTAAAGTGTGCAACCTCTGCAGAGGGTAGTGAAACTGGTATATCAGTCGTGCTCACGGTTAAGAGCAGCCTTGGGATCCTCTTTGATTAGAGATACAGATGGTTCGAGATGCAATGACTATGATATGGTTTCGGTTCGACTATGATGATGATGTTCCTCGATGAGGAAATGGTTACGAGTTGGTTAATGCTAAAATCTGGCTTCTACTAATGATAAATACCTGACCAACTAAAAGCAACTGCTTGAGCCTAACCCCACATAAAGCTAGTCCACTTCAGCCAAACGGGACATTTGCTGAGTACGTTGATGTGTACTCATCCTTGCTTTACCACAAAACACCAGGTTGTCCGCATTGTAACCACTGCTCAGGAGAAGGTGAAGCCGTGGAAGGAGACTTCCAGGAGTTCCAAGACTACGATGAATTCTAGGTGTGGGTTGGCGGCAACCCCCAGTCAGCTGCCTGTGAAGGCCTTATCTTTACTGCGTTTCGCTTAGCACTTTGATTTACCTGTTAAGACAATGACTATGTGGATGTCTATGACTCTATGATGTAATAAGTACTCTTTTATGTTATTATTCGAGCATTGAGTGATGATGTTCATTTATGTAATCGCTGTGTACGTGAGTTCTGATCCTGGCACGTACATGGTTCGCATTCGGTTTACCTCCAAAACCGGGTGTGACATAAGTGGTATCAAAGCCGTGCTGACTGTAGGACCGCTGACCTAGAGTAGCACTGGTCGTACTAAGGACTATTGACCCTCCCCCTCACCTTGACATCTGATGTTACTTCAAAAGTCGGTCACCTCGACCAACCCTATGTTTTACTATCTATATATACTATACCTTGTTAAAAAATTTTATCTCATTCTGTTTTGGTTTACTCACTTGTCATATTAGTTCTGTTCTTACTCTTGTGCTTACGGTGTCTTTTGTAGATGGCTCGTCTTAGACACACTGCACGTAAGTCGGTGATTCCTTTCCTGCCGTCTCGACTTGCGGAGCGTCCACTGCACCGCACCGTGTTCGGTCAGTCGAGTCACCTGGAGAGGCTGCACCACCGCCTGCGTGAGGAGCAGGAACGCCGGCGCCAGCACGGAGAGCAGCAGGGCTCTTCCTCCTCACCCTAGCAGGAGGTGGAGACCGTGAGGCCCCGTTCCTCTGTTGCCCAGCTGGAGGCGCCCCTTGTACCACCGCGGGACGTCCCGGCTGTTGGAGGAGCTACTGGAGGAGATCCCGGCGACGACGACTCAGACCACAGCACGGAGTCTTCTGAGCCGCAGGAGGCGGAAGGATGGGTCGCCCGACCCATCACCCGTGACGCCGCTCGCGGTTGTCACTTCCACGACGCACTCGACACCTTGCTGCGCCAGGCTTTCGACCGGCACACCTGGTCGATCGAGTATCGTTGTGTAGTCTACCAGCACAGTCGCGGGAGGTACCCGGACCGCTGGGAGGCTACCTGCCTAGTTCGCCGTCCGGAGGATGACCTCCGGGGTGCGGAGGCCGTTTCGGAGCACTATTCCATCTCCGAGAGGGACACTACAGAGGCGGCTATGCAGGATGCAGCACAGCGTGCACTCTCTCAGTACTGTTCTTTGTTCAGTGGGGTGGCCGACGGTCTTAACCTTCGGTACTACCCCCGCCGCCCTACTGGCAGCACAGAGAGTGTGGTTGTCTCACCTGTTGGTGAGGCTAACCCTAGGTTGAGCAGCACAGTCAACCTAGTCGCAGTGCTTAACACTGAGCTGGACCACTCTCTGGACGAGCTAAGCAGGGCTCGAACGGAGATTGCGAAGTTGCGTGCTGAGTTGGCAGAGCGCCATCACCAGGAGGGTGGTTCTCCCGCTCCTGTTGGGACTCAGCACCCATACCGCTCACCGCCACGTGGTCACCACACTTATGGTTCCCCTGTCTGTAAGACCAGGATAGATTTGGATCCTTAGATCGTTAGCGTCGAAGTTTGTAATAATTCTTAAGTCAGGTGTCTCAGTCTTAGGTAGTCAGTTTAGTTTGCTTATCAGTTGCTGCCATTTAGTTTAGTTTGCTTATCAGTTGCTTTCATGCTTGTTATGATGAACTTGTACTGGATTTGAATCTTTGTAATGACTGTTGCCAACCTGTGGGTTTCCCCTGCAGTCTGGCTTAGCTAGTAATATTAATGAAGTCAGTTGTTTAGTTGGGAAGCCATTTACTCTTACTTTCCTTTCTTATCTGAGAAGCTGTGTTGAATCATGAATGAGGATCAGTGAAGCTCTTTGTTCACTCAGTGTCATGAAGAATTCTGTATTCTCTTTTCTTATGCTGAAAGATTGTAAGATCAATGCTGATGTATGAATGTCTTCCACAGATGTCTGACAACAGGCGCCGATGCAACAGGCGTGCTCAACAAGAGCAGCATGACCAGCAGGAGAAAAATCAGAGGCAGCCTCCCCCACCACCCCCGATGTCAGTGGAGCAGATGTTCTTGATGCAGACCCAGGCAGTGCAGGCCATTGGGCAGACTCTGGCAGCCATGCAACAGGCTCAACAGCAACCCCAACCCCAATTGCAAGTGCAGATGCCCCAGATGCCACGAGATAAGCGTGGTGAGTTCATGAGAGGGCACCCTCCTACCTTCGCCCATTCTGCTGACCCCATGGACGCAGAAGACTGGCTGCGCGCAGTGGAGAGGGAGCTGCGCACCGCCCAATGTGACGACAGGGAGAAGGTTCTGTATGGTCCCCGCCAGCTGAGGGGAGCAGCCCAGTCCTGGTGGGAGTCCTACCTCGCCACCCATGCTGACCCCGAAGCCATCACTTGGGAGGAATTCAGCGAGAGTTTCCGTCGGTACCATGTGCCGGAGGGACTGATGATCGTGAAGAAGGAGGAGTTTCTGGCTCTGAAGCAGGGACCCCTATCTATTAGTGAGTACAGAGATAAGTTTCTGCAGCTGTCTCGTTATGCACCCGAGGATGTCAACACTGATGCCAAGAGGCAATACAGGTTCATGAGAGGTTTGGTGGATCCCCTGCATTACCAGCTGATGAATCACACCTTCCCCACCTTCCAGCACCTGATCGATAGGGCAGTCATGACTGAGAAGAAGCGTCAAGATATGGAAGATCGGAAGCGCAAGATGAGTGGACCCCAGTCCGGAGGCATCAGCCGTCCACGTTTCTCAGGTAGTTCATCTCAGCAAGGTAGACTTGGTCACCCACAGGGATATCAGAATCAGAATCAGCGTCCGCATCAGCAGCAGTTTTAGAGGCAGTACCCGCAGCAGCAGCAGCAGTATCGTCAGCACAGCCAGCAGGGAGGTAATCAATATCAGAAGCAGAACAACCAGGCACCTCGCCTTCCTGCCCCAGCAGCGAATCAGAGCAACCAAGCAGCCCCAGCACAAGGAGGAGGCAGAGGATGTTTCCACTGTGGAGATCAAGGCCACTGGGCGATGCAGTGCCCAAAGAAGACGGCTCAGCAGCAGACCAACCCCAATGCTCCAGCAAGGCAAGGTGTACTGCAGCCGGCAGCAGGCAATCGTAACCAAGCGTACAACCGTGGAAAGGTGAACCACTTGGAGGCCGAAGCAATCCAGGATGCACCAGATGTGGCAGTAGGTATGTTCTCAGTCGAATCTCATCCCGCAAAAGTGCTATTTGATACTGGTGCAACTCATTCATTTGTCACTGCAACCTGGGTAGAATTGCATAACATCTCAGTAGAGGCAATGATGCCACCCATGAGGATTAATTCGGTTGGTGGCAAGGTGCAAACAGATAAAATATGTTCAAACATAATGGTGGAAATAAGGGGGATAGGATTCCCCAGTGACTTAATAGTAATAGACACCCCCGCGATAGATGTGATTCTAGGGATGAATTGGTTAATGAAGTATGAGGCGAATGTTAGTTGTGACAAGAGGACCGTAACATTGAAGTCCCCGTCAGGAGAAGAGGTAATGGCCGAGCTATGGATGCCTAAATCAGAAGAGGGAGTCTGTCACCAGATTTCTGTTGATAGTAAGGAGCCTAACTCGCTTGAGGCTATCAAGGTTGTGTCGGACTTTCCGGATGTGTTTCCCGAAGAGTTAACGGGCATGCCCCCCGAGAGAAAAGTCGAATTTGCCATAGAGCTTATCCCTGGTACCGCCCCCATTTCAAAGAGAGCCTATCGAGTGTCTGGACCAGAATTGGTGGAACTCAAGAAGCAGATAGACGAGATGTTAGAGAAGGGTTACATTAGACCAAGCACCTCGCCTTGGGCCGCTCCAGTGCTGTTTGTAGAGAAGAAAGATGGTACCAAAAGGATGTGCATAGATTACAGAGCCTTGAATGAAGTCACTGTCAAGAACAAGTACCCCCTGCCAAGGATAGAAGATTTGTTCGACCAGCTCAGAGGTGCCAGCGTATTCTCGAAGATAGATCTGAGGTCAGGCTACCATCAACTCAGAATCCGACCCTTGGATATACCGAAGACGGCATTCATCACCAAGTACGGGTTATATGAGTTCACAGTTATGTCCTTTGGTTTGACAAATGCACCAGCCTTCTTTATGTACCTGATGAACAGTGTGTTCATGGATTATCTGGACAAGTTTGTGGTAGTGTTCATCGATGACATTCTCATATACTCTCAAAGTGAGGAAGATCATGTAGAGCATTTGAAGATGGTATTGCAAAGGCTTCGAGAACATCAGTTGTATGCCAAGCTGGGCAAATGCGAGTTCTGGATTCATGAAGTCTTATTTCTGGGTCACATCATAAACCAAGATGGGTTAGCAGTGGATCCAAAGAAAGTAGCAGATATCCTGAACTGGAAAGCACCGAAGGATGTTCGCGGGATCAAGAGCTTCATCGGAATGGCTGGATATTATAGGCGTTTCATTGAAGGCTTCTCAAAGATTGCTAGACCAATGACAGCGTTGCTAGCGAAGAAAGTTGAGTTTAAGTGGACTCAAAAGTGTCAGGAAGCATTTGAAGAACTGAAGAATAGATTGACTACAACTCCTGTGTTAGTCCTGCCTGATGTCCACAAGTCATTCTCAGTGTATTGCGATGCTTCTTACACCGGATTGGGATGTGTGCTAATGCAAGAAGGGAGAGTTGTAGCATACTCGTCTCGACAGCTGAAGATCCATGATAAAAACTACCCCACACATGACCTGGAGTTGGCAGCAGTGGTTCATGCCTTAAAGACCTGGAGACATTACCTGTATGGGCAGAAATGCGACATCTACACAGATCATAAAAGTCTGAAGTACATATTCACCCAGTCAGAGTTAAACATGAGGCAGCGAAGATGGTTGGAACTGATCAAAGACTATGAGTTGGAGATACATTACCATCCGGGCAAAGCCAATGTTGTTGCAGATGCTCTGAGCAGGAAAAGTCAAGTTAATATGTTGGCCTCGCACCCAATGCCATATGAGTTAGCCAAGGAATTTGACAGACTGAGCCTTGGTTTCCTGAATAGTACGCAAGGAGTAACAGTGGAATTAGAGCCCACCCTAGAACGGGAGATCAAAGAAGGGCAGAAGGACGATGAAAACATCAACAAGATCCGGCAGCTGATCCCAGAAGGAAGAGGCAAAGACTTTCGAGAGGATGAAGAAGGGGTAATCTGGTTCAAGGACCGATTGTGTGTTCCCGACCTCAAACCTATTCGGGAACTGATCCTCAAGGAAGCTCATGAGACAGCCTACTCCATACACCCTGGAAGTGAGAAGATGTACCAGGACTTAAAAAGAAGGTTTTGGTGGTATGGCATGAAAAGAGAGATCGCAGAATATGTCGCCATCTGTGATAGCTGTCAGAGAACCAAAGCAGAGCATCAGAGGCCTGCCGGATTGTTGCAGCCTTTGCGGATTCCTCAGTGGAAGTGGGATGAGATCGAGATGGATTTCATAGTTGGCCTACCTCGTACCCGGGCCGGCTACGATTCCATCTGGGTGGTTGTGGACCGCTTAACAAAGGTGGCCCATTTCATACCTGTGAAGACGACATACACCGGAGCAACGTTAGCTGAGTTATACATGTCACGGATAGTCTGCCTACACGGTGTGCCGAAGAAGATAGTGTCAGATCGAGGAACACAGTTCACCTCTCATTTTTGGCAGCAGCTACAAGAAGCTTTGGGCACACATTTGAACTTCAGCTCAGCTTATCACCCACAGACAGACGGTCAGACTGAAAGAACTAATCAGATCCTAGAAGATATGTTGAGAGCCTGTGCGTTGCAAGACAAGTCAGGATGGGACAAAAGATTACCTTATGCAGAATTCTCCTACAACAATAGTTACCAGGCCAGCTTGAAGATGTCACCGTTTCAGGCACTCTATGGACGGAGCTGTAGGACTCCGCTGCATTGGGACCAGCCTGGAGAGAGACAGGTGTTTGGCCCCGACATCTTGCTTGAAGCCGAGGAGAATATCAAAATGGTTCGGGAGAACCTGAAGACAGCCCAATCAAGACAGCAAAGCTATGCGGACCGAAGGAGAAGAGAACTGAGTTTTGAAGTGGGAGACTACGTCTATCTGAAGGTGTCACCTATCCGAGGAGTCAGAAGGTTCGGAGTTAAAGGCAAGTTAGCACCTCGGTACATTGGACCATATCAGATTCAAGCAAAGCGTGGAGAAGTGGCTTACCAGCTTGACCTACCAGAGAGCTTGTCAGCAGTGCACAATGTGTTCCATGTGTCGCAATTGAAGAAGTGTCTGCGAGTACCAGAAGAACAGTTGCCAGTGGAGGGTTTGGAAGTCCAGGAGGATCTGACATACATAGAGAAGCCAACGCAGATTCTGGAGTTTGCAGACAGAGTCACCCGGAGAAACACCATCAGAATGTGCAAAGTCAGATGGGGTCACCACTCTGAGGAAGAAGCAACCTGGGAACGAGAAGATGACCTGAAGGCCAAATACCCTGAACTCTTTGCTGACCAACCTTGAATCTCGGGGCGAGATTCTTTTAAGGGGGGATAGGTTTGTAACACCCTGAATTTGGGGGTATAAAATTTCTTTGCTCATATTCACAAATTCAGGTGTTACTTCCTTTTCTCATCCTTCCTCATTCTTTTCTTTCTCATTTCTATAGGAGATAAGTGCTTATTTTATTTGTAATTATAGTTTATTATGTTAAACCCTAAGGGAGTATGAATTGTTGCATCAGGTTGAACCCTAGATTTCACTTTTGCTTGGTGCATAATTCTTGGAAGTTTTGGTTTGAATTTGTGGCTTGTTTGAATTTGAATCAAATAGGGAAAGTAAAAAGAAAAGGGAAAAACAATTCAGAATAAAAGAAAAAGGCAAAGAAGCCCACTCCCCTGCCCCCCCTTGGCCTTTCGGCCCAGTCGGCCCACCTCGCGCGCGCGCCTTTTCCCCCCCCCCTCCTCTCTCTGCGCAGCGGGCCCGGCCTGTCGGCGCGGCCGCCTTCCGCGCACCCGCCTCCCTCTCTCTCTGCCCGTGGGCCCGGCCCGTCAGTCCCGCTTCCCTCGTGCCCGCACCCGCTTTCTTCTCTCTCTCTGCGCCGCGGACCCGGCTTGTCAGCTTCTCCGTCTTCGCGTAACCGCCGCCGTGCGTGCCGCGGTCTCCGCGCCCACGTCGCGCGTGGGGCTCGCCCCACCTCGCCCTCGGCCACTTGAGCCCCGAGCCTTGCTCGCCATCTCCCCCTCCCTCATTTGCGCACCAACCGGCCCCCTCTTCCACCTCTCCCTCGCGGTGCGCACGCCAGAGCGCCGCCGCCGTAAACCCCGCCGTTCCGAGCTCGGTTCCCGGCCGCCGTTGGAGCTCCGCCGTGTCCATTGCCACGGTGAGCTTCGCCCCGACGTCCGCAACCCGGAACGCACACCAATTTCCCCTTCCCCTCCCTATTTCTCTCTGCCCGCGCTCACCCGCCGTCCGCCGTGCAGCCGCCACCGTCGACCCGGGCCACCGTCGCGTCTCCGTCGCCGCCGAGGAGTCCCCGGAGCCCGCCTTGAGGTAAAGAACCTCTCCCGCCCCTATCGCCCTTTGTTTTGCTCTCTGCCGCTTGCAATTCCTCGCCGGAGTAGAGTAACCCCGCCGCCGAGCCGCTCCGCCGTGAACCGCCCCCCTCCGGTGTCTCTGCCCCGACCCAGACCCCACCAGAGAACCCTCCGTGCCCTCCCCAACTTTTCCGGCCACTCGGATCGCCCCAGGGGCCCGCCAATCGCCCGCGCCCCTCGTCTCCGGCGAGCCCTCCGCCGCGGGAGCGAGCGCCGCCGCCCCTGCTAGCCGTAGGAAAGATCCAGGCTGCCCACCCGATCCCCGCCGTTCATCCCAGATCGGGCGGCCCTGATTCAACTCGCCCGGACCCAACCCTGGCCGTCCGCCGGAGATCCAGCGGCCCAGGCCCACTGCCCCCTCACCCCGTCTCCCTGCCCGTTGGGCCCCGCCTGCCAGTCGCCCGCGCCCGCGCTGCCCGCCCGGCCCCGCCTGTCAGCCCCGCGCCCGCGCTGCCCGCCCGGCCCCGCCTGTCAGCCGCTCACGCCGCCGCGCGCCCGCGCGCCCGCCGCGGGATCTAATCCTGGCCGTCGATCTGAGATCCAACGGCTGTAGGCGCCCGATACCCCTTCGCCCGCGCATTTTCTTAAAGAACCCCCCTGTTTTCTGGAAATTGCGCCCGCCGTCCCTGGTTTCTCGCAGTTAGGTCCTCGGACCTTTTATTTAATTCAAAATAGGTCCTTAGGGTATAATTTTAACCCCTAAACTTGTAAAATTCATAACTTTGTCATATGAACTCCAAATGAGGTGCTTCAAATTGCAAAATGCTCATTATGTTTTTGTATATCTATTTAAACAATGTTTCCCTGCTGTTTCCATGTATCAATTAATAGTTAATCACTAGGATAGGATTAAGACTATTGGAACCTTATTTGAGATAATTAGAAATTGGTAGACTTTAATGAAAGTTGGATTACTTAAGTTTATGGACTTAAACACCTAAATTTAGGAACTTAAAACCATGTAGTGATTTAATCCCACCACTGACTTAAACTTGATTAGTGGATAATGAATCACTTTGTATAGTCCTCTACCCCAGACCTAGGGAACACTAGAGTGCCTATCCCTTTTCTGTTATGAACATGTGACCTCTCTCTGCTGCATATGTTTGGTATATTGTTTTTGTTTGTTATTTTCCCAAGTGCATAGTGTGAATGATTGCTTTACGTAGACAACGAGCAGTCTGTGTTTCCCGAGGCAGTTGCAGAGGAAGTCCCTGAGCAGCAGTTTGGTGAAGGCAAGTGTCCTCTGTCCCACTATGTCCTATTCATTTATAACTTACTACCCCGCATTACTTACTTGAAACCTAAGGATTGACTAGCTTTACATTTTACTTTATCCTTGATTACCTTATGGGCTATTATGGTTAGCACTTTGCTATTGCTTTAACATAATCAATGAACATGATGTGACTATTTATGATACTGTTATCCTGATGATGTGGATGATCTTGTGATACTCTAGGGGGCTCAGGCTGTTTCCTGAGTACCTCTCCGTAAGGACTGGTTCATTGAGAGACCACCCGGGATGACAGTGCAACCATGAGGGTGAAATGGGATGCCCTTAGCTGATTAATTAGATGAACTAGAGGTGTAGTTGTTTAGCCGTCGTGCCGTCAATGGGGTCCAGGCACAGTGCTTGCTCTGCCGAGGCTGAGTGCCGAGGTTCTTTCGTTTTGCTCTTTGTTAGTCACTCTCCTGCGGGGAGGGGTACTGTGTTTATCAAACTGGAGAAACCTAACGGGCAGCTATGATCTCTAGGGAATCTTTGTAAAAGCTACGTAGTGATGCCCTGCCGGACCACCTAGGTAGTGGTCAATGGGGATTAGCTCTCCCCGGGTAGAAAGGGAATCATGACTCATGGGTAAAGTGTGCAACCTCTGCAGAGGGTAGTGAAACTGGTATATCAGCCGTGCTCACGGTTAAGAGCAGCCTTGGGATCCTCTTTGATTAGAGATACAGATGGTTCGAGATGCAATGACTATGATATGGTTTCGGTTCGACTATGATGATGATGTTCCTCGATGAGGAAATGGTTACGGGTTGGTTAATGCTAAAATCTGGCTTCTACTAATGATAAATACCTGACCAACTAAAAGCAACTGCTTGAGCCTAACCCCACATAAAGCTAGTCCACTTCAGCCAAACGGGACATTTGCTGAGTACGTTGATGTGTACTCATCCTTGCTTTACCACAAAACACCAGGTTGTCCGCATTGTAACCACTGCTCAGGAGAAGGTGAAGCCGTGGAAGGAGACTTCTAGGAGTTCCAAGACTACGATGAATTCTAGGTGTGGGTTGGCGGCAACCCCCAGTCAGCTGCCTGTGAAGGCCTTATCTTTACTGCGTTTCGCTTAGCACTTTGATTTACCTGTTAAGACAATGACTATGTGGATGTCTATGACTCTATGATGTAATAAGTACTCTTTTATGTTATTATTCGAGCATTGAGTGATGATGTTCATTTATGTAATCGCTGTGTACGTGAGTTCTGATCCTGGCACGTACATGGTTCGCATTCGGTTTACCTCCAAAACCGGGTGTGACAGTGTGTTTGGACATTCATTTGCACGACACATTACATCATACATTTGCATTCATAAACATTTACTAGGTCAGTACCCGTGCGTTGCAACGGGAACATATAATACCATGATAACTTATATACAAAATGTGTCTTATATTGTTATAAGAAAATATTTCATAATCCATTTGTGATCCTAGCCATACATAAATTTTGTTATTTTAATTTAGTTGTTTCACTACTACATTGCAACCATCAGTATCATGCAGACTTCGATATATGTCATGATTTGCATGGTCTCATTATTGGAGAGCACGTGCCACACCTGCCGGTAGAAGTTCCGTCGTACATCGTTAGTCATCAGGCACGCACCACCATAAAAGCTTGCTTAAACAAAAAATGCAAGTGTGTGTTTGCGAAGAGAATTAAAGGCAGGCCGGCACAAAAGGTACCCCGACGATGGCGAGTGGTCATTGTTGTCGGTCCATCTATGCTCACCTCCGGTGTCGAGATGACGCCACAATCCTTGATATAATAGTCGTCGAACGCGCGCGATATGGTGAGTACCGATCACTCTTGGCTGGGCTGCCAAATGAAGTGCACCCCGGGCTCATCAGCGAGGTAGTACACCTGGTCGTTGCACCACCGGATGTGCTACTCCTCTACATACATCTTGTTCGAGGACACTCACACAACAAAAACAATGGTCGTCATTCCAGCGCACAAGAATTCATGGCCGGTCAGTAGCGACTTACGTGGCAGGTTAGGCTTCAGGTGGATGATGAGCTAGACGACGTGATGGCGTCGTCGTAGGTTGCGTTGCCCAGAACAACCTGAGAGTCGTCGATATTGGCGACGACCATGAGGTCCCCATGTTTGACGATGGACAGCGCGGTGCAGCCGCTCTGGTCCACGTCCAAGCGGCGGCTGCGCCGGAGCTTGCCGTACACAGCGGCGCATGGGCCATGTAGGACTGCTTCCAGAGGTCGAACTGGCAGTCACCAAGTTTCTTCTCGTCGTCGGTGAGCGACGCCAACGCGAGCGCCTCGTGCTAGTGGTGTTTGTTCAGGGTTTCCAAGTAAGAAACATGGATTCACCTTTGGCATTGGTTTATGAAAATGATTTATAAGTTAGATAAATGGAAAAATATTACGGAGAATAAATGTTACACATGCAAAAAAAGTATTTAAGTTGAAAACATTATTCAAACAAAAGAAATTGCATGCAAGGCTCTTCTTTAAATACTACTCCCTCAATCCAAAAATATAATTTAATAATCTCAGTGATACTTATCTACTACTACACATTGTGCAAGGGTAGCAGGTGGGCTTCGGGAGAGATGTATTATATGTTTTTACTATAATAGATGTAGACATAAACACACATGTGGTGTAGTGGTAGCTACAAACACATTTATTTGAGAGGTCGCTGGTTTGAATCCCCTTGGAGCCTGTTTTTTTAATTTAATTTTAGCTAGGCGTGGGATGCACGTGGGAATGGGAATAGGCTTTGTGGGAGGGAGAATGAGAAAGACACGTGATAGCCGAGAATGGAAATGTGAATGGGCTTTGCAGGGAGGGGGAATGAGAAAGACAGGCAGCTGGGAATGGGAATGGGCTTTGCAGTGAGGACGGAATGGGAATGGCAGAACACGGAATGGGGCAGCCTACCCTTACCATCTTAATAGGTAGTAGAGATTTAGACATACATAGGATCATCATCATCATAACACAGGCGGATGCTTCGGCTCTAAAGATAAGGCTTCGACAAAGAGAAAAAGAAGCAGTTTCATGCTTCGTTGTGTACGAAAAGAAGGGAAGGTGTTTTTCGCCTTCGGCTCAAAAAATGCTAGTTTCGTCCACAGCAAAGCAGTTCAATACATGGACAAAAAGGTAAAGATATATTACAAAGTATGCACAAATTTACATAATTAGTATCTGATTCTTAAAATTACAAATATTTTACAATGATATTACAAGATTTTTCTCTAGAATTTTTCTAGCAACATCTTCAGCTTTGACATCATTTAGCTTCGGATCATCTGAGCTTCGGATCACCTGTCAAGCTTCGGCTCATTTTTCTTCAACATCATCATCCTGTACATATTAAAACGGTATAAGAGAAGTGCAGACTTCAAGGAGAAGGTAAAGTAACAGGCATAAATTTTTTACCGGCTTAAGGTGGCTTCGAGCTTCGTCGCCAGCCATTTTTCGACCGCCTTTTACCCAAATTTGAGTTATGAATTTGTTTCCTATACTCCGAGCTAGGCTAGGGATATCAATTAAATATGTCGGAGATAAGTTAAAATTTGGTCTGTTGACAATCTTTCCATCTTCACAGCCAGATTTCATGAAGGCAACAGCTGTGCCCCGAGAAGCTAGTAGAGCGCAGAAATCGGCGTGTCCACCTATAATTTCGTCGAGTGCATCAACTTCGCCCTCAATATGCTCGAAGGTTTCTGGCAGGTTATCAACCGAAGGACTGAATTTCTCATCGCCGGCTCCAACTGAGTTGAAAACCTGTCTTAGCCGTTGCAGGCACCGGTTGCTGAAGCCTACGCATTTTTCTTAAAGATCTTTCAGTGATTTCCGCAAATTCGAATTTTTCTCAGCTTCAGCTTCGAGTTTGGCTTCGAAATTTTTCTTTTCCATGGAGAGTTCACTATTCAATTTAGCAATTTCGGCCTAGGCTTCCGCCAGTGAACCTTCCATGGTTTGAAGTACGAAGTTTTTCTTTTCCAGAGTAGCCTCATGGTCTTTAATCTTCTTCTCCAGGCCCTCAATTATAACTTCGTTCTTTTTGTCCTCGAGGTCTTGTTGCATCCTCAAGACTTTTCTTAGAAGTAAGCTCTGATAACATAAGCTTCATCAGGAAACAATCTTCATATCAAAACAATGAAAAGTTAAGAATTTTACCTTAAAGTTAGCATAAAATAGGCTACAGGCGATATGTTGCCACCGGTACCTGCTGTGGTCTGCTTCAACCTTCGGGAGGCCAACACTCTTTGATATAGTGCCGATAACTTTCGCCCCAGTGTGGTCCCGAAGGCATCCTAAGCTTTCTTCATTGACTCCTCCGAAGAGTAACGCGCCTGGTTTGTACCCGCAAGATATAGCATACTCTTTCAGTTCTTCTTTTTCGGCCTTCGTCAATTCTTGCCCAAGTATATCTTGAAAGTTGAAGTCCTCTTCTTCTGAAATATCCTCGATTTTCTCCTTTCCCTTTCCAGCCACTGTGCCTAGGATCTCTTCAGCAGCTACAACAGTTTTTTCCGCGACCGCATCCAGAAGCATTGTATCAATTTTAGAGAGCGTGGCATCTAGATTCACATCTTCAGCGCTTTCAGCTTCGGCACTTTCGGCTTCGGCGGATGCAGCTTCGGCAGCAGCAGAGCTCTCAATAGCTAGAGTCTTTGACACTGATGCTAGCGGCGGCGTCTGCTCGATAACTTCAACTACGCGAATAATTCTTCGTTTTTCGGCTCATCTAGCTTCTTTGCTGCTGAAGGCTCCTTTTCCTTCTGAAAAAGCTTCGTCAGATGTGGCCCTAGTGGACTTATCTTGACAGGCAAAGATTCAGTCATTACCTTTAAAATTTCTTCTACATCGATAGCAGGAGGTGTTGAAGGAGCTTCATCCTCAATTTCAGTTGTTTTTCGTTTCAGAACCGAAGCTTTCTTTTTCTTCGAAGCAGTTATCTTCGGCTCAGGGCTTAATTTTCTTTTCTTCGAAGTTTCTTCATCCTTTTTCACCAATTTAGTAGCCTCTTTATCCAGGACGCTAGCAACTCTCTTTCTCTTTTGTCCTTCGGCACCTCTGTCCAGTCGCTCATAGTCAGGATACTCAAAGTTCAGAGCATCCAATACCCGGTTTAACCTTCGCTTCGGACGAGTGCCGAAGGCTGCAGTCATTAGTTGATCTTCTTTTTTAGAATAATTCCCAAGGATCTCGTTGCACATAACTTCAATCGTGTCTAACCATTATTGGCAAGGTACTTTGAAGTGTTTCTTGAATTTATAATAATAGGGCAACCGAACAAGTTCCTTCTTTTTCTTTTCCCCTTTGCGCTTCGGCATGTCCCATTCTTTCAAAGCTGGGAACACTCTAAAAGCCAAGAATTCTTGCACCAGATCCCTAGTGCCAATGTGCTCCGCAATAACTTGAAATTCGCCCAGTGCAATTTGGCTTGGACTCTCCGGTTTCATGTCGCACCAGGGCCTAGTCTCTCTGAAGATTAGTTCTAATGGGCTTTGAACCAACTTCTCCTTCTTCTCATCAACTTTAACATAAAACCATTCAGTATTCCAGCCAGCTGGCCACTTGGTATGATAGTTGATAACTGGAGACTTCGCATCTTTGTGATAAGCAAAATTGTAGCAGCCGAAGTTTTTGTGCAGCCCATCTTCTCTAGCTTTTGTTTGATAATGAAGCTCATGTACTCGGCAGAAGCCTTCGGCAAACGGTTCTACCCCCTGGCTTCGGAGGGGCCATATGTAGACGCTAAGCCCAATGATGGCGTTAGGAGTTAGCTGATGAAGATAAATCCCAAACTTCTTCAAAACATCGGCAATCATCTCATTCAAAGGAAATCTTAATCCTGCTTTGAAGAAGCTTTTAAAGACTACCACCTCATCCTTTTCCGGCTTCGGAGTAATTTCCTCTCCGCCAAAGTGAATTAGCTCCTTTTTGGCCTCACTGAAATAGCCTAACTTCATCAGCTTAGGCATATCATCTTCGGTAATGGTGGACCTCCCAAACTCCAGGTGGCTGGGTTTAGATGGCACGACACTATAATCATCTTTAGATTCATCTTCCTCAGCACCAACCTGCTTAGCCTCAGCGGCAGGTGCACCTTCGTCAGAAACATCTTCCGACACTACTAGCCCCGACCGTTTCATCACTTCGGAAATCGGAGCGGTCTCAGCAGTTTCAACTTTTTCTTCGTCATGTGTAATTCTAGCAGTGGAACGTACCCTTGCCATTTGATGATGAATTTCTCACAATTTTTTATGAAATTGTTGACTTTTTTTAATTTTCCGGAAGCTCTTCCTCTTTTAACGAAGCAAAATCAACAGCGGTGCTTCGGTTGAGTGCGACGAATAAGCTTTGGCTATGGTCAAATTTTTGGCAGCAAAACAGGGCAATAGCAATGAATGCTATGGTAACTTCACACCTACCCGTCTATTTATATAGTGCCGCAGGTGGGGAGGTGAATCGTCAAGTCTTCCGCACCGGACGAACAGTCGCCCACACTCACTGAGTGGTGGGCCACAGAACCTGAGAAGGAGAATCGACAGGATGCGTTTACCCGCTGCATGGTGGGACCATCTCGTGCTCAAAATTTTGTGATCGTTTCTCGGCAACGAGCTCAGGGAAGGTGTTTTTCGGATCTTCGGTTCTCCAAAGCCTAGGAGACTTTTTCACAGATCAAGCTCATTACGAAAAATGATCTAGCACCGCGAAGGGCTACTGTTGGGGGTATGCTCCGTCGCCGAAGATCCTGTAAGAAGAAACACCTTCGGTAGATCCTCTAAAAAGCAGTGCCGAAGCTATCACCCATAAAGCTTCGGCATAGTGACATGTCTCAAGACAAAGGAGTGAACCGACTTAAAGATGAAATGACCCATCGACCCGTGATAGCTTGTATTATGATTGTAAGCATTTGTAAAGGGCATGAATATAATTTCTCACAGGCTGCATCCTGTGCCTATAAATAGATGAACAGTACCCCCGTACTGTTCATCCAATCTTGTAATCACTTGCACGCAACACTTGGATCGTTGCCTTCTGTCAAGACGAAGGTATAAATGTGATTAAATGTCATGTTTTAATATTTAAGTTTGTATGATGAAATATGTGAATAAGTTTAAGTGTTTTGATATATTATTTTTTCATGTTTCATTTTTTATATATTTTATCTTTCATTATTTCATAACTTTAATCACGAAGGTATGACCTTCGTGATCTTTGTTCACGACCTTCTCCGAAGATCATTATACCCTTGGGGAGATAATGCTTCAATGGACGAAGGGCATTAACATTTAACATTTTATGTTGCCTTGTTCTTAATTCGAAGCATTTGAGAACAAGTTCCCAACACCTGGTGTGTACCTGTTGGCGCCAATCACTATGATGTGTACCGGTGGCGGTGCTCTCTATGAAAGAGCGAACTATCCGTGGCCGAGGGCCGGACGGTCCTTGACCTGGCAAAGAGGCTAGGGTTTCTGCCGACAAGCCGCACAGTTCGAGCGTGCGCAGAGGCGGTGGAGTTCACCAACAACACCTGGATGGTTGGATCTCGCTCCTAGGAGGGACCCAGTCGGGGTGAAGAGATCCTAGGGATTGCCTTGGGATCGGCAGGCCACCCAAGACGCCTCTAAACGACGTAGAGCCGGAGAGAGGTGAAGATTAGAGGGAGAAAACTATGTTACTATCTACTCCTAGGGCAAAATGTAAAGAACGAAAGATATATTGATTGTTTGATCGATTGTTGGTGTTTCAATCATACCACAAATATATAGGGGGGAGGTCTAGACCCATTCCTAGGCGTTCTCCAATAGCTCCCGCGATATTAGAGGGATAAATACGCGAGGAGATAGGAGTTTAACCGCCTAAACTAATCCTATCGCGGATCGTCCGCCCTGAAAGGGAAATGGACTTGATCATTTCCTATAATCGATTTTGGTAATTGACGACCAACACAAACCACGTGGACTAACTAGTTTGTCTAGATATCATTTATCACAGGTGCATAAGGTTCAACACAAACCAAGAAAGAAATTCGGTTAGGGACACAATAAAAAATGGAGCAAAGGTGTGGCAGAACCACCCGAATTATTCCAGCTTAAGTGCCTAAGTCACGCCTCAGGGGGCCGTAACACACTTAAATCGGAATAACCCGTTAGTCCTTCAGATCTAGTCTGATAGAGCCACTTAACCAGGATCAAATTCCACAATCTCACTCGAAGGTGAGTCACAGAAGAAATACAATAAAACAGGAAACCTCAAATTAAGTACTGAGTTATTACATAAATCGGAGTTTTTGCGTAGCAAATAAAGTTCACAAAATAAAGTGCAGCGGATAATCGATGTCGTCGGTAATGAGGAAATGGGCAAGGCCTAGCCCACTACTCCTCATGCTCCTCTCCAGCCGGAGCAACATCCCACTCGACCGTCCAACCCGGTGGCAGGGTGGTAGGCCAAGTCACACCATCAACCATATCCTGAATGGTACCTGCAAAAATGGTGCCACAAGCAAGGCTGAGTATACTAATACTCAGCTAGACTTAACCGGTGTGAGGAGTCTACTCCTCTACCTCTAAACTATGCAGCTGTTTGGCTGAGGGGTTTGGTTTGCCAAAAGCACTAGCTGTTTCTAAAATCAATTTTTAGCTTTCAAATTCTACCATCATTAACTTAGCTAGATTTGCTTCTTCTAAGCAGACATGGTAACAAGCATTTAGTTCAATCAACAAGTTATCTCATGTAACCACATTTCACTTCTTACTCGATGTAGTACAAGGAATCAAGCAGTCTCATTAGCTGCGAGAAGCAGACGATTCGAATCGAGTTTTAACCTTGCAAGGTAAACCTAAACACACGGCATGTCAGGGTACTCCGACCCCACACATGACAACCGTCCCCATCGATTCCCCGTTCGCGTCCAGGCCTCACCGCCGTGGCATACAATGCTCCACTGACCCCGGCTGCCGCCGTGCAGTGACCGCACTTGTATCCACCATAGCTAGCATGGGAGACCCAGTCTCAGGTCGCATGAGGGATAAAGTCCGCGCCCGACTTCAATTAGGTACTAGGTTTACCGGTTACCATTTTTCCTGGCATGTGCTTAGTACGTTCAAAAGCTTGACTCAGGTATCCACACATTAATCCTTAATCGATTTTTCCCGTCTCATGGACAAGGCATCCTCCCTGGATCCAAGTCCATAGACCAACATAGATCCCGTTATCCAGATGAATACAATCAATTCCTGACCTCGCGCGAGTGCTAGAAAAATCACTCGACTTCTACCGAGATCCTGATTAGCAAGCAGCTACTCGACCTAGCATACTAGTATTCATCTCAAAAAGGAATCCTAAGTTCATGCAACTAGAGGTTTCAAGCAACTCCTACACTTAAGTGCACATTGCAATCCTACAAGCATTAAGTGTAGTAAAATAGCATAATTAACAGGTTATGCATAAAACCGGGGCTTTCCTTCAATTGCTGGGGCTGCGGGGAGATCGTCAATAGCAGCCTCTGAAGCCTGCTCCTGGTCCTCCTCTTGGACAGGTCCTTGCTCGGGGATGAGCACGTACTCTCCGTCGGCAAGATTACAATCTAATGAATGCAATGCGTAAGATATATGCATAATATGACATGTGCTTTTAGAAATCACAACTTTAAGGGCGCATGATCTTTTGAGTTAAACAAGGTTAACTTTACTTATGTAAGACCCTTGGGTGGTATACTTGGTAAATTGGGTTAGACTTAGCTAAGGTAAGTGGTAGGTTTATTTTTGGGGTTCCACTGAGTTCTTTTTAAGTCTTTAGGGAGAATTGATAAGTACTCAAGTTAGATTTATTGAGGTGGGGTTTATTTCTTCTTCCCTTTTCTTTTATTCTCTTTATTGTTTTGGAGTCGGTTTGAACTACAAGTTGCTTTTATAAAATTCTAAAAATTCTGCAAACATTAAAGTGGCTTGTTACTGGTGTGTGTTTCTCTGTCTCAAATTTTGGGGATCAGAAAGTGAATAGTTTTCTCTGGACAAAATTATTAAATTCTAGGGCAGAAGGGGTGATTTGAACTACAACTATTATTTAACAGTGGGTCATCCTCCAAAACTCATTTTTGCTGGCTTTTAGGTGTTATAACATGGCTTTATACAGATTTCTAGTCATTAATACCTTTTAATTATTTTTCTATGGTTTTCTCAAGTTTCTAGCCAAATGGGTGCTTTCTACTACCACTATATTTGAAAAACATCAAACAACAGAGTTCTTATTTTTCATAGTTATTATTTTGTGCAAGAGCAATCATTCTGAAGTTTGGCCTCTTTTTGCTTAAGGGAAGGGGTTGAATTAATTGGCCTTTCTCTTAAATCATTAGCAAATGGTATGAGTTTGCTTCTTTTTCATGGGTTGGCATTTTTCTATGGTGGTTTATCTCATCATGGACTTAGCAATAACCCCTTAGCAATAGGGGTTGTTCATGATTTATTTGGAAAATGCCTTATTATCACTTTGTATTTATTTCCCTTACTTAAAAAGTTGGGCTGAGGTGCTCTGTATTTTTGTAGTGGGGCTCTGGTGGTTGTAAGTCCACTGGATTTTTATTATTCATTTTGGTTATAGTTTTGCCTCTCTAATAATTGATTTTCAGTCTATATAAGGCTAACTAAATCATTTTAATTAAAAACTGGTCCAAATTAATGGTCTCTGTAGTTTTCCTAAGTTCTCTGTTACATAAGTAAACTAGGAAAAATAATCTTAATCACTGTTCATTAATTTCTAATGCCCTTCTGATTTTCTCTAAGGTTTGGACAAAATAGCTTTAAATGAATAACTACATCATAATTTCTAATGCTGGGGTTCCTACTATTTTTAAACAGTGTCTAAATGAGGTTTAAACATCTACAAATTTTCTTAAGTTCAGCACAGAAGAAAAACTAATTTTCCTTAATTAAACAAGGTTTGGTGGGTTTCTGTTTTTAAAATCAAACTCTAAAATTTAGAACAGAAAGCATAGGGTTTATTATTTTTAAATGATAGTTCATAATATTCAGGAGCTAGCAAAATTGGTTTGACAACTTTTTATGAAGAATTCATCAAGTTATGGGTTTTCTAAGTTCTCTGGTCATTTAAAAAGAATAACAGAATTGGTTTAAATGGAAATCCACTTTGCACTGGGGTCCCTGGCGGGTTTTTAAGTTTTCTTCGCGGATCAGTCCTTAAGCTACTATTCACATGAGTCACTGACGTTACAGAAAACCCCTCGGGTTCTACAAATCCTAACCCGAGGTCCTTCTTCTACCTTAAACAGTAACCGCGGCGGAAGAAAGGGCGAAGGGGCTTACCGGCGGCGAGATTGCTCCGGTGAAGTGGTCGAGGACGTAGGGGAAGTCTCGGGGATCACAACGGTGTGCGGGACGCAGTCGGAGATGGCCGGAGTCGGTCGGTCCACGCGCGCAGGCGGGGATGCTCATCGGCGGCGAGGAGACCGGCCTGGTCACGGTGAGATAGTTCAATCAGATGGGTCAGGGAGGTCCACGGGATGCCAGAGAAGACATGAGCGCAAGGAATTGGGCGGAGACTCACTGGATAGCTCGGTCCACGCGCGGCGGCGGAAGACCGAAGTCCGGTGAGGTCGATCTCGGGCCTCCGGTGAAGTTTGGCCGGGTCCGAGGGCTTGGCAAGCTTCACGGGCTACTGGCGGAGCTAGCCGAAGCACTGGCTTGCCCAGAGGATGGCTGGAGTGGGCTGGCCACGATGGCCGAAGCTCTGGCGGCAATGGCGGGCGGAATTGAGCTCGCCGGAGCTAAGGAAAGTGGCTGGCCGGTGCTGGTGAGTGCGGGGCGAAGTGGGGCGCGCCTGGGAAGGCTTTATAGGTGCGGCGCGGTGCACGGGCGGTCGTGGACCGGCGAGTGCGCACGGGCGTGCACTGGGAGGCGCGGTGCGCGAACGGGAGTGAACCGGGGATGTCAGCCACGGTCGAACACGTGTTCCCGTTGCCTCTGCCCCTGTTCAAGCGCCGATTGGGAGCAAATCTTCGCGAATTTGGGCAAGATCGCTGTGAAGGATTTGTTCACCTGACCAAGCTTTGTCTTTTGTGTATGGACGTCGCGCGGTTTTAGGCTAGGGACAGGGAGTTGTAGCGTCACCAAGGTGCCAGTGTCAGAATGCCTGGTCCCGAGGGCAAGCTACGCCAAAACCATGCCAAATGAATTTGGTTTGAGTTCAAACTTTTCCAGGATGTGTTCAAGGGAATTTGGCACGACTTTGATATTTGGATCTCCTGGCTTTGAGTTTCAAAAAGCAGAGAACGCAGATGATCTTTGGGAAGAGGTCTGAAATTCAGAAATTCAGAAATCTGAATTTCTCTAAGGGTTCATAGATCAAGGGCTGATTTGGGGATTTATTTGAGTTATTTTGGCTAAGCTTTCTCAACCTTTCTTGTTGCTCAATAAATATACTTTAACTTATATAATTGGCTCAAGTCAACATTTTAAACTTTTCATTCCCTTTCTCTTATTTTTTTGAATTTTGCTCATGGGGCTCACTTAGGGTTTTTAATTAGGGTTGCACATTCTTACCTTTTCAAGGACTCAATTGTTTTGATCATGACACTTTTAAGTATATACTTGGTGACTTCTTTATTACTTAAGTTATTTTGATGCTCATGCTTACTTTGGTTCACATAAAATAATGGTTCTAGGTTTGGCATTTTGAGAGAAACCCTAGGTGACACTGGGGTGTCACAGCCTTCCCCCCTTAAAGGAATCTCGTCCCGAGATTCAGGCCAGAGTCCTCCCAGGGTGAAGCGAAGGGTGAGACTTATAGGAAATGGGTGATTGTTGTTATTATTAGGGTAAAACTGCTCTTCGAATGTCATTCTCTTTGCAACTTCAGAAGGAAGTCCTTTTAAGTTTTACTTCATAGTTTCTTCATTCTGAATTAAGATCATATTTTTGGAAATTAGATTCGAAGGGCAGGAGGAGGGGTTGGGGGTGATTACGTACCAGCTTCCTTAGGTAGGCAATCGGGGAAGTTGGATCTTAAGAATTCCTCGGTTTCCCAAGTAGCTTCCTCCTCTGAGTGATTACTCCACTGGACCTTGTACATCTTGATCGATTTAGCCCGAGTTGATCTCTCTTTGCAATCCAGAATCTTGGAGGGGTACTCTTGGTACGATAGATCTGGCTCTATCTCCAATTATGGTTCTGCTATGATCTCAGTCGGCAATCGAACACACTTCTTCAGCTGAGATACATGGAATACACTGTGAATGGCAGACATCTTTGAAGGTAACTTCAGCTTGTATGCCACGGGTCCACATGCTTCTATGATCTCATAAGGTCCAATGTAACGAGGGCTAGCTTGCCTTTGATCCCAAACCTCTGCACTCCCTTGGTGGGTGATACCTTGAGGTATACAAAACTTCCCACCTCGAACTGGAGAGGTTTCCTTCTTTTATCATGATAGCTCTTCTGCCTGGCCTGAGCAGCTTCTAGATTCTTCCTGATTAGCTTGACCTTCCTTTCAGCTTCAGTCACTAAATCAGGTCCAAAAACTTCTCTTTCACCAGGTTGAGACCAATTGAGTGGTGTCCTGCACCTTCTTCCATAGAGAGCTTCAAAAGGTGCCATCTTTAGGCTGGATTGATAACTATTGTTATAAGCAAACTCTGCCAAGGAGAGGTGCTTATCCCAGTTCTTGCCACAATCGATCGCACAAGCTCTCAGCATATCCTCCAGGATTTGGTTTACCCTTTCCGTCTGACCATCAGTCTGTGGGTGGTAAGCTGAACTCCTGATTAGCTTGGTTCCCAAAGACTCTTGCAATTGTTCCCAAAATCTGGCAACAAATTGGGCTCCTCGGTCAGAAACAATGGTCCCAGGTAATCCGTGCAAACACACGATCCGGTCAATATACAATTCTGCATATTTCTGAGCCTTATCAGTGGTGTGCACAGGAAGAAAATGTGCCACTTTCGTCAATCGGTCCACAATAACCCAAATCGAATCATGATGACGAGAGGTGTTGGGCAGACCCACAATGAAATCCATGCTGATGTCATCCCACTTCCACGAAGGTACGGACAGTGGTTGCAAAGCTCCAGCTGACTTCAAGTGGCTTGCCTTTATCCTCTGACAGGTGTCACATTCTGATACATACTGGGCTATCTCCCTCTTCATTCTGGTCCACCAGTACAAAGGCTTCAGATCATGGTACATCTTGGTGCTTCCCGGATGCATAGAGAATTTGGAGAGATGAGCCTCATCCAAAATTTTCCTCTTGAGATCCTAGTCTTTAGGAATTACCAATCTGCTTTTGAACCATAGCACACCTTTCTCATCCTGGCGGAAACAATTATACTTCTCAACCTTCTGATGGAGATTCTTTTTGATAATCTGCACTCCCTTGTCGCTGAGCTGGGCCATGATAATCTGGTCTTGCAAAGCTGGCTCAACAGAAATGTGAGACAAAGAACCAGAAGGAATCACTTCAATTTGCATCTTGCTCAACTCATCACACAAGGTGTTAATGCGAGAATCCATCAGAATACAATTGCATTGCAACTTCCGACTCAAGGCATCTGCTACCATATTAGCTTTTCCTGGGTGATAATGTACCTCCAGGTCATAATCCTTGATCAGCTCTAGCCATCTTCTCTGCCTCATGTTGAGATCAGCCTGAGTAAAAATGTACTTAAGGCTCTTATGATCAGTGAAGATATTGCAGTGGGTTCCCATTAGATAGTGCCTCCACATCTTCAATGCATGAACCACTGCTGCTAACTCAAGGTCATGAGTGGGATAGTTTTGCTCATGAGGCCTGAGTGCTCTCGAGGCATAAGCAATGACTCGGTTGTCTTGCATCAAGACACAACCTAGCCCGGTGCCAGAGGCATCGCAATACACATCAAAAGGCTTGCTGCTGTCGGGTTGCGCCAATACTGGTGCTGTGGTCAGATGCTGCCTTAATGCATGGAAGGCATCTTCGCACTTTTGACTCCACACAAATTTGACTTCTTTCTTCAGCAACTCAGTAATAGGCTTCGCAATTCAGGAGAAGTCCGGAATAAACCTTCGGTAATAACCAGCCAATCCCAGAAAACTCCGAATCTGGCGAACAGTTGTTGGTGGCCTCCAATTCATCACTTCTTGCACTTTATCAGGATCAACAGCTATTCCAGCCTGAGAGATAGTGTGACCCAAGAATTTGATTTCCTTTAGCCAAAAATCACACTTGGATAACTTGGCATAAAGGTGGTGCTCTCGCAGACGTTGAAGCACTACATGCAAATGCCCGACATGTTCTTCTTCGTTCCTTGAGTACACCAGAATATCATCGATGAAAACCACCACGAACTTGTCCAATTCCGGCATGAAAACTGAATTCATCAGATACATGAAATATGCTGGTGCATTTGTCAGCCCGAATGACATCACCAAGAATTCATATAGCCCATATCTGGTTGAGAATGTCGTCTTCGGAATATCACTTGCTCGTATTTTGATCTGATGGTAGCCAGAGCGAAGGTCTATCTTGGAAAACACCTTGGCCCCGACCAACTGGTCAAAGAGAACATCAATACGAGGCAAAGGATACTTGTTCTTGATAGTTACCGCATTAAGAGGGCGGTAATCTATACACAGCCTCAAGCTTTCATCCTTCTTCTTCATAAATAGTGCTGGACATCCCCAAGGCGAAGTGCTTGGGCGAATGAAACCCTTATCCAGCAATTCTTGCAACTGCTTCTTCAACTCTGCCAACTCAGCGGGTGGCATTCGGTAGGGCCTCTTGGAAATTGGGGTCGTTCCCGGTTGCAACTCGATGGCGAATTCAATATCCCGGTCTGGTGGCATTCCTGGCAATTCATCAGGGAAGACATCTGCATACTCACAGGCCACTGGGATCTTCTTCAGGGGTAACTCCATCATAGAGAAAGCACATGACTGAGAAGAACCCTGACTAGGCAGAATCAAAGTGAAATTCCCGCAGAAAGGAGAATTAACTTCCACGGTACGGCTGGCTACATCAAGCACAACTTGGTGCAAGGTCATCCAATTTGCCCCTAGAATAATGTCCACATTTTCCAATCCCAACACAAGAAGAGTGGTTTTGACAATGTGGCTTCCCAGTTGAATAGGCACACTTTGGTTTAATTGATTAGTTGCAATTTTACCCCCAGGTGTGACTATCATGAATGACCCTTTTGAGTGAGAGAATGGTAGTTTGCATCTAGCACTGAACTTTTGGCTAATGAAACTATGAGATGCACCAGAATCAAACAGAATTAAAGCAGGTTGATTATAAACTGAAAAGGTACCGGTCATGATAGGAGCTCCTTCAGGTACTTCCTCCAGAGTAGTGAAGTTGAGCTTCCCTTGCCTGACTTGCACCTTCTGCTTTCTTCCCTTATCTTGATTTGGTGCTGGCATCTGCCTCTGCTGGTTCCTGGGACAATTCTTGGCATAGTGGCCCACATTGCCACAAGTGAAACACTTGTTCCCATTGCCCTGGCGGAACTGCTGCTGCTGCGGAGGCTGATTGTTCCTTGGAGCGGGAGCTGGGTAGCGGTTGGGTGCCGGCTGCTGCTGCTGCTGAGGTGGCCTGATCACCCATCTGCCTGCCTGCTGCTGAAAACCCCTACTCTGATTGTGAGAAACAATCAGGAACCTCTGAGCCTGAGCGGATGGTGCTGCCATTGGTGCCTTTCTCTTCTTCTCTGCCCGGTGAGCAACAATGCAATCCTCCTGGGAGATGGCCATGTTGACCAACTCATTGAAGCTATCAGCCCGGACAGTGTTGAGTCGTTCCCGCAGCTTGGTATTGAGACCCCTGCGGAAGCGATCCCTCTTCTTCTCATCAGAATCAGCATGATACCCTGCATACTGGCATAAGTCATTGAAGGCTTGCGCATACTGCAGTACCGTGCGGGTTCCTTGATTAAGGGCTAGAAATTCATTCAACTTCCAATCAAGAATGCCAGCTGGGATGTGGTGTCCTCTGAAGGCAGTCTTGAATTCCTCCCAAGATACCTCACGATCAGCGGGGAGCATAGCACGGAAGTGGTCCCACCAAGTCCGAGCTAGGCCGCGAAGCTGCTGTGCGGCGAAGCGAGCCTTGGCCTCATCAGGGCAGTCTCCTGTGAGGAGGGGAAACTTGGAATCGACGACGCGAAGCCATACGTCGGCGTCCAACGGATCCTCTGCCTTGGTGAACAAGGGCGGCTGCGTGCTCAGAAACTCCTGGTAAGTTGCCATAGCCGGAGGTCGCTGATGCTGGCCTCCACCATGCTGCTGAGGGTGGGGCTGGCGCTGCAAGAGCTGTCGCAGGATCTCATTCTGCTGGGCCATCAGCTCCTGCACTGTGGGAGCTGGAGGAGGTGGCGGGGGAACCTGCTCGTTATGCCCGCGACGCTGCCTAGCTGCCATCTGAAAACAGAGATTGTCGCCATTGTTATCCCAACTCACAGTTTCGAACGGTAAGATATCATTTCATATGGAAGGAAAAATGCCATAATCATAATATTAGGTTCGAAATGAAGATAACATGGTGACAAAGATCCCACAGATTTCAAAAGTTTACAGGGTTACATCAATCAGGGGAAAGTACCCATAAGCCTAGTCCAAAATGTGATATTTCTAAGCTCGCATAGGTTCCTATCTGCCTAAAAGTGTCTAAGTGACTGCTTAACCCTGAGCGGTGGAAGCGACACTGGATACGGGTGAAGGAGGCATCGCGGAGGTAGTCCCATTGGCAACAGGGGCTGGTCCTAGCTCCTCGGGAGCCTCTTCTCCCTCGCTTCCTGCTTCATTGGCCTCCATCTCCAGGTGGTGCATGTCCAAGTGGTCATTTGCTTCTTCGAGTTCCCTCTGCACATCGTGAAGCTGGTTCTCCAAGACATCGATAGTGTTGTCTCGGATCTCCACCTGCTGCTCCAAGGTGGCAATGCGCTGGCTCAGCCTTTCCACCTGCAGATCCTTCTCCACCAATTCTGTGGATAGGTCGACCACAAAATCTTCCCGACTGTCGAGAGTGAGCTTGGCAGTTTGAGCGGTGTTAGCAAGAAGTGCCATAGCATCGCTCTGAAGGGCCTGAAGGCGGTACAACGCACTCATGCACTGAACAGTGACCCTCCCAACCAAGTCAGGATACATTGACCACACATCCTTCACATGGCTCACGCGGTTACACCACATGGGATCATCCTTCTTCTCAGTAGGGAAGAGTCCCAAGGGGTGCATCACCATCTCCAGGGGATGGTAGCCACAGAAAGTCGTCAGAGTCTTATGGCTGCTGCCTCAACGGTGTCGTCCGTCCTGAGTCCAATCGTCTTAGAGTCAAGAGAACGCCAACCCGGCTGAAGGGGATGAGCCTCCAAAGTCAGCCAGACCCGACAACGAGGTACCCGATGCTCCTCATACAACTGCACCGTGTACAAAGGGGGCGTAGGGTAACCGGCGGAGTTAAGCACTTCCCACAAGATCGAAGGAAAGCCATCGCGAGAAAGGAAGTCAGAACTGAAACGAGAGTCTCCTCCACTGGCGGGGGTGGGTGAATTCATCTGCGGAAGGGAATCAAAGATAAAGATTATGGTGGAAGGAAAAAGAAAAAGAGAGCCTGGATGATTTTAAGAAAGGGGGTTAGCTCAAAATTTTAATTCCTCTTTATGTTTTATAATGCATGCATGCTGGAAGAAACGTCGCCTCTCAAAAGAAAATAGGGTGCTTTTTAGGGCATCCTTAAAATATAAGTACTGGCCCACGGGGCCTAGTTAATTAGCCACCTATTTCTCCCTCTATGCCTAAGGCCTTTCGTCCTAGGTCTAGCGGTCTAGTCCTGACGATCTGTAGCAGTTTCTAGGCAAGTTTTAGATTTTGAAAATTGGTATTCATGGTTTATTGTCCTTCTCTGTGGTGGAATTTGCTCCGATACCAGCTGTGGCAGAACCACCCGAATTATTCCAGCTTAAGTGCCTAAGTCACGCCTCAGGGGGCCGTAACACACTTAAATCGGAATAACCCGTTAGTCCTTCAGATCTAGTCTGATAGAGCCACTTAACCAGGATCAAATTCCACAATCTCACTCGAAGGTGAGTCACAGAAGAAATACAATAAAACAGGAAACCTCAAATTAAGTACTGAGTTATTACATAAATCGGAGTTTTTGCGTAGCAAATAAAGTTCACAAAATAAAGTGCAGCGGATAATCGACGTCGTCGGTAATGAGGAAATGGGCAAGGCCTAGCCCACTACTCCTCATGCTCCTCTCCAGCCGGAGCAACATCCCACTCGACCGTCCAACCCGGTGGCAGGGTGGTAGGCCAAGTCACACCATCAACCATATCCTGAATGGTACCTGCAAAAATGGTGCCACAAGCAAGGCTGAGTATACTAATACTCAGCTAGACTTAACCGGTGTGAGGAGTCTACTCCTCTACCTCTAGACTATGCAGCTGTTTGGCTGAGGGGTTTGGTTTGCCAAAAGCACTAGCTGTTTCTAAAATCAATTTTTAGCTTTCAAATTCTACCATCATTAACTTAGCTAGATTTGCTTCTTCTAAGCAGACATGGTAACAAGCATTTAGTTCAATCAAAAAGTTATCTCATGTAACCACATTTCACTTCTTACTCGATGCAGTACAAGGAATCAAGCAGTCTCATTAGCTGCGAGAAGCAGACGATTCGAATCGAGTTTTAACCTTGCAAGGTAAACCTAAACACACGGCATGTCAGGGTACTCCGACCCCACACATGACAACCGTCCCCATCGATTCCCCGTTCGCGTCCAGGCCTCACCGCCTTGGCATACAATGCTCCACTGACCCCGGCTGCAGCCGTGCAGTGACCGCACTTGTACCCACCATAGCTAGCATGGGAGACCCAGTCTCAGGTCGCATGAGGGATAAAGTCCGCGCCCGGCTTCAATCAGGTACTAGGTTTACCGGTTACCATTTTTCCCGGCATGTGCTTAGTAAGTTCAAAAGCTTGACTCAGGTATCCACATATTAATCCTTAATCCATTTTTCCCGTCTCATGGACAAGGCATCCTCCCTGGATCCAAGTCCATAGACCAACATAGATCCCATTATCCAGATGAATACAATCAATTCATGACCTCGCGCGAGTGCTAGAAAAATCACTCGACTTCTACCGAGATCCTGATTAGCAAGCAGCTACTCGACCTAGCATACTAGTATTCATCTCAAAAAGGAATCCTAAGTTCATGCAACTAGAGGTTTCAAGCAACTCCTACACTTAAGTGCACATTGCAATCCTACAAGCATTAAGTGTAGTAAAATAGCATAATTAACAGGTTATGCATAAAACCGGGGCTTGCCTTCAATTGCTGGGGCTGCGGGGAGATCGTCAATAGCAGCCTCTGAAGCCTGCTCCTGGTCCTCCTCTTGGACAGGTCCTTGCTCGGGGATGAGCACGTACTCTCCGTCGGCAAGATTACAATCTAATGAATGCAATGCGTAAGATATATGCATGATATGACATGTGCTTTTAGAAATCACAACTTTAAGGGCGCATGATCTTTTGAGTTAAACAAGGTTAACTTTACTTATGTAAGACCCTTGGGTGGTATACTTGGTAAATTGGGTTAGACTTAGCTAAGGTAAGTGGTAGGTTTATTTTTGGGGTTCCACTGAGTTCTTTTTAAGTCTTTAGGGAGAATTGATAAGTACTCAAGTTAGATTTATTGAGGTGGGGTTTATTTCTTCTTCCCTTTTCTTTTATTCTCTTTATTGTTTTGGAGTAGGTTTGAACTACAAGTTGCTTTTATAAAATTCTAAAAATTTTGCAAAAATTACAGTGGCTTGTTACTGGTGTGTGTTTCTCTGTCTCAAATTTTGGGGATCAGAAAGTGAATAGTTTTCTCTGGACAAAATTATTAAATTCTAGGGCAGAAGGGGTGATTTGAACTACAACTATTATTTAACAGTGGGTCATCCTCCAAAACTCATTTTTGCTGGCTTTTAGGTGTTATAACATGGCTTGATACAGATATCTAATCATTAATACCTTTTAATTATTTTTCTATGGTTTTCTCAAGTTTCTAGCCAAATGGGTGCTTTCTACTACCACTATATTTGAAAAACATCAAACAACAGAGTTCTTATTTTTCATAGTTATTATTTTGTGCAAGAGCAATCATTCTGAAGTTTGGCTTCTTTTTGCTTAAGGGAAGGGGTGGTATGCATTATTTGAATTAATTGGCCTTTCTTTTAAATCATTAGCAAATGGTATGAGTTTGCTTCTTCTTCATGGGTTGGCATTTTTCTATGGTGGTTTATCTCATCATGGACTTAGCAAATTTTTGGTTGCCCATTATCACATTAATAGGGGTTGTTCATGATTTATTTGGAAAATGCTTTATTATCACTTTGTATTTATTTCCCTTACTTAAAAAGTTGGGCTGAGGTGCTCTGTATTTTTGTAGTGGGGCTCTGGTGGTTGTAAGTCCACTGGATTTTTATTATTCATTTTGGTTATAGTTTTGCCTCTCTAATAATTGATTTTCAGTCTATATAAGGCTAACTAAATCATTTTAATTAAAAACTGGTCCAAATTAATGGTCTCTGTAGTTTTCCTAAGTTCTCTGTTACATAAGTAAACTAGGAAAAATAATCTTAATCATTGTTCATTAATTTCTAATGCCCTTCTGATTTTCTCTAAGGTTTGGACAAAATAGCTTTAAATGAATAACTACATCATAATTTCTAATGCTGGGGTTCCTACTATTTTTAAACAGTGTCTAAATGAGGTTTAAACATCTACAAATTTTCTTAAGTTCAGCACAGAAGAAAAACTAATTTTCCTTAATTAAACAAGGTTTGGTGGGTTTCTGTTTTTAAAATCAAACTCTAAAATTTAGAACAGAAAGCATAGGGTTTATTATTTTTAAATGATAGTTCATAATATTCAGGAGCTAGCAAAATTGGTTTGACAACTTTTTATGAAGAATTCATCAAGTTATGGGTTTTCTAAGTTCTCTGGTCATTTAAAAAGAATAACATAATTGGTTTAAATGGAAATCCACTTTGCACTGGGGTCCCTGGCGGGTTTTTAAGTTTTCTTCGCGGATCAGTCCTTAAGCTACTATTCACATGCGTCACTGACGTTACAGAAAACCCCTCGGGTTCTACAAATCCTAACCCGAGGTCCTTCTTCTACCTTAAACAGTAACCGCGGCGGAAGAAAGGGCGGAGGGGCTTATCGACGGCGAGATTGCTCCGGTGAAGTGGTCGAGGACGTAGGGGAAGTCTCGGGGATCACAACGGTGTGCGGGACGCCGTCGGAGATGGCCGGAGTCGGTCGGTCCACGCGTGCAGGCGGGGATGCTCATCGGCGGCGAGGAGACCGGCCTGGTCACGGCGAGATAGTTCAATCAGATGGGTCAGGGAGGTCCACGGGATGCCAGAGAAGACATGAGTGCAAGGAATTGGGCGGAGACTCACTGGATAGCTCGGTCCACGCGCGGCGGCGGAAGACCGAAGTCCGGTGAGGTCGATCTCGGGCCTCCGGTGAAGTTTGGCCGGGTCCGAGGGCTTGGCAAGCTTCACGGGCTACTGGCGGAGCTAGCCGAAGCACTGGCTTGCCCAGAGGATGGCTGGAGTGGGCTGGCCACGATGGCCGAAGCTCTGGCGGCAATGGCGGGCGGAATTGAGCTCGCCGGAGCTAAGGAAAGTGGCTGGCCGGTGCTGGTGAGTGCGGGGCGAAGTGGGGCGCGCCTGGGAAGGCTTTATAGGCGCGGCGCGGTGCACGGGCGGTCGTGGACCAGCGAGTGCGCGCGGGCGTGCACTGGGAGGCGCGGTGCGCGAACGGGCGTGAACCGGGGATGTCAGCCACGGTCGAACACGTATTCCCGTTGCCTCTGCCCCTGTTCAAGCGCTGATTGGGAGCAAATCTTCGCGAATTTGGGCAAGATCGCTGTGAAGGATTTGTTCACCTGACCAAGCTTTGTCTTTTGTGTATGGACGTCGCGCGGTTTTAGGCTAGGGACAGGGAGTTGTAGCGTCACCAAGGTGCCAGTGTCAGAATGCCTGGTCCCGAGGTCAAGCTGCGCCAAAACCATGCCAAATGAATTTGGTTTGAGTTCAAACTTTTCCAGGATGTGTTCAAGGGAATTTGGCACGACTTTGATATTTGGATCTCCTGGCTTTGAGTTTCAAAAGCAGAGAACGCAGATGATCTTTGGGAAGAGGTCTGAAATTCAGAAATTCAGAAATCTGAATTTCTCTAAGGGTTCATAGATCAAGGGCTGATTTGGGGATTTATTTGAGTTATTTTGGCTAAGCTTTCTCAACCTTTCTTGTTGCTCAATAAATATACTTTAACTTATATAATTGGCTCAAGTCAACATTTTAAACTTTTCATTCCCTTTCTCTTATTTTTTTGAATTTTGCTCATGGGGCTCACTTAGGGTTTTTAATTAGGGTTGCACATTCTTACCTTTTCAAGGACTCAATTGTTTTGATCATGACACTTTTAAGTATATACTTGGTGACTTCTTTATTACTTAAGTTATTTTGATGCTCATGCTTACTTTGGTTCACATAAAATAATGGTTCTAGGTTTGGCATTTTGAGAGAAACCCTAGGTGACACTGGGGTGTCACAAAAGGACTTAGAGTGTGCTGAGAAATGGCACACCGGACACTGTCCAGTGTGCCACTGGACTGTCCGGTGAGCTAGCGGAGCAGCGGCTCCCTGTGTGCCAACGGTCGACTGCGCAGATGAACAGTGATGAACAGTGCCACGACAGAAGTCAGAACACAGAAGTTAGAGGTCACCGGACTGTCTGGTGCAGCAAAAAGACAAAGCGCTCCAACGGTCAACAGCTCCAAACCCTAACGGACGCACTGGCGTGGCGCGCACCGGACAGTGAATAGTGACTGTCCGGTGCGCCACTGTTGGTCCTTGTTCTCAGATGCTAAATACCAAGAACAAAGCAACATGATTGTTAACGATTAATGACCTTCGTCCTTCGGAGCATTATTCCCCTTAGGATATAATGATCTTAAGACGATGGCCATGAAGGACGTACCTTCATCATTTTAGTAAGCAGAAATGTAAACAGAGACATACGAAACACAAAGGGAATATGAATAATCATTTCAAGTCATTAGACTATTCATATTTTTTATTTTATATAAACATGAATAAACATCAACGATATTTATGTTACATTTGTACCTTCGGCTTGACAGAAGATAAAAATGTAGGAGTGGCGCGTGAGTGATTAAAAGTCAGCGTGAACAGTACGGTGTTACTGTTCATCTATTTATAGGCACGGGACGCAGCCCGGACAAAATTACATTCATGTCCTTGACATTTACTGTTGACCATAAAGCAAACTGTCGAGGACTAAACAGTCTTTTCCCCCTTAAGTTGGTTTCTCCTTTCACCATCATCAACGTGTTGAGCCGAAGCTTCTTCAGCTACAACTTCGGATCTAGCTTGTCCTTCGTTCAGACTGCACCTTCATACCACGCACACCTTCATCTCAAAGCCGAAACCTCCTGTAAAGGTCTATGTCATACTGAAAAACATGTTAGTTAAGTTTTTGAGGACCTTTGGAAGAGGAAGGCCCCAATAGTAGCCCCTCGTAGTATTAATTTGTTTTTGCGTTTAACAAATTCAGACTGCGACGTGAACGAAGGCCTTTAGCCGAAGGTCCGAAAAAACACCTTCCCTTCGCTAGAATAGCGAAAGTCAATGATATGTAGGGCCTGCCAAGTTACAATACGCTGGGCATATAAATAGGAATCCACAGCGATAGCATTTGTTGCGCCTTTCAATTGCTTGTGCTATTGTTTTCAAGCTTGAAATCTCTTGCTGTCAAATTTCGCTTGATTTGCGAGCTTCGTCATTTACACAAGTGCTCGTTAGACGCCTGAAGAGAAGAAGATGTCTGAGGAGAAGAAGGTTGTGGACCCTGCTCTAGCTGGGTTTTATGAAGCTATGGAAAAGACAAACACAGAAAAGATTACAAATGAAATATTAGCTGGGTTGACTGATGATTCTGATGATAGCGAGGACTTTGATGTGGAAAGCGGGAACGAGGATGCCGAAAATCGGCCCTGGCGGCCAAGTCATACTATCTTCGAAAAGTCATCCATCAAACAGAGTCAGATTGATGCCATGAAAGGAAGATATTTCTGAGATATGTCCATTGTGAGAGTTGGAGGGGATAGTGCCGCCCCTGCTCCTGCAGAAGATGAAGTTGTTGTTTATAGGAGCTTCAAGAAGGCAGGGCTTTGGTTCCCGTTAAGCAAATTCCTGGTTGAAGTGCTGAAGACCTTCGAAATTTTCCTTCATCAGATTACCCCTGAAGCCATTATTAGGATGGGGGTTTTTATTTGGGCGGTGAGGAGCCAAGGGCTAGAACCAAGCGCAAAGTGCTTCTGTAACATGCATGAGCTACTGTATGAGACGAAGGCCACTGGCAAGGAGCAATATCACAACAATTTCAGTTGCTATGGCTTCGTTCCTCGTTCTGATGTAAGTTATCCTGTTCCAAAATTTTGAAAAAGGTGGCCCAGGGCCTGGATGGAGGAATGGTTCTATGTAAAGAATAATCTGATTAAAAGGGAAGATATAAAGGGGATTATCCAATGCCCTATCTGGTCTCGCTTCGGCATCAGAAGGCCGGCTACTGCACTTGGGAACAATATCGAAGCCTGCCAGAAGGCTTTCAACAATGTTTGCGCCTTTATTGGCACAAGAGAGCTAGTTCAGGAGCACATAGCCTACAGAGTGTGGCCTCTCATGAATGACTGGGAGATGCCAAAGCAGACTGCTGCCGGGTCCAGTCAAGGTGGTTTGGTTTACTTGAAATACTCCTTCAAATATAGAGACCAGTTTGACGAGTCGAATGATGACTGGCTAACCTGTGTTGAGGCGACTAGCGATGACTTGCTTGGGGCGTACACGAGAGCCAAAGATGATGCGATGATCTTAGCCTTCGGAGGACGAGGCAAGAAAAGATTGAACAGAGTTTTTGATGTTATCGGCTTCGTGTACCCGGACTACACCTATCCCTCGCGAAAGCAGGGAAAGAAAAGGAAAAATGCCGCTTCGGCTATCTCTATTGTGCCGAAAGGCAAAAATATTAAGGTTTTAACGCACCAACCTAGGTATATTGAAACGGCTACGGTGCCGAAGCTTGGTGAAAGGACACCTTCCGTCGCGGAGCCAGGACAGTCTGCTCTTGCCGGCTGAAGCGCCGAAGAATCGGTAGAAGTACCAAAGGTTCCTGCAACCGGATCGGCCGAAGCGCCGAAACATACTGCCGAAGCTAAAGGAAAGGCATCCGAAGAGCCAGATCGAGAAAAAACGGCAGGACCACAAAAAATCTTAAGTCCGCCACCGAAGCTAGAATTGCCAAAGGTGTCAAAAGCTCCTGCAATAACTCCCAAGAGGAGGAGGATGGAAAGCGTACTAGACGCTGTTATGGAGTCAACAAGGGCATTAACTCCTACCCCTGCAAAGAAGGTTGCCGAAGATGTTACAGCTCGTGTTGAAGCCGAAGCTGAGCCCTCAATGCCCACTGAGTCAGTGCATGCTGGTACTGAGCAGAGAACTGAACAAGAATCTTCAGATGCTGGCTTAGCTCTAGAGAAAAAAGACGCGTCCAAAAAAGTTAAATCTTCTCTTCTCGAAGCACCCTCCGAAGATCTTGACTTTATTATACGACATGCTTTGGGTAAAAGGTTGTCTGAAGAAGAAATCGCGGAAGCCAAACACTACGCCCGGGAATTGAAGTACCCGAAGGGGGCCCTAGTGTATGATGGCACCGATGAAGACGATTTTCTATACTGTCTCCCGGATAACAAGGAAATATCTGTATGCCGGGAGATGGCGAAGAACATGGGGTTTCTGAAGCTTGAAGTTGGCCTTTCTGCCATGTCAATGGATGACCTCGCAGACAGCCTTGCGTACAACAGTTTGAAGGTACGAAGTTATGGACTTATAAATAGATTATCTTTTGTCTTTTATTCTCGTGCTAATCCTTTATCTCCCTTCTTTTTACAGGGCTTAATTCTTAGCAACGCTCTGAAGGCGCAGAAAAATGCTGAGGATGAAAGCTGTAAGATAGTGCTTAGCAACCTTCGGTTGGAAGTTATCAGACTGAGGAACGAAGCTGCAGAAAAAGACAAGATCCTGCTTTCCTTAGTGGATAGAGTGAAGAAAGACGAAGCAAAATTTAATGCTCAATCCGAAGCCCATAAGGCCGAAGTTGAGAACCTTCAGAAAAAACTTGCTGAGGCTAATGAAAATTTTGAAGTTGCAAAAGTGAAGCAAGAAATAAGTGAATGGTCGAATGCTAGGCTAGAAAAGAATGTTGAGGAGCTTCGTGAATCCAAGGAGAGATGCTTTGAGAAATCCTTGGATTGCGTAAGAAAATTGAAAACCAGCTTTGCCAAGGTGGGTGCGTATTCTTCAGAAGAAAAATTCATTTGAGGTGACCCCGAGGGAGTCATTGATTGGATAAGTGAAGAAGTCGAAGCCTTTGAAGAGATCCTTAGTGATCGTGGGGATATTTGTGCCTTCACTGGCGCTCGAGGGGTTGCAGCAATTCTGAAGAAGGCTGGTTGTGACCATGTTAAAGCTGCGGCCCAGACCGAAGCCGCCTTCTCCACAGACGACACGAAGGACCCCTGGGTCGAAGCCACTTTGGTGGGCGGGAAGTTTTATTCCGATGTCTGGGTGAATGGTGGCCGAGTAATGGTCAACGAAATTATAAAGAAGAATGAAAAAGAAACCCATGATGCTCGATAAGAAGCTAAGCGAGCCGAAGAAGCTACCGAGCGCGCAAGGCGTATAGGTATTATTATTGAATTCATGTTTCGGTGTTTATTTTCTAGCTTCGGACTAACGATTTGCTTAATACAGCTGAACTCTCACCGCTACCCAAGATATACGACCCCCAAGCTGATCCCGTTATGAAAGAGGCATTGGATTTGATGAGTGTTGCCAATACCATCATCGACGAAGTCATCTATAGACTGTTGAATGAGGTCGCCGAAAAAATTCTCAAAGAAGACTAGGCTTTTGTTGTAATGATACAATGTAACATTTGTGTATGAGACAATTAACAAACATGTAAATTAATGTAATATATTTGTTTGCGATGCATGAAATTTACGCACATACCATTTTTGAGCCTTCGGCGAAAAAACACCTTCCCTTCTTTTCATGCTTCGTAAAGAAAGAAACCCTTTTATGGAAAATCTGTTGTGTGGTACTGTTGTCAACGGACTTTCCTGGTAAAATTGTATTTGCCAAAGGTTTGCTTCGTGCCTCAGCACACTTTCGTTCAAGTTATTGCTAAAGATTTTCTTCGTGCTCAGTCTGCTGTTGATGCGATATGATGTATGATGTAATGCTATGCGGAATGATGCGATGATATGATGCAACATGATGTTTATGCTGAAGACACACGCCCACACTGAAACACTCAAGACTCTGCATCCCCTTAGGTACGTCTTTGGAGTCTTTAAGCTCTGCATCCCCTTAGGAACGACTTTGGAGCTTCTTCACCTTATATTTCGGTGGTATTTAAGCTCTGTATTTCCTTAGGAATGACTTTGTAACTTCTTCACCTTCTATTTCGGTGGTATTTAAGCTCTGCATCCCCTTAGGAACGACTTTGGAGCTTCTTCACATTCTATTTCGGTGGTATTTTTGGCTCTGCATTCCCTTAAGAACGACTTCTGAGCTTCGGAACTTACTCTGCGCTCCCTTAGGAACGACTTCTGTAGATTTGGAACTTACTCTGCGCTCCCTTAGGGGCGGCTTTTGTAGCTTTGGAACTTACTCTGCGCTCCCTTAAGAACGGCTTTTGTAGCTTTGGAAGTTTGTTATGAGGAAGCATTTTACTCAATGATACGGGCACAATTATTACATGAAATCAGAATTCAGTCCTTCGTGACTTGTTTGTCATACAACAAAAATAAAATGACAGAAAAGATAAAGATACACCAAGGGTAGGATATTCTTTAGTAGATGTGCTTGGATTCAGGCATAGTGCTATTGACTATGCGAGCTTCGGACTCCTCCCGAAAATCACACTGCTGTTGAGCGTGCTGGTGCCCTTCTGGCTGCTGGCTTCGGGTCAGAGTAGGTGGTAGCGGTGGTGGTGGTAGCTGGGCCCAGAAAGCTTGAGAGTGGCTTGCCGAAGCGATAGAGGCCGTAGGCTGTTGATTACCTACGTACTCTGGGACATAGGGAGAATAGCATGAAGCACTATGTAGGACCTGCTTCGGCTGATTCTGTCGTGCCTCAGCTTCGGCAATCTCTTTTTGCTTCTGAATTGTAACTTGGCATGTTCTTGTGTTGTGGCCTTTGTCTTCACCGCAGAATAAGCAAAATAATCTTCTGGCTGATCTCCGTATCTGCCTCCGAAGCTTCTGCCCCCTCTGACTCTTGGGGCTGGTGGCCTGAAGGAGCTTTGTTGTGGCTCTGATGACTAAGAGCTGTGTTGTTGCCTTTGGGGTTGACTTCCTCTATCATCACTTGGATTGGCATTATGGATTGACCTAACATGCCTGGGGTGAATTCTTCCTCCGAAGCCCCTGGCCATCTCAGAAAACCTGTATGCTTCCTCCCTTCTTTGGCGGAAATCATTATCGGCCAGGATGTGCTCATCCATCTTCTGAAGGAGCTTCTCTAGGGTTTGTGGGGGCTTCCTAGCAAAATATTGAGTTGTAGATCCTGGCCGAAGCCCCTTGATCATGGCCTCAATGACAATTTCATTGGATACCTTAGGCGCTTGTGCTCTCAAACGCAGGAACCTTCGGACATACGCCTGAAGGTACTCCTCATGGTCTTGCGTGCACTGAAACAAAGCCTGAGCAGTCGCCAACTTCGTCTGAAAGCCTTGGAAGCTAGTGACTAACATATCCTTGAGCTTCTGCCATGATGTGATTGTCCCTGGCTGAAGAGAAGAGTACCAAGTTTGTGCTACGCTTTTGACTGCCATGACAAAGGATTTCGCCATAACTGCAGTATTGCCCCCATATGAAGATATGGTTGCTTCGTAGCTCATCAGGAACTGCTTCAGGTCTGAGTGCACATCATACATAGGAAGCTGAGGTGGCTAGTATGATGGGGGCCATGGGGTAGTGAAAGTCGCCTAGAGGGGGGTGGATAGGCGAAAACTAAAATTTATAACTTTAAACACACTACAAGTCGGGGTTAGCGTTAGAATAAAATCCGAGTCCGAGAGAGAGGGGGAAAAACAAATCAACTAAGAAATAGAGCGGATGACACAGTGATTAGTTTCACCGAGGTTCAGTTCTAAAGAACCTAGTCCCCGTTGAGGTGGTCACAAAGACCGGGTCTCTTTCAACCCTTTCCCTCTCTCAAACGGTCACTTAGACCGAGTGAGGCTTCTTCCTTAATCTCACGGGTCACTTAGACCCTGCAAGGATCACCAAATAATTGGTGTCTCTTGCCTCGCTTACAAAACACTTGAGAGTAAGAGAAAGAAAAGAAAGCCAAGCCAAGCAAACAAGAGCAACAAGGAACACAAAGAATCCTCTCACAAGTCCTAATGTGCTAGAGTTGAATTTGAGACTTTGAGCGGATCGATCACTTGAATTGTGTCTTTGGAGTGAAGTGTATTGCTCTTGTATTGAATGCACTAATGTGAATGCTTGGATGGTTGAAGTGGAGGTGGTTGGGGGGTATTTATAGCCCTCAACGACCAAAATTACCGTTGGGGGTGGCTGCTGTCGATGGGCACATCGGACAGTCCGGTGCACCACCGGACACTGTCCGGTGCGTCAGCCACGTCACCCAATCATTAGGGTTCTGACGCAGTCCACCATTGGAGCGCTGACTTCTGGTGGCACCGGACAGTCCAGTGCCGCACCGGACACGCACTGTTCACTGTCTGGTGCGCCTCTGACCTCTGCTCTGACTTCTGCCGCGAACTGTAGCGCTGTCAGGGCACTATGCAGTCGACCGTTGCGCTGTTAGCTGTTGCTCCGCTTGGTGCACCGGACAGTCCGGTGGCACACCGGACAGTCCGGTGAATTATAGCGAAGCGGCGTCTGAGAAACCCGAAGCTGAAGAGTTCGCATCTGTACGGTCCTGGTGCACCGGACACTGTCCGGTGTGCCACTCGACAGTCCGGTGCGCTAGACCAGGGCACTTCTTCGATTTATTTTGCTCCTTTCTTTTTGAACCCTAACTTGATCTTTTATTGGTTTGTGTTGAACCTTTATGCACCTATGGAATATATAATCTACAGCAAACTAGTTAGTCCAATTATTTGTGTTGGGTATTCAACCACCAAAATTATTTATAGGAAAAGGTTAACCTTATTTCCCTTTCAATCTCCCCCTTTTTGGTGATTGATGCCAACACAAACTAAAGCAAATATATAAGTGCAGAATTGAACTAGTTTGCATAAGGTAAGTGCATAGGTTGCTTAGAATTAAACCAATTTAGTTTTACTAGATATGCATGGTTTGCTTTCTTTTATTTAACATTTTGAACCACGCTTGCACCACTTGTTTTGTTTTAGCAAATTCTTTTGGAAAATCTTTTCAAAGTCTTTTTGCAAATAGTCAAAGGTGTATGAATAGAATTGCAAAAAGCATTTTCAAGATTTGAAATTTTCTCCCCCTGTTTCAAATGCTTTTCCTTTGACTAAAACAAAACTCCCCCTGAATGAAAATCTCCTCTTAGCTTTTCAAGAGGGTTTTAATAGATACCAATTGGAACTTATACTTAGATACTAGATTTGAGATTCTATCCTTAAATAAACAAATTGAAAATATCATTTTGAAATATGCCAATTAAAATTCTCAAAAGTACAATTTTTAAAATTAGGTGGTGGTGCGGTCCTTTTGCTTTGGGCTAATACTCTCTCCCCCTTTGGCATTAATCGCCAAAAACGGAGACTTTGGAAGCCCATGAACTTTCTCCCCTATTGGTAAATGATATATGAGTGAAGATTATTCCAATTTGGAGAGTGATGTGGAGTGACGGCGAAGGGTAAATGATACCGATAGAGTGGAGTGGAAGCCTTGTCTTCGCCGAAGACTCCATTTCCCTTTCAATCTATGACTTAGTAGAAATGTACTTGAAAACACATTAGTCATAGCCTTGGTACATAAATAATAAAAATTATGCATTTGTACCAAAATGAAAGAGATATGATCAAAGGTATATAAATGAGATATGTGTGCAATGTTTCAATCAAAATTCCGAGAATCAAGAATGTTTAGCTCATTCCTAAGTTTGGTAAAGGTTTTCTCATCTAATGGTTTGGTGAAGATATCGGCTAATTGTTCTTTGGTGCTAACATAAGCTATCTCGATATCTCCCCTTTGTTGGTGATCCCTCAGAAAGTGATATCGAATGTCTATGTGCTTAATGCGATTGTGTTCAACGGGATTATCCGCCATGTGGATTGCACTCTCATTATCACATAGGAGAGGGACTTTGCTCAATTTGTTGCCATAGTCCCTGAGGGTTTGCCTCATCCAAAGTAATTGCGCACAACAATGGCCTGTGGCAATATACTCGACTTCGGCGGTAGAAAGAGCTACTGAGTTTCGTTTCTTTGAAGCCCAAGGCACCAGGGATCTTCCCAGAAACTGACAAGTCCCTGATGTGCTCTTCCTATCAATCTTACACTCTGCCCAATCAGCATCTGAATATCCTATTAAATCAAAGGTGGATCCCTTGGGGTACCAAAAACCAAACTTAGGAGTATAAACTAAATATCTCATGATTCTTTTCACGGCCCTAAGGTGAACTTCCTTAGGATCGGCTTGGAACCTTGCACACATGCATACAGAAAGCATAATATCCGGTCGAGATGCACATAAATAGAGTAAAGTTCCTATCATCGACCGATATACCTTTTGATCTACCAATTTACCTCCCGTGTCGAGGTCGAGATGCCCATTGGTTCCCAAGGGTGTCTTGATGGGCTTGGCATCCTTCATTCCAAACTTGTTAAGAATGTATTGAATGTACTTCGTTTGGCTGATGAAGGTGCCCTCTTGGAGTTGCTTGACTTGAAATCCTAGGAAATACTTCAACTCTCCCATCATAGACATCTCAAATTTTTGAATCATGATCCTACTAAACTCTTCACAAGTAGATTTGTTAGTAGACCCAAATATGATATCATCAACATAAATTTGGCATACAAACAAATCTTTTGCAATGGTTTTAGTAAAGATAGTAGGATCGGCTTTTCCGACTTTGAAGCCATTAGTGATAAGGAAATCTCGCAGGCATTCATACCATGCTCTTGGGGCTTGCTTGAGCCCATAAAGCGCTTTTGAGAGTTTATATACATGGTTAGGGTAGTTACTATTTTCAAAGCCAGGAGGTTGCTCAACATAGACCTCTTCTTTGATTGGTCCATTGAGGAAGGCACTTTTCACATCCATTTGATAAAGCTTAAAGCCATGGTAAGTAGCATAGGCAAGTAATATACAAATTGACTCAAGCCTAGCTATGGGTGCATAGGTTTCATCGAAATCCAAACCTTTGACTTGTGAATATCCCTTGGCCACAAGTCAAGCTTTGTTCCTTGTCACCACACCATGCTCATCTTGCTTATTGCGGAATACCCATTTGGTACCTACAATATTTTGGTTGGGATGTGGAACTAAATGCCATACCTCATTCCTTGTGAAGTTGTTGAGCTCCTCTTGCATAGCCAACACCCAATCCGAATCTCTTAGTGCGTCCTCCACCCTGTATGGCTCAATAGAGGACACAAAAGAGTAATGTTTACAAAAATGAGCGACACGAGATCGAGTGGTTACCCCCTTATGAATATCGCCAAGGATGGAGTTCACGGGGTGATCTCTTTGAATTGCTTGGTGGACTCTTGGGTGTGGCGATCTTTGACCCTATATCTCTTGATCATCTTCCTTGTCTTGATCAACTTCATCTCCCTCTTGATCATTATCCTCCTCTTAAGGTGGCTCATCTTCTTTATCTTCATTTTCATTGTCTTGAGCCTGATCCTTGTCTTGGGTTGGTGGAGATGCTTGATTGGAAGATGTCGGTTGATCTTGTGCTTGTGTAGGCTCTTTGGATTTCTTAGGACACACATCCCCAATGGACATGTTCCTTAGTGCGATGCACGGAGCCTCTTCATCATCTAGTTCATCAAGATCAACTTGCTCCACTTGGAGCCATTAGTCTCATCAAACACAATGTCACAAGAAACTTCAACTAATCCAGTGGATTTCTTGAAGACTCTATATGCCCTTGTGTTTGAGTCATAACCAGGTAAAAAGCCTTCTACAGCCTTAGGAGCAAATTTAGAATTTCTACCTCTTTTAACAAGTATAAAACATTTGCTTCCAAAGACTCTAAAATATGAAACATTAGGCTTTTACCGGTGAGGAGTTCATATGATGTCTTCTTGAGGATTCGGTGAAGATACAACCGGTTGATGGAGTAGCAGGCGGTGTTAATCACCTCAGCCCAAAACCTGTCCGGTGTCTTGTACTCATCAAGCATGGTCCTTGCCATGTCCAATAGAGTTCTATTCTTCCTCTCCACTACACCATTTTGTTGAGGTGTGTAGGGAGAAGAGAACTCATGCTTGATGCCCTCATCCTCAAGAAAGCCTTCTATTTGAGAGTTCTTGAACTCCGTCACGTTGTCACTTCTTATCTTCTTGATCCTTAATCCGAACTCATTTTGAGCCCGTCTCAAGAATCCCTTTAAAGTCTCTTGGGTTTGAGATTTTTCCTGCAAAAAGAATGCCCAAGTGAAGCGAGAATAATCATCCACAATTACAAGACAGTACTTACTCCCGCCGATGCTTAGTAAGCTATCGGGCCGAATAAATCCATGTGGAGTACCTCCAGTGGCCTGTCCGTTGTCATGATGTTTTTGTGTGGATGATGGGTACCAACTTGCTTTCCTGCTTGACATGCGCTACAAACCCTATCTTTCTCAAAATGAACATTTGTTAGTCCCAAAATGTGCTCTCCCTTTAGAAGCTTATGAAGATTCTTCATCCCAACATGGGCTAGTTGGCGATGCCAGAGCCAACCCATATTAGGGTGTGTTTGGTTTGACTTTTGGCTTTGGCTTTTGCCTCCATAAAAGCTAAAAGCCCACCAAAGGGCTGGACCCAGGAAGCAGCTTTTTGTAAAAGCCGACTTTCTCGTAGTGCAAATCTAAAAGCACATCTGGACATGCTTTTAGTGGCTTTTCGGATGGAACTATGAAAACATATATCGAAGAATTTTTAACGACTTTTAGTGGTTTCCACCAAACGGTTTTTAGCTTTTTAACAGCTTGCAGCCTACAACAGCTTTTTCCACAGCTCACAGCCCACAACAACTTTTTTCACAGCCACAGCCCAACCAAACAGACCCTTAGTCTTAGCAATTAAGCAAGTATCGAGTTTAGCTTTGTTAAAATCAACTAAGTATAGCTGACCCTCTAATACTCCCTTAAATGCTATTGAATCATCACTTCTTCTAAAGACAGTAACACCTATATCCGTAAAAGACTATTATAGCCCATTTTGCATAATTGAGAAACGGAAAGCAAATTGTAATCTAAAGAATCTACAAGAAAAACATTGGAAATGGAATGGTCAGGTGATATAGCAATTTTACCAAGTCCTTTGACCAAACCTTGATTTCCATCCCCGAATGTGATAGCTCTTTGGGGATCTTCATTTGTCTCGTAGGAGGAGAACATCCTTTTCTCCCCTGTCATGTGGTTTGTACATCCGCTATCAATGATCCAACTTGAGCCCCCGGATGCATAAACCTACAAAACAATTTAGGCCTTGTTCTTAGGTACCCAAACAGTCTTGGGTCCTTTTACGTTAGAAACAAGCACCTTGGGTACCCAAACACAAGTCTTTGACCTTTTGTGTTTGCCCCCAACATATTTGGCAACTACTTTGCCTGATTTGTTAGTTAAAACATAAGAAGCATCAAAAGTCTTAAATGAAACATTGGGTTCATTTGATGCAGTAGGAGTTTTCTTTTTAGGCAATTTAACATGGGTTGATTGCTTAGAGCTAGAAGCCTCATTCTTATACATAAAAGCATGGTGTGAAACATTATGAGGTTTTCTAGCATGAATTCTCCTAATCTTATGCTCAGGATAACCAGCAGGATATAAAATGTAACCCTCGTTATCCTGAGCCATGGGAGCCTTGCCCTTAACAAAATTAGACAATCTTTTAGGGGCATTAAGCTTGACATTGCTTCCATGTTGGAAACCAATGCCATCCTTAATGTCAGGGCGTCTCCCATTATAGAGCATACTTCTAGCAAATTTAAATTTTTCATTCTCTATCTCATGCTCATTGATTGTAGCAGTTAGTTGAGCTATATGATCATTTTGTTGTTTAATTAAAGCAAGGTGATCATGAATAGCATCAACATTAATATCTCTACATCTAGTACAAAATGGTGACATGATCAATAGTAGATGTAGAGGGTTTGTAAGATTTTAATTCCTCTATCTTAGCATGTAATGTAGCATTCTCATCTCTAAGACAGGAAATAGAATCATTGCAAACATTTAAATCTCTAGACTTGGAAATTAAACTTGCATTCTTAGTTTTAAGGGTAGAAATTGATTCATTCAATTTATCAATCTTAGCAAGTAAACTAGCATTTTCATCTCTAATATTGGCAATTGAATCATGGCAAACATTTGATTTTTCAACCTCAGCAATTAAACTAACATTCTCAGTTCTAAGGTTGGAAATAGTGTCATGGCAGATGCTAAGCTCCTTAGTCATTCACATTTTTCAATTTCCTGGGCATAAGCATTTTTAACTTTAATATGTTTTTTGTTTTCCTTAATAAGGAATTCCTCTTGACTGTCCAAGAGTTCATCCTTCTCATGAATAGCACCTATCAATTCATTAAATTTTTCTTTCTGTTGCAAGTTAAGGTTGGTAAAAAGGGTACGCAAATTATCTTCATCATCACTAGAGCTACCCACATCACTAGATGTTGTATATTTAGTGGAGGCTCTAGATTTTACCTTCTTCCTTTTGTCGTCCTTTGCCATGAGGCACTTGTGGCCGACGTTAGGGAAGAGGAGACCTTTGTTGACGGCAATGTTGGCGGCATCCTCATCGGAGGAGGAGTCGGTGGAGCTCACGTCGGAGTCCCATTCCCGACGCACGTGGGCATCGCCACCCTTATTCTTGTAATATTTCTTCTTCTCCTTCTTCCCTCTCTTGTCGTCGCCCCTATCACTATCACTAGAAATAGGACATTTTGCAATAAAATGATCGGGCTTACCACACTTGTAGAACACCCTTTTGGAACGGGGCTTGTAGTCTTTCCCCTTCCTTTGGTTGAGGATTTGGCGAAAGCTCTTGATGATGATCGCCATCTCCTCGTTGTCGAGCTTGGAGGCGTCGATGGGGAGCCTACTTGATGTAGACTCCTCTTTCTTCTCCTCCGTCGCTTTGAATGCGACGGGTTGCACCTCGGGTGTGGAGGTGCCGCCTTGCTCCAAGTTGATGATTTGTTTGGAGCCTTTGATCATCAACTCAAAGCTCACAAACTTCCCTATAACTTCCTCGAGAGGCATTAGTTTATATCTAGGATCACCACGTATTAATTGAACTTGAGTAGGATTACAAAATACGAGGGATCTTAGAATAACCTTGACTATTTCATGGTCATCCTATTTGGTGCTCCCGAGGTTGCGCACTTGATTCACCAAGGTCTTGAGCCGATTGTACATGGCTTGTGGCTCCTCTCCTTGGTTGAGGACGAAACGACCGAGCTCCCCCTCGATCGTCTCCCGTTTGGTGATCTTGGTCACCTCATCTCCCTCGTGTGCGGTCTTGAGCACGTCCCAAATCTCTTTGGCGCTCTTCAACCCTTGCACGTTATTATACTCCTCTCGACATAGAGAGGCGAGGAGTATAGTAGTGGCTTGGGAGTTGAAGTGCCAGATTTGGGCAACCTCATCCGAGTCGTAGCCTGCGCTCCATACTCAACAATGTCCCATATACTTGCGTGGAGTGAGGTTAGATGATGCCTCATTTTATAACTCCACATACAATAGTCTTCACCATCAAAAACCGGTGGTTTGCCTAATGGGACAGAAAGTAAAGGAGTGCGTTTAGAAATGCAAGGATAGCGTAAGGGGATCTTACTAAACTTCTTGCGCTCTTGGCGCTTAGAAGTGACGGACGCGACGTCGGAGCCGGAGGTGGAGGGCGATGAAGAATCGGTCTCGTAGTAGACCACTTTCTTCATCTTCTTCTTCTTGTCGCCACTCCAATGCGACTTGACGCGGGGAGGTGATTCCTCCCTTCCTTTGGCGCCGGACTCCTTTGATGGAGCCTTCCCGTGGCTTGGGCCTGTTTCCATTTCCCTCTTGGTGGATCCTCACGACATCACTTCGAGTGGTTAGACTCTAATGAAGTATCGGGCTCTGATACCAATTGAAAGTCGCCTAGAGGGGGTGGATAGGCGAAAACTGAAATTTACAAATTTAAACACACTACAAGCCAGGGTTAGCGTTAGAATAAAATCCGAGTCCGAGAGAGGGGGAAAACAAATCAACCAAGAAAAGAGCGGATGACACGGTGATTTGTTTTACCCAGGTTCAGTTCTAAAGAACCAAGTCCCCGTTGAGGTGGTCACAAAGACCGGGTCTCTTTCAACCTTTTCCCTCTCTCAAACGGTCACTTAGACCGAGTGAGGCTTCTTCCTTAATCTCACAGGTCACTTAGACCCTGCAAGGATCACCACACAATTGGTGTATCTTGCCTCGCTTACAAAGCAGTTGAGAGTTAGAGAAAGAAAAGAAAGCCAAGCCAAGCAAATAAGAGCAACAAGGAACACAAAGAATCCTCTCACAAGTCCTAATGTGCTAGAGTTGAATTTGAGACTTTGAGCGGATCGATCACTTGAATTGTGTCTTTGGAGTGAAGTGTATTGCTCTTGTATTGAATGCACTACTGTGAATGCTTGGATGGTTGAAGTGGAGGTGGTTGGGGGGTATTTATAGCCCTCAACCACCAAAACAACCGTTGGGGTGCCTGTTGTTGATGGGCGCATCGGACAGTCCGGTGCACCACCGGACACTGTCCGGTGCGCCAGCCACGTCACCTAACCGTTAGGGTTCTGACGCAGTCGACGGTTGGAACGCTGACTTCTGGTTGCACCAGATAGTCTAGTGCCGCACCGGACAGGCACTATTCACTGTCCGGTGCGCCTCTGACCTCTGCTCTGAATTCTGTCGCGAACGGTAGCACTGTTAGGGCACTGTGCAGTCGACCGTTGCGCTGTTAGCCATTGCTCCGCTTGGTGCACCGGACAGTCCGTTGAATTATAGCGAAGCGGCGTCTGAGAAACCCGAAGCTGAAGAGTTCGCATCTGTACGGTCCTGGTGCACCGGACACTGTCCGGTGCGCCAGACCAGGGCACTTCTTCGGTTTCTTTTGCTCCTTTCTTTTTGAACCCTAACTTGATCTTTTATTGGTTTGTGTTGAACCTTAATGCACCTGTGGAGTATATAATCTACAACAAACTAGTTAGTCCAATTATTTGTGTTGGGCATTCAACCACCAAAATTATTTATAGGAAAAGGTTAACCCTATTTCCCTTTCAGGTAGCCTGCAATTCTGCTGCCAAAGGAGAAGCATCATCGAAAGCAAAATTGCCATGATGAAAATCACCATACCATTCATCATAATTATGTGAATTCTCTTGATGAAGCTCCCTGTCCTGGGGCCTTCGGTCTTGGTCATCCTGTGTGAGGTGACGCATTTCTTCGGTGGCCTCATCAATCTTCCTCTGGAGATCAGCGAGTCGAAGCATTTTCTCTCGCTTCTTTTGAACTTGTTGGCGGATAGCTTCGAGGTCCCTGATTTCTTGGTCCAGTTCCTCCTCCTGAGGTGTTGGACTGGTAGCCTTCCTCTTCTGGCTCCTAGCTTCGCGTAACGTCTCCTAATTAACGTCCAGTGGCTGCAGTGCAGCCCCTGGCCCGGCTGTCTTCTTCGGCGGCATGACGATGGTCGATGCTTGCCGAAGGTGGTCGGATGAGTTTACCGGAGGTGGGCGCCAATGTTGATCCTTGTTCTCAGATGCTAAATACCAAGAACAAAGCAACATTATTGTTAACGATTAATGACCTCCTTTGATATCCTGGCCCCTGGGATGGGATGTCCTGGCCCAAGGCTTAATAGAATTAATAGTGTAATCATACCAACAAGGTGCATCTTCTTTTTCGGAAGCCTATCTCGAAAGAACCTTCAAGTTAAGCGTGCTTGGCTTGGAGCAATTTGGGATGGGTGACCGACCGGGAAGTTTTCTCGGGTGTGCATGAGTGAGGACAAAGTGCGCACAAAACACTCGTGTTGGTCTGTGGGGACAATATATGATCCTAGAGAGCTGCCAGGAGTAAGTACCGCCGGTCCAGGGATTGGACGGGGTGTTACAAGTGGTATCAGAGCCGACCCTCGCGGTTTCACGGGCGTGTGTGGGCTAGGGGGTTCGGGTATATGGCGCATGGCGCATGTGGGCCCGGAGTGGTCACATGGCATGGCATATGACGGCACTAGACATACAGACGTGGCCAAGAGGGGAGGTTCCTGGATTGGGGTTGACCGACGAGGACGTCGGTCTTCTAAGGGGGGGTGGATTGTGATATCCTGGCCCCTGGGATGGGATGTCCTGGCCCAAGGCTTAATAGAATTAATAGTGTAATCATACCAACAAGGTGCATCTTCTTTTTCGGAAGCCTATCTCGAAAGAACCTTCAAGTTAAGCGTGCTTGGCTTGGAGCAATTTGGGATGGGTGACCGACCGGGAAGTTTTCTCGGGTGTGCATGAGTGAGGACAAAGTGCGCACAAAAGACTCGTGTTCGTCTGTGAGGACAATATATGATCCTAGAGAGCTGCCAGGAGTAAGTACCGCCGGTCCAGGGATTGGACGGGGTGTTACACCACTGTCCTTCGGAGCATTATTTCCCTTAGGATATAATGATCTTTCGACGAAGGCCATGAAGGACGTACCTTCATCATTTTAGTAAGCAGAAATGTAAACATAGACATACGAAACACAAAGGGAATATGAATAATCATTTCAAGTCATTAGACTATTCATATTTTTTATTTTATATAAACATGAAAAAACATCAATGATATTTATGTTACATTTGTACCTTCGGCTTGACAGAAGATGAAAATGTAGGAGTGGCGCGTGAGTGATTACAAGTCAGCGTGAACAGTACGGTGTTACTGTTCATCTATTTATAGGCACGGGACGCAGCCCGGACAAAATTACATTCATGTCCTTGATATTTACTGTTGACTATAAAGCAAACTGTCGAGGACTAAACAGTCTTTTCCCCCTTAAGTCGGTTTCTCCTTTCACCATCATCAACGTGCTGAGCCGAAGCTTCTTCAGCTACAGCTTCAGAGCTAGCTTGTCCTTCGTTCAGATTGCACCTTCATACCACACACACCTTCATCTCAAAGGCAAAACCTCATGTAACGGTCTATGTCATACTGAAAAACATGTTAGTTTAGTTTTTGAGGACCTTCGGAAGAGGAAGGCCCCCAACAGCCACCGGACTGTCCGGTGCGCCAATCACCAGCAGACTTTGCCAACGGCTAGGAAGTAGTTGGGGGCTATAAATACCCCCCAACCACCTCATTCAAAGCCATCCAAGCATTTTGAATTCAACATTCGCAAAAGACTAGACTCCAAGACACATTCAATAGATCAAAATCCTCTCCAAGTCTCAAAATCAACTCCACCGTTAGTAACTTGAGTGAGAGAGTTCTTGTGTTCATTTGTGCTCTTGTCGCTTGGATTGCCTTTCTTCCTTTCTCATTCCAATTCTTAAGTGCTTTGTAAAACTAAGCAAGAGACACCAAGTGTGTAGTGGTGCTTGCGGGGTCTTAGTGACCCATGTGATTAAGAGAAGGCTCACTAGGTCTAAGTGATCGTTTGAGAGAGAGGGAAAGGGTTGAAATAGACCCGGCCTTTGTGGCCTCCTCAACGGGGATTTGGCAAGTTTGTGAGCTTTGAACTTATGATCAAAGACTCCAAACACATTGTCAACTTGGAGCAAGGCGCCACCTCTACACCCGAGGTGCAACCTGTTGCATTCAAAGCAATGGAAGAAAAGAAGGAGGAGTCTACACCAAGTAGGCTTCCAATTGATGCCTCCAAGCTCGACAACTAGGAGCTGGCTCTTATTATTAAGAGCTTTCGTCAAATCCTCAAGCAAAGGAGGGGGAAGGACTACAAGCCTTGCTCCAAAAGGGTGTGCTAGCGATGTGGTAAGTATGGTCACTTTATTGCTAAATGTCCATATTCTAGGGAAAGTGATAGGGACGAAGACAAGAAAGGAAAGAAGGAGAAGAAGAGATACTATAAGAAGAAGGGCGGCGAGGCGCACATGGGGCGAGAATGGGACTCCGATGAGAGCTCCACCGACTCCTCCTCCGACGAGGACGCCGCCAACATCGCTGTCAACAAGGGACTTCTCTTCCCCAATATCGGCCACAAGTGTCTCATGGCTAAGGACGGTAAGAAGAAGAAGGTATACTCTAGAGCCACCCCTAAATATACTACATCCGATGATGAGGGTAGCTCTAGCGATAATGAAGATGATTTAATTTCTCTCTTTGCCAACCTTAACATGGACCAAAAGAAAAAATTGAATGAATTAATTGAAACCATTAACGAGAAGGATGATCTCTTGGAATGCCAAGAGGACTTGCTCGTTAAGGAAAATAAAAATTAGTTAAATTGAAAAATGCTTATGCTCTTGAGGTAGAAAAATGTGAAAATTTGTCTAGAGAGCTTAGCATTTGCAATGATTCAATTTCATGTCTTGGAGATGAGAATGCTAGTCTAAATGCTAAGATTGATGAATTGAATGTTTGCAAACCATCTACATCTACTGTCGAGCATGTTTCCATTTGCACTAGATGTAGAGATATAAATGTTGAAGCTATTGATGATCACATTGCTAGGATTAAAGAACAAAATGATCATATAGCCAAATTAAATGCTAAAATTGCTGAGCATGAACTAGAAAATAGAAAATTTAAATTTGCTAGAAGCATACTCTATAATGGGAGACGCCCTGGCATTAAGGATGGTATTGGCTTCCAACAGGGGAGCCAAAACATCACCAGACTTAATGCCCCCAAGAAATTGTCTAATTTTGTTAAGGGTAAAGCTCCCATGGTTCAGGATAGAGAGGGCTATATTTTGTATCCTGCAAACTATCCTGAACACAAGACTAGGAAAATTCATGCTAGAAAATCTCATACTGTTTCTCATCATGCTTTTATGTATAAAAATGAGGCTCTAGTTCTTGGCACACCACCCATATAAAAATGCCTAGGAAGAAAATTCCTAATGCATCAAATGAGCATAATATTTTATATAAGACTTTTTATGCTTCATATGTGCTCACTAACAAATTAGGCAAAGTAGTTGCCAAATATGTTGGGGGCAAACACAAGAGTCCAAAGACTTGTGTTTGGATACCCAAGGTGCTTGTTTCTAATGTCAAAGGACCCAAGACCATTTGGGTACCTAAGAACAAGGCCTAAATTTGTTTTGTAGGTTTATGCATCCGGTGGATCAAGTTGGATAATCGATAGCGGGTGCACAAACCACATGACAGGGGAGAAAAGGATGTTCTCCTCATATGAGAAAAATAAAGATCCCCAAAGAGCTATCCCATTCTATCACACCCAGTTTTAGAAGGCAAACCGAATGCGAACCATGTACGTGCGAGGATTAGCAATTCACGACACAACAGTTACATAACTGGACATCATCACATAGTGCTCAAATAATGACATAAAAGAGGGTATAATAGTCGATTACATCATGATGTCCAAGACATCCACATAGTCTTTAACAATAATCAAAGTGCGGAAAAGAAACGTAGATACACACGGTCTACACAGGCAGTCGACTGGGGGTTTGCCGCTAACCCACGCCTAGAACTCATCGTACTCTTGGAACTCCTGGAAGTCCTCCTCCACGACTTCATCTTCACCTGAGCAGTGCTTGCAATGCGGACAACCTGGGGGGTTTGGTGTGTAAAGCAAGGGTGAGAACACATCAACATACTCAGCAAAATGTCCCATTTGGCTGTAGTGGACTAGCTTTATGTGGAGTTAAGTCAAGCAGTTGTTTTTAGTTGGTCAGGTTATTATTACTAGTAGAAAGCAAGGTTTTATCATTAACCCACGTTCTTAACCCAAAGTAACCTTTCCAAACGGAAAGAATACCACTTACCATTACCATAATCATAATCATAAACCATCATCCTCATCACCACCTGTAAACCAAACATCTCTGATCCAGTATCTCTAATCAATGGAGCTCCCTTGGCCGCTCATAACTATAAGCAGGGCTGATATATCAGTTTCATAACACTCCACGGAGGTTGCGCACTTTACCCACAAGTTGTGATTCCCTCTTGCCTTGGGCCGATCAAACCCTTAAACACTACCAAGGTGAATAGGCAGGGTCTTACTACGTAGCCTTTACAAAGATTTCCTGGGGCTGTAGCCGCCCGTTAGGTTTCCTAAATGCACCGCACTCCTCCCCAAGGGGCGAACCAACCTTGGCAGAGCGAGCTGCATACACCGAGCCCCATTAATGGCACGACGGCGAAGCGAACTACACCCAGTTCCTCTAATTACTCAGCTAAGGGCGTCCCACTCCACCCTCATGGTTGCACTGTTTTCCTGGGCGGTCATCCAACGAACAGGTCCTTACGGAGAAGCACTCGAGAAACAGCTCGAGTCCCCTTAAGGGCCACAAGTACCATCATCATAATCAAAAGGGAAAACAGCGTATCATAGATAATCTCATCATGTTCATTGATTAATCTGAAGAACTAGCATAAAGCTAAACCATAATAACCTAACCAAATTAGGTAAACAAGGACAAGATAAACAAAAGGTAGTCAATCCTTAGGTATAAACTGTGTAAATGCGGGGAATGAATTATAAGAATGAGTAGGACATAGATGGGTCAAGGGACACTTGCCTTCACCAACCAGCTGCTGCTCAGGGTCTTCACCTGCAACTCCTTCGGACTCCGCCAACTGACTGTTATCTGTACGAGTTTCAAACATACATTCCACAAGTTTTAATACAAAAGAACAGTACACCAAACAATAGAATGCAATAAATAGACAGACGTTCAACGCAGGGCTCACACCTACGACTAAACGAGAAAGAGAAAGTAATGGTCGAGGCCACGGTCGAAGAGCGATCACGTCACATGATTATAAATTAAAATACTTGTCTAAACAGAATGGTATTAATTTAGTCATCGCGTTTAGCATAGGGTAAAGTCATGTTCCATGTTTAATTATTATAAGCAGATAAAGGTAAATTAAAAGGATTGTCGCGCAACGAGGCGCGCGACACAACACTTGAATTGAATTAAGAAATAAATGACTCGTCGCGCGACAGAGCACGCAACGAGACACTTGCAATAATTATAAATACACGTTAAGCGTCGCGTGACGAAACGCACAACTACATTTGTCATCTAAACTGAATTTAAAACGAAATGTCGCGCGACTGGACGCGCGACGCCACACATTAGATAATCTGAAATTGAGACGAATCGTCGCGCGATGAAGCACGCGACGCAGCACATCGACTAAACTAAAATTACAATGGATTAAACTGAAAGTCAAACGCCGCGCCACTACAGTCGCACGCGCGAGAACCGCTGCGCGTGACGACGGGCACGCGAGCCGCGCCGGGGCACGCGAGGACACGCCAGGGCACGAGGGCGCGGGGTGCGAGGCCGCCGGGGCGTGGGGCGCGGAAACGAGCCGCCACGGGGCACGGACGCGCAGGGGTGCGGGCGCGCAGGGGCGCGGGGGCGCAGGGGCGCGGGCGCGGGGGTCGCGGTGCGAGCCGCGCGCGTAGGGGAAAAGGAAGGGGAGGGGGAGGGGAAGAGAGAGATGGAGAGGGAGAGGGAGCTCACCTCGGGGTCCAAATCCGGCGATCACCGTCTCCAAAACCTAGGGCACCACGGGGAAGAGAGAGAGGTGGGAGAGGGAGGGAGTTGCTGCGCGGGAGAATTAAATGAGGGGAAGAGACCAGGGGAGGGGGCGCATGGGAGAGGGACAGGGGCGCCAGGGTCAGGCTGGGTCGGGCTGGGTCACGTCGCGGGGCCAAAAACCCACGACACGCACAACCACTGATCGGAATCCGATCGCGAGCCGAAATCTGAAACGAGACGAGACGAACACGCGATTAAACATGACATCAGACAAGAGAAAAATGCTTCGGCATGATGCAACACTCATGTCGACTTAGGTTTTTGTTTACACATGACACGAAAACCAGTCGCTATACTGCTTTGAAATTGGGAAGAAGGGGCGAAACGGGAAGAGAAACGAGAGTAACGCCTGAATTTGGTGAGTAAAAAGAAGAAAAAAGTCTACCCCCAAATTCAGCGCGTTACAAACCTATCCCCCTTAAAAGAATCTCGCCCTCGAGATTTATTGTTGGCCAGCAAAGAGTTCAGGATACTTGGCCATCAGATCATCTTCACGCTCCCAGGTTGCTTCTTCCTCAGAGTGGTGACTCCGTCTGACTTTGCACATTCTGATAGTTTTCCTCTGGGTGACCCTGTCTGCAGTCTCAAGAATTTGCGCTGGATTCTGTATGTAGGTCAGGTCCTCCTGGACCTCCAGACCTTCCACTGGCAACTGCTCTTCTGGCACACGCAGACACTTCTTCAACTGAGACACGTGAAAGACATCATGCACTGCGGACAAGCCTTCTAGCAGACTGAGCTGATAGGCCACTTCTCCACGCTTTGCGAGAATCTGATACGGACCAACATAGCGGGGGTGCTAGCTTGCCTTTGACTCCGAATCTTCTGACTCCTCTGATAGGTGATACCTTCAAATAGACGAAATCTCCGACTTCGAAACTTAGCTCTCTCCTTCTTGTGTCTGCATAACTTTGCTGCCTTGATTGTTCTATCTTCAGGTTCTCTCGAACCATCTTGATGTTCTCTTCAGCTTCGAGCAAAATGTCTGGCCCGAACACTTGCTTTTCTCCAGGCTGATCCCATTGCAATGGAGTCCTACAACTCCTCCCATAAAGCGCCTAAAATGGTGACATCTTCAAGCTGGCCTGGTAACTGTTGTTATAGAAGAATTTTGCGTAAGGTAATCTCTTGTCCCATCCGGACTGATCTTGCAACGCACAAGCTCTCAACATATCTTCAAGGATTTGATTGGTTCTTTCAGTCTGACCGTCTATCTGTGGATGGTAAGCTGAACTGAAATTCAGATGTGTACCCAAGGCTTTATGCAACCGCTGCCAGAAATGAGAGGTGAACTATGTTCCTCTTTCTGACACTATCTTCTTTGGCACACCATGAAGACAAACGATCCGGGACATGTACAACTCTGCCAATACTGCACTGCTGTAGTTGGTCTTGACGGGTATGAAGTGGGCTGACTTGGTTAAGTGATCCACCACTACCCAAATGGAATCGTAGCCGGCTTGAGTGCGAGGCAATCCGACTATGAAATCCATTCCGATTTCATCCCATTTCCACTAAGGAATTCACAACGGTTGCAACATTCCAGCTGGCCTCTGATGCTCTGCCTTGATCCTTTGACAACTGTCACATATAGCCACATGCTCTGCGATCTCCCTTTTCATTCCGTACCACTAGAATTTCTTCTTCAGATCTTGATACATCTTCTCACTTCTAGGGTGTATAGAATAAGCTGACTCATGAGCTTCCTTGAGGATCAACTCCTGAATGGACTGGACATTGGGAACACACAAGCGGTCCTTGAACCATATCACACCTTCTTCATCTTCCCGAAAATCTTTACCTCTTCCTTCCAGAATCAGCTGCCGGATTTCACTGATCTTCTCATCATTCTTCTGTGCTTCTTTGATTTCCTACTCTAGGGTAGGCTCTAACTCAACTGTCACTCCTCGCATATTGTTCAGAAATCCGAGGCTCAGCCTGTCAAACTCTTTGGCCAACTCATAAGGCATCGGATAAGCGACCATCAGGTTGACTTGACTTTTCCTGCTCAAAGCATCTGCCACTAGGTTTGCTTTGCCTGGATGGAAATGAATCTCCAATTCATAGTCTTTGATCAACTCTAACCATCTTCGTTTCCTCATATTCAACTCCGACTGAGTGAATATGTACTTCAGACTCTTGTGGTCTGTGTAAACATCGCATTTCTGCCCATACAGATAGTGCCTCCATGTCTTTAGTGCATGAACCACTGCTGCCAATTCTAGGTCATGGATTGGATAATTCTTCTCATGAACCTTTGTCACACCCGGGTTTCAGGGGTCCAAAGCCCGGGCGCGAACATAATCACCAGGTGTGCTGGGACCAAGTCTCACACATATGATGAATCATGGCACAAGATCGAATGTCACATCTTTACTATATAATAAGATTTCTATACAAGATAAATAAATAATTACATTATAAGGAGACAACGGTCCAGCAACCCAAAGTTGACTGGGAGACGACGACCTAGACCACTCACGAACTCATCACAGCATCCTCCATGCGCATCATCCAGTGGTACCTGCTCTTGACCTGTGGGGGGGTGTGAGACAGCAAGAGTGAGCTCACATACGTTCATCGCTCAACAAGTTGTGGGGAATAATGTGCACACGTGAAGTGTAAGGCTTACCAAAGAGGATGGTTAGAGCTGAGCATTGCTTTTAAAGTTGGTCAAAATTTTATTAGCAATTACTAAGTATAAGTAAATACCAGCCCAATTAAGTAGTAGAACAAAAGTAACATCATCACCTGCGATGCAATGCATATGACAAATTGAATTTAGTTCCATAAGTTAATCATCAGAGAGTCCTGAGCTGCTCATGACCGTGAGCTCGGCTAGTATACCAGTTTTACACTCTGCAGAGGTGGTACCCTTTACCCACAAGTCATGTTACCCATCTGCCAAGGGATCGCGACTTCCCATACACCTCTACCGAGGAGGCGAGGCAGGGTAACATTACGAGGCCTTTACAAAGTTCCACTAGCTTCAGAAAACCCGCTACAGTTTATAGGAAGCTCCAATGCAGGAATCCTTTGCAGGACCGCCATCGCAGCAAAATCCTCCCGAGGGCCTCCCTACACTGACCACTCCCCTACTGCCCTTGCCCCTTTCGGGTAAGGTAGTCCTCCACTAGCTTTCCTAATTAATCAGCCAAGGGCGTCCATAAACCCTTGTGGTGGCACGTGTTTCTCAAGTTAAGCTCTATGTTCCAATTAACATTTAATGATCTTGTCATGAACATAAATAAAATAACAACATAATTGGAACATAGATATAATGAAATATTAACCCAAAACCATATAAAGCAGTAGCAGAACTACCCAAGTGATTCAGGGGTTAAACAAGGTATTCAGGATAAACAAACTAGGGTAACCTATTAGGTCCCATCAAAATTAACCTATGCAGATCATTATGATTAATTAGAACATGAGTGGGTAAAAGAAGTGATCAAGGGCACAACTTGCCTGGGACTTGAGATTCCAGGTACCAGGATGATCTTCAGGTGGCTCGTAACCTCGCGCTAGTCGTAGCAATACAAACAAACATGGCATAGGCAAAATTAACATCACACCAAACATATATGCAAAATACATAATAATGATCTATATATTGAAATAAGATCACAGGAACAGGAATTATAATTTTTGGAGTTACAGATTTTAAGTTATGAATTTTCAAAGGTTTGAAATAGAATTAGATGAGGAATAAATTTTCTTACTGTTTTCATGACCAAACAGAGGCTCTAAGTGTTAGAGAATAAAATTACAAAATTTTAGAAACTGGAATGAATTAATTTGGACTAAAAATGGATTTTCTACAAATTAAACAAGTTTCCAGCAATTATTTATTCACTAAAAATCCATTTCTATTTTATTTCTCTGATTTTCGAGTGAACTGGACTGGGCACACTATTACAGAGGAAGGCAGGGGCCCTAGCGCAAAATAACCCGAGACACAGAATCCTGCAGACAGGACTGCGGGTTGATTCTTTAGTTCTCAGGGGTCTATTTTATAAAACGTGCGGCCGAGGGGGGGTACGGGATGAGATCAGCCATTCGATCTCAATCCGACGGATCTTATTATATCCTACGCCCGCCGAACCGGTATGCAAAGCTGACCGCTGATGTCTAGATCGATGGTCAGGATTTTATTGCCCGAGATTCAATCGTGGCCATCGCATTTCCATCTAACGGCGTGGATCACACTGACCCCAAACGATACGCCAGACCCAATCCCCGCCATGCATGTTGAGATCCACGGTCTACACGACAATGCACATGCACCCTAGTTTAATCCAGACCGCCCTACTCAGATCCGACGGCAGGCGCGTCGTCTTCTACCTCCAGCCGCCAGTAAACGCGCGCGAGACAGTGGCGCTGCTGCCGTTCAGCTCTACCCCGCGCTCCCGATTGCTACAGTCTTAAGTCTGGCGTTCATCTACTGAGCAGGAAGAGAGCATGGTGGGAGGGAGACTTACTCACACTGAGGCAAGGACGAGGCTGGCGATGACGACATGATGTCCCGCCACCCGACCGGAGCTCCACGGCGGAATGCCACCGAGAAACCCCACGCGTCCGCTGAAGCCGTGGATGGTTCTGCCGCGCCCCGAAGACCCCAATCCGCGACCAACCGAACCTACACGATGTGAGTGCGGTGACCGCGTCGCCGCAAGCACACAATCTCTCCCTTCTTCTCCTCGGTCAGCGGCAATGGCGAGCGCACGAACTCACGGTGGATTCAAGCGCGCAAGGGGAGGGCGAGGTCAAGAAGGTTAATATAGGCGCGAGAATCAGGCGGTGGGTTAGCTGAGCGCTCGGTCAGTCGTTGAAGTCCGCCCGTCGTGCGGAACTCGGCTCCCAGAAAATCGCCGGAGTCGTTGGAGTAGTTGCGTCTTCGCGGCCATCACGCCGGGTGAAGCGGAGGCGGAGACCGAGAGAGAACCTGACGGGTGGGCCCCCAATCGACAGGGTGAAGTGCGCGGTGGAGAAAGAGATCCCGTGCGTGCGTGCGGGTCTGGCCGGGAAGATCCGTCGAGTTCGCCCAGGTTGTTGCGCCTAACCGCGCGAGGAAGACGGAGCCGAGCTGCTCGGGCCCACCAGCCGGCGACAGAACGGCGCGCAAAGGAACAAGGCCGTCTGACGAGCGGGCCCAAACGAGCAGAGATTGAAGCGTGCAGGTCACCGACGCAAGGGGTCCACCTGTCGGCGCCATGGCGCGCAGGGATGTGGGGTGTAATGGGCTGCGCGACGCGTTTTCCTGAGTGGGCCGAAAGCAGGGATTCTGGCCCATTCTAGCATTTCTCCATTTTCTTTTATATTTTGCTTTTCCTTTTTCTTTTATAATTTTCAAATTCATAATTTAATTTCCATTAAAGTTCAGACTTCTTGTACATCTATATTCTCATAAAATATACGTCTTAAACATGGCATGATATGAGTTTATTTATTATTTCTTTAATATTTATCTCTCTATCTTGTATAGTATTCTTCTTCTCTTTCCTCAAATTATAGGATCTCCTTTTATTTTCCAAATTCTATTTTGGGAATTTAATATATTTCTTCTTTAAATTATTTTATGTTGACATAAAATGCACACAAAACAAAATCCAGCATGATGCATAATATAGTGGTATATATATATTCTTATTAATCATTTATTTTCAAATGAAGTGTTCACATGTGATGATAAATGGAAAGTTCACATATAAAGGAAAAGAAATTCTCCTTTTATTTCTTTTACAAAAATGGGTATTACAAATCCTACCCCCCTTAAAAATAATCTCGTCCTCGAGATTAGTTAGAAAAGGGATATAGAAAGTCATATGATTGGTTATAGTTTAGCTTCGAATTTTCTCAAGTGGTGTTAAGCACAATTTTTTTTTGTCATCAAATGAGGAAATGGTTAGGGAAACATGGGTACATTATGTTTAGTTATCAGGCAACAGTAGATAAGGTTGGGGTAAGAAGGATTAAGGCATGGAAAGACTTCATCTTGGATGGTGGATCTTGATTCATCTGAAGTTCTGATTCTATTCACATTCTTCCTTGTCAAGGTTGACCTTCTTTCCTTTGGTCTTGTTGTGATCATCCGAGTTAGAGACATGTGGTTAAGCTAATTGTGGGTAGGATAGATTTCACGAGGTAGGTTGGTTAGAATCTCTGTTTTGTTGTTAGGTTGATACAGAGGGGTTATGCAACCATATGATGGGTAAGGTAGTTGCATATAGTCGGGTAGTTGTATATGGTTAAGTTAGTTTGGGGCACCAATTTAGGTTAACACATGTTTATAGAAATATGGTCTAATCGAATTGTACCAGTGTTACTAACTTGTTGAGTACTCACATTAGGTTATATCGTGTTAGATTAGATGAGATCTAGATTAGAATGGTATGACTGGTTCAGATAAGATCTTAATTAATTTGTATTAAATCATGGTTGTTACACTAGGATGAGATAAGTATAGTGGTTAGGACAAGATGGATCTATTGAGATAAGGGAGAATCTTTTAAGCCAAGATGGATCTTATGAAGTTGGATATATTTTAATGGGGTATTCTTAGTTTGTATAGTCATCTTATGATTTTTTATTTATTTATTTATATTTATGCCTATATGTATATGCAGATGTAATTGTGGATATTACTCCACAATTCATCACACTCAATCAAAGATCCAAATCAGGCAAGTATCATAAGAAGAATCATTCAAGCATATAGAAAAAAATAGTTTTGTTTTTGTTCCTAAGAGTAGGTCTCCTATTCCTAAAGGTCACCATAGGTACAGGATTTCCAAGTGTGAAATCCACATTTGTCTTTAGAATGAAAAAGGTAAGAATAATCAGAGTAAGCGGAAATAGATGAGAAAAGATTAAGAAAAGTTTAGAAAGAATCAGAGTAGTAAAGGTAAGTAGGCAATGGTTGTCCAGTTCTATCTAGGCTTCGTCCTACAGTCAACATTCCTCTGATACCACTTCTGTCACACCCGAGTTTCAGGGGTCCAAAGCCCGGGCGCGAACATAATCACCAGGTGTGCTGGGACCAAGTCTCACACATATGATGAATCATGGCACAGGATCAAATGTCACATCTTTACTATATAATAAGATTTCTATACAAAATAAATAAATAATTACATTATAAGGAGACAACGGTCCAGCAACCCAAAGTTGACTGGGAGACGACGACCTAGACCACTCACGAACTCATCACAGCATCCTCCATGCGCATCATCCAGTGGTACCTGCTCTTGACCTGTGGGGGGGTGTGAGACAGCAAGAGTGAGCTCACATACGTTCATCGCTCAACAAGTTGTGGGGAATAATGTGCACTCGTGAAGTGTAAGGCTTACCAAAGAGGATGGTTAGAGCCGAGCATTGCTTTTAAAGTTGGTCAAAATTTTATTAGCAATTACTAAGTATAAGTAAATACCAACCCAATTAAGTAGTAGAACAAAAGTAACATCATCACCTGCGATGCAATGCATATGACAAATTGAATTTAGTTCCATAAGTTAATCATCAGAGAGTCCTGAGCTGCTCATGACCGTGAGCTCGGCTAGTATACCAGTTTTACACTCTGCAGAGGTGGTACCCTTTACCCACAAGTCATGTTACCCATCTGCCAAGGGATCGCGACTTCCCATACACCTCTACCGAGGAGGCGAGGCAGGGTAACATTACGAGGCCTTTACAAAGTTCCACTAGCTTCAGAAAACCCGCTACAGTTTATAGGAAGCTCCAATGCAGGAATCCCTTGCAGGACCGCCATCGCAGCAAAATCCTCCCGAGGGCCTCCCTACACTGACCACTCCCCTACTGCCCTTGCCCCTTTCGGGTAAGGTAGTCCTCCACTAGCTTTCCTAATTAATCAGCCAAGGGCGTCCATAAACCCTTGTGGTGGCACGTGTTTCTCAAGTTAAGCTCTATGTTCCAATTAACATTTAATGATCTTGTCATGAACATAAATAAAATAACAACATAATTGGAACATAGATATAATGAAATATTAACCCAAAACCATATAAAGCAGTAGCAGAACTACCCAAGTGATTCAGGGGTTAAACAAGGTATTCAGGATAAACAAACTAGGGTAACCTATTAGGTCCCATCAAAATTAACCTATGCAGATCATTATGATTAATTAGAACGTGAGTGGGTAAAAGAAGTGATCAAGGGCACAACTTGCCTGGGACTTGAGATTCCAGGTACCAGGATGATCTTCAGGTGGCTCGTAACCTCGCGCTAGTCGTAGCAATACAAACAAACATGGCATAGGCAAAATTAACATCACACCAAACATATATGCAAAATACATAATAATGATCTATATATTGAAATAAGATCACAGGAACAGGAATTATAATTTTTGGAGTTACAGATTTAAAGTTATGAATTTTCAAAGGTTTGAAATAGAATTAGATGAGGAATAAATTTTCTTACTGTTTTCATGACCAAACAGAGGCTCTAAGTGTTAGAGAATAAAATTACAAAATTTTAGAAACTGGAATGGATTAATTTGGACTAAAAATGGATTTTCTACAAATTAAACAAGTTTCCAGCAATTATTTATTCACTAAAAATCCATTTCTATTTTATTTCTCTGATTTTCGAGTGAACTGTTCTGGGCACACTATTACAGAGGAAGGCAGGGGCCCTAGCGCAAAATAACCCGAGACATAGAATCCTGCAGACAGGACTGCGGGTTGATTCTTTAGTTCTCAGGGGTCTATTTTATAAAACGTGCGGCCGAGGGGGGGTACGGGATGAGATCAGCCATTCGATCTCAATCCGACGGATCTTATTATATCCTACGCCCGCCGAACCGGTATGCAAAGCTAACCGCTGATGTCTAGATCGATGGTCAGGATTTTATTGCCCGAGATTCAATCGTGGCCATCGCATTTCCATCTAACGGCGTGGATCACACTGACCCCAAACGATACGCCAGACCCAATCCCCGCCCTGCATGTTGAGATCCACGGTCTACACGACAATGCACATGCACCCTAGTTTAATCCAGACCGCCCTACTCAGATCCAACGGCAGGCGCGTCGTCTTCTACCTCCAGCCGCCAGTAAACGCGCGCGAGACAGTGGCGCTGCTGCCGTTCAGCTCTACCCCGCGCTCCCGATTGCTACAGTCTTAAGTCTGGCGTTCATCTACTTAGCAGGAAGAGAGCATGGTGGGAGGGAGACTTACTCACACTGAGGCAAGGACGAGGCTGGCGATGACGACGTGATGTCCCGCCACCCGACCGGAGCTCCACGGCGGAATGCCACCGAGAAACCCCACGCGTCCGCTGAAGCCGTGGATGGTTCTGCCGCGCCCCGAAGACCCCAATCCGCGACCAACCGAACCTACACGATGTGAGTGCGGTGACCGCGTCGCCGCAAGCACACAATCTCTCCCTTCTTCTCCTCGGTCAGCGACAATGGCGAGCGCACGAACTCACGGTGGATTCAAGCGCGCAAGGGGAGGGCGAGGTCAAGAAGGTTAATATAGGCGCGAGAATCAGGCGGTGGGTTAGCTGAGCGCTCGGTCAGTCGTTGAAGTCCGCCCGTCGTGCGGAACTCGGCTCCCAGAAAATCGTCGGAGTCGTTGGAGTAGTTGCGTCTTCGCGGCCATCACGCCGGGTGAAGCGGAGGCGGAGACCGAGAGAGAATCTGACGGGTGGGCCCCAATCGACAGGGTGAAGTGCGCGGTGGAGAAAGAGATCCCGTGCGTGCGTGCGGGTCTGGCCGGGAAGATCCGCCGAGTTCGCCCAGGTTGTTGCGCCTAACCGCGCGAGGAAGACGGAGCCGAGCTGCTCGGGCCCACCAGCCGGCGACAGAACGGCGCGCAAAGGAACAAGGCCGTCTGACGAGCGGGCCCAAACGAGCAGAGATTGAAGCGTGCAGGTCACCGACGCAAGGGGTCCACCTGTCGGCGCCATGGCGCGCAGGGATGTGGGGTGTAATGGGCTGCGCGACGCGTTTTCCTTAGTGGGCCGAAAGCAGGGATTCTGGCCCATTCTAGCATTTCTCCATTTTCTTTTATATTTTGCTTTTCCTTTTTCTTTTATAATTTTCAAATTCATAATTTAATTTCCATTAAAGTTCAGACTTCTTGTACATCTATATTCTCATAAAATATACATCTTAAACATGGCATGATATGAGTTTATTTATTATTTCTTTAATATTTATCTCTCTATCTTGTATAGTATTCTTCTTCTCTTTCCTCAAATTATAGGATCTCCTTTTATTTTCCAAATTCTATTTTGGGAATTTAATATATTTCTTCTTTAAATTATTTTATGTTGACATAAAATGCACACAAAACAAAATCCAGCATGATGCATAATATAGTGGTATATATATATTCTTATTAATCATTTATTTTCAAATGAAGTGTTCACATGTGATGATAAATGGAAAGTTCACATATAAAGGAAAAGAAATTCTCCTTTTATTTCTTTTACAAAAATGGGTATTACAACCTTCAGCTGTCGAGACAAGTAAGCCACAACTCTTCCCTCTTGCATCAACACACATCCCAAACCAGTGTAACTAGCGTCGCAATACACTGAGAAGGGCTTGTGCACATCAGGCAAGACTAAGACAGGCGATGTAGTCAACTTCTCTTTCAGCGCTTCAAAGGCTTCTTGACATTTCTGGGTCCACTTGAACTCAACTTTGTTGCCTAACAAAGCTGTCATCGGTTTCGCAATCTTCGAAAACCCTTCAATGAATCACCGATAATATCCGACCATTCCAATAAAGCTCTTGATTCCTCGAGCATCTGTTGGCGCTTTCCAGTTCAGAATATCTGCCACTTTCTTCGGATCCATAGCCAATCCTTCTTTGTTTATTATGTGACGAACAGGACTTCATCAATCCAGAACCCACACTTGCTCAACTTTGCATACAGCTGATGCTCTCGCAATCTCTGTAAAACCATCTTCAAATGATTCACGTGCTCTTCCTCACTTTGGGAATATATAAGAATATCATCAATAAATACCACCACAAACTTGTCAAGATAATCCATGAATACACTGTTCATCAGATTCATGAAGAAGGGTGGTGCATTCGTTAGACCAAAATACATAACAGTGAATGCATACAACCCATACATGGTAATGAATGTCGTCTTCAGAATGTCTGAAGGTCGAATCCTGAGCTGATGATAACCTGACCTCAGATCTATCTTTGAGAACACGCTGGCTCCTCTCAACTGGTCGAACAAATCTTCTATTCTGGGCAAGGGGTACTTGTTCTTGATTGTGACTTCATTCAGAGCTCGATAATCGATACACATCCTTCTGGTGCCATATTTCTTCTCCACGAATAGGACAAGGGCGACCCAAGGCGAGGTGCTTGGCCGAATGTAACCTTTCTCTGACAGCTCATCGATCTGCTTCTTAAGTTCAACTAACTCTGGTTCAGAAACTCTGTAGGCTCTTTTAGAAATGGGGGCAGTGCCAGGAAGAAGCTCTATGGCAAACTCAACTTTTCGCTCAGGTGGCATGCCTGGTAAGTCTTCCGGGAAAACATCTAGGAATTCGGACACCACTTTGATAATCTCGAGTGAATCTGGCTCCTTGCTATCAATAGCCATCTGATGACAACTTTCTTTCCTTGGCTCAGGTGAGATTAACTCGGTCACCACTTCTTCTCCTAGTGGGGACATCAACTTGATTGTCCTCTTATCACAACTGATAATTGCCTGATACTTATCTAGCCAATTCATCCCTAGGATGACATCTATTCCCTGAGTACCCATTACTATGAGATTTGCGGGAAACGCTATCCCCCTTATTTCCACACTTACATTCAAACAAATGCTATCGGCTTGAATTCTACCACCGGCTAAGTCAATTTGGATGGGGGTTGACATGGTAGTGATTGGAAGATTATGTGCTTCTACCCATGATGCAGTAATAAATGAATGTGTTGCTCCAGTATCAAATAACACTTCTGCAATATGGGAGACGACTGGAAACATACCTACTGTCATGCCGGGGGTTTCCTGAACTGCTTTAGCCTCCAAGTGATTCAGTCTCCCATGGTTATAGCTTGGCTGAGAGCGGTTGCCTGCTCTAGGCTGAGACACATTCTGCTTTGCTGGGGCACTAGGGCCTGACTGCTGCTGGGCTGCCTTCTTCGGACATTGCATCACCCAATGGCCTTGCTCTCCACAATGGAAACATGCTCTGCTTTCGTTTTGAACTGGTGCTGCTTGACTGTTCTGTTGGGTTGCTGGGGCAGGAAGACGAGGTGCCTGCTGATTCTGCCTCTGGAACTAACCTCCTCCTGACTGATTGTTCTAGCGATTCTAATGCTGGTGCTGAGGATACTGCCTTTGAAACTGCTGCTGTTGAGGTGGGCGCTGGTTCTGCTTGAACTGCTGTGGTGGGTTGCCTGAGAACGAGGGCGATTACTGCTTCCAGGCTGAGGTCCACCAATCTTGCGCTTGCGATCCTCCATCTCCTTGCGCTTCTTCTATGTCATGATCGCTCTGTCGATCAGGTGCTGAAATGTGGGGAAGGTATGATTCATCAGTTGATACTGCAAAGGATCAACTAAGCCTCTCAGGAAGCGATACTGCCTCTTGGCATCTGTGTTGACATCCTCAGGAGCATAGCGGGACAGCTACAGAAACTTGTCTCGGTACTCACTGACAGACATAGGCCCTTGCTTGAGCACCAGGAACTCCTCCTTCTTCACTATCATCAGGCTTGCGGGAACATGGTACTGGCGGAAATTGTCTCTGAATTCCTCCCAGGTAATAGTATCGGGGTTGGCATGGGTGGCGAGATAGGACTCCCACCAAGACTGGGCTGCTCCTCTCAACAGACGGGGACCATACAAAACTTTCTCCCTGTCGTCACACTGAGCGGTGTGCAACTCCCGCTCCATAGTGCGCAGCCAATCTTCAGCATCCATGAGGTCAGAAGAGTGAGCGAACACTGGGGGATGACCTCTCATAAATTCAGCACGCTTGTCTCTGGGCTTCTGAGGCATCTGAGGCTGAGGTGGTGGCTGCTGCTGAATGGTGGCTAGAGTCTGACCGATGGCTTGAACTGTCTGAGTCTGCATTAGGAACATCTGCTCGATGGTCATCAGGGGTGGTGGTGGCAGCTGCTGATGGGGTGCCTCATCTTGCGGGGCTTCCTGCTCCTGCTGAGCACGCCTTCCTCCTCTGCGCCTGTTGTATGACATCTGCAGAATGCAATCACACATCAGAACTGATCTTGCAAGCTTGCAGCATAAAAAAAAGAGTATAGAATTCTTCCACAGTACTGAACAGATGAACATCTTCACTGACTTCCAACACAGGCAAACACAGCTTCTTAGATAAAGAGGAAAGTAGAACAAAAGGGCTTCCCAACTAGATAACTAATTTTATTAACACTTAACAGGTAAACCAAAGTGCAGGGGATACCCACACCCTGGCGACAGTCATTACAAAGATCCAAATCCAACATTGTTCATCATGACAAACATAAAGGCACAGGATAAGCAAACTACCATGTCTAACTAAGACTAACTAAGAGTAAGACTGATGCTAAGACTATAGCTTCTATGTATATATTTTTGTATTAATTACAAGATCTGACGCTGATGATCTATGGTTCTAAATTTATCTTGGTCCTGCAGTCGGGGTTACCATAAGCATGGTGTCCACGCTGAGGTGAGCGGTACGGGTGCTGAGTCCCGACGGGAGCGGGGGAGCCATCCTCCAGGCGACGATGCTCCGCGCGCTCAGCCCGCAGTTAGGCGATCTCAGCACGAGCCCTACTCAGTTCATCTAATGCATGGTCTAGCTCCATGTTTAGCACAGCGACTAGGTTGACTGTGCTGCTGAACCTAGGATTGTCCTCACCAACAGGTGAGACAACCACGCCTCCTGTGCTACCAGATGGACGGTGGGGGTAATACTTCAGGTTAAGACCATCAGCTACCCCACCGAGCACTGAGCAGTAGTGCGAAAGCGCACGCCATGCGGAATCTTGCATGGCCGCCTCAGCATACCCGCTCAGAGATAGAATAGTGCTCTGAGCAGATCTCTGCACCCCGGAGACTGTTCTCTGGACGGCGCACCAAGCAGGTCGCCTCCCAGCGGTTCGGGTAAACCCCGCGACTATGCTGAAAGACAACACATCGATACTCGATAGACCAAGTGCGCCGGTCGAGTGCCTGACGTAGCAAGGTGTCGAGCGTATCATGGAAGTGACACCCACGAGCGGCGTCACGGGTGATGGGTCGAGCAACCCATCCTTCCAGCTCCTGCTCCTCTGAAAGGTCGGTGTTGTGGCTCGAGATGCTGTCGCCACCTCCTTCATCTAGGTCTCCTCTAGCAGCTACTCCAGCGGCTGGGGCGCTCAGTGGTGGTGCAGGGGGCGCCTCCATCGGGAGCACAGGGGAGCAGCTCCGAGAAAACTCTATCTCCTGCTGAAGCGAGAAAGAAGAGTCCTGCTGCTCCAGCTCCTGTCGTCGACGCTCCTGCTCCTCGTGCAGGCGGTGGTGCAGCCTCTCCAAGTGGCTAGACTGACTAGCCACCGGACGCCGAAGCGGATGCTCTGCGAGACGAGAAGGCAGGAAAGGAATGACTGACTTCTGTGCAGTGTATCTAAGACAAGCCATCTACAAAAGACACTGTAAGCATAAGAATGAGAACAGAACTAATATGACCAGTAAATAAGCCATAAATAAATGAATAATTAGAATAAAAAAAGATTTTTAGCAAGGTATAATATATAGTAGAACATAGGTTTGGTCAATATGACCAACTTTTGAAGGGATACCAAAGTCAAGGTGATAATAGGGGTCTATAATCCTTAGAACGAACATTCAATTCTAGGTTAGCGGTCCTACAGTCAGCACGGCTTTGATACCACCTATGTTACACCCGGTTTTAGAAGGCAAACCGAATGCGAACCATGTACGTGCCAGGATCAGCAATTCACGTACACAGCAGTTACATAACTGGACATCATCACACAGTGCTCAAATAATGACATAAAAGAGGGTATAATAGTCGATTACACCATGATGTCCAAGACATCCACATAGTCTTTAACAATAATCAAAGTGCGGAAAAGAAACGTAGATACACACGACCTACACAGGCAGCCGACTGGGGGTTTGTCGCTAACCCACGCCTAGAACTCATTGTACTCTTGGAACTCCTGGAAGTCCTCCTCCACGACTTCATCTTCACCTGAGCAGTGGTTGCAACGCAGACAACCTGGGGTGGGGGGGTTTGGTGTGTAAAGCAAGGGTGAGTACACATCAACATACTCAGCAAAATGTCCCATTTGGCTGTAGTGGACTAGCTTTATGTGGAGTTAAGTCAAGCAGTTGCTTTTAGTTGGTCAGGTTATTATTACTAGTAGAAAGCTAGGTTTTAGCATTAACCCACGTTCTTAACCCAAAGTACCCTTTCCAAACGGAAAGAATACCACTTACCATTACCATAATCATAATCATAAACCATCATCCTCATCACCACCTATAAACCAAACATCTCTGATCCAATATCTCTAATCAATGGAGCTCCCTTGGTCGCTCATAACCGCGAGCACGGCTGATATATCAGTTTCATAACACTCTGCAGAGGTTGCACACTTTACCCACAAGTCGTGATTCCCTCTTGCCTCGGGCTGATCAAACCCTTAAACACTACCAAGGTGAATAGGCAGGGTCTCACTACGTAGCCTTTACAAAGATTTCCTGGGGCTATAGCCGCTCGTTAGGTTTCCTAAATGCACCGCACTCCTCCCTAAGGGGCGAACCAACCTTGGTAGAGTGAGTCGCATACACCGAGTGTGACGAAACCTCCCAAGTCATTAGGCCCACCTATAGTTGTCCTTGTCCTACGAACTTCAGACAACCTTGCAGGTGCACCTGATCACTTGACAAGTTCGGTATCTGAATTCCTTACCTTTCCCAAGAGCGTTTCACACGTCACGCAGACATTACAATACATCGGAGATACGGAAAGTGCAAAAGCAGTTACAATAACTTACTTTTATTGGAAAGTAAGACAGCGTTATATAGTTACAGACCAGAACAAAATATATGAGTGCTGAGTATTATTATTACAAACCATGTGTTGGGGACTTGTTCTCAAATACTATGAATTAAGAACAAGGCAACACAAGATATTAAATGTTAATGCCCTTCGTCCTTCGAAGCATTATTCCTCTTAGGATATAATGATTTTCAGACGAAGGTCATGAAGGACATACCTTCATCATTGCAGTATATGTTAATAAAAGAAGAAGCATATGAAATATAAGAGACAACATAAACAATCATATAACTTTTGTTAACTTATTCTTATTATATTATCATGGAAAGACAGAAACAATATTGAATTACATTTGTACCTTCGGCTTGACAGAAGGCAAAAAGGTACAATCGTGACGCAAGAGCAAGTACCCGTCAGCGTGAACAGTACGAGGGTAATGTTCATCTATTTATAGGCACATGACACAGCCTATGAGAAATTACAATTATGCCCTTCACATTTACTATTGGCTTATAGAAAAATCTGTGAGGACTGAACAACCTTTTCCCTTTTAAGTCGGTTCCCTTTTCTGCGATTTAGCCGAAGCTCACTTTCGCACAACTTCGGAACGACGACAACCTTCGTCACGATCAAGCTCCCCATCGTGTATGCTTTTATCATGAATCAGAAGATACATGTCCATAAACCATACTTGGAAGACATTGTTAAATTATGTTTTTGAGGACCTTCGGAGGACGAAGGCCCCCAACAGTAGCCCCTCGCAGTATTAATTTGTTTAAGATAACGAATTCAGACTGCGACATGGACGAAGGCCTTGAGCCGAAGGTCCGAAAAAACACCTTCCCTTTGCTAGAATAGCAACAGTCAATGACAAACGGGACCCTCCAATTTGGAGCGCGTCGATCGTATAAATAAGAACTCACCCTGAGCACATTTGGTACGCTACTTGCCGCTTGCTTTGTTTACTCAATTTTTTAGCTCTTGCTTACCAACACTTGCTTAGTTTCTTAGACTTCCTAAGCTTCAGTTTAAGGACACATTTTCGCCATTTCCGAAGAAAAGATGTCTCAAGACAAAAAAAAGTTGCTGCTGAGACGAAGCTGAGCGAAGAGGAGAAGCTCCTTGAGGAGAAGACTGCTGGATTTGTTGAGTCGATAGCAAAAACAAATACGGAGAAGATTACTAAAGAGATACTAGAAGGCTTGTCTGAAGATATTGATGATAGCGACAGCTATTATGTCAAAAGTGGAGGCGAAGACTCTAAAGATCGGCCCTGGCGACCAAGTCATGCAGTCTTCGGGAAATCAACTATCAAAAAGAGTCATCTTGATAATATGAGAGGAAGGTATTTTCGAGATATGTCTATTGTGAGGGCTGACGTAGACAGAGTCGTTCCTGCTCCCGAAGAAAACGAAGTTGTGATCTTCCGAAGCTTCTTCAAAGCTGGACTTCGGTTCCCGTTGAGCAGATTTGTGGTTGAAGTTTTAAAGACATACCAGATTTTCCTTCACCAGATCACTCCCGAAGCAGTTATTAGAATGGGGATCTTCGTCTGGGCTGTGAGAAGTCAAGGTCTAGAGCCAAGTGCAAGGTGCTTTTGCAGTATGCATAAACTTTCGTATGAGACGAAGCCCTGGGGTAAAGAACAATATCATAACAATTTCGGTTGCTATAGCTTCGTTGCTCGCTCTGACGCAAGCTACCCAGTGCCAACGTTTCGGAAGAGATGGCCCGGGGCCTGGATGGAAGAGTGGTTTTACGTGAAAAATGATTTGAAGGCAAGAGAAGACATTAAAGAAATCATCATGCGCCCCATCTGGTCCCACTTCGGTCTCCGAAAGCCGAAGGTACAAATTGATGAGGCAGCCGAAGCATGCCGAAGGGCCTTCAGCATAGTTTGCTCTTTTATTGGGACAAGAGACTTAGTTCAAGAACATGTAGCCTACAAGATATGGCCACTGATAGACAGCTGGGAAATGCCAAAAGAAACCATCACTAACCCTAGCGAAGGTGGTCTGGTTCGATTGAAATACACCTTCAGGTTTGGAGACCAGTTTGTCAAACAAGATGATGACTGGCTGAAGTGTGTTGAAAATACTAGCGATGAGCTACTTGGAGCATATTCCAAGTCCGAAGATAATGCACTATCTGCGGCCTTCGGGAGCCGAAAAAAGAAAAGATTAAATAGGGTTTTTGATGCTATTGGATTTGTGTACCCTGACTATCGCTACCCGCCATGGGGGCAGAAAAGAAAGGGTGCAACCTCTGGAAAGGTTTCCGCTTCGGCTGCTCCAAGCGAGCCTGCGCCGAAGAGTAAAAAGTTGAAAGTCCTCAACCACCGGCCCCATTATATTGAGCCGGCCGTGGTGCCCGAGTTTGGCGGGAAAACTTCTTCAGTTGTTGCTCCAAAGGAGCCAATTTCTTCTACACAGAAGGATGAAGAACTAGCCACCATGCCGAAGGCACCCTCAGCTGAGCAAGCTGAGGCAAAGACTGGTAAAGATAAGGACGAAGAGCCAAAGACTGAAGGATAAAAAATGTTAGAAGTTTTAAGCCCTTCGGTGGAAATAACAGTGCCGAAGATACAAAAAGGTCTTGCGGCCACTCCTAAAAGAAAAAGGATGGCAAGTTACTAGATGTGCTAGAGTCAGTAAAGGCTTCAAGTTCTATTCCTTCAGGGAAAATTGCCGAGGCTTCGAAAATGCAAATCGAAGCCAAAACAAAACTGACCGAAGCCGAAGCTGCAAAGAGCAAGGCTAGTGCCGAAGCTGGGCCTTCAGAGCCTGCTAAGGAAAAGCCCTTAGAAATTGGAGAGAAGGTAGCGGAGGAAGAGACTATAGAACAGTCTTTGCCTGAAAAAGCTGCCGCTCCTACTCCCGAAGCACCTTCCGAAGACCTTGATTATGTTATTCGACATGCTTCGGGAAAAAGATTATCTGAGGAAGAAATTTTTGAAGCTAAACACTATGCCCAAGAACTGAAGTACCCGAAAGGGGCCTTAGTGTTTAATGGTACGGATGAAGATGATTTCTTGTATTGCCTCCCAGACCACAAAGAATTATTCGTCTGCCGGGAGATTTCCAGAAGTATGGGTTTTCCGAAGCTAGAAGCTGGCCTCTGCGCCATGACGAAGGACGATCTTGCGGATAGCCTTGCATACAACAGTCTGAAGGTACAAAAGTTGTGAATTTTGAAGTTTATGGATTCTGTATTAGAGTCTTTTGTTCTCATGTTAACCCATTCATTCCTTCTTGTAGGGCTTAATACTTAGCAACGCGTTAAGGGCGCAAAAGAATGCTGAAGACGAGAGCTGCACTATTGCTCTCAACAACCTTCGAACAGAGGTTATCAAGCTGAGAAACGAAGCCATGGAAAAAGACAAAATTCTACTTACATTGGTGGACAAAGTAAAGGGGGATGAAGCTAACTTCAAGGCTCAATCTGAAATTCAAAAGAATGAGATTGAAGACCTTCGAAAACAACTGGCTAAAGCCAAATTAAAATGCGTTGTTGCCGAAGCTGACCGAGATGCCAGTGAGTACTGGAAAAATTACTTTGAAAAAACAGTTGCAGAGCTTCGCGCATCAAAAGAAAGATGTTTTGAAAAATCTATGGAATGCGTAAAAAAGATAAAGACTAGCTTTGCCAACGTGGGCGCGTACTCAAGCGAAGACAACTTCATACGGGGCGACCCTCAGGGCGTAATCGAGTGGATCAGCGGTGAAGCCGAAGCTTTTAAAGAGATTTTGAGTGACCGCGGGGACGTCTGTGCATTCTCTGGTGCGAGGGGAGTTGTAGCCATTTTGGAGAAGGCGGGTTGCAAACATGTTAAAACCTTGGCCCAGGCCGAAGCTGCCTTCTCTATCGACGATACAAAGGATCCCTCGGCCGAAGCAAGCTCAATAGGCGGAAATTTTTTCAGTGATATCTGGGAAAATGGTGGCCGAGGGATGGCCCATGAAATAATGAAGAAGAGAGAAAAAGATATTCATGATGCTCGAGAAGTAACGAAAGCAGCTAAAAAAGCTGCGGAACTCGAAAGACGGATAGGTATTACTTAATGGCTTTTAACTTTGTTGTTTATTTTTGTGACTTCGAACTAATTTATGTCTTGTACCACAGCAGAACTATCTCCTCCCCCAGAACCATTCAACCCACTGGCCGACCCAGAAACAAAGAAGGCAATAGAAATTATTAATATGGCCGAAGCTATTGTAGACGAAGTTGTCACCAAACTACTAACCGAAGCTGTAGAAAAAGTTCTGAAGGAAGAAGAATAGCTATTGTAAAAACATTTCTAGAATATTAATGTAACATTTGCTGAACTATGTTTGTAATATTTGGTGCTTATAGGTTTGAATGTAATATATGAATGGTTTGTAATTCAGTTCTTTGCGATGCATTAAACTTTATGTACATACCGTTTTTGAGCCTTCAGCGAAAAAACACCTTCCCTTCTTTTCATGCTTCGTACTTCGACCACAAATTTACTCAGCGGGAACCCAAGGCCTGCCTTCAATAAGCTTCGGTAAATAACAACTTCGTTTTCCTCCGGAGCAGGGGCAGTACTGTCTCCTCCAACTCTGACAATAGACATGTCGCGAAAATATCTCCCCCTCATGGTGTCAATATGACTTTGCTTGATAGTTGATTTTCCGAAGATAGTATGGCTTGGGCGCCACGGCCGATCCTCAGAATCTTCATCCCCACTTTCCACGTCATAACTATCACTGTCATCAGAATCTTCGGACAAACCCTCCATGATCTCCTTAGTAATTTTCTCTGTGTTTGTCTTCGGCATAGATTCATAAGATCTAGCAATGAAAGGATCTGCAACTTTCTTTTCTTCATACAACTTCTTCTCCTCAGTTATCTTCGCCTCAGCCATCTTCTTCTCCTTAGACATAGGGCAAACGTCTTAAACCGAAGCTCGAAAAGCTCGAAAACCAGACAAAAGCTAGTAAGCAAGAGCTAGAAATTTGAGAAAATAGCGCAAATAGTAGAAATAGCGTATCAAATGATGCCGCTATGGGTTCACATTTATACGCCTGGCGCTCTGCAACTTGGCGGGCCCCGTCTATCATTGACTGTCGCTATTCTAGCGAAGGGAAGGTGTTTTTTCGGACCTTTGGCTTAAGGCCTTCGTTCATGTCGCAATCTAAATCTGTTATAACAAATTAATACTGCGAGGGGCTACTGTTGGGGGCCTTCGTCTTCTGAAGGTCCTCAAAAACACGACTAACATGTATCCCAAGTATGATATATGTACAGGAACCTTCGGACATGGGATGAAGCTGTACATGATATGAAGAGCGCAGTTCAGGAGAAGGATGAACCAATGCCAAAGCTACTCGTGGAAAAGCTTCGGCTCAGCAATGGAAAATAAAACCGACTTAAAGGGGAAAAGGTTGTCTAGTCCTCGATAGATTATCCCTAAGTCAATAGTAAATGTCAAGGGCATAAATGTAATTCCACACAGGCTGCGTCCTGTGCCTATAAATAGATGAACAGTGATACCGTACTGTTCACGCTGACCTGTATTCACTTGCGCGTCATACTTGGACCCTTGCCTTCTGTTAAACTGAAGGTACAAATGTAATTCAATATTGTTTATGTTCATTCATGATGATATAATAAAAGATATATTAATAATGTCATATGATTATTCATGTTATTTCTCATGTTTTATATGCTTCTATTTCTATTAAGATACACTATGATAATGAAGGTACGTCCTTCACAACCTTCGTCTGAAGATCATTATATCCTAAAGGAGATAATACTTCGAAGGACGAAGGACTTTAACCACTATCATTTTGTGTTGCCTTGTTCTTAACTCATAGCATTTGAGAACAAGTCCCCAACACAAAGGAACTAAGAAAGCGGCAAGAAACAAATGATGAGCTGCAGTATGGGAGGGCTGCAACTGTAGAACCTAAATACTAGCAAAGGATCAGTAGGGGAAAAATATGCTGGCAAGACATTGGCTTACCAGCAGGAAGGCGCTCAAGAGTTCATGTCCCCTGCGTTCAGGCTACCATGCACCTGCTTTGAGAACAATAAGTTTGAACAAATACAGTTGAAAATTAAAACATGAACACATTAGATGCCTGGCTTACCTTTACGTTCTAGGTTCGAAGCACGAAACCCATCCTTTCCTTAATGTCTAGCAGCTAGGCGAATGCATCCAAATTTGCCTCGTCTTTAAGTACATCATTAGCTATAGCGTACTAATCAGAATCGCCTTTAATATCATTTTGTCTAAGATATTTCATTGCACTCGAGTGGGTCATGCGATGTGATGACTCAGGCGTACCAACTTCTGAGCTTCTCCGCCGAGTCTGGCGGGTGAAGGGCTGAATAGACCCTGTGTTGCTGCTGCTGCGTTTTGTAGGAGACATGGTTTTACATGCCATTACCGCGGGTGTCTTGAACTCACCATAGAAACAAAAGATTTCATCCAACTCAGTTTCAAATTCCACAATAAGTGCGTACTTTTATGAGGACAACTCATTTTTCTTCTGCAATGGAAAGCCAAACTTAGTGGTTCAAACAGAGGAATACAGCAAAATGTTCAAACAGTGAAATATAGTAAAGTGGTTAAGTGAGTACATACGTGTTCACCATAGATAGTTCCCTCATGTGCAAGTGATGCCTGCATAGTCATAGTGTACTTTCCCTACAAGCTTCGTAACTTTTTAAACCTTTTTTCCAAGTCCTTTTTTTCCAAATCTAGACCCGCCGCTGAGGACATTTGTTGTTTAAGATCACCATAAAAAACCAACGGTGATGCTTCTGGACAACATCCACGCTCCTTGAGTTTATAACACTCTTTCACGAAATACCGATCTAGATCTAAAAGCCACTCCATGACCAATGAATCCGCGCAGTCTACATGGGAGAAAAAAAATGTATCCGAATGTTGCGGGGAAATGAGTTACACAGGTCAAGATGAATCATGCTTTGCACCTGGGAATCGACCGGGTGAAGACTGACAAGGTCAGCCGCTTGAGGGCGGGCGCACGCGCCTGGAATAAGGTAAGTGAGTCCGGCGAGATGCGCCAGCGGAGATGCCTCGAATGGGCCTCCATGGAGTAGCACAACCAGGACGCCTGCTAGACCTCCATGAAGAGGAACTACCAGCGATGCAAGAAGCAGAAGATTCGGCTTCCATGCGCGGAAAAAGGAAGGAGAGCTGGAGGGCAGTAATTGAGGTTGTTTCAGGTGGTTGTTGTCAGTGACGGAGAGGAATGGCGATTGGACACAATGGCGGCCACCCATAGGTCGTAGGTGTGGAAGAAGCTATGGGGGCAAAGCTTCACAGCAATGGCGGCCACTCATGCTAGGGGCCTACATGCAAATATGTCAGCGCCAAGGGCTTGGCCTACATATCAACCAAAGCACTGAGCTACTAATCATCAATGAAACTAAAATGCAAAGGAACTAAGAAAGCGGCAAGAAACAAATGATGAGCTGCAGTATGGTAGGGCTGCAACTGCAGAACCTAAATACTAGCAAAGGATCAGTAGGGGGAAAATATGCTAGCAAGACATTGGCTTACCAGCAGGCAGGCGCTCAAGAGTTCATGTCCCCTGCGTTCAGGCTACCATGCACCTGCTTTGAGAACAATAAGTTTGAACAAATGCAGCTGAAAAATTAAAACATGAACACATTAGATGCCTGGCTTACCTTTACGTTCCAGGTTCGAAGCACGAAACCCATCCTTTCCTTAATGTCTAGCAGCCAGGCGAATGCATCCAAATTTGCCTTGTCTTTAAGTACTTCATTAGCTATAGCATACTAATCAGAATCGCCTTTAATATCATTCTGTCTAAGATATTTCATTGCACTCGAGTGGGTCATGCGATGTGATGACTCATGCGTACCAACATCTGAGCTCCTCCGCCGAGTCTCGCGGGTGAAGGGCTGAATAGACCCTGTGTTACTGCTGCTGTGTTTTGTAGGAGACATGGTTCTACATGTCATTACCACTGGTGTCTTGAGCTCATCATAGAAACAAAAGATTTCATCCAACTCAGTTTCAAATTCCACAATAAGTGCGTACTTTTCTGAGGACAACTCGTTTTTCTTCTGCAATGGAAAGCCAAACTTAGTGGTTCAAACAGAGGAATACAGCGAAATGTTCAAACAGAGAAATACAATGAAGTGGTTAAGTGAGTACATACTTGTTCACCATAGACAGTTCCCTCATGTGCAAGTGATGCGTGCATAGTCATAGTGTACTTTCCCCACAAGCTTCGTAACTTTTTAAACCTTTTTTCCAAGTCCTTTTCTTCCAAATCCTGACCCGTCACTGAGGACATTTGTTGTTTAAGATCACCATAAAAAACCAACGGCGATGCTTCTAGACAACAGCCACGCTCCTTGAGTTTATAACACTCTTTCACGAAATACCGATCTAGATCTAAAGGCCACTCCATGACCAATGAATCCGCGCAGTCTACACGGGAGAAAAAAATGTATCCAAATGTTGCGGGGAAATGAGTTACACAGGTCAAGATGAATCATGCTTTGCACCTGGGAATCGACCGGGTGAAGAATGACAAGGTCGACCGATAGAGGGCGGGCGCACGCGCCTGGAATAAGGCGAGTGAGTCCGGCGAGATGCGCCAGCGGAGATGCCTCGGATGGGCCTCCATGGAGCAGCACAACCAGGACGCCTGCCGGACCTCCACGAAGAGGAACTACCAGCGATGCAAGAAGCAGAAGATTCGGCTTCCATGCGAGGATAAAGGAAGAAGAGCTAGATGGCAGTAATTGAGGTTGTTTTAGGCGGCTTTTGTCAGCGACAGAGAGGAATGACGATTGGACGCAACGGTAGCCACCCATAGGTCGTAGGTGTGGAAGAAGCTATGGGCGCAAAGCTTCACAGCAATGGCGACCACGCGCGCTAGGGGCCTAAATGCAAATATGTCGGCGCCAGGGGCTTGGCCTGCATATGAACCAAAGCACTGAGCTACTAATCATCAATGAAACTAAAATGCAAAGGAACTAAGAAAGTGACAAGAAACAAATGATGAGCTACAGTATGGGAGGGCTGCAACTGCAGAACCTAAATACTAGCAAAGGATCAGTAGGGGAAAAATATGCTAGCAAGACATTGGCTTACCAGCAGGCAAGCGCTCAAGAGTTCATGTCCCCTGCGTTCAGGCTACCATGCACCTGCTTTGAGAATAGTAAGTTTGAACAAATACAGCTGAAAAATTAAAACATGAACACATTAGATGTCTGGCTTACCTTTACGTTCTAGGTTCGAAGCACGAAACCCATCCTTTCCTTAATGTCTGGCAGCCAGGCGAATGCATCCAAATTTGCCTCGTCTTTAAATACTTCATTAGCTATAGCATACTGATCAGAATCGCCTTTAATATCATTCTGTCTAAGATATTTCATTGCACTCGAGTGGCTCATGCGATGTGATGACTCAGGCGTACCAAGTTATGAGCTCCTTCGCCGAGTCTGGCAGGTGAAGGGCTGAATAGACCCTGTGTTGCTGCTGCTTTGTTTTGTAGGAGACATGGTTCTACATGCCATTACCGCTGGTGTCTTGAACTCATCACAGAAACAAAAGATTTCATCCAACTCAGTTTCAAATTCCATAATAAGTGCATACTTTTTGGAGGACAACTCATTTTTCTTCTGCAATGGAAAGCCAAACTAAGTGGTTCAAACAGAGGAATACAGCGAAATGTTCAAACAGAGAAATACAGTAAAGTGGTTAAGTGAGTACATACTTGTTCACCATAGACAGTTCCCTCATGTGCAAGTGATGCCTGCATAGTCATAGTGTACTTTCCCCACAAGCTTCATAACTTTTTAAACCTTTTTTCGAAGTCTTTTTTTCCAAATCCAGACCCGTCACTGAGGACATTTGTTATTTAAGATCACCATAAAAAACCAACGGCAATGCTTCTGGACAACAGGCACGCTCCTTGAGTTTATAACACTCTTTCACGAAATATCAATCCAGATCTAAAGGCCACTCAATGACCAATGAATCCGCGCAGTCTACATGGGAGAAAAAAATGTATCCGAATGTTGGGGGGAAATGAGTTACACAGGTCAAGATGAATCATGCTTTGCACCTAGGAATCGATCGGGGTAAGACTGACAAGGTCGACCGCTTGAGGGCGGGCGCACGCGCCTGGAATAAGGCGAGTGAGTCTGGCGAGATGCGCCAGCGGAGATGCCTCGGATGGGCCTCTGTGGAGCAGCACAACCAGGACGCCTCCTGGACCTCCATGAAGAGGAACTACCAGCGACGCAAGAAGCAGAAGATTCGGCTTCCATGCACGGAAAAAGGAAGGAGTGCTAGAGGGCAGTAATTGAGGTTGTTTCAGGCGGCTGTTGTGAGCGACGGAGAGGAATGGCGATTGGACGCAACGGCGGCCACCCATAGGTTGTAGGTGTGGAAGAAGGTATGGGGGCAAAGCTTCACAGCAATGGCGGCCACGCGCGCTAGGGGCCTAAATGCAAATATGCCGGCGCCAGGGGCTTGGCCTGCATATAAACCAAAGCACTGAGCTACTAATCATCAATGAAACTAAAATGCAAAGGAACGAAGAAAGCGGCAAGAAACAAATGATGAGCTGCACTATGGGAGGGTTGCAACTGCAGAACCTAAATAATAGCAAAGGATCAACAGGGGAAAAATATGCTAGCAAGAAATTGGCTTACAAGTAGGCAGGCGCTCAAGAGTTCATGTCCCCTGCATTCAGGCTACCATGCACCTGCTTTGAGAACTAGAAGTTTGAACAAATACAGCTGAAAAATTAAAACATGAACACATTAGATGCCTGGCTTACCTTTACGTTCCAGGTTCGAAGCACGAAACCCATCCTTTCCTTAATGTCTGGTAGCCAGGCGAATGCATCCAAATTTGCCTCGTCTTTAAGTACTTCATTAGCTATGGCATACTGATTAGAATCGCCTTTAATATCATTCTGTCTAAGATATTTCATTGCACTCGAGTGGGTCATGCGATGTGATGACTCAGGCGTACCAACTTTTGAGCTCCTCCGCCGAGTCTGGCGGGTGAAGGGTTAAATAGACCCTGTGTTGCTGCTGCTGCGTTTTATAGGAGACATGGTTCTACATGCCATTACCGCTGGTGTCTTGAACTCATCACAGAAACAAAAGATATCATCCAACTCAGTTTCAAATTCCACAATAAGTGTGTAATTTTCTGAGGACAACTCATTTTTCTTCTGCAATCGAAAGCCAAACTTAGTGGTTCAAACAGAGGAATACAGCGAAATGTTCAAACACAGAAATACAGTAAAGTGGTTAAGTGAGTACATACTTGTTCACCATAGACAGTTCCCTCATGTGCAAGTGATGCCTGCATAGTCATAGTGTACTTTCCCCACAAGCTTCGTAACTTTTTAAACCTTTTTCCAAGTCCTTTTTTCCAAATCCAGACCCTCACTGAGGACATTTGTTGTTTAAGATAACCATAAGAAACTAACGACGATGCTTCTGGACAACAGCCACGCTCCTTGAGTTTATTACACTCTTTCACGAAATACCAATCCAGATCTAAAGGCCACTCCATGACCAATGAATCCGCGCAGTCTACATGGGAGAAAAAAATGTATCTGAATGTTGCGGGGAAATGAGTTACACAGGTCAAGATGAATCATGCTTTGCACCTGGGAATCGACCGGGTGAAGACTGACAAGGTCGGCCGCTTGAGGGTGGGCGCACGTGCCTGGAATAAGGCGAGTGAGTCCGGCGAGATGCTCCAGCGGAGATGCCTCGGTCGGGCCTCCATGAAGCAGCACAACTAGGATGCCTGCTGGACCTCCACGAAGAGGAACTACCAGCGACGCAAGAAGCAGAAGATTCGGCTTCCATGCGCGGAAAAAAAGCAAGGAGAGCTAGAGGGCAGTAATTGAGGTTGTTTCAGGCGGTTGTTCTCAGCGATGGAGAGGAATGGCGATTGGACGCAACGGCGGCCACCCATATGTCGTAGGTGTAGAAGAAGCTATGGGGGCAAAGCTTCACAGCAATGGCGGCCACGCGCGTTTGGGGCCTAAATGCAAATATGCCGGTGCCAGGGGCTTGGCCTGCATATCAACCAAAGCACTGAGCTACTAATCATCAATGAAACTAAAATGTAAAGGAACTAAGAAAGCGGCAAGTAACAAATGATGAGCTGCATAATGAGAGGGCTGCAACTGCAAAACCCAAATACTAGCAAAGGATCAGCAGGGAAAAATATGCTAGCAAGACATTGGCTTACCAGCATGCAGGCGCTCAATAGTTCATGTCCCTTGCGTTCAGGCTACCATGCACCTGCTTTGAGAACAGTAAGTTTGAACAAATACAGCTGAAAAATTAAAACATGAACACATTAGATGCCTGGCTTACCTTTACGTTCCAGGTTCGAAGCACGAAACCCATCCTTTTCTTAATGTTTGGCAGCTAGCCGAATGCATTCAAATTTGCCTTGTCTTTAAGTACTTTGTTAGCTATAGCATACTGATCAGAATCGTCTTTAATATTATTATGTCTAAGATATTTCATTGCACTCGAGTGGATCATGTGATGTGATGACTCAGGCGTACCAACTTCTGAGCTCCTCCGCCGAGTATGGCGGGTGAAGGGCTGAATAGACCTTGTGTTGCTGCTGTTGCATTTTGTAGGAGACATGGTTCTACATGCCATTACAGCTGGTGTCTTGAACTCATCACAGAAACAAAAGATTTCATCCAACTCAGTTTCAAATTCCACTATAAGTGCGTACTTTTCAGAGGACAACTCATTTTTCTTCTGCAATGGAAAGCCAAACTTAGTGGTTCAAACAGAGGAATATAGCGAAATGTTCAAATAGAAAATACAGTAAAGTGGTTAAGTGAGTACATACTTGTTCACCATAGACAGTTCCCTCATGTGCAAGTGATGCCTGCATAGTCATAGTGTACTTTCCCCACAAGCTTCGTAACTTTTTAAACCTTTTTTCCAAGTCCTTTTTTCCAAGTCCAGACCCGTCACTGATGACATTTGTTGTTTAAGATAACCATAAAAAACCAACGGCGATGCTTCTAGACAACAGCCACGCTCCTTGAGTTTATAACACTCTTTCACGAAATACCGATCCAGATCTCAAGGCCACTCCATGACCAATGAATCCGCGCAGTCTACATGGGAGAAAAAATGTATCCAAATGTTGGGGGGAAATGAGTTACAGAGGTCAAGATGAATCATGCTTTGCACTTGGGAATCGATCGGGTGAAGAGTGACAAGGTCGGCCGCTTGAGGGCGGGCGCACGCGCCTGGAATAAGGCGAGTGAGTCCCGCGAGATGCGCCAGCGGAGATGCCTCGGATGGGCCTCCGTGGAGCAGCACAACCGGGACGCCTGCCGGACCTCCACGAAGTGGAACTACCAGCGACGCAAGAAGCAGAAGATTCGACTTCCATGCGCGGAAAAAGAAAGGAGACCTGGAGGGCAGTAATTGAGGTTGTTTCAGGCGGCTGTTGTCAGCGACGAAGAGGAATGGCGATTGGATGCAACGGCGGCCACCCATAGGTCGTAGGTGTGGAAGAAGCTATGGGGGCAAAGCTTCACAGCAATGGCGGCAACGCGCGCTTGGGGCCTAAATGCAAATATGCTAGCGCCAGGGGCTTGGCCTGCATATCAACCAAAGCACTGAGCTACTAATCATCAATGAAACTAAAATGCAAAGGAACTAAGAAAGCGACAAGAAACAAATGATGAGCTGCAGTATGGGAGGGCTGCAACTGCAGAACCTAAATACTAGCAAAGGATCAGCAGGGAAAATAATGCTAGCAAGACATTGGCTTACCAGCAGGCAGGCGCTCAAGAGTTCATTTCCCCTGCGTTCAGGCTACCATGCACCTTCTTTGAGAACAGTAAGTTTGAATAGATACAACTGAAAAATTAAAAAAATGAACACATTAGATGCCTGGCTTACCTTTACGTTCCAGGTTCGAAGCACGAAACCCATCCTTTCCTTAATGTTTGGCAGCCAGGCGAATGCATCCAAATTTGCCTCATCTATAAGTACTTCATTAGCTATAGTATACTAACCAGAATCGCCTTTAATATCATTCTGTGTAAGATATTTCATTGCACTCGAGTGGGGCATGCGATGTGATGACTCAGGCGTACCAACTTCTGAGCTCCTTCGCCGAGTCTGGCGGGTGAAGGGCTGAATAGACCCTGTGTTGCTGCTGCTGCGTTTTGTAGGAGACATGGTTCTACATGCCATTACTGCTGGTGTCTTGAACTCATCACAGAAACAAAAGATTTCATCCACCTCAGTTTCAAATTCCACAATAAGTGTGTACTTTTCTGAGGACAGCTCATTTTTCTTCTGCAATGGAAAGCCAAACTTAGTGGTTCAAACAGACGAATACAGCGAAATGTCCAAACAGAGAAATACAGTAAAGTGGTTAAGTGAGTACATACTTGTTCACCATAGACAATTCCCTCATGTGCAAGTGATGCCTGCATAGTCATAGTGTACTTTCCCCACAAGCTTCGTAACTTTTTAAACCTTTTTTCCAAGTCTTTTTTTCCAAATCTAGACCCGTCACTGAGGACATTTGTTGTTTAAGATCACCATAAAAAACCAACGGCGATGCTTCTGGACAACAGCCACGCTCCTTGAGTTTATAACACTCTTTCACGAAATACCGATCTAGATCTAAAGGCCACTCCATGACCAATGAATCCGCGCAGTCTACATGGGAGAAAAAATGTATCTGAATGTTGCGGAGAAATGAGTTACATAGGTCAAGATGAATCATGCTTTGCACCTGGGAATCGACCGGGTGAAGACTGACAAGGTCGGTCGCTTGAGGGCGGGCGCACGCGCCTGGAATAAGGCGAGTGAGTCCGGCGAGATGCGCCAGCGGAGATGCCTCGGATGGGCCTCCGCGGAGCAGCACAACCAGGACGCCTGTCGGACCTCCACGAAGAGGAACTACCAGCGATGCAAGAAGCAGAAGATTCGGCTTCCATGCGCGGAAAAAGGAAGGAGAGCTGGAGGGCAGTAATTGAGGTTGTTTCAGGCAGCTGTTGTCAGCGACGGAAAGGAATGGCGATTGGACGCAACGACGGCCACCCATAGGTCGTAGGTGTGGAAGAAGCTATGGGGGCAAAGCTTCACAGCAATGGCGGCCACGCGCGCTAGGGCCTAAATGCAAATATGCCGGCGGCAGGGGCTTGGCCTGCATATCAACCAAAGCACTGAGCTACTAATCATCAATGAAACTAAAATGCAAAGGAACAAAGAAAGCGGCAATAAACAAATTATGAGCTGCAGTATGGGAGGGCTGCAACTGCAGAACCTAAATACTAGCAAAGGATCAGCAGGGGAAAATATGCTAGCAAGACATTGGCTTAGCAGCAGGCAGGCGCTCAAGAGTTCATGTCCCCTGCGTTCAGGCTACCATGCACCTGCTTTGAGAACAGTAAGTTTGAACAAATACAGCTGAAAAATTAAAACATGAACACATTAGATGCCTGGCTTACCTTTACGTTCTAGGTTCGCAGCATGAAACCCATCATTTCCTTAATGTCTGGCAGCCAGGCGAATGCATCCAAATTTGCCTCGTCTTTAAGTACTTCATTAGCTATAGCATACTGATCAGAATCGCCTTTAATATCATTCTGTCTAAGATATTTCATTGCACTCGAGTGGGTCATGCGATGTGATGACTCAGGTGTACCAACTTCTGAGCTCCTCCGCCGAGTCTGACGGGTGAAGGGCTGAATAGAACCTGTGTTGTTGCTGCTGCGTTTTGTAGGAGACATGGTTCTACATGCCATTACCGCTGGTGTCTTGAACTCATCACAGAAACAAAATATTTCATCCAACTCAGTTTCAAATTCCACAATAAGTGTGTTCTTTTCTGAGGACAACTCATTTTTCTTCTGCAATGGAAATCCAAACTTAGTGGTTCAAACATAGGAATACAGCGAAATGTTCAAACAGAGAAATACAGTAAAGTGGTTAAGTGAGTACATACTTGTTCATCATAGATAGTTCCCTCATGTGCAAGTGATGCCTGCATAGTCATAGTGTACTTTCCCCAGAAGCTTCATAACTTTTTAAACCTTTTTTCCAAGTCCTTTTTTTCCAAATCCAGACCCGTCACTAAGGACATTTGTTGTTTAAGATCACCATAAAAAACCAAGAGCGATGCTTCTGGACAACAACCACGCTCCTTGAGTTTATAACACTCTTTCACGAAATACCGATCTAGATCTAAAGGCCACTCCATGACCAATGAATCCGCGCAGTCTACAAGGGAGAAAAAAAATGTATCCGAATGTTGGGGGAAATGAGTTACACAGGTCAAGATGAATCATGCTTTGCACCTGGGAATCGACCGGGTGAAGACTGACAAGGTCGACCGCTTGAGGGCGGGCGCACGCGCCTGGAATAAGGCGAGTGAGTCCGGCGAGATGCGCCAGCAGAGATGCCTCGGATGGGTGTAACACCCGTCTGATCCCACACAATGGATGTTACCAAAAACCCTTCCTACAAAACTTATGCAACACATAGAGAAAGAAAGTACTGCAAAATCCGGCAGCACCTCCCTTGAAAGAAGCATAACAAGGGAAACATAGAGTTTATACACGATATAAAATAAAGATAATTGACATAGTATAATCGAACTGCAATGGTAGAAAAGAGCATTCATGACCAGACAAAAGATAGACAACACATCCCACAAAACTAAACAGTTCGACTACCATGAGAGATTAGAATGTAATAATCCCCTAGACTTGACCCTCCCTGTTAAACATCATTATTAAGTAGTGGTTCCTTTATTTAAAGGTGTGGTGGTCGTGCTGCTACGTCCCTTCTTTCCCAAAGCAAAGATCAGGTGCCTGCATCAGACAATGCAAGAGTGAGATGACACATCTCAGCAAGGTAAAAGAGCAAACAACAGTTGGACAATGTAAACCAACCATGCATAAGCAACCACGTGGTTCAAAACTTCTTTCTTGAATATTAAATTGCAGCAAGTAAGCAAGTAATGAATTACTTAATACCAAGATGAATCACAAAGTAAAAATCCACATCATCCTCATCACCATAATAGGTTCCACACTTCCCCATGAATGCACATGGCTACAGATGCAGTATGACTTCTGCCTTCATACCTCTAAGGATATGAAGCTGCATCATACCCCTTCTCGGGCAACATATGATGCTCATTGTACCGGTACGGTCGGACCATAAGATCGCGACGAAACTTCAATGCAATGGATGATGAATGCATTATGCATGTCAACAACATGAGTTCTTCCCAAATAAAAAGTGCTAGTCATATACTTCCACCCATTTCACATAATAAACCACATGGGTAACATGATTGTTGGGGGCCTTCGGCTTCCGAAGGTCCTCAAAAACATGATTTGACATTATTTTCCAAGTGAAATATGTGAGCGGGTATCTTCAGAATCGGATCATGAGTATACAAGAGCACAGTCAGGACGAAGCCTGAACGAGACGAAAGATGATAATGACGAAGGTCTAGATGATCACGAAGCTGTGCGCAGAAAAGCTTCGGCATGATAGCAGAAAAGGGGAACCGACTTAAAGATGAAAAGGCAAATTAGACCTCGAAGAATTACTATAGAGTTATTAGCAACTGTAAGGGGCATGAATGTAATTGTACATGGGCTGCGTCCCTTGCCTATAAATAGATGAACAGTACTCCCGTACTGTTCACGCTGACTTGGCATTCGCTCTTTGCATCACGCCTGTACCCTTACTTTCCATCAAACCGAAGGTACATTTATAATTTGTTATTCTGGATATGGTAATGCAAATAAAAATAAGTTGATAATAATGTTTATGTTAAATTTTCATATTTCGTATACGAATCCTTCCTTATCATTTATTGTGCTTATGAAGGTTTTTCCTTCACAACCTTCGTCCGAAATTCATTATATCCGAAGGGACATAATGTCTTGAAGGACGAAGGACTTTAATATTTAACATTTTTTATGTTGCCTTGTTCTTAACTCGAAGCATTTGAGAACAAGTCCCCAACATTGGCGCCCACCTCCGGTGAACTCACTTCCACTTTTTGAGTTTTGAACACCTTCGGCAAGCATCACCTTCGTCATGCCGCCGAAGAAAGCTTCAGCAACAGGGGCTGCCGCTCTGCAGCCGCTGGATCCCAATAAGGATGCCCTTTCTCTTAGGGAGGCCCGAAACTAGAAGAGGAAGGCCACCAGTCCAACGCCTCAGGAGGACGACTTGGATCAAGAAATCCAACACTTAGAGATGCTCCATCAGCAGGTCCAACGGAAGAAGGAAAAGATGGCTCGACTAGCTGACCTGCAAACGCAGATAGACGAAGCCTCTGAAGAAGTTCGTCATCTTGCTCAAGATGAGCAGAATTGAAGGCCTCCGCACAAAGAGCTCCATCAGGAGGGCTTCTACAACGAGGACGACTGGTATGAAGATTTCCATCATGGAAATTTTGCTTTTGATGATACCTCTCCTCTGTCAACAGAACTGCAAGCTACACATTGGCCCCAATCTTACAAGCCACCCCAACTCCCCATGTACGACGGACATTCAGACCCGAAGCAATTCTTGATGAGTTATGAAGCAACCATATCTTCGTATGGTGGCAATACTGCAGTCATGGCAAAGTCTTTCGTCATGGCTGTCAAGAGTGTTGCACAAACCTGGTACTCCTCTCTTCGGCCAGGAACAATCACCTCATGGCAGAAGATGAAGGAATGCTGATAACTAGTTTCCAAGGGTTTCAAACGAAGCCGGTCACTGCTCAAGCTTTATTCCAGTGCACCCAGGACCACGAAGAATACCTTGAGGCGTATGTCCGAAGGTTCTTGCGTCTGAGGGCACAAGCACCAACGGTGCCCAATGAAATTGTCATTGAGGCCATGATTAAGGGGCTTCGGCCGGGACCTTCAGCCCAATACTTTGCCAAGAAACCCCCTCAAACTTTGGAGAAGCTGCTCCAGAAGATGGATGGGTATATTCGAGCTGACAATGACTTCCGCCAAAGAAGAGAGGAAGCATACAGGTTCTCTGAAATGACCAGGGGCTTCGGAGGAAGAATCCACCCGAGGCACGTCAGGTCAATTCACAACTCTACTCAGAGTGATGACAGAGGAAGTCAACAACAGAGGCCACAGTATTCCTCGCAAGCTTTGGGGCAGCAGCAAAGCTCTTTCCGGCCGCCAGCTCCAAGGGGCAGAGGCGCCAGGGGCTTCGGAGGAAGGTTTGGGGATCAGCCCAGGAAAATTTATTGTCTATTCTGTGGTGAGGACAAGGGCCACACCACCAGGATGTGCCATGTTACCATCCAGAAGCAAAACGAGATAGCAGAAGCTGCAGCGCAACAGAGTCAGCCGAAGCAAGTCATGCATACTGCTTCGTACCATTTGCCCTACATTCCAGAGTATGTAGGCAACCACCCTGCAGCTTCTGTTGCTTCGGCAAGCCAACCTCAGGCATCTTGGCAACAGCCTCCACCTCCACCACCAACGCAACGAGGCCAGCAACCAGAAGGGAGTCAGCACACTCACCTCCAACGGGACTTCAGAGAAGAGTCCGAAGCTCGCACAATCAATAGTACTGTGCCAGAGTCGAAGCATATTTACTGACAAATATCCTACCCCGACAGCAGCTTTTCGCATTCAGTATTATTTTCTTTTTAATAAAGAACAATTATGGGAAGCTTAAGTGCTTTTTGTCGTTTTCAATCTCTTGTAACAGTTTCGCTTTTTACCATAATGAAAATATATCTTCTCCATAGGCTTAAGTTGCCGAAGCATAAGAATCTATGGTGGCAAGGAGGACCTTCGAATTATCAAAAATTTGTTCAAAGGAACGCAGTATAGTTTCCTCGAAGCAGCAAAAAGTCGTTCATAAGAGAGCGCAGCGTAAGTTTTCTGCTCAAAAGTCGTTCCAAAGGGAATGCAGAGCTTACAGCGAAAAATAAACGCTGATTCCGCTGAAAGTAAAAGGCGAAGAAGCTCCTAAGGGAGGCTTACAGCGAAAAATAAACGCTGATTCCGCTGAAAGTAAAAGGCGAAGAAGCTCCTAAGGGAGGCTTATAGCGAAAAATAAACGCTGATTCCGCTGAAGTAAAAGGCGAAGAAGCTCCTAAGGGAGGCTTGCAGTAAAAAAACGTCGATCTTCGGCAAATATCATTTTGCATAACATCACATCATTACATCATTTGCATAGCATAACATCATATTGCATCAACAACGCCAGAAGGGGGTCTCAGTATTGATATTGGATTGTTTCGAAGAAATAGTGACAGGACACAAAAAATAGCTATTGAGGAATTATACCTTCGTCAAACTCTGAAATGAAAAGATCTATTGATTATTGATTTTACGAGGATTGGTTGAGAACACGGATATTATTTACGAAGCATCAAAAGAAGGGAAGGTGTTTTTTCGCCGAAGGCTCAAAAACGGTATGTATATGAAGTTTCATGCATCGTAAAGAATAGAACCATAAATAGTTAATATATTACATTCAAAGTTACAAAATATTACACATGTTTCTCAACAAACATTAAATTCTAAATGTTTTTACAACAGCATCTAATCTTCCCTTAGAACTACTTCTGCAGCTTCGTTTAGTAGCTGATCAACAACTTTATCCATGATGGCTTCGGCCATTTTCCTAATTTCGTCGTCCCCCTTCGCGTGGGGGTCCGCAGATGGCTCGGCAGGTTCTGAGGGAGGAGAAGATACAGATACATTACTATTACAAACCGTAAACAAGTTCGAAATCAAAAAATTACAACAAAGAGCCAAAAACCACTAGTCAATACCTATTTGCCCTTCGACCTCCGCACTTTTTTCAGCGGTCTCTGCTACTTTTCTAGCGTCATGAATGCCTTTTTCGCTTTTTCGTATAATTTCTTGGGCCATTTCCCGGCCACCGTTGTCCCAGATGTCGGTGAAAAATTTTCCACCGACCAGGCTCGCTTTAGCCGAGGGGTCTTTTATATCTTCGGAGGATAAGGCGGCTTCGAATTGTGCCAAGAATTTCACATGGTCACAGCCTTTCCTCTCCAAAATGGTTGCAATCTCCCTGGCACCCGAAAAGGCACATATGTCTCCACGACTATTCAAAATTTCGTCAAAGGCTTCAGCTTCGTGGCTGATCCATTCAATTGGGCCTTCGGGGTCACCCCTTATGAAGTTCTCTTCACTTGAAAAAGTGCCAACGCTGGCGAAGCTGGTTCTTACTTTCTTAACACATTCTATAGATTTTTCATAGCATCTTTTCTTAGATGCATGAAGCTCTTCAACGCTTTTTTCCAAATGGTTTGCCCATTGTTCACTGATTTCTCGTTTTGTTTCTTCAAGTGTGTGTTCCTCTCTAGCTCTGGCTAGTTGTTTTCGAAGATCTTACATTTCACGCTTCTGAGCCTCAGCTTGACATTTAAAAGTAGCTTCGTCTTCTTTTATTCTATTTATCAATGAATGTAATATTTTATCTTTTTCGAGACCTTCGTTCCTTAGTTCAATTACTATGGAACGAAGGTTGCTTAGGGCCATAACACACCCTTCGTCTTCGGCATCTTTTTGGGCCCTGAGGGCATTGCTAAGTATAGGGCCCTGCAAAGAAAAATGTGTGTGCGTCAATAAATTTAAGCAAACGAAAAATTTTGGTTTCAAGAAAAAATACAAAGATCTCATTTTTGCACCTTTAAGCTATTGTACGCCAAGCTGTCGATCAGCTCGTTTTTCGACAACACCGAGAGCCCATCTTCTAGTGTTGGGAATCCGAAGCTCTTGCTCATCTCCCGACAGACAGAAATCCCCTTGCTGTCAGGGAGACAATACAAGAAGTCTTCTTCTCCGCTGCCGTTGAATATCAACGCCCCCTTTGGATATTTCAGTTTTTGGGTGTAAAACTGGGCCTCTTGCTTTTCTTTTTCAGTCAACTTTTTCCCCGAAGCATGTCGTAAAATATAATCGAAAGCTTCGGAAAATGCTTCGGGGGCGGCAGTGCCAGTTTCTTCAGCCAAAATTTGTTCTGTTGTTTCTGTTTCTTCGGCTTCCAAGGATTTCACCTTGGTGGGCTCTGAAGGCCCAGCTTCAGTCTCAGATTGGTGCTTTGAAGCTTCGGCACCAGAGGCTTTAATTTGCACTTCGGAAGTTTCCACAATTTTCTTCGAAGTAGTGCTTGAAGACTTTATTGTCTCCAAAACATCCAGAACATTAACCATCCTTTTTCTTTTGGGGGTCATTGATGGACCCTTTTGGCTTTTTGGTGCTTCAGCTTTTGCTGAAGGACTTAGAATTTCCGATGTCTTTGTTTCTTCAGCCCTCGGTTCTTCTATTTTTTCCGTCGCTGGCATTTTGGCCGGCCCTTCAATATTTGGCAGAAGAGTTGGCTCCTTGGCTTCGGTGACCGAAGAGGTCTCACCGACAAACTCAGGCACCGTGGCCGGTTCAATATAGCGTGGCCGGTGTGTGAGAACCTTCATCTTTTTCCTCTTCGGCGCTGGCTCACTAGAAGGAGCTGAAGCAACTTCCTTCGCAGAAAATGTATTCTTTCTTTTTTGACCCCGTGTTGGATAACGGTAGTCGGGGTAGACAAACCCAATTGCATGAAATACTCGGTTGAGTCTTTTCTTCTTTCGGCCTCCGAAGGACGCAGATAGTGCAGTGTCCTCCGCCTTCGAGTATAATCCAAGCATTTCATCACTTATGGCCTCAATACTTTTCAGCCAGTCATCATCTGGCTCGACGAATTTATCTCCATATTTGAATGTGTATTTTAGCCTAACTAATCCACCTTCGTCAGTTTCCCTAACGGTCTCCTTCGGCATTTCCCACTTTTCTGCAAGTGGCCATACTCTGAAGGCAATGTGTTCTTGGATCAAATCCCTTGTCCCAATAAAAGAGCAGACTACGTCGAAGGCTCTCTAGCATTCTTCGGCTGCTTCATCCATTTCCACCTTCGGCCTCCGGAGGCCGAAGCGTTGCCAGATAGGGCGCATAATGATATCTTTAATATCTTCCCGTGTTTTCAAATCATTTTTCACATAAAACGATTCCATCATCCAGTCGCCGGGCCATCTCTTTCGAAAGGTTGGCACGGGACAGCTTGACCCAGATCGGGCACCGAAGCTGTAGCAGCCAAAATTGTTGTGATACTGCTCTTTACCCCAGGGTTTTGTCTCATACAATAGCTCATGTATGTTGCAGAAAATTTTTGCATTTGGTTCTAAACCTTGGCTCCTCACGGCCCAGACGAAGATGCCCATCCTTATGATTGCTTCGGGAGTAATTTGATGAAGGCAGATTTCAAATATCTTCAGTACTTCCACAACAAAACTGCTCAAGGGAAACCGCAGTCCAGCCTTTAAGAAGCTTCGGAATATCACGACTTCATTCTCCTCGGGAGTCGGACAAGTCTTCTCTCCTTCGTCAGCCCTCACAATAGACAAGTCCCGAAAATATCTACCCCTTATATTGATAAGATGGCTTTGTTTAATACTTGATTTCCCAAAAACCGCATGGCTTGGTCGCCAAGGTCGATCTTCGGAATCTTCACCACCACTATCCACATCATAACTGTCACTGTCACCAGTGTCTTCAGATAAACCCTCTAAAATCTCCCTAGTAATCTTCTCTGTATTTGTCTTTGCTATTGATTGAAGAAAGCCAAGATGCATCTCCTTAGAAAGGCTCAACTTCGATTCAGCAACAGCTTTTTTATCTTCAGACATCTTCGAAAATGCTGAGAAAGTGCTCTCGAAACCGAAGCTTAAAAATTTAAAAAGCCAAGCAAGTGTTGTTGCGCAAGGGCTAAAAGTCGAATGAGCAAGAGCAGATGGCAAGAAAGCGTGTCAAATGAACTCGTGGTGAGCTCTTATTTATACACCTAGTGCGTTGAAAGCTGGAGGGTCCCGCTTGTCAATGACTGTTGCTATTCTAGCAAAGGGAAGGTGTTTTTTCGGACTTTCGGCTTAAGGCCTTCGTCCATGTCGCAATATGAATTTATCATTTTAGCAAATTAATATTGCGAGGGGCTACTTTGTTGGGCCTTCGGCTTCCGAAGGTCCTCAAAAACATGATTTGACATTATTTTCCAAGTGAAATATGTGAGTAGGTATCTTCGGAATCGGATCATGAGTATACAAGAGCACAGTCAGGACGAAGCCTGAACGAGACGAAAGATGATAATGACGAAGGTCTAGATGATCACGAAGCTGTGCGCAGAAAAGCTTCGGCATGATAGCAGAAAAGGGGAACCGACTTAAAGATGAAAAGGCAAATTAGACCTCGAAGAATTACTATAGAGTTATTAGCAACTGTAAGGGGCATGAATGTAATTGTACATGGGCTGCGTCCCTTGCCTATAAATAGATGAACAGTACTCCCGTACTGTTCACGCTGACTTGGCATTCGCTCTTTGCATCACGCCTGTACCCTTACTTTCCATCAAACCGAAGGTACATTTATAATTTGTTATTCTGGATATGGTAATGCAAATAAAAATAAGTTGATAATAATGTTTATGTTAAATTTTCATATTTCGTATACGAATCCTTCCTTATCATTTATTGTGCTTATGAAGGTTTTTCCTTCACAACCTTCGTCCGAAATTCATTATATCCGAAGGGACATAATGTCTTGAAGGACGAAGGACTTTAATATTTAACATTTTTTATGTTGCCTTGTTCTTAACTCGAAGCATTTGAGAACAAGTCACCAACAATGATCAAACCACAACCTCCACATGTATAATAAATAAACATGAATAACTTCAAACGATGGTACCCAATTAGGAATATGAATACGAACACAAATAGCACAAACATAATCAAGTATAAGACTCTTCAATTAAGAGACGGAATAACCATCACTGTTTTACTTGCCTTCACCGGAAGTTTGGGCAAAACTCTAGGTACGATCCGGAAGTCCACCACCTGTTTTTGACACACAACTTAGTGCAACGATTTCACACAATCAGGCTCATATACGACGCCGCACCTACGCACAATCTCACACCCCGCCGCGGGTAACATCTCTCCCCACACCCACCAAACTGCAGTGGCGCTGCTTAATAACTTCATAACTTTAAAATTATGACAGCAGTGGTAGCAAACAAAAACTCCAGAGACATCTACATAAAATTCCCCACGAGTTTTGTATACAATTTATAATTAAATTCCAACATTTAATTAGCCCAAAACAGCCCACAAGATAAACCCTGTAATCTGTTTTTTTTCTCTTTTGGACAGCGACATACCCGGATTCAAACAGCGATAACTTTCAAAATATAATTCCAAATCAAGCGCATAAATACTCATTGGAAAGATAAGACAAATCCCTACATGATTATCATACTGGTTATCACTAATTACCCACGAAAAATTCCCAGAAACGGCTAATACTACTGCTGTTCACCCACCTGAAAAATCTGTTTTTTGGACAGCAACATACCCGGATTCAAACAGCGATAACTTTTAAAATATAATTCCAAATCAAGCGCATAAGTACTCATTGGAAAGATAAGACAAAGCCATACATGATTATTATACTGGTTATCACTAATTAACCCACAAAAATTTCTAGAAATCCCTAGAACTACTGTTGTTCACCCACTCACAAAATTCCTGGACAGCACCTCTACCGATTCACATAGATAAACACATAATCAAATTGATTGCAGCACAAAAAACAACAAAAGTTAATCACAAATTCACCTTGGGATCTTCTCTTCCTCCTTCTTTCTTTCTCCCTCCAAACTCCAATTGAGATCGCAGCCACACGACGGAGAACCACGCAGGAGGGCTGCACCTTGGAGGAGGGGGGAGAGAATGGGGGGCGGCTAGGGTTTTGGGGAGGAAGAAGATGAGAGAGGGGAGGGGGGGAGGCGGCCAAGTCCTAGGGGAAATGGGGGGGCGGCTGCACAAAGGGGGGGGGGGGGGAATTAGGGGGAGGGCGGCTAGGGTTAAGGGGACTAATGGGCCGGATCAAGGTTCAAGGCCCAACTCGCCCACGTGACAGCTCCCGACCCCGTCGCAAGCAACTAACCAAAGAAATTTTACTGTCTTACAGGTGAATGTTTTCCACAAATTCCAAATTCCCAAAGCGCATCACCCGAATGAGGAAAAAGAACAAAAATAATAACCTCCACTTCTCCTCTTTGCAAACCGGGTGTCACACTCTACCCCCCTTAAAAAGAATTCGACCTCGAATTCTGACGCTTTTATCGGAACGACAAAAGAAAAAAATTAATGAATCAACAACACTTACCCACAACGAAAAGTTCCGGATATTTCTACCGCATCAGCTCCTCAAGTTCCCACGTAGCCTCTGAAAGGGAAATGTGTCTTGGGCCATTTCTAGTATATTTTGGTGATTAAGTGTCCAACACCTATTAAGTGGATTATTATATGCCAAATGATGAATGAAGTGCAAATCAACAAGAAGGTATGATTCTAGACTTAGTACATTGGTTTTTGTGTACTAATATATTTGTCTAAGTGCTAGAATCAGAGAAAAGAAAAGAAGAGAAGAACTTGGCTCGAAGCAGCCAAGACTCTGCCCAGTCTGGCACACCGGACTGTCCGGTGGTGCACCGGACAGTGTCCGGTGCGCCAGGCTGGACTCCGGTGAACTGGCCACTCTCGGGAACTGTGGCGGCGTATGGCTATAATTCATCGGACTGTCCGGTGGTGCACCGGACTGTCCGGTGAGCCAACGGCCGCCAGCGCAACGGTCGGCCGCGCAATCCGCGCGCGACGCGTGGCCCACGCCAACGATCTGTTGGGGGCACCGGACTGTCCGGTGTGCACCGGACAGTGTCCGGTGCGCCAACCAGCCTGAAGATCCAACGGTCGACTGCGCCAGGAATGGAAGGAGATCCGCACCGGACATGCTACAGTGGTTGTCCGGTGGTGCACCGGACTGTCCGGTGCGCCACCCGACAGAAGGCAAGAATGACCTTCCTTGTTGGGTTCCAACGGCTCCTAGCTGCCTTGGGGCTATAAAAGGGACCCCTAGGCGCATGGAGGAGTAATCCTAAGCATTCCTTGATCATTCCTAAGCACCAAGACTCCACTCTCGTGCATTCGATTCTTTGAGATAGTGACTTGAGCCTCATTTGAGTAGAGAACTCCTCGAGTTGTGTTGTGAGCTCAAGTTGTGGCTTTGTGTGCGTGATTGTGCTCTTGTTTAGAGTCTTGTGTGTGTTGCTCTCCCCTCCCTTACTTCTGTGCTTCTTTGTGATCATCAATTGTAAGGGCGAGAGGCTCCAAGTTATGGAGATTCCTCGCAAACGGGAGAAAGTATAAGAAAGGAAAACACCATGGTATTCAAGTAGATCATTGGATCACTTGAAAGGGGTTGAGTGCAACCCTCGTCCATTGGGACGCCACAACGTGGAGTAGGCAAGTGTTACTTGGCCGAACCACGGGATAAATCATCGTGTCTTTTGTGTTGTCTCTCTTTGTGATCATTGTGTTTCACAAAAGCTCGGTCCTTAGCCACTTAGTCATATTGCACTAACACTTAACCAAGTTTTTGTGGCTACAAGTATTTGATTTTTATAGGATCACCTATTCACCCCCCCTCTAGGTGCTCTCAATTGGTATCAAAGTTGTTCTCTTGACGAAAGGGACTAATCGCCCGAAGTGATGGATCCTAAGGGAAAGGGGATGGTGGTCAACGATAAGGTGAAGGAGTCCATCTTTAACGAGCCAAGAGACGATAAGCCCACTGACTCTGGCTCGAGTCACAAGAAGAAGGACGGGAAGAAGAAGAGGCGCATCAAGAAGATTGTCTACTACGACAGCGACGAGTCTTCTTCTTCCCCAAGAAACGACGACTACGATGAGAAAAAGAAACCGGTTAACTCAAACTTTTCTCTTGATTATTCTCGTATTCCATATAATTCCAATGCCCACTTGCTTTCTATTCCTCTTGGTAAACCTCCACACTTTGATGGAGAGGACTACGCTTTTTGGAGTCACAAAATGCGTAGTCACCTTTTCTCTCTCCATCCTAGTATTTGGGAGGTAGTTGAGAATGGAATGCAATTTGATAGTACGAATAACCCTGTATTCATTAACGAGCAAATTCATAAGAATGCACAAGCTACCACTGTTTTGTTAGCATCATTGTGCAGGGATGAATACAACAAGGTGAGCGGCTTGGACAACGCCAAGCAAATATGGGACACCCTCAAGATTTCACATGAGGGGAATGACGCCACCATGATCACCAAAATGGAGTTGGTGGAAGGCGAGCTAGGAAGGTTTGCCATGATCAGGGGAGAGGAGCCAACGCAAACGTACAATAGCTCAAGACCCTGGTCAACAAGATCAAGAGCTATGGAAGCACGAGATGGACGGACCACGATGTTGTCCGACTTATGCTTAGGTATTTTACTGTTATTGACCCTCATCTTGTGAACCTCATCTGTGAAAATCCTAGGTACACAAAGATGATGCCCGAGGAGATACTCGGAAAATTTGTGAGCGGGCGGATGATGGTCAAGGAGGCAAGATATGTTGATGATGCATTAAACGACCCCATGCCCATCTACGAGCCTCAACCTATTGCTCTCAAAGCAACAAGTAGCAGGGAGGCACTACCAAGCAAGGTGGCACAAGTAGAGGCGGTCGGGCTAAACGAAGATGAGATGGCTCTCATCATCAAGCGATTCAAGACCATGCTAAGAGGACGCAAGGAGTATCCTAACAAAAGCAATGCAAAGGGAAAGCGCTCCTGCTTCAAGTGCGGTAAGACTGGTCACTTTATTGCTCAATGTCCCGATAATGAAAATGACCAGGGAGATGAAAGACACATGAAGAGGGAGAAGAATAAGGCCTACAAGAAGGCGAAAGGCGAGGCGCATCTTGGCAAAGAATGGGATTCAGATTGCTCTTCTTCCAACTCCGATGACGAAGGACTCGCCGCCTCGGCCTTCAACAAGTCATCTCTCTTCCCCAACGAGCGCCATACTTTCCTCATGGCAAAGGAGAAAAAGGTAAGCGCTCGAGATACCGCTAAGTATACTACTTCAAGTGATGATGACTCTAGTGATGATGAAGTAGATTACACAAGTCTATTCAAAGGTTTAGATAGAACTAAAGTAGATAAAATCAATGAATTGATTGATGCTTTAAATGGGAAGAATAGACTTTTAGAAAAGCAAGAGGATATTCTATATGAAGAGCATGATAAGTTTTTAAATGTGCAAAAGTCTCTTGCTTTAGAGGTTAAAAGGAATGATATGCTTTCTTCGGAATTGTCTGCTTGTCATGAAACTGTGTCTAGCTTAAAGAATATTAATGATGATTTAAATGCTAAGCTAGAAGTAGTTAATAAATCTAGTTCTTGTGTAAAGCATGTTGTCATTTGTAATAGGTGTAAGGATTTTGATGTTGATGCATGTGTTGAGAACCTAACTTCTATTACAAAATTAAATGGTGATGTGGCAAGTCTTAATGCCCAACTTAAGACTTGCAAAAATGATTTTGATAAGCTAAAATTTGCTAGGGATGCCTACACTATTGGTAGACACCCCTCAATTAAGGATGGGCTTGGCTTTCGAAAGGAAGCCAAGAACTTAACAAGCCAAAGGGCTCCCATTCCCGCCAAGGAGAAAGGGAAGGCCCCTATGGCTAATAGTGCTCAAATGAATCATGCTTTCATCTATAGTGATAGAAAACTTTCTAGAAATACTCATAGGAGTTATACTTATGATTCACATGCCATGATTGCTTCAAGTTCTTCTTTTGTGCATGGTAGAAATATGCCTAGGAAAAATGTTGTTCATCATGTGCATAGGAAAGTATGTAATGAACCTTCTACAATTTACCATGCTTGCAATGCTTCTTTTGCAATTTGTTGTAAGAATAAGAAAGTGGTTGCTAGGAAGGTGGGGGCCAAATGCAAGGGAGACAAGACTTGCATTTGGGTCCCAAAGACTATTGTAACTAACCTTGTAGGACCCAACAAGAGTTGGGTACCTAAGACCCAAGCCTAAATTGCCTTATAGGTTTATGCATCCGGGGGCTCAAGTTGGATTATCGACAGCGGATGCACAAACCACATGACGGGGGAGAAGAAGATGTTCACCTCCTACGTCAAGAGCAAAGATTCCCAAGATTCGATCATCTTTGGAGATGGGAATCAAGGCAAGGTTAAAGGTCTAGGAAAGATAGCTATTTCATCTGAGCATTCCATATCTAATGTGTTCTTAGTTGAATCGCTCGGATACAACTTATTGTCTGTTAGTCAACTATGTAATATGGGATATAATTGTCTATTTACCAATGTAGATGTGTCTGTCTTTAGAAGGAGTGATGGTTCATTAGCATTTAAGGGTGTACTAGACAGCAAACTCTATTTAGTTGATTTTTCGAAAGAGGAGGCCGATCTAGATGCATGCTTAATTTCTAAGACTAGCATGGGCTGGCTGTGGCATCACCGTCTAGCACATGTTGGGATGAAGAACCTTCATAAACTTCTAAAGGGAGAACATGTGTTAGGTCTAACCAATGTATCTTTCGAAAAAGATAGACCGTGTGCAGCTTGTCAAGCAGGTAAACAAGTGGGAAGCACTCATCACAACAAAAATGTGATGACAACATCAAGACCACTGGAGCTACTACATATGGATCTCTTCGGACCCGTCGCCTACCTTAGCATCGAGGGAAGTAAGTATGGTCTTGTTATTGTTGATGATTTTTCCCGCTTCACTTGGGTATTCTTTTTGCAGGATAAATCAGAAACCCAAGGGACCCTCAAGCGCTTTCTAAGGCGGGCTCAAAACGAATTTGAGCTCAAGGTGAAAAAGATTAGAAGCGACAACGGGTCCGAGTTCAAGAATCTTCAAGTGGAGGAGTACCTTGAGGAGGAAGGAATCAAGCACGAGTTCTCCGCTCCCTACACACCCCAGCAAAACAGTGTGGTAGAGAGGAAGAACAGGACGCTTATAGACATGGCAAGGACAATGCTTGGAGAATTCAAGACGCCCAAGCGGTTTTGGTCGGAAGCTATGAACACAGCTTGCCACGCCATAAACCGGGTCTACCTTCATCGCCTCCTCAAGAAGACCTCGTATGAACATCTAACCGGTAACAAACCCAACGTCTCATACTTTCGTGTATTTGGGAGTAAATGTTATATTCTAGTGAAGAAAGGTAGAAATTCTAAATTTGCTCCCAAAGCTGTAGAAGGGTTTTTGCTAGGTTATGACTCAAATACAAAGGCGTATAGAGTCTTCAACAAATCATCGGGTTTGGTTGAAGTCTCTAGCGATGTTGTATTTGATGAGACTAATGGCTCTCCAAAAGAGCAAGTTGATCTTGATGATGTAGATGAAGATGATTTTCCAACGGTCGCAATACGCACCATGGCGATTGGAGATGTGCGACCACAGGAACAAAACGAGCAATACCAACCTTCTTCCTCAACAATGGTGCACCCCCAACTCAAGATGATGAACAGGTTCATCAAGAAGAGGCGTGTGATCAAGGGGGGCACAAGATGATCAAGTTATGGAGAAAGAAGCACCACATGCCCCTCCAACTCAAGTCCGAGCGACGATTCAAAGGAATCATCCCGTCGACCAGATTTTGGGTGATATAATCAAGGGAGTAACCACTCGCTCTAGATTAGCTAATTTTTGTGAGCATTACTAGTTCGTCTCTTCTATTGAGCCTTTCAGGGTAGAAGAGGCCTTGCTAGATACGGACTGGGTGTTGGCCATGCAGGAAGAGCTCAACAACTTCAAACGAAATGAAGTTTGGACTCTGGTGCCACGTCCAAAGCAAAATGTTGTGGGAACCAAGTGGGTGTTCTGCAACAAGCAAGATGAGCACAGAGTGGTGACAAGAAACAAGGCTCGACTTGTGGCAAATGGTTATGCCCAAGTCACAGGTTTGGATTTTGAGGAGACTTTTGCTCCTATGGCTAAGCTAGAGTCCATTCGCATTTTGTTAGCCTATGTCGCTCACCATTCTTTCAGGTTGTTTCAAATGGACGTGAAGAGCGCTTTCCTCAACGGGCCAATCAAGGAGGAGGTGTACGTGGAACAACCCCCTGGCTTTGAGGATGAACGGTACCCCGACCATGTGTGTAAGCTCTCTAAGGCGCTCTATGGACTTAAGCAAGCCCCAAGAGCATGGTATGAATGCCTTAGAGATTTCCTAATTGCTAATGCTTTCAAGGTTGGGAAAGACGATCCAACTCTTTTCACTAAGACTTGTGATGGTGACCTATTTGTGTGCCAAATTTATGTCGATGACATAATATTTGGTTCTACTAACCAAAAGTCGTGTGAAGAGTTTAGCAGGGTAATGACACAGAAATTTGAGATGTCGATGATGGGCGAGTTGAACTACTTCCTTGGGTTCCAAGTGAAGCAACTCAAGGACGGCACCTTCATCTCCCAAATGAAGTACACGCAAGACTTGCTCAAGCGGTTCGGGATGAAGGACGCCAAGCCTGCGAAGACGCCAATGGGAACCGACGGACATGTCGACCTCAACAAAGGAGGTAAGTCCATTGATCAAAAGGCATACCGGTCTATGATAGGATCCTTGCTTTATTTATGTGCTAGTAGACCGAATATTATGCTAAGCGTATGCATGTGTGCTAGATTTCAATCCGATCCAAGGGAGTGTCACCTTGTGGCCGTTAAGCGAATTCTTAGATATTTAGTTGCTACGCCTTGCTTCGGGATCTGGTATCCAAAGGGGTCAACCTTTGACTTAATTGGATACTCAGACTCCGATTATGCTGGATGCAAGGTTGATAGGAAGAGTACATCAGGGACGTGCCAATTCCTAGGAAGGTCCTTGGTGTCTTGGAGTTCTAAGAAACAAACTTCTGTTGCCCTATCCACCGCTAAGGCCAAGTACGTTGCCGCAGGACAGTGTTGCATGCAACTACTTTGGATGAGGCAAACCCTCCGGGACTTTGGCTACAATCTGAGCAAAGTCCCACTCTTATGTGACAATGAGAGTGCAATCCGCATGGCGGATAATCCTATTGAACACAGCCGCACTAAGCACATAGACATCCGGCATCACTTTTTGAGAGACCATTAGCAAAAGGGAGATATCGAAGTGTTTTATGTTAGCACCGAGAACCAGCTAACCGATATCTTTACCAAGCCTTTAGATGAGAAAACCTTTTGCAGGCTGCGTAGTGAGCTAAATGTCTTAGATTCGCGTAACTTGGATTGATTTATAGCATACATGTGTTTTATGCCTTTGATCATGTTACTTTATGCATTTCTGAGATTTATATGGTTCTCAAGTTGTGCAAGGGATCCCCGGACCTCACAAGTCCATATGTGAATGATGCACATATTTAGGGGGAGAAGTGCTACAACTTGACCCTTTGAGACTAACAAATGTGCTTGAGTTTACTTGTTGTAGTCTCAAAGGTGAATTGAAAGGGAAAGGTGAACTTGGACCATGCAAAGACTTCCACTACACTCCGGTATTTACTCCAAGTTCATCTCTATGCTCTTATTGCCTTTTTGCTCTTAATTGACAATTTTGGTGAGACAATGGGGTTTGGGGCCAATAATGATCCCGTTTTGGTGCTTAATGCCAAAGGGGGAGAAATTAAGGCCAAAGCAAATGGATCAGCTACCACTTGAGAATTTTGAAAATAGTAGAGTTAGAACTTTTGATTTATCAAAATATCTCTAATTGTCAAAATTTGGTCTCTTGTGGGGAGAATGTTTGATTATGGGAAAAAGGGGGAGTTTTTGGCTCTTAATCATTTTTACTCTTGGATTATCTCTCCTTGTGCCTAAACATGTGTGTTTGACTTAGAGATAAGAAAATGAATTTGATTTACAAAAACAAACCAAGTGGTGGCAAAGAACGATCCAAATATATCAAATCTTGTCAAAGACTATTTTTGTTCTCAATTGTATTGATGTTACACTTCTATTTGTTGCTTTTTGATGTGTTGGCATAAATCACCAAAAAGGGGGAGGTTGAAAGGGAAATGTGCCTTGGGCCATTTCTAGTATATTTTGGTGATTAAGTGTCCAACACCTATTAAGTGGATTATTATATGCCAAATGATGAATGAAGTGCAAATCAACAAGAAGGTATGATTCTAGACTTAGTACATTAGTTTTTGTGTACTAATATATTTGTCTAAGTGCTAGAATCAGAGAAAAGAAAAGAAGAACTTGGCTCGAAGCAGCCAAGACTCTGCCCAGTCTGGCACACCGGACAGTGTCCGGTGCGCCAGGCTGGACTCCGGCGAACTGGCCACTCTCGGGAAACTGTGGCGGCTTATGGCTATAATTCACCGGACTGTCTGGTGAGCCAACGGCCGCCAGCGCAACGGTCGGCCGCGCGCGACGCGTGGCCCACGCCAACGGTCTGCTGGGGGCACCGGACAGTGTCCGGTGCGCCAACCAGCCCGAAGATCCAACGGTCGGCTGCGCCAGGAATGGAAGGAGATCCGCATCGGACATGCTACAGTGGTTGTCCGGTGGTGCACCAGACTGTCCGGTGGTGCACCAGACTGTCCGGTGCGCCACCCGACAGAAGGCAAGAATGACCTTCCTTGTTGGGTTCCAACGACTCCTAGCTGCCCTGGGGCTATAAAAGGGACCCCTAGGCGCATGGAGGAGTAATCCTAAGCATTCCTTGATTATTCCTAAGCACCAAGAGTCCACTCTCGTGCATTCGATTCTTTGAGATAGTGACTTGAGCCTCATTTGAGTAGAGAACTCCTCGAGTTGTGTTGTGAGCTCAAGTTGTGGCTTTGTGTGCGTGATTGTGCTCTTGTTTTGAGTCTTGTGTGTGTTGCTCTCCCCTCCCTTACTTCTGTGCTTCTTTGTGATCATCAATTGTAAGGGCGACAGGCTCCAAGTTGTGGAGATTCCTCGCGAACGGGAGAAAGTATAAGAAAGGAAAATACCGTGGTATTCAAGTAGATCATTGGATCACTTGAAAGGGGTTGAGTGCAACCCTCGTCCATTGGGACGCCACAACGTGGAGTAGGCAAGTGTTACTTGGCCGAACCACGGGATAAATCATCGTGTCTTTTGTGTTGTCTCTCTTTGTGATCATTGTGTTTCACAAAAGCTCGGTCCTTAGCCACTTAGTCATATTGCACTAACACTTAACCAAGTTTTTGTGGCTACAAGTATTTGATTTTTACAGGATCACCTATTCACCCCCCCCCTCTAGGTGCTCTCAGCCTCACGCTCGGACTAATTAGTCCATAGACCTTGACATACTTAATTGATCTCTTCCTCAAAACACGCTCCGAGGATTCCAAGATACGCTCCGGACGGCACTCTAAAGTCAGATCCTGCTGCACCGCAATTAGTTCCATCTCAATCTGATGGTCTGGATCTCGCAAGAACTTCCTCAGCATAGAGACATGAAAAACTGGGTGTACCCCTGCCATGGAATCTGGCAGTTGCAAGCGATAAGCCAAGCTGCCCACCTGGGCCAAGATAGTGAACGGTCTAATATATCTCGGGCTAAGCTTTCCGGAGACACCGAACCGAACAACTCCTTTAGTGGGTGATACCCTGAGAAGGACTTGGTCACCCACTTCAAATTCCAAATCCCACCTCCTCACATCAGCATAACTCTTCTGACGGCTCTGTGTGGCAGAACCACCCGAATTCTTCCAGCTTAAGTGCCTAAGTCACGCCTCAGGGGCCGTAACACACTTAAATCGGAATAATCTGTCGGTCCCTCAGATCTAGTCTGATAGAGCCACTTAACCAGGATCAAATTCTACAATCTCACTTGAAGGTGAGTCATAGAAGAAATACAATAAAACAAGAAACCTCAAATTAAGTGTTGAATTATTACATAGATCGGAGTTTTTGAGTAGCAAATAAGAGTTCACAAAATAAAATGCAGCGGATAATCGATGTCGTCGGTATCGAGGAAATGGGCAAGGCATAGCCCACTACTCCTCATGCTCCTCTCCTGCCGGAGCAACATCCCACTCGACCGTCCAACCCGGTGGCAGGGTGGTAGGCCAAGTCACACCATCAACCATATCCTGAAGCGCACCTGCAAAAATTATGCCACAAGCAAGGCTGAGTATACTAATACTCAGCTAGACTTACCCGGTGTGAGGAGTCTACTCCTCTACCTCTAGACTATGCAGCTGTTTGGCTGAGGGGTTTGGTTTGCCAAAAGCACTAGCTGTTTCTAAAATCAATTCTTAGCTTTTCAGATTCTAGTATCATTATTTTAGCTAGGTTTGCTCCTTCTAAGCATACATGGTAACAAGCATTTAGTTCAATCAACAAATTGTCTCATGTAACCTCATTTCACTTCTTACTCGATGCAGTACAAGGGGTCAAGCAGTCTCATTAGCTGCGAGAAGCAGACGATTCGAATCGAGTTTTATCCTTGCAAGGTAAACCTAAACACACAACATGTCAGGGTACTCCGACCCCACACATGTCAACCGTCCCCATTGATTCCCCGTTCGTGTCCAGGCCTCACCGCCTTGGCATACAATGCTCCACTGACCCCGGCTGCCGCCGTGCAGTGACCGCACTTGTACCCACCATAGCTAGCATGGGAGACCCAGTCTCAGGTCGCATGAGGGATAAAGTCCGCGCCCGGCTTCACTCAGGTACTAGGTTTATCGGTTACCATTTTTCCCGACATGTGCTTAGTACGTTCAAACTCTTGACTCAGGTATCCACACATTAATCCTTAATTCCTTTTTTCCCGTCTCATGGTCAAGGCTCCTCCCTGGATCCAAGTCCATAGACTAACATAGATCCCGTTATCAAGATGAATACAATCAATTCCTGACCTCGCGCGAGTGCTAGAAAAATCACTCGACTTCTACCGAGATCCTGATTAGCAAGCAGCTACTCGACCTAGCATACTAGTATTCATCTCAAAAAGGAATCCTAAGTTCATGCAACTAGAGGTTTCAAGCAACTCCTACACTTAAGTGCACATTACAATCCTACAAGCATTAAGTGTAGTAAAGTAGCATATAATAATACGGTTATGCATAAACCCGGGGCTTGCCTTTAATAGCTGGGGCTGCGGGGAGATCATTGATAGCAGCCTCGGAAGCTTGCTCCTGGTCCTCCTCTTGGACAGTTCCTTGCTCGGGGATGAGCACGTACTCTCCGTCGGCGAGATTACAATCTAGTGAATGCAATGCGTAAGATATATGCATGATATGATATGTGTTTTAGTAATTTCAACTTTTGATGGTGTATGATCTACTTGAGTTAGATAGAGTTAAATCTTACTTATGTGAGACTTTTGGGTGGTATACTTGGTGAATTGGATCAACCTTAGCTAAGTTAAGTGGTAGGTTTATTTTTGGGGTTCCACTGAATTATTTTTAAGGTCTTTAGTGAGAATTGTCAAAAAATTCAAGTTGGACTTATTGGAGTGAGGTTTATTTCTCCCTTCTTTTTCTTTATTCTCTTTAAGTTTTTGGAGTGGGTTTGAACTACAAGTCACCTTAATAAATTTCCAAAACTTCTGTAAAAATTACAGTGGCTTATTATTGGTGTATAATTCTCTGTCTCAAAATTTGGGGTTCAAAAAGTGAATAGTTCTCTCTGGGCAAAATCACCAAATTTTAGGGCAGAAGGGGTGATTTGAACTACAACTATCATTTAATAGTAGGTAATTCTCTAAGACTTATTTTTGCTGTCATTTAGATGCTATAGCATGTCTTGGTACAAAATTCTAGCCATCAATACTTATTAGTTATTTTACTAGGATTTTCTAAAGTTTCTAGCCAAAGGGGTGCTTTCTACTACCACTATAATTGAAAAATATCAAACAACAGATTTCTGATTTTTTCTAGCTTCTATTTTGCGCAAGAGCAATCATTCTGAAGTTTAGCATCTTTTTGCTTAAGGGAAGAGGTGGTATGCATTAATTGGATTAAATGGCCTTTCTTATAAGATATTGGCAATAGGTATTATTTTGCATCTTTATAATGGGTTTTCATTTTTCTCTGGTGGCCTATCTCATTATTGACTTAGCAAAATTTTATTTGCTCATTATTGCATTATTATGGGTTATTCATGATTTATTTGGAATATGACTTATTATCATATTATATTTATTTACCCTACTAAAAATGATGGGTTTGGATGTCCATTATTTTTGTAGTGGGGTTCTGGTGGTTACAAGTCCACTGGATTTTTATTATCAATTTTGGGTCTGGTTTTGTAATTCTAATAATTGATTTCTAGTTGGAATAATGCTAAATAAAACATTTCACTTTAAAACTGATCTGGACTAGAGGTTCCTTTATTTTTCCTAGATTCTTTGTTACATAAGCAAACTAGGAAAAATAATTTCATCCACTGATCATTAATTTTCAAGGCTTTTCTGATTTTCCTAAGATTTGGGCAGAAATGGCTTTTAATGGATATCTACACTAAATTTTTCAATACTGGGGTTCTCACTATTTTTAAACAGTGCTTAAATGGGGTTTGAACATCTACAAATTTTCTTAGGTTTAGTACAGAAGCATAACAATTTTTCCTTAATTAAACAAGGTTTGGTCAGTTTCTGTTTTAAATTTTAAACTCTAAAAATTAGAACAGAAAGCATAGGGTTTAGTATTTTTAATTGGTAGTTCATAATATTGAGAATGTAGCAAAATTGGTTTGACAACTTTTGGTTAAGTATTTATCAAGTTATGAATTTTCTAAGTTCTCTGTTTATTAAAAAGATTAAACAGAAATGATTAAATGGAAAACTACTTTGCAACGGGGTCCCTGGCGGGTGTTTTAAGTTTTCCTTACAGACTAGTCCCTGGGCTACTATTCAAATGAGTCACTGACATCTCAGAAAACCCCCTGGATTGTTCTAATCCTAACCCGAGGTCCATCCCCCAATTTAAACAGTACCTGCGGCGGAAGAAAGGGCGGAGGGGCTTACCGGCGTCGAGATTGCTCCGGTGAGGTGGCCGAGGGTGCAGGGGAGGTCCTGAGGGTCACGGCGATGTGTGGGTCGCCGTCAGGGATGGTTGGAGTCGGCCGGTCCGCGTGCGCAGGCAGGGGAGCTCATCGGCGACGAGGAGTCCGGCCTATCCAGGGCGAAATTGATCAATCAAACGGGTCGGAGAGCTTCACTGGGTGCTAGGGAAGACATGGTTGCAAGGAATTTGACAATGGCTTACCAGAGAGCTCAGTCCACGCGCGGGGGCGGGCGATCGAAGTCCGGCGAGGGTGATCTCGGGCTTCCGGTGAAGTTCTGTAGGGTTCGAGAACTTGGAAAGCTTCACGGGCCAATGGCGGAGCTAACCGAAGCGCTGGCGCGGCTTGGGGGTGGCTAGAGTGGGCTGGCCACGGTGGCCGAAGCTCTGAAAGCTTGGCGGGCGGTGGCGCGGCGTGCTCGAGGCGATTTCAGGTGATCTCTGACTTGGGCAAGTCTTGAGAGCGCGCGGGGATGAATGGCTGAGGCTTGGGGCGGCTTTATAGGCACGGCGCGGTGCACGGGCGGCCGTGGACCGGCGAGCGCGCGCGGGCGTGCACTGGGAGGCGCGGGTGCGCGAACGGGCGTGAACCGGAGGTGTCAGCCACGGTCGAACACGTGTGACCGTTGCCTCTGCCCAAGTTCTAGCGCTGATTGGGTGCAAATCTTCGCGAATTTGGGCAAGATCGCTGTGAAGGATTTGTTCACCTGACCTTGCTTTGTCTTTTGTGTATGGACGTCGCTCGGTTTTAGGCTAGGGATAGGGAGTTGTAGCGTCAGCAAGGTGCCAGTGTCAGAATGTCTGGTCCCGAGGTCAAACTGCGCCAAAACCCTGTCAAACGAATTTGGTTTGAGTTCAAACTTTTCCACGGCGTGTTCAAGGGAATTTGGCACAACTTTGCTATTTGGATCTTCTGGTTTTGAGTTTCAAAAAACAGAGAACGCAGTTGATCTTTGAAAAGAGGTCTGAAATTCAGAAATTCAGAAATCTGAATTTCTCCAATGGTTCATGGTTCAAGGGCTGATTTGGGAATTTTAAAAAAACAAATGGCCAAACTCTCTCTTACTATGATTTGTTAGTTATTTGATGAACTAAAACTTTTAATTTGATCATATCTAAAATTTTGCATCCCCCCCATGACTTCTCCTAATTACCCTTTATGCTTAACTTGGCTTACTTAGGGTTTATTAGGGTTTGAGAGTCTTTCTCTCGCAAAGTTCATAACAAGATTAAGGAGAGTTTAGGAAGATCCATTATAAACCTTTGTTTTGAATTTTCTTTTGATGTTTACCCTTTTACTGAATTTACATGTGATAATAGGTTGGATTAGCTTAGGGAAGAACCCTAGGTAACACTGGGGTGTCACACTCTGAGCGGCCAAAATATTCTGACAAATTTCCCAAACCTTCTCTGAAGTCTGCTAAACCCAAACAGGACCAACCAGGGATCTCTCTCCCATGGTCTCCCAGCACAGAGGGGAGATACACCGCCTACCATATAAAGCCTCAAATGGTGCCATCTTGATGCTAGCTTGGTAGCTGTTCTTATAAGCAAACTCTGCCAATGCAAGATGACCTTCCCAGCTACCCTTCCAAGATAGTACACAAGCATGCAACATATCTTCCAAGGTTTGGATCGTTCGCTCTGACTGACCATCAGTCTGAGGATGAAAAGCGACACTAAGGGAAAGCTTGGTACCCAATGCACTGTGAAGACTCTCCCAGAATTTGGATACAAATTTGGAGTCTCCATCAGAAACAATGGACTTAGGTACCCCGTGAAGCCTGATTACTTCCTTCATATACAAGGGGACCAATTCTGAAGCTGAATTGGTGGTCTCATGGGAATAAAGTGCGCAGACTTAGTCAAGCGATCCACTACCACCCAAATAGCATCCCTGCCTCAAGAAGAACGAGGTAAGCCCACCATAAAATCCATGGTGATATGCTCCCACTTCCACTCCGGAATTTCCAGTGGCTTCAGCAAACCTGCAGGACTCTTATGCTCGGCCTTCACGCGCTGACATACTTCAGAGGTGGCCACGTACTTAGAAACGTCAACCTTCATCCGCTTCCACCAGAAGTTTTGCTTTAGATCTCGGTACATTTTGGTTTTGCCAAGGTGAACGGTGTATGGCGTTTTATGAGCTTCTCTCAAGATATCCATCTTCACCTCTGATTTCTGAGGCACACAAAGGCAACCCCTGAAACAAACCAAATCATTCTCATCAATAGAGAACTCCCGGGGTTTACCATCACCAACCCTCTTTCGAGCTTCCTGCAATAAACGATCCTGCTGCTGAGCCGCACGCACTCTCTCCATGAGGGAAGATTGAATAAGCATACGAGTCTCCTCACTAGCGGTGCCGACATAGCACAAAGCGATCCCCAAACGGTCCAGATCAGCAATCAACTGCAAGGCCACTTTTGGAACCCCGGACCTGCTAAGGGCATCAGCCACCACATTTGCCTTTCCCGGGTGATAATGAATAGACAAATCATAATCTTTAATCAATTCGAGCCACCGACGCTGCCTCAAATTCAGCTCCTTCTAAGTGAAAATATACTTGAGACTTTTATGATCGGTGTAAATGTCACAAGCCTCGCCATAAAGATAATGCCTCCACGACTTTAGAGCAAAAACCACCGTGGCCAATTCGAGATCATGAGTTGGATAATTCCCCTCATGCTTCCTCAACTGCCTTGAGCCATAAGCAATCACTCTGCCTTCCTGCATCAACACACAGCCAAGACCAATTCGCGAAGCATCCGTATAAACTGTGAAACGCTTACCGCTCTCAGGCAAAGCTAGGATAGGGGCGTCCACCAACTTGCTCTTCAATGTCTGATAACTGACCTTGCAATCACCGAACCAGACAAAGAGAACACCCTTCTCCAAGAGTCTAGTCAAAGGCTTAGCAATGCTGGAAAAATTTGGTACGAAGCGCCGATAATATCCAGCGAGCCCCAAGAAACTTCAGATTTCAGAGACACTAGAGGGTCTCTTCCACTCCACCACAGCTGCAACATTTTTGGGATCAACCGCAATGCCCTGATGATTAATCACATGCCCCAGGAAAGCCACTTCGGACAGCCAAAAGGAACACTTCTTCAACTTGCCATAAAACTGGTTATTCCTTAGGGCACCTAGAACGAGACGGAGATGATGCTCATGCTCAACCTCGGTCTTTGAATAAATCAGAATATCGTCCAGGAACACGACCACAAAGTCGTCCAAGAACTCATGCAACATCCTATTCATTGCTTCCATAAAAGCAGCAGGGGCATTAGTTAAGCCAAAAGACATGACTATGAACTCATAATGCCCATACCTGGTGCAAAAAGCGGTCTTCTCAATATCCTCCTCACAAATCCTCAATTGATGATAACCAGAGTTCAAATCAATTTTGGAGAACACCTGAGCACCCCTCAACTGTTCAAAGAGAACCTCAATACGGGGAAGTGGATATTTATTCTTGATTGTCACTTGATTCAAAGTGCGATAATCCACACATAGTCGCTTGCTTTTATCCTTCTTCTCAACAAACAATACTGGAGAAGCCCATGGAGACCTGCTAGGCCTAATGAAACCCTTAGCCAGCAGATCATCCAATTGCCGCTTCAATTCAACCTGCTCCTTTGGGGCCATCCGATATGGGGCCTTATGAATAGGATGCGTACCCGGAATCAGCTTGATCTTAAAAGCTGCATCGCGCTCCGGAGGAATGCCTGGAAGCTCTACCGGAAACACGTCCGCAAAGTCGCACACCACACAGATGTCCCGTACTCGCAAGGCAGCCTCACCCTTCACCAGCATGGAGAAAAAGATTCCCGACTTCCTTGACCAGTGATCCAGAAGCAATTGCGCTAACAAGGATAACATGTACTTTGGGGAACTTCCCAAGAATACCACCTCCCTACCCGACGGCGCCTGCAATAACACTGTCTTCCAAAAATAGGATATAACTGCGATACTGAGATAATCAATCCATACCCAAGATAACATCGAATGCCCCCAAGGAAATCACAACAAGATTGGCCAAAAAGACCTCATCAGCAAGAATAATGGAACACCCCTGACAAACTGAACAGCTACTAATGGAGCCATTAGCAGAACTAACCAAAATTGGGTGACCCAACCTCTACATCGAAAGACCAGCCCGCGACAGAAAATCCTCTGAAACAAATGAATAGCTAGCGCTAGAGTCAAAAAGAGCATGGGCCACAAACGAATCAACTGAAATTGTACCTGTCACCAGGTCTCCTTGCTCTCTGCCATCCGAAGAGGCACATAAGCTCCAGAAATACCCGCAGAAGAGGAAGCTTCCGGAGTGAAATTAACAGAAGAACCCCACTGAGCCGCCGGGTGAGGCAGACACGGAGCTCCAAACTGAGATGGCATAGGAGTAGTCGGTGCAGGAGTAGGCGCAGCCAGATACTGAGGAAAACCCTGCACCGGCACGAACTGAGAAGTCCCAAGCACATAAAACTGCTGCGGAGGAAGTGGAACTGAAAATTGCTGCTCAGCGCTTGACATCATGTTGACAGTGCCCTGAGAAGAGGAGGAAGTCACTGGCTCCCATCTGAGCTTCCCATTGGGATTCCTCCTACACACCACATCCTTGTGGTCTTGACTGCAGATTGAACACCTGTCGTTCCACTGGCACTCTGCACGGCGATGCATCACCACAACAGAAACACACCAGCCCCAGCCCGGGCTTAGGAACAGCCCGAAACCTCTGAGTACTTCCTCCCGAAGCACCCGAGTCAGAGGATTTCCCACGGTAGGGATGGTGGCGCTGATGCTGAGACTTGCCCCTCTTGTGGGCTGGACCTCTAGTGTTGCCCCTCCTCGCGTCCTGGCCACGAGGCTGATCAACACCCGATGACTTCTGCGACTCCATGGTATACTGGTGTTGCATCTCCACACCCAGTGCCTGCTCCACTGTAGTACGGAAGTCCACCAATGGAAAGGCTCCCAGGGCATGCCTGATGGAAGGTTTCAGGCCCTGACGGAACTGGCTCGCCTTCTCCATCTCATTATAAGCCACATGAGGGACAAAGCGGACCATCTTGTTGAAGCCCACTTCATACTCTGTGACAGACTTCTTCTCCTGCTTGTAGGACTGCAAATCAATCTTCATTTTCTCCAGGAAGGTGACCGGGTAGAATCTTCTTTCAAACTGCCTGATGAAGACATCCCAAGACAGGACTCCTGGTGAGGAGGAGTGCGCTGCCTGCATGCCTCTCCACCAATTTTGAGCATCTCCCTTCAGCAACTATGTGCCAAAGCGAACTCGATCTCCATACACAATCTCGAAGACATTCATCTTATCCTCCACGTAAGTTAGCCAATCTGCTGCCTTGATCGGAGTACCACTACCATCAAAAGAATTCAACTTCATGCCCATCCACTTCATTAGAGAAAGATCACTGACTGGAAGAGGCATCTCGGCCCCGCCACCTGGAGCAGCACCCGCAGGGACAGCGTCCCCGGGCCATCCTCCACCACCAGCACCCTGAGCAGCACCGGCAGGGGCAACAGGAATAGCTTGCCTCAGAATGGCCAACTCCTGTTGCATGGCCTGCATCGCGGCTAACATTGCCGCCGGACTCATCGAGTCCCCACTAGGAAGTTGCGGACTACCCTGAGCCCTACGAGGCAGCATAGCTGCAGCCACAGGGATGAGAATAATAAGTAAATAAGATTGACATAGCATCTCTTCAGATAATGTCAAACTAGCTCAGACAATAACATAACATATCAATAGTAAAGCAGAAAACCCAGCCTACATGTGCAGTGTGTCAATTTATTATTACTCCACTTGATAGGACCTACAACCTATTCCTCTGATACCAACTGTAACACCCCACTGATCCCACACAATGGATGTTACCAAAAAGCCTTCCTACAAAACTTATGCAACACATAGAGAAAGAAAGTACTGCAAAATCCGGCAGCACCTCCCTTGAAAGAAGCATAACAAGGGAAACATAGAGTTTATACAGGATATAAAAGAAAGATAATTGACATAGTATAATCGAACTGCATGGTAGAAAAGAGCATTCATGGCCAGACAAAAGATAGACAACACAACCCACCAAACTAAACAGTTCAACTACCATGAGAGATTAGAATGTAATAATCCCCTAGACTTGACCCTCCCTGTTAAACATCATTATTAAGTAGTGGTTCCTTTATTTAAAGGTGTGGTGGCCGTGCTGCTACGTCCCTTCTTTCCCAAAGCAAAGATCAGGTGCCTGCATCAGACAATGCAAGAGTGAGATGACACATCTCAGCAAGTAAAAGAGCAAACAACAGTTGGACAATGTAAACCAACCATGCATAAGCAACCACGTGGTTCACAACTTCTTTCTTGAATATTAAATTGCAGCAAGTAAGCAAGTAATCAATTACTTAATACCAAGATGAATCACAAAGTAAAAATCCACATCATTCTCATCACCATAATAGGTTCCACACTTCCCCATGAATGCACATGGCTACAGATGCAGTATGACTTCTGCCTTCATACCTCTAAGGATATGAAGCTGCATCATACCCCTTCTCGGGCAACATATGATGCTCATTGTACCGGTACGGTCGGACCATAAGATCGCGACGAAACTTCAATGCAATGGATGATGAATGCATTATGCATGTCAACAACATGAGTTCTTCCCAAATAAAATGTGCTAGACATATACTTCCACCCATTTCACATAATAAACCACATGGGTAACATGATCAAACCACAACCTCCACATGTATAATAAATAAACATGAATAACTTCAAACGACGGTACCCAATTAGGAATATGAATACAAACACAAATAGCACAAACATAATCAAGTATAAGACTCTTCAATTAACAGACGGAATAACCATCACTGTTTTACTTGCCTTCACCGGAAGTTTGGGCAAATCCCTAAGTACGATCCGGAAGTCCACCACCTGTTTTTGACACACAACTTAGTGCACCAATTTCACACAATCAGGCTCATAAACGACGCCGCACCTATGCACAATCTCACACCCCGCCACGGGTAACATCTCTCCCCACACCCACCAAACTGCAGCGGTGCTGCTTAATAACTTTATAACTTTAAAATTATGACAGCAGTGGTAGCAAACAAAAACTCCAAAGGCATCTACATAAAATTTCCCACGAGTTTTGTATGCAATTTATAATTAAATTCCAATATCTAATTAGCCCAAAACAGCCCACAAGATAAACCCTGTAATCTGTTTTTTTTTCTCTTTTGGACAGCGACATACCCAGATTCAAACAGCGATAACTTTCAAAATATAATTCCAAATCAAGCGCATAAATACTCATTGGAAAGATAAGAGAAATCCCTACATGATTATCATACTGGTTATCACTAATTACCCACGAAAAATTCCTAGAAACGGCTAATACTACTGCTGTTCACCCACCTGAAAAATCTGTTTTTTGGACAGCAACATACCCGGATTCAAACAGCGATAATTTTTAAAATATAATTCGAAATCAAGCGCATAAGTACTAATTGGAAAGATAAGACAAAGCCATACATGATTATCATACTGGTTATCACTAATTAACCCACGAAAATTCCCAGAAATCCCTAGAACTACTGATGTTCACCCACTCACAAAATTCCTGGACAGCACCTCTACCAATTCACATAGATAAACACATAATCAAATTGATTGCAGCACAAAAACAACAAAAGTTAATCACAAATTCACCTTGGGATCTTCCCTTCCTCCTTTCTCCCTCCCTCCAAACTCCAATTGAGATCGCAGCCACACGACGGAGAACCACGCAGGAGGGCTGCACCTTGGAGGAGGGGGAGAGAATGGGGGGGCGGCTAGGGTTTTGGGGAGGAAGAAGATGAGAGAGGGGAAGGGGGTGGCGGGCAAGTCCTAGGGGAAATGGGGGGGCAGCTGCACAAAGGGGGGGATTAGGGGGAGGGCGGCTGGGGTTAAGGGGACTAATGGGCCGGATCAAGGTTCAAGGCCCAACTCGCCCACGTGACAGCTCCCGACCCCATCGCAAGCAACTAACCAAAGAAATTCTATTGTCTTACAGGTGAATATTTTCCACAAATTCTAAATTCTCAAAGCGCATCACCCGAATGAGGAAAAAGAACAAAAAGAATAACCTCCACTTCTCCTCTTTGCAAACCGGGTGTCACAATGGGCCTCCGTGGAGCAGCACAACCAGGACGCCTGCCGGACCTCCACGAAGAGGAACTACCAGCGACGCAAGAAGCAGAAGATTCGACTTCCATGTGCGGAAAAAGGAAGCAGAGCTGGAGGGAAGTAATTGAGGTTGTTTCAGGCGGCTGTTGTCAGCGACGGAGAGGAATGGCGATTGGACGCAACGGCGGCCACCCATAGGTCGTAGGTGTGGAAGAAGCTATGGGGGCAAAGCTTCACAGCAATGGCGGCCACGAGCGCTAGGGGCCTAAATGCAAATATGCCGGCGCCAGGGGCTTGGCCTGCATATCAACCAAAGCACTGAACTACTAATCATAAATGAAACTAAAATGCAAATGAACTAAGGAAGAGGCAAGAAACAAATGATGAGCTGCAGTATGGGAGGGCTGCAACTGCAGAACCTAAATACTAGCAAAGGATCAGCAGGGGAAAAATATGCTAGCAAGACATTGGCTTACTAGCATGCAGACACTCAAGAGTTCATGTCCCCTGCGTACAGGCTACCATGCACCTGCTTTGAGAACAATAAGTTTGAACAAATACAGCTGAAAAATTAAAACATGAACACATTAGATGTAACACCACAAAAGCCATCGAATAAAAATAATGAATTTAGTTATTATATTAATTAGGGTAATAAATTTTTCTTAGTGTTTAACTATTTATTTGCATCGTTTTTCTTTGCATGCGCGTGATTTCTTATCGGATGTTTAAATATCAATCCATTTTAAAAAGAAGTACTAGTAATTAAATAATAATTAAGTATTATAGTAATTATTAGTTTAAAAACAAGTACTCCATTTATAAATATTTTTGGTAATTTTTTTATGATTTTTAGAGTTTTTTAAAAATGAATTTCGGAATTTAAAAAAAAACCTAAAACTACCCCAGCCGGCCGGCCCACCAGGGCCCAAAACCCCCCCAAACCCTAACCTGCCTACGCGCGCGCGGCCAGGAAAATCCCAGCCGCCGCCTCCCTCTACTACTCCCACTTTCTCTCCCCTAATCTCTCTCTCCCGCCGCCGCCTGCACTACTCCTCCCTCTCCCTTTATTCTCTCTTCTCTCTCCTCCTTTATTCTCTCCATGCGCATGCACCAGGGCCGTCCGAACAGCCGCTCGACGCCGACTCGCCTAGCCGCGCCGATCCGCGCGCCTTGCCGCGCGACCGCGCGAGCAGGCCGAGCGCTCGCCCGGGCGTTCCGAGCCGCGCCCTTGCGTGCTCCCTGCCGCGCCGACCCGCCCATGCCTCGACGCTGCGATGCCGCCCGAGCGTGAAAGCCAAACGTCGCGAGCTCGACCGATGTCGCGCCCCTGCATGCACCCGATTGAAGAAACTGTCGTCCGTTTCTTGTGTTAATGGAGATTTATTCTACCGTTTCTTCCTCCCCTCATTCCTCCTCTCCATTACGTGCAGTAACAGCAGCACCATTGACGGTCTCTTTGATGACGCCAGTGACCTCTCCTCTCCCCTCCCTCTCTCTATAAAAGGGAACAGCAGAGCCTCCCCATTCCTGCCTACTCGAATTTGCCTCTCTCTCTAGCACTCCACGCTCATCGCTAGTGCCATTGCCGTTCGTCGCCGGAGTTTGCCGTTCGTCGCCGGAGCCCGTGGAGTTCGCCGGAGTGTGCCGTTCGTCGCCGGAGTTCGCCGGATCCACGTATTCACCGTCCGTAGTCGAGCCCCTGCTTTTCTTCACCCGGCCAAACCCTGTCGATCCATCCCCGTCACACGCACGGACCCGAGGTTGATGACGACCAAAATTTATTTTATGTATTTTATAAAGTGCTTTTGATTCGATTCATGTGTTGTATAGTTTGTTTGTTGTAATATGAACACATGTGATTCCGATTTATGTATTTGTGTGCGCTACGGAATTTGTTAGAAATATGTGTGCACCGTGTTATTTCATGTAATCGACGCGTTGATTTTGGTTTAGAGAAATATGACGTAGATTTAATAGTCACACGTTGGTGATAAAAATACTAGATAAGAATTTATAGTCAATTTTGGTCACGATAAATTCTAGAAACTATTTGGAGAATTATAGGTGCATTTTTGATGGATTAGAAAATGGTATAGAACTCATATCATTTGAATAATATAGGATTTTAGATGATTTATCTAATTATTTTATTGGCATATTTTTTTTATAAAGAAAGGAGAAAATATCATTGGTAGATGGCAAAATAGTTTTTTTTACTAGTTAAATAATCATGTTCGCAAATTGAGCACTTAGATTTTTAGATTAAGCAAAATACTAGTTTATGTCAAATAACCCCGCTTGTGTTAGAAAATGTTCAATTAGTAGTTCATAAGGATTTTTAGAATATTATATTCATTTTTACTGTGTTCAATAATTTGAGTTAGAAATAAAGAGAGATAAAAGGTATTAATTTATTTATTAGTATTAAAAGACAATAAGTATTATTTATCTTCGTTGATGATGTTAAAATAAATTAATACTAGTTTAAAACTATATTTATTATACCCACTCATAAATTCACTATTAGGATTCACAATAATAGCCACAATTGAATTAATAAGTATTTACGCGATTAGTACGTAATTAAAATGTGATTAGTGCGACATGTTAATGTGCATGTAATGGTGTATGATTATGTAATGGTGCATGTTTATTTATGGGTGTATACTTTATTTTTGTATGTGCGACTATAATAGAAGCAGACTGTGTGGTAGAGAATCCGAACTCGTTCGAGGACGATCCGCAGGACTCGTTCGAGGACGATCCGCAGGACTCGTTCGAGCAAGGCAAGTGGATTCTCCCTCTGCATATTCTGTTTGTACCTATTCATTGCATATAATAATGTTTATTTTGATATATTGCATAATTTGATGGGATAACCTAATTAAGGATTTCCTAGATTTACTACATGTATTCCTTGTTTAACCTGGGGAAATAATTAAGCTGTGCAAGATTTATGCTACCGCTCAACTTAATGATTTCTTAATGTCACTCATTAATTGGTTTTAATGTTCCAAAGATTTAATTGGCAATTATGGCATTAACCCGATGGTTAAGATAACATTATTACAAATTTAATTGGAACATGGAGTGACCACCCAGGATAACAGTGCAACCACGAGTGCTATCATGGCTCTGGCTTTGGTAATTAGCTCTATATGCTTAGTGCCTAGCAACCTTACCTGAAAGATGGGCAAGAGGGGGAGCGGTAGGTGCTGGCAGCCCACGTTAACATGGGGTCGTATTCTTGGCTAAGGTACTTCACCCAGGGGGCCACCACCATCGTCTTAGAAACCTTAGCGGGTTGCTTCGTATTAAGGTATTTTGTGAAAGCCTCATAATGGATCCCTAGCCATTCACCTCGGCAGTGTTTAAGGGTCCGATCAACCCGGGCTAGATGGGATACATGGCTTGTGGGTAAAGTTGTACCACCTCTGCAGAGTGTAAAACTGATATATCAGCCGCGCTCCCGGTTATGAGCGACCTGGACTCCTCACATGATAATTGAACTTGAAGATGGAATTAAATTGAGATCCGATGATCTGCCAATAATTTGCTTAAGTGGTTTCACTTAAGTGTTTTTGTTATATTCATATTCCTTTGTTTAAATGGGATATTTGGGATTCACACTTATTAGTAAGACAGGTGTTGTTAATAAAATGTTGACCAACTAAAATGCTTACTGCTCAACCTTAGCCTCACCTTGTTATACCTGCATTAGTTTTCCCCCACTTGCTGAGCCCCGACCATAAGTGAGCTCACCCTTGCTTAATTTTGATCAGAGGGTGATGCTGGAGACTTTGATGGAGATTTTATCGACGACGATGATTTCTAAGTCTAACGATGCGTGCGGTCATCTTCCTGTGGGAGATTGCCCAGTTGTTTATTTCCGCTTTACTTTGATGTGATACTTGTTAAAGATACAATGTTGCAGATGATGTAATAAAGTATTATACTCTCTTTACGCCTTTATTGCATTGTCTTTTGATATATTACACTTGTGACGTCAACATATGTGTGGAAATGGATCCTGGCACACATATGGTATGCGCTCGGTTCTACCCCATGGAACCGGGTGTGACAGAAGTGGTATCAAAGCTATGCTGACCCTAGGTCGTTAGATTAGTTAGAAATGGAAAGCCTAGTTGTTCAAAACTTGCTAATTTCATTCCTATAAATTCCTTTATCAGTCTTACCTCTTTGAAATTCAACTGAGTTGACACTTCTCTTGTAGATGGTTCGCACTCTCCAAACTACCCGCATCAACACCAGCTACGCCCCTCAGCCCCGGCAGATCCCGGTCTACCCAATGGTAGTCGAGGAAGCTCCAGCGAATCTCCCTTCCGTCCGAGTGGAGAACGTGATCAACCTGGAGGACAGCTCGGAGGAGCAGCTGCCGACCCCCACCCCGTTGGCCGAGTCCCTGGCCTTCGCAGCTGGGTCATCGACGTCAGCATCGTCGGCACCAGCCTTCCAAGCACCTGCACCTGGAGGCGACGACCCCGACGACTCCGGAGACGGCGATGACGAGGATGACGACGACGACGATGGAGAGGATGAGCACGTCAACTAGGAAGCTGACTACACCCAGCAGGACCACTTCATGGGGATTGGTCCAGTTGTCGAACATTACACATCAATGTTCGAGACAGGACACTTCCCCAACCTGCTGCAAGCAGTGCTGCACGAGCTAGGAGCCTACGTCCGCCCCCTGTACGAGACGAGGCGAGTGAGCGAGCCTCCCCGGGCTTGCTATTACATCACTCGCATCCATGTCAGGGTAATGGATGCAGGTGACAGGGGATTCAGGACTCTGTCTGCTCACGAGTCCCTGATACCGCTGTCCACCTACGCTGCCTCGGTCAGCGATGCTGCCCGTCGGACCCTGTGGTCGCTCAGCCACACCTACCGGCAGCAGCTGCAGAACACGAGGTTCAAGCATCTTCCTCAGCGTCTGCGTGGAGAAAGCCAGACCAACATTGTCCCAGGAGAACCAGGTGAGGATCGCCTCAACACCCTAGCTGGTGTAGTGGCCGGTCTCAACACCGACCTGGACAGTGCCACCCTGGACCTCTACAGGGTGCACTTGGAGTTGGAGAATGCCCACGCCAGGATTGCAGCCCTGGAAGCCCAACTGCAAGGACTGGATCCGCCAGAAGCTCAGGTCCCCGCCGTGGCGCTGTCTCCTCCCCGCAAGAGGCTGCGCTATGGAGAGCCCGGATCAGTCACTAGGCTGCTTTAGGAGTTTTGAGTCATGATGTAATAAGTTATACTTCGCGTTAGACGATGATACTCTCTTTATGTTATCATATTAATAAATATCAACCATGTGATGGTGATTGATTGAAATGTTTGATTTGGATCTTTGTTTGAGTGCAATGGTCTTATGGAATGATGGCCATAAGAACATATAAAAATTTTAAAACTTAAGTCATTTCCCCTCTAGAATCTTTCTACTCTTCTCTTCTCTAAGATGTTCACTTTCTAACCAATCAGATGGTGAACCAACGTCAAGGACCTAACAACCGGAACCAGCGTGGACAACAAGCACCACCACCACCACCACCTAATCCCAACATGGAGCAGTTCATCGCCGCCCAAATGCAGATTCTGCAAGGACTCACTGCCGCGGTTCAGCAATTACAACAGAACCAACAGATTCAGCAACCCCAGCAGCAGCAGTATGCACCCCCGGCCAGAGATAAGCACCGGGACTTCATGAGTCATCACCCGCCGACATTTTCTCATGCGGTTGATCCTCTGGATGCCGATGACTGGCTCAAGGTCATTGGAAAGAAGCTGGACATCACTCAGTGCAACGACCGGGAGAAGGTCTTGTACGCCTCGGGAAGACTCGAGGGAGCTGCGTCCGATTGGTGGGATGCCTTCACAGCGGCACATCCCAACGCAGATACCATAACCTGGCAGGAGTTCCAAGAGGACTTCCGCGCTCACCACATCCCCTCTGAGATCATGAAGTTGAAGAAGAAGGAGTTCCTTTCCCTTACTCAAGGGAATATGTCTGTAAGCGAGTATCGTGATCGCTTCACTCAGCTTTCACGCTATGCCCCTGAAGAAGTGGATACGGATGAGAAGCGCCAAGAGCGTTTCTTGGAAGGACTAATTGGACCTCTGAATTACCAACTTCAGAGTCACACTTTTCCCAACTTCCAGACACTGCTGAACAAGGCAATTGGCCTTGAAAGCAAAAGGAAGGAGCTATCTGACCATAAGAGAAAATTCCAAGGTCAGTCCAGCAGGAACACTCGTCCGAATAATGCTCAAGGTTCGCAGTTCCGCTCTGGAAATCAGGGTGGAAACAATTATCAAGTGCAACGCTCTGGACAGCAAAGCCAGAGAAGTAATCAAAACCAGAACCAGCAAAGGAGCAACTCCCAGACCAACCAGAGGTCTGGTGGAAATTCACAGAACCGTCAAGGTGGCACCAACAACACGCAGGCCAGAAACAACGCACCAGTCCAACCCAACGGTTGTTTCAAGTGCGGTGAACTGGGCCACTATGCCAACAACTGCCCAAGGCGCAACCAACAGACACCTCAGAAAAGCAATACTCAGAGGAATGACCAGAACACCCCCGCTCGTGGATCTGCTCAGAACAAGACACCACAGAACCAGAGCAGAGGAAGGGTCAATCACGTCACTGCGGAATCAGTGCCTGAGGATGCCGACATAGTGTATGGTATGTTCCTTGTTAACTCCATACCTGCATCAGTTTTATTTGACTCTGGAGCATCACATTCATTTATAACTGAGTCATTTGTGGAAAAACATAACATACCTAAGTACCCTCTGAAGAGGATATTACACATTAGTTCACCGGGAGGTGACATGAAGGCCACACACTCATGCCCTCATGTTAATATCAAGATTCAAGGAATAGATTTTACAGTCGACTCAGTGGTCCTAGGATCCAATGGGATTGATGTGATTCTTGGATGCAACTGGTTGAAAAGTTGTGATGGAGTGATACGGTGTGCCAATGGAACAATTATGTTGACAAGTCCTCAAGGTGAAAGAATCCAAGTTAACATAGACAAGTCAACAGATGAAAAAGGGAAGACAGTGATCAATCACTTGGAAGAAAAGCCCTTGGAAAATATCAAAGTAGTGTGCGAATACCCAGACGTATTTCCGGAGGAATTGCCAGGTATGCCACCTGACCGTGATATAGAGTTTTCTATTGAATTAGTACCCGGAACCGCACCTATCTCGAAAAGACCATATAGAATGGATGTTAAAGATTTAGTAGAATTGAAGAAACAAATAGAAGAATTACTAGAAAAAGGTTTCATTCGCCCAAGTTCATCCCCTTGGGGAGCCCCAGTGCTATTTGTGAACAAGAAGGATGGTTCGAGGAGAATGTGCGTTGATTATAGAAGTTTGAATGAAGTAACCATCAAGAATAAATACCCGTTACCTCGGATTGAAGATTTATTCGATCAAATGAAAGGAGCTAAGGTATTCTCGAAGATAGATCTGAGATCGGGGTATCATCAGTTAAAGATTCGAGCAGAAGATGTACCGAAGACAGCCTTCACGACGAGATATGGATTATATGAGTTTTTGGTCATGTCGTTTGGACTGACTAATGCACCAGCATACTTTATGAACTTGATGAATAAAGTATTCGTGGAATATCTGGATATGTTTGTGGTCGTATTCATTGACGACATACTGATATATTCTCCGAATGAAGAAGCACACGAAGATCATCTAAGGCTAGTCCTACAAAAGCTTCGTGACAACCAATTGTACGCAAAATTCTCGAAGTGTGATTTTTGGTTGAAAGAAGTTGCTTTCTTAGGGCATATTGTTACCGATGGTGGAATTAAAGTGGACCCAGGAAAGATAAGTGAGATACTGAATTGGAAGCAACCAAAGGATGCGTCCAAGATCAGAAGTTTTCTTGGATTGGCAGGATACTATAGAAGATTTATTGAAGGTTTTTCCAAGTTAGTAAAACCACTTACCTCTCTACTGGAGAAAGGCAAAGAGTTCAAATGGGATGAAGCTTGCCAGAATTGTTTTGAAGAACTCAAGAAAAGATTAACCACTGCACCAATATTGGTAATGCCAGACATCCACAAGGGATTTGATGTGTATTGCGATGCATCACACCTTGGACTTGGATGTGTGCTAATGCAAGAAGGAAAGGTGATTGCTTATGCTTCAAGACAGTTGAGGAAACATGAGAAGAATTATCCTACGCATGATTTGGAACTAGCTGCCGTAGTGCATGCTTTGAAGATCTGGAGGGACTATATGATTGGAATCAAGTGCAAAATCTTCACGGATCACAAAAGCCTGAAATATATATTCACTCAGAAGGAACTCAACCTCAGACAAAGAAGATGGCTTGAGTTGATTAAAGACTATGATTTGGAGATACAATATCACCCCGGAAAAGCAAATGTAGTAGCTGATGCTTTGAGCCGTAAGGGTCAAGTGAACAACATCACTACTCATTTGATGTCACAAGAATTGTGCTGGGAAATGGAACGACTCAACCTTGGATTTCTCAATAATGTAGAAGCAACGGTGATGGAAGTTGAATCTACTTTGGAAGAAGAGATTCGTAAAGGACAAGAGTCCGATGAGAAGATTAAGGAAATTAAAACTTTGATTAGTATGGGTAAAGCCCCAGATTTCACGGAAGATGAACAAGGCACAATATGGTTTAAGAAGAGAATCTGTGTACCAGAAATCGAGCACTTGCGCCAACTTATTTTGAGAGAAGCTCATGATTCAGCTTACTCTATTCACCCTGGAAGTACAAAGATGTACCAGGACCTTAAAGAAAAGTATTGGTGGTACGGATTGAAAAGAGATGTTGCTACTCATGTTGCATTATGTGACGTGTGTCAGCGAGTTAAAGCTGAACACCAAAGACCAGCAGGATTGCTACAACCTCTCAAGATACCGGAATGGAAATGGGAAGAAATCAGTATGGATTTCATAGTTGGACTACCCCGTACTCGAGATGGCTATGATTCAATATGGGTCATAGTAGACAGGTTAACTAAAGTAGCACACTTTATACCTGTGAAGACAACTTACTCGGGAGCCCAGTTAGCAGAGTTATACATGTCAAGGATTGTTTGTCTGCATGGAGTACCGAAGAAGATCGTATCAGATCGAGGAACCCAGTTTACCTCACGCTTTTGGAAAAGACTACATGAGTCCATGGATACCAAGCTAAATTTTAGTTCAGCTTATCATCCGTAGACGGATGGGCAAACAGAAAGGACAAACCAAGTGTTGGAAGATATGCTAAGAGCTTGCGCTTTAAAGCATGCTAGAAGCTGGGATAAAAGTTTGCCTTATGCAGAATTTTCGTATAACAACAGTTATCAAGCAAGTCTCAAAATGGCACCGTTTGAAGCACTATATGGACGAAAGTGTAGAACACCGCTTTATTGGAATCAGACTGGAGAAAGTCAAGTATTTGGTCCAGAAATTCTCCAAGAGGCGGAAAAGCAAGTGCAAATTATCAGAGAAAATTTGAAGACAGCACAGTCAAGACAGAAAAGCTATGCTGATAATAGAAGAAGAGAATTGATGTTTGAAGTAGGAGACTTCGTATACCTTAAAGTTTCACCGATGAGAGGAATGAAAAGGTTTAAGGTTAAAGGAAAATTATCACCTCGCTATATCGGCCCATTCAAGATTTTGGAAAGAAAAGGTGAAGTAGCCTACCAGTTAGAGCTACCCGATAGATTATCGGATGTGCTTGACGTATTTCACGTATCACAACTCAAGAAGTGCTTAAGAGTACCAGAAGAACAGTTACCCCTGGAAGAACTGAATGTTAATGAGGATTTGACTTATTCGGAGTACCCGATCAGAATTCTGGAAACATCTCGCAGAATTACACGGAGTAAAGTCATTAACATGTGCAAAGTTCAGTGGAGTCATCATTCGGAAGATGAAGCCACTTGGGAAAGAGAAGATGAACTCAGAGCAGAATTCCCCCAGTTATTCTCGGAAGTTTCTTAATCTCGAGGACGAGATTCTTGTTAAGAGGGGTAGGTTTGTAACACCACAAAAGCCATCGAATAAAAATAATGAATTTAGTTATTATATTAATTAGGGTAATAAATTTTTCTTAGTGTTTAACTATTTATTTGCATCATTTTTCTTTGCATGCGCGTGATTTCTTATCGGATGTTTAAATATCAATCCATTTTAAAAAGAAGTACTAGTAATTAAATAATAATTAAGTATTATAGTAATTATTAGTTTAAAAACAAGTACTCCATTTATAAATATGTTTGGTAATTTTTTTTATGATTTTTAGAGTTTTTTAAAAATGAATTTCGGAATTTTAAAAAAAAACCTAAAACTACCCCAGCCGGCCGGCCCACCAGGGCCCAAAACCCCCCCAAACCCTAACCTGCCTACGCGCGCGCGGCCAGGAAAATCCCAGCCGCCGCCTCCCTCTACTACTCCCACTTTCTCTCCCCTAATCTCTCTCTCCCGCCGCCACCTGCACTACTCCTCCCTCTCCCTTTATTCTCTCTTCTCTCTCCTCCTTTATTCTCTCTCCATGCGCATGCACCAGAGCCGTCCGAACAGCCGCCCGACGCCGACCCGCCCAGCCGCGTCGATCCGCGCGCCTTGCCGCGCGACCGCGCGAGCAGGCCGAGCGCTCGCCCGGGCGTTCCGAGCCACGCCCTTGCGTGCTCCCTGCCGCGCCGACCCGCACATGCCTCGACGCTGCGATGCCGCCCGAGCGTGAAAGCCAAACGTCGCGAGCTCGACCGATGCCGCGCCCCTGCACGCACCCGATTGAAGAAACTGTCGTCCGTTTCTTGTGTTAATGGAGATTGATTCTACCGTTTCTTCCTCCCCTCATTCCTCCTCTCCATTACGTGCAGTAACAGCAGCACCATTGACGGTCTCTTTGATGACGCCAGTGACCTCTCCTCTCCCTCCCTCTCTCTATAAAAGGGAACAGCAGAGCCTCCCCATTCCTGCCTACTCGAATTTGCCTCTCTCTCTAGCACTCCACGCTCATCGCTAGTGCCGTTGCCGTTCGTCGCCGGAGTTTGCCGTTCGTCGCCGGAGCCCGTGGAGTTCGCCGGAGTGTGCCGTTCGTCGCCGGAGTTCGCCGGAGCCACGTATTCGCCGTTCGTAGTCGAGCCCCTGCTTTTCTTCACCCGGCCAAACCCCGTCGATCCATCCCTGTCACATGCACGGACCCGAGGTTGATGACGACCCAAATTTATTTTATGTATTTTATAAAGTGCTTTTGATTCGATTCATGTGTTGTATAGTTTGTTTGTTGTAATATGAACACATGTGATTCCGATTTATGTATTTGTGTGCGCTACGGAATTTGTTAGAAATATGTGTGCACCGTGTTATTTCATGTAATCGACGCGTTGATTTTGGTTTAGAGAAATATGACGTAGATTTAATAGTCACACGTTGGTGATAAAAATACTAGATAAGAATTTATAGTCAATTTTGGTCACGATAAATTCTAGAAACTATTTGGAGAATTATAGGTGCATTTTTGATGGATTAGAAAATGGTATAGAACTCATGTCATTTGAATAATATAGGATTTTAGATGATTTATCTAATTATTTTATTGGCATATTTTTTTTTATAAAGAAAGGAGAAAATATCATTGGTAGATGGCAAAATAGTTTTTTTTACTAGTTAAATAATCATGTTCGCAAATTGAGCACTTAGATTTTTAGATTAAGCAAAATACTAGTTTATGTCAAATAACCCCGCTTGTGTTAGAAAATGTTCAATTAGTAATTCATAAGGATTTTTAGAATATTATATTCATTTTTACTGTGTTCAATAATTTGAGTTAGAAATAAAGAGAGATAAAAGGTATTAATTTATTTATTAGTATTAAAAGACAATAAGTATTATTTATCTTCGTTGATGATGTTAAAATAAATTAATACTAGTTTAAAACTATATTTATTATACCCACTCATAAATTCACTATTAGGATTCACAATAATAGCCACAATTGAATTAATAAGTATTTACGCGATTAGTACGTAATTAAAATGTGATTAGTGCGACGTGTTAATGTGCATGTAATGGTGTATGATTATGTAATGGTGCTTGTTTATTTATGGGTGTATACTTTATTTTTGTATGTGCGACTATAATAGAAGCGGACTGTGTGGTAGAGAATCCGAACTCGTTCGAGGACGATCCGCAGGACTCGTTCGAGCAAGGCAAGTGGATTCTCCCTCTGCATATTCTGTTTGTACCTATTCATTACATATAATAATGTTTATTTTGATATATTGCATAATTTGATGGGATAGCCTAATTAAGGATTTCCTAGATTTACTACATGTATTCCTTGTTTAACCTGGGGAAATAATTAAGCTGTGCAAGATTTATGCTACCGCTCAACTTAATGATTTCTTAATGTCACTCATTAATTGGTTTTAATGTTCCAAAGATTTAATTGGCAATTATGGCATTAACCCGATGGTTAAGATAACATTATTACAAATTTAATTGGAACATGGAGTGACCACCCAGGATAACAGTGCAACCACGAGTGCTATCATGGCTCTGGCTTTGGTAATTAGCTCTATATGCTTAGTGCCTAGCAACCTTACCTGAAAGATGGGCAAGAGGGGGAGCGGTAGGTGCTGGCAGCCCACGTTAACATGGGGTCGTATTCTTGGCTAAGGTACTTCACCCAGGGGGCCACCACCATCGTCTTAGAAACCTTAGCGGGTTGCTTCGTATTAAGGTATTTTGTGAAAGCCTCATAATGGATCCCTAGCCATTCACCTCGGCAGTGTTTAAGGGTTCGATCAACCCGGGTTAGATGGGATACATGGCTTGTGGGTAAAGTTGTACCACCTCTGCAGAGTGTAAAACTGATATATCAGCCGTGCTCCCGGTTATGAGCGACCTGGACTCCTCACATGATAATTGAACTTGAAGATGGAATTAAATTGAGATCCGATGATCTGCCAATAATTTGCTTAAGTGGTTTCACTTAAGTGTTTTTGTTATATTCATATTCCTTTGTTTAAATGGGATATTTGGGATTCACACTTATTAGTAAGACAGGTGTTGTTAATAAAATGTTGACCAACTAAAATGCTTACTGCTCAACCTTAGCCTCACCTTGTTATACCTGCATTAGTTTTCCCCCACTTGCTGAGCCCCGACCATAAGTGAGTTCACCCTTGATTAATTTTGATCAGAGGGTGATGCTGGAGACTTTGATGGAGATTTTATCGACGACGATGATTTCTAAGTCTAACGATGCGCCGGTCATCTTCCTGTGGGAGATTGCCCAGTTGTTTATTTCCGCTTTACTTTGATGTGATACTTATTAAAGATACAATGTTGCAAATGATGTAATAAAGTATTATACTCTCTTTACGCCTTTATTGCATTGTCTTTTGATATATTACACTTGTGACGTCAACATATGTGTGGAAATGGATCCTGGCACACATATGGTATGCGCTCGGTTCTACCCCATGGAACCGGGTGTGACATTAGATGCCTGGCTTACCTTTACGTTCCAGGTTCAAAGCAAGAAACCCATCCTTTCCTTAATGTCTGGCAGCCAGGCGAATGCATCCAAATTTGCCTCGTCTTTAAATACTTCATTAGCTATAGCATACTGATCAGAATCGCTTTTAATATCATTATGTCTAAGATATTTCATTGCACTCGAGTGGGTCATGCGATGTGATGACTCAGGCATACCAACTTCTGAGCTCCTCCGTTGAGTCTGGCGGGTGAAGGGCTGAATAGACCCTGTGTTGCTGCTGCTGCGTTTTGTAGGAGACATGGTTCTACATGCCATTATCGCTGGTGTCTTGAACTCATCACAGAAACAAAAGATTTCATCCAACTCAGTTTCAAATTCCACAATAAGTGTGTACTTTTCTGAGGACAACTCATTTTTCTTATGCAATGGAAAGTCAAACTTAGTGGTTCAAACAGAGGAATACAGCGAAATGTTCAAACAGAGAAATACAGTAAAGTGGTTAAGTGAGTACATACTTGTTCACCATAGACAGTTCCCTCATGTGCAAGTGATGCCTGCATAGTCATAGTGTACTTTCCCCACAAGCTTCGTAACTTTTTAAACCTTTTTTGCAAGTCCTTTTTTCCAAATCCAGACCCGTCACTAAGGACATTTGTTGTTTAAGATCATCATAAAAAACCAACGGCGATGCTTCTGGACAACAGCCACGCTCCTTGAGTTTATAACACTCTTTCACGAAATACCAATCCAGATCTAAAGGCCACTCCATGACCAATGAATCCGCGCAGTCTACATGGGAGAAAAAAATGTATCCAAATGTTGGGGGAAATGAGTTACACAGGTCAAGATGAATCATGCTTTGCACCTGGGAATCGACCGGGTGAAGACTGACAAGGTCGACCGCTTGAGGGCGAGCGCACGCGCCTGTAATAAGGCGAGTGAGTCCTGCGAGATGCGCCAGCAGAGATACCTCGGATGGGCCTCCGTGGAGCTGCACAACCAGGACGCCTGCCGGACCTCCACGAAGAGGAACTACCTGCAATGTAAGAAGCAGAAGATTCGGCTTCCATGCGCGTAAAAAGGAAGGAGAGCTGGAGGGCAGTAATTGAGGTTGTTTCAGGCGGCTATTATCAGCGACGAAGAGGAATGTCGATTGGACGCAACGGCGGCCACCCATAGGTCGTAGGTGTGCAAGAAGCTATGGGGGCAAAGCTTCACAGCAAAGGCGGCCACGAGCGCTAGGGGCCTAAATGCAAATATGCCGAGGCCAGGGGCTTGGCCTGCATATCAACCAAAGAACTGAGCTACTAATCATCAATGAAACTAAAATGCAAATGAACTAAGAAAGCGGAAGAAACAAATGATGAGCTGCAGTATGGGAGGGCTGCAACTGCAGAACCTAAATACTAGCAAAGGATCAGCAGGGGAAAAATATGCTAGCAAGACATTGGCTTACCAGCAGGCAGGCACTCAAGAGTTCATGTCCCCTGCGTTTAGGCTACCATGCACCTGCCTCGAGAACAGTAAGTTTGAACAAATACAACTGAAAAATTAAAACATGAACACATTAGATGCCTGGCTTACCTTTACGTTCCAGGTTCAAAGCACGAAACCCATCCTTTCCTTAATGTCTGGCAGCCAGGCGAATGCATCCAAATTTGTCTCGTCTTTAAGTACTTCATTAGCTATAGCATACTGATCAGAATTGCCTTTAATATCATTCTGTCTAAGATATTTCATTGCACACGAGTGGGTCATGCGATGTGATGACTCAGGCGTACGAACTTCTGAGCTCCTCCGCCGAGTCTTGCGGGTGAAGGGCAGAATAGACCCTGTGTTGCTGCTGTTGCGTTTTGTAGGAGACCTGGTTCTACATGCCATTACCCCTGGTGTCTTGAAATCATCATAGAAACAAAAGATTTCATCCAACTCAGTTTCAAATTCCACAATAAGTGCGTACTTTTCTAAGGACAACTCATTTTTCTTCTGCAATGGAAAGCCAAACTTAGTGGTTCAAACAGAGGAATATATACAATGAAATGTTCAAACAGAGAAATACAGTAAAGTGGTTAAGTGAGTACATACTTGTTCACCATAGACAGTTCCCTCATGTGCAAGTGATGCCTGCATAGTCGTAGTGTACTTTCCCCACAAGCTTCGTAACTTTTTAAACCTTTTTTCCAAGTCCTTTTTTTCCAAATCCAGACCCGCCACTGAGGACATTTGTTGTTTAAGATCACCATAAAAAACCAACAGCGATGCTTCTGGACAACAGCCACACTCCTTGAGTTTATAACACTCTTTCATGAAATACAGATCTAGATCTAAAGGCCACTCCATGACCAATGATTCTGCGCAGTCTACATGGGAGAAAAAAATGTATCTGAATGTTGGGGGGAAATGAGTTACACAGGTCAAGATGAATCATGCTTTGCACCTGGGAATCGACCGGGTCAAGACTGACAAGGTCGGCCACTTGAGGGCGGGCGCACGCGCCTAGAATAAGGTGAGTGAGTCCGGCGAGATGCGCCAGCGGAGATGCCTCTGATGGGCCTCCGTGGAGTAGCACAACCAGGATGCATGCCGGACCTCCGCAAAGAGGAACTACCAGCGACGCAAGAAGCAGAAGATTCGGCTTCCATGCATGGAAAAAGGAAGGAGAGCTGGAGGGCAGTAATTGAGGTTGTTTCAGGCGGCTGTTGTCAGCGACGGAGGGGAATGGCGATTGGACGCAACAGCGGCCACCCATAGGTCGTAGGTGTGGAAGAAGCTATGGGGGCAAAGCTTCACAGCAATGGCGGCCACGCGCCCTAGGGGCCTAAATGCAAATATGTCGGTGCCAGGGGCTTGGCCTGCATATCAACCAAAGCATTGAGCTACTAATCATCAATGAAACTAAAATGCAAAGGAACTAAAAAGCGGCAAGAAACAAATGATGAGCTACAGTATGGGAGGGCTGCAACTGCAGAATGTAAATACTAGCAAAGGATCAGCAGGGGAAAAATATGCTAGCAAGACATTGGCTTACCAGCAGGCAGGCGCTCAAGAGTTCATGTCCCCTGCATTCAGGCTACCATGCACCTGCTTTGATAACAGTAAGTTTGAACAAATACAGCTAAAAAATTAAAACATGAACAATTTAGATGCCTGGCTTACCTTTACTTTACAGGTTCGAAGCACGAAACCCATCCTTTCCTTAATGTCTGAAAGCAAGGCGAATGCATCCAAATTTGCCTTATCTTTAAGTACTTCATTAGCTATAGCATACTGATCAGAATCGCCTTTAATATCATTCTGTCTAAGATATTTCATTGCACTCGTGTGGGTCATGCGATGTGATGACTTAGGTGTACCAACTTTTGAGCTCCTCCGCCGAGTCCGGTGGGTGAAGGGCTGAATAGACCCTGTGTTGCTGCTGCTGCGTTTTGTAGGAGACATGGTTCTACATGCCATTACCGCTGGTGTCTTGAACTCATCACAGAAACAAAATATTTCATCCAACTCAGTTTCAAATTCCACAATAAGTGTGTACTTTTCTGAGGACAACTCATTTTCTTCTGCAATGAAAGGCCAAACTTAGTGGTTCAAATAGAGGAATACAGCGAAATGTTCAAACAGAGAGATACAGTTAAGTGGTTAAGTGAGTACATACTTGTTCACCATAGACAGTTCCCTCATGTGCAAGTGATGCCTGCATAGTCAAAGTGTACTTTCCCCACAAGCTTCGTAAGTTTTTAAACCTTTTTTCCAAGTCCTTTTTTTCCAAATCCAGAACACTCACTAAGGTCATTTGTTGTTTAAGATCATCATAAGAAACCAACGGTGATGCTTCTGAACAACAGCCACGCTCCTTGAGTTTATAACACTCTTTCACGAAATACCGATCCAGATCTAAAGGCCACTCCATGACCAATGAATCCACGCAGTCTACATGGGAGAAAAAATGTAATCGAATGTTGGGGGGAAATGATTTACACGGGTCAAGATGAATCATGCTTTGCACCTGGGAATCGACCGGGTGAAAACTGACAAGGTCGGCCGCTTGAGGGCGAGCGCACGCCCCTGGAATAAGGCGAGTGAGTCCGGCGAGATGCGCCAGCGGAGATGCCTCGGATAGGCCTCCGTGGAGCAGCACAGCCAGGATGCCTGCTGGACCTCCACAAAGAGGAACTACCAGCGACGCAAGAAGCAGAAGATTCGGCTTCCATGCCCGAAAAAAGGAAGGAGAGCTAGAGGGCAGTAATTGAGGTTGTTTTAGGCGGCTGTTGTCAGCGACGGAGAGGAATGGCGATTGGACACAACGGCGGCCACCCATAGGTCATAGGTGTGGAAGAAGCCATGGGGGCAAAGCTTCATAGCAATGGCGGCCACGCGCGCTAGGGGCCTGAATGCAAATATGCTGGCGCCAGGGGCCTAGCCTGCATATCAACCCAAGCACTGAGCTACTAATCATCAATGAAACTGAAATGCAAAGGAACTAAGAAAGCGACAAGAAACAAATGATGAGCTGCAGTATGGGAGGGCTGCAACTGCAGAACCTAAATACTAGCAAAGGATCAGCAGGGGTAAATATGCTAGCAAGACATTGGCTTACCAGCAGACAGGCAATCAAGAGTTCATGTCCCCTGCGTTCAGGCTACCATTCACCTGCTTTGAGAACAGTAAGTTTGAAAAAATACAGCTGAAAAATTAAAACATGAACACATTAGATGTCTGGCTTACCTTTACGTTCCAGGTTCGAAGCACGAAACCCATCATTTCCTTAATGTCTGGCAGCCAGGCGAATGCATCCAAATTTGCCTCGTCTTTAAGTACTTCATTAGTTATAGCATACTGATCAGAATCACCTTTAATATCATTCTGTCTAAGATATTTCATTGCACTCGAGTGGGTCATGCGATGTGACGACTCAGGCGTACCAACTTCTGAGCTCCTCCGCCGAGTCTGGCGGGTGAAGGGCTGAATAGACCCTGTATTGCTGCTGCTGTGTTTTGTAGGAGACATGGTTCTACATGCCATTACCGCTGGTGTCTTGAACTCATCACAGAAACAAAAGATTTCATCCAACTCAATTTCAAATTCCACAATAAGTGCGTACTTTTCTGAGGACAACTCTTTTTCTTCTGCAATGGAAAGCCAAACTTAGTGGTTCAAACAGAGGAACACAACGAAATGTTCAAGCAGAGAAATACAGTAAAGTGGTTAAGTGAGTACATACTTGTTCACCATAGACAGTTCCCTCATGTGCAAGTGATGCCTACATAGTCATAGTGTACTTTCCCCACAAGCTTCGTAACTTTTTAAACCTTTTTTCCAATTCCTTTTTTTTCCAAATCTAGACCTGTCACTAAGGACATTTGTTGTTTAAGATCACCATAAAAAACCAACGGCGGTGCTTCTAGACAACAACCACGCTCCTTGAGTTTATAACACTCTTTCACGAAATACCGATCCAGATCTAAAGGCCACTCCATGACCAATGAATCCGCGCAGTCTACATGGGAGAAACAAAATGTATCCGAATGTTGGGGGGAAATGAGTTACACAGGTCAAGATGAATCATGCTTTGCACATGGGAATCGATCGGGTGAAGACTGACAAGGTCGGCCGCTTGAGCGCGCCTGGAATAATGTGAGTGAGTCCGGCGAGATGCGCCAGCGGAGATGCCTCGGAAGGGCCTCCGTGGAGCAGCACAACCAGGACGCCTGCCGGACCTCCACGAAGAGGAACTACCAGCGACGCCAGAAGCAGAAGATTCGGCTTCCATGCGCGGAAAAAGGAAGGAGAGCTGGAGGGCAGTAATTGAGGTTGTTTCAGGCGGCTGTTGTCAGCGACGGAGAGGAATGGCGATTGGACGCAACGGCGGCCACCCATAGGTCGTAGGTGTGGAAGAAGCTATGGGGGCAAAGCTTCACAGCAATGGCGGCCACGCGCGCTAGGGGCCTAAATGCTAATATGCCGGCGCTAGGGGCCTGACCTGCATATCAACCAAAGCACTAAGCTACTAATCATCAATGAAACTAAAATGCAAAGGAACTAAGAAAGCGGCAAGAAACAAATGATGAGCTGCAATATGGGAGGGCTGCAACTGCAGAACCTAAATACTAGCAAAGGATCAGCATGAGAAAAATATGCTAGCAAGACATTGGCTTACCAGCAGGCAGGCGCTCAAGAGTTCATGTCCCCTGCGTTCAGTCTACCATGCACCTGCTTTGGAAACAGTAAGTTTGAACAAATACAGCTGAAAAATTAAAACACGAACACATTAGATGCATGGCTTACCTTTATGTTCCAGGTTCGAAGCACGAAACCCATCCTTTCCTTAAAGTTTGGCAGCCTGGCGAATGCATCCAAATTTGCCTCGTCTTTAAGTACTTCATTAGCTATAGCATACTGATCAGAATCGCCTTTAATATCATTATGTCTTTGATATTTCATTGCACTCGAGTGGGTCATGCGATGTGATGACTCAGGCGTACCAACTTCTGAGCTCCTCCGCCGAGTCTGGCGGGTGAAGGGCTGAATAGACCCTGTGTTGCTGCTGCTGCATTTTGTAGGAGACATGGTTCTACATGCCATTACCGCTGGTGTCTTGAACTCATCACAGAAACAAAAGATTTCATCCAACTCTGTTTCAAATTCCACAATAAGTGCGTACTTTTCTGAGGACAACTCATTTTTCTTCTGCAATGGAAAGCCAAACTTAGTGATTCAAACAAAGGAATACAGCGAAATGTTCAAACATAGAAATACAGTAAAGTGATTAAGTGAGTACATACTTGTTCACCATAGACAGTTCCTTCATGTGCAAGTGATGCCTGCATAGTCATTATGTACTTTCCCCATAAGCTTCGTAACTTTTTAAACCTTTTTTCCAAGTCCTTTTTTCCAAATCCAGACCCGTCACTAAGGACATTTGTTGTTTAAGATCACCATAAAAACCAATGGCGATGCTTCTAGACAACAGCCACGCTCCTTGAGTTTATAACACTCTTTCACAAAATACCGATCCAGATCTAAAGGCCACTCCATGACCAATGAATCCGCGCAGTCTACATGGGAGAAAAAAATGTATCCGAATGTTGGGGGGAAATGAGTTACACAGGTCAAGATGAATCATGCTTTGCACCTGGGAATCGACCGGGTGAAGACTGACAAGGTCGGCCGCTTGAGGGTGGGCGCACGCGCCTGGAATAAGGCGAGTAAGTCCGGCGGGATGCGCCAGTGGAGATGCCTCGGATGGGCCTCTGTGGAGCAGCACAACCAGGACGCCTGTCGGACCTCCACGAAGAGGAACTACCAGCGACGCAAGAAGTAGAAGATTCGGCTTCCATGCGCGGAAAAAGGAAGGAGAGCTGGAGGGCAGTAATTGAGGTTGTTTCAGGCGGCTATTATCAGCGACGGAGAGGAATGGAGATTGGACGCAACGGCGGCCACCCATAGGTCATAGGTGTGGAAGAAGCTATGTGGGCAAAGCTTCACAGCAATGGCGGCCACGTGCGCTAGGGGCCTAAATGCAAATATGCCAGCGCCAGGGGCCTGGCCTGCATATCAACCCAAGCACTGAGCTACTAATCATCAATGAAACTGAAATGCAAAGGAACTAAGAAAGCGGCAAGAAACAAATGATGAGCTGCAGTACAGGAGGGCTGCAACTGCAGAACCTAAATACTAGCAAAGGATCAGCAGGGGAAAATATGCTAGCAAGACATTGGCTTACCAGCAGGCAGGCGCTCAAGAGTTCATGTCCCCTGCGTTCAGGCTACCATGCACCTGCTTTGAGAATAGTAAGTTTGAACAAATACAGCTGAAAAATTAAAACATGAACACATTAGATGCATGGCTTACCTTTACGTTCCAGGTTCGAAGCACAAAACCCATCCTTTCCTTAATGTCTGGTAGCCAGGCGAATGCATCCAAATTTGCCTCGTCTTTAAGTACTTCATTAGCTATAGCATACTGATGAGAATCGCCTTTAATATCATTCTGTCTAAGATATTTCATTGCACTCGAGTGGGTCATGCGATGTGATGACTCAGGCGTACCAACTTCTGAGCTCCTCCGCCGAGTCTGGCGGGTGAAGGGCCGAATAGACCCTGTGTTGCTGCTGCTGCATTTTGTAGGAGACATGGTTCTACATGCCATTACCGCTGGTGTCTTGAACTCATAACAGAAACAAAAGATTTCATCCAATTCAATTTCAAATTCCACAATAAGTGTGTACTTTTCTGAGGACAACTCATGTTTCTTCTGCAATTGAAAGCCAAACTTAGTGGTTCAAACAGAGGAATACAGCGAAATGTTCAAACAGAGAAATACAGTAAAGTGGTTAAGTGAGTACATACTTGTTCACCATAGACAGTTCCCTCATGTGCAAGTGATGCCTGCATAGTCGTAGTGTACTTTCCCCACAAGCTTCGTAACTTTTTAAACCTTTTTTTCAAGTCCTTTTTTTCCAAATCCAGACCCGTCACTGAGGACATTTGTTGTTTAAGATCACCATAAAAAACCAACAGCGATGCTTCTGGACAACAGCCACACTCCTTGAGTTTATAACACTCTTTCACGAATATACAGATCTAGATCTAAAGGCCACTCCATGACCAATGAATCCGCGCAGTCTACATGTGAGAAAAAAATGTATCCGAATGTTGGGGGAAATTATTTACATAGGTCAAGATGAATCATGCTTTCCACCTGGGAATCGACCGGGTGAAGACTGACAAGGTCGACCACTTGAGGGCGGGCGCACGCGCCTGGAATAAGGCGAGTGAGTCCAGCAAGATGCGCCAGCGGAGATGCCTCAGATGGGCCTCTGTGGAGCAGCACAACCAGGACGCCTGCCAGACCTCCACGTAGAGGAACTACTAGCGACGCAAGAAGCAGAAGATTCGGCTTCAATGCGCAGAAAAAGGAAGGAGAGCTTGAGGGCAGTAATTGAGGTTGTTTCATGCGGTTGTTGTCAGCAATGGAGAGGAATGGCGATTGGACGCAACGGCGGCCACCCATAGGTCGTAGGTGTGGAAGAAGCTATGTGGCCAAAGCTTCACAGCAATGGCGGCCACGCGCGCTAGGGACCTAAATGCAAATATGCCGGCGCCAGGGGCTTGGCCTGCATATCAACCAAAGCACTGAGCTACTAATCATCAATGAAACTAAAATGCAAAGGAACTAAGAAAGCGGCAAGAAACAAATGATGAGCTGCAGTATGGGAGGGCTGCAACTGCAGAACCTAAATACTAGCAAAGGATCAGCAGGGGGAAAATATGCTACCAAGACATTGGCTTACCAGCAGGCAGGCGCTCAAGAGTTCATGTCCCCTGCGTTCAGGCTACCATGCACCTGCTTTGAGAATAGTAAGTTTGAACAAATACAGCTGAAAAGTTAAAACATGAACACATTAGATGTCTGGCTTACCTTTACGTTCCAGGTTTGAAGCACGAAACCCATCCTTTCCTTAATGTCTGGTAGCCAGGCAAATGCATCCAAATTTGCCTCGTCTTTAAGTACTTCATTAGCTATAGCATACTGATGAGAATCGCCTTTAATATCATTCTGTCTAAGATATTTCATTGCACTCGAGTGGGTCATGCGATGTGATGACTCAGGCGTACCAACTTCTGAGCTCCTCCGCCGAGTCTGGCGGGTGAAGGGCTGAATAGACCCTGTGTTGCTGCTGCTGCATTTTGTAGGAGACATGGTTCTACATGCCATTACCGCTGGTGTCTTGAACTCATCACAGAAACAAAAGATTTCATCCAATTCAGTTTCAAATTCCACAATAAGTGCGTACTTTTCTGAGGACAACTCATTTTTCTTCTGCAATTGAAAGCCAAACTTAGTGGTTCAAACAGAGGAATACAACGAAATGTTCAAACAGAGAAATACAGTAAAGTGGTTAAGTGAGTACATACTTGTTCACCATAGACAGTTCCCTCATGTGCAAGTGATGCCTGCATAGTCGTAGTGTACTTTCCCCACAAGCTTCGTAACTTTTTAAACCTTTTTTCCAAGTCCTTTTTTCCAAATCCAGACCCGTCACTGAGGACATTTGTTGTTTAAGATCACCATAAAAAACCAACAGTGATTCTTCTGGACAACAGCCACACTCCTTGAGTTTATAACACTCTTTCACGAATATACAGATCTAGATCTAAAGGCCACTCCATGACCAATGAATCCGCGCAGTCTACATGTGAGAAAAAAATGTATCCGAATGTTGGGGGAAATGATTTACATAGGTCAAGATGAATCATGCTTTCCACCTGGGAATCGACCGGGTGAAGACTGACAAGGTCGACCACTTGAGGGCGGGCGCACGCGCCTGGAATAAGGCGAGTGAGTCCAGCAAGATGCGCCAGCGGAGATGCCTCAGATGGGCCTCTGTGGAGCAGCACAACCAGGACGCCTGCCAGACCTCCACGTAGAGGAACTACTAGCGACGCAAGAAGCAGAAGATTCGGCTTCAATGCGCAGAAAAAGGAAGGAGAGCTTGAGGGCAGTAATTGAGGTTGTTTCATGCGGTTGTTGTCAGCGATGGAGAGGAATGGCGATTGGACGCAACGGCGGCCACCCATAGGTCGTAGGTGTGGAAGAAGCTATGTGGCCAAAGCTTCACAGCAATGGCGGCCACGCGCGCTAGGGACCTAAATGCAAATATTCCGGCGCCAGGGGCTTGGCCTGCATATCAGCCAAAGCACTGAGCTACTAATCATCAATGAAACTAAAATGCAAAGGAACTAAGAAAGCGGCAAGAAACAAATGATGAGCTGCAGTATGGGAGGGCTGAAACTGCAGAACCTAAATACTAGCAAAGGATCAGCAGGGGGAAAATATGCTACCAAGACATTGGCTTACCAGCAGGCAGGCACTCAAGAGTTCATGTCCTCTGCGTTCAGGCTACCATGCAACTGCTTTGAGAACAGTAAGTTTGAACAAATACAGCTGAAAAATTAAAACATGAACACATTATATGCCTGGCTTACCTTTATGTTCCATGTTCGAAGCACGAAACCCATCCTTTCCTTAATGTCTGGCAGCCACGCGAATGCATCAAAATTTGCCTCGTCTTTAAGTACTTCATTAGCTATAGCATACTGATCAGAATCGCTTTTAAAATAATTCTGTCTAAAATATTTCATTGCACTCGAGTGGGTCATGCGATGTGATGACTCAGGCGTACCAACTTCTGAGCACCTCCGCCGAGTCTGGCGTGTGGCGGAACCGCCCGAATTATTTCAGCTTAAGTGCCCAAGTCGCACCCTTAAAGGCAGCAACACACTTAAATCGGAATAACCCGTCAGTTCCTCGGATCTAGTCCGATAAAGCCACTTATCCAGGATCGAATACCACTAGCTCACTCGAAGGTGAGGCACAGAGAAATACAATAAAGCATAATACCACAAATTTAATAAGTATCAGAAGTAATTACATTATCGGAGTTTTAGAAATAGCAACAATAGTTTTTAATGCAGCGGAAATAACTAACGGAGAAAACCGAGTAACATGGCGAAGCCTGGCCACGCTACTCCTCCTGGTCCTCTCCTGTGGAAGCAATAACCCACTTGACCGTCTATCCCGGTGGCAGGGATGGAGGCCAAGTCACACCAGCAACCAATCATCCTAAGGAGTACCTGCAAAAATTGTGCCACAAGCAAGGCTGAGTATACTAATACTCAGCTAGACTTACCCGGTGTGAGGAGTCTACTCCTCTACCTCTAGACATGCAGCTGTTTGGCTGAAGGGTTTGGTTTGCCAAAAGCACTAGCTGAGTCTAAAATCAAGCTTTAGCTTTTCAAGTTCTAGAATAATTATTTTAGACTAGATGAGAACCTATCTATTCATACATGATATCAAACATTATATCAATCAACATCTTTTGCCAGTATCTCATTTCCACTTATTACTCAATGCAGTACAATGGATCAAGCAGTCTCATTAGCTGCGAGAAGCAGACGATTCGAATCGAGTTTTAACCTTGCAAGGTAAACCTAAACACACGACATGTCGGGGCACTCCGTCCCCACACATGTCAACCGTCCCCATCGATTCCCCGTTCGCGGCCAGGCCTCACCGCCTTGGCATACAATGCTCCACTGACCCCGACTGCCGTCGTGCAGTGGCCGCACTTGTACCCACCATATCTAGAATGGGAGACCCAGTCTCAGGTCGCATGAGGGATAAAGTCCGCGCCCGGCTTCACTCAGGTACTAGGTTTACCGGTTACCATTTTTCCCGACATGTGCTTAGTACGTTCAAAAGCTTGACACAGGTATCCGCACGTTAATCCTTATTCCAATTTCGTCTCATAGACCACACATCCCCATGGATCCGTGTCCATAGACCATCATCATTCTGTTATCAAAAATGGATACAACCAATTCCTGACCTCGCGCGAGTGCTAGAAAAATCACTCGACTTCTACCGAGATCCTGATTTAGCATAGCAGCTACTCGACCTAGCATACTAGTATCCATCTCAAAAGGAATCCTGAGTTCATGCAACTAGGGTTTCAACCAACTCCTACACTTAAGTGCACGGTACAAGCCTACAAACATTAAGTGTAGTAAAATAGCATATATAACGGTTATGCATAAAACCGGGGCTTGCCTTTAATTTAACACTTAGATAGTGTTTGCTGGGGGCTACTCGCTTGGCGAGCATCCACTGGTTAAGTTCATCCTCCTTTGGGTCGTCCACCAACTGCATCTTGTGGTTGGCACCACATCACTTGCACGATCATCCTCTCTCGGTCCTAAATGAGATGCAAGATGCATGTGTATGAATATGATGAAAAATACCACAAGATAAACAAAGACATAGTAGCAAACTAACATTAATTTAGAAGACACCGTAAACCACCACACGTTAGCATTAGTTATCTACACGTCATCGGGCATACATAGTCAATCATCACTGGAAAACAACAAACACTTCATATAATTATCTATTGCAAACACGACATCATAAGTACAAGCATTCGCCACGTTCACTTTTATCATTCATTGGTTACTTATTATTAAACTAATTAAGTACGCATAAATTTACGATGACTTACACATAGACAGACTTAGTTAAAAAGGAATAGTTGCTTAATCGGGTTTTACAATCATTCACAACCTTCTACTGCAAGCATACACCCCAGAGAACACACATGAGGAGATAGTTTATTCACAATTACAACACTACAAGAATATTGGCCTTCTATGACGTTTTGATGGGATCATAAGCGTCACAGAAGGTGCGTAATTAAAGGTCTTCTATGACGAAACATAATAAATAATGACGTTCCAAAGAATATTCCTCCTTAGGAACGTCATAATTTTTTATGTTTCGTCACAGAAGACCTTTAATTACGCACCTTCTGTGACGCTTATGATACCATCAGAACGTCATAGAAGGTCAATATTCTTGTAGTGCAAATTGTACTACTTTAATGACGTTGGTTACTTAGTAGTATTAGCAGAAAGCCAAAGACATGACATTATTCATTTTGTTTCCCTAATATATAACTACACTCGCTAACTGTTGATTAAGCTAAGCTACTTATTAGACCTTAACCAATTTAGTTCACTAACTTAGTAAGACGTGTACTACTTACTTATGTATAACCCCAATTATATTAGTTACTATCATTGTTACTCATATTCACTTAAAACCCAAAACAAGCAAGCAATCACTCAAGTCAAACACAATAGAGTAGAGCAATCAATCACTTCTAACATATTTAGGACAGCAGCATAGTGGTTTTTGTTTTAATCATAACTCTTCAAATATTAGTTCAAAATTATCAAACTAGGATTTTCTGGAAAGTTTAAAAAGTGTTCTACAACTTTGATATTTTTACCTCAGCATGATTAGACTCTTAGAAAGGCCGAATTGCGTAAACACAACAGCTCTATCCAGATTTGGACAGATTCAGACTTGCGACTTTAATAATCCATAACCACAGGTTCAGACATCCAAACAAATTGATCTTAGACTTTCTGGAAAGGTAATAAAATTGTCTACATATAATTTTTAAACATATCAAGGTGATTAAATATTTAACTAAGGATAAAAGACACTAGAAGGCTTTGCTGTCTAGAATTGGACAGATTCAGTCTTCAGACTTTAAACATTCATAACTTAATCTTCAGATCACCAAAAGGAGTGATCCAAGACTTTTTGGAAAGCTTGGCAAAAGTACTACACAACTTTTATAATCACCCAGAAGTGATTCAATGTTTAACTAAATCAAACAACACAATTTTCAAAATCTGTTCTGACGGTGGACAGAACACAACACCCAGTTTGTAAAATTCATAACTCTTAAACTGTCAGGCCTATGGTTGTGAAATTTTAACACAAACAAGATAAGAAAAGCATATACAACTTTCTTATAACGACTATGAACAGATTATAACCTTATCTTAAGCAAACAATGCAGTTTCTGAAATCTATACAGAATTTGGACAGAGTCAGTTACTGAATTTGTGAAAAGCACAACTTCTAAACGATCAGACGTATGACTGTCAAATTTTAACACAAGTAAGCTAATAATGTTATCTACAACTTTCTTGTGACCACCAATAATTGATTTCAACATTAACTTAAGCAACCATTGCAATCTCTGAAATCTGTTCAAAAATTGGACAGATTCAGTTACTGAACTTGTGAAAAGTATAGCTTCTAAACAATCAATTCTTAGCTCATGCATTTTTAGGAAAAGCTACATACACAAGTAAACTACAACTTTTATATAGCACATATCTACCGAAAACACACTTTTCTTTACTAGATTACTCACACAACTAAAACTGTACACCCATAAATTTCAGTTTGCTAGCACAAGAGCACTTAACTAAATCACCAAGCAAACTCATAGAGATACTATCACCAATTTTTTAAATTCAAATCATTGTGATCTAGTTGTAAAGTTTCAATTTATATTAAGGCACTTAAGTATTTCAAGAAACATGCATGCCCTTGCTTACTTCTATTTTTTCACTAATTGTTCTTATAATTATAAAATGTGTGTCATTTTAGTGCCATATGAAACTATCTAATTTGGGGCTGAAATTTTTATGAGGCATAGGTAATAACAAATCATGGCCAATGTATAAATTTCACATGCCCAGGTTTTATATTTTATTTAATACAAAAATAACAATTTGGTAATGCAATAAAGCATGTGAGAGCAAGTTAAATCTAAAATTAATTATTTTCTGTGGATGCATGACCATATTAAGTTTTCTTAGCCTACTATAATGTCATGCAAGGACAGTGGAACACTATTTTTCATTGTTACATCTATACATTATTTTTAAATCATTTAAAACTACTTAATGTGCATTAGACAAGTTAAATCCCTAACTTAATCATACATGCACCAAAATTCATGAACTTTTTACCAGTCACTAAGCATCACACAGAGGGTCTACTGTAAAAATTTGAATCCATTTCGAGCACTAGAGCTACATATCCAAAAATAACAATCAAAACAATCATCTTTTTCCTATTTAACATGTTTTAATTAACACACCAAGAAAACAGTGAACAACCTGTAAGTTTTATATTTTTATTAGATGAAGGATGACAACATCTAACTAACAAAACAGGTTTCATCATTTTTGGATTTTTATAAATAAAATGATGGAGAGAAGCAAGTTCATTTATTCTCTATACCAGTTTTTAAATACGAATTTCTACAGAAAAACTTTTCCACTAAAACATGCCAACCTATAGATCCAATAGTTAGAGCATTTCATAAGGAAGCCAACAAAACAAATTTCACAATTTTAGGACCTCTAAAACTCGAGATATGAATTTTAGAACACAACACAAAAATCTGAAATTTTGAGTACACTCACATCCGCCCTGGGCCCACTTGTCATTGGCTCAGGGAGTCATCTTCTTCCTTTGATCTCTCACGCACGAACAGGGGCAGAGGGAGGCGCTGCACTTGAGCTCAAGGGAAATAGAGAGCAGGGAGGGGCGCCACTAGGGATTGGGCGCGGGTCTAGCCTCCTGAGAATGGCGAGCTCGAGCTGTGAGCCAAGAGGACGCGCGAGGCCATGGGAGGATGGGCATCAGGCTCTGGTGTTGTGGGGAGGAGAAGCTGCAATGGGGGAGCACGTCCATGGCAGGGAATAAGGGAGCTCGGTCATGGGAATAGGGCGCTCGGCTGGAGTGAGGAGCAGGGAAGGGAGTGCGAGCTGAGGCGAGTCAGGGGCTCAGCGCGGTATAAATAGAGGAGGGGCGGCTTCAGCCATTGGCGGACAGGGGCGGCAGCTGCAGAGCTCTGCATATGACAGTCTGCTGCAGCAGGTGGCAGAGCGACTTTGGCTGCCCGTTTTTGGCATCTTCTGCTTGGATTCGGATCTCGGTTGCTGCACAAAATATCTTCCTTGATGTATAATCTACAAATCGTGTATAGATATTGAGCTGATTCGGGCACTGGTTAGAAAGTTATAGAACCACGAAAACTGGTTTGTCAGTGTGTCAGAAAACAGTGGAAATTCGCAAAAACTGAATGTCAAAGCATGTCAAACGGAATCGGATGAATGCCACCTTTTAATATGTTGTGCCCCTATTAGTTATTAACAACTTTTATATTTGGGAAAACTTGAGTTGTTCAACAAAAATTTGGGAACGCGAGACGTCGATCCGAACGATGCTGATTTCAGACTTAGAAGAATTCGAATCCTGAAATCAGATTTTTATTCTGTCTTGATGGCACTGTTTGAGATACTTAGAGATTGAATCAAGACTTGGTTTAAATATAAGATTTGTTGTATAACACAGGTTCTACAACTTTTATTAAAGGTCAAACCTCATATCTTGAATATAAATTAAAGTTTCATTTTGGTCAAGGTAGCATTATTATAAAGCTTCAAACTATATTTTTAAGGCAATCGGGATATTTTCTCGATATTTTCTTGGTATTTTCTTTACATGAACCCTTAATAACTTTTATTGTAGAGTTGATATAGAGTTGTTTGAGCAAGATCACAAGGCTTGGTTGAATTTTAAAATTTGCATATGTTTAAACGAGAAGTTTCAAGCAAGTATAGGATTCATCTTTTTATGTGAGCATTTGTTTCAAACTTCGAGAAATCTTTAGAAGACACTTGATACATAAAGATGAATTATGATATAGAGATAACAAGTCGATTTGCATAAGAATTAATTAGAGGTTCACATAAAGAGATCATGCGGGAGAATGCAGATTTAGATTAAGTATTTGGATGTAGACCGATTATTGAGAAAGAGGATTCGGACACCGATTGGATAACATAACAACTATTGAGAGTCCGAATAAATGAGTCTAGACGGGAGTTGCGAGGCGATATTGACTTTCGAATTTGCGTTTGCTTTAAGAAACAAAAGTTTTAACAGGCTCCAAATTTGGCTGTTCTTGAGATCAAATAATTTCAAATTTGGTGAAACATTCATGAGTAACTTGATGAATGAAGATAGATGTGATAAAGAGATAGAAATTTTCACTGAGCATCCGAGATTCGGATAAATCTCCCGACATAACACGAAATAGACACCTGGGGTGTCACAGCCTTCCCCCCTTAAAAGAATCTCGTCCCGAGATTCGAATGAGGATCTTCAAGGGTGGAGAAGCATGTAACTCCCAGACTGAAGATAGATGCAAATTCATGAGAGGGTATATGAAAAGATACTAAAGATAGATTTGGATAGAATATCGCGACATGTTGCGACAAAATGCAGCGATCACTCTGAGAGAATGTTCACAAAAGATAACACATCAGTATAGTCTCGTAATGGATCACAACTATTAACCACGATACCAGCGCGTGCCGAGCAGCTCAACCATGTGTGCACCATAGTAGGCTCTCGGTTTCGTCGCGGCACCATCAGTCGTTAGTCATGACACCATTACCAAACGCAACCAATGGGAAATCCACATAGCACAGATAGATGGAGCCCATGAGAGTATGGCTCAGAAAATAAGAATGTGACCGGAGTTGAAGCAAAGATTGTTGGCAAAAGAGCAACACATGAGAGTTTTCCTCAACTCAGAGAACTATTTTTTTTATCATCACGGGGATTATCAGCCAAAGATTGATACGATATTCGATAGGAGGAGGAACCAACCATGAGATCGAGATTGATAAGCTTTTAGAGACATGAGAGATCCAAAGATAATAGCAACATCCATCAATCCACATGGATACACTGCTTAGAGATAAAATCGATAAAGCAGCGTCATGATCCTCAGAGAAGAGTATGAGAACGATCATAATGAGATATTAGACTGATCCACATTTGATACATGAGAACAGGTTATAGCAGATAACCAGAGAACGGGTCAGAGTCATTAAGGGATCCAGAGATTCAGATGATAAAGTCACAACATGATTCACAAGTAAAAGATTACCAGATCCAGGTGAAAAGAGAAGTCATCAACCCAGATGGCTTCTAGGTTGAGCAGAAGAGAATTTAATGAGGATTTTGGGACAAGGTTTTCCAAGAAGAATTTGGGACTGGATATTGTTTTGCACAACGGACACCAACCAAAGTTTTTTTTAATTTTTTTTAACATAAACAAGTTCACAAGGAAGCTTTAGGTTGAACTAGCGGTCCAGCTATGGGGTTCTACAAACTGTGCAGGTGTAAATTCAAGGGTAAAACACACAAGGGTTAGAAAACACCACACCATCATGTGATTAGATTTTTTTTAAGGGTTTCACTTGCTAAACTCAGGGTTGTTTGGAGGGGGGTCTTTTCATGAACATAATAGGCACTTTTTTGTAAAAAGGGTTGAACAATTACAATACCACCTAGATAGCAAGACAAGAGAAACACATAACACAACCTAGTTAAGACTATCATGACACACAGGATAAAACATTTTTTTTGCAGTTCATAGCAATACAGCACATTATTCACAATTTCTTATTATTGGAATAAAGGTGAGAGAAGCATGTTGGTGCACAAGAGACAATGATAATGCGACAATCATGATGCATGCTCATTCTAGTCGTCTTCTCAGACCTAACTAATTTTTTCGGGTGCTTGCTACAGCATCCCTATTAATAGTATTAGTAGCCTTTATGGCCTATATAAATAGCCACCTAGCTACCCATCTATTTCCTAAGGCTTCACGTCCTAGGTCTATCCTTATCGTCCTGATATCTATCCAACTTTGGTTTCTAAGCAAGTTTTACTTTAGAAAAGGTTGGTAATCATGACTTATTGACTTCTCTGTACTGGTATTCGCTCCGATACCAGCTGTGGCGGAACCGCCCGAATTATTCCAGCTTAAGTGCCCAAGTCGCACCCTTAAAGGCAGCAACACACTTAAATCGGAATAACCCGTCAGTTCCTCGGATCTAGTCCGATAAAGCCACTTATCCAGGATCGAATACCACTAGCTCACTCGAAGGTGAGGCACAGAGAAATACAATAAAGCATAATACCACAAATTTAATAAGTATCAGAAGTAATTACATTATCGGAGTTTTAGAAATAGCAACAATAGTTTTTAATGCAGCGGAAATAACTAACGGAGAAAACCGAGTAACATGGCGAAGCCTGGCCACGCTACTCCTCCTGGTCCTCTCCTGTGGAAGCAATAACCCACTTGACCGTCTATCCCGGTGGCAGGGATGGAGGCCAAGTCACACCAGCAACCAATCATCCTAAGGAGTACCTGCAAAAATTGTGCCACAAGCAAGGCTGAGTATACTAATACTCAGCTAGACTTACCCGGTGTGAGGAGTCTACTCCTCTACCTCTAGACATGCAGCTGTTTGGCTGAAGGGTTTGGTTTGCCAAAAGCACTAGCTGAGTCTAAAATCAAGCTTTAGCTTTTCAAGTTCTAGAATAATTATTTTAGACTAGATGAGAACCTATCTATTCATACATGATATCAAACATTATATCAATCAACATCTTTTGCCAGTATCTCATTTCCACTTATTACTCAATGCAGTACAATGGATCAAGCAGTCTCATTAGCTGCGAGAAGCAGACGATTCGAATCGAGTTTTAACCTTGCAAGGTAAACCTAAACACACGACATGTCGGGGCACTTCGTCCCCACACATGTCAACCGTCCCCATCGATTCCCCGTTCGCGGCCAGGCCTCACCGCCTTGGCATACAATGCTCCACTGACCCCGACTGCCGTCGTGCAGTGGCCGCACTTGTACCCACCATATCTAGAATGGGAGACCCAGTCTCAGGTCGCATGAGGGATAAAGTCCGCGCCCGGCTTCACTCAGGTACTAGGTTTACCGGTTACCATTTTTCCCGACATGTGCTTAGTACGTTCAAAAGCTTGACACAGGTATCCGCACGTTAATCCTTATTCCAATTTCGTCTCATAGACCACACATCCCCATGGATCCGTGTCCATAGACCATCATCATTCTGTTATCAAAAATGGATACAACCAATTCCTGACCTCGCGCGAGTGCTAGAAAAATCACTCGACTTCTACCGAGATCCTGATTTAGCATAGCAGCTACTCGACCTAGCATACTAGTATCCATCTCAAAAGGAATCCTGAGTTCATGCAACTAGGGTTTCAACCAACTCCTACACTTAAGTGCACGGTACAAGCCTACAAACATTAAGTGTAGTAAAATAGCATATATAACGGTTATGCATAAAACCGGGGCTTGCCTTTAATTTAACACTTAGATAGTGTTTGCTGGGGGCTACTCGCTTGGCGAGCATCCACTGGTTAAGTTCATCCTCCTTTGGGTCGTCCACCAACTGCATCTTGTGGTTGGCACCACATCACTTGCACGATCATCCTCTCTCGGTCCTAAATGAGATGCAAGATGCATGTGTATGAATATGATGAAAAATACCACAAGATAAACAAAGACATAGTAGCAAACTAACATTAATTTAGAAGACACCGTAAACCACCACACGTTAGCATTAGTTATCTACACGTCATCGGGCATACATAGTCAATCATCACTGGAAAACAACAAACACTTCATATAATTATCTATTGCAAACACGACATCATAAGTACAAGCATTCGCCACGTTCACTTTTATCATTCATTGGTTACTTATTATTAAACTAATTAAGTACGCATAAATTTACGATGACTTACACATAGACAGACTTAGTTAAAAAGGAATAGTTGCTTAATCGGGTTTTACAATCATTCACAACCTTCTACTGCAAGCATACACCCCAGAGAACACACATGAGGAGATAGTTTATTCACAATTACAAATTGTACTACTTTAATGACGTTGGTTACTTAGTAGTATTAGCAGAAAGCCAAAGACATGACATTATTCATTTTGTTTCCCTAATATATAACTACACTCGCTAACTGTTGATTAAGCTAAGCTACTTATTAGACCTTAACCAATTTAGTTCACTAACTTAGTAAGACGTGTACTACTTACTTATGTATAACCCCAATTATATTAGTTACTATCATTGTTACTCATATTCACTTAAAACCCAAAACAAGCAAGCAATCACTCAAGTCAAACACAATAGAGTAGAGCAATCAATCACTTCTAACATATTTAGGACAGCAGCATAGTGGTTTTTGTTTTAATCATAACTCTTCAAATATTAGTTCAAAATTATCAAACTAGGATTTTCTGGAAAGTTTAAAAAGTGTTCTACAACTTTGATATTTTTACCTCAGCATGATTAGACTCTTAGAAAGGCCGAATTGCGTAAACACAACAGCTCTATCCAGATTTGGACAGATTCAGACTTGCGACTTTAATAATCCATAACCACAGGTTCAGACATCCAAACAAATTGATCTTAGACTTTCTGGAAAGGTAATAAAATTGTCTACATATAATTTTTAAACATATCAAGGTGATTAAATATTTAACTAAGGATAAAAGACACTAGAAGGCTTTGCTGTCTAGAATTGGACAGATTCAGTCTTCAGACTTTACACATTCATAACTTAATCTTCAGATCACCAAAAGGAGTGATCCAAGACTTTTTGGAAAGCTTGGCAAAAGTACTACACAACTTTTATAATCACCCAGAAGTGATTCAATGTTTAACTAAATCAAACAACACAATTTTCAAAATCTGTTCTGACGGTGGACAGAACACAACACCCAGTTTGTAAAATTCATAACTCTTAAACTGTCAGGCCTATGGTTGTGAAATTTTAACACAAACAAGATAAGAAAAGCATATACAACTTTCTTATAACGACTATGAACAGATTATAACCTTATCTTAAGCAAACAATGCAGTTTCTGAAATCTATACAGAATTTGGACAGAGTTAGTTACTGAATTTGTGAAAAGCACAACTTCTAAACGATCAGACGTATGACTGTCAAATTTTAACACAAGTAAGCTAATAATGTTATCTACAACTTTCTTGTGACCACCAATAATTGATTTCAACATTAACTTAAGCAACCATTGCAATCTCTGAAATCTGTTCAAAAATTGGACAGATTCAGTTACTGAACTTGTGAAAAGTATAGCTTCTAAACAATCAATTCTTAGCTCATGCATTTTTAGGACAAGCTACATACACAAGTAAACTACAACTTTTATATAGCACATATCTACCGAAAACATACTTTTCTTTACTAGATTACTCACACAACTAAAACTGTACACCCATAAATTTCAGTTTGCTAGCACAAGAGCACTTAACTAAATCACCAAGCAAACTCATAGAGATACTATCACCAATTTTTTAAATTCAAATCATTGTGATCTAGTTGTAAAGTTTCAATTTATATTAAGGCACTTAAGTATTTCAAGAAACATGCATGCCCTTGCTTACTTCTATTTTTTCACTAATTGTTCTTATAATTATAAAATGTGTGTCATTTTAGTGCCATATGAAACTATCTAATTTGGGGATGAAATTTTTATGAGGCATAGGTAATAACAAATCATGGCCAATGTATAAATTTCACATGCCCAGGTTTTATATTTTATTTAATACAAAAATAACAATTTGTTAATGCAATAAAGCATGTGAGAGCAAGTTAAATCTAAAATTAATTATTTTCTGTGGATGCATGACCATATTAAGTTTTCTTAGCCTACTATAATGTCATGCAAGGACAGTGGAACACTATTTTTCATTGTTACATCTATACATTATTTTAAAATCATTTAAAACTACTTAATGTGCATTAGACAAGTTAAATCCCTAACTTAATCATACATGCACCAAATTCATGAACTTTTTACCAGTCACTAAGCATCACACAGAGGGTCTACTGTAAAAATTTGAATCCATTTCGAGCACTAGAGCTACATATCCAAAAATAACAATCAAAACAATCATCTTTTTCCTATTTAACATGTTTTAATTAACACACCAAGAAAACAGTGAACAACCTGTAAGTTTTATATTTTTATTAGATGAAGTATGACAACATCTAACTAACAAAACAGGTTTCATCATTTTTGGATTTTTATAAATAAAATGATGGAGAGAAGCAAGTTCATTTATTCTCTATACCAGTTTTTAAATACGAATTTCTACAGAAAAACTTTTCCACTAAAACATGCCAACCTATAGATCCAATAGTTAGAGCATTTCATAAGGAAGCCAACAAAACAAATTTCACAATTTTAGGACCTCTAAAACTCGAGATATGAATTTTAGAACACAACACAAAAATCTGAAATTTTGAGTACACTCACATCCGCCCTGGGCCCACTTGTCATTGGCTCAGGGAGTCATCTTCTTCCTTTGATCTCTCACGCACGAACAGGGGCAGAGGGAGGCGCTGCACTTGAGCTCAAGGGAAATAGAGAGCAGGGAGGGGCGCCACTAGGGATTGGGCGCGGGTCTAGCCTCCTGAGAATGGCGAGCTCGAGCTGTGAGCCAAGAGGACGCGCGAGGCCATGGGAGGATGGGCATCAGGCTCTGGTGTTGTGGGGAGGAGAAGCTGCAATGGGGGAGCACGTCCATGGCAGGGAATAAGGGAGCTCGGTCATGGGAATAGGGCGCTCGGCTGGAGTGAGGAGCAGGGAAGGGAGTGCGAGCTGAGGCGAGTCAGGGGCTCAGCGCGGTATAAATAGAGGAGGGGCGGCTTCAGCCATTGGCGGACAGGGGCGGCAGCTGCAGAGCTCTGCATATGACAGTCTGCTGCAGCAGGTGGCAGAGCGACTTTGGCTGCCCGTTTTTGGCATCTTCTGCTTGGATTCGGATCTCGGTTGCTGCACAAAATATCTTCCTTGATGTATAATCTACAAATCGTGTATAGATATTGAGCTGATTCGGGCACTGGTTAGAAAGTTATAGAACCACGAAAACTGGTTTGTCAGTGTGTCAGAAAACAGTGGAAATTCGCAAAAACTGAATGTCAAAGCATGTCAAACGGAATCGGATGAATGCCACCTTTTAATATGTTGTGCCCCTATTAGTTATTAACAACTTTTATATTTGGGAAAACTTGAGTTGTTCAACAAAAATTTGGGAACGCGAGACGTCGATCCGAACGATGCTGATTTCAGACTTAGAAGAATTCGAATCCTGAAATCAGATTTTTATTCTGTCTTGATGGCACTGTTTGAGATACTTAGAGATTGAATCAAGACTTGGTTTAAATATAAGATTTGTTGTATAACACAGGTTCTACAACTTTTATTAAAGGTCAAACCTCATATCTTGAATATAAATTAAAGTTTCATTTTGGTCAAGGTAGCATTATTATAAAGCTTCAAACTATATTTTTAAGGCAATCGGGATATTTTCTCGATATTTTCTTGGTATTTTCTTTACATGAACCCTTAATAACTTTTATTGTAGAGTTGATATAGAGTTGTTTGAGCAAGATCACAAGGCTTGGTTGAATTTTAAAATTTGCATATGTTTAAACGAGAAGTTTCAAGCAAGTATAGGATTCATCTTTTTATGTGAGCATTTGTTTCAAACTTCGAGAAATCTTTAGAAGACACTTGATACATAAAGATGAATTATGATATAGAGATAACAAGTCGATTTGCATAAGAATTAATTAGAGGTTCACATAAAGAGATCATGCGGGAGAATGCAGATTTAGATTAAGTATTTGGATGTAGACCGATTATTGAGAAAGAGGATTCGGACACCGATTGGATAACATAACAACTATTGAGAGTCCGAATAAATGAGTCTAGACGGGAGTTGCGAGGCGATATTGACTTTTGAATTTGCGTTTGCTTTAAGAAACAAAAGTTTTAACAGGCTCCAAATTTGGCTGTTCTTGAGATCAAATAATTTCAAATTTGGTGAAACATTCATGAGTAACTTGATGAATGAAGATAGATGTGATAAAGAGATAGAAATTTTCACTGAGCATCCGAGATTCGGATAAATCTCCCGACATAACACGAAATAGACACCTGGGGTGTCACATGGCGGGTGAAGGGCTGAATAGACCCTGTGTTGTTGCTGATGCGTTTTGTAGGAGACATGGTTCTACATGCCATTACCGCTGGTGTCTTGAACTCATCACAGAAACAAAAGATTTCATCCAACTCAGTTTCAAATTCCACAATAAGTGCGTACTTTTCTGAGGACAACTGATTTTTCTTCTGCAATGGAAAGCCAAACTTAATGGTTCAAACAGAGGAATACAGTGAAATGTTCAAATAGAGAAACACAGTAAAGTGGTTAAGTGAGTACATACTTGTTCACCATAGACGGTTCCTTCATGTGCAAGTGATGCCTGCATAGTCATAGTGTACTTTCCCCACAATCTTCGTAACTTTTTAAACCTTTTTTCCAAGTCCTTTTTTCCAAATCTAGACCCGTCACTGAGGACATTTGTTGTTTAAGATCACCATAAAAAACCAACGGTGATGCTTCTGGACAACAGCCACACTCCTTGAGTTTATAACACTCTTTCACGAAATACCGATCCAGATCTAAAGGCCACTCCATGACCAATGAATTCGCGCAGTCTACATGGGAGAAAAAATGTATCCGAATGTTGGGGGAAAATGAGTTACATAGGTCAAGATGAATCATGCTTTGCACCTGGGAATCGACCGGGTGAAGACTGACAAGGTCGGCCGCTTGAGGGCGGGCGCACGCGCCTGGAATAAGGCGAGTGAGTCCGGCAAGATGCGCCAGCGGAGATGCCTCGGATGGGCCTCCGTGGAGCAGCACAACTAGGACGCCTGCCAGACCTCCACGAAGAGGAACTACCAGCGACGCAAGAAGCAGAAGATTCGGCTTCCATGCGCAGAAAAGGAAGGAGAGCTAGAGGGCAGTAATTGAGGTTGTTTCAGGCGGCTGTTGTCAGCGACGGAGAGGAATGGCGATTGGACGCGACGGCAGCCACCCATAGGTCGTAGGTGTGGAAGAAGCTATGGGGGCAAAGCTTCACAGCAATGGCGGCCACGCGCGCTAGGGGCCTAAATGCAAATATGCCGGCGCCGGGGGCTTGGCCTGCATATCAACCAAAGCACTGAGCTACTAATCATCAATGAAACTAGAATGCAAAGGAACTAAGAAAGCGATAAGAAATAAATGATGAGATACAGTATGGGAGGGCTGCAACTGCAGAACCTAAATTCTAGCAAAGGATCAGGAGGGGGAAAATATGCTAGCAAGACAATGACTTACCAGCAGGCAGGCCCTCAAGAGTTCATGTCCCCTGCGTTCAGACTACCATGCACCTGCTTTGAGAACAGTAAGTTTGAACAAATACAGCTGTAAAATTAAAACATGAACACATTAGATGTCTGGCTTACCTTTACGTTCCAGGTTTGAAGCACAAAACTCATCCTTTCCTTAATGTCTGGCAGCCAGGCGAATGCATCCAAATTTGCCTCGTCTTTAAGTACTTCATTTGCTATCGCACACTGATGAGAATCGCCTTTAATATCATTCTGTCTAAGATATTTCATTGCACTCGAGTGGGTCATGCGATGTGATGACTCAGGCGTACCAACTTCTGAGCTCCTCCGCTGAGTCTGGCGGGTGAAGGGCTGAATAGACCCTGTGTTGCTGCTGCTGCATTTTGTAGGAGACATGGTTCTACATGCCATTACCGCTGGTGTCTTGAACTCATCACAGAAACAAAAGATTTCATCCAATTCAGTTTCAAATTCCACAATAAGTGCGTACTTTTCTGAGGACAACTCATTTTTCTTCTGCAATTGAAAGCCAAACTTAGTGGTTCAAACAGAGGAATACAACGAAATGTTCAAACAGAGAAATACAGTAAAGTGGTTAAGTGAGTACATACTTGTTCACCATAGACAGTTCCCTCATGTGCAAGTGATGCCTGCATAGTCGTAGTGTACTTTCCCCACAAGCTTCGTAACTTTTTAAACCTTTTTCCCAAGTCCTTTTTTTCCAAATCCAGACCCGTCACTGAGGACATTTGTTGTTTAAGATCACCATAAAAAACCAACAGTGATTCTTCTGGACAACAGCCACACTCCTTGAGTTTATAACACTCTTTCACGAATATACAGATCTAGATCTAAAGGCCACTCCATGACCAATGAATCCGCGCAGTCTACATGTGAGAAAAAAATGTATCCGAATGTTGGGGGAAAATGATTTACATAGGTCAAGATGAATCATGCTTTCCACCTGGGAATCGACCGGGTGAAGACTGACAAGGTCGACCACTTGAGGGCGGGCGCACGCGCCTGGAATAAGGCGAGTGAGTCCAGCAAGATGCGCCAGCGGAGATGCCTCAGATGGGCCTCTGTGGAGCAGCACAACCAGGACGCCTGCCAGACCTCCACGTAGAGGAACTACTAGCGACGCAAGAAGCAGAAGATTCGGCTTCAATGCGCAGAAAAAGGAAGGAGAGCTTGAGGGCAGTAATTGAGGTTGTTTCATGCGGTTGTTGTCAGCGATGGAGAGGAATGGCGATTGGACGCAACGGCGGCCACCCATAGGTCGTAGGTGTGGAAGAAGCTATGTGGCCAAAGCTTCACAGCAATGGCGGCCATGCGCGCTAGGGACCTAAATGCAAATATGCCGGCGCTAGGGGCTTGGCATGCATATCAGCCAAAGCACTGAGCTACTAATCATCAATGAAACTAAAATGCAAAGGAACTAAGAAAGCGGCAAGAAACAAATGATGAGCTGCAGTATGGGAGGGCTGCAACTGCAGAACCTAAATACTAGCAAAGGATCAGCAGGGGGAAAATATGCTACCAAGACATTGGCTTACCAGCAGGCAGGCACTCAAGAGTTCATGTCCTCTGCGTTTAGGCTACCATGCACCTGCTTTGAGAACAGTAAGTTTGAACAAATACAGCTGAAAAATTAAAACATGAACACATTATATGTCTGGCTTACCTTTATGTTCCATGTTCGAAGCACGAAACCCATCCTTTCCTTAATGTCTGGCAGCCACGCGGATGCATCAAAATTTGCCTCGTCTTTAAGTACTTCATTAGCTATAGCATACTGATCAGAATCGCCTTTAAAATAATTCTGTCTAAAATATTTCATTGCACTCGAGTGGGTCATGCGATGTGATGACTCAGGCGTACCAACTTCTGAGCACCTCCGCCGAGTCTGGCGGGTGAAGGGCTGAATAGACCCTGTGTTGTTGCTGATGCGTTTTGTAGGAGACATGGTTCTACATGCCATTACCGCTGGTGTCTTGAACTCATCACAGAAACAAAAGATTTCATCCAACTCAGTTTCAAATTCCACAATAAGTGCGTACTTTTCTGAGGACAACTGATTTTTCTTCTGCAATGGAAAGCCAAACTTAATGGTTCAAACAGAGGAATACAGTGAAATGTTCAAATAGAGAAACACAGTAAAGTGGTTAAGTGAGTACATACTTGTTCACCATAGACGGTTCCTTCATGTGCAAGTGATGCCTGCATAGTCATAGTGTACTTTCCCCACAATCTTCGTAACTTTTTAAACCTTTTTTCCAAGTCCTTTTTTCCAAATCTAGACCCGTCACTGAGGACATTTGTTGTTTAAGATCACCATAAAAAACCAACGGTGATGCTTCTGGACAACAGCCACACTCCTTGAGTTTATAACACTCTTTCACGAAATACCGATCCAGATCTAAAGGCCACTCCATGACCAATGAATTCGCGCAGTCTACATGGGAGAAAAAATGTATCCGAATGTTGGGGGAAAATGAGTTACATAGGTCAAGATGAATCATGCTTTGCACCTGGGAATCGACCGGGTGAAGACTGACAAGGTCGGCCGCTTGAGGGCGGGCGCACGCGCCTGGAATAAGGCGAGTGAGTCCGGCAAGATGCGCCAGCGGAGATGCCTCAGATGGGCCTCCGTGGAGCAGCACAACTAGGACGCCTGCCAGACCTCCACGAAGAGGAACTACCAGCGACGCAAGAAGCAGAAGATTCGGCTTCCATGCGCAGAAAAGGAAGGAGAGCTAGAGGGCAGTAATTGAGGTTGTTTCAGGCGGCTGTTGTCAGCGACGGAGAGGAATGGCGATTGGACGCGACGACAGCCACCCATAGGTCGTAGGTGTGGAAGAAGCTATGGGGGCAAAGCTTCACAGCAATGGCGGCCACGCGCGCTAGGGGCCTAAATGCAAATATGCCAGCGCCGGGGGCTTGGCCTGCATATCAACCAAAGCACTGAGCTACTAATCATCAATGAAACTAGAATGCAAAGGAACTAAGAAAGCGACAAGAAATAAATGATGAGATACAGTATGGGAGGGCTGCAACTGCAGAACCTAAATTCTAGCAAAGGATCAGGAGGGGGAAAATATGCTAGCAAGACAATGACTTACCAGCAGGCAGGCCCTCAAGAGTTCATGTCCCCTGCGTTCAGACTACCATGCACCTGCTTTGAGAACAGTAAGTTTGAACAAATACAGCTGTAAAATTAAAACATGAACACATTAGATGTCTGGCTTACCTTTACGTTCCAGGTTTGAAGCACAAAACTCATCCTTTCCTTAATGTCTGGCAGCCAGGCGAATGCATCCAAATTTGCCTCGTCTTTAAGTACTTCATTTGCTATAGCACACTGATCAGAATCGCCTTTAATATCATTCTGTCTAAGATATTTCATTGCACTCGAGTGGGTCATGCGATGTGATGACTCAGGCGTACCAACTTCTGAGCTCCTCCGCCGAGTCTGGCGGGCAAAGGGCTGAATAGACCCTTTGTTGTTGCTGCTGTGTTTTGTAGGAGACATGGTTCTACATGCCATTACCGCTGGTGTCTTGAACTCATCACAAAAACAAAAGATTTCATCCAACTCAGTTTCAAATTCCACAATAAGTGTGTACTTTTCTGAGGACAACTCATTTTTCTTCTGCAATGGAAAGCCAAACTTAGTGGTTCAAACAGAGGAATACAGTGAAATGTTCAAACAGAGAAATACAGTAAAGTGGTTAAGTGAGTACATACTTATTCACCATAGACAGTTCCCTCATGTGCAAGTGATGCCTGCATAGTCATAGTGTACTTTCCCCACAAGCTTCGTAACTTTATAAACCTTTTTTCTAAGTCCTTTTTTTCCAAATCCAAACCCGTCACTGAGGACATTTGTTGTTTAAGATCACCATAAAAAACCAACGACGATGCTTCTGGACAACAGCCACGCTCCTTGAGTTTATAACACTCTTTCACAAAATACCGATCCAGATCTAAAGGCCACTCCATGACCAATGAATCCGTGCAGTATACATGGGAGAAAAAAATGTATCCAAATGTTGGGGGAAATGAGTTACACAGGTCAAGATGAATCATGCTTTGCACATGGGAATCGACCGGGTGAAGACTGACAAGGTCGGTCGCTTGAGGGCGGGCGCACGCACCTGGAATAATGCGAGTGAGTCCGGCGAGATGCGCCAGCGGAGATGCCTCGGATGGGCCTTCGTGGAGCAGCACAACCAGGACGCCTGTCGGACCTCCACGAAGAAGAACTACCAGCGACGCAAGAAGTAGAAGATTCGGCTTCCATGCGCGGAAAAAGGAAGGAGAGCTGGATGGCAGTAATTGAGGTTGTTTCAAGCGGCTGTTGTCAGCGACGGAGAGGAATGACGATTGGACGCAACGGCGGCCACCCATAGGTCGTAGGTGTGGAAGAAGATATGGGGGCAAAGCTTCATAGCAATGGCGGCCACGCGCGCTAGGGGCCTAAATGCAAATATGCCGGCGCCAGGGGCTTGGCCTGCATATCAACCAAAGCACTGAGCTACTAATCATCAATGAAACTAAAATGCAAAGGAACTAAGAAAGCGGCAAGAAACAAATGATGAGTTGCAGTATGGGAGGGCTGTAACTGCAGAACCTAAATACTAGCAAAGGATCAGCAGGGGAAAAATATGCTAGCAAGACATTGGCTTACCAGCAGGCAGGCGCTCAAGAGTTCATGTCCCCTGCGTTCAGGCTACCATGCACCTACTTTGAGAACAGTAAGGTTGAACAAATACAGCTGGAAAATTAAAACATGAACACATTAGATGTTTGGCTTACCTTTACGTTCCAGGTTCGAAGCACGAAACCCATCCTTTCCTTAATGTCTGGCAGCCAGGCGAATGCATCCAAATTTGCTTCGTCTTTAAGTACTTCATTAGCTATAGCATACTGATCAGATTCACCTTTAATATCATTCTGTCTAAGATATTTCATTGCACTCGAGTGGGTCATGCGATGTGATGACTCAGGTGTACCAACTTCTGAGCTCCTCCGCCGAGTCTAGCGGGTGAAGGGCTGAATAGACCTTGTGTTGCTGCTGCTGCGTTTTGTAGGAGACATGGTTCTACATGCCATTACCGCTGGTGTCTTGAACTCGTCACAGAAACAAAAGATTTCATCCAACTCAGTTTCAAATTCCACAATAAGTGCGTACTTTTCTGAGGACAACTCATTTTTCTTCTGCAATGGAAAGTCAAACTTAGTGGTTCAAACAGAGGAATACAGCAAAATGTTCAAACAGGGAAATACAGTAAAGTGGTTAAGTGAGTACATACTTGTTCACCATAGACAGTTCCCTCAAGTGCAAGTGATGCCTCCATAGTCATAGTGTACTTTCCCCACAAGCTTCGTAACTTTTTAAACCTTTTTTCCAAGTCCGTTTTTTCCAAATCCAGACCCGTCATTGAGGACATTTGTTGTTTAAGATCACCATAAAAAAAACCAACGGCGATGCTTCTGGACAACAGCCACACTCCATGAGTTTATAACACTCTTTCACGAAATACTGATCTAGATCTAAAGGCCACTCCATGACCAATGAATATGCACAGTCTACATGGGAGAAAAAATGTATCCGAATGTTGCGGGGAAATGAGTTACACAGTTCAGGATGAATCATGCTTTGCACCTCGGAATCGACCGGGTGAAGACTGACAAGATCGGCCGCTTGAGGGCAGGCGCATGCGCCTAGATTAAGGCAAGTGAGTACGGCGAGATGCGCCAGCGGAGATGCCTCGGATGGGCCTCCATGGAGCAGCACAACCAGGACGCCTGCTGGACCTCCACGAAGAGGAACTACCAGTGACGCAAGAAGCAGAAGATTCGGCTTCCATGCGCGGAAAAAGGAAGGAGAGCTAGAGGGCAGTAATTGAGGTTGTTTCAGGCAGCTGTTGTCAGCGACGGAGAGGAATGGTGATTGGATGCAACGGCGGCCACCCATAGGTCGTAGGTGTGGAAGAAGTTATGGGGGCAAAGCTTCATAGCAATGGCGGCCACGCGCGCAAGGGGCCTAAATGCAAATATGCCGACGCTAGGGGCTTGGCCTGCATATCAACCAAAGCACTGAGCTACTAATCATCAATGAACTAAAATGCAAAGGAACTAAGAAAGCGACAAGAAACAAATGATGCGATGCAGTATGGAAGGGCTGCAACTGCAGAACCTAAATACTAGCAAAGGATCAGCAGGGGAAAATATGCTAGCAAGACATTGGCTTACCAGCAGGCAGGCGCTGAAGAGTTCATGTCCCCTGCGTTCAGGCTACCATGCACCTGCTTTGAGAACAGTAAGTTTGAACAAATATAGCTAAAAAATTAAAACATGAAGACATTAGATGTCTGGCTTACCTTTACGTTCCAGGTTCGAAGCACGAAAACCATCCTTTCCTTAATGTCTGGCAGCCAGGCGAATGCATCCAAATTTGCCTCGTCTTTATGTACTTCATTAGCTATAGCATACTGATCAGAATCGCCTTTAATATCATTTTGTCTAAGATATTTCATTGCACTTGAGTGGGTCATGCGATGTGATGACTCAGGCGTACCAACTTCTGAGCTCCTCCGCCGAGTCTGGAGGGTGAAGGGCTGAATAGACCCTGTGTTGCTGCTGCTGCGTTGTGTAGGAGACATGGTTCTACATGCCATTACCGCTGATGTCTTGAACTCATCACAGAAACAAAAGATTTCATCCAACTCAGTTTCAAATTCCACAATAAGTGCGTACTTTTCTGAGGACAACTCATTTTTCTTCTGCAATGGAAAGCCAAACTTAGTGGTTCAAACAGAGGAATACAGCAAAATGTTAAAACAGAGAAATACAGTAAAGTGGTTAAGTGAGTACATACTTGTTCACCATAGACAGTTCCCTCATGTGCAAGTGATGCCTGCATAGTCATAGTGTACTTTCCCCACAAGCTTCGTAACTTTTTAAACCTTTTTTCTAAGTCCTTTTTCCAAATCCAGACCCGTCACAGAGGACATTTGTTGTTTAAGATCACCATAAAAAACCAACGGCGATGCTTCTGGACAACAGCAACGCTCCTTGAGTTTATAACACTCTTTCACGAAATACCGATCCAGATCTAAAGGCCACTCCATGACCAATGAATCCGCACAGTCTACATGGGAGAAAAAATGTATCCGAATGTTGGGGGAAATGAGTTACACGGGTCAAGATGAATCATGCTTTGCACCTGGGAATCGATCGGGTGAAGACTGACAAGGTCGTCCGCTTGAGGGTGGGCGCACGCGCCTGGAATAAGGCGAGTGAATCCGGCGAGATGCGCCAGCGGAGATGCCTCGGATGGGCCTCTGTGGAGCAGCACAACCAGGATGCCTATCGGACCTCCACGCAGAGGAACTACCAGCGACGCAAGAAGCAAAAGATTCGGCTTCCATGCACGGAAAAAGGAAGGAGAGCTGGAGGGCAGTAATTGAGGTTGTTTCAGGCGACTGTTGTCAGCGATGGAGAGGAATTGCGATTGGACGCAACAGCGGCCACCCATAGGTCGTTGGTGTGGAAGAAGCTATTGGGGCCAAGCTTCACAGCAATGGCGGCCACGAGCGCTAGGGGCCTAAATGCAAATATGCCGACGCCAGGGGCTTGGCTTGCAGTAGCCGCGTGCTGGGGGACTGGTCAGCTCTGGCCGCGAGGCTTAGTCCAGTAATTCATCTAAGCAGCGTTTGTGACTACAAACCATGTCCACTTGATAAAATACTTTTTTGCAAGTATAAGAATTAATTTTTATGCTTAGACTTAGTATTTAAATATTAATAAATAGGGTTTTAACTCTAAAAATTCTAGAAAAAATGCTAAATAAAGTTTAGACAGTACCTAGAATATTTGGATTTGGTAAGAATTATGTTGTTATTAATAAAAACCCAGGGTCGGCTTGTGTAGTGTGTTTTTTCACTAAAATTGTCGCTTATCTTGTGTGCATTGCATATAGATTCCGTCGACGCCGTTGCCGTGCACGAGTTGTCCGTCGTTGAGCCAGAGTTAGAGGCCCAGGAGCACCAGGCTGAGTACCAGCAAGACTCGCCCCCAGGCCTAGAAGACCCCGCGCTCGCTTCGCAGTTTGTAAGCAAGCCCTGGTGCATATCCCTGGTTTTAAAAATGATATCACCTTGTTTGTGCATTAAGTTTAGGAATTGAATGGAACCCTAGAAATTGCATGATCCATAGGAATACCTTTGCAATACTAGTATGTGTAGGTCATTAGTACCGCCATGCTAATAAGGTTCGACAGAAGTCGAGTGATTTCCTGTCACTCGCGAGAAGTTATGTTTTATGAAAGGTTTTTTAGAAGGAAAGAAAAGAAAAATGGTGACCGGTCGGAGATTGAGGAGTAGCTCCGCCTGAGTCGTTTAAGGCCCGGTCGTTGTTGGCCGTGTCGATCGAGTTTGAATAGTAGTAATCACATGCCAGTAGTAGGAGGTAGTCGAACCCGGTAAACCTATTCAGTGGGAGTAATGAGCAGACATATGAGGCACCACAAGAGAAACATTGGCTGGGAGTAAAAAGGATCTTGAGGTACCTAGCTGGAACCATCGGCTATGGTTGCAGATACATCAAAGGTTCAGGCCTGAACCTGAACTTGACAGGCTACAATGACAGCGACCATGCAGGTGATCAAGGTGACAGAAAGAGTACTACAGGTGTAGCATATTTCCTTGGGCAAAACCTGATCACTTGGGTGTCACTAAGTATGATATCTTGCTTTTTCTCCTGCAGCCCAAACAACTCTAAACCTACTTTATTGCTAGTCCTTATGTTTTTTACTCTGTGCTATTCCTGGATTCCAAATTAGTGAACAAGAAGATGACTCATTAGAGCTCTAATATGTCACTGACCAGTTTTTTCTTATTAGTATTTAATAATATCCATTTGTTTGAACAGTAGTATCCATTTTTCTTCTCTGAGTAAAGATGTCCAAGAAATGTAGACACTGATGCTTACCACATAAGATTGCTGGTCTTGAGTTGACACCATAGCAAAAAACACATGTGACTGATATTGGATTTGGATGCTTGAATGATATGTTGCCTTGTGAACTTCCTGCTCAGTTGACAATGTGGCTGGTCAGTAAAGTGGACTGTGTTTTAAATGCTTTGCTACTTGGTGGTAAGTCATCCCCATCGAGCCATTGGTTTCAAATCTTCTTGGGATTCCCAAAGGAACTTTGGAAGTTAAAGAAGGTAATTGGAAGTGCAGCAAAGCATTGAAACAACGTTACACTTCAGCTGGTAGAGGGAAACATGTTGATAGTATTCAAAAAGAGCTGAAGGGGCTGATGGGGGAAGATGACAAAGCTAACTTCTGTATTTCTTTCATGCTTTTTGCATTAGCTCACTACTTAGCTCCAAACACGACCCTTCAAGTCAATCGTGAGTTTCTGAATTCTCTTGAAGATGTGAGCAAAATCAAGGAATTCAATTGGTGCGCTTATGTTGCCCAATATTTGATTTCTGGAATCAAGGCCTACCAAACGTCAAATTTGGAATATGTATATAGGTGTGTGCATATCCTGCATGTGAGTTATAATCATTTTCCTCTTATCTAATTGTCTTAATCATTTTCCTCTGCTGCTGCTGACCAACCATTATATATTTGAATCAGCTCATCTATTTTGATTTTCTACACAAGTTGAACATATGCCAAACACCACGGATACACTATGTTAGAGACGAGGATCTCCACGATCTTCAGCCACTTGATTTTTCTTCAAAGGTATGTAATATACATCACATGTTTTAGTAGTAGTCAACTTGATTTTGTGCATGTACTGGCAGCTGGCAGCAGCTTATATAGGTGCATGGTCGGTTTGCAGCTTATATAGCCAACACTTCCCATTTCCAATTTCGAACTGTATTTTAACTGCATTTAATAGTTTTGAACCACACATTGAACTAGGTCTTGAATTTTTCGGAAACTTTATATGCCGAAGAGTTATCTGGGTATGCTGAATAGAAGACCAATGCTGATGGAACCTCAGATGATTGGAAGATTTTTGAAGATTTTACTGAGTCAAACTCTGCATGGGATCAATTGGTCTATGAGCACATGTTGGTCACTAAGCAGATGTCTGAGGCTCTAAAGGCTAACGAAGAATTTTTATGCAAGTTAAAACATTACAAGGTCAGCTTTGATGCAAAGCTACACAATGTTGCACAACTGGTTTTAAAGAATAGAACAAACATGACCCAAGACAAGTCGGGTACCACTGTCCTTTCTGCTAGTGAGCATACTTTTGGCCTAACTGATGAGCTAGGCTGCCCTACAGATGGTGCACCAGAATTACTGCCTGACAATGATGGCCAAGAGCCAACAGCCAGGCCGCAGGAAGGTGCCTCACATGCTCGACAGGACAAACAGCCAGTACCACTATAACATCAGCCTTTGAAGAGACAGAAGAGAGTGACTTGCCCACTCAACCTGTACACTCCCTCAGCCTATGATTGCAGGGGCAAGAGGACTGCATCCATGGGCCTGGCACAGACTAGTGGCAAGAGGAAGGCACCCAGCGAGGCAAGGCTGGAGGAAGACAATAAAGCAAAAAAGATTTGAAGTGAAAAACTTCCAATGGATGATCTGGAGGCCAACATTCCTCCTGATGAAAATTTTGTTCCTGATATGTATACTCCACATCATGAGGGTACTCCACCTCATGCTGGTATTGTTTCTTGCGTCTTTCTTTCAGTTTTTTTACAATTTTTGTTAGCTAATGTTCTCCTGAAGTAATTGCTGCTCCACCTATGACTTCTGCTCAGTATACTTGCACTTTGCGTCAACTGCAGATGATGCAAACCAACATGCTGCTGCTGGTGACAATATTCAACTTGGAGGTCCAGTCAATGTGAATAATGCTGCAGACCTACATGATCTGGAGGCCAACATTCCTCCTAATGAAAATTTTGTTCCTGATGTGAATACTCCACCTCATGATGGTACTCCACCTCATGATGGTATTGTTTCTTGTGTCTTTCTTTTAGTTTTTTTACAATTTTTGGTAGCTGATGTTCTCCTGAAGTAACTGCTGCTCCACCTATGACTTCTGCTGAGTATACTTGCACTTTGCGTCAACTGCAAATGATGCAGACCAACATATTAATCTATCTAGTGCTGGTCCTAAGGAAGTTGCTGCTGATCCTCCTCCCAAGAAAGCTGGTAATGTGTATGGTCGCAAAAGAAAGGGAATTGAATCCATTGCTGCTGATATTTATTTTGTGTATTGTCGCAAAAGGAAGGGAATGAAATCCATTGTGCCATTAGCTATCAACTTCGAACATAATGCAAAATATATATATGCAAAATACATCCTAGTGAACAAATGCACTGAAATCAAACTTTGGTAAGCATTTTTTCTATCCCTGTCATTATGTGTGATAGCATCTACTATACCTGGAATATCAATGAACCCCATTCTTGCAATTGCTTGGGTCTATTTCTTAGTTCAAGATCCCTCTTACTAACTGGAATAAAAGAATTAGTAGAACATTGAATATTAACATTGTTATAAGGATATTCCATAATAGGATGTCAAATATTCCTAACTAGAACATTGAATACTTACACTATTAATCAGACCTGCTTTTGACATATCTATCCTATCCTTATTTGGGTACCATATGCACAAAACATGAGGTATTTAGTTTACACTTCTAAGTTTGGGCTTTGGTACCCCAAGGGATCTACCTTTGATTTAATTGGGTATTCTGATGCCGATTATGCCGGATGTAAAATTGATAGAAAGAGCACATCAGAGACTTATCAGTTTCTGGGAAGATCCCTGGTGTCTTGGGCTTCAAAGAAACAAAATTCAGTAGTTCTTTCCACCGTCGAAGCCAAGTACATTGTCGCAAGTCATTGTTGTGCGCAATTACTTTGGATGAGGCAAACCCTTAGGGACTATGGCTACAAATTGAGCAAAGTCCCTCTCCTATGTGATAATGAGAGTGCAATCCGCATGGCGGATAATCCCGTTGAACACAGCCGCACTAAACACATAGACATCTGGTATCACTTTCTGAGAGATCACCAACAAAAGGGGATATCGAAATTGCTTATGTAAGCACCCATAACCAATTTGCTAATATCTTTACCAAGCCACTAGATGAGAAGACTTTTAGCAAACTTAGAATGAGCTAAATATACTTGATTCTTGGAACTTTAATTGAAACATTGCACACGTCGCTAATTCATATACCTTTGAGCATGTCTCTTTCATTTGGTACAAATGTATATTTCTTATTCCTCTTGTGCCAAGGCTAAGACTAATGTGCCTTCAAGTATATTTCTATCCTTAGTCTTAGATTGAAAGGGAAATGGAGTATACGGCAAAGACAAGGCTTCCACTCCAACTCTGACGGTATCATTTACCCTTTGTCATTACTCATGTAACTCTCAATTGGTATGACCCTTCACTCATATCTATCTTACCATTTGGGAGAAAGTATTAGGCCCTAAAGGGGGAGAAAATGCAAAAGGGCTCTCAAGTTCTCTGTTTTTGGCGATTAATGCCAAAGGGGGAGAAAGTATTAAGCCCAAAGCAAAAGGACCGCACCACCATTTCAAAAAAATTCACAAATGTGTATTGCAATTGGTATTTGAGTTAGCCTTAAAATGAATTTTCAATTGGTGTCTTAAAATCAATTTTCAATTGGTATCTCATTAGTATGGAAAAATTTCAATTGGTTTTTGGTATCCATTTCAAAAAGGGAAAATCATTTCAAAAACCCTCTTGAAAGCTAAGGGGAGAATTCATTCAGGGGGAGCTTTTATTTAGTCAAAGGAAAAGCATTTGAAATAGGGGGAGAAATTTCAAATCTTAAAAATGCTTCTTGCAATTGTATTCCTATACCTTTGGCTATTTGAAAAAGATATTGAAAGGATTTTTCTAAAAGATTTGCAAAAACAAATAAGTGGTGCAAATGTGGTCCAAAATGTTAAATAAGAGAAAAGCAATCCATTCATATGCATAAAGCCTTTCATTGGTTTAATTCCAAGTAAATATGCACATCTATCTCAATTGCAAACTAGTTACATTTCTACACTTCATATTTGCTTTGGTTAGTGTTAGCATCAATCACCAAAAAGGGGGAGATTGAAAGGGAAATGGACTTGATCATTTCCTATAATCGATTTTGGTAATTGACGACCAATGCAAACCATGTGGACTAACTAGTTTGTCTATATATCATTTATCACAGGTGCATAAGGTTCAACACAAACTAAGAAAGAAATTCAGTTAGGGACATAATCAAAAATGGAGCAAAGGACTTAGAGTGTGCTAAGAAATGGTGCACCGGACACTGTCCGGTGCACCAGGTCAGGCAGCCAGCGAACCAACCACTCTTGGGTTTCTTCTGGGCGCGCTCTTCTATAATTCATCGGACTGTCCGGTGAGCCAGCGTAGCAACGGCTCCCTGCGCGCCAACGGTCGACTGCGTAGATGAATAGTGATGAACAGTGCCACGATAGAGGTTAGAGCGCAGAAGTCAGAGGTCACTGGACTGTCCGATGCAGCAAAAAGACAAAGCGCTCTAATGGTCAACAGCTCCAAACCATAACGGACGCGCTAACGTGGCCCGCACCGGACAGTGAACAGTGACTGTCCGGTGCGCCACCGGACTATCCGGTGCGCCCATCGCCAGCAGACTTTGCCAACAACTAGGAAGTGGTTGGGGGCTATAAATACCCCCCAACCACCTCATTCAAAGCCATTCAAGCATTCTGAATTCAACATTTAATACAAGAGCAAAAGACTACACTCCAAGACACATTCAATAGATCAAAATCCTCTCCAAGTCCTAAAATCAACTCCACCGCTTAGTGACTTGAGTGAGAGAGTTCTTGTGTTCATTTATGCTCTTGTCACTTGGATTGCCTTTCTTCCTTTCTCATTCCAATTCTTAAGTGCTTTGTAAAACTAAGCAAGAGACACCAAGTGTGTGGTGGTCCTTGCGGGGTCTTAGTGACCCGTGTGATTAAGAGAAGGCTCACTAGGTCTAAGTGACCGTTTGAGAGAGAGGGAAAGGGTTGAAATAGACCAGGCCTTTGTGGCTTCATATCTGTCTTGCTACATACTAGGATGATATTATCATGTGATCTTGTAAGGGCCTTGATCAGACTATCAACTCTGACGCCGCTAAGCATCATATTAGTCCTGATCATCTCATTATCTTGTTTACCTATTTTTGCGTGCTCTGGCGAGGCTCCGTAATCGACCAGATCCTCTCCTAGTAGGTCGTCCTCCTCGATGTTACCTTTGTCCATCGGTGTTGGCGCATCGTCGAAGGTTTTCTATCGAGGTGTGGACGGTCCGGACTTAGGAGTCGGACGATCCGCTCTATGCTAGGACGGTCCAGCTACTGGAGCTAGATGGTCTGTCGTATCTGCAGAGAGTTGCGTAGCTGCAGTTTCGTCTTCTTTCTTTGTGGCCGCTTGAGTTGCTTCGGCGGTCTTTGGTCTCCACCTCTTTTGTGGTGGTGGGTACTATGGATGTGTATCATTAAATATTTTCTCTGCCTCTTCTTCTCTGCTCTCCATTATTCTCAGGTGCTGCAATTTGCGCTTTTGGAACCATGTTAGACCCGATGGACACCATCGGGGCATAGAGTATTTTGGGTTAACTGCTTTATTGGTTGCTCCTATGTCTTCCTCCTCATTTTTCTTGGCCGATTTCCCAAAAATCATCGGCCCTTCATTGTTCCTATGTATGACGACATTTGTTGTACCTATTTTGATGATATCTTCATCTGTCATCCTCTTGGCGCTCGTAGATATTTTCTCTCCATGTTCCCTTGTCGAATCGATCGACCTTCATGGCCGAGTAGGCTGGCAATCTCACTGGACTTGTGTCTGGTGACTAGATTGAGGTGAACTCAATCGGTCTTGCACTGGTGGTGTCAACCTGTCAAATTCAAAAGTTTGGGGTGCCCCTAGGTGGGGTACTGTGGCATCCCATATGGGTACGGTGGTAATGCCCCATGTTTAATTGGGTACATAAAGGTTGGAAGATATGCATACTGATGTGGCATAGGTGGGTATGGGGGTGGAGGTGCCCATGTAGGTACAATGGGTCTTAGATGAATATCATTACAAGCTGACTCTTTCGATTGGTGAGAAGATCTAATCGGTCTGACCTATCATCGTTGTTCCTGGGCGCTTCCATACTGTCCGCCTGACCCACCCGGACTGTCTGATGGCATCTCGGACCGTCGCATCTGCGCGTCGGACCGTCCGTGGTGTGCAGAATAGGGGCCCACGCCTGGCCGCCAACCCACGCCTGCCTCCCAACGTTGGAGGCTGTGATGGTGATCTTTAGTGTTTTCCCTCCATCTGGGGTCTTTTCCGCCACCACTTTCCTGCATGAAACTTTTATGTTTTCATCGGCCTCTCGTGTATCGTCGATGATGACCTCCTTGCCCTTGCCCTTATCAGTCACGCTAGGCCGAACTATGACTTTTTTATCATCAAAGTTGATCATATTTAATGGAAAGTGTTCAGTGTCCACTTGCATTTCCTAAAACTTCAATCGTCCCTCGTTAATGACCGATTTGGCTTGTCATCGAAACACATTACAATCATTAGTGACATGAGAGAAAGAATTATGCCATTTACAATAAGCACGACGTTTAAGTTCGTTGGTAGATGGAATAGTATGATTTATTTTAATATTGACATTTTTGAGTAATTCATCGAATATTTTGTCACACTTACCAACATTAAATGTAAATTTATCCTCTTCTTGTCATTTCTTTTGAACCGACTACTTAGAGAAACAAGCTGAAGATTTAGCCTATTTCGGGCAAACCAACTCAGCGACGTACACCTCTTGTGGTTCGTCATCCGAGCTATTCTGGTTACAATGTACTATATGGATGTTGTGATGAACTGCTTTAGCTGTGTCTTTCCATCAGCTTTCGCAAGCCAAAGATTTCTGTTGTAATTGAGCTAGCGTAAAAAATTGAATGCCTTCTAATCTCTCTCTTAAGTAATAAGACATTCCATCAAATGGTAATCCAGGTAGTTATTTTTCTTTAAGGTGAATATGGAAACATCGGTTCCTTGTGTCTCGAAATCTCTAGATGTAGTCATTAACAATTCATCCTTCCCTTGTCACAGAGCTACTAGATCTACCAGGTCTAACTTATAATCGCCAGAGAAAAAGTGATCATGGAATTTCTGTTCTAAATCCCTCCACGAATAAATAGAGTTAGGCGGCAGCGTGGCGTACCAAGAAAATGCAGTCTCAGTTAGAGACAATGAAAATAAACAGACGCGAAACGCCTCTGCATTGGCCAATTCTCCTAACTGCGCTAAGAACTGGCCTATGTGCTCATGTGTGCTTTTACCTTGCTCACCCAAAAATTTTGCAAATTTGGTTATCCTTGTTCCCTGGGGGTACGGGTGGTAATCAAATCGCGTGTCATAGGGTTTCTGATATGACTGTCCTCCGGGGATCATGCTAACTCTGAGCTTATCTCGGAATGCCTCAGCTATCTCTTCCCTTACTATGTCAATAGCAGTCGGTGGTAGTCCATCGACCCTTTGGTCTAGCATAGGTGTGAGTGTTTGGGTATTATGTCATCTTCCTACCCACGGTTTTGGGTTCTGTGGTGCATTAATGCTTGCTCCTGGTGGTTCATATGGCTGGTCATCTCTTTCTGGTCTTCTAGGGAGGCCGAAAAGTACTCACCCTCACGTGTCTGGGTTGTCGTACTATGGTGCTGGGGTGCCATGGAGTGTAAAGGAAGGTTTGGCTAGGACGGGTGTGAAGATGAGGAATGATAATTAATATTATGTTCTATATACTTGGCGTCGGACTATTCGGTCTGATACGCGGACCATCCGGCTGTGTGCGTGGACTGTCCGGCCGTATAGCCAGACCGTCCGGTGATGTATTCGGACTGTCCAGACATATGAGCAGACAGTCCGAAAGAGTCTGTTAGGGTTTGCGTAAAACATGGTGGCCCTAGCACGACTTTTGGTAACTTGGTTCGAAAACGGGGCTGGCCGCTGGTCCAGACGGTCCACACTCAAGCACGGACGGTCCGGTTGTGCGCAGATCGGTGATTTACCCCAATATGTGCAGGAGGCTGTGGTTGTCCAGGATATGTGTCCATCGACATCTCATAAAGTGGTTGGGATTGGTCATGCCAATTTGCAGTCGATGGATCACATGTATTTTCCCTAGTCTTATCCTCGTGCAATGGAAAATTAGCAACATCGGATTTTATAGAATGCACGTGCTAGCCTCTTATAATCCTCTTGCATACCTCCTAGTATTTGTTGCATTTGTTCTCGTTGCTCATCTACGTAAGATCTGAGGGATTGGATTTCATTTGTTTCACTTACTTTGGAGGTAGTTGTAGTAGGTCGGAGTGAGGTTAGATCAATCACCCGCTGTCGGATGAATTTTTAATTTCGATCCACCTTGAAGGTGGCCAGGAGCTTCGTCTGGGCCTTCTTGATCAGCTGCTCCTTGTGCTCCTCAAACTTTCGCTGATCCTCAGCCGACAGAATCTCCATAGTCGGCTCGATAATGTTGCTATGAGAGACATTGGAACTATCCTTTAAACTAGCCATCAGGGCCGATCTGATAGATCTTTAATCCTTGTCCCCAGCGGAGTCGCTAAAAAGTGTGTTGACGACGATCTGGGCACTAATCACTACGATGTGTATCGGCGACGGTGCTCTCTGCGAAATCGTGGATGGTCCGCGACCTGGCGCAGAGGCTTGGGTTTCTGTCGACAAGCCGAACGGTCCACGCATGCGCAAAAGCAACGGAGTTCGCCAGCAGCACCTAGATCTTGCTTCCGGGAGGGACGCCATCGAGGAGAGATCCTAGGTTTTGTCTTGGGATCGACTGGCCACCCAAGACGCCTCTAAACGATGTAGAGCCAGAGAGAGGTGAAGATTAGAGGGAGAAAAACTAGGTTACTGTCTACTCCTAGGCAAAAGTGTAAAGAACAGAAGATATATTGATTGTTTGATCAATTGTTGGTGTTTCAATCGGCGGTACCCCTTCAAATATATATGGGGGAAGTCTAGACCCATTACTAGGCGTTCTCCAATAACTCCCGCGAGATTAGAAGGATAAATACGCAAGGAGATAGGAGTTTAACCGCTTTAACTAATTGTATCGCACATCGTCCACCCCTATGACCAGACTGTCTGCAGCCGGACCATCCGGGCCTCAATGACAGACCGTCCGACCATACTTAGTGCCATAAATGGTACTTAACAATAAAAAAGAATGCATAAACATAGTGAACCACTGAATCGCTAACTTTATTTGGTCAATCTGCATCTCTGCGTCAAAGTTACTTTATCCTAATATGTTGAATAAGTGCATGGCATACCTCCACAAATAATGAAAAAGTAGTTCAGAACCATAGGATCAGATATTTCCACAAATAAAGAGATTAGAATGACACTAACAGAGTGTTCATTCAAAACTTGTTAGATTATATAATCTAGCAGATTATAATCTCAAATAAACAAGACCTAAGTTGTTGTTTGGTTTGGTTGCATGAACGGTAACGTTAAGAGGTAGCACTGCAATCCTTTAGGGCTGGTTTGGCAGACCGTTTCCCCGCCAGGAACCCAGCTTTTTCCATATGCTAGCAGCCCACGTGACAAGATTCCACAGGCACAATTTTTGGCATGTTTGGAAGGCGGCTCCGTGGGGCATCATCCCACCCCGAGCCTAGCTTCCGCGTGGAAAGACGCAAAGACGCCCTGCCTTTGGACGTCAGACAGCCATCCCTCCGAGCTTGTCTCGTCTATTCCTCATCTCGCGGATGGCGGCGATGTCCGATCTCTGTTGCTGCCCAGTCTGATGATTTCTTGGACGCACGACGAACGCGAGTTGGAAGGAGATCTGGAGGTGGACAGGCTTTGGGCAGCGAGGAGACAATTGCCATTATAAAACATCAGAGAAGCGGTTTCGAAGAATTGGAGGCGTTGCCGAGGGCTTCGCTGTTTTGGAGACGCAGCCAGCAGGCAAACACTAAAATGGATACGAGACAGTCAATAGGAGCTGAGCAAACAGCGATTACTTTCCTTTCGCCATTACCGTTGCCCAGCTCAGACGGCGTCTTCTTCTCTCCGTCGTGGACAGACTTTCCGCCGCGGACAGCTCTTGCGTCGCGCTGTGGACAGCTCTTGCGTCTCCTCTGCGTGTAGAGAGCGGTCGTCTTCTACTGTCCTCCTCTTGCGGTGGTGAGTTCTCGTCGTCTTCCATTCGAGACCGCTCCTCTCAACTCCCTTTTACCTGAGTTCTCCTTGATTCCTATTGCTTAGGGTTTATGTGAGTTCGGAACCATGGAGTTCGACCCCTTCGGCATTTCGCCAGACAGCAACTCCCCGGATCTACACCCTGTGCAATCAACGTTTACCAGTCTTGCTTCACCGAGTTCAACTGCGCCACTGTTGCCATTGGTGGCACCGAGTTCAACTGCCGGACCAGTGAGAGGGGGGAAATAGGTGCCAGTGAGGTGAGATAAATTTACAGAACTGTGTCATTAATTGTGAAAATACTGTCGTTGATTATTGGATGCTTCTCCATTGTCTGTAATATAGGAAGTGCAGAGGATTGATGGAACAATACAACTGTACTGGGATTCGATTATAGTTTCTGATGAGTTGGATGAAGAAGGAAGAGTACAAGTTCCATGCGAAAATGAGGTATATTGTAATCTTGGACTGAATTCAGATGATGAGGCTGCAAAAAATAGAAATCGTGATAGATTTTATAGCAGTGGTACAACTTCTCATTCGCAAGAAAGAGTGGATATTGACAACGAAGACCACCATGGTGATGAGGAATGTGAAGACTACATTCCAGATGAGAAGAGGGTGGTGTACAATAGGATTAATCCTTCTATGCAGCCAGGTTGTTTGTTTCCTAACATGAAAGAATTTAGGATTGCTATGCATCAGTATGCAATAAAACATGAATTCGAGCTTGGAATTGATGTCACTTCGACAACCAGATACGTTGGATATTGTAAGGGTGATGATTGCCCGTGGAGGATCTATGCACGCGAAGAGAAGAAAGGATTGCCTACTATTGTGGTAGTTGTACTGAACGATGTGCACACTTGCACATCAAGTGGAAGGAGGAAGACTACTACTCCAACTAGTGGTTGGGTTGCATTCCACGCTAAACCACTGCTCATGAAGAAACCACATATGGGTGCAAAAGAGTTACAACAAACACTACAGGGAAGTCATAACGTGACTATTGGGTATGACACAGTTTGGAAGGGGAAAGAGAAGGCCTTGAAAGAGTTGTATGGATCTTGGGAGGAAAGCTTCCAGCTCTTGTTCTCTTGGAGGGAGGTTGTACTTGAGAAGATGCCCGACAGTGTGGTTGAGATTGATGTTATTTTGGAAGATGGGAAGTACTATTTTAGTCGATTCTTTTGTGCCTTGGGTCCATGCATATCAGGGTTCCGAGATGGGTGCAGACCTTACCTTAGTGTAGACTCGACAGCATTGAACGGTAGATGGAACGGGCACCTAGCATCAGCTACTGGTGTAGATGGCCACAATTGGATGTACCCTGTATCTTTTTGCTTTTTCCAATCTGAGACGGTTGACAACTGGATTTGGTTCATGGAACAATTGAAAAAGGTCGTGGGTGATATCACAGTACTTGCTATATGCTCATATGCACAAAAAGGCCTGATGCATGCTGTAAATGATGTTTTCCCGCATGCTGAGAGAAGAGAATGCTTCAGACACTTAATGGGAAACTATGTCAAACACCATGCTGGTTCAGAGCACATGTATCCAGCAGCTAGGGCATATAGGAGGGATGTATTTGAACACCATGTATCCCAGGTCAGAAATGTTCATAAGATTGTTGAATACTTAGACCAACACCACAAATTCCTTTGGTACAGGAGTGGTTTCAACAAAGATATCAAATGTGATTACATCACAAATAACATGGCTGAGGTTTTTAATAACTGGGTTAAAGACCACAAAGACCTTCCTGTGTGTGATTTGGCTGAGAAAATTAGAGAGATGACGATGGAGCTGTTTCATCGTAGGCGAAAGATTGGTCAGAAGCTTGAAGGAAGGATTTTGCCATCTGTCTTAGCGTTGCTAAAGGCTAGGACTAGAGGTTTGGGTCACTTGTCCATTGTAAAATGTGACACCTTCATGGCAGAAGTACGAGACAGCACAAATTGTATGACGAAACATATGGTCAATGCAGACTTGAAACAGTGCTCTTGTGAGGAATGGCAGCACACTGGGAAACCGTGTCAGCATGGTCTAGCCCTAATAATAGCCCAAGATTGCAGAGATGTAGGCATGGAAAATTTTGTTGACGATTATTACTCCATTGAAAGATTCAGGAAAGCATATTCAAGAAGGATCGAACCAATAGGTGGCCGTTCGTTTTGGCCAACTGTTGATTACGCCAGCGGAGTGGTTGCACCGATTGCTAGAAGAGGTATTGGTAGGCAAAGGAAAAATAGAATTAAAAGCTGCCTCGAGGGTGGTAGTGGTAGAAAGAGTACTAGCAACGACAATGAAAAAATGAAAAAGCGACTCAAAAGGCAATACACTTGTCCAAATTGTGGTGGATTGGGACATCGCCAATCTAGCTACAAGTGCCCTTTGAATGGCACAAAAAAAAGGCTAGTTTTTTACTTATTTGTATATGCTTAATTAATCTTAGTAATCATGAACTAAATGTTTGATGCTTTTTTGTGTAGGATAAGGAAACCACGGAAGAACACCACGAAAAATTGGATTCCTAAAGAGCTGCGTACTCCTTCACAAACTATTCCTCAACAGGCAGAACAAGCTGAGGTTCAAGAAACACAACAGTTGGATCTTGTAATGTACGAGCCAGAGCCAGTCAGTGCAAATATGAATTCACAGGTGGCCGATGCAACAGCCTAGCTGACTCAACCAGCTTCTCCAGCACCGACAAGAAAATGGCTAGTTAAGAAAATCACCCCAAAGAAAAGACTGAAGATTGGTGCTCAGAAGAACCAGTAATAACTGTATTAGTTTCTGTGTTCACTATGTATCCTGGAATTTTACCAGTTGTGTTGTGTACTGTCCAGAAACTGTTCTTTGTCATGTTTAAGCTGTCCTGTGTCATGTATCCTCAAATTGTATCAGTTGTTTCTGTGTTGTGTACTGTCCAGAACCTGTCCAGAAACACTATGATTTAAGTTGTCGCCATGGTTTGTTTGGAAATAGAAGGCTGGAAAGATAGAAGGGTGAAATGCAGCAATTCCCAACCAAACGACATCAGTGTAGAGCTAGTTTGACAGGTTGATCAGGGCCAGGGGTGCTGGGCAATTGCCAGACGCAACTCATTTCCTGAATCTTGATTGCTTACACATAGATGCGATCAGAAAAATACTGCAGTTTGTTTGCAACAGCTGCATCCTTTACACATAAGCAGAGATCATGTAGGTTTGTTTACGCACATGTATAATAGATAAACACAGAGGGAACCAGGCACCGGGTGATAGATAACCAAAGTCGAGATACACAGCCACAATACAGACACATAACCAGGGGCGAGATACACAGCCACAATACACAGCCAGCAATACGCCACCTTTAGTTTCAGACAGATAACCAGGGGCGAGATACACAGCCACAATACGCCAGCACTTAGTCCGACAATACACAGCCAAGATACACAACCATCTCCAATACAAGGGGCGAGATGTCCGACAATACACAGCCACAATACACAGCCAGCACTTAGTTTCAGACAGATAACCAGCCACAATACAGACACATAACAAGATACATTTAGTTTCATCCATACCAGACATAAAGCTAATGTTTCGTCCATACCAGATAAAGACAGATACATTGCTCCAGACTACATGTGGAGCATTACATACAAAATAACTTCATCCATACCAAACACTGCCTCACAACTACATGTTACGATCAATTATCTCTTCGAACCTGTAGTTTATGACACGGTAGTGCTCTTCAAATGAGACATTAGCTTTAATCTCTTCCCACTTTAGGTCATCAAAAACCATTTCCCATAGCTTTGGATCTTCTATACTGTAGCCCTCGCTAAGTTCATCATCATCTAAAGGATGTTCATCATCTACGGAAGGGCTGTCATCAATCTCCCAACTAAGATTCTTTGTTTCCAAATCTTGTTCACAGACAATTGAAGTTTCCTCTAGCTTCTTGCACACATGATCCAAATGCCCACAAACCTTTCTTATCTTGCCACCTTCTACTTCGGGGATAGTGGAACACAGTTTATGAACCGAATTCAACAGTGAAGAGTGCCTCCTCATTTCTTGAATAGCATATCTCAACGAATTCTTTACGTTCACAAGATACTTAAAGTCGACAATTTCCTGTGTAACAACAAGATGATAATCACGGCGTACAAAAGATTACAGTTTTGCTTAGCTACAAATCGAGATTCATAATACAACCAGATCACTACATGAGTTTGATAATACATACCACATTTGATGGCACCTTCACTGCTTCGACCTTGTCGACGGCAATGGCGGCGCACTCAACAGCATCCTTGGCCTCCTTCTCTGCGATAACGGCAGCGCATCTCGCCTCAGCAGCCGCGACAGCAGCCGCACGAGCCGCTTGTACAGCATCGGCAACCACTTGGCTAGGAGAACGATCCATCAGCACGAGGAGCAGAAAAAGGCGGCTAGGTTTTCTCACCGGCGGCGGCGGCTAGGGTTTCTGTTTCGAAGCAGCTCGCGTCGAATACAATAGACGGCGTGAGCATGGAGTGAGTTTAATGTTGACCAACGAACCAAATCGCTCTCTATTTTCCATATCAGTGTTTGCCTGCTGGCTGCGTCTCCAAAACAGCGAAGCCCTCGGCAACGCCTCCAATTCTTCGAAACTGCTTCTCTGATGTTTTATAATGGCAATTATCTCGGCAGTGGGGGAGCTGGGCGCCAGCAGTGTCGAACTCGAACCCTACCAAATCACAGGTACGTTGAACCCTACTAGATCCGGGCTCGTCTTGTCTCATGTGGATCACGTCGTAAGCGTCATAGACAGTGGCGGAGCTAGCCAACGATGAAAGCATGTGCACCTCCTCGTTGAAGCTGGTACCCTCTTCTCCCCTTCCTACACCTCCCCCGCACGCCTCCTCTCCTCAGCCTCGCCGCATCTGCTTTGGTGTTCCTCCATTCTCCTCCTCATGCATGCTCCCAAATCTGCAGATCCCCTCGGCCAGTCCCCAACTTACTGTGCCACTTGACCCAAATGTAGTGGCTGCAAATCCAAGTAGCGCCAGTTAGGTGAAGCCTCCAAATTCGACCCAAAAGTAGCGGCTTCAATTCCCAACAGGTTGCCCAACTCAGTGTGCACATGAATACCAAATTTGCTTCTTGTTTCTTTGTTTACCAGAGAATACACTAGAATGGCGTATTGATATGTCATGTTTGTGGGCGTGAGCCATTTAAAATTGCATGTTCATATCTGAAATGCAGCAAGCCATTTAAACACATTTGTCCCCTGGAGCTCAGATACGAACACATGTTTACTGTTTAGCTCCATTTAAACACATGTTTGTGGTGTCACCCATTTAAATTCACAAATGTGTCCATATCTATGCAGATATTAATTTTGAGAGCTGTGAAGTAGAAAACTCTAATCTTTGGAGGAGACTTTCTGAATCTGCATCAAAAGTTGAGTGTGGTGAGAATCTTACGTACAAGTCAACAATTGATGTTAGTTTATTTTAATTTTTGTGGATAAGAAAATTGTCAGCGTTTCGAGACCGGGGGGTCCCTAAGCCGACGAGTGAATGTCGCCGCGTGCCCCAGCCCAGATGGGTCCAGCGCGAGGCCGAGCGCGAAGGGGGGAAAGTGAGGCGGCCGGAGACCGGCGTGAGAGAGGTGGGAATCTCGCGGCCTTCGTGTTCGTCCCGCGCCCAGGTCAGGTGCGCTTGCAGTAGGGGGTTACAAGCGTCCACGCGGGAGAGGGAGCGAGCGGCCTCACGCGAGCGCCTGTCTCGTCCTCGTCCCCGCGCGGCCAACCCTCTCTAAGAGGGCCCCGGTCCTTCCTTTTATAGGCATAAGGAGAGGATCCAGGTGTACAATGGGGGGTGCAGCAGAGTGCTACGTGTCTAGCGGAGGAGAGCTAGCGCCCTAAGTACATGCCGTTGTGGCAGCCGGAGAGATTTTGGCACCCAGCTGGTGTGATGTCGTGGCCGTCGGAGGAGCGATGGAGCCTGGCGGAGGGACAGCTGTCGGGGCTGTCGAGTCCTTGCTGACGTCCTCTTGCTTCCGTAAGGGGGCTGAGAGCCGCCGTTGTCACAGAGTATGCGGGGCGCTATCATTGCCTATCTGGCGGAGCGAGCCAGATGGGACGCCGGTCTTGTCCCCCGTGGCCCGAGTCAGCTCGGGGTAGGGTGATGATGGCGCCTCCTGTCGACGTGGCTGGTCTGCGCCCTAGGTTGGGCGATGTGGAAGCTCCTCCGAAGCCGAGGTCGAGTCTGTCTTCCGTGGCCGAGGTCGAGTCCGAGCCCCTGGGTCGGGCGAGGCGGAGACCGTCGGCTGAGGCCAGGGCGTAGTCCGAGCCCTGGGGTCGAGCGAAGCGGAGTTCGTCGTCTTCTGGGGCTGAGCCCGAGTCCGAGCCCTGGGTCGGGCGGAGCGGAGTTCGTCGTCTTTCGGGACTTAGCCCGAGTCCGAGCCCTGGGTCGGGCGGAGCGGAGTTCGTCGTCTTCTGGGGCTGAGCCCGAGTCCGAGCCCTAGGTCGGGCGGAGCGGAGTTCGTCGTCTTCCAGGACTTAGCCCGAGTCCGAGCCCTAGGTCGGGCGGAGCGGAGTTCGCCGTCTTCCGGGACTTAGCCCGTGTCCGAGCCCTGGGTCGGGCGGAGCGGAGTTCGCCGTCTTCCGGGACTTAGCCCGAGTCCGAGCCCTGGGTCGGGCGAAGCGGAGCTTCCTATGGTGCCTTCGGCCGGGCCTGACTGCCTGTCAGCCTCACTCTGTCAAGTGGCACCGCAGTCGGAGCGGCGCAGGCGGCGCTGTCCTTCTGTCAGGCCGGTCAGTGGAGCGGCGAAGGGACGGCGGTCACTTCGGCTCTGCCAGCTGGAGGGCGCGCGTCAGGATAAAGGTGTCAGGCCACCTTTGCATTAAATGCTCCTGCGATTTGGTCGGTCGGTGCGGCGATTTGGTCAGGGTTGCTTCTTGGCGAAGACAAGGCCTCGAGCGAGCCGGAAATATATTCGCCGCTGGAGGGGGGCCTCGGGCGAGACGGAAATCCTCCGGGGTCGGCTGCCCTTGTCCGAGGCTAGGCTCGGGCGAGGCGTGATCGAGTCCCTCGAATGGACTGATCCCTGACTTAATCGCACCCATCAGGCCTTTGCAGCTTTATGCTGATGGGGGTTACCAGCTGATAATTAGGAGCCTTGAGGGTACCCCTAATTATGGTCCCCGACAGTAGCCCCCGAGCCTCGAAGGGAGTGTTAGCACTCGCTTGGAGGCTTTCATCGCACTTTTTTGCAAGGGGACCAGCCTTTCTCGGTTGCGTTTTGTTCCGGGGGGTGCGCGCGAGCGCACCCGCCGGGTGTAGCCCCCGAGGCCTCGGAGGAGTGGTTTCACTCCTCCGAGGTCTTAATGCCTCGCGTAATGCTTCGACTGGTCTGGTCGTCCCTCATGCGAGCTGGCCGTAGCCCGGGTGTACGGTCGGGTCCCAAGTTCTCGGGCTGGTATGTTGACGCTGTCAACGGTTCGGCCGGAGCCAGGTTTGCGAGAGCAGCCCCCGAGCCTCTGCACAGAGCGAGAGGACGATCAGGGACAGACTCGACTTTTTTACATACGCCCCTGCGTCGCCTTTCCGCAAGGAGGAGGGGGGAAAGCGCCATGTTGCCCTCGATGGGCGCCGAACATGGTGTCTCCGGTGAGCTGCAGGCGGGTAATCCGAGTGGACGTCCGTGCCCCATTCGTTAGGGGTCGGCTAGGGGCCCAGAGGCACGCCCAAAAGTACCTGCGGGTGATCTGCCGGACCCGGTCCCCTGGCGACGGGGTCCGAGGGCTCGATGCCTCCCTCTGATGGGATTCCGTTACAAGATCGTTCCCGCTGGTCTTGGAAATGTCCTAGGGTACCTCGGGAGCGCAGCCCGAGCCTTGGTTATGTATCGAACGTACCCATGGTCATCCCTCGCTCTGTGTCTGAGGCGACTGTGAACCCTTCGGGGGCCAGCCTTCGAACCCTTGATCAGTAGTGGGCGCGGAGCCCGAGTAGCCTGAGGCGGCCGTTGAACCCTTCCGAGGGGCCGGCCTTCGAACCTCTAACCAGTAGTGGGTGTAGGGCCCACGTGATCTGAGGCGGCTGTCGAACCCTTTCGAGGGGCCAGCCTTCGAACCTCTGGTCAGTAGGGAGGCTCGGAGCCTGGTTCCTTCACGGGGAAGGATCCTTTTCGGGGTATCCCCCTTTCCCGGTCCCTGTTGCAAGAGAGAGAAGGAGGGAAAAGGAAAAGGGTACGAAATCGAACGACGCGGCGTACCTTTTTCTGACGCGGTCATTATAGCGAAGGCGAAGCGTCGCCCGCTTCTCCTGCCAGAGGCGCCGCCTGTTCCGCCGCGGAGTTAATGCGACGGGGCGAGTGGTTGGCGGGGCGGCCGTTGCGCGTGCGCGAGCCGTTCGAGGAACGGAACACGGGCGTGTTGTCTTCACGCCGTGAGAGAGGGTTCTCTCGTTGCCCCCGGATGGGACGTAGGCCTGACTGGCGACGTGACCGTTGCTCCTGCCCGCCTGCCACCGCCATTACTGCTGGCCCATTTTTGGCCGCATTGACCGTCGCGCCAGGCTGGCGCCGCTGGGTCGTGCTCTGGGTCGCCTCGAGTCGCAGTATCGGTTCCGCAGTCGAGGAGGCGCGGTGGTGGCGCAAGTGGCGGTGTAGTTGCATGCACGAAGCACTCGGTTCGCCGGTTGCATGACGCGTGGGCCTGGGCCTCCATGTCGGGCGTGTTGGGAGTCGGAGAAGTGCGCCCACTTGGCGCGGTTGCATGCCGCCTGCATGGCTGCCCGCCCCTTTCGCCCGTTGGTCTGGGCAAAAGTGGAGAGTCGCTTGTAACTGCTGGGCGGTTGTGCGCACCGCGCACGGCGGTTTGGCTTCTTCTGCTCTGAGCCGGCTTGCACGACATGTGGGACCCAGCCCCCGCGCCGCAGGGGAGGACCTTGGAGCGTGTTGGAGAAGACTCAGCCCGCGACGGCTGGGGACGCAAGTAGGGAGAGTCGCCTTTAAAAGGAGGGTGACCCCCTTGGAAGGCGACCATGTCTTCGCGCTCCCTTATGCATCGTGTCTCTCCGCCTTCCAAGCCCCCGGATGGGGGGTACCCACCGTCTTTCCGCCTCGTCGTTGGAGGAACGCAACTCCGTGGGAGTTGGTACCTTTCAGCCATCGTTCGGCTTCAAGGATTTTCATCATGCAGCCCGGCTGCACCCCTCCGCCGGCGGTCACCCAAGACGGTGACCTCCAGTTTGATGGTGGGGGAAAGCGAGCCGGGCTGCGGCCTCTGCCCCTCCCTCAGCCTCAAGGATTTTCATCACCAGGGCTGGGGAGGGGAGTGTGCCGAGTTGGGGTCGGCCTCTGCGTGGGCGGTGGCCCGCTCCTTCCCTCAGTGATCGGGGGGGAGGGCGGTTGTTGTCCGTGGCACCGGTAGCTGCCGCGTGCCTGGCTCTCGGACGCGAGTGGCTTCGGAGCCGCTCTCGGCGCCGGTTTCTGCCATGGCAGCTGGAAGAGGTTCTCCCGCCAGCGAGACAGCCAGGGCCGCCCATGGACCGACCTCCAACTCTAAGGCCTTCTGCCCGTCCTTGCCTCACGAGTTTGGGCATGGGCGGGGGCCTCCTGGCAGCAGCATCCGCCCTGAGGTCATCGCTGCCGCTGTTCGGCTCCTCGAAGCAGAAGTCGTCGTCGTCGCCGCTGCTGGAGCGGGCGACGGCGCGCCGTTCGTCGGTCTTCTGTTGCTCCGCAGGCCCCCCTCCATCGAGTGGGGTTGTTCGTACCTGCGGAGGTGGAACCGGAGTTCCGTTTGTAATGGCACTTTGAATGCCAATGTTTTTGTTCATTGTGGCTGTCGAGGCCTGAACATGTATGTAATTTCGGCACGGAGCTGTGTTTTTTCCTCATTTTCGAGCATTAAGACTCGCCTGTTGGTTGTCTGAACCGCTTCACCAAGCGTGAGTCGCCCCGTGCAAAGGTGACGAGTGAGGTATCCGTATCCCGGAGGCGTAGGAGTCCCTCGGCTCGGTCGGCCTTGTTGCCCGAGGCTTCTCTTGCTCAGTTAAAGGAACCCCTCGGCCGCCCTTCGATGAGCCGAGGCTGGGGGTAGCGGTGTCAGCGCGAACAGAGGCAGAGTTGGCTCGGAAAGAGGACCTGGTCGGCCGGAGCCTGGCCGGGTCGTCCATTAGCGGGACCGACGCCGGAATTGACCAGCCGAGGCCTCGGGTCGGGCTGGCGTCCTCGGAGGACAGCTGGCCGAGGCCCCGGGGTGACCGGCCGAGCCGCCTGCTCAGGCCGGATTCTCGGAGAAGACCCTGGCGGCGATGGCCCGGGCGTGGCGATGACGTCGTCCTTCAGAGTGGAGATCTTCAGACCGTGTCGCCGTCTGAGGCTAGGTCGGACCTCGCCGAAGATGTTGTCGACGCCGAGGGTGCTGCTGCTCCCTTCAAGCGTCAGGATCCGAGCCTGTAGGATCGGATTGTCTTGTAGCGTGTGTTTCCTGCGGCCGCCGAGGCCAAAACACACCCTCGCCGTGTTGTAAAGCTGCGTCTCTTTTCCTCTTGTTTCGAGTATCTGGACTTTTTTGTCGGTAACAGAAATGTTTGTGCGAGCGAGAGTTGCTTCTCGTGGAAGGTGATGAGTGAGGTATCCGTATCCCGGAGGCGTAGGAGTCCCTCGGCTCGGTCGGCCTTGCCGCTTACGCGCACTCTTACCCGTCCAAGGGGCTCTGTCACCGACACAGTCGAGAGGGCTCGAAGGATCGCTTCGGCAGAAGAGCTTCCGAACGTGAAGACTTGTTCGGTCCGCGGAATCACTTATCCAAACGTGAGTTACTTATCGCAGAAGGTGATGAGTGAGGTATCCGTATCCCGGAGGCGTAGGAGTCCCTCGGCTCGGTCAGCCTTGGCTGCTTACGTGTACTCCGTCGTTTTCAGGATCCACTTTCGAAGTAGTCAAAAAGCACGAAAGACATCCTGGCAGAAAGGATCCTTTTTTCGAGGAAAAAATTCGACGCAGAGGGGGTTCCCCCCTTTTAGCCCCCGAGGGAGGGTCGGACTTTGCCGAGGCAAGGTTGACCCTTCCTTGATGACTAAACTTTGCGTGGGAGCGAGGTATATGAACAACTTGAAAGCATCTTAAGGGTAGAAGCGACGTAGTTGTTGGATGTTCCAAGCGTTGTCGTATACCTCGCCTTGACTGTTGGCCAGCTTGTACGTTCCGGGCTTCAGAACTTGGGCAATGACGAACGGCCCCTCCCAGGGGGGCGTGAGCTTGTGCCGCCCTCGGGCGTCTTGTCGCAGCCGAAGCACCAGGTCGCCCACCTGGAGGTCTCGGGACCGGACCCCTCGGGCGTGGTAGCGTCGCAGGGACTGCTGGTACCGCGCCGAGTGTAGTAAGGCCTTGTCCCGAGCCTCCTCCAGCTGGTCCAGCGAGTCTTCTCGACTAGCTTGGTTGCTTTGGTCGGTGTAGGCCCTTGTCCTCGGGGAGCCGTACTCCAGGTCTGTGGGCAAGACGGCCTCGGCCCCGTAGACTAGGAAGAACGGCGTGAAGCCCGTGGCTCGGCTCGGCGTTGTCCTCAGACTCCAGACCACCGAGGGGAGTTCCTTCATCCATCGCTTGCCGAACCTGTTGAGGTCGTTGTAGATCCGAGGCTTGAGCCCTTGTAGAATCATGCCGTTGGCACGCTCTACTTGCCCATTTGACATGGGGTGAGCTACGGCGGCCCAGTCCACCCGGATGTGGTGATCCTCGTAGAAGTCCAGGAACTTTCTGCCGGTGAACTGGGTGTCATTGTCGGTGATGATGGAGTTTGGGACCCTGAAGCGATGGATGATGTTGGTGAAGAACGCCACCGCCTGTTCGGACCTGATGCTGTTTAGGGGTCGGACCTCGATCCACTTGGAGAATTTGTCGATGGCGACCAACAGGTGCGTGTAGCCCCCGGGTGCCTTCTGCAAGGGGCCGACGAGGTCCAGACCCCACACAGCGAAAGGCTAGGTGATGGGTATCGTCTGTAGAGCCTGAGCGGGCAGGTGGGTCTGCCTTGCGTAGAACTAACACCCTTCGCAGGTGCGGACAATTCTGGTGGCGTCGACCACCGCTGTGGGCCAGTAGAAGCCTTGTCGGAAAGCATTCCCGACGAGGGATCGAGGTGCTGCGTGATGGCCGCAAGCCCCCCGAGTGTATCTCTCGAAGGAGTTCCTGACCTTCGGTGATGGAGATGCATCGCTGGAGGATGCCTGAGGGGCTGCAGTGGTAGAGCTCCTTCCCATCTCCCAGCAAGACAAACGACTTGGCGCGCCGCGCCAACCGCCGAGCTTCGGCTCGGTCGAGGGGTAGCTCTCCTTGGTGGAGATATTGCAGGTACGGGGTCTGCCAGTTTTGATCAGGCGTGACCTCGCTTTGCTCCCCCTCGACGCGCAGCGTCTCGCCCTCGAGGGCCGAGGGTACCTCGGGCCGAACCGAGGGTGCCTCGGGCCGAGCCGAGGGTGCCTCGGGCCGAGCCAAGGGTGCCTCGGGCTGTGTCGAGGGTACCTCGGGCTGGGCCTAGGGTGCCTCAGGCTCGGGCGTGTCGTCGATCTTGACGGAGGGTTGATGCAGATCCCGGGAGAAGACGTCCGGGGGAACCGTTGTTCGCCCCGAGGCTATTTTAGCCAGCTCATCCGCAGTCTCGTTGTAGCGCCGGGCGATGTGGTTGAGCTCGAGCCCGTAGAACCTGTCTTCCAGGCGCCGAACCTCATCGCAGTAGGCCTCCATCTTCGGGTCACGGCAGTGGGAGTTCTTCATGACTTGGTCGATGACGAGCTGCGAGTCACCGCGAGCGTCGAGGCGTCGGACCCCTAGCTCGATGGCGATCCGCAACCCGTTGACCAGAGCCTCATACTCGGCCACATTGTTGGACGCCGGGAAATGGAGGCGTAGCACATAGCGCAGGTGCTTCCCGAGGGGCGAGATGAAGAGTAGGCCTGCGCCGGCTCCTGTCTTCATCAGCGACCCGTCGAAGAACATGGTCCAGAGTTCCGGTTTGATCGGAGCTGTCGGTAGCTAAGTGTTGACCCATTCAGCCACGAAGTCCGCCAAGACCTGGGACTTGATGGCCTTCCGAGGGGCGAACGAGATCGTCTCGCCCATGATTTCCACCGCCCACTTTGCAATCCTACCCGAGGCCTCCCGGCACTGGATGATCTCCCCCAGGGGGAAGGATGACACCACAGTTACCGGATGAGACTCGAAGTAGTGTCGCAACTTCCGTCGTGTCAGGATCACCGCATACAGCAGCTTCTGAACTTGTGGGTAGCGGATCTTGGTTTCGGACAGTACCTCGCTGACGAAGTAGACTGGCCTCTGAACGGGCAATGCATGCCCCTCTTCTTGCCTCTCGACCACAATCGCGGCGCTAACCACCTGAGTGGTCCGGCGACGTAGACCAAGAGGGCTTCTCCGGCAGCTGGGGGCACCAAGATAGGCGCCTTCGTGAGGAGCGCCTTCAGGTTCACGAGGGCTTCCTCGGCCTCAGGGGTCCAAGTGAAGCACTCGGCCTTCCTTAAGAGGCGGTACAAAGGTAGACCTCTTTCGCCGAGGCGTGAGATGAAGCGGCTCAGAGCCGCGAGACATCCCATGACCCTCTGTACGCCTTTCAAGTGCTTGATGGGCCCCATGCTAGTGATGGCTGCGATCTTCTCCGGGTTGGCTTCGATGCCTCGCTCGGAGACGATGAACCCCAAGAGCATGCCTCGGGGCACCCCGAAGACACACTTCTCGGGATTGATCTTGACGCCTTTCGCCTTGAGACATCGGAATGTCACTTCAAGGTCGGAAAGGAGGTCGGAGGCTTTCCTCGTCTTGACTATGATGTCATCGACGTAGGCCTCGACCGTGCGGCCAATGTGTTCGCCGAACACATGGTTCATGCACCGCTGGTACGTCGCGCCCGCATTCCTCAAGCCGAACGGCATGGTGACATAGCAGTACATGCCGAAGGGTGTGATGAAAGAAGTCGTGAGCTGGTCGGACTCTTTCATCCTGATTTGATGATACCCTGAGTAGGCATCGAGGAAAGACAGGGTTTCGCACCCAGCGGTGGAATCCACGATTTGATCGATGCGAGGCAGAGGGTAGGGAACTTTCGGACATGCTTTGTTCAGACCAGTGTAGTCTACACACATCCGCCATTTCCCCCCTTTCTTTCTCACAAGCACAGGATTGACAAGCCATTCGGGATGGAATACCTCTTTGATGAACCCTGCTGCCATTAGCTTGTGGATCTCCTCGCCTATGGCTCTGTGCTTCTCCTCGTCGAATCGGCGTAGAGGCTGCTTGACGGGTCGGGCTCCGGCTCGGATGTCCAGCGAGTGCTCGACGACATCCCTCGGTATGCCGGGCATGTCCGAGGGACTCCACGCGAAGACGTCGGCGTTCGCGCGGAGAAAGTCGACGAGCACTGCTTCCTATTTGGGTTCGAGCCCGGAGTCGATCCGGATCTGCTTGGAGGCGTCGCCGCTGGGGTCGAGGGGGACGGCCTTAACCGTCTCCGCTGGCTCGAAGTTGCCGGCATGACGTTTCACGTCTGGCACCTCCTTAGAGAGGCTCTCCAGGTCGGCGATGAGGGCCTCAGACTCGGCGAGGGCCTCGGCGTACTCCACGCACTCCACGTCGCATTCGAACGCGTGTTTGTACATGGGGCCGACGGTGATGACCCCGTTGGGGCCCGGCATCTTGAGCTTTAGGTAGGTGTAGTTGGGGACGGCCATGAACTTCGCGTAACATGGTCTTCCCAGCACCGCGTGGTAGGTTCCTCGGAACCCGACCACCTCGAACGTCAGGGTCTTCCTTCGGAAGTTGGAGGGTGTTCCGAAGCAGACGGGAAGGTCGAGTTGTCCGAGGGGCTGGACGCGCTTCCCGGGAATGATCCCATGGAAGGGCGCAGCGCCTGCCCGGACGGAGGGCAGATCGACACGCAGGAGCCCGAGGGTCTCGGCGTAGATGATGTTGAGGCTGCTGCCTCCGTCCATGAGGACCTTGGTGAGCCTGACGTCGCCGATGACGGGGTCGACGACGAGCGGGTATTTCCCCGGGCTCAGCACATGGTCGGGGTGGTCGGCTTGGTCGAAGGTGATGGGCTTGTCGGACCAATCTAGGTAGACTGGCGCCGCCACCTTCACCGAGCAGACCTCCCGGCGCTCTTGCTTGCGGTGCCGAGCCGAGGCATTCGCCGCTTGCCCACCGTAGATCATGAAGCAGTCGCGGACCTCGGGGAACTCTCCTGCCTGGTGATCTTCCTTCTTGTCGTCGTCACGGGCCCTGCCACCCTCCGCGGGTGGCCCGGCCCTGTGGAAGTGGCGCCGAAGCATGACGCACTCCTCAAGGGTGTGCTTGACGGGCCCCTGGTGATAGGGGCACGGCTCCTTGAGCATCTTGTCGAAGAGGTTGGCACCTTCGGGGGGCTTCCGAGGGTTTTTGTACTCGGCGGCGGCGACAAGGTCCGCGTCGGCGGCGTCGCGTTTTGCTTGCAACTTCTTCTTGCCCTTCTTCTTGGTGCCGCGCTGAGTTGACGCATCGGGGGCATCTTCCGATGGGCGGCCCTGGGGCTGCTTGTCCTTTCGGAAGATAGCCTCGACCGCCTCCTGGCCGGAGGCCAACTTGGTGGCGATGTCCATCAACTCGCTCGCCCTGGTGGGGGTCTTGCGACCCAGCTTGCTCACCAGGTCGCGGCAGGTGGTGCCAGCGAGGAACGCGCCGATGACATCCGAGTCGGTGATGTTGGGCAGCTCGGTGCGTTGCTTCGAGAATCGCTGGATGTAGTCCCGGAGAGACTCTCCCGGCTGCTGTCGGCAGCTTCGGAGGTCCCAGGAATTCCCGGGGCGCACGTATGTGCCCTGGAAATTGCCGGCGAAAGCTTGGACCAGGTCGTCCCAGTTAGAGATCTGCCCCGGAGGCAGGTGCTCCAACCAGGCGCGAGCGGTGTCGGAGAGGAACAGGGGGAGGTTGCGGATGATGAGGTTGTCATCGTCCGTTCCACCCAGTTGGCAGGCCAGACCGTAGTCCGCGAGCCACAGTTCCGGTCTCGTCTCCCCCGAGTACTTTGTGATAGTAGTCGGGGGTCGGAACCGCTCTGGCATCACGCGGAGGAGCGTTGCTGCTGCAGCCAGGTTCCGGCCGACCCCACTAGATGCGGGTGGTGGCCTGACCCTGACGTCGTCGGCGATGCGGTGCTGGAAGCCCTGGGGTAGACGACGTATTTCTCCGGTCGGAGGTTGGCCCGCCCATGCCTGCCCGACGTCCCGGCGGATCGGCTCAAGCGCTCCTGCTCCCTCGTCGAGCCTGGCCTGCACCCCGCGGATTTGCTCGAGCTGTGGGTCATGGCCCCCCGCCTGAACGGGGACCACAGCTAGCTCCCGTGGGATGTCAACGCGAGGCACCGGCCTAGGGAGATCACCGTCCTCCGGCATGCCGAGATGGTTGCCTTCGGAGGGACCCCCTAGATCGACGTGGAAGCATTCGCGACTTGGGCCGCAGTCCTCGTCGCCGAGGCTACGGCTACCGTCGGAACAGTCGGAAAGGCAGTAGTCGCATGCGGTCACAAAGTCCCGCATGGCACTGGGGTTGCCAAGTCCAGAGAAATCCCAACAGAAGCTGGGCTCGTCGTCTTCCTCGGACCCAGAGGGCCCGTAGGTCGAGACGTCCGTCAGCCGGTCCCAAGGTGACCGCATACGAAACCCCAGAGGGTTTGGACTCGCCTCTACGAGAGCACCCGCCAAAGCGAAGCCGCTAGGCGGGTCGAGGCTGAATCCGAATGACGTGGGATGGGAATCGGTCGGTACCTCTTGGTCAACGAGCGGCGATAAAGTCACGTCGGGGACTGACTGCACCGTCGTCTTAGGTACGAGGGTGACACCCAGCAAGCCTTCCGCGAGCGTGCTGGCGTCGTCCGTTCGCTTGGGATTGGCGTGTCGCGGGGAGACGGCGCTCGCCTTCGTCTCAAACGCGAGGTTGATGCCCAACGCGCCCCCCATTGGGGCGCTGGGGCCGTCGACTCGCTCGACAGCCGACGAGGCGCTGCCTCCCGCTTGGCCTTGGTTGCCCCGCCTCCTCCTCTGTTGGCGGGGGAGAGGACGGGGCGAGCTCGAATGTTGTTCTTCCACCATGCGGGGAAGACGTCGTCGATTCCGCCGCCGGCGGGCGGGTTGTCGGCCGCCGTTACCGCTGCCGCCCGGCGGTGGAATGAGTATCATGTCGTAGCTGCCGTCGAGGGACATGAACTCAAGACTCCCGAAACGGAGCACCGTCCCGGGTTGTAGAGGTTGCTGGAGACTGCCCATCTGGAGCTTGACGGGAAGCTGTTCGTCAACACGCAGCAGGCCCCTACCTGGCGCGCCAACTGTCGGCGTTTCGAGACCGGGGGGTCCCTAAGCCGACGAGTGAATGTCGTCGCGTGCCCCAGCCCAGATGGGTCGAGCGCGAGGCCGAGCGCGAAGGGGGGAAAGTGAGGCGGTCGGAGACCGGCGTGAGAGAGGTGGGAATCCCGCGGCCTTCGTGTCCGTCCCGCGCCCAGGTCGGGTGCGCTTGCAGTAGGGGGTTACAAGCGTCCACGCGGGAGAGGGAGCGAGCGGCCTCACGCGAGCGCCTGTCTCGTCCTCGTCCCCGCGCGGCCAACCCTCTCTAAGAGGGCCCCGGTCCTTCCTTTTATAGGCGTAAGGAGAGGATCCAGGTATACAATGGGGGGTGCAGCAGAGTGCTACGTGTCTAGCGGAGGAGAGCTAGCGCCCTAAGTACATGCCGTTGTGGCAGCCGGAGAGATTTTGGCACCCAGCTGGTGTGATGTCGTGGCCGTCGGAGGAGCGATGGAGCCTGGCGGAGGGACAACTGTCGGGGCTGTCGAGTCCTTGCTGACGTCCTCTTGCTTCCGTAAGGGGGCTGAGAGCCGCCGTCGTCACAGAGTAAAAGACGACGAACTCCCGGAAGACGAGTAAAAGACGACGAACTTCCGTAAGGGGTCCACTAAAAGAGTAGCTGTAACACCCTGAATTTGGGGGTATAAAATTTCTTTGCTCATATTCACAAATTCAGGTGTTATTTCCCTTTTCTCATCCTTCCTCATTCTTTTCTTTCTCATTTCTATAGGAGAAAAGTGCTTATTTTATTTGTAATTATAGTTTATTATGTTAAACCCTAAGGGAGTATGAATTGTTGCATCATGTTGAACCCTAGATTTCACTTTTGCTTGGTGCATAATTCTTGGAAAGTTTGATTTGAATTTGTGGCTCATTTGGATTTGAATCAATTGGAGAAAATAAAAAAGAAAAGGGAAAACAATTCCAGAATAAAAAGAAAAGAGAAAGAGGCCCAACCTACCGCCCCCTCGGCCTTTCGGCCCAGCCGGCCCAATCCCGCGCGCGCTCTCCCTCCCCCTCCTCTCTCTGCCCTGGCGGGCCCGCCCGTCAGCGCAGCCGCCTCTCGCGCGCCCGCCTCCGCTCTCCCCTCTCTCTCTGCTCGCGGGCCCGGGCTGTCAGCCCCGTCGTCCCCGCGTAACCGCCGCCGAGCTGCGCGCGCCCGCCTTCTCCGCGCCCACGTCGCGCGTGGAGCTCGCAACTGACCCGCCCCTGGCCACTTGAGCCCCGAGCCCCACTCGCCCTCTCCCCCTCCCTCTTTTGCGCACCAGCAGACCCCTCTATCACCTCCCCCTCGCTGCACGCACGCCCGAGCGCCGCCGCCATAACCCTCGCCGTCCCGAGCTCGGTTCCCCGTCACCGTTGGAGCTCCGCCGCGCCCTTTGCCCCTGTGAGCTCCGCCCCGACGTCCGCAACCCGGGACGCGCCCCAACTCCCTCTCCCCCTCCCTATTTCTCTCTGCCCGCGCTCACCCGCCGTTCCCCGTGCAGCCGCGGAGGTCCGCCACCGTCGTCCCGGGCCACCGTCGCACCATTGCCGCCGCCGAGGAGTCCCCGGAGCCCGCCTTGAGGTAAGGAACCTCTCCCGCCCCTATCGACCTTTGCTTTGCTCTCTGCTGCGTATAATTCCTCGCCGGAGTAGAGTAATCCCACCGCCGAGCCGTTCCGCCGTGAACCGCCCCCCTCCGGTGCCCCTGCCCCGACCCAGACCCCACCAGAGGACTCCCCGTGCCCTCCCCAACCTTCCCGGCCACTCAGGTCGCCCCAGAGGCCCGCCAAACGCCCGCGCCCCTCGTCTCCGGCGAGCCCTCCGCCGCGGGGACGAGCGCCGCCGCCCCAGCTAGCCGTAGGAGAAGCCCAGGCCGGCCACCCGATCCCCACCGTCCGTCCCAGATCGGGCGGCCCCGTTTTAATTAGGCCAAACCCAATCCTGGCCGTCCGCCGGAGATCCAGCGGCCCAGGCCCACTTCCCCCTCACCCCGTCTCCCTGTCGTTTGGGCCCCGCCTGTCAGCCCGCCCCCGCGCGCGCTCTGCCCGCCGGCCCCGCCTGTCAGCCCGCCCGCGCGCGCTCTGCCCACCGGCCCCGCCTGTCAGCCTGCCCGCGCCCCGCGCTGCCCGCCCGGTCCCGCCTGTCAGTCGCCCAGGCCTCCGCGCGCTCGCGCGCCCGCCCGCAGGATCTAATCCTGGCCGTTCGCTTTAGGTCTGACGGCCGTAGTAGCCCAATACCTCTTCGCCCGCGCGTTTTCTTAAAGAGACACCTGGTTTTCTGGAATTTGAACCCGCCGTCCCTGGTTTCTCGCAGTTAAGTCCCTGGACCTTTTATTTAATTCAAAATAGGTATTTAGGGTATATTTTTAATCCCCAAACTTGTAAAATTCATAACTTTGTCATATGAACTCCAAATGAGGTGCTTCAAATTGCAAAATGCTCATGTTGTTTTTGTCTATCTATTCAAACAATGTTTCCCTGCTGTTTCCATGTACCAATTAATAGTTAATCACCAGGATAGGATTAAGGCTATTGGAACCTTATTTGAGATAATTAGAAATTGGTAGACTTTAATAAAAGTTGGATTACTTAAGTTTATGGACGTAAACACCTAAGTTTAGGAACTTAAAACCAGGTAATGATTTAATCCCACCACTGACTTAAACCTGATTAGTGGATAATGAATCACTTTGTATAGTCCTCTACCCCAGACCTAGGGAACACCAGAGTACCTGTCTCTTTTCTAGTATGAACTTGTGATCTCTCTGCTGCATATGTTTGGTATGTTGCTTTTTGTTTGTTGTCTTCCCAAGTGCATAGTGTGAATGATTACTTTACGTAGACAACGAGCAGTCTGTGTTTCCCGAGGAGGTTGCAGAGGAAGCCCCTGATCAGCAGTTTGGTGAAGGCAAGTGTCCTCTGTCCCATTATGTCCTATTCATTTATAACTTACTACCCCGCATTACTTACTTGAAACCTAAGGATTGACTAGCTTTACACTTTACTTTATCCTTGATGACCTTCTGGGTTGTTATGGTTAGCACTCTGCTATTGCCTTAACTTAATCAATGAACATGATGTGACTATTTATGATACTGTTATCCTGATGATGTTGATGATCTTGTGATACTCTAGGGGGCTCAGGCTGTTTCCTGAGTACCTCTCCGTAAGGACTGGTTCGTTGAGAGACCACCCGGGATAACAGTGCAACCATGAGGGTGAAATGGGATGCCCTTAGCCGATTAATTAGATGAACTAGAGGTGTAGTTGCTTAGCCGTCGTGCCGTCAATGGGGTCCAGGCACAGTGCTTGCTCTGTCGAGGCTGAGTGCCGAGGTTCTTTCGTTTTGCTCTTTGTTAGTCACTCTCCTGCGGGGAGGGGTACTGTGTTTATCAAACTGGAGAAACCTAACGGGCAGCTATGATCTCTAGGGAATCTTTGTAAAAGCTACGTAGTGATGCCCTGCCGGACCACCTAGGTAGTGGTCAATGGGGATTAGCTCTCCCCGGGTAGAAAGGGAATCATGACTCATGGGTAAAGTGTGCAACCTCTGCAGAGGGTAGTGAAACTGGTATATCAGTCGTGCTCACGGTTAAGAGTAGCCTTGGGATCCTCTTTGATTAGAGATACAGATGGTTCGAGATACAAGGATTATGTTATGGTTTTGGTTCGACTATGATGATGTTGTTCCTCGATGAGGAAATGGTTTACGGGTTGGCTAATGCTAAAATCTGGCTTCTACTAATGATAAATACCTGACCAACTAAAAGCAACTGCTTGAGCCTAACCCCACATAAAGCTAGTCCACTTCAGCCAAACGGGACATTTGCTGAGTACGTTGATGTGTACTCATCCTTGCTTTACCACAAAACACCAGGTTGTCCGCATTGTAACCACTGCTCAGGAGAAGGTGAAGCCGTGGAAGGAGACTTCCAGGAGTTCCAAGACTACGATGAATTCTAGGTGTGGGTTGGCGGCAACCCCCAGTCAGCTGCCTGTGGAGGCCTTATCTTTACTACGTTTCGCTAGTACTTTGATTTACTTGTTAAGACAATGACTATGTGGATGTCTATGACTCTATGATGTAATAAGTACTCTTTTATGTTATTATTCGAGCATTGTGTGATGATGTTCATTTATGTAATCGCTGTGTACGTGAGTTCTGATCCTGGCACGTACATAGTTCGCATTCGGTTTGCCTTCCAAAACCGGGTGTGACATAAGTGGTATCAAAGCCCATGCTGACTGTAGGACCGCTGACCTAGAGTAGCACTGGTCGTACTAAGGACTATTGACCCTCCCCCTCACCTTGACATCTGATGTTACTTCAAAAAGTCGGTCACCTCGACCAACCCTATGTTTTACTATCTATCTATACTATACCTTGTTAAAATTTTTATCTTATTCTGTCTTTGGTTTATTCACTTTTCATATTAGTTCTGTTCTTACTCTTGTGCTTACGGTGTCTTTTGTAGATGGCTCGTCTTAGACACACTGCACGTAAGTCAGTGATTCCTTTCCTGCCGTCTCGACTTGCGGAGCGTCCTCTGCACCGCACCGTGTCCGGTCAGTCGAGTCACCTGGAGAGACTGCACCACCGCCTGCGTGAGGAGCAGGAACGCCGGCGCCAGCACAGAGAGCAGCAGGGCTCTTCCTCCCCACCCCAGCGAGAGGTGGAGTCCGTGAGGCCCTGTTCCTCTGTTGCCCAGCTGGAGGCGCCCCCTGCTCCGCCGCGGGACGTCCCGGCTGTTGGAGGAGCTACAGGAGGAGGTTCTGGAGGAGACCCCGACGACGACGACTCAGACCACAGCACGGAGTCTTCTGAGCCGCAGGAGGCGGAAGGATGGGTCGCCCGACCCATCACCCGTGACGCCGCTCGCGGTTGTCACTTCCACGACGCACTCGACACCTTGCTGCGCCAGGCTTTCGACCGGCACACCTGGTCGATCGAGTATCGTTGTGTAGTCTACCAGCACAGTCGCGGGAGGTACCCGGACCGCTGGGAGGCTACCTGCCTAGTTCGCCGTCCGGAGGATGACCTCCGGGGTGCGGAGGCCGTTTCGGAGCACTATTCCATCTCCGAGAGGGACACTGCAGAGGCGGCTATGCAGGATGCAGCACGGCGTGCACTCTCCCAGTACTGTTCTTTGTTCGGTGGGGTGGCCGACGGTCTTAACCTTCGGTACTACCCCGCCGTCCTACTGGCAGCACCGAGAGTGTGGTTGTCTCACCTGTTGGTGAGGGTAACCCTAGGTTGAGCAGCACAGTCAACCTAGTCGCAGTGCTTAACACTGAGCTGGACCACTCTCTGGACGAGCTAAGCAGGGCTCGAACGGAGATTGCGGAGTTGCGTGCTGAGTTGGCAGAGCGCCATCACCAGGAGGGTGGTTCTCCCGCACCTGTTGGGACTCAGCACCCATACCGCTCACCGCCACGTGGTCACCACACTTATGGTTCCCCTGTCTGTAAGACCAGGATAGATCTGGATCCTTAGATCGTTAGCGTCGGAGTTTGTAATAATTCTTAAGTCAGATGTCTCAGTCTTAGGTAGTCAGTTTAGTTTGCTTATCAGTTGCTTGCATGCTTGTTATGATGAACTTGTGCTGGATTCGAATCTTTGTAATGACTGTTGCCAACCTGTGGGTTTCCCCTGCAGTTTGGCCTAGCTAGTAATGTTAATAAAGTCAATTATTTAGTTGGGAAACCCTTTACTTCTACTTTCCTTTCTTATCTGAGAAGCTGTGTTGAATCATAAATGAGGATCAGTGAAGCTCTTTGTTCACTCAGTGTCATGAAGAATTCTGTATTCTCTTTTCTTATGCTGAAGGGTTGTAAGATCAATGCTGATGTATGAATGTCTTCCACAGATGTCTGACAACAGGCGTCGATGCAACAGGCGTGCTCAGCAAGAGCAGCACGACCAGCAGGAGGAACATCAGAGGCAGCCTCCCCCACCACCCCCGATGTCAGTGGAGCAGATGTTCTTGATGCAGACTCAGGCAGTGCAGGCCATAGGGCAGACTCTGGCAGCCATGCAGCAGGCTCAACAGCAACCCCAACCCCAATTGCAAGTGCAGATGCCCCAGATGCCACGAGATAAGCGTGGTGAGTTCATGAGAGGGCACCCTCCTACCTTCGCCCATTCTGCTGACCCCATGGATGCAGAAGACTGGCTGCGCGCAGTGGAGAGGGAACTGCGCACCGCCCAATGTGACGACAGGGAGAAGGTTCTGTACGGTCCCCGCCAGCTAAGGGGAGCAGCCCAGTCCTGGTGGGAGTCCTACCTCGCCACCCATGCTGACCCTGAAGCCATCACGTGGGAGGAATTCAGCGAGAGTTTCCGCAGATACCATGTGCTAGAGGGACTGATGATCGTGAAGAAGGAGGAGTTTCTGGCTCTGAAGCAGGGACCCCTGTCTGTTAGTGAGTACAGAGACAAGTTTCTGCAGCTGTCTCGTTACGCACCTGAGGATGTCAACACTGATGCCAAGAGGCAGTACAGGTTCATGAGAGGTTTGGTGGATCCCCTGCATTACCAGCTGATGAATCACACCTTCCCAACCTTCCAGCACCTGATCGATAGGGCAGTTATGACTGAGAAGAAGCGTAAGGATATGGAAGATCGGAAGCGCAAGATGAGTGGACCCCAGTCCGGAGGCATCAGCCGTCCACGTTTCTCAGGCAGTTCATCTCAGCAAGGCAGGCCTGGTCACCCACAGGGATATCAGAATCAGAATCAGCGTCCGCATCAGCAGCAGTTTCAGAGGCAGTACCCACAGCAGCAGCAGCAGTATCGCCAGCACAGCCAGCAGGGAGGTAATCAGTATCAGAAGCAGAACAACCAGGCACCTCGCCTTCCTGCCCCAGCAGCAAATCAGAGCAACCAAGCAGCCCCAGCACAAGGAGGAGGCAGAGGATGTTTCCACTGTGGAGAACAAGGCCACTGGGCGATGCAGTGCCCAAAGAAGATGGCTCAGCAGCAGACCAACCCCAATGCTCCAATAAGGCAAGGTGTACTGCAGCCGGCAGCAGGTAATCGTAACCAAGCGTACAACTGTGGAAAGGTGAACCACTTGGAGGCCGAAGCAATCCAGGATGCACCAGATGTGGCAGTAGGTATGTTCTCAGTCGAATCTCATCCCGCAAAAGTGCTATTTGATACTGGTGCAACTCATTCATTTGTCACTGCAACTTGGGTAGAATTGCATAACATCTCAGTAGAGGCAATGATGCCGCCCATGAGGATTAATTCGGTTGGTGGCAAGGTGCAAACAGATAAAATATGCTCAAATATAATGGTGGAAATAAGGGGGATAGGATTCCCCAGTGACTTAATAGTAATAGACACCCCTGGGATAGATGTTATTCTAGGGATGAATTGGTTAATGAAGTATGAAGCAAATGTTAGTTGTGACAAGAGGACCGTAACATTGAAGTCCCCGTCAGGAGAAGAGGTAGTGGCCGAGCTAAGGATGCCTAAATCAGAAGAAGGAGTCTGTCACCAGATTTCAGTTGATAGTAAGGAGCCTAACTCGCTCGAGGCTATCAAGGTTGTGTCGGACTTTCCGGATGTGTTTCCCGAGGAGCTAACGGGCATGCCACCCGAGAGAAAGGTTGAATTTGCCATAGAGCTTGTCCCTGGTACCGCCCCCATTTCCAAAAGAGCCTATCCAGTGTCTGGACCAGAATTGGTGGAACTCAAGAAGCAGATAGATGAGATGTTAGAGAAGGGTTACATCAGGCCAAGTACCTCGCCTTGGGCCGCTCCAGTGTTGTTTGTAGAGAAGAAAGATGGTACCAAAAGGATGTGCATAGACTACAGAGCCTTGAATGAAGTCACTATCAAGAACAAGTACCCCCTGCCAAGGATAGAAGATTTGTTCGACCAGCTCAGAGGTGCCAGCGTATTCTCGAAGATAGATCTGAGATCAGGTTACCATCAACTCAGAATCCGACCCTCGGACATACCGAAGACAGCATTCATCACCAAGTATGGGTTATATGAGTTCACAGTTATGTCCTTCGGTTTGACAAATGCGCCAGCCTTCTTCATGTATCTGATGAACAGCGTGTTCATGGATTATCTGGACAAGTTTGTGGTAGTGTTCATTGATGATATTCTCATATACTCTCAAAGTGAGGAAGATCATGTAGAGCATTTGAAGATGGTATTGCAAAGACTTCGAGAGCATCAGTTGTATGCCAAGCTGGGCAAATGCGAGTTCTGGATTCATGAAGTCTTATTTCTGGGTCACATCATAAATCAAGATGGGTTAGCAGTGGATCCAAAGAAAGTAGCAGATATCCTGAACTGGAAAGCACCGAGGGACGTTCGTGGGATCAAGAGCTTCATTGGAATGGCCGGATACTATAGGCGTTTCATTGAAGGCTTCTCAAAGATTGCTAGACCAATGACAGCGTTGCTAGCGAAGAAAGTTGAGTTTAAATGGACTCAAAAGTGTCAGGAAGCATTTGAAGAACTGAAGAATAGATTGACTACAGCTCCTGTGTTAGTCCTGCCTGATGTTCACAAGTCATTCTCAGTGTATTGCGATGCTTCGTACACCGGATTGGGATGTGTGCTAATGCAAGAAGGAAGAGTGGTAGCATACTCATCTCGACAGCTGAAGATCCATGAGAAAAATTACCCCACACATGACCTGGAGTTGGCAGCAGTGGTTCATGCCTTAAAGACCTGGAGACATTACCTGTATGGGCAGAAGTGCGACATCTACACAGATCATAAAAGTCTGAAGTACATATTCACCCAGTCAGAGTTAAACATGAGGCAGCGAAGATGGTTGGAACTGATCAATGACTATGTGGATGTCTATGACTCTATGATGTAATAAGTACTCTTTTATGTTATTATTCGAGCATTGTGTGATGAAAGACTATGAGTTGGAGATACATTACCATCCAGGCAAAGCCAATGTGGTCGCAGATGCTCTGAGCAGGAAGAGTCAAGTCAATATGTTGGCCTCGTACCCGATGCCGTATGAGTTAGCCAAAGAATTCGACAGACTGAGCCTCGGTTTCCTGAACAGTACGCAAGGAGTAACAGTGGAATTGGAGCCCACCCTAGAGCGGGAGATCAAAGAAGGGCAGAAGGACGATGAAAACATCAACAAGATCCGGCAGCTGATCTTAGAAGGAAGAGGCAAAGACTTTCGAGAGGATGAAGAGGGGGTAATATGGTTCAAGGACCGATTGTGTGTTCCCGACCTCAAACCTATTCGGGAACTGATCCTCAAGGAAGCTCATGAGACAGCCTACTCCATACACCCTGGGAGTGAGAAGATGTACCAGGATTTAAAAAGGAGGTTTTGGTGGTATGGCATGAAAAGAGAGATCGCAGAATATGTCGCCATCTACGATAGCTGTCAGAGAACCAAAGCAGAGCATCAGAGGCCTGCCGGATTGTTGCAGCCATTGCGGATTCCTCAGTGGAAGTGGGATGAGATCGGGATGGATTTCATAGTTGGCCTACCTCGTACCCGTGCCGGTTATGATTCCATCTGGGTGGTTGTGGACCGCTTAACAAAGGTGGCCCATTTCATACCTGTGAAGACAACATACACCGGAGCAACGTTAGCTGAGTTATACATGTCACGGATAGTCTGCCTTCATGGTGTGCCGAAGAAGATAGTGTCAGATCGAGGAACGCAGTTCACCTCTCATTTTTGGCAGCAGCTACAAGAAGCTTTGGGCACCCATTTGAACTTCAGCTCAGCTTATCACCCGCAGACAGACGGCCAGACTGAAAGAACTAACCAGATCCTAGAAGATATGTTGAGAGCCTGTGCGTTGCAAGACAAGTCAGGATGGGACAAAAGATTACCTTATGCAGAATTCTCCTACAACAATAGTTATCAAGCCAGCTTGAAGATGTCACCGTTTCAGGCACTCTATGGGCGGAGTTGCAGGACTCCGTTGCATTGGGACCAGCCTGGAGAGAGACAGGTGTTTGGCCCTGACATCTTGCTTGAAGCCGAAGAGAATATCAAAATGGTTCGAGAGAACCTGAAGACAGCCCAGTCAAGACAGCAGAGCTATGCTGACAGAAGGAGAAGGGAACTGAGTTTTGAAGTGGGAGACTACGTCTATCTGAAGGTGTCACCTATCAGGGGAGTCAGGAGGTTCGGAGTTAAAGGCAAGTTAGCACCTCGGTACGTTGGACCATATCAGATTCAAGCAAAGCGTGGAGAAGTGGCCTACCAGCTCGACCTACCAGAGAGCTTGTCAGCAGTGCACAATGTGTTCCACGTGTCGCAATTGAAGAAGTGTCTGCGAGTACCAGAAGAACAGTTGCCAGTAGAGGGTTTGGAGGTCCAGGAGGATTTGACATACATAGAGAAGCCAACGCAGATTCTGGAGTTTGCAGACAGAGTCACCCGGAGGAATACCATCAGAATGTGCAAAGTCAGATGGGGTCACCACTCCGAGGAAGAAGCAACCTGGGAACGAGAAGATGATCTGAGGGCCAAATACCCTGAACTCTTTGCTGACCAACCTTGAATCTCGGGGCGAGATTCTTTTAAGGGGATAGATTTGTAACACCCTGAATTTGGGGGTATAAAATTTCTTTGCTCATATTCACAAATTCAGGTGTTATTTCCCTTTTCTAATCCTTCCTCATTCTTTTCTTTCTCATTTCTATAGGAGAAAAGTGCTTATTTTATTTGTAATTATAGTTTATTATGTTAAACCCTAAGGGAGTATGAATTGTTGCATCATGTTGAACCCTAGATTTCACTTTTGCTTGGTGCATAATTCTTGGAAAGTTTGATTTGAATTTGTGGCTCATTTGGATTTGAATCAATTGGAGAAAATAAAAAAGAAAAGGGAAAACAATTCCAGAATAAAAAGAAAAGAGAAAGAGGCCCAACCCGCCGCCCCCTCGGCCTTTCGGCCCAGCCGGCCCAATCCCGCGCGCGCGCTCTCCCTCCCCCTCCTCTCTTTGCCCTGGCGGGCCCGCCCGTCAGCGCAGCCGCCTCTCGCGCGCCCGCCTCCGCTCTCCCCTCTCTCTCTGCTCGCGGGCCCGGGCTGTCAGCCCCGTCGTCCCCGCGTAACCGCCGCCGAGCTGCGTGCGCCCGCCTTCTCCGCGCCCACGTCGCGCGTGGAGCTCGCAACTGACCCGCCCCTGGCCACTTGAGCCCCGAGCCCCACTCGCCCTCTCCCCCTCCCTCTTTTGCGCACCAGCAGACCCCTCTATCACCTCCCCCTCGCTGCGCGCACGCCCGAGCGCCGCCGCCATAACCCTCGCCGTCCCGAGCTTGGTTCCCCGTCGCCGTTGGAGCTCCGCCGCGCCCTTTGCCCCGGTGAGCTCCGCCCCGACGTCCGCAACCCGGGACGCGCCCCAACTCCCTCTCCCCCTCCCTATTTCTCTCTGCCCGCGCTCACCCGCCGTTCCCCGTGCAGCCGCGGAGGTCCGCCATCGTCGTCCCGGGCCACCGTCGCACCATTGCCGCCGCCGAGGAGTCCCCGGAGCCCGCCTTGAGGTAAGGAACCTCTCCCGCCCCTATCGACCTTTGCTTTGCTCTCTGCTGCGTATAATTCCTCGCCGGAGTAGAGTAATCCCGCCACCGAGCCGTTCCGCCGTGAACCGCCCCCCTCCGGTGCCCCTGCCCCGACCCAGACCCCACCAGAGGACTCCCCGTGCCCTCCCCAACCTTCCCGGCCACTCAGGTCGCCCCAGAGGCCCGCCAAACGCCCGTGCCCCTCGTCTCCGGCGAGCCCTCCGCCGCGGGGACGAGCGCCGCCGCCCCAGCTAGCCGTAGGAGAAGCCCAGGCCGGCCACCCGATCCCCACCGTCCGTCCCAGATCGGGCGGCCCCGTTTTAATTAGGCCAAACCCAATCTTGGCCGTCCGCCGGAGATCCAGCGGCCCAGGCCCACTTCCCCCTCACCCCGTCTCCCTGCCGTTTGGGCCCCGCCTGTCAGCCCGCCCGCGCGCACGCTCTGCCCGCCGGCCCCGCCTGTCAGCCCGCCCGCGCGCGCTCTGCCCGCCGGCCCCGCCTGTCAGCCTGCCCGCGTCCCGCGCTGCCCGCCCGGTCCCGCCTGTCAGTCGCCCAGGCCGCCGCGCGCTCGCGCGCCCGCCCGCAGGATCTAATCCTGGCCGTTCGCTTTAGATCTGACGGCCGTAGTAGCCCGATACCTCTTCGCCCGCGCGTTTTCTTAAAGAGACCCCCGGTTTTCTGGAATTTGAACCCGCCGTCCCTGGTTTCTAGCAGTTAAGTCCCTGGACCTTTTATTTAATTCAAAATAGGTATTTAGGGTATATTTTTAATCCCCAAACTTGTAAAATTCATAACTTTGTCATATGAACTCCAAATGAGGTGCTTCAAATTGCAAAATGCTCATGTTGTTTTTGTCTATCTATTCAAACAATGTTTCCCTGCTGTTTCCATGTACCAATTAATAGTTAATCACCAGGATAGGATTAAGGCTATTGGAACCTTATTTGAGATAATTAGAAATTGGTAGACTTTAATAAAAGTTGGATTACTTAAGTTTATGGACGTAAACACCTAAGTTTAGGAACTTAAAACCAGGTAATGATTTAATCCCACCACTGACTTAAACCTGATTAGTGGATAATGAATCACTTTGTATAGTCCTCTACCCCAGACCTAGGGAACACCAGAGTACCTGTCTCTTTTCTAGTATGAACTTGTGATCTCTCTGCTGCATATGTTTGGTATGTTGCTTTTTGTTTGTTGTCTTCCCAAGTGCATAGTGTGAATGATTACTTTACGTAGACAACGAGCAGTCTGTGTTTCCCGAGGAGGTTGCAGAGGAAGCCCCTGATCAGCAGTTTAGTGAAGGCAAGTGTCCTCTGTCCCATTATGTCCTATTCATTTATAACTTACTACCCCGCATTACTTACTTGAAACCTAAGGATTGACTAGCTTTACACTTTACTTTATCCTTGATGACCTTCTGGGTTGTTATGGTTAGCACTCTGCTATTGCCTTAACTTAATCAATGAACATGATGTGACTATTTATGATACTGTTATCCTGATGATGTTGATGATCTTGTGATACTCTAGGGGGCTCAGGCTGTTTCCTGAGTACCTCTCCGTAAGGACTGGTTCGTTGAGAGACCACCCGGGATAACAGTGCAACCATGAGGGTGAAATGGGATGCCCTTAGCCGATTAATTAGATGAACTAGAGGTGTAGTTGCTTAGCCGTCGTGCCGTCAATGGGGTCCAGGCACAGTGCTTGCTCTGCCGAGGCTGAGTGCCGAGGTTCTTTCGTTTTGCTCTTTGTTAGTCACTCTCCTGCGGGGAGGGGTACTGTGTTTATCAAACTGGAGAAACCTAACGGGCAGCTATGATCTCTAGGGAATCTTTGTAAAAGCTACGTAGTGATGCCCTGCCGGACCACCTAGGTAGTGGTCAATGGGGATTAGCTCTCCCCGGGTAGAAAGGGAATCATGACTCATGGGTAAAGTGTGCAACCTCTGCAGAGGGTAGTGAAACTGGTATATCAGCCGTGCTCACGGTTAAGAGCAGCCTTGGGATCCTCTTTGATTAGAGATACAGATGGTTCGAGATACAAGGATTATGTTATGGTTTTGGTTCGACTATGATGATGTTGTTCCTCGATGAGGAAATGGTTTACGGGTTGGCTAATGCTAAAATCTGGCTTCTACTAATGATAAATACCTGACCAACTAAAAGCAACTGCTTGAGCCTAACCCCACATAAAGCTAGTCCACTTCAGCCAAACGGGACATTTGCTGAGTACGTTGATGTGTACTCATCCTTGCTTTACCACAAAACACCAGGTTGTCCGCATTGTAACCACTGCTCAGGAGAAGGTGAAGCCGTGGAAGGAGACTTCCAGGAGTTCCAAGACTACGATTAATTCTAGGTGTGGGTTGGCGGCAACCCCCAGTTAGCTGCCTGTGGAGGCCTTATCTTTACTACGTTTCGCTAGTACTTTGATTTACTTGTTAAGACAATGACTATGTGGATGTCTATGACTCTATGATGTAATAAGTACTCTTTTATGTTATTATTCGAGCATTGTGTGATGATGTTCATTTATGTAATCGCTGTGTACGTGAGTTCTGATCCTGGCACGTACATAGTTCGCATTCGGTTTGCCTTCCAAAACCGGGTGTGACAGTAGCGGGGTCCACTAAAAGAGTAGCTGACGAACTCCCGGAAGACGAGTAAAAGACGACGAACTTTCGTGAGGTCTTTTACCCTTGGGCCTTTCGTCAGCCTCACTCTGTCAAGTGGCACCGCAGTCGGAGCGGCGCAGGCGGCGCTGTCCTTCTGTTAGGCCGGTCAGTGGAGCGGCGAAGGGACGGCGGTCACTTCGGCTCTGCCAGCTGGAGGGCGCGCGTCAGGATAAAGGTGTCAGGCCACCTTTGCATTAAATGCTCCTGCGATTTGGTCGGTCGGTGCGGCGATTTGGTTAGGGTTGCTTCTTGGCGAAGACAAGGCCTCGAGCGAGCCGGAAATATATTCGCCGCTGGAGGGGGGCCTCGGGCGAGACAGAAATCCTCCGGGGTCGGCTGCCCTTGTCCGAGGCTAGGCTCAGGCGAGGCGTGATCGAGTCCCTCGAATGGAATGATCCCTGACTTAATCGCACCCATCAGGCCTTTGCAGCTTTATGCTGATGGGGGTTACCAGCTGGGAATTAGGAGCCTTGAGGGTACCCCTAATTATGGTCCCCGACAAAAATGCTTTGCTTAATGCAAGCAAGTCTGATTGTAAGGTACTCCTCTTTAGATCTGATTTTTGTCACCATCATTAGCCTGTAAGCAAGCAAGAACTCATTTTGTGAGCAAGCAGTATATGTTCCACTGTTGGAGCTAGCTAGCTTTGTGGTTTGTTGGAGCTTTGTGTAATGATACTTCCTCCTTTTCCAGCTATGTTACTTGCAGAAAGTTAAATGGAAACAACACAGGAAGCTGACGTTGAGAAGAAAAATGAAATGACAGTCCACATGAAACTTGTGAAAAGGAGTTCAACTCATATATTTTTTTCTAGTGGCAAAGTTTTTAATGAAGAGACTTGAACTCTGTTTTTATGTTATATTGTTCATTTGTACGTGTGAATTGAGATGATCTTATGTGGTGTGATGATAGATAGATTAACTTTGTTGGATATTAGATATTTAAGTTAAACTTTGGTGGATTAATTTTGTTGGATGTTAGATGATCATTTCTGGTGCATTTTTAGATTTTTAGCGATGTTTCATTATGTTTTTGAATTTTCTAAATATTTCCTATTTTTCTTTTATTTTTTCTGATTTTTGAATTAGTTTGCCTTGGGAGGGGTTTTTAGCCTCTTGGTTGCCAAACAGCGGCAAGGAAATACACTTGAGTGGGGAAAATCCTCTCACGCAGCGTTTGGATCCCTTCATTTTAGAGGAATTGGAATTCACTCGATAAAGTAACTTATTTAGTTTGAAATTTGATATTCCACCACTTTCTAAAGTTCAGATATAAGCCTGTCTCAAATTCATGGGGTGAAGGATGGAAAATGATTTTATGCATTAGTAGAATTTGTTTTTACTCTGTAACTTACATGACACTCTTTGTCTCACTCCCCTATAGTAATAATGTAGCACATAAATATCTCCAACATCTTGTTAATAATAATATACAAATATATTTTGTATAAAAGTGAATTATCTTAATTGATATATGCCTAAAGTACTATTATTAGAATGAAATTCAATTCTAATGATCCAAACTAGGCGAAGAAAAACTAGTCCTTATCAGGAGGGAAGGGAATGGTAGCGCTGGTTTGGCAGCGGTTTCATCATTATATAGTGTTGCATCAGATAGCGCTGGGAATCAATACGGTTTGCTCTCATCAAACACGAAGCAATGAAATCAATTTACACCGTGAATGGATAACGGGCCGAAAGAATTGAACAAGAGAAGCAGAGAGGAAACAAATATAACAGGAAGAAAGTCAATTCATTGTACTGATTGTCTATATATTAATCGCAAGAAGAGCAACGATAAGGCCTAAATATCACAGGGAGAGCAAAGAGGGAAACAAACGAGAAAATAAATGGTCGACTAGAAAGACACAACTGAGCAATGCACCTAGTGCACGAAAATTTGCAAGACACCAAACATTAGCATCAGCCACTGGAAAAAGCGGTTTCAAAGGTGAACTACATATGTTCAAAGCAGGATATAACACATATAATTCGTGTAAAAATTAGCCTGCGCTGTAATCGATGGCAGTGTTAATCACTGCTGCCTAATTTTAAGGGATAACTTGACAACCAGGACAGGGACGTTCCCTGGCGTCCTCTCTCGTCCCTCCAATTTTGAGTGATAACTGGGACAACACTAGGATCCAATTTTGAGTGATAACTGGGACAACACTAGGATAGTCATGTCCCAACCCCTGACCTTAAACCAAACAACCTTATTTTAGGGATCAGCTGACTGATGCTGCTGTATCAATCACGCATCCAACTCAAACAACCATTATATAGTGCTAACAAGTGTAAAAAACAACTAAAAAGGCGACACATTTGTTCTTAGCGCATTCGCTACTCTTGAAGCCTTCACAGATAAACTCATGGAAAAAAAAACTAGCCCAGAAACTAGGGAACTATACTATCAGGAAACATCAGTGCCCATACAAAAAGTCAGAAACACTGGTAACTAGTTGCCTACTCTATCAGTGAATGCTACAACAAAGACGCGGATAACAGCTGCTGCTAGTGAAGGAACACTACAATACAACACATGCTTAGACGCTTCACCACTTCTAGCACAACAAAAATCTTCAACTCAAGGAATCCAAAACCCTAGCATCATGCTTCTTGCGCCTGCAGCGGTGATGGCTCTTCTGCTCCCCAAAGTTATTGTCGCCGTCGATCTTCATTTTAGTCATATCTGCAATGGATGGGAAAAAAGAACCATAATGTATGTGCATTCAAGGTGCCTCTGAGAGATGGTATTGACTGTTTGGCAAATGATAACATATTGCAACAGAAACTAAGGGGTCAAATCAATTTTGTATGACTTTTCTTTGATCAAAATACACTTCTCATTCCAGGACAGATGGAGTAACTCTTTATATTCGAAACAATGTTTTTTTATAGATATTTCTAGTCAAAGTTCCATCTTGTAGGCTACATCAATGCCATGAAAAACAAATATTTGTCATCTTGCTTTAAATAATACATTTCTGTGATCAGGAGTATAAAGGAATATTTGTCAGGCAGTCATTTTGTCAGCCATACCACTACAAGAATATTGTGTCGGTATTGGGTAAATAAATGCATTTCCCCTCAAAACTGTTTTGACTCAACCAATCCACTGCAAATATTTATGGTCAGACATCAACAGCAATAAACAAGACTTACGACACATTATACGGAACAAAGAACAGAGGAGCTCCATGACCTATATTACTTGATCCCGAACAAGAAATATCCATGGACACTAGAATCTCAACCTACAAAGGTAACAAACCAAGTTTTCCAACAAACATATTCTAAATCAAAGTGCACACGGTAATGCTGATCTATGTGGAGAGTCGAGGATACTAAAAGGCAGTGACTATCCAAGTAATTGAATTCAAAGACGCTTATCACCTCCAATCACCCCGTCCCAGAACAGCTGCTGCCTCCCATCCTCATCTTCTTCGTCCATTTCATCTCCGTATCCCAGCTCCACGTCGCCACGGTACCCAGGTTCGCTCCCGTACCCAGAATCGGTGGCCGCTGCCTCCGCTGCAGCGCCGACCCCACCACCTCCGACACCAACCCCGCTAACGGGCGCCGGGCCGAACTCCGTCGCCATCGACACGTCCCTCATCCGCACCTCCCCGACATCTGACGCCCACATCTCCCCACTGGAGTCAGTGGCGCCGCCGCCGCCACCGCCACCACCACCACCGCCGCCGCACGTGAAATGGAAGTCGGAGCACGTGCCAGATCTCCGGCGGTCGCTGCTGCGGCCGGACACGGACCGCGAGCCCGCACCGCGGCGGCGCCGCTTGCGGAGCCCGAACCACCGGAAGGATCCGCCGCTAGCGCCCCCCGAGGGGGCAGGCGTCGGAGTCTCCGCATCAGGGAGGCGGGCCGAGGAAGGGGGAGCGGTGGAGCGGTCCGAGCGACAGGGCTTCTTGTGGAAGGGGTGCCAGGAGGCAACGGCCTCGGCGAGGAGGAGGTGCGGCGGGTGGTGCCGAAGCTGCGGGGCGCGCGGTGTCATCGGCGACGGAGGTGGGGACTGGGGGACGCGTCTGAGTTTGGGTTGGGAAAGTTGGCACGGTGGTGCCGCTGGTCTCATTTTGCCCCGGAGGGAACCAATGTCTGAATTTTTTTAATACTACAAAAATTTCAGCTACCAAAAATGCAGAAAGCAGACAAAGGCAAAATAGGAAACTTTTACTACTCCCTCTATGTAAAGGCAACGACGGCTATACAAGCCGTCTTTACGTGCAAACGTGTAAGCAAACAATCTAATCAATTAAATCGTAATCTAATCGTAGGTCACATTTAACATTTAAACTCTTCCACCACCAGCTCAATAATCTTTATAAAAAAAACCTCTAACAAATCATGGTTGTATCTATGGTTGAATCGTAATCTAATGGATCAGATGATTTGCTTACACGTTTGCACAGAAGGACTGCTTGCATAACAGTCGTTGCCCTCTGTAAAATCAGTTATTCTACCCTCAAAACATTAAAAATCGTTTAAATTGCCCTCTAAGACATTTTAAGGGTGATTTTACTAATGTGTCATTTTTTGAAATCTACCGTAGGCTTGTTTGCTTGGTTTTAATACATATCAGCTTCTATTATTTATATATTAATTGATTAATTGTAGCTACATCAGTTTAAACAGTCATCTTTAATCCGAAGCGAACAACTCGTCAATTATACGACCCCTCAACTATACAATGTGCTGCTATATCCATTAAAACATATAATACTAATCAATAACCTCTTAGATAGGGATGACAATATGTACATATATAGGTAAATAAACACAAGTAATTATCCATTGGGCCACGAGATGGAATTTGTTATCCGTAGTTATATATATGGATATTATAAGGTATATATGGTTTTTTTTGTGGGTATAGAAATCTAGTATACATATCCGTTAACCGATGGTTATGCTATCCGGATTCAATACATTATTGTGAATTCCCATTTTTTTAATTTCCATTGACGGTCGCGACTGCAGGAGAATGGTTGCGGCTACAGAAAGATGTCGCGCGCTAGAGCAGATGTATCATGTGCTAGATGCTAGAATAGAGGCACCGCACACCGGCGACTCGAGCAGAGGGCCTTTGCAGGCTTGCGGCCACCACACGATGGATGGGGCAGCTATGTGATGGAGTAACAGATGCACATCAGGGTGGCGGGGCTGGAGAAGGAGAAGGGGGCAATGGAGCAAGGGCGGTGGTGCTGAGTACAGCGGTACAGGTGCCGTTGGCTACATTGTTGCGTATCCAAGACTCCAAGTAGGTCAGAATAGTATATTTAGACCTTTAGAGATGGTAGACTGGCCCATAGAAAAGAGATTAGATACTAATCTAAAATAGATAAAATTAGTCGGTCATAAAATCAGACGAGTAATCATGATTAATCAGTGACTAGAATGATTAATTGCTTTCTAGTCGTCCTAGTCGAGTTAAAGACACTGATCGAGCTTACCTGGATCGAGCTTGCTCCAGCAATAAAGCTAACTAATTAACGATTAGTCGGACGACTTTAAAAACCGGATACCTGGGACGAGACGAGGTATAGATGACCAAACGGGCAGCACGGCCCGACCCGGCACGAGCCTGACTTAGACACGGCACGACAGGCCCGAACACGATAGGCCCGTTTACATAATCGGGCCGGGTCGGGCCGCCCGACGTGCTCGCCTCCAGGCCCAAGCACGGCACGCTGGGTTGTTAACCGTGTCATACCGGCCCGAGAGCACGCAAGCACGTTAGGGTCGTGCTGACCCGAAAGCCTGTCAATCAACATGTCGCATGTCACAATAATAGATATTAAGTTACATGTCTAGCAGCAAAATATGCACGTCACAGATTCATAGTTTACAGACCAATCACAACACATAATACGTTATTAAGTTTGAGGTGGTGCAATGGCTGCCTCATCAAAAACCTATCTAGATAAAACTCACACCTCGTGATAAACCCTAGATAGGAAAAGAGTACAGCCCAGCTCAACAATTTCATTATTTCATCACTTAGTTCACCACAGACTTCATAGTGCATAATTAAGTTACATGTCCACAACGACATGACATAAACCCAAGCATAGAACATACTAATCAATGAATAAATCTCTGAAGGACTCTTCCAGGGTTTTATCTTCTGTTGTGTGTTGCATTCTTGCATCTGCTGCCTCCCAGTCCTTTAGCAAGGAAAGCATCTCCACCATTCTTGTTGGTCACTTGTTCTCAAATGTTGTGAATCAAGAACAAGGCAACACAATTGTTAAGTATTAAGGACTTTCGTCTTCCGAATCATTATCTCCCCATGGACATAATGAGCATCAGACGAAGGTCATGAAGGACATGCCTTCGTCATCTTATAGATAAGCAAGGATGCAAAGAGATGAGAATAACAAGTATATCCCATTGATTCATTTGTATTTGTAGTCCATAGAACATGTATAAATATCAACAGAATTTGTATTACATTGATACCTTCGGCTTGCTCGAAGGTGTTGATGCGAGAGTGATTATAAATCAGCATGAACAGTAAGGTGCTAATGTTCATCTATTTATAGGCACGGGACACAGTCCAGGTAAAAGTACATTTATGTCCCCGATATTCACTTATGTTAGTAATATAAGTCATTAAGGACTAAGTAGTCTTTTTCCCCTTCGGTCAGCATCATCACCATACTTCATCTCCATTACAGACCGAAGTTGTTAATCTGGCGATAGCTTCGGCGTTTATTATTATCATCCTTAGATCATATCTTCATCTTGTATGCATTCATCATGAGGAAAAGACTTGCATCCTAAAGATGAAGCTCCCTGTAATAGCTTATGCTGAAAACAAATGGTTAATTATGTTTTTGAGGACCTTCGGAAGAGGAAGGCCCCCAACAATTCCTGAGCCAAGTCGACGACGCCGCTCCTCAATGACCCTACCTGCAAGACTAAATGTTGATTCTGAACTCATAGTAGAGACATGAACTGAAATGATATCTTTAGCTAGGATTGAAAGCACTAGATAAGTGAGTTTATGATCATGCCACCAATCTAGGAGATTGAATTCATCATCAAACTTCTGAACAGTGTCACTATCTAGATTAGCAGATAGTTCAGAACCAGAAATACCAAGAGTAGTGCTTGTTGCATGAAGCAAAGCACTAGCAGATGTTCTTCTTGAGAGTTCAAGACCCATGGAAGAACTGGCACTGGCACTGTTGGGGACTCGTTCTCAAATGCTATGAATTAAGAACAAGGCAACATAGAAAATGTTAATCGGTTAAGTCCTTCGTCCTTCGAAGCATTATTTCCCCTGGGATATAATGGTTTTCGGACGAAGGTTATGAAAGGCGTACCTTCATAAATACATTATGCAGTGACGAAGGATAAATTATAAGGAATATGAAGGATAACATAGACAATTATATATTATTATCATGTATGAATAGAAATAACATTGAATTACAAATGTACCTTTAACTTGAAGGAGATGAAAGTACAAGCGTGACGTAAAAACGAATGCCAACTCAGCGTGATCAGTACGGGGATACTGTTCACCTATTTATAGGCGCAAGACACAGCCCATACAAAATTACATTCATGCCCTTTACATTTGATAATAATTCTATAGTAGTCTATCGAGGTCTGAATAGCCTTTTCATCTTTAAGTCGGTTTCATTTTCTGCTACCACGCCGAAGCTTTCCTGCTCACATCTTCGGCGCTGTATCGACCTTCGTATTATCCTGGTCTTCTCCTGCCGCGATACCGATTTGAGTCCGAAGGTACCTGCTCACACATTATACTTCCAGAAATACTGTTAAATCCTGTTTTTGAGGACCTTCGTAAGCTGAAGGCCCCCAACAGGCACCAAAGGCACCCAGGCCAGCACCCAATGGCATTGAAGAACTGTTGCCAATGCCATCTGCACCAAACACCAAATCCCTTCGCTAGAATAGCGAATCATTCTGAACTGTGGGACTCACCTAGCTGTGGGGCTCTGAGTATATATAGAAGGCTGCATCGCGAATATTTTTCGTGCCATCTAGCTTTCGTGATGAAGTTGTCATTTTAGTTTTCCTGTTCTGTGAGTGCAATTGTTTGTGAGCTTCGGCTTTCTACCGTGACCATCACCAAAATGGCTGAGGATAAGAGAAGTGTTGATCCCACACTCGTTGGCTTCTATGAAGCCATAGAAAGGACCAACGTAGAGAAGATTACCAATGAAATGTTAGCTGGACTATCTGGTGATTCAAGCGACAGTGAAAGCTTCGATGTTGAGAGTGAGAATGAAAATACCGAAGATCGGTCGTGGAGACCAAGCCACGTTGTTTTTGGGAAATCCACAATTAGACAAGGTCAAATTGAAGCGATGAAAGGCAAATACTTTCATGACGTGTCTATAGTGAGGGCTGGGGGAGAAGACATTGTTCCCCTACCAGAAGGTGATGAAGTGGTAGTCTTCAGGAGCTTCATGAAAGCTAGGCTTCGCTTTCCGCTCCACAAGATGTTGGTCGAAGTTTTGAAGACGTTTGAGATATACCTTCATCAGGTTACCCCCGAAGCTCTTATTAGAGTGGGAGTCTTTATATGGGCCATGAGGAGCCAAGGACTGGAGCCAGATGCGAGATGCTTTTGCAATATTCATGAGCTGTCTTATCAGACGAAGGCAACCGGAAAGGAACAATATCATAACAATTTTGGTTGTTACAGCTTCGTGCCTCGGTCTGAGGCGAATTACCCTGTGCCCACGTTTCGAAAGAAGTGGCTAGATTCTTAGATGAAGGAATGGTTTTACATGAAGAATGACCTAAATTAGAGGGGAGATGTGAAAGGCGTTATCCAACGTCCTATATGGTCACGCTTCGGCATTAGAAGACCATCCATCGCACTTGGAAATGAAGTGCAAGCGTGCAGAATTGCTTTCAACACCGTATGCACCTATATTGGCATAAGAGATTTAGTTCAAGAGCATATTGGTTATAAAGTATGGCCTCTTGCAAGCAAATGGGAAATGTCGAAGGAAGCCACCGCTGGCTCCAGCCAGGGTGGCTTGGTTTATCTTAAGTATACTTTTCAGTTTAGAAACCAATTTGATGAGCCAAATTATGATTGGCTAGACGCTATAGAGGCAACAAGTGATGAACTACTTGGAGCATACTCGAGGGCACAAGACGAAGCTATGACAGCTGCCTTTGGCGCTCGCGGCAAAAAGAGGTTGAATAGAGTGTTTGACGTTATTGGGTTCATTTACCCAGACTACTGCTATCTCGTCCAAAAGCAAGGGAGAAAAAGGAAATTCGATGCTTTGGCATCTATTGGTGCGTCGAAGACAAAGAAAATCAAGGTCTTGAGTCGTAGACCGAGGCGCATCGAGACAGCCGATGTGCCAAAGTTAATTGAAAGGGTGGAAACTACCCCTCTAGCCACAAAGACTGCTCCTGTTATGCCTATTGAAGCTATTGCAGACCCGGTCAGAGAGCCGGAATCGAAAAAGGTAGCAGAAAAGGTACCAGAACAGCCTAAGATGATGGTGACAGCGCTGCCGAAGCTGTCAGTTACTACAACAGGAACTCCAAGGAAAAGGAGGATGGCTAGTGTTTTGGACACTGTTTTAGAATCTGTGAAAACGTCGCCTCCTACTTCTGTCGAAGCTTCTGGCGGCAAAATTGAAGATGCCAGAGAGGTGGTCACTACCAGCACTTCTTATGCCCATGCTGAGGCGAGACCCTCGGAAACTATGCCAGAAAATCTTGTGAAAGAGAGCCTTCCAGAAAAACCCTCGGCACCTGCTCCCAAAGCACCTTCCAATAGTGATTTGAATTTTATTGTTCGACATGCTTCGGGAAAACAACTATTGGCAGAGCAAGTCGTCGAAACTGAACATTATGCTAAGGAGCTGAAGTACCCCCAGGGGTCCTTGGTATATGGAGGACATAACAACGATGATTTCCTCTACAGTCTACCTGACGGTAAGTGAAAGAGAAATAGGGTTAACCTTTTCCCATAATTAATTTTGGTGGTTGATTGTCAACACAAACATATGGACTAACTAATTTGCTCTAGAACTCATGTATTACAGGTGCAAAAGGTTCAACACAAACCAATAAAAGATTCAAGTTAGGGACTAAATTTGAAATGGAGCAAAGACTTGAGCGTGTTGTGGACTGGCGCACCGGACTGTCCGGTGCACCATGCCCGTACAAACCCAAAGCAGCCACTCTTGAGAAAACGCAGGCCCGCTCCGCTATAATTCACCAGACTGTCCGGTGTGCCAGCGGAGCAACGACTAACTCGCGCAACGGTCGACTCTCATAGGAGCTACAGTGAGCAACAGTGTCGCGCAGAAGTTATGTGAGCACCTAGAGGGGGTGAATAGGTGATCCTGTGAAATTCAACAACTAATAGCCAATAAAACTTCGTTAAGTGTTAGTATGGCTAAGTAGCGAGCTCTTGCGAATACACAAGTAATCACAGAAAAGCAATCACAAGAGACACGCGAGTTATCCCATGGTTCGGCCAAGTACAACACTTGCCTACTTCCACGTTGTGGCGTCCCAATGGACAAGGGTTGCACTCAACCCCTTTCAAGTGATCCAATGATCAACTTGAATTCTACGGTGTTCTTTTTCCTTATCTCTTTTCCCGTTCGCGAGGAATCTCCACAAGTTGGAGTCTCTCGCCCTTACAATAAAGATCACGGTGAAAGCACAAGAGTAAGGGTGGGAAGCAACACACATAAATCCGCAGCAATACGCACACACACAAGCCAAGACTTGAGCTTAAATGAAGCGCAACAAGTTCACCACTAGAACGGAGCTCAAATCACTAACAAAGTCAATCAAGTGCGCGGAGACGGAATGTGGAAGACTTAGAATGCTCAAAGTATGCTTGGGTTTCTCCTCCATGCGCCTAGGGGTCCCTTTTATAGCCCCAAGGCAGCTAGGAGCCGTTAGAGGCATTCTTGGAAGGCCAAAGTTGCCTTCTGTCGGGTGGCGCACCGTACAGTCCGGTGCACCACCGGACAGCCACTGTTCATGTCCGGTGTACGATTTCCTTCCATTCCTGGCGCAGCCGACCGTTGCAGCTTCGCGCTGGTTGGTGCACCGTACAGTCCGGTGCCCCCAGCCGACCGTTGGAGCGGGCCACGCGTCGCCCGCGTATTTGGCGGCCAACCGTTGCGCTGGCGGTCGTTGGCTCACCAGACAGTCCGGTGCACCACCGGACAGTCCGGTGAATTATAGTCGTACACCGCCGAAGTTTTCCCGAGAGCGGCCAGTTCACCGGAAGCCAGTCTGGCACACCGGACACTGTCCGGTGCACCACCGGACAGTCTGGTGCACCCAGACCGAGCAGCAGTTGGCTGTATACAACCAACTCTTTTCCAATCTTTTTTCTTCTGTTTCTATCACTTAGATACAATACATTATTACCCAAATCAATGTACTAAGTCTTAGAAACATACCTTCTTGTTGATTTGCACTTCATTCATCATTTGGCATATAATAACCCTCTCAATATGTGTTGGACACTTAATCACCAAAATATACTAGAAATGGCCCAAGGGCACATTTCCCTTTCAATCTCCCCCTTTTTGGTGATTTATGCCAACACATCAAAAAGCAACAAATAGAAGTGCAACATCAATGCAATTGATAACCTAAATAGTCTTTGACAAGATTTGACATATTTGGATCGTTCTTTGCCACCACTTGGTTTGTTTTTGCAAATCAAATTCATTTTCCTATCTCTAAGTCAAACACACTTGTTTGGGCACAAAGAGAGATAATCCAAGAGTAAAAATGATTAAGAGCCAAAAACTCCCCTTTTTTCCATAATCAAACATTCTCCCCACAAGAGACCAGATTTTGACAATAAGAGTATTTTGACAAATCAAAAGTTCTAACTCTACTATTTTCAAAATTCTCAAGTGGTAGTTAATCCATTTGCTTTGGCCTTAATTTCTCCCCCTTTGGCATTAAGCACCAAAACGGGATCATTATTGGCCCTTTAACCCCATTGCATCACCAAAATTGTTAATTAAGAGCAAAAAGGCAATAAGAGCATAGATATGAACTTGGAGTTAATACCGGAGTGCAGTGGAAGTCTTTGCATGGTCCAAGTTCACATTTCCCTTTCAATTCACCTTTGAGGCTACCTTAAGTAAACTCAACACAATTGTTAGTCTCAAAGGATCAAGTTGTAGCACTTCTTCCCCTAAATATGTGCATTACTCACACATGGACTTGTGAGGTCCGGGGATCCCTTGCACAACTTGAGCACCATCAATAAACAATAAATCTCATAAATGCATAAATTAACTTGATCAAGGGCATAAAACACATGTATGCTATAAATCAATCTAAGTTACGCGAATCTAAGACATTTAGCTCACTACGCAGCCTGCAAAAGGTTTTCTCATCTAAAGGCTTGGTAAAGATATCGGCTAGCTGGTTCTCGGTGCTAATATAGAACACTTCGATATCTCCCTTTTGCTGGTGGTCTCTCAAAAAGTGATGCCGGATGTCTATGTGCTTAGTGCGGCTGTGTTCAACAGGATTATTCGCCATGCGGATTGCACTCTCATTGTCACATAGGAGGGGGACTTTGCTCAGATTGTAGCCAAAGTCCCGGAGGGTTTGCCTCATCCAAAGTAGTTGCGCACAATACTGTCCTGCGGCAACGTACTCGGCCTCAGTGGTGGATAGGGCAACGGAAGTTTGTTTCTTTGAACTCCAAGACACCAGGGACCTTCCCAGGAATTGGCACGTCCCTGATGTACTCTTCCTATCAACCTTGCATCCAGCATAATCGGAGTCTGAATATCCAATTAAGTCAAAGGTAGACCCCTTTGGATACCAGATCCCGAAGCAAGGCGTAGCAACTAAATATCGAAGAATTCGCTTAACGGCCACAAGGTGACACTCCCTTGGGTCTGATTGAAATCTAGCACACATGCATACGCTTAGCATAATATCTGGTCTACTAGCACATAAATAAAGTAAAGACCCTATCATAGACCGGTATGCCTTTTGATCAACGGACTTACCTCCATTGTTGAGGTCGACATGTCCGTCGGTGTCCATTGGTGTCTTCGCGGGCTTGCCGTCCTTCATCCCGAACCGTTTGATCAAGTCTTGCGTGTACTTCATTTGGGAGATGAAGGTGCCGTCCTTGAGTTGCTTCACTTGGAACCCAAGGAAGTAGTTCAACTCTCCCATCATTGACATCTCAAATTTCTGTGTCATCACCCTGCTAAACTCCTCACAAGACTGTTGGTTAGTAGAACTAAATATTATGTCATCGACATAAATTTGACATACAAAGAGGTCACCATCACAAGTCTCAGTGAAAAGAGTTGGATTGGCTTTCCCAACCTTGAAAGCATTAGCAATTAGAAAATCTCTAAGGCATTCTGCTCTTGGGGCTTGCTTAAGTCCATAGAGCGCCTTAGAGAGCTTACACACATGGTCGGGGTACCGTTCTTCCTCAAAGCCAGGGGGTTGTTCCACATACACCTCCTCCTTGATTGGCCCATTGAGGAAAGCGCTCTTCACGTCCATTTGAAACAACCTGAAAGAGTGGTGAGAGGCATAGGCTAACAATATTCTAATGGACTCTAGCCTAGCCACAGGAGCAAAAGTCTCCTCAAAATCCAAACCTGTGACTTGGGCATAACCTTTTGCCACAAGTCGAGCCTTGTTACATGTCACCACCCCATGCTCGTCTTGCTTGTTGTGGAACACCTACTTGGTTCCCACAACATTTTGCTTGGGACATGGCACTAGGGTCCAAACTTCATTTCGCTTGAAGTTGTTGAGCTCTTCCTGCATGGCTAACACCCAGTCCGGATCTTGCAAGGCCTCTTCTACCCTGAAAGGCTCAATGGAAGAGACAAACGAGTAATGCTCACAAAAATTAGCTAATCGTGAACTAGTAGTTACTTCCTCGCTTATGTCACCCAGAATCTGATCGACGGGGTGATTCCTTTGAATTGTTGCTCGGACTTGAGTTGGAGGGGCCAGTGGTACTTCTTCCTCCACAACTTGGTCTTCTTGTGCTCCCCCTTGATCACACGCCTCTTCTTGATGAACCTGTTCATCATTTTCAGTTGGGGGATGCACCATCGTTGAGGAAGAGGGTTCATCTTGCTCTTGTTGTTCCTGTGGTCGCACATCTCCAATCGCCATGGTGCGAATTGCGTCCGTTGGAACATCATCCTCATCTACATCATCAAGATCAACTTGCTCTCTTGGAGAGCCATTAGTTTCATCAAATACAACGTCGCTAGAGATTTCAACCAAACCCGATGATTTGTTGAAGACTCTATACGCCTTTGTATTTGAGTCATAACCTAGCAAAAACCCTTCTACAGCTTTGGGAGCAAATTTAGAATTTCTACCTTTCTTCACTAGAATATAACATTTACTCCCAAATACACGAAAGTATGAAATGTTGGGTATGTTACCAGTCAGAAGTTCATACGAGGTCTTCTTGAGGAGGCGGTGAAGGTAGAGCCGGTTTATGGCATGGCAAGCTGTGTTCACAGCTTCCGACCAAAATCGCTTGGGCGTCTTGTATTCTCCAAGCATCGTCCTTGCCATGTCTATGAGTGTCTTGTTCTTCCTCTCTACCACACCGTTTTGCTGTGGTGTGTAGGGAGCGGAGAACTCATGCTTGATTCCTTCCTCCTCAAGGTACTCCTCCATTCGAAGATTCTTGAACTCGGACCCATTGTCGCTCCTTATCTTTTTCACCTTGAGCTCAAATTCATTTTGAGCTCTTTTTAGAAAGCGCTTTAGGGTCCCTTGGGTTTCTGTTTTATCCTGCAAAAAGAATACCCAAGTGAAGCGGGAAAAATCATCAACAATAACAAGACCATACTTACTTCCCCCGATGCTAAGGTAGGCGACGGGTCCGAAGAGGTCCATATGAAGTAGCTCCAGAGGTCTTGATGTGGTCATCACATTCTTGTTGTGATGAGTACTTCCCACCTGTTTACCTGCTTGACAAGCTGCACAAGGTCTATCTTTTTCAAAACATACATTTGTTAGTCCTAACACATGCTCTCCCTTTAGAAGTTTGTGAAGGTTCTTCATCCCAACATGTGCTAGACGGCGATGCCACAGCTAGCCCATACTAGTCTTAGCGATTAAGCATGCATCTAGATCGGCCTCCTCTTTCAAAAAATCAACTAAGTAGAGTTTGCCATCTAGTACACCCTTAAATGCTAATGAACCATCACACCATTTAAAGACAGATACATAAACATTTGTAAACAAACAATTGTATCCCATGTGGCACAATTGACTAACATACAAGAGATTATAGCCTAGCGACTCTACTAAAAATACATTAGAAATAGAGTGCTCATTTGTGATGGCAATCTTGCCCAAGCCTTTGACCTTGCCTTCGTTTCCATCTCCATAGATAATCGTGTCTTGGGAGTCCTTGTTCTTGACGTAGGAGGTGAACATCTTCTTCTCCCTGTCATGTGGTTTGTGCATCCGCTGTCGATAATCCAGCTTGAGCCCCCGGATGCATAAACCTGCAAGACAATTTAGGCTTAGGTTTTAGGTACCCAACTCTTGTTGGGTCCTACAAGGTTAGTCACAATATCCTTTGGGACCCAAATGCAAGTCTTGTCTCCCTTGCATTTGGCCCCCAACTTCCTAGCAACCACTTTCTTATTTTTACATGAAAGTACAAAATCAGTGTTGCAGGCATGAGAAACAGTAGCAGATTCATTATGCATTTTCCTAGGCACATGATGAATAGCATTTTCCTTCCTAGGCCTACTTCTACCATGCACAAAAGTAGAACTTGAAGCAATCATAGCATGTGAATCATAAGCATCATAATTCCTATTATGGTGAGCATTCCTAGAAAATTTTCTATCATAAATGAATGCATGATTCCTTTGAATGCTACTAGCCATAGGTGCCTTCCCTTTCTCCTTGTTGAGAATGGGAGCCCTTTAGCTTGTTAAGTTCTTGGCTTCCTTTCGAAAGCCAAGCCCATCCTTAATTGAGGGGTGTCTACCAATCGTGTAGGCATCCCTTGCAAATTTTAACTTATCAAAGTCACTTTTGCAAGTCTTAAGTTGAGCATTAAGACTTGCCACTTCATCATTCAATTTTGTAATAGCAATGAGATGTTCATTACAAGCATTAACATCAAAGTCCTTACATCTATTACAAATTACAACATGTTCTACACATGGACTAGATTTATTAGCTACTTCTAGTTTAGTATTTAAATCATCATTCAAAGTCTTTAAACTAGAGATAGATTCATTGCAAGTACATAACTCAGAAGATAGTAATTCATTCCTCTTAATTTCTAAGGCAAGAGACTTTTGAACACTAATAAATTTGTCGTGTTCCTCATACAAAATGTCCTCTTGCCTCTCTAGTAGTCTATCTTTTTCATTTAAAGCATCAATCAACTCATTAATTTTATCTACTTTTGATCTATCTAAACCCTTAAATAATTCAGTATAGTCTACTTCATCATCACTAGATTCATCATCGCTTGAAGTACTATACTTAGGAGTTTCACGAACGCTTACCTTTTTCTCCTTTGCCATGAGGCAGGTGTGGCGTTCGTTGGGGAAGAGAGAGGACTTGTTGAAGGCTGAGGCAACGAGTCCTTTGTCGTCGGACTCGGAAGATGAGTAGTCCGAGTCCCATTCCTTTCCGATGTGTGCCTCGCCCTTTGCCTTCCTATAGCTCTTTTTCTTCTCTTTCCTTCCGCCATTTCCTTGTTCTTGGTCACTAGAGTTATCGGGACAATTTGCTATAAAATGACCAGTCTTACCGCACTTGAAGCAGGAGCGCTTTCCCTTTGCTTTGTTCTTGTTAGGGTACTCCTTGCGTCCTTTCAATGCGGTCTTGAAGCGCTTTATGATTAGGGCCATCTCGTCCTCGTTTAGCCCGACCGCCTCAACTTGTGCCACCTTGCTAGGTAGCGCCTCCCTGCTGCTTGTTGCTTTGAGAGCAATGGGTTGAGGCTCGTAGACGTGTAGAGGGCCATTGAGAGCATCATCAACGTATCACACTTCCTTCACCATCATCCGCCCGCTCACAAACTTCCCAAGAATCTCCTCAGGAGTCATCTTTGTGTACCTGGGATTTTCACGGATGAGGTTCACAAGATGAGGATCAATAACAGTGAAAGACCTGAGCATAAGTCGGACGACGTTGTGGTCCATCCATCTCGTGCTTCCATAGCTCCTGATCTTGTTGACCAGGGTCTTGAGCTTGTTGTACGTTTGTGTTGGCTCCTCTCCCCTGATCATGGCAAACCTTCCTAGCTCGCCTTCCACCAACTCCATTTTGGTGATCATGGTGGCGTCGTTCCCCTCATGTGATATCTTGAGGGTGTCCCATAATTGCTTGGCGTTGTCCAAGCCGCTCACCTTGTTGTATTCATCCCTGCATAATGATGCTAACAAAACAGTGGTAGCTTGTGCATTCTTATGAATTTGTTCGTTAATGAATACAGGGTTATCCGTACTATCAAATTGCATTCCATTCTCAACTATCTCCCAAATACTAGGATGGAGAGAGAAAAGGTGACTACACATTTTGTGACTCCAAAAAGCGTAGTCCTCTCCATCAAAGTGTGGAGGTTTACCAAGAGGAATAGAGAGCAAATGGGCATTGGAACTATATGGAATACAAGAATAATCAAATGAAAAATTTGAGTTAACCGTTTCTTTTTCTCGTCGTAGTCGTTGTCTCTTGGGGAAGAAGAAGACTCGTCGCTGTCGTAGTAGATGACCTTCTTGATGCGCCTCTTCTTCTTCCCATCCTTCTTCTTATGACTTGAGCCAGAGTCAGTGGGCTTGTCGTCCCTTGGCTCGTTGAGGAAGGACTCCTTCTCCTTGTCGTTGACCACCATCCCCTTTCCCTTAGGATCCATCTCTTTGGGCGATTAGTCCCTTTCGTGAAGAGAACGGCTCTGATACCAATTGTGAGAACCTAGAGGGGGGTGAATAGGTGATCCTGTAAAATTCAACAACTAATAGCCAATAAAACTTCGTTAAGTGTTAGTATGGCTAAGTAGCGAGCTCTTGCAAATACACAAGTAATCACAGAAAAGCAATCACAAGAGACATGTGAGTTATCCCGTGGTTCGGCCAAGTACAACACTTGCCTACTTCCACGTTGTGGCGTCCCAATGGACGAGGGTTGCACTCAACCCCTTTCAAGTGATCCAATGATCAACTTGAATACCACGGTGTTCTTTTTCCTTATCTCTTTTCCCGTTCGCGAGGAATCTCCACAAGTTGGAGTCTCTCGCCCTTACAATAAAGATCACGGTGAAAGCACAAGAGTAAGGGTGGGAAGCAACACACACAAATCCGCAGCAATACGCACACACACAAGCCAAGACTTGAGCTCAAATGAAGTGCAACAAGTTCACCACTAGAACGGAGCTCAAATCACTAACAAAGTCAATCAAGTGCGCGGAGACGGAATGTGGAAGACTTAGAATGCTCAAAGTATGCTTGGGTTTCTCCTCCATGCGCCTAGGGGTCCCTTTTATAGCCCCAAGGCAGCTAGGAGCTGTTAGAAGCATTCTTGGAAGGCCAAAGTTGCCTTCTGTCGGGTGGCGCACCGGACTGTCCGGTGCACCACCGGATAGCCACTGTTCATGTCTGGTGCGCGATTTCCTTCCATTCCTGGCGCAACCGACCGTTGCAGCTTCGCGCTGGTTGGCACACCGGACACTGTCCGGTGCGCCCAGCCGACTGTTGGAGTGGGCCACGCGTCGCCCACGTATTTGGCGGCCGACCGTTGCGCTGGCGGCCGTTGGCCCACCGGACAGTCCGGTGAATTATAGTTGTACACCGCCGAAGTTTTCCCGAGAGTGGCCAGTTCGCCGGAAGCCAGTCTGGCACACCGGACACTGTCCGGTGCACCCAGACCGAGCAGCAGTTGGCTGTATACAACCAACTCTTTTCCAATCCTTTTTCTTCTGTTTCTATCACTTAGATACAATACATTAGTACCCAAATCAATGAACTAAGTCTTAGAAACATACCTTCTTGTTGATTTGCACTTCATTCATCATTTGGCATAATAACCCTCTCAATATGTGTTGGACACTTAATCACCAAAATATACTAGAAATGGCCCAAGGTCACATTTCCCTTTCAAGTTAGAGCAGCGAAGTCAGAGGGGCACCGGACTATCCGGTGCCGCAAGAAGACAAAGTTCCAACGGTCGCCCGAGCTTCGAACCCTAACGGTTGGGTGATGTGGCGGCGCACCGGACACTGAACAGTGTTTGTCCGGTGGCGCACCGGACTGTCCGGTGTGCCCATCGATAGCAGCCTCCCCAATGGCTACCTTTGTGGTTGAGGGCTATAAATACCCCCCAACCACCACAACTTCAAGCATCCAAGTTTTCTGAAGATCACATTCAATACAAGAGCTCTAGCATTCACTCCAAGACACAATACAAAAGATCAAATCCTCTTCGAGTCCCAAATTCACTTCAAACACTTAGTGGCTTGTGAGAGAGAGATTTTTGTGTTCATTTGAGTTCTTGTCGCTTGGATTGCCTTTCTTCTTTTCCCATTCTTATTCTCAAGTGCTTTGTAAGCGAGGCAAGAGACACCAAGTGTGTGGTGGTCCTTGCGGGGTCTTAGTGACCCGTGAGATTAAGGAAGAAGGCTCACTCGGTCTAAGTGACCGTTTGAGAGAGGGAAAGGGTTGGAATAGACCCGGTCTTTGTGACCTCCTCGACGGGGACTAGGTTCTTTGGAACCGAACCTGTGTAAAACAAATCACCGTGTTCACTCGCCTTATTTCTTGGTTGATTTGTTTTCCCTCTCTTTGCGACTTGAGTTTAACTCTAACGCTAACCCCCGACCTTAGTGCGTGTTTAAGTTTATAAATTTCAGGTTTTGCCTATTCACCCCCCTCTAAGCGACTTTCAATTGGTGTCATAGCCTAGTGCTTCATTAGAGTCTAACAACTCGAAGTAATGTTGGGAGATCACGCCAAGAGGGAGATAATGACCGGCGACAAGTCCGCAAGCTCGGGGAGGACTCTCTCAAGGGAGTCCGGCAACAAACACAAAGAGGAATCCTCTTCCTCCATCAAGTCACATAAGAAAGGTGACAAGAAGAAGAAGATGAAGAAGGTTATTGTATGTGGAGTGATAAAATGAGGCATCATCTAACCTCACTCCATCAAAGCATATGGGACATAGTTGAATTTATAGTGCAGGTACCACAAGTGGGGGACAAGGATTACGACTCGGACGAGGCCGCCCAAATTAGGCACTTTAACTCCCAAGCCACATCTATACTCCTCGCCTCCTTGTGTCGAGAGGAGTATAACAAGGTGCATGGGTTAAAGAGCGCCAAAGAAATTTGGGACGTCCTCAAAACGGCACACGAAGGGGACGAGGTGACCAAGATCACCAAGCAGAAGACGATCGAGGGGGAGCTCGGTCGTTTCGTCCTCAACAAAGGAGAAGAGCCGCAATCCATGTACAACCGGCTTAAGACAATGGTCAACCAAGTGCGCAACCTCGGGAGCACCAAGTGGGATGACCATGAAATGGTCAAGGTTATTCTTAGATCACTTGTTTTTCGTAATCCCACTCAAGTGAAACTAATCCGTGGAGACCCTAGATATAAACAGATGTCTCCCGAGGAAGTTATTGGCAAGTTTGTGAGCTTTGAACTTATGATCAAAGACTCCAAACACATTGTCAACTTGGAGCAAGGCGCCACCTCTACACCTGAGGTGCAACCCGTCACATTCAAAGCAACGGAAGAGAAGAAAGAAGAGTCTACATCAAGTAGGCTTTCAATCGACGCCTCCAAGCTCGACAACGAGGAGATGGCACTCATCATCAAGAGCTTTCACCAAATCCTCAAGCAAAGGAGGGGGAAGAACTACAAATCCCACTCCAAGAAGGTGTACTACCGGTGTGGTAAGTCTGATCACTTTATTGCTAAATGTCCTTTATCTAGTGAAAGTGACAGGGACGACGACAAGAAGGGGAAGAAGAAGGAGAAGAAGAGGTACTATAAGAAGAAGGGCGGTGATGCCCACATATGTCGGGAATGGGACTCCGATGAGAGCTCCACTGACTCCTCCTCCAACGAGGACGCCACCAACATCGTTGTCAACAAGGGGCTCCTCTTCCCCAACGTCGGCTACAAGTGTCTCATGGCTAAGGACGGCAAGAAAAAGAAGGTACAATCTAGAGCCACCCCCAAATATACACCATCTAGTGATGAGGGTAGCTCTAGTGATAGTGAAGATAATTTAATGTCTCTTATTGCCAACCTTAGCATGGATCAAAAGAATAAATTGAATGAATTAATAGAAGGCATTAATGATAAGGATGAACTCTTGGATAGCCAAGAGGACTTCCTTATTAAAGAAAACAAAAAGTTTGTTAAATTGAAAAATGCCTATGCTCAGGAAGTAGAGAAATGTGAAAACTTATCTAAGGAGCTTAGCATTTGTCATGATTCAATTTCTAGCCTTAGAAGTGAAAATGCTAGCTTAGTTTCTAAGGTTAAAGATTTGAAGTTTTGCAATGATTCTATTTCTTGTCTTAGAGATGAGAATGCTAGATTAAAATCTAAGATAGAAGAATTAAATACTTGCAAACCCTCTACATCTATTGTTGATCATGTTTCCATTTGCACTAGATGTAGAGATGTTAATATTAAAGTATTGATGGTCACATTGCCATGATTAAACAACAAAATGATCATATAGCTAAATTAACTACTAAAATTAATGAGCATGAACTTGAAAATGAAAAGTTTAAGTTCGCTAGAAGCATGCTCTATAATGGGAGACGCCCTGGCATTAAGGATGGCATTGGTTTCCAATAGGGGAGCAATGTCAAGCTTAATGCCCCTAAGAAATTGTCTAATTTTGTTAAGGGTAAAGATCTCATGGCTCAGGATAGTGAAGGCTACATTTTATATCGTGCTAACTATCCTGAGCACAAAATTAGGAAGAATCATGCTAGAAAACCTCATACTATTTCTCACCATGCTTTTATGTATAAAAATGAGGCTTCTAACTCAAGGCATACCACTCATGTTAAAATACCTAGAAAGAAAATTCATGTTGCACCAAATGAACATAATGTTTCTTTTAAGACTTTTGATGCATCATATTTTTTAACTAACAAATCAGGCAAAGTAGTTGCCAAATATGTTGGGGGCAAACACAAGAGCTTCAAAACTTGTGTTTGGGTACCCAAGGTGCTTGTTTCTAATGTGAAAGGACCCAAGACCGTTTGGGTACCTAAGAACAAGGCCTAAATTTATTTTGTAGGTTTATGCATCTGGTGGTTCAAGTTGGATAATCAATGGGTGCACAAACCACATGACAGGGGAGAAAAGAATGTTCTCCTCCCAGAGGCGGACATACAGGGGGGCAAAGTAGGCCATGGCCCCCTGAAATTTTGAAACTACTTATATGTATAATATAGTTTACTGTAAAAGTGTATAAATAATAAAATGTATGATGGGCCAAAATAAACTGAGTCTTTAGGCCCGTTAGCTAACTGCATTTGAGGCCTGAGTTTGAGCATTTGAGGGATCGAGGCCTGTTAGCTTTGCCGTGGTTTTCTAGGAGAAGCCGCCGCTCAGTTTGCCGTGGTTTTCTAGCCTCTAGGAGAAGCCGCCGCCGCCACTGCTGTCCGTCACTCTAGCTGTCGGGCATCGGGCCGTCGGCTGCTGTCCCCAACCCGTCCACGGTCCGCTTGCTGTTCCTGGCCGCTGGCCCAGACGTCCACGGCTGTCGGCAAGCAAGCACCGTCCACCTCATGTTCGGCTGTTCCTAGCCGCTGTCTGCCTGGCTCGGTGCCTCGGTGCACGTTCTGAAGAATAGAAGAAGGCAAGAAGCTAATTAGCCAAGACCCAAGAAGCGAGCAGGCAAGCAGCCACGAAGACGAAGGTAAGCACTTAGGCACTTAGCAGTTAGCACTAAACAGACAAGCGTATAAGTAGATTTGCAATCTTGTATGACTAATAAATGGATTAGATAAATTTATAAGTAGCTGATATGTTGATGATTATTACTCCTCTTTGTTTAGATAAATGAGGAGATTTTTTCAACCACTTTCAAGGGGGTCCGCAATTGGTGGTCAGGATAATAATAATGTCAATGATGTGCCAATCGCGCAAACAAGAATTTCAGATCAGTCAAATGTTGGAAGGGCATTTAATCCAGATGAAATAGTTGCAGATCCAGCATTAAGAAGACAAATTGATGAGTATAATATAAATGTACAAGATGAAGTAAGAAGGTCATATATTTTGAAAGGTCCATGCCAACCAAAAGGTTTAGATTTTCCTCGCAAACAATATGGCCAGAGATCAAGACATTTTCAAGAACAATGGTATGAAAATTATGATTGGTTGGAGTACAGTGAGTCAAAGGATGCATCCTATTGCTTTTATTGCTTTCTTTTTAAGCAACTAGCAAAGGGTGATAAATACGAAGCTTTCACCAAAGTTGGGTACAATAATTGGAAAGATGCGGTTGTAAAGTTTAAAGCTCATGTGGGTGGTGTTAATAGTATCCACAACAATGCTAGATTGCATTTTGATGATTTTAGTAATCAAAGACAAAGCATAGATTCTGTCATGTCCAGTGCTACTCGTGAGGCTGAAGAGCTATATAAAATCAGATTGACTTGTTCATTACATTGTACAAGATTTCTTTTAATGCAAGGCTTAGCTTTTCGTGGTCATGATGAGTCAGCTAGTTCCTTAAATAGGGGGAATTTTCAAGAGTTAGTTTATTGGGTGAATGCTAAAATTAAAGAAGTGATGAATGCTTTTGATCGTGCTCCAAGAAATTGCATTATGACATCTCCACATGTTCAGAAAGATCTTACAAAAAGTTGCGCTCAAGAGATTATAGAGAAGATCATGGGAGAAATAGAAGATAGAAACTTCTCTATTCTTATTGATGAATCACGTGATATTTCTGTTAAAGAACAAATGGTGTTGATATTGAGGTAAATGTGTTTGCAATATAAGTGATATTAGGCTTATTAGCTATCTATATTTTGTTGCATGAGTAACTAACTTTTAACTTTTTGTAATGTAGATATGTGAACAATGAAGGCCATGTGGTGGAACGGTTCCTTGCCATCAAGCATGTCAAGGATACTACATCAGATGCTTTGAAGGAAGCTCTTTTGGCCCTTCTGGATCATCATGGCTTATCTATATCCAAGATTAGAGGACAAGGATATGATGGTGCATCAAATATGAGAGGTGAATTTAACGGCTTGCAAAAAAAGATTATGGATCTTAGTCCACATGCTTATTATGTTCATTGTTTTGCACATCAACTACAACTTGTGGTAGTTTCTGTTGCTAGTAGTGCTTGTTGTCAATCCGTTCATGACTTTTTTGAGTACATTCAATTAATTGTAAGCACCACAAGCTCATCTTGCAAGAGAAGGGGTGCCCTAAGGGAAAAAGAACATGAGAGTATTGTAGAAAAACTTGAAAGAGGTGAATTTATTACTGGAAAGGGTCTTCATCAAGCAACCAATCTTGCTAGACCCGGTGACACAAGATGGAGTTCACATTATTTAACCTTGCTTCGTTTAGAAACAATGTGGGAGTCAGTATTGCATGTTCTTGCTATTGTCCATGAAGATGGTCGTGTACCAACACAAGCAGCAGGGTTGATAGAAAAAATGGAGAGTTTCAAATTTGCTTTCATTCTAAAATTGATGTTGAAAGTGCTTGCAATCACAAATGAGCTCTCTCAAATGTTGCAAAGGAAGAGTGTTGATATTGTTCTTGCCATGGAGTTACTTGATGTTGTTAAAGCCCGAATCGCTATGATGAGGACAGATAATGGTTGGGAGTCATTTTTTGAAGATGTGAAGGAATTTTGTGCTAATAAGGGTATTCCTGTGGTAGACATGGATGCAGAAGTACCTATTAGAGGTCGATCAAGGCGAGATGGATTCACAGTCACAAATCTTCACTACTACCGCACCGAGATATTTTTTGTTATTCTTGATAAAATCAATACAGAGTTGTGTCATCGGTTCAGTGAAGTTTCAAGTGAGTTGCTAGTTGGTTTTGCTTTCCTTGATCCAAAGAAGTCATTTTCTATGTTCAATTTGGAGAAGCTTGTTAAGCTTGCTAAGTTATATGATCAAGATTTCACAGTTGTTGATCGTGCAATGTTAAGAGAGCAACTCGAGACATATATTGTTCATGTGAGAAGGCATGCTGCTTTTAGTACTTGTGAAGATATCGCATCTCTTTCTATTAAGATGGTTCAGGCTGGAAAGCATGTTGTGTTTCCTTTAGTCTACAAGCTAATTTAGTTGGCCCTATTATTACCTGTGTCAACGGCAAGTGTTGAAAGAACATTTTTAGCTATGAATATAATTAAGAGAGAATTGTGTAACAAGATTGAAGATGATTGGTTGAATGATTTAATTGTTTGCTACACTGAGAAAGAGATCTTCAAATCCGTTGATGATGAGCTTATTATTCGACGATTTCAACGTCTCAAAACTAGAAGGATGCAATTGCCTCGGTCAACAAGAACTTAACGGTATGTTTGCTTTTTTTATTTATATGGTTTTTTCTTTGAATTTTGTATCATGTATTGATATAAAACTTGAATTTTATGCGACAGTAGTTGTTTACGGTATGGCTTGATTTTATCATGTGATTTTTTGGCCCACCCTGAATTCTTGTCCTGCGTCCGCCACTGTCTCCTCCTATGAGAAAAATGAAGATCCCCAACGAGCTATCACATTTGGGGATGGAAATCAAGGTTTGGTCAAAGGTTTGGGTAAAATTGCTATATCACCTGACCATTCTATTTTCAATGTTTTTCTTGTAGATTCTTTAGACTACAACTTGCTTTCTGTTTCTCAATTATGTAAAATGGGCTACAACTGTCTATTCACTGATATAGGTGTTACTGTCTTCAGAAGAAGTGATGATTCAATAGCATTTAAGGGAGTGTTAGAAGGTCAGCTATATTTGGTTGATTTTAATGAAAACAAAGCCGAACTTAACACTTGCTTAATTGCTAAGACTAATATGGGTTGGCTCTGGCATCGCCGACTAGCCCATGTTGGAATGAAGAATATTCATAGCTTCTAAAGGGAGAGCACATTTTAGGACTAACGAATGTTTATTTTGAGAAAGGCAGGATTTGTAGCGCATGCCAAGCAGGAAAGCATGTTGGATTTATTTGGCCCGATAGCTTACATAAGAACATCATGACTACTAACAGGCCGCTCGAGCTACTCCACATGGATTTATTTGGCCCGATAGCTTACATAAGCATCGGTGGGAGTAAGTACTGTCTAGTTATTGTGGATGATTATTCTCGCTTCACTTGGGTATTCTTTTTGCAAAAAAAATCACAAACCCAAGAGACCTTAAAATGGTTCTTAAGACGGGCTCAAAACGAGTTCAGATTAAGGATCAAAAAGATAAGAAGAGATAATGGAACAGAGTTCAAGAAATCTCAAATCGAAGGCTTTCTTGAGGAGGAAGGCATCAAACATGAGTTCTCTTCTCCCTACACACCTCAACAAAATGGTGTAGTGGAGAGGAAGAATAGAACTCTACTGTATATGGCAAGAACCATGCTTGATGAATACAAGACATCAGACCGGTTTTGGGCCGAGGCGATTAACACCGCCTGCTACTCCATCAACCGGTTATATCTTCACTGAATCCTCAAGAAGACATCATATGAACTCCTCACTGGTAAAAAGTCCAATGTTTCATATTTTAGAGTCTTTGGAAGCAAATGTTTTATTCTTATTAAAAGAGGTAGAAAATCTAAATTTGCTCCTAAGGTTGTAGAAGGCTTTTTACTTGGTTATGACTCAAACACAAGGGCATATAGAGTCTTCAACAAATCCACTGGATTAATTGAGGTTTCTTGTGACATTGTGTTTGATGAGACTAACGGATCCCAAGTGGAGCAAGTTGATCTTGATGAGCTAGATGATAAAGAGGCTCCGTGCGTCGTGCTAAGGAACATGTCCATTTGGGATGTGTGCCCAAAGGAATCCGAAGAGCCACCACAAGCACAAGATCAACCGTCATCTTCCATACAAGCATCTCCACCAACTCAAGACGAGGATCAGGCTCAAGATGATGAAAATGAAGATCAAGAAGATGAGCCACCTCAAGAGGAAGACAATGATCAAGGGGGAGATGAAGAGAATGAAGACAAGGAAGACGATCAAGAAATTCAGGGTTAGAGGATGCACTAAGAGATCCGGATTGGGTGTTGGCAATTGTAACACCCCACTGGTCACACACAATGGATATCACCAAAAACCCCACCCACCTAACTTACTCCACACAAGAGGCGTAATAAAGAAAGAAAATATAGCAAAATCCGGCAGCACCTCCTTTGAAACTAACATAACAAGGAGGGGAAAACATGAAGTTCATACAGGATATAAAGACATATAATTCACATAGTAGAAACTAGATGCAAAGTGGTAAAGCTCATTTATGCCCCAACTGAAGTAAAACAAATGGGATAAGAAACTCAGCCCACCCCAAAATAAACGCTCAACCAAGAACAAAGCAATTCACTAGACTTGACCAACTCTGGTTAACAACATTATTAAATGGTGGTTCCTTTATTAAAGGTGTAGTGGCCGTGCTGCTACATCCCTCTATTCCCAAAGCAGAAATTAGGTGCCTGCATCAAACAATGCAAGATGTGAGATAACACATCTCAGCAAGTAAACATAACAACAACAAATAGGACATTGTAAATCAACTGTGCTTACACAACCACGTGTTCAGAACTTCTTTCTTTTCTTTTGAACAGTAAATTGCAGCAAGTAAACAAGTAACTAAAAACTCAACGCCAAGTAGAATCACCATGCACAAGTCCAAATTATCCACATCCACATAATAGATTCCACACCTCTCCCATGAATGCACATGGCTACAAATGCAATAATGACTTCTGCCTCCATATCTCTAAGGATATGAAGCTGCACCATACCCCTTCTCGGGCAACATATGATGCTCAATGTACCGGTACGGTCGGACCATAAGATCGCGACGAAACTTCAATGCAATGGATGATGAGTGCATTATGCATGACAACATTATGAGTTCTTCCCAAATAAAAATGTGCTAGACATTTACTTCCACCCATTCCACATAATAACCACTTGAGTAACATAATCAAACCTCAAACTCAACATATGAAATCCATGAAACATGAACATTTTCAAATGATGGTACAAAAAAGAAAATATGAATATGAACACAATAGCACAACATAATCAAGTATACGACTCCTCATCTGACAGACGGAATAACCATCACAGTTTTACTTGCCTTCACCGGAAGTTTGGGCAAGTCCCTAAGAACGATCTGAGAGTCCACCACCTGTTTTTGACACCCAACTTAGTGCACCAAATTCACATAAAAAACTCAAAACAACGCCGCACCTACGCGCAATCTCAAACCCCGCCGCGGGTAACAATTCTCCCCACACCAACCAAACTGCAGCGGCGCTGCTTAACAATTCTATAACTTTAAAATTAAGACAGCAGTGGTGTCAAACAAAAACTCCAGAGGCAACTACATAAAATTCCCCACAAGTTTTGTATACAATTTATGATTAAATTCTAACATCTAATTACCCCTAAACGGTCCACAAAATAAACCCTGCAATCTGTTTTTTCCTGTTTTGGGCAGCGACATACTCGGATTCAAACAGCGATAACTTTTAAAATATAATTCCGAATCAAGCGCATAAGTACTTGTTGGAAAGATAAAAAAGAGCCCTTCATGATTATTATACTGATTAACCCTAATTACTCCCGAAAAATCCCCAGAAACTGCTAATACTGCTGCTGTTCATCCCCCTGAAAATCTGTTTTTTTGGACAGCCACATACCCGGATTCAAACGGTGATAACTTTCAATTTATAACTCCAAATTGAGCGCATAAATACTCGTTGGAAAGGTAAGACAAAGTTCTACATGATCCCCAAACTGGTTTCCCTTAATTTCTCACGAAAAAAACACAGAAACTGCTAGAACTACTGATGTTCATCCACCACCTAAAATTCTGGACAGCCCCCTCTACCCAATCGCAAACGCAACCTCTAATCAATTGAATTGCAGCGCAAATGAACAAGGGATGAACACAAAAATCACCTTGGATTCTCCCCCTTTACTTCCTCCCTTCTTCCCTCCACCAAAACGATTGAAGACTCGCACCACGTGACGATGATCCGAGCGGCAAGGATTGGCACCTTGGGAGGAGGAGATTGGGAGGGCGGCTAGGGTTTGGTGGTGTGGCTGCAAGAATTGAGAGAGGAGGAGATGGGCAGGGGGGCGGCGGCCAAGGTGTGGGAGAAGTGGGGGGGCGGCTGCACAAGGGGGGAGGGGGTTAGGAGGGAGGCGGCTAGGGTTTGGGAGGATTAATGGGCCGAAACACCAATTGCGGCCCAACTAACCCACGCGACAGCTCCCGACCGCAACGCAAGCGTCAAACCAAATAAATTTTACTGCCCTAGTTGTGAATGTTTTCCACAAAATTCCAAATCCCCAAAACAACAACCGAATGAGGGAAAAAAAACAAAAAAAGAACAACCCCCAACTTCTCTTCTTTGCAAACCGGGTATCACACTCTACCCCTCTTAAAAAGAATTCGACCTCGAATTCTGACGCTTCTATCGGAATGACAAAAGAAAAGATTAATGAATCAACAACACTTACCCACAACGAAAAGTTCCGGGTACTTCTGCCGCATCAGCTCCTCAAGTTCCCACGTAGCCTCGCGCTCAGACTGATTAGTCCATAAGACCTTGACATACTTAATTGATCTCTTCCTCAACACACGCTCCGAGAATTCCAATATACGCACCGGACGACACTCCAAAGTCAGATCCTGCTGCACCGCAATTGGTTCCATCTCAATCTGATGGTCCGGATCCCGCAAGAACTTCCTCAACATAGAGACATGAAAAACCGGGTGTACCCCTGCCATGGAATCCGGCAGTAGCAAGCGATAAGCCAGGCTGCCCACTCGGGCCAAGATAGTGAACGGTCCAATGTATCTCGGGCTGAGCTTCCCAGAGACACCGAACCTAACAACTCCCTTAGTGGGTGATACCCTGAGAAGGACTTGGTCACCCACAACAAATTCCAGATCCCGCCTCCTCACATCAGCATAACTCTTCTGACGACTCTGAGCTGCCAAAATATTCTGACGAATTTCCCGAACCTTTTCAGAAGTTTGCTGAACCCAATCAGGACCAACCAGGGATCTCTCTCCCAAAGTCTCCCAGCACAGAGGAGAGATACACCGCCTGCCATACAAAGCCTCAAATGGTGCCATCTTGATGCTAGCCTGGCAGCTGTTGTTATAAGCAAACTCTGCCAGTGCAAGATGATCCTCCCAGCTACCCTTCCATGACAGAACACAAGCACGCAACATATCTTCCAAGGTTTGGATTATTCGCTCTGACTGACCATCCGTCTGAGGGTGAAAAGCGACACTAAGCGAAAGCTTGGTGCCCAAAGCACTATGGAGACTCTCCCAGAATTTGGATACAAATTTGGAGTCTCGATCAGAAACAATAGACTTAGGTACCCCGTGAAGCCTGACTACTTCCTTCATATACAAGGGAACCAAATCTGAAGCTGAATTTGTGGTCTTCATGGGAATAAAATGTGCGGACTTAGTCAAGCGATCCACTACCACCCAAATAGCATCCCTGCCACGAGGGGAACGAGGTAGACCCACCACAAAATCCACGGTGATATGCTCCCATTTCCACTCTGGAATTTCTAATGGCTTCAGCAAACCTGCAGGCCGCTTATGCTCAGCCTTCACGCGCTGACATACTTCACAGGCGGCCACATACTTAGAAACGTCAACCTTCATCCGCTTCCACCAGAAGTTTTGCTTCAAATCTCGGTACATTTTGGTTTCGCCAGGATGGACGGTGTAAGGCGTTTTATGAGCTTCTCTCAAGATATCCATCTTCACCTCTGATTCCTGAGGCACACAGAGGCGGCCCCTGAAACGAACCAAATCATTCTCGTCAATGGTGAACTCCTGCGGTTTACCATCACCAGCCCTCTTTCGAGCTTCCTGCAAAAGACGATCCTGCTGCTGAGCCGCACGCACCCTCTCCATGAGAGAGGATTGAATAAGCATCTGAGTCTCCTCGCTAGCAGTGCCGACATAACACAAAGCAATCCCCAAACGGTCCAGATCAGCGATCAATGGCAAGACCACCTTTGGAACCCCGAACCTGCTAAGGGCATCCGCCACCACATTAGCCTTCCCCGGGTGATAATGAATGGACAAATCATAGTCTTTAATCAATTCTAGCCACCGACGCTGCCGCAAATTCAGCTCCTTCTGAGTAAAAATATACTTGAGACTTTTGTGATCGGTGAAAATGTCACAAGCCTCGCCATAAAGGTAATGCCTCCACGACTTTAGAGCAAAAACCACCACGGCCAATTCCAGATCATGAGTTGGATAATTTCCCTCATGCTTCCTCAACTGCCTTGAGCCATAAGCAATCACTCTGCCTTCCTGCATCAGCACACAACCAAGACCAATACGCGAAGCATCCGTATAAACCGTGAAACGCTTACCACTCTCAGGCAAAGCTAGGATAGGGGCGTCCACCAACTTGCTCTTCAATGACCGATAACTGACCTCACAATCGCCGGACCAGACGAAGGGAACACCCTTCTCCAGGAGCCTAGTCAAAGGCTTAGCAATGCTGGAAAAATTTGGTACGAAGCGCCGATAATACCCAGCAAGCCCCAAGAAACTTCGGATTTCAGTGACACTAGAGGGTCTCTTCCACTCCACCACAGCCGCAACATTTTTGGGATCAACCGCAATACCCTGCTGATTAATCACGTGCCCTAGGAAAGTCACTTCGGATAGCCAAAAGGCACACTTCTTCAACTTGCCATAGAATTGATTCTTCATTAGGGCACCCAGAACGAGACGGAGATGCTACTCATGCTCGGCCTCGGTCTTTGAATAAATCAGAATATCATCCAGGAACACGACCACAAAGTCGTCCAGGAATTCATGCAACATCTTATTCATTGCTTCCATAAAGGCAGCAGGGGCATTAGTTAAGCCAAAAGACATGACTATGAACTCATAATGCCCATACCTGGTGCAGAAGGCGGTCTTCTCAATATCCTCCTCACGAATCCTCAATTGATGATAACCAGAGTTCAAATCAATTTTGGAGAACACCTGGGCACCCCTCAACTGCTCAAAGAGGACCTCAATTCGGGGAAGCGGATATTTATTCTTGATTGTCACTTGATTCAAAGCGCGATAATCCACACACAGCCGCTTGCTTTTATCCTTCTTCTCAACAAACAATACCAGGGAAGCCCATGGAGACCTGCTAGGCCTAATGAAGCCCTTAGCCAGCAGATCATCCAATTGCCGCTTTAATTCAATCTGCTCCTTTGGGGCCATTCGATACGGGGCCTTATGAATAGGCTGCGTACCCGGGATCAGCTTAATCTCAAAAGCTGCATCGCGCTCCGGAGGAATGCCTGGAAGCTCCGCCGGAAACACGTCAGCAAAGTCACACACCACCCGGATGTCCTGCACCCGCAAGGCAGCCTCACCCTCCACCACCATGGAGAAAAAGATCCCCGACTTCCTTGACCGGCGATTAGGAAGCAATTGTGCCAACAAGGATAATGTGAACTTCGGGGAACTTCCCAAGAATACCACCTCCTTACCCGACGGTGCCTGCAATAACACTGTCTTCCAGAAGCAGGATATAACCGCGCGATACTGGGATAACCAATCCATACCCAAGATAACATCGAATGCCCCCAAGGAAATCACCACCAGATTGGCCGAAAAAACCTCATCAACAAGAATGACGGAACACCCCTGACAAACTGAACAGCTACTAATGGAGCCATTAGCAGATCTAACCAAAATTGGGTGACCCAACCTCTGCACCGAAAGACCAGCCCGCGACATAAAATCCTCCGAAACAAACGAATAGCTAGCGCCATAGTCAAAAAGAGCATGGGCTGCAAACGAATCAACTGAAATTGTACCTGTCACCACGTCTCCTTGCTCCCTGCCATCCATAGCGGGTAGCACATAAGCTCCAGAAATACCCGCAGAAGAGGAAGCCCCCGGAGTGAGATTAACAGAAGAACCCCACTGAGCCACTGCATGAGGCAGGCGCGGAGCTCCAAACTGAGACGGCATAGGAGTAGACGGTGCAGGAGTAGGCGCGACCTGATACTGAGGAAAACCCTGCATCGGCACGAACTGAGAAGTCCCAGGCACATAAAGCTGCTGTGGAGAAAGAGGAACAGAAAACTGCTGCTCAGCACTTGACATCATGTTGATAGTGCCCTGAGAAGAGGAGGAAGTCATCGGCTCCCATCTGAGCTTCCCATTGGGATTCCTCCTACACACCACATCCTTGTGGTCCTGACTGCAGATAGAACACCTGCCACTCCACTGGCACTCTGCACGGCGATGCGCATCTCCACAGCGGAAACACACTAGCCCCAGCCCGGGCTTAGGAACGGCCCGAAACCTCTGAGTACTTCCTCCCGAAGTACCCGAGTCAGAAGATTTGCCACGGTAAGGATGGTGGCGCTGATGCTGAGACTTGCCCCTCTTGTGAGCTGGACCTCCAGTGTTGCCCCTCCTCGTGTCCTGGCTACGAGGCTGATCAACACCCGAAGACTTCTGCGACTCCATGGTATACTAGTGTTGCATCTCCACACCCAGCGCCTGCTCCACCGTGGTACGGAAGTCCACCAATGGAAAGGCCCCCAGTGCATGCCTGATAGAAGGCTTCAGACCCTGACGAAACTGGCTCGCCTTCTCCATCTCATTATAAGCCACATGAGGGACAAAGCGGACCATCTTGTTGAAGCCCACCTCATACTCTGTGATAGACTTCTTCTCCTGCTTGTAGGAGTGCAAGTCAATCTTCATTTTCTCCAGAAAGGTGACCGGGTAGAATCTCCTTTCAAACTGCCTGATGAAAACATCCCAAGATAGGACTCCTAGTGAGGAGGAGTGCGCTGCCTGCACGCCTCTCCACCAAATCTGAGCCTCTCCCTTCAGCAGCTGAGTGCCAAAGCGAACCCGATCTCCATAAGCAATCTCGAAGACATTCATCTTATCCTCCACATAAGTCAACCAATCTGCCGCCTCGACCTAAGTACCACTGCCATCAAAAGAATCCAACTTCATGCCCATCCACTGCATCAGAGAAAGACCACTGACTGAAAGAGGCACCTCGGCCCCGCCACCTGGAACAGCACCCGCAGGGACAGCGCCCCCGGGCACTTCTCCACCTCCAGCACCCTGAGCAGCACCCGCAGGGGCGACAGGAATGGCTTGCCTCAGAAGGGCCAACTCCTGCTGCATGGCCTGCATCGCGGCTAACATTGTCGCCGGACTCATCGAGTCCCCACTAGGAGCTTGCGGGCTACCTCGAGCCCTACGAGGCAGCATAGCTGCAGCCACAGGGATGAGAATAATAAGTAAATAAGATTGGCATAACATCTCTTCAGATAATGCCAAACTAGCACATACAATAACAGAACATATCAATAGCAAGCCAGAAATCCCATCCTACATGTGCAGTGTGTCAATTTATTATTACTTCACTTGCTAGGATCTACAGCCTATTCCTCTGATACCAACTGTAACACCCCACTGGTCACACACAATGGATATCACCAAAAACCCCACCCACCTAACTTACTCCACACAAGAGGCGTAATAAAGAAAGAAAATATAGCAAAATCCGGCAGCACCTCCTTTGAAACTAACATAACAAGGAGGGGAAAACATGAAGTTCATATAGGATATAAAGACATATAATTCACATAGTAGAAACTAGATGCAAAGTGGTAAAGCTCATTTATGCCCCAACTGAAGTAAAACAAATGGGATAAGAAACTCAGCCCACCCCAAAATAAACGCTCAACCAAGAACAAAGCAATTCACTAGACTTGACCAACTCTGGTTAACAACATTATTAAATGGTGGTTCCTTTATTAAAGGTGTAGTGGTCGTGCCGCTACATCCCTCTATTCCCAAAGCAGAAATTAGGTGCTTGCATCAAACAATGCAAGATGTGAGATAACACATCTCAGCAAGTAAACATAACAACAACAAATAGGACATTGTAAATCAACTGTGCTTACACAACCACGTGTTCAGAACTTCTTTCTTTTCTTTTGAACAGTAAATTGCAGCAAGTAAACAAGTAACTAAAAACTCAACGCCAAGTAGAATCACCATGCACAAGTCCAAATTATCCACATCCACATAATAGATTTCACACCTCTCCCATGAATGCACATGGCTACAAATGCAATAATGACTTCTGCCTCCATATCTCTAAGGATATGAAGCTGCACCATACCCCTTCTCGGGCAACATATGATGCTCAATGTACCGGTACGGTCGGACCATAAGATCGCGACGAAACTTCAATGCAATGGATGATGAGTGCATTATGCATGACAACATCATGAGTTCTTCCCAAATAAAAATGTGCTAGACATTTACTTCCACCCATTCCACATAATAACCACTTGAGTAACATAATCAAACCTCAAACTCAACATATGAAATCCATGAAACATGAACATTTTCAAATGATGGTACTCAAAAGAAAATATGAATATGAACACAATAGCACAACATAATCAGCAAGTATACAACTCCTCATCTGACAGACGGAATAACCATCACAGTTTTACTTGCCTTCACCGGAAGTTTGGGCAAGTCCCTAAGAACGATCTGGGAGTCCACCACCTGTTTTTGACACCCAACTTAGTGCACCAAATTCACATAAAAAACTCAAAACAACGCCGCACCTACGCGCAATCTCAAACCCCGCCGCGGGTAACAATTCTCCCCACACCAACCAAACTGCAGCGGCGCTGCTTAACAATTCTATAACTTTAAAATTAAGACAGCAGTGGTGTCAAACAAAAACTCCAGAGGCAACTACATAAAATTCCCCACAAGTTTTGTATACAATTTATGATTAAATTCTAACATCTAATTACCCCTAAACGGTCCACAAAATAAACCCTGCAATCTGTTTTTTCCTGTTTTGGGCAGCGACATACTCGGATTCAAACAGCGATAACTTTTAAAATATAATTCCGAATCAAGCGCATAAGTACTTGTTGGAAAGATAAGAAAGAGCCCTTCATGATTCTTATACTTATTAACCCTAATTACTCCCGAAAAATCCCCAGAAACTGCTAATACTGCTGCTGTTCATCCCCCTGAAAATCTGTTTTTTTGGACAGCCACATACCCGGATTCAAACGGTGATAACTTTCAATTTATAACTCCAAATTGAGCGCATAAATACTCGTTGGAAAGGTAAGACAAAGTTCTACATGATCCCCAAACTGGTTTCCCTTAATTTTTCACGAAAAAAACACAGAAACTGCTAGAACTACTGTTGTTCATCCACCACCTAAAATTCTGGACAGCCCCCTCTACCCAATCGCAAACGCAACCTCTAATCAATTGAATTGCAGCGCAAATGAACAAGGGATGAACACAAAAATCACCTTGGATTCTCCCCCTTTCCTTCCTCCCTTCTTCCCTCCACCAAAATGATTGAAGACTCGCACCACGTGACGATGATCCGAGCGGCAAGGATTGGCACCTTGGGAGGAGGAGATTGGGGGGGGGGGGGCGGCTAGGGTTTGGTGGTGTGGCTGCAAGAATTGAGAGAGGAGGAGATGGGCAGGGGGCGGCGGCCAAGGTGTGGGAGAAGTGGGGGGCGGCTGCACAACGGGGGAGGGGGTTAGGAGGGAGGCGGCTAGGGTTTGGGAGGATTAATGGGCCGAAACACCAATTGCGGCCCAACTAACCCACGCGACAGCTCCCGACCGCAACGCAAGCGTCAAACCAAATAAATTCTACTGCCCTAGTTGTGAATGTTTTCCACAAAATTCCAAATCCCCAAAACAACAACCGAATGAGGGAAAAACAAAAAAAGAACAACCCCCAACTTCTCTTCTTTGCAAACCGGGTATCACAGCAATGCAAGAGGAACTCAACAACTTCAAGAGGAATGAGGTATGGCATTTAGTTCCAAGTCCTAACCAAAATGTTGTAGGTACCAAGTGGGTATTCCACAACAAGCAAGATGAGCATGGTGTGGTGACAAGAAACATAGCTCGACTTGTGACCAAAGGTTATTCACAAGTCGAAGGTTTGGACTTTGATGAAACTTATGCACCCGTAGCTAGGCTTAAGTCAATTCGAATATTACTTGCCTATGCTACTTACCATGACTTTAAGCTTTATCAAATGGACGTGAAAAGTGCCTTCCTCAATGGACCTATCAAGGAAGAGGTCTATATTGAGCAACCTCCCAGCTTTGAAGATAGTGAGTACCCTAATCATGTATATAAGCTCTCAAAGGCGCTTTATGGGATCAAGCAAGCCCCAAGAGCATGGTATGAATGCCTGCGAGATTTTCTTATCACTAATGGCTTCAAAGTCAGAAAAGTCGATCCTACTCTCTTTACTAAAACTGTTGCAAAAGATTTGTTTATATGCCAAATTTATGTTGATGATATTATATTTGGGTCTACTAACAAATCAACTTGTGAAGAGTTTAGTAGGATCATGATTCAAAAATTCGAGATGTCTATGATGGGGGAGTTGAAGTATTTCCTAGGATTTCAAATCGAGCAACTCCAAGATGGCACCTTCATCAGCCAAACAAAGTACATTCAAGACATACTTAAGAAGTTTGGGATGAAGGATGGTAAACCCATCAAGACACCCATGGGAACAAATGGGCATCTCGACCTCGACACGGGAGGTAAATCCGTAGATCAAAAGGTATATCGGTCGATGATAGGATCCTTACTCTACTTATGTGCATCTCAACCGGATATTATGCTTTCCGTATGCATGTGTGCAAGGTTCCAGGCCGATCCTAAGAAAGTTCACATTAGGGTCACGAAGAGAATCCTAAGGTATTTAGTCTACACTCCTAAGTTTGGGCTTTGGTATCCTAAGGGATCCACCTTTGATTTAATAGGATATTCCAATGCCGATTAGGCAGGGTGTAAGATTGATAGGAAGAGCACATCAGGGACTTGTCAGTTTCTGGGGAGATCCCTGGTGTCATGGGCTTCAAAGAAACAAAACTCAGTAGCTCTTTCCAGCGCCGAAGCCGAGTACATTACTGCAGGCCACTGTTGTGCGCAATTACTTTGGATGAGGCAAACCCTCAGGGACTATGGCTACAAATTGAGCAAAGTCCCTCTCCTATGTGATAATGAGAGTGCAATCCGCATGGCGGATAATCCCGTTGAACATAGCCGCACTAAGCACATGGACATTCGATATCACTTTCTGAGGGATCACCAACAAAAGGGAGATATAGAAATTGCTTATGTTAACACCCAAAACCAATTAGCCGATATCTTTACCAAGCCACTAGATGAGAAAACCTTTAGCAAACTTAGGAATGAGCTAAATATACTTGATTCTCGGAACTTTGATTGAAACATTGCCCACATAGCTCATTTATATACCTTTGATCATGTCTCTTTCTTCTTGGTACAAATGCATATTTCTTATTATTCTTGTACCAAGGCTACTACTAATGAGTTTTCAAGTGTATTTCTATACTAAGTCGTAGATTGAAAGGGAAATGGAGTATTCGGCAAAGACAAGGCTTCCACTCAACTCTGACGGTATCATTTACCTCTTTGTCGTTGTTCCTCCACACTCTCCAAATTGGTATAATCCTTCACTCATATTTCCTTTACCGATGGGGGGAAAATATTAAAGGGCTCTCAAAGTCTCCATTTTTTGCGATTAATGCCAAAGGGGGAGAAAGTATTAAGCCCAAAGCAAAAGGACTGCACCACCATAATTTCAAAAAAATTTGAAATGAAGTTTTAATTGCTATTTTTCACATTGGTATCTATGTCACGGCAATCTCTTAAAATTGGTATCTTTAAAGATATATTTTCAAAATTGGTATCCAATTCACAATCAATCCTTCAATTGGTATCTTTAAAGGTCAATTTTCAAATTGATATCCATTTCAAAAACCCTCTTGAAAGCTAAAAGGAGAATTTCATTCAGGGGGAGTTTTATTTAGTCAAAGGAAAAGCATTTGAAACAAGGGGAGAAATTTCAAAATCTTGAAAATGCTTCTTGCAATCTTACTCATATACCTTTGACTATTTGCAAAAGACTTTGAAAAGATTTTCCAAAAAGATTTGCAAAAACAAAACAAGTCGTGCAAATGTGGTCCAAAATGTTAAATATAAGAAAAGCAAGCCATTCAAATTTAGTGAGATATTCAATTAGTTTAACTCCAAGTAACCTATGCACATTGTAAATGCAAACTAGTTACATTTCTGCACTTGTTATTTGCTTTGGTTTGTGTTGGCATCAATCACCAAAAAGGGGGAGATTGAAAGGGAAATAGGGTTAACCTTTTCCCATAATTAATTTTGGTGGTTGATCATCAACACAAACATATGGACTAACTGGTTTGCTCTTGAACTCATGTATTACAGGTGCAAAAGGTTCAACACAAACCAATAAAAGATTCAAGTTAGGGACTAAATTTGAAACGGAGCGAAGACTTGAATGTGTTGTGGACTGGCGCACCGGACTGTCCGGTGTGCCATCGGACAGTGTTCGGTGCACCATGCCCGTACAAACCCAAAGTAGCCACTCTCGGGAAAACGCAGGCCCGCTCCGCTATAATTCACCAGACTGACCGGTGTGCCAGCGGAGCAACGGCTAACTCACGCAACGGTCGACTCTGACAGGAGCTACAGTGAGCAATAGTGTCGCGCAGAAGTCAGAGCAGCGAAGTAAGAGGGGCACCGGACTGTCCGGTGCCGCAAGAAGACAAAGCTCTAACGGTCGCCCGAGCTCCGAACCCTAACGGTTGGGTGACGTGGCGGCACACAGGACACTTGAGAGCACCTAGAGGGGGGGTGAATAGGTGATCCTGTTAAAACTTAACACTTAAGACCACAAAACTTGATTAAGAGTTAGCACAATGAAATCAAGTGGTTATAGGAGATCTCTTGTGAAATACAATAGACACAGTGAGAACAAGCACAAGAGACACGAGGATTTATCCCGTGGTTCGGCCAAGTACAAAACTTGCCTACTCCACGTTGTGGCGTCCCAATGGACGAGGGTTACACTCAACCCCTCTCAAGTGATCCAATGATCAACTTGAATACCACGGTATTCTTATTTCTATACTCTTTCCCGCTTGTGAGGAATCTCCACAACTTGGAGTCTCTCACCCTTACAATAAGAATCAAAGTGAAAGCACTAGAGTAAGGGAGGGAAGCAACACACTCAAATCCACAGCAAATACGCGCACACACACACACAGCCAAGAATTGAGATCAAATGAGTATCACACAGTTCACCACTAGAACGGAGCTCAAATCACTAAGAATGTCAAACGAGTGCACAAAGTCGGAGTGAGAATGATCAAGAATGCTCAAAGTGTGCTTGGTGTCTTCCTCCATGCGCCTAGGGGTTCCTTTTATAGCCCCAAGGCAACTAGGAGCCGTTGAGAGCATTCCAGGAAGGCAATTCTTGCCTTCTGTCGACTGGCGCACCAGACAGTCCGATGCGGATTTCTTTCCTATTCTGGTGCAGCCGACCGTTGAAGACTTGGAGCCGTTGGCGCACTGGACACTGTCCGGTGCACACCGGACAGTCCGGTGCCCCCTTCAGACCGTTGGCCCGGCCACGCGTCACGCGCGGATTGCGCGGCCGACCGTTGGCTCGGCCGACCGTTGGCTCACCGGAAAGTCCGGTGCACACCGGACAGTCCGGTGAATTTTAGTCGTACGCCACCGACGAATTCCCGAGAGCGGCCTTTTCACCAGAGCCAGCCTGGCGCACCGGACACTGTCCGGTGCACCATTGGACAGTCCGGTGCACCCAGACTGAGCAGAGTCTTGGCTGCTCGAGCCAAGTCTTTTCCAATTGTCTTTTCTCTGATTCTAGCACTTAGACAAATATGTTAGTACACAAAAACCAATGTACTAAGTCTAGAATCATACCTTTGTATTGATTTGCACTTTGTCCACCCTTTCGCATATACTCATTCCCTTAATGTGTGTTGGGCACTTAATCACCAAAATCTTATAGAAATGGCCCAAGGGCACATTTCCCTTTCAATCTCCCCCTTTTTGGTGATTTATGCCAACACAACAAAAAGCAACTAAAAGAAGTGCAACATCAATGCAGATGAGAACACAAATTTGTTTTGATTCAAATTTGGCATATTTGGATCATTCTTTGCCACCACTAGGTTTGTTTTTGCAAATCAAACACAATTTCCTATCTCTAAGTCAAATTCACTTGTTGAGGCATAGAGAAAGATATTCCAAGAGAAATTGATCACTGATTCAAAAACTCCCCCTATTTCCCATAATCAACCATTCCCCGCAAGAGACCAACTTTTGATAAAAAGAGATATTTAGAATTTTGACAAATCAAAAGTCCTAACTCTACTATTTTCAAAATTCTCAAGTGGTAGCTGATCCATTTGTTGCTTTGGCCCTTAATTTCTCCCCCTTTGGCATCAAACACCAAAACAGGATCATTTTTGGCCCTTAAACCCCATTGCCTCACCAAAATTGTCACTTAAGAGCAAAAGGCAATAAGAGACATGGAGATGAACTTGGAGTAAGTTACCCCCTTATCAGAGTGCAGTGGAAGTCTTTCATGGTCCAAGTCCACCTTTCCCTTTCAATCCACCTTTGAGTCTAATTTAAGAACACTTAAGCACATGGTTAGTCCCAAAGAGTCAAGTTGTAGCACATCTCCCCCTAAATATGTGCATCACTTGCAAATGGACTTGTGAGGTCCGGGGATTGTTTGTACAACTTGAGCACCATAAATAAACAACAAAATGCATAAGGAACATGATCAAGGCATAAAACACATGTATGCTATAAATCAATCCAAGTTCCGCGAATCTAAGACATTTAGTTCACTACGCAGCCTGCAAAAGGTCTGCTCATCTAGAGGCTTGGTAAAGATATCGGCTACCTGGTTCTCGGTGCTAACATAAAATACTTCGATATCTCCCTTTTGCTGGTGGTCTCTCAAAAAGTGATGCCGAATGTCTATGTGCTTTGTGCGGCTGTGTTCAATAGGATTATCCGCCATGCGGATTGCACTCTCATTATCACATAGGAGTGGGACTTTGCTCAGATTGTAGCCAAAGTCCCGGAGGGTTTGCCTCATCCAAAGTAGTTGTGCGCAACACTGACCTGCGGCAACATACTCGGCCTCAGCGGTGGATAGGGCAACAGAAGTTTGTTTCTTAGAACTCCAAGACACCAGGGACCTTCCTAAGAATTGGCACGTCCCTGATGTACTCTTCCTATCGACCTTGCACCCAGCATAATCGGAGTCTGAATATCCAATTAAGTCAAAGGTAGACCCCTTTGGATACCAGATCCCGAAGCAAGGCGTAGCAACTAAATATCTAAGAATTCGCTTCACGGCCACTAGGTGACACTCCCTTGGATCGGATTGAAATCTAGCACACATGCATACACTAAGCATAATATCCGGTCTACTAGCACATAAGTAAAGTAAGGAACCTATCATAGACTGGTATGCTTTTTGATCAACGGACTTACCTCCTTTGTTGAGGTCGACGTGTCCGTCAATTCCCATTGGAGACTTTGCGGGCTTGGCGTCCTTCATCCCAAACCGCTTGATCAAGTCTTGCGTGTACTTCGTTTGGGAGATGAAAGTGTTGTCCTTGAGTTGCTTCACTTGGAACCCAAGGAAGTAGTTCAACTCGCCCATCATCGACATTTCAAACTTTTGAGTCATCACCCTGCATGCTCTTGGGGCTTGCTTAGGTCCATAGAGCGCCTTAGAGAGCTTACACACGTGGTCGGGGTACCGTTCATCCTCAAATCCAGGGGGTTGCTCTACGTACACCTCCTCCTTGATTGGTCCGTTAAGGAAGGCGCTCTTCACATCCATTTGGAATAACATGAAAGAATGGTGAGCGGCATAGGCTAACAATATGTGAATTGCCTCTAGCCTAGCCACAGGAGCAAAAGTCTCCTCAAAGTCCAAACCTGCGACTTGGGCATAACCTTTTGTCACAAGTCTAGCCTTGTTCCTTGTCATCACTCTGTGCTCGTCTTGTTTGTTGCGGAATACCCACTTGGTTCCCACAACGTTTTGCTTGGGACGTGGCACCAGTGTCCAAACTTCATTTCTCTTGAAATTGTTGAGCTCTTCCTGCATGGCCAACACCCAGTCCGGATCTAGCAAGGCCTCTTCTACCCTGAAAGGCTCAATAGAAGAGACAAAAGAGTAATGCTCACAAAAATTAACTAATCTAGAGCGAGTAGTTACTCCCTTGCTAATATCACCCAATATCTGGTCGACGGGATGATTCCTTTGAATCGTCGCTCGAACTTGAGTTGGAGGGGCTTGAGGTGCTTCTTCCTCCATAACAGGATTATCTTGTGCTTCCCCTTGATTACACGCCTCTTCTTGATGAACCTGTTCATCATCTTGAGATGGGGGTTGCACCATTGTTGAGGAAGAAGGTTAATATTGTTCCGTTTGTTCCTGTGGTCGCACATCTCCAATTTCCATGGTACGTATGGCGGCCGTTGGAACATCTTCTTCATCTATATCATCAAGATCAACAACTTGCTCTCTTGGAGAGCCATTAGTCTCATCAAATACAACGTCGCTAGAGACTTCAACCAAACCCGATGATTTGTTGAAGACCCTATACGCCTTTGTATTTGAGTCATAACCTAATAAAAACCCTTCTACATCTTTGGGAGCAAACTTAGAATTTCTACCTTTCTTCACTAGAATATAACATTTGCTCCCAAATACACGAAAGTATGAAACGTTGGGTTTGTTACCGGTTAGAAGCTCATACGAAGTCTTCTTGAGGAGGCGATGAAGATAGACCCGGTTTATGGCGTGGCAAGCCGTGTTCACGGCTTCCGACCAAAACCGCTCGGGCGTCTTGAACTCTCCAAGCATTGTCCTCACCATGTCTATGAGTGTCCTGTTCTTCCTCTCTACCACACCGTTTTGCTGTGGTGTGTAGGGAGCGGAGAACTCGTGCTTGATTCCTTCCTCCTCAAGGAACTCCTCCACTTGAAGATTCTTGAACTCGGACACGTTGTCGCTCCTTATCTTTTTCACCTTGAGCTCAAACTCATTTTGAGCTCTCCTTAGGAAGCGCTTCAGGGTCCCTTGGGTTTCAGATTTATCCTGCAAAAAGAATACCCAAGTGAAGCGGGAAAATCATCAACTATAACAAGACCATACTTACTTCCTCCTATGCTTAGGTAGGCGACGAGTCCGAAGAGGTCCATATGAAGTAACTCCAAAGGTCTTGACGTGGTCATCACATTTTTGATATGATGAGAGCTTCCGACCTGTTTACCTGCTTGACAAGCTGCACAAGGTCTATCTTTTTTGAAAGTCACATTTGTTAGACCTAACACATGTTCTCCCTTTAGAAGTTTGTGAAGGTTCTTCATCCCCACATGTGCTAAACGGCGATGCCACAACCAGCCCATGCTAGTCTTAGCTATTAAGCATGCATCTAGACCGGCCTCCTCTTTTGCAAAATCAACTAAATAACGTTTGTCGTCTAGTACACCCTTAAAAGCTAATGAACCATCACTTCTTCTAAAGACAGATACATCTACATTTGTGAATAAGCAATTATAACTCATATTACAAAGTTGACTAACGGACAACAAGTTATACCCGAGCGACTCAACTAAAAACACATTAGAAATGGAGTGCTCGGATGAAATAGCAATCTTTCCTAGTCCTTTAACCTTGCCTTGGTTCCCATCACCGAATATGATTGAATCTTGGGAATCTTTGTTCTTGACGTAGGAGGTGAACATTTTCTTCTCCCCCCATCATGTGGTTTGTGCATCCGCTGTCGATAATCCAGCTTGAGCCCCCGGATGCATAAACCTGCAAGGCAAATTTAGGCTTGGGTCTTAGGTACCCAACTCTTGTTGGGTCCTACAAGGTTAGTAACAATGATCTTAGGGACCCAAATGCAAGTTTTATCTCCCTTGCATTTTGCCCCTAATTTCCTAGCAATCACCTTCTTATCCTTTCTACAAATCGCAAAGGAAGCGTTGCAAGCATGATAAATTGTAGAAGGTTCATTAATTTTCCTAGGAGCATGAGCAATATTTCTCCTAGGTATATGATGAATGACATTTTTCCTAGGCATATATCTACCATGCACATAGGACGAACTTGAAGCAAACATGGCATTTGAATCATAAGCATTACAACTTCTATCATGATGAACATTTCTAGAATATCTCCTATCATGGTACATGAAAGCATGGTTCTTTTGAGCACTATTTGTCATAGGAGCCTTCCCTTTCTCCTTGGCGGGAATGGGAGCCTTATGACTTGTTAAGTTATTGGCTTCTCTCTTAAAGCCAAGTCCATCCTTAATTGAGGGGTGTCTACCAATAGTGTAGGCATCCCTTGCAAATTTTAGTTTATCAAATTCACTTTTGCTAGTCTTAAGTTGAGCATTAAGACTAGTCACTTCATCATTTAATTTAGAAATGGAAACTAGGTGTTCACTACAAGCATCAACATTAAAATCTTTACACCTATTGCAAATCACAACATGGTCTACACAATAGGTTGATTTATTAGCTATTTCTAACTTAGCATTCAAGTCATCATTGATACTCTTTAAGCTAGAAATGGATTCATGACATGTAGACAATTCACATGAAAGCATTTCATTTCTTTTAACTTCTAAAGCAAGAGAATTTTGCGCACTTACAAATTTATCATGCTCTTCATATAAAAGATCTTCTTGCTTTTCTAAAAGTCTATTCTTCTCATTCAAAGCATCAATCAATTCATTGATCTTATCAATTTTAGTTCTATCTAATCCTTTGAATAAACATGCATAGTCTATTTCATCATCACTAGATTCATCATCACTTGAAGAAGCATATGTAGTATTATTTCGAGTACTTACCTTCTTCTCCTTTGCCATTAGGCATGTGTGATGCTCGTTGGGAAGAGGGACGATTTGTTGAAGGCCGAGGCGGCGAGTCCTTCGTCGTCGGAGTTGGATGATGAACAATCCGAGTTCCACTCCTTGCCAAGGTGTGCCTCGCCCTTAGCCTTCTTGTAAGTCTTCTTCTTTTCCCTCTTTTTTTCTTGATCCTGGTCACTATCATTATTGGGACAATTAGCAATAAAGTGACCAACTTTACCACACTTGAAGCAGGAGCGCTTTCCCTTCGCCTTGCTCTTGTTGGGATGCTCCTTGCGACCTTTGAGCGCCGTCTTGAAACGCTTGATGATGAGGGCCATTTCTTCCTCATTAAGCCCGGCCGCCTCAACTTGCGCCACCTTGCTAGGTAGCGCCTCCCTGCTCCTTGTTGCTTTGAGAGCAACGGTTTGAGGCTCGTGGATTGGGCCATTCAACGCATCATCAACGTATCTTGCCTCCTTGATCATCATCCGCCCGCTTACAAACTTTCCAAGTATTTCCTCGGGCGTCATCTTGGTGTACCTAGGATTCTCACGAATAGAGTTAACAAGATGAGGATCAAGAACAGTGAAGGACCTTAGCATAAGTCGGACGACGCCGTGGTCCGTCCATCGCGTGCTTCCATAGCTCCTTATTTTGTTGACGAGGGTCTTTAGCCTGTTATACATTTGGGTTGGCTTCTCCCCCCTGATCATTGCGAACTTTCCTAGTTCGCCTTCCACCAACTCCATCTTGGTGAGCATGGTGACGTTGTTCCCTTCATGAGAGATCTTGAGGGTGTCCCAGATCTGCTTGGCATTGTCCAAGCCGCTCACCTTATTGTATTCTTCCCTCCACAAGGATGCTAGAAGAACAGTAGTAGCTTGTGCATTCTTATGGATTTGTTCATTGATAAACATAGAATTATCCGAACTATCAAATTGCATTCTGTTTTATACTATCTCCCATATACTTGGATGAAGAGAGAACAAATGACTACGCATTTTGTGACTCCAAAATCCGTAGTCCTCTCCATCAAAGTGAGGAGGTTTACCAAGTGGAATAGAAAGCAAATGAGCATTGGAATTATGCGGAATACGAGAGTAATCAAAAGAAAAGTTCGAGTTAACCGTTTTCTTTTTCTCCTCGTATTCGTCGTCCTTTTGAGAAGAGGAAGATTCGTCGCTGTCGTAGTAGACAACCTTCCTGATGCGCCTTTTTTTTCTTTCCATCTATCTTCTTTTGACTCGAGCCGGAGTCATTGACTTTGTCGTCCCTTGGCTCGTTGAAGATGGACTCCTTCTCATTGTCGTTGACCACCATCCCCTTTCCCTTAGGATCCATCTCTTCGGGCGATTAGTCCCTTTCTTGAAGAGAACGCTTTCTTGAAGAGAACGACTCTGATACCAATTGAGAGCACCTAGAGGGGGGGTGAATAGGTGATCCTGTAAAAACTTAACACTTAAGACCATAAAACTTGATTAAGAGTTAGCACAATGAAATCAAGTGGTTATAGGAGATCTCTTGTGAAATACAATAGACACAGTGAGAACAAGCACAAGAGACACAAGAATTTATCCCGTGGTTCGGCCAAGTACAAAACTTGCCTACTCCACGTTGTGGCATCCCAACGGACGAGGGTTGCACTCAACCCCTCTCAAGTGATCCAGTGATCAACTTGAATACCACGGTGTTCTTCTTTCTTTACTCTTTCCCGCTTGTGAGGAATCTCCACAACTTGGAGTCTCTCACCCTTACAATAAGAATCAAAGTGAAAGCACTAGAGTAAGGGAGGGAAGCAACACACTCAAATCCACAGCAAATACGCACACACAGCCAAGAATTGAGCTCAAATGAGTATCACAAAGTTCACCACTAGAACGGAGCTCAAATCACTAAGAATGTCAAACGAGTGCGCAAAGTCGGAGTGAGAATGATCAAGAATGCTCAAAGTGTGCTTGGTGTCTTCCTCCATGCGCCTAGGGGGCCCTTTTATAGCCCCAAGGCAGCTAGGAGTCGTTGAGAGCATTCCAGGAAGGCAATTCTTGCCTTCTGTCGACTGGCGCACCGGACAGTCCGGTGCACCACCAGACACTGTTCGGTGCGGATTTCTTTCCTATTCTGGCGCAGCCGACCGTTGAAGACTTGGAGCCGTTGGCGCACCGGACAGTCCGGTGCCCCCTTCAGACCATTGGCCCAGCCACGCGTCACGCGCGGATTGCGCGGCCGACCGTTGGCTTAACGGACAGTCCGGTGAATTTTAGCCGTACGCCGCCGACGAATTCCCGAGAGCGGCCTTTTCACCAGAGCCAGCCTGGCGCATCGGACACTGTCCGGTGCACCACCGGACAGTCCGGTGCACCCAGACTGAGCAGAGTCTTGGCTGCTTGAGCCAAGTCTTTTCCAATTGTCTTTTCTCTGATTCTAGCACTTAGACAAATATGTTAGTACACAAAAACCAATGTACTAAGTCTAGAATCATACCTTTGTATTGATTTGCACTTTGTCCACCCTTTGGCATATACTCATTCCCTTAATGTGTGTTGGGCACTTAATCACCAAAATCTTATAGAAATGGCCCAAGGGCACATTTCCCTTTCAACACTGAACAGTGTTTGTCCGGTGCGCCCATCGACAGCAGCCTCCCCAACGACTACCTTGGTGGTTGAGGGCTATAAATAAATACCCCCCAACCACCACAACTTCAAGCATCCAAGTTTTCTGAAGATCACATTCAATACAAGAGGTCTAGCATTCACTCCAAGACACAATACAAAAGATAAAATCCTCTCTGAGTCCCAAATTCACTTCAAACACTTAGTGGCTTGTGAGAGAGAGATTTTTGTGTTCATTTGAGTTCTTGTCGCTTGGATTGTCTTTCTTCTTTTCCCATTCTTATTCTCAAGTGCTTTGTAAGCGAGGCAAGAGACACCAAGTGTGTAGTGGTCCTTGCAGGGTCTTAGTGACCCGTGAGATTAAGGAAGAAGGCTCACTCGGTCTAAGTGACCGTTTGAGAGAGGGAAAGGGTTGGAATAGACCCGGTCTTTGTGACCTCCTCAATGGGGACTAGGTTCTTTGGAACCGAACCTCGGTAAAACAAATCACCGTGTTCGCTCACCTTATTTCTTGGTTGATTTGTTTTCCCTCTCTTTGCAACTTGAGTTTAACTCTAACGCTAACCCTCGACCTTAGTGCATGTTTAAGTTTATAAATTTCAGGTTTCGCCTATTCACCCCCCCTATAGGTGACTTTCAATAAGGAGATCAAAGTTTGCCGTGAAATGATGGATAACATGGGGTATCCGAAGCTTGAACTTGGCTTGTCTGCGATGACTAAGGATCAGCTTGCAGATAGCCTTGCCTACAACACCCTGAAGGTTTGTATACTTTTGTTTGTCATTTTGCTATTTGTGTTACGATAAACTATTTTTGTGGTATTTCTTATCATCGTTACGTGTTCACTCTTCATTTTCCAGGGCTTGATTCCAAGCAAGGCTCTAAAATCCCAGAAAGATGCAGAGGATGAGAGCTGTAGAATAGCGCTTGGGAACATTCGTTCGGAGGTCATTACATTAAGAAACGAAGCTCTTGAGAAGGATAAGATCCTACTCTCTTTAGTGGAAAGATTAAAATCTAGCGAAGACAGGCTTTCCGCTCAAGCTGAAGCTCATGAAGCCGAGGTGCAAGAGCTAAAGAAGAAAGTTGCCGAAGCAACCGAGAACTTTAATGTTGAAGTGGTGAAGCACGAAATATGTGAAATTGAAAGATCAAGAGCACAGAAGAATGTCGATGAGCTTCGGACAGCCAAGAAAAATGCTATGAAATATCCATGGAATGCGCTAAAAATCTAAAGAACAGCTTTTATAAAGTTGGAGCATATTCCTCTGAGCAGAAATTTATTCGTGGAAATCCTGACGAAGTCATTCAATGGATAAACGACGAGGTCGAACTTTCGAGGAAGTTCTTAGCGATAGAGGGGACGTTTGTGCCTTTGCTGTGCCCATGGGGCTATGTCCATCTTGGAGAAGGTTGGCTGCGATCATGCTAAGGCTGTAGCTCAGCCATACTTTGTCTTCTCAGCTGATGATATTAGAAACCCTTCAGCCAAAGCTACTACCTTAGGTGAGAAATTTTATTCCGAAGTATGGCTGAAGGGTGGACGAGAAATTGTTGATGAAGCTATTAAAAGAAATGAGAAAGAATCTCATGATGCTTTAGAAGAAGCCAAAAGAGCTGAAGAAGCTGCTGAGTGGGCTAGACTTATAGGTATGCTCTTTATAACTCATTTTTGTAAGTTTTTCAGCTTCGACACTGATAGATATTTGTGCTTCAATGCAGCTGAGCTTTCTCCACCTCCCGAACCATATAACCCTGAAGATGACCCATCCGTCAAAGAGGCACTCGACATAATTAAAATTGCTAATGACGCTATTGACGAAGCTGTCGACAGGCTTTTGAACGAAGCTGCCGACAAAGTCTTTAGGGAAGACTGAAACTTTGTATTTTTGCTAGTTTAATGTCCTTGAACATGATTCCTGGTTTTGTAAGAAACACTTGTAAACAATTTGTATGAATGTTGATGTAATATATTTCTTTATGAAGCGTGAAACCTTCATACATACCGTTTTTGAGCCGGCGGTGAAAAAACACCTTCCCTTCTTTTCACGCTTTAGAAATAAATCCCCCTTATTTGCCGAAACTATTGTATGATGTTTGATTCTTGATGTAGACGTTGCATAGGAATAGTATTGTCGGAAGCACAAAATTCGCATGACGATACTGTCACAAGCATGAACCGTGCATCTTTAATACTCTTTCATGAGTCTTTGCCGAAGCTAAAGGAGGAATCCTCGTTTTTTCACTGCTTTTGATGATACAAAATGATGTATGATGCGATGTCATGATGCAATATGATGTGACGGCGTGATGCAATGATGTTGGCGCACGAAACATAAAAGATAAGACTCTGCATCCCCTTAGGAACGACTTTGGAGTTTCTTCACCTTTTTCTTAGGTGGTATTTCAGCTCTGCATTTCCTTATGAACGACTTTGGAGCTAAGCTCTACATCCCCTTAGAAACGACTTTGGAGCTTCTTCACCTTTGACTTAGGTGGCATTTAAGCTCTGCATTCCCTTAGGAACGACTTTGGAGCTTCTTGATCCTTTTTTGTCACACTTGATGGTGTAACCACAGACTTATTACATCAAGCTGAAGGTTAAACCTCCTTGTATTGTCTTTTGAGGAGAAAGTATAAAGGCAAAAAGGTAAAAATACATTGGATTAGGACACTCTCTAGTCGAAGCGTTGTGCTACTTTCAGTAGATATTCCTTGACTCGAGCACAGTACTGTTGGCTGTGCGAGCTTCAAACTCCTCCCGAGTATCGTGTTGTTGCTGTGCCTGGCGATGCCCTTCTAACCGTTGGTTATGGACCAAGGTAGGCACCAGTGGTGGTGGTGGTGGTGGCAACTGAGCCCAAGAAGCTTGGGAATGACTTGCCAAAGCAACAGACATCGTAGGTTGCTGATTGCCCACATACTCAGGGATATATGACGAATATCATGAAGCAGTATGCAAGACCTGTTTCAGCTGGTTCTGTCGTGCTTCGACTTCAGCGATCTCCTTCTGCTTTTGGATCGTGACTTGGTACGTCCTTGTCGTGTGTCCCTTATCCTCCCCACAGAATAAGCAGAACAATCTCTTAGGTTGAGTACCAAACCTTCCTCCGAAGTTCCTCCCCCCTCTGCCTCTTAGGGCTGGTGGCCTGTAGGAAGTTTGCTGCATTCCCAAAGTCGTTCATTTGTGTTGGGATTGTGGATCGTTCTGACATGTCTGGGGTGGAGTCTTCCTCCGAAGCCCCTAGTCATCTCAGAATACCTGTAAGCTTCCTCCCTTCTCTGGCAGAAATCATTGTCAACTCGGATGTACTCATCCATCTTCTGGAGAAGCTTCTCCAAGGTTTGTGGTAGCTTCCTTGCAAAATATTGTGATGTCGGTCCTGGTCGGAGCCCCTTGATCATGGCTTCGATGACGATTACATTAGGCACCGTTGGCGCCTAGGCTCTGAGTCACAAGAACCTTCAGACGTATGCCTGCAAGTACTCCTCATGGTCTTGCGTGCACTAGAATAGAGCTTGAGTGGTCACTGGCTTCGTTTGGAAGCCCTAGAAGCTTGTGACTGGCATATCCTTTAGCTTCTGCCACAATGTAATTGTTCCTAGACGAAGTGAAGAATACCAAGTCTGAGCCACACTCCTGACTGCCATGACGAAGGATTTTGCCATGACAGAAGTGTTGCCACCATATGATGACATGGTTGCTTCGTAGCTCATGAGGAATTGCTTTAGGTCGGAATGCCCGTCATACATGGGGAGTTATGGCGGCTTGTATGAAGGTGGCCATGTGGTAGCCTGCAACTATGCTGCCAGAGGAGAAGCATAATCAAAGGCAAAATTACCATGGTACAGATCATCATACCATCCATCATCGATGATTGGAGTTTCTTGACGAAGCTCTCTGTGTTGAGGCCCTCGTCTTTGATCGTCTTGCGCGATGTGGCGCATTTCTTCAGCTGCTTCGTCGATCTTCCTTTGAAGTTCAGCTAGCCAAAGCATATTTTCCCTTTTCCTCTGTACTTGGTGATGTATAGCTTCTAAGTCTCTGATTTCCTTGTCCAACTCCTCCTGAGGTGTTGGACTGGTAGCCTTTCTCTTCTAGCTCCTAGCTTCTCTAAGTGAGAGCGTCTCCTGATTGGTGTCCAGTGGCTACAAAGCAGCCCCTGGCGCTGTTGCCTTCTTCGGCGACATGACGAAGGCAAACATTTGCCGAAGGTTGTGGAAGTGAGTTCACCGGAGGTGGGCGCAAATGTTGGTCACTTTTTCGCAAAGGTTGTAAATCAAGAACAAGGCAACACAATTGTTAAGTATTAAGGACCTTCGTCTTCCGAAGCATTATCTCCCCATGGACATAATGATCATCAGACGAAGGTCATGAAGGACATGCCTTCATCATCTTATAGATAAGCAAGGATGCAAAGAGATGAGAATAGCAAGTATATCCCATTGATTCATTTGTATTTGTAGTCCATAGAACATGTATAAATATCAATAGAATTTGTATTACATTGATACCTTCGGCTTGCTCGAAGGTGTTGATGCGAGAGTGATTACAAATCAGCGTGAACAATACGGTGCTTGTTGGGGACTTGTTCTCAAATGCTATGAATTAAGAACAAGGCAACATAAAATGTTAAATATTAATGCCCTTCGTCCGCTGAAGCATTATCTCCCCCCAAGGGTTTAATGAACTTCGGACGAAGGGCATTAATATTTAACATTTTATGTTGCCTTGTTCTTAATTCATAGCATTTGAGAACAAGTCCCCAACATTGGCGCCCACCTCTGGTGAACTCACTTCCACTTTTTGAGCTGATGGCTTCGTTCAAGAACCAAGCTGAAACTGCTTCGGCTCTGAAGCTGATTCTCCTGATAACAGGTGGTTCATGCTCAGAGCCGGCTAACAAGAAACAGAAGAAGGAGGCATAGAGAAGAGTACAACATGTAGGGGTACAAGGACCCTTCATCAAGTCAAGATGGTCTCACATCCCAATTACCTTATCTCAAGAGGATCTTCAGCTCAATGATTACCCACACAATGATGCTATGGTTATCTCTTGTGTGATCAAAGGATTTCTGGTTCACAATGTTTTGGTTGATACAGGCAGTGCGGCTGATATCATATTTGCCAAAGCCTTCAGACAGATGCAAGAGCCCGAAGACAAGATCCATGATGCCACACATCCCCTTTGTGGCTTCGGAGGAAGGCAGATTGTAGCACTCGGCAAAATCACAATGCCAGTAACCTTCGGATTTATTAACAACACAAGGACTGAACAAGTTGTGTTTGATATTGTTGACATGGAATACCCTTACAATGCAATCATTGGTCGTGGTACTCTCAATGCCTTCGAAGCAATTCTTCATCCAACATATCTTTGCATGAAGATACCTTCGGACCAAGGGCTTATTGCTATTCATGGAAGTCAGAAAGCTGCCAGAAGGGCCGAAGGAAACTGGACAGACTCAAAAGCAATCCATAACATAGATGGAGCTGAAGCTTGTGAGCAATACAAGTTCAGAAGGGAGAAAGCTGCTTCGGCCGATCAGCCGAAGACCATGCTCTTATGTGATGACATAGCAGAGCAGAAGGTGCTATTGGGATCCCAACTGTCCGAAGAACAGGAGAAAACCTTGATAAGGTTTCTGTTCAACAACAAAGATGTTTTTGCATGGTCAGCTAATGATCTTTGCGGAGTCAACAGGGATGTTATTGAACACTCGCTCAATGTTTATCCATCCTTCAGACCCAGAAAGCAGAGGCTTCGGAAGATGTCTGATGATAAGGCCGAAGGTGCTAGGAATGAAGTGAAAAGACTCCTCAGTGCTGGAGTTATCAGAGAGGTAAAATACCCAGAATGGCTGGCTAACACTGTTATGGTAAAAAAGGCCAATGGTAAATGGAGGATGTGTATTGATTTTACAGATCTCAACAAGGCCTGTCCGAAGGACGAGTTTCCATTGCCAAGGATAGATTCCCTAGTTGATGCAGCAGCTTCATCAGAGCTTATGAGTCTGCTGGATTGTTATTCAGGCTATTATCAAATTTGGATGAAGAAGGAGGATGAGCCAAAAACCAGCTTCATAACCCCTAGTGGAACATATTGTTACCTTCGGATGCCTGAGGGGCTCAAGAATGCTGGAGGAAGTTTCAGCAAAATGACAATGAAGGTTCTTCATTCTCAGATAGGCAGAAATGTGCTAACTTATGTTGATGACATCATTGTAAAAAGCACGAAGCAAGAAAATCACATTGCTGATCTGCAGGAGACCTTCGCTAATTTTAGACAGGCCGGTTTAAAGTTGAATCCAGAAAAATGTGTCTTCGGAGTGAAGAAAGGGAAATTTCTTGGCTGCATAGTTTCAACAAAAGGGATTGAGGCTAATCCAAATAAAATCGAAGCTATCCTTCGAATGGAACCACCAAGTACAAAGAAGGGGGCTCAAAGATTGATAGGAAGACTGGCATCTCTCAACAGATTCATATCTAGATCAGCAGAAAGAAATTTACCATTCTTCGAAGTGCTGAAGTCAGCCGAAGTTTTTCAATGGGGACCAGTCCAGCAGAAAGCCTTCGAAGAGCTGAAGCAATATTTGATAGACCTAACAACACTAACTCCACCAACGCTAGGGGCTCCTCTATTGTTATATGTGGCAGCTTCGCACTCAGCGGTAAGTGCAGCACTTGTCCAAGAGAAGCTTGAAGGCCAAGTCAAAAAGCAAGCCACAATATACTTTGTATCCGAAGTTCTTAGTTTATCAAAGAAAAATTACACAAAATTGGAGAAGGTGTTGTATGCTGTTTTGATGGCCTCTAGGAAGCTTCGGCACTATTTTCAAGCATACAATATAATTGTCCCTTCTTCACAACCATTGAAGGATATTATGAGAAATAGAGAAGCTACTGGAAGGGTTGGAAAATGGGCTGCGGAACTCAATGAATTTTGCATTGATTATGTGCATAGATATTCAATTCAGTCCCAAGCGTTGGCAGACTTCATTGCTGACTGGACACCAGGGGCTCAGGAAGAAGAAACGAGTAAAGATGCCGAAGTTTGGACAGTATTTTGCGATGGTTCTTGGGGAACCTTCGGAGCAGGAGCAGCTGCTGTGTTGGTCGCACCTTCCAAAGTTAAAACTTGTTATGCAACAAGACTTGATTTCAATTGCACAAATAACATTGCTGAGTACGAAGCTTTGCTCTTGGGTCTTTGGAAATTAAAGGCAATGGGAATTAGAAGGGCGGTTCTTAAAACTGATTCCCAGGTTATTTCTGGTCATATTGACAAAAGTTATAAAGCAAGAGATCCGAAGCTTGAGAAATATTTAGACACGGTCCGAAGGATTGAGGCTTCCTTTGAAGGGTTTTCTGTTAAAAATATTCCTCGAGGAGAAAATGAACATGCTGATTTATTAGCCAAGTCAGCGGCACAGGGGCTGCCCTTACCTTCGGAAGTATTTTTTGAAACAATGAAAGCACCTTCGGTCGAACTTCTTGAAAGAGCAGTCCTCAACATATCTCATGTCTATAGTGAAGACTGGAGAACTGAGATCATCTCTTTCCTTCAGGGTAACTTTCTTTCAGATGACGAAGCTTATAACAGGAGGATAGAGGCAAGAGCTCGACCATATGTTATAATAGAAGGGGAGCTGTACAAGCATGGAGTCTGTGCTCCATTACTCAAGTGTTTATCCAGAGCCGAAGGTATAGGATTGATGAAGGAAATACACGCAGGCCTGTGTGGATCTCACATTGGATCTAGGCCTTTGCTTGGAAAAGTTTTTCGTCAAGGATTTTATTGGCCAAAAGCAGCTTCGGATGCAGCGGAATTAGTCCAAAAGTGCGAAGGTTGTCAGAAATGTGCAAGAGATCAAAAACAACCTTCGTCTCTAACCCAGTTAATACAACCCACTTGGCCGTTGCAAAGGTGGGGCCTTGATTTGTTAGGTCCGTTACCACCAGCACAAGGGAACTTAAGATATGTTGTAGTGGCAGTGGAATATTTTTCTAAATGGATTGAGGCAAAGCCTTTAGCCACAATAACTTCTGTCACTATTCAAAAGTTTTTCTGGCAAAATATTGTTTGTCGTTTCAGAGTGCCGAAGGCTATTACTGTGGATAATGGAACGCAGTTTGATTCAGAAGCTTTCAGAGAGTTTTGTGAACAAATTGGCACGAAGATCCATTTTGCACCAGTTCGGCACCCGGAGTCAAATGGACTTGTTGAAAGGGCTAATGGCATCATAATGACAGGAGTAATGAAGTTAATCTTCAATCAGCCTAGGGGAAAGTGGCCAGACGAATTAATCAAAGTGGTGTGGAGCCACAACACAACAATATCAAGATCAACAGGTTTTACACCATTCAAACTATTGTTTGGTGACGAAGCAATAACTCCGGAAGAAGCCAAAGCAGGATCAATAAGAATAGTAGCTTCGACAGAAAACGAAGCTGAAGCTGATTACTCTGTGGAAAAGGATGCTATAGAGGGGATCAGGCTTCAAGCTGTGGAAAACATCAACAAATACCAAGCTGAAACAATAAAATGGCGTGATAGAAAGGTTCGGCTAAAGAACATTGAACCAGGACATTTGGTGCTTCGAAGAGTAGCCAACCCAGAGACAGTAGGCAAGTTACAGCTGAAATGGGAGGGACCTTTTCTGGTAGTATCTTCGTCAAGACCTGGTTCCTACAGATTGAAGGATATGGACGGCAACGACATTCCTAGATCATGGAATGCGGATGAGCTTCGGCGATATTATGTTTAGTGTGATGTAATTTTTTCTATTCTTTTTTGTGGTACCCTTTTCCTTTCCAAAGGGGAAGAAAGGTTTTTAATGGGGCCACAACATGTAATTTTTCTTTTTCTTATTTCAATTCTATAAGAGCGATATCCCCTAAAGATGTAAATGTAAAAGCTGAGAACGCACCATCGAGTGCAAAGGAAAAAGAAAAGAAAACAGGGAGAAGCTCAAAAGTCGTTCCTAAGGGAATGCAGAGCTTGCAGCGAAAAATAAACGCTGATTCCGCCGAAAGTAAAAGGCGAAGAAGCTCCTAAGGGAGGCTTGCAGCGAAAAATAAACGATGATTCCGCCGAAAGTAAAAGGCGAAGAAGCTCCTAAGGGAACCTTACAGCGAAAAGTCAGCGCTGATACACCGAAAAGTAAATGGTGAAACCGAAATATAAACGGCAAAAAGATTTGAGTCATTCCCAAGGGAATGAAGGCTATGACTATGGTTTCGAATATACATTTGGATATTCATTTGCACGATACATTACATCATGACATTTGTATTCATAAACATTCATTTAGACATATATAGGATCATTATCATCATATCATACAGAAAAGGCAGATGCTTCGGCTATGAGGAAAAAACTTCGGAGAAAGAGGAAATTCTCATGCTTCGTTGTGTACGAAAAGAAGGGAAGGTGTTTTTCGTCTTCGGCTCAAAAATAAAATTTCGTCCACAGCAAAGCAGATCGTACACGGATAAAGGGGAAAAGATATATTACAAGGTATGCACAAATTTACATAAGTTTCTTTACAATTATATTACAAAAATTTCTCTAGAATCTTTTGCAGAAAAGTCCTTCGGAGAATCTGTTAAGCTTCAGCTTGTCATTCTTCAGCTTCATCATCCTGCACATATTAAAACGGAATGAGAAAGGTGCAGAATTCAAGGAGAAGGTAAAAGTAACAAGTATAAGTTTCTCACTGGCTTAAGGTGGCTTCGAGCTTCGTCACCAGCCATTTTTCGCCCGCCGTTGATCCAAATATGGGTCATAAACCTGTTTGCTATGCTTCGGGCTAGGCTTGGGATGTCAACCAAATCTGCCGGTGACAAACTGAAGTTTGGCCTATTTACAATCTTCTCGTGTGTGCAGCCAGCCTTCAGGAAAGCGGTAGTCGTGCCTCGAGAAGCTAGCAGGGCGCAGAAATCAGCATGCCCAGCAATAACTTCGTCAAGTGCATCAACTTCCCCCTCCATGTATTCCAAGGTGCTTGGCAGGTTTTCAGCTGAAGGTGTAAACTTATCAGAGCTGGCTCCAATTGAGTGAAACACATCCTTCAGACGCTGCACACATCGGCTGCCGAAATCTAAGCATTTCTCCTGAAGCTCCTTCAATGATTTTTGCAAATTCGAATTCTTCTCGATTTCGGTCTTGAGACTTGTTTCGAGATTCTTCTTTTCCTGCCCAGATTTTTCTGACTTTATAAGTAATTCATTGTTTAATTTGTCATTTTCAGCTTGGGCCTCAGCTAGTGAACCTTCCATAGAATGAATAACGAAGTCTTTCTTTTCCAAGGCAGCTTCGTGTTCTTTAACTTTGATTTCAAGGTCTTGAATGACGAAGTCCTTTTTCTTCAGAGCAGCTTCATAATTTTCGACTTTGTCTTCTAGATCTTTGATGATAGCTTTGTTTTTCTCCTCTTCAAGATCTTGTTGCATTCTCAGCACTTTACTTAGTAGTATACTCTGCCAAAACAACCTTCGTTAGAAAACATATTAATTCAAAAAAAAGTTGAGTTTTTACCTTGAAATTAGCATAGAGCAGGCTACCGGCAATATGTTGTCGCTGGTACCTGCAGAGGTCCGCCTCTATCTTCGGTAGGCCAACACTTTTTGAGAAAGTTCTAACAACCTTGGCCTCGGTGCGATTCTGAAGGCATCTTAGCTTCCCTTCATTCACTCCACCAAATAGCAGAGACCCTGGTTTGTATTCGCAGGATATAGCATATTTCTTTAGCTCGTCTTTTTCAGCGTCTGTTAACTCTTGTCCAAGTATATCTTGAAAATTAAAATTTTCTTCTTCCAAAGTGTTTTCAATCTGCTCTTTTCCTTTTTCAGTTGTCATGTTCACCGCAACCGCAGCAGCTTCTTCTTCAGCCATTCTCAGAAGTATATTGTCAATATCGCCAAGTGTGGTTTCTAGATTAGGATCTTCGGTGATCCCGGTTTCGGCTCCGGTGGCTTCGACTTCAGTGGTTGCCCTGGTAGATTCGGCTCCGGTGGCTTCGGCTCCGGTAGCTTCGACTCCGGTGGTTTCGGCTCCGGTGGCTGTGGTTTCGGCAGTGACAATTTTTGACGCCGACGTCGGTGGCGGTGTCTGATGAATGACATCGGCCACTTGGATAATTCTTCGTTTTTTTGGCTTTGCGGGACTTTCTGTTGCCGAAGCTTCTTTGTCCTTCTGAAAAAACTTCGTCAGTTCTGGCGCTAGCGGACTTAGCCTGGTAGGCAAAGGTTCAGTCATTACCTTCAGAATCTCTTCCACTTCGGCAGCAGAAGGTGTTGCAGGAGCTTCCTCCTCTTGGGCCAACGTCTTTGGTTTTGGGGATGCAGCTTTCCTTTTCTTCAGAGCAGCTATCTTCGGCTCAGGGCTCAGTTTTTTAGAAATTTTCTTGTCCTGTTTAGCCAATTTGGTGCCTTCTTTGTCAAGGGCGCTGGCAATTCTCTTTCTCTTCGGGCCTTCGGCATCTCCGCCCAGTTGCTCATAGTCAGGGTAATCAAAATTCAAGGCATCCAGCACACGATTCAATCTTCGTTTCGGACGTGTGCCGAAGGCTGCAGTCATTAATTGATCTTCTTTCTTAGAGTAATTGCCGAGGATCTCGTTGCACATAATTTCAATGGTGGTCAACCACTCTTGGCAGGGTGCTTTAAAATGTTTCTTAAACTTGTAGTGATAAGGCAATCGAACAAGTTCCCCCTTCTTCTTTTCTCCTTCTAGCTTCGACATCTCCCACTCCCTCAGTGTTGGGAACACCTTAAAAGCCAAAAATTCCTGCACTAGGTCTCTAGTGCCAATATGATCTGAAATCACTCGAAATTCAGCCAAAGCAGTCTGACTCGGGCTTCCCATTATCATGTTGCATCGGGGCCTCGTCTCTCCGAAGGATAATTCTAGCGGGCTCTGGACCAGTTTATCTTCATCTTCATCAACTTTAACATAAAACCATTCAGACTTCCATCCGGCTGGCCATTTGCTTCGGTAGCTTATTACTGGAAACTTCGAAGTCTTACGATAAGCGAAGTTGTAACAGCCAAAATTCTCGTGCAGACCATCTCCTCTGGCTTTAGTCTGATAGTGTAGTTCATGAACTCGGCAGAAACCTTCACCGAACGGTTCCACTCCCTGGCTACGAAGGGCCCAAATGTAAACACTTAATCTAACAATAGCATTGGGGGTCAGCTGATGAAGGTAAATCCCAAACTTCTTCAGTACAATAGCAATCATCCTGTTCAGGGGGAACCTTAGACCAGCTTTAAGAAAACTTTTGAAGACTACTACCTCGTCCTTTCTTGGCTTTGGGATAGTTTCCTCTCCACCAAAACGAATTAATTCCTTCTTGGCCTCACTAAAATAACCCATTTTCACCATTTTAGGAAGATCAGCTTCAGAAATTGTGGACTTTCCAAAGTCCAAATGACTAGGTTTACTTGGCATCCCGCAGTTGTACTCATCTTCAGAACCAGCTTCTTCAACATCAGCTTGTGTTGCTTCGGCAGCAGGTGTGTCCTCTGATGAAACCAGCCCAGAACGTCTCGTTGCTTCGGAAATCGGAACAGTTTCAGCGGCTTCGGTCTTATCTCCATCACGCTCAACCCTAGCAGTGGAACGTACTCTCACCATTTGATTTTAAATTTTATGAAAATTCCTTGGAAATTAATAACCTTTTTTCCGAGGCTCTTCTCGTGACGAAGCAGAATCCAAACTGGAGCTTCGTTTGAATGCAAAAGTCAAGCTTCGGCTATGGTTAAATTTTTGGCAGCAAAAACAGTGCAATAGCAATGAATGCTGTGGTAACTTCACACCTACCTGTCTGTTTATATAGTGCTGCAGGTAAGAAGGTGAATCGTCAAGATTTTTACACCGGACAAACAGTCGCTCGCACCCACTGAACGGTGGGCCGCAAAAACCGAGAAAGTGAACCTGCATGGTGGGACCGTTCCGCGCTCGAAAACTGTATCGTTTCTCAGCAACGAGCTTAGGGAAGGTGTTTTTCGGACCTTCGGCTCCCCGAAGCCTAAGAGACTTTTTTCACGGATCAAGCTCATTACGAAAAACGATCTAGCACCGCGAAGGGGCTACTGTTGGGACCATGCTTCGTCGCCGAAGGTCCTGCAGGGAGAAACAGCTTCGGCAAAAGCTGCTTATACGTGATGCCGAAGCTACCACTCATGAAGCTTCGGTGTTATAGCGTATCCGAAGATGAAGGATCGAACCGACTTAAAGATGGAATGACCTTTTAGTCCATAAGGGTCTGAGTCATTGTTGTAAACTTTTATAAGGGGTATGATTGTAATTCCTTACAGGCTGTGTCCTGTGCCTATAAATAGTGAACAGTATTCCTTTACTGTTCACGCGATCCTGTAATTGCAAACACATTGCCCGGGAATTATTATTTTCTGCCAAGGCGAAGGTATAAATGTACCTAAACATTATGTTTTGATATTTAGGTTCATATAATAAAATATGTGAATAATGTTATCTATTTTTGGTACATCTTTCTTTAATGTTTCATGTTTTATTTTTTATTTCATTTTATTTTGTAATTCTGATCACGAAGGTGTAACCTTCGCGATATTCTATTCATGGCCTTCGTCCGAAGTTCATTAAACCCTTGGGGGAGATAATGCTTCAGCGGATGAAGGACATTAATATTTAACATTTTATGTTGCCTTGTTCTTAATTCATAGCATTTGAGAACAAGTCCCCAACAGTGCTACTGTTCATCTATTTATAGGCACGGGACACAGTCCGAGTAAAAGTACATTTATGTCCTCGATATTCACTTATGATTGTAATATAAGTCATTAAGGACTAAGTAGTCTTTTTCCCCTTCAGTCAGCATCATCATCATACTTCATCTCCATTACAGGCCAAAGCTATCAATCTAGCGATAGCTTCGACGTTTATTCTTATCATCCTTAGATCATATCTTCATCTCGTATGCCTTCATCATGAGGAAAAGACTTGCATCCTAAAGACGAAGCTCCCTGTAATAGCTTATGCTGAAAACAAATGGTTAATTACGTTTTTGAGGACCTTCGGAAGAGGAAGGCCCCTAAAAATTCCTAAGCCAAGTCGACGACACCGCTCCTCAATGACCCTATCTACAAGACTAAATGTTGATTCTGAACTCATAGTAGAGACAGGAACTGAAATGATATCTTTAGCTAGGATTGAAAGCACAGGATAAGTGAGTTTATGGTCATGCCACCAATCTAGGAGATTGAGTTCATCATCAAACTTCTGAACATTGTCACTATCTAGATAAGCAGCTAGTTCAAAACTAGAAATACCATGAGTGCTTGTTGCATGAAGTAAAGCACTAGCAGATGTTCTTCTTGAAAGTTCAGGACCCATGGAAGAACTGGCACTGGCACCAAAGGCACCCAGACCAGCACCCAGTGCCATTGAAGAACTGCTACCAATGCCATCTGCACCAAACACCAAATCCCAAGCATATTTGCTCTTACCTTCACCAGGGGTAGCATTTGAAGTCCTCTGCAAACTAACATAACCAAATTTGTCATCAATGATATGGCAGTTCTAAAATATTCAAGATAAGGTTTTGGTTCCACAAATGTGGCATGCATAACAAGGTTAATGATATGGCATGCACATCGTTGATGCAATAACAAAGGACCAACATAAGCAGATAGCAAAGGTGTAAGATGGTCCATTGCCCTAGTGTTAGGAGATGCATTATCCAAGGTAATGGAAAAAACTTTTCACTCAATTCATATTCATTAACAACAACATAAATCCTCTCTGCAATGTTGTTGCCAGAGTGGGAACAATCAATGAGACGCATAGTAAGAATCCTTTTTTCTAACTGCCAATCAGAGTTAACAAAATGTGCAACAACAGATAAATAATCTTCTTTAGCATTGCCACTCTAAATATCAGAAATTAAAGCAACAGAAGTAACATATTTCAATTTTTCAGCAACTATAGCATGTCTTTCTTTAAAATACTTTTCCATATCTCTAGTTGTAGTTTGTGTAGAAACATTGCAATGCCTAGGATTATGGGCAGTTTTAATGTAGTCATCAAATGCATCACAATCAACAAAGCATAATGGAAGGTCCAACCTAGCAATCAAACGACATAACTGAACACGAGCAACTTCAGCACTATATTCCCAACGAAAACACTACCATCTGTATTATATCTAAGCATAGATTGGTTCCCAGTTCGGCCATGGAACCGTTTACATTTTCCCTATGCCGAGACAAATGACTAGTGCCAATGGTAGAATGGGCAACATGTTCTTTCTTGCAGAAATGACATCTAGCTCCTACTCTTACCTAAACACCATTTTCAGTGGCGAAAATCTTATCCATGTCCTCCGAGACATTGGACGTGCATTTCCTCTTCCTACCTGTGCTTGTCGTAGTGGAGGCAGTAGCATTAGCAGCACCACTGCTATCTGGGAGAGCCTTGCCCTCGGCAGCGACATTGTCGTCGCCGAGGTTGATGGTAGGGGTAGGGGTAGGGGTAGAGGCAGTGGAACCAAAGAGATCCTCCAGACCATCGTGCACGTCGTCCACATCGTCTGGGATTTGATCCATCAACACCAGTTCATGATTAATGGAGGTCGGATCATACCGATGCTCCATCGCCGGCACCTGGTCCCTCATGGCCACTGCCTGCAAGTAGATCATGACAGGGATTAGGGTTAAAGAAGCAAAGACGAAGGGGATTAGGGTTTAGGGTTTAGCGAGTTCATACCTTAGCCGAAGGCCGGAGCACCAGTTCCGTCGGTGATTACCAAGAACAACGTAGATCAGGACAGAGAAGATCCAACGATGGAGGAGACACCAATGCACTGACGACGGTAGATCTAAGGACACAGAGACAGAGCGAGATAGAAGAACAGAGAGGCTATGAGCACAAACACACGATATATATGGCCAAATAGGTAGTTGGTTGTGACCCAGTCCACCGAAGAAAGAAGAGGTGTAAAGCTTTACCTTACCAGATCAGATCTAGAGGCGGAGGCGAGGCAGATCCGCAGACCACCGGAGATGGAGAGGACAGAGGAGAGGCAGATCCACAAATCCAGTACATCGGAGTCCATAGAAGAGGAGGGGGAAGCACCAGGGAATGGGGATACCGACGACGTACCGAGGACGAAGCATCCAGGAAGCACGGCGCCCGACGGCCGACGCCTCGACGTCGATGGAGCTGGGTGCCTCTGTGCTTCGTTGAGGCCGTGAGGGGGGTGGACGGGCGACGGGGCGAGGCCGCGAGCGCGAGGGAGACGGGGGGAGGGGAGAGCAGAGGGCAGAGGGGACGAGGGGGCGTCTGGCGGTCGGGGTCGTGTGAGTGTGGGCGAGGGGGCGCGGTCGCATGGTGAGTGGGGTTAGGTTAGACTTATAATGTAATCGTGTCAATCGTGCTTGCCGTTGTAGTCGGGCCGTACCGGGCCGGGCCGACACGGCGTGCCTGGATCACGGCCCAAACTCGGCACCGACGTAGTGTCGGGCTGGCACCAGTCCATTTACCATTAGACCGTGTCGGGCTTAGGCACGATGAAACGTGCCGGGCCTCCGGCCGGCCGACTGACGCGCCCCATCTGGCCATCTCTAGGGGCGAGGTGCTGCCATGCGCCCATTCAAGGCCATCGCCGGCGCCCGCAGCATCGCCTCGCCAACGACTTTAAACCTTGCTGCAGAAGGCAATACCCGGGGCGAGGCGAGGTGCCGCCATGCGCCCATTCAAGCCTATCTCCGGCGCCCGCAGCATCGCCTCGCGCCTCGCCAGCGCCTCCACGCCGGCGGACGTGTGCATGGTCAAGACGGGCTTGGATCCAGCCCCCTACCGCCTCGAACTCCACTTCAAATACCTCGTCTCCTCCGGCCGCCTCGCGGCCGCCGGCAAGTTGCTCGACCAGATGCCCGAGAAGAACACCCTCTATTTCAGATTCCTCTACCGCCTCGAACACCACCTCAACTACCTCGCCACCTCCGGCCGCCTCGCGGTCGCGGCCGCCCGCAAGGTGCTCGACCAGATTCCCGAGAAGAACACCCTCTATCTCACATTCCTCAACTCCATTATCTTGGGATACTCCAGGTCCTGCGACCTCGCCGCCGCCAAGGCCCTATTCAGTGCCGCGGCTCACCGCAACGCCAAGACCTGGACAATCATGATGAGCACGCCCCCCGCGGATGGCCGTGGCTCCGATGCCGTATCACTCTTCCGAGACATGCTCAGGGAGGGCGACGCGCCCGACCACGTCACCATCACCACCGTGCTCAACGCGCCTGGCTGCAATGTCGCGCCGCTCCATCTCGTGGTCACCAAGCTCGCCTTTGACACCAACGTTGTCGTATGTAACACACTGCTAGATGCGTATTGCAAGCAAGGATTCATTGCTGCTGCTCGGAGAGTCTTCCTGGAGATGCCACACAGGGACACGATCACGTATAATGTCATGATAACGGGCTGCTCTAGGGAGGGGCTGTACAGTGAGGCACTAGAGCTATTTGCTGCTATGCGACGTGAGAGCGTTAACACTAGCCACTTCACGTTCTCAAGTTTGCTAACAGTAGCGACAGGTATGGTCGATCTCTACCTTGGGCGTCAGATCCATGGTCTCTTTGTCAGGGCCAACCCATCACATAACGTCTTTGTCAATAATGCATTGCTTGATTTTTACTCGAAATGTGACTGTCTTGGTGACCTGGAGCAGTTGTTTGATGAGATGCCACAGCGGGACAATATTTCATACAATGTGATGATCTCTGCCTATTCTTGGAACCAATGTAGTGGCATGGCTTTGCAGCTGTTCAGGGAAATGCAGACACTCAGTTTTGACAGGCATACATTACCATTTGCTAGCTTGCTCAGTGTCGCTGGGGCATTGCCTGACATTAAGATCGGGAGACAAATACATGCACAATTAATCCTTCTTGGCCTTACTTTGGAGGATTTCATGGGAAATGCCCTGATTGACATGTACTCAAAATGTGGTATGCTAGATGCTGCAAAGACTATTTTTGCAAACAAAAGTGACAAAACTGCCATTTCCTGGACCGCTTTGATAACTGGGTGTGTCCAGAATGGGCAGCATGAGGAAGCATTGCAACTATTCTGTAACATGAGAAGAGCTGGTCTAAGTCCTGATAGGGCGACATGTTCTAGCATCATAAAGTCTTCCTCAAGCCTGGGAGTGATTGGGATAGGAAGGCAATTGCATGCTTACCTCACAACATCAGGGCACATGTCCAGTGTGTTCTCAGGCAGTGCCCTTCTTGATATGTATGCAAAATGTGGCTGTTTGGATGAAGCCATCAGAACATTTAATGAGATGCCCGAGAAGAATTCCATCACGTGGAATGCTGTAATTTCAGCATATGCGCAATATGGACAGGCAAAGAATGCCATCAGGATGTTTGACAGCATGCTTCACTGTGGTTTTTGTCCAGATCCAGTCACTTTCTTGAGTGTGCTAGCAGCCTGTAGTCACAATGGTCTTGCGGAAGAATGCATGAAATACTTTGACTTGATGAGATATTACAATAGCATGTCACCCTGGAAGGAACACTATTCTTGTGTTATTGATGCCTTGGGTCGGGCAGGCTGTTTCGATAAAATTCAGAAAGTGTTAGATGAGATGCCATTTGAGGCTGATCCAGTAATATGGAGCTCCATTCTTCACTCGTGCAGGATCTATGGAAACCAGGATTTAGCTACAGTGGCTGCTGAAAACTTGTTCACTATGGTTCCCACAGACGCGACTGCCTATGTCATATTGTCCAACATATATGCTAAAGCTGGTAATTGGGAAGGTGCTGCGCGTGTGAAAAAGATTATGAGAGATAGAGGAGTTAGGAAAGAGTCGGGTAACAGTTGGGTTGAAATCAAGCAAAAGATCTACATGTTTTCTTCTAATGATCACACCAACCCAATGATAGATGAGATTAAAGAAGAGCTTGAGAGGTTGTACGAAGAGATGGATAAACAAGGCTATGAGCCCGATACTAGCTGTGCCTTGCATATGGTGGATAATAAGCAAAAGTTGGAGTCACTAAAATACCACAGTGAGAGATTGGCCATCGCTTTTGCCCTGATCAATACCCCACCAGGGACGCCAATTACGGTTATGAAGAACTTGAGTGCCTGCCTAGATTGTCATGCTGCCATCAAGATGATATCGAAGATTGTGAACAGAGACATTATTGTAAGAGACTCACGCAGGTTTCACCATTTCAAGGATGGGTTTTGCTCTTGCGGAGATTACTGGTAGGAACTTGGTTGGCTGCCTAGTTAGATGAACAAACAATTAAAAGTTACACACTGAAGGTGAACAAGAACACATGTTTCAGGTATAGTGTATGTAATGTACTAACGATAAACTGAACATAATGCTGTTCTTCGCATTACCATTATGGTGCAATGTTGTTAGTGGTATTTAAGTTCCTCAGTTTTATTTTTGGGGACAAAAATCAATTGTTTTCTATTGCTTCCATGTCGACCGGCAATGGAGGAGTGGACGGGAATCTGAGATCCATATCCCTTTTGCCATGTCCAGTTGGGTGCCAGTGACTTCGGCAGTTTTCCTCACACTCTGGTGTTCCCTATCACCGTGCGGGTGTGCCGTTCAGATGCGATCTTGGACAGGAGGCCCTCGCCTCCGCCGCCGCCACCCTTTTCCGGCGACGATCGCGAGCAGAACCACGGCAAGCGGCGGCGGGATCAACATTCAATTCCTACGGTGCCTGGACGCAGGCCAGTGCACGCGCGTCTCGGGCCATGCGTCCGGGCCGACTCTGCGCCTGGGGGAACATGTGAAACGATCGCGCTCCCGGTCCCCTTGGGGGCAGAGAGCACCGCTTCGGCTTCTCCACCCCCGGTGCGCCTCGGGCCTTGTGGTGGAGCCGGCTCTGCGCCTGGATGGACAGTTGGGACGATCAGTGCCCCGGGCCCCTTGAGCGCTGAGGTTGCAGTGGGGGCTGAGGAAGCCGCTTCGGGCTCTACAATTCCGACGCCAGCCCCTTCGGTTTCTCCCCCAACGGCGCTCGTCACTTCGGTTATAGCCCCAAGAGCCGCCAATGCTTTAACAACCGGCTCTCTATCTGAAGATCCTGGGCCCGCCTCAATAATTGGTGCAATTTCCTCTGGTCTATTGGATTCTGAGAGGCCAATTCTGCATGACACCTCATTTAATGTGGCGGCTTTTGAGGAGGCTGGCGGTTATCAGAGGTTAGGCCAGGGCCCAGAAAGTCTTTGTGCTGATGCTTCAGGACGGGCCTCTGTGCCATTTTCTCATGTCCCGCATGTCCCGGATGTTCCTGCTGATAATGCTGCACAAGTCAGGAATCCCTGGGATATTATCAAATACTCACTGCAAGCAAAACCACCATGCTTTAAGGTGTACTCTAGAAGAAGAGATACCGTGCCTGTGCAATCCCAGGAAGTGAGCTCGCCATCCCCGACCCCCTTGCAAGAATTCAGTCAGCACATTTCTAAAGCCATTAATGGTTTGCTGAGTCCTCCGCCAATCCCCAAACGCAGAAAGAAGACCCTACTAAGAAATTTCAGGCCTAGGAGATCCAGGAGGGTGGCCAAGTTTCCACCTGAGCTAGGATCCGAAGCAGCAGCCTCTGTCTGCAAGAAATTGGGATTCTGTGATGATCATGGCATTATCACTCTGGAAGATGCTAGCAAATATGTTGTCTTATTCAATTCACCACTCTCCAGGGAGCACATCGCTGCCTTGGCAGCGCTGTTCGGATGGGATACATCTGAGCTCGCATAAGCTTGGGTCTATTCGTCTGGTCGTGTTTTTCTTTCTCAATGGACCAGTGCAACTTCCTAATTTGGAATGTGAGAGGATTGAACAGTAGGGCTAGGAAAGATAATGTCAAGACCCTAGTCCTGGACATCAAACCATCACTTGTCTGTTTGCAAGAAACCAAAATGAGCACCATCTCTGATTTTGATATTTTGTCAATTCTTGGTACTGGTTATAGTAATTTTGTTTTCAGCCCCGCACAGGGGACAAGAGGGGGCATTTTAGTGGCTTGGAGAGATGGAGTTTTCACCCACAACAGTCATGTAATCAGAGAGTACTCGGTCTCTATTCAACTGCAGATGGCTTCAGGCCCACTTTGGTGGTTCACAGGGGTTTACGGGCCACACCAAGATAATCTTAAACAGGCTTTTCTACAAGAGTTAAGTGAAGTCAGGGCAGGTTGTGATGGACCATGGATCTTGGCAGGTGATTTTAATCAGATATGCAGGTCTGAGGACAAGAACAACCCTTGTATCAACAGGGCCCTGTTGAGAAGATTCAGAAGGTGGATAGAGGATTTGGAGCTGAAGGAAATTCCTTTGATAGGAAGGAGATACACTTGGTCCAACCAAAGACAGGCTCCCACTCTTGTTAAATTAGACCACGTATTCTGTACCTCGAGCTGGGAAGAGATGTTTCCAGCTTCTACTTTATTTAGCAAGGCCTCAGAAGATTCTGATCATTGCCCTTTGATTTTAAAGATGATAGAAGAAGAAGGTAAGGCAAGAAGGCGATTTCATTTTGAGAGCTTCTGGACCAAAATGTCAGGCTTTCATGAGGTGGTGGCAAATTCCTGGAACCAGCCACTTCATAATTGCGGGCATCTGGAGAGGATCTCTCTAAAGCTCAAGAGGCTAACAAGAGCACTGCGGTCTTGGGGGCACAAAACAGTGGGCAACTTTAAATACCAACTGGGCTTAGCAAGGGAGATTTTACACAGACTGGAAATGGCTCAAGACAGCAGGGTATTATCTCCAGATGAATTATGGCTGTTAAGAAAGCTCAAGCATCAGTGCCTGGTCCTTGCTTCCCTGGAAAGAACGGTTGCAAGACTCAGATCTAGAGTTTAGTATCTAAAAGAGGGAGATGCCAACACCTCTTTCTTTCATTTGCAGGCCTGCTTCCGCAAGAAGAGAAATCATATCTTCAGCTTACTGGATGAGGAAAGAGTGGTCACATCTCATGAGCAAAAACAAGAGGTGCTGCATAATTTCTACTCTAATTTGTTGGGGTATGCCCCCTAGAGGAGGTTAACTTTGAGATTAGAAGAGTGTCACAGAGCTCCAATTGATTTATCTGCTCTTGAGCTTCCCTTTACAGAAGAAGAAGTTTGGGATGCCATTGCCAGTCTTCCTTCAGATAAAGCGCCTGGGCCAGATGGATACACAGGGAAATTCTATAAAACTTGTTGGCCTATACTTAAGGCAGATTTGATGGCCGCCCTTGCTGCCCTTCACCTTGGGAATTCTCAGAATTTGGGGCCTCTAAACACAGCATATATTACTTTGATCCCTAAGAAGACAGGAGCCATGTCTGCTGGTGATTACAGGCCCATCAGCCTCATCCACAGCTTTGCAAAACTCTCCACGAAGATCCTTGCTAACAGGCTTGCTCCTCTTCTCAACAAGATGGTAGAGACTAATCAGAGTGCTTTTGTTAGAGGCAGATCCATTCATGACAATTATATGTTGGTTCAGCACTCAATTAAATCCCTACACAGGAAAAAAGTGGCCAGCCTTTTTCTGAAATTAGATTTAACAAAGGCATTTGATTCTGTTTCCTGGGCTTTCCTTCTTGAGGTGTTGACCCACCTTGGCTTTGGTATTAAGTGGAGGAATCTTGTCTCCAACCTTCTGGCCACTTCATCAACTCAAATTTTATTAAATGGGTTTCCAGGGGAACAGATCAGGCATCGCAGAGGCTTGAGGCAAGGGGACCCCCTCTCCCCAATGCTCTTTGTCCTGGTGATGGATGTCCTCAGCAGCCTTTTCAAAGTGGCAGAAGAAAAAGAATTATTGGCCAGTCTGGACAGTGCCATTGTGAAGTCTAGATTATCTCTTTATGCAGATGATGTAGTGCTGTTTGTCAAGCCCAGGGAGGAAGATCTAAACTGTGTCAAACTCATTCTTGACTGTTTTGGTGAAGCTTCTGGCCTTGTAGCTAATTTGCACAAGAGTTGTGCCATCCCAATAAGATGTGAAGTGGAATTGCTGCATGAAGGGTGTAACATTCTGCAATGCACCCCTTCTTCCTTCCCTTGCACTTACTTGGGGCTGCCTATCTCAGATAAGAAGCTTAGCAGGAATATTTTGATGAACTGGGTTGACAAGATTGCAGATAGGCTACCAAACTGGAAAGCTAGGCTCCTCAACTTTGCTGGAAGGACAGCCCTTGTGCGCTTTGTACTTTCAGCCATCCCAGTTTACCTTTTCCTTGCTATGAATGTCCCTAAGTGGGTGATTAACAAAATTGATAAAATCAGAAAAGGATTTGTGTGGAGAGGGAGAAAAGAGGTTAATGGCGACAGCTGCCTTGTGGCCTGGGATTCAGTCACAAGACCTTTGAAGTATGGTGGGCTTGGGATTCCTAATTTACAACACATGTGTTGGGCTCTCCAAACCAAATGGTTGTGGCTTCAAAAAACAGATCAGAGCAGACCTTGGCATGGCTTGACTATTCCCATTCAGCAACCTGTTAAAGATCTATTTGCAGCATCCCTGATTTCCCATGTGGGAAATGGCTCTAATACCTTATTCTGGACAGATAAGTGGCTTAATGGATGCTCCATCAGAGACCTTGCTCCAGAAGTGGCGTCCAAGGTGTCTAAACGAGCTCTTACCTCATTGACAGTGAGTCAGGCTCTTGTGAACAGGCAATGGATAGCTCATATCAAAACCCCCCTTTCCTTGATTGGAATTCAACAATTTCTTCTCTTATGGGATACTTTAGGGGAAGTGCAGCTTTCTCAGGAGGAAGACCGCCCATGTTTGGAGGCACGAGGCATCAGGGCTGTTCTCTTCTAAATCCTGCTACAAAGTCCTTCTCTTTGGTTCTACTGTTTTTGAGCCTTGGAAGAGATTATGGAAGACCTGGGCTCCTCCTAAATGCAAATTCTTCCTTTGGTTGGCAATAAGGAACAAATGTTGGACAGCCGACAGATTACAGTTGAGGGGAATGCCACACCCAGATGTTTGCCCCATGTGTGATCAGGCCCAAGAGACAATTCAGCACCTCCTTACTGCGTGCATTTTTGCACGGCAATTTTGGCACACAATTCTTGCTGCTATTGGCTTGGGGCACCTCACTCCAACAGCTGATGAAGAGAATTTTGCAGACTGGTGGGGAAAGGCAAGCCATAAGGTTGTCAAGACCAGAAAAAAGGGGCTTAACTCTCTGATCATCCTGGGGGCTTGGTGTCTATGGCTTCAGAGAAACAGAGCAGTTTTTCATGGGGAGTCACCCTCATTACCCAGGATTTTCCGGTGTTTCTCGGATGAGTACGTTTGCTGGGTAATGGCAGGAGCTAAGGAGTTTGGGAGCTTGGGCTCAGTTGCTGCCCTGGGCGTGGTCGGGTCAAGTTTCAGCAACAATCTGTAATCACCTTAGGGTTTATTTGGGTTTTTGGGAGAGTTGCTCTGCAACTTCTCCTCTATTGTAATGTTTTTTTTTTTCCTCTCTAATATATAAGATGCGCAGTTCTCCTGCGGTTTCTTAAAAAAAAACAAAAAAAAACAAGGCTTCATGTATTTAAGGTGTGAAATTGTTCCCATTGTAGTTTCCCAAATTTAACCATACATAATATTTGTTGAACCTGAAATTTCCTGCATTTGTAAATTTCTATTGTCATGTTTCTGTCAAAAGAAGAAAAAACAAATCTCTGGTCACATTGATATCCCTAGTGATTTAACTTTAGTTCCTGCTGAGTTTGACGAACAGCCAAAAGTCGCATTGCGCAGATTCTTAAAATCATGGTTATATAGATTTCTATGCATTTATAGTTGTCATTGTTCAAAATCTGGATACCTTCTTTTTTTTTTAATGTCACTGAAGACGTTTATGGTTTGCACAGAATTGAAGACAAGCCCCGAATCATTTGCTGTTGAAACTTGACTCATAACCGTAGTACTTGGCCTAGTTGTGATTGACGTATTCAAGGCGGAGGAGTAAAAATGACTATATGCTATCAAAGGGTTGTTATCATTCAGCCTGGAGGCCTGACAGGTTAGTGCCTACTGCCTTCAGTCTTGAGGATGCACTTTCAGCTGCGATTGTTTCTCTCTTGCGAAGGATGCGATGATGAGGGAGGTTTTATGTACACTTCTCCTGGTAGCATGACAGTTTATGTTGTGTTTGCTAGTCTTTGTTAGAAGAGAAATGCCAATAAAAGAAAAAAAATCAAAACAAATATGGTCACACAATAGAGTACCTGCATTTATTTCTGAGCATTCCTCCCCCAAGGCATACTAGTACCAGTGTTATTGCCTGAAGGTTTGTTTGGTAGAGCTCTAGTTTCAGTCAAAACAGCTCTAGCAGTAGCTTCTTTGATAAAACATTTTTTTCTGACTTTAGTTTTACTGGCCTAAAAAGTGGGATGTTTAGGGTTAGTTTGGCAACCTTTTTCCAAGAGATTTTCATTTTTCTAAGGACTAGTTTGAGAACTCTATTTTCTAAAGGGATTTTCCAAGGGAAAATAAACTAATTTCTATTGGGAATCTATTGGAAAAATGGGAATCTATCGGGAAAATAGAGTTGCTAAACTAGCGCTTAGTTTAGCAGATATTCCATGGACAGGTGAATCATGGTACCTCCATCAGTGTATTATGGTGCTTTCATCGGAAATTTTAAAAAAGGAAAGGCCTGGAGAAAAATATCTTTGCTTCTTTGGAGGCACTGGTAGTGATTTAAAAATGTGTACTGTAGCGATCTGGTTAGGCAAGGTCTGAACGGCCGCACAGCCGCAGCCTGTTGGGGTCGAGAACTTGAGGTTGAGGCTGCGGCAAAGCTAACCAAGCGGTCTGAGATGGAACACGTCAGTCACAACTCTCAAGATTTTACAGCGTTGCAAGTTGCGACTCCTTTCGCTGTGGACTCGGATTTTTCTTTTCCTTTACTGATGATTGTGAGGAACGAGGGCCAGCAGCCTAGCAGAAATCGGAAAAACGTAGTGGACGCGATACCGTGCTCGCCTACGCTACGCTAGCACTTATTATTGTTGTTATTATTTTATATATATACATACATACATATATGGTAATCTCTTTTTTGCCGTGAAAACTACGCAGAGCAGTAAAATAACCGCAGTTACCAGCTGACCTCCCTCAATTCCTCGGCCATCCGTACGTCTCCGCCTTCGGGGCTTTCTTCTTGGTCTCGTTCCTTGGCTGGACAAAACACCTGTGGCAGCGGCCGCGCTGCTTGCCTCGCCTTGCTCTCGGTTCGTGGGGCATGGCGGCTTCGCCGGCTTGTGCTCCGGGGCTCATCTCCGGCCCCACCCTCCCTCCCCTGCCCGTTGCCTTCCGCTGCTACTGGGCCCAAAAGCCCTCCTCCGCGTCGACCTCCTCCAGGCGCCCGTGCCGCAGGCGGTTCGTTCCCGTTGCAGCTGCCTCCACCCGCACCTCCTCTGCGGCTGCTCGGGGCCTCGACGCCGACGACTTCCGCCACCCGCTGGACAAGCAGGCTAGCTTTCTTCGATTTAACACACTCTTTTTCTTTCTGTCCACGTATAATGTTCGACTGCGCTTGCGGATGATAGATAAAATTCCTGTCTTCTGAAAGAGAACCGCTTTTCTTCTTGTTTCACAGAACACTCTGCTGCTGAGAGCAATTCCCGGGCTCAACGACGTGGGCAAAGCTTTGCTAGGTCGCCCACTCACATAGTTCCTCAGCGTTGCCAGTCCATCTCAACGTAGTATCCTCAACGATTCATTCCTGCCATCTTTTGCTACTGCAGGACCCGTCTCGGAGCAAGTTATGGTACTCCAGAACATTGGAACATCAGTTCTCGTCTCCCCGAACCAGGTCCGATCTGCCAGAACTTATGTTGTTTCCGGACCTTGTAGTTTGTTTGTTTTCTCTATCACCACAGCCTACAAGTTACCGTAATTCAGAGAGCTAATCGTTTGTTTTCGCTCTTCAGCTTCCAGATCTCCACCAACTGCTGGTTGAGGCTGCGAAGCTCTTGAACACCGAAGCTCCTGACTTGTACATAAGGCAGAATCCTGTTCCAAATGCCTACACCTTAGCAATCAACGGCAAAAAACCATTCATTGTCGTTCACACAAGCCTTGTGGAGCTGCTTACTCCAAGGGAATTGCAGGTACTGTTGTTTACTCTAAACGAACTCATCGGCTGGTATTGCCTAGATGAACAATCAAAACAAGAATTATTATTTGCTTACCTACTGTCTGAATGCATTGATTACTCATCATATTGGATTTGTTTCAATTAGGCTGTTTTGGCTCATGAGCTGGGTCACCTCAAGTGCGATCATGGTGTTTGGCTCACTTTTGCCAATATACTCACAATGGGAGCATACACTGTCCCTGGTAGACCATCTGACTACTTAAAATCTCATTAGAAGGGTCGGCTATGTACCTAAATACACTTTATTTGGACTACATCTCATGGTAAGTACATGCACTTTCTTCAGGTTTTGGCATGGTTGCTGGCTTCCTGGAAGAGCAGCTATACAGATGGCTACGAGCTGCAGAGCTGACTTGTGACAGGGCAGCTCTTCTTGTGGTGCAAGATCCGAAGGTACCTTTACTACCTTAAATCTGAAACTACCTCAGTTTTAAAATACAAGATTGATTTGTATTGAACATAAGATCTAGCAGTATAAATAGCGCTATTTTTGTCTTTGCTTTTGCTCTGGAAGTGGATTTTTTGCATGGTCTGGCCACAAATTATATATGACTCCAAGAAAAAGTAGAGGTTTGTGTAGTTTTCAATTCATCTTCCTAGTAACAATCTTTAGTTCATAGAAAGAGCAGCTGTTCTCCAATTTTGAAGAATTGGAGCTGCAGCTTGTAGTTTTAACATATAATGGATACATGCTTACTCTACAAGTTGGTATCATCACTTAATACTAAACTCCTGATTGTCGTGAGGTGGTCATCTCTGTTCTTGGCTGTCTGAAAATAGGAACACCTTGTTGTGTGTTGTAATGCTTATCCTACAAATCTGTCATCACTTGATACTTATTCTTGATTGTCAAGAGGTAGTCATCTCTGTTCTGATGAAATTGGCCGGAGGATGCCCATCTCTTGCCGACAAGCTAAATGTGGATGCCTTCCTGGAGCAAGCTCGTTCGTACGACAAGGCTGCATCGAACCCAGTTGGGTGGTACATCCGGTCAGAACTGTTATCACTTGAACCATGATTCACGATATTATTGTTGTGGAAATGCATATGTGTTTGTGTTGTATGACATTTCTTTCTCAATCTCTTTACATGTTGCAGGAATGCACAAACCAGAGAGCTTTCACACCCTTTGCCTGTGATGCGAGCCAGAGAGATCGATGAGTGGTCAAGAAGCCAGGAGTACAAGACCGTAATGCAAAAAATGTTTCAGATGGGGCTGAACAGAGTATAGTTAGTGGCGACACATACGAAGAGGTCTGTACATGGAATCCATCATGTTTCTTTGCAAGGATTTAGCTTTAGATCATGACTGTCCTTTCCTGTATATCTGATCATGAGTTTGTGATTTTCTCCTGGGTGGCTGGGCACCGTTTTTTTTCCAGGACTGTAGAGTCTGTAGCTTGTGTATGGAAGGGAATGTCTGTATATGGAGAAGGCTGGTGTTTCTGGAAAAAAAACAGATACAAACATAGACATATTGTATATATTTGCAGTTGAATTTAGTCTCCTTGTATATGATATATTTTTTTCTTTTTTGTTACTGTGTAATACTGTAACTAGAATGAATAAAAGTTTGTTTGAGTTTGCCGGATAACTGGAAAGATCGGCATGGTTAGCCTTTCCAAAGTCCCGAGTCCCGTGACAATGTGATGCATAAGAGGCGAGGCTATTATGAATCAGCAAGCTACGGCTAGTATGCTTGTCTAATTGAGGCTGGCAAGAAAATCAAGATAACCTTGGCCATTTGGGTTCCAATCCTCCCAATCAAACAGATTTTGACCTCCGGTTATTCATGAACAAATGAACCTTGCTTGAATTGGCCTAATTTTTGTTGTGTATTTTGGTTCACAATTAGGGGTGACTTGGGAAATTTAAGGATCGAATTTGGATTGGAGACTATTTCTATTTATTTTTAAATTGAAATTTATTTAAGGTCCTATCTTAATGAAGAAGCATTTAGATCGCAATCCATCGTACTACTCACATTTCATTACACTCTACTCACATTTGGATGTACTTTTCGTCCTGCGCATACTAGCGAGAGGGACACACCGCACACGCGGTGGTCGTGTTGTGGTTGGCGTTGGACCAACCGAGTGACGCCCACATCTGCCCGGCGGTCCCCTCCACCCGGGATCCATGTGGACGTATGCGGATGCGGTGAGCAGGTAGCATCCACTGCACTCTGCAGAGGAGGAAGGAAGAGGACCGACAAAGATGGGGATGGCATTGCCATTGCCGCCGGCGTCACAGGTAGGTGAGGCATCTGATGATAGAGAGGGAGAGAGAGACTGGTGCCCTGACTGATTTGATTTGGCTCGATCCGACTCCGATGTAGGGGTTGTTGCGTTCCAGGAGGATGAGCTTCCTCGCTTCGCCGCCGCTGTCGCTCAAGGCAGCCGGTGGAATCAGCATCCCATGCCCGTGGCGATTGGATGGCCGCCGTCCACGAGCAGCCCCAGCCAGTGTTCCTCGACTAGCATCAGTGGTGAATGCGCAGTCACTTATCCTCGATTTCCTTGCCGTCGCACTCGCACCACATATATGCCCGTAGCGCAACGCAACCGGGCGCCCAAAACAAAAAAAAGCTGCGCGCTCTGATCCGAATCGCACTCGCTGGCACGCCGCAGCGAAGCGTGGTGCTGGACATCGAGGGCACGACGAGCCCCATCTCGTTCGTGACGGACGTGCTCTTCCCCTACGCCCGCGACAACGTCCGCACGCACCTGGACGCCACCTACTCCACCCGCGAGACCAAGGACGACATCGCCCTGCTGCGCGCTCAGGTCAGCTTCCCCGTTGTGCATTGCATCGCTCGACAGCCAATGAGCAGATCGAGCTTCTTCTGAGCTTCGCGCCACGACGTCCTTGGTCGTCCTGCTGAAAGGGGCCGGCCGGCCGGAATCTTTGCCCAGGTCGAGCAGGACCTAGCCGAGGGCGTCCCCGGCGCCGTCCCGGTCCCGCCCGACGGCGCCGGCAAGGACCGCGTCGTCGACGCCCTGGTCGCCAACGTGGAGGCCATGATCGCGGCGGATAGGAAGATAACCTCGCTGAAGCAGTTGCAGGTAGGTAGCTACTCTGCCTGCTCCCTGCTGACACTATCGGCAGTCCCTTCACTTGAGTTTCAGGTTATTGAAAGGAAAAATCTGGCCACTCCATGAAGGCATTCACAACACCCTGAGATTTTTTTTTTTTGAAAACTGGCAAGAGAATTGCCTGTTATATTAAAAAGAAGGTGAGAGCCAGCGAGGGCTAAAATATACAAGTACATCATACTAGGGAATGAGACATTAAGTATGGTGACACAAATGTTCCAAAACCAACCCCTCTCCTTCCCCAAAACCTACACCAGCCTTGCTAAGTGTTTTGCTCCTCCTAGAATCCACAGGCGAATTTGCTCCTTAATCATCGCTATAGTCTGTGTCACGGTCTTCTCTTTGTGCTCAAAGATTCGCGAGTTTCTCTCACACCAAATTGTCCAAGACACGAGGATGATGAGGGTTCGCAATCCCTTCACGCTTCTCACTGCGGATGTTGCAAGATTCGACCACCATTGGTGCACCGAATCTACAGGTTGCCAAGAAGAATGGTGGATCTCCGTAATTGCAGCCCAAATACTCAAATCAGCCCAAATATGTCTGGTGAAGCAACATTCAGCAAAAAGATGTAGTCCAGATTCTGGGCATGAGGCGCATAGGACACAGCGCGGATTATGAGGCCATCCCCTTCTTGCCAACCTGTCTGCTGTCCAAACTCTATTTTGAACAGCAAGCCAACTGAAGAATTTGCACTTTGGTGGCGCCCAAGCTTTCCAAATTATACTATTAAAATTCCTGCATGTGGAGCCATAAAATTGCGCTTGGTAGGCTGACTGAGTTGTGTACTGGCCACTCATAGTAAACTTCCACTTGATAAGGTCGGGGGTATTGTGCATTAAGCGAAGCTGATTTACCTCGCACCATAATTGACAATATTCATGTATGTGCGCGGCAGAAAAATCATTGTGATTAAAATGTAGGTCCTGAATCCATCGGTTGTTTGAGAGAGCCTCATGGATGGATCTATTTTTGCCGTTAGAAATGGAGTAGGTCAAAGGGAAGGTGTCTCTAGGTGTCGTACCCCTTAGCCAGGCACTTTCCCAGAACAAAGAAGACTTACCATCCCCCACCCTGACTGAGGTTGCTGCTGCAAACAGTCTCCTGTCCAACATATTGCAAGGTATATCTTTCGTTATCCTCTGAGTATTTAACAGTTTGGCCTCCTGCCACAACCATCTGAGGCGTAAGGCCCGCGAGAAAAAACCAAGGTGCAGAATGCCTAAACCACCGTATTGTTTTGGTCTTGCTGCACAGACCCAGTTGACTTTGCATTTACCGCCGGTTAATCTCTCTGAACCAGCCCAAAGAAATTGCTTACGTTTTGAGTCAATGAAATCCAACACCCTTTGGGGCGGTTTTAGGGCTAGGAGCAGATAGGTGACCTGCGAGGTTAGCACTGCATTGACTAGCGTGAGGCGGCCAGCCGCCGAAAGGTTTTTCCCGCTCCATGTACTCAGCTTTGCAGAGACTTTGTCAATCCATGGCTGGAAGTCCACCCGTTTGAGTCTGTTCATGGACAAAGGTAGTCCAAGGTATTTAAGGGGGAAGGAAGTCCTCGAGGCCGGTAGACCAGATAGAACGTCAGAGAGGTTGAGATGATCTCTCTGAGATGATCTCTCTTCATTCGTTCTACATGAAGGGCCACATCTGGAGGACTGGGTTCGAGTGCCAAGAAATCAAGGGGGTGGTGTTCGACGACGTGCCGCCGGCTCTCGAGAGGTGGCACGCCAGCGGCATCAAGGTCCTTGCTCCACCCCTTCTCACATCTCTCTACATTGCTCATTCTGAAGCACGTTATTTTAGAATTTCGACATCAATCATGTACACTCTGATTCACTCACAAAACCCAACTCAAACTGAGTTTTAGTCGCAGACGTACATCTATTCAAGTGGCAGCAGGGAAGCCCAGAGGCTCATCTTCGGGAACACTACCTACGGCGACCTTAGAAGGCACCTGTGCGGATTTTTTGACGCAACAATTGGGTACGCTGTACATCTAGTATCACACCTTTCCGCTCACTGATGATTCGTATGCGTCACTGTGACTATGGCTGTTAATCTATCCTTTTTGGCCTGGCGCGCGTCTGCAACGAAAGGACCAAGAGAGACGCTCGCAGCTACTATGAGATCTGGCAGACGGTCGGGGTGGACCGGCCGTCTCAGATACTGTTCCTCACGGACGTGTGCCAGGAAGCCACGGCAGCACAGGCTGCAGGTGATCATCTCACCCCGCGCTTTGCCTCGCTGAAAAAGAATGCCACACCACGTCGTTAGGCAACCGTAAGATTCATGTACCAGGAGAACCATGAAATGCAAATAAAACCCAGCATGCAGATATATAATACAGCTGCTTTTCCTCTCGGCATTTTTCCATGTCAGATGGCAATGGTCAAAATGTCAACCTTTCACAAACTCAAGCTGCCATGAACTGTTTAAACTCTTTATTTTCTCTTTTTTTTGCAGGCCTTGAGGTGCTAATATCTATCAGACCTGGAAACGCGCCACTCCCTGCTGAAAACCATGGGTTTGGGACAGTCGAGTCATTTGCTGAAATCTTGACATGAAGGGAGGATGCATCCTCAACATGCATGCATGCTGTGCTATTTAAAGATGGAAACGGATTGAACTAGTTTCAAAAGGCAGATGGAATGGTTTCATGGCCATGATTTGCATCTTCATACTAGCTTTATTTACATTGCCCATGTTCAGTTTGTCGGAGACCATAAACACATGGGATCACCAAGTTATCTTACCCTTGATTGGTTTCCTTTAACTCGTCCGGTTTGCTGTTCGTTTCTTCAGTTTCGTCAGGCATTGGGTCTGTTAGTCAGGGCCAGGGGCAAAGCTAGGTAGAAGCCTGTGGATGCACATGCACCACAATTTTTTGTAAAACTAGTGTTTTGTCCAAATTTTTACCATATATGCACCACCTACAACTTATTACTACGCATCCTCAAGGTATCCGTGACACAAATAGAGCATCAAAGTCCTTAAAACTTCAACCCTTTAAATCTCGCGCCCGCGTTCCGCGTGATCGAGAACGCATTCGCGGCGTGACACATGGAGAACGGGTTCGCTACAGCGACGACCCCTCGCGCATGTGGTCACAGGATGGGAGGCTGACCCCACATGTTTCAACAATTCGACAGTGCACACACGTCTTTACAGTGTCATGGTATGGTCACAAGCCACGTAGGGCTAGTGCTCCACACATCTTGCAACGACCACAATCCCCTTTTCCTCTCGCCTCGCATTCATCGCCCTCCCCCCACACCACCGCGGTGCCCTCTGCTCACCCACCCATCGTCGCGTCGTCTTAAAATATTCAACAGGTGTAGATAGGTGTGAGGGTCCAATAGGCTAAGTTGACTATGGTTGTGGACATCACAAAGTTGAAGGATGGACATTGATTAAGTGGAAACCAATGTACTTGACTCGGAGACAGCTGATCGAACCGAGGACGAAGGCAAGAAGGACTTCAAGGAACCGAGTGCGCAGGAGAAGGTCAAGAAGACCGAGGTACCAAAAGCTAGGGGTGAATAAGATGGCTCGCAAGAAGTCAAGGTTGGTCAAGCTGAGAATAGTCCTGATGCATTGAAGACTGTGATATATGACCGTGACCTACAACCACTGAGGTAATGCCTAAGGTTTTATGGTTTAAGTCATAAGACTCATGATCCCAGCTCAAGTAGAGACATGGTCACAAGAACGAGCTAAGTATTTAAGCCAGAACCTAGAAAGGCCCAAAGAGCTAAGTACACTTTGACTTATAGTTTAGGTCATTCATGTGTTTGGAGATGTTCTTGTTGACCATTGCAGGGTGTTGGGTGTTGGAGCTTATAGATGGATATAATGGTCAACTCATGGAGACTTGGAGTTTTGGAGTCCAACCCTTACCTCAAACAGGCCAAAAGGGGAAAACAATGAAAAAAGGTTAAGTATGCAAGGTTTGAGTATTTTAATATATTGCATACTCCTTTTACTATGCATGTGGTACTTTGGTTTGCTCTATAACTTGGTTTGCAGAGAAAGTGCCATTCATGGTCTTGTTTGGGAAGAAACAGAGAAGTTAAGAAGAAGATGAGAAAGAGGTAAGTTACTGTGACTTAGTCAATTGGATTATACCCTAATCGTGTGTGTATAAGTCATTGGAAAGTCCTCCAAAAAGTTCAATTCAAATGGAGAAGAAAATGACTTACTGTGTCTGGGTGCACTTGACCGTCTAAGTAAGGGTCAGGTGGCGCACCAGACTGGTTGAGCAGTGGGTCAAACTTGGGCTCAGGCAGCCTACTCCACCGGACCGCCTCCTTACGTGAACAGACCGGCTTCAGGATTTATTTTATAAATCATCAGACCGTGAACAATGGTGGTCCAATGGTGCACCAGACCGTCCACCAACTACTACTTCACCTCGAAAGTAGCAATGGGGCTACAACTTTGTGTTTGTTTTGGGTTGGTATGCTTGGTTAAGGTACCTCACCCAGAGTTGTGCACCACATTGACTTAAAACCTTAGAAGGTTGTTTTGTTAAGTGCATTATGTGAAAACCTCATAGTGGATCCCTAGCCATTCACCTCAAAAGTGTTTACAGGTCTAGCTAACCCAAGCTAGTGGGGATATGTAGCTTGTGGTGAAAGTGTACACCTCTACAGAGTGTAAAACCGATATATCAATCATGCTCACATTTAAAACTGATATACCAGTCGTGCTCACGGTTAAGAGTGCCCTGGACCCTCACATGGTAATTGAACGTAAATATGGAAACTAAATTAAGTCTTATGTTTGAGTGGTTATGAGTTTTATGTTGTTTCAAAGTTCCTTTATGCTTAATTGGGTTGGTATATACTTACACCTAGTAAATAGGTTTCAAGTGTCGGGGAAATGATCCACGGGACCACTAGTCAGTACAAGGCTAGGGAAAGGTTCGCCTTGGAAGGATCCACCCCCAGTTAAGTGTCGAGGCACCGAGCCGGGGTCGGATGAGGCAGAGCCAAAAGGGGGTCGGGTAGATCGAGGGGAAGCCACTCGTGGATTCCATGCCTGACCTAGGACTGACCCGTTATAAGTAACCACCCGCATTAACTGCGTCTTGAAACCATAGAGGGAGAATCGGTCCACCTTCCACTCATGAACTATGAACCCTATCAGAGAGTGAACTCTAGCCAGGTGGCAAATGCACCCGCCTAATCCTAAGAACAGGGGGCTTCCTAGGGTTTGCATGATGATGTGGACCAACATAAGAACACACAAGGATTTAGAGTGGTTCGGGCTACCGGAGCATAATACTATACTCCCCTATGAGTTGTATTGCTGAGATCTTGAGAAAGCTTGGGTCTAAATGGAGATGCCTTCCTAGGAGCTCGAGTCAGGATGTCCCCGAGCTCGGGAGAGCCCCTGGGGGTCAAGTGTCTCCCCCTTGCAATACATGTGTCCTCCCTTTTATAGCCTAAGGGGAGCACGTACAATGGAGCTGGACCCCGACAAGTGGGCCCAGGAATACAATAATATGGGGCGTGGAGTGAAGGATAGAGCTGGTGGACCAAGGTCTTCTCCTACGGTGGGTAGATATCTTCTCTTGGTCATTGTGCGGGCCATCTGGCCAAATTCGCATCCGCCTTGTCCTATTGGCGTGTGGGCGAAGGCTCTAGTGTAGGCTACAACATAGACTGTCTTATCATCTTACATAGGGGAGTAGATGGACAGTGTTGTCCTGTCCTGTCCACCTGTCTTGTAGCGGGAATAGTAAAGGTCATGATGAGAGCCCCCATGCGCGTCGCGGAGAGTCAATGATCTTCGCCTTGGTAACGCGCGGGTTACTAGCGCAGCCTAGGTCTTGTGGACTACACACACCGCTTGCATTTAATGTGGGGTGCACACCGCCTATGACTAGTGCGCACAGGCACGCCTCCTGCTCGTACTTAATATAGGTAGCCCCCATGCTAGAGTCTCATGTCAGGCTATGTCTGGCGGCTTTCGTGATGCTCCATAGGCCACATGGCAACACCATATCCCTGCCTAAGCGGAGAGCAGGGACTGGGAGCGCATGCAGACATGGCAGCCCTGGACCTCCCTTGGTTGGGGGTACATATGGCACTTGTGGAGGTACAAGTTCCATCCATAATGTCCTAGACATGTAGCGACACCGGACCTCCCCCGACAGAAGGTTTGAATGGCATACGTAGGGGTCCGGGGTCACCCCATATGGATCCAACCCCAGGGTGTAGTCGCTGAGCAATTCCACTGATGGGGCACGTGGTGACACCAGCCCGGAGGCAGTGGCCCCGTCGGACGAGCTCTGGACCCCGATTCAGGGTAGACCGCTCGCCCGTCATCACATGGCTACTGATAGCCATAAGGGTCCTGCCTTGACTCAGTAGAAGTGGGTACCCTTGTATTGGGGTACCGACAAACCCCTAGGCATGTGGCCCACTCGTGACCTATCGAACCTAGGCCTAAGTGCACTAGCCGCCAACAGGACCCACAACACGATAGGTCGTGCCGAGACCCAAGCTATGATGACTAGGGGTCGGCGCGACACAGAGATGACAATGATGGTGTCGGGGCTCTTTGCTGCTAATGTCGCCCACCATAAAGAGCGTGACTAGGGAAGCCCAAACAACCGAGGCTCATACAAACAAACACAACTTTACCAAGGTAGAATGCCCAATTTTACCACAGCGTAGTAGGTCCTTCCTTAGGAAGCTACCGATAGTCGACCCCCACCTTGGCCTATAAAAAAGAGGAGGTCCACCAGAACACGAAGACAGATGGACGAACATAGCTACATGCTAGGGATGGCAACGGGTCTGGTTCGAATCGGGTACAGTAAATACCCGCCCGCGATCATACCCACGGGGATTACTTATACCCGCGGGTAAAATTTTGTACCCATGCCCGTACCCATCGGGTATCAGACGGTGTTGGGGCGAAGGCGAAGACGCCACCCTTCGCTCGAGGACTTCGTCGTACTCGCTGCACCAGCGGTGACAAGACAATGGGCAGACTTACCCTTCGTCTCATACACCGCCGGACGAAGACCTGTGACGAGGTCGTCTCATCTTGCGACCTCGTCCAGAATGGAGGCCCGCGTGTGATCCGGCCCATTGTAACAGGCCCTACGTGGCCGTTGCGCGTTACGGGCCTAATTTATAAAGGCCTCCCTGTAATTACGGTCTGTAACCCCGCTTTATGGGAATATTCTGGGGATAACCTAGGTGTCTGAGGGCACATGCGTCCTTAACACGGGACGCTGGGCACCCGAATGCCTATAAATACCCCCGCACAGTGCCCTTGAGAGGCCAGATTAACAGAGCTATTGCCATCTCGTGCGAAAACCCTGTTTACGTCGCTACACCCCCCTGTTGGATCAACTTGCACCAGTGAGCAAGTTCCAACATTTGGCGCCCACCGTTCGTGCTACGAAAAAACCACCCGCGATGGCACCCAAGAAAGCTAGCTCGAAGGCTGACGAGGCTGCGAAGGCAGCACTGCTGGCCGCAAAAAAGGGCAAGGCCCTCGCCCTCACCCACTCCACCCACCAAGAGGCTACTGAAGACGACGTTCTCCGCACCTGCGAAGACGATGTTCTCCGCACCTGTGAAGACGACGCTCTCCGCACCTGCGGCCCTGAAGGGCATCCGCAACCTCCCCCAGGCTTCGCTCCACCAGAGGGCACGGACTTCACCGAGGACAGCGAAATCATCGGTGTCTCAGCAGAAGAACAGCTACAGCTGCGCGCCCTGCGCATCAAGAACCGCAATCTCCAGAAGCAAAAGGAGATACTTGAGGCCAAGCGCCAACGTGTGTCTGCACAAGCCAAGGTGCGGCAAATGATACGAGACGAAGAGCAGAAGGCCTAGGAGCTCGAGCAAGAGATCGCGTTAATGCAGCGCGAAGGCCACTTCGGCCTGCAACATGGGCCACCCCTGCAACAGCGCGCACAAGTCGAAGACCTGCACTTCCCCCAGCGCGACCACGCCATCCAACACGCCGCGCCATTCCAAGGGGTCAACTACCTCGACGAGCGAAGTCCCCTGGCGCCACACCTGCAAGTGACACCCTGGCCTGCCAACTTCCGGGCAGGGACCTATCCCAAGTACAACGGCAGCATTGACCTAGCACAGTACATCATGAGTTATCAGGTCGCCGTTGCATCTTCCGGAGGGGACGACGCCACGATGGCCAAGTCTTTCATCATCGCCCTCGAGGGCCCAGCTCTCACCTGGTTCACCCGGTTGCCACCGCTGTCCATCGACTCCTGGAGAAGCCTCCGGGACAAATTCCTGCTCAACTTCCAAGGGTACCGCCCAGACACCGACGCATTGGCCGAACTCTCACTCTGCAAGCAGCTGGAAAAAGAGACTCTGCGAGAGTATTACCGCAAGTTTCTGACACTCAAGTCACAGCTGCCCTCGGTCGATGATCAGATCGCCATCCACTACGCCATCAGTGGCCTTCGCGCCGGCGTCCTTTACAGCCACTGCATCAGAGATCCGCCCAAGAACCTCCAGGAATTATATCAGCTATTTGAAAAATACGCCAAATCCGAAGAGCTCCACCAGCGCAAAGTTGAGTCTCAGAGGAAACCAAAGATTCTCCACAGTCCAGCCGCACGTGGACGAGAACTCCGCAGCCAGACTCCGGTCGAGAAGGCCGCAATCAGCAGCAGGTGCACAACATTGCCAACCAGCACCCCGCTGGTGACGCCCCTCGCCGCCAGGAATATCCCCCCAGGGCCGCGGAAATGGAACTCGCGGTAGGGGCCGGGGACGCGCGCAGCCGCCGCGCCGATTCTACTGTCTTTTTCACGGCGAAGACTGCGCCCACCAAACCAAGGACTGCCCAGAGACGAAGGCCACCAGAGACAGGATGGCACGGGCGCAACCAGCCGACAACCCTAGAGTTGTCGCGCACACTTATCAGCAACCCCCTCCACCATACATCCACGCCCCCGCCCCACATCCACCGCACCATGCATACCAACACCACCAGGAAGTACAAATCGTACCTCCCCCACCCCCACCTTCACACCAGCAACAACAAAACATCCCCCACCCCCACGCCCCAAAACAAGAAGACTTCGCCGATCAGCCGTATCGCAGAGTCATTCATATGATCACTGGGGGGTCCAGCACCGACTTCGACACAAAGCGGCAGAAGCGGGACCACTACCGCAGCATCAACCACGTCGCCATCACCGGTCCAGTTGTGCAGACGAAGTGGTCCCATGTACCGCTAACCTTCGACGCCCGAGACGTCGACCTGCGCAGCGCCCCCCACATCGACGCCATGGTTATCAACTGCAGCGTGGCAGGCTGGGACCTGCACAAAGTCCTAGTCGACAATGGCAGTCAAGCAGACATCATTTTCCTCCATGCCTTCGACCGCATGGGCATAAGCCACAGCCTGCTCAAGCCTTTGGACAACCCGCTGTATGGCTTCGGCGGCAAGGGCACTTTTCCTGTCGGCAAAATAGAATTGCCTCTCTCCTTCGGTGTAGCACCCAATGCCCGAAGTGAGCAAATAACCTTTGATATCGTCGATATGGTGTATCCGTACAACGCCATCATGGGCCGGGGCTCCATCAACAAGTTTGGGGCAGCCATTCACGGACTGTACCTGTGCATGAAGATACCAGGTCTGTTAGGCGCCATCACGGTCTACGGCAATCAGCAGACTGCGCGCAACATAGAGCGGGACTTCGTCCCCGGACAAAGAAATGTGCACTGCCTCACGGCCCAGCGCGAGGTCCCTGTGTCCGCCAGCCCAACCGACAAAGAACATGACAAGGCACAGCTGCAGAGCAACGACGGGACCAAGACTGTTCCCCTCGACCAGGCCACGCCCAAGCAGACAGTCACCATCAGCGAAGACCTCACTTCGCATGACGAGGAGAAACTCCTATGCTGCTTGTCCAAGAACAAAGACGTCTTCGCCTGGTTCGCCCTCGACCTGGTCGGGGTCAGCCGATCCATAATTGAGCACAGCTTGGGAATCGATCCTTCGGTGAGACCAAAAAAACAGCGGCTCCGCAAAATGTCCGACGAGAAGACAGAAGTCGCCAAGGCCGAGGTACATCGCCTCTTGGAAGCCAAATTTATCGAGCCAGTGGCTTACCCCACGTGGCTCTCCAACGTTGTGATGGTGCAGAAAAAGAGCAGCAAGTGGCGAATGTGCATCGACTACACCAGTCTCAACAAGGCCTGCCCAAAGGACAACTTCCCGCTGCCTCGGATCGACAAAATAGTCGATAGTGCGGCCGGGTGCGAAGTCATGTCACTCCTCGACTGCTTCTCCGGTTACCATCAAATATATATGAAGGAGGAAGACAAGGCCAGCACCAGCTTCATAACACCCTTCGGCACATATTGCTTCATCAGAATTCCGGAGGGACTCAAGAACGCCGGGTCCACCTTCTCCCGGCTTACCAAAACAGTGCTCGAGGGGCAAGTCGGCAGAAATATATTCACATATGTGGACGACATCGTCGTCACCAGCAGGAGCAAGGAGGACCATCTTGCTGACCTCGCCGAGACATTCGCGAACATGTGGGACGCACGACTTCGCCTGAACCCCGAAAAGTGCGTCTTCGGCGTTCGCCAGGGGAAAATATTGGGCTACCTGGTATCACACCGCGACATCGAGGCCAACCCAACCAAAATTCAGGCCATCATCAACATGACGCCCCCGCAGTCAGCTAGAGACGTCCAACGCCTGACGGGCAGATTGGCCGCCCTCAACAGATTCATCTCCAAATCCGCTGAGCGAAGTCTCCCCTTCCTCAAAACACTCCGCGGCGCAAAAGACTTCGCTTGGGGACCGGAGCAGGCGGCGACCTTCACCTCATTGAAACAATACCTGTTGGAATTGGCGGTTCTTACAAGCCCCAACTCTTCGCTACCCCTGTTGCTTTATGTTGCAGCCTCACCGCACGCGGTCAGCGCGGCACTGGATCAGGAGCAGACAGTAGAGGGCGTGATCAGACAGTGCCCAGTTTATTACGTCTCTGAAGTGCTCACACCATCAAAATGTAACATGACGGAACTGGAAAAGATTGCCTATGCAGTTGTTATGTCTTCGCGCAAATTGCGCCACTATTTTGAAGCATTCAAGGTCCGCGTCACCTCAGATAGGGGACTCGGCGAATTATTCAGAAACCCGGAGGCATCGGTACGAATCGCCAAATGGGCAGCCGAACTCTCCGGCTACCACATCACTTTCGAGCCCAGGACAGCGATCAAGTCACAAGTTCTAGCAGACTTCGTCGTCGACTGGACCGGGCCAATAACATAGCCGGACCCGTCCGCAGAGAAGGTTTGGACAATCCACTGCGACGGCACATGGTGCCATGCGGGGGCAGGCGCTGCCGCAGTCATCACCTCACCCGCCGGGGTCAAGCACAGATACGCGGCACGCTTAAGCTTCGCTCTGGAATCTGACAGATGCACAAACAACATAGCAGAATACGAAGTTGTCATCCTCGGCCTCCGCAAACTAAGAGCCCTTGGTGTCACCACCTGCATTGTCAGAACAGACTCCAAGGTAGTCGCCGGCCAAGTCGAGAAAGACTATGCAGCAAAGGACCCCACACTTATGCAATACCTCGCGGCCATCCGAAGTCTCGAGAGACAATTCAAGGGATTCACCTTGCAGCATGTGGACCGGGCCAAGAATGAAGAAGCCGACGCATTGGCCAAGGCTGCCGCCAGAGGCGAGTCCCTGCCCTCCGACGTGTTCTACCATGTTATCGGCACGCCAGCCGTCCGGAGCCCCGAAGGGCTCCAAATAACCAATGACAGCGAGGGCCACCGCATAGTCAACCTTATTATGACCGAAGACTGGCGGGCACCAATAACCCTGTTCCTACAGAGGTACTACCACCCAACCGACATCAACGAGGCCAAGCGCCTCAAACATCGAAGCCGGGACTTCGCACTGATTGAGGGCCAACTCTACAAGAAGGGGGTCAGTCAGCCAATGCTTAAATGTGTCACCGAGACCGAAGGCGTCCAAATCCTGCGCGAAGTCCACAGTGGTACTTGCGGCTCTCACGCAGGGCCAAGGGCCCTAGCCGCAAAGGTGATCCGCCAAGGTTTCTACTGGCCTGCAATGATCTGCGCCGCAAATCGGGTCACAAGGTCCTGCGAAGCCTGCCAGAAGTTTTCTCCTCGATCAGGCAGCCCTTCGCAATTCACAAAATTGATCGCCCACACATGGCCTCTCCAGCGCTGGGGCCTGGACATCGTCGGGCCCCTACCCACGGCTCAAAGGAACCTCAAGTTCACCTTCGTCGCTGTCGAGTATTTTACGAAATGGATCGAGGTGAGGGTTGTTTCCACAGTAACATCAAAGACTGCACAGAAATTCTTCTGGCAAAACATTGTTTGTCGCTTCGGAGTACCGTCCGAACTCACAGTTGACAACGACAAGCAGTTTGACAGCCAAGACTTCAAGGATTTCTGCTTCTCCATTGGCACCAAGCTTGCCTTCGCCTCAGTATATCACCCATAGTCCAACGGAGTTGTGGAATGCGCCAATGGAAAAATTTTCACAGTTGTCAAGAAGATGCTCCTCGACGAAAAAAGGGTAGGTGGCCCGATTTGTTACCTGAAGCGGTCTGGGCGCTAAACACGACTGAGTGCAGGGCGACCAGGTTCACCCCTTTCCGCCTTCTATATGGATCGGAGGCCATGACCCCACAAGAAATAAAACATGGGTCCCCGCGAACAGTTTCATCAGCTGTCCCCGACGTGGACGAACCCACTTTGAAGGATCTTATCGACGGAGACCGCGTCTTCGCTCTACAGACTCTAAATAAATACCAAGCCCAGACAAAAGCATGGCGCACCATGCAGTCATCCCGAGGGAATTCAGCGAAGGGGACCTCGTACTCGTCCGAACAGCTCGGACAGAGTCCAGGGGCAAGCTGGAGCCCAAGTGGGAGGGCCCTTTCATTGTCAAGACGAAGGCATCCCCCAGCGCTTACAGGCTCGCAACGCCAAACGGCGAAGACTTGGAGCATTCCTGGAACATCGACAATCTCCACAAATTTTTTGTTTGACTCATCAGGGCCAGCTCGCCCTTGTAATTCGCAAAAACAATTTTATTCTGGCTCGCACTCTTTTCCTCCCGGGGGGTGAGGTTTTTAACGAGGCGGAGTCATGTAATATACAAGTGAAAAATCCCCCGCAAAAATCTACGTCGAAAAAAGACCGCGCCGACGGTCTTCGACATTCGACCAATACAAAGTCACCACGAGGCCCAGCGCTAGCTACCCTCGTGTGCGACACTCCGCGCAAAAGTCGCCTAAGGGTGCAGCCGGATAAGCACAACAAGTGCGTAAAATCGAAGTCTTCTTCAAAAAAGACTATCCGTGCAAAAGTCGCCTAAGGGTGCAGCCGGACTAGCACAACAAGTGCGAAAAATCGAAGTCTTCCTCAAAAAAGACTATCCGTGCAAAAGTCGCCTAAGGGTGCAGCCGGACTAGCACAACAAGTGCGAAAAATCAAAGTCTTCCGCGAAGAGTATCCGTGCAAAAGTCGCCTAAGGGTGCAGCCGGACTAGCACAACAAGTGCGAAAAATCGAAGTCTTCCGTGAAGAGTATCCGTGCAAAAGTCACCTAAGGGTGCAGCCGGACCAAGCGCAACAAGTGCGAAAAAGACTACACCAAACTGTCCGCGCAAAGACCGACTACATGCGCGCCAGACAGACACAACAAATACACCAGACCAAGTGTGCAACGCCTTCGTGAGCATAACCGAATGTGCGAAGGCACACAACTTCATCATACAAGCCATTACATATGTACAGCGAGGGCATCACACTTTACATCGGCTCAACCTTCGGAATAATTCCCATCTCCCTATAGTTAAATAGCATTATCCTCAGCTCCTCACCCGCAAAAAGACCTCGTAGCTCCCCCTCACCCACACTCGCAGCGGTCGGCAAGGACAACAGTTCCTTCCTGCCAGCCCTGCCCACACGAAGCCGACCGTCGTCCGCCTCACTCACTCTACGCTTCGCAACCGCCCTTCGCCGCCTACGCCCCACACTTGGACCAGGCACAACTTCAGCATCCACAGCACGCGGCGAAGCCTCCGCCGCTGCCACATCCAAGGCCGCAAAGTAATCCAAGTCCTCATCCGACGACTCTTCAGTCCACTCAACCGAACTCCCAGAGTCACCAAAATCAGAAAACTTAGACGCAGATTCATCCGATTCATTCCCATCATCCACGGTCGAAGCCGCCAAAAAAATTAGCAGTAGCGGTTGCGTGCGCAGGCCCAAAATCTTGAACCTGCGCAGCAACCAAGGTTCAGCAACATATGCAAAATTCCCTAACTACCCACACCCACTAAGCCACCTGCGAAGACCCAGCCGTCGCGGGATCCTCCGCTGCAGACTCCGCCGCCATCTTCACAGGATCCTCAGCCCTCGGCGCAGCAGTTGGCGACGAGCCACCGCCGGTCGCAGTGGCTGCGGGGGCATCAGGGGCGCCTTCGACAGTTTCTGGGGGCGGCGCCGGGCCGACCTCGGACACAGCCGCCACCGGGTTCGACTCCGAATCAGGCTGCGCGCTGTTCAAAGCCCCAAAGTCCTCCACTTTCTCGTTACGCGCCGCCTGAGACACAGCACACAGATTCATCAAGCCCACATAGAACCCACATTCAGCAACACTAAACAAGAGTCAAACATTACCTGACCCCTCGCCGTGTCGGACCGCTCCCTGACCACCTCCCGACCGTGGGGACCCCACATCCGGTCGAAGAGGGCTCCCGCAGATTCCTTTACCACAGGGTCCTCAACCTTGTAAATCTCGCGCTCGAAATCCTCATCAGATTGGTCGAAGACCTCATAGTGTCGGCACCCTTCGCGGGACAGCGCGTTCATCGCCCCTTCGCAGGTGACCAGGGAGGCATAGGACATAAAGCCCTCCACAATGGCGGGGAGCGCCAGCAACTCCTCCTGCAGCCACTCGAGGCAGCGAAGTCCGGGCTCTTGTTCTGGCACTTCGAAGTCAGCGGTCCGCGCGCCCAGCTCGTGGTACGAGTCCATAAGCTGTTTGCGCGTCCGCTCAGCCTCCGTGCGCGTCGAAGCCTCGGCCCTCTCCACACGGGTCTGCAGAGCGTTGAACCGCTCCTCCCATTCCTCGGCGCGCTGTCTGGCAAGGCTACCCTCCACCCAAGCCGAATTGGCCTCCGCCTGCGCAGACTGCGCCTTGGCGAAGGCCTCATTAGCCTCCCTTCTCTCCTCCGCCAGTTGGCGCCGGAGGTCAGTCCTCTCGCCCTCCAGCGCGGCCACCTTCTCTGCCAGCTTGTGGCACTTGCTGTCGGTGGCTGACTTTTCCCGGACGGCGTCAGCATGTTGCGCCCGAAGTCTCTCGACTTCGGCAGACACAACCGCCGTAAGGGCCCCCGACGCCATGCGGTCAGCGAAGTCAGCCGCCTACAAGACACACATAAGACCACAATCCCAACGAAACTGGTAAAAGCCGAAGTCTAGCTCAACTTACCTGACTTAATGCCTCCTTCAGCCGATGGGACACAGCGCCCGCCTCATCCTTGACGGCAGTGAGTGCCGGAATCTCACCACCGGCGCTGACAGCGCTACCCCTCGCCCTAGGCACCACGGCAGCCGCCGCGGTCGCCACCGCAGGCGGAACAGCAACAAGTTGCCCTTCGCCCGACCCTGCAACGCATCAACAGTCAAAAAAAAGAAGAAGAAAAACCTCGGGCTAACGACTTACCAACGAGATAATCTTCCAAGCTAATCTCGATGGCGAAGTCGGCAAGGCGCTTGCCCGGCGGAGGCAATTCTCGGGCCTTCGCAGCTCCGGCCGGGGCAGGCTTGGTTCCGCCAGCGCTGGCCGTCTTCACGGCCTCCGGCACCCTGCTGGACCCAGGGGCGGCAGACTTCGCCGCCAGCGTCGGCTGGCTGCCGCTGGGGGCAGCAGCCTTCGCAGTCCCCCGCGACCTCTTCAGCCTAGCCTCAGGCAGCCTGACGACCGTCTGGCGCTTCTGCGCAGCTCCCTGACGATCCTTGTTCATCACTGCCGACACAACAGCAGCAATATTTCGTCCATAAGGAAACACTCTCCAGTCACGAACCATGCGAGATGTAAAAAAGTCTTCGCCGGCCGCACGGGGGATACGAACATTCTTAGGCCACCAACCCCCGGTAACCTTCAGCATCCGCGCCGAAGACTCCTGGAGCTCGGGCAAAGACATCCTCCCCCCGGGGGCTGCGCATGTCCTCATCAATTCCCTAGCAAAACCATCGGAAACCCCCAGTCCTCCCGTAGCAATACCTAGCTTCCTCTTCTTAGAGGATGGGGCGGCCGCCGGCGCGGGGTTGTCTCTAGTCTCTGCCGCCGGCTTCTTCCCGCGACGATCCACATCGTCTTGCCTGGGATAACCTCCATACGGCAGACGGTTCAACTCGAAGACCCTGTTCAAGCGGTCGTTGGACCCGCGTATATCCCAGCTACGCTGGCCCTCTGTCTTCGGCACGTACCGACCAACAATCCGCACTGCCCCATCCTCCGCCTCATGCACAAAGGCGGCCGAATCGCGGCTATGCAGATCCAGTGCGAAGGCGGGACTTCGCACCAGCATCCCACCACGGGAAGGCATCTGGCGAGGGCATACTTCGCCCAGCGCCCAGCCATGCGCCAAAGGCCACACCCCATACGCCACAAACTCCTCAACCAAATCGCGCCCGCTGCTCAGGTCGGCCGCGCACCGAAGGGCCCCTTCGTCTGCATCCTCCTCCGCCACTTCAAACTGCAGGTATGCTGAGTAATAATGCGAGCACATCTCGGCCACGGGGAGCCCCGGATGGTCCTCGACCGTGCCCTCCGCAACGTAGAACCAAAACTCATGCCAGTTGCCCCATTTATTGCGGGCGCAAGGAACCAACTCAACGACCTCCATCGAAGTCTTGCCGGTCTTCGGCGTAAATGTACAGGACCCAAACTGAGCAATCTTATTTCCGATCATCCTTTTCTGCCAGTGCAGACAATAGTACTTTGCGAAGACTTCGACCGATGGCTGTCTGCCCTACGAAGTCGTCGCCCAGACATATTTCGACAGGGCCACCATGGCATTCGGAGTCAGCTGGTGGATCTGGACGTTGAATCTGCGTAGGACTTCTCCCACGAATCGGTGCGCAGGTAGGCAAAGACCAGTGGCAAAGAACGCCTCGAAGACAACCAACTCGCCTTCTAGCTCGGGGACCTCCTCCGTCCTCGGGACACGAGCGACTCCGCCGCCAAAGTAACCAAGCTCCTGCATATCTTGCACGCGGACCGAGGACATCCGCGACACACCGAAATCCACCGTGTCGTCGGTGCGCAACTCCTCCGCCACCACAGTGCTCAGCGTCTCCTCAGACGACACGTCGGCCGGCGGCGTAGCGGCAGCAGAAGAAGAAGAGGTCGGCATCGCTACGTACCGTCGGCGGCGGCGGGCGGTCTGCTTCACACGGGCCAGATCTCCGGCGAACAAGAGAAAGGAGGGCAGACGAGCAGCAAGAGGTTTGAGAAGGCGGTTAGGGTTTTCGCGGAGCGCGGAAAGATAAAGTTCAAAACGCGCCGCCCCCCGTCCCCTTTTATACACAGGGCGCGGCGCTTCGGGAAACCCGCAATCCAACAGTACGTCGTCAATCAACGGTCATGTCAAAACCCCCCGCGGAACCACTTCGAGCGAGGGCAGCGTCTCCGCCATCTAGCGACGTCTTCGGCACCAGGTGACTTAGTCGAACTGGTCCCTCGGAGGGCAAATGTTGGGGCGAAGGCGAAGACGCCACCCTTCACTCGAGGACTTCGCCGTACTCGCTGCACCAACGGTGACAAGACAATGGGCAGACTTACCCTTCGTCTCATACGCCGCCGGACGAAGACCTGTGACAAGGTCGTCTCATCTTGCGACCTCGTCCAGAATGGAGGCCCGCGTGTGATCCGACCCATTGTAACAGGCCCTGCGTGGCCGTTGCGCGTTACGGGCCTAATTTGTAAAGGCCTCCTTGTAATTACAGTCTGTAACCCCGCTTTATGGGAATATTCCGGGGATAACCTAGGTGTCTGAGGGCACATGCGTCCTTAACACGGGACGCTGGGCACCCAGATGCCTATAAATACCCCCGCACAGTGCCCTTGAGAGGCCAGATTAACAGAGCTATTGCCATCTCGTGCGAAAACCCTGTTTACGTCGCTACACCCCCCGTTGGATCAACTTGCACCAGTGAGCAAGTTCCAACAGGCGGGTATCGGATACCCATGGGTACAGTGTTAACCCCATCGTCCATCGTTGATTCCATCTGCCAATGTCGTCAGCCGATGCACCTGACTTCGTATGCCAAGGCGGTTGTACCCTCTGCTACTGTGTAGTATGGCTTACGTGGGTCTAAATAAGGTACAAAACATTTTCAAATCCTATGATTCTTGTCAATTTTTTGGGCATCTCTTGAAGCGTCTATGGGTAAATATAGAGCAGGTGCTAAGCCAAGACGGTTTGAACTGAGCCGACGCTTTACAAGGAACAACTCAGTACCTTTTCGCTGTAGACATAGCCATTCAGCAGAACTCGAGGCTAATTTATAATATGATAAAAAACAGATTTGATATTTTCAGATATCCATCGGATACCCACGAGCAAGATGTTAAACGCATACCCGACCCGATTTAATCACGGGTCGGGTACATGTGAGACCCGTGGGTCAAATTGTGTGCCTGAACCCAAACCCATGGGTAAAATTGCCATCCCTACTACACGCACATGGATGGCGAGACCAGAAGACCCGGAAGCCGAAGACAATGAGTGAATCACCATGATGTCCAAGGCTTAATAGAGAGCACCGCTCCCACAGTCTTTAGGTCTAGCCACGCATAAGAGACTTGGGAGCTCCTACCTCTCTCGCCCTCTTGTAACCCCTACTACGAGGATTGAGCGATAAGGTGTCGGTAGTGCGAGCAACCGAAGACCAGATGGTGGGACATTCTTCCCGAACCAGTATAAATCTTACACCCACCGAGCACACCATCCAAACCATAGAGCGTGCACATACAAGCTGGTTCAAAACACCGACAATTGTCGCACCAGGTAGGGGCCTTACACGTTCTCGACGTTCACTTCCCCAAGCTCCGGATGGGAGCTGACGACGAACACTCGGAAGGCGTTGGAGCCTCCCAAAACACCAGCAGACATATACCCTGTGAGCTTGATGCTCGTGTTTTGGGCTTCTTTTCTAGCAACTTCGCTATAGGCTCGATAATGAGGAGCATCTCGAAGAAGCGAACGACATGAACGTTCATAGTATTGAAAGGGTACTTGAAGGTCCCATACCTTGACTTTACAAAGATACGGATTCCTACTAGCTACTAACCCCTCCTAGGGGCGCCACTGAACAGGGCATCTGTCAGTTTCCGACCGAAGGGTTCCGAAGCCTCGACCATCTTGGCGAGCTCTGTGTCGCTCCAGGCATCATAGTAACCTTTGCTCAGGGCCTCCAGGTCAACCCCCCTTTAGTGAGACGTAGTGTTAGCGTCCATGGAGAAGGAGCTGGAAGGATGTTGAATGGAGAAGTGGATCACGGGACGACGCCCAGGAGAGCCCAGCGAGTGAGATGGTCCAACATCCGTTATTCGGGAGAAGAGTGGTCCAAGTGAATTTGGAGCCCAAGTGGCCCTGTAAACACATACGTGTAATAAGGTGACTTGGCCGAGGGGAAAGACCTCAGACCACGAACAGAACTGAGAACCAGAACACGGCTGTGACGGCGGCGGCGATCAGTTTTGACGCTGGCCGGAGTGAAACTATGAGCGTGACATCGTGAGTCTAACATTTGGTATTCGGAGCGAGGCTGGAGCCCACGCACGACTACTTCACCCGAGCTCAGGCGAAGGGCGGAGCAATGGCGCCGCCGCGGAACGAAGACCCGATGGCGCAGATCATGGCTAAAATTGAGGAAGGTAACAAGGAGACCCATCGGCGTATGGAGACCGTCCAAGCCTCCCTGGCAACAGTTGAGGCGACGATGAAAGGCATGATGAAGGAACAAGGTGAATTCCGGAAATGGCGACCAGAGGTGGAGATGAAGGTCACGGAGGTGGCAGAGGCGTTGAAGACAATCCAGGCAAAGGTGGATCAATTCGGACCATCATCATCGACGGAGCCCCTTCCTGACGGGAAACAAACGAAGAAGGGTGTGCTGATCTCCGTTCAACTGGAGATCCCGCCGGTCGACGCGACGGACGGGCAATTTCGCCACCACTTTGCTGAAAACCACCGGAGGCCGGGTGTTGAGGAGAATCTCCGAACACCCGCTCCGGTCGGAGGTATGCCAATCCCTCCTGAGACCTTTACTCTGTTCTTCGATTGGGGATCATTAGACCGGAACTCAGTAGCAAATTGGTCACAGATGAGTGGCCCAACTATGCCCAATATGGTGTTCCCTGTTTTTGATGGATCCAACCCAAAGCTCTGGAAACACAGATGCGAGACCTATTTTGATTTCTATGCTGCGCCTTTTGAGAAATGGGTTAGAATTGCTACTATGCATTTTGAGGGTCCTGCCATGTATTGGGTTCAGTCTATGGAGCACAGAATCAGGGAACTGAGTTGGGAAGCGCTCTGTGCTACGCTGAACACTAGGTTTGGTAGAGATCAGCATAACCTGCTTATTAGACACTTCTATCACATCCACCAAACCAACTCAGTAGCTGAATATGTAGAACAATTTGACCAGCTTATGCATCAATTATTAGCCCATGAGAACCACCTCACTTCGACTATGATCACTGGTCGGTTTGTAGATGGGTTGAAAGACGAGATTAAAAGTGCTGTAATTATTCAGCGTCCATCCGATTGGGATACTGCTGGATCCTTGGCTTTATTGCAGGAGGATGTGCTGCTGCACTCGGGGCGAAGAGATGGTCGAAGAACTAAATTTGGTGCTTATTCCAGCCGACATTCAGTTAAGCCAACGCCTATGCCACTACCCTTACCACCATTGGGGGGCAACAGGGCGGTGAGCAACACTGAAGAACGTCGAGGCCATGGACCACAACAAGGCAGAAGAGATGAGGGCAAGCTATTAGCTCTGAAGGCGTACAGAAAGGCTAAAGGACTGTGTTTCAAGTGTGGGAACAAATGGGGCTATGAACACCGCTGCTCAACTAATGTTCCTCTGTACTTGGTGGAAGAAATGTGGGAATTGGCTGTCAATGAAGAGGAGAAGCTGGAGGACTGTATCGGGGACAGTAAGGAAACTAATGAAGACAGTGTGCTAGCATTGTCTGCTGCTGCTACTGAGGGTGGTGAGGGCAGCAGGACTATCCGACTTTGGGCTTCAGTTTATTGTCAACAATTGCTGGTGCTAGTAGATTCAGGCAGCTCTGCTAGTTTTCTGGAAAGTCACTTGATGAATGTCTTACCAGGGATTGAACTGTTGACCAAGCCAATGCAAGTTAAAGTAGCAGATGGGGGAATTCTTTGGAGCCAACACTGGTTGCCAAACTGCAAATGGTTGTGTGGAGGCACCACTTTTACAACAGATTTCAAATTCATTGCTCTAGGGGGTTACGACATGATTCTTGGCATGGACTAGCTAGAACGCCACTGTCCTATGTCAGTTCACTGGGCTGCAAAATGGATGGAGTTTGATTATGATAAGAAGAGAGTTCACCTGCAGGGTGTGTTACCAAAGGTTCAGACCTGTTACGGCCTGAACGGGGAACAGTTGGGTTTCATGATAAAGCAAGAAGCAGTGCAGCATTGGTTGGAATTGTAGACTGTAACTGAATTGACTGTTAAAAATACCCCAGAAGCTGTGCAGCAATTACTTGAACAATATCAGCACTTGTTTCTCCGGCCAGACAGCCTACCACCGAAAATACAGGTTGACCACGCCATTGAATTGTTACCTGGAGCACAACCATTTAGGCTTCGACCTTATCGGTACACCCCTCAGCAGAAGGATGAGATAGAGAAACAAGTCAAAGAGATGCTAGACAGTGGTGTGATTCAACACAGTACTAGTCCTGTCGCCTCTCCAATACTCCTAGTCAAGAAAAAGGATGGGGATTGGCGTCTATGTGTGGACTACCATAGATTAAATTCTCATACGGTAAAGAATAGATATCCAATGCCCATCTTCGATGAAATCATTGACGAGCTTGGGGGTGCAGCTATTTTCTCAAAACTTGACCATCGCTCGGGGTATCATCAGATACGTCTGAAGGAAGGCGATGAGTACAAGACAACGTTTCAAACGCACCATGGTCACTTCGAGTATCGCGTAATGCCATTTGCTTTGACTGGAGCACATGCAACTTTTCAGAACTTCATGAACAAACTGTTGGCACCACTACTTCGGAAGTGTGTTGTGGTATTCCTAGACGATGTTTTGGTGTATAGTGCCAACCTAGATGACCATGTTAAGCATCTAAGGCAAGTATTTGAGTTGCTCAGTCAACAACAGTTATATCTGAAACAATCCAAATGCTTGTTTGCTCAAACGCAACTGGAATTTTTGGGACATATTGTAAGTGCTGCTGGAGTAACTACAGATCCCAAAAAAGTGGAAGTAATCCAGAATTGGCCTACACCTACATGTGTGAAGGAGGTGAGGAGTTTTCTAGGCATGGCCGGTTATTATAGAAACTTTGTGGCACACTTTGGTATAATCAGCAAGCCCCTCACAACGCTGCTAAGGAAGGACACCCTATTTGTCTGGACCGAGCTGGCAGACCAGTCTTTCAAGGCACTGAAGATAGCCTTAGCACAAGCTCCGATTTTAGCTATTCTAGACTTTACTAAGCCATTTATCATTGAAACTGATGCTAGTGGGGGTGGAGTGGGAGCAGTTCTGCAGCAAGGAGGACATCCCATTGCCTATATCAGTAGATCTTTGGGTCAAAAAAACTTGGGATTGTCTACATATGAAAAGGAATGCATGGCCATACTATTTGCTGTGGAGCAATGGAGACCATACTTGCAACATGGAGAGTTTATTATTTAGACTGATCACCAAAGCTTGACCCATCTCGACGATCAGAGACTGTCAACACAGTGGCAGCAGAAGGCCTTGACAAAATTGTTGGGATTGCAGTTTCGTATTCAGTACAGGTTAGGTTGTGAAAATCGAGTTGCAGACGCCCTATCTCGGCGTCCGAATATGGCCCAAGATGCTACTAATACACAGCTCAACACTGTTTCGACATCAGTTGTGGTTCCGAACTGGTTACGACAAGTTACTCAGGGGTACTAAAATGACTCAGTAGCAAAACAACTGTTGGTCAGTTTGGCCATGGGGGAAAAACAGGAACATTATACACTCACTAATGGTGTAATTTGTTACAAAGGCAGAATCTGGCTGGGCAACAATCAAGTGGTTCAACAAATGGTGATGACAGCACTACACGACAGTGTCGTAGGAGGACACTCCGGTTTTCCAGTCACATATAGAAGAGTTAAAGCTAATTTCGCTTGGCCGGGCATGAAGAAACATATACATGAATTTGTGAGTTCGTGCCAGATCTGTCAACAAGCTAAACCAGAAAGAGTCAAATACCCCGGGTTACTGCTGCCCCTGCCAGTCCCAGAACAAGCCTGGCAAACTGTGAGCATGGACTTCATTTCTGGACTGCCTCCTTCCAGCAAGGGCAATTGCATTTTGGTGGTGGTAGACAAGTTCTCGAAGTATGCCCATTTCCTACCTCTATTACATCCTTTCACAGCTTTAACAGTGGCTAAGGTGTATTTGTCAGAGGTGTACAGATTGCATGGGCTACCTGCTGCTATCATATCTGATCGAGACCCCATTTTCACTAGTAAGTTGTGGCAAGAGCTCTTCCGCTTAATAGGAACCCAATTGTGTCTCAGCAGCTCCTACCACCCACAAACAGACGGACAAACTGAAAGGGTTAATCAATGCTTAGAAACATACTTACGCTGTTTTGTACACTCTTGTCCAAAGCAATGGCCCACCTGGTTACCACTTGTTGAATTCTGGTATAACAACTGCTACCATTCATCGCTGGACAGGTCTCCATTTGAGGTTCTTTATGGGCATACACCAACACAGTTGGGATTGTTGCCAACTGACCGATGCACCGTGCCAGATTTGCAGCAATACCTGGAGGACAGGCAACACATGCAACAACAAGTGTGTATGCATCTCCAGCGTGCACAAGAGCGCATGAAGAAGCAAGCTGACCGAGGGCGTATAGAGCGTCAGTTTTCTGTGGGAGACAAAGTTTTTCTCAAGCTGCAACCATATTGCTAGTCCTCGGTAACTGAACGTCTCAACCAAAAATTGTCGTCTCGTTTCTTTGGGCCTTACACAGTGATTCAGCAAATCAATCCAGTGGCGTATGAGCTCCAGTTACCACCTGGAAGTGCGGTGCATCCAATCTTCCATGTCTCCCAACTCAAGGCGGTGATCCATCCTCGTATACCGGTGAGCTCGTTGTTGCCTGATCTTTCTCACAACCTTCAAGTACCCGAAGTTGTCCTCGACACCAGGCTTCGTCGCCGGGCAGGCAAAGTGCAAACACAGCTATTGATTAAGTGGAGTGGTTGGCATCCATCACTAGCTACGTGGGAGGAAGAACAAGACGTCCGGCGGAGGTTTCCCCGCGCTCCAGCTTGGGGTCAAGCTGGTTCTAAAGGGAGGGAAAATGTTAGCGTCCATGGAGAAGGAGCTGGAAGGATGTTGAATGGAGAAGTGGATCACGGGACGGCGCCCAGGAGAGCCCAGCGAGTGAGACGGCCCAACATCCGTTATTCGGGAGATGAGTGGTCCAAGTGAATTTGGAGCCCAAGTGGCCCTGTAAACACATACGTGTAATAAGGTGACTTGGCCGAGGGGAAAGACCTCAGACCACGAACAGAACTGAGAACCAGAACACGGCTGTGACGGCGGCGGCGATCAGTTTTGACGCTGGCCGGAGTGAAACTGTGAGCGTGACATCGTGAGTCTAACACGTAGCGACGACGAGGGTCTGGCTCAACCCTTGACGAAAGGATACCACTCCAAGCTGAGCTCAATCCATGAAGCACTTGAAGCTAGATATCAAGGACTCAGGCCCAGGCGAAGGAAGCTCCCCAGATTGCATGCGTGTGATGTCCACTTCCTCTGACAGATGGTGTTTCTCCATTTCTAGCTCCTCTAAGTGGTGCTACACTTTGATGAAGTTCTCCTCAGCGACGGCAAACTTCTCATGCACAGCTGGTCGAAGAAGATGGGAGCAACGAAAAAGGGAAAAATGGGGTGAGGACGGGTGCTGGATTCTAGAGTGAGGCCATGAAGGTGTTACCTCTTAGAGAGGCATGAAGCACCTCCCCACCCATCCTTTACTCGGTTGCTCACCTCCTCCAGGGCCATGATCTGAGCTTTTGCAACCTCCTTCCCTTGCTCCAGGACATGGAGGCGGAAGTTAACCTTCACGCACTCAAGGCGGGCAAGGGCGACCGTCTCTTCGTCTCTTTTCGCCACTTCAGCCAGACTTTCGTAAGCCTTCTGGATTGATTCGGTGTGGGCGCAGGCATTGGCGGCCTCGCTCCTCTTCGCCTGGAGATCAGTAGCCAAGCGCTCCCACGCTCTCCTCTGCTCATAAGGAAAGCCGAACTTACCTACCGACGTCCCCACAAGCGACTGAGAACAACAGGTAAGCAAGAGGGCGAGTCATTAGTATGGAAGCTTCCACCTAATATATTGCCCAAACACAACTTACCTCAAGCTTGCGACGCACGATCGAAAACTGATGCAGATTGACCTGCAGCACCTTTTCGATGTCGTCACTCATCTCATCCAGCTCCCCGTAGAGAGCCTGGAAGTCGGTGCCCTAGGCGGGATCATCCAAAATGAACAGAGCATCGGGCCGATGAAAGTCGCCTAGAGGGGTTGGATAGGCGGAAACTGAAATTTACAAACTTTAAGCACACTACAAGCCGGATTAGCGTTAGAATAAAATCCAAATCCGGGAGAGAGGGGAAAACAAATCAACCAAGAAAATAAAGCGGATGACACGGTGATTTGTTTTACCGAGGTTCGGTTCCAATGAACCTAGTCTCCGTTGAGGTGGTCACAAAGATCGGGTCTCTTTCAACTGTTTTCCCTTTCTCAAACGATCACTTAGACCGAGTGAGCTTTCTCCTTAATCAAACGGGTCACTTAGACCCCACAAGGACCACCACACACTTGGTGTCTCTTGCTTTGATTACAAGTCACTTGAGAATAAGAATGGGAAAAGAAGAAAGCACGATTGCAAAAGCCAAGCGACAAAAGCGACAAATAACACACAGATCACTCTCTCTCTCAAGTCACTAATCACTAATGATCACTTGTCTCAATTGTGAAACTTGGAGAGATTAGAAGCTTTGATTATGTCTTGGAATGGATTGCTAGCTCTTGTATTGAATGTGAAGGATTGGAGTGCTTGGGTCAAGTGAATGGAGGTGGTTGGGGTTGTATTTATAGCCCCTAACCACTTCCTAGCCATTGCTCCCTTTCTGCCGACCGCGGACGGTCCGCCCCTGCACATCAACGGCTAAAATGGCAATGGTCAGCACTAACGGCTATATCAACGGCTACTATGCATTAAATGTGTCGTCAGATGTCAGATAAAGCAGTCGCGGACGGTCCGGTCGTGCACCCGGGACGGTCCGTGAGGACGCTAAAAATACATTTTACCGAACCCGTCACCTTCGGGTTTTCTGGTTTTCACCGATCGGACGGTCCGCGCCTGAGGCCGGACGGTCCACGCTTGGTCTCGGACGGTGCTCGCTTCTCCATCAGACAGTCCATAGTGTTGACTTGCGTTTATGCAGTGTTCCTGTCCGAGGCTCACTTTGGTATTCCGGATAGTCGAGTTAGAATGGTAACTAGTTTGCATTTTGACAGATGTGCATAAGTTATTTTGAAATGAAAGCATTTCTAAGCACATAAGTTTGATTTGATATATTTAACATTTTGGACCACATTTGCACCACTTGTTTTGTTTTTGCAAATTCTTTTTGGAATTTTTTAAGGACTTTTGCAAATAGTCAAAGGTATATGAATAAGATTGCAAGAAGCATTTTCAAGTTTTGAAATTTCTCCCCCTGTTTCAAATGTTTTTCCTTTGACTAAACAAAACTCCCCCTGAATAAAATCCTCCTCTTAGTCTTCAAGAGGGTTTTAATAGATACCAATTGGAACTTATACTTTAGATACTGGTTTTGAAATTCCATCTTTAAATATACCAATTGAAAATATCATATCAATTGAAGAAATTTCTATCATAAGATACCAATTGAAAAGACAAACATAAATCATCATTTTGAAAGTTTTTGAAGTTGGTGGTGCGGTCCTTTTGCTTTGGGCTTAATATTTCTTCCCCTTTGGCATTAATCGCCAAAAACGGAGACGTTTGAGAGCCCTTATTACTTTCTCCCTCATTGGTAAATGAAATATGAGTGAAGATTATACCAATGTGAGAGTGATGTAGAGTGACGGCGAAGGGTAAAAGATACCGGTAGAGCAGAGTGGAAGCCTTGTCTTCGCCGAAGACTCCATTTCCCTTTCAATCTACGACTTAGCATAGAAATACACTCCCGTGTCGAGGTTGAGATGCCCATTAGTTCCCATGGGTGTCTTGATGGGCTTGGCATCCTTCATTCCAAACTTGGTAAGTATGTCTTGTATGTACTTTGTTTGGCTGATGAAGGTGCCCTCTTAAAGTTGCTTGACTTGAAATCCTAGAAAATACTTCAACTCCCCCATCATTGACATCTCAAATTTTTGAATCATTATCCTACTAAACTCTTCACAAGTAGATTTGTTAGTAGACCCAAATATGATATCATCAACATAAATTTGGCATACAAACAAATCTTTTGTAATGGTTTTAGTAAAGAGTGTAGGATCGACTTTACCGACTTTGAAGCCATTAGTGATAAGAAAATCTCGCAGGCATTCATACCATGATCTTGGGGCTTGCTTGAGCCCATAAAGCGCCTTTGAGAGTTTATAAACATGGTTAGGGTACTCATTATATTCAAAGCCGGGAGGTTGCTAAACATAGACCTCTTCTTTGATAGGTCCATTGAGGAAGGCACTCTTCACGTCCATTTGGTAAAGCTTAAAGCCATGGTAAGTAGCATAGGCGAGTAATATGCGAATTGACTCAAGCCTAGCTACGGGTGCATAGGTTTCACCGAAATCCAAACCTTCGACTTGTGAATAGCCCTTGGCCACAAGTCAGTCTTTGTTCCTTATCACCACACCATGCTCATATTGCTTGTTGCGGAATACCCATTTGGTACCTACAACATTTTGATTAGGACGTGGAACTAAATGCCATACCTCATTCCTCGTGAAGTTGTTGAGTTCCTCTTGCATTGCCAGTACCCAATCCGAATCTCTTAGTGCATCCTTGTAACACCCTGAATTTGGGGTATAAAATTTCTTTTCTAATATCCACCAAATTCAGGTGTTACCCTCTATTTTCCTTACTTTTCTTTTCTTTTTATTAATAATGGAGAATTATTTTGTTTTATATATGTGTTAGCCTAGTAAAATAAGACCCTAGAGGTGCTTTGATTGTTGTATTCATACCGTTGCATAATGTTTCTAAGTGCAAAAGATTTTCAGAAACGTGTTAATATGTCTCATAGAAGTTCTCAGTATTTTTTTTTCATATTTTCCAAGTATTTTTCCGTTTGTCCGAAAAACAAAAACAATCTAGAATATAGAACTATTATAATTCTGTAATTCGTAATATTCGAATTAAGCTTTTTCCTAATCTAATCTGGTTGAATCCTATCATATTCTTATCTTCATCAGGCATACATCAGACTTCTCAAATTTTTTATCAAACCTCTATATCTTCTCCAATCTAATTCACAAAAGTTGACGTCATTTTACTCCAAAAGTCTATCTAGGATTGCTTGCTAGCTTGTACTGTAGCTTCTTGTTTTTCTTTTGCGTGCAAGTGAACCAGCTGGCTGAATGTCTCTCTTTCTCCCAATAGAAATGCTAAAACTGCTCCAACGTACGAGGCCGTTTAGTATATTTACACAAGGAACTAGAGTGTACCTAGTACCCGCCCAGCCGCGCTCATCCCTGGCCTTGGGCCCCACCGACAAGCTTTGTTCTCTTCTCCCCACAACCACCTCCGTGTATACGCCGGGGAAATCTCACCCACGCCGTGCGATTTCGGCAGTAGCCGCTCATGCTCCTAGTCAAGCACTCGGCGCCACGTCTACCTCCAGTACGATCCCTTCCTTGCTCATGGAGATGGCGGTTCCAACATGGCCCAGCCTCTCTCTCTCTACTCACACAACCAGCCATGGCGGGTCATCATGCGTAGGTGAGAAACACTCCTCTTCTCCCTCATCCCGTCGGCGCCACATCTGGGCCCTCCTTGCATCCGCCTCGAGTAGGGGTCTGCCTTGCCGCCAATGTCGAGCGACCGATGCTCGCACTCGCGCCGCATACAGCCATGCGATGCACGCTGCGCCGACCGTAAGAGCTCGCCGCTGCCGTTCGTGTCGATTCGTACGTAGCCCCGCCGGCCGTAGTCGCAAGCGCGAGGTGAGCCCCCTCTTCTTCTCTCTCCCCTCTGGCTTCTCTCTCTTGTCAACGCGTAGCTGACAGCAGGCCGACGCGTGAGCAGACCGCCTGACCACCCTCGCTCTGTGCCCGACCAGCCTTGTCCGGCGGCCACGGCGAGCCGCCGAGGAGCCCGACCCCCTGCGCGTGCACCACCTGCCCCTGCGCGGGGTGCCTTGCCCACCACGGCAAAGCCAGTCGAGCACCCCCTGCGCAGTCTGCCCCGGCACGGCCGTGGTGCCGAGCCCCCCTTGCGTGCACGCATTCGCGCTGCTCGCCTCACCATTGCTCGTCCAACGCGCGCTAGGTCGCTGTGCTGTGCTTGTTGTGTGCCCTTGCTCGTTCGAGCGTGTTATCGTGCGTCATTGTAGTTGTCGCCCTCTTGTGCTGTTTCGCTCTGTCCGCGTGTTATTCAATTATTTTTGTATAGTCGCTGACACTAATTAGTCAATACTTGTTTAGTTGTTGGATATTTAAAATAACAATACAATCGAACCAAATTCATGATTTTAATTATGCGTTTGTAAACACCTGTTATTGTGATTATGCCAACTTAAATGTTATATTTAACACTTGTTTAATATAAGAAAACAACACAATTTAGTAGTATTCGTTTGTCGTGTCATTTATTAGCCACGAATTTTTAGTTATTCAATATATAATGCGTCGTGAACCTATTTCGACTCATTTTAGTCGTGTCAACTTTGTAACAACGTTGATTTCGTATTAGTAATGTATTTTATCACGTAACAAGTTTTAATTATTTAATTAGTTGTTCATTCGACACTTATTAAAAATGACATTCTAATTAAAACTAGTTTATAGTTTTTAACCCGCGTTTTTTAAATAAACGTTAACTTGATTAATACCAACTTAAATGTTTTTTAATTAATACTTGTTTAGTGTAATCGCGTTACCGGTTAGCGATTACCATGCATCGTCGTACTGTCTGTGCGCTGTTTGCGCGTGATGTGCTCGTGGTCGCATGCTGATTCACGCGTCGTTCGCATGTTGTAGTGCTGTTTCGCGCGTCGTAAATTAGCCTCGCTTAGAATCTCTCGTGTTAATTAAATTACTTATTTAACTGATAGTTGTTAGTGTAGAGATTAATCGAAACTAAATAGTAGTTATAATTTATATTTGATAATGCCGAATTAAATGTCCTAGTTCATATTCGTCTAGCATAAACACGGTATATCTCGACCGTAGCTCCAACTGTCGTATTTCCTTTCTCACGTGACCATAGAAGTGAGCTCTATTTCGTATTGCATGTGTTTATTGTGTTTTCTTTTCATTGTGTAATGTCCTTATGCATGTATATGTTTGTTTGCTTGTGCCTGTTTGTCTTCGCTTCGCCTTACGATTATATCGCGATCCGTTTCCGAGCTTCGAGGAATCGACGGTCAAGCTTCGACGACCAAGTGATCAGGTTCTTCGAGTTCTACAAAGTTGAAGACCCTGAGCATCTGATTGGTGAAGGCAAGTGTCCTCTGACCTATTATGACCCATTTACTTTATAATTCATCAACCCGCATACCATGATCAACCTAAGGATTGACTAGTATTCTGCTTTCCTGTCCTTGTTTACCCTTTGGGAATTGATTACTATGATTAGTATTATGCTACTGCTTTACTTTAATCAATGAACATGATGAGATACAATGATGATACTCTGATTTTATTCTGGATGTGATGATATACTTGTGGCATTTTAGGGGACTCGAGCGGCTTCTCGAGTGTCTCTCCGTAAGGACCTGTTTGTTGGATGACCACCCAGGAAAACAGTGCAGCCATGAGGGTGGTATGGGACGCCCTTAGCTAAATAATTTGAGAAACTGAGGTGTAGTTCGCTTCGCCATCATGCCGTCAATGGGGCTCGGTGTATGCGGCTCGCTCTGCCGAGGGTGGATTGCCCCTTGGGGAGGAGTGCGATACATTTAGGAAACCTAACGGGTGGCTACAGCCTCAGGGAATCTTTGTAAAGGCTTCGTAGTGAATCCTTGGCCATTCACCTCGGGAGTGAATAAGGGTCTTGCAAGCCCGGGCTAGAGAGGGAATCACGGCTCGTGGGTAAAGTGCGCAACCTCTACAGAGTGTTATGAAAGTGATATATCAGTTGTGCTCGCGGTTATGAGCGGCCAAGGGAGCTCCATTGATTAGAGACACATTGATCAGAGATGTTTGGTTTACAGGTGATGATGAGGATGATGGTTTTGATTATGATTATGGTAATGGTTTCTAGTATTCTTTCCGTTTGGAAAGGATACTTTTGGGTTAACAACTTGGGTTAATACTAAAACTTGGCTCTCTACTAGTAATAATAACCTGACCAACTAAAAGCAATTGTTTGACCTTAACCCCACATAAAGCTAGTCTACTTCAACCAAACGGGACATTTGCTGAGTACGTTGATGTGTACTCACCCTTGCTTTCACAAAACACCAGGTTGCCTTTGGTGCCATCTATGCTCAGGTAGAGAAGAAGGTGTTGAGGCGGATCTCCAGGAGTTCTGGGACTTTGACGAGTTCGAGGATTAGGCTAGCGACCTCCCCCAGTCAGCTGCCTGTGGTGGGTTTGTTTACGTTGGCTACGTTTCGATTCTGTGTACTTTGATTTATATTATGTAAATGACTCTAGTCTTTAATATTATTACTTACTCTTTATTGTTATTTGAAGCATTGTGCTATGATGAGTCATTTATGTAATCGTTGTGTACGTGAAATTCTGATCCTGGCACGTACATGGTTCGCATTCGGTTTACCTTCTAAAATCGGGTGTGACAATCCTCCACCCTGTATGGCTCAATAGAGGATACAAAAGAGTAATGTTCACAAAATTGAGCAACTCGAGATCTAGTAGTTACCCCCTTATGAATGTCATCGAGAATGGAGTTCACGGGGTGATCTCTTTGAATTGCTTGGTGGACTCTTGGGTGAGGCGGTCTTTGACCCTGTATCTCTTGATCATCTTCCTTGTCTTGATCAACTTCATCTCCCCCTTGATCATTGTCATCCTCTTGAGGTGGCTCATCCTCTTGATCTTGATCTTCATTGTCTTGAGCCTGATCCTCATATTAAGTTGGAGGAGATGCTTGATTTGAAGATGACGGTTGATCTTGTGCTTGTGTGGGCTCTTCGGATTCCTTAGGACACACATCCCCAATGGACATGTTCCTTAGCGCGACGCATGGAGCTTCTTCATCATCTAGCTCATCAAGATCAACTTGCTCCACTTGGGAGCCATTAGTCTCATCAAACACAATGTCACAAGAAACCTCAACTAATCTAGTGGATTTGTTGAAGACTCTATATGCCCTTGTGTTTGAGTCATAACCAAGTAAAAAGCCTTCTACAGCCTTAGGAGCAAATTTAGATTTTCTACCTCTTTTAACAAGAATATAGCATTTGCTACCAAAGACTCTAAAATATGAAACATTGGGCTTTTTACCAGTGAGGAGTTCGTATGATGTCTTATTGAGGATTCAGTGAAGATATAACCGGTTGATGGAGTAGCAAGCAGTGTTGATTGCTTCCGCCCAAAACCGGTCTGGTGTCTTGTACTCGTCAAGCATGGTCCTCGCCATGTCCAGTAGAGTTCTATTCTTCCTCTCCACTACACCATTTTGTTGAGGTGTGTAGGGAGAAGAGAACTCATGCTTGATTCCCTCATCCTCAAGAAAACCTTCAATTTGAGAGTTCTTGAACTCTGTCCCATTGTCGCTTCTTATGTTCTTGATTCTCAATCCGAACTCATTTTGAGCTCATCTCAAGAATCCCTTTAAAGTCTCTTGGGTTTGTGATTTTTCCTGCAAAAAGAATACCCAAGTGAAGCGAGAATAATCATCCACAATTACAAGACAATATTTACTCCCGGCGATGCTTATGTAAGCAATCGGGTCGAATAAATCCATGTGGAGTAGCTCAAGCGGCCTGTCGGTCGTCATGATGTTTTTGTGTGGATGATGGGAGCCAACTTGCTTTCCTGCTTGACATGCGCTACAAACCCTGTCTTTCTCAAAATGAACATTTGTTAGTCCCAAAATGTGTTCTCCCTTTAGAAGCTTGTGAAGATTCTTCATCCCAACATGGGCTAGTCGGCGATGCCAGAGCCAACCCATATTAGTCTTAGCAATTAAGCAAGTATCGAGTTCAGCTCTATTAAAAATCAACTAAGTATAGCTGACCCTCTAATACTCCCTTAAATGCTACTGAATCATCACTTCTTCTAAAGACAGTAACACCTATATCAGTAAAAAGACGGTTGTAGCCCATTTTACATAATTGAGAAACAGAAAGCAAATTGTAATCTAAAGAGTCTACAAGAAAAACATTGGAAATGGAATGGTCAGGTGATATAGCAATTTTACCAAGTCCTTTGACCAAACTTTGATTTCCATCCCCGAATGTGATAACTTGTTGGGGATCTTTGTTTTTCTCGTAGGAGGAGAACATCCTTTTCTCCCCTGTCATGTGGTTTGTGTATCCGCTATCAATAATCCAACTTGAGCCCCCGGATGCATAAACCTGCAAAACAGTTTTAGGCCTTGTTCTTAGGTACCCAAACAATCTTGGGTCCTTTGATGTTAGAAACAAGCACCTTGGGTAGCCAAACACAAGTCTTGGAGCCCTTGTGTTTGCCCCCAACATATTTGGCAACTACGTTGCCTGATTTGTTAGTTAAAACATAAGAAGCATCAAAAGTTTTGAATGAAACGTTATGATCATTTGATGCAGTAGGAGTTTTCTTTTTAGGCATTTTAACATGTGTAGAATGCCTAGAGCTAGATGCCTCATTCTTATACATAAATGCATGGTGAGAAACAGAATGAGATTTCCTAGCATGAATTCTCCTAATCTTGTGCTCGGGATAACCAGCGGGATATAAAATATAGCCCTCGTTATCCTGAGCCATGGGAGCCTTGCCCTTAACAAAGTTAGACAATCTTTTGGGGGCATCAAGTTTGACATTGCCTCCCTGTTGGAAACCAATGCCATTCTTGATGCGAGGGCGTCTCCCATTATAGAGCATGCTTCTAGCAAATTTAAATTTTTCATTTTTGTTGGGGGCCTTCGGCTTCCGAAGGTCCTCAAAAACATGTTTTAACAATGTTTCTGGAGTATAATACATGAACAGGTACCTTCGGACTCGGATTAGAACCACGATGTGAAGAAGCGCAAGGAATACGAAGGTTGGCGCAAAGCCGAAGCTATGAGCAGGAAAGCTTCGGCACGATGACAGAAAATGAAACCGACTTAAAAAGGAAAAGGCTATTCAAACCTCGATGGGTTACTATAAAATCATTAGCTAATATAAAGGGCATGGATGTAATTTTACATGGGCTGCGTCCCGTGCCTATAAATAGATGAACAGTGCTCCCATACTGTTCACGCTGACTTGGCATTTGCTTTTGCGTCACGCTTGTATTCTTACCTTCTTTCAAGCCGAAGGTACATTTGTAATTTGTTGTCATTTCTATTTTTCCATAATAATAAAATAGAAATGAGCTGATAGTAATACATAATTGTTTATGTTATCTTTTATGTTTCATATGATCCCTTCTTCATTATTTATATGTTGTATTGATGAAGGTACGTCCTTCATAACCTTCGTCCGAAAATCATTATTTCCCAAGGGAAATAATGCTTCGAAGGATGAAGAGCTTTAATGTTTAACATTTTCTGTGTTGCCTTGTTCTTAACTCATAGCATTTGAGAACAAGTCCCCAACATTGGCGCCCACCTCCGGTGAACCCTTTTTGACCACCTTCGGCAAGCATTGACCTTCGTCATGCCACCGAAGAAAGCTTCAGCAACAGGGGCTGCCGCTTTGCAGCCACTGGACCCGAACCAGGAGACCCTTTCTCTTCGAGAGGCCCGAAGCCAGAAGAGGAAGGCCACTAGTACAACACTCCAGGAGGACGAGTTGGACCAAGAAATCAGGAATATGGAGATGCTTCATCAACAAGTACAAAGGAAGAAGGAGAAGATGGCTAGACTAGCCGACCTTCAGAGGCAGATTGACGAAGCTACTGAAGAAGTACGCCATCTCGTTCAGGATGAGCAAGACCGAAGGCCTCAACACAGGGAGCTTCATCAAGAAGGCTTTTTCAACGAAGAAGAATGGTATGAGAATTTCCATCATGGAAATTTTGCTTTTGATAATGCTTCTCCTCTGTCAGCAGAACTGCAGGCTACACCTTGGCCTCTGAAAGTCGCCTAGAGGGGGGTGAATATGGCGAATCTGAAATTTACAAACTTAATCACAACTACAAGTCGGGTTAGCGTTAGAAATATAATCGAGTCCGAGAGAGAGGGTGCAAAAACAAATCGCAAGCGAATAAAGAGTGTGACACGTGGATTTGTTTTACCGAGGTTCGGTTCTCGCAAACCTACTCCCCGTTGAGGTGGTCATAAAGACCGGGTCTCTTTCAACCCTTTCCCTCTCTCAAATGGTCCCTCGGACCGAGTGAGCTTCTCTTCTCAAATCAATTGGGAACCAAACTTCCCGCAAGGACCACCACACAATTGGTGTCTCTTGCCTTGATTACAAATGAGATGATCGCAAGAAAGAATGAGAAAAAGAAGCAATCCAAGCGCAAGAGCTCAAAAGAACACAACAAATCTCTCTCACTAATCACTAAAGCCTTGTGTGGAATTGGGAGAGGATTTGATCACTTTGGTGTGTCTTGTATTGAATGCTTAGCTCTTGTAAGTAGTTGGAAGGTGGAAAACTTGGATGATTTGAATGTGGGGGTGGTTGGGGTATTTATAGCCCCAACCACCAAACTTGACCGTTGGTGGAGGCTGCTGTCGACGGGCGCACCGGACAGTCCGGTGCTCCACCGGACAGTGTCCGGTGCGCCACCGAACAGTGTCTGGTGCGCCAGCCACGTCACCCGGCCGATGGGTTCCGACCGTTGGAGCTCTGACATGTGGGCCCGCCTGGCTGTCCGGTGGTGCACCGGACAGGCCCTGTAGGCTGTCCGGTGTGCCACCCGCGCGTGCTCTGCTCCTCTGCGCACGCAGACGCGTATTTAATGCGTTGCAGTCGACCGTTGCGCGCGAAGTAGTCGTTGCTCCGCTGTTACACCGGACAGTCCGATGTGCACCAGACACTGTCCGGTGACTCACCGGACAGTCCGGTGAATTTTAGCGAAGCGGATTCCCGAAGCTGGCGAGTTCAGAGTCGCTCTTCCTTGGAGCACCGGACACTGTCCGGTGGTGCACCGGACAGTCCGGTGAATTATAGCGAAGCGCCTCTGAGAATTTTCGAAGGTGAAGAGTTTAGCTTGGAGTCCCCTGGTGCACCGGACACTGTCCGGTGGTGCACCGGACACTGTCCGGTGGCACACTAGACAGTCCGGTGCGCCAGACCAGGGCACACTTCGGTTATCCCTTGCTCTCTTTGTTTGAACCCTTTTCATGGTCTTTTTATTGGCTTATTGTGAACCTTTGGCACCTGTAGAACTTATAGACTAGAGCAAACTAGTTAGTCCAATTATTTGTGTTGGGCAATTCAACCACCAAAATCATTTAGGAAATAGGTGTAAGCCTAATTCCCTTTCAGTCTCCCCCTTTTTGGTGATTGATGCCAACACGAACCAAAGCAAGTATAGAAGTGCATAATTGAACTAGTTTGCATAATGTAAGTGTAAAGGTTACTTAGAATTGAGCCAATATAAATACTCATAGGATATGCATGGATTGTTCCTTTGTTTTTAACATTTTGGACCACGCTTGCACCACTTGTTTTGTTTTTGCAAATTCTTTTGTAAATCCTTTTCAAAGTCCTTTTGCAATATAGTTAAAGGTAAATGAATAAGATTTTGAGAAGCATTTTCAAGATTTGAAATTTTCTCTCCCTGTTTCAAATGCTTTTCCTTTGACTAAACAAAACTCCCCCTTAATGAAATCCTCCTCTTAGTGTTCAAGAGGGTTTTGATGTTAATTTTGAAGAGGGTATACCAATTTGAATTTATATCACACATAAGATACCAATTTGAAAATACTTCTTTAAAACCAAATTGAAAGACTAAAAATTTTGAAATTGGTGGTGGTGCGGTCCTTTTGCTTTGGGCTCATGCTCTCTCCCCCTTTGGCATAAATCGCCAAAAACGGAATCATTAGAGCCCTTTGAACTACTTTCTCCCCCTTTGGTAAAAGACATGTGAGTGAAGATTATACCAAAGACGAAGAGTTGCTCGGAGCGACGGCGAAGGATGAGTCATGGAGTGGAGTGGAAGCCTTTGTCTTCGCCGAAGACTCCAATTCCCTTTCAATACACCTATTACTTGGTTTGAAATTCACTTGAAAACACATTAGTCATAGCACATGAAAGAGATATGATCAAAGGTATATTTATGAGCTATGTATGCAAGACATCAAAAGAAATTCCTAGAATCAAGAATATTTAGGTCATGCCTAAGTTTGTTAAAGGTTTGTTCATCTAGAGGCTTGGTAAAGATATCGGCTAATTGATCTTTAGTGTTAATATATGCAATTTCGATATCTCCCTTTTGTTGGTGATCCCTTAAGAAATGATACCGAATGGCTATGTGTTTAGTGCGGCTATGTTCAACGGGATTATCCGCCATGCGGATTGCACTCTCATTATCACATAGAAGAGGAACTTTGGTTAATTTGTAACCATAGTCCCTAAGGGTATGCCTCATCCAAAGTAGTTGCGCGCAACAAGGTCCTGCGGCAATGTACTCGTCTTCGGCGGTAGAAAGAGCTACGGAATTTTGCTTCTTTGAAGCCCAAGACACCAAGCATCTTCCCAAGAACTGGCAAGTCCCCGATGTGCTCTTTCTATTAATCTTACACCCCGCCCAATCGGCATCCGAATAACCAATTAAATCAAATGTGGATCCCCTAGGATACCAAAGCCCAAACTTAGGAGTATAAACTAAATATCTCAAGATTCGTTTTACGGCCGTAAGGTGAGCTTCCTTAGGGTCGGCTTGGAATCTTGCACACATGCATACGGAAAGCATAATATCCGATCGAGATGCACATAAATATAGTAAAGAGCCAATCATCGACCGATATACCTTTTGATCGATGGATTTACCTTCCGTGTCGGGGTCGAGATGCCCATTGGTTCCCATGGGTGTCTTGATGGGCTTGGCATCCTTCATCCCAAACTTGTTTAGAATGTCTTGAGTATACTTCATTTGGCTAATGAAGGTGCCCTCTTGGAGTTGCTTCACTTGAAATCCTAAGAAATACTTCAACTCCCCCATCATAGACATCTTGAATTTTTGTGTCATGATCCTACTAAATTCTTCACATGTAGATTCGTTAGTGGACCCAAATATGATATCATCAACATAAATTTGGCATACAAACAAATCATTGTCAAGAGTTTTAGTAAATAAAGTAGGATCGGCCTTTCCGACTTTGAAACCATTTGTGATAAGGAAATCTCTAAGGCATTCATACCATGCTCTTGGGGCTTGCTTGAGCCCATAAAGCGCCTTAGAGAGTTTATAAACATGGTTAGGATACTCACTATTTTCAAATTTGGGAGGTTGCTCAACATAGACCTCCTCCTTGATTGGTCCATTGAGGAAGGCACTCTTCACGTCCATTTGGTAAAGCTTGAAGCCAAGGTAAGTAGCATAGGCTAGTAATATACGAATTGACTCAAGCCTAGCAACGGGTGCATAGGTTTCACCGAAATCCAAACCTTCGACTTGGGAGTATCCCTTGGCCACAAGTCGGGCTTTGTTCCTTGTCACCACACCATGCTCGTCTTGCTTGTTGCGAAAAACCCACTTGGTTCCTACAACATTTTGGTTAGGACGTGGAACTAAATGCCATACCTCATTCCTAGTGAAGTTGTTGAGCTCCTCTTGCATCGCCACCACCCAATCCAAATCTTGTAGTGCTTCCTCTACCCTGTGTGGCTCAATAGAGGAAACAAAAGAGTAATGCTCACAAAAATGTGCAACACGAGATCTAGTGGTTACCCCCTTATGAATGTCGCCGAGAATGGTGTCGACGGGGTGATCTCGTTGGATTGCTTGGTGGACTCTTGGGTGTGGCGGCCTTGGTTCTTCATCCTCCTTGTCTTGATCATTTGCATCTCCCCCTTGATCATTGTCGTCATCTTGAGGTGGCTCATCTCTTTGATCTTCACCTTCATCAACTTGAGCCTCCTCCTCATTTTTAGTTAGTGGAGATGCTTGAGTGGAGGAGGATGGTTGATCTTGTGCATTTGGAGGATCTTCGGATTCCTTAGGACACACATCCCCAATGGACATGTTCCTTAGCGCGATGCACGGAGCCTCTTCATCACCAATCTCATCAAGATCAACTTGCTCTACTTGAGAGCCGTTAGTCTCATCAAACACAACATCACAAGAAACTTCAACTAGGTCTCATCAAACACAACGTCACAAGAAACTTCAACTAGTCCTGAGGACTTGTTAAAGACTCTATATGCCCTTGTGTTTGAATCATATCCTAGTAAAAATCCTTCTACAGTCTTAGGAGCAAATTTAGATTTTCTACCTCTTTTAACAAGAATAAAGCATTTTCTACCAAAGACTCTAAAATATGAAATATTGGGCTTTTTACCGGTTAGGAGTTCGTATGATGTCTTCTTGAGGATTCGGTGTAGATACAACCGGTTGATGGCGTAGCAGGCGGTGTTGACCGCCTCGGCCCAATACCGATCCGAAGTCTTGTACTCATCAAGCATGGTTCTTTCCATGTCCAATAGAGTTCTATTCTTCCTCTCCACTACACCATTTTGTTGTGGTGTGTAGGGAGAAGAGAACTCATGCTTGATGCCCTCCTCCTCAAGGAAGCCTTTGATTTGTGAGTTCTTGAACTTCGTCCCGTTATCGCTTCTAATTTTCTTGATCCTTAAGCCGAACTCGTTTTGAGCCCGTCTCAAGAATCCTTTTAGGGTCTCTTGGGTATGAGATTTTTTCTGCAAAAAGAACACCCAAGTGAAGCGAGAATAATCATCCACTATAACTAGACAGTACTTACTCCCGCCGATGCTTATATAAGCTATCAGGCCGAATAGGTCCATGTGTAGGAGCTCCAGTGGCCTGTCAGTCGTCATGATGTTCTTATGTGGATGATGAACACCAACTTGCTTCCCTGCTTGGCATGCGCTACAAATCTTGTCTTTCTCAAAATGAACATTTGTTAATCCTAAAATGTGCTCTCCCTTTAGAAGCTTATGAAGATTCTTCATCCCAACATGGGCTAGTCGGCGATGCCAGAGCCAACCCATGTTAGTCTTAGCAATTAAGCAAGTGTCGAGTTCAGCTCTATCAAAATCTACCAAGTATAGCTGACCCTCTAACACTCCCTTAAATGCTATTGAATCATCACTTCTTCTAAAGACAGTGACACCTACATCAGTAAAAAGATAGTTGTAGCCCATTTGACATAATTGTGAAACGGAAAGCAAATTGTAGTCTAAAGAATCTACAAGAAAAACATTGGAAATGGAATGGTCAGGTGATATAGCAATTTTACCCAAACCTTTGACCAAACCTTGGTTTCCATCCCCGAATGTGATAGCTCGTTGGGGATCTTGGTTTTTCTCGTAGGAGGAGAACATTTTCTTCTCCCCTATCATGTGGTTTGTGCACCCGCTATCGATGATCCAACTTGAGACCCCGGATGCATAAACCTACAAAACAAGTTTAGTTCTTGACTTTAGGTACCCAAATGGTTTTGGGTCCTTTGGCATTAGACACAGGAAATTTGGGTACCCAAACACAAGTCTTTGATCCTTTGTGTTTGCCCCCAACATACTTGGCAACTACTTTGCCAGATTTGTTAGTTAAAACATATGATGCATCAAAAGTTTTGAATGAAATGCTATGGTCATTTGATGCATTAGGAGTTTTCTTCTTAGGCAACTTAGCACGGGTTGGTTGCCTAGAGCTAGATGTCTCACCCTTATACATAAAAGCATGATTAGGGCCAGAGTGAGACTTCCTAGAGTGAATTCTCCTAATTTTGCTCTCGGGATAACCGACAGGGTACAAAATGTAACCCTCGTTATCCTGAGGCATGGGAGCCTTGCCCTTAACAAAATTAGATAATCTTTTAGGAGGGGCATTAAGTTTGACATTGTCTCCCTTTTGGAAGCCAATGCCATCCTTGATGCCAGGGCGTCTCCCACTATAGAGCATGCTTCTAGCAAATTTAAACTTCTCATTTTCTAAGTCATGCTCGGCAATTTTAGCATCTAATTTTGCTATATGATCATTTTGTTGTTTAATTAAAGTCATATGATCATGAATAGCATCAATGTTAACATCTCTACATCTAGTGCAAATAGTAACATGCTCAGTGGTAGATGTAGAGGGTTTGCATGAATTAAGTTCAACAATCTTAGCACGCAAAATATCATTGTTATCTTTAAGATCGGAAATTGTAACATTGCAAACATCTAGTTCTTTAGCCTTAGCAAGCAATTTTTCATTTTCAATCCTAAGGCTAGCAAGAGAAATGTTCAATTCTTCAATCTTAGCAAGCAAATCAACATTATCATTTCTAAGATTGGGAATTGAAATATCACAAGCATTTGAATCAACCTTAGCAATTAAATTTGCATTCTCATTCCTAAGGTTGTCAATGGTCTCATGGCAAGTGCTTAGCTCATTAGATAATTTCTCACATTTTTCTACTTCTAGAGCATAAGCGTTTTTAACCTTAACATGCTTCTTATTTTCTTTAATAAGGAAGTCCTCTTAGGTGTCCAAGAGATCATCCTTCTCATGAATAGCACTAATCAATTCATTTAATTTTTTCTTTTGTTGCATGTTGAGGTTGGTAAAAAGAATGCGTAAGTTATCCTCCTCATTGCTAGCATTATCCTCATCACTAGAGGTTTCATATTTAGTGGAGGATCTTGATTTTACCTTCTTCCTTTTGTCATCCTTTGCCATGAGGCAGTTGTGGCCGACGTTGGGGAAGAGAAGTCCCTTGGTGACAGCGATGTTTGCGGCGTCCTCGTCGGAGGAGGAGTCGGTGGAGCTCTCGTCGGAGTCCCACTCCCGGCAAACATGGGCATCGCCGCCCTTTTTCTTGTAGTATCTTTTCTTCTCTTTTCTTCTCCCCTTCTTATCGTCGCCCCTGTCACTGTCACTAGATAGTGGATATTTTGCAATAAAATGACTGGGCTTACCACATTTGTAGCAAACTTTCTTGGAGCGGGGCTTGTAATCTTTCCCCCTCCTTTGCTTGAGGATTTGGCGGAAGCTCTTGATGATGAGCGCCATTTCCTCGTTGTTGAGCTTGGAGGCGTCGATGGGTGTTCTACGTGATGTAGACTCCTCCTTCTTCTCTTCCGTCGCCTTAAATGCGACCGGTTGTGCTTTGGACGTGGAGGGGCCATCAAGCTCGTTGATCTTCTTTGAGCCTTTGATCATCAACTCAAAGCTCACAAAATTCCCGATTATTTCCTCGGGAGTCATTAGTGTATATCTAGGATTGCCATGAATTAATTGAACTTGAGTAGGGTTAAGAAAAACAAGTGATCTTAGAATAACCTTAACCATTTCGTGGTCATCCCATTTCTTGCTCCCGAGGTTGCGCACTTGGTTCACTAAGGTTTTGAGCCGGTTGTACATGTCTTGTGGCTCCTCCCCATGGCAAAGTCGGAAGCGACCGAGCTCCCCCTCGATCGTTTCCCGCTTGGTGATTTTGGTCACCTCGTCTCCTTCGTGTGCGGTCTTTAGCATGTCCCAAATCTCCTTAGCACCTTTCAACCCTTGCACCTTATTATACTCCTCTCGACTTAGAGAGGCGAGGAGTATAGTTGAGGCTTGGGAGTTGAAGTGTTGGATTTGGGCCACTTCGTCCTCATCATAATCTTCATCCCCTACGGATGGCACCTGTACACCAAACTCAACAACATCCCATATACTTTTGTGGAGTGAGGTTAGATGAAATCGCATCAAATCACTCCACCTAGCATAATCTTCACCATCAAATGTTGGTGGTTTGCCTAATGGGACGGAAAGTAAATGCGTATGTTTAGGAATGCGAGGGTAGCGTAGGGGGATCTTACTAAACTTCTTGCGCTCATGGCGCTTAGAAGTTACGGACGGCGTGTCGGAGCCGGAGGTGGATGGCGATGAGGTGTCGGTCTCGTAGTAGACCAACTTCCTCATCTTCTTCTTCTTGTCACCGCTCTGACGCGACTTGTGTGAAGGGGATTCCTTTTCCTTCCCCTTCCCTTTGTTGTAGGACTCTCCCGATGGAGCCTTCCCGTGGCTTGTAGCGGGCTTCTCAGCGGTCACCATCTCCTTCTTGGCGTGATCTCCCGACATCACTTCGAGGGGTTAGGCTCTAATGAAGCACCGGGCTCCGATACCAATTGAAAGTCGCCTAGAGGGGGGTGAATAGGGCGAAATCTGAAATTTACAAACTTAATCACAACTACAAGCCGGGTTAGCGTTAGAAATATAATCGAGTCCGAGAGAGAGGGTGCAAAAACAAATCGCAAGCGAATAAAGAGTGTGACACGTGGATTTGTTTTACCGAGGTTCGGTTCTCGCAAACCTACTCCCCGTTGAGGTGGTCACAAAGACCGGGTCTCTTTCAACCCTTTCCCTCTCTCAAACGGTCCCTCGGACCGAGTGAGCTTCTCTTCTCAAATCAATTGGGAACCAAACTTCCCGCAAGGACCACCACACAATTAGTGTCTCTTGCCTTGATTACAAATGAGATGATCGCAAGAAAGAATGAGAAAAAGAAGCAATCCAAGCGCAAGAGCTCAAAAGAACACAACAAATCTCTCTCACTAATCACTAAAGCCTTGTGTGGAATTGGGAGAGGATTTGATCACTTTGGTGTGTCTTGTATTGAATGCTTAACTCTTGTAAGTAGTTGGAAGGTGGAAAACTTGGATGATTTGAATGTGGGGGTGGTTGGGGTATTTATAGCCCCAACCACCAAACTTGACCGTTGGTGGAGGCTGCTGTCGACGGATGCTAACAACACAGTAGTAGCTTGTGCATTTTTATGAATCTGTTCATTAATAAATATAGGACTATCCGAGCTATCAAATTTCATTCCATTCTCAACAATCTCCCATATACTTGGATGGAGAGAGAATAAGTGACTACGCATTTTGTGACTCCAAAATCCGTAGTCCTCCCCATCAAAGTGTGGAGGTTTGCCAAGAGGGATGGAAAGAAAATGTGCATTTGAGATATGCGGAATACGAGAGTAATCGAAAGAAAAGTTCGAATTAACCGTCTTTCTTTTGTCGTAGTCGTTGTCGTCGTTGTCCTTTTGGGAAGAAGTGGATTCGTCGCTGTCGTCGTAGTAGATGATCTCCTTGATGCGCCTTGTCTTCTTCTTCTTCTCGTCTCTTCTTTTGTGGCTCGAGCCCGAGTCCGTAGGCTTGTCATCTTTCGGCTCATTGAAGATAGACTCCCTCTCGTTGTTGTTGACCACCATCCCCTTTCCCTTAGGATCCATCTCTTCGGGCGATTAGTCCCTTCTTGAAGAGAATGGCTCTGATACCAATTGAGAGCACCTAGAGGGGGGTGAATAGGTGATCCTGTGAAACTTGAAACTTAATCCACAAAAGCTTGATTAGGCATTAGCACAATAATGCCAAGTGGCTTAGAGAGGAGTCTCAACAAAACACAATAACCACAAGAGATCAATCAAGAGATGGCATAGTGGTTAATCCCGTGGTTCGGCCAAGACCAACGCTTGCCTACTCCACGTTGTGGCGTCCCAATGGACAAGGGTTGCAATCAACCCCTCTCAAGCGGTCCAAAGACCCACTTGAATACCACGGTGTTTTGCTTGCTTTACTATATCCCGTTTGCGAGGAATCTCCACACTTTGGAGCCTCTCGCCCTTACACTTGAAGTTCACAAAGAAGCACGGAGTAAGGGAGGGATTAGCAACACACTCAAGACAAGAAATCACAGCAACACCACGCACACAAGTCGCAACAAGAGCTCACAACACAACTCAATGAGTTCACAACTCAACTAGAGCTCTAATTGCTATTGCAAGGAATCAAAAGTGCGGAATCGATGTCTTAGTGCTTAGGAATGCTAGGAGAATTCTTGGTAATCTCCTCCACGCGCCTAGGGGTCCCTTTTATAGCCCCAAGACAGCTAGGAGCCGTTGAGAGCAATCTGGGAAGGCAATTCTTGCCTTCTGTCGTCTGGCGCACCGGACAGTCCGGTGCACCACTGGACACTGTCCGGTGCGGATTTCCTTCCTTATTTGGTGAAGCCGTCCGTTGGCAGCCTTGGAGCCGTTGGCGCACCGGACACTGTCCGGTGCACACCGGACAGTCCGGTGCCCCCTCCCGACCGTTGGCTCGGCCACGTGTCTCGCACAGATCACGCTGCCGACCGTTGGCTCACCGGACACTGTCTGGTGCACACCGGACAGTCCGGTGAATTATAGCCGTACGCCGTTAATTTCTTCCTGAGAGCAACAAGTTTGCCTGAGCCAGTCTGGCACACCGGACACTGTCCAATGCACCATCGGACAGTCCGGTGCACCCAGACAGAGCTGGCTTTGGCTGAACAAGGCCATCTCTTCTCCAATTCAATTTCTCCTGTTTCCAGCACTTAGACACAATACATTAGTCTCTAAGACAATGTACTAAGTCTGAGAAACATACCTTTATACTTGATTTGTACTTTGTCCACCATTTGACACTTAGGCACTTGTGTTGGACACTAAATCACCAAAATACTTAGAAATGGCCCAAGGGCACATTTCCCTTTCAATTCCCAAAGCTGGCGAGTTCAGAGTCGCTCTTCCTTGGAGCATCGGACACTGTCCGGTGGTGCACCGGACAGTCCGGTGAATTATAGCGAAGCGCCTCTGAGAATTTCCGAAGGTGAAGAGTTTAGCTTGGAGTCCCCTGGTGCACCGGACACTGTCCGGTGGCACACCGGACAGTCCGGTGCGCCAGACCAGGGCACACTTCGGTTATCCCTTGCTCTCTTTGTTTGAACCCTTTTCATGGTCTTTTTATTGGCTTATTGTGAACCTTTGGCACCTGTAGAACTTAAAGACTAGAACAAACTAGTTAGTCCAATTATTTGTGTTGGGCAATTCAACCACCAAAATCATTTAGGAAATAGGTGTAAGTCTAATTCCCTTTCAGCCTCCATCTTACAAGCCACCCCAGCTCCCCATGTATGACGGGCACTCAGATCCGAAGCAGTTTCTGATGAGCTACAAAGCAACCATATCCTCGTATGGAGGCAATACTGCAGTCATGGCGAAATCTTTTGTCATGGCAGTTGAAAGGGAATTAGGCTTACACCTATTTCCTAATTGATTTTGGTGGTTGAATTGCCCAACACAAATAATTGGACTAACTAGTTTGCTCTAGTATATAAGTTATACAGGTGCCAAAGGTTCACACTTAGCCAATAAAAAGACCAAGAAATGGGTTCAACAAAAAGAGCAAGGGATAACCGAAGGCAGCCCTGGTCTGGCGCACCGGACTATCTGGTGTGCCACCGGACAGTGTCCGGTGCACCAGGGGACTTCGAGCCAAACTTCGCACCTTCGGGAATTTTCAGAGGCGCTTCGCTATAATTCACCGGACATGTCCGGTGCACACCGGACAGTGTCCGGTGCTCCAGGGGAGAGCGACTCTGAACTCGCCAGCTTCGGGAATCCGCTCCACTATAATTCACCGGACATGTCCGGTGTACACCGGACTGTCCGGTGAGCCAGCAGAGCAATGGCTACTTCACGCCAATGGTCACCTGCAGAAGCAATTAATGTGCGCCAGAGTGCGCAGAAGTCAGGCACGCGCGAAGTGGCGCACCGGACACTCTACAGTACATGTCCGGTGTGCCACCGGACATCTAGGCGGGCCCAGCAGTCAGAGCTCCAACGGTCGGAACCCAATGACCTGGTGACGTGGCTGGCGCACCGGACTGTCCGGTGCGCCATGCGACAGCAGCCTCCACCAAACGGCTAGTTTGGTGGTTGGGGTTATAAATACCCCCAACCACCCCACATTCAAGACATCCAAGTTTTCCAACTTCCAACCACTTACAAGAGCTAGGCATTCAATACAAGACACACCCAAGTGATCAAATCCTCTCCCAATTCCACAAAAGCTTTAGTGTTAAGTGAGAGTGATTTGTTGTGTTCTTTTGAGCTCTTGCGCTTGGATTGCTTTCTTCTTTCTCATTCTTTCTTGAGATCAATACTCACTTGTAACCGAGGCAAGAGACACCAATTGTGTGGTGGTCCTTGCGGGGAAGTTTTGTTCCCGGCTGATTTGAGAAGAGAAAGCTCACTCGGTCCGAGGGACCGTTTGAGAGAGGGAAGGGGTTGAAAAAGACCCGGCCTTTGTGGCCTCCTCAATGGGGAGTAGGTTTGCGAGAACCGAACCTCGGTAAAACAAATCCGCGTGTCACACTCTTTATTCGCTTGCGATTTGTTTTGCACCCTTTCTCGCGGACTCGATTTTATTTCTAACGCTAACCCAGCTTGTAGTTGTGATTAACTTTGTAAAATTCAGTTTCGCCCTATTCACTCCCCCTCTAGGCGACTTTCAATTGGTATCAGAGCCCGGTGCTTCATTAGAGCCTAACCGCTCGAAGTGATGTCGGGAGATCACGCCAAGAAGGAGATGGAGACCGGCGAAAAGCCCACTACAAGCCACGGGAAGGCCACATCGGAAGAGTCCCGCAACAAAGGGAAGGGGAAGGAGAAGAAAGCCTCTTCCCACAAGTCGCATCGGAGTGGCGACAAGAAAAAGAAGATGAGGAAGGTGGTCTACTATGAGACCGATACTTCATCACCTTCCACCTCCGGCTCCGACGCGCCCTCCATAACTTCTAAGCGCCATGAGCGCAAGAAGATTAGTAAGATCCCCTTACACTATCCTTGCACTTCTAGACATACTCCATTACTTTCCGTTCCATTAGGCAAACCGCCAACCTTTGACGGTGAAGATTATGCTAGGTGGAGTGATTTGATGAAATTTCACCTAACCTCACTCCACAAAAGTATATGGAATGTTGTTGAGTTTGGAGCACAGGTACCATCCGTAGGGGATGAGGATTATGATGAGGACGAGGTGGCCCAAATCGAGCACTTCAACTCCCAAGCAACAACTATACTCCTCGCCTCTTTAAGTCGAGAGGAGTTCAACAAGGTGCAAGGATTAAAGAGCGCCAAGGAAGTTTGGGACGTGCTCAAGACCGTGCACGAGGGAGATGAGCTAACCAAGATCACCAAGCGGGAAACGATCGAGGGGGAGCTCGGTCGCTTCCGGCTTCGCAAAGGGGAAGAGCCACAAGACATGTACAACCGGCTCAAAACCTTGGCGAACCAAGTGCGCAACCTCGGGAGCAAAAAGTGGGATGACCACGAGATGGTTAAGGTTATTCTTAGATCACTTATTTTCCTTAACCCTACTCAAGTTCAATTAATTTGTGGTAATCCTAGATATACACTAATGACTCCCAAGGAAGTAATCGGGAATTTTGTGAGCTTTGAGTACATGATTAAGGGCTCAAAGAAAATCAATGAGCTAGATGATCCCTCCACATCCGAAGCACAACCGGTGGCATTTAAGGCGACGAAAGAGAAGAAGGAGGAGTCTACACCGAGTAGACAACCAATCGACGCCTCAAAGCTCGACAACGAGGAAATGGCGCTCGTCATCAAGAGCTTCCGCCAAATCCTCAAGCAAAGGAGGGGGAAAGATTACAAGCCCCGCTCCAAGAAGGTTTGCTACAAGTGTGGTAAGCCCGGTCACTTTATAGCAAAATGTCCTATTTCTAGTGACAGTGACAGGGGCGACGACAAGAAGGGGAGAAGAAAGGAAAAGAAGAAATACTACAAGAAGAAGGGTGGCGCCGCCCATGTATGCCGCGAGTGGGACTCGGACGGGAGCTCCTCCGACTCCTCCTCCGACAAGGACGCCGCCAACATCGCCATCAACAAGGGCCTTCTCTTCCCCAATGTCGGCCACAAGTGCCTCATGGCAAAGGACGGCAAAAAGAAGAAGGTTAAATCCAAATCCTCCACTAGATATGAGTCCTCTAGTGATGATAATGCTAGTGGTGAGGAAGATAATTTGCGTACTCTTTTTGCTAACCTCAACATGCAACAAAAGGAAAAACTAAATGAACTAATTAGTGCTATCCATGAAAAGGATGATCTCTTGGACTCCCAAGAGGACTTCCTTATTAAAGAAAACAAAAAGCATGTTAAGGTTAAGAATGCTTACGCTCTAGAAGTAGAAAAATGTGAAAAACTATCTAGTGAGCTAAGCACATGCCATGAGACTATGGACAACCTTAGAAATGAAAATGCTAATTTATTAGCTAAGGTTGACTTAAATGTTTGTGATGTTTCAATTCCCAATCTTAGAAATGATAATGATAATTTACTTGCTAAGATTGAAGAATTAAACATTACTCTTGCTAGCCTTAGGAATGAAAATGAAAAATTGCTTGCTAAGGCTAAAGAATTAGATGTTTGCAATGTTACAATTTCCGATCTTAGAGATAAAAATGATATATTGCGTGCTAAGATTGTTGAACTTAATTCTTGCAAACCCTCTACATCTACCACTGAGCATGTCACTATTTGCATTAGATGTAGAGATGTTGATATTAATGCTATTCATGATCACATGGCTTTAATTAAACAACAAAATGATCATATAGCAAAATTAGATGCTAAAATTGCCGAGCATGAACTTGAAAATAAAAAATTTAAATTTGCTCGTAGTATGCTTTATAGTGGGAGATGCCCTGGCATTAAGGATGGCATTGGCTTCCAACAGGGAGGCAATATCAAACTTAATGCCCCTCCTAAGAAATTATCCAACTTTGTTAAGGGCAAGGCTCCCATGCCTCAGGATAACGAGGGTTACATTTTATACCCTGCCGGTTATCCCGAGAGCAAAATTAGGAGAATTCATTCTAGGAAGTCTCACTCTGGCCCTAACCATGCTTTTATGTATAAGGGTGAGACATCTAGTTCTAGGCAACCAACCCGTGCTAAGTTGCCTAAGAAGAAAACTCCTAGTGCAACAAATGATCATGACATTTCATTTAAAACTTTTGATGCATCTTATGTTTTAACTAACAAATCCAGCAAGGTAGTTGCCAAGTATGTTGGGGGCAAGCACAAGGGATCAAAGACTTGTGTTTGGGTACCCAAAGTTCTTGTATCTAATGCCAAAGGACCCAAAACCATTTGGGTACCTAAAGTCAAGAACTAAACATGTTTTGTAGGTTTATGCATCCGGGGGCTCAAGTTGGATCATCGACAGCGGGTGCACAAACCACATGACAGGGGAGAAGAAAATGTTCTCCTCCTATGAGAAAAACCAAGATCCCCAACGAGCTATCACATTCGGGGATGGAAACCAAGGTTTGGTCAAAGGATTGGGTAAAATTGCTATATCTCCTGACCATTCAATTTCCAATGTTTTTCTTGTAGATTCCTTAGATTACAATTTGCTTTCCGTCTCTCAATTATGTCAAATGGGCTACAACTGTCTATTCACTGATGTAGGTGTCACTGTCTTTAGAAAAAGTGATGATTCAATAGCATTTAAGGGAGTGTTAGAGGGTCAGCTATACTTGGTAGATTTTGATAGAGCTGAACTCGACACTTGCTTAATTGCTAAGACTAACATGGGTTGGCTATGGCACCGCCGACTAGCCCATGTTGGGATGAAGAATCTTCATAAGCTTCTAAAGGGAGAGCACATTTTAGGATTAACAAATGTTCATTTTGAGAAAGACAGGATTTGTAGCGCATGCCAAGCAGGGAAGCAAGTTGGTGCTCATCATCCACACAAAAACATCATGACGACCGACAGGCCACTGGAGCTCCTACACATGGATCTATTCGGCCCGATTGCTTACATAAGCATCGGCGGGAGTAAGTACTGTCTAGTTATTGTGGATGATTATTCTCGCTTCACTTGGGTGTTCTTTTTGCAGGAAAAATCTCATACCCAAGAAACTTTAAAGGGATTCTTGAGACGGGCTCAAAATGAGTTCGGCTTAAGGATCAAGAAAATTAGAAGCGACAACGGGACGGAGTTCAAGAACTCTCAAATTGAAGGCTTCCTTGAGGAGGAGGGCATCAAGCATGAGTTCTCTTCTCCCTACACGCCACAACAAAATGGTGTAGTGGAGAGGAAGAATCGAACTCTATTGGACATGGCAAGAACCATGCTTGATGAGTACAAGACTTCGGATCGGTTTTGGGCCGAGGCGGTCAACACCGCTTGCTATGCCATCAACCGGTTATATCTACACCGAATCCTCAAGAAGACATCATATGAACTCCTAACCGGTAAAAAGCCCAATATTTCATATTTTAGAGTCTTTGGTAGCAAATGCTTTATTCTTGTTAAAAGAGGTAGAAAATCTAAATTTGCTCCTAAGACTATAGAAGGCTTTTTACTAGGATATGATTCAAACACAAGGGCATATAGAGTCTTTAACAAGTCCTCTGGACAAGTTGAAGTTTCTTGTGACGTTGTGTTTGATGAGACTAATGGCTCTCAAGTAGAGCAAGTTGATCTTGATGAGATAGGTGTTGAAGAGGCTCCGTGCATCGCGCTAAGGAACATGTCCATTGGGGATGTGTGTCCTAAGGAATCCGAAGAGCCTCCAAATGCACAAGATCAACCATCCTCCTCCACGCAAGCATCTCCACCAACTCAAAATGAGGATGAGGCTCAAGTTGATGAAGGAGAAGATCAACAAAATGAGCCACCTCAAGATGACGGCAATGATCAAGGGGGAGATGCAAATGATCAAGACAAGGAGGATGAAGAACCAAGGCCGCCACACCCAAGAGTCCACCAAGCAATCCAACGAGATCACCCCGTCGACACCATCCTCGGCGACATTCATAAGGGGGTAACCACTAGATCTCGTGTTGCTCATTTTTGTGAACATTACTCTTTTGTTTCCTCTATTGAGCCACATAGGATAGAGGAAGCACTTCAAGATTCGGATTGGGTGGTGGCGATGCAAGAGGAGCTCAACAACTTCACTAGGAATGAGGTATGGCATTTGGTTCCACGTCCTAATCAAAATGTTGTAGGAACCAAATGGGTGTTCCGCAACAAACAAGACGAGCATGGTGTGGTGACAAGGAACAAAGCCCGACTTGTGGCCAAGGGATACTCCCAAGTCGAAGGTTTGGATTTCGGTGAAACCTATGCACCCGTAGCTAGGCTTGAGTCAATTCGTATATTATTGGCCTATGCTACTTACCATGGCTTCAAGCTTTTCCAAATGGCCGTGAAGAGTGCCTTCCTCAATGGACCAATCAAGGAAGAGGTCTATGTTGAGCAACCTCCCGGCTTTGAAGATAGTGAGTACCCTAACCATGTTTATAAACTCTCTAAGGCGCTTTATGGGCTCAAGCAAGCCCCAAGAGCATGGTATGAATGCCTTAGAGATTTCCTTATAGATAATGGATTCAAAGTCGGAAAGGCCGATCCTACTTTATTCACTAAAACTCTTGAAAATGACTTGTTTGTATGCCACATTTATGTTGATGATATTATATTTGGGTCTACTAACGAGTCTACATGTGAAGAATTTAGTAGGATCATGACACAAAAAATCAAGATGTCTATGATGGGGGAGTTGAAGTACTTCTTAGGATTTCAAGTGAAGCAACTCCAAGAGGGCACCTTCCTAAGCCAAACAAAGTATACTCAAGATATTCTAAGCAAGTTTGGGATGAAGGATGCCAAACCCATCAAGACACCCATGGGAACCAATGGGCATCTCGACCTCGACACGGAAGGTAAGTCCGTGGATCAAAAGGTATACCGGTCGATGATAGGCTCTCTACTCTATTTATGTGCATCTCGATCGGATATTATGCTTTCCGTATGCATGTGTGCAAGATTCCAAGCCGACCCTAAGGAAGCTCACCTTACGGTCGTAAAACGAATCTTGAGATATTTAGTTTATACTCCTAAGTTTGGGTTTTGGTATCCTAGGGGATCCACATTTGATTTAATTGGTTATTCGGATGCTGATTGGGCAGGGTGTAAGATTAATAGAAAGAGCACATCGGGGACTTGCCAGTTCTTGGGAAGATCCTTGGTGTCTTGGGCTTCAAAGAAGCAAAATTCCGTCGCTCTTTCTACCGCCGAAGCCGAGTACATTGCTGCAGGCCATTGTTGCGCGCAACTACTTTGGATGAGGCAAACCCTTAGGGACTATGGTTACAAATTAACCAAAGTTCCTCTTCTATGTGATAACGAGAGTGCAATCCGCATGGCGGATAATCCCGTCGAACATAGTCGCACTAAACACATAGCCATTCAGTATCATTTCTTAAGGGATCACCAACAAAAGGGAGATATTGAGATTGCATACATTAATACTAAAGATCAATTAGCCGATATCTTTACCAAGCCACTTGATGAACAAACTTTTAACAAACTTAGGCATGAGCTAAATATTCTTGATTCTAGGAACTTCTTTTGTTGATTTGCACACATAGCTCATTCATATACCTTTGATCATGTCCCTTTCACGTGCTATGACTAATGTGTTTTCAAGTAAATTTTCAAACCAAGTCATAGGTATATTGAAAGGGAATTGGAGTCTTCGGCGAAGACAAAGGCTTCCACTCCGTAACTCATCCTTCGCCGTCGCTCCGCGCATCTCTCCGTCTTAGGTATAATCTTCACTCGTATTTTATTTACTAAAGGGGAGAAAGTAATTCTAAGGGCTCTAATGATTCCGTTTTTGGCGATTTATGCCAAAGGGGGAGAGAGCATGAGCCCAAAGCAAAAGGACCGCACCACCACCTAATTTTAAAAAGAGATTTTCAATTGGTAAATTTCAAATTGGTATCTTATTGTGTTCAAAAAGGGAAGAAGTTAGTATTTTCAAAAATGATATCCTATAACCCTCTTGAACACTAAGAGGAGGAATTTATCAAGGGGGAGTTTTGTTTAGTCAAAGGAAAAGCATTTGAAACAGGGGGAGAAAATTTCAAATCTTGAAAAATGCTTCGCAAAATCTTATTCATTTACCTTTGACTATTTTGCAAAAGGACTTTGAAAAGAATTTACAAAAGAATTTGCAAAAACAAAACATGTGGTGCAAGCGTGGTCCAAAATGTCAAAAATTAAAGAAACAATCCATGCATATCTTATAAGTATTTATATTGGCTCAATTCCAAGCAACCTTTGCACTTACATTGTGCAAACTAGTTCAATTATGCATTTCTATACTTGCTTTGGTTTGTGTTGGCATCAATCACCAAAAAGGGGGAGATTGAAAGGGAATTAGGCTTACACCTATTTCCTAATTGATTTTGGTGGTTGAATTGCCCAACACAAATAATTGGACTAACTAGTTTGCTCTAGTATATAAGTTATACAGGTGCCAAAGGTTCACAATTAGCCAATAAAAAGACCAAGAAATGGGTTCAACAAAAAGAGCAAGGGATAACCGAAGGCAGCCCTGGTCTGGCGCACCGGACTGTCCGGTGCACCAGGGGACTTCAAGCCAAACTTCGCACCTTCGGGAATTTTCAGAGGCGCTTCGCTATAATTCACCGGACATGTCTGGTGCACACCGGACAGTGTCCGGTGCTCCAGGGGAGAGCGACTCTGAACTCGCCGGCTTCGGGAATCCGCTCCGCTATAATTCACCGGACATGTCCGGTGTACACCAGACTGTCCGGTGAGCCAGCAGAGCAACGGCTACTTCGCGCCAACGGTCAACTGCAGAAGTAATTAATGCGCGCCAGAGCGCGCAGAAGTCAGGCACGCGCGAAGTGGCGCACCGGACACTCTACAGTACATGTCCGGTGTGCCACCGGACATCCAGGCGGGCCCAGCAGTCAGAGCTCCAACGGTCGGAACCCAACGGCCTGGTGACGTGGCTGGCACACCGGACACTGTCCGGTGCGCCATGCGACAGCAGCCTCTACCAAACGGTTAGTTTGGTGGTTGGGGTTATAAATACCCCCAACCACCCCACATTCAAGACATCCAAGTTTTCCAACTTCCAACCACTTACAAGTGCTAGGCATTCAATACAAGACACACCCAAGTGATCAAATCCTCTCCCAATTCCACAAAAGCTTTAATGTTAAGTGAGAGTGATTTGTTGTGTTCTTTTGAGCTCTTGCGCTTGGATTGCTTTCTTCTTTCTCATTCTTTCTTGAGATCAATACTCACTTGTAACCGAGGCAAGAGACACCAATTGTGTGGTGGTCCTTGCGGGGAAGTTTTGTTCCCTGTTGATTTGAGAAGAGAAAGCTCACTCGGTCCGAGGGACCGTTTGAGAGACGGAAGGGGTTGAAAAAGACCCGGCCTTTGTGGCCTCCTCAACGGGGAGTAGGTTTGCGAGAACCGAACCTCGGTAAAACAAATCCGCGTGTCACACTCTTTATTCGCTTGCGATTTGTTTTGCACCCTTTCTCGTGGACTCGATTTTATTTCTAACGCTAACCTGGCTTGTAGTTGTGATTAACTTTGTAAATTTCAGTTTCGCCCTATTCACCCCCCTCTAGGCGACTTTCAGCAGTCAAGAATATTGCGCAAACCTGGTACTCCTCTCTTCGGCTAGGAACAATCACATCATGGCAGAAGCTGAAGGACATGTTGATCACCAGTTTCCAAGGGTTTCAGACGAAGCCAGTTACCGCTCAAGCTTTGTTCTAGTGCACGCAAGATCACGAAGAATACCTCCAGGCGTATGTCCGAAGGTTCTTGCGTCTGAGGGCACAAGCACCAACTGTACCCAATGAGATTGTCATTGAGGCCATGATCAAGGGGCTTCGGCCGGGACCTACGGCCCAATACTTCGCCAGGAAACCCCCTCAGACTCTGGAGATATTGCTTCAAAAGATGGATGAATACATCCACGCTGATAATGACTTTCGTCAACGAAGGGAGGAAGCCTACAGGTTCTCTGAGATGACCAGGGGCTTCGGAGGAAGAATCCACCCAAGGCACGTCAGATCAATCCACTCCTCCCAGAATGACGACAGAGGAAGTCAGCAACAGAGGCCACAGTATTCCTCGCAAGCTTCGGGGCAGCAACAAAGCTATCTTCGGCCGCCAGCTCCAAGGGGCAGAGGCGCTAGGGGCTTCGGAGGAAGGTTTGGGGATCAGCCCAGGAAAATTTATTGTTTATTCTATGGTGAGGACAAGGGCCATACTACAAGGATGTGCCATGTCACCATTCAGAAACAGAAGGAAATAGCAGAAGTTGCAGCTCAGCAGAACCAGCCGAAGCAGGTCATGCATACTGCTTCATATCACTCGCCCTACGTACCAGAGTATGTGGGTAACAATCCTGCAGCGTCTGTTGCTTCGGCCAGTCAGTCACATGCATCCTAGCCATAGCCTCCACCTCCGCCGCCAATACAACCCGCATACTCCCGAGGCCAGCATCCAGAAGGGAGCCAGTATAATCACCAACAGCGAGACTTCAGGGAGGAGTCCGAAGCTCGCACAGTCAACAGTGTTGTGCCAGAGTCGAAGCACATCTACTAAGAGATATCCTACCTCTGAAACAGTTTTTGCATTCGTCATCATTTTCTTTTTTAATAAAGAACAATCATTGAAAGCTTAGTTCTTTTGTTGTTTTCAATTTCTTGTAATAGTTTCGTTATTGTCATAGTATAATATACCTTCTTCACAGACTCACGGAGTTCAAAAAGTCGTTCTCAAGGGAACACAGGGTCCGAAACCGTATTACAAGTTTTACTGAAGCAACAAGAAGTCGTTCTAAGGAACGCAGTGTAAGTCTGCTGAAGTTACAAAAAGTCGTTCCTAAGGGAGCGCAGCGTAAGTTTTCTGCTCAAAAGTCGTTCCAAAGGGAATGCAGAGCTTACAGCGAAAAGTCAACGCTGATTCCGCCGAAATATAAGGCGAAGCGCGAAAAGTCAACACGAATACCGCCAAAATAGAAGGCGAAGAAGTTCAAAAGACATTCCTAAGGGAATGCAGAACTTATAGCGAAAAGTCAACGCTGATACACCGAAAAATAAGCGGTGAAGCCAAAAAATAAACGGCAAAGAGATTATGTATTCTATTATGGGAATGTGTGTGTATCTTCGGCACAAATATCATTTTGCATAGCATAACATCATCACATCATTCGCATAACATAACATCATTCATCATATTGCATCAATGGCACAAGAAGGGGATACAAATTTGATCTTCGGAAATTGCTTCGAAGAAGTGCCAAGGCACAAAATAAGTTTTGAAGTACAGTTTCATCAACTCTGATATGAAAGATCTATTATTTGCGAAGCGTAATGTTTTTACGAAGATTGGATGATTTTACGGAATATGGATATTCTTCACGAAGCATGAAAAGAAGGGAAGGTGTTTTTTCGTCGAAGGCTCAAAAACGGTATGTACATAAAGTTTCATGCATCGTAAAGAATCGAATTACACACAGCTTATATATTACATTCAAAAACTATAAAATATTACATACTTTGTTCAGCAAATATTACATCAATATTCCAAATGTTTTTACAATAACAGATATTCTTCTTTTAAAACTGATTCCGCAGCTTCGTTTAACAGTCGAGTAACAGCTTCATCCATAATAGCTTCGACCATCCTAGTAATTTCATCTTCCTTCTTAGCTTATGGGTTGTCCAATGACTCGAACGGCTCTAGGGGAGAAGATAGTTCAGCTGCGATAGAAAACGTAAATAAGTTCGAAGTCACAAAATTAAAAAATCAAGCTAAAAGCTATTAAGTGATACCTATTCGCCTTTCGAGTTCCGCAGCTTTTTCAGCTGCCTTCGTGGCTTCTCTTGTATCGTGAGTATCTTTTTCGCTCTTTTTTATTATCTCATGGGCCATCCCTCGGCCACCATTTTCCCAGATGTCAGTAAAGAATTTTCCGCCAACCAAGCTTGCTTCGGCCGATGGGTCTTTTGTATCTTCAACAGATAAAGCAGCTTCGGTTTGCGCCAAAGATTTCACATGTTCACATCCCGCTTTCTCCAAAATAGCTGCGACCCCTCTTGCACCAGAAAAAGCGCAGACGTCCCCGCGACCATTCAAAATCTCCTCAAAGGCGTCGGCCTCGCCGCTGATCCATTCAATTGGACCTTCGGGATTGCCCAGTACAAAGTTGTCTTTGCTAGAATATGCGCCAATATTGGCGAAGCTAGTTTTTATCTTTTTTACACATTCTATAGATTTTTCATAACATTTTTTTTTGAAGATCGAAGTTCTACAACTGTTTTCTCCCAATAATTTTTCCAGTAATCACTGGCGTCTCGGTCAGCTTCGGCAATAGCACATTTCAATTTTGCTTCTGCCAGTTGCTTCCGAAGATCCTCAATTTCGCATTTCTGGGCTTCAGCTTAGGCTTTGGAAGTAGCTTCGTCTTCTTTTATTTTGTCTACGAATGAGTTTAATATTTTATCTTTTTCAAGACCTTCGTTCCTCAGTTCAATTACTTCGGAACGAAGGTTGTTCAGAGCTATAGTACATCCTTCGTCTTCGGCATTCTTCTGAGCCCTGAGGGCATTGCTAAGAATCAGGCCCTGCAAAAAGAAGTGTAGTATTAAGTATAAGCAAATAAAACAAATTTTTGTTTTAAAATACTAAAAATTCATCCTTATACCTTCAAACTATTATATGCTAAGTTGTCTGCCATTTCATCTTTCGATAATACCGAAAGCCAATCTTCTAGTGTCAGGAATCCGAAGCTTTTGCCCATCTCCCGGCAGACAGAAATCTCCTTGCTATCTGGGAGACAATACAAGAAATCTTCTTCTCCGCTGCCATTGAATATCAATGCCCCTTTTGGATATTTTAATATCTGGGCGTAATAGTGAGCTTCTCGCTTTTCTTCTTCAGATAACCTTTTTCCCGAAGCATGTCGTACAATATAATCAGGTACTTCGGAAGATGCTTTGGGAGTTGAAGTGATAGTTCTTCCAGGCAGAATTTGTTTTGCAGTTTCTTTTTCCATTTGTTTTTCTCCGGTTTCCAAGGACTTCTCCTTGGCGGACTTTGAAGGCCCAGCTTCAGTCCCGGCCTGGCTCTTTGTAGCTTCGGCTTCAGTTAGTTTTGTTTCAGCCTGCGATTTTGAAGCTTTGGCAGTTTTCCCTGGAGTAGAGCTTGAACTCTTTATCGTCTCCAGTACATCTAGTACATTGACCATCCTTTTCCTCTTGGGGGTTGCTATAAGGTCTTTTTGTGCCTTCGGCACTGTTACTTCTGTCGAAGGGCTCAGAACTTCTAATATTTTTGTTTCTTTGACTCTAGGTTCTTCAATTTTGTTAATCTTCGTCATTATAGCCGATTCTTCAATCTTCTGTGTGAGGCAGGTTTGTCAGCTTCAGTAGCTGAAGAGGTCTCACCACCAAATTCGGGCACTGTGGCCGGTTCAATGAATGCGGTTGGTGAGTAAGGACCTTCACCTTTTTTCTCTTCGGCGCAGGCTCGCTTGGAGCAGCTGAAGCATCATCTTTCCCGGAAGTTGCACTTTTTCTTTTTTGACCCCGTGACGGGTAACGGTAGTCAAGGTACATGAATCCGATGGCATCAAAAACTCTATTTAGTCTCTTCTTTTTCCGGTTTCCGAAGGCTGCAGATAACGCATTGTCTTCCGCTTTGGAGTACGGCCCAAGCAATTCATCACTTGTAGCTTCGACACACTTCAACCAATCGTCGTCTGGCTCAATAAATTGGTCTCCAAACCTGAAGGTATATTTTAGTCGAACCAAACCACCTTCGTGGGGGTTGCTGATGGTTTCTTTCGGCATCTCCCAGTTGACTACCAATGGCCATACCCTGTAGGACATGTGCTCTTGGATTAAGTCCCGCGTCCCGATGAAAGAACAAACTATGCCAAAGGCCTTTCGGCATTCTTCGGCTGCTTCATCAATTTCTACCTTTGGTTTCCAGAGGCTGAACCGCTGCCAGATAGGACGCATGATGATCCCTTTAATATCCTCCTGTGCCTTTAAATCATTTTTCACATAGAACCATTCTTTCATCCAGTCTCCAGGCCATCTCTTCCGAAAGGTTGGCACGGGGTAGCTTGACCCAGAGCGAGCGACGAAGCTGTAGCAGCCAAAATTGTTATGATATTGCTCCTTACCCCAGGGCTTCGTCTCATATAAAAGTTTATGCATACTGCAGAAACTTTTTGCACTTGGCTCCAAGCCCTGACTCCTCATAGCCCATACGAAGATTCCCATTCTTATGATGGCCTCAGGAGTAATCTGGTGAAGAAAAATCTGGTATATCTTTAAAACCTCAACCACGAAGCTGCTTAGGGGGAACCGAAGCCCAGCCTTGAAGAAGCTTCGGAAGATCACGACTTCATTTTCTTCAGGAGTAGGAGAAGTCTTGTCTCCATTGTTAGCTCTCACAATAGACACATCTCGAAAATATCTTCCCCTCATATTGTCGAGATGGCTCTGTTTAATAGTTGATTTTCCGAAAACTGCATGACTTGGTCGCCAGGGTCGATCTTCGGAGTCTTCGCCACCACTTTCCACATCATAACTGTCACTATCACTGGTGTCTTCCGATAAACCTTCTAAAATCTCCCTAGTAATCTTCTTTGTATTTGTCTTTGCTATTGATTCAATAAAGCCAAAATTCTTCTCCTCAGAAAGGCTCAGCTTTGTTTCAGCAACAGCTTTTCTATCTTGAGACATCTTCGGAAATGCTGAAAAAGTGCTCTCAAAGCCGAAGCTTAGAAAATTTAAAAAACCAAGCAAGTGTTGGTGCGCAAGAGCTAAAAATTGAGCAAGCAAGAGCAGATGGCAAAAAATCATGCCAAATGAGCTCGTGGTGTGCTCTTATTTATATGCCTAGTGTGTTGCAAGTTGGAGGGCCCCGCTTGTCATTGACTGTTGCTATTCTAGCAAAGGGAAGGTGTTTTTTCGGACCTTCGGCTTATGGCCTTCGTCCATATCGCAATATGAATTTATCATTCTAACAAATTAATATTGCGAGGGGCTACTGTTGGGGGCCTTCGGCTTCTGAAGGTCCTCAAAAACATGTTTTAACAATGTTTCTGGAGTATAATACATGAACAGGTAGCTTCGGACTCGGATTAGAACCACGGTGTGAAGAAGCACAAGGAATACGGAGGTTGGCGCAAAGCCGAAGCTATGAGCAGGAAAGCTTCGGCACAATGACAGAAAATGAAACCGACTTAAAAGGAAAAGGCTATTCAGACCTCGAAGGGTTACTATAAAACCATTAGCAAATATAAAGGGCATGGATGTAATTTTACATGGGCTGCGTCCCGTGCCTATAAATAGATGAATAGTGCTCCCGTACTGTTCACGCTGACTTAGCATTTGCTTTTGCGTCACACTTGTATTCTTACCTTCTTTCAAGCCGAAGGTACATTTGTAATTTGTTGTCATTTCTATTTTTCCATAATAATAAAATAGAAATGAGCTGATAGTAATACATAACTGTTTATGTTATCTTTTATGTTTCATATGATCCCTTCTTCATTATTTATATGTTGTATTGATGAAGATACGTCCTTCATAACCTTTGTCCGAAAATCATTATTTCCCAGGGGAAATAATGCTTCGAAGGACGAAGAGCTTTAATGTTTAACATTTTCTGTGTTGCCTTGTTCTTAACTCATAGCATTTGAGAACAAGTCCCCAACAATTTTCTATCTCATGCTCATTGATTTTGGTAGTTAGTTGAGCTATGTGATCATTTTGTTGTTTAATTAAAGCTAGGTGATCATGAATAGCATTAACATTAATGTCTCTACATCTAGTACAAATAGTAACATGATCAACACTAGATGTAGAAGGTTTGCAAACATTTAATTCATCAATCTTAGATTTTAGCATGGCATTTTCATCTCTAAAATAGGAAATAGATTCATTGCAAACATTTATCAGTCTTAGCAATTAAACTAGCATTATCATTTTTAAGATTGGTAATTGAATCATCACAAGCATTTAACTTCTCAACCTTAGCAAATAAATTAGCATTCTCAGTTCTAAGGTTGGAAATAGTGTAATGGCAAATGCTAAGCTCCTTAGTCAAATTTTCATTTTTCTCTACTTCCTGAGCATAAGCATTCTTCACCTTAACATGCTTTTTATTTTCCTTAATAAGGAATTCCTCTTGGCTATCCAAGAGTTCATCCTTCTCATGAATAGCACCTATCAATTCATTTAATTTTTCCTTTTGTTGCATGTTAAGGTTGGCAAAAAGACTACGTAAGCTATCTTCATCATCACTAGAACTACCCTCATCACTAGATGTAGTATACTTGGGGTGGTTCTAGCTTGTACCTTCTTTTTCTTGCCGTCCTTTGCCATGAAGCATTTGTGGCCGACGTTGGGGAAGAGAAGTCCCTTGTTGACGGTGATGTTGGTGGCATCCTTGTCGGAGGAGGAGTCGGTTGAGCTCACGTCGGAGTCCCATTCCCGACACACGTGGGCATCACCGCCCTTCTTCTTGTAGTACTTCTTCTTTTCCTTCCTCTTCCCCTTCTTGTCGTTGTCCCTGTCACTATCACTAGACATAGGGCATTTAGCGATAAAATGACTGGGCTTACCACACTTGTAACACACCCTTTTGGAGCGGGGTTTGTAGTCCTTCCCCCTCCTTTGCTTGAGGATTTGACGGAAGCTCTTGATAATGAGCGTCATCTCCTCGTTGTCGAGCTTGGAGGCGTCGATGGGGAGCCTACTTGATATAGACTCTTCTTTCTTCTCCTCTGTCGCTTTGAATGCGACGGGTTGCACCTCGGGTGTGGAGGGCCTTGCTCCAAGTTGACGATTTGTTTGGAGCCTTTGATCATCAATTCAAAGCTCACAAACTTTCGTATAACCTCCTCGGGAGTCATTAGCTTATATCTAGGATCACCACGAATTAATTGAACTTACGTAGGATTGCAAAAAATGAGTGATCTTAGAATAACCTTGACCATTTCATGGTCATCCCATTTGGTGCTCTCGAGGTTGCGCACTTGATTCACCAAGGTCTTGAGCTGGTTGTACATGGCTTGTGGCTCTTCTCCTTGGTTGAGGACGAATCGATCGAGCTCCCCCTCGATCGTCTCCCGTTTGGTGATCTTGGTCACCTCGTCCCCTTCGTGTGCGATCTTGAGGACGTCCCAAATTTCTTTGGCCATCTTTAACCCTTGCACCTTATTATACTCCTCTCAACACAAGGAGGCGAGGAGTATAGTTGTGGCTTGGGAGTTAAAGTGCCGAATTTGGTCGGCCTCATCCGAATCGTAGTCCTTGTCCCCCACCTTAGGTACCTGCACTCCATACTCAACAATATCCCAAAGACTTTTGTGGAGAGATGTTAAATGGATCATCATTTTATTACTCCACATAGAATAATCCTCACCATAAAAGGATGGTGGTTTGCCAAAGGGAACAGAAAGTAATGGAGTGCGCTTAGAAATGCGAGAGTAGCGGAGGGGCATCTTACTATACTTCTTGCGCTCATGGCGCTTTGAAGTAGTGGACGACGAGTCAGAGCCGGAGGTGGAGGGCGACAAAGAGTCGGTCTCGTAGTAGACCACTTTCTTCATTTTCTTCTTCTTGTCACCTCTCCGTTGTGACTTGATGGAGGAAGAGGATTCCTCCTTATGCTTGTGGTCGGACTCCCTCGAATGGGTTCTCCCCGAGCTTGCGGACTTGTCACCACCGGTCACGATCTCCCTCTTGGTGTGATCTCCTGACATCACTTCGAGTGGTTAGACTCTAATCAAGCATCGGGCTCTAATACCAATTGAAAGTCGCCTAGAGGGGGTGGATAGGCGAAAACTGAAATTTACAAACTTTAAGCACACTACAAGCTGGGGTTAGCGTTAGAATAAAATCCAAGTCTGGGAGAGAGGGGAAAACAAATCAACCAAGAAAATAAAGCGGATGACACGATGATTTGTTTTACCGAGGTTCGGTTCCAATGAACCTAGTCCCCATTGAGGTGGTCACAAAGACCGGGTCTCTTTCAACCCTTTCCCTCTCTCAAACGGTCACTTAGACCGAGTGACCTTTCTCCTTAATCAAACGGGTCACTTAGACCCCACAAGGACCACCACATACTTGGTGTCTCTTGCTTTGATTACAAGTCACTTGAGAATAAGAATGGGAAAAGAAGAAAGCACGATTGCAAAAGCCAAGCGACAAGAGCGACAAATAACACACAGATCACTCTCTCTCTCAAGTCACTAATCACTAATGATCACTTGTCTCAATTGTGAAACTTGGAGAGATTGGAAGCTTTGATTGTGTCTTGGAATGGATTGCTAGCTCTTGTATTGAATGTGAAGGATTTGAGTGCTTGGGTCAAGTGAATGGAGGTGGTTGGGGTTGTATTTATAGCCCCCAACCACTTCCTAGCCGTTGCTCCCTTTCTTTCGACCGTGGACGGTCCGCGCCCCTGGTCCGGACGGTCCGCCCCTGCACATCAACGGCTAAAATCGCAATGGTCAGGAGTAACGGCTATATCAATGGCTACTATGCATTAAATGTGTCGTCAGATGTCAGATAAAGCAGTCGCGGACGGTCCGGTTGTGCACCCCGGACGGTCCGCGAGGACGCTAAAAATACATTTTACCGAACCCGTCACCTTTGGGTTTTTCTGGTTTTCACCGACTGGGCGGTCCGCGCCTGAGGCCGGACGGTCCGCGCTTGGTCTCGTGCGGTGCTCGCTTCTCCATCGGACAGTCCATAGTGTTGACTTGCGTTTATGTAGTGTTCCTGTCCGAGGCTCACTTTGGTATCACGGATGGTCCGCCGCAAGGGCCCGGACGGTCCACGCTTTGGTGTTTTTCCAAAAAAGCTTCTCCTGTCCAGAATAATCTACGGTATTCCGGACAGTCGAGTTAGAATGGTTGTAGATGAACTTATGCACCTGTGAAATGATCAACTAGGCAAACTGGTTAGTCCTCAAGGTTTGTGATGGTCGTCAAACACCAAAATCGATTATAGGAAATGTTGAGACTATTTCTCTTTCAGCCGACCATCGAGGCACGAGAACTCTATCGAGGTTCCCTATGGCTTGAGAAGATCGTCGGTTCTTCTAGCGCCATGACCGTCGTGAAGGCAGGACCCCTGCACCCTCTAGTGAAATGCGAGGAGCGGAGGCCATGGCGGGGTGAGACAAAGCGAGTGACTTGAGGCAGGGGCAGTGGAGACTTCTAAGTTCGCTACAGAGGAGGAATGACCCTTAGCCCTCATGATCTAGACCAAACAAGAATTGCCAAAGATAGCGGGAGAAACGAACCAGGAGTGTTGACCATGGCGACCTTGACAGGGGCCGACGACTGAAGGAATTCCGGTAGCACTGACACCCTGCCATCCCCACCGAGGGCAGACACCATTTTTCGCTTCTTAAATATGACCTTCCTTACGTGTGACAAAGGGGCGGAGAGGCGAGGAGCATTGCCAAAGGGGGGAGGGAGACGTCAGACGACAAGACGATAGAAGGGCGAGAAGCAAAGGTCGGCAAGGACCACAGCTCAGCATGCGCGTAATGTCAAACCTTTGTTTCCTGGTTGGTGACTCACCCCCGTCTCCTCATGATAGAACATTGGGCCCACCACCCATATCGAAGGCAGGGAAGAGGGCTCCCGAGGGCACAACATTGGGGGCCGCTTATGCGCTCGGTGGGGATGAGTCTTCTCCACCGAATGTCCTTGATGGCTCGCATACCATGGTCTTAGAGGGTAGGAAGGCAGAGGTCGCAGAACCCATCAGCCAAGGGGTCGAGGCCTGGAGGTTCAAGAAATTTGCACCCCCGCCCCAGTAGACGAGGCGTTTGTCACCTCATCTGGAAAGGCCAGGAAGGAATCAAGCTTTAACACATCAAGGTAGGCATCACCCACGGGAATAGCTGAGAATTCGGAGCTTGCACGCATAACACCGTCACCTTCCTCCTCATCAGTTAAGACGGTCTCGGCCTAGCTCACGATCCCTGCGTATCTACCGCTCGTCATGGCAGCATTTCTTCTAGATCCTAGCCTTCTTGTCCTTCCATTAAAGTTCCGCACTCTTGTGGGCCTCCTCCTTCTAAAAGTCACCTAGAGGGAGGTGAATAGATGAAATCTGTAAATTATAAACTTTGAACACGAACTTCATCTAGGGTTAGGATTAGAAACAAATTATAATAAATACAGAGTGTGGAAGAGAATTCTTCTTGCTATAAGTTGCTCAATCAATGCGGATGATTTTGGGAGCTAACTCAAAAGATTGTGAGAAAGACAACTTAGAGAGAGGGGAGAGGAAAAATTATCGTAAGGTAATGATCAACACAAATGAACACAACGATTTGTTTCCCGAGGTTCGGTTCCAATGAACCTACTCCCCGTTGAGGAGGCCACGAAAGCCGGGTCTTTTTCAACCCTTTCCCTCTCTCAATTGACCACTTAGACCGGTTGAGTGCTTCTTTTTTATCTCAAGGATCACTAAGACCCCGCAAGGACCACCACACTCTTAGGTGTCTCTTGCTAGCTTTACAAGTCACTAGAGAGTTTAGAAGGAGGTGAAGAAAGCACGATTAAAAGCCAAGCAACAAAAGCAACAAATGAAACATGAATCACATTCTCTCAAGTCACTAATCACTATTGATCACTTGTCTCAATTGTGGCACTCGAGGAGGATTGGAAGCTTTGAATGTGTCTTGTAATGAATTCCTTGCTCTTGTACTGAATGTGTATGTATAGAATGCTTGAGTGTCTTGAATGGAGGTGGTTGGGGTTGTATTTATAGCCACCAACCACTTCCTAGCCGTTGCATCCTTCCTGCCAACCGCAGACGGTGCTTGCTTCTCCTTCGGACAGTCCGCAGTGTTAGCTAATGTTTTTGCAGTGTTCCTGTCCGAGGCTCACCCTGGTATCATGGACGGTTCGTGCACAGGTGAATTTCCAAAAAGCCTTCTCTTGTCCGGAATAATCTACGGTATTCCGGTCAGTCGACTTAGAATTGATGTATATGAACTTTATGCACCAGAGAAATGATCAACTAGGTTAACTAGTTAGTCCATGAGATTTGTGATGGGCGTCAAAACACCAAAATCGATTGTAGGAAATGGTTGAGGTCATTTCCCTTTCAACCGCATCTCTGGGCAGAGGGATGGGGTCGTCCCGGAGCACCAGAGAGGAGGGTTAGTAAGAGGGGGAGAAAAAAGATGAGCGACCAAAAAGCTGGAGCGAAAGGCAGATTAGACGAACTTACGAATTCCACAAAGCCTGGCTCGAGGCGCATTGCAGGACAATCGAGGACAATGAAAGTGTATGGGACGACGATCCCGTCCGCACCTTTACGAACCTCTATGGCTTCTCTGAGCCAACAGGCGATATCCACATCGCTTGGGGGTGGCGCGCCTAGTCGTGTACGCTCCAGAGGGGCGTTAGCGACCATCTTGTACAAAGGTAGCTCCCTTGCCATAAGAGGGGCCACCGTGTGGCAGAGGTATTCCCGATCACTCCTACAAGTGTGACCCCTGGTCGCAAAGAATCGATATGACAACAATAGACCCAATAGTCCTCTTCTCTTCGTCCCTAAGAATGCCCCAAACCCAGCTCTAAGGGGCCTCTGAGGGCGCTCTGGGCGAGAAGGGAGGAAAGTCATGGCTAGCAGCGAGCGGAGAGCTGTTATTGCGGAGATAAAACCACTGGCCATGCCAACCCTTGTTGGACGAGCATAATTGCAGTGGGATTTACACCCTCGACCATGCCCCTCGAAGATGAATAGCCGCACAGCCGATCTATGCCGCCTCCACTAGACTGTTTGGCACCGACTGCATACGGATTAACTCGGTCAGGAAGAAATGACACTAGAGACAAAACTGGGGTGGCCATCCCGAGATACCCCAACGCCATGAAGACAGTCATATGTTGGACCCTGTTAGGGTGGAGATGGTGTAGTTGGACCTGGTAATAGTGGAGGAGCCCTATCAAGAAGGGGTGAGGGGTGTAAACGGTCCGAAGAGGCTAATTATCCGTCTGAATAGTTTTTTCGAATATCCGTAGAATTTTCAAATTTCAGATTCAGATTCGGATAGTACAGTTCAGATATCGGATACGAATATGAGATGACTGATACCCGTCGGATTTCAGATATCTTCTCGTATACCTGTCCGGATTATAGATTTTGGATATCCGGACATCTTCCTAGATATCTTACCAGATTTCAGATTTCGGATAGTTACATGTGGAATCGCCCTAAATATCCATGTTTCAACATAATACTTCACTTTATCATTTTCATATGGGGACTTGAGGTTATGTTCTTATATAATGTTTATTGGTCCTGATAACCTATTCGCAATCTTCGGTCGACAGTGGAATATTTTATGAATTTAATTGCATTTTGATAATTTTCTGTAGAAAAAATAAAAATACATAAATAGTCTAAAAAATCATGAAATTTGACGGAGGGGCAATATATGCCCATATAGCAGCCTCAAAAATGTTTGAGCCATAAAATCTAAATATTGCCAGCGTTTCTTTCAATTCACTTTCACTTGTTACGTGAGTTACATGTGAAATCACCTTAAGTATCAAAATTTTAACATAATCAATACTTCACTTTATCATTTTCACATGGGGACTTGATGATATCTTCTTATATGATGTTTATTAGTTTTGGCAACTTACTTTCCATTTCGGTCGACATTAGAATATTTTATGGATTTAATTACATTTGATGATTTTCTATAGAAAGAAAATAATAATATACAAATAGCCTAAAAGTTCATGAAATTTGACGAATGGGTAACATATGTCCACATAGAATTCTAAAAAATGTTTGGACCATAAATTTCATAATGTGTCAGGGATTCTTTCATTTCACTTCCACTTATTGTGTGAGTTACATGTGAAATCACCATAAGTATTCAAGTTTCAACATAATCAATACTTCACTTTATCATTTTTACATAGGGACTTAATATTATCTTTAATAGAATGTTTATTGGTCCTGGTAACTTATTTGCAATTTTTGGTAGACATAGATTATTTTATGAATTTAATTGCATTTTGACGATTTTTTGTAGAAAGAAATTAACAACACACAAATAGCCTAAGAAATTCATAAATTTGAATTGAGGTTTACCATTTGTCCACATAAAATTATAAAAAAATGTTTGGTCCATAAAGTCCATAAGATGCCAGTAATTCTTTTTATTTCACTTCCACTTGTTGCTTGAGTTACACGTGAAATCAGCTTTAGTATCCAAGTTTCAACATAATCTTTACTTCACTTTATTATTTTCATGTAGAGGCTTGAGGTTATCTTCTTATGGAATATTTATTAGTCTTGGTAACTTATTTGCAATTTCCGGTCGATACTAGAATATTTTATGGATTTAAATGCATTTTGATGATTTTCTGCAGAAAGAAATTAATAATACACAATTAGTCTTAGAAATTCATTATATTTGGCGTAGGGGCAACATATGTCTATATAGCATCCTAAAAATGTTTGAACCATAAAATCCACAAGATGTCAGCAATTATTTCATTTTATTTCCACTTATTTGTGTGAGTTACATGTGAAACCACCATAAACATCTAAGTTTCAACATAAACAATACTTCACTTTTATCATTTTCATGTGGGTACTTGATGTTATATTCTTGTAGAATACTTATTAGTCTTGATAACTTATTTGCAATTTTCGGTCAACGCTAGAATATTTTATTAATTTAACTGCATTTTACCGATTTTCTACATAAAGAAATTAATAATACTCAAAGTAGCCTTAGAAATTAATGGAATTTTATGGAGGCGTAGCATATATCCACATATAATCCTAAAAAATGTTTGGGCTAAAGGAGGGGCTAAATGATTACAACTATGATATGTGTGGAATGGTGACTTGCACGATATCCGACAAAAATATTCTTTACCGATGCTATCCGTGCCTGACTAGTTTTGTATTCGACCCACGACTATCCTATTTGTATTCGAGAACATCTGTATTTGTATTCATATTCGAAGCTATCCGTATTCGAATTTGAATCCAAATAAAAATATGAAAACAAATATGATTTCATTGATATTCGTCCGTATTCAATCCGATTACACCCCTAGTGAGGGGGCATCGCGAAGCCATGCTTGTAGATGTGGACGAACAAAACCACGAAGCCTGTCGGTGGCTTAGGAATGTCCTCGGAGCCGAGGAGCTTGTAATCCCCCTCATGGAGGACCCCTCGAGAGATGAGGGCATCAAGACGAGCTTGCTCGACCAAGGAACGGCTCCAAAACCCCATGAATCCCGAGGACGGAAGGCAGAAGAAGGGGTTCATGGCGGGCGAGAAGCTGTGACAGAGGGCGGTGGGGACAAGAAGAGGAAGAGACACATAGGATCTTGAAAGGTGAACGAGAAGCTTGGACCGAGCAACGCCTCCGAATAAAAAAAGGCCAACCCACCAGCGTGCATGGATCGAAGACACACCCCGTTAAGCGGTTAACGTTTGGGCTAATGTATCGCTGGCCTTTGCGAGCAGGCCCCGACCGGGTACCAGAGATGGCCACTAGGCCTATGATGAGGCGATCCTAGACCTAACCCAGGCAAACTGACGATGGTCGCATGACGCTGGCACGATCAACCGTTGCGCGACTACTCCCGAGTAAGATGGCTCATCCTGCCTTGTCCATTCTCGTTATTTTTTCTTATATAGAGAAGGGACTGATAAGCCTGCGCCGACTAACAACCATGACAAGGTCGGACCAGAGCCACAAATTCGGAGTTCGAAGGTCAGCTCGCGAAGGGTTCATAGTCGCTCCTGAAACCACAGAGCGAGGGGTGGTCAGGTGGTGGGCACCTAGCGGCTAGGACCCAGCACACGAGCGCTAAGGGCACTTCTAGATTGTGTTCGAGTCTCAAGAAATGTATGAATCATTATTTATCGCAAAGAGAGGCATCAAGCCGTTGGACCCGGATGAGTGGGGTTGTCAACTATATGAGTTGACACCTAGGAGTATGAGGACAACCCCCAATGGACCCACGCCTGGAGTTTGCAAAAGGCACTAGGGCCTCATTCAAGATCACCCATTTGGAGCTCACCGAGCGCCATGAACTCGACCATTGAGGGAAGCATGGTACGGTTCACCCTCCCCTTTTGTGGCAGACAGAATGCGCAGGGAGGAGTAGAAAAAAAGATGGGGCGCCCCCAGACAGATCCGCTGTGACAAATAGGGAAATCAGGGGATTGCTTCACATATGGAAGGAATGGGGGAACCAAACAACCCAGGAATACGTCCCCACGCAAACAACAACACGGCGAACTCAAGGCAGAAAGATGCCCTTATAGCACTATGGTCATTCCCCGCTTCTTCCCAATACAATGTTATCATTCCTTTCAAGGCACATGTTGCGGACTTGTTCTCAAATGCTATGAATTAAGAACAAGGCAACATAAAATGTTAAATATTAATGCCCTTCGTCCGCTGAAGCATTATCTCCCCAAGGATTTAATGAACTTCGGACGAAGACCATGAGTAGAATATCACGAAGGTCGCACCTTCATGATTAGACTTGCAAAATAATACGAAGTAATATTAAATCCGAAGGTTACTGGCATTGTGATTTTTCCAAGTGCTACAATCTGCCTTCCTCCGAAGCCACAAAGGGGATGTGTGGCATCATGGATCTTGTCTTCGGGCTCTTGCATCTGTCTGAAGGCCTTAGCAAATATGATATCAGCTGCACTGCCTGTATCAACCAAAACATTATGGACCAGAAATCCTTTGATCACACAAGAGATAATCATAGCATCATTGTGTGGGTAATCCTTGAGTTGTAGATCCTCTTGAGAGAAGGTAATTGGAATATGTGACCATCTTGACTTGATGAAAGGTCCTTGTACCCCTACATGTTGTACTCTTCTCTGTGCCTCCTCCTTCTATTTCTTGTTAGCCGGCTCTGAGCATGAACCACCTGTTATCGGGAGAATCAGCTTCGGAGCCGAAGCAGTTCCAGCTTGGTTCTTGAACGAAGCCATTGTCTCAGGAAAGTGGAAGTGAGTTCACCGGAGGTGGGCGCCAATGTTGGGGACTTGTTCTCAAATGCTATGAATTAAGAACAAGGCAACATAAAATGTTAAATATTAATGCCCTTCGTCCGCTGAAGCATTATCTCCCCAAGGATTTAATGAACTTCGGACGAAGACCATGAGTAGAATATCACAAAGGTCGCACCTTCGTGATTAGACTTGCAAAATAATACGAAGTAATATTAAACATGAAACATTAAAGATAAATTTATCAGAAATAGATAACATCATTCACATATTTTATTATATGAATCTGAAATGTCAGAACATAATGTTTAAGTATATCTATACCTTTGCCTTGACAGATAATAATTCCCGAGCAATATGTTTGTAATTACAGGAATGCATGAACAGTAAAGGAATACTGTTCACTATTTATAGACACAGGACACATCCTGTAAGGAATTACAATCATGCCCCTTATAAAAGTTTACAACAATGACTCAGACCCTTATGGGCTAAAAGGTCATTCTATCTTTAAGTCGGTTCGATCCTTCGTCTTCGGACATGCTATAACACTGAAGCTTCATGAGTGGTAGCTTCGGTCATCATGTATAAGCAGCTTTAGCCGAAGCTATTTCTTCCTGCAGGACCTTCGGCGACGAAGCATGGTCCCAACAGTAGCCCCTTCGCGGTGCTAGATCGTTTTTCGTAACGAGCTTGATCCGTGAAAAAAGTCTCTTAGGCTCCGGGAAGCCGAAGGTCCGAAAAACACCTTCCCTGAGCTCGTTGTCGAGAAACGATACAGTTTCCGAGCGCGGAGCGGTCCCACCATGCAGGTTCACCTTCTTGGTTTTTGCGGCCCACCGTGCAGTGGGTGCGAGCGACTGTTTCCCCGGTGAAAAAATCCTGACGATTCACCTTCTTACCTGCAGCACTATATAAACAGACAGGTAGGTGTGAAGTTACCACAACATTCATTGTTATTGCACTGTTTTGCTGCCAAAAATTTAACCATAGCCGAAGCTTGATTTTTGCATTCAAACGAAGCTCCAGTTTGGATTGTGCTTCGTTACGAGGAGAGCTTCGGAAAAAGGTTATTGACTTCCAAAGAACTTTTCAAGAAAATTTAAAATCAAATGGCCAGAATATGCTCCACTGCTAGGTTGAGCGTGATGGAGCAATGAGGCAATGAGGCGCTCTGGGCTGGTTCCATCAGAGGACACACCTGCTGCCGAAGCAACGCAAGCTGATGTTGAAGAAGCTGGTTCCGAAGATGAGTACAGTTGTGGGATGCCAAGCAAACCTAGTCATTTGGACTTTCGAAAGTCCACCATCTCTGAAGCCGATCTTCTAAAAATGGTGAAGCTGGGCTACTTTAGTGAAGCAAAAAAGGAGCTGGTTCGTTTTGGCGGAGAGGAAACTACTCCGAAGCCGGAAAAGAATGAGGTGGTTGTGTTCAAAAGCTTCTTTAAAGCAGGATTAAGATTTCCTTTGAATGGGATGATTGCTGATGTGTTGAAGAAGTTTGGGGTTTACCTTCATCAGCTGACCCCTAACGCTTTTGTTAGATTAAGTGTTTATATTTGGGCCCTTCGTAGCCAGGGAGTGGAACCGTTCGGTGAAGGTTTCTGCCGAGTCCATGAACTAAACTATCAGACTAAAGCCAGAGGAGATGGTCTTCATGAGAATTTTGGATGTTACAACTTTGCTTATCGCAAGACTACGAAGTTTCCAGTGATAAGCTACCGAAGCAAATGGCCAGCCGGATGGAAATCTGAGTGGTTTTATGTTAAAGTTGATAAAGTTGAAGATAAATTGGTCCAGAGTCCACTAGAGCTAACCTTCGGAGAAACGAGGCCCCGATGCAACATGATAAGGGGGAGCCCGAGCCAAATTGCTTTGGCTGAATTTCGCGTGATTTCAGATCATATTGGCACTAGAGACTTGGTGCAGGAATTTCTGGCTTTTAAAGTGTTCCCAACAATGAGGGATTGGGAGGTGCCGAAGCTGGAGGGAGAAAAGAAAAAAGGAGAACTTGTTCGATTGCCGTATTACTACAAGTTTAAGAAACACTCTAAAAAGCCCTGCCAGGAGTGGTTGGACACAATCGAGATTATGTGCAACGATATCCTCGGAAATTATTCTAAGAAAGAAGATCAGTTGATGACTGCAGCCTTCGGCACTCGTCCGAAGCGAAGATTGAATCGTGTGCTAGATGCTTTGAGTTTTGATTACCCTGATTATGAGCAACTGGGCGGAGATGCTGAAGGCCCGAAAAGAAAGAGGATTGCCAGCGCCCTGGACAAAGAAAGCACCAAATTGGCCAAAAAGGAAAAAGAAATTTCTGAAAAACTAAGCTCTGGACCGAAGGTAGCTGTTTCAAAGAAAAGAAAAGCTGCATCTCCAAAACCTGCATCTCCAAAACCAAAGACATCGGCCCGGGAGGAGGAAGCTCCTGTAACACCTTCTGCTACCGAAGTCGAAGAGATTCTGAAGGTAATGACTGAACCTTTGCCTGTCAAGCTAAGTCCGCTGGTGCCAGAACTGACGAAGTTTTTTCAGAAGGGCAAAGAAGCTTCGGCAGTAGAAAATCCCGCAAAGCCGAAAAAACGAAGAATTGTCCAAGTGGCAGATGTCATTCATCAGACACCGCCACTGACCTCGGCGTCAAAAATTGTCACTGCTGATCCCACAGCCATCGGAGCCGAAACCATCGGAGCCAAAACCGGGGGAGCCGAAGCCACCGGAGCCGAAATCACCGGAGCCGAAGCCACCGGAGCCGAAGCTACCGGAGCAAGCACTGAAATCGAAGCCATCGGGGCCGAAACCGGGACCAACGAAGATCCTAACCTGGAAACTACACTTGATGATATTGACAATATGCTTCTGAGAATAGCTGAAGAAGAAGCTGCTGTGGTTGCAGTGAACACGGCTACAGAAAAAGGAAAAGAGCAGATTGAAGACATTTTGGAAAAAGAAAATTTTAATTTTCAAGATATACTTGGACAAGGGTTGTCAGACACTGAAAAAGAAGAGCTGAAGAAATATGCTATATCCTGTGGATACAAACCAGGGTCTCTGTTATTTGGTGGAGTCAATGAAGGGAAGCTGAGATGCCTTCGGAACCGAACCGAGGCCAAGGTTGTAAGGACCTTCTCCAAAAGCGTTGGCCTGCCGAAGATAGAAGCGGACCTCTGCAGATACCAGCGACAGCATATCGCCGGTAGCTTGCTTTATGCTAATTTCAAGGTAAAAAACTCTCGATTTTTTATTATTGTATATTTTTTTATTTTGAATTAAGTTGTTTTCTGACGAAGGTTGTTTTGGCAGAGTATACTTCTAAGTAAAGTGCTGAGAATGCAACAAGATCTTGAGGATGAAAAGAACGAAGCTACCATCAAAGATTTAGAAAACAAAGTCAAAAATTACGAAGCTGCTCTGAAGGAAAAAGACTCCATTGTTCAAGATTTTGAAATCAAAGTTAAAGATCACGAAGCTGCCTTGGAAAAAAGGACTTCGTCATTCATTCTATGGAAAGTTCATTGGCTGAAGCCCAAGCCTAAAATAACAGGTTAAACAATGAATTACTCAAAAAGTCAGAAAGATCTGAGCAGGAAAAGAAGGACCTCGAAACAAGTCTCAAGACCGAAATCGAGAAGAATTCAAATTTGCAAAAGTCATTGAAGGAGCTTCAGGAGAAATGCTTAAATTTCGGCAGCCGATGCGTGCAGCGGCTGAAGGATGTGTTTCACTCAATTGGAGCCAGCTCTGATAAATTTACACCTTCAGCTGAAAACCTGCCCAGCACCTTGGAATACATTGAAGGCGAGGTTGATGCACTTGACGAAGTTATTGTTGGGCATGCTGACTTCTGCGCCCTGCTAGCTTCTCGAGGCACAGCCACCGCTTTCCTGAAGGCTGGCTGTACGCACGGAAAAATTGTAAATAGGCCAAACTTCAGCTTGTCACCAGCAGATTTGGTTGACATCCCAAGCCTAGCCCGAAGCATTGGAAACAGATTTATGACCCAGATTTGGGTAAATGGCGGGCGGAAAATGGCTGGTGACGAAGCTCGGAGCCACCTTAAGTCGGTGAGAAACTTATACTTGTTACTTTTACCTTCTTCTTGAAATATGCACCTTTCTTATTCTGCTTTAATATGTGCAGGATGATGAAGCTGAAGAATGACGGGCTGAAGCTTAACAGTTGCTGTAAAAGACTTTCCTGCAAAAAATTCTGGAGAAATCTTTGTAATATAATTGTGGAAAACACTTATGTAAATTTGTGCATACCTTGTAATATATCTTTTCTCCTTTGTCCGTGTACAATATGCTTTGCTTGTGAACGAAACTTCACTTTTGAGCCGAAGGCGAAAAACACCTTCCCTTCTTTTCGTACACAACGAAGCATGAAAAATTTCCTCTTTCTCCGAAGTTTTTCCTCATAGCCGAAGCATCTGCCTTTTCTGTATGGTATGATGATGATGATCCTATATGTGTAAATGAATGTTTATGAATGCAAATGTCATGATGTAATGCATTGTGCAAATGATTATCCGAATGTATATCCAAAAACCATAATCATAGCCCTCATTCCCTTGGGAATGACTCAAATCTTTTTGCCGTTTATTTTTCGGCTTCACCGTTTACTTTTCGATGTATCAACGCTGACTTTTCGCTGTAAGCCTCCCTTAGGAGCTTCTTCGCCTTTTACTTTCGGCGGAATCAGCGTTTATTTTTCGCTGTAAGCCTCCCTTAGGAGCTTCTTCGCCTTTTACTTTCGGCGGCATCAGCGTTTATTTTTCGCTGTAAGCTCTGCATTCCCTTAGGAACGACTTTTGAGCTTCTCCCTGTTTTCTTTTCTCTTTCCTTTGCACTCGATGGTGCGTTCTCAGTTTTTACATTTACATCTTTGGGGGATATTGCTCTTATAGAATTTAAATAAAGAAAAGAAAAATTACATGTTGCGGCCCCATTAAAAACCTTTCTCCCCCTTTGGAAAGGAAAAGGGTGCCACAAAAAAGAACAGAAAAAATTACATCAAGCTATACATAATATCGCCGAAGCTTGTCCGCATTCCATGATCTAGGAATGTCGTTGTCGTCCATATCCTTCAATCTGTAGGAACCGGGTCTTGACGAAGATACCACCAGAAAAGTTCCTTCCCACTTCAGCTGTAATTTGCCTACTGTCTCTGGGTTGGCTACTCTTTGAAGCACCAAATGTCCTGGTTCAATGTTCTTTAGCCTAACCTTTCTATCACGCTATTTTATTGTTTCAGCTTGGTATTTGTTGATGTTTTCCACAGCTTGAAGCCTGATCCCCTCTATAGCATCTTTTTCCACAGAGTAATCAGCTTCAGCTTCGTCTTCTGCCGAAGCTACTATTCTTATTGATCCTGCTTTGGCTTCTTCCGGAGTTATTGCTTCGTCACCAAACAATAGTTTGAATGGTGTAAAGCCTGTTGATCTTGACACTGTCGTGTTGTGGCTCCAGACCACTTTGGTTAATTCGTCTGGCCACTTTCCCCTGGGCTGATTGAAGATTAACTTCATTATTCCTGTCATTATGATGCCATTAGCTCTTTCAACAAGTCCATTTGACTCCGGATGTCGGACTGATGCGAAATGGATCTTCGTGCCAATTTGATCGCAAAATTCTCTGAAAGCTTTGGAATCAAACTGTGTCCTATTATCCACAGTAATGGCCTTCGGCACTCCGAAGCGACAAACAATATTTTGCCAGAAAAACTTTTGAATAGTGACCGAAGTTATTGTGGCTAAAGGCTTTGCATCAATCCATTTAGAAAAATATTCCACTGCCACTACAACATATCTTAAGTTCCCTTGTGCTGGTGGTAACGGACCTAACAAATCAAGGCCCCACCTTTGCAACGGCCAAGTGGGTTGTATTAACTGAGTTAAAGACGAAGGTTGTTTTTGATCTCTTGCACATTTCTGACAACCTTCGCACTTTTGGACTAATTCCACTGCATCCGAAGCTGCCTTTGGCCAATAAAATCCTTGACAAAAAACTTTTCCAAGCAAAGGCCTAGATCCAATGTGAGATCCACATAGGCCTGCATGTATTTCCTTCATCAATTCTATACCTTCGGTTCTAGATAAACACTTGAGTAACGGAGAACAGACCCCACGCTTGTATAGTTCCCCTTCTATTATAACATATGGTCGAGCTCTTGCCTCTATCCTCCTGTTATAAGCTTCGTCATCTGAAAAAAGTTACCCTGAAGGAAAGAGATGATCTCAGTTCTCCAGTCTTCACTATAAACAGGGGATATGTTGAGGACTGCTGTTTCAAGAAGCTCAACCGAAGGTGCTTTTATTGTTTCGAAAAATACTTCCGAAGGTAATGGCAGCCCCTGTGCTGCTGACTTAGCTAATAAGTCAGCATATTCATTTTCTCCACGAGGAATATTTTTAACAGAAAACCCTTCAAAGGAAGCCTCAATCCTTCGGACCGTGTCTAAATATTTTTCGAGCTTCGGATCTCTTGCTTTATAACTTTTGTCAATATGACCAGAAATAACCTGGGAATCAGTTTTAAGAACCGCCCTTCTGATTCCCATTGCCTTTAGCTTTCGAAGACCCAGGAGTAAAGCTTCGTACTCAGCAATGTTATTTGTGCAACTGAAATCAAGTCTTGTTGCATAATAAGTTTTAATTTTGGAAGGTGCGACCAACACAGCAGCTGCTCCTGCTCCGAAGGTTCCCCAAGATCCATCGCAAAATACTGTCCAGACTTCGGCATCTTTACTCGCTTCTTCTTCCTGAGCCCCTGGCGTCCAGTCAGCAATGAAGTCTACCAATGCTTGGGACTGAATCGAAGATCTATGCACATAATCAATACAAAAATCATTAAGTTCTGCAGCCCATTTTCCAACCCTTCCAGTAGCTTCTCTATTTCTCATAATATCCTTCAACGGTTGTGAAGAAGGAACAACTATATTGTATGCCTGAAAATAGTGCCGAAGCTTCCTGGAGGCCATCAAAACAGCATACAGCACCTTCTCCAATTCTGTATAATTTTTCTTTGATAAACTAAGAACTTCGGATACAAAGTATATTGGGGCTTGCTTTTTGACTTGGCCTTCAAGCTTCTCCTAGACAAGTGCTGCACTTACCGCTGAGTGCGAAACTGCCATATATAACAACAGAGGAGCCTCTGGCGTTGGTGGAGTTAGTGTTGTTAGGTCTATCAAATATTGCTTCAGCTCTTCGAAGGCTTTCTGCTGAACTGGTCCCCATTGAAAAACTTCGGCTGACTTCAGCACTTCGAAAAATGGTAAATTTCTCTCTGCTGATCTAGATATAAATCTGTTGAGAGATGCCAGTCTTCCTGTCAATCTTTGAGCCTCTTTTTGTACTTGGTGGTTCCATTCGAAGGATAGCTTCGATTTTATTTGGGTTAGCCTCAATCCCTTTTGTTGAAACTAGACAGCCAAGAAACTTCCCTTTCTTCACTCCGAAGACACATTTTTCTGGATTCAACTTTAAATCGGCCTGTCTAAAATTAGTGAAGGTCTCCTGCAGATCAGCAATATGATTATCTTGCTTCGTGCTTTTTACAATGATATCATCAACATAAGTTAGCACATTTCTGCCTATTTGAGAATGAAGAACCTTCGCTGTCATTCTGCTGAAGCTTCTTCCAGCATTCTTGAGCCCCTCGGGCATCCGAAGGTAACAATATGTTCCACTAGGGGTTATGAAGCTAGTTTTTGGCTCATCCTCCTTCTTCATCCAAATTTGATGATAGCCTGAATAACAATCCAGCAGACTCATAAGCTCTGATGAAGTTGCTGCATCAACTAGAGAATCTATCCTTGGCAATGGAAACTCGTCCTTCGGACAGGCCTTGTTGAGATCAGTAAAATCAATACACATTCTCCATTTACAATTGACCTTTTTTACCATAACAGTGTTAGCCAGCCATTCTGGGTATTTTACCTCTCTGATAACTCCGGCACTGAGGAGCCTTTTCACTTCATTCCGAGCACCTTCGGCTTTGTCATCAGACATCTTCCGAAGCCTCTGCTTTCTGGGTCTGAAGGATGGGTCAACATTGAGCGAGTGTTCAATAACATCTCTGTTGACGCCGCAAAGATCATTAGCTGACCATGCAAAAACATCTTTGTTGTTGAACAGAAATCTTATCAAGGTTTTCTCCTGTTCTTTAGACAGTTGGGATCCCAATAGCACCTTCTGCTCTGCTATGTCCTCAGATAAAAGCATGGGCTTCGGCTGATCGGCCGAAGCAGCTTTCTCCCTTCTAAACTTGTACTGCTCACAAGCTTCAGCTCCATCTATGTTATGGATTGCTTTTGAGTTTGTCCAATTTCCTTCGGCCCTTCTAGCAGCTTCCTGACTTCCATGAATGGCAATAGGTTCTTGGTCCGAAGGTATCTTCATGCAAAGATATGCTGGATGGAGAATTGCTTCGAAGGCATTAAGAGTACCACGACCAATGATTGCATTGTAAGGGTATTCCATGTCAACAATATCAAACACAACTTGTTCAGTCCTTGTGTTGTTGATAAATCCGAAGGTTACTGGCATTGTGATTTTTCCAAGTGCTACAATCTGCCTTCCTCCGAAGCCACAAAGGGGATGTGTGGCATCATGGATCTTGTCTTCGGGCTCTTGCATCTGTCTGAAGGCCTTAGCAAATATGATATCAGCTGCACTGCCTGTATCAACCAAAACATTATGGACCAGAAATCCTTTGATCACACAAGAGATAATCATAGCATCATTGTGTGGGTAATCCTTGAGTTGTAGATCCTCTTGAGAGAAGGTAATTGGAATATGTGACCATCTTGACTTGATGAAAGGTCCTTGTACCCCTACATGTTGTACTCTTCTCTGTGCCTCCTCCTTCTATTTCTTGTTAGCCGGCTCTGAGCATGAACCACCTGTTATCGGGAGAATCAGCTTCGGAGCCGAAGCAGTTCCAGCTTGGTTCTTGAACGAAGCCATTGTCTCAGGAAAGTGGAAGTGAGTTCACCGGAGGTGGGCGCCAATGTTGGGGACTTGTTCTCAAATGCTATGAATTAAGAACAAGGCAACATAAAATGTTAAATATTAATGCCCTTCGTCCGCTGAAGCATTATCTCCCCAAGGATTTAATGAACTTCGGACGAAGACCATGAGTAGAATATCACAAAGGTCGCACCTTCGTGATTAGACTTGCAAAATAATACGAAGTAATATTAAACATGAAACATTAAAGATAAATATATCAGAAATAGATAACATCATTCACATATTTTATTATATGAATCTGAAATGTCAGAACATAATGTTTAAGTATATCTATACCTTTGCCTTGACATATAATAATTCCCGAGCAATGCGATTGCAATTACAGGAATGCGTGAACAGTAAAGGAATACTGTTCACTATTTATAGACACAGGACACAGCCTGTAAGGAATTACAATTATGCCCCTTATAAAAGTTTACAACAATGACTCAGACCCTTATGGGCTAAAAGGTCATTCTATCTTTAAGTCGGTTTGATCCTTCGTCTTCGGACATGCTATAACACTGAAGCTTCATGAGTGGTAGCTTCGGTCATCATGTATAAGCAGCTTTAGCCGAAGCTATTTCTTCCTGCAGGACCTTCGGCGATGAAGCATGGTCCCAACAGCACATAGACAGGCTGCTCAGCGAGGTCAACCCAGCACAACGAGAGGCTTGCCACCAAAACTCAAATATTGCCCCCACCGAATAAGAGCACGATGAGGAGATCGTTAGAATAGAAAACAGGGCCCTGGAGTGCATACACCGAAAATTCATTCCCGTGCCAACCCCAAGTGTGATGAAGAAAAAGAGAAGAGAAAAAATGGGGAGGGAGGAGTCCCCCACTACATGACTGAAATAAGACAATCAACATAAGGCACTTAGCCATTATAAAGCTCGGTAAGAGCTGAAATGGGTTCGGGTAACCCCATGATCACGACTACCTAAAATCATGCCCTAGCTTGGGGGAACCATTGATAACGTCCTCAGTGGAAGGAGGTCAACCACGTCCTTGGTGCCTACACCAAAGTCATCCTCCATATCTAAAAGGGAAATAGGGTTTAAACCTTTTCCTATAAATGATTTTGGTGGTTGAATGTCCAACACAAATAATTGGACTAACTAGTTTGCTCTAGATTATATATACTATAGGTGCATAAGGGTTCAACACTAACCAATAAAAAGATCAAGTTAGGGTTCAAAAGAAAGGAGCAAAAGAAACCGAATAGTACCTTGGTCTGGCACACCGAACTGTCCGGTGTGCCACCGGACAGTGTCCGGTGCACCACCGGACAGTGTCCGGTGCACCATGACCGTACAAGTCCAAACTCTTCACCTTCGGGTTTCTTCCAGGGCCACTCTGCTATAATTCATCGGACTGTCTAGTGTGGCACCGGACTGTCTGGTCCACCAGCGGAGCAACGACTCTTTGGCGCAACGGTAGACTACACAGTGCCCTGACAGTGCTACAGTACGCGACAGAAGTCAGAACAGAAGTTAGAGGCGCACCGGATAGTGAACAGTACCTGTCCGGTGCGGCACCAGACTGTCCGATGCCACAAGAAGACAAAGCTCCAATGGTCGAAACCGCTAGAACCCTAACGGTTGGGTGACGTGGCTGGCGCACCGGACAGTGTCCGGTGGCGCCCATCGACAGCAGCCACCCCCAATAGTTGTTTTGGTGGTTGAGGGCTATAAATACCCCCCCAACCACCTCCACTCCAACCATACAAGCATTGAACACTCTCCATTCAATACAAGAGCAAAGTGCAACATTCCACGACACAAATCAAAGCCACCGATCCGATCAAAGTCCCCAATTCAACTCTAGTGCATTAGGACTTGTGAGAGGATCAATTGTGTTTCTTTGTTGCTCTTGTTTGCTTGGCTTGGCTTTCTTTTCTTTCTCACTTCTTACTCTCAAGTGCTTTGTAAGCGAGGCAAGAGACACCAATTGTGTGGTGATCCTTGCGGGGTCTAAGTGACCCATGAGATTAAGGAAGAAGCCTCACTCGGTCTAGGTGACCGTTTGAGAGAGGGAAAGGGTTGAAAGAGACCCGGTCTTTGTGACCACCTCAACGGGGACTAGGTTCTTTAGAACCGAACCTCGGTAAAACAAATCATCGTGTCATCCGCTTTACTTTCTTGATTGATTTGTTTTCCCCTCTCTCCCGGACTCGGGTTTTATTCTAACGCTAACCCCCGGCTTGTAGTGTGTTTAAAGTTGTAAATTTCAGTTTCCGCCTATCCACCCCCCTCTAGGAGACTTTTAATATCTTCTAGAGCGCTATAGTGGCGTCTTCTGACAGGTCGCCTACACCATGTAGGTATTCGTATTCGAAGCTATCCGTATTTGAATTTGAATCCAAATAAAAATATGAAAACAAATATGATTTCATTGATATTCGTCTGTATTCGATCCGATTACACCCCTAGTGAGGGGGCATCGCGAAGCCATGCTTGTAGATGTGGACGAACAAAACCACGAAGCCTGTCGGCAGCTTAGGAATGTCCTCGGAGCCGAGGAGCTTGTAATCCCCCTCATGGAGGACCCCTCGAGAGATGAGGGCATCAAGACGAGCTTGCTCGACCAAGGAACGGCTCCAAAACCCCATGAATCCCAAGGACGGAAGGCAGAAGAAGGGGTTCATGGCGGGCGAGAAGCGGTGACAGAGGGCGGTGGGGACAAGAAGAGGAAGAGACACATAGGATCTTGAAAGGTGAACGAGAAGCTTGGACCGAGCAACGCCTCCGAATAAAAAAAGGCCAACCCACCAGCGTGCATGGATCGAAGACACACCCCGTTAAGCGGTTAACGTTTGGGCTAACGTATCGCTGGCCTTTGCGAGCAGGCCCCGGCCGGGTACCAGAGATGGCCACTAGGCCTGTGATGAGGCGATCCTAGACCTAACCCAGGCAAACTGACGATGGCCGCATGACGCTGGCACGATCAACCGTTGCGCGACTACTCTCGAGTAAGATGGCTCATCCTGCCTTGTCCATTCTCGTTATTTTTTCTTATATAGAGAAGGGACTGATAGGCCTGCGCCGACTAACAACCATGACAAGGTCGGACCAGAGCCACAAATTCGGAGTTCGAAGGTCAGCTCGCGAAGGGTTCATAGTCGCTCCTGAAACCACAGAGCGAGGGGTGGTCAGGTGGTGGGCACCTAGCGGCTAGGACCCAGCACACGAGCGCCAAGGGCACGTCTAGATTGTGTTCGAGTCTCAAGAAATGTATGAATCATTATTTATCGCAAAGAGAGGCATCAAGCCGTTGGACCCGGATGAGTGGGGTTGTCAACTATATGAGTTGAGACCTAGGAGTATGAGGACAACCCCCAATGGACCCACGCCTGGAGTTTGCAAAAGGCACTAGGGCCTCATTCAAGATCACCCATTTGGAGCTCACCGAGCGCCATGAACTCGACCATTGAGGGAAGCATGGTACGGTTCACCATCCCCTTTTGTGGCAGACAGAATGCGCGGGGAGGAGTAGAAAAAAAGATGGGGCGCCCCCAGACAGATCCGCTGTGACAAATAGGGAGATCAGGGGATTGCTTCACATATGGAAGGAATGGGGGGACCAAACAACCCAGGAATACGTCCCCACGCAAACAACAACACGGCGAACTCAGAGCAGAAAGATGCCCTTATAGCACTATGGTCATTCCCCGCTTCTTCCCAATTCAATGTTATCATTCCTTTCAAGGCACATAGACAGGCTGCTTGGCGAGGTCACCCCAGCACCACGAGAGGCTTGCCGCCAAAACTCAAATATCGCCCCCACCGAATAAGAGCACGATGAGGAGATAGTTAGAATATAAAACAGGGCCCTGGAGTGCATACACCGAAAATTCATTCCCATGCCAACCCCAAGTGTGCTGAAGAAAAAGAGAAGAGAAAAAATGGGGAGGGAGGAGTCCCCCACTACATGACTGAAATAAGGCAATCAACATAAGGCACTTAGCCATTACAAAGCTCGGTAAGAGCTGAAATGGGTTCGGGTAACCCCATGATCACGACTACCTAAAATCATGCCCTAGCTTGAGGGAACCATTGATAACGTCCTCAGTGGAAGGAGGTCAACCACGTCCTTGGTGCCTACACCAAAGTCATCCTCCATATCTGAAAGGGAAATAGGGTTTAAACCTTTTCCTATAAATGATTTTGGTGGTTGAATGTCCAACACAAATAATTGGACTAACTAGTTTGCTCTAGATTATATATTCTATAGGTGCATAAGGGTTCAACACTAACCAATAAAAAGATCAAGTTAGGGTTCAAAAGAAAGGAGCAAAAGAAACCGAAGAGTACCTTGGTCTGGCACACCGAACTGTCCGGTGTGCCACCGGACAGTGTCCGGTGCACCAGGACCGTACAAGTCCAAACTCTTCACCTTCGGGTTTCTTCCAGGGCCACTCCGCTATAATTCACCGGACTGTCCAGTGTGGCACCGGACTGTCTGGTCCACCAGCGGAGAAACGACTCTTTGGCGCAACGGTAGACTGCACAGTGCCCTGCCAGCGCTACAGTACGCGGCAGAGGTCAGAACAGAAGTTAGAGGCGCATCGGATAGTGAACAGTACCTGTCCGGTGTGGCACCGGACTGTCCGATGCCACAAGAAGACAAAGCTCCAATGGTCAAAACCGGTAGAACCCTAGCAGTTGGGTGACGTGGCTGGCGCACCGGACAATGTCCGGTGGCGCCCATCGACAGCAGCCACCCCCAACAGTTGTTTTGGTGGTCGAGGGCTATAAATACCCCCCAACCACCTCCACTCCAACCATACAAGCATTGAACACTCTCCATTCAATACAAGAGCAAAGTGCAACATTCCACGACACAAATCAAAGCCACCGATCCGATCAAAGTCCCCAATTCAACTCTAGTGCATTAGGACTTGTGAGAGGATCAATTGTGTTTCTTTGTTGCTCTTGTTTGCTTGGCTTGGCTTTCTTTTCTTTCTCACTTCTTACTCTCAAGTGCTTTGTAAGCGAGGCAAGAGACACCAATTGTGTGGTGATCCTTGCGGGGTCTAAGTGACCCATGAGATTAAGGAAGAAGCCTCACTCGGTCTAGGTGACCGTTTGAGAGAGGGAAAGGGTTGAAAGAGACCCGGTCTTTGTGACCACCTCAACGGGGACTAGGTTCTTTAGAACCGAACCTCGGTAAAACAAATCATCGTGTCATCCGCTTTACTTTCTTGATTGATTTGTTTTCCCCTCTCTCCCGGACTCGGGTTTTATTCTAACGCTAACCCCCGGCTTGTAGTGTGTTTAAAGTTGTAAATTTTAGTTTCCGCCTATCCACCCCCCTCTAGGAGACTTTTAATATCTTCTAGAGCGCCGCAGTGGCATCTTCTGACAGGTCGCCTACACCATGTAGCTCGAAACCCGACCTGAACTGGATGAAAGTCAGGGTGCCGACAACACCATGATGGGCACGGTGCAAATGGCCTGACAAAACCGGTTCAGGACATAGAGAATGCGCTCCTCTCGATCAGTGCGTTGGGCACATACAAGGCCAATGACCCTGTTCGCGCCCTCACGGAGACCCGACACCTCCAACTCTAACTCTAGGAAAGGCAAAGCGTAAAAAGGGGGCCAGAAGAGCCAGAAAGTATCTCCATGAGGAAATAAAACGACACTAACCCCGAATGCGGTGGACCGCCTCCTCTAGACGGGCACGAAGACTAACCACCTCACTATCAGTGGCCTCGAAGGCTGTGTGAGTGGTGGCTAGACTCTCCTAGAGGTCTGATTGAGTCTGTATCGAGAGAATAGAAAGCTTGCCTTAGCAAAAAGGCATCCCGAGTTCCCTCCTCTGGCCCATCGAGATCACCTGCCTATGGAAGGCACGAAAGGTAAAAAGTAGGACCAAGGACATGAAGACTCCATGATAGAAAAGGGAACCCATACCCCAAATCAATCATGTGCTATCTAACTGGCCTCAACATGGGGGGACGATCCTTTGCTGGATGTTTGCCTAGATCCATGGGGCTAGGAGGATGACGCCCCATTCTCAATGAAAAGGACAGAGCGGGGTATGGTAAGGCCACTCGTAAGAATTGCTGATAAAAAGTGTCGGACTTTTGAACCTTGCTCTGACAAGTAAACTTCTGTGTGTGCGTTCCTGGCTTCGGACGGTGTGCGCAGTGGGCGCAAGACTTATACATGTTCTGACATAATGTCCCTACATCCAGTCTTTCGTGGCTTGCGCTACCGGCACCATTGATGATCAATGCTCGTAGTAGGGGTTACAAGTGGACGAGTGAGGGAGGAGAGACTCCCAAGTCTCTTGTGGTGGAGGAAGTGGAGCTAAGGGCTATAGAGTGGAGTCCTAACTAAGTCTTGGCTTAGTGACGAGGCTCCGACCTCTAGGTCCTCATCAGTGCGTCCTCCTTCCTCCCATCGGTCCGTCGTCTTCGTGTCCGTCTGGGTGTTAGACTTCTTCGTGTGTGTCTTTGACCCCCATTTGTCCGCCCCCTTTTTGTATGGGGACTGACCTCCTCCTTTTATAGGCCAAGGTGGGGGTCAGCCAGCAGTGGTGAAACCAAGCGTTTTACCTTGGTAAGGCCACGACCGCCCATGGGCCCCAAGGTGCTTTGTTGTCTCGTGTTCTTTATAGAAGACGACATGGACAGCGTGGGGCCCAAGCGCCATCATTTGAGCTACGTAGACCCCTAGCTTCTGTGGCCTGGGCTCGTCGTGGCTTGTCTTGCTGTGTCATGCAAGCGGTCTGTGCACTCAGGCCTAGTCCCAATAGGTCACAAGTGTGCCATAGGCCAGGGATGCGTGGGTCATAAATGCGACACAGTCTAAGGGGTTTGTAGATCATGAGTGTGCTACAGCCCGAGGGGCTCGTAGGCCATGAGTGGGAGGCACACCAAGGCCTTTGTCGTGGCTCGGTGTCCAGGTGCAGTTAATGTGTCCGATCACTTATGGCATGTCAGTCTCGGACCGGGCGAGGGATCCACTCGAGTAGTTTCCGTTCAGTTCGCTTGGCCCCTTGTCTAGTTCCACCATGCCCAACCTCAAGCTCGGTGCCGCGGGGTTTGTCTTAGGGCGGGTGCTTCCACGGTAGACATTTCCTTCCTCCTCTAGCTGACCGATAGACCCTAGTTGCCAGAGGCTTTTTGAAAGGGAAATGTGCCCTTGGGCCATTTCTAAGTATTTTGGTGATTGAGTGCCAACACAAGTGCTTAAATATGAATCTATGCCCATGGATGAACAAAGTGCAAATCAAGAGTAAAGGTATGTTTCTAAGCCTTAGTACATTGGTTTTGTGTACTAATATACTTGTCTAAGTGTTAGAAACAGAAAGAAGAAGAAAAGAAAAGAGGTGAAAAAGGCTTGGCTGTGTACAGCTAAGACTCAGCTCTGTCTGGCACACCGGACTGTCCGGTGGTGCACCAGACAGTGTCCGGTGGTGCACCGGACAGTGTCCGGTGCGCCAGGCTGGCTCGGGCGAAATGGCCGCTCTCGGGAATTCACCGACGACGTACGGCTAAAATTCACCGGACTGTCCGGTGAGCCAACAGTCGGCCGGGCCAACGGTCGGGCGCGTAATCTGCGCGAGACACGTGGCTGAGCCAACGGCTAGAAGATGGCACCGGACTGTCCAGTGTGCACCGGACATGTCCGGTGCACCAACGGCTCCCAAATCCGCAACGGTCGGCTTCGCTATTTAAGGAAGGAAATCGGGCACCGGACAGTGTCCGGTGTGCACCGGACTGTCCGGTGCCCCCGATGACAGAAGGCAAGAATGGCTTTCCAGATTTGTGCTCAACGGCTCCTAGCTGCCTTGGGGCTATAAAAGGGACCCCTAGGCGCATGGAGGAGGATACCAAGCAACCTTAGAGCATTCTTGATCATCCACACTCAGTCTTTGCGCATTCGTTTGTCATTCTCAGTGATTCGAGCTCCGTTCTAGTGAGAACTTTGAGATAGTCTTTTGAGCTCGATTCTTGGCCGTGTGTGTGCGCATTTTTCTGTGGATTTGTGTGTGTTGCTTCCCTCCCTTACTCCGTGCTTCTTTGTGAACTTTAAGTGTAAGGGCGAGAGACTCCAATTTGTGGAGATTCCTCGCAAGTGGGATAAAGATAAGCAAAGCAAAACACCGTGGTATTCAAGTGGGTCTTTGGACCGCTTGAGAGGGGTTGATTGCAACCCTCGTCCGTTGGGACGCCACAATGTGGAGTAGGCAAGCGTTGGTCTTGGCCGAACCACGGGATAACCACCGTGTCATCTCTGTGATTGATCTTTGTTGGTTATTGTATTTTGTTGAGGATTCCTATCTAGCCACTTGGCAATTATTGTGCTAACGATTCACCAAGTTTTGTGGCTTAAGTTTTCAAGTTTCACAGGATCACCTATTCACCCCCCTCCCCCTCTAGGTGCTCTCAATTGGTATCGGAGCCGTTCTCTTCACAAAGGGACTAACCGCCCGAAGAGATGGATCCCAAAGGGAAGGGAATCGTGATCAACGACAAGGAGAAGGAGTCCTTCGTCAACGAGCCAAGGGATGACAAGTCCAACAACTCGGGCTCGGGCCACAGACGCAAAGATGGGAAGAAGAAGAAGAAGACAAGACACATCAAGGAGATCGTCTACTACGACAGCGATGAGTCTACTTCCTCTCAAAAGGACGACGACCACAATGAATACGAGAGAAAGAAACCGGTCAATTTGAACTTTTCTTTTGATTACTCTCGTATTCCTCAAAGTACTAATGCTCATTTATTATCTATTCCACTTGGTAAACCTCCTCATTTTGATGGAGAGGACTACGGATTTTGGAGTCACAAAATGCGTAGTCACTTGTTCTCTCTCCATCCTAGCATATGGGAGATTGTAGAAAGTGGAATGCACTTTGATAGTACGGATAGTCCCATGTTTATTAATGAACAGATTCATAAAAATGCACAAGCTACTACTGTGTTGCTAGCCTCTTTGTGCAGGGACGAGTACCATAAGGTGAGCGGCTTGGACAATGCCAAGCAGATCTGGGACACCCTCAAGATCTCTCATGAGGGGAATGATGTCACCTTGCTCACCAAAATGGAGTTGGTGGAAGGCGAGCTTGGACAGTTCGCGATGATAAGGGGCGAGGAGCCGACACAAACATACAATCGGCTCAAGACCCTCATCAACAAAATAAGGAGCTACGGGAGCACACGATGGACGGACCACGACGTCATCCGCCTAATGCTAAGGTCATTTACCATTCTTGATCCTCATTTGGTAAACAATATACGTGAAAATCCTAGGTACACCAAGATGTCGCCCGAAGAAGTTCTTGGGAAATTCGTTAGCGGGCGAATGATGATCAAGGAAGCGAGGTACGTAGACGACGCCTTGAATGGTCCGATCAATGAGCCGCAACCTCTTGCTCTCAAGGCAACACGAAGCAAAGAGGCGCTACCTAGCAAGGTGGCACAGATTGAGGTGGCCGAACTTAATGATGAAGAGATGGCTCTCATCATCAAAAGATTCAAGACGGTGCTTAAAGGTCGCAAGGGACAGCCAAGCAAGACTAAAGCCAAGGGGAAGCGCTCATGCTTCAAATGTGGTAAGCTTGGTCATTTTATTGCTAACTGTCCCGACAATGATAGTGATCAGGATCAAGGGAACAAGAGGGAGAAAAAGAACTATAAGAAGGCAAAGGGCGAGGCTCATCTTGGCAAGGAGTGGGATTCGGACTGCTCTTCGTCCGACTCCGACAATGAAGGACTCGCCGCCACCGCCTTCAACAAGTCATCCCTCTTCCCCAACGAGCGACACACTTGCCTCATGGCAAGGGAGAAGAAAGTAAGCACTCATAATACTAGTACTTATGCTTCTTCAAGTGAGGATGAGTCTAGTGATGATGATGAGATAGATTACTCGTGCTTATTCAAGGGATTAGATAGAACCAAGGTAGACAAAATTAATGAATTGATTGATGCCTTGAATGATAGGAATATACTTTTAGAAAAACAAGAGGATTTGTTGTATGAAGAACATGATAAATTTGTAGAAGCTCAAAATTCTCTTGCTCTAGAAATTAAAAGGAATGAAATGCTCTCTAGTGAATTATCTACTTGTCATGAATCCATCTCTAAATTAAAAAGTGTTAATGATGATTTGAATGCTAAGTTAGAAATAGCTAGTAAATCAACATCTTGTGTAGAAATTGTTGAAACTTGTAATAGGTGTAAAGATTTTGACATTGATGCTTGTAGTGAACACCTAGTTTCAATTTCCAAACTTAATGATGAATTGGCTAGTCTTAATGCTCAACTTAAGACTAGCAAGAGTAATTTTGATAAGCTAAAATTTGCAAGGGATGCCTACACAATTGGTAGACACCCCTCAATCAAGGATGGACTTGGCTACAAGAGGGAAGCCAAGGACTTGATAAGCCATAAAGCTCCTATCTCCGCCAAGGAGAAAGGGAAGGCTCCTATGGCTAGTAGTGCTAAAAAGAACCATGCTTTTATGTACCATGATAGGAGACAAACTAGAAATGCTTATAGGAGTTATAATGCTTATGATGATTCTCATGCCATGTTTGCTTCTAGTTCTTCCTATATGCATGGTAGAAATATGTCTAGGAGAAGTGCTATTCATCATGTGCCTAGAAAGAATATTATTCATGCTCCTAGGAAAGTAATGAATGAACCTTCTACAATTTATCGTGCTTTAAATGCTTCCTTTGCTATTTGTAGAAAGGATAGGAAAATAGTTGCTAGAAAATTAGGGGCAAGATGCAAGAGAGACAAAACTTGCATTTGGGTCCCTAAGGATATTTGTGCTAACCTTGCAGGACCCAACATGAGTTGGGTACCTAAGACCCAAGCATAAATTTGCCTTGCAGGTTTATGCATCCGGGGGTTCAAGCTGGATTATTGACAGCGGATGCACAAACCATATGACGGGGGAGAAGAAGATGTTCACCTCCTACGTCAAGAATAAAGATTCCCAAGATTCAATAATATTTGGTGATGGGAATCAAGGCAAGGTAAAAGGGTTAGGTAAAATTGCAATCTCAAATGAGCACTCTATCTCTAATGTGTTTTTAGTAGAGTCTCTTGGATATAATTTGCTATCTGTTAGTCAATTATGCAATATGGGATATAACTGTTTGTTTACAAATGTAGATGTGTCTGTCTTTAGAAGATGTGATGGTTCACTAGCTTTTAAGGGTATTCTAGACGGCAAGCTTTACTTAGTTGATTTTGCAAAAGAAGAGGCCGGTCTAGATGCATGCTTAATGGCTAAGACTTGCATGGGCTGGCTGTGGCATCGCCGCTTAGCACATGTGGGGATGAAGAACCTCCACAAGCTTCTTAAGGGAGAACACGTGATAGGTCTAACCAATGTTCATTTCGAAAAAGATAGACCTTGTGCAGCTTGTCAAGCAGGGAAACAGGTGGGAGGCTCTCATCACACCAAAAATGTGATGACAACATCAAGACCCCTGGAGCTGCTACATATGGACCTCTTCGGACCCGTCGCCTATCTGAGCATAGGAGGAAGTAAGTATGGTCTAGTTATCGTTGATGACTTTTCCCGCTTCACTTGGGTGTTCTTTTTGCAGGATAAGTCTGAAACCCAAGGGACCCTCAAGCGCTTCCTCAGGAGAGCTCAAAATGAGTTTGAGCTCAAGGTGAAGAAGATAAGGAGCGACAACGGGTCCGAGTTCAAGAACCTTCAAGTGGAGGAGTTCCTTGAGGAGGAAGGGATCAAGCACGAGTTCTCCGCTCCCTACACACCACAACAAAATGGTGTGGTAGAGAGGAAGAACAGGACGCTAATCGATATGGCGAGGACGATGCTTGGAGAATTCAAGACCCCCGAGTGTTTCTGGTCGGAAGCCGTGAACACGGCTTGCCACGCCATCAACAGGGTCTACCTTCATCGCCTCCTCAAGAAGACTTCGTATGAGCTACTAACCGGTAACAAACCCAATGTATCTTACTTTCGTGTATTTGGGAGCAAGTGCTACATTCTAGTAAAGAAGGGTAGAAATTCTAAGTTTGCTCCCAAAGCTGTAGAAGGGTTTTTGTTAGGTTATGACTCAAATACAAAGGCGTATAGAGTCTTCAACAAATCATCGGGTTTGGTTGAAGTCTCTAGCGACGTTGTATTTGATGAGACTAATGGCTCTCCAAGAGAGCAAGCTGTTGATCTTGATGATGTAGATGAAGAAGACGTTCCAACGGCCGCTATGCGCACCATGGCGATTGGTGATGTGCGACCACAGGAACAATTGGAGCAAGATCAACCTTCTTCCTCAACAATGATGCATCCCCCAACTCAAAACGATGAACAGGTTCATCAAGAGGAGTGTGATCAAGGGGGAGCACAAGATGATCATGTGATGGAGGAAGAAGCACAACCGGCACCTCCAACCCAAGTTCGAGCGATGATTCAAAGGGATCATCCCGTCGACCAAATTCTGGGTGATATTAGCAAGGGAGTAACTACTCGATCTCGATTAGTTAATTTTTGTGAGCATTACTCCTTTGTCTCTTCTATTGAGCCTTTCAGGGTAGAAGAGGCCTTGCTAGATCCGGACTGGGTGTTAGCCATGCAGGAGGAACTCAACAACTTCAAGCGAAATGAAGTTTGGACACTGGTGCCTCGTCCCAAGCAAAACGTTGTGGGAACCAAGTGGGTATTCCGCAACAAACAGGACGAGCACAGGGTGGTGACGAGGAACAAGGCTCGACTTGTGGCAAAAGGTTATGCCCAAGTCGCAGGTTTGGACTTTGAGGAGACGTTTGCTCCTGTGGCTAGGCTAGAATCAATTCGTATCTTGCTAGCATATGCCGCTCACCATTCTTTCAGGTTGTTCCAAATGGATGTGAAGAGCGCTTTCCTCAACGGGCCAATCAAGGAGGAAGTGTATGTGGAGCAACCCCCTGGCTTCGAGGATGAACGGTACCCCGACCACGTGTGTAAGCTCTCTAAGGCGCTCTATGGACTTAAGCAAGCCCCAAGAGCATGGTATGAATGCCTTAGAGACTTTCTAATTGTTAATGCTTTCAAGGTTGGGAAAGTCGATCCAATTCTTTTTACTAAGACATGTGATGGTGATTTGTTTGTGTGCCAAATTTATGTCGATGACATAATATTTGGTTCTACTAACCAAAAGTCTTGTGAAGAGTTTAGCAGGGTGATGACGAAGAAATTCGAGATGTCGATGATGGGCGAGTTGAACTACTTCCTTGGGTTCCAAGTGAAGCAACTCAAGGACGGCACCTTCATCTCCCAAACGAAGTACACGCAAGATCTGCTAAAGCGGTTTGGGATGAAGGACGCCAAGCCCGCAAAGACTCTGATGGGAACCGACGGACACACCGACCTCAACAAAGGAGGTAAGTCCGTTGATCAAAAAGCATACCGGTCAATGATAGGGTCTTTACTTTATTTATGTGCTAGTAGACCGGATATTATGCTTAGCGTATGCATGTGTGCTAGATTTCAATCCGATCCTAAGGAGTGTCACTTAGTGGCTGTGAAGCGAATTCTTAGATATTTGGTTGCTACGCCCTGCTTCGGGCTCTGGTATCCAAAGGGGTCTACCTTTGACTTGGTTGGATACTCAGATTCCGACTATGCTGGATGTAAGGTCGATAGGAAGAGTACATCAGGGACGTGACAATTCTTAGGAAGGTCCCTGGTGTCGTGGAACTCTAAGAAACAAACCTCCGTTGCCCTATCCACCGCTGAGGCCGAGTATGTTGCCGCAGGACAGTGTTGCGCGCAGCTACTTTGGATGAGGCAAACCCTCAGGTACTTTGGCTACAATCTGAGCAAAGTCCCACTCCTATGTGACAATGAGAGTGCTATCCGCATGGCGGAAAATCCTGTTGAACACAGCCGCACAAAGCACATTGACATCCGGCATCACTTTTTGAGAGACCACCAGCAAAAGGGAGATATCGAAGTGTTTCATGTTAGCACCGAGAACCAGCTAGCCGATATCTTCACTAAGCCTCTAGATGAGAAGACCTTTTGCAGGTTGCGTAGTGAGTTAAATGTCTTAGATTCGCGGAACCTGGATTGATTTATAGCATACATGTGTTTATGCCTTTAATCATGTCCATTCTGCATTGTGTTGCTTATTATGGTGCTCAAGTTGTACAAGCACTCCCCGGACCTCACAAGTCCTGGTGCCAGTAATGCACATATTTAGGGGGAGATGTGTTACAACTTGACCCTTTGAGACTAACCGTTTGTTTGAGTTTGATTGTTTTAGTCTCAAAGAAGGTTTGAAAGGAAAGGTGGACTTGGACCGTGAAAGACTTCCACTGCACTCCGATGAGAGGGTAACTTATTCCAAGTTCATCTTTAAACTCTTATTGCCTATTTGCTCTTAATTGAAGATTTTGGTGAGGCAATGGGGTCAAAGGGCCAAGATTGATCCCGTTTTGGTGCTTGATGCCAAAGGGGGAGAAAATAAAGGCCAAAGCAATAAATGGATCAACTACCACTTGAGAAACTTTGAAAACAGTAGGATAGAGCTTTTGGTTTGTCAAAACTCTTGCATTGTCTCTTTTGTCAAAAGTTGGCCTCTTGTGGGGAGAAGTGTTGATTATGGGAAAAAGGGGGAGTTTTTGGAATCTTGAATCAATTTTCTTTGGAAAACCTCTCTTTATGTCTCTACAAGTGGATTTGACTTAGAGATAGGATTTTGAGTTTGATTTGCAAAAACAAACCAAGTGGTGGCAAAGGATGATCCATATATGCCAAATTGAATCAAAATAAATTTGAGTTTTTATTTGAAGTGATATTGCACTTGTTCTAGTTGCTTTATGTTGTGTTGGCATAAATCACCAAAAAGGGGGAGATTGAAAGGGAAATGTGCCCTTGGGCCATTTCTAAGTATTTTGGTGATTGAGTGCCAACACAAGTGCTTAAATATGAATCTATGCCCATGGATGAACAAAGTGCAAATCAAGAGTAAAGGTATGTTTCTAAGCCTTAGTACATTGGTTTTGTGTACTAATATACTTGTCTAAGTGTTAGAAACATAAAGAAGAAGAAAAGAAAAGAGGTGAAAAAGGCTTGGCTGTGTACAGCCAAGACTCAGCTCTGTCTGGCACACCGGACTGTCCGGTGGTGCACCGGACAGTGTCCGGTGCGCCAGGCTGGCTCGGGCGAAATGGCCGCTCTCGGGAATTCACCGACGACGTACGGCTAAAATTCACCGGACTGTCCGGTGTGCACCGGACAGTCCGGTGAGCCAACGGTCGGCCGGGCCAACGGTCGGGCGCGCAATCTGCGCGAGACACGTGGCTGAGCCAACGGCTAGAAGATGGCACCGGACTGTCCGGTGTGCACCGGACATGTCCGGTGCACCAACGGCTCCCAAATCCGCAACGGTCGGCTTCGCTATTTAAGGAAGGAAATCGGGCACCGGACAGTGTCCGGTGTGCACCGGACTGTCCGGTGCCCTCGATGACAGAAGGCAAGAATGGCTTTCCAGATTTGTGCTCAACGGCTCCTAGCTGCCTTGGGGCTATAAAAGGGACCCCTAGGCGCATGGAGGAGGATACCAAGCAACCTTAGAGCATTCTTGATCATCCACACTCAGTCTTTGCGCATTCGTTTGTCATTCTCAGTGATTCGAGCTCCGTTCTAGTGAGAACTTTGAGATAGTCTTTTGAGCTCGATTCTTGGCCGTGTGTGTGCGCATTTTGCTGTGGATTTGTGTGTGTTGCTTCCCTCCCTTACTCCGTGCTTCTTTGTGAACTTTAAGTGTAAGGGCGAGAGACTCCAATTTGTGGAGATTCCTCGCAAGTGGGATAAAGATAAGCAAAGCAAAACACCGTGGTATTCAAGTGGGTCTTTGGACCGCTTGAGAGGGGTTGATTGCAACCCTCGTCCGTTGGGACGCCACAACGTGGAGTAGGCAAGCGTTGGTCTTGGCCGAACCACGGGATAACCACCGTGTCATCTCTGTGATTGATCTTTGTTGGTTATTGTATTTTGTTGAGGATTCCTATCTAGCCACTTGGCAATTATTGTGCTAACGATTCACCAAGTTTTGTGGCTTAAGTTTTCAAGTTTCACAGGATCACCTATTCACCCCCCCTCTAGGTGCTCTCACTTTTCCCTAGTGTGCTCACTAACCGGTGGGCCTAGGGACCAGGAATCTTATCCCCGACAGTAGCCTTCGAGCCCTCAAGGGGAGTATCTCCCCTTAGGGCCTTTTTCTAGGTCGGGCATTGTCTTGTCCCTATCGTCGCTTGTGACCAATGATTAGGTAGGCTCGCCGCTCGTAGGGCCCACCATTGGCTTTTGGGAGCCAGTCAGGCGGTATAAGCAGAGGGTCCCTCCGTGCTTATCCCCAATTGGCTCCGTCTATCGTTCTCTTGCTTCCCAAAAACAACACCCTTTTAGGAGGGTAGTACCGCTTGAAACCCCTTGGCGTCCTCTCGGCTGACCATGGACTGTGGAAAGCGTCCTACCTCAGAGTGTCCTCACCAATGCTGGCCCAAAAGTCGCCTATCATGGGAAATGGTGGTGGTTTTTTAGAACTTGTTTATTTCTTGCTCTTCTGTCGTCCTAGAGATAGGCTCTCTTCATAGGGCGGTGGGCTTAAGCGTTGGAGGAGAAGTTATATCGCTTTCTTCCTCCCCCCACGACCTCTCCAAACAAAGAATCAAGGGTCAACCCTCATGACAGGGGTCCATACTGTCCTCTCCACCGACCGATATCATCGGCGCTCCGACTATCGTTGTCCACCCAATAGTAGCCATAAGGCTGGTTGGTGCTGGCCCCCACCCTGATCGTGTCATCTTGTGCAGGAGGGTTGTTGCTTCTCCCACCTCCGCCTGTCATGTGCCACCCTGCGGAGCCAGATCCTCGACCTACGTTGCTGGCAATGGCTGAGCTGCGGGGCTAGTTAAAAGCGTCTCGCTTGGTTGTGAGAACGTCTGATGCTCGTATCGTGGGCCTCCAAGCTCGGTTAACCACCATGGAGGCTCGTGCATTGAGTAAGCTTCTCACCATGCTCTTTAGCTCTCCTTGTTTCCTAGGGATGTTCAGACCTCCATTCTTTTATTTCTGAGTAGGGCGGGAAGCTAAGCTAGCGGGGCTTCGTCGGGAGATCGACATAGTGACTAAAGTATCCACACCCGTGGTGTGACCCGTCTGCAGCGCTTGCTTGACATCTCCAGCCATGTCTAGAATGTCATGGACCACGACATTATTCACCATGGGACCATCGTCGCTTTTGTCATCGCCCAGCTCCACACTGGTGTTGATCTTCATGCTCCAGCGACACTTCCTCAGGAAGCTTTGTCCATGGCCTTCGAGAACTTGATCTAGGGATACGACAAAGCCACCGACGTTGTGTCCTCAGAGGACTTGATATGATGGGCTCCTTAGGGCCCTCTTCTGGTGGCCATCTTTTGGTTTCCTGACGTGCGCTTTTGCCCTCATAGTCATGCCAAGCACTATGATAGGAAGGGAATAGTGAGCTTCCAATATTGCCTCAATCATAGGTCTTCCCTCTTCTCTTTTGGATGTTTGGTCCTGCGCCTAGCCCCGAGCCTAGAATTATGGCGACAGAAGACTCAGGGTTCCTTTATGTAAAGGACGATGAAATTCGAGGAAAACCCCTTCCTAATGCATGGCTTTCACTCTTGTGTTTCCCATTTTATTGTGCATGAAGAAACAACTTGCCTCTGCCTGAGAGGTGGTGGGTGCAACCAGTGGTCTAACACGTTGGTGGGTCAGGCCTGCCCCCCCTCGTTAGGTGGATCGCCTCCGCTGGCACTAAGCAGCAAGGTGTCACAGGGCAGATTTTATTTAATTGTTCCACTCTCCGTGTCTTTCCCACCTTGCTTTCGGTTCCCTTGTTCCTCGTCTTCCTCACTCGGCCCATGCTTCTCATACTCGGGTTGTCCGTTGCGCTCGCTACGGCGGATTGGCGCCAATCCTTGACAAGCCAGGAGAACCTTTGGGCCCTCGTCTGGTGAGGTCTGCTTCTGATGGTGGCTGGCTGATTCTGGGTGTCGAGGTGGCCCAACCCTGCCTCACAGTTATGTGGTTTTGTTTGTTCGTTTCCATGAGCGAGGTCTTGCCTTCCCCCTTAACCTTTTCATTATGACCTTCTTCAAGTATTTGCAGGTGTAGCTTCATAAACTGAATCCGAATGGGATTCAACACATTGCTGCTTTCATCGCCCTGTGCAAGGGGTACCTAGGTGTCGAGCTCAATCTCGCCTTATGGCGATACTTTTTCTGTGTTTGGGCTGTTACGGAAGAAGGAGGAGCGAAAAACAATGGAGGCATGGCTGGTCGGGTGTACTAGTATCCGCCTTCACAACGGAAGGTCGCACGAGTATATCTCAATTCCCCTTTCCTCGTTTAATAAGGGTTCGCACATGCGATGGTTTTATTTGTGAGATGTTGGTCAAGGGCTCTTACCGGGGTCGTAGCTTCTCAGCGTCTACCTGGGTGTTTCGTCCGAGGTTCCCATTAATTGGAGTTGCAATGTTACGACTGAAGAGAAAGCTTGACTCCAAAACCATCTGGCAGGGGTGCTTATCCTCCGAGATAAAGGTGTCACAGGAGCGGGTGTTATTGGCGCTACCTCCGTCTAGGGGTGGCTCCCCTCAAGGCTCGATCTATGCCCTGGACCGGATGGGGAAGGATCAATTGTCCCTAGGCGCAGGGGTCCTTCTGAGCGATTTGGATGTTGCTCAATGGCTTGGCCAGGCCTTGGAGGTTTAGAGGGAGGCGTAGGGAGCAACACGACCACCTTTGATTTCAACCCCCGAGTGTCCTCTGATGCATGGTTGAGCCAGGCTTTTTGAATTTGTAAGCATCTAGTGTCATTCCCTCTAGCCCCTTCTCTTATCTTGCCATATTGAGGAGTTTATTTCATTATTCCTACAACCTTTCTCGATCGAAGATCCCTCGTCCTAAGGGCGACCAGCGGTGGTGGCTCTGCACCATCGCCTTGACTCCCGACCCAAGGCGGTTGTTGGCATGGGGCACGATGTTTCCAAGCCTTTTCTAGGTTCAACGCTGACCTTGGACGGAGTCCGAGCGTCGCCAGAGGCTGTGGTCTCCCTCGCTCTTCCACTGCAGGCGGACTAGGAGCTTTCTTCGGCGGACGCCATCAACGGCGAGCCTCCTCAGTTGGCGCCCCTTTCGCGAGGGGCTATTTTTCAGCAAACAGCTACCCCGGGGGCATTGACTTCCTTGTGTTGACGCTGCCCGTGAGAGGGTAGTGATCTCTTCGTTGGCGAGTAGGATCACATCCTGAGGACAGGGATGGCTATTAGGCTGTGCGCAGCGGTTGACGCCACCCATCCCCCTTCCCTTGCATGCCGCTTGTAGGGGGCACCCTACGGCCGCAGTGGTGCCCCCTACAGCGCCCCCTACGCGTCGGTCCCCTTCTCTCTCCCCTCAGATCTAGCGTGTCACTGTTCATCACCCTAAACACTGTGCTGTGGGTCCACGAGTAATTGTTAGTAGATAAAAAATTGATAGTTGATATAAAAAATGATATTTTATAGTTGTAGTGAGGTATAGGGGAGTATTTAGGGGGAACCGCTGCGGAAGATGAAAACATAGAGGGAAAAATAGGGGGAAAAAGTGATATAGGGGGAAAAATTTAGGGGTAACGGTTGCGGATAGCCTTACAGGGCGTTTGGGGCATGCGACCGTTTTGCAACAGTCGGGGGGGGGCGTTTTGTTATCCCCGAGCCGAGACATTTGCCATTATGGATGTCCTCATATGCGGCTTCGACGATTTGGAGGCGTAGGCGAGGGATTCTCTATTATGGAAAACTAGAGGACAACCCACGCTTCAAAATGGACATGACCACGCCATTACCAGTAGTGAACGACGATTAGGGCCGTTGAGACAGCCGCCGTTCCAGCGCCGTGAGTGCTCGCTGCTTTCCCGTCTTGTCCCTTCTCGCTTCAGAAACGGCGGTGGAAGCAGAGCACGGTTCAGAAACGAAAGAGAGCTAGAGCACGGTTCGTCGCGGGGAAAGCAGAGCAGGAGAGGAGCTGACGCGGCGGCGGGGGCGAGACGGCGGGGAGGCATGGACGGGCACGGCGGCGGAGCCGGTAAGCTGACGAGGACGCCGTCGTCGCTACTCCGGTCGCCTACCAGTCCGCGCTCCTCCTCCTCCCGGTCCTCGCGCTCCATAAATTGATTTCCCCCTTTCTTCGTCGGAATGATGTAATGGGGTGATTTCCAGACATGTCAGGCGCGTTTGTACACGAAAAAAACGATTTTTGTTTGCTCTGCAGGGGATGAGGATCACGATCATCACAACTTCACAAGGGAGCATAAAAAAGCTCATGCGAGACTCCACTCTACTCACTCCCCTTGCAGCGGCACGCGGACGGTAGGAGCGAGAAGGAGGTGGGAGAGGCGGCGAGAACTGCTCCGGTCGACCAGCGCCTGCTGCTTCTGCTGCCGCACCGGCGAGGCCTTTGCCGCCACGGAGCGGAGAAGCCGACGGACCTCGTTCTCGCGCACGACCCTGAACGAGCGGACGCGGCGCGCGCTGAGCAGCTCGGCGGTGCAGAGCCTGCGCAGCTGCCTCCACCCGTCTCCGTAGGGCGCGAACACGAGGCCGAGGCTGCCGTCGCCGAGCAGCGCCATGGCGGTGGGGCTGAGCGGCCGTGTCGCGAAGGCGAGGTCGTGGGTCCGCATCACCTCGCGCGCGGCGTCGGCGGAGGAGGCCACCACGACGCGGAGCTCGCCGAGGCGGAGCAGCATGAGCGGGCCGAGGCGCCGCGCTAGGTCGCGCATGGCGCGGTGCGGGAGCGCGCCCGCGAACGCCAGGTGGTGGAGGTGGCCGACCACCGGGAGGCACGACGACTATGGAGCTTGGGCTAGCGGCTGTTGCAAGGATGAGGAAGACGGCTGCTGCATTCTAGAGAAATTTGCGCAGGAAGAGAAGAGGAGAAAAGAACGTCGGCTAGAGAGAGGTAACGGATGTAGACGACGTGAGTATCCATGGTTTTAATCAAAGAGGTTACCAATTAATAGAGTGTTCTTGTTCGTTTTAGCGAGTGACCTATTCTCTGCTTTTCCATATCAGCTAATCCCTCGTCTACGCCTCCAAAACGTCGAAGCCGCACGTGAGGATCTCCATAATAGCAAATTTCTCCCCCGAGCCTAGACATCAGTTGTTCGGTGGCAGCCTAGCCTTTAGAGGAGGCACAGGGCTCGCGTTGCCGCTCGAGGTGCCACTACTAAGGGGATTGCCGTGGCAGGGTCTGAACTTGGTAAGATGGTGGGGGCCTGAGCATCTTGCGGTCAAAGCGAGGGAGAGCTCTCCGACGGCCCAGTCAGGCCTTTCCGAGGTGTGAACATCAAGATGCAGTGTCAATGGACCCTCGTCATGGTTCTTGATAGAAGGTGAGGCTCGTGCTCTTCCTTCCTCGATTTTCGGTCCTTCCAGTTCCTGCGGTTTTCTCATGGGATTTTCCGTTTTTCGCCATCGATGGTGCTGGAGGAGATTTCGCGTGCAGATGACCGCCTCTGAGCTCTTGACGCTGAGCACCGTGGTCTGTTTGCGGCCATAGACCTCGTGTGCAGTCATCTCGGAGTTTTGTGGTTGAGGGAGATGTCTGCCTAGACTTCCCGGATGACGCCTATCGCCGGCTACATTCATGAATTGGAGGTTGTCGCGTTCCGGCTCGGGGTCCACCATGCCCTGGTCACCGCTCGGCCTCTCGGTAAGGACTAAATTGAGTATGTTTTGGATTGAGTATGCTTTGGATGTCAAATGGTTCGTCAAGCCAAATTTTATCAACTTAACAGTAAAATAATTTTATCAACTCAACAGTAAAATAACTCTCTAATACTAGCCGTCTAACTCGCTAAGCTATTCGATTCTCTAAATTGGTTTTTTCACTAGCTAAACTTGATTAACCACTCTAACTAGCCAAGCCAAATTAGATAGTTGGAGTGAGATGTTAGAGCGTAATCTTTATAGAAAAATAAAGTCAAATGCGAGAGAAAATTTAAAAGGCTTGGAGATGCTGTGACTACGTGATTTTGTCGGTAGCGAAGCACACGCACGGCATTTTTGTTTACTCTCGTATTTTAAGGGAAGTTTTTATTCGATTGTCTTTGTTTTGTTATTGGGCTCTGTTCCAGTTGGGCCGCCTTTCATTACCAGATTCTGGCTGCCTTTCGCTCTTCTGCCTTCTTGCTTGGTTGCCCCATCCGACACGCCTCCTCTTCCTCGTTGCCCCTCGGCCCTCATCCCCTGCATCTGCTCCCCCTCTAGGCCTCTACCGAACCCTAGCCGGCCAGCTGAGCTTATTGAAGGCAAGCTAGGCGAGAGCAGCGTCCGCCGCCGCGCTCTCATGGCGGCGCCCAAACCGATCTGGGTGCGCCAGGCTGAGGAGGCAAAGCTCAAGTCCGAGGCGGAGACCGCTGCCGCCGCCAAGGCCGCCTTCGACGCCACCTTCAAGGCCCTCGCTGCCGCGTCTGGTGACGACTACAACGATGTCGACCCCGCCCCACCCTCCCCAGCCGAGCTCACCTCCACCGACTCGGACGACGATGCTCCGGCCCTGCCAGGCCCGGTCGACCCGTCCAAGTGCTCCGCCGCGGGGCCTGGCATCGCTGGCGGCTCTGCCGGAACGCCCTCCACTTTCACCGTCGTCGCCAAGGATCGCCACAGCCGGAGGCTCACCGCCGGTGGGGCGCGCGTGCACGTGCGTGTCTCGCCCGCTGCGGGAGTCGGCGGGGACGATCTCGAAGGCACTGTCAAGGACAACGGGGACGGATCCTACACGGTCACCTACGTCGTCCCCAAGCGCGGCAACTACATGGTACACGTTGAGCTTGACGGCGTCTCCGTCATGGGGAGCCCCTTCCCCGTCTTCTTCAGCGGTTCCACCGCCACACCATCAGCCGCTTTCCCCACCGCGCTACCTGCTGTCAGCTCTGCCTACCCCAACATGGTTAACCAGACCATGCCTAATATGCCCAATTACACAGGCGCGCCCTCCAGTGCCTTCCCCAGCCTCCTCGGGGCCATGCCTAGTTCCACCGCTGGGTCCTCGGGCGGAGTCATCCTGCCAGGGGTTGGTGCTTCACTGGGGGAGATATGCCGGGACTACATGAACGGGAGGTGCACAAAGGTGGAGACTGACTGTAAGTTCACCCATCCACCGCAACAGCTGCTGATGTCGTTGCTTGCTGCCACGACTTCTGTCAGTGCTCTCGGGCATGCGCCCTTGGCGCCCTCTGCGGCTGCCATGGCAGCTGCTCAGGCCATCATGGCTGCCCAGGCACTGCAGGCACATGCTGCACAGGCCAAAGCTGCAGGTGGAACTTCAGGTGATGATTCTTTCCAGACATGTATTAAGGTTTTTAAACTTGATTTTCTTACTAGTTGATCCAGTGTTGAATGTAACGGAAAGGAATTCACAACATTTTAAATCCAATGTTGAACTGGTAACAGAAAGGAATGATACTGTTGTTCACGCCTGTAGATTCGTAACATTTTAAACCCAGACGGATCAACATGCTCTGTTAGTTCTTAAATAAATCTAGCATCTAACTTGAATCATTATTATAGTATTACGACTGTTGCTTTGTTCTGCTAATGATTGTTTGCTGTTGCTTTTTTTCTTTAAATGCCATGGATAACTACATATCTCACACCTGGCTAAGATGGTAAACCTACATAACGAATTTAGTCGTGAGCTCTGCAAATTTGTTTCTTTTTACTTTAGGCTGCTTCCTGAACATTCCATTACTGTAATTTGCAGCAACTGAAATTGTTTCAGTATGCAACTCTAAATTAGCAATGTAATTAGCAGTTTATTTTTCTTCAGTACAGTTGCTCACCTGTACATTTTATCACTGTAGGCTCAACAAACAAAGCTGATGAAGCTGATGCCCTGAAGAGAACAGTTCAAATTAGCAACCTGAGTCCACTTCTTACTGTGGATTATATTAAACAGCTATTTGGATTTTGTGGTAAAGTTGTTGATTGTGTCATGACAGATACAAAGCAGATTGTGTATGTTGAGTACTCCAAACCTGAAGAAGCAACTGCAGCATTGGAGCTCAATAGCAAGAGTGTTGGTGGTCGTCCATTGAATGTGGAGATGGCTAAAGCTCTTCCTCCTAAAGCAAATAATAACTTGCCTATGATGATGCAGCAAGCCGTTCAGTTGCAACAGATACAATTCCAGCAGGCACTAATGATGCAACAGTCAATAGCAGCCCAACAGGCTGCTGCACGTGCTGCCACCATGAAATCTGCCACTGAAGCAGCTGCAGCAAGGGCTGCTGAGATAAGCAGGAAGTTGAAGGCAGAGGGCTTTGGTGGGGACAACATGGAAGAAAAGGATGCCAAAGGGAAGTCAGGGTATGTTTCGTACTCATATTCAATTCTACCCTGTTTGACTGTTACACATCTAGGATTTTATATAACTTAAATAATAGGGAGAAGTCCCTTTTTGGCCATTCAACTTTTATCCGAGTTCGTTTTCTGCCATGAAAGTCTAAACCCCTGAACTTTTGACCATCAGACTATCAATACCAGACAAACCTGGCCACCTTACTGATTTTAAGGTGGTTTTGCATTTTAGAATGATACAAAAATACACCCTCTATTCTAAACTATAAGTCATTTTAGCCTTTTTAGATACATAGCTTTTGCTATGCACCTATATATATTATATACACTATCTCTAGAGTCTGGATACATAGTAAAAGCAAGGTATACATACAACAACATAGCCTTTTGTCACAAGCTAGTTGGGGTAGGCTAGAGATGAAATACACAAGAAATAAGGATAGGAAAAAACACCGAAAGGGTAAAAGAAAGACGGTAGAGTTAAGGGTAAACAGAAAAAGAGACAAAGATCATGGTTCGGGCTCGTTGATTGCTAGTCTCCAAGCGCACCTATCCTTAGCTAATTCTTTGGAGGAATGGAGGTAATCAACTTCTTAAGACATCTCTTAAACGCCTCATTCCAAGTCATTTTAGGTTGACCCCTACCTCTTTTTACAATACCGGCCCATTCTAAAACCCTTCTACGCATCAGCGCCACAAAACGTCTCCTTCGAACGTGTCTAAGCCATCTCAACCGATGTTGAATCAATTTCTTCCCAATTGGTGCCACCCCGACCCTATCCTGAGTATCTTCGTTTCAGACTCTATCCCTTCTTGTGCGCCCACAAAACCAACGAGGCATATGCATCTCAGCTACCCTCAGTTGCTGGACATGTCACCTTTTTGTCGGCCAACATTCAATACCATATGACATCGTCGGACGAATCACCGTCCTATAGAACTTACCTTTAAGCTTTTGTGGCACTCTCTTGTCACAGAGGACGCCAGAAGCATGGTGGCATTTCAACCAACCAATTGTAATTCTATGCCTAACATCTTTATCAATGTCACCATCCTTTTCTAGCATGGATCCTAAATACTGAAAAGACTCCTTAGCCACCAATTGCCTATCGAGGGTAACATCTCCATCCTCATGTCTAGGCGTGCTGAAATTGCACATCATGTACTCGATTGTGGTCCTACTAAGTCTGAAACCTTTCGACTCCAACATGTGCTTCCACAGCTCTAGCTTCCTATTAACCCCTTTTCTACTCTCATCAACTAATACCACATCATCAACAAAGATCATGCACCAAGGGATATCCCCTTGTATGTCCCTTGTGATCTCATCCATCATCAAAGCAAATAAATAAGGGCTCAATGCTGAATCCTGATGTAGTCCTATTTTAACTGGAAAGTTGCTAGTGTCGCCAACTCGCCATCACTTGTTCGGACAAATGTCATCACATCCTTGTACATATCCTTGATGAGAATAATGTACTTAGTTGGGACTTTATGCTTTTCCAAGGCCCACCACATGACATTTCTCGGTACTTTGTCATATGCCTTATTGAGGTCAATAAAGACCATGTGCAAGTCCTTCTGCTCTCTATATCTCTCCATCAAATGTCGTATGAGGAAAATTGCCTCCATGGTCGACCTTCCATGTATGAATCCAAACTGGTTTTTGGTCACACTTGTCACTTTTCTTAGGCGATGCTTGATAACTCTCTCCCAGAGCTTCATCGTGTGGCTCATCAACTTAATCCCACGGTAGTTAGTACAACTTTGAACACCTCCATTGTTCCTAAAGATCGGTACCAATATACTTCTCCATTCAGGTATCTTGTTTGACTGAAAGATGAGGTTAAAAGGCTTAGTTAACCATACTATCGCTCTGGTACCTAGGCATATTCACACCTCCATGGGGATGCCATCGGAGCCATAGAAAAGCTAAAATATCTTATGATTTGGAATGGAGGGAATATATTTAATAATCCACTTTAAATATAAAAATATGAATCCAGTACCCAGTTTTTTCTTTCAAAAAACGATAATCTATCTATTGTTCCTAGATTTTGGAGCTATTTGTATTTTATTTCTTCCTATTACTAGTGCTTAATTGCTTGTAGTCATGTTTGTTTCTTATTAAATCATTATTCTGCACTTGCACTATATTACACCCGGTTTTTACCAGTAGAATCCATAGCAGACTACAAGTAAACAGAAGATCCGAAAGACTGCACAAACCTTGCAGGTGCCATGCTCCACCACATTCCACATATATATCATATTAGGCATTGCTAGCCCTAAAAAATAGTTTTTTAAATTTGATTCCAACATATTTGCTACTTTATTTGGAGTATGAATTTTTTTGGCCAATCTTAAAGTTTATATAGCTGAGAACGATGATCTAAATAAATAACGGACAAGACTGCAAGCTAGATATATTTTTAGAAAATATCAGTACTCGTTTCATATTTTTCTGATTTAGAATGAATTAGTCAGGATCTTTTTAGAAAATAAACCGGCCCTTTTTTATTTTCAGATAATGCAAAATCACCTTTGAAACCTGCTGGATGTCCAAATTTGTTTGGTATTGAATCATTGGTCAAATGTTTCTGGTTGTAGAGTTGCATGGCCAAAAACAAACTAGAGTGATAATTGGGTGGCCAAAAATGGACTTATACCTTAATACCACACCTTTCTGTTCTGTAACAACTGCTAATTGTGCATTTGGTATTTTGGTCACAGAAAGATTGCATTCATTTGGTTCTAGTATACACTTAGGGGGTGTTTGGTTTCTAGGGACTAATTATTAGTCTCTTTGTCCCTAAATTGCTAAACACGGGGACTAAAATAGAGATAATCCCTCTTTTAGTCCCCGTGTTTGGCAATTTAGTGACTAAAAGGACTAAAATAGAGAGACTAAAAATTTAGATCATCGGTCCATTTTTTGTGCAGGAATATGCTTTAGTCCTCCCTCTTCTGTAAATAGAGGTATGGATGAGATTTCACATTTGCTATTTGAAAACTCATCCATCATTCTTAAGATAATAGATTTGGATTCAAATCATGTGTTTTGTTTCTTGGCATATGTCATGCTACATGTACTCCCTCCAGTGTCCTATTAGTTGTCGTTTTGGACAAGGTTTGAGTCAAACTTATAAAATTTTGACTACAAATAACTATTTTGTTATGTAGTTTTGAAACATAATGTTTATATGCACGGATTTGTCTTAACAATTACTTTTATAAAAGTATAAATGTATTAAGAGTTTATTTGTATTTTAACAAAAAAACAATGGTCAAAGTTTTATTTTGGAGACCGTGTCGCTGTCCTAAACGACAACTAATAGTACACCGCACACCGGAGGGGGTATGTTTTATGTTTCATCGCAAATTGGGGAGAATTTGTTTGTACTCAAGAATTTATTACAGAGTTATATAAGAGATACTAAATCTTTGGATTAACAATTGATATAGCTGTAGAGGGAGTAAACCTTATGTGTCCAAGTCTGGTACCATTCTTGTCTCGTTCATTTGTGGTTTATATGTTCCCTAGTTATTCTTGTATATATCCTCATTGAGTTTAGTTTGTGCAATAAAGTGAAAGAGATCTCTGCATAGGAATTTGCAGCAGCGTTACTTTGTAGTTTTGGTTTGGCTGCATTAGTAGATGGAATTTTGCCTGCTACATTCTTTCATTCTAGTTGTTTCTCAACTTTAGGAAAGAAAGGCAAGTTTTGATTAAACCTCTGGGTGGTCTAGTGTGTGGTTGTATGGGTTCTTACCCTTTTATTTCTTCTTAATATAATGATACACAGCTCTCTTTTGTGTTCGAGATAAAACATTTAGGGAAGAAAGTAACTAAGTTAGTCATTGATTGTTTTTCCTTCCTACGTATTGTGTGCTGAAGCCTGATCAGTTTATATGATTTACAGATCACCATCTTCCCCTACTCGTAGATCAAAATCTCGGTCAAGATCACCTATCAAGTACCGTAGGAGCAGACGATCCCGCTCCTACTCTCCCCCAGTTGGACGCTCAAGGGAGCATCGATCACGATCACCATCAAGATCTCGCCACTCAAAGCATGGTAGTGATCGATCACATAGGGATGATAAGGATATGTATAGCAGGTCCGGGAGAAGGGAGAGTGAACGATCCCGTGATCATCATTCATCTCGTTCAAGGAGGAACAGAAGCAAAAGTAGAAGTCCAAGGCATAAGAAGCCCTCCAGAGTTGACTCTAGGTCACCCAAGAAACAAAGACTCGAAAGTTTAAGCCCATCAAAATCAAGGTCGGCTCGGGCTGGTTCAAGGTCACCACGACATCATAAGGGAAGCAAATCATCGCCAACTAGTGATCGTCATTCTCGCCATAGCAGGCATTCAAGGTCCAGATCTCTTGACAGAAAGCATCATCACAGTGATAAAAAGGACAGCAGAAAGTCTGAGATTCAGGACGACAGAAGATCTCATAGAGGCAGCAGACGCGACAAAGATGAAAGTTCAGTGAAGGATGATGGGGAAAGATCTCATAGAGGTAGTAGACGCGACAAAGATGAAAGTTCAGTGAAGGATGATGGGGAAAGATCTCATAGAGGTAGCAGACGCAACAAAGATGAAAGTTCAGTGAAGGATGATGGGGAAAGATCTCATAGAGGTAGCAGACGCGACAAAGATGAAAGTTCAGTGAAGGATGATGGGGAAAGATCTCATAGAGGTAGCAGACGCGGCAAAGATGAAAGTTCAGTGAAGGATGATGGGGAAAGATCTCATAGAGGTAGCAGACTCGACAAAGATGAAAGTTCAGTGAAGGATGATGGGGAAAGATCTCATAGAGGTAGCAGACGCGACAAAGATGAAAGTTCAGTGAAGGATGATGGGGAAAGATCTCATAGAGGTAGCAGACGCGACAAAGATGAAAATTCAGTGAAGGATGATGGGGAACGATCTCATAGAAGCAGTAGAGGTGACAACGATGGAAGGTCTGTAAAAGATCCAGTGGAAGATAAAAGGGTGGATAGTAATGCTGTCGCACATAAGAGGAGCTCTGAAGATGAAATCCTGAACAACAATAGTAGTAACCATAAGAAACATAGACATGAAGTTGGTTTGGAAGTTGATGAAGGAAATGATGTGTGCCCTGCTGTAGCAGACCCTAATGGGAAACATGAAACTGGAGTAGGTGGATCTTTAGGGGGCGCTGCAGAATCTGCTATATGATAGCTGCTGTATCATTCAGTTGGCTGTTTGCAGATTGATTGATGATGATGGAGAATGCTGAACTGGTGTTTATTATCTCCCTTTCTGATTTAGGAGTTTTATTTGCAGGGCATGAAGATCTTCGGAGAACTCGAGTGCTGTTCGGAGCGCTCATCTGATATATTAAAATGTATTCCTCATTAGCTTGAGATTCGCTCCTTGGAGCAAACTTTTAAATGTAACACTGGAGTTGTAAGGCGATTTCATACAGTGAGGTAGAAACCAACCATGTATTTGTCGTTTCAGGCTTATGATTCCATGAAGAGTTGTTGGAGCACATTTCTGGGATGTCGGTTGAAGATACAAGGAAGTACACACTCAAGTAAAGTCCATATACAAGACTATAAACAACTCATATTCTAGGCTCTTGCATTTGAACTGGAATGCTTTGGCTAGTAAAATTGTCCAAATATGCTTGTCCGCCTTCTGACGCACTTTGTTTGTTAGAAGTCCTGTTTTTGTATCTTGTATCAGGAATGGTTCAAAAAGTTTGACCTGATATACCATACTTGTACACTGTCTTTTGACAGTCACATGGAATTGTGAATTGTGATGTAAGTTTTATATATCTTGTCTTCTGCTTAATTTTGACCGGTCTACCTGAAGTTGCTATGAGTATATCGGTTATGGCATTCATTATTGTTTATTTTGTTCTAGTTTTTTACCCCCTTATGGGTGACAGGGTTCTGCCTATAAAACAGAGGCAATCGATCCGTTATTTGAGTGGTGTGCCTTGATAGCTCCAGAGATAACCTGTGAATCTTGAATCACTTGCATTGTTACATTGTTTCTGTTTTGCTTCACTTTATTGTTTCTGCTTTTGTCAGCACTGTTAGTTGCACTTTACCTTGCTGTGACTGGTCTTGTCATACTGGAAAACATGTGCAGGTTTTTCGAGGGGGCCTGGCATTGGAGTATGTTTTAAGGGAAGTCAGTTCATTTTATGAATGAGGTATGGGTTCATGGATGTGGTAAATAATGTCATCATCGTGGTTAGAGTAGCACCCTCAAATGCCTACCTCATAGCTGGTCTTAAGTCCCCAATCCTTGTATTTGGCTCTCACTACGATATGTTGTTTATTTGCCTCATCTTTTTCCATCTTTTTTTACCCAAATGTAGCTGGAAGCGAAACTTCAGTTGTTGATGTTTTAGTTTTCGCAGGTCGAACATTTCGTGCTCTTGATGTTACTTTTTTCCCACTCCCCAACTCTGTTTGCTTTGGTCTTGGTTCTCTCAGGATTATTTTGTGGATGCTCAATTACATGCTCTCAGGAATAAGACTGTTCTGCATCTGAGCTGCGAGCCTGCAAGTGAACTGCGTATTTGCTGGCGCACTTCTTTCAAAGCGGGATCAGCATTACCCTTGTTAAGTTGAATGGGAGCTGAGTCATAACTCTCATTGCAATGTTTTTCCGGAGCTAGTAGGGAAACACCCATAAACTCCAATCTCTTTTCCGAAAAATTCCTTTCTTATTAAGGGAAAAAAGAAACATGCTATTCTCTTTTTTTGGGTAGGAAGAATAATAAAATTAGGTAGGGAGGTGCTAGATTCCATACGCTAGTTCTTTTCTTCACCGCCCTCGTTCGTTAGGCTGTGGCCACCAACCGTGTATCTGACCGTGCAAATAGACTATATCTCTAGCAGATTATTTATCTCACTTCCTATGTTAAACTTTACTTTGCAAACAATGTAATCTACGGTGCAAAACAATACTTTAAACGATTCTATACACGTCATGCTAAAGACGGTCTAAGGCTGATGGATACGGCTGATGGATACGGGTGCTATACTGCCATCACCCGTATATGATCGCTTTTTTGGCTACTTTGAAAAAGTAGCTTTTCTATAACTAATGAAAAAATAGCTTTCCTAGTACAATTTGAAAGTAGATTGAACCTTGCTTTTCCTGCTTATCGGAGTTTGTTATATTAAAAAATAGACACACAGTAAATTAAAACTAAAATATGATTAAAATAATTAAGTGCTATACTAAATGAAATAAAAATATTTGAAATATAGAATTATTATAAATAGAACTAAAAATTAATTTATTGTAAAAATATTAGGAACACAAATGTAAAATCAATTTTTAATTAGATATATTGATTAAGAGATATAGTTAAATAGAGTGTATATAAACAATATATAATTTGTTTAAAGTGGACAACTCACAACCGTTTGTATATTTTTTTTTCTCACAACAACTTTTTTTATAACAGGCAACTAATAATAATGTTTTCGCAACTCAGCCAAACCAAATGTATCCTAAGACTACTTTCAATAGCTTACTCATTATCATATCTATATTTAAACTTTTACTTTTAAACATTGTAAAACAGTGTTTTAAGCGACTATATGGATAAGTTGATAGACACGGTCTAAGGCTGTCTCTAGCAATGAAGAATGCATTATTTACATAAAGTTTAAAATACAAGATAAGATAACGCTGTTGGTTTCAAACACTTGGAGTCATGATAAAGTTATTTATCGATTTTGCGCTTGTACCAACAATACGTATTTCACTTAAAATTCGAGTGCAAAGTTCTGCTAACTTGAGTTATTATTTTTTGCCTAAGGGTGTAGGATGAAATATGACTGGACGCGCGTGCATCGGTCGTAGAGAATTGTAGTCGCTAGTAGGGCCAGGGCAGAAGAAAGGGACTTCGGGCCCAGTACTCAAATTTGTTTTTGAGCCGGCTGTCCAAGAATCTCCACCTAACATATACAAAGTTTAAATGAGATCTGATCTATGTGAATACAAATTGTACAGAGAATCTAAGAGTATGTTTGGTTAGATATACAAGGAGGGATGAAACTGGGTGACCATAGTTTCTATAGTGTTTAGATGAAAGTCACGTGAGGACGAGATACACAATGGAGTAATTTTTAGTAACAACGTGATCCTAAAAAATCGAGAGGACGATGTGGTCTTTGCCTAATCCTACTTTGATCTTAAACAAACACATCCTAAATCTGTAGTAATCAATTATATCTCGACATCATCGTCGATCCTTTTATATTATATTTTTTCCATGGAGTACAAGACAACTCTGATGCAGCTCAACTGAAAGTGTTTACCGGATCCGCATTAATTTATTCTGAATGTACCAACTAAGGACAATTAGCTTTAGACGATTTTCTCAATGATATTAACTTTTCCAAAATAGCTCGTAATATAAATATAATATCACACGTCAATCTCACGTGATGTTCAAGTGTATCCAGAAGACAATCTATGCTCCAAATTAGGATTCGATCGGTATTTAGATTAATGATGATAGAGCCTTTGTTCTTTCTTTGATCATTCTATAAAGGAGTATAGTATCTTGATCTAGTCTGAGTCTAGTGAATATGTGTGATGCACATTTGTTATAAGAATAATGGATTGCAACTTATTTGATTAAGTGTTTTAGTGTTTGATGATCAACGTAATTATTTGGACTAACAATGTTTGCTAGTGTTTATGGACAATGCAACATGTACTTAGACCAAATCAATATGGTGATCGATAAGATTAATACCTCAAAGCAAGACATTAAAAAACTTATTAAAGACATAAAGACCATGCAAGAGTCTAAGATACAAGACAAAAGAAGCCCAAACAAAAAAACACGAAGAAACATGCTAAAGAGCATCACTAGACGTGTCCAGCGGTGCACCGTATAAAGCACTGAACATGTATTGTTCCTATGTTTAAGAAAGGGCTAAAAAATTAAGTACACCAGACGTGCAGATGTCATATGTGCATTGGGCATCACACCTGATGCCACATTGTACAAGGACATAGAGAGGTCTACAACGTGTACACGGATGTTTACAACACACTGGATATGTTTGATGGTGCACTGAACTCTACACCTGATAGGGTACTTAGAGAGGTTGCAAATGGAACAGAGCTGGGTTATACTCACCAGACATGTCCAATGTAGGATTTGTATTAGCACCGGATACCTTGAGCTCAACGGTTGCCAATAGTTAGTTCTAACTGCTAGCCAATGTGTACGCATCGAACGTGTCTGGTGATTGCACCAGACATGTCTGGTGAATGCACAAAAATTATGTGTTGCTTCCAATGGCTAGTTTGGACATTGGAGATTATAAATACAACCCAACTGATCATTTGAGGAGAGTGGGAGATGGAAAACATAGCAAGTGAGTTGAAACTATTTCTATAACTCTAGTTACACAAATGCTCAGAGAAGCACTTGGTAATTAGCATAGGTGCTTTGCTAAGTGCTTAGATTAGTTAAACTGCTATTCTAGTGCTTGATCTAGTATATTCCTAGTGGTTAGAAGTGAATTTAAACACCCTCATCCCCTTGTTGCCAGTGTGCATAATTATAATATATCGGGAGAGATTGTATATTGCGTGATCACACCAACTGTGTTTATTGTGTGGCTACTACCGTGTACAAACGAGACCCACAACATTTCAGTCTGAAGCTCAATAATGGAGACGACAAAGAGGCATCTGAGAGAGGCCGAAAACGGAGCACCACTTGCACGTGAAGAGGGCCTACAACTATTTATGGAGTTACCTGACAGAGAGCTTGGCCCTCGTGTGGGCTTCCATTGCATGAAGCTCCAACGAGGATTAGTAAGAAGCTTGTACGCTTCTTGATACCTCGGTAAAAATACTGGCGTATCAATAAGAGTTTGTATTTCTATCATATTTAAACTCCTATATTTATATTGCTACCTTTAGTTATGTGCTTTATCTTATTAGTTTAGTTATAGGTTAATGGATAGGTCTGTAACCTAGGTTGCAGAACTCCTTTTTGCGGTAGAGATAGCAACACTTAGTCAAAATCTTAGTTGCACATATGAACCTTTGGTTATCCGCATAGATTTTGATTAAGGAGAAATAGAGACCATAGATTAGTGCAAAAATAGATACCTAATTCACCCCCTTTAGGCATCACCATATTTTTAATTGGTACTAGAACCAGTGGCTCATTTGAAACTTTTGACATAAATATCGTTGAGCCGACATTATTAAAAAGGACAAAGGATACTCATGTGTAGAGATGGCAATGGGAAAATCCCCATCAGGGCTTGTTTGCTTGTGTCTGGATTGAAGGAGATTGGAGGGGATTAAAACCCTCCCTAGTCAAAATTGAATAGAAGTGGAATCCCATCAATCCCCTTCAATCCAAACGCAACAAATAAGGTCGCAAAGAATACCTCCCCATCTAGATGGAGAGAAAAATTCACCGTCCCCATCCCCACGAACGTTCACGGGGAAGCTTTTTCTCCCATCCCCATCAGGGAATTTATCCCTACGGGGAATGTGTGCCCACTAGAAAGTACAATACTTAGAGACAAATTCAAACAGATTATAATAAATTAATATGAATTGAACAAACAAGATTTAAAATTATAAGAGGCATCTACTTTAAAGTTTATTTTGCTATTTTATAATAGGCCATGTTTTGAATTTTTAGTATGATTTTAATATATCAATGGACCAATTTAGATGAAGAGAAGTTCGCGGGGCGGGTATGCGGGGAGCGAGGACGGGGGATGGTTCCCCATACATGTCCCCGTGAACCCGATAGGACAAAACTTTCCCCTTCGATCTCCATGGGAACTAAATCACTCCCATTCCCATTCTCTAATAGAGGAATTCCCCACAAACTTTTCTGCTTATAGGCCTTCTCACTTTAACAACACTAACTTATGTTATTATAGTGCTAGAATGGCTTGCTACCTAGAAGTTGTTGATCTAGGTGTTTGGAGAGTCAGTGACGATGGGATGAAACCCATCAAGAATCCTGAGAAACCATCCGTGAGTGATGAAAAAATATTTAAATTCTGGTGCTAAAAAATTCTTTTATAAATCTATTAGCATGGATATTTTTAATCAGATATCTACACTCAAAACTACTAATGAGATTTGACTTAAGTTACATGAGTTCCATGACAACACAAGCAATATTCGTGTGTAAAACATTGCCTAACTTTAAATATATAATTCTTTTAGAATGAAAGAAAATAAGCTTATTAAAGATATGCATTCTAAATTATATCTAATCATTAACGAGTTCAATTCTATAGGATTAACTAAGTTAGGTGATGCTGGCATTGTAAGAAAGACCATCTCCCTTCTACCACAACAAAAATATGAGAGCACCGACACCATCCTTCATAATATCGAGGACTTTGAGCACCATGACTGTTGAGTTTGTGATCCAAATTCCAAAGAAGGCGGCCAAGTTGGCGAGCGAAGCGGATGCCTAGGGGTGTGGGGGGGGGCTTCGCTCCCCGTGGTACAAATCGTTCCCTACTCACCTTAAGGTTTCACCTCTATAAATACACTTGTAATCCGCAGGAGATAGTAATACCACTGTAAATCTCCTGTGATCTGTACCCACCTGAAAATAGTGATATTATTGCTGACCAGCGCTCGTGGTTTTTCCCCTTCACTTTGGAGGGGTTTTCCACGTTAAATCTGTGTCTTCTCTGTGTTTGATCTACTTTGTGTCGTATTGATTTATAACAATGACCTCGATGCTTGTGATTGATAAGCTTATGTCATATGAGATGACATAGAAGATGGTTAATATGAGACCACTTTATCAAGCAAGGTATCACTCTCGCATATGAAGAACACAAAAGGATGAAGGGCAAGACACAAGTTGAAAGCTCAAATTCCTCAAGCGAAGAAGAATATAAGAAAGATGATGACAACGATGAAGATGATCAACCCTCCACTTCATCCTCCAAAAAATGAAGAAACAATTTGATGGGTCGAAAAAGTATTAAGAATGACACGCAAGATAAATCTAATGGGCGCGCCTATTCAAGTTGAAGACATTATATTCAAGATTGAACCCCATTCAAGTTGAAGAAATCCTATTTGAACTTGTGGTTATGATTTCAACCCGATCTATTAATTGTAGAAGGTTCCTTGCAAAAGGAGGCTACCAAGCACTTCACCAATATCTAAGCAGGGTAATTCGTAGACCTGATTTTCATCTTGATTTGACTCCGATTTTATAGTTTTCTCGTATGTCAAAACTTGCGGTAGTTTGCTTTGGAACTTTGGACTACCGATAGGAAGTTATAGCCTAAACTCGGAACTTCTGATCTTGTCGCTAATCTGCATTTTAAGTTGTTGTATAGAATTCTCAGATACGCCTGCTCACTCTGGCATTGTAGATCTTTTCAACGTGTAAATCCATAGTTTCATTTGCTTTCAAAAATGATTTCTATTATATTATGCTATCCCAAATAGGACATTCTCGGGTGGCAGTGTGGCTATTAATGTAAACAATGACATAGGACATTTTTTCCAAACAAAGAAAGGGCTCCGACAAGGTGATCCTATGTCACCTCTCTTGTTCAATATTGTTGGGGATATGCTCTCGATATTGATAAATAGAGCTAAAGCACATGGACAGGTTAGTGGAGTAGTACCTCACTTAATTGATGGAGGTTTATCTATTCTAAAGTATGCAGATGACATAGTACTCTTCTTGGAAAATGACTTTGAGAAAGCTCGGAATATGAAGCTATTGCTTACTGCGTTTGAGCAAGTCTCAGGTCTTAAAATCAATTTTCATAAAAGTGAACTGATATGCTTTGGCGATGCACAAGATTCTTTGGATCAGTATATGGAAATATTTGGGTACAAGCAAGGTGATCTACCACTAAGATATTTGGGCATCCCAATACACTTTAAGAAATTAAGAAACTCAGATTGGAAATAGGTAGAGGAGAGATATGAAAAGAGACTTAGTAGTTGGAAAGGAAAACATCTTTCATTTGGAGGAAGACTGACACTACTCAATTCAGTGTTAAGTAGCCTCCCTATGTATATGATGTCCTTTTCTGCTATCCCTAAAGGCGTTCATACAAAACTCGATTACTTCCAATCTTGCTTCTATTGGCAAGGAGATGAAAGTAAGAGAAAATATCGACTAACCAAATGGGATATTATATGCTAACCAAAAGATCAAGGGTGAAGGAAACAAGTGACGCCTAAGAGGGGGGTGAATTAGGACTTCTAAATCTTTCCCTAAACTAGGCCACAAATAAAACCCTAGAGCAAAACCTATGCAAATAAACAAACTAGAATGTGCAAACTAGGTTTTGTCTAAGTGTTGCTATCGCTACCACAATGGCTAAGTTCCAATCTAAAGCAATATAAGTATAAAGACAAGATTGAAACTTAAATGCTTAATGTAAATGCGGAAGGTAAAGAGCAAGGTAGAGATGTGAAAGGGAAATAGGGTTAACCTTTTCCTATAATTAATTTTGGTGGTTGAATGCCCAACACAAGTATTGGACTAATTAGTTTGCTCTAGATTACATGTTCTACATGTGCATAAAGGTTCAACACAAACCAATAAAAGATTGAAGATAGGGTTCAAATACAAAGGAGCAAAGAAACCGAGTGTACCCTGGTCTGGCGCACCAGACTGTCCGGTGTGCCACCAGACAGTGTCTGGTGCACCAGGACCGTACAGAGTTGAACTGGCCACTCTCGGGTTTCTTCAGGCGCTCTCCGCTATAATTCACCGGACTGTCCGGTGCACCAGCGCAGTAACGGCTACCAGCGCAACGGTCGACTGCAATAGTGACCCTAAAAACGCTACAGTGTGTGACAGAAGTCAGAACAGAGGTCAGAGGCGCACTGGACACTGAACAGTGCCTATCCGGTACGGCACCGGATTGTCCGGTGCCACTAGAGGACAAAGCCTCCAATGGTCAACTGCTCCAGAACCCTAACAATTGGGTGTCGTGGCTGGCGCACCAGACAGTGTCCGGTGGCGCACCGGACTGTCCGGTGCGCCCATCGATAGCAGTCTGCCCCAACGATTGTTTGGTGGTTGAGGGCTATAAATACCCCCAACCACCACCACTCCAAGCATCCAAGTTTTCCAAGGTTCTCATTCAATACAAGAGCTAGTGCATTCACTCCTAGACACAAATCAAAAGAATCAAAGCCTCTCCAAGTGCCAAATCCACTCCAACCACTTAGTGACTTGAGAGAGAGTTTGTTCATGTTCTTTGTTCTCTTGTTGCTTGGATCACTTTCTTCCTTTCTCATTCTTGTTCCCAAGTGAATTATAATCAAAGCAAGAGACACCAAGTGTGTGGTGGTCCTTGTGGGGTCTAAGTCACTACCGGAATCGACCTCTTTGCCGAGTGCCTGAAGCACTCAGCAAAGCCTGAAAAACACTCGGCACAGGCTTTGCCGAGTGTCGCACTCGGCAAAGAGGGCTCAGCGAACAGTGCATCGGCAAAGCCTTCTTTGCCGAGTACTTTTTCTTGGGCACTCGACACAGACTTTGCCGAGTGCCAGGCAGTACTCGGCAAAGAAACGTCACCGTCACGGAGCCGAGGTGACGGAGACGGCACCTTTGCCGAGTGTCTTAGGTGACACTCGGCAAAGAAGTTAACTTTGCCAAGTGTCTGCCTGCCAGCACTCGGCAAAGGATCCATCAGCGAGGTCCCTCTGTCAGCTTCTTTGCCGAGTGCTCTCTGTGGCACTCGGCAAAGCATGTCTCTTTGCCGAGTGCTAGAGACACCACACTCGGCAAAGAATCTATACCGGTGCCCAGGTGCTGGTACTTTGCCGAGTGCTATGGCCCTGACACTCGGCAAAGGCCCTCTTTGCCGAGTGTAACACTCGACAAAGTGACAAGTATACACCTTTTTATTTGTTTTTTTTATATTCCATCCAAACAAACAAAAGATATCACATATACATCACAGATATCACATATACATCACAATTATCATCACATATATCACATATACATCACATATCACACAAAGACCATAAATCAAACATAAGACACTCAAGAACATAAGTCTCATAAGTATCAAGTTCTCACATAAGTATCCGAACACAAACGTAAGTATCCAAACACAACATTACCAAGAAGTTTTGAAGTCACAAGTATCTCATAAGTATTTCACAAGTATCTCATAAGTTCTCACGTCTTTGAAGTCACAACATAAGTCTCATCGAGGTGGGCGGCTGGACTGGTGCGGTGATGGACTGGGCGATCCATGAAGGTTGTTGGATGCCACCCTAGATTGTCCCTGCACAGAGAAGAGATTGCATGTGTTATACCAGATGCATTACCAACATATAACTACAATTTTGATACTCACAGGAGTATGGAACAAAGCAAGGTCAACTGCAGGGAACAATGGAGGTGGCGGGGCGAAACCCTATGCGGCACCAAGGCTCAGCATGTACTGGAACATCTCCGCCATCCTCTGCTGATCTGCCAGGCGAGCCGCCCGCTCCGCCTCGCGCTCCGCCCGCTCCGCCTTGCGCTCCACCATCATCCTCGCCTCTATCTTGTGACGTTCCCTCCTCTTTTCTTCTAGCTGGGTCTGTAATATTACAAGCCAACGTTATAGTAACTCAAAGAGAAGGTATATAACTCAAGGAATGACGAGTTACAAAAGCACTAACCTCGAGCTGTTGAATGCAAAGCTGTGAGCTGTCGTGTCAAGGTCGTATGGCTGGACTCGAGCCCATGCTCCTTGCCCGCACCTGAGACAGAGTGGGAGTGGAGGATGAGTCGATTGCCCCGTCGGCAATCCAGTACCGCCCATGTCTCTTGCCTCTTCCGACACTCATGAGCACATCGGGGTCGATCTGCTCGGTGCTCAGATCATATTCTGGGCCATGGACCTCCTACGCCATGGCGGTGTAGTCATGAAGGCGGCTGTAGACGGCGGGGTTGCTGTAGGCCTCGGGTCCGTCATCCGGTGTCGGGGACCATAATTAGGGGTACCCCCAAGACTCCTAATCTCAGCTGGTAACCCCCATCAACACAAAGCTGCAAAGGCCTGATGGGCGCGATTAAGGTCAAGGCTCAGTCCACTCAAGGGACACGATCTCGCCTCGCCCGAGCCCAGCCTCGGGCAAAGGCAGCCGACCCCGAAGGATTCACGTCTCGCCCGAGGGTCCCCTCAAGCAACGGGCGCACCTTCGACCCACCCGAGGCCCAGCTCGGGCAGGCTTCGCGGAGAAGCAACCTTGGCTAGATCGCCACGCCAACCGACCGTATCGCAGGAGCATTTAATGCAAGGATCGACTGACACCTTATCCTGACGCGCGCTCCTCAGTCGTCAGGGCCGAAGTAACCGCAGTCACTTTGCCGATCCACTGACCGACCTGACAGGAAAACAGCGCCGCCTGCCCCACTCCGACTGCTGTGCCACTCGACAGAGTGAGGCTGACAGCAGCTAAGTCCAGCCTCGGGCGCCATAGGAAGCTCCGCCTCGCCCGACCCCAGGGCTCGGGCTCAAACTCGACGCCGGACGATGGACTCCGCCTCGCCCGACCCCAGGGCTCGGACTCAGCCTCGACCTCGGAAGACAGACTCCGCCTCGCCCGACCCCAGGGCTCGGACTCAGCCTCGACCTCAGAAGACGGACTCCGCCTCGCCCGACCTCGGGCTCGGACCGACCACGTCACAGGGGGGCCATCATTACCCTACCCCTAGCTAGCTCAGGCTACGAGGAACAAGACCGGCGTCCCATTTGGCTCGCCCCGGTAAACAAGTAATGATGGCACCCCGCGTGCTCCATGACGACGGCGGCTCTCAGCCCCTTACGGAAGCAAGGAGACGTCAGCAAGGATCCGACAGCCCCAACAGCTGTACTTCCACAGGGCTCAAGCACTCCTCCGACGGCCACGACATCACATGAACAGGGTGCCAAAACCTCTCTGACTGCCACGACGGCATGTACTTAGGGCTCTGGCTCCTCTCAGCTGGACACGTTAGCACATTGCTACACCCCCCATTGTACACCTGGGCCCTCTCCTTATGCCTATAAAAGGAAGGTCCAGGGCTCTCATACGAGGAGGTTGGCCGCGCGGGAGAACGGGCTGGCGGACAGCCTCTCTCTCTCTCTCTCTCCCTCGCGGACGCTTGTAACCCCCTACTGCAAGTGCACCCGACCTGGGCGCAGGACAACACGGAGGCCGCGGGTTTCCCCTTTTGCCGTTTCTCCCCCCTTCGTGCTCCGTCTCGCGCCGACCCATCTGGGCTGGGACACACGGCGACAATTTACTCGTCGGTCCAGGGACCCCCCGAGGTCGAAACACCGACAGTTGGCGTGCCAGGTAGGGGCCTGCTGCGTGTTGACGAACAGCTTCCCGTCAAGCTCCAGATGGGTAGTCTCCAACAACCTCTTCAACCCGGGACGGTGCTCCATTTCAGGAGTCTTGAGTTCATGTCCCTCGACGGCAGCTACGACATGATACTCCTTCCTCCACCGCGCGACAACGACAATGGCGGCCATTAGCCCGCCCGCCGGTGGCGGAATCGACGACGTCTTCCCCACGTGACGGAAGAGGAACATCCGGGTCTGTCCCGTCACCTTCCCCATCGACACAGGAGGAGGCGGGGCAGGCATGGCCAAGCAGGAGGCAGCACCTCATCGGCTATCGAGCGAGTCAACGGCGCCGGCGCCCCAGCGGGGGACACGTCGGGCGTTGACCTCGCGTTTGAGACGAAGACGAGTGCCGTTTCCCCGCAACACGCCAACTCCAAGCAGACGGACGACGCCAGCACGCTCGCGAAGGACTTGCTGGGCGTTAGCCTCGTACCTGAGACAACGGTGCAGTCCGTCCCTGACGCGGCTTCGCCACCACCCGTCGATCAATAGGTACCGTCTGTTTCCCATTCCATGCCTTTTAGATTCAGCTGCGACCCGCCAAGCGACCCCGCTTCGGTGGACGCTTTCATAAAGGCATGTCCAAACCCTCCGGGGTATCATATGCGGTCACCCTGGGACCGGCTGACGGCCGTCTCGACCTACGGGCCTCTGGGTTCCGAGGAAGATGACGAGCCCGACTCTGGTTGGGATTTCTCCGAGCTCGATAACCCCAGTGCCATGCGGGACTTCATGACCACATGTGACTACTGCCTCTCCGATTGCTCCGATAGCAGCCACAGCCTCGGCGACAAGGACTGTGGCCCAAGTCGTGAATGCTTCCATGTCGATCTAGGGGGTCTCGACGAAGGCAACTATCTTGGTATGCTGGAGGACGGTGATCCCCCTAGGCCTGCGCCTCACGTTGACATCCTTCGGGAACTAGCTGTGGTCCCAGTCCCTGCGGGGGGTCAGGACGCACAGCTCGAGCAAATCCGCGAGGTACAAGCCAGGCTCGACGAGGAAGCAGGACAACTTGTGCAGCTTCGCAAAATATCGGGCAGGAGTGGGCAGGTCGAGCACCGGCCGGAGAAGCGCGTCATCTGGCCCAGGACGTCCAGCACCGCATCGCCGACGATGCCAGGGCGAGGCTACCCCCGGCTTCCAGTGGGGTCGGCCAGAACCTGGCTGCAGCAGCGATACTACTCCGAGCGATGCCGGAACCATCCACCACCGAGGGGCGGTGTATCCAGGGAGAGCTCAAGAATCTCCTGGAAGATGCCGCGGTCCGATGGGCCGAGAGCTCTGCCTCCCGAAGGTAGGGGTACCCCCCGGAGCATCGCGCCGCGACTTCCCGATTCATACGAGAAGCCTCGGTCCACACCGGGCACACACGGAACACCGCGTCTGCGGCCCTGGGTCGCCTCGGCAACGAGCACCACCGCCGCGACCGTCGAGCCCACCTCAACGAGAAGGTGCGCCGAGGCTACCACCCTAGGCGTGGGGGACGCTACGACAGCGGGGAGGATCGGAGCCCCTCGCCCGAGCCACCCGGTTCACGAGCTTTCAGCCGGGCCATACGACGGGCGCCATTCCCGGCCCGGTTCCGAACCCCGACTACTATCACCAAGTACTCGGGGGAATCGAAGCCGGAACTGTGGCTCGCGGACTACCGGCTGGCCTGCCAGCTGGGTGGAACGGACGATGACAACCTCATCATCCGCAACCTTCCCCTGTTCCTCGCCGACGCTGCCCGAGCCTGGCTGGAGCATCTGCCTCCTGTGCAGATCTCCAACTGGGACGACTTGGTCAAAGCCTTCGCCGGCAACTTCCAGGGCACATACGTGCGCCCTGGGAACTCCTAGGATCTCCGAAGCTGCCGCCAGCAGCTGGGAGAGTCCCTCCGGGACTACATCCGGTGATTTTCGAAGCAGCGCACCGAGCTGCCCAACATCACCGACTCGGATGTCATCGGCGTGTTCCTCGCCGGCACCACTTGCCATGACCTGGTGAGCAAGCTGGGTCGCAAGACTCCCACAAGGGCGAGCGAGCTGATGGACATCGCCACCAAGTTCGCCTCTGGTTAGGAGGCGGTCGAGGCCATCTTCCGGAAGGACAAGCAGCCTCAGGGGCGCCAGCCGAAAGACGTCCCCGAGGCGTCCGCTCAGCGCGACGCAAGGAAGAAGCGCAAGAAGAAGTCGCAAGCAAAACGCGACGCCGCCGACGCAGACCTTGTCGCCGCCGCCGAGCATAGGAACCCTCGGAAGCCTCCCGGAGGCGCCAACCTGTTCGACAAGATGCTCAAGGAGTCGTGCCCCTATCATCAGGGTCCCGTCAAGCACACCCTTGAGGAGTGCGTCATGCTTCGGCGCTACTTCCACAGGGCCGGGCCACCGACGGAAGGTGGTCGAGCCCACAACAACGACAAGAAGGAGGATCACAAGGCAGAAGAGTTCCCCGAGGTCCACGACTGCTTCATGATCTACGGTGGGCAAGTGGCGAACGCCTCGGCTCGGCACCGCAAGCAAGAGCGTCAGGAGGTCTGCTCGGTAAAGGTGGCGGCGCCAGTCTACCTAGACTGGTCTGACAAGCCCATCACCTTCGACCAGGGCGACCACCCCGACCGCGTGCCGAGCCCAGGGAAGTACCCGCTCGTTGTCGATCCCGTCATCGGCAACATCAGGCTTACCAAGGTCCTCATGGACGGAGGCAGCAGCCTCAACATCATCTACGCCGAGACCCTCGGGCTCCTGCAGATCGATCTGTTCTCGATCTGGGCCGGGGCGACGCCTTTTCACGGGATCATCCCCGGGAAACGCGTCCAACCCATTGGACAACTCGATCTGCCCGTCTGCTTCGGGACTCCCTCCAATTTCTGAAAGGAAACCCTCACGTTCGAGGTGGTCGGGTTCCGAGGAACCTACCACACAGTGCTGGGGAGGCCATGCTACGCCAAGTTCATGGCCGTCCCCAACTACACCTACCTCAAGCTCAAGATGCCGGGCCCCAACAGGGTCATCACCGTCGGCTCCACGTACCGACACGCGTACGAATGCGACGTGGAGTGCGTGGAGTACGCCGAGGCCCTCGCCGAATCCGAGGCCCTCATCGATGACCTGGAGAGCCTCTCCAAGGCGGCGCCAGATGCGAAGCGCCACGCCGACAACTTCAAGCCAGCTGAGATGGTTAAGTCCGTCCCTCTCGACCCCAGCAACGACGCCTCCAAGCAGATCCGGATCGGCTCCGAGCTCGACCCCAAATAGGAAGCAGTGCTCGTCGACTTTCTCCACGCGAACGCCAAAGCCTTTGCGTGGAGTCCCTCGGACATGCCTGGCATACCGAGGGATGTCGCCGAGCACTCACTGGATATCCGAGCTGAAGCCCGACCCGTGAAGCAGCCTCTGCGCCGATTCGACGAAGAAAAGCTCAGAGCCATAGGCGAGGAGATCCACAAGCTGATGGCTGCAGGGTTCATCAAAGAGGTATTCCATCCCGAATGGCTTGCCAACCCTATGCTTGTGAGAAAGAAAGGAGGGAAATGGCGGATGTGTGTAGACTACACTGGTCTAAACAAAGCATGTCCGAAGGTTCCCTACCCTCTACCTCGCATCGATCAAATCGTGGATTCCACTGCTAGGTGCGAAACCCTATCTTTCCTCGATGCCTACTCAGGGTATCACTAGATCAGGATGAAAGAGTCCGACCTGCTCGCGACTTCTTTCATCACACCCTTTGGCATGTACTGCTACATTACTATGCCATTCGGTTTGAGGAATGCGGGTGCGACATACCAAAGGTGCATGAACCACGTGTTTGGAAAGCACATTGGTCGAACGGTCGAGGCTTACGTCGATGACATCGTAGTCAAGACGAGGAAAGCCTCCGACCTCCTTTCCGACCTTGAAACGACATTCCGGTGTCTCAAGGCGAAAGGCGTAAAACTCAATCCCGAGAAGTGTGTCTTTGGAGTCCCCAGAGGCATGCTCCTGGGGTTCATCGTCTCCGAGCGGGGCATCGAGGCCAACCCGGAAAAAATCGCGGCCATCACCAACATGGGGCCCATCAAGGACTTGAAAGGAGTACAGAGGGTCATGGGATGCCTTGCGGCCCTGAGCCGTTTCATCTCGCGCCTCGGCGAAAGAGGCCTACCTCTGTACCGCCTCTTGAGGAAGACCGAGTGCTTCACTTGGACCCCTGAGGCCGAGGAAGCCCTCGAGAACCTAAAGGTGCTCCTTACCAGCGCGCCCATCTTGGTGCCCCCCGCTGCCGGAGAAGCCCTCTTGATCTACGTCGCCGCTACCACTCAGGTGGTCAGCGCCGCGATCGTGATCGAGAGATGAGAAGAGGGGCATGCATTGCCCGTCCAGAGGCCGGTCTACTTCATCAGTGAAGTACTGTCCGAGACCAAAATCTGCTACCCGCAAATCCAGAAGCTACTGTACGCGGTAATTCTGACGCGGCGAAAGTTGCGACACTACTTCGAGTCTCATCCGGTGACTGTGGTGTCATCCTTCCCCCTGGGGAAGATCATCGCCGAGAGGCCTCGGGTAGGATTGCAAAGTGGGCGGTGGAGATCATGGGTCGACACCTAGCTCCTAGCAGCTCCGATCCAACCGGAACTCTGGACCATGTTTTTCGACGGGTCGTTGATGAAAATAGGAGCGGGCGCGGGCCTGCTCTTCATCTCACCCCTCGGGAAGCACCTCCGCTACGTGCTGCGCCTCCATTTCCCTGCGTCCAACAATGTGGCCGAGTACGAGGCTCTGGTTAACGGGTTGCGCATCGCCATCGAGCTAGGGGTCCGACGCCTCGACGCCTGTGGCGACTCGCAGCTTGTCATCGACCAAGTCATGAAGAACTCCCACTGCCGCGACCCTAAGATGGAAGCCTACTGCGATGAGGTTCGGCGCCTGGAGGACAAGTTCTTCGGGCTCGAGCTCAACCACATCGCCCGAAGATACAACGAGACTGTAGACGAGCTGGCTAAGATAGCCTCGGGGCGGCCAACGGTTCCCCCGGACGTCTTCTCTCGAGACCTACATCAACCCTGAGTCAAGACCGACGACACGCCCGAGCCCGAGAAGGTCTCGGCCCTGCCCGAGGCGCCCTCGGCTCAGCCTGAGGCGCCCTTGGCTCGGCCCGAGGCACCCTCGGCCCCCGAGGGTGAGGCACTGCGCATAGAGGAAGAGCGGAATGGGGTCCTGCCTAATCGATACTGGTAGACCCCGTACCTGCAATATCTCCACCAAGGAGAGCTACCCCTCGACCGAGCCGAAGCTCGGCGACTGGCGCAGCGCGCCAAGTCGTTCGTCTTGCTGGGTGACGGGAAGGAGCTCTACCACCGCAGCCCCTCAGGCATCCTCCAGCGATGCATATCCATCACCGAAGGTCAGGAGTTATTATAAGAAATACACTTGGGGGCTTGCGGTTACCACGCAGCACCTCGAGCCCTCGTTGGAAATGCCTTCCGACAGGGTTTCTACTGGCCAACCGCGGTGGCCGACGCCACTAGGATTGTACGCACCTGCCAAGGGTGTCAATTCTACACAAAGCAGACCCACCTGCCCGCTCAGGCTCTGCAAACAATACCCATCACCTGGCCGTTTGCTGTGTGGGGTCTGGACCTCGTCGGTCCCTTGCAGAAGGCACCGGGGGGCTACACGCACCTGCTGGTCGCTATCGACAAATTCTCCAAGTGGATCGAGGTCCGACCCCTAAGCAGCATCAGGTCCGAACAGGCGGTGGCGTTCTTCACCAACATCATCCATCGCTTTGGGGTCCCGAACTCCATCATCACCGACAACGGCACCCAAGTCACCAGCAGAAAGTTCCTGGACTTCTGCGAGGATCACCACATCCGGGTGGACTGGGCCGCCGTAGCTCACCCCATGACGAATGGGCAAGTAGAGCGTGCCAACGGCATGATTCTGCAAGGACTCAAGCCGCGGATCTACAACGACCTCAACAGGTTCGGCAGGCGATGGATGAAGGAACTCCCCTCGGTGGTCTGGAGTCTGAGGACAACGCCGAGCTGAGCTACGGGCTTCACGCCGTTTTTTCTAGTCTATGGGGCCGAGGCCATCTTGCCCACAAACTTAGAATACGGTTCCCCGAGGACAAGGGCGTACGATGACCGAAGCAATCGAACCAACCGAGAAGACTCACTGGACCAGCTGGAAGAGGCTCGAGACATGGCCTTACTACACTCGGCGCGGTATCAGCAGTCCCTGCGACGCTACCACGCCCGAGGGGTTCGGTCCCGAGACCTCCAGGTGGGCGACTTGGTGCTTCGGCTACGACAAGTCATCCGAGAGCACCACGAGCTCACGCCTCCCTGGGAAGGGCCATTCATCATCGCCAAGATTTTGAAGCCCGGAACATACAAGCTGGCCAACAGTCAAGGCGAGGTCTACAGCAACGCTTGGAACATCCGACAGCTACGTCGCTTCTACCCTTAAGATGTTTTCAAGTCGTTCATACACCTCGTTTACGTACGCCAACAAAGTCTAACCGTCAAGGAAGGGTCAGCCTTGCCTCGGCAAAGCCCAACCCTCCCTCGGGGGCTAGAAGGGGGGCACCCCCTCTGCATCAAAATTTTCCTCGGAAAAAGTTTTTCTGCCAGAACATCTTTCGTGCTTTTCGACTACTTCGAAAGTGGGATCCTGAAAACGACGGAGTACACGTAAGCAGGGAAGGCCGACCGAGCCGAGGGACTCCTACGCCTCCGGGATACGGATATCTCACTCATCACCTTCTGCGATAAGTAACTCACGCTCGGATAAGCGATTCCGCTGACCGAACAAGTCTTAATGCTCGAAAACTTTTCTGCCGAAACAATTTTTCGTGCCTTCTCGACTACATCGATAACAGAATCCTACGGACGAGTAAGAGTACATGTAAGCGGCAAGGCCAACTGAGCCGAGGGACTCCTACGCCTCCGGGATACGGATACCTCACTCATCACCTTTCGTGAAAAGTAACTCTCGCTCGGACACACAATTCTGTTACCGACAAATAAGTCCAGATACTCGAAACAAGGGGAAAAGAAACACAGCTTTACAACACAATGACGATATGTTTGGGCCTCGGCGGCTGCCAAAAAACATACGCACACTACAGATAAATTGTTCCTGCAGGATCAGACATCAGTGGGGGAGCAGCAGCACCCTCGGCGTCGACTCCACCTTCGGCGGAGTCCGACCCGACCTCGGACGGCAACACCAACTTTTTTGCAAATTGGCCCTTTTTGGGTTTTTTTGCACAATTATGCCCCTGGCAGTTTCATTTCAAAAAATGGACCCTTAGCTCGGCGCCGTCATCATTGGCGCCGAGCTTCTGTGTGCCGGCGCCAATATTATTGGCGTGCATACGTCAGACGGTGGTGTGACCTGGGATCTACGTGGCATGTACCTCGGCGCCATAGATCTTGGCGCCGAGGTAGGCGCCCGGTCAACGACCACTACCTCGGCGCCAAGATCTATGGCGCCGAGGTACATGCCTATAAATAGTACCCTACGTCTGGCTTGTTGCTGTGCTCATTCCAATTCTTCGAAACTAGAGATATCGCCTGATTTATAGGATGTCTAGGCGTGGTAAATATGCTAAACCAAGGTAAGTTTTGGATCCGCCTCTTATTTTGTGAGTCTATTATATTTGTGATTGTTATAGAGTTTATGGAAATTTAGGAAGGGTCCTTTGACCGGAACTGCCTTTGACCCGCTGCCTTTGCCAAGTGGTGTTCCAGTGCCTATGTGTTTTTGTGGTGATCCTTGTAAGGTCGATAAGTCAGAGGATCATGACACCTATCGACGGAGGTATTGGATGTGTGCTAACTTTGCATTTGAGTCAACTATTGTTCAACGTCGGATGAATTTAATGGTGAGAATAGTCTTGTAATATGTTTACAATTTGTGAATGTTTTTGTAAATGTTTTTTACGTACTAATAATTGCATATTTTGTAGACTCCTCCACCGCTATGTGATTTTGAGCAGTGGATTGACACAAAAATATCAGAGAAAGATAAGAAGTGGTTGGAGAATCTTAAAAAGTGGGATGCAGAGGACAAAGAGAGGATGGAAAAAGACGAGAGGAGCTTGCTGCCGAGCAACAACGTGAAGACGAAGAGAAAATGAGGCGTGTTGCTGAATGCAGGGAAGAGAAGGAGAAGAAGCTTGAGCGTGCACATCGTGCAAAGGAAGCAATGGAGGAGAACCCTGATGCATTTCGCAAAGGCAAATGGCCCCGTTGTACTCAGTAGTCTTGGTGTTTTATTTGAAGTTATGTAATAATGAACTTATTATTCGGTATTATGTATTGTCGAACAATGATATTTCGTAATGAATTACCTTCAAATTGATGAAAAATTACATAAATACACAATTGATGAAAACTAGATTTAAAGCAATTCTTGAAGGCGACTTCAAGCAATTGAAAAAGATAATCAACACGCTGAAAGCAATTGATACAGAAGAGTTTTCTAGTAGTGCTCCCACATTCCAAATTGAGTTGACCCTTCTCCATAATATCCTCCCATTGTTGGTGTCTGCTGTGGGTGCGGTGGAGACGACGGAGGACCAACATTCTTGTTGTGACAAGGGCAGCAACAATATGGATCTGGGCATACTTGCACCTGTGAAGCACCACCATTGTTGTTGTCTCTTTCTTCCTCGTCATTTCTGTTGCTTACTTCTCTCTCTAGATCAAATATCCTATTCTGTAGGTAGGATATGTATTCCGCATGAGGAAAAATCGGACGAGGATCTACCCAACGAGTGAACCCACAATTCTCCTTGACCAATGAATGCTGCATAAATGTTTATAGTTAGTTTCACTGAACAACAAAAGTATTTAGAACAAAGGACTAGAAATTAATTTGTACATATGCATAAGGACATCTGAAGAAACGCCGGCCTCCATCAATTCCACCCTCAACGAATATCTGCACCAAGCAATCCTCACCATGCATGCACTTCGGCCAATTTTCTCTCCTATTATCGTAGGACCTAAGTCTAACCTCTTTGTTGAAATCTTTTTTACTTTGAACTGGAAAGTTAAAAACCGCCTCTTCAAAAAAATCTGGACCAAGAGGGCCATCAAAACACATTGGAGTTAACTTCCCTCCATCCTTTTGTCTCTCATTTACCGCACCCTTGCTCCTAGAAGACCCTGAAGCCATTGTATTGCACAATGAAGCAAATGTACAAAGGATCGTGTATATATAGGCTAAAGGATAGATAGTGTAATGGATTATAAACATTAGATATGTACAAAAACTCTAAAAAGGCTATGTTCTGCTTCTGAAAAGGCTACATGTCCTACGATAATGTAGGATATTGTTGATTCTGAAAAGGCTATATATACAATCCTGAAAAGGCTATATATACATTCCTGAAAAGGGTATTTATACACTCTGAAAAGGCTATATATACACTCCTGAAAAGGCTACAAAATGGATCTGAAAAGTTTAGATGCTAGTCCAAAAATTAATGGTTCTGAAAAGGCTATGTAATAGTTCTGTAAAGGCTACATGACATAACCAACGATTTCACAAAATTTCGGCAGAGTTTTCTCTGTTTTTTGTCAATCCAACATATACACATAGATAAGCATAACATACAAGTGCATACAATTCTAAACAATTCCAAGCAAACTCATAAAAGTCTAAACAAGTGCATTACAAGTCCATAGAATTCATACAAGTCCATTAAAAAGTCATACAAGCCCGTAGAGGCCAAATGAGTCCATTACAAGTCTATATAATTCATACGTTACATAACAAGTCCATAGAATCCAAACCAATTCAACATCTCCTAGTCTTACCCTTGCCTAAAGCGTCGGTGCCTGGAGTGTAACGTTGTGGAGAGCGGTGTCACCTACGATCTTGTGGTTGTAATGGCTGTGTCGAAGGAGCCCCCTGAAGCTGTGAAGGTCCTATCTCGTCGTGATCGTAGTCGAAGCTAGCACCAAGACCTGTGGAGGGCGTTGCTGTGTCGGTACATGATGGTACATGGACGTCATGTGCAACATTAGTCCTGCAGCCACAGCGAGCAGCAGCTCCACGTAGGCGCCTAGATAAACGCTGCATGCCAAAGACATATTAGTTTACAACATATTCATAACAAGCTAAAGGCTATAAACGATGCATGTGGGCTTACCTGCAAGAAGCTGCGCATGCTGCTGTCGCCCACAGTCAAAAGTTGGCGATCAATGTCCTCTACCGACCGTCGCAATGTGTTACCCTGTACAACACAATTTGCATCACACATACAAATTATACATGTCGAGTATTAAAATCGAGTAAAACTTACCACTCGATCTAATATGGGTGCCGCCTCCACTTGGGTTCCCAGTCTAGTGGACAGGTCATACTCCGTTTCTTCATCGTCAGAAGAATCAATGTCGGCGTAGTCTTCCGCTGTCCACTGCTGGCGAAGCTTACAACGAGTCACACCCTGGTACCAAGCTTGGTACCGCCTGTAATCACTGTTGTTGTGCAACTCATCGTTGGAATATACATTCTCAGCACCCGATTCCCATTCATTTATAAATATTAGATGATGTTGACGAAAGTCCGTTATCTTCTTTTGCTTCCGCCGGTCAAATCTACACACAAATCATATCATATAAAGAACACAAAGTTAAGAATGATTGATGTTATAAATTGCAAACTGGATTTATAGATTGCAAACTTACTTGTGTAGCTCCTTAGAAGTAGGAACATATTCAACCGGCCATAGCTGGTTCCTACCAAACTGTCTCTGAACCCTGTGAGGTAGGTGCCACTCAACACACCAGAAACAGATCAAAGGACATTGTATCATATAGAGTTCATCTTCACTGATGCATACTTCACTAAAGATCATCCCAGCATACTCAGGTGCGTTGTATGGCTGCCATGTGACCTGAAATAAAAATGAAGCAATCTATGTTAAGTATAAATGTATAATAAAACAAATTTCATAATGATAAGAAATACATGTTGAGTACTTACGCTAGAGGCAGAAAGGGTGTCAAACTCGTTAACATACTCCATGTATGCCCTCTTAGCTCTGGCAAAAGGAGCTGCCACTTGGTCCCAAATATAAGCATACGTCGGTCGAAGACGTTCATTTCCATAAATCATCCATGGCCAGGGTCTAGGCTGGAAAACACGTGGTCGACCAACTGGTATGCGAAACCTACAAAATGAAATTTATGTTAGTAAGTAATATAGCCTTATTAAATAAAATTTTGAAGACGTCGGTCGAAGACGTACCACATCCATATCTGCAGGAGGTAGACGCAACCGCCTATAGACGAAGAGGAGGACGTACGACGGCAAGCCTCACAAAGCTGCCGATACAAAAAAGAAAGCACAGCGCAGCCCCAACTGTAGTGTCCAGCTGTATCCCAGTCGGTTAGACATGGGATGTACATCCAGGATGCGCAGTTTCCTGTGGCGTCTGGGAAGAGGACACAACCAAACATGTGCAGGATCCAAGCTCGACAATAGATCTGGACTGTATCCTCATCAGCATCAGCAGGGCACACACTAAAAGACTGATGGAGCCATGTGATGCCTACTCCAGCAGTCCTTTCAACGCCCTCAGCAGGAAGCTCTCTACCAAGAAAGGCCTCAACTCTAGCCCTCCAACCGTCAGAGTCACATTGGCCTGTCACTGCTTTGCCACCAACATCGAGTCCAAGTATCTTCTGTGTATCCTCTAATGCGACTATCATCTCACCAAAAGGAAGATGAAAACTATGTTTCTCTAGCCGCCACCTACATAATTAAAAAAAATTAGTGTAAACGAGCTCAATGATTCAAGAATAATTTTACAAAATCCTAACAATACCTGTCCACAAGTGCAGTAATGGCCGCCGAATCAATAGTAGGCAACCCGCGTCGTAACTGGTACGATATTACATCTAGACCTGCTCGTCTGAGGTAATTAGTGTACCTGTCATCGAACACCATGTCTAGGAACCCATTGTGTGTCCTAGAACGAAGCGTTGCTAGGTCCTACACGGAAAAATATTATATTAGCAACACCATTTGTACAACAACAAATCTACAAAAGATATTTACAATTAAATACCCGGCCTTCTGACAGAAGGCGCCCCCGGTGGCTCTCGTCGTAGAACGGGTCGAGGAGGTGGAACTGTGCCATCCTACAAAAATAAATTAATGTTAGTAAGTAATATAGCCTTATTAAATAAAATTAAGGTAGTATCATTAAACAAAACAATACAAACCTCGCTAATCTGCCAACGACAAGTGCGTGAATTATGACCAAGTCTACCGCACTTGCCACACTCATACTGCTCGGGGTCGGTAAGAAATGGTGTTCTCCTTCCCCTTCTACTCCTACCACCAACCTGATCCATAACCATCTTGTGCCTCGTCCTCTTCCTGGATCCACGCTTGGTCCAACGACTACTTGGATCAGCGACATACTTTGGGCCATCGTACGGAGGCCACTCACCCGCGTCACGATAAGGAATAAATCTTGGACTCCAAGTCAACAATAGTTTATCAATAGTAAACTCTTGAGGTATCCTCCTCTCTAAGTCAAAGTTACGAGCTCGAGCAGCTGCGATTAGATGAGAACATGGAAAATGGTATTGCCTGGGTGCGCCACAAGTACATGACAAGTCATTAAGGACAACCACATGCTTCCTCGACTCTTGTGACTCGCCGTTGGAAGTAGTACCAGCTTGAAGGAATACCTCATATGTCCCTAACTGTAAGTCAAAACAATCAATAGTGTGTGTGTTTGCCCTTTCCTTTGCCTTCTCTAGAAAGGTCTTAGGCTTTGGAGCCCATCTCTCTCCCTCATTCTGCAATCCAACTGCATGGGTGTGTCTATCATTAAACCATGCCACAAGCTTGTAAAAGGTAAATGTCACTATAGCAGTGACCGACATACCACGTATGCCCAACAATAATTTGTTGAATGACTCGGCCATGTTACTACACTGGAACTCATATCTCCATCCACCTAAGTCGTGAGCTCTCGTCCACTTCTCCAAATCCGGCATCAATCCATTCAACCAATCTCTGCCTTCGGCATTTGTTGTGACTTTGAGCTTTTCTAACTTTTCTCTAAAGAACTTGTCTTCCAGCTGTCGACATGTCTCCTGGAAAAGCTCAAAGTTATCCTTGACACCATCCTTACGCAGAAGATTCTCAGTAAGGTGTCGAGTACACCACCTGTGATGCAAAGGAGGGTACCCATCGATCTGCTCACGGACCGCGTTGAGTATTCCCTGGTGCCGATCTGATATTACACCAACTTCCCATCCTGGGCCAACCACATGTATCTGAACCAGTCGCAGGAACCACCCCCAACTGTCTGTGTTCTCTTTCTCAACCAGAGCAAATGCTAGGGGAACTAGCTTGTTGTTTGCATCAACGGATATGGCAATTAGAAGAGTGCCCTGGTACTTGCCGAGAAGAAATGTGCCGTCAATTGAAAAGACAGGACGACAATGCCGGAAGGCATCCACACACTGGGGAAAGCACCGGAACGCACGGAAGAATATCTATCTCCCATCAATCCATGCATTTGGTTTAGGGATGTACTCATAATGCATGCCTGGATTGACCGCCTTCATTGCATTTAAAAGAACAGGTAGCTGCTCGTACCCAGACTCCTAGTCCCCATATATCATCTTCCACGCACACTGCTTAGCCCTCCACGCTTTACCATATGTTATCTTGTACCCATCAAACACATTCTCCACGATCCTCATGATTGTCCTAACCTTCATATTTGGTTTCGACTGCAGTATTCCCATAAGTTGCTTCCCAATGAGGGTTGATGTCAATTGGCGATGTTTCATCGTTAACTCATGTTCAGCACATGTGTGTGGCCCCACTACTTTTGTTATCTTCCACTTTGCGGTGATCTTTTGTATCCTAGCACAAACCCTCCATGAACAGTTATCCTTGTCGCATACAACCGTGTAACGACGTTTCTCGTATGAATGAAGTACTCTATACGGCCTCTTACGTAAGACTGCGTAATGCTACAACCACCTCTTCAAGGCAGTTAGGTCCTTGAAGACCCTACCCTTTTCAATCATCATGCTAGGACCGGCCTCAGGAGCGTCTAGCAGCTCATCATCCCTTCCTTCTGCATTTGCCTGATGAGAAAGACTAAGATCGCTGAACTCATGCACTCTAGGATCCCGACCGTCTAGAAAAACACGTTGCAACATCTCAATGTCACTCTCTGTGAGTTCACCAACCGGGCGATCATCATCTGAATCGGCAGCCATAGCAAAGGCATATGGCTCCTCTTCATTCCTAAACTGAGGACTGTTGGAGGCAATAAAACCATCACCGAAGCAGCCACGTGCCTTGGTCTGAGGATCAACCACAAGAGTAGGAGTCTCTCCTGCAACATGTACAAGATGATCAGTCCCACGTCAAATGGAATGAGCAAAGTGCTCATGGTCCAAAATGAAGATGTAATGCCAATAAGACGTACTGCAATTGGTTTGTGCCAAAGGGACACACGCAGCTAAATCTGTCTGCAGACCATCTCCTGGCTGACTTAATGGGATCAAATTGGGGCCAGATTGAGCATCAGGAACAGTTGGCACGTCATCGATAGCACGATCAAAGTCTTCAGGGGGACGGTCTACTACAACCGGACGCACCACAACCTCCATGAGTTGCAAATGGGTCTTCATAGCCGAAGTAATTTAATTATCCCAATCCAGTTGACAATCAATTGGGATGACTCGTCTTATGACATTTGGTGGATGACCAATATTAAGCACTCCGTCAACCGCAATGTCATCAGCTTTATGGTAACCTAACTTTTGTTTAGCCTTTGTAAACACATCTCTCAAGGAGGGTCTACCATCGAATAGTACCGGCACGTGTCGCATGTCAATGAACTTGGCATTTCCATACGGATCTTGTTCCACATTGCCTCCATGATACAAGCTCAAAAAATTGTCCATCTATTTGAAACACCAATTAAACATTTAATATAAACTGTGGATGGTTATTACCTAACCACAAACCACTAATTACTACCTAAATAAGTATAAATATAACCACAACCCACTAATATACTAACCACCTTATAAATTACTCATATATAATAATTGCAAATTTTGACAGCACCTCCCCTGCATGGGGAGGATAAAAAACATGCACATTTGACTCACATTCATAATATTCAATCAAATTAGCATTTATCACAATAACTAACATTCATTACATTCAAAAAACAACAAATCATAGCAATACAATCTAACATATTTAACACAAAATGCTTACACAATAACAAAAATCATATAAAATTTACCTATACGGTCGGGGATGAACGACGACGACGCGGACGAGGAGCGGGCGCGGCCGAGGGAGGAGCGCGGCTGGGACGGGACGCCGGCCGTGCGGCGGCCGCGGGAGGCGTCCGGCCGTGTTGGGGCGGGCGGCACGGCCGGGCAACCGGGTCAGGGCGGCGGCGACGCTTGTGGGGCGAGGCGGGGCTGGCGGGTCGGGGCGGCGGCGCTTATGGCGCGCTGGCCGTGGCAGGGCTGGGCGGGCGGGGGTGACCGGGGCGGCCGGGGGCGGGCGGGGCGGCGCTGGCCGGGGGAGGAGCGCCGGCCGTGGTGGAGCGCGGGCCGGGGGAGGATGGAGGGCGGCACGGGGATGCGGCGACGGAGGGCGGCGCGGGGTCCGTTGGCGGCGGAGGGCGGCGCGGCTGGCTTAAGGATGGCGGCGTGACTTCAAAAATTTGGGTCAGAATTTTGTCCCACGTTGAATACAGGGGTTCGGCGCCAAGATCTATGGCACCGACCCCCCTGACACGTGTACCGCCGCCGACACGGGGGTCGGCGCCAAGATCTATGGCGCTGACCCCCTGACACACTATACCACGGAGGATTTTTACCGACCTTTGTTAGCTACCAAAGGTTGGTCGGTAAAAACAGCCGACACATGGTTGGTTGGTAATACCAGTTTTTGCAACGGCGGGACGGTCGGTAAATCTCTTATATTTAGCGTTGGGAGATCCGTCGGTAAAAATGGTAAAGACATCGCTCGTTCGGTCGGTAAATATATTGGCGCAACCCAACCGCGTGCCGCCAAATTATTACGCGCGTTCCTCCCAACCAAATCGCCGCGACGGCCCCCTCCAAAATCCAGCCGCCCGCCCCCTTCTCCTAACTCCCACCGCGCCGCCCGCACGCCCCCTCCACAGCGCCGCCCGCGCGTCCCCTCCATAGCGCCGCCTGCACGCCCCCTCCACAGCGCCGAGCGCCGCCCGCGCGTCCCCTCCATAGCGCCGCCCGCACGCCCCCTCCACAGCGCCGCTCGCGCGTCCCCTCCATAGCGCCGCCTGCGCGCCACAAAATCCCGCCGCCATCGTCCATCCTGCCACCCCCTCCATAGATCTGCCTGCCTCAATAATCCCGCCGCCACCTCCATCGTGTCGCGCCCCTCCATCACGCTGCCCCCTTTGGTGTCATTTGCCTGTGGAATCGTGATTTCCCTTCCTGTTTTTTGGTAAACTTTGGGGGAATTTCTGTTCGTAGGATTTGAGTGTGATTGAAGAAATTTTCCTTGGGGGAATTCATGCTGGAGCATCACTGAACTCGTCTATGGCTATTCCCTAGCGATTTCCTCTCTCAAATTTGTGTTTATCTTGGAGCATTGATTTAACATTTTTGTTCTTTCTTATCTGCAGGATTTAAAGGTTGTTCTAGGTCCTTGCAGGATTAAGCCTAACAAAACAGAGATTTGTGTGAGTCCACAACAAACTTTATTCCCTTCCTGTAGTTATGTAGCAATTACTCTGATCTTTTTATCTTGCTGATCTACTAACATAGGAAGAGTCTGCACAACTTAAATGTTAGGCTTCTTAAATAGTTTTCTTCTTTTTGTAATTCAACATTTTGCTTGATGCCTTATGGGCATAATCTGTTTTAAAATGCAAAACTGCTACCTTAAGAAACAAGCTTCATCTTTATGGCAGTACGTGTTCTAAGCTTAGTCTGAGCCAAAGCCAAGAAGGCTGTGCGTTGCACTTCCACCTGACCTGAGGATTTCATATATCGCCTAGAGAGATGGACATTGTCCTGGCCTTCAGCCTTCATGGTCTTAGAACTGAACCAGCATGGACAGGCAATGAACCAGACTACCAGACGTTGAACACTAATGTAATTTCTTGCAGTGAGTATAAGTTCCAGTAGGTCATGCTTATTAGTTTCATGTTTGCCACTACTGGTTGGTAGTGTTAAAGTACTGAGCACGCACTACTGGTTTTGATTGCCACTGATGCAACACGAAATGTAAGGCAGTGATTGAAGGATCATGAGGATAGTTGCATATGTTCTTCCTTAAGCTTAATGATGATAGCATGAGCAAGATTACTGATGCACTACTGGCTGTATTTTTCCCTCTAGTCTAGCTTGTAACCTTCAGTTCATGATGGTACCAGGATCAATGTATGTGTTGGTGACTACATTTTTTCTCTAGCTTATAACCTTCAGTTCATGCTGGCTGCATTTTTTTTCTCTAGCTTGCAACATTTTTTTCTCTAGCATGTATTCAACATTTTTGTTCTTTCTTGCATGCAGGATTAAAAGTTGGTTCAAGGTTCTTGCAATATTAAGCCTAGCAAAACAGATTCGTGTGAGTTCACTGCAAACTTGTTTTTTCCTTCTTCTTGTTATGTAGCTGATATGTTAGCATAAGAATAGCTGATAATAAACACAAGATCCTACAAATCTTTGGTACGGCAGGGGCAGCAAGGAAAGGAAGGTGTTGTAGTTCAGAAAATCCAAAAACAACTAGGAGATTGTCGAGCTCTAGTGTAAGGTAAGTTCAACTAATTTACCTTGTTTCCGGTTCAATTGTGTGTTTGTTCATTATCTTTGAGTGTATGCAGCAAAGTTTTTATGCTTGTTATATGTTCTTAGAAGCTCTATCATATCCGTAATAACACACATGGATAAATCGTGGATCGACAATGTGGCTAGGTACAATACAACTTTTTTTCACAATAACTAAAAAAATGTGCTACGTGGTTATCTTGATATTTAACATAGAAATTGCATGTAGGGAGACAAAGGCCTATACACAAGGGGTGAATAGTTTTCTAGCTTTTGCATTAAAAAATTCAGCGGTAGGAAGCAAGATTTTATGCCCTTGTAGGAAGTGTGTCAACTCATTTTGGCGGGAGGCTATTGAAGTTCGAGAACACTTGATTTGTGATGGATTTTTAAAAGGGTATAGAACATGGACCTTACATGGAGAAGCTAGTTCCTCTGTATTGAACAATGAAAATGGTGATGTCCCTGAGTTCATTGAGGTGCATGACGAAGAAGATGACATATCTGAGTTGATTAAGGATTTAGCATGTGGTTTAGATGATAGAGGAGATATGGAAGATGATGGGTCTTTTGATCCATTTGATAAAGATGTAGCTACCATTCGTAGGCTAGCAGCAGACAACAGTCAAGAATTGTACCCAGGTTGCAATAAGTACTCAAAGCTACGCTTTCTAGTTCGTTTACTTCACATAAAACTTCTTGGAGGATGGACGGATAGAAGTTTTAATTTGTTGGTTGATCTACTTGTTGATGCGTTGCCTAAGGGTTCAGCACTTCCTAGAAACTTTCATGAAGCTAAGAAATTAGTGAAATCAGTGGGAGTTGGGTACACTTCTATCCATGCATGCGAGAACGATTGCATTCTTTACTGGAAGGAGCATGAAAACTCTAATTCATGTCCGAAATGTAATGTTTCACGCTGGAAATCAGAAAAACCTCTTGTTCCCGGCAATTGATTCATAAGTTTCTTACACATGGTTATATTTTTTCAGGAAATGGACAATGTTAGTATCAGATCATGTTACAACCAACCGTGGACATGGTTCTTCGGTCTTGCATTTCTTTTGGAGCTTTTGTTGCGTATGTTGCGTACAACAACGTGAAGGAATTGAGTTATTGTAATACCGTGGACTAGCTTTTGAGTTATGTAATGTGATATTGCAACCTATGGACTAGTTCGATGTATTGCAAACATTATGTTACTAATGATGTTAATATATGATCGATGGATATTGAAAGACCATTAATTTGTGTGCAACATGTGCAATATGTTACCTCATGAAAGATTAGTGAAGTGTATGAGCATTAAGTGTCCTTATAATAATCTATTTGTATGAATGCAATGGATTGTTGGTTGGTAATATCTGCGGCAACGAATTGTTGGTCGGTAATCTACACAATTAGTGACTCTTAGAGAGTCGGTAATACTATTATTACCAACTGATGAAGCGTCCGTAAATCGTGGCAGCTGCAACTCTTAGAGAGTCGGTAATACTATTATTACCAAATGATGAAGCGTCGGTAAAACTTCTCTTTTAGCGACGGAAGATAAGTCGGTAAAACAACGGTCGGTCGGTAAAAGTTTTACCGACACAGCTTGCAACGACGTTCGTGGTCCGTCGGTAAAGGTCTTTACCGACCTATAGTTCGTCGGTAAAACTGATTTTACCGACAGACCATAAGTAGCCACGTGCCTTGGTCTGAGGATCAACCACAAGAGTAGGAGTCTCTCCTGCAACATGTACAAGATGATCAGTCCCACGTCAAATGGAATGAGCAAAGTGCTCATGGTCCAAAATGAAGATGTAATGCCAATAAGACGTACTGCAATTGGTTTGTGCCAAAGGGACACACGCAGCTAAATCTGTCTGCAGACCATCTCCTGGCTGACTTAATGGGATCAAATTGGGGCCAGATTGAGCATCAGGAACAGTTGGCACGTCATCGATAGCACGATCAAAGTCTTCAGGGGGACGGTCTACTACAACCGGACGCACCACAACCTCCATGAGTTGCAAATGGGTCTTCATAGCCGAAGTAATTTAATTATCCCAATCCAGTTGACAATCAATTGGGATGACTCGTCTTATGACATTTGGTGGATGACCAATATTAAGCACTCCGTCAACCGCAATGTCATCAGCTTTATGGTAACCTAACTTTTGTTTAGCCTTTGTAAACACATCTCTCAAGGAGGGTCTACCATCGAATAGTACCGGCACGTGTCGCATGTCAATGAACTTGGCATTTCCATACGGATCTTGTTCCACATTGCCTCCATGATACAAGCTCAAAAAATTGTCCATCTATTTGAAACACCAATTAAACATTTAATATAAACTGTGGATGGTTATTACCTAACCACAAACCACTAATTACTACCTAAATAAGTATAAATATAACCACAACCCACTAATATACTAACCACCTTATAAATTACTCATATATAATAATTGCAAATTTTGACAGCACCTCCCCTGCATGGGGAGGATAAAAAACATGCACATTTGACTCACATTCATAATATTCAATCAAATTAGCATTTATCACAATAACTAACATTCATTACATTCAAAAAACAACAAATCATAGCAATACAATCTAACATATTTAACACAAAATGCTTACACAATAACAAAAATCATATAAAATTTACCTATACGGTCGGGGATGAACGACGACGACGCGGACGAGGAGCGGGCGCGGCCGAGGGAGGAGCGCGGCTGGGACGGGACGCCGGCCGTGCGGCGGCCGCGGGAGGCGTCCGGCCGTGTTGGGGCGGGCGGCACGGCCGGGCAACCGGGTCAGGGCGGCGGCGACGCTTGTGGGGCGAGGCGGGGCTGGCGGGTCGGGGCGGCGGCGCTTATGGCGCGCTGGCCGTGGCAGGGCTGGGCGGGCGGGGGTGACCGGGGCGGCCGGGGGCGGGCGGGGCGGCGCTGGCCGGGGGAGGAGCACCGGCCGTGGTGGAGCGCGGGCCGGGGGAGGATGGAGGGCGGCGCGGGGATGCGGCGACGGAGGGCGGCGCGGGGTCCGTTGGCGGCGGAGGGCGGCGCGGCTGGCTTAAGGATGGCGGCGTGACTTCAAAAATTTGGGTCAGAATTTTGTCCCACGTTGAATACAGGGGTTCGGCGCCAAGATCTATGGCACCGACCCCCCTGACACGTGTACCGCCGCCGACACGGGGGTCGGCGCCAAGATCTATGGCGCTGACCCCCTGACACGTCACTGCCAGCCAAGACTCCACGTCAGGCAGACAGGCGCCAATAGTATTGGCGCCGGCACACACAAGCTCGGCGCCAATGATGACGGCGCCGAGCTAAGGGTCCATTTTTTGAAATGAAACTGCCAGGGGCATAATTGTGCAAAAAAACACAAAAAAGGCCAATTTGCAAAAAAGTTGGACGGCAACACGGTCGGAGCATCTCCACCTCGAAGGAACCTATTGGCACCACGCCTGGGCCATTGCCGCCAGGGTCTCCTCCAGGAACCCGACCCGAGCAGACGGCCCAACCGATCGCTCCGTAGCCTCAGCCAGCTATCCCCCGAGGACGTCAGCCCATCTCATGGCCTCGGCAACCCGACTTCGGCGTCGGTCCCGCCAGTGGATGGCCCGGCCAGGCTCCGGCCGACGAAGCTTCTTTTCGAGCCAACTCTGCCTTTGTCCATGCTGGCACCGTTGCCTCTGGCTTCGGCTCATCGCAGAGCGGCCGAGGGTTCCTTTAACTAAGCAAGAGAAGCCTCGGGCGGCAAGGCCGACCGAGCCGAGGGACTCCTACGCCTCCAGGATATGGATACCTCACTCATCACCTTCCGCACGAGGCAACTCACACTTGGTTAAGCGGTCCAGCTAGCTAACAGGCGAGTTCGAGTGCTCGAAATGAGGAAGAAACATGGCTTCACGCCAAAATACATACATGTTCAGGCCCCGATAGCCACAATGAACAGACGCCGGCACTCAAGGTGCCATTACAAACGGAACTCCGGTTCTGCCCCCGTAGGTACGAATAACCCCCCACGTTGGAGGGCCTGCGGGGCGACAAAACCCCAGGTGGCTCGTCGACGCCCGCTCCGGCAGCAGCGACAACGACCTCCGCTCCGAGCGGCCAAACAGCAGCAGCGATGACCTCAGGGCAGACGCTGCTGTGACAAGGCCCTCGCCCACGACCCCACTCGAGGGGCGAGGACAAGCTACCAAGGCCGTAGAGTCGGAGGTCAGTCCACGGGTGGCTCCGGCTATCTCGTCGGCAGAGAAACCTCTTCCGGCTGCCTCGGTGGGAGGTGGCACCGGAAGTAGCGCCGGAGCCGCTCAGGCCGGAGAGCCAGACACGCGGCAGCTGCCAGCGCCACAAACGGCGAACACCCTTCCCCCCGATCACTGAGGGAAGGAGCGGGCCGCTGCCCGCGCGGAGACAGGCCCCAACTCGGCGCACTCCCCTCCCCAGCACTGATGATGAACATCCTTGAAGCTGAGGGAGGGGCAGAGGCCGCAGCCCGGCTCGCTTCTCCCCACCATCGAACTGGCGGTCACCGTCTTGGGTGACCACCGGCGAGGGGATGCAGCCGGGCTGCCTGATGAAAATCCTTGAAGCCGAGCGATGGCTGAAAGGTACCAACTTCCGCGAAGTTGCGTTCCTCCAACGACGACAAGACGAAAGCGACGCGGGCGCTCCCCATCTGGGGGCTCGGAAGGTGGAAGGGCGCAATGCATGAAGGGAGTGCGAAGACATGGTTGCCACCCAAGGGGTCACACTCCTTTTAAAGGCGACTCTCCCCACTTGCGTCCTCAGCCGTCGCGGGCTGAGTCTTCACCAACACGCTCCAAGGTCCTCCCCCTACGACACGGGGGCTGGGTCCCACGCGTCATGCAAGCTGGCCCAGGACAGAAGGAGCCAAACCGCCGCGCGCGGAGCGTACAACTGCCCAGCGGTTACAAGCACTCCTCCACTTTCGCCCAGACCAGCGGGTGAAAGGGCGGACCGCCATGCAGGCGACATGCAACCGTACCAAGGGGGCGCACCCTTTCGACTCCGACGCGACCAGCATGGGGGCCCAGGCCCACACGTCATGTAACCAGCACGCTGGTTACTACGTGCGGGAAACTGCACCGCCACTTGCGCCAGTACCGCGCCTTCTCGACTGTGGAACTGGTGCCGCGACTCGAGGCAACCCTGCGCATGGCCCAACAGTGCCAACCGAGCACATCGGTCACGGGTCAGTCAGCCGCGGGAGAAGGCGCGACGGTCGATATGGCCAAAAGTGGGCCGACAGTGATGGCGGCGGCAGGCAGGCGGAAGCAGCGGTCAAGTCATCTGCAGGCTCACGTCCCCTCCTGGGACAGCGAGAGAGCCCTCTCCCACGGAGTGAAGACGACGTGCCAGTGTTCCGTTCCTCGAACGGCTCGCGCACGCACAACGGCTGCCTCGCGAACCACATGTCCCGTCGCATTAACTCTGCGGCAGGGCAGGCAACACCTTTGGCGGGCGAAGCAGGCGACGCTTCACCTCCGCCATAATGACCGCATCAAAAAAGGTGCGCCACGTCTTTCGATTTCGTATCCTTTTCCTCTTCCTCTTTCTCTCTCTTGCTACAGGGACCGGGAAAGGGGATGCTCCGAAAGGGATCCTTCTCCGCGAAGGAAGCGGGCCCCGAGCCCCACTACTGATCAGAGGTTCGAAGGCTGGCCCCTCGGAAGGGTTCAACAGCCGCCTCAGAGCACTCGGGCCCCGAGCCCTCCTACTGATCAGAGGTTCGAAGGCTGGCCCCTCGGAAGGGTTCGACAGCTGCCTCAGAGCACTCGGGCTCCGCGCCCACCACTGGTCAGAGGTTCGAAGGCTGACCCCTCGGATGGGTTCGACAGCCGCTTCAAGCCACTCTGGCTCCGCGCCCACTACTGATCAGGGGTTCGAAGGCTGGCCCCCAAGGGGTTCGACAGCCGCCTCAGAGCACGTAGAGCGAGGGATGACTCTGGGTACGTCCGATACATGGCCGAGGCTTGGGCTACGCTCCCGAGGTACCCTAGGACATTTCCGAGACCAGCAGGAGCGATTCTGTAACGAAATCCCATCAGAGGGAGGCATCGAGCCCTCGGACCCTACCAAACGGGACCGGGTCCGGCAAATCACCTGCAGGTACTTTTGGAGCGCGCCTCTGGGCCACTTGCCGACCCTTATCGAACGGTGCACGGGCGTCCACTCGGATCACCCGTTAGCAACTCACTGGAGACACCATGTTCGACGCCCTCCGAGGGCAACATGGCGCTTTCCCCCCCTCCTCCTTGCAGAAAGGCGATGCATGGGCATATGAAAAAAGTCGAGTCTGCCCTTGACCGTCCTCTCGCTCTGTGCGGAGGCTCAGGGGATGCTCTCGCGAACTCGGCTCCGGCCAAACCGTTGACAGCGTCAACATACCAGCCCGAGAACTTGGAACCTGACTATGCACCCGAGCTACGGCCAGTTCGCATGAGGGAACAACCAGACCGGTCAAAGCATCACGAAACACGCTAAGACCTCGAAGGAGTCAAACCACTCCTCCGATGCCTCGGGGGCTACACCCGGCGGGTGCGCTCGCGCGCACCCACCGAAACGAAACACAACCGAGAAAGGCCGGTCCCCTTGCAAAAAAGTGTGACAAAAGCCTCCAAGCGAGTATCAACACTCCCTTCGAGGCTCGGGGGCTACTGTTGGAGACCATAATTAGGGGTACCCCCAAGACTCCTAATCTCAGCTGGTAACCCCCATCAGCACAAAGCTGCAAAGACCTGATGGGCGCGATTAAGGTCAAGGCTCAGTCCACTCAAGGGACACGATCTCGCCTCGCCCGAGCCTAGCCTCGGGCAAAGGCAGCTGACCCCAAAGGATTCACGTCTCGCCCGAGGGTCCCCTCAAGCAACGGGCGCACCTTCGACCTGCCCGAGGCCCAGCTCGGGCAGGCTTCGCGGAGAAGCAACCTTGGCCAGATCGCCACGCCAACCGACCGTATCGCAGGAGCATTTAATGCAAGGATCGACTGACACCTTATCTTGACGCGCGCTCCTCAGTCGATAGGGCCGAAGTGACTGCAGTCACTTCGCCGCTCCACTGACCGACCTGACAGGAAAACAGCGCCACCTGCCCCGCTCCGACTGCTGTGCCACTTGACAGAGTGAGGCTGACAGCAGCTAAGTCCAGCCTCGGGCGCCATAGGAAGCTCCGCCTCGCCCGACCCCAGGGCTCGGGCTCAAACTCGACGCCGGACGATGGACTCCGCCTCGCCCGACCCCAGGGCTCGGACTCAGCCTCGACCTCGGAAGACGGACTCCGCCTCGCCCGACCCCAGGGCTCGGACTCAGCCTCGACCTCGGAAGACGGACTCCGCCTCGCCCGACCTCGGGCTCGGACCGAGCACGTCACAGGGGGGCCATCATTACCCTACCCCTAGCTAGCTCAGGCTACGGGGAACAAGACCGACGTCCCATCTGGCTCGCCCCGGTAAACAAGTAATGATGGCACCCCGCGTGCTGCATGACGACGGCGGCTCTCAGCCCCTTACGGAAGCAAGGAGACGTCAGCAAGGATCCGACAGCCCCGACAGCTATACTTCCATAGGGCTCAAGCACTCCTCCGACGACCACGACATCACATGAACAGGGTGCCAAAACCTCTCCGACTGCTACGACGGCATGTACTTAGGGCTCAGGCTCCTCTCAGCTGGACACGTTAGCACATTGCTACACCCCCCATTGTACACCTAGGCCCTCTCCTTACGCCTATAAAAGGAAGGTCCAGGGCTCTCATACGAGGAGGTTGGCCGCGCGGGAGAACGGGTTGGCGGACATCCTCTCTCTCTCTCTCTCTCCCTCGCGGACGCTTGTAACCCCCTACTGCAAGCGCACCCGACCTGGGCGCAGGACAACACGGAGGCCGCGGGTTTCCCCTTTTACCGTTTCTCCCCCCTTCGTGCTCCGTCTTGCGCCGACCCATCTGGGCTAGGACACGCGACAACAATTTACTCGTCGGTCCAGGGACCCCCCGGGGTCGAAACGCCGACATCCAGGTTGTAGGTGACGTCGGACGTCGCCTTGCCCTTATGGGCCATAGCATAGGCCAAGAAGATGGAGCAAGGCCGGCCACCATGTGACGCCGACTGCAAGAAAACCAACGAGATAGTTAGAAATAATATCTAATCCAGTGCTATATACCTAAATAAAAAAGAGGGCTTACCCATGCTTCTGTATATTGGCCTAGGTTATGGCTGCCTTGGTGGTGGGAGGGACCTTGCATCATCAGACGCCGTTCCCGGCTAGCATTGTGCGCCTCGTCCCATTCAGGCGAGCACCACCTATCCACCATCTGCTCCCAGCATAGAGGATGTGCGGCACACCAATGTGGAATCATCTACAAAGTAAACACGTAAAGTGCATATGAGAAGATAAAATTAAATTCATGCATGGAGTACTGGTACCAAACATGCATGACTTTACCTGCAGGTACTGGTCCCTGGTAAACGACATGGTTCGAGCTTGCTGCTTGGTCACCTTCTCCCCAAAGACGGAGTCGTGGTAGCTGATGATGGCCTGGATTTGGGCCTCATAGTGCATGTCCACGACGATATTCTTACAGCTTGTGGTGGCCACCACATCCACCCTAGCCTCGTATCCAGCCTCGCATCTGAAGAAATCCTACATACAAAAATGATGTATCCATACATTATTTCAAGAATGTGCAATAAATGCGACATATTATCTCACAGTGAATGACATCAAAGTGTTTCCATGCTTCACCATCAGATGTGTGCACCATCTTGTCAGGATTGTATCGTTTTCCATTTTTGTGCCATGTCATCTGTTTCGTGGATTCCTCTGTCATGTATAGACGCTGGATCCTCGGTATGAACAGAAGGTGCCGTAGGATTGTCATGGGGATGTCGAGGTACCTCTTCTGTCCATCACCAGAGTCTACCTCCATGAACCTAGACGATTTACACTTGGGACAGTACTTTGCCTCCGTGTATTCTTTCCTTAATAACACGCAGCCATTCGGACAAGCATGTATCTGCTCATACGTCATCTTGAGTGCACGAAGGAGTTTCTGTGCCTCATACATGCTCTTTGGCAGAACGTGATCATCCAGAAGCAGGCTCCCAATAACCATCAACAAGCCATCGAATGTGTCTTGACTCATGCTGTACTGCGACTTGAACGCCATTACACGCCCAATGGCATCCAGTTGAGAAACCTTTGTCTGGCCGTGTCGGGGACCATAATTAGGGGTACCCCCAAGACTCCTAAACTCGGCTGGTAACCACCATCAGCACAAAGCTGCAAAGGCCTGATGGGCGCAATACAGGTCAAAGCTCCACCCACTTAAGGGACACGATCTCGCCTCGCCCGAGCCCAGCCTCGGGCAAGAACAGCAGACCCAGGTGGATTCACGTCTCGCCCGAGGGTCTCCTCAAGCAACGGGCACACCTTCGACTCGCCCGAGGCCCAGCTCGGGCAGGCTTTGCGGAGAAGCAACCTTGGCCAGATCGCCTCGCCAACCGACCGTATCGCAGGAGCATTCAATGCAAGGATCGTCTGACACCTTATCCTGACGGACGTTCCTCAGTCGACCAGGGCCAAAGTGACCGCAGTCACTTCGCCCCTCCACTGACTGACCTGACAGGAAAACAGTGCCGCCTGCCCTGCTCCGACTGCTGTGCCACCCGCTAGGGTGAGGCTGATAGCAGCCAAGTCTAGCCTCAGGCGCCATAGGAAGCTCCGCCTCGCCCGACCCTAGGGCTCGGCCCCCGCCTCGGCCTCGGAAGACGGTCTCCGCCTCGCCCGACCCCAGGGCTCGGCCCCTGCCTCGGCCTCGGAAGACGATCTCCGCCTCGCCCGACCCCAGGGCTCGGACTCAACCTCGACCTCGGACGATGGACTCCGCCTCGCCCGACCCCAGGGCTCGGACTCAACCTCGACCTCGGACGACGGTCTCCGCCTCACCCGACCCCAGGGCTCGGACTCAACCTCGACCTCGGAGGAGTCACCGCCTCGCCTGACCTCGGGCTCGGACCGACCACGCCACAGGGGGGGTACATCATTACCCTACCCCTAGCTAGCTCAGGCTACGGGGAACAAGACCGGCGTCCCATCTGGCTCGCCCCGGTAAACAAGTAATGATGGCACCCCGCGTGCTCCATGACGATGGCGGTTCTCAGCCCCCTACGAAAGCAAGGAGATGTCAGCAAGGACCCGACAGCTCCGACAGCTGTGCTCCTACAGGGCTCAAGCGCTCCTCCGATGGCCACGACATCACATGAACAGGGCACCAACACCTCTCCAACAGCCACGTCGGCATGTACATAGGGCTCTGGCTCCTATCCGCTAGACACATTAGCACATTGCTACGCTCCCTGTTGTACACATGGACCCTCTCCTTACATCTATAAAAGGAAGGTCCAGGGCCCTCGTACGATAAGGTGGCCGCGCGGGAGAATGGGCTGACGCACATGCTCTCGCTCTCTCTCTCCCTCGCGAACGCTTGTAACCCCCTACTGCAAGCGCATCCACCCTGGGCGCAGGATAAACACGAGCCGCGGTTCCCTCTTTTGCTCCCCCTTGTGTTCCGTCTCGCGCCGACCCATCTGCGCTGGGACATGCAGCGACAATTTACTCGTCGGTCCAGGGACCCCCGGGATCGAAACGCCGACAGTTGGCGCACCAGGTAGGGGGATGCTGCGTGTTGACGAATAGCTTCCCGTCAAGCTCCAGATGGGTAGTCTCCAGCAACCTCTCTAGCCCGGGACGTCGCTCCGTTTCGGGAGTCTCGAGTTCATGTTCCTCGACGGCAGCTACGACATGGTACTCCTTCCTCCGCCGCGCGACAACGACAATGGCGGCCGTCAGCCCGCATCACGGCGGCGGAATCGACGACGTCTTCCCCGCGTGACGGAAGAACAGCATCCGGGTCTATCCCGTCACCTTCCCCGCCGACGGAGGAGGAGGCGGGGCAACCATGGCCAAGCAGGAGGCGGCACCTCATCGGCTGTCGAGCGAGTCGACGGCGCCGGCGCCCCAGCGGGGGACACGTCGGGTGTTGACCTCGCGTCTGAGACGAAGACGAGCGTCGTTTCCCCGCAACACGCCAACCCCAAGCAGACGGACGATGCCAGCACGCTCGCGAAGGACTTGCTGGGCGTTAGCCTCGTACCTGAGACAACGGTGCAGTCCGTCCCCGACGCGACTTTGTCACCATCCATCGATCAAGAGGTATCGTCCATTTTCCATCCTGTGCCTTTTATATTCAGCTTCGACCCACCAAGCGATCCCGCTTCGGTGGACGCTTTCATAAAGGCATATCCTGACCTTCCGGGGTACCATATGTGGTCAACTTGGGACCGACTGATGGCCGTCTCGACCTACGGGCCCCCGGGTTCCGAGGAAGATGACGAGCCCGACTCTGGTTGGGATTTCTCCGGGCTCGGTGACCCCAGTGCCATGCGGGACTTCATGACCGCATGCGACTACTGCCTCTCCGATTGCTCCGATGATGGCCACAACCTTGACGACGAGGACTGTGGCCCAAGTCGCGAATGTTTCCACGTCGATCTGGGGGGTCTCGACAAAGGCAACCACCTTGGTATGCCGGAGGACGGCGATCCCCCTAGGCCTGCGCCTCGCATTGACATCCTTCGGGAGCTAGCTGTGGTCCCAGTTCCTGCGGGGGGGGGGGGGGGGGGGGTCAAGACACACAGCTCGAGCAAATCCGCGAGATGTAGGCCAGGCTCGACGAGGAAGCAGGACAACTTGTGCAGCTCCGGCAGAATATCGGACAGGAGTGGGCAGGCTGAGCACCGGCCGGAGAAGCGCGTCATCTGGCCCAGGACGTCCAGCACCGCATCACCGACGATGCCAGGGCAAGGCTGCCCCCGGCTTCCAGTGGGGTCGTCCAGAACCTGGCTGCAGCAGCAATACTACTCCGAGCGATGCCGGAACCATCCACCACCGAGGGGCGGCGTATCCAGGGATAGCTCAAGAATCTCCTGGAGGATGCCGCGGTCCGACGGGCCGAAAGCTCTGCCTCCCGAAGGCAGGGGTACCCCCCGGAGCATCGCGCCGTGACTTCCTGATTCATGCGGGAAGCCTCGGTCCACAACGGGCGCACGCGGAACACAGCGCCTGCGCCCCCGGGTCGCCTCGGCAACGAGCACCACCGCCGCGACCGTCGAGCCCACCTCGACGAGAAGGTGCGCCGAGGCTACCACCCCAGGCGTGGGGGACACTACGACAGCGGTGAGGATCAGAGCCCCTCGCCCGAACCACCTGGTCCGCAAGCTTTTAGTCGGGCCATACAACGGGCGCCGTTCCCGACCCGGTTCCGAACCCCGACTACCATCATCAAGTACTCGGGGGAGACAAGGCCAGAACTGTGGCTCGCGGACTACCGGCTGGCCTACCAGCTAGGTGGAATGGGCAATGACAACCTCATCATCCGCGACCTCCCCCTGTTCCTCTCCGACGCCGCCCGAGCCTGGCTGGAGCATCTGCCTCCTACGCAGATCTCCAACTGGGACGACCTGGTCAAAGCCTTCACCGGCAACTTCCAGGGCACAAACGTGCGCCCTGGGAACTCCTGGGATCTTCGAAGCTGCCGCCAGCAGCCAGGAGAATCCCTGCGGGACTACATCCGGCGATTTTCAAAGCAGCGCACCGAGCTGCCCAACATCACCGACTCGGATGTCATCGGCGCGTTCCTCGCCGGCACCACTTGCCGCGACCTGGTGAGCAAGCTGGGTCGCAAGACTCCCACCAGGGTGAGCGAGCTGATGGACATCGCCACCAAGTTTGCCTCTGGTCAGGAGGCGGTCGAGGCCATCTTCCGGAAGGACAAGCAGCCTCAGGGGCTCCAGCCGAAAGACGTCCCCGAGGCATCCGCTCAGCGCGACACCAAGAAGAAGGGCAAGAAGAAGTCGCAAGCGAAACGCGACGCCGCCGACGCAGACCTTATCGCCGCCGCCGAGCACAGGAACCCTCAGAAGCCTCTCGGAGGCGCCAACCTGTTCGACAAGATGCTCAAGGAGTCGTGCCCCTATCATCAGGGTCCCGTCAAGCACACCCTTAATGAGTGCGTTATGCTTCGGCGCTACTTCCACAAAGCCGGGCCCCCGGCGGAAGGTGGCAGAGCCCACGATAACGACAAGAAGGAGGGTCACAAGGCAGAGGTGTTCCCCGAGGTCCACGACTGCTTCATGATCTACGGTGGGCAAGTGGCGAACGCCTCGGCTCGGCACTGCAAGCAAGAGCGCCGGGAGGTCTGCTCGGTGAAGGTGGCGGCGCCAGTCTACCTAAACTAGTCCGACAAGCCCATCACCTTCGACCAAGGCGACCACCCCGACCGCGTGCAGAGCCCGGGAAAGTACCCGCTCGTTGTCGATCCCATCATCGGCAACGTCAGGCTTACCAAGGTCCTCATGGACGGAGGCAGCAACCTCAACATCATCTACGCCGAGACCCACGGGCTCCTGCAGATCGATCTGTCCACGATCCGGGCCAGCGCGACGCCCTTTCACGGTATCATCCCCGGGAAACGCGTCCAACCCCTTGGGCAACTCGATCTGCCCGTCTGCTTCGGGACTCCCTCCAACTTCCGAAAGGAAACCCTCACGTTCGAGGTGGTCGGGTTCCGAGGAACCTACCACGCAGTGCTGGGGAGACCATGCTACGCCAAGTTCATGGCCGTCCCCAACTACACCTACCTCAAGCTCAAGATGTCAGGCCCCAACGGGGTCATCACCGTCGGCTCCACGTACCGACACGCGTACGAATGCGACGTGGAGTGCGTGGAGTACGTCGAGGCCCTCGCCGAATCCGAGGCCCTCATCGCCGACCTGGAGAGCCTCTTTAAGGAGGTGCCAGATGCGAAGCGCCACGCCGGCAACTTCGAGCCAGCTGAGACGGTTAAGTCCGTTCCTCTCGACCCCAGCAACGACGCCTCCAAGCAGGTCCGGATCGGCTCCGAGCTCGACCCCAAATAGGAAGCAGTGCTCGTCGACTTTCTCCACGCGAACACTGAGGTTTTTGCGTGGAGTCCCTCGAACATGCCCGACATATCGAGGGATGTCGCCGAGCACTCGCTGAATATCCGAGCTGGAGCCCGACCCATGAAGCAGCCTCTGTGCCGATTCGACGAAGAAAAACGCAGAGCCATAGGCGAGGAGATCCACAAGCTGATGGCTGCAGGGTTCATCAAAGAGGTATTCCATCCCGAATGGTTAGCCAACCCTGTGCTTGTGAAAAAGAAAGGTGGGAAATGGCAGATGTGTGTAGACTACACTGGTCTAAACAAAGCATGTCCGAAGGTTCCCTACCCTCTGCCTCGCATCGATCAAATCGTGGATTCCACTGCTGGGTGCGAAACCCTGTCGTTCCTCAATGCCTACTCAGGGTATCACCAAATCAGGATGAAAGAGTCCGACCAGCTCGCGACTTCTTTCATCACACCTTTTGGCATGTACTGCTACATTACTATGCCATTTGGTTTGAGGAATGCAGGCGCGACATACCAAAGGTGCATGAACCACATGTTCGGAGAGCACATTGGTCGAACGGTCGAGGCTTATGTCGATGACATCGTAGTCAAGACGAGGAAAGCCTCCGACCTCCTCTCCGACCTTGAAACGACATTCAAGTGTCTCAAGGCGAAAGGCGTAAAAATCAATCCCGAGAAGTGTGTCTTCGGAGTCCCCCGAGGCATGCTCTTGGGGTTCATCGTCTTAGAGCGGGGCATCGAGGCCAACCCGGAGAAAATCGCGGCCATCACAAACATGGGGCCCATCAAGGACTTGAAAGGAGTACAGAGGGTCATGGGATGCCTTGCGGCTCTGAGCCGTTTCATCTCGCGCCTCGGCGAAAGAGGCCTACCTCTGTACCGCCTCTTAAGGAAGACCGAGCGCTTCACTTGGACCCCCGAGGTCGAGGAAGCCCTCGGGAACCTAAAGGCACTCCTCACAAGCGCGCCCATCTTGGTGCCCCCCGCTGCCGGAGAAGCCCTCTTGATCTACATAGCCGCAACCACTCAGGTGGTTAGCGCCACGATCATAGTCGAGAGACGAGAAGAGGGGCATGCATTGCCTGTCCAGAAGCCGGTCTACTTCATCAGTGAGGTACTGTCCGAGACCAAAATCCGCTACCCGCAAATTCAGAAGCTACTGTACACGATAATTTTGATGCGGCGGAAGTTGCGACACTACTTCGAGTCTCATCCGGTGACTGTGGTGTCATCCTTCCCCCTAGGGGAGATCATCCAGTGCCGAGAGGCCTCGGGTAGGATTGCAAAGTGGGCGGTGGAGATCATGGGCGAGACAATCTCGTTCGCTCCTCGGAAGACCATCAAGTCCCAAGTCTTGGCAGACTTTGTGGCTGAATGGGTCGACACCCAGCTTCCAGCAGCTCCGATCCAACCGGAACTCTGGACCATGTTTTTCGACGGGTCGCTGATGAAGACAGGAGCGGGCGCAGGCCTGCTCTTCATCTCGCCCCTCGGGAAGCACCTCCGCTACGTGCTGCGCCTCCATTTCTCGGCGTCCAACAACGTGGCCGAGTACGAGGCTCTGGTTAACGGGTTGCGCATCGCCATCGAGCTAGGGGTCCGGCGCCTCGACGCTCGTGGCGACTCGCAGCTTGTCATCGACCAAGTCATGAAGAACTCCCATTGCCGTGACCCGAAGATGGAAGCCTACTGCGACGAGGTTCGGAGCCTGGAGGACAAGTTCTACGAGCTCGAGCTCAACCACGTCGCTCGACGATACAACGAGACTGCGGACGAGCTGGCTAAGATAGCCTCGGGGTGGACAACGGTTCCTCTGGACGTCTTCTTCCGAGACCTACATCAACCCTCCGTCAAGACTGACGACACGCCCGACCCCGAGGAGGCCTCGGCCCAGCCCGAGGCACCCTCGGCCCCCGAGGGTGAGGCACTGCGCGTCGAGGAAGAGTGGAATGGGGTCACGCCTAATCGAAACTGGCAGACCCCGTACCTGCAATATCTCCACCGAGGAGAGCTACCCCTCGACAGAGCCGAAGCTCGGCGACTGACGCGGCGCGCCAGGTCATTCGTCTTGCTGGGTGACAGAAAGGATCTCTACCACAGCAGCCCCTCAGGCGTCCTCCAGCGATGCATATCCATCGCCGAAGGTCAGGAGCTATTGCAAGAAATACACTCGGGGGCTTGCGGTCACCATGCAGCACCTCGGGCCCTCGTTGGAAACGCCTTCCGACATGGTTTCTACTGGCCAACCGTGGTGGCCGACACCACTAGGATTGTACGCACCTGCCAAGGGTGTCAATTATACGCAAGGCAGACGCACCTGCCCGCTCAGGCCTTGCAAACAATACCCATCACCTGGCCGTTTGCTGTGTGGGGTCTGGACCTCGTCGGTCCCTTGCAGAAGGCACCCGGGGGCTACACGCACCTGCTGGTCGCTATCGACAAATTCTCCAAGTGGATTGAGGTCCGACCCCTAAACAGCATCAGGTCCGAACAGGCGGTGGCGTTCTTCACCAACATCATCCATCGCTTCGGGGTCCCGAACTCCATCATCACCGACAACGGCACCAAGTTCACTGGCAGAAAGTTCCTGGACTTCTACGAGGACCACCACATCAGGGTGGACTGGGCCGCCGTAGCTCACCCCATGACGAATGGGCAGGTAGAGCGTGCCAACGGCATGATTTTGCGGGGGCTCAAGCCAAGGATCTACAATGACCTCAACAAGTTTGGCAGGCGATGGATGAAGGAACTCCTCTCGGTGGTCTGGAGTCTGAGGACGACGCCAAGCCGAGCCACGGGCTTCACGCCGTTCTTTCTAGTCTATGGGGCCGATGCTATCTTGCCCACAGACTTAGAATACGGTTCCCCGAGGACGAGGGCGTACGACGACCGAAGCAACCAGTCCAGCCGAGAAGACTCACTGGACCAGCTGGAAGAGGCTCGGGACATGGCCTTACTACACTCGGCAAGGTATCAGCAGTTTCTGCGATGCTAGCACGCCCGAGGGGTTCGGTCCCGAGACCTCCAGGAGGGGGACTTGGTGCTTCGGCTACGACAAGACGCCCGAGGGCGCCACAAGCTCATGCCTCCCTGGGAGGGGCCATTCATCATCACCAAGATTTTGAAGCCCGGAACATACAAGCTGGCCAACATTCAAGGCGAGGTCTACAGCAACGCTTGGAACATCCGACAGCTACGTCGCTTTTACCCTTAAGATGTTTTCAAGTCGTTCATATACCTCGTTTACATACACAAATAAAGTCTAACCATCAAGGAAGGGTCAGCCTTGCCTCGGCAAAGCCCGACCCTCCCTCGGGGGCTAGAAGGGGGGAACCCTCTCTGCATCAAAATTTTCCTCAGAAAAAGTCTTTCTGTCAGAACATCTTTCGTGCTTTTCAACTACTTCGATAGTGGGATCCTGAAAACGACGGAGTACACGTAAGCGGCAAGGCCAACCGAGCCGAGGGACTCCTACGCCTCCGGGATACGGATACCTCACTCATCACCTTCTGCGATAAGTAACTCACGCTCGGATAAGCGATTCCGCTGACCGAACAAGTCTTAACGCTCGAAAACTTTTCTACCGAAACGATTTTTCGTGCCTTCTCGACTATATCGATAACAGAATCCTACGGACGAGTAAGAGTACACGTAAGCGGCAAGGCCGACCGAGCCGAGGAACTCCTACGCCTCCGGGATACGGATACCTCACTCATCACCTTCCGTGAAAAGTAACTCTCGCTCGGATAAACGATTCTGTTACCGACGAACAAGTCCTGATAATCGAAACAAGGGGAAAAAAACGCAACTTTACAACACGACGACAATATGTTTGGGCCTCGGCGGCCGCAAAAAACATACGCATACTATAGACAAACTGATTCTGCAGGTTCAGACATCAATAGGAGGGGGCAGCAGCACCCTCGGCGTCGACTCCACCTTCGGCGGAATCCGGCCCGGCCTCGGACGGCGACACGGTCGGAGGATCTCCACCTCGAAGGAAGACGTCAGCACCGCGCCTGGGCCATCGCCGCCAGGGTCTCCGCCAGGAACTCGGCCCGAGCAGACGGCTCGACCGGCCTCTCCGTAGCCTCAGCCAGTCGAGGTTTCCTTTAACTGAGCAAGAGAAGCCTCGGGCGGCAAGGCCGATCGGGCCGAGGGACTCCTACGCCTCCAGGATACGGATACCTCACCCGTCACCTTCCGCACAGGGCAACTCACACTTGGTTAAGCGGTTCAGCTAGCCGACAGGCGAGTCCTAGTGCTCAAAATGAGGAAAAAACACGGTATTGCGCTCAAATACCTAGATGTTCAGGCCCCGACAGCCACAATGAACAGACACCGGCACCCGAGGTGCCATTACAAACGGAACTCCAGTTCCACTCCCGCAGGTACGAACAACCCCCCACATCGGAGGGCCTGCGGGACGACAACCTCCAGGTGGCTCACCGCCGCCCACTCCTACAGCAGCGACAACGACCTCCGCTCCGGGTGGCCAAACAGCAGCAGCGATGACCTCAGGGCAGACGCTGCTGTGACACGGCCCTCGCCCACGTCCCCGCTCGAGAGGCAAGGACAAGCTATCAAAGCCAAAGAGCCGGAGGCCCGAAGCGCAGATGGCGCCGACGATCTCGTCGGCGACGAGGCCTTCTCCAGCTGCTACCACCTCAGCACCGACGACGATAGCCATCTGCCCACTGGACGGGCGAGCACCAACCACCGCGCGGAGGCGTCGCGCCAGAGCAAGGGCAGGACAGCCCAGGACAGAAGACGCCAAACCGCCGCGCGCGGAGCGCGTAACTGCCCAGCGGTTACAAGCACTCCTCCACTATCGCCCAAACCAGCAGGTGAAAGGGCGGACCGCCATGCAGGCGGCATGCAACTCCACCAAGGGGGCGCACCCTTTCAACTTCGACGCGTCCAGCATGGAGGCCCAGGCCCACACGTCATGTAACCGGCGCGCCGGTTACTACGTGCGAGAAACTGCACCGCCACTTGCGCCAGTACCGCGCCTTCTCGACTGCGGAACCGATGCCGCGACTCGAGGCAACCCTGTGCATGGCCCAACAGTGCCAACCGAGCACATCAATCACGGGTCAGTCAGCCGTGGGAGAAGGCGAGACGGTCGATATGGCCAAAAGTGGGCCGGCAGTAATGGCGGCGGCCGGCGGGCGGAAGCAGCTGTCAAATCATCTGCAGGCTCATGTCCCCTCCTGGGACAGCGAGAGAGCCCTCTCCCACGGCGTGAAGACGATGCGCCCGTGTTCCGTTCCTCGAACGGCTCACGCATGCACAACGGCTGCCCCGCGAACCACTCGTCCCGTCGCATTAACTCTGCGGTAGGGCAGGCGACACCTTTGGCAGGCGAAGCGGGCGACGCTTCACCTCCGCCATGATGACCGCGTCAAAAAAGGTGTGCCACGTCGTTCAATTTCGTATCCTTTTCCTCTTCCCCTTTCTATCTCTTGCTACAGGGACCGGGAAAGGGGATACTCCAAAAGGGATCCTTCTCCGCGAAGGAAGCGGGCCCTGAGCCCTCCTACTGATCAGAGGTTCGAAGGCTGGCCCCTCGGAAGGGTTCGACAGCCGCCTCAGAGCACTCGGGCTTCGCGCCCACTACTGGTCAGAGGTTCGAAGGCTGGCCCCTCGAAAGGGTTCGACAGCCGCCTCAGGCCACCCGGGCTCCGCGCCCACTACTGATCAGGGGTTCGAAGGTTGCCCCCCGAAGGGTTCGACAGCCGCCTCAGAACACGCAGAGCGAGGGATGACTCTGGGTACGTCTGATACATGGCCGAGGCTCGGGCTACGCTCCCGAGGTACCCTAGGACATTTCCGAGACTAGTAGGAGCGATTCTATAACGGAAACCCATCAAGGGAGGCATCGAGCCCTCGGACCCTATCAAACAGGACTGGGTCCGGCAAATCGCCTGCAGGTACTTTTGGAGCGCGCCTCTGGGCCACTAGCCGACCCTTATCGAACGGGGCACGGGCGTCCACTCGGATCACCCGTTAGCAACTCACTGGAGACACCATGTTCGGCGCCCTTCGAGGGCAACATGGCGCTTTCCCCCCTCCTCCTTGCGGAAAGGCGACGAAGGGGCGTATGATAAAAGCCGAGTGAGTCCTTGACCGTCCTCTCGCTCTGTGCCGAGGCTCGGGGGCTGCTCTCGCAAACCCGGCTCCGGCCAAACCGTTGACAGCATCAACATACCAACCCGAGAACTCGGAACCTGACCATGCACCCGGGCTACGACCAGTTCGCATGAGGGAACAACCAGACCGACTGAGACGTCGCGAAACGCGCTAAGACCTCGAAGGAGTCAAACTACTCCTCCGAGGCCTCGGAGGCTACACCCGGCGGGTGCGCTCGCGCGCACCCACCGGAACTAAATGCAACCGAGAAAGGCTGGTCCCCTTGCAAAAAAGTGCGACAAAGCCTCCAAGCGAGTACCAACACTCCCTTTGAAGCTCGGGGGCTACTGTCGGGGACCATAATTAGGGGTACCCCCAAGACTCCTAAACTCGGCTGGTAACCACCATCAGCACAAAGCTGCAAAGGCCTGATGGGCGCAATACAGGTCAAAGCTCCACCCACTCAAGGGACACGATCTCGCCTCGCCCGAGCCCAGCCTCGGGCAAGAACAGCAGACCCAGGTGGATTCACGTCTCGCCCGAGGGTCTCCTCAAGTAACGGGCGCACCTTCGACTCGCCCGAGGCCTAGCTCGGGCAGGCTTCGCGGAGAAGCAACCTTGGCAAGATCGCCTCGCCAACCGACCGTATCGCAGGAGCATTCAATGCAAGGATCGTCTGACACCTTATCCTAACGCACGTTCCTCAGTCAACAGGGCCGAAGTGACCGCAGTCACTTCGCCCCTCCACTGACTGACCTAACAGGAAAACAGCGCCGCCTGCCCTGCCCTGACTACTGTGCCACTCGCCAGGGTGAGGCTGACAGCAGCCAAGTCCAGCCTCAGGCGCCATAGGAAGCTCCGCCTCGCCCGACCCCAGGGCTCGCCTCCCGCCTCGGCCTCGGAAGACGGTCTCCGCCTCGCCCGACCCCAGGGCTCGGCCCCCGCCTCGGCCTCGGAAGACGGTCTCCGCCGTGCCCAACCCTAGGGCTTGGACTCAACCTCGACCTCGGACGACGGACTCCGCCTCGCCCGACCCTAGGGCTCGGACTCAACCTCGACCTCGGACGACGGTCTCCGCCTCGCCCGACCCCAGGGCTCGGACTCAGCCTCGGCCTCGAAGGAGTCACCACCTCGCCCGACCTCGGGCTCGGACCGACCACACCGCAGGGGGTACATCATTACCCTACCCCTAGCTAGCTCAGGCTACGGGGAACAAGACCGGTGTCCCATCTGGCTTGCCCCGGTAAACAAGTAATGATGGCACCCCGCGTGCTCCATGACGACGGCGGTTCTCAGCCCCCTACGGAAGCAAGGAGACGTCGGCAAGGATCCGACAGCTCCGACAGCTGTGCTCCTATAGGGCTCAAGCGCTCCTCCGACGGCCACGACATCACATGAACAGGGCACCAACACCTCTCCAACAACCACGTCGGCATGTACATAGGGCTCTGGCTCCTCTCCGCTAGACACGTTAGCACATTGCTATGCTCCCCGTTGTACACCTGGACCCTCTCCTTACATCTATAAAAGGAAGGTCCTGGGCCCTCATACGAGAAGGTGACCGCGCGGGAGAACGGGCTGACGCACAGGCTCTCGCTCTCTCTCTCTCTCCCTCGCGAATGCTTGTAACCCCCTACTGCAAGCGCATCCGCCCTGGGCGCAGGATAAACATGAGCCGCGGTTCCCTCTTTTGCTCCCCATTGTGTTCCGTCTCGCGCTGACCCATCTGGGCTAGGACACGCAGCGACAATTTACTCGTCGGTCCAGGGACCCCCCAGGGTCGAAACACCGACAGGCTGTGAAGGGGCTTCTGTGCCGTGTCAAACATGTCGTAGAACGCCTTTGCAGTCGGCTCTGGCTCGTCATCCGTACATCCTCCGGCGTACTGTGCCTCATGATAGTCGTTCAACATATTCGCTACCCCCGCATCGGCATCATAATCCTCGACACGTTGTGTCAGCACATCCTCTTTCGTACGATGTGCTTCACCATGGAATATCGACCGAGTATAGTCCGACGTAAATCCATTCTTCCAAATATGTTCTACATGGTCTTCTATGGTTTTCTTTTCTGGTTGGCACATTTGCTGCACGGGCATGGGACTAGACTCGCTCCTTTAGCAGCTTCGCCATATGCCTGTTTCACGAAATCATCGGTCTTTCTAATCCATTCAGAGGTGACATCGTTCCTTCCTCTACGGTCTGTGTACATCCACTCACGGTCCTCTATCCTAACATATATAACCAAAGCCTATCAACAAAAAAATCCGGCAGCATCTCCCCTGCACGAGGAGGCTTTCAAAGCCTGCAAATATAAGTAGCAGCATGATGGCTGACATCCACACATATACATTAATGCCTCAACAACCACATAAACATCTTTTGTGCAATTAGAAGACTTAGCTAATGCATGCAAAGTGTCCACTAAAAATAATTATTTCCCCTCTATTTCACAATACACAATCACACATAAAAAATACCTAACTCTATTTCACAACAAGCAAACCTCTATTTCACAATATTTAGCAACAAAAATCTCAAAATGATTTTGTACCCAGGTGCTCGGCGTGGACGGTGCACGGCGGCGAAGGGGCGCGGCGGGCGGCCGCGACGGTGTTGGGCGAGGCGGCGGCGTGGGGCGGTGCGGGCAGCGACGTAGGGGCGTGGCGGCGGCGTAGGGGGCGCGGCGGGCCTGGGGACGCGACGACGTTGGGCGAGGCGGGCAACGACGTACGGCGGCGCGGCGGCGTAGGGTGCAGCGGCGGCATTGGGCGGGGGCGACGGCGTAGGGTGGCGCGACGGCATAGGGAGCAGCGATGGCGTAGGGGCAGCGGCGGTGCGGCGGCATCAGCGTGAGAGAGAGAGTGAGAAAGAAAGAACTCATAAGTTGCTATGTACGAGTTCTTTGTCGAGTGCCCGCGATCTGGCACTCGGCAATTTTTTTAATTTTAAAATATACTTTGCCGAGTGCCCTCGATTCGGCACTCGACAAATCTTTCTTTGCCGAGTGTCCTCTGGGTGACACTCGACAAAGATTATTTAAATATACTTTGCCGAGTGTCTACACGCAGGCACTCGACAAAGCCTTCTTTACCGAGTGTCATCCTGGGGCACTCGACAAAGTATATTTTAATTTTTTTCCTTTTCCCAACCAAACTTTTGGTGGTATGTTACTACACTATGTAGACCTACATGTACCATTTTGGCACAATTATAAAAGTGTTTTCTATAACTATTGGATTTAGTTCGTTTAATGGAATTTCCTCGGATAATTCAGATTTGAACTGCAAGTCACTCGAAACATGGAAAACCGTGCATAAAAAAATGATATTCATGCTATTTAGCACAAGTTACGACCGATTTCAGGAGTGGATCAAAAGCTTCGAGCACCATGCTCACTAAACATGGCCGTGAACTTGCCATCCACCTGTTTAAAAATTGTATAAAACACAAACAAAGTCAAAAAATCATAAAACTTGTCCACATGTCATGATATCATATATAGATGCTGTGATAAAAAATTTGAGAATGTTTCGAGAAAGTTGTGTTGCAGTATGTGTAGAAACCTAAGAGTACTACATTGAAACTCTATGATTTCATGTGTAGTTCTCTTAGGTTTCTACACATACTACCTCACAACTTTCTCAAAACATTCTCAAATTTTTATCACAGCCTCTACATATGATATCATGACATGTGGACAAGTTTTATGATTTTCTGATTTTGTTTGTGTTTTATACAATTTTTAAACAGGTGGATGGCAAGTTCACGACCATGTTTAGTGAGCATGGTGCTCAAAGTTTTCGGTCCGCTCCTGAAACCGGTCGTAACTTGTGCTAAATAGCATGAATATCATTTTTGCATGCACAGTTTTCCATGTTTCGAGTGACTTGTAGTTCAAATCTGAATTATCCGAGGAAATTCCATTAAACGAACTAAATCCAATAGTTATAGAAAACACTTTTATAATTGTGCCAAAATGGTACATGTAGGTCTACATAGTGTAGTAACATACCACAAAAAGTTTGGTTGGGAAAAGAAAAAAAAATAAAATATACTTTGCCGAGTGTTCTAGGATGGCACTCGGCAAAGCGTTCTTTGCCGAGTGCCACTTGTTTGGCACTCGGCAAAGAAGGTTCTTTGCCGAGTGCCAACGTTCGGCGCTCGGCAAAAGCAAACGGATGTCAGCTATAGACGGTTGCTGACGACCCTTTGCCGAGCGCCGCCTTCGCCGAGTGTTTGGCACTCGGCAAAGATATCTTTGCCGAGTGTATTTCTATGCCGAGAGCCCTGCTCTCGGTAAACGCGATCGTTACCGAGAGCAGGACTTTGCTGAGTGCCGCACTCGGCAAAGGCGTCTTTGTCAAGTGCCCAACAAAAAGCACTTGGCAAAGAGCCGAGCACTCGGCAAAGCCACAAATTCCGGTAGTGAGTGACCCGTTTGATTAAGGAGAAAGCTCACTCGGTCTAAGTGACCGTTTGAGAGAGGGAAAGGGTTGAAAGAGACCCGGTCTTTGTGACCACCTCCACGGGGACTAGGTTCTTTAGAACCGAACCTCGGTAAAACAAATCACCATGTTCATCCGCTTTATTTCTTGGTCGATTTGTTTTCCCCTCTCTTTCAGACTCGAATTCATTTCTAATGCTAACCCCGGCTTGTAGTGTGTGCTTAAGTTTATAATTTTCAGATTCTGCCTATTCACCCCCCTCTAGGCGACTTTCAATTGATATCAGAGCCTGGTGCTTCATTAGAGTCTAACAACTCGAAGTGATGTCGGGAGGATCCACCAAGAGGGAGATGGACATCAGCGAGAAGGCCACAAGCCACGGGAAGGCTCTATCAAGGGAGTTCGGCACCAATGGCAAGGAGGGATCCCCTCCTCGCACCAAGTCACATCGGAGTGGCGACAAGAAGAAAAAGATGAAGAAAGTGGTCTACTACGAGACCGACTCTTCGTCGCCCTCCACATCCAGCTCCGACGCCGTGTCCGTCACTTCTAAGCGCCATGAGCGCAAGAAGTATAGTAAGATGCCACTTCATTATCTCTGTATTTCTAGGCGCGCTCCTTTACTCTCCGTTCCATTAGACAAACCACCATATTTTGATGGTGAATATTATTGTATGTGGAGTGATAAAATGAGGCATCATCTAACCTCACTCCACGCAAGCATTTGAGACATTGTTGAATTTGGAGTGCATGTACCAACGGTGGGGGACGAGGGCTACGACTCGGACGAGGTCGCCCAAATACGACACTTTAACTCCTAAGCAACTACTATACTCCTCGCCTCTCTATGTCGAGAGGAGTATAATAAGGTGCAAGGGTTAAAGGGTGCCAAGGAGATTTGGGACGTCCTTAAGACCACGCACGAAGGAGATGAGGTGACCAAGATCACCAAGCGTGAGACGATCGAGGGGGAGCTCGGTCGATTCGTCCTCAACCAAGGAGAGGAGCCACAAGCAATGTACAACTGGCTCAAGACCTTGGTCAACCAAGTGCGCAACCTCGGGAGCACAAAATGGGATGACCATGAAATGGTCAAGGTTATTCTTAGATCCCTCGTATTTCGTAATCCAACTCAAGTTCAATTAATACGTGGTGATCCTAGATATAAGCTAATGTCTCCTGAGGAGGTAATTGGAAAGTTTGTGAGCTTTGAGCTAATGATCAAAGACTCCAAACACATCGTCAACTTGGAGCAAGGCGACACCTCCACACCCGAGGTGCAACCCATCGCATTCAAAGCAACGGAAGAGAAGAAAGAGGAGTCTACATCAAGTAGGCTTCCCATCGACGCCTCCAAGCTCGACAACGAGGAAATGGCGCTCATCATCAAGAGCTTCCGCCAAATCCTCAAGCAAAGGAGGGGGAAAGACTACAAACTCCACTCCAAGAGGGTGTGCTACAAGTGTGGTAAGCCCGGTCATTTTATTGCTAAATGTCCAATGTCTAGTGATAGTGACAGGGGCGACGACAAGAGGGGAAAGAAGAAGGAGAAGAAGAGATACCACAAGAAGAAGGGCGGCGATGCCCATGTGTGTTCGGAATGGGACTCTGATGAGAGCTCCACCGACTCCTCCTCCGATGAAGATGCCGCTAACATCGCCATCAACAAGGGCCTCCTCTTCCCCAACGTCGGCCACAAGTGTTTCATGGCAAAGGACGGCAAAAAGAAGAAGGTATAATCTAGAACCACCCCAAGTATACTACATCTAGTGATGAGGGTAGTTCTAGTGAAGATGAAGATGACTTGCTTACTCTTTTTGCCAACCTTAACATGCAACAAAAAGAAAAATTAAATGAATTGATAGGAGCCATTCATGAGAAGGATGAACTTTTGGATAGCCAAGAGGAATTCCTTATTAAAGAAAACAAAAAGCATGTTAAATTGAAAAATGCTTATGCTCAGGAAGTAGAAAAATGTGAAAACTTGACTGAGGAGTTTAGCATTTGCCATGATTCAATTACCAGTCTTAGAAATGAAAATGCTAGTTTGATTACTAAGATTGATAAATTGAATGAATCAATTTCTAGCATAAGGACTGAAAATGCTAGTTTAATTTCTAAGGATAGAGAGTTAAATGTTTGCAATGATTCTATTTCCTGTCTTAGAAATGAGAATACCATATTACATGCTAAGATATATGAATTAAATGTTTGCAAACCCTCTACATCTATTGTTGATCATGTTACTATTTGTACTAGATGTAGAGATGTTAATGTTGATGCTATAAATGATCACCTTGCTTTAATTAAACAACAAAATGATCATATAACTCAATTAACTGCTAAAATTAATGAGCATGAAATTGAAAATGAAAAGTTTAAATTTGCTAGAAGCATGCTCTATAGTGGGAGACGCCCTGGCATTAAGGATGGCATTGGTTTCCAACAAGGAAGCAATGTCAAGCTTAATGCCCCTAAGAAATTGTCTAACTTTGCTAAGGGCAAAGCTCCCATGGTTCAGTATAATGAGGGCTATATTTTATATCCTGCTGATTATCCTGAACACAAAATTAGGAGAATTCGTGCTAAGAAATCTCATTCTGTTTCTCACCATGCTTTTATGTATAAGAATGAGGCTTCTAGCTCTAGGCATTCTACTCATATTAAAATGCCTAAAAAGAAAACTCCTACTGCATCAAATGAGGCTAACATTTCATTTAAGACTTTTGATGCATCATATGTTTTAACTAACAAATCAGGCAAAGTAGTTGCCAAATATGTTGGGGGCAAACACAAGGGCTCCAAGACTTGTGTTTGGGTACCCAAGGTGCTTGTTTCTAATATCAAAGGACCCAAGACCGTTTGGGTACCTAAGAACAAGGCCTAAATTGTTTTGCAGGTTTATGCATCCGGGGGCTCAAGTTGGATAATTGATAGCGGATGCACAAACCACATGACAGGGGAGAAGAGAATGTTCTCCTCCTACGAGAAAAACGAAGATCCCCAAAGAGCTATCACATTCGGGGATGGAAATCAAGGTTTGGTCAAAGGACTTGGTAAAATTGCTATATCACCTGACCATTCTATTTCCAATGTTTTTATTGTAGATTCTTTAGATTACAATTTGCTTTCTGTATCTCAATTATGCAAAATGGGCTACAACTGTCTTTTTACAGATATAGGTGTTACTGTCTTTAGAAGGAGTGATGATTCAGTAGCATTTAAGGGAGTGTTAGAGGGTCAGCTATACTTAGTTGATTTTAACAAAGCTGAACTTGACACTTGCTTAATTGCTAAGACTAATATGGGTTGGCTCTGGCATCACCGACTAGCCCATGTTGAGATGAAGAATCTTCACAAAATTCTAAAGGGAGAGCACATTTTAGGACTAACAAATGTTCATTTTGAGAAAAACAGGGTTTGTAGCGCATGTCAAGCAGGAAAGCAAGTTGGCGCACATCATCCACACAAGAACATAATAACAACAGACATGCCACTGGAACTACTCCACATGGATTTATTCGGCCCGATCGCTTACATAAGCATCGGCGGGAGTAAGTATTGTCTTGTGATTGTGGATGATTATTCTCGCTTCACTTGGGTATTCTTTTTGCATGAAAAATCTCAAATCCAAGAGACCTTAAAAGGATTCTTAAGACGAGCTCAAAACGAGTTTGGATTAAGGATAAAAAAGATAAGAAGCAATAATGGGACAGAGTTCAAGAACTCACAAATAGAAGGATTTCTTGAGGATGAGGGAATCAAGCATGAGTTCTCTTCTCCCTACACACCTCAACAAAATGGTGTAGTGGAAAGGAAGAATAGAACTCTACTGGACATGGCAAGAACCATGCTTGATGAGTACAAGACACCGGACCGGTTTTGGGCAGAAGCAATCAACACTGCTTGCTACTCCATCAACCGACTCTACCTTCACCGAATCCTCAAGAAGACATCATACAAACTCCTTACCAGTAAAAAGCCCAATGTATCATATTTTAGAGTCTTTGGTAGCAAATGTTTTATTCTTGTTAAAAGAGGTAGAAAATCTAAATTGCTCCTAAGGTTGTAGAATGCTTTTTACTTAGTTATGACTCAAACACAAGGGCATATAGAGTCTTCAACAAATCCACTGGATTAGTTGAGGTTTCTTGTGACATTGTGTTTGATGAGACTAATGGCTCCCAAATGGAGCAAGTTGATCTTGATGAACTAGATGATGAAGAGGCTCCGTGCGTCGCGCTAAGGAACATGTCCATTGGGGATGTGTGTCCTAAGGAATCCAAAGAGCCCACACAAGCACAAGATCAATCGTCATCTTCCAACCAGGCATCTCCACCTACCCAAGATGAGGATCAGGCTCAAGATGATGAAGATCAAGAGGATGTGCCACCTCAAGAAGAGGACAAGGATCAAGGGGGAGATGAAGTTGATCAAGACAAGGAAGATGAGCAAGAAATTCAGGGTCAAAGACCGCCACACCCAAGAGTCCACCAAGCAATTCAACGAGATCACCCCGTCAACTCCATCCTTGGCGATATTCATAAGGGGGTAACCACTAGATCTCGAGTTGCTCATTTTTGTGAACATTACTCTTTTGTGTCCTCTATTGAGCCATACAGGGTGGAGGATGCACTAAGAGATTCAGATTGGGTGCTGGCTATGCAAGAGGAGCTCAACAACTTCATGAGGAATGAGGTATGATATTTAGTTCCACGTCCTAACCAAAATGTTGTAGGTACCAAGTGGGTATTCCGCAACAAGCAAGATGAGCATGGTGTGGTGACAAGGAACAAAGCCCGACTTGTGGCCAAAGGTTATTCACAAGTCGAAGGTTTGGACTTTGATGAAACTTATGCACCCGCAGCTAGGCTTGAGTCAATTTGTATATTACTTGCCTATGTTACTTACCATGGCTTTAAGCTTTATCAAATGGACGTGAAAAGTGCCTTCCTCAATGGACCAATAAAGGAAGAGGTCTATGTTGAGCAACCTCTCCGCTTTGAAGATAGTGAGTACCCTAACCATGTGTATAAACTCTCAAAGGTGCTTTATGGGCTCAAGAAAGCCCCAAGGGCATGGTATGAATGCCTGCGAGATTTCCTTATCACTAATGTCTTCAAAGTCGGAAAAGCCGATCCTACACTCTTTACTAAAACTATTGCAAAAGATTTGTTTGTATGCCAAATTTATGTTGATGATATCATATTTGGGTCTACTAACAAATCTACTTGTGAAGAGTATAGTAGGATCATGATACAAAAATTCGAGATGTCTATGATGGGGGAGTTGAAGTATTTCCTACAATTTCAAGTCAAGCAACTCCAAGACGACACCTTCATCAGCCAAACAAAGTACATTCAAGACATACTTAACAAGTTTGGAATGAAGGATGCCAAGGCCATCAAGACACCCATGGGAACAAATGGGCATCTCGACCTCGACACGGGAGGTAAATTTGTAGATCAAAAGGTATACCGGTCGATGATAGGATCTTTACTCTATTTATGTGCATCTCGACCGGATATTATGCTTTTCAGTATGCATGTGTGCAAGGTTCTAAGCCGATCCTAAGGAAGTTCACCTTAGGGTCGTGAAAAGAATCATGAGATATTTAGTTTACACTCCTAAGTTTGGGCTTTGGTATCCCCAAGGGATCCACTTTTGATTTAATAGGATATTCAGATGCTGATTGAGCAGGGTGTAAAATTGATAGGAAGAGCACATCAGGGACTTGTCAGTTTCTGGGAAGATCCCTGGTGTCTCAGGCTTCAAAGAAACAAAACTCAGTAGCTCTTTCTACCGCCGAAGCCGAGTACATTGTCGCAGGCCATTGCTGTGCGCAATTACTTTGGATGAGGCAAACCCTTAGGGAGTATGGCTATAAATTGAACAAAGTCCCTCTCCTATGTGACAATGAGAGTGCAATCCGAATGGCGGATAATCCCGTTGAACACAGCCGCACTAAGCACATAGACATTCGGTATCACTTTTTGAGGGATCACCAACAAAGGGGGATATCGAGATTGCTTATGTTAGCACCAAAGAATAATTAGCCGATATCTTTACCAAACCATTAGATGAGAAAACCTTTAGCAAACTTAGGAATGAGCTAAATATTCTTGATTCTCGGAATTTTGATTGAAACATTGCACCCATAGCTCATTTATATACCTTTGATCATATCTCTTTCATGACTACGACTAATGTGCTTTCAAGTGTATTTCTATGCTAAGTCGTAGATTGAAAGGGAAATGGAGTCTTCGGCGAAGACAAAGCTTCCACTCCACTCTAACGGTGTCATTTACCCTTCGCCGTCACTCCGCATCACTCCAAATTGGTATAATCTTTCACTCATATTTACTTATACCAAAGGGGGAGAAAGTAAAAAAGGGCTCTCGAAATCTCCGTTTTTGGCGATTAATGCCAAAGGGGGAGAAATATTAAGCCCAAAGCAAAAGGACCGCACCACCAACTTCAAAAATTTTCGAAATGAAGATTTATTTGGTTATCACAAAAGTTTGTTTTTCAATTGGTATATTGTGATAAGCAATTTCTTCAATTAGGTATATTTTCAAAATTGGTATCCATTAAAACCCTCTTGAAAACTAAGAGGAGAATTTCATTCAGGGGGAGTTTTGTTTAAGTCAAAGGAAAAGCATTTGAAACAGGGGGAGAAATTTCAAATCTTGAAAATGCTTCTTGCAATCTTATTCATATACCTTTGACTATTTGCAAAAGACTTTGAAAAGATTTTCCAAAAAGATTTGCAAAAACAAAACAAGTGGTGAAAATGTGCTCCAAAATATTAAATAAAAGAAAGCAATCCATGCATATCTAGTGAAATTATTAATTGGTTTAATTCCAAGTAACTTATGCACTTACATTATGCAAACGGGTTCATTTCTGCACTCATATATTTGCTTTGGTCTGTGTTGGCATCAATCGCCAAAAAGGGGGAGATTGAAAGGGAAATAGGGTTAACCTTTTCCTATAATTAATTTTGGTGGTTGAATGCCCAACACAAATATTGGACTAATTAGTTTGCTCTAGATTACATGTTCTACAGGTGCATAAAGGTTCAACACATACCAATAAAATATTGAAGATAGGGTTCAAATACAAAGGAGCAAAGAAACCGAGTGTACCCTGGTCTGGCGCACCGAACTGTCCGGTGTGCCACCTGACAGTGTCCGATGCACCAGGACCGTACAGAGCTGAACTGGCCACTCTCGGGTTTCTTCAGGCGCTCTCCGCTATAATTCACCAGACTATCTGGTGTGCCACCGGTCTGTCAGGTGTACCAGCGGAGTAACGGCTACCAGCGCAACGGTCGACTGCAACAGTGCCCCTGACAGTGCTACATTGCACGGCAGAAGTCAGAACAGAGGTCAGAGGCGCACCGGACACTGAACAGTGCCTGTCCGGTACGGCACCAGACTGTCCGGTGCCACTAGAGGACAAAGCCTCCAACGTTCAACTGCTCCAGAACCCTAATGGTTGGGTGACGTGGCTGGTGCACCGGACACTGTCCGGTGCGCCCATCGACAGCAGCCTGCCCCAACGGTTGTTTGGTGGTTGAGGGCTATAAATACCCCCCAACCACCACCACTCCAAGCATCCAAGTTTTCCAAGGTTCTCATTCAATACAAGAGCTAGTGCATTCACTCCTACACACAAATCAAAAGAATCAAAGCCTATCCAAGTGCCAAATCCACTCCAACCACTTAGTGACTTGAGAGAGAGTTTGTTCGTGTTCTTTGTGCTCTTGTTGCTTGGATCACTTTCTTCCTTTCTCATTCTTGTTCCCAAGTGAATTGTAATCAAAGCAAGAGACACCAAGTGTGTGGTGGTCCTTGTGGGGTCTAAGTGACCCGTTTGATTAAGGAGAAAGCTCACTCGGTCTAAGTGACCGTTTGAGAGAGGGAAACGGTTGAAAGAGACCCGGTCTTTGTGACCACCTCAACGGGGACTAGGTTCTTTAGAACCGAACCTCGGTAAAACAAATCACTATGTTCATCCGCTTTATTTCTTGGTTGATTAGTTTTCCCCTCTCTTTCGGACTTGAATTCATTTCTAACGCTAACCCCGGCTTGTAGTGTGTGCTTAAGTTTATAATTTTCAGAATCCGCCTATTCACCCCCACTCTAGGCGACTTTCAAGATGCAAACTCTCGTGGATGACGCCGGTATTTTTACAGAGGTATTCGGAACCGCGCAAGGTCTCGACTAATCCTCGTTGGTGCCCCTACGCAAAGGGAATCCCACACGAGGGCCAAGCACCATAGTCGAGTAACCCCGTAGAGAGTCGTAGGCCATCTCCACACGCAAGTGGTGCTCCGCTTCTAAGAGCACCTAGAGGGGGGGTGAATAGGTGATCCTGTAAAATTCAATACTAAATAGCCACAAGCTTGGTTATAAAGATGTTAGTGCAATAGAACCAAGTGGCTATAGAGCGAGCTCTTGCGAAACACAATAATCACAGAGAAAGACAACACAAGTGACACAGTGGTTTATCCCGTGGTTCGGCCAAGTATAACACTTGCCTACCTCCACGTTGTGGCGTCCCAATGGACGAGGGTTGCACTCAACCCCTTTCAAGTGATCCGATGATCAACTTGAATACCACAGTATTCTTTCTTATAGTTTTCTTCCCATTTGCGAGGAATCTCCACAAGTTGGAGCCTCTCGCCCTTACAAGATTGATCACAAAGAAAGCACGGAGTAAGGTTGGGAAGAGCAACGCACACTAGAATTAAATCCACACAGTAAACACGCACACAAGTGAGAAGATGAGCACACAAAACACGCGCAGGGAGTTTGCAACTCGAAAAGTGCTCCAATCTCAAGAACGATGAACGATTGCGTGAAAGTGAGGACTAGAAGTCTTGGAATGCTTAGAGTGTGCTTGGGTGACTCCTCCATGCGCCTAGGGGTCCCTTTTATAGCCCCAAGGCAGCTAGGAGCCGTTGGAGGCCAACAAGGAAGGCTATCCTTGCCTTCTGTCAGGTGGCGCACCGGACAGTCCGGTGCACCACCGGACAGCCACTGTTCATGTCCGGCGCGTGATCTCCTTCCAATTCTGGCACAGCCGACCGTTACAGATTCGTGGCAGTTGGTGCACCGGACACTGTCCGGTGCACACCGGACAGTCCGGTGCCCCCTGCCGACCATTGGCGCGGGCCACGCGTCGCCCACGGATTGCGCGACCGACCGTTGCGCTGGCGGCCGTTGGCTCACCGGACAGTCCGGTGAATTATAGCCGTACGCCGCCAAATTTTCCCAAGAGCGGCCTGTTCATCGAAGTTTAGCCTGGCGCACTGGACACTGTCCGGTGCACCACCGGATAGTCCGGTGTGCTAGACTGAGCAGAGATTTGGCTGCACCGAGCCAAGTCTTTTGGATCTTTTCTTTTCTCTGTTTCTAGCACTTAGACACAATATGTTAGTACTCAAAACAATATACTAAGTCTAGAAACGTACCTTGTCATATGATTTGCATTTTTTCTTGTTTGGCACATAATAACTCACTCACTATGTGTTGGTCACTTAATCACCAAAATATAATAGAAATGACCCAAGGGCACATTTCCCTTTTAGTTTCTGACTCCTCTCAAATGCTCCCCGCTGTCTCCACTATCGAGCTTCCGACTAAAAACGCCATGGGCCTTGTTCACTCTGATACACGGTGGCGGCCGTGACACAAACGTGGTTGTCACGTTCTCGCAAGACTCTCGCTCCACTCGGTACAATTACAATGGCTCGCGCAAGAGCCGAGGGGTTGTGTGTTTTTTCTAAACTCACTCAACTAATTAGGATTCACCTAGAGCAAGCGTTAATGCGGTCTAACTAACCTAAGCACTTCGCAAAGCACCTACGCTAAGCACCGAGTGATTCTATTAAGCACTTGGGTGTATGAGCTCTTGGAAATGTCTACTATATGCCTTGGTATGTTGCTTAGGCTCCCACACCTTGAAATGGCCGGTTGGGGTGGTATTTATAGGTCCCAACACAAATCTAGCAGTTGGAGAAAAGTTGCTGCTCTCTGCGGCACACCGGACAGTCCAGTACCCCTATCCGGTGCGCCTAGCCGTTGGACTGACACCGCAGATGACCGTTGGTGCTGCAGGCTTTTACACCGGACAGTTTGTGTGTCACACCGGACAGTCCGATGGTGAGAGCACCTAGAGGGGGGGGGGTGAATAGGTGATCCTATAAAATCAAACACTAAATATCCACAAAACTTGGTTATTAAAGGTTAGTGTGACTAAGTATCTTTGAAGCGAGTTCTTGTGAACAAAACAATCACAGAGAAAGCAACACAAGAGACACGTGATTTTTATCCCGTGGTTCGGCCAAGTAACACTTGCCTACTTGCACGTTGTGGCGTTCTAATGGACGAGGGTTGCACTCAACCCCTTTCAAGTGATCCGATGATCAACTTGAATACCACGGTCTTTTCTTTTAGAGTATTTTCCCGTTCGCGAGGAATCTCCACAATTTTGGAGCCTCTCGCCCTTACAGTGATGATCACAAGAGAAACACAGAAGTAAGGGAGGGAAAAGCAACACACACAAGATTCAATCCGCAGCACACACTCACACAAGTGAAGACTTGAGCTCAAATGACAACACGGGGAGTTCACAACTCGAATGGAACTCAAATCACTAACACGATGAACCAAATGCGTGGGAGCGGAGTCTGGATGTCTTAGTATTCTTAGATAATGCTTGGGTGTACTCCTCCATGTGCCTAGGGGTCCCTTTTATAGCCCCAAAGCAGCTAGGAGCCGTTGGAGGCCAACTTGGAAGGCCAAACTTGCCTTCTGTCGGTTGGTGCACCGGATAGTCCGGTGCACCACCGGACAGTCACTGTAGTTGTCCGGTGCGCGATCTCCTTCCTTTTCTGGTGCATCCGACCGTTGGTCCTTGGGTCAGTTGGCGCACCGGACAGTCCGGTGTGCCCAACCGACCGTTGTTGCGGGCTACGCGTCGCCCGCGGATTGCGCGTCCGACCGTTGCGCTGGCGACCTTTGGCTCACCGGACAGTCCGGTGCACCACCGGACAGTCCGGTGAATTATAGTTGTGTGCCTTTGCGTTTTCCCGAGAGCAGCCAGTTTACCGCCGGCCAGCGTGGCGCACCGGACATTGTCCGGTGTGCCTGGCCAGCGTTGGTGTTGGCTGCACACAGCCAACTCTTTTCCTTTTCTTTTCTTCTTCTTTTGTCGCTGTTTCTAGCACTTTGACAAACACATTAGTATACAAAATAATATACTAAGTCTAGAAACATACCTTATGCTTTGATTTGCACTCTTCACACATTTTGCACATAAGAAACTCAATTAATGTGTTTGGGCATCTAACCACCAAAATACTTATAGAAATGGCCCAAGGGCACATTTCCCTTTCAGGTGGCTTCTCTCCATCAGTGCCACCTGGAACTAGCCATTGGGCTACTGTTCCCTGGTGCACCCGACAGTCTAGCGTGTGGCACCGGACAGTCTGGTGTGCCATCGGACACTCCGGTGCCCTCGCACGGACAGTCTGCCTGGCAACACTTGTCTTCGTTTCTTGGACTTGCTTGATACTTGTTGATCTTCACTTGTGATCTTCATACTGTCTTCTTTTGAGGTGTTTCTTTCCTCAATGCCTTAGTCCAAGTAACTTTAGCATCCTATGAACTACAAACACAAACACTAGCAAACACATTAGTCCACAAGTTATGTTGATCATCAAACACCAAAACCTATTAAGCCAAATGGCCCGGGATCCATTTTCTTTACAAGGGGGCCTTGGGATACATGATCCAAATATTAAGAACATTGCCCTTCTGAAAGTGCATTCATCCCTTTTGTGAGTTTTGGTGATTTGGATAACAACACATTTAAACGTCTAACAAGTTTGCTAAGTGTTGAACAGGAAATTCAGTATGATGAACATAATTGAATAGTGTATAATGATCATTGAACAAAGGTTCAACACAAGGTTAAATAACCAGTGAGACAATGCAAATGGATATAATATGATCTCTATATTGGTTTGAATATATGGACAAGACCTGAGAAATCACTACATACATATGATCAAAATAGAGGATGAAGTGATTAAGAGGATTGGTCAAGCCAAAGTGAATAAGATATGAGGAATCGTGAATTGGCTTGACCATATTACTGTCAGTCCATATATGCTTCTATGATAATCAAACTAGAGCTTGATTGATCTTAACAGTTATATCTAAAAGACATTCAAGCAAGGTTCACAACATTGAAGAAATTATTCTCTCACTGGATGCTTAATATGATATGACTCAAGAATGGCTTGATAGGGTGAAGATAGCAAGGAAAGGACTTCGAGGAACTAAGCGAAGGTGAAGGCCAAGCGGCGGCTTGTGGACTAAGGTACCATGGCTAAGGTGAAGAAGAGAGTACTTGCACTAAGTCGATGAACTAATCAGCTATGAAGAGTTATAACATGTTGATGCATCAGTAAGGTGACTTGAAGCCATGATTTGAACTCATATATGATGATATGGTACAAGTCACAGGGTTTGATTTGTGTTTGCTTCAAAAGGTGAGACAAAGATGTTTGTGATCCTTATGAAGCAACGCCATGGAGAAATCACACATGAGATGCCAATTACTTAAGGAGTTTACTTAATTAATCTTATTTAATTTGAGTATAGGAATCGTCGTACTATAAAGGGGGATCCAAAAAGAAGGTTGGTGTTTGCCAAAGCTCAAGCCTCTATATTCAAAAGCTATTTTTTGAAAACCAAAAAACTCTTTAAAATTCTATGGTTGACCATGGTTAGGTTTGAGAAACCTAGAGTGTTCTTTTTAAAAAGCAGCTGAACTTCTTAAACTACAGCTGAGCTTTTCAGCTGAGCTGAACTTCAGCTGAGTTGAGCTTCTTCAGCTGCAGCTGAGCTTTTCAGCTGAGTTGAGCTTTCTCAAGTACACCTGAACTCAACTTAAGCTGTGAACCTCTTTGACCATACACCAGCTGAACTTGCCTCCGGGCAGTTGAGCTATGGTTCTCTCCTAAACTCTCTAGTCAAGACCAATTGAACTGGTCCTGAGGGGCAGTTCAGCTGGTCTCTAACCCCTCTGACCTCTGACCAACAGTCTGCCAGTCAGACTGGCAAACAGGTCGCCAGAGCTGTTAGGGGCGGTTCAACCAGTCGGGTCAACCCTGGTCAGCCTGCAGACTGGCAGACAGTCTGCCTCACCTGCCAGGGGCGGTTCAACCGGTCTCAGACAAAAAATCTATCCAACGGCTAGTTTTGAGCTCCACCTATATATACTCACTCCTACCTCTCTCCCCACACAAGTGAGCATGACCCAAACTCCATTTCTAACTTAAGAAACACCTCCCACTCTCTCTCACACATCTCTTGCCTCTCTCATTTCAAATCTTTGGAGAGAAATTTTTGAGTGAGTTTGAGAGCTGCGGTTTTTGTGCTTCATCTCCAAATCTCTCTTGCTCTTCTTCATTCGAGCTTTGGTACTACATCGAGTTCTTTGTGGATTCATTATTCTTGGAGCTTCTAGCTCCTAGACGACTAGGTGTCTCTTGCGAGTCTCCAAATCTTGTGGAAGACCACAAGAAAGTTTGTATTACCCGCTCGTTGGAGCAAAGATTAGTGTGTGAGCTTGACCTTTGTGGTCGGCAAAAGGAGGATTAGGGTTGAAAGAGACCCGACTCTTTGTGGGCGACTCAACGAGGAAGTAGGGCACCATGGTGGTGTGACCGAACCTCGGGATAAATCTTGTGTCTCTTGTGTTCTTGTTCCTTGTGCTTATTCGTGTTCTTCGTTCTCTCACCATTCTGTGAAAGATTTGTTTAGATCTTTTTGGTGTGTGGATTTTGAGAAGTGTCCTTCTCAGATCTACTACTTTGAACCCTGTGGATCATTTAGAACACCTCATTTCCAAAGTGAACTGGGTGAATTTCGAGATCAATTCAATTTTACCCAGTTTGCTTCTAGTTTTTGTTGAAAACGATTTAACTTGCCTATTCACCCCCTCTAGGCAACTTTCAATTGGTATCAGAGCCTAATCCTCGTTCTAACGCTTAACCGCGTGAGGAAAAGATCATGTCGGAGGGACTAAGAAACGAAAGTGCTTCTAAGCTTGAAAAGGTTGAGGTTGCCTCGACTTCATTTTTTGGTGCATATGTTGATCCTAAGGCAATAGACCTTGCCATGAGAATCACCGAAAGGATGTTCCTCAAAATGAAGGAAGATGAGGCAAAGAACAAGATTGAAGAAGAAGAAAATGATCGATGGAGACCAAACGACGAATCCACCTCTTCACAAGGTTTGTCTTTCAAATCCACTTCTCATATGTGCTTTATCGCTAATGAGTGACAGTGAAAGCGAAAGTGAGGACGAGGAGGAGCAAGAAAGTGATAGTGAAGATGAGGATGATCTTCAACAATTCTTCGCTCAGCTAAGCAAGAAAAACCAGATGAACTTGCTCAAACTCATGAAAAGAGCGGAAGAACAAAAGGAAATGCTTCATAAGCAAGAAGATATCCTCATCAAAAAAAATTGAAAGACTTGGAGAAGTTGACCAAAGAGCATAAGAAGCTAAAGTGCTCTCATGATGATTTGGTCCAAAGGTACGAAAAGATTCCAATTGAGCAAGCTAGTACTTCAAATGCTTTATCTTGTGTTGCTCAATTAGAAAAAGAAAATACTATGCTCAAGAACACGATAGAAAAGTTAAATATTGAAAATCTAGCTTTGCAAGAAAAACATGATATGCTTGTGTGCTCTCATAATAAATTTATGAATCCACATATCATGTTAGAAATGGCTCATGAGGTTGTTTTAACTAATTTGAAATCATACCAACCTCACATATGCACATGTACTTAAGTAGAAACTATATTATCATGTGCTAACAAATGTTGCTTTCAAGGAAGCCAATCTTCCATTGAGCTAGAATTTTTAGGAACAAGTAATGTTTCCTATGCAAAAGAAAACAATGAGATCAAGGAAGAAAATGAGAGGCTAAGAAGGAGCTTGACTCAATTGAAGGGAAAGTGTCATGCTCAACCTTCTCAAGGTAATCGTGATAATATGGTGAAAAAGCTTGAGAAGGGGACAACCGTAGCATGCACAAAACCGCTTCAAAAGAATACCAAGCTTTCCAAGAAGGGCATGAGCAAAATTCAAGGTGAGAAAACTAATGCTCATACTATTTGCTCTAATGATGTACCTATGTGCTTCAACAAAGAAGATCAAAGAGAAGCAATAGGAGGTGCTATGGATGTGAGAAGGGTCATGAAATTAGTTCATGCCCCCACATGAAGAACCAAGATCTTGCACGATCAAGAAAGTTGACCATAAAAAAGGATGAAAGCAAAAGGCAAATGCATTGCAAGGATAAGCACCACATTTGCTACATTTGCCGTGAAAAAGGTCATCTATTCAAGGTTTTTCCAAAGGGTAAAACTCCTAAGCCTAACTTGTCAATACATTCAAATATGCTTAGGAGACCTAAATTGGACTCTTGTGCTAGAAAGATGATGATTTCACCACATTCTAGGACCAAGGCTATTTAGGTGCCTAAGTCCTTATTGGCTAACCTTTATCGACCCATCATGAGATGGGTACCAAAATGTACTTAATAAGTTTTGCAGGTACCTAGAAATGATATGAAGCTTTGGGGTGCTTGAGCAGTTTAACTCAATCCTTATCTCAAGCTATCAATCTTACATTGACTATTTTTTAAGATTGGCCCAAAGATGAATGAGTTGTTATATCACTAACTTCATAGTCATCTCTAGAAAGAACTTGTGTTGTAGGGAATAATGATTAACCTTTATGGGAATCAAGCAAAAGGCCTACAACCAAGTGATATCCAAAGGATGGTAACAATTAAATCTTAAGTGCACATTGTTTTTAGTTAGTATATTCCTTTGTGTCTTTTGTAAGCCACATAGGAAAAATGAAGCACTTGAGAATGAACTTATAATATTTTACCTTGTCTTGGAAAAGTTCCAATCATATGGTAGATGTGACAGAACCTCCCAAGTAATTAGGCCCACCTACAGTTGTCCTTGTCTAACAGACATCAGACACCCTGTAGATGTTCCTAAGTCACTTGACAAGTTCGGTATCTTTCCTTACCTTACCAGGAACGATTCACCCGTCTTGCAGACATTACAGAACATCGGAGATAAAGAGATGCGGAAGCTTTTACATAACTTACATTTTATTAGAAAGTAAGCTTAAGTTATTTTATTACAGACCAGAACTAAAAAGGCGAGTGCTGAGTAGTAATATTATACAAACCAAGGGAGGCACAAACTCCTCCCGATAAGCTATAAGCAAAAGATCCTATGTGGAGGACCAAGTCCTCCCGCACTTCAGTCTTGCTTTTCCTCTTTCGGAACCACCTTGGCACAGAAGCAGCAGAAGTCTGCTACTTCCTCACCTAAAAACAACGAAGGGATAAACCCTGAGTATGGAATTACTCAGCAAGTCTTACCCGACTAAAGAAAAGACTCTCAAGGGTATGCTGGTTATATGGGAGTCAAGGTAAGGCTTTTCAATAATCAAAGACTCTGTTTTGCAGAAATGCTTACTAAAGTGGATCCTTAAAAATCCAATTTTATTTGTCAAGTAAGTAAAATTACCTGCACTAGAGTTCTTTCTACCCTAGTTCAATCACTGGTCCTGCACTAGCCAATTTCTTAACAAAAACCCATCATCTTTAGTGGAATGCTACGTGTAGGTCAGTGACCATGTCTTCATAACCGCGAAGGTACGGCGATCTGAATCGATTATACTCAGCTGAGGATCTCCAATCACACGACATATGTAGCACTTAACCCTTGCATATGTCAACCCGCCACCGAGGTTCTTAAGACCAGATCAGGTTCACGCAAACCGAGAGCACAGATACACCACCGTCCAGCCTCTTGCCACGGAGGGTACACGCTACTCTCGCCACTGCTCCACGCCCATTTCGTGTTATCTTATTCTGGCCTTAGTCTGCCCGAGGCAAGGCTTACCCATGACGAGGCATGTGACCAGTTAAAGGGTCCCCGATCATCAAGCCTACATCGACAAGGTCCTTAATCGACTCAGACGGAGACACTACACCGAGACTCTCTTCTCGTGCAAGTCACCCGCCCGGTCTCAGCTTAATCATTTAACCCCAAAGGTTGGTACCTGGCAGAGGTACATCTTTTCCGATGTTGAATCCATCAAGGCCCTGATGGATCCACCATCAAATTTTATTTTCGAAAACATCCCACCCACTTTTGCCACATCATCTTTTGTAAAAACAAAACATTTTGTTTTTCTAAAGCAATACTAAGCATAATAAAACCTTTTTGTAAAAACAGGGATTCAAGGAGGGTAATCAAGTTCAAGGAAGGTAATGCAGGAATTGTTTAAGCATTCAACTCCTATCACCTAATGCAATAATCAAGTGAGAAAGATTTTAAAAAACATCAAGGAAGGTGGCAAATGCACCGGGGCTTGCCTTCGTTTACAGGTGATTCGGGTTCGGATCCACAGATATCGAAGTAGAAGCAGTTGCCTGCTTGCGAATCCGAAGGTGGTGGTGTCCTGTCTTCGGTGACTTCTATCTCTTCTTCACGTTCTAATCATAACCATACATAGGTATAAGAATGGATGCCATGGGATGCTCATGAGGATTCAAAGATAATATAAACTTATTATCTATGTCTTGAATATAACTTTCCTTCACGGAGCTCCGAGAACTTAGGGTTTCCGGAGTCGGTAAAGGAGTTCATAGGGCAGGGGGGGTGGTTTTGGGTTTGGTGATCAAACAAGATCTAAATCAATTCAAACTCTACCCAAGGCTTCTAAATATTGCTTTTAGTGCCCCTAAAAAGTTTGGGCATTTTTGGACTTACCAATTATTTTCTAAAAATCCTTAACTAATACTTTTAACTACTTTAAATACCCTAAAATTTCTTATTTCCACTAAAAATCATAAAACTATTTTTATTAAATTCTAGGGAAAATAACAAGCCTAGGAAAATTAGTTTCACAATTTTAGCATTTTTCTACATTTTTCTACATATTTCTAAAGCTGGCTAAAAATAGAAAAAGGAAAATAATGAACAGACTTGGGCTGAAATCAGTCCAAGTCGGCCCAACAACAGCAGAAACATGCCCACGCGCGCGAGCCTGAGGTAGTTTTGCATAGAGGCCCTTGGTTTAATAGCTAACTCGAATCAGGTTTGTTTACTGTTTCACTGGGCCACTGACGGTTTACAGAAGACCCCTCCGACTCCTATTTCTTCGCACGGCTAGGTCCCCGACGCCGTTCACGCGCGGCCGTGCTCCGGCGAGCACCTATACCGGCCGAACGGGGCAACGGCTGGGTTCTCCGAGCGGCAGACATGAAATCGGGGCTACCCTGACCATTTCCCCCAACCTAATTGCAACTAAGACCAACTACGTAGCTCTGGCCGCAGTGACCGTGGACCTTGCGGGCAGATGAATGTGTTCCCGTCGATTCATGGCAGTATAGTTCAATTGGATAGTTTGGAGAGCATCAAGGGCACATGAGAATGTTAGAACAAGACTGAGGATGGCAGTATAGGACCTAATTTGCGCTGGCCGCGGCGAGGTGTTCTTCGCGGTGGCGGAGACCAGTTTGGGGGAAATTGGAAATTCAAGCTCGCTGGTAGATGATTGTGGCTGATTAGTGGTGGCTAGTTAGCTGACGACCTCACGGAGCTAGTCACGGGCTCAATTTATAGGGGGGGTAAGACGGTGGTCGTGAATTTTGAGGAGGACGCGCGGCGGCCGGAGGTGGAAGAAAGCACTGGCGCAATGGATTCGTGGCTTCTACCGTGGCGGTCGTTCCGGCGATCAACAGAGAGTTACTAAGGCTTACGGCGGTGCGGTGGAGGTACTCAGGCACGTGGCACAAGGCCGGAAGGTGGCTCTCGTCGGTGAACTTATCCTCCATAGTCGCGGAGTACGAGGGGTACGGCGGTGAGTCACCGGAGTTATCCCCAAGTGCAGGGCTTTTACTTGGCGGCCTTATCGGGTCATCGTCGACGTGAATCACAACGGCGATGGCGTGAATCGCGGCGAAGATCCGGTCGTCGGCGGTGAAGACAGCCGCGCTGGCGGTCTGATCCGGTGGGCACTGTACCATCAGAATTTCTATTCTGTGCACCTGACAGTCAAGATTTAGGGCATGTTTTCTCCAAATGTTTCATGGCAACTCACCCAAAGCTCTGCATCAAAGTTGTAGTGCTACATACCAGCTACAATTCGACTATAGAGATTGAACTCATTTGGGCACTGGATCAAGGTTTAATTCACACTCAAAGTCGACCCTGTTACACTGAAAAGCTGAATTTCAGAATGAAACTAGCCTGACAGTCAAACTTTGAGCATAATTATCTCCAATATTTTCTCCACAACATGGCTTGCACTCTTAAGCAAAGTTGTTCTCCTATGATTGGGCTACAAACTTGTTGTGGTCACTTTGGGCAAAAACCCTATATTTCAGAAGATACAGGGCTCCAAAGTTGAACCAACTAAACTGAATTTCAGACTTAGGCTCTATAGTGCTTAAGAGGTGATTTTTGCAAATAAGCCCAAAGCTTAGGGTTTAACTTGCAATTTCACATATTTGTGAACCAAATGACTTTATATGTTTAAACATAGTATTTTTTACACTTTAGTCCAAAGGTTCATCATTTTTGCACATAAGTCCCTAGGATTTGGTTGTAGGGTTTTCTAGGGTTCCAATTAGGGTTTTTGGTACCTTAGGGGTATAAATGTGATTCAAGTTTATTCTTAAGGTCATTTTATGACTTTTCCCTTAAAGCCTTTAGGTTTTCTCAACTTGGGTTGTGTCTTACCCCTTTAATGCCTATTTAGGGTTAAAGCTTCCTATCCAGGGTCCTATTTACAAAACATTAAAACAATACAACTTGTTTGAAATTTTTGCCTAGTGAATGCACTCTAGGTGTGTCAAACATATGCAATGCCAATGCTTATGATGTCATGCTCAAGTTTTAGTTATAGTAACACCAGGGGTGTTACATCCTTCCCCCCATAAAAGAATCTCGTCCCGAGATTAAAAGTCCTAGGGTAAGTAATGGAAAAGGAAACACGTAATACTTTTATTTCCTTTATTCTGGTATAAGGCAGGGGTGATGTGGGGGTTCATTCCTTTATTGCAATAACTATATACACTTTACAAATTACATGAGGCTAGAAAGCCTGGGAAATTCTTATTCAAGAAGTCTTGAGTTTCCCAAGTAGCTTCATCTTCAGAATGCTGGTTCCACTGTATCTTATAAAACTTGAGAGTTTTTCTCCGGGTAACCCTGTCCTTTTGATCCAAGACTCGAATAGGGTGCTCAGAGTATGTCAAGTCCGGTTCAAGGACAACATCCGTTACTTCAATGGTTCGATCAGGAACCCGAAGACACTTTTTCAATTGTGATACATGGAACACATTATGCACAACAGACAAGGTTTCGGGTAGTTGGAGTCGGTATGCCACTGGTCCACATTGCTCAAGTACTAGGAATGGACCAATGTACCTGGGTGCAAGCTTCCCTTTAACCCCAAAACGCGATACTCCTTTCATTGGTGAGACTTTCAGGTAAACATAGTCTCCTTCCAGGAAATATAAAGGCATTCGCCGTGTGTCTGCATAACTCTTCTGACGAGCTTGTGCCTTCTTCATGTTATAAATAATTTTCTGAACCTTATCCTCGGCCTCTTTCACCATATCAGGCCTAAAGAAGCACCTTTCACCAGGTTCAGACCAATTTAGCGGAGTACGACATCGACGTCCATATAAAGCTTCAAAGGGTGCCATCTTGATACTTTCTTGATAGCTATTATCATATGAAAACTCCGCTAAGGGCAAACATTCATCCCATTTCTGTGAGAAGTCCAGAACACATGCCCGCAGCATATCTTCAAGTATTTGGTTCACTCTCTCAGTCTGTCCACTGGTTTGAGGATGATAGGCCGAACTGTGGAGTAACTTAGTACCCAGGGATTTATGTAGTTCTTCCCAGAATTTGGATACAAATTGTGGTCCACGATCCGACACTATAGTCTTCGGAACACCATGCAAACTGAGAATACGAGCAATATATAATTCCGCATAGGTAAGTACCGGGTAATATGTCTTGACCGGCAGAAAATGAGCAACCTTTGTAAGTCGATCAACAATTACCCAGATAGAGTCATACCCTTTGGCCGTCCTGGGCAGTCCCACAATAAAGTCCATACTGATGTCTTCCCATTTCCAGGTTGGTATTGGTAGCGACTGTAATGGACCAGCAGTTTTCATGTGTATGGCCTTGACACGTCTGCAAGTGTCACACTTAGCCACATAGCGTACAATTTCAATCTTCATCTTTGTCCACCAGTAATGTTGCTTTAAGTCTTGGTACATCTTAGTGCTTCTGGGATGAATAGAATAACGACTAAGATGTGCTTCATCAAGAATTTGCTGGCGGAGCTCTTCGTTCTTTGGCACTACTATGCGGTTTTTAAACCATATCACACCTTGATCGTCTTCCTTGAAACATTTGGCTACTCCAGCCTTTATCTTTTCTCGTATGTGCTTCATACCCAGATTATCCTTTTGAGCATCAATTATCCTTTGCAAAATGATTGACTCAAGCTTTAGCTGAATTAGAGTCCCTTGTTGGATTATCCCCAGGTTTAGCTTCTCCATTTCTTGACACAAAGTGTTCTTGGAGGTCTTCGCCATAAGACAGTGGCAGGAAGTCTTACGACTCAGTGCATCTGCCACCACATTGGCCTTGCCTGGGTGATAATGGATCTCCAGTTCATAGTCTTTAATAAGCTCAAGCCATCGTCTTTGCCTCATATTTAACTCTGACTGGGTGAAGATGTACTTCAAACTTTTATGATCTGTATATATGTGACAAATATTTCCCAGCAGATAGTGACGCCATATTTTCAGGGCATGAACCACAGCAGCTAGCTCCAGATCATGAGTTGGGTAATGCTCCTCATGTCGGCGCAACTGCCTTGAAGCATACGCAATTACTCGGCCCTCTTGCATCAGTACACAGCCGAGCCCACTGCCCGATGCATCACAATATACATCAAAAGGCTTAGTGATGTCCGGTTGAGCCAATACATGAGCAGTGGTTAATAATGTCTTCAATTGCTCAAAGGCTTCATTACACTTAGAAGACCAATTGAACTTAATGTCATTCTTCAATAAACTTGTGATTGGCTTCACAAGCTTAGAAAAATCTGGTATGAATCTGCGATAATACCCAGCTAGTCCAAGAAAACTCCGGACTTGGTGAACAGTGGTTGGGGGTTTCCACTCCAGAATATCTTTGACCTTGCTAGGATCTACCGCAATTCCTTTAGCCGATAACACGTGCCCCAAAAATTGAATTTCCTCCAGCCAGAACGCGCACTTGCTGAACTTGGCATATAGCTGATGTTCCCTCAGGCGCGTCAATACAATCCATAGATGCTGAGCATGGTCCTCTTCATTTTTAGAATATATCAAGATATCGTCGATGAAGACTACCACGAACTTGTCCAACTCGGGCATGAACACCGAGTTCATCAAATAGGTGAAGTGGGCAGGAGCATTTGTGAGCCCGAAAGACATTACCAGGTATTCAAACAATCCATACCGCGTAGTAAACGCGGTCTTCGGTATATCCTCGGGCCGAATACGGATTTGATGATAGCCCGACCTAAGATCAATTTTGGAAAATACCCTCGCCCCAGTCAGTTGATCAAATAAGATGTCGATCCTTGGAAGAGGGTACTTATTCTTAATGGTGACCTCATTCAGGGGTCGATAATCCACGCACATTCGCAAGGTTTGATCCTTCTTCTTAACAAAAATGGCGGGGCAACCCCATGGGGACGAGCTTGGCCGGATGAATCCCTTATTCAGTAGATCTTGTAATTGAATCTTCAATTCCGCCAACTCATTAGGGGGCATACGGTACGATCTTCGGGAGATGGGAGCCGTACCGGGCTTTAGCTCAATTACAAATTCTACATCTCTTTCAGGGGAGAGTCCAGGCAAATCTTCCGGAAATACATCTGGAAACTCACATACTACCGGAATGTTCTTGATCTCCGGTACAATGGCTTCATATACTCTACCTGAAGCTTTGGCTGGATTGGTTACGAGGAGAGTCAAAAGAATCTCTTCTTGATTATAGCTCAACCTGACGGTTCTGAGTTCAGTGTTGAGAATTGCCTTGTGTTGGGTTAACCAATTCATACCCAAAATTACATCTATATCCTGGCCCTTCAGAACAATCATGTTAGCAGGAAAGTTCCGTCCGGCCATTGTTACTGGCACTCCATAGGCCACTTCTCTAGTAAAAATGTGTCCCCCAGGTGAATGAATTTTAAATCCCTCTTTTGATTCATGGCATGCAATGTGATGTTGCTCCACAAATTTCTTGCTAATGAAGGTATGCGAAGCACCAGAATCAAAAAGAATAATTGCAGGGTGACTGGCCACGGGAAACGTACCCATCATCACCGGCTCTCCTTCTGGTGTAGTGGCCACTTGGGTGTAATATACACGCCCCGTCTTCTTTGTATTCTTCCCCACAGCATTTCCTTTGGGCTGAGCTGATCTCCCAGATCCTTGCGGAGCATTTGATTGATTTTGCTTAGGATATGGGCAGTCTTTGATGAAATGTCCTAACTTGCCGCAATTAAAACACCCAGTTGAAGAACTAGGCAAGGCAGGGAATCGAGTGCCTGGGGCACCCGGCTGATTTGGGGTAGTGGGGGTATTGTTGGGGCGAATAATGATTGGCTGTTTGAAGGGGAATGAGGGTGGACGAGAAAAAGTGTGATTTTAGCTTGCAGGTCGGATCACAAACCGTTGCTTCTTCGCCTGGCCCTGATTAGGCCTCTCACCACTGAATCCCTTATTCTTCCCAGAACTTGCGTATTTTGCTTCAACAGATAAGGCTGTGCTGACAGCCTTTCCATACGTAAGATCTATGCATGTGGCCATCTTTCTCTGTAGCCGATCATTTAAACCTCGCATAAAACAGTTCTTCTTCTTTAAATCAGTATTCACCTGGTCGATGGCATACTGCGACAGGTGATTAAACTTGTTGAGATACTGATTGACGGTATCTCCTCCTTGTTTTAACTTCATAAATTCCTCTTGTTTCATATGCAGCACTCCTTCGGGTATGTAGTGCTCACGGAAGGCTGCTTTAAACTCTTCCCAGGTGATTTGATGGTTGACAGGTTGAATAGCCACAAAATTTCCCCACCAAGTACTGGCAGGACCACTTAGTTGTTGTGCTGCGAATAACGACTTCTGCGTTTCTGAGCAGCGGAGAAGACCAAACTTTTGTTCAATAACCCGTATCCACTCATCAGCTTCTAGTGGATCTTCAGCTTTGACGAATAAGGGTGGACGGGTTTCCGAGAAATCCAAATAAGTAGTTTCGCGGGGGCCTTGCTGATATCCCCTTCCTGCCTGCTGCTGGAATTGCTGTTGACCCGCCATTTCCCTAAGGAAGCGGGTATTGTCTGCGGTGGCATTCACCAAGGCGGCAATCGCCTCGGCTAGCGTGGGAGGAACCGGAGGTGGGTTTGGGGTAACATCCCTTCCCCCAGAAGTTCCTGCTGCGTCCTGTCCTCGAGTCCTGGTCGGCATCTGTGGCAAAGAACATTTGAAGTAAACATAATATGCCAGAGAAACCTTCCATTTTATATTACTATAAAAAGTAATGATACAGACTCGATATTACATAACAGGATACATTCCCCATTATACAAAAGTTCAACCTATTATACAACAGTACAACCTACAATACACTACTCTACTTTTATTACACCATTAGTCCTGCTTTCCGTTACTTTTGGCGGCCTCATCGTCAGGTGTGGGAGTCCAGACGTCAACCAACCTCAAGGAAGGAGGGGGCTCAAAAAGGTCTAACTCCCCACCCAGCGCGCGTCCCGCAACGTGAGAGGGTCCGGCTTCCGCTTCAGCAGGATGTGCAGGCACACTAGGGTGTAATTGTGAGTATAGTACATGGACTTCCTCGTGCAACGTATTGCAGTAGACCTACAGGTTGTCGACAGTTGAGCTAAGTTCTTTAATTCGGGCCTGAGCCCTTGCTTCCTTAGCGCATGCTAGCAAACAAGACTGTACTGCCCAGTCAAGTGCTAAGTCTCGATCAGCAAGCTGATCCTGCAGGTGACGGATGTCCCTTCTTAGTTCATTGATTCTATCTCCGTCGGCGACCCAAGCATCGGTCCTATGTTGAAGTGCCGCTTGAAGTCGACTCACTCGGGCTTCAAGATCTCTGATGGGGTCATTACTTCCACTGCTGCTGCTTTCATGTCGGGGGGCCAGTTGATGCCGAGGCACTCCAATTGGTCCCGTAGACTTGCGTGCCGTTAGCCTTGTACGTGGCGGCATCTTTTTAAGGGGAAAAATGTTATTAGCATAATTCTTAGCATGATGCATGTGTAAGTACAGAATCAACCTTAGTCGATTCAACCTTCTATACATTGCACTCTTCCTATCTGGTCTTTAAGATCGACTCTTCAGAATACTTAGGTAAGAAGAGAAAAGAGTTTTTAGGTAAGACTTTTGAAAATCCTTTTGAAGATGCCTCATAATATCTGCCAAGAAGGGCTACGCTCCGATACCAGCTGTGACGGAACCTCCCAAGTAATTAGGCCCACCTACAGTTGTCCTTGTCTAACAGACATCAGACACCCTGTAGATGTTCCTAAGTCACTTGACAAGTTCGGTATCTTTCCTTACCTTACCAGGAACGATTCACCCGTCTTGCAGACATTACAGAACATCGGAGATAAAGAGATGCAGAAGCTTTTACATAACTTACATTTTATTAGAAAGTAAGCTTAAGTTATTTTATTACAGACCAGAACTAAAAAGGCGAGTGCTGAGTAGTAATATTATACAAACCAAGGGAGGCACAAACTCCTCCCGATAAGCTATAAGCAAAAGATCCTATGTGGAGGACCAAGTCCTCCCGCACTTCAGTATTGCTTTTCCTCTTTCGGAACCACCTTGGCACAGAAGCAGCAGAAGTCTGCTACTTCCTCACCTAAAAACAACGAAGGGATAAACCCTGAGTAAGGAATTACTCAGCAAGTCTTACCCGACTAAAGAAAAGACTCTCAAGGGTATGCTGGTTATATGGGAGTCAAGGTAAGGCTTTTCAATAATCAAAGACTCTGTTTTGCAGAAATGCTTACTAAAGTGGATCCTTAAAAATCCAATTTTATTTGTCAAGTAAGTAAAATTACCTGCACTAGAGTTCTTTCTACCCTAGTTCAATCACTGGTCCTGCACTAGCCAATTTCTTAACAAAAACCCATCATCTTTAGTGGAATGCTACGTGTAGGTCAGTGACCAAGTCTTCATAACCGCGAAGGTACGGCGATCTGAATCGATTATACTCAACTGAGGATCTCCAATCACACGACATATGTAGCACTTAACCCTTGCATATGTCAACCCGCCACCGGGGTTCTTAAGACCAGATCAGGTTCACGCAAACCGAGAGCACAGATACACCACCGTCCAGCCTCTTGCCACGGAGGGTACACGCTACTCTCGCCACCGCTCCACGCCCATTTCGTGTTATCTTATTCTGGCCTTAGTCTGCCCGAGGCAAGGCTTACCCATGACGAGACATGTGACCAGTTAAAGGGTCCCCGATCATCAAGCCTACATCGACAAGGTCCTTAATCGACTCAGACGGAGACACTACACCGAGACTCTCTTCTCGTGCAAGTCACCCGCCCGGTCTCAGCTTAATCATTTAACCCCAAAGGTTGGTACCTGGCAGAGGTACATCTTTTCCGATGTTGAATCCATCAAGGCCCTGATGGATCCACCATCAAATTTTATTTTCGAAAACATCCCACCCACTTTTGCCACATCATCTTTTGTAAAAACAAAACATTTTGTTTTTCTAAAGCAATACTAAGCATAATAAAACCTTTTTGTAAAAACAGGGATTCAAGGAGGGTAATCAAGTTCAAGGAAGGTAATGCAGGAATTGTTTAAGCATTCAACTCCTATCACCTAATGCAACAATCAAGTGAGAAAGATTTTAAAAAACATCAAGGAAGGTGGCAAATGCACCGGGGCTTGCCTTCGTTTACAGGTGATTCGGGTTCGGATCCACAGATATCGAAGTAGAAGCAGTTGCCTGCTTGCGAATCCGAAGGTGGTGGTGTCCTGTCTTCGGTGACTTCTATCTCTTCTTCACGTTCTAATCATAACCATACATAGGTATAAGAATGGATGCCATGGGATGCTCATGAGGATGCAAAGATAATATAAACTTATTATCTATGTCTTGAATATAACTTTCCTTCACGGAGCTCTGAGAACTTAGGGTTTCCGGAGTCGGTAAAGGAGTTCACAGGGCAGGGGGGGTGGTTTTGGGTTTGGTGATCAAACAAGGTCCAAATCAATTCAAACTCTACCCAAGGCTTCTAAATATTGCTTTAAGTGCCCCTAAAAAGTTTGGGCATTTTTGGACTTACCAATTATTTTCTAAAAATCCTTAACTAATACTTTTAACTACTTTAAATACCCTAAAATTTCTTATTTCCACTAAAAATCATAAAACTATTTTTATTAAATTCTAGGGAAAATAACAAGCCTAGGAAAATTAGTTTCACAATTTTAGCATTTTTTCTACATTTTTCTACATATTTCTAAAGCTGGCTAAAAATAGAAAAAGGAAAATAATGAACAGACTTGGGCTGAAATCAGTCCAAGTCGGCCCAACAACAGCAGAAACATGCCCACGCGCGCGAGCCTGAGGTAGTTTTGCACAGAGGCCCTTGGTTTAATAGCTAACTCGAATCAGGTTTGTTTACTGTTTCACTGGGCCACTGACGGTTTACAGAAGACCCCTCCGACTCCTATTTCTTCGCACGGCTAGGTCCCCGACGCCGTTCACGCGCGGCCGTGCTCCGGCGAGCACCTATACCGGCCGAACGGGGCAACGGCTGGGTTCTCCGAGCGGCAGACATGAAATCGGGGCTACCCTGACCATTTCCCCAACCTAATTGCAACTAAGACCAACTACGTAGCTCTGGCCGCAGTGACCGTGGACCTTGCGGGCAGATGAATGTGTTCCCGTCGATTCATGGCAGTATAGTTCAATTGGATGGTTTGGAGAGCATCAAGGGCACATGAGAATGTTAGAACTAGACTGAGGATGGCAATATAGGACCTGATTTGCGCTGGCCGCGGTGAGGTGTTCTTCGCGGTGGCGGAGACCAGTTTGGGGGAAATTGGAAATTCAAGCTCGCTGGTAGATGATTCTGGCTGATTAGCGGTGGCTAGTTAGCTGACGACCTCACGGAGCTAGTCACGGGCTCAATTTATAGGGGGGGTAAGACGGTGGTCGTGAATTTTGAGGAGGACGCGCGGCGGCCGGAGGTGGAAGAAAGCACTGGCGCAATGGATTCGTGGCTTCTACCGTGGCGGTCGTTCCGGCGATCAACGGAGAGTTACTAAGGCTTACGGCGGTGCGGTGGAGGTACTCAGGCACGTGGCACAAGGCCGGAAGGTGGCTCTCGTCGGTGAACTTATCCTCCATAGCCGCGGAGTACGAGGGGTACGGCGGTGAGTCACCGGAGTTATCCCCAAGTGCATGGCTTTTACTTGGCGGCCTTATCGGGTCATCGTCGACGTGAATCACAACGGCGATGGCGCGAATCGCGGCGAAGATCGGTCGTCGGCGGTGAAGACAGCCGCGCTGGCGGTATGATCCGGTGGGCACTGTACCATCAGAATTTCTATTCTGTGCACCTGACAGTCAATATTTAGGGCAGGTTTTCTCCAAATGTTTCATGGCAACTCACCCAAAGCTCTGCATCAAAGTTGTAGTGCTACATACCAGCTACAATTCGACTATAGAGATTGAACTCATTTGGGCACTGGATCAAGGTTTAATTCACACTCAAAGTCGACCCTGTTACACTGAAAAGCTGAATTTCAGAATGAAACTAGCCTGACAGTCAAACTTTGAGCATAATTATCTCCAATATTTTCTCCACAACATGGCTTGCACTCTTAAGCAAAGTTGTTCTCCTATGATTGGGCTACAAACTTGTTGTGGCCACTTTGGGCAAAAACCCTATATTTCAGAAGATACAGGGCTCCAAAGTTGAACCAACTAAACTGAATTTCAGACTTAAGCTCTATAGTGCTTAAGAGGTGATTTTTGCAAATAAGCCCAAAGCTTAGGGTTTAACTTGCAATTTCACATATTTGTGAACCAAATGACTTTATATGTTTAAACATAGTAGTTTTTACACTTTAGTCCAAAGGTTCATCATTTTTGCACATAAGTCCCTAGGATTTGGTTGTAGGGTTTTCCAGGGTTCCAATTAGGGTTTTTGGTACCTTAGGGGTATAAATGTGATTCAAGTTTATTCTTAAGGTCATTTTATGACTTTTCCCTTAAAGCCTTTAGGTTTTCTCAACTTGGGTTGTGTCTTACCCCTTTAATGCCTATTTAGGGTTAAAGCTTCCTATCCAGGGTCCTATTTACAAAACATTAAAACAATACAACTTGTTTGAAATTTTTGCCTAGTGAATGCACTCTAGGTGTGTCAAACATATGCAATGCCAATGCTTATGATGTCATGCTCAAGTTTTAGTTATAGTAACACCAGGGGTGTTACAGTAGATTGCATATTTGTTATTCTTATATGTGGCAATCTACACACTTTAAATTGGTTGTATGTATCTTGTGGCATATTTCAAGTTAATTATCATATTATTGCCATGACCTAGACATAAAGAGTACTATCCCATGTTCTTAAATGAATACAGTGCTAAGTAAGAAATTCAAATTCTTAAAGCACTTACCAAAAGGGGAATTCTCTATATGACTAGAGTTGTGAGACTAATGTTTTTATCTAAGTGTTTATGTAGTCTCACAAGATGAGAATATGTTTCTCACATGGAATGTGCCATTCAACATTCGAAAAAGATCAATCCAATACTATGTGATGTATTCCTTCTTGTTTAAATTGGTTCTGAGTCTTCTACATTAATCACTCACCATGTTATGAATTAAACTTGCCCTATAAACTTAATTAAATAATCATGCTACTTTCATCTTTTTTTAATTAGTCTTATGCATGATCCTTGTAAGGGTAATTTAGTTCATATCATGAGGTTTCCTTATTTTAGTAACCTTTTTATCATTTATATACTAGAGGTTGCTAAATAGGAAACTATTGCTTGTGTTTCAAATGCAATCTCTTTTTAAGTTATTTCATGGAAATTCATAAGTAGAGATTGTGCTCTTTCAATTGGTAAAATCACAAGCATTAAAGGTTAATCTTCACCTAAAAGAAAGATTAGAAATGCTCAAGGCAAAGGTATGGAACTAATTGTTTCATTTGGTATGTGATCAATAATAGTTCCTTTGAAGTAACATTCTTTTAATTGGTAATAATCTATTCTATGAAAGAAATGTAACACCCCTGGTGTTACTGTAACTAAAACTTGAGCATGACATCATAATCATTGGCATTGCATATGTTTGATACATCTAGAGTGCATTCACTAGGCAAAAATTTCAAACAAGTTGTATTGTTTAAGTGTTTTTGCAAATAGAACCCTAGATAGGAAACTTAACCCTAAATAGGGATTAAAGGGGTAAAACTTAACCCAAGTTGAGAAAACCTAAAGACTTTAGGGAAATAGTTGTAAAATATCCCCAAAAACAAAGTTGAATCACATTTATACCCCTGGGATACTAAAAACCCTAATTGGAACCCTGGAAAACCCTAAAACTAAACCCTAGGGGCCTATGTGCAAAATTAGTCCACTTTTGGACTAAAGTGCAAAAACCAAGCCAAATAAGTTTCTTAAGTCCTTTGGTTCACAAATGAGTGGACTTGAAAGCCAAATGTTGAGTTTTGGACTTAAATGCAAAATGGACCTCAATTAGGTTCTATTCTAAGTCTGAAATTTCAGAGTGTTGGCTCAACTTTGGGGCCTTACAACTTTCAAATTATAGGATCTTTGCCCTAGGTCACCACATCAAAATTATAGCCCAATTATAGGAGAACAAGTTTGCTTGAGAGTGGAAGCCATGTTCTTGTGAAAAATTGGAAGATAATCATGCCCAAAGTTGGAATGTCAGGCTGGTATAGACTGAACTTCAAATGGACAGTGACTTTGACCCAAGATTGAGAGCCAGTTTGACCTTGATCCAGTGCTCAAATAAGTGTAATCCCTATAGTCGATTCGTAGCTGGTAAGTAGCACTACAACTTTGATGCAGAGACTTGGGTGAGTCGCCAAGTAAAATTTGGAGAAAATCGACCCTCAACTCCGGCTGTCAGGTGCTCTGAATGGGGATCGCCATGGTACAGTAACCATGCGGATCAGGACGCCAGCGCAGCAAAGAAATCTTCACTGCCGGCGACCCTCGCCGTGATTCACGCCACCGCTGTAGGATTCGCGTCGCCGATGACCCGATAAGGCCGCCAGGTAAAAGCCATCCCCTGGGGATAACTCCGGTGACTCACCGTGACTGCCCTTCTGCTTTGCGGCTGTAGCCGATAAGCTCACCGTTGACCGCCGCCTCCCGGCCGTGCGTCGCGTGGCTCAACCCTTCCACCGCGTCGCTGTAACTCGCTACTGCTGTCAAATCAACGCCGGTGAGGTTGCCACGGCGTAGGTGAAAGGGAATTAGGCTTACACCTAGTTCCTATATAATTTTGGTGGTTGAATTGCCCAACACAAATCTTTGGACTAACTAGTTTGCCCAAGTATATAGATTATACAGGTGTTAAAGGTTCACTTTCAGTCAATAAAAAGACCAAGTATTGGATTCAACAAAGGAGCAATGAGGCAACCGAGGGCACCTCTGGCTGAAGGCACCGGACTGTCCGGTGTGCACCGGACAGTGTCCGGTGCACCCAGAGGACATCAACTCAAACTCTTCGCCCTCGGGAATTCTTGGAAGCCGGCGCACTATAATTCACCGGACTGTCCGGTGTGCACCGGACATGTCCGGTGCTCCAAGGAAGCGCGGTCTTCGGAACTCGTCAGCCTCGGGTTCGCGCGGCAGCCGCTCCGCTAAAATTCACCGGACTGTCCGGTGTGCACCGGACTGTCCGGTGTGCCAGCGGAGCAACGGCTCCCTGCGGCGCCAACGGCTCCCTGCGGTGTATTTAATGCGCGCGCAGCGCGCGCAGACGTCAGGCACACCCATACCGGTGCACCGGACATCAAACAGTACATGTCCGGTGTGCACCGGACACCCAGGAGGGCCCACAAGTCAGAAGCTCCAACGGCTAGAATCCAACGGCAGTGATGACGTGGCAGGGGGCACCGGACTGTCCGGTGTGCACCGGACTGTCCGGTGCGCCATCGAACAGACAGGTTCCCAACGGCCACATTTGGTGGTTGGGGCTATAAATACCCCAACCACCCAACCATTCATTGCAATCAAGTTTTCCCACTTCTCAACCACTTACAAGAGCTAGGCATTCAATTCTAGACACATTCAAAGAGATCAAATCCTCTCCAATTCCACACAAAACCCTAGTGACTAGTGAGAGTGATTTGCCGTGTTCATTTGAGCTCTTGCGCTTGGATTGCTTCTTTTCTTTCTCACTTGTTCTTGTGATCAAAACTCCATTGTAATCAAGGCAAGAGGCACCAATTGTGTGGTGGCCCTTGCGGGGAAGTTTTGTTCCCAGCTTTGATTTGAGAAGAGAAGCTCACTCGGTCCGAGGGACCGTTTGAGAGAGGGAAGGGTTGAAAGAGACCCGGCCTTTGTGGCCTCCTCAACGGGGAGTAGGTTTGAGAGAACCGAACCTCGGTAAAACAAATCCGTGTGTCACACTTCATTATTTGCTCGCGATTTGTTTTGCGCTCTCTCTTGCGGACTCGTTTATATTTCTAACGCTAACCCGGCTTGTAGTTGTGTTTATATTTGTAAATTTCAGTTTCGCCCTATTCACCCCCCCTCTAGGCGACTATCAATTGGTATCAGAGCACGGTGCTTCATTAGAGCCTAACCGCTCGAAGTGATGTCGGGAGATCACGCCAAGAAGGAGATGGAGACCGGCGAAAAGCCCACTACGAGCCACGGGAGCACTTCATCGGAAGAGTCCCGCACCAAAAGGAGGGAGAAGAAAAAGAGCTCCTCCAACAAAGGGAAGGAGAAGAAATCTTCTTCTCACCACAAAGAGAAGAAGGAAAAATCTTCTTCCCACAAGCCGCATCGGAAAGGCGACAAGCACAAGAGGATGAGGAAGGTGGTCTACTACGAGACCGACACTTCATCAACATCGACCTCCGACTCCGATGCGCCCTCTGTCACTTCTAAGCGCCAAGAGCGCAAGAAGTATAGTAAGATCCCCCTACGTTACCCTCGCATTTCCAAACATACACCTTTACTTTCCGTCCCATTAGGCAAACCACCAACATTTGATGGTGAAGATTACGCTAGGTGGAGCAATTTAATGCGATTTCATCTAACCTCGCTCCACAAAAGCATATGGGATGTTGTTGAGTTTGGCGCGCAGGTACCATCCGTAGGGGATGAGGACTATGATGAGGATGAAGTGGCCCAAATCGAGCACTTCAACTCTCAAGCAACAACAATACTCCTCGCCTCTCTAAGTAGAGAGGAGTATAACAAAGTACAAGGGTTAAAGAGCGCCAAGGAGATTTGGGATGTACTCAAAACCGCGCACGAGGGAGACGAGCTCACCAAGATCACCAAGCGGGAAACGATCGAGGGGGAGCTCGGTCGGTTCCGGCTTCACAAAGGAGAGGAGCCACAACACATGTACAACCGGCTCAAGACTTTGGTGAACCAAGTACGCAACCTCGGGAGCAAGAAGTGGGACGATCACGAAGTGGTAAATGTTATTTTAAGATCTCTCATTTTTCTTAATCTCACTCAAGTTCAATTGATTCGTGGTAATCCTAGATATACTAAAATGACCCCCGAGGAAGTTATCGGGCATTTTGTAAGTTTTGAGTGCATGATAGAAGGCTCGAGGAAAATCAACGAGCTTGGCGACTCATCCGAAGCCCAACCCGTTGCATTCAAGGCAACGGAGGAGAAGAAGGAGGAGGCTACACCAAGTCAACAACCAATCGACGCCTCCAAGCTCGATAATGAGGAAATGGCGCTCGTCATCAAGAGCTTCCGCCAAATCCTCAAACAAAGGAGGGGGAAAGACTACAAGTCCCGCTCCAAGAAGGTTTGCTACAAGTGTGGTAAGCCCGGTCATTTTATTGCTAAATGTCCTATATCTAGTGACAGTGACCGAGGTGACGACAAGAAGGGGAGACGAAAGGAAAAGAAGAGGTATTACAAGAAGAAGGGCGGCGATGCCCATGTTTGTCGCGAGTGGGACTCCGACGAGAGCTCAAGCGACTCCTCCGACGACGAGGACGCCGCCAACATCGCCGTCACCAAGGGACTCCTCTTCCCCAACGTCGGCCACAAGTGCCTCATGGCAAAGGACGACAAAAAGAAGGTTAAATCTAAATCCTCCACTAAATATGAATCCTCTAGTGATGACAATGCTAGTGATGAGGAAGATAATTTGCGTTCCCTTTTTGCCAACCTTAACATAGCTCAAAAAGAAAAATTGAATGAATTGGTTAGTGCTATTCATGAAAAGGACGACCTTTTGGATTCCCAAGAGGATTGTCTAATTAAAGAAAACAAAAAACATGTTAAGGTTAAAAAGGCTTATGCTCTAGAAGTAGAAAAATGTGAAAAATTATCTAGTGAGCTAAGCACTTGCCGTGAAATAATTGACAACCTTAGGAATGAAAATGCTATTTTAAATGCTAAGGTTGATTCTCATGTTTGTGATGTTTCAATTTCCACTCCTAGAGATAATAATGATGATTTGCTTGCTAGGATTGAAGAATTGAACATTTCTCTTGCTAGCCTTAGAGTAGAAAATGAAAAGTTGATTACTAAGGCTAAAGAACTAGATGTTTGCAATGTTACAATTTCTGACCTTAGAACTAAAAATGATATGTTGCATTCTAAGGTTGTAGAATTAAAATCTTGCAAACCCTCTACATCTATTGTTGAGCATGTATCTATTTGTACTAGATGTAGAAATGTTGATATTGATGCTATTCATGATCACATGATTTTAATTAAGCAACAAAATGATCATATAGCTAAACTAGATGCTAAAATTGCCGAGCACAACTTAGAAAATGAGAAATTTAAATTTGCTCGTAGCATGCTTTATAATGGGAGACGCCCTGGCATCAAGGATGGCATTGGCTTCCAAAGGGGAGACAATGTCAAACTTAATGCCCCTCCTAAGAACTTGTCTAACTTTGTTAAGGGCAAAGCTCCCATGCCTCAGGATAACGAGGGTTACATTTTATACCCTGCCGGCTATCCTGAGAGCAAAATTAGGAAGATTCATTCTAGGAAGTCTCACTCTGGCCCTAATCATGCTTTTATGTATAAGGGTGAGACATCTAGTTCTAGGCAACCAACCCATGCTAAGTTGCCTAAGAAGAAAATTCCTAATGCATCAAATGATCATGCCATTTCATTTAAAACTTTTGATGCATCTTATGTGCTTACTAGCAAATCCGGCAAGGTAGTTGCCAAATTTGTTGGGGGCAAACACAAGGGCTCCAAGACCTGTGTTTGGGTACCCAAAGTTCTTGTTTCTAATGCCAAAGGACCCAAAACCGTTTGGGTACCTAAAGTCAAGAACTAAAATTGTTTTGTAGGTTTATGCATCCGGGGGCTCAAGTTGGATACTCGACAGCGGGTGCACAAACCACATGACCGGGGAGAAAAGGATGTTCTCCTCATATGAGAAAAACCAAGATCCCCAACGAGCTATCACATTCGGGGATGGAAATCAAGGTTTGGTCAAAGGACTTGGTAAAATTGCTATATCTCCTGACCATTCTATTTCCAATGTTTTTCTTGTTGATTCTTTAGATTACAACTTGCTTTCTGTTTCCCAATTATGTCAAATGGGCTACAACTGTCTTTTTACTGATGTAGGTGTCACTGTCTTTAGAAGAAGTGATGATTCAATAGCATTTAAGGGTGTGTTAGAGGGTCAGCTATACTTAGTAGATTTTGATAGAGCTGAACTTGACACATGCTTAATTGCTAAGACTAACATGGGTTGGCTCTGGCACCGCCGACTAGCCCATGTTGGGATGAAGAATCTTCATAAGCTTCTAAAGGGAGAGCACATTTTAGGATTAACAAATGTTCATTTTGAGAAAGACAGGATTTGTAGCGCATGCCAGGCAGGGAAGCAAGTTGGAGTCCATCATCCACACAAGAACATCATGACAACCGACAGGCCGCTTGAGCTACTCCACATGGATCTATTCGGCCCGATTGCTTACATAAGCATCGGCGGGAGTAAGTATTGTCTTGTTATTATGGATGATTATTCTCGCTTCACTTGGGTATTCTTTTTACAGGAAAAATCTCAAACCCAAGAGACCTTAAAGGGATTCTTGAGACGGGCTCAAAATGAGTTCGGCTTAAGGATCAAGAAGATAAGAAGCGACAACGGGACGGAGTTCAAGAACTCACAAATTGAAGGCTTCCTTGAGGAGGAGGGCATCAAGCATGAGTTCTCCTCTCCCTACACGCCACAACAAAATGGTGTAGTGGAGAGAAAGAATCGAACTCTATTGGACATGGCAAGAACCATGCTTGATGAGTACAAGACACCGGACCGGTTTTGGGCCGAAGCGGTCAACACCGCCTGCTACGCCATCAACCGGTTATATCTTCACCGAATCCTCAAGAAGACATCCTATGAACTCCTAACCGGTAAAAAGCCCAACATTTCATACTTTAGAGTTTTTGGTAGCAAATGCTTTATTCTTGTTAAAAGAGGTAGAAAATCCAAATTTGCACCTAAAACTGTAGAAGGCTTTTTACTAGGATATGACTCAAACACAAGGGCATATAGAGTCTTTAACAAGTCCACTGGACTAGTTGAAGTCTCATGTGACGTTGTGTTTGATGAAACTAACGGCTCTCAAGTAGAGCAAGTTGATCTTGATGAGATAGGTGAAGAACAGGCTCCATGCATAGCGCTGAGGAACATGTCCATTGGGGATGTGTGTCCTAAGGAATCCGAAGAGCCTCCACAAGCACAAGATCAACCATCCTCCTCCATGCAAGCATCCCCACCAACTCAAAATGAGGATGAGGCTCAAGTTGATGAAGGGCAAAATCAAGAAGATGAGCCACCTCAAGATAATGGCAATGATCAAGGGGGAGATGAAAATAATCAAGAAAAGGAGGATGAGGAAGAACCAAGGCCACCACACCCAAGAGTCCACCAAGCAATACAACGAGATCACCCCGTCGACACTATCCTCGGAGACATTCATAAGGGGGTAACTACTAGATCTCGGGTTGCTCATTTTTGTGAACATTACTCTTTTGTTTCCTCTATTGAGCCACACAGCGTAGAGGAAGCTCTCCAAGATTCGGACTGGGTGATGGCGATGCAAGAGGAGCTCAACAATTTCACAAGGAACGAGGTATGGCATTTAGTTCCACGTCCTAACCAAAATGTTGTAGGAACCAAATGGGTCTTCCGCAACAAGCAAGACGAGCATGGTGTGGTGACAAGGAACAAAGCTCGACTCGTGGCCAAAGGGTATTCACAAGTCGAAGGTTTGGATTTCGGTGAAACCTATGCACCCGTAGCTAGGCTTGAGTCAATTCGCATATTATTGGCCTATGCTACTTACCATGGCTTTAAGCTCTATCAAATGGACGTGAAAAGTGCCTTCCTCAACGGACCGATCAAGGAAGAGGTCTATGTTGAGCAACCTCCCGGCTTTGAAGACAGTGAGTATTCTAATCATGTTTATAGGCTCTCTAAGGCGCTTTATGGGCTCAAGCAAGCCCCAAGAGCATGGTATGAATGCCTTAGAGATTTCCTTATTGATAATGGCTTCAAAGTCGGCAAGGCCGATCCTACACTCTTTACTAAAACTCTTGAAAATGACTTGTTTATATGCCAAATTTATGTTGATGATATTATATTTGGGTCTACTAACGAGTCTACATGTGAAGAGTTTAGTAGGATCATGACACAGAAATTCGAGATGTCTATGATGGGGGAGTTGAAGTATTTTCTAGGATTTCAAGTGAAGCAACTCCAAGAGGGCACCTTCATCAGCCAAACGAAGTACACTCAAGACATCCTAAGCAAGTTTGGAATGAAGGATGCCAAACCCATCAAAACACCCATGGGAACAAATGGGCATCTCGACCTCGACACGGGAGGTAAGTCCGTGGATCAAAAGGTATACCGGTCGATGATTGGTTCATTGCTTTATTTATGTGCATCTCGACCGGACATTATGCTTTCCATATGCATGTGTGCAAGATTCCAATCCGACCCTAAGGAATCCCACCTTACGGCCGTAAAACGAATCTTGAGATATTTGGCTTATACACCTAAGTTTGGGCTTTGGTACCCTCGGGGATCCACATTTGATTTGATTGGTTATTCGGATGCCGATTGGGCGGGGTGTAAAATTAATAGGAAGAGCACATCGGGGACTTGCCAGTTCTTGGGAAGATCCTTGGTGTCTTGGGCTTCAAAGAAGCAAAATTCGGTCGCTCTTTCCACCGCCGAAGCCGAGTATATTGCCGCAGGACATTGTTGCGCCCAATTGCTTTGGATGAGGCAAACCCTGCGGGACTATGGTTACAAATTAACCAAAGTCCCTTTGCTATGTGATAATGAGAGTGCAATTAAAATGGCCGACAATCCCGTCGAGCATAGCCGCACTAAGCACATAGCCATTCGGTATCATTTCCTTAGGGATCACCAACAAAAGGGGGATATCAAGATTTCTTACATTAATACTAAAGATCAATTAGCCGATATCTTTACCAAGCCACTTGATGAACAATCTTTTACCAAACTTAGGCATGAGCTCAATATTCTTGATTCTAGAAATTTCTTTTGCTAAGCTTGCACACATAGCTCATTTGAATACCCTTGATCATATCTCTTTTATATGCTATGACTAATGTGTTTTCAAGTCTATTTCAAACCAAGTCATAGGTATATTGAAAGGGAATTGGAGTCTTCGGCGAAGACAAAGGCTTCCACTCCGTAACTCATGCTTCGCCATCACTCCGAGCAACTCTCTATTCCTTGGGGAGAAATGAGCATCAAAGAAAAGGACTTCATCCTTGGGGGAGAGAGTAAAAGCTCAAAAGCAAAAGGACCGGACTTCATCTTTGGTATAATCTTAACTCGTTACTTATGACCAAAGGGGAAGAAATTACTTCGAGGGCTCTAATGATTCCGTTTTTGGCGATTCATGCCAAAAAGGGGGAGAAATAAGCCCAAAGCAAAAGGACCGCACCACCACCAAATTCAAAAACTTAGTGCTTTCCAAAAGTATTTATCAATGGGTATCCTATTGTGTTCAAAAGGGGGAGAAAGTAGTATTTCAAAAATAGTATATAAAAACCCTCTTGAACACTAAGAGGTGGATCTCTTTTAGGGGGAGTTTTGTTTAGTCAAAGGAAAAGCATTTGAAACAGGGGGAGAAAATTTCAAATCTTGAAAATGCTTTTGCAAACTCTTATTCATTTACCTTTGACTATTTGCAAAAGATCTTTGAAATGGATTTACAAAAGGATTTGCAAAAACAAAACATGTGGTGCAAACGTGGTCCAAAATGTTAAATAAGAAAGAAACATTCCATGCATATCTTGTAAGAAATTTTATTGGCTCAATTCCAAGCAACCTTTACACTTACATTATGCAAACTAGTTCAATTATGCATCTCTATATTTGCTTTGGTTTGTGTTGGCATCAATCACCAAAAAGGGGGAGATTGAAAGGGAATTAGGCTTACACCTAGTTCCTATATAATTTTGGTGGTTGAATTGCCCAACACAAATCTTTGGACTAACTAGTTTGCCCAAGTATATAGATTATACAGGTGTTAAAGGTTCACTTTCAGTCAATAAAAAGACCAAGTATTGGATTCAACAAAGGAGCAATGAGGCAACCGAGGGCACCTCTGGCTGAAGGCACCGGACTGTCCGGTGTGCACCGGACAGTGTCCGGTGCACCCAGAGGACATCAACTCAAACTCTTCGCCCTCGGGAATTCTTGGAAGCCGGCGCACTATAATTCACCGGACTGTCCGGTGTGCACCGGACATGTCCGGTGCTCCAAGGAAGCGCGGTCTTCGGAACTCGTCAGCCTCGGGTTCGCGCGGCAGCCGCTCCGCTAAAATTCACCGTACTGTCCGGTGTGCACCGGACTGTCCGGTGTGCCAGCGGAGCAACGGCTCCCTGCAGCGCCAACGGCTCCCTGCGGTGTATTTAATGCGCGCGCAGCGCGCGCAGACGTCAGGCACGCCCATACCGGTGCACCGGACATCAAACAGTACATGTCCGGTGTGCACCGGACACCCAGGAGGGCCCACAAGTCAGAAGCTCCAACGGCTAGAATCCAACGGCAGTGATGACGTGGCAGGGGGCACCGGACTGTCCGGTGTGCACCGGACTGTCCGGTGCGCCATCGAACAGACAGGTTCCCAACGGCCACATTTGGTGGTTGGGGCTATAAATACCCCAACCACCCCACCATTCATTGCATCCAAGTTTTCCCACTTCTCAACCACTTACAAGAGCTAGGCATTCAATTCTAGACACATTCAAAGAGATCAAATCCTCTCCAATTCCACACAAAACCCTAGTGACTAGTGAGAGTGATTTGCCGTGTTCATTTGAGCTCTTGCGCTTGGATTGCTTCTTTTCTTTCTCACTTGTTCTTGTGATCAAAACTCCATTGTAATCAAGGCAAGAGGCACCAATTGTGTGGTGGCCCTTGCGGGGAAGTTTTGTTCCCAGCTTTGATTTGAGAAGAGAAGCTCACTCGGTCCGAGGGACCGTTTGAGAGAGGGAAGGGTTGAAAGAGACCCGGCCTTTGTGGCCTCCTCAACGGGGAGTAGGTTTGAGAGAACCGAACCTCGGTAAAACAAATCCGTGTGTCACACTTCATTATTTGCTCGCGATTTGTTTTGCGCTCTCTCTTGCGGACTCGTTTATATTTCTAACGCTAACCCGGCTTGTAGTTGTGTTTATATTTGTAAATTTCAGTTTCGCCCTATTCACCCCCCCTCTAGGCGACTATCAGTAGGACACTAATTCGCGTGCGCCAGTGTTCTTCTCCACCTCCGACTGCCGCGCGTCTTGCTCAAAATTCACGGCCGCCGCCTCTGTGATCTATAAATTGAGCCCTCCACCCGTTCCGCAGAATCATCAGCTGGCCAGCCCCAGCTAATCGTTAGCAATCATCCACCAGTGAGCGCGAATTCGAGTTTTCCCCCAAATCTCTTTCCGCCACCGTAGAACCAAGCTCGCCGCGGCCCGTCCTTTCCAGGTTAATTCATCGCTTTCTCTCCTTTGTTTAAGCACTCTGGTTACTCAGTGATGCTTGCCGAGCCATCAATTTGAACTAGGGTGTCCCCTATCGTCGGGAACACGACGATCTAGCCGCCAAGTTCTCGGTCACCGTGGTCGGAGCTCCTCCGTTGGTCTTAGATGCAATTGGGTTGGGAAAAAAGCTCGGGGTTGGTCCGATGTGATGTCCGCCGCTCGGGAGCGCCGGTCTTGGCCCCCTTCGGCCGGTCTAGCTCGTCGGTGTTACGCTCCCTGTGCTCACCGTCGTCGGGGAGCTAGCACGGTAAAGAAATAGAACCTCAGGGACTGTTCTGTAAACTGTCAGAGACTCGAGAAAACAGTAACGGAGCCCACTTCGAGTTATCCAAAACGACGAGGGCCTCTGTGCAAGTCTGCCAACGCGGGCGTGGGCGCGCGCACTTCTGCTGGTAGTGGGCCAACCTAGGCTGAAATCAGCCCAGTACTATTCATCTGTTTCCTTTTTCTTTTTACTCCAGAGCCAAAACAATTTTAGAAAATGGTAGAAAAATGATAAAATTGTGAAACCAATTTTCCTAGGCTTGTTATTTTCCCTAGAATTTAATAAAAATAGTTTTGTGATTTTTAGTGGAAATAAGAAATTTCAGGATATTTAAAGTAGTTAAAAGTATTAGTTATGGATTTTTAGAAAATAATTGGTAAGTCCAAAAATGCCCAAACTTTTTATGGGAACTTAAAACAATAATTAGAAGCCTTGGGTAGGGTTTGAATTGATTTGGACCATGTTTGATAACTAGAACCCAAAACCACCCCCCTGCCCTTTGAACTCCTTTACCGACTCCGGAAACCCTAGGTTCTCGGAGTTCCGTGAAGGAAAGTTGTATTCAAGACTTAGATAATAAATCTTTATTATCTTCGCACCCTCATGCGCATTACATGGCATCCATTCTTATATATGTATATATATGGTTATGTTAAAACGTGAAGAAGAAATAGAAGTCACCGAAGAAAGGACACCACCACCCTCGGATTCTCAAGCAGGCAACTGCTTCTACTTCGATATTTGTGGATCCGAACCCGACTCACCTGTTAACGAAGGCAAGCCCCGGTGCATTTGCCACCTCCCTTGATGTTTTTAAAATCTTTCTCACTTGCTTGCTGCATTAGGTGATAGGAGTTGATTGATTAAACAATTCCTGCATTACCTTCCTTGATCTTGATTACCCTCCTTGAAACCCTGTTTTTACAAAAAGGTTTTACTATGCTTAGTATTGCTTTAGAAAAATAAAAGGATTTGTTTTACAAAAGATGTTTGGCAAAGTGGGAGGGTTGTTTTCGAAAATAAAACTTGATGGTGAATCCATCATGGCCATGATGGATTCAACATCGGAAAAGATGTACCTCTGCCAGGTACCAAGTTTTTGGGTTAAAAAGATTAAGCTGAGACCGGGCGGGTGACTTGCACGAGAAGAGAGTCTTGGTGTAGTGTCTCCGTCTGAGTCGATTAAGGACCGTCTCGATGTAGGCTTGATGATCGAGGACCCTTTAACTGGTCACATGCCTCGTCATGGGTAAGCCTTGCCTCGGGCAGACTAAGGCCAGAATAAGATAACACGAAATGGACGTGGAGCAGTGGCGAGAGTAGCGTGTACCCTCCGTGGCAAGAGGCTGGACGGTGGTGTATCTGTGCTCTCGGTTTGCGTGAACCTGATCTGGTCTTAAGAACCCCGGTGGCGGGTTGACATATGCAAGGGTTAAGTGCTACATATGTCGTGTGATTGGAGATCCTCAGCTGAGTATAATCGATTCGGATCGCCGTACCTTCGCGGTTATGAAGACTTGGTCACTGACCTACACGTAGCATTCCACTAAAGATGATGGGTTTTTGTTAAGAAATTGGCTAGTGCAGGACCAGTGATTGAACTAGGGTAGAAAGAACTCTAGTTGCAGGTAATTGTACTTAACTTGACAAATAAAACTGGATTTTTAAGGATCCACTTTAGTAAGCATTTCTGCAAAACAGAGTCTTTGATTATTGAAAAGCCTTACCTTGACTCCCATATAACCAGCATACCCTTGAGAGTCTTTTCTTTAGTCGGGTAAGACTTGCTGAGTAATTCCATACTCAGGGTTTATCCCTTCGTTGTTTTTAGGTGAGGAAGTAGCAGATTTCTGTTGCTTCTGTGCCAAGGTGGTTCCTAAGGAGGAAAAACAAGACTGAAGTGCGGGAGGACTTGGTCCTCCTCATAGAAATCTTTTGCTTAACACTTATCGGGAGGAGTTTGTGCCTCCCTTGGTTTGTATAATATTACTACTTAGCACTCGCTTTTAGTTCTGGTCTGTAATAAAACAACTTGAGCTTGCTTTTTAAATAAATGTAAGTTATGTAATCGCTTCCGCAATTCTTTCTCTCCGATGTTCTGTAATGTCTGCAAGACGGGTGAATCGTTCCTGGTAAGGTAAGGAAAGATACCGAACTTGTCAAGTAGTTCAGGGGCACCTACAGGGTTGTCTGAAGTCTGTTGGACAAGGACAACTGTAGGTGGGCCTAATTACTTGGGAGGTTCCGTCACAGCTGGTATCGGAGCGTAGCCCTTCCTTGCAGATATTATGAGGCATTTTCAAAAGGATTTTCAAAAGTCTTACCTAAAAACTCTTTTCTCTTCTTACCTAAGTATTCTGAAGAGTCTATCTTAAAGACCAGATAGGAAGAGTGCAATGTATAGAAGGTTGAATCGACTAAAGTTGATTCTGTACTTACACATGCATCATGCTAAGAATTATACTAATAACATTTTCCCCCTTAGAAAGATGCCGCCACGCACAAGGCTAACGGCACACAAGTCAACTGGACCAATCGGTGTGCCCTGGCATCAACTGGCCCCTCGACATGAAAGCAGTAGCAGTGGGAGTAATGACCCCATAGGAGATCTTGAAGCCCGAGTGAGTCGACTTCAAGCAGCGCTGCAACACAGGACCGATGCTTGGGTCGCAGACGGAGATAGAATAAATGAACTAAGAAGGGACATCCGTCACCTGCAGGATCAGCTTGCTGATCGGGACTTAGCACTTGACTGGGCAGTACAGTCCCGTTTGCTGGCATGTGCTAAGGAAGCAAGGGCTTAGGCCCGAATTAAGGAACTTAGCTCAACTGTCGATGACCTGCAGGTCTATTGCAATACGTTGCATGAGGAAGTCCATGTACTGTACTCGCAACTACATACCCGAAGGTGTGCTGCATATGAAACAAGAAGAATTTATGAAGCTGAAACAAGGAGGAGATACCGTCAATCAGTATCTCAACAAGTTTAATCACCTGTCGCAGTATGCCATCGACCAGGTGAATACTGATTTAAAGAAAAAGAACTGCTTTATGAGGGGTTTAAATGATCGGTTGCAGAGAAAGATGGCCACATGTATAGATCTCACGTATGGAAAGGCTGTCAGCACAGCCTTATCTGTTGAAGCAAAATACGCAAGTTCTGGGAAGAACAAGGGATTCGGTGGTGAGAGGCCTAATCAGGGCCAGGCGAAGAGGCAACGGCTTGTGATCCGGCCTTCAAGCCAAAATCGCACTTTTTCTCGTCCACCCTCATTCCCTTTCAAACAGCCAATCATTATTCGCCCCAACAATACCCCCACTACCCCAAATCAGCCGAGTGCCCCGGGCACTCGATTCCCTGCCTTGCCCAGCTCTTCAACCGGGTGTTTCAATTGCGGCAAGTCGGGACATTTCATCAAAGACTGCCCATATCCTAAGCAAAATCAATCAAATGCTCCGCAAGGATCTGGGAGATCAGCTCAGCCCAAAGGAAATACTGTGGGGAAAAATACAAAGAAGACGGGGCGTGTATACTACACCCAAGTGGCCACTACACCGGAAGGAGAGCCGGTGATGATGGGTACGTTTCCCGTGGCCAGTCACCCTGCAATTATTCTTTTTGATTCTGGTGCTTCGCATACGTTCATTAGCAAGAAATTTGTGGAGCAACATCACATTGCATGCCATGAATCAAAAGAGGGATTTAAAATTCATTCACCTGGGGGACACATTTTTACTAGAGAAGTGGCCTATGAAGTGCCAGTAACAATGGCCGGACGGAACTTTCCTGCTAACATGACTGTTCTGAAAGGCCAAGATATAGATGTAATTTTGGGTATGAATTGGTTAACCCAACACAAGGCAATTCTCAACACTGAACTCAGAACCGTCAGGTTGAGCTATAATCAAGAAGAGATTCTTTTGTCTCTCCCCGTAACCAATCCAGCCAAAGCTTCTGGTAGAATATATGAAGCCATTGTACCGGAGATCAAGAACATTCCGGTAGTATGTGAGTTTCCAGATGTATTTCCGGAAGATTTTCCTGGACTGCCCCCTGAAAGAGATGTAGAATTTGTAATTGAGCTAAAGCCCGGTACGGCTCCCATCTCCCGAAGATCGTACCGTATGCCCCCTAATGAGTTGGCAGAATTGAAGATTCAATTACAAGATCTACTGAATAAGGGATTCATCCGGCCAAGCTCATCTCCATGGGGTTGCCCCGCCATTTTTGTTAAGAAGAAGGATCAAACCTTGCAAATGTGCGTGGATTATCGACCCCTGAATGAGGTCACCATCAAGAATAAGTACCCTCTTCCAAGGATCGACATCTTATTTGATCAACTGACTGGGGCGAGGGTATTTTCCAAAATTGATCTCAGGTCGGGCTATCACCAAATCCGTATTCGGCCCGAGGATATACCGAAGACCGCGTTTACTACGCGGTACGGATTGTTTGAATACCTGGTAATGTCTTTCGGGCTCACAAATGCTCCTGTCCACTTCACCTATTTGATGAACTCGGTGTTCATGCCCGAGTTGGACAAGCTCGTGGTGGTCTTCATCGACGATATCTTGATATATTCTAAAAATGAAGAGGACCATGCTTCAGCCTGAGGGAACATCAGCTGTATGCCAAGTTCAGCAAGTGCGCGTTCTGGCTGGAGGAAATTCAATTTTTGGGGCACGTGTTATCGGATAAAGGAATTGCGGTAGATCCTAGCAAGGTCAAAGATATTCTGGAGTGGAAACCCCCAACCACTGTCCACCAAGTCCGGAGTTTTCTTGGACTAGCTGGATATTATCGCTGATTCATACCAGATTTTTCTAAGCTTGTGAAGCCAATCACAAGTTTATTGAAGAATGACATTAAGTTCAATTAGTCTTCTAAGTGTAATGAAGCCTTTGAGCAATTGAAGACATTATTAACCACTGCTCCGGTATTAGCTCAACCGGACATCACTAAGCCTTTTGATGTATATTGTGATGCGTCAGGCAGTGGACTCGGCTGTGTATTAATGCAAGAGGGCCGAGTAATTGCGTATGCTTCACGGCAGTTACGCCGACATGAGGAGCACTACCCAACTCATGATCTGGAGCTAGCTGCTGTTGTTCATGCCCTAAAAATTTGGCGTCACTATCTGGCTGGGAAATGTCTGTCATATATATACAGATCATAAAAGTTTGAAGTACATTTTCACCCAGTCAGAATTAAATATGAGGCAAAGACGATGGCTTGAGCTTATTAAGGACTATGAACTGGAGATCCATTATCACCCGGGCAAAGCCAATGTGGTGGCATATGCACTGAGCCGTAAGGCTTCCTGCCACTGTCTTATGGTGAAGACCTCTGACAACACTTTGTGTCAAGAGATGGAAAAGCTAAACCTGGGGATAATCCAACAAGGGACTCTAAATCAGCTAAAGCTTGAGTCAATCATTTTGCAAAGGATAATTGATGCTCAAAAGGATAATCTGGGTATGAAGCACATACGAGAGAAGATAAGGGCTGGAGTAGCCAAATGTTTCAAGGAAGACGATCAAGGTGTGATATGGTTTAAAAACCGCATAGTAGTGCCAAAGAACGAAGAACTCCGCCAGCAAATTCTTGATGAAGCACATCTTAGTCGTTATTCTATTCATCCCGGAAGCACTAAGATGTACCAAGACTTAAAGCAACATTACTGGTGGACAAAGATGAAGATCGAAATTGCACGCTATGTGGCTAAGTGTGACACTTGCAGACGTGTCAAGGCCATACACATGAAAACTGCTGGTCCATTACAGTCGCTACCAATACCGACATGGAAATGGGAAGACATAAGTATGGACTTTATTGTGGGATTGCCCAGGACCGCAAAGGGGTATGACTCTATCTGGGTGATTGTTGATCGACTTACAAATAAGATTGCTCACTTTCTGTCGGTCAAGACAGATTCTCCGGTTACGGTCTATGCCCAATTATACATTGCTCGTATTCTTAGTCTGCATGGTGTTCCGAAGACCATAGTGTCGGATCGTGGACCTCAATTTGTAGCCAAGTTTTGGGAAGCGCTTCACAAATCCTTGGGTACTAAGTTGCTCCACAGTTCGGCCTATCATCCTCAAACCAGTGGACAGACTGAGAGAGTTAATCAGATACTCGAAGATATGTTGCGAGCATGCGTTCTGGACTTCTCACCAAAATGGGATGAATGTTTGCCTTTGGCGGAGTTTTCATATAATAATAGCTATCAAGAAAGTATCAAGATGGCACCCTTTGAAGCTTTATATGGACGACGGTGTCGTACTCCGCTAAATTGGTCTGAACCAGGAGAAAGGTACTTCTTTAGGCCTGATATGGTGATGGAGGCCGAGGAAAAGGTTCAGAAAATTATTCATAATATGAAGAAAGCACAAGCTCGTCAGAAGCGTTATGCAGACAAACGGCGAATGCCCTTATATTTTCATGAAGGAGACTATGTCTACCTAAAAGTTTCACCCATGAAGGGAGTATCACGTTTCGGGGTTAAAGGGAAGCTTGCACCCAGGTACATTGGTCCATTCCTGGTGCTTGAGCAATGTGGACCAGTGGCATACCGACTCCAACTACCCGAAACATTGTCTGCTGTGCATAATGTGTTCCATGTGTCACAATTGAAGAAGTGTCTTCGGATTCCTGATCGAACTATTGAAGTAACCGATGTTGTCCTTGAGCCGGACTTGACATATTCTGAGCACCCTATTCGAGTCTTGGATCAAAAGGACAGGGTTACCCGGAGAAAAACCCTCAAGTTCTATAAGATACAGTGGAACCAGCATTCTGAAGATGAGGCTACATGGGAAACTCAAGACTTTTTAGATAAGAATTTCCCAGGCTTTTTAGCCTCTTGTAAACTGTAAAGCCTATATAACTGTGTAATACAGAAGTGACCCCCACATCACCCCTGCCTTGTACCAGAAATAAGGAGATAAAAGTATTCCGCGTTTCCTTTTCCATTACTTACCCTAGGACTTTTAATCTCGGGACGAGATTCTTTTATGGGGGAAAGGATGTAACACCACTGGTGTTACTGTAACTAAAACTTGAGCATGACATCATAAGCATTGGCATTGCATATGTTTGATACATCTAGAGTGCATTCACTAGGCAAAAATTTCAAACAAGTTGTATTGTTTAAGTGTTTTTGCAAATAGAACCCTGGATAGGAAACTTAACCCTAAATAGGGATTAAAGGGGTAAAACTTAACCCAAGTTGAGAAAACCTAAATACTTTAGGGAAATAGTTGTAAAATATCCCCAAAAACAAAGTTGAATCACATTTATACCCCTGGGATACTAAAAACCCTAATTGGAACCCTGGAAAACCCTAAAACTAAACCCTAGGGGCCTATGTGCAAAATTAGTCCACTTTTGGACTAAAGTGCAAAAACCAAGCCAAATAAGTTTCTTAAGTCCTTTGGTTCACAAATGAGTGGACTTGAAAGCCAAATGTTGAGTTTTGGACTTAAATGCAAAATGGACCTCAATTAGGTTCTATTCTAAGTCTAAAATTTCAGAGTGTTGGCTCAACTTTGGGGCCTTACAACTTTCAAATTATAGGATCTTTGCCCTAGGTCACCACATCAAAATTATAGCCCAATTATAGGAGAACAAGTTTGCTTGAAAGTGGAAGCCATGTTCTTGTGAAAAATTGGAAGATAATCATGCCCAAAGTTGGAATGTCAGGCTGGTATAGACTGAACTTCAAATGGACAGTGACTTTGACCCAAGATTGAGAGCCAGTTTGACCTTGATCCAGTGCTCAAATAAGTGTAATCCCTATAGTCGATTCGTAGCTGGTAAGTAGCACTACAACTTTGATGCAGAGACTTGGGTGAGTCGCCAAGTAAAATTTGGAGAAAATCGACCCTCAACTCCGGCTGTCAGGTGCTCTGAATGGGGATCGCCATGGTACAGTAACCATGCGGATCAGGACGCCAGCGCAGCAAAGAAATCTTCACTGCCGGCGACCCTCGCCGTGATTCACGCCACCGCTGTAGGATTCGCGTCGCCGATGACCCGATAAGGCCGCCAGGTAAAAGCCATCCCCTGGGGATAACTCCGGTGACTCACCGTGACTGCCCTTCTGCTTTGCGGCTGTAGCCGATAAGCTCACCGCCGACCGCCGCCCTCCCGGCCGTGCGCCGCGTGGCTCAACCCTTCCACCGCGTCGCTGTAACTCGCTACTGCTGTCAAATCAACGCCGGTGAGGTTGCCACGGCGTAGGACACTAATTCGCGTGCGCCAGTGTTCTTCTCCACCTCCGACCGCCGCGCGTCTTGCTCAAAATTCACGGCCGCCGCCTCTGTGATCTATAAATTGAGCCCTCCACCCGTTCCGCAGAGTCATCAGCTGGCCAGCCCCCGCTAATCGTTAGCAATCATCCACCAGTGAGCGCGAATTCGAGTTTTCCCCCAAATTTCTTTCCGCCACCGTAGAACCAAGCTCGCCGCGGCCCATCCTTTCCAGGTTAATTCATCGCTTTCTCTCCTTTGTTTAAGCACTCTGGTTACTCAGTGATGCTTGCCGAGCCATCAATTTGAACTAGGGTGTCCCCTATCGTCGGGAACACGACGATCTAGCCGCCAAGTTCTCGGTCACCGTGGCCGGAGCTCCTCCGTTGGTCTTAGATGCAATTGGGTTGGGGAAAAAGCTCGGGGTTGGTCCGATGTGATGTCCGCCGCTCGGGAGCGCCGGTCTTGGCCCCCTCCGGCCGATCTAGCTCGTCGGTGTTACGCTCCCTGTGCTCACCATCGTCGGGGAGCTAGCACGGTAAAGAAATAGAACCTCAGGGACTGTTCTGTAAACTGTCAGAGACTTGAGAAAACAGTAACGGAGCCCACTTCGAGTTATCCAAAACGACGAGGGCCTCTGTGCAAGTCTGCCAGCGCGGGCGCGGGCGCGCGCACTTCTGCTAGTAGTGGGCCGACCTGGGCTGAAATCAGCCCAGTACTATTCATCTGTTTCCTTTTTCTTTTTACTCCAGAGCCAAAACAATTTTAGAAAATGGTAGAAAAATGATAAAATTGTGAAACCAATTTTCCTAGGCTTGTTATTTTCCCTAGAATTTAATAAAAATAGTTTTGTGATTTTTAGTGGAAATAAGAAATTTTAGGATATTTAAAGTAGTTAAAAGTATTAGTTATGGATTTTTAGAAAGTAATTGGTAAGTCCAAAAATGCAAAACTTTTTATGGGAACTTAAAACAATAATTAGAAGCCTTGGGTAGGGTTTGAATTGATTTGGACCATGTTTGATAACTAGAACCCAAAACCACCCCCTGCCCTTTGAACTCCTTTACCGACTCCGGAAACCCTAGGTTCTCGGAGTTCCGTGAAGGAAAGTTGTATTCAAGAGTTAGATAATAAATCTTTATTATCTTCGCACTCTCATGCGCATTACATGGCATCCATTCTTATATATGTATATATATGGTTATGTTAAAACGTGAAGAAGAAATAGAAGTCACCGAAGAAAGGACACCACCACCCTCGGATTCTCAAGCAGGCAACTGCTTCTACTTCGATATTTGTGGATCCGAACCCGACTCACCTGTTAACAAAGGCAAGCCCCGGTGCATTTGCCACCTCCCTTGATGTTTTTAAAATCTTTCTCACTTGCTTGCTGCATTAGGTGATAGGAGTTGATTGATTAAACAATTCCTGCATTACCTTCCTTGATCTTGATTACCCTCCTTGAAACCCTGTTTTTACAAAAAGGTTTTACTATGCTTAGTATTGCTTTAGAAAAATAAAAGGATTTGTTTTACAAAAGATGTTTGGCAAAGTGGGAGGGTTGTTTTCGAAAATAAAACTTGATGGTGAATCCATCATGGCCATGATGGATTCAACATCGGAAAAGATGTACCTCTCCCAGGTACCAAGTTTTTGGGTTAAAAAGATTAAGCTGAGACCGGGCGGGTGACTTGCACGAGAAGAGAGTCTCGGTGTAGTGTCTCCGTCTGAGTCGATTAAGGATCGTCTCGATGTAGGCTTGATGATCGAGGACCCTTTAACTGGTCACATGCCTCATCATGGGTAAGCCTTGCCTCGGGCAGACTAAGGCCAGAATAAGATAACACGAAATGGGCGTGGAACGGTGGCGAGAGTAGCGTGTACCCTCCGTGGCAAGAGGCTGGACAGTGGTGTATCTGTGCTCTCAGTTTGCGTGAACCTGATCTGGTCTTAAGAACCCCGGTGGCGGGTTGACATATGCAAGGGTTAAGTGCTACATATGTCGTGTGATTGGAGATCCTCAGCTGAGTATAATCGATTCGGATCACCGTACCTTCGCGGTTATGAAGACTTGGTCACTGACCTACACGTAGCATTCCACTAAAGATGATGGGTTTTTGTTAAGAAATTGGCTAGTGCAGGACCAGTGATTGAACTAGGGTAGAAAGAACTCTAGTTGCAGGTAATTGTACTTAACTTGACAAATAAAACTGGATTTTTAAGGATCCACTTTAGTAAGCATTTCTGCAAAACAGAGTCTTTGATTATTGAAAAGCCTTACCTTGACTCCCATATAACCAGCATACCCTTGAGAGTCTTTTCTTTAGTCGGGTAAGACTTGCTGAGTAATTCCATACTCAGGGTTTATCCCTTCGTTGTTTTTAGGTTAGGAAGTAGCAGATTTCTGTTGCTTCTGTGCCAAGGTGGTTCCTAAGGAGGAAAAAACAAGACTGAAGTGCGGGAGGACTTGGTCCTCCTCATAGAAATCTTTTGCTTAACACTTATCGGGAGGAGTTTGTGCCTCCCTTGGTTTGTATAATATTACTACTTAGCACTCGCTTTTAGTTCTGGTCTGTAATAAAACAACTTGAGCTTGCTTTTTAAATAAATGTAAGTTATGTAATCGCTTCCGCAATTCTTTCTCTCCGATGTTCTGTAATGTCTGCAAGACGGGTGAATCGTTCCTGGTAAGGTAAGGAAAGATACCGAACTTGTCAAGTAGTTCAGGGGCACCTACAGGGTTGTCTGAAGTCCGTTGGACAAGGACAACTGTAGGTGGGCCTAATTACTTGGGAGGTTCCGTCACAAGAAATGTCAATATAAAGGTTAAATTCCTTTTGGCTTAAATTTATAAATTGGTGCATATTGTTAATTCACTCCATGTGCATTAACTTAAAAAGAATTTAACTTATGCCTTTATGCCTCATAAATGATGATTTGTTTGCAATTCATATCTAAAGATCATCATTCATTAAATACTTCCTTGTACTACTAATATCTCTTTTCAAAGTTTTTTTCAACTAGTATTAAAAAGAAAAGAGATAACAAGATAAAGAAGGAAGTCTCCACAAATGATGAAAATAAGAATACTACGATGACACCACCACCGATAGTAAGATCTTTCAAATTGGTATAACAAATGGTACACTCTACTTGGTGGTAAGTATTCTTAAGGATAAGTTAATTCATTGCAAATTTGTCATACCTTGACCATGATATGTAATGTACTCCTCATGAGACTCTTAACTGAATTAAAAGTGCATGTTGCGAGTCATTCAAATACTTGATGCACATATCAAGTGGGAGAACATTATATATCTTGTGTCGTAGAGAATAAGTTTCTCTTGAGTAAGCTATACTAAGACAATCCAAAATGGTAAATTTGTATATCATTCATATGGATTGTAATCTTTGTTTTCTAAATAGCTACTCTTGATGCAGTTTAAAATTCCCTTATCGTTAAATCTAAAAGTGCATAAGAATCATTTTTGTTGATATTCATCACATACATATGCACTAACATGGATATGATTTTTAAACTGTAAAAAGTACAATTAGTGATCCATACTCTCTAAATTTTGGAAACCCATATTTTGATATCTTAGAAATCTACTTAAATCGGTATCCATATGTTTCACATTGAATTGGATCACTAAGTTGTAAATTCCATGCATAACTTGTCTTTATGATATGAATGCTTGTGCGACTAACCTTGATAAGCTAGGTGCACCCAAGGTCAAGCTAGGTTCATCATCAAGAAGGCAACACAATGATGTATCAAGAAAAGGAGAAAATGCTTCTATTCTTAACTATAGTTTTTATCTGTGTGATTAACTATTGACTTGAAACCATGTAAGATGGTTGTCAAGTGTATGTGGGTGCCTACACAAAGAGAAAGGCCAAAATAAATATTGTGTGGGTACTCAAGGCTCTTACTACTAATCTCAAAGGACCCAATTCAAATTGGGTACCAAGATATGAAGCTTAAACTTGTTTTGCAGGATCACTCCTTCAATGGATCAAGTTGGGTGCTCAATAATGAATGTATAAATCATATTTGGAGATAGTAGCAAGGGTGGTAACAACTGAATATCAAGTGCATATTATTTTTCAAATCTTATCTCTTTTGTGACTTGTGTAGCCACTAAAGAAAAAGAAGCACTTGAGGATATATATAAGTTGTTGATTATGAAATAAAGGTCCAATTGTAAGATAAATTTGTATTATCATATGGTCAACAAATCCAAAACTATGTGATGTACTCTCTCTCTTGTTAATTTGGATTTGATTCTTCTATATTAGACAATCACCATAATATGGATTAAGTCAGCCCTTTAGACTTCATTGAATAACCATGCATATTATCCATGTCATTCAAAATATATTGTGCATGAGGGTGTTTGGGGCCTTCGTCTTTCGAAGGTCCTCAAAAACATGATTTAACAATGTTTCTGGAGTATAATACATGAACAGGTACCTTCGGACTCGGATCAGAACCACAATGTGAAGAAGTACAAAGAATACGAAGGTTGGTGCAGAGCCAAAGCTGTGCGCAGAGGAGCTTCGGCATGATAGTAGAAAGGGGAACCGACTTAAAAGGGAAAAGGCTATTTAGACCTCGATGGATTACTATAGAGTCATTAGCAAATGTAAAGGGCATGAGTGTAATTATACATGGGCTGCGTCCCGTGCCTATAAATAGATGAACAGTGCTCCCGTACTGTTCAGGCTGACTTGGCATTTGCTTTGGCGTCACGCTTGTACCCTTACCTTCTTTCAAGCCGAAGGTACATTTATAACTTAATATCATTTCTATTTTTCCATAATAACAAAATAGAAATGAGCTGATAACAATACATAATTGTTCATGTTATCTCATATATTTCATATGATTCTCTTTTTATTATTGTATGTTGCACTGATGAAGGTATGTCCTTCATAACCTTCGTCCGAAGATCATTATACCCTAAGGGAAATAATGCCTCGAAGGACGAAGGGCTTTAACGTTTAACATTTTCTGTGTTGCCTTGTTCTTAACTCATAGCTTTTGAGAACAAGTCCCCAACATTGGCGCCCACCTCCGGTGAACTCTTTTCGACCACCTTCGGCAAGCATTGACCTTCATCATGCCACCGAAGAAAGTTTCAGCGCTAGGGGCTGCTGCTCTGCAGCCACTGGACCCAAATCAAGAGACCCTTTCTCTTTGAGAGGCCCGAAGCCAGAAGAGGAAGGCCACCAGTCCAACACCCCAGGAGGACGAGTTGGACCAAGAAATCAGAAATATGGAGATGCTTCATCAGCAACTGCAAAAGAAGAAGGAGAAGATGGCTCGACTAGCTGACCTTCAAAGGCAAATTGACGAAGCTACTGAAGAAGTACGTAACCTTGCTCAAGACGAGCAAGACGGAAGGCCCCAGCACAGGGAGCTTCATCAAGAGGGCTTGTTCAACGACGATGGATGGTATGATGGTTTTAATCATGATACCTTTACTTTTGATGATGCTTCTCCATTGGCAGCGGAACTGCAGGCTATCCTATGGCCCCCATCATACAAGCCACCTTAGCTTCCAATGTATGATGGACATTCAGACCCGAAGCAGTTTTTGATGAGTTATGAAGCAACCATATCTTCATATGGAGGAAATGCAGCTGTCATGGCCAAATCCTTCGTCATGGCAGTTAAGAATGTGGCCCAGACATGGTATTTTTCTCTTCGGCCAGGAACTATCACTTCATGGAAGAAGCTCAAGGACATGCTGGTGACAAGCTTCCAAGGTTTCCAAACGAAGCCAGTTACAGCTCAGGCTCTGTTTCAATGCACGCAAGATCATGAGGAGTACCTCCAAGCATACGTCGAAGGTTCTTGCGTCTGAAAGCACAAGCGCCTATAGTGCCCAATGAAATTGTCATTGAGGCCATGATCAAGGGGCTTCATCTAGGACCTACTGCCTAGTATTTTGCTAGAAAGCCTCCATAGACTTTGGAGAAGCTGCTTCAAAAGATGGATGAATATATCCGCGCTGACAATGACTTTCGTCAAAGAAGGGATGAAGCCTACAGGTTCTATGAGATGACCAAGGGCTTCGGAGGGAGAATCCACCCAAGGTATGTCAGGTCAATCCACTCCACTCAGAATGACGACAGAGGAAGTCAACAGCAGAGGCCACAATATTCCTCGCAAGCTTCGGGGCAGCAACAAAGTTATCTTCGGCCGCCAGCTCCAAGAGGCAGAGGCGCCAGGGGCTTTGGAGGAAGGTTTGGGGATCAGCCCAGAAAAATTTATTGCCTATTCTGTGGTGAGGACAAGGGCCATACTACAAGGATGTGCCATGTCACCATTCAGAAACAGAAGGAAATAGCAGAAGCTGCAGCTCAACAGAACCAGCCGAAGCAGGTCATGCACAATACTTCGTATCACTCACCCTACATACCAGAGTATGTGGGTAATCATCCTGCAGCTTCTGTTGCTTTGGCTAGCCAGCCATAGGCATCATGGCAACAACCTCCACCTTCGCCACCACTACAACCTGTGTATTAACGAGGCCAGCAGCCAGAAGGGAGCCAATAGACCCATCAACAGCGAGACTTCAGGGAGGAGTCCGAAGCTCGTACAGTCAACAGTACTGTGCCAGAATCGAAGCATATCTACTGAGAGATATCCTACCCCTGAAGCAGTTTTTACATTCATTGCCATTTCCTTTTTTAATAAGGAACAATTATTGAAAACTTAGTTCTCTTGTCATTTCCCATTTATTGTAATAGCTTCGTTCTTTCCATAAGTGAAATATATCTTCTCCACAGACTCACGAAGTTCAAAAAGTCGCCGAGGCTACAAAAAGTCGCTCTAAGGAACACAGCGTAAGTTGCTGAAGCTACAAAAAGTCGTTCCTAAGGGAGCGTAGTGTAAGTTTTCTGCTCAAAAGTCGTTTCAAAGGGAATGCAGAGCCAAATACCACCGAAATATAAGGCGAAGCGCGAAAAGTCAACGCGAATACCGCCAAAATAGAAGGCGAAGAAGTTCAAAAGACGTTCCTAAGGGAATGCAGAACTTATAGCGAAAAGTCAGCGCTGATACACCGAAAAATAAGCGGTGAAGCCAAAAAATAAACGGCAAAGAGATTGTGTATTCCACTATGGGGATGTGTGTGTCTTCGGCACAAATATCATTTTGCATAGCATAACATCATCACATCATTTCGCATAGCATAACATCATACATCATGTTGCATCAATGGCACAAGAAGGGGATACAATGTTGATCTTCGGAGAATGCTTCGAAAGAGTGAAATTGTGCTAAGGCACAAAATAAGTTTTAAAGAAATACAGCTTCATCAGCTCTGATTTGGAGGAAAAAATCTATTGTTGACGAAGCATCAATGTTTTGGCGACACTTGGAGGATTTTTTACGAAGCACTCTGATATGGAGGAAAAAAAACTCATTGTTGATGAAGCATTAATGTTTTTGCGACGATTGGAGGATTTTTCACGAAGCATAAAAGCTCTTCTTTACGAAGCATGAAAAGAAGGGAAGGTGTTTTTTTGCCGAAGGCTCAAAAACGGTATGTACATAAAAATTTCATGCATCGCAAAGAAATGAATTACAATACCATTTATATATTACATTCAAAACCCATGAGCACCAAATATTACAAGCATAGTTCAGCAAATGTTACATTCATATTCTGGCAATGTTTTTATAAATAGCTATTCTTCTTCTTTCAAAACTTTATCTGCAGCCTCGGTCAGCAGTTGGGTAACAACTTCGTCCATAATAGTTTCGGCCATGCTAATAATTTCTGCTGATTCCTTTGCCTCTGGGTCGGCCAATGACTCAAAGGGCTCGGGGAGAGGAGATAGTTTAGCTGCGATAGAAAACGTAAATCAGTTCGAAGTCACAAAAATAAACAATAAAGTTAAAACTCATTAAGCAATACTTATTCCCCTTTTGAGTTCCGCAGCTTTTTCAGCTGCCTTCGTTGCTTCCCTAGCGTCATGAGTATCTTTTTCGCACTTCTTTATAATCTCATGGGCCATCCCTCGACCGCCATTTTCCCAGATGTCAGTGAAAAATTTTCCGCCTACTAAGCTTGCTTCGGCCAAGGGGTCCTTCGTATCGTCAACCGATAAAGCAACTTCGGCTTGGGCCAAAGTTTTTACATGATCGCAACCTGACTTCTCCAAAATAGATGCAATTCCCCTCGCGCCAGAAAAGGCACAGACGTCCCCACGGTCATTCAAAATCTCCTCAAAGGCTTCGGCCTCGCTGCTGATCCATTCAATTGGGCCTTCGGGATCGCCCCGTACGAAGTTGTCTTCACTTGAATATGCGCCAACATTGGCGAAGCTAGTTTTTATCTTTCTCACGCATTCTACAGATTTTTCATAACATCTTTCTTTTGAGGAGCAAAGTTCTACAACTGTTTTTCCCAATAATTTTTCCAATAATCACTGGCGTCTCGGTCAGCTTCGGCAATAGCACATTTCAATTTAGCTTCGGCTAGTTGCTTTTGAAGGTTTTCGATCTCGCTCCTTTGGATTTCAGATTGGATCTTGTAGTTAGCTTCATCCCCCTTTACCTTACCCACCAGAGTAAGTAGAATTTTATCTTTTTCCAAAGCTTTGTTCCTCAGCTTAATAACCTCTGTTCGAAGATTGTTGAGAGCAATAGTGCAACTCTCGTCTTCGGCATTCTTTTGCGCCCTTAAGGCGTTGCTAAGTATTAAACCCTATATGAAAAGAATGAATGAGTTAATATAAGAGCAAAAGAATAATTCAGAATTTGTAAACTTCCAAATATACAATTTTGTACCTTCAGACGGTTATATGCGAGGCTATCTGCAAGATCGTCCTTCGTCATGGCGCAGAGGCTAGCTTCGAGCTTCGGGAACCCCGTGCTTCTGGCCATCTCCCGGCAGACAGATAATTCTTTGTTGTCTGGGAGACAGTATAAGAAGTCATCTTCGTCTGTGTGGGGGACAGATATCCCCCGGGTCCACTAGAAGGATAAAAGACCTCACGAAAGGCCCAAGGGCCCAATAACCCGTGAGGTCACTCCTTCATGGGCCTGGGGAGGAACGACCAGTGAAGCAGATCGACATAAGGCCAGGTTGGCGCAAACCCGGACGGCCCCACAGCGTTGAGCAAGCGACCGCAACAGAAGATCCGACTTTCCCGCGCTGGAGCCCCGTACGACGGAACCAGGCGAGGATAAGTCGGCAGAATCATAGGAAGATAGACTAAAACGATTCACCATCTTTTAGGTGCACATTGTTATCATATCCACATGTATTGCCTCACGGTCGAATATATAAGGCCTAAGGGCACCCCTTCAGAACGATCGATCCCACTACTCAGCCATCCACCTCAACTCTCTGTGTTCTCACTTTAGAGAGCTACCTTGTAACCCATACACAAAGCATACTCGCCAGGACGTAGGGTGTTACGCATCTCAAAGCGGCCCGGACCTGTAAACATTGTCCATTGTTCTTCGTGCATCTGGCACGAACCATTTAGCTACAGTCGGCGACACCGTCCTACTCCTAAAACACCTTGAGGGGCAACCCCGGGTTTGCGGTCGGACCCAAAACACCGACAGCTGGCGCGCCAGGTAGGGGGTGTGTCGCCGATCTAAGCTAGCTCAATGGCCGTCACCTTCCACCGCAAGATCACCCTCCATCCCGGATCCGTGTTCTACTTTGGAACGATCTCATCCATAGCAGATGAAGAGGGAACTCTACACCGCATCGCCGATCCGCCAAAGAAGAAGTCCACTCCAACACGCTCCGAGAATGTCGGGGTGAGGAAGGAAAAAGCGCAACCTCCAGCGCTCCGAAAAAAGATCACCTTCGGCAAGCCAGGGGCCGAGGGCCCGCTGACCCGAAGAACTCCACTGTCCACTTCCCCGATGAAAGAATGGACGCAAATTGCAAGAAAGAAGGAGGCAAACAAGACCAGGAGGAAGCAAGTTGTTCTTTCCGTTCCTCTGCCCTCAAAGGAGAACGGAAAGAAGATCGCCACGACCGCTGCACCATTCTACCTCGACGTCCTCTTCATCGGGAGAGTGGAGTCGCCTCCCGTCTCCAACGACGAGCCGACCGCGCCCGGAGAAGAACCACCTCAGCGGGAGTCCCGCTAGCGGAGAAACCGGCGCCGAAATATTCGGCGACATCACGAGGCCGGAGAACAGGATCCGGAGCAACCTGTTTCGCGGGACGAGGTCTCGGAGATAGGAGAAACTCCGGAGGAACGCGTCTTCAGAGAACGAAGGAATTCCCGCCGACGTGATCGTCGACGAGCTCAGGAACAAGCCGAGCAAGACGCGAGACAGCGCCGGGAAAATCCACTCTTCGAACGCAACCTAAATCCCGACTTCGCCCGAGCCATGAACACGCCGAGTGAAGTCGGAGGGGTACTAGCTCGGATAGCTGATGGACTCCCTCGGACTCCCGACGCCGAGGGCTATCGACGACTGTTCACCCAGGCAGCCAACCATCTTCTACCGCTCGCTCACCCGCCGAATGATCTACGACACGCCATCAACAGTCGCCGGGACACGCGAAGCTCCATCAACGCTTCGCGTGAACGACGGCATGAGAACGAGATCCGCCGCCGGGAGGAGTACGACAGGGATCATGGCATCCCAGCTCGGAGTCAGGCAACCAGAACCGAGTCAGCGACGGCCTCGACTGGCGGTACTACCCGGGGACGGTCAAGGAACCACAACAACTACTCCCCTCCCTGGGACAGACATCATCCCCGACGATAGGAGGACGCGTGTGGAGTGACAGCCCTTACTCCACGCCTTAGGGCCATTCAGTGGCCCCCTAACTTCAAGGTATCCAATGTCGACAAATATGAACCTAAGCAGGATCCAGGAGGCTGGCTGGCCGTCTACACCACTGCCGCCCGAGCCGCCGGAGCATCCGAGGACGTGATGACTGTGTACTTACCCATTGTCCTCGGGCAAGACGCACTGCAATGGCTGTGACATCTACCTCGACACTGCATCGACGACTGGAGCGACTTCAGTCGACGCTTCACCGCCAACTTTCAGTCCCTCTCCGACAAACCAGCGCAACCATGGGACCTCAAATCCATCAAGCGCCGGGGGGACGAAACTCTCCGGTCGGACCTCAAAAGGTTCCAGACCATGAGAAATCGTATCCCCGAGGTCACGGAGGCGGCCGTGATCGAGGACTTCTACAGAGGATCCAACGACTCGGCCTTCATCCGAGCCATACTGCAGAAAGCGCCGACTACCTCCGAGCAGCTGTTCCGGGAAGCCAACCTCTACATCACCGCCGACGAGCGAGCTCAGGACCTCATCGGGGGAGCGAAGCCCGCACCGGCAGCGCCACGACGCAACGTGAACCAGCAACCCAACAAACGCTGGGAGAAAAGACCTCGCGAAGAGGTGCACGCCGCCGGACCACCTGTCTCTCGCACCCGGGGAGGACCTCGCGGAGGCGAGCGCACGCTGGACGACATCCTCGACGCCCAGTGCCCGTACCACAAGGACATGCGCCACACCCTGCGGAACTGCAGGGACTTCAAGCACTCCATCGGACACGGCCGACCTTTCCAACCTCTACCTCCTCCTCCGCTGCGGGGAGGACCAGAAGAACCATGACAACCCCAACAGCAGGAGGAGGGGGAAGGAGGAGCCTTCCCACGCGTTGACCGGGAGGTCAATGTCATCTTCGGCGGACACGGATCGCAGGAGAACAGAAGACAACAAAAGCTCAACGATCGCCAGATATTGGTGGCGACCACCGGTCCTCCCGCTCCGTACCGGTGGTCGGAGCACCCGATCACCTTCACTCGGGCAGATCAATGGCTCAACTTCGACCACCCAGGCAAATACCCGCTCCTCGTCGATCCGGTGATTCGAGAGAGCAGGGTGAAGAAGGTATTAGTGGACGGGGGGAGCAGCATCAACGTCACCTTCCCCCGGACACTCCAAGGCTTGGGAGTTCACCTCAAAGAGCTCCGCGAGTCAGACACGCCTTTCTTCGGCATCGTGCCGACTGAAGGGGAATACCCGCTGGGCCACATCTACATGCCCATCACCTTTGGAACTCTGGAGAACTACAGAACCGAGTTCCTGAGGTTCGAGGTGGCAAACTTCGACTGCGGGTACAATGCCATCATCGGGAGGCCAGGATTGGCAAAGTTCATGGCCATCCCGCATTACACGTACATGATATTGAAGATGCCAGGACCACAAGGAATCATAACTGTGTGCGCTGACCTCCAAGGCGCCGCAGAATGTTTCCGAGTGGCCATCCAAGGGGCCCTCACCATCAAACCGTCGGCGACTTCTTCAGCGCAGGCGAACTCTAAGCCTGAGGAAGACCTTACAGCACCAACGAACGAAGCTCAAGCCGCGACCTCTATGTGGCCGACTGAAGAAACTAAAAGGATCAACCTGGGATTTGCTGATGAACGCAAGACTGCCATCATCAGCTCCAGCCTGGACGATAAATAGGAAGGCGCGCTCGTCCGGTTTCTGCAAGACAACCGAGACGTATTTGCATGGCAACCTGCGGATATGCCGGGAGTCCCGAGAGAACTGGCCGAGCACAAACTGAAGGTCTACCCCCAGGCAAGGCCGATCCAGCAAAAACTACGTCGCTTCACGCCCGACAAAAGAGAGGCCATTCGCGCTGAGTTGGCTCGCTTGGTCGCGGCTGGGTTTATTAGAGAGGTGTTACATCCCGAGTGGTTAGCCAACCCTGTTCTTGTACTCAAAAAGAATAAAGTGGATTGGCGCATGTGCGTCGACTATACAGATCTCAACAAATATTGTCCAAAGGATCCCTTCGGGCTCCCTAGGATAGATCAGGTGGTAGAATCCACCGCCGGATGTTCTGTGCTGTCTTTTCTAGACTGCTATTCCGGATACCATCAGATCAGTTTGGCAAAGGAAGACGAGGAAAAAACAGCGTTCATCACTCCATTCGGTGCTTTCTGCTATACCTCCATGCCGTTTGGCCTCAAAAATGCTGGAGCGACTTATCAGAGAGCCATTCAAACATGCTTAGTCGATCACTGGGGCAAGCGTGTGGAAGCCTACGTGGATGATGTGGTAATCAAAACAGAGAACTCGGAAAACTTCATCGAAGACTTACGGCTCGTTTTCAACAGTCTACGGCGATATCGATGGAAGCTTAATCCCGAAAAATGTGTCTTTGGGGTACCGGCAGGGAAGCTACTCGGATTTATTGTCAGCCACCGGGGAATTGAAGCTAATCTGGATAAGATTGAAGCTATCATGAAAATGGAAGCTCCACGATCACAAAAGAAGGTTCAGCGACTTACCGGATGTATGGCAGCCCTGAGTAGATTTATATCCAGGCTGGGAGAAAAAGGTTTACCATTTTACAAGCTACTCAAGAAAGTGGACAAGTTTCAGTGGACTTCAGAAGCATAGGAAGCCCTAGATGCGCTGAAGAAATTCTTGACAACCCCACCAGTACTGAAACCACCACGGCGAGCCACATCAACTCAACCAGCTGAAGATCTGCTGCTGTATATCTCTTGCACGACTCACGTGGTAAGCACCATGTTGGTAGTCGAGCGAGCAGAAGAAGGACATGCCTACCCAGTGCAACATCCTATTTATTTCATCAGTGAAGTTCTGGGTCCCTCGAAGAAAAAGTATCCTCAAGTTCAGAAGCTATTATACGCAGTACTTCTAACTGCCCGCAAGCTACGTCACTACTTTGATGACCACAAAGTCATAGTAGTCACTGGTTTTCTGATAGGGTACATCCTTCACAACAAGGAAGCCATTGGCCGAATAGCCAAGTGGGCCTGCGAACTGGGATCTCATGACATCGAATTTCGACCTCGCACTGCCATTAAAACCCAAGCATTGGTTGACTTCGTATCAGAATGGACTGAACAACAAGTACCAGAGAACCCAGAAACTACAGAAGTATGGCGGATGTATTTTGATGGCTCGCTGAAACTGCAGGGAGTAGGCGCGGGAATTCTCTTCATCGCACCTGGAGGCGAGCACCTCAAATATGCCCTCCAGTTGTTATTTCTAGCCTCCAACAATGCAGCCGAGTATGAAGCTCTAATCCATGGACTAAACATCGCCATATCATTAGGCATCAAGAGACTAATGGTATACGGAGATTCTTTGGTAGTCATAAGCCAGATAAACAAAGAATGGGACTGTTCGAATGATTCAATGGTAAAATACTGCACTGCCGTCCGAAAACTAGAATATAAATTTGAAGGCCTGGAATTTCATCATGTAGAAAGAGATTGAAACACGGCAGCCGATGTATTGTCCAAGCTAGGATCCAGTCGAACTCAGGTCCCACCCGGAGTCTTTGTACAAGAAATACCACAACCAAGCATCTCAATGGATCAGGCAGAAGAGTGTAATATCGTGAATCAACCAGAGTCAGGCTCTGATGACTGGAGAAGGACGATCATCAGATATATCAAGAATGAAGAGGAACCAGACGATAAAAATGCAGCCGAGCGCATCGCTAGACAGTCAGCTCACTACACACTCATTGGGGAGACACTATACAGAAGGGGCGCATCAGGCATCTTCATGAAATGCATTCTATCGTCTGTTGGGAAGCGACTTCTAGACGAGGTCCATGCTGGACAATGTGGAATACACGCAGCGTCCAAGACACTAGTCGGGAAAGTCTTCAGGTCAGGATTCTATTGGCCAACAGCGAAAAGTGATGCAGCCGAGTTAGTTCGGAGGTGCGAAGCTTGCCAGTACTTGTCAAAGCAACAACATCTACTAGCACAGCAATTGCAGACCATACCGGTGACTTGGCCCTTTGCATGCTGGGGGCTAGATATGATTGGACCTTTCAAGAAAGCTCAAGGAGGATACACTCATGTACTGGTAGCAATCGACAAATTCACTAAATGGATAGAGTTCAAACCCATTGCTTCTTTGACCTCAGCTAAAGCCGTGGAATTCATACAAGACATAATATTCAGGTTCGGAATACCGAACAGTATCATAACCGACCTGGGATCCAACTTCACAAGTTCAGAGTTCTTTGATTTCTGCGAGCAAAAAAGCATTCTGGTCAAGTATGCTTCGGTAGCACACTCGAGAGCCAACGGGCAGGTTGAACGAGCTAACGGGATGATATTGGAGGCACTCAGGAAAAAGGTTTTCGATAAAAATGAAAAGTTTGCAGGAAAGTGGATAAGGGAATTGCCCTACGTCGTTTGGAGCCTAAGAACCCAACCTAGCCAAGCTCTACATGGAAACACTCCTTTCTTCATGGTCTATGGGTCAGAGGCAGTACTGCCTGCTGATCTCAAGTTTGGGGCGCCAAGGTTGATCTTTGAAAGCATAGCAGAGGCCGAAGCAACCAGGCTGGAAGATGTCGATGTACTCGAAGAAGAGCGGCTGAACGCAGTAATTCAATCGGCACGGTACCAGCAGACTCTGAGACGCTATCACGACAAGGCCGTGCGACAACGATCCTTCTCAGTAGGAGATCTCGTCCTCCGCCGAATTCTAACAGGGGAGGGACGACACAAGTTATCGCCCATATGGGAAGGACCGTTCATAGTAGCAGAAGTCACTCGGCCGGGATCATATCGTCTCACTCAAATGGACGGCACAGAAATTGGGAACTCCTAGAATATAGAACACCTCAGGAAGTTTTATCCTTAGCTGTATTTCAAAAGCTATCGGGACGACGATGTACTCTGTAAAACGGGAAATACGTCATCAATAAAAAGGGCTTCAAAGATACTCAGTTTGTTCATGATTGACTTGCATTCTTACTTAACTCGGGGTGACCACTATGCCCTGCTAACGGAGCAATTGGCTTAAGTCGGCAACGACTTAAGGCGGTGCAACATGCTCACGCTTACTTAACCTGGGGTGACCACTATGCCCTGCTAATGGAGCAATCGGCTTAAGTCGGCAACGACTTAAGGCGGTGCAACATGCTCGCGCTTACTTAACTCGGGGTGACCACTATGCCCTGCTAACGGAGCAATCGGCTTAAGTCGGCAACGACTTAAGACGGTGCAACATGCTCACGCTTACTTAACTTGGGGTGACCACTATGCCCTGCTAACGGAGCAATCGGCTTAAGTCGGCAACGACTTGAGGCGGTGCAACATGCTCGCGCTTACTTAGCTCAGGGTGACCACTATGCCCTACTAACAAAAGCAATCGATTTAAGTTAGTAACGACTTAAGGCGATCTCGCATGCTTACGATTACTCATATCGGGGTGACTTCTATACCCCGTAAACAAGTTTCAAAACCATCACTCAGCATTTTACTACTGCAAATTTATGTACTGTTGAATTCTAAAACAATAGGAGAGTAGCAATATCATTCAAATGCCGAACTGGTGTCCTCTAGCAAACATCCGACCATGCTAACTGCGCGCTCAAAGCACACAAAATATTTCTCTATTTTGCAATATCTTTCTCAGGAGCAACCGACGAAGAAGGATGACTTGAGGAATCAGGAGCAGCGTTCACATCAGCCCTTATGTCTTCAGGAACAACCACACCGGGTCTCCCTCATCAAGATTCGCCCCGCGCGAATGGCTTTATCCATGGCTCTATCGCGCTAGGCCCTCAGAGTAATGGAAGTTTCTTCAGCAACTTTGGCAGCCAATTGAGCAGTCTCTAGCTCCTGGGCGATGGATTTGTTGAAAGCACGGAGTTCTTTGATAGCAGCATCCTTAGCCGATATCAACTGCCTGAGACGGATCACATCATCCGTGGATTCCTGCAGCTTACAACGATGATTGTCTAACTCCTCCATGGTAAAGCGATGGCTTCTCTCCAGGATGGTCAACGAGTTGCTAGAATCACGATACAGTCTGTCAAGATTGTCGCGAGAAGCGACAAGGGCACTTTTTTCTTCCTGCAAACAAGAATCAACTCCTTCAAATATCAAGCGAGCAATAAGAACACAGCAATACAAGGCACAATTTCATAAGTCACCTTTTCAGAATCAAGCTGAGCGCGAAGAGTAGAGTCCAGCGTCTTAGCGTCATTTAGAGCAGGAGAGACCTGGGCCAGCTCAGTCTGGCTTTGAGAATACTTTTCCTCAAAATCAGAACACCGCTGGACCAGTTCAGCCTGACCTTGAGAATGTTTTTCTTCAAGAATGGAAATCTGCCGAGCCATATCTAGCAAGAGACAATCAAGCAAAAAGAGTTGAAATGTAAAACAGTTCAATAAGATAGACAAAGAGAAGCAAAATAGTACTAACCAGCATTCGTCGCCTCCAAATCAGAGACACGATGTTGGAGCAACACCGGATTCCAACGTGCCAGAGATGAAGCTCCTTCTGGAACAGAAGCACCTTGCAACCTCAGCTGACTAGCCATCCCGTCCACCAATGCCTGATAGGGAGAATAGATGAGTGTGTTGATAGCAGTTCGTATGGTGTAAAAGTCAGGCCAGAATATATCACAGTACCTGGAGATTGGAGAAGAACGAAGGGACTCCCAAATCGTGAGAGATCAATTGATGACCTGGCATAAGGTCGCCACCCGAAGCAGCTTGCAATGAACCAGCAGGGACCAACTCGGCACCATCAACAGAGCCCAAAGATTGGTCAGCGAGAACGCTAGCCTCTAAAGCGACTCCCTGGCCCAAAGCTTGGGCTACCACCATGCAACCGGAGCGTGGAGAAGATCCTGTGTGAACATCCATGGAAGTACAAGAGGGAGACCCCGCTCGGACACCCTCGGGGGCTGGGCTATAGTTTGCGCTACCCACTTGAGCCGGATCATCTCCGGCAGTACCCTCGGGGGCTGAGCAGTGGCTCGCGTCTCCCACCCGAGCCGAATCATCCCCGGCAACATCCTCGGGGGCTGGGCAAGTGTCAACACCATCCTTGAGGACCAAGTTCCCTGCGGTAGCCGCCTCTAAGGCTGAGGGTCCCTCAATTACTTCCATGGGAGCAAGACGATCCAAGTCAGTTTCCTGACCCTCAAGACCGCACTCTAAGGTCGATGAGGCGCGGGACGCTGCCCGGGACGATCCCAACCCGGCGTCGAGCACATCAGCACAAACCTCCATCACACCATCATCCGCTGGCTCTGATAACAGGTCTTCTGGAACCATATCTTCAAGAGTCTGATCAAAGTTTGCCAGGGACAATTCTTGTAGACCAATGAGGGCAGACAAAGCAGGAGAAGGAACTCCACTACTTTCCCCACTGGCGACATACTGCCGACTGTTCTTCTGAGTCAAAGGGACCTCATCTTCTTCCTCCTCGTCGTTTTCATCAGCAACACAGACAACACACCCATTGGGGTCAGCGGCAGGTGGAGCACACCCATTGGGGTCAGCAGCAGGTGGAGCACCCCCATTGGGGTCAGCGTCAGTAAATTCAGGAACAGGCACTTCTTCAGCAGCAGGAACCGAAGGACCAACATCTCGATCCAAACTAGATACTCGCCGGAGACGTCTCTTTTTCTTTTTCTGCTCATCAGCAGGAGGATCAAGTTGATTGGCTCGGGAAGGGCGTCTTGGGCGAACACTGACAGGCTTCTGAATATCCCAGGTTATACCAGCTTCTGGGAGAGGCGCCACCACCAATGTCCCAGCAGGAGCAGCATCAGAAGAGTCCTCAGCCAGCATATCGAGCATAGCACTTATCTCTGCATCACTAGGATCCAAAGGCACCTCAAAGTGGACCTGTCGTTCATCATCAGGAATTTCCCCGAGCGAGGCAACTAAGGCGCTAACTTCTTCAGCAGAGGGTCGCACTCTAAGGCCCAAACTGCCATCAGCGACAGGTGGATTCGACACAAAAAGAGTGAAGGCCTTGGGAGGAGGTAGGTTCCAGGCTGAGTATGCCACTAGGGCACCAACATTTGATACCTTGCCTCTAAGAATCATCTCAAGTCGATTCACCAAGTCTACAGAGGGAATCCTTCTATTGGTAACCCGAGTCGAGTCAGCTAGGCCTCTGTACAGATAAGACGGGTCAGCCCTATCCTTCAACGGCTGAATGTTCTTGAAAACAAAATCAGCAACCACAGCCTCTGCAGTCAGACCCCTCTCCTTCAGCAGTCCAACTTCAGCTAGCAAAGCCCCAGCCTCAGCCACCTTCTGATCTGTGGGGGACTCGGTCCAACTCAGGGTACGAACGTCCGGCTGTCTCCCCGACCGTGGGGGAGAGAATTTCCGTGGTTCTCAATGATAAACCACTCCAAGCGCCATCCCTTAATACTGTCCTTGAGAGGGATTTCAAGATAATCAGACTTCCTCCCACGGCGCATCTCTAAACTAGCACCCCCAACCAGCTGATGCTACCCCCCAGCCATTCCAGGGCAACAGTGATACAGATACTTCCACAGTCCAAAATGTGGCAGGACGCCAAGAAAAGCCTCGCACAAATGAACGTAAATGGAAATTTGCAGAATAGAATTGGGATTCAGATGGGTCAAGTTAAGGCGATAGAAATCAAGGAGGCCGCGGAAAAAGGGAGAAATGGGGAGAGCGAGACCGCGGAGAAGAAAAGGAACGTAAATCACGGATTCATGGGTATCCTCTGTCGGGACAGTGACCCCATGACAAATCCGCCAAGAACAAAGCTCCCTCGGGGGAAGGGCCCCGATGGACACGAGGTGGAGAAGGTCAGGCTCGGAGACAACAGACATATGGTTACCTGCGAAAGGCAACTGGCTGTTGGGGTCAATGGGGGGAATCACCGCAGCGGATGAACTCGAGGCCTTTCTCTTGGGCGCCATCTCAACTCTATTGGCGAACAGAGCGAGAGTCGAATTGCAGAGAGGATCTGGAGGCAGGAAAGCAAGAACTAGGGCACGAAAAGCAGAGGCGGCTGAAAGCGCAGTATATGCGGGATATTCCCGAGTCAGATACTGTCTCCAAAAGCGCCCAGTCAGCACCCGGCAGTTACTTCTAAAACACCGGCGTGCCACGTCGTCACCCGCCGGCTACTTCTAAAACCCCGGTGTGCCACATCGTCACTCAGCTATTATCCTCAAAGTGGCCGACACGGCCCGTTTTAACTCGGCTGTTATTTCTAAGACGCTGACGTTATCACCAGTCGCTCGGCATTTATCTCTAAAGCGCCGATGATGTCTTCAGTCGCTCGGCGGCTATTTTTAAAACACCAACGTTATCACCAGTCGCTCGGCATTTATCTCTAAAGTACCGACGATGTCTTCAGTCGCTCGGCGGTTACCTCTAAAGCGCCAACGATGTCTCCAGTCGCTCGGCGGCTATCTCTAAAGCGCCGACGATGTCTTCAGTCGCTTGGCAGCTATCTCTAAAGCGCCGACGATGTCCTCAGTCGCTCGGCGGTTATCTCTAAAAAACGCTGGCGTTGTCACATGTCACTCGGCTGTCACATCTAAGAGCGCCGACATGGTCAACAGTTATTCCGACGCTGACATGGTTTTGTCATCACTCGAACTCTATTTCAAATGCGTACATATCGACAATAATAGCTTGGCCATCACCCCTGAAGCGGTGATATGATGCCCGAGTTATTTAGTTACTATTCCGAATGAATCAACTTCACAAATAAGAGATCGACTTACTACGAAGCAAAGTAATTGGTACAGGAGGAGACAAAGTCATTCTTCATTAAGGGAACTAACACTACTTACAAATCAACTCATTATGAGTTGATACTTCCCTACTTCTACTACTACTACTACTACTACTACGCTACACTATACTACTCTACACTACTAATACTACTACATTATTTCACTATACTACTTCTAATCTATACTAATATCTAAAAACCAGTGGCATCTAGCCACTGGCCTTGTTGCTGCCCTTGCTGCTGCCGCCGCCGCCGCTGCCCCTGCTGCTGCCGCCGTCGCCGCCCCTGCCGCCGCCGTCACCGTCGTTGCCGCCGTCGCCTCCGACGTCGTCGTCGTCGTCGTCGTCACCTTCGCCGTCCTCCTCGGGCGAGTCCTCCTCGTCCGAGGAGTACTCCGACTCATCCGAGCCCTCGAGCCCAGAGCGCTCGACGGCCCGGATGTAAGTCCAGACCTCTGCGACAATCCCCTGAGAGTCGTCCGAGTCATCGGACGACGCTGGGGGAGAGACGGGAGCTGGAGACCCCTCGGACTCAGAGGAGAACTCCTCCTCTGAGTATTCCGAGTCGCCAAAGTCCTCTGATGGAGGAGTCGGCTCGCGCTTGCGTTTGTTGTTCTTGCCCATGGTGGAAATGCAAGGAGAGGAAGAAAGCAAGCAGCGGAGAACAGTAAGAGATGTGAAAAAACCAGAGAGGCAAAGGCACTATTTATAGAAGAAGAAGGCAACCGCTCACCTCCAACCACGGTCACTGAACAGTCGCGAAGCATTCAATACACACTTCAACCCGTCTGAAGACACGTCAGGCGGCTGACGCCGTTTCACGCAATGCAACACCCATTGGGACTCCAGTCAACAGCGCGGATGATATGATTACGCCCGCCGTCACATCACATTACTACTCAGAAGCAGCCGGCTAAAACACTTAGCGTACCAAGCCGTCCCTTGCCCACACCCATTGGGGGGGACGCCCAGGAATTATCAGTATATTTTTCAAAACTGTCACAACCGTGCAGGGCATGCAATGAATACCTCAAGACAAAAATGAGATATCAGTAAGGATCAAAGGAAAGCCAAATATAGCCGGTGAAGTACAAAATCTGACCGACAGAAGCGATGTGAAGACTAGCCAGGGAACGTCCATCAAATGTCCAATCAGTCGCAGAGCAAATAAATTGCACCACCTAGCAAGATATGGGCGGATCACGAACTCGGCTACAAAAGACAAAATACATGCTGACTTCTGAAGCATAATATTGATGACATAATGCTGACCTCTAAAGCATAATATGGATGACATAATGCCGACTTCTAAGGCACCCGAAAAAAGAAAAGATGACCCTCAGCAAAAAGACACGAAATGAAGACCTTCGAATGGATTATCTTCAAAAATCCACTCGAAGCTCGGGGGCTACACCCATTGGGTGCACCTCCGGTGCACCCAATGAATCACCATTTCAAGAGAAGACAACACCAATTTTTAAGGCATAAGGCAAGATTGAAGGCAAGATTGACCCTCAACCAAAGTGCAAGTGGAAAATAAAAATAATCTCTGATGAAGACCTTCGAGAGGATTATTTTCCAAAATCCACTCGAAGCTCGGGGGCTACACCCATTGGGTGCACCTCCGGTGCACCCAATGAAGTTCAGGGTCCTACAAAATGAAATGCCGACCTCTAAGGCACAAGCATGAAACAAGGCTCCAGTTTACGAGTGATCAAAGCAGAAGGAGATAGTAAAAAATCATTTTTACCAGACTGCTTGGAAAGCATTTCTTATCATAAACAAAGATCGTAAGCTAGACCTAGGATCTTTGGGCTGATTATCTCAAAATCAGCCCGAAGATCGGGGGCTTGTGGGGGACAGATATCCCCCGGGTCCACTAGAAGGATGAAAGACCTCACGAAAGGCCCAAGGGCCCAATAACCCATGAGGTCACTCCTTCATGGGCCTGGGGAGGAACGACCAGTGAAGCAGATCGACATAAGGCCGGGTTGGCGCAAACCCGGACGGCCCCACAGCGTTGAGCAAGCGACCGCAACAGAAGATCCGACTTTCCCGTGCTGGAGCCCCGTACGACGGAACCAAGCGAGGATAAGTCGGCAGAATCATAGGAAGATAGTCTAAAACGGTTCACCATCTTTTACGTGCACATTGTTATCATATCCACATGTATTGCCTCACGCTCGAATATATAAGGCCTAGGGGGCACCCCTTCAGAACGATCGATCCCACTACTCAGCCATCCACCTCAACTCTCTGCGTTCTCACTTTAGAGAGCTACCTTGTAACCCATACACAAAGCATACTCGCCAGGACGTAGGGTGTTACGCATCTCAAAGCGGCCCGAACCTATAAACACTGTCCATTATTCTTCGTGCATCTGGCACGAACCATTTAGCTACAGTCGGCGACACCGTCCTACTCCTAAAACACCTTGAGGGGCAACCCCGGGTGTGCGGTCGGACCCAAAACACTGACAATCTGTGCCATTGAACACTAAGGCCCCCTTCGGATACTTCAGTTCTTGGGCATAGTGTTTAGCTTCAAAAATCTCTTCTTCAGACAATCTTTTTCCCGAAGCATGTCGTATAATATAATCAAGAATTTTGGAAGGTGTTTCGGGAGTAGGAGTGGTAGCTTCTTCAGGCAGAATTTGTTCTACAACTTCTTTTTTTGTTGCCTTTTCTCCAGTTTCCAGGGATTTCTCCTTGGCGGGCTCTGAAGGCCCAGCTTTGGTCTCGGCCTGGCTCTTTGTAGCTTCGGCTTCGGTCAACTTTGTCTCAGTCTGCGCTTGTGAAGCCTCGGCTGATTTCCCTGGAGTAGAACTTGAAGTTTTTATCGTCTCCAGCACATCCAGTACACTGGCCATCCTTTTCCTCTTGGGGGTCGATGTAAGACCTTTTTGTGCTTTCGGCACTGTCACTTCTGTCGAAGGGCTTAGAACTTCTAATATTTTTGTCCCTTCAACTCTTGTTTCTTCAATATTAACCACCTTTGGCTCAGCTAATTTGGCTGAGGGTGCCTTCGGCACTCCAGCCGGCTCTTCAATCTTTTGCGTGGGGAGAGCAGGTTCTTTCGCTTCAGTAGCCGAAGAGGTCTCACCACCAAATTCAGGCACTATGGCCGGTTCAATATAGCGCGGTCGGTGAGTAAGAACCTTCACCTTTTTCCTCTTTGGCGCGGGCTCGCTTGGAGCAGCTGAAGCAACATCCTTCCCAGAAGTTGCAATTTTTCTCTTCTGCCCCCGTGGCGGGTAGCGGTAGTCAGGGTACATAAATCCAATAGCATCAAAAACTCTATTTAGCCTCTTCTTTTTTTGGCTCCCGAAGGCCGTGGATAGTGAGTTATCTTCAGATTTCGAGTAGACTCCAAGTAGTTCATCACTAGTGTTTTCAACACACTTCAGCCAGTCATCATCTGGTTCGATAAATTGGTCTCTAAACCTGAAGGTATATTTCAATCGAACCAAACCACCTTTGTTAGGGTTGCTGATGGTCTCTTTTGACATCTCACAGTTGTCTACCAATGGCCATATCCTGTAGGCCACATGTTCTTGGACTAAATCTCGTGTCCCGATGAAAGAGCAAACTATGCCGAAGGCCCTTCGACATTCTTCGACTGCTTCATCAATTTCTACCTTCGGTTTCCGAAGGCCGAAGCGGGACCAAATGGGGCGCATAATAATCTCTGTAATATCTTCTCTTGCCTTTAAATCATTCTTCACATAGAACCATTCTTTCATCCAGTCTCCGGGCCATCTTTTCTGAAATGTTGGCACTGGGCAGCTTGAGCTAGAGCGAGCAACAAAGCTATAGCAACCAAAATTGTTATGATACTGTTCCTTACCCCACGGCTTCGTCTCACATAAAAGTTCGTGCATGCTGCAGAAACATTTTGCACTTGGCTCCAAACCTTGACTCCTCACGGCCCAGACGAAGATCCCCATTCTGATAATTGCTTCGGGAGTAATCTGGTGAAGGAAAATCTCATATATCTTTAAAACTTCAACAACAAATCTGCTTAAGGGGAACCGAAGCCCAGCCTTGAAGAAGCTTCGGTAGATTACGACTTCAATCTCTTCAGGAACAGGAACAGTCCTGTCTCCGTTGTCAGCCCTCACAATAGATATGTCTCAAAAATACCTTCCTCTCATGTTATCAAGATGACTCTGTCTGATAGACGATTTCCCGAAGACTGAGTGACTTGGCCGCCAGGGCCGATCTTCGGAGTCTTCGCCCCCACTTTCCGCATCATAACTATCGCTGTCATCGGTATCTTCAGATAAGCCTTCTAGAATTTCTTTTGTAATATTTTCTGTATTTGTCTTTGCAATTGACTCAATGAATCCAACAGTCTTTTCCTCAAGAAGCTTCTCCTCTTCGGTTAGCTTCGCTTCAGCAACTGTTTTCTTGTCTTGAGACATCTTATCTTCGAAACTGACAAAAATATGTCCTTAAATCCGAAGCTTAGAAAATTTAAGAAACTAAGCAACTGTTGGAAAGCAAGAGCTAAGAAATCAAGCAAAGCAAAGCAGGCGTACTAAATGTGCTCGGGGTGAGTTCTTATTTATACGCCCAGCGCGCTCCAAGTTGGAGGGCCCCGTCTGTCATTGACTGTTGCTATTCTAGCAAAGGGAAGGTGTTTTTTTGGACCTTCGGCTTAGGGCCTTCGTCCATATCGCAATCTGAATTTGTTATTCTAGCAAATTAACCTTGCGAGGGGCTACTGTTGGGGGCCTTCGTCTTTCGAAGGTCCTCAAAAACATGATTTAACAATGTTTCTGGAGTATAATACATGAACAGGTACCTTCGGACTCGGATCAGAACCACAATGTGAAGAAGTACAAAGAATACGAAGGTTGGTGCAGAGCCGAAGCTGTGCGCAGGGGAGCTTCGGCATGATAGCAGAAAGGGGAACCGACTTAAAAGGGAAAAGGCTATTTAGACCTCGATGGATTACTATAGAGTCATTAGCAAATGTAAAGGGCATGAGTGTAATTATACATGGGCTGCGTCCCGTGCCTATAAATAGATGAACAGTGCTCCCGTACTGTTCAGGCTGACTTGGCATTTGCTTTGGCGTCACGCTTGTACCCTTACCTTCTTTCAAGCCGAAGGTACATTTGTAACTTAATATCATTTCTATTTTTCCATAATAACAAAATAGAAATGAGCTGATAACAATACATAATTGTTCTTGTTATCTCATATATTTCATATGATTCTCTTTTTATTATTGTACGTTGCACTGATGAAGGTATGTCCTTCATAACCTTCGTCCGAAGATCATTATACCCTAAGGGAAATAATGCCTCGAAGGACGAAGGGCTTTAACGTTTAACATTTTCTGTGTTGCCTTGTTCTTAACTCATAGCTTTTGAGAACAAGTCCCCAACAGAGGGCTCAAGGGAAATTTAGTCCATATTATGAGGTTTCTCTATTTTAGCAACTCGCTTGCCTTCCACATATAAAGGGTTGCAAAATAAGGAACTAGTGCTTGTGCTACTAATGCCATCTCTTGTGTTGAGTTTATCCATAGGAAATCTATGTTAAGAGATGGTGCTTGTTTTAAATTGGATAAACCACAAGCTTAAAGGATACTATTCAACTAAAGTAAGATGAAGTTGATAAGAGGCCAAGGTATGAAAACTTCCTCTCCTTCAGTTGTTTTAGCATTCTATCCTTAGTGGGATGTACCATAGTATAGGTTAAATTACTTGCAATATAAAATTTTCAATAGTGCATATAACTTTGACATCAACTATATGTGTGCACTAATTTAAAGGAATTTAGTCTATCCTTTTGGCTTTCAAGAATGATGATTCATTTGCCATCCACATATAAGGATCATCATTTGTGAAACCCTCCCTTGTGATTTTAATGCTCTCTTTTCTAAGTGTTTCAACAAGGTCCTTCCAAGTGCTTTCAAGATGGATTCAAAATCTACAAATATAAGAGTCTTGGTTCTTTCAATCATTGAGTTTCAATGGGTCTCATATCAAGTATAATTGAACCAAGCAAAGATGAATAAAGTTCAAGATCACTTGGTTGGATGAAATCATAAAAGAAAAGAAAGCACAGTGAATCAAGAAGGAAGTTGAACTATCCTATAAACCAAATAATGAAGAAGTAGTGATATAATCATATAATATCCTTCATTATGAGGTTTGAGGTTCATATTAGCATGCTTTATCCTTCAGGATTTCAATTGATATACTTTCAGTTTTTAAACTTTTAATTGGTTTAATTTTCATCATCTATGTAAAGCATTTTATGTTAAACCAAGATATAGTGCAAACATGTTCTTTAACCTCGTATTGTTGATGTGCATAAGTGTACTTTGTATACTCTTGCATGCACAAATTGAGGGAGAGTTTAGCCTATATCTTATGAGACTAATGATTTCTTTCAAGTTCATGTTGTGTAGTCTCACACCTTGGAGAACATCAAATGAGGATGAATGATTCCATAGAAATGAAAATGAGTTTCTCTTGATCGTTTGAAGAGGATAAGTTTCTCTTTGAAATGTCAAGCCTATAAAAAGCTAAGATGGAAATTTATGATTATAATGGAGACCATGTGGTGTAGAACAAAGGTGTGTCACTCCATGAACTATTGTATTACATTTTTGTATCTAGGCTCTTACATGCTAGTGTGTGCATATATATGCAATATCTTAAGTCACCCATAAGGTTGCACTTGTGGTGACGATTAAAGAATCTCTAGATATTTGATTAATACCTCTTGTGGTGATGTCATAAGTTAGTCTTAAGTCATCTTAGTGAGGTATGAGTCAAACATGCTAACTTCTCAAGAATCTTGGCTTAAAATATCGCATATCATGTCTATTAGTATACCTTTTGATTATGAGTAATTCCTTCAATTGGTACAATTTCAAATTTTCATACTTTATTTGTATCAAGGTTCAAATTGTAGAACTTAATCCATGGGCCTCACAAGTCCAAATGCATAAGCTAAACAAGTATTCATCACTTGTATGCATACATTTAGGGAGAAAATGGTCTATAATTTGAATCTTTGAGACTAACTTCATTTTCAAGTCTATTATGTGTGTAGTCTCAAATTATAAAGGAATTTTCGGGCAAAGACAATCGCTTCCACTGCAAATTTTTATGGGTATTAAAGATTCTTTGCTCCAATAAATGTATCTTCTATACATTTCATAAGAGAATGAGTTTCTCTTGTATATGCTACTCCAACGTCATCTAAAATCGGTAAATATGTATCACATCCTTTTGGATTGCAAATGTCTAAAGTAGCATAGCTTATAAATTCTCCTATCTAGAACTTAATTGATTAAATACTGCACATGTTCCATTTGTTGCATGATTATATTCAATTGATACTCCTTTTATGCCAATGGTACTTTAAATTGCAAATCAGTACTCTCAATAGGTATCAATTGAATATGTTGGGGGCCTTCGGCTTCCGAAGGTCCTCAAAAACATGATTTAACAATGTTTCTGGAGTATGATACATGAACAGGTACCTTCGGACTTAGGTCATAACCACAATATGAAGAAGCACAAAGAATACGAAGGATGGCGCAGAGCCGAAGCTATGCGCAGGGGAGCTTCGGCGTGACAGTAGAAAAGGAAACCGACTTAAAGGGGAAAAAGACTATTTAGGCCTCGATGGATTACTATAGAATTATTAGCAAATGTAAAGGGCATGGGTGTAATTTTACATGGGCTGTGTCTCGTGCCTATAAATAGATGAACAGTGCTCTCGTACTGTTCACGCTGACTTGGCATTTGCTTTTGTGTCGCGCTTGTACTTTTGCCTTCTTTCAAGCCGAAGGTATATTTGTAATTTGTTATCATTTCTATTTTTCCATAATAATAAAAAATAGAAATGAGTTAATGAAGATATTTAAGTGTTTATGTTATTATTCATACTTTGTATGAATCCTTCTTCATTATTTGTTGTAATTATGAAGGTATGTCCTTCATAACCTTTGTCCAAGACTCATTATATCCCGAGGGAAGTAATGTTTCGAAGGACGAAGGACTTTAACGTTTAACAAATTTTGTGTTGCCTTGTTCTTAATTCATAGCATTTAAGGACAAGTCCCCAACATTGGCGCCCACCTCCGGTGAACCCTTTTCGACCACCTTCGGCAAGCATCGACCTTCGTCATGCCGCCAAAGAAAGCTTCAGCGACAGGGACTGCCGCTCTGCAGCCGCTAGACCCGAACCAGGAGACCCTTTCTCTTCGAGAGGCCTGAAGCCAGAAGAGGAAAGCCACCAGTCCAACACCCCAAGAGGATGAGCTGGACCAAGAGATCAGGAATATGGAGATGCTTCATCAGCAAGTGCAGAAGAAGAAGGAAAAAATGGCTCGGCTAGCTGACTTACAAAGGCAGATTGACGAAGCCACTGAAGAAGTACGTCATCTTACTCAAGATGAGCAAAACCGAAGGCCCCAACACAGAGAGCTTCACCAAGAGGGCTTCTTCAACGAGGATGATTGGTATGAGGATTTCCATCATGAAAATTTTGCTTTTGATGATGCTTCTCCTCTGTTAGCAGAATTGCAGGCAACACCTTGGCCCCCGTCTTACAAGCCACACCAGCTCCCCATGTAGGACGGACACTCAGATCCGAAGCAATTTCTGATGAGCTACGAAGCTACCATATCTTCATATGGTGGCAATACTGCAGTCATGGCGAAATCCTTCGTCATGGCAGTCAAGAATGTTGCACAAACCTGGTACTCCTCTCTTCGGCCAGGAACAATCACATCATGGCAGAAACTGAAGGACATGCTGATCACCAGTTTCCAAGGGTTTCAGACGAAGCCGGTTACTGCTCAAGCTTTGTTCTAGTGCACGCAAGATCACGAAGAATACCTCTAGGTGTATGTCCGAAGGTTCTTGCGTCTGAGAGCACAAGCGCCAACAGTGCCCAATGAAATTGTCATTGAGGCCATGATCAAGGGGCTTCGGCCAGGACCTGTGGCCCAATACTTCGCCAGGAAGCCACCTCAGACCCTGGAGAAATTGCTTCAGAAGATGGATGAATACATCCGCGCTGATAATGACTTTCAGTAAAGAAGGGAGGGAGCTTACAGGTTCTCCAAAATGACCAGGGGCTTCGGAGGAAGAGTCCACCCAAGGCACGTCATATCAATCCACTCTACTCAGAATGACGACAGAGGAGGTCAGCAGCAGAGGCCGCAATATTCCTCTCAGGCTTCGAGGCAGCAACAAAGCTATCCTCGGCCTCCAGCTCCAATGGGCAGAGGCGCCAGGGGCTTCGGTGGAAGATTTGGGGATCAGCCCAGGAAAATTTATTGCCTATTTTGCGGTGAGGACAAAGGCCATACTACAAGGATGTGCCATGTCACCATCTAGAAACAGAAGGAGATAGCAGAAGCTGCAGCTTAACAGAACCAGCCGAAGCAAGTTATGCATACTGCTTCGTATCATTCACCGTACATACCAGAGTACGTGGGTAACCATCCTGCAGTTTCTGTTGCTTCGGCAAGCCTATCTCAGGCATCTTGGCAACAACCTCCACCTCCACCACCAATGCAACCCGCATATCCCCAAGGCCAGCAGCCAGAAGGGAGCCAGCACACTCAACAGCAGCGAGACCTCAGGGAACAGTCCGAAGCTCGCATAGTCAACAGTACTGTGCCAGAATCGAAGCACATCTACTAGGAGATATCCTACCTCTAAAACAGTTTTTGCATTCGTCATCATTTTCTTTTTTAATAAAGAATAATCATTGAAAGCCTAGTTCTTTTGTTGTTTTCAATCCCTTGTAATAGCTTCGTAATTGTCATGATATAATAAACCTTTTTCACAGACTCACAAAGTTCCAAAAGTTGATGAATCACGAAAATCGTTCTCAAGAGCGTGGGGTTCACAATCATATTACAAGTTGTGCCGAAGCAACAAAAAGTCGTTCTAAGGAACGCAGCGTAAGTTTGACCGAAGCAACAAAAAGTCGTTCCTAAGGGAGCACAGCGTAAGTTTTCTGCTCAAAAGTCGTTCCAAAGGGAATGCAGAGCTTACAGCGAAAAATAAATGCTGATTCCGCCAAAATATAAGGCGAAGAAGCTCCTAAGGGAGGCTTACGGCAAAAAGTCAACGCTGATACCGCCGAAATAGAAGGCGAAGAAGCTCCTAAGGGAGGCTTACAGCGAAAAGTCAGCGCTGATACACCGAAAAATAAGCGGTGAAGCCGAAAAATAAATGGCAAAAAGATTGTGTATTTTACTGTGGGAATGTGTGTGTATTATCGGCACAAATAGCATTTTGCATAGCATAACATCATCTCATCATTCGCATAACATGACATCATACATCATACTGCATCAATGGCACAAGAAGGGGATACAATATTGATCTTCGGAAATTGTTTCGAAGAAGTTGTGGCAAGGCACAAAATAAGTACAGCTTCGTCAACTCTAATATCAAAGAAGATCTATTGCTTACGAAGCATAATATTTTCATGGAATACGGGTATTCTTCACGAAGCATGAAAAGAAGGGAAGGTGTTTTTTCGCCGAAGGCTCAAAAACGGTATGTACGTAAAGTTTCATGCATCGTAAAGAACTGGATTACAAACAGCTTATATATTACATTCAAAACTGTAAAATATTACACACTTTGTTCAGCAAATATTACATCAATATTCCGAATGTTTCTACAACAATAGCTATTCTTCTTTTAAAACTGCTTCTGCAGCTTCGTTTAGTAGTTGAGTCATAGCTTCATCCATAATAGCTTCGGCCATCTTTGTAATTTCATCTTCCTTTTTTGCTTCGGGGTCGGCCAGTGACTCGAAAAGCTCCGGGGGAGGAGATAGTTCAGCTGCGATACAAAACATAAATAAGTTCGAAGTCACAGAAATAAAACATAAAGTCAAAAGCAATTAGGTAATACCTATCCGCCTTTCAAGCTCTGCAGTTTTTTCAGCTGCCTTTGCTGCTTCTCTAGCATCGTGAGTATCTTTTTCACTTTTTTTTATAATTTCGTGAGCCATCATTCGGCCACCATCTTCCCAGATGTCGGTAAAAAAACTTTCCGCCAACTAAGCTTGCCTCGGTCGAGGGGTCTTCTGTATCTTCAATAGAGAACGCGGCTTCGGCTTGGGCCAGAATTTTCACATGTTCGCATCCTGTCTTCTCCAAAATGACCGCAATTCCCCTGGCACCTGAGAAGGCGCAGACATCTCCACGACCACTCAAAACTTCCTCAAAGGCTTCGGCTTCGCCGTTGATCCAGTCGATTGGACCTTCGGGATCGCCCAGTACGAAGTTGTCTTCATTCGAATATGCGCCAATATTGGCGAAGCTGGTTTTTATCCTTTGTACACATGCTACAGATTTTTCATAGCATCTTTCTTTTGAAGAACGAAGCTCCACAACTGTTTTTTCCCAGTAATTTTTCCAGTAGTCACTGGCGTCTCGGTCAGCTTCGGCAATTGCACATTTTAATTTTTCTTCTGCCAGCTGTTTCCGAAGATCTTCAATTTCGCATCTCTGGGCCTCAGCTTGGGCTTTTGAAGTAGCTTCGTCTTCTTTTATCTTGCTCACCAATGAGTTTAATATTTTATCTTTTTCAAGACCTTCGTTCCTTAGCTCAATCACTTCGGAACGAAGGTTATTCAAGGCCATGGTACATCCCTCGTCTTCAGCGCTTTTTTGCGCCCTGAGGGCGTTGCTAAGAATAAGGCCCTGCAAAAGGAGTGCGGTATTAAGTATAAGCAAATGGAAAAATTTTGTTTTTAAGTACAAAAATCTTATTCCCTCACCTTTAAGCTGTTGTATGCTAAGTTGTCGGCCAATTCATCTTTTGATAGCACTGAGAGCCCGTCTTCTAGCGTCGGGAATCCGAAGCTTCTGCCCATCTCCCGGCAGACAGAGATCTCCTTGCTGCCTGGGAGACAATACAAGAAGTCTTCTTCTCCGCTGCCGTTGAATATCAACGCCCCTTTTGGATATTTTATTTTCTGGGCATAATATTGAGCTTCTCGTTTTTCCTCTTCAGATAGCCTTTTGCCCGAAGCATGTCGTACAATATAATCAGGTACTCTGGAAGATGCTTCGGGAGTTGAAGAGAGAGTTTTTTCAGGCAAAATTTGCTTTGTAGCCTCTTTTTTCGCTTCTTCTCCGGTTTCCAAGGATTTCTCCTTGCCGGGCTCTGAAGGCCCAGCTTCGGCCTCGGTCTGGCTCTTTGCAGCTTCGTCTTCGGATGGTTTTGTCTCAATTTGTGTTTTCGACGCTTCGGCAGTTTTCTTCGGAGTGGTGCTTGAAGACTTTATTGTCTCCAGCACATCTAGTACATTGACCATCCTTTTTCTCTTAGGAGTTGCCGTGAGATCTTTTTGTGCCTTCGGCACTGTCATTCCTGCCAAAGGGCTTGTAACTTCTAATATCTTTGTTTTCTCGGCCTCTATTTCTTCGATGTTACCAGCCTTCGGCATCATAGCCGGCTCTACATTCTTCTATGTAAGAGCAGGTCCTTTGGCTTCAGTAGCCGTAGAGGTCTCACCACCAAATTCGGGCACTGAATGAAGCGTGGTCGGTTTGTAAGAACCTTCACCTTTTTCCTCTTTGGCGCAGGCTCACTTAGAGCAACTGAAGCATCACCTTTTCCAGAAGTTGCACTTTTTCTCTTCTGCCCTTTCAGCGGGTAGCGGTAATCAGGGTACATAAACCCAATAGCATCGAAAACTCTATTCAGCCTCTTCTTCTTCCGGCCTCCGAAGGCCGCAAATAACGCGTTATCTTCTTCTTTTGAATATGGTCCAAGCAGTTCGTCGCTTGTAGCTTCGATGCACTTCAGCCAATCATCATCTGGCTCAATAAACTTACCTTCATATCTGAAGGTGTATTTCAACCTAACCAGCCCACCTTCGTCAGACTTGCTGATAGTTTCCTTTGGCATTTCCCATTGCTCTACTAGCGGCCACACTCTGAAGGATATGTGCTCCTGGACTAAATCCCTTGTCCCGATGAAAGAGCAGACTATGCCAAAGGCCTTTTGGCATTCTTCGGCTGCTTCATCAATTTCCACCTTCGATTTCCGAAGGCCGAAGCGCTGCCAGATAGGACGCATGATAATATCTTTAATGTCTTCTCGTGCCTTTAAATCGTTTTTCACGTAAAACCATTCCTTCATCCAGTCCCCAGGCCATCTTTTCCAGAAGGTTGGCACGGGGCAGCTCGAGCCAGAGCGAGCGACGAAGCTATAGCAGCCAAAATTGTTATGATATTGCTCTTTGCCCCAGGGTTTCGTCTCATATAACAGTTCGTGCATACTGCAGAAACTTTTTGCATTTGGCTCCAAGCCCTGGCTCTTCACAGCCCAGACGAAGATTCCCATTCTTATGATTGCTTCGGGAGTAATTTGATGAAGGTAGACCTGATAGATCTTTAAAACCTCAACCACAAATTTGCTTAAGGGGAACCGAAGCCCAGCTTTAAAAAAGCTTCGGAAGATCACAACTTCATTCTCTTCGGGAGTAGGCACAGTCCTCTCTCTGTCATCTGCCCTCAAAGTAGACATGTCTCGAAAATATCTTCCCCTCATGTTATCGAGATGACTCTGTTTAATACTCGATTTTCCGAAGACTGTGTGACTTGGTCGCCACGGTCGATCTTCGGAGTCTTCACCCCGACTCTCCACGTCATAACTGTCACTATCATCGATGTCTTCAGATAAACCTTCTAAAATCTCCCTAGTGATCTTCTCTGTATTAGTCTTTGTTATTGATTCAAGAAACCCAAGATTCTTCTCCTCAGAAAGGCTCAGCTTTGTTTCGGCAACAGCTTTTTTATCTTGAGACATCTTTGGAAATGTTGAAAATGTGCTCTTAAGGCTGAAGCTAAAAAAATCTAAGAAGCCAGGCAAAGCGTTTGTAGGCAAGATCTAAAAATTGAGCAGGCAGAGCAGATGGCAAAAAGCGTGCCAAATGAGCTCGCGATGTGTTCTTATTTATACGCCTAGTGCGTTGCAAGTGGGAGGGCTCCGCTTGTCATTGACTGTTGCTATTCTAGCAAAGGGAAGGTGTTTTTTCGGACCTTCGGCTTAAGGCCTTCGTCCATATCGCAATATGAATTTATCATTCTAACAAATTAATATTGCGAGGGGCTACTGTTGGGGGCCTTCGGCTTCCGAAGGTCCTCAAAAACATGAGTTAACAATGTTTCTGGAGTATGATACATGAACAGGTACCTTCGGACTTAGGTCATAACCACAATATGAAGAAGCACAAAGAATACGAAGGATGGCGCAGAGCCGAAGCTATGCGCATGGGAGCTTCAGCGTGACAGTAGAAAAGGAAACCGACTTAAAGGGGAAAAGGCTATTTAGGCCCCGATGGATTACTATAGAATTATTAGCAAATGTAAAGGGCATGAGTGTAATTTTACATGGCTGTGTCCCGTGCCTATAAATAGATGAACAGTGCTCTCGTACTGTTCACGTTGACTTGGCATTTGCTTTTGCGTCGCGCTTGTACTTTTGCCTTCTTTCAAGCCGAAGGTATATTTGTAATTTGTTATCATTTCTATTTTTCCATAATAATAAAAAATAGAAATGAGTTAATAAAGATATTTAAGTGTTTATGTTATTATTCATACTTTGTATGAATCCTTCTTCATTATTTGTTGTACTTATGAAGGTATGTCCTTCATAACCTTCGTCCAAGACTCATTATATCCCGAGGGAAGTAATGCTTCGAAGGACGAAGGACTTTAACGTTTAACAATTTCTGTGTTGCCTTGTTCTTAATTCATAGCATTTAAGGACAAGTCCCCAATAGAATACATATATGTGTGCACTAAAACTTGAGGAGAACTTAGTGTGATATGCAATTAGTGATCTGGTTATCTAACAAATCGTATCAATCGGTGGTTTTCAATTGATATTTTTCGTACATGATCACTAGATGTAGAATCCATATTTGTGCAATTTTCATGTTGCCTCTTGTTATGATAAAAAATGCTAGGTGACATCTAGACTCCAGGTATCAAGTTTCACGTTCGATTTAGTATGACAATCTTCATTTAATATCTTGGACCTATGTCACAACTATACCAACAAGAGCTTGCAAATGAATTGTAAATCCAACAAAAGTTTGGAACTCCCCTTGAAAAGGTAAAATGCAAAGGTACATCACTTTATGTCACTTCTCCATTACCTTTGTGCCATCTAAGGACCCTTTTCATAATAGTGTGTTCCCATCTTGCTTAATCATAATTTCTACCCTTTATATTCTTTGTATCCTTTTTGGAGATTTATGACAAAAGGGGAGAAATTTTGCATTAAAACTTACCTTTAGTCTTATGTAACTAAGTGTTACAAAGACTTTAAAAAGGGGAGAAATAATTAACAAAAGGGGAAGTCATTAGAAAAACATAAGATGTAGAAAGTTGATGAGTGCATACTATGTCATGAGCATCACATTTATTTTATGACACACTGCACCCCATGAATAGTATGATATAATTTATCTCCATACTGTGATCCAAATATGTGCTTTTGGCATTTGAGTACAAAATTGGTATTTTCTAAAATGCACATATTTAGGGGGGGAAACTATATCATAGGATTCAAAATCTTATTTATCAAATCTTATGTAAGCTTTAAATGTGTTGTCATCAATCACCAAAAAGGGGGAGATTGAAAGTGCATTCATCCCTTTTGTGAGTTTTGGTGATTTGGATAACAACACATTTAAAGGTCTAACAAGTTTGCTAAGTGTTGAGCAGGAAATTCAGTATGATTAACATACTTGAATAGTGTATAATGATCATTGAACAATGGTTCAACACAAGGTTAAATAACCAGTGAGACAATGCAAATGGATATAATATGATCTCTATATTGGTTTGAATATATGGACAAGACCTGAGAAATCACTACATACATATGACCAAAATAGAGGATGAAGTGATTAAGAGGATTTGTTGGGGGTCTGCTTCGTCGCCGAAGGTCCTGTAAGAAGAAACACCTTCGGAAGGTCAGCACAGAAATAGCGCCGAAGCTACCTTCCAGGGAACTTCGGCATAACGACATACCTTGAGACGAAGGGATGCACCGACTTAAAGATGAAAAGATAGATCGGCCCATGATAATTTGTGTTATGATTGTAATCGATTGTAAAGGGTATAAATATAATTTCACACTGGTTGCGCCCTGTGCCTATAAATAGATGAACAGTACCCCCCGTACTGTTCACGCTGATTTGTGCTCGTTCGTGTGTCATGCTTGTACTCTTACCTTCTGTCAAGCCGAAGGTACAAATGTAGTCCTGTGTTATTCTCATTCATTCATAATTATATAATGAAAAATATATTATGATGTCATATGATTATCCATGTTATTTCTCATGTTTCATATGCTTCGTCTTTCATTGATATATGTTGTGATGATGAAGGTACGTCCTTCATAACCTTTGTCCGAAGATCATTATATCCTTATGGAAATAATGTTTCGAAGGACGAAGGGCATTAGCCTTTAACCTATTTTTGTGTTGCCTTGTTCTTAATTCATAGCATTTAAGAACAAGTCCCCAACATTGGCGCCCACCTCCGGTGAACTCACTTCCACTTTTGAGCTGATGGCTTCGTTCAGCAACCAAGCCGAAGCATCTACAGCTACGAAGCTGGTGCTTCCGATAACAGGTGGCTCAGGTTCAGAGCCAGCTAACAAGAAGCAGAAGAAGGAAGCACAGAGAAGGGTACAACATGTTGGGGTGCAGGGACCCTTCATCAAGTCAAAATGGTCCCACATCCCAATCACCTTCTCCCAGGAGGACCTTCAGCTCAAAGATTACCCTCACAATGATGCTATGGTCATATCTTGTGTCATCAAGGGATTTCTGGTCCATAATGTTCTGGTTGATACAGGCAGTGCAGCGGATATCATATTTGCTAAGGCCTTCAGACAGATGCAAGAACCAGAGGATAAGATTCATGATGCTACACATCCTCTATGTGGCTTCAGAGGAAGGCAGATTGTAGCACTCGGCAAAATCATAATGCCAGTGACCTTCGGCTTTGTTCATAACACAAGGACTGAACAAGTTGTCTTTGACATTGTTGACATAGAATATCCCTATAATGCAATCATTGATCGTGGGACACTTAATGCTTTCGAAGCAATACTTCATTCAGCATATCTATGCATGAAGATACCTTCGGAACAAGGGCACATTGCTGTTCATGGGAGTCAAGAAGCTGTCAGGAAGGCTGAAGGAAACTAGACAGATTCAAAGGCAATCCATAACATAGATGGAGTCGAAGCCTGTGAGCAGTATAGATACAAAAGAGAGAAGGTTGCTTCGGCGGATCAGCCGAAGCCTATGCTTCTATGTGAAGATATAGCAGAACAAAAGGTACTGCTGGGGTCTGAGTTATCTGAAGAGCAGGAAAAGAATTTGCTAAGATTTCTATTCAACAACAAAGATGTCTTTGCTTGGTCAGCCAATGATCTTTGCGGTGTCAACAGAGATGTCATTGAGCATTCACTCAATGTGGATCCATCTTTCAGGCCAAGAAAACAAAGGCTTTAGAAAATGTCTGATGACAAAGCTGAAGGTGCTCGGAACAAAGTGAAGAGGCTTCTTAGTGCTGGCGTTATCAGAGAGGTCAAATACCCAGAGTGGCTAGCCAACACTGTTATGGTGAAGAAGGCCAACGGTAAATGGAGAATGTGCATTAATTTTATAGATCTTAACAAGGCTTGTCCAAAGGATGAGTTCCCATTGCCAAGAATAGATTCTCTAGTAGATGCAGCAGCTTCGTTAGAGCTCATGAGTCTACTAGATTGTTACTCAGGCTACCACCAAATCTGGATGAAGAAGGAAGATGGGCCGAAGACTAGCTTCATAACCCCCAGTGGTACATATTGCTACGTTCGGATGCCTGAGGGGCTTAAAAATGCTGGAGGAAGTTTCAGCAGAATGACAGCTAGAGTCCTTCATTCTCAAATAGGCAGGAATGTGCTGACCTATGTTGATGATATCATAGTTAAAAGCATGAAGCAAGAAAATCACATTGCTGATTTGCAAGAAACATTCGCCAATTTCAGGCAAGCTGGTTTGAAGTTAAATCCAGAAAAGTGTGTTTTGGGGGTAAAGAAGGGCAAGTTCCTTGGTTGTCTAGTATCAATGAAGGGAATTGAAGCTAACCCAAGCAAGATTGAAGCTATCCTTTGGATGGAACCGCCAAGTACAAAGAAAGGGGCTCAACGGCTGGCAGGCAGATTAGCATCATTAAACAGATTTATATCCAGATCAGCAAAAAGAAATTTGTCATTCTTTGAAATACTGAAGTCAGCCAAAGTCTTTCAATGGGGCCCGGCTCAGCAAAAAGCCTTCGAAGAATTGAAGCAATATTAGATTGATTTAACAACATTAACTCCACCTTTGCCAGGGGCTCCATTGCTCTTATATGTTGCAGCTTCGCATTCTGCAGTAAGTGCGGCACTTGTGTAGGAGAAGCTAGATGGCCAAGTCAAAAAAGCAAGCTCCAGTGTATTTTGTCTCTGAAGTTCTAAGTCTGTCAAAGAAAAATTATACATAATTAGAGAAGGTGCTATATGCTGTGTCAATGGCCTCCAGAAAGCTTCGACATTATTTTCAAGCATATTGCATAATTGTTCCTTCGTCGCAGCCTCTGAAGGACATTATGAGGAATAGAGAAGCTACTGGAAGGATTGGGAAATGGGCTACAGAACTTAGTGAATTCACCATTGACTATGTGCATAGATCCTCAATTCAGTCCCAGGCGTTAGCAGACTTCATTGCTGATTGGACGCCAGGGGCTCACGAAGAAGAAATAAACAAAGACGCCGAAGCTTGGACGATGTTCTGCGATGGATCCTGGGGAACCTTCGGTGCAGGAGCGGCTGCTGTCCTAGTGGCACCTTCGAAAGTCAGAACATGTTATGCAGCCAAGCTTGACTTTAGTTGCACAAATAATATTGCTGAGTACGAAGCACTTCTGTTGGGGCTTCGAAAATTAAGGGCAATGAGAATAAGAAGGGCCATCCTAAAAACTGATTCTCAAGTCATTTTCGGCCATGTAGACAAAAGTAGCAAGGCAAGAGATCCAAAGCTTGAAAAATATCTGGATACAGTTCGAAGGTTGGAGGCTTCTTTCGAAGGTTTTTCTATCAAGAATATTCCAAGGGGTGCAAATGAGCATGCAGATCTGCTAGCCAAATCAGCAGCTCAGGGGCTTCCTCTACCTTCGGAAGTATTTTTGAAACAATAAAGGCACCTTCGGTTGAACTCATGGAGAGAGCAGTGCTTGCCATTTCTTCATTACATAGTGAAGATTAGAGGACTGAAATTATATCTTTCCTCTAAGGTAATTGCCTTTCAGATGACGAAGCTTATAATAAAAGGATGGAGGCAAGGACAAGACCGTATGTGATAATAGAAGAGGAATTATATAAACATGGAGTCTGTTCCCCACTTCTCAAGTGTTTATCGAGAGCTGAAGGTGTTGAATTAATGAAGGAGATACATGCAGGTCTGTGTGGATCTCATATTGGGTCTAGGCCATTGCTGGGAAAAGTGTTTAGACAAGGATTCTACTGGCCGAAGGCAGCTTCGGATGCAGCAGAGTTAGTTCAAAAGTGTGAAAATTGTCAAAAATATGCAAGAGACCAGAAACAACCTTCATCTCTCACTCAGTTAATATAGCCCACCTGGCCGTTGCAAAGATGGGGCCTGGATTTGCTAGGCCCACTTCCACCAGCGCAAGGCAATTTGAGATATGTTGTGGTGGTTGTAGAATATTTTTCTAAGTGGATTGAAGCGAAGCCTTTAGCAATAATAACTTCGGTTACAGTCCAGAAATTCTTCTGGCAGAATATTGTTTATCGCTTCGGCGTGCCGAAGGCTATAACTGTGGACAATGGAACACAGTTTGATGCCGAAACTTTCAAGGATTTTTGTGATCAGATTGGCTCGAAGATTCATTTTGCATCAGTTAGGCACCCAGAGTCAAATGGGCTGGTCGAAAGAGCAAATGACATTATAATGACGGGAATAATGAAGCTAATCTTCAATCAGCCCAGAGGAAAGTGGCCAGATGAGTTGATTAAAGTGGTGTGGAGCCACAATACAACCATATCAAGATCAACAAGTTTTACACCGTTCAAATTATTATTTGGCGACGAAGCTATAACCCTAGAAGAAGCTAAATCTGGGTCAATAAGAACATTAGCTTCGGCAGAAGATGAAGCTGATTATCGCGTGGCAAAAGATACTATAGAAGGGACCAGACTTCAGGCTGTGGAGAATATAAATAAATATAAAGCCAAAACAATAAAATGGCGCGATAGAAAAGTTCGGTTGAAAAATATTAAGCCAGGGCATTTGGTGCTTCGGAGAGTGGCTAATCCGGACACAATAGGCAAACTACAGCTGAAGTGGGAAGGACCTTTTCTGGTGGTATCTTCGTCAAGGCCCGGTTCTTACAGATTGAAGGACATGGACGGCAACGACATTCCTAGATCTTGGAATGCGGATGAGCTTCGACGATATTATGTGTAATTTGATGTAATCTTTTTTCATTTTTTTTCCTATGGCACCCTTTTCCTTTCCAAAGGGGGAGAAAGATTTTTAATGGGGCCATAGCTTGTAATTTTTATTTTTTTTATTCAGCTCTGCGAGAGCAAAAACCCCCAAAAAGAATGTAAAATGTAAAATCTGAGCATGCACCATCAAGTGCAGAGAGAGAAAAAAATAGGGAGAAGCTCAAAAGTTGTCCCTAAGGGGATGCAGAGCATGACAAAGCTACAAAAAGTCGTTCCCAAGGGAGCGCAACGTAAGTTTTCTGCTCAAAAGTCGTTCCTAAGGGAATGCAGAGCCAAATACCACCGAAATATAAGGCGAAGAAGTTTAAAAGACGTTCCTAAGGGGATGCAGAACTTATACCGCCGAAATAGAAGGCGAAGAAGTTCCAAAGATGTTCCTAAGGGGATGCAGAACTTACACCGAAAAGTCAACGGTGAACACCAAAAAATAAACGGTGAAGAAGACTCCAAAGTCGTTCCTAAGGGGATGCAGAGTCTGGGTATGGCTTCGTAAGCGTGTGATTGGACATTCATTTGCACATTACATCACATCATTCATTGCATTCATACACATTCATTTAGACATTCGTAGGATCATCATCATATCATAGTGTACAGACAGGTGCTTCGGCTCTAATGACAAGGCTTCGATGAGTACAAAAGAAGCAAATTTATGCTTCGTTGTGTACGAAAAGAAGGGAAGGTGTTTTTTGCCTTTGGCTCAAAAAATACAAGTTTCGTCCACATCAAAGCAGTTCATATATGGATGGAAAGGTAAAAATATATTACAAGGTATGGACAAATTTACAGAGTAATGTTTGATTCCTAAATTACAGTATCTTTTACAAGGTTAATTCAAAAATTTCTCTAGAGCTTTTTCACAGCAGTGTCTTCAGCTTCATCATTTCATCATTATCTGTCAAGCTTCGGATCATTGCTCTTCGGCTTCGACATCCTGTACATAACAAAGCAGTGTAAGGTAAATACAAATCTCAAGGACAAGGTAAGCAATAAGGTACAAGTGTATTACCGGCTTGAGATGACTTCGAGCTTCGTCACCAGCTAAGTGTCGCCCACCCTTCGTCCAGATTTGAGTTATGAATCTATTTCCAATGCTTCGGGCTAGACTAGGCATGTCAGTTAAATCCGCTGGTGACAGGCTGAAGTTTGGTCTGCTCACGATCTTCCCGTGCGTGCAACCAGTCTTCATGAAAGCAACAGCTGTGCCCCGAGAAGCTAGCAGGGCACAGAAGTCATCGTGCTCAGGTATAACTTCGTCAAGGGCATCAACTTCGCCCTCAATGTGTTCGAAGGTATCTGGCAGGTTTTCAACTGAAGGTTCAAATTTTTTAGAACTGGCTCCAACGGAATTGAAGACCTGCTTCAGCAGTTGCACGCACCGGTTGCCGAAGTCTAGACATTTATCCTGAAGCTCCTTCAATGATTTCTGCAAATTCGAACTCTTTTTGACTTCAGCTTCAAACTTTGCATCAAAATTCTTCTTTTCTTGTTCGAAGCTTTTTGACTTTGTGAGGAGTTCACTGTTTAATCTGGCAATTTCGACTTGGGCTTTTGCTAGTGAACCCTCCATTGTTTGAAGTTTAAAATCTTTCTTTTCAAGAGCAGCTTTCATTGTCTTTTATTTTGCTCTCTAAGCCTTCAATTATAACCTCATGTTTTTATCTTTGAGGTCCTGTTGCATCCTCAAGGCTTTACTTAGTAGCATACTCTGTACAAAACAACCTTCATCAGAACACACCTTCGTCGTAAAAACAATGAAAAGTCGAAGAAAAAAATTTTACCTTGAAATTAGAATAGAATAAACTACTAACGATATGCAGCCGTCGGTAGCGGCTGATGTCAGCCTCAAGCTTCGGGAAACCAACACTCTTCGACAAAGTGCTGATAATCTTCGCTCCAGTTCGGTCTCGGATGCATCCTAAGCTTTCTTCGTTAATGCCGCCGAAGAGCAACGCTCCTGGTTTGTAGCCACAGGATATAGCGTAATCCTGCAGCTCCTCTTTCTCAGCCTTAGATAACTCTTGACCAATTAAATTTTGAAAATTGAAGTCCTTTTCCTTTGAAATATCTTTGGCGATCTCCTTCCCTTTTCCAGACACTGTGGCCAGGGTTTCTTCAGCAGCTGCAACAGCTTCTTCTGCGGCCATATCCAAGAGTATTTTATCAATATCAGATAATGTGCTCTCCAGATTTGTGGCTTCGGCCATTGTAACTTCGGCAGTTGCAGCTTCGGTGGGAGCAGCTTCAGCAGACGTCGTTATTTTTGACACTGAGGCCGCCGGTGGCGTTTCTTCAATTGCTTCAATTACAGTAATAATCCTCCGCCTTTTTGGTCCAGCAGACTTCTTGGCTGCCGAAGGCTCCTCCTTCTTCTGTAAAAGCTTCGTAGCTTGATAGGTAAGGATTCGGTCATTACCTTTAGAATTTCTTCTACGTCAGCAGCAGAAGGTGTTGAAGGAGTCTCTTCCTCTATCTCGATTGTTTTTGGCTTCAGAGCCGCAACCTTTCTCTTCTTCAGAGCAGCCACCTTCGGCTCAGGGCTGGAGTTTTTCTTTTTCAGAGATTCCTCATCTTCTTTCACTATTCTAGCAGCTTGTCTGCTCAGAACACTAACAATCATTTTTCTCTTTTGCCCTTTGGCACCCTTGTTCAATCGCTCATTGTCAGGATATTCAAAGTTCAAGGCATCCATCACCCGATTCAACCTTCGTTTTGGTCGGGTGCCAAAGGTCGCAGTCATCAGCTGATCTTCTTTCTTAGTGTAATTACCGAAAATTTTGTTGCACATAGTTTCTATCATTTCTAACCATTCTTAGCATGGCCCTTTGAACTGTTTCTCAAATTTGAACCGATAAGGCAGTCGCACAAGTTCATTCTTTTCCTTTGTTCCCTTTAGCTTTGGCATATTCCATTCACTCAGCGTAGGGAACACTTTATAGGCCAGATATTCTTCGACTAGATCTCTGGTGCTGATCTGCTCGGCTACCACCCTGAATTCTACCAGAGCTTGTCGGCATGGTGACCCCGGCATCATACGGCATAGCGGCCTAGTCAACCCGTAGCTCAAACTCAGCGGGCTCAGCACTAACGTCTTCAGCTTCTCCCTTTTCTTCTCATCAGCTTTAACATAGAACCACTCACTTTTCCAGCCAGTTGGCCACTTGGTGCGATAACTTAGCATCGGGGCCTTCATATCCTTGCGGTAGGCAAAATTGTAACAGCCAAAATTTTCATGAAGCCCATCTTCTCTAGCCTTCGTCTGATAATGCAGCTCATGTACTCGGCAGAAAGCTTCGACATTTGGATCCATCCCTTGGCTTAAGAGCCCAAATGAAGACGCTGAGCCTAACGATAGCGTTAGGAGTCAGCTGATGAAGATAGATTTCAAAATTTTCCAAAACTTCCCCAATCATCTCGTTCAAAGGAAACATCAATCCCGCTCTGAAGAAACTCCTGAAAACTACCACCTCATCGTTTTTCGGTGTCGGAGTGGTTTCTTCCCCGGCAAAACGAATGAGCTTCTTCTCAGCTTCTCCGAAGTAGCCTAGTTTTATCATCATCGGCATATCAGCCTCAGAAACAGTAGATTCTCCAAAGTCCAAGTGACTAGGTTTGGCAGGCATGAGAGTGTTATAATCTTCCTCTTCTTCATCAACATCATCTTCTTTGACGACAGCCTATTCAGCTTAGGCAGCAGGTGCACCTTCGTCAGTAGCTCCCTCTGTCACAACCAGTCCCAATTGTCTCATCACTTCAGATATTAGGGCAGTCTCTGTAGCTTCGGTTTCCTCTCCGTCATGAGTCACCCTAGCAGTTTTGAACGTACTCTGGCCATCAGGTGTTGAATTCCTTGCAGTTCTTACGAATGTTGATGATTTTTACAGTTTTGACGAAGCTCCCTCTTATGCCGAAGCTAGATTAAAATAATGCTTTGCTTGAGAATGTGATGAGAAAGCTTCGGGATGGTTAAATTTTTCAGCGCACAACAGTGCAATGGCAATGAATGTTGTGGTAACTTCACACCTACCCGTCTGTTTATATAGTGCTGCAGGTGTGAAGGTAAATCAACAAGTCGCCCGCACCCACTCAACAGTCACCCGCACCCACTGAACGGTGGACCACGGCGCGTGGGAGATGAATCGCCAGATTGCGCGTACCCGCCGCATGGTGGGGCCACCTCACGCTCGGAATATTTTAATCGTTTCTCGGCAACGAGCTCAGGGAAGGTGTTTTTCGGACCTTCGACATTCTGAAGCCTAGGACAATTTTTCACGGATCAAGCTCGTTACGAAAAATGATCTAGCACCGCGAAGGGGCTACTGTTGGGGGTCTGCTTCGTCGCCGAAGGTCCTGTAAGAAGAAACACCTTCGGAAGGTCAGCACAGAAATAACGTCGAAGCTACCTTCCAGGGAACTTCGGCATAACAACATACCTTGAGACGAAGGGATGCACCGACTTAAAGATGAAAAGACAGATCGACCCATGATAATTTGTGTTATGATTGTAATCGATTGTAAAGGGTATAAATGTAATTTCACACAGGATACACCCTGTGCATATAAATAGATGAACAGTATCCCCGTACTATTCACGCTGATTTGTGCTCGTTCGTGCATCACGCTTGTACTCTTACCTTCTATCAAGCCGATGGTACAAATGTAATCATGTGTTATTCTCATTCATTCATAATTATATAATGAAAAATATATTATGATGTCATATGATTATCCATGTTATTTCTCATGTTTCATATGCTTCGTCTTTCATTGATATATGCTGTGATGATGAAGGTACGTCCTTCATAACCTTTATCCAAAGATCATTATATTCTTATGGAAATAATGTTTCGAAGGATGAAGGGCATTAGCCTTTTTAACCTATTTTTGTGTTGCCTTGTTCTTAATTAATAGCATTTGAGAACAAGTCCCCAACAGGATTGGTCAAGCCAAAGTGAATAAGATATGAGGAATCGTGAATTGGCTTGACCATATTACTATCAGTCCATATATGCTTCTATGAGAATCAAACTAGAGCTTGATTGATCTTAACATTTATATCTAGAAGACATTCAAGCAAGGTTCACAATATTGAAGAAATGATTCTCTCAATGGATGCTCAATATGATGTGACTCAAGAATGGCTTGATAGGGTGAAGATAGCAAGGAAAAGGCTTCGAGGAACTAAGCGAAGGTGAAGGCCAAGCGACGGCTTGTGGACCGAGGTACCATGGCTAAGGTGAAGAAGAGAGTACTTGCACTAAGTCGATGAACTAATCAGCTATGAAGAGTTATAACATGTTGATGCATCAGTAAGATGACTTGAAGCCATGATTTGAACTCATATATGGTGATATGGTACAAGTCACAGGGTTTGATTTGTGTTTGCTTCAAAAGGTGAGACAAAGATGTTTGTGATCCTTATGAAGCAACACCATGGAGAAATCACACATGAGACGCCAATTACTAAAGGAGTTTACTGAATTAATTTTATTTAATTTGAGTATAGGAATCGTCGTACTATAAAGGGGATCCAAAAAGAAGGTTGGTGTTTGCCAAAGCTCAAGCCTCTATATTCAAAAGCTATTTTTTGAAAACAAAAAATCTCTTTAAAATTCTATGGTTGACCGTGGTTAGGTTTGAAAAACCTAGAGTGTTCTTGTTAAAAAGCAGCTGAACTTCTTAAACTGCAGCTGAGCTTTTCAGCTGAGCTGAACTTCAGCTGAGTTGAGCTTTCTCAACTCCAGCTGAACTCAACTTCAGTTGTGAACCTCTTTGACCATACACTAGCTGAACTTGCCTCCGGGCAGTTGAGCTGGGGTTTTCTCTCCTAAACTCTCTGGTCAAGACTAGTTGAACTGGTCCTGAGGGGCAGTTCAGCTGGTCTCTGATCCCTCTGGCCTCTGACCAACAGTCTGCCAGTCAGACTGGCAAACATGTCGCCAGAGCTGTCAGGGGCGGTTCAACCAGTCTGGTCAACCCTGGTCAGCCTGCAGGTCAATCTGACAGTCAAACTGGCAGACAGTATACCTCACCTGCCAGGGGCGATTCAACCGGTCTCAGATAGAAAAATCTATCCAACGGCTAGTTTTGAGATCCACCTATATATACTCACTCTTACCTTTCTCCCCCACACAAGTGAGCACGACCCAAACTCCATTTCTAACTTGAGAAACACCTCCCACTCTCTCTCACACATCTCTTGCCTCTCCCATTTCAAATCTTTGGAGAGAAATCTTTGAGTGAGTTTGAGAGCTACGGTTTTTGTGCTTCATCTCCAAATCTCTCTTGCTCTTCTTCATTCGAGCTTTGGTACTACATCGAGTTCTTTGTGGATTCATTACTCTTGGAGCTTCTAGCTCCTAGACGACTAGGTGTCTCTTGTGAGTCTACAAATCTTGTGGAAGACCACAAGAAAGTTTGTATTACCCGCTCGTTGGAGCAAAGATTAGTGTGTGAGCTTGACATTTGTGGTCGGCAAAGGGAGGATTAGGGTTGAAAGAGACCCGGCTCTTTGTGGGCGCCTCAATGAGGAAGTAGGGCACCTTGGTGGCGTGACCGAACCTCGGAATAAATCTTGTGTCTCTTGTGTTCTTGTTCATTGTGCTTATTCATGTTCTTCGTTCTCTCACGGTTCCGTGAAAGATTTGTTTATATCTTTTTGGTGTGTGGATTTTGAGAAGTGCCCTTCTCAGATCTACTACTTTGAACCCTGTGGATCATTTAGAACATCTCATTTCCAAAGTTAACTGGGTGAATTTCGAGATCAATTCAATTTTACCCAGTTTGCTTCTAGTTTTTGTTGAAAAAGATTTAACTTGCCTATTCACCCCCCCTCTAGGCAACTTTCACCTTCTAAGTAAGTGGTTAAGCAAACTTTTAACTTCGGATGGTACTTGGCAACAATTACTGAGAAACAAGTATTTGTCATTGTCATCTAAACCTTTAGTACATGCAGTTTGGAAACCAGGGGACTCACATTTTTGGGCTAGTCTGATGAAGGTGAAGAATGATTTTCTTCGATTTTGTACCTTCAAAATCAGAAATGGTACGCAGGTGAGATTCTAGGAAGATACCTGGCTTGGAAACTGTCCTCTAAAACAACAGTACCCTAGGCTCTATAATATTGTGAGAAGGAAATTTACAACAATAGCGAAAACCTTATCATCAAATATGTCATGGCGACGTTCTGTAATAGGGCATAACAACGTGGAATGATTTACTTTCACGAATCGAGACCATTCAATTAGAGCAGGCTTATGATGAATTCTATTGGAATCTGAACCAGGCTAAAAATTCATACTGAGATCACACTATCAAGCCCTGATTAAAAACATAATTCTAAATTTAAACAAACGACTTTGGAAGATCAAAGCACCTTTAAAAATTAAGGTCTTCTTGTTGTATCTGAGGAGGGGAGTTATCCTAACCAAAGATAACCTAGCCAAATGAAATTGGAAAGGCAGTTTGACATATTGCTTTTGCCATGAGTCAGAAACAATTAGGCACTTGTTCTTTAACTGTCGTTTTGCTCGCATGGTTTGGAGTTTAATTCACTTAGCTTTTGGCATTTATAAGCCCTCTAGTGTTTCTAATATGTTTGGGAGCTGGCTTGGGGGGTTTTGGAAAAGATCTTAGAGATTTATCCTTGTTAGGAGCTGTAACTGTTTGTTGGACGATTTGGCTAAGCAGAAATGGTCTAATTTTGAAAAAAATATCAATTAATCTCCTTTGTAGGTTATTCATACTATCTCTCATTGGCTTCGCACGTGGGTTGTGCTATAGAAGCCAGATTCTCACCTTTTTATGGTGGAGGCTACGCAACGTTTGATGCAAGTGGCCAAGGACTTTTTTCCCGGGAATATGTGTGGCGGTCTAGTCTTTGGATTGATAGTCCCTAGAGTGTGGGTAAATGCGTGTGGTCGTTCTTCTAAGAGTTGTGTGCTTTCATTAGCAGAGGCTAGGAGAAGTTTCAAGGACTTGTATCCACTCGATGTAATGTTCTTGAAATTAATAAAATCTTACTTCTCAAAAAAAATAGCGTTGACTTTATGTTTCCGACCAAACGTCTGCTAGTATGTGTGTCTTAATTCGGATAACTTTCAAGTGAAATCATGCGTGTTAGTGTGTGACAACAGTTATCTCTTTAAAAGTCAACATAAACAATGTGGTATCAGTCTTATCCTTCACGGCAATACTCATGTCATCTTTGGATCCATGCTACCCTAGTTTTATTACCAAAACATCCAAGATTATGCTCTGCCTTATCCTTCGGCCCCAGCTAGCTTCTCCTTACAATAATCCAATCTATGGTCCGTACAATCAAGGTTATATATGGTCCAACTTTTAACAGTCCATAAGGTACAAGCTAGTTTCTGTTAGATTTATAGGCATTTTTCGTATCATTTTAATTCCATAAATTAATATTATGATGATGACATATAAAAGATAATTAATTATGACACCAAATATATCCATAACAATATGGATCACGAGAACATAAAGCATATGAATTATATAAATCATATAAATACGATAAACATGTAGACTGAATGAACAATTGAAAATAAACAGATAGAAACATAAACAGCATGAATGTAAAATTAAAACAGGCGGATCTATCATATTATAATAAGACAGAACAGATAAGATAAAATCATTCCTACATATGAAACAGCATAGATGAATATATGAAACATATGTAATCTCCAGAACGCAAAACAGTAAGTAAATAAATTAATCATACCCTCCGATGCGCTCTGATGATCCAGATCCTTGGCCAGCTTCTTTTGTCATGTTGAAGATGTTTTGGGCAGTCGCGTAGTCGCTCCCCAAAAACCTAATTGCCGATCCCCCGTGCAAGGTCTCGAACGGCACCGGCTTCGGAGGCACCTGCCCTCTCGCTTCTCTGTGCGCGCAGAGTCACGAGATGGAAATACCTTCACTCGGCGGCTGGACTGTGATTCTGAAAGTGTGTTCTCGCGTGTACCGAGTGACAGGGGTGCTCCTCTATTTAACCGCTCGCAGAGGGAAGCTGAAGGAGAAAGGTCGTCGAGTCACGCCAAGGGTTGGTCAGCTCTCGCCGAGTCATGCCATGAGTCGGCCAGCACTCGCCGAGTCACGCCATGAGTCGGCCAGCTGAAGGAGAAGGGTCGAAGAGACAGAGTCACTCGGCTAACGAAGAGACAGGCAACTGAAAGGTTAACGCGGTTAGTGAGTGCTAAAAATTAACACAACCACACCACGCCCGCTCGCCTGTCTGCCTCGCCACGCCTCACCACGCCACGCCCGGCCGGCGGCGGCGGCGGCGCGCGCGCGCGTGTGGCACGCACTTGTCCATTTCTTGACTTCTCAAGTTAAGTGGAATAAATCCCACCATATAAGTCAAGCAAAAAGACCCTTGGACTTCCAATGTGGTACTATTGGTATTCTCCACCATTACACACCTTAGAGTTTATTCAATAAATGGGCCAAGCCCATAAAAGATCCAACAATCCCCACCAAACTCTAGGGTTTGTAATGATGAAGTATCAGAATCACAATCCTTTGATATACCAGTGTTTCGATGGAGACTGTTAAGTTGAACATCCATCTAGAATAAGAGTTTCACTCATTCACAACTGAACAATGGACTATGCCTTGAATTGACAGTTTTGTGCGAAATAAGATTCACTCAAATCCTTTGCTGATACTAGGCTGCAGAAGGGTATTCCCGCTGTTTAGAAGCATATAAGTCACACTTCAGTGCCTTTCATGAGTATTTAGGGATTACCCAAGTCCCATAGACTGTGACCAGCAGTCTGACTCATATAGGTGTATTCCTCAAAAGATGTTCTGTAGGACAACATCTCACCTTTATAAGACTCTTGGAATACATTAAGGTAAAAACCATCCTGCCTTACAGATAGGAAAGATGTGCATCAGAAATGAGTTAAGCAAGGGATCTTTCCTCACAACCTACTCCTAGCTTGTTTCTCCACTCTACTTCACGGGATCTCCGATCACATAGAGCAGGTTACCACTAGAGTAGATTTCACATGGGTCTCATACCCATTTCCCTCGATGCACTTTCTATCACATTGCGTGATAGACCCTTAGTGAATTGATCTGCCAGATTATTCGATGTGTGGACATAATCCACAGTTATAACTCCGGAGTTTTTCAACTTTCTGACAGATTTCAATCTCCTCTTAACATGCCTTGTAGTCTTCATGTTATTCCTAGAACTGTTAACCTTTGTAATCACCGTTTGGTTGTCACAGTTCATGGAAATAGCCGGTATCGGTTTTTCAACTACCGGTAAGTCCAATAGGAAATCACGAAGCCACTCGGCCTCAGCCCCAGCAGTGTCTAATGCTGCGAGTTCTGCTTCCATTGTAGACTTTGTTAAGATAGTCTGCTTGCAAGACTTCCAGGAAACAGCGCCGCCTCCAAACAGAAACACATATCCGCTTGTGGCATAAAGCTCATCAGCATCAGAAATCCAGTTGGCATCACAATAGCCTTCCAGCACTTTTGGGTTTCCGGTATAATGAATATCGTATGTCATAGTACCTTTCAAATACCGCAACACTCTCTCAAGAGCACGCCAGTGATCATCTCCTGGTTTCGACACAAACCGACTTAGCTTACTCACAGCATAAGAGATGTCTGGCCTTGTTGCACTTGCAAGGTACATGAGCGAGCCAATGATTTGGGAGTATGTCAATTGATCCCTTGCTATTCTCCGATTCTTTCTTAATAGCACACTGGGGTCATAAGGTGTTGGAGCAGGATCACAGTCACTAAAACCAAAGCGACTCAATACCTTTTCCACATAATGGGATTGTAACAAAGTTACCCCACCATCAGCTTCTCTAACAAGCTTGATGTTTAGAATGACATCAGCCTCTCCCAAATCTTTCATCTCGAAATTGCTGAATAGAAGACTTTTAACTTCCTCAATCACATTGAGATTTGATCCAAAGATCAAGATGTCATCAACATAAAGGCACAACATAACAGACTCACCTCCACCATACCGATAATATACACACGTGTCAGATTCATTTACAGCAAAACCAGCAACTGTAAGAGTATTATCAAACTTTTCATGCCATTGCTTAGGTGCTTGTTTTAGGCCATACAATGATTTTATCAACCTGCACACCTTGTTCTCTTGACCATCCGCAATGAACCCTTCTGGCTGATCCATATAGATCTCCTCATCCAACTCTCCATTTAGGAAAGCTGTCTTAACATCCATCTGATGAATGATAAGACCATAAGAGGCTGCCACGGCTATTAATGTGCGAATTGTAGTCAATCGAGCCACTGGTGAGTAGGTGTCAAAGAAATCTTCACCCTCCTTTTGGGTATATCCTTTGGCCACAAGCCTTGCCTTGTACCTCTCAATTGTACCATCAGGCCTAAGCTTTTTCTTGAAGATCCATTTGCAACCTATAGGTTGACAACCATAAGGACGGTCAACGACCTCCCAAGTTCCATTAGACATAATAGATTCCATCTCACTCCTTACTGCTTCCTTCCATAAGGCAGCATCAGGAGAGGAATATGCCTCACTAATGGTAGTTGGTGTGTCTTCCACAAGGTACACTATAAAGTCATTACCAAAGGATTTTGCAACCCTCTGTCTCTTGCTCTTTCGAGTGACTATAGTGTCATCCTCCTCAGGGATGTGCACGTGAGAATCCTCAGCATGATCTATAGGAATCGACAGTTCGTGCTCATGGGGAATTATAGTCTCATGACTTGTATCACTAGGTGTATTCTTCATGGGAAACTCATTCTCAAAAAATGTTGCGTCTCTTGATTCCATGATAGTATCAACATACATATCAGGCACATCAGATTTTATAATTAAGAACCTATACCCAGTGCTGTGAAAAGAGTACCCAAGGAATATACAGTCAACAGTTTTAGGCCCAAGTTTACGCTTTTTGTTGATTTGCACATTCACTTTAGCCAAGCAACCCCAAGTGCGCAAATATGAGAGATTTAATCTTCTCTTTTCCCATTCCTCGAATGGAGTGATCTCTTTGTTCTTTGTTGGAATTCTATTCAGGACATGACATGCTGTCAAAATCGCCTCACCCCACCATGCCTTGGATAATCCCGCTGTACTCAACATGGCATTCACCAAATCTGTTAGAGTGCGGTTTTTCCTTTCAGCAATCCCATTGGATTGTGGTGAGAATGGCGGTGTCCTCTCATGAATAATACCATGTTCCACGCAGAACTCATTGAACACATTAGAGAAATATTCTCCACCTCGATCAGACCTTAACCGTTTTATTTTCCTCTCAAGTTGGTTCTCAACTTCAGCTTTATAGGCCTTAAAATAATTGAACGCTTCATCTTTTGTTTTTAAGAGATACACATAACAAAATCTAGTGGAGTCATCTATAAACGTGAGAAAGTATCTTTTACCACCTTTGGTCAAAATTCCATTCATCTCGCACAGATCAGAATGAACAAGTTCTAGAGGTGCCAAACTCCTCGTCTCAGCAGCCTTGTGAGGCTTGCGGGGTTGTTTTGATTCAACACACACATGGCACTTAGACTTTTTGACCAAGTTAAATTTAGGAATTAAATTTATATTTGCTAACCGCATAAGACAGCCAAAGCTTGCATGACAAAAACGTGAATGCCATAAATCTGACTCATCAGAAAAATTGACAGAATTCACCAGTTTATTACACACATCATGCAATGATAAGCGGAACAAGCCTCCGCAGTCATATCCTTTACCAACAAAAGTACCATGTTTCGACACAACACATTTATTAGACTCAAGAACAACTTTGTATCCATCTCGACATAGCATAGAAGCGCTAACGAGATTCTTCTTGATAGAGGGCACATGCTGCACGCTCTTCAATGGCACCGTCTTTCCCGAAGTAAACTTCAGAATGACCGTACCAACACCAAGAACATGAGCACGCGACCCATTTCCCATTAACAAGGCGCCAGACCTCCCGACCTGATAGGAGGAGAACATAGAGGCATCAGCACACACATGAATATTTGCACCACTGTCCATCCACCACTCAGGTGAATTACAATCTGAGAGAACAAATGGTAAAGAATTACCATACCCAGATGTTCCTTCTCCAGTTTCAGTGGTTACAACATTAGCTGATTTCTTGTCATGTGTGAACTTGCGATCAGGGTACTCTCTTGCCCAATGTTGATCACTGCCACAGACAAAGCATCCTCCCTTTCCCTTGTTATTGTTATTCTTCTTTTAAAACTGTGCTGGTTGAACAGGTTTATTCGCGTTCTCTGGTTTGTTCTGGTTTTTCTTCTTGTTAAACTTGCGGAAGTTTCTCTTCTGCACCACATTAGCAGTAGAGGTCTCAACAGCTTTCCCACTGTCCTTTGTTCTAGCCCTTTCCTCAACATCAAGAGTACCAATGAGCTCTTCCACATTGAACTCTTGTCTCTTATGTTTGAGAGAGGTAGCAAAGTCCTTCCAAGATGGTGGCAACTTTGTGATTATACCGCTAGCCACAAACTTGTCAGGCAAAGGACAAGGAAAAAGTTCGAGTTCCTTAGCTAGTGCCTGAAACTCATGAGCCTGTTCCACTACAGATCGGTTCTCAACCATCTTGTAGTCATACAGCTGCTCCATGAGGTACAGCTCGCTACCAGCGTCAGTTACTCCAAACTTTCCGACAAGTGCATCCCACAGCTCTTTCCCTGTGGGAAGGATGATATAGCTTTTCTGGAATTTTGTGTCCAGTGCGCTAATTACTGCTCCTCGAAAGAGGTTGTCTTCAGCCTTAAACTTAGCCACATTCTCAGGAGGTAAGTTGGCAGGCTTGCCCTCAGCGGCATGGAAACAAGACATTGCAGTTAGCCACAATTCCATCTTAGCTTTCCATATCAAGAAGTTTTTACCATCAAAAGGATCAGGCTCTAGCACAGCAGCAAAACCTCTGATAGAAAAATGCCTAACATTAGGTTTTTGGATTGTTAGATTTATAGGCATTTTTCGTATCATTTTAATTCCATAAATTAATATTATGATGATGACATATAAAAGATAATTAATTATGACACCAAATATATCCATAACAATATGGATCATGAGAACATAAAGCATATGAATTATATAAATCATATAAATACGATAAACATGTAGACTGAATGAACAATTGAAAATAAACAGATAGAAACATAAACAGCATGACTGTAAAATTAAAACAGACGGATCTATCATATTATAATAAGACAGAACAGATAAGATAAAATCATTCCTACATATGAAACAGCATAGATGAATATATGAAACATATGTAATCTCCAGAACGCAAAACAGTAAGTAAATAAATTGATCATACCCTCCGATGCGCTCTGATGATCCAGATCCTTGGCCAGCTTCTTTTGTCATGTTGAAGATGTTTTGGGCAGTCGCGTAGTCGCTCCCCAAAAACCTAATTGCCGATCCCCCGTGCAAGGTCTCGAACGGCACCGGCTTCGGAGGCACCTGCCCTCTCGCTTCTCTGTGCGCGCAGAGTCACGAGATGGAAATACCTTCACTCGGCGGCTGGACTATGATTCTGAAAGTGTGTTCTCGCGTGTACCGAGTGACAGGGGTGCTCCTCTATTTAACCGCTTGCAGAGGGAAGCTGAAGGAGAAAGGTCGCCGAGTCACGCCAAGGGTTGGTCAGCTCTCGACAGGCAACTGAAAGGTTAACGCGGTTAGTGAGTGCTAAAAATTAACACAACCACACCCCGCACGTCCGCCCGCCACGCCCGGCCGGCGGCGGCGCGCGCGCGTGTGGCACGCCCTTGTCCATTTCTTGACTTCTCAAGTTAAGTGGAATAAATCCCACCATATAAGTCAAGCAAAAAGACCCTTGGACTTCCAATGTGGTACTATTGGTATTCTCCACCATTACACACCTTAGAGTTTATTCAATAAATGGGCCAAGCCCATAAAAGATCCAACAGTTTCCATACTCCAAGCTGGATCTATTTATTTTAGCTTAGAATATGAAATCTAACTAGCTTGCAACATGTTACAAATCTGCAAGCTGAAACATCTCTCACCAGAGTTCGCTTCGGATTAAAGCTGACTTTTTGAACTGCTGCAGCTGCAATCCATAGAAAAAAAATACTTTATAAAAACAAAAAAAAACTATACAAGCAGTAGAAGCTGATATGAATTAAAACCAAACGAGCAAGTTAAAGTCTCTGATTGCAACCAGATTGCAATAACCCACGTCACGTTAATTGTAGCCAAGTCATGCAACAACACATGTCCTTTCAGCTTGCAAAGGTGAAATCCATAATCCGCGAGTGAAAACAAGCAAAACGTTAACAAAAAGGAATGCAGTGAATAACAATTTAGGACTAGCTTGAAACCTAATTTTCTAAGGAGTTTCTATTTTTCCTTCGAAAAATGAACTATTCGCAAATATCTCGTCTCTTAATTTTCTTCACTTAGCCTTTTTAAAGATCCCTCAAAAGACCTATCATTTAATTAGGGTGTACATGCCGTAAGAGACACTTATTTTCATTGGATTTTGCATGTCCTAAAAGAAAACAAACCCGAAAAGCTAATATACAATAAATAAGTTCTAACCTACCGACCAAATAAAAAGTGACGGCACGGCCTTGTGAAGACAACCATCAGCACGGAGCGATTTGTCTTGATCCTCCGCTTGAGACAATAAACAATAAAATGAGTTGATTTATTGCCAACTTATTTTTTGCAAACTACCATAATAACCAATACTGACACGTAAAGTTGGATAAATAGATTCACGATGGATAGTCACAACTATTCCTCAAACCAAACACTTAACAAATGATTTTATTATATTGTCTTACTAGAGAATGCAATGGAAAATGTCATCTATTTTTCTTGCGGAGGCACCACCGTAACAATCTTTACTACTCTATAAGCGTGCAACGAGGGCGTCCACACCCCCGTCGTGCCCCCGCCCGTGGCCCGTGCCCCAGACCCCGCCCCAACCTCCCACTCCCTCACCGCGTGTTTAGCTCTCCCACGCTCGCCCTCACCACTGTCGCTGCTGCGCGCTTCTTCCTCCCCGAAACCATCGCCAGCGCGAGGTCGTGCCCCCGACATTGTCCTCCCCGACCACGGTGCCCCCCACCCCCGTCGCGTGATGCCCGCCAGCGAATTGATGCCCCGACGCGACAGCCCGCGTCCTCACCCAGCGACCTACCGCGAGATGCAGGTGCTAAACCCTAACACATCTCCTTCCCTCGCCTCCTTCCTCAGCCTCATTGCAACGGTGTCCACCTCCTTCCTCCGCCTCCTTAATGCCACCCCCACTTGGACCACCTCCTTGAGGACCTCGCGGGGTCAAGACCACTCTGGCGTCCGACCAGGAAGGTCTCCCTGCGTCGCGCGTTGTCGCCTAGTGGCGAAAGACTCGCCGCAGCAGAGTCCACCTCCTTCCTCTGCCTCCTCAACACCCACCCCACCCCCACCTAGGCCGCCTCCTTTAGGAGCTCGTAGGGTCAAGGGCGCGACACAAGTGGAGGGTCGTCGCTACTATCAACTCTAACATCTCAATCCCCGCACCTTCTCCTTGCCCCACTCCCTGAGCGTTCGCGAGCCTGCGGCCACCACCGTCGTCTCCATGCTGCACAGATCCACCTAGCCGGGTGTGGCCCTACTCAACAATACATGTACGGACGCGACGAGATGCAGCCCCTGCCCACCTCGTGGAGGACTCGCTCCTGTGTCGCACGCACAAGCACTACCGGTGGCCTTGTGGAGGACGATTCAACTGAATCCGGTGGAAGTCATCGTGTTGTGATGTCAAATGGGTGAGCTCCATCGGGCTACTCGTGGGTTTATATGATTTTAAATCTTAAATCAGGTTTCAGTGATAATTTATGTTGTTTTGATGGTTCATTCTTTCACTTATCAGTTCGATCTGAAACCATTGTATTGTTCTTTGGTGCTCTCCCTATTCAGTAGAAACATATGAAAGTATAATTACTGATGTAGCAATAACCTCATGCTAACACAACTGACATATTGCCGTGCTCAGTCTTAATCTGATTTCATAAACTCTATAGAATCTCCTTTTGAGTTCTGTGTAATGGAGGTTACTCTGGAAGCAATCTGCAGTTTCCTTGACGCGCGCACTATTGAGCTTGAGACGAATGCTTACCCAGCTTTGGATGAATTGACATCCAAGGTGAGTGGATGTGCTCGTATACTGTGTTCCATTAGTATGCATTTGATTTGAACATCCTAGAAACATGATATGAGTTATTTTAAATATCATTCAAAAGATGTCCTAACTATATGGTGCAGAGATGTTGCACACACTTCATATATTTATCTTCAGCATTAGTGCAAATTGTTGCATTGGTTTTTTATGCCCTTTGACAGTGAAGATTGCAGCTGTATCTTTAAGGTACAGATAAATTATGAAAGATATAATGATAAATTATGCAAGATATATCTGATCAATACAGAATTACTTATGAAGATGCAAAAAAGCTGCAATAGATGCATCTGGTAGGATGTTTTCTTAATTGTAGTTTCTGCATATGTTTTCTTAATTGTAGTTTCTACATGAAAATTAGTAAAACAACTATAAAGAAGATTTTTTTTGATGTTTGGTCAATGATAATATATATGTTGTTAGACTTTTTGTGATATTCATACTGTAGTGTATTTTGATTTGTACCAGTTTAGTGCAGTATTTGTTGTTGGTAAAAAAATTTGAGATATTGAGGTCGATGATAATATATATGTTGTTTGTTTTTAGTTAATTGCTGCACTCTAATATTTTATCTAATAATTGTGTGTCGTCACAACGCACGGGTATCGTACTATGTGCTTTGAATTTTCGTATCTCGTGCTTTGCTTAGTTCATTTGATTGTCTTGTCTTTTAGAATGAATTGATGATATACAATTCCCTTAGTTATAAAAAATCATGAGTGTTGTCCTGGTTCTTTGAGGACTTCACATTGCTTTAAAATTTTGATAGCTGGAGGTGTTCCTTTACCTTTTCTATTCAGTGTTAGTCATCATTTTCCTGCCTGGTTGGGTTTCCTCTGCTTGTCATTCTTGAAGTTAGCGTGAACGAGGTCGAGGCATTGTACAGGTTGTTCAAGAAGATTGGCAACACCTTCATTGGCAATGGGTTGATTAACAAGGTCAGCAATGGGTGTCTGATTCACTACTTAGTTCTTATGTAATCTCTTATTAATCTTTGTATTATGTGCAAGTGTGGATGGTCCTGTTAGTTTCAGTCCTGTCGATCGATGTGAACTGGCCTCCATCTGATCGCTTATGATGATCGACGATTTAAAATCTTGGAGATAAGGCTAGATGAGGTTTTTTAGTTCAATTTCGCCTAATGATGTTTTTAGTTCAATTTTAAATTTACTAACAGAATGATAAGAATTAAGGTATTTCCTGTTTCACTATTCTTTCACTGTTCGGTAGACTTAGAGTTTAGTTATTATACTAATATTTTGTTGTCACTCTTTTCGGATTCCATCGCCTCCTGTTGATGAGAAGAAAAAAGGTGTTGAAAATGTTGACAAAGACAGGAGGTATGCAATTGATGCATCAATTGTGCGCATTATGAAGGCTGCAAAGTTACGAGTCATCAACAACTGGTTGCTAAATGTGTTGAGCACCTGTTCCACATGTTTAAGATTCCTATTTGAGAAGTTCTTCATAGCATGACTTAACTTGTTTTCTATCAAGGGTATGTAATTTTTATTTAGTTCTTGCAATAAGTGTCTCGTTAATTCAGTCACAATTTTTCCTGCTTATGGTACATGGGGCATCCTGTTGTTGCATCAGAAGTAATTACATACCCTTTTGGATTGCATTTGATATCATGTTAAGGTAGCCCTTATATATGAATGGCATATTGCCACATGTCTCAAACCATGGACCTAGGTTATTAAGCTCAATCTACAAAGATAACTGTTAACTCTGTTCATGGCTGCATAATCTAGGATAATCATGTAGGAAAAAATGGTTTTGTTACTTGTGTTGTGTTTTCTCCATTTTCTTCTTGGGTCTGTGTGATACCTCAGCCTGACTTCAAAGCATGTTTTTGTTTTCTAGGTAGATGCGTTTCTGGCTCCGTTGTCACATGTTGGTTTGTGGAAGGCAGAGCGGTCTGGATCTAGCCATTCTAGCCACCGGATCTTTCTACCCATGGCCCATGGGAAGTTGTACTAGAATTGCATTCTTTCTAGGATGAAGTACTTGCTACTCTGTTGACTGTTTTCTCTTCTTTTTTATCTCACCCTCTGTCCTAAAGCTATTGTACCTAGAAATGCGAAAATAGCCTTTAATTTGAGATGAGGTATTTACTATGAATATCATTGAACACGCCAAAAAATATTGTGCATCGGCAGCTTGTTCATACTGAAACACATGTCCATATTGAAACTTGGGTTCTACCAGCATATAGTATTTGGTGTGTTGTAAAAAATATCTTGTTTTCTTTGATCTACTGCAGTTGGTTACTGTAAATATCTTACAAAGCTGCATATGATGCAGGTGCCAGCAAGCCGATGACACAGCTGAGCTGATGGAAACATACGCACCCACACAGGCAGACCACTGGTGGCGCATGGATATAAAAGATGATCTTGCCATTTTATCGGATAATTTGTAAAAAGACTGTTGTTTCAGATCCTCTTGTCAGTGATCATAACAAAGAGTCTTTTATAATTAGAGGTGATAATAATGTCGCCGGCAATTAGAGGTGCACCTGCGTCGACGCCACGACACTTGACCCAGGTGAGGTCGCTGTCGATGCCACCATGTCTTCTTCATCTATCCACTAGCCTCATCTCGCCGGCGACGAGATCCACCGCACCGCCTTCCTTCCCGTCTTCCCTCGGCATTCCTCTGTGTAAGATTTCTCTTCCTGTATTTGGACTGGTATTACTTGATTTTTTTACTGTGATGTTAGCTGCTTCTGCTGTGCTGTTTTGAATGTTTAAAATGCATTCATTTATGTATTTTGATACTGTATTTTTTGCTACTGATTTGTGCCATTCTCATCTGTGTGTTTTATGCAGTTATTTAATAACACTATTACCTTACCACAAGAGTAATACCCATTTTTAACTAAAATACTCTTGCGTGGACCTGAAGATGATAGCTAGCTGAACACTTTTTATGATAATTTTTAGATTCATCAGTAGAACTGCTCTATGATAAATCTAGATCTAGATTCAGTTTCTAAGCGGTGATAGGTTCATGTTTATGCTTGTGCATTCAAAGGATACGACAATAGAGTCTTTTCTGCGACGCTAGCTGCACTGTGCCCATAGACTGATGAAACTATCCAAAGACTCCAACATCGGGGCATGTAAGCACATGCCGTCTCCAATGCAACACCATGTGCTTCTCGAGCACAGAGACATGGTTAGTAGTAGTATTTTTTCGAGAATAATAAAGGGGGAAAGTTTGGGGAAAATAAATACATGTGTTCACACAGCAGAACCACAGGTGACGCGATTCTTTCGCCGACTGCGCTGTGTTCTGTCGCTCATAATGCCTAGAGAGCCCTTTTCCTGGACATCCGGGAGGCAGCAATGATAACGGCCAAATTTGCCTTGCAGAGGGCCGGCTGAGAAACACCGAGCATTGCACTTTGCTCACACCATTCAGCCTCTAGGCTGGGCTCTGGCTGTATGTCGTCATACGTTCACATGCGACGGTGGTGGGGTGATGTGTTGTGGGGGCGGATGGTGTTTGGTGACGAATTTAGAGCGAGCTCCAAGCACCAAGCGGCAGCGAGCCACGGCCACAATTCATGTTGTATGTTTAGCATTTTGCTGTTAAAATTAAGTTTATATGGTTAGATACTTGCAATCCATTTAAGCAAGAAAATAGGTCACTACTTGTACTGTATGCTTCATAACTTTGTGATCCATGACTGTATCATACGCTTAGAAAAGCTGCAGCTCCTCAATAATTCTGATCCATTCATTTATTTGAGTTCCAAGTTTCTATGCTGAATCAGTTCTAAATCCCTTCTCTTATGCCTAATTTTGAGTTGTAGCAGTGTACTGTCTTCATGCATGTTTGTAGAGAGTGCCAGTGCGGCACTAGAGTTTGCTTGCAGCCTAATCACTTCACCATTACATTGTCCTAGAAACAGTAAAGCTTATGCCCAATTAATTTTTTAATTGTAGGAGAAATAATGAGACATTCTTGCTTTGCATCTGTTAGCCAGCAGCAGCAACATGTTTCTGTTTGCTCTCTCTGTATGTCCCTCTCTGAAGTTGTCTACATGTTGTGGTGTTTCTGAAACAGAAATTTTCAGTAATTACAACAGATGTGCAAGACCTGTACTTAGTTCAGCAACCTCAGTTCCTCTCTATCGACAAATGTAGGTCATGGTTATCTGCATTTCCTGTTCGGTGCGTTATCTGGGTGCCTCAAGTAAGCCCTTGACTAACAAGTTGTTTGTGCTATTTATTGGATTTGCAGTAGATAGGTCTTTTATAACATGGTGATAATGGCAAACTCAGAACACCTTACAATACATTCTGTTTCTTCCAAATAAATTTGAATTAATACTTATTATCCATTGGTACAGTTTTGCTGATATATGGAGTGTTGGTTGCACGGTAATTGAAATCACAATAGGCAAACTCTCTGGGTCTACAAGGGCTGGGTCGACGAGCGCACGCTCAACCCGGCTAAGAGCGTACTATAATATGTATTTATATGGATGACAATTTTGAAATATGAATATTTTCTTGTAGGAATAACGGTGGAAGGAATTTTGCGCTCTAGAAGTGGAGGAGGTTGACGGTAGATTGCAAGAATATGAGCAAGGTTTTTTTCATTACTTAGTTTGTATTTAAAATTGTAGAATATGAGAAAGGTTTTTTGACACTCACTATTTCGACATATGGGTTTTCTGTATATCTCTAGATTTGTTTAGTGCTTTGCTGGGCCAGGGCCTTAGGTTGGTAGATTACATTTACCTCCACTGCTTTATGAGGTTCAGCCTTATCGATTACCCCTTCAATCCTGAAACCGTAGCGTGATGCTTCTAATTGAACAGCAAGCTACTTAAATTATGGAAATTATGTATGTATTTTAATGAATTATTAGAAGGGTCACTGTAGTGAAAATTTGTATCTTTCCGTTTGAGGTTTTACCTGAGGGGGCACTGGAACAGCCGGTGTTGTCCGACGAGGCCATGATGTCGCGTCTGGTTGGCGCGCTCATCACGTTCAAGCCGCTCTACTCGGTATTGAAGCTCGCCTCCCGCGAGGTCATCATCAGGTAGTCGTACAAAATAGAAACCTCTGCCGCTCTTTCTAGACATTTATGCAGTTCTTCACTTGTTCTCCTTGGGGATGGCAGAGATGTCGGTGAGAGAATGCATGCGTGTAGGACAACGGAGAAGTCGAACATCCCGTGGAGGGAGATGACGAAGTAAAGTAAACTGGAGTGACATATTGCTAACGCCTCATTTCTCTTGATCAGACTATCTCAACCCGTTTCATGCCTATGACAAAGGGAATCTATCATGGCTGGTAATTCACTTTTTATTTGTTGTTGTCAGCTTCTCATTGTTTTCTTATGTACTCTGATAATCTGCAGCTCAACTTTTCGTAACAATCCTAGGTTACCGTTCTTTCTCTAAAATCTTGAGAATGTGACGCCGTTGAAAAAAACAGCTGAAGGATATCATATTTTGTGCACGCTCATACTGACAATTTGATGTTGAATGAGCTAGGCTGCAGCAGAGGCCAAGCCTGCAACAATGTCGATCGCAAAGAGGGCCATACCTGAGGCTACATCAATCGAAGAGGCCAACCAAATCGTCCGCGGCAACTGGCTGAATGTAATTGAGGAGCATCATCTGAAGTACTTGGGGAGCTCTCAGGTAAATGACATCCTGGACATTGGCTGCTCTGTTGGAGTAAGCACCAGATACCTCGTCGAGAAGTTCCCATCAGCTCAAGCTGTTGTAAGCCCCAAAATCTCCTTCTGTGCATGGATCATTCACAAGCAACCAATGTTCACCAAAAGAGTAAACTGTAGTAGTGTTTCTGAATGATGCAGGGGCTCGACCTATCACCGTACTTTCTTGCTGTGGAGGCACAAAAGGAAGAAAAACTGTCACGGCCAAAGCCTATTCGCTGGGTTCATGCCAATGGTGAAGCGACCGGGCTGTCTTCAGATTCATTTGACCTTGTCTCCCTTGCTTATGTGGTAAATTTCTACCAGATTCAAAATATTCTTCTTTATTACATGGATTTAAAATCTGTAGTAGCGGTTACCACAAATTTATGGCTATATTCGAGATTCTATGGAGTACCATAATTCTAAAAAAAACCTGCAGTGCCATGAGTGCCCAGCACGAGCGATAACCCGATTGGTGAAGGAAGCATTCAGGGTCCTTCGCCCAGGAGGAACAATCGCCTTAACAGACAATTCGGTAGGAGTTTCTTTTGTCTCGCTTTTCATAGAGTACAAGTGTGCAAACTTGTTCAAGAATCGACTGTAACGTACAAAACTCCATTTTTCATTATAAAATCCTTTGCAGCCGAAGTAAAGTACTTGAGGTAAGCTTCAGTAGCCATCAGCAGCACCATGTTTCAACGACACACCTTAGATGGTGACATTTATTTCCATGTATTTCAGGAACTATCCCCAGTTTTGTTCACTCTGATGAAGAGTACCGAGCCTTTTCCTGGACGAGTACTACATGCTGGATTTGGAGGAGACGATGAGAAAAGTGGGGCTTTGTTAACGTTTGCTCCGTCCTGACAGACCCCAGGTACAGAACAATCACTGCAACTGTGCCTTACTAATTGGGTCAGACCATCAAATCCCAAGCCCGGCCGGTGTACAACAATTGATTATTTGAAATTTTGTATCCTTACTAGGATGGTTGCACTTGTATAAAGTAGAGCAATCTGAGTGAAACAACAAATCAAAGTACACCAATTTACCTTCCACGCATGGACATTATGAAGTCCAACACTAGGACTGTTATGATCAGATGATTCAGGGAACCAATCTAAAAAAATTCATGTGATACTGTAGCCAGGAATCACTTTCATGAACCTTAATTAACTCTAAAATATTTATCAGCTGGTACCCAACCAATCAGCATTGTTGTATAAATCGAAAATAAAACATACGAGACTTATCTCAAATTGCACAAGAGCTGGTGCTGCCAAGCGTATATGTGATTTTGGGTTAATAATTCTCAGAAGGCTGGAACAGAGGTCTTAAGTAAATATTGTGCAATGGAATTTAGCTGATCGAATCAATCGTGTCATCGTGGTTACCCATGAGGCCATGACATAACAATTCTGATAGTAATATGTTTTTCTTCAACTCAACTATGAGTTAGCTACTTCGATGTCACCTTTAGTTTGTTGTTGGAGCATCTCCAACAACCTTCAAAACTGGTTTATCAAAGCATGCCCTTAGAATAGGTTGACTTAATGGTTCATGAAGTATTGTATTTGGTGAATAGCTGATTGATAGATATCTTATTAATGCATTGTTTTTAACACGTGCAGTTTTGTGGCTTAGTTTTTCAACGAATCTCTTCTCTATGATCAGCATGTTGTATTTGAAGAGCAATTTGGCAGTGGGAGATTGTTGGCCTACATTTCTGCTCGTCCTGGGCAGTGTGGCCGAGCTGATGGGTAAGGACTACTGGACCATTTCACCTCGCTTCAGTAGCTTAAATTTCCTGGCAGTTGCTGGGCATTTCTTTTTATTGTCCAGCTACATCCTCGAGGCTAACTACAGTGGCATTTCCTTTTATTGGCCAGCTACATCCTTGAGGGTAAAGAGCTCGAGTTCTACATGAAGAAGCTCCAGAGGTAAATGTGGACGAGACAACTAACTCTTCCTTATTCTTTTTTTATTAATTATTAATTGATGCATGTTTGTATCTGGTATCACCCGCAGAAAGTAGAGTTAATTATTGGCATTAAATCTTTGATCAAAGCTTGAAAAGGTAAATGTGGACGAGACAACTAACTCTCATGCACATGAAGGAGCTGATGAGTGCCTAATGTTTCTCGGGGTAACTGTTTCATGTTTTTTCAATTCTATGTCTGGACGCCGAGGACCGGGGACGCCGAGGACCGGGGAGACGACGAGGTTTCGGGGCTGCGTGTGGCGGCCGAGGCGTGGGCGACATTTCGGAGGCAGTGAGGCTTGTGTGAGGGGGCGAGAAGGAGGGAGGCAGAATTACGGTGCACAGATGGTCTACGTTAGAGTCTTGTAGAGTAGTAGAGATTATCGTAATATTATATATTCTCGTTAAAACAGTTGTACATAAGTTATTGTAGTATTATATATTTCCGTTGCAACGCACGGGCACTCACCTAGTTTTACATGAATATGAATACTACGCTTACACCATGTGAAACAATAATTTTCACGCGACAAGATTTGATCAGAAAATATCGTCGTATCTTTTACATGGTCTACGCTGCTGTTGTGGTACCACGTCTGTTTCGTACAAAATTGAACTTACTATATAGGCCCTATGTTCAAAAATAGTACTTATTTTGTCTTAAAATAGTATTTGTTTTATAGTGTTAATAGATACTTTCTCTGTTTTTTTATTTGTCGCTGATTAGTTTGTGTTAGGATTTTAATAGATTTATATAATATTATATAAACACTAGGTGTCTATATTCAATTTCATCCGTTTGAATATGAACAAAAACAAAAGCCTAAACCAAATAGCATATTAGGATAGAGAGTACCCGTTTTAACTCTTAATTTTTATGTTCATATTTAAATAAATGATAATAAATCTAAACACATTCTTTTTTAATAATGGATAACTATATCGGGGATGGAGCCAAAATCTAGACACGTGTATATGAATCCATTATTTTTTAAAGCAAAATTAATTTAGAACAGTATTATATATATAATATTTATTGGCGGTTGGCGCTTAAGATCTGCGGAAAGCAAACCGCACTGAGAAACCAAACCAGCAAGCGAAGCCCAGCAAGAAAACCACATGCCCCACCTCGCCGCCACTCCCCCCACTTCCTCCGCCGCCGCCGTCCCCGCCGCGGGCCGCATCGCGTTCCGGCGCCCGTGGAACACGCCACAGCCGGAAGCGCTGCGCCTGCGCCTCCGCCTGCGCGCGCGGGGCGTCCGGCGTGAGGACGGCGGCGGCGTGCGCACGGAGGAGCAGGAGCAGACAGCACCGCGGACGTTCTACGACCTGCTCGGGATCTCAGCGGATGGGAGCCCCGATGATGTTCGGGCGTCCTACAGGCGGCTGGCGCTAAAGTACCACCCAGACGTGTCCCCTCCGGGCGCCGCGGCCGAGAACACGCGCCGCTTCATCGAGGTGCAGGAGGCCTACGAGACGCTCTCCGACCCAAGCCGCCGCGCCAGCTACGACCGTGCACTCGCCCGCGGCGTCTGCCGCCTCGCCTTCTCCGGGCGCCGTTCCCAATCCCACCACGCCTACTACCATTACCAGGTTTGGATCACTGCTCTCCTCACTTGTTACTTGGGTACTTGGTGCTTTTCATGGCGTTGGCGCTTGGTTGCATTGCGTTGTGTTTGGTTCCAATCCGATTGGTAGAGGTGCAATCTTCTAGTCAGGATTACGATTGGTTGTTGGGTTCATGCTGTGATCTTTAACTTCTATTGTTTATAGATTGTCAATGGAAAAACATGTGCTAAATTCTTCCTAATTATACGTGAAGCGAATTTGCTGAACTTAGTGTCCCAGTCTGGAATTTGTTGGTATTCTAATGGAGGCAAGAGGGCGTTTGCAGACTTCAGATCATTGATCTGTAACTGAGGGGATCCATCAGTTCTTCTGGGCTGTACGATCTGGCTCCTTTAAGTACTTAATCTGTCATTTGAAGAAATCTAGTTGTTTCAGCTACAGTCCTTGATAGGAGTTCAAACATATGCATCATGAGTGAACTGCAACCTTTACAAAACAGTTGTTAACGACCAACTACGACGGCTACGGAGGAGATGAGAGAACAGCTCGGGAAGGAAGAAGATAGGAGGGTTTCTGTATTTCTTATTTCTTGACGTTCACAGAGATAACCATAGTCTAAATATCTCCCTTGCTCTCTCCTTACACGGACCATATGTCCGACGGGTATCGCCCACTGGGCTTGGACACACGACGGCCCAGAACAATGTCCTTGCAGCTCCTTCTGTCCTCCATCCTTGCCCGCGCCCTTCTGGTGTTCTCCCATGTAGTCTTCTTTGTTGGTGACAACAGTGGATCTGGATGCCCACCCCCCCCCCCCCCCCCCCCCCCCCCCCCAAGCAACTCCAAGAGACTTTACACATCTTTCTAGGGATTGGAGATTTTGATGAATAATGTCCTCCGACAGCTTGTTTATCTGGTTATCCAAATATAGCCATCTTTTATTTTGGATTTCTCACTAGTCAAAGATAGAACAAGAATGACTCTAGAGTGCACATGATATATAGAAAAACTGTTGGAGAGTGGAAAGATATAGAAAATGATTTATATGCAAATGACACTCCAAATGATGATTTAGAGAGTTGGTTTTAGAATGACTCTTTGAGATGCTCTAATTAATGTGTTCGCCGAAGCATGGCTTTCGAAAAAATACAGGGATAAGGCTTGCCTCGCTTATTCCGTCTCCCGACTCCATTCTTGTGGGAGCCATCAGCATAGGTCTCTCGTTTTTTTTTGTTGTTTTGGATTTTTACGAAGATCTCTTATGGTTTGTGACTCAGCTGTGGATATTGGGTGTTCAAAGCTGCCTTTTAACTTTACAGTGCTTTGAAGATTGATGAACTTACTAATACATACAAAAAAATTTAGATTCGAGCCAGGAGCGGCTGAAATTTACCGTTTCGTTTCGTGACATACGATAAATCAATGGATATAAGTTTCGCGTTGATGTGATGTACTTGCGAATAGGGAACGGCTAGGAATTTTCTGTGGTCGAAGAGCTTCACAAAAATAGGTCACGGATAACGAGTGAAATAGCAACTTGCAGAAGAGCGTGGGGGAGTCGTTTTCATGCATGTCATGCGTAAGATTATCTGAGAAGTAATCTTCCTCACAGATCTGTTATCCATGTGGGCCACAGGAACAGGAAGAGGGATCTGGGTGGAGAAGGTCCTGGGAGGACCAGATCGCCGAGCTGAAGAGGAGGAGCGTGGCGAAGGATTCAGAAGAGAACCTGTCGTGGGGCGCTCGCATGCGGAGAAGGGCCGAGGCGTCAGCAGCGGAGTAGCTGCGACAAGCGAGCCTTCCAAATGCAGCTGTACTCGTACGTAGCATGTGGAGCGAAGCGAAACGGAATATATTTTTCTGGTGGGTACAATTTGGTCTGCAAGGTTTTTAAGGCGTGGATCTAAAGATGTCCAGATGGAAACCTTCAGAGACAGACCTGTTACGAGAATTGGACGTGTAGCAGTAGTAGCTGTAGCGGTGGCATCTGGCCAGGATTGAGGAGGAACAGCAGCACCTGGATGGAGTGTGGTGGCTGCTGGCTGCAGACCAACACCCTTGGCCCTGGCTACATAATAGTTGAGTTCCTGCCTGGCCACCTGGGCCTGGCTGGCTGTATGTAAACGACTCAACTATGTTACTCCTTGAGACTCCTGTTACATCTGTGGCAGGTCCAGTGTAAATGTAAATACTACAAGCATCAATAACGAAGGAGCAAGCCAGTTGTTCTTCCAATATTCAGGGTGTTTCCTTCTTTTGTTTTGTTTTCCTTTCTCAAGCATCAATATTGAGGTTGTGGGCTTATGCGGGAGAGGCAATTATTCATATCTTTAGGAGCATGACCTTTGCTTAGGCTATGGCCATACAAATGGCCGTGCAAAATAGAGTGCACTGCTTATAGAGTGTAAGCTTGAAATGAGAGATGACGATAAGATAAGTAAGTTGTTGGAGACAGCCTTAGAGAAAAAAATCAACACGTTATTGCTTTTTTTCCCCTCTGTTTTCCGAAGTTTCTGCGACTAGCATGCTCCACCATATAGCGTTAGCAATTTAGCATGGTATTTTTCCTGTCACTGTCGCCTAGGAATTTATTGTGATGATTATGAGCTAGCTAGAGATAGACGGTGAAAGTTGTGGACAGGGAGCTGCGCTGCTGTTCCTGCTCGCTACGTGTGTGGAGTGGCGGTGACGATAGAATTGGTGGAAGTTGTGATTATGTAGTGTAGTGTCAGGTGATGGCGGTGTACTTATGACGATGTCTCTCGGTTTTCCTGACCTGGAAAGATCGGTAACGATGGCTGCTACGGTGGTGCGCGACTGCGCGGCGTCTCTATCCGGACAGAGAAACGCAGGTTTTGTCCATGCTTGGGAAGCTGCTGGTTTGTCTTGTGTGTTCTCACTTCTCAGCCGCCACTCTTTTCTCCACTCAATAATTGTTCACTGCAGTGACCCGGCCAGACGCCAGAGTGAAGTCGTATACTCTCACCGGTGACCTGATATAAGTAACAATCATGCTCTACCCCATTTTGTAATATTAATATGGCAATCACGTTCCGCCCCTGTCCAGCTTTCAGTGGATTTGTAGACAAGACAATGATCTAATCAACTTACCAGTCAAATTTGGCTTTGTGCGACCATGGTACAATCAACTGGCCATAAAATTAAAAGTAACATGACGAGTTGGATTTGAGATACTCGGTTTGTTGGATCTGCCAGAGCGGTTGCTGGCCTGCTATGTGGATTAGATGGGCCGTTACTGACCGTGGACGCGTGTGGGGATACGGGCCTCCCGGCTCCTGGCCCGCTACGATCAAGCCCACCGCAACCGAAGCAGCACAATAGGAAGCACCTATAAATTTTAGTACCAGTTTTCTAAGAATCGGTACTAAGTCAGATTGAAGGAAGGAACCATCTTAACAGTTCCAGTAATGATTTTAACTGCTAGGAGATTTAGTACTAGTTAGTGGCTTCAACCGGTAATAATATCAAAGCTTACCGGTTGAAGATGCAAACCGGTATTAATACAATCAAGTACCAGTTGGAACCACCAATCGGTACTAAGGACATGTTAATTGGTTACATCATTTAGACTTAATCCTCACTCATATGTTTTGTATTATGTGTGAAGGTATTATAATGCTTTGTAAGAGTGGAGGTGATGTCTAGATTTTCAAAGAATTTGTTAAAAATTTCACCCATTTAAGTGTGAAAATGATTAGCAAGTTCACCGTCTCGTATAGTATAGTTTTTTTTGTTTAGATTTCCACAATTTTGTGGCTGATTGTGTCATCTATTTACTACAAAGATTATGTTAACAATGTTTTATATAAATAATGTAGATGGACCTTCAATGGATGTACAACATGGATCGAGGCTCTAAAGGATATATTGAAGGTGTTCACTATTTTCTAAAGACGACCGAGAGACACAAGCCTAGAGGTTTCATGTGTTGTCCATGTAGAGACTGTAAGAACAAGAGAGAATGCTCATCATTGAAAGCTCTCTTGTGGGTTTTGGAGGTTTGCATGAAAACCCAATTAAAGGACTGACCTGTGTGGCTAAGTGTTGAACAGGTGCTTAGTGCAAAACTTATAGGGTTCAACACAAGTGTTCAAGTGTGATGGTCTAAAGGCTGAGATAACTATGGAAAATATACATCACACGCTAAGTGAAGGATACACATTGCTTATGTGAGACTCAGTGTGCATAACTTGGAGACAACTGGTCAAGCCAAGTATGGAGGCAAGAAGAGCTTTAAGGTAACGAGTGCACGGGAGAAGGTCAAGGAGGCCAAGGTATCCAAAGCCACGGGTGAACAAGAAGACTTGCAAAGTCAAGGTTGATCGAGTTAAGAATAGCTATGGTGCATAGAGGATCACTACTTAAGGACATGACTTACGACCAATGAGGTAATACCAATGGTTATGTGATGTAACTCATAATGTCAAGATCAAGCTCAAGAAGTGAACAAGGTCACCAGAAGAAGGAGTAGTGTCAAAGCTAGAACCTGGAAGCAACCCAAAAGAGATAAGTTTATCTTAACTTTTAGTTTTGGTTGTTCCCCGTGTTTAGATATGTTCTATGTGACCACTATAGGGTGTTGGAGCTCACAGATGACAATCTAGATCAAGTCAAGTCAACTTGATGGTTTGGAGTCCAACATCGACCTCAAACATGCCAAAATGGGTAAAACGATAAAAAAGGTTAACTATGCATGCTCTCAGGAATTTTAATTGTAGAATTCATCGGACGGTCCGATGTGCACCGGAGCACTTCTCCAACGGCTACTTTCAGCCTTCGCTCGGCGCCCAACGACTAGCTGACGTCACCGGACGGTCCAGTGGCACACCGGACGATCCGGTGCCACCTAGCTAAGGAAAGGCACCATTCAGATCTTCAGCCAACTATTACTCTACACGGTCTGGTGGCTCACCGGACGGTCCAGTGCGCCCACATATAGGGAAGGTTTTTGCTACTTTCTATGGAAGAAGGCAACGACTCTTTTGGGGCTATAAAAGGACCCCTAGGAGCCCATATTCGGATGTCCAAGTCACCCAAGTGTAGCAAACAAGTGTAGACATATTGCAAATCATTTCTACCTCCATCTCATGTGTATTTCTCTCTAGGTTGTGTGTTGTCGCAGTTATAAGCCAAGAGAGAGTAGAGGGCTGCTGCTGCAAGTGAGAGCAAGATCTTGACCAAGCAAATATGTTACTCTACCAGAGTGCTGTTGAGGAAGATTGTAAACAGTCACGGCTCTGTTGTAACCAACTCAATGACATTGTGCAAGGCTCTATCTGTCTCCTTGATAGATCTAGATTTGGCTAACTCCAACATGGACTAGGCAAACATTTCAGGCTTGCCCGAACCACGAGATAAATCATTATGTCATGTGTGCTCTGTTTGTATTGTTTTTTGTCTCTCTGTTTTGTTTGCTTTTCTCTTGGCACTTCAATACTTATATTTGGTATAAGCTATCTTTGAAGTGCAGGATATTTTGAGACAGACACTTAGATTCTGTTGCATCCTACTCAGAGTGATCTACATTTCTGCTACAATCTAGTCTTCGAGTAGAGTGAGATTTCTAAGTTTTCTATGATATTTTTTTATTCGTCTATTCACCCCCTCTGGGTGACATCCAGATCTTGTTCCCGAGCAAAGGGAACTTTCAATTAGTATCAAAGCAAGGCCTCCACATCGTGGGCTTAGCCGTCCAGAGAAGACGATGTCGTCACAAGAGGTAACACTAGAACTTCTTCTAGGCAATGGTTCTAATTAAAAAACTTGGTATGTCTCTATTCTTAATGTCTTCATGAGTATTGATCCTAAATTGAGAAAGATTTTTAGTAAGAGTATTTTGCCTTCTAAGAATAGTGAAAATCCCTCTAAAAAGGCACTAAGATGTTTATCTCTCAATCACCATGCTTGCAACATCTTAGTTGATGCTCTTACTATAGATGTTTATTTTTCTATCATGAGTAGTGATAAAATTGGAAGCGTTTGATAAGTTTTAGAGGTGTCAAATCCTGAGAAACAGGGTTGCTAGACCAATGCAAATAGCATGACATCTTCACATGGAATGCCAGTGATGGCATGAGCGTCAGACCCTGTGAACATGTTATTATACCAAAGCTCCTCTGCTTCTATATACAGAATTACTTCTACAAGTGCTTTGCAACAAGCAACAAGCAATTATGCATCTCTTGGGACTGGTTCTTGAAAGGGAAATGTGCCCTTGGGCCATTTCTAAGTATTTTGGTGATTGAGTGCCAACGCAAGCGCCTTTGTGTTGATCTATGCAATGTGGTAGACAAAGTGCAAATCTGGGTGCACCGGACTGGCTATGTTCTGCCAGAGTCAGCTCGGTCTGGGTGCACCGGACTGTCCGGTGGTGCACCGGACAGTGTCCGGTGCGCCAGACTGGCTCTTGCGAACTCGCTGCTCTCGGGATTTCATCGGCGGCGTACGACTATAATTCACCGGACTGTCCGGTGTGCACCGGACTGTCTGGTGAGCCAACGGTCGGTCGGGCCAACGGTCGGCCGCGCGATCCACGTGGGACACATGGCCGAGCCAACGGCTAGTAGGGGCACCGGACTATCCGGTGTGCACCGAACAGTGTCCGGTGCGCCAACGGCTCCAAGGCTGCCAACGGTCGGCTTCGCCAAATAAGGAAGGAAATCCACACCGGACAGTGTCCGGTGGTGCACTGGACTGTCCGGTGCGCCAGGCGACAGAAGGCAAGAATTGCCTTCCCGGATTGCTCTCAACGGCTCCTAGCTGCCTTGGGGATATAAAAGGGACCCCTAGGCGCATGGAGGAGAACACCAAGCATTCCTTGAGCACTCTTGATCACTCACACTCCATTCTTGCGCACTTGTTCGACATTCTAGTGATTTGAGCTCCGTTCTAGTGTGCTAGTCTTTTGAGCTTAAGTCTGGGTCTTGTGTGTGCGTATTTGCTGTGATCTTTGTGTCTTGTGTGAGTTGCTAATCCCTCCCTTACTCCATGCTTCTTTGTGAACATCTTTGTAAGGGCGAGAGACTCCAAGTTGTGGAGATTCCTCGCGAACGGGATATAGAAAAGAAAAGCAAACACTGTGGTATTCAAGTGGGTCTTTGGACCGCTTGAGAGGGGTTGATTGCAACCCTCGTCCGTTGGGACGCCACAACGTGGAAGTAGGCAAGTGTTGTACTTGGCCGAACCACGGGATAAACCACTGTGTCTACCTGTGTTGATTCTCTTGTGGTTATTGTGTTTCGCTAAGACTCTTCTCTAGCCACTTGGCAATACTGTGCTAACGCTTAACCAAGTTTTTGTGGCATTAAGTTCAAGTTTTACAGGATCACCTATTCACCCCCCTCTAGGTGCTCTCAATTGGTATCAGAGCCATTCTCTTCTAGAAGGGGACTAACCGCCCAAAGAGATGGATCCTAAGGGGAAGGGAATCGTGATCAATGATAAGGAGAAGGAGTCCTTCGTCAACGAGCCAAAGGATGACAAGCCTACCGACTCGGGCTCGGGCCACAAACGAAAGGATGGGAAGAAGAAGAAGACAAGGCGCATCAAGGAGATCGTCTACTACGACGACAGCGACGAGTCCACTTCTTCCAAAAAGGACAACGACGACAACGACTACGAGAGAAGGAAACCGGTTAATTCGAACTTTTCTTTTGACTACTCTCGTATTCCGCAAAGTACAAATGCTCATTTGCTCTCCATTCCACTTGGCAAACCTCCTCACTTTGATGGAGAGGACTACGGATTTTGGAGCCACAAAATGCGTAGTCACCTATTCTCTCTCCATCCGAGCATATGGGAGATTGTGGAAAGTGGAATGAAATTTGATAGCTCGGATAGTCCTATGTTTATCAATGAACAGATTCATAGAAATGCACAAGCTACTACTGTGTTGTTAGCCTCTTTGTGCAGGGACGAGTATCATAAGGTGAGCGGCTTGGACAATGCCAAGCAGATCTGGGACACCCTCAGGATCTCACATGAGGGGAACGACGTCACCTTACTCACCAAGATGGAGTTGGTGGAGGGAGAGCTTGGAAGATTCGCGATGATAAGGGGTGAGGAGCCAACCCAAACACACAACCGGCTCAAGACCCTTATCAACAAAATAAGGAGCTACGGAAGCACGCGATGGACGGACCACGACGTCGTCCGCCTAATGCTAAAGTCCTTTACTGTACTTGATCCACATTTGGTGAACAATATTCGTGAAAATCCTAGGTACACCAAGATGTCACCCGAAGAAGTCCTTGGAAAATTCGTAAGCGGGCGAATGATGATCAAGGAGGCGAGGTACGTGGACGACGCGTTGAATGGTCCAATCCATGAGCCTCAACCCATTGCTCTCAAGGCAACGAGGAGCAAGGAGGCGCTACCTAGCAAGGTGGCACAAGTTGAGGCGGCCGGGCTCAATGATGAAGAGATGGCCCTCATCATCAAGCGCTTCAAGACGGCACTAAAGGGTCGCAAGGGACAGCCAAGCAAGACCAAAACAAAGGGGAAGTGCTCATGCTTCAAATGTGGTAAGATTGGTCATTTTATTGCTAATTGTCCCGATAATGAAAGTGACCAGGAACAAGGGAGCAAGAGGGAGAAAAAGAAGGCATACAAGAAGGCTAAGGGCGAGGCACACCTTGGAAAGGAGTGGGACTCGGATTGTTCGTCATCCGACTCCGAAAATGAAGGACTCGCCGCCACTGCCTTCAACAAGTCATCCCTCTTCCCCAACGAGCGTCACACATGCCTCATGGCAAGGGAGAAGAAGGTATGTACTCGAGACAGTACTACTTATGATTCTTCTAGTGATGATGAGTCTAGTGATGAAGAAATAGATTACTCTAGTTTGTTCAAAGGATTGGATATAACTAAAATAGATAAGGTCAATGAATTGATTGATGCCTTGAATGAAAAGGATAGACTCTTAGAGAAACAAGAAGACCTTTTATATGAAGAGCATGATAAATTTGTTAGTGCACAAAATTAATTTGCTCTAGAAGTTAAAAGAAATGAAATGCTTTCTAGTGAATTGTCTACCTGTCATGACTCTATCTCTAGCTTAAAGAGAATTAACAATGATTTAAATGCTAAACTAGAAGTAGCTAATAAATCAACATCTTGTGTAGAACATGTTGTGGTTTGCACTAGGTGTAAAGATTTTAATATTGATGCTTGTAGTGAACACCTAGTTTCAATTTCTAAATTGAATGATGAAGTAGCTAGTCTTAATGCTCAACTTAAGACTAGCAAAAGCGAATTTGATAAGTTAAAATTTGCAAGGGATGCCTACACGATTGGTAGACACCCCTCAATTAAGGATGGACTTGGTTTCAAGAGGGAAGCCAAGAACTTAACAAGCCATAAGGCTCCCATCCCTGCCAAGGAGAAAGGGAAGGCCCCTATGGCTAGTAGTGCTAAAAAGAACCATGCTTTTACGTATCATGATAGGAGACATGCTAGAAATGCAAATAGAAGTCATGATGCTTTTGATTCACATGTTTATGATTCATATGCTATGTTTGCTTCTAGTTCTTCCTGTATGCATGGTAGAAATGTGCCTAGGAGAAATGGTGTTAATGTTTCTAGGAAAGTTAATGAACCTTCTACAATATATCATGTTTTAAATGCTTCATTTGCTATTTGTAGAAAGGATAGGAAGATAGTTGCTAGAAAATTAGGGGCAAAATGCAAGGGAGACAAAACTTGCATTTGGGTCCCTAAGACAATTGTGACTAACCTTGTAGGACCCAACAAGAGTTGGGTACCTAAGACCCAAGCCTAAATTTGCCTTGCAGGTTTATGCATCCGGGGGTTCAAGCTGGATTATCGACAGCGGATGCACAAACCATATGATGGGGGAGAAGAAGATGTTCACCTCAGACATCAAAAACAAGGATCCCCAAGATTCCATCATATTCGGTGATGGGAATCAAGGCAAGGTGAAAGGCTTAGGCAAAATTGCAATCTCAAATGAGCACTCTATTTCTAATGTGTTTTTAGTTGAGTCTCTTGGATATAATTTGTTATCTGTTAGTCAATTATGCAATATGGGATATAATTGTCTATTCACAAATGTAGATGTGTCTGTCTTTAGAAGAAGTGATGGTTCACTAGCTTTTAAGGGTGTATTAGACGGCAAACTTTACTTAGTTGATTTTGCAAAAGAGGAGGCCGGTCTAGATGCATGCTTAATTGCTAAGACTAGCATGGGCTGGTTGTGGCATCGCCGCTTAGCACATGTGGGGATGAAGAACCTTCACAAGCTTCTAAAGGGAGAACACGTGACAGGTCTAACTAATGTGCAATTCGAAAAAGATAGACCTTGTGCAGCTTGTCAAGCAGGCAAACAAGTGGGAAGCTCTCATCACACCAAAAATGTGATGACCACATCAAGACCTTTGGAGATGCTTCACATGGACCTCTTCGGACCAGTCGCCTATCTAAGTATAGGAGGAAGTAAGTATGGTCTTGTTATAGTTGATGATTTTTCCCGCTTCACTTGGGTATTCTTTTTGCAGGATAAATCTGAAACCCAGGGGACCCTCAAGCGCTTCCTCAGGAGAGCTCAAAATGAGTTTGAGCTCAAGGTGAAGAAGATAAGGAGCGACAACGGGTCCGAGTTCAAGAACCTTCAAGTGGAGGAATTCCTTGAGGAGGAGGGGATCAAGCACGAGTTCTCCGCTCCCTACACACCACAACAAAATGGTGTGGTAGAGAGGAAGAAAAGGACGCTCATTGACATGGCGAGGACGATGCTTGGAGAATTCAAGACCCCCGAGCGCTTTTGGTCAGAAGCCGTGAACACGGCTTGCCACACCATCAACAGGGTCTACCTTCATCGCCTCCTCAAGAAGACGCCGTATGAACTACTAACCGGTAACAAACCCAATGTTTCGTATTTTCGAGTTTTTGGGAGTAAATGCTACATTCTAGTGAAGAAAGGTAGGACTTCCAAATTTGCTCCCAAAGCCGTAGAAGGGTTTTTATTAGGTTATGACTCAAATACAAAGGCGTATAGGGTCTTCAACAAATCATCGGGTTTAGTTGAAGTCTCTAGCGACGTTGTATTTGATGACTAATGGCTCTCCAAGAGAGCAAGTTGTTGATTTTGATGATGTAGATGAAGAAGAAGTTCCAACGACCGCAATATGCACCATGACAATTGGAGATGTGCGGCCACAGGAACAAGATGAGCAAGATCAACCTTCTTCCTCAACAATGGTGCAACCCCCAACTCAAGATGATGAACAGGAGGCGTGTGATCAATGGGGAGCACAAGATGATCATGTAATGGAGGAAGAAGCACAACCGGCACCTCCAACCCAAGTTCGAGCAATGATTCAAAGGGATCATCCCGTCGACCAAATTTTGGGTGACATTAGCAAGGGAGTAACTACTCGATCTCGATTAGTTAATTTTTGTGAGCATTACTCCTTTGTCTCCTCTATTGAGCCTTTTAGGGTAGAAGAGGCCTTGCTAGATCCAGACTGGGTGTTGGCCATGCAGGAGGAGCTCAACAACTTCAAAAGAAATGAAGTTTGGACACTGGTGCCTCGTCCCAAGCAAAATGTTGTGGGAACCAAGTGGGTGTTCCGCAACAAACAAGACGAGCACAGAGTGGTGACATGGAACAAGGCTCGACTTGTGGCAAAAGGTTATGCCCAAGTCGCAGGTTTGGATTTTGAGGAGACTTTTGCTCCTGTGGCTAGGCTAGAGTCCATTCGTATATTGTTAGCATATGCCGCTCACCATTCTTTCAGGTTGTTCCAAATGGATGTGAAGAGTGCTTTCCTCAACGGGCCAATTAAGGAGGAGGTGTACGTGGAGCAACCCCCTAGCTTCGAGGATGAACGGTATCCCGACCACGTGTGTAAGCTCTCTAAGGCGCTCTATGGACTTAAGCAAGCCCCAAGAGCATGGTATGAATGCCTTAGAGACTTTTTAATTGCTAATGCTTTCAAGGTTGGGAAAGCCGATCCAACTCTTTTTACTAAGACTTGTGATGGTGATCTTTTTGTGTGCCAAATTTATGTCGATGACATAATATTTGGTTCTACTAACCAAAAGTCTTGTGAAGAGTTTAGCAGGGTGATGACTCAGAAGTTCGAGATGTCGATGATGGGCGAGTTAAGCTACTCCCTTGGGTTTCAAGTAAGGCAACTCAAGGATGGAACCTTCATCTCTCAAACCAAGTACACACAAGACTTGATCAAGCGGTTTGGGATGAAGGACGCCAAGCCCGCAAAGACTCCAATGGGAACCGACGAGCACACCGACCTCAACAAAGGAGGTAAGTCCGTTGATCAAAAGGCATACCGGTCAATGATAGGGTCTTTACTGTATTTATGTGCTAGTAGACCGGATATTATGCTTAGTGTATGCATGTGTGCTAGATTTCAATCCGATCCTAAGGAGTGTAACTTAGTGGCGGTGAAGCGAATTCTTAGATATTTAGTCGCTACGCTTTGTTTTGGGATCTGGTATCCAAAGGGGTCTACCTTTGACTTGATTGGATATTCAGACTCCGACTATGCTGGATGTAAGGTCGATAGGAAGAGTACATCGGGGACGTGCCAATTCTTAGGAAGGTCCCTGGTGTCATGGAGTTCTAAGAAACAAACTTCCGTTGCCCTATCCACCGCTGAGGCCGAGTACGTTGCCGCAGGACAGTGTTGCGCGCAACTACTATGGATGAGGCAAACCCTCAGGGACTTTGGCTATAATTTGAGCAAAGTCCCACTCCTATGTGATAATGAGAGTGCTATCCGCATTGTGGATAATCCTGTTGAACACAGCCGCACAAAGCACATTGACATCCGGCATCACTTTTTGAGAGACCACCAGCAAAAGGGAGATATCGAAGTGTTTCATGTTAGCTCCGAGAACCAGCTAGCCGATATCTTTACCAAGCCTTTAGATGAGCAGACCTTTTGCAAGTTGTGTAGTGAGCTAAATGTCTTAGATTCGTGGAACTTGGATTGATTTATAGCATACATGTGTTCATGCCTTTGATCATGTTCCTTAGGCATTTTGTTGCTCACTTGTGGTGCTCAAGTTGTACAAACACTCCCCGGACCTCACAAGTCCTTTTTGCAAGTGATGCACATATTTAGAGGGAGCTGTGCTACAACTTGACCCTTTGAGACTAACCGTGTGCTTGAGTTTGCTTGTTTTAGTCTCAAAGGAGGTTTGAAAGGGAAAAGGTGGACTTGGACCATGAAAGACTTCCACTGCACTCCGATGAGAGGGTAACTTATTCCAAGTTCATCTCACGTACTCTTATTGCCTTTGTATTCTTATTGAAGATTTTGGTAAGGCAATGGGGTTCTAGGGCCAAGATTGATCCCGCTTTGGTGCTTGATGCCAAAGGGGGAGGAAATAAAGGCCAAAGCAATAAATGGATAAGCTACCACTTGAGAAATTTTGAAAATAGTAGAATAGAGCTTTTGGTTTGTCAAAACTCTTTTATTGTCTCTTTTGTCAAAAGTTGGCCTCTTGTGGGGAGAAGTGTTGATTATGGGAAAAAGGGGGAGTTTTTGAAATCCTTGATCAATTTCTTTTGGAATACCTCTCCTTATGTCTGAGAGCACCTAGAGGGGGGGTGAATAGGTGATCCTGTAAAACTTGAACTTAATGCCACAAAAACTTGGTTAAACGTTAGCACAGTATTGCCAAGTGGCTAGAGAGGAGTCTTAGCGAAACACAATAACCACAAGAGAATCAACACAGGTAGACACAGTGGTTTATCCCGTGGTTCGGCCAAGTACAACACTTGCCTACTTCCACGTTGTGGCGTCCCAACGGACGAGGGTTGCAATCAACCCCTCTCAAGCGGTCCAAAGACCCACTTGAATACCACGGTGTTTGCTTTTCTTTTCTATATCCCGTTCGCGAGGAATCTCCACAACTTGGAGTCTCTCACCCTTACAAAGATGTTCACAAAGAAGCACGAAGTAAGGGAGGGATTAGCAACTCACACAAGACACAAAGATCACAGCAAATATGCACACACACAGGACCCAGACTTAAGCTCAAAAGACTAGCACACTAGAACGGAGCTCAAATCACTAGAATGTCGAACAAGTGCGCAAGAATGGAGTGTGAGTGATCAAGAGTGCTCAAGGAATGCTTGGTGTGCTCCTCCATGCGCCTAGGGGTCCCTTTTATAGCCCCAAGGCAGCTAGGAGCCGTTGAGAGCAATCCGGGAAGGCAATTCTTGCCTTCTGTCGCCTGGCGCACCGGACAGTCCGGTGCACCACCGGACACTGTCCGGTGCGGATTTCCTTCCTTATTTGGCGAAGCCGACCGTTGGCAGCCTTGGAGCCGTTGGCGCACCGGACACTGTCCGGTGCACACCGGACAGTCCGGTGCCCCCTCCCGACCGTTGGCTCGGCCACGTGTCTCGCGCGGATTGCGCAGCCGACCGTTGGCCCGGCCGACCGTTGGCTCACCGGACAGTCCGGTGCACACCGGACAGTCCGGTGCACACCGGACAGTCCGGTGAATTATAGCCGTACGCTGTTAATTCCTTCCTGAGAGCAGCTAGTTTGCCTGAGCTAGCCTGGCGCACCGGACACTGTCCGGTGCACCACCGGACAGTCCGGTGCACCCAGACAGAGCTGGCTTTGGCTGAAACAAAGCTATCTCTCTCCAATTTGTTTTCTCATGTTTCCAGCACTTAGACACAATACATTAGTCTCTAAAACAATGTACTAAGTCTGAGAAACATACCTTTATACTTGATTTGTACTTTGTCCACCATTTGACACTTAGGCACTTGTGTTGGACACTAAATCACCAAAACACTTAGAAATGGCCCAAGGGCACATTTCCCTTTCAATCTCCCCCTTTTTGGTGATTTATGCCAACACAACATAAAGCAAGTAGAACAAGTACAAAATCAATTCAAATAAGAACTCAAAATTGTTTTGATTCATATTTGGCATATATGGATCACTCTTTGCCACCACTTGGTTTGTTTTTGCAAATCAAACTCAAATTTCTATCTCTAAGTCAAACACACTTGTTAAGACATAAATAGAGTCATTCCAAGAGAAATTGATTCAAGATTTCAAAAACTCCCCCTTTTTCCCATAATCAACACTTCTCCCCACAAGAAGCCAACTTTTGACAAAAAGAGCCAATAAGAGTATTTTGACAAAACAAAAGCTCTATTCTATTATTTTCAAAATTCTCAAGTGGTAGCTGATCCATTTATTGCTTTGGCCTTTATTTTCTCCCCCTTTGGCATCAAGCACCAAAACGGGATCAATTGTGGCCCCCGAACCCCATTGCCTCACCAAAATCTTCAAGTAAGAATATAAAGGCAATAAGAGTACATTAGATGAACTTGGAATAAGTTACCCTCTCATCGGAGTGCAGTGGAAGTCTTTCATGGTCCAAGTCCACCTTTTTTTCAAACCTCCTTTGAGACTTAATTAAGCAAACTTAAACACACAGTTAGTCTCAAAGGGTCAAGTTGTAACACATCTCCCCCTGAATTTGTGCATCACGTGCAAATGGACTTGTAAGGTCCGGGGAGTGCTTGTACAACTTGAGCACCATAAATAAACAACAAAATGCATAAGGAACATGATCAAAGGCATAAACACATGTATGCTATAATTCAATCCAAGTTCCGCGAATCTAAGACATTTAGCTCACTACGCAACTTGCAAAAGGTCTGCTCATCTTAAGGCTTGGTAAAGATATCGGCTAGCTGGTTCTCAGAGCTAACATGAAACACTTTGATATCTCCCTTTTGCTGGTGGTCTCTCAAAAAGTGATGCCGGATGTCTATGTGCTTTGTGCGGCTGTGTTCAACCGGATTATCCGCCATACGGATAGCACTCTCATTATCACATAGGAGTGGGACTTTGCTCAGATTGTAGCCAAAGTCCCTGAGGGTTTGCCTCATCCAAAGTAGTTGCGCGCAACACTGCCCTGCGGCAACATACTCGGCCTCAGCGGTGGATAGGGCAACGGAGGTTTGTTTCTTAGAACTCCATGACACCAGGGACCTTCCTAAGAATTGGCACGTCCCCGATGTACTCTTCCTATCGACCTTACATCCAGCATAGTCAGAGTCTGAATATCCAATCAAGTCAAAGGTAGACCCCTTTGGATACCAGATCCCGAAACAAGGCGTAGCGACTAAATATCTAAGAATTCGCTTCACAGCCACTAAGTGACACTCCCTTGGATCGGATTGAAATCTAGCACACATGCATACACTAAGCATAATATCCGGTCTACTAGCACATAAATAAAGTAAAGACCCTATCATAGACCGGTATGCCTTTTGATCAACGGACTTACCTCCTTTGTTGAGGTCGGTGTGTCCGTCGGTTCCCATTGGAGTCTTTGCGGGCTTGGCGTCCTTCATCCCAAACCGCTTGATCAAGTCTTGCGTGTACTTGGTTTGAGAGATGAAGGTTCCATCCTTGAGTTGCCTCACTTGGAACCCAAGGAAGTAGCTTAACTCGCCCATCATTGACATCTCGAATTTCTGAGTCATCACCCTGCTAAACTCTTCACAAGACTTTTGGTTAGTAGATCCAAATATTATGTCATCGACATAAATTTGACACACAAAGAGATCACCATCACAAGTCTTAGTAAAAAGAGTTGGATCGGCTTTCCCAACCTTGAAAGCATTAGCAATTAAGAAGTCTCTAAGGCATTCATACCATGCTCTTGGGGCTTGCTTAAGTCCATAGAGCGTCTTAGAGAGCTTACACACGTGGTCGGGGTACCGTTCATCCTCGAAGCCAGGGGGTTGCTCCACGTATACCTCCTCCTTGATTGGTGCGTTGAGGAAAGCGCTCTTCACATCCATTTGGAACAACCTGAAAGAATCGTGAGCGGCATATGCTAGCAAGATACGAATGGACTCTAGCCTAGCCACAGGAGCAAAAGTCTCCTCAAAGTCCAAACCTACGACTTGGGCATAACCTTTTGCCACAAGTCGTGCCTTGTTCCTTGTCACCACCTCGTGCTCGTCTTGTTTGTTGCGGAACACCCACTTGGTTCCCACAACATTTTGTTTGGGATGAGGCACCAGTGTCCAAACTTCATTTCTTTTGAAGTTGTTGAGCTCCTCCTACATGGCCAACACCCAGTCCGGATCTAGCAAGGCCTCTTCTACCCTGAAAGGCTCAATAGAAGAGACAAAGGAGTAATGCTCACAAAAATTAACTAATCGAGATCGAGTAGTTACTCTCTTGCTAATATCACCCAAAATTTGGTCGACGGGATGATCCCTTTGAATCATTGCTCGAACTTGGGTTGGAGGTGCTGGTTGTGCTTCTTCCTCCATTACATGATCATCTTGTGCTCCCCCTTGATCACACGCCTCCTGTTCATCATCTTGAGTTGGGGGATGCACCATTGTTGAGGAAGAAGGTTAATCTTGCTCATCTTGTTTCTATGGCCACACATCTCCAGTCGCCATGGTGCGTATTGCGGCCGTTGGAACTTCTTCATCTACATCATCAAAATCAACAACTTGCTCTCTTGGAGAGCCATTAGTCTCATCAAATACAACGTCGCTAGAGACTTCAACCAAACCCGATGATTTGTTGAAGACTCTATACGCCTTTATATTTGAGTCATAACCTAACAAAAACCCTTCTACGGCTTTGGGAGCAAATTTGGAATTCCTACCCTTCTTTACTAGAATGTAGCATTTACTCCCAAAAACTCGAAAATACGAAACATTGGGTTTGTTACCGGTTAGAAGCTCGTACGAAGTCTTCTTGAGGAGGCGGTGAAGGTAGACCCGGTTGATGGCGTGGCAAGCCGTGTTCACGGCTTCCGACCAAAAACGCTCGGGGGTCTTGAACTCTCCAAGCATCGTCATCGCCATGTCTATAAGCGTCCTGTTCTTCCTCTCTACCACACCATTTTGCTGTGGTGTGTAGGGAGCGGAGAACTCGTGCTTGATCCCTTCCTCCTCAAGATACTCCTCCACTTGAAGGTTCTTGAACTCGGACCCATTGTCGCTCCTTATCTTTTTCACCTTGAGCTCAAACTCGTTTTGAGCTCTCCTTAGGAAGCGCTTGAGGGTCCCTTGGGTTTCAGATTTATCCTGCAAAAAGAATACCCAAGTGAAGCGGGAAAAGTCATCCACTATAACAAGACCATACTTACTTCCTCCTATACTTAGATAGGCGACTGGTCCGAAGAGGTCCATGTGAAGCATCTCCAAAGGTCTTGATGTGGTCATCACATTTTTGGTGTGATGAGAGCTTCCCACCTGTTTGCCTGCTTGATATGCTGCACAAGGTCTATCTTTTTCGAATTGCACATTAGTTAAACCTATCACGTGTTCTCCCTTTAGAAGCTTGTGAAGATTCTTCATCCCCACATGTGCTAAGCGGCGATGCCACAGCCAGCCCATGCTAGTCTTAGCAATTAAGCATTCATCTAGACCGGCCTCCTCTTTTGCAAAATCAAATAAGTAAAGTTTGTCGTCTAATACACCCTTAAAAGCTAATGAACCATCACTTCTTCTAAAGACAGACACATCTACATTTGTGAATAGACAATTATGTCCCATATTGCATAATTGACTAACAGATAACAAATTATATCCAAGAGACTCAACTAAAAACACATTAGATATAGAGTGCTCGGATGAAATAGCAATTTTACCTAACCCTTTTACCTTGCCTTGATTTCCATCACCGAATATTATTGAATCTTGGGAATCCTTGTTTTTGACGTAGGAGGTGAACATCTTCTTCTCCCCCGTCATATGGTTTGTGCATCCGCTGTCGATAATCCAGCTTGAACCCCCGGATGCATAAACCTTCTTTTCCCTTGCCATGAGGCAAGTGTGATGCTCGTTGGGGAAGAGGGATGACTTGTTGAAGGCAGTGGTGGCGAGTCCTTCGTTGTCGGAGTCGGACGACAAACAATCCGAGTCCCACTCCTTGCCAAGATGTGCCTCGCCTTTTGCCTTCTTATAATTCTTCTTCTTCTCCCTCTTGTTCCCTTCTTACTGGTCACTATCATTGTCGGGACAGTTAGCAATAAAATGACCAACCTTACCACATTTGAAGCATGAGCGCTTCCCCTTTGTCTTGGTCTTGCTTGGCTGCCCCTTGCGACCCTTTAGCGTCGTCTTGAAGCGCTTGATGATGAGGGCCATCTCTTCATCATTGAGCCCGGCTGCCTCAACTTGCGCCACCTTGCTAGGTAGCACCTCCTTGCTCCTCGTTGCCTTGAGAGCAATGGGTTGAGGCTCATGGATTGGACCGTTCAACGCGTTGTCGACATATCTTGCCTCCTTGATCATCATTCGCCCGCTTATGAATTTCCCAAGAACTTCTTCGGTCGACATCTTGGTGTACCTAGGATTTTCACGAATATTGTTCACCAAATGTGGATCAAGTACAGTAAAGGACCTTAGCATTAGACGAACGACGTCGTGGTCTGTCCATCGTGTGCTTCCGTAGCTCCTTATCTTGTTGATAAGGGTCTTGAGCCGGTTGTATGTTTGGGTTGGCTCCTCTCCCCTGATCATTGCGAATCTTCCAAGCTCGCCCTCCACCAACTCCATTTTTGTGAGTAAGGTGACGTCGTTCCCCTCATGTGAGATCCTGAGGGTGTCCCAGATCTGCTTGGCATTGCCCAAGCCGCTCACCTTATGATACTCGTCCCTGCACAAAGAGGCTAACAACACAGTAGTAGCTTGTGCATTTCTATGAATCTATTCATTGATAAACATAGGACTATCCGAGCTATCAAATTTCATTCCACTTTCCACAATCTCCCATATGCTCGGATGGAGAGAGAATAGGTGACTACGCATTTTGTGGCTCCAAAATCCGTAGTCCTCTCCATCAAAGTGAGGAGGTTTGCCAAGTGGAATGGAGAGCAAATGAGCATTTGTACTTTGCGGAATACGAGAGTAGTCAAAAGAAAAGTTCGAATTAACCGGTTTCCTTTTCTCGTAGTCGTTGTCGTCGTTGTCCTTTTGGGAAGAAGTGGACTCATCGCTGTCGTCGTAGTAGACGATCTCCTTGATGCGTCTTGTCTTCTTCTTCTTCCCATCTTTGCGTTTGTGGCCCGAGCCCGAGTCGGTAGGCTTGTCATCCTTGGGCTCGTTGACGAATGACTCCTTCTCCTTGTCATTGATCACAATCCCCTTGCCCTTAGGATCCATCTCTTTGGGCGGTTAGTCCCTTACTTGAAGAGAACGACTCCGATACCAATTGAGAGCACCTAGAGGGGGGGGGGTGAATAGGTGATCCTGTAAAACTTAAACTTAATGCCACAAAAACTTGGTTAAACGTTAGCACAGTATTGCCAAGTGGCTAGAGAGGAGTCTTAGCGAAACACAATAACCACAAGAGAATCAACACAGGTAGACACAGTGGTTTATCCCGTGGTTCGGCCAAGTACAACACTTGCCTACGTCCACGTTGTGGCGTCCCAACGGACGAGGGTTGCAATCAACCCCTCTCAAGCGGTCCAAAGACCCACTTGAATACCATAGTGTTTGCTTTTCTTTTCTATATCCCGTTCGCGAGGAATCTCCACAACTTGGAGTCTCTCACCCTTACAAAGATGTTCACAAAGAAGCACGAAGTAAAGGAGGAATTAGCAACTCACACAAGACACAAAGATCACAGCAAATACACACACACACAGGACCCAGACTTAAGCTCAAAAGACTAGCACACTAGAACGGAGCTCAAATCACTAGAATGTCGAACAAGTGCGCAAGAATGGAGTGTGAGTGATCAAGAGTGCTCAAGGAATGCTTGGTGTGCTCCTCCATGCGCCTAGGGGTCCCTTTTATAGCCCCAAGGCAGCTAGGAGCCGTTGAGAGCAATCCGGGAAGGCAATTCTTGCCTTCTGTCGCCTGGCGCACCGGACAGTTCGGTGCACCACCGGACACTGTCCGGTGCAGATTTCCTTCCTTATTTGGCGAAGCCGACCGTTGGCAGCCTTGGAGCCGTTGGCGCACCGGACACTGTCCGGTGCACACCGGACAGTCCGGTGCCCCCTCCCGACCGTTGGCTCGGCCACGTGTCTCGCGCGGATCGCGCAGCCGACCGTTGGCCCGGCCGACCGTTGGCTCACCGGACAGTCCGGTGCACACCGGACAGTCTGGTGAACTATAGCCGTACGCCGTTAATTCCTTCCCGAGAGCAGCTAGTTTGCTTGAGCCAGCCTGGCGCACCGGACACTGTCCGGTGCACCACCGGACAGTCCGGTGCACCCAGACAGAGCTGGCTTTGGCTGAAACAAAGCTATCTCTCTCCAATTTGTTTTCTCCTGTTTCCAGCACTTAGACACAATACATTAGTCTCTAAAACAATGTACTAAGTCTGAGAAACATACCTTTATACTTGATTTGTACTTTGTCCACCATTTGACACTTAGGCACTTGTGTTGGACACTAAATCACCAAAACACTTAGAAATGGCCCAAGGGCACATTTCCCTTTCAATGTCTACAAGTGAATTTGACTTAGAGATAGGAAATTGAGTTTGATTTGCAAAAACAAACCAAGTGGTGGCAAAGAGTGATCCATATATGCCAAATATGAATCAAAACTATATTGAGTTTTCATTTGCATTGATATTGCACTTGTTCTAGTTGCTTTATGTTGTGTTGGCATAAATCACCAAAAAGGGGGAGATTGAAAGGGAAATGTGCCCTTGGGCCATTTCTAAGTATTTTGGTGATTGAGTGCCAACGCAAGCGCCTTTGTGTTGATCTATGCAATGTGGTAGACAAAGTGCAAATCATGTCAAAAGGTACGTTTCTAGATTTAGTACATTGTTTTATGGACTAATGTATTGTGTCTAAGTGCTGGAAACAGGAAAGATTGAATTGGAAATGAGATGGCTATGTTCTGCCAGAGTCAGCTCGGTCTGGGTGCACCGGACTGTCCGCTGGTGCACCGGACAGTGTCCGGTGCACCAGACTGGCTCTTGCGAACTCGCTGCTCTCGGGATTTCATAGGTGGCGTACGGCTATAATTCACTGGACTGTCCGGTGTGCACCGGACTGTCCGGTGAGCCAACGGTCGGCCGGGCCAACGGTCGGCCGCGCGATCCGCGTGGGACACGTGGCCGAGCCAACGACTAGTAGGGGCACCAGACAGTGTCTGGTGCGCCAACGGCTCCAAGGCTGCCAACGGTCAGCTTCGCCAAATAAGGAAGGAAATCTGCATCGGACAGTGTCCGGTGGTGCACCGGACTGTCCGGTGGTGCACCGGACTGTCCGGTGCGCCAGGCGACAGAAGACAAGAATTGTCTTCCCAGATTGCTCTCAACGGCTTCTAGCTGCCTTGGGGCTATAAAAGGGACCCCTAGGTGCATGGAGGAGAACACCAAGCATTCCTTGAGCACTCTTGATCACTCACACTCCATTCTTGCGCACTTGTTCGACATTCTAGTGATTTGAGCTCCTTTCTAGTGTGCTAGTCTTTTGAGCTTAAGTCTGGGTCTTGTGTGTGCGTATTTGCTGTGATTTTGTGTCTTGTGTGAGTTGCTAATCCCTCCCTTACTCCGTGCTTCTTTTTGAACATCTTTGTAAGGGCGAGAGACTCCAAGTTGTGGAGATTCCTCGCGAACGGGATATAGAAAAGAAAAAGCAAACACCGTGGTATTCAAGTGGGTCTTTGGACCGCTTGAGAGGGGTTGATTGCAACCCTCGTCCGTTGGGACACCACAACGTGGAAGTAGGCAAGTGTTGTACTTGGCCGCACCACGGGATAAACCACTGTGTCTACCTTTGTTGATTCTCTTGTGGTTATTGTGTTTCGCTAAGACTCTTCTCTAGCCACTTGGCAATATTGTGCTAACGCTTAACCAAGTTTTTGTGGCATTAAGTTCAAGTTTTACAGGATCACCTATTCACCCCCCCTCTAGGTGCTCTCAGTTCTAAGTTGTCAGCATACTTGGATAATGACACTATCTAGAAATGTGATGATGATTTTAATCTTTTGACTTGGTGGCAAGATCATAAACTTACTTACCCTGCTCTTTTTGTGTCGGCTAAGGATGTTCTAACTATGCTTATCTCTACAATTTCATCAGAAGCTACATTTAGTCTTATTGACAGGATCATCGAAGAGTATCGACTAGGGGTGAAAACGGTCGAGATATATCTCGTTCTGTTTCTGTTCGAATTCGTATTTATGGATATCCCAATTGTTTTCATTTTTTACAAATGTGAAAATGGGACGAAAATGATATGGGTGCTTTCTGACCATTTTCACTTTTTAGTTTTTAGTCGGGGATATACCATTTCCATCCACATATAATATCTCATTTTAGATACTACAATGAACAAATCATAGATGACTATGTCATATGCCAACAAATTAAACCATAACTGGTTATTTTATTTGGTACCCATACGTATATTATACTATATTACTTCTATATGTCAAAATGAGATGTTTCAATTGATTGTAATACTACTTTATTTTTATACTCTATATGATGATGTTTTCTCTTTTTATGTCTGATTCCAATCCATTATCGATATGTTCCATTCGCTTTGGTTCATTTTGTCATCCTACTAGTCTTGTTTTTGACCTCATTTGTGATGGCCTCATTTCAAAAATAAAATGATAAATAAAAAAACAATAGATATGTTCTCACGACCGATCTCATTTGTTTTCATTCCTAATGTTGACGTCGTTTGAACTTAGACATGGTCGAGATATTGACCTAACATCAAGGACTGGAAGGAGGGGAACACAAGGAGTCACCATACTGTCGAGGACAAGGAACTTAAAGAAGCCTTTGTAAGGAAAATGAACCTCGGCCCATTTGGCCAAGTGATTTTGGTGTTTGATGATCAACATAATCATGTGGACTAATATGTTTGCTAGTGTTTATGTTTACAGTTCACAAGATGCAAAGTGGACTTGGCCTAAGGCATTGAGGAAGCATGTAACACCCGGTTTTAAAGAACAAAGCCGGGTGCATCTCATACATGCGCCAAGAAGACAACATATATAATAACAGAGTGTATAGAGATAAATGTCATAAATCATCAGAGTATTTATTACATAGCGGAAGTCTTATTACAAAATAAAGATAAACATAAAACGAACTAAGGATCGATGGCGCCAATGTCGACTGAGAAACGCCACCTAGATCAGATCGAACTCCTCAGTGTTAGGCAGCTCCTCTTCAACAACCTGTTCTTCTCCTGTGGGGGGGGGTGTGAGACAGCAAGAGTGAGCTCACATACGATCATAGCTCAACAAGTCGTGGGGAATAATGTGGCATGAACTCACCAAAGGTGGGAGTTCATGAAGTGTAAGGCTGATCAATGAAATAGGGGTTAAGGCTGAGCATTGCTTTTATAAGTTGGTCAAAATTTTATTAGCAATTACTAAGTGTAAGTAAATACCAAACCTTAATAATAATAAAGAACAGTAATAATGAAATACTCCCAAATGCGATGCAAATGTCAAATTAAACTTAAGTTCCATAATTAATCATGTGAGGGTCCGAGCCGCTCATGACCGTGAGCACGGCTAGTATACTAGTTTTACACTCTGCAGAGGTTGCGCATCTTTACCCACAAGTCGTGTATCCCATGTTGCCTGGGTTTGCAAGGCCCTTAGACACTACCGAGGTGAATGGCTAGGGATCCACTACGAGGCCTTTACAAAGTTCCACTAGCTTCCGAAAACCCGCTACAGTTTATAGGAAGATCCAGTACAGGGTTCCTGGCTGACCGCCATCGCAGCAAAATCAACCAGGGACCTCCCCGCACTGACCTCTCCCCTACTGCCCTTGCCCCTTTTAGGTAAGGTAGTCTTCCACTAGCTTTCCTAATTAGTCAGCCAAGGGCGTCCCATTATACCCTTGTGGTAGCACTGTTTTCCCGGGTGGTCGCTCCATGTTCCCATTAATTTAATGATCTTAACATGAACAATAATAATAACAAGTTAATAACAGAATAGTCATGAATAGTGCATCTCCATACCCAATCCACATAAAGCAATAGCAAGTACTACCCAAAAATATTTCAGGGGTGAACAAGGTATAGAGGTAATCAAAACTGGGGTAACATAAAGGCTCCCATCAAAATTATCCTATGCAGATCATTAAAATTAATAAGAACATGGCTGGGAAAGTAAGTGATCAAGGGCACAACTTGCCTTCAATGAGCTCCTGCTCAGCTACCTCTACTTGCTGAACCTCAGTTTCCACAGTAGCTTGCTCGTCTACTCGCATCAACACAATACATACATAGTATAGCCAAAATCAACATCACACCAAACAGATGAATGAAATATACAGTAAAAATCTACACATTAAAATGAAACCATAGAAACTGGAATCACTGAATTTGGAGTTTTAGAATTTAAGTTATGAATTTCCTAAGATTTAAGGTGATTATAATAGGATTAGATGATAAATAAATTTTCTGACAGAGTTCTTGTCAAAACAGAGACACTAAATGATGAAGAATATTATTACAAAATTTTAGAAATTGGAATGACTCAATTTGGAGCTAAAATGAATTTTCTATGAATTAACTAAGTTTCTAGATTTGTTTTTGTATTAAAAACAAATTTTTATAATAAATTCTCTGTTTTAATTGTCTCTGGACTGGGCCTCGATTTCTAGAAAAGTCAGGGGCTACGGGGTAAAACTCCTAAGACTCAGGAAACAGTGGGGAGGACGGCGGGTTGAATACTTAAAACTATAGGGTCTCTTTAGAAAAATTGCCACGGCGAAGGGTTACGGGCGATTCTCGGCCGATGGATCGCAAACGAACGGCCCCGATTAGATCCACACCCGGCCGAAACGGTACATAATCTACACCGTCAGATCTGAGTTCAACGGTCGCGATTTAATTATGCTAGATCTAACCCCATCCATTAGATCTGAGATCGACGGTACCCGAGCAACGAGACGAAGGGGTACACCTGCTTCTAATCTGAGCCGTTCACTGGGAGATCGACGGCCACCGCGTGTTCCCCCAACCCCCAGCTCGGGACGGCGGCGCCGCCCAAGCCACACGGCGGACCATCGCCGGAGGAAACCCAATCCGACGACCAGGCGCGTTATTCTAGAAATTAAACGGTGCGCCACGCAGCCGAGGGTATGGCGAACAAGGTAGAAGGGTTATTACCGACAATCTCGGCGCGCAGAGGATCCGGCGACGACGAAGGCGGATCCGCGGCGGATGACGAAGTGCGACGAGCAATTCGACGCTCCCGGGACGAAGACGAGCCCAGGCAAACTCCGCACCGGCTTCAAGGGGTCCCGGAGATGGATCCCGCACACCAAATCGAGGATGAGTCGACGGCGAGCGAGTCTTGGCGCGCGGCGGATTTGAGCTCTAACCTGGCGGCGGCGCTCTCGGGTTCTAAGGGGTGGATAGGCGGTCGAGGTGGCACGGACGGGTCCCAGGGACGCTGATATGGGCACGAGTGCGGCCGAGGAGTCCGGGAGGTGGGCGTTAGCTGGTCAATCCCGGAGGATTCGCGGCGGCCGTTGCGGTCGGGTTGGTTGAAGACGACGCCTGACTTCCCGGGCCCACGCGTCAATGAGACACGCGAGAGCGAGCGCGATTGTGAGGCTGTGTCGTGGGGCCAGGGTGTCGGCACCCGATCGCTGGGCTGTGTGCACGCGAGAGGGAAACAAGGGAGTGGGCCGAATTGGGTTCCTGCGGCCCAGCTAGGATTTTTATCTTTTTCTTTTTATTTTTCCTTCCTTTTTCTTCATTTTCAAACTCAATTTGAATTACTTCAAACTTTTGTGGATCTTTATTTATAAACTCTAGTTTTGCACTTAAACATACTAAGGCTGAAGATAATTATTTATACATTTTATTTATATTTTCCTATCTCTTCTCTTCTCCTTATTTTCAAAACCCTAATTTCAAATTTTGGGTTAAATCAAGTTTCAAATAATTAATACCTCATTATTTTATTTAATGCACAACACATAAAACTCCAACAAATGCACTTTTTCTTTATTTTAGAATAATTGTTTTATTTAGTCACTCTCCATTACATAGGTGCTCTTTTTATGATGCAAATAAGACACACAAAATGAGGAGCTCTCTTTATTATTCTTGGTATACAACTTGAGTATTACAAATCCTACCCCCCTTAAAAATAATCTCGTCCTCGAGATTTAAGAAGAACTAGAGAAAAGGTGGGGAAAATCTATACGAAGCTCTTCTTCTCTTTCCCAAGTTGCTTCATCTTCACCGTGGTGGCTCCATTGCACTTTGCACATCTTTATAACCTTATTCCTCGTAACTCGAGTCAAAGTATCCAAAATCTTGATGGGGTACTCAGCATAAGTCAAATCCTCTTGAACACTAAGGTCTTCCATTGGTAACTGTTCTTCAGGCACCCTGAGACATTTCTTCAGCTGAGATACATGGAATACATCATGAACATCCGCGAGATGATCTGGTAACTCCAATTGATATGCAACCTCTCCCACTCGCTTTAAGATTAAGAAGGGTCCAATAAAGCGAGGGGACAACTTTCCTTTGACTCTAAACCTTCTCATGCCCCGGAGTGGTGACACCTTCAAATAGACATAATCTCCCTCCTTAAACTCAAGTATTCTTCTCCGGGTATCAGCATAACTTTTCTGCCTGGATTGTGCAGTTCTCAAATTCTCCCTTATTTGCTGAACTTGTTCTTCTGCTTCTTGTATAATCTCAGGTCCAAACAACTGCCTTTCACCAGTTTGATTCCAATACAAGGGAGTCCTGCACTTTCTGCCATACAAAGCCTCAAACGGTGACATCTTCAAGCTGGCCTGATAGCTATTATTATATGAGAACTCCGCATACGGTAGACTCTTATCCCAACTCCCACCATGTTTAAGAGCACAAGCTCTTAACATATCTTCCAGTACTTGGTTAGTCCTCTCAGTCTGCCCATCAGTCTGGGGATGGTAAGCCGAACTAAAATTCAATCTCGTATCCAATGACTCGTGCAACTGCTTCCAAAATCGAGAGGTAAACTGTGATCCTCGATCTGACACAATCTTCTTTGGCACACCATGCAGGCATACAATCCGTGCCATGTACAACTCCGCCAACTTAGCTCCTGAATAAGTGGTCTTCACTGGAATAAAGTGGGCTACTTTAGTTAGCCTGTCCACAATCACCCATATAGAATCATATCCAGCAGACGTGCGGGGTAATCCAACAATGAAGTCCATGCCAATCTCTTCCCATTTCCACTCAGGTATCTTCAGTGGGTGCAATAGTCCGGCTGGCCTCTGGTGTTCAGCCTTAACTCTTTGGCATACATCGCACATAGCCACATGTGCAGCAACATCTCTTTTCAATCCATACCACCAATATTTTTGCTTTAAATCCTGATACATCTTAGTGCTCCCAGGGTGGATAGAGTAAACTGAATCATGTGCTTCCTTCAATATGGTTTCCCGCAGACTATTAATATCGGGAACACAGATCCGATTCTTGAACCATATCGTGCCTTGCTCATCTTCCGTGAACTCTGGGCCTCTACCTTCAGTAATAAGATCCTTGATCTCTTGAATCTTAGCATCACCAATCTGACCTTTACGAATTTCTTGCTCCAAGGTAGGTTCCAATTCAATAGTCACTCCTTCCGTATGTGTAACAATTCCCAGGTTGAGTCTCTCAAAATCCTTTGCTAATTCATCAGGTAGTTGAACAACGAAAGCGGAGTGAACATGCTCCTTCCGACTCAAGGCATCTGCAACCAAATTCACCTTGCCTGGGTGATAGTGAATCTCCAAGTCATAATCCTTAATGAGCTCCAACCAACGGCGTTGCCTGAGGTTGAGATCCTTCTGAGTGAATATATACTTCAAACTCTTATGATCCGTGTATACTTGGCACTTAGTTCCCATAATGTAGTGTCTCCAAATCTTCAGTGCATGGACAACGGCAGCCAATTCCAAGTCATGGGTGGGGTAGTTCAGTTCATGCTTCCTCAACTGACGAGATGCATAGGCAATCACATGTCCCTCTTGCATAAGCACACATCCAAGTCCTTGGCCACATGCATCACAATAAATGTCAAACCCCTTCTGCAGATCTGGCATAATCAATACTGGAGGTGACATCAATCTTTCCTTCAATTGATCAAAGCTCTCTTGACATTTCTCATCCCACTTAAATTCTCTTCCTTTCTCCAAAAGTGAGGTCATAGGCTTGGCAATCTTAGAGAATCCCTCAATAAATCTCCGATAATATCCTGCGAGTCCCAAGAAACTCCGAATCTCCGTAACTGTAGTGGGCACTCTCCATTCCATAATCTCCTTCACTTTAGCAGGATCCACTGCTATTCCTCCATTAGAAATAATATGACCAAGGAATGGCACCTTGTCAATCCAAAACTCACACTTGCTAAACTTAGCGTAGAGCTCATTATCTCGTAACTTCTGTAGCACCAACCTTAGATGTTCTTCATGGTCACTCTCATTCTTAGAATAGATAAGAATGTCGTCGATGAACACCACGACGAATCTGTCCAAATACTCCATAAACACTTTGTTCATCAAATTCATGAAATAAGCCGGTGCATTGGTCAATCCGAATGACATAACAGTAAACTCATATAATCCATATCGAGTCGAGAAAGCCGTCTTGGGAATATCCGACGGTCTAATCTTCATCTGATGGTATCCCGATCGGAGATCAATCTTCGAGAATACCCTGGCTCCTCTCATCTGATCAAATAAATCCTCAATACGGGGCAACGGATACTTGTTCTTCACCGTAACATCATTAAGAGATCTATAATCCACACACATCCGTTGCGATCCATCCTTCTTCTGCACAAATAACACCGGTGCTCCCCAAGGTGAGGAACTTGGGCGAATGTAGCCAGCCTCTTGTAACTCTGTCAACTGCTTCTTCAGTTCCTTCAACTCCTCTACGGACATTCTATATGGCCGTTTAGAAATAGGGGCGGTTCCAGGTAAGAGATCAATAACAAACTCAACTTCTCTATCGGGTGGCATCCCTGGTAACTCCTCTGGAAAGACATCCGGAAAAGCTCTAACCACCCGGATGTTGTCACCAACAAACTCCTCAGGCATAAAGAACATTGCACGCATGGATGAGGAGGTTACTGCAATATTAACTTGAAACCTTTCTCCTTTAGTAGTAGTGAGTTCTATGGTACCTCTACCACATGCTATAACGGCCTTTGCCTTTCTTAGCCACGACATACCAAGGATCAAATCTATACTGCTTGACTCCAATATTATAGCAGTAGCTCCAAATTCTCTACCCATAATGGTTAATGTCAATCTACGTGTCATTTGATTCGCCTCAACAGGCCCTTTAGGTGTAATTACTATCAAGGGTTTTCTCATATTTAGCAGTGGTATTTCATTTGTGTTGGCATATCTAGCAGACATGAATGAATGTGTGGCACCAGAATCAAACAATATTGTTGCAGGAATTGCATTAACATAAAACATACCAATTACGAGGTCCCCTCCATCCGGAGTATCATCAACGCTGACTTGATTCACCCTGGCTATAGAATATCCCTTGCCAGGGGTCTGTTGCTTGTTCTGAACCGGAGTAGTAGCAATCCTCTGTGGGCAGACATTTGCATAATGGCCAATCTTCCCACACTTGAAACATTGAGTGCCCGAACTCTGTCCTGCAAACTTCGTCGGGGTGCCAGTGGGTGTAGCCTGTCGAGTAGGTGTCCTTAGCGGTGATTGCGGAACTGGGCGCGGTCCTCCTGGTCGAGGCGGTGTACTCTGTGGTGAACTGTAGCGAGGACGAACGCTGCTGCTACCCTGTCCTTGTGAGATAGCCTTCCTCTTCAAATCTCCCAACTGAACACGCTTGTGTTCAATAGCCAGTGCCTTATCAAGCAGCCTCTGAAATGATGGAAATGTGTGTGCCACCAGAGCATACTGCAGTGGTCCATTAAGTCCTTCAATGAAATGCTCCTGCTTTCTCTCATCCTCAGCAACTTCCTCTGGAGCATATCTGGATAACTGAATAAACTTGTCACGGTACTCGCTGACTGACATACTTCCTTGCTTCAGCGACAGAAATTCCTTCTTCTTGATCTTTATCATACCAGCTGGAATATGGTAGTTCCTGAACTGCGTACTGAACTCTGCCCAAGTAATATTATCCGCGGCATCATGGGCAGCAGTATAAGAATCCCACCAGTCAGCAGCAGGACCAGTCAGACGTCCAGAAGCATATAAGACCTTCTCCCGATCAGTGCATTGTGCAATATTCAGCATCTTCTCAATCGACTTCAACCAATCGTCTGCATCAAGTGGATCTGGCGAGCTGGCGAAGGTCGGTGGCTTGTGACTCATAAACTCCCGGTGCTTATCACGAGGTGGAACTGGTGGTGGTGGTGGAGGCAATGGCACTTGTTGCTGCTGTTGCTGTTGTTGAAGCTGTTGTTGCGCCCTCCTTTCTTGGCGTATCTCATCTCTCTCCTGGCGCAGCTCCTGGCGTATATCTTCTCTCTCTTGACGCATTTCCTGGCGCTCTTGCTGCATCTGAGCACGCATATCAGCCATAGTATCTGCCATTTGCTGCATCACCGCCATCTGAGCAGCAACCAGTGGGTCAACTCCGCCTGGTGGGGGATTGGGAGGATTCATCCCTGCAGGCTGTGGCTGAGGTTGTCTTCGAGTGTGTTGGTTAGGAGGCAAGTCAATTCCACCACCCCTCCTGGTATTGACCATCTGAGTTAGATACATATGGTAAGAAAGAGCAGTAGACAAGGCAGTAATTACAATCATATTACTTTGGGGGATTTATTAGCTAAGCAGATTAATATTTCACCTACTATAGCTAATACAATACCTTATAGTGGTACATGCTAAAATGTCCATCTATACTATTCCAATCAATCAAAGAAGCAAATCAGGCATTGATCATCAGAACAATCAACCAATATTTTTAATAGAGAAAATAGTTTTAGTTTTGTCTCAGGCTTCCTATCTCTTAAAAATGTCATAGGGGTAGGGATTCCAAGGTTTGAAATCCGTCTTGTCTCAGAGTAGAAAAGGTAAGAATGATCAGAGTAAAACAGTAGAAGGTGAGACAGGATCAAGATAAGTGTAGAAAGAATCAGAGTAAGGTGAGTGTAGAATGAATCAGAATGAGATAAGTAGGTAAGGGTTTGTCCAGTCTATCTAGGCTTCGTCCTACAGTCAACATTTCCTCTGATACCACTTCTGTAACACCCGGTTTTAAAGAACAAAGCCGGGTGCATCTCATACATGCGCCAAGAAGACAACATATATAATAACAGAGTGTATAGAGATAAATGTCATAAATCATCAGAGTATTTATTACATAGCGGAAGTCTTATTACAAAATAAAGATAAACATAAAACGAACTAAGGATCGATGGCGCCAATGTCGACTGAGAAACGCCACCTAGATCAGATCGAACTCCTCAGTGTTAGGCAGCTCCTCTTCAACAACCTGTTCTTCTCCTGTGGGGGGGGGGTGTGAGACAGCAAGAGTGAGCTCACATACGATCATAGCTCAACAAGTCGTGGGGAATAATGTGGCATGAACTCACCAAAGGTGGGAGTTCATGAAGTGTAAGGCTGATCAATGAAATAGGGGTTAAGGCTGAGCATTGCTTTTATAAGTTGGTCAAAATTTTATTAGCAATTACTAAGTGTAAGTAAATACCAAACCTTAATAATAATAAAGAACAGTAATAATGAAATACTCCCAAATGCGATGCAAATGTCAAATTAAACTTAAGTTCCATAATTAATCATGTGAGGGTCCGAGCCGCTCATGACCGTGAGCACGGCTAGTATACTAGTTTTACACTCTGCAGAGGTTGCGCATCTTTACCCACAAGTCGTGTATCCCATGTTGCCTGGGTTTGCAAGGCCCTTAGACACTACCGAGGTGAATGGCTAGGGATCCACTACGAGGCCTTTACAAAGTTCCACTAGCTTCCGAAAACCCGCTACAGTTTATAGGAAGATCCAGTACAGGGTTCCTGGCTGACCGCCATCGCAGCAAAATCAACCAGGGACCTCCCCGCACTGACCTCTCCCCTACTGCCCTTGCCCCTTTCAGGTAAGGTAGTCTTCCACTAGCTTTCCTAATTAGTCAGCCAAGGGCGTCCCATTATACCCTTGTGGTAGCACTGTTTTCCCGGGTGGTCGCTCCATGTTCCCATTAATTTAATGATCTTAACATGAACAATAATAATAACAAGTTAATAACAGAATAGTCATGAATAGTGCATCTCCATACCCAATCCACATAAAGCAATAGCAAGTACTACCCAAAAATATTTCAGGGGTGAACAAGGTATAGAGGTAATCAAAACTGGGGTAACATAAAGGCTCCCATCAAAATTATCCTATGCAGATCATTAAAATTAATAAGAACATGGCTGGGAAAGTAAGTGATCAAGGGCACAACTTGCCTTCAATGAGCTCCTGCTCAGCTACCTCTACTTGCTGAACCTCAGTTTCCACAGTAGCTTGCTCGTCTACTCGCATCAACACAATACATACATAGTATAGCCAAAATCAACATCACACCAAACAGATGAATGAAATATACAGTAAAAATCTACACATTAAAATGAAACCATAGAAACTGGAATCACTGAATTTGGAGTTTTAGAATTTAAGTTATGAATTTCCTAAGATTTAAGGTGATTATAATAGGATTAGATGATAAATAAATTTTCTGACAGAGTTCTTGTCAAAACAGAGACACTAAATGATGAAGAATATTATTACAAAATTTTAGAAATTGGAATGACTCAATTTGGAGCTAAAATGAATTTTCTATGAATTAACTAAGTTTCTAGATTTGTTTTTGTATTAAAAACAAATTTTTATAATAAATTCTCTGTTTTAATTGTCTCTGGACTGGGCCTCGATTTCTAGAAAAGTCAGGGGCTACGGGGTAAAACTCCTAAGACTCAGGAAACAGTGGGGAGGACGGCGGGTTGAATACTTAAAACTATAGGGTCTCTTTAGAAAAATTGCCACGGCGAAGGGTTACGGGCGATTCTCGGCCGATGGATCGCAAACGAACGGCCCCGATTAGATCCACACCCGGCCGAAACGGTACATAATCTACACCGTCAGATCTGAGTTCAACGGTCGCGATTTAATTATGCTAGATCTAACCCCATCCATTAGATCTGAGATCGACGGTACCCGAGCAACGAGACGAAGGGGTACACCTGCTTCTAATCTGAGCCGTTCACTGGGAGATCGACGGCCACCGCGTGTTCCCCCAACCCCCAGCTCGGGACGGCGGCGCCGCCCAAGCCACACGGCGGACCATCGCCGGAGGAAACCCAATCCGACGACCAGGCGCGTTATTCTAGAAATTAAACGGTGCGCCACGCAGCCGAGGGTATGGCGAACAAGGTAGAAGGGTTATTACCGACAATCTCGGCGCGCAGAGGATCCGGCGACGACGAAGGCGGATCCGCGGCGGATGACGAAGTGCGACGAGCAATTCGACGCTCCCGGGACGAAGACGAGCCCAGGCAAACTCCGCACCGGCTTCAAGGGGTCCCGGAGATGGATCCCGCACACCAAATCGAGGATGAGTCGACGGCGAGCGAGTCTTGGCGCGCGGCGGATTTGAGCTCTAACCTGGCGGCGGCGCTCTCGGGTTCTAAGGGGTGGATAGGCGGTCGAGGTGGCACGGACGGGTCCCAGGGACGCTGATATGGGCACGAGTGCGGCCGAGGAGTCCGGGAGGTGGGCGTTAGCTGGTCAATCCCGGAGGATTCGCGGCGGCCGTTGCGGTCGGGTTGGTTGAAGACGACGCCTGACTTCCCGGGCCCACGCGTCAATGAGACACGCGAGAGCGAGCGCGATTGTGAGGCTGTGTCGTGGGGCCAGGGTGTCGGCACCCGATCGCTGGGCTGTGTGCACGCGAGAGGGAAACAAGGGAGTGGGCCGAATTGGGTTCCTGCGGCCCAGCTAGGATTTTTATCTTTTTCTTTTTATTTTTCCTTCCTTTTTCTTCATTTTCAAACTCAATTTGAATTACTTCAAACTTTTGTGGATCTTTATTTATAAACTCTAGTTTTGCACTTAAACATACTAAGGCTGAAGATAATTATTTATACATTTTATTTATATTTTCCTATCTCTTCTCTTCTCCTTATTTTCAAAACCCTAATTTCAAATTTTGGGTTAAATCAAGTTTCAAATAATTAATACCTCATTATTTTATTTAATGCACAACACATAAAACTCCAACAAATGCACTTTTTCTTTATTTTAGAATAATTGTTTTATTTAGTCACTCTCCATTACATAGGTGCTCTTTTTATGATGCAAATAAGACACACAAAATGAGGAGCTCTCTTTATTATTCTTGGTATATAACTTGAGTATTACAAAGCAACACCTCAAAAAATATATTAGAAGACCCATTGAAGACTTATAGGTATCAAGACAAAGACCAAGACACAAAAGAAGAAAAGGCCACGGGTGGGCGGTTCAACCTCCCTGGGCAAACGATCCGAATGCACACCGGACTTGTCTGGTGGCACAACGGACCGAGTACACAGAGATGGTATTTTTAGCTCCTCTGCGTGGATGGTCCGGTGCGCCACGTGGATGGTCTGGTGCACCAACGGCTAGCCCCAACGACTAGTACACGTGGCCAGTAGGGACGGTCTAGTGTGCCAAGTCGCAGACGCCCTAACAGCTAGCTACAACAGCTACTTCACATGGCCAGTATGGACAGTCCGGTGCGCCACATGGACGGTTCGATGCAACAACGACTAGTACACGTGGCTAGTACAGACGGTCCGATGCGCCAAGTCACAGACGCTCCAACGACTAGTTTCCAATGGCTACTCGACGCGGATGGTCCAGTGCACAACCCAAGACAGTCCAGTGCGGCACAGAAAGTTGGAATTAGCTTTCCAACAACTGTTTTTGTTGGGGCCTATATATACCCACCTAGATAGCCATTCCAAGGTGTGGGATCCCAAGCAACATTGCTATTGAGTAGAGACACATCTCCACTGCTCTAAACACCTAAGCGCTTAATAGAATCACCCAGTGATTAGTGTCGGTGCTTTATGAAGTGTTTAAGTTAGTTAGACCGCTATTGTTCTTGCTCTAAGTTTGTTCCTAGTTGATTGAGTGAGGAATAGACACCACCAAATCCCTCGACTCTTGCACGAGTTGTTGTAATTGTATAGAGTGGTGGAGCGACGTCTTGCGAGACCACACCAACCACGTTTGTGGTGTGGCCGCCACCGTGTACCGGAGGGAAGGCTCGCAGCATTTCGGTCGGAAGCTCGATATTGAGACGGTAATGAGCATCCGAGAGAGGTCAGAAGTGGAGCACCACTAGTGCATGGAGAAGGCTTGTGGCTATCTCTAGAGTTACTTGCCCGAGGTTCTTGGCCCTCGCATGGGCTTCCTTTGTGTACGACTACCAACGAGGATTAGTTAGAACCTTGCACAGTTCTAGATACCTCGGCAAGACTACCAGCACGTCAACGAAAGTTTGCATCTCTAACTTTCTCTTAAGCTTTCACATTTATATTGTTTACTTAAGTTCTGATCTTTACCATTTTTAGTATAGGATATAGGCTAGTTGTTAGGACTGGAACTTAGGTTGCATAACTTCTTTTACGATAGAGATAGTAACACTTAGGCAAAACCATAGTGCACATTCTTGTTTGGTTATCCGCATATGTTTTGTTTAAGAGATCAGTTATTAGCCTACATTAGTGCGTAAAATAGAAGTCTTAATTCACCCCTCCTTCTTAGGCGTCTAGGTTCATTTCAGTCTTCTCTGAACTTTATTATCTTGATGAAGACCTAGTGGAGAGTCCTCGGTCATCTAGCCACAATCTAACCCACCTCAAGATGCTAATGCTTAATCATTTGAGACCTATGTTGTAATAGCTAATAAATAGGGCTTCCTATGAGACATTGGCACCTATGAACTGTGGTGTAATTAACTATGAGTTTGGACGCGGGTCGACAAAATTTTGAGGGAGTTTGGACGCGGGTCGACAAAATTTTGTTCGGAAACTTGTGCACATGGGCTGATGGGCCACGATCTGATCGCGTGCATCAGACTCAAATAACTACGGGCCAAGATCCGACGTTGAATGCCGTAATCCGAGGTCAAACGGGCGAGATCTGGGGAGAGATTGTCGGCGCCAAGGGAAAGAGTGCCCGCCTCTGACACTCGTCCGTTTGGCAGACCCTGACACTCTACGTACGATGCGGCTGCCAATTCTCAGCGTGTGGTAGCTAGACGCGTACTCATTGACACCTGTAGGAGCACATGCATGCGACGTGCTACTAGAAGGAAGCCAGCAGGCAGGGACGCCTCACACACATTTAGTAACGCAACAGAAACAGTGCCTTTACGAGAATAGAAACAAAAGTCGTGTCCTTCAGCGTTTGCTGCATATATCATCTTCCATCGTGTAGGACTGACTGACTGACTGACTGACTGTAGGGAGTAGAGACAAACAAAAAGACGGCCGCGTCACTGATTCAAGCTAGCCCGCCATGGACGACGCACCTGCAGCCATCGTCAAGGCCAAGGGCGGCAGGGGGGCGTTCCTCGCCCACTTCTTCATCGTGCTCCCCGTCGTCACCCTGTGCGTCGTCGTCTACGCCCCACGCTACTTCTCCGGTCCCCCACCGTACTACGGCGGCGGCGCCAACGACGTCGGCGGCATCTCCGCGCCCAGGCCCAGCTCGATGACCCGTACGTCGTCCTCGTCGTCAGCGCATCTCGGCGGGTTGGGCTACGTCGCTGGCCGCCGCGATGCAGACGAAGACGACCAGCAGCTGGGTGTGGGTGACGGCGGCGCGCTGCCGCAGCAGGTGGTTCTTGACAACCAGGTGGGCTCCCCGTGCTCGTCCCTGCCCAACCACACCATCTGCTGCGACCGCTCCGACTACCACTCCGACGTCTGCTTCATGGCCGGCGACGTGCGCACGGACGCCGCGTCCCTGGCCCTCCTGCTGTTCCCGCCGCGAGCAGCGTCGTCAGCGCCGGAGCCACCCGCCGCGGAGGAGCGGATACGGCCCTACACGCGCAAGTGGGACGCCTACATCACCAAGACCATCCACGAGGTCACGCTCCGGGTGGCCCGGCCGGAGGAGGCCGCCGCCGCCGCGCACCGGTGCGACGTCCGGCACGACGCGCCGGTCCTCGTCGTCACGGCGGGCGGGTACAGCCACAACATGTTCCACGTCTTCAACGATGGATTCCTGCCGCTGTGGCTGACGGCGCAGCACCTCCGCCGCCGCGCCGTGCTCGCGGTGCTCTCGTACAGCCCGCGCTGGGCCGGCACCTACGGCGAGATACTCGCAGGCCTCTCGCGGTACCACGCCATCGACCTGCTCAGGGACAAGAGGACGCACTGCTTCCCGGGCGCCGTCGTGGGCACCCGCTACCACGACTACCTCGCCGTCAACTCCACGCGGCTCCGGGACAACAAGACCATCGCGGACTTCCACGACTTCCTCGCCGGCGTGTACAGCGACGACGACGTGCGCAACGACAAAGCTGCAGGCGGCAGCAGCAGCAGCAGGAGGCCGGAGATGGCGTGGTACGAGCGGCGCCGGCCACGGCTCGGGATCGTGTCGCGCAAGGGGAGGCGCGTGGTCGAGAACCAGGCGGCCGTGGCGCAGCTGGCGGCGTCGGTCGGGTTCGACGTGGACATCATGGAGACGGCCAACGGCGCGCCGCTCTCGGCCGTGTACGCGTCCGTGAGCTCGTACGATGCGCTGGTGGGCGTGCACGGCGCCGACCTGACCACGTTCCTGTTCCTGCGCCCCGGCCGCGCGGCGCTGGCGCAGATCGCGCCGCTCGGCATCACCATGCTCTCGCGCAACCTCTTCGGCGTGCCGGCGGCCAGGATGGGGCTGCACTACGTGCAGTACGACGTGAGCGCGCGCGAGAGCTCGCTGAGCCGCAGGTATCCGCTCGACCATGTCGTCGTGGCCGACCCGGCGAGGGCAAGGCGGGAGCAGGGGAAGCAGGAGTGGGAGCTTGTGGAGCACGTGTACCTACGAGGGCAGAACGTCAGCCTGGACCTCGGCAGGTTCCGGGAGACACTGGCCAGGATCCACTCCCGACTCAAGGAGCAACAACAAGGTCACGCTTCCAGGTCCAGTCCAGATGCGTCACCGCAAATATAGGCTTGTTGCATACTGCTAGGTAACGTAGACGTTTATTTGGTGCTATAAATATTGATATTTTACTTATAAAATTAGTGATATAAGGCAATTCTATAAGTTAGTTTATTAATTTAGAGTAGAGGAAGTATTGTTTTACTTAATGATAACGTCATGTTCACTTGCCTACTGAGATCTCGTTTATGTACGTCGAATATACCTGCGTTTTGAAGCGGATTATAGCCAAACACTAACTACCTCCATGGCTCCATTTCAACATAGTCCCTCCGTTCACACTCGTCTATTCAAAAATGTAAAATTTTAAGTCAATCACAAACCACCTTGAATGACAAAACAAATCATAAAAATATAAATGATAACTCATTATTTTTTGAATAAGACGAGTGATAAAAAAATTTAGTCAACGGTGTCATATATTTATGAACAAAGCGAGTATTTGTAACTTAATTGATGCGTCATTCATGGAAGGAACCATGCAAGGGTGTCGTTCCGTCTTGGTCCATGTAAGGACTAAGTATTCTCTATGGGCTAGCTCTTCACTACTCTAACATGGTAAACCACTCACAAACATGTAGGTGGTGTTTGGTTTAAGAAATCACTATATCCAAATTGAGGTGGTGCATCATGGGTTCATTCCTCAAATTTGGTGGGATGACCTCATTCCTCATATTAGTACTAACTAACTAACTATGAGGAATGAGGTAATGATGGATCACCTCATTCCATTCTACAAACCAAACAAAACTAGTGAGAAGATGATAGACTAGCTCATTACTCAAACCAAACACCCTAGTATAAGCTTGAGTTGGGTCATTCACAAGCTCTCTAGTGACCATCACACTCTCCATCATCATCTAGTCGTCTAGGTGATGCTAATTATTAAGAGTAACAAGCACTGACTGGAGGATCGAGTTAGACGACCAGATGGAGGTGAATCGAAGACGATAAAAATTCTGCATTTAACCTCAATGAAAAATGAAGAGAACGCTCAAACCAAAAACATATCGACCAACTTGTGATTGCGTGTTTTCGAAGAATTCCTAGGACACACATGTGTCCAAGAAAACAAATAGATCGCGAAATAGACACATAAAAGTCCGAAAGAACCCAAAACTTAGATGTCAAGGTTCAAAGCATCTAAGGACATCCTAAAACATGAGAGGGAAAATGAAGATTAAAAGCTAAGTGATGGAAATGGAATGATAGAAGAGATAGTTGGATACTTGGATGGTTCAATCATCCCCGCCTATTTATAGAGGGTTATTTCTCTTAAGTACCTCTAAATACATAAGGCCTATCCACTCCGCTAGGGGAGAAATGGAGCAACTCTTAGAATTTTGATTTGATGGCCACACAATCTTCACAAAGTTGTTTTGGCTTGACGCACCCTCCACAATGACGTCAGTGCTGCCTCTAATTTCTTTCGAGGCCATGTCGCTAGATTTTGAGGCCCAACCTAGCGAAACATGTGAACTTTCGCGTTGGGTGGTTTTAAGGCTCAACCACTGAAACCCTTTTGCATAGCGTACTCAATATACGTCCTCCACGTGCTGGACACGTGTCTCAACGGTATGCAACCGCGTCAGTGACACGATCTACGCTGGTATGTCCTTGCTCCTATCGGTGCCCCAGGTGTCAGCCACCATGGCTAGTCACTCGACTTCTCTAGTTCCTCGGTCAAGACTCAGCGCTTGTCCTTTGCTGCTCCCAGATTTTTGGTACAAATCCACATTACTTTAACCTTCGATGTCGACCACCATCTCTAGTCTCCACACAACGCACCACAAACCAATAGCAAATGTTGCCCCCGCCCTTGTTAGTCCAAACCGACTCAACCCAAGACGCTACACTTATTGACAATCACTCATCATAAAACGAACCACAAGGACACGTATCAACCTTATGTTCGCAATCTCCCCCTTGATGATTGCATTGTCAACAGCACCTCACAAACACAAAGTGTAGCAGAAAAGAAGGAAGAAGAAAGAACTCACTCCAATGACAAAAGGCCAAACAAAGGCCAAATCCAAGTCATCAAAAGTGAGCAAAGCTTGGCCCCCAAAGATATGGGCAACAACTCAACACAACCAAACAAAGTTTGGCTAGCCCTCAAGAAGAGACAGAAAATAGGTTTGGCACCACTAGCTAGAGATGAGAGCCAAATTAGGGCAAAAGACACAAATAAAGCTGAAAGCAAAGGTAGTCACTCTAGAAAGAGGCAAATGTCTCAACACAACTAGCAAGACATCTCCTAAAATTTCTCTTGATAGAACCAACTCCCCCCTAAAGATATATTAAAGGCCTTCCAAAAAATGCATCATCAATAATATTTGTGTGTATATAATTCCCCCCCTTGTTGATAAATACACTCAACAAGCACCGCACAGATGCACAAAAACAACTCACCCTCAAAAGGAATTTCCCCCTTGGGATATGCATGCGAGCAAAAAGGTGCAAAAAATACAAGAGCTTCAGAAGTATAGCAACAAAAATGTAAAAATACTCTAAGTGGTGTTGTGCGATGTGTGTAGTAATATATGCATGTGCTAGCATATGCTCAAACTGGTCATATGCACAAGATATGTAAAGTCCAAGCATTTGAATCAATTTTAAACATGTAAAAAAGGTGTTCACCACTAAAACAACATTGAACATATGTAAGTAGGAAATCAACAAAGTGTTAGTAAAAGGTATACAAGGTGAACTACCCCATACAACGGCCACTCATCATGCCAAAACTAGAACTAAACTTGTATTTGATCAATTTATCAGAGTTTGCAGCATGACACAAGTTTCATTCAAAAACATGTGAGTGCAAGAGATTGTAAGCATTGTCAATTCTAACATTTCAACCAGGTGTAGCATATGTAGAAATGCAGTCGAAAGCTGAAGACATCGGTTTTGATCATCCACTACACTTATACATGTCCAAGAAGCGCGTAGCCCGCGAGCCCTGCATGAGGCGCCTTTTTAGGCCCAACGCTAGCCTGGCTTGGCACGGATAGTTGTGGGTTCAGGCCTAGCTCGACATGGGCAGCGTGTCGTGCTCGACATAAGTTTAGGCCCGTTGGGCTATGTAACACCCGTCCACACCCGGACCGGTGGTACTTACTCCTAGCAGCTCTCTAGGATCATATATTGTCCCCACAAACCAACACGAGTCTTTTGTGTGCACTTTGTCCTCACTCATGCACACCCGAGAAAACTTTCTGGTCGGTCACCCATCCCAAATTGCTCCAAGCCAAGCACGCTTAACTTGGAGGTCCTTTCGAAATAGACTTCCAAAAAAGAAGATACACCTTATTGGTATAAGTACACTATTAATTATATTAAGCCTTGGGCCAAGATATCACCATCCACCATGCCTAGGATATCACAATCCACTCCCTTAGAAGATTGACGTCCTCGACTCCTCGTCGGTCAACCCTAATCTAGGAACCTCCTCTCCTAGCCACGTCTGTGTTGATAGTGTCGTCATATGCCATGCGATGTGACCACTCTGGGCCCACATGCGCCATACACCATATTGAAAGGGAAATGTGCCTTTGGGCCATTTCTAAGTATTTTGGTGATTGAGTGCAAACACAAGTGCTTAAATGTGAAAATATGCCCAAGGATGAACAAAGTGCAAATCACAAGTTAAGGTATGTTTCTAAGCCTTAGTACATTGGTTTGTGTACTAATATTCTTGTCTAAGTGTTAGATACAGGAAGAAGAAAAGAAGTGGAGAGTGGCTGTGTGCAGCCAAAGGCTGCTTCGGGCTGGGGCACTGGACTGTCCGGTGTGCACCGGACAGTGTCCGGTGCGCCAGACCAGCGCGGAGCAAACCAACCGCTCTCGGGTTTTTCTCCGGCGACTTCGGCTAAAATTCACCGGACTGTCCGGTGTGCACCGGACTGTCCGGTGAGCCAACGGTCGGCCGAGCCAACGGTCGGCCGCACGATCGCCGCGCGACACGTGGCCGAGCCAACGGTCGGAAGGAAGCACCGGACGGTCCGGTGTGCACCGGACTGTCCGGTGTGCACCGGACTGTCCGGTGCGCCAGATCTGCAGTGGTCGGCAACGGTCGGTTGCGTCTGTTAAGGAAAGAAATCGGGCACCGGACAGTGTCCGGTGTGCACCGGACTGTCCGGTGCGCCCGACGACAGAAGGCAAGGATAGCCTTCCAGATGTGTTCTCAACGGCTCCTAGCTGCCTTGGGGCTATAAAAGGGACCCCTAGGCGCATGGAGGAGAAAACCAAGCATTCCTTGAGCACTCTTGATCACTCACACATCAATCTCGCGCACTTGTTCGACATTCTAGTGATTTGAGCTCCGTTCTAGTGTGCTAGTCTTTTGAGCTCAAGTCTGGGTCTTGTGTGTGCGTATTCGCTGTGATCTTTGTGTCGTGTGTGAGTTGCTAATCCCTCCCTTGCTCTGTGATTCTCTGTGAACATCTTTTGTAAGGGCGAGAGGCTCCAAGTTGTGGAGATTCCTCGCAAACGGGATTGAGAAAAGAAAAGCAAGAACACCGTGGTATTCAAGTTGATCATTGGATCACTTGAGAGGAGTTGAGTGCAACTCTCGTCCGTTGGGACGCCACAACGTGGAGTAGGCAAGTTTTGTACTTGGCCGAACCACGGGATAACCACTGTGTCATCTCTGTGATTGGATTCTTGTGGTTATTGTGTTTTGACTCCTCTCTAGCCACTTGGCATAAACTGTGCTAACGTCTAATCAAGTTTTGTGGCTATAAGTTTAAGTTTTTTTTTCAGGATCACCTATTCACCCCCCCTCTAGGTGCTCTCAATTGGTATCAGAGCCATTCTCTTCAAGAAAGGGACTAACCGCCCGAAGAGATGGATCCTAAGGGGAAGGGAATTGTGATCAACGACAAGGAGAAGGAGTCCTTCGTCAACGAGCCAAGGGATGACAAGTCCAATGACTCGGGCTCGGGCCACAAGCGAAAAGATGGGAAGAAGAAGAAGACAAGACGCATCAAGGAGATCGTCTACTACGACAGCGATGAGTCCTCTTCTTCCCAAAAGGACGACGACCACGACAAACAAAAGACGGTTAACTCAAACTTTTCTTTTGATTATTCGCGCATTCCATATAGCTCAAATGCTCATTTGCTCCCCATTCCACTTGGCAAGCCTCCTCACTTTGATGGAGAGGACTACGGATTTTGGAGTCACAAAATGCATACTCACCTATTTTCTCTCCATCCAAGCATTTGGGAGATTGTGGAAAGTGGAATGAAATTTGATAGCTCGGATAGCCCTTCATTCATTAATGAGCAAATCCATAAGAATGCACAAGCTACCACTGTTCTTCTAGCTTCATTGTGCAGGGATGAATATAACAAAGTGAGCGGCTTGGATAACGCCAAGCAGATCTGGGACACCCTCAAGATCTCTCATGAAGGGAATGACGTTACCTTGCTCACCAAAACGGAGTTGGTGGAAGGCGAGCTTGGACGGTTCGCGATGATAAGGGGCGAGGAGCCAACTCAGACATACAACCGGCTCAAGACCCTTATCAACAAAATAAGGAGCTACGGAAGCACGCGATGGACGGACCACGACGTCGTCCGACTAATGCTCAGGTCCTTTACCGTTCTTGATCCTCATTTGGTGAATAATATTCGTGAGAATCCCAGGTACACCAAAATGTCGCCCGAAGAAGTCCTAGGAAAATTCGTCAGCGGGCGAATGATGATCAAGGAGGCAAGGTATGTGGACGACGCCTTGAATGGACCGATCAACGAGCCGCAACCTTTTGCTCTCAAAGCCACAAGGAACAAGGAGGCGCTACCCAGCAAGGTGGCGCAAATTGAGGCGGCCGGTCTTAATGATGAAGAAATGGCCCTCATTATCAAGAGATTCAAGACGGTGCTAAAGGGTCGCAATGGACAGCCGAGCAAGACTAAGACCAAGGGGAAGCGATCATGCTTCAAATGCGGTAAGCTTGGTCATTTTATTGCTAACTGTCCTGATAATGAAAGTGACCAGGAAAAGGGGAACAAAAGGGAGAAGAAGAAGCACTACAAAAAGGCCAAGGGCGAGGCGCATATAGGCAAGGAGTGGGATTCGGATTGCTCCTCCTCCGACTCCGACAATGAGGGACTCGCCGCCACCGCCTTCAACAAATCGGCCCTCTTCCCCAACGAGCGTCACACGTGTCTCATGGCTAAGGAGAAGAATGTAAGTACTCGAAACTCTACTTATGCTTCTTCTAGTGGTGATGATTCTAGTGACGATGATGAAATAGACTATTCTAGTTTATTTAAAGGTCTAGATAGAATTACGATTGGCAAAATTAATGAATTAATTGATGCATTGAATGAGAAGGATAAACTCTTAGAGAAACAAGAGGATTTATTGTATGAAGAGCATGATAAAATTTTAGAAGCTCAAAAATCTCATGCTCTAGAAGTTAAAAGAAATGAAATGCTTACTTGTGAATTATCTTCATGCCATGAGACAATTTCAAAATTAAAGAGCATTAACGATGAGTTGAATGCTAAGATAGAAATAGCTAGTAAATCAACAACTTGTGTAGAAAATGTTGTTATTTGCAATAGATGTAAAGACTTTGATATTGATGCTTGTAGTGAACACATAGCTTCTATTGCAAAGTTAAATAATGAAGTGGCTAGTCTTAATGCCCAACTTAAGACTAGCAAAAGTGAATTTGATAAGTTAAAATTTGCAAGGGATGCTTACACAATAGGAAGACATCCCTCAATTAAGGATGGGCTTGGCTTCAAGAGGGAAGCCAAGAACTTAACAACCCATAAGACTCCCATCTCCACCAAGGAGAAAGGGAAGGCTCCTATGGCTAATAGTGTTAAGAAGAATCATGCTTTCATGTACTATGATAGGAGATATTCTAGAAATGCTTTTAGAGGTCATGATGTTTTTGATTCACATGCTTATGACTCTTATGCTATGACTGCTTCTAGTTCTCATGTTATGCATGGTAGAAATGGGCTTAGAAGAAATGTTGTTCATCAAATGCCTAGGAGAAATGTTGTTAGGAAAGTAGTGAATGAACCTTCTACAATTTATTGTGCTTTAAATGCTTCCTTTGCTATTTGTAGAAAGGATAGGAAAATAGTTGCTAGGAAGTTAGGGGCAAAATGCAAGGGAGACAAAACTTGCATTTGGGTCCCTAAAGATATTTGTGCTAACCTTGTAGGACCCAACATGAGTTGGGTACCTAAAACCCAAGCCTAAATTTGCCTTGCAGGTTTATGCATCCGGGGGTTCAAGCTGGATTATCGACAGCGGATGCACAAACCATATGACGGGGGAGAAGAAGATGTTCACCTTCTACGTCAAAAATAAGGATTCCCAAGATTCAATTGTATTCGGTGATGGGAATCAAGGCAAGGTAAAAGGGTTAGGTAAAATTGCAATTTCTAATGAGCATTCTATCTCTAATGTATTTTTAGTAGAGAGTCTTGGATATAATTTGCTATCTGTTAGTCAATTATGTCATATGGGGTATAACTGTCTATTTACAAATGTAGATGTGTCTGTCTTTAGAAGAAGCGATGGTTCATTAGCTTTTAAGGGTGTATTAGACGACAAACTTTATTTAGTTGATTTTGCAAAAGAAGAGGCCGGTCTAGATGCATGCTTAATAGCTAAGACTAGCATGGGCTGGCTGTGGCATCGCCGCTTAGCACATGTGGGGATGAAGAACCTTCACAAGCTTCTAAAGGGAGAACACGTGATAGGTTTGACTAACGTGCATTTCGAAAAAGATAGACCTTGTGCAGCTTGTCAAGCAGGTAAACAAGTGGGAGGAGCGCATCACAGCAAGAATGTGATGACCACTTCAAGACCTCTGGAGCTGCTGCATATGGACCTCTTCGGACCCGTCGCCTATCTAAGCATAGGAGGGAGAGAGCTCAAAATGAGTTTGAGCTCAAAGTGAAGAAGATAAGGAGCGACAACGGATCCGAGTTCAAGAACCTTCAAGTGGAGGAGTTCCTTGAAGAGGAAGGGATCAAGCACGAGTTCTCCGCTCCCTACACACCACAGCAAAATGGTGTGGTAGAGAGGAAGAACAGGACGCTCATCGATATGGCGAGGATGATGCTAGGAGAGTTCAAGACCCCCGAGTGCTTTTGGACGGAAGCCGTTAACACTGCTTGCCACGCCATCAACAGGGTCTACCTTCATCGCCTCCTCAAGAAGACGTCGTATGAGCTACTAACCGGTAACAAACCCAATGTATCGTACTTTCGTGTATTTGGGAGTAAATGCTACATTCTAGTGAAGAAGGGTAGAAATTCTAAGTTTGCTCCCAAAGCTGTAGAAGGGTTTTTATTAGGTTATGACTCAAATACAAAGGCGTATAGAGTCTTCAACAAATCATCGGGTTTGGTTGAAGTCTCTAGCGACGTTGTATTTGATGAGACTAATGGCTCTCCAAGAGAGCAAGTTGTTGATTGTGATGATGTAGATGAAGAAGATGTTCCGACGGCCGCTATACGCACCATGGCGATTGGAGAAATGCGGCCACAGGAACGAGATGAACGAGATCAACCTTCTTCCTCAACTATGGTGCAACTCCCAACCGAAGATGACGAACAGGTACCTCAAGTGGAGGCGCTTGATCAAGGGGGAGCACAAGGTGATCAAGTGATGGAGGAAGAAGCGCTACCGGCACCTCCAACCCAAGTTCGAGCGATGATTCAAAGGGATCATCCCGTCGATCAAATTCTGGGTGACATTAGCAAGGGAGTAACTACTCGATCTCTACTAGTTAATTTTTGTGAGCATTACTCCTTTGTCTCTTCTATTGAGCCTTTCAGGGTAGAGGAGGCCTTGCTAGATCCGGATTGGGTTTTGGCCATGCAAGAGGAGCTCAACAACTTCAAGCGCAATGAAGTTTGGACGCTGGTGCCTCGTCCGAAGCAAAATGTTGTGGGAACCAAGTGGGTGTTCCGCAACAAACAGGACGAGCACGGGGTGGTGACGAGAAACAAGGCTCAACTTGTGGCAAAAGGTTATGCCCAAGTCGCAGGTTTGGATTTCGAGGAGACTTTTGCTCCTGTGGCTAGGCTAGAATCAATTCGTATCTTGCTAGCATATGCCGCTCACCATTCTTTCAGGTTGTTTCAAATGGATGTGAAGAGCGCTTTCCTCAACGGGCCAATCAAGGAGGAGGTGTACGTGGAGCAACCCCCTGGCTTTGAGGATGAACGGTACCCCGACCATGTGTGTAAGCTCTCTAAGGCGCTCTATGGACTTAAGCAAGCCCCAAGAGCATGGTATGAATGCCTTAGAGATTTCTTAATTGTTAATGCTTTCAAGGTTGGGAAAGCCGATCCAACTCTTTTTACAAAGACATGTGATGGTGATTTGTTTGTGTGCCAAATTTTTGTCGACGACATAATATTTGGTTCAACTAACCAAAAGTCTTGTGAAGAGTTTAGCAGGGTGATGACGCAGAAATTCGAGATGTCAATGATGGGCGAGTTGAACTACTTCCTTGGGCTCCAAGTGAAGCAACTCAAGGACGGCACCTTCATCTCCCAAACGAAGTACACGCAAGATCTGCTAAAGCGGTTTGGGATGAAGGACGCCAAGCCCGCAAAGACGCCGATGGGAACCGACGGACACACCGACCTCAACAAAGGAGGTAAGTCCGTTGATCAAAAAGCATACCGGTCAATGATAGGTTCTTTGCTTTATTTATGTGCTAGTAGACCGGACATTATGCTTAGCGTATGCATGTGTGCTAGATTTCAATCCGATCCTAAGGAGTGTCACTTAGTGGCGGTGAAGCGAATCCTTAGATATTTGGTTGCTACGCCTTGCTTCGGGCTCTGGTATCCAAAGGGGTCTACCTTTGACTTAGTTGGATACTCAGATTCCGACTATGCTGGATGTAAGGTCGATAGGAAGAGCACATCGGGGATGTGCCAATTCTTAGGAAGGTCCCTGGTGTCATGGAACTCTAAGAAACAAACCTCCGTTGCCCTATCCACCGCTGAGGCCGAGTATGTTGCCGCAGGACAGTGTTGCGCGCAACTACTTTGGATGAGGCAAACCCTCAGGGACTTTGGCTACAATCTGAGCAAAGTCCCACTCCTATGTGATAATGAGAGTGCTATCCGCATGGCGGAAAATCCTGTTGAACACAGCCGCACAAAGCACATAGACATCCGGCATCACTTTTTGAGAGACCACCAGCAAAAGGGAGATATCGAAGTGTTTCATGTTAGCACCGAGAACCAGCTAGCCGATATCTTTACCAAGCCTCTAGATGAGAAGACCTTTTGCAGGCTGCGTAGTGAGCTAAATGTCTTAGATTCGCGGAACTTGGATTGAATTGTAGCATACATGTGTTTATGCCCTTGATCATGTTCATTCTGCATTTTGTTGCTTATTGTGGTGCTCAAGTTGTACAAACACTCCCTGGACCTCACAAGTCCGTTGCAAAGTAATGCACATGTTTAGGGGGAGATGTGTTACAACTTGACCCTTTGAGACTAACCATGTGCTTGAGTTTGGTAATTTAGTCTCGAAGGAGGATTGAAAGGGAAAAGGTGGACTTGGACCATGAAAGACTTCCACTGCACTCCGATGAGAGGGTAACTAATTCCAAGTTCATCTCATGAAATCTTCTTGCCATTTGCTCTTAATTGAAGACTTTGGTGAGGCAATGGGGTTAAAAGGCCAAGATTGATCACGTTTTGGTGCTTGATGCCAAAGGGGGAGAAAATAAAGGCCAAAGCGATAAATGGATCAGCTACCAAATGGATCAGCTACCACTTGAGAGATTTTGAAAATAGTAGAATAGAGTTTTTGTGTTGTTAAACTCTTTTATTGTCTCTCTTGTCAAAAGTTGGCTTCTTGTGGGGAGAAGTATTGATTATGGGAAATAGGGGGAGTTTTTGAAATCTTTGATCAAATTTCTTTGGAATGACTCTCTTTATGCTTCAACATGTGTGTTTGACTTAGAGATAGAGATTTGAGTTTGATTTGCAAAAACAAACCAAGTGGTGGCAAAGGATGATCCATATATGCCAAAATTGAATAAAACTCAAAGTTAGTTTTTATTTGAAGTAGTTTTGCACTTGTTCCACTTGCTTTATGTTGTGTTGGCATAAATCACCAAAAAGGGGGAGATTGAAAGGGAAATGTGCCTTTGGGCCATTTCTAAGTATTTTGGTGATTGAGTGCAAACACAAGTGCTTAAATGTGAAAATATGCCCAAGGATGAACAAAGTGCAAATCACAAGTTAAGGTATGTTTCTAAGCCTTAGTACATTGGTTTGTGTACTAATATTCTTGTCTAAGTGTTAGATACAGGAAGAAGAAAAGAAGTGGAGAGTGGCTGTGTGCAGCCAAAGGCTGCTTCGGGCTGGGGCACCGGACTGTCCGGTGTGCACCGGACAGTGTCCGGTGCGCCAGACCAGCGCGGAGCAAACCAGCCGCTCTCGGGTTTTTCTCCGGCGACTTCGGCTAAAATTCACCGGACTGTCCGGTGTGCACCGGACTGTCCGGTGAGCCAACGGTCGGCCGAGCCAACGGTCGGCCGCACGATCGCCGCGCGACACGTGGCCGAGCCAACGGTCGGAAGGAAGCACCGGACGGTCCGGTGTGCACCGGACTGTCCGGTGCGCCAGATCTGCAGTGGTCGGCAACGGTCGGCTGCGTCTGTTAAGGAAAGAAATCGGGCACCGGACAGTGTCCGGTGTGCACCGGACTGTCCGGTGCGCCCGACGACAGAAGGCAAGGATAGCCTTCCAGATGTGTTCTCAACGGCTCCTAGCTGCCTTGGGGCTATAAAAGGGACCCCTAGGCGCATGGAGGAGAAAACCAAGCATTCCTTGAGCACTCTTGATCACTCACACATCAATCTCGCGCACTTGTTCGACATTCTAGTGATTTGAGCTCCGTTCTAGTGTGCTAGTCTTTTGAGCTCAAGTCTGGGTCTTGTGTGTGCGTATTCGCTGTGATCTTTGTGTCGTGTGTGAGTTGCTAATCCCTCCCTTGCTCTGTGATTCTCTGTGAACATCTTTTGTAAGGGCGAGAGGCTCCAAGTTGTGGAGATTCCTCGCAAACGGGATTGAGAAAAGAAAAGCAAGAACACCGTGGTATTCAAGTTGATCATTGGATCACTTGAGAGGAGTTGAGTGCAACTCTCGTCCGTTGGGACGCCACAACGTGGAGTAGGCAAGTTTTGTACTTGGCCGAACCACGGGATAACCACTGTGTCATCTCTGTGATTGGATTCTTGTGGTTATTGTGTTTTGACTCCTCTCTAGCCACTTGGCATAAACTGTGCTAACGTCTAATCAAGTTTTGTGGCTATAAGTTTAAGTTTTTTTTTTCAGGATCACCTATTCACCCCCCCTCTAGGTGCTCTCACATATACCCGAACCCCTAACCCACACTCGCCCATGAAACTGCGAGGGTTGGCTCTCATACCACTTGTAACACCTCGTTCACTCCCGGACTGGCGGTACTTACTCCTGGCAGCTCTTTAGGATCATATATTGTCCCCATAAACCAATACGAGTCTTTTTCGAGCACTTTGTCCTCACCCATGCGCACCCGAGAAAACTTCCCGGTCGGCCACCCATCCAAATTGCTCCAAGCCAAGCATGCTTAACTTGGAGGTTCTTTCGAGATAGTCTTCCGAAAAAGAAGATGCACTTTATTGGTATGAGTACACTATCAATTCTATTAAGCCTTGGGCCAAGATATCACTATCCACCGGGATATCCCAGGCTATCCTAGGCATGACCTATTATTAATTGTGCTTTGAAGCCAGCCCGGTCTGAGAGAGAGTTGCCATTGGCCAAATGTTCCCTAGCATATGGGTAGCGTGGGTCCTGGGCGTCATGGTTGACGCTCTTTGTTCCATGCACTCGCACAACAGCACTGCACACCATTTTCGACAGCCAGGGTAATTTTCGGTGGCCGAACACTGTGTGCAAAAAAATAGTACCTTACTATCAGCGGCTGTGAGTGGCCGCTGAAATTAAGGATATTTTCGGCGTCTAAGTTTCGTGGCCGTTATTTTTGGTGTAATGTGTTCTAGCCGCCGAAAATTAACGGATTTTAACTCACAACCCATACATTTATTCTCTCTTTCCTTCTCCCTCCCTTCCCTCTCCCGCCCCAAGATCGCCGAGCCGCCGCCGCCGCCCTCGGTTCGCCGCCCCGCCACCGTCGTGCCCATGTGCTGCCGACTCATGGTGCTGCCTCCCGATCCCCACTAGTCGTGCCACCGCTCGCTCCGAATCACCGTGTCGTCAACCGCACGCGAAATTATTTTTTTATTTTGCATATTTTATTGTTTATTTTCGACGTCGTTTTTCGTTAGCCGTCGATAGTGATCAACAATTTATTTAATGTTTGATAGTGATTAGTAGTTTATTTAATGTTTGATTGTACCATTTTTATTACTTATGATTAGTTATTGGTTCATGCATTTAAAAACACAATTAATTACACATTCACCAACGATGTGTTCGATTATTGTTTGATTCCATTAAGTAATATAATGTCGATATGTCTTATTACTTAGTTTGATTTGATTAATATCATATGATTTTCTATTTAGTGGTTTAAGATTTTTTTACTTGACTTTTATGTTAAGGTGCATTATTGTTTATAAGTACGTTACATTATTTCTCGGTACTTTACTTTTTTAGGTGGGTTTAGGACTTATCCTTGTCTATAAAGGACTGATGCCCTTGAGGAAGTTGAATGATGAGGCATGGCTAAAGATCGTGCATGGATGTACAATGGTTGGTGTAGGAATGAACGTCATTCTGATGAGTGGGTAGCCAAGACCAAAGATTTTGTGGACCATGCTTTCTCCTTGTCATTAACCGGCAATGTTAGATGCCATTGTAGGCGGCACAAAAACTATATATTCCTTAATAAGGAAAGAGTTAGCTTAGATCTCTATCGGTTTGGATTTATGCCCGGATATGAGGTGTGGGAACATTATGGTGAGGTAGTACCCAACTGGAATGTAGAACAGGAGGAGAACAATGATTGGGCTAGCAATGATGTGATGCATGAGATGCTAGATTCGTTACGTCCAGAGTTAAAACCAAGCTCCGAGGATCCTCCCACACCAGAGATTTTGAGATCTTTTAAAAGACTCTGAAGAGTCGTTGCATGGACACATAGATGTGACACGGCTCATGGCCATTAAGTCCAAGTACATTTTCTCGAACTACTGTTACAATGAGATTTTAAAGTTATTCAGGGATGTGTTGCCAAAGCCCAATAAGTTGTCTAAATACATGTACCATTCAAAGACAATTATCAAAGTTATCAGTATGGATTATGAAAAGATTGATGTGTGCAAAAATAATTGTATGCTTTTCAAGAAGGAGCATGCGTCAGAGAAAAAATGTCTAAAATATGGACAACCTATATTTGAGGAAGTTGTTAATGATGAGGGTGACAAGGTGATAATAGAATTTTGTCACACCCGGTTTTAGAAGGCAAACCGAATGCGAACCATGTACGTACCAGGATCAGAAACTCACGTACACAGTGATTACATAATTAGACATCATCACACATTGCTCAAAGTAAATAACGGAAAGGTGCTTTTATTACAACAAGATGTCCAAGACATCCACAAAGTCTATTACATAGCATAGTCATTAATATCATCAAAGTGCGGAAATACGAAACATAGTAGATAAGGCCTGCACAGGCAGCTGACTAGGGGTTTGCCACTAAGAAAAACTAGAACTCGTCGTAGTCCTGGAACTCTTCAAAGTACTCCATGTTGTCAGCATCTCCTCCTGAGCACTTAATACAGTGGGGACAACCTGGGGTGAGGGTGGTTTGTAAAGCAAGGGTGAGTACACATCAACGTACTCAGCAAATGTCCCGTTTGGCTAAAGTGGACTAGCTATATGTGGAGTTAAGGTTAAGCGGTTGCTTTTAGTTGGTCAATTATTTATTACTAATAGTAAAGCCAAGTTTTAGTAATAAACCCAGTTATTACCCAAATGTACTCCCTCTAAGAGGAAATACTAGAGATCAGAATTATAACCATCATTATTAATCATCATCTTAAAAAGTATCCAAAGTTCTTCTTATCAAAGAGGATCCCAAGGCCACTCTTAACCATGAGCTCGGCTGATATACCAGTTTCTAACACTATGCAGAGGTTGCACACTTTACCCACGAGTCGTGATCCCTTTTCTAGTCTGGGTTGTACAGACCCGATCTTAACTACCGAGGTGAATGGCCAGGTATACACTACGTAGCATTTACAAATACTCCCCTAGTGCATAGTTGCTCGTTAGTTTTTGCCAGTCGTACAAACGCAGTACACCTCCCCAAGGTGGGTGACTAACAAAACCATATCGAATGAACTTCTACACCCCCCTTGGCAGAGCGAGCAATACACGCTAGCCCCCATTGATGGCCCTTAGACAAAGCCAACTACACCCTCAGGTTCATCTAATTAATCAGCTAAGGGCATCCCATTCCACCCTCATGGTTACACTGTTATCCTGGGTGGTCACGCAACGAATAGGTCCTTACGGAGAGGTACTCAAGAAAATGGCTTGAGTCCCCTAAATTATCACAAGATCATCGTCGGGATAACATCATCGTATCATAAATATTCACATCATGTTCATTGATTAAGTTAGAGCAATAGAATAAGCTAACCATAGTAATCCAAAAAGGTAAACAAGGATAAGGTAAATACAGACTAAACAATCCTTAGGTTTCAATAATATAATGCGGGACATTAAATTATAGAGTGAGTAGGACATAATAGGTCAGAGGACACTTGCCTTCACTAGGTTGTTCCTCAGGAAGATCTTCGAGAACACACTAAGGAACCATGGGCTGCTCGTTGTCTAAATAAAGCGATCATACATTCAATACATTTGGATAACAACAAATGAACAATACACCAAACATATGCAACCAAGTGGACACAAGTTTGATAGGACATTATAAATTCAAAAGATAAATCTAAGTGCTAGGAATAAGAACATTTAGAGATTAATGATTCCCTGGACATTATGGATTACATAACTTAGTTCTACTAATTTTAGTGAGACACAAAATTATACCAGTGATCAGTTCATACATGGCATACTATTAACCTCACAAAATTAAACATCTAAGTACCATTAGGGTTCTCCTTTTTATTTATTTTATTAAGCAAATAAATTATTACATAAACTAACCTATAGCTTAGACATAAAATTAGAGTGCACAGACTCTGAATGAACATAATTTATTTGAACAGAGAATATTCCTATGAACATTTTGCAATTTGAATCATTAAGTTTGGGCTTCATATGAAAAAGATATGAAATAAACAAGTTTTGAAGTTTGAATTACAAAATTAAGTCCAAATATGTGATTATTTAAATAGTGAGGGGTCTGTTTATAAGAAACTAGGGGCCTGCGCGTAAAACCTAAGGACGGTGGGTTCTATTACCCAAGAACTGAGGGTTTCTTAAGCAAAACCGACGCATGAAGGGGTATCGGACAATCTCGACCGCTCGATCACAGATTAACGGCTGAGATCAGATCTGCGGACGAGCGCGCGTGGATGGGCGAATGCTGATAGGCGAGTCGGTGGTGTCAGCGACTGAGGAGGGAGGCAGGCTGACCAGCCGGGCCCAGCGCCAGGGGGCGCATACACTGACCAGCAGAGCCCAAAGGCAGAGCGCGCGGGCGCGATTTGGTATCCGATGGTCTGGACCGCGTGAACAGGATCAAAAGGTGGAGATCAACGCCAGGAAGGTTTATGGCTGCGGGCGGCACTGCTCCTGCTCCTCAGGGGTGAGATCGCCGGAGCCAGGGCGGGTGTGGGCTACGGCGGTTCCGAGGCCGCTGGGGTTGGTCAGAATTGTCAAGGAGGGCTTGGCGAACACATTGAGGGGGTTTCGGCCATGAGACCGGGGTCAGAGAGGGGAGAACGGCGGAGGGAGAGCTCCGGCGGGTCGGGACAGTTCTGGTGAGGAATTCCGACCGCTGGGAGAGGCAATCGACCGCGATAGTGCTCGGTCTAGTTCCAGTGGAGGTGGAGGAGCGCTATGGGCTAACATCGGGGCACGAGAAGGGGTTGGGTTGGCCGGACACTGTGCGGGCGCGGCGAGCAAACGCGACCGCACACCCGCGAGGCCAAATTGGCTACGAGTAGGCATGAATAAGGAAAACCAAGCATGGGAATGGACATCTCACCTTGGGGCGAAGCTCGGGGTGGCTTGGTGCGGCTTCCGATGGACTGGGTGGCCGGCACGGCTGAAGCGTCCCGATCCTTTGGGACTCAAATGTGATACAATTACTAGTCCCAGGAGGCTAGTAAACACATTCATTTCTTCAAATAGTACAGAGTCTCGAAATATAGTTATTACAATACCAAAATGCAAGCTCTAGCGAGCCTAGAAACAAAGCATAGTGGAAGATCATCTAGCCCAAGCCACAGGCAGACTGGGTGCAGACACAGCCCCCTTCTAGTCAAACATAGCAGAAAAGAAGTCTTCAGCTGATGAAAAACATAAATAAATCTGGATGAATACACTAGGTATTCCGCAAGCCCATCCCGCCCGTAAAGAGAGGGAGGGACCTATACAGTACATGCTTGGTAATGTGGAGTTGAAGTCACTCGTTCCTTTTTCAGAAAAAGGCGAAACTTGAGGTTTTACCCAAAAGAGAGGAGTAGCACATTTTCACACTCAACCTCCACTGAGCTTCCCGCTCCCGTGGCTTAGCTTTTATTTCCAAAATCGTCCACACACTTCCCCTTTTACGAAGATCAAAACACTAATTGCCATACCACACCAGACTCGTCCATACCAGTGGACACGAACTATTCGAATAGGTTTCAAACTCTGCGCAGAGGTGTACACTTTACCCACTAGTTTGGCTATGTGGTCTCATGGCCAATGAGACCCGAATCTGAATCTCTTTCCTTCCTTGCATGTCCTTACCTTAACGATTATACCGGAAGGAGTCAGGCCACCACCATGCCCAAACAGGACAAAACATTTCCCTTCCTTATCCTCCCGGTGCTCCCCAGCCATCATAACCCTAGGGTTCGGACCGTACAAGTTCAGATTGAGTGACTGCCCATACAGTCTCGAGTGGTTGTACTTGTCATGAGTACATGTAGTGAAGGATGACAAACCGGTCCTTGTATGAGGGGACAATCCTTCCTGCTCACACCTAACCCTGGCTGAGCCAACACCTGAGGCCCTCCCCTAAACCAGGGAGTCCCTGACCATCCCACTCAATTGGTGATAAGGGTGAATACCCTTCATCATACACTCTTTGAAAACATTTCTCTGTTTTTTGGGAAAACCACCATTGCCCACTTTTTCGCAACCAAAAGATATTCTTTAATGTAGGTTATCACTCGACTCATAATGCATAGAACCTAACCCATATCCCGGCTTAGGCAGTGGTAGAAAGAGTAGGTAATTTATGCATCAAGGGAAGAATGGACTTGCCTTCGGCTAAGTTCACTTGGCATGAAAGATCTATTTCCGAGAGGTCGGGCACCTGCCCTTCTTCCGGAGCTACGAATTCTAGAGGGTCGTACTCCTCTTCGCCTTGCAAAAACAGTACATCAAACATTGTTGGCTAATAAAGTGTGTCAAGTTATTATTTTGTGACTTAAGGAATATTTGGACAATTTTTGGTGCATAAAATATCAACATATATACATATATAAGAAAATAGGAGAAAGAAAAAGAGAAAAGGAAAAAGGAGAAGGGATTCTCGGTTAGCTGGGCCCGGGGGGGGGGGGGGGGGGGGGATTTCGGCCCAGCGCGGGCGCAGGCGAGCTTGCCTAGATGACCCACAAGGAGAGGAGACGGCGCGGGCGAACGCCGTGAGCGCGGGCCCACGCACTAGAGAGAGGGGAGGGCTGATGGCGTCGGGCGGTCTGATGGGGGAGGGGGCGAACCGGTCGGGGTCGGGAAAAACCGACCGTCGACGAGGTTCCGCGGCAATTCTCCACCGTGGTTCTGGTTCCAGGTGGTCAGAGAGGTGGGCTAGTGCGGCCAGGGGTAGGGGTCATAGTGGTGTGGCGGAACCACCCGAATTATTCTAGCTTAAGTGCCTAAGTCACGCCTCAGGGGCCGTAACACACTTAAATCGGAATAACCCGTCAGTCCCTCAGATCTAGTCTGATAGAGCCACTTAACCAGGATCAAATTCCACAATCTCACTCGAAGGTGAGTCACAGAAGAAATACAATAAAACAGGAAACCTCAAATTAAGTACTGAGTTATTACATAAATCGGAGTTTTTGAGTAGCAAATAAGAGTTCACAAAATAAAGTGCAGCAGATAATCGATGTCGTCGGTAATGAGGAAGTGGGCAAGGCCTAGCCCACTACTCCTCATGCTCCTCTCCTGCCGGAGCAACATCCCACTCGACCGTCCAACCCGGTGGCAGGGTGGTAGGCCAAGTCACACCATCAACCATTTCCTGAATAGTACCTGCAAAATTATGCCACAAGCAAGGCTGAGTATACTAATACTCAGCTAGACTTAACTGGTGTGAGGAGTCTACTCCTCTACCTCTAGACTATGCAGCTGTTTGGCTGAGGGGTTTGGTTTGCCAAAAACACTAGCTGTTTCTAAAATCAATTTTTAGCTTTTCAAATTCTATCATCATTAACTTAGCTAGATTTGCTCCTTCTAAGCATACATGGTGATAATCATTTAGTTCAATCAACAAGTTATCTCATGTAACCTCATTTCACTTCTTACTCGATGCAGTACAAGGGGTCAAGCAGTCTTATTAGCTGCGAGAAGCAGACGATTCGAATCGAGTTTTAACCTTGCAAGGTAAACCTAAATACACGACATGTCAGGGTACTCCGACCCCACACATGACAACCGTCCCCATCGATTCCCCGTTTGCGTCCAGGCCTCACCGCCATGGCATACAATGCTCCACTGACCCCGGCTGCCGCCGTGCAGTGACCACACTTGTACCCACCATAGCTAGCATGGGAGACCCAGTCTCAGGTCACATGAGGGATAAAGTCCGTGCCCGGCTTCAATCAGGTACTAGGTTTACCGGTTACCATTTTTCCCGGCATGTGCTTAGTACGTTCAAAAGCTTGACTCAGGTATCCACACATTAATCCTTAATTCCTTTTTCCCGTCTCATGGACAAGGCATCCTCCCTGGATCCAAGTCCATAGACTAACATATATCCCATTATCAAGATGAATACAATCAATTCCTGACCTCGCGCGAGTGCTAGAAAAATCACTCGACTTCTACCGAGATCCTGATTAGCAAGCAGCTACTCGACCTAGCATACTAGTATTCATCTCAAAAAGGAATCCTAAGTTCATGCAACTAGAGGTTTCAAGCAACTCCTACACTTAAGGGCACATTACAATCCTACAAGCATTAAGTGTAGTAAAGTAGCATATAATAATACGGTTATGCATAAAACCGGGGCTTGCCTTCAATTGCTGGGGCTGCGGGGAGATCCTCAATAGCAGCCTCTGAAGCCTGCTCCTAGTCCTCCTCTTGGACAGGTCCTTGCTCGGGGATGAGCACGTACTCTCCGTCGGCAAGATTACAATCTAATGAATGCAATGCGTAAGATATATGCATGATATGATATGTGCTTTTAGAAATTACAACTTTGGAGGTGTATGATCTACTTGAGTTAAACAAGGTTGACTTTACTTATGTGAGACCTTTGGGTGGTATACTTGGTAAATTGGGTTAAACTTAGCTAAGGTAAGTGGTAGGTTTATTTTTGGAGTTCCACTGAATTCCTTTTAAGTCTTAGTGAGAGTTGATAAGTACTCAAGTTAGACTTATTGGGGTGGGGTTTATTTCTTCTTCCCTTTTCTTTTACTCTCTTAATTGTTTTGGAGTGGGTTTGAACTACAAGTTGCTTTTATAAAATTCTAAAAATTCTGCAAAAATTACAGTGGCTTGGTACTGGTGTATGTTGCTCTGTCTCAAAATATGGGGATCAGAAAGTGAATAGTTTTCTCTGGACAAAATTATTAAATTCTAGGGCAGAAGGGGTGCTTTGAACTACAACTATTATTTAACAGTGGGTAGTTCTCTAAAACTTATTTTTGCTGGCTTTTAGGTGTTATAACATGACTTGCTACAAATTTCTAGTCATTAATACGTTTTAATTATTTTTCTATGGTTTTCTCAAGTTTCTAGGCAAATAGGTGCTTTCTACTAGCACTAGATTTGAAAAATATCAAACAACAGAGTTCTTATTTTTCTTAGTTATTGTTTTGCGCAAGAGCAATCATTCTGAAGTTTGGCCTCTTTTTGCTTAAGGGAAAGGGGTGGTATGCATTATTTGAATTAAGTGGCCTTTCTCATAAAACATTAGCAATAGGTATGAGTTTGCTTCTTTTTCATGGGTTTGCATTTTTCTCTGGTGGTTTATCTCATTATGGACTTAGCTAATTTTTGGTTGCCCATTATCACATTATTAGGGGTTGTTCATGATTTATTTGGAAAATGCCTCATTATCATCTTATATTTAATTTCCTCACTTAAAAGGTTGGGCTGAGGTGTTCTTTATTTTTGTAGTGGGGCTCTCGTGGTTGTAAGTCCACTGGATTTTTAATATTCATTTTGGGTATAGTTTTGTAATTCCAATAATTGATTTTCAGTTCAAATAAGGCTAAATAAAGCATTCTAATTTAAAACTGATCTGAACTAATGGTCTCTTTATTTTTCCTAGGTTCTCTGTTACTTAAGCAAACTAGGAAAAATAATTCTAATCACTGTTCATCAATTTCTAATGCCTTTCTGGTTTTTTCTAAGTTTTGGGCAAAATAACTTTAAATGAATATTTACATTATATTTTCCAATGCTGGGGTTCCTACTATTTTTAAACAGTGTCTAAATGAGGTTTGAATACCCACAAATTTTCTTAAGTTCAGTACAGAAGAAAAACTAATTTTCCTTAATTAAACTAGGTTTGGTAAGTTTCTGTTTTTAATTTTAAACTCTAAAATTTAGAACAGAAAGCATAGGGTTTATCATTTTTAAATGATAGTTCATAATATTTAGGATTTAGCAAAATTAGTTTGACAACTTTTTATTAAGAATTCATCAAGTTATGGGTTTTCTAAGTTCTCTGGTTATTTTAAAAAGATTAACAGAATTGATTTAATGGAAAACCACTTTGCACGGGGGTCCCTGGCGGGTATTTTAAGTTTTCTTTGCGGATCAGTCCTTAGGCTACTATTCACATGGGCCACTGACGTTACAGAAAACCCATCGGGTTCTTCAAATCCTAACCCGAGTTCCTTCTCCTAACTTAAACAGTAACCGCGGCGGAAGAAAGGGCGGAGGGGCTTACCGGCGGCGAGATGGCTCCGGTGAAGTGGTCGAGGACGTAGGGGAGGTCTCGGGAATCACAACGGTGTGCGGGTCGCCGTCGGGGATGGCCGGAGTTGGCCAGTCCACGTGCGCAGGCGGGGATGCTCGTCGGCGGCGAGGAGTCCGGCCTGCTCACGGCGAGATAGATCAATTGGACGGGTCAGAGAGGTTCACGGGATGCCAGAGAAGATATGGGTGCAAGGAATTGGACGGAGACTCACCAGTTAGCTCTGTCCACACGCGGCGGCGAAAGACCGAAGTCCGGTGAGGTCGATCTCGGGCCTCCGGTGAAGTCCGGCCTGGTCCGAGGGCTTGAAAAGCTTCACGGGCCACTGGCGGAGCTAGCCGAAGCACTGGCTCGACTTGGGGGTGGCTGGAGTGGGCTAGCCACGGTGGCCGAAGCTCTGGTGGCAATGGCGGGCGGAATTGAGCTCGCTGGAGCTAAGGAGAGGGGGCTGGCCGGTGAAGGTGAGCGCGGGGTGAAGTGGGCGCGCCTGGGGAGGCTTTATAGGCACGACGCGGTGCACGGGCGGCCGTGGACCGGCGAGCGCGCGGGCGTGCACTGGGAGGCGCGGTGCGCGAACGGGCGTGAACCGGAGGTGTCAGCCACGGTCGAACACGTGTGCCCGTTGCCTCTGCCCATGTTCAAGCGCTGGTTGGGTGCAAATCTTCGCGAATTTGGGCAAGATCGCTGTGAAGGATTTGTTCACCTGACCTTGCTTTGTCTTTTGTGTATGGACGTCGCGCGGTTTTAGGCTAGGGACAGGGAGTTGTAGCGTCACCAAGGTGCCAATGTCAGAATGCTTGGTCCCGAGGTCAAACTGCGCCAAAACCGTGTCAAATGAATTCGGTTTGAGTTCAAACTTTTCTAGGACGTGTTCAAGGGAATTTGGCACAACTTTGATATTTGGATCTTCTAGTTTTGAGTTTCGAAAAACAGAGAACGCAATTGATCTTTGGAAAGAGGTCTGAATTTCAGAAATTCAGAAATATGAATTTCTCCAAGGGTTCATGGTTCAAGGGCTGATTTGGGAATTTTAAAAAAAGACCAAAAGGCCAAACTCTCTTACTATGTTTTGTTAGTTATTTGGTGAACTAAAGTTTTGTAATTTGATCATATCTAAATTTTGCATTTCCCTCATGATTTCTCCCAATTCCCTTTTATGCCTAACTTGGCTTACTTAGGGTTTATTAGGGTTGCAACATTATTACCTTTTGGAAAGACCCATTTGCTTTGATCATGATACTTTTAAGTATATGCTTGGTAAATTCTTTATTCTTAAGTTAATTTGATGCTCATGCTTACTTTGGTTCACATAAAATGACGGTTCTTGATTTGGCATTTTTAAGAGAAACCCTAGGTGACACTGGGGTGTCACAGCCTTCCCCCCTTAAAGGAATCTCGTCCCGAGATTCGGGCCAGAGTCCTTCCGGGGTGAAGCGAAGGGTGAGACTTATAGGAATGGGTGATTATTGTTATTATTAGGGTGAAACTGCTCTTCGAATATCATTCTCTTTGCAACTTCAGAAGGAAGCCCTTTTTAAGTTTTACTTCATAGTTACTTCATTCTGAATTAAGATCATATTTTTGAAAATTAGATTCGAAGGGCAGGAGGAGGGGTTGGGGGTGATTACGTACTAGCTTCCTTAGGTAGGCAATCGGGGAAGTTGGATCTCAGGAATTCCTCGGTTTCCCAAGTAGCTTCCTCCTCTGAGTGATTACTCCACTGGACCTTGTACATCTTGATCGATTTAGCCCGAGTTGATCTTTCTTTGCAATCCAGAATCTTGGAGGGGTACTCTTGGTACGATAGATCTGGTTCTATCTCCAATTCTGGCTCTGCTATGATCTCGGTCGGCAATCGAACACACTTCTTCAGCTGAGATACATGGAAAACACTGTGAATGGCAGACATCTTTGAAGGTAACTTCAGCTTGTATGCCACAGGTCCACATGCTTCTATGATCTCATAAGGTCCAATGTAACGAGGGGCTAGCTTGCCTTTGATCCCAAACCTCTGCACTCCCTTGGTGGGTGATACCTTAAGGTATACAAAACTTCCCACCTCGAACTGGAGAGGTTTCCTTCTTCTATCATGGTAACTCTTCTGCCTGGCCTGAACAACTTCTAGATTCTTCCTGATTAGTTTGACCTTCCTTTCGGCTTCAGTCACTAAGTCAGGTCCAAAAACTTCTCTTTCTCCAGGTTGAGACCAATTGAGTGGTGTTCTACACCTTCTTCCATAGAGAGCTTCAAAAGGTGCCATCTTTAGGCTGGATTGATAACTATTGTTATAAGCAAACTCCGCCAAGGAGAGGTGCTTATCCCAGTTCTTGCCACAATCGATTGCACAAGCTCTCAGCATATCCTCCAGAATTTGGTTTACCCTTTCTGTCTGACCATCAGTCTGTGGGTGGTAAGCTGAACTCCTGATTAGCTTGGTTCCCAAAGACTCTTGCAATTGTTCCCAAAATCTGGCAACAAATTGGGCTCCTCGGTCAGAAACAATGGTCCGAGGTAATCCGTGCAAACACACGATCTGATCAATATACAATTCTGCATACTTCTGAGCCTTATCAGTGGTGTGCACAGGAAGAAAATGTGCCACTTTTGTCAGTCGGTCCACAATAACCCAAATCGAATCATGATGACGAGAGGTGTTGGACAGACCCACAATGAAATCCATGCTGATGTCATCCCATTTCCACGAAGGTATGGACAGGGGTTGCAAAGCTCCAGCTGATTTCAAGTGGCTTGCCTTTATCCTCTGATAGGTGTCACATTCTGATACATACTGGGCTATCTCCCTCTTCATTCTGGTCCACCAGTACAAAGGCTTCAGGTCATGGTACATCTTGGTGCTTCCCGGATGCATAGAGAATTTGGAGAGATGAGCCTCATCCAAGATTTTCCTCTTGAGGTCCTGATCTTTAGGAATTACCAATCTGCTTTTGAACCATAACACACCCTTTTCATCCTGGCGGAAACAATTATACTTCTCAACCTTCTGATGGAGATTCTTCTTGATGATTTGCACTCCCTTGTCACTGAGCTGGGCCATGATAATCTGGTCTTACAAAGCTGGCTCAACAGAAATGTGAGACAAAGAACCAAAAGGAATCACTTCAATTTGCATCTTGCTCAACTCATCACACAAGGTGTTAATGCGAGAATCCATCGGAATACAATTGCATTGCAACTTCCGACTCAAGGCATCTGCTACCACATTAGCTTTTCCTGGGTGATAATGTACCTCCAGGTCATAATCCTTGATCAGCTCTAGCCATCTTCTCTGCCTCATGTTGAGATCAGCCTGAGTAAAAATGTACTTAAGGCTCTTATGATCAGTGAAGATGTTGTAGTGGGTTCCCATTAAATAATGCCTCCACATCTTTAATGCATGAACCACTGCTGCCAACTCGAGGTCATGAGTGGGATAGTTTTGCTCATGAGGCCTGAGTGCTCTTGAGGCATAAGCAATGACTCGGTTGTCTTGCATCAAGACACAACCTAGCCCGGTGCCAGAGGCATCGCAATATACATCAAAAGGCTTGCTGTTGTCGGGTTGTGCCAATACTGGTGCTGTGATCAGATGCCGCCTTAATGCATGAAAGGCATCTTCGCACTTCTGACTCCAAACAAATTTGACTTCTTTCTTCAGCAACTCAGTTATAGGCTTCGCAATTCGAGAGAAGTCCGGAATAAATCTTCAGTAATATCTAGCTAATCCCAGAAAACTCCGAATCTGACGGACAGTTGTTGGTGGCTTCCAGTTCATCACCTCTTGCACTTTATCAGGATCAACAGCTATTCCAGCCTGAGAGATAGTGTGACCCAAGAATTTGATTTCCTTTAGCCAAAAATCACACTTGGATAACTTGGCATAAAGGTGGTGCTCTCGCAGACGTTGAAGCACTACATGCAAATGCCCGACATGTTCTTCTTCGTTCTTTGAGTACACCAAAATGTCATCGATGAAAACCACCACGAACTTGTCCAATTCCGGCATGAAAACAGAATTCATCAGATACATGAAATATGCTGGTGGATTTGTCAGCCCGAATGACATCACCAAGAATTCATATAGCCCATATCTAGTTGAGAATGTCGTCTTCGGAATATCACTTGCTCGTATCTTGATCTGATTGTAACCAGAGCGAAGATCTATCTTGGAAAACACCTTGGCCCCGACCAACTGGTCAAAGAGAACATCAATACGAGGCAAAGGATACTTGTTCTTGATAGTTACCGCATTAAGAGGGCGGTAATCTATACACAGCCTCAAGCTTTCATCCTTCTTCTTCACAAACAGTGCTGGACATCCCCAAGGCGAAGTGCTTGGGCGAATAAATCCCTTATCCAGCAACTCTTGCAATTGCTTCTTCAATTCTGCCAACTCAGCGGGTGGCATTCGGTAGGGCCTCTTGGAAATTGGGGCCATTCCCGGTTGCAACTCGATGGCGAATTCAATATCCCGGTCTGGTGGCATTCCTGGCAATTCATCAGGAAAGACAACTGCATACTCACAGACCACTGGGATCTTCTTCAGAGGTAACTCCCTCATAGAGAAAGCACATGACTGAGTAGAACCTTGATTAGGCAGAATTAGGGTGAAGTTCCCGCAGAACGGAGAATTAACTTCCACGGTACGGCTGGCTACATCAAGCACAACTTGGTGCAAGGTCATCCAATTAGCTCCCAGAATAATGTCCACATTTTCCAATCCCAACACAAGAAGAGTGGTTTTGACAATGTGGCTTCCCAGTTGAATAGGCACACTTTGGTTTAATTGATTAGTTGAAATTTTACCCCCAGGTGTGACTATCATGAATGACCCTTTTGAGTGAGAGAATGGCAGTTTACATCTAGCACTGAACTTTTGGCTAATGAAACTATGAGATGCACCAGAATCAAACAGAATTAAAGCAGGTTGATTATAAACTGAAAAGATACCAGTCATGATAGGAGCTCCTTCAGGTACTTCCTCCAGAGTAGTGAAGTTGAGCTTCCCTTGCCTGACTTGCACCTTCTGCTTTCTTCCCTTGTCTTGATTTGGTGCTGGCATCTGCCTCTGCTGGTTCCTGGGACAATTCTTGGCATAGTGGCCCACATTGCCACAAGTGAAACACTTGTTCCCATTGCCCTGGTGGAACTGCTGCTGCTGCGGAGGCTAATTGTTCCTTGGGGCGGGAGCTGGAAAGCGGTTGGGTGCCGGCTGCTGCTGCTGCTGAGGTGGCCTGATCACCCATCTGCCTACCTGCTGCTGAAAACCCCTGCTCTGATTGTGAGAAACAATCCGGAACCTCTGAGCCTGAGCGGATGGTGCTGCCATTGGTGCCTTTCTCTTCTTCTCTGCCCGGTGAGCAACAATGCAATCCTCCTGGGAGATGGCCATGTTGACCAACTCATTGAAGCTATCAGCCCGGACAGTGTTGAGTCGTTCCCGCAGCTTGGTATTGAGACCCCTGCGGAAGCGATCCCTCTTCTTTTCATCAGAATCAGCATGATACCCTGCATACTGGCATAAGTCGTTGAAGGCTTGCGCATACTGCAGTACCGTGCGGGTTCCTTGATTAAGGGCCAAAAATTCATTCAACTTCCGATCAAGAATGCCAGCTGGGATGTGGTGTCCTCTGAAGGCAGTCTTGAATTCCTCCCAAGATACTTCACGATCAGCGGGGAGCATAGCACGGAAGTGGTCCCACCAAGTCCGAGCAGGGCCGCGAAGCTGCTGTGCGGCGAAGCGAGCCTTGGCCTCATCAGGGCAGTCTCCCGTGAAGAGGGGAAACTTGGACTCAACGACGCGAAGCCATACGTCGGCGTCCAACGGATCCTCTGCCTTGGTGAACAAGGGTGGTTGCGTGCTCAGAAACTCCTGGTAAGTTGCCATAGCCGGAGGTCGCTGATGCTGGCCTCCACCATGCTGCTGAGGGTGGGGCTGGCGCTGCAAGAGCTGTCGCAGAATCTCATTCTGCTAGGCCATCAGCTCCTGCACTGTGGGAGCTGGAGGAGGTGGCGGGGGAACCTGCTCGTTATGCCCGCGACGCTGCCTAGCTGCCATCTGAAAACAGAGATTGTCGCCATTGTTATCCCAACTCACAGTTCGAACGACAAGATATCATCTCATATGGAAAGAAAAATGCCATAATCATAATATTAGGTTTGAAATGAAGATAACATGGTGACAAATATCCCACAGATTTCAAAAGTTCACAGGGTTACATCAATCAGGGGAAAGTACCCATAAGCCTAGTCCAAAATCTGACATTAACTAAGCTCGCATAGGTTTCTATCCGCCTAAAAGTGTCGAAGCGACTGCTTAACCCTGAGCGGTGGAAGCGACACTGGATACGGGTGAAGGAGGAATCGCGGAGGTAGTCCCATTAGCACCAGGGGCTGGTCCTAGCTCCTCGGGAGCCTCTTCTCCCTCGCTTCCTGCTTCATTGGCCTCCATCTCCAGGTGGTGCATGTCCAAGTGGTCGTTTGCTTCTTCGAGTTCCCTCTGCACATCGTGAAGCTGGTTCTCCAAGACATCAATAGTGTTGTCTCGGATCTCCACCTGCTGCTCCAAGGTGGTGATGCGCTGGCTCAGCCTCTCCACCTGCAGATCCTTCTCTACCAACTCGGTGGATAGATCGACCACAAAATCTTCTCGACTGTCGAGAGTGAGCTTGGCAGTTTGAGCGGTGTTAGCAAGGAGTGCCATAGCATCGCTCTGAAGGGCCTGAAGGCGGTACAGCGCACTTATGCACTGAACAGTGACCCTCCCAACCAAGTCAGGATACATCGCCCACACATCCTTCACATGGCTCACGCGGTTACACCACATGGGATCATCCTTCTTCTCAGCAGGGAAGAGTCCCAAAGGGTGCATCACCATCTCCAGGGGATGGTAGCCACAGAAAGTCGTCAGAGTCTTCATGGCTGCTGCTTCAACGATGTCGTCCGTCCTGAGTCCAATTGTCTCAGAATCAAGAGAACGCCAACCCGGTTGAAGGGGATGAGCCTCCAAAGTCAGCCAGACCCGACAACGAGGTACCCGATGCTCCTCATACAACTGCACCGTGTACAAAGGGGGCGTAGGGTAACCGGTGGAGTTAAGCACTTCCCACAAGATGGAAGGAAAGCCATCGCGAGAAAGGAAGTCAGAACTGAAACGAGAGTCTCCTCCACTGGCGGGGGTGGGTGAATTCATCTGCGGAAGGGAATCAAGGGTAAAGATTATGGTGGAAGGAAAAAGAAAAAGAGAGCTCGGATGGTTTTAAAGAAAGTGGGTTAGCTCCAAATTTTAATTCCTCTTTGTGTTTTATAATGCATGCATGCTGGAAGTAACGTTGCCTCTCAAAAGAAAATAGGGTGCTTTTTAGGGCATCCTTAAAAATATAAGTACTGGCCCACGAGGCCTAATTAATTAGCCACCTATTTCTCCCTCCATGCCTAAGGCCTTTCGTCCTAGGTCTAGCGGTCTAGTCCTGACGATCTGTAGCAGTTTCTAGGCAAGTTTTAGATTTTGAAAATTGGTATTCATGGTTTATTGTCCTTCTCTGTGGTGGAATTTGCTCCGATACCAGCTGTGGCGGAACCACCCGAATTATTCCAGCTTAAGTGCCTAAGTCACGCCTCAGGGGCCGTAACACACTTAAATCGGAATAACCCGTCAGTCCCTCAGATCTAGTCTGATAGAGCCACTTAACCAGGATCAAATTCCACAATCTCACTCGAAGGTGAGTCACAGAAGAAATACAATAAAACAGGAAACCTCAAATTAAGTACTGAGTTATTACATAAATCGGAGTTTTTGAGTAGCAAATAAGAGTTCACAAAATAAAGTGCAGCGGATAATCGATGTCGTCGGTAATGAGGAAGTGGGCAAGGGCTAGCCCACTACTCCTCATGCTCCTCTCCTGCCGGAGCAACATCCCACTCGACCGTCCAACCCAGTGGCAGGGTGGTAGGCCAAGTCACACCATCAACCATTTCCTGAATAGTACCTGCAAAATTATGCCACAAGCAAGGCTGAGTATACTAATACTCAGCTAGACTTAACCGGTGTGAGGAGTCTACTCCTCTACCTCTAGACTATGCAGCTGTTTGGCTGAGGGGTTTGGTTTGCCAAAAACACTAGCTGTTTCTAAAATCAATTTTTAGCTTTTCAAATTCTATCATCATTAACTTAGCTAGATTTGCTCCTTCTAAGCATACATGGTGACAATCATTTAGTTCAATCAACAAGTTATCTCATGTAACCTCATTTCACTTCTTACTCGATGCAGTACAAGGGGTCAAGCAGTCTCATTAGCTGCGAGAAGCAGACGATTCGAATCGAGTTTTAACCTTGCAAGGTAAACCTAAACACACGGCATGTCAGGGTACTCCGACCCCACACATGACAACCGTCCCCATCGATTCCCCGTTCGCGTCCAGGCCTCACTGCCTTGGCATACAATGCTCCACTGACCCCGGCTGCCGCCGTGCAGTGACCGCACTTGTACCCACCATAGCTAGCATGGGAGACCCAGTCTCAGGTCGCATGAGGGATAAAGTCCGCGCCCGACTTCAATCAGGTACTAGGTTTACCGGTTACCATTTTTCTCGGCATGTGCTTAGTACGTTCAAAAGCTTGACTCAGATATCCACACATTAATCCTTAATTCCTTTTTCCCGTCTCATGGACAAGGCATCCTCCCTGGATCCAAGTCCATAGACTAACATATATCCCGTTATCAAGATGAATACAATCAATTCCTGACCTCGCACGAGTGCTAGAAAAATCACTCGACTTCTACCGAGATCCTGATTAGCAAGAAGCTACTCGACCTAGCATACTAGTATTCATCTCAAAAAGGAATCCTAAGTTCATGCAACTAGAGGTTTCAAGCAACTCCTACACTTAAGGGCACATTACAATCCTACAAGCATTAAGTGTAGTAAAGTAGCATATAATAATACGGTTATGCATAAAACCGGGGCTTGCCTTCAATTGCTGGGGCTGCGGGGAGATCCTCAATAGCAGCCTCTGAAGCCTGCTCCTGGTCCTCCTCTTGGACAGGTCCTTGCTCGGGGATGAGCACGTACTCTCCGTCGGCAAGATTACAATCTAATGAATGCAATGCGTAAGATATATGCATGATATGATATGTGCTTTTAGAAATTACAACTTTGGAGGTGTATGATCTACTTGAGTTAAACAAGGTTGACTTTACTTATGTGAGACCTTTGGGTGATATACTTGGTAAATTGGGTTAAACTTAGCTAAGGTAAGTGGTAGGTTTATTTTTGGAGTTCCACTGAATTCTTTTTAAGTCTTAGTGAGAGTTGATAAGTACTCAAGTTAGACTTATTGGGGTGGGGTTTATTTCTTCTTCCCTTTTCTTTTACTCTCTTAATTGTTTTGGAGTGGGTTTGAACTACAAGCTGCTTTTATAAAATTCTAAAAATTCTGCAAAAATTGCAGTGGCTTGGTACTGGTGTATGTTTCTCTGTCTCAAAATTTGGGGATCAGAAAGTGAATAGTTTTCTCTGGACAAAATTATTGAATTCTAGGGCAGAAGGGGTGCTTTGAACTACAACTATTATTTAACAGTGGGTAGTTCTCTAAAACTTATTTTTGCTGGCTTTTAGGTGTTATAACATGACTTGATACAAATTTCTAGTCATTAATACCTTTTAATTATTTTTCTATGGTTTTCTCAAGTTTCTAGGCAAATAAGTGCTTTCTACTACCACTAGATTTGAAAAATATCAAACAACAGAGTTCTTAGTTTTCTTAGTTATTGTTTTAAGCAAGAGCAATCATTCTGAAGTTTGGCCTCTTTTTGCTTAAGGGAAAGGGGTGGTATGCATTATTTGAATTAAGTGGCCTTTCTCATAAAACATTAGCAATAGGTATGAGTTTGCTTCTTTTTCATGGGTTTGCATTTTTCTCTGGTAGTTTATCTCATTATGGACTTAGCTAATTTTTGGTTGCCCATTATCACATTATTAGGGGTTGTTCATGATTTATTTGGAAAATGCCTCATTATCATCTTATATTTAATTTTCTCACTTAAAAGGTTGGGCTGAGGTGTTCTTTATTTTTGTAGTGGGGCTCTCGTGGTTGTAAGTCCAATGGATTTTTAATATTCATTTTGGGTATAGTTTTGTAATTCCAATAATTGATTTTCAGTTCAAATAAGGCTAAATAAAGCATTCTAATTTAAAACTGATCTGAACTAATGGTCTCTTTATTTTTCCTAGGTTCTCTGTTACTTAAGCAAACTAGGAAAAATAATTCTAATCACTGTTCATCAATTTCTAATGCCTTTCTGGTTTTTTCTAAGTTTTGGGAAAAATAACTTTAAATGAATATTTACATCATATTTTCCAATGCTGGGGTTCCTACTATTTTTAAACAGTGTCTAAATGAGGTTTGAATACCCACAAATTTTCTTAAGTTCAGTACAGAAGAAAAACTAATTTTCCTTAATTAAACTAGGTTTGGTAAGTTTCTGTTTTTAATTTTAAACTCTAAAATTTAGAACAGAAAGCATAGGGTTTATCATTTTTAAATGATAGTTCATAATATTTAGGATTTAGCAAAATTAGTTTGACAACTTTTTATTAAGAATTCATCAAGTTATGGGTTTTCTAAGTTCTCTGGTTATTTTAAAAAGATTAACAGAATTGATTTAATGGAAAACCACTTTGCACGGGGGTCCCTGGCGGGTATTTTAAGTTTTCTTTGCGGATCAGTCCTTAGGCTACTATTCACATGGGTCACTGACGTTACAGAAAACCCATCGGGTTCTTCAAATCCTAACCCGAGTTCCTTCTCCTAACTTAAACAGTAACCGCGGCGGAAGAAAGGGCGGAGGGGCTTACCGGCGGCGAGATGGCTCCGGTGAAGTGGTCGAGGACGTAGGGGAGGTCTCGGGGATCACAACGGTGTGCGGGTCGCCGTCGGGGATGGCCGGAGTTGGCCGGTCCACGTGCGCAGGCGGGGATGCTCGTCGGCGGCGAGGAGTCCGGCCTGCTCACGGTGAGATAGATCAATTGGACGGGTCAGAGAGGTTCACGGGATGCCAGAGAAGATATGGGTGCAAGGAATTGGACGGAGACTCACCGGTTAGCTCTGTCCACGCGCGGCGGCGAAAGACCGAAGTCCGGTGAGGTCGATCTCGGGCCTCCGGTGAAGTCCGGCCTGGTCCGAGGGCTTGGAAAGCTTCACGGGCCACTGGCGGAGCTAGCCGAAGCACTAGCTCGACTTGGGGGTGGCTGGAGTGGGCTGGCCATGGTGGCCGAAGCTCTGGTGGCAATGGCGGGCGGAATTGAGCTCGCCGGAGCTAAGGAGAGGGGGCTGGCCGGTGAAGGTGAGCGCGGGGTGAAGTGGGGCGCGCCTGGGGAGGCTTTATAGGCACGGCGCGGTGCATGGGCGGCTGTGGACCGGCGAGCGCGCGCGGGCGTGCACTGGGAGGCGCGGTGCGTGAACGGGCGTGAACCGGAGGTGTCAGCCACGGTCGAACACGTGTGCCCGTTGCCTCTGCCCATGTTCAAGCGCTGGTTGGGTGCAAATCTTCGCGAATTTGGGCAAGATCGTTGTGAAGGATTTGTTCACCTGACCTTGCTTTGTCTTTTGTGTATGGACGTCGCGCGGTTTTAGGCTAGGGACAGGGAGTTGTAGCGTCACCAAGGTGTCAGTGTCAGAATGCCTGGTCCCGAGGTCAAACTGCGCCAAAACCGTGTCAAATGAATTCGGTTTGAGTTCAAACTTTTCCAGGACGTGTTCAAGGGAATTTGGCACAACTTTGATATTTGGATCTTCTAGTTTTGAGTTTTGAAAAACAGAGAACATAGTTGATCTTTGGAAAGAGGTCTAAAATTCAGAAATTCAGAAATCTGAATTTCTCCAAGGGTTCATGGTTCAAGGGCTGATTTGGGAATTTTAAAAAAGACCAAAAGGCCAAACTCTCTTACTATGTTTTGTTAGTTATTTGGTGAACTAAAGTTTTGTAATTTGATCATATCTAAATTTTGCATTTCCCTCATGATTTCTCCCAATTCCCTTTTATGCCTAACTTGGCTTACTTAGGGTTTATTAGGGTTGCAACATTATTACCTTTTGGAAAGACCCATTTGCTTTGATCATGATACTTTTAAGTATATGCTTGGTGAATTCTTTATTCTTAAGTTAATTTGATGCTCATGCTTACTTTGGTTCACATAAAATGATGGTTCTTGATTTGGCATTTTTAAGAGAAACCCTAGGTGACACTGGGGTGTCACAAGTGGTGGGGTTAATTTGGCTTGATTGGGTCCAGGGGAGGGGAGAGGGAGTGGCCGAGGCTGGTGCAAGGAGATGAGGGGCTTGGGGCGGTCCTTTTATAGGCGGCCGAGGAGGGGAGGAGGAGGAGGTGGCATGCACCGGCGAGGCACGCTGCGGCGGCGATGATGGCGGTACAGTGGTGGCGACGGGACGACTTGGTGCAGGTGGTGGCGACGGGACGACTCGGTCACAGTGCGTGGAGGCGCAAGGCGCCAAACCTTGCTGGTGAGCGAGTAATGGCGAGGAGACGGGCGGGCGGTGGCCGGCGACGGCCGCGTCAATGGCCGATCACGGGCGAGGGGGGAAGGGGTTGATGAGCGGGGCCAGGCTGTTAGCGGAAGAGCGGGTGTGAGGGCGAAGGGGCGGTCGCGGCTGACGGGTGGGGCCGGGCTATCAGGGGAGAGCGCGGCGCGAGGGAGAGAGGGAGGATAAGGCTTGGGCCGGATCTGGCCCAGCCGAGAGGGGGGAGAAGGGATTTTTCTTTTTTCTATTTCTTTTCTATTTCCGTTTCCTAAATCCCTTTTTCTTCTTCAAACAAATATTCATCTAAATTTCTTGGGTGCTAAAATGAGATACTCTATGTGAAGTGCCACTAGAAATCATGGTGTATGCATATGATGAATAAAATGCTTCATGAGATGGGGTCTTAGGAGATAAATAAGGGGGGGTTTAGGAGTTTAGGGTTTCTAACCTTGGGATCAAAACTGGGATGTTACAACGGCGGACGCCGGTCTCCGGCGAGCGCGAGCGGCGAGAGCGGAGCACGAGAGAGAGTGGGCTTGCACGAAATGAGATAGGGGAGCGAGTGCGGGTGCGGGCGGTGCTCAAAAGAAAGCTAGGGTGCGTGGGCAGGCGACGTGGCCAGGGATCTCGGCGTGCGTGCGTGCTGGTCCATGGCGGTTCACCGGGAAGGTGGAGCTGACAGGGCGCCCCACGGCGCAGAGAGAGGGAGCGGGCACGCGAGCGAGGGCGGCTGGTGCCGACAGACCGGTCCCAGTAGTCAGAGGTAGAGGGGAAGGGAGCGCGCGCGTAGAGAAAACCATCGGTGACAAGTAGAACCCTCATGTCAGGCGGCGGGGCGCGCGAACGCGCGGCATGGCTTGGCCGGCTGGGTTGAATTGGTTTTTATTTTTTCTAGAATTTCTAATGCCTTTTCTATTTTATTTTCTCTAGGGTTTTCAATTCAAATTCAAACCAAGTTTCAAATTTAAACCAAATCAAACATGTGCATCAATTCAAATAATATTTTGGACTCAGCATGATGTAACAATTCATGACTTACATTGTTTTGACAAAATAAATAATTAACTCCTCTCCTAATTAAACTATTTCTAGCCAAAATAAAAAGAGAGAGAGAGAGAGACTAGAGAGAGACAAGAGTAACACCTGAATTTTGTAGATATTTAGAAAGAAATTTTATACCCCGAAATTCAGGGTGTTACAGACCTATCCCCCTTAAAAAGAATATCGCCCTCGAGATTTAAGAAGAAGTTCAGTGTACTTGGCTTTCAAATCATCTTCTCTTTTCCAGGTTGCTTATTCTTCTGAGTTATGACCCCATTTAACTTTGCACATCCTGATGGTGCTTCTCCGAGTAACCCGATCTGTTGTCTCCAGAATCTAAGTTGGCTTCTCAATATATGTCAGATCTTCTTGAACTTCAAGGTCCTCAGTTGGAAACTGCTCTTCTAGCACTCTCAAGCATTTCTTCAGCTGAGACACATGGAACACATCGTGCACAACTGACAGACTTTCTGGTAAGCTGAGTTGATATGCTACTACTCCACGTCTTGCTTGAATCTGGTACGGTCCAATGTATCGAGGTGCTAGCTTGCCTTTGACTCCGAACCTTTTGATTTCTCTGATGGGTGACACTTTCTAGTAAACATAATCTCCCACTTCAAAACTCATTTCTCTTCTTTAGGTGTCAGCATAGCTTCGCTGTCTGGATTGCGTTGTCTTCAGATTCTCTCTAACCATTCTGATGTTCTCTTCGGCTTCAAGTAGAATATCTGGACCGAACACGTGCCTTTCGCTGGGTTGGTCCCAATGAAACGGAGTTCTGCAATTCCTCCCATAGGTGCTTGGAACGGTGACATCTTCAGACTGGCTTGGTAGCTGTTGTTGTAGGAGAATTCTGCATACTATAGCCTCTTGTCCCAACCTAACTTGTCTTGCAATACACAAGCTCTCAACATATCTTCAAGAATCTGGTTCGTTCTTAGTCTGACCATATGTCTGTGGGTGATAAGCTGGACTAAACTTCAACTGTGTGCCCAAAGCTTCATGTAGTTGCTGCGAAAAATGAGAAGTGAACTGGGTGCCTCTGTCTGATACTATCTTCTTTGGGACACCATGCAAGCACACAATCCGAGATATGTATAGTTCTGCCAACACTGCACTATTGTAGGTGGTCTCGACTGGTATGAAATGGGCCACCTTTGTTAAACGATCCACTACTACCCAGATGGAGTCATCACCAGCATGAGTGCGGGGCAGTCTAACTATAAAATCCATCCCAATCCCATCCCATTTCCATTGAGGATTCTGCAACGGCTGCAACAAACCTGCAGGCCTCTGATGTTCTGCCTTGATCCTCTAACAACTAGCGCATACAACCACATATTCTGATATCTCCCTTTTCATTCCATACCACCAGAATCTTTTTTTAGGTCTTGGTACATCTTCTCGCTACTAGGGTGTATAGAGTATGCTGTCTCATGAGCTTCCTTGAGAATTAGTTCTCGGATCGATTTGATGTCGGGGACACAACCTATCCTTAAACCATACCACTCCTTCTGCGTCTTCACGAAAGTCTTGCCTTTTCCATCTATGATTAGCTGTTGGATCTTGTTGATCTTCTCATCATCCTTCTGGCCCTTCCTGATATCTTGCTCTAGAGTGGGTTCCAACTCGATTGTCAACCCTTGAGTGTTGTTCAAAAATCCGAGACTTGGCCTGTTGAATTCCTTTGCTAGCTCGTATGGCATCGGGTGAGCAGCCAACATATTGACTTGACTCTTTCTATTCAGAGCATCTGCAACCACATTTGCTTTGCCTGGGTGATAATGTATCTCCAGTTCATAATCCTTGATCAACTGTAGCCATCTTCACTGCCACATATTCAATTCTGACCTAGTGAATATGCACTTGAGACACTTGTGATCTGTGCAGATATCACATTTCTGCTCATACAAATAGTGCCTCACTACATGAATCCACTTAATTCCCGTCGGCTAAGAACCGACGGGAATAAGCTCTAAACCGACGAGAATTAGTAATTCCCGTCGGTATATGGTTAATTCCCGTTGGCCCTAAGAAGGCAGGCATCAGATGTCGGGGATAAGATTATTCCCGTCGGGCGCTGACGGGAATAAGTAATTCCCACCGGCCACTTACAAGCCGATGGCAATTAATCCTAATTCGCGTCGGCCATGGCGGGCCGACGGGAATTAACAAATATTACCCATCAGCCCAGTAACTCCCGTCGGCCACGGCGGGCCGACGTGGATTAATAATTAATTCCCGTCGGCCCTACCTGGCTGACGGGAGTTACTAGGCTGACGGGAATTAATTGTTAATCCCCGTCGGTTTGACCATAGCCGACGGAGATTAACCTATACTGATGCAAAACCAGCACAAAATTAGGTCATTATTTCTCCACAATTGCACACATAATATATATATCATCGCACAGAACAGACACATTACAAACACATACATTGATAATCAATTCACACAACACAAACTTAACATCACCAACATAGTTTACACAAACATTTCAAATAAGAACAACGAGATAAGTTAAAGCGTTTAGTTCACGAAAAACATAGTGTGCACGAGTTAAGAAACAAATATGACATAACACCATATTTAGAGATAACCACCACTTGGGTGGTTAGAGCTTTGACCGCTGCCGCCACCAGGAGGAGGGAACACGAAGAGGGAGTCAACAAATTCAGTCCCTACTGTTGGATCAGACCCACTACCACCCGCTTCAGGCGTAACCTATGCAAGTTAGCAAATATTAACATTTCTAATGCAAATATCAAACGTTAAATGCAAATATCAACAAGTATACAAGTGTATAAATTTATTGAGAGTTATCAAACGTACCCTATTTCTAGGTGCATGTACATGTGTCGGAGGGGTGTTGAACTGTGGTGGCGGAGCTGGTGTGGATGCAAACTGGCTCCATTGTGGTGGCGGTGGAATATTTGGTGTCATGCCCTGTTGCTGCATTAACTGTTAAACATATGTGTTACTATTGAAGATGTTGTATTGAAATATAATAATTTAGAGTTCGGATTATGTATACTCACTTGATACATCGCTTGGTTATGTGCATTGCAAGCCTACATAAATTCTCGTTTTTGTCTCATCTCCTCACGCATCCTCATAATCTCCAACTCCTGCTCATTCGGTCGACGAGAGCACGAGCTACGGGAAGACGAACCCGTCCTCTGAGATCTCACCGACGACGAGTCAATGAATCCGTCGAAGAGTGCGTATCTATAAGTGATTCAAAAATGTAATTACTGCATAATCAATTTAGTGTCAACCATGTAATTTCATAAGTTAGATCTTACCGTCCATGCGCTTTTCCACCACCACTTGCGTACACCACCGAGGGATCCACCGGTTCATGTTGCTAGTCGAAGTCAGGGCCATGGCGACGAACCATCTCCTCCCCATATGCCACCTCATCATTCACAACCTTACAAATGCAGGAATTTCTATACTATGAACATTTGTACTTTTGGGCCAAAACTCACCAGCCGATCCGTGGCTGTCTGGCTGCGGAGCTGGTCAGGGTTGGTAGGGTCTGGTCCTTTGTGGGCCTCCTGGTAGACCTCAATGTCACTAGGCTTTTGGCCACGCATAGCTTCCTTTATAAACAAAAAACATCCATAAGCAATCATACTATTTGGTGATCGACATAGCTAGATCAAACTTACCATTCTTTTAGCTTTTAGCAGCATAACCATCGGGAAATTTAATATCTTTCATCCACTTCATCACTTCTTTCCGTTGCTTAGGTTTCAGACAATAGTCAGCTTTTGGTTTACCTCCGTTTTCTCTAAGCACTTGGGTTGGACGATCACATATCACCGCTAAGTCCATGTGTGTCTTGTCATTGTCTTTCGTTTTATCAGGGAAATCCATGCATGTATTTATGAGGGCTTGGCAAAAGTTACTCTCTTGATGCATGATGTCTATGTTGTGCATCAAAATCAATGACTTAGCATAAGGAAGCTCCCACAAGCCACATATGTGAGTCCAGTTATGCTCCTCACCAAAACCTTGATACATTTTCCCACTCTCGTCTAGGACAAGTTTCCTATGCTCTTCTATAATTTCTATCCCACTATGTTGCTTGGGCGGTCCCTTCGTGACGATGGTGCCCTTCCTAAACTCCTTTCTCTGCCTTCTGAAGGGGTGATTGAAGGGTAGAAAACATCTATGGCAATCAAAGTAACATATCTTGCCACCAGTACTAAGACGAAAACAATTTGTATCTTTAGCACAATAAGGACACGTTAATCTACCATGCACGCTCCATCCAGAGAAAATACCATACGCCATAAAATCATGAACCGAGAACAGATACGCAACATGAAGATTGAATTTCTGCTTCTTGAAGCAGTCATAGGCTTCCACTCCTTGCCATAGCTTCTTTAACTCTTCAATCAGTGGTTAAAGCATCACATTAAGGCGTACGCCAGGATGCTCAGGCCCAGATATAACAAGACATAGGAACATAAACTCATATTTCATGCAAAGAGCAGGTGGAAGGTTGTACGGTATGGCAATGACAGGCCAACATGAATACGACGCATCAGTCATATTGAAAGGCATGAAACCATCAGTTGCCAAGTCGATACGAACGTTTCTTGCATCGCTGGCAAAATATGGATCAAAGTGGTCAAGAGCCTTCCATGCATCACCATCTGACGGGTGCACCATTAACCCATCTTGTCTGTCCGTACAATCTTTATGCCGCCTCATGTGCATAGCGGTCTTCCTCGAGAGAAACAAACGTTTCACTCTAGGAGTGAGCGGCATGTACCGAAGTTGTTTATGTGCAACTTTTGTCACCACCTTCTCCCCATCTTCATTTACAAGCTCCACGTACCTCGACTTCCCACATTTTAAGCATTTTTGCTCTCTACCATGTTCCTTCCAAAAAAGCATACAATTGTCCTGGCAAACATCAATCTTCTCATACTCCATACCAAGACCTTCAAGCAATTTCTTGGACTGGTACATGTCTTTGGGCATCTTGTGACCCATAGGAAGAACCTCGCTAATCAAATCCACAAGCTCCTTGTAACAATTAATTGAGAATGCAAACTTGGACTTAATTGACATCAGTCGTGTCACGAATTCGAGGACGGTCACGTCAGTGTGCCCGTGAAGAGGCTCTTCTTACGCTTTGAGGAGGTCGAAGAACTTCTGAACCTTCGGTGTAGGTGAATCATGATGATTTGGGGCCAGTTCAGGCTGCAGATCCTCAAGCATCTAGTCCATCCTATTGTTGGGGCGAAGGCGAACACGCTACCCTTCGCTCGATGCCTTCGTCTCCTCATCACTCCGACGAAGGCTACATCCACAGAACACGTCCGAACAAGACAAAGGCGTTGGTTGGATGAAGACCGGCACGGTCCCCCTTCGTCCTCTCTGTTGCAAGACGAAGGCTCTGTTGAAGTCTACAAGTCTCCCACGTCATCACCGCCGCGGGAGGCCCACGCGAGATTCGGCCCACGATAACGGGCCCCGCGAGGATAAGCGCATTACGGGCCGCCTTTGTAATAGATTTACTGTAATGACTGTCTGTAACCTCCCCTCGTGGGAATATTCCGGGGATAAGCCGGGCACTCAAGGGCATAAACGTATTTGACAAGGGACGGGCGGCCACTCGAGTGCCTATAAATACCCCCGTACAGTTCCCTCACAGGGGTAGATTAACAAAGCTCTTGCCATCCCACGATAAACTCTGCTAATACTTTTTCCGCTTTCCCGTTGGATCAACTTGCCCGGTAGATCAAGTTCCAACACCTATCAACATCTTCACCATCATCAACTTCTACTTCTGTTGCTCGTTCAAGGCATGACTCCCCGTGGAGATACCAGACCTTATAGCCTGGCACGAAACCATGTGAGCACAGGTGTAGTGTGACCTGCCTCTTGGTGTGGCTAGTCATATTTCTACATTTATTGCATGGACACCTAATATTATCTATTTGTGACAAAGCAGCTGCATGGTCTAGAAACATCTGAGTTTTTTTGGCAAACCATTCACTTGTGTGACACCCACCCTTTTTGAAACCTCCATACATCCAATCACGTCTATCACCCATTATTACGGTTGTGTACGAGTAAAAAGTGTGTGTGAGACATTCATGTTTATACACGTCACACAGAACATGTATAATATATACATGCGATGTATAGCGGTCTGAAACGGGTGACACATAGTTTGTAAAAATATATGGAGTTGCAACAAGTAGTAGAATCAATACTTACATAACATGACATTCACAATCAAAATCATTAACTAAAATAAACACAATTTATATTTAAGCTAATACTTGCAAGGCACACAATTTATATTTAAGCTAACTCTAATAGAATAAAAGTTAACTCCCGTCGGCCACAAAAACCGACGAAAATAAACGGATTAACATACATATTAAGCACTTCTAATTAATCAAATTTTCATTTGCATTGCATAGGTTTAGTATTATACCTCGATGACGTTCTTCATGGAGGGCCTTGCGCGAAATGGATTCGTGGGCGCCGGCGGCGGCCGGACCGGCGAGTGCAGCGGCGGTGTGGTGTAGGAGAGAGGCGGTGGTGGCATTGGGGCCAATGAGGTGGCGTGGCGGTGGAGTGGCGATGGTGAGGCGGCGGTGGCGGTGGGGCGGCTGTGGGGCGGCGGCGGCATTGGGGCAGCGAGGCAGCGGTGGGGCGCCGGCGTAGGGGAGGAGCACAGCATAGGGGAGGGGCAGCGCGCGGTGTGGCGGCGGTGGGGCGGCGGTGGGGCAGCGAGGTGGCCGTGGGGCTCTGGCGTAGGGGAGAGGCGGTGGTGCGCGGCGGTTTGGTGAGCAGGAAAATGAGCCCGAGCGGGAGTTGCCCGCGGATATAAATAGCTTAACTCCTATCGGCTTGGGTCACTAGCCGACGGGAGTTACGTAATCCCCGTCGGCTCGTACGTCAGCCGACGGGAGTTAGTTAATCCCCGTCGGCTAGTACGTCAGTCGACGGGCATTAAATTTATTGTCGTCGGCCGTCTTATAGCCGACGAGAGTTACCTTATTCCTGTCGGCTTCGGCAAGGGCCGACGGGAATTAGTTTAGCCGACAGGAATCGTTAGGATTCATGTAGTGCCTCCAGGTCTTCAGTGCATGAACCACTGCCGCTAACTCCAGATCATGAGTAGGGTAATTCTTCTCATGAATCTTCAGCTGGCGGGACGAGTATGCCACCATTCTCCCTTCCTATTAACACACTTCCCAGTCTGGTGTACAAAGCATCACAATATACTGAGAATTACTTGTGGACATCTGGCAGAAACAATACTGGTGTTGTTGTTAACTTCTTCTTCAACGTCTCAAAGGACTCTTGGCACGCTAGGGTCCACTTGAACTCAACCTTCTTTGCCAACAAGGCTGCCATTGGCCTAGCAATCTTGGAGAAACCTTCAATAAAACGTTGATAGTAACCGGCCATTCCAATGAAACTCTTGATTCCTCTGACATCTTTCGGTGTGTTCCAGTCCAGAATAGCTGCTACCTTCTTCGGATCCACAACCAATCCCTCTTGACTTATCATGTGACCCAAGAACATGACTTCGCTGATCTAGAACTCGCACTTGATAAGCTTGTCATAGAACTGACAATCCCGTTGCCTCTATAGTACTTTCCTAAAGTGCTCTTCATGCTCTTGCTAATTCTGGGAATATACAAGGATATCATTAATGAACACCACTATGAACTTGTCGAGGTAGTCCATGAACACACTGTTCATCAAGTACATGAAGTAAGCTAGCTCATTCGTCAGACCAAATGACATAACAGTGAACTCATATAGTCCATACTTGGTGATAAATGTTGTCTTCGGTATATCCGAAGGTCGGATCCTGAGTTGATTGTAACCTGACCTCATATCTATCTTTGAGAACACATCGGCTCCTCTCAACTGATCGAATAAGTCTTCAATTCTGGGCAGGGGGTACTTGTTCTTGACAGTGACTTCATTCAAGGATCTGTAATCAATGCACATCCTCTTTGTACCATCTTTCTTCTCCACAAATAACACTGGGGCTGCCTAAGGCGAGGTACTTGGTCTAATGTAGCCTTTCTCTAACAACTCATCAATCTACTTCTTGAGTTCCACCAATTCTGGTCCAGACACTCGATAGGCTCTCTTGGAAATAGGGGCGGTGTTAGGTATAAGCTCTATGGCAAATTCAACTCTCCTTTCAGGGGGCATGCCTGGTAACTCCTCGGGAAACACATCTGGGAATTCTGATACTATGTTGATAGATTTTGTTGGTTCGATTTCCTCAATATGGGCGGTGACTTGGTGACAGCTTCCTTTCCTTGATCCAGACAAGACCAACTCCACTAACACTTCCTCTCCTGATAAGGACACTAACTTCACTGTCCTCTTGTCGTAGTTAAGACTTGCTTGATATTTGGTTAGCAAATTCATCCCTAGGATGCCATCTATAGTCGCATCCTAGTTACCAGTAACTATTAGATCAGTGGGGAACTCTATCCCACCTATTTGAACTCTTGCACTAGGGCAAAATCTATCCATTTGGGTTCTCCCACCAATTGAACTAACCCTCATAGGTGGATACATGGGTGCTACTGGCATATTGTGTGATTCTACCCATGATGCAGTATAAAAGAATGCGTTGCTCCATTATCAAATAACACATTTGCAGAATGGTACTCGATTGAGAATGTCCCTAGTGCCACTCCTGGGGTCTCCTAGACTTTGTCGGCCTCCATGTGGTTCACCATTCCATACCGGGCACAAGGCTGCCCACGGTTGTTGCCTCCTTGTTGCAATGCATTCTGCCTAGCAGGGACATTGGGAGCTGGCTGCTGTTGAGCTGCTCTCTTAGGGCAATGATTCGCCCAATGGTCTTGTTCCCCACAATGGAAACATGCACGACCTCCTCCTTGCGCTGGAACTGCTTGGCTGTTCTGGTTGGTTGCTGGAGCAGGAAGACGAGGTGCCTAGTTGCTTTGACGCTGATACTTATTTCCTCCCTGCTGGTTGTTCTGACGGTACTGCTGATGCTGCTGAGGAAACTGCCTCTGGTACTGCTGCTAGTTCTGGCGCTGATGCTGGTGCTGGTGACCTTGCTTGAATTGTTGAGGTGGGTTGCTTGAGTAGCTAGGACGACTGCTACTCCCGGCCTGAGATCCACCAATCTTGTGTTTCCTGTCATCCATCTCCCGGTGCTTCCTTTCGGTCATAATCGCTCTGTCGATCAAATGTTGGAAGGTAAGGAAATTGTGGTTCATCAGCTGGTAGTGAAGGGGATCAACCAAACCTCTTAGGAAACGGTACTGCCTCTTAGCATCTGTATTGACATCTTCTGGCGCATAACATGACAGCTGTAGAAACTTGTCCCTGTACTCACTGACAAATAGGGGGCCTTGCTTCAAAGCTAGAAATTCCTCCTTCCTTACTATCATCAGCCCTTCAGGCACATGGTAATGACAGAAGTTGTCCCTAAACTCCTCCCAGGTGATGGATTCAGGGTCAGCATGGGTGGCGAGGTAAGACTCCCACCAAGACTGTGTTGTTCCCCCTAGTTGTCGGGGACCATACAACACCTTCTCATGATCGTTGCACTGAGCAGTGTGCAACTCACGTTTCACGGTACGCAACTAATCTTCGGCATCCATGGGATCAGCAGAATGGGGAAAGACAGGGGATGGCCCCTCATGAACTCTACCCGCTTGTCTCTAGACACCTGTGGCATCTGGACTTGCACTTGGGGTTGAGGTGGGGTTGGCTACTGCTGCACTTGCTGCATTGCTGCTAAAGTCTGACCAATTGCTTAGACTGCTTGGGTCTGCATCAGGAACATCTGCTCAATAGTCATCGGGGGTGGGGGTGGCAACTGCTGCTGAGCTGCCTCCTCCTGGGGTGCCTGTTGCTCGTGCTGAGCATGCCTTCCACCTGTGCGTATGTTCTCAGACATCTGTAGAAAGCACACACATATCAGATCTGACTCTGCAGTCTTTCAGTATAAGAAACGATATATTGAAATCTTCATTGCACTGAACAATTGATCATCTTCACTGACTCTCAAACACAGCTCTTTAGATAAAGAGGAAAGTGAATTAAAGGGATTGCCCAACTAAATAACTGACTTTATTAATAACTACACCAAGTTGCAGGGGATGCCCACACCTTGATGATAATCATTACAAAGATCCAACTTCATTACAAGTTCATCACGACAAGCATCAAGACATATGACAAGCAAACTAACTCTAACTGAGACTAAGACACTGAATTAAGCATTATTACATACTCGGACTCTGTCGATCTATGAATCCAAATCTATCTAGGTCCTGCAGTTAGGGGTACCATAATCAAAGCGACCACGGGGCGGCGAATGGTAAGGGTGCTGAATCCCGACAGGGGCGAGAGCACCATCATCCATATAGTGGCGCGCTGCACGCTCAACACACAATTCCGCAACCTCCTCCCGAACCTTGCCCAACTCGTCAAGGGCGTGGTCCAGCTCGATGTTGAGCGCGGCGACCAGGTTGACCATGCTGTTCAGCCTGTGATTGCCCTCACCAACGGGCGAGACAATCTCACCTCCAACACTGCTGGTCGAACGACGAGGGTAGTACTTCAGGTCGAGGTCGTCAGCTACCCTACTGAACAACGAGCAATACTCCGAAAGTGCACGTCGTGCAGCATCTTGCATGGCTGCCTTGCCAGTATCCCTCTTAGTGATAGAATAATGCTCTGAGAAGGCCTCTGCACCCCGGAGATCATCGTCCGGACGGCGCACCAAGCAAGTAGCCTCCCACTGATCCGGGTATAACCCACGACAATGCTGGTAGACTACACAACGATACTCGATGGACCAAGTGTGTCGGTTGAATGCCCGACGCAACAAGGTGTCGAGAGCGTCGTGGAAGTGACACCCGAGAGCGGCGTCACGAGTGATGGGTCTAGCGATCCATCCCTCCAGCTCATGCTCCTCCGAGAGCTCCGTGATGTGGCTCGATCTGCCACCGGTGTCATCATCGTCGTCTCCGCCAGGGTCTCCTCTAGCAGTCGGGATGCCTTGTGGTGGTGCAGGGGGCATCTCTGGCTGAGGTGCAGGGAAGGCTGCCTCCCAGACTCCACCTCCTGCTGAGGCGAGAGGGAAGAGTCCTGCTGCTCCTACTCCTGGCGTCGACGCTCCTGCTCCTCGTGTTGGTGATGGAGCAGCCTCTCCAGGTGGCTAGACTGACCTGTCACCGTGCGGCGCCGTGGGCGCTCTGCCAGGAGAGAGGGCAAAAAGGGCATCACTTACTTACGTGCAGTGCATCTAATACGAGGCATCTACAAAAAGACATCGTAAGCACAAGAGTGAGAGTAGAACTATAAGACCAGCAAGTAAACAGAAAGAAAAGTGAGACAAAATTTTGTAAGATGAGTAATAACGCAGAATTGGACAAAATGACCAACTTTTGAAATGGTGCTAAAGATCAAGGTAAGGGTAGAGGTCTATAGTCCTTAGAGCGACCATTCTAGTCTAGGTTAGCGATCCTACAGTTAGCAAGGCTTTGATACCACTTATGTCACATCCGGTTTTAGAAGGCAAACCGTATTCGAACCATGTACGTGCCAGGATCAGAAACTCACGTACACATTGATCACATAATTGGACATCATCACACATTTCTCAAAGTAAATAGCGGAAAGGTAATTTTATCACAACAAGATGTCCAAGACATCCACAAAGTCTATTACATAGCATAGTCATTAATATCATCAAAGTGTGGAAATACGAAACATAGTAGATAAGGCCTACATAGGCAGCTGACTGGGGGTTTGCCACTAAGAAAACCTAGAACTCGTCGTAGTCCTGGAACTCCTCAAAGTCCTCCATGTTGCCAGCATCTCCTCCTGAGCACTGGATATAGTGGGGACAACCTGGGGTGGGGGTGGATTGTAAAGCAAGGGTGAGTACACATCAACATACTCAACAAATGTCCCGTTTGGCTAAAGTGGACTAGCTATATGTGGAGTTAAGGTTAAGCAGTTGCTTTTAGTTGGTTAAGTATTTAGTACTATTAGCAAATCCAATTTTAGTAATAAACCCAGTTATTACCCAAATGTACTCCCTCCAAGAGGAAATACCAGAGATCATAATTATAACCATCATCATCAATCATCATCTTAAAAGTATCCAAAGTTCTTCTAATCAAAGAGAATCCCAAGGCCGCTCTTAATCATGAGCTGTCACACCCGGATTCAAGGAACAAAGCTGGGTGCATCTCATACATGCGCCAAAGAAGACAACATATATAATAACAGAGTGTATAGAGATAAATGTCACAATATAATCAGAGTACTTTATTACATAGCGGAAGTCTTACAAAATAAGAGATAAATATCGCAGGATCTAAAATCTATCCTTGGCGCCAGAAAGCTGACTGGGAGACGCCACCTAGATCAAGTCGAAAGCCTCAGAGTTAGGCGGCTCCTCTTCGACCACCTGTTCTTCTCCTGTGGGGGGGGTGTGAGACAGCAAGAGTGAGCTCACATACGTTCATAGCTCAACAAGTCGTGGGGAATAATGTGGCATGAACTCACCAAAGGTGGGAGTTCATGAAGTGTAAGGCTGATCAAGGAAATAAAGGATGAAGCTGAGCATTGCTTTTATAAGTTGGTCAAAATTTTATTAGCAATTACTAAGTGTAAGTAAATACCAAACCTTAATAATAATAAAGAAAGTAATAGTAAAATAATCCCAAATGCGATGCAAATGTCAAATTAAATTTAAGTTTCATAAATTAATCATGTGAGGGTCTGAGCTGCTCATGACCGTGAGCACGGCTAGTATACCAGTTTTACACTCTGCAGAGGTTGCGCATCTTTACCCACAAGTCATGTTACCCATCTGCCAAGAGATGGCCAATCCCATACACCTCTACCGAGGAGGCGAGGCAGGGTAACACTACGAGGCCTTTACAAAGTTCCACTAGCTTCAGAAATCCTGCTACAGTTTATAGGAAGCTCCAGTGCAGGAATCCCTCGCCTGACCGCCATCGCAGCAAAATCAACCCAAGGACCTCCCTACACTGACCACTCCCCTACTGCCCTTGCCCCTTTCGGGTAAGGAAGACATCCACTAGCTTTCCTAGTTAATCAGCCAAGGGCGTCCCATTATACCCTTGTGGTAGCACTGTTTTCCTGGGTGGTCGCTCCATGTTCCCATTAACAATAATGATCTTATCATGAACAGTAATAATAAACAGATAATAAAAGTGTAGTAATGAATAGTGTATCTCCATACCCAAAACCACAATAAGCGATAGCAAGTACTACCCAAAAAAATATTCAGTGGCAAAACAAGGTATAAAGATAGTCAAAACAGGGGTAACCTATTGGGTCCCATCAAAATTAACCTATGCAGATCATTATAATTAATAAGAACATGGCTGGGAAAAAGTAAGTGATTAAGGGCACAACTTGCCTGGCACTTGAGATTCCAGTTACCAGGGTGATTCTCCAGATCCTCGTGACCGCAACTGCTAGTCGTAGCAATACAAACAAGCATGGTATAGACAGAATTAACATCACACCAAACATAATTACAAACTGAATAATAATATTCTACGCGTTGCTACGAGACTAACGCTGAAAGTCGCCTAGAGGGGGGTGAATAGGGCGAAACTGAAATTCTCAAAAATAATCACAACTACAAGCCGGGTTAGCGTTAGAAATATAATAGAGTCCGCGAGAGAGGGTGCAAAACAAGTCGTAAGCGGAATAAGAAGTGTGACACGCGGATTTGTTTTACCGAGGTTCGGTTCTCGCAAACCTACTCCCCGTTGAGGAGGCCACAAAGGCCGGGTCTCTTTCAACCCTTACCCTCTCTCAAACGGTCCCTCGGACCGAGTGAGCTTCTCTTCTCAAATCACTTGGGAATCAAAACTTACCGCAAGGACCACCACACACTTGGTGTCTCTTGCCTCAATTACAAGTGAGTGTTTGATCGCAATGAAGAATCAAAGAAAGAAGAAAGCAATCCAAGCGCAAGAGCTCGAAAAACACAAGCAAATCTCTCTCACTAGTCACTAGGGTGTTGTGTGGAATTTGGAGAGGATTTGATCTCTTTGGTGTGTCTAGAATTGAATGCTAGAGCTCTTGTAAGTAGTTGAGAAGTGGAAAACTTGGATGCCATGAATGAGGGGGTGGTTGGGGTATTTATAGCCCCAACCACCAAACATGACCGTTGGTGGAGGCTGTCTGTCGTATGGTGCATCGGACAGTCCGGTGCACACCGGACATGTCCGGTGCACCAGCCACGTCACCAAAGCCGTTGGAATTTGACCGTTGGAGTTCTGACTTCTGGGCCCGCCTTGATGTCCGGTGGCGCACCGGACATGTACTGTTGAGTGTCTGGTGCGCCAGCATGGGCGTGCCTGACCTCTGCGCGCGCAGCGCGCGCATTTAATGCGACGCAGGTAGCCGTTGGCACGAGGTAGCCGTTGCCCCGCGGTTACACCGGACAGTCCGATGTACACCGGACATGTCCGGTGAATTATAGCGGAGCAGCCGTTGCAGTTTCCTGAAGCTGGCGAGTTCCTGAGGCCGCTCTTCCTTGGAGCACCGGACACTGTCCGGTGTACACCGGACAGTCCGATGAATTATAGCGGAGTCGCCTCTGGAAATTCCCGAAGGTGATGAGTTTGAGTTGGAGTCCTCTGGTACACCGGACAGTCCGGTGCGCCAGACCAGAGGTGCCTTCGGTTACCCCTTTGCTCTTTTGTTGAACCCAATATTTGGTCTTTTTATTGGCTAAGTGAGAACCTTTGGCACCTGTATAACTTGTACACTAGAGCAAACTAGTTAGTCCAATTATTTGTGTTGGGCAATTCAACCACCAAAATTATTTAGGAACTAGGTGTAAGCCTAATTCCCTTTCAATCTCCCCCTTTTTGGTGATTGATGCCAACACAAACCAAAGCAAATGTAGAAGTGCATAATTGAACTAGTTTGCATAATGTAAGTGCAAATGTTACTTAGAATTGAGCCAATAAAAATGCTTACATGATATGCATGGATTGTTTCTTTATTTTAACATTTTGGACCACGCTTGCACCACATGTTTTGTTTTTGCAAATTCTTTTGTAAATTCTTTTCAAAGTTCTTTTGCAAATAGTCAAAGGTAAATGGATAAGATTTTGCGAAGCATTTTTCAAGATTTGAAATTTTCTCCCCCTGTTTCAAATGCTTTTCCTTTGACTAAACAAAACTCCCCCTAAATGAGATCCTCCTCTTAGTGTTCAAGAGGGTTTTGATATATCATTTTTGAAATACTACTTCCTCCCCCTTTTGAACATAATAAGATACCAATTTGAAATTGATCAATTGAAAAACTCCAATTTTAAAAATTAGGTGGTGGTGCGGTCCTTTTGCTTTGGGCTCATATTTTCTCCCCCTTTGGCATGAATCGCCAAAAAACGGAATCATTAGAACCCTAGAAGTACTTTCTCCTCCTTTGGTCATAAAATAAATGAGGGAAGATTATACCAAAGTTGGAGATTGATGCGGAGCGACGGCGAAGGATGAGTAGTAGAGTGGAGTGGAAGCCTTGTCTTCGCCGAAGACTCCAATTCCCTTTCAATATTTCTATGACTTGGTTTGAAATAGACTTGAAAACACATTAGTCATATCATATAGAAAAGAGACATGATCAAAGGTATACTCATGAGCTATGTGTGCAAATTAGCAAAAGAAATTTCTCGAATCAAGAATATTGAGCTCATGCCTAAGTTTGGTAAAAGTTTGTTCATCAAGAGGCTTGGTAAAGATATCGGCTAATTGATCTTTAGTGTTAATGTATGCAATCTCGATATCCCCCTTTTGTTGGTGATCCCTAAGAAAATGATACCGAATGGCTATGTGTTTAGTGCGGTTATGCTCAACGGGATTATCCGCCATGCGGATTGCACTCTCATTATCACATAGCAAAGGGACTTTGGTTAATTTGTAATCATAGTCCCGCAGGGTTTGCCTCATCCAAAGCAATTGCGCGCAACAATGGCCTGCGGCAATGTACTCAGCTTCGGCGGTAGAAAGAGCGACCGAATTTTGTTTCTTTGAAGCCCAAGACACCAAGGATCTTCCCAAGAACTGGCAAGTCCCCGATGTGCTCTTTCTATTAATCTTACACCCCGCCCAATCGGCATCCGAATAACCAATCAAATCAAATGTGGATCCCCGAGGGTACCAAAGCCCAAACTTAGGAGTATAAGCCAAATATCTCAAGATTCGTTTTACGGCCGTAAGGTGGGATTCCTTAGGGTCGGATTGGAATCTTGCACACATGCAAACGGAAAGCATAATGTCCGGTCGAGATGCACATAAATAAAGCAATGAACCAATCATCGACCAGTATACCTTTTGATCGATGGATTTACCTCCCATGTCGAGGTCGAGATGCCCATTGGTTCCCATGGGTGTCTTGATGGGCTTGGCATCCTTCATTCCAAACTTGGTTAGAATGTCTTGAGTGTACTTTGTTTGGATAATGAAGGTGCCCTCTTGGAGTTGCTTGACTTGGAAGCCTAGAAAATACTTTAAATCCCCCATCATAGACATCTCAAATTTTTGTGTCATGATCCTACTAAATTCTTCACAAGTAGATTCGTTAGTAGACCCAAATATGATATCATCAACATAAATTTGGCATACGAACAAATCATTGTCAAGAGTTTTAGTGAACAATGTAGGATCGGCCTTGCCGACTTTGAAGCCATTAGTAATAAGGAAATCTCTAAGGCATTCATACCATGCTCTTGGGGCTTGCTTGAGCCCATAAAGCGCCTTAGAGAGCTTATAGACATGGTTAGGATACTCACTATCTTCAAAGCCGAGAGGTTGCTCAACATAGACCTCCTCCTTGATTGGTCCATTGAGGAAGGCAATCTTCACGTCCATTTGGTAAAGCTTGAAGCCATGGTAAGTAGCATAGGCTAATAATATGCGAATGGACTCAAGCCTAGCTACGGGTGCATAGGTTTCACCAAAATCCAAACCTTCGACTTGTGAATACCCCTTGGCCACGAGTCGAGCTTTGTTCCTTGTCACCACACCATGCTCGTCTTGTTTGTTGCGGAAGACCCACTTGGTTCCTACAACATTTTGGTTAGGACGTGGAACTAAATGTCATACCTCGTTCCTCGTGAAGTTGTTGAGCTCCCCTTGCATTGCCATCACCCAATCCGAATCTTGAAGTGCTTCCTCTACCCTGTGTGGCTCAATAGAGGAAACAAAAGAGTAATGTTCACAAAAAATGTGCAACCCGAGATCGAGTGGTTACCCCCTTATGAATGTCGCCAAGGATGGTGTCGACGGGGTGATCTCGTTGGATTGCTTGGTGGACTCTTGGGTGTGGCAGCCTTGGTTGTTCATCCTCCTTGTCTTCATCATTTACATGTCCCCCTTGATCATTGCCGTCATCTTGAGGTGGCTCATTTCTTTGATCTTCCCTTTCATCAACTTGAGCCTCGTCCTTATTTTGAGTTGGTGGGGATGCTTGCGTGGAGGAGGATGGTTGATCTTGTGCATTTGGAGGCTCTTCGGATTCCTTAGGACATACATCCCCAATGGACATGTTCCTTAGCGCGATGCACGAAGCCTGTTCTTCACCTATCTCATCAAGATCAACTTGCTCTACTTGAGAGCCGTTAGTCTCATCAAACACAACGTCACAAGAAATTTCAACAAGTCCTGAGGACTTGTTAAAGACTCTATATGCCCTTGTGTTTGAGTCATATCCTAGTAAAAAGCCTTCTACAGTTTTAGGAGCAAATTTAGATTTTCTACCTCTTTTAACAAGAATAAAGCATTTGCTACCAAAAACTCTAAAATATGAAATATTGGGCTTTTTACCGGTTAGGAGTTCATAAGATGTCTTCTTGAGGATTCGGTGTAGATATAACCGGTTGATGGCGTAGCAGGCAGTGTTGACCGCCTCGGCCCAAACCCGATCCGGTGTCTTGTACTCATCAAGCATGGTTCTTGCCATGTCCAATAGAGTTCGATTCTTCCTCTCTACTACACCATTTTGTTGTGGGGTGTAGGGAGAAGAGAACTCATGCTTGATGCCCTCCTCCTCAAGGAAGCCTTCAATTTGAGAGTTCTTGAACTCCGTCCCGTTGTCGCTTCTAATTTTCTTGATCCTTAAGCCGAACTCATTTTGAGCTCGTCTCAAGAATCCCTTTAAGGTCTCTTGGGTATGAGATTTTTCCTGCAAAAAGAACACCCAAGTAAAGCGAGAATAAGCATCCACTATTACAAGACAATACTTACTCCCGCCGATGCTTATGTAAGCAATCGGGCCGAATAGATCCATGTGGAGTAGCTCAAGCGGCCTGTCGGTCGTCATGGTGTTCTTGTGTGGATGATGGGCACCAACTTGCTTTCCTGCTTGGCATGCGCTACAAACCCTGTCTTTCTCAAAATGAACATTTGTTAATCCTAAAATGTGTTCTCCCTTTAGAAGCTTGTGAAGATTCTTCATCCCAACATGTGCTAGTCGGCGATGCCATAGCCAGCCCATGTTAGTCTTAGCAATTAAGCAAGTGTCGAGTTCAGCTCTATCAAAATCTACCAAGTATAGTTGACCCTCTAACACTCCCTTAAATGCTATTGAATCATCACTTCTTCTAAAGACAGTGACACCTTCATCAGTGAAAAGACAGTTGTAGCCCATTTGACATAATTGGGATACGGAAAGCAAATTGTAATCTAAAGAATCTACAAGAAAAACATTGGAAATGGAATGGTCAGGAGATATAGCTATTTTACCCAAACCTTTGACCAAACCTTGGTTTCCATCCCTGAATGTGATAGCTCGTTGGGGATCTTGGTTTTTCTCATATGAGGAGAACATCTTCTTCTCCCCTGTCATGTGGTTTGTGCACCCGCTGTCGAGTATCCAACTTGAGCCCCCGGATGCATAAACCTACAAAACAATTTTAGTTCTTGACTTTAGGTACCCAAACGGTTTTGGGTCCTTTGGCATTAGAAACAAGAACTTTGGGTACCCAAACACAAGTCTTAGAGCCCTTGTGTTTGCCCCCAACAAACTTGGCAACTACTTTGCTGGATTTGTTAGTCAAAACATAAGATGCATCAAAAGTTTTAAATGAAATGCTATGATCATTTGATGCAATAGGAGTTTTCTTTCTAGGCAACTTGGCACGGGTTGATTGCCTAGAGCTAGATGTCTCACCCTTATACATAAAAGCATGGTTAGGGCCAGAGTGAGACTTCATAGAATGAGTTCTCCTAACTTTGCTCTCGGGATAACCGGCAGGGTACAAAATGTAACCCTCATTATCCTGAGGCATGGGAGCCTTGCCCTTAACAAAGTTAGACAAGTTCTTAGGAGGGGCATTAAGTTTGACATTGTCTCCGCTTTGGAAGCCAATGCCATCCTTGATGCCAGGGCGTCTCCCATTATAGAGCATACTTCTAGCAAATTTAAATTTTTCATTCTCTAAGTTATGCTCGGCAATTTTAGCATCTAATAATGCTATATGATCATTTTGTTGTTTAATTAAGACCATGTGATCATGAATAGTATTAACATCAATATCTCTACATCTAGTACAAATAGAAACATGCTCAACATTAGATGTAGAGGGTTTGCATGATTTTAATTCAACAACCTTAGCATGTAATATATCATTCTCACTTCTAAGGTTGGAAATAGTAACATTGCAAACATCAAAATCCTTAGCCTTAGCAATCAAATTTTCATTTTCTACTCTAAGGCTAGCAAGAGAATCATTCAATTCCTTAATCTTAGCAAGCAAATCATCATTATCATTTCTAAGATTGGGAATTGAAGCATTACATACATGAGAATCAACCTTAGCAATTAATCTAGCATTTTCATTTCTAAGGTTGTTAATGGTCTCATGGCAAGTGCTTAGCTCACTAGACAATTTTTCACATTTTTCTACCTCTAGAGCATAAGCATTTTTAACCTTAACATGCTTTTTATTTTCCTTGATTAGGAAGTCCTCTTGGGTGTCCAAGAGATCATCCTTCTCATGGATGGCACTAATTAATTCATTTAATTTTTCTTTTTGTTGCATGTTTAGGTCGGCAAAAAGGGTACGCAAGTTATTTTCCTCATCACTATCATTATCATCACTAGAGGATTCATATTTGGTGGAGGATTTAGATTTAACCTTCTTCCTTTTGCCGTCCTTTGCCATGAGGCACTTGTGGCCGACGTTGGGGAAGAGGAGTCCCTTGGTGACGGCGATGTTGGCGGCGTCTTCGTCGTCGGAGGAGGAGTCGGTGGAGCTCTCGTCGGAGTCCCACTCGCGGCACACGTGGGCATCGCCGCCCTTCCTCTTGTGGTACTTCTTCTTTTCTCTTCTCTTGCCCTTCTTGTCGTTATCCCTGTCACTCTCACTTGATAATGGACATTTAGCAATAAAGTGACCGGGCTTACCACACTTGTAGCAAACCTTCTTGGAACAAGATTTGTAATCTTTCCCCTTCCGTTGCTTGAGGATTTGGCAAAAGCTTTTGATGATTAAAGCCATCTCCTCATTGTCGAGCTTGGAGGCGTCAATTGGTTGTCTACTCGGTGTAGACTCCTCCTTCTTTTCCTTCGTCGCCTTGAATGCCATGGGTTGTGCTTCGGACGTGGAGGGTTCATCAAGCTCGTTGATCTTCTTTGAGCCCTTGATCATACATTCAAAGCTCACAAAATTCCCGATTACTTCCTCGGGAGTCATTAGTGTATATCTAGGATTACCACGAATTAATTGAATTTGAGTTGGGTTAAGGAAAATAAGTGATCTCAAAATAACCTTAACCACCTCGTGGTCATCCCATTTCTTGCTCCCGAGGTTGCGCACTTGGTTCACCAAGGTTTTGAGCCGGTTGTACATAACTTGTGGCTCCTCCCCTTGGCGAAGACGAAAACGACCGAGCTCCCCCTCGATTATTTCCCGCTTGGTGATTTTGGTGAGTTCATCACCCTCGTGCGTGGTTTTGAGAAGGTCCCAAATCTCCTTTGCATTCCTCAACCCTTGCACCTTGTTGTATTCCTCCTTGCTTAGAGAGGCGAGGAGTATGGTTGTAGCTTGGGAGTTGAAGTGCTCGATTTGGGCCACTTCGTCCGTATCATAGTCTTCATCCCCTTTGGATGGTACCTGTGCTCCAAACTCAACAACATTCCATATACTTTTGTGGAGTGAGGTTAGATGAAATTTCATTAAATTACTCCACATAGCATAATCTTCGCCATTAAAGGTTAGCGGTTTGCCTAATGGAACAGAAAGTAATGGAGTATGTCTAGATGTACGAGAATAGTGTAAGGGGATCTTACTAAACTTCTTGCGCTCTTGGCGCTTAGAAGTTACGGATGGCGCATCGGAGTTGGAGGTAGATGTTGATGAAGTGTCGGTCTCGTAGTAGACCACTTTCCTCATTCTCTTGTGCTTGTCGCCTTTCCGATGCGACTTGTGGGAAGAAGATTTTTCCTTCTTCTCTTTGTGGTGTGAGGAAGAAGATCTTTTCTCCTTCCGTTTGGAGGAGTCCTTCTTCTTCTCCTTCCTCTTGGTGCGGGACTCTTCCGATGAAGTGCTCCCTTGGCTCGTAGTGGGCTTGTCGCCGGTCTCCATCTCCCTCTTGGTGTGATCTCCCGACATCACTTCGAGCGGTTAGGCTCTAATGAAGCACCGGGCTTTGATACCAATTGAAAGTCGCCTAAAGGGGGGTGAATAGGGCGAAACTGAAATTCTCAAAAATAATCACAACTACAAGCCGGGTTAGCGTTAGAAATATAATAGAGTCCGCGAGAGAGGGTGCAAAACAAGTCGTAAGTGGAATAAGAAGTGTGACACGCGGATTTGTTTTACCGAGGTTCGGTTCTCGCAAACCTACTCCCCGTTGAGGAGGTCACAAAGGCCGGGTCTCTTTCAACCCTTACCCTCTCTCAAATGGTCCCTCGGACCGAGTGAGCTTCTCTAATCACTTGGGAATCAAAACTTCCAGCAAGGACCACCACACACTTGGTGTCTCTTGCCTCAATTACAAGTGAGTGTTTGATCGCAATGAAGAATCAAAGAAAGAAGAAAGAAATCCAAGCGCAAGAGCTCGAAAGAACACAAGCAAATCTCTCTCACTAGTCACTAGGGTGTTGTGTGGAATTTGGAGAGGATTTGATCTCTTTGGTGTGTCTAGAATTGAATGCTAGAGCTCTTGTAAGTAGTTGAGAAGTGGAAAACTTGGATGCCATGAATGAGGGGGTGGTTGGGGTATTTATAGCCCCAACCACCAAACATGACCGTTGGTGGAGGCTGTCTGTCGTATGGTGCACCGGACAGTCCGGTGCACACCGGACATGTCCGGTGCACCAGCCACGTCACCAAAGCCGTTGGAATTTGACCGTTGGAGTTCTGACTTCTGGGCCCGCCTTGATGCCCGGTGGCGCACCGGACATGTACTGTTGAGTGTCCGGTGCGCCAGCATGGGCGTGCCTGACCTCTGCGCGCGCAGCGCGCGCATTTAATGCGACGCAGGTAGCCGTTGGCGCGAGGTAGCCGTTGCCCCGCGGTTACATCGGACAGTCCGGTGTACACCGAACATGTCCGGTGAATTATAGCGGAGCAGCCGTTGCAGTTTCCCGAAGCTGGCGAGTTCCTGAGGCCGCTCTTCCTTGGAGCACCGGACACTGTCCGTTGTACACCGGACAGTCTGGTGAATTATAGCGGAGTCGCCTCTGGAAATTCCCGAAGGTGATGAGTTTGAGTTGGAGTCCTCTAGTACACCGGACATGTCCGGTGGTGCACCGGACACTGTCCGGTGGCGCACCGGACAGTCCGGTGCGCCAGACCAGAGGTGCCTTCGGTTACCCCTTTGCTCTTTTGTTGAACCCAATATTTGGTCTTTTTATTGGCTAAGTGAGAACCTTTGGCACCTGTATAACTTGTACACTAGAGCAAACTAGTTAGTCCAATTATTTGTGTTGGGCAATTCAACCACCAAAATTATTTAGGAACTAGGTGTAAGCCTAATTCCCTTTCAAACGCAACTTGAACGGATCAAATCGAAGTTAAAACGGAGGAGATACGAATTTCCTAAGGTTTTATGTATTTGATACGAGGTTAATTAAGAAATTAAATTTAATACCATTTTCATGTTGAAACAGAGGCACAGGGTGATAAACAACATTATTACAAAATTATAGAAACTGAAATGGATTAATTTGGACTACATATGAATTTTCTATGAATTAAACCAATTCTAGCATTTATTTCTACATTAAAAATCCAATTCTATATTTGTTTTCTGATTTTTCTGACACTCTGGACTGGGCGCACTAATACAGATAAGTTCAGGGGTCCCGGCGTAAGTTTTCCTAAGACTCAGTTTACCCGTGCAGTGGACCTCAGGTTTATTTAGTAAAAGAATAGGGTCTTATTCGCAAAATGAACGGACGAAGGGGATATGAGCAAGCCACGGCCGCGAGATTCGCCACGAACGGCCGAGATGCACGTGATATCCCAAGCCGCAGGATGGATGATCAGTGACCAGATTTTAACATTGCGAAGGGTTAACTCTATCCTCAAATCCGAGCCGCACGCTCAACGATCGGTGGCCTGCATTTTATCTGTCCAATCCGGTACACAGGTGCAATCCTAACCGTTGATCTATTACCCAACGGCCCGAGGCCATCATCCACCTCCGGCCAGAGCCTCTGAGTCGCGCAGGCATCCCACGACGGTGCTGCTCGACGGCGAGGCCCCAGTCAACGCCCCACTGCCCAACTCACTAACCAACGGATGCAATCGCAACGAGAAAGACACAGCGAAGAATTCAGAGATAGTCTCACCTGTGCATACGGGGCAAAACCGATCCGGTCTTCAGCGTGAGGTGGACGGCGGTGATTTCTTCTCCCGGCGGCACCATCACCGGCTGGTGGCCTAGCGTCTCAGCGATCGAGATTGTCTATCCGCGGTGTGCAAAATGTAGCAGGAAAACTCGTGAGTACAGTAGCGGCTTCTTACCGAGGTGTCACGCAGCGCAGAGCCCTGTCGTCGACAGCTTGCGGTACGGCGGCGAAGCACCCGTCCGGCGAGCAATTCCGGGCACCCGGAATGGTAACCGCAGGCTATTATTCGCACACAGGTTCTATACGCGATGCCTAGGGTCCCCGGTCTCTTCTTGGTCACTAATCACGACGTAGGCACCAGAATCCCATGGCGGCGGTTCTTGATGTCCGGAGCACTAGGGTTTTGGTGAGCGGGCGAGACTCAAGGCGTTCGAGGAGGGCTTCAATTTGTAGCCGCCAGGAGTGGCTAGCTCCACCAGCCGGGTCTTCCACCATTTCTGGTTCGTTGTGCCAGTCAATGCGACAAAGGCGGCACGGTGGTGAAGTCTTCAGGAGCGCCCACGAGGACCCACTGGCAGGGAGCCGACACCAAGCAAAACGCGCATGTCATGCTGACAGTGTGGGGACGGGGTGTCGGTGCCACGCGGTAGGAAGACGACTGCGCCCGCGAATGGATGATGGGGAGGACCCGCACGGCAGAGACCCCAGTGAGGCGACGCGGGAGAAGGGCTGATGGGCTGCGCGGTGAGGAAACTCTGGTGGGCCGGAATGGAGGTGGGCGGCCCATTTAGGTCGGTTTTGCTTGATTCCTTTTTGTCTATTCCTTTTTCTCCATTTTCAAATCCAATTTGAATTCAAGTTTTAATTCAAACTTTATGGCTCATCATTTACACTATGTTTGCACAGTTAAAAGTAATAAGTTTAAGGATATTTATATTTTTATATTTTTATATCATTCCTCTTCTTCTTATTTTGAAAACCCTATTTTCAAATTTAGGGTTTAATTCTACTTCTAGTAATTATTATATTATTATCATTAACCTTATTATTTTATTTAATGCACAAACATATAAACTCCAACATGATGCATTTTTTTATCATTTGTTTGGATTAATCTCTAAATTTTGTGTATGCTCTTTTTATGATGCAAATGAGGCACATAAAATTGAGGAGATCTCTCTATTATTCTTTGTATACAACTTGGAGTATTACAAATCCTACCCCCCTTAAAAATAATCTCGTCCTCGAGATTTAGGAAGATCTAGGGAAAAGATGGGGAAAATTTATACGAAGCTCTTCTTCTCTTTCCCAAGTTGCTTCATCTTCACCGTGGTGGCTCCATTGCACTTTGCACATCTTTATAACCTTATTCCTTGTAACTCGAGTCAGTGTATCAAGAATCTTGATGGGGTACTCAGCATAAGTCAGATCATCTTGAACACTAAGGTCCTCCATTGGTAATTGCTCTTCAGGTACCCTGAGACATTTCTTCAGCTGAGATACATGAAAGACATCATGAACATCCGCGAGATGATCCGGTAACTCCAATTGATATGCAACCTCTCCCACTCGCTTTAAGATTAAGAAGGGTCCAATAAAGCGAGGGGACAACTTTCCTTTGACTTTAAATCTTCTCATACCCCTGAGTGGTGACACCTTCAAATAGACATGATCACCTTCCACAAATTCCAGTGGTCTCCTTCTATTATTAGCATAGCTCCTTTATCTGGTCTGTGCTACCCTTAAATTCTCCCGAATTATACGGACTTGTTCTCCTACCTCTTGAATAAGTTCAGGTCCAAAGAACTATCTTCCTCCAGTCTGATCCAATGTAGAGGAATCCTGCATTTCCCGCCATATAGAGTCTCGAACAGTGACATCTTCAGAGTGGCCTGGTAACTATTATTATATGAGAACTCAGCATAAGGTAGACTCTTGTCCCAACTACTACCATGCTGAAGGGCATAAGCGCTCAACATGTCCTCCAATACTTGATTAGTCCTTTCAGTTTGTCAATCAATCTGACGATGGTAGGCCGAACTAAAATTCAACTTTGTAACCATATTCTCATGAAAACTTTTCCAAAATCTGGAGGTAAACTGTGATCCTCTATCCAAAACGATCTTCTTCGGTACAACGTGTAAACACACAATCCGAGCCACATATAACTCTGCCAGTTGAGAGCCTTTATAAGTAGTCTTGACAGGAATAAAGTGAGCCACTTTAGTCAATCTATCCACAATCACCCATATAGCATCATATCCTTTCTGGGTGCGAGGCAATCCAGTAATGAAATCCATACCAATCTCTTCCCACTTCCACTCGGGTATCTTTAGCGGTTGCAGTAGTCCAGCTGGCCTCTAGTGTTCAGCCTTAACTCTTAGACACACATCGCACATAGCCACATGTGCAGCCACATCTCTCTTCAATCCATACCACCAGTATTTCTACTTCAAATCCTAATACATCTTGGTACTACCAGGATGAATAGAATAATCTGAGTCATGTGCCTCCTTTAAAATAGTCTCACGAAGGCTCTCAATATCAGGAACACATATCATGTTCTTGAACCACACGGTGCCTTGCTCATCTTCCGTGAATTCTGGACCTCGACCTTCTGTAATCAGATCCTTAATCTCTTGTATCTTAGCATCACCAATTTGTCCTTTGCAGATTTCTTGCTCCAAAATAGGTTCCACATCAATAGTAACTCCTTCAGTGTGAGCAACTATCCCCAGATTAAGTCTCCTGAAATCCTCAACAATCTCATCGGGTAGGCAACAACAGCTGAATGAACATGCTCCTTTCGACTCAAGGCATCTGCAACCAAATTTGCCTTGCCCGGGTGATAGTGAATCTCCAAATCATAATTCTTAGTAAGCTCCAACCAACGGCGTTGCCTAAGGTTAAGATCTTGCTGTGTGAATATGTTCTTCAAACTATAATGATCCGTGTACACTCGACACTTGGTTCCCATGATATAATGTCTCCAGATCTTAAGCGCGTGCACAACGGATGCCAGTTCTAAGTCATGAGTGGGGTAGTTCAACTCGTGTTTCTGCAACTGACGAGACGTGTAGGCAATCACATGTCCTTCTTGCATAAGCTCACATCCAAAGCCTTAGCCACATGCATCACAATAAATGTCAAATCCCTTCTGTAGATCTGGCATAACCAACACTAGGGCGACATCAATCTCTTCTTTAATTGCTCAAAGCTTTCTTGGCACTTCTCGTCCCACTTGAATTCTCTTCCTTTCTCCAGCAGCTAGGTCATAGGCTTAGCAATCTTAGAAAATTCTTCAATAAATCTCCGATAATAGCCTGCAAGCCCCAAGAAACTCCGAATATCCGTAACTGTAGTGGGTATGCTCCACGCCACTATCTCCTTGACTTTAGCAGGATCCACTGATATCCCTCCATTAGAAATGATATAAGGAATGACACCTCGTCAATCTAGAACTCGCATTTGCTATACTTGGCATAGAGTTGATTATCCCTTAGCTTTTGTAGCACCAATCTCAGGTGTTCCTCATGATCACTTTCACTCTTAGAATAGATAAGAATATTGTCGATAAACACTACGACGAATCTGTCCAAATACTCCATGAACACCTTATTCATCAAATTCATAAAATAAATTGGTGCATTAGTTAATCCAAACGACATAATAGTGAACTCATATAATCCATATCGGGTTGAGAAAGTTGTCTTGGGAATATCCGATCGCCTAATCTTCATTTGGTGATAACCCGATCGGAGATCAATCTTCAAGAATACCCTTGCACCTCTCATCTGATCAAATAAATCTTCAATGCGGCGTAATGGATATTTGTTCTTCATAGTGACACGATTAAGGGACCTTTAATCCATGCACATCCCTTGCAATCCATCTTTCTTCTGTACAAACAAATCCGGTGCTCTCCAAGGTGAAGACTCGGACGAATGTACCCAGCCTCTTGCAACTCCGTTAAGTGCTTCTTGAGTTCTTTTAACTCTTCTACAGACATCCTATATGTCTATTTAGAAATAGGAGTAGTTCCAGGTAAGAGATCAATGACAAACTCAACCTTCGTATCTGGTGGTGTCGAGGACCATAATTAGGGGTACCCTCAAGACGCCTAATTCTCAGCTGGTAACCCCCATCAGCATAAAGCTGCAAAGGCCTGATGGGTACGATTAAGTCAGGGATCAGTCCACACGAGTGACTCGATCGCGCTTCACCCGAGCCTAGCCTCGGCCAAGGGCAGCCGACCTCGAGAGACTTCCGTCTCGCCCGAGGCCCCCCTTTTTACGGCGAACACATCACCGGCTCACCCGAGGCCTTGGCTTCGCTCAGAAGCGACCCTGACTAAATCGCCACACCGACTGACCGAGTTGCAGGAGCATTTAACGCAAAGGGTGAGTCAGACAGACAGTCAGGCCTTGCCAAAGGCGCCATGGCGAACTCCGCTCCGCCCGACCCCAGGGCTCGGACTCGGGCTAAGACCCGGAAGACGGCGAACTCCGCTCCGCCCGACCCCAGGGCTCGGACTCGGGCTAAGACCCGGAAGACGGCGAACTCCGCTCCGCCCGACCCCAGGGCTCGGACTCGGGCTAAGGCCCGGAAGACGGCGAACTCCGCTCCGCCCGACCCCAGGGCTCGGACTCGGGCTAAGACCCGGAAGACGGCGAACTCCGCTCCGCCCAACCCCAGGGCTCGGACTCGGGCTAAGACCCGGAAGACGGCGAACTCTGCTCCGCCCGACCCCAGGGCTCGGACTCGGGCTAAGACCCGGAAGACGACGAAACTCCGCCTCGCCCGACCCCAGGACTCGGACTCCGCCCTGGCCTCGGCCAAACGGCCTCCGCCTCGCCCGACCCCATGGCTCGGACTCGGCCTCAGCAACAGAAGACAGACTCAACCTCGGCTTCGGAGGAGCCCCCACGTCACCCCGCCTAGGGCACAGACCCGCCACATCAACAGGAAGCATCATCATCGTCCTGCCCCGAATCGACTCGGGTCACGGAGAACAAGACCGGCGTCCCATCCGGCCAGCTCCGCCGAATGGGCAATGATGGCGCTCCACAAGCTCTGTGACGATGGCGGCCCCCAGCTCTCTTACGGAAGCAGGGCGACGTCAGCAAGGACTCGACCGCTCCAACAGCTGTCCCTCCGCCAGGCTCCGTCGCACCTCCGACAGCCACGACATCACGCCAGCAAGGTGCCAAGACCTCTCCGGCTGCCACATTGGCATGTACCTAGGGCGCTAGCTCTCTCTCCGCTAGACACGTAGCACTCTGCTACACCCCCCATTGTACACCTGGATCCTCTCCTTACGACTATAAAAGGGAGGACCAGGGCCTTCTTAGAAAAGGTTGGCCGCGCGGGACCGAGGACGGGACAGGCGCTCTCTTGGGGCCGCTCGCTTCCCTCACCCGCGTGGACGCTTGTAACCCCCCTACTGCAAGCGCACCTGACCTGGGCGCGGGACGAACACGAAGGCCGCGGGACTTCCACCTCTCTCACGCTCGACTCCGGCCACCTCGCCTCTCCCCCCTTCGTGCTCGCCCACGCGCTCGACCCATCTGGGCTGGGGCACGCAGCACACTCACTCGTCGGCTTTGGGACCCCCCTGTCTCGAAACGCCGACAGTTGGCGCGCCAGGTAGGGGCACGCTGCGTGCTGACGAACAGCTCCCCGTCAAGCTCCAGATGGGCAGTCTCCAGCAACCTCTCCGGCCCGGGACGGTGCTTCGTTTCGGGACTCTTGAGTTCATGTCCTTCGACGGCAGCTATGACATGATACTTCTTCCACCGCCGCGCGACAACGACAATGGCGGCCGACAACCCGCTCGCCGGCGGCGGAATCGACGACATCTTCCCCGCGTGGTGGAAGAGCAACATTCGAGCTCGCCCCGTTCTCTCCCCCGCCAACGGAGGAGGAGGCGGGGCCATCAAGGCCAAGCGGGAGGACACGCTTCGTTGGCCGTCGAGCGAATCGACGCCCCCGACGCCCCGACGGAAGGCACGCCGGACGTCGACCTCGCGTTCAAGACGGAGGCAAGCGCCGTCCCCCCGCGACACGCTGACCCCGAGCAAGAAGACGACGCCGGTGCGCTCGCGGAAAGCCTGCAGGACGTCGCCCTCGTACCTGAGATGACGGTGCAACCAGTCCCCAACGTGACCACGTCGCTCCTCGTCGACCAAAAGGTACCGGCTAACTCCCATCTTGCGTCATTTCGACTCGGCCTCAACCCGCCAAACGACCTCGTTTTGGCGGGCGCTCTCATTGAGGCGAATGCAACCCCACTGGGGTTTCGTATACGGTCGCCTTGGGACCGGCTGACGGACGTCTCAACCTACGGGCCCTCTGGGTCCGAGGAAGATGACGACCCCAGCGTCTGTTGGGATTTCTCCGGACTTGGCAACCCCAGTGCCATGCGGGACTTCATGACCGCATGTGACTACTGCCTATCCGACGGTTCCGACGGAAGCCGCAGCCTTGGCGACGAGAGCTGCGGCCCAAGCCGCGAATGTTTCCACATCGAGCTAGGGGATCCCTCCGAGGGCAACCGTCTCGGCATGCCGGAGGACAGTGATCTTCCTAGGCCGGTGCCTCGCGCCGACATCCCACGGGAGCTAGCTGTGGTCCCCGCTCCGGCGGGGGGTTACGACCCACAACTCGAGCAAGTCCGTGAGGCGCAGGCCAGGCTCGACGAGGGAACAGGAGCGCTTGAGCCGATCCGTCGGGACGTCGGGCAGGTATGGGCGGACCAACCCCTGGTCGGAGAAATACATCACCTGCCCTAAGGTCTCCAGCACCGCGTCGCCAACGATGTCAGGGTCAGGCCGCCGCCCGCATCCAGCGGGGTTGGTCAGAACCTGGCAGCCGCAGCGATGCTCCTCCGCGCGATGCCGGAGCCATCAACCACCGAGGGTCGGCGAATCTAGGGAGAGCTCAAGGATCTCCTGGAAGGCGCTGCGGCCCGACGGGCCGAGAGCACAGCCTCCCGAAAGCAAGGATATCCCTCAGAACCTCATGCTGCGACTTCCCGATTCATGCGGGAAGCCTCGGTCTACACCGGGCGCACGTGCAACACCGCGCCTGCGGCCCCGGGCCACCTCGGCAACGAGCACCATCGACGCGACCGTCGAGCCCACCTCGACGAAAGGGTGCGCCGAGGCTACCACCCTAGGCGTGGGGGGCGCTACGACAGCGGGGAGGATCGGAGTCCCTCGCCCGAACCACCCGGTCCGCAGGCCTTTAGTTGGGCCATCCGACGGGCGCCATTCCCGACACGGTTCCGACCCCCGACTACTATCACGAAGTACTCGGGGGAAACGAGACCGGAACTGTGGCTCGCGGACTACCGCCTTGCCTACCAACTGGGTGGAACGGACGACGACAACCTCATCATCCGTAACCTCCCCCTGTTCCTCTCCGACACTGCTCGCGCCTGGTTGGAGCACCTGCCTCCGGGGCAGATCTCCAACTGGGACGACTTGGTCCAAGCCTTCGCTGGGAATTTCCAGGGCACGTACGTGCGCCCCGGGAATTCCTGGGACCTTCGAAGCTACCAGCAACAGCCGGGGGAGTCGCTCCGGGACTACATCCGGCGATTCTCGAAGCAGCGCACCGAGCTGCCCAACATCACCGACTCGGATGTCATCGGCGCGTTCCTCGCCGGCACCACTTGCCGCGACCTGGTGAGCAAGCTGGGTCGCAAGACCCCCACCAGGGCGAGCGAGCTGATGGACATCGCCACCAAGTTCGCCTCTGGCCAGGAGGCGGTCGAGGCTATCTTCCGAAAGGACAAGCAGCCCCAGGGCCGCCCATCGGAAGAGGCTCCCGAGGCGTCTGCTCCGCGCGGCGCCAAGAAGAAAGGCAAGAGGAAGTCGCAATCGAAACGCGACGCTGCTGACGCGGACCTTGTCGCCGCCGCCGAGCACAAGAACCCTCGGAAGCCCCCTGGAGGTGCGAACCTCTTCGACCAGATGCTCAAGGAGCCGTGCCCCTACCATCAGAGGCCCATCAAGCACACCCTCGAGGAGTGCATTATGCTTCGGCGTCACTTCCACAGGGCCGGGCCACCCGCCGAGGGTGGCAGGGCCCGCGACGACGACAAGAACGAAGATCACCAAGCAGGAGAGTTCCCCGAGGTCCGCGACTGCTTCGTGATCTATGGAGGGTATGCGGCGAATGCCTCGGCTCGGCATCGCAAGCAAGAGCGCCGGGAGGTCTGCTCGGTGAAGGTGGCGGCGCCAGTCTACCTAGACTGGTCCGACAAGCCCATCACCTTCGACCAGGCCGACCACCCCGACCACGTGCCGAGCCCGGGGAAATACCCGCTCGTCGTCGACCCCGTTGTCGGCGATGTCAGGCTCACCAAGGTCCTTATGGATGGGGGCAGCTGCCTCAACATCATCTACGCCGAGACCCTCAAGCTCCTGCGCATCGATCTGTCCTCCGTCCGAGCAGGCGCTGCGCCCTTCCACGGGATCATCCCTAGGAAGCGCGTCCAGCCCCTCGGGCGACTCGACCTCCCCGTCTGCTTCGGGTCGCCCTCCAACTTCCGAAGGGAGACCCTGACGTTCGAGGTGGTCGGGTTCCGAGGAACCTACCACGCCGTACTAGGGAGGCCATGTTACGCGAAGTTCATGGCCGTCCCCAACTACACCTACCTGAAGCTCAAGATGCCGGGCCCCAACGGGGTCATCACCGTCGGCCCCACGTACAAACACGCGTTCGAATGCGATGTGGAGTGCGTGGAGTACGCCGAGGCCCTCGCCGAGTCCGAGACCCTCATCGCCGACCTGGTGAACCTCTCTAAGGAGGTGCCAGACGTGAAGCGCCATGCCGACAACTTCGAACCAGCAGAGACGGTTAAGGCCGTCCCTCTTGACCCCAGTGGCGACACCACCAAGCAGGTCCGGATCGGTTCCGGGCTTGACCCCAAATAGGCAGCAGTGCTCGTCGACTTTCTCCGCGCAAACGCCGACGTCCTTGCGCGGAGTCCCTCGGACATGCCCGCCATACTGAGGGATGTCGCCAAACACTCGCTGGATATCCGGGCCGGAGCCCGATCCGTCAGACAGCCTCTGCGCCTCGGTCATCAAGGAAGGGTCGGCCTCGCCTTGGCAGAGCCCGACCCTCCCTCGGGGGCTAAAAAGGGGGAACCCCTCTGCGTCAAGATCGGGCGTACTTCTCCGTGTCAAAAATTTTCAATCAAAAAAGGGGCCTCTCGCGTTCTCCCGGCCACGTTCTCTCGGCTATGTCAGAAGCAGGGTCTCGAGGAGCGAACGCGGGTACATGTAAATGGCAAGGCCGACTGAGCCGAGGAGCTCCTGTGCCTCCGGGTTACGGATACCTCACTCATCACCTGCCACGAAGAATAGCCCAACTCGAGAAGCCACCCTATTATTGACAAGCCAAGACGAACATGCAGATGGAAAGGAAGGGGAGTACGACTCCATACAAGAAAGACAAAGTGTTCAGGCCTCAGTGGCCGCGGTGAGACGCACATCCAACAAGAAACTGTTCAAACAAGAATTAGGCGCCACCTTGGGAAGGAGCCGCGCCCTCAGCTCCATCCCCGCCGTCGGGGGGGGGGGGGGTCCATCTCGGCCTCCGGTGACGTCGCAGGGGGAAGGATCTCCGCCTCAAAGGTGGTCGCCAGCACCGCGCTCGGACCCGCGGCGACCGCGTCGAGCCGCTGGACCTCCGCTAGGGCGGCATCGTCTTCGTCAGGAAGACAGTACCCCTCACTAACCCGCTCCAGGTCCACAACATAGTGGGAAGCAAGCACGGCGAAGGCCCGCCTGACGCCGTGGTGTAGCGCTTCGCGGACTCTGCCACGCGCGTGATCACCCAAGGCTCGAAGGCGGCTCTGAGGGGAACTTCCTGAAGGGACATCGCCGGAGCCGAGGACACGATAAAAGTCCGAGATGGCCTCGGACATGGCCGCGAGGTCCGCATCCCTCTGCTCGGCAGCTCCGGCAAGCGCCTCAGCAAGCGCCTTGGCGGACTCGTCAAGGGCGGACTCGAGCTCTGCAAGCAACCAGGAGAAATACCTCAACCACAAGCAAAGGAAACGGACAAGAAAAAGAACCAGGGAGGACCAAGACGTACCTCCGGCTCGGGCACGATGCTCCGAGGCCGCGACCTGGGCCGCGGCTAAGTCAGCCGCAAGGGTCTCGGCACGGCTTTCGGCCTCGGTAGCCCGGCCCTGAGATCGGTCCCGTTCCTCGACAGCCTGGGCGAGTTCCGATCGCTGCCGTTGCGCCTCCGCACGCGCTGCTGCCGCCTCGGCTCTCAGGTCGGCGCAGAGCAACTGGAGGTCCGCCACCTTGGCATCCTGCTGAGAAAGGCGCGCGGTAGCCTCGGCGAGCGAGGACCTCAGGGATCGCAGCGAGCCCCAGACACCAACCTCGCGGCGGATGAACGACGACTTGGCGGCGCTCCGGTCCGTCAGATCCTGGGGAAAGGAAACAGGGCGTCACGACGAGTGTCTCACCCACGGAAGGAAAAAAGGTACGCCCGAAACCGCTACCTGGAGGATTTTGGGGATGTCTCTGCAGAAAACCTCAAGCGACGACCGGAGCGACCCCACCGTTGCCTCTGCACACTCACGGAGCTCACCCCAGGACTGGTCCTCCTGCTCATCATCGAGAACGAAGACGGGGTCCGAGGCCTCGCGGGTCCGGAATCGGAGCATCGGGCGCCGGGCCTCGGGGCTCCGCCGCACAGCGATGAGGCTGTCACCCGGCTGGACGGATCGCGCGTCCACGCCCACCTCTTCTGAGATCTTGGGCGCCGACGCATCAGCCATCCCGACGCTGGCGGCAACTGGACGCCCTTCGACAGGGACGGCGGCAACCTCGACGGTGGCAGGCGCCGGCATGACCGGCACGACAGGCGAACTCGGGGCCGCGTGGGCGTCAGCCGCCTCCTCAACCACGGTAGCCGTCTCGGCTGAAGAGCCGGCCTCGGGAGCCCGCTCCTCAGAGATTGGCGACGCCCGAGCCCCCGGTGGTGAAGTACCCCGCGAAAGGGTCGGTGGAATGGCGCTGGCCACACAGTTCGGCGCTGTCTTGAGGGCCTTCCGGGGCGCCAGGTCGGTCTGGCCATGACTTCGCTTGCTGAATAAAAAAAAAGAGAGAAGGAAAGAAAGATCACGACCGAGACATATGAATGGGAAGCCAAGACGGAGACATTCCGAGATACTCACCCACTTCGGGCCATGATCCACCGCGCCTGGGGGGAGCCTTCTTGGATCCCGGCTCCCGAAACAGCCGCCGAGGTCCGCTTCGCCGGCGCCTTCGGCACCACCCTTGCTTGGGGCGCCCGGGAAGCGGACTCCCCGGGCACGGCCGCGACGACTTGAGGGTCACACCCATGCGCCACCGACACGAGCGGCGGCCCCTGGGGAACAGACGCCTTGACCTAAACCTCCGGAGCTGCCTCAGCTCCTCCGGCCGAGGGGTCAGGTGACCTCTCGGTTCGCCCCCGTGCCTCGGGTCGGGAGCCCGACGCCCTGACTTCGGGGGCTGACGGAGTCGGCCCGCTCGGGGGCTGGCTCGACGGCTCCTGGCCACACCCCAAGCCGGGGCTGAGGCCGAGACGGGCCGCCATGTCATCCTCTTCATCATCATCATCGTCGTCATCATCGTCAGGCGTCTCCGGCGACGGCTCCCTCGGGAGCCCGTCCCTCTCCTGCAGGCGACGGCGCTTCTCCAAGGCGTCCCGAGCCCGCCTCCGCTCGCGGGCCTGGGCCTTCTCCGCGTCCTTCTTTTTCTTCTTTTCCTCCGCGGCGACCCGCCGCGCTGCACGGTCCACCGCGTCCTCCGGGACCCGTGGCCGGGAGGGTTTGTGCCACCCCACATCCTAAAAGGAGGGGAGAAAGGAACCCGATCATAAGGGCCCAGAGCGACCCGACATACGAAGAAGGAAGGAGCGAACACTCACCAAAGTCACACACCCCTGGTCGGGGCGCATCCGAAGCTGGGAGTATGCGTGGGGGTCCGGCTTCCCCATCGCAGCCGACACCCGCCATTGGAGAGCGTTGAAGGGGAGGGGATCAGGGGACATTCGCGAGCCCTCCCAGTCAGCTTCCGGGGTCATCTCCCAGAGCGGCAGCCGCCGCTCCGCCAACGGAAGCACCCTCCGACGGTGGATAGCGGCGATCACTCCCGCAGCGGTAAGTCCCCCCTCCCGCAACTCCTTCAGGGCCTGGAGAAGGGGCTCAAGATTTTTTTTGCCTCTCGTGCGGGGTCCCGTGGCGCCAGGCGTCGGTGGCAGCAGTAACAACTCGCTGGGAGAACGGTGGGAGCAACTCATCGTCATTCCGGAGGTAGAACCACCGGCGCTGCCACCCCTTGTTGGAAGACGCAAGAATGGCAGGAATGTACTGCGACGCCCGCGACTGCCTCAGCAAGAGAGTGCAGCCGCCGGCCCGCACCGCAGCACGGATCCTCCTCTCCCCCGTCGACAAAGCGAAAGGCTCGGCGAGGAAGAGATGAGTCCACAAATCCCAATGAGGGGCGATCCCCAGATACCCTTCGCATACCGCTACAAAGATAGCGGCCTGCGAGATGGAGTTGGGGGAGAGGTTGTGCAACTCCACCCCGTAGTGGAATAAGATGGCCCGCATAAAGCGGCCTGTCGGCACGCCAAATCCCCGCTCATGGAAGGAGACGAAGCTTACGACATACCCCGGCGGTGGGGACGGAGCGGCTCCGCCCACGGGAGGAATCCACTCTGGCCGCTGCTTGTCGGTGAGGGGGCGGAGCAAACCCTCGCCGACCAGCTCCTCCAGATCACTCGCCGTCACCGTGGAGAAGGGCCACGGATCGCGCGGAGGGATTATGGTCACTCGATCCGCCATCATCAAAATGGAGGAGATGGCGGCGCGGGGGGCAGGGAGAGCGGTTTCTCTCTTCTCCGACTAAAGTTTCCCGGGTTGCGAAAACCTAAAGAGAAAAGAAGGGAGCAGAGCGAAGAACCGTCACCGGACCCCCTCTCAAGTATATGAAGGCCAAGGTGAAACCGTTTCCAGCACACCGCCCGGACCGGACGTGGGATTCGAAAAGCGCGAAGCGGAACAGCCGCTCCTCGAACGGCTTGCGCACGCGTAACGGCCACCCCGCCAACCACTTGCCCCGTCGCATTAACTCCGCGGCGGGACACGCGGCACCTCTGACGGGAGGAGCGCGCGACGCTTCACCTTCACCATAATAACCGCGTCAGAAAAGGTACGCCACGTCGTTTGATTTCGTATCCTTTTCCTTTTTCCTCTCTCTCTATCTCTTGCAACAGGGACCGGGAAAGGGGGATACCCCGAAAAGGATCCTTTTCCGCGAAGGAACCGGGCTCCGAGCCCCCCCTACTGATCAGGGGTTCGAAGACTGGCCCCCCGAAGGGTTCAACAGTCGCCTCAGATCGCGTGGGCCCGACACCCACTACTGGTCAGGGGTTCGAAGGCCAGCCCCCCGAAGGGCTCCATGGCCGCCTCAGGCTACTCGGGCTCCGCGCCCATTACTGATCAGGGGTTCGAAGGCTGGCCCCCGAAGGGTTCACAGTCGCCTCAGACACCGAGCGAGGGATGACCAGGGGTACGTTCGATACATAACCGAGGCTCGGGCTGCGCTCCCGAGGTACCCTAGGACATTTCCGAGACCAGCGGGAACGATCTTGTAACGGAATCCCATCGGAGGGAGGCATCGAGCCCTCGGACCCCGTCGCCAGGGGACCGGGTCCGGCAAATCACCCGCAGGTACTTTTGGGCGTGCCTCTGGGCCCCTAGCCGACCCCCAACGAACGGGGCACGGACGTCCACTCGGATTACCCGCTTGCAGCTCACCGGAGACACCATGTTCGGTGCCCATCGAGGGTAACATGGCGCACTCCCCCCTCCTCCTTGCGGAAAGGCGACGTAGGGGCGTATGTAAAAAGTCGAGTCTGTCCCTGATCGTCCTCTCGCCCTATGCAGAGGCCCGGGGGCTGCTCTCGCAAAAACCGGCTCCGGCCAAACCGTTGACAGCGTCAACATACCAGCCCGAGAGCTTGGGCCCCGACCGTGCACCCGGGCTACGGCCAGTTCGCATGAGGGAACGACCAGACCAGCCGAAACATTACGCAAGGTATTAAGACCTCGAAGGAGTGTAACCACTCCTCCAAGGCCTCGGGGGCTACACCCGGCGGGTGCGCTCGCGCGCACCCACCGGAACAAAAATGCAACCGAGAAAGGCTGGTCCCCTTGCAAAAAAGTGCGACGAAAGCCTCCAAGCGAGTGCTAACACTCCCTTCGAGGCTCGGGGGCTACTGTCGGGGACCATAATCAGGGGTACCCTCAAGACGCCTAATTCTCAGCTGGTAACCCCCATCAGCATAAAGCTGCAAAGGCCTGATGGGTACGATTAAGTCAGGGATCAGTCCACATGAGTGACTCGATCGCGCTTCACCCGAGCCTAGCCTCGGCCAAGGGCAGCCAACCTCGAGAGACTTCCGTCTCGCCCGAGGCCCCCCTTTTTACGGCGGACACATCACCGGCTCGCCCGAGGCCTTGGCTTCGCTCAGAAGCGACCCTGACTAAATCGCCACACCGACTGACCGAGTTGCAGGAGCATTTAACGCAAAGGGTGAGTCAGACAGACAGTTAGGCCTTGCCAAAGGCGCCACGGCGAACTCCGCTCCGCCCGACCCCAGGGCTCGGACTCGGGCTAAGACCCGGAAGACGGCGAACTCCGCTCCGCCCGACCCCAGGGCTCGGACTCGGGCTAAGACCCGGAAGACGGCGAACTCCGCTCCGCCCGACCCCAGGGCTCGGACTCGGGCTAAGGCCCGGAAGACGGCGAACTCCGCTCCGTCCGACCCCAGGGCTCGGACTCCGGCTAAGACCCGGAAGACGGCGAACTCCGCTCCGCCCGACCCCAGGGCTCGGACTCGGGCTAAGACCCGGAAGACGGCGAACTTCGCTCCGCCCGACCCTAGGGCTCGGACTCGGGCTAAGACCCGGAAGACGACGAAACTCCGCCTCGCCCGACCCCAGGACTCGGACTCCGCCCTGGCCTCGGCCAAACGGCCTCCGCCTCGCCCGACCCCATGGCTCGGACTCGGCCTCAGCAACAGAAGACAGACTCAACCTCGGCTTCGGAGGAGCCCCCACGTCACCCCGCCTAGGGCACAGACCCGCCACGTCAACAGGAAGCATCATCATCGTCCTACCCCGAATCGACTCGGGTCACGGAGAACAAGACCGGCGTCCCATCCGGCCAGCTCCGCCGAATGGGCAATGATGGCGCTCCACAAGCTCTGTGACGATGGCGGCCCCCAGCTCTCTTACGGAAGCAGGGCGACGTCAGCAAGGACTCGACCGCTCCAACAGCTGTCCCTCCGCCAGGCTCCGTCGCACCTCCGACAGCCACGACATCACGCCAGCAAGGTGCCAAGACCTCTCCGGCTGCCACATTGGCATGTACCTAGGGCGCTAGCTCTCTCTCCGCTAGACACGTAGCACTCTGCTACACCCCCCATTGTACACCTGGATCCTCTCCTTACGACTATAAAAGGGAGGACCAGGGCCTTCTTAGAAAAGGTTGGCCACGCGGGACCGAGGACGGGACAGGCGCTCTCTTGGGGCCGCTCGCTTCCCTCACCCGCGTGGACGCTTGTAACCCCCCTACTGCAAGCGCACCTGACCTAGGCGCGGGACAAACACGAAGGCCGCGGGACTTCCACCTCTCTCACGCTCGACTCCGGCCACCTCGCCTCTCCCCCCTTCGCGCTCGCCCACGCGCTCGACCCATCTGGGCTGGGGCACGCAGCACACTCACTCGTCGGCTTTGGGACCCCCCTGTCTCGAAACGCCGACAGGTGGCATCCCTGGTAACTCCTCTGGAAAGACATCCAGAAAATCCTTAACCACACAGATGTTGTCACCAACAAACTTCCCATCGACTAAGAATGCCGCTAGTTTGGTGGCGGTAGTTACTGCAATTCCAACTTCAAATCTTTCTCCTTTGGAACTGGTGAGTTCTATGGTTCCTTTAGCACAGTGTATAAACTGCCTTTACCTTTCTTAACCACGACATACCAAGGATAACATCTATAGTGTTCTCTTCTAACACTATAGGGGTAGCCCATCTGGGTTAGAAACACACGGGACGAAAGAAAGGATTGTAGACAAGGCAGTGATTACGAAGCATATTACTTTGGGGGATTTATTAGCTAAGTGTGTCACCTACTAAAGCTAATTCATTACCTTATGGTGGTACATGCTAAGATGCCCGTCTATACTATTTCAATCAATCAAAGAAGCAAATCAGGCATTGATCATCAGAACAATCAACCAACATTTTTAATAGAGAAAATAATTTTAATTTTTGTCTTAGGTCTCTTATCTCTTAAAAAGGTCATAAATGTAGGATTCCAAGGTGTGAAATCCATCTTGTCTCGGAGTAGAAAAGGTAAGAATCATCAGAGTAGAACAGTAGAAGGTGAGACAAGATCAAGATTAGTATAGAAAGAATCAGAGTAAGGTAAGTATAGAATGAATCAGAAGAAGGTAAGTAGGTTAGGGTTTTTTGTCCATTTCTATCTAGGTTTTGTCCTACATTCAACATTTCCTCTGATACCACTTCTGTCACACCCGGATTCAAGGAACAAAGCCGGGTGCATCTCATACATGCGCCAAAGAAGACAACATATATAATAACAGAGTGTATAGAGATAAATGTCACAATATAATCAGAGTACTTTATTACATAGCAGAAGTCTTACAAAATAAGAGATAAATATCGCAGGATCTAAAATCTATCCTTGGCGCCAGAAAGCTGACTGGGAGACGCCACCTAGATCAAGTCGAAAGCCTCAGAGTTAGGCGGCTCCTCTTCGACCACCTGTTCTTCTCCTGTGGGGGTGTGTGAGACAGCAAGAGTGAGCTCACATACGTTCATAGCTCAACAAGTCATGGGGAATAATGTGGCATGAACTCAACAAAGGTGGGAGTTCATGAAGTGTAAGGCTGATCAAGGAAATAAAAGCTGAAGCTGAGCATTGCTTTTATAAGTTGGTCAAAATTTTATTAGCAATTACTAAGTGTAAGTAAATACCAAACCTTAATAATAATAAAGAAAGTAATAGTAAAATAATCCCAAATGCGATGCAAATGTCAAATTAAATTTAAGTTCCATAAATTAATCATGTGAGGGTCTGAGCTGCTCATGACCGTGAGCACGGCTAGTATACCAGTTTTACACTCTGCAGAGGTTGCGCATCTTTACCCACAAGTCATGTTACCCATCTGCCAAGAGATGGCCAATCCCATACACCTCTACCGAGGAGGCGAGGCAGGGTAACACTACGAGGCCTTTACAAAGTTCCACTAGCTTCAGAAATCCCGCTATAGTTTATAGGAAGCTCCAGTGCAGGAATCCCTCGCCTGACCGCCATCGCAGCAAAATCAACCCAAGGACCTCCCTACACTGACCACTCCCCTACTGCCCTTGCCCCTTTCGGGTAAGGAAGACATCCACTAGCTTTCCTAGTTAATCAGCCAAGGGCGTCCCATTATACCCTTGTGGTAGCACTGTTTTCCCGGGTGGTCGCTCCATGTTCCCATTAACAATAATGATCTTATCATGAACAGTAATAATAAACAGATAATAAAAGTGTAGTAATGAATAGTGTATCTCCATACCCAAAACCACAATAAGCGATAGCAAGTACTACCAAAAAAATATTCAGTGGCAAAACAAGGTATAAAGATAGTCAAAACTGGGGTAACCTATTGGGTCCCATCAAAATTAACCTATGCAGATCATTATAATTAATAAGAACATGGCTGGGAAAAAGTAAGTGATCAAGGGCACAACTTGCCTGGCACTTGAGATTCCAGTTACTAGGGTGATTCTTCAGATCCTCGTGACCGCACTGCTAGTCGTAGCAATACAAACAAGCATGGTATCGACAGAATTAGCATCACACCAAACATAATTACAAACTGAATAATAATAATCTACGCGTTGCTACGAGACTAACGCAACTTGAACGGATCAAATCGAAGTTAAAACGGAGGAGATACGAATTTCCTAAGGTTTTATGTATTTGATACGAGGTTAATTAAGAAATTAAATTTAATACCATTTTCATGTTGAAACAGAGACACAGGGTGATAAACAACATTATTACAAAATTATAGAAACTGAAATGGATTAATTTGGACTACATATGAATTTTCTATGAATTAAACCAATTCTAGCATTTATTTCTACATTAAAAATCCAATTCTATATTTGTTTTCTGATTTTTCTGACTCTCTGGACTGGGCGCACTAATACAGATAAGTTCAGGGGTCCCGGCGTAAGTTTTCCTAAGACTCAGTTTACCCGTGCAGTGGACCGCAGGTTTATTTAGTAAAAGAATAGGGTCTTATTCGCAAAATGAACTGACGAAGGGGATATGAGCAAGCCACGGTCGCGAGATTCGCCACGAACGGCCGAGATGCACGTGATATCCCAAGCCGCAGGATGGATGATCAGCGACCAGATTTTAACATTGCGAAGGGTTAACTCTATCCTCAAATCCGAGCCGCACGCTCACCGATCGGTGGCCTGCATTTTATCTGGCCAATCCGGTACACAGGTGCAATCCTAACCGTTGATCTATTACCCAACGGCCCGAGGCCATCATCCACCTCCGGCCAGAGCCTCTGAGTCGCGCAGGCATCCCACGACGGCGCTGCTCGACGGCGTGGCCCCAGTCAACGCCCCACTGCCCAACTCACTAACCAACGGATGCAATCGCAACGAGAAAGACACAGCGAAGAATTCAGAGATAGTCTCACCGGTGCATACGGGGCAAAACCGATCCGGTCTTCAGCGTGAGGTGGACGGCGGTGATTTCTTCTCCCGGTGGCACCATCACCGGCCGGTGGCCTAGCGTCTCAGCAATCGAGATTGTCTATCCGCGGTGTGCAAAATGTAACAGGAAAACTCGTGAGTACAGTAGCGGCTTCCTACCGAGGTGTCGCGCAGCGCAGAGCCCTGTCGTCAATAGCTTGCTGTACGAAGCACCCGTCCGGCGAGCAATTCCGGGCACCCGGAATGGTAACCGCAGGCGATTATTCGCACACAGGTTCTATACGCGATGCCTAGGGTCCCCGGTCTCTTCTTGGTCACTAATCAAGGCGTAGGCACCAGAATCCCATGGCGGCGGTTCTTGATGTCCGGAGCACTAGGGTTTTGGTGAGCGGGCGAGACTCAAGGCGTTCGAGGAGGGCTTCAATTTGTAGCCACCAGGAGTGGCTAGCTCCGCCAGCCGGGTCTTCCGCCATTGCTGGTTCGTTGTGCCAGTCAACGCGACAAAGGCGGCACGGTGGTGAAGATCTACAGGAGCGCCCACGAGGACCCACTGGCAGGGAGCCGACACCAAGCAAAACGTGCATGTCAGGCTGACAGTGTGGGGACGGGGTGTCGGCGCCGCGCGGTAGGAAGACGACCGCGCCCGCGAATGGATGACGGGGAGGACCCACACGACAGAGACCCTAGTGAGGCGACGCGGGAGAAGGGCTGACGGGCTGCGCGGTGAGGAAACTCTGGTGGGCCGGAATGGAGGTGGGCGGCCCATTTAGGTCGGTTTTGCTTTATTCTTTTTTTGTCTATTCCTTTTTCTCCATTTTCAAATCCAATTTGAATTCAAGTTTAAATTCAAACTTTATGGCTCATCATTTACACTATGTTTGCACAGTTAAAAGTAATAAGTTTAAGGATATTTATATTTTTATATTTTTATATCATTCCTCTTCTTCTTATTTTCAAAACCCTATTTTCAAATTTAGGGTTTAATTCTACTTCTAGTAATTATTATATTATTATCATTAACCTTATTATTTTATTTAATGCACAAACATATAAACTCCAACATGATGCATTTTTTATCATTTGTTTGGATTAATCTCTAAATTTTGTGTATGCTCTTTTTATGATGCAAATGAGGCACATAAAATTGAGGAGATCTCTCTATTATTCTTTGTATACAACTTGGAGTATTACATGAGCTCGGCTGATATACTAGTTTCTAACAATCTACAGAGGTTGCACACTTTACCCACGAGCCGTGATCCCTTTCCAGCCTGGGTTGTACAGACCCTATCTTCACTATGGAGGTGAATGGCCAGGGATACACTATGTAGAATTTACAAATACTCCCCTAGTGCATAGCTGCTCGTTAGGTTTCACTAGTCGTATAAACGTAGTACACCTCCCCAAGGTGGCTGACTAACAAAACCAAATCGAATGAACCTCTGCACCCCCCTTGGCAGAGCGAGCACTATGCCCCCGCCCCCATTGACGGCCCTCAGGCAATGCCAACTACACCCACATGTTCATTTAATTAATCAGCTAAGGGCGTCCCATTCCACCCTCATGGTTGCACTGTTATCTCAGGTGGTTACTCAACGAATAGGTCCATACGGAGGGGTACTCAGGAAAATGGCCTGAGTCCCCTAAATTATCACAAAATCATCATCGGGATAACATCATCGTATCATAAATATTCACATCATGTTCATTGATTAAGTTAAAGCAATAGCATAAGCTAACCATAGTAACCCAAAAAGGTAAATGAAAGGGAAATAGGGTCAAACCTTTTCCTAAATAATTTTGGTGGTTGAAATGGCCAACACAAATAATTGGACTAACTAGTTTGCGCTAGATTATATGTTCTACAGGTGCTAAAGGTTCAACACAAACCAATAAAAATATCAAAGTTAGGGTTTAAAAGAAAAGAGTAAAAGAAACCGAAGAGAACCCTGGTCTGGCGCACCGGACACAGCACCGGACAATCCGGTGCCCCAGGGACCGTACAGGCTGAACTCTTCACCTTCGAGTTTCTGGAGAGCCGCTCCACTATAATTCACTGGACTGTCCGAGGGGCCACCGGACTGTCTGGTGTGCCAGTGGAGCAACAGCTCTAGTGCAACGGTCGACTCCAACGGACACCTGCAAAAGCGCTACAGTGTGCGAACAGTTCGCGCAGAGTCAGAGCAGCGCCAGAAGGCGCACCAGACAGTGAACAGTGCCTGTCCGGTGCCCCAAGCTGTCAGAGCTCCAACGGTCAAAACCGTCAGAACCCTAACGGTTGGGTGATGTGGCTGGCGCATCGGACTGTCTGGTGCGCTCATCGACAGCAACCCTCCCCAACGGCTGTTTTGGTGGTTGGAGCTATAAATACCCCCCAAACACCACCACTCCAAGCATCCAAGTTTTTTAGATTTCACATTCAATACAAGAGCTAGTGCAATCAATACAAGACAAATCAATAGAATCAAAGCCTATCCCAGTCCCAAATCCACTCCAAACAAATAGTGACTAGAGAGAGAGTTTTGCTCGTGTTCTTTGAGCTCTTGTTCTTGGATCGCTTTCTTCATCCCATTATTTTTCTTCAAACACTTGTAATCAAAGCAAGAGACACCAAGTTGTGGTGGTCCTTGTGAGGGGTCTAAGTGACCCGTTTGATTAAGGAGAAAGCTCACTCGGTCTAGGTGATCGTTTGAGAGAGGGAAAGGGTTGAAAGAGACACGGTCTTTGTGACCACCCCAACGGGGACTAGGTTCATTGGAACCAAACCTCGGTAAAACAAATCACCATGTCATCCACTCTATTTTCTTTGGTTGATTTGTTTTTACCCTCTCTTTCGGACTCAGTTTTATTTCTAACGCTAACCCCGGCTTGTAGTTGTGCTTAAAGCTTGTAAATTTCAGTTTTCGCCTATTAACCCCCCTCTAGGCGACTTTCAATTGGTATCAAAGCCCGGTACTTCATTAGAGTTTAACCACTCGAAGTGATGTCGGGAGATCATGCCAAGAAGGAGATCATGACCGGCGGTGACAAGTCTACAAGCCACGGGAAGGCTCCATCGGGGGAGTCCGGCAACAAAATGAAGGGATCCCCTCCGCATACCAAGTCGCATCGGAGCGGCGACAAGAAAAAGAAGATGAAGAAGGTGGTCTACCACGAGACCGATTCCTCATCGCCATCCACCTCTGGCTCCGACACTCTGCCCGTCACTTCTAAGCGCCATGAGCGCAAGAAGTTTAGTAAGATTCCCTTACGCTATCCCCACATTTCCAAACGCACTCCTTTACTTTCTGTCCCATTAGGCAAACCACCTGTTTTGACGGTCAAGACTATTGTATGTGGAGTGATAAAATGAGGCATCATCTAACCACACTCCACGCTAGCATTTGGGACATTGTTGAATTTGGAGCGCAGGTACCACCCGTGGGGGATGAAGGCTACGACTCGGACGAAGTCGCCCAAATCCGGCACTTCAACTCCCAAGCCACTACTATACTCCTCGCCTCTCTATGTCGAGAGGAGTATAATTAGGTGCAAGGGTTGAAGAGTGCCAAGGAGATTTGGGACGTGCTAAAGACCGCACACGAAGGGGATGAGGTGACCAAGATCACCAAGCGAGAGACGATCGAGGGGGAGCTCAGTCGATTCATCCTCAACCAAGGAGAGGAGCCACAAGCCATGTACAACCGGCTCAAGACCTTGGTTAACCAAGTGCGCAACCTCGAGAGCACCAAATGGGATGACCATGAAATGGTCAAGGTTATTCTAAGATCACTTGTTTTTCGTAATCCTACACAAGTTCAATTAATCCGTGGTGATCCTAGATATAAGCTAATGTCTCCCGAGGAGGTTATAGGAAAGTTTGTGAGCTTTGAGTTGATGATCAGAGGCTCTAAACAAATCGTCGAGCAAGGCGGCACCTCCACACCCGAGGTGCAACCCGTTGCATTCAAAGCGACGGAGGAGAAGAAAGAAGAGTCTACGTCAAGTAGACTCCCCATCGACTCCTCCAAGCTCGACAACGAGGAAATGGCGCTCATCATCAAGAGCTTCCGCCAAATCCTCAAGCAAAGGATGAGGAAAGATTACAAACCCCGCTCCAAGAAAGTGTGCTACAAATGTGGTAAGCCTGGTCATTTTATAGTTAAATGTCCATTATCTAGTGAGAGTGACAGGGGCGATGACAAGAAGGGAAAGAGGAAGGAAAAGAAAAGATACTACAAGAAGAAGGGTGGCGATGCCCATGTGTGTCGGGAATGGGACTCCGATGTGAGCTCCACCGACTCCTCCTCCGACGAGGACGCCACCAACATCGCCATCACCAAAGGCCTCCTCTTCCCCAACGTCGGCCACAAGTGCCTCATGGCAAAGGACGGCAAAAAGAAGAAGGTAAAATCTAAAGCCTCCACTAAATATACAACATCTAGTGATGAAGGTAGCTCTAGTGAAGATGAGGATGATTTGCTTGCTCTTTTTGCCAACTTAAACATGCAACAAAAAGAAAAAAAATTGAATGAATTGATAGGTGCCATTCATGAGAAGGATGAACTCTTGGATAGCCAAGAGGAATTCCTTATTAAGGAAAACAAAAAGCATGTTAAAGTTAAAAATGCTTATGCTCAGGAAATAGAGAAATGTGAAAAATTAACTAATGAGCTTAGCATTTGCCATGACACCATTTCCAACCTTAGGAATGAGAACGGTAATTTATTTGCTAAGGTTGAAAAATCAAATGTTTGTCATGATTCAATTGTCAATCTTAAAAATGATAATGCTAGTTTAATTGCTAAGATTGATAAATTGAATAAATCAATTTCTAGCCTTAAAATTGAAAATGCTAGTTTAATTTCAAAGTCTAAGGAATTGAATGTTTGCAATATTTCTGTTTCCAATCTTAGAGATGAGAATGCCATGTCACATGCTAAGATTAATGAATTAAATGCTTGCAAACCCTCTACATCCACTGTTGACCATCTTTCTATTTGCATGAGATATAAGATATTAATGTTGATGCTATTCATGATCACCTAGCTTTAGTTAAAGAACAAAATGATCACATAGCTCAACTAACTGCTAAAATTAATGAGCATGAGATAGAGAATGAAAATTTTAAATTTGCTAGAAGCATGCTCTATAATGGGAGATGGTCTGGTATTAAGAATGGTATTGGCTTCCAACAGGGAGACAATGTCAAGCTTAATGCCCCTAAGAAATTGTCCAATTTTGTTAAGGGCAAGGCTCCCATGGCACAGGATAACGAGGGTTACATTTTATATCCTGCTGGTTATTCTGAGCATAAAATTAGGAGAGTTCATGATAAGAAGACTCATTGTGTTTCCCATCATGCTTTTATGTATAAGAATGAGTCCTCTAGCTCTAGGCATTCTACCCGTGTTAAAATGCCTAAAAAGAAATCTCCTGTTGCATCAAATGATCATAACATTTCATTTAAGACTTTTGATGTTGCTTATGTGCTTACTAACAAATCAGGCAAAGTAGTTGCCAAATATGTTGGGGGCAAACACAAGAGCTCCAAGACTTGTGTTTGGGTACCCAATGTGCTTGTTTCTAATGTGAAAGGACCCAAGACCGTTTGGGTACCTAAGAACAAGGCCTAAACTTGTTTTGTAGGTTTATGCATACGGGGGCTCAAGTTGGATCATTGATAGCGGATGCACAAACCATATGACAGGGGAGAAAAGGATGTTCCCCTCCTACGAGAAAAATGAAGATCCCCAAAGAGCTATCACATTCGGGGATGAAAATCAAGGTTTGGTCAAAGGACTTGGTAAAATTGCTATATCTCCTGACCATTCTATTTCCAATGTTTTTCTTGTAGATTCTTTAGATTATAACTTGCTTTCAGTTTCTCAATTATGCAAAAATGGGTTACAACTATCTTTTTACAGATTTAGGTGTTACTGTCTTTAGAAGAAGTGATGATTCATTAGCATTTAAGGGAGTATTAGAGGGCCAACTATACTTAGTTGATTTTAATAGAGCTGAACTCGATACTTGCTTAATTGCTAATACTAATATGGGTTGGCTCTGGCATCACCGACTAGCTCATGTTGGGATGAAGAATCTTCACAAGCTTCTAAAGGGAGAACACATTTTGGGACTAACCAATGTTCATTTTGAGAAAGACAGGGTTTGTAGCGCATGTCAAGCAGGGAAGCAAGTTGGTACCCATCATCCACACAAGAACATCATGACGACCGACAGGCCGATTGAGTTACTCCACATGGATTTATTTGGCCCGATCGCTTACATAAGCATCGGCGGGAGTAAGTATTGTCTTGTAATTGTGGATGACTATTCTCGCTTCACTTGGGTATTCTTTTTGCAGGAAATATCTCAAACCCAAGAGGCTTTAAAGGGATTCTTGAGATGGGCTCAAAATGAGTTCGGATTAAGGATCAAGAAAATAAGAAGCGACAACGGGATGGAGTTCAAGAACTCTCAAATTGAAGGTTTTCTTGAGGAAGAGGGCATCAAGCATGAGTTCTCTTCTCCCTACACACCTCAACAAAATGGTGTCGTGGAGAGGAAGAATAGAACTCTACTGGACATGGCGAGGACCATACTTGATGAGTACAAGACTCTGGACCGGTTTTGGGCTGAGGCGATTAACACCGCTTGCTACTCCATCAACCGGCTCTACCTTCACCGAATCCTCAAGAAGACATCATATGAACTCCTCACTGGTAAAAAGCCCAATGTTTCATATTTTAGAGTCTTTGGTAGCAAATGTTTTATTCTTGTTAAAAGAGGTAGAAAATCTAAATTTGCTCCTAAGGCTGTAGAAGGCTTTTTACTTGGTTATGACTCAAACACAAGGGCATATAGAGTCTTCAACAAATCCACTGGATTAGTTGAAGTTTCTTGTGACATTGCGTTTGATGAGACTAATGGCTCTCAAGTAGAGCAAGTTGATCTTGATGAGCTAGATGATGAAGAGGCTCCGTGCATCACGCTAAGGAACATGTCCATTGGGGATGTGTGTCCTAAGGAATCCGAAGAGCCTCCACAAACACAAGATCAACCATCATCTTCAAATCAAGCATCTCCACCAACCCAAGATGAGGATCAAGCTCAAGACAATGAAGAAGAAGATCAAGACAATGAGCCACCTCAAGAGGAGGACAATGATCAAGGGGGAGATGACAATGATCAAGACCAGGAAGATGAGCAAGAAGAACAGGGTCAAAGACCGCCACACCCAAGAGTCCACCAAGCGATACAAAGAGATCACCCCGTGAACTCCATCCTCGGCGATATTCATAAGGGGGTAACAACTCGATCTCGTGTCGCTCATTTTTGTGAACATTACTCTTTTGTGTCCTCTATTGAGCCATACAGGGTAGAGGATGCACTAAGAGACTCGGATTGGGTGTTGGCAATGCAAGAGGAGCTCAACAACTTCATGAGGAATGAGGTATGGCATTTAGTTCCACGTCCTAACCAAAATGTTGTAGGAACCAAGTGAGTATTCCGCAACAAGCAGGATGAGCATGGTGTGGTGACAAGGAACAAAGCCCGACTTGTAGCCAAAGGATATTCACAAGTCGAAGGTTTGGATTTCGGTGAAACCTATGCACCCGTAGCTAGGCTTGAGTCAATTCACATATTACTTGCCTATGCTACTTACCATGGCTTTAAGCTCTATCAAATGGACGTGAAAAGTGCCTTCCTCAATGGACCAATCAAGGAAGAGGTCTATGTTGAGCAACGTCACGGCTTTGAAGATAGTGAGTACCCTAATCACGTTTATAAACTCTCTAAGGCGCTTTATGGGCTCAAGCAAGCCCCAAGAGCATGGTATGAATGCCTAAGAGATTTCCTTATCACTAATGGTTTCAAAGTCGGCAAAGCCGATCCTACAATCTTTACTAAAACCATTGCAAATGATTTGTTTGTATGCCAAATTTATGTTGATGACATCATATTTGGGTCTACTAACAGATCTACTTGTGAAGAGTTTAGTAGGATAATGATTCAAAAATTCGAGATGTCTATGATGGGGGAGTTGAAGTATTTCCTAGGATTTCAAGTAAAGCAACTCCAAGAGGGCATCTTCATCAGCCAAACCAAGTACATTCAAGATATACTCACCAAGTTTGGAATGAAGGATGCCAAGCCCATCAAGACACCCATGGGAACTAATGGGCATCTCGACCTCGACACGGGAGGTAAATCCGTAGATCAAAAGGTATACCGGTCGATGATAGGATCTTTACTCTACTTATGTGCATCTCGACCGGATATTATGCTTTCCGTATGCATGTGTGCAAGGTTCCAAGCCGATCCTAAGGAAGTTCACCTTAGGGCTGTGAAAAGAATCTTGAGATATTTAGTTCATACACCTAAGTTTGGTCTTTGGTACCCCAGGGGATCCACCTTTGATTTAATAGGGTATTCAGATGCTGATTGTGCAGGGTGTAAAATTGATAGGAAGAGCACATCAGGGACTTGTTAGTTTTTGGGGAGATCCCTGGTGTCTTGGGCTTCAAAGAAACAAAACTCAGTAGCTCTTTCTACCGTCGAAGCCAAGTACATTGCCGTAGGCCATTGTTGTGCGCAATTGCTTTGGATGAGGCAAACCCTTAGGGAGTATGGCTACAAATTAAGCAAAGTCCCTCTCCTATGTGATAATGAGAGTGAAATCCGCATGGCGGATAATCCCGTTGAACACAGCCGCAGTAAGCACATAGCCATTCGGTATCACTTTTTGAGGGATCACCAACAAAGAGGGGATATCGAGATTGCCTATGTTAGCACAAAAGAACAATTAGCTGATATCTTTACCAAACCATTAGATGAGAAAACCTTTACCAAACTTAGGAATGAGCTAAATATACTTGATTCTCGGAACTTTGATTGACACTTTGCACACATAGCTCATTCATATACCTTTGATCATATCTCTTTCATTTGCTACGACTAATGTGTTTCCAAGTGTATCTTTATGCTAAGTCGTAGATTGAAAGGGAAATGGAGTCTTCGGCGAAGACAAGGCTTCCACTCCACTCTATCGGTATTATTTACCCTTCGTCGTCACTCAACACCGCTCTCCACTTTGGTATAATCTTCACTCTTATTACTCATACCAATGAGGAGAAAGTTACAAGGGCTCTAAAGACTCCGTTTTTGGCAATTAATGCCAAAGGGGAGAGAAATATAGCCCAAAGCAAAAGGACCGCTCCACCATCAATTTCAAAGTTTAAAAATAAGTTTTCAATTGGAAATATATCCCAAAGCAAAAGGACCGCACCACCATCAATTTCAAAGTTTAGGTTTTCAATTGGTATCTTATGATGAAATATTTAAAAGAGGATTTTTCAAATTGGTATCTAAAATATTTGGTCTTCTTTCAATTGGTAAAACCCTCTTGAACACTAAGAGGAGATTTTCATCCAGGGGGAATTTTGTTTAAGTCAAAGGAAAAAGCATTTGAATGAGGGGGAGAAAATTTCAAATCTTGAAAATGCTTCTCGAAATCTTATTCATATACCTTTGACTATTTGCAAAAGGACTTTGAAAAGATTTTCCAAAATAATTTGCAAAAACAAAACTTGTGGTGCAAATGTGGTCCAAAATGTTAAAAGAAAGAAAGCAATCCATTCATATCTAGTGAAAGTATAAATTGGTTTAATTCCAAGCAACCTTTGCACTTACCTTATGCAAACTAGTTCAATACTGCACTTATATATTTGCTTTGGTTTGTGTTGGCGTCAATCACCAAAAAGGGGGAGATTGAAAGGGAAATAGGGTCAAACCTTTTCCTAAATAATTTTGGTGGTTGAAATGTCCAACATAAATAATTGGACTAACCAGTTTGCTCTAGATTATATGTTCTACAAGTGCTAAAGGTTCAACACAAACCAATAAAAAGATCAAAGTTGGGGTTCAAAAGAAAAGAGTAAAAGAAACCGAAGAGAACCTGGTCTAGCGCACCGGACTGTCCGGTGCCCCATGGACCGTACAGACTGAACTCTTCACCTTCGGGTTTCTAGAGAGCCGCTCCGCTATAATTCACCGGGCTGTCCGGTGGGCCACCGGACTGTCCGGTGTGCCAGCGGAGCAACGACTCCAGCGCAACGGTCGACTCCAACCGACACCTGCAAAAGCGCTACAGTGAGCGGACAGTTCACGCAGAGTCAGAGCAGCGCCAGAAGGTGCACCGGACAGTGAACAGTGCATCTCCGGTGCCCCAAGCTGTTAGAGCTCCAACGGTCAAAACCGTCAGAACCCTAACGGTTGGGTAACGTGGCTGGCGCACCGGACTGTCCGGTGCGCCCATCGACATCAGCCCTCCCCAACGGTTGTTTTGGTGGTTGGGGCTATAAATACCCTCCCAACCACCACCACTCCAAGCATCCAAGTTTTTCAGATTTCACATTCAATACAAGAGCTAGTGCAATCAATATGAGACACAATTCATTAGAATCAAAGCCTCTCCAAGTTCCAAATCCACTCCAAACAAATAGTGACTAGAGAGAGTTTTGCTCGTGTTCTTTGAGCTCTTGTTCTTAGATCGCTTTCTTCTTCCCATTCTTGTTCTTCAAACACTTATAATCAAAGCAAGAGACACCAAGTTGTGGTGGTCCTTGTGAGGGGTCTAAGTGACCCGTTTGATTAAGGAGAAAGCTCACTCGGTCTAGGTGACCATTTGAGAGAGGGAAAGGGTTGAAAGAGACCCGGTCTTTGTGAACACCTCAACGGGGACTAGGTTCATTAGAACAGAACCTCGGTAAAACAAATCACTGTGTCATTCGCTCTATTTTCTTTGGTTGATTTGTTTTTACCCTCTCTTTCGGACTCGGTTTTATTTCTAACGCTAACCCCGGCTTGTAGTTGTGCTTAAAGCTTGTAAATTTCAGTTTCCTCCTTTTCACCCCCCTCTAGGCGACTTTCAGTAAACAAGGATAAGGTAAATACAGACTAGTCAATCCTTAGGTTTCAATAATATAATGTGGAACAATGAATTATAGAGTAAGTAGGACATAATACGTCAGGGGACACTTCCCTTCACCAGGTTGTTGCTCAGGAACATCTTCGGCAATACACTCAGGAACCACAGGTTGCTTGTTGTCTAAATAAAGCGATCATACATTCAATACATTTGGATAACAAAAAATGAATAATACACCAAACATATGCAACCAAGTGGACACAAGTTTGATAGGACATTATAAACTCAAAAGATAAATCTAAGTGCTAGGGATCAATACATTTAGAGATTAATGATTCCTGCACATTATGGATTACATAACTTAGTTATGCTAATTTTAGTGAGACACAAAATTATACCAAGGATCAATTCATACAAGGCATATTTAGGGATGGCAATGGGTACGGGTATGGGTAAATAACCGCGGATAATTATCCATCGGATATGGGTATGGTGGAATTTGATATCCGCCGGTACGGTTATGGATATAATAAGGTATCCGCGGATATATTTTTTGCGGGTATGGATATCCAGTATCCATACCCGTTACCCAATGGATATCTAACATGTGGGCCATTCGGATTTATATATTATCATAAATTCTTATTTTTAAATTTTGATCCATAACATGTTGTTTGGTGCTGAAATTATCATTTAATGCTATTGGAATGATAATTATTTTTAAATGTAATAAATTTGTTATTTGGTGTTTAATGCTAAAATTGTAGTGGACGGGCGGGTAACAGGTATCCACCGGATATTATTAACCTCACAAAATTAAACATCTAAGTACCATTAGGGTTTTCCTTTTTATTTATTTTATTAAGCAAATAAATTATTACATAAACTAACCTATAGCTTAGACATAAAATTAGAGTGCACAAACTGTGAATGAACATAATTTATTTGAACAGACAATATTTCTATGAACATTTTGCAATTTGAATCACTTAATTTGGAGTTCATATGAAAAAGATATGAAATAAACAAGTTTTAAAGTTTGAAATACAAAATTAAGTCTAAATCTGTGATTATTTAAAAGGGCAGGGATCTGTTTATAAGAAATCAGGGGCCTGCGCGTAAAACCTAAGGATGGCGGGTTCTATTACCCGAGAACTGAGGGTCTCTTAAGCAAAACCGTCGTGCGAAGGGGTATCGGACAATCTCGACCGCTCGATCACAGATGAACGGCTGAGATTAGATCCGCGGACGAGCGCGCGTGGACGGGCGAGCGCTGACAGGCAGGCTGCTTGTGTCAGCGACTGAGGAGGGAGTCGGGCTGACCAGCCAGGCCCAGCGCCAGGGGGCGCAGGCACTGACCGGTGGGGCCCAGAGGCAGAGCGCGCGGGCGCGAATTGGTATCCGGTGATCTGGACCGCGTGAACGAGATCGAACGGTGGAGATCAACGCCGGGAAGGTTTATGGCTGCGGGCGGCGCCGTTCCTGCTCCTCGGCGGTGAGATCGGCGGCGCTGGGGTGGGTGTGGGCTACGGCAGTTCCGAGGCCACCGAGGTTGGCCAGAATTGTCGAGGAGGGCTCGACGAACACATTAAGGGGGTTTTGGCCACGAGACCGGGTTCATAGAGGGGAGAACGGCGGAGGGAGAGCTCCAGGCGGGTCGGGCAGTTCCGATGAGGAATTTCGACCGCTGGGAGAGGCAATCGACCGCGATAGGGCTCGGTCTAGTTCCAGTGAAGCTGGGGGAGCGCTATGGGCCGACATTGGGGCACAGGACGGGGTTGGGTTGGCCGGACACCGTGTGGGCGCGGCGAGCAAACGCGGCCACACACCGGCGAGGCCAAATTGGCTACGGGTAGGCGTGAATAAGGAAAACCAAGCACGGGAACGAACATCTGAGAGCACCTAGAGGGGGGATGAACAGGTGATCCTGTAAAATCAAACACTAATAGCCACAAAACTTAGTTCAAAGTGTTAGTACGGCTAAGTAACTTTGAAGCGAGTTCTTGTGGACACAACAATCACAGAGAAAGCAACACAAGAGACACGCGATTTTCATCCCGTGGTTCGGCCAAGTAACACTTGCCTACTTCCACGTTGTGGCGTCCCAACGGACGAGGGTTGCACTCAACCCCTTTCAAGTGATCCGATGATCAACTTGAATACCACGGTCTTTTCCTTTAGAGTATGTTTCCCATTTGCGAGGAATCTCCACAACTTGGAGTCTCTCGCCCTTACAATTGAAATCACAAAGAAAGCACAGAGTAAGGTTGGGGAGAGCAACACACATAAGACTCAAATCCATAGCACAACCATGCACACAAGTCACAACTTGAGCTCAATGGACAATACACGGAGTTCGCAACTCAAATGGAGCTCAAATCGCTGACACAGAGAATCAATTGCGTGGAGTCGAAGTCTAGGAGTCTTAGAATGTTTCTTGTATGCTTGGTGTCCTCCTCCATGCGCCTAGGGGTCCCTTTTATAGCCCCAAGGCAGCTAAGAGCCGTTGGAGATAAATCTTGGAAGGCCAAACTTGCCTTCTGTCGGGTGGTGCACCAGATAGTCCGGTGCACCATCGGACAATCACTGTAGTTGTCTGGTGCGCGATCTCCTTCCATATCTGGCGTATCCAACCGTTGGTCCTCAGGGTCGGTTGGCGCACCGGACACTGTCCGGTGCACACCGGACAGTCCGATGTGCCCAACCGACCGTTGCTGCGGGCCACGCGTCGCCCGCAGATCGTGCAGCCGACCGTTGGCTCACCGGACAGTCCGGTGCACCACCGGACAGTTCGGTGAATTATAGTCGTACGCCCCTGCGTTTTCCCGAGAGCAGGCGGTTCACCGCCGGCCAGCCTGGCGCACCGGACACTGTCCGGTGCACCACCGGACAGTCCGGTGTGCCTGGCAAGAGTTGGTGTTGGCTGCACATAGCCAACTCTTTTCCTTTTCTTTTCTTCTTCTTTTGTCACTGTTTCTAGCACTTAGACAAACACATTAGTATACAAAATAATATACTAAGTCTAGAAACATACCTTATGCTTTGGTTTGCACTCTTCACACATTTTGCATATTTGAACTCAATTAATGTGTGGGGCATCTAATCACCAAAATACTTATAGAAATGGCCCAAGGGCACATTTCCCTTTCAATCTCCCCCTTTTTGGTGATTTATGCCAACACATCAAAAAGCAACAAAAGAAGTGCAACATCAATTTAATTGAAGACCAAATTGTTCTCGCTAATGATTTGACATATTTGGATCACTCTTTGCCACCACTAGGTTTGTTTTTGCAAATCAAATTCTTTTTCTTATCTTTAAGTCAAACACACTTGTTTGGGCAAATCGAGAGATATTCCAAGAGAAAAAAATTTCAAGTGCCAAAAGCTCCCCCTTTTCCCATAATCAAAATTCTCCCCCATAAGAGACCATTTTTTTGCAATAAGAGTATTTTGAACAAACCACAAATTCTAACTCTACTATTTTCAAAATTCTCTAGTGATTGGCTGATCCAGTTGCTTTGGCCTTAATTCCCCCCCCTTTGGCATTAAGCACCAAAACAAGATCATTCTTGGTCCTTTAACCCCATTGCCTCACCAAAAATGTCAATTAAGAGCAAAAGGGCAATAAGAGCATAAGTATGAACTTGGAAGTAAGTACACTAATATCGGGGTGTAGTGGAAGTCTTTTCATTGTCCAAGATCACCTTTCCCTTTCAATGCACCTTTGAGGCTACATCAAGTATACTCGAACAAACAGGTTAGTCTCAAAGGGTCAAGTTGTAGCACATCTCCCCCTAAATATGTGCACCATTTGCATATGGACTTGTGAGGTCCAGGGAGGTCTTTGTACAACTTGAGCACCAAAATATACAACGAATAATGTAAATGCTCAAAGTAACATGATCAAAGGCATAGAACCCATGTATGCTATAGATCAATCCAAGTTACGCGAATCTAAGACATTTAGCTCACTATGCAACTTGCAAAATGTTTTCTCATCCAATGGCTTGGTGAAGATATCGGCTAGCTGGTTCTCGGTGCTAATATGATAAATATTGATATCTCCCTTTTGCTGGTGATCCCTCAGGAAGTGATGCCGGATGTCTATGTGCTTAGTGCGGCTGTGTTCAACAGGATTATCCGCCAAGCGGATTGCACTCTCATTGTCACATAGGAGTGGGACTTTGCTCAGATTGTAGCCAAAGTCTCGGAGGGTTTGCCTCATCCAAAGTAGTTGTGTGCAACACTGTCCTACGGCAACATACTCGGCCTCAGCGGTGGATAGGGCAACGGATGTCTGTTTCTTGGAACTCCAGGACACCAGGGACCTTCCTAGAAATTGGCACGTCCCTGATGTACTCTTCCTATCAACCTTGCACCCGGCATAATCGGAGTCTGCATATCCAATTAAGTCAAAGGTAGACCCCTTTGGATACCAGATCCCGAAGCACGGCGTAGCAACTAAATATCGAAGAATTCGCTTAACGGCCATAAGGTGACATTCCCTGGGGTCGGATTGATATCTAGCACACATGCATACACTAAGCATAATCTCCGGTCTAGTAGCACATAAATAAAGTAATGAACCTATCATGGACCGGTATGCCTTTTGATCAATGGACTTACCTCCTTTGTTGAGGTCGACATGCCCGTCGGTGCCCATTGGTGTCTTCGCGGGCTTGGTGTCCTTCATCCCAAACCTCTTGAGAAGATCTTGAGTGTACTTCATTTGGGAGATGAAGGTACCGTCCTTGTGTTGCTTCATTTGGAATCCAAGGAAGTATGTCAACTCGCCCATCATTGACATTTCGAATTTTTGCATCATCACCCTGCTAAACTCCTCACAAGACTTTTAGTTAGTAGAACCAAATATTATGTCATCGACATAAATTTGGCACACAAAGAGATCACCATCACAAGTCTTGGTAAAAAGAGTGGGATCGGCTTTCCCAACCTTAAAAGCATTAGCAATTAGGAAATCTCTAAGGCATTCATACCATGCTCTTGGGGCTTGCTTAAGTCCATAGAGCGCCTTAGAGAGCTTATACACGTGGTCGGGATACCTGTCATCCTCAAAGCCAGGGGGTTGTTCCATGTATACCTCCTCCTTGATTGGCCCATTGAGGAAAGAGCTCTTCACGTCCATTTGAAACAGCCTAAAAGAGTGGTGAGCGGCATAGGCTAGCAAAATTTGAATTGACTCTAGCTGAGCCACAGGAGCAAAAGTCTCCTCAAAATCTAAACCTGCGACTTGGGCATAACCTTTTGCCACAAGTCGAGCCTTGTTTCTTGTCACCACCCCGTGCATGTTGCGAAACACCCACTTGGTTCCCACAATGTTTTGCTTTGGACGTGGCATCAGGCTCCAAACTTCATTTCTTTTGAAGTTGTTGAGCTCTTCCTGCATGGCCAACACCCAGTCCGGATCCTGCAAGGCCTCTTCTACCCTGAAAGGCTCAATAGAATAGACAAACGAGTAATACTCACAAAAATTAGCTAAACGTGAGTGAGTCGTTACTCCCTTGCTGATATCACCCATAATTTGATCGACGGGGTGATTTCTTTGGATCGTCGCTCGAACTTGAGTTGGAGGGACCCGTGGTGCTTCTTCCTCCATAACTTGTTCTTCTTGTGCTCCCCTTGATCACGCTCCTCTTCTTGAGGTACCTGTCCATCATCTTGAGTTGGGGATGCACCAGTGTCGAGGAAGAAGGTTGATATTGTTCCTGTAGTTCATGTGGTCGCACATCACCTATAGCCATCGTGCGCATTGCGATTGTTGGAACTTCATCTTCATCTATATCATCAAGATCAACTTGCTCTCTTGGAGAGCCATCGGTCTCATCAAATACAACATCGCTAGAGACTTCAACTAATCCTGATGATTTGTTGAAGACCCTATACGCCTTTGTATTTGATTCATACCCTAGTAAAAACCCTTCTACAGCCTTGGGAGCAAATTTAGAATGTCTACCTTTCTTCACCAGAATGTAGCATTTGCTCCCAAATACACGAAAGTAAGATACATTGGGTTTGTTACCGGTAAGGAGTTCGTAGGAGGTTTTCTTGAGAAGGCGATGCAGATAGAGCCGGTTTATGGCATGGGAAATTGTGTTCACAGCTTCCGGCCAAAACCGCTCGGGCGTCTTGAACTCTCCAAGCATCATTCTCGCCATATCGATAAGCGTCCTGTTCTTCCTCTCTACCACACTGTTTTGCTGTGGTGTGTAAGGAGCGGAGAACTCGTGCTTGATGCCTTCCTCCTCAAGAAATTCTTCAACTTGCAAATTCTTGAACTCGGACCCATTATCGCTCCTTATCTTCTTCACCTTTAGCTCAAATTAATTTTGAGCCCTCCTTAGAAAGCGCTTTAGGGTCCCTTAGGTTTCTGATTTGTCCAGCTGTTGGGGCGAAGGCGAAGACGCCACCCTTCGCTCGATGCCTTCGCCGACCTCGCTGCACCAACGGAGACAAGACGACTGGCAGACTTACCCTTCGTCCCACACGTCGCCGGGCAAAGACCTGTGACGAGGTCGTCTCATCTTGCGGCCTCGTCCAACATGAAGGCCCACGTGTGATCCGGCCCATTGTAACAGGCCCTGCGTGGCCGCTGCGCATTACGGGCCTAATTTGTAAAGGTCTCCCTGTAATTACGGTCTATAACCCTGCTTTATGGGAATATTCCGGGGATAACCTAGGCGCCTGAGGGCACATGTGTCCTTAACACTGGACGTTGGGCACTCAGATACCTATAAATACCCCCGCACAATGCCCTTGAGAGGCTAGACTAACAGAGATATTGCCGTCTCGAGCAAAAACCCTGTTTACGTTGCTTCACTCCCCCGTTGGATCAACTTGCCCAGAAGAGCAAGTTCCAACATTTGGCGCCCACCGTGGGACGCACGGTGTGGCAGAACCACCCGAATTATTCCAGCTTAAGTGCCTAAGTCACGCCTCAGGGGCCGTAACACACTTAAATCGGAATAACCCGTCAGTTCTTCAGATCTAGTCTGATAGAGCCACTTAACCAGGATCAAATTCCACAAGCTCACTCGAAGGTGAGTCACAGAAGAAATACAATAAAACAGGAAACCTCAAATTAAGTGCGGAATTATTACATAAATCGGAGTTTTTGAGTAGCAAATAAAGTTCACAAAATAAGGTGCAGCGGATAATCGATGTCGTCGGTATCGAGGAATTGAGCAAGGCCTAGCCCACTATTCCTCGTGCTCCTCTCCTGCCGGAGCAACATCCCACTCGACCGTCCAACCCGGTGGCAGGGTGGTAGGCCAAGTCACACCATCAACCATTTCCTGAATGGTACCTGCAAAAATTGTGCCACAAGCAAGGCTTAGTATACTAATACTCAGCTAGACTTAACCGGTGTGAGGAGTCTACTCCTCTACCTCTAGACTATGCAGTTGTTTGGCTGAGGGGTTTGGTTGGCCAAAAGCACTAGCTGTTTCTAAAATCAATTTTTAGCCTTTCAAATTCTATCATCCTTAACTTAGCTAGATTTGCTCCTTCTAAGCATACATGGTAACAATCAATTAGTTCAATCAACAAGTTATCTCATGTAACCACATTTCACTTCTTACTCGATGCAGTACAAGGAATCAAGCAGTCTCATTAGCTGCGAGAAGCAGACGATTTGAATCGAGTTTTAACCTTGCAAGGTAAACCTAAACACACGGCATGTCAGGGTACTCCGACCCCACACATGACAACCGTCCCCATCGATTCCCCGTTCACGTCCAGGCCTCACCGCCTTGGCATACAATGCTCCACTAACCCCGGCTGCCGCCGTGCAGTGACCGCACTTGTACCCACCATAGCTAGCATGGGAGACCCAGTCTCAGGTCGCATGAGGGATAAAGTCCGCGCCCGGCTTCACTCAGGTACTAGGTTTACCGGTTACCATTTTTCCCGGCATGTGCTTAGTACGTTCAAAAGCTTGACTCAGGTATCCACACATTAATCCTTAATTCATTTTTTCCCGTCTCATGGACAAGGCATCCTCCCTGGATCCAAATCCATAGACCAACATAAATTCCGTTATCAAGATGAATACAATCAATTCCTGACCTCGCGCGAGTGCTAGAAAAATCACTCGACTTCTATCGAGATCCTGATTAGCAAGCAGCTACTCGACCTAGCATACTAGTACTCATCTCAAAAAGGAATCCTAAGTTCATGCAACTAGAGGTTTCAAGCAACTCCTACACTTAAGTGCACATTGCAATCCTACAAGCATTAAGTGTAGTAAAATAGCATAATTAACAGGTTATGCATAAAACCGGGGCTTGCCTTCAATTGCTGGGGCTGCGGGGAGATCCTCGATAGCAGCCTCTGAAGCCTGCTCCTAGTCCTCCTCTTGGACAGATCCTTGCTCGGGGATGAGCATGTACTCTCCGTCGGCAAGATTACAATCTAATGAATGCAATGCGTAAGATATATGCATGATATGATATGTGCTCTTAGAAATTACAACTTTGGAGGTGTATGATCTACTTGAGTTAAACAAGTTAACTTTACTTATGTAAGACCCTTTAGGGGTATACTTTGGTAAATTGGGTTAAACTTAGCTAAGGTAAGTAGTAGATTAAATTTTTGGGGTTCCACTGAATTCCTTTTAAGTCTTAGGGAGAATTGATAAGTTCTCAAGTTAGACTTATTGGGGTGAGGTTTATTTCTTCTTCCCTTTTCTTTTATTCTCTTAAAGGTTTTGGAGTAGGTTTGAACTACAAGTTGCTTTTATAAAGTTCTAAAAATTCTGCAAAAATTACAGTGGCTTGCTACTGGTGTATGTTTCCCTGTCTCAAAATTTGGGGATCAGAAAGTGAGTAGTTTTCTCTGGACAAAAATACCAAATTTTAGGGCAGAAGGGGTACTTTGAACTACAACTATTATTTAACAGTGGGTAATTTTCCAAAACTCATTTTTGCTGGCTTTTAGGTGTTATAACATGACTTGATACAAATTTCTAGTCATTAATACCTTTTAATTAATTTTCTATGGTTTTCTCAAGTTCTTAGCCAAATGGGTGCTTTCTACTACCACTATATTTGAAAAACATCAAACAACAGAGTTCTTATTTTTCATGGTTATTATTTTGTGCAAGAGCAATCATTCTGAAGTTTGGCATCTTTTTGCTTAAGGGAAGGGGTGGTATGCATTATTTGAATCAAGTGGCCTTTCTTTTAAATTATTAGCAATAGGTATGAGTTTGCTTTTTTTCAGGGGTTTGCATTTTTCTCTGGTAGTTTATCTCATTATGGACTTAGCTAATTTTTGGTTGCCCATTATCACATTATTTGGGGTTGTTCATGATTTAGTTGGGAAATGCCTTATTATCACTTTGTATTCATTTTCCTTACTTAAAAAGTTGGGCTGAGGTGCTCTATATTTTTGTAGTGGGGTTCTGGTGGTTGTAAGTCCACTGGATTTTTATTAAGCATTTTGGTTATAGTTTTGCCTTTCTAATAATTGATTTTCAGTTTATATAAGGCTAAATAAATCATTTTAATTCAAAACTGGTCCAAATTAATAGGCTCTGTATTTTTCCTAGGTTCTCTGTTACATAAGTAAATTGGGAAAAATAATCTTAATCACTGTTCATTAATTTCTAATGTCCTTCTGATTTTCTCCAAGTTTTGGGCAAAATAGCTTTAAATGAATAACTACATCATAATTTCTAATGCTGGGGTTCCCATTATTTTTAAACAGTGGCTAAATGAGGTTTAAACATCTACAAATTTTCTTAAGTTCAGCACAGAAGAAAAACTAATTTTCCTTAATTAAACAAGGTTTGGTGGGTTTCTGTTTTTAATTTTAAACTCTAAAATTTAGAACAGAAAGCATAGGGTTTATCATTTTTAAATGATAGTTCATAATATTCAGGAGCTAGCAAAATTGGTTTGACAACTTTTTATTAAGATTTCATCAAGTTATGGATTTTCTAAGTTCTCTGGTCATTTAAAAAAGAATAACAGAATTGGTTTAAATGGAAATCCACTTTGCACTGGGGTCCCTGGCGGGTTTTTAAGTTTTCTTCGCGGATCAGTCCTTAAGCTACTATTCACATGAGTCACTGACGTTACAGAAAACCCCTCGGGTTCTACAAATCCTAACCCGAGGTCCTTCTTCTACCTCAAACAGTAACCGCGGCGGAAGAAAGGGCGGAGGGGCTTACCGGCGGCGAGATTGCTCCGGTGAAGTGGTCGAGGACGAAGGGGAGGTCGCGGGGATCACAACGGTGTGCGGGACGCCGTCGGAGATGGCCGGAGTCGGTCGGTCCACGCGCGCAGGCGGGTAATGCTCGTCGGCGGCGAGGGGACTGGCCTGGTCACGGCGAGATAGTTCAATCAAATAGGTCAGGGAGGTCCACGGGATGCCAGAGAAGACATGAGCGCAAGGAATTGGGCGGGGACTCACTGGATAGCTCGGTCCACGCGCGGCGGCGGAAGACCGAAGTCCGGTGAGGTCGATCTCGGGCCTCCGGTGAAGTCTGGCCGGGTCCGAGGGCTTGGCAAGCTTCACGGGCTACTGGCGGAGCTAGCCGAAGCACTGGCTCGACTTGAGGGTGGCTGGAGTGGGCTGGCCACGGTGGCTGGAGCTCTGGCGGCAATGGCGGGCGGAATTGAGCTCGCCGGAGCTAAGGAAAGGTGGCTGGCCGGTGTGGGTGAGTGCGGGGCGAAGTGAGGTGCGCCCGGGGAGGCTTTATAGGCGTGGGCGGGCACGGCCGAGGGCGTGGGCGCGCGACGGACTTGACCGGACGCCGGAGTGAGCGCGCGCGCGGGTTGGGCGAGCTCTGGCGTGCCGACCAGGGTCGAACACGTGTGCCCGTGCGTTCTGCCCAAGTTATGGCGCGTGTGGTCACTCATCCGAGCCTGCTCTCGCCTTGGTCAGTGCACAAAACCTCTTCTCCTCCCTACAAGCTACCATTCTTGTGTGGGGGTCATAGGATTTTGCCTACTGGTTGCAGAGATATGGAGCCAGGAAATCTGGTCTGTCTCCCTGCCCAAACCCGAGGCAAATCCAAGGTTTTGTCGTGTCTAGGGCTCGCGTCCCAATGCCATCTTCTGGCACACAACAGAGGGGTTAGTTAGACACAATTTTGTCAATGGGGCCATTAGGATTCGAGTTAGGGATCAAGGTGAACATCCCTGATCTTTGGCTCAAGGTCTGAATTTCAGAATTCTGAAATTCAGAAATCCCATTAAGTCCCCACATGAGAAGCTTGATTTGGGGTTTTATTTGAGTTATTTTGGGTAAGTTTTCTCAACATTTCTTGTTGCCCATTAAATATACTTCAATTTTTATAATTGGCCCAATTCATAATTTTAAACTTTTCATCCCCTTGTTCTTATTTTCTTGAATTTAGCTCATAGGGCTCACTTAGGGTTCTTAATTAGGGTTGCACATTCTTATCTTTTAAAAGTATCAATTGTTTGATCATGATACTTTTTAAGCATGTACTTGGTGAATTCTTTATTACTTAAGTTATTTTGATGCTCATGCTTACTTAGGCTCACATAAAATAATGATTCTTGGTTTGGCATTTGAGAGAAACCCTAGGTGACACTGGGGTGTCACAGCCTTCCCCCCTTAAAGGAATCTCAGCCCGAGATTCGGGCCAGAGTCCTCCCGGGGTGAAGCGAAGGGTGAGACTTATAGGAAATGGGTGATTATTGTTATTATCAGGGTAAAACTGCTCTTCGAATGTCATTCTCTTTGCAACTTCAGAAGGAAGTCCTTTTAGGTTTTACTTCATAGCTTCTTCATTCTGAATTAAGATCATATTTTTGAAAATTAGATTCGAAGGGCAGGAGGAGGGGTTGGGGTGATTACGTACCAGCTTCCTTAGGTAGGCAATCGGGGAAGTTGGATCTCAGGAATTCCTCGGTTTCCCAAGTAGCTTCCTCCTCTGAGTGATTACTCCACTGGACCTTGAACATCTTGACCGATTTAGCCCGAGTTGATCTTTCTTTGAAATCCAGAATCTTGGAGGGGTACTCTTGGTACGATAGATCTGGCTCTATCTCCAATTCTGGCTCTGCTAAGATCTCGGTCGGCAATCGAACACACTTTTTCAGCTGAGATACATGGAAAACACTGTGAATGGCAGACATCTTGGAAGGTAACTTCAGCTTGTATGCCACGGGTCCACATGCTTCTATGATCTCATAAGGTCCAATGTAACGAGGGGCTAGCTTGCCTTTGATCCCAAACCTCTGCACTCCCTTGGTGGGTGATACCTTGAGGTATACAAAACTTCCCACCTCGAACTGGAGAGGTTTCCTTCTTTTATCATGATAGCTCTTCTGCCTGGCTTGAGCAGCTTCTAGATTCTTCCTGATTAGCTTAACCTTCCTTTCGGCTTCCGTCACTAAATCAGGTCCAAAAACTTCTCTTTCACCAGGTTGAGACCAATTGAGTGGTGTCCTGCACCTTCTTCCATAGAGAGCTTCAAAAGGTGTCATCTTTAGGCTGGATTGATAACTATTGTTATAAGCAAACTCTGCCAAGGAGAGGTGCTTATCCCAGTTCTTGCCACAATCGATCGCACAAGCTCTCAGCATATCCTCCAGGATTTGGTTTACCCTTTTCGTCTGACCATCAGTCTGTGGGTGTTAAGCTGAACTCCTGATTAGCTTGGTTCCCAAAGACTCTTGCAATTGTTCCCAAAATCTGGCAACAAATTGGGCTCCTCGGTCAGAAACAATGGTCCGAGGTAATCCGTGCAAACACACGATTCGGTCAATATACAATTCTGCATACTTCCGAGCCTTATCAGTGGTGTGCACAGGAAGAAAATGTGCCACTTTCGTCAATCGGTCCACAATAACCCAAATTGAATCATGATGACGAGAGGTGTTGGGCAGACCCACAATGAAATCCATGTTGATGTCATCCCACTTCCACGAAGGTACGGACAGTGGTTGCAAAGCTCCAGCTGACTTCAAGTGGCTTGCCTTTATCCTCTGACAGGTGTCACATTCTGATACATACTGGGCTATCTCCCTCTTCATTCTGGTCCACCAGTACAAAGGCTTTAGATCATGGTACATCTTGGTGCTTCCCGGATGCATAGAGAATTTGGAGAGATGAGCCTCATCCAAAATTTTCCTCTTGAGGTCCTGGTCTTTAGGAATCACCAATCTGCTTTTGAACCATAGCACACCTTTTTCATCCTGGCGGAAACAATTATACTTCTCAACCTTCTGATGGAGATTCTTCTTGATAATCTGCACTCCCTTGTCACTGAGCTGGGCCATGATAATCTGGTCTTGCAAAGCTGGCTCAACAGAAATGTGAGACAAAGAACCAGAAGGAATCACTTCAATTTGCATCTTGCTCAACTCATCACACAAGGTGTTAATGCGAGAATCCATCAGAATACAATTGCATTGCAACTTCCGACTCAAGGCATCTGCTACCACATTAGCTTTTCCCGGGTGATAATGTACCTCCAGGTCATAATCCTTGATCAGCTCTAGCCATCTTCTCTGCCTCATGTTGAGATTAGCCTGAGTAAAAATGTACTTAAGGCTCTTATGATCAGTGAAGATGTTGCAGTGGGTTCCCATTAGATAGTGCCTCCACATCTTCAATGCATGAACCACTGCTGCTAACTCGAGGTCATGAGTGGGATAATTTTGCTCATGAGGCCTGAGTGCTCTTGAGGCATAAGCAATGACTCGGTTGTCTTGCATCAAGACACAACCTAGCCCGGTGCCCGAGGCATCACAATATACATCAAAAGGCTTGCTGCTGTCGGGTTGCGCCAATACTGGTGCTGTGGTCAGATGCTGCCTTAATGCATGGAAGGCATCTTCGCACTTCTGACTCCAGACAAACTTGACTTCTTTCTTCAGCAACTCAGTGATAGGCTTCGCAATTCGAGAGAAGTCCGGAATAAATCTTCGGTAATAACCAGCTAATCCCAGAAAACTCCGAATCTGGCGAACAGTTGTTGGTGGCCTCCAGTTCATCACTTCTTGCACTTTATCAGGATCAACAGCTATTCCAGCCTGAGAGATAGTGTGACCCAAGAACTTGATTTCCTTTAGCCAAAAATCACACTTGGATAACTTGGCATAAAGGTGGTGCTCTCGCAGACGTTGAAGCACTACATGCAAATGCCCGGCATGTTCTTCTTCGTTCTTTGAGTACACCAAAATATCATCGATGAAAACCACCACGAACTTGTCCAATTCCGGCATAAAAACAGAATTCATCAGATACATGAAATATGCTGGCGCATTTGTCAGCCCGAATGACATCACCAAAAATTCATATAGCCCATATCTGGTTGAGAATGCCGTCTTCGGAATATCACTTGCTCGTATCTTGATTTGATGGTAGCCAGAGCGAAGGTCTATCTTGGAAAACACCTTGGCCCCGACCAACTGGTCAAAGAGAACATCAATACGAGGCAAAGGATACTTGTTCTTGATAGTTACCACATTAAGAGGGCGGTAATCTATGCACAGCCTCAAGCTTTCATCCTTCTTCTTCACAAACAGTGCTGGACATCCCAAGGTGAAGTGCTTGGGCGAATAAAACCCTTATCCAGCAATTCTTGCAACTGCTTCTTCAACTCTGCCAACTCAGCGGGTGGCATTCGGTAGGGCCTCTTAGAAATTGGGGCCGTTCCCGGTTGCAACTCGATGGCGAATTCAATATCCCGGTCCGGTGGCATTCCTGGCAATTCATCAGGAAAGACGCTTGCATACTCACAGACCACTGGGATCTTCTTCAGGGGTAACTCCATCATAGAGAAAGCACATGACTGAGAAGAACCCTGACTAGGCAGAATTAAAGTGAAATTTCCGCAGAACGGAGAATTAACCTCCACGGTATGACTGCTACATCGAGCACAACTTGGTGCAAGGTCATCCAATTTGCCCCTAGAATAATGTCCACATTTTCCAATCCCAACACAAGAAGAGTGGTTTTGATAATGTGGCTTCCCAGTTGAATAGGCACACTTTGGTTTAATTGATTAGTTGCAATTTTACCCCCAGGTGTGACTATCATGAATGACCCCTTTGAGTGAGAGAATGGCAGTTTGCATTTAGCACTGAACTTTTGGCTAATGAAACTATGAGATGCACCAGAATCAAACATAATTAAAGCAGGTTGATTATAAACTGAAAAGGTACCGGTCATGATAGGAGCTCCTTCTGGTACTTCCTCCAGAGTAGTGAAGTTGAGCTTCCCTTGCCTGACTTGCACCTTCTGCTTTCTTCCCTTGTCTTGATTTGGTGCTGGCATCTGCTTCTGCTGGTTCCTGGGACAATTCTTGGCATAGTGGCCCACATTGCCACAAGTGAAACACTTGTTCCCATTGCCCTGGCGGAACTGCTGCTGCTGCTGAGGCTGATTGTTCCTTGGGGCGGGAGCTGGGTAGCGGTTGGGTGCCGGCTGCTGCTGCTGCTGAGGTGGCCTGATCACCCATCTGCCTGCCTGCTGCTGAAAACCCCTGCTCTGGTTGTGAGAAACAATCCGGAACCTCTGAGCCTGAGCGGATGGTGCTGCCATTGGTGCCTTTCTCTTCTTCTCTGCCCGGTGAGCAACAATGCAATCCTCCTGGGAGATGGCCATGTTGACCAACTCATTGAAGCTATCAGCCCGGACAGTGTTGAGTCGTTCCCGCAGCTTGGTATTGAGACCCCTGCGGAAGCGATCCCTCTTCTTTTCATCAGAATCAGCATGATACCCTGCATACTGGCATAAGTCGTTGAAGGCTTGCGCATACTGCAGTACCGTGCGGGTTCCTTGATTAAGGGCCAGAAATTCATTCAACTTTCGATCAAGAATGCCAGCTGGGATGTGGTGTCCTCTGAAGGCAGTCTTGAATTCCTCCCAAGATACTTCACGATCAGCGGGGAGCATAGCACGGAAGTGGTCCCACCAAGTCCGAGCAGGGCCGCGAAGCTGCTGTGCGGCGAAGCGAGCCTTGGCCTCATCAGGGCAGTCTCCCGTGAGGAGGGGAAACTTGGACTCGATGACGCGAAGCCACACGTCGGCGTCCAATGGATCCTCTGCCTTGGTGAACAAAGGCGGCTGCGTGCTCAGAAACTCCTGGTAAGTTGCCATAGCCGGAGGTCGCTGATGCTGGCCTCCACCATGCTGCTGTTGGTGGGGCTGGCGCTGCAAGAGCTGTCGCAGAATCTCATTCTGCTGGGCCATCAGCTCCTGCACTGTGGGAGCCGGAGGAGGTGGCGGGGGAACCTGCTCGTTATGCCCGCGACGCTGCCTAGCTGCCATCTGAAAACAGAGATTGCCGCCATTGTTATCCCAACTCACAGTTTCGAACGACAAGATATCATCTCATATGGAAGGAAAATGCCATAATCATAATATTAGGTTCGAAATGAAGATAACATGGTGACAAATATCCCACAGATTTCAAAGGTTCACAGGGTTACATCAATCAGGGGAAGGTACCCATAAGCCTAGTCCAAAATGTGATACTACTAAGCTCGCATAGGTTTCTATCCGCCTAAAAATGTCAAAGCAACTACTTAACCCTGAGCGGTGGAAGCGACACTGGATATGGGTGAAGGAGGCATCGCGGAGGTAGTCCCATTGGCACCAGGGGCTGGTCCTAGCTCCTCGGGAGCCTCTTCTCCCTCGCTTCCTGCTTCATTGGCCTCCATCTCCAGGTGGTGCATGTCCAAGTGGTCATTTGCTTCCTCGAGTTCCCTCTGCACATCGTGAAGCTGGTTCTCCAAGACATCAATAGTGTTGTCTCGGATCTCCACTTGCTGCTCCAGGGTGGTGATGCGCTGGCTCAGCCTCTCCACCTGCAGATCCTTCTCCACCAACTCTGTGGATAGGTCAACCACAAAATCTTCCCGACTGTCGAGAGTGAGCTTGGCAGTCTGAGCGGTGTTAGCAAGAAGTGTCATAGCATCACTCTGAAGGGCCTGAAGGCGGTACAGCGCACTCATGCACTGAACAGTGACCCTCCCAACCAAGTCAGGATACATTGCCCACACATCCTTCACATGGCTCACTCGGTTACACCACATGGGATCATCCTTCTTCTCAGCAGGGAAGAGTCCCAAGGGGTGCATCACCATCTCCAGGGGATGGTAGCCACAGAAAGTCGTCAGAGTCTTCATGGCTGCTGCCTCAACGGTGTCGTCCGTCCTGAGTCCAATCGTCTCAGAGTCAAGAGAACGCCAACCCGGCTGAAGGGGATGAGCCTCCAAAGTCAGCCAGACCCAACAACGAGGTACCCGATGCTCCTCATACAACTGCACCGTGTACAAAGGGGGCGTAGGGTAACCGGCGGAGTTAAGCACTTCCCACAAGATGGAAGGAAAGCCATCATGAGAAAGGAAGTCAGAACTGAAACAAGAGTCTCCTCCACTGGCGGGGGTGGGTGGATTCATCTGCGGAAGGGAATCAAAGGTAAAGATTATGGTGGAAGGAAAAAGAAAAAGAGAGCCCGGATGGTTTTAAAGGAAGGGGGTTAGCTCAAAATTTTAATCCCTCTTTACATTTTATAATGCATGCATGCTGGAAGAAACGTTGCCTCTCAAAAGAAAGTAGGGTGCCTTTTTAGGGCATCCTTAAAAATATAAGTACTGGCCCATAGGGCCTAATTAGGTAGCCACCTATATTCCCCTCTATGCCTAAGGCCTTTCGTCCTAGGTCTAGCGGTCTAGTCCTGACGATCTGTAGTAGTTTCTAGGCAAGTTTTAGAATTTTGAAATTGGTATTCATGGTTTATTGTCCTTCTCTGTGGTGGAATTTGCTCCGATACCAGCTATGGCAGAATCACCCGAATTATTCCAGCTTAAGTGCCTAAGTCACGCCTCAGGGGCCGTAACACACTTAAATCGGAATAACCCGTCAGTTCTTCAGATCTAGTCTGATAGAGCCACTTAACCAGGATCAAATTCCACAAGCTCACTCGAAGGTGAGTCACAGAAGAAATACAATAAAACAGAAAACCTCAAATTAAGTGCGGAATTATTACATAAATCGGAGTTTTTGAGTAGCAAATAAAGTTCATAAAATAAGGTGCAGCGGATAATCGATGTCGTCGGTATCGAGGAATTGAGCAAGGCCTAGCCCACTATTCCTCGTGTTCCTCTCCTGCCGGAGCAACATCCCACTCGACCGTCCAACCCGGTGGCAGGGTGGTAGGCCAAGTCACAGCATCAACCATTTCCTGAATGGTACCTGCAAAAATTGTGCCACAAGCAAGGCTGAGTATACTAATACTCAGCTAGACTTAACCGGTGTGAGGAGTCTACTCCTCTACCTCTAGACTATGCAGCTGTTTGGCTGAGGGGTTTGGTTGGCCAAAAGCACTAGCTGTTTCTAAAATCAATTTTTAGCCTTTCAAATTCTATCATCCTTAACTTAGCTAGATTTGCTCCTTCTAAGCATACATGGTAACAATCAATTAGTTCAATCAACAAGTTATCTCATGTAACCACATTTCACTTCTTACTCGATGCAGTACAAGGAATCAAGCAGTCTCATTAGCTGCGAGAAGCAGACGATTCGAATCGAGTTTTAACCTTGCAAGGTAAACCTAAACACACGGCATGTCAGGGTACTCCGACCCCACACATGACAACCGTCCCCATCGATTCCCCGTTCGCGTCCAGGCCTCACCACCTTGGCATACAATGCTCCACTGACCCCGGCTGCCGTCGTGCAGTGACCGCACTTGTACCCACCATAGCTAGCATGGGAGACCCAGTCTCAGGTCGCATGAGGGATAAAGTCCGCGCCCGGCTTCACTCAGGTACTAGGTTTACAGGTTACCATTTTTTTCGGCATGTGCTTAGTACGTTCAAAAGCTTGACTCAGGTATCCACACATTAATCCTTAATTCATTTTTTCTCGTCTCATGGACAAGGCATCCTCCCTGGATCCAAATCCATAGACCAACATAAATTCCGTTATCAAGATGAATACAATCAATTCCTGACCTCGCGCGAGTGCTAGAAAAATCACTCGACTTCTACCGAGATCCTGATTAGCAAGCAGCTACTCGACCTAGCATACTAGTACTCATCTCAAAAAGGAATCCTAAGTTCATGCAACTAGAGGTTTCAAGCAACTCCTACACTTAAGTGCACATTGCAATCCTACAAGCATTAAGTGTAGTAAAATAGCATAATTAACAGGTTATGCATAAAACCGGGGCTTGCCTTCAATTGCTGGGGCTGCGGGGAGATCCTCGATAGCAGCCTCTGAAGCCTGCTCCTGGTCCTCCTCTTGGACAGATCCTTGCTCGGGGATGAGCATGTACTCTCCGTCGGCAAGATTACAATCTAATGAATGCAATGCGTAAGATATATGCATGATATGATATGTGCTCTTAGAAATTACAACTTTGGAGGTGTATGATCTACTTGAGTTAAACAAGTTAACTTTACTTATGTAAGACCCTTTAGGGGTATACTTTGGTAAATTGGGTTAAACTTAGCTAAGGTAAGTAGTAGATTAAATTTTTGGGGTTCCACTGAATTCCTTTTAAGTCTTAGGGAGAATTGATAAGTTCTCAAGTTAGACTTATTGGGGTGAGGTTTATTTCTTCTTCCCTTTTCTTTTATTCTCTTAAAGGTTTTGGAGTAGGTTTGAACTACAAGTTGCTTTTATAAAATTCTAAAAATTCTGCAAAACTTACAGTGGCTTGCTACTGGTGTATGTTTCCCTGTCTCAAAATTTGGGGATCCGAAAGTGAGTAGTTTTCTCTGGACAAAAATACCAAATTTTAGGGCAGAAGGGGTACTTTGAACTACAACTATTATTTAACAGTGGGTAATTTTCCAAAACTCATTTTTGCTGGCTTTTAGGTGTTATAACATGACTTGATACAAATTTCTAGTCATTAATACCTTTTAATTAATTTTCTATGGTTTTCTCAAGTTCTTAGCCAAATGGGTGCTTTCTACTACCACTATATTTGAAAAACATCAAACAACAGAGTTCTTATTTTTCTTGGTTATTATTTTGTGCAAGAGCAATCATTCTGAAGTTTGGCATCTTTTTGCTTAAGGGAAGGGGTGGTATGCATTATTTGAATCAAGTGGCCTTTTTTTAAATTATTAGCAATAGGTATGAGTTTGCTTCTTTTTCAGGGGTTTGCATTTTTCTCTGGTAGTTTATCTCATTATGGACTTAGCTAATTTTTGGTTGCCCATTATCACATTATTTGGGGTTGTTCATGATTTAGTTGGGAAATGCCTTATTATCACTTTGTATTCATTTTCCTTACTTAAAAAGTTGGGCTGAGGTGCTCTATATTTTTGTAGTGGGGTTCTGGTGGTTGTAAGTCCACTGGATTTTTATTAAGCATTTTGGTTATAGTTTTGCCTTTCTAATAATTGATTTTCAGTTTATATAAGGCTAAATAAATCATTTTAATTCAAAACTGGTCCAAATTAATAGGCTCTGTATTTTTCCTAGGTTCTCTGTTACATAAGTAAATTGGGAAAAATAATCTTAATCACTGTTCATTAATTTCTAATGTCCTTCTGATTTTCTCCAAGTTTTGGGCAAAATAGCTTTAAATGAATAACTACATCATAATTTCTAATGCTGGGGTTCCCATTATTTTTAAACAGTGGCTAAATGAGGTTTAAACATCTACAAATTTTCTTAAGTTCAGCACAGAAGAAAAACTAATTTTCCTTAATTAAACAAGGTTTGGTGGGTTTCTGTTTTTAATTTTAAACTCTAAAATTTAGAACAGAAAGCATAGGGTTTATCATTTTTAAATGATAGTTCATAATATTCAGGAGCTAGCAAAATTGGTTTGACAACTTTTTATTAAGATTTCATCAAGTTATGGATTTTCTAAGTTCTCTGGTCATTTAAAAAAGAATAACAGAATTGGTTTAAATGGAAATCCACTTTGCACTGGGGTCCCTGGCGGGTTTTTAAGTTTTCTTCGCGGATCAGTCCTTAAGCTACTATTCACATGAGTCACTGACGTTACAGAAAACCCCTCGGGTTCTACAAATCCTAACCCGAGGTCCTTCTTCTACCTCAAACAGTAACCGCGGCGGAAGAAAGGGCGGAGGGGCTTACCGGCGGCGAGATTGCTCCGGTGAAGTGGTCGAGGACGAAGGGGAGGTCGCGGGGATCACAACGGTGTGCGGGACGCCGTCGGAGATGGCCGGAGTCGGTCGGTCCACGCGTGCAGGCGGGGATGCTCGTCGGTGGCGAGGGGACCGGCCTAGTCACGGCGAGATAGTTCAATCAAATAGGTAAGGGAGGTCCACGGGATGCCAGAGAAGACATGAGCGCAAGGAATTGGGCGGGGACTCACTGGATAGCTCGGTCCACGCGCGGCGGCGGAAGACCGAAGTCCGGTGAGGTCGATCTCGGGCCTCCGGTGAAGTCCGGCCGGGTCCGAGGGCTTGGCAAGCTTCACGGGCTACTGGCGGAGCTAGCCGAAGCACTGGCTCGACTTGAGGGTGGCTGGAGTGGGCTGGCCACGGTGGCCGGAGCTCTGGCGGCAATGGCGGGCGGAATTGAGCTCGCCGGAGCTAAGGAAAGGTGGCTGGCCGGTGAGGGTGAGTGCGGGGCGAAGTGAGGTGCGCCCGGGGAGGCTTTATAGGCGCGGGTGGGCACGACCGAGGGTGTGGGCGCGCGGCGGACTTGACCGGACGCCGGGGTGAGCGCGCGCGGGTTGGGCGAGCTCTGGCGTGCCGACCAGGGTCGAACACGTGTGCCCGTGCGTTCTGCCCAAGTTCTGCCACGTGTGGTCGCTCATCCGAGCCTGCTCTCGCCTTGGTCAGTGCACAAAACCTCTTCTCCTCCCTACAAACTACCATTCTTGTGTGGGGGTCATAGGATTTTGCCTACTGGTTGCAGAGATATGGAGCCAGGAAATCTGGTCTGTCTCCCTGCCCAAACCCGAGGCAAATCCAAGGTTTTGTCGTGTCTAGGGCTCGCGTCCCAATGCCATCTTCTAGCACACGACAGAGGGGTTAGTTAGACACAATTTTGTCAATGGGGCCATTAGGATTCGAGTTAGGGATCAAGGTGAACATCCCTGATCTTTGGCTCAAGGTCTGAATTTCAGAATTCTGAAATTCAGAAATCCCATTAAGTCCCCACATGAGAAGCTTGATTTGGGGTTTTATTTGAGTTATTTTGGGTAAGTTTTCTCAACATTTCTTGTTGCCCATTAAATATACTTCAATTTTTATAATTGGCCCAATTCATAATTTTAAACTTTTCATCCCCTTGTGCTTATTTTCTTGAATTTAGCTCATAGGGCTCACTTAGGGTTCTTAATTAGGGTTGCACATTCTTATCTTTTAAAAGTCTCAATTGTTTGATCATGATACTTTTTAAGCATGTACTTGGTGAATTCTTTATTACTTAAGTTATTTTGATGCTCATGCTTACTTAGGCTCACATAAAATAATGATTCTTGGTTTGGCATTTGAGAGAAACCCTAGGTGACACTGGGGTGTCACACACGACTTCGCCTAAACCCCGAAAAGTGCGTCTTCGGCGTTCGCCAGGGGAAAATATTGGGCTACCTGGTGTCACACCATGGAATCGAGGCCAACCCAACCAAAATTTAGGCCATCATCAACATGACGCCCCCGCAGTCAGCCAGAGACATCCAACACCTGACAGGCAGATTGGCCGCCCCCAACAGATTCATCTCCAAATCCGCAGAGCGAAGTCTCCCCTTCCTCAAAACTCTCCGTGGCGCAAAAGATTTCGCTTGGGGACCAGAGAAGGCGGCGTCCTTCGCCTCATTGAAACAGTACCTGTCGGAATTGGCGGTTCTTACAAGCCCCGACTCTTCGCTACCCCTGTTGCTCTATGTTGCGGCTTCGCCACATGCGGTCAGCGCGGCACTACTTCAAGAGCAGACAGTAGAGGGCATGATCAGGCAATGTCCAGTTTATTACGTCTCCGAAGTGCTCGCACCATCAAAATGTAATATGACGGAACTGGAAAAGATTGCCTATGCAGTTGTTATGGCTTCGCGCAAATTGCGCCACTATTTTGAAGCATTCAAGGTCCGGGTCACCTCAGATAGGGGACTCGGCGAATTGTTCAGAAACCCGGAGGCATCGGTCCGGATTGCCAAATGGCGGTCGAACTCTCCGGCTACCACATCACATTCGAGCCCAGAACAGCCATCAAGTCACAAGTTCTGGCAGACTTCATCATCGACTGGACTGGGCCAATAACACAGCCGGACCCGTCCGCAGAGAAGGTTTGGACAATCCATTGCGACGGCGCATGGTGCCACGCGGGGGCAGGCGCTGCTGCAGTCATTACCTCACCCACCGGGGTCAAGCACAGATACGCGGCACGCCTCAGCTTTGCTCTGGAATCTGACAGATGCACTAACAACATAGCAGAATACGAAGCTGTCATCCTCGGCCTCCGCAAACTAAGGGCCCTTGGTGTCACTACCTGCATTATCAGAACAGACTCCAAGGTAGTCGCCGGCCAAGTCGAGAAAGACTACGCAGCGAAGGACCCCGCACTTATGCAGTACCTCGCGGCTATCCGTAGTCTCGAGAGGCAATTCAAAGGTTTCACCTTGCAGCATGTGGACCGGGCCAAGAATGAGGAGGCTGACGCGTTGGCCAAAGCAGCCGCCCGAGGCGAGGCCCTGCCCTCCGATGTATTCTACCATGTCATTGGCACACCAGCCGTCCGCAGCCCAGGACTCCAAATAACCAATGACAGCGAGGGTCACCGCATAGTCAACCTTATCATGACCGAAGACTGGCGGGCACCAATAACCCTGTTCCTGCAGGGGTATTATCATCCAACCGAGATCAATGAGGCCAAGCGCCTCAAACATCGAAGCCGGAACTCGCACTAATTGAAGGATAGATTTACAAGAAGGGGGTCAGTCAACCCATGCTTAAATGTGTCACCGAGACCGAAGGCGTCCAAATTTTGCGCGAAGTCCACAGCGGAACTTGCGGCTCTCACGCAGGGCCCAGGGCACTAGCCGCAAAGGTAATCCGGCAAGGTTTCTACTGGTCCGCTATGATCTGCGCTGCAAATCGGGTCACAAGGTCCTGCGAAGCCTGCCAGAAAATTTTCTCCACGATCAGGAAGCCCTTCGCAGTTCACGAAGCTAATCGCCCACACATGGCCTCTTCAGCGCTGGGGCCTCGACATCGTTGGGCCCCTACCCACAGCCCAGGGGAACTTCAAGTTCACCTTCGTCGCTGTCGAATACTTTACCAAATGGATTGAGGCGAGGGCTGTATCCACAATAACATCGAAGACTGCCCAGAAATTCTTCTGGCAAAACATTGTTTGCCGCTTCGGAGTACCGTCCGAACTCACAGTTGACAATGGCAAGCAATTTGACAGCCAAGACTTCAAGGATTTCTGCTTCTCCATTGGCACCAAGCATGCCTTCGCCTCAGTATACCACCCGCAGTCCAACGGAGTTGTGGAACGCGCAAATGGAAAAAATTTCACAGCTGTCAAGAAGATGCTGCTCGACGATAAAAAGGGCAAGTGGGTCGAGTTGTTACCTGAAGCAGTCTGGGCATTAAACACGACTGAGTGCAGGGCGACTGGGTTCACCCCTTTCCGCCTTCTATATGGATCGGAGGCTATGACCCCGCAAGAAATAAAACATGGGTCCCCACGGACAGTCCCGTCAGCTGTCCCCGACGTGGACGAGCCCACTTCGAAGGACCTCATCGATGGAGACCGCGTCTTCGCCCTACAGGCTCTAAACAAATACCAGGCCCAGACAAAAGCATGGCGTGACCACACAGTCATCCCGAGGGAATTCAGCGAAGGAGACCTCGTACTCGTCCGGACAGCTCGAACAGAGTCCAGGGGCAAGCTGGAGCCCAAGTGGGAGGGTGAAAGGGAAATGTGCCCTTGGGCCATTTCTAAGTGTTTTGGTGATTTAGTGTCCAACACAAGTGCCTAAGTGTTAAATGGTGGACAAAGTACAAATCAAGTATAAAGGTATGTTTCTCAGACTTAGTACATTGTTTTAGAGACTAATGTATTGTGTCTAAGTGCTGGAAACAGGAAAAATCAAGTTGAAATTAAGGATGGCTTTGTTCAGCCAAAGTCAGCTCTGTCTGGGTGCACCGGACAGTGTCCGGTGGTGCACCGGACAGTGTCCGGTGCGCCAGGCTGGCTCAGGCGAACTTGCTGCTCTCGGGAAGTGATTAACGGCGTACGACTATAATTCACCGGACTGTCCGGTGTGCACCGGACTATGCGGTGAGCCAATGGTCGGCCGCGCGATCCGCGCGAGACACGTGGCCGAGCCAATGGTCAGAAGGGGGCACCGGACTGTCCGGTGCGCCAACGGCTCCAAAGCGCCAACGGTCGGCTTCGCCAAAGAAGGAAAGAAATCCGCACCGGACAGTGTCCGGTGCGCTAGGCGACAGAAGGCAAGAATTGCCTTCCTGGAATGCACTCAACGGCTCCTAGCTGCCTTGGGGCTATAAAAGGGACCCCTAGGCGCATGGAGGAGGACACCAAGCATTCTCTAAGCATTCCTAAGCACCAAGACTTCGATTCCGCGCATTTGATTCTTTGTGATAGCAACTAGAGATCTATTTGAGTTGTGAACTCATCGGGTTGTGTTGTGAGCTCTTGTTGCGACTTGTGTGCGTGTTGGTACTCGGATTTTGTGTCTTGTGTGCGTTGCTCATCCCTCCCTTACTCCGTGCTTCTTTGTAAACATCAAAGTGTAAGGGCGAGAGGCTCCAAGTTGTGGAGATTCCTCGCAAACGGGATATAGTAAAGCAAAGCAAAACACCGTGGTATTCAAGTGAGTCTTTGGACTACTTGAGAGGGGTTGATTGCAACCCTCGTCCGTTGGAACGCCACAACGTGGAGTAGGCAAGTCTTGAACTTGGCCGAACCATGGGATAAACCACTGTGTCTATATGTGATTGATCTTCTTGTGGTTATCACGTCTTGCAAAGACTCTTATCTAGCCACTTGGATTTATTGTGCTAACTCCTAACCAAGTTTTGTGGCATTGAAGTTTAAGTTTTACAGGATCACCTATTCACCCCCCCTCTAGGTGCTCTCAATTGGTATCAGAGCCGTTCTCTTCAAGAAAGGGACTAACCGCCCGAAGTGATGGATCCTAGGGGCAAGGGGATGGTGGTCAATGATAAGGAGAAGGAGTCCTTTGTCAATGATCCAAAGGAGGTCAAGCCTATTGACTCGGGCTTGAGCCACAAAAGAAAAGATGGGAGGAAGAAGAAAACAAGGCGCATCAAGGAGATAGTCTACTACGACAGCGACGAATCCTCTTCTTCCCAAAAGGACGACGACAACGACTATGAGAAAAAGAAGACTGTTAATTCAAACTTTTCTTTTGATTATTCTCGTATTCCTCAAAGTACCAATGCTCATTTACTCTCCATTCCACTTGGTAAACCTCCTCATTTTGATGGAGAGGACTACGGATTTTAGAGTCACAAAATGCGTAGTCACTTGTTCTCTCTCCATCCTAGTATATGGGAGATAGTAGAGAGTGGAATGAAATTTGATAGCTCGGATAGTCCTTTGTTTATCAATGAACAGATTCATAAAAATGCATAAGCTACTACTGTGTTGTTAGCCTCATTGTGCAGGGACAAGTATCATAAGGTGAGCGGCTTGGACAATGCCAAGCAGATCTGGGACACCCTCAAGATCTCACATGAGGGGAACGACGTCACCATGCTCACCAAGATGGAGTTAGTGGAAGGTGAACTCGGGAGATTCGTGATGATAAGAGGGGAGGAGCCAACCCAGACGTACAACAGGCTAAAGACCCTCGTCAACAAGATAAGGAGCTATGGAAGCATGCGATGGACGGACCACGACGTCGTCCGCCTAATGCTAAGGTCCTTTACTGTACTTGATCCACATCTGGTAAACAATATTCGTGAAAATCCTAGGTACACCAAGATGTCGCTCGAAGAAATTCTTGGGAAATTTGTAAGCGGGCGGATGATGATCAAGGAGGCGAGATACGTGGATGATGCATTGAATGGCCCAATTCACGAGCCTCAAACTGTTGCTCTTAAAGCGACAAGGAGCAAGGAGGCACTACCTAGCAAGGTGGCGCAAGTTGAGGCGGCCGGGCTTAATGAGGAAGAAATGGCCCTTATCATCAAGCGGTTCAAGACGACGCTAAAGGGTCGCAAGGAGCACCCCAACAAGAACAAGACGAAAGGGAAGCGCTCCTGCTTCAAATGTGGTAAGATTGGTCATTTTATAGCTAATTGTCCCGATAATGATAGTGACCAGGAAAAGAAGAGTGGAAAGTGGGAAAAGAAGAAGAACTACAAGAAGGCGAAGGGCGAGGCACATCTTGGAAAGGAGTGGGATTCGGATTGCTCCTCGTCCGACTCCGACAACGAAGGACTCGCCGCCACCGCCTTCAACAAGTCATCCCTCTTCCCCAACGAGCATCACACATGCCTCATGGCAAAGGAGAAGAAGGTATGTACTCGAAACAATACTACTTATGCTTCTTCTAGCGAGGATGAGTCCAGTGATGATGATGAAATAGACTATTCATGCTTATTCAAGGGCTTAGATTGAAGTAAGATTGATAAGATTAATGAGTTGATTGATGCTTTGAATGATAAGAATAGATTACTAGAAAAACAAGAGGACCTTTTATATGAAGAGCATGAATAATTTGTTAGTGCACAAAATTCTCTTGCTCTAGAAGTTAAAAGGAATGAAATGATTTCTTGTGAACTATCTACTTGTCATGAAACCATTTCTACTTTAAAAGGTGTTATTGATGATTTAAATGCTAAACTAGAAGTAGCAAATAAATCTAACTCTTGTGTAGAACATGTTATGATTTGCAATAGGTGCAAAGATTTTAATGTTGATGCTTGTAGTGAACACCTAGTTTGCATTTCTAAATTAAATGATGAAGTGGCTAGTCTTAATGCCCAACTTAAGACTAGCAAGAGTGAATTTGACAAGCTAAAATTTGCAAGGGATGCCTACACGATTGGTAGACACCCCTCAATTAAGGATGGTCTTGGCTTCAAGAGGGAAGTCAAGAACTTAACAAGCCATAAGGCTTCCATCTCCGCCAAGGAGAAAGGGAAGGCCCCTATGGCTAGTAGTGCTCAAAAGAACCATGCCTTCATGTATCATGATAGGAGACATTCTAGAAATGCTTATAAAAGTTATGATGCTTTTGATTCTCATGCCATGGTTGCTTCTAGTTCTTCTATTATGCATGAAAGAAATTTTGCTAGGAGAAATGTTATTAATCACATGCCTAGAAGAAATGTTGTTCATGTGCCTAGGAAAACAAATAGTGAACCTTCTACAATTTATCATGCTTTAAATGCTTCCTTTGCTATTTGTAGAAAGGATAGAAAGATAGTTGCTAGAAAATTAGGGGCAAAATGCAAGGGAGATAAAACTTGCATTTGGGTCCCTAAGGCTATTTGTACTAACCTTGTAGGACCCAACATGAGTTGGGTACCTAAGACCCAAGCCTAAATTTGCCTTGCAGGTTTATGCATCCGGGGGCTCTAGCTGGATTATCGACAGCGGATGCACAAACCACATGACGGGGGAAAAGAGGATGTTCTCTTCCTACGTCAAGAACAAGGATCCCCAAAATTCAATCATATTCGGTGATGGGAACCAAGGCAAGGTTAAAGGCTTAGGCAAGATTGCAATCTCAAATGAGCACTCTATTTCTAATGTATTCTTAGTTGAGTCGCTTGGATATAATTTGTTATCCGTAAGTCAATTATGTAATATGGGATATAATTGTCTATTCACAAATGTAGATGTGTCTGTCTTTAGAAGAAGTGATGGTTCATTAGCTTGTAAGGGTGTATTAGACGGCAAACTCTATTTAGTTGATTTTGCAAAAGAGGAGGCCGGTCTAGATGCATGCTTAATTGCTAAGACTGGCATGGGCTGGCTATGGCATCACCGCTTAGCACATGTGGGGATGAAGAACCTTCACAAGCTTCTAAAGGGAGATCACGTGATAGGTCTAACTAATGTTACTTTCGAAAAAGATAGACCTTGTGCAGCTTGTCAAGCAGGGAAACAGGTGGGAAGCTCTCATCATGCCAAAAATGTGATGACAACATCAAGACCCCTGGAGTTACTTCATATGGACCTCTTCGGACCCGTCGCCTATCTAAGCATAGGAGGAAGTAAGTATGGTCTTGTTATAGTTGATGATTTTTCCCGCTTCACTTGGGTATTCTTTTTGCAGGATAAATCTGAAACCCAAGGGACCCTCAAGCGCTTCCTAAGGAGAGCTCAAAACGAGTTTGAGCTCAAGGTGAAGAAGATAAGGAGCGACAATGGGTCCGAGTTCAAGAACCTTCAAGTGGAGGAGTATCTTGAGGAGGAAGGAATCAAGCACGAGTTCTCCGCTCCCTACACACCACAGCAAAATGGTGTGGTAGAGAGGAAGAACAGGACGCTTATAGACATGGCGAGGACGATGCTTGAAGAATTCAAGACCCCCGAGCGCTTTTGGTCGGAAGCCGTGAACACGGCTTGCCACGCCATCAACCGGGTCTACCTTCATCGCCTCCTCAAGAAGACTTCGTATGAGCTACTAACCGGTAACAAACCCAATGTTTCATATTTCCGAGTTTTTGGGAGTAAATGCTACATTCTAGTGAAGAAGGGTAGGAATTCCAAATTTGCTCCCAAAGCGGTAGAAGGGTTTTTGTTAGGTTATGACTCAAATACAAAGGCGTATAGGGTCTTCAACAAATCATCGGGTTTGGCTGAAGTCTCTAGCGACGTTGTATTTGATGAGACTAATGGCTCTTCAAGAGAGCAAGTTGTTGATCTTGATGATGTAGATGAAGAAGACATTCCAACGGCCGCAATGCGCACCATGGCAATTAGAGATGTGAGGCCACAGGAACAAAATGAGCAAGATCAATCTTCTTCCTCAAAAATGGTGCATCCCCCAACTTAAGACGATGAACAGGTTCATCAAGAGGAGGCGTATGATCAAGGGGGAGCACAAGATGATCATGTAATGGAGGAAGAAGCACAACCGGCACCTCCAACTCAAGTCCGAGCAATGATTCAAAGGGATCATCCCGTCGACCAGATTTTGGGTGACATTAGCAAGGGAGTAACTACTCGGTCTCGATTAGTTAATTTTTGTGAGCATTACTCCTTTGTCTCTTCTATTGAGCCTTTCAGGGTAGAGGAGGCCTTGCTAGATCCAGACTGGGTGTTGGCCATGCAGGAGGAGCTCAACAACTTCAAGAGAAATGAAGTTTGGACACTGGTGCCTCGTCCCAAGCAAAATGTTGTGGGAACCAAGTGGGTGTTCCGTAACAAACAATACGAGCACGGGGTGGTGACAAGGAACAAGGCACGACTTGTGGCAAAAGGTTATGCCCAAGTCGCAGGTTTGGACTTTGAGGAGACTTTTGCTCTTGTGGTTAGGCTAGAATCCATTCGTATTTTGCTAGCATATGCCGCTCACCATTCTTGCAGGTTGTTCCAAATGGATGTGAAGAGCGCTTTCCTCAACGGGCCAATCAAGGAGGAGGTGTACATGGAGCAACCCCCTGGCTTCGAGGATGACCGGTACCCCGACCACGTATGTAAGCTCTCTAAGGCGCTCTATGGACTTAAGCAAGCCCCAAGAGCATGGTATGAATGCCTTAGAGACTTTTTAATTGCTAATGATTTCAAGGTTGGGAAAGCCGATCCAACTCTTTTTACTAAGACTTGTGATGGTGATCTTTTTGTGTGCCAAATTTATGTCGATGACATAATATTTGGTTATACTAACCAAAAGTCTTGTGAAGAGTTTAGTAGGGTGATGACTCAAAAATTTGAGATGTCGATGATGGGCGAGTTAAGCTATTTCCTTGGGTTCCAAGTGAAGCAACTCAAGGATGGGACCTTCATATCCCAAACAAAGTACACACAAGACTTGATCAAGCAGTTTGGGATGAAGGACGCCAAGCCCGCAAAGACTCCAATGGGAACCGACGGACACACCGACCTCAACAAAGGAGGTAAGTCCGTTGATCAAAAAGCATACCGGTCTATGATAGGGTCTTTACTTTATTTATGTGCTAGTAGACTGGATATTATGCTTAGCGTATCCATGTGTGCTAGATTTCAATCTGATCCAAGGGAGTGTCACTTAGTGGCCATGAAGCGAATTCTTAGATATTTAGTCGCTACGCCTTGCTTCGGGATCTGGTATCCAAAGGGGTCTACCTTTGACTTGATTGGATATTCAGACTCCGACTATGCTGGATGTAAGGTCGATAGGAAGAGTACATCGGGGACGTGCCAATTCTTAGGAAGGTCCCTGGTGTCATGGAGTTCTAAGAAACAAACCTCCGTTGCCCTATCCACCGCTGAGGCCGAGTATGTTGCCGCAGGACAGTGTTGCGCGCAACTACTTTGGATGAGGCAAACCCTCAGGGACTTTGGCTACAATCTGAGCAAAGTCCCACTCCTATGTGATAATGAGAGTGCTATCCGCATGGCGGATAATCCTGTTGAACCCAGCCGCACAAAGCACATAGACATCCGACATCACTTTTTGAGAGACCACCAGCAAAAGGGAGATATCGAAGTGTTTCATGTTAGCACCGTGAACCAGCTAGCCGATATCTTTACCAAGCCTCTAGATGAGAAGACCTTTTGCTGGCTGCGTAGTGAGCTAAATGTCTTAGATTCGTGGAACCTGGATTGATTCATAGCATACATGTGTTTTATGCCTTTGATAATGTTCCTTATGCATTTTGTTGTTTATTTATGGTGCTCAAGTTGTACAAGCACTCCCCAGACCTTACAAGTCCATTTGTAAGTGATGCACAAATTTAGGGGGAGATGTGCTACAACTTGACCCTTTGAGACTAACTGGGTGCTTGAGTTTGCGTAATCTAGTCTCAAAGGAGGTTTGAAAGGGAAAAGGTGGACTTGGACCATGCAAGACTTCCACTGCACTCCGATGAAAGAGTAACTTATTCCAAGTTCATCTCTATACTCTTATTGCTTTTTACTCTTAGTTGAAGATTTTGGAGAGGCAATGGGGTCAAAGGGCCAAAATTGATCCCGTTTTGGTGCTTGATGCCAAATGGGGAGAAAATAAGGCCAAAGCAAGAAATGGATCAGCTACCACTTGAGAATTTTGAAAATAGTAGAATAGAGCTTTTGAGAATTTTGAAAATAGTAGAATAGAGCATTTGCTTTGTCAAAATCCTCTTATTGTCTCTTTTTGTCATAAGTTGGTCTCTTGTGGGGAGAATGGTTGATTATGGGAAAAAGGGGAGTTTTTGAACCTTTGATCAATTTCTCGTGGAATACCTCTCTTTATGTCTCTACAAGTGAATTTGACTTAGAGATAGGAAATTGAGTTTGATTTGCAAAAACAAACCAAGTGGTGGCAAAGAATGATCCATATATGTCAAATTGGAATCAAAACAATTTTGAGTTCTTATTTGAATTGATTTTGCACTTGTTCTACTTGCTTTATGTTGTGTTGGCATAAATCACCAAAAAGGGGGAGATTGAAAGGGAAATGTGCCCTTGGGCCATTTCTAAGTGTTTTGGTGATTTAGTGTCCAACACAAGTGCCTAAGTGTTAAATGGTGGACAAAGTACAAATCAAGTATAAAGGTATGTTTCTCAGACTTAGTACATTGTATTAGAGACTAATGTATTGTGTCTAAGTGCTGGAAACAGGAAAAATCAAGTTGAAATTAAGGATGGCTTTGTTCAGCCAAAGTCAGCTCTGTCTGGGTGCACCGGACTGTCCGGCTCAGGCGAACTTGCTGCTCTCGGGAAGTGATTAACGGCGTACGGCTATAATTCACCGGACTGTCCGGTGAGCCAACGGTCGGCCGGGCCAACGGTCAGCCGCGCGATCCGCGTGAGACACGTGGCCGAGCCAACGGTCAGAAGGGGCACCAGACAGTGTCCGGTGCGCCAACGACTCCAAAGCGCCAACGGCCGGCTTCGCCAAAGAAGGAAAGAAATCCGCACCGGATAGTGTCCGGTGGTGCACCGGACTGTCCGATGCGCCAGGCGACAGAAGGCAAGAATTGCCTTCCTGGAATGCACTCAACGGCTCCTAGCTGCCTTGGGGCTATAAAAGGGACCCCTAGGCGCATGGAGGAGGACACCAAGCATTCTCTAAGCATTCCTAAGCACCAAGACTTCGATTCCGCGCATTTGATTCTTTGTGATAGCAACTAGAGCTCTATTTGAGTTGTGAACTCGCCGGGTTGTGTTGTGAGCTCTTGTTGCGACTTGTGTGCGTGTTGGTACTCGGATTTTGTGTCTTGTGTGCGTTGCTCATCCCTCCCTTACTCCGTGCTTCTTTGTGAACATCAAAGTGTAAGGGCGAAAGGCTCCAAGTTGTGGAGATTCCTCGCAAACGGGATATAGTAAAGCAAAGCAAAACACCATGGTATTCAAGTGAGTCTTTGGACTACTTGAGAGGGGTTGATTGCAACCCTCGTCCGTTGGGACACCACAACGTGGAGTAGGCAAGTGTTCAACTTGGCCGAACCACGAGATAAACCACTGTGTCTATCTGTGATTGATCTTCTTGTGGTTATCACGTCTTGCAAAGACTCTTATCTAGCCACTTGGCTTTATTGTGCTAACTCCTAACCAAGTTTTGTGGCATTAAAGTTTAATTTTTACAGGATCACCTATTCACCCCCCCTCTAGGTGCTCTCAGAGGGCCCTTTCATCGTCAAGACGAAGGCGTCCCCCAGCGCGTACAGGCTCGCAACGCCATCCGACGAGGACTTGGAGCATTCCTGGAACATTGATAATCTCCGCAAATTTTTTGTTTAACTCCTCAGGGCCAGCTCGCCCTTGTAATTCGCAAAACAATTTTATTCTGGCCCGCACTCTTTTCCTCCCGGGGGGGTGAGGTTTTTAACGAGGCGGAGTCATGTAATATACAAGCGAAAAATCCCCCGCAAAAATCTACGTCGAAAAAAGACCGCTTCGACGGTCTTCGACATTCGACCAATACAAAGTCACCGCGAGGGGCAGCGCTAGCCACCCTCGCGTGCGACACTCCACGCAAAAGTCGCCTAAGGGTGCAGCCGGACTAGCACAACAAGTGCGAAAAATCGAAGTCTTCCTCAAAAAGAATATCCATGCAAAAGTCGCCTAAGGGTGCAGCCGGACTAGCACAACAAGTGCGAAAAATCGAAGTCTTCCTCAAAAAGACTATCCGTGCAAAAGTCGCCTAAGGGTGCAGCCGGACTAGCACAACAAGTGCAAAAAATCGAAGTCTTCCTCAAAAAGACTATCCGTGCAAAAGCCGCCTAAGGGTGCAGCCGGACTAGCACAACAAGTGCGCAAAATCGAAGTCTTCCTCAAAAGACTATCCGTGCAAAAGCCTACACCAAAGAAACTGTCCGCGCAAAGACCGACTACAGGCGCAGCCGGACCGACATAATAAACGTACTAGACCAAGTGCGCAACACCTTTATGAACATAGCCGGATGCGCGAAGGCGCACAGCCTCATCATACAAACTATAGTTACATATATGCAGCGAGGGCATCACACCTTACATCGGTTCAACCTTCGGAATGATTCCCATCTCCCTATAATTAAATAGCATTATCCTAAGCTCCTCACCCTCAAAAAGACTTCGCAACTCCCCCTCACCTGCACTCGCCCCAGCCGGCGAGGACAACAATTCCTGCTTGCCAGCCCTACCCACACGAAGTCGACCGCCATCCAACTCACTCACTCTACGCTTCGCCATCGCCCTTCGCCGCCTACGCCCAGCACTCGGACCAGGCACAACTTCAGCATCCACAGCACGCGGAGAAGCCTCCGCCGCTGCCACATCCAAGGCCGCAAAGTAATCCAAGTCCTCATCCGAAGACTCTTCCGTCCACTCAACCAAACTCCCAGAGTCACCAAAATCAGAAAACTTAGAAGCAGACGCATCCGATTCATTCCCAGCATCCACGGTCGAAGCCGCCACAAAATTAGCAGTAGCGGTTGCGTGCGCAGGCCCAAAATATTGAACCTGCGCCACAACCAAGGTTCAGCAACATAGACAAAATTCCCTAACTACCCCACACCCACTAAGCCACCTGCGAAGACCCAGCCGCCGTCGTGGGATCCTCCGCTGCCGGCTCCGCCGCCGTCTTCGGGGGATCCTCCGCCCTCGGCACAGCGATTGGCGACGAGCCCCCACCGAACACAGTAGCCGCAGGGGCAGCGAGGGAGTCTTCGCCGGTTTCCGGGGGCGGCGCCGGGTCGACCCCAGCCTCGGCCGCCACCGGGTTCGCCTCCGCTTCGGGCTGCACGCTGTTCAGAGGTCCGAAGTCCTCCACGTTCTCGGCACGCGCCGCCTACAACACAGCACACCGATTCAGCAAGCCCACGTATACGCCACATTCAACGACACCAAACAAAAGACAAACATTACCTGATCCCTCGCCCGGTCGGACCGCTCCCTAACCACCTCCCGACCGTGGGGGCCCCACATCCGGTCAAAGAGGGCCCCCGCGAAGTCCTTCACCATAGGGTCCTCGACCTTGTAAATCTCGCACTCAAAATCTTCATCAGATCGGTCGAAGACCTCGTAGTGACTGCACCCTTCGCGGGACAGCGCGTTCATCGCCCCCTCGCAGGTGACGAGGGAGGCAAAGGACATAAATCCCTCCACAATGGTCGGGAGCGCCAACAATTCCTCTTGCAGCCACTCGAGGCAGCGAAGGCCTGACTCTCGGTCGGGCACTTCGAAGTCAGCAGTCCGCGCGCCCAGCTCGCGGTATGAGTCCATGAGCTATTTGCGTGTCCGCTCAACTTCCGAGCGCGTAGACGCCTCGGCCCTCTCCACGCGGGCCTGCAGAGCGTTGAACTGCGCCTCCCATTTCTCGGCGCGCTGGCTGGCGAGACTACCCTCCACCCGCGCCAAATTGGCCTCCGCCTGCGCCGCCTGCGCCTTGGCGAGGGCCTGGTTAGCCTCCCTCCTCTCCTCCACCAGCTGGCGCCGGAGGTCAGTCCTCTTGCCCTCCAGGGCGGCCACCTTCTCCGCCAGCTTGCGGCACTTGCTATCGGCGGCCGACTTCTCCCGGACGGCGTCAGCATGCTGCGCTCGAAGACTCTCGACTTTGGTAGACACATCTGCCGTAAGGGCCCCCGACGCCACGTGGTCGGCAAAGTCGGCCGCCTAAAAGACACACATGAGACCACAATCCCCATGAAAACGGCAAACACTGAAGTCTAGCTCAACTTACTTGACTCAGCCGCTGCGACGCCTCCCTCAGCCGGTGGGACACAGTGCCCGCTTCGCCCTTGACGGCAGTGAGCGCCGAAATCTCACCGCCAGCGCTGAGAGCGCTACCCTTCACCCCAGGCACCGCGGCAGACACCGTGGTCGCCACCACAGGCGGAACAACAACAAGTTGCCCCTCGCCCGATCCTGCAACGTATCACCAGTCAAAAAAATAATAATAATTCTCGGGCCAACGACTTACCAACGAGATAATCGTCCACACTATATTGGTACCGAAATCGGCAACGCGTTTTCTCGGTGAAGGCAATTCTCGGGCCTTCGCGGCTCCGACCGAGGCAGACTTGGTTCCGCTGGCGCCGGCCGCCTTCATGCCCTCCGGCACCTTGCTGGACCCAGGGGCGGCCGACTTCGCCGCCAGCGTCGGCTGGCTACCGCCGGGAGCGGTAGCCTTCGTAGTCCCCCGCGCCCTCTTCGGCCTAGCCTCGGGAAGCCTGATGACCGCCCGGCGCTTCTGCGCAGCTTCCTTACGATCCTTGTCCATCACTACCGACACAACAACAGCAATACTCCGTCCATAAGGAAACACTCTCAAGTCACGAACCATGCGAGATGTAAAGAAGTCTTCGCCGGCCGCGCGGGGGATAGGAACGTTCTTAGGCCACCGACCCCCGGTAACCTCCAGCATCTGCGCCGAAGACTCCCGGAGCTCGGGCGAAGACATCCTTCCCCCGGGGTCCGCGCATGTCCTCATCAACTCCATAGCAAAACTATCGGAGACCCCCAGTTCTCCCATCGCAGTACCTAGCTTCCTCTTCTTAGTGGATGGGGCGGCCGCCGGTGCGGGGTCGTCTTCAGTCTCTGCCGCCGGTTTTTTCCCGCGGCGGTCGACAACGTCTTGACCAGGATAACCGCCATACGGCAAGCAGTTCAACTCGAAGACCCTATTCAGGCGGTCGTTGGATCCGCGTATATCCCAACTCCGCTGGGCCTCCGTCTTTGGCACGTAGCGACCAACAATCCGCACGCCCCATCCTCCGCCTCACGCACGAATGCGGCGGGATCTCGGCCATGCAAATCCAGTGCGAAGGCGGGACTCCGCACCAGCATCCCGCCATGGGAAGGCATCTAGCGAGGGCATACTTCGCCCAGCGCCCAGCCACACGCCAAGGGCCACACCCCATACCCGACAAACTCCTCAACCAGATCGCGCCCGCTACTCATGTCGGCCGCGCACCGTAGGGCCCCTTTGTCTTCATCCTCCTCCGCTACTTCAAACTGCGGGTACGCTGAGTAATAATGCGAACAAATCTCGGCCACGGGGAGCCCCGGATGGTCTTCGACTGTGCCTTCGGCAACGTAGAACCAAAATTCCCACTAGTTGCCCCATTTATTGCGGGCGCAGGGAACTAACTCAACGACTTCCATCGAAGTCTTGCCCGTCTTCGGCGTAAATGTGCAAGATCCAAATTGAGCAATCTTATTTCCGATTTTCCTTTTCTGCCAATGCAGACAATAATAGTTCGCGAAGACTTCGACCGAGGGCTGCCCGCCGTACGAAGTCGTTGCCCAGACATATTTCGCCAGAGCCACCACGGCATTTGGCGTCAGCTGGTGGACCTGGACGTTGAATCTACGCAGAACTTCTCCCACAAATCGATGTGCGGGCAGACGAAGGCCAGCGGCGAAAAAAGCCTCAAAGACGACCAACTCGCCTTCTTGCTCGGGGACCTCCTCCGTCCCCGGGACACGTGCCACTCCACCGCCGAAATAACCAAGCTGTTGCATGTCTTGCACGCGGACCGAGGACATCCGCGACACGTCGAACTCCACTGTGTCGCCGGCGCACAACTCCTCCGTCGCCACATTGCTCAGCGTCTCCTCGGACGACGCGCCGGCCGGCGGTGTATCGGCAGCAGAAGAGGAAGAGGACGACATCGCTACGTACCGTCGGCGGCGGTGGGCGGTCTACTTCACACAGGCCAGATCTCCGACGAGCAAGAGCAAGGAGGGCAGACGAGCAGCGAGCGATTTGAGAAGGAAGTTAGGGTTTTCGCGGAGCGTGGAAAGATAAAGTTCAAAACGTGCCGTCCCCCGCCCCCTTTTATACACAGGGCGCGGCGCTTCGGGAAACCCGCAATCCAACAGTACGGCGTCAATCAACAGTCATGTCAAAAACCCCCGCGGAACCACTTCGAGCGAGGGCAGCGTCTCCACCATCTAGCGACGTCTTCGGCACCAGATGACTTAGTCGAACTGGTCCCTCGGAGGGCAAATGTTGGGGCGAAGGCGAAGACGCCACCCTTCGCTCGATGCCTTCGCCGACCTCGCTGCACTAATGGAGACAAGACGACTGGCAGACTTACCCTTCGTCCCACACGTCGTCGGACGAAGACCTGTGACGAGGTCGTCTCATCTTGCGGCCTCGTCCAACATGAAGGCCCACGTGTGATCCGGCCCATTGTAACAGGCCCTGCGTGGCCGCTGCGCATTACGGGCCTAATTTGTAAAGGTCTCCCTATTTTACGGTCTATAACTCTGCTTTATGGGAATATTCCGGGGATAACCTAGGCGTCTGAGGGCACATGCGTCCTTAACACTGGACGCTGGGCACTCAGATACTTATAAATACCCCCGCACAGTGCCCTTGAGAGGCTAGATTAACAGAGATATTGCTGTCTCGAGCAAAAACCCTGTTTACGTTGCTTCACTCCCCCGTTGGATCAACTTGCCCAGGAGAGCAAGTTCCAACACCAGCAAAAAGAACACCCAAGTGAAGCGGGAAAAGTCATCAACAATTACAAGACCATACTTACTTCCCCTGATGCTAAGGTAGGCAACGGGTCCAAAGAGGTCCATGTGAAGAAGCTCCAGTAGTCTTGATGTTGTCATCACATTCTTGATGTGATGAGTACTTCCCACCTGTTTCCCTGCCTGACATGCTGCACAAGGTCTGTCTTTCTCAAAGCAGACATTAGTTAGTCCTAACACATGATCTACCTTTAGAAGTTTATGAAGGTTCTTCATCCCAACATGTGCTAGACGGCGATGTCAAAGCCAGCCCATATTAGTCTTAGCCATTAAGCATGCATCTAGATCGGCATTCTCTTTCGAAAAATCTACTAAATAGAGTTTGTCGTCTAATACACCCTTAAATGCTAATGAACCATCACTCCTTCTAAAGACAGATACATCTATATTTGTGAATAAACAATTATAGCCCATGTTACATAATTGACTCACAGACAATAAGTTGTACCCGAGTGATTCAACTAAAAACACATTTGAGATAGAATGCTCGGACGTAATGGCTATCTTTCCCAATCCTTTAACCTTGCCTTGGTTCCCATCTCCAAAGATAATCGCATCCTGGGAATCCTTGTTCTTGACGTAGGAGGTGAACATTTTCTTCTCCCCTGTCATGTGGTTTGTGCATCCGCTGTCGATAATCCAGCTTGAGCCCCCGGATGCATAAACCTGCAAGGCAATTTACACTTGGGTTTTAGGTACCCAACTCTTGTTGGGTCCTACAAGGTTAGTCACAATAATTTTTGGAACCCAAATACAAGTCTTGTCTCCCTTGCATTTGGATCCCAACTTCCTAGCAACCACTTTTTCATTCTTACATGAAAGTACAAAAGAGGTATTGCAAGCATGAAAAACAGTAGTAGGTTCGTTGCACATTTTCCGAGGCACATGAGACACAACATTATTTCTCCTAGGCCTACTTCTACCATGCACAAAAGTAGAGCTAGAGGCAAACATAACATGTGATTCATTATAAGCATAACTCTTATTGTAATGAGAACGACTAGCAATTTTCTTATCATAAATAAAAGCATGGTTCCTTTTAGGACTACTAGCCATAGGGGCCTTCCCTTTCTCCTTGTTGAGAATGGGAGCCTTTTGGCTTGTTAAGTGTAACACCCCTGGTGTTACTGTAACTAAAACTTGAGCATGGCATCATAGCATTGGCATTGCATATGTTTGATACACCTAGAATGCATTCACTAGGCAAACATTCCAAACAAGTTGTATTGTTTAAGTGTTTTGCAAATAGGACCCTGGATAGGGAATTTAACCCTAAATAGGCATTAAAGGGGTAAAACCTAACCCAAGTTGAGAAAACCTAAAAGCTTTAGGGTAAAAGTCATAAAATGACCCCAAAAATAAACTTGAATCACCTTTATACCCCTAAGATACCAGAAACCCTAATTGGAACCCTAGAAAACCCTAAAACTAAACCCTAGGGGCTGATGTGCAAAAGTGGTGAACCTTTGGACTAAAGTGTAAAAACTTCTATGTTTAAACATATAAAGTCATTTGGTTCACAAATATGTGAATTTGCAAGTTAAACCCTAAGTTTTGGGCTTATTTGCAAAAATCACCTCTTAAGCACTATAGAGCCTAAGTCTGAAATTCAGTTTAGTTGGTTCAACTTTGGAGCCCTGTATCTTTTAAAATATAGGGATTTTGCCCAAAGTGACCACAATAAGTTTGTAGACCAATTAATGGAGAACAACTTTGCTTAAGATTGTAAGCTCACTTGTTGAGAAAAATCCAGAGATATTTATGCCTGAATTCAGGCTGTCAGACTGGTTTGGTCTGAATTTTCAGACTAATAATGAACTGACATCAACTTCAAGCCTAGATTCAAGCATGATCCAATGAGTTTTTGTGGCAACATCATATGGCAATATTGTAGAGGGTATGTTGCTGTACAACTTTGATGCAGATTTTGAGTTGAGTTGTCATTCAAAAATAAGAGAAAACCATGCTCCAAAAGGCTCTGTCAGGCTGTCTGACGAACACTAGCCATGGTACAGTAACAACATCGGATCAGACCGCCAGCGCGGTTGTCCTCACCGCCGACGACCACCGGGCGCGGGTTCGCGTATTCGGTCACCGTGATTCATGCGGACCGTGTGGATAACACTTGGAGATCACCGCCGTGGATAAAACTTCAGCCGCTAAAGAAGTCCAGCCACCGTACCGTGTTCACCGTGATGGAACCGATAAGAACGCCGGTGAACCGCCGCCTCCCGGCTTTGTGCCACGTGGCTCTGCCCTTCCACCTCGTCGTCGTGACTCCTCACGGCTGTCTCATCGATGCCGGTGAGCCCGCCACGGCGGTGGACACGAAATCGCGAAGCCGATGACCTTCCTTATCTCCGGCCGCCGCGCATCATCGCTTAAATTCGCGGCCACCGCTTGAGGGCTCTATAAATTGACCTCGCTCGTAGCTCCGCCATGTAGTCAAGCAACTCCTGTATCTATCTGTGCCCTGAATTATCTACCCGAAAGCTTCAATTTGAGATTTCCCCAAATCCACCCAAAACACCGCAAGAACCTAGCTCACCATGGCCAGCTCGTTCTGGTAAGTCCCTATTCAATCCATGTGTTGTTTTCGTACCTCTGCGTGCTTGTGAAGCTCACGGTGGCGTCTGTTTGCTCTGATCGACCATGATTTGGCGGGAACGTGTGCTCCCATGCTCGGTGTCCGCCGTGATCGTGGACAAGCAATTCCCAGTGGGTTTCCTGTCAAATTAATGGTTGTTCCTAGTTCTCTTTAGGTCAGTGAAGCCTCCCCGCTAGTTAAACCGAGCAGCCATCGCCGGCCAAGGCTTGTCCGTGCGTCGTCAGGGGCGAACGGCGAGTGCGCCATGGCGTGTGTGTTTGGAGAAGAGACAGAAGTCTAGGGACATTTTGACAAAGTGTCAGCGACTGGATTCAATAGTGTTTGGACTTCCTTGAGTTAGTCAAAAACCGTAAGGGCCTTTCCGTAAGATCGCCAGCGCACGCGGGCGCGCGTGGGCGCCCCCCCTGTTCGCTGTGCTGTTGGGCCGACTGGGCTAGATTCAGCCCAACGCTATTTACACTTTTTCCTTTTTCTTTTCCAGTGGAGCTTTAGAAATATGTAGAAAATTACAGAAAAATCCTAAAAATAAGAGACCAATTTTCCCAGGCTCCTTATTTTCCCTAGTATTTAATAAAAATAGTTTCATGATTTTTAGTTTAAACAGGGAATTTTAGAACATTTAAAATAGCTTAAAGTATTAGTTCTGGATTTTTAGAAAACATATGGTAAGTCCAAAAATTCCCAAACTTTTTATGGGAACTTAAAACAATATTTAGAAGCCTTGGGTAGAGTTTGAATTGATTTGGACCTTGTTTGATCACCAAACCCAAAACCACCCCCCTGCCTTGTGAACTCCTTTACCGACTCCGGAAACCCTAGGTTCTCGGAGTACCGTGAAGGAAAGTTGTACTCAAGACATAAATAATCAGTTTATATTATCTTTGCATTCTCATAAGCATTACATGGCATTCATTTTTATATATATACCTATATGGTTATATTTAGAGAACGAAGAAGAGAGTGAAGTGACTGAAGAGAAGACACCACCACCTTTGGAATCTCAGGCAGAGACTTGGCTCTACTTCGACATCTGCGAGTCCGAGCCTGACTCACCTATAAATGAAGGCAAGCCCCGGTGCATGCAACCCCTTTCCTTGTGTTTTTAAATACTTTTTGCACACTTAAGTCTAGTGAAATGTGCATTAGGTTCATAGGAGTTACTTGAAACCCTTTGATGCATTGCTTTCCTTGATATCCATACCTTTATAGATACTTCTGTGAAGTATCAAAATATGATTTACAAAAATGCTTAGTCTTGCTTAGATCTTGTAGATAGAGGTGGTCCTCAATTTAACCATGGAGAGGATGGCTTCTACCTGCAAGAATATTTTCATTTAGAGCAATAGTGGGATCTTACTGCAAAGTTCCCTGTGATGCTCTTTCATCCTAAGGAACAGACACAATCCTAAGGATGGAAATACTTAAATTGAGACTTGGGTTAGGAACAGGTGATATTCTACCCAAGTTGGTTAAGGATTAACGCGTATGTAGGCGTGCTGACCGAGGACCCTTTAACTGGTCACATGCCTCGTCATGGGTAAGCCTTGCCTCGGGCAGACTAAGGCCGGAATAAGATAACACGAAATGGGCGTGGAGCGGTGGCGAGAGTAGCGTGTACCCTCCGTGGCAAGAGGCTGGACGGTGGTGTATCTGTGCTCTCGGTTTGCGTGAACCTGATCCGGTCTTAAGAACCCCGGTGGCGGGTTGACATATGCAAGGGTTAAGTGCTACATATGTCGTGTGATTGGAGATCCTCAGCTGAGTATAATCGATTCGGATCACCGTACCTTCGCGGTTATGAAGACTTGGTCACTTCCCTGCAACCTAAAGTCAGGATGTGAACACTATGGATAAAAACGATGTTGTCTTGATGTGATGTGAAATTAGACTAGATGCAAATAGAGTCTATTAATACTTAATATGGCGTTAAAAGATTGAAAGTAAGGACTCACTTTAGTAAGCTACTTCTGCAAAAGTATAAGTTGATTTTTGCTAAAAGCCTCTCCTTGACTCCTATTTATCCAGCATACCCTTGAGAGTCTTTTCCTTAGTCGGTTAAGACTTGCTGAGTAATTCCATACTCAGGGTTTATCCCTTTGTTGTTTTTAGGTGAGGAAGCGACAAATTTTTGTTGCTTTTGCTCCAAGGTGGTACCAAATGAGGAAAAACAAGACTGAAGTGCGGGAGGACTTGGTCCTCCACATAGGATCTTTTGCTTAAGAACTTATCGGGAGGAGTTTGCGCCTCCCTTGGTTTGTATAATATTACTACTCTGCACTCACTTTTAGCTCTGGTCTGTAATAAAATAACTCAAGCTTGCTTTTGAAATAAATGTAAGTTATGTAATTCGCTTCCGCATTCCTTTATCTCCGATGATCTGTAATATCTGCAAGACGGGTGAGACGTTCCTGGTGAGGTAAGGAAAGATACCGAGCTTGTCAAGTGACTTAGGAACATCTGCAGGGTGTCTGATGTCGGTTAGACAAGGACAACTGTAGGTGGGCCTAATTACTTGGGAGGTTCCGTCACAGCTGGTATCGGAGCGTAGCCCTTCTTTGCAGATATTATGAGGCATCTTCAAAAGGATTTTCAAAAGTCTTACCTAAAAAAAACTCTTTCCTCTTCTTACCTAAGTATTCTGAAGAGTCTATCTTAAAGACCAGATAGGAAGAGTGCAATATATAGAAGGTGTGAATCAACTAAGGTTGATTCTGTAATTACACATGCATCATGTCATATAAACTTTAAGTTAAACCCCCTGTGTAGCTAGTGTAGTACATGATTCATCTACCTTGTTCATACATCCTTAGTGAATAGAGTGTATCCGTTGCCCTTCTCTATAGATGAATCAACAAGAAGCTCCTACAGGAGTTGGAGAGTTTCTACAAGATTTTGGTGTTCCAGTGGTCCTGTGGCGACTACTTCAAGAAGTTGGATATACCGAAGCACCCAAGTACCAGTGGTCACACACTGTTCTTAGAGGTCAACCATGGTATGAGGTAGTAGTGCGTATTCCAGAACGTGCTAGAAAACCATCTTGGCCGTATTGGATGTTCCATGCCGAAGGAATGACTCCTTGGGAGGGTGCTCAGGTAGCTGCCTTAGAGGTGCTAACAACCATTTGTTACCAGAAAAGGGAAGAAATACAAGCCACATCTATGAGGTTGTTCCCTGCAGTTGCCTTAAGTGACCCATTGGTGTATCATCACCAGGCCCGATTAATGGAAAGCATTCCTATTGGGCAGGATTCTGTTGAATCGGCATCTGCTCGAATTTTGATGGCCGTGCTAGAGTTGCAACTTACTCGAGGGCACAGTCGTCAAAAGTGGCAGCAGTTGTACACTGGGAGTTATGCAGCATTTAAGATGATGGAAATGGCCAAGAATAGTGCTTGTACTCAAGCACAAGAACGATTTGAGGAAACGAAGGTTCAAGCGGAACAGGTTATTGGACTAGAGCATCAGGTGACAGAACTTCAGATGCAACGCCAAGCTGATCAGAATCGCATTAAGGTGCTTGAGCATCAGCTAATTAATGCTCATTCTAAATTAAAAATTTTGGGTCAGCAACAAGAAGAAATTTGTCTGTATGTTGTTGCTGTTAGAGAAGACCTTAAGGAAACCATGAGCTTCATAAGTCATCAGGATCAGGCGATCAAAGAATTGAATCGTGCTCATCCCATGGAATTTCAAGTAGCACAACAGCTTGTCAACCATCTGCAGCAATCAGTGTATAGGCTCAATGCTGCTTTTCGTCCTACTCCTGCATCGGCGGACTAAGGGTTCCTTGGAAGAATGGCAACGAACATCTGGCAGATGGTGTAGCTAGAGAAGATGTAGTAGATCAATGTAATAAGGTAGGTGTAGATAGACCAGCTTGGTAATAAAAACAGGTTAAACTTTGTTGGAAAGAGTTTTCCTGTTTCACCTAGATCATGTAACATGTGAGTTTTTATATGACTATGGTGTAAGAAACGACTGCCGGTTTCTGAGGCAACTTTTAATATCTATAGTAGTTTCTCGAAATTCAAGAGTTAAGATGGCTATTCCTTTGGATATTCCATGTGGATCACCATGTTGCTTTATTAACCTAACCTAGGAAAGACATGTTATCTATCGAAGGCATACCAACTTAATCCTTGACCTGGTGATCCCTATGATGGGCATAGAAATATGCTTGGGCTGAATTAACAGTCTCCCATCATACTTCTTTCATCAAGTTTAGGTTATGGCCATGCCTTGTTCACTTCTTTGGGCCATGATCTATTTGGATCTCTACTTGTAATCGTACTTACAGGTGGAGTCTCTTTTGTACCTTGTCATTCTTGACCAGTCTATTTGGATTGTCTGAGATTCCTTATTGGTTATGTCTGGTATTGGCGTTATGACTAAAATTGATGATGCTGCGCCAAAACCGAGGGCCTCTTGTGGGTATACACACAAGGTTGTGCTGCTCGATGCACGCTGGTATCACAGTTAGTAGTCATAATCCATTATGAGATTGTATCAATATGTTATCTCTACGCAAATTGTTCTTACCACGTGAGATCCATTATTGGTGCCAGCTTTGTAATGGTGTCATGGTTAAGGACTTATGGTACCGCGGCGAAACTGAGAGCCTCCTGTGAATGTACACACAGGATTCTGCTGCTTGGCGCATGTTGGTATCAAGGTCTCTGGTCATGATCCATTGTGAAACTACACTGATGTGTGATCTTCTGTGGACTCTTTCCTTAAAACAATTTCTTGATGTTTGTGAAGAGATCAAGCAACATCTGTCATTTCCATTGGATCAAAGGGCCATACCACTTTCATATGTGGTCTTATTTCTTTTGATCTTGGTAGTGACTACTCACACAAGTTCCCTTTGCATCCTTTGTGTAAAGGTGAAGCCTTGGATCTTTTTAGTGTTGGATAACAACTGATTAGCTCCTAAAATGGAGATCTGTTTCTCTGCTGCTGAAATGCAGGAGTTTGTTCATTCGCTTTCCTAATTAATCCATGTATTCCCTAACCAAGTGGATAATTCATCTTGCATGAAGAAACAGAAGTACAACATGACCAAATAGATTTTTAACCAAGTGCGGGATTTCTTCTTAGCAAATGTGAACTCTCAACCCTTGGCTCACCAATGGTACTGAGAGGATTTGCTTAACGTCAAAAGTAGTTCAACAAGCTGGTTTTGACTAACTTGTAACTGCCCAATGAACGCATACTGAGTTTAGAGATCGTTTTATCGAGTTGTCTAAACTCACTTTGGTTCAACCCACCCTAAAGAGAGTGCTTACCAAAATTAAATTAAGTTGACCAGTAACCACCTAATCATCGCTCTAGTCGTGCCTCGACCGTCTCGCGCGTGTTTTTCCTGCATGTGTGATCATGCCGATCCATGACTAGTGCTGGATAAAATGGACTGGTTGCAAAGTCCGCATTTTTAGATCCCTCCGCTGGTGATTTTTCTTGAATCTATATCACCTTTCGTGGACTTGGATTCCCTGGCTAACACGAGTTGACCATGGTGTTATTCGACATTCACACCCATCTCGTGTGCTATGAACTTACTGTAACCACTTGTTGGTAAACCTCTTCTTGTGTGTTTTACCCAAGATGGTGCATCTGATTCTATTTGGGTAAAGTTGCATAATTGCCACCCAACAGACTCAGATAGTACAGTATCATCAGAAAAAGCAAGTTGCACACATGGAACCTTATGAGTTCTTCTGGTGGGCAAAGATGCAAATTGAAATTGCACACTGTGTGGCTAGACGTGACACTTATAAACGTGTCAAGGCCATATACATGAAGACTGTTGGTCCATTACAATCTTTACCTATCCCAACATGGAAAGGGGAAGACATTAGTATGGACTTTATTGTGGGATTAACCAGGACTACAAAAGTGTATGACTATATCTGGGTTATTGTTGATCGGCTTACAAAAATTTCTCATTTTTGCCAGTTAAGACCGATCACCCAGTTACTGTCTATGCCCAATTATACATTGCTCGTATTCTTAGTCTGCATGGTGTTCCGAAGACCATAGTGTCGGATCGTGGATCGCAATTCGTATCCAAATTTTGGGAAGAACTTCATAAATCCCTGGGTACTAAGTTGCTCCACAGTTCGGCCTATCATCTTCAAACCAGTAGGCAGACTAAGAGGGTAAACCAAATACTGGAAGATATGCTACGGGCATGTGTTCTGGAATTCCCACAGAAATGGGGTGAAAGTTTGCCCTTAGTGGAATTCTCATATAATAATAGCTATCAAGAAAGTATCAAGATGGCACCCTTCGAAGCTTTATATGGACGACGATGTCGTACTCCGCTAAAATGGTCTGAACCTGGTGAAAGGTGCTCCTTTAGGCCCGATATGGTGAAAGAGGCCGAGGATAAGGTTCAGAAAATTATTCATAATATGAAGAAAGCTCATACTCGACAAAAGAGTTATGCTGACCAACGACGACAACCCTTATGCTTTCTCGTAGGAGATTATGTCTACCTGAAAGTTTCGCCAATAAAGGGTGTATCGCGTTTCGGGATTAAGGGAAAGCTTGCACCTCGGTACATTGGTCCCTTCCCTGTACTTGAGCCATGTGGACCAGTGGTATACCAACTCCAACTACCCGAAACATTGTCTGTTGTGCATAATGTGTTCCATGTGTCACAATTGAAGAAGTGTCTTCGGGTTCCCGATCGAACCTTTGAAGTGACTGATGTTGTCCTGGAACCAGATTTAACATACTCGGAACATCCTATTCGAGTTCTGGATCAAAAGGACAGGGTTACCCGGAGAAAAACTCTCAAGTTTTATAAGATACAGTGGAACCAGCATTCTGAAGATGAGGCTAAATGGGAAACTCAAGACTTCTTGAATAAGAATTTCCCAGGTTTTTTTAGCCTCATGTAATTTGTAAAATGTATATAGTTATTGCAATAAAGGAATGAACCCCCACATCACCCCTGCCTTGTACCAAAATTTAGGGAATAAAAATGTGATGTGTTTCCTTTACCATTACCTACCCTAGGATTTTAATCTCGGGACGAGATTCTTTTATGGGGGGAAGGATGTAACACCCCTGGTGTTACTGTAACTAAAACTTGAGCATGGCATCATAGCATTGGCATTGCATATGTTTGATACACCTAGAATGCATTCACTAGGCAAAAATTCCAAACAAGTTGTATTGTTTAAGTGTTTTGCAAATAGGACCCTGGATAGGGAATTTAACCCTAAATAGACATTAAAGGGGTAAAACCTAACCCAAGTTGAGAAAACCTAAAAGCTTTAGGGTAAAAGTCATAAAATGACCCCAAAAATAAACTTGAATCACCTTTATACCCCTAAGATACCAGAAACCCTAATTGGAACCCTGGAAAACCCTAAAACTAAACCCTAGGGGCTGATGTGCAAAAGTGGTGAACCTTTGGACTAAAGTGTAAAAACTTCTATGTTTAAACATATAAAGTCATTTGGTTCACAAATATGTGAATTTGCAAGTTAAACCCTAAGTTTTGGGCTTATTTGCAAAAATCACCTCTTAAGCACTATAGAGCCTAAGTCTGAAATTCAGTTTAGTTGGTTCAACTTTGGAGCCCTGTATCTTTTAAAATATAGGGATTTTGCCCAAAGTGACCACAATAAGTTTGTAGACCAATTAATGGAGAACAACTTTGCTTAAGATTGTAAGCTCACTTGTTGAGAAAAATCCAGAGATATTTATGCCTGAATTCAGGCTGTCAGACTGGTTTGGTCTGAATTTTCAGACTAATAATGAACTGACATCAACTTCAAGCCTAGATTCAAGCATGATCCAATGAGTTTTTGTGGCAACATCATATGGCAATATTGTAGAAGGTATGTTGCTGTACAACTTTGATGCAGATTTTGAGTTGAGTTGTCATTCAAAAATAAGAGAAAACCATGCTCCAAAAGGCTCTGTCAGGCTGTCTGACGAACACTAGCCATGGTACAGTAACAACATCGGATCAGACCGCTAGCGCGGTTGTCCTCACCGCCGACGACCACCGGGCGCGGGTTCGCGTATTGGGTCATCGTGATTCGTGCGGACCGTGTGGATAACACTTGGAGATCACCGCCGTGGATAAAACTTCAGCCGCTAAAGAAGTCCAGCCACCGTACCGTGTTCACCGTGATGGAACCGATAAGAACGCCGGTGAATCGCCGCCTCCCGGCTTTGTGCCGCGTGGCTCTGCCCTTCCACCTCGTCGTCGTGACTCCTCACGGCTGTCTCATCGATGCCGGTGAGCCCGCCACGGCGGTGGACACGAAATCGCGAAGCCGATGACCTTCCTTATCTCCGGCCGCCGCGCGTCATCGCTTAAATTCGCGGCCACCGCTTGAGGGCTCTATAAATTGACCTCGCTCGTAGCTCCGCCATGTAGTCAAGCAACTCCTGTATCTATCTGTGCCCTAAATTATCTACCCGAAAGCTTCAATTTGAGATTTCCCCAAATCCACCCAAAACACCGTAAGAACCTAGCTCACCGTGGCCAGCTCGTTCTGGTAAGTCCCTATTCAATCCATGTGTTGTTTTCGTACCTCTGCGTGCTTGTGAAGCTCACGGTGGCGTCCGTTTGCTCTGATCGACCATGATTTGGCGGGAACGTGTGCTCCCATGCTCGGTGTCCGCCGTGATCGTGGACAAGCAATTCCCAGTGGGTTTCCTGTCAAATTAATGGTTGTTCCTAGTTCTCTTTAGGTCAGTGAAGCCTCCCCGCTAGTTAAACCGAGCAGCCATCGCCGGCCAAGGCTAGTCCGTGCGTCGTCAGGGGCGAACGGCGAGCGCGCCATGGCCAAGGGTGTGTTTGGAGAAGAGACAGAAGTCTAGGGACATTTTGACAAAGTGTCAGCGACTGGATTCAATAGTGTTTGGACTTCCTTGAGTTAGTCAAAAACCGTAAGGGCCTTTCCGTAAGATCGCCAGCACACGCGGGCGCGCGTGGGCGCCCCCCTGTTCGCTGTGCTATTGGGCCGACTGGGCTAGATTCAGCCCAACGCTATTTACACTTTTTCCTTTTTCTTTTCCAGTGGAGCTTTAGAAATATGTAGAAAATTACAGAAAAATCCTAAAAATAAGAGACCAATTTTCCCAGGCTCCTTATTTTCCCTAGTATTTAATAAAAAATAGTTTCATGATTTTTAGTTTAAACAGGGAATTTTAGAACATTTAAAATAGCTTAAAGTATTAGTTCTGGATTTTTAGAAAACATATGGTAAGTCCAAAAATTCCCAAACTTTTTATGGGAACTTAAAACAATATTTAGAAGCCTTGGGTAGAGTTTGAATTGATTTGGACCTTGTTTGATCACCAAACCCAAAACCACCCCCCTGCCCTGTGAACTCCTTTACCGACTCCGGAAACCCTAGGTTCTCGGAGTACCGTGAAGGAAAGTTGTACTCAAGACATAAATAATCAGTTTATATTATCTTTGCATTCTCATAAGCATTACATGGCATTCATTTTTATATATATACCTATATGGTTATATTTAGAGAACGAAGAAGAGAGTGAAGTGACTGAAGAGAAGACACCACCACCTTTGGAATCTCAGGCAGAGACTTGGCTCTACTTCGACATCTGTGAGTCCGAGCCTGACTCACCTGTAAACGAAGGCAAGCCCCGGTGCATGCAACCCCTTTCCTTGTGTTTTTAAATACTTTTTGCACACTTAAGTCTAGTGAAATGTGCATTAGGTTCATAGGAGTTACTTGAAACCCTTTGATGCATTGCTTTCCTTGATATCCATACCTTTATAGATACTTCTGTGAAGTATCAAAATATGATTTACAAAAATGCTTAGTCTTGCTTAGATCTTGTAGATAGAGGTGGTCCTCAATTTAACCATGGAGAGGATGGCTTCTACCTGCAAGAATATTTTCATTTAGAGCAATAGTGGGATCTTACTGCAAAGTTCCCTGTGATGCTCTTTCATCCTAAGGAACAGACACAATCCTAAGGATGGAAATACTTAAATTGAGACTTGGGTTAGGAACAGGTGATATTCTACCCAAGTTGGTTAAGGATTAACGTGTATGTAGGCGTGCTGACCGAGGACCCTTTAACTGGTCACATGCCTCATCATGGGTAAGCCTTGCCTCGGGCAGACTAAGGCCGGAATAAGATAACACGAAATGGGCGTGGAGCGGTGGCGAGAGTAGCGTGTACCCTTCGTGGCAAGAGGCTGGACGGTGGTGTATCTGTGCTCTCGGTTTGCGTGAACCTGATCCGGTCTTAAGAACCCCGATGGTGGGTTGACATATGCAAGGGTTAAGTGCTACATATGTCGTGTGATTGGAGATCCTCAGCTGAGTATAATCGATTCGGATCGCCGTACCTTCGCGGTTATGAAGACTTGGTCACTTCCCTGCAACCTAAAGTCAGGATGTGAACACTATGGATAAAAACGATGTTGTCTTGATGTGATGTGAAATTAGACTAGATGCAAATAGAGTCTATTAATACTTAATATGGCGTTAAAAGATTGAAAGTAAGGACTCACTTTAGTAAGCTACTTCTGCAAAAGTATAAGTTGATTTTTGCTAAAAGCCTCTCCTTGACTCCTATTTATCCAGCATACCCTTGAGATTCTTTTCCTTAGTCGGGTAAGACTTGCTGAGTAATTCCATACTCAGGGTTTATCCCTCTGTTGTTTTTAGGTGAGGAAGCGACAAATTTTTGTTGCTTTTGCTCCAAGGTGGTACCAAATGAGGAAAAACAAGACTGAAGTGCGGGAGGACTTGGTCCTCCACATAGGATCTTTTGCTTAAGAACTTATCGGGAGGAGTTTGCGCCTCCCTTGGTTTGTATAATATTACTACTCTGCACTCACTTTTAGCTCTAGTCTGTAATAAAATAACTCAAGCTTGCTTTTGAAATAAATGTAAGTTATGTAATTCGCTTCCGCATTCCTTTATCTCCGACGATCTGTAATATCTGCAAGACGGGTGAGACGTTCCTGGTGAGGTAAGGAAAGATACCGAGCTTGTCAAGTGACTTAGGAACATCTGCAGGGTGTCTGATGTCGGTTAGACAAGGACAACTGTAGGTGGGCCTAATTACTTGGGAGGTTCCGTCACATTAAGGTCTTGGTTTCCTTTCAAAAACCAAGTCCATCCTTAATTGAGGGGTGTCTACCAATAGTGTAGGCATCCCTAGCAAATTTTAATTTATAAAAATCACTTTCGCAAGTCTTAAGTTGAGCATTAAGACTTGCCACCTCATTGTTTAATTTGGCAATAGAAATAAGATGTTCATCACAAGCATTAACATCAAGGTCCTTGCATCTATTGCAAATAACTACATGTTTCACACATGATCTAGTTGCATTTGCTTTCTCTAGCTAAGCATTTAATTCATCATTTAAATTCTTTAAACTAGGGACAGACTCATGGCAAGTAGATAACTCAGAGGATAGCATTTCGTTTCTTTTAATTTCTAGAGCAAGAGATTTTTGAACACTAACAAATTTATCATGTTCTTCATACAAAATGTCCTCTTGCTTTTCTAAAAGTCTATCCTTTTCATTTAGAGCATCAATCAATTCATTAATTTTCTCTACCTTAGCTCTATCTAAACCTTTAAACAATTTGAAAGGGAAATAGGCTTACACCTTTTCCTAATTGATTTTGGTGGTTGAATTGCCCAACACAAATAATTGGACTAACTAGTTTGCTCTAGATTATAAGTTTTATAGGTGCCAAAGGTTCACAACAAACCAATAAAAAGACCAAGAAAGGGTTCAAACAAAGAGAGCAAAAGACTACCGAAGTGTGCCCTGGTCTGGCGCACCGGACTGTCTGGTGTGCCACCGGACAGTGTCCGGTGCACCAGGGAACCCAACTCCGAACTTGCCACCTTCGGGAATTCTGGGAGCCGCTCCGCTATAATTCACCGGACTGTCAGGTGTAGCACCGGACTGTCCGGTGCGCCAACGGAGTAACGGCTTCACAGCGCCAACGGTCGTCTGCAACGGTACAGTAAAAGTGAACAGTGCGCGCCTGCGCGCAGAGGTCAGAGCAGCGCCAGAAGGCACACCGGACAGTGAATAGTGACTGTTCGATGCACCACTGAACTGTCCGGTGGCCCAGAAGACAGAAACTCCAACGGTCGAACCCTAACGGTCGTGTGACGTGGCTAGCGCACCGGACAGTGTCCGGTGGCGCACCGGACTGTCCGGTGCGCCATGCGACAGCAGCCTTCACCAATGGCTACTTTGGTGGTTGGGGCTATAAATACCCCCAACCACCCACCATTCATTGCATCCAAGTTTTCAGCCATCAAACCTTATACAAGAGCTATAGACTTCATTCAAGACACATACAAAGAGATCAAATCCTCTCCCAAGTTCAGAATCACTCCAACCAAATTAGTGACTAGAGAGAGAGACATTTGTGTTCATTTGAGCTCTTGCGCCTGGATTGCTTTTCTTCTTCCTTCTTTCTTGTGTTCAACTCACTTGTAATCAAAACAAGAGACACCAAGTTGTGGTGGTCCTTGTAGTGGACTTAGTGTCCCATTTGATTGAAGAAAAAGGCTCACTCGGTCTAGGTGACCGTTTGAGAGAGGGAAAGGGTTGAAAGAGACCTGGTCTTTGTGACCACCTCAACGGGGAGTAGGTTTGCAAGAACCGAACCTCGGTAAAACAAATCACCGTGTCATCCTCTCTTATTCGCTTGTGATTTGTTTTCGCCCTCTCTTTCGGACTCGTTTATATTTCTAACGCTAACCCCGGCTTGTAGTGTGTGCTTAAGTTTGTAAATTTCATATTTTCCTATTCACCCCCCTCTAGGCGACTTTCAATTGGTATCGGAGCTCGGTACTTCATTAGAGCCTAACCGCTCGAAGTGATGTCGGGAGATCACGCCAAGAAGGAGATGGTGACCGGCGAGAAGCCCGCCACAAGCCATGGGAAGGCTCCATCTGGAGAGTCCGGCAACAAGGTGAAGGGATCCCCTTCACACGACAAGTCGCGTCGGAGCGGCGAGAAGAAAAAGAAGATGAAGAAAGTGGTCTACTATGAGACCGACTCTTCATCGCCATCCACCTCCGGCTCCGACACACCGTCCATCACTTCTAAGCGCCATGAGAGCAAGAAGTTTAGTAAGATCCCCTTATGCTATCCTCGTATTTCCAAACATACTCCTTTACTTTCCGTCCCATTAGGCAAACCACCCATGTTCGATGGTGAAGATTATAATATGTGGAGTGACAAAATGAGGCACCATCTAACCTCACTCCACACTAGTATTTGGGATGTTGTTGAGACTGGAGTACAGGTACCATCGCCGGGGGATGAAGACTATGACTCGGACGAAGTTGCCCAAATCTGGCACTTCAACTCCCAAGCCACCACTATACTCCTCGCCTCTCTAAGTCGAGAGGAGTACAACAAGGTGCAAGGGTTGAAGAGCGCCAAGGAGATTTGGGATGTGCTCAAAACCACGCACGAAGGAGACGAGCTGACCAAGATCACCAAGAGGGAAATGATCGAGGGGGAGCTCGGTCGCTTCATGCTTCACCAAGGGGGAAGCCACAAGCAATGTACAACAGGCTCAAGACATTGGTGAACCAAGTGCGCAACCTCGGGAGCACCAAATGGGATGACCATGAAATAGTCAAGGTTATTCTTAGATCACTCGTATTTCTTAACCCTACTCAAGTTCAATTAATTCGTGGTGATCCAAGATATAAACTAATGTCTCCCAAGGAAGTAATAGGAAAATTTGTGAGCTTTGAATTGATGATCAAAGGCTCCAAGAAAATCATCGAGCAAGGCGCCACCTCAACACCCGAGGTGCAACCCGTCGCATTCAAGGCGACGGAAGAAGAAAAGAAGGATTCTACACCAAGTAGGATTCCCATCGACGCCTCCAAGCTCGACAACGAGGAAATGGCGCTCATCATCAAGAGCTTCCACCAAATCCTCAAGCAAAGAAGGGGAAGGATTACAAACCTCGCTCCATGAAGGTTTGTTACAAATGTGGTAAGCCCAGTCATTTTATCGCTAAATGTCCTTTGTCTAGTGATAGTGACACGGGCGATGACAAGAAGGGAAAGAGAAGAGAAAAGAAGAGGTACTAAAAGAAGAAGGGCGGTGATGCCCATGTTTGCCAGGAGTGGGACTCCGACGAGAGCTCCACCGACTCCTCCTCCGACGAGGACGCCGCAAACATCGTCGTCACCAAAGGCCTTCTCTTCCCCAACGTCGGCCACAAATGCCTCATGGCAACGGACGGCAAAAAGAAGAAGGTAAAATCAAGATCCTCCACTAAGTATGCAACCTCTAGTGATGAGGATAATTCTAGTGATGATGAGGATAACTTGCTTACTCTTTTTGCCAATCTTAACATGCAACAAAAAGAGAAATTGAATGAATTGATTAGTGCTATTCATGAGAAGGATGAACTCTTGGATAGCCAAGAGGACTTCCTTATTAAGGAAAACAAAAGGCATGTTAAGACTAAAAATGCTTATGCTCAGGAAGTAGAAAAATGTGAAAATTTGTCTAGTGAGCTAAGCACTTGCCATGATGTTATTTCCAACCTTAGAAATGAAAATGTCAAACTAATTGCTAAGGTTGAGAAGTTAGATATTTGTGATGATTCAATTGTTAGTCTTAGAAATGATAATGATAGTTTGATTACTAAGATTGACAATTTGAATGCATCGCTCTCTAGCCTTAAAATTGAGAATGAAAAATTAATTGCTAAGGCTAAGGATTTAGATGTTTCGATTACCAATCTTAGAGATGAAAATGACATTTTACATGCTAAGATTGTTGAACTAAATTCTTGCAAACTCTCTACATCTACCGTTGAGCATGTTACTATTTGCACTAGATATAGTGATGTTAACATTGATGCTATACATGATCACATTGCTATGATTAAACAACAAAACGATCATATAGCAAAATTAGATGCTAGAATTGCCGAGCATGAGTTAGAAAATGAAAATTTTAAATTTGCTTGTAGTATGCTTTATAGTGGGAGACGCCCTGGCATTAAGGATGGCATTGGCTTCCGAAAGGGAGACAATGTCAAGCTTAATGCCCCTCCTAAAAGATTGTCTAACTTTGTTAAGGGCAAAGCTCCCATGGCTCAGGATAACGAGGGCTACATTTTGTACCCTGCCGGTTATCCCGAGCACAAAATTAGGAGAATTCATTCTATGAAGTCTCACTCTGGCTCTCATCATGCTTTTATGTATAAGAGTGAGACATCTAGTTCTAGGCAATCCACTAAAGCTAAATTGCCTAAGAAGAAAACTCCTATTGCATCAAATGAGCCTAACATTTCATTTAAGACTTTTGATGCTTCCTATGTGCTCACTAACAAATCAGGCAAAGTAGTTGCCAAATATGTTGGGGGCAAACACAAGGGATCAAAGACTTGTGTTTGGGTACCCAAGGTGCTTGTTTCTAATGTCAAAGGACCCAAGACCGTTTGGGTACCTAAGAACAAGGCCTAAATTTGTTTTGTAGGTTTATGCATCCGGGGGCTCAAGTTGGATCATCAACAGCGGGTGCACAAACCACATGACAGGGGAGAAAAGGATGTTCTCCTCCTATGAGAAAAACCATGATCCCCAAAGAGCCATCACATTCGGGGATGGAAATCAAGGTTTGGTCAAAGGACTTGGTAAAATTGCAATATCTCCTGACCATTCTATTTCCAATGTTTTTCTTGTAGATTCTTTAGATTACAATTTGTTTTTTGTTTCTCAATTATGCAAAATGGGCTACAACTGTCTTTTTACGGATATAGGTGTTACTGTCTTTAGAAGAAGTGATGATTCAGTAGCATTTAAGGGAGTGTTAGAGGGTCAGCTATACTTAGTAGATTTTGATAGAGTTGAACTCGACACTTGCTTAATCGCTAAGACTAACATGGGTTGGCTATGGCACCACCGACTAGCACATGTTGGGATGAAGAATCTTCATAAGCTTCTAAAGGGAGAACACATTTTGGGACTAACCAATGTTCATTTTGAGAAAGACAGGATTTGTAGCGCATGTCAAGAAGGAAAGCAAGTTGGTGTTCACCATCCACACAAGAACATCATGACGAGTGACAGGCCGCTTGAGCTACTCCACATGGACCTATTCAGCCCGATAGCTTACATAAGCATCGGCGGGAGTAAGTATTGTCTAGTTATTGTGGATGATTATTCTCGCTTCACTTGGGTATTCTTTTTGCAGGAAAAATCACAAACCCAAGATACTTTGAAAGGAGTCTTGAGACGGGCTCAAAATGAGTTCGGCTTGAGGATCAAGAAAATAAGAAGCGACAACGGGACGGAGTTCAAGAACTCACAAATCGAAGGCTTTCTTGAGGAGGAGGGCATCAAGCATGAGTTCTCTTCTCCCTACACACCACAACAAAATGGTGTAGTAGAGAGGAAAAATAGAACTCTATTGGACATGGCAAGGACCATGCTTGATGAGTACAAGACTTCGGATCGGTTTTGGGCCGAGGCGGTCAACACCGCTTGCTACGCCATCAACCGGTTATATCTTCACCGAATCCTCAAGAAGACATCTTATGAACTCCTAATTGGTAAAAAGCCCAATGTTTCATATTTTAGAGTCTTTGGTAGCAAATGCTTTATTCTTGTTAAAAGAGGTAGAAAATCTAAATTTGCTCCTAAGGTTGTAGAAGGCTTTTTACTTGGTTATGGTTCAAACACAAGGGCATATAGAGTCTTTAACAAGTCCTCTGGACTAGTTGAAGTTTCTTATGACATTGTGTTTGATGAGACTAACGGCTCTCAAGTAGAGCAAGTTGATCTTGATGAGCTAGATGATGAAGAGGCTCCGTGCGTCGCGCTAAGGAACATGTCCATTGGGGATGTGTGTCCTAAAGAATCCGAAGAGCCTCCACAAGCACAAGATCAACCATCATCTTCAAATCAAGCATCTCCACCAACACAAGATGAGGATCAAGCTCAAGATGATGAAAATGAGGATCAAGAAGATGAGCCACCTCAAGAGGAGGACAATGATCAAGGGGGAGATGCCCATGATCAAGACAAGGAAGATGATGACGGTCCAAGACCGCCACACCCAAGAGTCCACCAAGCAATCCAACGAGATCACCCCGTGAACACCATCCTCGACGATATTCATAAGGGGGTAACCACTCGATCTCGTGTTGCTCATTTTTGTAAACATTACTTTTTTGTTTCCTCTATTGAGCCACATAGGGTAGAGGAAGCACTTCAAGATTCGGATTGGGTGCTGGCAATGCAAGAGGAGCTCAACAACTTCACGAGGAATGAGGTAAGGCATTTAGTTCCACGTCCTAACCAAAATGTTGTATGAACCAAGTGGGTCTTCCGCAACAAACAAGATGAACATGGTGTGGTGACAAGGAACAAAGCCCGACTTGTGGCCAAGGGATATTCACAAGTCGAAGGTTTGAATTTCGGTGAAACCTATGCACCCGTAGCTAGGCTTGAGTCAATTTGCATATTACTTGCCTATGCTACTTACCATGGCTTTAAGCTTTATCAAATGGACGTGAAAAGTGCCTTCCTCAATGGACCAATCAAGGAGGAGGTCTATGTTGAGCAACCTCCCGGCTTTGAAGATAGTGAGTACCCTAACCATGTTTATAAACTCTCTAAGGCGCTTTATGGGCTCAAGCAAGCCCCAAGAGCATGGTATGAATGCCTAAGAGATTTTCTTATCGCTAATGGCTTCAAAGTCGGAAAAGCCGATCCTACTCTATTCACTAAAACCATTGCAAATGATTTGTTTGTATGCCAAATTTATGTTGATGATATCATATTTGGGTCTACTAACAAATCTACTTGTGAAGAGTTTAGTAGGATCATGATTCAAAAATTCGAGATGTCAATGATGGGGGAGTTGAAGTATTTCTTAGGATTCCAAGTCAAGCAACTCCAAGAAGGCACCTTCATTAGCAGAACAAAGTACATTCAAGATATTCTTACCAAGTTTGGGATGAAGGATGCCAAGCCCATCAAGACACCCATGGGAACCAATGGGCATCTCGACCTCGACACGGGAGGTAAATCCGTAGATCAAAAGGTATACCGGTCGATGATAGGTTCTTTACTCTATTTATGTGCATCTCGACCGGATATAATGCTTTCCGTATGCATGTGTGCAAGATTCCAAGCCGATCCTAAGGAAGTTCACCTTAGGGCCGTAAAACGAATCTTGAGATATTTAGTTTATACTCCTAAGTTTGGCCTTTGGTATCCCAGGGGATCCACTTTTGATTTAATTGGTTATTCCGATGCTGATTGGGCAGGATGTAAGATTGATAAAAAGAGCACATCAGGGACTTGCCAGTTCTTGGGAAGATCTCTGGTGTCTTGGGCTTCAAAGAAGCAAAATTCTGTAGCTCTTTCTACCACCGAAGCCGAGTATATTGCCGCAGGCCATTGTTGCGCGCAATTGCTTTGGATGAGGCAAACCCTTAGGGACTATGGTTACAAATTTGTCGGGGACCATAATTAGGGGTACCCTCAAGGCTCCTAAATCTCAGCTGGTAACCCCCATCAGCACAAAGCTGCAAAGGCCTGATGGGTGCGATTAAGTCAAGGATCGGTCCATTCAAGGGACGCGATTGTGCCTCGCCCGAGCCCAGCCTCGGGCAAGGGCAGCCGACCCCGGAGGGTTTACGTCTCGCCCGAGGACCCCCTACGGCAACGAACGCACCTTCGGCTCGCCCGAGGCCCAGTCTTCACGAAGAAGCAACCTTGGCCAAACCGCCACGCCAACCGACCAAATCGCAGGGGAATTTAATGCAAAGGTGGCCTGACACCTTTATCCTGACGCGCGTCCTCCAGTTGACAGAGCCGAAGTGACTGTAGTCACTTCGCCGCTCCACTGACCAGCCTGACAAGAGGACAGCACCACCTGCGCCGCTCCAACTGCTATGCCACACGACAGAGTGAGGCTGACAGCAGCCAAGCCCGGCCCTAGGCGCCATAGGAAACTCCGCTTCGCCCGACCCCAGGGCTCGGACTCGGGCTCAGCCCCGGAAGACGACGAACTCCGCTTCGCCCGACCCCATGGCTCGGACTCGGGCTCAGCCCCGGAAGACGACGAACTCCGCTTCACCCAACCCCAGGGCTCGGACTCGGGCTCAGCCCCGGAAGACGACGAACTCCGCTTCGCCCGACCCCAGGGCTCGAACTCGGGCTCAGCCCCGGAAGACGACGAACTCTGCTTCGCCCGACCCCAGGGCTCGGACTCGGGCTCAGCCCCGGAAGACGACGAACTCCACTTCGCCCGACCCCAGGGCTCAGACTCGGGCTCAGCCCCAGAAGACGACGAACTCCGCTTCGCCCGACCCCAGGGCTCGGACTCGGGCTCAGCCCCGGAAGACGACGAACTCCGCTTCGCCCGACCCCAGGGCTCGGACTCGGGCTCAGCCCCGGAAGACGACGAACTCCGCTTCACCCGACCCCAGGGCTCGGACTCGGGCTCAGCCCCGGAAGACGACGAACTCCGCTTTGCCCGACCCCAGGGCTCGAACTCGGGCTCAGTCCCGGAAGACGACGAACTCTGCTTTGCCCGACCCCAGGGCTCGGACTCGGGCTCAGCCCCGGAAGATGACGAACTCCACTTCGCCCGACCCCAGGGCTCGGACTCGGGCTCAGCCCCGGAAGACGACGAACTCCGCTTAGCCCGACCCCAGGGCTCGGACTCGGGCTCAGCCCCGGAAGACGACGAACTCCGCTTCGCCCGACCCCAGGGCTCGGACTCGGGCTCAGCCCCGGAAGACGACGAACTCCGCTTCGCCCGACCCCAGGGCTCGGACTTAGCCCTGGCCTCAGCCGACGGTCTCCGCCTCGCCCGACCCAGGGGCTCGGACTCGACCTCGGCCTCGAAAGACAGACTCGACCTCGACCTCGGAGGAGCCTCCACCTCGCCCAACCTAGGGCTCGGACCGACCACGTCACAGGAGGCGCCATCATTACCCTACCCCAAGCTGACTCAGGCTACGGGGAACAAGACCGGCGTCCCATCTGGCTCGCCCCGCCAAACAAGTAATGATGGCGCCCCGCACGCTCTATGACGACGGCGGCTCTCAGCCCCCTTACGGAAGCAAGAGGACGTCAGCAAGGACTCGGCAGCCCCGACAGCTGTCCTTCCGCCAGGCTCCAGCGCACCTCTGACGGCCACGACACCACACGAACCGGGTGCCAAACCCTCTCCGGCTGCCACGATGGCATGTACTTAGGGCGCTAGCTCTCCTCCGCTAGACACGTTAACACGCTGCTACACCCCCCATCGTACACCTGGATCCTTTCCTTACGCCTATAAAAGGAAGGTCCAGGGCCCTCTTACAGAGGGTTCGCCGCGCGGGGAAGGACGGGACGGCGCTCGCGTGAGGCCGCTCGCTCCCTCCCGCGTGGACGCTTGTAACCCCCTACTGCAAGCACACCCGACCTGGGCGCGGGACAAACACGAAGGCCGCGGGATTTCACCTCTCACGCTCGTCTCCCTCCGGCGTCTTCCCCCCTTCGCGCTCCGTCTCACGCCGACCCATCTGGGCTGGGGCACGCGGCGACAATTTACTCGTCGGTCCAGGGACCCCTGGGTTCGAAACGTCGACAGTTGGCGCGCCAGGTAGGGGCCTGCTGCGTGTTGATGAACAGCTTCCTGTCAAGCTCCAGATGGGCAGTCTTCAGCAACTTTTCCAGCCCGGGACTGTACTCCGTTTCGGGAGTCTTGAGTTCATGTCCCTCGACGGCAGCTACGACATGATACTCCTTCCCCCGTCGCGCGACAGCGACAATGGCGGCCGACAGCCCACCCGCCGGTGGCGGAATCGACGACGTCTTCCCCGCGTGGTGGAAGAACAACATTCGAGCTCGCCCCGTCCCCTCCCTCGCCGACGGAGGAGGAGGCGGGGCAACCAAGGCCAAGCAGGAGGCGGCACCTCGTCGGCTGTCGAGCGAGTCGACGGCGCCGGCGCCCCAACGGGGGGCACGTGGGGCATCGACCTCGCGTCTGAGACGAAGACGAGCGCCGTCTCCCCGCAACACGCCAATCCCAAGCAAACGGATGACGCCAGCACGCTCACGAAGGACTTGCTGGGCGTCACCCTCGTACCTGATACGACGGTGCAGTCAGCCCCTGACGTGACTTCGTCACCGCCCGTCGACCAAGAGGTACCAACCGATTCCCATCTCACGCCTCTTGGATTCAGCTTCGACCCACCAAGCGACTTCGCTTTGGTGGACGCTCTCGCAGAGGCGAGTCCAAACCCTCTGGGGTATCGTGTGCGGTCACCCTGGGACCGGCTGACGGCTGTCTCGACCTACGGGCCCTCGGGGTCCGAGGAAGATGATGAGCCTGACTTCTGTTGGGATTTCTCCGGACTTGGTAACCCCAGTGCCATGTGGGACTTTATGACCGTGTGCGACTACTGCCTTTCCGACTGTTCCGACGGTAGCCGCAGCCTTGGCGACAAGGACTGCGGCCCAAGTCGTGAATGTTTCCACGTCGATCTAGGGGGTCCCAACGAAGGCAACCATCTTGGTATACCGGAGAACGGCGATCTCCCTAGGCCTGTGCCTCGCGTTGACATCCTTCGGGAGCTAGCTGTGGTCCCCGTCCCGGCGGGGGGTCATGACCCACAGCTCGAGCAAATCCACGAGATGCAGGCCAGGCTCGACGAGGGGGCAGGAACACTTGAGCCGATCCGCCGGGACATCGGGCAGGAACGGGCGGGCCAACCTCCGGCTGGAGAAGTGCGTCATCTACCCCAGGGTATCCAGCACTGCATCGTCGATGATGTCAGGGTAAGGCCGCCACCGACTTCCAGTTGAGTCGGCCAGAACCTAGCTGCAGCGGCAATGCTTCTCCGCGCGATGCCGGAGCCATCAACCACCGAGGGGCGGCGAATTCAGGGAGAGCTCAAGAATCTCCTGGAGGATGTCGCGGTTCGACAGGCCGAAAGCTCCGCCTTCCGAAGGCAGGGGTACCCCTCGAAACATCGCGCCGCGACTTCCTGATTCATGCGGGAAGCCTCGGTCCACACCGGGCGCACGCGCAACACAGCGCCTGTGGCCCTGGGTCACCTCGGCAACGAGCACCATCACCGCAACCGTCGGGCCCACCTCGACGAGAGGGTGCGCCGAGGCTACCACCCCAGGCGTGGGGGACGCTACGACAGCGGGGAGGATCGGAGTCCCTCGCCCGAACCACCCGGTCCGCAGGCTTTCAGCCGCGCCATACGACAGGCGTCGTTCCCAACTCGGTTCCGAACCCTGACTACTATCACAAAGTACTCGGGGGAGACGAGACCGGAACTGTGGCTCGTGGACTACCGGCTGGCCTGCCAACTGGGTGGAACGAACGATGACAACCTCATCATCCGAAACCTCCCCCTGTTCCTTTCCGACACCGCTCGCGCCTGGCTGGAACACCTGCCTCCAGGGCAGATCTCCAACTGGGATGACCTGGTCCAAGCCTTCGCCGGCAATTTCCAGGGCACGTACCTGCGCCCTGGAAACTCCTGGGATCTTCGAAGCTACCGACAGCAGCCGGGAGAGTCTCTCCAGGACTACATCCGACGATTCTCGAAGCAGCGCACCGAGCTGCCCAACATCACCGATTCAGATGTCATCGGCGCGTTCCTCGCCGGCACCACCTGCCACGACCTGGTGAGCAAGCTGGGTCGCAAGATCCCTACCAGGGCGAGCGAGCTGATGGACATCGCCACCAAGTTCGCCTCTGGCCAGGAGGCGGTTGAGGCCATCTTCCGGAAGGACAAGCAGCCCCAGAGCCGCCCACCGGAAGATGTCCCCGAGGCGTCAACTCAGCGCGGCGCCAAGAAGAAAGACAAGAAGAAGTCGCAAGCGAAACGCGACGCCGCCGACGCGGACCTTGTCGCCGCCGCTGAGTACAAGAACCCTCGGAAACCTCCAGGAGGTGCCAACCTCTTCGACAAGATGCTCAAGGAGTCGTGCCCCTATCATCAGGGGCCCGTCAAGCACACCCTTGAGGAGTGCGCCATGCTTCGGCGCCACTTTCACAAGGCCGGGCCACCCGCGGAGGGTGGCAGGGCTCGCGACGACGATAAGAAGGAAGATCACCAGGCAGGAGAGTTCCCCGAGGTCCGCGACTGCTTCATGATCTACGGTGGGCAAGTGGCGAACGCCTCGGCTCGGCACCGCAAGCAAGAGCGTCGGGAGGTCTGTTCGGTAAAGGTGGCGGCGCCAGTCTACCTAGACTGGTCCGACAAGCCCATCACCTTCGACCAAGACGACCACCCCGACCGCGTGCCGAGCCCGGGGAAATACCCGCTCGTTGTCGACCCCGTCATCGGCGACGTTAGGCTCACCAAGGTCCTCATAGACGGAGGCAGTAGCCTCAACATCATCTACGCCGAGACCCTCGGGCTCCTACGGGTCGATCTGTCCTCGGTTCGGGCAGGCGCTGCGCCTTTCCACGGGATAATCCCCGGGAAACGCGTCCAGCCCCTCGGACAACTCGATCTACCCGTCTGCTTTGGGACACCCTCCAACTTCCGAAGGGAGACCCTCACGTTCGAGGTGGTCGGGTTCCGAGGAACCTACCACGCAGTACTGGGGAGGCCGTGCTACGCTAAGTTCATGGCCGTCCCCAACTACACCTACCTCAAGCTCAAGATGCCGGGCCCCAACGGGGTCATCACCGTCGGCCCCAAGTACCGACACGCGTACGAATGCGACGTGGAGTGCGTGGAGTACGCCGAGGCCCTCGCCGAATCCGAGGCCCTCATCGCCGACCTGGAGAGCCTCTCTAAGGAGGCGCCAGACGTGAAGCGCCACGCCGGCAACTTCGAGCCAGCGGAGACGGTTAAATCCATCCCTCTCGACCCCAGCAATGACGCCTCCAAGCAAATCCGGATCGGCTCCAAGCTCGATCCCAAATAGGAAGCAATGCTCGTCGACTTTCTCCGCGCGAACGCCGACGTTTTCGCGTGGAGTCCCTCGGACATGCCCGGCATACCGAGGGATGTCGCTGAGCACTCGCTGGATATCCGAGCTGGAGCCCAACCCGTGAAGCAGCCTCTGCGCCAATTCGACGAAGAAAAGCGCAGAGCCATAGGCGAGGAGATCCACAAGCTAATGGCGGCAGGGTTCATCAAAGAGGTATTCCATCCCGAATGGCTTGCCAACCCTGTGCTTGTGAGAAAGAAAGGAGGGAAATGGTGGATGTGTGTAGACTACACTGGTCTAAACAAAGTGTGTCCAAAAGTTCCCTACCCTCTGCCTCGCATCGATCAGATCGTGGATTCCACTGCTGGGTGTGAAACCCTGTCTTTCATCGATGCCTACTCGGGGTATCACCAGATCAGGATGAAAGAGTCCGACTAGCTCGTGACCTCTTTCATCACACCCTTCGGCATGTACTGCTATGTTACCATGTCGTTCGGTTTGAGGAATGCAGGTGCAACGTACCAACGGTGCATGAACCATGTGTTCGGCGAACACATTGGCCGAACGGTCGAGGCCTACGTCGATGACATCGTAGTCAAGACAAGGAAAGCCTCCGACCTCCTTTCCGACCTTGAAGTGACATTCCGATGTCTCAAGGCGAAAGGTGTGAAGCTCAATCCCGAAAAGTGTGTCTTCGGGGTTCCCTGAGGCAAGCTCTTGGGGTTCATCATCTCCGAGCGGGGCATCGAGGCCAACCCGGAGAAGATCACGGCCATCACCAGCATGGGGCCCATCAAGGACTTGAAAGGCGTACAGAGAGTCACGGGATGTCTTGCGGCCCTAAGCCGTTACATCTCGCGCCTCGGCGAAAGACGCCTGCCTCTGTACCGCCTCTTAAGGAAGGCCGAGTGCTTCACTTGGACCCCTGAGGCCGAGGAAGCCCTCGGGAACCTGAAGGCGCTCCTCACGAACGCGCCCATCTTGGTGCCCCCCGCTGCCGGAGAAGCCCTCCTCATCTACGTCGCCGCGACCACTCAGGTGGTTAGCGCCGCGATCGTAGTTGAGAGACGAGAAGAGGGGCATGCATTGCCCGTCCAGAGGCCAGTCTACTTCATCAGCGAGGTACTGTCCGAGACCAAGATCCGCTACCCACAAATTCAGAAGCTGTTGTACGCGGTGATCCTAACGCGGTGGAAGTTGCGACACTACTTCGAGTCTCATCCAGTAACAGTGGTGTCATCCTTCCCCCTAGGGGAGATCATCCAGTGCCGAGAGGCCTCGGGTAGAATTGCAAAGTGGGCGGTGGAAATCATGGGCGAGACGATCTCGTTCGTCCCTCGGAAGGCCATCAAGTCCCAGGTCTTGGCGGACTTTGTGGCTGAATGGGTCGACACCCAGCTCCCAACAGCTCCAATCCAACCGGAACTCTGGACCATGTTCTTTGACGGGTCGCTGATGAAGACAGGAGCAGGCGTAGGCCTGCTCTTCATCTCGCCCCTCGGGAAGCACCTACGCTACGTGCTACGCCTCCACTTCCTGGCGTCCAACAATGTGGCTGAGTACGAGGCTCTGGTCAACGGGTTGCGCATCGCCATCGAGCTGGGGGTCCGACGCCTCGACGCTCGCGGTGACTCGCAGCTCGTCATCGACCAAGTCATGAAGAACTCCCGCTGCCGCGACCCGAAGATGGAAACCTACTGCGATGAGGTTCGTCGCTTGGAAGACAAGTTCTACGGGCTCGAGCTCAACCACGTCGCCCGACGCTACAACGAGACTGCAGACGAGCTGGCTAAAATAGCCTCGGGGCGAACAACGGTTCCCCCGGACGTCTTCTCCCGAGACTTGCATCAACCCTCCGTCAAGACCGACGACACACCCGAGCCCGAGAAGGCCTCGGCCCAGCCCGAGGCACCCTCGGCTCGGCCTGAGGTACCCTCGGCCTCCGAGGGTGAGGCACTGCACATCGAGGAGGAGCGGAGCGGGGTCACGCCTAATCGAAACTGGCAGACCCCGTACCTGCAATATCTCCACCGAGGAGAGCTACCCCTCGACCAGGCCGAAGCTCGGCGGTTGGCACGGCGTGCCAAGTCGTTCGTCTTGCTGGGAGAAGGGAAGGAGCTCTACAACCGCAGCCCCTCGGGCATCCTCCAGCGATGCATTTCCATCGCCAAAGGCCAGCAGCTCCTACAAGAGATACACTCGGGGGCTTGTGGCCATCACGCAGCACCTCGAGCCCTTGTTGGAAACGCCTTCCGACAAGGTTTCTACTGGCCGACGGCAGTGGCCGACGCCACTAGAATTGTCCGCACCTGTGAAGGGTGTCAGTTCTACGCAAGGCAGACCCACCTGCCTGCTCAGGCCCTGCAGACCATACCCATCACCTGGCCGTTTGCTGTGTGGGGTCTGGACCTAGTCGGCCCCTTGCAGAAGGCACCCGAGGGCTACACGCACCTGTTGGTCGCCATCGACAAATTCTCCAAGTGGATCGAGGTCCGACCCCTAAACAGCATCAGGTCCGAACAGGCGGTGGCGTTTTTCACCAACATCATCCATCGCTTTGGGGTCCCGAACTCCATCATCACCGACAACGGCACCCAGTTCACCGGCAGAAAGTTCCTGGACTTCTGCGAGGATCACCACATCCGGGTAGACTGGGCCGCCGTGGCTCACCCCATGACGAATGGGAAAGTAGAGCGTTCCAACGGCATGATTCTACAAGGACTCAAGCCTCGGATCTACAACGACCTCAACAAGTTCGGCAAGTGGTGGATGAAGGAACTCCCCTCGGTGGTCTGGAGTCTGAGGACGACGCCGAGCCGGGCCACGGGCTTCACACCGTTCTTTCTAGTCTATGGGGCCGAGGCCATCTTGCTCACAGACTTAGAATACGGTTCCCCGAGGACGAGGGCCTACGCCGACCAAAGCAATCAAGCTAATCGAGAAGACTCACTGGACCAGCTGGAAGAGGCTCGGGACATGGCCTTACTACACTCGGCACGGTACCAGCAGTCCCTGCGACGCTGCCACGCCCGAGGGGTTCGGTCCCAAGACCTCCAGGTGGGCGACCTGGTGCTTCGGCTGCGACAAGACGCCCGAGGGCGGCACAAGCTCACGCCTCCCTGGGAAGGGCCGTTCGTCGTCGCCAAGATTCTGAAGCCCGGAACGTACAAGCTGGCTAACAGTCAAGGCGAGGTCTGCAACAATGCTTGGAACATCCAACAGCTACGTCGCTTCTACCCTTAAGATGCTTTCAAGTTGTTCACATGCCTCGTTCCCACGCAAAGTTTAGTCATCAAGGAAGGGTCAGCCTAGCCTCGGCAAAGCTCGACCCTCCCTCGGGGGCTAAAAGGGGGGAACCCCCTCTGCGCCAAAATTTTCCTCGGAAAAAGATCTTTTCTGCCAGAATGTCTTTCGTGCTTTTCGACTACTTCGAAAGTGGATCCTGAAAACGACGGAGTACACGTAAGTAGCCAAGGCTGACCGAGCCGAGGGACTCCTACGCCTCCGGGATACGGATACCTCACTCATCACCTTGTGCGATAAGTAACTCGCGCTCAGATAGGTGATTCCGCATACCGAACAAGTCTTCACGCTCGAAAGCTCCTCTGCCGAAACGATTTTTCGGGCCTTCTCGACTGCGTCGGTGACAGAACCATATGGACGAGTAAGAGTGCGCGTAACCGGCAAGGCCGACCGAGCCGAGGGATTCCTACGCCTTCGGGATACGAATACCTCACTCATCACCTTCCGTGAAAAGTAACTCTCGCTCGCACAAACAATTCTGTTACCGACAAATAAGTCCAGATACTCGAAACAAGGGGAAAAGAAACGCAGCTTTACAACACGACGATGGTGTGTTTGGGCCTCGGCGGCCACAGAAAACATACACACACTACAAGATAATCCGATCCTGCAGGCTCGGATCTTGACAGTCGAAGGGAGCAGCAGCACCCTCGGCGTCAACTACGCCTTCGGCGAGGTCCGACCTAGCCTCGGACGGCGACGTGGTCGGAGGATCTCCACTCTAAAGGACGACTTTAGCACCACGCCCGGGTCATCGCCGCCAGGGTCTTCTCCAGGAATCCAGCTCGAGCAGACGGCTCGGCCGGCCACCCGGAGGCCTCGGCCAGCTGGCCCCCGAAGACATCAGCCCGGCCCGTGGCCTCGGCAACTCAACTCCAGCGTCGGTCCCGCCAGTGGACGACCCGGCCAGGCTCTGGCCGACCAAGTCTTCTTTTCGAGCCAACTCAGCCTCTGTCCGTGCTGACACCGCTACCTCCGGCTTCGGCTCATCAGAGAGCGGCCGAGGGTTTCCTTTAACTAAGCAAGAGAAGCCTCGGACAGCAAGGCCGACCGAGCCGAGGGACTCCTACGCCTCCGGGATACGGATACCTCACTCGTCACCTTTGCACGAGGCAACTCACACTTGGTGAAGCGGTTCAGATAGCCGACAGGCGAGTCTTAGTGCTCGAAATGAGGAAAAAACACGGCTCTGTGCCGAAAATACATACATGTTCTGGCCCCGACAGCCACAATGAACAAGACACCGGCACTCAAGGTGCCATTACAAACGGAACCCCGGTTCCACCTCCGCAGGTACGAACAACCCCACACGATTGGGGGGCCTGTGGAGCAACAGAAGGCCGACGGACGGCTCACCGTCGCCCGCTCCAGCAGCAGCGACGACGACGACTTCTGCTCCGGGGGGCCGAACAACAGCAGTGATGACCTCAGGGCAGATGCTGCTGCCATAAGGCCCTCGCCCATGCCCTCACTCGAGAGGCAAGGACGGGCAGAAGGCCATAGAGTTGGAGGTCAGTCCGTGGGCAGCGCCGGCTATCTCGTCGGCGGAGAAACCTCTTCCGGCTGCCGTGGCGGAAGGCGGCGCCGGAAGCGGCTCCCAAGCCACTCGGGTCGGAGAGCCGGGCACGCGGCAGCTGCCAGCGCCACGAACGACAAACGCCCTTCCCCCCGATCACTGAGGGAAGGAGCGGGCCGCCGCCCGCGCAGGGACCGACCCCAACTCGGCGCACTCCCCTCCCCAGCACTGATGATGAAAATCCTTGAAGCTAAGGGAGGGGCAGAGGCCGCAGCCCGGCTTGCTTCTCCCCACCCAGGGGCTGGTCGTCACCGTCTTGGGTGACCACCGGCGAGGGGATGCAGCCGGGCTGCCTGATGAAAATCCTTGAAGCCGAACGATGGCTGAAAGGTACCAACTTCCACGAAGTTGCGTTCCTCCAACGACATGGCGGAAGGATTGCGGGTGTTCCCCATCCGAGGGCTCGGAAGGTGGAAAGACACGATGCATAAGGGAGCGCGAAGACATGGTCGCCTTTCAAGGCGGTCACCCTCCTTTTAAAGGCGACTCTCCCTACTTGCGTCCCCAGCCGTCGCGGGCTGAGTCTTCTCCAACACGCTCCAAGGTCCTCCCCCTACGGCGCGGGGGCTGGGTCCCACGCGTCATGCAAGCTGGCCCAGAGCAGAAGAAGCCAAACCACCGCGCGCGGTGCATGCAACTGCCCAACGGTTACGAGCATTCCTCCACTATCGCCCAGACCAGCGGGTGAAAGGGCGGACAGCCATGCAGGCGGCATGCAACCGCGCCAAGTGGGCGCACCCCTCCGACTTCCAACGCACCCAGCATGGAGGCCCAGGCCCACACGTCATGCAACCGGCGTGCCGGTTGCTACGTGCGAGCAACTGCACCGCCACTCGCACCATTACCGCGCCTCCTCGACTGCGGAACCAGTACCGTGACTCGAGGCAACCCTGCGTATGACCCAACAGTGCCAGCCAGGCGCGACGGTCAATACTGCCAAAAATGGGCCGGCAGTAATGGCGGTGGCAGGCGGGCGGAAGCAGCGGTCACGTCGTCAGCCAAGCTTACGTCCCATCCAGGGACAGCAAGGGAACCCTCTCCCACGGTGTGAAGACGGCGCGCCCGGGTTCCGTTCCTCGAACGGCTCACGCACGCGCAACGGCTGCCCCGCGAACCACTCGCCCCGTCGCATTAACTCCGCGGCGGGACAGGCGGCACCTTTGGCAGGAGAAGCGAGCGACGCTTCACCTTCGCCATAATGACCACGTCAAAAAGGTGTGCCACGTCATCTCGATTTCGTATTCTTTCCTTTTTCCTCTTTCTCTCTCTTACAACAGGGACCAGGAAAGGGGGATACCCCAAAAAGGGATCCTTCTCCACGAAGGAAACAGGCCCCGAGCCTCCCTACTGATCAGAGGTTCAAAGGTCGGCCCCTCGGAGGGGTTCAACAGCCGCCTCAGAGTGCTTGGGCTCCGCGCCCACTACTGGTCAGAGGTTCGAAGGCCGGCCCCTCGGAAGGGTTCAACGGCCGCCTCAGGCCACTCGGGCTCCACGCCCACTACTGATCAGGGGTTCGTAGGCTGGCCCTCGAAGGGTTCACAACCGCCTTAGACACAGAGTGAGGGATGACCCTGGGTACGTTCGATACATAACCAAGGCTCGGGCTACGCTCCCGAGGTACCCTAGGACATTTCCGAGACCAGCGGGAACGATCTTGTAACGGAATCCCATCAGAGGGAGGCATCGAGCCCTCTGACCCCGTCGAAAGTGGACCGGGTCCGGCAGATCACCCATAGGTACTTTTGGAGCGCGCCTCCGGGCCTCTAGCCGACCCCTAACGAATGGGGCACGGGCGTCCACTTGGATTACCCGTCAATAGCTCACTGGAGACACCATGTTTGGCGCCCTCCAAGGGCAACATGGCGCTTTTCCCCCCTCCTCCTTGCGGAAAGGAACCGCAGGGGTGTATGTAAAAAAATCGAGTCTATCCTTGACCGTCCTCTCGCCCTCTGCGGAGGCTCGGGGGCTGCTCTCGCAAACCCGGCTCCGGCCAAACTGTTGACAGCGTCAACATACCAGCCCGAAAACTTGGGACCCGACCGTGCACTCGGGCTACGGCCAGCTCGCATGAGGGAACAACCAGACCAGCCGAAGTGTTGCGAAATGCACTAAGACCTCGAAGGAGTCAACCCACTCCTCCGAGGCCGGGGGGGGCTACACCCGGCGGGTGCGCTCGCGCGCACCCACCGGAACAAAACGCAACCAAGAAAGGCTGGTCCCCTTGCAAAAAAGTGCGACAAAAGCCTCCAAGCGAGTATTAACACTCCCTTCGAGACTCGGGGGCTACTGTCGGGGACCATAATTAGGGGTACCCTCAAGGCTCCTAAATCTCAGCTGGTAACCCCCATCAGCACAAAGCTGCAAAGGCCTGATGGGTGCGATTAAGTCAAGGATCGGCCCATTCAAGGGACGCGATCGCGCCTCGCCCGAGCCCAGCCTCGGGCAAGGGCAGGCGACCCCGGAGGGTTTACGTCTCGCCCGAGGACCCCCTACGGCAATGAACGCACCTTCGGCTCGCCCGAGGCCCAGTCTTCACCAAGAAGCAACCTTGGCCAAACCGCCACGCCAACCGACCAAATCGCAGGGGCATTTAATGCAAAGGTGGCCTGACACCTTTATCCTGACGCGCGTCCTCCAGTTGACAGAGCCGAAGTGACCGTAGTCACTTCGCCGCTCCACTGATCAGCCTGACAAGAGGACAGCGCCGCCTGCACCGCTCCGACTGCTGTGCCACACGACAGAGTGAGGCTGACAGTAGCCAAGCCCGGCCCCAGGTGCCATAGGAAACTCCGCTTCGCCCGACCCCAGGGCTCGGACTCGGGCTCAGCCCCGGAAGACGACGAACTCTGCTTCGCCGGCCCTAGGGCTCGGACTCGGGCTCAGCCCCGGAAGACGACGAACTCCGCTTCACCCGACCCTAGGGCTCGGACTCGGGCTTAGCCCCGGAAGACGACGAACTCCGCTTCGCCCGACCCCAGGGCTCGGACTCGGGCTCAGCCCCGGAAGACGACGAACTCCGCTTCGCCCGACCCCAGGGCTCGGACTCGGGCTCAGCCCCAGAAGACGACGAACTCCGCTTCGCCCGACCCAGGGCTCGAACTCGGGCTCAGCCCCGGAAGACGACGAACTCTGCTTCGCCCGACCCCAGGGCTCGGACTCGGGCTCAGCCCCGGAAGACGACGAACTCCGCTTCGCCCGACCCCAGGGCTCGGACTCGGGCTCAGCCCCGGAAGACGACGAACTCCGCTTCGCCCGACCCCAGGGCTCGGACTCGGGCTCAGCCCCGGAAGACGACGAACTCCGCTTCGCCTGACCCCAGGGCTCGAACTCGGGCTCAGCCCCGGAAGACGACGAACTCCGCTTCGCCTGACCCCAGGGCTCGGACTCAGCCCTGGCCTCAGCCGACGGTCTCCGCCTCGCCCGACCCAGGGGCTCGGACTCGACCTCGGCCTCGAAAGACAGACTCGACCTCGACCTCAGAGGAGCCTCCACCTCGCCCAACCTAGGGCTCGGACCGACCATGTCACAGGAGGCGCCATCATTACCCTACCCCAAGCTAACTCAGGCTACGGGGACCAAGACCGGCGTCCCATCTGGCTCGCCCCACCAAACAAGTAATGATGGCGCCCCGCACGCTCTATGACGACGGCGGCTCTCAGCCCCCTTATGGAAGCAAGAGGACGTCAGCAAGGACTCGACAGCCCCGACAGCTGTCCTTCCGCCAGGCTCCAGCGCACCTCCGACGGCCACGACACCACACGAACTGGGTGCCAAACCCTCTCCGGCTGCCACGATGGCATGTACTTAGGGCGCTAGCTCTCCTCCGCTAGACACGTTAGCACGCTGCTACACCCCCCATTGTACACCTGGATCCTTTCCTTGCGCCTATAAAAGGAAGGTCCAGGGCCCTCTTACAGAGGGTTGGCCGCGCGGGGAAGGACGGGACGGCGCTCGCATTAGGCCGCTCGCTCCCTCCCGCGTGGACGCTTGTAACCCCCTACTGCAAGCGCACCCGACCTGGGCGCGGGACAAACACGAAGGCCGCGGGATTTCACCTCTCACGTTTGTCTCCCTCCGGCTTCTTCCCCCCTTCGTGCTCCGTCTCGCGCCGACCCATCTGGGCTGGGGCACGCGGCGACAATTTACTCGTCGGTCCAGGGACCCCTCGGGTTCGAAACGCCGACAAAATTAACCAAAGTTCCTCTCCTATGTGATAATGAGAGTGCAATCCGCATGGCGGATAATCCTGTTGAGCATAGCCGCACTAAACACATAGCCATTCGGTATCACTTTTTGAGGGATCACCAACAAAGGGGGATATCGAGATTGCATATATTAATACCAAAGAACAATTAGCCGATGTCTTTACCAAGCCATTAGATGAGAAAACATTTACCAAACTTAGGCATGAGCTAAATATTCTTGATTCTAGGAATTTTGATTGATGTTTTGCACACATAGCTCATTTATATACCTTTGATCATCTCTCTTTCATTTGCTATGACTAATGTTGTCGGGGACCATAATTAGGGGTACCCCCAAGACTCCTAATCTCAGCTGGTAAACCCCATCAGCACAAAGCTGCGAAGGCCTGATGGGCGCGATTCAGGCCAAGGCTCCGCTCAAGGGACATGATCCCGCCTCGCCCGAGCCCGACCTCTGGCAAAGACAGCTGACCCTGGAAGATTCACGCCTCGCCCGAGGATCCCCTCAAGCAACGGACGCACTGTCGACTCGCCCGAGGCACATCTCGGGTAGGCTTCGCGGAGAAGCAACCTTGGCCAAATCGCCACACCAACCGACCATATCGCAGGAGCATTTAATGCAAGGATCGCCTGACATCTTATCCTGACGCGTGCTCTTCAGTCGACAGGGCCGAAGTGACCGCAGTCACTTCGCCGCTCCACTGACCGACCTGACAGGAATACAGGCCGCCTGCCCTGCTCTGACTGTCGTGCCACTTGCCAGAGTGAGGTCGACAGCGGCTAAGTCCAGCCTCGGGCGACATAGGAAGCTCCGCCTCGCCCGACCCCAGGGTTCAGCCCCCGTCTCGGCCTCGGAAGATGGACTTCGCCTCGCCCGACCCCAGGGCTCGGACTCAACCACGACTTAGAAGACGACGAACTCCGCCTCGCCCGACCCCAGGGCTCGGACTCAGCCTCAGCTCCGGAAGACGATGGACTCCGCCTCGCCCGACCCCAGGGCTCGAACTCAACCTCGACCTCGGAGGAATCGCCACCTCGCCCAGACTCAGGTCTGGACTGGCCACGTCGCCAGGGGGGCCATCATTACCCTGCCCCTAGCTAGCTCAGGCTACGGGGAACAAGACCGGCGTCCCATCTGGCTCGCCCCAGTAAACAAGTAATGATGACACCCCGCACGCTCAATGACGACGGCGGCTCCCAGCCCCTTACGTCAACAAGGAGACGTCAGCAAGGATCCGACAGCCCCGACAGCTGTACTTCCGCAGGGCTCCAGCTCTCCTCCGACGGCCACGACATCACATGAACAGGGCAGCAACACCTCTCCGACAGCCACGACGGCATGTACATAGGGCACTAGCTCCTCTCTGCTAGACACGTTAGCACATTGCTACACCCACCATTGTACACCTGGGCCCTCTCCTTACGTCTATAAAAGGAAGGTCCAGGGCTCTCGTACGAAAGGTTGGCCGCGCGAGAGAACGGGTCGACGCATAAGGCTCTCGCCCTCTCTCTCTCTCCCACGCGAACGCTTGTAACCCCCTACTGCGAGCGCATCCATTCGCCCTGGGCGCAGGACAACACGAAGGCCGCGGTTTCCCCTTACTATTCTCCCCCTTTGTGTCCCGTCTCGCGCCGACCCATCTGGGCTGGGACACGCAGCGACAATTTACTCGTCGGTCCAGGGACCCTCCGGGGTCGAAACGCTGACAGTTGGCGCGCCAGGTAGGGGCCTGCTGTGTGTTGACGAACAGCTTCCCGTCAAGCTTCAGATGGGTAGTCTCCAGTAACCTTTCCAACCCGGGACGATGCTCCGTTTCGGGAGTCTTGAGTTCATGTCCCTCGACGGCAGCTACAACATGATACTCCTTCCTCCGCCGCGCGACAGCGACAATGGCGGCCGTCAGCCCGCCCGCCAGCGGCAGAATAAACGACGTCTTCCCCACATGGCAGAAGAACAACATCCGGGTTTGTCCCGTCACCTCCCCCCCCCCCCCCCCGACGGAGGAGGAGGCGGGGCAACCATGGCCAAGCAGAAGGCGGCACCTCGTCGGCTGTCGAGCAAGTCGATGACGTCGGCGCCCCAGCGGGGGACACGTCGGGCTTCGACCTTGCGTCTGAGACGAAGACGAGCGTCGTTTCCCCGCAACACGCCAACCCCAAGCAGACGAACGACGCCAGCACGCTCGCGAAGGACTTGCTGGGCGTCGCCCTCGTACCTGAGACAACGGTGCAGTCCGCCCCTGACGCGACTTCGTCACCGCCCGTCGACCAAGAGGTACCGACCGATTCCCATCTCGTGTCTTTTGGATTCAGCTTCGACCCACCAAGCGTCCTCGCTTCGGTGGAAGCTTTCATAGAGGCATGTACCAACCCTCCGGGGTACCATATGTGGTCGCCCTAGGACAGACTGACGGCCGTCTCGACCTACGGACCCTCGGGTTCCGAGGAAGATGACGAGCCTGACTTTTGTTGGGATTTCTCCAGGCTCGGTAACCCCAGTGCCATGCGGGACTTCATGACCGCATGCGACTACTGCCTCTGCGATTGTTCCGATGGTAGCCGCAGCTTCGGCGACGAGGACTGCGGCCCAAGTCGTGAATGTTTCCATGTCGATCTAGGGGGTCCCGGCGAAGGCAACCATCTTGGTATGCCGGAAAACGGTGATCCCCCTAGGCCTGTGCCTCGCGTTGACATCCTTCGGGAGCTAGCTGTGGTCCTAGTCCCTGCGGGGGGTCAGGATGCACAGCTCGAGCAAATCCGCGAGATGCAGGCCAAGCTCGACGAGGGAGCAGGAACACTTGAGCAGTTCCGGCGGAACATCGGGCAGGAATGGGCAGACCAAGCTCCGGCCGGAGAAGCGCGTCATCTACCCCAGGGCATCCAGCACCGCATTGCCGACGACGTCAGGGCAAGGCCGCCACCGGCTTCCAGTGGGGTCGGGCAGAACCTGGCAGCAGCAGCAATACTACTCCGCGCGATGCTGGAACCATCGACCACCGATGGGCGGCGTATCCAGGGAGAGCTCAAGAATCTCCTGGAGGATGCCGCAATCCTACGGGCCGAAAGCTCTGCCTCCTGAAGGCAGGGGTACCCCTCGGAGCATCGCGCCGCGACTTCCCGATTCGTGCGGGAAGCCTCGGTCCACACCGGGCGCACGCGCAACACGGCGCCTGCGGCCCCGGGTTGCCTCGGCAACGAGCACCACCACCGCAACCGTCGAGCCCACCTCGATGAAAGGGTGCAACGAGGCTACCACCCCAGGCGTGGGGGACACTACGACAGCGGGGAGGATCGGAGCCCCTCGCCCGAACCACCCGGTCCGCAGGCTTTCAGCCGGGCCATACGACGGGCGCCGTTCCCGACCCGGTTCCGAACCCCGACTACCATCACAAAGTACTCGGGGGAGACGAGGCCGGAACTGTGGCTCGCGGACTACCGACTGGCCTGCCAGCTGGGTGGAACGGACGATGACAACCTCATCATCCGCAACCTCCCCCTGTTCCTCTCCGACACCGCTCGAGCCTGGCTGGAGCATCTGCCTCCGGGGCAGATCTCCAACTGGGACGACCTGGTCCAAGCCTTCGCCGGCAACTTCCAGGGCACGTACGTGCGCCCTGGGAACTCCTGGGATCTCCGAAGCTGCCGCCAGCAGCCGGGAGAGTCTCTCCGGGACTACATCTGGCGATTCTCGAAGCAGCGCACCGAGCTGCCCAATGTCACCGACTCGGACGTCATCGGCGCGTTCCTCGCCAGCACCACCTGCCGCGACCTGGTGAGCAAGCTGGGTCGCAAGACCCCCACCAGGGTGAGCGAGCTGATGGACATCGCCACCAAGTTCGCCTCTGGCCAGGAGGCGATTGAGGCCATCTTCCGAAAGGACAAGCAGCCCCAGGGCCGCCAGCCGGAAGACGTCCCCGAGGCATCCGCTCAGCGCGGCACCAAGAAGAAGAACAAGAAGAAGTCGCAAGCGAAACACGACGCCACCGACGCGGACCTTGTCGCCGCCGCTGAGTACAAGAACCCTCGAAAACCTCCTGGAGGTGCCAATCTCTTCGATAAGATGCTCAAGGAGTCGTGCCCCTATCATCAGGGGCCCGTCAAGCACACCCTTGAGGAGTGCGTCATGCTTCGACGCCACTTTCACAGGGACGGGCCACCGGCGGAAGGTGGCAGGGCCCACAACAACGACAAGTTGGAGGATCACAAGGCAGAGGAGTTCCCCGAGGTCCACGACTGCTTCATGATCTACGGTGGGCAAGTGGCGAACGCCTCGGCTCGGCACCGCAAGCAAGAGCGTCAAGAGGTCTGCTCAGTAAAGGTGGCGGCGCCAGTCTACCTAGACTGGTCCGACAAGCCCATCACCTTCAACCAGGGCGACCACCCCGACCGCGTGCCGAGCCCGGGGAAATATCCGCTCGTTGTCGACCCCGTCATCGGCAACGTCAGGCTCACCAAGGTCCTCATGGACGGAGGCAGCAGCCTCAACATCATCTACGCCAAGACCCTCGGGCTCCTGCGGATCGATCTGTCCTCGATCCGGACAGGCGCGACGCCTTTTCATGGGATCATCCCCAGGAAACGTGTCCAACCCCTCGGACAACTCGATCTGTCCGTCTGCTTCGGGACTCCCTCCAACTTCCGAAGGGAAACCCTCACGTTTGAGGTGGTCAGGTTCCGAGGAACCTACCACGCAGTACTGGGGAGGCCATGCAATGCCAAGTTCATGGCCGTCCCCAACTACACCTACCTCAAGCCCAAAATGTCGGGCCCCAACGGGGTCATCACCGTCGGCCCCACGTACCGACACGCGTATGATTGCGACGTGGAGTGCGTGGAGTACGCCGAGGCCCTCGCCGAATCTGAGGCCCTCATCGCCGACCTGGAGAGCCTCTCCAAGGAGGCGCCAGATGCGAAGCACCACGCCGGCAACTTCGAGCCAGCAGAGACGGTTAAGTCCGTCCCTCTCGACCCCAGCAACGACGCCTCCAAGTAGATCCGGATCGGCTCCGAGCTCGACCCCAAATAGGAAGCAGTGCCCGTCGACTTTCTCCGCGCGAACACCGAAGTTTTCGCGTGGAGTCCCTCGGACATGCCTGGCATACCGAGGGATGTCGCCGAGCACTCGCTGGATATCCAAGCTAGATCCCGACCCGTGAAGCAGCCTCTGCGCCGATTCGACGTAGAAAAGCGCAGAACCATAGGCGAGGAGATCCACAAACTGATGGCTGCAGGGTTCATCAAAGAGGTATTCCATCCTGAATGGCTTGCCAATCCTGTGCTTGTAAGAAATAAAGGAGGGAAATGGCGGATGTGTGTAGACTACACCGGTCTAAACAAAGCATGTCCGAAGGTTCCCTACCCTCTGCCTCACATCGATCAAATCGTGGATTCCACTGCTGGGTGCGAAACCCTGTCATTCCTCGACGCCTACTCAGGGTATCACCAAATCAAGATGAAAGAGTCCGACCAGCTCGCGACTTCTTTCATCACACCTCTTGGCATGTATTGCTATGTTACTATGCCATTTGGTTTGAGGAATGCGGGTGTGACATACCAAAGGTGCATGAACCACGTGTTTGGCAAACACATTGGTCGGATCGTCGAGGCTTACGTCGATGACATCGTAGTCAAGACGAGGAAAGCCTCCGACCACCTCTCCGACCTTGAAGCGACATTCCGGTGTCTCAAGGCGAAAGGTGTAAAACTCAATCCCAAGAAGTGCGTCTTCGGAGTCCCCCGAGGCATGCTCTTAGGGTTCATCGTCTCCGAGTGGGGCATCGAGGCCAACCCGGAGAAAATCGCGGCCATCACCAACATGGGGCCCATCAAGGACTTGAAAGGCGTACAGAGGGTCATGGGATGCCTTGCGGCTCTGAGCCGCTTCATCTCGCGCCTCGGCGAAAGAGGCCTACCTCTGTACCGCCTCTTAAGAAAGACCGAGTGCTTCACTTGGACCCCCGTGGCCGAGGAAGCCCTCGGGAACCTGAAGGCACTCCTTACGAACGCACCCATCCTGGTGCCTCCCGCTACCGGAGAAGCCCTCTTAATCTACGTCGCCGCTACCACTCAGGTGGTCAGCGCCTCGATCATGGTCGAAAGACGAGAAGAAGGGCATGCATTGCCCGTCTAGAGGCCGGTCTACTTCATCAGTGAGGTACTGTCCGAGACCAAGATCCGCTACCCACAAATTCAGAAGCTGCTGTACGCGGTGATTCTGACGCGGCGGAAGTTGCGACACTACTTCGAGTCTTATCTGGTGACTGTGGTGTCATCCTTCCCCCTGGGTGAGATCATCCAGTGTCGAGAGGCCTCGGGTAGGATTGCAAAGTGGGCGGTGGAAATCATGGGCGAGACAATCTCGTTCGCCCCTCGGAAGGCCATCAAGTCCCAAGTCTTGGCGGACTTTGTGGCTGAATGGGTCGACACCCAGCTTCCGGCAACTCCGATCCAACCGGAACTCTGGACCATGTTTTTCGACGGGTCGCTGATGAAAACAGGGGTAGGCGCGGGCCTGCCCTTCATCTCGCCCCTCGGGAAGCACCTCCGCTACGTGTTGCGCCTCCATTTCCCGGCGTCCAACAACGTGGCTGAGTACGAGGCTCTGGTCAACGGGTTGCGCATCGCCATCGAGCTAGGGGTCTGACGCCTTGACGCTCGCGGTGACTCGCAGCTTGTCATCGACCAAGTCATGAAGAACTCCCACTGCCGCGACCCGAAGATGGAAGCCTACTGCGACGAGGTTCGGCGCCTGGAGGACAAGTTCTACGGGCTCGAGGTCAACCACGTCGCCCGGTGGTACAACGAGACTGCGGACGAGCTGGCGAAGATAGCTTCGGCACGAACAACGGTTCCCCCGAACGTCTTCTCCCGGGACCTACATCAACCCTCAGTCAAGACAAACGACACGCCCGAGCCCGAGAAGGCCTCGGCCCGGCCCGAGGCACCCTCGGCTACCGAGGGTGAGGCTCTGCGCATCGAGGAAGAGCGGAATGGGGTCACGCCTAATCGAAACTGGCAGACCTCGTACCTGCAATATCTCCACCGAGGAGAGCTACCCCTCGATAGAGCTAAAGCTCGGCGACTGGCGTGGCGCGCCAAGTCATTCGTCTTGCTGGGTGACGGGAAGGAGCTCTACCACCACAGCCCCTCCAGCATCCTCCAGCGATGCATATCCATCGTCGAAGGCCAGGAGCTCTTACAAGAAATACACTCGGGGGCTTGCGGTCATCACGCAGCGCCTCGAGCCCTTGTTGGAAATGCTTTCCGACAAGGTTTCTACTGGCCGACCGTGGTGGCCGACGCCACTAGAATTGTCCGCACCTGCCAAGGGTGTCAATTCTACGCAAGGCAGACGCACCTACCTGCTCAGGCTCTACAAACAATACCCATCACCTGGTCGTTTGCTGTGTGGGGTCTAGACCTCGTCGGTCCCTTGCAGAAGGCACCCGGGGGCTACACACACCTACTGGTCGCCATCGACAAATTCTCCAAGTGGATCGAAGTCCGACCCCTAAACAGCATCAGGTCCGAACAGGCGGTGGCATTCTTCACCAACATCATCCATCGCTTCGGGGTCCCGAACTCCATCATCACCGACAACGGCACCCAGTTCACTAGCAGAAAGTTCCTAGACTTCTGCGAAGACCACCACATCCGGGTGGACTGGGCCGCCGTGGCACACCCCATGACGAATGGGCAGGTAGAACGTGTCAACGGCATGATTTTGCAAGGACTCAAGCCGAGGATCTACAACGACCTCCACAAGTTCGGTAGGCGATGGATGAAGGAACTCCCCTTAGTGGTCTGGAGCCTGAGGACGACGCCAAGTCGAGCCACGGGTTTCACGCCGTTCTTTCTAGTCTATGGAGCCAAGGCCATCTTGCCCACAGACTTAGAATATGGTTCCCCAAGGACAAGGGCCTACGACGACCGACGCAACCAGACCAACCGAGAAGACTCACTGGACCAGCTGGAAGAGGCTCGGGACGTGGCCTTACTACACTCGGCGCGGTATCAGCAGTCCCTGCGACGCTACCACGCCCGAGGGGTTCGGTCCCGAGACCTCCAGGTGGGCGAATTGGTGCTTCGACTACGACAAAACGCTCGAGGGCGGCACAAGCTCACGCCTCCCTGGGAAGGGCCGTTCGTCATCGCCAAGGTTTTGAAGCCCGGGACGTACAAGCTGGCCAACAGTCAAGGCGAGGTCTACAGCAACCCTTGGAACATTCGACAGCTACGTCGCTTCTACCCTTAAGATGTTTTCAAACCGTTCATATACCTCGTTTACATATGAAGTCTAACCATCAAGGAAGGGTTAGCCTTGCCTCGGAAAAGCCCGACCCTCCCTCGGGGGCTAGAAGGGGGGAACCCCCTCAGCGTCAAAATTTTCCTCGGAAAAAGTCCTTTTGCCAGAATATCTTTCGTGCTTTTCGACTACTTCGGTAGTGGGATCATGAAAACGACGGAGTACACGTAAGCAGGCAAGGCCGACCGAGCCGAGGGACTCCTACGCCTCCGGGATACGGATACCTCACTCATCACCTTCTGCGAGAAGTAACTTGCGTTCGGATGAGCGATCCTGCTGACCGAATAAGCCTTAACACTCAAAAGACTTTCTGCCGAAACGGTTTTTTGGGTTTTCGCGGCTACGTCGATAATAGAATCCCGCGGACGAGCAAGAGTACATGTAAGCGGCAAGGCCGACCGAGCCGAGGTATTCCTACGCTTCCGGGATACGGATACCTCACTCATCACCTTCCGTGAGAAGTAACTCTAGCTCGGATAAACGATTCTGCTACCGACGAGCAAGCCCTGATACTCGAAACAAGAGGAAAAGAAACGCAGCTTTACAACGCGACGACAGTATGTTTAGGCCTCGGCGGCCGCAAAAAACATATGCATACTACAGGCGAACCGATCCTGCAGGCTCAGACGTCGATGGAGGGGGAGCAGCAGCACCCTCGGTGTCAACTCCACCTTCGGCGAAGTCCGACCAAGCCTCGGACGGCAACACGGGCGAAGGATCTCCGCTCCAAAGGACGACGTCAGCACCATGCCCGGGCCATCGCCGCCAGGGTCTCCTCCAGGAACCCGGCCCGAGCAGACGTCTCGGCCGGCCGCCCCGAAGCCTCAGCCAGCTATCCCCCGAGGACACGAGCCCGGCTCATGGCCACGACAACTCGACTCCGGCGTTGGTCCCGCCAGTCAACGACCCGGCCAAGCCCCGGCCGACGAAACTTCCTTTTTTGAGCCAACTCCGCCTCTGTCCACGCTGACACCGCTGCCCTCGGCCCCGGCTCACCGCAGAGCGGCCGTGGGTTTCTTAGACTAAGCGAGTGAAGCCTCGGGCGGCAAGGCTGACTGAGCCGAGGGATTCCTACGCCTCCGGGATACGGATACCTCACTCGTCACCTTCCTCACAGAGCAACTCACATTTGGTCAAGCGGTTCGGCTAGCCGACAGGCGAGTTCTAGTGCTCACAATGAGAAAAGGACACTGTATTACACCCAAAAATACCTACATGTTCAAGCCCCGAAAGCCACAATGAACAAACACCGGCACTCAAGGTGCCATTACAAACGGAACTCCGGTTCCACTCCCGCAGGTACGAACAACCCCCCACATTGGAGGGCCTGCGGGGCGACAAAACCCCTAGTGGCTCGTCGACGCCCGCTCCGGCAGCAGCGACAACGACCTCCGCTCCGAGTGGCCAAACAGCAGCAGCGATGACCTCAGGGCGGACGCGGCTGCGACGAGCTCCTCGCCCACGTCCCCACTCGAGGGGCGAGGACAAGCTATCAAAGCCAAAGAGCCGGAGGCCCGGAGCGCGGATGGTGGCGGCGATCTCGTCGGCAACGAGGACTTCTTCAGCCGCCACCACCTCAACGTCGATGACGGCAGCCATCTGCCCACCAGCAGATCCCCACTCGGATCCTCCCGGATAGGCGAGCACCGACCTCCGCGCAAGAGGCGTCGTACCGGAGCAAAGGCAGGACAGCCCAAGAACACGAACGCCACCCTAGCAGCGCGCAATGTCTTGGGCGGCCCTCCGTTGCGCGCGGCGCGGTGATCGCTCGTATGGCGGGAGGGGGCACCGGGAGCCGAGCCAGAGCTAGCTGAGCCAGCGAGCCCAACGCGCTGAAGCTGACGACGCTCGCGGCCGACCAGCCCCACGTTGTCGGAGTCCGCCCCTTCCGCTAGGCCAATGAGCACCCTCTCCCCTGAATGCTGAAGGAGAGGGTGACCCACGAACCCATGCGGGAGGTAGAGCTCCGGCTCAGCCCGCCCTCCGCCCCAGCAAGGATGATGAAGATCCTTGAAGCTGAGGGAGGGGCAGAGGCCGCAGCCCGGCTCGCTTCTCCCCACCATCGAACTGGTGGTCACCGTCTTGGGTGACCACCGGTGAGGGGATGCAGTCGGGCTGCCTGATGAAAATCCTTGAAGCCGAGCGATGGCTGAAAGGTACCAACTTCCGCGAAGTTGCGTTCCTCCAACGACGACAAGACGGAAGAACCGCGGGCGCTCCCCATCCGGGGGCTCGGAAGGTGGAAGGACACGACGCATGAAGGGAGTACGAAGACATGGTTGCCATCTAAGGAAGTCACCCCCCTTTTAAAGGCGACTCTCCCCACTTGCGTCCTCAGCCGGCGCGGACTGAGTCTTCTCCAACACGCTCCAAGGTCCTCCCCCTACGACACGGGGGCTGGGTCCCACGCGTCATGCAAGATGGCCCAGGACAGAAGAAGTCAAACCGCCGCGCGCGGAGTGCACAACAGCCCAGCGGTTACAAGCATTCCTCCACTATCGCCCAGACCAGCGGGTGAAAGGGCGGACCGCCATGCAGGCGGCATGTAACCACACCAAGGGGTGCACCCTTTCGACTTCGACACGTCCAGCATGGAGGCCCAGGCCCACACGTCATGTAACCGGCGCGCCGGTTACTACGTGCAAGAAACTGCACCGCCACTCGCGCCAGTACCGCACCTCCTCGACTGCGGAACCGGTGCCGCGACTCGAGGCGACCCTGCGCATGACCCGACAGTGCCAACCGAGCACATCGGTCATGGGTCAGACAGGCGCGGGAGAAGGCGCGACGGTCGATACGGCCAGAAATGGGCCGGCAGTAATGGCGGTGGCAGGCGGGCGAAAGTAGCAGTCAAGTCGTCAGCAAGCTCACGCCCCCTCCTGGGGCAGCAGGAGAACCCTCTCCCACGGCATGAAGACGACGCGCCCGTATTCCGATCCTCGAACGGCTCGCGCACGCACAACGGCTGCCCCGCGAACCACTCGTCCCATCGCATTAACTCTGCGGCTGGACAGGAGGCACCTTTGGCAGGCAAAGCAGGCGACGCTTCACCTCCACCATGATGACCGCGTCAAAAAAGGTGCGCCACGTCATTCGATTTCGTATCCTTTTCCACTTCCTCTTTCTCCCTCTTGCTACAGGGACCGGGAAAGGGGATACTCCGAAAGGGATCCTTCTCCGCGAAGGAAGCGGGCCCGAGCCCCCCTACTGATCAGAGGTTCGAAGGCTGGCCCCTCGTAAGGGTTCAATAGCCGCCTCAGAGCACTCGGGCTCTGCGCCCACTACTAGTCAGAGGTTCGAAGGCTGGCCCCTCCGAAGGGTTCAACGGCCGCCTCAGGCCACTCGGGCTCCGCGCCCACTACTGATCAGGGGTTCGTAGGCTGGCCCCCAAAGGGTTCGACAGCCGCCTCAGAGCACGCAGAGTGAGGGATGACTCTGGGTACGTTCGATACATAACCAAGGCTCGGGCTACGCTCCCGAGGTACCCTAGGACATTTCCGAGACCGACGGGAACAATTTTGTAACGGAATCCCACCAGAGGGAGGCATCGAGCCCTCGGACCCCGTCAAAAGGGGACCGGGTCCGGCGAATCACCCGCAGGTACTTTTGGAGCGCGCCTTCGGGCCACTAGCCGACCCCTAACGAATGGGGCACGGGCGTCCACTCGGATTACCCGTTAGCAACTCATTGGAGACACCATGTTCGGCGCCCTCTGAGGGCAACATGGCGCTTCCCCCCCCCCTCCTCCTTGCGGAAAGGCGACGCAGGGGCGTATGAAAAAAGCTGAGTCTGTCCTTGACCGTCCCCTCGCTCTGTGCGGGGGCTCGGGGGCTGCTCTCGCAAACCCGGCTCCGGCGAAACCGTTGACAGCGTCAACATACCAGCCCGAGAACATGGGACCTGACTAAGCACCCGGGCAACGACCAGTTCGCATGAGGGAACAACCAAACCGGCCGAGCCACCACGAAAGGCACTAAGACCTCGAAGGAGTCAAAACACTCCTCTGAGGCCTCAGGGGCTACACCCGGCGGGTGCGCTCGCGCGCACCCACCGGAATGAAATGCAACCGAGAAAGGCTGGTCCCCTTGCAAAAAAGTGCGACAAAAGCCTCCAAGCGAGTGCCAACACTCCCTTTGAGGCTCGGGGGCTACTGTCGGGGACCATAATTAGGGGTACCCCCAAGACTCCTAATCTCAGCTGGTAAACCCCATCAGCACAAAGCTGCGAAGGCCTGATGAACGTGATTCAGGCCAAGGCTCCGCTCAAGGGACACGATCCTGCCTCGCCCGAGCCCGACCTCGGGCAAAGACAGCCGACCCCGGAAGATTCATGCCTCGCCCGAGGATCCCCTCAAGCAACGGACGCACTGTCGACTCGCCCGAGGCACAGCTCGGGTAGGCTTCGCGGAGAAGCAACCTTGGCCAAATCGCCACACCAACCGACCATATCGCAGGAGCATTTAATGCAAGGATCGCCTGACATCTTATCCTGACGCGCGCTCTTCAGTTGACAGGGCCGAAGTGACCACAGTCACTTCGCCGCTCCACTGACCGACCTGACACGAATACAGCGTCGCCTGCCCTGCTCCGACTGTCGTGCCACTCGCCAGAGTGAGGTCGACAGCGGCTAAGTCCAGCCTCGGGCGACATAGAAAGCTCTGCCTCGCCCGACCCCAGGGTTCGGCCCCCGTCTCGGCCTCGGAAGATGGACTTCGCCTCGCCCGACCCCAGGGCTCGGACTCAACCACGACTTAGAAGACGACGAACTCCGCCTCGCCCGATCCCAGGGCTCGGACTCAGCCTCGGCTCCGGAAGACGATGGACTCCGCCTCGCCCGACCCCAGGGCTCGGACTCAACCTCGACCTCGGAGGAATCGCCACCTCGCCCAAACTCGGGTCCAGACCGACCACGTCGCCAGGGGGGCCATCATTACCCTGCCCCTAGCTAGCTCAGGCTACGGGGAACAAGACCGGCGTCCCATCTGGCTCGCCCCAGTAAACAAGTAATGATGACACCCCGCATGCTCCATGACGACGGCGGCTCCCAGCCCCTTACGTCAGCAAGGAGACGTCAGCAAGGATCCGACAGCCCCGACAGCTGTACTTCCGCAGGGCTCCAACTCTCCTCCGACGGCCACGACATCACATGAACAGGGCAGCAACACCTCTCCGACAGCCACGACGGCATGTACATAGGGCACTAGCTCCTCTCTGCTAGAAACGTTAGCACATTGCTACACCCACCATTGTACACCTGGGCCCTCTCCTTACGTCTATAAAAGGAAGGTCCAGGGCTCTCGTAGAAAGGTTGGCCGCGCGGGAGAACGGGCCGACGCATAAGGCTCTCGCCCTCTCTCTCTCTCTCTCTCTCCCACGCGAACGCTTGTAACCCCCTACTGCAAGCGCATCCATCCGCCCTGGGCGCAGGACAACACGAAGGCCGCGGTTTCCCCTTACTGTTCTCCCCCCTTTGTGTCCAGTCTCGCGCCGACCCATCTGGGCTAGGACACGCAGCGACAATTTACTCGTCGGTCCAGGGACCCCCCGGGGTCGAAACGCCGACAAATGTGTTCTTCAAGTGCATTTCATGCTAAGTCATAGATTGAAAGGGAATCAGAGTCTTCGGCGAAGACAAGGCTTCCACTCCACTCCATCGCATTATTCATCCTTCGTCGTCACTCCACACCGCTCTCCAATTTGGTATAATCTTCACTCCTATATTATTTGCCAAAGGGGGAGAAAGTTTAAAGAAAAGGGCTTATATTTCACTCACAAGTATCCGTTTTTGGCGATTCATGCCAAAGGGGGAGAAAGTATTAGCCCAAAGCAAAAGGACCGCACCACCACCAACCACCAATTTAAAAAATGTAGTCTTTCAAATTTGGGTTAAGAAAAGATTTTTTAATTGGTATCTTATTTTTGATATAATTTCAAATTGGTATACCCTCTTCAAAATTAATATCTAAAACCCTCTTGAACACTAAGAGGAGGATTTCATTAAGGGGGAGTTTTGTTTAGTCAAAGGAAAAGCATTTGAAACAGGGGGAGAAAATTTCATATCTTGAAAATGCTTCTCAAAATCTTATTCATATACCTTTTACTATTTGCAAAAAGACTTTGAAAAGAATTTCCAAAACTTTGCAAAACAAAACAAGTGGGGCAAGCGTGGTCCAAAATCTTAAATAAGAAGAAAGCCATCCATGCATATCTAGTAGAAATAATTATTGGTTTCATTCCAAGCAACCTTTGCACTTACATTATGCAAACTAGTTCAATTCTACACTTTTATATTTGCTTTGGTTTGTGTTGGCATCAATCACCAAAAAGGGGGAGATTGAAAGGGAAATAGGCTTACACCTTTTCCTAATTGATTTTGGTGGTTGAATTGCCCAACACAAATAATTGGACTAACTAGTTTGCTCTAGATTATAAGTTTTACAGGTGCCAAAGGTTCACAACAAACCAATAAAAAGACCAAGAAAGGGTTCAAACAAAGAGAACAAAAGACTACCGAAGTGTGCCCTGGTCTGGCGCACCGGACTGTCCGGTGTGCCACCGGCAGTGTCCGGTGCACCAGGGAACCCAACTCCGAACTTGCCACCTTCGGGAATTCTGGGAGCCGCTCCGCTATAATTCACCGGACTGTCCAGTGCGCCAGCGGAGTAACGGCTCCACAGCGCCAACGGTCATCTGCAATGGTACAGTAAAAGTGAACAGTGTGCGCCTGCGTGCGCAGAGGTCAGAGCAGCGCCAGAAGGCGCACCGGACAGTGAATAGTGACTGTCCGGTGCACCACCAGATTGTCCGGTGGCCCAGAAGACAGAAGCTCCAACGGTCGTGCGGCGGAACTGCCCGAATTATTCCAACTTAAGTGCCCAAGCCCCGCCTTAGAGGCTAGACCACACTTAAATGGGAATAACCTGTCAATCCCTCGGATCTAGTCCGACACGGCCACTAACAGGATCAAGTACCACAATCTCACTCGATGGTGAGTCACAGAGCAAATACAATAAAGCATAAAACCATGCATGTAAGAGTATTAAAATTATTACATCACCATCGGAGTTTTGCAAAAGTAGTCATCATTGTTCGAAGTGCAGCGTAATAAAACTAACGGTAAATAAACAGAGAGATGGGGAAGCCTGTCCCATCACTCCTCATGCTCCTCCTCAGCCGAGGTAGGGTCCCACTCGACAGTCCAGCCCGGTGGCAAGATGGACGGCCAAGTCACTCCAGCAACCATGTCCTCCAAAGAACCTGTAAAATTATGCCACAAGCAAGGCTGAGTATACTAATACTCAGCTAGACTTACCCGGTGTGAGGAGTCTACTCCTCTACCTCTAGACATGCAGCTATTTGGCTGTGGGGTTTGGTTGCCAAAAGCACTAGCTAAGTTTCTAAGTCAAGTTTTAGCTTTGTCAATATAAGTGTGACTCTCTTAAGGCTAAATGTGTACTATCTACTCATACATAGTAGCAAACATTATTAGCAATCAACATCTTATATCAACTCATCATATTTCCACTTGTTACTCAATGCAGTACAATGGATCAAGCAGTCTCATTAACTGCGAGAAGCAGACGATTTGAATCGAGTTTTTATCCTTGCAAGGTAAACCTAAACACACGACATGCAGGGGCACTCCGTCCCCACACACATCAACCGTCCCCATCGATCCCCTGGCAACAGATCAGGGCTCACCGCCTTGGCGTACAATGCCTCACTGACCCCGACTGTCGTCGTGCAGTGACCGCACTTGTACCCACCATAACCGGAATGGGAGACCACATCTCAGGTCGCGTGAGGGGTAAGTTCACTCAAGTACTAGGCTTACCGATTTACCATATTTCTTGGTATGTGTTTAGTACGTTCAAACGCTTGACACAGGTATCCGCACGTTAATCCTTATTCCATTTTCCCATCTTGTAGACAACCAATCCCCATGGATTGTTGTCCACAGACTAGTATCATGATAGTATGAAAGTGGGTACAACCAATTCCTGATCTCGCGCGAGTGCTAGAAAAATCATTCGACTTCTACCGAGATCCTAATTAATAAAGCAGCTACTCGACCTAGCATACTAGCATTCATCTCAATAGGATTCCTGAGATCATGCAACTATGGTTTCAGTCAACTCCTACACTTAAGTGCACAATACAAGCCTACAAACATTAAGTGCAGTAAAATAGCATATATAATGGTTATGCATAAAACCGGGGCTTGCCTTCCAAGGCTGTGGCAGGCAGATCCTCTGGTGCAGACTTGGGTGTTGGATCCGGGGCTACCTCCTGAGCAGCTCCTTGCTCCGGCACGAGGATGTACTCTCCGTCAGCAAGGTTACAGTCTATCGAAATGCAATGAACATGTATGTCATGGTTATGCAGGATTTAATAACATTATGCTAAGAGAAGAAAAACTAAGTTAAATGAGTAACTTAGGGTTTCTAGGTCATATGTAGCTTTTAATGGTTTATGCTTATTACTTCTAGGTTTAGGTCTTGCTAGGGATAAGCATAGTGAATTGGTATTGCCTTTATATATTTCAGTGGACAAGTTATAATGGGTTTTAGGATGACACTGGTTTCCTCTTATTCATTTTTTCCTTTCTTTATTTTCTATTTATGGTTTCTAGTGTAGATTTGAACTACGACAGTGGTTTAATATTTTCCAAAAATTCTGTAAAAATTACAGTGCGTTGCCATTGGTCATTATAGCTTGTTCTAGGAATTTGAGGTTTAAAATAAAAAGGCTATGCTTCAGACAAAATAACAAAAGTTGTGTAAAATGGGCCACTTTGCACTACATCTCTTAATTAGGGGTGAGTTCTGTCCTAAGGGTTATTTTTGTTGGCATCCAACAGTAATAATAGGCTTCTGTGCCAAAGATCACAGAAAGCTAAGGGATGGTCATTTAGTTATGATTTTCTAAAGTTAAATGCCAAAAAGGCACTTTCTACTATATTGTTATTTGAAAAATGTCAAACAGCAGATTTCATATTTTTCCTAAGTTCTTAATAACCAAACATTAGTTATCCCAAGGGTTGGGGTGTTTTCACCTTGGGGTCATTTTTGTAGGGTTTTTCTAAGTTTTCCTTATTTTCCTAAAAGAAAAGGGATCCTACTTATTTTATACTAAACCAGGGTATAATGGATTTTTCTAGTAAACTATATTGAATAAGTGTCCTAACAAAAATAGGGGTGCCCTCTGGTTCATCATTTTAATCACCTTTTCTATTTTTCTTAACCTTAAGCATATTGCAAAATAATTGGCAAAAACTAACTTAATGGGTTGGTCAGAGAAGTTTAGCATTTTTAAACAGGTCAGTAGGTGGATATAAACTTCTCCAAATTTTTCTAACCCTAGTCAAATAGTGCAACTATTTTTATCCCTATTATTTAGCTTTTGGTCAAAACAATAATTAATTCAGAACCTTATAGTTTTCTGTAGTACTTAAGGGTTTTATATTTTTCCTAAGCAGTTTACATTATTTAAGGTCTGACAAAATTGGTTTGACCAAATTTGGATGAATAAAACAGAAGTTATGAATTATTAAAGTTCTGTTCAATTTAAAATCAGGTTTAATAAAGGTTTTCTGGAAAAGCAGTTTACACCGAGGACCCTGGGTTATTTCCAAACTAACTCTCTCAGTTATACCCCCGTGCTACTATTCATTTGAGTCTCTGACATTTCACAAAACCCTCCAGACTTCTTTCCTTCTCCCCCGCGGTCCTTCCCTAGGTTTAAACAGTACCCGCGAGAAAGAAAAGGGTGGCGCGGCTTACCGGCGGCGAGAGAGGTCCGGCGAGGGGCAGGGTTGGCTCGGGGAGGCTCTGGCAGTCACAGCGATGTACGGCTCGACGGCGGGGATGGCCGGAATCGCTCGGTCCACGTGCGCGGGCGGGTGTCCTCGTCGGCGGCGGGTGTGCCGGCCAATTCAAGGCGATCTGGTTCAATGGATTACCCGGTCCACGCACTCCAGCGGGGTTGTGAACTCCGGCGACCGTGGACTGGCCTCTCCGGCGAAGCAGACTTCGATTCCTCGCTCTGGAAGCTTCACCGAGGTGTGCTCACTCGTCTCCGAGGGTTGGACGGGGTTGGGAAAGGCTGGGCTGGCCGGTCTACGGCGGCAGGGGCTCGGGTGGCCGCGGACACGCCGTGCACGGGCAAACGACGGTGAGTTGAGCTCCGGTGAGGTTTGAGCGTGCGCGGAAGAGTGTGGTCGACGCCCGAGTGGGCTTTATAGGCGCAGGCGCGAGCCATGGCGTTGGCTGGCCTTTGGCGCGACGCGGGGCGCGTGCGGGCGTGCTCTGGCGTGCACAGAGCGCGTCGAACACGTGGAGCTTTTCTTCTGCCCGTGTTCCACAGCTCGCCCAAGTCGCAAACATGCGAATCTTGGCAAAATCCGGCGCGAGTCTTTTCCTGGCACCTAGGGCTGTCTCTCATCCGTGAGTCGCCATGGCAGATATGGCCTAGGTAGGGAGATCTTCGGTCGCCAAATCAGGTATGTCTCTCTGCCCACCTCGCGACAAAACCCATGCCAAGGCATGTCAAACGTCAAGGTCTCGGGCCCAACTTTTTCTAGTGGCTGCCCTAGGTGGTATGCCACATTTTTGGTATAGAACATAGGTGGTTTTGGTGCCATCCTCAAGGTGAACATGGTTGATCTTTAGTGTAGGTGTAGTTTTTGACTTAGAGAGAATTACAGAGCTCTAGCTCTCTCTCCACTTAAGGAATGGATTTGGGGTTTCTCCAGGGGTCTTTTTGCAACATTTCCTTCCCACAATTGCTGGTTAAAAAGTTACTTAAAGTTTGGTTAAAGATTAACTCATGGTTTGCACAATTGCTTATTCTCTCCCCCTCTCAACCATGGTTTTGGAAGATAGGGTTCAAGAGAGGTCTAGGGTTTTCCCTCTCTTGCCCAAGGTAGTAAGTGCACAAAAGCTTGAGTGATGCTTCGTAGGTCATTAGCAATCTTGGTTAACACATGGTCTCCAAGGTTCTTATGTTCTCCTTAAGTTTTTACCACATGTGATCACAGTCCTTAGTACCAAGGTGTGCTCTAGCCATGGTAACACCTGAGGTGTTACAGGTCGAACCCTAACGATCGGGTGACGTGGCTGGCGCACCGGACAGTGTCTGGTGGAGCACCAGACTATCCGGTGCGCCATGCGACAGCAGCCTTCACCAACGGCTACTTTGGTGGTTGGGGTTATAAATACCCCCAACCACCCACCATTCATTGCATCCAAGTTTTCAGCCATCAAACTTTATACAAGAGCTATAGACTTCATTCAAGACACATACAAAGAGATCAAATCCTCTCCCAAGTCCAGAATCACTCCAACCAAATTAGTGACTAGAGAGAGAGACATTTGTGTTCATTTGAGCTCTTGCACTTGGATTGCTTTTCTTCTTCCTTCTTTCTTGTGTTCAACTCACTTGTAATCAAAACAAGAGACACCAAGTTGTGGTGGTCCTTGTAGTGGACTTAGTGTCCCATTTGATTGAAGAAAAAGGCTCACTCGGTCTAGGTGACCGTTTGAGAGAGGGAAAGGGTTGAAAGATACCCGGTCTTTGTGACCACCTCAACGGGGAGTAGGTTTGCAAGAACCGAACCTCGGTAAAACAAATCACCGTGTCATCCGCTCTTATTCGCTTGTGATTTGTTTTTGCCCTCTCTTTCGGACTCGTTTATATTTCTAACGCTAACCCCGGCTTGTAGTGTGTGCTTAAGTTTGTAAATTTCAGATATGCTTATTCACCCCCCCCCCCCTCTAGGCGACTTTCACAATTCAGAGTAATCTACTTCATCATCAGAAGATTCTTCATCACTAGAGGAAGTGTACTTGGGGGTGTCCCGAATACGTGCCTTTTTCTCCTTAGCCATAAAGCATGTATGGCGTTCGTTGGGGAAGAGTGAAGACTTGTCGAAGGCCGAGGCAGCCAATCCTTCATCGTCGGAGTCGGATGAGGAGCAATCAGAGTCCCACTCCTTTCCGAGATGTGCCTCACCCTTCGCCTTCTTGTAGTTTTTCTTCTTCTCCTTCCCGTAATTTTCTTGTCCCTAGTCATTATCGTTATCGGGGCATTGTGCTATGAAATGACCAGTTTTACTGCATTTGAAGCAGGAGCGCTTTCCCCTTGTTTTATTCTTTGAGGGGTACTCTTTGCGTCCTTTGAGCGCGGTCTTGAAATGTTTGATGATCAGGGCCATCTCATCTTCATTTAGCCCGGCAGCCTCAACTTGTGCGACCTTGCTTGGTAGCGCCTCCCTGCTGCTTGTTGCTTTGAGAGCAACGGGTTGTGGCTCATAGACGGGTAGTGAACCATTTAGTGCATCGTCCACGTATCGAGCCTCCTTCACCATCATGCGCCCGCTCACAAATTTTTCGAGAATCTCCTCGGGCGTCATCTTGGTGTACCTGGGATTTTCACGAATAATGTTGACAAGATGGGGGTCAATTACAGTAAATGACCTTAGCATGAGTCGGACGACATCATGATCCGTCCATCTTGTGCTTCCGTAGCTTCGGATCTTTGAAAGTCACCTAGAGGGGGGGTGAATAGGGCGAAACTGAAATTTACAAAGTTAATCACAACTACAAGCTGGGTTAGCGTTAGAAATATAATCGAGTTCGCGAGAGAGGGTGCAAAGCGAATCGCAAGCGAATAAAGAGTGTGACACGCGGATTTGTTTTACCGAGGTTCGGTTCTCGCAAACCTACTCCCCGTTGAGGAGGCCACAAAGGCCGGGTCTTTTTCAACCCCTTCCCTCTCTCAAACGGTCCCTCGGACCGAGTGAGCTTTCTCTTCTCAAATCAACCGGGAACAAAACTTCCCCGCAAGGACCACCACACAATTGGTGTCTCTTGCCTTGGTTACAATTGAGTATTGATCACAAGAAAGAATGAGAAAGAAGAAAGCAATCCAAGCGCAAGAGCTCAAAAGAACACAACAAATCACTCTCACTAGTCACTAAAGCTTTTGTGGAATTGGGAGAGGATTTGATCACTTGGGTGTGTCTTGTATTGAATGCCTAGCTCTTGTAAGTGGTTGAAAGTGTAAAAACTTGGATGACTTGAATGTGGGGTGGTTGGGGTATTTATAACCCCAACCACCAAACTAGCTGTTTGGTGGAGGCTGCTGTCGCATGGCACACCGGACAGTCCGGTGCACACCGGACAGTGTCCGGTGCACCAGCCACGTCACCAGGCCATTGGGTTCCGATCGTTGGAGCTCTGACTGCTGGGCCCGCCTGGATGTCCGGTGGCACACCGGACATGCACTGTAGAGTGTCTGGTGCGCCACTTCGCGTGTGCCTGACTTCTACGCGCTCTGGCGCACATTTAATGCTTCTGCAGGTGACCGTTGGCGCGAAGTAGTCGTTGCTCCGCTGGCTCACCGGACAGTCCGGTGTACACCGGACACGTCCGGTGAATTATAGCGGAGCAAATTCCCGAAGCTGGCGAGTTCCAGAGTTGCTCTCCCCTGGGGCACCAGACACTGTCCGGTGTACACCGGACAGTCCGGTGAATTATAGCGGATCGCCTCTGGATTTTCCCGAAGGTGAGGAGTTCAACATGAAGTCCCCTGGTGCACCGGACACTGTCCGGTGGCACACCGGACAGTCCGGTGCGCCAGACCAGGGCACACTTCGGTTATCCCTTGCTCTCTTTGCTGAACCCATTTCTTGGTCTTTTTATTGGCTGAGTGTGAACCTTTGGCACCTGTATAACTTATACACTAGAGCAAAACTAGTTAGTCCAATTATTTGTGTTGGGCAATTCAACCACCAAAATTAATTAGGAAATAGGTGTAAGCCTAATTCCCTTTCAATCTTGTTGACCAGGGTCTTGAGCCTGTTGTAGGTCTGAGTTGGCTCCTCTCCCCTGATCATCGCGAACCTCCCCAGCTCGCCTTCCACTAGTTCCATCTTTGTGATCATAGTGGCATCATTTCCCTCATGTGATATCTTGAGGGTATCCCAGATTTGTTTGGCATTGTCCAAGCCACTCACTTTATTATACTCGTCCCTGCAAAGAGATGCTAACAACACAGTAGTAGCTTGGGCATTCTTATGGATTTGCTCATTAATAATCATAGGGTTATCCATACTATCGAAATGCATCCCATTTTCCATAATTTCCCAAATGCTAGGATGGAGAGAAAATATATGACTACGCATTTTATGGCTCCAAAATGAGTAATCCTCTCCATCAAAGTGTGGGGGTTTTCCAAGAGGAATAGAAAGTAAATGGGCATTCGAGTTATATGGAATACAGGAATAATCAAAGGAATAATTTTGATTAAACGTCTTTTTCTTTAACGAGGAGTCGTCGTCTCTTGGTGAAGAAGAGGAGGCATCGCTATCGTAGTAGATGAACTTCTTGATACACCTCTTCTTCTTCACGTCCCTCTTCTTGTGACTCGAACCTGAGTTAGTGGGCTTATCGTCCCTTGGCTCGTTGAAGAGGGACTCCTTCTCATTGTCGTCGACCACCATCCCCTTGCCCTTAGGATCCATCTCTTCGGGTGGTTAGTCCCTTAGATGAAGAGTACGGCTCCGATACCAATTGAGAGCACCTAGAGGGGGGTGAATAGGTGATCCTATAAAATCAAACACTAATAGCCACAAAACTTAGTTCAAAGTGTTAGTACGGCTAAGTAGCTTTGAAGCGAGTTCTTGTGGACACAACAATCACAGAGAAAGCAACACAAGAGACACGCGATTTTTATCCCGTGGTTCGGCCAAGTAACATTTCCTACTTCCATGTTGTGGCGTCCCAACGGACGAGGGTTGCACTCAACCCCTTTCAAGTGATCCGATGGTCAACTTGAATACCATGTCTTTTCCTTTAGAGTATGTTTCTCGTTTGCGAGGAATCTCCACAACTTGGAGTCTCTCGCCCTTACAATTGAAATCACAAAGAAAGCACATAGTAAGGATGGGGAGAGCAACACACACAAGACTCAAATCCGCAGCACAACCACGCACACAAGTCACAACTTGAGCTCAACACACAACACACGGAGTTCGCAACTCAAATGGAGCTCAAATCGCTGACACAGAGAATCAATTGCGTGGAGTCGGAGTCTGGAAGTCTTAGAATGTTTCTTGTAAGCTTGGTGTCCTCCTCCATGCGCCTAGGGGTCCCTTTTATAGCCCCAAGGAAGCTAGGAGCCGTTGGAGATCAATCTTGGAAGGCCAAACTTGCCTTCTGTCGGGTGGTGCACCGGACAGTCCGGTGCACCACCAGACAGTCACTGTAGCTGTTCGGTGCGCGATCTCCTTCCATATCTGGCGTATCCGACCGTTGGTCCTCTGGGTCGGTTGGCGCACCAGACACTGTCCGGTGTGCCCAACCGACCGTTGCTGCGGGCCACACGTCGCCCGCAGATCGTGCGGCCGACCGTTGGCGCTTGCGACCGTTGGCTCACCGGACAGTCTGATGCACCACCGGACAGTCCGGTGAATTATAGTCGTACGCCTCTGCGTTTTCCCGAGAGTAGGCGGTTCACCGCCGGTCAGCCTGGCACACCGGACACTGTCCGGTGCGCCACCGGACAGTCCGGTGTGCCTGGCAAGAATTGGTGTTGGCTGCACATAGCCAACTCTTTTCCTTTTCTTTTCTTCTTTTTTTGTCACTGTTTCTAGCACTTAGACAAACACATTAGTATACAAAATAATATACTAAGTCTAGAAACATACCTTATACTTTGATTTGCACTCTTCACACATTTTGCATATTTGAACTCAATTAATGTGTTAGGCATCTAATCACCAAAATACTTATAGAAATGGCCTAAGGGCACATTTCCCTTTCAACATCTCACCTCGGGGCGAAGCTCGAGGTGGCTTGGCGCGCTTTTGACGGGCTGGGTGGCCGGCACGGCGGGCGCAGGTCTCCGGCGAGCGAGAGCGGCGAGAGCGGAGCGTGAGAGAGAGTGGGCTTGCGCGAAATGAGACAGGGGAGCGAGTGCGGGGTGCGGGCGGTGCTCAAAAGGAAGCTGGGGTGCGTGGGCAGGCGACGTGGACGGGGATCTCAGCGTGCGTGCACGCTGGTACACGGCGGTTCATGAGGAAGATGTAGCTGATAGGGCGGCCCCACGACGCAGAGAAAGGGAGCGGGCGCGCGAGCGAGGGCGACATGTGTCGGTATGGTTTTAAAATGAACCCACACAAATGTGCTTTTGTGGTGATGGATAGAAAGTTCTTAGGGTTCATAATCCATGAACTTGACATAGAAGTAGATCCTGACCAAATCATAGTCATTCGGAACTTGGGTGTTCCTACTTGTGAGCTGGAGATGCAAAAGTTTCTCGATAAAGTAAATTACCTATAAAGGTTTATTTCTAACCTTGCTAGGAAAGTTGACGCTTTCACTCATATCCTTCATATTAAGAACAATGTCGATTTCACTTATGGGAAGAATAACATCGTGCTTTTGACATAATTAAGAAGTAATTGTCTTCGGTTCCAGTGCTTAAGGCACCATAGAGCGGGTTTCCTTTTAAGTTATATGTAGTAGCCAAAGACAATGTCATTGGAGCTGTTTTGACTCAGGAGACTAAAGGGAATGAGCATATTATAGCTTATTTGAGTTGTCGACTCGAGGATTTTGAAATGAGGTATACATTTATTGAAAAATATGTTTATGCTTGTTTTACGTGTGCACCAAGCTTAGTATTTTATATTGTCTAGCTCCTGTATTGTTACTTGTCAAACCGATGTAATTAAATTCATGTTGCAAAACCCGATTATGAGCGGTAGGATCATCAAATGGGCTTATGCACTTATAGAAGATGATTTGGCCTATGAGTCTTTAAAGTTTATGAAAGGCTAGGTCGTAGTTGATTTCATTATAGAACATCGGATTAATGATTATTGTGAGCTAGATGTATCATACATTATTATTACTCCATATACTCTATATTTTGATGCATCAATTTGTAATGAAGGACAAGGGTTTGATATCATGCTTGTTTCACCAGCGGGTTCCACAATCGACTAAGCTATCCGGTTAGCTTTTCCCACCACTGCAGCTGCTGAAAACACTGTAGTTGTGTCTCAAGCAAGCAGCAACCCAAATAGCTGCTTGGTTGGCTTTTCTCTAGGAATACAACAGCCGAACAACGTCAGCTGAAAACAATATAGTTGTGTCTCAAGCAAACAGTAGCCCAAACAACTGTCCGGTTGGCTTTTCTCTAGGAATACTGCAGCCAAACACCACCGACTTTTCTAGCCGATTAAAAGCTTATTGCACTAACAATCTTCGATAATGAAGCTCTTTTCTTTGCTTTAGAGCTCTTAGACTATATGGGAGTAAAGTATGCATGAAAGCTGTTGCATGAAATAATATGACTCACAAGGAGGTCATTGAGCTTGTAACTGGGCATATTATTCATAGATTCAGCATCTCCCAAACTTTGACTATAAATTAGGGAACTTCTTTCATGTCAAAAGAGGTTCGTGAGTTTGCTGAATCATATAGGATTAAGTTGCTCAATTCATCTCCATATTATGCTTAGGGCCATCAGACCGAGTCAAGTAAGAGGACATTGATTAGCCTCATTAGAAGAAAATATTTGGCCACCCTAGGCATTGGCATACAGTTTTGTCTGAGGCCTTGTGGGCTCATAGAATATGTAAGCATCGTGCTGCTAAAGTTCTCCTTTTGAGCTTATGTATGGATATGAAGTTGTTCTGCCTGTGGAGATAAGCCTGAATGCTATCAGGTTTGCTAGGCAGAATGATTTATTTGCTAGTGATTATCATGGTTTAATAATGGATAATATTGATTAGGTGACTGACAAGAGGATGATGGGTCTAAGGGAGATTGAGAAAGACAAGCTTATAGTTGCCAAAACCTACAATAAGAAGTTAAAGACTAAGTCATTCCAGGTTGAAGATTTGGTCTAGAAGACAATCTTGCCATTAAGTAGGAGGGACCAAAAGTTTGGCAAATGGTCCCCAAGATGGGAAGGGACTTACAAAGTTACACACGTAATTTCTGGTAATGTGTAATACTCAAAATTGTATACAAGAAATACATGGTGATTTCCTTATTTTATGTGCCTTATTTGCATCATGAAAAGAGCATATATAAAATGAAGAGTGATTAAATCAAACCAAAGACACTAAAATAAAAGAAAGTGCATCTCGTTGGAGTTTTATTGTTTGTGCATTAAATAAAATAATAATTCTAAAGGTTGAATTGATCCCTAAATTAAAATATAGGGTTTTGAAAATAAAAAGAGAAGAAATACCACATAAAACATAGGAAATAAATATATACATAAATATATTCTCTTTATGTCCAAATGTAAATTGGTACATCTGATATAATTTGAATTTGAAATGTAAAAGGAGGAATGAAAATCTAAATTTGAAAAAAAAGAGAAAAGAATAAAGAAAAGAAAAAGAAGAAATAAGCATACCTGCTCGGCTGGGCCGAATCCCTACCGTGCAGCCCAGTGGCTCCAATTGCGCGGCCCACTTCTCCCCTCTCACGCGCACCCACTCCTTTCACTTACACGTGGGCCGGAGATGTTAGTCACCGTTCCAGGGATTAAGCACTGCGCGTGGATGATGAGTGGGCCCCACTGGACAAATCCCCACTGCTCGGCTTGCGCGAGCTGGACAGCCGCTGGTGACCTGGGCCCACTGTCAGCCCTATCCTCTTCCTCAAGAGTCAAGACCGAACCGGAAGCCCGCGCGTAACAGAATCTGCGTATCTGCAGAGTCCGCGGCGGCATAACCGGATAACGCCCTCGGGTGTTGGCTGCCCAGTCCTGGGTATAAATACCAATGCCTTTCCTCGATCCTCATCCCGTCCAACCATGACCAAGGTCGCGCCCCCCCTTTGTTCCTCACGAACTGGGTGCACCGTCGGAGCACAGATTGAAGATGGGGCCGCTACGGTAGACTCGTACGCACCTCGCTGCTTTGCCATGGCGCGGGGAACGTTTCCGTGGGCCCTTCGGGCGGACTGGCTGCTCGTGGCTCCGGAAATTGCTCACCTGAGCAACTTGCTGCCATGGTTCCACCATTCACCGTGGGCGGAGTCCGACGCGGCTAAACAGCGGGTAAGAAATCAGCCATAAAATTCGTCGTTCTCTGTTCATTGCGTTGAACCACTTGGGTGGGGATTTGAGTGCTGGGGCGCCGAGCGCCTTCGCCAGGGCCATGGCCGCCGTCGTGGGCTCAGGTTGCCGCCGTGAGGGCTTGGCGGCGCCGCCTGGGCAGTGTCATGGGAAGTAGATGAGAGCTGGAGCGTTGATCGGGGAACGAGCGGCTTTGATCTGGTGGCTAACTAACAGATCGGCTAGGGTGCTTCTCTGCCGTAGAACATAGATCGGAGGGGTGAGAACAGTTTAGACTTCATAAAATCCGGGCCGTCGGATATTGATCCAGTGGCCACTATCCATTACCGGTTCGGGTTATGGAGGATCTAATCCCGACCGTTGGAATCAATCTGACGGTCCAGATTAGAGAATACCCCTTCGCAGGCCAGTTTTGTAAATGAGCCCCTCACCTTTTAGCGAATCAACCCGCCGTCCACGCCAGTAGTTTTCTGTGTCTTAGGCAAACTTACCTCGAGACCCCTGGGTTTCTCTGGATTTGAGGCCCAGTCCAGAAACTCGAAAAACCAGAGAAAACAAATAGAAAATAGATTTTTAATATAAAAATAATTCCAGAACAGTGTTTAATCTCTAGAAAATTCATATTAGCTCCTTTTTAGTCCATTCTAGTGCCTATAATTTGGTAGTAACATTGTCTATCAACTAGTAACACTGTTTAGCCATGAAACTTGAATTAAAATTGTTCATTAGGATTTATCTATTCTAACCACTAAATAATTTCGTAAATTCATAACTTCATAACCGTAACTCCGAATTTAGTGGTTCTCGTTCCCACGATCTCGTAGCAACGCGTAGATTATTATTACGCAGTTTATTCTTATGTTTGGTGTGATGTTAATTTTGCCTATACCATGTATGTCTGTATTGCTACGTTTAGCAGTGAGGACACGTGTCACCTGAAGATCATCCTGGTACCTGGAATCTCAAGTCTCAGGCAAGTTGTGCCCTTGATCACTTCTTTTTACCCAGCCATGTTCTAATTAATCATAATGATCTGCATAGGTTAATTTTGATGGGACCCAATAGGTTACCCTAGTTTGATTATCTTTATACCTTGTTACCACTGAACTTTTTGGGTAGTACTTGCTAGTGCTTTATGTGGTTTTGGGTATGAAGATACATTGTTCACGATTATACTTTTATTATCTGTTTATTATCACTGTTCATGATAAGATCATTATGTTAATTGGAACATGGAGCGACCACCCGGGAAAACAGTGCTACCACAAGGGTATAATGGGACGCCCTTGGCTGATTAATTAGGAAAGCTAGTGGAGGACTACCTTACCCGAAAGGGGCAAGGGCAGTAGGGGAGTGGTCAGTGTAGGGAGGCCCTCGGGAGGATTTTGCTGTGATGGCGGTCCTGCAAGGGATTCCTACATTGGAGCTTCCTATAAACTGTAGCGGGTTTTCTGAAGCTAGTGGAACTTTGTAAAGGCCTCGTAGTGTTACCCTGCCTCGCCTCCTCGGTAGAGGTGTATGGGAAGTCGCGATCCCTTGGCAGAGGGGTAACATGACTTGTGGGTAAAGATGCGCCACCTCTGCAGAGTGTAAAACTGGTATACTAGCCGTGCTCACGGTCATGAGCAGCTCGGACCCTCACATGATTAACTTATGGAACTTAAATTCAATTTGTCATATGCATTGCATCGCAGGTGATGTTGTTACTTCTGTTCTACTATTTAATTGGGTTGGTATTTACTTATACTTAGTAATTGCTAATAAAATTTTGACCAACTTTAAAAGCAATGCTCAGCTCTAACCATCCTCTTTTGGTAAGCCTTACACTTCACATGAACTCCCACCTTTGGCGAGTTCATTCACATTATTCCCCACAACTTGTTGAGCGATGAACGTATGTGAGCTCACTCTTGCTGTCTCACACCCCCCCACAGGTCAAGAACAGGTACCACAGGATGAGGCGCTTGGAGGATGCTGTGACGAGTTCGTGAGAGGTCTAGGCCGTCGTCTCCCAGTCAACTTTGGGTTGCTGGATCGTTTCCTCATATGATGTAATTATTTAATTATTTTTGTACAGAACTCCTGTTATATAGTAAAGATGTGACATTCGATCCTGTGCCACTATGCATCATATGTGTGAGACTTGGTCCCAGCACACCTGGTGTTTATGTTCGCGCCCGGGTTTTTGACCCCTAAAATCCGGGTGTGACAGAAGTGGTATCAGAGGAATGTTGACTGTAGGACGAAACCTAGATAGAAATGGACATAACCATTATCTACTTACCTTTGCTACTCTGATTCATTCTAAACTTATCTTAATCCTTTCTCATCTAATTCCGCTTACTCTGATTATTCTTACCTTTTCATTCTAAAGACAAATGTGGATTTCACACTTTGAAGTCTTGTGCCTAAAAGTGACCTTTAGGAGTAGGAGACCTATTCTTAGGAACAAAATCAAAACTATTTTTATAGGTATATATGTGCTTGAATGTTTGTTCTTATGATACATGTCTGATTTGGTTCTTTGATTGAGTGTGATGAATTGTGGAGTAATATCCACAATTGCATCTGCATATACATATAGGCGTAAAAAAAACAATATGATAACTCGACAAATTAGATTATTCCTCATTAAAATATATCTAGCTTAATAGATCTATCTTATCTTAAAAGATTCTCTCATATCTTAATAGATTCATCTTACCTTGAAAGGATTCTATCTTATCCTTCTGACTTGTCATAACCACTTTGCTTACCTCATCCTAGAGTAACAACCATGATCTAGCCTAAAATAAATAGATCTTATCTAGTTATACCAATCTGATCTAGATCCCACCTAATCTAACATGAGCTAATCCAAATTGAGTTACTTAAGTAAGTTAGACATAAATTAGGCCCTGATTCTATAAACATATCTTACCCTAAATTAATGCCCTGGACTAACTCGTCTGTAAACAACAACCTAACCTACATCATAGGTTGCCTAATCCAGATATCCTAAAAGCAAAGTAAAACTCTGTTTAAATCTAACTACCTCATGTACCCTAGCTATCCTAGCTATAGCCATATGCCCTCAACTCGGATAGCAACTCCAGGAGGAAGGCCAAAGAAGACCAACATCGTCAAGGAAGGAGAAGGAGATCAACCTCGACATGGAAGAATACGCGTCAAATCAGATCTCGAGATAATTCAAGATTCACCACCCAAGATGAAGTCTTTCTTTATTATACTCTTCCCTGCCACAACCTATTATCTATACTTGCCATAATCGTACCTCATCTGACCTAATAGATGGCTGGACGTATATGTCTATATTTTCCAAATCATCTACTAGCTACTATAAAAAAACATGAAACAAAACTTTTGATTGCTAAACCAAACTGGTTGCATCCCTTTTCTTCAAATCTCGAGGACGAGATTATTTTTAAGGGGGTAGGATTTGTAATACTCAAAATTGTATACAAGAAATACATGGTGATTTCCTTATTTTATGTGCCTTATTTGCATCATGAAAAGAGCATATATAAAATGAAGAGTGATTAAATCAAACCAAAGACACTAAAATAAAAGAAAGTGCATCTCGTTGGAGTTTTATTGTTTGTGCATTAAATAAAATAATAATTCTAAAGGTTGAATTGATCCCTAAATTAAAATATAGGGTTTTGAAAATAAAAAGAGAAGAAATACCACATAAAACATAGGAAATAAATATATACATAAATATATTCTCTTTATGTCCAAATGTAAATTGGTACATCTGATATAATTTGAATTTGAAATGTAAAAGGAGGAATGAAAATCTAAATTTGAAAAAAAAGAGAAAAGAATAAAGAAAAGAAAAAGAAGAAATAAGCATACCTGCTCGGCTGGGCCGAATCCCTACCGTGCAGCCCAGTGGCTCCAATTGCGCGGCCCACTTCTCCCCTCTCACGCGCACCCACTCCTTTCACTTACACGTGGGCCGGAGATGTTAGTCACCGTTCCAGGGATTAAGCACTGCGCGTGGATGATGAGTGGGCCCCACTGGACAAATCCCCACTGCTCGGCTTGCGCGAGCTGGACAGCCGCTGGTGACCTGGGCCCACTGTCAGCCCTATCCTCTTCCTCAAGAGTCAAGACCGAACCGGAAGCCCGCGCGTAACAGAATCTGCGTATCTGCAGAGTCCGCGGCGGCATAACCGGATAACGCCCTCGGGTGTTGGCTGCCCAGTCCTGGGTATAAATACCAATGCCTTTCCTCGATCCTCATCCCGTCCAACCATGACCAAGGTCGCGCCCCCCCTTTGTTCCTCACGAACTGGGTGCACCGTCGGAGCACAGATTGAAGATGGGGCCGCTACGGTAGACTCGTACGCACCTCGCTGCTTTGCCATGGCGCGGGGAACGTTTCCGTGGGCCCTTCGGGCGGACTGGCTGCTCGTGGCTCCGGAAATTGCTCACCTGAGCAACTTGCTGCCATGGTTCCACCATTCACCGTGGGCGGAGTCCGACGCGGCTAAACAGCGGGTAAGAAATCAGCCATAAAATTCGTCGTTCTCTGTTCATTGCGTTGAACCACTTGGGTGGGGATTTGAGTGCTGGGGCGCCGAGCGCCTTCGCCAGGGCCATGGCCGCCGTCGTGGGCTCAGGTTGCCGCCGTGAGGGCTTGGCGGCGCCGCCTGGGCAGTGTCATGGGAAGTAGATGAGAGCTGGAGCGTTGATCGGGGAACGAGCGGCTTTGATCTGGTGGCTAACTAACAGATCGGCTAGGGTGCTTCTCTGCCGTAGAACATAGATCGGAGGGGTGAGAACAGTTTAGACTTCATAAAATCCGGGCCGTCGGATATTGATCCAGTGGCCACTATCCATTACCGGTTCGGGTTATGGAGGATCTAATCCCGACCGTTGGAATCAATCTGACGGTCCAGATTAGAGAATACCCCTTCGCAGGCCAGTTTTGTAAATGAGCCCCTCACCTTTTAGCGAATCAACCCGCCGTCCACGCCAGTAGTTTTCTGTGTCTTAGGCAAACTTACCTCGAGACCCCTGGGTTTCTCTGGATTTGAGGCCCAGTCCAGAAACTCGAAAAACCAGAGAAAACAAATAGAAAATAGATTTTTAATATAAAAATAATTCCAGAACAGTGTTTAATCTCTAGAAAATTCATATTAGCTCCTTTTTAGTCCATTCTAGTGCCTATAATTTGGTAGTAACATTGTCTATCAACTAGTAACACTGTTTAGCCATGAAACTTGAATTAAAATTGTTCATTAGGATTTATCTATTCTAACCACTAAATAATTTCGTAAATTCATAACTTCATAACCGTAACTCCGAATTTAGTGGTTCTCGTTCCCACGATCTCGTAGCAACGCGTAGATTATTATTACGCAGTTTATTCTTATGTTTGGTGTGATGTTAATTTTGCCTATACCATGTATGTCTGTATTGCTACGTTTAGCAGTGAGGACACGTGTCACCTGAAGATCATCCTGGTACCTGGAATCTCAAGTCTCAGGCAAGTTGTGCCCTTGATCACTTCTTTTTACCCAGCCATGTTCTAATTAATCATAATGATCTGCATAGGTTAATTTTGATGGGACCCAATAGGTTACCCTAGTTTGATTATCTTTATACCTTGTTACCACTGAACTTTTTGGGTAGTACTTGCTAGTGCTTTATGTGGTTTTGGGTATGAAGATACATTGTTCACGATTATACTTTTATTATCTGTTTATTATCACTGTTCATGATAAGATCATTATGTTAATTGGAACATGGAGCGACCACCCGGGAAAACAGTGCTACCACAAGGGTATAATGGGACGCCCTTGGCTGATTAATTAGGAAAGCTAGTGGAGGACTACCTTACCCGAAAGGGGCAAGGGCAGCAGGGGAGTGGTCAGTGTAGGGAGGCCCTCGGGAGGATTTTGCTGTGATGGCGGTCCTGCAAGGGATTCCTACATTGGAGCTTCCTATAAACTGTAGCGGGTTTTCTGAAGCTAGTGGAACTTTGTAAAGGCCTCGTAGTGTTACCCTGCCTCGCCTCCTCGGTAGAGGTGTATGGGAAGTCGCGATCCCTTGGCAGAGGGGTAACATGACTTGTGGGTAAAGATGCGCCACCTCTGCAGAGTGTAAAACTGGTATACTAGCCGTGCTCACGGTCATGAGCAGCTCGGACCCTCACATGATTAACTTATGGAACTTAAATTCAATTTGTCATATGCATTGCATCGCAGGTGATGTTGTTACTTCTGTTCTACTATTTAATTGGGTTGGTATTTACTTATACTTAGTAATTGCTAATAAAATTTTGACCAACTTTAAAAGCAATGCTCAGCTCTAACCATCCTCTTTTGGTAAGCCTTACACTTCACATGAACTCCCACCTTTGGCGAGTTCATTCACATTATTCCCCACAACTTGTTGAGCGATGAACGTATGTGAGCTCACTCTTGCTGTCTCACACCCCCCCCACAGGTCAAGAACAGGTACCACAGGATGAGGCGCTTGGAGGATGCTGTGACGAGTTCGTGAGAGGTCTAGGCCGTCGTCTCCCAGTCAACTTTGGGTTGCTGGATCGTTTCCTCATATGATGTAATTATTTAATTATTTTTGTACAGAACTCCTGTTATATAGTAAAGATGTGACATTCGATCCTGTGCCACTATGCATCATATGTGTGAGACTTGGTCCCAGCACACCTGGTGTTTATGTTCGCGCCCGGGTTTTTGACCCCTAAAATCCGGGTGTGACATAATGCATACACGCTGAAAACATTGCAACGTGAGAAGTTACCTAAGGCATTAAATGGTCGTTTTCCATCCTAGTGTATGACAATATGATTAGAGGATCGATGTTCCCATGTCGAGTTGTATTAGACTAGGTGCTTTTGGCTCGTCTAGCTCCACCAAAAAGCAAGGTGCATGTGTTGAGCACCAGATTTGGCACCTGAATGACCGGACGGTCTGACCGCGTGGCCCGGATAGTCCGCACCCCAGACAGACCGTGAGATAGTCCGAGCGATCAATTTTGTTAGTTTAGGCTAGAATCGTTATCCCTTGCGTGATTATACTAACAAATCTCACAGGAACTGTTGCAAAACCAACTAGGAACGGGTGGGTCTAAACCTTCTCCCCTATGTATATGAATGGGTATGACCGATTTAAACACAACAATCAATCTATCAATCCAAATCTACCATATGCACTAGGAGTAAGAGTAATTTAGTCTTAATTGTAGTTTCTTAACCTCCATCTTTACCTCTCTTTGGTTCGACGTCATTTAGATGTGTCTTGGGTTGTCTGTCGACTGCAAGACAACTCTAAGATCTTTCCTCCTCGACAGGGTCTCTCCCGGGAGGTGAGATCCAGGTTATGCAGGAGATTCACGAATCCCTCTACTCTCACGGACGACCTGTTGCCTCAGCATGGACGGTCTGCGCGTCCATAAAGAAGAGCGGTTGCATGTTGTCGCAGATGGCCTGACAATGCTATCGGGGACGGTCCGCACTCCCGTAGAGATATTTCTGATGGTTTCGTTTTCTAGGAGCGAGGTCTAGAGATTGTTGGTATTTAGTAAAAAAAAGAGTCAACATATTATTTATAAAGTATAGTTTGAAATGAGAGATAGAAATAGGTAAGGTAATGGAGAATTAGCCTGTGTATTTTACGCAACTGATGCGATCTATTGGACATATGTATAGTGTCATTTTGCTGCGTATTTTGCGCATTCGTGAGTCGTGACCGTATGCGTGAGCAGAATAATTAAATTACCTGCATCATGGGACCCACATTTCACCCTGAGCCTGTTCTCAGGAGGGCTTCCCATTTGTTACAGCCCGCCCTCCCCCCGCGCCCTCACTATTTTGGCGCGAAAGGATCCCATCTGTTACCGCCAAAACCCGCTCCTTCTCCCCCTTCTTCCTCCCCGTCTCACAATCACAATCCCATTCAGACGCGGCCGCCCCTACCCTAGCAGGCGCGGACGCAGCCACCATGCCGGCCCATCCAACCCCTCCCGCCGCGCGCCTCAGCGGCGTCACATCCCGCCGCCACGCGGAGCTGCTTCTCCACAGCGGCGTCGACGGCGTTTCTGTCAAGGACCTCCGCCTCCGCCGCATCGTCCCACCCGCCGCCGGCTCCCTCGACACCTCCCCCAAGTGCGTCTCACCCGTGAAACCCGGATCTGTTGACAGCACGCCTCCGGAGGCTGTGTCGTCAGCGGCGGCGGCGGCGGCCGGGGACCTTGACCGGAAGTTGGTAAGTCGGACGCTCGTTTCTCGATTCGTCAGGTTCCTGCTTGCATCGCCTTTTTGTCATTTCAGCATCTGATATCTGGCTTGGTTCTCTTCTGGATCAGGCGCCCCCGCGGTCTAAGCTCGTCCGCGATCCACGCTCGTTTGGCTACCGGCGCCTGCTGCCTTTCCTGAACGAGATGACGAAAAACAGTAACATCCTCTCCGACTCCCCCTAGATTCGTCTTCGTTTGGTCCGCATCGCATTCCCCCTGTGCTTACGCTGTCTCCCTGCACGCCCGTGTCCTGGTGGTTCAGATAGCTCAATCGGCAAGGAGGTGTTCCTGCAAGACACGGCTGCACACCCAACGGATGAGCTCAGCCGATCTGATTCTCGGTTAGCTGATGAATCTATAGGCGTTAGTCACAGCGAACCTGATGCCATGGATCCTGTCGAGCCGGCGGTGGTGAGCACTGGAGGAGACACCGATGGGAAGGCTACCTGCGGCAATGTCATGGAAGAGACCAAGACTGCCCCTCATGACCTAACTAACAAGCCGGTGAGTATGATGTTGGAGCATCTGCATACCCCATATTTTCTACTATAGCTGTTTTTGGCAGCAGAATATGGTTTTGCGCGTGGGTTTCTACTACGTTGCTGCTACTCAGCTAGTTTCATTATCACGTATCAGTTCGTGAACTGTATGGGATGATTAAAACCTTGGGAATGACGAGAAACCAAAACCTTGTAATTCTGTTTCTTCTGATATGAAATTGGGGTTTGTCTGCTGTGGAAAAAGGCATTTCCATGATCTCAGATCGCTCCAGTTTTCTTTATGAAATTAATGGAGAATAAATATATGTCCTTGTTTCAGTTGCTTGCCCGATGCACAAGGTCGAGGTTTGTCCATCATCCAAGCTCGTTCAGCTACAAGAGGATGCTGCCATTTCTAATGGAAGACGGTAAGTCAGTAAGAGTACCTGTTCGGTGTTTAATTGATGTTGATTAAGTGGTTCCTCGTTTAGATTTTTTGCCTCATTGTGTGCTGTTGCCTTGCTGTTTCAGAAATATATGCTCAAGAAAGTGGCAGGGTCAAAATTCGAAAAGTTGCTGAGGAAAGGCAGTTTGCGGCAAACAAGCATGATGCCTCAGCCAATGGGCAGCAGTGTCTTGCTGTCTCGGATGACTCTTCTCAGGAAGGCAATAGAGCTCAATTTAAAATAGTGGAAGAAGAAAAGCCACTAAAAGCAGATGTGAATCATATTCTTGATGACAGACAGCTTAAGCCTCCTGTCATAGAAGCGTCTCCTGATTGTAGTGCAACTGAAGTGCAAAATGTCATGCAGCAAGAAGCTTTAGCTTCAAGTCAAGTTCCCCTAACTTCTTTTGATGGTGAATTAACATCAGACGGGGACAATGTCCAGTCCATTGGACAACATCAGCTTGTTGTATCAGAAGAGTCTCAAGAGGAATGCAAAAGAGATGAAGTCAACAGAAGCATTCACGATGAAGCAGTACAATCAGATGGGGGCTATGCTCTGGATAGCAGAGAATTTCAGCCTGCTGCATCAGAAGTCTCTTGTTCAGAAAACAGCATGGCTGGAGTGCAAGGGGCTGCACAAGAAGAACCGTTACCTTTAGATGGAGTTCAGGAAAATTCAGACATGGGCGACGATGTTTCCACAGAGCAGGCTCAGCTCTGTGTCACAAGTGAATCCTTGTCTGCGCAGCTGCAAAACAATGCTGAATTCGCTGAAGTACTGCCGTGCCAAGACTTGGACTCAGGATGTCACGACATTGGTTTCGGTAGTCCTACCAAGAGAGTCGTACCATCGTTGCATCGGCATTGCGCACAACAACCTCAGGACTCTGTGGTTTCTCATGATGATCAGCTTCTTGACGATGACATACAAATGGTCGGCAGACTTTCTGATCCCTGTGCTGCTGACAGATCCTCATCAATGGAGGAAATGTCTGGCCGCATTCTGTTCACCCAATCAGCATCGAGCAAAGCAGCCATATCATGGCCAAGTGGTGCCCATTCAATGGAAAAAAGAGCTCGGTCTCCTAAGGAGCTTTCCCCAAAGAAAGGGATACTCAAGAGGAGTACACGGGGGTGCAAGGGTATCTGCATGTGCCTGGACTGCTGTACGTTTCGCCTACACGCCGACCGAGCTTTCGAGTTCTCCAGGAAGCAGATGAGAGAAGCCGATGACATCATAAGTAACTTACTGAAGGAGGTGGACAGTCTTAGGAGCCTGCTGGAGAAGCATGCTGGCCAAGTAAGTATAAATCCGTGCATTTCAGTTTTTGTTTCTTTTTTTTTCTTCTCCTCATCATCATGAAGTTTTTGTGCAATTAGGAATGCTAATATCCACTCTTCACTAGTATGACGAGTTCTACATTGACCTGTGGTGACCATTTGACCTGAATACTTACTTTGTCCTGAGCTTCCCATCTCCTTTACATTATTTGGCTGGCTGTTCCAGTGTCTGAAATTCGCGTTGAATATGCCTTGCTAAACGCACGGGCAGTTCTGTACTCACCAAAGTATACGGAACCCTCGATTCTTACTTCTTACCGTCGTCTGAAAATTGCAACCGGAATCAACACAGGCAGCCCGAAGACAGGCCTGCCGGGTGCAGGAGGTGGCCAGGAACCGCTGCCAGCAGATGTTTGCGGATCTAAACTCCCACTGCAGAATCCCCGTGAGTAGTTGCTATGCCCTGAGGCCTCTGAATGACCTAGCTGGTTCATGGACGCTAACCTGTCGTTTGAACTCAGGGACCAAGGGTTAGGTTCGCCGAATACGTCGAGGAGAAGGCCGCGTCGTCTCCACGCAGGAGCAGCCGGAGGTGACTGGATTTCAGGAGGTGGCAGGTGAACTGGCCTGCCCGATCGTGTTGCTGAATTGTTCGGTACAATAACTAAGTAGTGCTGCTTGGCGAACCATCACCCTTGTCACTGGTTTGTGTTGGTTTGCCATGCTTTGAGCTTTGAGTTTTGTACTGTATACTATGTGTTCCCTACATTCCAGAAAATTGTAAGTCGATTTGACTTTTTAGTTATATGCCTAGTTACATAGCAAAAGTTATTACATATCTAGAAAAGTCGGAGTGACTTGTAATTTGAAGAGGAGGGGATACAATTTATATATTCATAGACAATAGCTTCAGATTCGTTGAGTTGGTCAGCATGAGTTCTGGTTTGTTTCAGGTCTTCTTTTTGAACGTTAGACTGTCTCCAGCAGCGTCCCCTAAATTTCGTCCCCTAAAGGAATATTCTCTGTCCTTTACAGAACACTCTAAAAGATTTTGTCCTCTATATATTCTCCGTCTCCAGCAGCGTCCTCTAAATTCTGTCCCCTAAAGCTACAGTGTTAACAGATTCACATTTTCCATTTCTTTTTCATTTTTCTTTGTTTTCTTGTCATTTGACGCTACATAAATCATACGTAAAAATTGTATTTATTAATTTTGAAAGTAATAAATTCGAAATGTCAATATTAATTACATTGCTTGTTTTGTTGTTGTGTAATTGTTGGCGATAACGCGCCACATAGTATAATATCGTTGGCAAAATATGTTTTGAAATGGACAAGCTTGAACCGTAAGCCAGTACTCTTCTTCGAGAAGCCATAGCCTAGCTTCCCTTGCACGACAAGCGCATGGCTTCTATCCGAAGCGTACTTCCTCTATAAATACCAAGTGAGCCTTCCATACTTCACTCAACCTTGCCTTTACAAACTCCACAACCATGAATTCGTACTTAGAAAACAATTTTCTTGTGCGGTTGATGGAAGAAATGGAAGAGGAAGAAGAAGAGTTGCAGTTGGCGAGGCACATGGTCAATAGGAGGCGACGTGCACGCAATGAGCGTCGTCATGGTGGTTCGATTCCAGGGCGTGTTAGGATTCATCGTGATCACATGAGCGACGATGCAAGAATCCGAGCGGACTACTTTGGAGCGAACCCGGTGTACACGGATGCTCAATTTCGTAGGAGGTATTTACAATTAACACATTCTTTTTACCATGTACAAAACTTCATGACCCCTATTATGACACATGAATTCTATGGTAGGTTCCGCATGCGTCGCCATGTCTTTGAGCGTCTTGTTGATGTTGTGCAACAAGTGGATCCTTATTTTATTCAGCGTCCAAATTGTGCGGGTGAGATTGGTCTTTCTGCTCTACAGAAAGTTGTTGCTGCTGTTCGAATCCTTGCTTATGGTATTCCGGCTGATGCCGTTGACGAATACGTACGTATTGGGGAATCTACTGCTCATGAGGCATTGAAACACTTTTGCACGGCCGTCCAAACCGCGTTTGCTCCGTATTATCTCCGTGCACCAAATGCAGAAGATATCGCACGCCTTCTCGAAGTTGGCGAGTCACGTGGGTTTCCTGGTATGCTTGGTAGTGTTGATTGCATGCATTGGGAGTGGCGTAACTGCCCAAGTTCATGGAAGGGGATGTTTACAGGGCGTGGTAAACATCCTACCATGATCTTGGAAGCTGTTGCGTCGTATGACCTGTGGATATGACATGCATATTTTGGTCTGCCAGGTAGTTGCAACGACATAAATGTTCTTCACCGTTCAAACCTTTTCGAAAGGCATCTGAGCGGTGACACACCTCCAGTTTCATTCACTGTGAATGGTCACACGTACAATATGGGATATTACCTAGCGGACGGGATTTACCTTGACTGGCCCGCATTTGTCAAGACAATCTGTAACCCCTACGATGTTAGAACCCAACACTTTGCAACAATTCAAGAGTCTGCTCGAAAAGATATAGAACGAGCTTTCGGTGTACTCCAGAAGAGATGGGGTGTGGTCCGTGGACCTGCATACGGTTGGAGTCCTGAACACATTGGGGACATCATGAAAACATGCATAATATTGCACAACATGATAGTAGAAGACGAAGGTCCATTGTCTTTGAACACAACCTTTGAAAACATCGGAGTGCTGGCAGACACAACTCAAGGTTCAATGGAAGAGCGCAACGACTTCGTCAATCAAAGGTACAACCAACTGAAAGACCGCAACAAATATACTCAGCTTCAGGTAGATCTGATACACCATCACTGGCGCGACATGGATCCGGAGTTGCATAGGACGCAATGAAACATGTTGTGTCATGGCTGTTCTTATCTACTGTCGAACTGTCTTTGTTTACTTTACATTGTTGTACTGTTTGTTTTAGTGTCATGTCTGTTGTTATCAAGTGTGTGTACTATGTGTCTTAGTGTCGAAGTGTCGTAGTGTCTCATGTTGTTGTTTCAATTCAATAACAAGTAGTACTACTGTCATGCAACCACATGTTAAACATAAACTTGAAAGCAAAAACTGCACCAAGCTCACAGTTCATGAAACCAAATAGTTGAACACATATAGTAAAACATTCAGGTACAAACCATGACAAATAGTTGAAAACAAAAACTTGAAAACAAATAGTTCAAAGACGACCTAACAAAATCTGGTACAAACCAGATTAGGGTCTGACGACAGCAAGCTCACAGAAACAAGTCCGAGTACGCCTCATTCATAAATGACAAACAAACATATTAAGTAAGGAACCTTCACTGGCCAGATGAAGTAGACCCAGTAACCCTTGCCAGTATCTCTTGTTGCTTGGCTTCATAGTACTGGCGGAGTAGAGGGTTACATTTGCTCAAATCCATGCTTAAGATCATTATCTCCTCTTCCTTGTCCTCCTTTAGTTTCTGCCTTTCAAGCCTTAATTTCTCTAGGTTCAACTTCTTCTTTTCAAGGAGCAATTTCTGCCTCTCATTTCTGTTCATTGAATCCAACTTCTTTTCCTCAGTTGTAACAGCTGTTTTGTACACTGACAGGCGCTCCAAAGAAAGATCACCCATGCGTGTCATAAACTCAAAATCTGATGAAGATGTGTCCACAGATTTAGTCCTCTTTGCCTTTTCCTTCGAAGAATCTCGACCAAGTGGCCTCTTGGATGTGAAGCTTGATGGTACAGATTCTTCTGCATCCAAATCGACAGTGTTAGAATGTGTGGGATTAGCGTTGGCTTGCTGTTGTTGTTGACCCATGTGGTTGTCCATCCATTTTGGTTGGTCCTTAAGAATGGCCCAACAGTGTAAAAAGTGGAAAGGCTTCTTCTCAATTGCTGCAAACCTAGAAGCTGCCAGTGATGTCTGCCACATATAACAAATGGTTACAACAGGAACATACTAAGAAACCTCTAAATAGTGATGTCAAAATGTTACATGCAAGATGTACCTTGTCTGCGTCACTGAGTCCACTAGGATTCTGTCGGAGGACTGCCATCATGTATCCAGCAAAAGTGGAACACTGTGTTTTGATAGTATCCCATCTACTCATCAAAGATTTTGTGGACCTTTCTGGCAATGTTCCTCGTCTTGAGTTGTATGATTGAGTAATTCTACTCCAAAATCCTTGACGTTTCTGCCCTGTGTTAATAATGGGATCGCAACTAACAGCAAGCCATGCATGGCATACCCTTGTGTCCTCTTCAGCAGTGAAGTTTGCTAGCTTAGTTCTTTGAGTTGGTTTTTTAGTAACAGCTGGTGTTCTTGAGCCCTCGGGTTGGCCATCAACTGGAAATTCAGAATATTGTGTTCCGATAGGCTGCTCGTCAATCTAGCTAAGGAAGCTTCCATATTGAGACATCATCTGGTTCCAATCACTCCCCATTCTATGCAATACAGGCAGATCAAACATGATATAAATGAGCATGTAGTCATCATGTAACATGGTATAAAGTAAGGCAAACATAGTCCAAGAAAACACAATAACTATTGTAGTAACTGAACCGGATTCAGTTTACATAGACCAGAACATTAAACTCCCCCAAAAGCATGATCATACCAACCGACAAGTACACCTGAACATAGACCTTAACATGCTACAATACTTCTACTGAAGTTAAACCTAGAACACTAGTACGGATATGTGTCGTCGGTTGAGTAGTCACGACCATCGTCGTAGCCCACAAGGTCTTCATAGTTAATTGGTGACTCTTCGTCTATCAGTAGGTCGTCTTCTGAACCATCTTGTATGAGAAGGTCCTCTACTGCTTCCTCTTGTTGTGGATGTTCTTTCACTTCACTCTTAGCCATATTTTCTACCTCCCACTGAGTTTGCACTGCTACGTCTTCAAGATCCTTGGCGAGGTCGTCAATCTCAACTAGTGCTCGGTTCAATTCGTCGACCAAAGGTGAGTTGAAAGGCTGGAAGGCTGATTTGACGACATCAACGATGTCACAACTACGCTTTTGAACAACTCTGAGCAGAGTAGCCAGTGCTTTACGGAGCTTTTCGTTCTCCGAATCCATGGCTACATCAAACACAGTGTTGAATTAGTTAACACCGACTACAATTTACGTATCTTATACAAACTACTCAATCGAAGGGATTCCAAACTATGAGTACACAGTTGAAATCAACCCTTAATGAATGTACATTGCATCTATGTGAACCTGTTATAAATTTGCAGATTAGGTTACCATGGTCGCATACAAAATTAATGTTGAGTAATTTGAATCTGGACAGAAGCGAATCATAGGGGACGAACAACCCCCCCAAACCCGAAATGGATCCCCCAAAACCGGTCTAAATTTAAGCATCCGGACACAACAATAAGCCATTGATGCATGAAATTGAAGCGCATTATTTAGAATGCTCCAGATCGTAAACCCTAAACATCCCACAAACCCTAATCCATGCCCCCAAATACGAACAATACAATACGGTAATGATTAAGTACTAAACAAAAAAGGATTTGTGTAGTTCGTACCTCGCTCTTCGCGGATCTGGCTCGGTGGACCGAATCGAAGACGAAGACGACGGCGGCGAGGAGCTTCTCTTCCTTTTGCCGGCTGCCTTCGATGAAGTCGGCGGACGACGAAGCCTTTTGCCGATGGCGACTCTCCGGCGACGAACAGGGGGAAGCTGGCTTGGATCTTCGGTTGCGGTGGGTCGCGCGGCCTCGGTTCCAAGGGGTGCGAGCTCTACGCCGACAGACCCGCCTCGGCACGGCCGCTTCTCGCCCTCCTGCCTCGATGCCGGCGGCGAAGCGCGCCGGATCGAGGGCTCGGCCCAGGAAGATGCAGTCGCCAGCGCGGGGTAGGAGGACGCGGAAGTTTCCTCGCGGCGGCCGGTGGACGAGCAGCGCGGATAGCGCACTCCCGGAGCCCTCCACATTTAGAGTGCCTGCCACATCCTCTAAAATTTAGAGGACGCTATAGAGGCCCTTGCTGGAGCCGTAGGGGACCTGACAGTCCTCTATATTTAGAGGACAGGACCCTTTACATGGTGCTGTTGGAGACAGCCTTAGTGGCGGCAGGAGCTCTGCCTAGCAGTAGCACAAACAAAATACCCTAGACAAGAGGGCACACAAAATAAACAAACTCCGCACTAAGAGAAACAAACTACTACTCCAAGGAGGATGTTGGTGCGGTGCCCTTCTTTTGTGTAGATCTAGGTTCTTTATTCGTCTGGATAGATATTAGGCTTATCTCTAGCATCTTCATGTCTATATTTAAACATCACTTATAAACAGTATATTCTACAGTGTATCGAGCTCCATGTACTTGAGTGATGTGCGAGCGAGATTGCCAGCTGTAAAGATTTTGGTGTTGCATTGCCCGTCAAGAGGTCTATTTCCAAGTGACCTTGTCCTCGACTAGGGTAGGATATCGAGCTAGACTCGACTCGTTAAACTAACAACTCACAAAATTAGCTCGACTTGACTAGTTTACGAGCTCGAGCTAGCTTGTTTAGCTCGTGAGTCAGACTAGGAAAAAAACGATATATATATAATAATTAATTTCTAATTAATTCCAAACTAATTTAACAATAAAAATAGTAATTATACTCATAGTTTCAGAGACCACATCAATGTAACACCAAATTATCACACCTTATCAATTCATAATTCACACACATGTTCGTCAGTTTAACCTACAGTTATATTCGCATAAACCAATTTAATACATAGACACAATTCATAAATCATTAGTTTAACTAACAGGCTATAGACACCACACATACATATAACATGTTCATCAATTGTTACGTAAATGATATGCATATAGTTTTGTTTTGCTGAAATACGATAGCTCGTTTAGCTCGCGGGTTGGTTTGTTAACAAATAAAATCGAGCTGACCCGTTAATGAACCGAGCTAGGATGTCATCTTAACTCGTGAAAAAATTCAAACGAGTCGGGTTAACCACGAATCGAGCGAGCTGACAAGCCACGATCATTTCGTCTAGCCCTATCCTCGACATCCAGCTGTAGGTTGATAACTTGGATACAGATCCAGAGGGGGATGGATTCTTCGATTTCAAGTTTTGAGATTCTACCTACGTTGAAGATTGAGAGAGAGAGAGAAAATCCATAAGAACCTACTTATCTATATTCTTCAGAAGAAATAAAAACTGTTTCAGGGCGACCTTGTTGCGTGGAAATATGGGTGTGAGGTGGAGACTTGCGACCCAATTGCAAGAGAGAAGGGGGGCACCCACCGGTCGTGTGAGAGATGAAATCGAAGGATATCGAGCTGAACTGTGGAGTTGTGTAAATTAGTGAGATGGATCGACGATGGATGGCCACACGCCACACTGCAAGTCTGGAACTGGAAGCAAACGATCGGGTTTCTTGCTGCGCCGCTGAATGATAACAGCCCAGACCAGAGCCCATATAAACACTTGCTAGGTACGCACACAGCAGGGGTGCTGATACAAAGAGATACTCACTGACAGAGTGGTAAAGCGTACGTACTGAGCATGTATGTATATATGTATATACAGGCAGACTGTAACGAAGAAAGATCCCGGTCCCGGCTATGGGGCTAGACGGCTAGTCCGTGGTGATGTGCACCCCGATTGCGATGAGGAAGACGGCGGCGAGGGCGAAGAAGATGATGGCGTGGACGAAGATGGAGGCGCCGCTGGTCTGGAAGTTGCCGAACTCCACGAAGCGCCCGCCCTTGGCCGGCAGCTGCAGCAGCAGGCCCGGCGACAGCAGCACGAACAGCACCACCGCCACCACCACGGGGCCCCAGTCGGCCATCTCGATCGCCGGCGCGCGCGCGGTGCCTGTGAAAACCCAACCAAAACCAAAACGAAACCAAACCAAACCAGCTGGGAGGGCAGTGCAAGTGCAACGCTACATGTCTATACTCCTGCTTGCTGCCACGGACATGCATGAACTTGTGTGGGCACGCTAGTAGCTTTCTGGGCCAGCGGGTGCGTGCGTGCCAGTGACATGCCACCACAATCATGCTGCACGACCTTTCTGCGCGGCGCGGGCCGGGAGAAGTTGGGACGTTGCCATCTCATCCCGCCTCACGTCCTCGTCCCATCTTGTCCGTGCACCTACCCACTCGCTCCACCACCAGTCCACCACCACCTGCCCGCTCCGCCCCGTCATTCACCAGCGCGCGCTTTGGGTCGTGTCGTGACGTGACTGGACGGCGACTTTGCGAGACGTTTTGTGTTGTGTCGTAAACATCCGTTTTCCATCTCTTGCGCACTGACGACGGCCGGCACATCTGCTCCACTAGACACCGTGCTCCGATGTCATGTCACTAGAACAGAGCGCCAGGGTAGTACATCAATCACATCGGCTCAGGTTTTGGAGTCTGCTGGAATCACAACAAGAAATCATAAATGTCTGTCAATCCTTGGAGATATTGGCTAGGTAGATTTTTATAAGCCACTGACAATCAAATGCTAGCACTGAGGTTGCTTAAAATTGTTCTATGATTCTAAACAGATTTTTTTCTATAGCAGTTTATGGAGTTGTAATAAGGCTGTATAAATGTGCATGTTCAGATTTTAGAGACCGAGACGATATAACTTTACAAGTTTAATGACCTAGATGTGCATAGGAAAAAGAAGAATGGAATAATCCTTAAATTAGACTTTGAAAAAGCATATGACAAGGTTAAATGGCCTTTTATGCAACAAGTTCTAAGGTTGAAAGGTTTTTCTTCTACCTGGTGCTCCTGCATACAACAAGTGGTAACCAAGGGGAGTGTAGCGGTAAATGTTAACGATGACATCAGTCACTACTTTCAATCAAAAAAAGGGGTTAGACAAGGAGATCTTTTGTCACCTATACTTTTTAACATTGTTGTAGATATGTTGGCCGTGTTAATCACTCGTGCTAAAGATTTAGGACAATTTAGAGGAGTTGTTCCTCATCTGGTTGATGGAGGATTATCTATTCTCCAGTATGCTGACGACACAATCATTTTTATGGAAAATGACATTGAAGAGGCAAAGAACATGAAGCTAGTGTTGAATGCATTTGAGCAACTTTCTGGCTTAAAAATTAATTTCCATAAAACTGAACTTTTTTGCTATGGTGAAGCTCAAGAATCAGAGAGGGAATATTCTCAGATCTTTGGATGTGACATGGGAATATTCCCCTTCCGATATTTAGGCATTCCGATGCTCCATAGAAAATTAAAAAATACGGACTGGAAAGAGGTAGAAGAAAGATTTCAGAGAAAACTAAGTGCGTGGAAAGGTAAAAATGCTTTCGATTGGAGGAAGGCTCGTGCTGATAAACTCCATCTTGAGCAGTCTTTCAATCTTCATGTTGTCTTTTTTTGAGGTCCCACGTACGGTTCTCAAGAAGCTAGACTATTATAGATCTAGATTCTTCTGGGAAGGCGAAGGTCACAAAAAGAAATATAGACTGACCAAATGGAGTATTATTTGTACACCAAAAGAATATAAGATAAAAGACAACACTATAATCAACTTGAAAGAGAGTTTGATTCAAGCTCATATTTGTTTAATAGTCTCTTAAGTATAAGATAACATACTATCAAGAGAGATAAAAAAAAATATTACTTACAGTTCTTGGTCCCAAAATATGCTCAAAAGGTTTCTCTCGTGTCTTGTCAACTCCTAACACTTCAAAAACTACTCCAGTATGATTCCCTAGAAATCCTCTATTTGGAGAAAGTTTCCTTGTTACTTTTTTTTCAAATGTTTCTTCTTCGCCTAAAAATTATCCCTCCCCTTCGAAAGTTGAAAGGGAATTAGGCTTACACCTATTTCCTAATTGATTTTGGTGGTTGAATTGCCCAACACAAATAATTGGACTAACTAGTTTTGCTCTAGTCTATAAGTTATACATGTGCCAAAGGTTCACACTTAGCCAATAAAAAGACCAAGAATTGGGTTCAACAAAGAGAGCAAGGGATAACCGAAGGCAGCCCTGGTCTGGTGCACCGGACTGTCCGGTGCACCAGGGGACTTCACGCTGAACTCCTCACCTTCGGGAAAATCCAGAGGCGCTCCGCTATAATTCACCGGACTGTCTGGTGTACACCGGACAATGTCCGGTGCCTCAGAGGAGAGCGACTCTGGAACTCGCCAGCTTCGGGAATTCGCTCCGCTATAATTCACCGGACATGTCCGGTGTACACCAGACTGTCCGGTGAGCCAGCAGAGCAATGACTACTTCGCGCCAACGGTCACCTGCAGAGTCATTTAATGCGCGCCAGAGCGCGCAGAAGTCAGGCATGCGCGGAGTGGCGCTCCGGACACTCTACAGTACATGTCCGGTGTGCCACCGGACATCCAGGCGGGCCCAGCTGTCAGAGCTCCAACGGTCGGAACCCAACGGCCTGGTGACGTGGCTGGCGTACCGGACACTGTCCGGTGTGCACCGGACTGTCCGGTGCACCATGCGACAGACAGCCTCCACCAAACGGCTAGTTTGGTGGTTGGGGTTATAAATACCCCCAACCACCCCACATTCAAGACATCCAAGTTTTTCAACCTTCCAACCACTTACAAGAGCTAGGCATTCAATACAAGACACACCCAAGTGATCAAATCCTCTCCCAATTCCACAAAAGCTTTAGTGATAAGTGAGAGTGATTTGTTGTGTTCCTTTGAGCTCTTGCGCTTGGATCGCTTTCTTCTTTCTCATTCTTTCTTGTGATCAATACTCAATTGTAACCAAGGCAAGAGACACCAATTGTGTGGTGGTCCTTGCGGGGAAGTTTTGTTCCCGGTTGATTTGAGAAGAGAAAGCTCACTCGGTCCGAGGGACCGTTTGAGAGAGGGAAGGGGTTGAAAAAGACCCGGCCTTTGTGGCCTCCTCAACGGGGAGTAGGTTTGCGAGAACCGAACCTCGGTAAAACAAATCTGCGTGTCACGCTCTTTACTCGCTTGCGATTTGTTTTGCACCCTCTCTCGCGGACTCGATTATATTTCTAACGCTAACCCGGCTTGTAGTTGTGATTAACTTTGTAAATTTCAGTTTCGCCCTATTCACCCTCCCTCTAGGCGACTTTCAATTGGTATCAGAGCCCGGTGCTTCATTAGAGCCTAACCGCTCGAAGTGATGTCGGGAGAGCACGCCAAGAAGGAGATGGAGACCGGCGACAAGCCCACTACAAGCCACGGGAAGGCTTCATCGGAAGAGTCCCGCAAAAAGGGAAAAGGGAAGGAGAAGAAAGCCTCCTCCCACAAGTCGCATCAGAGTGGCGACAAGAAGAAGAAGACGAGGAAGGTGGTCTACTACGAGACCGACACTTCATCACCTTCGACCTCCGGCTCCGACGCGCCCTCCGTAACTTCTAAGCGCCATGAGCGCAAGAAGTTTAGTAAGATCCCCTTACACTATCCTCGTACTTCTAGACATACTCCATTACTTTCCGTTCCATTAGGCAAACCGCCAACCTTTGACAGTGAAGATTATGCTAGGTGGAGTGATTTAATGAAATATCACCTAACCTCACTCCACAAAAGTATATGGAATGTTGTTGAGTTTGGAGCACATGTACCATCCGTAGGAGATGAGGATTATGATGAGGACGAGGTGGCCCAAATCGAGCACTTCAACTTCCAAGCCACAACCATACTCCTCGCCTCTCTAAGTAGGGAGGAGTACAACAAGGTGCAAGGATTAAAGAGCGCCAAGGAAGTTTGGGACGTGCTCAAGACCGCGCACGAGGGTGATGAACTAACCAAGATCACCAAGCGAGAAACGATCGAGGGGGAGCTCGGTCGCTTCCGTCTTCGCCAAGGGGAGGAGCCACAAGACATGTACAACCGGCTCAAAACCTTGGTGAACCAAGTGCGCAACCTCGGGAGCAAAAAGTGGGATGACCACGAGGTGGTTAAGGTTATTTTAAGATCACTTATTTTCCTTAACCCTACTCAAGTCCAATTAATTCGTGGCAATCCTAGATACACACTAATGACTCCCGAGGAAGTAATCGGGAATTTTGTGAGCTTTGAGTTTATGATCAAGGGCTTACGGAAGATCAACGAGCTTGACGGTCCCTCCACGTCCGAAGCTCAACCGGTCGCATTTAAGGCGATGGAGGAGAAGAAGGAGGAGTCTACACCGAGTAGACAACCAATCGACGCCTCAAAGCTCGATAACGAGGAAATGGTGCTCGTCATCAAGAGCTTCCGCCAAATCCTCAAACAAAGGAGGGGGAAGGACTACAAACCCCGCTCCAAGAAAGTGTGCTACAAATGTGGTAAGCTCGGTCATTTTATTGCAAAATGTCCTATATCTAGTGACAGTGACAGGGGCAACGACAAGAAGGGGAGAAGAAAGGAGAAGAAGAGGTACTACAAGAAGAAGGGCGGCGATGCCCATGTTTGTCGCGAGTGGGACTCCGACGAAAGCTCTAGCGACTCCTCCGACGATGAGGACGCCGCCAACATCGCCATCACCAAGGGACTCCTCTTCCCCAACATTGGCCACAAGTGCCTCATGGCAAAGGACGGCAAAAAGAAGAAGGTTAAATCTAAATCCTCCACTAGATATGAGTCTTCTAGCGATGATAATGCTAGTGATGAGGAAGACAATTTATGTACACTTTTTGCCAACCTAAACATGCAACAAAAGGAAAAGTTAAATAGATTGATTAGTGCTATCCATGAAAAGGATGATCTCTTGGATTCCCAAGAGGACTTCCTTATTAAGGAAAACAAGAAGCATGTTAAAATTAAAAATGCTTATGCTCTAGAAGTTGAAAAGTGCGAAAAATTATCTAGTGAGCTAAGCACTTGCCATGAGACCATAGACAACCTTAGAAATAAGAATGCTAATTTATTAGCTAAGGTTGATTCAAATGTTTGTAATGTTTCAATTCCCAATCCTAGAAATGATAATGATGATTTGCTTGCTAAGATTGAAGAATTGAACATTTCTCTTGCTAGCCTTAGAGATGAAAATGAAAAATTGCTTGCTAAGGCTAAAGATTTTGATGTTTGCAATGCGACCATTTCCGACCTTAGAAGTAAAAATGATATATTGCATGCTAAGGTTGTAGAATTAAAATCTTGCAAACCATCTACATCTACCATTGAACATACTTCTATTTGTACTAGATGTAGAGATGTTGATATCAATGCTATACATGATCACATGGCTTTAATTAAACAACAAAATGATCATATAGCTAAACTAGATGCTAAAATTGCCGAGCATGAACTTGAAAATAAAAAATTTAAATTTGCTCGTAGTATGCTTTATAGTGGGAGACGCCCTGGCATCAAGGATGGCATTGGCTTCCAAAAGGGGGACAATGTCAAACTTAATGCCCCTCCTAAGAAATTGTCTAATTTTGTTAAGGGCAAGGCTCCCATGCCTCAGGATAACGAGGGTTACATTTTGTACCCTGTCGGTTATCCTGAGAACAAAATTAGGAGAATTCATTCTAGGAAGTCTCACTCTGGCCCTAACCATGCATTTATGTATAAGGGTGAGACATCTAGTTCTAGGCAACCAACCCGTGCTAAGTTGCCTAAGAAGAAAACTTCTAGTGCATCAAATGATCATGACATTTCATTTAAAACTTTTGATGCATCATATGTGTTAACTAACAAATCCGGCAAGGTAGTTGCCAAGTGATAGTCGCCTAGAGGGGGGGTGAATAGGGCGAAACTGAAATTTACAAATATAAACACAACTACAAGTCGGGTTAGCGTTAGAAATAAAAACGAGTCCGCGAGAGAGGGTGCAAAACAAATCGCAAGCAAATAAAGAGTGTGACACGCGGATTTGTTTTACCGAGGTTCGGTTATCGCAAACCTACTCCCCGTTGAGGAGGCCACAAAGGCCGGGTCTCTTTCAACCCTTCCCTCTCTCAAACGGTCCCTCGGACCGAGTGAGCTTCTCTTCTCAAATCACTTGGGAATCAAACTTCCCGCAAGGACCACCACACAATTGGTGTCTCTTGCCTCAAATACAAGTGAGTGTTTGATCACAAGAAAGAATGCCAAAGAAAAGAAGCGATCCAAGCGCAAGAGCTCAAATGAACACTACAAATCACTCTCTCTAGTCACTAAGTCTTTGTGTGGAGTTGGGAGAGGATTTGATCTCTTTTGGTGTGCTTTGCAATGAATGCTAGCTCTTGTATAGTGGTTGGAAGCTGGAAAACTTGGATGCAATGAATGGTGGGGTGGTTGGGGTATTTATAGCCCCAACCACCAAACATGACCGTTGGTGGAAGCTGACTGTCGTATGGTGCACCGGACAGTCCGGTGTACACCGGACATGTCCGGTGCGCCAGCCACGTCACCAAAGCCGTTGGATTCCGACCGTTGGAGTTCTGACTTCTGGGCCCGCCTTGATGTCCGGTGGCGCACCAGACATGTACTGTAGAGTGTCCGGTGCGCCAGTATGGGCGTGCCTGACGCCTGCGCGCTCTGGCGTGCATTAATTGCTGTTGCAGGCGACCGTTGGCGCGAAGTAGTCGTTGCCCCGTAGTTGCACCGGACAGTCCGGTGTGCACCGGACATGTCCGGTGAATTATAGCGGAGCAACCGCTGCAAATTCCCGAGGCTGCCAAGTTCCGAAGCCACGTCCTCTTGGAGCACCGGACAGTCCGGTGAATTATAGCGCGCCGGCTCCAGGAAAATCCCGAGGCTGAGAAGTTCTGCGCGAAGTCCCCTGGTGCACCGGACACTGTCCGGTGCGCCACCGGACAGTCCGGTGCGCCACCGGACAGTCCGGTGCGCCAGACCAGGGAGCCTTTCGGGATACCTTTAGCTCTCTATTTTGAACCCAACTTTGGTCTTTTTAATTGGCTTGTTGTGAACCTTTGATACCTGTGTAACTTATACACTAGAGCAAACTAGTTAGTCCAATTATTTGTGTTGGGCAATTCAACCACCAAAATTATTTAGGAACTAGGTGTAAGCCTAATTCCCTTTCAATCTCCCCCTTTTTGGTGATTGATGCCAACACAAACCAAAGCAAATATAGAAGTGTATAATTGAACTAGTTTGCATAATGTAAATGCAAAGGTTGCTTGGAATTGAGCCAATATAAATACTTACAAGTTATGCATGGATCGTTTCTTTATTTTTAACATTTTGGACCATGCTTGCACCACATGTTTTGTTTTTGCAAACTTTTTGTAAATTCTTTTTCAAAGTTCTTTTGCAAGAGGTCAAAGGTAAATGAATAAGATTTTGCAAAGCATTTTTCAAGATTTGAAATTTTCTCCCTCTGTTTCAAATGCTTTTCCTTTGACTAAACAAAACTCCCCCTAAATGAGATCCTCCTCTTAGTGTTCAAGAGGGTTTTGATATATCATTTTTGAAATACTACTTTCTCCCTCTTTTGAACACACTAAGATACCAATTGATAATACTCTTTGAAAACTAAGTTTTTGAAATTGGTGGTGGTGCGGTCCTTTTGCTTTGGGCTCATACTTTCTCCCCCTTTGGCATGAATCGCCAAAAACGGAATCATTAGAGCCCTCGAAGTCCTTTCTTCCCCTTTGGTCATAAATAAATGAGTTAAGATTATACCAAAGACGAAGTCCTTTTGCTTTCTCCCCCAAAGATGGAGAGTGACACGGAGTGACGGCGAAGGATGAGTTACGGAGTGGAAGTCTTTGTCTTCGCCGAAGACTCCAATTCCCTTTCAATACACCTATGACTTGGTTTGAAATAGACTTGAAAAGCACATTAGTCATAGCATATGAAAGAGACATGATCAAAGGTATACAAATGAGCTATGTGAGCAAGTCAGCAAAAGAAATTGCGCGAATCAAGAATATTGAGCTCATGCCTAAGTTTGTTAAAAGTTTGTTCATCAAGAGGCTTGGTAAAGATATCGGCTAATTGATCTTTAGTATTAATGTAGGAAATCTCGATATCTCCCTTTTGTTGGTGATCCCTAAGAAAATGATACCGAATGGCTATGTGTTTAGTGCGGCTATGTTCAACGGGATTATCCGCCATCTTGATTGCACTCTCATTATCACATAGCAAAGGGACTTTGGTTAATTTGTAACCATAGTCCCGCAGGGTTTGCCTCATCCAAAGCAATTGCGCGCAACAATGGCCTGCGGCAATGTACTCGGCTTCGGCGGTGGAAAGAGCGACCGAATTTTGCTTCTTTGAAGCCCAAGACACCAAGGATCTTCCCAAGAACTGGCAAGTCCCTGATGTGCTCTTCCTATTGATTTTGCACCCCGCCCAATCGGCATCCGAATAACCAATCAAATCAAATGTGGATCCCCTAGGATACCAAAGCCCAAACTTAGGAGTGTAAGCCAAATATCACAAGATTCGTTTTACGGCCGTAAGGTGGGCTTCCTTAGGGTCGGCTTGGAATCTTGCACACATGCATACGGAAAGCATAATGTCCGGTCGAGATGCACATAAATATAGCAAAGAACCTATCATCGACCGATATACCTTTTGATCCACGGACTTACCTCCCGTGTCGAGGTCGAGATGCCCATTGGTTCCCATGGGTGTCTTGATGGGCTTGGCATCCTTCATCCCAAACTTGTTGAGAATGTCTTGAGTGTATTTTGTTTGGCTAATGAAGGTGCCCTCTTGGAGTTTCTTCACTTGAAATCCCAAGAAGTACTTCAACTCTCCCATCATAGACATCTCGAACTTTTGTGTCATGATCCTACTAAATTCTTTACATGTAGACTCGTTAGTAGACCCAAATATGATATCATCAACATAAATTTGGCATACAAACAAGTCTTTTTCAATAGTTTTAGTGAATAGAGTAGGATCGGCCTTTCCAACTTTGAATTCATTAGTGATGAGAAAATCCCTAAGGCATTCATACCATGCTCTTGGGGCTTGCTTGAGCCCATAAAGCGCCTTAGAAAGTTTGTAAACATGGTTAGGGTACTCACTATCTTCAAAGCCGGGAGGTTGCTCAACATAGACCTCTTCCTTGATTGGTCCATTGAGAAAGGCACTTTTCACGTCCATTTGATAAAGCTTAAAGCCATGGTAAGTAGCATAGGCCAATAATATACGAATTGACTCAAGCCTAGCTACGGGTGCATAGGTTTCACCGAAATCCAAACCTTCGACTTGGGAGTATCCCTTGGCCACAAGTCGAGCTTTGTTCCTTGTCACCACTCCATGCTCATCTTGCTTGTTGCGGAAGACCCATTTGGTTCCTACAACATTTTGATTAGGACGTGGAACTAAATGCCATACCTCATTCCTAGTGAAGTTGTTGAGCTCCTCTTGCATCGCCACCATCCAATCCGAATCTTGGAGTGCTTCCTCTACCGTGTGTGGCTCAATAGAGGAAACAAAAGAGTAATGCTCACAAAAATGTGCAACACAAGATCTAGTAGTTACCCCCTTATGAATGTCGCTGAGGATGGTGTCGACGGGGTGATCTCGTTGGATTGCTTGGTGGACTCTTGGGTGTGGCGGCCTTTGTTCTTCATCCTCCTTGTCTTGGTCATTTGCATCTCCCCCTTGATTATTGCCGTCATCTTGAGGTGGCTCATTTGCTTGATCATCTATTTCATCAACTTGAGCTTCAAACTCTTTTTGAGTCGGTGGAGATGCTTGCGTGGAGGAGGATGGTTGATCTTGTGCATTTGGAGGCTCTTCGGATTCCTTAGGACACACATCCCCAATGGACATGTTCCTTGGCGCGATGCATGGAGCCTCTTCATTACCTATCTCATCAAGATCAACTTGCTCTACTTGAGAGCCGTTAGTCTCATCAAACACAACGTCACAAGAAACTTCAACTTGTCTAGAGGACTTGTTAAAGACTCTATATGCCCTTGTGTTTGAATCATATCCTAGTAAAAAGCCTTCTACAGTCTTAGGAGCAAATTTAGATTTTCTACCTCTTTTAACAAGAATAAAGCATTTGCTACCAAAGACTCTAAAATATGAAATGTTGGGCTTTTTACCGGTTAGGAGTTCATATGATGTCTTCTTGAGGATTCGGTGAAGATATAACCGGTTGATGGCGTAGCAAGCGGTGTTGACCGCCTCGGCCCAAAACTGATCCGAAGTCTTGTACTCATCAAGCATGGTTCTTGCCATGTCCAATAGAGTTCTATTCTTCCTTTCCACTACACCATTTTGTTGCGGGGTGTAGGGGGGAGATAACTCAAGCTTGATGCCCTCCTCCTCAAGGAAGCCTTCAATTTGAGAGTTCTTGAATTCCGTCCCGTTGTCGCTTCTAATTTTCTTGATCCTTAAGCTGAACTCGTTTTGAGCCCGTCTCAAGAATCCCTTTAAGGTCTCTTGGGTTTGAGATTTTTCCTGCAAAAAGAATACCCAAGTGAAGCAAGAATAATCATCCACTATTACAAGACAATACTTACTCCCGCCGATGCTTATGTAAGCAATCGGGCCGAATAGATCCATGTGGAGTAGCTCAAGCGGCCTGTCGGTCGTCATGATGTTCTTGTGTGGATGATGGGCTCCAACTTGCTTTCCTGCCTGGCATGCGCTACAAACCCTGTCTTTCTCAAAATGAACATTGGTTAATCCTAAAATGTGCTCTCCCTTTAGAAGCTTATGAAGATTCTTCATCCCAACATGTGCTAGTCGGCGATGCCAGAGCCAACCCATGTTAGTCTTAGCAATTAAGCATGTGTCGAGTTCAGCTCTATCAAAATCTACCAAGTATAGCTGACCCTCTAGCACACCCTTAAATGCTATTGAATCATCACTTCTTCTAAAGACAGTGACACCTACATCAGTAAAGAGACAGTTGTAGCCCATTTTGCATAATTGAGATACAGAAAGCAAATTGTAATCTAATGAATCTACAAGAAAAACATTGGAAATAGAATGGTCAGGAGATATAGCTATTTTACCAAGACCTTTGACCAAACCTTGATTTCCATCCCCGAATGTGATCGCTCGTTGGGGATCTTGGTTTTTCTCGTAGGAGGAGAACATTCTCTTCTCCCCAGTCATGTGGTTTGTGCACCCGCTATCGATGATCCAACTTGAGCCCCCGGATGCATAAACCTACAAAACAAATTTAGTTCTTGATTTTAGGTACCCAAACGGTTTTGGGTCCTTTGGCATTAGAAACAAGAACTTTGGGAACCCAAACACAAGTTTTGGAGCTCTTGTGTTTGCCCCCAACATACTTGGCAACGACCTTGCCAGATTTGTTAGTCAAAACATATGATGCATCAAAAGTTTTAAAAGAAAAGCTATGTTCATTTGATGTACTAGGAGTTTTCTTCTTAGGCAACTTGGCACGGGTTGGTTGCCTAGAGCTAGATGTCTCACCCTTATACATAAATGCATGATTAGGGCCAGAGTGAGACTTCCTAGAATGAGTTCTCCTAATTTTGCTCTCGGGATAACCGACAGGGTATAAAATGTAACCCTCGTTATCCTGAGGCATGAGAGCCTTGCCCTTAACAAAGTTTGACAATCTTTTAGGAGGGGCATTAAGTTTGACATTGTTTCCCCTTTGGAAGCCAATGCCATCCTTGATGCCAGGGCGTCTCCCATTATAAAGCATACTACGAGCAAATTTAAATTTTTCATTCTCTAAGTTATGCTCAGCAATTTTAGCATCTAATTTAGCTATATGATCATGAATAGCATTAATATAAACATTTCTACATCTAGCACAAATAGAAACATGCTCAACACTAGATGTAGAGGGTTTGCAAGATTTTAATTCTATAACCTTAGCATGTAATATATCGTTTTCACTCCTAAGGTTAGAAATAGTAACATTGCAAACATCAAAATCTTTAGCCTTAGCAAGCAATTTTTCATTTTCATTTTTAAGGCTAGCAAGAGAAATGTTCAATTCTTCAATCCTAGCAAGTAAATCATCATCATTATTTCTAGAATTGGTAATTGAAACATTACGAACATGAGAATCAACCTTAGCTAACAAATTAGCATTTTCATTTCTATTGTCTATTGTCTCATGACAAGTGCTTAGCTCACTAGATAATTTTTCACATTTCTCAATTTCTAGAGCATAAGCATTTTTAACCTTAACATGTTTCTTATTTTCCTTAATTAGGAAGTCCTCTTGAGAATCCAAAAGGTCATCCTTTTCATGAATAGCACTAATTAATTCATTTAATTTTTCCTTTTGTTCCATGTTAAGGTTGGCAAAAAGGGTACGCAAATTATCTTCCTCATCACTAGCATTATCATCACTAGAGGACTCATATCTAGTGGAGGATTTAGATTTAACCTTCTTCTTTTTGCCGTCCTTTGCCATGAGGCACTTGTGGCCGACATTGGGGAAGAGGAGTCCCTTGGTGACGGCGATGTTGGCGGCGTCCTCGTCGTCGGAGGAGTCGGTGGAGCTCTCGTCGGAGTCCCACTCGCGGCACACGTGGGCATCGCCGCCCCTCTTCTTGTGGTATCTCTTCTTTTCTCTCCTCTTGCCCTTCTTGTCGTTATCCTTGTCACTGTCACTTGATAATGGACATTTAGCAATAAAGTGACTGGGCTTACCACACTTGTAGCAAACCTTCTTGGAACGGGATTTGTAATCCTTCCCCTTCCGTTGCTTGAGGATTTGGCGAAAGCTTTTGATGATTAAAGTCATCTCCTCATTGTCGAGCTTTGAAGCGTCGATTGGTTGTCTACTTGGTGTAGACTCTTCCTTCTCCTCCGTCACCTTGAATGCCACCGGTTGTGCTTCGGATGTGGAGGGATCATCAAGCTCGTTGATCTTCTTTGAGCCCTTGATCATACATTCAAAGCTCACAAAATTCCCGATTACTTCCTCGGGGGTCATTAGTGTATACCTTGGGTTGCCATGAATTAATTGAACTTGAGTAGGGTTAAGGAAAATAAGAGATCTTAGAATAACCTTAACCACCTCGTGGTCATCCCACTTTTTGCTCTCGAGGTTGCGCACTTGGTTCACCAAGGTTTTGAGCCGGTTGTACATATCTTGTGGCTCCTCCCCTTGGCGAAGACGGAAGCGACCGAGCTCCCCCTTGATCGTTTCCCGCTTGGTGATCTTGGTGAGTTCATCACCCTCGTGCGCGGTCTTGAGTAGATCCCAAATCTCCTTTGCATTCTTCAACCCTTGCACCTTGTTATATTCCTCTCTACTTAGAGAGGCGAGGAGTATGGTTGTGGCTTGTGAGTTGAAGTGCTCGATTTGGGCTACTTCATCCTCATCATAGTTTTCATCCCCTACGGATGGTACCTGTGCACCAAATTCAACAACATCCCATATACTTTTATGGAGTGAGGTTAGATGAAATCGCATTAAATCACTCCACCTAGCATAATCTTCACCATCAAATGTTGGTGGCTTGACTAATGGGACAGAAAGCAAAGGTGTATGTTTAGAAATGCGAGGGTAGTGTAGGGGAATCTTACTATACTTCTTACGCTCTTGACGCTTAGAAGTGACGGATGCCGCGTCGGAGCCGGAGGTGGATGCCGATGAAGAATCGGTCTCGTAGTAGACCACCTTCCTCATCCTCTTTTTCTTGTCCCCACTCCGATGCGGCTTGTGGGAAGAAGATTTCTCCTTCTTCTCTTTGTGGTGTGAAGAAGATTTCTTCTCCTTCCCTTTGGAGGAGTCCTTCTTCTTCTCCTTCCTCTTGATGCGGGACTCTTCCGATGAAGTGCTCCCGTGGCTTGTAGTGGGCTTTTCGCCGGTCTCCATCTCCTTCTTGGCGTGATTTCCCGACATCACTTCGAGCGGTTAGGCTCTAATGAAGCACCGGGCTCCGATACCAATTGATAGTCGCCTAGAGGGGGGTGAATAGGGCGAAACTGAAATTTACAAATATAAACACAACTACAAGCCGGGTTAGCATTAGAAATAAAAACGAGTCCGCGAGAGAGGGTGCAAAACAAATCGCAAGCAAATAAAGAGTGTGACACGCGGATTTGTTTTACCGAGGTTCGGTTCTCGCAAACCTACTCCCCGTTGAGGAGGCCACAAAGGCCGGGTCTCTTTCAACCCTTCCCTCTCTCAAATGGTCCCTCGGACCGAGTGAGCTTTTCTTCTCAAATCACTTGGGAATCAAACTTCCCGCAAGGACCACCACACAATTGGTGTCTCTTGCCTCAATTACAAGTGAGTGTTTGATCACAAGAAAGAATGCCAAAGAAAAGAAGCGATCCAAGCGCAAGAGCTCAAATGAACACTACAAATCACTCTCTCTAGTCACTAAGTCTTTGTGTGGAGTTGGGAGAGGATTTGATCTCTTTTGGTGTGCTTTGCAATGAATGCTAGCTCTTGTATAGTGGTTGGAAGCTGGAAAACTTGGATGCAATGAATGGTGGGGTGGTTGGGGTATTTATAGCCCCAACCACCAAACATGACCGTTGGTGGAAGCTGACTGTCGTATGGTGCACCGGACAGTCCGGTGTACACCGGACATGTCCGGTGCGCCAGCCACGTCACCAAAGCCGTTGGATTCCGACCGTTGGAGTTCTGACTTCTGGGCCCGCCTTGATGTCCGGTGGCGCACCGGACATGTACTATAGAGTGTCCGGTGCGCCAGTATGGGCGTGCCTGACGCCTGCGCGCTCTGGCGCGCATTAATTGCTGTTGCAGGCGACCGTTGGCGCGAAGTAGCCGTTGCCCCGTAGTTGCACCGGACAGTCCGGTGTGCACCGGACATGTCCGGTGAATTATAGCGGAGCAACCGCTGCAAATTCCCGAGGCTGCCAAGTTCCGAAGCCGCGTCCTCTTGGAGCACCGGACACTGTCCAGTGTACACCGGACAGTCCGGTGAATTATAGCGCGCCGGCTCCAGGAAAATCCCGAGGCTGAGAAGTTCTGCGCGAAGTCCCTTGGTGCACCGGACACTGTCTGGTGCGCCACCGGACAGTCCGGTGCGCCAGACCAGGGAGCCTTTCGGGATGCCTTTAGCTCTCTATTTTGAACCCAACTTTGGTCTTTTTAATTGGCTTGTTGTGAACCTTTGATACCTGTGTAACTTATACACTAGAGCAAACTAGTTAGTCCAATTATTTGTGTTGGGCAATTCAACCACCAAAATTATTTAGGAACTAGGTGTAAGCCTAATTCCCTTTCACCAAGTATATTGGGGGCAAGCACAAGGGGTCAAAGACTTGTGTTTGGGTACCCAAAGTTCTTGTATCTAATGCCAAAGGACCCAAAACCATTTGGGCACCTAAAGTCAAGAACTAAACTTATTTTGTAGGTTTATGCATCCGGGGGCTCAAGTTAGGTAATCGACAGCGGGTGCACAAACCACATGACAGGGGAGAAGAAGATGTTCTCCTCCTACGAGAAAAACCAAGATCCCCAATGAGCTATCACATTCGGGGATGGAAATCAAGGTTTGGTCAAAGGATTGGGTAAAATTGCTATATCACCTGACCATTCTATTTCCAATGTTTTTCTTGTAGATTCATTAGATTACAATTTGCTTTCTGTATCTCAATTATGCAAAATGGGCTACAACTGTCTTTTTACTGATGTAGGTGTCACTGTCTTTAGAAGAAGTGATGATTCAATAGCATTTAAGGGAGTGTTAGAGGGTCAGCTATACTTGGTAGATTTTGATAGAGCTGAACTCGACACTTGCTTAATTGCTAAGACTAACATGGGTTGGCTCTGGCACCGCCGACTAGCCCATGTTGGGATGAAGAATTTTCATAAGCTTCTAAAGGGAGAGCACATTTTAGGATTAACAAATGTTCATTTTGAGAAAGACAGGATTTGTAGCGCATGCCAAGCAGGGAAGCAAGTTGGTGCTCATCATCCACACAAGAACATCATGACGACTGACAGGCCACTAGAGCTCCTACACATAGATTTATTCGGCCTGATTGCTTACATAAGCATCGGCGGGAGTAAGTAATGTCTAGTTATTGTGGATGATTATTCTCGCTTCACTTGGGTGTTCTTTTTGCAGGAAAAATATCACACCCAAGGACCTTAAAGGGATTCTTGAGAAGGGCTCAAAACGAGTTCGGCTTAAGGATCAAGAAAATAAGAAGCGACAACGGGACGGAGTTCAAGAACTCTCAAATTGAAGGCTTCCTTGAGGAGGAGGGCATCAAGCATGAGTTCTCTTCTCCCTACACGCCACAACAAAATGGTGTAGTGGAGAGGAAGAATAGAACTCTATTGGACATGGCAAGAACCATGCTTGATGAGTACAAGACTTCGGATCGGTTTTGGGCCGAGGCGGTCAACACCGCTTGCTACGCCATCAACCGGTTGTATCTACACCGAATTCTCAAGAAGACATCATATGAACTCCTAACTGGTAAAAAGTCCAATATTTCATATTTTAGAGTCTTTGGTAGCAAATGCTTTATTCTTGTTAAAAGAGGTAGAAAATCTAAATTTGCTCCTAAGACTGTAGAAGGCTTTTTACTAGGATATGATTCAAACACAAGGGCATATAGAGTCTTTAACAAGTCCTCTGGACAAGTTGAAGTTTCTTGTGACGTTGTGTTTGATGAGACTAACGGCTCTCAAATAGAGCAAGTTGATCTTGATGAGATAGGTGAAGAAGAGGCTCCGTGCATCGCGCTAAGGAACATGTCCATTGGGGATGTGTGTCCTAAGGAATCCGAAGAGCCTCCAAATGCACAAGATCAACCATCCTGCTCCACGCAAGCATCTCCACCAACTCAAAATGAGGATGAGGCTCAAGTTGATAAAGGAGAAGATCTAAGAGATGAACCACCTCAAGATGACGGCAATGATCAAGGGGGAGATGCAAATGATCAAGACAAGGAGGATGAAGAACAAAGGCCGCCACACCCAAGAGTCCACCAAGCAATCCAACGAGATCACCCCGTCGACACCATCCTCGGCGATATTCATAAGGGGGTAACTACTAGATCTCGTGTTGCACATTTTTGTGAGCATTACTCTTTTGTTTCCTCTATTGAGCCACATAGGGTAGAGGAAGCACTACAAGATTCGGATTGTGTGGTGGCGATGCAAGAGGAGCTCAACAACTTCACTAGGAACGAGGTATGGCATTTGGTTCCACGTCCTAATCAAAATGTTGTAGGAACCAAATGGGTGTTCCGCAACAAGCAAGACGAGCATGGTGTGGTGACAAGGAACAAAGCCCGACTTGTAGCCAAGGGATATTCCCAAGTCGAAGGTTTGGATTTCGGTGAAACCTATGCACCCATAGCTAGGCTTGAGTCAATTCGTATATTATTAGCCTATGCTACTTACCATGGCTTCAAGCTTTATCAAATGGACGTGAAGAGTGCCTTCCTCAATGGACCAATCAAGGAAGAGGTCTATGTTGAGCAACCTCCCGGCTTTGAAGATAGTGAGTACCCTAACCATGTGTATAAACTCTCTAAGGCGCTTTATGGGCTCAAGCAAGCCCCAAGAGCATGGTATGAATGCCTTAGAGATTTCCTTATCACTAATGGATTCAAAGTCGGAAAAGCCGATCCTACACTCTTTACCAAAACACTTGAAAATGATTTGTTTGTATGCCAAATTTATGTTGATGATATTATATTTGGGTCTACTAACGAATCTACATGTGAAGAGTTTAGTAGGATCATGACACAGAAATTCGAGATGTCTATGATGGGGGAGTTGAAGTACTTCTTGGGATTTCAAGTGAAGCAACTCCAAGAGGGCACCTTCCTAAGCCAAACGAAGTATACGCAAGACATTCTAAGCAAGTTTGGGATGAAGGATGCCAAACCCATCAAGACACCCATGGGAACCAATGGGCATCTCGACCTCGACACGGAAGGTAAGTCCGTGGATCCAAAGGTATACCGGTCGATGATTGGGTCTTTACTCTACTTATGTGCATCTCGACCGGATATTATGCTTTCCGTATGCATGTGTGCAAGATTCCAAGCCGACCCTAAGGAAGCTCACCTTACGACCGTAAAACGAATCTTGAGATATTTAGTTTATACTCCTAAGTTTGGGCTTTGGTATCCTAGGGGATCCACATTTGATTTAATTGGTTATTCGGATGCCGATTGGGTGGGTGTAAAATTAATAGAAAGAGCACATCGGGGACTTGCCAGTTCTTGGGAAGATCCTTGGTGTCTTGGGCTTCAAAGAAGCAAAATTCCGTAGCTCTTTCTACCGCCAAAGCCGAGTACATTGCCGCAGGCCATTGTTGCGCGCAACTACTTTGGATGAGGCAAACCCTTAGGGACTATGGTTATAAATTGACCAAAGTTCCTCTTCTATGTGATAATGAGAGTGCAATCCGCATGGCGGATAATCCCGTTGAGCATAGCCGCACTAAACACATAGCCATTCAGTATCATTTTCTGAGGGATCACTAACAAAAGGGAGAAATCGAGATTGCTTATATTAACACCAAAGATCAATTAGCCGATATCTTTACCAAGCCACTAGATGAACAAACTTTTAACAAACTTAGGCATGAGCTAAATATTCTTGATTCTAGGAACTTCTTTTGTTAAATTGCACACATAGCTCATTCATATACCTTTGATCATGTCTCTTTCATGTGCTATGCCTAATGTGTTTTCAAGTGAATTTCAAACCAAGTCATAGGTATATTGAAAGGGAATTGGAGTCCTCGGCGAAGACAAAGGCTTCCACTCCGTAACTCATCCTTCGCCGTCGCTCCGAGCCACTCTCCATCTTTGGGGGAGAGACCATGAGTCCAAAGCAAAAGGACTCCGGCTTTGGTATAATCTTCACTCATATTTTATTTGCCAAAGGGGAGAAAGTAGCTTAAAAGGGCTCTAATGATTCCATTTTTGGCGATTTATGCCAAAGGGGGAGAGAGCATGAGCCCAAAGCAAAAGGACCGCACCACCACCTAATTTTAAAAATGATTTTCAATTAGAAATTTCAAATTGGTATCTTATTGAGTTCAAAAGGGGGAGATAGTAGAATTTTCAAAATTGATATCTTAAAACCCTCTTGAACACTAAGAGGAGAATTTCATTTAGGGGGAGTTTTGTTTAGTCAAAGGAAAAGCATTTGAAACAGGGGGAGAAAATTTCAAATCTTGAAAATGCTTCTCAAAATCTTATTCATTTACCTTTGACTATTTGCTAAAGAACTTTGAAAAGGATTTACAAAAGAATTTGCAAAAACAAAACATATGGTGCAAGTGTGGTCCAAAATATTAAAAATAAAGAAACAATCCATGCATATCTTATAAATATTTGTATTGGCTCAATTCCAAGCAATCTTTGCACTTACACTATGCAAACTAGTTCAATTATGTATTTCTATACTTGCTTTGGTTTGTGTTGGCATCAATCACCAAAAAGGGGGAGATTGAAAGGGAATTAGGCTTACACCTATTTCCTAATTGATTTTGGTGGTTGAATTGCCCAACACAAATAATTGGACTAACTAGTTTTGCTCTAGTCTATAAGTTATACAGGTGCCAAAGGTTCACACTTAGCCAATAAAAAGACCAAGAATTGGGTTCAACAAAGAGAGCAAGGGATAACCGAAGGCAGCCCTGGTCTGGCGCACCGGACTGTCCGGTGTGCCACCGGACAGTGTCCGGTGCACCATCGGACAGTGTCCGGTGCACCAGGGGACTTCACGCTGAACTCCTCACCTTCGGGAAAATTCAGAGGCGCTCCGCTATAATTCACCGGACTGTCCGGTGTACACCAGACAATGTCCGGTGCCTCAGAGGAGAGCGACTCTGGAACTCGCCACCAGCTTCGGGAATTCGCTCCGCTATAATTCACCGGACATGTCCGGTGTACACCGGACTGTCCGGTGAGCCAGCAGAGCAACGACTACTTCGCGCCAACGGTCACCTGCAGAGTCATTTAATGCACGCCAGAGCGCGCAGAAGTCAGGCACGCACGAAGTGGCGCACCGGACACTCTACAGTACATGTCCGGTGTGCCACCGGACATCCAGGCGGGCCCAGCTGTCAGAGCTCCAATGGTCAGAACCCAACGGCCTGGTGACGTGGCTGGCGCACCGGACACTGTCCGGTGTGCACCGGACTGTCTGGTGCACCATGCGACAGACAGCCTCCACCAAACGGCTAGTTTGGTGGTTGAGGTTATAAATACCCCCAACCACCCCACATTCAAGACATCCAAGTTTTTCAACCTTCCAACCACTTACAAGAGCTAGGCATTCAATACAAGACACACCCAAGTGATCAAATCCTCTCCCAATTCCACAAAAGCTTTAGTGATAAGTGAGAGTGATTTGTTGTGTTCCTTTGAGCTCTTGCGCTTGGATCGCTTTCTTCTTTCTCATTCTTTCTTGTGATCAATACTCAATTGTAACCAAAGCAAGAGACACCAATTGTGTGGTGGTCCTTGCGGGGAAGTTTTGTTCCCGGTTGATTTGAGAAGAGAAAGCTCACTCGGTCCGAGGGACCGTTTGAGAGAGGGAAGGGGTTGAAAAAGACCCGACCTTTGTGGCCTCCTCAACGGGGAGTAGGTTTGCGAGAACCGAACCTCGGTAAAATAAATCCGCGTGTCACACTCTTTACTCGCTTGCGATTTGTTTTGCACCCTCTCTCGCGGACTCGATTATATTTCTAACACTAACCCGGCTTGTAGTTGTGATTAACTTTGTAAATTTCAGTTTCGCCCTATTCACCCCCCCTCTAGGCGACTTTCAAAAGTTCTAGATCAAACTCTTTGGAATTTTTGAGCAGGCTCTCAAATTCGAAACCATGGCCCTTGTTGAAGCTTCTCCCCCCTAAAAATTCTCCCTCCCCTTCGAAAATTTTGGGCATGCTCTCAAAATTCTGAACGCCGCTTCTCTATGAGCTTCTTTCCTTGGCCTAGAATTATTTACTACCGCTCTTAGAAATTTCAAGGGGTGCCTTCCTGGTCAACATTGTGGTCAGCTTGTTGTGCTTGCTCCATTCTCTTCACCTTAGAAATTCTGAGCCACCTAGTTAGAATTTTTAAGGGGGGTTCTACGCAAAAACGACTCCCAAGCTGACCTGGTGTATTTTTTTGTTAGCTCTCTTGCTTTTCGCTCTCTCTTGGCCATTTCAATTCACTCAACTACTTTGAGAGAGAAAGGCAAACACTTTCTTTCACTCCCTCTCACTCTTGCATTGGTCACCATCTTATGAGTGCAGTGGAGTGAGCTCTTCGTTCGATCTTGACTTCAAAGAGTAAAGATCCATCTCTTGAGCACTTATGTTAGCCTCCAGTTATTTGTTGTTTGTTCTATTACTCTTGGGTTCTTTGAACTCAAGACGGTTAGGTGTTGCCTAGTGTCACCCTTGATTTGTGATTGTAAAGGGTGTCCAAAAAAGTTTGTATTACCCATTTCTTCTAGTGGAGGTCATAACTTGGTCTTTGTGGTCTCTTGGGAAAGATGGGAGTTAAAAGATACTTTAAGGACCTTTATGATCTCCTCAACAATAGGCACACAAGCACAACTTTATGTTGTGGTCGAACCTTGTGATAAATCATTATGTCTCCATGTGCTTTTAACTTGTAATCGTATTACTTGTTGTGTTGCCACAATCTTTCTTGTATGTAGGTTGTGGAACAAGTAAAAGGTATAATTGACTCAGCACAACAATAAGTATTTGAAAACTTTAATCCATAATTAGTTAATTTATCTCTCTTTGAGATTTAAAAATTAGGTACTCACCGAAATTTTGGACAAATCCATAAATTTCACTTAAGACCAAAAAATTTAATATCGTGACCGGCTACGAAAGTTTGTGATATTTAGATCATGCCTATTCACCCTCTCTAGGCATTTTAATCCTTTAAATTTGTATTAGAGCATATCCTTCAGGATTAACACTTAGCCACACAAGGAAAGAACAATGTCGAGTAACGATCAATGTTGAGGTGACGAAGGAGGTTAGGCAAATGGTCGAAGCCTTAGTACAAAGAATGATTGAAGAAAGAGTCAAGTAAATGGAGGAGTGCAAGAATATGAGAGAAGAACAAGATAAGGAGTTCAAAATAAGATGAGTGAGCTCATAGATGCAAGCCAAGAAACCTCACATGGAGGCTCCTCCAACAAGGATAATGACAACCATAATATGTCTTAAGTCCACCAAAACAAGATTTCATGCATACTGTTATGATTTCAACCAGATTCCTGTATTTCCAAATATGCACTCCAACTCACTCAATGTCAATAAAGCACCATGATTTGATGGGATTCATTATATCAATTGGACGTATCAAATGAAAGAAGCGCCTTATGACGTCTCTTAGCCCTCATCTTTGAGAGAGTGTGGATGTAAGTATTATACTTTTTGGATCTGGGAAGAGAGATGACCCATGAAGAACCATAAGATCTCTACCAACTCAAGTGGCATTCGTAATTCTTTTCGTTGTAAATTACTAGTTTTGCACATTTTTGTGGGTGCATGTGCACCCCTAAATTCTTCCTAGCTTCACCTCCGTGTAAAACCATGGTTGTGAGAAATATTGTTACCAAACAAGCTCTAGTATATACATACCGCATGTTTGGTTACCGCGCTAGCAGCGTCCAGACTCACCAGATGTGTTGACCGCATATGTGCTTGTGATTGGTTATCTCACACGCACATGCAACCCAGTTACATTTCTCACCTTCAGCCTGCATACGTGGAGATCTCAGGAAAGAGCTTCTCTGCTCGACCAAACTGGCTCGTGCTAGGCGCTTCTTAGTACACCAACCAATCATGTGGATAGAGACAGTTGTTCGGCTGCTCTTGAATGAAGAACTTCAGCAGATACAATCCTCTAACATTTTACTTTAAGCAGCAGCAGCGGGCTGCAAAGTAGTTTGATACTCGTGTAGGAGTACAGTGTACGTATATATTCTAAGATGTATAGCCCGTGCAAAGAGTACACGAGTTGGTAGACTACAGTATACAACAAATGCATGCGTATCGGTATTATTGCTGCTGACTAGTGGTACTAGCTAGAAATCTCGGCATGCAAAAAAAAAAAAGTCCACTGGATCGACCGACCGTCGATCAACATGTATCTACTAGCTATCCGGCGTAGAGGTGGACCCCGATGGCGACCATAAAGATGGCGCAGAAGCCGAAGAAGAGGAGGGTGTGGACGAAGATGGCGACGCCGCTGGTGCGCATGCTGTGGAACTCCGGGATGCCCCGGCCGCTGCCGGGGATCTGGCAGAGCAGCCCCGGCGTGAGGAGCACGAAGAAGAGCACCGCGATGAGCACGGGCCCCCAGTCAGCCATCTATCTTCTCGGCCCCTTCCTTCGTCTTCAAACACTGCTGCTGCTTCTGCGGTTAAATGTCTGAGAGACCAGTAGTGGCGTGTATATATATAAGTGCACCGTGATAGACTGATAGTATATATAAATAGTATATGTATATGTCGTCCCGCCGGCGGCTGATGCTGGCCGTCCGCCGCGGCTACTATGTCAAAGCAAAGCAAGTCCGGCTATGTGCCAACTGGTGGTGTGCGCCCGTGCATGGACGGCAATTTGGAAGCTCCTCCTTGTCAGTACCGAGGCAACAACGTGTTTGCTCGACCTGCTGATCCGAAGAGAAGTGACCGCCGGAGAAGGCTGTGTCGTGTGTGCAGAGAAGACGGAGGTGCCTCCATCACTTGTTCTGAGACTCCAAGGCGCGAGCGCCGCCGCTCGTCGTCACATCAGGCTTGGTTTGTTTGAGGGAGAAAACGAACACAAAGCGTTCTCACGGGAAGAAGATTTGTTACACATTACAGACACATGGATGATGCTGATGATGCCTTACGTTGCGTGCTTCTTCGACTTCCACTACATGCTAGTACATGCTGTGGCGCTGTGCCGCGGCCCTCTGCAGGCAAGAAGAGCAGGTAGAGGAGCTTTGGCAAAAGGCACGCTCACTTCACTTCTTGGATGGACCACAAAGTACTGTAGGTCCGTGCCAGCAACAACTGCTATTGATGAAGCAGCTGTTCACTGAGCGAGCGAGGCGGCGACCTAATAAAAGCCAGCTGACATATATTAAATTGAAGAGCAGAATGAAGAGCGCGCGCCAGATTATTCAGAAACCGAGATGGCCAGATGGGTGACAGCTATTCACAGTGGGGATTTCATGTCACTGTTTCCAAAAATGCCACATCAGATTTATGGATGAATGAAATACCCTCTCTCAATAGAGAGTTTCATTTCACTATTTCATATGTCAACATACTTCTTAAATGCTGCATATAAATAACCAATAGGATTTACTCAATTATATGAAGATGAAACAAAACACTCTCAGTGGAGGTTTCACACAGTTTCCAAGATCTTGGAAACGAGTTAACATGGTTTCATCCCCATGAAACTCCATGAAACTCTTCCTTCTTAAATGATGTGATATGTCATCAAAATAGCTGATGTGGCAGGCTAATTAATACATGAAACACCCCATGAAACCTTCATTGTGAATAGCCTAATCAAAGCACCTATTATAGTTTGCCTCGGATTATACCACTCGGAAGTCGGAACTCATCAGTTTCAGATGCCAGCAACCAGTTAGGGCAGGGTTGTATCATGAGTATAGATGGCCAATAAACACGAGGCCTGTAAGCCCGATACGAAGCCCGCTGTTTGGGCCCGATTCGAGCCAGGCACGATCCGTTTTTACGCGGACCCGGGTCGGACTCGGATAGGAAACTAGACACGGTGGGCTAGCCCGGCATGGCCCGTTTACCTCTAAGCTCGTTAAGCCCGCTTTTTTGCACTAAATCGTGCTTACCGGCTCGCTTAGCCCGCTTTTTCAGCCCGCTTTTTCCGTGCTAAACAGCCCGGCCCGTTTAGGGTTTAGGGTTTTAGGCCCGCTGCGGGCTGGGCTTGGACAGAAAAATGAGTCCACGGGCTTAGACGGTCCGACCCGGTTTTCTAACCATGCCTGGCGGCCTGGGTCCAAAACGGGTCAGGCTTCACCGGGCCTGGGCCGAGCGGCCCGTTTGACCATCTCTAATCATGAGACGAGCTATTCGTGAAAACACAATTTCTACACCACTCTATATGTGTATTGTGTCTTGACTGTATTTATGATCTAAGTGTCAGAGTTGTATTATGCGGTCTCTTCTTATACTTGAAAAAAAACTAATCCAAAAGCTCAGAGTTGTACATGCCTTTAGTCCGTTTTAGTGCCCCTCAAGGGACTAGAGACTAAAAGGATTTAATTCTTTATTTAGTCCTTGTGTTTGGCAATTTAGTCTCTAAAATAAACTAAAAGAGAGTTCCCAATTTTTTTTTCTTACAGAACCAAATGTGCCCTTACTCCACTCCATATGTTAGTTACTTAGGCGGGAACGTATTCCGAACAGAAGACATCCTTCGTGTACCGTGCACAAAATCAATTTGGACCTTTCGTCTAATAACCTTCGCTAAACACATGATTTTTTTTTTTGCAAATACGGAGCTACGCGTCGGAAATGAGAGTGTGGAAGGTGTGTTTTATTTTGTAAAAATACGTAAGCTGATAAACCATCGGCGAGTGATTTTGAGACCCAAACCACTATGAAGTAGCATATAATCTAATGGTTCCTCTGTGATCTTGATAGGTGTTAGCTATAGTCCTCGACCGCCCGATCACTAAGCTCTCTAGCGTCTCTATTTGATTTGTTTTTTTTTTTGACTTCCTCAAAATAGTGTACTCCTCCGAATACACTTGCACCAATGACCTTAGGCCACTCACGGTTTGTCATCTGGTTTATCTTGCCCCTGCGACCGTCCTTCACCGATCGATCACAGTCTATTGGCACGAACTCGCTTATCCTTCACCTTCCTCGTTAACTACCGTATCTATACTCTACGTCTGCGAACGATATAGAGATACATATCAACCATACGCATGCGTTCCTAGCGCCACGTACCACTACCGGAATCGAGCGCTTTGCCGAGTGTGACACTCGGCAAAAAAAGCTCGGCAAACAGTACATCGGCAACGGCTTCTTTGCCGAGTACTTTTTATCGGACACTCGGTAAAGACTTTGCCGAGTGCCAGTCGGTACTCGGCAAAGAAAAGCGGCCGTCACGACGTCGGGTAACGAAGATGACGCCTTTGCCGAGTGTTCTAGGTGACACTCGGCAAAGAAGTTACATTTGCCGAGTGTCTCCTAACACACTCGGTAAAGAAGTTACCTCTTTGTCGAGTGTCTTCGAACCTGCACTCGGCAAAGGATCCACCAGCAGGTCCCTTTGTCAGGTTCTTTGTCGAGTGCTCTGTGAGGCACTCGGCAAAACGTGCCTCTTTGCTGAGTGCTAGAGCCACAACACTCGGCAAAGAAGCTTTACCGATGCCCAGGTATTGGTTCTCTGTCGAGTGCTATGGCCCTAACACTTAGCAAAACACCTCTTTGCCGAGTGTAACACTCGACAAAGTGACCAGTATACACCTTTTTATTTGTTTTTTCTATTCCATCCAAACAAACAAAAGATACCACATATACATCACATATATCACATATACATCAAGTATATGCATCACATATATCATCACAGACATAAGTATCCAACACAAACATAAATATACAAGTTCTCAACACAAACATAAGTATCAAAAACATAAGTCTCATAAGTCTCAAGCTCTGACATAAGTATCCAACACAAACATAAGTATCCAATACAACATTACCAACAAGTTCTGAAGTATCAACACTAAGAACATAACTCTTATCGAGGTGGGCGGCTGGACTGGTGCGACGATGGGCCGGACGATCCATGAGGGTTGTTGGATGTCGCCCCAGATTGGCCCTGCACAGAGAAGATATTGCATGTGTTATACCAGATGCATTACCAACATCTAACTACAATTTTGATACTCACATGAGTATGGAAGAAAGCAGGGTCAACTGTAGGGAACAATGGAGGTGGCAGAGCGAAACCCTTTGCGGCGCCAAGGCTCTGCATGTATTGGAACATCTCCGCCATCCTCTGCTGATCTACCAGGCGGGCCTCCCGCTCCGCCATCATCCTCGCCTCCATCTCTTTATGTTCCCTCCTCTCTTCTTTTAGCTGGGTCTGTAATATTCCAAGCCAATATTATAGTAACTCAAAGAGAAGGTATATAACTCAAGAAATGACGAGTTATAGAAGCATTAACCTCGAGTTGTTGTATGCGATGCTGTGAGCTGTCGTGCCGAGGTCGTATGGCTGGACTCGAGCCCGTGCTCCTTGCTCGCACCTGAGAGAGAGAGTGGGAGTAGACGACGAGTCAACTGCCCCGTCGGCAATCCAGTACCGCCCATGTTTCTTGCCTCCTCCGACCCTCATGAGGACATCGGGATCGATCTGCTCGGTCCTCGGATCGTATTCTGGGCCATGGACCTCCTGCGCCATGGCGGTGTAGTCATGAAGGCGGCTATAGATGGCGGGGTTGTTGTATGCCTCGGGCCCGTCATTCGGGTTGTAGGTGATGTCGGACGTCGCCTTGCCCTTATGGGTCATAGCATAGGCCGAGAAGATGGAGCAAGGCTGGCCACCATGTGACGCCTAAAGTCGCCTAGAGGGGGGGTGGATAGGCGGAAACTGAAATTTACAACTTTAAGCACACTATAAGCCGGGGTTAGCGTTAGAATAAAAGTTAAGTCCGGGAGAGAGGGGAAAACAAATCAACCAAGAAAATAAAGCGAATGACACGGTGATTTGTTTTACCGAGGTTCGGTTCCAATGAACCTAGTCCCCGTTGAGGTGGTCACAAAGACCAGGTCTCTTTCAACCATTTCCCTCTCTCAAACGGTCACCTATACCGAGTGAGCTTTCTCCTTAATCACACGTGTCACTTAGACCCCGCAAGGATCACCACACACTTGGTGTCTCTTGCTTTGATTACAACTGTCTTAAGAACAAGAATGAGGAAGAAGAAAGCCAACCAAGCAAACAAGAGCAACAAAGAAAACACAAATGATCCTCTCACAAGTCTAAATGCGCTAGAATTGAACTGGAGACTTTGAGAGGATCGATCACTTGAATTGTGTCTTTGGAGTGGTGTCTATTGCTCTTGTATTGAATGAGAAGTAGTGAATGCTTGCATTGTTGGAGTGGAGGTGGTTGTGGGGTATTTATAGCCCCCAACCACCAATTCAACCGTTGGGGCAGGCTGCTGTCGATGGGCGCACCGGACAGTCCGGTGCGCCATCGGACACTGTCTGGTGCGCCAGCCATGTCACCCAACCGTTAGGGTTCGGGCGATTTCGACCGTTGGAGCTTTGTCTTCTTGTGGCACCGGACAGTCCGGTGCTGCACCGGACAGGCACTGTTCACTGTCTGGTGCCCCTCTGACGGGCGACTCTGACTCTGCGCGCACTGTTCTTCACTGTTCATCTGACTTCACTGCTTTTGCAGTCGACCGTTGTGCGAAGTAGTCGTTGCTCCGCTGGTGCACCGAACAGTCCGGTGGCACACCGCACAGTCCGGTGAATTATAGCAGAGCAGCTCTGCTGAAACCCGAAGGTGGCGAGTTCACATCTGTATGGCCCTGGTGCACCGGACAGTCCAGTGCGCCAGACCAGGGTACTCTTCGGTTTCTTTTGCTCCTTTCTTTTGAACCCTAACTTGATCTTTTTATTGGTTTGTGTTGAACCTTTATGCACCTGTAGAATATATAATCTAGAGCAAACTAGTTAGTCCAATTATTTGTGTTGGGCATTCAACCACCAAAATTATTTATAGGAAAAGGTTAAACCCTATTTCCCTTTCAATCTCCCCCTTTTTGGTGATTGATACCAACACAAACCAAAGCAAGTATTTACGTGCAGAATTGAACTAGTTTGCATAAGGTAAGCGCATAGGTTGCTTGGAATTAAACCAATTTATAGTTTTATTAGATATGCATGGTTGGTTTTCTTTTATTAAAAATTTTGGACCACATTTGCACCACATGTTTTGTTTTTGCAAATTATTTTGGAAAATCTTTTCAAAGTCTTTTTGCAAATAGTCAAAGGTATATGAATAAGATTGTGAGAAGCATTTTCAAGATTTAAAATTTTCTCTCCCTGTTTCAAATGCTTTTCCTTTGAATTAACAAAACTCATCCTGAATAAAATTCTCCTCTTAGCTTTCAAGAGGGTTTTACTATTTTTTGTAAATACCAATTGAAAAAGATCAAATCCATTTAGATACCAATTTGAAAAAATTCTTAAAAATTTTGACACTGGTGGTGGTGCGGTCCTTTTGCTTTGGGCTTAATATTTCTCCCCCTTTGGCATTAATCGCCAAAAACGGAGTCTTTTGAGAGCCCATTATACTTTCTCCCCCATTGGTAAATAAATATGAGTGGAAGATTATACCATTTTGGAGTGATGGCGAAGGGAAAATGATACCGTTAGAGTGGAGTGGAAGTCTTGTCTTCGCCGAAGACTCCATTTCCCATTCAATCTACGACTTAGCATAGAAATACACTTGAAAACACATTAATCGTAGACATAAAAGAGATATGATCAAAGGTATATAAATGAGCTATGTGTGCAATGTTTTAATCAAAATTCCGAGAATCAAGTATATTTAGCTCATTCCTAAGTTTGGTAAAGGTTTTCTCATCTAATGGTTTGGTGAAGATATCGGCTAATTGTTCTTTGGTGCTAACATAAGCTATCTCGATATCCCCCTTTGTTAGTGATCCCTCAAAAAGTGATACCGAATGTCTATGTGCTTAGTGTGACTGTGTTCAACGGGATTATCCGCCATGCGGATTGCACTCTCATTGTCACATAGGAGAGGGACTTTGCTCAATTTGTAGCCATAGTCCCTGAGGGTTTGCCTCATCCAAAATAATTGCGCACAACAATGACCTGCGGCAATATACTCGGCTTCGGCGGTAGAAAGTGCTACTGAGTTTTGTTTCTTTGAAGCCCAAGACACCAGGGATCTTCCTAGAAACTGACAAGTCCCTGATGTGCTCTTCCTATCAATTTTACACCCTGCCCAATCGACATCTGAATATCCTATTAAATCAAAAGTGGATCCCTTGGGGTACCAAAGTCCAAACTTAGGAGTGTAAACTAAATATCTCATGATTCTTTTCACGGCCCTAAGGTGAACTTCCTTAGGATTGGCTTGGAACCTTGCACACATGCATACGGAAAGCATAATGTTCGGTCGAGATGCACATAAATAGAGTAAAGATCCTATCATCGACCGGTATACCTTTTGATCTACGGATTTACCTCCCGTGTCAAGGTCGAGATGCCCATTTGTTCCCATGGGTGTCTTGATGGGCTTGGCATCCTTCATTCCAAACTTGGTAAGTATGTCTTGAATGTACTTGGTTTGGCTGATGAAGGTGCCTTCTTGGAGTCGCTTGACTTGAAATCCTAGAAAATACTTCAACTCCCCCATCATATACATCTCGAATTTTTGAATCATAATCCTACTAAACTCTTCACAAGTAGATTTGTTAGTAGACCCAAATATGATATCATCAACATAAATTTGACATACAAATAAATCTTTTGCAATGGTTTTAATAAAGAGAGTAGGATCGGCTTTTCCGACTTTGAAGCCATTAATGATAAGAAAATCTCGCAGACATTCATACCATGCTCTTGGGGTTTGCTTGAGCCCATAAAGCGCCTTTGAGAGTTTATACACATGGTTAGGGTACTCACTATCTTCAAAGCTGGGAGGTTGCTCAACATAGACCTCTTCCTTGATTGGTCCATTGAGGAAGGCACTTTTCACGTCCATTTGATAAAGCTTAAAGTCATGGTAAGTAGCATAGGCAAGTAATATACGAATTGACTCAAGCCTAGCTACGGGTGCATAGGTTTCACCAAAATCCAAACCTTCGACTTGTGAATATCCCTTGGCCACAAGTCGAGCTTTGTTCCTTGTCACCACACCATGCTCATCTTGGTTGTTGCAGAATACCCATTTGGTACCTACAACATTTTGGTTAGGACGTGGAACTAAATGCCATACCTCATTCCTCGTGAAGTTGTTGAGCTCCTCTTGCATTGCCAACACCCAATCCGAGTCTCTTAGTGCATCCTCCACCCTATATGGCTCAATAGAGGACACAAAAGAGTAATGTTCACAAAAATGAGCGACTCGAGAATGAGTTGTTACCCCCTTATGAATATCACCGAGAATGGAGTTGACGAGGTGATCTCTTTGTATCGCTTGGTGGACTCTTGGGTGTGGCGGTCTTTGACCCTGTATCTCTTGATCATCTTCCTTGTCTTGATCAACTTCATCTCCCCCGTTGATCATTGTCCTCCTCTTGAGGTGGCTCATCTTCTTGATCTTCGTTTTCATCATCTTGAGCCTCTTCCTCATCTTGAGTTGGTGGAGATGCTTGGTTGGAAGATGACGGTTGATCTTGTGCTTGTGGAGGCTCTTCGGATTCCTTCAGACACACACATCCCCAATGGACATGTTCCTTAGTGCGACGCATGGAGCCTCTTTATCATCTAGCTCATCAAGATCAACTTGCTCCACTTGGGAGCCATTAGTCTCATCAAACACAATGTCACAAGAAACCTCAACTAATCCAGTGGATTTGTTGAAGACTGTATATGCCCTTGTGTTTGAGTCATAACCAAGAAAAAGCCTTCTACAGCCTTAGGAGCAAATTTAGACTTTCTACCTCTTTTAACAAGAATAAAGCATTTGCTACAAAAGACTCTAAAATATGAAACAATGGGCTTTTACTGGTGAGGAGTTCAAATGATGTCTTCTTGAGGATTCGGTGAAGATAGAGCCGGTTGATGGAGTAGCAGGTGGTGTTAATCGCCGCAGCCCAAAACCGGTCCGAAGTCTTGTACTCATCAAGCATGGTCCTTGCCATGTCCAGTAGAGTTCTATTCTTCCTCTCCACTACACCATTTTGTTGAGGTGTGTAGGGAGAAGAGAACTCATGCTTGATGCCCTCCTCCTCAAGAAAGCCTTCAATTTGTGAGTTCTTGAACTCCATCCCGTTGTCGCTTCTTATCTTCTTGATTCTTAATCTGAACTCATTTTGAGCTCGTCTTAAGAATCCCTTTAAGGTCTCTTGGGTTTGAGATTTTTCCTGCAAAAAGAATACCCAAGTGAAGCGAGAATAATCATCCACAATTACAAGACAGTACTTACTCCCACTGATGCTTATATAAGCTATCGGGCCGAATAGATCCATGTGGAGTAACTTCAGTGGCCTATCCGTTGTCATGATGTTTTTGTGTGGATGATGAGTGCCGACTTGCTTTCCTACTTGACATGCGCTACAGACCCTGTCTTTCTCAAAATGAACATTGGTTAGTCCCAAAATGTGTTCTCCCTTTAGAAGCTTGTGAAGATTCTTCATCCCAACATGAGCTAGTCGGCGATACCAGAGCCAACCCATATTAGTCTTAGCAATTAAGGAAGTATCGAGTTCAGCTCTATTAAAATCAACTAAGTATAGCTGACCCTCTAATACCCCCTTAAATGCTACTGAATCATCACTTCTTCTAAAGACAGTAACACCTATATCCGTAAAAAGACAGTTGTAACCCATTCTGCATAATTGAGAAACTGAAAGCGAGTTATAATCTAAAGAATCTACAAGAAAATATTGAAAATGGAATGGTCATGTGATATAGCAATTTTACCAAGTCCTTTGACCAAACCTTGATTTCCATCCCCGAATGTGATAGCTCTTTGGGGATCTGTGTTTTTCTCATAGGAGGAGAACATTCTTTTCTCCCCTATCATGTGGTTTGTGCATCCACTATCAATAATCCAACTTGAGCCCCCGGATGCATAAACCTGCAAAACAATTTAGGCCTTGTTCTTAGGTACCCAAACGGTCTTGGGTCCTTTCACATTAGAAACAAGCACCTTGGGTACCCAAACACAAATCTTGGAACCCTTGTGTTTGCCCCCAACATATTTGGCAACTACTTTGCCTGATTTGTTAGTAAGCACATAAGAAGCATCAAAAGTCTTAAATAAAATATTAGATTCATTTGATGCAGTAGGAGTTTTCTTTTTAGGCAATTTAACATGGGTTGATTGCCTAGAGCTAGATGCCTCATTCTTATATATAAAGGCATGATGGGAAACAGAATGAGATTTTCTAGCATGAATTCTCCTAATTTTATGTTCGGGATAACCAGCAGGATATAGAATATAGCCCTCGTTATCCTGAACCATGTGAGCCTTGCCCTTAACAAAATTAGACAATATTTTGGGTGCATTAAGCTTGGCATTGCTTCCCTGTTGGAAACCAATGCCATCCTTAATGCCAGGGCATCTCCCACTATAGAGCATGCTTCTAGCAAATTTAAACTTTTCATTTTCTATCTCATACTCATTGATTTTAGCAGTTAATGTAGCTACGTGATCATTTTGTTGTTTAATTAAAGCAAGGTGATCATGTATAGCATCTACATTAACATCTCTACATCTAGTGCAAAGAGAAACATGATCAACAGTAGATATAGATGGTTTGCAAGCATTTAATTCATCTATCTTAGCATGTAATATGGCATTCTCATCTCTAAGACATGAAATAGAATCATTGCAAACATTTAAATCTCTAGCCTTGGAAATTAAACTAGCATTCTCAGTTTTAAGGCTAGAAATTGATTCATTCAATTTATCAATCTTAGCAATTAAACTACCATTTTCATTTCTAAGACTGATAATTGAATCATCACAAACATTTAACTTTTCAACCTTAGCAATTAAACTAACATTTTCAGTTCTAAGGTTGGAAATAGTGTCATGGCAAATGCTAAGCTCCTTAGTCAAATTTTCATTTTTCTCTACTTCCTGAGCATAAGCATTCTTCACCTTAACATGCTTTTTATTTTCCTTAATAAGGAATTCCTCTTGGCTATCCAAGAGTTCATCCTTCTCATGAATAGCACCTATTAATTCATTCAATTTTTCTTTTTGATGCATGTTAAGGTTGGCAAAAAGGGTAAGCAAATTTTCCTCATCTTCACTAGAGCTACCTTCATCACTAGATGTTGTGTATTTAGTGGAGGCTCTAGGTTTTACCTTCTTCCTTTTGCCGCCCTTTGCCATGAGGCACTTGTGGCCGACGTTGGGGAAGAGAAGTCCTTTGTCGATGGCGATGTTGGCGGCATCCTCGTCGGAGGAGTCGGTGGAGCTCTCATCGGAATCTCATTCCCGAAACACGTGGGCATCGCCGCCCTTCTTCTTGTAGTACCTCTTGTTCTCCTTCTTCTTTCCCCTCTTGTCGTCGCCCCTGTTACTATCACTAGACATAGAACATTTAGCGATAAAATGACCAGGCTTACCACACTTGTAGCACACTCTTTTGGAGCAGGGTTTGTAGTCCTTCCCCCTCCTTTGCTTGAGGATTTGACGAAAGCTCTTGATGATGAGCGCCATCTCCTCGTTGTCGAGCTTCAAGGCATCGATGGGGAGTTTACTTGATGTAGACTCTTCTTTCTTCTCTTCCGTCGCCTTGAATGCGACGAGTTGCACCTCGGGTGTGGAGGTGGTGCCTTGCTCCATGTTGACAATTTGTTTGGAGCCTTTGATCATCAATTCAAACCCACCAACTTTCCTATCACTTCCTTGGGAGACATTAGCTTATATCTAGGATCACCATGTATTAATTGAACTTGAGTAGGATTACGAAATACGAGTGATCTAAGAATAACCTTGACCATTTCATGGTCATCCCATTTTATGCTCCCGAGTTTGCGCACTTGATTCACCAAGGTTTTGAGTCGGTTGTACATGGCTTGTGGCTCCTCTTCTTGGTTGAGGACGAATCGATCGAGCTCCCCCTCGATCGTTTCCCTTTTGGTGATCTTGGTCACCTCATCCCCTTTATGCGCCGTTTTGAGGACGTCCCAAATTTCTTTGGCCGTCTTTAACCCTTGCACCTTATTATACTCCTCTCGACACAAGGAGGCGAGGAGAATAGTTGTGGATTGGGAGTTAAAGTGCCGAATTTGGTCGGCCTTGTCTGAATCATAGTCCTTGTCCCCTACCTTCGGTACCTACGCTACATACTCAACAATATCCCATATGCTTTTGTGGAGTGAGGTTAGATGATGCCTCATTTTATCACTCCACATATAATAATCCTCACCATCAAAAAATGGTGGTTTGCCTAGGGGAACAGAAAGTAATGGAGTGCGTTTAGAAATACGAGGATAACGGAGGGACATCTTACTATACTTCTTGCGCTCATGGCGCTTAGAAGTTACGGATGACGATTCGGAGCTGGAGGTGGAGGGTGACGAAGAGTCGGTCTCTTAGTAGACCACTTTCTTCATCTTCTTATTCTTGTCACCTCTCTGTTGTGACTTGATGGATGAAGCAGATTCCTCCTTATGCTTGTGGCCGGACTCCCTCGAATGAGTTCTCCCCGAGCTTGCAGACTTGTCACCGCCGGTCACGATCTCCCTCTTGGCGTGATCTCCCGACATCACTTCGAGTGGTTAGACTCTAATAAAGCACCGGGCTCTGATACCAATTGAAAGTCGCCTAGAGGGGGTGGATAGGCGGAAACTGAAATTTACAACTTTAACCACACTATAAGCCGGGGTTAGCATTAGAAAAGTTAAGTCCGGGAGAGAGGGAAAACAAATCAACCAAGAAAATAAAGAAGATGACACTGTGATTTGTTTTACCGAGGTTCGGTTCCAATGAACCTAGTCCCCGTTGAGGTGGTCACAAAGACCGAGTCTCTTTCAACCCTTTCTCTCTCTCAAACGGTCACCTAGACCGAGTGAGCTTTCTCCTTAATCACAAGGGTCACTTTGACCCCGCAAGGATCACCACACACTTGGTGTCTCTTGCTTTGATTACAAGTGTCTTGAGAACAAGAATGAGGAAGAAGAAAGCCAATCAAGCAAACAAGAGCAACAAAGAAAACACAAATGATCCTCTCACAAGTCTAAATGCGCTAAAATTGAATTGGAGACTTTGAGTGGATCGATCACTTGAATTATGTCTTTGGAGTGGTGTATATTGCTCTTGTATTGAATGAGAAGTAGTGAATGCTTGCATTGTTGGAGTGGAGGTGGTTGTGGGGTATTTATAGCCCCCAACCACCAATTCAACCGTTGGGGCAGGCTGCTGTCGATGGGCGCACTGGACAGTCCGGTGCGCCAGCCACGTCACCCAACCGTTAGGGTTCTGGCGGTTTCGACCGTTGGAGCTTTGTCTTCTTGTGGCACTAGACAGTTCGGTGTCGCACCGGACAGGCACCGTTCACAGTCTGGTGCCCCTCTGACGAGCGGCTCTGACTCTGCGCGCACTGTTCTTCACTGTTCATTTGACTTCACTGCTTTTGCAGTCGACCGTTGCGCGAAGTAGCCGTTGCTCCGCTGGTGCACCGGACAGTCTGGTGGCACACCGGACAGTCTGGTGAATTATAGTGGAGCGGCTCTGCTGAAACCCGAAGGTGGCGAGTTCACATTTGTACGGCCCTGGTGCACCGGACACTATCCGGTGGCACACCGGACAGTCCGGTGCACCAGACCAGAGTACTCTTCGGTTTCTTTTGCTCCTTTCTTTTGAACCCTAACTTGATCTTTTTATTGGTTTGTGTTGAACCTTTATGCACCTGTAGAATATATAATCTAGAGCAAACTAGTTAGTCCAATTATTTGTGTTGGGCATTCAACCACAAAAATTATTTATAGAAAAGGTTAAACCCTATTTCCCTTTCAACGTTGACTGCAAGAAAACCAACGAGATAGTTAGAAATAATACCTAATCCAGTGCTATATACCTAAATAAAAAGAGGGCGTACCCATGCTTCTGCATATTGGCCTAGGCTACAGCTGCCTTGGTGGTGGGAGGGACCTTGCATCATCAGACGCCGTTCCCGGCTAGCGTTGTGCGCCTCGTCCCACTCAGGCGAGCACCACCTATCCACCATCTGCTCCCAACACAGAGGATGTGGGGCACACCAATATGGAATCATCTACAAAGTAAACACATACACTGCATATCAGAAGATAAAATTAAATTCATGCACGGAGCACTAGTACCAAACATGCATGACTTTACCTGCAGGTACTTGTCCCTGATCAACGACATGGTTCGGGCTTGCTGCTTGGTCACCTTCTCCCCAAGGACGGAGCCGTGGTAGCTGACGATGGCCTGGATTCGTGCCTTATAGTGCATGTCCACGACGAGCTTCTTACAGCTCGTGGTGGCCACCACATCCGCCCTATCCACGTATCCAGCCTCGCATTTGAAGAAATCTCGCATACAAAAACGATGTATCCATACATTATTTCAAGAATGTGCAACAAATGCGACATATTTTACATTATAGTAAGACTTACACATAGCTCTTGCTTCACCCGCTCCGCCTTGTTATTGAATTCCTGGCCGTCCCGGTCTACTACATCGGGGGCAACGACGTAGTGGTCGAAGGTGTAGGCTGGGCCCGTCACTCCGGCGTACTCAGCTAGTTTAGGGAAGTGTTCCCTGCACAGCAGACCGAGGATGCCATTGGGGTTGCGACGATGACCCCCAGCATTCTCCACAACCGTACAAGACCCGTTCAAGTGAAAAATAAAAAGTATTAGTTTATATTATGATTTTGAACATATAATATGAAGAAGAATGAAGAACATAAAGTTACATGCCTCTCCCCATCAGGCCGAATCAGCGACCGCCTGTCCCAAAGTATGAGACACTGAGGGAGACTCGTGGGACCTCATAGGTAGACGCTCCTCAAACCTGAGGCGTCCTACTAAGCGTCGTCGTCATCTTGCTGCTGGTGGAGGCGGCGTGGCGTGGAGGCGGCAGCGTGGCATGGAGGCGGCGACGACGACTGTCGGTGGAGAGAGAAGAGAGCGGCGAGAGAGAAATGAGTGCCCGAGTGGGCGCTCGGTGCGGCTAATGTCACATTCTTTGTCGAGTGACCGCGATCTGGCACTCGACAATTTTTTTTTAATTTAAAAATACGCTTTGCCGAGTGCCAAATCGCGGGCACTCGGCAAAGACGTCTTTGCCGAGTGTCCCCTAACAAGCACTCAGCAAAGACATATGTTCCGAGTGTCCCCCGTCTGGCACTCGGCAAAGCATTCTTTGCCGAGTGCCTTCCTTGGGCCTCGACAAAGCATATTTTTAATTTTTTTTTATTTTGCCAACCAAACTTTTTGTGGCATGTTTTTACACTTTGTAGACTTAAATGTTTCATTTTGGCATAGTTATAAAAGTGTTTTCTATAACTATTCGATTTAGTTCGTTTAATTGAATTTCTTCGGACGATTCTGATTTGAACTGCAAGTCACTCGAAAAATGAAAATCGTGAATGCAAAAATGATATCCGTTTTAGTTAACACAAGTTACGACCGATTTCAGGAGTAGACTGAAATTTTCGAGCATCATGCTCACTAAACATGACCGTGAACTTGCCATCAAGTAGTTTAAAAATTGTATAAAACACAAACAAAGACAAAAAATCATGAACCTTGTCCACATGTCATGATATCATATATAGAGTCTGTGATAAAAATTTGAGAATGTTTCGAGAAAGTTGTGAGGCAGTATGTGTAGAAACCTAAGAGAAATAAAAAAAGTTTATTTGGCAAAATAAAAAAAATAAAAATACTTTGCCGAGTGTCCAGCTGGGGCACTCGGCACAGCCTGCTCTACCGAGTGTCAAACGGGGGGGGGGGGGTGGGGGGGTGGTGCACTCAGCAAAGAAGATTCTTTGCCGAGTGCCAGAACTCGGCTCTCGGTAAAGGTAACGTCCGTCAGCTTTTGACGGCGGCTGACGGCCTTTGCCTAGAGCCGCCCTTCGCCGAGTGTGTGGCACTCGGCAAAAAAATCTTTGTCGAGTGTATTCTTGTGCCGAGAGTCCTGCTCTCGGCAAACGTCGTCGTTACTGAGAGCAGGACTTTGCTGAGTGCGACGCTCGGCAACGGCTTCTTTGCCGAATGCCCGACAAAAAGCACTCGGCAAAGACCCGGATTCCGGTAGTGTACGTCACATCATCAGGCTCACGTAGAGATGCCCTAACGTGTGTTTTGGGCCCGGCTCGCCAGACACGGTTAGAAAACCGGGCTAAGTTTGCGGGGTCAATTTCCTGTCTGAACCCGGCCCTCAGCGGGCCTAAACGGGTCGGGTCGGCCTATTTAGCACGGAAAACGGGCTAAGCGGGCCCGTAAGCACGTTTTAGTGCAAAAAGCGGGCTTAACGGGCTTAGAGGTAAACGGGCCGTGCCGGGCTAGCCCACCATGCCTAGTTTTCTGTCCGAGTTCGGCCCACTTATTCTTGCCGGGTCGGCCCGGGCCCGCATAGAACCGAGCCGTACCGGGCTTGGATCGAACCCAAACAGCGGGCTTCATGCTAGGCTCACGGGCCTCATGCTCATTGTCCATCTATAGGCTCACGCACGCAGTCGTTGGTTTCAATTGGCCGCCGTTCGTGCGTCGTCTTCGTGTGGCGCGAGCAGGCCGGAGTTACCTGATCCACACGCTTCATATCCCGTATAGATATAGGCCATACCGCCATAGCCAAGCATATCTCTCTCACATGGATGCCAAGCCAGATGAGATCTGCAGCGACCCGGCCGTCCCGTATCAGCAGTGAACCACACAAGACGACGTCCATGTTGCTCACTTGCTCACGAGAGAGGTAGCTAGCGTATCAATTGCTTTTGTTCCTTTGCTACGCCCATCACATCGCCCACGCCGCGACCCGGCACCAAGCGAGAGACCTCTACGTACGTACGTACGTATACGGCTACACTCCTACAGTATGTACGTACTGCGACGCTCTAGCTGCATCAGATTAATCAGAGGCACAAAAGCGAAACCTGCTCTAGCTCCTTTCGTCGTCGATCTGATACTACGCCATCATGGTTCATGCATGCACGCAGCACGCTACAGCTGAGCTAGCTTTGTGAACAAACGGTAGAGGAGGAAAAAAAAACTGAAGAACTGAATTCGTTTACGGATCAGAAGGCAGACAGATATAAGGGCAAATGCATGGACGACGGTACGTACATTATTATATGATATCATTCATTCATACAGACTATATATATAGAGAGAGAACATAAAAGAAGAGAACGATGGCGCGCGCGGCGAGAGAGAGAAGGTACGGCGCCCCGCGCCGCCGCCTAGGAGCCGAGGTACATGTGCACCCCGACGGCGACGAGGAAGATGGCGGCGAGGGCGAAGAAGAGGATGGCGTGGACGAGGATGGAGATGGCGCTGGTCTGGAAGTTGCCGAACTCGATGATCCGGCACTTGCCCGGCATCTGGAACAGCAGGCCCGGCGACAGCAGGATGAAGAGCACCAGCGAGACGAACACCGGCGCCCAGTCTTGCATCTTCGCGCGCTGCTTATTATCTCGTTATGCCCTTCTCTCTTAGCTAGCTTCTTGAATCTTCGTCCCAGCAGGAGATGCCGCTGCCTACAGTAGTTATTATATATGTAACATCTCTTCTTCTCGACCAGCAATCTCTATCTCTTGGTGTGCGTGTGGCCTGGCACTGGCAGAGATGAGCTCTCCACATATATGCAGGGTGCACACAAGGTGCCCTACGGCCCAAGAGGGAGGGACCAAAATACAGAGGTTGCGACGGAGCTGTCATGCACATGCCCGCATGCCACGCCAGAGCAAATTAACCGGACCGGAGCAATATAATGACCACCAAAGTGCGCCACACCAATGCAAAATTAATATAATGACTTTCAGTTAGGACTTGCACCTGACTCCTGGTCTTTAGCCTTTGGATTCTGGACTGCTGATGATGAGGATCATCAGGTAGACACGAATCACGGTTCAGAATATCCCAGATCGATGTTAATTGCAATTAAACATATATATCAAACAACAAGCTCTGCTTGAATTAAGAGCGAAACGCAAGGAGGATTTATCACTATACTGGAGTAGTACTATATAGTAGTAGTTTGGTACAGGAATGAAGCTTTGCACTGGGCCATTATTTAAGATGCGCCGAAAAGTCCAGCGCAGCGCAGCACTGACTGCTGGAACTAGAAGCTGAGAGACGATGGCAGTGGCGTACAGGACAACACGGACATCCATGCCGCCATCGAAATAATCAACCAGCCCGCCGGTGCGTGATGTTCCTGTTCGTCCCCTACGCGCTGCTGCGTATGGAATTGCAAGGACGACGACGTCGGCGCAGGGCCAGGCATGGGCGGGCCCAGGGGGTTTCATGGGTATTCATTGAATACCTATGCTTTTGGTGATCTATAGTGTTAGAACACTAATTTGTCAATAATGTATTACATAAAATAGTGTTAAACACTAAATTCTTCAATCTTTTGAATTTTTGAATACCCAATCTCAAATGTCTGGGCCCGCTTGCCAGGAGTACCGATTTTTTGGTTTTTAAACATTTTTTCTACAAAAAGTACATTTAAACAACTGGATGACTTATTTCATGTTTTGGATCCTTAGCTCGGCGTCACAGCTTATGACGCCGAGCTAACACATCTCGCTGTTGGGGGCCTTCGTTCTCCGAAGTTCCTAAAAAACGTAATTTAACAATATCTTCTAAGTGTGACATATGAATAGGTAACTTCGAACTCGGGTTAAAAGCATATACGATGTAAAAAGCATGATCGTGACGAAGGTTAGAGTTGCTTCGAAGCTACGTGCAAGGGAGCTTCGACTAAATAACGGAAAAAGGAACCGACTTAAAGGGGAAAAGTCTATCTAATCCTCATAGATTTATCTATAAGTCAATAGTAAATGTAAAGGACATCAATGTAATTTCCCACAGGCTGCGTCCTGTGCCTATAAATAGATGAACAGTGCCCCCATACCGTTCACGCTGACTTATATTCGCTTGTGTGTCACGCTTGTACTTTTACCCTCTATCAAGCCGAAGGTACATTTGTAATTCAATATTGTTTCTGTCTTTTCAGGATAATATGATGAGAATGAATTAATAATGTTATATGATTGTTTATATTGTCTCTTATATTTCATATGTTTCTTCTTTTATTAACATATACCGTATTTATGAAGGTATGTCCTTTATAACCTTTATCTGAAGATCATTATATCCTAAGAGAAATAATGCTTCGAAGGACGAAAGACATTAACATTTAATATTTTGTGTTGTCTTGTTCTTAACTCATAGCATTTGAGAACAAGTGACCAACACTTGCCGCCATAGCCTATGGCGCCTAGGGGTGGTAATAGATCGTGATCCAAATGCTTCTTCACAAAATAGTAGGGCCATAAATAAATTCTAGTTCAAAAATGAGTACAAATAGGGCGTGATCCTAATTCGATCCGATCCTTAAATCTTATAGTATAAAATTTAAAGCTCATTGTCACCCCTAATGGCGCCGAGCTTTAATGTGGCGTCGGCGGGCAGCGGTGGCTAGGGCTGTCGTGGCGCTGACGTGACCTCCTAGCTCGGTGTCACAGATCTTGGCACTGAGCTAGGAAGTCCTATAAATCGGTCGTTCTCCTGGCCGAGAGCTGCGCCCACCTCTTTTCTTAACATTCTCTCCATTCCAATCTTGTGAAAAACGACTAGATTTAAGATGGAAAACTTTGTATACCAAGGTATAGATGGGAGAGAGTAGCGGGATAGAGAAAGGATGGCTGATATTTTACTTCCGAGCTCGGCGCCAAAATCTATGGCGCCGAGCTCGGTTCCCCGTCGGCAACACGTCATCGCCCGGTGGCCATCGCAACACACGCCTCGGCGCCAAGATCTATGGCGTCGAGTTGTGTTAGCTCGGCGCTATGAGACATGGCGCCGAGCAAAGGGTCTAAAACTGACATAAGTCATCCAGGGGTCTAAACGTGAATATTTTTCATAAATTGGGCTGAAATACAAAAAATTCGGCCAGGAGTACGTATGGTGTATTTGATTGGATGTATAAGGAGGGATAAAGGGGACGTCCACAATTTATATAGTGTTTGGATGAGAGGCATGTGAGGGCGAAGTGAACACCGGAGTAATTTTGGTGGTGGCGTGATCCAAAAAATCGAGTAGACGATGTTGTTCTCGTCTCGTCCTCCTTTGACCTCAAACCAAACACATAGCTGGGGCGTGCATGAGACTAGTGAGGGAACATGAATTAGGCTATGAATAGCAGATTGTGCATGCCGTAGCCATATAAAAACTGTTTTGTACTGTAGACATATACAGTAGAGTTTGAATTGTAAGATGAGGATGAGTGAGATAGCCCGTAGGAAGAGGAGGAAGGAGCAGGACACCTCAACAGTACGCGCCACTACCACAAAGCCACTCGCACAAAGCCAAAACGGCAGCTCTCTAACAGGATGGTTTCGTTTCACCTACTGCTGCTTCCTAACCACCGCAATGCAAGCCCCAGCCCCAGCCTCTTTGGTCGCCAAGGCTGTCTCTACTCTTGGACCAAGAGACATGCATGCACCACCGGCCGGTATGATTGGATCTCCATCTTGGTGATGAACCGATCGGAGATGATGCCGCCTCCGCGCGCTTTATTTGCACTTTCCGGCGTGACTGTGATTCCGTCCTTTCTAATTAATTTTCTTCTTCTCCTTCTTCATCCAAATGAACACGCCGAAAAGAAGAAGCTTTTTCCATGCGTTCTTCAGAGTTCATGCGTTCTTCAGAGTTCAGACCCAACGATGATATGATATGATGACTAGCTAAAGGCTTCCGGCTACCGCATGTTCGTCCGGACAGTGCAAGTGAGATGTCCAAGTCAAAGCCGAAAGAGAGAAGGAGCGGCGAGGGGGACGGTTTGATTGTTTCCCAACAAGTCCAAATCTAAAAGTTAAAAGGAATTCAGATTTGACCTGACCGATGTTGATCGCTCTCGCTCGCCGCAGGGCCTCCTCAGGTCTCTTCTTGCTCTCATCAGCGACGATCCACTATTACTTCTTCTACACCTGCATACAGCAAGATGGTAGTAGGATCTAGGATCTAGTGTGCGCGACCTCTCTCGATCTGCTACCCTCCAAAGTGACGAGATAATGCAGTTGCACGTGTTAGGGAAAATCTTCTTCCACTTGCGTCGGAAAGGCAGATTTCCTCTACAAAATTTGTGGGGGCACAGCAGTGCTTTCTGCCTTTATCTCGGCAACACTATAGTTTTTTTGCAGCAGCATCTTCGGTGGGCTCAACGCAAGTTTGTTATGTATTTGGTTCAGCTTTTCAAACCTATTTTGGCTTTAAAAAATCAGAAGCTGAGCCAAAGGAGTTCACTGCAGCTCTTTTAAAAATACAGTTTTTCTATAGTATAAAGTTGAAAGTAGCTTGAACCCTGCTTTTGCTACTTATCTAAATTTGTTATATTAATAAACAAATACGGCAAATGTAAATTGTAATAGGATTAGAAAATAATTAAGTGCTATAAAAAATGAAATTAAAATATTTTAATAAAAATATTAACATGGAATTGTAAAATTGATTTATTTATTTATCAATAAATATTAGGAACACAAATATAAAATCATTTTTTAAATTAGATATATATTGATTAAGAGATATAGTTAAACAAAGTACATATAAAAAATAAAATATGAAGTTTGTTTACAGTGGACAACTCGCATTAGTTTGAACCAAACAACTTTCAATTTATTTCACACTAGTTTTTTCGCAGCAACTTTTTGCATAGCTCACAGCTAAAACACACTCACCCTAAGTTTGTGGGTTGTTTGGATCAGTTCATTTTGAAGGAATTAGAACTTACTTAATAAAGTAGGTGTTGACGCCTTTTTGTCCAAACACTAAACGAGCCCTAGACCCTAAGCGCGCGGCGTACACGACCTTGGGCTCCTCTCTACAGGAGCGCGAATCGTACACGTGTAGGCGACATATCATCCGCGATGGCACAGAAAACTCCCATAGAACAAAGATCGCATCTCCTTGGATGGACCTCGTCGGGGAGGAATAGATCTTGGGGTTGCTTTGGCGTCGACAAATCATACAAAGCGTCTCTAGACGATGTAGAGCCAAAGGGAGGTAAAGATTGAGATTGGGAAACTACTACTAGAGTTGCACTAAATCTAAATCTAAATCTAAGGCATGCAGATAAATAATGTCGATAGATTGGTTCAATTAGATTGTATGTGTTCTCAATCGATCATACCCCTTCATATTTATAGAGGAGGAGGTCTGAACCTTATTCCAAGCGAAGTCCAACAAGATATCGCAAGAAACAAGGAAGATCCCACAACGAATAGCACCGTAGCACGATCGGATGCCTCACTAGGTAATTCCTAGGGTTCACTAAGTTGGATTGGGCTCTTCCAGGGCCTCTTGAGTCAGCACTTTAGTAGTTTGGGACAAGCCTCGAGCCGAATCGGCTCGGCTCGCTCCTCCAGTGAGCTATGTAATTAGGTTCGGCTTCGGGCTCGTTTAGGCTCGCGAGCCTCCCCGAGCCTGAGCCAGTTCGCGAGCCTCAATCTTTTTTCCAGCCCTAGTGGTATGAACCCCTCTAACTCCTTATGTGTTGGGCGATACTCAACCCTAGGTGTGGGAAAGCTTTGGCTTTGGTTAGTTGAAGGTGGAGGAGGGTAGTGCTGCTATGGCGTAGAGTGTGGCGACGCGTTGTGCATATTGTACTCTTAGTGTTGTACACCAGACGGTTCGTGGTAGGTCACCGAACGGTCCATGGTGGGTTATTGGACAATCTAGTTTGGGGGCGGACAGTCCGAGATTATACTCGGATGGTCCAACTATGGTCAAGGGCATTATCATCTCACACAGGTGTTATGGGTGTAATTGTTGCCCTAGGTATGAGTTTATCGGCATACCATAGTTGGACTACAGAGGCCTACTTGTCGTCGATGCATCTAGCGAGGCCGCCTCTACTGTGACCTCATGAGATGAAAACTAGGGATAATAGATTTTTCGAACACATGTGTGAGTCTCTTTAGTGATTCTTCCACCCATCCCATACGTTGTTCTAACTAATCTCTTTGTTGATCTATATAATGCTTAATAGATTGATTATCATTAGAATTACTTACATTGTTATTTTGGAGCAAAGGTAAAAGGGGGTCGAGCTTGATCTCCCCTTGATTGATAATCTTCTGGTGTCGATCTATCGTGAAGTGTGACAAAAACTTCTCCTTCGCTTCTTCGTGCATCCGAGCGCGTTGTCGCAGTGCTTCATCATTGTCACACCCGGTTTTAGAAGGCAAACCGAATGCGAACCATGTACGTGCCAGGATCAGTTATTCACGTACACAGCAGTTACATAACATGGACATCATCACACAGTGCTCAAAATAGTATTAAAAGGGAATAATAGTAGATTACATCATACGTCTGAGACGTCCATATAGTTCTTACAATAAATCAAAGTGCGGAAAAGAAACGTAGATAACTGTGGCCTTCACAGGCAGCCGACTGGGGGTTGCCGCTAACCCATGCCTAGAACTCGTCATAGTCTTGGAACTCCTGGAAGTCTCCTTCCACAGCTTCATCTTCGCCTGAGCAGTGGTTGCAATGCTGACAACCTGGGGATGGGGGGGGGGGGTTTGGTGTGTAGAGCAAGGGTGAGTACACATCAACATACTCAGCAAGTATCCTGTTTGGCTGTAGTGGACTAGCTTTATGTGGGGATAAGTCAAGCAGTTGCTTTTAGTTGGTCAGATTATTATTACTAGTAGAGAAAGCCAAGTTTTAGAATTAACCCACGTTATTAACCCAAACGTACTCCTTTCCAAACGGAAAGAGTACCACTTACCAGCACCATAGTCATGACCAAAACCATCAATCTCATAACCACCTGTACCAAAGTATCTCTGATCAAGTCTCACTAATCACTGGAGCTCCCTTGGCCGCTCATAACCGCGAGCACGGCTGATATATCAGTTTTCAAACACTCTGCAGAGGTTGTGCACTTTACCCACAAGCCGTGATTCCCATTCTGCCCGGAGATCATGACTCTCCATTGATCACTACCAAGGTGACCCAGCAGGGCATCACTACGTAGCCTTTACAAAGATTCCCCGGGGCTGTAGCCACCCGTTAGGTTTCCTAAATGTACCGCACTCCTCCCCAAGGGACAAATCAACCTTGGCAGAGCGAGCCGCATACACCGAGCCCCATTGACGGCACGATGGCTAAGTGAACTACACCCCGGATCCTCTAATTATTCAGCTAAGGGCATCCCATTCCACCCTCATGGTTGCACTGTTTTCCCGGGCGGTCATCCATAGAACAGGTCCTTACGGAGAGGCACTCGAGAAACCGCTCGAGCCCCCTTGAGGCCACAAGTACAACATCATAATAAGAGAAGGGAAAACAGCGTATCATAGATAATCTCATCATGTTCATTGATTAGAATTAAGCAATAGCCTAAAGCTAAACAGTAAGAATCCAACCCAAATAGGTGAGCAAGGACATGGATCACAAAAGCTAGTCAATCCTTAGGCATAAATGTGTAAAGCGGGAGGTGAATTAAAGAATGAATAGGACAGAGATAGGTCAAAGGACACTTGCCTCCACCAACCGAGTGCTGCTCAGGGGCTTCTCCTGCGAGTTCCTCGGGCTCTTCAACCGGATCGTTCTCTATGCGATTGCAAACATACATACATCCACATATTTTAATACAAAAGACCAGTACACCATACAATAGAAAGCAATAAGTAAACAGACGTTCCACGCGGGCTCGTGAGTACGGTTAAGAGAGAAAGAGGAAAAGACAGTCGAGAAACGATCACGTTACATGATTATAAATTAACCACTCGCTTAATGGAAGGAAATTTAATGTAGACACTATGTTTAGCGTAAAGTAAAGTCACGTTTCATGTCTAATTATTATCAGCAGGTGGAGATAAATAAAAAGGTGGTCGCGCGGCGAGACGCGCGACAAAGCTCTCTAAAACAAATTAAGAAGTTAACGACTCGTCGCGCGACCGAGCACGCAACGAGGCACTTCGCCTTAGTTATGAGGAGACGTTAAACGTCGCGCGACGAAGCGCACGACGGCATACGTCGACTAAACTGAGTCCAAAGTGGAACGTCGCGTGAATGCACACGCGGCGTTACACCTTAAACAACCTGAAACAAAAATGGATCGTCGCGCGACGAAGCGCACGACGCAACACACAGATAGAATCTGAAATTAGACAAATCCGTCGCGCGGCGAAGCGCGCGACGCAGCTTGTTAACTAACGAATAATCACAGCGAGCGCGGGCGAACGGGGACACGGTCGGGCGAGGCCGGGACGGGAACGGGCGACCGAACGGGGGGGGGGGCGGTTGAACCGGCCCAGGGGGCGGTTGAACCGGCCAGGAGCGGCCGAGTCGGCCGGGGCCGCGCCGGGGGCCGAAGGCCGCGCCGGGGGCCGCGCCGGGGACGCGAACCGGCGAGCAGGGGCGGGCGGGATCGCCGCGCGGGCGGGCAGGGGGCGGGGAGCGCCGCCGCGGGGCCGGGGGACGAGCGGGGGACGCCGCCGCGGGCGGGCAGGGGTGGGGGGCGTCGCGCCGCCGGCGAGCAGGGGCGGGCGAGCGCCGCCGGGGGCCGGGGAGCGGCGGGCGAGGTCGCCGGGGTCGGGGAAGGGGAGGGGGAGTGCCGCCGCGGGCCGGGGAAGGGGCGAGCGCCGCCGCGCGCGCGAGGGTAGGGGCGGGGAGGGCCGCCGCGGCCGGGGGGAGGGACGGGGGACGCCACCGCGGCTGGGCAGGGGCGGGGGGGGGGCGCCACCGGCGAGCAGGGGCGGGCAGGGGCGGCTGAGCTGGGCTGGACTAAGCTGGGCTGGGCCGAACCACTTCGCGGATCAAAAACCCACGACGAGCGCGGACCACTAAATGGAATTAAATCGCGAACCGAAATCCGGAACGGAACAAGACGAACACTCATCATCAGACAAAGAAATGCGCTTCGGCATGATGCAACACCCATGACACTTAGGTTTTGGTTTATACATGACACGGACACCTGCCGCTATACTGGTTTGAAATTGGGAAGAAGGAGCAAACGAGGAAAGAGAAAAGAGAGTAACGCCCGAATTTGGTGAGAGAAAAGAAGAAAAAATTCTACCCCCAAATTCAGGGCGTTACAAACCTATCCCCCTTAAAAGAATCTCGCCCTCGAGATTCAGGGTCGGCTAGCAAAAAGCTCAGGGTATTTAGCCATCAGATCATCTTCACGCTCCCAGGTTGCTTCTTCCTCAGAGTGATGATTCCATTTGACTTTGCACATTCTGATGGTCTTCCTTCGGGTGACTCTGTCTGCAACCTCAAGGATTTGCACTGGCTTCTCAACGTAGGTCAAGTCCTCCTGGACTTCAAGACCTTCCACTGGCAACTGCTCTTCTGGCAAACGCAAGCACTTCTTCAACTGAGACACATGAAAGACATCATGCACAGCAGACAAATTCTCGGGCAAACTGAGCTGATAGGCCACTTCTCCACGTCTTGCAAGAATCTGATACGGACCAATGTAGCAGGGTGCTAGCTTGCCTTTCACTCCAAATCTTCTGACTCCTCTGATCGGTGACACTTTCAGATAGACAAAGTCTCCGACTTCAAAACTCAGCTCTCTTCTTCTTGTGTCCGCATAGCTTCGCTGCCTCTATTGCGCTATCTTCAGATTCTCTCGAACCATCTTGATGTTCTCTTCGGCTTCAAGCAAAATGTCTGGCCCAAACACTTGCTTTTCTCCGGGCTGATCCCATTGCAACGGAGTTCTACAACTCCTTCCGTAGAGCGCCTGAAATGGTGACATCTTCAAACTGGCCTGGTAACTGTTGTTATAGGAAAACTCTGCATAAGGCAATCTCTTGTCCCATCCGGACTGATCTTGCAACGCACAGGCTCTCAACATGTCTTCAAGAATTTGGTTGGTCCTTTCGGTCTGGCCATCTGTCTGCGGATGATAAGCTGAACTGAAGTTCAGATGCGTGCCCAAGGCTTCATGCAACTGCTGCCAGAAATGAGAGGTGAACTGCGTTCCTCTGTCTGACACTATCTTCTTTGGCACACCATGAAGACAAACGATCTGAGACATATACAACTCTGCCAATACTGCACTGCTGTAGTTGGTCTTGACAGGTATGAAGTGGGCTGACTTGGTCAAGCGATCCACCACTACCCAAATGGAATCGTAGCCGGCTCGAGTGCGAGGCAATCCGACTATGAAATCCATACCGATTTCATCCCATTTCCACTGAGGGATCTGCAACGGTTGTAACAATCCAGCAGGTCTCTGGTGCTCTGCCTTAATTCTTCGGCAACTATCGCACATAGCCACATGCTCTGCGATTTCCCTTTTCATTCCGTACCACCAGAATTTCTTCTTCAGATCCTGATACATCTTCTCACTGCCAGGGTGAATCGAATAGGCTGTCTCATGGGCTTCTTTGAGAATCAACTCCCGAATGGACTGGACATTGGGAACACACAAGCGGTCTTTGAACCATATCACGCCTTTCGCATCCTCTCGAAAATCTTTGCCTCTGCCATCTAGAATCAGTCGCCGGATCTCACTGATCTTCTCATCATTCTTCTGCGCTTCTTTGATTTCGCGCTCCAAGGTAGGTTCCAACTCAACTGCGACTCCTCGCGAATTGTTCAGAAATCCGAGACTCAACCGTCAAACTCTTTGGCCAACTCATAAGGCATCGGACGAGCGACCATCGGATTGACTTGACTCTTCCTGCTCAAAGCATCTGCCACTACGTTTGCTTTGCCTGGATGGTAATGAATCTCCAACTCATAATCTTTGATCAACTCTAACCATCTTCGTTGCCTCATGTTCAACTCTGACTGAGTGAATATGTACTTCAGACTCTTGTGATCTGTGTAAACATCACATTTCTGTCCATACAGATAGTGCCTCCATGTCTTCAGTGCGTGAACCACTGCTGCCAACTCTAGATCATGGATTGGGTAATTCTTCTCATGAACCTTCAGCTGTCGGGACGAGTAAGCCACAACTCTTCCCTCTTGCATCAACACACATCCCAAACCTGTGTAACAAGCATCGCAATACACCGAGAAGGGCTTGTGCACATCAGGCAAGACTAAGACAGGCGCTGTAGTCAACTTCTCTTTCAGCGCTTCAAAGGCCTCTTGACATTTCTGGGTCCACTTGAACTCAACTTTGTTGCCTAGCAACGCTGTCATCGGTTTCGCAATCTTCGAAAACCCTTCAATGAATCGCCGGTAATATCCGGCCATTCCAATGAAACTCTTGATTCCTCGAGCATCTGTTGGCGCTTTCCAGTTCAGAATGTCTGCCACTTTCTTCGGATCCACAGCCAATCCTTCTTTGTTGATTATGTGACCCAAGAACAGGACTTCACTGATCCAGAACTCACACTTGCTCAACTTTGCATACAACTGGTGCTCTCGCAATCTCTGCAATACCATCCTCAAATGTTCTGCGTGCTCTTCTTCGCTTTGAGAATAAACCAGAATATCATCAATGAATACCACCACAAACTTATCAAGATAATCCATGAATACACTATTCATCAAGTTCATAAAGAACGCTGGCGCATTGGTCAAACCAAAAGACATCACTGTGAACTCATACAACCCATACTTGGAAATGAATGCCGTCTTCGGAATGTCCGAAGGTCGGATCCTGAGCTGATGATAACCTGACCTCAGATCAATCTTGGAGAACACACTGGCTCCTCTCAACTGGTCGAACAGATCTTCTATTCTGGGCAAGGGATACTTGTTCTTGATCGTGACTTCATTCAAAGCTCGATAATCGATGCACATCCTCTTGGTGCCATCTTTCTTCTCCACAAATAGGACAGGGGCGGCCCAAGGCGAGGTGCTTGGCCGAATGTAACCTTTCTCTGACAGCTCATCAATTTGCTTCTTAAGTTCATCCAACTCTGGTCCAGATATTCTGTAAGCCCTCTTAAAGATAGGGGCGGTTCCAGGAAGAAGCTCTATGGCAAACTCAACTTTCCGCTCTGGTGGCATACCCGGTAAGTCCTTTGGAAACACATCTGGGAACTCAGACACTACCTTGATACTCTCAATTGGGTCTGCTTCACTGCTATCAATGGCTAGCTGATAACAACTTCCTTTCTTTGGCTCAGGCGGGACTAACTCGGTCACCACTTCCTCTCCTAGTGGGGACACCAACTTGATTGTCCTCTTATCACAACTGATAACTGCCTGATACTTATCTAGCCAATTCATCCCTAGGATGACATCTATTCCCTGAGTACCCATTACTATAAGGTTGGCGGGAAACGCTATCCCCCTTATTTCCACACTTATATTCAAACAAATGCTATCGGCTCGAATTCTACCACCGGCTGAGTCAATTTGAATGGGGTTTGACATGGTAGTAATTGGAAGATTATGTGCTTCTACCCATGATGCAGTAATGAAAGAATGCGTTGCTCCAGTATCAAATAACACTTCTGCAATATGGGAGTCGACTGGGAACATACCTACTATCATGCCGGGGGTCTCCTGAACTGCTTCAGCCTCTAAGTGGTTCAGTCTCCCATGATTATAGCGCGGCTGAGAGCGATTGCCTGCTCCAGACTGAGGCACATTCTGCTTTGCTGGGGCATTGGGGCCTGACTGCTGCTGGGCTGTCTTCTTCGGACATTGCATCACCCAGTGGCCTTGCTCTCCACAGTGGAAACATGCTCTGTTTCCAACCTGAGCTGGTGCTGCCTGACTGTTCTGCTGGTTTGCTGGGGCAGGAAGACGAGGTGCCTGCTGATTCTGCCTTTGAAACTGACCTCCTGACTGATTGCTCTGACGGTTCTGGTACTGATGCTGAGGATACTGCCTTTGGAACTGCTGATGCTGAGGTGGACGCTGGTTCTGCCTGAACTGCTGAGGTTGATTGCCTGAGAAACGAGGACGATTGCTACTTCCAGGCTGGGGTCCACTGATCTTGCGCTTACGATCTTCCATCTCCTTACGCTTTCTTTCTGTCATGATTGCTCTATCAATCAGGTGCTGGAATGTCGGGAAAGTGTGATTCATCAGTTGGTACTGCAGAGGGTCAACCAAGCCTCTCAGGAAACGGTACTGTCGCTTGGCGTCAGTGTTGACATCTTCAGGAGCATAACGAGACAATTGCAGAAACCTGTCTCGATACTCACTGACAGACAACGGGCCTTGCTTGAGAGCCAGGAACTCCTCCTTCTTCACTGTCATCAGACCTGCAGGAACATGGTACTGACGAAAACTACTTCTGAACTCTTCCCAGGTGATGGCGTCAGGGTGGGCATGGGTGGCGAGGTAAGACTCCCACCATGATTGGGCTGCTCCTCTCAACAGACGGGGACCATACAGAACTTTCTCCCTATCATCGCACTGAGTGGTATGCAACTCCCGCTCCACAGTGCACAGCCAGTCTTCAGCATCCATGGGGTCAGAAGAATGAGCGAACGTTGGTGGATGACCTCTCATGAATTCAGCACGCTTGTCTCTGGGCATCTGAGGCATCTAAGGCTGAGGTGGGGCCTGCTGCTGTTGTTGCTGCTGCTGCTGAATGGCGGCCAAAGTCTGACCGATGGCTTGAACTGCCTGAGTCTGCATCAGAAACATCTGCTCGATGGACATCGGGGGCGGGGCGGCAGGTGCTGCTGCTGGGGCACCTCATCCTGTTGAGCGGCTCGCTCCTGCTGAGCACGCCTTCCTCCTCTGCGCCTGTTCTCTGACATCTGTAGAATGCAACCACACATCAGAACTGATCTGGCAAATCTTGCAGCATAAGAAAAGAGGATAGAATTCTTCAACAGCACTGAACAGATGAGCATCTTCACTGATCTCCAACACAGACCACACAACTTCTCAGACAAAGAGGAAAGGGGAATAAAAGGTTTCCCAACTATATAACTAACTTTATTAACATAATAGGTAAACCAAAATGCAGGGGATACCCACACTCTGGTGACAATCATTACAAAGATCCAAACCAAACATAGTTCATCATGACAAACATAAATGCACAGGATATAGCAAACTACCCTGTCTAACTAAGACTAACTAAAACCGAGACTAACGCTAAGACTGAAGCTTCTATGTATATATATATTTCATATTAATTACAAGATCCAACTCTGACGATCTATGGTTCTAGAGTTATCTTAGTCTTGCAGTCGGGATTGCCATAAGACTGGGATCCACGCCGAGGTGAACGGTACAGGTGCTGAGTCTCGACGGGAGCGGGGGAACCATCCTCCAGGTGACGATGTTCCGCGCGCTCAGCCCGCAGCAGGGCGATCTCAGCACGAGCCCTACTCAGCTCGTCCAATGCATGGTCCAGCTCTGTGTTTAGCACGGCGGCTAGGTTGACTGTGCTGCTCAACCTAGGATTGCCCTCACCGACGGGTGAGACAATCACGCCTCCTGTGCTGCCAGATGAACGGCGGGGGTAATACCTCAGGTCAAGACCGTCAGCTACCCCACCGAAAACCGAGCAGTAGTGCGAAAGCGCACGCCGTGCATCATCTTGCATGGCTGCCTCAGCTGAGTCCCGCTCAGAGATAGAATAGTGCTCTGAGCAGGCCTCCGCACCCTGGAGACTGTTCTCCGGACGGCGCACCAAGCAGGTTGCCTCCCAGCGGTCCGGGTAGACCCCGCGACAGTGCTGGTAGACCACACAGCGATACTCGATGGACCAAGTATGCCGGTCAAATGCCCGACGTAGCAGGGTGTCGAGCGCATCAAGGAAATGACACCCGCGAGCAGCGTCGCGAGTGATGGATCGAGCAAACCATCCTTCCAGCTCATGGTTAGCAGAGAAGTCGGTGTCGTGGCTCGAGCTGTCGTCGCCATCTCCGTCGTCTGGGTCTCCTCCAGCAGCTACTCCAGAAGCTGGGGCGCCCGGTGGTGGTGCAGGGGGCGGCTCCAGAGGAAGCACAGGGGAGCAGCTCCTCACAGACTCTATCTCCTGGTGGAGCGAGAAAGAAGAGCCCTGCTGCTCCTGTCGTCGACGTTCCTGCTCCTCATGCAGGCGGTGGTGCAGTCTCTCCAAGTGGCTGGACTGTCCGGCCACGGGACGGCGAAGCGGACGCTCAACAAGGCGGGAGGGTAAGAAGGGGATGACTGACTTTCGTGCAGTGTGTCTAAGACGAGCCATCTACAAAAGACAGCGCAAGCAAAAGGGTGAGAACAGAATCAATATGACCAGCAAGTAATGAACCATAAATAAATGAAGGATTAGGATAAAACATGATTTTCAGCAAGGTATAATATATAGTAGAACATAGGTTTGGTCGGTATGACCAACTTTTGAAGGGATATCAAAGTCAAGGAAGGGACAGAGGTCTATAGTCCTTAGAACGACCATTCTACTCTAGGCTAGCGGTCCTACAGTCAGCACGGCTTTGATACCACTTATGTCACACCCGGTTTTAGAAGGCAAACCGAATGCGAACCATGTACGTGCCAGGATCAGTTATTCACGTACACAGCAGTTACATAACATGGACATCATCACACAGTGCTCAAAATAGTATTAAAAGGGAATAATAGTAGATTACATCATACGTCTGAGACGTCCATATAGTTCTTACAATAAATCAAAGTGCGGAAAAGAAAAGTAGATAACTGCGGCCTTCACAGGCAGCCGACTGGGGGTTGCCGCTAACCCACGCCTAGAACTCGTCATAGTCTTGGAACTCCTGGAAGTCTCCTTCCACAGCTTCATCTTCGCCTGAGCAGTGGTTGCAATGCTGACAACCTGGGGATGGGGGGGGTTTAGTGTGTAGAGCAAGGGTGAGTACACATCAACATACTCAGCAAGTATCCTGTTTGGCTGTAGTGGACTAGCTTTATGTGGGGATAAGTCAAGCAGTTGCTTTTAGTTGGTCAGATTATTATTACTAGTAGAGAAAGCCAAGTTTTAGAATTAACCCACGTTATTAACCCAAACGTACTCCTTTCCAAACGGAAAGAGTACCACTTACCAGCACCATAGTCATGACCAAAACCATCAATCTCATAACCATCTGTACCAAAGTATCTCTGATCAAGTCTCACTAATCACTGGAGCTCCCTTGGCCGCTCATAACCGCGAGCACGGCTGATATATCAGTTTTCAAACACTCTGCAGAGGTTGTGCACTTTACCCACAAGCCGTGATTCCCATTCTGCCCGGAGATCATGACTCTCCATTGATCACTACCAAGGTGACCCAGCAGGGCATCACTACGTAGCCTTTACAAAGATTCCCCGGGGCTGTAGCCACCCGTTAGGTTTCCTAAATGTACCGCACTCCTCCCCAAGGGACAAATCAACCTTGGCAGAGCGAGCCGCATACACCGAGCCCCATTGACGGCACGACGGCTAAGTGAACTACACCCCGGATCCTCTAATTATTCAGCTAAGGGCATCCCATTCCACCCTCATGGTTGCACTGTTTTCCCGTGCGGTCATCCATAGAACAGGTCCTTACGGAGAGGCACTCGAGAAACCGCTCGAGCCCCCTTGAGGCCACAAGTACAACATCATAATAAGAGAAGGGAAAACAGCGTATCATAGATAATCTCATCATGTTCATTGATTAGAATTAAGCAATAGCCTAAAGCTAAACAGTAAGAATCCAACCCAAATAGGTGAGCAAGGACATGGATCACAAAAGCTAGTCAATCCTTAGGCATAAATGTGTAAAGCGGGAGGTGAATTAAAGAATGAATAGGACAGAGATAGGTCAAAGGACACTTGCCTCCACCAACCGACTGCTGCTCAGGGGCTTCTCCTGCGAGTTCCTCGGGCTCTTCAACCGGATCGTTCTCTATGCGATTGCAAACATACATACATCCACATATTTTAATACAAAAGACCAGTACACCATACAATAGAAAGCAATAAGTAAACAGACGTTCCACGCGGGCTCGTGAGTACGGTTAAGAGAGAAAGAGGAAAAGACAGTCGAGAAACGATCACGTTACATGATTATAAATTAACCACTCGCTTAATGGAAGGAAATTTAATGTAGATACTATGTTTAGCGTAAAGTAAAGTCATGTTTCATGTCTAATTATTATCAGCAGGTGGAGATAAATAAAAAGGTGGTCGCACGGCGAGACGCACGACAAAGCTCTCTAAAACAAATTAAGAAGTTAACGACTCGTCGCGCGACCGAGCACGCAACGAGGCACTTCGCCTTAGTTATGAGGAGACGTTAAACGTCGCGCGACGAAGCGCACGACGACATACGTCGACTAAACTGAGTCCAAAGTGGAACGTCGCGTGAATGCACACGCGGCGTTACACCTTAAACAACCTGAAACAAAAATGGATCGTCGCGCGACGAAGCGCACGACGCAACACACAGATAGAATCTGAAATTAGACAAATCCGTCGCGCGGCGAAGCGCGCGACGCAGCATGTTAACTAACGAATAATCACCGCGAGCGCGGGCGAACGGGGACACGGTCGGGCGAGGCCGGGACGGGAACGGGCGGCCGAACGGGGGGGGCGGTTGAACCGGCCCAGGGGCGGTTGAACCGGCCTAGGGGGCGGTTGAACCGGCCAGGAGCGGTCGAGTCGGCCGGGGCCGCGCCGGGGGCCGGAGGCCGCGCCGGGGGCCGCGCCGGGGCCGGGGGCCGCGCCGGGGACGCGAACCGGCGAGCAGGGGCGGGCGGGATCGCCGCGCGGGCGGGCAGGGGGCGGGGAGCGCCGCCGCGGGGCCGGGGGACGGGCGGGGGACGCCGCCGCGGCCGGGCAGGGGCGGGGGGCGCCGCGCCGCCGGCGAGCAGGGGCGGGCGAGCGCCGCCGGGGGCCGGGGAGCGGCGGGCGAGGTCGCCGGGGTCGGGGAAGGGGAGGGGGAGTGCCGCCGCGGGCCGGGGAAGGGGCGGGCGCCGCCGCGCGCGCGAGGGGAGGGGCGGGGAGGGCCGCCGCGGCCGGGGGGAGGGGCGGGGGGGCCGCGCCGCCGGCGAGCAGGGGCGGGCAGGGGGCGCGCGCGAGCAGGGGAAGAAGGGGGCGCGCATGGGGAGAAGAAGGGGAGGGAGAGGGAGAGAGAGAAGAGAAGGGGAGGGGAGGGGAGCTCACCTCGGGGTCCAAATTCCGGTGATCGCCGTCTCCAAACCCTAGGGCACCACGGGGAGAGAGAGGTGGGAGAGGGAGAGGGAAGTTGTTGCGCGGGAGATCCAAATGAGAGAGAGAGAGAGGGGAGGGGGGCGCATGGGGGGTTTGGGCGCCAGGGGCGCGCAGGCCGGGGCGGGCCGGGCCGGCTGAGCTGGGCTGGACTAAGCTGGGCTGGGCCGAACCACTTCGCGGATCAAAAACCCACGACGAGCGCGGACCACTAAATGGAATTAAATCGCGAACCGAAATCCGGAACGGAACAAGACGAACACTCATCATCAGACAAAGAAATGCGCTTCGGCATGATGCAACACCCATGACACTTAGGTTTTGGTTTATACATGACACGGGCACCTGCCGCTATACTGGTTTGAAATTGGGAAGAAGGAGCAAACGGGGAAAGAGAAAAGAGAGTAACACCCGAATTTGGTGAGAGAAAAGAAGAAAAAATTCTACCCCCAAATTCAGGGCGTTACAATCATCCCATTGCTTCATGAGGTCTTCATACCGCTGCCGCTCATCGGAAGACAGACTCTCTGTATTCGTCCTAAGGATATTGTATAGGGAGGCATTGGTGGGATCTTTGGAACCGACCGTTGTGGTCAATCTAATAGATCTGAAACACACTCATCCTCGGTGACGTCACCAAAAAGTGTGTTGGTGCCTTTTTGGGACAATCACTAAATGAACCTTAGGGCCTACGTGTGGCGTGCATGACCTTTGGGCCCTCTCTGCGGGAGCGTGGACCATCTATGATAAGGAGCTGGACTGTCCGCAACTACATAAAGAGCTCTGTTTCTCCTCTGTAGGCATGTGGATCGTCCGTGTGAAGGCAGTGGACCGTCCATGATGCCACAAAGAACTCTTAGAACAAAGATCTCACCTCCTAGGTGGGACCTCGTCGAGGAGGAAGAAATCTTGGGGTTGCTTTGGCATTGACAGGCCACACAAAGCACCTCTAGACGACGTAGAGCCAAAGAGTGGTGAAGATTGAGATTGGGGAACTACAACTAGAGCTACGCTACATGTAAATCTAAGGCATGAAGGTAAATGATGTAGATAGATTGGTTCGATTGGATTGTGTGTGCTCTTAAACGATTGTACCCCTTCATATGGGGAGGAGGTCTGGACCTTATCCCAAGCAAAGTCCAACAAGATATCGCAAGAAATAGGGAAAATCTCGTAGCAAATCAAGACTCGCTCGAACTAATTTACTTCTGGATGGTCCGGGCTAACAAGCCGGACTGTCCCATCGCACTAGTGCTACTAAATTTGGTGTTCAACAATAGGCTATTTGGTATAGAATTTGACATTTCACCACTTTCTAAATTACAAATATAAGCCTATCTTAAATTCATAAAGTGGGGGCTGGAAATTGATTTTTTGTACCATTAGGTTATATTCCTACTCTGCAATTTATAGATGATCCTCGACTTACTTTCAATTCCAATTTATAATTCGTTTGACTTTTTTTGCCCTAAATATGACCGGCTCGTCTTATTGAAAAATTTCATAATAATTATTAATTTTTACCGGGATATTGTTTAATGTATAATATACTTCAATTATGTCTTTGATTTTTTTTATTTTTTGTAAAAAAATTGAACAAGACGAGGCAGTCAAACGTGATAAAAAAAGTCAAATGAATTATAAAGTAGGATAGAGAGAGTGTTTTATTATGTTTTTAACATATAGTTATCATAAATATATCCTTTAAAATAAATCTCGTCGTCGAGATTTATGGCCAGTTTAGGAGGGCTTCACTTCAATAAATTCAGCTTTAGTTTTTTAGGTTCACCATAAAACAACTTCAAAAAAATGTTGAGATGGGTTCGAGGAGTGTTTGGCTTGCACATGGACCCAGTGTCTGTAATACAATTGATTTGTGTGAGTTTTCTGGATTACCCTTGATGATTAGTGGACTGTCACGAGAGAACCAAAGCGATATGTCGTGTAACCGGTGGCATGTTGGGTAATTTTTATGTAACTTCATGAGAAGGTATGAAAATATTATTTGTGAAGCACCCCTTGAGACGCTTCGTGATTTTCATAAAACTAACATTTAATTTCAAAAGAAATTTAAAGCTAAAGCTCATAGAGCTAGACCTGTCTCGATGGAAGAAGCTCTAACAAATCCAAATTTTTTGAAGTGGAGCTCTCCTAAACAAACCCTTAGCATATGCTCACGTCCTATTTGGCTTCATTTTCTTAGCAGTGACTTCGTTGATGACGAGCTTATGTTAACGCTTTGTTGACACTTATGCAGAGCCGCCCGCCTATGCCCAAGCTGAGATCCATCAAATCCTGATACTTATCTGTCTGCACGAGAAGCGCCCGGGTAAAATTTGGCGGTCGACGGCTGTCGTGTGAGAGACTCCAGTGGATCGTGGGCATGGGCCTCCCATGCGACCTGATGTGGCGGCGACAGAGAGAGGGACGGACATGAGCGCCGCGCCGAGGGGGGCAAGAGGAACCCAGCTCTATGGGCCCAAGGAGGAACCCGCCCGTGGCGGGCGTGTAGATGGGAATTTGTTTTCTACATACCGGATGCAAACCCAGTCGTTTGCAGCCCCTTCACACCCCATCATCTGGAGGCCCACATGAACATATCAAAATATGCAACTTAACCACTTGGTAATTTATTTTCCCTTCTATTTATGTGGGTCTCTAGGTGGTGGACCTGAGTGGTTCCAAAGGACGGGTTTTGTATCCGGCAGATGGGTCCCAACGGGAACCTTAGGACTAGCTACAGTGTCATGGTGGCGAACGACTCGGAGCTCTCAAACTTGGAGGAGGCGACGACGAGGCCGTTGACTCATCGGGCAACAAGAGGAGAACGGAGGTGGAGAGCGGCGTGGAGACGTTGGCGCTGAGCGTGGCCCTCGGATATGGTCAGGAACGTGGTGGGCACCTCGACTGCCTTGGCGTCGGCGACCAGGTTGTCGTCCGCCGAGAAGGGCCTGAGCACCTCATCCGGTCGGACGTAGGACGAAATTTTGGCTCATGTTGTTATCTTATGTTACAATAAGATGAGAGGACCAAGAAATCACAAGCGTTGAATCTTCGTAGCAAAGTGCTCGTAAGTTGTTGCGGTTTCATTTATATTTAAATATAGAATATAAAACATATATATGTGCGTTTTATTGGCTAGGTAGTTGGGTGTGAATATTTGGTTTAAAGCCAACAATCATGGTTCAAATATCTATTTATGCATAATTTTAGTATTTTTACTATTTAAATATATGGGAACACGACAATGGTGCAAATTATAAAATAAGAAAAATTGGTGCTTTAATATACTAGAGAATTTTAATATCATGTCTCAACGTGGGGGACGACGATGACGATGAAAACGATTAAACATTATCATTAGACAAATAAACCCGCTGTGCTCGGTGTGCGCAAGTAGCCCAAATACGAGGTCAAGGGTTTTCGCCTTTTCGGTGTGTGCTGTGCTCGAGCGTGAATCATGTGTTCTGCAGATGTAGGCAATGCAGGTGGCCCAACGTGCAGGCCCATTTCTACTCCCACCCGCAGTGCAGTGCAGTTTTTCTGGCGCAGTGAAAATCTTTTGTAGTGCCATACCGCTGGCAAGCAGCCATATTCACTGGCTTATATTGCTGAGCTGAGAGGTATAAGTAACGACCAGAGGGTGAAGTGTCATTGGAGTGGTTTCCATGTACCATCTGCACATGTTGTATCTGCATGTGCAGTCTAACCCTAAACCCTATTTGGACTCCCCTCCTCTTGGGTGAGTTCAATTGGTTCTAATGGGGTTCTCATTAACTTATTAAGGCTTGTTCTCCCGGTGCTTTGGCCTTCATAACAAAAGCACCGATGCCTTGCATGGATGTTCCTTCCAGCTGCACCCCCTCATTTTTACTTTGCTGTCTTAAGTAAAAAAAAATGTTTTCAACTTTGACTCTTAATAAGAAAACTAGGTCTATGCCCGTGCGTTGCTACGGGTGCATTAAAATGCATAATAATTTAGTGCCAATGTGCCATTATATAGGAACTAATCCTTAGTAATATTGCACTCTTGTAACCGAAGTATCATCAGACCAATACAAGCGAGGCGCACTGCACCCTCTGCCCACCCGCCTAGCACATCATCATCCTCGTCGTAGACCTCCTGGCTGCCGCCTCTGCATCTCCTCTTCGATGTTCACGTCGTAGGGCATCGTCTCCTCGCACTCGTCCAGCTCCATGTTAGTGTACTATGATACTGGCTTGGGCGGGAGAACAGCCTCCAGGGCCTTGCACTGCTTCGGGCTCAACGAGTCCGGGAACTCCACCGAGAAGTGGATGTACAGCTTGCCCTTCATGAAGGGCCTCTGATACATGGGCATGCCTTCATCATTGATTGCCTTGAAAGAATCTGCACAAATTTAAAATAAACATAATCATACGTCAGAATCAAAACCATGAGAATGGAATTGGACTGTTGACAACTAACATGGTACAATAATTATATTTGGACTAACCACCAGACCACACGTATCTTAGTGTTTAAAAATAAACAATATTTATATTTGAATAAATATCTTAAGACCTATTTATATGATATATCAAAACCATAGCAAAGCACGGGCAACTGGCTGGTACAAGATTGATGGCTGAAGGTGTCCAAATCTGTTTTTAGCCTTGCAAGTTGTGACTAATATATACATAATCTAATAGTAACAAGCTGAAATAGCACTCCTGATTATTAGAAACTCAAACCAAGTATCAATAAGAAAATAAGCTTAATTTAGCCTATGTAGCATGGATGCCCCATAGTTTACCAACATTCAAGAATGAGGTCATGGAAATACTGCAGAACAGAAAAAATGAGAACACACCTTCATTGACAAGTCTAGAGACTTCCTGTACAGCTCATTTGCAGGTTCCTACAAACAGCAGGTCTGAACTTCAGTTTCCAGTCAAACCAAATTGGACACGACATTGCAGAAGAAACATAAATTTTTAAGGAAAAAGGCAAAATCTTAGTTCTTTCATGGAATATTCTTCCAGATGCTTGCTGACAACCTGACTGCATGTGGCTCAAGCCCCATGGGCAGAGGTCTGCAGGTCAGCCATTGTCACCAGGAACATGGTACAGAGCCATGTTCCGTGTCCTAGGAATGCAGGAACAAAAGGAAAAACTTTCTCAAAGAGTGTACTGCATTCCTTGGTCCCTATATTCCACAAACAAAACGTACCAGGAATTTTGTGACAATTGGTCAGCCTAGATAAAAGGAACGATGTAAATGTGTTTGAAATTAGCTAACACAATAGCGGCCTGCACATACCACCAGAGTGCATTGTCTGGAGTGAAGAATCCATGAGAGGTCTGAGCATTTCCCAAGCACCAGAGTGCATCGGACTTGTTGGGATCAATTTGAAGTGCCTCCTCCAGTTTGGCTTCCGCATCTGCACCAAAACTCATTCAATTAGTACCACTTTCACTGTTCATTAACATCTACAAAGTGGCATAAACCTAGACATACTCGCAGCACAATGTAATCCTATATGCGAACTATGAATAGTAATAAAATTTAAACATACAACACCTTGAAATGTGAAAACCTGCATTCATGGAATCCTATACTCACAGCAGAACGCAGCAGGCATTCATGAAATATGAAAATCTGCATCTCGCATATAACTAAATATGGATAACAAGTGTTCGATCAAAATAACACTTTGCAGCAACAAACCATAACAAATATGATGTTACAATATGCTTCAGCAATCAGCATTCACAGTACCAAACAAGCAACCAACAAAAAAACGAGAAGCAACAAACCGGTCCCCAGATGATACATAAGCAATATAAGTCACTTAAATTGTCAGTAACAGCTGGCTGCTGATTATTAAAAAATGCCACAGATTTTTGTCGATAGGGTGCAACACACCCAACACAAATAAATTCCAGTTACAGTTTCAATATGCTATCAGGATTTTTCTAGCCAATACCCATGACACTGATGAATCAAAAGAACACTGAATAAGAGCAAAGCACATGATACAGAAAAGGAAGCTACCAAAAATAACACAAACAAAAAACATCCTTTGCTCTAGAACGGTTCTTTGGAACTGTTCGGCTTATTTGTATTAACATTGATCTCCTTGAATAGTTCCTAGCCTCAACCGTGGAAAACGAACTATGCCTTAATTGAGAAAAACAGCACCAGCGCAGAAACATTTTTCTGAGCATAATAGCAGTTGAGCCAACAAATTTCTTAAATGTCTGGGTCAGCAACACAGTGAAACGTTAAGTGGGGTGAACAATCCTGCCACATAAGGGCCTAACATACGATGACGGCACGGAATGTACTACAGATTTATGAATTCGTAAAACTCATTGAGATCCTAAGATCATTAGCCGGTACTGCAACAGTAATAAATCCTACAAAAAAACTACAAGTAGTACATCGAAACACCCAACCTAAAACAAGACGAAACCTCTAATCTGAGAAAGCAATACCTTCAAGAAGCTTGAGGCTGTCGGGGCCGGTTCGCACCTGCGACAGCTCCAGCAGCGCGCCGCCCCACCGCGTCAGGTTCTGCGCGCACACAAGAAACACACAACCGGATTACATGGTTAAGGGTATGATCCAAGCGGCGGGAAAGCGACCGGGGAGAGGAGAGCTCGAGATGCATCGTACGTCGGCGTCGTTGGGGTTCTGCTCGTACGCGACCTCGGAGTTCTTGCAGGCCATCTCGAAGAAGAACAGCCGCTCCGCATCGCTCATCCCTCCCATCTCCATGACGGCCGGGGCGGGGTTCCGCGCTCCGGCGGTGGGATCCGATTCGGGGGGTTGGGGTTTTAGGCTCTCCTCTTCTTGTGCCCCGTCTCGCTTAGAATTGGGGAGAGCCTGGAATCGCGGTTGGGTGGTTGCGGGCGCGAGCGTTGGGCGGGGAATCCCGGCTGGGTGCGTGCGGGCGACGGGATCCGCGGGAGGCAGGGGAGAGCGGGGGCAGTCTACAGATGACTCTTAATAGTTGTAGAGATAATCATAGGTAAATAAAACTATTAGATTCATTATTACAACATCTATCACAATATACAATTTTATAGTTTAAAAATAATTATTTTTTATAGATATTGTTGTTGAAAGTTTCGAAACATTGACTTAGGATAACCTTCATGACCTTAAGAGATGAGACATAGGGGTACGCAACGTTTCTTTGAAGTAAATAAATTCAACCTTTTTAACTTTGCTACTATTTTATTTTTTTCATCTTTTTTTCTTTGAGAAACTATAATGTACGCAGTTCTTTGAAGTAAATAAATTCGAGGAACCAAGTCTTAGGGCATGTACAGTGGAGAGACACCAAAACGGTTCTCCAAGCACAGGAGACAACTAAGAGACTCTATTGTACAATGGAGTGTCTATAAACGTAGTCTATTAATAAATACAGAATTAAATGTATTTGTATAGCATCAGATCGATAGAACAGACGACAAATTCGTACAGTGTGAAATAAGGCGTCTGTTGTTACTTGGTTTACGAGCCAGAGGCGTCTCTTCACGGAGAGACGGCTCTAAGATTTTTTTGCAAATAACTCCCTAAAACACCTTAAGAGCCCACACATTAAACACCACTGTACATGCCCTTAAAGCATGCTTAAACTTATTATATGCTTCGGTTTAGTCAATACTACTTATGTTTCCGTGCGTCGCTACGCTTTTCATACATTCTTGAATGTCACGCGGCCTGCGCACGATGTCAAATTCGATTTAGGTTCTTAAATTCTATATAAATGTTGTATATAAGTTAATATAAAATATACTTAAATCCTTGATGTAAAGAGAGATAATAAATAATGTATGAGCACCCGTGTGAACTAAATTTTTTATTTGTGTTAACAACATTTGGAAGGTAAATGTGAACCTATGTGGGAGCGTGTATTTTAAAATTACAACTGACTTATATGGAGGAGTCCTATCAACAGCTAACTGCATGAAATCTACAAAATTAAAAAGACTTTGTACACATCCCCCCCCCCCCCCCCCCCCCCCCCCCCCCCAACCCCACACCCACCCACCCAAAGAGCGATGGCAAAATCAGCTCCGGTGGAGAACAGAGATGTGTATCCAGAGTTTGACATGCCGTTCTGAAATGCCAAAAAAATTTGAGCGCGAGATAGTACACATGGAGTTTCAAAATAATTGAATAATTGGCACCTGTTTCTCAGCAAGCGCACGCTACGGAAGCTGAGAAGGTTTTTTTCTCCATCCGATTCTAGAGATCACCGGCGGTTTCTCGTATTAGAAGATGAGGAGACATGCCGATAGGTTAAAAAATTTAAAATAAAATAAAAAAAAACAGCATCCATCCAACACAAGGCCCGCGTGGCCCTCCCCTTAAATCCTGATGGATCCCACGATAAACGCCAGGGCAGTAAGTAGCACAATCTCATTGTATTTACAAGTTTTAAATATATTTCCTTATTGTTAAAGCAACAAGGAAGCGTGGCCTGATAGCCTATCCACGTCGGTTGAATTATCTTAGCCGTTCGATCGTCAATCGTTGGTTCCCATGGCTCGTGCGACCGTGTGTCTTATCTGGAGGCTTCCAGGTTCTTTTCTCCTTGCATCCTCTCTCTCCATCCCGTCCATCCCGTGTTTCCTGCAACTCACGATCCCTCCCTCCCTCTCCCAAGCATCCCTGCCCACCCCGTGGCTCCAGCGACAACCACCGTCACTTTGGACTCTGGATCCGGCCGCCATCGCTGCAACGGTCCAGGTAAGCAGCTAATCTGCTCCGCTGTGCTGCTCCCAGTCCTAGCGACGCGAGGGTTTGGTTGAGTGTTCGAATCAGGTTGAGTTGGGGAAGAGTTTTTTCCTAGAGAAAAGGGAAGGGGAAAGCGAGGTGCATAAAATACAAGGATTTGGTTTGGGATTTTTTTGGGCACTGCTGGTGTGTGTGTTGTGGCGTTGGGACGGATCAAAAGAGCGAGGGTTATTTGCTGACTTAATGTGTCTGTCGTGGTATTTTACTTCAAGAGCAATCCATTTGGTCCCCTATTTTCTCATGTTGGCTAAACATTTTCTCATATGGAAAAATAGGCCAGAAAAAAGTTCCCTTCCTTGAATCGATGCTGCTTGAATCGATGTTGTTTGCTTTAGTATTTGTCCCACGTAGTTTCTGGATCTGGGCTTCGCTTCAGCTCGAGATCGACTGGGAAGATCCTCTGCTGTGTTGTCTTGTCTGTGCTCATCCCTATACTATGTAAATATGAAATAACACGCAATGTGACTTTTTTAGCTTTAAATTTCCAGCTTGGTTTGGGATTTTTTTAGTACACACGACGGATCCCTGTACTGCGTAAATATGGAAAAACACGCAATGTGACTTTTAAGCTTTTAGTTTCTGGCTTGGTTTGGGGTTTTTTAGGTACACATGATGACGGCGGCTGCTCTTTCCCTTCTGCTCCTCACCCTAAACCTATGAGGCCCTTGCAGCCATTTGTTGTGACATACTAAAACTATTTTCTTAACTAAAGTTACAGTTCTACACTATCATTACGTTAGCCTAATTTCCCTTTTAATTATTTTGTAAATAGATATATTGTTTATAGGTTATAATTCTATACACACTTTAATCAGTCATCTATCATTGTTGTTTGGTCTACCAATTAATACACAATTGTATATTTGAGGTTTTATTTCAATGGCCTAATTTTTCTTATTATTTTGTAAAAAAATAGGTAAACTGTATATAGGTTATAATTCTAGAATATCCTTACGTAGTGTAAATATGGAATAACACGTAGTGTGACTTTTAAGCTTTTAGTTTCTGGCTTGGATTGGGGTTTTTTAGGTACACACGATGGTGGTGGCTGCTCTTTCCCTTCTCCTCCTCACCCTAAACCTATGAGGCCCTTGCAGCCATTTGTTGTGTCATACTAAAACTATTTTCTTAACTAAAGTTACAGTTCTACACTATCATTACGTTAGCCTAATTTCCCTTTTAATTATTTTGTAAATAGATATACTGTTTATAGGTTATAATTCTATACACACTTTAGTTAGTCATCTATCGTTGTTGTTTGGTCTACCAATTAATATATACACAATTGTATATTTGAGGTTTTATTTGAATGGCCTAATTTTCCTTATTATTTTGTAAAAAAATGGGTAAACTGCATATAGGTTATAATTCTAGACTATCCTTACGTAATGCGTCATCATTTTTCAATTACATTTACTTCACTACATTTATGTACTTCACATGTTTCAGGTTATCCTCATTTCTGTTTTTTTGGTCGAAGCACTTGGAGCAATACCTCTGGGACTCTGTCTACATCAGCCAGGTACTTCGAACTATGCAATGTACTCACATATTCTTAGAAAATGCAAGTTCAAAACTTGAAACATTCGAAATTGCTAAATTTATGATAGGTAAATTTATAGCGCCTCATCCGTACTCCAAACAGCACAAAAAAGAGAAGTAAGCGTCTTCGTACTCTATACACACACATCACTTGGGTCTAAGAGGGGAAAAAATCTTATCACCCATAGATTATTATGCTCATTATAAATTTGTCATGGCAGAACAAATCAGTTGATGTTGCGCCCCACCTGACTTTTTTATAACATTTACATGCAATGCAAAGTGGCCTAAAATTATAGGTGGTCTTCAGCACTCTAGCCAGAAATCTTCGGATGCACCTGATATCGCTGTAAGAGTATTTCATATGAAATTAGAAGAGTTATTACAGGATATAAAAAGTGGTAATATATTTGGTCCTTGCAAAGCAGGTACAGATATCCTTTTACCATGTTTTTTCACGATGAAAATATTTAACGTTAGAAATCAATTTCTTTTTCTTATTCCTTTCTTTCCTCTCTCCACTCCCTACCTACAATTACTGTATACCAGATTACCAGTAAGTTCTAAGCAAACTGTTTTCCACTTCTGGTTCTGACGTCTTAATAGTTATGTTACCCATCTGTGCCTATACAGAGCAGAATGGTTTCGATTTCGTAGCCTATTTTCAGGTGGAATTTAATGGTGTTATCTTCTCCTATCCAAATATATAACTACAATTAGTACATACCATTGAATTCTAAAACTAACTTTGACAAAAACTTTACTATACACATATGTTCCAAATTTGTTTTCCCACTGGATTCATGTGGCATTATATTTGCTTACTAAAAATTCAGACACAATACAATGTCTAATATTGCTTGCGTTGTTCCATCACAAATTTTTCATGACTACTGGATGCAGTTTTAGGTTACCGTTCATGTTGTGTATGTATGGTTCATTACATATATTAATTGCAGCTATGTATCCCTTTTTTATGTAGCCTCGTACAGAGCTTTGTTTACAATTTAAAAGTTCAGTCACAATTCAGTGCTTACTATGTTGCCTACAATTGGTGCATGGTAGTAAATTCTAGTATACCAACTATCAATAATACCACTAGATTAATATGGCACTGTATTTGCTTATTAAAATTCAGAAACAATATAAGTATTGCTTCAATTGTTCAATCACAAATCTTTTATGACTAATAGATGCAGTTCTAGGTTACTGTTTATGTTGTGTATGTATAGCTTTGTTTCAGATGTTAGTTGCAGCTATGTGTCCCTTTTAAATTGGGCTCACAAGGAACTTTGTTTATTCATTACAAGTTCAGTCACAAATTGATGTTTACTCATACAATTAATGCATGCATGAAAAAAATTCTAATACCAACTTTAATTAGAGTTAACATATACATATGTTCCGAATTTGCCTCCTCCTACCACTGTAATCATGTGCCATTACTTTTGCTTATCAAAATTCAAATACAATGCCTGTTTTACTATTGATTGTGTTGTTATATGTATGTTGCATGTGTATAGGTTCACTACATATATTGATTGTAGCTATGTGTGCCTTTTTAAAGTAGCCTCGCAACAAACATTGTTTACTCTTTAAAATTTCAATAACAACTGAATACTTACTGTTACAATGCTGTTCATTCTTTGTTTTCCTTATTACCACAGTCTACAGTTTGCACTGAAGCATGCAACTTCTAACCTTAATATTATAAATACACCAAGAGATGAAGTTATTCTATTTTTAACATACTTTTTCCCTTATATGATGTAGCCACAAGGTTATAAATGCACCGTCACTATCTCACGACTCATACAGGATATCAAATAGTGGTTTCTAGCTTGCACCAAATGCAAGAAGTCTTCACCTCAAACTTCCACTGGATATCATTGTACATCGTGTGGCTGTACAGACATAAAATTCAGGTAACCCTGAACATATACATTTCATTTGATACAATTCTTTTACATACCACTAACGTATTCAATTGGCAGCTATAAACTCAGCTTCATTGCCACTGATGGAACATGCAAAGCTGAATTCTTCCGTTTCGACACCATAGCCAAACGAATAGTAGGAAAACCACGTGACACTCTTGTTACAACAGCTAGAACTTCTCAGGGTTTTCCACCAGATCTAGCCGCCATTGTATCTTTGAAATTTACCTTTGCAATCACCCTTAACATGTCGTCATTCTCAGTGACAAATAGAGTCTTCTCTATCCTATATGTGGTAACAAATCATGGAAGACAAACAACCTCAATACCATCTACCATACTGAACTACCCCCAACAACAGCTACTGACACAAGACGACGTATTCGAACCTACAACCACATAGGATTCTCTAGCAACATCATTTGCTAAGCTATCCACTTCAGCTGAACAGGAAAACACAGTACAAAACTTCTTACATCATAATGTCTTCAAGTTTATGTGAACCATCTTGTAGATACGTAACATAATAAAACATATTTGACAGGTTCGACGCGTCTTAGAGTACTACGATGCATCCAAGAGTTTTAGAGGTAATTTTTCATGTACTTATAATATTGAATTATGTACATAGACACAAATAGGTATTTTCTCTACCGTTAAGTTATAAAAAATAGATGGTAACAAGAACAATGCTTAAACAGTACATTTGTTAGTATAAAAAATGCTCTCACTTTGGACCATCTAAGTTAACTAACACCTTTTCGTTTAATCACAGAATGTTGACAGATATATAGATCAACTTACCAACAATGAATTGTCATCGCCACCAAAAAAGTATGTATGGAAATACATTAGTTATAAAATGAAAACAAAGTATACCTTTTAAGTTTACAACTACAACTTCTATTCCATATTAATAAAATACACTACATGCAAGATGAAGCACACCCATGTTAGCAAAGTCATGCCAGATTCTACATGTTCCAAGAATGACGACAATTAGATCACCCTGAAATATATCAAGGTATGGTACCATTCAGGATCGTTTGTACACAAACCTCGCACCCTCATTTTCCCTTTTTTCCCATTACAACAAACAAAACTACATTGTGTCTGATAAAAAAAATCCATATTTAAGTATCCTGATAATTTGTTTCCACAAATCAGCAACCATAACTCAAAAAAATGAATTACTAATATTTAGAGCTGCTACTTCTAGCTTTATCTAGAAACCTATATGCATATTTTGCGAATTTGCCTGGCCGGACCCATAGTCTGCATTGTGTGTTCTAATCTCCTTATCAAAAAATAGCTTAGGAAAAAATAAATAAGTGCAGCACAAATACACCCACAAAAAAGAAACAGTTCCATACTCATGTTTTATTAAAAAATACTTTACACTTTGACAGAAAAAAGAAAAATATAAAATAAATACATAAACAAAATACATGATTTCTATTTGAATGCTTTGGACAAACTTACTTTTAATTTGGCTTCACAATTTGATCTATGGAATGCTAAAATTCTTTTGCTTATCAAACATACTCACTCCAACAACTTATTTCTTTAAAGTTATCCTGTCATCCATGATTTTTGTTTGAATGCTTTGAACCTTTTCTTCAAACATTACCTAGATGCAGTTGCCAGTGTTCTTAATAAACCTGCTTGTGTACTGCTCTTTCCTTAAATATTGTCATAACAGTGTGTTAGACTGTTAGTCTCTTGATGTACCTTATTCGAGAAGCACTAATTTTCAATTAAGTTTTTGTGACTTGAAGTCGTGGAGAGAACATGGCTTGTTGTGTTAATAGACTTAGTACCTGCTTGCTGTGATCAGAGGGAAATATAAAATAAACATGTTATGTGTAATTGTTTCTATCCTTTGAAAGAATATCATTTCTTTTATGATCCTAATATTGCATTGAGCTATTTGATGCTGTCTAGATTAACATAATCCTCTCATTTGTATACAGGTATTAGTTTTTTTGCAAGCATATGAGAGGCTCCATCACTTTTGGTTATGAGACTTTTATATACATATGAACCTGATGTTAGAGCCTTCCTAGAACTGTGTGTCTATGCAAAAAGGCTTCATCATTTTTGGTCAATAGACATTTGTGTACATATGACTCTACTGTTGAAGCCTTCCTAGAACTATGTATGTCTATGTAAACTTTACGGACACACTATTGCTAGATACTCAAGTATGCTACTTTAATGTAACTTGCTATGTATTGTAATCTAAGTTTATATTACTACTGCTATTAGTACCAAAAAATATTGTTCAAATTTCAGCAAATGTGTTTATATACTTGCTATTTTAAACAAAATATGCTTGTCAAAGAAAAAAAGGACAACACGCGCGCAGGCGTGCGCGTAATGCACTAGTATATATATATACATGATAGCAGTACCGCCTTAGTTTTATTAGCTGCATATTGCTGCTGCCTGTATTTAATCTCTGTTGTATTACAGGGTGTTTCATGACAGAAATATTGAGGAAATCATTGATACGTACGTACCTGACACGCTTGCAAGTTGATTAGACATAACTGCTATTTAAGATGACATCCTCTAATTTCAAATATGTGCACTCGCTGGTGGCGGTGGCCATGACGGTCGCCGAGATGAGCGACAGAACCAGCGTGGACAGCGTGAGCAGCAGCGTCTGATCGGCTGCTGGCGGCAGTGGGCACCGGGCGCCGGGCGGGCAGCCACACGACTGATAGCTCGGTTCCTCTGTGCTATGCCATGCACTGATAAACATACGAAGGAAAAACTGACGATGGATAAGTGGCTATAGTTGGCCCTTCGTGTAAGTATATATATATATATATATATATAATTTTCTCTTCGTAAACAGATCATGATTAGATGTGAACTTTTACGTACTCTAACATTTACATGCGAGGATAGATGTGGTAAAGTGTCTCAAGTCTTAGACTGTGCTTAGCTAAGGGTGATAACTGGCTCTAACATTTACATTATAAAATTTAAGAAAATCAGATCAATATTAGGTTCGAGTTGTTAGAGAAAGTCATTTTCAGTTTTAATTTAATCCAGAAAATTACAGTGATGACGATATGTATGTGCATGTGTATATCACTGCTCACATAAGCAGTAAACCATGCACAATTACTAAGAACAGAATATATATCCTGCGGAGGGATCGATGCTCAAGGCATCAGTGACTCCATTCACATGCGACATCTTGTGTGTATGTTCGATGTAGTCATACGGAGTCGATATAGGCAGATGTTCGCAGTTTAGTCCCCCAAACCGCCGAACAGCACCGACGACGAGGAACCTGATCTGCGTTGGTCGAGCTGACGAAGCGAGCAGTCGCGAGTACGCTCCCAAAAAACCTGATTGCCCGCACACCCGTGCAAGTGTCGCTCTGCGAACAACGATTTCAGAGGCCTGCTCTACCACACTCTCTGTGCTCGCAGAAGCTGGGACGGGAATGGCTGTGTGCAACGCGTCTGAGACTGAGACTGTTAGGTGTTCGTACATGCTATCGACCCAGAAGCAGCCTCACATCCTCCGTATATATACACGCACAGAGGGAGGCCAACGAACAATAACGGTCACCATTAGAGCTACCGTTACAGCCAGCCAAAAACTGACGCCATCAGCCATCAGTGACGTTTGTTACTAGCCGACAACCATTACAACTCGTCCATTACTAGCCATAACATAGAAAACGATCAGTAATATACAACAGTAATGGACGGTCATCACTCTAGGCAAAATATGCAACCGTTAGGAAGGAATATTCGGACCAAGGTCCGATCTACCACGGCCATGGCCTCGGCCCGACCCCGCCGTTGGCACGCGCGCGTGTGACAGTCCTTCATTAGTTTCTTAGCTTATCAATAGATACACCAATGGTCCACCTATTTAAGTTGATTGAATTATCCCTTGAACTTCCAGTATGGTACTAAAGTACTAGTACATCGTAGCATTAAAGTGGACCTTCAGCATTGACTATTATTGAATATTAATATCTGCCAGACCTATATTAACTCAAAAATCCCCACCAAATGCTAAGTCACACTAAAATGCTCTCATCATCTCAAACGTTTGATATACTGGTGTTTTGATGAAGACTGTTAAGTTGAACATCCACCTAGAATCTAGACTACACTTAACCACAACTGCACAATGGACTAGGCCTTGAATTGGCAGTTTTGCATGGAATAAGTTTCATCTAAACTCTTTACCAGTACTAGATCGCCGAGCGCATCCCCTCTGGTTGGAGCATATAAGTCAAACTCCATAGCCTTTCATGGGTATCTAGAGACCATCCAGATCTTATAAACTGTGACTAGCAGTTAACACATATAGGTATGTTCATCTAAAGATGTTCTGTAGAACAACATCTTTGCTTCACAAAGCCACTTGGAACATATTAAGGTAGAAACACCAACCTACCATATAGCAAGGAAAGATGTGCATCTGAAATGAACCTATTAAGGGTCTTTCCTCTCAGTCTACCACTAGCTTGTTTCACCATTCTAATTCACGGGATCTCCGATCACATAGAATAGGTTACCACTATGATAAACTTTAGGTGGGTCTCAGGCCCATTTCACTCGATGCACTATCTATCACACTACGTGATAGCCCTTTAGTAAATTGATCTGCCAAATTTTTAGACGTATGGATATAGTCCAATGCTATTACTCCGGAGTTTCTCAATTTCCTAAAAGATTTTAAACGCCTCTTTATGTGCCTTGTCGACTTCATATTATCTTTAGAACTGTTTATCTTGATTATCACAGTTCATAGAAATAACCGTTATCACAGTTCATAGAAATAGCCGACACATGTTTTTCAACCACCAGTAAATCCATAAGGAGTTCACAAAGCCAATCAGTCTCAACTGAATCGGTATCTAATGCTGTGAGTTCTGCTTCCATAGTCGACCTCGTTAAGGTGGTCTGCTTGCAAGACTTCCATGAAACAGCGCCACCTCCAAGTGAAAACACATATTCACTTGTGGCATATATCTTGAAAGGGAAATGGCCTCAACATTTCCTATAATCGATTTTGGTGTTTGACATCCATCACAAACCATATGGACTAACTAATTTGCCTAGTGAAAGTTTTCATCAGGTGCATAAAGTTCACATAAACATACAAAGAACATGACTTCAGGGAATTCTACAAAGTTTGGAGCAAACAAGATTTGGTGTAGCCAGCGGCGCACCAGACACTGTCCGGTGCCCTAGCTGAGCACCTCGTGAACTGGCCGCTCTTGGTTTTTTTCGGCGCTCGTCCGCTATAATTCATGGGACTGTCTGGTGCACCACCGGACTGTCCGGTGAGACAATGGCGCAACAGTCAACTTTGCCAACGGTCGACTACGGAACAGTCTGACCGTTAAAAGTCAGAAGATAATCTGCGATGTCATATCGCACCGGACTGTCCAGTGTGCCACCGAATTGTCCGGAGCCGCAAGAACACAGAAGACTTCAACGGTCAATAGCTCCAAACCCCAACGGTCGGCTGACGTGGCACTCACCGGACAGTGAACAGTAGTATTTCCGGTGCACCACCGGACTGTCCGGTATGCCCATCGACAACAACGACTGGAATAGTGGTTGGGGCTATAAATACTCCCCCAACCACTTCCATTCAAGCCATCCAAGCATTCCAACCTTTCCATTTAATACTAGAGCAAAAAAATAGACTCCAAAGACACAATCAAAGCATCAAATCCTCTCCAAGCTCCAAAATCAAATCAAGTGCTTAGTGACTTGAGAGAGGGTGATTTGTGTCTCTTTTGTTGCTCTTGTTGCTTGGTTGCTTTCTTCTCCTCACTCTAATCTTCCCAAGTGCTTTGTAAAGCTAGCAAGAGACACCTAATTGTGTGGTGATCCTTGCGGGGTCTTAGTGACCCGTGTGATTAAGAAGAAGCACTCGATCGGTCTAAGTGACCTATTAAGAGACGGAAAGGGTTGAAATAGACCCAGCCTTTGTGGCCTCATCAACGGGGATTAAGTTTTCTGGAACCAAACCTCAGGAAACAAATTGATGTGTTCACTTGTGTTGATCTTCACCATTCGACGCGGTGACGAGCAGCCCGACCCTGTCCCTGACGAGTCCCATCTACATCCGGGTGAGGACATGGGTCACCTGTGACAGCGACTCGCGCTTCGACGAGAAGAGCAGGTGCGCCTGCTTTGGTTCCACATTGCTCGCCATGAGCGACTTCCCGATCATGAATCGCGACAGCTTTGTTGCACCAAGTGCCTTGAGGCGCTCGTGCTGCACGTCGGTGATGCTACCAAGGACCCGATTCCATGACCTGTTGGCGCCACCCTATTTCGTCTCTCTTCCTTCTTCTTGCTAGAAGTCACCACGTCAGGCCTTGCCTGTGCGCTTCCTCCGTTGTCCTCCGTAGGCGGCGGGTCGAGAAGGGGCAGCAAGGGCAGGGCGACAAACTGCCATGGACCGTCGGTGCCGTCGTCCTTGCTACGCTTCTCGGACACTTCATGTAACTAATGTACCGTGACAAGTGTCATGCATGCATGTGTGTTCAAGATCGATCTGAGCACCTACCTGTCTGGCGACAGCGAGGCCTCGCTCAACATGCTTGACGATGGTGGAGTGCACCTTGTTCGTGACATCCTCTTGGCACTTGCGTAGTGTCATGATCTGCTCTGGAACGCCCTTTTTGCTGACGCGGTAACACCTGTCGTCGTCGATGCAGGTGGTGAGCGTCGTGCACTTGTCGACGGGGTTGAAGTTGAAAGGAAGGAAGCACACCTCCTGCGTCGCTGCGTGGAGCCTTGCGTCGTCGTCCCTTGCGTGTGCGCTTCGGCGGCTATCCACCATCAGCGAAGTGAAGCATTGCGATCAATCTGCTATATGGAGTTTGTGGTTTACGAAGAAAGGGCACCACAATTAAATTGGTGTGAAGATATAGGGAGGAAAAAACGTTGTTCGAGTTCGGCGGGATAGTGGCTATGCGTTTATCCAAAACATTCAAATCAGCGTTGCTAGCCTGGCCTAGCCTGTGACAGAGTGAAAGGGAAATGTGCCCTTGGGCCATTTCTAAGTATTTTGGTGATTCAGTGCCAACACAAGTGGACTTATGTTAATCTATGCAAAGTGATGGACAAAGTGAAAATCAAGTAAAAAGGTATGTTTCTAAGACTTAGTACATTGTTTTGGAGACTAATGTATTGTGTCTAAGTGGTGGAAACAGGAAAAATCAAGTTGAAAGGAGATGGCTTTGTTTAGCCAAAGACAGCTCGGTCTGGGTGCACCGGACTGTCCGGTGGTGCACCGGACAGTGTCCGGTGCGCCAGGTCGGAGTCTGTCCACTAGCTGCTCTCGGGAAGCAATTAACGGAGTACGACTATAAATCACCGGACTGTCCGGTGGTGCACCGGACTGTCCGGTGAGCCAACAGTCGGTCGAGCCAACGGTCGGCCGCGGAATCCGCGCGCGACGCGTGGCAAGTGCCAACGGTCGGAAGGGGCACCGGATTGTCCGGTGTGCACCGGACAGTGTCCGGTGCGCCAACGGCTCCAAGACTGCAACGGTCGGCTTCACCAAATAAGGAAAGAGATCCGCACCGGACAGTGTCCGGTGGTGCATCGGACTGTCCGGTGCGCCAGGCGACAGAAGGCAAGAATTGCCTTCTTGAAATGCTCTCAACGGCTCCTAGCTGCCTTGGGGCTATAAAAGGGACCCCTAGGCGCATGGCGGAGTACACCAAGCATTCCTTGAGCATTGTTGATCACACACACTTCTTTCTTGCGCACTTGTTCGACATTCTTAGTGATTTGAGCTCCGTTCTAGTGAGAACCTCGAGATATTGTCTTGAGCTCAAGTCTTGGTCTTGTGTGTGCATATTCGCTGTGGATTTGAGTGTGTTGCTTCCCTCCCTTACTCTTGTGCTTCATATTGATTCTTATTGTAAGGGCGAGAGACTCCAAGTTGTGGAGATTCCTCGCAAACGGGAAAAGAGAAAAGTAAAGAAGAACACCATGGTATTCAAGTTGATCTTTGGATCACTTGAGAGGAGTTGAGTGCAACTCTCGTCCATTGGGACGCCACAACGTGGAGTAGGCAAGTTTTGTACTTGGCCGAACCACGGGATAAATCCTCGTGTCTCTTGTGCTTGTCCTTATTGTGTCTATTGTGCTTCACAAGAGTTTTCCTCTCTACTCACTTGATTTCATTATACTAACTCTTAATCAAGTTTGTGGTGTTAAGTTTAAGTTTTACAGGATCACCTATTCACCCCCCCTCTAGGTGCTCTCAATTGGTATCAGAGTCGTTCTCTTCAAGAAAGGGACTAATCGCCCGAAGAGATGGATCCTAGGGGCAAGGGGATGGTGGTCAATGATAAGGAGAAGGAGTCCTTCGTCAATGATCCAAAAGATGACAAGCCTACTGACTCGGGCTCAAGCCACAAAAGAAAAGACGGGAAGAAGAAGAAAACAAGGCGCATCAAGGAGATCGTCTACTACGACGACAGCGACGAGTCCTCTTCTTCCCAAAAAGACGACGACAACTACGAGAAAAAGAAAACAGTCAATTCAAACTTTTCTTTTGATTATTCTCGTATTCCGCAAAATGAAAATGCTCATTTACTCTCCATTCCACTTGGTAAACCTCCTCACTTTGATGGAGAGGACTACGGATTTTGGAGTCACAAAATGCGTAGTCACTTGTTCTCTCTCCATCCAAGCATATGGGAGATAGTAGAGAGTGGAATGCAATTTGATAGTAGTGATAGTCCCATGTTTATTAATGAGCAAATTCACAAAAATGCACAAGCTACTACTGTTCTTCTAGCTTCATTGTGCAGGGATGAATACCATAAGGTGAGCGGCTTGGATAACGCCAAGAAGTTTTGGGACACCCTCAAAATCTCACATGAGGGGAACGACGTCACCATGCTCACCAAAATGGAGTTGGTGGAGGGCGAACTTGGGAGATTCGCAATGATCAGGGGCGAGGAGCCAACCCAAACATACAACCGGCTCAAGACCCTCGTCAACAAAATAAGGAGCTATGGAAGCACACGATGGACGGACCACGACGTCGTCCGCCTAATGCTAAGGTCATTTACTGTCCTTGATCCACATCTTGTGAACAATATTCATGAGAATCCTAGGTACACCAAGATGATGCCCGAGGAGATCCTTGGAAAGTTCGTAAGCGGGCGGATGATGATCAAGGAGGCAAGATACATTGACGATGTGTTGAATGGCCCAATCCAAGAGCCTAAAACCATTGCTCTCAAAGCAACAAGGAGCAAGGAGACGCTACCTAGCAAGGTGGCACAAGTTGAGGCGGCGGGACTCAATGAGGAAGAGATGGCCCTCATCATCAAGCGCTTCAAGACGGCGCTAAGGGGTCGCAAGGAGCATCCCAACAAGACCAAGACAAAGGGGAAGCGCTCATGCTTCAAATGTGGTAAGATTGGTCATTTCATCGCTAATTGTCCCGATAATGATAGTGACCAGGAACAAGGGAACAAGAGGGAAAAGAAGGCTTACAAGAAAGCTAAGGGCGAGGCACACCTTGGAAAGGAGTGGGACTCGGATCGTTCGTCGTCCGACTCCGACAACGAAGGACTCGCCGCCACCGCCTTTAACAAAGCGTCCCTCTTCCCAAATGAGCATCACACCTGCCTCATGGCAAAGGAGAAGAAGGTAAACTCTTGAAAATCCACTTATGCTTCTTCTAGTGAGGATGAGTCTAGTGATGATGATGAAATAGACTATGCTAGTTTATTCAAGGGCCTAGATAGAACTAAGATTGATAAAATAAATGAATTGATTGATGCTTTGAATGATAAGAATAGATTGTTGGAAAAGCAAGAGGATCTCTTATATGATGAGCATGATAAGTTTGTAGAGGCACAAAAATCCCTTGCTTTAGAAATTAAAAGGAATGAGATGCTTTCTTGTGAATTGTCTACATGCCATGACTCTATTTCTAGCTTAAAGAGCATAAATGATGATTTGAATGCTAAGTTAGAAATAGCCAATAAATCAACATCTTGTGTAGAACATGTTGCAATTTGCAATAGGTGTAAAGATTTTAATATTGATGCTTGTAGTGAACACCTAGTTTCAATTTCTAAATTGAATGATGAAGTGGCTAGTCTCAATGCCCAACTTAAGACTAGCAAAAATGATTTTGATAAACTAAAATTTGCAAGGGATGCCTACACGGTTGGTAGACACCCCTCAATTAAGGATGGTCTTGGCTTCAAGAGGGAAGTCAAGAACTTAACAAGCCATAAGGCTTCCATCTCCATCAAGGAGAAAGGGAAGGCCCTTATGGCAAATAGTATTCAAAAGAACCATGCCTTCTTATACCATGATAGGAGATATTCTAGGAATGTTCATCATGATAGGAGTTGCAATGATGTTGTTTCACATGCTTATGATTCAAATGCAATGTTTGCTTCTAGTTCTTCTATGCATCATAGAAATTTGGCTAGGAAAAATGCTATGCCTAGAAGAAATATTGTTCATGTTCCTAGGAAAGTAATGAATGAACCTTCTACAATTTATTATGCTTGCAATGCTTCCTTTGCTATTTGTAGAAAGGATAAGAAGGTAATTGCTAGGAAATTAGGGGCCAAATGTAAGGGAGACAAGACTTGCATTTGGGTCCCTAAGACTATTGTAATTAACCTTGTAGGACCCAACATGAGTTGGGTACCTAAGACCCAAGCCTAAATTTGCCTTGCAGGTTTATGCATCTGGGGGCTCAAGCTGGATTATCGACAGCGGATGCACAAACCACATGACGGGGGAAAAGAGGATGTTCTCTTCCTACGTCAAGAACAAGGATCCCCAAGATTCAATCATATTTGGTGATGGGAACCAAGGCAAGGTGAAAGGGTTAGGAAAAATTGCTATTTCATCCAAGCACTCTATTTCAAATGTGTTCTTAGTTGAGTCGCTTGGATATAACTTGTTGTCTGTGAGTCAACTTTGTAATATGGGATATAACTGTTTATTCACAAATATAGATGTGTCTGTCTTTAGAAGAAGTGATGGTTCATTAGCTTTTAAGGGTGTACTAGACGACAAACTTTATTTAGTTGATTTTGCAAAAGAGGAGGCCGGTCTAGATGCATGCTTAATTGCTAAGACTAGCATGGGCTGGCTATGGCATCACCGTTTAGCACATGTGGGGATGAAGAACCTTCACAAGCTTCTACAGGGAGAACACGTGATAGGTCTAACTAATGTAACGTTCGAAAAAGATAGACCTTGTGCAGCTTGTCAAGCAGGTAAACAAGTGGGAAGCTCTCATCATGCCAAAAATGTGATGACAACATCAAGACCCCTAGAGTTACTTCATATGGATCTCTTCGGACCCGTCGCCTATCTAAGTATAGGAGGAAGTAAGTATGGTCTTGTTATAGTTGATGATTTTTCCCGCTTCACTTGGTTATTCGTTTTGCAGGATAAATTTGAAACCCAAGGGACCCTCAAGCGCTTCCTAAGGAGAGCTCAAAATGAGTTTGAGCTCAAGGTGAAGAAGATAAGGAGCGACAACGGGTCCGAGTTCAAGAACCTTCAAGTGGAGGAGTACCTTGAGGAGGAAGGAATCAAGCACGAGTTCTCCGCTCCCTACACACCACAGCAAAATGGTGTGGTAGAGAGGAAGAACAGGACGCTCATAGATATGGCGAGGACAATGCTTGGAGAATTCAAGACACCCGAGCGGTTTTGGTCGGAAGCCGTGAACACGGCTTGCCACGCCATAAACCGAGTGTACCTTCATCGCCTCCTCAAGAAGACTTCATATGAGCTTCTAACCGGTAACAAACCCAATGTGTCTTACTTTCGTGTATTTGGGAGCAAATGTTACATTCTAGTGAAGAAAGGTAGGAATTCTAAGTTTGCTCCCAAAGCTGTAGAAGGGTTTTTGTTACGTTATGACTCAAATACAAAGGCGTATAGGGTCTTCAACAAATCATCGGGTTTGGTTGAAGTCTCTAGCGACGTTGTATTTGATGAGACTAATGGCTCTCCAAGAGAGCAAGTTGTTGATCTTGATGATGTAGATGAAGAAGACGTTCCAACGGCCGCAATGCGCACCATGGCAATTGGAGATGTGAGGCCACTGGAACAAAAGGAGCAAGATCAACCTTCTTCCTCAACAATGGTGCATCCCCCCAACTCAAGAAGATGAACAGGTTCATCAAGAAGAGGCGTGTAATCAAGGGGGAGCACAAGATGTTCATGTGATAGAGGAAGAAGCGCAACCGACACCTCCAACCCAAGTTCGAGCGACGATTCAAAGGAATCATCCCGTCGATCAAATATTGGGTGACATAAGCAAAGGAGTAACTACTCGTTCTAGATTAGTTAATTTTTGTGAGCATTACTCCTTTGTCTCTTCTATTGAGCCTTTCAGGGTAGAAGAGGCCTTGCTAGATCCGGACTGGGTGTTGGCCATGCAAGAGGAGCTCAACAACTTCAAGAGAAATGAAGTTTGGACACTGGTGCCCCGTCCCAAGCAAAATGTTGTGGGAACCAAGTGGGTGTTCCGCAACAAACAAGACGAACACGGGGTGGTGACAAGGAACAAGGCACGACTTGTGGCAAAAGGTTATGCCCAAGTCGCAGGTTTGGACTTTGAGGAGACTTTTGCTCCTGTGGCTAGGCTAGAGTCAATTCGCATATTGTTAGCCTATGCTACTCACCATTCTTTCAGGTTGTTCCAAATGGATGTGAAGAGCGCTTTCCTCAACGGGCCAATCAAGGAGGAGGTGTACGTGGAGCAACCCCCTGGCTTTAAGGATGAACGGTACCCCGACCACGTGTGTAAGCTCTCTAAGGCGCTCTATGAACTTAAGCAAGCCCCAAGAGCATGGTATGAATGCCTTAGAGACTTTTTAATTGCTAATGATTTCAAGGTTGGGAAAGCCGATCCAACTCTTTTTACTAAGACTTGTGATGGTGATCTTTTTGTGTGCCAAATTTATGTCGATGACATAATATTTGGTTCTACTAACCAAAAGTCTTGTCAAGAGTTTAGCAGGGTGATGACTCAAAAGTTTGAGATGTCGATGATGGGCGAGTTGTGCTATTTCCTTGGATTTCAAGTGAAGCAACTCAAGGATGGGACCTTCATTTCCCAAACGAAGTACACGCAAGACTTGATCAATCGGTTTGGGATGAAGGACGCCAAGCCCGCAAAGACTCCAATGGGAACCGACGGACACACCAACCTCAACAAAGGAGGTAAGTCTGTTGATCAAAAGGCATCCCGGTCTATGATAGGGTCTTTACTTTATTTATGTGTTAGTAGACCGGATATCATGCTTAGTGTATGCATGTGTGCTAGATTTCAATCCGATCTAAGGGAGTGTCACTTAGTGGCCGTGAAGCGAATTCTTAGATATTTAGTCGCTACGCCTTGCTTCGGGATCTGGTATCCAAAGGGGTCTACCTTTGACTTAATTGGATATTCAGACTCCGACTATGCTGGATGTAAGGTTGATAGGAAGAGTACATCAGGGACGTGCCAATTCTTAGGAAGGTCCCTGGTGTCGTGGAGCTCTAAGAAACAAACCTCTGTTGCCCTATCCACCACTGAGGCCGAGTATGTTGCCGCAGGACAGTGTTGTGCGCAACTACTTTGGATGAGGCAAACCCTCAGGGACTTTGGCTACAATCTGAGCAAAGTCCCACTCATATGTGATAATGAGAGTGCTATCCGCATGGCGGATAATCCTATTGAACACAACCGCACAAAGCACATAGACATCCGGCATCACTTTTTGAGAGACCACCAGCAAAAGGGAGATATCGAAGTGTTTCATGTTAGCACCGAGAACCAGCTAGCCGATATCTTTACCAAGCCTCTAGATGAGTCGACCTTTTGCAAGCTGCGTAGTGAGCTAAATGTCTTAGATTCACGGAACCTGGATTGATTTGTAGCATACATGTGTTTTATGCCTTGATCATGTTCCTTAATGCATTTCGGTGTTTATTTATGGTGCTCAAGTTGTACAAGCACTCCCCGGACCTCACAAGTCCATTTGCAAGTGATGCACATATTTAGGGGGAGATGTGCTACAACTTGACCCTTTGAGACTAACTGTGTACTTGAGTCTGCTTAATTTAGTCTCAAAGGAGGTTTGAAAGGGAAAGGTGGACTTGGACCATGCAAGACTTCCACTGCACTCCGATGAAAGAGTAACTAATTCCAAGTTCATCTTTGCACTCTTATTGCCTTTTTCCTCTTAGTTGAAGATTTTGGTGAGGCAATGGGGTTAAAGGGCCAAAATTGATCCCGTTTTGGTGCTTGATGCCAAAGGGGGAGAAAATAAGGCCAAAGCAAGAAATGGATCAGCTACCACTTGAGGATTTTGAAAAAGTAGAGTTAGAGTTTTTGTTTGTCAAAAATGTTAATTGTCTCTTTTGTCAAAAGTTGGGGAAAGGCTTGATTATGGGAAAAAGGGGGAGTTTTTGAATCTTTGATCAATTTCTCTTGAAATATCTCTCTTTATGTTTCAACAAGTGTGTTTGACTTAGAGATAGGAAATTGAGTTTGATTTGCAAAAACAAACCAAGTGGTGGCAAAGAATGATCCATATATGCCAAATTTGAATCAAAACAATTTTGAGTTTTCATTTGTATTGATGTTGCACTTCCTTTAGTTGCTTTTTATTGTGTTGGCATAAATTACCAAAAAGGGGGAGATTGAAAGGGAAATGTGCCCTTGGGCCATTTCTAAGTATTTTGGTGATTGAGTGCCAACACAAGTGGACTTATGTTAATCTATGCAAAGTGATGGACAAAGTGAAAATCAAGTAAAAAGGTATGTTTCTAAGACTTAGTACATTGTTTTGGAGACTAATGTATTGTGTCTAAGTGGTGGAAACAAGAAAAATCAAGTTGGAAAGGAGATGGCTTTGTTCAGCCAAAGACAGCTCGGTCTGGGTGCACCGGACTGTCCGGTGCGCCAGGCCGGAGTCTGTCAACTGGCTGCTCTCGGGAAGCAATTAACGGCGTACGGCTATAAATCACTGGACTGTCCGGTGGTGCACCGGACTATCCGGTGAGCCAACAGTCGGCCGGGCCAACGGTCGGCCGCAGAATCCGCGCGCGACGCGTGGCAAGTGCCAACGGTCGGAAGGGGCACCGGACAGTCCGGTGTGCACCGGACAGTCCGGTGTGCACCGGACAGTGTCCGGTGTGCACCGGACAGTGTCCGGTGTGCCAACGGCTCCAAGACTACAACGGTCGGCTTTGCCAAATAAGGAAAGAGATCTGCACCGGACAGTGTCCGGTGGTGCTGAAAGGGAAATGTGCCCTTGGGCCATTTCTAAGTATTTTGGTGATTGAGTGTCAACACAAGTGCTTAAATGTGAATCAATGCCCATGGATGAACAAAGTGAAAATCTAGAGCAAAGGTATGTTTCTAAGTCTTAGTACATTGGTTGTGTGTACTAATATATTTGTCTAAGTGTTAGAAACAGAAAGAAGAAGAGAAGACTTGGCTGTGTACAGCCAAGAGGCTGTTTCGGTCTGGGGCACCGGACTGTCCGGTGGTGCACCGGACAGTGTCCGGTGCGCCAGGCTGCCCCGGCCGAAGAGGCCGCTCTCAGGAATTCGCCGACGGCGTACGGCTAAAATTCACCGGACTGTCCGGTGTGCACCGGACTGTCCGGTGAGCCAACGGTCGGCCGGGCCAACGGTCGGCCGCGCGATCTGCGCGGGACACGTGGCCGAGCCAACGGTCGGGAAGGGGCACCGGACTGTCCGGTGTGCACCGGACATGTCCGGTGCGCCAACGGCTCCCGCATCTGCAACGGTCGACTGCGCTGTTTAAGGAAGGAAATCGGGCACCGGACAGTGTCCGGTGTGCACCGGACTGTCCGGTGCACCCGACGACAGAAGGCAAGTTTGGCCTTCTGGAATTGCTCTCAACGGCTCCTAGCTGCCTTGGGGCTATAAAAGGGACCCCTAGGCGCATGGAGGAGGAAACCAAGCAACCTTAGAGCATTCTTGATCATCCACACTCAGTCTTTGCGCATTCGTTTGTCATTTTAAGTGATTCGGGCTCCGTTCTAGTGAGAACTTTGGGATAGTCTTTTGAGCTCGATTCTTGGCCGTGTGTGTGCGCATTTTGCTGTGGATTTGTGTGTGTTGCTTCCCTCCCTTACTCCGTATTTCTTTGTGAATCTCAAGTGTAAGGGCGAGAGACTCCAAGTTGTGGAGATTCCTCGCAAACGGGAAATTGAAAGGAAAAGCATAACACTGTGGTATTCAAGTTGATCATTGGATCACTTGAGAGGAGTTGAGTGCAACTCTCGTCCGTTGGGACGCCACAACGTGGAGTAGGCAAGTTTTGTACTTGGCCGAACCACGGGATAAATCACTGTGTCTTCTCTGTGTTGAACTCCGTGTGATTATCCTATTGTGCAAGATCTTCTCTCTAGCCACTTGGCATTAACTGTGCTAACACTTAATCAAAGTTTTGTGGCTTAAGTTTTGAAGTTTACAGGATCACCTATTCACCCCCCCTCTAGGTGCTCTCAATTGGTATCGGAGTCGTTCTCTTCAAGAAAGGGACTAACCGCCCGAAGAGATGGATCCTAAGGGGAAGGGAATCGTGATCAACGACAAGGAAAAGGAGTTCTTCGTCAACGAGCCAAAAGATGATAAATCCAACGACTCTGGCTCGGGGCACAGACGTAAAGATGGGAAGAAGAAGAAGACAAGGCGCATCAAGGAGATCGTCTACTACGACAGCGACGAATCCTCTTCTTCCCAAAAGGACGACGCCTTGAATGGACCAATCAACGAGCATCAACCCCTTGCTCTCAAGGCAACAAGAAGCAAGGAGGCGCTACCTAGCAAGGTGGCACAAATTGAGGCGGCCGGACTTAATGATGAAGAGATGGCTCTCATCATCAAACGCTTCAAGACGGTGCTAAAAGGTCACAAGGGGCAGCCAAGCAAGACCAAGACAAAGGGGAAGTGCTCATGCTTCAAGTGCGGTAAGATTGGTCATTTTATCGCTAACTGCCCCGATAACGATAGTGACCAGGAACAGGGGAACAAGAGGGAAAAGAAGAAGAATTACAAGAAGGCCAAGGGCGAGGCACACATCGGAAAGGAGTGGGATTCGGATTGCTCCTCCGACTCCGACAATGAAGGACTCGCCGCCACCGCCTTCAACAAGTCATCCCTCTTCCCCAACGAGCGTCACACATGCCTTATGGCAAGGGAGAAGAAGGTGAGTACTCGAGACTCCACTTATGCTTCTTCTAGTGATAATGAGTCTAGTGATGATGATGACATAGACTATTCATGCTTATTCAAGGGCTTAGATAGATCTAAGATAGACAAAATCAATGAATTGATTGATGCCTTGAATGATAAGAATGTGCTTTTAGAAAAGCAAGAGGATTTGTTGTATGAAGAACATGACAAGTTTGTAGAAGCACAAAAATCACTTGCATTAGAGATTAAGAGAAATGAAATGCTTTCTTATGAGTTGTCTACATGTCATGATTCAATTGCTAGTTTAAAGAGCATAAATGATGATTTAAATGCTAAACTAGAAAAATCTAGTAAATCAACATCTTGTGTAGAACATGTTAAGATTTGCACTAGGTGTAAAGATTTCGATGTTGATGCTTGTAGCGATCATTTAGTTTCAATTTCCAAATTAACTGAGGAATTGGCTAGTCTTAACGCCCAACTTAAGACTAGCAAGAATGAATTTGATAAACTAAAATTTGCAAGGGATGCCTACACGATCGATAGACACCCCTCAATTAAGGATGGACTTGGTTTCAAAAGGGAAGCCAAGAACTTAACAAGCCATAAGGCTCCCATTCCCGCTAAGGAGAAAGGGAAGGCCCCTATGGCTACTAGTGCTAAAAAGAACCATGCCTTTTTGTATCATGATAGGAAAAATTCTAGAAATGCTTTTAGAAGTTATGATGCTTTTGATTCACATGCTTATGATTCTTATGCCATGACTGCTTCTAGTTCTTCCTATATGCATGGGAGAAGTATGACTAGGAGAAATGCTATTCATCACGTGCCTAGAAAGAATACTATTCATGCTCCTAGGAAAGTAGTAAATGAACCTTCTACAATTTATTGTGCTTTAAATGCTTCCTTTGCTATTTGTAGAAAGGATAGGAAGATAGTTGCTAGGAAGTTAGGGGCAAAATGCAAGGGAGACAAAACTTGCATTTGGGTCCCTAAGGATATTTGCACTAACCTTGTAGGACCCAACAAGAGTTGGGTACCTAAGTCCCAAGCCTAAATTTGCCTTGCAGGTTTATGCATCCGGGGGTTCAAGCTGGATTATCGACAGCGGATGCATAAACCATATGACGGGGGAGAAGAAGATGTTCACCTCCTACGTCAAGAATAAGGATTCCCAAGATTCAATTATATTCGGTGATGGGAATCAAGGCAAGGTAAAAGGGTTAGGTAAAATTGCAATTTCTAATGAGCATTCTATCTCCAATGTATTTTTAGTAGAGAGTCTTGGATATAATTTGCTATCTGTTAGTCAATTATGTCATATGGGATATAACTGTCTATTTACAAATGTAGATGTGTCGGTCTTTAGAAGAAGTGATGGTTCACTAGCTTTTAAGGGTGTATTAGACGACAAACTTTATTTAGTTGATTTTGCAAAAGAAGAGGCCGGTCTAGATGCATGCTTAATAGCTAAGACTAGCATGGGCTGGCTGTGGCATCGCCGCTTAGCACATGTGGGGATGAAGAACCTTCACAAGCTTCTAAAGGGAGAACACGTGATAGGTTTGACTAACGTGCAATTCGAAAAGGATAGACCTTGTGCAGCTTGTCAAGCAGGTAAACAAGTGGGAGGAGCACATCACAGCAAGAATGTGATGACCACTTCAAGACCCCTGGAGCTGCTGCATATGGACCTCTTCGGACCCGTCGCCTATCTGAGCATAGGAGGGAGTAAGTATGGTCTAGTTATTGTTGATGACTTTTCCCGCTTCACTTGGGTGTTCTTTTTGCAGGATAAGTCTAAAACCCAAGGGACCCTCAAGCGCTTCCTCAGGAGAGCTCAAAATGAGTTTGAGCTCAAGGTGAAGAAGATAAGGAGCGACAACGGGTCCGAGTTCAAGAACCTTCAAGTAGAGGAGTTCCTTGAGGAGGAAGGGATCAAGCATGAGTTCTCTGCTCCCTACACACCACAGCAAAATGGTGTGGTAGAGAGGAAGAACAGGACGCTAATCGACATGGCGAGGACTATGCTTGGAGAGTTCAAGACCCCCGAGCGTTTTTGGTCGGAAGCCGTGAACACGGCTTGCCACGCCATCAACAGGGTCTACCTGCACCGCCTCCTCAAGAAGACGTCGTATGAGCTTCTAACCGGTAACAAACCCAATGTATCTTACTTTCGTGTATTTGGGAGCAAGTGCTACATTCTAGTGAAGAAGGGTAGAAATTCTAAGTTTGCTCCCAAAGCTGTAGAAGGGTTTTTATTAGGTTATGACTCAAATACAAAGGCGTATAGAGTCTTCAACAAATCATCGGGTGTGGTTGAAGTCTCTAGCGACGTTGTATTTGATGAGACTAATGGCTCTCCAAGAGAGCAAGTTGTTGATTGTGATGATGTAGATGAAGAAGGTGTTCCAACGGCCGCTATACGATCCATGGCAATTGGAGAGGTGCGGCCACAGGAACACGATGAACGAGATCAAACATCTTCCTCAACTATGGTACTACCCCCAACTCAAGACGATGAACAGGTTCATCAACAGGAGGCGTGTGATCAAGGGGGAGCACAAGATGATCGTGTGATGGAGGAAGATGCGCAACCAGCACCTCCAACCCAAGTTCGAGCGATGATTCAAAGGGATCATCCCGTCGACCAAATTCTGGGTGACATTAGCAAGGGAGTAACTACTCGATCTCGATTAGTTAATTTTTGTGAGCATTACTCCTTTGTCTCTTCTATTGAGCCTTTCAGGGTAGAGGAGGCCTTGCTAGATCCGGACTGGGTGTTGGCCATGCAGGAGGAGCTCAACAACTTCAAGAGAAATGAAGTTTGGACGCTGGTGCCTCGTCCGAAGCAAAATGTTGTGGGAACCAAGTGGGTGTTCCGCAACAAACAGGACGAACACGGGGTGGTGACGAGAAACAAGGCTCGACTTGTGGCAAAAGGTTATGCCCAAGTCGCAGGTTTGGATTTTGAGGAGACTTTTGCTCCTGTGGCTAGGCTAGAGTCTATTCGTATCCTGCTAGCATATGCCGCTCACCATTCTTTCAGGCTGTTCCAAATGGATGTGAAGAGCGCTTTCCTCAACGGGCCGATCAAGGAGGAGGTATACGTGGAGCAACCCCCTAGCTTCGAGGATGAACGGTACCCCAACCACGTGTGTAAGCTCTCTAAGGCGCTCTATGGACTTAAGCAAGCCCCAAGAGCATGGTATGAATGCCTTAGAGACTTTCTAATTGCTAATGCTTTCAAGGTTGGGAAAGCCGATCCAACTCTTTTTACTAAGACATGTGATGGTGATTTGTTTGTGTGCCAAATTTATGTCGATGACATAATATTTGGTTCTACTAACCAAAAGTCTTGTGAAGAGTTTAGCAGGGTGATGACGCAGAAATTCGAGATGTCGATGATGGGCGAGTTGAACTACTTCCTTGGGTTCCAAGTGAAGCAACTCAAGGACGGCAACTTCATCTCCCAAACGAAGTACACGCAAGATCTGCTAAAGCGGTTTGGGATGAAGGACGCCAAGCCCGCAAAGACTCCGATGGGGACCGACGGACACACCGACCTCAACAAAGGAGGTAAGTCCGTTGATCAAAAAGCATACCGGTCAATGATAGGTTCTTTGCTTTACTTATGTGCTAGTAGACCGGATATTATGCTTAGCGTATGCATGTGTGCTAGATTTCAATCCGATCCTAAGGAGTGTCACTTAGTGGCGGTAAAGCGAATTCTTAGATATTTGGTTGCTACGCCTTGCCTCGGGCTCTGGTATCCAAAGGGGTCTACCTTTGACTTAGTTGGATACTCAGACTCCGACTATGCTGGATGTAAGGTCGATAGGAAGAGTACATCAGGGACGTGCCAATTCTTAGGAAGGTCCCTGGTATCATGGAACTCTAAGAAACAAACCTCCGTTGCCCTATCCACCGCTGAGGCCGAGTACGTTGCCGCAGGTCAGTGTTGCGCGCAACTACTTTGGATGAGGCAAACCCTCCGGGACTTTGGCTACAATCTGAGCAAAGTCCCACTCCTATGTGACAATGAGAGTGCTATCCGCATGGCGGAAAATCCTGTTGAGCACAGCCGCACAAAGCACATAGACATCCGGCATCACTTTTTGAGAGACCACCAGCAAAAGGGAGATATCAAAGTGTTTCATGTTAGCACCGAGAACCAACTAGCCGATATCTTCACTAAGCCTCTAGATGAGAAGACCTTTTGCAGGTTGCGTAGTGAGCTAAATGTCTTAGATTCGCGGAACTTGGATTGAATTATAGCATACATGTGTTTATGCCTTTGATCAGGTTCATTCTGCATTTTGTTGCTTATTGTGGTGCTCAAGTTGTACAAACACTCCCTGGACCTCACAAGTCCGTTGCAAAGTGCTGCACATGTTTAGGGGGAGATGTGTTACAACTTGACCCTTTCGAGACTAACCATGTGCTTGAGTTTGATGATTTAGTCTCGAAGGAGAATTGAAAGGGAAAAGGTGGACTTGGATCATGAAAGACTTCCACTGCACTCCGATGAGAGGGTAACTTATTCCAAGTTCATCTTTAGACTCTTATTGCCTTTGTATTCTTATTGAGGATTTTGGTGAGGCAATGGGGTTAATGGGCCAAGATTGATCCCGTTTTGGTGCTTGATGCCAAAGGGGGAGAAAATAAAGGCCAAAGTGATAAATGGATCAGCTACCACTTGAGAGATTTTGAAAATAGTAGAATAGAGTTTTTGTTTTGTTAAACTCTTTTATTGTCTCTCTTGTCAAAAGTTGGCTTCGTGTGGGGAGAAATGTTGATTATGGGAAATAGGGGGAGTTTTTGAAATCTTTGATCAATCTCTTTTGGAATGACTCTCTTTATGCCTCAATATGTGTGTTTGACATAGAGATAGAGATTTGAGTTTGATTTGCAAAAACAAACCAAGTGGTGGCAAAAGATGATCCATATATGCCAAAATTGAATCAAAATCAATTTGAGTTTTATTTGAAGTGATTTTGCACTTGTTCTAGTTGCTTTATGTTGTGTTGGCATAAATCACCAAAAAGGGGGAGATTGAAAGGGAAATGTGCCCTTGGGCCATTTCTAAGTATTTTGGTGATTGAGTGTCAACACAAGTGCTTAAATGTGAATCAATGCCCATGGATGAACAAAGTGAAAATCTAGAGCAAAGGTATGTTTCTAAGTCTTAGTACATTGGTTGTGTGTACTAATATATTTGTCTAAGTGTTAGAAACAGAAAGAAGAAGAGAAGACTTGGCTGTGTACAGCCAAGAGGCTGTTTCGGTCTGGGGCACCGGACTGTCCGGTGGTGCACCGGACAGTGTCCGGTGGTGCACCGGACAGTGTCCGGTGCGCCAGGCTGCCCCGGCCGAAGAGGCCGCTCTCGGGAATTCGCCGACGGCGTACGACTAAAATTCACCGGACTATCCGGTGTGCACCGGACTGTCCGGTGAGCCAACGGTCGGCCGGGCCAACGGTCGGCCGCGCGATCTGCGCGGGACACGTGGCCGAGCCAACGGTCGGGAAGGGGCACCGGACTGTCCGGTGTGCACCGGACATGTCCGGTGCGCCAACGGCTCCCGCATCTGCAACGGTCGACTGCGCTGTTTAAGGAAGGAAATCGGGCACCGGACAGTGTCCGGTGTGCACCGGACTGTCCGGTGCACCCGACGACAGAAGGCAAGTTTGGCCTTCTGGAATTGCTCTCAACGGCTCCTAGCTGCCTTGGGGCTATAAAAGGGACCCCTAGGCGCATGGAGGAGGAAACCAAGCAACCTTAGAGCATTCTTGATCATCCACACTCAGTCTTTGCGCATTCGTTTGTCATTCTAAGTGATTCGGGCTCCGTTCTAGTGAGAACTTTGGGATAGTCTTTTGAGCTCGATTCTTGGCCGTGTGTGTGCGCATTTTGCTGTGGATTTGTGTGTGTTGCTTCCCTCCCTTACTCCGTATTTCTTTGTGAATCTCAAGTGTAAGGGCGAGAGACTCCAAGTTGTGGAGATTCCTCGCAAACGGGAAATTGAAAGGAAAAGCATAACACTGTGGTATTCAAGTTGATCATTGGATCACTTGAGAGGAGTTGAGTGCAACTCTCGTCCGTTGGGACGCCACAACGTGGAGTAGGAAAGTTTTGTACTTGGCCGAACCACGGGATAAATCACTGTGTCTTCTCTGTGTTGAACTCCGTGTGATTATCCTATTGTGCAAGATCTTCTCTCTAGCCACTTGGCATTAACTGTGCTAACACTTAATCAAAGTTTTGTGGCTTAAGTTTTGAAGTTTACAGGATCACCTATTCACCCCCCCCCTCTAGGTGCTCTCAGGTGCACCGGACTGTCCGGTGCGCCAGGCGACAGAAGGCAAGAATTGCCTTCTTGAAATGCTCTCAACGGCTCCTAGCTGCCTTGGGGCTATAAAAGGGACCCCTAGGCGCATGGAGGAGTACACCAAGCATTCCTTGAGCATTGTTGATCACACACACTTCTTTCTTGCGCACTTGTTCGACATTCTTAGTGATTTGAGCTCCGTTCTAGTGAGAACCTCGAGATATTGTCTTGAGCTCAAGTCTTGGTCTTGTGTGTGCGTATTCGCTGTGGATTTGAGTGTGTTGCTTCCCTCCCTTACTCTTGTGCTTCATATTGATTCTTATTGTAAGGGCGAGAGACTCCAAGTTGTGGAGATTCCTCGCAAACGGGAAAAGAGCAAAGTAAAGAAGAACACCATGGTATTCAAGTTGATCTTTGGATCACTTGAGAGGAGTTGAGTGCAACTCTCGTCCATTGGGACGCCACAACGTGGAGTAGGCAAGTTTTGTACTTGGCCGAACCACGGGATAAATCCTCGTGTCTCTTGTGCTTGTCCTTATTGTGTCTATTGTGCTTCACAAGAGTTTTCCTCTCTACTCACTTGATTTCATTATACTAACTCTTAATCAAGTTTGTGGTGTTAAGTTTAAGTTTTACAGGATCACCTATTCACCCCCCCTTCTAGGTGCTCTCACAGAGTCTCAGCAACCCAGCTTTCCCTCGCTATTTGTTTCGCGTCCCTGCTCCCATCCCATGTTGGAAAATTAACAGGTTTAAGATTAATTTGATAATGCAGCATAAAAAAATCCAGATCTACCGTCATTGCAACAAACTGAAACTGCAGATTTACTCACAGTGATTTCCACAAGTTTTGTAGAGGATCGAGCGGACGTGTGCGAAGCACTTCCTAGAAACCTGATTCGCCGGCACCCGTGCAGGTCGTCGAAACATCGGCGGTGGTTCAGAGACAAAGCTCCCCCTTGATCTGCTGCACGGCAGACGAAGCGACGACACAATAGTGAATCGACGACGTAGAGAATTGAGAAGAAGAGGACGAGTCGGTTGCTATTCGCATATGTCCTCCGACTGAAGGATGTCTGCCCTTTATAGACGGGCAGTCGCAACCCCTTGATTTGATCTGCTAAATTCTAGGAACTGCCCCCTGGAATATCTCTACGTGCAACCGCCTGGAGATCTCGCACGTAGTGTGCGTGCTCGTTACTCCTGGTTGACGTGGCAGTCTAGATGTGATATTTGATAACGAAATAAACAAAAGGAAAAAATTAAACTGCCGTTTAGAACACGTCACGACGTGATCAGGGTGACCGCTGTCCACGGTGAGGGGGACCTTCTCCGTCCCGTCACGTAGCTTGTACCGGTTGTGTAGCTTCCGGGACCGGAACCACCACACGTCCACGCGCATGGCCGCTCCAAGGCCGTTGTCCTGGACGTACGCCTTCCATCCGGCGATGAAGCAGTACCCGAAGTTAGACTCGAGGTACTTGCATGTGAGGTGGTAGCTCCTACCGTCGTGGTCGAATGCAGTGACGAGCAGCCCTACCCTGTCCCTGATGAGTCCCATCTCCGTCCGGGTGAGGACGCGGGTCACCTGCGACAGCGACTCGTGCTTCAATGAGAAGAGCAGGCGCGCCTGCTTTGGGTCCACATTGCTCGCCGTGAGCGACTTCCCGATCATGAATCACGTCGGCTTTGTTGCACCAAGTGGCTCGAGGCGCTCGTGCTGCACGTCGGTGATGCCGCCTGGGACCCGATTCTATAACATGTTGGCGCCACCGCTATTTTGTCTCTCTTCCTTCTTCTTCTTCTTGCTAGAAGTCGCCACATCGGGCCTCGCCTGTTCGCTTACGTCGTTGTCTTCCGTAGGTGGCGGGTCGAGAAGGGGCAGTAGGGGCAGGGCGACGAACTACCACGGACCGCTGGTGCCGTCGTCCTTGCTGCGCTTCTCCGACACTTCATGTAATTAATTTATCGTGACAAGTGTCATACATGCATGCGTGTTCAAGATCGATCTGAACACCTACCTGTCTGGCAACGACGAGGCCTCGCTCAGCATGCTTGTCGATGGTGGCGCGCACCTTGTTCGTGACATCCTCTTGGCACTTGCGCAGGGTCATGATCTGCTCCGGAGTGCCCTTGTTGCTGACGCAGTGACACATGTCGTTGTTGATGCCGGCAGTGAGCGTCGTGCACTTGTCGACAGGGTTGAAGTTGAACGGAAGGAAGTGCACCTCCATGCGTCGCTGCGTGGAGCAACGCCTTGCATCGTCGTCCCTTGCGCGTGCGCTTCGGCGGCTATCCACCATCAGCGAAGCGAAGCGTTGCGATCAATCTGCTATCTGGAGTTTGTGGCTTTCGAGGAAAGGGCACCACGGTTAAATTGCTGTGAAGATATAGGGAGGAAAAAGGTTGTTCGAGTTCGGTGGGATAGTGGCTACGTGTTTATCCAAAACATTCAAATCGGCGTTGCTGGCCTGGCCTGGCTTGCGACAGAGTCTCAACAACCCAGCTTTCCCTTGCTATCTGTTTCGCGTCCCCGCTCCCATCACATGTTGGAAAATTAACAGGTTTAATATTAATTTGATAATGCAACATAAAACGAAAAACCCAGATCTACAGTCATTGCAACAAACTGAAACTGCAGATTTACTCACAGTGATTTCCACGAGTTTTGTAGAGGAACTCGAGCGGACGTGCGTGAAGCACTTCCCAGAAACCTGACTCGTCGGCACCCGTGTAGGTCGTCGAAACGTCGACGGTGGTTCGGAGACACCGCTCTCCCTTGATCTGCTACACGGCAAACGAAGGGACGACATGGCAGTGAAGCGACGACGCAGAGAATTGAGAAGAGGACGATTCGGTTGCTATTCGCATATGTCCTCCGTCTGACAGACGTCTGCCCTTTATAAACGGGTCGTCGCAACCCCTTGATTTGACCTGCTAAATTCTAGGAACCACCCCCTGGAATATCTCTACGTGCAATCGCCTGGAGATCTCGCACGTAGCGTGCGTGCTCGTTACTCCTGGTTGACATGGCAGTCTAGGTGTGATATTTGATAACCAGATAAACAAAAGGCAAAAATTAAACTACCGTTTAGAACACGTCTCGACACGATCGGGGTGACCGCTGTCCATGGTGAGGGGGACTTTCTCCGTCCCGTCGCGCAGCTCGTATCGGTCGTGTAGCTTCAGGGACCGGAAACACCATAGGTCCACGCGCATGGACGCTCCAAGGCTGTTGTCCTGGATGTACGCCTTCCATCCGGCAACGAAACGGTACCCGAAGTTAGACTCAAGGTACTTGCACGTAGGGTGGTAGCTCCTGCCGTCGCGGTCGAACACGGTGACGAGTCCCATCTCCGTCTGGGTGAGGACGCGGGTCACCTGCGACAGCGACTCGAGCTTCAACGAGAAGAGCAGGCACGCCTGCTTTGGGTCCACGTCGCTCGCCATGAGCGACTTCCCGATCATGAATCGCGGCGGCTTTTTAGCACCAAGTGCCTCGAGGCGCTCGTGCTGCACGTCGGTGATGCTGCTAGGGACCCGATTTCGTGACCTGTTAGCGCCACTGCTATTTCGTCTCTCTTCCTTCTTCTTCTTCTTGCTAGAAGTCGCCACGTCGGGCCTTGCCCGTGCGCTTCCGCCGTTGTCCTCCGTAGGCGCCGGGTCGAGAAGGGGCAACAGGGGCAGGGCGACGAACTGCGACGGTCCGCCGGTGTCGTCGTCCTTGTTGCGCTTCTTCGGTACTTCCTGTAATTAATGTACCACGACAAGTGTCAGCATGCGTGCATTTTTAAGATCAATCTGAACACCTACCTGTCTGGTGACGGTGAGGCCTCGCTCAGCATGCTTGTCGATGGTGGCCTGCACCTTGTTTGTGACATCCTCTTGGCACTTGCGCAGGGTCATGATCTACTCCGGAGCACCCTTGTTGCTCACACGGTGACACCTGCCGTCGTCGATGCAGGCGGTGAGCGTCGTGCACTTGTCGTCGGGGTTGAAGTTGAACGGAAGGAATTGCACCTCCTGCGTCGCTGCGTGGAGCCTTGCGCCGTCGTCCCTTGCGCGTGCGCTTCGGCGGCTATCCACCATCAGCGAAGCGAAGCGATGCGATCAATCTGCTATCTGGAGTTTGTGGTTTTCGAAGAAAGGGCACCACGGTTAAATTGGTGTGAAGATATAGGGAGGAAAAAGGTTGTTCGAGTTTGGCGGGATAGTGGCTACATGTTTATGAAAGTCGCCTAGAGGGGGGTGAATAGGTGAAAGGGAATTAGGCTTACACCTAGTTCCTAAATAATTTTGGTGGTTGAATTGCCCAACACAAATAATTGGACTAACTAGTTTGCCCAAGTGTGTAGATTATACAGGTGTAAAAGGTTCACCCTCAGCCAATAAAAAGACCAAGTTTTGGATTCAATAAAGGAGCAAAGGGGCAACCGAAGGCACCCCTGGTCTGGCGCACCGGACTGTCCGGTGTGCCACCGGACAGTGAACAGTACCTGTCCGGTGCACCAGGGGACTCAGACTCAAACTCGCCACCTTCGGGAATTTCCAGGGCGACTCGGCTATAATTCACCGGACTGTCCGGTGTACACCGGACAGTGTCCGGTGCGCCAAGGGAGGTCGGCTTCAGGAACTCGCCAGCTTCGGGAAACGCCAACGGCTAGTCCGCTAAAATTCACCGGACTGTCCGGTGTGCACCGGACTGTCCGGTGCGACTCCAGTGCAACGGCTATCTCCGCGCCAACGGCTCTCTGCCGCGCATTTAATGCGCGCTCTGCGCGCGTAGGAGTCAGAAACGCCCATGCTGGCACACCGGACAGCAAACAGTACCTGTCCGGTGTGCACCGGACACCCAGGCGGGCCCACAAGTCAGAAGCTCCAACGGTCAGAATCCAACGGCAGTGATGACGTGGCAGGGGGCACCGGACTGTCCGGTGTGCACCGGACTGTCCGGTGCGCCATCGAGCAGACAACCCAGCCAACGGCCACTTTTGGTGGTTGGGGCTATAAATACCCCAACCACCCCACCATTCATTGCATCCAAGTTTTCCACTTCTCAACTACTACAAGAGCTCTAGCATTCAATTCTAGACACACCAAAGAGATCAAATCCTCTCCAATTCCACACAAAGCCCTAGCGACTAGTGAGAGTGATTTGCCGTGTTCATTTGAGCTCTTGCGCTTGGATTGCTTCTTTTCTTTCTCACTTGTTCTTGTGATCAAAACTCCATTGTAATCAAGGCAAGAGGCACCAATTGTGTGGTGGCCCTTGCGAGGAAGTTTTGTTCCCGGCTTTGATTTGAGAAGAGAAGCTCACTCGGTCCGAGGGACCGTTTGAGAGAGGGAAGGGTTGAAAGAGACCCGGTCTTTGTGGCCTCCTCAACGGGGAGTAGGTTTGAGAGAACCGAACCTCGGTAAAACAAATCCGTGTGTCACACTTCATTATTTGCTCGCGATTTGTTTTGCGCCCTCTCTCGTGGGCTCGTTTATATTTCTAACGCTAACCCGGCTTGTAGTTGTGTTTATATTTGTAAATTTCAGTTTCGCCCTATTCACCCCCCCTCTAGGCGACTATCAATTGGTATCAGAGCCCGGTGCTTCATTAGAGCCTAACCGCTCGAAGTGATGTCGGGAGATCACGCCAAGAAGGAGATGGAGACCGGCGAAAAGCCCACTACAAGCCACGGGAGCACTTCATCGGAAGAGTCCCACACCAAGAGGAAGGAGAAAAAGAAGGACTCCTCCAAACGGAAGGAGAAAAAGCCTTCCTCCTCTCACCACAAAGAGAAGAAGGAAAAATCTTCTTCTCACAAGCCGCATCGGAGAGGGGACAAGCACAAAAGGATGAGGAAGGTGGTCTACTACGAAACCGACACTTCATCAACATCGACCTCCGACTCCGATGCGCCCTCCGTCACTTCTAAGCGCCAAGAGCGCAAGAAGTATAGTAAGATCCCCCTACGCTACCCTCGCATTTCCAAACATACACCTTTACTTTCCGTCCCATTAGGCAAACCACCAACTTTTGATGGTGAAGATTACGCTAGGTGGAGCGATTTAATGCGATTTCATCTAACCTCGCTCCATAAAAGCATATGGGATGTTGTTGAGTTTGGCGCGCAGGTACCATCCGTAGGGGATGAAAACTATGATGAGGATGAAGTGGCCCAAATCGAGCACTTCAACTCTCAAGCTACAACAATACTCCTCGCCTCTCTAAGTAGAGAGGAGTATAACAAAGTATAAGGGTTGAAGAGCGCCAAGGAGATTTGGGATGTGCTCAAAACCGCGCACGAAGGAGACGAGCTCACCAAGATCACCAAACGGGAAACGATCGAGGGGGAGCTCGGTCGGTTCCGGCTTCGCAAAGGGGAGGAGCCACAACACATGTACAACTGGCTCAAGACCTTGGTGAATCAAGTGCGCAACCTCGGGAGCGTAAAATGGGATGACCACGAGATAGTTAAGGTTATTCTAAGATCTCTTATTTTCCTTAACCCTACTCAAGTTCAATTAATCCGTGGTAATCCTAGATATACTAAAATGACCCCCGAGGAAGTTATCGGGAATTTTGTGAGTTTTGAGTGCATGATCGAAGGCTCGAGGAAGATCAACGAGCTTGATGATGCCACCACATCCGAAGCTCAACCCGTTGCATTCAAGGCAACGGAGGAGAAGAAGGAGGAGGCTACACCAAGTCGACAACCAATAGACGCCTCCAAGCTCGACAATGAGGAAATGGCGCTCGTCATCAAGAGCTTCCGCCAAATCCTCAAGCAAAGGAGGGGGAAGGATTACAAGTCCCGCTCCAAGAAGGTTTGCTACAAGTGTGGTAAGCCTGGTCATTTTATTGCTAAATGTCCTATATCTAGTGACAGTGACCGAGGTGACGACAAGAAGGGGAGGCGAAAGGAGAAGAAGTACTACAAGAAGAAGGGCGGCGATGCCCATGTTTGTCGGGAATGGGATTCCGACGATAGCTCAAGCGACTCCTCCGACGACGAGGACGCCGCCAACATCGCCGTCACCAAGGGACTCCTCTTCCCCACGTCGGCCACAAGTGCCTCATGGCAAAGGACGGCAAAAAGAAGGTTAAATCTAAGTCCTCCACTAAATATGAATCCTCTAGTGATGACAATGCTAGTGATGAGGAAGATAATTTGCGTTCCCTTTTTGCCAACCTTAACATAGCTCAAAAGGAAAAATTAAATGAATTGGTTAGTGCTATTCATGAAAAGGATGACCTTTTGGATTCCCAAGAGGATTGTCTAATTAAAGAAAACAAAAAACATGTTAAGGTTAAAAAGGCTTATGCTCTAGAAGTAGAAAAATGTGAAAAATTATCTAGTGAGCTAAGCACTTGCCGTGAGATGATTGACAACCTTAGAAATGAAAATGCTAGTTTAAATGCTAAGGTTAATTCTCATGTTTGTAATGTTTCAATTCCCAATCCTAGAGATAATAATGATGATTTGCTTACTAGGATTGAAGAATTAAACATTTCTCTTGCTAGCCTTAGAATAGAGAATGAAAATTTGATTGCTAAGGCTAAAGATTTTGATGTTTGCAAAGTTACAATTGCCGATCTTAGAGATAAAAATGATATTCTTCATGCTAAGATTGTTGAACTTAATTCCTGCAAACCGTCTACATCTACTATTGAGCATGTGTCTATTTGTGATAGATGTAGAGATATTGATGTTAATGCTATTCATGATCACATGGCTTTAATTAAACAACAAAATGATCATATAGCAAAATTAGATGCTAAAATTGCCGAGCACAACTTAGAAAATGAGAAATTTAAATTTGCTCGTAGCATGCTTTATAATGGGAGACGCCCTGGCATTAAGGATGGCATTGGCTTCCAAAGGGGAGACAATGTCAAAATTAGTGCCCCTCCTAAAAGATTGTCAAATTTTGTTAAGGGCAAGGCTCCCATGCCTCAGGATAACGAGGGTTACATTTTATACCCTGCCGGTTATCCCGAGAGTAAAATTAGGAGAATTCATTCTAGGAAGTCTCACTCTGGCCCTAATCATGCTTTTATGTATAAGGGTGAGACATCTAGCTCTAGGCAACCAACCCGTGCCAAATTGCCTAGAAAGAAAATTCCTAATGCATCAAATGATCATGCCATTTCTTTTAAAACTTTTGATGCTTCTTATGTGCTTACTAACAAATCCGGCAAGGTCGTTGCCAAGTTTGTTGGGGGCAAACACAAGGGCTCCAAGACTTGTGTTTGGGTACCCAAAGTTCTTATTTCTAATGCCAAAGGACCCAAAACAGTTTGGGTACCTAAAGTCAAGAACTAAATTTGTTTTGTAGGTTTATGCATCCGGGGGCTCAAGTTGGATACTCGACAGCGGGTGCACAAACCACATGACCGGGGAGAAAAGGATGTTCTCCTCATATGAGAAAAACCAAAATCCCCAACGAGCTATCACATTCGGGGATGGAAATCAAGGATTGGTCAAAGGATTGGGTAAAATTGCTATATCTCCTGACCATTCTATTTCAAATGTTTTTCTTGTAGATTCTTTAGATTACAACTTGCTTTCTGTTTCCCAATTATGTCAAATGGGCTACAACTGTCTTTTTACTGATGTAGGTGTCACTGTCTTTAGAAGAAGTGATGATTCAATAGCATTTAAGGGTGTGTTAGAGGGTCAGCTATACTTAGTAGATTTTGATAGAGCTGAGCTCGACACATGCTTAATTGCTAAGACTAACATGGGTTGGCTCTGGCACCGCCGACTAGCCCATGTTGGGATGAAGAATCTTCATAAGCTTCTAAAGGGAGAGCACATTTTAGGATTAACAAATGTTCATTTTGAGAAAGACAGGATTTGTAGCGCATGTCAGGCGGGGAAGCAAGTTGGAGTCCATCATCCACACAAGAACATCATGACGACCGACAGGCCGCTTGAGCTACTCCACATGGATCTTTTCGGCCCGATTGCTTACATAAGCATCGGCGGGAGTAAGTATTGTCTTGTAATAGTGGATGATTATTCTCGCTTCACTTGGGTATTCTTTTTACAGGAAAAATCTCAAACCCAAGAGACCTTAAAGGGATTCTTGAGACGGGCTCAAAATGAGTTCGGCTTAAGGATCAAGAAAATAAGAAGCGACAACGGGACGGAGTTCAAGAACTCACAAATTGAAGGCTTCCTTGAGGAGGAGGGCATCAAGCATGAGTTCTCCTCTCCCTACACGCCACAACAAAATGGTGTAGTGGAGAGAAAGAATCGAACTCTATTGGACATGGCAAGAACCATGCTTGATGAGTACAAGACACCGGACCGGTTTTGGGCCGAAGCAGTCAACACCGCCTGCTACGCCATCAACCGGTTATATCTTCACCGAATCCTCAAGAAGACATCATATGAACTCCTAACCGGTAAAAAGCCCAACATTTCATACTTTAGAGTTTTTGGTAGCAAATGCTTTATTCTTGTTAAAAGAGGTAGAAAATCTAAATTTGCTCCTAAAACTGTAGAAGGTTTTTTACTTGGTTATGACTCAAACACAAGGGCATATAGGGTCTTTAACAAGTCCACTGGACTAGTTGAAGTCTCATGTGACGTTGTGTTTGATGAAACTAACGGCTCTCAAGTAGAGCAAGTTGATCTTGATGAGATAGGTAATGAAGAGGCTCCATGCATTGCACTAAGGAACATGTCCATTGGGGATGTGTGTCCTAAGGAATCCGAAGAGCCTCCAAGTGCACAAGATCAACCGTCCTCCTCCACGCAAGCATCTCCACCAACTCAAAATGAGGATGAAGCTCAAGTTGATGAAGTAAAAGATCAAGCAAATGAGCCACCTCAAGATGACGGCAATGATCAAGGGGGAGATGCAAATGATCAAGACAAGGAGGATGAAGAGCAAAGGCCGCCACACCCAAGAGTCCACCAAGCAATCCAACGAGATCACCCCGTCGACACCATCCTCGGCGACATTCATAAGGGGGTAACCACTCGATCTCGTGTTGCACATTTTTGTGAACATTACTCTTTTGTTTCCTCTATTGAGCCACACAGGATAGAGGAAGCACTTCAAGATTCGGATTGGGTAGTGGCGATGCAAGAGGAGCTCAACAATTTCACGAGGAACGAGGTATGGCATTTAGTTCCACGTCCTAACCAAAATGTTGTAGGAACCAAATGGGTCTTCCGCAACAAGCAAGATGAGCATGGTGTGGTGACAAGGAACAAAGCACGACTTGTGGCCAAGGGATACTCCCAAGTCGAAGGTTTGGATTTCGGTGAAACCTATGCACCCGTAGCTAGGCTTGAGTCAATTCGCATATTATTGGCCTATGCTACTTACCATGGCTTTAAGCTTTATCAAATGGACGTGAAAAGTGCCTTCCTCAACGGACCAATCAAGGAAGAAGTCTATGTTGAGCAACCTCCCGGCTTTGAAGACAGTGAGTATCCTAACCATGTTTATAGGCTCTCTAAGGCGCTTTATGGGCTCAAGCAAGCCCCAAGAGCATGGTATGAATGTCTTAGAGATTTCCTTATTGCAAATGGCTTCAAAGTCGGAAAGGCCGATCCTACACTCTTTACTAAAACTCTGGAAAATGACTTGTTTGTATGCCAAATCTATGTCGATGATATTATATTTGGGTCTACTAACGAGTCTACATGTAAAGAATTTAGTAGGATCATGACACAGAAATTCGAGATGTCTATGATGGGGGAGTTGAAGTATTTCTTAGGATTTCAAGTGAAGCAACTCCAAGAAGGAACCTTCATTAGCCAAACGAAGTACACTCAAGACATTCTTGCTAAGTTTGGGATGAAGGATGCCAAACCCATCAAGACACCCATGGGAACTAATGGGCATCTCGACCTCGACACGGGAGGTAAGTCCGTAGATCAAAAGGTATACCAGTCGATGATTGGTTCATTGCTTTATTTATGTGCATCTCGACCGGACATTATGCTTTCCGTATGCATGTGTGCAAGATTCCAATCCGACCCTAAGGAATCCCACCTTACGGCCGTAAAACGAATCTTGAGATATTTGGCTTATACTCCTAAGTTTGGGCTTTGGTACCCTCGGGGATCCACATTTGATTTGATTGGTTATTCGGATGCCGATTGGGCGGGGTGCAAAATTAATAGAAAGAGCACATCGGGGACTTGCCAGTTCTTGGGAAGATCCTTGGTGTCTTGGGCTTCAAAGAAGCAAAATTCGGTCGCTCTTTCCACCGCCGAAGCCGAGTACATTGCCGCAGGTCATTGTTGCGCGCAATTGCTTTGGATGAGGCAAACCCTGCGGGACTATGGTTACAAATTAACCAAAGTCCCTTTGCTATGTGATAATGAGAGTGCAATCAAAATGGCCGACAATCCCGTCGAGCATAGCCGCACTAAGCACATAGCCATACGGTATCATTTTCTTAGGGATCACCAACAAAAGGGAGATATCGAGATTTCTTATATTAACACTAAAGATCAATTAGCCGATATCTTTACCAAGCCTCTTGATGAACAAACTTTTACCAAACTTAGGCATGAGCTCAATATTCTTGATTCTCACAACTTCTTTTGCTAGATTGCACACATAGCTCATTTATATACTTTTGATTATATCTCTTTTATATGCTATGACTAATGTGTGTTCAAGTTTATTTCAAACCAAGTCATAGGTGTATAGAAAGGGAATTGGAGTCTTCGGCGAAGACAAAAGGCTTCCACTCCGTAACTCATACTTCGTCATCACTCCAAGAAAAGGACCTTGTCTTTGGGGGAGAGAGTAAAAACCCCAAGCAAGAGGACCGGACTTCATCTTTGGTATAATCTTAACTCATTTATTTATGACCAAAAGGGAAGATAGCACTTCAAAGGCTCTAATGATTCCGTTTTTGGCGATTCATGCCAAAAAGGGGGAGAAAGTATGAGCCCAAAGCAAAAGGACCGCACCACCACCAATTTCAAAAACTTAGTGCTTTCCAAAAGTATTTATCAATTGGTATTCTATTGTGTTCAAAAAGGGGAGAAAGTAGTATTTCAAAAATGGTAGTAGTATTTCAAAAATGGTATATCAAAACCCTCTTGAACACTAAGAGGTGGATCTCTTTTAGGGGGAGTTTTGTTAAGTCAAAGGAAAAGCATTTGAAACAGGGGGAGAAAATTTCAAATCTTGAAAATGCTTTGCAAACTCTTATTCATTTACCTTTGACTATTTGCAAAAGATTTTTTGAAATGGATTTACAAAAGAATTTGCAAAAACAAAACATGTGGTGCAAACGTGGTCCAAAATACTAAATAAGAAAGAAACATTTCATGCATATCTTGTAAGTAGTTATATTGGCTCAATTCCAAGCAACCTTTACACTTACATTATGCAAACTAGTTCAATTATGCACATCTCTGTTTGCTTTGGTTTGTGTTGGCATCAATCACCAAAAAGGGGGAGATTGAAAGGGAATTAGGCTTACACCTAGTTCCTAAATAATTTTGGTGGTTGAATTGCCCAACACAAATAATTGGACTAACTAGTTTGCCCAAGTGTGTAGATTATACAGGTGTAAAAGGTTCACCCTCAGCCAATAAAAAGACCAAGTTTTGGATTCAATAAAGGAGCAAAGGGGCAACCGAAGGCACCCCTGGTCTGGCGCACCGGACTGTCCGGTGTGCCACCTGACAGTGAACAGTACCTGTCCGGTGCACCAGGGGACTCAGACTCAAACTCGCCACCTTCGGGAATTTCCAGGGCGACTCGGCTATAATTCACCGGACTGTCCGGTGTACACCGGACAGTGTCCGGTGCGCCAAGGGAGGTCGGCTTCAGGAACTCGCCAGCTTCGGGAAACGCCAACGGCTAGTCCGCTAAAATTCACCGGACTGTCTGGTGTGCACCGGACTGTCCGGTGCGACTCCAGTGCAACGGCTATCTCCGCGCCAACGGCTCTCTGCCGCGCATTTAATGCGCGCTCTGCGCGCGCAGGAGTCAGAAATGCCCATGCTGGCACACCGGACAGCAAACAGTACCTGTCCGGTGTGCACCGGACACCCAGGCGGGCCCACAAGTCAGAAGCTCCAACGGTCAGAATCCAACGGCAGTGATGACGTGGCAGGGGGCACCGGACTGTCCGGTGTGCACCGGACTGTCCGGTGCGCCATCGAGCAGACAGCCCAGCCAACGACCACTTTTGGTGGTTGGGGCTATAAATACCCCAACCACCCCACCATTCATTGCATCCAAGTTTTCCACTTCTCAACTACTACAAGAGCTCTAGCATTCAATTCTAGACACACCAAAGAGATCAAATCCTCTCCAATTCCACACAAAGCCCTAGCGACTAGTGAGAGTGATTTGCCGTGTTCATTTGAGCTCTTGCGCTTGGATTGCTTCTTTTCTTTCTCACTTGTTCTTGTGATCAAAACTCCATTGTAATCAAGGCAAGAGGCACCAATTGTGTGGTGGCCCTTGCGGGGAAGTTTTGTTCCCGGCTTTGATTTGAGAAGAGAAGCTCACTCGGTCCGAGGGACCGTTTGAGAGAGGGAAGGGTTGAAAGAGACCCGGTCTTTGTGGCCTCCTCAACGGGGAGTAGGTTTGAGAGAACCGAACCTCGGTAAAACAAATCCGTGTGTCACACTTCATTATTTGCTCGCGATTTGTTTTGCGCCCTCTCTCGTGGACTCGTTTATATTTCTAACGCTAACCCGGCTTGTAGTTGTGTTTATATTTGTAAATTTCAGTTTCGCCCTATTCACCCCCCCTCTAGGCGACTATCAATAGGCAAATCTGAAATTTATAAAGTTTAAGCACAACTACAAGCCGGGGTTAGCGTTAGAAATATAATCGAGTCCGAAAGAGAGGGCGAAAAACAAATCACAAGCAAATAGCGAGAGTGACACGATGATTTGTTTTACCGAGGTTCGGTTCTTGCAAACCTACTCCCCGTTGAGGTGGTCACAAAGACCGGGTCTCTTTCAACCCTTTCCCTCTCTCAAACGGTCACTTAGACCGAGTGAGCTTTTCTCCTCAATCAATTAGGACACTTAGTCCCCACAAGGACCACCACACAATTGGTGTCTCTTGCTTTGATTACAAAGATCTTAGGAATAAAAAATGGGGAAGAATAAAAGCAATCCAAGCGCAAGAGCTCCAAAGAACACGACAAAACTCTCTCTTCTAGTCACTATTGCTTTGTGTGGAATTAGGACTTGGAGAGATTTTGATTCACTCTAATTGTGTCTTGTATTGAATGCACTAGCTCTTGTATTGAATGTGTTGGCTGAAAACTTGGATGCCTTGAAGTGTGGTGGTTTGGGGGTATTTATAGCCCCAACCATCAAAGTGGCCGTTGGGGAAGGCTGCTGTCGAAGGGCGCACCGGACAGTTCAGTGCGCCACCGGACACTGTCCAGTGCGCCAGCCACATCACCCAACCGTTAGGGTTCGACCATTGGAGCTCTGACAAGTGGGGCCACCGGACAGTCCGGTGGTGCACCGGACATGTCCTGTTCACTGTCCGGTGCGCCTTCTGGTGCTGCTCTGACTTCTGCGCGCGCCGTCCGCGCACTGTTCACTTTTGCAGACGACCGTTGGCGCTTTTATCCGTTGCTCCGCATGGCACACCGGACAGTCTGGTGCTACACCGGACAGTTCGGTGAATTATAGCGAAGTGGCTCCCCAAATTCCCGAAGCTAGCGAGTTGGAGTTGATCCACCCTGGTGCACCAGACACTGTCCGGTGGCACACCGGACAGTCCGGTGCGCCAGACCAGGGCAACCTTTGGTTTTCTTTTGCTCCTTTATTTTGAACCCAAACTTGGACTTTTTATTGGTTTGTGTTGAACCTTTGGCACCTGTAGAACTTATAATCTAGAGCAAACTAGTTAGTCCAATTATTTGTGTTGGGCAATTCAACCACCAAAATTACTTAGGAAAGGTTTGACCCTATTTCCCTTTCAATCTCCCCTTTTTGGTGATTGATGCCAACACAAACCAAAGCAAATATACAAGTGCAGAATTGAACTAGTTTGCATAAGGTAAGTGCAAAGGTTACATGGAATTAAACCAATTTACATTTTCATAAGATATGCATGGATTTCTTTCTTCATTTTAACATTTTGGACCACGCTTGCACCACTAGTTTTGTTTTTGCAAATTCTTTGTAAAATTCTTTTCAAAAACATTTTGCAAATAGTCAAAGGTATATGAATAAGATTGAAAGAAGCATTTTCAAGATTTGAACTTTTCTCCCCCTGTTTCAAATGCTTTTCCTTTGACTAAACAAAACTCCCCCTCAATGACTCCTCTTAGTGTTCAAGAGGGTTTTATATTTCAATTTTGAAAGAGGTCATGCCAATTTGAAATTGTATCAAAAATAAGATACCAATTGAAAAACTTCTTTAATACACATTTGAAAGACTACATTTACATTTTTGAAATTGGTGGTGGTGCGGTCCTTTTGCTTTGGGCTAATACTTTCTCCCCCTTTGGCATGAATCGCCAAAAACGGATACTTGTGAGTGAAATATGAGCCCTTCTCAAACTCTTTCTCGCTTTGGCAAATAATGTATGAGTGAAGGATTATACCAAAGTGAAGAGCGATGCAGAGTGTCGGTGAAGGATAAATATTATGATGGAGTGGAAGCCTTGTCTTCGTCGAGGACTCCATTTCCCTTTCAATCTATGACTTGTCATGAAATACACTTGAAAACACATGAGTCATAGCACATGAAAGAGATATAATCAAAGATATAAATGAGCTATGTGTGCAAAATATCAATCAAAATTACTAGAATCAAGAATGTTTAGCTCATGCCTAAGTTTGGTAAAAGTTTTCTCATCTAGTGGTTTGGTAAAGATATCGGCTAATTGTTCTTTGGTGCTAACATAAGCAATCTCGATATCCCCCCTTTGTTGGTGATCCCTCAAAAAGTGATACCGAATGGCTATGTGCTTAGTGCAGCTATGCTCAACGGGATTATCCGCCATGCGGATTGCACTCTCATTATCACATAGGAAAGGAACTTTGGTTAATTTGTAACCATAGTCCCTAAGGGTTTGCCTCATCCAAAGCAATTATGCGCAACAATGGCCTGCGGCAATGTACTCGGCTTCGGCGGTAGAAAGAGCTACTGAATTTTGCTTCTTTGAAGCCCAAGACACCAGGGATCTTCCCAAGAACTGACAAGTCCCTAATGTGCTCTTCCTATCAATCTTACACCCTGCCCAATCAACATATGAATATCCTATTAAATCAAAAGTGGATCCCTTGGGGTACCAAAGACCAAACTTAGGTGTATGAACTAAATATCTCAAGATTCGTTTTACGGCCCTAAGGTGAACTTCCTTAGGATCGGCTTGGAATCTTTCACACATGCATACAGAAAGCATAATATCCAGTTGAGATGCACATAAATAGAGTAAAGATCCTATCATCGACCGGTATACCTTTTGATCCACGGATTTACCTCCCGTGTCGAGGTCGAGATGCCCATTAGTTCCCATGGGTGTCTTGATGGGCTTGGCATCCTTCATTCCAAACTTGGTGAGTATATCTTGAATGTACTTAGTTTGGCTGATGAAGGTACCCTCTTGGAGTTGCTTCACTTGAAAACCTAAGAAATACTTCAACTCCCCCATCATAGACATCTCGAATTTTTGAATCATAATCCTACTAAACTCTTCACAAGTAGATTTGTTAGTAGACCCAAATATAATATCATCAACATAAATTTGGCATACAAACAAATCATTTGCAATAGTTTTGGTAAAGAGAGTAGGATCGGCTTTTCCGACTTTGAAGCCATTAGCAATAAGAAAATCTCTTAGGCAATCATACCATGCTCTTGGGGCTTGCTTGAGCCCATAAAGCGCCTTAGAGAGTTTATACACATGGTTAGGGTACTCACTATCTTCAAAGCCGGGAGGTTGCTCAACATAGACCTCCTCCTTGATTGGTCCATTGAGGAAGGCATTTTTCATGTCCATTTGATAGAGCTTAAAGCCATGGTAAGTAGCATAGGCAAGTAATATACGAATTGACTCAAGCCTAGCTACGGGTGCATAGGTTTCACCAAAATCCAAACCTTCGACTTGTGAATAACCCTTGGCTACAAGTCGGGCTTTGTTCCTTTGTCACCACACCATGCTCATCTTGCTTATTGCGGAAGACCCACTTGGTTCCTACAACATTTTGGTTAGGACGTGGAACAAGATGTCATACCTCATTCCTCGTGAAGTTGTTGAGTTCCTCTTGCATTGCCAACACCCAATCCGAATCTCTTAATGCATCTTCCACCCTGTATGGCTCAATGGAAGACACAAAAGAGTAACGTTCACAAAAATGAGCGACACGAGATCGAGTGGTTACCCCCTTATGAATATCGCCTAGAATGGAGTTCACGGGGTGATCTCTTGGTATCGCTTGGTGGACTCTTGGGTGAGGCGGTCTTGGATCCTCATCATCTTCCTTGTCTTAATTATTGGCATCTCCCCCTTGATCATTGTCCTCCTCTTGAGGTGGCTCTTCTTGATCTTCATTTTCATCATCTTGAGCTTGATCCTCATCTTGGGTTGGTGGATATGCTTGATTTGAAGATGATGGTTGATCTTGTGCATGTGTAGGCTCTTCGGATTCCTTAGGACACACATCCCAATGGACATGTTCCTTAGTGCGACGCACAGAGCCTCTTCATCAACTAGCTCATCAAGATCAACTTGCTCTACTTGAGAGCCGTTAGTCTCATCAAACACAATGTCACAAGAAACTTCAACTAGTCCAGTGGACTTGTTAAAGACTCTATATGCCCTTGTGTTTGAATCATAACCAAGTAAAAAGCCTTCTACAGCCTTAGGAGCAAATTTAGATTTTCTACCTCTTTTAACAAGAATAAAGCATTTTCTACCAAAGACTCTAAAATATGAAACATTGGGCTTTTTACCGGTGAGGAGTTCATACGATGTCTTCTTGAGGATTCGGTGAAGGTAGAGACGGTTGATGGCGTAGAAAGCGATGTTGATTGCTTCCGCCCAAAACCGGTCCGAAGTCTTGTACTCATCAAGCATGGTCCTTGCCATGTCAAGTAGAGTTCTATTCTTCCTCTCCACTACACCATTTTGTTGTGGTGTGTAGGGAGAAGAGAACTCATGCTTTATGCCCTCATCCTCAAGGAAGCCTTCTATTTGTGAGTTCTTGAACTCCGTCCCATTGTCGCTTCTAATCTTTTTGATCCTTAAGCCGAACTCATTTTGAGCCCGTCTCAAGAATCCCTTTAAGGTCTCTTGGGTTTGAGATTTTTACTGCAAAAAGAACACCCAAGTGAAGCGAGAATAATCATCCACAATAACTAGACAGTAATTACTCCCGCCGATGCTTATGTAAGCAATCAGGCCGAATAGATCCATGTGGAGTAGCTCAAGTGGCCTATCGGTCGTCATGATGTTCTTGTGTGGATGATGAACACCAACTTGCTTCCCTGCTTGACATGCGCTACAAATCATGTCTTTCTCAAAATGAACATTTGTTAGTCCCAAAATGTGCTCTCCCTTTAGAAGCTTATGAAGATTCTTCATCCCAACGTAGGCTAGTCGGCGATGCCAGAGCCAACCCATGTTAGTCTTAGCAATTAAGCAAGAGTCGAGTTCATCTCTATTAAAATCAACCAAGTATAGCTGACCCTCTAACACTCCCTTAAATGCTACTGAATCATCACTTCTTCTAAAGACAGTAACACCTATATCCGTAAAAAGACAATTGTAGCCCATTTTACATAATTGAGAAACTGAAAGCAAGTTATAGTCTAAAGAATCTACAAGAAAAACATTGGAAATAGAATGGTCAGGAGATATAACAATTTTACCAAGTCCTTTGACCAAACCTTGATTTCCATCCCCGAATGTGATAGCTCTTTAGGGATCATGGTTTTTCTCATAGGAGGAGAACATCCTTTTCTCCCCAGTCATGTGGTTTGTGCACCCGCTATCAATGATCCAACTTGAGCCCCCAGATGCATAAACCTACAAAACAAGTTTAGGCCTTGTTCTTAGGTACCCAAATGGTTTTTGGTCCTTTGACATTAGAAACAAGCACCTTGGGTACCCAAACACAAGTCTTTGACCCCTTGTGTTTGCCCCCAACATATTTGGCAACTACTTTGCCTGATTTGTTAGTTAAAACATATGATGCATCAAAAGTCTTAAATGAAACATTGGGTTCATTTGATGCAATAGGAGATTTCTTTTTAGGCAATTTAACATGAGTAGATTGCCTAGAACTAGATGCCTCACTCTTATACACAAAAGCATGATGAGAGCCAGAGTGAGACTTCCTAGAATGAATTCTCCTAATTTTGTGCTCGGGATAACCAGCAGGATATAAAATGTAACCCTCGTCATCCTAGACCATGGGAGCCTTACCCTTAACAAAATTAGACAATTTCTTAGGGGCATTAAGCTTGACATTGTCTCCCTTTTGGAAGCCAATGCCATCCTTAATGCCAGGGCGTCTCCCACTATAGAGCATGCTTCTAGCAAATTTAAATTTTCATTTTCTAAGTCATGCTCATTAATCTTAGCACTAAGTTGAGCTATGTGATCATTTTGTTGTTTAATTAAAGCTAGGTGATCATGAATAGCATCAACATTAATATCTCTACATCTAGTACAAATAGTAACATGCTCAATGGTAGATGTAGAGGGTTTGCAAACATTTAATTCATCAATCTTAGCATGTAAAATAGCATTCTCATCTCTAAGATTGGAAATAGAAATATTGCTAACATTTAAATCTTTAGCCTTAGCAATTAATTTTTCATTCTCAATTTTAAGGCTAGAGAGAGATGCATTCAATTTGTCAATCTTAGTAATCAAACTATCATTATCATTTCTAAGACTAACAATTGAATCATCACAAATATCTAACTTCTCAACCTTAGCAATTAATTTTGCATTTTGATTTCTAAGGTTTGAGATAACATCATGACAAGTGCTTAGCTCATTAGTCAATTTTTCACACTTTTCTACTTCCTGAGCATAAGCATTTTTAACCTTAACATGCTTCTTGTTTTCTTTAATAAGGAAGTCCTCTTGGCTATCCAAGAGTTCATCTTTCTCATGAATAACACCTATCAATTCATTTAATTTTTCCTTTTGTTGCATGTTTAGGTTGGCAAACAGGGCAAGCAAATTATCTTCCTCATCACTAGAGTTTTCCTCATCACTAGATGTTGCATATTTAGTGGAGGCTTTAGATTTTACCTTCTTTTTGCCGTCCCTTGCCATGAGGCACTTGTGGCCGACGTTGCGGAAGAGAAGACCCTTGTTGACAGTGATGTTGGCGGCGTCCTCATCGGAGGAGGAGTCGGTGGAGCTCTCATCGGAGTCCCACTCCCGACAAACATGAGCATCGCCGCCCTTCTTCTTGTAATACTTCTTCTTCTCCTTCCTTCTTCCCTTCTTGTCGTCACCCCTTTCACTATCACTTGATAATGGACATTTAGCAATGAACTGACCAGACTTACCACACTTGTAGCAAACTTTCTTGGAGCGGGGCTTGTAGTCATTCCCCCTCCTTTGCTTGAGGATTTGGCGGAAGCTCTTGATGATGAGCGTCATTTCCTCGTTGTCGAGCTTGGAGGCTTCGATGGGGAGTCTACTTGATGTAGACTCTTCTTTCTTATCCTCCGTCGCTTTGAAGGCGATGGGTTGCATCTTGGGTGTAGAGGTGGCGCCTCGCTCGATGATTTGTTTGGAGCCTTTGATCATCAACTCAAAGCTCACAAACTTTCCTATCACTTCCTCGGGAGACATTAGCTTATATCTAGAATCACCACGAATTAATTGAACTTGTGTAGGGTTAAGAAAAACGAGTGATATTAGAATAACCTTGACCATTTCATGGTCATCCCATTTGGTGCTCCTGAGGTTGCGCACTTGGTTCACCAAGGTCTTGAGCTGGTTGTACATGGCTTGTGGCTCCTCTCCTTGGTTGAGCATGAACCGACCGAGCTTCCCCTCGATCGTTTCCCGCTTGGTGATCTTGGTCACCTCGTCTCCTTCGTGCGCGGTTTTGAGTATGTCCCAAATCTCTTTGGCACTCTTCAACCCTTGCACCTTATTATACTCCTCTCGACTTAGAGAGGTGAGGAGTATAGTAGTGGCTTGGGAGTTGAAGTGCCAGATTTGGGCTACCTCGTCCGAGTCATAGCCTTCATCCCCCACGGATGGTTCCTGCGCTCCAAATTCAACAATGTCCCAAATGCTAGCATGGAGTGAGGTTAGATGGTGCCTCATTTTATCACTCCACATACAATAATATTCACCGTTAAAAATCGGTGGTTTGCCTAGTGGGACGAAAAGTAAAGGAGTGCGTTTGGAAATGCGAGGATAGCGTAAGGGGATCTTACTAAACTTCTTGCGCTCATGGCGCTTAGAAGTGACGGACGGCGTGTCGGAGCCGGAGGTGGAAGGCAACGAAGAGTCAGGCTCGTAGTAGACCACCTTCTTCATTTTCTTCTTCTTGTCGCCACTCTGGTGCGACTTGACGCGAGGAGGTGATTCCTCCCTCTTCTTGTTGCCGAACTCCCCCGATGGAGCTTTCCCGTGGCTTGAGGCGGGCTTCTCGCCGGTCACCATCTCCTTCTTGGCGTGAGCTCCCGACATCACATCGAGCGATTAGGCTCTAATGAAGTACCGGGCTCGGATACCAATTGAAAGTCGCCTAGACGGGGGGTGAATAGGCAAATCTGAAATTTATAAAGTTTAAGCACAACTACAAGCCGGGGTTAGCGTTAGAAATATAATTGAGTCCGAAAGAGAGGGCGAAAAACAAATCACAAGAAAATAGCGAGACTGACACGATGATTTGTTTTACCGAGGTTCGGTTCTTGCAAACCTACTCCCCGTTGAGGTGGTCACAAAGACCGGGTCTCTTTCAACCCTTTTCCTCTCTCAAACGGTCACTTAGACCGAGTGAGCTTTTCTCCTCAATCAATTAGGACACTTAGGGGGTGTTTGGTTACACCCCGCTAAAATTTAGCCCCTGTCCCATCGAATGTTTGAACCTCCGTTCCGGGTATTAAATGTAGTCGGATTATAAAACTAATTTGTCAGCCGAAGATTAAAAGACGAGACGAATCTAGTCCAGTTGGTTGGGTCTATATTTCATACTCCTATTTAAAAGTCAAACGCTTGATGTGACCCGGGCTAAACTTTAGCAGGAGCAACCAAACACCCCCTTAGTCCCCACAAGGACCACCACACAATTGGTGTCTCTTGCTTTGATTACAAAGATCTTAGGAACAAGAAATGGGGAAGAAGAAAAGTGATTCAAGCGCAAGAGCTCCAAAGAACACGACAAAACTCTCTCTTCTAGTCACTATTGCTTTGAGTGGAATTAGGACTTGGAGAGATTTTGATTCACTCTAATTGTGTCTTGTATTGAATGCACTAGCTCTTGTATTGAATGTGTTGGCTGAAAACTTGGATGCCTTGAAGTGTGGTGGTTGGGGGGTATTTATAGCCCCAACCACCAAAGTGGTCGTTGGGGAAGGCTGCTGTAGAAGGGCGCATTGGACAGTCCGGTGCGCCTCCGGACACTGTCCGGTGCGCCAGCCACGTCACTCAACCGTTGGGGTTCGACCGTTGGAGCTCTGACAAGTGGGGCCACCGGACAGGTCCTGTTCACTGTCCGGTGCGCCTTCTGGCGCTGCTCTGACTTTTGCGCGCGCTATCCGCGCACTGTTCACTTTTGCAGACGACCGTTGGCGCTGTTAGCCGTTGCTCCGCATGGCACACCGGACAGTCCGGTGCTACACCGGATAGTCCGGTGATTTATAGCGGAGTGGCTCCCCAAATTCCCGAAGCTAGCGAGTTGGAGTTGATCCACCCTGGTGCACCGGACACTGTCCGATAGTGCACCGGACACTGTCCGGTGGCACACTAGACAGTCCGGTGCGCCAGACCAGGGCAGCCTTCGGTTTTCTTGTGCTCCTTTCTTTTGAACCCAAACTTGGACTTTTTATTGGTTTGTGTTGAACCTTTGGCACCTGTAGAACTTATAATCTAGAGCAAACTAGTTAGTCCAATTATTTGTGTTGGGCAATTCAACCACCAAAATTACTTAGGAAAAGGTTTGACCCTGTTTCCCTTTCAGTTTATCCAAAACATTCAAATCGGCGTTGCTGGCATGGCCTGGCCTGCGACAGAGTCTCAACAACCTAGCTTTCCCTTGCTATCTGTTTCGCGTCCCCGCTCCCATCCCATGTTGGAAAATTAACAGGTTTAAGATTAATTTGATAATGCAGCATAAAACGAAAAACCAAGATCTACCGTCATTGCAACAAACTAAAACTACAGATTTACTTACCGTGATTTCCACGAGTTTTGTAGAGGAACTCGAGCGGACATGCGTGAAGCACTTCCCAGAAACCCGATTCGCCGACACCCGTGCAAGTCGTCGAAATGCCGGCGGTGGTTCGGAGACACCGCTCTCCCTTGATCTGCTGCACGGTAGACGAAGGGACGATAGGGCAGTGAAGCGACGACACAGAGATTGAGAAGAAGAGGACGAGTCTGTTGCTATTCGCATATGTCCTCCGACTGAAGGACGTCTGCCCTTTATAGACGGGCCGCCGCAACCCCTTGATTTGATCTGCTAAATTCCAGGAACCGCCCCCTGAAATATCTCTACGTGCAACTGCCTGGAGATATCGCACGTAGCATGCGTGCCCGTTACTCCTGGTTGACGTGGCAGTCTAGGTGTGATATTTGATAACCAAATAAACAAAAGGCCAAAATTAAACTGCCGTTTAGAACACGTCACGGCGCGATCGGGGTGACCACTGTCCACGGTGAGGGGGACCTTCTCCGTCTCGTCGCGCAGTTTGTACCGGTTGTGTAGCTTCCGGACCGGAACTACCCTAGGTCCACGCACATGGTCGCTCCAAGGTTGTTGTCCTGGACGTACGCCTTCCATCCGGTGATGAAGTGGTACCCGGAGTTAGACTCGAGGTACTTGCACGTGAGATGGTAGCTCCTGTCGTCGCGGTCGAACGCGGTGACGAGCAACCCGGCCCTATCCCTGACGAGTCCCATCTCCGTTTCTAGGTGAGGACGTGGGTCACCTGTGACAGCGACTCGCGCTTCGACGAGAAGAGCAAGTGTGCCTGCTTTGGGTCCACGTCGCTCGCCATGAGCGACTTCCCGATCATGAATCGCGACGGCTTTGTTGCACCAAGTGCCTCAAGGCGCTCGTGTTGCACGTCGGTGATGCTGCCAGGGACCCGATTCCGTGACCTATTGGTGTCACCGCTATTTCGTCTCTCTTCCTTCTTCTTCTTGCTAGAAGTCGCCACGTCAGGCCACGCCTATGCGCTTCCGTCATTGTCCTCCATAGGCGGCGAGTCGAGAAGGGGCAGCAGGGGCAAAGCGACGAACTGCCACGGATAGCCGGTGTCATCGTCCTTGCTGCGCTTCTCCGACACTTCCTATAATTAATGTACCGTGACAAGTGTCATGCATGCATGCGTGTTCAAGATCGATCTGAACACCCACCTGTCTGGCGACGGCGAGGCCTCGCTCAGCATGCTTGTCGATGGTGGCGTCCACCTTGTTCGTGACATCCTCTTGGCACTTGCGCAGGGTCATGATCTGCTTTGGAGCGCTCTTGTTGCTGACGCGGTGACACCTGTCGTCGTCGATGTAGGCGGTGAGCGCCATGCACTTGTCGACGGGGTTGAAGTTGAACGGAAGGAAGTGCACCTCCTGCGTCGTTGCGTCGAGCCTTGCGCTGTCGTCCCTTGCGCGTGCGCTTCTGCGGCTATCCACCATCAGCGAAGCGAAGCGTTGCAATCAATCTGCTATCTGGAGTTTGTGGTTTTCAAAGAAAGGGCACCACAGTTAAATTGGTGTGAAGTTATATGGAAGAAAAAGGTTGTTCGAGTTCGGTGGGATAGTGGCTACATGTTTATCCAAAACACTCAAATCAGCATTGCTGGCCTGGCCTGGCCTGCGACAGAGTCTCAACAACCCAGCTTTCCTCGCTATCTGTTTCGCGTCCCCGCTCCCATCCCATGTTGGAAAATTAACAGGTTTAAGATTAATTTGATAATGCAGCATAAAACGAAAATTCAGATCTACCGTCATTGCAACAAACTGAAACTGCAGATTTACTCACTGTGATTTCCACGAGTTTTATAGAGGAACTCGAGCGGACGTACACGAAGCACTTCCCAGAAACCTGATTCGCCGCACCCGTGCAGGTCATGGAAACGCCGGCGGTGGTTCAGAGCCACCGCTCTCCCTTGATCTGCTGCACGGGAGACGAAGGGACGGCAGAGCAGTGAAGCAACGGCGCAGAGAATTGAGAAGAAGAGGACGAGTCGGTTGCTATTTGCATATGTCCTCCGACTGAAGGACGTCTGCCCTTTATAGACGGGCCGCCGCAACCCCTTGATTTGATCTGCTAAATTCCAGGAACCGCCCACTGGAATATCGCTACGTGCAACCGCCTAGAGATCTCGCACGTAGTGTGTGTGCCCGTTATTCCTGGTTGACGTGATAGTCTAGGTGTGATATTTGATAACCAAATAAATAAAAGACAAAAATTAAACCAGTTTAGAACACGTCACTTCACGACGCGTTCACGCATTGTCACAAGTCACGCAATAAATAATACGAAAAACGCAAAATGCGAGCGAGCGCGCGTGTGGCTGTCTACATAGCCCTTTATTTGTCTAATATGAAAAGTATGGAACACTCACACGTACTGCTATCTAGATGGACGATATGGGACTAAAGTGTCATGTCATCTCTACACACCACCTTGGTTTTTTTATTGAATTGGGTCACACACTAGTTTGGTTATACTTTTGGTGTCGTTATTAGTAGAAACTATATCTTTTCTTAGACATTTTCATTAGGTTTAGCAAATAATGCTCTTCTAAATAACGAGATCCCACATGACAATCGGCGCAGACAGACCCTACCCCTTTAGAATACGAGATTTTTCCCGTTTTCTGTGTTTTTTTAAATAAACTAATTCATATGAAAATTCTATATGGTTTCTCTGAAATCCCTACTGTTGGTGACTTGCTCTCAAATGCTATGAGTTAAGAACAAGGCAACATAGAAAATGTTAATCCTTCGTCCTTCGAAGCATTATTTCCCTCAGGATATAATGGTTTTCGGACGAAGGTTATGAAGGGCGTACCTTCATAAATACATCATCCAATAACGAAGGTTGAATCGTAAGGAATATAAAGGACAACATAGACAATTATATATTATTATCATGTATAAACAGAAATAACGTTGGATTACAAATGTACCTTCAACTTGAAGGAGATGAAAGTACAAGCGTGACGCAAAAGCGAATGCCTAATCAGCGTGAACAGTACAGGGGTACTGTTCACCTATTTATAGGCATAGCACACAGCCTATACAAAATTACATTTATGCCCTTTACATTTGATAATAATTCTATAGTAATCTATCGAGGTCTGAATAGCCTTTTCATCTTTAAGTCGGTTTCATTTTTTTGCCACCATGCCGAAGCTTTCCTGCTTACACCTTCGGCGCTGTATCAACCTTCGTATTATTCTGATCCGCTGCGATTCCGACTTGAGTCCGAAGATACCTGTTCACACATTATACTCCAGAAATACTGTTAAATCCTGTTTTTGAGGACCTTCGTAAGCCGAAGGCCCCCAACAGTAGCCCCTCGCAATATTAATTTGTTTAAAATAATAAATTTAGATTGCGACATGGACGAAGGCTTTACGCCGAAGGTCCGAAAAAACACCTTCCCTTTGCTAGAATAGCAACATTCTCTGACAAGTGGAGCCTTTCAATTTTCAACGCATTGGGCGTATAAATACAGTCATGCCGCAAACTCATTTGGCACGCTCTCTTGCCATCTGCTCCCGCTCACTCAATTTTTAGCTCTTGCGCACTAAAATTTGCTGAGCGTTTAGTTTTAAAGCTTCGGCTTTGAAAACAGTTTTTTAGCGTTTCCGAAGATGTCTGAAGAGAAAAAAGCTGCTGCTGAGATGAAGCTGAGTCTCGACGAAGAGAAGAACTTGGGGTTTCTTATAGCGATGTCGAAGACGAATACAGAAAAAATCACCAATGAGATTCTGGAAGGTTTGTCTGAAGATACTGGTGACAGCGACAGTTATGATGTGGACGAATACAGAAAAATCACCAATGAGATTCTGGAAGGTTTGTCTGAAGATACTGGTGACAGCGACAGTTATGATGTGGACAGTGGTGGTGAAGATTCCGAAGATCGCCCTTGGCGACCAAGCCATGCGGTTTTCGGCAAATCAATTATCAAAGAAAAGCATCTTGTTAACATGAGAGGAAGGTATTTCCGGGATTTGTCCATTGTGAGGGCCGACGAAGGGGAAAAAACTTGTCCACACCCTGAAGAGAATGAAGTCGTAGTGTACCGAAGCTTTTTGAAAGCTGGACTACGATTTCCCCTGAGCGAGTTTGTTGTAGAGGTGCTGAAAATATTCGAAGTCTATCTTCACCAACTTACCCCTGAGGCAATCATAAGGCTGAATATCTTCGTGTGGGCCGTGAGAAGCCAAGGTCTGAAGCCTGATGCAAAAAGTTTCTGCAATATACACGAATTATCATACGAAACAAAACCTTGGGGTAAAGAACAGTACCATAATAATTTTGGCTGCTACAGTTTCGTTTCTCGATCCGGGTCGAGCTGCCCCGTGCCAACCTTTCGGAAGAGGTGGCCCGACGACTGGATGACAGAATGGTTTTATGTGAAGAATGACCTGACAGTACGAGAAGATATCAAAGGTATAATTATGCGCCCTATTTGGCAAAGCTTCGGCCTTCGGAGGCCGAAGGTTGAAATGAATGAAGCTGCCAAAGAATGCCAGAGAGCCTTCGGCGTTATCTGTTCTTTTATTGGAACTAGAGATTTAGTACAAGAGCATATTGCCTTCAGGGTATGGCCGCTCGCGGAGAAATGGGAAATGTCGCAAGAAACCATAAAAGAGACCGACAAAGGTGGACTTATCAGGCTGAAGTACACTTTTAAGTTCGGAGATAAATTCGTTGAACCAGATGATGACTGGTTAAAAAGCATTGAAAATTTAAGTGATGAACTGCTTGGGGCTTACTCAAAGGCCGAAGATACTGCACTGTCAGCAGCCTTCGGAGGCCGAAAAAAGAAGAGGCTGAATCGGGTATTTGATGCAATCGGGTTTATCTACCCTGATTATCGTTACCCCATTCGAGGGCAGAAGAGAAAAAACACAACCTCTGCAAAAGAAGAAGCTGCAACTGCTCCTAGCGAGCCAGAACCGAAAAGAAAAAGGATAAAGGTCCTCACACATCGGCCGCGCTATATTGAACCAGCTTCGGTGCCCGAGTTCACCGGAGAAATTTCTTCGGCCACCGAGGCTAAAAAGTCAATCAAATCAACCTTGCTGCCAGAAGTTGCAGAAATGGCCGAAGCGCCAACAAAGATAGAATTGAAAGAACCGAAGATTTTGCTACCAGAAACCAAAGAGATGGCCGAAGCGCCATCCACAGAAAAAATGGAAGAGGTGAAAAAACCAAATGCAGAAAAAATATCAGAAGTTTTGAGTCCTGCAGCAAATATTGAGACAGTAAAAAATCAAAAAGTGCCAGCAGTGACTCCGAAAAGGAAGAGAATGGCAAATGTGCTAGATGTACTGGAAACAATTAAATCTTCAAGCACACCTCCGAAGAAGACTACTGCCATTCCCGAAGCGAAAACTGAAATTTCTGATACTAAAGCTCCAGAGCAAGAAACTGAAGCCGAAGCTGGGTCCTCAGAGCCCGCGAAGATAAAATCCTTGGAAACTGAGGAAGAAAAAACAATAGAGCCAACTTTTGTTGAAAAAATCGGTGTCATTGCCCCCGAAGCATCCTCCAAAGTCCGTGATTATATTGTTCGTCATGCTCCGGGGAAAAAACTATCAGAAAAAGAAGAGCAAGAGGCCCAGCGCTACGCCCAAAAACTGAAGTATCCAAAGGGGGCGTTAATATTCAATGGCAGTGGAGAAGAAGACTTTTTGTATTGTCTCCCTGACAGCAAGGAGATTTCTGTCTGTCGGGAGATGAGCAAAAGCTTCGGATTCCCAACACTAGAAGACGAGCTCTCGGTGCTGTCGAAGAACGATCTGGCCGACAGCCTGGCATATAATAGCTTAAAGGTGCAACAGATGGGATCTTTGTATTTTTTGTTGTGACCAAAATTTTTCATTTACTTAAATCTATTGACGCACACATATTTCTCTTTTGCAGGGCCTGATACTTAGCAATGCCCTCAGGGCACAGAAAGATGCTGAAGACGAAGGGTGCGCTATAGCCCTGAGCAACCTTCGTTCCGAAGTAATTGAACTGAGGAACGAAGGTCTTGAAAAAGATAAAATATTACATTCATTGATAAATAAAATAAAGGAAGACGAAGCTGCTTTTAAAGGTCAAGCTGAGGCTCAGAAGCGCGAGATTGAAGATCTTTGGAAACAACTGGCCAGAGCCAAGGAAGAACGCATTCTTGAAGAAACGAAGCGAGAACTCAGCGACCAATGGGCAGATCACTTAGAAGGAACTGTTGAAGAGCTTCGTTCGTCCAAGAAGAGATGCTATAACAAATCTATAGAGTGTGTTAAGAAGTTAAAAGCTAGCTTCGCCAGAGTCGGCGCATTCTCAAGCAAAGAAAACTTCACAAGAGGCAATCCCGAAGGTCCCATCGAATGGATCGACCACGAAGCTGAGGCCTTCGAAGAAATTTTAAATAGCCGTGGAGATATATGTGCTTTCTCGGGTGCCAGAGGAGTTGCCACCATTTTAGAGAAAGAGGGCTGCGAACATGTAAAAATTTTAGCACAATCCGAAGCTGCTTTGTCCTTTGAAGATGCAAGAGATCCTTCGGCGGAAGCTAGCATGGTTGGTGGAAAATTTTTCACTGATATCTGGGATAATGGTGGCCGAGAAATGGCTGGAGAAATTATTCGAAAAAGTGAAAAGGGCATTCATGATGCTAGAGAAGTGGCTGAGGCTGCTGAAAAAAGCGCAGAGCCCGAAGGGCAAATAGGTATCAACTGATGGTTTTATTGCGTTTTAATTTTCGATTTTAAACTTCGTTCGCAATTTGTAATAGCAATGTAGCCGTATCCTGTCCTCCTTCAGATCCTACCAAAGCGTCTTCGGGGCCTCCCCCGAAAGGAGACGACGAAATTAAAGAGATGGCTGAAGCTATCATGGATGAAGTTGTTAATCGGCTCCTAAACGAGGCTGCAGAAGTCGTTTTGAGAGAAGATTAAGTATTATTGTAAAAACTTCTGAAATGTAAAATATTGTAACATTTTGTAACCCTGAATGTAATATACCTGTTTTTGCTGTTCAATTCTTTACGATGCATGAAATTTTACACGTACCGTTTTTGAGTCTTTGACGAAAAAACACCTTCCCTTCTTTTCATGCTTCGTGAAGAAGAATCTTTCTTTGTCACAACAATATCCAGTGTTTTGATGAATAATATCCAGGCTTCATGAAGATATTTTCTGAAGCTACACTTCCGAAGATTAATAATGTGTCTCCTTGTGACATCATGATTCTTCCCTTTTTTTCAAAACGTTCCTCTATAGATCGATATTGTATCCACCTCTTGTGCCATATGCAACATGATGTATGATGCTTATGCTATGCAAAATGATGCGATGATGTTATGTTATGTGAGGTGATGTTTATTCCGAAGATACATACGCATCCCTGCAATAAAACACAATCTTTTATAAGCCTCCCTTAGGAGCTTCTTCGCCTTTTACTTCAGCGGAATCAGCGTTTATTTTTTGCTGTAAGCCTCCCTTAGGAGCTTCTTCGCCTTTTACTTTCAGCGGTATTCACGTTGACTTTTCGCGCTTCGCCTTTTACTTAGGCGGTATCAGCGTTGACTTTTCGCTGTATGCTCTGCATTCTCTTTGGAACGACTTTGGAGCAGAAAACTTACTCTGCACTCCTTCTGGAGCGGCTTTTTGTGGCTTTGGCAAACTTACTCTGCGCTCCTTAGAACGACTTTTTGTTGCTTCGAAGAATTTTCGATGATTTGAAGGTTCTCTTTGTTATCACAAATCTTTAAACTTCAACAACTTAGGCCTGTGAAGAAAATATATTTTCCTTGTGGCAAACAACGAAACTATTTACATGAAATCTAAACAATGTTCTTTATTACACAGAAAATAAGACTGAATAAGAAAGACTGCTATTAAGGTAGGATATTTGTTAATAGATGTGCTTTGACTCTGGCACAGTGTTGTTGACTGTACGAGCTTCGGACTGCTCTCTGAAGTCCCTTTGGTGTGGAGCATACTGGCTCCCTTCTGGCTGCTGGCCTTGTTGCAGCGGAGGTGGAGGCGGAGGCTGTTGCCAGGAAGCTTAGGGTTGACTCGCCGAAGCAACAGAAACTGCAGGGTGGTTGCCCACATATTCTGGGATGTAAGGCGAATGATACAAAGCAGTATGCATGACCTGCTTCGGCTGAGCTTGTTGTGCTGCGGCTTCGGCTATTTCCTTTTGCTTTTGGATGGTAACATGGCACATCCTGGTGGTATGGCCTTTGTTCTCACCGCAAAACAAGCAAAAGATTCTTCTTGGTTGATCTTCGAATCTTCCGCCGAAGCCCCTGGCGCCTCTGCCTCTTGGGGCTGGTGGTCGGAAGGAGCCTTGCTGTTGCCCCGAAGCTTGTGAGGAACACTGTGACCTTTGCTGTTGGCTCCCTCGATCATCATTTTGGGTAGAGTTATGAATTGATCTAACGTGCCTCGGATAAAACCTTCCTCCGAAGCCCCTGGTCATTTCAGAAAACCTGAAAGCCTCCTCCCTTCTTTGGCGAAAATCATTATCGGCCCGAATGTACTCGTCCATCTTCTGGAGCAGCTTCTCCAAAGTTTGAGGAGGCTTCCTAGCGAAGTACTGAGCTGACGGTCCAGGCCGAAGCCCCTTGATCATGGCCTCAATGACAATTTCATTGGGCACCGTTGGTGCCTGTGCCCTCAAACGCAAGAACCTCCGGACGTACGCCTGAAGGTATTCTTCGTGATCCTGGGTGCACTGGAATAGAGCTTGAGCAGTGACCGGCTTCGTCTGAAACCCTTGAAAGCTAGTTAACAACAAGTCCTTCAGCTTCTGCCATGAAGTAATCGTTCCTGGTCGAAGGGAGGAATACCAGGTTTGAGCAACACTCCTGACAGCCATAACAAAAGATTTGGCCATGACTGCAGCATTGCCACCATACGAAGATACTGTTGCTTCGTAGCTCATCAAAAACTGCTTCGGGTCTGAGTGGCCATCGAATACGGGAAGCTGAGGCGGCTTGTAGGACGGAGGCCAAGGTGTAGCCTGCAACTCAGCGGACAGAGGAGAAGCATCATCGAAAACAAAATTCCCATGATGGAAATTATCATACCAGTCATCTTCGTTGAGGAAACCCTCCTGATGAAGGTCTTGGTGCTGAGGCCTTCGGTGCTGCTCATTCTGAGCAAGATGACGAACTTCTTCAGAGGCTTCGTCTATCTGCCTTTGCAGTTCAGCTAGCCTGGCCATCTTTTCTTTCTTCCTCTGCACCTGTTGATGAAGCATCTCCATGTCTCTGATTTCTTGATCTATCTCATCCTCGGGTGGTGTCGGGCTGACAGCCTTCCTTTTCTGGCTTCGTGCTTCCCGAAGAGAGACTGTCTCCTGATTGTGGTCCAGCGGTTGCAGAGCTGCAGTCCCAGTCGCTGAAGCTTTCTTCGGCGCCATAGCGAAGGTTTATGATCGCCGAAGGTGTTCAAAAAACTCAAAGAGTGGAAGTGAGTTCACCGGAGGTGGGCGCCAATGTTGGTGACTTGCTCTCAAATGCTATGAGTTAAGAACAAAGCAACATAGAAAATGTTAATCCTTCGTCCTTCGAAGCATTATTTCCCTCAGGATATAATGGTTTTCGGACGAAGGTTATGAAGGGCGTACCTTCATAAATACATCATCCAATAACGAAGGTTGAATCGTAAGGAATATAAAGGACAACATAGACAATTATATATTATTATCATGTATAAACAGAAATAACGTTGGATTACAAATGTACCTTCAACTTGAAGGAGATGAAAGTACAAGCGTGACGCAAAAGCGAATGCCTAATCAGCGTGAACAGTACAGGGGTACTGTTCACCTATTTATAGGCATAGCACACAGCCTATACAAAATTACATTTATGCCCTTTACATTTGATAATAATTCTATAGTAATCTATCGAGGTCTGAATAGCCTTTTCATCTTTAAGTTGGTTTCATTTTTTTGCCACCATGCCAAAGCTTTCCTGCTTACACCTTCGGCGCTGTATCAACCTTCGTATTATTCTGATCCGCTGCGATTCCGACTTGAGTCCGAAGATACATGTTCACACATTATACTCCAGAAATACTGTTAAATCCTGTTTTTGAGGACCTTCGTAAGCCGAAGGCCCCCAACACCTACGTTTCACAGAGGGCCTTAACTAACCATGCTTTACCAAAGGTCTCTTGGTATTTCAAAAAGCCCAACAGGCTATTTGGTCCGTATAGACCATGACACATTGGCACTCCATCTCATGGAGAAAGAACGCTAAAACGTGATCCCATCATGCGCGTCTCTCCGCATCATTTCAGATCTATCTGTGTGAGAGATGCACATGGAACTGCGTTACCAAACGCCCTGTGCTGCTTGTAAAAGACAAACAAGAAACTTTCCTTTTGTTAGAAAGGATGGTAAAAGTTTTGTGTGTGTGTGATTTTATTAGTCTAGGAAAGAAAAAAGGCCAAATGTCAGGTTAGCTTTTTAAGGGATTGTTCGGTTATTCCCAATACACATGGATTGGATGAGATTGAAAAAAATTGAGAAGAAGTTTGACTTGTTTAGGATTCAAACCCATCCAATCTCACTCAATCTATATGGATTGAGAGCTAACCGAACAAGCCCTAAAAGAAAACCAGTCCTAAATCTATACAACTAAAAAGGTATCTCACACATTCTGTACAACTGAGTCTATGACACAACTTGGCGCACTACTTGCTCACATTTGATTAAAATCGATCCAACTAAACAACTCAACTAACGGCTCAATTACATGTTCATATTGAACCAGCATTGTTGACACAACATACAAGAAACTCTTCAAAAAAAACTAACAAGTAAATGACCAAAGGTATTCAATTTGTGATATATAACACTCCATGTTCCATTTCATTATCTAAAAAAACATATATGTAACACTTACGTGTGTCCCTCCAAAACGTGAATCCAAGATCAAAATGAGGTTGCAGATCTACATTTGAGGTCAACAGAAAACTCTTATACTACATTGGTAATATGTGACAAGAGAAACAAAAGTTATATTTAAAAAGGCTCTGCTAGCTCCCTATTCAGCTATAAACATTTCAGAGGCAATATACATTAGACCGTGGACTCAAATCCATCTGTTCACTAGCTATATGTATTAGCAGACTGAATCAACTCAAGGGCTTGATGAGCGTGTGCTCTTGCTTGTCAGAGACGACCTCATTGTCACAATGGCAGATTCGTTTGCGGCCAACCGCACCGCCTGCTTGCTCGCCTGCAGAAAGCTCGTGATGGCTCGCCGCACGTACGCATCGGCCTGTTTGACTGTCATCTTCTTCTTACGGTTCTCCTGCGCAAGGCTCGTCAGCATGTAGTCGCCGTTTAGGAAGCTCGCGAGCTCGACGAGCTCCCGCTGGAAATCTGAGAGCCAGCCGTGTTCTTTGGGTGGAGTTGGTCTCTCAAATGGCACCTCCGGTAATGTCTCTGAAAGTAACAAAGGGTAACCTGAGAAGTTAATTGAAGTTCATTTATTCGATGGAACTGAAGTTCATTTTGTAACTAAAAGCCGTGCATTGTGTTCATGTCTTCAATCAAATTTAGTGCTCGCTCGAGCTCGATGTTGAGTTGTTGGTAGTGAACAGAATTCAGATTGAAGAGTTCGTTCCTGGTATGTATACCTACCTGGGCAATCTGTTCTTGGTTGGTCGAGCTCGGTGAAGATGTGGTCGAAGGTACCGGCCCACGCGTCTCTCTTGGTGAGGAAATCGGACGAGAGGTTGAAGATCTTCTTGATGGTGGCCGGAATGGAGGAGTGTTCGAACTCGGAGGTGTCCGTGGGCCCGAGGGCGCGGCCGACGACGGTGCCCTTCTTGATCCACGGCGAGACCATGATGGTGGGCACCCTGACGCCGAGGCGGTCGAACTTGAAGAAGAAGGGCGGCGGGCCCCGGATGCCGTCGGGGCTGGGCACGCCGGCGGTGGGCGTGGCGACGTGGTCGTAGAAGCCACCGTGCTCGTCGTAGGTGACGATGAGCAGCGTCTGGTTCCACTGCGGGCTGGCCCGGAGCGCCTCGTACACGTCCTTGACGAGACGCTGCCCGTTGGCGACGTCGTGCGCCGGGTGGTCGTCGTCGGCGGGGGTCCCCGTGAGGTCGAAGTACCTGGGCTCGATGACGGAGAGCGCCGGGAGGACGCCGCGTCGGGCGTGTTCCTTGAAGGCGGCGTCGTAGCGGTGGAAGGCGCGGGCGGCGTAGCGGAGCGCGCGGAGGCGGCGGTAGAAGAGAACGGTGGGGATGGTCTTGAAGTAGACGGCGAAGTCGTGGCCGTCGGCGGCGAGGGACTCGAAGATGGTGCGCTGCGGGTAGCCGAGGAGGAGGTCGAGCTTGTCGTGCGCGACGGCGCCGCGGGAGGTGGCGGAGTAGAGGAACAGCCGGTTGGGCTGCGTGGGCCCCGGGATGGAGGAGAACCAGCGGTCGAAGACGGCGAATTGGGGCGCGAGCGCGGAGAAGGCCGGGAGGAGGGAGGGGCGGAAGGCGCGCATCACGGCGGAGGAGAGGACCGCGTTGACGGAGAGCGCGCTGCGGACGAAGCCCGACATGGAGGGCTGCGGCTGCGCAGCGGCGGCGGAGACGTTGCCGAACACCTGCTCCAGGACGTCCTCGAAGGAGTGGCCCGGGTCGTCGGGGACGACGAGGTCGGCGTCGGCGGACACGCAGATGGAGGATGTGGAGTTGGAATTGGGGTTGCACTCCGTGCCGTTGAGCCCGTCGACGGGGAGGCCCAACAGGCGGCGCATCCAGCCCAGCATGTGGTCGAACGACCGGTTCTCCAGCGCCAGCACCACCACGTTCTTTATGGGGCTGGGGCCGCCGGGGCGGGCGGCATTGGCCCTGCCGTTGGCGGCGAAGAGGAGCAGGAACAGGAGGAGGAGCGGCAGAGGACGGCGGCGAGGGGATCCGGTTGCCATGTCCGGTATGGCGCTTGTTCGATGAAATGGCAGCCGTGCTCGTGCGGGTCGAAGAAGATGGAGCCGGCACAAAAGGTGGGCATGGGCTGGCGGCCTTTGGCAGCATTCGCCCGGTCACCGTTCTCTGTATCGTCGGCCATGGATGCATCCAAGCGCTTGTGACTGGAGTAGTGGCCCTGGGTGGCGATGAGCCGATGTCGCACACTGCACACAGGCGCCGTGTCGTGTCCTGTCCTCGTGCGTGTGGTCATGCACATGTTTGTGTGTCGGCACAGCAAGTCGCTCCACCCAAGATCATTCTAGCAGTCGATGAACATTCACTGCCGCAATCTGAAGCACTCGAAAATAATCGGCAAAGAGATCTCGACGAACACTACATCGGCAACGGTTTCTTGGCCGAGTACTTTTTATCAGGTACTCGGCAAAGTCTTTGTCAAGTGTCACTCGATACTCAGCAAAGAAAAGTCGCTGTCACGATGACTGGTAACGGAGACGGCGCCTTTGCCGAGTGTCACCTAAACACTCGACAAAGAGGTTACTCATAATTGTTGCCCAAAGTGTCTCGACAACATTCTTTTCAGTGTGCATCACGTCAATGTTGTGTGGAAAGAGCAGGTCGTCATAATAGGGGAGTCGAGTCAAGCCCGACTTATGTGTCCACATATGCTACTCACCATATCCCATAAAACCACCTTCTGTATTGGCCACGAGCCCGTCTATCTGTTGACGAATTTTGGCAGCAGTCATCGTTCCAGGTGGGCGGTAGGTCACTACGACACCTTTCGTAAAGTTTTTGATGTCTAGGCAGAATGGATGGTCAGGAGGGAGAAATTGTCGATGTTTATCGAAGGACGAATATTTGCTATCTTTTTTCAACCAAATGAATCTAAGAGCTTCCTTGCAAACTGGGCATGAGAACTTACCGTGAACACACCAGACGTAGAATAGACCATACGCCGGTAAGTCATGCATGAAGTACTGGTACCAAACATGCATTTTGAAGTTTGTCTTCGTAGCTCGGTCATACGTCCATACCCCTTCCTCTCAAGCACGTACCAATTCATCGATCAAAGGCTCTATGTACACGCTCATTTTATTCCCCGGGTGTCCGGGAATTATCAACGACACGAATATATTCTGCCTTTGAAAGCACACACCGGGTGAGATTGGTTGGGATAACAAACACGGGCCAACATGTGTACAGGGCAGCGCTCATTACATAGGGATTGAACCCATTTATGGCCAGTGCAACACGTATATTACGAGCCTCTTCGACTTTCTCACGGTGAATGGCATCAAAGTGTTTCCATGCTTCACCATCGGATGCGTGCACCATCTTGTCAGGATTGTATCGTTTTCCATTTTTGTGTCATGTCATCTGTTTCGCGGATTCCTCGGTCATGTATAGACGCTGGATCATCGGTATGAATGGAATGTGTCGTAGGATTGTCAAGGGGATGTCGAGCTACCTTTTCTGTCCATCACCAGAGTCTACCTCCATGAACCTAGACGATTTACACTTCGGACAGTACTTTGCCTCCGCATATTCTGCGACTTGAACGTCATTACACGCCCAATGCTTCCAGTTGAGAAACCGTTGTGTAGTCGTAAAGAGGCTTCTGTGCCGCGTCAAACATGTCGTAGAACGCCTTTGTAGTCGGCTCTGGCTCGTCATCCATACATTTTTATTTTTATTCTTTTCCCAACCAAACTTTTTGTGGTATGTTGCTACACTATGTAGACCTAAATGTACCATTTTGGCATAATTATAAAATTGTTTGCTATAACTATTAGATTTATTTTTTTAATTGAATTTTTCGGATAATTCACATTTGAACTGCAAGTCACTCGAAACATGGAAAACGTGCATGCAAAAATGATATTCATGTTAGTTAACACAAGTTACGACCGATTTCAGGAGCAGACCGGAATCTTGGAGCATCATGCTCACTAAAAATGACCGTGAACTTGCCATCAAGTTGTTTAAAAATTGTATAAAACACAAACAAAGTCAGAAAATCATGAAACTTGACCACATGTCATGATATCATATGTAGATGCTGTGATATAAATTTGAGAATGTTTTAAGAAAGTTGTGAGGCAGTATATGTAGAAACCTAGCCGGACTACATTGAAACTCTATGATTTCATGTGTAGCTCACTTAGGTTTATACATAATGCATCACACTTTCTCGAAACATTCTCAAAATTTGATCACAACCTCTATATATGATATCATGACATGTGGACAAGTTTCATGATTTTCTGACTTTTTTGTGTTTTATTCAATTTTAAACAACTGGATGACAATTTTATAGTCATGTTTAGTGAGCATGGTGCTTGAAGATTCCGGTCTGCTCCTAAAATCGGTCGTAACTTGTGTTAAATAACATGCATATCATTTTTGCATGCACGGTTTTCCATGTTTCAAGTGACTTATAGTTCAAATGTGAATTTTCTAAAAAAAATCACATAAACGAACTAAATCTAATAGTTATAGAAAACACTTATATAATTGTGCCAAAATGGTACATGTAGGTCTACATAGTGTACAAACATACCACAAAAAGTTTGGTTGAGAAAAGAAAAAAATAAAAATGTACTTTGTCGAGTGCCATTTTTGGCACTCGGTACAACAAGTTGTGTCAAGTGTTAGACGCCAGACACTCGGCAAAGCGGCTTCTTTGACGAGTGTCGAAGCTCGGCGCTCGACAAAGATAACGGTCGTCAGTTTTAGACGGCCGCTGACGGCCCTTTGCCGAGGGCCATTATTTGCCGAGTGTATTTCTGTGCCGAGAGCCCTGCTTTCGGTAAACGCGGTCGTTACCGAGAGCAGGACTTTACCGAGTGTCCGACAAAAAGCACTCGGCAAAGAGCTAGATTCCTCTAGTGATTTGATGCTTTTTTTAATATGATCGATTTTCGTAAGCCAATCGACACTCAATTTTTCAGGCTGTTCGACCTGTTGTCTCCATAGTCATGAGCAAGTCTTCTCCGGAGTCACATTAAACATCAGCTAGAGCAGACTTGTTCATGGTTCGGTCAGTGTAGTGAAATGTATAGGGCATGTTTGAATTGGATCCACTCCACCCTGTGCTCCAACACTTCAAAAACGAGCACCTCCACTCTAGAATTGTTTAGACTTTTGGAAAGAAGATTACAATCAGCTCTAGAAATGAATATTTTTTATATGAGAATACATGCGTTACCCTTAGTTTGGGTGTTTATATGTTTACTATCGATGAAAGTCATATATAAAGAATTTATCATTTTATTTTTCCATAGCTTAAATCATCACTCTATATCATTTCCAGTAGAGTAGATGAGTGAACACGATTGAACCGGATTAGGTTCCATGCCTATAGAGCTAGATATCTATGACGGTTGAGGAATTCCGCATCTACAACATAGTACTCCCTCCGTTCTAATTTGTAATTTGTTTGACTTTTTTATCTTAAGTTTGACCGACTCGTCTCATTCAAAAACTTTCACAATTATTTTTTTATTGTGGTGTTGTTTAGCATATACTCCATCCGTCCCAAAACATTAGTCCTTTTAACTGTTGATTTTTACGTCTATGTTCAAATGAATGATGATGAATCTAGACATATATGGAACACATACATTAGTTATTGATGAATAAAAAAAGGTAAAACGAAATTTATTTTGGAACAGATGGAGTAATATAATTTAATCTTGGCTTTGAATTTTTTAGTTTTTCGCGAAAATTTTGAATAAGATGAGCTGGTCAAACTTGATCCAAAAAAGTCAAACGAATTATAAATTGGGACGGAGGGAGTACTATTTTCAGATCATATGCATCAAAACTATAAACTATACAAATTCATGTACTAGTGCACAAAAATAAGTGTTGTGCAGATATGGAACATGAACAAGCCATGTTTAACAACAATTTTTTCATTTAATGAGGTCATATATAACATCAACATTAGGTGTCAGACAACTACAAACCCTAAGGATATACTGCTAAACAATAGTACATATCCTACCACATACCAATACAGAACATGCAAAAAGCACATGTTTGAAGCAGACACTAGTTTGCTACATCGAAACCCGACGGGAAGCCCTGCCCCGCGTTCCTTAGCTCACCACCACCTCCATGGACGAGTAGAGAACACATATGAAAGCTCACCTCTGTGCCTTTTGGCTCGAGATGGGGAATGACGCCCTCCACGCCTGAGCCAACGACATTGTTGACATCGCCCTCCACCCTACTTCAGGCGTGGCGGACGACGCAGGGGGAAGCGCAGCGGGCAAAGGGAGGAGAAGCACGACGGGCGGTGGAGGGAGGAGGAGGCACATCGGGAGGAAGAGGCACGTCGGAGGAACCGAGCAGTCACACCGAGAGGTGCAGAGAGGGAAAAGGAAGACTATGGGCTAGAAAGAACGATCTGGTAGAAAGGCTATGGTACATTTAAAGGACAGACTGTTTTGTGTGTAATGAGTTGGCAATGGTGGGTAAATATTTGTAAACTCAACTTTTATGTTCGTTTTGGCTGTTTTTGGAGTAGGGAAGTAGGTACTCCGTTTTTTTGTACTACAACTCCAAAAACTTCAGAGTTTCTTTTTGCTCTAGAGTTAAGATATTTGGATAGAAAATTGTTATTGCAGCTTGTAGTTCTGCTCTAGAGCTATGCTAAACAGTTATGCAAGTATTTAGGATGTCGTATAACATTTTTTCTGCTAAATGACATAAAATGGTAATATCGATATATCTATATAGAAGACATATCCGATGCACATGAAAGCTTTATGCACATGGTGCACATATTAAATCATCACTATTCATCTCAAATCTAACATCTCTAGTTGATCATTATAATTTATAAATAACACCTTCCACCATTACAGCCCACCACGTCAGAGGATGTCCTTAGCAAATATATCAAACAACTACAGACGTTAGATCTAAGATGTGTGGTGATGATTTAATATGTGCATCATGTGCACTAAAATTCCATGTACACTAGATACGTTCTCATCTATATATTAGCGGCAACAATGTTACATAAAAGCCTTAGATATAAATGTGCAAGCGAGTCTTTTGGGCTTTTATGTCGTGATCTAATTGTAGTTGCATATTTTGGATTTAAAAAACCCCTCCAGCTCGCGCAGCTTAACAAAAAAAAAACAGTTTCCAGTGGAAGGTAAATGTGCAACTGTAGTTGAATCACGATTTATAGACCCAAAAATACTTGTTTGAACAGTCGTTGTCCTAATTATTAGCAGCTAGCTATTAGCCCTATGGATCTAAACATGATCATAGAAACGTCTGTCCTGATTATTGTTGGATGCCTGGACGAGGGTCATTTTAACTACAGTCAGATGTAACACGTTGAAAAAACAAAAACCAATTAAGGATTACCACATGTTGGGATGGCTTAAAATGTGCTTGTAATTTGGATGTCAACCAAATTGCAGCTGATAATTGCTAAATGATAACAAGTTTCAAAACACAGCTCTGATCAGAAATGAGAAAAGTGACCAAATAATGCAAAAGTACTACCAGAGTTGACATGTTCGTTTGGCTTCTATTTTTTCTACAATATTTTTTATCTATATGGATTGTAACTGTAGCAGTTCAAACAGATGGCTTTAAATCCGAACCAAATAGCCAAGAAGAAACCCCACTCCGGTCTGTAGGCACCAGCCATCACTTTTTGTAATTTACAGACCCGCGAGTAATTGCTCGTTTTCTATCTAAAGTCTGGAGGCTCAGAGGATGTAATTACAGATCTGATCTGCATACATCCTATAAACTCACATTTTGCACAAGTAGATTATAACGTTTTGTCAAAACAAGGGCACCCTTAACTATGTAATTTACACCCGCAATTTCAATAATTACTCTACGTTCAGCAATAAAAATTATTGAGAGAGAAGAGTTAACCCAACACCACAAAGGAATTGTTTGCATTCCAAATGTCCAATCATGATGTCCCTAGAAACAGGCGTCAAGAAACGAAAATCCTCACAATAAGCAATACAAAAATGCCGGCCGACAATGGCAAACAACATCAGACCCTCAAAAAATCTAGATTCGACGTTCTACACTCAGAATATCCTCGCTAGTCAGAGCCTACTCATAAACATACAACAACAAAATCACCATACACAGCTTCATAAGCAGGCAAAACCCCGCAACAGAGCAAGATACTCAGGTTGGCCGTCTCTCTAATCTCTTGGGCATATTGATGTCGCTCCTCAATTCAGCACTCTAGCTCCAATAACAAAATTGTCTCAACTCCACCGCTGACTAAAAGCTAAGGGAGGTAGAAAAAACTGCAGTCATTCTCAAAGGATGACAGCTGCCTTGTCTGGAGTAACATGCTGGAGGACAGTGGCGATCAAAGGCTCGTAATGGTCAGCACCAGCACCACACCATGCTGCAAGTGAAAAAAATTTGTACAGTCTACTTAAGCATGACCGTGTCACTAAATAAAAATACAGGAATAGAGACTGATTTGCATTCTACAGATTATATGCATTTGCTGATGGGGGAGCACGGCCATGTTTGCATCTGAAAACACACCTGTTCCTTTCATGAAAAGAAAAATCGGTGGCTCGCAAACTTCTCCTCGAGGACGGTGTGGGAGGAAGAACACACAGTTATCCTCGTCAACCATTGCATCCGCTCCATGGGCTTGCACCTATCAATGCACAAAGAAAACGGCCCAAGATCATATTACAAATGCTATTTCAGCTATATCAAATAGAGATAAACTAGTAGCAACATATCATATATGTTCAAATACTTACCACGTAAACTTCTCTCTTGAATTCAGTAGCTAGGCATTCAATGGCAATATCATCGCCAAATGCAGCTGCACGGCCATCTCGGTTCTCATCTATTGTCAGTAACCCCTCCTCTGTGTACTGCAGGGTGATAATGTCATGCTCGTCCTCTGAAGAACCAGAAATGGACATGTACTTGGTCCAACTATCCCCATTGTCTACAGTGATGCATCTTTCCTTGTAGATAGTTTCAGCTGCTATTTCCCTGAAAGGCAGTCAACACCGAAGACATGATATATGAGCACGTAACTGGATTTTGGAGGCACAGAGGGCTAGTAGCCATCCTATGTGGGTGTCACAAATGAGCAGGTACAGGAAACCTAAGCTGATTAGTATACTGAACAACTTCAGATTCTTTGATTAATCAAGATGTAGGAATACAGCTGTACCAGGGTCAACATGGGAGTATTAAGTGATGTATTGGAAATAACAGGGTGGACAAGCGTGGGCTCCCATTACATCAACACTTGCGTCGCAATACTTAAAAGGACGATTCCATCCTTCATTTCATTGACCTTTTAATTTCAAGGATACAACGCAGACACCTTGTGAAGCGATGTGTCCTGCATCTCCACGATGCCAAAGCCCACAAGATTTCGTCAATCCGTGTTTGTGGATGTGTTATGAAATTCAGGAAGGGCTAAAGAGACACGAACTGCTATATGTAAATTAGCTGAACCAAATAATCTTTGATAATCTCAAGAAGTCAAGAACAAATATATTTTGGGCTGGGAAACGGAGAATATTTTATTGCGAAGGTGGCGAGAAAACGACATTGCACGAGCGTCTGATTAGACCAAGAGCAAGAATGGCGAAATCATCAAAAAGGCATACGGGAAAAAAATGACAAGGCTTTTAGATCTTGAAGTGGCGAGAAAATCAAAAGATTTGAGCTAGAGCAGCGAGCAAGGGCAGATCCGCGAGCACGGTACCTTTGGATACCGAGATCGACGAGCTCCTGGATGGCGGAGTCGAGCGCGTGGCGCTGGGCCTTGGGCACGAGCACCTTGATCTCCTGCACGACATGGACACCCCACCCGGCCTTGAGATCCGGCGCGTAGAGGTGCCTCACGGCGGCGTCGACGGCGTTCTTGTCGTCCTCCCCAGCGGCGGCGTAGACCTCGGCGAATCGGCGCACTGCGCGGTGCCTCAGCTCGCGCGCGTCGGCCTTGGCAGCGGCTGCCGTCCGCGCGGCGGTGAAGAGGCAGTTGCCATCGGCGTCGACCTCCCCGCCGTGGTCGAGGCGGAAGACCACGGGAGGCAGCGCGGCCTCGCCGGCGCCCGGCGAGGAGGGTTTCCACGCGACGCCCCGCTCCCAGATCCGGTGGAGGCGGCGGCGCTGCTGGTCCTCGAGCGCCCAGACCGCGTCCCAGCCTGTGGGCGAGATGGAGGCCTCGGGGGAGGAGGCCGGGGCCGGGGAGGACCAAGCGAGGAGCGGCGGAGGCGGAGCGGGGGCTGGGGACGGCGGCAGGGCCTCGGCGACGGCGGCGGCGGAGGGGTCGCAGAGAAGCTTGCCCATCTCGATTAGGGTTTCTCTCTCCTCCGCTTCTTCCTCCCCTCCTTTTCCTCTGTTTGGTTGGTGGCGGTGGCGCGCTGTTTTTTTTTCGTTTTATTTCTGCGGTCAAGGCGAGAGAACTAGCGACAGGCGGGGACGCGGGAGGCCGGCTGCGGCTGGGGATGGGGACATGGTGAAATAGCCGTTGGGTAAGAGGCAGGTGGCCACGTGGAGAGGAGTGAGTGGTTGTCGTGATTGTGCCGCCGGCGCACCGTAGAAGTGACCGTTGCTGGCTGATCTGGCTGGTCTCATGACGTGGGAGCCAGCTGGACCACAATTATTATCTACTGTACCCATTTGGACCCTTGATTTTGTACAATCTTCATTGATGGTACCAACCCAACTCTTTCATCTTTCTATGATCTTTCTAGTTCTAGGGTAACAGGTAAGGGCAAAGTTCACCAAATCGGGTTGCTACCTAAAAACCGGCTGGAACCAATATTTGATTAATCACGATAGATTGGTGTAAAGCAGTAGAAATTGATATATTCAAATCCAAACCAATTTTTGAATTGAAACGTCTCATCATCGGTTTATTGGTCGATATGACGATTAATCGGTTCCAAAACCGATAAACCAACAACAGATCAGGCGAAACCGAACCTCTTGTTTTTTGGCAAATAAAAGCATGTTTAGGTCACATTAATTGAATAAAAAATGGTCCAAATGTTATCATAAGTCCAATAACAATATTTAGTAGTTCAAATACATTATATGTCACAATTTTATAGTTCACAAATAACATCGAAGATACAATGCACCCTCTGGTGAAGATCATTCCCACGGGTGTGCATTCTACTGATTGTGTGGCGTATTATACCCCTCCAACGAGAGAAACATAATATCTTGCTCACGCATCCATTGTTTTTATACTCCACACAAGTATGTCCAGTCCATGCAGAAGTCGTACTACACGAGTCCAATAACATTTGGTAGTACTCAGACTCCTCCCATTGATACACCCACCTCATGGGTTGCTGAATCACTTCATCGATCGGATAATTCATATAGGGGAGAAGGGGTGAAGACGAACCTTGTCTTTCACTGCCAGAATTGAGGTCCAATACGCTTGTTGTAGGCCCTGGTGTCCCATCCCCGTGAACATGGTCCTACGCTCCTTAGGTGTGTCATGATCTTGGTCTTGTATAGTGTATTCGTACTGGGAATCCTCTACGTGGCAGATAGTCGTTGGCTGTCTTCACACCGGACTGTCTAGCGCTCCGCGTGGACTATCCGGTGATTTTTAGCCGATGAAGCCTGACCGAGCTCGAGAGTGGCCAGTACGGCAGGATGGTCACCGGACAGTCAGGTGGGTGGCACCAGACTGTCCGGTGCTGCCCAGTCCATCCCAGCTTGTTCCTTTTTGTTCCAACTTTCTTTTGCTCCTTTTGGCTCGACTTTATATGGTCCCTAGCACTTGTACAAACATGATTAGTACCTAAAACAATTGACTAAGTGCTAGAAGCATACCTTTTTCACTTTGATCCATAGATGTTTCAGTCTGTCCATTTCTAAGCCCAAAGGATGCTTTTTCTTGTAATCCTCAATTTACTTTACAAAAACATGTGCTCATGCTCATATGTGGAGTTGTTAGTACATAATAATGTGTTGAGCATTTGATCACCAAAACAACTAGAAATGGCCCATGGGCGCATTTCTGTTTCAAGGCTCTCAGCACCTGCGCCCGAGGGCTGGACCCTCGGGAACAACCCCTACCCTCATGGCAGGCCACTCAGACCTCTAGCCTAAGGGGGGTCGATGCTGCCACGTGTTGGCCAACACCGGAGGAGACAGGACCTCCCCATGACACTAGAAAGGGTGGTCCTAGTCACTACTCCCCACACAAGGCAAGGCCCGATGCTGCCACGTGTTCTACGACATGTGACATAAGCCATCGGGGAAAGCCTGACGTCGGCCTCTAAGTGTAAAGCACCTCTGCATTAACTGTGGACGAGACGTATACCTGCCCGCCCCATTGGTAGGCGATGTGTCTACAATACATAGGTCGCACAGTAACTCATGCGTTAACGAGGCAATACCATTGACTCCTTGTACCGCTTGGGCTGCTATCATTACGACTCCCACTGTAGCTCGCGCGTTACCGAGGCAAAGGAAAACAAGCGGAGAAGATAGGACGATGTCGCCTGAGCACCACTACATGCAGTAGCGCATCAGCCTACGCCGCAACCTACACCTGCGCCCTGGTCCAATTAGATGGGGCAATGCCACGGCAAGCCAGGAGATCTACACGAAGACCAAGAGAAGATGCACGTTCTCCACGAACCGCTGCTCCACTTACTTCATATCTAGCAATAGATTTTGGGCCCACTTGTCGAGGCTCGGTCACCATGTACGTACCTCCCTTGGGCTATAAAAGGGAGGGTACACACTGAGAGCACCTAGAGGGGGGGGTGAATAGGTGATCCTGTAACACTTAAAACTTAGGCCACAAAAACTTGGTTAAGTGTTAGCACAATAACCGCCAAGTGGCTAGAGAGGAATCTTCAACAAAACACAATAACCAACAAGATCAATCACAGAGATGTCACGGTGGTTATCCCGTGGTTCGGCCAAGACCAACTCTTGCCTACTCCACGTTGTGGCGTCCCAACGGACGAGGGTTGCAATCAACCCCTCTCAAGCGGTCCAAAGACCCACTTGAATACCACGGTGTTTTGCTTGCTTTTCTCAATCCCGTTTGCGAGGAATCTCCACAACTTGGAGCCTCTCGCCCTTACACTTGAAATTCACAAAGAAGCACGGAGCAAGGGAGGGATTAGCAACGCACTCAAGACAAGAAATCACAGCAACACCACGCACACAAGTCGCAACGAGAGCTCACAACACAACTCAATGAGTTCACCACTCAACTAGAGCTCTAATTGCTATCGCAAAGAATCAAAGGCGCGGAATCGATGTCTTGGTGCTTAGGAATGTTGTAGGAATGCTTGGTGTTCTCCTCCATGCGCCTAGGGGTTCCTTTTATAGCCCCAAGGCAGCTAGGAGCCGTTGAGAGCAATCTAGGAAGGCTGATCTTGCCTTCTGTCGTCTGGCGCACCGGACAGTCCGGTGCACACCGGACACTGTCCGGTGCCCGATTTCCTTCCAAAAATGGTGCAGTCGACCGTTGGCAGCCTGCGAGCCGTTGGCGCACCGGACATGTCCGGTGCACACCGGACAATCCGGTGCCCCATTCTAGCCGTTGGCTCGGCCACGTGTCCCGCGCAGATTGCGCGGCCGACCATTGGCCCGGCCGACCGTTGGCTCACCGGACAGTCCGGTGAATTATAGCCGTACGTCGCCGGTGAATTCCCGAGAGCGGCCACTTCGCTCGAGCCAGCCTGGCGCACCGGACACTGTCCGGTGCACCACCGGACACTGTCTGGTGCCCCACCGGACAGTTCGGTGCTCCTAGACTCAGCAGAGTCTTGGCTGCTCGAGCCAAGACATTTCCAATTGGATTTTTCCTGTTTCCAGCACTTAGACACAATACATTAGTCCATAAAACAATGTACTAAGTCTGAGAAACATACCTTTATCCTTGATTTGTACTTTGTCCACCTTTTTACACTTAGGCACTTGTGTTGGGCACTAAACCACCAAAATACTTAGAAATGGCCCAAGGGCACATTTCCCTTTCAATCTCCCCTTTTTTGGTGATTTATGCCAACACAATATAAAGCAAGTAGAACAAATACAAAATCAATTCAAATAAGAACTCAAATTGTTTTGATTCAAATTTGACATATATGGATCACCCTTTGCCACCACTTGGTTTGTTTTTGCAAATCAAACTCAAATTTCTATCTCTAAGTCAAACACACATGTTAAGACATAAAGAGAGTCATTCCAAGAGAAATTGATTCAAGATTTCAAAAACTCCCCTTTTTCCCATAATCAATACTTCTCCCCACAAGAAACCAACATTTGACCAGAGAGACAATAAAAGAGTTTTGACAAACCAAAAGCTCTATTCTACTGTTTTCAAAATCTCTCAAGTGGTAGCTGATCCATTTATCGCTTTGGCCTTTATTTTCTCCCCCTTTGGCATCAAGCACCAAAACGGGATCAATCTTGGCCCCTTAACCCCATTGCCTCACCAAAATCTTCAAATAAGAACACAAAGGCAATAAGAGTACATGAGATGAACTTGGAATAAGTTACCCTCTCATCGGAGTGCAGTGGAAGTCTTTCATGGTCCAAGTCCACCTTTTCCTTTTCAAACCTCCTTTGAGACTAAAACAAGCAAACTCAAGCATATGGTTAGTCTCAAAGGGTCAAGTTGTAGCACAGCTCCCCCTAAATATGTGCATCACTTGCAAAAAGGACTTGTGAGGTCAAGGGAGTGTATGTACAACTTGAGCACCACAATAAGCAACAAAATGCAGAATGAACATGATCAAAGGCATAAACACATGTTTGCTACAATTCAATCCAAATTCCGTGAATCTAAGACATTTAGCTCACTACGCAGCCTGCAAAAGGTCTTCTCATCTAGAGGCTTGGTAAAGATATCGGCTAGCTGGTTCTCGGTGCTAACATGAAACACTTCGATATCTCCCTTTTGCTGGTGGTTTCTCAAAAAGTGATGCCGGATGTCAATGTGCTTTGTGCGGCTGTGTTCAACAGGATTTTCCGCTATTCGGATAGCACTCTCATTATCACATAGGAGTGGGACTTTGCTCAGATTGTAGCCAAAGTCCCTGAGGGTTTGCCTCATCCAAAGTAGTTGCGCGCAACACTGTCCTGCGGCAACATACTCGGCCTCAGCGGTGGATAGGGCAACGGAAGTTTGTTTCTTAGAATTCCATGACACCAGGGACCTTCCTAAGAATTGGCACGTCCCCGATGTACTCTTCCTATCGACCTTACATCCAGCATAGTCGGAATCTGAGTACCCAATCAAGTCAAAGTTAGACCCCTTTGGATACCAGATCCCGAAGCAAGGCGTAGCGACTAAGTATCGAAGAATTCGCTTCACAGCCACTAAGTGACACTCCTTAGGATCGGATTGAAATCTAGCACACATGCATACGCTAAGCATAATATCCAGTCTACTAGCACATAAATAAAGCAAAGAACCTATCATGGACCGGTATGCTTTTTGATCAACGGACTTACCTCCTTTGTTGAGGTCGGTGTGTCCGTCAGTTCCCATCGACGTCTTTGCGGGCTTGGCGTCCTTCATCCCAAACCGCTTTAGCAAGTCTTGCGTGTACTTCGTTTGGGAGATGAAAGTGTCGTCCTTGAGTTGCTTCACTTGGAACCCAAGGAAGTAGTTCAACTCGCCCATCATCGACATCTCGAATTTCTGCGTCATAACCCTGCTAAACTCTTCACAAGACTTTTGATTAGTAGAACCAAATATTATGTCATCGACATAAATTTGGCACACAAAAAGATCACCATCGCAAGTCTTGGTAAAAAGAGTTGGATCGGCTTTCCCAACCTTGAAAGCATTAGCAATTAAAAAGTCTCTAAGGCATTCATACCATGCTCTTGGGGCTTGCTTAATTCCATAGAGCGCCTTAGAGAGCTTACACACGTGGTCGGGGTACCGTTCATCCTCGAAGCCAGGGGGTTGCTCCACGTACACCTCCTCTTTGATCGGCCCGTTGAGGAAAGCGCTCTTCACATCCATTTGGTACAACCTGAAAGAATGGTGAGCGGCATATGCTAGCAAGATACGAATTGATTCTAGCCTAGCCACAGGAGCAAAAGTCTCCTCAAAGTCCAAACCTGCGACTTGGGCATAACCTTTTGCCACAAGTCGAGCCTTGTTCCTCGTCACCACCCCGTGCTCGTCCTGTTTGTTGCGGAACACCCACTTGGTTCCCACAACATTTTGCTTGGGACGAGGCACTAGTGTCCAAACTTCATTGCGCTTGAAATTGTTGAGTTCCTCCTGCATGGCCAACACCCAGTCCGGATCTAGCAAGGCCTCTTCTACCCTGAAAGGCTCAATAGAAGAGACAAAGTGCACAGAAATTAACTAATCTTGAACGAGTAGTTACTCCCTTGCTAATATCACCCAATATTTGGTCGACGGGATGATCCCTTTGGATCGTCGCTCGAACTTGGGTTGGAGGTGCCTGAGGTGCTTCTTCCTCTTCAACTTGATCATCCTGTGCTCCCCCTTGATCATGCGCCTCCACTTGAGGTACTTGTTCGTCATCTAGGGTTGGGGGATGCACCATAGTTGAGGAAGACGGTTGATCTTGCTCCAATTGTTCCTGAGGCCGTACATCTCCAATCGCCATGGTGCGTATCGCGACCGTTGGAACGTCTTCTTCATCTACATCATCAAGATCAACAACTTGCTCTCTTGGAGAGCCATTAGTCTCATCAAATACAACGTCGCTAGAGACTTCAACCAAACCCGATGATTTGTTGAAGACCCTATACACCTTTGTATTTGAATCATAACCTAATAAAAAGCCTTCTACAGCTTTGGGAGCAAATTTAGAGGTTCTACCTTTCTTCACAAGAATATAACACTTGCTCCCAAATACACGAAAATAAGACACATTGGGTTTGTTACTAGTTAGCAGCTCGTATGAAGTCTTCTTGAGGAGGCGGTGAAGGTAGACCCTGTTGATGGCGTGGCAAGCCGTGTTCACGGCTTCCGACCAAAAGCGCTCGGGGGTCTTGAATTCTCCAATCATAGTCCTCACCATATCTATGAGCGTCCTGTTCTTCCTCTCTACCACACCATTTTGCTGAGGTGTGTAGGGAGCGGAGAACTCGTGCTTGATCCCCTCCTCCTCAAGGAACTCCTCCACTTGAAGATTCTTGAATTCGGACCCATTGTCGCTCCTTATCTTCTTCACCTTGAGCTCAAACTCATTTTGAGCTCTCCTTAGGAAGCGCTTGAGGGTCCCTTGGGTTTTAGACTTATCCTGCAAAAAGAACACCCAAGTGAAGCGGGAAAAGTCATCAACAATAACTAGACCATACTTACTTCCTCCTATGCTCAGATAGGCTACGGGTCCGAAGAGGTCCATATGCAGCAGCTCCAGAGGTCTTAAAGTGGTCATCACATTCTTGCCGTGATGTGCTCCTCCCACTTGTTTACCTGCTTGACAAGCTGCACAAGGTCTATCTTTTTCGAATTGCACGTTAGTCAAACCTATCACATGTTCTCCCTTTAGAAGCTTGTGAAGGTTCTTCATCACCACATGTGCTAAGCGGCGATGCCACAACCAGCCCATGCAAGTCTTAGCCATTAAGCATGCATCCAGACCGGCCTCCTCTTTTGCAAAATCAACTAAATAAAGTTTGCCGTCTAGTACACCCTTAAAAGCTAGTGAACCATCACATCTTCTAAAGACAGACACATCTACATTTGTAAATAGACAATTATATCCCATATTACATAATTGACTGACAGATAGTAAATTATATCCAAGAGACTCAACTAAAAACACATTAGAGATACAGTGCTCAGATGAAATAGCAATTTTACCTAACCCTTTTACCTTGCCTTGGTTCCCATCACCGAATATAATTGAATCATGGGAATCCTTATTTTTGACGTAGGAGGTGAACATCTTCTTCTCCCCTGTCATATGGTTTGTGCATCCGCTGTCGATAATCCAGCTTGAGCCCCCGGATGCATAAACCTGCAAGGCAAATTTAGGCTTGGGTCTTAGGTACCCAACTCTTGTTGGGTCCTACAAGGTTAGTCACAATTTCCTTAGGGACCCAAATGCAAGTTTTATCACCCTTGCATTTTGCCCCTAATTTTCTAGCAACTATCTTCCTATCCTTTCTACAAATAGCAAAGGAAGCATTTAAAGCATATTAAATTGTAGAGGGACCATTCATAACTTTTCTAGGAACATGAACAATATTCTTTCTAGGCACATGATGAATATTTTTCCTAGGCATATTTCTACCATACATATAGGAAGAACTGGAAGCATACATGGCATAAGAATCATAGGCATGTGAATCAAAAGCATTACAACTCCTATGAGACTGTCTTCTATCATTATACATAAAAGCATGGTTCTTTTTAGTACTACTTGCCATAGGGGCCTTCCCTTTCTCCTTGGCGGAGATGGGAGCCTTATGGCTTGTTAAGTTCTTGGCTTCCCTCTTGAAGCCAAGCCCAACCTTAATTGAGGGGTGTCTACCAATCGTGTAGGCATCCCTAGCAAATTTTAGTTTATCAAAATCACTTTTGCTAGCCTTAAGTTGGGCATTAAGACTAGCCATTTCATCATTTAATTTTACAATAGAAGCTATGTGTTCACTACAAGCATCAATATCAAAATCTTTACATCTATTGCAAACAACAACATTTTCTACACAAGTTGTAGATTTACTAGCTATTTCTAACTTAGCATTCAAATCATCATTAATGCTCCTTAAGCTAGAAATTGTCTTATGGCAAGAAGATAATTCACAAGAAAGCATTTCATTTCTCTTAGCTTCTAAGGCATGAGATTTTTGTGCTTCTAGAAATTTGTCATGTTCTTCATACAACAAGTCCTCTTGTTTTTCTAAAAGTCTATTCTTATCATTCAAGGCATCAATCAATTCATTAATTTTATCTACCTTGGTTCTATCTAGGCCCTTAAATAAACATGAATAATCTATTTCATCCTCATCACTAGATTCGTCCTCACTTGACGAAGCATAAGTAGAGTCTCGAGTACATACCTTCTTCTCCCTTGCCATAAGGCATGTGTGACGCTCGTTGGGGAAGAGGGATGACTTGTTGAAGGCGGTGGCGACGAGTCCTTCATTGTCGGAGTCGGACGAGGAGCAATCCGAATCCCACTCCTTACCAAGATGTGCCTCGCCCTTTGCCTTCTTATAGTTCTTCTTCTTTTCCCTCTTGTTCCCTTGATCCTGATCACTATCATTGTCGGGACAGTTAGCAATAAAATGACCAAGCTTACCACATTTGAAGCATGAGCGCTTCCCCTTTGTCTTGGTCTTGCTTGGCTGCCCCTTGCGACCCTTTAGCGCCGTCTTGAATCTCTTGATGATGAGGGCCATCTCTTCATCATTAAGTCCGGCCGCCTCAATTTGTGCCACCTTGCTAGGTAGCGCCTCCTTGCTTCTTGTTGCCTTGAGAGCAAGGGGTTGAGGCTCGTTGATTGGACCATTCAATGCGTCGTCCACGTACCTCACCTCCTTGATCATCATTCGCCCGCTTACGAATTTTCCAAGGACTTCTTTGGGCGACATTTTGGTGTACCTGGGATTCTCACGAATATTATTCACCAAATGAGGATCAAGAACGGTAAAGGACCTTAGCATCAGTCGGACGACGTCGTGGTCCGTCCATCGCGTGCTTCCGTAGCTCCTTATTTTGTTGATAAGGGTCTTGAGCCGGTTGTATGTTTGTGTCGGCTCCTCGCCCCTTATCATCGCGAATCGTCCAAGCTCGCCCTCCACCAACTCCATCTTGGTGAGCAAGGTGACGTCGTTCCCCTCATGTGAAATCTTGAGGGTGTCCCAGATCTGCTTGGCGTTATCCAAGCCGCTCACTTTGTGGTATTCATCCCTGCACAATGAAGCTAGAAGAACAGTAGTAGCTTGTGCATTCTTATGAATTTGCTCATTAATGAACATGGGACTATCCGAACTATCAAAGTGCATTCCACTCTCTACAATCTCCCATATACTAGGATGGAGAGAGAACAAGTGACTACGTATTTTGTGACTCCAAAATCCGTAGTCCTCTCCATCAAAGTGAGGAGGTTTACCAAGTGGAATAGATAATAAATGAGCATTTGTACTTTGAGGAATACGAGAGTAATCAAAAGAAAAGTTCGAATTGACCGATTTCCTTCTCTCGTAGTCGTTGTGGTCGTCGTCCTTTTGGGAAGAAGTAGACTCGTCGCTGTCGTCGTAGTAGACAACTTCTTTGATGCGCCTTGTCTTCTTCTTCTTCCCATCTCTCCGTCTATGGCCCGAGCCGGAGTCAGTAGGCTTGTCATCCTTCGGCTCGTTGACGAAGGATTCCTTCTCTTTGTCGTTGATCACGATTCCCTTCCCCTTAGGATCCATCTCTTCGGGCGGTTAGTCCCTTTGTGAAGAGAACGACTTTGATACCAATTGAGAGCACCTAGAGGGGGGGTGAATAGGTGATCCTGTAACACTTAAAACTTAGGCCACAAAAACTTGGTTAAGTGTTAGCACAATAACCGCCAAGTGGCTAGAGAGGAATCTTCAACAAAACACAATAACCAACAAGATCAATCACAGAGATGGCACGGTGGTTATCCCGTGGTTCGGCCAAGACCAACTCTTGCCTACTCCACGTTGTGGCGTCCCAACGGACGAGGGTTGCAATCAACCCCTCTCAAGCGGTCCAAAGACCCACTTGAATACCACGGTGTTTTGCTTGCTTTTCTTAATCCCGTTTGCGAGGAATCTCCACAACTTGGAGCCTCTCGCCCTTACACTTGAAATTCACAAAGAAGCATGGAGCAAGGGAGGGATTAGCAACGCACTCAAGACAAGAAATCACAGCAACACCACGCACACAAGTCGCAACGAGAGCTCACAACACAACTCAATGAGTTCACCACTCAACTAGAGCTCTAATTGCTATCGCAAAGAATCAAAGGCGCGGAATCGATGTCTTGGTGCTTAGGAATGTTGTAGGAATGCTTGGTGTTCTCCTCCATGCGCCTAGGGGTCCCTTTTATAGCCCCAAGGCAGCTAGGAGCCGTTGAGAGCAATCTAGGAAGGCTGATCTTGCCTTCTGTCGTCTGGCGCACCGGATAGTCCGGTGCACACCGGACACTATCCGGTACCCGATTTCCTTCCAAAAATGGCACAGTCGACCGTTGGCAACCTGAGAGCCGTTGGCGCACCAGACAGTCCGGTGCCCCCTTCTAGCCGTTGGCTCGGCCACGTGTCCCGCGCAGATTGCGCGGCCGACCGTTGGCCCGGCCGACCGTTGGCTCACCGGACAGTCCGGTGCACACCGGACAGTCCGGTGAATTATAGTCGTACGTCGCCGGTGAATTCCCGAGAGCGGCCACTTCGCTCGAGCCAGCCTGGCGCACCGGACACTGTCCGGTGCACCACCGGACAGTCCGGTGCTCCCAGACTCAGCAGAGTCTTGGTTGCTCGAGCCAAGACATTTCCAATTGGATTTTTCCTGTTTCCAGCACTTAGACACAATACATTAGTCCATAAAACAATGTACTAAGTCTGAGAAACATACCTTTATCCTTGATTTGTACTTTGTCCACCTTTTTACACTTAGGCACTTGTGTTGGGCACTAAACCACCAAAATACTTAGAAATGGCCCAAGGGCACATTTCCCTTTCACACACACGGTAGAGACATACTCACATAGATAGACTCTCTCGGAGACCCTCGGACACACAGATACTCCCATGAAATACAACTCACAGTGGATGTAGGGTATTACGCTCCGACGACCCGAAGCACTCTAACCCTTATGTTCTCGAGTTCATCCAACTAATCAGACAAATGTCCTGGTTCCATGACGCACATGGTGATCGTCGTCGGCCACCGCACAAGCTCATGAAGTGCTCAGCCTCCACCGTCACCCACACTTGGAGGGGGTTAAGTCCTGACTCCCTCGGCGTGCTGGTGGAGCCTAGCAAGCAAGCTAGTAATGGGTTGCACCTTCGACAGCCTCATCATGCATGAGGTGACTAGCCAGCTGTGAGGTCCATGGTAGCTCTCCACACACACTGTTGGGCCTTCAAAGGCAGCTCCAAGATCTGCACTTCCCCTACGTCGACCTGCCTCCAAGCTCCATGACGTTCGGTGTAGCCACCATCAGCCACCGACACACGTCGTTGTCTGCTATCCCCAAGGCAGAATGGGTCGATGCTTGCCCTTCGAGTCTGAAGGATAACCACACTTCAGCAAGTTAGGTCAGCCTCGAGCCTTACACCCAAACGATAGCATGAGAACGAACTCTTCCTTTGTAATAGGATTACATTTATCTATGGTCCAGTCCGGTAAGGTTCGCCCTCATAAGCCCGGTCTCTAGCGCCATCCATGGCCCAGCCTGGTGAGAGCCTCCATCATAAACCCAGTCTTGGGTGTCATCTACATGGATCACATGTATCCAATTGCAAAGGAAGAATCGGTTCTCATCCATCATTTTCTTTTTCTGTTTACGCATGTTGTTTCCCTCTACCCCTTATGTGGATCTAAACTTCTATTGTAATCATGAAACTCGAGTTAGTGCCTATTCTTGCACCTAGTTTAGAACATCACTTGATAATGAATGAGGATTCAATCACCAAAAGCTTGCTCTAAGGAATGGTCCACGTTCGCGAGGGTGGTCCGGAGCTAGGTAGTCGCTTAGCCTGGTTTCGTATCGTAAGCCTACAACCTTCCACCACCCAGAATAATTAACCCGGTACCTCGGACTGAGTACTTAGGGATGTGAACCTCACTGAAACTCAAGGGATGGTCCCAAACTAGGATCAGCAAGTCTTATTTGTACTATTCGAAGGATTGAATACAATAGGGTAAGGATCCCAAGGGTGCGCTACTAAGCATCGATCCTTGGCCACAATAGGATTGACCCCTAGTCTGATCGTAGCCTCAAGCTTGCGAGGTTACCAATATTCCAGGGGGGAAGCTAACGGAAAAACTTGTCTTTACAACTGGAAGTGAGGCCCATGCACCACTCACCTAAAACCCTATGCAGGATCCAATTTCTGTTACCTTCATGAAACTTGGACTATGCTTCCACCTTGTCACTCGGTTTCAGAACCTCCCCTTATAATGGTTAAGGATTGGGTCACAGGGGGATAGGTCCATGGGAAAGGACCACATTCTCGAGGGTGGTCCGGAGGCAAGTAGCCGCCTGGTTCTGTACCGTAAGCCCTCCACCACCCTAGAACAACTGTTCTAGTACCTAGGACTTGGACCCTAGAGGCTTAAACCTTATCCTCACCAAGGGATAGGTTCATAAAATCCTGCTCGGCAAGATTCAGAGGATTGAATGCAATCAGGATGAGGTCCCCATAGGTATGCCACTATGCACCATAACATGGCCGTGTGCAGGGATGCCTTTTCAATCCAGGTCACCAGGGATGGGGGCCATAGGCATGACACCTTTTAGAAGCAAATCACAGTTATGGCCCTACCTACAGATTCGCCACCTCACGCCGACGTGGGCCTGGGGGCCACTATTGGTACCTCAAAATTGGGGTACCCACTACTGCTGGATCAAGGCGGACCCTCTAGGACTACCCTTAGTCACTAAGCTAATGGTGGTCCATCCCAACCTAGTGGCTAGGTCTACCCAGTAAGGCCATTGGCCTCGGGTGAAGGCCAGCACCTATAATCAGCACTCTAGAAACCCAATAGAGGGGGTCTGGGTTTGCCACATGTCTTGAAGACGAGGGCTCTCAACACCTGCACTCGGGGGCTAGACCCTCGGTAATGCCCCCGACCCTCATGGCGAGCCACCCAGACCTCTAGCCTAAGGAGGTTCGTTGTTGTCACGTGCTGGCCAACACTGGAGGAGATGTGACCTCCCTCGAACACCATCCGGACGCCAGCCAAGGGCGGTCCGAAGTTGTCACTGAAAGTCGCCTAGAGGGGGGGTGAATAGGCATAATCTGAAATTTACAACTTAAACACACACTACAAGCCGGGGTTAGCGTTAGAACTTAAATCAAGTCCGGAAGAGAGGGGGAAAACAATCAAATGGAAATCAAGCGAATGAACATGGTGATTTATTTTACCGAGGTTCGGTTCTAAAGAACCTAGTCCCCGTTGAGGTGGTCACAAAGACCGGGTCTCTTTCAACCCTTTCCCTCTCTCAAACGGTCACTTAGACCGAGTGAGCCTTCTTCCTTAATCTCATAGGTCACTTAGATCCCGTAAGGACCACCACACAATTGGTGTATTTTGCCTTGCTTACAAAGCACTTGAGAGTAAGAATTGAAAAGAAAAAGAAAGCCAAGCAAACAAGAGCAACAAAGGAACACAAGAGATCCTCTCACAAGTCCTAATGCACTAAAGATGATTTGGGGACTTTGAGTGGATCGATCGCTTTGATTGTGTCTTGTAGTGGAGTCTATTGCTCTTGTATTGAATGCAATGTTCAGAATGCTTGGGTGCTTGGTGTGGTGGTGGTTGGGGGGTATTTATAGCCCTCAACCACCAAGTGGCTATTGGGGAAGTCTGCTGGCGATGGGCGCACCAGACAGTCCGGTGCACCACCACGTCACCCAACCGTTAGGGTTCTGTAGCAGTCGACTGTTGACGCCGTTGTCTTCTTGTGACACCGGACAGTCCAGTGCGCCTCTGACCCTGCGCTCTGACTCTGCCGCTGCACTGTTCACGCATCAGGTACTTTTACAGTCGACCGTTGCGCGCAGATAGCCGTTGCCCCCTGACTCACCGGACAGTCTGGTGGCACACCGGACAGTCCGGTGAATTATAGCGGAGCGCGCCTATAGAAACCCAAGATTGGCTGGTTTGAGCTGTACGGTCCTGGTGCACCGAACACTGTCCGGTGGCACACCGGACAGTCCGGTGCGCCATTCCTCAGCACACTCAAGTTTCTTTTGCTCCTTTAAATTGGATCCCTAACTTGAATATTTATTGGTCTGTGTTGAACCTTTATGCACCTATAGAACATGTATTCTAGAGCAAACTAGTTAGTCCATATATTTGTGTTGGGCATTCAACCACCAAAATTAATTGTGGGAAAAGGTTAACCCTATTTCCCTTTCAATCCCCCCCTTTTGGTGATTGATGCCAACACAAACCAAAGAAAATATATAGAGTACAGAAATGAACTAGTTGGCATAAGGTGACTAGGTGAGTGCATAGGTTACTTGGAATTAAACCAATCTATAATTTCACTAGATATGAATGGATTGTTTTTCTTTCCTTTAATATTTTGGACCGCAATTGCACCACTTGTTTTGTTTTTGCAAATTCTTTTGAAAAATCTTTTCAAAGTCTTTTGCAAATAGTCAAAGGTATATGAATAAGATTGCAAGAAGCATTTTCAAGATTTGAAATTTCTCCCCCTGTTTCAAATGCTTTTCCTTTGACTAAACAAAACTCCCCCTGAATGAAATTCTCCTCTTAGTTTTCAAGAGGATTTTAATAGATACTAATTTTGAAAATTTATCTTTACACGTACCAATTGAAAAGATTGTCATTACAAGATACCAATTGAAGTTTCAAAACAATACCACTTGAGATTTTGCTTTCTCAAGATAAGCATATCAATTGATATATTGTCATGACATAGATACCAATGAAAAATATAAATTAAAGCTTCATTCGTGATACCAATTGAAAAACAAACATTTGTGAAAACCAAATAAATCTTCATTTCGATTTTTTTTGAAATTGGTGGTGCAGTCCTTTTGCTTTGGGCTTAATATTTTCTCCCCCTTTGGCATGAATTGCCAAAAACGGAGACGTTGAGAGCCCTTGTTACGTTCTCCCCCATTGGTACAAGTAAATATGAGTGAAGGATTATACCAATTTGGAGAGTGAGCGGGGTAGCGACGAAGGATAAATGATACCGTTAGAGTGGAGTGGAAGCCTTGTCTTCGTCACATACTCCATTTCCCTTTCAATCTACGATTTAGTATAGAAATATACTTGAAAACACATTAGTCATAGCCTTGGTACATAAGAAATATGCATTTGTACCAAAATGAAAGAGATATGATCAAAGTATATAAATGAGCTATGTGTGCAATGTTTCAATCAAAATTCCGAGAATCAAGAATATTTAGCTCATTCCTAAGTTTGCTAAAGATTTTCTCATCTAATGGCTTGGTAAAGATATCGGGTAATTGATTCTTGGTGTTTACATAAGCTATTTCGATATCCCCCTTTGTTGGTGATCCCTTAAAAAGTGATAGCGAATGTCTATGTGCTTAGTGCGGCTGTGTTCAACGAGATTATCCGCCATGCGGATTGCACTCTCATTGTCACATAGGAGAGGGACTTTGCTCAATTTGTAGCCATAGTCCCTAAGGGTTTGCCTCATCCAAAGTAATTGCGCACAACAATGGCCTGTGGCAATGTACTCGGCTTCGGTGGTAGAAAGGGCTACTAAGTTTTGTTTCTTTGAAGCCCATGACACTAGGGATCTTCCCAGAAACTGACAAGTCCCTGATGTGCTATTTCTATCAATTTTACACCCTGCCCAATTGGCATCAGAATATCCTATTAAATCAAAAGTGGATCCCTTGGGGTACCAAAGCCCAAACTTAGGAGTGTAAACTAAATACCTCATGATTCTCTTTATGGCCCTAAGGTGAACTTACTTAAGATCGGCCTGGAACCTTGGTAACATGCATACAGAAAGCATAATATCCGGTCGAGATGCACATAAATAGAGTAAAGATCCTATCATCGACCGATATAGCTTTTGATCTACGGATTTACCTCCCGTGTCGAGGTCGAGATGCCCATTGGTTCCCATGGGTGTCTTGATGGGTTTGCCATCCTTCATCCCAAACTTCTTAAGTATGTCTTGAATGTACTTTGTTTGACAGATGAAGGTGCCCTCTTGGTGTTGCTTGATTTGAAATCCAAGGAAATACTTCAACTCCCCCATCATAGACATCTCGAATTTCTGTATCATGATCCTACTAAACTCATCACAAGTTGATTTGTTAGTAGACCCAAATATAATATCATCATCATAAATTTGGCGTACAAACAAATCTTTTGCAATAGTTTTAGTAAAGAGAGTAGGATCGACTTTACCGACTTTGAAGCCATTAGTGATAAGAAAATCTCTTAGGCATTCAAACCATGCTCTTGGGGCTTGCTTGAGCCCATAAAGCGCCTTAGAGAGTTTAAAAACATGGTTAGGGTACTCACTATCTTCAAAGTCGAGAGGTTGCTCAACATTGACGTCTTCCTTGATTGGTCCATTGAGGAAGGCACTTTTGACTTCAATTTGATAAAGCTTAAAGCCATGGTAAGTAGCATAGGCAAGTAATTTACGAATTAACTCAAGCCTAGCTACGAGTGCATAAGTTTCATCAAAATCCAAACCTTCAACTTATGAATAACCTTTGGCCACAAGTCAGGATTTGTTTCTTGTCACCACACCATGCTCATCTTGCTTGTTGCGGAATACCCATTTGGTACCTACAACATTTTGATTAGGACATGGAACTAAATGCCATACCTCATTCCTTGTGAAGTTGTTGAGTTCCTCTTGCATTGCCAGCACCCAATCCGGATCTCTTAGTGCATCCTCTACCCTGTAAGGCTCAATAGAGGACACAAAAGAGTAATGTTCACAGAAATGTGCAACTCGAGATCTAGTGGTTACCCCTTATGAATATCACCAAGGATGGAGCTCACAGGGTGATCTCGTTGAATTGCTTGGTGGACTCTTGGGTGTGGTGGTCTTTAACCCTGAATTTCTTATCATCTTCCTTGTCTTTATCATTATTATCTCCCCCTTGATCATTGTCCTCCTCTTGAGGTAGCTCATCCTTTTGATCTTCATTTTCATCATCTTGAGCCTGTTCATCATCTTGAGTTGGTGGAGATGCTTGATTGGAAGATGACGGTTGATCTTGTGCTTGTGGAGGCTCTTCGGATTCCTTAGGACACACATCCCCAATGGACATGTTCTTTAGCGCGACGCACGGAGCTTCTTCATCATCTAGTTCATCAAGATCAACTTGCTCCACTTGGGAGCCATTAGTCTCATCAAACACAATGTCACAAGAAACCTCAACTAATCCAGTGGATTTGTTGAAGACTCTATATGCTCTTGTGTTTGAGTCATAACCTAGTAAAAAGCCTTCTACAGCCTTAGGAGCAAATTTAGACTTTCTACCTCTTTTAATAATAGACTTTCTACCTCTTTTAATAAGAATAAAACATTTGCTTCCAAAGACTCTAAAATATGAAACATTGGACTTTTTACCGATGAGGAGTTCATATGATGTCTTCTTGAGGATTCAGTGAAGGTAGAGCCGGTTAATGGAGTAGCAAGCAGTGTTGATTGCTTCCGCCCAAAACCGGCCCGGTGTCTTGTATTCATCAAGCATGGTCCTTGCCATATCCAGTAGAGTTCTATTCTTCCTCTCCACTAGACCATTTTGTTGAGGTGTGTAGGGAGAAGAGAACTCATGCTTGATGCCCTCTTCCTCAAGAAATCCTTCTATTTGTGAATTCTTGAACTCTGTCCCATTGTCGCTTATCTTCTTGATTCTCAATCCGAACTCATTTTGAGCCCGTCTCAAGAATCCCTTTAAAGTCTCTTGGGTTTGTGATTTTTCCTGCAAAAGAATACCCAAGTGAAGCGAGAATAATCATCCACAATAACTAGACAGTACTTACTCCCGCCGATGCTTATGTAAGCTATCGGGCCAAATAGATCCATGTGGAGTAGCTCCAGTGGCCTATCTGTTGTCATTATGTTTTTGTGTGGATGATGAGTGCCAACTTGCTTTCCTGCTTGACATGCGCTACAAACCTTATCTTTCTCAAAATGAATATTTGTTAGTCCTAAAATGTGCTCTCCCTTTAGAAGTTTGTGAAGATTCTTCATTCCAACATGGGCTAGTTGGCGATGCCAGAGCCAACCCATATTAGTCTTAGCAATTAAACAAGTGTTGAGTTCAGTTGTGTTTCATTAAAATCAACTAAATATAGCTGACCCTCTAACACTCCCTTAAATGCCATTGAATCGTCACTTCTTCTAAAGATAGTAACACCTACATCTGTAAAAAGACAGTTGTAGCCCATTTTGCATAATTGAGAAACGGAAAGCAAATTGTAATCTAAAGAATCTACAAGAAAAACATTGGAAATAGAATGGTCAGGTGATATAGCAATTTTACCAAGTCCTTTGACCAAACCTTGATTTCCATTCCCGAATGTGATAGCTCTTTGGGGATCTTCATTTTCTCATAGGAGGAGAACATTCTTTTCTCCCATGTAATGTGGTTTGTGCATCCGCTATTAATTATCCAACTTGAACCCCCGGATGCATAAACCTGCAAAACAATTTAGGCCTTGTTCTTAGGTACCCAAACAGTCTTGGGTCCTTTCCCGTTAGAAACAAGCGCCTTGGGTACCCAAACACAAGTCTTTGAGCCCATGTGTTTGCCCCCAACATATTTGGCAACTACTTTGCCTGATTTGTTAGTAAGCACATATGAAGCATCAAAAGTCTTAAATGAAATGTTATGCTCATTTGATGCAGCAGGAGTTTTCTTTTTAGGCATTTTAACATGTGTAGAATGCCTAGAGCTAGAAGCCTCATTTTTATACATAAATGCATGGTGAGAAATGTTATGACGTTTTCTAGCATGAATTCTCCTAATTTTGTGCTCAGGATAATTAGCAGGATATAAAATGTAGCCTTCATTATCCTAAACCATAGGAGCTTTGCCCTTTACAAAATTAGACAATCTTTTAGGGGCATTAAGCTTGACATTGCTTCCCTATTGGAAACCAATGCCATCCTTAATGCCAGGGCGTCTCCCATTATAGAGCATGCTTCTAGCAAATTTGAGAGCACCTAGAGGGGGGTGAATAGGTGATCCTGTAAAATTAAACACTAAATAGCCACAAACTTGATTATCAAGGTGTTAGTGAAATCAAGTGGCTGAGGAACGCACTCGTGCGAACAAAGCAATCACAATAAGCAACACACGAGACACGCGATTTTTATCCCATGGTTCGGCCAAGTAACACTTGCCTACTTCCATGTTGTGGCATCCCAATGGACGAGGGTTACACTCAACCCCTTTCAAGTGATCCAATGATCAACTTGAATACCACGTTTTTTTCTTTAGAGTATTCTTCCCGTTTGCGAGGAATCTCCACAATTTGGAGTCTCTCGCCGTTACAATTGAGATCACACAGAAAGCACAGAGTAAGGTTGGGGAGAGCAACACACGTAAGACTCAAAACCGCAGTACAACAACGCACACAAGTGAGAACGAGAGCACACAAACACAGCGCGAGGAGTTTACAACTCGAATAGTGCTCAAATCTCAAGAACGATGATCCGATTGCGTGAAAGCGGAGTCTAGATGTCTTAGGATGTTTCTTGTAAGCTTCGTGTCCTCCTTCATGGGCCTAGGGGTCTCTTTTATAGCCCCAAGGCAACTAGGAGCCGTTGGAGGCCAACTTGGAAGGCCAAACTTGCCTTCTGTCGGGTGGTGCACCGGACAGTCAGGTGCACCACCGGACAGTCACTGTAGCTGTCCGGTCAGGTGCGTGATCTCCTTCCTTTTCTGACGCAACCGACCGTTGGTCCGGTGCACACCGGACAGTCCGATGAATTATAGTCGTACGCCTCTGCTTTTTCCTGAGAGCAGCCAGTTCACCGCCGGCCAGCCTGGCGCACCGGACACTGTCCGGTGTGCCAGGCCGAGCTGGTGTTGGCTGCACATAGCCAACTCTTTCCCTTTTCTTCTCTTCTTCTTTAGTCACTGTTTCTAGCACTTGGATAACCATGTTAGTACATAGAACAATTCACCAAGTCTAGAAACATACATTTGTCTCTGATTTGCACTTCTCGCACATAAGTACTCAATTAATGTGTTGGGCATCTAATCACCAAAATACTTATAGAAATTGCCCAAGGGCACATTTCCCTTTCAATCTCCCCCTTTTTGGTGATTTATGCCAACACATCAAACAACAACCAAAGAAGTGCAACATCAATGCAATTGAAGACCGAATTGTTTTCGCTAATGATTTGGCATATTTGGATCACTCTTTGCCACCACTTGGTTTGTTTTTGCAAATCAAATTATTTTCCCTATCTCTAAGTCAAACACACTTGTTTGGGTAAATCGAGAGATATTCAACAAAAAAATAATCAAGTGCCAAAAACTCCCCCTTTTCCCATAATCAAAATTCTCCCTCATAAGAGACCAAATTTTGTAATTAGAGTATTTTGACAAAATCAACAATTTTGCAATTAGAGTATTTTGACATAATCAAATTCTAACTCTACTATTTTCAAAATTCTCAAGTGGTTGGCTGATCCAGTTGCTTTGGCCTTAATTTCTCCCCCTTTGGCATTAAGCACCAAAACAGAATCATTTTTGGCCCTTTAACCCCATTGCCTCACCAAAAATGTCAATTAAGAACAAAAAGGCAATGAGAGCATAAGTATGAACTTGGAGTTAATGACACTAATACCGGAGTGCAGTGGAAGTCTTTTTATTGTCCAAGTTCACCTTTCCCTTTCAATGCACCTTTGAGACTACATCAAGTATACTCAACAAAACAGGTTAGTCTCAAAGGGTCAAGTTGTAACACATCTCCCCCTAAATATGTGCACCATTTGCATATGGACTTGTGAGGTCCGGGGAGGTCTTGTACAACTTGAGCACCACAAATATACAACAAATAATGTAAACGTCTAAAGTAACATGATCAAAGGCATATAACACATGTATGCTATAGATCAATCCAAGTTACACGAATCTAAGATATTTAGCTCACTTCGCAACCTGCAAAAAGTTTTCTCATCCAACGGCTTGGTGAAGATATCGGCTAGCTGGTTCTCGGTGCTAATGTGATAAATATCGATATCTCCCTTTTGCTGGTGATCCCTCAGGAAGTGATGCCGGATGTCTATGTGCTTAGTGCGGTTGTGTTCAATAGGATTATCCGCCAAGCGGATTGCACTCTCATTATCACATAGGAGTGGGACTTTGCTCAGATTGTAGCCAAAGTCCCGAAGGGTTTGCCTCATCCAAAGTAGTTGCGCGCAACACTGTCCTGCGGCAACATACTCGGCCTCAGCGGTGGATAGGGCAACAGATGTCTATTTCTTGGAACTCCAGGACACCAGGGACCTTCCTAGAAATTGGCACGTCCCTGATGTACTCTTCCTATCTACCTTGCACCCGACATAATCGGAGTCTGCGTATCCAATTAAGTCAAAGGTAGACCCCTTTGGATACCAGATCCCGAAGCAAGGCGTAGCAACTAAATATCGAAGAATTCGCTTAACGGCCATAAGGTGACATTCCCTGGGTCGGATTAATATCTAGCACACATGCATACACTAAGTTTGGCACGTCATCGACATTTCGAATTTCTGCATCATCACCCTGCTAAACTCCTCACAAGACTTTTGGTTAGTAGAACCAAATATTATGTCATCGATATAAATTTGGCACACAAAGAGATCACCATCACAAGTCTTGGTAAAAAGAGTGGGATCGGCTTTCCCAACCTTGAAAGCATTAGCAATTAAGAGATCTCTAAGGCATTCATACCATGCTCTTGGGGCTTGCTTAAGTCCATAGAGCGCCTTTGAGAGCTTCTACACGTGGTCGGGATACCTATCATCCTCAAAGCCAGGGGGTTGTTCCACGTATACTTCCTCCTTGATTGGCCCATTGAGGAAAGCGCTCTTCACGTCCATTTGAAATAGCCTGAAAAAGTGGTGAGCGGTGTAGGCTAGCAAAATTTGAATTGACTCTAGCCTAGCCACGAGAGCAAAAGTCTCCCCGAAATCCAAACCTGCGACTTGGGCGTAACCTTTTGCCACAGTCGAGCTTTGTTTCTTGTCACCACTCCGTGTTCGTCTTGCTTGTTGCGGAATACTCACTTGGTGCCCACAACGTTTTGCTTTGGACGTGGCACCAGGCTTCAGACTTCATTTCTTTTGAAGTTGTTGAGTTCTTCCTGCATGCCAACACCTAGTCCAGATCCTGCAATGTCTCTTCTACCCTGAAAGGCTCAATAGAAGAGACAAACGAGTAATGCTCACAAAAATTAGCTAAACGTGAGCGAGTCATTACTCCCTTGCTGATATCACCTAGAATTTGATCGACGTCGTGATTTCTTTGGATCGTCGCTCGGACTTGAGTTGGATGAACTCGTGGTGCTTCTTCCTCCATAACCTGTTCTACTTATGCTCCCCCTTGATCACGCTCCTCTTCTTGAGGTACTTGTCCATCATCTTGAGTTGGGGGATGCACCATTGTAGAGGAAGAAGGTTGATCTTGTTCTTGTAGTTCCTGTGGTCGCACATCACCTATCGCCATCGTGCGCATTGCGGCCGTTGGAACTTCATCTTCATCTTCATCTATATCATCAAGATCAACTTGCTCTCTTAGAGAGCCATTAGTCTCATCAAATACAACGTCGCTAGAGACTTCAACTAATCCTGATGATTTGTTGAAGACCCTATACGCCTTTGTATTTGAGTCATACCCTAGTAAAAACCCTTCGACAGCTTTGGGAGCAAATTTAGAATGTCTACCTTTCTTCACCAAAATGTAGCATTTGCTCCCAAATACACGAAAGTAAGAAACATTGGGTTTGTTACCAGTAAGAAGTTCGTAGGAGGTCTTCTTGAGGAGGCGATGCAGGTAGAGCCGGTTTATGGCGTGGCAGGCTGTGTTCACAGCTTTCGACCAAAATCGCTCGGGCGTCTTGAACTCTCCAAGCATTGTTCTCGCCATGTCGATAAGTGTCCTGTACTTCCTCTCTACCACACCGTTTTGCTATGGTGTGTAGGGAGCAGAGAACTCGTGCTTGATGCCTTCCTCCTCAAGAAATTCTTCAACTTGTAGATTTTTGAACTCGGACCCATTGTCGCTCCTTATTTTTTTTACCTTAAGCTCAAACTCATTTTGAGCTCTCCTTAGGAAGCGCTTTAGGGTCCCTTGGGTTTCTGACTTATCCTATAGAAAGAATACCCAAGTGAAGTGGGAAAAATCATCAACAATTACAAGACCATACTTACTTCCCACGATGCTAAGGTAGGCAACGGGTCCAAAGAGGTCCATGTGAAGAAGCTCTAGTGGTTTTGATGTTGTCATCACATTCTTGCTGTGATGAGTGCTTACCACCTGTTTCCTTGTCTGACAAGCTGCACAAGGTCTGTCTTTCTCAAAGCAGACATCAGTTAGTCCTAACACATGATCTCCCTTTAGAAGTTTATGAAGGTTCTTCATCCCAACATGTGCTAGACAGCGATGCCAAAGCCATCCCATATTAGTCTTAGCCATTAAGCATGCATCTAGATCGGCATTCTCTTTCGAAAAATCTACTAAATAGAGTTTGTCGTCTAATACACCCTTAAACGCTAATGAACCATCACTCCTTCTAAAAACAGATACATCTATATTTGTAAATAAACAATTATAGCTCATGTTACATAATTGACTCACAGACAATAAGTTGTACCCGAGTGATTCAACTAAAAACACATTGGAGATAGAATGCTCGGATGTAATGGCTATCTTTCCCAATCCTTTAACCTTGCCTTGGTTCTCATCTCTATCCTGGGAATCCTTGTTCTTGACGTAGGAGGTGAACATTTTCTTCTCCCCCGTCATGTGGATTGTGCATCCGCTGTCGATAATCCAGCTTGAGCCCCCGGATGCATAAACCTGCAAGACAATTTACGCTTGGGTTTTAGGTACCCAACTCTTGTTGGGTCCTGCAAGGTTAGTCACAATAATTTTTGGAACCCAAATACAAGTCTTGTCTCCCTTGCATTTGGATCCCAACTTCCTAGCAACTACTTTTTCATTCTTATATGAAAGTACAAACGAAGTGTTGCAAGCATGAAAAACAGTAGTAGGTTTATTACATGTTTTCCTAGGCACATGATGCACAACATGATTTTTCCTAGGCCTACTTCTACCATGCACATAAGTAGAGCTAGAGGCAAACATAGCATGTGAATTATTATAAGCGGTATGAACATAACTCTTATTATAATTGGAACGACTAGCAATTTTCCTATCATAAATAAAATCATGGTTCCTTTGAGGACTACTAGCCATAGGGGCCTTCCCTTTCTCCTTGTTGAGAACGGGAGCCTTTTGGCTTGTTAAGTTCTTGGTTTCCTTTCGAAAACCAAGTCCATTCTTAATTGAGGGGTGTCTACCAATAGTGTAGGCATCCCTAGCAAATTTTAATTTATCAAAATCACTTTTGCAAGTCTTAAGTTGAGCATTAAGACTTGTCACCTCATCATTCAATTTAGTAATAGAAATACGATGTTCATCACATGCATCGACATCAAAGTCCTTACATCTATTACAAATAACTACATGTTCCACACATGAACTTATTTTACTAACTTCCTCTAGCTTAGCATTTAAATCGTTATTTAAATTCTTTAAACCAGAGATAGATTCATGGCAAGTAGATAACTCAGAGGATAGCATTTCATTTCTTTTAATTTCTAGAGCAAGAGATTTTTGAACACTAATAAATTTGTCATGCTCTTCATACAAAATATCTTCTTGCTTCTCTAGCAATTTATCCTTTTCATTAAGGGCATCAATTAATTCATTAATTTTGTCTACTTTATTTCTATCTAAGCCTTTAAACAAATCAGTATAGTCTACTTCACCATCAGATGACTCTTCATCACTAGAAGAAGTATACTTGGGACTGTCCCGAATACATACCTTCTTCTCCTTAGCCATAAGGCAAGTATGGCGTTCGTTGGGGAAGAGCGAAGATTTGTTGAAGGCCGAGGCATCCAATCCTTGATCGTCGGAGTCGGATGAAGAGCAGTCAGAATTCCATTCCTTTCCAAGATGTGCCTCGCCTTTCGCCTTCCTGTAATTCTTCTTCTTCTCTTTCTTCCCATACTTTTCTTGTTCCTGGTCATTATCATTATCGGGACATTGAGCTATGAAATGACCAGTCTTACCGCATTTGAAGCATGAGCACTTTCCCCTTGTTTTGTTCTTGTTGGGGTACTCCTTGCGTCCTTTTAGTGCGGTCTTGAAACGCTTGATGATGAGTGCCATCTCATCTTCATTGAGCCTGACAGCTTCCACTTGTGCCACCTTGCTAGGTAGCGCCTCCCTGCTGCTGGTTGCTTTGAGAGCAACGGGCTGTGGCTCGTAGACGGGTAGTGGAGCATTAAGCGCATCGTCTACATATCACGCCTCCTTTACCATCATGCGCCCGCTCACGAATTTTCCAAGAATCTCCTCGGGCGTCATCTTGGTGTACCTGGTATTTTCACGAATAAGATTGACAAGATGGGGGCCAATTACCGTAAATGACCTTAGCATGAGCCGGACGACATCATGGTCTGTCCATCTTGTGCTTCCGTAGCTTCAGATCTTGTTCACCAGGGTCTTGAGCCTATTGTAGGTCTGAGTTGGCTCCTCTCCCCTGATCATTGCGAACCTTCCCAGTTCTCCCTCCACCAGTTCTATCTTGGTAATCATGGTGGCATCATTTCCCTCATGTGATATTTTGAGGGTATCCTAGATCTGTTTGGCGTTGTCCAAGCCACTTACTTTGTTATACTCATCCCTGCAAAGTGAAGCTAGCAAGACAGTAGTAGCTTGGGCATTTTTATGAATTTATTCATTAATCATCACAGGGTTATCTGTACTATCAAAATGCATCCCATTTTCCACAATTTCCCAAATGCTAGGATGGAGAGAAAATAGATGACTACACATTTTGTGGCTCCAAAATGAGTAATCCTCTCCATCAAAGTGTGGGGGTTTTCCAAAAGGAATAGAAAGTAAATGGGCATTTGAATTGTACGAAATACAAGAATAATCAAAGGAATAGTTTTGATTAACCGTCTTTTTCTTTGACGAAGAATCATCGTCGTCATCGTCGTCTCTTGGTGAAGAAGATGATGCATCACTGTTGTAGTAGATGATCTTCTTGATGCGTCTCTTCTTCTTCCCGTCTCTCTTCTTGTGACTTGAGCCAGAGTCGGTAGGCTTGTCGTCTCTTGACTCGTTGAAGAGGGACTTCTTCTCCTTGTCATTGACCACCATCCCCTTTCCCTTAGGATCCATCTCTTTGGGCGGTTAGTCCCTTAGATGAAGAGTACGACTTCGATACCAATTGAGAGCACCTAGAGGGGGGATGAATAGGTGATCCTGTAAAATTATACACTAAATAGCCACAAACATGATTATCAAGGTGTTAGTGAAATCAAGTGGCTAAGGAACGCACTCGTGCGAACAAAGCAATCACATTAAGCAACACACGAGACACACGATTTTTATCCCGTGGTTCGGCCAAGTAACACTTGCCTACTTCCACGTTGTGGCGTCCCAATGGACGAGGGTTGCACTCAACCCCTTTCAAGCGATCCAATGATCAACTTGAATACCACAGTTTTTTTCTTTAGAGTATTCTTCCCGTTTGTGAGGAATCTCCACAATTTGGAGTCTCTCACCCTTACAATTGAGATCACACAGAAAGCACAGAGTAAGGTTGGGGAGAGCAACACACGCAAGACTCAAATCCGCAGCACAACAATGCACACAAGTGGGAACAAGAGCACACAAACACAGCGCGAGGAGTTTACAACTCGAATAGTGCTCAAATCTCAAGAACGATGATCCGATTGCGTGAAAGCGGAGTCTAGATGTCTTAGGATGTTTCTTGTAAGCTTCGTGTCCTCCTTCATGCGCCTAGGGGTCTCTTTTATAGCCCCAAGGCAGCTAGGAGCCGTTGGAGGCCAACTTGGAAGGCTAAACTTGCCTTCTGTCGGGTGGTGCATCGGACAGTCCGGTGCACCACCGGACAGTCACTGAAGCTGTCCGGTGCGTGATCTCCTTCCTTTTCTGACGCAACCGACCGTTGGTCCTCCGGGTCGATTGGCGCACCGGACACTGTCCGGTGCACACCGGACAGTCCGGTGAATTATAGCCGTACGTCTCTTCTTTTTCCCAAGAGCAGCCAATTCACCGCCGGCCAGCCTGGCGCACCGGACAGTGTTCGGTGCACCACCGGACAGTCCGGTGTGCCAGGCCGAGCTGGTGTTGGCTGCACATAGCCAACTCTTTCCCTTTTCTTCTCTTCTTCTTTAGTCACTGTTTCTAGCACTTGGATAACCATGTTAGTACATAGAACTATTCACCAAGTCTAGAAACATACCTTTGTCTCTGATTTGCACTTCTCGCACATAAGTACTCAATTAATGTGTTGGGCATCTAATCACCAAAATACTTATAGAAATTGCCCAAGGGCACATTTCCCTTTCAAAATTGAAACTTTTCATTTTCAATTTCATGCTCATTGATTTTAGCAGTTAATTGAGCTATATGATCATTTTGTTGTTTAATTAGAGCAAGGTGATCATTTATAGCATCAACATTAACATCTCTACATCTAGTACAAATAGAAACATGCTTGACAATAGATGTAGAGGGTTTGCAAATATTTAATTCATCTATCTTAGATTTTAACATGTCATTTTCATCTCTAAGACAGGAAATAGAATCATTGCAAACATTCAATTCTTTAATCTTAGAAACCAAACTAGCATTCTCATTTCTAAGACTGGAAATTGAATCATTACAAACATGTAACTTTTCAACTTTAGAAATTAAACTAGCATTCTCAGTTCTAAGGTTTGAAATGGAGTCATGACAAATGCTAAGCTCCTTAGTTAAGTTTTCACATTTTTCTACTTCCTCAGCATAAGCATAAGGAATTCCTCTTGGCTATCCAAAAGTTCATCCTTCTCATGAATGGCTCCTATTAATTCATTTAACTTTTCCTTTTGTTCCATGCTAAGGTTGGCAAAAAGAGTAAGCAAATCATCTTCATCTTCACTAGAGCTACCCTCATCACTAGATGTTGTATATTTGGGGGTGGCTCTAGATTGTACCTTTATTTTCTTGCCGTCCTTTGCCATGAAACACTTGTGGACGATGTTGGGGAAGAGGAGGCCCTTGTTGACGACGATGTTGGCGGCGTCCTCGTCGGAGGAGGAGTCGGTGGAGCTCTCGTCGGAGTCCCATTCCCAACACACGTGGGCATCGCCACCCTTCTTCTTGTAGTACCTCTTCTTCTCATTCTTCTTCCCCTTCTTGTCTTTGCCCCTGTCACTATCACTAGACATTGGGCATTTAGCGATAAAATGATTGGGCTTACCACATTTGTAGCACACCCTTTTGGAGAGGGGTTTGTAGTCCTTCCCCTCCTTTGATTGAGGATTTGGCGAAAGCTCTTGATGATGAGCGCCATATCCTTGTTGTCGAGCTTGGAGGCGTCGATTGGAAGCCTACTTGGTGTAGACTTCCTCTTCTCTTCTTCCGTCGCCTTGAATGCGATGGGTTGCACTTCGGTGTGGAGGTGGCGCCTTGCTCCAAGTTGACAATGTATTTGGAGTCTTTGATCATTAGCTCAAAGCTCACAAACTTTCCAATAACCTCCTCGGGAGACATTAGCTTGTATCTAGGATCCGCACGTATTAATTGAACTTCAGTAGGATTACGAAATATGAGGGATCTAAGAATAACCTTGACCATTTCATGGTCATCCCATTTTGTGCTCCCGAGGTTGCACACTTGGTTTACCAAGGTCTTGAGCCGGTTGTACATTGATTGTGGCTCCTCTCCCTTGTTGAGGATGAATCGACCGAGTTCTCCCTCGATCGTTTCGCGCTTGGTGATCTTGGTTACCTCGTCCCCTTCGTGCGCCGTCTTGAGCACGTCCCAAATCTCTTTGGCACTCTTTAACCCTTACACCTTATTGTACTCCTCTCGACACAAGGAGGCGAGGAGTATAGTTGTGGCTTGGGAGTTAAAGTGCCTAATTTGGGCGACCTCGTCCGAGTCGTAGCCTTCGTCTCCCACCTTAGGTACCTGCGCTCTAAACTCAACAATGTACCAAATGCTTGCATGAAGTGAGGTTAGGTGATGTCTCATTTTATCACTCCACATACAATAATCCTCACCATAAAAATATGGTGGTTTGCCTAAGGGAACGGAAAGTAGAGGAGCGCGCTTAGAAATACGGGGATAGCGAAGGGGCATCTTACTATACTTCTTGCGCTCATGGCGCTTAGAAGCGACGGATGACTCAGAGCTTGATATGGAGGGCGACGATGAGTCGGTCTCGTAGTAGATCACCTTCTTCATCTTCTTTTTCTTGTCGCCACTTCGATGCGACTTGATGGAGGGAGGGGATCCCTCCTTGGCTTTGTTGCCGGACTCTCTTGATGGAGCCTTCCTAAGGCTTGCGGGCTTTTCGCCGGTTTCGATCTCCCTCTTGGCATGATCTCCCAACATCACTTCGAGTTGTTAGACTCTAATGAAGCACCAGGCTCTGATACCAATTGAAAGTCGCCTAGAGGGGGGTGAATAGGCGTAATCTGAAATTTACAACTTAAACACACACTACAAGCTGGGTTAGCGTTAGAACTTAAAATCAAGTCCAGGAGAGAGGGGAAAACAAATCAAATGGAAATCAAGCGAATGAACACGGTGATTTGTTTTACTGAGGTTCGGTTCTAAAGAACCTAGTCCCCGTTGAGGTGGTCACAAAGACCGGGTCTCTTTCCATCCTTTCCCTCTCTCAAACGGTCACTTAGACCGAGTGAGCCTTCTTCCTTAATCTCACAGGTCACTTAGACCCCGCAAGGACCACCACACAATTGGTGTCTCTTGCCTTGCTTACAAAGCACTTGAGAGTAAGAATTGAAAATAAAAAGAAGGCCAAGCCAAGCAAACAAGAGCAACAAAGGAACACAAGAGATCCTCTCACAAGTCTTAATGCACTAGAGTTGATTTGGGGACTTTGAGTGGATCGATCGCTTTGATTGTGTCTTGGAGTGGAGTCTATTGCTCTTGTATTGGATGCAATGTTCAGAATGCTTGGGTGCTTGGTGTGGTGGTGGTTGGGGGGTATTTATAGCCCTCAACCACCAAGTGGCCGTTGGGGAAGTGTACTGGCGATGGGCGCACCGGACAGTCCGGTGCGCCACCAGACAGGTCCTGTTCACTGTCCGGGCGTCGCCACGTCACCCAACCGTTAGGGTTCTAGAGCAGTCGACCGTTGACGCTGTTGTCTTCTTGTGGCGAACACTGTCTGGTGCGCCTCTGACCCTGCGCTTTGACTCTGCCGCTGCACTGTTCACACGTCAGGTACTTTTACAGTCGACCATTGCGCACAGATAGCCGTTGCCCGCTGACTCACCGGACATTCCGGTGGCACACCAGACAGTCCGGTAAATTATAGCGGAGCGCGCCTGTGGAAACCCAAGAGTGGTCGGTTTGAGGTGTACGGTCCTGGTGCACCGGACACTGTCCGGTGGTGCACCGGACAGTCCGGTGCGCCATTCCTCAGCACACTCAAGTTTCTTTTGCTCCTTTAAATTGGATCCCTAACTTGAATATTTATTAGTTTGTGTTGAACCTTTATGCACCTGTAGAACATGTATTATAGAGCAAACTAGTTAGTCCATATATTTGTGTTGGGCATTCAACCACCAAAATTAATTGTGGGAAAAGGTTAACCCTATTTCCCTTTGAGTCACGAGGAAGGGTGGTCCTAGTCACTACTCTCCCCACACAAGGCGAGGCCTGGTGCTGCCACGTGTTCTACGACGGGTGAAGTAAGCCATCGGGGGAAAGCCTGATGTCAGCCTCTAAGTGTACAACGCCTCTGCATTAACTGCGGACGAGACGTATACCTACCCGCCTAGTGGCAGGCGGTGCGTTCGCAGTACATAGGTTGCACAGTAACTCGCGCGTTACTGAGGCAAGACCACTGACTCCTTGCGCCGCTTGGGCAGCTATCATTACAGCTCCCATTACAGCCTGCATGTTACCAAGGCGAAGGAAAATAAGCGGAGAAGATAGGACGACACAACCTGAGCACCCCTACATGTGGTAGTTCATCAGCCTACGTCACAACCTACATCTGCACTCTGCTCCGATTAGACGGGGCAAGGGCACGACAAGCCATGAGATCTACACGAAGACCAAGAGAAGGTATCCGTTCTCCACGAACCGCCGCTCCACTTACTCCATATTTTAAGTTCTTGTGTGCTATTTTGGGAAGTTGTGACCTTCCCATATAATGTAATAAGTTAGCACTTTTATACTACCTGGACTGTAATTATCACTACTTTGTTATATTGTAAACCTAAGTTTGCTAATGTACATTATGTTATTATAAAGACTTCCTCTCAATCTTCTATGTTGATGTTTATGTTTTCCAATGGATGATTATGGTAATGTTCTCAATCATGGGTGAATGCCAATCTTTGAGAATGAGATAACGAGTTCATCGAAACTCGACACCCTGAGTAAGTTATCTGGTACACTTACATATCAATCTGAGGCCTTAAGGGCAAGGATTGGTGTACGTGGACCTGATAACTTGGTTAGGTTGTGGCCCAATGATTATTCCAATGTCCTTTGTGTTATATATATTACCAAAGTTGAAAGAGTTTGTTTGCATCATGGATCACAATATCCCCCAGTGTTACCTATTGTTGCTGATCAAACAATTAGAACCACCCGTGGTACTACCTTTACAATAACAAAAGAACATGATTATGTGACAATTTACAATGTGTATATAACTATATAATGCTACATAAGTTGAATGGATGGATTTCTGCGTTAGACTCGAGGAGGTGTTGAGATTTTGCATTTTATTCCTAAATCCTAGATTAATATTGATCAATTGTTAAATAGTTAATTTTACCATAGTGTATAAGATTGACAACAATACTTCTATTGATTATTTAGTCCTTATGATATGAAGTATGAGGATTTCCTTTTAGTGGTTCCGTATTTCCAAAGGAGTTTAATCTTTTTGGCTTGGCTTGTAGCTTCCTCACATATTTGTTTAGGGCTCTACTAGACAATATGGTAATATCAAGTACACTTAAAAATGTTTAATTAGGTCCACCAGTTGATATCATTATTAGTAACTACATTGAATAATATTAATAGTAACAACCTTTCTTGGACAACGCATGCATACAATACAAATCGACAACCTTCACTAACAAATTACTGCATTGGGCTTTGCACACATCATGTTTGCTACAAGATATGTTATGTTTTACTTGAGTTTTAGACTTCAAATGGTACATTACAAACTCTGCTTGAGTTGTGTATTCTATGAATTGTTTTTGGAAATCTAATTTCTTTTCACCCTTCACCTGTTTTTGTTTCGAATACAAATTTGTACCGTTTGGATGGGATTGCTAAAGGATATTACAATTACTTTCTGTCGGTTTAAAGTCTGATGTTGGCCCCAAGGCAACCTCTCTTCAGGTCAACAGAATGCAAAGCAGCATGGTCCATGGTAAGACTATTCGTTCACCTGTAATTTAAAAAAATAAAAAATCACCAGTAAATCATGAAACATGTGGTTGTCTTGTACTTTGCTTTTGAAATTACTTCTTGGAATAAATGTTGGAATCTCCCATCCTTCCCAAGATAAGACTATGGTTGTTGCGCCTGAGCTGAGGTTGCTCAGGAAATGGGTGCTCCAATATCTGCTTATGTCCTCTAGGTATGTTGGATATGGTGGTCAAAGAATTATATTTTCTATCTAAAAAGTTAATTCTATTAGCTTGGTAGGTTTCTGCTATTCTTGTTACAAGCTGGAGTTTTGTACTTGATGATATTATTGTTTTGTATTCCTAAGTGCATTCTTAGATATGCTACTGTAAGCTTAATGTAAAAAAAATATTGTAGTTTGAAACAAGCTAGATGCCTTATGCAGTTATCCCATCAATATAGAGAAATATTACCTATTGATGTGTTGCAGTGTAAGGAAGTCCTTGTGCAGTCAGTGGTGGGCAGCTGATGTTGTGCCCCATTACTAGCGCAGTGTGATGAATTGATGAGAATTGTGTGAAACTTAACAATGATCTGCAATGGAGTTTTTATATAGAGCCATTGTATCCTTAGTACAATGCCATGGCTTTCGGAACTTGTGTTCAAGCAAACATATATAGATTAACTTGTGCAAGGGAATGTAGGGTTTGTTTATGATGGTGAAGAATCACTTTCATGTCTAATTAGTCGAGCTAATTTGTTTGTTGCACAGTTATCATCCCTTCACAAGGAATTGGACGAATCAAAACAAGCTATGGTGGAGCTAGAACTGAAGTTCAAGGAAGAGACAACTATTGGTGCTACAATGGCGGTACGTGATGCTGCGAAGAAGTCTCTAAAGCTAGGAGATATGCGATAATTGTGATTTCAGATGTGTGCGGTAATAGTGATGCACAACATCTATGTGCTACCAGTTACTTCTTGTCACACCCGGGTTTTAAGGGTCCAAAACCCGGGCGCGAAATAAGCACCAGGTGTGCTGGGACCAAGCCTCACACATATGACGAATAGTGGTACAGAAACGAATGTCACATCTTTACTATATAATAGGAGTTCTATACAAAATACATAAATATTACATCATATGGAGACAACGATCCAACAACCCAAAGTTGACCGGGAGACGACGGCCTAGGCCTCTCACGATCACATCGCAGCATCCTCCATGCGCCTCATCCTGCGGTACCTGTTCTTGACCTGTGGGGGTGTGAGACAGCAAGAGTGAGCTCACATACGTTCATCGCTCAACAAGTTGTGGGGAATAATGTGTATGAACTCGCCAAAGGTGGGAGCTCATGTGAAGTGTAAGGCTTACCAAAGAGGATGGTTGAAGCTGAGCATTGCTTTTAAAATTGGTCCAAATTTTATTAGCAGTTACTAAGTATAAGTAAATACCAAACCCAATTAAGTAGTAGAACAAAAGTGAACACAACACCCTCAATGCAATGCATATGACAAATTGAATTTAGTTCCATAAATTAATCATGTGAGGGTCCGAGCTACTCATGACCGTGAGCACGGCTAGTATACTAGTTTTTACACTCTGCAAAGGTTGCACATCTTTACCCACAAGTCATGTTACCCATCTGCCAAGAGAAGGCCAGTCCCATACACCTCTACCGAGGAGGTGAGGCAGGGTAACACTACGAGGCCTTTACAAAGTTCCACTAGCTTCAGAAAACCCGCTACAGTTTATAGGATGCTCCAATGCAGGGATCCCTCGCCTAACCGCCATCATAGCAAAATCAACCCAAGGACCTCCCTACACTGACCACTCCCCTACTGTCCTTGCCCCTTTCGGGTAAGGTAGTCATCCACTAGCTTTCCTAATAGATCAGCCAAGGGCGTCCCATACCACCTGTAGCCTGGCCATCTTCTCCTTCCTGCGTTGAACCTGTTGCTGAAGGATTTCCAGATTCTGAATTTCCTGATCTAGATCATCCTCCGGATGTGTTGGACTGGTAGCCTTCCTCTTCTGGCTTCGTGCCTCTCTGAGAGAAAGGACATCTTGATTGGGGTCCAGCGGCTGCAGCGTGCCAGCCCCTGGTGCTGGAGCCTTCTTCGGCGGCATGACGAAGCTGATGCTTGCCGAAGGTGCCGAAAAACTCAAGAAGTGGAAGTGAGTTCACCGGAGGTGGGCGCCAATGTTGGTGACTTGTTCTCAAATGCTAAGAGTTAAGAACAAGGCAACATGAAAAGTGTTAAGTGTTAAAGTCCTTCGTCCTTCGAAGCATTATGTCCCTTCAGGAAATAATGAGTTTCGGACGAAGGTCATAAGAGACATACCTTCGTAAATATAATAGGTAATAACGAAAGACTCATATAAAGCATGAGATATAATATAAGCATCATCATGGAATCATTTCTATTTTATTAACATGGGAAAATAGAAATGATTTCAAATTACAAATGTACCTTCGGTCTTGAGAGAAGGTAAAAAGTACAGGCGTGACGCAAAAGCAAATGTAAAGTCAGCGTGAACAGTACGGGAGTACTGTTCATCTATTTATAGACGCGGGACGCAGCCCACGTAAAATTACATCCATGTCCATTACATTTGTTAACGGTTTATGGAAATCTATTGAGGACCCCGAAGTCTTTTCATCTTAAGGTCGGTTCCCCCTTATGCCATCGCGCCGAAGCTTCCCTGCGTACAGCTTCGGCTGCCCCCGACCTTCGTCTGGCTCAGCCTTCGTCCTGGTCGTGCTCCATATCCATAATTCTGAATCCGAAAATACCTGTTCATATAATTCACTTGGAAAACATTGTCAAATCATATTTTTGAGGACCTTCGGAGGACGAAGGCCCCCAACACCACCCTTGTGGCAGCACTGTTTTCCCGGGTGGCCGCTCCATGTTCCAATTAACATAATGATCTTAACATGAACAGTAATAATAAACTGATAATAAAACTGTAATCATGAATAATGTATCTCCATACCCAAAACTACGTAAAGCAATAGCAAGTACTACCCAAAAAGTTCAGTGGAATCAAGGTATAAAGATAGTCAAACTAGGGTAACCTAAAGGGTCCCATCAAAATTAACCTATGCAGATCATTATGATTAATAAGAACATGACTGGGTAAAAAGAAGTGATCAAGGGCACAACTTGCCTGGGACTTGAGATTCCAAGTACCAACTTGCTCTTCGGATAACACGTGTCCTCACTGCTAAACGTAGCAATACAGACAAAAATGTATAGGCAAAATTAACATCACACCAAACATAAGAATAAACTGTATAATAATATTCTACGCTGTGTAACGAGATCATAGGAACAAGAATTACTAAATTCGGAGTTACGATTACCAAGTTATGAATTTCTGAAATTATTAAGCACCTAGAATAGATTAATTCAAATGAACAATTTTAATTCAAGGTTCATGGCTAAACAATGTTACCAGTTGATAGACAATATTAATACAAAATTATTGCAACTGGAATGACTCGATTTGGAGCTAAAATGAATTATACAAGTTTCTAGAATTATTTTTGTACTAAAAATCAATTTCCCTAATTATTTCTCTATTTTTATTTCCCTCTCGACTGCGCGTCAAATTCTAGAAAGATCAGGGGCTATTTAGCAAAAGTTCCCAAGACTGAGGATTATATCAGGTGGACGACGGGTTTTATTTCCTAAATTCCATACGTCTCTTTTGTAAGTTGGCGCGGCCGAAGGGGTATCTAGTATCCTGAACTGTCCGATCTTCTATCAGTGGCTATGATTAGATCTTCATTAATCCGAACGGGCATTCGACGAGGACCACAGGATTTGAGATCTACGACCCATAGTACGACCACATCCGATCCGCCCGTGATCGCATCGACGACCCGGATTCAATGCATCGAATAGTTTTTTCCCCATCTAATCACCACCGTTCGATTGCGATCCAATGGCGGTCGAGTGCCCCACCCACACCCCACTGGAACACGGCAGCGCTGCCATGCCCACCTGGTGGAGCACGCCGGCGAGGTAGCAACAGACCTCCCTAGATTACCAAAACCAAATTGGACGGAGCTTTTTCGAATAGGATAGGGAGTAGAAGATAGTAGGTAGATCATTACCTTGATTCAAGCCGCAGCGCCCACTACCCATGGTGAGGGGCAGACCAGCGGTCCCGCTGGAGTTCGGCGAGCAATTTCACCAAAACTTTCATCATCGTTCTTGTATGATGGGCCACAAACGCGCCCGGTGTTGACCGACGAAGATCCTAGACCCACTGTCGAGTCTCTACCGACGACATACCCGTGATTCGATCGCGGCGGATCTCGTTTCCCCAACGATGGCGAACCAACAGCCTGGGCGGAGTCATCAACCCGAGTTAAGGTGAACGGGGGCACGACGCTCGACATTTATAGCACAAGGGGGAGGGAGTCCGCGCATGCGAAGGCCGAGATTCCCGGCGAGTTTGGCGGTGTTGAAAGTCGCCTAGAGGGGGGTGGATAGGCGGAAACTGAAATTTTCAACTTTAAACACACTACAAGCTAGGGTTAGCGTTAGAATAAAATCCGAGTCCGGGAGAGAGAGGAAAACAAATCAACCAAGAAAGTAAAGCGGATGACACGGTGATTTGTTTTACCGAGGTTCGGTTCCAATGAACCTAGTCCCCGTTGAGGTGGTCACAAAGACCGGGTCTCTTTCAACCCTTTCCCTCTCTCAAACGGTCACTTAGACCGAGTGAGCTTTCTCCTTAATCAATTGGGTCACTTAGACCCTCACAAGGACCATCACACACTTAGTGTCTCTTGCTTTGATTACAAGTCACTTAGAGAACAAGAATGAGGAAGAAGAAAGCCAACCAAGCAAACAAGAGCAACAAGGAAACACAAATGATCCTCTCACAAGACTAAATGCGCTAGAGTTGAATTTGAGACTTTGAGGGGATCGATCACTTGAATTGTGTCTTTAGAGTGGAGTCTATTGCTCTTGTATTAAATGAGGAGTAGTGAATGCTTGGATGGTTGGAGTGGAGGTGGTTGTGGGGTATTTATAGCCCCCAACCACCAATTCAACCGTTGGGGCAGGCTGCTGTCGATGAGCACACCGGACAGTCCGGTGCGCCAGCAATGTCACCCAACCGTTAGGGTTCTGACGGTTTCGACCGTTGGAGCTTTGTCTTCATGTGGCACCGGACAGTCCAGAGTCGCACCGGACAACACTGTTCACTGTCCGGTGCGCCTTCTGCGGCTGCTCTGACTCTGTAGCGCTGTAGGCGACCGTTGGAGCCGACCGTTGCGCTGGCTAGCCGTTGCTCCGCTGGTGCACCGGACAGTCTTGTGCGCCAGACCAGAGTGCTCTTCGGTTTCTTTTGCTCCTTTCATTTTGAACCCTAACTTGATCTTTTTATTGGTTTGTGTTGAACCTTTAGCACCTGTAGAATATATAATCTAGAGCAAAATAGTTAGTCCAATTATTTGTGTTGGGCATTCAACCACCAAAATTATTTATAGGAAAAGGTTAAATCCTATTTCCCTTTCAATCTCCCCCTTTTTGGTGATTGATGCCAACACAAACCAAAGCAAATATATAAGTACAGAATTGAACTAGTTTGCATAAGGTAAGTGCAAAGGTTGCTTGGAATTAAACCAATATTTTAACATTTTGGACCACGCTTGCACCACTTGTTTTTTTTTGCAAATTCTTTTGGAAAATCTTTTCAAAGTCTTTTTGCAAATAGTCAAAGGTTTATGAATAAGATTGTGAGAAGCATTTTCAAGATTTGAAATTTTCTCCCCCTGTTTCAAATGTTTTTCCTTTGACTAAACAAAACTCCCCCTGAATGAAATTCTCCTCTTAGTTTTCAAGAGGGTTTTACCAAATTGAACAAGATTTAGATACCAATTTGAAAGATTCTTGAAAGTAAACATACAAAAATATATTAATTGAAAATTTTGAATTTGGTGGTGGTGCAGTTCTTTTGCTTTGGGCTAATACTCTCTCCCCTTTGGCATTAATCGCCAAAAATGGAGCCTTTGGAGAGCCCTTTTTACTTTCTCCCCCATTGGTACAAGTAAATATGAGTGAAGAATTATACCAATTGAGAGTGATGTGGAGTGATGGCGAAGGGTAAATGATACCGATAGAGTGGAGTGGAAGCCTTGTCTTCACCGAAGACTCCATTTCCCTTTCAACGACTTAGCATAGGAATGCACTTGAAAACACATTAGTCGTAGACATAAAAGAGAGATGATCAAAAGTATATAAATGAGCTATGTTTGCAATGTTTCAATCAAAATTCTGAGAATCAAGAACATTTAGCTCATTCCTAAGTTTGGTAAAGGTTTTCTCATCTAGTGGTTTGGTAAAGATATCGGCTAATTGTTCTTTGGTGCTAACATAAGCGATCTCGATATCCCCCCTTTGTTGGTGATCCCTCAAAAAGTGATACCAAATGTCTATGTGCTTAGTGCGGCTGTGTTCAACGGGATTATCTGTTATGCGGATTGCACTCTCATTGTCACATAGGAGAGGGACTTTGCTCAATTTGCAGACATAGTCCCTGAGGGTTTGCCTCATCCAAAGTAATTGTGCACAACAATGGCCTGCGGCAATATACTCGGCTTCGGCGGTAGAAAGAGCTACTGAGTTTTGTTTCTTTGAAGCCCAAGACACCAGGGATCTCCCCAGAAACTGACAAGTCCCTGATGTGCTCTTCCTATCAATTTTACACCCTGCCCAATTGGCATCTGAATAACCTATCAAATCAAAAGTGGGTCCCTTGGAATACCAAAGGCCAAACTTAGGAGTGTAAACTAAATATCTCATGATTATTTTCACGGCCCTAAGGTGAACTTCCTTAAGATCAGCTTGGAACCTTACACACATGCATACGGAAAGCATAACATCCGGTCGAGATGCACATAAATAGAGTAAAGATCCTATCATCGACCGATATACCTTTTGATCTACAGATTTACCTCTCGTGTCAAGGTCGAGATGCCCATTTGTTCCCATGGGTGTCTTGATGGGCTTGGCATCCTTCATTCCAAACTTGGTAAGTATGTCTTGAATGTACTTGGTTTGGCTGATGAATGTGCCTTCTTGCTTGACTTGAAATCCTAGAAAATACTTCAACTCCCCCATCATTGACATCTCGAATTTTTGTATCATGATCCTACTAAACTCTTTACATGTAGATTTGTTAGTAGACCCAAATATGATATCATCAACATAGATTTGGCATACGAACAAATCTTTTGCAATAGTTTTAGTAAAGAGAGTAGGATCGGCTTTACCGACTTTGAAGCCATTAGTGATAAGAAAATTTCTTAGGCATTCATACCATGCTCTTGGGGCTTGCTTGAGCCCATAAAGCGCCTTTGAGAGTTTATACACATGGTTAGGGTACTCAGTATCTTCAAAGCCGGGAGGTTGCTCAACATAGACCTCTTCCTTGATTGGTCCATTGAGGAAGGCACTTTTCACGTCCATTTGGTAGAGCTTAAAGCCATGATAAGTAGCATAGGCAAGTAATATACGAATTGACTCAAGCCTAGCTACGGGTGCATAGGTTTCACCGAAATCCAAATCTTCGACTTGTGAATATCCTTTGGCTACAAGTCTGGCTTTGTTCCTTTTCACCACACCATGCTCATCTTGCTTGTTGTGGAATACCCACTTGGTTCCTACAACATTTTGGTTAGGACGTGGAACTAAATGCCATACCTCATTCCTCGTGAAATTGTTGAGCTCCTCTTGCATTGCCAACACCTAATCCGAATCTCTTAGTGCATCCTCTACCCTGTATGGCTCAATAGAGGAAACAAAAGAGTAATGTTCACAAAAATGAGCGACTCGAGATCGAGTGGTAACCCCCTTATGAATATCACCAAGAATGGAGTTCACGGGGTGATCTCTTTGAATCGCTTGGTGGACTCTTGGGTGTGGCGGTCTTTGACCCTGAATTTCTAGCTCATCTTCCTTGTCCTTATTGACTTGATCTCCCCCTTGATCATTGTCCTCCTCTTGAGGTGGCTCATCCTCTTGATCTTCATTTTCATTATCTTGAGCTTGATCCTCATCTTGGGTTGGTGGAGATGCTTGCATGGAAGATGATGGTTGATCTTGTGCATGAGTGGGCTCTTCGGATTCCTTAGGACACACATCCCCAATGGACATGTTCCTTAGCGCGACGCATGTAGCCTCTTCATCATCTAATTCATCAAGATCAACTTGCTCCACTTGGGAGCCATTAGTCTCATCAAACATAATGTCACAAGAAACCTCAACTAATCTAGTGGATTTATTGAAGACTCTATATGCCCTCATGTTTTAGTCATAACCAAGTAAAAAGCCTTCTACAGCCTTAGGAGCAAATTTGGATTTTCTACCTCTTTTAACAAGAATAAAGCATTTGCTACCAAAGACTCTAAAGTATGAAACATTGGGCTTTTTACCGGTGAGGAGTTCGTAAGATGTCTTCTTGAGGATTCGGTGAAGGTAGAGCCGGTTGATGGAGTAGCAGGCGGTGTTAATCGCCTCAGCCCAAAACCGGTCCGGAGTCTTGTACTCATCAAGCATGGTCCTCGCCATGTCCAGTAGAGTTCTATTCTTCTTTTCCACTACACCATTTTGTTGGGGTGTGTAGGGAGAAGAGAACTCATGCTTGATGCCCTCATCCTCAAGAAAGCCTTCTATTTGAGAGTTCTTGAACTCCATCCCATTGTCGCTTCTTATCTTTTTTATCCTTAATCCAAACTCATTTTGAGCTCATCTTAAGAATCCCTTTAAGGTTTCTTGGGTTTGAGATTTTTCCTGCAAAAAGAATACACAAGTGAAGCGAGAATAATCATACACAATTACTAGACAGTACTTACTCCCGCCAATGCTTATGTAAGCTATCGGGCAGAATAGATCCATGTGGAGTAACTCCAGTGGCATGTTTGTTGTCATTATGTTCTTGTGTGGATGATGGGTACCAACTTGCTTTCTTGCTTGACATGCGCTACAAACCCTGTCTTTCTCAAAATGAACATTGGTTAGTCCCAAAATGTGTTCTCCCTTTAGAAGCTTGTGAAGATTCTTCATCCCAACATGGGCTAGTCAGCGATGCCAGAGCCAACCCATATTAGTCTTAGCAATTAAGCAAGTATCGAGTTCAGCTCTATTAAAATCAACTAAGTATAGCTGACCCTCCAATACTCCCTTAAATACTACTGAATCATCATTTCTTCTAAAGACAGTAACACCTGAATCTGTAAAAAGACAGTTGTAACCCATTTTACACAATTGGGAAACTGAAAGCAAATTGTAACCTAAAGAATATACAAGAAAACCATTGGAAATAGAATGGTCAGGTGAAATAGCAATTTTACCGAGTCCTTTGATCAAACTTTGATTTCCATCCCCGAATGTGATAGCTCTTTGGGGATCCTCATTTTTCTCATAGAAGGAGAACATCCTTTTCTCCCCTGTCATGTGGTTTGTGCATCCACTGTCTATTATCCAACTTGATCCCCCAGATGCATAAACCTACAAAACAATTTAGGCCTTGTTCTTAGGTACCCAAACGATCTTGGGTCCTTTCACATTAGAAACAAGCACCTTGGGTACCCAAACACAAGTCTTGGAGCCCTTGTGTTTGCCCCCAACATATTTGGCAACTACTTTGCCTGATTTGTTAGTTAAAACATAAGAAGCATCAAAAGTCTTAAATGAAACATTTGGCTCATTTGATGCAGTATGAGTTTTCTTTTTAGGCATTTTGCCATGGGTAGAATGCCTAGAGCTAGATGTCTCATTCTTGTACATAAAAGCATGATGGGAAACAGAATGAGACTTCCTAGCATGAATCCTCCTAATCTTGTGCTCAGGATAACCGGCAGGATATAAAATGTAACCCTCGTTATTCTGAGCTATGGGAGCCTTGCCCTTAACAAAATTAGACAATCTTTTGGGGACATTAATTTTGACATTGCTTCCCTGTTGGAAACCAATGCCATCCTTGATGCCACGACGTCTCCCATTATAGAGCATGCTTCTAGCAAATTTAAAATTTTCATTTTCAATTTCATGCTCATTAATTTTACTAGTTAGTTGTGCTATATGATCATTTTGTTGTTTAATTAAAGCAAGGTGATCGTGAATAGCATCAACATTAATATCTCTACATCTAGTACAAATAGAGACATGACCAACAGTAGATGTAGAGGGTTTGCAAGCATTTAATTCATCAATCTTAGCATGTAAAATAGCATTCTCATTTCTAAGATTGGAAATAGAAACATTGCAAACATTTAAATCTTTAGCCTTAGAAATTAATTTAGCATTCTCAGTTTTAAGGCTAGCAATTGATTCATTCAATTTATCAATCTTAGCAATTAAACTAGCATTATCATTTTTAAGATTGGTAATTGAATTATCACAAGCATTTAACTTCTCAACCTTAGCAAATAAATTAGCGTTCTCAGTTCTAAGGTTGGAAATTGATTCATGGCATGTCCTAAGCTCTTTAGACAAATTTTCACATTTTTCTACTTCCTGAGCATAGGCATTCTTCAACTTAACATGCTTCTTATTTTCCTTAATAAGGAATTCCTCTTGGCTATCCAAGAGTTCATCCTTCTCATGAATATCACCTATCAATTCATTTGATTTTTCTTTTTGTTGCATGTTAAGGTTGGCAAAAAGGGTAAGCAAATTATTCTCATCTTCACTAGAGCTATCCTCGTCACTAGATGTTGTGTATTTAGTGGAGGCTCTAGATTTTACCTTCTTCCTTTTGTCGTCCTTTGCCATGAGGCACTTGTGGCCGACGTTGGGGAAGAGAAGTCCCTTGTTGACGACGATGTTTGTGGCATCCTCGTCGGAGGAGGAGTCGGTGGAGCTTATGTCGGAATCCCATTCCCGACACACGTGGGCATCGCCTCCCTTCTTCTTGTAGTACTTCTTCTTCTCCTTCCTCTTTCCTCTCTTGTCGTCGCCCTTGTCACTATCACTAGACATAAGACATTTAGCAATAAAATGACCGGGCTTACCACATTTGTAGCACACCCTTTTGGAGCGGGGTTTGTAGTCCTTCCCCCTCCTTTGCTTGAGGATTTGGCGAAAGCTTTTGATGATAAGCGCCATCTCCTCGTTGTCGAGCTTGGAGGCATCGATGGGGAACCTACTTGATGTAGACTCCTCTTTCTTCTCCTTCGTCGCTTTGAATGTGATGGGTTGTACCTTGGGTGTGGAGGTGGCGCCTTGCTCCAAGTTGACAATTTGTTTGGAGCCTTTGATCATCAATTCGAAGCTCACAAACTTTCTTATAACCTCCTCGGGAGACATTAGCTTATATCTAGGATCACCACGTATTAATTGAACTTGCGTAGGATTGCGAAAAACGAGTGATCTTAGAATAACCTTGACCATTTCATGGTTATCCCATTTGGTGCTCTCGAGGTTGCGCACTTGATTCACTAAGGTCTTGAGCCGGTTGTACATGGCTTGTGGCTCCTCTCCTTGGTTGAGGACGAATCGACCGAGCTCCCCCTCGATCGTCTCCCGTTTGGTGATCTTGGTCACCTCATCCCATTCGTGTGTGATCTTGAGGACGTCCCAAATTTCTTTGGCCGTTTTTAACCCTTGCACCTTATTATACTCCTCTCGACACAAGGAGGCGAGGAGTATAGTTGTGGCTTGGGAGTTAAAGTGCCAAATTTGGTCGGCCTTATCCGAATCGTAGTCCTTGTCCCCCACCTTAGGTACCTGCACTCCATACTCAACAATATCCCAAAGACTTTTGTGGAGAGATGTTAAATGGATCATCATTTTATTACTCCACATAGAATAATCCTCACCATCAAAGGATGGTGGTTTGCCTAAGGGAACGGAAAGTAATGGAGTGCGCTTAGAAATGCGAGAGTAGCGGAGGGGCATCTTACTATACTTCTTGCGCTCATGATGCTTAGAAGTAGTGGACGACGAGTCGGAGCCGGAGGTGGAGGGCGACGATGAGTCGGTCTCGTAGTAGACCACTTTTTTCATCTTCTTCTTCTTGTTGCCTCTCCGATGGGTCTTGTTGGAGGAGGAGGATTCCTCCTTATGCTTGTGGCCGGACTCCCTCGAATGGGTTATCCCCGAGCTTGCGGACTTGTCACTGCCGGTCATGATCTCCCTCTTGGCGTGATCTCCTGACATCACTTCGAGTGGTTAGACTCTAATGAAGTACTGGGCTTTGGTACCAATTGAAAGTCGCCTAGAGAGGGGGTGGATAGGCGGAAACTGAAATTTTAATCTTTAAACACACTACAAGCCGGGGTAAGTGTTAGAATAAAATCCGAGTCCGGGAGAGAGGGGAAAACAAATCAACCAAGAAAGTAAAGCGGATGACACGGTGATTTGTTTTACCGAGGTTCGGTTCCAATGAACCTAGTCCCCGTTGAGGTGGTCACAAAGACCGGGTCTCTTTCAACCCTTTCCCTCTCTCAAACGGTCACTTAGACCGAGTGAGCTTTCTCCTTAATCAATTGGGTCACTTAGACCCTGACAAGGAACACCACACACTTGATGTTTCTTGCTTTGATTACAAGTCACTTAGAGAACAAGAATGAGGAAGAAGAAAGCCAACCAAGCAAACAAGAGCAACAAAGAAACACAAATGATCCTCTCACAAGTCTAAATGCGCTAGAGTTGAATTGGAGACTTTGAGGGGATCAATCACTTGAATTGTGTCTTTGGAGTGGAGTCTATTGCTCTTGTATTGAATGAGGAGTAGTGAATGCTTGGATGGTTGGAGTGGAGGCGGTTGTGGGGTATTTATAGCCCCTAACCACCAATTCAACCGTTGGGGCAGGCTGCTGTCGATGGGCGCACCGGACAGTCCGATGCACCACCGGACAGTGTCCGGTGCGCCAGCCACGTCACCCAACCGTTAGGGTTCTGACGGTTTCGACCGTTGGAGCTTTGTCTTCATGTGGCACCGGACAGTCCGGCGCCGTACCGGACAGCCACTGTTCACTGTTTGGTGCACCTTCTGTGGCTGCTGACTCTGTAGCGCTGCAGGCGACCGTTGGAGCCGACCGTTGCGCTTAGAGATGGCAACGGGTACAAATCCGCTGGGTTTTACCGTCCCAAACCCGTACCCGTGAAAAATATCTATGCCCATTAAAAAACCCGTACCCATGACGGGTTTGAGATTTTGCCCAAACCCGTACCCATCGGGTTAACGGGTACCCATGGGTTACCCGCGGGTTTCATCTCCAATATACTTGTTCTTCTCATAATCAATAAGTATCGTAATGATTAATGATATCATGATCCAAAATCTATGTAATGAACAACGAGTTCATGATTTGGTATAAAAATTATTAGTAGAGAGAATGAAATACAAATAATAAGTTGTATAATTAAGTGACCTTGCACTAAGTTATCCATCCACCACATATATAACGCTAGTAAAAACTATAATATCAAGCAAGCAACACTCTCACCGACTACTGATACATTCACCAATTGATAAAAAATATGAAGTAAATAAGGAATAACAAGTTTGTTGTTTGTTTATAAAATAAAATGACAATATGCACTAGGTTTGGTCGGGTTTAAAAAACCCACGGGTTCACGGGTTTGGGTACTATAGGAACAAACCCGTACCCATAAACCCGCTGGGTACAGATTTATGCCCGTTAACAAACCCATGGGTATGAAAATTGACCTAAACCCGTACCCTAATGGGGTAAAAACCCATCGGGTTTCGGGTTTCGGGTACCCATTGCCATCTCTAGTTGCGCTGGCTAGCCGTTGCTCCGCTGGTGCACCGGACAGTCCAGTGAATTATAGCGGAGCGGCGCTTCTGAAACCCGAAGGTGAAGAGTTTGAAGTCGTACGACCCTGGTGCACCGGACACTGTCCGGTGGCACACCGGACAGTCCGGTGCGCCAGACCAGGGTGCTCTTCGGTTTCTTTTGCTCCTTTCATTTTGAACCCTAACTTGATCTTTTTATTGGTTTGTGTTGAACCTTTAGCACCTGTAGAATATATAATCTAGAGCAAACTAGTTAGTCCAATTATTTGTGTTGGGCATTCAACCACCAAAATTATTTATAGGAAATGGTTAAATCCTATTTCCCTTTCAGGCGTTCTGTTGTGAGGTGTGCGGTCTGTTACCGAACGCGGCGGAACGACGAAGGAGATACTTCTAACGGAGTTGGCCCACACCGCAGTGGAACATGGGCATACAAAAGAGTATGACAGTGTGGGCCCACCTGGCATCCAAAGCTAGCCATGCGCGGGGGAGAATATGGGCTGCCTGGGTGGGAATTTGGAAATGGGCCGAGAGAGAGAAAACTAAGTGGGCCGCCGGGGTAAGTTTCAGCCCAAGCGAGTTTTATCTTTTTCCTTTCTTTTATATTTTCCTGTTTTGTTTTCATTTCCAAATTCAATTTAAATTCAAAACTCCTATTTTGGACTTCAAATTCCCAAATGCCAAAGTTAACACTAATATGATTATAACATCTATTGCTTACAATATTATTATTTATTCTTTTCTCCATTATTTATTTATGAAAAGGTCTTAAGTGACTTCATTAAAATGTCTTTCCTCAATTCTATTTTATGTTTTCATTCAAAGTTTTGAGGTCAAATTTAAATTATGACTCTTTATTTCAATAGAATGTGCCACCCTAAATCTATAAGTATGAGATGCCCATTTTTTATATGATTATTTTAATTTCTTAAGTTGATTACGAACAAGAAATGTCAAATGTTTTAACAATTCTTAGGAACACTATCATTTTTATTTCTTTATTTTATTATTTTATTATTTTATGATATATATATATATATTTCTACCAAATTTAGGTCTTAAAAATCCTACCCCTTTAACAAAAAATCTCGTCCTCGAGATTTGTAAGAAAGGGATACAAAAGAATTGGTTTGTATCTAGTTTTCAATTGCTTTTAGGTGACTAGGATAGCATGGGTAGCTTATAATCATGTTTTAGCTATTGGTAAGAAAGTTGGGGTAAGAAATACAAGATAAGTACAAGAAAGAAAGATTTTGGCAAGGGAAGACTCCATCATGCGTAGAGGGTCTCGATTTATCTGATGATCAGATCTTTTCTTCTTTGGTCTTGGTCTCATTGATTACAAAAACTGAACTTTTTAGATACAAAAGTCGAAACCGAACTGAACTACCGAAATTTTGGTTCAGTTTAGTATGGTTCGGTTCGATTTTTGGTTCGGTAAAAAAGTGCCCAACCTACTTCCGAGTCCGATCTCCGATCGAGAATTCAGATCAAATCAGGACCCAGCGCGGCGGAAGTTATCCGATCCGACGCCCAACCCATTTACTCAATTGTCCACGGCCCCCCAAGTCATCTCGTCTAGCAACTTGGCCTGCTAAGTTGTTTCTGATTATTGAGGGCATTAATCTTCCAAAGCACGGAATAGACAAAAACAAAGATGTTTTTTGTGTATACATAGGTGGCTGGTGGCTGGAACTATCAAGCCTGACTACTCATAACTAATCTATACTAGCTCCAAAAATTTGAGGCTAATCACATATAACTTAATGTTTGGAAATAAACAATAATTATATTTGAATAAATATCTCAATTATCTCTACTACTTATTAAGGCTACAAGAGTAGTCTGTCATTCCGTGTTCTGCCACCATTCCGTGTTCTGTCATTCCTGTTATTACCATGTTCTGTCATTCCCTATTCTGCCTTTCTCATTCCCCCCTCCCCGCAAAACCCATTCTCATACTCATTCCCGCGTAGAGGTCACGTATAGCTAAAATTAAAAAACACAAATGACCCCAAGGGGATTCGAACCCGCGACCTCTCACAAATGCGAGCAGGGAAAATGAAAGGGAATTAGGCTTACACCTAGTTCCTATATTATTTTGGTGGTTGAATTGCCCAACACAAATCTTTGGACTAACTAGTTTGCCCAAGTGTATAGATTATACAGGTGTAAAAGGTTCACACTCAGCCAATAAAAAGACCAAGTTTTGGATTCAACAAAGGAGCAAAGGGGCAACCGAAGGCACCCCTGGTCTGGCGCACCGGACTGTCCGGTGTGCCACCGGAACATGTCCGGTGCACCAGGGGGACTCAGACTCAAACTCGCCACCTTCGGGAATTCCCAGAGGCGTCTCGGCTATAATTCACCGGACTATCCGGTGTACACCGGACAGTGTCCGGTGCGCCAAGGGAAGTCGGCCTCAGGAACTCGCCAGCTTCGGGAAACTCCAACGGCTAGTCCACTATAATTCACCGGACTGTCCGGTGTGCACCGGACTGTCTGGTGCGACTCCGGAGCAACGGCTATCTCCGCGCCAACGGCTCTCTGCCGCACATTTAATGCGCGCTCTGCGCGCGCAGATGGCAGGCGTGCCCATACTGGCACACCGGACAAGGAACAGTAGATGTCCGGTGTGCACCGGACACCCAGGCGGGCCCACCAGTCAGAAGCTCCAACGGTCAGAATCCAACGGCAGTGATGACGTGGCAGGGGGCACCGGACTGTCCGGTGTGCACCGGACTGTCCGGTGCGCCATCGAACAGACAGCCTCCCAACGGCCACTTTTGGTGGTTGGGGCTATAAATACCCCAACCACCCCACTATTCATTGCATCCAAGTTTTCCCACTTCTCAACCACTTACAAGAGCTAGGCATTCAATTCTAGACACATACAAAGAGATCAAATCCTCTCCAATTCCACACAAAGCTCTAGTGACTAGTGAGAGTGATTTGCCGTGTTCATTTGAGCTCTTGCGCTTGGATTGCTTCTCTTCTTTCTCACTTGTTCTTGTGATCAAAACTCCATTGTAATCAAGGCAAGAGGCACCAATTGTGTGGTGGCCCTTGCGGGGAAGTTTTGTTCCCGGCTTTGATTTGAGAAGAGAAGCTCACTCGGTCCGAGGGACCGTTTGAGAGAGGGAAGGGTTGAAAGAGACCCGGCCTTTGTGGCCTCCTCAACGGGGAGTAGGTTTGCAAGAACCGAACCTCGGTAAAACAAATCCGCGTGTCACACTCTTCATTTGCTTGCGATTTGTTTTGCTCCCTCTCTCGCGGACTCGTTTATATTTCTAACGCTAACCCGGCTTGTAGTTGTGTTTATATTTATAAATTTCAGTTTCGCCCTATTCACCCCCCCCTCTAGGCGACTTTCAATTGGTATCAGAGGAGGTTCTTCATTAGAGCCTAACCGCTCGAAGTGATGTCGGGAGATCACGCCAAGAAGGAGATGGAGACCGGCGAAAAACCCACTACAAGCCACGGGAGCACTTCATCGGAAGAGTCCCGCACCAAGAGGAAGGAGAAGAAGAAGAACTCCTCCAAACGGAAGGAGAAAAAGTCTTCCTCTTCTCACCACAAAGAGAAGAAGGAAAAATCTTCTTCCCACAAGCCGCATCGGAAAGGCGACAAGCACAAGAGGATGAGGAAAGTGGTCTACTACGAGACCGACACTTCATCAACATCGACCTCCGACTCCGATGCGCCCTCCGTCACTTCTAAGCGCCAAGAGCGCAAGAAGTATAGTAAGATCCCCCTACACTACGCTCGCATTTCCAAACATACACCTTTACTTTCCGTCCCATTAGGCAAACCACCAACTTTTGATGGTGAAGATTACGCTAGGTGGAGCGATTTAATGCGATTTCATCTAACCTCGCTCCACAAAAGTATATGGGATGTTGTTGAGTTTGGTGCACAGGTACCGTCAGTAGGGGATGAGGACTATGATGAGGATGAGGTGGCCCAAATCGAGCACTTCACCTCTCAAGCAACATCAATACTCCTCGCCTCTCTAAGTAGAGAGGAGTATAACAAAGTTCAAGGGTTGAAGAGCGCCAAGGAGATTTGGGATGTGCTCAAAACCGCGCACGAGGGAGACGAGCTCACCAAGATCACCAAGCGGGAAACGATCGAAGGGGAGCTTGGTCGGTTCCGGCTTCGCAAAGGGGAGGAGCCACAACACATGTACAACCGGCTCAAGACCTTGGTGAATCAAGTACGCAACCTCGGGAGCGTAAAGTGGGATGACCACGAGATGGTTAAGGTTATTCTAAGATCTCTTATTTTTCTTAACCCTACACAAGTTCAATTAATCCGTGGTAATCCTAGATACACTAAAATGACCCCCGAGGAAGTTATCGGGAATTTTGTGAGTTTTGAGTGCATGATCGAAGGCTCGAGGAAGATCAACGAGCTTGATGATGCCACCACATCCGAAGCTCAACCCGTTGCATTCAAGGCAACGGAGGAGAAGAAGGAGTCTACACCAAGTCGACAACCTATAGACGCCTCCAAGCTCGACAATGAGGAAATGGCGCTCGTCATCAAGAGCTTCCGCCAAATCCTCAAACAAAGGAGGAGGAAAGACTACAAGCCCCGCTCCAAGAAGGTTTGCTACAAATGTGGTAAGCCCGGTCATTTTATTGCCAAATGTCCTATATCAAGTGACAGTGACCGAGGCGACGACAAGAAAGGGAGAAGAAAGGAGAAAAAGAAGTACTACAAGAAGAAGGGCGGCGATGCCCATGTTTGTCGGGAGTGGGATTCCGACGAAAGCTCAAGCGACTCCTCCGACGACGAGGACGCCGCCAACATCGCCGTCACCAAGGGACTTCTCTTCCCCAACGTCGGCCACAAGTGCCTCATGGCAAAGGACGGCAAACGGAAAAAGGTTAAATCTAACTCCTCCACTAAATATGAGTCTTCTAGTGATGATAATGATAGTGATGAGGAGGATAATTTGCGTGTTCTCTTTGCCAACCTTAACATGGAGCAAAAAGAAAAATTAAATGAATTGATTAGTGCTATTCATGAAAAGGATGACCTTTTGGACTCCCAAGAGGATTGTCTAATTAAAGAAAACAAGAAACATGTTAAGGTTAAAAAGGCTTATGCTCTAGAAGTTGAAAAATGTGAAAAATTATCTAGTGAGCTAAGCACTTGCCGTGAAATGATTGACAACCTTAGGAATGAAAATGCTAGTTTAAGTGCTAAGGTTGATTCTCATGTTTGTAATGTTTCAATTCCCAATCCTAGAGATAATAATGATGATTTGCTTGCTAGGATTGAAGAATTAAACATTTCTCTTGCTAGCCTTAGATTAAAGAATGAAAATTTGATTGCTAAGGCTAAAGATTTTGATGTTTGCAAAGTTACAATTGCCGATCTTAGAGATAAGAATGATATACTTCGTGCTAAGATTGTTGAACTTAATTCTTGCAAACCATCTACATCTACCATTGAGCATGTCACTATTTGTACTAGATGTAGAAATGTTGATATTGATGCTATTCATGATCATATGGCTTTAATTAAACAACAAAATGATCATATAGCAAAACTAGATGCTAAAATTGCCGAGCACAACTTAGAAAATGAGAAATTTAAATTTGCTCGTAGCATGCTTTATAATGGGAGACGCCCTGGCATTAAGGATGGCATTGGCTTCCAAAGGGGAGACAATGTCAAACTTAATGCCCCTCCTAAAAATTTGTCTAACTTTGTTAAGGGCAAGGCTCCCATGCCTCAGGATAACGAGGGTTACATTTTGTACCCTGCCGGTTATCCCGAGAACAAAATTAGGAAAATTCATTCTAGGAAGTCTCACTCTGGCCCTAATCATGCTTTTATGTATAAGGGTGAGACATCTAGTTCTAGGCAACCAACCCATGCTAAGTTGCCTAAGAAGAAAATTCCTAATGCATCAAATGAACATAGCATTTCATTTAAAACTTTTGATGCTTCCTATGTTTTGACTAACAAATCCGGCAAGGTCGTTGCCAAGTTTGTTGGGGGCAAACACAAGGGGTCAAAGACTTGTGTTTGGGTACCCAAAGTTCTTGTTTCTAATGCCAAAGGACCCAAAACAGTTTGGGTACCTAAAGTCAAGAACTAAATTTGTTTTGTAGGTTTATGCATCCGGGGGCTCAAGTTGGATACTCGACAGCGGGTGCACAAACCACATGACAGGGGAGAAGAAGATGTTCTCCTCATATGAGAAAAACCAAGATCCCCAACGAGCTATCACATTCGGGGATGGAAATCAAGGTTTGGTCAAAGGATTGGGTAAAATTGCTATATCACCTGACCATACCATTTCCAATGTTTTTCTTGTAGATTCTTTAGATTACAATTTGCTTTCCGTATCCCAATTATGTCAAATGGGATACAACTGTCTATTCACTGATGTAGGTGTCACTGTCTTTAGAAGAAGTGATGATTCAATAGCATTTAAGGGAGTGTTAGAGGGTCAGCCATACTTGGTAGATTTTGATAGAGCTGAACTCGACACTTGCTTAATTGCTAAGACTAACATGGGTTGGCTCTGGCACCGCCGACTAGCCCATGTTGGGATGAAGAATCTTCACAAGCTTCTAAAGGGAGAACACATTTTAGGATTAACAAATGTTCATTTTGAGAAAGACAGGGTTTGTAGCGCATGCCAGGCGGGAAAGCAAGTTGGAACCCAACATCCACACAAGAACATTATGACGACCGACAGGCCGCTTGAGCTACTCCACATGGATCTATTCGGCCCGATTGCTTACATAAGCATCGGCGGGAGTAAGTATTGTCTTGTTATTGTGGATGATTATTCTCGCTTCACTTGGGTATTCTTTTTACAGGAAAAATCTCAAACCCAAGAGACCTTAAAAGGATTCTTGAGACGGGCTCAAAATGAGTTCGGCTTAAGGATCAAGAAAATAAGAAGCGACAACGGGACGGAGTTCAAGAACTCTCAAATCGAAGGCTTCCTTGAGGAGGAGGGCATCAAGCATGAGTTCTCTTCTCCCTACACCCCACAACAAAATGGTGTAGTAGAGAGGAAGAATCGAACTCTATTGGACATGGCAAGAACCATGCTTGATGAATACAAGACTTCGGATCGGTTTTGGGCCGAGGCAGTCAACACCGCTTGCTACGCCATCAACCGGTTATATCTTCACCGAATCCTCAGGAAGACATCCTATGAACTCCTAACCGGTAAAAAGCCCAACATTTCATACTTTAGAGTTTTTGGTAGCAAATGCTTTATTCTTGTTAAAAGAGGTAGAAAATCCAAATTTGCTCCTAAAACTGTAGAAGGCTTTTTACTAGGATATGACTCAAACACAAGGGCATATAGAGTCTTTAACAAGTCCTCAGGACTCGTTGAAGTTTCTTGTGACGTTGTGTTTGATGAGACTAACGGCTCTCAGGTAGAGCAAGTTGATCTTGATGAGATAGGTGAAGAACAGGCTCCATGCATAGCACTAAGGAACATGTCCATTGGGGATGTGTGTCCTAAGGAATCCGAAGAGCCTCCACATGCACAAGATCAACCATCCTCCTCCATGCAAGCATCTTCACCAACTCAAATTGAGGATGAGGCTCAAGATGTTGAACAAGAGGATCAAGAAGATGAGCCACCTCAAAATGACGGCAATGATCAAGGGGGAGATGCAAATGATGAAGACAAGGAGGATAAAGAACCAAGGCCGCCACACCCAAGAGTCCACCAAGCAATCCAACGAGATCACCCCGTCGACACCATCCTCGGCGACATTAATAAGGGGGTAACTACTCGATCTCGGGTTGCACATTTTTGTGAACATTATTCGTTTGTTTCCTCTATTGAGCCACACAGGGTAGAGGAAGCACTACAAGATTCGGATTGGGTGGTGGCGATGCAAGAGGAGCTCAACAACTTCACTAGAAATGAGGTATGGCATTTAGTTCCACGTCCTAACCAAAATGTTGTAGGAACCAAATGGGTCTTCCGCAACAAACAAGATGAGCATGGTGTGGTGACAAGGAACAAAGCTCGACTTGTGGCCAAGGGATACTCCCAAGTCGAAGGTTTGGATTTCGGTGAAACCTATGCACCCGTAGCTAGGCTTGAGTCAATTCGCATATTATTAGCCTATGCTACTTACCATGGCTTTAAGCTTTATCAAATGGACGTGAAAAGTGCCTTCCTCAATGGACCAATCAAGGAAGAGGTCTATGTTGAGCAACCTCCCGGCTTTGAAGACAGTAAGTATCCTAATCATGTCTATAAGCTCTCTAAGGCGCTTTATGGGCTCAAGCAAGCCCCAAGAGCATGGTATGAATGCCTTAGAGATTTCCTTATTGCTAATGGCTTCAAAGTCGGAAAAGCCGATCCTACACTCTTTACTAAAACTCTTGAAAAAGACTTGTTTGTATGCCAAATTTATGTTGATGATATTATATTTGGGTCTACTAACGAGTCTACATGTGAAGAGTTTAGTAGGATTATGACATAGAAATTCGAGATGTCTATGATGGGGGAGTTGAAGTATTTCTTAGGATTCCAAGTAAAGCAACTCCAAGAGGGCACCTTCATTAGCCAAACAAAGTACACTCAAGACATCCTAAGCAAGTTTGGAATGAAGGATGCCAAGCCCATCAAGACACCCATGGGAACCAATGGGCATCTCGACCTCGACATGGGAGGTAAGTCCGTGGATCAAAAGGTATACCGGTCGATGATTGGTTCATTGCTTTATTTATGTGCATCTCGACCGGACATTATGCTTTCCGTTTGCATGTGTGCAAGATTCCAATCCGACCCTAAGGAATCCCACCTTACGGCCGTAAAACGAATCTTGAGATATTTGGCTTATACACCTAAGTTTGGGCTTTGGTACCCTCGGGGATCCACATTTGATTTAATTGGTTATTCGGATGCCGATTGGGCGGGGTGTAAGATTAACAGGAAGAGCACATCGGGGACTTGCCAGTTCTTGGGAAGATCCTTGGTGTCATGGGCTTCAAAGAAACAAAATTCGGTCGCTCTTTCTACCGCCGAAGCCGAGTACATTGCCGCAGGCCATTGTTGCGCGCAATTGCTTTGGATGAGGCAAACCCTGCGGGACTATGGTTACAAATTAACCAAAGTCCCTTTGCTATGTGATAATGAGAGTGCAATCAAAATGGCCGACAATCCCGTCGAGCATAGCCGCACTAAGCACATAGCCATTCGGTATCATTTTCTTAGGGATCACCAACAAAAGGGAGATATCGAGATTTCTTATATTAACACTAAAGATCAATTAGCCGATATCTTTACCAAGCCTCTTGATGAACAAACTTTTACCAAACTTAGGCATGAGCTCAATATTCTTGATTCCCGCAACTTCTTTTGTTAGATTGCACACATAGCTCATTTATATACTTTTGATCATATCTCTTTTATATGCTATGACTAATGTGTTTTCAAGTCTATTTCAAACCAAGTCATAGATACATTGAAAGGGAATTGGAGTCTTCGGCGAAGACAAAGGCTTCCACTCCGTAACTCATACTTCGCCATCACTCCAAGCAACTCTCTATTCTTTGAGGAGAAATGAGCATCAAAGAAAAGGACTTCGCCTTTGGTATAATCTTAACTCATTTATTTATGACCAAAGGGGAAGATAGCACTTTGAGGGCTCTAATGATTCCGTTTTTGGCGATTCATGCCAAAAAGGGGGAGAAATGAGCCCAAAGCAAAAGGACCGCACCACCACCAATTTCAAAAATTAGTGTTTTCCAAGAGTATTTTTCAATTGGTATCTTTTTGAGTTCAAAAGGGGGAGAAAATAGTATTTCAATTTGAATCATCAAAACCCTCTTGAACACTAAGAGGAGGATCTCCTTTAGGGGGAGTTTTGTTTAGTCAAAGGAAAAAGCATTTGAAACAGGGGGAGAAAATTTCAAATCTTGAAAATGCCTTGCAAATTCCATTCATTCACCTTTGACCATTTGCAAAAGAACTTTGAAAAGGATTTACAAAAGAGTTTGCAAAAACAAAACATGTGGTGCAAGCGTGGTCCAAAATGTTAAATAAGAAAGAAACAATCCATGCATAACTCGTAAGTAGTTATATTGGCTCAATTCCAAGCAACCTTTACACTTACATTATGCAAACTAGTTCAATTATGCACTTCTATATTTGCTTTGGTTTGTGTTGGCATCAATCACCAAAAAGGGGGAGATTGAAAGGGAATTAGGCTTACACCTAGTTCCTATATTATTTTGGTGGTTGAATTGCCCAACACAAATCTTTGGACTAACTAGTTTGCCCAAGTGTATAGATTATACAGGTGTAAAAGGTTCACACTCAGCCAATAAAAAGACCAAGTTTTGGATTCAACAAAGGAGCAAAGGGGCAACCGAAGGCACCCCTGGTCTGGCGCACCGGACTGTCCGGTGTGCCACCGGGACATGTCCGGTGCACCAGGGGGACTCAGACTCAAACTCGCCACCTTCGGGAATTCCCAGAGGCGTCTCGGCTATAATTCACCGGACTGTCCGGTGTACACCGGACAGTGTCCGGTGCGCCAAGGGAAGTCGGCCTCAGGAACTCGCCAGCTTCGGGAAACTCCAACGGCTAGTCCACTATAATTCACCGGACTGTCCGGTGTGCACCGGACTGTCCGGTGCGACTCCGGAGCAACGGCTATCTCCGCGCCAACGGCTCTCTGCCGCGCATTTAATGCGCGCTCTGCGCGCGCAGATGGCAGGCGTGTCCATACTGGCACACCGGACAAGGAATAGTAGATGTCCGGTGTGCACCGGACACCCAGGCGGGCCCACCAGTCAGAAGCTCCAACGGTCAGAATCCAACGGCAGTGATGACGTGGCAGGGGGCACCGGACTGTCCGGTGTGCACCGGACTGTCCGGTGCACCATCGAACAGACAGCCTCCCAACGGCCACTTTTGGTGGTTGGGGCTATAAATACCCCAACCACCCCACCATTCATTGCATCCAAGTTTTCCCACTTCTCAACCACTTACAAGAGCTAGGCATTCAATTCTAGACACATACAAAGAGATCAAATCCTCTCCAATTCCACACAAAGCCCTAGTGACTAGTGAGAGTGATTTGCCGTGTTCATTTGAGCTCTTGCGCTTGGATTGCTTCTCTTCTTTCTCACTTGTTCTTGTGATCAAAACTCCATTGTAATCAAGGCAAGAGGCACCAATTGTGTGGTGGCCCTTGCGGGGAAGTTTTGTTCCCGGCTTTGATTTGAGAAGAGAAGCTCACTCGGTCCGAGGGACCGTTTGAGAGATGGAAGGGTTGAAAGAGACCCGGCCTTTGTGGCCTCCTCAACGGGGAGTAGGTTTGCAAGAACCGAACCTCGATAAAACAAATCCGCGTGTCACACTCTTCATTTGCTTGCGATTTGTTTTGCTCCCTCTCTCGCGGACTCGTTTATATTTCTAACGCTAACCCGGCTTGTAGTTGTGTTTATATTTATAAATTTCAGTTTCGCCCTATTCACCCCCCCCCCCTAGGCGACTTTCAGAAATCATCTACTACATCCCTCCCCAAGCCTACCCTACTACCATTGCACAATGTGTAGTAGTAGGTAAGTATCATCGAGATTGTTGAATTATATTTTTAGATGGAATGAGTAGTATTTAAAGAAGAGCCTTGCATGCAATTTCTTTTGTTTGAATAATGTTTTCAACTTAAATTCCTTTTTTTGCATGCGTGACATTTATTCTCCATAATATTTTTTTCATGGATCTGACTTGTGAGTCATTTTTATAAACCAACACTAAGGATGAATCCATGTTTCTTGCTTGGAAACCCCGAACAAACACCACTAGCAGGAGGCGCTCACGTTGGCGTCGCTCATCGACGACGAGAAGAAGCTTGATGACTGCCAGTTCGACCTCTGGAAGCAGTCCTACGTGGCCGCATGAGCCGCTGTGTATGACAAGCTCTGACGCAGCCGCCGCTTGGAATCGATCAAGAGCGACTGCACCGCGTTGTCCATCGTCAAGCAGGGGGACCTCGTGGTCGTTGCCAACGTCGGCGACTCTCGGGTTGTTCTGGGAACCGCATCCAACGATGGCACCATCACGCCGTCCAGCTCATCGTCCATCTAAAGCCCAACCTGCCATGTAAGTCGCTACTGACCGGCCATAAATTCTTGTGCGCTTGGACGACGATTATTGCTGATGTTGTGTGAGTGTCCTCGAACATGATGTATGTAGAGGAGTAGCGCATCCGGTGGTGCAATGGTCAGGTGTACTACCTTGCTGATGAACCCGAGGTGCACTTCGTCTGGCAGCCAGCCAAGAGTCATCGACACTCGATATGTCGCCCGCGTTCGATGATTAATATATCATGGGCTGTGGCGTCATCTCAGCACCGGAGGTGACGCAGAGGAGGATCGACAACAATGATCAGTTCATCATCCTCTCCAGCGTTGGAGTAGCTTTTTGTGCTGGTATGTATTTAATTCTCTTCACAAACACACACAATTGCTTTTTTGTTTGAGCAAGCGTGTATGGTGGTTACGTGCCTGATGACTGACGATGTACGAGGGAACTTCTTCCGGCAGGCGTGGGGCGTGCTCACCAATGATGAGACCATGAAAATAGTGGTATATATCGAAGTTGGCATGATACTGATGGTTGCAATGTAATGGTGAAACAACTAGATTAAAACAACAAAATTTATGTATGACCAAAATTACTAATAGATTACGAAACATTTTCTCATAACAGTTGTTGAGCACCAATTTGAGCGCGCGGACGGTCCGGCCCTGAGGCCGGACGGTCCGCGCCTGTGGGCCGGACGGTCCGCGCGTGCGCAGAACAGATTAGGGTTCCGAGTTTTGTGCTACGGTTGTTAGCTAAAATCATGGGATAAGCTCGGAAATTAGTTTGTAAAGGGTCCAGCCCCCCTCCTCTATAAATAGAGAGGTATACGGCTGATTTGTAATCAACAATCGAATCAATACAACTTCTATTTCGCATTTTATCTTAGGAGTAGATCTAGTTTAGCCCTAGTTTAGCCTTCCAATCCCCAAATTCTCCGCCTCTCCTCGACTCTACATCGATTAGAGGAGTCTAGGTCGGCCTGCCCGAGCCTAGACAATTCCTAGGATCTCTCCTCCCCGACGGGGTCCCTCCCGGGAGCGAGATCCAGGCGCTGCCGACGATCATCCGCCGCCCCTGCGCACGCGCGGACCGTCCGGCCCTAGGGCGCGGACCGTCCGGCCGTCAGGCAGGGAACCCGGGCTCCTGCACCAGGTCGTGGACCGTCCGGCCCTGTGCCGCGGACCGTCCGCGCCTGACCAGAGAGCACTGCAGCCTCGCGCCAGGTCGTGGACCGTCCGGCCCTGTGCCGCGGACCGTCCGCGCCTGACCAGAGAGCACCACCGCTGGTTCTCTTGAGTAATTGACGCCTCCAAAAAGGTGTCAACATACTTTTTGGCGACTCCGCTGGGGAAGACAAATATAGACGCATCAAATCGGCCCTCAATGGCCGGTTCAAAAGATAGTTCTGAGGTTTCCACCAACAATATCATCACACCGACATGGGAGACCTTGCCGGCTGAAGAACAGCTCCTGTTCGAGGAGCGCCAGGAGCAGCTGATCCAAGAAGCAAAAGCAAAGTTCTTGACCAACTTCAAAGTGGACAGGAACAACAAAGTCGTCCGACATCGGGCGACGGATCCGGCTTCGTTCCGACCCACACCAGATATCCCCAATGTAAGTAGCACCAACGAACTCCAATCTCTTAAAGCTTACATAGACGAACAGCGATAACAGTTGCAACGTATCGTAGGGGATATACAAAATGATCATAAACGTCTAGTGCATGCGCTTGATAAGTCTACTACGACAAATCTTTCTTCGCACGAGGTTGAATGGAGGGAATACACACATAATTCATCGGCTACAGGTTGGCACGACCAGTCACAACCCCTTTATGGGATGCCGATGGACATGTACCCTAGGCAACGACAGCCTCCCACGCACATCGGCGATAAATTTACAGATCTGTGCATGTCCGGACCGTCTGCACATGGGCGCGGACCGTCCGGGCCAGCGGCAGCTGATCCTATTTTTAGAAGCGAATTACCGAGACCTGCACCCAAGCCGCCACATGCCGTACAAACCCTAGATAACCCATTCGGACCGTCTGCGTATGACGCCAGACAACCCGAATATAATGTCGGACGGTCCGGCCACATGGCTGAACAGTCCGCGCACGGAGTCGGACGGTCCGCGTATTTAACCGGACGGTCCGGCACAGAGTTTTTTAAGGAGGATGGATATCTAACTCCGTATCCGTCCCAGCTAGACTCCCCATCTCACCATACGACACAACAGCATCATAATATAATCTATCAAACCCGTGAGAGTGAGAACTTTCCGGCCCCTAGAAGGCCAGAAAGGAATGGCCAGTCCTATGAGCCTCATAGGGCATGCATTAACGCGCCGCAAAACCCAAACCAATGGGGAGGAAAACAACACACCAACATCCAAACAAACTCACCCATATTGGATCAAAGAGCCGGTGGTCTCCCACCGGCTGCCATCGATATAGTAAGGGAGGAAATAGCTGGGACGTTCCGAGATAAGCTCGGAGTTAGTATAGTCCCCGGGGGGCAGTCATATCGGAGACCTTATGATAGCAAATTTGACCGACTCCCATACCCACAGGGGACCAAAATACCCGAATTCGTAAAGTTTTTGGGTGACCAAGAAAAGAGCACGCGTGAGCACATAGACCAGTTCTTAGCACAGTTAGGAGAATTGGCCGACACCGAAGCATTCCTTGTGCGTTTATTTTCATTATCTTTAACAGGGACTGCATTCACATGGTATGCCATGCTCCCTCCTAATTCCATTTTGTCGTGGGGAGATTTAGAACAAAAATTTCATGAACATTTCTTCTCTGGCGATTATGAGCTAGATTTAGTAGACTTAGTGGCTCTACGACAAGAAAAGGATGAATCGATTAGTAATTATATCCAGAGATTCCGGGATACGAGAAACCGATGCTTTCAAATTCATTTAACAGATAAACAACTGGCGGAAATAGCCTTTGATGGATTGCGCTATTATTTAAAAGAGAGATTAGAAGGCATCCAGTTCTTTACTCTAGCACAATTACATCAGAGAGCTTCGGCTTGTGAAAGCCGAAGCAAAGAACTAGTCAAAACGGTTCATCATAATGTCCATATAGTAGAACACAATCAAAGTAGTTCGGACGATGAACCAAAGAAAGTTTACACTGCCGAAATATTTTGGCCCGAGCAGGCCAAATCTTCGGCTTGCTCCTCCTTGCAGTCAGTTCGGAATGAACGGCAGGAGGAGGTTAAGTTTACATTTAATGTCGGCAAATGTGATAAGATATTCGATGAATTACTAAAAAATGGTAACATTAAAATTGATTATATCATTCCACCTGCCGACGAACTAAAGCGTCGCGCATACTGCAAATGGCACAACTCATTTTCCCATGCCACTAATGATTGTAATGTGTTCCGACGACAAATCCAATCGGCCATTAACGAAGGACGATTGAAATTTCAGGAGGACACAGAGCCCTTTTCAATGAATATGATCGACTTCAAGGGCAAAAGGGTCCTAATTTGGCCCAGCACAGCCGATAAGGGCAAAGACAAAGAAGTCATCATCGGCAACTCACGGGAGGCCGATGGAGACAACAAAATTTCCTGCAGGAAAGTGGTGGCCGAGACGACTCCTGATGGAGGAGAGACACTGAAAGTAACCATCACAAACTCCGGCACTGGGGGGCAAGCGCAGACCAGGGGATATGCGCGAGAACCCATACTACGCATCGCGGACGGTCCAGTGTCCAGGCGCGGACGGTCCGTAACATCACCGGACAGTCCGGAGCGTTCCAGCGGACGGTCCGGCAACACCGAAGAGCCGCGGCGACCACGTACCTTCAAACCACGACGACCAGAAATAGGTACGTGGAAACTAACACGTTCAAGGCAACTGGTCGGTTGGTAAAATCTAGCCCGACCTTTGATCAATTATTGTCTAAATATGTGAAAAAGAAGGCTGGCCCCAGCGACCGGCCACCAAAGGGACCTCGCTTACCCACCCAGGTGCGACGGCAGGTTAGGCCGATTGGACCACCACACCAATCGGAAAGGACGGGAGGTCATAATGTTCAATTAAGACCTAACGTACCTGCATGGACACCTCCACCACCATATCCACCTATGCCATATTCATACACATACATACCTCCACCATACGTCCCAAATCAAATGTGGGGCATGCCACCATACCCATTTGGGATGCCACAGTACCCCGCTTGGGGGGCACCCCAAACATCTGTATTCAATAGGTTGACACCTCCAGTACAAGACCGATTGAGAGCCCCTCAATCTGGTCCACGAGCACAGGCCCAGCAAGATTGCCGAACAATTCGCCCCCAAAGGCTGACTAATCCGGCAAGGGGGCATACAGCTACAACCTCTAACAGTACGGAAAAGGGAGACGTCATTAAAATAGGAACGACAGATGTCGTCGTACAACAAAATAACGAAGGGCCGATGATTTTTGGTGAATCGGCCAACACAAACAAAAAAGAAAGTACGTCTGTCAATAAAATAGCCGATCCAAAATACTCCATGCCCCGATGGTGCCCATCGGGATTGACACGATCGCAAAAGCGAAAATTACAACGCTTAGAGCAAAGGAGAATCAGGAGAAGGAGGCGGAAAAAATATTCAATGACACACATCCGCAGTATCCGCCACCACAAAAGAGATGGAGACCAAAGGCCGTTGAGGAAAATCAAACGGCCATAAAGACAGAAAATAAAACAGCAACTGTGCAGCTCTTTGCAGGTATAGCAGACAGTCCGGCTATAAAGACCGGACCAACCTGAAAGTTCCCTTTGACCCGGGAACAGGATCTGGATGTCGCCTAGAGGGGGGGGGTGAATAGGCGAATAAAACTTATTACTTTAAAACTTGAATTCTTACTCTACTCGAAGACTTAGTACGCAGTGGAATGAGAAGACTCTTCGAGTAGGTCGCAGCGGAATGGAAGATCCTGTCTCAATATGTCCTGTACTTCAAATCAAGCTTATAACACAGATAAGTATTGAAGTGCAGATATAAAAACGAGTAAGGCAGAGAGTCAGGATAGAACAGAGCACACAGACGCAAGGGTTTATCCCGAGGTTCGGCCAAGCCTGAAATGCTTGCCTAGTCCTCGTTGGAGTTAGCCACACCTGGGCTTGGAGTCTATTTCAACTCCTTCCTCCGTTTGCTCAGATCTGTCAATATGACAGATAGAGCCTTTCACTATTGAGTGGGGTTACAACAGAACCGCGGCTGCTTACAAACTTCTTGGCAGCACTCCGGCAGAGTAACGATACGCTCAAGACCTTGCTCTAGCTCTAAGCAGCACTTCTCCTCTCTCTAAAGGCTTATAGCTGTGCCTTCTACACAAACTATAGAGTTACACACACGAGGGAGAGTGAGAATTGATTCGAGTGATGTCTACACTTGTTGGCTGCACTTGTTACTTGCTTGAGGCGCCTAGGGGTCCCTTTTATAGGCACAAGGGGCCTAGGAGCCGTTGGAAGCAATCCAGGAAAGCAAATCTTGCCTTCTGTCGGGTGGCGCACCGGACAGTCCGGTGCACACCGGACACTGTCCGGTGCCCGATTTCTTTCCTTCTATGGCGAAGCCGACCGTTGGCAGTCTTGGAGCCGTTGGCGCACCGGACATGTCCGGTGCACACCGGACAGTCCGGTGCCCCCATTTGACCGTTGGCTCGTCCACGTGTCACGCGCGGGTTGCGCGGCCGACCGTTGCCCAAGCCGACCGTTGGCTCACCGGACAGTCCGGTGTACACCGGACAGTCCGGTGAATTATAGCCGATCGTCGCCAGACTTCTCCCGAGAGCGGCCTGTTCACTGGAGTTCAGCCTGGCGCACCGGACAGTCCGGTGTGCCAGACTGAGCTGCCTTGGCTGTACATAGCCAGGCCCTTTGCACCTCTCTTCTTTTCTTCTTCTTTCTGTTTCTAACACTTAGACAAGTATATTAGTCCACAAAACCAATGTACTAAGTATAGAAACATACCTTCTCTTAACCATTAAATCTATAGCATTCCACATGTTTGAGCTTTGATGTTGGACTCATAAATCATCAAGTTGGCTTGACTTGATCTAGATTGACATTTCTTCGCTCCAACATCCTGCAAAGGTCACATAGAACATCTCCAAACATAGGAACAACCCAAACTAAAGATCAAGATGAACTTAGCTCTTTTGGGTTGCTTCCAGTTCTGGTTTTGACACTTGTTCTCCTTCTAGTGACCTTGATCTCCTTCTTAGAACTTGGTCTTGAGCCCTATGACTTTACACCACATAACTGTAGCTATTACCTTATTGGTTGTAAGTCACGTCCTTATGTAGTGATCCTTGATGTGCCATAGCTGTTCTCAACTCGATCACCTTTGACTTTGCAAGCCTTCTTCTTCACCCTTGGCTTTGGGTTCCTCAGCCTCCTTGACTTTCTCCCTTGCACTTGGTACCTCGAAGCTCTTCTTGCCTCCGTCCTTGGCTTGATCAGTTGACTCCGAGCTACGCACCCGAGTCTCACTTTATGCAATGTCCATCTTACTTGTGATGTCCATTATGTATCCATAATCCAGTTCTTGGACCATCACATTTGTTCACTTGTGTTGAACCCTGTAGACTTTACCTTAAGCACCTGTTCAACACTTAGTACACTTGTTAGTCCTTTAATTGAGTTGTCATCCAAACACCAAAACTCACAAGAGAGCTTTCAATCTCCCCCTTTTTGGTGATTGATGGCAACACAATTAAAGCTTACATAAGAATAAGATTTGAAGCACAAATTTTGAATTCTAAGTTTATAGAATGCTCCCCCTAAATATGTGCTTACTTCAAAAACACAATTTTGGCCTCAGACGCCAATTTGCACATACTTAGGCAATTCGAAGCATTTCTACACCTTAGCACCTTTTTGGATGCATTGTGTCAAGAATCAAACCATGATGCTATAACACACAAATGCACATAATCAGAGTTAAACACCATTCAATTTAGTGGATATCTCACAGGAATATCAACCTACCACTATTCACCATTAAGATACCAATTTAAACTCAGATACTAATTTAAAGCAATCTTAAGCACCATAAACCACATGCATCATTATCCACATGACTGTCTATTTCAGAATGAACACAATAGATGCCAATTAATTCATAGCAACGGAAGCACTAGTCCATATGATGCAACACATATAATACTGCAAGAAGCATATGAATAACACACTAGCAAAGCTCAAACTAACACATCACCAAAGCTCAAACTAACACATCACCCCTTAGGATAAGCTTTCCTCTCAGGTTGAGATAAGCTTTAATGCACATATTCTCCCCCTTTGACATCAAACACCAAAACCATATTCAAGCAAGAACATAGGATGATGTCAAGGGACAGCAGGGTGTTAAGGAGGAGAGACACATTATCAAAACTCCCCCTTACTTATTGAGCATATGCACTACCAACATTTAAGTAAGATACAAATACGCAAAAAGATTACTACTTCCTTTTGTACCTTTACCATGTTGTAGTGTACTTCCCATCTTGAGAGTGTTTAATCTCTCGAGAGCTTCTCCACACTTGTGCCTGATTCTTTATCCTAACCTTTTCTTGTTGCTAAGACACCAAACTTAGAACAAGTTATAGTATAGGGCACAAGAAGAAACTTCTATTCTAGTGATTACCAAAAGATACCAATTAAAGCACACTACCAAGGCTACCAATTGAAAAATCATTACTGTCATAGCTCCATGATATTTAAAGATAAGCATCTAGGATCACCAATTATTATAGAGCACGAGCAACCTTTAAATACGTAATTACTCACAACTTTAGATACCAATTACTCGACTTGTGGAGGTACCCAAGTCTTGATCGCTCTTGCTCATCTTCCCTTTTCCACCTTGAGACTATATAGGATCACTCAAAAAAAACAGTTAGTCTCAAAAGACACAAGTTATGTGTGCTCCCCCTAAAGTTGTGCATCAAGTATTTGAATGACTTGCACCTTGCACGTTCTAGCATCCTCAGAAGTAAAGGGGAAACATACCTTGGTCTAGGCATAATATATCAATTATATCACAAAAAAGATACCAATTGAATAGATGAGATAATACAACTTATGACTAGTGGAAACAATGCATGCCTCATGATATATAACATTTAAAAACACCAAGGCACACTTCACACATGATGATCATTGCAACACATATACCAATTGAAAAAACGACAATTGAAAAACGACAAGATCATACATATAAAGCACAATGTCTAAGCACACCATGATTAAGAAGTATTTTCTTAGGTACACCAAAGGAAACAACATTTTAGAGCATAAAGCACCTAAGCCAAGATACTACCAATTGAAAGGCAAGAACATAGCTTGATCACAATCAACGGAACTTCAAGATATTCAATGAAATTGCATAGTTCCATTCTCCATACCTTTGCCTTTTACCTGAATGCCATGAGATTCATTCTTTTAGGTAGTGTGTAGTGAGAGTACCTGTTGTCACCAATTTAGGGCTCCTTTTGCTCATGCACCTCGTAGCTCGAGAGGGTGCATTAGAGACACAACATGGATTTCTTGTTTTGGTATACACAGAGTACCAAGACAAAGTAATCATGTGAACATGGACTAAACAAAACTATCATGCTTGCACATAGGTTAATCATTAAAAACACATAGCATGACTTACAAAAAGATACATGTTTATCCACATACACTAAGAGAGTTAATCATTGTGGATATATCAAATGAAAAGCTACCTATTAAATGATTCAAAAGACATAACCTCTAAAGCACATACTCATGATTAAGCAAGCATGATTACGATCTTGGAAATTATTAATCAATTATTAACAAGAATCCAACACAAGCAATCTTCAAAGCATAACTACTCCAAGGACAGATAGCACGACATTTAGCTTTAAGAGCGATATTGATAATGTACTTAAGAAACACAGGTACCGTCCTTTGAAGAGACAGATGCACAATTGAGGTCCTTTGCTTGATTCACCAATAATGATTAAGGACCTATTCTACTTTTTACTTGAGATGAACATGGGATTAGTGTCTCACAATAATTCATCCTTGGGTCAATGAATAAACACCAACACAATTAAAAGCTTAAGCATAGAGTTCGAATTAACCATCTTAAGTTCTCCCAGGGTCTCCAGTTCATCTCAAGGTACCTGCATGGTCTAGTTAGCACAGTTTGGTACCCACCTCGGGATGGGTCCATAACGATCAACTAAAAGTGCCTTTGGTATCCAAATAGTCTTTGTGCTAGTTCTAGGTGAGCTCGTTGTAGATCTAGCACAAGTATATGATTTGGGTCTCCTAAGCAAATGAGATTGAGACAACTTTACTCGTTTAGGAGCCTTACCTTTATTACATACCTTGGATAGATGACCCTGCTCGCCACACTTGTAGCAGAAGTGTCGCTTAACTTGACATGACACTTGCTGTTTGTTATTTTCCTTAGTGGGGGTCATCTTGGAGAGTGCACGTGCTTGGTTCATCAATAGCGGACAAGAAGTGATCATGTGGTCCTTATTGTTGCACCCAAAACAACTCCTTGTCCCTTCATCCTTGTCTTTGTATGGACAAAATGCGATAAGGTGGCCTAGCTTCTTGCACTTGAAACACCTCCTTTTTCCTCTTCTCTTTTTGCTCTTTGATGACATAGAGAAAAGGTCAGTGCAAACAACATGATTAAATAAGTCTTTACCTTTTTCCAAGCTCATGTTGATTTCTTCATCTTTAGGAACAATCTTTTTATGAAGCTCAACACTTGCTGCAGTTTTTCCTTTCTCAAGCTTCTTCACCACGTGCCCGTGGATATCTTGAGAGAGTTGAGCAATGCGTCTTCTCCTTAGTTGTCTTTGCTTCTTGTTCCCACACAATTTCTTTTGTGACCCTGCATCTTGATGCTTATTCAAACATTGGCTTTCTTTTGAACAGCAGGGGTTAGCACATGGTGATATATAATTCAAATGCGCACTCGTGCGAGAGTGAGGTTCACATGAATTTAAGTTCGCAATTATAACCTCATGAGCAACATTAAGCATGATATGGTCATCAACTAATTCATTATGAGAATAAGATAGCATATCATATTTTTCACTTAGAGCAAGTTTTTCTAAATTTATCATTTCTACTTGACTCTTAAGCATAGAATTCTCAGTTTTAAGTTGAGCAACATCAGATAATACATCATGATTATTTCTTTGCTCAAATAATATAGATTCATACCGTTGGACCAAATTATCATGAGAGCACTTTAGCTCCTCATGTTCTTTGGTCATCTTCTCCAGGCTGTCGTTTGTTTTGATGAGAGTCTCCTCTAGCCTGAGAAGCGTCTCGCCTTGTTCCTTGTTCCTCCTCAGCAACTTAACTAAGAGCACTTTGTCTTCTTTGTTGAGATGGGTGTAGAACCGGCGAATCTCCTCTTCTTCCACATCACCGGTCTTATTTTCCCTGTCATTATTATTAGTGGAAGCAGTACAGGAAAATGTACCTTGTGGTGATGAAGACTCATCCTCGCTATCATCCTCATATTCCTCCTCATCATCGCTTTCGTCTCCACCATCATTGTTAGCAATAAGACATTTATAACTAGTGGAAGACAAACCTGTCGACGAGGTGGATTCATCGTTGGGTGCCCATCGTTCTTGATCTTCTCCCTTTGAAAGGTTAGTATCACAAGCAATATAGGGAGTAGAAGCAGTACAATTTGCCACACAATATTTTACTTTAATTCTATTCCATAAATCATGAGCATCAACAATTAAATCATTACCACTACTCATGATGGCAAAATAAGCACCTCTAGAAAGAGAATCAACTAAGATGCTGCAAGCACGGTGATTGAGAGAAAAACATCTTAGTTCATCATTAGAGGGATTTTTACTAATATCAGATGGAAAAATACTTCTCCTAAAGATCTGTCTCAAATCAGGATCAACACTCATGAAAGCATTATAAATAGAGACAGACCAAGATTTGTAATTAGAGCCATCGCCTAAAAGAAGTTCTACAGTTACCTCTTGTGACGACATCGTTATCTCCGGACGGCTAAGCCCACACTGGAGAGGCCTAGCTCCGATACCAATTGAAAGTTCCCTTTGACCCGGGAACAGGATCTGGATGTCGCCTAGAGGGGGGTGAATAGGCGAATAAAACTTATTACTTTAAAACTTGAATTCTTACTCTACTCGAAGACTTAGTACGCAGTGGAATGAGAAGACTCTTCGAGTAGGTCGCAGCGGAATGGAAGATCCTGTCTCAATATGTCCTGTACTTCAAATCAAGCTTATAACACAGATAAGTATTGAAGTGCAGATATAAAAACGAGTAAGGCAGAGAGTCAGGATAGAACAGAGCACACAGACGCAAGGGTTTATCCCGAGGTTCGGCCAAGCCTGAAATGCTTGCCTAGTCCTCGTTGGAGTTAGCCACACCTGGGCTTGGAGTCTATTTCAACTCCTTCCTCCGTTTGCTCAGATCTGTCAATATGACAGATAGAGCCTTTCACTATTGAGTGGGGTTACAACAGAACCGCGGCTGCTTACAAACTTCTTGGCAGCACTCCGGCAGAGTAACGATACGCTCAAGACCTTGCTCTAGCTCTAAGCAGCACTTCTCCTCTCTCTAAAGGCTTATAGCTGTGCCTTCTACACAAACTATAGAGTTACACACACGAGGGAGAGTGAGAATTGATTCGAGTGATGTCTACACTTGTTGGCTGCACTTGTTACTTGCTTGAGGCGCCTAGGGGTCCCTTTTATAGGCACAAGGGGCCTAGGAGCCGTTGGAAGCAATCCAGGAAAGCAAATCTTGCCTTCTGTCGGGTGGCGCACCGGACAGTCCGGTGCACACCGGACACTGTCCGGTGCCCGATTTCTTTCCTTCTATGGCGAAGCCGACCGTTGGCAGTCTTGGAGCCGTTGGCGCACCGGACATGTCCGGTGCACACCGGACAATCCGGTGCCCCCATTTGACCGTTGGCTCGTCCACGTGTCACGCGCGGGTTGCGCGGCCGACCGTTGCCCAAGCCGACCGTTGGCTCACCGGACAGTCCGGTGTACACCGGACAGTCCGGTGAATTATAGCCGATCGTCGCCAGACTTCTCCCGAGAGCGGCCTGTTCACTGGAGTTCAGCCTGGCGCACCGGACACTGTCCGGTGCACCACCGGACAGTCCGGTGTGCCAGACTGAGCTGCCTTGGCTGTACATAGCCAGGCCCTTTGCACCTCTCTTCTTTTCTTCTTCTTTCTGTTTCTAACACTTAGACAAGTATATTAGTCCACAAAACCAATGTACTAAGTATAGAAACATACCTTCTCTTAACCATTAAATCTATAGCATTCCACATGTTTGAGCTTTGATGTTGGACTCATAAATCATCAAGTTGGCTTGACTTGATCTAGATTGACATTTCTTCGCTCCAACATCCTGCAAAGGTCACATAGAACATCTCCAAACATAGGAACAACCCAAACTAAAGATCAAGATGAACTTAGCTCTTTTGGGTTGCTTCCAGTTCTGGTTTTGACACTTGTTCTCCTTCTAGTGACCTTGATCTCCTTCTTAGAACTTGGTCTTGAGCCCTATGACTTTACACCACATAACTGTAGCTATTACCTTATTGGTTGTAAGTCACGTCCTTATGTAGTGATCCTTGATGTGCCATAGCTGTTCTCAACTCGATCACCTTTGACTTTGCAAGCCTTCTTCTTCACCCTTGGCTTTGGGTTCCTCAGCCTCCTTGACTTTCTCCCTTGCACTTGGTACCTCGAAGCTCTTCTTGCCTCCGTCCTTGGCTTGATCAGTTGACTCCGAGCTACGCACCCGAGTCTCACTTTATGCAATGTCCATCTTACTTGTGATGTCCATTATGTATCCATAATCCAGTTCTTGGACCATCACATTTGTTCACTTGTGTTGAACCCTGTAGACTTTACCTTAAGCACCTGTTCAACACTTAGTACACTTGTTAGTCCTTTAATTGAGTTGTCATCCAAACACCAAAACTCACAAGAGAGCTTTCACAACCGTACAGGGCGCGGACCGTCCGACCCCTGAGGCCGACTCATCCACAATAAACCATGACACCTGCAACGACGTGCCGACACCCATGGAGGAAGATGACCTGCAAGGAGAAGACCTGGTCGACTACGAAGCTACGCTAGAACACTTGGAAGATTAGGAAAAGCTAGGTGACAGATTGGTCAGGATCAGTATGACGCTCGACGGTGTTGGGACCGACAGTTCGATCAAAGCTAAAGGAGTCACGTCCGAGACCAAGACCATTGCGTACCATCCTAGTAAGTGGCAAGATGCCTAAGAAAACCAATGTGATAACATCGAGTTAGTTGCTTTTGGTTCGCTCAGCTCCACCAAAAGGCAGAGGGGCATATGTTGAGCACCAATTTGAGCGCGCGGACGGTCCGGCCCTGAGGCCGGACGGTCTGCGGTCCGGACGGTCCGCGCGTGCGCAGAACAGATTAGGGTTCCGAGTTTTGTGCTACGGTTGTTAGCTAAATTCATGGGATAAGCTCGGAAATTAGTTTGTAAAGGGTCCAGCCCCCTCCTCTATAAATAGAGAGGTATACGGCCGATTTGTAATCAACAATCGAATCAATACAACTTCTATTTCGCATTTTATCTTAGGAGTAGATCTAGTTTAGCCCTAGTTTAGCCTTCCAATCCCCAAATTCTCCGCCTCTCCTCGACTCTACGTCGATTAGAGGAGTCTAGGTCGGCCTGCCCGAGCCTAGACAATTCCTAGGATCTCTCCTCCCCGACGGGGTCCCTCCCGGGAGCGAGATCCATGCGCTGCCGGCGATCATCCGCCGCCCCTGCGCACGCGCGGACCGTCCGGCCCTAGGGCGCGGACCGTTCGGCCGTCAGGCAGGGAACCCGGGCTCCTGCACCAGGTCGCGGACCGTCCGACCCTGTGCCGCGGACCGTCCGCGCCTGACCAGAGAGCAACGCCGCCTCGCGCCAGGTCGCGGACCGTCCGCGCCTGACCAGAGAGCACCGTCGCTGGTTCTCTTGAGTAATTGACGCCTCCAAAAAGGTGTCAACAACAGTATAGCACACATTTTGTATATAAGTTACCGCGATATTATATGTCTCCGTTGCAACGCACGAGCACACACCTAGTATGATATATAATAACCGTAGTAAAGTACGACAAACTTGCTAATAGATGATTAATTGATTGATTGGTAAACCAACCAAACTAATCAACTCGATGCACCTAGTCAATTTCCAATCACTGATTTCTTAACAAATCGTGATTAATCGAACGATTTGAAAATACTGAATAAAAATTCACACAAGAAGAACAATTCTTCACTTAATCTTCTACTACAGGTAATAGGTTTGTAGTTTGGCCTAGGATACGTTTTTTCCTAGACAATTAGAAAAGGACCTTTCCAATTGTACGTATATGTTCCAACTTAAAAAGGTGTCAAGATGAGTTTTCTTCTTTTTCCATGTCTCTGAAATAAATTTACTACAAACAACATACTAGTATATTCAAGACATTGCTACTATTTTTCTGTTTGTTATGCTTTACTTGGATCAATTTGATCTAATGAAACCCGAAAATACATTAGAACTAAAGCCTTTGTTGATGCATCTAATTCCCAAACATCTAGTGTAAATCTCCTACCTAACTAATGTCTCTAGACTCTAGGAAGTGGGAAAATAGCATACATAATCAGTTAATCACTATTTCTAATGTCAATAACGATATCAAACCAAGTTTATGAATATGTAGTAACATGCATTTCTTTTAGATATGATGATTAATATCAACTTGAATGTATTTTGTCCAATAGCTTGTCTAACCTAAATACAAATATTTGTTTTTATTTTGGTTAGATGTGTGTGTATTTTCTAAATGTTAAATAATATGACTTATGAAATATTTGTAAATAAAATATATCTAGTTTGAAATACAAATTTCTAATAAATATAATACATGGTTGCCTAATACATGTGTTTAATACGATAGACAAAAACAACTTATTTTGTCAACCGCAAACCACATGGTCGCCTAATCAAAGGCATATGTGGCATCGAGGCCGTACCGCTTGGGTCGTCCCATCCCGAGTAGGGATGGCAATGGGTACATACCCGTTGGGTAGTACCATTCTATATCCATATCTATCAAAAAAATTTCTATCCATCGGGTTACCCATATATACTCACGGGTATAAAATCTTACCCATACCTGTACCCGCGCGGGTATTTTTACCCGTCGGGTAACCCGTACCCGCTAGGAAAGAATTAAACTCCAATATACCAATCACTCAAAATATTAAATAAACATATAAAATCAACTTCAATTTCACATATAACAAATCATATGATTACATAACTTAGTATCTAGACAAATGATAACTAGAGAAGGGTTTTATTCTAGCTAAGTTGGACTCTATTAGATGTTTATAGTGCTATCGATGCAGATATATTTTACCCACGGGTAGACGGGTATGGGTAGTACCAACCCATACCCGTACCCGTCTACCCAACGGGTAGAGGTTTTTACCCATTAACATATCCGCGGGTAGAGAAATCATCCCGTACCCACCTTCATATCGGGTAAAACCCGTCGGGTATTCGGGTTTCGGGTACCCATTGCCATCTCTAATCCCGAGGAGTCTTCGCCCAAGGTTGTGCCGTCAGAGGCTACCTCCAACGTGCTAGCCAAAGCCAATATAGCTGGCCTAGTACCACTAAAGTCTCCAACAGCAAAGCCATTTAAACTCTCTTTAACGGTTCACATCTCCTCTCCCCTCCCCTCAAATAGCGGCAACAGAGACACATTTTGGCGTGCATCGCTGCCCCCTTGCACTCCCTCTACGAGCTACAGTGCTAGCGGGAGGAGAAGTGAACCGCCACATTTGGGGTGCGGCAACCGACCCCCTCATACACTGTGCTGATCTTGGGTTTTGTGCCGACAACAATAGTTAGTAGAGAAAACAAATATAATGGATGATAAATTGGTATAGTAAATAATATTTTATGGTGTGGTGGGGTATAGAGGTTTGATATAGGGGAAACCGCTGTAGAGCGTGGAGATATATGGCGGAAGAGAACGCTGACGTGGCACATGAGTGGGATATAGGAGGAGAAATTTAGGAGGCACGGTTGAACACAGTCTTAGGCCAGATAAAAAGGATGAAAAGAGAGACGTAAACTAGCTATAAAAACGCACCAGCCATTTGCTTTTGGAGCCCACACGAGAGGATACAATGTATTAAAAACTTGTGTTAAATCCTTATAAAATTGTAAAAAAAAATAAATGGCTGGATAATTTGGTTTATCTGTTGGATGTACTCTTTATATGACTGGACTAGGGATGGCAATGGGTACGGGTATGGGTAAATAACCGCGGATAATTATCCATTGGATATGGGTATGGTGGAATTTGATATCCGCGGGTACGGTTATGGATATAATAAGGTATCCACGGATAGTTTTTTCGCGGGTATGGATATCCAGTATCCATACCCGTTACCCAATGGATATCTAACATGTGGGCCATCCGAATTTATATATTATCATAAATTCTTATTTTTCAATTTTTATCCATAACATGTTGTTTGGTGCTGAAATTATAATTTAATGCTATTGGAATGATAATTATTTTGAAATGTAATAAAATTGTTGTTTGGTGTTTAATGCTAAAATTGTAGTGGGCGGGCGGGTAACGGGTATCCACTGGATAGCGGATATCCGGCGGGTACGGGTATGGATACAGATCCATACCCACGAACTCTTATGGGTACGGGTATGGGTTGAGTTTTGTCTCACGGGTATGGATTTACGAACTATATATCCGTGTACTACCCGCCCGATTGCCATCCCTAGACTGGACAGCTCAAGTCCATGCGCTAGCCAAAGTGGCAAAAACTTGTGGCCAAAGTAGCCAAACTGGATGGACAGCTCAATTTGGCTGGCCTCTGTTGGAGTCAGTCTTAGAGGCATTACAGGAATGTTTGTGAGATCTTTGATTATGGTCTCATTGATTTTATGGTCTGTTTGATTGGGTTGTGGCTGTGAAAAAAACTGTTTTGGGTTGTGAGCTGTGAAAAAAGCTGATATGTGTTGTGAGCTGTTAAAAAGGTAAAAATCAATTGGTAGAAACCAATAAAAGCCGCTAAAAAATATTCCATATATATATTTTCACAGTTCCATCCGAAAGTCAGTAAAAGTAGGTCTAGATGTGCTTTCAACTTTACACTGTGAGAAAGTGGATTTTTAGAAAAAAATTGCTTCCTAAATCTAGCCCTTTAGTTTAGCTTTTGGTTTTCAGATGACAAAAATCAAAGCCAAACCAAACACACCCTCAATTTCTAGAGGCCTTTAGGCTATCCGTTCCCTCTAAATTTTTCCCCCTATATCACTTTTTTGGGTCACATCATCAATAGTTTATCCCCTACTTTTTCATCTCCCGCAGTGGTTCCCCCTAAATACTCCCCCTATACCCCACTACAATATAAAATATCATTTTCTATACCTACTTTTCATCTACTATCAATTTTTCTTCTACTATTAATTGAAGGCGGGTCCACAGGAACAGTGGAAGGGGGAGCGCGCGCGCTGCAGCTGGGGGAGAGAGAGGAGTACCACGGCGTGGGGTGCGCGGTAGAGGGCCGCGCTGCGGGCTGTCGCGTGCGCCTGTAGCCCCCATGCAAGGGGAGGGAGCGCGCGAGCGGCAGCCGCTGCGGGCAGTCTTAGACATGACCGAGCTAGGGATTGATCCTCGTCTTAGAGAACCTCGAAGACCTGGAGACTCCATGGATTTGGTTCTCATCCTGTAGAGCTTCAGAGTTAGCCGGAATAGGATATGGCCTTTAGAGTTATGCACGGGTTCTCGAGGACGCGAGCCTGCGAGGTGGTCACCTCATTCACTATATCTTTTTTTTTCTACTGATGAGATAACCATTTATGTTTTTACATCGAGTCCTCATGAAAGTCAGGGGTGTTTGGTTTCTAGAGACTAATTTTTAGTCCCTCCATTGTATTCTATTTTAGTCCCTAAATTATTAAATACGGAAATTAAAATACAAGTTTAAGTTTTCGTATTTGATAATTTAGGAACTAAAATAAAATGAAATGAAGAGACTAAAAATTAGTCCATAGAAACTAAACACCTCCATCTCAATTTATAGTTTGTTTGACTTTTTACATAAAGTTTGACCGACTTATCTTTTTTTTGAAAAAATTTAAAAATTCAAAGCTATACTTAAAGATATTATATACTAAATAATATCACAGTAAAAATTAATAATAATGATGTTTTTTGAATATGACGAGCCAGTTAAACGTGAGCTAAAAAGTCAAACAAATTATAAATTGGAACAAAGATAGTACTACTTTGTATGCTTATTTTGCTCTAATCTATTTCATCTCATGCATAACTCTTTCTCGGGTCAAACGAATCTAAATTTAGAATTCTTCTCATGCTCTAAGCCAATTGGCATTGTTAGAAATATAAATTAATTTAGTTTTTATACAAGGCCTTATGATATTTTTATAGCAAATAGTGAAAACGTGCTATGAATATAATGGATGATACAAATTTGTTCAAGGTGGCTCGTACTACATCCGTTCATAAATATATAAAGTTGTTGATTTTTTTCGACAACTTTAATTATCTATTTATTTGTCTTATTAAAAAATCATGAATTATCGTTTTATTGTGATTTATTTTATCACTCAAGGTTGTTTAAGCGTGACTTAAAACTTTACATTTTCGAATAAACATTTTAAATAAAACAAGTGATTAAACTTTTAAAAAAAATCAACATGTCTTATATTTATGGATGGAGGGAGTACAATACAATGCATGGTCAAAGGAGGACAACAGATATTATAAGAGGAGCAGTTCAAGGTGATGACAAGACATCACTGTTTTGCTTGTTTGGTTCGAAGTCAAAGATCTTCGGATTAAAATGATGATTATTATTATTATTATTATTATTATTTCTCTTTTATATTTAGTCACACATATTTTATGGTCTACTAGCACAGTTGAGCCATTCTCTACTATTGTAAAAGCACCAGTTTTCATGGTTCAACGTTTCCATGGTCGTAAACTTTTGGAAACCCCCCTCAATTTTGCTTCAATCAACATACAATCCTCCCATCTTCTCGACATACAAGCTCTCAAAATAAATGTCAAAAAAATGAGCCTAGTACTAGAGTTCGAACCGTCGACCTCCTCCATCCCATGCCTAGATTCTAACCACTATAACTCACCAAAAATGAGCCTAGTGCTAGGGTTCGAACCGTCGCCATCCTTCCTTCCTCCGATGTCTAGGTTCTAACTACTAGAACTCGCAATCATTTATGTTCAACTAAGAATAGATATTGCAAATATCTTAAATATAGAAACCATAGGGCAATCCACTAATAATTATTTATGTGTAGGTCAAACCAGCGTGACAATCGATGCAGAAACTGAGAGGAAGATCGAAGACCCCCCTTGAACCAACCACGCTAGACGTGTTGAAGTTCTATCTTGAAGGTAAGATTTTATAACAGTCTTAATCCTCTATGTCAGCGAGTTTCTATAGTATTAATTTAGCTGTCATATAGGCTAAACGATGATGTGGCAAACAATTAAATGAAGAAAGAGTAAGAAACTAGGTCTTATATAAGACTTAGTTTCAACGCGATGTCCAAGACACAATGAGAGAAGAGGAGTATTAAATCCAGTTAAGTAATATTGATGTTTGCATTGGAGACGTGTCTAGTAGTAGTTTCTAGATGACGTGGAGGTTACAGAAACTATAAGTAGTATCTTGGGCTGGGACTACCTATAAATAGTGTCTTGAGTTGGGACTGCTCTTAGGTGTATCGCTAACAGATAAGAAAAAAAACTAACTTTTTGAACTTCTATTAGTACAATGCTCATGTGTAATCGTATTTGTTATCTATAAAAAATAAATTTAATATTAAAGTGAACATATGGTACATATACCACATATTAGACTGATATTAAAAAAAATATTATACTTTATTTTAGCCAAAAGACTAAGAAATGTATGAGTTCAAAAGGAGCTCAATCCTTTTTTATAGGAACAACACACAATCATATTTGTTACCAATAAAAAATAAATTTAAATGAAAGTGAACATATGATCCACATATTAGTTATTAAATTGATAAGAAGAAATATTATATCTTGTCTTAGCTAAAAGATCGAGAAAAGTAGTTTGACCCTTATAGGTCGTTCAGTTTCTCGTCCTCCTTTAGCTAGCGAGATAGTACTATGTGGGATCGCTGTGCTATATGTGACTTCTTTTTGTGTTAGACTTGAGTGATTTCTCAAGACTCATCTATGACGTAACGACCCATTTGTTAGGTGAGAAGCGGGGAAACTGGTGCGTGCATGAAACTGATGCTTTAATAGAATAGAGGTAGAGAAATACACAACCTTATCTGATCAACATTTGATAGATTATGCCAATTCACTTTTTAAATTTCCGTTTGTATTGCATTAGTCATTGTGCTATTTTTTATAAAGTTCTGTTAAATCATATATATATATATATAACTATGTATATAATCTTTCGTTACTTTGTTTCTAGACAAAAGATGTTAAGAATAGGGATGTCAATTGGTAGGTGCAGTACAGGCGAAACAAACATCCATCCATATTGGCACCCGAATATCAAAGCCACACCCGCACATATAATACCTAACGAGTGGATTTTTACTCCTGCGCCAATGGGATGATCAAAAGCTTCACAAATAGCAAGGAAAACACATATAATTATATAGAAACCCACTAATATAATTATTTAGAAGAACATAATATATAATGCATTATCAATTCACATTTTAATGAAGTAAAGGTGAGTAGATAACCTAAAATTTTATTGGCCTTGGCTAAAATTATGTGTGAATAAGGACTCAAAGTTAGTATTTTGGGGTCATTAGGCACTCATGGGTGAAAAGTCACACTTTAGCCCCATCTAATTATTTTACGGATCGGATCATATATAGACCCATTGATGAAATTTAACATTCAAACCCATATCCAATGAATGTTAAATCCGTGGGACATCCACGTATGTGGGTGCGACTTCCATCTCTCCCTAGTTAGGAACATAGGTGGGCTTAGGTTGTCTTCAACAAGTGCTGCTAAAACGCTATGTACCATAAATATAACGCATGAAGACGTTCGTCACGCCTCCAATAAAGACTCGGTGTCGCCTCCTCTAAACTATAGAGTGCCTTTGTCATCCGCAAAATGTGGCGCACACGCGACCGCTCACTATCGATTGTTCCCTCCCACGCTGACGCCTCTCGTTTCCTTCTTGCGCTGGCTTAGAAGCTTCCTGTCTCGCGCATCACCTCCTTTTTGGTCTCGGCTTTAACGACGGCAAGGCTGTGTGGAGCAAGAAAGGCCAGACGATACTGCTCCACGTCACTCTCCTTCGTTGCCTTGGATAGGCTATCGTCAGTCACAGTCATGGTATTCGACGTAAGACCACTGATGAACAAAAATGAAGAAATAATCTAGCTGCTATGCAGTTCGACATGATTTTCCTATGGAAAAGGGAGGAAATGGGCTGCAACAAGAGATGAATCCTTTAAATATGTGTTGCCACTCATGCAACCCATATTTGTTTGATTGTTTGTACTCATACAGGACTGATGCAGACGACGTTTGTTTAGCAATAGATAAATATGTGATTACTTTTTTTCAAATATATATAGCATGAGCGGTCTAATTTATTCAAAAAATATCATAAACATAAATATGAAATTGGTTCAATGATTAAATCTTCTAATTATAAAAATTAATGAAAAAATGACCTAAAACATTCTCGATTTGCATGTCAGTGCATGCAGTGACATGCGTCATCACGCTTGCGTACCCACAACAGGTATAGATGGTCAAATAGGTCGTGCCTAAGGCACGACCATTTATTAGTGTCGTGGCCCAGCACGAGAGGTGTGTCGTGCTTGGACCGTCTTCTCGGCCCGTAGTGCCGGCCCTGCCCGATACAATTATATGTTTTTTATTTTTAAATTTATAGGATACATATATTTACACCGTGAATCCATTATATAACACGGCTAAGCATGAGCCATATTGGCTAGATGTTTGTGTTTAAGGCTTCAATCTCCTCCCGCGTGCGGTTTTTTTTATTTTCATGATATATTGAAATGGCCCATCAGCCTAACGGGTCGGTCTGACATGCTTACTAGGCGGGTGTGTCGTGCCTGAGCTGCGACCACAACACGACCTAATCATATTGTCGGGCCCTAATTAGGTGGTGCCGTATCGGGCACGTGCTTGGTCGGGCCAAACCGTCCATTTGGCTATCTATAGCGGTAGGAGAATCTCTCGCGGGCCTGACTGGGGTTGACTTTTTGCATCTGCTAAGCATATATACGTAGGGAAGAGAACAAAACAAAATGTACTTTATATCTTTGTTGGTGCAGGTGCAGCTACACCTACGGAGAAACAAACCAATCATGAGGTTAGAGCCTGCTGTAAACTATATGTAATATTAAGATGACATTGTGAAACAGTTGACTGTTGAAAGTGAGTCTAGATCTAATGTTCTTTGTTAGAACTGGGGCTAATTTATAAACTTAAATCCCATCCAGGATTCTTATGGATTAAGAAGAAAAATATTTTTTCCTTGACCCTCGAGAATTCCAGAGAAGATTTAAGTTTCGAAACTAACCCTTAGAGTAGAGGACAATAACGATGAAGGGTTGTAACATTACTTTTTTATGTTTATTAATTTATAAATATGTACTCCATCTGTTCTAAAATATTAGCCATTTAAGCCATTGAATTTTATGTATATATTCAAATAGATAACAATGAATGTAAACACATATATAACGCATATATTAAGTATTGTATGAATGTACTAAAATGCTAAAACGACTAATATTTTGGGTCGGAGGGAGTACATTTGTCGGCGTTTCGGACCCGCGAGGACCGTCAACCGACCAGTGAATTTGTTGTTGCGTGCCCTTGCCCAGATGGGTTGATGCAAGATGGAACACAAGCGAGGGAATGAGGCTTATATTATCTTGCACCGGGGTGCTCGTAGTAGGGGTTACAAGCGTCGCGAGAGACCGAGGACGAGAGCGAGAGAGAGAGAGAGTCCCTGCGTGCGTCCGTCTCTGCCTGTCTCGTCTGCCCCGTGTCCCTGCGTTTCCCTTATTCTCAACGTCTCAACGTCTCAACGTGCCTTAGGAAGGCCCTGGACATCCCCTTTTATAGATACAAGGAGATGCCCTGCTTTACAATGGGGTGTAGCTATGTGCTAACGTGGCTGGCGGAGAAGCGCCTTGAGCCCTGTACGTGTGCTAACGTGGTTGTCGGAGAAGTGCCTTGAGCCCTGTAGAACCATAGCTGGCGGTGCGGCATGGATCCTGCTGACGTTTCCTTGCTTCCGTAGGGGGTTGAGAGCAACCGACGTCATGGGCGCACGCGGGGAACCATCATTACCTGTTATCGGAGTAACCTTAGATGGGACACCGGTCTTGTTCCTTCGTAGCCTGAGGCAGCTAGCTAGGGGTAGGGTAATGATGTATCCCCTGTAGCGTAGTCGGTCCGAGGCCTAGGTCGGGCGAGGCAGAGACTTCTCCTGAGGCCGAGGCTGAGGCCGAGGCCTGGGGTCGGGCGAGGCGGAGCTCCTTGTTGCGCCCGAGGCTGAACTCGGGGGAGGTCGTGACTCAGCTATACCCTGGTGGTTGGCACAGCAGTCGGAACGGGGTGAATAACGTTGTTTTTCTGTCAGATCGGTCAGTGAAAGGGTGAAGTGACTGCGGTCACTTCGACCTTGCCGACTGAGGCGCGCTTGTCAGGATAAGGTGTCAGGTGATCCCCACATTAAATGCGCATGCGGTACTCGGTTGGTAGGGCGATCCGACCGAGGTCGCTGTACGACAAAGTTTGCCCAAGCTGGGCTTCGGGCGAGCCGAGGGTGCGCCTACTGCCTGAGGAGGCCCTCGGGCGAGGCGTGAATCCGACCGGGACTACTGCCCGAGGCCGAGGCTGGGCTCGGATGAGGTCGCGTCCCTTGGTAGTCGAGGCCCTGACTTGAATCGTGCTTATCAGTCGTGTATGGTTTGTTCTGAAGATGTTTTCCAGCCGCGTTTAGGAGCATTGGAGGTACCCCTAATTACGGTACCCGACAGTAGCCCCCGAGCCTTGAAGGGAGTATAGGTACTCGCTTGGAGGCTCTGCTAGATTTTTTGCAAGGGGACCAGCCCTTCTCAGTCGTATTTTGTTCCGATGGGTGCGCGCGAGCGCCCCGTCGGGTGTAGCCCCCGAGACCTCGGAGGTGGTTTGACTCCTCTAAGGTCTTAATTCTTTTTGTGATGTCTTGGTCGGCCTTGTTGTTCCCTCATGCAGCCTGGTTGTAGCCCGGGTGCACGGTCAGGCTCCAAGTTTTTACGCTGGTTTTTTGACGTGGTCAACAGTTTGGCCGTAGCCTGGTGCGAGAGCAGCCCCCGAGCCTCTGCACGGAGCGAGAGGACGATCAAGGACCGTCTTGACTTTTATTGTACGCCCCTTCGTCGCCTTTCCGCAAGGAGGAAGGGGGGAAGCGCCATGTTACCCTCGGAGGGGCACCGAACATGGTGTTTCCAGTGAGTTGCTAGCGGGTGATCCGAGTGGACGCTCGAGCCCCGTTCGATAAGGGTCGGCTAGTGGCCCAGAGGCGCGCTCCAAAAGTACCTGCAGGTGATTTGCTGGACCCGGACCCATTCGATAGGGTCCGAGGGCTCGGTGCCTCCCTCCAGTGGGATTCCATTACAAATCGTTCTCGCTGGTCTCGGAAATGTCCTAGGGTACCTCGGGAGCGTAGCTCGAGCCTCGGCCATGTAATGGACGTACCTAGGGTCATCCCTGACTCTGCGTGCACTGGGGCGGCTGTCGAACCCTTCCGAGAGGCCAGCCTTCAAACCCCTGATCAGTAATGGGCTTGGAGCCCGAGTGCTCTGGGGCGATTGCCGAACCCCGGAGGGCGCAACATTCGAACCCCTGATCAGTAGAAGGGCTTGGGGCCCGTTTCCTTCGCTGAGAAGGATCCCTTTTCGAAATATCCCCTTTCCCGGTCCCTATGGCAAGAGAGAGAGAGAGGGAAAGAAAAAAGGATATGAATTTAAATAATGTGGCGCACCTTTTTTGACGCGGTCATCATGACGGAGGTGAATCGGCGCCCGCTTCGCCTGCCGGAGGTGTCGCTTGCCCTGCCAAGGAGTTAATGCGACGGGACGGGCGATTCGCGGGGCGTCTGTTGCGCGTGCGTGAGTCGTTCGAGGAACGGAACACGTGTGCGTCGTCTTTACGTCGTGGGAGAGGGCTCCTCTGCCGCTTCAGGAGAGGATGCGAGCCTGTAGGTGATTGGACTGCTGCTTCCGCACGTCTGTTGCTGCAATTACTGTCGGCCCGCCTTCGGTCACATCAAGTGCCGTGCCTATCCCCACGGCTGAGTGACCCGTGATTGTTGCACTTAATTGGCACTGTTGGGTCACGCGCAGGGCTGCCTTGAGTCGTGGCACTGGTTCTGCAGTCGAGAAGACGCGGCATTGGCGCAAGTGGCGGTGCGGTTTCCTTGCACATAGTAACCGGTGCGCCGTTTACATGACGTGTGGGCCCGGGCCTCCATGCTGGACCGCCGGATGCGACGAAGCCGCAAGGGTGCACAACCGTGGTGCAGTTGCATGCTTCCTTCATGGCGGTCCGCCCTTTTGACTGCTGGTTTCGGCGAGGATGAGGGAACGCTTATAACCGCGGGGCGGTTACATGCTTCGCGTGCGGCGGTTTGCCTTCTTCGCGTTTTAGGTCAGCTCGCATGACGTGCGGGACTCAGCCCCCGTGTCGTAGGGTGGGAACCCTGGAGCACGTCGGTGGAGACTTTGCCTGTGATGCTTGGGGGTGCGAGTGAGGAGATCTGCCTTTAAAAAGGGGTCGATCCCCTGGGCAGTAGCCATGCCTTCGCACTCCTCGCATTCATCGCGTCTTTCCACCTCCCGAGCCCCCAGATGGGGTGCACCTATGTTGCCCTCTTCTTGCTGCTGTTGGAGGAGCGCGACCTCGTGGGGGTTGGCGCTCTTCAGTCGTCGCTCGGCTTCAAGGATTTTCATCATGCAGCCCGGCTGCAGTCCCCCGCCGGCGGTCACCCAGGATGATGACCGCAGGCCTCGTGGTGGGGAAGAGCGAGCTGGGCCGTGGCCTCCCCCCTACCCTCAGCTTCAAGGATGTTCATCATCCGTGCTGGGGAGGAGGGTGCGCCGAGTCGGGGACCGCCTCCGCGTGGGCAGCGGCCCGCTCCTTCCCTCAGTGATCAGGGAGAAGGGCGTTCGCCGTTTGTGGCGCTGGCAGCTGCCGCTTGTCTGGCTCTCCGACCTGAGCGGCTCTGGCGCTGCTTCCGGTGCCGCCTCCCACCGTTGGGGCAGAGCGCGACTGCCTGTTCGCCGCATGGGTGTCGGTCGCGCCATGCGCAGGCCGGCCACGTCCAGGTCCTCCTTGCGCCGTCGGCTGCACCGAGGGGTCGCACAACACGTCGTACGCCGCGAGGGCGGTACTCGTGTTCTAGGACAGCCTCGGCGAGGACGAGAGTGAGGACCTGTCGGTGCGCATTGGGGCAGTTGCCGTTCGCCGTCGTGGCGTTGGCGTGCAGGTGGCCGCTATCGTCGGTGCTGAGGTGGCAGTTGCCATAGGTGAGGCTTCCTCTGCCGAAGCGGTTGCCTCCGCCGACGAGACCGTCAGTGGCACCCGCGCTCCGGACCTCCGGTTCTTTGGCTTTAATGGCTGGTTCTCGTCCCCCATGAGGGGACGTGAACGAGGGCCTTTTCACAGCAGCGTTTGCCCTAAGGCCATCGCTGCTGCTGTCTAGCCGCCCGAGGCGAAGGTCGTTGTCGCGCTGCTGGTGCAGTGGTCGTCGGCGAGCCACCTAGAGTTTGTTATCCCGCAGGCCTTCTGGTGTGGAGGTTGTTCATTCTTGCGGGAATGGAGCCGGAGTCCCGTTTGTAATGTTACTTGCTTGAGAGCGAGATGTAATAGCTTTAAGTACTAAGACATCTGCCGTAGGTTGGGAAAACCGCCGAGGGCGCTGCCGACGTCTAAGTCTAGGTACCATTGTTACCTCAAGTACGTGTGTTTGTTCTTTGTGGCTACTGAGGCCTGAACATTTGGGTATAAAGCCGTGTTTCTTTCCTCTTGTTTCGAGCATTAAGACTTGTTTGTTGGTAGCAGAATCACTTATCCGAGCATGAGCTACCTTTCGCGGAAGGTGACGAGTGAGGTATCCATATCCCAGAGGCGTATGAGTCCCTCGGCTCGGTCGACCTTGCCGTTCAAGGTCTCTCTCGCTCGTCATTAGGATTCTGTTATCGACGCAGTCGAAAGGCATGAAAGTCGTTTTGGCGGAAAACTTTTCCGAGGAAAAAATTTGACGCAGAGGGGGCTTCCCCCCTTCTAGACTCGAGGCGATCGCTCGGGCCGGGACCCTTGCGGAGGGCCTGGCTGTGGTCGTCGGGTCTACCCGGTCTGCCCGAGGCATGGCCTCACAGCAGTGTGTCCGGGCCGAAGGTATGTTTTGCCCGCTCTGTGGCTTTGTTTATGTCTCCATTCTTCTCCTTGTGTCTGAAGAATGTTGTTCGGCTGTCTGCAGGGTTCGAGACGGCTCTTAACGAGTCTGTCAAGAACTGCAAGGCGCTTGCCGAGGCGACTGAGCAGAAGGAGGCCGATCGTGTGGCCATGTTCGAGGCCATCTCGGCTCTCTGCCAGGCCTTTGGCCTCGACGGTGTCCCCTCGAGTAGCTCCCCCTAGAGTCATCTGCGGGCCTTGGGCGGCCATGTGCGCAACAGACTCCGCGGGGCGCTGCACCACGGCGTTAGGTGGGCCTTCGCCGTGCTCGCTTCCCACTACGACGTGGATCTGGAGCGGGTTAGCGAGGGGTACTGCTTACCCGATGAAGAGGAGGCTGCCTTAGCCGAGGTCCAGAGGCTTGACACTGCTGTCCAGGGCCCGAGTGCGGCGCTGGCTTCCTCCTTTGAGGTGGAGATCCTTCTGCCCGTGTCGCCGTCTGAGGCCGTGCCAGATCCTGCCGAGGGTGGAAATGACGCCGAGCGTGCTGCTCCTCCCCATGCCGATGTCTGAGCCTGCAGGAACAGTTTGCTTGAAGTATGCGTATGTTTTTTGCGGTTGTTGAGGCCTAAACATTTTAATTGTCGAATTGTAAAGCTACATTTTCTTTCCTCTCGTTTCGAGCGTTAAGACTTGTTCGGTAGCGGAATCCCTTGTCCGAGCGTGACTCACTTTTCGCGGAAGGTGATGAGTGAGGTATCCGTATCCCGAAGGCGTAGGAGTCCCTCGGCTCGGTCGGCCTTGCCGCTTACATGTTCTCTCATCGTTTTTAGGATTCCGTTATCGATATAGTCGAAAAGCTTGAGAGCACCTAGAGGGGGGTGAATAGGTGATCCTATAAAACTTAAGACTTATTGCCACAAAAACATGGTTAAGTGTTAGTGCAATAGGATCAAGTGGCTGCGGAGGAGTACTTGTGAAACACAGAAACCGCAGAGAGAAATATCACAGTAGACACAGTGGTTTATCCTGTGGTTCGGCCAAGTACAAAACTTGCCTACTCCACGTTGTGGCGTCCCAATGGACGAGGGTTGCACTCAACCCCTCTCGAGTGATCCAATGATCAACTTGAATACCACGGTGTTCCTTTTTCTTATCACCTTTCTCGTTTGCGAGGAATCTCCACAAGTTGGAGTCTCTCGCCCTTACAACAAATATCAAAGTGAAAGCACTAGAGTAAGGGAGGGAAGCAACACACACAAATCACAGCAATACGCACTCACACAAGCCAAGACTTGAGCTCAAATGAAACACAACAAGTTCACCACTAGAACGGAGCTCAAATCACTAAGAATGTCAATCGAGTGTGCGAGAATGGAGTGCGGGAGTCTTAGAATGTTCAGAGTATGCTTGGTGTACTCCTCCATGCGCCTAGGGGTCCCTTTTATAGCCCCAAGGCAGCTAGGAGCCGTTGAGAGCAATCCAGGAAGGCAATTCTTGCCTTCTGTCGGGTAGCGCACCGGACAGTCCGGTGTGCCACTGGACAAGCACTGTTCAGTGTCCGGTGCAAATTGCTTTCCTAAATTGGCGCAGCCGACCGTTGAAGATTTGGAGCCGTTGGCACACCGAACAGTCCAGTGCCCCCATCTGACCGTTGGCTCAGCCACGCGTCACGCGCGGATTGCGTGGCCGACCGTTGGCTCACCGGACAATCCGGTGCACCACCGGACAGTCCGGTGATTTTTAGCCTATCAGGGACCATAATTAGGGGTACCCCCAAGACTCCTAATCTCAGTTGGTAACCCCCATCAGCACAAAGCTGCAAAGGCCTGACGGGCACGATTAAGGTCAAGGCTCAGTCCACTCAAGGGACACGATCTCGCCTCGCCCGAGCCCAGCCTCGGGCAAAGGCAGCCGACCCCGGAGGATTCACGTCTCGCCCGAGGGCCCCCTCAAAAAATGGACACACCTTCGGCTCGCCCGAGGCCCAGTCTTCACAGAGAAGCAACCTTGGCCAGATCGCCACGCCAACCGACCGTATCGCAGGAGCATTTAATGCAAGGATCGCCTGACACCTTATCCTGACGCGCGCTCTTCAGTCGACAGAGCCGAAGTGACCGCAGTCACTTCACCGCTCCACTGACCGACCTGACAGGAATACAGCGCCGCCTGCCCTGCTCCGACTGCCGTGCCACTCGCCAGAGTGAGGTCGACAGCGGCTAAGTCCAGCCTCGGGTGACATAGGAAGCTCCGCCTCGCCCGACCCTAGGGTCCGGCCCCCATCTCGTCCTCGGAAGATGGACTTCGCCTCGCCCGACCCTAGGGCTCGGACTCAATCACGACTTAGAAGACGACGAACTCCGCCTCGCCCGACCCTAGGGCTCAGACTCAGCCTCGGCTCCGGAAGACGACGAACTCCGCCTCGCCCGACCCCAGGGCTCGGACTCAGCCTCGGCTCCGGAAGACGACGAACTCCGCCTCGCCCGACCCTAGGGCTCAGACTCAGCCTCGGCTCTGAAAGACGACGAACTCCGCCTCGCCCGACCCCAGGGCTCGGACTCAGCCTCGGCTCCGGAAGACGACGAACTCCGCCTCGCCCGACCCCAGGGCTCGGACTCAGCCTCGACCTCGGAGGAATCGCCACCTCACCCAAACTCGGGTCCGGACCGGCCACATCGCCAGGGAGGCCATCATTACCCTGCCCCTAGCTAGCTCAGGCTACGGGGAACAAGACCGGCGTCCCATCTGGCTCGCCCCGGTAAACAAATAATGATGGCGCCCCGCGTGCTCCATGACGACGGCGGCTCTCAGCCCCTTACGGAAGCAAGGAGATGTCAGCATGGATTCGACAGCCCCGACAGCTGTCCTTCCGCAGGGCTCCAGCTCTCCTCCGACGGCCACGACATCACATGAACATGGTGCCAAAACCTCTCCGACTGCCACGACGGCATGTACTTAGGGCTCTAGCTCCTCTCTGCTAGACACGTTAGCACACTGCTACACCCCCCATTGTACACCTGGACCCTCTCCTTACACCTATAAAAGGAAGGTCCAGGGATCTCGTACGAGAAGGCTGGCCGCGCGGGAGAACGGGCCGACGCGTAAGGCTCTCGCTCTCTCCCATGCGAACGCTTGTAACCCCCTACTGCAAGCGCACCCGACCTAGGCGCAGGGCAACACGAAGGCCGCGGGTTTCCCCTTTGCCTGTTTCTTCCCCCCTTCGTGCTCCGTCTCGCGCCGACCCATCTGGGCTGGGACACGCAGCGACAATTTACTCGTTGGTCTAGGGACCCCCCGGGGTCAAAACGCCGAAAGTTGGCGCGCTAGGTAGGGGCCTGCTGTGTGTTGACGAACAACTTCCCGTCAAGCTCCAGATGGGTAGTCTCCAGCAACCTTTCCAACCTGGGACGATGCTCCATTTCGGGAGTCTTGAGTTCATGTCCCTCGACGGCAGCTACGACATGATAATCCTTCCTCCGCCGCGCGACAACGATAATGGCGGCCCTCAGCCCGCCCACCGGCGGCGGAATCAACGACGTCTTCCCCACGTGGCGGAAGAACAACATCCGGGTTTGTCCCGTCATCTCCCCCACCGACGGAGGAGGAGGCGGGGCAACCGTGGCCAAGCAGGAGGCGACACCTCGTCGGCTGTCGAGCAAGTCAACGACGTCGGCGCCCCAGCGGGGGACACGTCGGGCTTCGACCTTGCGTCTGAGACGAAGACGAGCGTCGTTTCCCCGCGACACGCCAACCCCAAGCACACGAACGACGCTAGCACGCTCGCGAAGGACTTGCTGGGCGTCGCCCTCGCACCTGAGATGACGGTGCAGTCCACCCCTGACGCGACTTCATCACCGCCTGTCGACCAAGAGGTACCGACCGATTCCCATCTCGTGCCTTTTGGATTCAGCTTCGACCCACCAAGCGACCTCGCTTCGGTGGAAGCCTTCATAGAGGCATGTACCAACCCTCCAGGGTACCATATGTGGTCACCCTGGGACAGACTAACGACCGTCTCGACCTACGGACCCTCGGGTTCCGAGGAAGATGACGAGCCCGACTTTTGTTGGGATTTCTCCGGGCTCGGTAACCCCAGTGCCATGCAGGACTTCATGACCGCATGCGACTACTGCCTCTCTGATTGTTCCGACGGTAGCCGCAGCTTCGGCGACGAGGACTGTGGCCCAAGTCGTGAATGTTTCCACGTTGATCTAGGGGGTCCCGGCGAAGGCAACCATCTTGGTATGCTGGAAAACGGCGATCCCCCTAGGCCTGCGCCTCGCGTTGACATCCTTCGGGAGCTAGATGTGGTCCCAGTCCCTGCGGGGGGTCAGGACGCACAGCTCGAGCAAATCCGCGAGATGCAGGCCAGGCTCGACGAGGGAGCAGGAACACTTGAGCAGTTCCGGTGGAACATCGGGCAGGAATGGGTAGACCAAGCTCCGGCCGGAGAAGCGCGTCATCTACCCCAGGGCATCCAGCACCGCATTGCCGACGACATCAGGGCAAGGCCGCCACTGGCTTCCAGTGGGGTCGGCCAGAACCTGGCTGCAGCAGCAATACTACTCCGCGCGATGCCGGAACCATCGACCACCGAAGGGTGGCGTATCCAGGGAGAGCTCAAGAATCTCCTGGAGGATGTCGCGGTCCGACGGGCCGAAAGCTCTGCCTCCCGAAGGCAGGGGTACCCCTCGGAGCATCGCGCCGCGACTTCCCGATTCGTGCGGGAAGCCTCGGTCCACACCGGGCGCACGCGCAACACGGCGCCTGCGGCCCCGGGTAGCCTCGGCAACGAGCACCACCACCGCAACCGTTGAGCCCACCTCGACGAGAGGGTGCACCGAGGCTACCACCCCAGGTGTGGGGGACGCTACGACAGCGGGGAGGATCGGAGCCCCTCGCCCGAACCACCCGGTCCGCAGGCTTTCAGCCGGGCCATACGACAGGCGCCGTTCCTGACCCGGTTCCGAACCTCGACTACCATCACAAAGTACTCGGGGGAGACGAGGCCAGAACTGTGGCTCGCAGACTACCGACTGGCCTGCCAGCTGGGTGGAACGGACGATGTCAACCTCATCATCCACAACCTCCCCCTGTTCCTCTCCGACACCGCTCGAGCCTAGCTGGAGCATCTGCCTCCAGGGCAGATCTCCAACTAGGACGACCTGGTCCAAGCCTTCGCCGGCAACTTCCAGGGCACGTACGTGCGCCCTGGGAACTCCTGGGATCTTCGAGGCTGCCGCCAGCAGCCGGGAGAGTCTCTCCGGAACTACATCCGATGATTCTCGAAGCAGTGCACCGAGCTGCCCAACGTCACCGACTCGGATGTCATCGGCGCGTTCCTCGCCGGCACCACCTGCCGCGACCTAGTGAGCAAGCTGGGTCGCAAGACCCCCACCAGGGCGAGCGAGCTGATGGACATCGCCACCAAGTTCGCCTCTGGCCAGGAGGCGGTTGAGGCCATCTTCCGGAAGGACAAGCAGCCCCAGGGCCGCCAGCCGGAAGATGTACCCGAGGCGTCCACTCAGCGCAGCACCAAGAAGAAGAACAAGAAGAAGTCGCAAGCAAAACGCGACGCCACCGACGCGGACCTTGTCGCCGCCGCTGAGTACAAGAACCCTCGGAAACCTCCCGGAGGTGCCAATCTCTTCGATAAGATGCTCAAGGAGCCGTGCCCCTATCATCAGGGGCCCGTCAAGCACACCCTTGAGGAGTGCGTCATGCTTCGGCGCCACTTTCACAAGGCTGGGCCACCGGCGGAAGGTGACAGGGCCCACAACAACGACAAGAAGGAGGATCACAAGGCAGAGGAGTTCCCCGAGGTCCACAACTGCTTCATGATCTACGGTGGGCCAGTGGCGAACGCCTCGGCTCGGCACCGCAAGCAAGAGCGTCGGGAGGTCTGCTCGGTAAAGGTGGCGGCGCCAGTCTACCTAGACTGGTCCGACAAGCCCATCACCTTCGACCAGGGCGACCACCCCGACTGCGTGCCGAACCCGGGGAAATATCCACTCGTTGTCGACCCCGTCATCGGCATCGTCAGGCTCACCAAGGTCCTCATAGATGGAGGCAGCAGACTCAACATCATCTACGCCGAGACCCTCGGGCTCCTGCAGATCGATCTGTCCTCGATCCGGACAGGTGCGATGCCTTTTCATGGGATCATCCCCGGGAAACGCGTCCAACCCTTCGGACAACTCGATCTACCCGTCTGCTTCGGGACTCCCTCCTACTTCCGAAGGGAAACCCTCACGTTCGAGGTGGTCGGGTTCCGAGGAACCTACCACGCCGTACTGGGGAGGCCATGCTACGCCAAGTTCATGGTCGTCCCCAACTACACCTACCTCAAGCTCAAGATGTTGGGCCCCAATGGGGTCATCACCGTCGGCCCCACGTACCAACACGCGTACGGATGCGATGTGGAGTACGCCCAGGCCCTCGCCGAATTCGAGGCCCTCATCGCCGACCTGGAGAGCCTCTCCAAGGAGGCGCCAGATGCAAAGCGCCACACTGGCAACTTCGAGCCAGCTGAGACGGTCAAATCTGTCCCTCTCGACCCCAGCAACGACGCCTCCAAGCAGATACGGATCGGCTCCGAGCTCGACCCCAAATAGGAAGCAGTGCTCGTCGACTTTCTCCGCGGGAACGCCGAAGTCTTTGCATGGAGTCCCTCGGACATGCCTGGCATACCGAGGGATGTCGCCGAGCACTCGCTGGATATCCGAGCTAGAGCCCGACCCGTGAAGCAGCCTCTACGCCGATTCGAAGAAGAAAAGCGCAGAGCCATAGGCGAGGAGATCCAGAAGCTGATAGCCGCAGGGTTCATCAAAGAGGTATTCCATCCCGAATGGCTTGCCAACCCTGTGCTTGTGATAAAGAAAGGAGGGAAATGGCGGATGTGTGTAGACTACACTGGTCTAAACAAAGCATGTTCGAAGGTTCCCTACCCTCTGCCTCGCATCGATCAAATCGTGGATTCCACTGCTGGGTGCGAAACCCTATCTTTCCTCGATGCCTACTCAGGGTATCACCAAATCAGGATGAAAGAGTCCGACCAACTCGCGACTTCTTTCATCACACCTTTTGGCACGTACTGCTACGTTACTATGCCATTTGGTTTGAGGAATGCGGGTGCGACGTACCAAAGGTGCAAGAACCACGTGTTTGGAGAGCACATTGGTCGAACGGTCGAGGCTTACATCGATGACATCGTAGTCAAGACGAGGAAAGCCTCCGACCTCCTCACCGACCTTGAAACGACATTCCGGTGTCTCAAGGCGAAAGGCGTAAAACTCAAACCCGAGAAGCACCTCCGCTACGTGCTCTTCATCTCGCCCCTCGGGAAGCACCTCCGCTACGTGCTCCGCCTCCATTTCCCGGTGTCCAACAACGTGGCTGAGTACGAGGCTCTGGTCAACGGGTTGCGCATCGCCATCGAGCTAGGGGTCCGACGCCTCGACGCTCGCGGTGACTCGCAGCTTGTCATCGACCAAGTCATGAAGAACTCCCACTGCCGCGACCCGAAGATGGAAGCCTACTGCGACGAGGTTCGGCGCCTGGAAGACAAGTTCTACGGGCTCGAGGTCAACCACGTCGCCCAGCGGTACAACGAGACTGCGGACGAGCTAGCGAAGATAGCTTCGGCGCGAACAATGGTTCCCCCGAACGTCTTCTCCCGGGACCTACATCAATCCTCAGTCAAGACAAACGACACGCCCGAGCCTGAGAAGGTCTCGGCCCTGCCCGAGGCGCCCTCGGCTCTGCCCGAGGCACCCTCAGCCCCAGAGGGTGAGGCACTGCGTGTCGAGGAAGAGCGGAATGGGGTCCCGCCTAATCGAAATTGGCAGACCCCGTACCTGCAATATCTCCACCGAGGAGAGCTACCCCTCGACAGAGCCGAAGCTCGACGACTGGCGCGGCGCGCCAAGTCATTCGTCTTGCTGGGTGACGGGAAGGAGCTCTACCACCACAGCCCCTCCGGCATCCTCCAGCGATGCATATCCATCGCCGAAGGCCAGGAGCTCTTACAAGAAATACACTCGGGGGCTTGCAGTCATCACGCAGCGCCTCGAGCCCTTGTTGGAAACGCTTTCCGACAAGGTTTGTACTGGCCGACCGTGGTGGCCAACGCCACTAGAATTGTCCGCACCTGCCAAGGGTGTCAATTCTATGCAAGACAGACGCACCTACCCACTCAGGCTCTGCAAACAATACCCATCACCTGGTCGTTTGCTGTGTGGGGTCTGGACCTCGTCGATCCCTTGCAGAAGGCACCCGGGGGCTACACGCACCTGCTGGTCGCCGTTGACAAATTCTCCAAGTGGATCGAAGTCTGACCCTTAAACAGCATCAGGTCCGAACAGGCGGTGGCATTCTTCACCAACATCATCCATCGCTTTGGGGTCCCGAACTCCATCATCACCGACAACGACACCCAGTTCACCGGCAGAAAGTTCCTGGACTTCTGCGAGGATCACCACATTCGGGTGGACTGGGCCGCTGTGGCTCACCCCATGACGAATGGGCAGGTAGAACGTGCCAACGACATGATTCTGCAAGGACTCAAGCCGAGGATCTACAACGACCTCCACAAGTTTGGCAGGCGATGGATGAAGGAACTCCCCTCGGTGGTCTGGAGTCTGAGGACAACGCCGAGCCGAGCCACGGGCTTCACACCGTTCTTTCTAGTCTGTGGGGCCGAGGCCATCTTACCCACAGACTTAGAATACGGTTCCCCGAGGACGAGGGCGTACGATGACCAAAGCAATCGAACCAACCGAGAAGACTCACTGGACCAGCTGGAAGAGGCTCGGGACGTGGCCTTACAACACTCGGCGTGGTATCAGCAGTCCCTGCGACGCTACCACGCCCGAGGGGTTCAGTCCCGAGACCTCCAGGTGGGCGACTTGGTGCTTCGGCTGCGACAAGACGCCCGAGGGCGCCACAAGCTCACGCCTCCCTCGGAAGGGCCATTCATCATCGCCAAAGTTTTGAAGCCCGGGACGTACAAGCTGGCCAACAGTCAAGGCGAGGTCTACAACAACGCTTGGAACATCTGACAGCTACGTCGCTTCTACCCTTAAGATGTTTTCAAGCCGTTCATATACCTCGTTTACATATAAAGTCTAACCATCAAGGAAGGGTCAGCCTTGCCTCAGCAAAGCCCGACCCTCCCTCGGGGGCTAGAAGGGGGGAACCCCCTCTGCGTCAAAATTTTCCTCGAAAAGAGTCTTCCACCAAAACGACTTTCGCGTTTCCCGGCCATGTCAGTAACAAAACCCCAAGAAACGAATAAGAGTGCATGTAAGTGGCAAGGCCGACCGAGCCGAGGAATTCCTACACCTCCGGGACACGGATACCTCGCTCGTCGTCTACCGCAAAAAATAACTCTTACTTGGGTAAGCAATCCTGCTACTGAAAAACAAGCCCGGATACGGGAAAAAGGAGGAAAGGAGACGCAGCTTTATTTTCACAACGACAAAGTGTTCGGGCCTCGGCGGCCGCAAAAGACACATACGCACTATGCATTCAAAATAAACTGCTCCGGCAGAATCAGGCGTCGCCCAGAGAAGGAGCCGCGCCCTCGGCTTCGTTTCCACCCTCGGCAAGATCCGCCCCGGCCTCGGACGACGGCGCAAGCGGAAGGATCTCTGCTTCGAAGGTGGTCGCCAGCTCCGCGCTTGGGCCCGCGTCGGCCGCGTCAAGCCTCTGGACTTCGGCCAGGGCAGCTTCATCTTTGTCGGGAAGGCAATACCCCTCGCGGACCCACTCTAGATCCACATCGTAGTGGGAAGCGAGCACGGCGAAGGCCCGCCTGACGCCGTGATGAAGCGCCTCGCGGAGTCTGCCGCAAGCGTAGTCACCCAAGGCCTGCAGGCGACTCTGAGGGGAGCTTCCCGAGGGGATGTCGTCGAGACCAAAGACCCGGCAGAAGGCCGAGATAGCCTCGGACATGGCCACGTGGTCGGCCTCCCTCTGCTCGGCCGCCTGGGCAAGTGCCTTGGTGGACTCATCGAGGGCAGACTCGAGCTCTGCAAACAACCAAAGCATAAGACTTCAAACACGAGTTGAGGAACGAAGCTGAATCAAAATCTTAAAACAGCCAAGACATACCTTCGGCTCCGAGGATGCGGCTTGGGCCACGGCTAAGTCTGCCGCGAGGGCTCCGGCCCGAGTAGACGCCTCGGCTAACTGGACTCCAAGAGCCTCAGCCCGGCTTTCAGCCTCGGCGGCCCGGCCCCGAGATTGGTCCCGCTCGCCGATGACCTGGCCAAGCTCCAACTGCTGTCGCTGCGCCTCTGCGCGTGCCGCCGCTGTCTCTGCTCCCAGATCGACACAGAGCAACCGAAGGTCCGCCACCTCGGCGCTCCGTTGGGAGAGGCGCTCGGTAGCCCCGACAAGCGTGGTCCTCAGGGACCACAGCGAACCCCAGACATCGGCCTCGCGGCGGATGAACGACGACTTGGCGGCGCTCAAATCCGTCAGATCTTGAGGAAAGGAAGCGGGGCGTCACAAAGAATGCCTTGATCACGTGAAAGGTATGCTTGAAGTCATTACCTAGAGGATCTTGGGAACGTCCCTACAAAGGACCTCCAAGGTCGACCGAAGCGACCCCACCGTTGCCTCGGCACACTCACGAAGCCCATCCCAAGACTGCTCCTCTCACTCATCGTCAAGAACGAAGAGGGGATCCGAAGCCCCACTGGTCCAAAACCGGAGCGACTGACGCCGCCCGTCGGGACTGCGCCGCGCGGGGACGAGGTTGCCGCTCCCCAGGACGGGTCGCGGTTCCGCGCCTCCCTCCTCCAAGGCATCAGGAAGCGACGCCTCGGCCATCTCAGCATCGGCGGCGACGGGTGACTCCACGGCCAGAACGGCAACGGCCTCGGCAGAAGCCGGTGCCAGCGCCGGCAACACATCCGGTGGGCTCGAGGCCACAGTCGCGCCAGCAGTCTCCCTCAGCACGATGGCCGCCTTGACAGAGGAGTCAGCCTCGGGAGCTCGCCCCACGACAACTTGTGCCGCCTGAGCCCCCCGCTTTGGGGCATCTTGCGAGGGGGTCAGCTGGCCGGCGAGGCCCGGCGCGGCACTAGCTGTAGAAGCCGACGCCGTCTTGAGGACCTTCTAGGGAGCCAGACCGGTCGAACCGTGCCTCCGCTTGCTGAGGAGAAAGGGAAAACCAGGATCAGGACATACGAAGGAGGAGCCAGGACGAAGATATCCTAAGATTCTTACCCACTCCGGGCCATGATCAATCGTGCCTGTGGGGAGGTCTCTTGAACCTCGATCCCCGAAGGTACCACCGAGGTTAGCCCCGCTGTCGGCTTCGGCCCCATCCTTGCCTCGGGCGCCCGAGGCACCAGAGGGACGGACTGCCCAGGAGCAGCCACGACGGCCCGAGGATCACCCCCCTGCGCAGTCGGCACGGGCAATGATTCTTGGGGAATAGGCGGCTCGGCCTGACTCCCTGGGGTCACCTCAACTACCTCGGCCAAGGGGTCAAGTACCCCCTCGGCCTACCCCCGTTCTTCGGACCGGGACCCCGACGTCCCGGCCCCGGATGCCAACGGCGCCAGCCCGCTCGGGGGCTGGCTCGACGACCCCTGGCCCAGCCTCAGATCTAGACTGAGGCCGAGGCGGTCAGCCATGTTGTCGTCCTCATCATCATCTTCATCGTCGTCGTCGTCATCGTCAGGCGTCTCCAGCGACGGCTCCCTCGGGAGCCCATCCCTCTCCTGCCGACGACGAAGCCTCTCCAAGGCGTCCCGAGCCTGCATCCGCTCGCGGGCCCGAGCCTTCTTTGCGTCCTTCTTCTCCTTCCTCTTCTCCGCGGCGACCCTTCGCGTGGCTCGGTCCACCGCGTCCTCCAGGACCGGTGGTAGGGAAGGCTTGTGAAACCCCACCTCCTAGAGACGGACGAAAAGTCTCGGCTGTGAGAACCAAGGGCAACCGACACAAGAAGGAAGAAGGAGCGGACACTCACCAGGGACACACATCCGCGATCGGGACGCATCGAGAGCTGGGAAAAGGCGTCGGCGTCTAACTTCCCTACCGTGCCGGCTACCCGCCTGTGGAGGTCGTCGGCGGGAAGGGGGTCCGAGGACATCTGCAAACCCTCCAAGTCGACCCCCGGCGTCATCTCCCAAAGCGGCAGCCGCCGCTCCGTCAAGGGGAGCACCCTCCGATGATGAATGGCGGCAACCACCCCCGCGGCGGTGAGCCCTCCTTCTTGCAGCTCCTCCAAGGCCTTCAAAAGGGGCTAGAGATTCTTCTGTCTCTCGCGCGGGGCCCCGTAGCGCCAGTTACCGCCGGCGGCGGTCACCACTCGTTGAGAAAACGACGGGAGCCTCTCGTCGTCATTTCGGAGATAAAACCACTGGCGCTGCCACCCTTTGTTCGAAGACGCGAGGATGGCAGGGATGTACTGCTGCGCCCGCGCCTGCCTCAACTGGAGGATGCAGCCACCGGCCCGCACCGCCATGCGAACTCTTCTTTCCCCCGTCATCGAGGCAAAAAGCTCCACGGAAAAGAGATGGGTCCACAGGTCCCAGTGGGGGGCAATCCCCAAGTATCCTTCGCAAACCGCCACGAAAATGGTTGCTTGCGAGATGGAGTTGGGACTGAGATTGTGCAGCTCCACCCCGTAGACGTGCAGAATCACCCGCATAAAACGGCTTGCGGCACTCCAAACCCCCGCTCGTGAAAAGAGACAAAGCTCAACACATACCCCGGCGGCGGGGACGAGGCGGCTCCGCTCGGAGGGGCCATCCACTCCGGCTGCGAGTCACCGGAGAGAGGGCGAAGCAAACCATCAGCAACAAGGGCCTCCAGATCATCCGCCGTGACGGTGGAGAAAGGCCACGGGTCGCGTGGCGAAACAACAGTCACCCGGTCGGCCATCACCAAGCAGAAGAGGTGGCGGCGGAGAGGACAAGGTGCGCGGTTTCCTTTCTCTGGCTATTCCCTCAGGTTGCGAAAACATAAGTGGGAGGCGAGCGGCAGAGTAAAGAACCGTCACCGGTCCCTCTCCCGAATATATAAAGGCCCAGGCGAGACCCGTTCAACACTTCGCCCGAACCCACCGCGAGATTCAAAACTCCAAAGCGAGACGCCCGTTCCTCGAATGGCTCGCGCACGCACAACGGCTGCCCCGCGAACCACTCGTCTCGTCGCATTAACTCTGCGGCAGGACAGCCGGCACCTTTAGCAGGCAAAGCAGGCGACGCTTCACCTCTGCCATGATGACCGCGTCGAAAGAGGTGCGCCACGTCGTTCGATTTCGTATCCTTTTCCACTTCCTCTTTCTCTCTCTTGCTACAGGGACCGGGAAAGGGGATACTCCGAAAGGGATCCTTCTCCGTGAAGGAAGCGGGCCCCGAGCCCCCCTACTGATCAGAGGTTCGAAGGCTGGCCCCTCGGAAGGGTTCAACAGCCGCCTCAGAGCACTCGGGCTCCGCGCCCACTACTGGTCAGAGGTTCGAAAGCTGGCCCCTCGGAAGGGTTCAACGGACGCCTCAGGCCACTCGGGCTCCGCGCCCACTACTGATCAGAGGTTCGTAGGCTGGCCCCTGAAGGGTTCGATAGCCGCCTCAGAGCACGCAGAGCGAGGGATGACCCTGGGTACGTTCGATACATAACCAAGGCTCGGGCTACGCTCCCGAGGTACCCTAGGACATTTCCGAGACCGACGGGAACGATTTTGTAACGGAATCCCACCAGAGGGAGGCATCGAGCCCTCAGACCCCGTCAAAAGGGGACCGGGTCCGGCGAATCACCCGCAGGTACTTTTGGAGCGCGCCTCCGAGCCACTAGCCGACCCCTAACGAATGGGGCACGGGCGTCCACTCGGATCACCCGCTAGCAACTCACTGGAGACACCATGTTCGGCACCCTCCGAGGGCAACATGGCGCTTTCCCCCCTCCTCCTTGTGGAAAGGCGACGCAGGGGCGTATGAAAAAAGCCGAGTCTGTCCTTGACCGTCCTCTCGCTCTGTGCGGAGACTCGGGGGCTGCTCTCGCAAACCTGGCTCCGGCCAAACCGTTGATAGCGTCAACATACCAGCCCGAGAACTTGGGACTCGACTATGCACCCGGGCTACGGCCAGTTCGCATGAGGGAACAACCAAACCGGTCGAGCCATCACGAAAGGCACTAAGACCTCGAAGGAGTCAAAACACTCCTCCGAGGCCTCGGGGCTACACCCGGCGGGTGCGCTCGCGCGCACCCACCGGAACAAAATGCAACCGAGAAAGGTCGGTCCCCTTGCAAAAAAGTGCGACAAAAGCCTCCAAGCGAGTGCCAACACTCCCTTTGAGGCTCGGGGGATACTGTCGGGGACCATAATTAGGGGTACCCCCAAGACTCCTAATCTCAGCTGGTAACCCCCATCAGCACAAAGCTGTAAAGGCCTGATGTGCGCGATTAAGGTCAAGGCTCAGTCCACTCAAGGGACACGATCTCGCCTTGCCCGAGCCCAGCCTCGGGCAAAGGCAGCCGACCCCGGAGGATTCACGTCTCGCCCGAGGGCCCCCTCAAACAACGGACACACCTTCGGCTCGCCCGAGGCCCAGTCTTCGCAGAGAAGCAACCTTGGCCAGATTGCCACGCCAACCGACCGTATCGCAGGAGCATTTAATGCAAGGATCGCCTGACACCTTATCCTGACGCGCGCTCTTCAGTCGACAGAGCCAAAGTGACCGCAGTCACTTCGCCGCTCCACTGACTGACCTGACAGGAATACAGCGCCGCCTGCCCTACTCCGACTGCCGTGCCACTCGCTAGAGTGAGGTCGACAGCGGCTAAGTCCAGCCTCGGGCGACATAGGAAGCTCCGCCTCGCCCGACCCCAGGGTCCGGCCCCCGTCTCGGCCTCGGAAGATGGTCTTCGCCTCGCCCGACCCCAGGGCTCGGACTCAATCACGACTTAGAAGACGACGAACTCCGCCTCGCCCGACCCCAGGGCTCGGACTCAGCCTCAGCTCCGGAAGACGACGAACTCCGCCTCACCCGACCCTAGGGCTCGGACTCAGCCTCGGCTCCGGAAGACGACGAACTCCACCTCGCCCGACCCTAGGGCTCGGACTCAGCCTCGGCTCCGGAAGACGACGAACTCCACCTCGCCCGACCCTAGGGCTCGGACTCAGCCTTGACCTCGGAGGAATCGCCACCTCACCCAAACTCAGGTCTGGACCGGCCACGTCGCCAGGGAGGCCATCATTACCCTGCCCCTAGCTAGCTCAGGCTACGGGGAACAAGACCGGCGTCCCATCTGGCTCGCCCCGGTAAACAAATAATGATGGCGCCCCGCGTGCTCCATGACGACGGCGGCTCTCAGCCCCTTACGGAAGCAAGGAGACGTCAGCAAGGATTCGACAGCCCCGATAGCTGTCCTTCCGCAGGGCTCCAGCTCTCCTCCGACGGCCACGACATCACATGAACAGGGTGCCAAAACCTCTCCGACTGCCACGACAGCATGTACTTAGGGCTCTAGCTCCTCTCTGCTAGACACGTTAGCACACTGCTACACCCCCCATTGTACACCTGGACCCTCTCCTTACGCCTATAAAAGGAAGGTCCAGGGCTCTCGTACGAGAAGGTTGGCCGCGCGGGTGAACGGGCCGACGTGTAAGGCTCTCGCTCTCTCCCACGCGAACGCTTGTAACCCCCTACTGCAAGCGCACCTGACCTGGGCGCAGGGCAACACGAAGGTCGCGGGTTTCCCCTTTGCTTGTTTCTTCCCCCCTTCGTGCTCCGTCTCGCGCCGACCCATCTGGGCTGGGACACGCAGCGACAATTTACTCGTCGGTCCAGGGACCCCCCGGGGTCGAAACGCCGACATAGCCGTATGCCGCCGACGAATTCCCGAGAGCGGCCAGTTGACCAGAAGCCAGCCTGGCGCACCAGACACTGTCCGGTGCACCACCAGACAGTCCGGTGCACCCAGACTACGTAGAGTTTTGGTTGCTCCAGCCAAGTCTTTTTCCTTTTGTATTTTCTCTGATTCTAGCACTTAGACAAATATGTTAGTACACAAAAACCAATGTGCTAAGTCTAGAATCATACCTTTGTATTGATTTGCACTTCATCCACCATTTGGCACACTTTAATACTTAAACCATTTGTGTTGGGCACTTAATCACCAAAATACTTAGAAATGGCCCAAGGGCACATTTCGTTTTCAATCTCCCCCTTTTTGGTGATTTATGCCAACCCAACACAAAGCAACACATAGAAGTGCAATATCAATGCAAATAAGAACAAGAATTGTTTTTGATTCAAATTTGGCATATTAGGATCATTCTTTTGCCACCACTTGATTTGTTTTTGCAAATCAAACTCAATTTCCTATCTCTAAGTCAAACACACTTGTTGAGACATAAAGAGATATATTCTAAGAGAAATTGATCAAAGATTCAAAAACTCCCCCTTTTCCCATAATCAACCATTCTCCCCACAAGAGACCAACTTTTGACAAAAAGAGACAATAAGAGAATTTTGACAAAACAAAGACTATTATTTTCAAAATTCTCAGGTGGTAGCTGATCCATTTCTTGCTTTGGCCTTAATTTCTCCCCCTTTGGCATTAAGCACCAAAACAGGATCATTGTTGGCCCTTTAACCTCATTGCCTCACCAAAATCTTCAATTAGGAGCAAAACGGCAATAAGAGTATGGAGATGAACTTGGAGTAAGTTACCCTCTCATCGGAGTGCAGTGGAAGTCTTTCATGGTCCAAGTTCACCTTTCCCTTTCAATCCACTTTTGAGACTAAAACAAGTAAACTCAAGCACATGGTTAGTCTCACAGTGTCAAGTTGTAGCATGCCTCCCCCTAAATAAGTGCATCACTTGCAAATGGACTTGTGAGGTCTGGGGATCATGCGTACAACTTGAGCACCATAAACAAGCAACAATATTCATAAAGAACATGATCAAAAGCATAAACACATGTATGCTATAGATCAATCCAATTGAAGTGCTAACATAAAACACTTCGATATCTCCCTTTTGCTGGTGGTCTCTCAAAAAGTGATGCCAGATGTCTATGTGCTTAGTGCGGCTGTGTTCAACAGGATTATCCACCATGCGGATTGCACTCTCATTGTCACATAGGAGTGGGACTTTGCTCAGATTGTAGCCAAAGTCCCTGAGGGTTTGCCTCATCCAAAGTAGTTGTGCGCAACACTGTCCTGCGGCAACATACTCGGCCTCAGCGGTGGATAGGGCAACGGAGGTTTGTTTCTTAGAACTCCAAGACACCAGGGACCTTCCTAAGAATTGGCACGTCCCTGATGTACTCTTCCTATCAACCTTGCATCCAGCATAATCGGAGTCTGAATATCCAATCAAGTCAAAGGTAGACCCCTTTGGATACCAGATCTTGAAGCAAGGCGTAGCAACTAAATATCTAAGAATTCGCTTAACGGCCACAAGGTGGCACTCCCTTGGATCGGATTGAAATCTAGCACACATGCATACACTTAGCATAATATTCGGTCTACTAGCACATAAGTAAAGCAAAGAACCTATCATAGACCGGTATGCCTTTTGATCAACGGACTTACCTCCTTTCACATGTCCGTCGGTTCCCATTGGAGTCTTTGCGGGCTTGGCGTCTTTCATCCCAAACCGCTTGATCAAATCTTGCGTGTACTTCGTTTGGGAGATGAACGTGTCGTCCTTGAGTTGCTTCACTTGGAACCCAAGGAATTAGTTCAACTCGCCCATCATCGACATCTCAAACTTTTGAGTCATCACCCTGCTAAACTCTTCACAAGACTTTTGGTTAGTAGAACCAAATATTATGCCATCGACATAAATTTGGCACACAAATAAGTCACCATCACAAGTCTTAGTGAATAAAGTTGGATCGGCTTTCCCAACCTTGAAAGCATTAGCAATTAAAAAGTCTCTAAGGCATTCATACCATGCTCTTGGGGCTTGCTTAAGTCCATAGAGCGCCTTAGAGAGCTTACACACGTGGTCGGGGTACCATTCATCCTCAAAGCCAGGGGGTTGCTCTACGTACACCTCCTCCTTGATTGGCCCGTTGAGGAAGGCGCTCTTCACATCCATTTGGAACAACCTGAAAGAATGGTGAGCGGCATAGGCTAACAAAATACAAATAGACTCTAGCCTAGCCACAGGAGCAAAAGTCTCCTCAAAGTCCAAACCTGCGACTTGGGCATAACCTTTTGCCACAAGTCTCGCCTTGTTCCTTGTCACCCCCCCCCCCCCCCGTGCTCGTCCTGTTTGTTGCGGAACACCCACTTGGTTCCCACAACGTTTTGCTTGGGACGTGGCACCAGTGTCCAAACTTCATTTCGCTTGAAGTTATTAAGCTCTTCCCGCATGGCCAACACCCAGTCCGGATCTAGCAAGGCCTCTTCTACCCTAAGAGGTTCAATAGAAGAGACAAAAGAGTAATGCTCACAAAAAATAACTAATCTAGAGCGAGTAGTTACTCCCTTGCTTATATCACCCAAAATCTGGTCGACGGGATGATTCCTTTGAATCGTCGCTCGGACTTGAGTTGGAGGGGCCTGTGGTGCTTCTTCCTCCATAAAGAGATATATTCTAAGAGAAATTGATCAAAGATTCAAAAACTCCCCCTTTTCCCATAATCAACCATTCTCCCCACAAGAGACCAACTTTTGACAAAAAGAGACAATAAGAGAATTTTGACAAAACAAAGACTCTAACTCTACTATTTTCAAAATTCTCAGGTGGTAGCTGATCCATTTCTTGCTTTGGCCTTAATTTCTCCCCCTTTGGCATTAAGCACCAAAACATGATCATTGTTGGCCCTTTAACCTCATTGCCTCACCAAAATCTTCAATTAGGAGCAAAACGGCAATAAGAGTATGGAGATGAACTTGGAGTAAGTTACCCTCTCATCGGAGTGCAGTGGAAGTCTTTCATGGTCCAAGTTCACCTTTCCCTTTCAATCCACTTTTGAGACTAAAACAAGTAAACTCAAGCACATGATTAGTCTCACAGTGTCAAGTTGTAGCATGCCTCCCCCTAAATAAGTGCATCACTTGCAAATGGACTTGTGAGGTCCGGGGATCATGTGTACAACTTGAGCACCATAAACAAGCAACAATATTCATAAAGAACATGATCAAAAGCATAAACACATGTATGCTATAGATCAATCCAAGTTATGTGAATCTAAGACATTTAGCTCACTACATAGCCTGCAAAAGGTTGACTCATCTAGAGGTTTGGTAAAGATATCGGCTAGCTGGTTCTCGGTGCTAACATAAAACACTTCGATATCTCCCTTTTGCTGGTGGTCTCTCAAAAAGTGATGCCGGATGTCTATGTGCTTAGTGCGGCTGTGTTCAACAGGATTATCCACCATGCGGATTGCACTCTCATTGTCACATAGGAGTGGGACTTTGCTCAAATTGTAGCCAAAGTCCCTGAGGGTTTGCCTCATCCAAAGTAGTTGCGCGCAACACTATCCTGCGGCAACATACTCGGCCTCAGCGGTGGATAGGGCAACGGAGGTTTGTTTCTTAGAACTCCAAGACACCAGGGACCTTCCTAAGAATTGGCACGTCCCTGATGTACTCTTCCTATCAACCTTGCATCCAGCATAATCGGAGTCTGAATATCCAATCAAGTCAAAGGTAGACCCCTTTGGATACCAGATCTCGAAGCAAGGCGTAGCAACTAAATATCTAAGAATTCGCTTAACGGCCACAAGGTGGCACTCCCTTGGATCGGATTGAAATCTAGCACACATGGATACGCTTAGCATAATATCCGGTCTACTAGCACATAAGTAAAGCAAAGAACCTATCATAGACCGGTATGCCTTTTGATCAACGGACTTACCTCCTTTGTTGAGGTCGACATGTCCGTCGGTTCCCATTGGAGTCTTTGTGGGCTTGGCGTCTTTCATCCCAAACCGCTTGATCAAGTCTTGCGTGTACTTCGTTTGGGAGATGAACGTGTCGTCCTTGAGTTGCTTCACTTGGAACCCAAGGAATTAGTTCAACTCGCCCATCATCGGCATCTCAAACTTTTGAGTCATCACCCTGCTAAACTCTTCACAAGACTTTTGGTTAGTAGAACCAAATATTATGTCATCGACATAAATTTGGCACACAAATAAGTCACCATCACAAGTCTTAGTGAATAAAGTTGGATCGGCTTTCCCAACCTTGAAAGCATTAGCAATTAGAAAGTCTCTAAGGCATTCATACCATGCTCTTGGGGCTTGCTTAAGTCCATAGAGCGCCTTAGAGAGCTTACACACGTGGTCGGGGTACCGTTGTCGGGGACCATAATTAGGGGTACCTTCAAGGCTCCTAATTCTCAGCTGGTAACCCCCATCAGCATAAAGCTGCAAAGGCCTGATGGGTGCGATTAAGTCAGGGATCAGTCCATTCGAGGGACTCGATCACGCCTCGCCCGAGCCTAGCCTCGAACAAGGGCAGCCGACCCCGGAGGATCTCCGTCTCGCCCGAGGCCCCCCTCCAGCGGCGAACATATTTCCGGCTCGCCCGAGGCCCTGTCTTCGCCAAGAAGCAACCCTGACCAAATCGCCGCACCGACCGACCAAATTGCAGGAGCATTTAATGCAAAGGTGGCCTCACACCTTTACCCTGACGCGCGCCCCCAGCCGACAGAGCCGAAGTGACCGCCGTCACTCCGCCGCTCCACTGACCGGCCTGACAGAAAGACAGCGCCTGCGCCGCTCCGACTGCGGTGCCACTTGACAGAGTGAGGCTGACAGGCAGTCAGGCCCGGCCGCAGGCACCATAGGAAGCTCCGCTTCGCCCGACCCAGGGCTCGGACTCGGGCTAAGCCCCGGAAGACGGCGAACTCCGCTCCGCCCGACCCAGGGCTCGGACTCGGGCTAAGTCCCGGAAGACGGCAAACTCCGCTCCGCCCGACCCAGGGCTCAGACTCGGGCTAAGTCCCGGAAGACAGCGAACTCCGCTCCGCCTGACCCAGGGCTCGGACTCGGGCTAAGTCCCGGAAGACGACGAACTCCGCTCCGCCCGACCCAGGGCTCGGACTTGGGCTAAGTCCCGGAAGACGACGAACTCCGCTCCGCCCGACCCAGGGCTCGGACTCGGGCTAAGTCCCAGAAGACGACGAACTCCGCTCCGCCCGACCCAGGGCTCGGACTCAGGCTCAGCCCCAGAAGACGACGAACTGTGCTTCGCCCGACCCCAGGGCTCGGACTCCGCCCTGGCCTCAGCCGACGGTCTCCGCCTCGCCCGAACCAGGGGCTCGGACTCGACCTCGACCACGGAAGACAGACTCGACCTCGGCTTCGGAGGAGCCTCCACATCGCCCAACCTAGGGCGCAGACCAGCCACGTCAACAGGAGGCACCATCATCACCCTACCCCGAGCTGACTCGGGCCATGGGGAACAAGACCGGCGTCCCATCTGGCTCGCTCCGCCAGATAGGCAATGATGGCGCCCCGCATATTCTGTGACGACGGCTGCTCTCAGCCCCCTTACGGAAGCAAGAGGATGTCAGCAAGGACTCAACAGCTCCGACAGCTGTCCCTCCGCCAGGCTCCAACACTCCTCCGACAGCCACGACATCACACCAGCTGGGTGCCAAAATCTCTCCGGCTGCCACGACGGCCTGTACTTAGGGCGCTAGCTCTCCTCCGCTAGACACGTAGCACTCTGCTATACCCCCCATTGTACACCTGGATCCTCTCCTTACGCCTATAAAAGGAAGGACCAGGGCCCTCTTAGAGAAGGTTGGTCGCGCGGGGACAAGGACGAGGCAGGCGCTCGCTTGAAGCCGCTCGCTCCCTCTCCCGCGTGGACACTTGTAACCCCCTACTGCAAGCGCACCCGACCTAGGCGCGGGACGAACACGAAGGCCGCGGGATTTCCACCTCTCTCACGCCAGTCTCCAGCCACCTCACTTCCCCCCTTCGCGCTCGGCCTCGCGTCGACCCATCTGGGTTGGGGCACGCGACGACATTCACTCGTCGGCTTAGGGACCCCCCGGTCTCGAAACGCCGACAGTTGGCGCGCCAGGTAGGGGCCTGCTGCGTGTTGACGAACAGCTTCCCGTCAAGCTCCAGATGGGCAGTCTCCAGCAACCTCTCCAACCCGGGACGATGCTCCGTTTCGGGAGTCTTGAGTTCATGTCCCTCGACGGCAGCTACGACATGATACTCATTCCACCGCCGGGCGACAGCGGCAATGGCGGCCGACAGCCCGCCCGCCGGCGGCGGAATCGACAACGTCTTCCCCGCGTGGTGGAAGAACAACCTTCGAGCTCATCCCGCCCTCTTCCCCGCCGATGGAGGGGAAGGCGGGGCAACCAAGGCCAAGCAGGAGGCAGCGTCTCATTGGCTGTCAAGCGAGCCGATAGCGCCAGCACCCCAACGGGGGGCGCACCGGGCATCGACCTCGCGCTTGAGACGAAGACGAGCGCCATCTCCCCGCAACACGCCAATCCCGAGCAAACGGACGACGCCAGCACGCTCGCGGAAGGCTTGCTGGGTGTCACCCTCGTACCTGAGACGACGGTGCAGTTAGTCCCCGACGTGACTTCATCACCGCCCGTCGACCAAGAGGTACCGACCGATTCCCATCCCACGTCATTTGGATTCAGCCTCAACCCGCCTAGCGGCTTCGCTTTGGCGGGCGCTCTTGTAGAGGCGAGCCCAAACCCTCTGGGGTTTCGTATGCGGTCACCTTGGGACCGGCTGACGGACGTCTCGACCTACGGGCCCTCTGGGTCCGAGGAAGACGACAAGCCCAGCTTCTGTTGGGATTTCTCTGGACTTGGCAACCCCAGTGCCATGCGGGACTTCATGACCGCATGCAACTACTGCCTTTCCGACTGTTCCGACGGTAGCCGTAGCCTCGGCGACGAGGACTGCGGCCCAAGCCGCGAATGTTTCCACGTCGATCTAGGGGGTCCCTCCGAAGGCAACCATCTCGGCATGCCGGAGAACGGTGATCTCCCTAGGCCGGTGCCTCGCGTTGACATCCCACGGGAGCTAGCTGTGGTCCCCGTTCAGGCGGGGGGCCATGACCCACAGCTCGAGCAAATCCGTGGGGTGCAGGCCAGGCTCGACGAGGGAGCAGGAGCGCTTGAGCCGGTCCGCCGGGACGTCGGGCAGGCATGGGCGGGCCAGCCTCCGGCCGGAGAAATACGTCATCTGCCCCAGGGCTTCCAGCACCGCATCGCCGACGATGTCAGGGTCAGGCCGCCACCCGCATCCAGTGGGGTCGGCCAGAACCTGGCTGCATCAGCAATGCTCCTCTGCGCGATGCCGGAGCCATCAACCACCGAGGGGCGGCGAATCCAGGGAGAGCTCAAGAATCTCCTGGAAGGCGCCGCGGTCCGACGGGCCGAGAGCTCCGCCTCCCGAAGGCAGGGGTACCCCTTGGAACCTCATGCCGCGACTTCCCGATTCATGCGGGAAGCCTCGGTCTACACCGGGCGCACGCGCAACACAGCGCCTGCGGCCCCGGGTCGCCTCGGCAACGAGCACCATCACCTCGACCGTCGAGCCCACCTCGACGAGAGGGTGCGCCGAGGCTACCACCCCAGGCGTGGGGGGACGCTACGACAGTGGGGAGGATCGGAGTCCTTCGCCCGAACCACCCGGTCCGCAGGCCTTCAGCCGGGCCATACGACGGGCGCCGTTCCCGACCTGGTTCCGACCCCCGACTACTATCACAAAGTACTCAGGGGAGACGAGACCGGAACTGTGGCTCGCGGACTACCGTCTGGCCTGCCAACAACTAGGTGGAACGGACGATGACAACCTCATCATCCGTAACCTTCCCCTGTTTCTCTCCGACACCGCCCGCGCCTGGTTGGAGCACCTGCCTCCGAGGCAGATCTCCAACTGGGACGACCTCGTCCAAGCTTTCGCCGGCAATTTCCAGGGCACGTACGTGCGCCCCGGGAATTCCTGGGACCTCCGGAGCTGCCGACAGCAGCCGGGAGAGTCTCTCCGGGACTACATCCGGCGATTCTCGAAGCAGCGCACCGAGCTGCCCAACATCACCGACTCGGATGTCATCGGCGCGTTCCTCGCTGGCACCACCTGACGCGACCTGGTGAGCAAGCTGGGTCGCAAGACCCCCACCAGGGCGAGCGAGCTGATGGACATCGCCACCAAGTTCGCCTCCGGCCAGGAGGCGGTCGAGGCTATCTTCCGAAAGGACAAGCAGCCCCAGGGCCGCCCATCGGAAGATTCCCCCGAGGCGTCAACTCAGCGCGGCGCCAAGAAGAAGGGCAAGAAGAAGTCACAAGCGAAACGCGACGCCGCCGACGCGGACCTTGTCGCCGCCGCCGAGTACAAGAACCCTCGGAAACCCCCCGGAGGTACCAACCTCTTCGACAAGATGCTCAAGGAGTCGTGCCCCTATCACCAGGGGCCCGTCAAGCACACCCTTGAGGAGTGCGTCATGCTTCGGCGCCACTTCCACAGGGCCGGGCCACCCGCGGAGGGTGGCAGGGCCCACGACGACGACAAGAAGGAAGATCACCAGGTAGGAGAGTTCCCTGAGGTCCGCGACTGCTTCATGATCTACGGTGGGCAAGCGGCGAACGCCTCGGCTCGGCACCGCAAGCAAGAGCGCCGGGAGGTCTGTTCGGTGAAGGTGGCGGCGCCAGTCTACCTAGACTGGTCCGACAAGCCCATCACCTTCGACCGAGCTGACCATCCCGACCATGTGCCGAGCCCGGGGAAATACCTGCTCGTCGTCGACCCCGTCATCGGCGACGTCAGGCTCACCAAGGTCCTCATGGACGGAGGCAGCAGCCTCAACATCATCTACGCCGAGACCCTCGGGCTCCTGCGTGTCGATCTGTCCTCTGTCCGGGCAGGCGCTGCGCCCTTCCATGGGATCATTCCCGGGAAGCACGTCCAGCCCCTCGGACAACTCGACCTTCCCATCTGCTTCGGAACACCCTCCAACTTCCGAAGGGAGACCCTGACGTTCGAGGTGGTCGGGTTCCGAGGAACCTACCACGTGGTACTGGGAAGACCATGCTACGCGAAGTTCATGGTCGTCCCCAACTACACCTACCTGAAGCTCAAGATGCCGGGCCCCAACGGGGTCATCACCGTCGGCCCCACGTACAAACACGCGTTCGAATGCGACGTGGAGTGCGTGGAGTACGCCGAGGCCCTCGCCGAGTCCGAGGCCCTCATCGTCGACCTGGAGAGCCTCTCTAAGGAGGTGCCAGACGTGAAGCGTCATGCCGGCAACTTTGAGCCAGCGGAGACGGTTAAGGCCGTCCCCCTCGACCTCGGCGGCGACGCCTCCAAGTAGATCCGGATCGGCTCCGGGCTCGATCCCAAATAGGAAGCAGTGCTCGTCGACTTTCTCCGCGCGAACGCCGACGTCTTCGCGTGGAGTCCCTCGGACATGCCCGGCATACCGAGGGATGTCGCCGAGCACTCGCTGGACATCCGAGCCGGAGCCCGACCCGTCAAGCAGCCTCTGCGCCGGTTCGACGAGGAGAAGCGCAGAGCCATAGGCGAGGAGATCCACAAGCTAATGGCGGCAGGGTTCATCAAAGAGGTATTCCATCCCGAATGGCTTGCCAACCCTGTGCTTGTGAGAAAGAAAGGGGGGAAATGGCGGATGTGTGTAGACTACACTGGTCTGAACAAAGCATGTCCGAAGGTTCCCTACCCTCTGCCTCGCATCGATCAAATCGTGGATTCCACTGCTGGGTGCGAAACCCTGTCTTTCCTCGATGCCTACTCAGGGTATCACCAAATCAGGATGAAAGAGTCCGACCAGCTCTCGACTTCTTTCATCACACCCTTCGGCATGTACTGCTATGTCACCATGCCGTTCGGTTTGAGGAATGCGGGTGCGACGTACCAGCGGTGCATGAACCATGTGTTCGGCGAACACATTGGCCGCACGGTCGAGGCCTACGTCGATGACATCGTAGTCAAGACGAGGAAAGCCTCCGACCTCCTTTCTGACCTTGAAGTGACATTCCGATGTCTCAAGGCGAAAGGCGTCAAGCTCAATCCCGAGAAGTGTGTCTTCGGGGTGCCCCGAGGCATGCTCTTGGGGTTCATCGTCTCCGAGCGGGGCATCGAAGCCAACCCGGAGAAGATCGCAGCCATCACCGGCATGGGGCCCATCAAGGACTTGAAAGACGTACAGAGGGTCATGGGATGTTTCGCGGCTCTGAGCCGCTTCATCTCACGCCTCGGCGAAAGAGGTCTACCTCTGTACCGCCTCTTAAGGAAGGCCGAGTGCTTCACTTGGACCCCTGAGGTCGAGGAAGCCCTCGGGAACCTGAAGGCGCTCCTCACCAAGGCGCCTATCTTGGTGCCCCCAGCTGTCGGAGAAGCCCTCTTGGTCTATGTCGCCACGACCACTCAGGTGGTTAGCGTCGCGATTGTGGTCGAGAGGCAAGAAGAGGGGCATGCATTGCCCGTTCAGAGGCCAGTCTACTTCGTCAGCGAGGTACTGTCTGAAACCAAGATCCGCTATCCACAAGTCCAGAAGCTGCTGTATGCGGTGATCCTGACACGGCGGAAGCTGCGACACTACTTCGAGTCTCATCCGGTAACTGTGGTGTCGTCCTTCCCCCTGGGGGAGATCATCCAGTGCCGAGAGCCCTCGGGTAGAATCGCAAAGTGGGCGGTGGAAATCATGGGCGAAGCAATCTCGTTCGCTCCTCGGAAGGCCATCAAGTCCCAGGTCTTGGCGGACTTCGTAGCTGAATGGGTCGACACTCAGCTATCAATGCCGCCGATCCAACCGGAGCTCTGGACCATGTTCTTCGACGGGTCGTTGATGAAGACAGGAGCCGGCGCAGGCCTACTTTTCATCTCGCCCCTCGGCAGGCACCTACGCTATGTGCTACGCCTCCATTTCCCGGCGTCCAACAATGTCGCCGAGTATGAGGCTCTGGTCAACGGGTTGCGAATCGCCATCGAGCTAGGGGTCCGACGCCTCGACGCTCGCGGTGACTCACAGCTCGTCATCGACCAAGTCATGAAGAAATCCCACTGCCGCGACCCGAAGATGGAGGCCTACTGCGATGAGGTTCGGCGCCTGGAAGACAAGTTCTACGGGCTCGAGCTCAACCACATCGCCCGACGCTACAACGAGACTGCGGATGAGCTGGCTAAAATAGCCTCGGGGTGAGCAACGGTTCCCCCGGACGTCTTCTCCCGAGACCTGCATCAACTCTCCGTCAAGATCGATGACACGCCCGAGCCTGAGGCACCCTCGGCCCAGCCCGAGGTACCCTCGGCACAGCCCGAGGCACCCTCGGCTCGGCCCGAGGCACCCTCGGCTCGGCCCGAGGTACCCTCGGCCCTCGAGGGCGAGAGACTACGCGTCAAGGGGGAGCAAAGTGGGGTCACGCCTGATCAAAACTGGCAGACCCCGTACCTGCAGTATCTCCACCGAGGAGAGCTACCCTCCGACAGAGCCGAAGCTTGGCGGGTGGCGCGGCGCGCCAAGTCGTTCGTCTTGCTGGGAGATGAGAAGGAGCTCTACCATCGCAGCCCCTCTGGCATCCTCCAGCGATGCATCTCCGTCGCCGAAGGTCAGGAACTCCTGCGAGAGATACACTCGGGGGCTTGCGGCCATCACGCAGCGCCTCGAGCCCTTGTCGGGAATGCTTTCTGACAAGGCTTCTACTGGCCCACGGCGGTGGCCGACGCTACCAGAATTGTCCGCGCCTGCGAAGGGTGTCAGTTCTACGCAAGGCAGACCCACCTGCCCGCTCAGGCTCTGCAGACAATACCCATCACCTGGCCCTTTGCTGTGTGGGGTCTGGACCTCGTCGGCCCCTTGCAGAAGGCACCCGGGGGCTACACGCACCTGTTGGTCGCCATCGACAAATTCTCCAAGTGGATCGAGGTCTGACCCCTAAACAGCATCAGGTCCGAGCAGGCGGTGGCGTTCTTCACCAACATCATCCATCGTTTCGGGGTCCCGAACTCTATCATCACCGACAATGGCACCCAGTTCATCGGCAGAAAGTTCCTGGACTTCTGCGAGGATCACCACATCCAGGTGGACTGGGCCGCCGTAGCTCACCCCATGTCAAATGGGCAAGTAGAGTGTGCCAACGACATGATTCTACAAGGGCTCAAGCCTCGGATCTACAACGACCTCAACAAGTTCGGCAAACGATGGATGAAGGAACTCCCCTCGGTGGTCTGGAGTCTGAGGACAACGCCGAGCCGAGCCACGGGCTTCACGCCGTTCTTCCTAGTCTACGGGGCCGAGGCCGTCTTGCCCACAGACCTGGAATACGGCTCCCCGAGGACAAGGGGCTACACCGACCAAAGCAACCAAGCTAGTCGAGAAGACTCGCTGGACCAGCTGGAAGAGGCTCGGGACAGGGCCTTACTACACTCGGCACGGTACCAGCAGTCCATGCGACGCTACCACGCCCGAGGGGTCCGGTCCCGAGACCTCCAGGTGGGCGACCTGGTGCTTCGGCTGCGACAAGACGCCCGAGGGCGGCACAAGCTCACGCCCCCCTGGGAGGGGCCGTTCGTCATCGCCAAAGTTCTGAAGCCCGGAACGTACAAGCTGGCCAACAGTCAAGGCGAGGTCTACGGCAACGCTTGGAACATCCAACAGCTACGTCTCTTCTACCCTTAAGATGTTTTCAAGTTGTTCATATACCTCGCACCCACGCAAAGTTTAGTCATCAAGGAAGGGTCGGCCTCGCCTCGGCAAAGCCCGACCCTCCCTCGGGGGCTAAAAGGGGGGGGGAACCCCCTCTGTGTCGAATTTTTTCCTCGAAAAAAGATCCTTTCTGCCAGAATGTCTTTCGTGCTTTTTGACTATTTCGAAAGTGGATCCTGAAAACAACGGAGTACACGTAAGCAGCCAAGGCTGACCGAGCCGAGGGACTCCTACGCCTCCGGGATATGGATACCTCACTCATCACCTTCTGCGATAAGTAACTCACGTTCAGATAAGTGATTCCGCGGACCGAACAAGTCTTCACGTTCGGAAGCTCTTCTGCCAAAGCGATTCTTCAAGCCTTCTCGGCTGCATCGGTGACAGAACCCCATGGACGGGTAAGAGTGCGCGTAAGCGGCAAGGCCGACCGAGCCGAGGGACTCCTACGCCTCCGGGATACGGATACCTCACTCATCACCTTCCGTGAGAAGCAACTCTCGCTCGCACAAGCAATTCCGTTACCGACAAAAAAAAGTCCAGATACTCGAAACAAGAGGAAAAGAGACGCAGCTTTACAACACGGCGAGGGTGTGTGTTGGCCTCAGCGGCCGCAGGAAACACACGCTACAAGACAATCCGATCCTGCAGGCTCGGATCGCGACGATTGAAGGGAGCAGCAGCACCCTCGGCGTCGACAACACCTTCGGCGCCACCACCGCGACTCGAGGCGACCCAGCACACGACCCAGCAGCGCCAGCCTGGCGCGACGGTCAATACGGCCAAAAATGGGCCGGCAGTAATGGCGGTGGCAGGCGGGCAGGAGCAGTGGTCACGTCGTCAGCCAAGCCTATGTCCCATCCAGGGGCGACGAGAGAACCCTCTCTCACAGCGTGAAGACAACGCGCCCGTGTTCCGTTCCTCGAACGGCTCGCGCACGCGCAACGACCGCCTCGCGAACCACTCGCCCCGTCGCATTAACTCCACGGCGGGACAGGCGGCGCCTCTGGCAGGAGAAGCGAGCGACGCTTCGCCTTCGCCATAATGACCGCGTCAAAAAAGGTACGCCGCGTCGTTCGATTTCGTATCCTTTTCCTTTTTTCCTCTTTCTCTCTCTTGCAACAGGGACCGGGAAAGGGGGATACCCTGAAAAGGATCCTTCCCCGTGAAGGAACCAGGCTCCGAGCCTCTCTACTGATCAGAGGTTCGAAGGCTGGCCCCTCGGAAGGGTTCGACAGCCGCCTCAGATCGCGTGGGCTCTACACCCACTACTGGTCAGAGGTTCAAAGGCCGGCCCCTCGGAAGGGTTCCACGGCCGCCTCAGGCTACCCGGGCTCCGCGCCCACTACTGATCAGGGGTTCGAAGGCTGGCCCCCGAAGGGTTCACATCCGCCTCAGACACAGAGCGAGGGATGACCATAGGTACGTTCGATACATAACCAAGGCTCGGGCTGCGCTCCCGAGGTACCCTAGGACATTTCCGAGACCAGCGGGAACGATCTTGTAACGGAATCCCATCAGAGGGAGGCATCGAGCCCTCGGACCCCGTCGCCAGGGGATCGGGTCCGGCAGATCACCCGCAGGTACTTTTGGGCGCGCCTCTGGGCCCCTAGCCGACCCCTAACGAACGGGGCACGGACGTCCACTCGGATTACCCGCTTGCAGCTCACCGGAGACACCATGTTCGGCGCCCATCGAGGGCAACATGGCGCTTTCCCCCCTCCTCATTGCGGAAAGGCGACGCAGGGGCGTATGTAAAAAAGTCGAGTCTGTCCCTGATCGCCCTCTCGCCCTGTGCAGAGGCTCGGGGGCTGCTCTCGCAAACCCGGCTCCGGCCGAACCATTGACAGCGTCAACATACCAGCCCGAGAACTTGGGACCCGACCGTACACCCGGGCTATGGCCAGCTCGCATGAGGGACGACCAGACCAGCCGAAGCATTACGCGAGGCATTAAGACCTCGGAGGAGTGAAACCACTCCTCCGAGGCCTCGGGGGCTACACCCGGCGGGTGCGCTCGCGCGCACCCACCGGAACAAAACGCAACCGAGAAAGGCTGGTCCCCTTGGAAAAAAGTGCGACGAAAGCCTCCAAGCGAGTGCTAACACTCCCTTCGAGACTCGGGGGCTACTGTCGGGGACCATAATTAGGGGTACCCTCAAGGCTCCTAATTCTCAGCTGGTAACTGAGAGCACCTAGAGGGGGGGTGAATAGGTGATCCTGTAAAAATTAAACTTATAGCCACAAAAACTTGTTAAGGGTTAGCACAATAATTGCCAAGTGGCTAAAGAGGAGATCTTGCACAATATGACAATCACAAAGAATTCAACACAGAGAAGACACAGTGATTTATCCCGTGGTTCGGCCAAGTACAAAACTTGCCTACTCCACGTTGTGGCGTCCCAACGGACGAGGGTTGCAATCAACCCCTCTCAAGCGGTCCAAAGACCCACTTGAATACCACGGTGTTTTGCCTTGCTTATCTTTATCCCACTCGCGAGGAATCTCCACAAATTGGAGTCTCTCGCCCTTACACGTAAAGTTCACAAAGAAGCACGGAGTAAGGGAGGGAAGCAACACACACAAATCCACAGCGAAATGCGCACACACACGGCCAAGAATCGAGCTCAAAGACTATCTCAAAGTTCTCACAAGAACGGAGCTCGAATCTCTTAGAATAACAAACGGATGCGCAAAGACTGAGTGTGGATGATCAAGAATGCTCTAAGGTTGCTTGGTGTCTCCCTCCATGCGCCTAGGGGTCCCTTTTATAGCCCCAAGGCAGCTAGGAGCCGTTGAGAACAAATCTGGAAGGCCATCTTTGCCTTCTGTCGTCGGGCGCACCGGACAGTCCGGTGCACACCGGACACTGTCCGGTGCCCGATTTCCTTCCTTAAACAGCGCAGTCGACCGTTGCAGATGCAGGAGCCGTTGGCGCACCGGACATGTCCGGTGCACACCGGACAGTCCAGTGCCCCCTTCCGACCGTTGGCTCGGCCACGTGTCCCGCGCAGATCGCGCGGCCGACCGTTGGCCCGGCCGACCGTTGGCTCACCGGACAGTCCGGTGCACACCGGACAGTCCGGTGAATTTTAGCCATACGCCGTCGGCGAATTCCCGAGAGCGGCCACTTCGCTCGAGGCAACCTGGCGCACCGGACACTGTCCGGTGCACCACCGGACAGTCCGGTGCCCCAGACCGAACCGGCCTTTTGGCTGTACACAGCCAACTCTTCTCTTTTCTTCTTCTTTCTGTTTCTAACACTTAGACAAATATATTAGTACACAAAACCAATGTACTAAGACTTAGAAACATACCTTTGCTCTTGATTTGCACTTTGTTCACCCATGGGCATAGATTCACATTTAAACACTTGTGTTGACACTCAATCACCAAAATACTTAGAAATGGCCCAAGGGCACATTTCCCTTTCAATCTCCCCCTTTTTGGTGATTTATGCCAACACAACATAAAGCAACTAGAACAAGTGCAAAATCACTTCAAATAAAACTCAAATTGATTTTGATTCAATTTTGGCATATATGGATCATCCTTTGCCACCACTTGGTTTGTTTTTGCAAATCAAACTCAAATCTCTATCTCTAAGTCAAACACACATGTTGAAGCATAAAGAGAGTCATTCCAAAAGAGATTGATCAAAGATTTCAAAAACTCCCCCTATTTCCCATAATCAACACTTCTCCCCACAAGAAGCCAACTTTTGACAAGAGAGACAATAAGAGACAATAAAGAGTTTAACAAAACAAAAACTCTATTCTACTATTTTCAAAATCTCTCAAGTGGTAGCTGATCCATTTATCGCTTTGGCCTTTATTTTCTCCCCCTTTGGCATCAAGCACCAAAACGGGATCAATCTTGGCCCTTTTAACCCCATTGCCTTACCAAAATCTTCAAATGAGAACACAAAGGCAATAAGAGTCTAAAGATGAACTTGGAATAAGTTACCCTCTCATCGGAGTGCAGTGGAAGTCTTTCATGGTCCAAGTCCACCTTTTCCCTTTCAATCCTCCTTCGAGACTAAATCATCAAACTCAAGCACATGGTTAGTCTCAAAGGGTCAAGTTGTAACACATATCCCCCTAAACATGTGCATCACTTTGCAACGGACTTGTGAGGTCCAGGGAGTGTTTGTACAACTTGAGCACCATAATAAGCAACAAAATGCAAAAAGGAACATGATCAAAAGCATAAATACATGTATGCTACAATTCAATCCAGGTTCCGCGAATCTAAGACATTTAGCTCACTACGCAACCTGCAAAAGGTCTTCTCATCTAGAGGCTTAGTGAAGATATCGGCTAGCTGGTTCTCGGTGCTAACATGAAACACTTCGATATCTCCCTTTTGCTGGTGGTCTCTCAAAAAGTGATGCCGGATGTCTATGTGCTTTGTGCGGCTGTGCTCAACAGGATTCTCCGCCATGCGGATAGCACTCTCATTGTCACATAGGAGTGGGACTTTGCTCAGATTGTAGCCAAAGTCCCGGAGGGTTTGCCTCATCCAAAGTAGTTGCGCGCAACACTGTCCTGCGGCAACGTACTCGGCCTCAGCGGTGGATAGGGCAACGGAGGTTTGTTTCTTAGAGTTCCACGACACCAGGGACCTTCCTAAGAATTGGCACGTCCCTGATGTACTCTTCCTATCGACCTTACATCCAGCATAGTCGGAGTCTGAGTATCCAACTAAGTCAAAGGTAGACCCCTTTGGATACCAGAGCCCGAAGCAAGGCGTAGCAACCAAATATCTAAGAATTCGCTTCACCGCCACTAAGTGACACTCCTCAGGATCGGATTGAAATCTAGCACACATGCATACGCTAAGCATAATATCCGGTCTACTAGCACATAAGTAAAGCAAAGAACCTATCATTGACCGGTATGCTTTTTGATCAACGGACTTACCTCCTTTGTTGAGGTCGGTGTGTCCGTCGGTCCCCATCGGAGTCTTTGCGGGCTTGGCGTCCTTCATCCCAAACCGCTTTAGCAGATCTTGCGTGTACTTTGTTTGGGAGATGAAGGTGCCGTCCTTGAGTTGCTTCACTTGGAACCCAAGGAAGTAGTTCAACTCGCCCATCATCGACATCTCGAACTTCTGCGTCATCACCTTGCTAAACTCTTCACAAGACTTTTGGTTAGTAGAACCAAATATTATGTCATCGACATAAATTTGGCACACAAACAAGTCACCATCACATGTCTTTGTAAAAAGAGTTGGATCGGCTTTCCCAACCTTGAAAGCATTAGCAATTAAAAAGTCTCTAAGGCATTCATACCATGCTCTTGGGGCTTGCTTAAGTCCATAGAGCGCCTTAGAGAGCTTACACACGTGGTCGGGGTACCGTTCATCCTCGAAGCCAGGGGGTTGCTCCACGTACACCTCCTCCTTGATTGGCCCGTTGAGAAAAGCGCTCTTCACATCCATTTGGTACAACCTGAAAGAATGGTGAGCGGCATATGCTAGCAAGATACGAATTGATTCTAGCCTAGCCACAGGAGCAAACGTTTCCTCAAAGTCCAAACCTGCGACTTGGGCATAACCTTTTGCCACAAGTCGAGCCTTGTTCCTCGTCACCACCCCGTGCTCGTCCTGTTTGTTGCGGAACACCCACTTGGTTCCCACAACATTTTGCTTCGGACGCGGCACCAGTGTCCAAACTTCATTGCGCTTGAAGTTGTTGAGCTCCTCCTGCATGGCCAACACCTAGTCCGGATCTACCAAGGCCTCCTCTACCCTGAAAGGCTCAATAGAAGAGACAAAGGAGTAATGCTCACAAAAATTAACTAATCGAGATCGAGTAGTTACTCCCTTGCTAATGTCACCCAGAATTTGGTTGACGGGATGATCCCTTTGAATCATCGCTCGAACTTGGGTTGGAGGTGCCGGTTGCGCTTCTTCCTCCATCACTTGATCATCTTGTGCTCCCCCTTGATCAAGCGCCTCCACTTGAGGTACCTGTTCGTCATCTTCGGTTGGGGGATGCACCATAGTTGAGGAAGAAGGTTGATCTCGTTCATCTTGTTCCTGTGGCCGCACTTCTCCAATCGCCATGGTTCGTATAGCGGCCGTCGGAACATCTTCTTCATCTACATCATCACAATCAACAACTTGCTCTCTTGGAGAGCCATTAGTCTCATCAAATACAACGTCGCTAGAGACTTCAACCAAACCCGATGATTTGTTGAAGACTCTATATGCCTTTGTATTTGAGTCATAACCTAACAAAAACCCTTCTACAGCTTTGGGAGCAAACTTAGAATTTCTACCTTTCTTCACTAGAATGTAGCACTTGCTCCCAAATACACGAAAGTAAGATACATTGGGTTTGTTACCGGTTAGTAGCTCATACGAAGTCTTCTTGAGGAGGCGATGAAGGTAGACCCTGTTGATGGCGTGGCAAGCCGTGTTCACGGCTTCCGACCAAAAACACTCGGGGGTCTTGAATTCTCCAAGCATTGTTCTCGCCATATCGATTAGCGTCCTGTTCTTCCTCTCTACCACACCATTTTGCTGTGGTGTGTAGGGAGCGGAGAACTCGTGCTTGATCCCTTCCTCCTCAAGGAACTCCTCCACTTGAAGATTCTTGAATTCGGACCCGTTGTCGCTCCTTATCTTCTTCACCTTGAGCTCAAACTCATTTTGAGCTCTCCTGAGGAAGCGCTTGAGGGTCCCTTGGGTTTCAGACTTATCCTGCAAAAAGAACACCCAAGTGAAGCGGGAAAAGTCATCAACAATAACTAGACCATACTTACTCCCTCCTATGCTCAGATAGGCGACAGGTCCGAAGAGGTCCATATGCAGCAGCTCCAGGGGTCTTGAAGTGGTCATCACATTCTTGCTGTGATGTGCTCCTCCCACTTGTTTACCTGCTTAACAAGCTGCACAAGGTCTATATTTTTCGAAATGCACGTTAGTTAAACCTATCACATGTTCTCCCTTTAGAAGCTTGTGAAGGTTCTTCATCCCCACATGTGCTAAGCGGCGATGCCACAGCCAGCCCATGCTAGTCTTAGCTATTAAGCATGCATCTAGACCGGCCTCTTCTTTTGCAAAATCAACTAAATAAAGTTTGCCGTCTAATACACCCTTAAAAGCTAGTGAACCATTACTTCTTCTAAAGACAGACACATCTACATTTGTAAATAGACAGTTATATCCCATATGACATAATTGACTAACAGATAGCAAATTATATCCAAGACTCTCTACTAAAAATACATTAGAGATAGAATGCTCATTAGAAATTGCAATTTTACCTAACCCTTTTACCTTGCCTTGATTCCCATCACCGAATATAATTGAATCTTGGGAATCCTTATTCTTGACGTAGGAGGTGAACATCTTCTTCTCCCCCGTCATATGGTTTGTGCATCCGCTGTCGATAATCCAGCTTGAACCCCCGGATGCATAAACCTGCAAGGCAAATTTAGGCTTGGGACTTAGGTACCCAACTCTTGTTGGGTCCTACAAGGTTAGTCACAATTGTCTTAGGAACCCAAATGCAAGTTTTATCACCCTTGCATTTTGCCCCTAACTTCCTAGCAATCACCTTTCTATCCTTTCTACAAATTGCAAAGGAAGCATTCAAAGCATGATATATTGTAGAAGGCTCATTAACTTTCCTAGGAATATTAACAGCATTTCTCCTAGGCTTATTATGAACAACACTCCTTCTATCAACATTTTTATCATGCTCATATGAAGAACTAGAAGCAAACATAGCATGAGAAAAATCATCGTAAGCATTATAACTCCTATAAGCATTTCTAGTTTGTCTCTTATCATGATACAGAAAGGCATGATTCTTTTTAGCACTAGTAGCCATAGGGGCCTTCCCTTTCTCCTTGGCGGAGATGGGAGCCTTATGGCTTGTCAAGTTCTTGGCTTCCCTTTTGTAGCCAAGTCCATCCTTAATTGAGGGGTGTCTACCAATTGTGTAGGCATCCCTTGCAAATTTTAGCTTATCAAAATCACTTTTGCTAGTCTCAAGTTGGGCTTTGAGACTAGCTACCTCTTCATTTAATTTAGAAATGCAAGCTAGGTGTTCACTATAAGCATTAATGTTAATATCTTTACACCTAGTGCACGTTACAACATTTTCTACACAAGAGATAGATTTACTAGCAATCTCTAACTTAGCATTCAATTCATCATTAATGCTCCTTAGTTTTGAAATTGTCTCATGGCAAGATGATAATTCACAAGAAAGCATTTCATTTCTTTTAACTTCTAGAGCATGAGATCTTTGTGCTTCTACAAATTTATCATGTTCTTCATACAATAAATCCTCTTGTTTCTCTAAGAGTCTATCTTTCTCATTCAAGGCATCAATTAATTCATTGATTTTATCAATTTTATTTCTATCCAATCCCTTGAACAAACTAGAATAATCTATTTCATCATCACTAGTCTCATCGTCACTAGAAGAATCATAAGTGACATCATTACGAGTGATTACCTTCTTCTCTCTTGCCATGAGGCAAGTGTGACGCTCGTTGGGGAAGAGGGATGACTTGTTGAATGCAGTGTCGGCGAGTCCCTCATTGTCGGAGTCAGACGAGGAGCAGTCCGAATCCCACTCCTTGCCAAGATGAGCCTCGCCCTTTGCCTTCTTATAATTCTTCTTCTTCTCCCTCTTGTTCCCTTGGTCCTGATCACTATCATTGTCGGGACAGTTAGCAATAAAATGACCAAGCTTACCGCATTTGAAGCACGAACGCTTCCCCTTGGCTTTGGTCTTGCTTGGCTGTCCCTTGCGACCTTTCAGCGCCGTCTTGAATCTTTTGATGATGAGGGCCATCTCTTCATCATTAAGTCCGGCTGCCTCAATTTGTGCCACCCTGCTAGGTAGCGCCTCCTTGCTTCTTGTTGCCTTGAGAGCAAGGGGTTGAGGCTCGTTGATTGGTCCATTCAAGGCGTCGTCCACGTATCTTGCCTCCTTGATCATCATCCGCCCGCTTACGAATTTTTCGAGTACCTCCTCGGGCGTCATCTTCGTGTACCTGGGATTCTCACGAATATTGTTCACGAGATGAGGATCAAGAACGGTAAATGACCTTAGCATTAGGCGGACGACGTCGTGATCCGTCCATCGCGTGCTTCCGTAGCTCCTTATTTTGTTGACAAGGATCTTGAGCCGGTTGTATGTTTGCGTCGGCTCCTCGCCCCTTATCATCGCGAATCGTCCGAGCTCGCCCTCCACCAACTCCATCTTGGTGAGTAAGGTGACATCATTCCCCTCATGAGAGATCTTGAGGGTGTCCCAAATCTGCTTGGCATTGTCCAAGCCGCTCACCTTGTGATACTCGTCCCTGCACAAAGAGGCTAGCAACACAGTAGTAGCTTGTGCATTTTTATGGATCTGTTCATTAATAAATGACGGACTATCCGAGCTATCAAATTTCATTCCACTTTCCACAATCTCCCAAATGCTTGGATGGAGAGAAAATAGGTGTGTACGCATTTTGTGACTCCAAAATCCGTAGTCCTCTCCATCAAAGTGAGGAGGCTTGCCAAGTGGAATGGGGAGCAAATGAGCATTTGAGCTGTGCGGAATGCGCGAATAATCAAAAGAGAAGTTTGAGTTAACCGTATTTTGTTTGTCGTAGTCGTCGTCCTTGTGGGAAGAAGTAGACTCGTCGCTGTCGTAGTAGACGATCTCCTTGATACGTCTTGTCTTCTTCTTCTTCTTCCCATCTTTACGTTTGTGGCCCGAGCCAGAGTCGTTGGATTTGTCATCTTTTGGCTCGTTGACGAAGAACTCCTTTTCCTTGTCATTGATCACGATTCCCTTCCCCTTAGGATCCATCTCTTCGGGCGGTTAGTCCCTTTCTTGAAGAGAACGGCTCCGATACCAATTGAGAGCACCTAGAGGGGGGGTGAATAGGTGATCCTGTAAAAATTAAACTTATAGCCACAAAAACTTGTTAAGGGTTAGCACAATAATTGCCAAGTGGCTAAAGAGGAGATCTTGTACAATATGACAATCACAAAGAATTCAACACAGAGAAGACACAGTGATTTATCCCGTGGTTCGGCCAAGTACAAAACTTGCCTACTCCACGTTGTGGCATCCCAACGGACGAGGGTTGCAATCAACCCCTCTCAAGCGGTCCAAAGACCCACTTGAATACCACGGTGTTTTGCCTTGCTTATCTTTATCCCACTCGCGAGGAATCTCCACAAATTGGAGTCTCTCGCCCTTACACGTAAAGTTCACAAAGAAGCACGGAGTAAGGGAGGGAAGCAACACACACAAATCCACAGCGAAATGCGCACACACACGGCCAAGAATCGAGCTCAAAGACTATCTCAAAGTTCTCACAAGAACGGAGCTCGAATCTCTTAGAATAACAAACGGATGCGCAAAGACTGAGTGTGGATGATCAAGAATGCTCTAAGGTTGCTTGGTGTCTCCCTCCATGCGCCTAGGGGTCCCTTTTATAGCCCCAAGGCAGCTAGGAGCCGTTGAGAACAAATCTGGAAGGCCATCTTTGCCTTCTGTCGTCGGGCGCACCGGACAGTCCGGTGCACACCGGACACTGTCCGGTGCCTGATTTCCTTCCTTAAACAGCGCAGTCGACCGTTGCAGATGCGGGAGCCGTTGGCGCACCGGACATGTCCGGTGCACACCGGACAGTCCGGTGCCCCCTTCCGACCGTTGGCTCGGCCACGTGTCCCGCGCAGATCGCGCGGCCGACCGTTGGCTCACCGGACAGTCCGGTGCACACCGGACAGTCCGGTGAATTTTAGCCGTACGCCGTCGGCGAATTCCCGAGAGCGGCCACTTTGCTCGAGGCAACCTGGCGCACCGGACACTGTCCGGTGCACCACCGGACAGTCCGGTGCCCCAGACCGAACCGGCCTTTTGGCTGTACACAGCTAACTCTTCTCTTTTCTTCTTCTTTCTGTTTCTAACACTTAGACAAATATATTAGTACACAAAACCAATGTACTAAGACTTAGAAACATACCTTTGCTCTTGATTTGCACTTTGTTCACCCATGGGCATAGATTCACATTTAAACACTTGTGTTGACACTCAATCACCAAAATACTTAGAAATGGCCCAAGGGCACATTTCCCTTTCAGTAACCCCCATCAGCATAAAGCTGCAAAGGCCTGATGGGTGCGATTAAGTCAGGGATCAGTCCATTCGAGGGACTCGATCACGCCTCGCCCGAGCCTAGCCTCGGATAAGGGCAGCCGACCCCGGAGGATCTCCGTCTCGCCCGAGGCCCCCCTCCAGCGGCGAACATATTTCCGGCTCACCCGAGGCCCTGTCTTTGCCAAGAAGCAACCTTGACCAAATCACCGCACCGACCGACCAAATTGCAGAAGCATTTAATGCAAAGGTGGCCTGACACCTTTATCCTGACGCGCCCCCCCCCAGCCGACAGAGCCGAAGTGACCGCCGTCACTCCGCCGCTCCACTGACTGGCCTGACAGAAAGACAGCGCCACCTGCGCCGCTCCGACTGTGGTGCCACTTGACAGAGTGAGGCTGACAGGCAGTCAGGCCCAGCCGCAGGCACCATAGGAAGCTCCGCTTCGCCCGACCCAGGGCTCGGACTCGGGCTAAGCCCCGGAAGACGGCGAACTCCGCTCCGCCCGACCCAGGGCTCGGACTCGGGCTAAGTCCCGGAAGACGGCGAACTCCGCTCCGCCCGACCCAGGGCTCGGACTCGGGCTAAGTCCTGGAAGACGGCGAACTCCGCTCCGCCCGACCCAGGGCTCGGACTCGGGCTAAGTCCCGGAAGACGACGAACTCCGCTCCGCCCGACCCAGGGCTCGGACTCGGGCTAAGTCCCAGAAGACGACGAACTCCGCTCCGCCCGACCTAGGGCTCGGACTCGGGCTAAGTCCCAGAAGACGACGAACTCCGCTCCGCCCGACCCAGGGCTCGGACTCAGGCTCAGCCCCAGAAGACGACGAACTCTGCTTTGCCCGACCCCAGGGCTCGGACTCCGCCCTGGCCTCAGCCGACGGTCTCCGCCTCGCCCGAACCAGGGGCTCGGACTCGACCTCGGCCACGGAAGACAGACTCGACCTCGGCTTCGGAGGAGCCTCCACATCGCCCAACCTAGGGCGCAGACCAGCCACGTCGACAGGAGGCACCATCATCACCCTACCCCGAGCTGACTCGGACCATGGGGAACAAGACCGGCGTCCCATCTGGCTCGCTCCGCCAGATAGGCAATGATGGCGCCCCGCATACTCTATGACGACGGCTGCTCTCAGCCCCCTTACGGAAGCAAGAGGACGTTAGCAAGGACTCAACAGCTCCGACAGCTGTCCCTCCGCCAGGCTCCAACACTCCTCCGACGGCCACGACATCACACTAGCTGGGTGCCAAAATCTCTCCGGCTGCCACGACGGCATGTACTTAGGGCGCTAGCTCTCCTCCGCTAGACACGTAGCACTCTGCTATACCCCCCATTGTACACCTGGATCCTCTCCTTACGCCTATAAAAGGAAGGACCAGGGCCCTCTTAGAGAAGGTTGGCCGCGCGGGGACAAGGACGAGGCAGGCGCTCGCTTGAAGCTGCTCGCTCCCTCTCCCGCGTGGACGCTTGTAACCTCCTACTGCAAGCGCACCTGACCTGGGCGCGGGACGAACACGAAGGCCGTGGGATTTCCACCTCTCTCACGCCTGTCTCCAGCCACCTCACTTCCCCCCTTCGCGCTCGGCCTCGCGTCGACCCATCTGAGCTGGGGCACGCGGCGACATTCACTCGTCGGCTTAGGGACCCCCCGGTCTCGAAACACCGACAACCGTTCATCCTCAAAGCCAGGGGTTGCTCTACGTACACCTCCTCCTTGATTGGCCCGTTGAGGAAGGCGCTCTTCACATCCATTTGGAACAACCTGAAAGAATGGTGAGCGGCATAGGCTAACAAAATACAAATAGACTCTAGCCTAGCCACAGGAGCAAAAGTCTCCTCAAAGTCCAAACCTGCGACTTGGGCATAACCTTTTGCCACAAGTCTCGCCTTGTTCCTTGTCACCCCCCCCCCCCCCCCCCCCCCCGTGCTCGTCCTGTTTGTTGCGGAACACCCACTTGGTTCCCACAACGTTTTGCTTGGGACATGGCACCAGTGTCCAAACTTCATTTCGCTTGAAGTTATTAAGCTCTTCCCGCATGGCCAACACCCAGTCCGGATCTAGCAAGGCCTCTTCTACCCTAAGAGGTTCAATAGAAGAGACAAAAGAGTAATGCTCACAAAAAATAACTAATCTAGAGCGAGTAGTTACTCCCTTGCTTATATCACCCAAAATCTGGTCGACGGGATGATTCCTTTGAATCGTCGCTCGGACTTGAGTTGGAGGGGCCTGTGGTGCTTCTTCCTCCATAACATGATCATCTTGTGCTCCCCCTTGATCACACGCCTCTTCTTGATGAACCTGTTCATCGTCTTGAGTTGGGGTGTGCACCATTGTTGAGGAAGAAGGTTGATCTTGCTCTTGGTGTTCCTGTGGTCGCACATCTCCAATCGCCATGGTGTGAATTGCGTTCGTTGGAACATCATATTCATCGGTTAGGAGTTTGTACGACGTCTTCTTGAGGAGGCGATGAAGGTAGACCCGGTTTATGGCGTGGCAAGCCGTGTTCACAGCTTCCGTCCAAAATCGTTCGGGCGTCTTGAATTCACCAAGCATCATCCTTGCCATGTCCAAAAGCGTCCTGTTCTTCCTCTCTACCACACTGTTTTGTTGTGGTGTGTAGGGAGCGGAGAACTCGTGCTTGATTCCTTCCTCCTCAAGGTACTCTTCCACTTGAAGGTTCTTGAACTCGGACCCATTGTCGCTCCTTATCTTCTTCACCTTGAGCTCAAATTCGTTTTGAGCTCTCCTTAGGAAGCGCTTAAGGGTCCCTTGGGTTTCTGTTTTATCCTACAAGAAGAATACCCAAGTGAAGCGGGAAAAGTCATCAACAATAACAAGACCATACTTACTTCCCTCTATGCTGAGATAGGCGACGGGTCCGAAGAGGTCCATGTGAAGTAGCTCCAAAGGTCTTGATGTGGTCATCACGTTTTTGCTATGATGAGGGCTTCCCACCAGTTTACCTGCACAAGGTCTATCTTTTTCGAAAGTTACATTTGTTAGACCTAACACATGTTCGCCCTTTAGAAGTTTGTGAAGGTTCTTCATCCCCACATGTGCTAGACGGCGATGTCATAGCCAGCCCATGCTAGTCTTAGCAATTAAGCATGCATCTAACCAGCCTCCTCCTTTGCAAAATCAACTAAATAGAGTTTGCCGTCTAGTACACCCTTAAAAGCTAGTGAACCATCACTCCTTCTAAAGACAGACACATCTACATTTGTAAATAAGCAATTATACCCCATATTACATAATTGACTAACGGACAACAAGTTATACCCGAGCGATTCAACCAAAAACACATTAGATATGGAATGCTCGGATGAAATAGCTATCTTTCCTAGTCCTTTAACCTTGCCTTAATTCCCGTCATCGAATATGATTGAATCTTGGGAATCTTTGTTCTTGACGTAGGAGGTGAACATCTTCTTCTCCCTCGTCATATGGTTTGTGCATCCGCTGTCGATAATCCAGCTTGAGCCCCTGGATGCATAACCCTGTAAGGCAAATTAGGCTTGGGTTTTAGGTACCCAACTCTTGTTGGGTCCTACAAGGTTAGTTACAATAGCCTTAGGGACCCAAATGCAAGTCTTGTCTCCCTTGCATTTGGCCCCCCACCTTTTTAGCAATCACCTTTTCATTAATGCATGAGAGAACAAATTTAGCATTGCAAGCATGAAAGACAGTGGTAGATCCATTACACACTTTCCTAGGAGCATGAGACACAAAGTTTCTCCTACGATGAATAATATTTTTCTTAGGCATATCTCTACCATGCACAAAGGAAGAACTCGAAGCAATCATGGCATTTGAATCATAAGCATTACAACTCCTATTAGCATTTCTAGAAAATTTCCTATCATAAATAAATGCATGATTCTTTTGACTATTACTAATCATAGGAGCCTTCCCTTTTTCCTTGTTGAAAATAGAAGCCCCTTGACTTGTTAAGTTCTTGGCTTCCCTCTTAAATCCAAGCCCATCCTTGATTGAGGGGTGTCTACCAATAGTGTAGGCATCCCTCGCAAATTTTAGTTTATCAAGGTCATTCTTGCTAGTCTTAAGTTGGACATTAAGACTAGCCACTTCATCATTTAGTTTGGAAATGGAAATTAAGTGTTCACTACAAGCATCAACATTGAAATCCTTACACCTATTGCATATCACAACATGTTCTACACAAGAGCTTGACTTATTAGCTATTTCTAACTTAGTATTCAAGTCATCATTAATACTCTTTAAGCTAGAAATAGATTCATGGCATTTAGATAATTCACATGAAAGCATTTCATTTCTTTTAACTTCTAAAGCAAGAGAATTTTGCGCACTTACAAATTTATCATGCTCTTCATATAAAAGATCCTCTTGTTTCTCTAACAATCTATTCTTCTCATTCAAGGCATCAATTAATTCATTGATCTTATCAATTTTAGTTCTATCTAAGCCTTTGAATAAACTAGCATAGTCTACTTCATCATCACTAGATTCATCATCACTTAAAGAAGCATACGTAATAGTACTTCGAGTACTTACCTTCTTCTCTTTTGCCATGAGGCAGGTGTGACGCTCGTTGGGGAAGAGAGACGATTTGTTGAAGGCCGTGGCGGCGAGTCCTTCGTCGTCGGAGTCAGACGAAGAGCAATTCGAGTCCCATTCTTTTCCAAGGTGTGCCTCACCCTTAGCCTTCTTGTTCTCTCTCTTCCCATTCTTTCCTTGTTCCTGGTCACTATCATTGTCGGGAGAGTTAGCAATAAAGTGATCAATCTTACCACACTTGAAGCAGGAGCGCTTTCTCTTCGTTTTGCTCTTGTTGGGATGCTCCTTGTGACCTTTGAGCGCCATCTTGAATCACTTGATGATGAGGGTCATTTCATCCTCATTTAGCCCGGCCGCCTCAACTTGCGCCACCTTGCTAGGTAGCCCCTCCCTGCTGCTTGTTGCTTTGAGAGCAACGGTTTGAGGCTCATGGATCGGCATTGGGCCATTCAACGCCTCATCAACATATCTTGCCTCCTTGATCATCATTCGCCCGCTTACAAACTTTTCGAGTATTTCCTCGGGCATTATCTTGGTGTACCTAGGATTTTCACGAATAGAGTTTACAAGATGAGGATCAAGGATAGTGAAGGACCTTAGCATAAGCCGGACGACGTCGTGGTTCGTCCATCTCGTGCTTCCATAGCTCCTGATTTTGTTGACCAGGGTCTTGAGCCTGTTGTATGTTTGGATTGGCTCCTCCCCCTGATCATTGCGAACCTTCCTAGTTCGCCTTCCACCAACTCCATCTTGGTGATCATGGTGGCGTCGTTCCCCTCATGCGAGATCTTGAGGGTGTCCCAAATCTGCTTGGCGTTATCCAAGCCGCTCACCTTATTGTACTCTTCCCTGCACAAGGATGTTAATAGAACAGTGGTAGCTTGTGCATTTTTGTGAATTTGTTCACTGATAAACATGGAATTATCCATACTATCAAATTGCATTCCATTTTCTACTATCTCCCATATACTTGGATGAAGAGAGAAGAAATGGCTACGCATTTTGTGACTCCAAAATCCGTAGTCCTCTCCATCAAAGTGTGGAGGTTTACCAAGAGGAATGGAAAGCAAATGAGCATTGGAATTTTGCGGAATACGAGAATAATCAAAAGAAAAGTTTGAGTTGACCGTTTTCTTTTTCTCGTTGTCGTCGTCTCTTTGGGAAGAAGAGGACTCGTCACTGTCGTAGTAGACTATCTTCTTTATGCGCCTCTTCTTCTTCCCATCCTTCTTCTTGTGACTTGAGCCCGAGTCAGTGGGCTTGTCGTCTTTTGGCTCATTGATGAAGGACTCCTTCTCGTTGATCACCATCCCCTTTCCCTTAGGATCCACCCCTTCGGGCGATTAGTCCCTTTCGTGAAGAGAACGGCTCTGATACCAATTGAGAGCACCTAGAGGGGGGTGAATAGGTGATCCTGTAAAACTTAAGACTTATTGCCACAAAAACTTGGTTAAGTGTTAGTGCAATAGGATCAAGTGGCTGCGGAGGAGTACTTGTGAAACACAGAAACCGTAGAGAGAAATATCACAGTAGACACAGTGGTTTATCCCGTGGTTCGGCCAAGTACAAAACTTGCCTACTCCACGTTGTGGTGTCCCAATGGACGAGGGTTGCACTCAACCCCTCTCAAGTGATCCAATGATCAACTTGAATACCACGATGTTCCTTTTTCTTATCACCTTTCCCGTTTGCGAGGAATCTCCACAAGTTGGAGACTCTCGCCCTTACAACAAATATCAAAGTGAAAGCACTAGAGTAAGGGAGGGAAGCAACACACACAAATCCTAGCAATATGCACTCACACAAGCCAAGACTTGAGCTCAAATGAAACACAACAAGTTCACCACTAGAACGGAGCTCAAATCACTAAGAATGTCAATCGAGTGTGCGAGAATGGAGTGCGGGAGTCTTAGAATGTTCAGAGTATGCTTTGTGTACTCCTCCATGCGCCTAGGGGTCCCTTTTATAGCCCCAAGGCAGCTAGGAGCCGTTGAGAGCAATCCAGGAAGGCAATTCTTGCCTTCTATCGGGTGGCGCACCGGACAGTCCGGTGTGCCACCGGACAGGCACTGTTCAGTGTCCGGTGCAGATTGCTTTCCTAAATTGGCACAGCCAACCGTTGAAAATTTGGAGCCGTTGGCACACCAGACACTGTCCGATGTGCACCGGACAGTCCGGTGCCCCCATCTAACCGTTGGCTCAGCCACGCGTCACGCGCGGATTGCGCGGCCGGCCGTTGGCGCGGTCAACAGTTGGCTCACCGGACAGTCCGGTGCACCACCAAACAGTCCGGTGATTTTTAGTCGTACGCCGCCGACGAATTCCCGAGAGCGGCCAGTTGACCAGAAGCCAGCCTGGCGCACCGGACACTGTCCGGTGCACCACCGGATAGTCTGGTGCACCCAGACTGCGCAGAGTTTTGGCTGCTCCAGCCAAGTCTTTTTCCTTTTGTATTTTCTCTGATTCTAGCACTTAGACAAATATGTTAGTACACAAAAACCAATGTACTAAGTCTAGAATCATACCTTTGTATTGATTTGCACTTCATCCACCATTTGGCACACTTTAATACTTAAACCATTTGTGTTGGGCACTTAATCACCAAAATACTTAGAAATGGCCCAAGGGCACATTTCCCTTTCAAAAAGCACGAAAGTCGTTTTGGTAGAAGAGTTTTCGAGCGTTAGGACTTGTTCGGTAGCAGAATCGCTTATCCGAGCGTGAGCTACTTTTCAGGGAAGGTGATGAGTGAGGTATCCGTATCCCGAAGGCGTAGGAGTCCCTCGGCTCGGTCGGCCTTGCCGTTCAAGGTCTCTCTCGCTCGTCTTTAGGATTCTGTTATCGACGCAGTCGAAAAGCGCGAAAGTCATTCTGGTAAAAGACTTTTCCGAGGAAAAATTTGACGCAGAGGGGGTTCCCCCCTTCTAGCCCTCAGGGAGGGTCGGGCTTTGCCGAGGCAAGGCTGATCCTTCCTTGATGGTTAGACTTTATTTATGCATGTAAAGAAAGCGAGATACATGAACGACTTGAAACATTTTAAGGGTAAAGCGAAGTAGCTGTTCGATGTTCCAAGCGTTGCTGTAGACCTCGCCTTGATCGTTGGCCAGCTTGTATGTCCTGGGCTTCAAAATCTTGGCGATGATGAAGGGCCCTTCCCAGGGAGGAGTAAGCTTGTGGCGCCCTCGGGCGTCTTGTCGCAGCCGAAGTACCAAGTCTCCCACTTGGAAGCCTCGAGGCTGAACCCTTCGGGCGTGGTAGCGTCGCAGAGACTGCTGATACCGTGCCGAGTGTAGTAAGGCCACGTCCCGAGCTTCTTCCAGCTGGTCCAATGAATCTTCTCGGCTGGTCTGGTTGCTTTGGTCGTCGTAAGCCTTTGTCCTCGGGGAACCGTATTCCAAGTCCGTGGGTAAGATGGCCTCGGCCCCGTAGACTAGAAAAAACGGTGAGAAGCCCGTGGCCCGGCTCGGCGTCGTCCTTAGACTCCAAACCACCAAGGGTAGCTCTTTTATCCATCGCTTGCCGAACTTGTTGAGGTCATTGTAGATCCTCGGCTTTAGTCCCTGTGGGGGATAGATATCCCCTGGGTCCACTAAAGAGATAAAAGACCTCACGACAGGCCCAAAGGCCCAATAAATCGTAAGGTCGTTCTTTCGTGGGCCTGGGGAAAGACTATCAACGAAGCGGAGAAGACGTAAGACTGGATTAGAGCAAACCCGGACGACCTACAACGTCGAACGAGTAAATCGCAACAGAGACCCGACTTTCCCGCGCTGAAGCCCCCATGCAACAGAGCCATGCGAGGATAAGTCGGCAAGGGTTACGTAGGGATAAACTCGAGAGGTTTACTATCTTTCAGCTACTTGTAGCTATCATATCCACGTGTACTGCCCCACGGTCGAGTATATAAGGCCTAGGGGGCACCCCTTCAGAACGATCGATCCTATTTTACTTAGCCACCCACGTAAACTCTCGGCGCCCTCCATCCAGAGAGTCCTCTTGTAACCACGCTCATATACTCACCAGGACGTAGGGTGTTACGCACTTCCAAGCGGCCCGAACCTGCAAATCTTGTCCATTGTCCCTCGTGCGATCGGCACGAACCATTTTGCTACAGTCGTCGACACCGTCCTATTCCTAAAAACACCTCGAGGGGCAACCCCGGGTGTGCGGTCGGACCCAAAACACCGACAGCTGGCGCGCCAGGTAGGGGGTGTGTCGACGATCCAAGCTAGCTCAATGGCCGTTACCTTCCACAGCAAGATCACCGTGCGTCCCGGATCTGTATTCTGCTTCGGGACAATCTCATCTGTAGCGGATGAAGAAGGAACTCTACACCGCCTCGCAGATCTGCCGGAAAAGAAGTCTCCTCCAACAAACTCCGAAAACGCTGGAAAGACGCTACCTCCGGCTCTTCGGAAAAAGATTATCTCCGGGAAGGCTGGAGCTGGAAGCTCGCTGACCCGGAAAACTCCGCTGTCTACTTCCCCGACGAAGGAATGGACACGGATCGCGAGGAAGAAGGAGACCAGGGAAAGGCAAGTTGTTCTTTCCGTTCCTCCGGCCTCAAAGGAGAACGGAAAGAAATTCGCCACGACAGCAGCACCATTCTACCCCGACGTCCTCTTCATCGGGAGAGTGGAGTCACCCGCCGTCTCTGACGACGAACCGACCGCACCTGGAGAAGAACCACCTCAACGAGAATCCCGCCGACGGAGGAATCGACGCAGGAACGTTCGACGACATCACGCGGCCGGGGAACGGGATCCGGAGCAGCCTGTCTCGCGAGACGAGGTCTCGGAGGTAGGAGAAACTCCGGAAGAACGCGTCTTCAGGGAACGAAGGAACTCCCGACGACGTGATCGCCGATGGATTCAGGAGCAGGCCGAGCAAGACGCAAGGCAACGCCGGGAGAATCCGCTCTTCGGGCGCAACCTGAACCCCGACTTCGCCCGAGCTATGAACACGTCGAGCGAAGTCGGAGGCGTTCTGGCTCGGATAGCTGACGGACTTCCTCGGACTCCCGACGCCGAGGGATACCGACGCCTGTTCACACGGGCAGCCAACCATCTTCTGCCGCTCGCTCACCCGCCGAACGATCTGCGACACGCCATCAACAGTCGCCGAGACGCGCGAAGCTCTATCAATGCTTCGCGCGAACGGCGGCATGAAAACGAAATTCGCCGTCGGGAGGAGTATGACCGAGATCATGGCTTTCCGACTCAAAGTCAGGCCACCAGGACTGAGTCGGCAACAGCTTAACTGGCGGTACCACCCGGGGACGGTCGAGGAACCACCATCACCACTCCCCTCCCCGGGACAGACGACATCCCCGACGACAGGAGGACACGTGCGGAGTATCCGCTCTTACTCCGCGCCTTAGGGCCATCCAATGGCCTCCCAACTTCAAGGTATCCAATGTCGACAAATATGAACCTAAGCAGGATCCAGGGGGTTGGCTAGCCGTCTACACCACCGCTGCTCGAGCTGCCGGAGCGTCCGAGGACGTCATGACCGCGTATTTGCCCATTGTCCTTGGGCAAGATGCGCTGCAGTGGCTGCGACACCTACCCCGACACTGCATCGACGACTGGGGAGACTTCAGTCGACGCTTCACCGCCAACTTCCAGTCCCTCTCCGATAAACCGGCGCAACCACGGGACCTCAAATCCATCAAGCGCCGAGGGGATGAGACTCTCCGGTCGTACCTCAAAAGGTTCCAGACCATGAGAAATCGCATCCCCGAGGTCACGAAAGCGGCCGTGATTGAGGACTTCTACAGAGGATCCAATGACTCGGCTTTCGTCCGAGCCATACTACAAAAAGCGCCGATTACCTCCGAGGAGCTGTTCCGGGAAGCCGACCTCTACATCACCGCCGATGAGCGAGCTCAGGACCTCATCGGAGGAGCGAAGCCCGCACCAGCAGCACCGCGACGTGACACGAACCAGCCGACCGACAAACGCTGGGAGAAGAGGCCTCGCGAAGAAGTGCACGCCGCCGGACCACCTGCCTCTCGTGCCCGAGGAGGGCCTCGTGGAGGCGAGCGCACGCTGGACGACATCCTCGACGCCCAGTGCCCATACCACAAGGACATGCGCCATACTCTCCGTAATTGCCGGGACTTCAAGCACTCCGTCGGGCACGGCCGACCCTTCCAACCTCTACCGCCTCCTCCGCCGAGGGGAGGACCAGATGAACCGCGACAACCCCATCAGCTGGAGGAGGGGAGAGGAGGAGCTTTCCCACGCGTTGATAGGGAGGTCAACGTCATCTTCGGTGGACATGGGTCGCAGGAGAACAAAAGACAACAAAAACTCAACGACCGCCAGATACTGGTGGCGACCACCGGACCGCCCGCCCCATACCGGTGGTCGGAGCACCCGATCACTTTCACTCGGGAGGATCAATGGCTCAACTTCGACCATCGAGGCAAGTACCCGCTCCTCGTCGATCCGGTGATCCGAGAGAGCCGGGTAAAGAAGGTGTTAGTGGACGGGGGGAGCAGCATCAACGTCACCTTCCCCCGTACGCTCCAAGGCTTGGAAGTTCATCTCAAAGAGCTCCACAAGTCAGACACTCCTTTCTTTGGCATCGTGCCGACGGAAGGGGAATACCCGCTGGGCCACATCTACATGCCGGTCACCTTCGGGACTCCGGAGAACTACAGAACCGAGTTCCTGAGGTTCGAGGTAGCGAACTTCGACTGCGGGTACAACGCCATCATCGGGAGGCCACGGCTGGCCAAATTCATGGCCATTCCGCACTATACATACATTATACTGAAGATGCCAGGACCGCAAGGAATCATAACTGTGCGCGCCGACTTCCAAGGCGCCGCAGAATGTTTCCGAGTGGCCATCCAAGCAGCCCTCACCACCAAGACGTCAACGGTTCCTTCTACGTCGGCGAACTCTAAGCCTGAGGAAGACCTCGCCGTACCGGCAAACGAAGCTCAGGCCGTGACCTCTATGCGGCCGACTGAAGAAACTAAGCGGATCAACCTGGGGTTTGCTGATGAGCGCAAGACGGCCATCATCAGCTCCAGTTTGAATGACAAATAGGAAAGCGCGCTCGTCCAGTTCCTGCAAGATAACCGAGACGTATTCGCATGGCAACCTGCGGATATGCCGGGAGTCCCTAGAGAACTGGCCGAGCACAAATTGAAGGTCTATCCCCAGGCAAGGCCGATCCGGCAAAAGCTACGTCGTTTCACGCCCGACAAGAGAGAGGCCATTCGTGCCGAGTTAGCTCGCTTAGTCGCGGCTGGATTTATTAGAGAAGTATTACACCCCGAGTGGTTAGCCAACCCTGTTCTTGTACTCAAAAAGAATAAAGTGGATTGGCGCATGTGCGTCGACTATACTGATCTCAACAAACACTGTCCGAAGGATCCCTTCGGGCTCCCGAGGATAGATCAAGTGGTGGATTCCACCGCTGGATGTTCTGTGCTGTCTTTCTTGGATTGCTATTCTGGGTATCATCAGATTAGTTTGGCAAAAGAAGACGAGGAAAAAACGGCGTTCATCACCCCGTTTGGTGCTTTCTGTTATACCTCCATGCCGTTCGGCCTCAAAAACGCTGGAGCGACTTATCAGAGAGCCATTCAAACATGCTTAGCCGATCACTGGGGCAAGCGTGTGGAGGCTTACGTAGATGACGTGGTGATCAAAACAGAGAATCCGGAAAACTTCATCGAAGATTTACAGCTGGTTTTCAATAGCCTGAGAAGATATAGATGGAAGCTCAATCCTGAAAAATGTGTTTTCGGGGTACCAGCAGGAAAGTTGCTCGGATTTATCGTCAGCCAACGGGGAATTGAGGCTAATCCAGATAAGATTGAGGCTATCATGAAAATGGAAGCTCCTCGGTCACAAAAGAAGGTTCAGCGACTCACTGGATGTATGGCAGCCCTGAGCAGATTTATATCCCGGCTGGGAGAAAAAGGTTTGCCATTTTACAAACTACTCAAGAAGGTGGATAAGTTTCAGTGGACTTCAGAAGCACAAGAAGCTCTAGACGCACTGAAGAAATTCTTAACAACACCGCCAGTATTGAAACCACACCGGCGAGCTACGCCAACTCAACCGGCTGAAGATTTGTTGCTGTATATCTCTTGCACGACTCACGTGGTAAGCACTGCGTTGGTAGTCGAGCGAGTAGAAGAAGGACATGCCTATCCAGTACAACATCCTGTTTACTTCATCAGTGAGGTTCTAGGTCCCTCGAAGAAAAAGTATCCTCAGGTTCAGAAGCTATTATATGCAGTACTTCTAACTGCCCGCAAGCTGCGTCACTACTTTGACGACCACAAAGTCATAGTAGTTACTGGTTTTCCAATAGGGGACATTCTTCACAACAAGGAAGCCATTGGCCGAATAGCCAAGTGGGCTTGCGAGTTGGGATCCCATGATATCGAGTTCCGACCTCGCACCGCCATCAAAACTCAAGCACTGGTTGATTTCATATCGGAATGGACAGAACAGCAAGTACCAGACAATCCAGAAACTGCAGAAGTATGGCGAATGTATTTCGATGGCTCGCTAAAGCTGCAGGGAGCAGGAGCAGGAATTCTCTTCACCGCACCTGGAGGCGAACACCTTAAGTACGCTCTCCAACTGCTATTCCCGGCCTCTAACAACGCAGCCAAGTATGAAGCTTTGATACATGGATTAAACATCGCCATATCACTGGGTGTCAAGAGACTGATGGTATATGGAGATTCTCTGGTAGTCATCAGCCAGATAAACAAGGAATGGGATTGTTCAAGTGATTCAATGGGAAAATACTGCGCCGCCGTCCGAAAACTGGAAGATAAATTCGAGGGTCTGGAGTTTCATCATATAGAAAGAGATCGGAACACGGCGGCCGATGTACTGTCCAAACTCGAATCCGGTCGGACTCAGGTCCCGCCCGGGGTCTTCGTACAAGAAATTCTCCAGCCGAGTATCTCGACGGATCAAATAGAAGAGTGCAACATCATAGATCAACCCGAGTCAGACTCTGACGATTGGAGACAGCCGATTATTAAGTATATAAAGAATGAAGAAGAACCAGATGACAAGAACTCAGCAGAACGCATTGCCAGACAATCAGCTCACTATACACTCATTGGGGAGGTATTATACAGGAGGGGCGCGTCAGGCGTCCTCATGAAGTGCGTTCTCCCATCCACCGGGAAGCAACTTCTGGAGGAAGTCCATGCAGGACAGTGTGGAGTACATGCAGCATCCAGAACACTAGTCGGGAAGGTTTTCAGGTCAGGATTCTATTGGCCGACGGCGAAGAACGATGCAGCCGAGTTAGTTCAGAGATGCGAAGCTTGCCAGTACCTGGCAAAGCAACAGCACATGCCAGCACAGCAGCTACAGACCATACCAGTAACTTGGCCTTTCGCATGCTGGGGATTGGATATGATCGGACCTTTCAAGAAAGCTCAAGGGGGGATATACCCATGTATTGGTGGCAATTGACAAATTCACTAAATGGATAGAGTTCCAGCCCATTGCTTCTTTAACCTCTGCTAAAGCCGTGGAATTCATACAAAGCATAATATTCAGATTCGGGATACCAAACAGTATCATCACTGACTTGGGATCCAACTTCACCAGTTCAGAATTCTTTGACTTCTGCGAGCAAAAGAGCATTCAGATCAAGTACGCATCTGTAGCACATCCAAGAGCCAACGGGCAGGTCGAGCGAGCCAACGGAATGATATTGGAGGCACTCAAGAAAAGGGTCTTCGATAAGAATGAAAAATTCGCAGGAAAATGGATAAGAGAACTGCCTTATGTTGTTTGGAGCCTGAGAACCCAACCTAGCCGAGCCCTGCATGGAAACACTCCTTTCTTCATGGTCTATGGGTCGGAGGCAGTGCTACCTGCTGATCTCAAGTTTGGGGCGCCAAGGTTGGTTTTCGAAAGCATAGCAGAAGCCGAGGCCACCAGGCTGGAGGATATTGATGTACTTGAGGAAGAACGACTGAACGCAGTAATCCAATCAGCACGATACCAGCAGACTCTAAGGCGCTATCACGACAAGGCTGTGCGGCAACGTTTCTTTTCGATAGGAGACCTCGTCCTCCGCCGAATTCTAACGGGGGAGGGACGGCACAAGTTATCACCCTTATGGGAAGGGCCTTTCATAGTAGCAGAGGTCACTCGGCCCGGATCGTATCGCCTCACCCAGATGGATGGCACAGAAGTTGGGAACTCCTGGAACATAGAGCACCTCAGAAAGTTTTACCCCTAGCCGTATTTCAAAACAGCTAGGGCGACCATGTATTCTGTAAAATGGAAATACGTCATCAATAAAGAGATATTTCAAAGATACTCGGCTCGTTTACGATTGACTTGCACGCTTGCCTAACCCAGGGTGACCACTATGCCCTACAAACGGAGCAATCGACTTAAGTCGGCGACGACTTAAGGCGGTGCAACATGCTCACGCTTACTTAACCCAGGGTGACCACTATGCCCTACAAACGGAGCAATCGACTTAAGTCGGCGACGACTTAAGGCGGTGCAACATGCTCACGCTTACTTAACCCAGGGTGACCACTATGCCCTACAAACGGAGCAATCGACTTAAGTCGGCGACGACTTAAGGAGGTGCAACATGCTCACGCTTACTTAACCCAGGGTGACCACTATGCCCTACAAACGGAGCAATCGACTTAAGTCGGCAACGACTTAAGGCGGTGCAACATGCTCACGCTTACTTAACCCAGGGTGACCACTATGCCCTACAAACGGAGCAATCGACTTAAGTCGGCGACGACTTAAGGCGGTGCAACATGCTCACGCTTACTTAACCCAGAGTGACCACTATGCCCTACAAACGGAGCAATTGACTTAAGTCGGCGACGACTTAAGGCGGTGCAACATGCTCACGCTTACTCAAACCCAGGGCGACCACTATGCCCTACTAATGGAGTTATCGGCTAAAGTCATTGATGACTTAAGCCGATATAGCATACTCGCGCTTATGCAATTCAGGGGATGACTTCCATATCCCACAAACAAACTTCATAATTATCGTGCAGCATTACCACAAACTTGCGAACTAATAAACTCTGATACGATAAGAAAGTAATCATGACATTCGAATGATAAGTTGATATCCTCTAAATAAGTACTTGATCATACTAACCGCGCGCTCATAGCACGCGAAATGTTTCTCTATTTTCCAATGTCTTTCTCAGGAACGACTGACGAAGAAGGCCGATTCGAAGAATCGGGGGCAGCATTCACATCGGCTCTTATGTCTTCAGGGACAACCACGCCGGGTCTTCTCATCAAGATTCGTCCTGCCCGAATAGCCTTGTCCAGGGCTTTATCACGCTGAGCTTTGAGAGTAATAGCAGTTTCCTCGGCAACTTTAGCAGCCAGCTGAGCAGTTTCTAACTCCTGAGCAATGGATTTCTTAGAAGTTCGGAGTTCCTTGATGGTGGCATCCTTCGCTGACAGCAATCGCCTAAGACTGGTCACTTCATCCACGGATTCTTGCAACCTACAGCGCTGATTGTCCAGTTCTTCCATCGTAAAACGGTGGCTCCTCTCCAAGATAGTTAGCGAGTTGCTAGAGTCTCGGTACAATCTGTCCAGATTGTCGCGAGAGGCAGCAAGGATACGTTTTTCTTCCTACAAACAAAAATCAACTCATTCAGAATCCAAGCATGTAATAAGGCAAAGCACGGTTTTGTAAATTACCTTTTCAGAGTCAAGCCGAGCATGAAGAGAAGAGCTCAGAGCATTGGCATCATCCAAAGCAGCGGAGACCTGATTCAGTTCAGTCTGGCTCTGATAATACTTCTCTTCGAAGTCAGCACACCGTTGAGCCATTTCAGTTCGATCTCGGGAGTGTTTCTCTTCAAGGGCTGCAATCTGCCGAGTCATTCCTATCAAGAGGTAATCAAACGAAAGGAGGTCAGAAGGTAAAACAATCTACGAATAAAGGCAAGGATGAAGAATAAGAGCACTAACCAGCGTTAGTTGCCTCCAACTCGGATACACGACAATGAAGCGACACCGGATTCCAACGCTCAAGAGATGAAGCCACTTCTGGGATGAAAGCACCCTGCGATCTCAGCTGGCTGGCCATCCCATCCACCAAAGCCTGATGAGAAGAGCGGATGAGCATAATGACAAAAATTCATGCAACGTAAAGATTAAGCTAAAGTACAGCACAGTACCTGGAAGTTGGAAAAGAACGAAGAGATCCCCAAATCAGGAGAAATCAGCTGATAACCAGGTGCAAGACCACCATCCGAAGTAGCTTGCAACGGACCAGTAGGAATCAGCTCAGTGCCTTCAACAGAGCCAGACGCCAGATCAGCGGGGACGCTGCCCTCTAAAGCGACTCCCAGGTCCGGAGTTTGGGCTACAACCATGCAGCCAGAGTGTGGAGGCGAACCCGCATGAACGTCCATGGAAGTGCAGGAAGGAGACCCTGCTCGGGCACCCTCGGGGGCTGGGACACAGTTGGCACTGCCCACTTGAGCCGGATCATCCCCGGCAACACCCTCGGGGGCTGGGCAGTGGCTTACATTCTTCGCCCGAGCTAAGTCATCCCTGGCGACATCCTCGGGGGCTGGGCATGTGTCAGCACCATTCTTGGGGCCCATGCTCTCTGCAGTAACCACCTCTAAGGTTGACAGGCCCTCAGCCACTTCCATGGGACCAGGACAATCCAAGTCAGCATCCTGACCCTCGAGATCGCGCTCTAAGGTCGACGAGGCACGGGATGACCTCAGCCCAACATCAGGCGCGGCAGCACAAGTCTCTGTTGCATCAACATCCACAGGCTCTGACAACAAATTCTCCGGGACCATATCCTCTAGAGTTTGATCAAAATTGGCCATGGACAGTTCTTGCAGACCAATAAGGGCAGACAAGGCAGGAGAAGGAACTCCACTACTTCCACCGCTGGCGACGAACTGCCGACTGTTTTTCCGAGTTAATGGAGCTTCATTCTCTTCCTCCTCATCTTCCACAGCAACAGCGCAAGCAGCATCCCCATTGGGGTCAGCAGCAGGTGGAGCACACCCATTGGGGTCAATGTCAGCAAGCCCAGTTGCAGTCATTTCTTCAGCAGCAGGAGCTAAGGTACTGGCATCCTCATCAAAACTGGATACTCGCCGGAGGCGTCTTCTCTTCTTCTTTTGCTCGTCAGCGGAAGGCTCAGGCTGACTGGTCCGGCTGGGGCGCCTCGGGCGAGTACTGACATGATTCGGGACATCCAAAGTTGTATCAACCTCTGGAAGGGGCACCACTGCCAACGTACCAACAGGAGCAGCGTCGGACGAATCTTCAGCTAACAGATCAAGCATGTCATTTATGTCTGCATCACTAGGGTTTAGGGGCACTTCAAAATAAACCTGCCGTTCATCATCAGGAATCTCCCCGAGTGAAGCAACTAAAGTACAGACCTCTTCAGCAGAGGGTCGCACTCTAAGACCCAAATTGCTATCAGTCACGGGCGGATTGGACACAAAAAGGGTGAAATCTTTGGGAGGAGGTAGGTTCCAAGCCGAGTATGCAACGGGAGCACCAACATTTGAAAGTTTACCCCTGAGGATCATCTCAAGTCGGCTTACCAAGTCAACAGAAGGAATTCTCCTATTGGTAACCCGGGTTGAGTCGGCCAGCCCTCGATACAGATATGCCGGATAGGCCCTGTCTTTTAGCGGCTGAATGTTCTTGAAAACAAAATCTGTTACCACAGCTTCAGCAGTCAGACCTCTCTCTTTCAGTAATCCGACTTCAGTAAGCAACACGCCTGCCTCGGCCACTTCCTGATCCGTGGGAGACTCAGTCCAACTCGGAGTACGAACGTCTGGCTGTCTTCCTGACCGGGAGGGGAGAGAATTTCCATAATTATCAACTATAAACCACTCCAGACGCCAACCTTTAATGCTATCTTTGAGGGGAATCTCGAGATACTCGGTCTTCCGCCCACGGCGCATCTCCAAACTGGCACCTCCGACCAGCTGATGTTGCCCCCGGCCATCCCAGGACGGCAGTGATACAGATACTTCCATAAACCGAAATGCGGCAGCACACCGAGGTAGGCTTCGCATAGGTGAACGAAAATGGAGATTTGGAGAATGGAATTAGGGTTCAAATGAGTCAAGTTGATGTGATAAAAATCAAGGAGGCCACGGAAAAAAGGAGAGATGGGAAGGCCGAGGCCGCGGAGAAGGAAAGGAGCGTAAACTACTGACTCGTGGGTATCTTCGGTTGGGACAGTAGTCCCGTGGGAAATTCGCCAAGAACAGAGTTCTCGCGGAGGAAGAACCCCGACGGAGACAAGACGGAGAAGCTCAGCTTCGGAAATAACAGACATATGGTTACCTGCGAAGGGTAACTGACTGTTGGGGTCGATTGCGGGGATCACTGCAGCAGACGAGTTCGCAGTTTTCCTCTTGGGCGCCATCTTGCTTCTCACTGGCGAACAGAGTAGGAGACGAGTGGCAGAGAAGATTCAGATGCGGAAATGCAAGAACTAGGGCACGGAAAGCAAAGGCGGCTAAAAGCGCAACTCTTATGGGATATTCTTGAGCCAGATACCGCTTTAAAAAGTGCCCAGTCATCACCCGGCGGTTATTTCCGAAACCTCAGCATGCCACATGGACATCTGGCGGTTATTTCCGAAAAAGTCGGCGTGCCACCTCATCACTCGGATGTTATCCTCAAAATAACCCGTGCGGCTGGCTAGTACTCAGCGTTGCTTCTAAAACGCTGACCCTGTATTCTATCGCTCGGCATTACTTCTAAAATGCCGATGCCGACCTTCAAACCACTCGGCGTTGCCTCTAAGACGCTGACTTCGTATTCTATCGCTCGGCATTACTTCTAAAATGCCGACGCAGACCTTCAAACCACTCGGCGTTGCCTCTAAAACGCTGACCCTGTATTCTATCGCTCGGCATTACTTCTAAAACGCCGATGCTGACCTTCAATCACTTGGCGCGGTTTCTAACACGCCGACCTCGTGTTCAATCGCTCGACGTTACTTCTAAAACGCCGACGCCGACCTCCAATCATTCGGCGTTGCCTCCAAAACGCTGAACTTGCATTCTATCACTTGGCATTACTTCTAAAAATGCCAATACCGACCTTTAGTCACTCGGCGTGGCCTCTAAAAAGCCGATCTCGTGTCCGATTGCTCGGTGTTACTTCTAAAACGCTGATGTCAACCTTCAATCGCTCGGCGTTGCTTCTAAAATGCCGATACCGACTACAATATTACTCGGCAGCTACTTCTGGAAGCGTCAATGTGATGCGCAAGTTATTCATCTACTATATCAAAAGAACCAGTTCAACAATCAGAGAAAGCGAATCATCGAGATGGGGCCAACAACAGTTCTTCATTAAGGGGAAGTTAATAAGTTTACAAACCAACTCTTCGCGAGTTGGTGCTTCCCTACTTCTACTCTACATTACTACTACTACTAAACTACACTATACTACTCTACATTACTACTACATTATTCTAACTATACTAATATCTAAAGACCAGTGGCGTTTAGCCACTGGCCTTGCTGCTGCTACCACCGCCGCCGCCCCTGGTGCCGCCTTTGCTGCCGCCGCCTCCGGTGCTGCCCACGCTGCTGCCGCCCTTGGTGCCGCCCTTGCTCACCTCGCCGCCGCCGCTGCCACCGCCACTGCCGTCGCCATCGCCGTCGTCGTCGTCGTCGTCGTCATCCTCCCCCTCGTCGCCGTCCGAGTCCTCCTCTTCCGAGGAGAACTCCGACTCATCCGAGCCCTCGAGCCCAGAGCGCTCGACGGCCCGGATGTACGTCCAGACCTCCGCGGCAATCCCCTGGGAGTCGTCTGAATCATCAGACGACGCCGGGGGAGAGACGGGAGCCGGAGATCCCTCGGACTCGGAGGAGAACTCCTCCTCCGAGTATTCCGAGTCACCGAAATCATCCGACGGAGGAGTGGGCTCACGCTTGCGCTTGGTACCCTTGCCCATGGTGGAAGCAGACAGAGGGGAGAAGAAGGACGCGGTAAAGAACAGCGAAGAGATGTGAAAAACCAGAGGAGCAAGGGCGTTATTTATAGAAAGGAAAGGCAACCGCTCACTTCCAACCGCGGTCACTGAACAGTCGCAAAGCATTCAATAAGCACTCCCACCCATCCGAAGACACGTCAGACGGCAAACGCCGTTTCATGCAGCGCTACACCCATTGGGACTCCAGTCAACGACACAAAGGATATGATTACACTAGCCGTCCCATCACATTACTACTCAGAAGCAGCCGGCTAAAACACTTAGCGTACCAAGCCGTCCCTTGCCCACACCCATTGGGGGGGGACGCCCAAGAATTATCAGTATATCTTTCAAAACGGTCACATCCGTGCAAGGCACGCAGTAAATACCTCAAGACAAAAATGAGACATCAGTAAGGATCAGAGGAAAGCCAAATATAGCCAGCAAAGTACAAGATATGACCGACAGAAGCGATGTGAGGACTAGACAGAGAACGTCCATCAAACGTCTAATCAGTCGCAGAAGCAAATAAATTGCACTACCTAGCAAGATATGGATGGATTGCAAACTCGGCTGCTAAAGACAAAATATTTGCTGACCTCTGCAACAAAATATTGATGACATAATGCTGACCTCCAATGGGATATAGCCCCATGGATTATTATTCTAAACCGATATAGCGCCGACTTCTAAGGCGTGGGACAAGATTGAAAAGACCAATTCTCAACCGAGAAGCAGGAGCGCGAAGGGAGATAATCTTTGGGGAAGACCTTCGAGTAGATTATCTTCTAAAATCTACTCAAAGGTCGGGGGCTACACCCATTGGGTGCACCTCCAGTGCACCCAATGAAGTCCAGAATCCTACAATTCAAAATGCCGACCTCTAAGGCACAAGCACAAAACTAAACTTTGGTCGAACGAGTGATCGGAGCAAAAGAAGACAGCAGGAAGTCATTTTTCGGACCTTGGATCTTTGAGTTGATTACCTCTAAATCAACCCAAAGATCGGGGGCTTGTGGGGGATAGATATCCCCTGGGTCCACTAAAGAGATAAGAGACCTCACGACAGGCCCAAAGGCCCAATAAATCGTAAGGTCGTTCTTTCGTGGGCCTGGGGAAAGACAATCAACGAAGCGGAGAAGACGTAAGACTGGATTGGAGCAAACCCGGACGACCTACAACGTCGAACGAGTAAATCGCAACAGAGACCCGACTTTCCCGCGCTGAAGCCCCCATGCAACAGAGCCATGCGAGGATAAGTCGGCAAGGGTTACGTAGGGATAAACTCGAGAGGTTTACTATCTTTCAGCTACTTGTAGCTATCATATCCACGTGTACTGCCCCACGGTCGAGTATATAAGGCCTAGGGGGCACCCCTTCAGAACGATCGATCCTATTTTACTTAGCCACCCACGTAAACTCTCGGCGCCCTCCATCCAGAGAGTCCTCTTGTAATAACCACGCTCATATACTCACCAGGACGTAGGGTGTTACGCACTTCCAAGCGGCCCGAACCTGCAAATCTTGTCCATTGTCCCTCGTGCGATCGGCACGAACCATTTTGCTACAGTCGTCGACACCGTCCTATTCCTAAAAACACCTCGAGGGGCAACCCCGGGTGTGCGGTCGGACCCAAAACACCGACAGTCCCTGCAAAATCATACCGTTGGCGCGCTCCACCTGCCCATTTGTCATTGGGTGAGCTACGGCGGCCCAGTCCACACGGATGTTGTGGTCTTCGCAGAAGTCCAGGAACTTCTTCCCAGTGAACTGCGTGCCATTGTCGGTGATGATGGAGTTTGGGACCCCAAAGCGATGGATGATATTTGTGAAGAACGCCACCGCCTGCTCGGACCCGATGCTGGTTAAGGGTCAGACCTCGATCCACTTGGAGAATTTGTCGATGGCGACCAGTAGGTACTTGAAGCCCCCAGGTGCCTTCTGCAAGGGACCGACGAGGTCCAGACCCCATACGGCAAACGTCCAAGAGATGGGTATTGTTTGCAGGGCTTGAGCGGGCAAGTGCGTCTGTCTCGCGTAGAATTGACACCCTTGGCAGGAGCGTACAATCCTAGTGGCGTCGGCCACCGCGGTCGGCCAGTAGAAACCTTGTCGAAAAGCGTTTCCAACGAGGGTCCGAGGTGTTGCATGGTGACCGCAAGCCCCCGAGTGTATTTCTTGTAACAGCTCTTGTCCTTGGGCGACAGATATGCATCGTTAGAGAATGCCTGAGGGGCTGCGGTGGTACAACTCTTTTTCATCACCTAGTAAAATGAACGACTTGGCGCGCAGAGCCAGTCGTCGAGCTTCGGCCTTGTCGAGGAGCAGCTCTCCTCGGAGGAGATATTCTAGGTACGGGGTCTGCCAGTTTTAGTTTGGCACAACCCCATTCCGCTCTCCCTCGATGCGCAAGGCCTCACCCTCGGCGACCGAGAGTACCTCGGGCTGGGCCGAGGTCTCGTCGGGTTTGGGCGCGTCATCGAATTTGACGGATGGTTGATATATGTCCCTGGAAAAGACGTCCAGGGGAACCGTCGTCCACCCCGAGGCTATTTTAGCCAGCTCATCCGCAGTCTCGTTGTACCGCCGAGCAACATGGTTGAGTTCCAGCCCATGGAACTTATCTTCCAAGCGCCGAACTTTGTCGCAATAGGCCTCCATTTTTCGATCGTGGCAGTGGGAGTTCTTCATAACCTGGTCAATGACGAGCTACGAGTTGCCACGAGCGTTGAGGCGGCGAACCCCTAGCTCGACGGCGATGCGCAGTCCATTAACCAAGGCCTCATACTCAGCCACGTTATTTGACGCCGGAAAATGGAGGCGCAGCACATAGCGCACATGTTTCCCGAGGGGTGAGATGAAGAGCAAGCCAGCACCTGCTCCTGTTTTCATCAGCGACCCATCGAAGTACATGGTCCAAAGTTCGGCCTAGATTGGAGCTGTCGGCAATTGGGTGTCGACCCATTCAGCCAGGAAATCCGCCAAGACTTGAGATTTTATGGCCTTCCGAGGGGCGAATGAAAGTGTTTCACCCATGAGTTCCACTGCCCATTTTGCTATCCTACCCAAGGCCTCTCGGCACTGGATGATCTCTCCTAGGGGGAAGGACGACACCACAGTCACCGGATGAGACTCGAAGTAGTGTCGCAACTTTCGCCATGTCAGAATTACTGCGTACAGTAGCTTCTGGATCTGTGGGTAGCGGATCTTGGTCTCGGATAGCACCTCGCTGATGAAGTAGACCGACCTCTGGATGAGCAGTGCATGCCCTTCTTCTCGTCTCTCGACTATGATCGCGGCGCTGACCACCTGAGTGGTTGCGGCTACGTAGATCAAGAGGGCTTCTCCCGCAGCGGGGGGCACCAAGATGGGCACATTAGTAAGGAGTGCCTTTAAGTTTCCGAGGGCTTCCTCGGCCTTGGGGGTCCAAGTGAAGCGCTCGGCCTTCCTCAAGAGGCGGTACAAGGGCAATCCTTTCTCGCCAAGGCGCGAGATGAAGCGGCTCAGAGCCGCAAGGCATCCCATGACCCTTTATACTCCTTTTAAATCTTTGATGGGTCCCATGTTGGTGATGGCTGCAATTTTCTCTGGGTTGGCCTCGATGCCTCGTTCGAAGACGATGAACCCCAGGAGCATGCCTCGGGGGACTCCGAAGACACACTTCTCGGGATTGAGTTTCACACCCTTCGCACGCAGGCACCCGAAAGTTACTTCGAGGTCGAAGGCTTTCCTTGTCTTGACAACGATGTCATCGACATAAGCCTCGACCGTTCTGCCGATGTGTTCTCCGAACACGTGGTTCATGCACCTTTGGTAGGTTGCACTGCATTCCTCAAGCCAAATGGCATAGTAGTGTAACAATACATGCCAAAAGGTGTGATAAAAGAAGTCGCGAGCTGGTCGGACTCTTTCACCTTGATTTGGTGATAGCCTGAATAGGCGTCGAGGAATGACAGGGTTTCACACCTAGCAGTGGAGTCCACAATTTGATCGATACGAGGCAAAGGGTAGGGAACCTTTGGACATGCTTTGTTTAAACCAGTGTAGTCTACGCACATCCTCCATTTCCCACCTTTTTCTTTACAAGCATAGGGTTAGCTAACCATTCTGGATGGAATACCTCTTTGATGAACCCTGCAGCCATCAGCTTGTGGACCTCCTCGCCTATGGCCCTACGCTTTTCTTCATCAAAATGGCACAGGTGCTGCTTCACGGGTCGGGCACCGGCTCGGATGTCCAGCGAGTGCTCGGCGACATCCCTCGGTATGCCTGGCATGTCCGAGGGACTCCACATAAAAATTTTGGCATTTGCGCGGAGAAAGTCGACGAGCACTGCTTCCTATTTGGGGTCGAGCTCGGGGCCGACCCTGACTTTCTTGCCGGCGTCGTTGCTGGGGTCGAGAGCGACAGACTTGACCGCCTCGGCCGGTTCGAAGTTGCCGGCGCGGCGCTTCGCATCAGGCGCCTCCTTGGAGAGGCAATCTAGGTCGGCGATGAGGGCCTCGGACTCGGCGATGGCCTCAGCGTACTCCATGCATTCCACGTCGCACTCGTAAGCATGGTGGTACGTGGATCCGACGGTGATGGTCCTGTTGGGGCCTGGCATCTTGAGCTTGAGGTATGTGTAGTTGGGGACGGCCATGAACTTGGCATAGCACGGTCTTCCCAGCACCGCGTGGTAGGTCCCTCGGAACCCGACCACCTCGAAAGTGAGGGTTTCCTTTTGGAAGTTGGAGGGAGTTCCGAAGCAGACGGGCAAATCAAGTTGCCCAAGGGGCAGGACGCGCTTACCGGGGACGATCCCGTGGAAAGGTGCTGCACCGGCCCGGATCGTGGACAGATCGATCCCCAAGAGCCCTAGGGTCTCGGCGTAGATGATGTTGAGGCTGCTGCCTCCGTCCATGAGGACCTTGGTGAGCCTAGCGTTGCCGATGACAGGGTCGACGACGAGAGGGTACCTTCCTGGGCTCGGTACGCAGTCGGGGTGATCGCCTTGGTCGAAGGTGATGGGCTTGTCAGACCAGTCTAGGTAGACCGGCGCCGCTACCTTCACCGAGTAGACCTCCCGGTGCTCCTGCTTGCGGTGTCGAGCCGAGGCGTTCGCCACTTGTCCGCCGTAGATCATGAAGCAGTTGTGGACCTCCGGGAACTCCTCTTCCTTGACGCCCCCTTCTTGTTGTCGCCTTGGTCCTTGCCACCTTCTGCCGAGGGTCCAGCCTTGATGATGTAACGCCGGAGCATGTCGCACTCCTCAAGGGTGTGCTTGACGGGACCCCTGTGATAGGGGCACGACTCCTTGAGCATCTTGTCGAACGTGTTGGCCCCTCCGAGAGGTTTCCGAAGGTTCCTGTGTTCGGCAGCAGCGACGAGATCTGCGTCAACAGAGTCGCGTTTTGCTTGTGCCTTCTTCTTGGCCTTCTTCTTCGTGCCACGCTGGACGGACGCCTCGGGGGCGTCTCCCTTCTGTCTTCCCTGAGGCTGTTTGTCCTTCCGGAAGATGGCTTCAATCGCCTCCTGACCAGAGGCGAACTTGGTGGCGATGTCCATCAATTCGCTCGCCTTGGTGGGAGTCTTGCGCCCTAGTTTGCTCACCAGGTCCCGGCACGTGATGCCGGCGAGGAACGCCCCGATGACGTCCGAGTCGGTGATGTTGGGCAGCTCGGTGCGCTGCTTGGAAAACCGCCGGATGTACTCTCGCAGGGATTCCCCTGGCTGCTGGCGGCAGCTTTGGAGGTCCCATGAGTTCCTAGGGCGCACGTATGTACCTTCGAAGTTTCCCACGAAGGCCTTGACCAGGTCGTCCCAGTCGGAGATCTGCGTAGGAGGTAGATGCTCCAGCCATGCCCGGGCAGCGTCGGAGAGGAAAAGGGGGAGGTTGCGGATGATGAGGTTGTCGTCGTCCGTCCCTCCCAGCTGGCATGCCAATCGGTAATCCGCAAGCCACAACTCCGGCCTTGTCTCCCCTGAGTACTTGGTGATGGTGGTCGGGGCTCGGAATCGGGCCGGGAACGGCGCCCGTCGTATGGCCCGGCTGAAGACTCGCGGACCTGGCGGTTCAGGCGAGGGGCTCCGATCCTCCTCACTGTCGTAGCGGCCTCCGTGCCTGGGGTGGTAGCCTCGGTGCACCCTTTCCTCGAGGCGGGCTCAACGGTCGCGGCGGCACTGCTCGCTGCCGAGGCGGTCTGGGGTTACAGGCGTCCCGTCCCGTCCCGTGTGCGCTCGGTGCGGACCGAGGCCTCCCGTATGCGTCGGGAGGGCATTGCGCGATGCTCCGAGGGGCACCCTTGCCTTCGGGAGGCAGAGCTCTCGGCTCATCGGACTGCGGCATCTTCCAGGAGATTCTTGAGTTCGCCCTGGATACGCCGCCCCTCGGTGGTGGATGGCTCCGACATTGTTCGGAGTAGCATCGCTGCTGCAGCTAGGTTCTGGCCGGCCCCGCTGAAGGCCGGGGGCAGCCCTGCCCTGGCATCGTCAACGATACGGCGCTGGACGTCCCGGGCCTGATGACGCGCTCCTTCGGCAAGTGCTCGTCCTACCCACTCCTGCTCGATGTTTTGTCGGAGCTGCACAAGTCGCCCCGCTTCTTCGTCGAGCTTGGCCTGCATCTCACGGAGTTGCTCGAGCTGTGTGTCCTGACCCCCCCCCGCAGGGACTAGGACCACAGCTAGCTCCCGCGGGATCTCAACGCGAGACGCAGGCACATGGGGTTGTGATCTTCCAGCATGCCGAGGTGGTTGTCTTCGTCGTGATCCCCCCTAATCGATGTGGAAACACTCGCGACTTAGGTCGTAACCCTCGTCGTCAAAGCTATGGTCATCGTTAGAGCAGCCGGAGAGGCAGTAGTCACATGCAGACATGAAGTCTCGCATGGCACTAGGATCACGAAGTCCGGAGAAATCCCAACCGAAGTCGGGGTCGTCGTCTTCCTCGGAACCCATGGGTCCGGAGGTTGAGACGGCCGTCAGTCGGTCCCAAGATGACCACATATGGTACCCTGGAAGGTCAGGATATGCCCTTGCGCGAAAGCTCTCACCGAAGCAGGGTCGCCTGGTGGATCGAAGCTGAATCTAAAAGGGACAGGGTGGAAAACGGATGGTACCTCTTGGTTGATGGACGGTGGTGAAGTCGCGTCAGGGACGGAATGCACCGTCATCTCAGGTACGAGGCTAACGCCCAGCAAGTCCTTCGTGAGGGTGCTGGCGGCATCAGTCCGCTTGGGGTTGGCGTGTTGCGGGGAAGCGACACCTGTCGTTGTCTCAGGTGCGAGGACAACACCTGACATGTCCCCCGCAGGGGTGCCGGCGTTGTCGACTCGCTCTGGTCCGACAGCCGACGAGGTGCCGCCTCCTGCCTGGCCACGGTTGCCCCGTCTTCTCCTCCTCCGGCGAGGAGGGTGGCGGGGGCAAACTCGGGTGTTCCTCTTATGCCATGGGGGGAAGTCGTCGTTGAGTTCGCCGCCGCCGAGCGAGCCGACGACCGTCGTTGCTGTCACGCTGCGAGGGGAGGAGTACCATGTCGTAGCTGCCGTCGCGGGACATGAACTCGAGACTCCCGAAGCAGAGCACCGTCCCCGGCTGAAGAGGCTACTGAAGGCTACCCATCTGGAACTCAACGGGAAAGTATTTGTTAACACGCAGCGAGCCCCTACCCGGCGCGCCAACTGTCGGCGTTTCGGACCCGCGAGGACCGTCAACCGACCAGTGAATTTGTTGCTGCGTGCCCCTGCCCAGATGTGTTGATGCAAGATGGAACACAAGCGGGGGAATGAGGCTTATATTATCTTGCACCGGGGTGCTCGTAGTAGGGTTACAAGCGTCGCGAGAGAGCGAGGACGAGAGCGAGAGAGAGAGAGAGTCCCTGCGTGCGTCCGTCTCTGCCTGTCTCGTCTGCCCCGCGTCTCTGCGTTCCCCTTATTCTCAACGTCTCAACGTCTCAACGTGCCTTAGGAAGGCCCTGGACATCCCCTTTTATAGATACACGGAGATGCCCAGCTGTACAATGGGGTGTAGCTATGTGCTAACGTGGCTGGCGGAGAAGCGCCTTGAGCCCTGTACGTGTGCTAACGTGGCTGTCGGAGAAGTGCCTTGAGCCCTGTAGAAGCATAGCTCGCGGTGCGGCATGGATCCTGCTGACGTTTCCTTGCTTCCGTAGGGGGTTGAGAGCAACTGACGTCATGGGCACACGCGGGGAACCATCATTACCTGTTACCGGAGTAACCTTAGATGGGACACCGGTCTTGTTCCTTCGTAGCCTGAGGCAGCTAGCTAGGGGTAGGGTAATGATGTATCCCCTGTAGCGTAGTCGGTCCGAGGCCTAGGTCGGGCGAGGCGGAGACTTCTCCTGAGGCCGAGGCCTGGGGTCGGGCGAGGCGGAGCTCCCTGTTGCGCCCGAGGCTGAACTCGGGGGAGGTCGTGACTCAGCTTTACCCTGGTGGTTGGCACAGCAGTCGGAACGGGGTGAATAGCGTTGTTTTCCTGTCACATCGGTCAGTGAAAGGGTGAAGTGACTGCAGTCACTTCGACCTTGCCGACCGAGGCGCGCGTGTCAGGATAAGGTGTCAGACGATCCCCGCATTAAATGCGCATGCGATACGGTCGGTTGATAGCGCGATCCGGTCGAGGTCGCTGTACGACAAAGTTTGCCCAAGCTGGGCTTCGGGCGAGCCGAGGGTGCGCCTACTGCCTGAGGAGGCCCTCGGGCGAGGCGTGAATCCGGCCGAGACTACTGTCCGAGGCCGAGGCTGGGCTCGGATGAGGTCGCGTCCCTTGGTAGTCGAGGTCCTGACTTGAATCGTGCTTATCAGTCGTGTATGGTTTGCTCTAAAGATGTTTTCGAGCCGCGTTTAGAAGCATTGGGGGTACCCCTAATTACGGTACCCGACAACGTTTTTACTAGTAATTAAACTTGCCGCATATTCCCTCCTATGTCCTATTATTTGTCATTTTGGACAAAATTCAAATCAAACTTATAAAATTTTAACTACAAATAACTACTTGTTATTTAATTTTAAACCCTAATATTTATATGCACTTATTTGTCTTACAAATAACTACCTACATTCTCGAATATTTATCGCTTTTATTTTTGAACTAAACCATGAAAAAAAAAGAACAGATGAAATACTTATAAAAGTATAAAAATATTAAACGAGTTATTTATATTTTATAAATTTGAGATCGTGTTATTAATTTAAACGGACACCGGATCAAGCACGTGGTGAGAGGTGTGTCACACACCCAAACCCAACACAAAGGCGGCGCGGCGTCTGTACACGACCGATACAAGTACAACGACGAATCCCCCGCCCCCGCTACTGTTGGGGTCTGTTCATCGGAGAGGGCTGAGACGGGGAAGAAGCCCCGTACCCTATCGCGCTCGCCCCGGGGAGGAGGGGGAGGGACGGGCGGACTGGAGGGAGGCATCTGGAATTCTTAGCCTCCTCCGCCGCGGCCTCTACTAAGCAGCACGCGAGGACGCCGGTACTCCGCCGTCTCTGTTGAATTGCTGTTACCCCGCCGTGGCGTCCCTCCCCCATCCGCCGGCCGACACGGATTGGATTGGATTGGGTTACTGGTGGTGAGTAATCCATCCCACCCATCCGTCGGCCCTCGCTTGGTTGGCGCATATCATCTGACAAATTCGACTGGATTCCTACTCTGCCCCCTCGCTATTCAGATCCCCAAAGCCTGGGTGCTGGGGCTACAAGGCCGCTACTTTGCCCCTTGCTACGCGCTCGCCCGCGAGAGCCTTGTGCCTCTCGTCTCCGGCAGACGCCATGGACGAAGAGGACGACGACCAGCGCCTGCTGCACAGCCTCGGCGTCACGTCCGCCAACATCGAGGACATCGAGAAGAAAATCCTCTCGCAGGCAAAGTCCTCTCGCAGCTTTGAGTAATCCCCGCACCACCAAGTTGCTCAAGTTGCCCTCCTGTATGTGGTGTGCAGGTCCAAACTGAACCGAAGCGCGATGACGAGCCAGGAGCAGCCGTCGATGACCCCAGCGGGAGTAGTGTTGCGCCTGAGTTTGATGCGCAGGCCAATCTGCACCAGAAGCTGCGTTCCGTGCAACTCGAGATCGATGCCGTAGCTTCCACCATTAAAAGAGCTAAGAACGCCAGCGTTGATGGACAAGATAAAAAGAAGCAGAAACAAGCCAATCACACTTCTCAGGATGAACCTCATGGAGGAGCGCTCCAGCAGGCTCTTGCCACTGAGCGCCTTAAAAGCCTCAAGAAAGCTAAAGCTCAGATTCAGAAAGAGATATTGCAGTCGGACCCCTACCCATCTGGCTCGGACAACAGGAAAGATAAAATGCTAGCCATGCTGGTTGAAGAGGAGCCAAGGCGTAAGAAGAAGTCGCTAATGCCGGCTCGAGGGCCTAAGAAAACGTCAGCTCCTAGACTGAAAACCATGAGTTATGATGACGACGATGACTTCGATGCAGTGCTTGATGGGGCTTCTGCAGGATTTATGGAAACAGTGAGCTATCCTTGGGGTTTCTTACTTCTTTTTTTGGTCTTATTTGCCATGTTTCACTGCCTTTTAATTCTGATGTTATGTTATGTTTGCTGTAGGAAAGGGAAGAACTAATCAGGAAGGGCTTGCTGACACCATTTCACAAATTGAAGGGCTTTGAGAAGCGTGTTGAATTACCTGGACCTTCTCATAGGCAAAATGATCCCTCCGAACAAGCTGAAGAAGCAATTGAAGCTTCCAGGATTGCTAGAGTCGCTCAGTCAATGCAGCAAATTGCACAAAGTCGCCCTACAACAAAATTGCTTGATCCAGAATCTTTACCTAGGCTGGACGCACCTACTGCTCCATTTCAAAGGCTTGGAAGACCCCTAAAACGCCCTGTACCTCCTAGTTCAGAAGGACGGGAAAGGAAGAGACAAAGGAATAAGACCAAGAGGCCTTTGCCTGACAAGAAATGGAGAAAAGCCAATTCAAGGAAGGAATCACTATTGGAAACTGATGGTATGCCAAATTTGGTTTACAGTTTCTTAGACTGTAGGTTCTGCTATTATTCTATTTCTGTAATCTGTATGCATATACCAAATGATGTAATCTTTCTTGTTGTTTTCTTATTATATAAGTCCCCTGGGCAACTCATTGCTCCATGCCCTGGCAACCTCTTCCTATTATTTATTGGTAACCCAAAACCACCACCAGGAAGGGAAAAAAACTTTTGAAAATAAATCATCAATGATTATCTCGCCATACCTTTCTTGTTGTTCCCTATGACTCAACAGAATAGAACACATCTCCTAATGAAATATTTGTGTATTCACAGGTGAGGATGTTGGGGACTTTGCGACATCAGTTTCTGAGGATGATGATCAAGCAGCAGAAGGTGGATTATCTCCTGTTATTCTTGAAGGTGGTTTGAGAATTCCTGGCACAATTTATGAACAGCTATTTGATTACCAAAAAGTGGGAGTGCAGTGGCTGTGGGAGTTACACTGTCAAAGAGCCGGTGGAATTATTGGAGACGAAATGGGCCTGGGAAAAACTGTGCAAGTTCTATCATTTCTTGGTTCTTTGCATAACAGCGGCATGTACAAGCCCAGCATCGTTGTTTGTCCTGTAACACTTCTTCAACAGTGGCAAAGGGAGGCCAGTAGGTGGTATCCAAAATTCAAGGTGGAAATCTTACATGATTCTGCAAATGGTTCGAGTAAAAAGAGCAAGGCATATAGTGATTCTGACAGCGAAGGTTCTTGGGATAGTGATCAGGAAGAGGTTAGACGTGCAAAGCCTGCAAAGAAGTGGGATGACTTGATTTCACGGGTAGTAAATTCGGGATCAGGTTTGCTTTTAACCACATATGAGCAGCTAAGAATCTTAGGGGAGAAGTTGCTTGATATAGAATGGGGATATGCTGTGTTGGATGAGGGTCATCGTATAAGGAACCCTAACGCTGAGATAACGCTGGTGTGCAAGCAACTGCAAACTGTGCACAGGATAATCATGACAGGTGCACCTATTCAAAATAAACTTTCTGAGCTCTGGTCTCTTTTCGATTTCGTGTTCCCAGGGAAACTAGGTGTGCTGCCTGTATTTGAGACTGAATTTTCTGTGCCAATTACTGTTGGTGGTTATGCTAATGCGACACCATTGCAAGTGTCAACAGCATACAGATGCGCTATTGTTCTTCGTGATCTTATCATGCCATATCTTCTTAGACGGATGAAAGTTGATGTCAATGCACAGCTCCCCAAGAAAACAGAGCATGTTCTTTTTTGTAGTCTAACTGCAGGGCAGCGTTCTACTTATCGTGCTTTTCTTGCTAGTTCAGAGGTGGAACAAATATTTGATGGCAATAGAAATTCACTGTATGGTATAGATGTCCTAAGGAAAATATGCAATCATCCTGATCTACTCGAGAGAGAACATGCTGCTCAGAATCCTGACTATGGGAATCCTGAAAGAAGTGGAAAGATGAAAGTAGTTGAGCAAGTTCTCAAAGTCTGGAAGGACCAAGGTCACCGAGTTCTTCTGTTCACTCAAACTCAACAAATGCTTGACATTTTAGAGAACTTCCTGACGGCCTGTGACTACCAATACCGAAGAATGGATGGACTAACACCTGCAAAACAAAGGATGGCACTAATTGACGAGTTCAATAACACAGATGAAATCTTTGTTTTCATTCTGACCACAAAAGTTGGTGGTTTGGGTACAAACTTGACTGGCGCAAACAGGATTATTATTTATGACCCCGACTGGAACCCTTCAACAGACATGCAGGTGCAGTTTATTCTGAGTATCTTGTGTCTAGCTTATTTGTACTTCTTATAGGTGTGTACTACATATTAGCTTTTAACTTATTTGTGTACATCAATTAGTGTGACAATCAGTACAATTGTTGTACTGGACCTTAAAAAGGCTGACATAAAATCTGGATGCCAGTTGAGTGATGACTTTAGAGAGGAACAATTTTGAATCATTATCTGCTTATAGTCTTACAAGCATAATATCTCATTTATTATGTCCTAACTCCTAAGCTATGTGCACGCTTTCATTATTCCTTCATAAAGTGCTCTGCAAGCTTGCATCAATATCTGACCAGCACTTATCTGATTAATTTTTTTGTGATGCAGGCCAGAGAACGTGCATGGCGAATTGGGCAAACTAGAGATGTAATGGTTTACAGACTGATCACACGTGGGACAATAGAGGAGAAAGTCTATCATCGACAGATATACAAGCATTTCCTTACCAACAAAGTACTGAAAAACCCTCAGCAGAGGAGATTCTTTAAAGCCAGAGACATGAAGGATTTATTCACACTACAAGATGATGAAGGGAATGGTTCAACTGAAACGTCAAATATTTTCGGCCAATTGTCCAAAGATGTGAACGTTGGAGTTCCAAATGATGGTCAACAGCATCAGGTACATATTGCTTCGGCTTTGTCAAGCACCAGTGAAGCTGAACCATCTAATGGTGGGAACAGTAAAGTGGATGATAACTCTGACCAAGCAGACGAAGAATCGAGCATTTTGAAGAGTCTTTTTGGTGCTCAAGGCATTCATGTAAGCATCCTTTTCTCACCCCTAACATTTTTTTTATGCGGTGATTCAGTTTTCTGAATTAACATCCTGTTTTCTGATCTCACTCAGAGTGCGATCAATCATGATGCCATAATGGATGCTAACGATGACCAGAAAGTGCGCTTAGAAGCAGAAGCTTCACAAGTGGCACAAAGGGCAGCTGAAGCTTTACGTCAATCGCGAATGCTCAGAAGCCATGACAGTTTTGCTGTTCCCACATGGACCGGAAGATCTGGTGCTGCTGGGGCACCCTCCTCTGTTCGCAGGAAGTTTGGGTCCACAGTTAACAGCCAGTTGATCCCTTCCTCACAGCCATCAGAAACGTCCAGCAGCAGGAATCGAAGTCTTCCAGTGGGTGCTCTGAGTGGCAAGGCACTGTCATCTGCTGAACTTCTGGCTAAGATTCGTGGAACCCGAGAGGCATCTGCTTCAGATGCATTGGAGCATCAACTCAACGTAGGATCATCTTCCAATCTTGTATCAAGTCCATCTGGGAATGGTGGCCGTGCATCTAACCCTCCTAACAGAAGCATGATCGTGCAACCTGAAGTCCTGATCCGCCAGTTGTGCACCTTCATTCAACATAACGGTGGGTCTGCCACCTCCACGAGCATAACGGAACACTTCAAGAGTCGCATTCAGTCCAAGGATATGCTTCTCTTCAAGAACCTGCTGAAGGAGATAGCAACTTTGCAAAGAGGCGCGGAAGGTTCTGTGTGGGTGCTGAAACCTGATTACACGTGATTTTTAACTGTAGTTCACAGGAACAAAATTTTGGTATAGGAGTCGTTTTCGATAGGGTTTTATTTTTAATTTTGCTAGGGAGATCTTTTTTTCGTGGCTTACTGAGTGATTCTTTTTCTAAGGAGACTTAACACGAAGAAATCTTAGGCGATGTGTTGGTGTTGTGAATACAAGAATAGGAATCCCAACATGCTATGATCTTGGAGAAAGGATAGCAGATTCTTTGCAGGCCACAAAGGTTGGTGCTCAAGTTTTTTAGTAGCTTCTTACTTCTGGATTAGTTGGCCAGTATTCGTTTCCATCTGGAATCTTGTGCTTGTTTAGCAGAAGCTGGTATATAAGATCGGTCATTCTTGGCATGTCTGGATCATGGGCTAACTAGACTAACAACTAGTTGCTAAACTTGATCCATGGAGGATCTAAATAGGAGAAAATAATAAGAGAATAGTTTCTCTACAATTGTTTCCCATGACTCTCTTTAGGGTAGCGCCGCTGTGGGAAGAAAATTAGGAACAGATCTACATCTTCCTCGTGCATTCATTGCTGACAAGAGGGTTATGTTGGCCGTCCGAATTTGAATATATGATGATATCATTATTTAACACATTATCAACACGCTCTATCGCTTCTCATTAACTATAGTATGTTATCCTTCGAATTTCTCTTGCCATTCGACCGGTGTTACTTTAAACCTATAGATTGATTATGTTGAATTAATTAGAAGTAGATGCTATTTGAATCTAGGTAGTTTATGAGAAAATGAGAAAAAATTGTGCCAGCAGCAACTACATGTGCCTATCCACGCCCGTCGACCGTGCTATCACGCTGCCACCAGCCGTGCCTACGCGCGCTACCATGCCACCACTAGGACATGTAAACACTGTCGGTCAACGATCCCACAATCTTTGGGTCATCAAGGCAATGACAATCACCAAGACTAATAGGTGTGTAACCATCCCAACTCAATTAGTGTCACAAGATAGAAGAACTCGATAATATTGTCGAGGATTTTTCGGTAGTGAATTTATACGGGTGAATCACGAAATCGAGAATCGAAGGCAAACGCAATGAAACATGAGAATTTAGACAAGTTTAGATTCTCGACGCGAGACAATACCCTACGTCTTGTATATTTGTGGCTATTGCTTTATGATCTAATGTTCTTTCATGTCCTCTTGAGGCGTCTCGTCCCTCACTTTATAGTCCAAGGAAAGGGACGATAACAGGAAATTTATTTGGTATTGTACCACATAACGACATCTGTATAAATTTGTTCTCTCTATAATCTAGGAGATCTATATCTATCTTTACATGTGGGTTATAAATCGGGACGTACATGTATCATAAAGAGATAACTCTTATTAGGAAACAATATCTTCCCTTATTTGTTCACGTACGCTGATCTAGTTCTGACATCTAGGCCAAGTCTCCCGGAATCCGAGTACAAGTTACTCAACCGAATCTGAGTTGACCAATCCGAGTCTGAGTTCCCCGACTAGGACCGAGTTACTTGGTCCCACTAGGAGTGTCCCAATCTCACTCAAGTCATGAACTATGTGTTGCAAGTGAGTGGAGGGTGTTTCTCAAGGCTCAAGAAATATATGCAAGTGTTAGTGGTCGAAGGATGCCAGCTAAGGTTGGCCATGCCATCTACTTATAACCTCATAAAGGAATCTGTCATTATGATTTGGAAAATAGAGATTAGGGACCCAAATTTGTCTGATGCTTCATTGGTCTCTACACCAGATGTGTCGGCGCCCTTTCAATCGAACTAGTATTAAACTTGTCAGATATCTGGTGCACTCATCGGATACTTCACCGGACACATCTAATGAGTGTTGGACTGATCCGCACAAAAGAACATGGTCTTGAAGTGCCCTATCCAGTGTGATACCTCGTGCCACACTAAACACGGCTAGCGCCTTATAAGGCTAAAGTTAAGTGTTCAACATGTTCTCTGAGTTCCCTATCCGATAGGCCATCTAGTGCCTCATCGAATACCTCTGGTACATCCTATCTGGTGCACAACAGACACCATGGTGCTCGGCCGAAAGATGTGAACTAAAATTGGGCCATTTTCATATCCAGTGTCTCACTGGTGTACTTTGAAAATTTGCATCGATGGTACTTTCTCATCTAACTCTTTTTTTTGCCAAACATGTTAGAGCCAAGTTAGTGTTTTCAAAGTGTTCTCAATAAACCTTTTTTACTTGCTCTCACGTGTGCCGCTTATATGTGATGCATATAAATTTAGCATCTAGTGGCACTAGATGACCAAGTTGTTCAATTAAACTCACATCTTAATTGTATGACTATCTATATTAAATCTGATCGTGCACTACATTGTGTCTTAACCGACAAAACAGAATGCGAAATAACTAATGGAAGTATTTTGTTGGGTTTATAAGGATGTGATTAATGGTCCTAGTTAACTGCTAGCTAGAAAGATCCAACGTCACTCTTGGAGCTACCAGAAAAGGCTAGCATTACTGTATATTGTCTAGAAGGTAGTTTTTAATGTTTCAAGTGCATAGACAACACCAAGATATACTATATGTTAGAATACTCATTTAGGGTTTGGGGTTTTTACTGTGTAATTACTCCCTCATCCACATGTAATGGGCCAGGCCCAGTTAACTCAAGTTTATTAATACAACATCCAACCTAATATAGGATTAGGGTTTCCCACATGGTATAAAAGCTAGATTTTTCTCTTCTGCCTCCCTCCCTCCTCACCTCTAGTCGTCGTTGCCCCTCTGCTGGCCCTCCTTTCCCTCCTGCCACCGGCCCCGGTAGCCGCCGCCATACCTCCCCGTCGGTACACCGCTGCTCCTCGTCATGCCAGCCCTTCCCCTTCTCCCACAGGCCCGAACGCCGACGCGGCCCTGGCCGTGGGCGTTGCCACCCTAACTGTCGCCCCGACCAGCCCAGGCGTGGCTACTGCCGGCGACGGCCTGGCCACCTCCCGGGCAGCGGAAGCCGCAGCCCTAGCAACTTCACTCGCTGCTACTGACCTGGCCCCCTCAAACGTCGTCCCTAGCCTCTCCTGATAGAGGATGAGGCACGATCTTCCGTGAGGTATGATAACTTGATTGGGCGGAGATTTCGACTGATGATCCAAGGCTCCGAGCGAACGAATCCTCGCAATCACTACACCACGACCCCGTTGGTTATCACCCGTTACACATAAGTGACTTCGCCACGAAGGCTTATCCCTGCAAACGCAATCAAGAACACAAGCAAGAACAGATAGAACACAACCAAAACTGTGTTGATTACGAGTTGAGGTCTCACAAACCGATGAACGACGAAATGTTCGATGACAGATATGATCTAATCAAAACTCAAATCCTAATGTGGTGGTGTCTGCTATTAAAATAGAGGTTAGAGACGTGCGTGACACTTAGTCGCACCTCTAATGGGCTCAAGGTTATAAAAGTATAATTGTATTAAGAGTTTATTTGGGTTTTAACAAAATAATTGGTCAAAGTTATATTTTGAAGACATATCGCTGTACTAAAGGATAACTAATACGACACTGGAGCAGTTCGCAACAGGCAGGGTGGGAGGTGGCTCTGTCCAAAGTGGATCTAAACTCAAGCAGCAAGAACGTGTGCCAAATAGATAGTAGCAAGCGATAAGATTAACGATTTGGCCCTCTTTTTCTGTGCGAGACGAGCGACGGAGTGCTCACTAGCTCTTTGTTTTTTTCTGCTTTCTCTTTCTGCCACATAATTAAGACTATTGCTGACATGTACAAAACGAATAGCTAGCTAACTCAGTATTGTTGGGCATTGCTTGGAGCTAGTAATTCAGTACTGAAATTCATGCTTTGGTGGCCACAGGGCACAGGCTACAGCTAACCTAGTTCTGCGCTTACCTTTTTTTTGTAGGATAATATTGTGCAGTAGTTGAAATAAATCAACGCGGTCAATGTTTCAGGTAGAAATAATATTTTGTGGTAGTTGAAAGCTATCTGATATCCAGGCAAAATCTATTTTCTAGCCTTTGTATCGTAAAACACGGAATATCACCATCAGTACCATTTCATCTTGGTTTAAACTATACATACAGTCGCAGCTGACACAACCCAAGGCATGCCTATTATATACACACCCTTGGCTTTGCTTGGCTGCTGTTATTCTGTAAGCACGCTAGCTAGCTTCTCCAGCTCTCCGGGCTCTAACACGTAGATGTAAACCATCTGCTACACATACGTACATAGCGTGGTGGACAGAAATGGATGGATCAGGGTCTTCAGGCGTGCGCCAGCTCCTTGGAGACGCCGTCCTGGTACGGCGCCTCGCAGAACTCGCCGCCAAGGTCATCGCACGCCTCGCCCGGGAACACCCTGCAGTCCAGTGGATTCACCATGGCCACAGTTAGTTTGCTGCCTCGACGAATCACCAAGAACAGATGGTGCTAAAAGCTGGGTTATCCTATGCTAGTTGCTAGCTGCTGCTTACGTCTTTGGCTCGTCGTAGGACAGGTAGTCCCTGTCCACCCCGACCACACTCCTGCTCGCCGCCGCCGCCGCCGAGGCGGGCTTGGCCTCCGGGAACATGGGCCCGTTGCACGCGTCGCCACCAAGCAGGTCGCAGGCCTCCATCGGGAACACCCTGCAGCGTCACCAACATGCGTGTCAGTGTCACCGACCCAAATTCTAACCATACCATCCAGAACTTAGCTCTACACCGACTGGTTGTTTGTTGATCAAGGCCAGGGAACACGTACGAGACGCTTGAGCTGTAGTCGATCTGCGCGGCCTCGGTCGCGACGACGGCAGCTACACGGACGCTCCTCCTTGTGGCGGGGACACGGGCCACCACCCTGCTCCTCGCCGCCGGCCTGCCCTTGGCGGGCAGCACGGCCGAGAACCCGGCGGCAGTAGCGGCAGCCTGCATTTTTCTGATCTCAACTTCCTGTGTGTGATCAAAGTGTGGTGGCAGATTGGTCCAGTACGATCTGGAACGCTTATCTATTTTGTGTGGTGACCCCCTCCGTTATATACTGCAGGGCCAGGAGGGGTTCCCTGCTCTGGATAAGATTCTGGTATGTGGTACCCCTCTACCGGTGTTCTTGGACCAAGGAGAAGGGGGACCCGCTCACCCCTGTTGCCTGATATTTTGAACCCCTTGGAAAAGATATTTCCACCTTTGATCCTGATAGTTATCTTGCCTCAATTATTGTAAACAAAAGGGAGTGCTATTGCTAGCAAAAAGGATACTGCATTGCAAGAATACAACAGCCTCCAAGATATTTTCCCCTCAGTCTTCTGTTCACTCTGCCGACTTGTCTTGGAGAATTACTGGTGTGTACAGTGATTTTTTCCCCTGGAATAATTGCTGTATAGTGACGTGTACTTGCAAACAAACACGGCTCAAGTGACAGGTGACAGATGAAAAATTCCAGAATGACAAAAAAAAGGAACCTGAAACGTCAGCAGCAACAGGAAGTGCAATAAACTGAAGCATTACCATGACGAAAAGCATTAGATTGTTCAGACTCAGACACAAACTACAGAGTTTTCACACCAACTTAAAATCGAAACACAAGATTATTTCTAACTGCGAAGTGATGCCCGAGGCACCGCTGGCAATCCTAGCTCATCCTCCTGCACATCAGATAAGAAGCAAATAACCCTTATTACCACCTCAGCCAAGCAAACTTCTAGCCGAATAAAGTGGTAAAGCGTGTTTTTTTTAGGCAAACAAGCAAATTCTTGATGGCAAATGCAATGAAACATCAAAATAAATCTTGGTAAATTACATGGTGTGCTTTACTCAAACCAATACTACATCAGGTCAGAGATATTTTGAATTTAATGTTGGTTCGTTCCCAATGGGTAAAAAAAATCAGAACCACACTAAGTTAAGAATGTTGTGCAAATAAATCACCTGCAGCCCGCCTGCTGGGACCATTGCAGGGCGACTTGGTGCAGCAGGTAAGTTGAGGTCAGCATCAAAGTCAGAATCTGGTTGAAGATATGAGGGGACTGCAGCTGAGTCAAATTCCATATCAGACTCCAAAGCATCTAGCTCTGCAACGTCAAATGAAACAAATAATAAGAACAGTAAAGCGAGAATCATCTCCAAAAATTAGACGATAAATCACTAGCTAGATGGCAAGGAAGAAAATTTAGGCCATTTATAGAGTATAAATATATGTGAACAATTGGAGTTTTAGACCATTAGCAAATAACCATATTACCAAGTGATGTGCCAAAAACTATGGAAGACTTAAATCCAGAAATAGATGTCATATTGCAAAGATGAAATTGTGACTTCCATACCGCCCATCAGTTCTTCCTCGTCAACGTCATCAGGGATGTTGTAGCTTCTACCAAGAGTTTCTTGTATCTCATTGCTCACGTCCATCAGATCTGTCATTTCATCTTGCATATTCTATGAATAGCAGGAATGTGTAAGTACAACTCAAGATACTGAAAAAAAGGATGTAAGTCACAATAATCTGGGTGTACTTTTTTCTCTCTAACACATAGGAGAGTTGTGTATCATTATATTAAGAATGAAAAACGGGGCAAGAACCCTTATAAAACACACCCATCCGTGTGATTTTACAAGCTTCAACAATTGTACGTTTATTATATAGATACTAAATCGCCTAAAAAGCTTCAAAGAAAAGGTTGACTTTAAATTAAGGGTGATAGGCAATCTAATAATTTTTGTTCTGCCTTTGAGCAAAAGAAGAGTACAATAAAAATCTCAAAATGTGTGTCATTATATTAAGAATGAAAAACGGGGCAGGAACCCTTGCAAACAGACCATCTGGGTGATGTTACAGTCTGTACGTTTTTTATATAGATACTAAATCACCTAAAAAGCGTCAAAGAAACAGTTGACTGTAAACTTAAGGTTGATAGGCAACCTAATAAATTTTGTTCTGCCTTTGATCAAAAGAAGAGTATAAAAAAATCTCAAATGTGTATCATTATATTAAGAATGAAAAACAGGGCAAGAACCCTTGCAAACAGACCATCTGGGTGATGTTACAGGCTTCAACGACTGTACGTTTTTTTATATAGATACTAAATCACCTAAAAAGCTTCAAAGAAACAGTTGACTGTAAACTTAAGAGTGATAGGCAATCTAATAAATTCTGTTCTCTCAAAAAAAGAGAACAAAAGAATCTCAAAATTATTTTGTTTACATGGACACTGTCAGTCATCTGATCCTAAAATAACCAATTCATATCATTAACTCCAAGTATAGAAGGATCCTCGAGTTTGTTATAAATTATTATGTTACTAGCCAGTTGCCCGTACTTTTGCTACGGATCCTAAATATAACATATAAATAGGTATTGAGATATTTATTCAAATATAATTATTGTTTATTTTTAAACACTAAGGTATGTGTAGTCTGTTGGTTAGCCCTAAATTTCTAGAGTAGGGGGTGTGTGTTCAAATGCTCGTTTTGCACTATTTTTTTATATAATTATTGTTTACTTCTAAACACTAAGGTACGTGCGGTCTGGTGGTGGTTGTGCAGACGCTGGGGTCCATAGGGCAGTAGCTGAGAGCATGCTGAGCATGGGGCCAACAAGGCACGACGCCGAGGCAGGGGGCGTGTGGGGTGGGCCCAGTGTGTCAGCGCGGGGTGAAGTTGTGGTAGCACCAGGTACCCACATTCCGTTCTTAATAGTAGTAGAGACTCGATGTGCCCTGCATTATATGCTCAAACGAAGCTAAACAATAACCGCGTCCCCTTACCCCATCTAACCTTTTTCAGAAACTTCTGGCGATGAATCAGAAATGAACACAACAAAATCTTAAAGCGCTGGGAGCAATAGAAAGGACACCAACAGTATTGGTCCAGCATTTCCAAGAACTTTTGACAATCAATCTGAATTCAGAAACGGATATAATAACAAAATCTAAAAGTAGACGGGTATAGTTGCATAGGACAAACTCAAAAGCCTTTATATTTCAGGGCACATGTTACATGTAGTATATATGTTTATTCAGTTATTTGACGCTACGCCTGCAGGATGTGCCCCTATAAAGCTAGACAACATCCTTCCCCTTAATCAATCTAGCATTTTAGAAAACTTTAAACAATGAATCAGAAATGGATATGACAAAATCTGAAAGTGCTGAGAACAAAGAAGGAAAGCAACAGTGCTCATCTAGCAATATTGTGAAATTTTTCACAATGAATCAGAAATGGATAAATCAAAATCTGAAAGTAGTGGGAGCACAAGAATGGTAGCAACACATACATCAATTTCATCAATTTTGACAGTTTTCATCATTCCCTTGAGCTCCTTGTTTGCTGCCTTCATTGCATTCATCTATGAAAGAGGAAATAAAAAAACACTCCATATAGACATGGGCATTGTGAATATGAATGAACTTGCTCGATGAGAGATTTAAGGGCATTACAGTCTGCTGAGCATCCTTGAGGCCATCGGCAGCAAAGCCAACTTGGTCGAGATTGTAGGTTTGGTTGTACAACATGTTGCGTTGCTCCTCGTACCTGAGAGGCAAATGAGCAACCTCGAACTGGTATAGTATTCATGGAATAATGGCTGCCTGCTGCCACTATTTCCGGTGACATGACAACTAGCATGATAATAAGAATTGGGAACAGGCAAATAACAAAAGTGAAAGTTGAAATTGAAGAGGGCCGTGTTAGACAGTATATTCTCAGGATAGCATCTTAGTTATTTTGCCTCTGTAATCCTGGCTGTAATCTTGGCTGCCCTCCCGATCTACTTCTATAAACGGGTAGAGGCTGGCCTACATATACTGTAACCCTGCTCAAGGAAATACATCAACGTGATTACCCACTCTTTCATGGTATCAGAGGATCCTCTCTCACCTTCCGCTCATACCCGTCGCTCCGCCATGAACACCGCTGCTGCTGCAGCCATGGCCGACGCCAACGCCGCCGAACTCCGTGCTGCCGAGGCCCGCCGCCTCGAGCAGGAGCAGGCTGATGCCGCGCGACGCCGCGATGCCAAAGCAGCAGTCGCCCTCCAAGCGAAGCGCGACGCCCCGTGGCCGCCGAACGCCGTAGGCTGCAGGACGACGTCGCTCGTCACGAGCGCGCCCTGGCCGACATCTCCAGGAGGCTGCTGCCGACGACAACGATGCTGCTGCCGGAGGAGGTACTGGCGCCGATGCCGACGCAACCAGCGTCGCTGCTCTGCATGCCCAAGCGCTCGCCATCCTCAACGTGTGCGCCCTGGTGCCGACCACGCTCGATCTCGCCACACCATCCTTCTCCAAGTGGCGTCGGCTCCTCCTAGCTCTTGGCAATTACGCTCTCGCCGACCATGTTTTGTGCGATGCCACATTTCCTACCATTCCCCACTGGGTTCGCATGGATCTCCACATCCTTTCGTGGATTTACGGCTCCATCACCCCCAAGCTCTTCGAGATCGTCACCACCGTCGAACCGTCCGCTCGCGGCGCTTGGCTCTCTCTCGAGGAGCAGTTCGTCGGCAACCGCGAGACTCGGGTCCTTCACGTCGACACCAAGTTCCGCACCTTGACACAAGGTACGATCTCCGTCACGGACTATTGCCGTCGAATGAAGACGCTCGCGGACACCCTTGTCGAGCCGATTTCAGACCGCCTCCTCATCATCAACGTTCTCCGTGACCTCAGCGGCCGCTTCGCCCACCTCCGCTCCTACATCAAGCGCCAGCGCCCGCTGTCGTCCTTCACCGAGGTTCGCTCCGAGCTCCAACTTGAGGAGCTTTCAATCGGTGCTCCATCCGCCTTCGCGCCTCCCTGCAACTCCATGGCATCGGCTCCCACGTCTCTCACCGTCGGCCCTCCACACCCTGCGCCACACTCGGGTGGGGGTCGTCGCCGCCGCAAGAGCGAGGGTCGCGATGCCAGCAGCAGCGTACGCCCAAACTCCGGCGCTCCTCCGACCACCAACATCGGCTGGCCCAACTTCTTCAACCCATGGACGGGCACGATCCAGATGTGGCCCGGACCGCGCCCGCCGATCGCCGCCACTCCTCGGCCCCATGCCCTCCTCGGTGGCCCCGACGGCAGTGTCGCCCCGTCGTCGTTCTCGTCATGCGCTCAGGCAGTCTAGCCACTCGCCTGGCCTTCCGCCCCAGGGTCGAATGGGTTGGCCAAAGGCAATGGCCTGCCTCCCCAAACTCCCTCTTGGGCTAGCGCTCCTTGGGCCGGTGCTCCCTGGGCCAGCACGCCCAGTACCCTATCCTGGGTTGGCACGCTTCCTGGTGGGCCGAACAGCGCCCCCAATATGTCATCCCAGGCTGGCACAAATGTTGGGCAGCTCCAGGGAGTCTCGACGGGCTGGGACTATCAGGACCTGGCAAGGTCTTTCAACACCATGACCCTCACTCCCCCTTCTACGGGTGAGTGGTACATGGACTCCGGCGCTACCGCACACATGGCCTCCAACTCCGGTATACTTTCCTTCTCCTGTCCCTCTTCCAGTTCCACGCCTTCCATTATAATCGTGGGGGACGGCTCTGCCCTTCCCGTTGTGTTCATCGGCTCCACAAATATTGGCTCCCTCCACCTCAACAATATTCTTGTTTCCCCTAACATCATCAAAAATCTTGTTTCCGTTCGCCAATTCACAACTGACAACAATTGCTCTGTCGAGTTTGACCCTTTTGGCTTTTCTGTGAAGGACCTCAGGACACGACACGTGATCAGCATGTGCAATAGCTCCGGCCCGCTCTACCTGCTGCTTCCTCCGGACTCCACATCCCCACCTAGCCTCCTCGCCAGCGCATCATCTTAGTTGTGGCACCGTCGCCTTGGACACCTCGGCCATGAAGCTCTCTCTCGGCTTGCTAGCTCTTCTGCTATTACCTGTAATAATGACTCACATGTCGACCTCTGTAATGCCTGTCAACTCGGTCGCCATGTCCGTCTCCCTTTTTCCCTTTCGCAATCTCGAGCTTTAAAAAAATTTGACCTTGTTCACTGTGATTTATGGACCTCCCTGGTGTCCAGTATTTCAAGGTTCAAATATTACCTTGCTATTCTTGATGACTGCTCTCACCTCTTGTGGACTTTTCCTCTCCGTCTTAAATCCGATACATTCTCCACTATTGCACAATTTTTCGCTTTTGTTGCCACCCAATTCGGCACCACCATCAAAAGTGTACAATGCGACAACGGTCGTGAGTTTGACAATTCCACCGCTCGCACCTTCTTTCTCACGCATGGTGTTGCCCTCCGCATGTCGTGCCCCTACACCTCGCAGCAAAATGGCAAGGTTGAGCGTGTCCTGCGCACCATCAACATCATTCGCTCCCTTCTCTTTCAGTCACATCTCCCCCCTCCCTATTGGGTGGAAGCCCTCCACACTGCCACCCATCTTTTTAATCACCACCCCTCGAAGACTCTCAAGTTTTCCACTCCAACTATGCTCTCTACAGGTGCCCGTCGTCCTATTCCCACCTGCGTGTGTTCGGCTGCCGGTGTTACCCCAACACCTCTGCCTCCGCTGCATACAAACTTGCTCCTCGTTCCACTCTCTGTGTCTTTCTCGGCTACTCATCGGATCACAAAGGATACCGATGTCTCGACCTCTCCACGAACCGTGTCATCATCTCCCGCCATGTGATCTTTGATGAGTCTTCCTTTCCGTTTGCTGACACACCACAGGTGGTCAGCACTGACCTTGATTTCTTGGATAACTTTCACTATCAAGATTATGTGCAGGTCATTCAGCAACATCCTATGACCCATGGCGCTCCTAGCCATCCTGGCGGCTCATCCCAGTCAGTTGGGTCACCTACTGGAGCTATTGGGCTGCCTACTGGAGTTACTGGCTCCCCTGGCAGGCCGATATCGCCGGCTGGGCTACCCCAACTGACCGGGCACTCAGCGGACTGGTCACCTCAGCCGGACCTCCCGCCTGGTCCATCCTCGCCAGCCAGGCCACCTGGGTCGTCCTCGCCAACACATGTTGGCCCACCTGGCGGCTCTACCTCCCTGTCGTGGCGTAGTGGCCATTAGCCGGTGGCTGGCATGCGCATAACGCACCTCCTGGTCGGTGCCATCCCTACACCGCCTGTCGTCAACAATCACTCCATGCGCACTCGCGCCAAGAGTGGCTTCGTTCAACCTCGACTACTTCAAGCCACCACTGTCTCCCCGGTGCCCTCAACATATCGTCGCGCTCTCGATGATCCGCACTGGCGTGCAGCGATGAACGATGAGTTTCAGGCTCTCATCCAGAACAACACCTGGACACTTGTTCCCCGCCCGTCGCATGCTAACGTCGTCACCGGCAAATGGATCTTCAAGCACAAACTGTTGTCTAATGGTACTCTGGATCGATACAAGGCTCGTTGGGTTCTCCACGGCTTCACTCATCGTTCTGGCATTGACTACGATGAGACATTCTGTCACGTTGTCAAAACCGCCACCATCTGCACCGTCCTTAGCTTGGCTCTCTCCAGTGACTGGCCGATCCATCAGTTCGACGTCAAGAATGCGTTCTTACATGGCACCCTCTCTGAGACAGTCTACTGCACTCAGCCCTTTGGCTTTGTTGACCCGGCTCGGCCCGACCACATTTGTCGGCTCAACAAGTCACTTTACAGAATGAAGCAGGCTCCCCGGGCATGGTACAGTTGCTTCGCCGCTCACCTACAGTCCCTAGGTTTCATTGAAGCCAAGTCCGACACCTCTTTGTTCGTCCTTCGGCACGGGTCGGACACTGCTTTCCTGCTGTTGTATGTGGATGACATTGTCCTGACTGCCTCGACCGCTGCATTGCTTCGACAGATGATTACGGCTCTGCAAAACTCCTTCCACATGAAGGATCTTGGCCCCCTCCAGCACTTTCTTGGGGTCGCTGTTACTCGCACCACTGTCGGGATGCTTCTCTCTCAGCGGCAGTACACCCTCGAGATTCTCGAGCGCGCGGGCATGACTGAGTGCAAGTCGTGCAGTACCCCGGTGGACACTCAAGCCAAGCTATCCTCCGACGGCTCACCGGTTCTAGACTTGACATTGTAACGCAGCCTGGTCGGCGCCCTACATCACCTATGCGGTTCAGCAGGTCTGCCTCTGCATGCACGATCCCCGGGAGCCACATCTCACCGCCGTCAAGCAAATCCTTCACTATCTGCGCGGTACCGTCGACCTCGGGCTGTTCCTACCTCGTGCTTCCTCGCCACACACGCTGACCGTCTACACTGACGCCGACTGGGCTGGATGCCCGGATACTCGTCGCTCCACGTCAGGCTACATTGTGTTCCTCGGCAACAACCTCATCTCCTGGTCTAGCAAGCGTCAGCCGACAGTCTCTCGCTCTAGCACAGAGGCCGAGTACCGCGTCGTTGCAAACAGCGTTTCCGAGGCGACCTGGCTTCGTCAGCTTCTACTCGAGCTTCACCAGCCTCTCCAACGTGCCACTGTCGTTTACTATGACAATATGAGTGTCGTCTACCTTTCGACTAATTCGGTGCAACACCAGCGCACCAAACACATCGAGATTGACCTTCACTTTGTTCGTGAACGTGTCGCCGCTGGTGTTGTGTGCGTCCTCCACGTGCCGACCACCTCGCAGTTCGCCGACATCTTCACCAAAGGCCTGACGTCGAGTGTCTTCTTGGAGTTTCGGTCCAGCATGAACGTCTGTTCCACCGATGTTCCTACTGCGGGGGGTGTTAGACAGTATATTCTCAGGATAGCATCTTAGTTATTGCCTCTGTAATCCTGGCTGTAATCTTGGCTGTAATATTGGCTGCCCTTGAGCCCTTCCGATCTACTTCTATAAACGGATAGAGGCTGGCCTACATATAATCTAACCCTGCTCAAGGAAATACATCAACGTGATTACCCACTCTTTCAGGCCGAAACAGGGAGACAGAGTAGGGTACGGACATGCGCTTGTGCTTGAGGAGTCGGATGGCGCGTGCCTTGATGGCTTCCTGGGACGGGCCGGGGCGGGTCTTGCGGATCTGCTCCTTGTACCTGGCTAGCTCCTCGTCCAGCTTCTTGATCTTCTCGTCCACCGTCTCACCCCGCTTGTTTATCTAACGGATCGAATGATGCATAGGGCATTGGAGAAACAGATCATCAGAAGAATAAGGTTAAATTAGGTTACCGCCCGTTGCCCATGAACCAATGCAGTTACTGGTTACTGCTACAATAGAGAAGGGGGCAACAGGAGCAGGGTTGCAACAGCAGCGGATTGGTAGAGTAAAGACTGACTCGCTCGGTGGCGTCCTGGATGGAGGGGGGCGGCCCCTTGTCCTTCTTGGCGCCGAAGATCTTCTTCATCGCAGCTCCCGCTCCGGTTGGCTGCCGCCTTGCCGGCGCCGCCGCCCGAGAGGAAGGGTTGAGGCGCGTGCGGAGCTGGGTGAAATTCGAAATCGAGATGTTGACAGGGGGCTACCAATCAAACGATTTCATCCGTGTGTGTTTTCATGCATCGGCCGAACTTCCCGTTGGTAGTGGGCCAGCCACTCGGGCCAGCATTTTTAAATTGGGCCAAACCGGAACGGAGCAAGGCAGGTCATCCAAATGTCTTCAGCGCAACTCCAAAAGGATATTAAAAATTTTATCCCTAAAACTGATTATTAAGAGTAGACTAAAAAGTTTTAAGAGTTTATTATGATGAGTACTCCAACAGTTTTTTAAATGTGACATGTCGTGCAATCTGTACGGTCGTCGGGAGATTGTGGATGAATGATACGTTGAAGAATGAATTAGAGAGAGATGAAATACACCAAAATATGAGGGAGAGGAGGTTGTGGATGCGAGACGCTAATTTTTGGGGGAAGAATGAGGGAGCTGTTGGAGTAAGAAAAAACACTATTCTTGACTAATATCTGTTTTGGGGTTAGTTTACACGTTCTTTTGGAGTTCCTCTTAAAGGCTATCTTAAGCACCTTATTCATTCCCACACATATATTCAAATTCTATTCTACGAACAGTACAGTCTACAGTGGATGAAATGCTGGAAACGGTCTAACAAGCGACACCTACTACTATTCTTTGAAATGAGTATATGGCCCTTTTGAGGCAAAAATAATTTTTATAGCATTATACATCAAAACTATGTTTTTAAGTATGTTATTTTAGTATTAAAAAGTTGTAAACTCCGCCTATGTTGAACTTGTTTCAACGTAGCAGGTCCCAAGCCCTAGTAAAGGAGAGGGTGTTAGGCTTGGCGAGCCAACCTCTACTTAGCCATTCTATGGAAATGAAACCCATGATAAATTCGTTGGGGTGTAACCCTCTTAGCGACGCGCTATATCGAAACTTGGGTATGGTATTAAATGGACAAGGGTCGGGTCGTATCCCCCTTGGGAACACGTCATGTCGGGGTCTGGGCACGATGTTAAGTGAGCAAGGACTCAGTCATCATTTCCTTAGTGGCGCGCTACATCGGAGTCCGGGTGTAGTGAAAAGTGTGCAAGGGTCTTCGCGTCTCTCTCGACAGGTGCGAAGGTTAAGGAAGCTAGTCGAACCAACTAGGTTTCGTGTAGGCGATTGGAGCGTAGGGTTCCTATCAAGTAAGTTAAGGGAGCTAGTGGACGTAGCAATTAGGAGGCATGTAAATATTCTATGCATTCAGGAGACTTAATAGACAGGTCAGAAGGTGAAGGAGATGGAGGATACTGGCTTCAAACTTATGTACATGGAGGGGCAATTGGGGGTAGGAATGGTGTCAGTATCTTGATTGACAAGAGCCTTAAGGATGGAGTCGTTGATGTTAGGAGGCAAGGTGATCGGATTATCCTAGTCTGCCTGGTAGTTGAAGATGCGACTTTGAATGTGATCAGTGCTTATGCCCCGCAGGTAGGTCTTAGTGAGAGCACCAAAAAACAATTTTAGGAAGATCTGGATAGCATTGTTAGTATTCTACCTATTAGTGAGAGACTTTTCATAGGAGGATACCTCAACGGTCATGTGGGTGCGACTAATGTAGGTTACAAGCGAGTGCACGGGGGGTTTACGTATGGTAGTAGGAACTAAGAGGGGAGGATGTTTTGAACTTTGTGTTAGCCTATGACCTGTTGATTGCGAATACCTTATTTATGAAGAGGGAATCACATATAATGACCTTTCACAATGGACAACACTCGATCCAGACGACTTTATCCTTGCAAGGAGGGATGATAGATGTGCTTGCTTAGATTGTAAGGTGATACCTGAGGAGTGTGTTGTTCCTCAACACAGGCTCGTGGTTGCCCTCATGAGAGATCTTGAGGGAACCGATATTTCTTTTGAGTTGTCCAAATCACTAACCTTGTTGTATTCATTCCTGCATATAGAGGCTAAAAGCACAGTAGTGGTTTGGGTATTTGTATGAATCATTTCTTGAGCATGAATATCATTAAAATTCTCATCATCACTATCTATGCATTGCATTCCATTCTCAACTACGTTCCAAATGCTATGATGAAGAGATAAAAAATGATTTTGTATTTTATGACTCCACCATGAATAATCTTCCCCATCAAAGTGAGGGGGTTTGTGAAAGGGAAATGTGCCCTTGGGCCATTTCTATAATGTTTTGGTGATTAAATGCCCAACACGATTGATTAAGTTCTTATGTGCTAAACAAAGAGAGAAATACAAATCATATTACAAGGTATGGTTCTAGACTTAGTACATTGTTTTTGAATACTAATGTGTTTGTATAAGTGCTAGAAACAATGACAAAAGAAGGAGAAAAGAAATGGGAAAGAGTTGGCTCTCCAGCTCGGCCTGGCACACTGGACTGTCCGGTGGCGCACCGGACAGTGTCCGGTGCCCCAGGCTGGCCCACGGTGAACCGGCCGCTCTCGGGAAACGACAAAGTCGTACGACTATAATTCACCGGACTGTCTCGTGAGTCATCCGCGACGAACTCGTCGGTCTCGGGAAATGAAAAAGGCGACGTGGCTAAAATTCACAGGACTGTTCGGTGGTGCACCGGACTGTCCGGTGAGCCAACTGCGCTAGCGGCCAACGGTCGTCCGCGCGATCAACGCGCGACACGTGACCAGCTCTAACGGTCGGCTGGGTGCACTGGACTGTCCGGAGTGCACTGGACTGGCCAGCTCTAACGGTCGACAAGATGGGGTAGTAGTAAGAAACAAGGCAAGATTAGTTGCACAAGGATATACTGAAATAGAGGGATTGGATTTTAGGGAGACATTTGCTCCCATGGCAAGATTAGAAGCAATCCGGATTCTTCTTGCTTATGCTTGTGCACATAATATCAAGCTCTACCAAATGGATGTAAAGAGTGCCTTTCTAAATGCTAAGATTAGTGAACTAGTGTATGTTGAACAACCTCCCGACTTTGAGGACCCCAAAAGACCTAACCATGTGTTCAAGCTTTCTAAAGCTCTCTATGGGCTTAAGCAAGCTCCACGCGCTTGGTATGAAAGGCTTAGGGATTTCTTGCTCTCTAAAGACTTTAAAATTGGGAAGGTTGACACTACCCTATTCACTAAAAGAATTGGTAAAGACTTATTTGTTTGTCAAATTTATGTTGATGATATTGTTTTTGGATCTACTAATGAATTATTTTTGTGAGGAATTTGGAAAAATGATGTCAAAAGAATTTGAAATGTAAATGATAGGAGAATTGAGCTTCTTTCTTGGTCTTCAAATCAAACAATTGAAAGATGGAATTTTTATAAGCCAATCAAAATATTTGAAGGACATGCTCAAGAAGTTTGGCTTAGAAAATGTGAAAGGGAAATAGGCTTACACCTTTTCCTAAATTGATTTTGGTGGTTGAATTGCCCAACACAAATAATTGGACTAACTAGTTTGTTCTAGATTATGAGTTCTACAGGTGCCAAAGGTTCACAACAAACCAATAAAAAGACCGAAAAAGGATTCACATATAGAGAGCAAAAGTCAGCCGAAGTGTGACCTGGTCTGGCGCACCGGACTGTCCGGTGTGCCACCGGACTGTGTCCGGTGCACCAGGGACTCCAACTCCGAACTGCTCACCTTCGGGAATTCTGGAGGCCATTCCACTATATAATTTACCGGACTGTCCGGTGTAGCACCGGACAGTGTCCGGTGGCGCACCGGACTGTCCGGTGTGCCAGCGGAGCAACGGCTACTTCGCGCCAACGATCTTCTGCAGAACGCATTGAATGCGCTACAGTGCGCGCCAGAGTCAGAGCAGAGACGGGTGGCGCACCGGACACTGAACAGTGCCTGTCCGGTGCACCACCGGACTGTCCGGTGCACCACCGAACTGTCCGGTGCCCCAGAAGATAGAAGCTCCAACGGTCAGAATCCAACGGCGGGATGACGTGGCAGGCGCACCGGACAGTGTCCGGTGGCGCACCGGACTGTCCGGTGCGCCATGCGACAAACAGCCTCCCAACGGCCACTTTTGGTGGTTGGGGCTATAAATACCCCAACCACCCCACATTCAATAGCATCCAAGTTTTCCAACTTCCCACACCTTACAAGAGCTATAGCATTCAATACAAGACACACCAAAGAGATCAAATCCTCTCCCAAGTCCTTAGTTCATTCCAAATCAAATGGTGACTAGTGAGAGAGTGACTTGTGTTCATTTGAGCTCTTGCGCTTGGATTGCTTCTTTTTCTCATTCTTTCTTGTGATCAACTCAATTGTAACCGAGGCAAGAGACACCAATTGTGTGGTGGTCCTTGCGGGGACTTTGTGTCCCGTTTGATTGAGAAGAGAAGCTCACTCGATCTAAGTGACCGTTTGAGAGAGGGAAAGGGTTGAAAGAGACCCGGTCTTTGTGACCACCTCAACAGGGAGTAGGTTTGCAAGAACCGAACCTCGGTAAAACAAATCCTTGTGTCTCACTCTTTATTTGCTTGCGATTTGTTTTTCGCCCTCTCTCTCGGACTCGTTTATATTTCTAACGCTAACCCGGCTTGTAGTTGTGCTTAAGTTTATAAATTTCAGATTCGCCCTATTCACCCCCCTCTAGGCGACTTTCAAAATGAAAGCCTATCAAGACTCCTATAGCAACAAATGGTCATCTAGACTTAGATGAGGGAGGTACTATGGTTGATCAAAAACTTTATCGCTCAATAATTGGTAGTTTACTTTATATTACCGCATCTAGGCCCGATGTTATGTTTAGTGTTTGCATGTGTGCTCGATTTCAAGCTTCACCTAGAGAGATTCACTTGAAGGCCGCAAAAAGAATTCTAAGATATTTGAAGTATACTCCCAATATTGGTCTATGGTATCCCAAAGGTGCTCAATTTGAATTAATTGGATATTCGGATTCGAACTATGCGGGGTGCAAAGTTGAAAGAAAAAGCACCTCCGGTTGTTGTCAATTTCTTGGTAGATCTCTTGTTTCATGGTCTTCTAAAAAGCAAAATTTTGTTGCTCTCTCTACCGCCGAGGCGGAATATATATCGGCCGGAAATTGTTGTGCTCAACTATTATGGATGAAACAAACTCTATTGGATTATGGGATTATTTTCAAGAATGTGCCTCTCATGTGTGATAATGAAAGTGCGGTAAAATTGGCTACAAATCCGGTCCAACACTCAAGAACTAAGCATATTGATATATGACATCACTTCTTAAGGGATCATGTTGGAAAGGGAGATATCTCTATATATTCCATTGGTATGGATGATCAATTAGCCGATATTTTTACAAAGCCATTGGATGAAACGAGATTTTGTACTCTAAGAAGTGAGATGAATGTGACCGATCTCTCAAATGTGGCTTGAGGTTGATCGCACATGTGTAGTATTGCATTTCGGCTCTAAATATGCTCTCTACGCTATTTATTGGGTATTTTTGATGGATTTTTCATTTTAGATTGATCTAAGTAGTTTGATATGAAAATTTGCATTCCTCAAATACATAATGTTTATATGCATGCATATTAACCCTTGGATTGGTCGAAATGTCCATATATGAGCATCAAATCAGATTTGAAATTCAACATCAGAAAGTGGACAGAATTTGAAAAATTGAGTATTAGGCCGCGGACCGTCTGCAGTAACAGGATCTGGACAATTCGGTCAGAAGCGCAGACCGTCTGAAGTTATCAGGGCGCGGACCGTCCGCGACAGGCAGATAAGACGGGCAGAGGCAGTCAACTTGTCATTTCTACTCATTGCCTCTCATCTCACGCTCTCCACTCGCTAAAAAGTCACTTTCGTCGATTGTGCGCGGACGGAGAAGAGAAGTTGCGCACTGACAGTCCAAAAGCTTGTGGAAAGTTCAACAAACATGTCTTCATCCCGGTATTTCATAATCTCATGGATTTTATCAACTTTCTTCAAATTTGGGGATTATTCGGATTTTCTCTCTGATCTAGAATTGAGCAATAGATTCACAAATCTGATTGGTGGGATTATTAGTGCTACTCACTATGGATACTGTGCAAAAATTTGAACGAGTTTGGATGGATATTTTCTGCGGAATCATCGTTTGAATGATTGAGGCGACTAGGGTTCTAGAGAGTCGCCCCTGGACGGTCGCGGACCGTCCGGACCTATGGCGCGGACAGTCCGGACCCTGACAGAGAATTGCACTTCCTTTCTCTATGATTGTGGCGTTATCAACTATTCACCTATGGATGTTTCTCACATTTATTGTAGTGGTCTAGGTGGTCTTCGAAAGAAGCTTGCCGGTCGCTTCAAGTCAAAGTGTCCTCGTGCAGACGATGCCGACTACACTCCAACCACTGACTCAGAGGCCCAATCTTTAGCTGGGGGCAGTGTATCTATGGACACAGAAGACATTCCGCATACTCATCCTGACTATCCAATTAACATAACAGGATGGACATTTCCAAAGAGGAGGTTCTCTATGGCAGAATACTGCTCCAGGAGAACTGTCAATCAATATACTCTGCCATCAGACACAAATGTTCAATTCTTTCACACTCAGCTCCAATTTGATGTTTTTGTGGCACATTGATGGATACCAACTTTCATAAACATCAGGTGATTGATTGGACTTTCATGCTGGGACAATCAGTTATGGAGGACCTGATTCCAAAGTTTGAGACATGTGGTCTGTACCATTTTATGGGTCAGAGGACTGATTTCAGTGAGATGGCAGTAAAGCAATTCCTGGCCACAACTGAGATTGATATAGATGAGGAATCCATCACTTGGATGACTGGTTTCAAAAGATATTCTGCAACATTTACTGAATTTGCAGCTGCCAATAGTCTGAATTATGGCACTATTTCAGCTGGGATTGATCTCTACACTGAAGATAACTTTGAAGACTTTATGCAATTTTATGATCCAGCAAGGCTGGGCATACCTAGGAGGTTTGGAAAGACAGCAGGACTGAGGCATCATCCTGCTGTGATCAACAAAATTGCAAGAGTCACAATTCTTCCCAAGAGTGGGGACAAGAGCAAAATTCGAGACAAATTCTGGAACATTATCCACCATGTCATGAATGGTGAGGTAATGAATATTCTGCTTTTCATGATGAGACAGTTTAATGATCTAAAAATGGACAAAAACCAGAATTTAGCCTATGCTCCTTACATTATGGCTCTCATCAAAGCAAAGACAAGATTTGAGGGGCTCTGTGAGATCGTTCATACACCCTTTAGACCCTTCAAGAATGAAATTGGGTTCCTCACCAGGCCACTCACTCCCTTCCCAGATGATGAGGAAGATCTTGGTTATGATGCAGGAGAAGCTCCTGAAGCTGAGGCAGAGTAGATGCCTCCTCCTCCACCTCCTCCTCAGCCTCAGCAGTATTGGCAGCTTGGTCCAGGCTACTTTGACCCATATTTTCAAAACATGCAGCAAGGGCTTCAGACCCACATGGATAGCCGCTTCCAGGGAATGGTGACACATATGGACCAACGCCTGTATGCCATGCAATCTAGTTTTGATAATAACTGGGATGCGCTAAACACTGAGTATTCTGAATTTCGCAATCACATTCAAAATAATGTCACTGATCCTATCATGAACAGACTCAACAACATGCAGCAGAGTTTTCAGGACAACATGGGAGCTCTGTCTAGTCAATTTGACAATCTCTCTACCAATGACAACATGCAAGAGATCAGTGAGAGGCAGCAGCAACTCCAACAAGACTTTGGACAGTTCTCCTCTCTCTTTGACACCTTCAGCACTCACTACTATAACATGCATCCTCCACCAAGTGATCAGTGAAACCTCTCCTTTGTGGCAATTGATGCCAAAGGGAGAGAGAAGAGAAGAAAGAGAAGAGAAGTTGTCATATTCAGGGGGAGTTTGTTTATGTGGACATTGAGACCATGCATTTGCATGTTTACCATTTTATGTCACATGCATTATTTTATGTCTTATGCACTTGGTATTGACTACTATTTGAACTTTGAACTCTATGTCTTATGCCTGTGGACAACTATTTGTAATATTCTATGGGTTGAACTATGTTTAGTTCAAATTACTCTATGAATGGTTAATCGAGGAGTGATTATAATTGTTGCGCTTACTTTACATATTATCTCTTGTACGACTCGATAACCATGACTGTAGGAAGGTCTCCATCAAAACTTTGATCTATTATGTGTGTTGTATCTTCAGCTTAAAATATCATGCACACACATAGGGGGAGTTTTTCTTACATTCTGAGTTTTATTAAGATTTATCTATCTCTCGGACAGAACTTCAAATCAAGATAAGTCTTATGAAACTCATCTCCAAAATCCTTCTTATACCCAAGATATGAGGGAGATTTGGAAAAACAAAACTTCTCTTGAATATATTGTGTAGTGTTGTCATCAATTACCAAAAAGAGGGAGACTGTGAATCATCTAGGCCCCTTAGTGATGTTTTGGTAATTAATGACAACTGTTTGTGGACTAACGATTCTTGGAGAAATAAGAATACAGGGTTGGACCACATAGAACAAGAAATCTTGGAGAGTCATAAGCATTGGTTGTGGATCAAGTGAAGGCAAAGGTATAACATAGGTTTTGTTTTGCCGGTCTTCAGGAGTTTAGAGAAGATACTTGACCGGATTAGTAGGTTAGATAGCCGTACTATTAAGAGGGGTAAATGACTTTGATCTGTGTAAAACTTAGTGCCTCATAGAGCATCTAGTGGTTGCATTTGCATGAGGACTAACAACGCTTCAAATTTCATGAGTTAAAAATCCTTTCAAAAGCTTGTTTGAAAAGTGCAAAGTCTTGGGATGCGCGGACCGTCCGGGCCTTGAGGGCGGACCGTCCGCGATCCTCCAGTGGGGTCCGAAGTCTGTCCACTTCGGATAGGTCCTGTTCATTTGCACTGTGGACTGTCCGGACCTTAGGGCCAAACCGTCCACAGTCCTGACCAGAGGAGGCTGCTCTCGGCACAGTCCCTGAATTATAGTGCGGACCGTCCGGCCTTGATGGGCGGACCGTCCGCAGGTGCCAAATTTGGTTTGGGCAGGGACTGTGTGGTTTTTGGGATTTGTACTACAGACTGTCCGGAGGATAAGCCCGGACAGTACTGTCTCCAGGTCTCGGACCGTCCGGCCTTGTAGGCGGACGGTCCGCTTGTGTTAACTGCACTTGGTCAGAGCTCTGGGTGCTCCAAGTTGCCAAGTCACGAACGGTCCAGCCAAGGTGGGCGGACTATTCGGACCTTACTTTTCTGATAGCTCTGACAGATTTCAAACGGGAAAAATAGTCGTTATGTGTACGGCGGACCGTCCGGCCCTAGGGCGTGGATCGTTTGCGTGTACGCAGAACTTGTGTCTTTTGCTCATAACGGTTGGTTTTGAGTGGAGGACTATAAATAGAAGGGGAGCTCATGTGTGAGAGTTCTCTTGGCTATTCCTTGCATACATTGAGCTCAATTGTGATCCTCCAACTCACTCTCTCACACTCTTTGCTTGAGATTGCATTCTAGTGAGAGATTGAGTGTTCCTAGTTAGGGTTGAAAACGGTCGGAAACAATCGGTAAATGTAAAATCGTTTCCGTTTTCATATTTTTTTATCAGAAATGAAATCGAAAACGGTAACTCTGGAAACGGAAACGATATCGGTATTTCGGAAACATCGAAAACGGAAGTTCGGCGCCGAAAATACATCGGTAATGGTCGGAATCTAAAATACGATCGATAAACATATCATGATATCAATATAACAAGTTCACAATACATCAAAGAGGCAACTCCACAATTTGAATATAATAAGTAAACAATATAACAAGTTCGTGAAGATCACAAGTTCACAAAGTCAAGGTTCAACCTTTTCTTGCTCCAACTATGTTAAAAAGTATCTAGTCGTTCAAGTAGCTCAATATTATAAACAAATACAATACATAATATATTATATATATAGACACACGCACGACACATATCAAACATGGGCCAACCAATAAATAGGAGGCAATAGCCAACAAGCAATTAGCAGTGGAAGGCTAGTGAGAATAAAAAAGGAAGCAAGATCGTTGTAAATGTGCGGGACGACGGGTAGCAGCTAGGACATGGCCCATTAAGCAGCTAGGACATGGCCCATTAAGCGCTCGGCAGTAGCGTCTAGCGTAAGGCACAGGTGCATAGGTCCAACATTCATTTAGTTCCACCTCGTCGAGCCAAACAACATGGAGGTACAAGCTCATCTATATAAGGAGACGAAGGACGCTAGAGCGGGAAGCAAGTGTGGGCCTTCAACTCTTTATTTAAACTAATTTAATTTAATTTTTATTTTTGGTAAATTCCGAGATCTAAAGTCGGTAAATTCCGATTAAAATCGGTAACCGAAGCAAACGGACGGTAAAGTGTCAAACCGATTTCGATACCGATTCCGATTTAAAATTTTGATAACTGATTCTGTTTTCGAAAAATACTGTTACCGGTGAATCGGATCGAAAAAAATCGAAAACGATTTTCGGAAAACCGAAAAATTCCGAAACCGTTTTTATCCCTATTCCTAGTGCATTTGCATCCATTGGTGATTCTTGAGGCACTAGGTGGTACACCGAGCAAGCGTCATTGGCTTGTTACTCTTGGAGGTTGCCGCCTCCTAGACGGCTTGGGTGATTGTCTTCGTCGAGTTCTCCAAGAAGATTGTGGAGAAGCCACGGTGTTGATTGTGAGGGGTTCGCGCCTACCTCGTCGGAGCGGCAAAGGTGACATTAGTGGAATCGAGGTATTGAGTGATTTCTTGTCCACTTGGCTCGAAGATCAAGCCATGTCTTGATAGAGGAGCAAGTGAGAGCTTGAAGTCCACCTCAACATGGATTAGGGGTGATCGGCAAATCACCGATACCACGGGATAAAATTCGGTGTCTTTACTTTCTTGCATTACTTATTGACGTGCAAGTGATTAGTATTTTGCATATTGTTCTTCAAGTATTCAATCACCCTAGTTGATTCTCATAGATTGTTTACTTGTTATCACTAGAGAATTTATACCTCTTGTTATATTGATTAAATTTCCCTAGTTTTTTTTATTTTAGTCAAAATCGTCTATTCACCCCCTCTACCCGGTGTCCTATATCCTACACCTTTGAGCTCAAGTCTTCACTTGTGTGCGTGGTTGTGCTACGTATTTGAGTCTTGTGTGTGTTGCTCTCGTCCCTTACTTCTGTGTTTTTTTGTGATCATCATTGTAAGGGCGAGAGGCTCCAAATTGTGGAGATTCCTCGCAAATGGGAGAAAGACTATAAGGAAGAAAGTCATGGTATTCAAGTTGATCATTGGATCACTTGAAAGGGGTTGAGTGCAACCCTCGTCCATTGGGACGCCACAACGTGGAAGTAGGCAAGTGTTACTTGGCCGAACCACGGGATAAAAATCGCGTGTCTCGTGTGTTGCTTCTTGTGATTGTTTTGTTCGCACGAGCGTGTTCCATAGCCACTTGATTTAACTAACACTTTAATAATCAAGTCTGTGGCTATTTAGTGTTTGATTTTACAGGATCACCTATTCACCCCCCTCTAGGTGCTCTCAATTGGTATCAGAGTCGTACTCGTCATTTAAGGGACCAACCGCCCGAAGAGATGGATCCTAAGGGAAAGGGGATGGTGGTCAACGACAAGGATAAGGAGTCCCTCTTCAACGAGCCAAGAGATGACAAGCCCACTGACTCAAGCTCGAGTCACAAAAAGAGGGACGGGAAGAAGAAGAGACGCATCAAGAAGATCATCTACTACGACAGCGATGCATCTTCTTCTTCACCAAGGGACGACGACGACTCCTCGTCCAAGAAAAAGACGGTTAATCAAAACTATTCTTTTGATTACTCTCGCATTCCCTATAATTCAAATGCGCATCTACTTTCAATCCCCCTTGGAAAACCTCCACACTTTGATGGAGAGGACTATTCATTTTGGAGTCATAAAATGCGTAGTCATTTATTTTCTCTCCATCCTAGCATATGGGAAATTGTGAAAATGGGATGCATTTTGATAGCACTGATAATCTTGTGATCATTAATGAACAAATTCATAAGAATGCCCAAGCTACTACTGTCTTGCTAGCTTCACTTTGTAGGCATGAATATAATAAAGTGAGTGGCTTGGACAACGCTAAGCAAATCTGCGACACCCTCAAGATATCTCATGAGGGAAACGACGCTACTATGATCAATAAGATGGAACTAGTGGAAGGAGAGCTGGGGAGGTTCGTGATGATTAGGGGAGAGGAGCCAACTCAGACCTACAACAGGCTCAAGACTCTAGTCAACAAGATCCAAAGCTATGGAAGCACAAGATGGACGGATCATGATGTCGTCCGACTCATGCTAAGGTCATTCACTATTATTGATCCCCATCTTGTCAATCTTATTCGTGAAAACCCCAGGTACGCCAAGATGACGCCCGAGGAGATCCTTGGAAAATTTGTGAGCGGGCGCATGATGGTGAAGGAGGCGCGATACGTGGACGATGCGCTAAATGGCCCACTGCCCATATACGAGCCACAACCCGTTGCTCTCAAAGCAACAAGCAGCAGGGAGACACTACTGAGCAAGGTAGCACAAGTGGAGGCTGCCAGGCTCAATGAGGACGAAATGACGCTCATCATCAAGCGCTTCAAAACCACCTTGAATGGACACAAGGAATACCCCAACAAGAATAAAACAAGGGGAAAGCACTCCTGTTTCAAATGTGGTAAGACTGGTCATTTCATAGCACAATGCCTCGATAATGGTAATGACCAGGGACAAGAAAAACACGGGAAGAGGGAGAAGAAGAAGAACTACAAGAAGGCGAAGGGCGAGGCGCACCTTGGAAAGGAATGGGATTCTGACTGCTCTTCATCCGACTCCGACGATGAAGGATTGGCTGCCTCGGCCTTCGACAAGTCTTCGCTCTTCCCCAACGAACGCCATACTTGCCGCATGGCTAAGGAGAAGAAGGTACGTATTCGAGATTCCCCTAAGTACTCGTCTTCTAGTGATGAGGATTCTTCCGATGATGAAGTAGACTACACTGACTTGTTTAAAGGACTAGATAGAGCAAAGGTAGACAAAATTAATGAATTAATTGATGCTCTAAATGAAAGGATAGATTGCTAGAAAAGCAAGAGGACATTTTGTATGAGGAACATGACAAGTTTGTTAATGTTCAAAAATCTCTGACTTTAGAAATTAAAAGAAATGAAATGATATCCTCTGAGTTGTTTGCTTGCCATGAATATGTCTCTAGTTTAAAGAATTTAAATGATGAATTAAATGCTAAACTAGAGGAAGTTAATAAAGCTAGTTCATGTGTAGAGCATATTGTTATTTGTAATAGATGTAAGGATTTTGATGTTGATGCCTGCAATGAACATCTTGCTTCTATTACTAAATTAAATAATGAGGTGGCAAGTCTTAATGCTCAACTTAAGACTTGCAAGGCTGATTTTGATAAATTGAAATTTGCTAGGGATGCCTACACTGTTGGTAGACACCCTTCAATTAAGGATGGACTTGGTTTTCGAAAGGAAACCAAGAACTTAACAAGACAAAGGACTCCCGTTCTCAACAAGGAGAAAGGGAAGGCCCCTATGGCGAATAGTCCTCAAAGAAATCATGCTTTTATTTATGATAGGAAAATTGCTGGCCATCCTCATTATAATAAGAGTTATGTTTATGCTGCTTATAATGATTTACATGCTATGTTTGCCTCTACCTCCACTTTTGTTCATGATAGAAGTAGGCCTAGGAGAAATCATGTTGTGTCTCATGCTCCTAGGAGAATGTGCAATGGACCTTCTACTGTTTATCATGCTTACAATACTTCTTTTGTACTTTCATGTAAGAATGCAAAAGTAGTTGCTAGGAAGCTGGGATCCAAATGCAAGGGAGACAAGACTTGTATTTGGTTTCCAAAAGTTATTGTGACTAACCTTGTAGGACCCAACAAGAGTTGGGTACCTAAAACCCAAGCTTAAATTCCTTGCAGGTTTATGCATCCGGGGGCTCTAGCTGGATTATCGACAGCGGATGCACAAACCACATGATGGGGGAGAAGAAGATGTTCACCTCCTACGTCAAGAACAAGGATTCCCAGGATACGATCATCTTTGGAGATGGGAAACAAGGCAAGGTCAAAGGCTTGGGCAAGATAGCCATCACTAATGAGCACTCAATATCGAATGTATTTTTAGTAGAGTCGCTCGGGTACAATCTTCTGTCTGTAAGTCAATTGTGTCACATGGGTTACAATTGCTTGTTTACAAACATTGATGTATCTGTCTTTAGAAGAAGTTATGGTTCATTAGCTTTTAAGGGTGTATTAGACGGCAAGCTCTACTTAGTTGATTTTTCGAAAGAGAATGTCGGTCTAGATGCATGCTTAATAGCTAAGACAAATATGGGCTGGCTTTGGCATCGCCGTCTAGCACATGTTGGGATGAAGAACCTTCATAAGCTTCTAAAGGGAGATCATTTGTTAGGACTAACTGATGTCTGTTTTGATAAAGACAGACCTTGTGCAGCATGTCAGGCAGGGAAACAGGTGGGAAGCACTCATCACGGCAAGAATGTGATGACAACATCAAGACCACTGGAGCTTCTTCACATGGACCTCTTTGGACCCGTTGCCTACCTCAGCAGCGGGGGAAGTAAGTATGGTCTTGTAATTGTTCATGATTTTTCCCGCTTCACTTGGGTATTCTTTTTACAGGATAAGTCAGAAACCCAAGGGACTCTAAAGCGCTTCTTAAGGAGAGCTCAAAATGAATTTGAGCTAAAGGTGAAGAAGATAAGAAACGATAATGGATTCGAGTTCAAAAATCTACAAGTTGAAAAGTTTCTTGAGGAGGAGGGCATCAAGCACGAGTTCTCCGCTCCCTACACACCACAGCAAAATGGTGTGGTAGAGAGGAAGAATAGGATGCTAATCGACATGGCGAGAACGATGCTTGGAGAGTTCAAGACACCCGAGCGGTTTTGGTCGGAAGCTGTGAACACAGCCTGCCACGCCATAAATCGGCTCTATCTGCACCGTCTCCTCAAGAAGACCTCCTACGAACTCCTTACTGGTAACAAACCCAATGTTTCTTACTTTCGTGTATTTGGGAGCAATTGTTACATTCTGGTGAAGAAAGGTAGACATTCTAAGTTTGCTCCCAATGCTGTAGAAGAGTTTTTACTAGGATATGACTCAAATACAAAGGCGTATAGGGTCTTCAACAAATCATCGGGATTAGTTGAAGTCTCTAGCGACGTTGTATTTGATGAGACTAATAGCTCTCCAAGAGAGCAAGTTGATCTTGATGATATAGATGAAGATGAAGTTCCGACGGCCGCAATGCGCACAATGGTGATAGGTGATGTACGACCACAGGAACTACAAGAACAAGATCAACCATCTTCCTCAACAATGGTGCATCCCCCAACTAAAGATGATGTACAAGTACCTCAAGAAGAAGGGCAGGATCAAGGGGGAGCACAGGAAGATCAAGTTATGAATGAAGAAGTACAACAGGCCCCTCCAACTCAAGTCCGAGCGTCGATCCAAAGACATCACCCCATCGATCAAATTCTGGGTGACATCAGCAAGGGAGTAACCACTCGCTCACGATTAGCTACTTTTTGTGAGCATTACTTGTTTGTCTCTTCTATTGAACCTTTCAGGGTAGAAGAGGCCTTGTAGGATCCGGACTGGGTGTTGGCCATGCAGGAAGAGCTCAACAACTTTAAAAGAAACAAAGTCTGGAGCCTGGTGCCACGTCCAAAGCAAAATGTTGTGGGAACCAAGTGGGTGTTCCGCAACAAGCAAGACGAGCACGGGGTGGTGACAAGAAACAAGGCTCGACTTGTGGCAAAAGGTTATGCCCAAGTCACAGGTTTGGATTTCAAGGAGACTTTTGCTCCTGTGGCTAGGTTAGAGTTCGAATTTTGTTAGCCTATACTGCTCACCATTCCTTTAGGCTATTTCAAATGGATGTGAAGAGCGCTTTCCTCAATGGGCCAATCAAGGAGGAGGTATACGTGGAACAACCCCTGGCTTTGAGGATGACAGCAGGGTGATGATGCAAAAATTCGAGATGTCCATGATGGGCGAGTTGACTTACTTTCTTGGATTCCAAGTGAAGCAACTCAAGGATGGCACTTTCATCTCCCAAACGAAGTACACTCAAGATCTTCTCAAGAGGTTTGGGATGAAGGATGCCAAGCCCGCGAAGACAACAATGGGAACCGACGGGCATCTCGACCTCAACAAAGGAGGTAAGTCCGTTGATCAAAAGGCATACTGGTCAATGATAGGTTCATTACTTTATATTTGTGCTAGTAGACCGGACATTATGCTTAGTGTATGCATGTGTGCTAGATTTTGATCCGACCCCAAGGAATGTCACCTTGTGGCCGTTAAACGAATTCTTAGGTATTTAGTATCTATGCCTTGCTTCGGGATCTGGTATCCAAAGGGGTCTAACTTTGACTTAATTGTATACGCAGACTCCGATTATGCCGGGTGCAAGGTTGATAGGAAGATCACATCAGGGACTTGCCAATTTCTAGGAAGGTCTCTGGTGTCCTGGAGTTCCAAGAAACAAACATCTGTTGCCCTATCCACCACTGAGGCCGAGTACGTTGCCGCAGGACAGTGTTGTGCGCAACTACTTTGGATGAGGCAAACCCTCCGGGACTTCGGCTACAATCTGAGCAAAGTCCCACTCCTGTGTAACAATGAGAGTGCAATCCGCTTGGCGGATAATCCTGTTGAACACAGTCGCACTAAGCACATAGACATCCGACATCACTTCCTGAGAGACCACCAGCAAAAGGGTGATATCGATATCTATCATATTAGCACCGAAAACCAGCTTGCCGATATCTTCACCAAACCATTGGATGAGAAAACATTTTGCAGGTTGTGTAGTGAGCTAAATGTCTTAAATTCGCGTAACTTGGATTGATCTATAGCATACATGTGTTCTATGCCTTTGATCATGTTACTTTGTGCATTTAAATCAATTATTGTTTGATTATGGTGCTCAAGTTGTACAAGTAATCCCCAGGACCTCACAAGTCCATATGCAAATGATGCACATATTTAGGGGGAGATGTGCTACAACTTGACCCTTTGAGACTAACATGTTTGTTTAAGTACACCTGATGTAGTCTCAAAGGTACATTAAAAGGGAAACTGAACTTGGACGACGCAAAGACTTCCACTGCACTCTGATATTAGTGTATTTAATTCCAAGTTCATACTTATGCTCTCATTGCCTTTTTGCTCTTATTTGACATTTCTGGTGAGGCAATGGGGTTATAGGGCCAATAATGATCCCGTTTTGGTGCTTAATGCCAAAGGGGGAGAAATTAAGGCCAAAGCAAAATGGATCAGCCAACCACTTGTGAATTTTTGAAAATAATAGAGTAAGAATTTGTGATTTGCTCAAAATACTCTTATTGCAAAATTTGGTCTCTTGTGGGGGAGAATTTTAATTATGGGAAAAAGGGGGAGTTTTTGGCACTTGATTAATTTTACTCTTGGAATATCTCTCTATGTGCCCAAACAACCGTGTTTAACTTAGAGATAGGAAAATGAATTTGATTTGCAAAAACAAACCAAGTGGTGGCAAAGAATGATCCAAATATGCCAAATCCTAAGTAAAGAGAATTTGGTCTTCATTTGCATTGATGTTGCACTTCTTTTGTTGCTTTTTGATGTGTTGGCATGAATCACCAAAAAGGGGGAGATTGAAAGGGACATTTCTATAATGTTTTGGTGATTAAATGCCCAACACGATTGATTAAGTTCTTATGTGCTAAACAAAGAGAGAAATACAAATCATATTACAAGGTATGGTTCTAGACTTAGTACATTATTTTTGAATACTAATGTGTTTGTATAAGTGCTAGAAACAATGATGTCGGTACCCTGAATCAGGGGTACCCCTTACTACGGTATGAAGACGCGATGCCCATACAACGTTCCCTAGCCACACGGTGAATAGCGCTCGACCCCACCACGTGGGTCGCTCAAGGGGCACCGTGTGGCGAGGAAAGATGATACATCCCAGGATGTATTAGTCAAACCGGACCTCCGCGAGGGAGCACCGGACCCCTGTACGCACAACCCAACCCTCGATTATGGCCCGGGACTCCCGAGTAAGCATGTCGGGTCCCTTGGACGGGATCCAGATCCCTCCGAGTAAGGTCCGGGCCACAACGAGATCCTGGGACAGGCGAAACCCCGGCATAAGCAAGGGTCCGGTACTGCCACGCGTCTGGGCCTTACCCTGCGCGCATGCGCTCCCCGCTCAGGCGAAGACCCGATGCGGCCACGTGGCTTGTAGCCCGTGACATAAGCCAGCGGGCGGAGCCTGACGTAAGGCCTCTAGGCCACGCGGTCTCTGCATTTATTGCGGAAAGGACATGTCGCCTGTGCACCCTGCTGACAGACGATGTGCCCTCACAACATTTAATGCATCCTGTCCACTCCACTGGCAGGCGGCGCCAGGGCCAACCTGCAGACAGCGCACATGTCCAGTCCATTATCAAACAGTACGCCCGTGCTGCACGGCGCACTGTGCTCATCATCCCTTGTACAAGAAGCTTCCCCTGCACGACTATACTACGCAGACCTCGGATGTCAGGGCGCAAGAAGATTGCTCCAGCAACAAACATTAGTAGCTCCAAGTACTACATCCGTTATGTTCCTGGGCCCACATGTTGGGGCTCAGCACTCTTGTACATGCCCCCCTTAGCTATAAAAGGGGAGGCATGCAACGTTACAAAACAGGCTCCCTGAGACCCAACTCAGACTCTCAACTTTCAAGCTTCCACAACAATCCAACACATAGTGGAGTAGGGTATTATGCTCCAGTGGCCCGAACCACTCTAAACTCTCGCGTGTTCATGTGCTCGGTGATCATTTAGCAGGACTGGCAAAACGCTTAAGCCCCTTCCTCATCTTAGGATTAAGGGCGGGTGCACTCCGCCACCCTACCGAAGAATTCCCTCTCCGACAAATGACAAAAGGAGAAAAGAAATGGGAGCCAACTCCAGCTCGGCCTGACACACCGGACTGTTCGGTGGCGCACCGGACAGTGTCCGGTGCCCCAGGCTAGCCCACGGTGAACCGACCGCTCTCGGGAAACGACGAAGTCGTACGGCTATAATTCACCGGACTGTCCGGTGAGTCATCTGCGACGAACTCATAGGTCTCGGGAAATGAAAAAGGCAACATGGCTAAAATTCACCGGACTGTCCGGTGAGCCAACTGCGCCAGCGGCCAACGGTCGTCCGCGTAATCAACGCGCGACACGTGGCCAGCTCCAACGGTCGGCTGGGTGCACCGGACAGTGTCCAGTGCGCCAACCAGACCTGAGGAGCAACGGTCGGGTGCGCCTGATATGGAAGGAGATCGCGCACCGGAAATGAACAGTGGTTGTCCGGTGGTGCACCGGACTGTCCGGTGCACCACTCGACAGAATGTAGGAATTGCCTTCCAAGTTGGTCTCCAACGGCTCCTAGCTGCCTTGGGGCTATAAAAGAGACCCCTATGCGCATGGAGGAGCACACCAAGCATTCTCTAAGCATACTAAGGCATCCAGACTCCGCTCCCACGCATTTGATTCGTTGTGTTAGCGATTTGAGCTCCATTCGAGTTGTGAACTCCCCGTGTTGTCCTTTGAGCTCAAGTCTTCACTTGTCTGTGTGGTTGTGCTGCGTATTTGAGTCTTGTGTGTGTTGCTCTCCTCCTTTACTTCTGTGTTTCTTTTGTGATCATCATTGTAAGGGCGAGAGGCTCTAAATTGTGGAGATTCCTCGCAAACGAGAGAAAGACTATAAAGAAGAAAGTCGTGGTATTCAAGTTTATCATTGGATCGCTTGAAAGGGATTGAGTGCAACCCTCGTCCATTGGGACGCCACAACATGGAAGTAGGCAAGTGTTACTTGGCCGAACCACGGGATAAAAATCACGTGTCTCGTGTGTTGCTTCTTGTGATTGTTTTGTTCGCACGAGCGTGTTCCATAGCCACTTGATTTAACTAACACTTTAATAATCAAGTCTGTGGCTATTTAGTGTTTGATTTTACAGGATCACTTATTCACACCCCTCTAGGTGCTCTCAGTTTGCCAAAAGGAATAGACAATAAATGAGCATTGGTATTCTAAGGAATGCGAGAATAATTAAAAGAGGCCTTAGAATAGTTTTGTTTGACCGACTTTTTCTTTGTAGAGGATGAGTCATCGTCCTCCCTTGGTGAAGATGAAGAAGTGTCGTTGTCATAGTATACTATCTTCTTGATGCACTTCTTCTTTTCGTCCTTCTTATTCTTGTCGGACCCAGAGTTGACAGTCTCTCCCTTGGGTGTTTCGTTGGAGGAGATCTCATTCGCCTTCTCGTCGGTCACCTTCCCCTTGCCTTTAGGATCTATCTCTTCGGACGGTTAATCCTTTAATGAAGAGAATGACTTTGATACCAATTGAGAGCACCTATAGGTGGGGGTGAATAGATGATCCTGCAAAACATAACTCCAGCAAAACAAACTTGGTCTAAATATGAATTAGAGTGAATTAAAACTAAGTTTGAGAGTTGTAAGGAAAATGGACCTCGGGCCATTTGGCTAAATAGGTTTTGGTGTTTGATGATCAACATAACCTGTAGACTAATGTGTTTTGTTAGTGTTTGTGTTTGTAGTTCACAGGATGATAAAGTTACTTGGACCAAGGCATTGAGGAAAACAACACCTCAAAATAAGACATTATGAAGATCAAGTGAAGTCCAAGAAACGAAGGAAGTGTTTCCTGTGGACTGTCTGGTCTAGAGCACCGGACTCTCCGGTGCACCCAGGAACAGTACCCCAATTGCTAGTTCTAGGTGGCACTGTGTAGAGAAGACCACCGGACTGTCCAGTGTGACATCCGAAGTGTCTGGTGTAAAAAGCCTACGCGCCAACGGTCGCCTGCGGTGTCAGACCAACGACTAGACGCACCGGCCAGTGAACAATGCATTGTCCGGTGCACCACCGGACTGTCCAGTGTGTCGCAGAGAGCACAACTTTTCTCTAACGGCTATTTTTGTGTTGGGGGCTATAAATACACCCCCAACTAGCAATTCCAAGGTGTGGGAGCCCAAGCAACATACCAAGGCATATAGTAGACATTTCCAAGGGCTCATACACCCAAGTGTTTAATAGAATCACTCGGTGATTAGCGTAGGTGCTTTGCAAAGTGTTTAGGTTAGTTGGACCGCATTAGCGCTTGCTCTAGGTGAATCCTAGTTAGTTTAGTGAGTTTAGAAAAACCACACAACCCCTCGGCTATTGCGCGAGCAGTTGTAATTGTACCGAGTGGGGCGAGAGTCTTGCGAGACCGTGACAACCGCGTTTGTGTCACGGTCGCCACCGTGTACCGGAGGGAAGGAGGCCCGCGGCGCTTTCAGCCGGAAGCTCGATAGTGGAGACGGCGGGGAGCATCCGGGAGGAGCCACTTGCACGTGGAGAAGGCCCGCGGCTCTCTACGGAGTTACTCGGCCGTGGTGCTTGTCCCTTGCGTGGGCCTCCCTTTGCATAGGGGCTCCAATGAGGATTAGTCGGGACCTTGCGTGGTTCCGGATACCTCGGTAAAAATACCGGCATCATCTACGAGAGTTTGCATCTCTACCTTGCTCTTTATCTTCCGCATTTACATTAAACATTTAAGTTTCAATCTTGTCTTTATACTTATATTGTTTAGATTGAAACTTAGCCATTGCGGTAGAGATAGCAACACTTAGAGAAAACCTAGTTTGCACATTCTAGTTTGATTATTTGCATAGGTTTTGCTCTAGGGACTTATTTGTGGCCTAGTTTAGAGAAAGTTTTAGAAGTCCTAATTCACCCCCTATTATGTGTCACATGTTTCCTTCGAGAGTAGAGCGCAAGAGAGAAGTTCCATTCACTAGATTGTTCTAACAAGATTTAATTGAAGATCTATAGCAATATCACAAGTGAAGAATTGGAACGAGGAAGAGATAAAAATTGTAATAAGGTAAATTGCATAAGAGACGCGACAATTTTTATCCCACAGTTCGGTCAAGCGTAATATGCTTGCCTACTCCACGTTGTGGAATCACAGTGGACAAGGGTTGCACTCAACCCCTCTCAAGTGATTCAAATATTAAACTTGAGTACCATGGTTCTTCCTTATATCTCACAATATCTCGGTTGTGTGGAATCTCCACAAGTTGGAGTCTCTCACGCTTTACATAAGTGATCACAATCAAAACAAGAGTAAGGGAGGTAGCAGAATACGCACACAAGAGCACAACGTAGCAACAACACGCAAAAATGCAAAGAAGAGATCATAACAACAAAGCGATAGAGTAACGACTTAGAAAATGCGCTCAAATCTCTCTCAAACACTTCGGATGCATGGTCGCAGAGTCTCGAAGTTGTAATGTGCACAAAGTATGCTTGGTGTACTGCTCCATGCGCCTAGGGGCCCTTTTATAGCCCTAAGAGGCCTAGGAGCAGTTGGAGTTCCATTTGGAAGGCTCTGATTGCCTTCTGTCCGCAGGTGCACCAGACTGACTGGTGGCGCACCAGACTGCTCCTATGCAACGACCACTGAATCGTCTGATTGCCTGCCTTCCTTTTCAGGTGAGCACCAGACTATTTGGTGGCACACCGGACATGTCCGGTGACCCTCCCGACCATTGTCATGCTAACATGGTCGGCACTGATCGTGCGGCCGACCATTGGCGTTGTGCAGAGCCATTGGCTATCTGGCGTATCGGACATGTCCGATGCACATCGGGTTGTCTGGTGATTTTTAGCCAGCGCGCCCGAGAAATTCCCGAGAGCAACTAAAAGTTGCCTAGAGGGGGGTCGAATAGGCAAGTTAAAACTTTTTCAACAAAACTAGAAACGAACTAGGTAAAACCGGTACAACCAGTGTCAAAACCGGTTCAACCGGTTTGCACGAGCTCAACTAAAGAATGAGATATAAAACTGAATTGATCTCGAAATCCACCCAGTTAACTTTGGAAATGAGATGTTCTAAATGATCCACAGGGTTCAAGGTAGTAGATCTGAGAAGGGCACTTCTCAAAATCCACACACCAAAAAGATATAAACAAATATTCCACGCAATGGTGAGAGAACGAAGAACACAAACAAACACAATGAGCAAGAACACAAGAGACACAAGATTTATCCCGAGGTTCGGTCACACCACCAAGGTGCCCTACTTCCTCGTTGAGGCGCCCACAAAGAGCCGGGTCTCTTTCAACCCTAATCCTCCCTTTGCCGACCACAAAGTTCAAGCCCACACAATAATCTTTGCTCAAACGAGCGGGTAATACAAACTTTCTTGTGGTCTTCCACAAGATTTGAAGACTCACAAGAGACACCTAGTCGTCTAGGAGCTAGAAGCTCCAAGAGTAGTGAATCCACAAAGAACTCGATGTAGTACCAAAGCTCGAATCAAGAAGAGCAAGAGAGATTTGGAGATGAAGCACAAAAACTGCAGCTCTCAAACTCACTCAGATTTCTCTCCAAAGATTTGAAATGGGAGAGGCAAGAGGTGCGTGAGAGAGAGTGGGAGGTGTTTCTCAGGTTAGGAATGGAGTCCAAGTCGTGCTCTGCTATAGGGGAGAGAGGTAGGAGTGAGTATATATAGGTGGGGTTCCAAAACTAGCTGTTTTTGACTTTTCTGCACAAAAACCGGTTGAACCGGTCCCAAAACCGGTTGAACCAGTTTTCAAAAAGCTGCACACAGCTTTTTGACTGACACAGCAGACTGGCAGAAAAAAGTGAACAGTGCAAAAACCGGTTAAACCTGTTTTAAAACCGGTTGAACCGGTTTCCACCAGACAAAAACCGGTTGAGTGTCTGGCTGAACCAGTATTTGAATACCAGCTGAACCAGCCTGAAAACCAACTGAACCAGTATTTTCCAGAGAGAAATTTTGGCCAAGATAGACTTAAAAAGGTTGTACTACATACTTTCACTAAGGATTAACAAGGGTAAAATGGAAGTTTTAGATCAAGGATTTTGAGCTTTAGTACCAACACAAACCTTCTTTATGGATCCCCCTTGATAGTACGACAATTCCTATACTCAAGTTAAATAAAATATAATTAAGTAAACTCCTTGAGTCATTGGTGTCTCAAGTGTGATTTCTCCATGGTGTTGCTTCATAAGGATCACAAACATCTTTGTCTCACCTTTTGAAGCAAACACAAATCGAGCATGTGACTTGTGCCATTTCACCATATATGATTTCAAATCATGGCTTCAAGTCACCTTACTGATGCATCAACATGTTGTAACTCTTTATAGCTGATTAGTTCATCGACTTAGTGCAAGTACTCTCTTCTTCACCTTAGCCATGGTACCTCGGTCTACAAGCCGTCGCTTGGCCTTCACCTTCGCTTAGTTCCTCGAAGCCCTTTTCTTGCTATCTTCACCCTATCAAGCCATTCTTGAGTCACATCCTATTGAGCATCCATTGAGAGAATCATTTCTTCAATATTGTGAACCTTGCTTGAATGTCATCTAGATATAACTGCTAAGATCAATCAAGCTCTAGTTTGATTCTCATATATTCATATATGGACTAATAGTAATATGGTCAAGCCAATTCACGATTCCTCATATCTTATTCACTTTGGCTTGACCAATCCTCTTAATCACTTCAACCTCTACCAGGTGAGTACCCGTGCGTTGCAACAGGAACATATAATAACATAATAATTTATATACAAAATGTGTCTTATATTGTTATAAAAATATTTCATAATCCATTTGTAATCCTAGCCATACATAAATTTTGTTATTTTAATTTAGTTGTTTCACTACTCCATTGCAACCATCAGTACCATGCAGATATATGCCACGATTTGCATGGTCTCATCATTGAAGAGCACGTGTCACACCTGCCAGTAGAAGTTCCATCGTACATTGTCAGTCATCAGGTACGCACCACCATACATGCTTGCTTAAACAAAAAAGCAAGTGTATGTGTGCGAAGAGAATTAAAGGCAGGACGACACAAAAGCTACCTCGACGATGGAGAGTGGTCATTGTTGTCGGTTCTCCTATGCGTCATCTCTGGTGCCAAGATGACGCCATAGTCCTTGATATAGTAGTCGTCGAACGTGCACGACATGGCGAGTACCGATGACTCTTGGCTGGGCTGCCAAACGAAGTGCACCCCAGGCTCATCATCGAGGTAGTACACCTAGCCGTTCCACCACCGGATGTGCTACTCCTCTACATAAATCTTGTTCGAGGACACTCACACAACGTCAGCAACGACCGTCGTCCCAGCGCACAAGAATTAATGGCCGGTCAGTAGTGACTTACGTGGGAGGTTGAGCTTCAGGTGGATGATGAGCTGGACGGTGTGATGGCGCCGTTGTCGGATGCGGTGCCCAGAACAACCCGAGAGTCGCCGGCGTTGGCGACGACCATGAGGTCCCCCTATTTGAAGATGGACAACGCGGTGCAGCCACTCTGGACCGTGTCCAAGCGGCGGCTGCACCGGAGCTTGCCGAACACAGCGACGCATGCGGTCACGTAGTACTGCTTCCAGAGGTCGAACTGGCAGTCGCCAAGCTTCTTTTCGTCGTCGATGAGCGACGCCAATGCGAGCGCCTCCTGCCAGTGGTGTTTGTTCGGGGTTTCCAAGTAAGAAACATGGATTCATTTTTGGCGTTGGTTTATGAAAACGACTCACAAGTAAGAGCCATGGAAAAATATTACGGAAAATAAATGTCACACATATAAAAAAGAATTTAAGTTAAAAACATTATTCAAACAAAAGAAATTGCATTCAAGGCTCTTTTTTAAATACTACTCCCTCCATCCAAAAATATAATTCAGGAATCTTGTTGATAATTATCTACTACTACACATTATGCAAAGGTAGCAGGTGGGCTTTGGGAGAGATGTAGTATATATTTTTACTGTAACAAATATTGACATAAAAACACATGTGGTGTAGTGGTAGCTACGAGCATATTTGCTTGAGAGGTCGCAGGTTCGAATCCCATTGGAGCCACATTTGTGTTTTTTAATTTAATTTTAGCTAGGCGTGGGATGCACGTGGGAATATGAATGGAATTTGCGGGGAGGGGGAATGAGAAAGACAGTGCGGGCGGGGAGGGGGTAATGGGAATGGCAGAACACCGGCAGAACACGAAATGGCAGCCGAGAATGGGAATGGGAATGAGCTTTGCGGGGAGGGGAGAATGAGAAAGACAGTGCGGGAATGGGAATGGCAGAACACGGAATGGCAGCCTACCCCTTACCGCCTTAATAAGTAGTAGAGATTATGATCATGTGATCTCTCAGGACTTGTCCATATATTCAAACCAATATAGAGACCATATTATATCCATTTGCATTGTCTCACTGGTTATTTGACCTTGTGTTGAACCTTGTTCACTGATCATTATACACTATCCAAGTATGTTCATCATACTGAATTTCCTGTTCAACACTTAGCAAACTTGTTAGACCTTTAAATGTGTTGTTACCCAAATCACCAAAACTCACAAAAGGGATGGCTGCACTTTCAATCTCCCCCTTTTTGGTGATTGATGACAACAAATTTAAAGCTTACATAAGATTTGATAAATAAGATTTTGAATCCTATGATATAGTTTCCTCCCCCTAAATATGTGCATTTCAGAAAATACCAATTTTGTAGTCAAATGCCAAAAGCACATATTTGGGTCAAAGAGTGAAGATAACTTATATCATACTATTCATAGGGTGCTTTGTGTCATAAAATAAATGTGATGCTCATGACATAGAATGCACTAATCAACTTTCTACATCTTATGTTTTTCTTATGATTCCCCCTTTTGTTAATTATACTCCCCTTTTCAAAAGTCGTCTAACACTTAGTTACATAGGACTAAAGGTAAGCTTTAATGCATAATTTCTCCCCCTTTGTCATAAATCTCCAAAAAGGATACAAAGGATATAAAGGGAAGAAATTTTGATTAAGCAAGATTTAAACACGCTATCATGAAAAGGGTCCTTAGATGGCACAAAGGTAATGGATAAGTGTCAAAAGTGATGTACCTTTGCGATTTACCTTTTCAAGGGATTTCCAGACTTGTGCTGGATTTAGAATTCATTAGCAAGCTCTTGTTGGCATAAATGTGACATAGGTCCAATATATCAAATGAATATTGTCATACTAATTCGAAAGATAAATCTTGATACCTGGAGTCTAGATGTCACCTAGCATTTTCTTATCACAACAAGAGGCAACATGAAAATTTCACAAGTATGGATTGTACAACTAGTGACCATGTACGAAAAATACCAATTGAAAAACACCAATTGATACAATTTGATAGATGAACAGATCACTAATTGCATATTACACTAAGTTCTCCTCAAGATTTATTGCACACATATATATGAATTCAACTGATACCAGTTGAGAGTACTTATTTGTAATTTAAAGTACCATTGGCATAAAATGAGTATCAATTGAACATAATCATGCAACATAAGAAACATGTGCGCTATTTAATCAATTAATTTCTAGATAGGAGAATTTATAAGCTATGCTACTTCAGATATTTGTAATCCAAAAAGATGTGATACATATTTACTAATTTTAGATGACGTTGGAGTAGCATATACAAGAGAAATTCATTCTCTTATGAAATGTATAGAAGATACATTTATTGGAGCAAAGAATCTTTGATACCCATCAAAATTTGCAGTGGAAGCGATTGTATTTGCTTGAAGATTCCTTTCTAATTTGAGACTACACACATAATAGACTTGAAAATGAAGTTAGTCTCAAAGATTCAAATTATAGACCATTCTCCCTCTAAATGTGTGCATACAAGTGATGAATACTTGTTTTGCTTATGCACTTGGACTTGTGAGGCCAGGGGATTAAGTTATATAATTTGAACCTTGGTACAAATAAAGTATGAAAATGTGAAATTGTACCAATTGAAGGAATTACTCATAATCAAAAGGTATACTAATAGACATGATATGCAATATTTTAAACCAAGATTCTTGAGAAGTTAGCATGTTTGAGTCATACCTCACTAAGATGACTTAAAACTAATTTATGACATCACCACAAGAGGTATTAATCACATATCTAGAGATTCTTTAATCGTCACCACAATTGCAACCTTATGGTGTGACTTAAGACATTGCATATACATGCACACACTAGCATGTAAGAGCCTAGATACACAAATGTTATACAATAGTTCATGGAATGACACACCTTTGTTTTATGCCACATGTTCTCCATTATAATCATGAATTTTCATCTTAGCTTTTGATAGGCTTGACATTTCAAAGAGAAACTTATCCTCTTCAAACGATCAAGAGAAACTCATTTTCTTGATAGGTTCAAGAGAAACTCATTTTCATTTCTATGGAACCATTCATCTTCATTTGATGTTCTCCAAGGTGTGAGACTACACAACATGTACTTGAAAGAAATCATTAGTCTCACAAGATATAGGCTAAACTCTCCCTCAATTTGTGCATGCAAGAGTACACAAAGTATACTTATGCACATTAACAATACGAGGTTAAAGGAGATGTTTGCACTATATCTTGGTTTAACATAACATGCTTTACATAGATGATGACAATTAAACCAATTGAAAGTTTAAGAACTGAAAGTATATCAATTGAAATCCTAAAGGGTAAAGCATGCTAATATGAACCTCAAACCTCATAATGAAGGATATTATATGATTATGACACTACTTCATTATTTGGTCTGCAGGATAGTTCAACTCCCTTCTTGATTCACTGTGATCTCTTTTATTTTTGTGATTTCATCCAATCAAGTGATCTTGAACTTCATTCATCTTTGCTTGATTCGATCATACTTGATATGAGACCAAATGAAACTCAATGATTGAAAGAACCAAAACTCTTATATTTGTAGATTTTGAATCCATCTTGAAAGCACTTGGAAGGACCTTGTTGAAACACTTAGAAAAGAGAGCATTAAAAATACAAGGTAGGGTTTCACAAATGATGATCCTTATATGTGGATGAAAAATGAATCATCATTCTTGAAACCCAAAAGGATAGACTAAATTCCTTTAAATTATTGCACACATATAGTTGATGTCAAAGTTATATGCACTATTGAACATTTTATAATGCAATGAATTTAACCTATACTATGGTACATCCCACTAAGGATAGAATACTAAAAACAACTGAAGGAGAGGAAGTTTTCATACCTTGGCCTCTTATCAACTTCATCTTACTTTAGTTGAATAATATCCTTTAAGCTTGTGATTTATCCAATTTAAAACAAGCACAATCTCTTAACATAGATTTTCTATGGATAAACTCAACACAAGAGATGGCATTAGTAGCACCAGTACTAGTTTCTTATTTAGCAACCCTTTATATGTGAAAGGCAAACGAGTTGCTAAAATAGAGAAACCTCATAATATGGACTAAATTTCCCTTGAGCCCTCATGCACAATATATTTTGAATGACATGGATAATATGCATGGTTTTTCAATGAAGTTTAAAGGGCTGACTTAATCCATATTATGGTGGGTGTCTAATATAGACGAATCAAATCCAAATTAACTAGATAGAGAATACGTCACATAATTTTGGATTGTTGACCATATGATAAGATTCATTTTTCTTCCAATTAGACTTTTACTTCATAATCAACAATTGATGTATACCCTCAAGTGCTCCCTCTTCCTTAGTGGCTACACAAGTCATAAATGAGGTAAGAATTGAAAATAATATGCACTTGAGATTCAATTGTTACCACCCTTGCTACTATCTCCAAATATGATTTATACATCCATTATCGAGCACCCAACTTGATTCATTTAAGGAGTGATTCTGCAAAACAAGTTTAAGCTTCGTATTTTGGTACCCAATTTGAAATGGGTCCTTTGAGATTAGCAGTAAGAGCCTTGGGTACCCACACATTCCTTATTGTGGCTTTTCTCTTTGTGTAGGCATCCACATATACGTGACAACCATCTTACTATGGTTCCAAGTTAATATGTAAACTCATAGATAAGAGTTAGAGTTAAGAATAGGAGCCTTTTCTCCTTTTCTTGATACATCATTGTGTTGCCTTCTTGATGATGAACCTAGCTTGACCTTGGGTGCACCTAGTTTATCAAGGTTAGTCGCACAAGCATTCATATCATAAAGACAAGTTATACATGAAATTTACAACTTAGTGATCCAATCCTAGAGTGAAGCATATGGATACCGATTGAAGTAGATTCCTAAGATATCAATTTGTAGGTTTCCAAAATTTAGATAGTATGGATCATTAATTGTACCTTTTATAGTTTAAAATCATATCCATGTTAGTGCATATGTGTGTGATGAATATCAACAAAAAGGATTCTTTTATGCACTTTTAGAATTAATGATAAGGGAATTTTAAACTGCATCAAGAGTAGTGTTGGTGTTTCGAGACCGGGGGGTCCCTGAGCCGACGAGTGAATGTCGCCGCGTGTCCCAGCCCAGATGGGTCGAGCGCGAGGGCGAGCATGAATGGGGGAAAGCGAGGCGGCCGGAGACCGGCGTGAGAGAGGTGGGAATCCCGCGGCCTTCGTGTTCGTCCCGCGCCCAGGTCGGGTGCGCTTGCAGTAGGGGGTTACAAGCGTCCACGCGGGAGAGGGAGCGAGCGGCTTCAAGCGAGCGCCTGTCTCGTCCTCGTCCCCGCGCGGCCAACCCTCTCTAAGAGGGCCCTGGTCCTTCCTTTTATAGGCATAAGGAGAGGATCCAGGTGTACAATGGGGGGTGTAGCAGAGTGCTACGTGTCTAGCGGAGGAGAGCTAGCGCCCTAAGTACATGCCGTTGTGGCAGCCGGAGAGATTTTGGCACCCAGCTGATGTGATGTCGTGGCCGTCGGAGGAGCGATGGAGCCTGGCGGAGGGACAGCTGTCGGAGCGGTTGAGTCCTTGCTGACGTCCTCTTGCTTCCGTAAGGGGGTTGAGAGCCGCCGTCGTCACAGAGTATGCAGGGCGCCATCATTGCCTATCTGGCAGAGCGAGCCAGATGGGACGCCGGTCTTGTTCCCTGCGGCCCGAGTCAGCTCGGGGTAGGGTGATGATGGCACTTCCTGTTGACGTGGCTGGTCTGCGCCCTAGGTTGGGCGATGTGGAAGCTCCTCCGAAGCCGAGGTCGAGTCTGTCTTCCGTGGCCGAGGTCGAGTCCGAGCCCCTGGGTCGGGTGAGGCGGAGGCTGCCGGCTGAGGCCAGGGCGGAGTCCGAGCCCTGGGGTCGGGCGGAGCGGAGTTCGCCGTCTTCTGGGGCTGAGCCCAAGTCCGAGCCCTTGGTCGGGCGGAGCGGAGTTCGCCATCTTCTGGGACTTAGCCCGAGTCCGAGCCCTGGGTCGGGCGGAGCGGAGTTCGCCGTCTTCCGGGACTTAGCCCGAGTCCGAGCCCTGGGTCGGGCGGAGCGGAGTTCGCCGTCTTCTGGGACTTAGCCCGAGTCCGAGCCCTGGGTCGGGCGGAGCGAAGTTCACCGTCTTCCGGGACTTAGCCCGAGTCCGAGGCCTGGGTCGGGCGGAGCGGAGCTTCCTAGGGTGCCTTCGGCCGGGCCTGAGTGCCTGTCAGTCTCACTCTGTCAAGTGGCACCGCAGTCGGAGTGGCGCAGGCGGCGCTGTCCTTCTGTCAGGCCGGTCAGTGGAGTGGCGAAGTGACGACGGTCACTTCGGCTCTGCCGGCTGGGGGCGCGCGTCAGGATAAAGGTGTCAGGACACCTTTGCATTAAATGCTCCTGCGATTTGGTCAGTCGGTGCGGCGATTTGGTCAGGGTTACTTCTTGGCGAAGACAGGGCCTCGGGCGAGCCGGAAATATGTTCGCCGCTGGAGGGGGGCCTCGGGCGAGATGGAAATCCTCCGGGGTCGGCTGCCCTTGTCCGAGGCTAGGCTCGGGCGAGGCGTGATCGAGTCCCTCGAATGGACTGATCCCTGACTTAATCGCGCCCATCAGGCCTTTGCAACTTTATGCTGATGGGGGTTACCAGCTGAGAATTAGGAGCCTTGAGGGTACCCCTAATTATGGTCCCCGACAGTAGCCCCCGAGCCTCGAAGGGAGTGTTAGCACTCGCTTGGAGGCTTTCGTCGCACTTTTTTGCAAGGGGACCAGCCTTTCTCGGTTGCGTTTTGTTCCGGTGGGTGCGCGCGAGCGCACCCGCCGGGTGTAGCCCCCGAGGCCTCGGAGGAGTGGTTTCACTCCTTTGAGGTCTTAATGCCTCGCGTAATGCTTCGGCTGTTCTGGTCGTTCCCTCATGCGAGCTGGCCATAGCCCGGGTGTACGGTCGGGTCCCAAGTTCTCGGGCTGGTATGTTGACGCTATCAACGGTTCGGCCGGAGCCGGGTTTGCGAGAGCAGCCCCGAGCCTCTGCACAGGGCGAGAGGGCGATCAGGGACAGACTCGGCTTTTTTACATACGCCCCTGCGTCGCCTTTCCGCAAGGAGGAGGAGGGGGGGGGGAAAGCGCCATGTTGCCCTCGATGGGCGCCAAACATGGTGTCTCCGGTGAGCTGCAAGCGGGTAATCCGAGTGGACGTCCGTGCCCCGTTCGTTAGGGGTCGGCTAGGGGCCCGGAGGCACGTCCAAAAGTACCTACGGGTGATCTGCCGGACCCGGTCCCCTGGCGACGGGGTCCGAGGGCTCGATGCCTCCCTCCGATGGGATTCCATTACAAGATCGTTCCCGCTGGTCTCGGAAATGTCCTAGGGTACCTCGGGAGCGCAACCCGAGCCTTGGTTATGTATCGAACGTACCCATGGTCATCCCTCGCTCGGCGTCTGAGGCGACTGTGAACCCTTCGGGGGCCAGCCTTTGAACCCCTGATCAGTAATGGGCGCGGAGCCCGAGTAGCCTGAGGCGGCCGTGGAACCCTTCTGAGGGGCCGGCCTTCAAACCTCTGACCAGTAGTGGGTGTAGAGCCCACGCAATCTGAGGCGGCTGTCGAACCCTTCCGGGGGGCCAGCCTTCGAACCTCTGATCAGTAGGGAGGCTCGGAGCCTGGTTCCTTCACAGGGAAGGATCCTTTTCGGGGTATCCCCCTTTCCCGGTCCCTGTTGCAAGAGAGAGAAAGAGGAAAAAAGGAAAAGGATACGAAATCGAACGACGCGGCGTACCTTTTTTGACGCGGTCATTATGGCAAAGGCGAAGCATCGCCCGCTTCTCCTGCCAGAGGCGCCGCCTGTCCTGCCGCGGAGTTAATGCGACGAGGCGAGTGGTTGGCAGGGCGGTCGTTGCGCTTGCGCGAGCCGTTCGAGGAACGGAGCACGGGCGCGTTGTCTTCACGCCGTGAGAGAGGGTTCTCTTGCTGCCCCCGGATGGGACGTGAGCTTGGCTGACGACGGGGCCGCTGCTCCTGCCCGCCTGCCACCGCCATTACTGCTGGCCCATTTTTGGCCGCATTGACCGTCGCGCCAGGCTGGCGCAGCTGGGTCGCCTCGAGTCGCGGTATTGGGTCCGCAGTCGAGGAGGCGCGGTAGTGGCGCAAGTGGCGGTGCAGTTGCATGCACGAAGCATTCGGCGCGCCAGTTGCATGACGCGTGGGCCTGGGACCCCATGCCGGGCGTGTTGGGAGTCGGAGAAATGCGCCCACTTGGCGCGGTTGCATGCCGCCTGCATGGCTGCCCGCCCTTTCACCCGCTGGTCTGGGCAAAAGTGGAGGGTCGCTTGTAACCGCTGGGCGGTTGTGCGCACCGCGCACGGCGGTTTGGCTTCTTCTGCTCTGAGCCGGTTTGCATGACGTGTGGGACCCAGCCCCCACGCCACAGGGGAGGACCTTGGAGTGTGTTGGAGAAGACTCAGCCCGTGACGGTTGGGGGCGCAAGTAGGGAGAGTCGCCTTTAAAAAGAGGGTGACCCCCTTTGGAAGGCGACCATGTCTTCGCGCTCCCTTATGCATCGTGTCTTTCCACCTTCCAAGCCCCCGGATGGGGGATACCCGCCGTCTTTCCGCCTCATCGTTGGAGGAACGCAACTCCGTGGGAGTTGGTACCTTTCAGCCATCGTTCGGCTTCAAGGATTTTCATCATGCAGCCCGGTCGCACCCCCCCCCCCCCCGCCGGCGGTCACCCAAGATGGTGACCTCCAGTTTGATGGTGGGGGAAAGCGAGCCGGGCTGCGGCCTCTACCCCTCCCTCAGCCTCAAGGATTTTCATCACCAGGGATGGGGAGGGGAGTGTGCCGAGATAGGGTCGGCCCCCGCGTGGGCGGTGGCCCGCTCCTTCCCTCAGTGATCGGGGGGAAGGGCGGTTGTCGTCCGTGGCGCCGACAGCTGCAGCGTGCCTGGCTCTCGGACCCGAGTGGCTTCGGAGCCGCTCTCGGCGCCGGCTTCCGCCACGGCAGCTGGAAGAGGTTCTTCCGCCGACGAGATAGCCAGGGCCGCCCACGGACCGACCTCCAACTCTACGGCCTTCTGCCCGTCCTTGCTGTGGCAGAACCACCCGAATTATTCCAGCTTAAGTGCCTAAGTCACGCCTCAGGGGCCGTAACACACTTAAATCGGAATAACCCGTCAGTCCTTCAGATCTAGTCTGATAGAGCCACTTAACCAGGATCAAATTCCACAATCTCACTCGAAGGTGAGTCACAGAAGAAATACAATAAAACAGGAAACCTCAAATTAAGTGCGGAGTTATTACATAAATCGGAGTTTTTGCGTAGCAATAAAGTTCACAAAATAAAGTGCAGCGGATAATCGATGTCGTTGGTAATGAGGAAATGGGCAAGGCCTAGCCCACTACTCCTCGTGCTCCTCTCCTGCCGGAGCAACATCCCACTCGACCATCCAACCCGGTGGCAGGGTGGTAGGCCAAGTCACACCATCAACCATTTCCTGAATGGTACCTGCAAAAATGGTGCCACAAGCAAGGCTGAGTATACTAATACTTAGCTAGACTTAACCGGTGTGAGGAGTCTACTCCTCTACCTCTAGACTATGCAGCTGTTTGGCTGAGGGGTTTGGTTTGCCAAAAGCACTAGCTGTTTCTAAAAGCAAATTTTAGCTTTTCAAATTCTATCATCATTAACTTAGCTAGATTTGCTCCTTCTAAGCATACATGGTAACAATCAATTAGTTCAATCAACAAGTTATCTCATGTAACCACATTTCACTTCTTACTCGATGCAGTACAAGGAATCAAGCAGTCTCATTAGCCGCGAGAAGCAGACGATTCGAATCGAGTTTTAAACCTTGCAAGGTAAACCTAAACACACGGCATGTCAGGGTACTCTGACCCCACACATGACAACCGTCCCCATCGATTCCCCGTTCGCGTCCAGGCCTCACCGCCTTGGCATACAATGCTCCACTGACCCCGGCTGCCGCCGTGCAGTGACCGCACTTGTACCCACCATAGCTAGCATGGGAGACCCAGTCTCAGGTCGCATGAGGGATAAAGTCCGCGCCCGGCTTCACTCAGGTACTAGGTTTACCGGTTACCATTTTTCCCAGCATGTGCTTAGTACGTTCAAAAGCTTGACTCAGGTATCCACACATTAATCCTTAATTCATTTTTCCCGTCTCATGGACAAGGCATCCTCCCTGGATCCAAGTCCATAGACCAACATAGATCCCGTTATCAAGATGAATACAATCAATTCCTGACCTCGCGCGAGTGCTAGAAAAATCACTCGACTTCTACCGAGATCCTGATTAGCAAGCAGCTACTCGACCTAGCATACTAGTATTCATCTCAAAAAGGAATCCTAAGTTCATGCAACTAGAGGTTTCAAGCAACTCCTACACTTAAGTGCACATTGCAATCCTACAAGCATTAAGTGTAGTAAAGTAGCATATAATAATACGGTTATGCATATAAACCGGGGCTTGCCTTCAATTGCTGGGGCTGCGGGGAGATCCTCAATAACAGCCTCTGAAGCCTGCTCCTGGTCCTCCTCTTGGACAGGTCCTTGCTCGGGGATGAGCATGTACTCTCCGTCGGCAAGATTACAATCTAATGAATGCAATGTGTAAGATATCTGCATTATATGATATGTGCTTTTAGAAATTACAACTTTAAAGGTGTATGATCTTTTGAGTTAAAACAAGTTAACTTTACTTATGTAAAACCCTTGGGTAGTATACTTGGTAAATTGGGTTAAACTTAGTTAAGGTAAGTGGTAGTTTTATTTTTGGGGTTCCACTGAATTCCTTTTAAGTCTTAGGGATAAATGCTAAGTACTTAAGTTAGACTTATTGAGGTGGCGTTTATTTCTTCTTTCCTTTTCTTTTATTCTCTTTAATGTTTTGGAGTAGGTTTGAACTACAAGTTGCTTTTATAAAATTCTAAAAATTCTGCAAAAATTACAGTGGCTTGTTACTGGTGTGTGTTTCTCTGTCTCAAAATTTGGAGTTAAGAAAGTGAATAGTTTTCGCTGGACAAAATTATTAAATTCTAGGGCAGAAGGGGTGCTTTGAACTACAACTACTATTCAACAGTGGGTAATTCTCTAAAACTTATTTTTGCTGGCTTTTAGGTGTTATAACATGACTTGATATAAATTTCTAGTCATTACTACCTTTTAATTATTGTTCTATGGTTTTCTCAAGTTTCTAGCCAAATAGATGCTTTCTACTATCACTATATTTGAAACACATCAAACAACATAGTTCTTATTTTTCATAGTTAGTATTTTGTGCAAGAGTAACCATTCTGAAGTTTGGCCTCTTTTTGCTTAAGGGAAGGGGTGATATGCATTATTTGAATTAAGTGGCCTTTCCCTTAAATCATGGTCAATAGGTATGGGTTTGCTTCCTTTTCATGGGTTTGCATTTTTCTCTGGTAGTTTATTTCATCATGGACTTAGCTAATTTTTTGTTACCCATTATTACATTAATAGGGGTTGTTCATGATTTATTGAAAAAATGCCTTATTATCACTTTGTATTTATTTTCCTTACTTAAAAGTTGGGCTGAGGTGCTCTGTATTTTTGTAGTGGGGCTCTGGTGGTTATAAGTCCACTGAATATTTTATTAAGCATTTTGGTTATAGTTTTGCCTCTTTAATAATTGATTTTCAGTCTATATAAGGCTAAACAAATCATTTTAATTTAAAATTGGTCCAAATTAATGGTCTCTGTATTTTTCCTAGGTTCTCTGTTACATAAGTAAACTAGGAAAAATAATCTTAATCACTGTTCAATATTTTCTAATGCCTTTCTGATTTTCTCTAAGTTTTGGGCAAAATAGCTTTAAATGAAAACTACATCATATTTTTCAATGCTGGGGTTCCTACTATTTTTAAACAGTGTCTAAATGAGGTTTAAACATCTACAAATTTTCTTAAGTTCAGCACAGAAGAAAAACTAATTTTCCTTAATTAAACAAGGTTTAGTGGGTTTCTTTTTTAATTTCAAACTCTAAAATTTAGAACAGAAAGCATAGGGTTTACTATTTTTAAATGATAGTTCATAATATTCAGGAGCTAGCAAAATTGGTTTGACAACTTTTTATTAAGATTTCATCAAGTTATGGATTTTCTAAGTTCCCTGGTCATTTTAAAAAGAATAACAGAATTGATTAAATGGAAATCCACTTTGCACTGGGGTCCCTGGCGGGTTTTCTAAGTTTTCTTCGCGGATCAGCCCTTAGGCTACTATTCACATGAGTCACTGACATTACAGAAAACCCCTCGGGTTCTACAAATCCTAACCCGAGGTCCTTCTTCTACCTCAAACAGTAACCGCGGCGGAAGAAAGGGCGGAGGGGCTTACCGGCAGCGAGATTGCTCCGGTGAAGTGGTCGAGGACGTAGGGGAGGTCTCGGGGATCACAACGGTGTGCGGAACGCCGTCGGAGATGGCCGGAGTCGGTCGGTCCACGCGCGCAGGCGGGGATGCTCGTCGGCGGCGAGGAGACCGGCCTGGTCACGGCGAGATAGTTCAATCCAATGGGTCAGGGAGGTTCACGGGATGCCAGAGAAGATATGAGCGCAAGGAATTGGGCGGGGACTCACTGGATAGCTCAGTCCACGCGCGGCGGCGGAAGACCGAAGTCCGGTGAGGTCGATCTCGGGCCTCTGGTGAAGTCCGGCCGGGTCCGAGGGCTTGGCAAGCTTCACGGGCTACTGGCGGAGCTAGCCGAAGCACTGGCTTAGCTTGAGGGTGGCTGGAGTGGGCTGGCCACGGTGGCCGAAGCTCTGGCGGCAATGGCGGGCGGAAATAAGCTCGCCGGAGCTAAGGAAAGGTGGCTGGCCGGTGAGGGTGAGTGCGGGGCGAAGAGAGGTGCGCCCGGGGAGGCTTTATAGGCGCGGGCGGGCACGGCCGAGGGCGTGGGCGTGCGGCGGACTTGACCGGACGACGGGGTGAGCGCGCGCGCGGGTTGGGCGAGCTCTGGCGTGCCGACCAGGGTCGAACACGTGTGCCCGTGCGTTCTGCCCAAGTTCTGGCGCGTGTGGTCGCTCATCCGAGCCTGCTCTCGCCTTGGTCAGTGCACAAGACCTCTTCTCCTCCCTACAAGCTACCATTCTTGTGTGGGGGTCATAGGATTTTGCCTACTGGTTGCAGAGATATGGAGCCAGGAAATCTGGTCTGTCTCCCTACCCAAACCCGAGGCAAATCCAAGGTTTTGTCATGTCTAGGGCACGCGTCCCAATGCCATCTTCTGGCACACGACAGAGGGGTTAGTTAGACACAATTTTGTCAATGGGGCCATTAGGATTCGAGTTAGGGATCAAGGTGAACATCCCTGATCTTTGGCTCAAGGTCTGAATTTCAGAATTCTGAAATTCAGAAATCCCATTAAGTCCCCACATGAGAAGCTTGATTTGGGGCTTTAATTGAGTTATTTTGGCTAAGCTTTCTCAACATTTCTTGTTGCTTATTAAATATACTTCAACTTTTATAATTGGCTCAAGTCATAATTTTAAACTTTTCATCCCCTTTTTCTTATTTTCTTGAGTTTTGCTCATGGGGCTCACTTAGAGTTTTTTTATTAGGGTTGCATATTTTTATCTTTTAAAAGTCTCAATTGTTTTGATCATGATACTTTTAAGTATATGCTTGGTGAATTCTTTGCCACTTAAGTTATTTTGATGCTTATGCTTACTTTGGCTCACATAAAATAATGATTCTTGGTTTGGCATTTGAGATAAACCCTAGGTGACACTGGGGTGTCACAGCCTTCCCCCCTTAAAGGAATCTCGTCCCGAGATTCGGGCCAGAGTCCTCCCAGGGTGAAGCGAAGGGTGAGACTTATAGGAAATGGGTGATTATTGTTATTATTAGGGTAAAACTGCTCTTCGAATGTCATTCTCTTTGCAACTTCAGAAGGAAGTCCTTTTAAGTTTTACTTTATAGTTACTTCATTCTGAATTAAGATCATATTTTTGGAAATTAGATTCGAAGGGCAGGAGGAGGGGTTGGGGGTGATTACGTACCAGCTTCCTTAGGTAGGCAATCGGGGAAGTTGGATCTCAGGAATTCCTCGGTTTCCCAAGTAGCTTCCTCCTCTGAGTGATTACTCCACTGGACCTTGAACATCTTGATCGATTTAGCCCGAGTTGATCTTTCTTTGCAATCCAGAATCTTGGAGGGGTACTCTTGGTACGATAGATCTGGCTCTATCTCCAATTCTGGCTCTGCTATGATCTCGGTCGGCAATCGAACACACTTTTCAGCTGAGATACATGGAATACACTGTGAATGGCAGACATCTTTGAAGGTAACTTCAGCTTGTATGCCACGGGTCCACATGCTTCGATGATCTCATAAGGTCCAATGTAACGAGGGGCTAGCTTGCCTTTGATCCCAAACCTCTGCACTCCCTTGGTGGGTGATACCTTGAGGTATACAAAACTTCCCACCTCGAACTAGAGAGGTTTCCTTCTTTTATCATGATAGCTCTTCTGCCTGGCCTAAGCAGCTTCTAGATTCTTCCTGATTAGTTTGACCTTCCTTTCGGCTTCAGTCACTAAATCAGGTCCAAAAACTTCTCTTTCACCAGGTTGGGACCAATTGAGTGGTGTCCTGCACCTTCTTCCATAGAGAGCTTCAAAAGGTGCCATCTTTAGGCTGAATTGATAACTATTGTTATAAGCAAACTCTGCCAAGGAGAGGTGCTTATCCCAGTTCTTGCCACAATCGATCGCACAAGCTCTTAGCATATCCTCCAGAATCTGGTTTACCCTTTCCGTCTGACCATCAGTCTGTGGGTGGTAAGCTGAACTCCTGATTAGCTTGGTTCCCAAAGACTCTTGCAATTGTTCCCAAAATCTGGCAACAAATTGGGCTCCTCGGTCAGAAACAATGGTCCGCGGTAATCCGTGCAAACACACGATCCGGTCAATATACAATTCTGCATATTTCTGAGCCTTATCAGTGGTGTGCATAGGAAGAAAATGTGCCACTTTCGTCAATCGGTCCACAATAACCCAAATCGAATCAAGATGACGAGAGGTGTTGGGCAGACCCACAATGAAATCCATGCTGATGTCGTCCCACTTCCACGAAGGTACGGATAGTGGTTGCAAAGCTCCAGCTGACTTCAAGTGGCTTGCCTTTATCCTCTGACAGGTGTCACACTCTGATACATACTGGGCTATCTCCCTCTTCATTCTGGTCCACCAGTACAAAAGCTTCAAATCATGGTACATCTTGGTGCTTCCCGGATGCATAGAGAATTTGGAGAGATGAGCCTCATCCAAAATTTTCCTCTTGAGCTCCTGGTCTTTAGGAATCACCAATCTGCTTTTGAACCATAACACACCTTTCTCATCCTGGCGGAAACAATTATACTTCTCAACCTTCTGATGGAGATTCTTCTTGATAATCTGCACTCCCTTGTCACTGAGCTGGGCCATGATAATCTGGTCTTGCAAAGCTGGCTCAACAGAAATGTGAGACAAAGAACCAGAAGGAATCACTTCAATTTGCATCTTGCTCAACTCATCACACAAGGTGTTAATGCGAGAATCCATCAGAATACAGTTGCATTGCAACTTCCGACTCAAGGCATCTGCTACCACATTAGCCTTCCCTGGGTGATAATGTACCTCCAGGTCATAATCCTTGATCAGCTCTAGCCATCTTCTCTGCCTCATGTTGAGATCAGCCTGAGTAAAAATGTACTTAAGGCTCTTATGATCAGTGAAGATGTTGCAGTGGGTTCCCTTAGATAGTGCCTCCACATCTTCAATGCATGAACCACTGCTGCTAACTCGAGGTCATGAGTGGGATAATTTTGCTCATGAGGCCTGAGTGCTCTTGAGGCATAAGCAATGACTCGGTTGTCTTGCATCAAGACACAACCTAGCCCGGTGCCTGAGGCATCGCAATATACATCAAAAGGCTTGATGCTGTCGGGTTGCGCCAACACTGGTGCTGTGGTCAGATGCTGCCTTAATGCATGGAAGGCATCTTCGCACTTCTGACTCCAAACAAACTTGACTTCTTTCTTCAGCAACTCAGTAATAGGCTTCGCAATTCGGGAGAAATCCGGAATAAATCTTCGGTAATAACCAGCTAATCCCAGAAAACTCCGAATCTGGCGAACAGTTGTTGGTGGCCTCCAGTTCATCACCTCTTGCACTTTATCAGGATCAACAGCTATTCCAGCCTGAGAGATAGTGTGACCCAAGAATTTGATTTCCTTTAGCCAAAAATCACACTTGGATAACTTGGCGTAAAGGTGGTGCTCTCGCAGACGTTGAAGCACTACATGCAAATGCCCGGCATGTTCTTCGTCGTTCTTTGAGTACACCAAAATGTCATCGATGAAAACCACCACGAACTTGTCCAATTCCGGCATAAAAACAGAATTCATCAGATACATGAAATATGCTGGTGCATTTGTCAGCCCGAATGACATCACCAAAAATTCATATAGCCCATATCTGGTTGAGAATGCCGTCTTCGGAATATCACTTGCTCGTATCTTGATCTGATGGTAGCCAGAGCGAAGGTCTATCTTGGAAAACACCTTGGCTCCGACCAACTGGTCAAAGAGAACATCAATACGAGGCAAAGGATACTTGTTCTTGATAGTTACCGCATTAAGAGGGCGGTAATCTATACACAGCCTCAAGCTTTCATCCTTCTTTTTCACAAACAGTGCTGGACATCCCCAAGGCGAAGTGCTTGGGCGAATAAATCCCTTATCCAGCAACTCTTGCAATTGCTTCTTCAATTCTGCCAACTCAGCGGGTGGCATTCGGTAGGGCCTCTTGGAAATTGGGGTTGTTCCCGGTTGCAACTCGATGGCGAATTCAATATCCCGGTCCGGTGGCATTCCCGGCAATTCATCAGGAAAGACATCTACATACTCACAGACCACTGGAATCTTCTTCAGGGGTAACTCTGTCATAGAGAAAGCACATGACTGGGAAGAACCCTGACTAGGCAGAATTAAAGTGAAATTCCCGCAGAAAGGAGAATTAACTTCCACGGTACGACTGGCTACATCAAGCACAACTTGGTGCAAGGTCATCCAATTTGCCCCTAGAATAATGTCCACATTTTCCAATCCCAACACAAGAAGAGTGGTTTTGATAATGTGGCTTCCCAGTTGAATAGGCACACTTTGGTTTAATTGATTAGTTGCAATTTTACCCCCAGGTGTGACTATCATGAATGACCCTTTTGAGTGAGAGAATGGCAGTTTGCATTTAGCACTGAACTTTTGGCTAATGAAACTATGAGATGCACCAGAATCAAACAGAATTAAAGCAGGTTGATTATAAACTGAAAAGGTACCGGTCATGATAGGAGCTCCTTCTGGCACTTCCTCTAGAGCAGTGAAGTTGAGCTTCCCTTGCCTGACTTGCACCTTCTGCTTTCTTCCCTTGTCTTGATTTGGTGCTGACATCTGCCTCTGCGGGTTCCTGGGACAATTCTTGGCATAGTGGCCCACATTGCCACAAGTGAAACACTTGTTCCCATTGCCCTGGCGGAACTGCTGCTGCTGCGGAGGCTGATTGTTCCTTGGGGCGGGAGCGGGATAGCGGTTGGGTGCCGGCTGCTGCTGCTGCTGCTGAGGTGGCCTGATCACCCATCTGCCTGCCTGCTGCTGAAAACCCCTGCTCTGATTGTGAGAAACAATCCGGAACCTCTGAGCCTGAGCGGATGGTGCTGCCATTGGTGCCTTTCTCTTCTTCTCTGCCCGGTGAGCAACAATGCAATCCTCCTGGGAGATGGCCATGTTGACCAACTCATTGAAGCTATCAGCCCGGACAGTGTTAAGTCGTTCCCGCAGCTTGGTATTGAGACCCCTGCGGAAGCGATCCCTCTTCTTTTCATCAGAATCAGCATGATACCCTACATACTGGCATAAGTCGTTGAAGGCTTGTGCATACTGCAGTACCGTGCGGGTTCCTTGATTAAGGGCCAGAAATTCATTCAACTTCCGATCAAGAATGCCAGCTGGAATGTGGTGTCCTCTGAAGGCAGTCTTGAATTCCTCCCAAGATACCTCACGATCAGCGGGGAGCATAGCACGGAAGTGATCCCACCAAGTCCGAGCAGGGCCGCGAAGCTGCTGTGCGGCGAAGCGAGCCTTGGCCTCATCAGGGCAGTCTCCTGTGAGGAGGGGAAACTTGGATTCGACGACGCGAAGCCACACGTCGGCGTCCAACGGATCCTCTGCCTTGGTGAACAAGGGCGGCTGTGTGCTCAGAAACTCCTGGTAAGTTGCCATAGCCGGAGGTCGCTGATGCTGGCCTCCACCATGCTGCTGTTGGTGGGGCTGGCGCTGCAAGAGCTGTCGTAGAATCTCATTCTGCTGGGCCATCAGCTCCTGCACTGTGGGAGCTAGGGGAGGTGGCGGGGGAGCTTGCTCATTCTGCCCGCGACGCTGCCTAGCTGCCATCTGAAAACAGAGATTGTCGCCATTGTTATCCCAACTCACAGTTTCGAACGACAAGATATCATCTCATATGGAAGGAAAATGCCATAATCATAATATTGGGTTCGAAAAGAAGGTAACATGGTGACAAATATCCCACAGATTTCAAAAGTTACAGGGTTACATCAATCAGGGGAAAGTACCCATAAGCCTAGTCCAAAATGTGATACTACTAAGCTCGCATAGGTTTCTATCCACCTAAAAATGTCAAAGCGACTGCTTAACCCTGAGCGGTGGAAGCGACACTGGATACGGGTGAAGGAGGCATCGCGGAGGTAGTCCCATTGGCACCAGGGGCTGGTCCTAGCTCCTCGGGAGCCTCTTCTCCCTCGCTTCCTGCTTCATTGGCCTCCATCTCCAGGTGGTGCATGTCCAAGTGGTCATTTGCTTCCTCGAGTTCCCTCTGCACATCGTGAAGCTGGTTCTCCAAGACATCAATAGTGTTGTCTCGGATCTCCACTTGCTGCTCCAGGGTGGTGATACGCTGGCTCAGCCTTTCCACCTGCAGATCCTTCTCCACCAACTCTGTGGATAGGTCGACCACAAAATCTTCCTGACTGTCGAGAGTGAGCTTGGCAGTCTGAGCGGTGTTAGCAAGAAGTGTCATAGCATCGCTCTGAAGGGCCTGAAGGCGGTACAGCGCACTCATGCACTGAACAGTGACCCTCCCAACCAAGTCAGGATACATTGCCCACACATCCATCACATGGCTCACGCGGTTACACCACATGGGATCATCCTTCTTCTCAGCAGGGAAGAGTCCCAAGGGGTGCATCACCATCTCCAGGGGATGGTAGCCACAGAAAGTCGTCAGAGTCTTCATGGCTACTGCCTCAATGGTGTCGTCCGTCCTGAGTCCAATCGTCTCAGAGTCAAGAGAACGCCAACCCGGCTGAAGGGGATGAGCCTCCAAGGTCAGCCAGACCCAACAACGAGGTACCCGATGCTCCTCATACAACTGCACCGTGTACAAAGGGGGCGTAGGGTAACCGGCGGAGTTAAGCACTTCCCACAAGATGGAAGGAAAGCCATCGCGAGAAAGGAAGTCAGAACTGAAACGAGAGTCTCCTCCACTGGCGGGGGTGGGTGAATTCATCTGCGGAAGGGAATCAAAGATAAAGATTATGGTGGAAGGAAAAAGAAAAAGAGAGCCCGGATGGTTTTAAAGAAAGGGGGTTAGCTCAAAATTTTAATTCCTCTTTATGTTTTATAATGCATGCATGCTAGAAGAAACGTTGCCTCTCAAAAGAAACTAGGGTGCCTTTTTAGGGCATCCTTAAAATATAAGTATTGGCCCACAGGGCCTAATTAATTAGCCACCTATATTCCCCTCTATGCCTAAGGCCTTTCGTCCTAGGTCTAGCGGTCTAGTCCTGACGATCTGTAGTAGTTTTTAGGCAAGTTTTAGATTTTGAAAATTGGTATTCATGGTTTATTGTCCTTCTCTATGGTGGAATTTGCTCCGATACCAGCTGTGGCAGAACCACCCGAATTATTCAAGCTTAAGTGCCTAAGTCACGCCTCAGGGGCCGTAACACACTTAAATCGGAATAACCCGTCAGTCCTTCAGATCTAGTCTGATAGAGCCACTTAACCAGGATCAAATTCCACAATCTCACTCGAAGGTGAGTCACAGAAGAAATACAATAAAACAGGAAACCTCAAATTAAGTGCGGAGTTATTACATAAATCGAAGTTTTTGCGTAGCAATAAAGTTCACAAAATAAAGTGCAGCGGATAATCGATGTCGTTGGTAATGAGGAAATGGGCAAGGCCTAGCCCACTACTCCTCGTGCTCCTCTCCTGCCGGAGCAACATCCCACTCGACCGTCCAACCCGGTGGTAGGGTGGTAGGCCAAGTCACACCATCAACCATTTCCTAAATGGTACCTGCAAAAATGGTGCCACAAGCAAGGCTGAGTATACTAATACTCAGCTAGACTTAACCGGTGTGAGGAGTCTACTCCTCTACCTCTAGACTATGCAGCTGTTTGGCTGAGGGGTTTGGTTTGCCAAAAGCACTAGCTGTTTCTAAAAGCAAATTTTAGCTTTTCAAATTCTATCATCATTAACTTAGCTAGATTTGCTCCTTCTAAGCATACATGGTAACAATCAATTAGTTCAATCAACAAGTTATCTCATGTAACCATATTTCACTTCTTACTCGATGCAGTACAAGGAATCAAGCAGTCTCATTAGCTGCGAGAAGCAGACAATTCGAATCGAGTTTTAAACCTTGCAAGGTAAACCTAAACACACGGCATGTCAGGGTACTCTGACCCCACACATGACAACCGTCCCCATCTATTCCCCGTTCGCGTCTAGGCCTCACCGCCTTGGCATACAATGCTCCACTGACCCCGGCTGCCGCCGTGCAGTGACCGCACTTGTACCCACCATAGCTAGCATGGGAGACCCAGTCTCAGGTCGCATGAGGGATAAAGTCCGCGCCCGGCTTCACTCAGGTACTAGGTTTACCGATTACCATTTTTCCCGGCATGTGCTTAGTACGTTCAAAAGCTTGACTCAGGTATCCACACATTAATCCTTAGTTCATTTTTCCCGTCTCATGGACAAGGCATCCTCCCTGGATCCAAGTCCATAGACCAACATAGATCCCGTTATCAAGATGAATACAATCAATTCCTGACCTCGCGCGAGTGCTAGAAAAATCACTCGACTTCTACCGAGATCCTGATTAGCAAGCAGCTACTCGACCTAGCATACTAGTATTCATCTCAAAAAGGAATCCTAAGTTCATGCAACTAGAGGTTTCAAGCAACTCCTACACTTAAGTGCACATTACAATCCTACAAGCATTAAGTGTAGTAAAGTAGCATATAATAATACAGTTATGCATATAAACCGGGGCTTGCCTTCAATTGCTGGGGCTGCGGGGAGATCCTCAATAACAGCCTCTGAAGCCTGCTCCTGGTCCTCCTCTTGGACAGGTCCTTGCTCGGGGATGAGCACGTACTCTCCGTCGGCAAGATTACAATCTAATGAATGCAATGCGTAAGATATATGCATGATATGATATGTGCTTTTAGAAATTACAACTTTAAAGGTGTATGATCTTTTGAGTTAAAACAAGTTAACTTTACTTATGTAAAACCCTTGGGTAGTATACTTGGTAAATTGGGTTAAACTTAGTTAAGGTAAGTGATAGTTTTATTTTTGGGGTTCCACTGAATTTATTTTAAGTCTTAGGGATAAATGATAAGTACTTAAGTTAGACTTATTGAGGTGGGGTTTATTTCTTCTTTCCTTTTCTTTTATTCTCTTTAATGTTTTGGAGTAGGTTTGAACTACAAGTTGCTTTTATAAAATTCTAAAAATTCTGCAAAAATTACAGTGGCTTGTTACTGGTGTGTGTTTCTCTGTCTCAAAATTTGGAGTTCAGAAAGTGAATAGTTTTCTCTGGACAAAATTATTAAATTCTAGGGCAGAAGGGGTGCTTTGAACTACAACTACTATTCAACAGTGGGTAATTCTCTAAAACTTATTTTTGCTGGCTTTTAGGTGTTATAACATGACTTGATACAAACTTCTAGTCATTACTACCTTTTAATTATTTTTCTATGGTTTTCTCAAGTTTCTAGCCAAATAGATGCTTTCTACTATCACTATATTTGAAACACATCAAACAACAGAGTTCTTATTTTTCATAGTTAGTATTTTGTGCAAGAGTAACCATTCTGAAGTTTGGCCTCTTTTTGCTTAAGGGAAGGGGTGGTATGCATTATTTGAATTAAGTGGCCTTTCCCTTAAATCATGGTCAATAGGTATGGGTTTGCTTCCTTTTCATGGGTTTGCATTTTTCTCTGGTAGTTTATCTCATCATGGACTTAGCTAATTTTTGGTTGCCCATTATTACATTAATAGGGGTTGTTCATGATTTATTGAAAAAATGCCTTATTATCAGTTTGTATTTATTTTCCTTACTTAAAAGTTGGACTGAGGTGCTCTGTATTTTTGTAGTGGGGCTCTGGTGGTTATAAGTCCACTGGATTTTTATTAAGCATTTTGGTTATAGTTTTGCCTCTTTAATAATTGATTTTCAGTATATATAAGGCTAAACAAATCATTTTAATTTAAAATTGGTCCAAATTAATGGTCTCTGTATTTTTCCTAGGTTCTCTGTTACATAAGTAAACTAGGAAAAATAATCTTAATCACTGTTCAATAATTTCTAATGCCTTTCTGATTTTCTCTAAGTTTTGGGCAAAATAGCTTTAAATGAAAAACTACATCATATTTTTCAATGCTGGGGTTCCTACTATTTTTAAACAGTGTCTAAATGAGGTTTAAACATCTACAAATTTTCTTAAGCTCAGCATAGAAGAAAAACTAATTTTCCTTAATTAAACAAGGTTTAGTGGGTTTCTGTTTTTAATTTCAAACTCTAAAATTTAGAACAGAAAGCATAGGGTTTACTATTTTTAAATGATAGTTCATAATATTCAGGAGCTAGCAAAATTGGTTTGACAACTTTTTATTAAGATTTCATCAAGTTATGGATTTTCTAAGTTCCCTGGTCATTTTAAAAAGAATAACAGAATTGATTAAATGGAAATCCACTTTGCACTGGGGTCCCTGGCGGGTTTTCTAAGTTTTCTTCGCGGATCAGCCCTTAGGCTACTATTCACATGAGTCACTGACATTACAGAAAACCCCTCGGGTTCTACAAATCCTAACCCGAGGTCCTTCTTCTACCTCAAACAGTAACCGCGGCGGAAGAAAGGGTGGAGGGGCTTACCGGCGGCGAGATTGCTCCGGTGAAGTGGTCGAGGACGTAGGGGGGGGGTTCTCGGGGATCACAACGGTGTGCGGAACGCCGTCGGAGATGGCCGGAGTCGGTCGGTCCACGCGCGCAGGCGGGGATGCTCATCGGCGGCGAGGAGACCGGCCTGGTCACGGCGAGATAGTTCAATCCAATGGGTCAGGGAGGTCATAGGATTTTGCCTACTGGTTGCAGAGATATGGAGCCAGGAAATCTGGTCTGTCTCCCTGCCCAAACCCGAGGCAAATCCAAGGTTTTGTCGTGTCTAGGGCTCGCGTCCCAATGCCATCTTCTGGCACACGACAGAGGGGTTAGTTAGACACAATTTTGTCAATGGGGCCATTAGGATTCGAGTTAGGGATCAAGGTGAACATCCCTGATCTTTGGCTCAAGGTCTGAATTTCAGAATTCTGAAATTCAGAAATCCCATTAAGTCCCCACATGAGAAGCTTGATTTGGGGCTTTAATTGAGTTATTTTGGCTAAGCTTTCTCAACATTTCTTTTTGCTTATTAAATATACTTCAACTTTTATAATTGGCTCAAGTCATAATTTTAAACTTTTCATCCCCTTTTTCTTATTTTCTTGAGTTTTGCTCATGGGGCTCACTTAGAGTTTTTTTATTAGGGTTGCATATTTTTATCTTTTAAAAGTCTCAATTGTTTTGATCATGATACTTTTAAGTATATGCTTGGTGAATTCTTTGCCACTTAAGTTATTTTGATGCTCATGCTTACTTTGGCTCACATAAAATAATGATTCTTGGTTTGGCATTTGAGATAAACCCTAGGTGACACTGGGGTGTCACACTTGCCTCACGAGTTTGGGCACGGGCGGGGGCCTCCTGGCAGCGGCATCCGCCCTGAGGTCATCGCTGCCGCTGTTCGGCCTCCCGGAGCAGAAGTCATCGTCGTCGCCGCTGCCGGAGCGGGCGACGGCGCGCCGTTCGTCGGTCTTCTGTTGCTCCGCAGGCCCCCCCCATCGAGTGGGGTTGTTCGTACCTGCGGAGGTGGAACCGGAGTTCCGTTTGTAATGGCACTTTGAATGCCAGTGTTTTTGTTCATTGTGGCTGTCGAGGCCTGAACATGTATGTAATTTTGGCACGGAGCCGTGTTTTTTCCTCATTTTCGAGCACTAAGACTCGCCTGTTGGTTGTCTGAACCGCTTCACCAAGCGTGTGTCGCCCCGTGTAAAGGTGACGAGTGAGGTATCCGTATCCCGGAGGCGTAGGAGTCCCTCGGCTCGGTCGGCCTTGTTGTCCGAGGCTTCTCTAGCTTAGTTAAAGGAACCCCTCGGCCGCTCTCCGATGAGCCGAGGCCAGGGGTAGCGGTGTCAGCATGAACAACGACAGAGTTGGCTCGAAAAGAAAACCTGGTTGGCCGGAGCCTGGCCGGGTCGTCCGTTAGCGGGACCGACGCCGGAATTGACCAGCCGAGGCCTCGGGTCGGGCTGACGTCCTTGGAGGACAACTGGCCGAGGCCCCGGGGTGACCGGCCGAGCCGCCTGCTCGGGCCGGATTCCCGGAGAAGACCCTGGCAGCGATGGCCCGGGCGTGGCGATGACGTCGTCCTTCGGGGTGGAGATCTTCGGACCACGTCGCCGTCCGAGGCTAGGTCGGACCTCGCCGAAAGTGTTGTCGATGCCGAGGGTGCTGCTGCTCCCTTCCAGCGTCAAGACCCGAGCCTGCAGGATCGGATTGTCTTGTAGCGTGTGTTTCCTGCGGCCGCCGAGGCCAAAACACACCCTCGCCGTGTTGTAAAGCTGCGTCTCTTTTCCTCTTGTTTCGAGTATCTGGACTTTTTTGTCGGTAACAGAAATGTTTGTGCGAGCGAGAGTTGCTTCTCGCGGAAGGTGATGAGTGAGGTATCCGTATCCCGGAGGCGTAGGAGTCCCTCGGCTCGGTCGGCCTTGCCGCTTACGCGCACTCTTACCCGTCCATGGGGCTCTGTCACCGACGCAGTCGAGAAGGCTCGAAGGATCGCTTCGGCAGAAGAGCTTCCGAACGTGAAGACTTGTTCGGTCAGCGGAATCACTTGTCCGAACGTGAGTTACTTATCGCAGAAGGTGATGAGTGAGGTATCCGTATCCCGGAGGCGTAGGAGTCCCTCGGCTCGGTCAGCCTTGGCTGCTTACGTGTACTCCGTCGTTTTTAGGATCCACTTTCGAAGTAGTCAAAAAGCACGAAAGACATTCTGGCAGAAAAGATCTTTTTTCGAGGAAAATTTCGACGCAGAGGGGGTTCCCCCCCTTTTAGCCCCCAAGGGAGGGTCGGGCTTTGCCGAGGCGAGGCCGACCCTTCCTTGATGACTAAACTTTGCGTGGGTGCGAGGTATATGATCAACTTGAAAACATCTTAAGGGTAGAAGCGACGTAGCTGTTGGATGTTCTAAGCGTTGTCGTAGACCTCGCCTTGACTGTTGGCCAGCTTGTACGTTCTGGGCTTCAGAACTTTGGCGATAACGAACGGCCCCTCCTAGGGGGGCGTGAGCTTCTGCCGCCCTCGGGCATCTTGTCGGAGCCAAAGCACTAGGTCGCCCACCTGGAGGTCTCGGGACCGGACCCCTCGGGCGTGGTAGCGTCGCAGAGACTGCTGGTACCGCGCCGAGTGTAGTAAGGCCTTGTCCCGAGCCTCCTCCAGCTGGTCCAGTGAGTCTTCTCGGCTAGCTTGGTTGCTTTGGTCGGTGTAGGCCCTCGTCCTCGGGGAACCGTATTCTAAGTCTGTGGGCAAGATGGCTTCGGCCCCATAGACTAGAAAGAACGGCGTGAAGCCCGTGGCTCGGCTCGGCGTTGTCCTCAGACTCCAGACCACCGAGGGGAGTTCCTTCATCCACCGCTTGCCGAACTTGTTGAGGTCGTTGTAGATCCGAGGCTTGAGCCCTTGTAGAATCATGCCGTTGGCACGCTCTACCTGCCCATTCGTCATGGGATGAGCCACGGCGGCCCAGTCCACCCGGATGTGGTGATCCTCGCAGAAGTCCAGGAACTTTCTGCCGGTGAACTGGGTGCCGTTGTCGGTGATGATGGAGTTCGGGACCCCGAAGCGATGGATGATGTTGGTGAAGAACGCCACCGCCTGCTCGGACCTGATGCTGTTCAGGGGTCGGACCTCGATCCACTTGGAGAATTTGTCGATGGCGACCAGCAGGTGCGTGTAGCCCCCGGGTGCCTTCTGCAAGGGGCCGACGAGATCCAGACCCCACACAGCGAAAGGCCAGGTGATGGGTATCGTCTGCAGAGCCTGAGCGGGCAGGTGGGTCTGCCTCGCGTAGAATTGACACCCTTCGCAGGTGCGGACAATTCTGGTAGCGTCGGCCACCGCCGTAGGCCAGTAGAAGCCTTGTCGAAAAGCATTCCCGACAAGGGCTCGAGGCGCTGCGTGATGGCCGCAAGCCCCCGAGTGTATCTCTCGCAGGAGTTCCTGACCTTCGGCGATGGAGATGCATCGCTGGAGGATGCTAGAGGGGCTGCGGTGGTAGAGCTACTTCTCATCGCCCAGCAAGACGAACAACTTGGCGCGCCGCGCCACCCGCCGAGCCTCGGCTCGGTCGAGGGGTAGCTCTCCTCGGTGGAGATATTGCAGGTACGGGGTCTGCCAGTTTCGATCAGGCGTGACCCCGCTTTGCTCCCCCTCGACGTGCACCATCTCGCCCTCGGGGGCCGAGGGTACCTCGGGCTGAACCGAGGGCGCCTCGGGCCGAGCCGAGGGTGCCTCGGGCTGTGCTAAGGGTGCCTCAGGCTCGGGCGTGTCGTCGATCTTGACGGAGGGTCGATGCAGATCCCGGGAGAAGACGTCCGAGGGAACCGTTGTTCGCCCCGAGGCTATTTTAGCCAGCTCGTCCGCAGTCTCGTTGTAGCGCCGAGCGATGTGGTTGAGCTCGAGCCCGTAGAACTTGTCTTCCAAGCGCCGAACCTCATCGCAATAGGCCTCCATCTTCGGGTCGCGGCAGTGGGAGTTCTTCATGACTTGGTCGATGACGAGCTGCGAGTCACCGCTAGCGTCGAGGCGTCGAACCCCTAGCTCGATGGCGATCCGCAATCCGTTGACCAGAGCTTCGTACTCAGCCACATTGTTGGATGCTGGGAAATGGAGGCGTAGCACATAGCGTATGTGCTTCCCGAGGGGCGAGATGAAGAGTAGGCATGCGCCGGCTCCCGTCTTCATCAACGACCCGTCGAAAAACATGGTCCAGAGCTCTGGTTGGATCGGAGCCGTCGGTAGCTGGGTGTCGACCCATTCGGCCACGAAGTCCACCAAGACCTGGGACTTGATGGCCTTTCGAGGGGCGAACGAGATTGTCTCGCCCATGATTTCCACCGCCCACTTTGCAATCCCATCCGAGGCCTCTCGGCACTGGATGATCTCCCCCAGGGGGAAGGATGACACCACAGTTACCGGATGAGACTCGAAGTAGTGTCGCAACTTCCGCCGTGTCAGGATCACCGCATAAAGCAGCTTCTGAACTTGTGGGTAGCGGATCTTGGTTTCGGACAGTACCTCGCTGACGAAGTAAACTGGCCTCTGAACGGGCAATGCATGCCCCTCTTCTTGCCTCTCGACCACAATCGCGGCGTTAACCACCTGAGTGGTCGCGGCGACGTAGACCAAGAGGGCTTCTTCGGCAGCTGGGGGCACCAAGATAGGCGCCTTTGTGAGGAGCGCCTTCAGGTTCCCGAGGGCTTCCTCGGCCTCAGGGGTCCAAGTGAAGCACTCGGCCTTCCTCAAGAGGCGGTACAGAGGTAGACCTCTTTCGCCGAGGCATGAGATGAAGCAGCTCAGAGCCGCGAGACATCCCATGACCCTCTGTACGCCTTTCAAGTCCTTGATGGGCCCCATGCTAGTGATGGCTGCGATCTTCTCCGGGTTGGCTTCGATGCCCCGCTCGGAGACGATGAACCCCAAGAGCATGCCTCGGGGCACCCCGAAGACACACTTCTCGGGATTGAGCTTGACACCTTTCGCCTTGAGACATCGGAATGTCACTTCAAGGTCGGAAAGGAGGTCGGAAGCTTTCCTCGTCTTGACTACGATGTCATCGACGTAGGCCTCGACCGTGCGGCCAATGTGTTCGCCGAACACATGGTTCATGCACCGCTGGTACGTCGCGCCCGCATTCCTCATGCCGAACGGCATGGTGACATAGCAGTACATGCCAAAGGGTGTGATGAAAGAAGTCGCGAGCTGGTCGGACTCTTTCATCCTGATTTGATGATACCCTGAGTAGGCATCGAGGAAAGACAGGGTTTCGCACCCAGCAGTGGAATCCACGATTTGATCGATGCGAGGCAGAGGGTAGGGAACCTTCGGACATGCTTTGTTGAGACCAGTGTAGTCTACACACATCCGCCATTTCCCCCCTTTCTTTCTCACAAGCACAGGGTTGGCAAGCCATTCGGGATGGAATACCTCTTTGATGAACCCTGCCGCCATTAGCTTGTGGATCTCCTCGCCTATGGCTCTGCGCTTCTCCTCGTCGAATCGGCGCAGAGGCTGCTTGACGGGTCGGGCTCCGGCTCGGATGTCCAGCGAGTGCTCGACGACATCCCTCGGTATGCCGGGCATGTCCGAGGGACTCCACGCGAAGACGTCGGCGTTCGCGCGGAGAAAGTCGACGAGCACTGCTTCCTATTTGGGATCGAGCCTGGAGCCGATCTGGATCTGCTTGGAGGCGCCGCCGCTGGGGTCGAGGGGGACGAATTTAACCGTCTCCGCTGGCTCAAAGTTGCCGGCATGACGCTTCACGTCTGGCACCTCCTTCGAGAGGCTCTCCAGGTCGGCGATGAGGGCCTCGGACTCGGCGAGGGCCTCGGCGTACTCCACGCACTCCACGTCGCATTCGAACGCGTGTTTGTACGTGGGGCCGACGGTGATGACCCCGTTGGGGCCCGGCATCTTGAGCTTCAGGTAGGTGTAGTTGGGGACGGCCATGAACTTCGCGTAGCATGGTCTTCCCAGCACCGCGTGGTAGGTTCCTCGGAACCCGACCACCTCGAACGTCAGGGTCTCCCTTCGGAAGTTGGAGGGTGTTCCGAAGCAGACGGGAAGGTCGAGTTGTCCGAGGGGCTGGACGCGCTTCCCGGGAATGATCCCATGGAAGGGCGCAGCGCCTGCTCGGACGGAGGACAGATCGACACGCAGGAGCCCGAGGGTCTCGGCGTAGATGATGTTGAGGCTGCTGCCTCCGTCCATGAGGACCTTGGTGAGCCTGACGTCGCCGATGACGGGGTCGACGACGAGCGGGTGTTTCCCCGGGCTCGGCACATGGTCGGGGTGATCGGCTCGGTCGAAGGTGATGGGCTTGTCGGACCAGTCTAGATAGGCTGGCGCCGCCACCTTCACCGAGCAGACCTCCCGGCGCTCTTGCTTGCGGTGTCGAGCCGAGGCATTCGCCGCTTGCCCACCGTAGATCATGAAGCAATCGCGGACCTCGGGGAACTCTCCTGCTTGGTGATCTTCCTTCTTATCGTCGTCGCGGGCCCTGTCACCCTCCGCGGGTGGCCCGGCCCTGTGGAAGTGGCGCCGAATATAGGTGTACATTTGGGCCGGGCCAGATGGGCCGGCCCGAAGCACGGAAAAAAAAGCACGGCCCAGGCACGGCACGGCCCGAAATAATTTAGTGCCGGGCCGGCACGACCCGTTATATCGGGCCGGGTTTGGGCCGAGGTCACGGCCCATGGGCGGGCACGGGCACGACCCGTTTAAGGCAGGCACGAAATGGCCCATATAGAGGCATGAAAAGGCCCATATATTTATTAAAACCACACTTCATTCCACACTTTCATATACTTGATAAAGAACACAAAGCTAGAGATAATGCTAGTTAGATGTTTTTTGTAGCTTTGAATTAGAGTGTGTGATGTAATTTTGCTTTTGTTATGAACATTAGACAATAAACTGAACTTACGAACTTTGTATAGAGCTGGTTATACTCTTTTTCCTTCTAACAAAATGATTTATAAACGAGATAGTCATTACATAGCTGTGGTAACTTTAATTAATACAAATATTAATTTTAATTTTGTTCAAATTTATTTGTCTTATCTTTTATTTGTTTTATTATTTTTTTTGAATTTAGAGGTCTAATGTGAATTTTGGGCCAAAAACTGAATTTTGGGCCAAAAATTGAATTTCGGGCCCTAATGTGAATTTCGGGCCAAAAAATGAATTTCGGGCTTTTATAATTTCGGGCCGCCCGAAATGAGCCCGGCACGTTTAATCAATTACGGGTCGGGCCGTGGGCCGAGGGCTAGGCCCATGGGCCGGCCCGGCACGGCCCGAAATTCAAACGGGTCGGGCCGGCCCGAAATTCAAACAATACGGGCCTTTTCGGGCTTGGGCCGGGCCGGGCCGGGCGGCCCGAATGTACACCTATAGCGCCGAAGCATGACGCACTCCTCAAGGGTGTGCTTGACGGGCCCCTGGTGGTAGGGGCACAGCTCCTTGAGCATCTTGTCGAAGAGGTTGGCACCTCCGGGGGGTTTCCGAGGGTTCTTGTACTCGGCGACGGCGACAAGGTCCGCGTCGGCGGCGTCGCGTTTCGCTTGCGACTTCTTCTTGCCCTTCTTCTTGGCGCCGCGCTGAGTTGACGCCTCAGGAGCATCTTCCGATGGGCGGCCCTGGGGCTGCTTGTCCTTTCAGAAGATAGCCTCGACCGCCTCCTGGCCGGAGGCAAACCTGGTGGCGATGTCCATCAGCTCGCTCGCCCTGGTGGGGGTCTTGCGACCCAGCTTGCTCACCAGGTCGCGGCAGGTGGTGCCGGCGAGGAACGCGCCGATGACATCCGAGTCGGTGATGTTGGGCAGCTCGGTGCACTGCTTCGAGAATCGCCGGATGTAGTCCCGGAGAGACTCTCCCGGCTGCTGTCGGCAGCTTCGGAGGTCCCAGGAATTCCCGGGGCGCACGTACGTGCCCCGGAAATTGCCGGCGAAAGCTTGGACTAGGTCGTCCCAGTTGGAGATCTGCCCCGGAGGCAGGTGCTCCAACCAGGCGCGAGCGGTGTCGGAGAGGAACAGGGGGAGGTTGCGGATGATGAGGTTGTCATCGTCCGTTCCGCCCAGTTGGCAGGCCAGACGGTAGTCCGCGAGCCACAGTTCTGGTCTCGTCTCCCCTGAGTACTTTGTGATAGTAGTCGGGGGTCGGAACCGGGTCGGGAACGGCGCCCGTCGTATGGCCCGGCTGAAGGCCTGCGTTCCGGGTGGTTCGGGCGAGGGACTCCGATCCTCCCCGCTGTCGTAGCGTCCCCCATGCCTGGGGTGGTAGCCTCGGCGCACCCTCTCATCGAGGTGGGCCCGACGGTCGCGGTGATGGTGCTCGTTGCTGAGGCGACCCGGGGCTGCAGGCGCTGTGTTGCGCGTGCGCCCAGTGTAGACCGAGGCTTCCCGCACGAATCGGGAAGTCGCGGCATGAGGTTCCGAGGGGTACCCCTGCCTTCGGGAGGCAGAGCTCTCGGTCCGTCGGACCGCGGCGCCTTCTAGGAGATTCTTGAGCTCTCCCTGGATTCGCCGTCCCTCGGTGGTTGATGGCTCCGGCATCGCGCGGAGAAGCATCGCTGCTGCAGCCAGGTTCCGGCCGACCCCACTAGATGCGGGTGGTGGCCTGACCCTGACGTCGTCGGCGACGCGGTGCTAGAAGCCCTGGGGTAGATGACATATTTCTCCGGCCGGGGGTTGGCCTGCCCATGCCTGCCCGACGTCCCGGCGGATCGGCTCAAGCGCTCCTGCTCCCTCGTCGAGCCTGGCCTGCACCCCGCGGATTTGCTCGAGCTGTGGGTCATGGTCCCCCGCCTGAACGGGGACCACAGCTAGCTCCCGTGGGATGTCAACGCGAGGCACCGGCCTAGGGAGATCACCGTCCTCCGGCATGCCGAGATGGTTGCCTTCGGAGGGACCCCCTAGATCGACGTGGAAGCATTCGCGACTTGGGCCGCAGTCCTCGTCGCCGAGGCTACGGCTACCGTCGGAACAGTAGGAGAGGCAGTAGTCACATGCGATCATGAAGTCCCGCATGGCACTGGGGTAGCCAAGTCCAGAGAAATCCCAACAGAAGCTGGGCTCGTCGTCTTCCTCGGACCCGGAGGGCCCGTAGGTCGAGACGTCCGTCAGCCGGTCCCAAGGTGACCACATACGAAACCCCAGAGGGTTTGGACTTGCCTCTATGAGAGCGCCCGCCAAAGCAAAGTCGCTAGGCAGGTTGAGGCTGAATCCAAATGACGTGGGATGGGAATCGGTCGGTACCTCATGTCGGGGACTGACTGCACCGTCGTCTCAGGTACGAGGGTGACGTCCAGCAAGCTTTTCGCGAGCGTGCTGGCATCATCCGCTTGCTCGGGATTGGCGTGCCGCAGGGAGACGACACTCGCCTTCGTCTCAAACGTGAGGTTGATGCCCGACGCGCCCCCCGTTGGGGTGCTGGGGCCGTCGACTCGCTCGACAACCGACGAGGCGCTGCCTCCTGCTTGGCCTTGGTTGCCCCGCCTTCCCCTCCGTCGGCGGGGAAGAGGGCGAGATGAGCTCGAAGGTTGTTCTTCCACCACGCGGGGAAGACGTCGTCGATTCCGCCGCCGGCGGGCGGACTGTCGGTCGCCATTGCCGCTGTCGCCCGGCGGTGGAATGAGTATCATGTCGTAGCTGCCGTCGAGGGACATGAACTCAAGACTCCCGAAACGGAGCATCGTCCCGGGTTGGAGAGGTTGCTGGAGACTGCCCATCTGGAGCTTGACGGGATGCTGTTCGTCAACACACAGCAGACCCCTGCCTGGCGCGCCAACTGTCGGCGTTCCGAGACCGGGGGGTCCCTAAGCCGACGAGTGAATGTCGTCGTGTGCCCCAGCCTAGATGGGTCGAGCGCGAGGGCGAGCACGAAGGGGGGAAAGCGAGGCAGCCAGAGACTGGCGTGAGAGAGGTGGGAATCCCGCGGCCTTCGTGTTCGTCCCGCGCCCAGGTCGGGTGCGCTTGCAGTAGGGGGTTACAAGCGTCCACGCGAGAGAGGGAGCGAGCGGCTTCAAGCGAGCGCCTGTCTCGTTCTCGTCCCCTCGCGGCCAACCCTCTCTAAGAGGGCCCTGGTCCTTCCTTTTATAGGCGTAAGGAGAGGATCCAGGTGTACAATGGGGGGTGTAGCAGAGTGCTACGTGTCTAGCGGAGGAGAGCTAGCGCCCTAAGTACATGCCGTTGTGGCAGCCAGAGAGATTTTGGCACCCAGCTGGTGTGATGTCGTGGTCGTCGGAGGAGCGATGGAGCCTGGCGGAGGGACAACTGTCGGAGCGATTGAGTCCTTGCTGACGTCCTCTTGCTTCCGTAAGGGGGCTGAGAGCCGCCGTCGTCATAGAGTATGCGGGGCGCCATCATTGCCTATCTGGCGGAGCGAGCCAGATGGGACGCCGGTCTTGTTCCCTGCGGCCCGAGTCAGCTCGGGGTAGGGTGATGATGGCACCTCTTGTTGACGTGGCTGGTCTGCGCCCTAGGTTGGGCGATGTGGAAGCTCCTCCGAAGCCGAGGTCGAGTCTGTCTTCCGTGGCCGAGGTCGATTCCGAGCCCCTGGGTCGGGCGAGGCGGAGGCTGTCGGCTGAGGCCAGGGCGGAGTCCGAGCCCTGGGGTCGGGCGGAGCGGAGTTCGCTGTCTTCTGGGGCTAAGCCCAAGTCCGAGCCCTGGGTCGGGTGGAGCGGAGTTCACCGTCTTCCGGGACTTAGCCCGAGTCCGAGCCCTGGGTCGGGCGGAGCGGAGTTCGCCGTCTTCCGGGACTTAGCCCGAGTCCGAGCCCTGGGTCGGGCGGAGCGGAGTTCGCCGTCTTCCGGGACTTAGCCCGAGTCCGAGCCCTGGGTCGGGCGGAGCGGAGTTCGCCGTATTCCGGGACTTAGCCCGAGTCCGAGCCCTGGGTCGGGCGGAGCGGAGCTTCCTAGGGTGCCTTCGGCCGGGCCTGACTGCCTGTCAGTCTCACTCTGTCAAGTGGCACCGCAGTCGGAGTGGCGCAGGCGGCGCTGTCCTTCTGTCAGGCCGGTCAGTGGAGCGGCGAAGTGACGGCGGTCACTTCGGCTCTGCCGGCTGGGGGGCGCGCGTCAGGATAAAGGTGTCAGGCCACCTTTGCATTAAATGCTCCTGCGATTTGGTCGGTCGGTGTGGTGATTTGGTCAGGGTTACTTCTTGGCGAAGACAGGGCCTCGGGCGAGCCGGAAATATGTTCGCCGCTGGAGGGGGGCCTCGGGCGAGACGGAAATCCTCCGGGGTCGGCTGCCCTTGTCCGAGGCTAGGCTCGGGCGAGGCGTGATCGAGTCCCTCGAATGGACTGATCCCTGACTTAATCGCGCCCATCAGGCCTTTGCAGCTTTATGCTAATGGGGGTTACCAGCTGAGAATTAGGAGCCTTGAGGGTACCCCTAATTATGGTCCCCGACAAGTAGCTATTTAGAAAACAAAGATTACAATCCATATGAATGAGATACAAATTTATCATTTTGGATTGTCTTAGTATAGCTTACTCAAGTGAAACTTATTGTCTATGACACAAGATATATAATGTTCTCCCACTAGATATGTGCATCAAGTATTTGAATGACTTGCCACATGCACTTTCAATTCAGTTAAGAGTCTCATGAGGAGTATATTACATATCATGGTCAAGGCATGACAAATTTGCAATGAATTAACTTACGCCTAAGAATACTTACCACCATATAGAATGTACCATTTGTTATACCAATTTGGCAGATCTTACTATCTGTGGCGGTATCACATTAGTATTCTTCTTTTCATCATTTGTGGAGACTTCCTTCTTTGTTATCTCTTTTCCTTTTAAAACTAGTCGATAAAACACTTTGAAAAGAGGTATTAGTAGTACAAGGAAGTATTTAATGAATGATGATATCTATATATGAATGGCAAACAAATCATCATTTATGAGGAGTAAAGGCATAAATTAAATTCCCTTTAAGTTAATGCACATGGAGCAGTGAATTCACAATATGCACTAATTTACAAATTTAAGCCAAAAGGAATTTAACCTTCATATTGACATTCCTTTCCATAGAATATATTATTACCAATTGAAAGAATGCCACTTGGAAGGAACTACTATTGATCAACTACCAATTGAAGCAATTTGTTCCATACCTTTGCCTTGAGCATTCCTAATCTTTCTTTTAGGTGAAGATTAACCTTTAAAGCTTGTGATTTTACCAATTGAAAGAGCACAATCTCTACTTATGAATTTCCATGAAATATCTTAAAAGAGATTGTATTAGTAACACAAGCAATAGTTTCCTATTTAGCAACCTCTAGTATATGAATGACAAGAAGGTTACTAAAACAAAGAAACCTCATGATATGAACTAAATTACCCTTACAAGCATCATGCATAACATCAATTGTAAAAAAGATGAAAGTAGCATGATTATTTAATTAAGTTTACATGGCAAGTTTAATTCATAGCATGGTGAGTGATTAATGTAGAAGACTCAAAACCAATTTAAACAAGAATGAATACTTCACATAGTATTGGTTCGATCTTCTTTGAATGTTGAATGGCACACTCCATTTGGGAAACACATTCTCATGTTGTGAGACTACATAAACACTTGGATAGAAACATTAGTCTCATAACTCTAGTCATATAGAGAATTCCCTTTTGGTAAGTGCTTTAAGAATTTGAATTTCTTACTTAGCACTCTATTCATTTAAGAACATGGGATAATACTCTTTATGTCTAGGTCATGGCAATAATGTTGGGGGCCTTCGTCTTCTGAAGGTCCTCAAAACATGATTTAACAGTATTTTTGGAGTATAATACATGAACAGGTACCTTTGGACTCGGATCAGAACAACAATGCAAGAAACACAAAGAATACGAAGGTTGACGCAGAGCCGAAGCTATACGCAAGGAAGCTTCGGAAGGATAGCAGAAAAGGGGAACCGACTTAAAAGGGAAAAGGCTATTTAGACCTCGATGGAACACTATAGAGTTACTAGCAAATGTAAAGGGCATGGGTGTAATTTTACATGGGCTGTGTCCCGTGCCTATAAATAGATGAATAGTGCCCCCGTACTGTTCACGCTGACTTGTCATTCTGCTTTTGTGTCACGCTTGTACTTTTACCTTCTCTCAAGCCGAAGGTACATTTGTAATTTGATATCATTTCTATTTTCCATGATAATAAAATAGAAATGAGCTTACAATAATATATAATTGTTCATGTTATTTCTTATGTTTCATACACTTCTTCTTTCATTAATGTATACTGTGATGATGAAGGTATGTCCTTCATGACCTTCGTTCGAAGATCGTTATATCCTAAAGGAAATAATGCTTCGAAGGACGAAGAGCATTAACCATTAACCTCTCTCTGTGTTACCTTGTTCTCAACTCATAGCATTTGAGAGCAAGTCCCCAACATTGGCGCCCACCTCCGGTGAATCCTTTTTGACCACCTTCGGCAAGCACTGACCTTCGTCATGCCACCGAAGAAAGCTTCAGCGACAGGGGCTGCCGCTCTGCAGCCACTGGACCCAAACCAGGAGACCCTTTCTCTTCGAGAGGCCCGAAGCCAGAAGAGGAAGGCCACTAGTCCAACACCCCAGGAGGACGAGTTGGATCAAGAAATCAGAAACATGGAGATGCTTCATCAACAAGTACAAAGGAAGAAGGAGAAGATGGCTCGACTAGCCGACCTTCAGAGGCAGATTGATGAAGCCACTGAAGAAGTACGCCATCTTGCTCAAGATGAACAAGAACGAAGGCCCCAACACAGGGAACTTCATCAAGAAGGCTTGTTCGATGATGAGGGATGGTATGATGATTTCAATCATGGTACCTTTACTTTTGACGATGCTTCTCCCTTGGCAGTAGAACTGCAGGCTATCCCATGGCCGCCATCGTATAAGCCACCTCAGCTCCCAATGTATGATGGGCATTCAGATCCGAAGCAGTTATTGATGAGTTATGAAGCAACCATATATTCATATGGAGGCAACGCAGCTGTCATGGCCAAGTCCTTCGTCATGGCAGTTAAGAATGTGGCCCAGGCGTGGTATTCTTCTCTTCGACCAGGAACTATTACCTCATGGCAGAAGCTCAAAGACATGCCGGTGACAAGTTTCCAGGGCTTTCAGACGAAGCCAGTCACAGCTCAGGCTCTCTTTCAATGCACACAAGATCATGAGGAGTATCTCCAAGCATATGTCCGAAGGTTCTTGCGCCTGAGAGCACAAGCGCCTACAGTGCCCAATGAAATTGTCATTAAGGCCATGATTAAGGGGCTTCGTCCAGGACCTACTGCCCAGTATTTTGCTAGGAAGCCTCCACAGACTTTGGAGAAGTTGCTTCAAAAGATGGATGAATACATCCGGGCCGACAATGACTTTCGCCAAAGAAGGGAGGAGGCTTACAGGTTCTCTGAGATGACTAGGGGCTTCAGAGTAAGAATCCACCCAGGGCATGTCAGGTCAATCCACTCCACTCAGAATGATGATAGAGGAAGTCAACAACAGAGGCTACAATATTCCTCACAAGCTTCGGGGCAACAACAAAGCTCTTTTCGGCCGCCAGCTCCAAGAGGCAGAGGCGCCAGGGGCTTCAGAGAAAGGTTTGGGGATCAGCCTAGGAAAATCTATTGTTTATTCTGTGGTGAGGACAAGGGCCATACTACAAGGATGTGCCATGTCACCATTCAGAAACAGAAGGAAATAGCAGAAGCTGCAGCACAACAGAACCAGCCGAAGCAGGTCATGCACACTGCTTCGTATCACTCACCCTACATACCAGAGTATGTGGGTAATCATCCTTCAGCTTCTGTTGCTTCGGCTAGCCAGCCACAGGCATCTTGGCAACAACCTCCACCTCCACCACCACTACAACCTGCATATTCCCGAGGCCAGCAGCCAGAAGGGAGCCAGCATACTCATCAGCAGCGAGACTTCAGGGAGGAGTCCAAAGCTCGCACAGTCATCAGTATTGTGCCAGAATTGAAGCATATCTACTAAGAGATATCCTACCCCTGAAACAGTTTTTGCATTCGTTATCATTTTCTTTTTTAATAAGGAACAATCATTGAAAGCCTAGTTCTTTTGTCGTTTTCAATTTCCTATAACAGCTTCGTTCTTGTCATAGTATAATATACCTTCTCCACAGATTCACGGAGTTCAAAAAATCGCTGAAGCACAAAAGTTTCACCGAATAAATAAAAAGTCGTTCTAAGGAACGCAGCGTAAGTTTGCCGAAGCAATAAAAGTCGTTCTAAGGAACGCAGCATAAGTTTGTCGAAGCAACAAAAAGTCGTTCCTAAGGGAGCGCAGCGTAAGTTTTCTGTTCAAAAGTCGTTCCAAAGGGAATGCAGAGCTAAATACCGCCGAAATATAAGGCGAAGCGCGAAAAGTCAACGCGAATACCGCCGAAATAGAAGGCGAAGAAGTTCAAAAGACGTTCCTAAGGGAATGCAGAACTTACAGCGAAAAGTCAGCGCTGATACACTGAAAAATAAGCGGTGAAGCCAAAAAATAAACGGCAAAGAAATTGTGTATTCCACCGTGGGGATGTGTGTGTATCTTCGGCGCAAACATCATCTTGCATAGCATAACATCATTACATCATTTCGCATAACATAACATCATACATCATGTTGCATCAATGGCACAAGAAGCGAATACAATGTTGACCTTCGGAAGATGCTTCGAAAAAGTAAAATTGTGCTAAGGCACAAAATAAGTTTTGAAGAAAATACAGCTTCATCAGCTCTGATGTGGAGGAAAAAATCTATTGATGACGAAGCATTAATGTTTTTGCGATGATTGGAGGATTTTTTATGAAGCATAAAAGCTCTTCTTTACGAAGCATGAAAAGAAGGGAAGGTGTTTTTTCGCCGAAGGCTCAAAAACGGTATGTATGTAAAAGTTTCATGCATTGCAAAGAAATGAATCACAAAGCTATTCATATATTACATTCAAAACCCATGAGCACCAAATATTACAAGCATAGTTCAGCAAATGCTACATTAATAATCTAGCAATGTTTTTACAATAACTATTCTTCTTCTTTCAAAACTTTATCTGCAGCTTCGGTCAGCAGTTGGGTAAAAACTTCGTCTATAATAGTTTCGACCATGTCAATAATTTCTGATGATTCCTTTGCCTCTGCTTCGGCCAGCGGCCCGAAGGGCTCTGGGGGAGGAGATAGTTCAGCTGCGGTAGAAAACGTAAATTACTTCGAAGTCACAAAAGTAAACAACAAAGGTAAAAATCATTAAGTAATACCTATTCGTCTCTCAAGCTCCGCAGCCTTTTCAGCTGTTTTTGTTGCTTCTCTAGTGTCATGAGTATCTTTTTCGCTTTTCTTTATTATTTCGTGAGCCATCCCTCAGCCGCTATTCTCCCAGATGTCAGTAAATTTTTTTTCGCCTATTAAGCTTGCCTCGACCGAGGGATCCTTCGTATCATCAATGGAGAAAGCAGCTTCGGCTTGGGCCAAAGTTTTAACATGTTCGCACCCTGCTTTCTCCAAAATAGCTGCAACTCCCCTCGCGCCAGAGAAGGCGCAGACGTCCCCACGGCCACTCAAAACTTCCTCAAAAGCTTCGGCTTTGCTGCTGATCTATTCAATTGGGCCCTCAGGATCGCCTCTTATGAAGTTGTCCTCGCTTGAATATGCGCCAACGTTGGCGAAGCTAGTTTTTATTTTCTTCACGCAGTCCATAGATTTTTCAAAGCATCTTTCCTTGGATATGCGAAGTTCTTCAATGTTCTTCTCTAAATGATTTGTCCATTGTTCGCTAATTCCTCGTTTAGCTTCTGCAACTGCGCACTTCTCTTTAGCTTCAGCTAGTTGCTTCCGAAGGTCTTCAATCTCAATTTTTTGGGTCTCAGATTGGGTTTTGAAGTTAGCTTCATCCCTCTTTACTTTGTCCACCAATGTGATCAAAATTTTGTCTTTTTCTAAAGCTTCGTTCCTCAGCTTAACAACCTCTGTTCGAAGGTTATTAAGAGCAATAGTGCAACTCTCATCTTCGACATTCTTTTGCGCCCTTAAGGCGTTGCTAAGTATTAAGCCCTACACGAAAAAAGGACTGGATCATTACAAGAGCTAAAGACTAATTCGAAGTTTATAAAATTCCAAATTCATAAGTTTTTATACCTTCAGACTGTTGTACGCGAGGCAATCCGCGAGATCGTCCTTCGTCATGGCACAAAGACCAGCTTCGAGCTTCGGAAAGCCCATACTTCTGGCCATTTCCCGGCAGACATATAATTCTTTGTTGTCTGGGAGGCAATATAAGAAGTCATCTTCGTCTGTGCCATTAAACACTAAGGCCCCTTTTGGATATTTCAGTTCTCGGGCATAGTGTTTAGCTTCAAAAATTTCTTCTTCAGATAATCTTTTTCCCGAAGTGTGTCAAATAATATAATCAAGGCCTTCGGAAGACGCTTCGGGAGCAGGAGCGGCAGCTTTTTCAGGCAAAATCTGTTCTATACCCTCTTCTTCCGCCGCCCTTTCTCCAATTTCCGAGGATTTCTCCTTGGCAGGCACTGAAGGCCCGGCTTCGGCGTCAGCCTGGCTCAGAATAGCTTTGGCTTCGGTCAGATTTGTTTCGGTTTCAATTTGTATTTTCGAAGCCTTGGTAATTTTTCCTGGAGTAGAGCTTGAAGTTTTTATCGTTTCTAGCACATCTAATACATTAATCATCCTTTTTCTCCTAGGGGTCGCCGCTAGATCCTTCTATGTCTTCGGCACCCCCACTCCTACCGAAGGGCTTAGAACTTCTGATGTTTTCGTCACTTTAGCTCTCGGTTCTTCCATTTTGTCAGCCTTTCACATTGCAGCCGGCTTTTCAATCTTCTGCGTAAGAGCAGGTCCTTTGGCTTCTATAGCCGAAGAGGTCTCACCGCCAAATTCAAGCACTATGGCCGGTTCAATGTAGCGCGGTCGGTGAGTAAGAACCTTCACCTTTTTCCTCTTCGGCGTAGGCTTGCTTGAGGCGGCTGAAGCAACATCCTTCTCAGAAGCTGCACCTTTTCTTTTCTGACCCCGCGGTGGGTACCGATAGTCGGGGTACACAAATCCAATAGTGTCAAAAACCCTATTTAGTCTTTTCTTTTTTCGGCTCCCGAAGGCCGTAGATAACGCATTATCTTCTGCTTTGGAGTACGGCCCAAGCAGTTCATCACTTGTAGCTTTGATACATTCCAGCCAGTCATCATTTGGCTCATCAAATTTATCTCCATATCTGAAGGTATATTTCAGTCGAACCAGCTCTCCTTTGCCAGTCTTAGTGACAGTCTCCTTCGGCATTTCCCACTTCTCTACAAGTGGCCATACTCTAAAGGCTATATGCTCCTGGATTAGATCCCTTGTCCCGAAGAAAGAGCAAACTGTGCCGAAGGCCCTTCGGCATCCTTCGACTGCCTCATCAATCTCTACCTTCGGTTTTCGGAGGCCGAAGCGCTGCCAGATGGGGCGCATGATGATCTCTTTAATGTCTTCTCGTGCCTTTAAATCATTTTTCACATAGAACCATTCTTTCATCCAGTCTTCGGGCCATCTCTTCCGAAAAGTTGGCACTGGGCAGCATGAGCCAGAACGAGCAACGAAGCTATAGCAACCAAAATTGTTATGATACTGTTCTTTATCCTAGGGCTTCGTCTCATACGAAAGTTCGTGCATGCTGCAGAAACTTTTTGCACTTGGCTCCAAACCCTGACTCCACATGGCCCAAACGAAGATCCCCATTCTGATAATTGCTTCGGGAGTAATTTGGTGAAGGAAAATCTGATATATCTTTAAAACTTCAACCACAAATCTGCTTAAGGGGAACCGAAGCCCAGCTTTGAAAAAGTTTTGGTAGATCACGACTTCATTCTCTTCGGGAACAGGAGCAGTTATGTCTCCGTCGTCAGCCCTCACAATAGACATATCTCGAAAATATCTTCCCCTCATATTATCAAGATGACTGTTTAATAGTTGATTTTCCGAAAACTGCATGACTTGTTCGCTAGGGTCGATCTTCGGAGTCTTCGCCCCCACTTTCCACATCATAATTGTCGTTGTCACCGGTATCTTCAGATAAGCCTTCTAGGATCTCCCTAGTAATCTTTTCTGTATTCGTCTTTGCTATTGATTCAATAAAGCCAGCAGCCTTCTCCTCCTCGCTCAGCTTCGTCTCAGCAACAACTTTTTTATCTTGAGACATCTTCTCTTTGGAAATGGTGAAAATCTACTCTTAAAGCCGAAGCTTAGAAAAGCTAAAAAACCAAGCAAGCATCGGTAGGCAAGAGCTAAAAAATTGAGCAAGCAAAGCAGGCGGCAAGAAGCGTGCCAAATGAGCTCGGGATGTGCTCTTATTTATACGCCTAGTGCGTTGCAAACTGGAGGGCCCCGCTTGTCATTGATTGTTGCTATTCTAGCAAAGGGAAGGTGTTTTTTCGGACCTTCGGCTTAGGGCCTTCGTCCATATCACAATCTAAATTCGTCATTCTAACAAATTAATATTGTGAGGGGCTACTGTTAGGGGCCTTCGTCTTCCGAAGGTCCTCAAAAACATGATTTAACAGTATTTCTGGAGTATAATACATGAACAGGTACCTTCGGACTCGGATCAGAACAACAATGCAAGAAACACAAAGAATACGAAGGTTGACGCAGAGCCGAAGCTATGCGCAAGGAAGCTTCGGCAGGATAGCAGAAAAGGGGAACCGACTTAAAAGGGAAAAGGCTATTTAGACCTCGATGGAACACTGTAGAGTTACTAGCAAATGTAAAGGGCATGCGTGTAATTTTACATGGGTTGTGTCCTGTGCCTATTGTAAGGGAATTAGGCTTACACCTACTTCCTAATTGATTTTGGTGGTTGAATTGCCCAACACAAATATTTGGACTAACTAGTTTGCTCTAGATTATATGTTCTACAGGTGTCAAAGGTTCATCTACAACTATACTAAATCGACTGTCCGGAATACCGTAGATTATTCCGGTCAGGAGAAGCTTTTTGGAAAAACAGGCCAAGCGCGGACCGTCCGGGCCCTTGCAGCGGACCGTCCGCGACACAAGGATGACCCTCGGACAGAACCAATGCAAAAATCCGAGTCTGCACTATGGACCGTCCGGAGGATAAGCGCGGACCGTCTGAGACCTCGCTCGGACCGTCCGGCCTCAGGCGCGGACCGTTCGGTAGGTAAGGTTCCGAAAAACCCGAAGGTGACAGGTTCGGAAGAATGAATTATAGCGGGCTCGCGGACCGTCCGGGGTGCACGACCGGACCGTCCGCGACTGGGTCTGTCTGACATCTGACGACGCATTAAATGTAATATAGCCGTTGATATAGCCGTTACTGCTGACCGTTGCGTTTTCAGCCGTTGATCTACAGGGGCGGACCGTCCGGACCAGGCGGGCGGACCGTCCGTGCTCAGCAGAATGGAGCAACGGCTAGGAAGTGGTTGGTGGCTATAAATACAACCCCAACCACCTCCATTCACTTCACCCCAAGCATTTCAACCTTCAACATTCAATACAAGAGCTAGCAATCCATTCCAAGACACATTCAAAGCCTCCATCTCTCCAAGCTTCACAATTGAGAAAAGAGATCATTAGTGATTAGTGACTTGAGAGAGAAAGTGATCCGTGTGTTATTTGTCGCTCTTGTCGCTTGGTTTTTGCAATCGTGCCTTCTTTCTTGATTCTTTCTTGCGATCAAAACTCACTTGTAATTGAGGCAAGAGACACCAATCTTGTGGTGGTCCTTGTAGGAACTTTGTGTTCCAAGTGATTGAGAAAAGAAAGCTCACTCGGTCCAAGGGACCGTTTGAGAGAGGGTAAGGGTTGACAGAGACCCGGCCTTTGTGGCCTCCTCAACGGGGAGTAGGTTTGAGAGAACCGAACCTCGGTAAAACAAATCCGCGTGTCTCACTTCATTATTCGCTTGCGATTTGTTTTGCACCCTCTCTCGCGGACTCTATTATACTTCTAACGCTAACCCGGCTTGTAGTTGTGATTATTTTTGAGATTTTCAGTTTCGCCCTATTCACCCCCCTCTAGGCGACTTTCAATTGGTATCAGAGCCCGGTGCTTCATTAGAGCCTAACCGCTCGAAGTGATGTCGGGAGATCACACCAAGAGGGAGATGGAGACTGGCGACAAGCCCACTACGAGCCAAGGGAGCACTTCATCGGAAGAGTCCCGCACCAAGAGGAAGGAGAAGAAGAAGGACTCCTTCAAACAGAAGGAGAAAAGATCTTCTTCCTCACACCATAAAGAGAAGAAGGAAAAATCTTCTTACCACAAGTCGCATCGGAAAGGCGACAAGCACAAGAAGATGAGGAAGGTGGTCTACTACGAGACCGACACTTCATCAACATCAACCTCCGACTCCGATGCGCCGTCCGTAACTTCTAAGCGCCAAGAGCGCAAGAAGTTTAGTAAGATTCCCTTACACTATCCTCGTACACCTAGACATACTCCATTACTTTCCGTTCCATTAGGCAAACCGCCAACTTTTGATGGCGAAGATTATGCTAGGTGGAGTGATTTAATGAAATTTCATCTAACCTCACTCCACAAAAGTATATGGAATGTTGTTGAGTTTGGAGCACAGGTACCATCCGTAGGGGATGAAGACTATGATACGGACGAAGTGGCCCAAATCGAGCACTTCAACTCCCAAGCCACAACCATACTCCTTGCCTCTCTAAGCAAGGATGAATACAACAAGGTGCAAGGGTTGAAGAATGCAAAGGAGATTCGGGACCTACTCAAGACCGCGCACGAGGGTGATGAACTCACCAAGATCACAAAGCGGGAAACGATCGAGGGGGAGCTCGGTCGTTTTCGTCTTCGCCAAGGGGAGGAGCCACAATATATGTACAATCGGCTCAAAACCTTGGTGAACCAAGTGCGCAACCTCGGGAGTAAGAAGTGGGATGACCACGAGGTGGTTAAGGTTATTCTAAGATCTCTTATTTTCCTTAACCCCGCTCAAGTTCAATTAATTCGTGGTAATCCTAGATACACACTAATGACTCCCGAGGAAGTAATCGGGAATTTTGTGAGCTTTGAATGTATGATCAAGGGATCAAAGAAGATCAACGAGCTTGACGAACCCTCCACGTCCGAAGCACAACCAGTGGCATTTAAGGCGACGGAGGAGAAGAAGGAGGAGTCTACACCGAGTAGACAACCAATTGACGCCTCCAAGCTCGACAATGAGGAAATGGCTTTAATCATCAAAAGCTTTCGCCAAATCCTCAAGCAACGGAGGGGGAAGGACTACAAACCCCGCTCCAAGAAAGTGTGCTACAAATGTGGTAAGCCCGGTCATTTTATTGCAAAATGTCCTATATCTAGTGACAGGGGCGACGACAAGAAGGTAAAGAGGAGAGAAAAGAAGAAGTACTACAAGAAGAAGGGCGGCGATGCCCATGTTTGCTGGGAGTGGGACTCCGACGAGAGCCCCACCGAGTCCTCTTCCGACGAGGACGCCGCCAACATCGCCGTCACCAAGGGACTCCTCTTCCCCAACGTTGGCCACAAGTGCCTCATGGCAAAGGACGGCAAAAGGAAGAAGGTTAAATCTAAATCCTCCACTAAATATGAATCCTCTAGTGATGATAATGCTAGTGATGAGGAGAATAATTTGCGTACCCTTTTTACCGATCTTAACATGCAACAAAAGGAAAAATTAAATGAATTGATTAGTGCTATTCATGAGAAGGATGATCTCTTGGACTCTCAAGAGGACTTCCTTATTAAGGAAAACAAAAAGCATGTTAAGGTTAAAAATGCTTATGCTCTAGAGGTAGAAAAATGTAACAAATTATCTAGTAAGCTAAGCACATGCCATGACACTATTGACAACCTTAGAAATGAAAATGCTAGATTAATTGCTAAGGTTGATTCTCATGTATGTGATGTCTCAATTCCAAATCTTAGAAATGATAATGATGATTTGCTTGCTAAGATTAAGGAATTGAATGATTCTCTTGATAGCCTTAGAGTAGAAAATGAAAATTTGATTGCTAAGGCTAAAGATTTTGATGTTTGCAATACTACTATTTCCGACCTTAGAACTAAGAATGATATGTTGCATGCTAAGGTTGTAGAACTAAAATCTTGCAAACCCTCTACATCTACCGTTGAGCACACTTCTATTTGTACTAGATGTAGAGATGTTGATATCAATGCTATTCATGATCACATGGCTTTAATTAAACAACAAAATGATCATATAGCATTATTAGATGCTAAAATTGCCGAGCATAACTTAGAGAATGAAAAGTTTAAATTTGCTAGAAGTATGCTCTATAATGGGAGATGCCCTGGCATTAAGGATGGCATTGGCTTCCAAAGGGGAGACAATGTCAAACTTAATGCTCCCCCTAAGAACTTGTCTAACTTTGTTAAGGGCAAAGCTCCCATGCCTCAGGATAACGAGGGTTACATTTTGTACCCTGCCGGTTATCCCGAGAGCAAAATTAGGAGAACTCATTCTAGGAAGTCTCACTCTGGCCCTAATCATGCTTTTATGTATAAGGGTGAGACATCTAGCTCTAGGCAACCAACCCGTGCCAAGTTGCCAAAGAAGAAGACTCCTAATGCATCAAATGATCATAGCATTTCATTTAAGACTTTTGATGCATCTTATGTTTTGACTAACAAATCCGGCAAGGTAGTTGCCAAGTTTGTTGGGGGCAAACACAAGGGCTCCAAGACTTGTGTTTGGGTACCCAAAGTTCTTGTCTCTAATGCCAAAGGACCCAAAACCGTTTGGGTACCTAAAGTCAAGCACTAAAATTGTTTTGTAGGTTTATGCATCCGGTGGCTCAAGTTGGATACTCGACAGTGGGTGCACAAACCACATGACAGGGGAGAAGAAGATGTTCTCCTCATATGAGAAAAACCAAGATCCCCAACGAGCTATCACATTCGGGGATGGAAATCAAGGTTTGGTCAAAGGATTGGGTAAAATTGCTATATCACCTGACCATACTATTTCCAATGTTTTTCTTGTAGATTCTTTAGATTACAATTTGCTTTCTGTATCTCAATTATGTCAAATGGGCTACAACTGTCTCTTTACTGATGTAGGTGTCACTGTCTTTAGAAGAAGTGATGATTCAATAGCATTTAAGGGTGTGTTAGAGGGTCAGCTATACTTGGTAGATTTTGATAGAGCTGAACTCGACACATGCTTAATTGCTAAGACTAACATGGGTTGGCTCTGGCATCGCCGACTAGCCCACGTTGGGATGAAGAATCTTCATAAGCTTCTAAAGGGAGAGCACATTTTGGGACTAACAAATGTTCATTTTGAGAAAGACAGGATTTGTAGCGCATGCCAAGCAGGAAAGCAAGTTGGCACTCATCATCCGCACAAGAACATTATGACAAGTGACAAGCCACTGGAGCTCCTACACATGGATTTATTCGGCCCGATCGCTTACATAAGCATCGGCGGAAGTAAGTACTGTCTAGTTATTGTGGATGATTATTCTCGCTTCACTTGGGTGTTCTTTTTGCAGGAAAAATCTCATACCCAAGAGACCTTAAAGGGATTCTTGAGACGAGCTCAAAATGAGTTCGGCTTAAGGATCAAGAAAATTAGAAGCGATAACGGGATGGAGTTCAAGAACTCTCAAATTGAAGGCTTCCTTGAGGAGGAGGGCATCAAGCATAAGTTCTCTTCTCCCTACACCCCACAACAAAATGGTGTAGTGGAGAGGAAGAATCGAACTCTTTTGGACATGGCGAGGACCATGCTTGATGAGTACAAGACACCGGATCGGTTTTGGGCCGAGGCGGTCAACACTGCCTGCTACGCCATCAACCGGTTATATCTTCACCGAATCCTCAAGAAGACATCCTATGAACTCCTAACCGGTAAAAAGCCAAATATTTCTTATTTTAGAGTTTTTGGTAGCAAATGTTTTATTCTTGTTAAGAGAGGTAGAAAATCTAAATTTGCTCCTAAAACTGTAGAAGGCTTTTTACTAGGATATGACTCAAACACAAGGGCATATAGAGTCTTTAACAAGTCCTCAGGACTTGTTGAAGTTTCTTGTGACGTTGTGTTTGATGAGACTAACGGCTCTCAAGTAGAGCAAGTTGATCTTGATGAGATAGGTGAAGAACAGGCTCCGTGCATCGCGCTAAGGAACATGTCCATTGGGGATGTGTGTCCCAAGGAATCCGAAGAGCCTCCACATGCACAAGAACAACCATCCTCCTCCACGCAAGCATCTCCGCCAACTCAAAATGAGGACGAGGCTCAAGTTGATGAAGGAGAAGATCAAAGAGATGAGCCTCCTCAAGATGACGACAACGATCAAGGGGGAGATGCAAATGATCAAGACAAGGAGGATGAACAACCAAGGCCGCCACACCCAAGAGTCCACCAAGCAATCCAACGAGATCACCCCGTCGACACCATCCTCGGCGACATTCATAAGGGGGTAACCACTCGATCTCGGGTTGCACATTTTTGTGAGCATTACTCTTTTGTTTCCTCTATTGAGCCACACAGGGTAGAGGAAGCACTCCAAGATTCGGATTGGGTGATGGCGATGCAAGAGGAGCTCAACAACTTCACGAGGAACGAGGTATGGCATTTAGTTCCACGTCCTAATCAAAATGTTGTAGGAACCAAGTGGGTCTTCCGCAACAAGCAAGACGAGCATGGTGTGGTGACAAGGAACAAAGCTCGACTCGTGGCCAAGGGGTATTCACAAGTCGAAGGTTTGAATTTTGGTGAAACCTATGCACCCGTAGCTAGGCTTGAGTCAATTCGTATATTATTGGCCTATGCTACTTACCATGGCTTCAAGCTCTACCAAATGGACGTGAAGAGTGCCTTCCTCAATGGACCGATCAAGGAGGAGGTCTATGTTGAGCAACCTCCCGGCTTTGAAGATAGTGAGTACCCTAACCATGTCTATAGGCTCTCTAAGGCGCTTTATGGGCTAAAGCAAGCCCCAAGAGCATGGTATGAATGCCTTAGAGATTTCCTTATTGCTAATGGCTTCAAAGTCGGCAAGGCCGATCCTACTTTATTCACTAAAACTCTTGACAATGATTTGTTTGTATGCCAAATTTATGTTGATGATATTATATTTGGGTCTACTAACGAATCTACATGTGAAGAATTTAGTAGGATCATGACACAAAAATTCGAGATGTCTATGATGGGGGAGTTGAAGTATTTTCTAGGATTCCAAGTCAAGCAACTCCAAGAGGGCACCTTCATTAGCCAAACGAAGTACACTCAAGACATTCTAACCAAGTTTGGGATGAAGGATGCCAAGCCCATCAAGACACCCATGGGAACAAATGGGCATCTCGACCTCGACACGGGAGGTAAGTCCGTGGATCAAAAGGTATACCGGTCGATGATTGGTTCATTACTTTATTTATGTGCATCTCGACCGGACATTATGCTTTCCGTTTGCATGTGTGCAAGATTTCAAGCCGACCCTAAGGAATCACACCTTACGGCCGTAAAACGAATCTTGAGATATTTGGCTTATACACCTAAGTTTGGGCTTTGGTACCCTCGAGGATCCACATTTGATTTGATTGGTTATTCGGATGCCGATTGGGCGGGGTGTAAGATTAATAGGAAGAGCACATCGGGGACTTGCCAGTTCTTGGGAAGATCCTTGGTGTCTTGGGCTTCAAAGAAGCAAAATTCGATCGCTCTTTCTACCGCCGAAGCCGAGTATATTGCCGCAGGCCATTGTTGCGCGCAATTGCTTTGGATGAGGCAAACCCTGCGGGACTATGGTTACAAATTAACCAAAGTTCCCCTTCTATGTGATAATGAGAGTGCAATCCGCATGGCGGATAATCCCGTTGAGCATAGCCGCACTAAACACATAGCCATTCGGTATCATTTTCTTAGAGATCACCAACAAAAGGGGGATATCGAGATTTCATACATTAACACTAAAGATCAATTAGCCGATATCTTTACCAATCCACTTGATGAACAAACTTTTACCAAACTTAGGCATGAGCTCAATATTCTTGATTCTAGGAATTTCTTTTGCTAATTTGCACACATAGCTTATAAATATACCTTTGATCATGTCTCTTTTATATGCTATGACTAATGTGTTTTCAAGTATATTTCAAACCAAGTCATAGGTATATTGAAAGGGAATTGGAGTCTTCGGCGAAGACAAAGGCTTCCACTCCACTCTACTACTCATCCTTCGTCGTCGCTTCGCATCACTCTCCATCTTTGGTATAATCTTCACTTATATGTTTTCCTTGCCAAAAGGGGAGAAAGCAGCTAGAGAGGGCCTATATTTCATTCCAAGTATCCGTTTTTGGCGATTCATGCCAAAGGGGGAGAGAATATTAGCCCAAAGCAAAAGGACCGCACCACCACCTAAATTTAAAATGATTTTTCAATTGAAAATTTCAAATTGGTATCTTATTATGATCAAAAGGGGGAGAAAGTAGTATTTCAAAATTGATATATCAAAACCCTCTTGAACACTAAGAGGAGAATTTCATTTAGGGGGAGTTTTGTTTTAGCCAAAGGAAAAGCATTTGAAAAAAGGGGGAGAAAATTTCAAATCTTGAAAGATGCTTCGCAAAATCTTATTCATTTACCTTTGACTATTTTGCAAAAGACCTTTGAAAAGGATTTACAAAAGAATTTGCAAAAGTAAAACAAGTGGTGCATGCGTGGTCCAAAATGTTAAAAATAAAGAAACAATCCATGCAAGAATTCTTATTGGCTCAATTCCAAGCAACCTTTGCACTTACATTATGCAAACTAGTTCAAATATGCACTTTTATATTTGCTTTGGTTTGTGTTGGCATCAATCACCAAAAAGGGGGAGATTGTAAGGGAATTAGGCTTACACCTACTTCCTAATTGATTTTGGTGGTTGAATTGCCCAACACAAATATTTGGACTAACTAGTTTGCTCTAGATTATATATTCTACAGGTGTCAAAGGTTCATCTACAACTATACTAAATCGACTGTCCGGAATACCGTAGATTATTCCGGACAGGAGAAGCTTTTTGGAAAAACAGGCCAAGCGCGGACCGTCCGGGCCCTTGCAGCGGACCGTCCGCGACACAAGGATGACCCTCGGACAGAACCAATGCAAAAATCCGAGTCTGCACTATGGACCGTCCGGAGGATAAGCGCGGACCGTCTGAGACCTCGCTCGGACCGTCCGGCCTCAGGCGCGGACCGTTCGGTAGGTAAGGTTCCGAAAAACCCGAAGGTGACAGGTTCGGAAGAATGAATTATAGCGGGCTCGCGGACCGTCCGGGGTGCACGACCGGACCGTCCGCGACTGGGTCTGTCTGACATCTGACGATGCATTAAATGCAATATAGCCGTTGATATAGCCGTTACTGCTGACCGTTGCGTTTTCAGCCGTTGATCTACAGGGGCGGACCGTCCGGACCAGGCGGGCGGACCGTCCGCGCTCAGCAGAATGGAGCAACGGCTAGGAAGTGGTTGGTGGCTATAAATACAACCCCAACCACCTCCATTCACTTCACCCCAAGCATTTCAACCTTCAACATTCAATACAAGAGCTAGCAATCCATTCCAAGACACATTCAAAGCCTCCATCTCTCCAAGCTTCACAATTGAGAAAAGAGATCATTAGTGATTAGTGACTTGAGAGAGAAAGTGATCCGTGTGTTATTTGTCGCTCTTGTCGCTTGGTTTTTGCAATCGTGCCTTCTTTCTTGATTCTTTCTTGCGATCAAAACTCACTTGTAATTGAGGCAAGAGACACCAATCTTGTGGTGGTCCTTGTAGGAACTTTGTGTTCCAAGTGATTGAGAAAAGAAAGCTCACTCGGTCCAAGGGACCGTTTGAGAGAGGGTAAGGGTTGACAGAGACCCGGCCTTTGTGGCCTCCTCAATGGGGAGTAGGTTTGAGAGAACCGAACCTCGGTAAAACAAATCTGCGTGTCTCACTTCATTATTCGCTTGCGATTTGTTTTGCACCCTCTCTCGCGGACTCTATTATACTTCTAACGCTAACCCGGCTTGTAGTTGTGATTATTTTTGAGATTTTCAGTTTCGCCCTATTCACCCCCCCCCCCCTCTAGGCGACTTTCACCTATAAATAGATGAACAGTACCCCCGTACTGTTCACGCTGACTTGTCATTCTGCTTTTGCGTCATGCTTGTACTTTTACCTTCTCTCAAGCCAAAGGTACATTTGTAATTTGATATCATTTCTATTTTTCCATGATAATAAAATAGAAATGAGCTTACAATAATATATAATTGTTCGTGTTATTTCTTATGTTTCATACACTTCTTCTTTCATTAATGTATACTGTGATGATGAAGGTATGTCCTTCATGACCTTCGTCCGAAGATCGTTATATCCTAAAGGAAATAATGCTTCGAAGGACGAAGAGCATTAACCATTAACCTCTCTTTGTGTTGCCTTGTTCTCAACTCATAGCATTTGAGAGCAAGTCCCCAACAAATAATATGATGATTAACTTGAAATATGCCACAAGATACGTACAACCAATTTAAAGCATGTAGATTGTCATAATATAAAAAATATGAACTTGCAATCTACCATATAATTGGATCTTTTCCAAGGCAAGGTAAAATCTTTTAAGTTCATTCTCAAGTACTTCATTTTTCCTATGTGGCTACAAAAGACACAAAGGAATATACTAATTAAAAGCAATGTGCACTTAAGATTTAATTATTACCATCCTTTGGATATCCTATAGTTGTAGGCCTTTTGCTTGATTCCCACAAAAATTAATCCTTATTCCCTACAACACAAGTTAGTGATATAACAACTCAATTCATCTTTGGGCCAATCTTAAAAGAATAGTCAATGTAAGATTGATAGCTTGAGATAAGAATTGAGTTAAACCGCTCAAGCACCCCAAATCTTCATATCATCTCTAGGTACCTGCAAAAATTATTAAGTACATTTTGGTACCCATCTCATGATGGGTCCATCAAGGTTAGTCAATAAGGACTTAGGCAATAGCCTTGGTCCTAGAATGTGGTGAACTCATCACCTTTCTAGCACAAGAGTCAAATTTGGGTCTCCTAAGCATATTTGAATGTATTGCCAAGTTAGGCTTAGGAGTTTTACCCTTTGGACAAACCTTGAATAGATGACCCTTTTCACGGCAATTGTAACAAATGTGGTGCTTGTCCTTGCATTGCATTTGCCTTTTGCTTTCATCCTTTTTGATGGTCATCTTTCTTGATCGTGCAAGGTTTTGGTTCTTCATGTGGGGGCATGAATCAATTTCATGACCCTTCTCCTTGCATCCATAGCACCTTCTATCGCTTCTCTTTGATCTTTCTTTGTTGAAGCACATAGGTACATTGTTAGAGCAAATAGTATGAGCATTAATTTTCTTACCATGAATTTTGCTCATGCCCTTCTTGGAAAGCTTGGTATTCTTTTGAAGGGGTTTTGTGCATGCTATGGTTGTCCCCTTCTCAAGCTTTTTCACCATATTATCACGGTTATCTTGAGAAGGTTGAGCATGACACTTTCCCTTCAAAAGAGTTGAGCTCCTTCTTAGCCTTCCAACTTCTTCCTTGAGCTCTTTATTTTCTTGTGTGATAGAAATATAACTAATTCCTGAAATTTCTAGCTCAATGGAAGATTGGCTTTCTTGAGAGCAACATTTGTTAGCACATGATAATATAGTTTCTACTTAAGTACATTTGCATATGTGAGGTTTGTATGATTTCAAATTAGTTAACACAACCTCATGAGCCATTTCTAACATGATATGTGAATCCATAAATTTATTATGAGAGCACACAAGCATATCATGTTTTTCTTGCAAAGCTAGATTTTCAATATTTAGCCTTTCTCTTGAACATAGCATTTTTATTTTCTAATTGAGCAATATATGATGAATGATTAACAACTTTAATTTGCTCAATTGAAATGTCTTCATACCTTTGGACCAAATCATCATGAGAGCACTTTAGCTTCTCATGCTCTTTGGTCAACTTCTCTAAGTCTTCGATTTTTCTGATGAGGAAGTCTTCTTGCTTATGAAGCATTTCTTTTTGTTCTTCCACTCTTTTCATGAGTTTGAGCAAGCTCATCCGATGTTTCTTGCTTAGCTGAGCGAAGAATTGTTGAAGATCATCCTCATCTTCACTATCACTTTCTTGCTCCTCCTCATCCTCACTTTCGCTTTCACTGTCACTCCCATTAGCAATAAAGCACATATGAGTAGGGATGAAAATGGTCGGAAACGGTCGGTAAACACTAAAACCATTACCGTTTTCATATTTTTTATCGGAAACAAAATCGAAAACGGTAACTCCGGAAACGGAAACGATATCGGTATTTCGGAAACATCAGAAACGAAAGTTTGGCGCGGAAAATACACCGGTAACGGTCGGAATCTAAAATACGATCGGTAAACATATCAAACTTCATAATATAACAAAGTTGACAAAAGATCATAAAGACCGCAAGTTCACAATTCATGATATAACAAGTTCACAATATAACAAGTTCATAAGGTTCACAAATTTATAATATAAAAAGTTTACAAATATCACAAGTTCACAATATAATAAGTTCACAGTATAACAAGTTTATAAAGATCACAAGTTCACAGGCTCAAAGTTCATAATTCACAATATCCACTCGTTCTAGCTGACATGGCATGATTACTTACGAAATATTTTTTTTCTCACATAAAGAGTTTTCACAACCTCACAGGAAAAGACTAAAACCTAGTGTGTGGAAAAGACCAAATCGTTAATCTCAACTGCCTTCCAACATCATCTATCCCAAAAAAAATCTTAAGGCGTCCAAAAAATACAAAAATAAATCATCCTTATCTAGAGACATACAGGCGATGCGAAAAATCACATGCTGGAAAATTCCGAAAAATTCCGAGACACAATTCCGAAAAATTCTGAGACACAATTCCGGAAAATTCCGAGACACAAATCCGGTAATTTCCGACAAAAACCGGTAACCGAAGGAAACGGTCGGTAAAACACCACGCCGATTCCGATACCGGTTCCGATAGAAAATTCCGACGACCGATTCCGTTTTCGAAAAATACCGTTATCGATGAATCCGATCAAAAAATTTCGAAATCGGTTTTCGGAATTCCGAAAAATTCCGAAACCGTTTTCATCCCTACATATGAGAAGTGGATTTGAAAGACAAACCTTGTGAAGAGGTGGATTCGTCGTTTGGTCTCCATCGATCATTTTCTTCTTCAATTTTGTTCTTCGCCTCATCTTCATTTTGAGGAACATCCTTTCGGTGATTCTCATGGCAAGATCTATTGCCCTAGGATCAACATCTACAACAAAAGATGAAGTCGAGGAAACCTCAACTTTTTCAAGCTTAGAAGCACTTTCGTTTCTTAGTCCCCCCGACATGATCTTTCCTCACGCGGTTAAGCGTTAGAACGAGGATTAGGCTTTGATAGCAATTGAAAGTTGCCTAGAGGGGGGGTGAATAGGCAAGTTAAAACTTTTTCAACAAAACTAGAAACGAACTAGGTAAAACCGGTTCAACCGGTGTTAAAACCGGTTCAACCGGTTTGCACGAGCTCAACTAAAGAATGAGATATAAAACTGAATTGATCTCGGAATCCACCCAGTTAACTTTGGAAATGAGATGTTCTAAATGATCCACAGGGTTCAAGGTAGTAGATCTGAGAAGGGCACTTCTCAAAATCTACACGCCAAAAAGATATAAACAAATCTTCCACGCAATGGTGAGAGAACGAAGAACACAAACAAACAAAATGAGGAACACAAGAGACACAAGATTTATCCCGAGGTTCGGTCACACCACCAAGGTGCCCTACTTCCTCGTTGAGGCACCCACAAAGAGTCGTGTCTCTTTCAACCCTATTCCTCCCTTTACCGACCACAAAGGTCAAGCCCACACAATAATCTTTGCTCAAACGAGCGGGTAATACAAACTTTCTTGTGGTCTTCCACAAGATTTGGAGACTCACAAGAGACACCTAGTCGTCTAGGAGCTAGAAGCTCCAAGAGTAATGAATCCACAAAGAACTCGATGTAGTACCTGTTGGAGACTTGTTCTCAAGTGCTAGGAGTTAAGAACAAGGCAACATAGAAAATGTTAATCGTTAACACCCTTCGTCCCCCGAAGCATTATTTCCCTTAGGATATAATGGCTTACGGACGAAGGCTATGAAAGACATATCTTCATAAATTCATCAAACAATGACGAAGGATAAAATATAAAGAATGTAAAAGAACACATGAACAATCATTTATTATTATTGAACATAAACAAAAATATTATTAAACTATAAGTGTACCTTTAATCGGAAGGAAACGATAGTACAAGCGTGACGCAAAAAGCGAATGCCAAGTCAGCGTGAACAGTACGGGGATACTGTTCACCTATTTATAGACATGGGACACAGCCCTTACAAAATTACATTCATACCCTTTACATTTGATAATAACTCTATAGTAGTCTATCGAGGTTTGAATAGCCTTTTCATCTTTAAGTCGGTTCCACTCTCTGCTGTTACGCCGAAGCTTTCCTACTCAACACCTTCGGCTCTGTATCAAGCTTCGTATTATTCCGATCTGCTGCAATGCCGACTTTAGTCTGAGGGTACCTGTTCACACATTGTACTACAGAAATACTGTTAAATCCTGTTTTTGAGGACCTTCGGACGCCGAAGGTCCCCAACAGTAGCCCCTCGCAATATTAATTTGTTTGAAATAATAAATTTAGATTGCGATATGGACGAAGGCTTTACGCCGAAGGTCCGAAAAAACACCTTCCCTTTGCTAGAATAGCAACATTCAATGACAAGTGGGGTCTTTCAACTTTCAACGTACCGAGCGTATAAATATGGCCATACCGCAAACTCATTTTGCACGCTTTCTGGCCAACCACTCCCGCTTACTCAATTTTTAGCTCTTGCGCGCTAAGATTCCCTGAGTCTTTAGTTTTAAAGCTTCGGTATTGAAAATAGTTTTTTAGTGTTTCCGAAGATGTCTGGAGACAAGGAAGCTGTTACTGAGGCGAAACTGTCTCTTGATGAGGAGAAAAACCTGGGGTTTCTTATAGCGATGTCGAAGACAAACACGGAAAAAATCACCAAGGAAATTCTGGAAGGCTTGTCTGAAGATACTGGTGACAGTGACAGTTTTGATGTAGATAGTGGCGGTGAAGACTCCGAAGACCGCCCCTGGCGACCAAGTCATGCGGTTTTCGGCAAATCAGCTATCAAAGAAAACCATCTTGCCAATATGAGGGGAAGGTATTTTCGGGATCTGTCCATTGTGAGGGCGGACGAAGGGGAAAAGACTTGTCCACACCCTGAAGAAAATGAAGTTGTGGTGTACCGAAGCTTTTTGAAAGCCGGATTGCGATTCCCCTTGAGCAGCTTCGTCGTGGAGGTGTTGAAAATCTTCGAAGTCTATCTTCATCAACTTACTCCAGAGGCGATTATAAGGCTAAATATCTTCGTGTGGGCCACGAGAAGCCAAGGTCTGAAGCCTGACGCAAGAAGCTTCTGCAATATACATGAATTATTATATGAAACAAAGCCTTGGGGCAAAGAACAGTACCACAATAACTTTGGCTGCTACAGTTTCGTCTCTCGGTCCGGGGCAAGCTGTCCCGTACCAACCTTTCGGAAGAGATGGCCCGGGGATTGGATGACAGAATGGTTTTATGTGAAGAATGACCTATCAGCACGAGAAGACATCAAAGGTATAATCATGCGTCCTATTTGGCAAAGCTTCGGACTTCGGAGGCCGAAGGTGGAAATGAATGAAGCTGCCGAAGAATGCCAGAGGGCCTTCGGCATCATCTGCTCTTTTATTGGAACAAGAGATTTAGTACAAGAACATATTGCCTTCCGGGTGTGGCCGCTTGCGGAGAAATGGGAAATGCCTCAAGAAACTATAAAAGAGACCGACGAAGGTGGGCTTGTGAGACTGAAGTACACCTTCAAGTTTGGAGATAAATTTACTGAGCCAGATGACGACTGGCTAAAGAGTATTGAAAATTTAAGTGACGAATTGCTTGGTGCTTATTCGAAGGCCGAAGATACCGCGATGTCAGCAGCCTTCGGAGGCCGAAAAAAGAAGAGGCTGAATCGGGTATTTGATGCAATTGGGTTTGTTTACCCTGACTATTGCTACCCCGTCCGAAGGCAGAAAAGAAAGAACATAACTTCTGCAAAAGAAGAAGCTGCAACTGCTCCTAGCGAGCCAGAGCCTGAAAGAAAGAAAATAAAAGTCCTCACTCACCGGCCGCGTTATATCGAACCAGCTTCGGTGCCGGAGTTTACCGAGAAATCTTCTTCGGTTACCGAGGCTGAAAAGCCAACCAGACCAGTCACGCCACCTGCAGCTGCAGGGATAACCGAAACGGCGAAAAAGATAGAACTAGAAGAACCGAAGGTTTCGCTGCCAGAAACCAAAGAAATGGCCGAAGCGCTATCCACAGAAAAAATTGCAGAAGTAGAAAAACCAACTGAAGAAAAAGTACCAGAAATTGTGAGTCCTGCAGCAAATGTTGAGACAACAAAAAATCAAAAAGCGCCAGCAGTGACTCCAAAAAGAAGAAGAATGGCGAATGTGCTAGATGTACTAGAAACAATTAAGACTTCAAGCACACCTCCAAAGAAGGCTGTTGTTACTCCTGAAACAACAGCTGAAATTTCTGGTTCTACAGCTGCAGGGCAAGAAATTGAAGCCGAAGCTGGGCCCTCAGAGTCCGCAAAGGCAAAAACCTTGGAAAGTGAGGCAGAAAAAATAACAAAGCCAACCTTTGCTGAAGAAACTGGTGTTGTCACCCCCGAAGCATCCTCCAAAATTCGTGATTATATTTTTCGTCATGCTTCGGGGAAAAAATTATCAGAAAAAGAAGAACAAGAGGCCCAACACTATGCCCAAAAGTTGAAATATCCAAAGGGGGCGTTGATATTTAATGGCAGTGGAGAAGAAGATTTCTTGTATTGTCTCCCCGACAGCAAAGAAATTTCTGTCTGTCGGGAGATGAGCAGAAGCTTCGGATTCCCAACTTTAGAAGACGGACTTTCGGTGCTGTCAAAAAACGATCTGGCTGACAGTCTAGCTTACAATAGTTTAAAGGTGCGACAAATGGAATTCTTGTATTTTTTGTCGAGTTCAAAATTTTTCGTTTGTTTAAAACTATTGACACAGACATGCTCCTGTTTGCAGGGCCTGATACTCAGCAATGCCCTCAGGGCACAGAAAGATGCTGAAGACGAAGGTTGTACTATAGCCCTGAGCAACCTTCGTTCCGAAGTAATTGAACTGAGGAACGAAGGTCTCGAAAAAGACAAAATATTATACTCATTAATAGATAAAATAAAGGAGGACGAAGCTGCTTTTAAAAGTCAAGCTGAAGCTCAGAAACGCGAAATTGAAGACCTTCGGAAACAACTGGCCAGAGCCAAAGAAGAACGTATACTTGAAGAAACAAAGCGTGAACTCAGCGATCAATGGGCAGATCACCTAGAAGTGACTGTTGAAGAGCTTCGTTCATCCAAAAAGAGATGCTACAATAAATCTATAGATTATGTTAAAAAATTAAAGGCTAGCTTCGCCAAGGTCGACGCATTCTCAAGTGAAGAAAACTTTTCGAGAGGCAATCCCGAAGGTGTCATTGAATGGATTGACCATGAAGCTGAAGCCTTCGAAGAAATTTTAAATAGCCGAGGAGATATATGTGCCTTCTCTGGCGCCAGAGGGATTGCCACTATTTTAGAGAAGAAGGGCTGCGAACACGTAAAAATTTTAGCACAGTCCGAAGCTGCTTTGTCCTTTGAAGATACAAAAGATCCTTCGGCCGAAGCTAGTATAATTGGTGGAAAGTTTTTCACTGATATCTGGGATAATGGTGGCCGAGAGATGGCCGGAGAAATTATTCGAAGAAGTGAAAAGGGTATTCACGATGCTAGAGAAGTAGCTGAGGCTGCTAAAAAGAGCGCAGGGGCCGAAGGTCAATTAGGTATCAACTAATAGTTTTTATCGTGTTATAATCTTAGGCTTTAAGATTTGTTTATGATTTGTAATAGCAAAGTAGCCGTGTCCTGTCCTTCCTCAGATCCTACTGAAGTATCTCCGGTGCACGGCCTAAGGGTGACGATGAGATTAAAAAGATGGCTGAAGCTATTATGGATGAGGCTGTCGATCGACTGTTGAACGAAGCTGCAGAAGTGGTACTTAGGGAAGACTAGATGCTATTGTAAAAACACTTTAAATGTAACACGTGTAATATCTTGTAATCCTGTATGTAACATATTTGTTTTATTTTTCTTTATGGTTTAATTCTTTACGATGCATGAAACTTTTCATACATACCTTTTTTGAGTCTTTGGCGAAAAAACACCTTCCCTTCTTTTCATGCTTCGTGAAGAAAAATTTTTATGTATCACAACAATGTCCATAGCGCTCAGATGAAGAATATCCAAGCTTCGTGAAAACATTCTCCGAAGCTATACTCCGAAGTTTGAAGATTGTGTCTCCTTGTGACAATACGATTTTCACTCTTTCAAAGCATACTTCCGAAGATCAATATTGTGTCCCCCGCTTGTACCATATGCAACATGATGTATGATGCTTATGCTATGCAAAATGATGTGATGATGTTATGTTACGTAGATGGCATTTGTTCCGAAAGATACACACATATCCCCACACAATATTTTTGTATCAGCGCTGATTCTTCGCTGTAAGCTCTGCATTCCCTTAGGAACGTCTTTGGAGCTTCTTCGCCTTTTACTTAGGCGGTATAAGCTCTGCATTCCCTTAGGAACGTCTTTGGAGCTTCTTCGCCTTTTACTTAGGCGGTATCAGCGTTGACTTTTCGCTGTATGCTCTGCATTCCTTTTGGAACGACTTTGGAGCAGAAAACTTACACTGCGCTCCCTTCGGAACGACTTTTTGTGACTTCGTCAGACTTACTCTGCGTTCCATAGAACGACTTTTGTTGCTTCGAAGAATTTTCGATAATCCGAAGGTCCTTTTTATTATCACAAACCTGTGAAGAAAACATATTTTTCCTGTAGGAATCAACGAAACTAATTACATGAAACTTAAAACAATGTCCTTTATTACAGAAAATAAAACTGAATGAAAAAGATTGCTATTAAGGTAGGATATTTGTCAATAGATGTGCTTTGATTCTGGCACGGTGCTGTTGACCGTGCGAGCTTCGGACTGTTCTCTGAAGTCCCTTTGATGTGGAGCATATTGACTCCCTTCTGGCTGCTGGCCTTGTTGCAACGGAGGTGGAGGCGGAGACTGTTGCCAGGAAGCTTGAGGCTGACTCGCCGAAGCAGCAGAGACTGCAGGATGGTTGCCCACATATTCTGGGATGTAGGGCGAATGATACGAAGCTGTATGCATGACCTGCTTCGGCTGGGCTTGCTGTGCTGCTGCTTCAGCTATTTCCTTTTGCTTCTGTATAGTGACATGGCACATCCTGGTAGTATGGCCTTTGTTTTCACCGCAGAATAAGCAAAAGATTCTTCTCGGTTGATCGCCAAATCTTCCTCCGAAGCCCCTGGCGCCTCTGCCTCTTGGGGCTGGTGGCCGGAAGGAGCTTTGCTGTTGTCCAGAAGCCTGTGAGGAGCATTGTGGCCTTTGCTGTTGGCTTCCTCTGTCATCATTTTGTGTAGAATTGTGAATTGATCTCACATGCCTCGGGTAAAACCTTCCTCCGAAGCCCCTGGTCATTTCAGAAAACCTGAAAGCCTCCTCCCTTCTTTGGCGAAAATCATTGTCGGCCCGAATGTATTCATCCATTTTCTGGAGAAGCTTCTCCAAAGTTTGAGGAGGTTTCCTGGCGAAGTACTGAGCTGACGGACCTGGCCGAAGCCCCTTGATCATGGCCTCGATGACAATTTCATTGGGCACCGTTGGTGCCTGTGCCCTCAGACGCAAGAACCTTCGGACATATGCCTGAAGGTATTCTTCGTGGTCCTGAGTGCACTGGAACAGAGCCTGAGCAGTGACCGGCTTCGTCTGAAATCCTTGAAAGCTGGTTAATAACAAATCCTTCAGCTTCTGCCATGAAGTGATCGTTCCTGGTCGAAGGGAAGAATACCAGGTTTGAGCAACACTTCTGACAGCCATAACGAAAGATTTGGCCATGACTGAAGCATTGCCACCATACGAAGACACTGTTGCTTCGTAGCTCATCAAAAACTGCTTCAGGTCTGAATGGCCATCAAATACGGGGAGCTGAGGCGGCTTGTAGGACGGAGGCCAAGGTGTAGCCTGTAACTCAGCGGACAGGGGAGAAGCATCATCAAAAACAAAATTCCCATGATGGAAATTGTCATACCAGTCATCTTCGTTGGGAAAGCCCTCCTGATGAAGGTCTTGATGCTGAGGCCTTCGATGTTGCTCATCCTGAGCAAGATGACGAACTTCTTCAGAGGCTTCATCTATCTGCCTCTGCAGTTCAACTAGCCTGGCCATCTTCTCCTTCTTGCGTTGAACCTGCTGCTGAAGGATTTCCAGATTTTGAATCTCCTGATCTAGATCATCCTCCGGAGGTGTTGGACTGGTAGCCTTCCTCTTCTGGCTTCGTGCCTCTCTAAGAGAAAGGACGTCTTGATTGGGGTCCAGCGGCTGCAGCGTGCTAGCCCCTGGTGCTGAAGCCTTCTTCGGCGGCATGACGGAGGTGATGCTTGCCGAAGATGTCAAAAAGCTCAAGAAATGGAAGTGAGTTCACCGGAGGTGGGCGCCAATGTTGGAGACTTGTTCTCAAGTGCTAGGAGTTAAGAACAAGGCAACATAGAAAATGTTAATCGTTAACACCCTTCGTCCCCCGAAGCATTATTTCCCTTAGGATATAATGGCTTACGGACGAAGGCTATGAAAGACATATCTTCATAAATTCATCAAACAATGACAAAGGATAAAATATAAAGAATGTAAAAGAACACATGAACAATCATTTATTATTATTGAACATAAACAAAAATATTATTAAACTATAAGTGTACCTTTAATCGGAAGGAAACGATAGTACAAGCGTGACGCAAAAAGCGAATGCCAAGTCAGCGTGAACAGTACGGGGATACTGTTCACCTATTTATAGACATGGGACACAGCCCTTACAAAATTACATTCATACCCTTTACATTTGATAATAACTCTATAGTAGTCTATCGAGGTTTGAATAGCCTTTTCATCTTTAAGTCGGTTCCACTCTCTGCTGTTACGCCGAAGCTTTCCTACTCAACACCTTCGGCTCTGTATCAAGCTTCGTATTATTCCGATCTGCTGCAATGCCGACTTTAGTCTGAGGGTACCTGTTCACACATTGTACTACAGAAATACTGTTAAATCCTGTTTTTGAGGACCTTCGGACGCCGAAGGTCCCCAACAGTACCAAAGATCGAATCAAGAAGAGCAAGAGAGATTTGGAGATGAAGCACAAAAACCGCAGCTCTCAAACTCACTCAAAGATTTCTCTCCAAAGATTTGAAATGGGAGAGGCAAGAGGTGTGTGAGAGAGAGTGGGAGGTGTTTCTCAGGTTAGGAATGGAGTCCAAGTCATGCTCTACTATAGGGGAGAGAGGTAGGAGTGAGTATATATAGGTGGGGTTCCAAAACTAGCCGTTTTTGACTTTTCTGCACAAAAACCGGTTGAACCGGTCCCAAAACCGGTTGAACCGATTTTCAAAAAGCTGCGCAGGGCTTTTTGACTGACACATCAGACTGGCAGAAAAAAGTGAACAGTGCAAAAACCGGTTGAACCGGTTTCCACCAGACAAAAACCGGTTGAGTGTCCGGCTGAACCAGTATTTGAATACCAGCTGAACCAGCCTGAAAACCAGCTGAACCAGTATTTTCCAGAGAACAATTTTGGCCAAGATAGACTTAAAAAGGTTGTACTACATACTTTCACTAAGGATTAACAAGGATAAATGGAAGTTTTAGAACAAGGATTTTGAGCTTTAGTACCAACACCAACCTTCTTTATGGATCCCCCTTGATAGTACGACGATTCCTATACTCAAGTTAAATAAAATATAATTAAGTAAACTCCTTGAGTCATTGGTGTCTCAAGTATGATTTCTCCATGGTGTTGCTTCATAAGGATCACAAACTGAAAGGGAATTAGGATTACACCTTTTTCCAAATTGATTTTGGTGGTTGAATTGTCCAACACAAATAATTGGACTAACTAGTTTGCTCTAGATTATGAGTTCTACAGGTGCCAAAGGTTCACATCAAACCAATAAAAAGACCGAGAAAGGATTCAAATATAGAGAGCTAAAGTCAGCCGAAGTGTCCCCTGGCCTGGCACACCGGACTGTCCGGTGCACCAGGGACTCCAACTCCGAACTGCTCACCTTCGGGAATTCTAGGAGCCACTCCGCTATAATTCACCAGACTGTCCGGTGTAGCACCGGACTATGTCTGGTGGTGCACCGGACTGTCCAGTGTGCCAGCGGAGCAACGGCTACTTCAGCGCCAACGATCACCTGCAACTGCATTCAATGCGCTACAGTGTGCGCAGAAGTCAGACTCGCGCCAGAAGGCGCACCGGATAGTCTACAGGACCTGTCCGGTGCACCACCGGACTGTCCGGTGGCCCAGAAGACAGAAGCTCCAACGGTCAGAATCCAACGACTGGGTGACGTGGCAGGCGCACCGGACAGTGTCCGGTGGCGCACCGGACTGTCCGGTGCGCCATGCGACAGCAGCCTTCACCAAACAGCTAGTTTGGTGGTTGGGGCTATAAATACCCCCAACCACCCACCATTCATTGCATCCAAGTTTTCAGACTTTCTACACCTTACAAGAGCTATAGCATTCAATACAAGACACACCAAAGAGATCAAATCCTCTCCCAAGTCCAAAGATCATTCCCAATCAATTAGTGACTAGTGAGAGAGTGACTTGTGTTCATTTGAGCTCTTGCGCTTGGATTGCTTCTTTTTCTCATTCTTTCTTGTGATCAACTCAATTGTAACCGAGGCAAGAGACACCAATTGTGTGGTGGTCCTTGCGGGGACTTTGTGTCCCGTTTGATTGAGAAGAGAAACTCACTCGGTCTAAGTGACCGTTTGAGAGAGGGAAAGGGTTGAAAGAGACCCGGTCTTTGTGACCACCTCAACGGGGAGTAGGTTTGCAAGAACCGAACCTCGGTAAAACAAATCCTTGTGTCTCACTCTTTAATTGCTTGTGATTTGTTTTTCGCCCTCTCTCTCGGACTCGTTCATATTTCTAATGCTAACTCGACTTGTAGTTGTGCTTAAGTTTATAAATTTCGGATTCGCCCTATTCACCCCCCCTCTAGGCGACTTTCAATTGGTATCAGAGCCCGGTGCTTCATTAGAGCTTAACCGCTCGAAGTGATGTCGAGAGATCACGCCAAGAAGATGGTGATCGACGGTGAGAAGACCGCTACAAGCCATGGGAAGGCTCCATCGAGGGAGTCCACCAACAAGAAGAAGGATGGATCCCCTTCACGCATTCGATCGCACAAGAGTGGCAAGAAGAAGAAGAAAATGAAGAAGGTGGTCTACTACGAGACTGACTCTTCATCGCCCTCTACATCCGGATCCGACGCCGCGTCCGTCACTTCTAAGCGCCAAGAGTGCAAGAAGTACAGTAAGATCCCCTTACGCTATCCTCGCATTCCTAAGCATACTCCATTACTTTCCGTACCATTAGGCAAACCACTGATGTTTGACGGTGAAGATTATTCTAGGTGGAGTGATATGATGAGATATCACCTAACCTCACTCCACAAAAGCATATGGGATGTTATTGAGTTTGGTGTACAGGTACCATCCGTAGGGGATGAAGATTATGATGAGGACGAGGTGGCCCAAATCGTGCACTTCAACTCTCAAGCCACCACTATACTCCTCACCTCTCTAAGTCGAGAGGAGTATAACAAGGTGCAAGGATTGAAGAGCGCCAAAGAGATTTGGGACGTGCTCAAAACCACGCACGAGGGAGACGAGGTGACCAAAATCACCAAACGGGAGACGGTCGAGGGGGAGCTCGGTCGCTTCAGGCTTCGCCAAGGGGAGGAGCCATAAGAGATGTACAACCGGCTCAAGACCTTGGTGAACCAAGTGCGCAACCTCGGGAGCACCAAATGGGATGACCATGAAATGGTCAAGGTTATTCTTAGATCACTCGTTTTTCTTAACCCTACGCAAGTTCAATTAATACGTGGTGATCCTAGATACACACTAATGTCTCCCGAGGAAGTAATAGGAAAATTTGTGAGCTTTGAGTTGATGATCAAAGGCTCAAAGAAAATCATCGAGCAAGATGCCTCCTCCACGCCCAAAGCACAACCGGTCGCTGTCGGCGTTTCGACCCCGGGGGGTCCCTGGACCGACGAGTAAATTGTCGCCACATGTCCCAGCCCGGATGGGTCGACGCGAGACGGAGCACGAAGGGGGGAAAAGGAGGGAGACAGGAAAAACAGGAAACTCGCGGCCTTCGTGTTGTCCTGCGCCCAGGTCGGGTGCGCTTGCAGTAGGGGGTTACAAGCGTCCGCGTGGGAGAGAGCGAGGAACTTTGCGCATCATCCCGTCCTCCCGCGCGGCCAACCTCCTCGTAAGAGAGCCCTGGACCTTCCTTTTATAGGCGTAAGGAGAGGGTCCAGGTGTACAATGGGGGGTGTAGCAGTGTGCTAACGTGTCTAGCAGAGAGGAGCTAGCGCCCTAAGTACATGCCGTCGTGGCAGCCGGAGAGGTCTTGGCACCCTGTTCATGTGATGTCGTGGCCGTCGGAGGAGCGCTGGAGCCTTGCGGAAGGACAACTGTCGGGGCTGTCGAGTCCTTGCTGACGTCTCCTTGCTTCCGTAAGGGGCTGAGAGCCGCCGTCGTCATGGAGCACGCGGGGCGCCATCATTATTTGTTTACCGGGGCGAGCCAGATGGGACGTCGGTCTTGTTCCCCGTAGCCTGAGCTAGTTAGGGGTAGGGTAATGATGGCCCCCCTGTGACGTGGTCGGTCCAAGCCCTGGGTCAGAGGCTCCTCCGAGGTCGAGGTCGAGTCTGTCTTCCGAGGTCGAGGTCGAGTCCGAGCCCCGGGTCGGGCGAGGCGGAGACTGTCGTCTGAGGCCAGGGCTGAGTCCGAGCCCTGGGGTCGGGCGAGGCGGAGTTTGTCGTCTTCCGGAGCTAAGGCCGAGTCCGAGCCCTGGGGTCGGGCGAGGCGGAGTTCGTCGTCTTCCGGAGCTGAGGCCGAGTCCGAGCCCTAGGGTCAGGCGAGGCGGAGTTCATCGTCTTCCGGAGCTGAGGCCGAGTCCGAGCCCTGGGGTCGGGCGAGGCGGAGTTCGTCGTCCGAGGCCGAGACGGGGGCCGAGCCCTGGGGTCGGGCGAGGCGGAGCTTCCTATGGCGCCCGAGGCCGAACTTGGCTGCTGTTAGCCTCACTCTGTCGAGTGGCACAGCAGTCGGAGCGACGCAGGCGGCGCTGTCTTCTTGTCAGGTCGGCCAGTGGAGCGGCGAAGTGACTACGGTCACTTCGGCTCTATCGACTGAAGAGCACGCGTCAGGATAAGGTGTCAGGCGATCCTCACATTAAATGCTCCTGCGATACGGTCGGTCGGTGTGGCAATTTGGCCAAGGTTGCTTCTCGGCGAAGACTGGGCCTCGGGCGAGCCGAAGGTGTGTCCGTTGCTTGAGGGGGCCCTCGGGCGAGACGTGAATCCTCCGGGGTCGGCTGCCCTTGCCCGAGGCTGGGCTCGGGCGAGGCGAGATCGTGTCCCTTGAGTGGACCGAGCCTTGACTTAATCGCACCCATCAGGCCTTTTCAGCTTTGTGCTGATGGGGTTACCAGCTGAGATTAGGAGTCTTGGGGGTACCCCTAATTATTGTCCCCGACAGTCGCATTCAAGGCGACGGAAGAGAAGAAGGAAGAGTCTACATCAAGTAGACTCCCCATTGACGCCTCCAAGCTCAACAATGAGGAGATGGCGCTCATCATCAAGGGTTTCCGCCAAATCCTCAAGCAAAGGAGGGGGAAGGACTACAAATCCCGCTCCAAGAAAGTATGCTACAAGTGTGGTAAGCACGGTCACTTTATTACAAAATGTCCATTATCAAGTGACAGTGACAGGAATAACGACAAGAAGGGCAAGAGGAGAGAAAAGAAGAGGTACCACAAGAAGAAGGGCGGCGATGCCCATGTGTGTCGCGAGTGGAACTCCGACGAGAGCTCCACTGACTCCTCCTCCGACGAGGACGCCGCCAACATCGTCGTCACCAAAGGACTCCTCTTCCCCAACATCGGCCACAAGTGCCTCATGGCAAAGGACGGCAAAAGGAAGAAGGTAAAATCTAGATCCTCCACTAAATATGCATCCTCTAGTGATAAAGATAATTCTAGTGATGAGGAGGATAATTTGCGCACCCTTTTTGCCAACCTAAACATGCAACAAAAGGAAAAATTAAATGAATTAATTAGTGCTATTCATGAGAAGGGTTAACTCTTGGACTCCCAAGAGGACTTCCTAATTAAGGAAAATAAGAAGCATGTTAAGGTTAAGAATGCTTATGCTCTAGAGGTAGAAAAATGTGAAAAAATTATCTAGTGAGCTAAGCACGTGCCATGATATTATTGCCAACCTTAGAAATGAGAATGCTAGATTAATTGCTAAGGTTGATTCAAATGTTTGTGATGATTCAATTTCCAATCTTAGAGATGATAATGTTAGTTTACTTGCTAAGATTGAAGAATTGAATGTATCTCTTGCTAGCCTTAGAAATGAGAATGAAAAATTAATTGCTAAGGCTAAAGACTTAGATGTTTGCAATACTTCCATTTCTAATCTTAGAAGTGAAAATGACATTTTACATGCTAAGATTGTTGAACTAAAATCTTGCAAATCATCTACATCTACCATTGAGCATGTTTCTATTTGCACTAGATGTAGAGACATTAATGTTGATGTTATTCATGATCACCTAGCTTTAATTAAGAAACAAAATGATCACATAGCTCAACATAATTAATGAGCATGACTTAGAAAATGAAAAATTTAAATTTGCTAGAAGCATGCTCTATAGTGGGAGACGCCCTGGCATCAAGGATGGCATTGGTTTCCATAAGGGAGACAATGTCAAACTTAATGCCCCTCCTAAAAGATTGTCTAACTTTGTTAAGGGCAAAGCTCCCATGCCTCAGGATAACAAGGGTTACATTTTGTACCCTGTCGGTTATCCTGAGCACAAAATTAGGAGAATTCACTCTAGAAAGTCTCACTCTGGCCCTAATCATGCTTTTATGTATAAGGGTGAGACATCTAGCCCTAGGCAATCAACCCGTACAAAATTGCCTAAGAAGAAAACTCCTATTGCATCAAATGATTCTAACATTTCATTTAAAACTTTTGATGCATCTTATGTTTTGACTAACAAATCTGGCAAAGTAGTTGCCAAGTATGTTGGGGGCAAGCACAAGGGGTCAAAGACTTGTGTTTGGGTACCCAAAGTTCTTGTATCTAATGTCAAAGGACCCAAAACCATTTGGGTACCTAAAATCAAGAACTAAATTTGTTTTGTAGGTTTATGCATCCGGGGGCTCAAGTTGGATCATCGATAACGGGTGCATAAACCATATGACAGGGGAGAAGAAGATGTTCTCCTCCTATGAGAAAAACCAAGATCCCCAACGAGCTATCACATTCGGGGATGGGAATCAAGGTTTGGTCAAAGGATTGGGTAAAATTGCTGTATCACCTGACCACTCTATTTCCAATGTTTTTCTTGTAGATTCTTTAGATTATAACTTGCTTTCAGTTTCGCAATTATGTAAAATGGGTTACAACTGTCTTTTTACGGATATAGGTGTTACTGTCTTTAGAAGAAGTGATGACTCAGTAGCATTTAAGGGAGTGTTAGAGGGTCAGCTATACCTAGTAGATTTTGATAGAGCTGAACTCGACACTTGCTTAATTGCTAAGACTAACATGGGCTGGCTCTGGCATCGCCGACTAGCACATGTTGGAATGAAGAATCTTCACAAGCTTCTAAAGGGAGAACATATTTTAGGACTAACAAATGTTCATTTTGAGAAAGACAGGGTTTGTAGCGCATGTCAGGCAGGGAAGCAAGTTGGTGTTCATCATCCACACAAGAACATCATGACGACTGACAGGCCACTCGAGCTCCTACACATGGACCTATTCGGCCCGATAGCTTACATAAGCATCGGCGGGAGTAAGTACTGTCTAGTTATTGTGGATGATTATTCTCGCTTCACTTGGGTATTCTTTTTGCAAGAAAAATCTCACACCCAAGAAACTTTGAAAGGATTCTTGAGACGGGCTCAAAATGAGTTCGGCTTGAGGATCAAGAAGATAAGAAGCGACAATGGGACGGAGTTCAAGAACTCACAAATCGAAGGCTTTCTTGAGGAGGAGGGCATCAAGCATGAGTTCTCTTCTCCCTACATTCCACAACAAAATGGTGTAGTGGAGAGGAAGAATAGAACTCTATTGGACATGGCAAGGACCATGCTTGATGAGTACAAAACTTCGGATCGGTTTTGGGTGGAGGCGGTCAACACCGCTTGCTACGCCATCAACCGGCTATATCTACACCGAATCCTCAAGAAGACATTGTATGAACTCCTAACCGGTAAAAAGCCCAATGTTTCATATTTTAGAGTCTTTGGTAGCAAATGCTTTATTCTTGTTAAAAGAGGTAGAAAATCTAAATTTGCTCCTAAGGCTGTAGAAGGCTTTTTACTAGGATATGATTCAAACACAAGGGCATATAGAGTCTTTAACAAGTCCTCTGGACTAGTTGAAGTTTCTTGTGACATTGTGTTTGATGAGACTAACGGCTCTCAAGTAGAGCAAGTGGATCTTGATGAGCTAGATGATGAAGAGGCTCCGTGCGTCGCTCTAAGGAACATGTCCATTGGGGATGTGTGTCCTAAGGAATCCAAAGAGCCTCCACAAGCACAAGATCAACCATCTTCCTCCATGCAAGCATCTCCACCAACTCAAGAAGAGGATGAGGCTCAAGATGATGAAGGAGAAGATCAAGAAGATGAGCCACCTCAAGAGGAGAGCAATGATCAAAGGGGAGATGCCCATGATCAAGATAAGGAAGATGAACAAGTTCCAAGACCGCCACACCCAAGAGTCCACCAAGCAATTCAACGAGATCACCCCGTGAACACCATCCTCGGCGATATCCAAAAGGGGGTAACTAATAGATCTCGTGTTGCTCATTTTTGTGAACATTACTCTTTTGTTTCCTCTATTGAGCCACATAAGGTAGAGGAAGCACTTCAAGATTCGGATTGGGTGGTGGCGATGCAAGAGGAGCTCAACAACTTCACTAGGAATGAGGTATGGCATTTAGTTCCACGTCCTAATCAAAATGTTGTAGGAACCAAGTGGGTCTTCTGCAACAAGCAAGATGAGCATGGTGTGGTGACAAGGAACAAAGCCAAACTTGTGGCCAAGGGATATTCACAAGTCGAAGGTTTGGATTTCGGTGAAACCTATGCACCCGTAGCTAGGCTTGAGTCAATTTGTATATTACTTGCCTATGCTACTTACCATGGCTTCAAGCTTTACCAAATGGATGTGAAAAGTGCCTTCCTCAATGGACCAATCAAGGAGGAGGTTTATGTTGAGCAACCTCCCAGCTTTGAAGATAGTGAGTATCCTAACCACGTATATAAACTCTCTAAGGCGCTTTATGGGCTCAAGCAAGCCCCAAGAGCATGGTATGAATGCCTAAGAGATTTTCTTATCACTAATGGCTTCAAAGTCGGAAAAGCCAATCCTACTTTATTTACTAAAACACTTACAAATGATTTGTTTGTATGCCAAATTTATGTTGATGGTATTATATTTGGGTCTACTAACGAATCTACATGTGAGGAATTTAGTAGGATCATGACACAAAAATTCGAGATGTCTATGATGGGAGAGTTGAAGTAGTTCTTAGGATTTCAAGTGAAGCAACTCCATGAGGGCACCTTCATTAGCCAAACAAAGTATATTCAAGACATTCTAAACAAGTTTGGGATGAAGGATGCCAAGCCCATCAAGACACCCATGGGAACAAATGGGCATCTCGACCTCGACACGGGAGGTAAATCCGTAGATCAAAAGGTATACCGGTCGATGATAGGTTCCTTACTCTACTTATGTGCATCTCGACCGGACATTATGCTTTCCGTATGCATGTGTGCAAGATTCCAAGACGATCCTAAGGAAGTTCACCTTAGGGCCGTAAAACGAATCTTGAGATATTTAGTTTATACTCCTAAGTTTGGCCTTTGGTACCCCAGGGGATCCACATTTGATTTAATTGGTTATTCGGATGTCGATTGGGCGGGGTGTAAAATTAATAGAAAGAGAACATCGGGGACTTGCCAGTTCTTGGGAAGGTCTCTGTGTCTTGGGCTTCAAAGAAGCAAAATTCCGTCGCTCTCTCTACCGCCGAAGCCGAGTATATTGTCGCAGGCCATTGTTGCGCGCAATTGCTTTGAATGAGGAAAACCCTTAGGGACTATGGTTACAAATTAACCAAAGTTCCTCTTCTATGTGATAATGAGAGTGCAATCCGCATGGCGGATAATCCCGTTGAACATAGTCGCACTAAACACATAGCCATTCGGTATCATTTTCTAAGGGATCACCAACAAAAGGGGGATATCAAGATTGCATATATTAACACCAAATAACAATTAGCCGATATCTTTACCAAGCCACTAGATGAACAAACATTTACCAAACTTAGGCATGAGCTAAATATTCTTGATTCTAGGAATTTCTTTTGATGTTTTGCACACATAGCTCATAAATATACCTTTGATCATATCTCTTTCATGTGTTATGACTAATGTGTTTTCAAGTGTATTTCAAACTAAGTCATAGATTGAAAGGAAATTGGAGTCTTCGGCGAAGACAAAGGCTTCCACTCCACTCCATCGCATTACTCATCCTTCGCCGTCGCTCCGCACCGCTCTCCAACTTTGGTATAATCTTCACTCATATGTTATTTACCATAGGGAGAGTTCAAAGGGCTTATATTTCACTCAAGTATCCGTTTTTGGCGATTCATGCCAAAGGGGGAGAAAGTATTAGCCCAAAGCAAAAGGACCGCACCACCACCAATTTTCTAAAATTTGAGTTAAGAAAAGTTTCAATTGGTGATTTTTCAATCGGTATCTTATTTTTGATAGAATTTCAAATTGGTACAACCCTTTCAAAACTAATATCTAAAACCCTCTTGAACACTAAGAGGAGGATTTTATTGAGGGGGAGTTTTGTTTAGTCAAAGGAAAAGCATTTGAAACAGGGGGAGAAAATTTCAAATCTTGAAAATGCTTCTCAAAATGTTATTCATTTTACCTTTGACTATTTGCAAAAGGACTTTGAAAAGAATTTACAAAAGTATTTGCAAAAACAAAACATGTGGTGCAAGCGTGGTCCAAAATGTTAAAAATGAAGAAATCAATCCATGCACATCTTATGAGAATTTATTGGTTCAATTCTTAGTAACCTTTGCACTTACATTATGCAAACTAGTTCAATTATGCACTTCTATATTTGCCTTGGTTTGTGTTGGCATCAATCACCAAAAAGGGGAGATTGAAAGGGAATTAGGCTTACACCTTTTTCCTAATTGATTTTGGTGGTTGAATTGCCCAACACAAATAATTGAACTAACTAGTTTGCTCTAGATTATGAGTTCTACAGGTGCCAAAGGTTCACATCAAACCAATAAAAAGATCGAGAAAGAATTCAAATATAGAGAGCTAAAGTCAGTCGAAGTTTCCCCTGGTCTGGCACACTGGACTGTCCGGTGCACCAGGGACTCCAACTCCGAACTGCTCACCTTCGGGAATTCTAGGAGCCACTCCGCTATAATTCACCGGACTGTCCGGTGTGCCAGCGGAGCAACGGCTACTTCAGCGCCAACGGTCACCTGCAACTGCATTCAATGCGCTACAGTGCGCGCAGAAGTCAGACTCGCGCCAGAAGGCGCACCGGACAGTCTACAGGACCTATCCGGTGCACCACCAGACTGTCCGGTGGCCCAAAAGACGGAAGCTCCAATGGTCAGAATCCAACGGCTGGGTGACGTTGCAGGCGCACCGGACAGTGTCCGGTGGCGCACCGGACTGTCCGGTGCGCCATGCGACAACAGCCTTCACCAAACGGCTAGTTTGGTGGTTGGGGCTATAAATACCCCCAACCACCCACCATTTATTGCATCCAAGTTTTCAGACTTCCTACACCTTACAAGAGCTATAGCATTCAATACAAGACACACCAAAGAGATCAAATTCTCTCCCAAGTCCAAAGATCATTCCCAATCAATTAGTGACTAGTGAGAGAGTGACTTGTGTTCATTTGAGCTCTTGCGCTTGGATTGCTTCTTTTTCTCATTCTTTCTTGTGATCAACTCAATTGTAACAGAGGCAAGAGACACCAATTGTGTGGTTTTCCTTGCGGGGACTTTGTGTCCCGTTTGATTGAGAAGAGAAGCTCACTCGGTCTAAGTGACCGTTTGAGAGAGAGAAAGGGTTGAAAGAGACCTGGTCTTTGTGACCACCTCAACGGGGAGTAGGTTTGCAAGAACCGAACCTCGGTAAAACAAATCCTTGTGTCTCACTCTTTATTTGCTTGCGATTTGTTTTTCGCCCTCTCTCTCGGACTCGTTCATATTTCTAACGCTAACTCGACTTGTAGTTGTGCTTAAGTTTATAAATTTCAGATTCGCCCTATTCACCCCCCTCTAGGCGACTTTCACAAACATCTTTGTCTCACCTTTTGAAGCAAACACAAATCGAGCCTGTGACTTGTGCCATTTCACCATATATGAGTTCAAATCATGGCTTCAAGTCACCTTACTGATGCATCAACATGTTGTAACTCTTTATAGCTGATTAGTTCATCGACTTAGTGCTAGTACTCTCTTCTTCACCTTAGCCATGGTACCACGGTCTACAAGCCGTCGCTTGGCCTTCACCTTCGCTTAGTTCCTCGAAACCCTTTCCTTGCTATCTTCACCCTATCAAGCCATTCTTGAGTCACATCCTATTGAGCATCCATTGAGAGAATCATTTTTTAAATATTGTGAACCTTGCTTGAATGTCATCTAGATATAACTGCTAAGATCAATCAAGCTCTAGTTTGATTCTCATATATTCATATATGGACTAATAGTAATATGGTCAAGCCAATTCACGATTCCTCATATCTTATTCACTTTGGCTTGACCAATCCTATTAATCCCTTCAACCTCTATTATGATCATATTTATGCATAGTGATTTCTCAGGACTTGTCCATATATTCAAACCAATATAGAGACCATATTATATCCATTTGCATTGTCTCACTGGTTATTTGACCTTGTGTTGAACCTTGTTCACTGATCATTATACACTATTCAAGTATGTTTATCATACTGAATTTCCTGTTCAACACTTAGCAAACTTGTTAGACCTTTAAATGTGTTGTTATCCAAATCACCAAAACTCACAAAAGGGATGACTGCACTTTCAGCAACGGATATGTCCGGTGCACACGGGACTGTCCGGTGGTGTCGAGTCTGGTCCAACTTCTCCTCTTTTTGTGCCAAACTTCTTTGTCTTCGTTTGGCTTATCCTGAGAAGTTCCCTATTACTTAGATAAACATTGTTAGCAACAAACACAATTGACTAAGTGTAGGAACCATACCATTTTGATTCCTTTTTCATAAGGATTTGCAATATGCCCAAACTCAAGCCTAAAAAGTGGTTTTCTTATTTTCCACAAGCTTTTGGACTTGATTGCTTCAATTTGCTTTCTAAACACCCGCGCTTATGTTCATATGAAGAGTGTTAGATATTAATCACCAAAACACTTAGAAATGGCCCAAGAGCACAATTCACGTCGGACGGTTTGGTGTGCCACCAGACAGTCCAGTGTGCCAGGCTGAAGAAATCCCAAGTTGCATGCTCTCTGCATAGATGGTCTGGTGCACTAACGGATGGCCCGGTGAGCCCTGATGCTTCTGTCCAGCAGCCTATTTTTTATCTTTTGCCCAGTTCTTCTTAAAACCTTTTAAACTATCTTTAAGGGTGTTCCTATGACTTAGACAAACATATTTGGTGACTATCCAACTAGTCTAAGTCGTGGTTTTTGAACTTTTTGCTCTCTCCAACTTTTTTTTCTCGAAAAGCATAGGAGAACTGCGCCTCATATATTAAGAAGGAACAAAACGTCCATAGAAGACTGAGATACAAGATCCTCATGGAATCCAGAAACAAGCATACAAAAAACCGTCCATAGAGTCACTTAGACTAACCCTCCCGCCAGCTGCCCTAGGCCTTAGGGAGCAAAATGTTGACTTTGCAAAACTTAGCTCCAAAATATTGACTTTGCAAAAACTTAGCTCTCCAACCTTCTTAGATGTATCAAATAGGTTCCTAGTGGTGTATGCAACTTATCCAAAGTGTGAAACTAGATATTCTTTATATTTTCCAAGTTTTACCCCTTTTGTGGTTAGTTTTGATCTGTTTCTGACTTGGAACTAAGTTGAGTTGACTTATGCACCTGTGAATCAAATGTTAGACAAACTAGTTAGTCCATAAGACTGTGATAGACATCAAGCACCAAAATCAATTAGAGAAAATGGTTAAGATCATTTCCCTTTCAGTTATGGTAGCCAACGAGTTGATTACCAACTTCATAATAGAACGAGTCGGTTACTCCTGTAATTCTCCTAGATTTGGACTCTCTCCTAGTAGACCTTGTACTCGTGGTTGAGTCCATGAGCCCTTATGCACATGTTGTGTTTTATAAAGCTTATCTAGATCAGGGTTTACTTTCTCGTTCCGAAAACACCGAATTTCGCTATTTTTTCTCGTTTTTGTTACTCACTAAGAAACGGATTTCGGTCCTGTTTTTAACTGGATTTCGTTTCAAAAATATAAAAATATAAAAGTCAAATTTTGGTCAGCGAAACGAAATTCGGATCTTCCAAACGAAATTGTGAACCCTGATCTAGATACACAAGTAATTTCAGTTTTGGTCCGATCACAGCAAAAAATACTTACTTTTCGTTGGCTTCCTACACAAGAGTTGAAAATAAATTAATTTCATTTTGTTGTTTTGTTCTGATCGCCAAAAAAAAACCTTAGCCGATAAAATTTGAATCAACTTTGATGTGCTACTTTAAATCCCACAAAAAGATTATTGTAGTGGACAAAAATTCGCTATCTTTGTCGTAATGCGCGCGGTCCTGGAACGACGGGCAGCGTTTCACTTTTGCAAACAGGAATACGTAAATACGTAGACGTCGAGAAGCAGGGACGGGATCCTGTTGACAATGACAGCGACAAGGATGCATGCAAATGGAGAGGGAGGACGTGAACGTCTTCCGCCGTTCCGCGACGACCCGGACATTCGGGTCAATTTTCCAGTCTAACAGTCATGCGGAATTGCGGATGCCCGCTGCGGCCTGCAAGCTACAGCTACTACACCCGCGCGCGCGTTGGCACTCGCACTCGGCAGTGCCCGCCTGATAATTAGGGCGGAGGAAAGAGTTTTTGTCCGAGGAATCAACCTATCAACCTGTCCAAAATAAGATGATATATTATAATTTTATTTTTTAAATTTGGTAAGATGATCATATTTTTCATGTTAATATTAACTAATTAATTATAAGGAATAAGATGGTGATTGTCCAATTCATTCTATTCTACAAATAATAAAAAGTAAGAAGTAATAAGATAATAAACTAATTTCTCAAACTAAATATCCTAAAAAAGATCGATCAAAACACTTGGACGAAATCGAAGTCGTGAAAAGATGCACGTGACGACGTATTTAGACCCTGTTTAGGAGGACTTCGCTTCAAAATTATAGTTTCGGTTTTTCAGCTTCACGATGAAACAACTTCAATATATTGATAAAACGAGTTTCAAGAATGTCTGGCTTGCACATAGACTCCAACTTTTGTAATACAATTAATTTGTATGAGTTTCCTTAATTACATTTAATGATTAGCTGGTGTAGAGAGAGACATGAATCGGTAGATCATATAACCAATGGTATGGTGGTTAACTTTTGTGCAACCTTTAAGGAGATTTAAAAATTTCATGAAACTGAACCCTAGTTTCAGTTTTCTTAAGCTAAAGCTAGTGAAACTAAGACTGTTTGGATATAAAAAACTAAAATAGACTTTAAAATTATTGAAGCGAACTCCCGAACATGCATTAACCGCGGTCGCCTCCTGCTGTCATTGGTCGTTGTCGTCGTCGTCTTCCTCCCTCTCCAATCTCCATCCATCCTCGTCCGTCCTCAAGGGTCTAAGACCAAAATTAACTGAGCAGGGAGGGTGTTGTTAGGTGGGGCGCCGTCGCACCACACCACACCACGGGTGTGCGACGCCCGGCCAGGAACGGCGATGGTGGCGGGCGCGGGATGGAGAAGAATTTAATGGCGGTCGGCCTCGTCCGATCCCGACCCTCTTTCTCTGGCGGCATGCATGCATGGTGCTTGCCCTGGGGGCTGGCGGGCGCTTCTATCATGCATGCCGGCAGCATGCGCTGGCTCTGCCCTCATGGCGCGTGCGCGGCCACCACTCTCGTCCCTTCAACCCGCTGCCACACGCGTTGCGCTTCCGCGCTCTCTAGTTATCTCTGCTGCAGCAGCACGAACGCCGCGTCTGCAGCTCCATGGGATAGGGACGGTCCAATGGCGATCAGGCTAGCAGGCAGCAGGCCGTCCCCTGTCCTGTGCATTAACTCCGATCCTCCGCCGTGATCGGAGAGACCAACCACCCGATCCCACGGCCGATCCGATCCGATCAGCTTGCTCGCAATATTGTTGCTAGTACCAGTGTTTACACGTACTAAGCACCATCATTGACCCCTCAGTATTGCTCCCAGAACAGAACTGACACTGAGGCGTGAGGTCTGTCTGAGGTGTGTGATTAATAAAACAGATGATGATTATCCCTAAATCGATTCCAAAGCTCCCAGCCTGCCACCACGTAGTGACGTAGTTAGTGGAGCCTCAACGCTCCACACACTTGGTTCGCACTAGCATCGGTACGTAGTTATTTTTACAGGTGTTGCCGAGCGGGCGGGGGCGAGTGTCATCTCCTTTCGTTTCTTTTAGAGTTTTTTCTTTTTGGTCGTTCGTGGTGGTGGTGGCAATAGCGGCGGACTTGCGGTCGTTGTGGCTCGCCGTACCTAAGGAGGGCAACCACTTCGGTTGCGGCTCGCTCCCTGCGGCGAATCATTCATTAGCCAGTGGCGCTCGTCGTCCCGCGTGCCGTCCACTCGGGCTCTTGATCGACCACCCACCCTGTCCACTCGAGCGCCCCTGTTTCTGGCGGCTGGCGCCGGTGGCCCGGCGGGCCTGCCTCTGCCCTCTTGGCTCTTGCGGTTGCGGCTGTCATTTTTTTGGTGGTTGGAGCACGCGCACTGCTCCGGGCGTCCTGAACAACGGACCTGGACGTGGACGGCCCGGCCGGTGCACCTTGTCGCTAGTCGCTACCCAAGCCCAATTGCCCATCCCGCGCGTTCAACCACCACCACGCCGCACCGCGCGTTCAGGTTCAGGATTGCTGCCTTGTCTTCTTCCCCGGTCCGCAAGAGGGGAAAGAGAAGTTGAGGTCTGCCAGCAGGCCTACCCTGCTCTGTAAAACTCATCTAAATCTGATGTACTGCCACCTGCATGTTCATGGCTAGATCCGGCAGCATATAGCGGCAGGGTGAGATATTTCTAGCTACTGCAGTGTGCAGCGCGGGAACGTAGGACGGACGGAGCAGGGGTCCCGTCGTCATCTCACTTCGTCCCTGTCGCGCTTAATGCTGCCATTAAACTGACTGCTTGCAGCTCATCCGTGCTGGCGAGCTCCACTAATAAATGCGTGCGTATCTGTGTGCATCGCGGCAGCCGGCAGGGAAGGGCTGGACAGGATTGCGCGTCTGCGCTTCAGTCTCCAGTTCCCGGTGACGACGCCCACTAGTCTCTACTAGATAGGCAGCGCCGGCTGCTGCTGCTGCCGCCGCCGATCAGGGCTTTCGCCTGCCGCCCGCATGGCTCCGGCGTCCGAGACGGAGCTGCAAGCACCACCACCACCACCGGCGTCGGCTAAGGAGATCAAGTCGCCGGAGGTGCTGCCGGAGCCAGGCTCGCTGTCAGCGCTGCAGCGCAAGAAGCTGGGTGCGCACTTCATGGAGAGCGACGAGCGCCGCGTCTCCCGCGCCAGGACACCTCTCGGCGCCGCCTATGAACCGCCCTCCGCCGCCGCTGGCGGCGGCGGCACCACGCCGGTCAACATCCGCGGCGAGCCCATCCAGGACCTGTCGAGGACCGGGGGGTGGGTGGCCGCCTTCTTCATCTTCGGCAACGAGATGGCGGAGCGCATGGCCTACTTCGGGCTCTCCGTCAACATGGTCATCTTCATGTTCAAGGTGATGCACCGCCCGTTCGCCAGCTCCGCCAACGCCGTCAACAACTTCCTCGGCATCTCCCAGGCGTCCTCCGTGCTGGGTGGCTTCCTCGCCGACGCCTACCTGGGGCGCTACTGGACCATCGCCATCTTCACCACCATGTACCTGCTGGGGCTCATCGCGCTCACCGTGAGCGCCAGCGTGCCGGCGCTCGTGCCGCCGCAGGAGGGCTGCGACAAGCTCGCCATGCTGCTGGGCGCCTGCGCGCCCGCCGCGCCCTGGCAGATGGCCTACCTCCAGACGGCGCTCTACGTGACGGCGTTGGGCGCGGCGGGGATCCGGCCCTGCGTCTCCTCCTTCGGCGCCGACCAGTTCGACGAGCGCAGCCCCGAGTACAAGCGCCGGCTCGACCGCTTCTTCAACCTCTTCTACCTCGCCGTCACGCTCGGCGCCATCGCCGCCTTCACGGCCGTGGTCTACATCCAGATGCAGCACGGCTGGGCGGCGGCGTTCGGCACGCTGGCGCTGGCCATGGGCACCTCCAACGCGCTCTTCTTCGTGGGCACGCCGCTGTACCGCCACCGGCTGCCGGGGGGCAGCCCGCTCACGCGGGTGGCGCAGGTGCTCGTCGCCGCCTTCAGGAAGCGGGACGCGGCCTTCGACAGCGGCGACTTCGTCGGCCTGTACGAGGTCGCCGGCGCCAAGTCCGCCATCCGTGGCAGCGCCAAGATTGACCACACCGACGACTTCAGATGGCTTGACAAGGCCGCGCTGCAGCTGGAGGGTGACCTCGCCGGCGGCGAGGACGAGGAGGCGGTGAACCCGTGGCGTCTGTGCACGGTGACGCAGGTGGAGGAGGTGAAGATCCTGCTGCGGCTGCTGCCGGTGCCGGCGTGCACGGTGATGCTGAGCGTGGTCCTCACCGAGTTCCTCACGCTGTCGGTGCAGCAGGCCTACACGCTGAACACCCGCGTGGCGGCGCTGCACCTGCCCGTGACGTGCATGCCGGTGTTCCCCTGCCTGGCCATCTTCCTCATCCTGGCGCTCTACTACCAGACCTTCGCCCCGCTGGCGCGCCGCCTGACGGGCCACCCACACGGCGCCTCCCAGCTGCAGCGCGTCGGGCTGGGCCTCTTCTTCTCCATCCTGTCCGTGGCCTGGGCGGGGCTCTTCGAGCGGTACCGCCGCGGGTACGCCGTCCGCCACGGATACCTCGGCCTCTTCCTCACGCCCATGCCGGACCTCAGCGCCTACTGGCTGCTCATCCAGTACTGCCTCATCGGCGTGGCCGAGGTGTTCTGCCTCGTCGCGCTCCTGGAGTTCCTGTACCAGGAGGCGCCCGACGCGATGCGCAGCGTCGGGTCCGCGTACGCCGCCGTCGCCGGCGGGCTCGGCTGCTTCGTGGCGTCGGCGATCAACACCGCGGTGGACGCCGCGACGCGGGACGATGAGGAGGGGCGGCCGTCGTGGCTGGCGCAGAACATCAACGTGGGCAGGTTCGACTACCTGTACTGGCTGCTCGCCGTGCTCAGCACCGTCAACCTGCTCATTTTCGTCTTCTTTGCCAAGCGGTACAAGTACAGGGTCAGGGTCGACGTGCCGACCACAGTTGCTGTTGATAAGCAGTAGCTAGCCGCTAGCGCCATTACAAGGATTTGAGTTTGGATGTGCTGTAACTATTGATTACTGGGAATACCATAAAACATAGATCTTGTACCGTCGCGGCAATAGAATAGACCAGCCGGAACTGGTGCCTGGTGGAGTGGGAGCTTCAGCCTTGGGCCTCCATCTGGAGATCAAGTATCCGGTGACTGCTGTCAGCTCAGGAGCGTGATAGCATGATGAACCACATCGTACTGCTGACTGTTCATCAGTAATTCCCCAGTTGCTTTAGCTTTGCTACAACCTGTCTCGTTGATGGCCGAACTGCTACAGACTATTTTTTTTGAAACATGCAGGAGGTCTGCCTATTATATTGATAAGGAGGAAAAGACATGTTATGATTTAAGACAACAAGGATAGGTCCGTAGGCATAGAAGCCACTAGCCAGATGAAAACAAGAAATAGAAGCCTTGTAATTATGAAAAGCATCTAAGAAAAAGATAAAGGAGCTGTGTGGCGGTCTGGCCCCTGCCAGCTTCCAGGCCGCCACCTCACATTTAATTTTTTAAATTGCTCGCAATTCGAGAATATGTGGTCAAAGATTCTCGTATTTCTTTCCCGCCATATTGACCAGATCACTAGAATCAACAACAACTCGAGGTCTTTCCTATTGCATCCCGACAACATGACAGATCTCTTCCATCATGGGCAACAGAGAGTGAAAGCGCCCTCCACCCCCAAGTTAGATGGCTTCAGGTCCTCAATAGCCACCCAAACAACAATGTCCTCCCAAATCCATTTAGTGAACCGACATTCGACAAAAAGGTGTATTCCATACTCCAGGGGCCCATTACACAGAACACAAGATGGTGCATGGGGCCAATTTCTGGTTGCCAAACGATCAACTATACAAATTCGATTTTGAATAGCTAACGAACTGAAGATACACTTAGGGGTGCCCAAACCTTCCAGATGAACAGGTCGAAGTTTGTGCATGTCGAGCCGAAGAACTAGACCCGGTATGCCGATTTTACTGTGAAGCGATGGTCTACACTGAATTTCTAGTTAACAATATCTTCATTAATATTCCCCGGTCGAAGATGGACCTTTTGGACATGGGAACAAAGAGTGTAGAACTTGTGAATATGGTGAGATGAAATTGCTTTGTCAAACAAATCAAGATCGGTGATCCAGACATTGTTTCTTACCGTATCTACCAATGATTTTCTCTTATTTTTGATACAGTAAATAGGCGAGGCGCCAGATCCTTGGCCCTCATCCCATCAGCCCAGGCATTGTCCCAGAAGGATATTTTAGAGCCATCACCAATCACAATATCAGTTCATGTCGCAAACAGAAGTTTATCGGTCTTGGTGCAAGGCAACTCCTAACTACCCTAGGATGTACTTGATGAGATCTAGTTATGCCATCGTCATCGCACGCGCAATGCACGCGCGAAAACGCCCAAGTGGAGGACCCCCAAGCCATCAAGAGCCTTTGGTCTTGCCACACGCTTCCAATTAACCTTGCATTTTCCGCTCGTCGGTCTTTCAGAACCAGCCCAAAGGAATTGTCTCCTTCCGGAGTCGATAATAGCCATAATTTCCTTGGGGGCGTTGAGTGCGGAAAGCAGGTAGATTGGTTGTGAGGTAATCATTGTTTTAATAAGCGTCAACTGGCCCGCCACCGAGAAATTTCTCCCATTCCAACTACTTAGCTAGTTTAAGATCTTGTCCACCAAGAAGTGAAAGTACCCTTTCCTCAATCCAGATAAAGAGAGCGGGAGGCCTAGGTACCGGATGGGAAAGGTGTTAGGATTTATGGGCTAGGCCCAATTGAGAAATTCAAATAAATCCCAGGAAAATCACAAAAGCCCATATAAGTGGATGGCTAAGAAATAGGTGGAACCAATAGCACCATATTGCTAGCTCTAGTGGAGTAGAGCTAGCTTAAATGTGGAAGCCACACTCACTCACCAAGTCATGGATGAGAGGAGAGAGTGTGGAGAGCCACACGCGCGCGCGCTCGCTCGCCTGGCCTGGCCTGGCCGGGCGGGGCGGGGCGGGGCGGGGCGAAGGGCGCGGGCGCACGACATGCGCGTGAATGGTCCGCCGAAATCCGGCCCCTCGCCTTGCGGGGGCGCGGCTACCTTTTGCCGTTTGATTTTTTGGTTTCTTGGTTGTTACGTTTATCCTAACCGATCGCTATAAAATCTCAACTGATCGCAAGATTTTTGTGGGCGGATAAGATCGGGGGTCGCGGACTCGGCCCTATATAAGGAGCCCGGCAGCCAGCCTCCAAATCATCCCAGTTTCGCTTTCGCCTCTCTTCATAGCTGAGCCGCCTTTTAGTTCCCTTCGTCCCGACCGCAGAGGTGCATCTGTGATCAGGAGAGCAGGTCTCCGGAACCCTTCGTCTTCTAGATCCTGCACCAGGAGAGGGCGAATAAGGTTTTTGGGAAGCGTCTTCACGCGACTGCTCGTGATCTTCTGACCTCGTCGACCCTGCTGATTCCGGCGCGCGCCATCTATCAGTAAGTCTAATCAGTACGCATCATCTGATTTGGCTTTTTATTTCAGTTCGTCTGATTTGGTCATGATTTATATTCAGAATTTAATTTGGAATTTGTCTAATTATTCAACAATCCAAAAACCTTATTGTAGACAATTTCGTAGTTTTTCTATGGCTGCTTTTGCCGACGCGCTGAAGCGAGAAAAGTTTAATGGTATGCACTTTAAGAGATGGCAAGTCAAGGCCACGCTCTGGCTTACTGCTATGAATGTCTTTCATGTTAGTAAAGGCAGACCTGAGGGTCCACTGACTCCTGAACAGGAGAAAGAGTACGACCATGCCAATACTATCTTTACGGGAGCCGTTCTTAGCGCCCTTGTTGACCGTCTGGTTGATGCGAATATTCAGTACACAGACGGGAAAGAGTTGTGGGATGCACTTACTACTAAGTATGGTGCATTAGATGCTGACAGTGACCTGTATATCATGGAGAGCTTTCATGATTATAAGATGGTTGATAATCGCTCTATTGTAGAGCAAGCTCATGAAATACTGTGTATAGCCAAGGAGCTCGACCACCTTAAGATAGTCCTTCCTGACCGATTTGTGGCTGGGTGCATTATTGCAAAGTTGCCTTCTACATGGAGGAACTTCGCCACATCTCTGAAACATAAGAGACAGGAGATATCAGTTGAAAATCTGATAGCGTCTCTGGATGTTGAGGAGAAAGCTCGGGCTAAGGACACGGGATCTAAAGGAGGCGAGGGCCACTCCAGCGCCAACATGGTTCAGAGGAACCACAACAAGGGCAAAGGAAAGCCAAAATCTAACAAGCCCAACAAAACTACCAACTTCAAGAAGAAGAAGAACAAGGCTGAATTGACATGTTTCGCATGTGGCGAGGCGGGTCATTTTGCCAAGGATTGTCCTGATCGAGCGGATCACCGTGGCAAAAAGGGCAATGTCAACACAGTGGTCACTAGCAATGAGGAAGACAAAGGGTATGGTAATTTACCTTTTATCTTCTCAGTATTTCAATCACCTAGCTGGTGGCTTGATACTGGTGCTAATGTTCATGTGTGTTATGACATTAACTTGTTCTCTTCTTATCAGGGCGCCCGGGATTCTTCCGTGCTAATGGGGAATGGGTCACATGCTTCTGTTCATGGCACTGGCACGGTGGATCTGAAGTTTACTTCGGGAATGATCGTGCAGCTGAAGAACGTGCATCATGTCCCTTCTATACACAAGAATCTCGTTAGCGGAACCCTTCTATGTAGAGATGGGTTCAAGGTAGTTTTGGAGTCCAATAAATTAGTTGTGTCCAAGTCTGGACAATTTATTGGTAAAGGCTATGATTGCGGAGGCTTGTTCCGCTTTTCTCTGTTAGATTTTAATAATAAGTCTGTGAACCATATTTGCGCTAATGTTGATGATCTTGCGAGTATTTGGCATTCTCGTTTGTGTCATATTAATTTTGGCTCTATGTCTCGGCTTGCAACCATGAGTTTAATTTCGAATATCACCATAGTCAAAGGTTCTAAGTGCCATAGTTGTGTGCAATCGAAGCAACCTCGAAAGCCTCATAAGGCTGCTGAGGAGAGACACCTGGCACCGCTAGAACTCATACATTCTGATCTTTGTGAGATGAATGGTGTGTTGACAAAGGGTGGTAAGAGATACTTCATGACATTGATTGATGATGCGTCTAGATTTTGCTATGTATACTTGCTAAAAACTAAAGATGAGGCTTTAGACTACTTTAAAATCTATAAGGCTGAAGTTGAAAACCAACTAGAGAGAAAGATCAAACGTCTTAGATCAGATCGTGGTGGCGAGTTCTTTCCCAAAGTCTTTGATGATTTCTGTGCAGAACATGGCATTATTCATGAGAGGACTCCTCCCTATTCACCCGAGTCAAACGGGATTGCTGAAAGGAAAACCCGTACGTTGACTGACCTGGTGAATGCCATGTTAGACACTTGTGGTTTATCTAAGGCATGGTGGGAGGAGGCAGTCCTGACTTCATGTCATGTTCTGAATAGAATTCCTATGGGCAAAGAAGAGAAAACCCCTTATGAGAAGTGGGTTGGGAGAAAACCATCACTTTCATACTTGCGCACTTGGGGGTGCATGGCGAAAGTCAATGTACCAATTAATAAAAAGCGCAAGCTTGGTCCAAGGACAGTGGATTGTGTCTTTCTTGGATATGCTTCGTGTAGCATAGCATATAGATTTTTAGTAGTTAAATCTGAAGTTCCTGATGTGTATGTTGATACTATTATGGAATCACGTGATGCTACTTTCTTTGAACATATATTTCCAATGAAAGACATTCATAGCAATTCTAGATACTCTTCTGAGATAACTCCTGAACATAGTACACCTATTGAGAGTTTTGAACAACCACATGAAATTGTCCTAGAGGAGGATGACAATGGTGCTCCTAAAAGGAGCAAGAGACAAAGGGTTGAAAAAACCTTTGGTGATGATTTCATTGTGTACCTTGTGGACGATACTCCTACTACCATTGCAGAAGCATTTGCATCTCCAGATGCAGATGATTGGAAAGAAGCAGTTCATAATGAGATGGACTCTATTCTTTCAAATGGTACGTGGGAAGTCACTGATCGACCCTATGGATGCAAACTTGTGGGTTGTAAGTGGGTGTTTAAAAAGAAGCTCAAGCCTGATGGTACAATTAAAAAGTATAAGGCTAGGCTTGTAGCTAAAGGCTATACTCAGAAAGAAGGAGAAGACTTCTTTGATACTTACTCACCTGTTGCTAGAATGACCACTATTCGAGTACTACTTTCTTTGGCTGCCTCGTATGGTCTCCTTGTTCATCAGATGGATGTAAAGACAGCTTTTCTTAATGGAGAGCTGGACGAGGAAATCTATATGGAACAGCCTGATGGATTTGTAGTAAAGGGTCAAGAAAGCAAGGTGTGCAAGTTATTGAAATCTTTGTATGGTCTGAAGCAAGCACCAAAGCAGTGGCATGAGAAGTTTGACACTACTCTAACGTCTATAGGCTTTGCCATTAATGAGGCAGACAGGTGTGTATATTATCGCTGTGGTGGGGGCGAAGGAGTTATATTGTGCTTATATGTTGATGATATATTGATATTTGGCACAAACATTGATGTGATCAATGAAGTCAAGTCTTTTCTATCAAAGAGTTTTGATATGAAAGATCTGGGAGAAGCTGATGTGATTCTAAACATCAAGCTGATTAAGGCAGATGGTGGGATTACTCTCTCGCAATCTCACTATGTTGAAAAGGTTTTGAAGCGATTTGGCTTCTCTGAGTGCAAACCTTCTCCAACACCTTATGATCCCAGTGTGACACTGCGGAAGAACAAGAGAATTGGTTTAGACCAATTGAGATACTCTCAGATTGTCGGTTCACTCATGTATCTTGCTGGTGCAACATGGCCCGATATCTCGTTTGCTGTGAGCAAATTGAGTAGGTTCATGTCAAACCCTGGGACTGATCATTGGCATGCACTTGAGCGGGTTATGCGCTACCTGCAAGGTACAATGAGTTATGGAATTCACTATTCTGATCAGCATGCAGTACTTGAAGGATATAGTGATTCGAACTGGATATCTGATGCAGACGAGCTTTATGCCACCAGTGGTTATGTCTTTACTATTGGTGGAGGTGCGGTATCATGGAGGTCATGCAAGCAGACCATTTTGACGAGGTCAACCATGGAAGCCGAGCTAGCTGCACTTGACACAGCAACCGTTGAGGCAGAATGGTTGCGTGAACTCTTGATGGACTTGCCGGTGGTTGAGAAACCAATACCAACTATCCTTATGAACTGTGACAATCAGAAAGTGATTGCTAAAGTGACGAGTTCTAAGGATAATGGAAAGTCATCAAGACATGTCAAAAGATGTTTGAAGTCTGTCAGAAAGTTGAGAAACTCCGGAGTTATAAGTGTGACTTATATTTCAACAGATAAAAATCTGGCAGATCCTTTTACCAAGGGACTACCACGTAATGTGATAGAAATCGCATCGAGAGAGATGGGTATGAGACCCGAATAAAGTTGCCATGGTGGAAACCCAGTCTATGTGATCGGAGATCCCGTGAATTAGGTCCTGGGAAGAACAAGCCATTGGTGAACTGAGGAGAGTAACCTTTGACCCTCTCTAAGTAAAGATGCAATATTCTCAAATGCTGTAAGGCAGGTTGGCTTTGTGCCTTAATGTGTTCTGTTGGCTTGTATTAGCGAAGATGTTGTCCCGCAGAACATTCTTTGAAAGAATACACCTATATGAGTTAGACTGTCTAACGTCGCAGTCTATGAGATTTGGTGATCTCTAGTAAACTCATGAAGAGACCTTGGAGTACGACGTATATGCTCCACCCGAGAAGGGGACTACTGGTAGCCAAGTACTGGTCATGACTTCAAGTGAAACCCATTCACGCAAAACTTGCAATTCAAGGCATAGTCCATTGTCCAAGTTGTGGGTTGGTGTAGCTTGGAGTTCTAGGCGGAAGTTCAACTTAACAGTCTCTGCTGAAAAACTAGTATATTAAATAGTAGTGAACAATGGTGAAAATTGCAGATGGGCATTTGAGATCTGGTGGGGGATTGTTAGGATTTATGGGCTAGGCCCAATTGAGAAATTCAAATAAATCCCAGGAAAAACACAAAAGCCCATATAAGTGGATGGCTAAGGAATAGGTGGAACCAATAGCACCATATTGCTAGCTCTAGTGGAGTAGAGCTAGCTTAAATATGGAAGCCACACTCACTCACCAAGTCATGGATGAGAGGAGAGAGTGTGGAGATCCACACGCGCGCGCGCTCGCTCGCCTGGCCTGGCCTGGCCGGGGCGGGGCGGGGCGGGGCGGGGCGGGGCGAAGGGCGCGGGCGCACGACATGCGCGTGAATGGTCCGCCGAAATCCGGCCCCTCGCCTTGCGGGGGCGCGACTACCTTTTGCCGTTTGATTTTTTGGTTTCTTGGCTGTTACGTTTATCCTAACCGATCGCTATAAAATCTCAACTGATCGCGAGATTTTTGTGGGCGGATAAGATCGGGGGTCGCGGACTCGGCCCTATATAAGGAGCCCGGCAGCCAGCCTCCAAATCATCCCAGTTTCGCTTTCGCCTCTCTTCATAGCTGAGCCGCCTTTTAGTTCCCTTCGTCCCGTCCGCAGAGGTGCATCTGCGATCAGGAGAGCAGGTCTCCGGAACCCTTCGTCTTCTAGATCCTGCACCGGGAGAGGGCGAATAAGGTTTTTGGGAAGCATCTTCACGCGACTGCTCGTGATCTTCTGACCTCGTCGACCCTGCTGATTCCGGCGCGCGCCATCTATCAGTAAGTCTAATCAGTACACATCATCTGATTTGGCTTTTTATTTCAGTTCGTCTGATTTGGTCATGATTTATATTCGGAATTTAATTTGAAATTTGTCTAATTATTCAACAAAAGGTTGCTCTTCTAGCTGGATGTCCTCAAGCGGGAGTCCCTGGCACCGGATCAGGACGATCATGGATTTCTGAAAATTTGTGACCAAAACCTGACAATTGTCTCGATTTCCTTTTTTTATCGGCTTAACAAATAAGGCGACGTCATCTGTATATAGCGAAATCCTAAGGCTGGGCGAGCAGCCTCCCAATTTGATCAGTGTACCAGTCTCTGCGGCAATCTTCAGAATTTTCTGAAGAGGTCTATCGCCAAAGCAGTATTTAGCATTCCAGTTAGCCTATCCTTTAGCGCTGTATCCAGTAGTCGGAGGGAGAGAGAGAGAGAAAATCACTGGTGTTGTCTTCCTGCATCATCAGCACCCGTCCGCCCCCCATGGTACAATTGTAAAACCATCGGCAAATTAAACTGAGAACGACGAGGCATCCAAAGACCTCTTGCCTCATTGCCCGGCATCAGATGAGCTCCAGACCGAGAAGAACGTACTCCGACACTGTAAACACCAGCACTGTCGGAGACTCTGCAGACTGCAGGTGTTGCATAAAACTGCATGCGGCCGTTGTACGAACTTTTCTCTGAGGCTCCCACGAGAGAGGTAGTCGTAGATGCAGTGCAGAAATTGCGGAGTCTCTCGCGGCCCTGTATCAGCTGGTTCGTGGGACGTACGATGTTGTAGCAGTACTGCTTTGGCTGGCAGCAGATCCAACGATCAAATCCAGCTGCTGCATGCATGCACCTTCGATCGATTCGGAAACGCCTTCTACCCCTGCTATTCACATCCTACGCATATAGACATAGATCAATGGAGTTGTGGAGGCATGCATGATGCATGGGCCGGCGCATGGAGAGCTAGCTAGCTAGCCACCGCCCACCGCTTACACGTACGGTTGCGTGCGTGACAAATGGCAGGGAAGGGAAACCGTACGTGGCCCGTGGGCATTATCTGCCGGCCGAACTGACGGCACGCACACGCACTGAGCCAGCAAAAGGTATGGTAGCATAGAGGAGTTTGGGGGCGTTTGCGGATGGTCGGCGGCAGGCGAAACAAAACAGCTGACACGCACACAGTTCTCACAAACGACATACTAGCAGTCGAGTAGCAGTATGTAGGCGTTATAGAACGTAAGCAATCCAAAGACGAGCATGTTCGGATAGAAACGTTTATCTATTTTGGTTCTGAAAACTTAAACAGAAATGTTGGGATGGCCGAGTTGGTCTAAGGCGCCAGATTAAGGTTCTGGTCCGAAAGGGCTTGGGTTCAAATCCCACTCTCAACATCATTATTTTTTGAATTTATTCAAAAAGAGTTTATATATCTATTCTTTTTTCCCCTTTGAAACATGTAACATCATTATTTTTTGAATTTATTCAAAAAGAGTTTATATATCTATTCTTTTTTCCCCTTTGAAACATGTTCGTTTATTAAAAAAAGAATTTATACTATATAATAAAGCCCATTCTCTCAGCATCTATTCTGTTCTTTTTGAAACATATTCGTCCGTTCCAAGCGGTTTATATTTGTAAATCCCATCCTCACCGTTTATTTTTGTCCTGTTCAAACATATTTGTTTATTTAAAACGATTTATATATTTTTTTCCTTTTCGTTGATTTTTTTCCTCAATATTTATTTATGTTATCTTTTGTCGAAACATGTTCGTTTATTCAAAAGGGTTTATATTTGTTTTCGTTTTGTTGAAATAATTTGCATACTGATCTCTCAACACCAGTTTTCTTGTTCCATTCAAACATTATTTTTATATAAAAGTCTCTAATTTTTCGAAGGGGCGTGGGTTCAATCAAATCCCACTCTCACAATGTATCCCCCCCCTCCCCCTTTTTATTATCTAGTTTGTCTGTGTTTAAACATAATATTTATACGACATCTCAACATCCATTTTTTCTCTTTTTTATTTACGCGCGAAGCATGCTAGCAGTATGTTTTGTTTTAGATAGCGTTAATATACAAAGTAACATCATTGCAAACATCAAACTACGTCAATAACAAATAATCTCAAAAAGCATAAATTGGTGGTCGTGCCGGAGTGGTTATCGGGCATGACTAGAAATCATGTGGGCTTTTGCCCGCGCAGGTTCGAATCCTGCCGACCACGTTTCTTTTTGCGTTTACATTACCATTTTACATGGTTTGGACAACTATGTATACTCAGGTTTAATTATTTTAGGAGGTAAAGTAAGAACTAAAAGTGTATCCAGGGTGTGTTTGGTTTGACTTTTGGCAGCTTTGAAAAAGCTGACTTTCTCACAGTGCAAATCTGAAAGCACCTCTAAACCTGCTTTTAGTGACTTTTCGGATGGAACTGTGAAAACATATATCGAAGAACTTTTAACGACTTTTAGTGATTTCTACCAAACGGTTTTTAGCTTTTTAACGGCTCACAGCCTACAGCAGCTTTTTCCACAGCTCACAGCCCACAACAACTTTTTTCATAGCCACAGCCCAACCAAACAGACCCTTAGTCACTTTTAGCTTTCAATGACCTAAAATTTAGTTATTTTTTGCTTTAGCTCTTGATCCAAACAGACCCATGTGAGCCCAACCTAACATTACCAATTTATCAATAATATAGACAACTATATATACTCCACTTTTTGTTTCCAATTATCAATCATTAATTCTTGCGCTCCCGAGGCTAAGGCCCTATTTGACATGGTTCCACCTCCAAACTCTGGACTAGAGTTGAGTTGAGTGAGTCAAACACCCTAATTCCACATTTTCTTTGGAGCAGCCTAACTCCATAGAGTTGGCAGAGCTCTAGTTTATTTTGATCCTGGAGTTTGGAGCACATCTTTTGTAGCTCCAAAACACCCAAACATGGACGTAGACATTGAGTTTATATTATTACCCACCAATGCCATCATTACACAGAAAAACGTTTCATTTCTATTCCTATTCTCCATCACGCCACTGCATGAGTTCTTATGAGGTTGAGCGCACAACCATCGGCTCCATCTTCTCGATGGCACATACGAAGGTTAGTTAGCCGCAGTGGCGAATCCAGGAATGGAGCAAAGGAGGGGACTACAAAGATAAAGCATGTTTAGCGGGCTGTTGAAGGTCGGCCTCGAGCGAGACGTGACTGCGTCTCCCGCCCGAGGTCGGCCTCACGCGAGTCACGATAGCGACATCGTGGCGCGGCCGGACCGACACGCGCTGCTGCCATTGCCCGACAGGGTCGTCGTGTTGGGATCCAGGTTCTGAGAGGTATACTACCGGGACACCTATTGGGTCATCAGGTACCTCTTCTACCGCGTACCGGGACAACGGGCCACCAAATGTGGATCCGACCTGACCTAGGCGGCATGGTGGCGGGGAAGCGAGGTCCCCTGGGGGAGCAGGGTTCTCGGGGGGTGGGGTTGGGGGCAGACGACACGGAGGCGGAGGTCGCGGGAGGGGAACGAGGTTGCCGGGGGGCACGAAGTGGGGTTCTCGGGAGGAATGACGACGCAGAGGCGAAGGTCATGGGGGTGGGGGCACGTGCGCAGTCGAGCGCGAAGGGGAGGCGGTGGCATGGTAGATGGTCGTACAGACATAGGGTGGGGGAGACGATCGTACGGTCAAGAGGCGTGGGACGTAGTTATGGTATCGTTAGGCGTCATATTATGTTCTTAATAGATTAAGTATAGAAAGATGTGCTCCGGTAAAATTTATATTTGATTTGAAGGGCACGAGAGACCTACCTGTCTATTCGAGTTATTTGGAACCGTGATATCGCCAACACCGGGCTTCTGAAAATTAGTATCCCGAACAGAGCAATTGGAATTGTAGTATTATAATCCGTTGAACTTCGGAATTGTAGTATCAGAGTCGGTTTTAGCCCAGTAATCCTTATTGTTAAGACAGTCCGTTTCTTGCAACGGATCCACGGGCGCAAAATTTCCAGAGCGCGAGAATTCTCCACGACCGTGCAGGAGCGGCGGCGGCGCTCGACGTGTGGACGTCCGAGCCGGCGGCCGTGCAGGAGCGACAGCTTCTCGTTGTCGTCCGCCACCGCTACCGCGGCTCCCTCCGTCCCGTCCGGCAAAACATCCAAGTCGGAGGCCGTGTCCTAGCTCCTGGCGCACGTGAAGCTCCTGCTCCGGCGCCGCGCGGCTGCCATGGCGGCGCTGGATGCCGGCCTCCCTGCCGAGGCCGTGCGCCATTTCACCAAGATCCTGGAGGCGCGGCGCGGCGTGCTGCCGCACCCGTTCGCCGCCGCGTTCCAGGCCGGTGGCCGTCCGGCCGACGCCATCGCGGACTGCAACCGCTCGCTGGCTCTGGACCCTGCCTACATCCCGACGCTCCATGCCCGCGCCGACCTCCTCCAGTCCGTGGGCGCGGTCGCCGACTACCTCCGTGACCTCGACCACCTGAAGCTCCTGCAGGGCGGCGTGCGGTACTGAAAGAGCTAAATGTGCACCATGAGAAATCTGAAAGAGCTAAATGTGCTCGAATGCTCATCGCTTCAGAGGATGCCCAGCGGCCTTAGATTACTGACTAAGATCGAAGCATTGCCAAGGTATATTGCAACGAAAAAAATAGTAAAGTCGTCTTGGAGCTCCAGGGTCTGGAGAACATGAGAACACTAGGCGTGGATAATGTCGACAGAATCTCTAAGAAGGATGCCGAGAAGATGCAGCTTCAGAGGATGCACAAGCTCGAGCATCTGGCACCGCGTTGCAACACGGATGGTAAATGTACTAGCACTTCAAGAGAGGTGGTGGAAGACATATTCGACCACCTAAACTCTCGCGCTCTGGAGATTTTGCGCCCGTGGATCCGTTGCAAGAAACGGACTGCCGTAACAATAAGGATTACTGGGCTAAAACTGACTCAGATACTACAATTCTGAAGTTCAACAGATTATAATACTACAATTCCAATTGCTCTGTTCGGGATACTAATTTTCAGAAGCCCGGTGTTGGTGATATCACGGTTCCAAATAACTCTGTCTATTCGATTGATGCAGGTTTTTTTTTTCTCTTCCGGAGATCCTATGCCATATTTCTCAGTGGAACACTTACCTTTGATGTCGAGATCGTGTGAATTATCGCCACCTCTCACGCTGCTGCCTCAAGATCTGCTTGTGGATTAGGTTATCTGTGTACAGCTGGAGAACTTCAGCCCTCACGGAAAAGAAAAATGGCTGGAATGGAAAGAAACACGAGAATGCGTTCCGTTTGCCGTGTAGAAAGGCGGCGCCTCTTTTGGCACCCAGCTGAGCATTGCATTTCCTTCCTCCTTTTCCCAGTCGGAGGAATGCAATGCCGTAAACGAAAGTTTCCCATCCTTGTGTTTTGGGGGGTGGGCCATCGCGGTGTTGATAAGAAAAAGGCGGACTCCTTGTACCAGTTTGGTTTTGTTTTGTACGCGCATTGGTTCCTGGCTTGCTCAATAAATTGCAACCACTTCCTTCCGAATTCCGATCTAGCGGACTACCAGTTCCTCCCGATCTTGGGTTTGAGGAGGCCCCGAGCCGAGCGTCAGGCATGGAGCACTGCTATTTGAGGCAGCCGATCTCGAGGGCCGAGGCAGTGCCCGAGAGGAGGTCCAGGTTGTGGCAGATGGACGCGCTGCCGCTGCCGCCCCGGGCGGAGGTCCTCTGCCCCCAGCCTCGCCGCGCCGCCCGGATCCCCTTCGCCGTTTCAGTAAACAAGGCCATCCCCAGGTCGAATTGGTTAGTTCTTGGATTACCTTTATCACGTTTTCTGTCCGGCAATCCTGATGGTGCCAAGATTGCAAATAATTGCTGCAACCTGCAACGCCCTGGTGCATGCGCATCTAACTATTTTGTCCAGAATGGATGTGTTCAATGATAAAGATTACTAGTCTGGTAGTACTACTAATCACGACCCTCTTTGCTGAACCTCTTTACTCCCCGCATCTGCAGTGCGCTTCCGCCGTACAGACCAGCCTCCGCCTGCGACATACTCGATGATCTTATCCTCAGCAAGGTATTTGTCGGAAAAAGATCGCTCATTGATTGGATACAAGCAGCGCAAAAAAAAAAAAACTCCCATGGATGATGATTAAATCTTGATAACCGGCTTCATGTTTTTTTTTTCAGAATGACTTCTCAGATGGAGCAGATTCGAGCAGCGGCCAGGCGGGTTTTTTATGCGGCTCGCCTCCAGTGCGCGCTAACAACCCTGTCGTCCATGACCCGCAGTTCGGTAAAAGAGCGCTGCCATCCATGTCTCCCCTAGGGAGCAGCTCCCACGTCAAGCTTAAGGTTGAGGCAGGCTCGCCATCCTGCGGCGTTAGCAGCAGCCCGAAAGTGAGGATCGAAGGCTTTGCCTGTGGCAACTCGGAGACCCACTACGCAGTTACGCCGCTCCTTGTGTGAATCGAATCGCCGTGGTGGCGTAGCCTGATCAGAGTCGCGTTTTTTGCCCTTCTGAATCTGCTGCCATCTGAAGCTTCACAATTGCATTGAGCAGTATGATTTATGTGTGTCTAGTAAATGTAGCTGGAGTTGCATGGATAATGAAGGAGGAGCCTGTGAATAGAGCGTTTTTACTTTTTTTTTGGTATTCGGGAAGTAAGATGCAGCATCGAGTTTTCAGTTATTATGGATGCATCTTTGTTTTGTCATACGAAGGAAACTATATATGTAGCTTTGATTTTTTTTCCTAGATATATTCATGCTGTAGCCAAATCATCCGGGCAGGTCAAAATTCTGGAGCTTCAATAGTCTTCTCTCTCTCTCTATTCTGGGGAACAAATAACGCTACTGGTTTGTGGAGAAACTGACTGATGATGGCTTGATGAGGTGACTAAGGGTCTGTTTGATTCGTAGTTAGCTACGTCACATTCAAATTAAAAAACTAAACTTAAGAAGAAGTTAGATAAAATAGAACAAATTATGTAGCAAACCAAACAGACTCTAAATGGCTACCTGTGCCACATTCGAATTAAAAAACTAACCTTAAACAAAAGTTAGATAAAATAGAACAAATTAGGTAGCAAACCAAACCGGCTCTAAGTCCCTTTTTGATAGGGCTTGTTTAAAGGCTTCTCCAACGACTTTTTGATAAAATCTACCAAATGGGAGGCTCTTTGACGGGCAATTTCTAGAAAAGGAGGAACTCTTCCAAAAAAACCAGCAGGAGCCGAGAACCAAAAAAGAGCTACTTCTCTCTCATGTTTTTTTCTTTTCGTCGACGATATATCATAGGACAAGTTGCATGAAGAGCTATATCAACAAAACATGGTTTTCTTTTTAGAATTCTTTCTGAAAATAAGGAAATAGCTATTTTTGGAGGAGTCATGGTTGAAGCTGGCAGAGAAAGAGCCCTACCAAACGGGCATAAGGAACGATGATGTTTAAGGGGTTCAACACGAACACGGTCAAACTGAGGCCACTGCATCTTTTATTTAGGTCCTGTTTGGGAGAGCTTTACTTCAAGAATTTCAAGTCTATTTCAGCTTCTTCTATCTAAACAAGTCCAACTCCACAAGCTCTAGTTAAAAAACTGAAACTAGATACCATTTCATAAAATTTTTGAAGCTCCTCGAAGGGTGCTTGAAAAACACTATTTTCATACCTCATTGTGAAGTTGCACAAAAATTACTCACCATGTCATTGGTTATATGACCTACTGATTAATGTCTCTTTCTCCACCCACTAAGTATAAGGGTAATCAAGGAAACCACACAAATTAATTGTATTATAGAAACTTAAGTCTATGTGCAAGTCAAACACTCTGAATCCCCATGTGTTTGCCTTCCGAGCTGTTCCCATTCTTATGAGCAGGTGCATTTTTTGACATATTTAAATCGGGAAGTATGGAGTTTGCTCCTGGTTGTAGTATTTTTCTTTGACATATTTGAGCTACAATGAAGAAGTTGGACAGGAAATTACACTTTAAACAAACAATAAAACAAAATGATTTTTTTTTAGATTAGCGGGAAGAAATAATATTAGAGAGTTATAAAGCAAACTTCCTTTTGTCAAAGTACAAAATAGTAAAACAGAGGTTGTTACTTGACAAATGACAACTATATGTAGAGAAGCAGGAGCAAATGGCTGTGTGTTCTTCGGTCAATGAAGTAAACTGTATAAAAACATACCAGTCTTATTCATGTAAGCTTTCGTGCCCCAAAGTCCACCAGTCTTATTTCTAGCCTTTTTAGCATCAATTATTGTCTTCATGAAAGAATGTGTTGACGGTTTAGGGTTTTGAAGGATACCACCACCTTACTGATTCCCACCTCGCTGCACTTGCACTATTTTTGGCTAGCAGGTTGAATACGGTGTGCTGAATTCAGAATACCTGGACTTCTAGTGGATTCTTAATCATGTGTTCTTGGTCGTTTTTTTATCCCTGTCCCCAACGAATCTCTCCTATATCCTAGTTTGGAATGCGCGGGGCCTAAACAATAAGGCCAGACGGGATTGTGTAAGGCGTTAAACGGCGTTTCCTCAAACAGTACCATCTCAGTATATGGCAAGATGTCTAAAAAACCACGTGATCACATCGAGTTGATTTCAGCCTATGTTAGTGCTTTTGGTTCGGCCTATGTTAGTGCTTTTGGTTCGCTCAAGCTCCACCAAAAGACAGGGGGACATATATTGAGCACCAAAATGACGAGCAGATGGTCCGACCCTAAGGTTAGATCGGTCCGTGGTCCGGACTGTCCGCCATAGTAGCGTGGACTATCCGCGCGTGCGCAGAACCAGTTAGGATTCCAAGTTTCATACGAGATTTGTTAGCTAAATCTGCAGAATTAATTCGGGAACGGACTTGTAACGGGTTCAGACCTCCCCTTTATATAGATGAAGGGCTACGACCGATTGAACCTCGAACAATCGATCAATCAATCAATATACATCTAGTTCTTTACATTTTTCCCTTAGAGTAGACATTAACTTAGATTTCTCTCTCTAAATCTTCATATATCTTCGACTCTACGTTGATTAGAGGTGTCTTGGATAGCCTGCCGATCCGAAGACACCTTAGGATCTCTGCGCCAGGTCACGGACCATCCAGCCCTTGGCTGCGGATCGTTCGTGCCTCCGCAGAGAAGCACCGCCGTCGATTCTCATCGCAGTGATTGACGCCCGGATCATCATCAACACTAACTCAATGTAAAATGTATGTCACCTTAAAGATCAGGTATACATTTTTTTTGAAACACGATGCAGATATGTGTGCATAATTGCATATATATGCACTCACCCAGTCACCCTGGCATGCATACGACTGAACAAGATGGGTGAAACAGCACAGTTTTCACAAAAAGGTACAAGGTTTGCTTCTCGCAAACTACACGGTCATGATGGTTTGCCCGTTCTTGCACAACATGCATTGCATTTTTGTGCCTTCCAAAGAAACTTCCTCCAGGCCGTGGCGGCGAAACGGAGGGTCGCTGGTCGCAGGAACAGTGCAGGATCATCATCATCATCTGGTCTTGACCTTGTCAGCCTGAAACGCTGCCGAGATCTTCTTCCAGCTCCTCGTGGCGACGAGCGTCGGTATGACCACCCACAAACTGTTGTTGCCGACGAAATACGCCCAGAAGTAGAACGGGCTCGCCCAGAAGCTGAAGCCGTCCAGGTACGCGGTGACGAAGTAGAACAGGCACCCGTAGAGCTGGCCTAACGAGACTGCGAACTGCAGGATGTGGCCGTACGGCTTCCGGGATGCGATCGCATAGCTGCAAGCGCAGCAGCAGCAGCAACAACAACAACAAAAAAACATGTGGTTTAGGGTAGACTAATTTTTCCGCGTGATTGGAAAGAGATGGGAATTTCTGCTTAAGTACACTGCGAGGAGCGATGCAGGGCCTTTGAGCCCGACGGTTATCGCTTCAAGCGCGACGATGGCGGTGTCCCTAGCGGCGTATCTGGAGTCACCTTTGCTGTACTCCTTGACTGAAAACGGCATTTATTTCCCCTCTATTGTCAGTATTGGTCATATGGTCGAGGACATATCCTGTGCAATCACTCATTTTGGTGCAAGCGTGCAATCAAACTATCCAGAGCATACAATCTAGATCCAACGGTTTCATATGGAAGGAGTTAAAAGTAAAATAGGTACTATGTTTTAGGTGGAAGGGGTTAAATATAAAATAACAGTCATCATTAGATCTAGATTAGATACACTAAACCGCTTGATTGCACGCTTGCACCAATATAAGTGATTGCACAGGATATTTTCCCCATATAGTCATAGCCAAACAACGATCGATAGGCCACCATATATAGGCTGATCTCAAAAGCTGCAACTGGCCAATTGGCAGTGGCACGCAGCGATCTGGTGTGCTGAGAGCTAATTAATACTCACAGAGGTCATCGAAGTAGTTTGGGTTCTCCTTGCTGAAGAAGTCCGGGGTGAAGAGGAAGGGTGGCTCGAAGACGAGGTGGGTCAACGCGGTGAAGAGCCACCAGCCCATGAGCAAGCGGTCGGTCCTGGATAGTCTGCCGCCGCCGCCGCATCTCCCTGCGAAGCGCATGCGACGCAATCAATCACTACTGGCCTCGGCGACCGGGATCTGTGCGGAGTGGAGGCGGTGGGCGGGGTTTAGTACGTTACGTACCGGAGACGAGCCAGGCGCCGAGCACGGCCAACACGGCGGTGCCCGCGAAAGGCGCGACGATCTGGGCCTGCGACAGCCGCTGCGGCACGAACCCCGGCAGCTGCAGCTCCGCCGGCGAGTAAGGGTGGCCATGTCCGCCCATAGCCGCCGCCTCGTGTTCTGGACTGGCCTACTATGGATCGGAGTTGGGGAAGATGACGGACGATTCGTCGCTGCTACAACGTACTTATAATAAGGTAACATCGCGGCGGATCCGAGGAGCGAAGCGCTGGCTGAGCCGGGATGGATGGGTGGTTAGGTTGTGCACCTCGTGATGCCTCGTGGCCGGTGGCGTTTAAGCTGGAACTGCCGGGAGTTGAGTTCTAATGAGCTATAGTATTCTAATGCGTGTACTGTATCAGTTTATACGTACTGTATTATGTTAGCCCCTTGGAAATGTTACGGGCTTTCGCAGAGTTGAAGGAGAACTGGCCCAGTCTTTTGACTTTTTGAGCATATTATTTTTGTTAAACTATCTACAGCAGTTTACTCATCTTATACACAACAGTACAGTCTAAAACGATGAATGACGTTATTGTATGAGCCCTGTGCGGCTGTACCTTTGACATCGTTTCTATTTGTGGGTCATATCAAAATGATGACGCAAAACATAGAAAAAAATAGTATGTTTTTCTTTTTAAAATAGTCATTACGTGTGAATCAATGAGCAAGTTAGTTTTTTTTCGATCAAATTATATATAAACAACCCCCATATCTTCAAGGTATTGTACAGTTATTTCTTACACCACTACCGGAATCAATGGCTTTGCCGAGTGCCTAAAGCACTCGGCGAATCCTTAAAAACACTCGGCAAAGGCTTTGCCGAGGCCCGAGTGTTACACTCGGCAAAGAAGGCTTGGCGAACAGTGCATCGGCAAAGCCTTCTTTGCCGAGTGCTTTTTCTCGGGCACTCGGCAAAGCTCTTTGCTGAGTGCCAGACAGCACTCGGCAAAGAAAAGCGGTCGTTACGGCGCCGGGTGACGGAGACGGCGGCGGCAAAGAAGTTAGCTTTGCCGAGTGTCTTCCAGGCAGCACTCGGCAAAAATTCCATCTTTGCCGAGTGCCACGTGGGACACTCGGCAAAGAACCCGCCAGGGAGGGTCCCCATGTCAGGTTCTTTGTCGAGTGTTCTGTGCGGCACTCGGCAAAGCCGACCTCTTTGCCGAGTGCCAGCGACATAACACTCGGCAAAGAACCTAAGCCGGTGCCCAGGTCTGTGCTCTTTGCCGAGTGTTATGACCCAGACACTCGGCAAAGAGCCTCTTTGCCGAGTGTTACACTCGGCAAAGTGACCAGTATATACCTTTTTAATTTGTTTTTTGTATTCCATCCACACAAACAGAAGATATCACATATATATCACATATATACATCACAGATATCATCACAGACATAAATAGCCAACACAAACATAAAACCGTCACCACAAACATAAATATCCATCACAAACATAAGTGTTCAACACAAGTATTAAACACAAACATAAGTCTCAAACGTCGCAAGCTCTCACATAAGTATCAAACACAGACATAAGTATTATACATAAGTTCTGAAGTCTAAAACAATGAAAACACAACACTCATGGAGGTGGGCGGTTTGACCGAGGCTGCGTTGGGCTGAACTCTTCCGGAGGGTTGTTGGATGCCGCCCCAGATTGGCCCTGCACAGAGAAGAGATTGCATGTGTTATACCAGATGCATTACAAACATCTAACTACAATTTTGATACTCACAGGAGTGTGGAAGAGAGTAGGGTCAACTGGGGGGAACAATGGAGGTGGCGGAGCGATGCCCTGTGCGGCGCCAAGGCTCTGCATGTACTGGAACATCTCCGCCATCCTCTGATCAGCCGCCGCCCGCTCCGCCATTATCCTCGCCTCCATCTTTTGATGTTCCCTCCTCTCTTCTTCTAGTTGGGTCTGTAATATTACAAGCCAACGTTATAGTAACTCAAAGAGAAGGTATATAACTCAAGAAAGGACGAGTTACAGAAGCACTAACCTCGAGTTGCTGTATGCGATGCTGTGAGCTGTCGTGCCGAGGTCGTATGGCTGGACTCGAGCCCGTGCTCCTTGCTCTCACCTGAGACAGAGTGGGAGTGGAGGACGAGTCGATTGCCCCGTCGGCAATCTAGTACCGCCCATGTCTCTTGCCTCCTCCGACCCTCATGAGCACATCGGGGTCGATCGGCTCGGTGCTCGGATCATAGTCTGGGCCATGGACCTCCTGCGCCATGGCGGTGTAGTCATGGAGGCGGCTGTAGACGGCGGGGTTGGTGTAGGCCTCGGGCCCGTCATCCGGGTTGTAGGTGACGTCGGACGTCGCCTTACCCTTATGGGCCATAGCATAGGCCGAGAAGGTGGAGCAAGGCCTGCCACCATGTGACGCCGACTGCAACAAAAACCAACGAGATAGTTAGAAATAATATCTAACTTAGTGCTATATATCTAAATAAAAAAGGTGGCGTACCCATGCTTCGGCATATTGGCCCAGGCTCCGGCTGCCTTGGTGGTGGGAGGGGCCTTGCATCATCAAACGCCGTTCCCGGCTAGCTGTGTGCGCCTCGTCCCACTCAGCCGAACACCACCTATCCACCATCTGCTCCCAGCACAGAGGATGTGCGGCGCACCAATGTGGAATCATCTGCAAAGTAAACACGTAAAGTGCATATCAGAAGATAAAATAAAATTCATGCATGGAGTACTGGTACCAAACATGCATGACTTTACCTGCAGGTACTGCTCCCTGGTCAATGACATGGTTCGGGCTTGAGGTTTGGTCACCTTCTCCCCAAGGACGGAGCCGTGGTAGGTGATGATGGCCTGGATGTGGGCCTCATAGTGCATGTCCACGACGAGCTTCTTACAGCTCGTGGTGGCCACCACATCCGCCCTAGCCTCGTATCCAGCATCGCATCTGAAGAAATCCTGCATACAAAAACGATGTATCCATACATTATTTCAAGAATTTGCAACGAATGCGACAAATTTTACATTATACTAAGACTTACCCACAACTCTTGCTTCACCCGCTCCGCCTTGTTATTGAATTCCCTGCTGTCCCGGTCTACTGCATCGGGGGCGATGGCGTAGTGGTCGAAGGTGAAGGCTGGGCCCGTCACTCCGGCGTACTCCACAAGTCCAGGGAAGTGTTCCCTACACAACAGGCCGAGGATGTTATTGGGGGGGGGCGACGATGACCCCCAGCATAATCCAAAACCGTCCAAGACCTGTCCAAGTGATAAATAAAAAGTATTAGTTTATATTATGATTTTGAACACATAATATGAACAAGAATGAAGAACATAAAGTTACATACCTCTCCCCTTCTGGCCGAATCAGCGGTCGTCTGTCCCAAAGTATGGGACGTGGCGGGAGACTCGCGGGGCCTCGCAGGTAGATGCTCCTCGAACTAGAGCCGCCTGAACCTGAGGCGTCCTGCTGCTGGTCGTCGTCATCCTGAGGCGCCGCCTGCTGCTGCGCTGCCTGCTCTGCCTCGTCCTGCTGTGCTGCCTGTTCTGCATCGTTCGCTGTCCTACTCCTCCTCCCCCTCCTCCTCCTCAGGAAACCGCCCACCATATTTGTCCAACAACCTGCAATTAAGAGTAAACAAATAAGCACATATAAAAAGATGTATTTAAAAACAGGTGCGAAATAAAAAGTCATATAGCATTACATCGATTAAAAATAATCTTCATATGTGTCGGGGTTAGCCGGATCATAACTCTCATCATCACTATCAAGCATTTCAATCTCAACACCATCGGAAGACGCAAGTTCGTCATTAATGTCATTGTCTTCAAGGATTACTAAGTCATTATCATTTTGCACCTCATCATCCTCCTCATCAACAACCATTTCAATATCTACGTCCATTCCGATAGCTTCGGTTAAGTCTATCTCAAATCGCCCTTCTAGCCCATCTTCTTGGAAGAACTCTACATCATATGTGTCTGGGTCTAAGTTGTAATCTTCATCGTTAGGAATAGGTAACCTCCCATGCGGCGATACCTTATACACAACATCCCAACCCTTAAGATGTTCTTTCGTTTGACACGCATATGGGAGATAATACACTTGTGTGACCTGTTGGGCCACGATATAGACATCGTCTCCTGCTAAGGTGGAATCTTGTCGAATTTCGACTATCCCAAGATTAGAATATGTCCTTCTCGTCACTTGAGGGTCAAACCAATGACATTTGAATATCACTGGAGTAAGAGGTTTGGAACCATAAAAATTGAGCTCATATATTTCTTTGATTCGTCCAAAATAATCGACATTGTCAAGGCCCGGCGCAAAGACTCCAGAACACGTTGTTTTCTGATTGGGCCAACTTTTGTCGTAGTGTGTTGTGCGAAAACGGTATCCATTAACGTCATACCTAGAATATTTCTTGACCCTATAAGCAAAGCCGTTGGCTACTTGTCTCAACTCGGCACTCATAGACGGATCTCTTTGGCCCTGCAAGTATTCGCAAGTTAAAAGACGCTAAATTGAGTTTAAAGACGTATCTCTTTTACAAACTAAGCACGTACCTTATGTTTGAACCAGGAAATGAAATCGGGCAACCCATTTCTTGCACCCTTTCTAAGAAGAGCGTCATATTCCTGTGGAGTGGGGTCCCTTGATCGACGCCAGAATTCATGAAGAAATTGTTCCATGTATGGCGTCACCTCTTCAAGGTTGGTCAATACGTATAGCATGATATGCCGCCACTCTTCATGTGTCAGGGTCTTGGTGGTCGAGCCACTTGCGCTTCCGAGTTGGCCTCGAAATATGCTAAGGTTCGATTCATTGTCGCCATCATTGTAACGAGGGGGTGGATTATGCACGCTCGGCAGTTTGTCACCATAATAAGTTGTTGTGAAGTTTGAGACCTCCTCTAGAATGTATGCCTCTGCAATGGAAGCCTCGATTTTGCATTTATTTCTACATTTCTTTTGAATAGTCTTTAGACATCTCTCGATTGGATAGCACCAACGTCCCTGCACGGCCCCCCCATTCGTGCCTCATAGGGGAGATGAAGAATCAAATGCTGCATTGGATTGAAGAAGCCGGGTGGAAATATCTTCTCAAGCTTACACAGTAACACGGGGGCCAATCTTTCCAAGTCTGCAACCACGGTCCGAGATAACTCTTTTGCACAAAGCTGACGGAAGAAATAGCTCAACTCTGAAAGCGCTAGCCAGACATGCTCAGGGACATAGCCTCGAACCATCGCAGGAAAAATCCGTTCAATCCATATGTGGAGTTCATGACTCTTCATCCCTAAGACTCGCATAGTAGATAAGTTCACCCCCCTACTCAGGTTAGCTGCATATTCATCAGGGAACATCAACATCTTGATCCACTGAAGTACTTCCTTCCTCTGGGCCCTGCTTAGGACGAAATCGGCCTTAGGCCTTCTCCACGTCTTTCCGCCACTTGGCGGCTTCATCTCTAGTTTTGGTCTATCACATAACGCTGCCAGATCCACTCTTGCCTTCACATTATCCTTTGACTTATTAGGAATGTCCATAATTGTTGCCCACAGTGCCTCGACAACATTCTTTTCAGTGTGCATCACGTCAATGTTGTGTGGAAGGAGCAGGTCGTCATAATAGGGGAGCCGAGTCAAGCCAGACTTATGTGTCCACATATGCTGCTCACCATATCCCACAAAACCACCTTCTGTATTGGCCACGAGCCCATCTATCTGTTGACGAATTTCGGCACCAGTCATCGTTGCAGGTGGGCGGTCTGTCACTACGACACCTTTCGTAAAGTTCTTGATGTCTAGGCGGAATGGATGGTCAGCAGGAAGAAATTGTCGATGTTTATCGAAGGACGAATATTTGCCACCCTTTTTCAACCAAATGAACCTGAGAGCTTCCTTGCAAACTGGGCATGGGAACTTACCGTGAACACACCAGGCACAGAATAGCCCATACGCCGGTAAGTCATGCATGGAGTACTGGTACCAAACATGCATTCTGAAGTTTGTCTTCGTAGCTCGGTCATATGTCCATACCCCTTCCTCCCAGGCACGTACCAATTCATTGATCAAAGGCTCCATGTACACGCCCATTTTGTTCCCCGGGTGTCCGGGAATTATCAATGACACGAATATATTCTGCCTTTGAAAGCACACACCAGGGGGGAGATTGATTGGGATAACAAACACGGGCCAACATGTGTACGGGGCAGCGCTCATTCCATAGGGATTGAACCCATCTATGGCCAACACAACACGTACATTACGAGCCTCTTCGGCTTTCTCACGGTGAATGTCATCAAAGTGTTTCCATGCTTCACCATCTGATGCGTGCACCATCTTGTCAGGATTGTATCGTTTTCCATTTTTGTGCCATGTCATCTGTTTCGCGGATTCCTCTGTCATGTAAAGACGCTGGATCCTCGGTATGAACGGAAGGTGTCGTAGGATTGTCAAGGGGATGTCGAGCTGCCTCTTCTGTCCATCACCAGAGTCTACCTCCATAAACCTAGACGAATTACACTTGGGACAGTACTTTGCCTCCGCGTATTCTTTCCTAAGTAGCACGCAGCCCTTCGGACAAGCATGAATCTGCTCATACGTCATCTTGAGTGCACGAAGTAGTTTCTGTGCCTCGTACATGCTCTTTGGCAGAACGTGATCATCCAGAAGCAGACTCCCAATAACCGTCAACAAGCCATCGAATGCGTCTCTACTCTTGCTGTACTGCGACTTGAACGCCATTACACGCCCAATGGCATCCAGTTGAGAAACCTTTGTCTGGCCGTGAAGGGGCTTCTGTGCCGCGTCGAACATGTCGTAGAACGCCTTTGCAGTCGGCTCTGGCTCGTCATCCATACATCCTCCCGTGTACTGTGCCTCCTGATAGTCGTTCAACATATCCGCTACCCCCGCATCCGCGTCATAATCCTCGACACGTTGTCTCAGCACCTCCTCTCTCGTACGATGCGCTTCACCATGAAATATCCACCGAGTATAGCCCAGCGTAAATCCATTCTTCCAAATATGTTCTACCATGGTCTTCTTTGGTTTTCTTTTCCGGTTGTCACATTTGCTGCACGGGCATGGGACTAGACTCGCTCCTTTAGCAGCTTCGCCATATGATCGTTCCACGAAATCATCGGTCTTTCTAATCCATTCAGTGGTGACATCGTTCCTTCCTCTACGGCCCGTGTACATCCACTCACGGTCCTCCATCCTCTAACAGAAGCCTAGCAACAGAAAATTTCGGCAGCACCTCCCCTGCACGGAGAGGTTTCAAAATCCTGCAAATAAAACTATCAGCACGATGGCTGACATCCACGCATAATTCAACGGCACGATGGCCGGAATCAACAATACTACATATTAACCTAATCATACACGTATATAATTAACTCAATATTAAAACTAATCATTTCATATAAATCATACACGTATAACATAAATAAAGCAATCACCTTGGAGGTTTCGTCGTGGGCGAGGCGATGGGGCGCGGGCGAGACGACGGGTTGCGGGCGAGGCGCCGGGCGGGCGAGGGCACGACGGGGAAACGGCAGGGGCGAGGGCGAGGGGCACGACGGGCGAGGGCGAGGGCGCGACAAACGAGGGGCACGGCACGGCGAGCGCGAGCACGGCACGGCAAGCGCGGGCACGGCGGGCACGACTGCGGCGTCGCGAGCGCGAGGGCACAGCTAGCGCGGCTGCGGCGAGCACGAGGGCGAGCGCGGGCACGGCAGGTACGGCACGGTGAGCGCGGGCACGGCGGGCGCGGCTGCGGCGTCGCGAGCGCGAGGGCGAGCGCGGGCACGACGGGCACGGCACGGCGAGCGCGGGCACGGCACGGCGAGCGCGAGGGCACGGCGGCGCGCGCGCACAGCGGCGGCGCGGGCGCGGGCGCGCACGGCGGCGGCTCGGGAGCGCGGCGGCGGCGCGGGCGCACGGCAGCGGCGCGGTCCCGGGCGCGGGCGTGGGCGGGGGCGCACGACGGCGGCGCGGCGCGGGCACGAGGGAAGGCACGGCGGCGGCGACGACGACGAGGCGACGGTGAGGGCGCGGCGACGGCGGCGTTTGAGTGAGTGAGAGAGAGAGAGTGAGGAAGAAGCCTTCGGCTGTTGGTATGTAGGGCGCTTTGTCGAGTGCCCGTGATCTGGCACTCGGCAAAGTTTTTTTTAATTTTAAAATACGCTTTGCCGAGTGCCAGATCGCTGACACTCGGCAAAGCTGAGCTGTCTTTGCCGAGTGTCGCCCAGGGGACACTCGGCAAAGACTCTTTCCCTATTCTTTGCCGAGTGCCTCGCAACTGGCACTCGGCAAAGCTGTCTTTGCCGAGTGTCATCTCTAGACACTCGGCAAAGTGTATTTTTTATTTTGTCTCCCAAATTTTTTGTGGTATGTTCCTTCACTATGTAGACCTACATGTATCATTTGTGGACAATTATAACAGAGTTTTCAATCGTTAGTAGATTTAGTTCGTTTATTTGAAATTCTTCGGAAAATTCAAATTTGAACTGCAGGTCACTCGAAACTTAGAAAACCGTGCATGAAAAAATGATATTCATGTTACTTAGCATAAGTTACGACCGATTTCAGAAGCGTACCGGAAACTTCGAGCAACATGCTCACTAAACATGGCCGTGAACTTGGCATCCACATGTTTAAAAATTGTATAAAACACAAACAAAGTGAGAAAATCATGAAACTTGTCCACGTGTCATGATATCATATGTACAGGCTGTGATAAAAATTTTAGAATGTTTGGAGAAAGTTGTGAGACACTATGTGTAGAAACCTAGAGGACTACACATGAAATCATAGAGTTTCAATGTGGATCTCTTAGGTTTCTACATATAGTGTCTCACAACTTTATCCAAATATTCTAAAATTTTTATCACAGCTTGTGCATATGATATCATGACACGTGGACAAGTTTCATGATTTTCTGACTTTGTTTGTGTTTTATACAATTTTTAAACATGTGGATGCCAAGTTCACGGCCATGTTTAGTGAGCATGTTGCTCGAAGTTTCCGGTACGCTTCTGAAATCGGTCGTAACTTATGCTAAGTAACATGAATATCATTTTTTCATGCACGGTTTTCTAAGTTTCGAGTGACCTGCAGTTCAAATTTGAATTTTCCGAAGAATTTCAAATAAACGAACTAAATCTACTAACGATTGAAAACTCTGTTATAATTGTCCACAAATGATACGTGTAGGTCTACATAGTGTAGGAACATACCACAAAAAGTTTGGGAGACAAAATAAAAAAATAAAAATATACTTTGCCGAGTGTCTAGAGATGACACTCAGCAAAGCCTCCTTTGCCGAGTGCCTACTATGTGGCACTCGGCAAAGAAGCCTCTTTGCCGAGTGCCAGCCGTTGGCTCTCGGCAAAGACTGACGGCCGTCAGCTTTGGGACGGCCGCTGACGGCCCTTTGCCGAGAGCCCCCTTTGCCGAGTGTTTGACACTCGGCAAACTTGTCTTTGCCGAGTGCCGTCCTGTGCCGAGTGTTCAGCACTCGGTAAAGTGGCTCTTTGCCGAGATCCTAACTTTACCGAGTGCGGCACTCGGCAAAGCCTTCTTTGCCGAGTGCCCGACAAAAGGCACTCGGCAAAGAATACAACACTCGGCAAAGCTTAGGATTCCGGTAGTGCACAACCTACAGTTTCATAGCTACTGCAATCAAACGGTTTTTTTAGCTTTTCTCACTGCTCTTACCTTACATTAGCCTCTTTTTTTTGGTTCACAGTTTTTTCAAAAGCCACAACTCAATTAAACAGGACCAAAGCCGCAGATATTAAAGAGCAGGAGAGTCCATGGTCCGAATTGGAACTACTGAACTTTTCAATCGCAGTCTATGAGAGAACAGAAAAAAGAAATTACCTGATGAATTGCAAAGTTTTCTTTTTCCCAAAGTTTTAGGACAAGTTATTAAGATGGAACAAAGGTTGTCTTATCTAACTGTATATCCCTTTTTAAATAACATAATTGTACCACCACCAAAAGGAGGAGATCCATGACTATCAATGGTTGAAAGCACAAGAGTTGATTACTTGAGAGCCTCCATGGCGTCTTAGCGCTGGTCGCCCCCGGCGTCTCTCGGCGCGCCATCTCTTGGCGCCCCCCTGCTCGTGGCCATGGGGGGGCCCCTGGCGGGTTCGTCTGCTTCGTCCCTGGATTTCTCCGATGGTCTCCGCTTTCAGGATTGGATTTTCAACAAGTTTAACTGTCCGATCAACCCCATCCCGGGTAAATTTGATCGTCATGAGTTCTTTTTAGTCGTCTCCTTTGGCAGATGCTCCATGCGTTTGTGCCCTGATTCTGTGGGCCTTCTGCTTCAATCGTTTGTTGGTGGCGAGGCTGGTTTATTCAGAGTTTCTCAGCTGGCGGACCGGGTGTTTCGCTTTTCGATCTCTTGCAAAGTTGTTGGTTTTGCAGTTTATCATCTACGCTCCTACTCTTGCTCCGTATTCAAGGCGTACCTGCACCTGTGGAATTCTGGCGGCCCTAATTGGTTTATTGAGTGGCAGCGTTATTCTGCGGAGGAATCCAATTCCTGGAAACTGGTTACTCATCGCCGTTCTTCTCTGGCCCATCGCCGCTCTTCTCCGGCCCCGAATGTGAATATGTCTCGTAATCCAGCTCTGACAGGTGCAAATTTGGTTCCTTTAGGACATCGACAGAGGTCTATTCGTACCCCTGATGGATTGATGCAGATGCAGCAGCGTTCGGTTTTTGATCGGATTTCCTTCTCCCGCCGCTCTGTCCGTAATCATGTTGCTGTTGATCGTCCGCATTTTCAAAATTATTCAAATCGCAGAATTGGCCGCATGGTTCGCTCAGGATTTCGGTCTTCGCTAGAGACCCCTCACGTTCCCCCATGGGCCCCGCGGATGTTGGTTTGGAGGCCCAAGAAGATTTTGGAACAGTGCCCGGAGAATTTTGGACAGGATTCTGCCCCCGGCATTAATGGCTCTTCTGTCCCTGCGGCGTCGGGTGACCGGTTTTTCCGGGATCTTTCTCTCTCTGGAAATAATTCTCAAATATTTGGTTTATCGGGTCAGAAGTGCAATCGACCGGTTGTCTCTTTTCCCGATAAGTTCGCGAAGGCCTCCTGGGGGTTTCCTCCGCGCTTATGGTTTCGGCCTCCCCTGCTTTCGCTTACAGGTGGGCCCCCTCACCCACCCACTTTTAACAACTTTGGTGAGTTCTCTCAGGCGGTTCTTTCGAGTGCCGACGCTTCGCCTTCCACAGAACTTACATTGTTCACAAAACCCCACTCCGCGTCGCTGCCCTGGAAGACTCCATCGCCATCGTGCTCCCTTACGAGTGTGGGACCTCCGCCACCTTCGTCCTCCAGCATTCTTGGTGCTGCTAAAGAAATGGCTTTTCGCAGATTTGATCCTACACCGTTCCTCCCCCATGGCTTTGTGGCGCAGCAAGTCGATCATCGTGAGATAATGGTACATACTGTTACTCGTCCTCAACCTTCGGCGCATGAAGATTGGGGCATTGTGCTTGTTCACCCCTTGCCGGAGCATGAGGTCAACTTCCATATCTTCGATGATATTATCCGTGAGTATTTGGTGGAAGTCCGGCGGGTCCAAGTTCGGAGCATCCAACGCTCTCATCTGGGGCAGGCTTTGGTGCGATTCAGGTTCACGTTCGACAGAGATAACTTGGTGGCTTTGGGCCCCCAGCAAGCACTGGGATTTTCCTTTACTGTTATTCGCCACAATGAAGGCTGGAATCAGCGTGCCCTAACCTTTAATCATGAATGTTGGCTGATTCTGCTTGGTTTCCCTATGGATTTCTGGACTCATGAACTCATTCAGAATGCGGTGGGTGCTTTTGGAAGGGTGCTCATGTGGGACCCTGATCCTAACAATACTACTAGGCTGTTGGTCCGAGCTAGGGTGACTTCTCTGCAAGAAGTACCACAGTTCATTGTCTTCTCTGTGGCTGATGGTTTTTAGGGTGTCTCTTGGACAGTTCAATGTGACATTGTGAAACAGTTCATGCTTGGTGCCCAACCTCAGGATGAGGACCCCGTGCCTCCATACCCTCATGATGGTCACCAGCTCCCGGTTGAATTTTTTGGTATGGGACAGCCGATGCCAAACTTCCATTTCCAATTCGACCTCAATATTCCTCCCGAAGATGGAATCAATGCTGAGGAAAATGTTGCTGCCAATGCTGATGATGGCTGGGACCCTTGGCCTGTTGAGCAGGCTCATCCCCCTGTGCCAGATGTTGTACCAAATAATGTTAACGCTACGAACAATGAAGAAGAGCAGTTCAGCTACCAGCTTTCAGGCCTTGAGGATCTTCCTTCTGACGATTCGGTGGGCTATTTTAACGACATCATTATCCCTCAGGGGGTCCAGCTCCATCAGGAGGAAGCCCCGGCGCCGGCTGAAGCGGTTCTCGCCCTGCCTGCTTTCCCTCCTGCCAACATTAATTTGGAGGGAAACAATGTCGAGGGACAGGACGACATGCAAATTGAAGACAACATCAATGTGGGCCTAATGTTACACTTGGATCAAACCGTCCCTGACCCTGCGCTTGAAGATTTCCTGGCCAGAAAGCGTTCCTCCTCTTGGGCTGGTTTGTTCCCTGACAATGGGGACTCAGTTTCTATTCCAAAGATTTGGGCTGCTTTCTTCATGGGCCTTTTAATGAGGCCAGATTCGTTTGATTGGGCTAGGAAATTCCTTTTGTCCGGAGCTATCTCGGCATTCGTCGCACCTAGCATGGACATCATTTCATTCAGAATTCCCCATCCACCTAGTCAGGATTCCCCTGATAAGCCTCAACTCCCTCCCCAGTCAGAGGCAACTCCCAGAAAAAGGCAGCCTATCTCAGTCGACACGACAGTCAGAAGGAGTGCCAGGCTTAGGGCAAAGGCCAAGGGCTTCAAAAATTGCACTGGGATTGGCAAGAAAAATTGCTCATGCTGCACTCAATGTACCCCCCCCTCTATGCATCTTGACGTCATCAAGAAATTGGGTGCTGAATTCTGTAAAATGTCCCCTTCCAAGCTAAATCCGGAAGACTTGAACAGATCCAAGGCCACTGGTACTGCCATTCAGAGGCCGGCTGCTTCCTCCGACAGCAAGGATGAGGAATCCGACTTCTCTGATGAACAGGTGGGGGACCCTCACTTCAATGATGACAATGATGATGAAGACAATACCTCGGTGGGGTTGTAAGGCTTTGGCCTCCCCCTTTTGGGTCGTTTGGTATTTTCTTTTCACTGGTTGGCAACTATTTTGTTGGTTAACGGTTGGTGTTGGCGCGCATGTGGCGCTTTTTGCTTTTTCTGAAACGTACTCTGATGGAATCGAGGTCTCTTTCCTGTTTGATACAATTAAATATGTTGGAGTCAATGACTCTGTGCTGCCTGAAATGGTTAATTTTGATGGCTGGAGGTCCGGTTATTTGTTATGTGGACTATCTTTGCACTTTGCCGGTCGGGTCCATTGGAGGCCCTATTCCCCTCTTGACATGTTGGTTATGTGGCCCTTCCAATTCTTCTGCTTATGGATTTATTCTGGAACAAGGACCTATTGGTGTATGCTATGCATACCGGTATTTCTTAATTGTAAGACTGATAGTTTTCCATGTCTTCCGGCCCTCAGAACTTACACCGCTCTCTGAAAATTTTGTCTCATAACATTAGAGGAATTAGCTCAGAGACTAAATGGAATTCCTTACGAAATAACATCTCAGACTCTAAATGTGATATCATTTGTATCCAAGAGACAAAAAAGAGTCCTTTGATGATTCCTACATTCGCCGCTTCTGCAGCAGATCCTTTGATAAATTTGAATTCGGTCCTTCTATTGGCGCTTCTGGGGGCTTCATAACAATTTGGAAAGGCTCTCTTTTTGATGGGGAGATTATTGATCAAAATTCTTTCGGCCACACAATTCAATTCCACACAAAGCTTACCAATCAAACCTGGTGGCTCACCAACATTTATGCCCCTTGTACTCCTCACAGGAGAGATGAGTTTCTTTCTTGGTTTTCCAACATTGAGATTGAGGATAACAAATTATGGATCTTCCTCGGTGATTTTAATATGATTAGATCCCCTGACAACCGCAACAAACCGGGTGGGGATCACCTCAGAATGATGAGTTTTAATCTAGCAATCAGTCAACTGGGGCTACAGGAAATTCCGCTCAAAGGACAAGTATACACTTGGTCAAATATGCAACGTCACCCGCTTCTTGAAAAACTTGATTGGTGCTTTGTCTCACAAGCTTGGTCGGTCACCTTTCCAGCTACCTCTGCACTCTCGCTTCCTAGAGGAACCTCGGATCATATCCCTTGGATGGTCAATGTCCAAATCAATGTGCCCAAGCCACCCATCTTTAGATTTGAAAACTATTGGCTTTAGCTTGATGATTTCCACTCTATCTTTCAAGACTCTTGGAATCAACCTATCTTTCAACCAGACCCTGCTAAAAGGTTCATGGCAAAGTTTAAAAGGGCACACAAGTATATCCATGGCTGGTGTAAGTCTCTCCCCAACTTAACAAAATTGATTGATAAGGTTAAGTTAGTGGTGCAACTGCTAGACTTCATTGAGGAGAGCAGAGATTTAACCATTCAGGAATGGAACTTCAAAGAAATCCTGTTCCTTCATTTACAAGATCTTTTAGCTAAGCAACAGATTTATTGGAAGCAGAGAGGTCAAATCAAATGGGCCACCCTTGGAGATGCCGGTACTAAATTCTTTCACGCCAATGCCACTGTCAAGCACAGACATAACCTTATCTCCTCTCTTAAAGATGATAATGGAAATTTGGCTCTCTCTCACAATGAAAAAGAAGCTGTGCTTTTTAATGCCTTCAAGAACCGTTTGGGGACCTCTCAGCAAACTACTATGGTCTTCAACTTACCTGCTTTGATTCAGCCAATTGGTAATCTATCCGAGCTTGAACAACCTTTCTCTAGCCTGGAGATTGATCAAATCATTGCACGTCTGCCATCAAATAAATCGCCAGGTCCGGATGGCTTCAACACAGACTTTGTTAAAAAATGCTGGCCGATAATTGCCCCTGATTTCTATGACCTATTCAACAATTTTTTTGAAGGATCTCTCTGCATGCATAGTATAAACGGATCATATGTGACACTCATTCCCAAAAATGGCTCTCCTGATTCTGTTGGTGACTACAGACCCATCTCCCTCCTTAACACGAGCATCAAAGTTTTAACAAAAATCTTAGCCAATCGCCTGCAGCTGGTGATCAGAAAGCTCGTTCATCGGAATCAATATGGTTTTATCAAGGATAGATCGATCCAGGATTGCTTAGCTTGGGCTTTTGAATATATTTCACTGTGTCACAAATCCAGAAAAGAAATGGTCATTCTAAAGCTTGACTTTGAGAAGGCATTTGATAAACTGGAGCATGCTGCTATCCTAGAGATCTTGAGACACAAGGGGTTCGGTAATAAATGGATCCACTGGATCTCTATGATTCTTGGCTCCGGATATTCTGAGGTTCTTTTGAATGGAGTCCCTGGGAAAAGATTTCACTGTCAACGCGGCGTCAGGCAGGGCGACCCCCTGTCCCCGCTTCTTTTTGTTCTTGCGGCTAATCTTTTACAGTCTATTGTCAACAAGACCTGCGAAGGTGGCATTCTTCGTCTGCCATTACCAAACAATTATGGCCTGGATTTCCCTATCATACAATATGCCGATGATACTATTCTCATAATGGAAGTCTGCCCTAGACAACTTTTCTTCTTAAAAGCAATGCTCAACTCTTTCGCTGACTCCACTGGGCTCCATGTGAATTACCATAAGTCCAACATTTACCCCATCAATGTCACGGACCAGAAAATGGAGATCCTTGCAAATACTTTTCATTGCAAAATTGGATCATTGCCCTTTACTTACTTAGGGCTTCCCTTGGGTATCCAAAGACCTAAATTGGGTGCTTTTCTACCCTTGATCCAGAAAATTGAAAAAAGACTGGCGTCAACCTCCATCTTCTTATCACAGGCTGGAAGGCTTCAAATGGTTAATGCAGTCTTTTCCTCTCTCCCAACATACTACATGTGCACTCTGAAGCTCCACAAAACAGTGATCAAGCATATTGACAGACTCAGAAGGCACTGCCTTTGGAGAGGTGCTGATTTAAACGCCAAGAAACCCCCTCAAGTTGCTTGGAGTTCGGTTTGCAGACCAAAACATCAGGGGGATTGGGTGTAATCAATCTGTCATTACAAAATCAAGCCCTTCTCATGAAAAACCTTCATAAATTTTTCAACAGAGCTGCCATCCCCTGGGTCAATATTATTTGGAACAATCACTACAGTAACTCTCTGCCCTCAGATAAACCAGTTGGTTCTTTTTGGTGGCGAGATGTCCTTAAAACGCTTCAACCATTTAAGAGTATTGCTACGGTGAAAATTGGTGATGGAAAAACAACACTTCTCTGGCATTATAACTGGGACGGTATTCCCAAATCAGCGTAGTATCCTGAACTTTGGTCCTTCTCTGCCTGCAAAGACATCACTGTGCTACAAGCAAGATTGGCTGACTCCCAAGAATTGTTCCATACACCGTTGTCCACTGAAGCCTTCGTCCAACTTCAAGAATTAAATGATTGCATGGATAACCTCCCTCATAATAATCACAATGACAAATGGTGCTGCTCTACTCCTTCTGGCTTATTTTCCTCGCAAAAGATTTATGCTCATCTGATGGGTAACCAGTGGACGCACCCCATTTTCTCTTGGTTGTGGAAATCCAAATGTCAACCCAAGCACAAGGTGTTCTTTTGGCTACTTCTGAAAGACAGACTAAATACTAGAGCTTTTCTGAGCCAACGGTCCATGTTTTTGGAATCTTATTCCTGTGACAACTGTATTCTCCAAGTTGAGGAGACGTCCATTCACCTTTTTTTCAGATGCAATTTTGCTAAGAGATGTTGGTCCTTAATTGGAGTTTCTCCTTCACATTCTGCAGATCTACTAAACACCATTTTAAGAATCAGAAGACATTGGCACGTTCCTTGGAAACTTGAAACTATAATTTTATTGACCTGGAGCATCTGGAAATGCAGAAATAATTGGGTGTTCAATGAGACTCCGCCCACGGTAGAAGGTTGTCGAGCTATGTTCAAATCCGAAATGAACCTTCTTAGCCACCGAGTTAAACCAGTAATTGGAGATAAAATTAGAACCTGGCTTCTTTATTCGGTTCTGTAATTCCTCTTTCCTCTGTACTCACCCCCCTGTATCTTCTCCCCACTTTGTTTTCCTTAAAAGCAATAAGCAATAAAATACTGTAGGACCCCCTACAGTAACTTTTACTTCAAAAAAATAACATAATTGTTAGGATCGAGAATGGGAAAAAGGAGATACGAAGTTTAACATGGAAGAAAACACTCTCAATGTGGAGGAGAAAAAAATCACAGGAAAACAGATCTATTATGCAGTGTGGTGTACAGGGTACATCGGGACCTATTTATATACGCAAAGGAGATAGAGATAGGGTCATATCCTCTTATCCAATAAATCTCCCCTTGACGCTAAATCTATAAAATTGTTTCCCTAAACACCACTAGAGTGCTAAGCTCCACGACCCCATATCTTCTTTGCTGGTCTAAGATCTTTTATATCAAATTCATGACTAAGTTGAGCCTTCAATTCATCAATCAATGACTTGACATGAGAAGCAATCAACATATCAACAACATAAAGCAGTAGATACACAAAAGATCATTTAGGGAGCTACTTCAAATAAATACAATGATCATAATTACTTCGAGGATAACCATGTGCAAGCATTAACGAGTCAAACCTCTTATACCACTGCCTAGGAGCTTGTTTCAAACCATAAAGAGATTTCTGTAAATGACAAACTAAATGCTCTTGGTCAGGAGTAGAAAACCCTAAGGTTGTGTCATATAAATCTCCCCATCTAAATCTCCATGAAGAAATGCAATTTTAAAATCAAGTTGCTCTAACTCCAAATCAAACAAAGCAACAATAGCAAGTATAACTCGAATAGAAGTGTGACGAACAACAGGAGAGAACACCTCATTGAAATCAATACATTCCCTTTGTTCAAAACCTTTCACAACTAATCGAGCTTTGAATCTTGCAGGTTCAACTCCAGATATATCTTCCTACTTATAAATTCAATTGCACTTTAAAGGTTTTTTACTTTCAGGAAGCTCAACCAATTTGCATTAGAATTATTTTGAAGGCTCTCAAATTCATCATTCATAGCAACTAACCACTTGGTTGAATTATCACATGAGATAGCTTCTGAATAAGAAGAAGGTTCAAATGCAACATTAGTTTCTTGAGCAACAGCGAGAGTATAATGAGCCATACTATCAGTGTCACGATATCGATGTGGCAAAACAATATTCCTTCTAGGTCTATCTTGAGCATAGAGTGATTGTTGCTAAAAGGAGGTACAAAAGCTAAAACCGACTATGTAATATGAGTAATAGAATCAATATTAATAGGTACATCTACCTCAAGATTCTCATCAAGTTTGGTTGGTCTCCTTGACATCGAGTTATGAGTTCTGATCTCGGTCGCCATTGTTCTAGCGTCCTCTGTCATGATGCCCACTGCACCTTCCTCCTCTTCCACCCGACCTTCTATCGGGGTGCTTGTCGGAGTCGCGCGCGTAGTCTCCATGCACTTCTCCTCCAATGCCTCCTCAGTGAGGTGCAACTTGATGTTATTATGCACCATCGGCGGTGGTGCCTCTAGCTCCTCCTTTGCTGCCTTTAGACGCCCCGTCACCTCCGCTAGGGTCAGCGTCCACACGTTGAGAAGTATCAGAATATCCACAACATTGTGCTTGAACCGCAACGACACACTTCATAGGAATTTGGTCATGGCTACCGCATCCTCCACGTTCTCACGAGGGTCGCGAGTTGAGCCACCATGCCGCTCAAACAGAGCAAATAGTCCTTGATGCTTTGTCTTCCTTCGACTTCGAGGTGGCGTTGGTCAAACTACCAGCACAAATTCTACATCATGAATTTTCACACGTGATCATCCCCAATCCGCATAACTTTATCACCTCCCATGCCCTCCTTGGAAGTAGCTTTGTTGATGTTGACGTCACCATCTTCGGTGGAACAACACTGGTGAGCTTGTTGAGTGCCATCATGTCATCATGCGGATCGATGCCCCCTTCTCAATGGTAGTCTAGATCGCTCGCGCCTTAAGCTTCACACGCATTAGCGACGCCTAGTCGAAGTAGTTGATCTTGGTGAAGGTGGGATAGCTCGTCGTTGAAAGGGAAATAGGGTCAAACCTTTTCCTAAATGATTTTGGTGGTTGAAATGCCCAACACAAATAATTGGACTAACTAGTTTGCTCTAGATTATATATTCTACAGGTGTCAAAGGTTCAACACAAACCAATAAAAAGATCAAAGTTAGGGTTTGTTGGGGGCCTTCGTCTTTCGAAGGTCCTCAAAAACATGATTTAACTATGTTTCCCAAGTGCAATGTATGTACAGGTACCTTCGGACTCGGAATAAAATTGTACATAATACGAAAAGTTTGGTCGAGACGAAGGTTGATGCTGCTCCAAAGCTACGCGCAAAGGAGCTTCGGCTCAGCGGCATCAAAAGGAACCGACTTAAAGGGGAAAGGCTATCTAGTCCTCGTTGAATTGTCCTTGAGTGAATAGTAAACATAAAGGACATCAATGTAATTTTACACAGGCTGTGCCCTGTGCCTATAAATAGATGAACAATACCCCCATACTGTTCACGCTGACTTGTATTCGCTCGTGCGTCATGCTTGGACTTCTACCTTCTGTCAAGCTGAAGGTACAAATGTAATTCAATATTGTTTCTATTTATTCATAATAATATGAAGAAGAGATAATAAATAATGCCATATGATTATTCATGTTGTCTCTTATGTTTCATATGCTTCTTCTTTCATTAATATATGCTGCGGTGATGAAGGTAAGTCCTTCATGACCTTCGTCTGAGGATCATTATATCCTAAGGGAGATAATGCTTTGAAGGACGAAGGATATTAACATTTAACATTTTATGTTGCCTTGATCTTAACTCATAGCATTTGAGAACAAGTCCTCAACATTGGCGCCCACCTCCGGTGTACTCACTTCCACAATCTTCGGCATCTTCGGTAAAGCATCAACCTTCATCATGCCGCCGAAGAAGATAACAGTGCCAGGGGCTGCACTGCAGCCACTGGACACAAACCAGGAGACTCTCTCTCTCTCTCTCTCTCTCTGAGAGGCCAGAAGCCAAAAGAGGAAGGCCACTAGTCCAACACTTCGAGAGGAGGAGTTAGACCAGGAGATTAGGGACATGGAAATCATCCACTAGCAGGTGCAAAGGAAAAAGGAAAAGATGGCTCAGCTGGCTAATCTTCAAAGGAAGATCGATGAAGCTACTGAGGAAGTGCGTCATCTTACTCAAGATGACCGAAGGCCCCAACATAGGGAGCTTCGTCAAGAGGGCTCATTCAACGAAGATGAATGGTATGATGATTTTAATCATGGTACCTATACTTTCGATGATGCTTCTGCTCTGGTAGCAGAATTGCAAGCTATCCCATGGCCACAATCCTACAAGCCACCCCAGCTACCCATGTACGATGGGCACTCGGACCCAAAGCAATTCTTGATGAACTATGAGGCAACAATATCCTCATACGGAGGCAACGCAGCTGTCATGGCAAAGACCTTCGTCATGGCAGTCTGAAACGTGGCCCAGACATGGTATTCTTCTCTTCGGCCAGGGACAATCACGTTATGGCAGAAGCTCAAGGACATGCTGGTTACCAGTTTTCAAGGCTTTCAGATGAAGCCGGTCACAGCTCAGGCCTTATTCCAGTGCACACAAGACCATGAGGAATACCTTCAGGCGTATGTCTGAAGGTTCTTGCGACCGAGAGCACAAGTGCCCACAGTGCCCAATGAAATTGTCATTGAGGCCATGATCAAGGGTCTTCGGCCAGGTCCTACGGCTCAATACTTCGCCAGGAAGCCCCCAGACTCTGGAGAAGTTGCTTCAGAAAATGGATGAGTATATTCGGGCTGACAACGACTTCCACCAAAGAAGGGAGGGAGCTTACAGATTCTCTGAGATGACTAGGGGCTTCGGAGGAAGAATCCACCCTAGGCATGTTAGATCAATCCACAGCTCTAGTCAGAATGATGACAGAGGAAGCCAGCTTCAGAGGCCACAGTCTTTGGGACAACAGCAAAACTCCTTCAGGCCACCAGCTCCAAGGGGTAGAGGCGGCAGGGGCTTCGGAGGCAGATATGGGGATCAACCCAGAAAAATTTATTGTTTATTCTGTGGTGAGAACAAGGGCCATACTACAAGAACATGCCAAATCACCATTCTGAAACAAAAGGAGATTGCCGAAGCAGAAGCTCGACAGAATCAGCCGAAGCAGGTCTTACATACTGCTTCGTGCCACTCTCCTTACATACCAGAATACATGGGCAATCAACCTGCAGCCTCTGTCACTTCGGCAAGCCATTCATAGGCTTCTTGGCCTCAGCTTCCACCGCCACCTCCACTACAACCTACTTATTCCCGAAGCCAGCAGCCAAAAGGGCGCCAACAACAACAACATGACTTCAGGGAGGAGTCCGAAGCTCGTACAGTCAACAGTACTGTACCAGAATCAAAGCACATATACTGACCAATATCCTGCTTCCTAAATACTTCTATCTTCTAGCTTATTTTTGCTTTTTTGAATAAGGAACAAACAATGAAAACTTAGATTTAATTTCTTGTAATGATTTTGTTTCTATCATAATAAAATATATTTTCTTCACAGATTTACGAAACTACAAAAGTCGTTTCTAAGGGAATGCAGAGCAAAAATTTACGAAGCTACAAAAGTCGTTCCTAAGGGAACGGAGCCAAAATTGGCGAAGCTACAAAAGTCATTCCTAAGGGAGCGCAACGTAAGTTTCGTGCTCAAAAGTCGTTCCTAAGGGAATGCAGAGCCAAAATTGCCGAAGCTACAAAATTCGTTCCTAACGGAACGCAGCGTAAGTTTTCTGCTCAAAAGTCGTTCCAAAAGGAATGCAGAGCCAAATACCGCCGAAATATAAGGCGAAGAAGTTCAAAAGACGTTCCTAAGGGGATACAGAACTTATACCGCCGAAATAGAAGGCGAAGAAGTTCAAAAGACGTTCCTAAGGGGATGTAGAACTTATATCACCGAAATAGAAGGTGAAGAAGCTCAAAAGACGTTCCTAAGGGGATGCAGAGCTTGGGTTGTTCCAGTGTGTGTGGATGTATATCTTTGGCATCCTCATCATTTTGCATCATATCATCACATCATTCCGCATAGCATTATATCATACATCATATTGCATTACTGACACAAGAATCGAATACGATGCCAATCTTCAGTAAATGCTTCGACAAATTGAAAATGTGCTAAGGCACGAAGTGAGCTTCGGGAAATACAGTTTCAAGAGCCTTGTCGTAAGAAGGGATTTTTTTCTTTACAAAGCATGAAAAGAAGGGAAGGTGTTTTTTCGCCGAAGGCTCAAAAATGGTATGTGCGTAAATTTCATGCATCGCAAAGAAATAAATTACAATAATTTACATATTTGTTTCAATATTACATGCTTCAGATATTACATAGTTTCGTTACCAAAGAGATCTAAGCTTCCTTCAATCGTTTTACATATCAAGCTTCTCAAAATAATTATTCAATAAAATCTATTCCTCTTTAAGGACTTTTTCGGCAATTCCATTCAGTAATTTGTTGACGACTTTGTCAACGATGGATTCAGTCGTGCTTATGATATCCAATGATTCCTTCACCTCTAGATCGGCTAGGGGATCATATGGCTCCGGTGGCGGAGATAGTTCAGCTGAAATAGGTAAACACGTAAGTTCAAAGCCTTAAAGAAAGTAACGAAGCTAGATAATCAAGATATAATACCTATATGCCTTTCGCGTTCTGCAGCTTCTTCAGCTCGCTTTGCTTCTGCCCGAGCGTCGTGGGTGTCTTTTTCACTCTTTTTTATAATTTCATGGGCCATCTCTCGGCCACCATTCACCTAGACATCATTGTAGAATTTTCCGCCCATTAAGGTTGCTTCAGCTGAGGGATCCTTCGTATCGTCTACAGAAAAGGCGGCTTCGGCCCGAGCTATGGATTTAATATGATCGCATTCGGCCTTCTCCAAGATGGATGAAATCCCCCGCGCACCGGAAAATGCGCAGACATCCCCGCGATCACTCAAAATTTCTTCGAAGGTTTCTGTTTCTCCACTTAACCATTCAATAACGCCTTCGGGGTCGCCTCGTACGAAGTTTTCTTCGGCAGAGTACACACCCACTTTGGCGAAGCTAGTCTTCAATTTCTTCACGCAATCCAAGGACTTCTCGAAGCACCTTTCCTTGGATTGGCGAAGTTTTTCAACACTTCTCTAGATAATTTTTCCAGTACTCGCTGATCTCTCGGTTGGCCTCTACGAGTGCGCAATTCTCTTTAGCTTCGGCCAGCTATTTGCGAAGATCTTCAATTTCTGCTTTCTGGGCTTCAGCGTGAGCTTTATAGTTAGCCTCATCCTATTTTACTTTATTTACCAAAGAAATAAAAATTTTACCCTTTTCTAAACCTTCGTTCCTTAGTTCAATCACTTCTGAACGAAGGTTATTAAGGGCTATCGTATAGCCTTCGTCTTCAATATTTTTCTGTGCCCTAAGAGCATTACTAAGAATTAAGCCCTCCAAGAGGAGGAAAGAGTTGAGTATGACAAACAAAATATTTCATTCTCAAATTCAAAGTTAACTTTTATACCTTTATACTATTGTATGCAAGGCTATCAGCATGATCATCCTTTGACAAAATTGAAAGGTCGTCTTCCAGCTTCGGGAATCCAATGCTTCTACCTATCTCCCGGCAAACGGATATCTCTTTGTTGTCCAGGAGACAGTATAAGAAATCATCTTCATTACTCCCGTTAAAAACTAAGGCTCCTTTTGGATATTTCAGTTTTTGAGCATAATGCCTTGCTTTCGTGATCTCATCTTCGGACAATTTCTTCCCTGAAGCATGTCGAAAGAGGTAGTCAATAGTTTCGATTTCGGGAACAGGAGTTTCAGGTGCAATATGTCTTGCTATTTTTTCCTCAGGCACGGCAGGCTTCGCTGCGACGGGCGCTGAGGGCCCAGCTTCGGCTTTAGCCTGAGCTTGTGGAGCTTGCGTAGCTTCGGTTTTTGCTTGCCTAGTTTCAGCTTCGGCTTGCGCTTTGGCACCTTCAGCAATTTTCTTTGTCGGAGCAGGGATCAAGGCCTTCGTAGTCTCCAGCACAGCATCTAGCACGTTGGCCATTCTTCTCCTCTTGGGAGTTGCGGCAGAAGCCTTTAGCACCTTCGGCAGTTCTGCCTCTACTGGTGGGCTCAGGATTTCTGGCTCTTTTACTACTTTCTTCACTTGTGGCTCTTCGGCCTTATCATCTTTAACTTCGGTCGGCCCGACTGTAGGCATCTTCGACACTATAGTCGGCCCTTCGATGCTCTGCACAATCGAAGCAGTCTTCTTTGCCTCGGCAGCTGAAGAGGGCCCTTCGCCAAGTTCAGGTACCTTGGCCGGCTCAATGTATCGCGGAGGGTGGGTTACCTTCAACTTTTTGCTCTTCGGCACGACTGTGGTAGCCGAAGCAGCAGCCTTCCTCTTCTTCTCTTGCCCTCACAGCGGGTAGCGGTAATCAGGGTATACGAAGCCAATAGCATCGAATACCCTATTTAATCTTTTCTTACCCCGACCTCCAAATGCTGCGGACAGAGCATTATCTTCGGCTTTTGAGTATGCTCCAAGTAGATCATCGCTGGTAGCTTCTATACACTTCATCCAGTCGTCGTTTGGCTCATCAAATTTCTCCCTAAATCTGAAGGTATACTTCAGTCGGACTAGACCACTTTCACTGGAGTCGACGGTGGTCTCCTTTGGCATATCCCAATTCTCCACAAGTGGCCATACCCTGAAGGCTATATGCTCTTGAATCAAATCCCTTGTGCCAATGAAGGCCCAAACAGTACTAAAAGCCCTCTGGCATGATTCAACAACGCCATCAATTTCCACCTTCAGCCTTCGGAGGCCGAAGCGAGACCAGATAGGGCGCTGAATGATTCCCTTGATGTCTTCCCTTGCCTTTAAATCATTCTTAACGTAAAATCACTCCTCCATCCAGGCCCCGGGCCACCTTTTACGGAATGTTGGCATTGGGTGGCTTGCATTAGGGCGAGCAATAAATCCATAACAACCAAAGTTGTTGTGGTATTGTTCCTTACCAGTAACCTTCGTCTCATATAAAAGCTCGTGCATACTGCAGAAGCACTTCACGCTTGGCTCTAGCCCTTGACTCCTTACAGCCCAAACAAAAATCCCCATCCTTATTATAGCTTCGGGAGTGATCCGATGGAGGAAGATCTGGTAGATCTTCAACACTTCAACTACAAACTTACTCAAAGGAAACCGGAGACCAGCCTTAAAAAGCTTCGGAAGATAACAACTTCATTTTCCTCAGGAGCAGGGGCGGTGTTGTCTCCGCTAGCTCTCACGATAGACATGTCATGAAAGTACCTTCCTCTCATGTTATCAAGATGACTCTGTTTAATAGTTGATTTTCTGAAGACAGTATGGCTTGGCCGCCAGGGCCGATCTTCAGAATCTTCGTCTCCACTCTCCACATCATAGCTATCACTGTCATCAGTATCTTCAGACAAACTTTCTAGAATCTCTTTAGTAATCTTCTCTGTGTTTGTTTTTGACATAGACTCAACAAACCCGGCGATAAAAGGATCTGTGGTCTTCTTTTCTTCAAACAACTTCGTTTCCTTAGTTACCTTCGTTTCCATAGTCATTTTCTTTTCCTCAGTCATCTTCTCCCCAGACATAGTGAAAGCACGTTCTTAAACCGAAGCTCGAAAAGCTTGAATATCAGGCGAGAGCTAATGAGCAAGAGCTAAAAAGATTAAGACAATGATGCAAATGGTGGGAACGGCGTATCAAGTGTTGTCGCTGTCGTTTATATTTATACACCCAGTGCGTTGCAACTTGGTAGGCCCCGTTTGTCATTGACTGTTGCTATTCTAGCAAAGGGAAGATGTTTTTTCGGACCTTCGGCTTAAGGTCTTTGTTCACGTCACAGTCTAAATTCATTATTTAAACAAATTTATACTGCAAGGGGCTACTGTTGGGGGCCTTCATCTTCCGAAGGTCCTCAAAAACACGATTTAACTATGTTTCCCAAGTGCAATATATGTACAGGTACCTTCGGACTCAGAATAAAATTGTACACAATACGAAAAGTTTGGTCGAGACAAAGGTTGATGCTGCTCCGAAGCTACGCGCAAAAGAGCTTTGGCTCAGCGGCATCAAAAGGAACCGACTTAAAGGGGAAAAGTGAGAGCACCTAGAGGGGGGTGAATAGGTGATCCTGTGAAACTTGAAAACTTAATGCCACAAAACTTGATTAGGAGTTAGCACAATAATGCCAAGTGGCTAGAGAGGAGTCTTAGCAAAACACAATAACCACAAAGAGATCAACACAGAGATGGCACAGTGGTTTATCCCGTGGTTCGGCCAAGTCCAACGCTTGCCTACTCCACGTTGTAGCGTCCCAACGGACGAGGGTTGCAATCAACCCCTCTCAAGCAGTCCAAAAACCCACTTGAATACCACAGTGTTTTGCTTAGTTTTAATATATCCCGCTTGCGAGGAATCTCCACAACTTGGAGTCTCTCGCCCTTACACTTTGATGTTCACAAAGAAGCACGGAGTAAGGCAGGGATGAGCAACACACACAAGACACAAAATCACAGCAAATACGCACACACAAGACCCAGACTTGAGCTCAAAAGAATATCACGAGGTTCTCACTAGAACGGAGCTCAAATCACTAAGAATGTGGAACAAGTGCGCAAGAATGAAGTGTGAGTGATCAACAATGCTCAAGGGATGCTTGGTTATCTCCTCCATGCGCCTAGGGGTCCCTTTTATAGCCCCAAGGCAGCTAGGAGCCGTTGAGAGCATTCCAGGAAGGCAATTCTTGCCTTCAGTCGCCTGGCGCACCGGACAGTCCGGTGCACCACCGGACACTGTCCGGTGCGGATTTCTTTCCTTCTTTGGCGAAGCCGACCGTTGCAGATTCAGAGCCGTTGGTGCACCGGACACTGTCCGGTGCACCCTTGTGACCGTTGGCTCGGCCACGCGTCACGCGCGGAATCCTCGGCCGACCGTTGGCCCGGCTGACCGTTGGATCACCGGACAGTCCGGTGAATTATAGCCGTACGCCGTTAATCACTTCCTGAGAGCGACGACTTCGCCTGTGAATGGCTCACCGGATAGTCCGGTGCACCACCGGACAGTCCGGTGATTTAAAGCCGTACACCACCGTCAAAGTCCCGAGAGCAGCAAGTTAGCCAGAGCCAGCCTGGCGCACCGGACACTGTCCGGTGCACCACCGGACAGTCCGGTGCACCCAGACTGAGCAGACTTTGGCTGAACGAGCCAAGTCACCTCCAAATTGATTTCTCCTATTTCCAGCACTTAGACACAATACATTAGTTCTCAAAACAATGTACTAAGTCTAGAAGCATACCTTTAGACTTGATTTGCACTTTGTCCATCAATTGGCTTAGATTTTCACTTAAGCACTTGTGTTGGCACTCAATCACCAAAATACTTAGAAATGGCCCAAGGGCACATTTCCCTTTCAATCTCCCCCTTTTTGGTGATTTATGCCAACACAACAAAAAACAACTAAAATAAGTGCAACATCAATACAAATGAAAACTCAAAATTGTTTTGATTCAAATTTGGCATATATGGATCATTCTTTGCCACCACTTGGTTTTGTTTTTGCAAATCAACCTCAATCTCCTATCTCTAATTCAAACACAATTGTAGAGACATAAAGAGAGTTGTTCCAAGAGAAATTGATCAAAGATTTCAAAAACTCCCCCTTTTTCCCATAATCAAGCATTCTCCCCACAAGAGGCCAACTTTTGACAAGAGAGACAATAAGAGAGTTTTGACAAACCAAAAGCTCTATTCTACTATTTTCAATATTTCTCAAGTGGTAGCTGATCCATTTCTTGCTTTGGCCTTATTTTCTCCCCCTTTGGCATCAAGCACCAAAACGGGATCAATCTTGGCCTTAAACCTCATTGCCTCACCAAAATCTTCACATAAGAGTACAAAGGCAATAAGAAGATAGAGATGAACTTGGAGTAAGTTACCCTCTCATCGGAGTGCAGTGGAAGTCTTTCATGGTCCAAGTCCACCTTTTCCCTTTCAAACCTCCTTTGAGACTAAATTAAGAAAACTCAAGCACATGGTTAGTCTCAAAGGGTCAAGTTGTAGCACATCTCCCCCTTAATGTGTGCATCACTTGCAAATGGACTTGTGAGGTCCGGGGAGTGCTTGTACAACTTGAGCACCATAAATAAACAATGAAATGCATAAGGAACATGATCAAGGCATAAACACATGTATGCTATAAATCAATCCATGTTCCGCGAATCTAAGACATTTAGCTCACTATGCAGCCTGCAAAAGGTCTTTTCATCTAAAGGCTTGGTAAAGATATCGGCTAGCTGGTTCTCGGTGCTAATATAGAACACTTTGATATCTCCCTTTTACTGGTGGTCTCTCAAAAAGTGATGCCGGATGTCAATGTGCTTTGTGCGGCTGTGCTCAACAGGATTTTCCGCTATGCGGATAGCACTCTCATTGTCACATAGGAGTGGGACTTTGCTCAGATTGTAGCCAAAGTCCCGGAGGGTTTGCCTCATCCAAAGTAGTTGTGCGCAACACTGTCCTGCGGCAACATACTCGGCCTCAGCGGTGGATAGGGCAACGGAAGTTTGTTTCTTAGAGTTCCATGACACCAGGGACCTTCCTAAGAATTGGCACGTCCCCGATGTACTCTTCCTATCGACCTTACATCCAGCATAGTCGGAATCTGAGTATCCAATCAAATCAAAGGTAGACCCCTTTGGATACCAGATCCCGAAGCAAGGCGTAGTGACTAAATATCTAAGGATTTGCTTCACGGCCACAAGGTGACACTCCCTTGGATCAGATTGAAATCTAGCACACATGCATACGCTAAGCATAATATCTGGTCTACTAGCACATAAATAAAGTAAAGACCCTATCATTGACCGGTATGCCTTTTGATCAACGGACTTACCTCCTGTGTTGAGGTCGGTGTGTCCGTCGGTTCCCATTGGAGTCTTTGCGGCCTTGGCATCCTTCATCCCAAACCGCTTTAGCAAGTCTTGCGTATACTTCGTTTGAGAGATGAAGTTGCCGTCCTTGAGTTGCTTCACTTGGAACCCAAGGAAGTAGTTCAACTCGCCCATCATCGACATCTCAAACTTTTGAGTCATCACCCTGCAAAACTCTTCACAAGACTTTTGGTTAGTAGAACCAAATATTATGTCATCGACATAAATTTGGCACACAAATAAGTCACCATCACAAGTCTTAGTGAATAAAGTTGGATCGGCTTTCCCAACCTTGAAAGCATTAGCAATTAAAAAGTCTCTAAGGCATTCATACCAGGCTCTTGGGGCTTGCTTAAGTCCATAGAGCGCCTTAGAGAGCTTACACATGTGGTCGGGGTACCGTTCATCCTCAAAGCCAGGGGGTTGCTCCACGTACACCTCCTCCTTGATTGGCCCGTTGAGGAAGGCGCTCTTCACATCCATTTGGAACAACCTGAAAGAATGGTGAGCGGCATATGCTAGCAAAATACGAATGGATTCTAGCCTAGCCATAGGAGCAAAAGTCTCCTCAAAGTCCAAACCTGCGACTTGGGCATAACCTTTTGCCACAAGTCAAGCCTTGTTCCTTGTCACCACCCCGTGTTCGTCTTGTTTGTTGCGGAACACCCACTTGGTTCCCACAACATTTTGCTTGGGACGAGGCACCAGTGTCCAAACTTCATTTCTCTTGAAATTATTGAGCTCCTCCTGCATGGCCAACACCCAGTCCGGATCTAGCAAGGCCTCTTCTACCCTGAAAGGCTCAATAGAAGAGACAAAGGAGTAATACTCACAAAAATTAACTAATCTAGAACGAGTAGTTACTCCCTTGCTAATGTCACCCAAAATTTGGTCGACGGGATGATTCCTTTGAATCGTCGCTCGAACTTGGGTTGGAGGTGCCAGTTGTGCTTCTTCCTCCATCACATGATCATCTTGTGCTCCCCCTTGATCACACGCCTCTTCTTGATGAACCTGTTCATCGTCTTGAGTTGGGGGATGCACCATTGTTGAGGAAGAGGGTTGATCTTGCTCCTCGAGTTCCTGTGGTCGCACATCGCCAATCGCCATGGTGCATATTGCGGCCGTCAGAACGTCTCCTTCATCTACATCATCAAGATCAACAACTTGCTCTCTTGGAGAGACATTAGTCTCATCAAATACAACGTCGCTAGAGACTTCAACCAAACCCGATGATTTGTTGAAGACTCTATACGCCTTATCATTTGAGTCATAACCTAACAAAAACCCTTCTACAGCTTTGGGAGCAAACTTAGAATATCTACCTTTCTTCACTAGAATATAGCATTTGCTCCCAAATAAACGAAAGTAAGATACATTGGGTTTGTTACCAGTTAGAAGCTCATACGAAGTCTTCTTGAGGAGGCGGTGAAGGTAGACCCGGTTGATGGCGTGGCAAGCCGTGTTCACGGCTTCCGACCAAAAACGCTCGGGGGTCTTGAACTCTCCAAGCATCGTCCTTGCCATGTCTATGAGCATCCTGTTCTTCCTCTCTACCACACCATTTTGTTGTGGTGTGTAGGGAGCGGAGAACTCGTGCTTGATCCCTTCCTCCTCAAGGTACTCCTCCACTTGAAGGTTCTTGAATTCGGACCCGTTGTCGCTCCTTATCTTCTTCACCTTGAGCTCAAACTCATTTTGAGCTCTCCTTAGGAAGCGCTTGAGGTTCCCTTGGGTTTCAGATTTATCCTGCAAAAAGAATACCCAAGTGAAGCGGGAAAAATCATCAACTATAACAAGACCATACTTACTTCCTCCTATGCTTAGATAGGCGACGGGTCCGAAGAGGTCCATATGAAGCATCTCCAAAGGTCTTGATGTGGTCATCACATTTTTGGTATGATGAGAGCTTCCCACCTGTTTACCTGCTTGACAAGCTGCACAAGGTCTATCTTTTTCGAAAGTTACATTAGTTAGACCTATCACGTGTTCTCCCTTTAGAAGCTTGTGAAGGTTCTTCATCCCCACATGAGCTAAACGGCGGTGCCACAGCCAGCCCATGCTAGTCTTAGCAATTAAGCATGCATCTAGACCGGCCTCCTCTTTTGCAAAATCAACTAAATAGAGTTTGTCGTCTAATACACCCTTAAAAGCTAATGAACCATCACTTCTTCTAAAGACAGACACATCTACATTTGTGAATAAACAGTTATATCCCATATTGCATAATTGACTAACGGATAACAAATTATATCCAAGTGACTCAACTAAAAATACATTAGAAATGGAGTGTTCGGATGAAATAGCAATCTTTCCGAACCCTTTCACCTTGCCTTGATTCCCGTCACCGAATATGATTGAGTCTTGGGAATCCTTGTTCTTGACGTAGGAGGTGAACATCTTCTTCTCCCCTGTCATGTGGTTTGTGCATCCGCTGTCGATGATCCAGCTTGTACCCCCGGATGCATAAACCTGCAAGGCAAAATTAGGCTTGGGTTTTAGGTACCCAACTCTTGTTGGGTCCTACAAGGTTAGTCACAATGGTCTTAGGGACCCAAATGCAAGTTTTATCTCCCTTGCATTTTGCCCCTAACTTCCTAGCAACCACCTTCTTATCCTTTCTACAAATAGCAAAGGAAGCATTGCAAGCATGATATATTGTAGAAGGTTTATTTATTTTCCTAGGAACACTAGCAACATTTCCCTTAGGCATATGATGAATGACATTTTTCCTAGTCAAATTTCTATCATGCATAATAGAAGAACTAGAAGCAGTCATGACATGAGAATTAAAAGCATCATAACTTCTATAATTATTCCTAGAATATCTCCTATCATGGTACATGAAAGCATGGTTCTTTTGAACACTACTAGCCATAGGGGCCTTCCCTTTCTCCTTGGCGAAGATGGAAACCTTATGGCTTGTTAAGTTCTTGACTTCCCTCTTGAAGCCAAGACCATCCTTAATTGAGGGGTGTCTACCAATCATGTAGGCATCCCTTGCAAATTTTAGCTTATCAAATTCACTTTTGCTAGTCTTAAGTTGGGCATTAAGACTAGCCACTTCATCATTCAATTTAGAAATTGAAGCTAGGTGTTCGCTACAAGCATCAATATTGAAATCTTTACACCTATTGCAAATTGTAACATGTTCTACACAAGATGTTGATTTATTAGCTTTTTCTAACTTAGCATACAAATCATCATTTATGCTCTTTAAGCTAGAAATAGAGTCATGGCATGTAGACAATTCACAAGAAAGCATTTCATTCCTTTTAATTTCTAAAGCAAGGGATTTTTGTGCCTCAACAAACTTATCATGTTCTTCATACAAAAGATCCTCTTGCTTTTCTAATAACCTATTCTTATCATTTAAAGCATCAATCAATTCATTGATCTTATCAATTTTATTTCTATCTAAACCTTTAAATAAACTAGAATAGTCTATTTCATCATCATCACTAGACTCATTATCACTTGAAGAAGCATAAGTAGTATTCTGAGTACATACCTTCTTCTCCTTCGCCATGAGGCATGTGTGACGCTCGTTGGGGAAGAGGGCCGATTTGTTGAAGGCGGTGGCGGCGAGTCCTTCATTGTCGGAGTCGGATGACGAACAATCCGAGTCCCACTCCTTACCAAGGTGTGCCTCGCCCTTAGCCTTCTTGTAAGCTTTCTTCTTTTCCCTCTTGTTCCCTTGTTCCTGGTCACTCTCATTATCGGGACAATTAGTGATAAAATGACCAATCTTACCACATTTGAAGCATGAGCGCTTCCCCTTCGTCTTGTTCTTTTTGGGATGCTCCTTGCGTCCCTTGAGAGCAATAGTTTGAGGCTCTTGGATTGGGCCATTTAATGCATCGTCGACGTATCTTGCCTCCTTGATCATCATCCGCCCGCTTACAAACTTTCCAAGTATCTCCTCGGGCGTCATCTTGGTGTACCTAGGATTCTCGCGAATATTGTTCACAAGATGTGGATCAAGGACGGTAAAGGACCTTAGCATTAGGCGGATGACGTCGTGGTCCGTCCATCGCGTGCTTCCATAGCTCCTTATTTTGTTGACGAGGGTCTTGAGCCGGTTGTACGTTTGGGTTGGCTCCTCGCCCCTGATCATTGCGAATCTCCCAAGTTCGCCTTCCACCAATTCCATCTTGGTGAGCATGGTGACGTCGTTCCCCTCATGTGAAATCTTGAGGGTGTCCCAGATCTGCTTGGCGTTATCCAAGCCGCTCACCTTATGGTATTCGTCCCTGCACAAGGAAGCTAGAAGAACAGTAGTAGCTTGTGCATTTTTGTGAATTTGCTCATTTATGAACATGGGACTATCAGTACTATCAAATTTCATTCCGCTCTCTACTATCGCCCATATGCTTGGATGGAGAGAGAACAAGTGACTACGCATTTTGTGACTCCAAAATCCGTAGTCCTCTCCATCAAAGTGAGGAGGTTTGCCAAGAGGAATGGAAAGCAAATGTGCATTTGAACTATGCAGAATACGAGAATAATCGAAAGAGAAGTTTGAGTTAACCGTCTTCTTTTTCTGGTAGTCGTTGTCGTCGTCCTTTTGGGAAGAGGAAGATTCGTCGCTGTCGTCGTAGTAGACAATCTCCTTGATGCGCCTTGTCTTCTTCTTCCCATCTTTTCGTTTGTGGCCCGAGCCTGAGTCGGTAGGCTTGTCATCTTTCGGCTCGTTGACGAAAGATGACAAGCCTTATCATTGATCATAGTCCCCTTGCCCTTAGGATCCATCTATTCGTGTCACACCCGGCTTTAGAAGGCAAACCGAATGCGAACCATGTACGTGCCAGGATCAGCAATTCACGTACACAGCAGTTACATAACATGGACATCATCACACAGTGCTCAAATAGTATTAAAAGGGAAATAATAGTCGATTACATCATATGTCTGAGACGTCCACATGGTCCTCACAATAAATCAAAGTGCGAAAACGAAACGTAGATAACCGCGGCCTTCACAGGCAGCCGACTGGGGGTTGCCGCTAACCCACACCTAGAACTCGTCGTAGTCTTGGAACTCCTGGAAGTCTCCTTCCACAGCTTCATCTTCTCCTGAGCAGTGGTTGCAATGCTGACAACCTGGGGGGGTGTTTGGTGTGTAGAGCAAGAGTGAGTACACATCAACATACTCAGCAAGTATCCTGTTTGGCTGTAGTGGACTAGCTTTATGTGGGGGTAAGTCAAGCAGTTGCTTTTAGTTGGTCAGATTATTATTTACTAGTAGAAAGCTAGGTTTTAACATTAGCCCAAGTTATTAACCCGATGTACCCTTTCCAAACGGAAAGAATACCACTTACCAGCACCATAGACGTAACCAAAACCATCAGTCTCATTGCCATCTGTAAACCAAAATGTCTCTGATCAAGTACCACTAATCATTGGAGCTCCCTTGGCCGCTCATAACCGCGAGCACGGCTGATATATCAGTTTTCAAACACTCTGCAGAGGTTGTGCACTTTACCCACAAGCCGTGATTCCCTCTTGCCTCGGGCCGATCAAACCCTTAAACACTACCAAGGTGAATAGGCAGGGTTTCACTACGTAGCCTTTACAAAGATTCTCCGGGGCTGTAGCCGCCCGTTAGGTTTCCTAAATGTACCGCACTCCTCCCCAAGGGACAAATCGACCTTGGCAGAGCGAGCCGCATACACCGAGCCCCATTGACGGCACGACGGCGAAGCGAACTACACCCTGGATCCTCTAATTATTCAGCTAAGGGCGTCCCACTCCACCCTCATGGTTGCACTGTTTTCCCGGGCGGTCATCCATAGAAACAGGTCCTTACGGAGAGGCACTCGAGAAACCGCTCGAGCCCCCTTGAAGACCACAAGTATAACATCATAATAAGAGAGGGGAAAACAGCGTGTCATAGATAATCTCATCATGTTCATTGATTAGAGTTTGAGCAATAGCATAAAGCTAAACAATAATAATCTAACCCAAATAGGTAAACAAGGATATGGATAACAAAAGCTAGTCAATCCTTAAGTATAAATGTGTAATGCGGGAGGTGAATTAAAGAATGAATAGGACAGAGATAGGTCAAAGGACACTTGCCTCCACCAACTGACTGCTGCTCGGGGGCTTCTCCTGCGAGTTCCTCGGGCTCTTCGACCGGATCGTTCTCTATGCGATTGCAAGCATACATACATCCATCCATTCAAATTAGGGAACAAACAGTACACCATACAAGAGAACAAATGAAGTAAATATGCATAGAATATCACATACGATAATGAACTTACCATGGTTAGAAAGAAATGAGATAAGGTCTCGCGTGAGTTAAAGCTTATGCCCGAGACGCACTATGGGTTGATGAATAACTAGACGTCACATGTTCTAATTCCAATTGGTCTTAACAAAAGAATTAGCTACATGCACTAATGTAAACGTGACCACTTTTACTAGATTAACATTAAATGAGTTAGGCAATTAGCTATACAAATTAACTAACGTAACCAATTTCCAGATTGAGACTCCTATCTTATTAATATAAACAACGTGATTAGCGCGCATAGGATAGGGGGTAGACGGGGCTAGGGGGTAGACGATCGTGTCGCGAGCGCGACAGGGCGCTATGCGTCGCGTCGCGAGCACGACGAGCTACGCCAGAACGCTGTGCGAACACGCGCATGCGCAAAGCCACACTTAACGTGCCGCGAACGAGTCGCGCACGCGTCGGGGCCGTGCGCTGGCCGAGCTCGAGGCCGCGCGCCGAAGGCACGCTGGGCCGAGCTCGAGGCCACGCCGAGGGCCGTCGCGACACGAGCAAGGCACGGCGGGGCGAGCGGGCAAGCACGCCAGGGCAAGCGGGCACGGGCGAGCGAGGACACGGTCGGTCACCGCGTCGGGGCGGGGACGGAGGCGGGTTCGTCGGGGGGCGGCCGAACGCGGGGCGGGGCGGTTGGGCCGGGGTCGGGGCGCGGGGCGGCCGAGCCGGGCGGGGCGCGGCGAGGTCGGGCGAGGTCGGGGCCAGGCGCGGCGAGGCGGCCGAGCCAGGGTCGGGGGCGGCCGAGGCTGGGCGCGAGCGGCCGAGCCAGGCGGGGGCAGCCGAGGCCGGGGTCGGGCGACCGAGGTCGCCGGGGCGGCCGAGCTCGCCGGGCATGGGAGCGGGGTCGAGGGGGCGCGGGACGGGGTGGCCGAGGGCGGGGCCGAGCGGGGCGAGGCCGGCGCGGCGGGCTCGCCGGGGACGGCCGAAGGCGGGGCGGCGCGAGGTGGCCGGGCGCGGGCGGCCGAGCGGGAGGCCAGGCGCGGCCGAGCCGAAGGCGGCCGGGGCCGGGGCCGAGGCGGGCGGCGCGGGGCGCGGGGAGGGCGCCAACGGGAGGGAAGGAGGAGGGAGGGGAGGAAAGAGGGAGGGGAGGGAGGAGGGAGGGCCTCACCAGAGGGGAGGACGGCGGCAACGGCGCCGGGGAGGGGCGGCGGCGGCTAGGGTTAGGGTTAGGGTGAGGGAGAGAGAGATGACGGGCGGGACCCGCGGGGAGGGGATTTTTGGAAAAAGAAAGGGGAGGGGGGCGGTTGGGCCGGCTGGGCCCAAAGGGGGAGGGGGCGCGCGGCTAGGCCGCCAGGCGGCCCACGGCGGGAGGGGAAGGGGGGGCGGCTGGGCCGCCGCGAGGCCCACGCGGGGGGGAAGGGGGGGCGGCTGGGCCGCCGCGAGGCCCACGCGGGGGGGAAGGGGGGCAGCTGGGCCGAAAATGGGGAAGGAGGGGGAGAGGAGAAGAAAAAGGTTTTTTTTCTTTTTCTAAAATCTATTTTCCTCTAGATGAATGCCTTCACATTTTTAAACAATCAAAAGGTATGCATGGTTCGGCATGGTGCATCACACAAAATAATATATTTTAGGGTTTTGCTTTACATGGGATCTCAAGCCGAATCCCGCTATACTTTGGAAAATATCAAGGTTTAGCGAGGAGAAAAGGGAAAAGGAAAGGGTAACGCCTGAATTTGGTGAGGGAAAAGAAGAAAAAAATCTACCCCCAAATTCAGGGCGTTACAAACCTATCCCCCTTAAAAGAATCTCGCCCTCGAGATTCAGGGTTGGCTAGCAAAGAGCTCTGGGTATTTAGCGAACAGATCATCTTCACGCTCCCAGGTTGCTTCTTCCTCTGAATGGTGATTCCACCTGACTTTGCACATTCTGATGGTCTTCCTTTGGGTGACTCTGTCTGTAACCTCAAGGATTTGCACTGGCTTCTCAACGTAGGTCAAGTCCTCCTGGACTTCAAGACCTTCCACTGGCAACTGCTCTTCTGGCACACGCAAGCACTTCTTCAACTGAGGCACATGAAAGACATCATGCACTGCGGACAAATTCTCTCGTAGGCTGAGCTGATAGGCCACTTCTCCACGCCTTGAGAGAATTTGGTACGGACCAATATAGCGGGGTGCTAGCTTGCCTTTGACTCCGAATCTTCTGACTCCTCTGATCGGTGACACTTTCAGATAGACGAAGTCTCTGACTTCGAAACTCAGCTCTCTTCTTCTTGTGTCTGCATAGCTTCGCTGCCTTGATTGCGCTATCTTCAGGTTCTCTCGAACCATCTTGATGTTCTCTTCGGCTTCAAGCAAAATGTCTGGCCCAAACACTTGCTTTTCCCCAGGCTGATCCCATTGCAATGGAGTTCTACAACTCCTCCCATAGAGCGCTTGAAATGGTGACATCTTCAAACTGGCCTGGTAACTGTTGTTATAGGAAAACTCTACATAAGGCAATCGCTTATCCCATCCAGACTGATCTTGCAGCGCACAGGCTCTCAACATATCTTCAAGAATTTGATTTGTTCTTTCGGTCTGGCCATCTATCTGCGGATGATAAGCTGAACTGAAATTCAGATGTGTGCCCAAGGCTTCATGCAACTGCTGCCAGAAATGAGAGGTGAACTGCGTTCCTCTGTCTGACACTATCTTCTTTGGCACACCATGAAGACAAACGATCCGAGACATATACAATTCTGCCAACACTGCACTGCTGTAGTTGGTCTTGACAGGTATGAAGTGGGCTGACTTGGTCAAACGGTCCACTACTACCCAAATGGAATCGTAGCCGGCTCGAGTGCGAGGCAATCCGACTATGAAATCCATACCGATTTCATCCCATTTCCACTGAGGAATTTGCAACGGTTGCAACAATCCAGCTGGTCTCTGGTGCTCTGCCTTAATTCTTCGACAACTATCGCACATAGCCACATGCTCTGCGATTTCCCTCTTCATTCCGTACCACCAGAATTTCTTCTTCAGATCCTGATACATCTTCTCACTACCAGGGTGAATCGAATAGGCTGTCTCATGAGCTTCCTTGAGAATCAACTCCCGAATGGATTGGACATTGGGAACGCACAAGCGGTCTTTGAACCATATCACACCTCCTGCATCTTCCCGAAAATCTTTGCCTCTGCCATCTAGAATCAGCCGCCGGATCTCACTGATCTTCTCATCATTCTTCTGCGCTTCTTTGATTTCCCGCTCTAGGGTAGGTTCCAACTCAACTGTGACTCCTCGCGAATTGTTCAGAAACCCGAGACTCAACCTGTCAAACTCCTTGGCCAACTCGTAAGGCATCGGACGAGCGACCATCAGATTGACTTGACTCTTTCTGCTCAAAGCATCTGCCACTACATTCGCTTTGCCTGGATGGTAGTGAATCTCCAACTCATAGTCTTTGATCAGCTCTAACCATCTTCGTTGCCTCATATTCAACTCTGACTGAGTGAATATGTACTTCAGACTCTTGTGGTCTGTGTAAACATCGCATTTCTGTCCATACAGGTAGTGCCTCCATGTCTTCAGCGCGTGAACCACTGCTGCCAACTCTAGATCATGAATTGGGTAATTCTTCTCATGAATCTTCAGCTGTCGGGACGAGTAAGCCACAACTCTTCCCTCTTGCATCAATACGCATCCCAAACCTGTGTAACAAGCATCACAGTACACAGAGAAGGGCTTGTGCACATCAGGTAAGACTAGGACAGACGCTGTTGTCAACTTCTCTTTCAGCGCTTCGAAAGCCTCTTGACATTTCTGGGTCCACTTGAACTCAACTTTGTTGCCTAGCAACGCTGTCATTGGTTTTGCAATCTTCGAAAACCCTTCAATGAATCACCGATAATATCCGGCCATTCCAATGAAGCTCTTGATTCCTCGAGCATCCGTTGGCGCTTTCCAGTTCAGAATGTCTGCCACTTTCTTCGGATCCACAGCCAATCCTTCTTTGTTGATTATGTGACCCAAGAACAGGACTTCATTGATCCAGAATTCACATTTGCTCAACTTTGCATACAACTGGTGCTCTCGCAATCTCTGCAATACCATCCTCAAATGATCTGCATGTTCTTCTTCGCTTTGAGAATAAACCAGAATGTCATCAATGAATACCACCACAAACTTATCAAGATAATCCATGAATACACTGTTCATCAGATTCATAAAGAAGGCCGGTGCATTTGTCAAACCAAAAGACATCACAGTGAACTCATACAAACCATACTTGGTAATGAATGTCATCTTCGGAATGTCCAAAGGTCGAATCCTGAGCTGATGATAACCCGACCTCAGATCAATCTTGGAGAACACACTGGCTCCTCTCAACTGGTCGAACAGATCTTCTATTCTGAGCAAAGGGTACTTATTCTTGATCGTGACTTCATTCAAAGCTCGATAATCGATACACATCCTCTTGGTGCCATCTTTCTTTTCCACAAATAGGACAGGGGCGGCCCAAGGCGAGGTGCTTGGCCGGATGTAACCTTTCTCTGACAGTTCGTCAATCTGCTTCTTAAGCTCAACCAACTCTGGTCCGGATATTCGATAAGCTCTCTTAAAGATAGGAGCGGTTCCAGGAAGAAGCTCTATGGCAAACTCAACTTTCCGCTCTGGTGGCATACCCGGTAATTCCTTTGGAAACACATCTGGAAATTCAGACACACCCTTAATACTCTCAATTGGGTCTGTTTCACTGCTATCGACAGCTATCTGGTAACAACCTCCTTTCTTTGGCTCAGGCAGGACTAACTCGGTCACCACTTCCTCTCCTAGTGGGGACACCAACTTGATTGTCCTTTTATCACAACTGATAACTGCCTGATACTTATCTAGCCAATTCATCCCTAGGATGACATCTATTCCCTGAGTACCCATTACTATAAGGTTAACGGGAAACGCTATCCCCTTATTTCCACACTTATATTCAAACAAATGCTATCAGCTCGAATTCTACCACCGGCTGAGTCAATTTGAACGGGGGTTGACATGGTAGTAATTGGAAGATTATGTGCTTCTACCCATGATGCAGTAATGAAAGAATGTGTTGCTCCAGTATCAAATAACACTTCTGCAATATGGGAGTCGACTGGGAACGTACCTACTATCATGCCGGGGGTCTCCTGAACTGCTTCAGCCTCCAAGTGGTTCAGTCTCCCATGATTATAGCGCGGCTGAGAGCGGTTGCTTGTTCCAGGCTGAGGCACGTTCTGCTTCACTGGGGCATTGGGGCCTGACTGCTGCTGGGCTGCCTTCTTCGGACATTGCATCACCCAGTGGCCTTGCTCTCCACAGTGGAAACATGCTCTGTTTCCAACCTGAGCTGGTGCTGTCTGACTGTTCTGCTGGTTTGCTGGGGCAGGAAGATGGGGTGCCTGCTGATTCTGCCTCTAAAACTGACCTCCTGACTGATTGCTCTAACGGTTCTGATACTGGTGCTGAGGGTACTGCCTTTGGAACTACTGACGCTACTGAGGTGGACGCTGGTTCTGCCTGAACTGCTGAGGTTGGTTGCTTGAGAAACGAGGGCGGTTGCTGCTTCCAGGCTGGGGTCCACTAATCTTGCGCTTACGATCCTCCATCTCCTTACGCTTTCTTTCTGTCATGATTGCTCTGTCAATCAGGTGCTGGAATGTCGGGAAGGTGTGATTCATCAGCTGATAGTGCAGAGGGTCAACCAAGCCTCTCAAGAAACGGTACTGTCGCTTGGCGTCGGTGTTGACATCTTCAGGAGCATAGCGGGACAACTGCAGAAACCTGTCTCGATACTCACTGACAGATGATGACCCTTGCTTAAGGGCCAGGAACTCCTCCTTCTTTACTGTCATCAGACCTGCAGGCACATGGTACTGACGAAAGCTACCTCTGAACTCTTCCCAAGTGATGGCGTCGGGGTTGGCATGGGTGGCGAGATAAGACTCCCACCATGACTGAGCTGCTCCTCTCAACAGGCGGGGACCATACAAGACTTTCTCCCTGTCATCACACTGAGCGGTATGCAACTCCCGCTCCATAGTGCGCAGCCAGTCTTCAGCATCCATGGGATCAGAAGAGTGAGCAAATGTTGGGGGATGACCTCTCATGAATTCAGCATGCTTATCTCTGGGCATCTGAGGCATCTGAGGCTGAGGTGGAGCCTGCTGCTGTTGTTGCTACTGCTGTTGAATGGCGGCCAAAGTCTGACCGATGGCTTGAACTGCCTGAGTCTGCATCAGAAACATCTGCTCGATGGACATCGGGGGCGGGGGCGGCAGGTGCTGCTGCTGGGGCACCTCATCCTGTGGAGCGGCTCGCTCCTGCTGAGCACGCCTTCCTCCTCTGCGCCTGTTCTCTAACATCTGCAGAATGCAACCACACATCAGAACTGATCTTGCAAATCTTGCAGCATAAGAAAAGAGTATAGAATTCTTCAACAACACTGAACAGATGAGCATCTTCACTGATCTCCAACACAGACCACACAGCTTCTCAGATAAAGAGGAAAGTGGAATGAAAGGTTTCCCAACTATATAACTAACTCCATTAACATATAACAGGTAAACCATAATGCAGGGGATACCCACACTCTAGTGACAGTCATTACAAAGATCCAAACCAAACATAGTTCATCATGACAAGCATAAATGCACAGGATATAGCAAACTACCCTGTCTAACTAAGACTAACTAAAAGCGAGACTAACGCTAAGACTGTAGCTTCTACGTATATATTTTGTATTAATTACAAGATCCGACTCTAGCGATCTATGGTTCTAGATTTATCTTGGTCTTGCAGTCAGGATTGCCATAAGACTGGCGTCCACGCCGAGGTGAGCGGTACGGGTGCTGAGTCCCAACGGGAGCGGGGGAACCATCATCCAGGTGACGACGTTCCGCGCGCTCAGCCCGTAGCAGGGCGATCTCAGCACGAGCCCTACTCAGCTCGTCTAGTGCATGGTCCAGCTCTGTGTTTAGCACGGCGGCTAGGTTGACTGTGCTGCTCAACCTAGGATTGTCCTCGCCAGCAGGTGAAACAATCACGCCTCCTGTGCTGCTAGGTGGATGGCGGGGGTAATACTTCAGGTTGAGACCGTCAGCTACCCCACCGAAAACCGAGCAGTAGTGCGAAAGCGCACGTCGTGCGGCATCTTGCATGGCTGCCTTAGCTGAGTCCCGCTCAGAGATAGAATAGTGCTCTAAGCAGGCCTCTGCACCCTGGAGACTGTTCTCCGGACGGCGCACCAAGCAGGTCGCCTCCCAGCGGTCCGGGTAAACCCCGCGACTATGCTGGTAGACCACACAACGATACTCGATGGACCAAGTACGTCGGTTAAGTGCCCGACGTAGCAGGCTGTCGAGCGCATCGTGGAAGTGACACCCGCGAGCAGCGTCGCGAGTGATGGGTCGAGCAACCCATCCTTCCGGCTCATGGTCAGCAGAGAAGTCGGTGTCGTGGCTCGGGCTGTCGTCGCCACCTGCGTCGTCTGGGTCTCCTCCAGCAGCTACTCCAGGGGCTGGGGCGCCCAGTGGTGGTGCAGGGGGCGCCTCCAGGGGAAGCACAGGGGAGCAGCTCCTCACGGACTCTATCTCCTGCTGGAGCGAGAAAGAAGAGCCCTGCTGCTCCTGTCGTCGACGTTCCTGCTCCTCATGCAGGCGGTGGTGCAGTCTCTCCAAGTGGCTGGACTGACCGGCCACGGGACGGCGAAGCGGACGCTCCACAAGGCGGGAGGGTAAGAAGGGGATAACGTACTTTCGTGCAGTGTGTCTAAGTCGAGCCATCTACAAAAGACACCGCAAGCAAAAGAGTGAGAACAGAATTAATATGACCAGCAAATAATGAATCATAAATAAATGAAGGATTAGAATAAAACAAAATTTTCAGCAAGGTATAATATATAGTAGAACATAGGTTTGGTCGATATGACCAACTTTTGAAGGGGTACCAAAGTCAAGGCAGGGACAGAGGTCTATAGCCCTTAGAACGACCATTCTACTCTAGGTTAGCGGTCCTACAGTCAGCACAGCTTTGATACCATTTTATGTCACACCCGGCTTTAGAAGGCAAACCGAATGCGAACCATGTACGTGTCAGGATCAGCAATTCACGTACACAACAGTTACATAACATGGACATCATCACACAGTGCTCAAATAGTATTAAAAGGGAAATAATAGTCGATTACATCATACGTCTGAGACGTCCACATGGTCCTCACAATAAATCAAAGTGTGAAAACGAAACGTAGATAACCGCGACCTTCATAGGCAGCCGACTGGGGGTTGCCGCTAACCCACACCTAGAACTCGTCGTAATCTTGGAACTCCTGGAAGTCTCCTTCCATAGCTTCATCTTCTCCTGAGCAGTGGTTGCAATGCTGACAACCTAGGGGGGTGTTTGGTGTGTAGAGCAAGAGTGAGTACACATCAACATACTCAGCAAGTATCCTATTTGGCTGTAGTGGACTAGCTTTATGTGGGGGTAAGTCAAGCAGTTGCTTTTAGTTGGTCAGATTATTATTTACTAGTAGAAAGCCAGGTTTTAACATTAGCCCAAGTTATTAACCCGATGTACCCTTTCCAAACGGAAAGAATACCACTTACCAGCACCATAGACGTAACCAAAACCATCAGTCTCATTGCCATCTGTAAACCAAAATGTCTCTGATCAAGTACCACTAATCATTGGAGCTCCCTTGGCCGCTCATAACCGCGAGCACGGCTGATATATCAGTTTTCAAACACTCTGCAGAGGTTGTGCACTTTACCCACAAGCCGTGATTCCCTCTTGCCTCGGGCCGATCAAACCCTTAAACACTACCAAGGTGAATAGGCAGGGTTTCACTATGTAGCCTTTACAAAGATTCTCCGTGGCTGTAGCCGCCCGTTAGGTTTCCTAAATGTATCGCACTCCTCCCCAAGGGACAAATCGACCTTGGCAGAGCGAGCCGCATAAACCGAGCCCCATTGACGGCACGACAGCGAAGCGAACTACACCCCGGATCCTCTAATTATTCAGCTAAGGGCGTCCCACTCCACCCTCATGGTTGCACTGTTTTCCCGAGCGGTCATCCATAGAACAGGTCCTTATGGAGAGGCACTCGAGAAACCGCTCGAGCCCCATTGAAGACCACAAGTATAACATCATAATAAGAGAGGGGAAAACAGCGTATCATAGATAATCTCATCATGTTCATTGATTAGAGTTTGAGCAATAGCATAAAGCTAAACAATAATAATCTAACCCAAATAGGTAAACAAGGATATGGATAACAAAAGCTAGTCAATCCTTAAGTATAAATGTGTAATGCGGGAGGTGAATTAAAGAAGAATAGGACAGAGATAGGTCAAAGGACACTTGCCTCCACCAACCGACTGCTGCTCAGGGGCTTCTCCTGCGAGTTCCTCGGGCTCTTCGACCGGATCGTTCTCTATGCGATTGCAAGCATACATACATCCATCCATTCAAATTAGGGAACAAACAGTACACCATACAAGAGAACAAATGAAGTAAATATGCATAGAATATCACATACGATAATGAACTTACCATGGTTAGAAAGAAATGAGAAAAGGTCTCGCGTGAGTTAAAGCTTATGCCCGAGACGCACTATGGGTTGATGAATAACTAGACGTCACGTGTTCTAATTCCAATTGGTCTTAACAAAAGAATTAGCTACATGCACTAATGTAAACGTGACCACTTTTAGTAGATTAACATTAAATGAGTTAGGCAATTAGCTATACAAATTAACTAATGTAACCAATTTCCAGATTGAGACTCCTATCTTATTAATATAAACAACGTGATTAGCGCGCATAGGATAGGTGGGGTAGACGGGGCTAGGGGGTAGACGATCGTGTCGCGAGCGCGACAGGGCGCTATGCGTCGCGTCGCGAGCACGACAAGCTACGCCAGAACGCTGCGCGAACACGCGCACGCGCAAAGCCACACTTAACGTGCCACGAACGAGTCGCGCACGCGTCGGGGCCGTGCGCTGGCCGAGCTCGAGGCCACGCCGAGGGCCGTCGCGACGCGAGCAAGGCACGGCGGGGCGAGCGGGCAAGCACGTCGGGGCAAGCGGGCACGGGCGAGCGAGGACACGGTCGGTCACCGCGTCGGGGCGGGGACGGAGGCGGGTTCGTCGGGGGCGGCCGAACGCGAGGCGGGGCGGTTGGGCCGGGGCCGGGGCCGGGGCGCGGGCGGCCGAGCCGAGGCCGGGGCGGCCGAGCCGAGGCCGGGCGGCCGAGCCGAGGCCGGGGCGGCCGAGCCGGGCGGGGACGGCTGGGCCGGGGCCGTGGCGCGGGGCGGCCGAGCCGGGCGGGGCGCGGCGAGGTCGGGGCCGGGCGCGGCGAGGCGGCCGAGCCGGGGTCGGGGGCGGCCGAGGCCGGGGTCGGGCGGCCGAGGTCGCCGGGGGGTGGCCGAGCTCGCCGGGCATGGGGGCGGGGTCGAGGGGGCGCGGGACGGGGTGGCCGAGGGCGGCCGGGGGCGGGGCCGAGCGGGGCGAGGCCGGCGCGGCGGGCTCGCCGGGGACGACCGAAGGCGGGGCGGCGCGGGGTGGTCGGGCGCGGGCGGCCGAGCGCGGCCGAGCCGAAGGTGGCCGGGGCCGGGGCCGAGGCGGGCGGCGCGGGGCGCGGGGGAGGGCGCCGACGGGAGGGAAGGAGGAGGGAGGGGAGGAAAGAGGGAGGGGGAGGGAGGAGGGAGGGCCTCACCAGAGGGGAGGACGGCGGCGGCGGCGCCGAGGAGGGACGGCGGCGGCGGCGCGGGGGAGGGGCGGCGGCGGCTAGGGTTAGGGTTAGGGTGAGGGAGAGAGAGAGATGACGGGCGGGACCCGCGGGGAGGGGATTTTTGGAAAAAGAAAATGGAGGGGGCGGTTGGGCCGGCTGGGCCCAAAGGGGGAGGGGGCGCGCGGCTGGGCCGCCAGGCGGCCCACGGCGGGAGGGGAAGGGGGGCGGCTGGGCCGCCGCGAGGCCCACGCGGGGGGGAAGGGGGGCGGCTGGGCCGAAAATGGGGAAGGAGGGGGAGAGGAGAAGAAAAAGGTTTTTTTCTTTTTCTAAAATCTATTTTCCTCTAGATGAATGCCTTCACATTTTTAAACAATCAAAAGGTATGCATGGTTCGGCATGGTGCATCACACAAAATAAAATATTTTAGGGTTTTGCTTTACATGGGATCTCAAGCCGAATCCCGCTATACTTTGGAAAAGATCAAGGTTTAGCGAGGAGAAAAGGGAAAAGGAAAGGGTAACGCCTGAATTTGGTGAGGGAAAAGAAGAAAAAAATCTACCCCCAAATTCAGGGCGTTACACTTCGGGCGATTAGTCCCTTCGTGAAGAGAACGACTTTGATACCAATTGAGAGCACCTAGAGGGGGGGTGAATAGGTGATCCTATGGAACTTGAAAACTTAATGCCACAAAACTTGATTAGGAGTTAGCACAATAATGCCAAGTGGATAGAGAGGAGTCTTAGCAAAAACACAATAACCATAAAGAGATCAACACAGATATGGCACAGTGGTTTATCCCGTGGTTTGGCCAAGTCCAACGCTTGCCTACTCCACGTTGTGGCGTCCCAACGGACGAGGGTTGCAATCAACCCCTCTCAAGCGGTCCAAAGACCCACTTGAATACCACGGTGTTTTGCTTAGTTTTACTATATCCCGCTTGCGAGGAATCTCCACAACTTGGAGTCTCTCGCCCTTACACTTTGATGTTCACAAAGAAGCACGGAGTAAGGGAGGGATGAGCAACACACACAAGACACAAAATCACAGCAAATATGCACACACAAGACCCAGACTAGAGCTCAAAAGAATATCACGAGGTTCTCACTAGAACAGAGCTCAAATCACTAAGAATGTCGAACAAGTGCGCAAGAATGAAGTGTGAGTGATCAACAATGCTCAAGGGATGCTTGGTTATCTCCTCCATGCGCCTAGGGGTCCCTTTTATAGCCCCAAGGCAGCTAGGAGCCGTTGAGAGCATTCCAGGAAGGCAATTCTTGCCTTCAGTCGCCTGGCACACCAGACAGTCCGGTGCACCACCGGACACTGTCCGGTGCGGATTTCTTTCCTTCTTTGGAGAAGCCGACCGTTGCAGATTCAGAGCCATTGGCGCACCGGACACTGTCCGGTGCACACCGGATAGTCTGGTGCCCCCTTGTGACCGTTGGCTCGGCCACGCGTCACGCGCGGAATCCTCGGCCGACTGTTGGCCCGGCTGACCGTTGGATCACCGGACAGTCCGGTGCACCACCGGACAGTCCGGTGAATTATAGTCGTACGCCGTTAATCACTTCCCGAGAGCGACGACTTCGCCTATTAATGGCTCACCGGACAGTCCGGTGCACCACCGAACAGTCCGGTGATTTATAGCCGTACACCGCCGTCGAAGTCCCGAGAGCAGCAAGTTAGCCAGAGCCAGCCTGGCGCACCGGACACTGTCCGGTGCACCACCGGACAGTCCGGTGCACCCAGACTGAGCAGACTTTGGCTAAACGAGCCAAGTCACCTCCAAATTGATTTCTCCTGTTTCCAGCACTTAGACACAATATATTAGTTCTCAAAACAATGTACTAAGTCTAGAAGCATACCTTTAGACTTGATTTGCACATTGTCCATCAATTGGCATAGATTTTCACTTAAGCACTTGTGTTGGCACTCAATCACCAAAATACTTAGAAATGGCCCAAGGGCACATTTCCCATTCAAAAAGGCTATCTAGTTCTCGTTGAATTGTCCTTGAGTGAATAGTGAACATAAAGGACATCAATGTAATTTTACACGGGCTGCGCCCTGTGCCTATAAATAGATAAACAGTACCCCCGTACTGTTCACGCTGACTTGTATTCGCTCGTGCGTCATGCTTGGACTTCTACCTTCTGTCAAGCTGAAGGTACAAATGCAATTCAATATTGTTTCTGTTTATTCATAATAATATGAAGAAGAGATAATAAATAATGTCATATGATTATTCATGTTGTCTCTTATATTTCATATGCTTCTTCTTTTATTAATATATGTTGCGGTGATGAAGGTAAGTCCTTCATGACCTTCGTCTGAGGATCATTATATCCTAAGGGAAATAATGCTTCGAAGGACGAAGGATATTAACATTTAACATTTTATGTTGCCTTGTTCTTAACTCATAGCATTTGAGAACAAGTCCCCAACAGGGTTCAAAACAAAGGAGCAAAAGAAACCGAAGAGAACCCTGGTCTGGCACACCGGACTGTCCGGTGCACCACCGGACAGTGTCCGGTGCACCAGGGGCGATCAACTCAAACTCTTCAGCTTCGGGTTTCTGGAGAGCCGCTCCGCTATAATTCACCGGACTGTCCGGTGCACCATGCGGAGCAACGGCTAACAGCGCAACTGCCGTCTGCAAAAGCGTGAACAGTGTGTGAACAGTGCACGCAGAAGTCAGAGCAGTCGTTAGAGACGCACCAGACACTGAACAGTAGCTGTCCGGTGCCGCACCGGACTGTCCGGTGTGACATGAAGTCAGCGCTCTAACGGTCGGAACAGTCAGAACCCTAACGGTTAGGTGACGTGGCTGGCGCACCGGACTGTCCGGTGCGCCCATCAACAGACAGCCTCCCCAACGGTTGAATTGGTGGTTGGGACTATAAATACCCCCAACCACCACCACTCCAAGCATCCAAGTTTTTCAGACATCTCATTCAATACAAGAGCTAGTGCAATCAATACAAGACACAGTTCAATAGAATCAAAGCCTCTCCAAGTCCCAAATCCCACTCCAAACAAATAGTGACTAGTGAGAGTGTTTTGTTGGTGTTCTTTGAGCTCTTGTTCTTGGATCGCTTTCTTCTTCCCCATTCTTGTTCTTCAAGCACTTGTAATCAAAACAAGAGACACCAAGTGTGTGGTGGTCCTTGTGGGGTCTAAGTGACCCATTTGATTAAGGAGAAAGCTCACTCGGTCTAGGTGACCGTTTGAGAGAGGGAAAGGGTTGAAAGAGACCCGGTCTTTGTGACCACCTCAACGGGGACTAGGTTTGCAAGAACCGAACCTCGGTAAAACAAATCATCGTGTCATCTGCTTTATTCCTTGGTTGATTTGTTTTCCACTCTCTTTCGGACTCGGATTTATTTCTAACGCTAACCCTGGCTTGTAGTTGTGCTTTAAGTTTGTAAATTTCAGTTTCTGCCTATTCACCCCCTCTCTAGGCGACTTTCAATTGGTATCAGAGTCTGGTACTTCATTAGAGTCTAACCACTCGAAGTGATGTCGGGAGATCACGCCAAGAGGGAGATCGTGACCGACGAGAAGGCCACAAGCCACGGGAAGGCTCGATCAAGGGAGTCCAACAACAAGCTAAAGGAGGGATCACCTCCTCACAAGTCACGTCGGAGTGGCGACAAGAAAAAGAAGATGAAGAAGGTGGTCTACTACGAGACTGATTCTTCGTCGCCATCCACCTCTGGCTCCGACGCGCCGTCCGTCACTTCTAAGCGCCATGAGCGCAAGAAGTATAGTAAGATGCCACTTCGTTATCCCCGTATTTCTAGACGCACTCTTTTACTTTCCGTCCCACTAGGCAAACCACCGGTTTTTTATGGTGAAGATTATAATATGTGGAGTGATAAAATGAGGCATCACCTAACCTCACTCCACGCTAGCATATGGGACATTATTGAATTTGGAGCGTAGGTACCATCGCCGGGGGACGAAGACTGCGACTCGGATAAGGTCGCCCAAATCAAGCACTTTGATTGCCAAGCAACTACTATACTCCTCGCCTCTCTATATCGAGAGGAGTATAATAAGGTGCAAGGGTTTAAAAGTGCCAAAGAGATTTGGGACATACTCAAAACTGCGCACGAAGGGGATGAGGTGACCAAGATCACCAAGCGGGAGACGATCGAGGGGGAGCTCAGTCGATTCGTTCTCAACCAAGGAGAGGAGCCACAAGCCATGTACAACCGGCTCAAGATCTTGGTGAACCAAGTGCGCAACCTCGGGAGCACCAAATGGGATGACCATGAGATGGTCAAGGTTATTCTAAGATCACTCGTTTTTCTTAATCCTACACAAGTTCAATTAATTCGTGGTGATCCTAGATATAAGCTAATGTCTCCCGAGGAGGTTATAGGGAAGTTTGTGAGCTTTGAATTGATGATCAAAGGCTCCAAACAAATAGTCAACTTGGAGAAAGGCGGTACCTCCACACCCGAGGTGCAACCCATCGCATTCAAGGCAACAGAGGAAGAAAAGAAGGAATCTACACCAAGTAGGATTCCAATCGACGCCTCCAAGCTCGACAACGAGGAGATGGTGCTCATCATCAAAATCTTTCGCCAAATCCTCAAACAAAGGAAGGGGAGAGACTACAAGCCCCGTTCCAAAAGGGTGTGCTACAAGTGTGGTAAGTCTAGTTATTTCATTGCTAAATGTCCATTATCTAGTGATAGTGACAGGGGCAACAACAAGAAGGGAAAGAGGAAGGAAAAGAAGAGATACTACAAGAAAAAGGGTGGCGATGCCCACGTGTGTCGGGAATGGGACTCCAATGAGAGCTCCACCGACTCCTCCTCCGACGAGGACGCCGCCAACATCGCTGTCAAGAAGGGCCTCCTCTTCCCCAACGTCGGCCACAAATGCTTCATGGCAAAAGACGGTAAAAAGAAGAAGGTAAAATCTAAAGCCTCTACCAAATATACAACATCTAGTGATGATGAAGAAAACTTGTTTAGTCTTTTTGCCAACCTTAACATGCAACAAAAGGAAAAATTAAATGAATTGATAGGTGCTATTCATGAGAAGGATGAACTCTTGGATAGCCAAGAGGAATTCCTTATTAAGAAAAATAAAAAGCATGTTAAGGTAAAAAATGCTTATGCTCAGGAGGTAGAGAAAAATGAAAATTTGACTAGGGAGCTTAGCATTTGTCATGACACCATTTCCAACCTTAGGAAAGAGAATTCTAGTTTTATTGCTAAGATTGAGAAGTTAAATGCTTGTGATGATTTAATTGTCAATCTTAAGAATGAAAATGCTAGTTTAATTGCTAAGATTGATAAATTGAATGCATCACTTTCTAGCCTTAAAATTGAGAATGAAAAATTAATTCCTGAGGCTAAAGATTTGAATGTTTGCAATGTTTCTATTTCCAATTTTAGAAATGAGAATGCTATTTTACATACTAAGATTGATGAATTAAATGCTTGCAAACCATCTACATCTACTATTGATCATGTTTCCATTTGCACTAGATGTAGAGATGTTAATGTAGATGCTATCCATGATCACCTTGCTTTAATTAAACAACAAAATGATAACATAGCTACATTAACTGCTAAAATTAATGAACATGAGATAGAAAATGAAAAATTTAAATTTGCTAGAAGCATGCTCTATAATGGGAGACGCCCTGGCATTAAGGATGGCATTGGCTTCCAACAGGGAGGCAATGTCAAACTTAATGCCTCCAAAAGATTGTCTAATTTTGTTAAGGGCAAGGCTCCCATGGCTCAGGATAACGAGGGTTACATTTTATATCCTGCTGATTATCCTGAGCACAAGATTAGGAGAATTCATGCTAGGAAGTCTCATTCTGTTTCTCACCATGCTTTTATGTACAAGAATGAGGCATCTAGTTCTAGGCAATCAACCCATGTTAAATTGCCTAAAAAGAAATCTCCTACTGCATCAAATGAGCCTACTATTTCATTTAAGACTTTTGATGCTTCTTATGTGCTGACTAACAAATCAGTCAAAGTAGTTGCCAAATATGTTGGAGCCAAACACAAGGGATCAAAGACTTGTGTTTGGGTACCCAAGGTTCTTGTTTCTAATGTGAAAGGACCTAAGACCGTTTGGGTACCTAAGAACAAGGCCTAAATTGTTTTGCAGGTTTATGCATCCGGGGGCTCAAGTTGGATAATTGATAGCGGGTGCACAAACCACATGACATGGGAGAAAAGGATGTTCTCCTCCTACGAGAAAAACGATGATCCCCAAAGAGCTATCACATTCGGGGATGAAAATCAAGGTTTGGTCAAAGGACTGGGTAAAATTGCAATATCTCCTTACCACTCTATTTTCAATGTTTTTCTTGTAGATTCTTTAGATTATAACTTGCTTTCAGTTTCTCAATTATGCAAAATGGGTTACAAATGTCTTTTTACGGATATAGGTGTTACTGTCTTTAGAAGAAGTGATGATTCAGTAGCATTTAAGGGACTGTTAGAGGGTCAGCTATACTTAGTTGATTTCAATAGAGCTGAACTCGACAATTGCTTAATTGCTAAGACTAATATGGGTTGGCTCTGGCATCGCCGACTAGCTCATGTTGGGATGAAGAATATTCACAAGCTTCTAAAGGGAGAACACATTTTGGGACTAACAAATGTTCATTTTGAGAAAGACAGGATTTGTAGCGCATGTCAAGTAGGGAAGAAAGTTGGTGCCCACCATCCACACAAGAATATCATGACAACTGACAGATCGCTTGAGCTACTCCATATGGATTTATTCGGCCCAATAGCTTACATAAGCATCGACGGGAGTAAGTACTGTCTAGTCATTGTGGATGATTATTCTCGCTTCACTTGGGTGTTCTTTTTGTAGGATAAATCACAAACCCAAGAGACATTAAAGGGGTTCTTGAGATGAGCTCAAAATGAGTTCGGCTTAAGGATCAAAAAGATTAGAAGCCACAATGGGACGAAGTTCAAGAATTCACAAATTGAAGGCTTCCTTGAGGAGGAGGGCATCAAGCATGAGTTCTCTTCTCCCTACACACCTCAGCAAAATGGTGTAGTGGAGAGGAAGAGTAGAACTCTATTAGACATGGCGAGGACCATGTTTGATGAGTACAAGACTCTGGACCGGTTTTGGGCTGAGGTGATTAACACCGCCTGCTACTCCATCAACCGGCTCTACCTTCACCGAATCCTCAAGAAGACATCATATGAACTCCTAACCGGTAAAAAGCCCAATGTTTCATATTTTAGAGTCTTTGGTAGCAAATGTTTTATTCTTGTTAAAAGAGGTAGAAAATCTAAATTTGCTCCCAAGGCTATAGAAGGCTTTTTACTAGGGTATGATTCAAACACAAGGGCATATAGAGTCTTTAACAAGTCCACTGGACTGGTTGAAGTTTCTTGTGACATTGTGTTTGATGAGACTAATGACTCCCAAGTGGAGCAAGTTGATCTTGATGAACTAGATGATGAAGAGGCTCCATGCATCGCTCTAAGGAACATGTCCATTGGGGATGTGTGTCCTAAGGAATCCGAAGAGCCTCCACAAGCCCAAGATCAACCATCATCTTCAAATCAAGCATCTCCACCAACTCAAGATGAGGAACAAGCTCAAGATGATAAAGAAGAAGATCAAGAGAATGAGCCACCTCAAGAGGAGGACAAGGATCAAGGGGGAGATGAAATTGATCAAGACAAGGAAGGATCAAGAAGTACAGGGTCAAAGACCGCCACACCCAAGAGTCCACCAAGCGATTCAAAGGAATCACCCCGTGAACTCCATCCTCGGTGATATTCATAAGGGGGTAACCACTCGATCTCGAGTCGCTCATTTTTGCGAACATTACTCTTTTGTGTCTTCAATTGAGCCATACAGGGTGGAAGATGCATTAAGAGATTCGGATTGGGTGTTGGCAATGCAAGAGGAGCTCAACAACTTCACGAGGAATGAGGTATGACATTTAGTTCCACGTCCTAACCAAAATGTTGTAGGAACCAAGTGGGTTTTCCGCAACAAGCAAGATGAGCATGGTGTGGTGACAAGGAACAAAGCCCAACTTATGGCCAAGGGCTATTCACAAGTCAAAGGTTTGGATTTCAGTGAAACCTATGCACCCATAGCTAGGCTTGAGTCAATTCGCATATTACTTGCCTATGCTACTTACCATGGCTTTAAGCTTTACCAAATGGACGTGAAAAGTGCCTTCCTCAATGGACCAATCAAGGAAGAGGTCTATGTTGAGCAACCTCCTGGCTTTGAAGATAGTGAGTACCCTAACCATGTTTATAAACTCTCAAAGGCGCTTTATGGGCTCAAGCAAGCCTCAAGAGCATGGTATGAATGTATAAGAGATTTCCTTATCACTAATGGCTTCAAAGTCGGTAAAGCCGATCCTACTCTCTTTACTAAAACTGTTGTAAATGATTTGTTTGTATGCCAAATTTATGTTGATGATTTCATATTTGGGTCTACTAACAAATCTACTTGTGAAGAGTTCAGTAGGATCATGGTTTAAAAATTTGAGATGACTATGATGGGGGAGTTGAGATATTTCTTAGGATTTCAAATAAAGCAACTCCAAGAGGGCACCTTCATCAGCCAAACAAAATACATACAAGACATTCTTAACAAGTTTGGAATGAAGGATGCCAAGCCCATCAAGACACCCATGGGAACAAATGGGCATCTCGACCTCGATACGAGAGGTAAATCCGTAGATCAAAAGGTATACTGGTCGATGATAGGATCGCTACTCTACTTCTGTGCATCTCGACCGGATATTATGCTTTCCGTATGCATGTGTGCAAGGTTCCAAGCCGATCCTAAGGAAGTTCACCTTAGGGCCGTGAAAAGAATCATGAGATATTTAGTTTATACACCTAAGTTTGGACTTTGGTACCCCAAGGGATCCACTTTTGATTTAATAGGATATTCAGATGCTGATTGGGTAGGGTGTAAAATTGACAGGAAGAGCACATCAGGGACTTGTCAATTTCTAGGGAGATCCCTGGTGTCTTGGGCTTCAAAGAAACAAAATTCAGTAGCTCTTTCTACCGCCGAAGCCGAGTACATATTACTTTGGATGAGGCAAACCCCCAGAGACTATGGCTACAAATTGAGCAAAGTCCCTTTCCTATGTGACAATGAGAGTGCTATCCGTATAGCAGAGAATCCCATTGAACACAACCGCACTAAGCACATAGACATTCGACATCACTTTTTGAGGGATCACCAACAAAGGGGGGATATTGAGATAGCCTATATTGACACCAAAGAACAATTAGCCGATATCTTTACCAAGCCTTTAGATGAGAAAACCTTTACCAAACTTAGGAATGAGCTAAATATACTTGATTCTCGAAACTTTGATTGACATTTTGCACACATAGCTCATTTATGTACCTTTGATCATATCTCTTTTATTTGCTACGACTAATGTGTTTCCAAGTGTATTTTTATGCTAAGTCGTAGATTAAAAGGGAAATGGAGTACTCGGCGAAGACAAGGCTTCCACTCCACTCTATCGGTATCATTACCCTTCGCCATTACTCCACCAAACTTAACATTGGTATAATCTTTCCACTCATATTTACTTGTACCAATGGGGAGAAAGTCAAGGGCTCCCAAAGTCTCCGTTTTCGGCAATTAATGCCAAAGGGGGAGAGAGTATTAGCCCAAAGCAAAAGGACCGCACCACCACCAATTTCAAATTTTTCGTAATAAAGTTTTCAATTGGTACCTTTCAAATTAGTAATCATCTGGAAATTATATCTCAATTGGTATACATATTTCAAATTGATATATATTGTCAAAGATTTTTCAATTGGTATTTAAAACTCAAAACCCTCTTGAAAACTAAGAGGAGAATTTCATCCAGGGGTAGTTTTGTTTAAGTCAAAGGAAAAGCATTTGAAATAGTGGGAGAAAATTTCAAATCTTGAAAATGCTTCTCGAAATCTTATTGATGTACCTTTGACTATTTGCAAAAAGACTTTGAAAAGATTTTCCAAAAGAATTTGCAAAAACAAAACAAGTTTTGCAAATGTGGTCCAAAATGTTAAAAGAAAGAAAGCAACCCATGCATATCTAGTGAAAGTATAAATTGGTTTAATTCCAAGCAACCTTTGCACTTACCTTATACAAACTAGTTCAATTCTGCACTTATACATTTGCTTTGGTTTGTGTTGGCATCAATCACCAAAAAGGGGGAGATTGAAAGGGAAATAGGGTCAAACCTTTTCCTAAATGATTTTGGTGGTTGAAATGCCCAACACAAATAATTGGACTAACTAGTTTGCTCTAGATTATATATTCTATAGGTGCCAAAGGTTCAACACAAACCAATAAAAAGATCAAAGTTAGGGTTCAAAACAAAGGAGCAAAAGAAACCGAAGAGAACCCTGGTTTGGCGCACCGGACTGTCCGGTGCACCAGGGGTGATCGACTCCAACTCTTCAGCTTCGGGTTTCTGGAGAGCCGCTCCGCTATAATTCACCGGACTGTCCAGTGTGCCACCGGACTGCCCGGTGCACCATGCGGAGCAACGGCTAACAGCGCAATGGTCGTCTGCAAAAGCGTGAACAATGCGTGAACAGTGCGCGCAGAAGTCAGAGCAGGCGTCAGAGGCGCACTAGACACTGAACAGTAGTTGTCAGGTGCCGCACCGGACTGTCCGGTGTGACATGAAGTCAGCGCTCCAACGGTCGGAACAGTCAGAACCCTAACGGTTAGATGACGTGGCTGGTGCACCGGACAGTGTCCGATGGCGCACCGGACTGTCCGTTGCGTCCATCGACAGACAGCCTCCCCCACGGTTGAATTGGTGGTTGGGGCTATAAATACCCCCCAACCACCACCACTCCAAGCATCCAAGTTTTTCAGACATCTCATTTAATACAAGAGCTAGTGCAATCAATACAAGACATAATTCAATAGAATCAAAGCCTCTCCAAGTCCCAAATCCACTCCAAACAAATAGTGACTAGTGAGAGTGTTTTGTTGGTGTTCTTTGAGCTCTTGTTCTTGGATCGCTTTCTTCTTCCCCATTCTTGTTCTTCAAGCACTTGTAATCAAAACAAGAGACACCAAGTGTGTGGTGGTTCTTGTGGGGTCTAAGTGACCCATTTGATTAAGGAGAAAGCTCACTCGGTCTAGGTGATCGTTTGAGAGAGGGAAAGGGTTGAAAGAGACCCGGTCTTTGTGACCACCTCAACGGGGACTAGGTTTGCAAGAACTGAACCTCGGTAAAACAAATCACCGTGTCATCCGCTTTATTCCTTGGTTGATTTGTTTTCTACTCTCTTTCGGACTCGGATTTATTTCTAACGCTAACCCTGGCTTGTAGTTGTGCTTTAAGTTTGTAAATTTTAGTTTCCGCCTATTCACCCCCACTCTAGGCGACTTTCAGTCGCCCCACCCACCCCACGGACTATGAACTACACAATGACCCCTCCACCTGATCCGTTCGTTTCCTGCTCTCTCGGTGGTGGATTGGCCCAGACCATCACCTGGTCAATGAACCCGCGCCCCCAATCCCAACGCCGGTAGCGTTCCGTGTTCACCGACCTCCTGGACTCTAATTAGCTCTGATGCCAAATATCACTGCTACCTCTGATAACTAAACGAACAATTGAATGGAGTGGTTGGTTTGGTGCCGCAAAAGCGTGCAACATTTTCTCTGAACTCATTCATACTTTAAAATTGGTTACATTGGCCACTAACACCACGACACACGAACTGCACGCCACACCTCCACACGCGCGACTGGAGATGATGTCGCACCTAGAGTTAACTACCTGACCGAAGAACCGGTCTCCACATGCACATGCATGCATCATTCAGACCATGAACACATGAGTGGCTAGTAAGCCTTATTGACTGAACACTACTGGAATTCGGCTCTTTGCCAAGTGCCAAATGTTTTACCGAGTGTTTTTTTCAGACACTCGGCAAAGAAGCTTTTGTCGAGTGCCAAGTAAAAAACCCTCAATAAAAGAAAACACTCGGCAAAGAAGCTCTTTGCCGAGTGTTTTTGTTTTCGACACTCGGCAAAGAGTTTCTTTGTCGAGTCTTTTTCAACACTAGACAAAGACAATTTAAAAATCATATTTTAAAGCAGTAAATTAATTTAAATAAAAAAGTTTTCAACAACAAATTTGTATAACTCATCAAGATGTATAATTTATATTTTCATCATTTCTTCATATGACAAAATAAAAGTAAATTTGTTCATAAAACCTATATATCTCTCATAGTTTATGAAACTACAAGAGAGAAGTATAAGATTTGTGAATAATGTTAGAACCATCATGTGAGATGAATAAATGACCAAACAACCAAAATAAACTTTGTAGATCTTAAGTTTGTAGTTGGAAACTTTTTCATTTGAAGTCATCTTATAAACGAAAACTACGTATGAATTTAAAAAAATTAAAATTTAAAATTTGAAAACGACCTCGAAAGAAAAAACCATCAACATGAAAGTTGTAGGTGTTGAAGAGTTATGAAACTTTGTAGTTGACAATGTTTTGGTTTGAAATCATCTTGTGATGCAAAACTATGTTTAAATTTTAAAATTTGAATTTTTCAAACTATCTCGAATGGAAAAACCACCAAGATAAAAGTTGTAGGTCTTGAAATGTAATGAAACTTTATAATTGATAATATTTTGATTTGATATCATCTTACCATATCAAAATTCGTGTGAAGTTTTTAAATTTGAAATTCAAATTTTGTAAGCACTCTCAGATGTAGAAACTATCAAAATATAAGTTGTAGATCTAAAAAATCAGTGCATCAAATAATCAAATTAATCAAAAAATTGGTACTCATAACTATACTTAGTTAATTGTTAACCAACTCACAACATTAGCTAGCTCGAGCCAGAATAACAATTTATTAACTGAGAAACGAGAGACGAGACCTAGAACCTACTACACCAAAAAATAGATTGCCAAGATATACTAAATTGTGGATTTAATAAAAACTAATTTAATACTGTAGATGTCATTGTGTTTTATATAAATTTGATCAAATCTGCATTAGTTCAAACCAATGATTTCAAGTCATCCGACTAATCGCGATTAATCGGACTAGTCGGTTTTAGTAGAGCGACGAGAGTATCCGACCCGATTAGGTCGACTAATCGTCCAGTCGTCCGATTAGTCGTCGACCAAGTGCGATTAGTTGTCCAGTTAATGTGTGGACGATTAGTTAGGTTTGGTTGGCTGATGGCTGGCCTGTTTTGCTTTGGGCTGGACGTCTAGTAAGTCTGCAACTCTACATCATATGTTATAATATGTTATGTAGTGAGTGATATTCTTCTGAAATCTGAATTCTTAATTCTGAAATATGATCTGAGTGCCTAACAATTCTAGTATTCATAATTTCTATGATGTTCTGAAATCTAAATGTTCAATGGTGTTCTGAAATCTAAATTGTCCACTCTCCACTATCCAGTTCTAGTATTTATATTTATTTTGTTTGGTAATTTGGTTACTTTGATATTGTCTCCTATATGCTATATGCTACACATATATCAATATTACATTATTACACATATATATAATTATATATATAGGTCCTGACTCTGTACATGTAAATATGCAAGAGGATCGGTAAAAACAATCAGATCGACTAAGATCTAATTAGGGTTTGTTCGGTTATTTTCAATCCATACGGATTGGAGGGGATTGATACGGATTGGAGGGGATTTTGACTTACTAGGGATTGAAACCTTCTCAATTCCCCCAATCCATATGGATTAGGGTAGAACCGAATAAGCCCTTAGTCGACCTCACGATTAGTTACCTGGTGGTGTCTCGAATAGCTAGTCGAGCGACTTAAAACCATTGGTTCAAATTATATATACGCCTAAAACCCATGGTCGTGGGATTGCGGACGAAAAAATGGCTATGGTCAATATGTTGATCTATGGAGATAGAAAACCGTAGGATCAAGATCGAACGTCGTTCGGACTCTCCGTGCGGCGGCCCGCCAAACAAAAACCACCACCGTCCGCCAGCGCCGCCGCGGTCGTCGTCGATGGAGTTGGAGCGGATTCCAGCGGCATCCGCCATGGACTGGAGCATCGACCTCGACAGGGGTCTCCGCTCCCGCCAACCAGGTAGAGTCGACCGCCCCAACCCCCCTTCTTCATCTCTTTTCTATATCCCCTCACTCACCTCCGCTCTCGTCCGGCCGCAGCAACGCGCGTCCGCGCCGTCGACGCCGCCGGCCCACGCCTCCGCCAGCTCTGCACTTGCGCCACCGCCCCCGCGCCCGTCGCCTCCGCGTACGGCGTCTTGCCCGGGGAGGCGCGCGTCTTCGCGGAGACCATGCTCCTCCGCCTCGCCACCGAATTCAGGAGCGCCGACGTCGCCATGCGGGTCCGCATCATCAAGACCCTCCTCAATTCTGCCACGGGTCCAGGGGCGCTAGCCGGGGCGCGCATCACGGAGCCTGACCAGCTGCTCAGGAGGGTCAAGGTGGTCTACGACACTGGGAACAAGCGGGACAGGGCGCTTGCACTGCGCATGTTCGGGTGCTTCGCCGACATCGCCAAGGACAGCGTGCACGTCCGCTCTCTCATACTTTCCAGTTTGAGTGCCTCCAGTGCTTTGGAGGTCACTACCTTCCTTCACCTCTCACACTCAGTAGCGCAACGAATGATATGTCCCAAACGCACGTCCTACCTGATTGGATAAAATGTAATTGCCATTTAGTGTTTGCAAGCTGGGAGTTGTCCACTTTTGAAGATTAACAAACATTCTTGTCGAATGGCAGGTCAAGGCTGCAATTTTTGCGGCTAGTTGCATTTGTCATCTGTCAGATGACTTCTCAAGGATAATTCTTGAAGTGTTCAGAAGATTGATATGTTCTCAGACATCAGAGCCACAAGTCATCATGTCAGCAGCTAAGGCTTTCTGGAAGCTTGGTTCTACGTTGGCTGTTATCCATAAAGTTCATGAGGTGTTTATGGATATACATTTGTCGCTTAAACACAAAATTTATGCATTTACCTCAAGTTTGTCAACGTGTGTGCTACCTGCAAACTTTACATATACATGATTGTTCGCCCACACATATTGAACTATTGTTACACCCATGACCAAGCTAACATACATGTCATTGATAAAAAAATACCAATAATTGATACTGGGGATTTTTGAATTGGAGAGACCAGGATAGTGTTACATTCTGCTTTCACATTCCTATCAAGGAGTATTTCTTCATATTTGTGTATGCTGTTGTTTTCACTGAACTTTAAGAAGAGTTTTTTATTGTCTACCTCCAGGTTGGAAAACAGATGGTTCTAGGCACACTGGAAGACGTCTTCAAATCTGAAATGCTCTTTTCACTCTCAAGACTGTCATCCAAGTCGATCATTTTGTTTTCTGACCAGGTAGCACAATGCTATCATCCCTTCAATTGTATTTTGCTATTATTGTCATGTTAAGCATATAGTTTTATTTATTGAAAAGATTCAATTTAAGTGACATATGGTTCCAAATTTCCATCGGGCAATTGCGTGTTTCCTTTTTCAAACAATATTAATTTTCCTATATGTAGGGCTGGTGAGTCTGAGTGGCTCAGGGAGCTAGTTCTCAAGCCGGTGACCCGGGTTCGATCCCCGGTGTTGGCATTGGGAAGCCTCTCTGTTGGCCTTCCTTGTGATCCCCCTACTTCATCCTTTGTCAGTTTTCTGGAATACAACTTCTTCTTTGTGCTTTCTGTATAGTAAAAGCACTGCTAGATAAAATTTAAATTATGCAACATTTGGGTCCATGTTATACAGCTTCATAGTACTTTGAGGTTATCCCAAAAAAACCTCCTTCCCTTCTTTGGCACTAGCATTCATACTGCACCCTCCGTTTTACATGTCTGCAAACTTCTATATTAACTTAAAAAGCTATGCATTTATCTGATTCTCTGGATAAGAGACCCTCGGGGCTAGCAACAATCCACAAATATGACTATTCTCAACTGTTGATTGGTTTTGAACTAATTTTACTTCTTTTATCAACTTTCTATTGCAGGTGGATTTATTGTTACTGTTTATGGATCATAATTCCTCTTCTATGAAGTCTGTGGCGTTAAAATGCATGTGTTTTATGTTTCGGAGAAATATCTGCCATTTTCCAGTTATTAGGAATGTTTTTGGCAGATTGTTTCCATTAATTGATGATGAGGATTTTCCACTTGACTGTAAGAGCGATGTGTTAAGGATTCTGCAGAAGGTGATGACTACTTGCCTCTGCGCTTGATTTATATACCATTTTCTCTTATCTCATTGTAAAAGTACATTTTCAGATGTTATGCAGTAAAACGTCAAGTAATCATCGTGCCAATGGTTCTGAGTTATCTAAGCTACTTCTAGCTGCTGAAAGTTCTTTAGATTCTTCTTGTTTGGAGGTGCAAGGTACCGCTCTGGAAATTCTTGTGGAAATCTTTTGTATTCTCAAGGAAGTTGGGTCAGATAACATATCAGTTCTCAAGGGTTCGTCATTTGCACATGCTGAGTGGCAAGGAATAACGAACAATGTACCATTAACTGAAGATAATAGTATGAACGGACCTCTGTGTAAGATCATTGCAATGATTGTGAATCATATTATATCCCTGGCCAATGAAGTTGCTAGCAGAGATATCTGCATATCATCTGCAGTGGATAAGGCATACAAAACTCCTTTCAGACTTATGCTAAAGCTTGTTTCATGCTACCCTTCTGCTGCTGCTGTAACTCTTCATATACTGAAAAGCCTTGTAAAAGAACTGTTTCTAATTAATGGAAGTGATTACTCTGAAGTTTCTGTTACATCTGTTGAACCATTCCAGACAAGTGTTGCCCTTAAAGAATTGAGTACTTCAGATGACAATGTTCAACTGTTAGCTACATGCATCAAAGCTTCCTGCATTGGAACACTTATTGGCAATGGAAAACTGGATTTTCTCAAAATTGATTGCAAGAATAGAAAGTCCATAATGCATGATCTAATTTGTTGCATGCTCAAATTTGCAAATGCTTGTCATGAGGTGCTATGTGAAACATCTGGTGCTAGATACAATCTTCATGATAGCATCAAGGGTCTAATCAAGTATGTGCGTCAGGATGCCCCTCAGCACTGGAGCACATATGAATCCTTCCATTTGATAATGTGTGCTTGTGTTACCCGGAATACTTGTAAAATCAATCGTGGTAATCAAGAATCTGGTGATTCAAAAGAGCATCATAATACACTATTCACTCCTTCTGTTTGGATAACTCAGGAATTATGTGCACTTCGAATGACCAAAATGCTTATAAAGAAGCAGAAATACTGGGAAGCTTATAGGTCTTCTATGTACTGTTGTTGTAAAGGTCTTTGGTTCACAGCTTCTTTTGTCTTCAGAAAACTGGCAGATGCTTTTGAAGCAGGCTCTTTCAGTTTTTGGCTCAAATCGTTGCTACTTTTTTCTGCTGGCGAAATTGAGATGAAGCTATTGTTTTTTTCCTCAGCAACTATAAAGTTAGTTGGTGAGCTAAAAATGGAGGGTGATTTAAGTGAGGATCTTTACTGTAATGAAACAGATGCTGATAGCACCCTCAGTAGATCATCAGAGTTACATGGTTTCCAAGCAAAGATATCTGATATTTGTGGCAGAACATTATTAGCAAATAATGCTCTTGCATCCAGTGCCTCTTCAGATCATGACTTCGTATTCCAGAGGTGGTTCATCAGCCTTAGGTCATCATTTCTTGAGGTCCTAACAAAAGTTCTTGATATCCTTAATGCACACTCTTCCTATGAAGCAAGAGGAGACCATTTATCTTTGTCTGGAGAGTTTGTCAAAGACCAAGTGCTTGCTTTGGATCATTGCTCTCTAAGATTAAGTGACTTGGCAAAAAGTTATGACCTTCTTGCTGCATCCCATATGGACCTGGAGCGACATGGCTCAAGTAGTATAGCCAGGCTTGCTTTCATGTGCTCACTTTTGGCATTTTGTACTGCATATTCTGTTTATTTCTCAAAGGCATGTAACTACGTAGAGTACTGCAAGCTTCCAAAGAGGTTTTCCCATGCTTCAATCCTACAAGATTTGTATGGAAGAGTAGATGGGTCTGACTGGCAGGTTGTTTCCCAGCTGCGACAGTTTATGTCCACTTCTTTTGACGAACTTGACAGCTTACAGTCCAGCACATGGATCAGTGGTTCATGTAATCTGGAGAAGGATTTGTATTCTCTTTGTCATTTTGCTGTGGCATCTTTGCTTGGTGTATGTGATAGTGCTGAAGCTGAAAAAATACAAAATGGAGAGGATTGTTTATCTGCTTTGCAAGGAGGATTGCAAGTGTTGTCCAGCATCTTGCAGAAGTATTTGGAATTGCCTTTTGTGGTTCCCAAGTACTTTTTCAGAGTAAAGTGAGTATGTTGTTTCACTATGCTGGATGAATTATATAGCAAATGACATTTTTTGTATTAGCATATGTAAGTAACTAAGTACTGTTTAGGGACAAAAAGAAAAGTTAGTGTTATTAGTATTAAATTGTTACTTTTGCAGCAGGATATGCTTTGTTATCTTTCCTATTTATATGTAATAATGTTCCAAACACTACGCTAATGTTTGGGCAAATGGAGCTTCCCAACATGATATGACGTTTTCATTTTTGGCATGTATGCAGGCCTTGCCTTGGTGCTGAACTTTACATATTTGATTCAAATCATTTGAATGAAAAAGGAATGTCTATAGAGCCTGGTTTTCTATTGTCTCTAACCCTCTGCATGAAGTGGAAGTGTGTGTTAGAAAGAAGCACCATTCGCATCGTGAAATTGTACTGCATTTTGGCCGCAAGCTTAGAGACCTGCTTGGATACAGCAGGAACAAGAAGCAAGCAGTTTGATCAGCACAGGACCGCTGAAATGGTCGAATTGAACTCCAAGCTGCTACAGTACATAAAGAATGATCTGAGGAAGGCTAGGAATGAGAAGAAGAATTCCCATAGTGTCATGGAGATGGTGACTGCCTTTGCATGCTTTGAACCAACAGATAGTGGGCAGGGGTTCTCAGGATGCCTGCTGGATGTCTCCTCGTTCCCTGAAGGCTCTTATCAGATAAAGTGGCAGGCGTGCTGTGTCGATGAGAATGGGTCCTATTTTAGTCTCCTGCCCCTGAACGATGGTTCCATATTTTCTGTCCAGAAGTCCTAACTCTAACTGAATGGCCGCTGCGGTTATGGGAATGGAAGATGGAACATACTCTTCTTGCTCGCAGTGTCTGTTCCTGAGTTCATTTTTATGCACACAGAAGGCTTGTGTGTCTATGATCCGCCTATATGGTCTGGGTTTGACATGTTCACTCTATTACTTGTGTTGTGGCAGTAAATTACAGAGGCCTGGTGCTGAGGCTTGTAGGCAGCATGAACTGATGAATGAGCAGATGTTGCTGCTGATCTTCACCTTGCTGCTATTCTGAACAGAATCAGCACTAGCAGATAACATAGATCGTTTGATGAATTGACACAGGTGTAGCTCCACCTTTTCCTATTCTGAATTTGACTTTCTAATGGCTTTAGTTGAGTTTTAGTTGAGTTTCAACTTGTGTAGAAGCAGTACAGGTTCCAGTTCCCCTGTAACTTGTAGTTTAGAGAAAAATAGTATAGTGCTACTCCTACACGGCTAGTACAAGGCAATGGCTCTGAGCTTCTGGATACAATTTTGGATAGTACTATTTATCATACTTTAACTCGAATTCGAGTAGAAATACATATATTGTCGAATACTAATGCAAAATGGATATCGTAAATTTGAATCCAAATTCAGATGTCTAAATTTTGAAGATAACATGTTTTTTATTGATAGTTTCGTAGTCTAATAAAATCATCATAGATGAAGGAATTTAAAACATAGCTATACAACACCGTGTATAAAGACAACTAAAATATTTTAATAATTAAATATATAAAATAGAAGAAAATTATAGATAATATAAATTGAGTACTAAATTCAAATAAATTTTAGAAGTATATAAATAAAACAAAATACTAATTTAGCTGCTTTATCCATCTGTCCCTGCCGTGGATCTGTTTGTTTAGTGTTTGCATGCGTGCACAACTGCTTGCTGATTCCAAATTAATCACATCACCAACTCCCTATCGGCATGTAGTGCCTCCCTCCCTTTGTTTGTTTGGGATCGAATTGGGCACTGATACACACCACTGATGCTTGATATGCAGTGCTCCCTTCGTTTGCATTGCCGCCTATATAGGTCCCATAGTTAACTTCGTGTGCTCCCTTTCATTCTCCTATGGCAGAACCGGTTTACCACCTTCCGTTTGCTAGAAACGGGGACCAATTTATCAATGTTATTATACAAATGACTGGGTGTGCTGTCAATTATATAATATTTGGGATTACTTGAATCACTTCTATGTCACATTTATCAGCCAGAGGCAGATGTTTTTCAGCTGGTTAATGTGCATTCTCTGTCTCTGTGGGCAACCTGACCGATGACAATTCACATTGTACACCTGTTTGTAGCGCTGATTATTCTTTTAATGCAGGTATGTACATGCCTTCCTATTGTTCTGACAGTCACATTAGTATTTTCTAACATCTGAACTTTGTTCATCTAAAGATTGTGTATAGGCCTGGCGAAAAATTGAATCTACGAGATTTCCAGTATCCTGTAAATAACGTATCTCATATCTCTGGATGACTTTATTGCTGACCAACCTGGTGGATCTCTGACTACTGGAGGTAATGACAATTATATCGGTCCATGATCTTCCTGTTTCATTGTTTCATGGATAGAAGATCAAAACGAACTCAGAAGCACATAAATATTGTGAATATGCATGTATTTTTAATAGGATAGTGATCTTCAGCTGGAAACTTGTCTGATCCTGTTTCTTTCTCTACTATATAAAGCAACAGTTTTCACCGTCATCTGCTCCCCTACACTTAAATGGTAAAAAAGATAAAATTATGCACAAATCGGGATTCGAACCATGGTTGTTGGCTCTAAATCTATATTTAGGCCCACCTAACCAACATAACACACGTCTTTTGCTTTATACTCTATACTTATATTACTTATAAATAGAAACTGTAGCGACGCACATGCACTTTGCTAGTATGCACCGATGTGTCACTAACAAACCTTTTTTAGCAACAAAGCCATATATTCTTGGGCTACTGATGACATCTCCAAGGAAGTGATTGCTATATACATGTCTGCACAAAATACATAAGCTCTCTTAATAATTTGTATTTTTTTCTGAAAGGGGTTGAACGATGCTCCCCCCCCCCTAACTCCTTGATATTTATGATAACATCCTCTGATCACTGTTTATATTGTCATCAGGATGCAACAGAACAGAGTGTTGCTGTGGATTTTATAATGTTGGAAGTAGAAGCTGCATTCATGTGCGATGGTGCTTCTAAAATGCCAATTCTTTTGTAAACAGAATTTGTGATCTTGAAAACTTTGTGGTACGGAGATACAATTCTGGTAATGGTAAGGAAGTCTCATGATATTAGTAACCATTTACTAGTTTTGATGTTTATGTTACAATAATAAGATGATCTTTCATGATCAAGCTACAAATCATAACATGGTCATGCTATTTAGTTTGTTTTCTATATCATTTTAAGATCATACTATCATGGAGTTACATTTTGATGAATGACTTACACAACCATCACCCCCATGTTAGGAGTTCCTTACACTCAGATTAACATTCAAAACTGCTCGCATGTAAGGTAAGCTAACACTATATATGTTTGCTATATATTTGGAACTGCAGAGACCCAAGGTCATGGGCTAGTGAAGAGATGGTTAGAACTTAGAAGAGCTTAAGGATGACAAGGAGGATACACTGTAAGCTGTATTTGTGTTTAGAGATCACATTATCGATTCTGTTAAACACATATATTGCAACATGTATGCATCAGCAGACCAGATAGCTGATGGTTTTCCACCTTGCCAGGTGATGAGTCATTTTATAACACCAGACTCACTGTTTAATTCAAATAGTCCAGTCTGACATTTTCCTTTCACTACTCAATGTTCATTTTTGTGACTTGCAAGCATTGAATTTGTTCTATATACCCATTTACTAGTGGAAGAATATGACTGATAAAAAGAACTTCTGCATATATTTTTGGTGATTTTACCATCGTTTGTTTTTCAACCTTTTTATTTCCTTCAGATAATGGCAATTACGTATCCATGAATCCTATTCACATTTCTGTAGCCTCTTCAACAGCTATGCTAACGCAGAACACATTGACTGAACAGGCATGCAAGTACCGTGGTCACCCTATTGAGCTTGTCACCCCAAATAACGCAAAATGGACTTGTCCAATAAATGAACAGCTTGCAGCTTCTGATGTTACTGACACTGCTGTGAGAATTGAAGAACAAACAGTGTTGTTTCTGCCTACTTCGGAAGACAGTCCAAACTTGCAGGGAGCCTCTGCGGTTGGGTTGATAGCCCAGTGGTGAAGGCGGCGTTGTCCCTTTCACCAGGTCAGGGGTTCGACCGTTGGTTCCGCACCCATAAAAAAAATCCCCTCACTGTCCCGCCTGCTCTTGGGGATCGATGTCCTGTGCGCCACCTTCCGTTTGGGCCGCTGCAGAGTGGACAGTTGTACTCGGGCCGTTAGTGATGTGGGCCAAGGTTCAGAGGTTTTCTCAGCCAGGACCAGTGGTTTGGGTCCTTTAGTATTATACCACAAGAGCGGTCATTCCCTTCCCGGCCGTTTTTTTTGCAGTGAGCCTCTCCTTCCATTTCTTTTGATGTAATTGATAGCCTCAACAAACGAAGGTACTATCGGTTGCTTTCTGTTCAGATACAAATATTTTATAAATTAAATGACAACATGTGTTAACAGGAGTCATAATGGGGAGGTTTTATGTTGTGATTCCCAGTTCAAACGATGTTGAAGCTTCTCTAACTGATGAGAGCTCAGATGGGAACACTCAAAGTTAGTATTGCAAGTTTATGTACTCCATCTGTTTTTACATGTTATATTAATTTTGTCCTAAGTCAAACATAGTACTTTGACCATCCATTAAAAAAAATCTTATATTTTCACAGCCTACAAATTATAGATTATGAAAGCATTTCTCATGTAGTGAATCTAAAAACGTAAATCTTATCATGAACTTACATTTTTCTTAAAAAAATTGATGGTCGAAGATACGTATGTTTGACTTAGGACTAATATGACATGTAAATAAAAAGAGTATGATGAATTTCTAGCTTCACAAACGATACTGATATGTCAATATTATCTATGCTGTGCAGTTTTCTATGGTCTATATGAAACCCTTTTCGAGCTTGACCAGGGACTTGTTTGCTCCTCATCATGCAATATTGGAAAGATGAAAATTGGAACTCTTCAGTGTTACTACCTACTATCTTCTTGAACAATCTGAAAAAGGACCAGTGCTCCCCCTGTCAGGGACGGATCTAGCGGTGGGTGGGCGGGGCTCGAGTCTCCCTACCGTTTCGGATCCCATGAAGCCCCACTACAGTCTCCTCTAATCTAAAATGTATACAATATAATGTAGAATGAGCTTTTATACTGCAGCAATTTAGTTCAGTCCCTCCTAAACTTTTTTCTGGCTCTGTCCCTGCCCCTGTTCTATTTTGATTTGTGATGTAGTGAGAGACATATTTTTTATTTTTGTGAAATGTATATTTCACCGCTTGTAGTAAGTAGCCTAAAACCATATTGGATTGGATTCCTACCGCTGAATAACTATCTTTGTCATAATGCTTGTACTTCAGATGCTTATAAGTTGCCAGAATAGAAAGTATTCCCTCCGTCCTAAAATACAATTTGTTTTAGACTAAATATACATTCATTCAATAACCTATGAATATAGTTTATAGGTATGTCTATATACATTCATTCATTCGGGGACATAAAAAAGAGAGCTAGAAAGAACTATAACTATATTTTGATACAGAGGGAGTATTTTGTGGTCTGTTATTGGAACATATCATGCTGCAATTTTGTGGTCTGTTATTGGAACATATCATGCTGCAGAGGCTTGCTGGATTTGAAGAGATATTGCCTCTCCTAGACGTGACTCGAGATTGCAGCTCTAAGGTTACCATGGATGAGAAGGCTTCAAGGATTCTGGAGAGGCTGGAGCCCCCAAGGGCGAAGAAACAGAGAGCGAGCTTCAGCAAGGCCAGCACAAACGCAGCACTGGCACCTGCCAGTAAACAGATCAAGAAGCCGTTGCTGCCGCGTGAGCCGAGCGCAACCCAGCCGCTGCGATCTTCCTTCAACAGGCTTAAGAAGAAAGCTCCCCATCTGACCTGATCTTGGCTACAGCTAATTGTGCAGATCAAGAAAACACTTGCGCATCTGGGGACTGGGGTCGTGAGTTCGTCGAGAGAGATGATGAATGCATCTGCAGCCGAGTGTTGAGGCTGTCTCCAGCAACTTCCTCTATATCCATCCTCTATATCCGTCCTTTATAGTCTTCTCTAAAAGATTCGATCCTCTATATCTCTTTCCTCTCCAACAACGTCCTCTAAATCACGTCCTTTATACTCAAATATCTATATTAAAAACATTTTTTATTTTTATTTTTTGTACATACGTATTTGTCATACTCTCAAATGTATTATACATATTTTAGTTTTGCTAAACCGGTTATTTAAAGTATTCAAATGGATAGAGGACCGTTTAGAGAAACTCTATACATAGAGAATCCAGCAGCGTCCTCTAAATTTAGAGGACCGTTTAGAGGACACTGCTGGAGGGCGTAGAGGACAATTTGATCCTCTATATTTAGGGTACAGAACCTTTTAGGGTTCCTTACTGGAGCTAGCCTAAGGTATATTTTTGCTGCCAAATGTAAATATGATAGAAATCGAACTGCTAGTTGTGTTGATAGGAAATAGTATTACAAGCTACTGTTATTACTCTATGAAATACAGATGAGTTGTTTCTTCAGACTTGAGAGCATAAGCCTAAAGCTTCTTTAGGTCACACATTGAAAACCCACGACATATGTAGCAGATTAGAGGTTACAGATGACAAGTCTACAACTGATCAAGATAACGGTGGCCCACAAGGAATGTGGTACCACCTACAGAGCTAGAGAGTACTTAAAAAGGCTATCAATTTCTGGCAGCACATTTCAGCGAGGAGTCCGGACCTCCAACGGCAGCATTGGAGACGTCGCGCTGGTGCTCGTCCCGCTCCTTAGCTGCTGCTCGGACGCTGCAGACTTGAGCTCAAGCTGCTGCAGCTGATGCACGACGTGCGACATCCTCGGGCGCACCGAAGGGACGTGCTGGGTGCAGGAGTAGACAAGGTCGACGACCTTCTGGACGACCCCCGCGTCCGGCGACTCCTGGATGAGCGGGTCCAGCAGATCCAGGTAGCGGTGGGACTGCACCAGCGGAGTGGCCCATTCGAAGATGGTCTGCCACCCGACGGACTCGACCGACTGCGCGGGGCGGCGCCCGCTGATGATTTCCAGGAGGAGCACGCCGAAGCTGTACACGTCGCTCTTCGTCGTCAGCTCGTTCCTGTATATGAACTCGGGGGCGAGGTAGCCGTAGGACGCGGCCTTGACGGTTCTCTCGTGCATCACCTCCCACGGCACGAACTTCGAAAGCCCCACCCCCATCAGATGCGACCCGAAATCCTCGTCGAGTAGGACGTTGCTTGCACGGATGTCACGGTGCACCACCTGCGGCTTTACCTTGTCGTGCAAGAACCTGCATTGAAAATGACCAGTGGTTAAATAATAAGGTATCGAACACTGCTTGAAGTGAGTGGGCAATATTTATATAAGAAAGTCATTATACATCAGGAGGTAAAAAATAGATACAAACAGCTCACGTATTGAGTAATTTGAGCATTTTTTTCCTCTGTATGACACACCACTACACAATACGTGTCTTATACCAGAATCGTTATTTATAGGTTATAGTAAGTTAAAAACAAGTATGCCGAACGGCCTTTAAATGCATTGCAAATGTTTCAAAGCAACCATAAATACAGTAATAAATTTGAAAGAGAACCTAGTATGGTGTGTCATTGGTGTTGGTATATGTTTCAAGTAATATACCAGACCTACATATCCTTTTTCTTTATGGGCGTTATGTAAAATCTGCATGAACACTAGTGCAGAGCAAATATATTCACAGGTCTATGCATGTGTCAAATGTTAGTGGAAATTATAAAAGAGTGACATAAGAAGCCTAACATTCGTCGGCCACTCTTTCAATGTCTTGGGAGGGAAACAACCTAGGAGAATTCACAGTAAGAGCAAAGTATTTCGTGGGAAGGATGACTTACGCAATTCCCTGAGCAAGAGTTGTGGCAGCTCTCATTCTCATTGCCCAATCAAGGCTCCGCCCTCCTCTGGGAATATGATGCAGCCACACATCCAAAGGACCATTCGCGACAAACTCATAGACAATAAACCGGTCACCATGATCATAGCAGCATCCTTTTACAGCAACCAAATTAGGGTGATATAGCTTTGCAACTCTCCGGATCTCAGAGTAGAAGTCCTTTTTCCTTTGCAGGCTCGACCTCTTAAGCCTCTTGATTGCTACTTTGGATCCATCCGGTAAGATTCCACTATAGGTTCCGCCTGTCTTTGCGTTGCCGGGAAGCCGGTTACCCTCGCTGAAGTTCTTTGTGATCGATCTAAGTTCTTCACTGGTGAATACTTTCCATTGCGGTGCTACCAATGCAGCAGCTGAGGCACTTAACACTTCTCGCGATCTTCTTCTTTTCTTGCTTCGCCTGTAGACAAGCAGCCAAACCACAACGGCTAGAGTGGTTGCCAGGATGAAACCACTCACAGCAATAATGGATATGAAATACTCCTTGTGGCAATGATCATGGTAGCATCTGTCCACTGATGACAAAACTAAACTGTTTAGCACAAATATATCTGAATTTCATGAAAAGCAAACTACCATTTCTAGCGAAACGGGTAAGCCTTGATAAATTACAGACTCACCGTGGTTCATCCTGCAGATCAGACCATGGGACTCACTGCACCTTTTTTCAGTAATAGTTGAAGGCTGACCATTGGTGACCAAAGTACAGAAATCGTTGCTGGTGGCTACTTTACATGCAGGATCACTGCAGTTGGCAGGCAATGGCTCACCAAGGAAGACAGTTTCATTCCAAACAGAGGAATCATCAGACCATTTCCAACCGTTACCGGTACTAGTGCTGTAGTGATGCCCTCCAACCCAGCATCCTGTGGATGATGATCCACAGAGAGACTTCACGAAGTTTAGCTCCTGGACTGATGATACTGCAGCAAGATGCCCGCTGTAGTTATGGCAGACAGCCTCGGATCTATCCCAAGAAAGGGAGGCTGATATGTACATGAAGCATCTGTTCTGAACAGGGCCGCCTTGCCAACCATCAGGGCAAGATGCTGCACAAAGTCGAAGTTGTTGATGTCAAAGCTAAAAAAAATTACTGATAGGGGCCATATGATGATGCACACAGGCCGCATAACGAATTGGGAAGCCGAAAGTTGTGTTTCAACAACCAACATAAACAATATATTAGGTGTGGACGGAAAATCGCAGAGTCATGGCCAGATCAAAGTGTAAAGAAGAGCTAAAGAGGAAAGTGAAGTAACAAATGGTCGTTGTCTACATTTCCTCGTGTCTCTTTGTGGTGAAGGCAAAATCCCCATCCAAAACTAGAAGACAGTTTGCACCTCCATATTGTTCGAGAATCAGCAGGCATGCAGCACAAGAGGTTAGAACAAGGAGTCATATCAATTTGGTAATTCGTCTCTTGGGTGGCTTAGGGACAGCGTGGCACATACATGACGCCATGGCGGCAAACAAAATAATACGTTCGCGGCTCGTTTTAGAATTGGTGGCTAAAATAAGAAGCGGTGGATCTAGTTGCCTTCCAAGGAGGAGGGAGAAGGGAGAAAGGAGGGGGCGGAGCGACAGGGAGAGAGGGTGACTCACGGCTTCGAGCCAGCGCAGGAGCGGCGACGGAGAGCAGTGAGGCAGCCAGCAACATGGGGAAGGCGAGCGCGGGGGCCGCCATGGCCCTCCCACGCCGTTGCCGTCGCAGCGGAGGCCGCTCGCTAACCCCGTTCCCTCCACTGGAAAGGGTCGAAAGCTGTGGTCAGTCGCCGCAGCCTCGGCCGACGCAGGGAGAAGTTGGGGAAGGAAAAAAAAAAGAAGGAAATTCTGACGATGACTGAAGACAGTGAAGATTGCGCGCGTCATAAATGAGGGCGCACCAAACCAAAGGCAGAAGCGCTCCCACTCCCGCCTTGACTACCGGGCAGCGCATTCAAGCCTGCTGTCCCCGCTGTCTGCCGCTGGGCCCAGAGAGCAGCAGGAAACCGGAGGAGCCCACACCCGCCAAGCGGGCTGGGTCGACCTTTGTTCTCTGGCAGACCCAGCCCAGCCCATGTTCCTCTCTTTCTTTTTTCGTGCGAGAGAAAAACAGAGTACACGTTAACGGTGGTCGTAGCGTGGTCGCCGGATCATCCACGTGGCACACATCTAACCGTTCGAGCCTCGATGCCATCTTACCAGGCCTTCCCCCCACGACTCGTGGTGCTGGAGCTCGTCGCCGCCGCCTTTGCCCGAAAATAGCAACCTTCAACCTAGTGCTGGGAATCTGGGCCGGGCTTTTCGGGCCAGCACGAGCACGACCCGAAAATAAGAGCCCAAAGCACGGCCCGACACGAAATAATATGGACCGGGCTAGTACGGCCCGAAGGCGGGCCTGGGCCGGGCCTCAAATTCTGACCCGTCGGGCCCCCAGCACGGCACGCATAGATGGGCCGGGCTTGGGCCAGCACGGCCCAATTAAGCCCAATCTGTTTAATCTCTTTAATTTAGTAAGATATTGACTTTATATTGTTGTTATATTTAGAGTTTATGTGGTTAAATGATGCTATAATTGTTTAATATCTTTAATTTAGTAAGATATGAACTTTATATGGTTATAATATTTTGATTTTATGTGGTCAAATATACGGGCCGGGCTTGGGCCGGCACGGCCCAACGAAGGCACGGCGTGGTTTAGGGCCGGGCTGGGCCACTGTTTTTACACTTCGGGCTGGCACGGCACGGCCCAAAAATTGTTTGGGCTTTCTTGGCCCGAACCCGTTTGGCACTAAGCACGATGGGCTTGGGCCGGGCCGGCCCGGCACGGCCCAATTCCCAGCACTACTTCAACCTTGTCCACCTCAAAAAATAAAAAAAAGAAAAAAAAGAAAAAAAGAGAGAGGAAAAGGGGACAAACCACCAACAACAACCAGAATATCGCATCGCCGTCGCGTCGTCGTCGATCTCCCCGCCCCGCCCGCGCCGCGGAATCTGACACATCTCTCTAATCTCTCCTAGGACCGGGTGCCCTTACATCCACCCGCAACGCAAATCGCCGTCCGAGCCATCGCGGTGTCTCGTCTCCCCGTGCGAGAGGACGCCGGCAGCAGCGGCGTGCCAGTGCGGTGGCTTGGTGGGGGAAGACCGGAGGCGTCGGCAGAGCTCGCGTCCAGAGGTGCACGGCAGGCCTGTTCTCGGCGTCGGCTGGGGGAAGGCGAGTAGCCGCGGTGGGTGATTCTCGCCCTCTCCCACCTGGTTTGGAATCGAATTGAAGTTAGTTTGTCCGAAACTTGGTCCATACGACTCAAATTTTGAAAACTTACCTTAGAAAAACTTGCGTTCCAATGCTCAAACTCCTCTCTATTGCACTGAACTTTGCCCCTCTCACATCACTTTTGTGCCGCTAACCAACCCAATTGCAACCGAACGCCTCAATGCTTGCTCGCCTCGTATTCCTCAATTCCATCGAATTGAATTGCTCATGCTATCATTTGGATCTCTGAGACTTCGCTTGCCCAACAACATTTTTTTTGTAGTTTGCTCTTCCTGGCCGACTAGATCGATAATCTCACTCTCACTATGTGGTGATGTGGTTAATTCGAGATCCAACCCTAGGGATTTGATTCCCACAATCCGCTTCTGCACCAATACCTGGACTCTACTTATGCACACATACATATAGGATTTCTGTTGCGCTATCATATGATAAATTTGGTCTGCAACTTCATGTCTCTTATCTCATTTTGTGCAGGGAAGGACGAGTGAATAATCATGAGCTCGATCTGCCCTTTCGCGGGAGCCACCACTGGTGGTGGTGTATGCCCTGTGAAATCTGATAAGAGCAACACTGGGGTGTGCCCTGCAAAATCTGACAAGAGCATCAGTGGTGTATGCCCTGTCACTGGCAAGGATCATGGTAGCAAGCTCAAGGAAAGTGGTGATCATGGTGAAGAAAAGGGCACCGATCCTCGTGTCGTACCAGCAAAATGCCCATTCGGCTATGACTCCAACACTTTCAAGCTGGGTCCGCTTAGCTGCATTGTCTGCCAGGCACTACTCCATGAAAGTAGCAAATGCAAGCCGTGTGCCCATAAATTTTGCAAGTGTGTTTCGTGCCTCACATCCAGCTCAATTGCATTTTGTGTTTCATTCGTTGCTTCAATAGGTTCTTACTGGATTTCCTTGGCAGGGCATGTATATCACGCTTTAAAGACTGCCCACTATGTGGTGCTGATATAGAGGGTATTGAGCCTGATGCGGAACTTCAAGCTCTTGTTGACCGCTTCATTGATGGTCATGCCAGAATCAAGCGATCACATGCTGCAGGGGATGTGGAAGCAGCAGATGGCAAGAACAAAGTCATATATGAGGATGTTTCCATGGAGAGAGGGGCTTTTCTGGTGCAGCAAGCTATGAGGGTCAGTAATTAAGTTAACTGCTTTAGCCTCTTATGTTGAAATAGATTCTTGAACCTGATAAATTTTAATAACTAATCATTGTCTATTATTCATGGATTTATTTACAATATTGGTGTTACAACTTACAACAAGGCCTTAACTGTTTGGCTCTAGGCTTTTCGTGCCCGAAACATTGAAAGTGCAAAGTCAAGGCTCACTATGTGTGCAGACGACATCAGGGAGGAGTTAAAATCTTCAGAAGATAACTTAGACCTATGTTCACAGCTTGGAGCTGTGTTAGGAATGCTTGGGGACTGCTGGTATGTCTGTTGGCTCTTAACTATTTCCCTCAAATGTTTTTATTCACTTCATCAGCAAACTAAGAAAATACTATGATTACTAGGGTGCAAATGGTTGGATACCTACGGATATGAACATGGATAGCTATATTGTTTCTTGGATTAGAATATGGATATGATTTCAGTATTCGGATGCGGATACGGTTTTGGATATAGTTTATCCGACTCAGATACGGATGGATTTTTAACTCTAAACGAATTCGAGCTTGGATATGGCCAGAAAACATCCGTACCATTTGCACCCCCTAATGATGAGTCATACCAGGATTAGAAAAACAAAAGATATGTGCTGTTGATTTAACACACAAAGATATTTCTACCACATATGTTTCTTTTGCTACCCCCTCTGTATATAGGAGTGTGTTAGTCTGGACGCCAAAAGTGTGCATTATGGTCTAAGGGAGCAAATAAAATGAATTCTGCAGATGTTACATTGATATTTTAACTGTATATTGAGCTAGCTTCCTGCATAGCTGTGCTCTTTCAAAGTGCAAATTTTGTTCATGTTGTGTATCTGAACATTCTTAGTTTTTAACTACCTGAAATCTTTTCCAAATTTGCTGCCTACTTTTAAACGACTTGACATGTATGAGCCAATGTTTTTGTCTAGACTGTGGACTGGCTAATGCAGCTAGGAACTTTTAGTAGGGTTCTAGCCTGATAATTATGCCAGTCTTCAGCTGCTTGCAACTTGTTTGGATGGTATTTCGCCAAATGGAAAAAACTCTGTGGCCTGTGCCAAGCATCATCTTAATTACGGATTCGTGCCTCATGCATTAAGCTAATTGCAAGTTAACACGATCTGGATTGGGATATCTAGCCACCTTGTATTCGACAAGCATAGGATCTGTGATGTCTCTGAATCTGTGGTGACTTCATTTTTCTACTTATCATCAGTGAATCTTCACTCCTGTCACACTTATAATACCATGCGTCACTTTTCATATAATTGTCTTGGTCTTCCGGCCTGTTTGCGATTCATTTGGTATTGATCGACACAATTTTGCTCATTTTATTGATCATTTAATCATGGAACTCATTCCACACTGCATCCTTTTCATTGTATTGTGTTTTCAGTCGGACCTTGGGAGATGTTCCTGCAGCAATCACCTACTATGAAGAAAGTGCTGAGTTCCTCTCAAAGCCCCCTGCAAAAGATCTTGAGGTTCTATTCAATTTTAGTGTAACTGTAATAACATTGAAATTTCACATGCTGATTTATCTTTTACACTTATCTGCAGCTGGTTCATACTCTCTCTGTTTCACTAAATAAAATCGGTGACCTTCGCTACTATGATGGCGACCTCCAATCTGCAAGAAACTATTATGCCCGTTCATTGGATGTTCGCAGAAATGCAGTAAAAGAACACTCTGCTGTGGCTTCCCAGGTAAATTGTAGTATAAACTCTTGGGTGACGTGGAATAGGAATGCTATTGTCTTGAACCGCATAGGTTTTGGTACTTATGGACTTGCACACGACAGAAACAGTGTGATCAAAAGCTTAATCTGGGTTTTCAGCACAAAAAATTGCACAGCGTAAACAGTACGACCAAAAGCTTACAATCTGGGTCTTTCAGCACAAAAAGTATTCTGCTTTCAAGGAAATCGATTTGTTTCTTCTCTTTTTTTGGTGGGGCACATTGTAAGGTCATACTTGAAGCATATATTACTAAAGATTTCACATGATAACTAAAGATCTGTCTGACACATGCTGAATTGAGAGATGTGGTATCACAAACCAGATTTGAGAACCATGAGGGATGAATGAATTCAGAATGTTTGGTAAACAAACACTGAACCGGGTTTTGCCAAGGCAACAGGGACATCCAAACCCAATGTTTGTAGAGGACCAGAGGGTGGTTTTCTTCCGATAATTTTTTTGCTTAATTTGTGATATACCCAATGGCATCCTTTATAGATTAGGTGCATTTCTGCCCTTAGCCAACCAGCTAAGATACTAGCTTATGTTTATTTGCTCATATCAAATGCAAATAACTTATTTGGCTAATCCTCCATTCTAACTAAGTAACTAATCATCCTGACATATGTGCATGTGTACTCATATACTGCTGTGTGTTGCTATGCCTACCTGCGTGCCAGTGTGTTCCTTTGTCCAGGTGGCCAGCCAGCCGGCCAGCCAGCCGGCCAGCCTGCAAACATCTAGTGACAAGCATTTTACTGCATCTGATCTTCTCTAGCTGTTACTTAAGAACCCTAACAATAGATAAATGCAGGGTTGTAGAAAGTTTTCTAAATTAGGAGTGTCACAAGCTACCTTTATATATAAGCTACCTGTATATATAAGTCGCTATCAGTAGTAAGTCCCCATAGATTTCTAGTTCATCTGTGCAATGCTACGTGGAAGTATTGTTCTGGTCCATTTTGGACTAAACTCTTTTTCTTCCTAATATAATGATGCGCAGTTCTCCTATGCATTCGAGAAAAAAAGAGAAACAATGGACCAACAATACTAATGACCTGGAATAGTTGGCAAAATAGTACTTTTACTGTACTCCTAGAGAAAATTGTAGCCTGTTGTAATTGGATAGTAGTGAGCCTTTGTTCCTTTCTGACACATTCTTCTTCAACCGATGGCCTAATTTAATAATTCAGTTGAACAGTATGAAAAATCTGCTTCACTGCAGATGGTTGGTGAAATCCTGTCCTTGATAAACTCCAAATATGTATCTTCTAGGTCAAACGGCACTGCTTAAATTTGAACATGAGTTTTGTGTGTGTGTGTGTGGTGGGGGGAGGGGGGGGGGGGGGGTTGCATTTATTTATTCAGGATTTTTCCTGTGATTCATGAAACTTTCTTTTTTAGAATTATTTTGTTTGAACTGGCGCGCTTGATTCTAGCTGTTTCTATTAGAGCTAATTTGTTGCATAAAGTGGTTTGCTTCTAGCTATCTGTGTCGTATTATTTTTTTTCTCGAACACACAGGAGTATCTAAACCCCTATATAACCCACTAGTTTTAACTTTTGCAAAACACACCCAACCAAATCACCCACACACACAACCTCTCCTAAATCCACCAAACGAGTTGCATCCAGCTACCCACACATAACACGCCCTCAAAACCAACGGTTTGGATAACCCTCTCCTCTCTTACTCACTCAAATCCAATTGCCAATATTATTTGGATCATCGTTCCGCCATCATCCCTCACACGCAAAGTAACCTCATGTCTTCTCTCCTCCTCCTGCGACCCCGCCGTCCCTCCCCTCCCTGGGACCGTAGAGTTAGCACGGATATTAGACTAGTATTGAAAGAAGAGTCATACATAGACCCAAACTCACACACACAACTGTGCTATTTAGTATCTAAATCACCGGTTACAAGACATACTACAACCCAAATGCACTACAGCAGTCCTTCAACCTGCTCCTCCATCAGTGAGCATGGATAACCCCTTAGCTCCTGCTAGGCTCCACCAGTGACATTCCCTTGCTAGGGCCAACACTGTATCAACGTTTGGGGCTGCAGTGTTGAAGACAGTCATTTCTGTGTCGCCAGATACTCCAGGCTCCCAAGATGATTAGAGAATTCAGACCCTTCCTCAGATCACTATATAAACCATCAAGGTTTCTCCACCACTCACCAAAGGACTGATCAGTAGGTTATGGGCCAAGTGACACAAGAGAAAGGGAGAACCAGACCTGTCTTGAAAACACACATCTGAACAGAAGGTGCTGGATATTTTCCTCCTCTTGATCACACAATAGGCAATGGTCTGGATGAGGGAGACCCCTCTTTTGCGAGACTGTCAGTAGTCCAGCATCTGTTATGAGCGACCAGCCACATAAAATCTGCATTTGGGTTGGTGTCCAGGAGTTCCATATTCTCTCATAGGGTTCATAGGAAATGGCTCTCTGGAATAGGGCATCATATGCAGTTTTTGCTGTATATTCCCCTGAACTAGATAACCTCCAGATATGCCTGTCAGGAATATCCTCATGCAACTCTATTGTGGTCAGGATGTCACAAAGGTTTAGGTACTGAAGCAAGGCTGCCAACCCGTTTTCTCCTTGAATATCCTCTACCCATTTCTCATCAGTTTGATCCTCTAAAAATAGTATGTTTGCTTGACATTTTGGGTACTTGTGCAAGTACTGAAGTACCTGAGGCGCTATGTCCTGAATTCCCTTGCCCTCCAGCCATTTGTCCCTCCAAATGAGTATTGATTCCTCTGCCCACTTCTGTTATTATTGCTATGGAGACGAGACCGTCTACATCCTTGCTGACCTGAAGTGACAGATTTGCCCGTGGCTTGCTGGGAGCACTTGGGTTCAGCCAAGGCCATCTTGCTTTCAAGGATAAGCTTAGGGCTCTCAGATCCGTAATACCTGAAGTGCCATATTATTTTAACTTGCAATATTTTGTATATAGGTCATTGATCTGGCAACTTCTCTTGCAAAAGTTGCGGATGTGGATAGAAATCTTGGTAACGAAAGTACCGCAGTTGAGGGTTTTGAGGAAGCAATTCGATGCCTTGAGAAGTTGAAGCTGGATTCTGAACAAACTACCCTCGAACAGCGGGTAGCTATTACTGATGATCCTTATTTGTTCCTCCTCTCAGCCTGTATCTGTTTTATTTTCTGAACTAACCTTCATCGTTCACATTTGCAGCGCCTCTCGGTTCTCGACTTCCTGCACAACCAGTTGGCCGATAAGTAAGACATAGTCTTCTCCTAAGAAGGCACCACCAGCAGATATCTCCTCATGGTAATGTTCAACTCTACTACATAAGGTTCCCTTTGGAAGGAGTTGGTCTAGAAGCAGCGATGAGTGTGTGTTTACCATCGTTTGAAACTTTGTCACGGCACAAAATAAGAGCTCCTGCACTGTAAATGTAATCATATATATGCTCATCGAGTATTCTTGATGATTGCCGATATGGTTTAGTAGTCTAAGCACTCTGGTTTGTCAATGTCATAGCCTGGAGCAGCGCATAAGATGTTAGTTAACTTGTGGCAAGTTCCATCTCGCTTTGAAGTGTCATGTGTGAAGACCTATCCTGTTGTATATTTGACAATAAGACAGGGAGGTAGTAATCAAAACCGTGGCCGTCGTTTCTCATACCATGTGATTGGTTGTTGTACGGTGGTAGCCTGGTTCGTATGTAAGGAACCAGACTCTTTGTGCACAGGCTAGATTCGTGCATAGGCTTTTGTTTGTTTGTTTGCATTAGTGTATTCAGTACAGATATAGCTAATGTTTGGTTGTCTGCGTCAGAATGAGGAGTGCATAAATAAATCTTCAAATATTATACATCATGAGTGATTTAATTTTGTTCATAAAAATTTTAGAAACATAGATATAAAATCGGTTTGATGATTAAATCTTTTAATTAGAAGATATAATGAAAAAACAAATTTAAAATGTTTCTCGTAATCCGTGCAGCTGCATGCACAGGTCCTGCACGCGTAGGTACGCCCGTCACGAGCGTACGAGCTCAGCCTGGACGGGACCATCGTTTTGCATCTGTAGAACTTGCATTCACCCGTACGAAAACCAAACAAGTGCTACTTTAATACTCCGCGGATGCAAGTGCACCCACACATCCGAGAACCAATCACGCGGATAGAGATTCCCCGGGTCAAGCTGTTTGCATATTTTAGGGAGAGATTTTGATATTTGCCATCAGCAAGAAACAGGTTTGTAAAATTGCCATCAGGCCCACATTTCATAGACCCAGCTGGACTCACAATTCATAGACACAGTGGTAATTATAACAGGAAGACAACATTGTGAGTGACAAAAATCCAATTATCTCATATTTTTTTAGGTGCGCCTCTGGTGAATCTGGGCCTTGGATCCCAAAAAGTCGGGAAGGATTCGTGTCCATGTATTTCTTGTGAGAGACGGTTGTTTGACTGGAAGCCAGTTCTCCGGTGGCGGTCACAGATCTATCTCTGGTGCTGCTGCAAATTGGAGTCACTTGTGAAGGCTATAGTGACACACGTCCGAACAGTCCGTGACTGTTTCAGCCTATGGAACAGGCAATGTTGGACGTTTTGGAACTGGACAGGTTCGTTTGTATTGACTTGTGCTGATGTCGTTGATTACTATTCTGGGATGAATGGTTAGGAGCTATCTGTTGCTGCTGGTCGTCTGATTTAGCACGGTAGATCGTGGAAGAGATCGTGTGTCTCTGCTGACGATCACCTACCTTGAGGATCACTGGTCCTGCCACTAGTGCACTACAGCACATAATATAACAATGATAAGCACTAATGCATGGATGGTTACTGCACGTTCCGCAATCTTCTAGTTCCGGTGGTGTTTTTCCAGTTGGGGTGAAAATGATGAGCGATGCAGATACGTGCCTTGTGCACTTGGTTAGCAGAAATAGAACTGATCCATGATCATCTGACTTTTTATTTATTTAAAAAAAGCAGTTTCAAGCCTTATGCTACTAGCAGTTTCAACGGTTTGAGGGTTCCACCGTTGCCACTTTTTTTAAAAAAGATTTTTCCTTTTATAATCAACCATGGTTCAAGTCTTCTAAATTATTAAACGGTAACCTCCACTTTCTTATGACACATCGAATGTTTAAATATTAATTAAAAAGAATTTAATATAATCTAATTATAAAAACTCTTTTTTACAAATAAAGACTAAACGATAAGACGAGTCTATTAAATCTAATTAGTTCATAATTTGTTCAAATCATGCTACATAAAAATTTACTAATCATAAATAAATTAGGCATAATAAATTTGTCTTGTTGTTTATTCTTTATTTATATTATTAGTTTTGTAATTAGACTATGTTTAATATTCATAATATCCAAACATTCAAAATAGCATAGAAATTTTACAGAAATTAGTTTAAAAACTTAGTAAAACACACAGACACGTTAATCTGGAAATATTGTTTTGTAGTCATAGAACTAAACACCCCTGACTTCTTCCCTTGCACAACCAAAAAGATAGCAGAAAAAATCCCCATTCATTCTCTCTCCTCCTCAATCTCCAGGCCGATCAGCGGTGGCGATGGGGCAGATCGATTCGGAGGAGATGTTTCGCAACTCACCCTCCCCCGACCGTGAGGCCGACGTCTCCTTCGCCTCCCCCTTGTTGGCTTTGGGCGTCGCGAAGGCGTTATCCGGTGATGAGCGGCGGCGAGGTCCTCTTTCCTCCCTGATCTCAGGATTGTGGTGGCGGCGGCGATGGGGTAGATCATGATCGATTGTAAGGAGATGTTTGACAACTCACCCTCCCCCGACCGCGGGCCGACGTCTGCTTCGCCTCCCCCTCTTCGGCGTCAGTAGCAACGCGGGGCGCGGGCGTTGGGACCGCAAAGGCGATATCGGAAGACGAGCGACGGTGGGGTTCTCTCTCCTCCCTGATCTCAGGACTGTCGGCGATGGTGGTGATGGGTCAGATCGGGATCAATTGGCAGGAGATGTTTCACAACTCACCCTCCCCCGACTGTGGGGCCGACGTCTACTTCGCCTCCCCCTCTTCGGCATCGGTAGCAACACGGGCGTGAGCGTTGGGTGCCGCGAAGGCGATATCGGACGACGAGCGGCGGTGGGGTTGTCTCTCCTCCCTGATCTCAGGACTCTCGGTGGCGGCGGTGATGGGTCAGATCGGGATCGATTGGCAGGAGATGTTTCACAACTCTAAAAGTCGCCTAGAGGGGGGTGAATAGGCGAAACCTGAAATTTATAAACTTAAACACACACTAAGGGCCTGGTTTAGCGTTAGAATTAAATTCAAGTCCGAAGATTGTTTCACTTGCCACGAGTTGCTCAAATGATGCAGATGACGTTTGGGGGCAAACTCAAAACAATATTGGCAAGGAAACGTTAGAGAGAGGAAATAGGAAAAACAAATCAAATGGAAATCAAGCAAGTGGACACGATGATTTGTTTTACAGAGGTTTGGTTCTGAAAGGGAATTAGGCTTACACCTAGTTCCTATATAATTTTGGTGGTTGAATTGCCCAACACAAACAATTGAACTAACTAGTTTGCCCAAATGTATAGATTACACAGGTGTAAAAGGTTCACACTCAGCCAATAAAAAGACCAAGTTTTGGATTCAACAAAAGAGCAAAGTGGGAACCGAAGGCCCTCTGGTCTGGGAGCACCGGACTGTCCGGTGTACACCGGACAGTGTCCGGTGCGCCACCGGACAGTGTCCGGTGCACCAGAGGACTACAACGCCAACTCGTCACCTTCGGGAATTTCCAGAGGCGACTCCGCTATAATTCACCGGACTGTCCGGTGTACACCGGACAGTGTCCGGTGCGCCAAGGGAGGTCGGCCTCAGGAACTCGCCAGCTTCGGGAAACTCCAACGGCTAGTCCGCTATAATTCACCGGACTGTCCGGTGTGCACCGGACTGTCCGGTGCGACTCCGGAGCAACGGCTACCTCCGCGCCAACGGCTCTCTGCCGTGCATTTAATGCGCGCTCTGCGCGCGCAGATGGCAGGCGCGCCCACTCCGGCACACCGGACAAGGAACAGTAGATGTCCGGTGTGCACCGGACACCCAGGCGGGCCCACAAGTCAGAAGCTTCAACGGTCGAATCCAACGGCAGTGATGACATGGCAGGGGGCACCGGACTGTCCGGTGTGCACCGGACTGTCCGGTGCGCCATCGAGCAGACAACCTCCCAACGGCCACATTTGGTGGTTGGGGCTATAAATACCCCAACCACCCCACCATTCATTGCATCCAAGTTTTCCACTTCCCAACTACTACAAGAGCTCTAGCATTCAATTCTAGACACACCTAAGAGATCAAATCCTCTCTAATCTCCACACAACACCATAGTGACTAGAGAGAGTGATTTGCTTGTGTTCTTTTGAGCTCTTGCACTTGGATTGCTTTCTTCTTTCTTGATCCGTTCTTTGCAATCGAACACACTTGTAATTGAGGCAAGAGACACCAATCTTGTGGTGGTCCTTGTGGGAACTTTGTGTTCCAAGTGATTGAGAAAAGAAAGCTCACTCGATCCGTGGATCGTTTGAGAGAGGGAAGGGTTGAAAGAGACCCGGCCTTTGTGGCCTCCTCAACGGGGAGTAGGTTTGCAAGAACTGAACCTCGGTAAAACAAATCTCCGTGTCTCACTTGCTTACTTGCTTGGGATTTGTTTTTGCGCCCTCTCTTGCGGACTCGTTTCTTTAATACTAACGCTAACCCGGCTTGTAGTTGTGTTTATATTTGTAAATTTCAGTTTCGCCCTATTCACCCCCCCCCCTCTAGGCGACTTTCAATTGGTATCGGAGCCCGGTGCTTCATTAGAGTCTAACCGCTTGAAGTGATGTCGGGAGATCACGCCAAGAAGGAGATGGAGACCGGCGAAAAGCCCACTACAAGCCAAGGGAGCACTTCATCGGAAGAGTCCCGCACCAAGAGGAAGGAGAAGAAAAAGATCTCCTCCAACAAAGGGAAGGAGAAGAAATCTTCTTCTCACCACAAAGAGAAGAAGGAAAAATCTTCTTCCCACAAGCCGCATCGGAGTAAGGACAAGCAAAAGAGGATGAGGAAAGTGGTCTACTACGAGACCGACACTTCATCAACATCAACCTCCGGCTCCGATGCGCCCTCCGTAACTTCTAAACGCCAAGAGCGTAAGAAGTTTAGTAAGATTCCCCTACACTACCCTCGCATTTCCAAACATGCACCTTTACTTTCCGTCCCATTAGGCAAACCACCAACTTTTGATGGTGAAGATTATGCTAGGTGGAGTGATTTAATGCGATTTCATCTAACCTCACTCCACAAAAGTATATGGGATGTTGTTGAGTTTGGTGCACAGGTACCATCCGTAGGGGATAAGGATTATGATGAGGATGAGGTGGCCCAAATCGAGCACTTCAACTCTCAAGCAACCACGATACTTCTCGCCTCTTTAAGTAGAGAGGAGTATAACAAAGTACAAGGGTTGAAGAGTGCCAAGGAGGTTTGGGATGTGCTCAAAACCGCGCACGAGGGAGACGAGCTCACCAAGATCACCAAGCGGGAAACGATCGAGGGGGAGCTCGGTCAGTTTCGACTTCGCAAAGGGGAAGAGCCACAACACATGTACAATCGGCTCAAGACCTTGGTGAACCAAGTGCGCAACCTCGGGAGCGTAAAATGGGACGACCACGAAATGGTTAAGGTTATTCTAAGATCTCTCATTTTCCTTAACCCCACTCAAGTTCAATTGATTCGTGGTAATCCTAGATATACAAAAATGACCCCCGAGGAAGTTATCGGGAATTTTGTAAGTTTTGAGTGCATGATCGAAGGCTCGAGGAAGATCAACGAGCTTGATGATCCATCCACATCCGAAGCTCAACCCGTCGCATTCAAGGCGACGGAGGAAAAGAAGGAGGAGGCTACACCAAGTCGACAACCAATAGACGCCTCCAAGCTCTACAATGAGGAAATGGCGCTCGTCATCAAAAGCTTCCGCCAAATCCTCAAGCAAAGGAGAGGGAAAGACTACAAGTCCCGCTCCAAGAAGGTTTGCTACAAATGTGGTAAGCCTGGTCATTTTATTGCTAAATGTCCTATAACAAGTGACAGTGACCGAGGCGACGACAAGAAGGGGAGAAGAAAGGAGAAGAAGAGATACTACAAGAAGAGGGGGGGCGATGCCCATGTGTGTCGGGAGTGGGATTCCGACGAAAGCTCAAGCGACTCCTCCGACGACGAGGACGCCGCCAACATCGCCGTCACCAAAGGGCTTCTTTTCCCCAACGTCGGCCACAAGTGTCTCATGGCAAAGGACGGCAAAAGGAAGAAGGTAAAATCAAGATCCTCCACTAAATATGAAACCTCTAGTGATGAAAATACTAGTGATGAGGAGGATAACTTGCGTACCCTTTTTGCCAATCTTAACATGGAACAAAAAGAAAAATTAAATGAATTAATTAGTGCTATTCATGAAAAGGATGACCTTTTGGATTCCCAAGAGGATTGTCTAATTAAAGAAAACAAGAAACATGTTAAGGCTAAAAATGCTTATGCTCTAGAAGTAGAAAAATGTGAAAAATTATCTAGTGAGCTAAGCACTTGCCGTGAGATGATTGACAACCTTAGACATGAAAATGCTAGTTTAAATGCTAAGGTTGATTCACATGTTTGTAATGTTTCAATTCCCAATCCTAGAGATAATAATGATGATCTGCTTGCTAGGATTGAAGAATTAAACATGTCTCTTGCTAGCCTTAGAAATGAAAATGAAAACTTGCTTGCTAAGGCTAAAGATTTTGATGTTTGCAAAGTTACAATTTCCGACCTTAGAAGTAAAAATGAAATATTGCATGCTAAGGTTGTAGAACTAAAATCTTGCAAACCCTCTGCATCTACCGTTGAGCACACTTCTATTTGCACTAGATGTAGAGATGTTAACATTGATGCTATTAATGATCATATGGCTTTAATTAAACAACAAAATGATCATATAGCAAAATTAGATGCTAAAATTGCCGAACATAACTTGGAAAATGAAAAATTTAAATTTGCTAGAAGTATGCTCTATAATGGGAGACGCCCGGGCATTAAGGATGGTATTGGCTTCCAAAGGGGAGACAATATCAAACTTAGTGCCCCTCCTAAAAGATTGTCTAATTTTGTTAAGGGCAAGGCTCCCATGCCTCAGGATAACGAGGGTTACATTTTATACCCTGCCGGTTATCCCGAGAGCAAAATTAGGAGAATTCATTCTAGGAAGTCTCACTCTGGCCCTAATCATGCTTTCATATATAAGGGTGAGACATCTAGCTCTAGGCAACCAACCCATGCTAAGTTGCCTAAAAGGAAAACTCCTAGTGCATCAAATGATCATAATATTTCATTTAAAACTTTTGATGCATCTTATGTTTTAACTAACAAATCCGGCAAAGTAGTTGCCAAATATGTTGGGGGCAAGCACAAGGGCTCCAAGACTTGTGTTTGGGTACCCAAAGTTCTTGTGTCTAATGCCAAAGGACCCAAAACCATTTGGGTACCTAAAGTCAAGAACTAAACTTGTTTTGTAGGTTTATGCATCCGGGGGCTCAAGTTGGATACTCGACAGCGGGTGCACAAACCACATGACTGGGGAGAAAAAGATGTTCTCCTCATATGAGAAAAACCAAGATCCCCAAAGAGCGATCACATTCGGGGATGGAAATCAAGGTTTGGTCAAAGGTTTGGGTAAAATTGCTATATCTCCTGACCATTCCATTTCCAATGTTTTTCTTGTTGATTCTTTAGATTACAACTTGCTTTCTGTTTCTCAATTATGTCAAATGGGCTACAACTGTCTATTCACTGATGTAGGTGTAACTGTCTTTAGAAGAAGTGATGATTCAATAGCATTTAAGGGAGTGTTAGAGGGTCAGCTATACTTGGTAGATTTTGATAGAGCTGAACTCGACACTTGCTTAATTGCTAAGACTAACATGGGTTGGCTCTGGCACCGCCGACTAGCCCATGTTGGGATGAAGAATCTTCATAAGCTTCTAAAGGGAGAACACATTTTAGGACTAACAAATGTTCATTTTGAGAAAGACAGGATTTGTAGTGCATGCCAAGCAGGGAAGCAAGTTGGCACTCATCATCCGCATAAGAACATAATGACGACCGACAGGCCACTGGAGCTCCTACACATGGATCTATTCGGCCCGATCGCTTACATAAGCATCGGCGGGAGTAAGTACTGTCTTGTTATTGTGGATGATTATTCTCGCTTCACTTGGGTATTCTTTTTACAGGAAAAATCTCAAACCCAAGAGACCTTAAAGGGATTCTTGAGACGGGCTCAAAATGAGTTCACCTTAAGGGTCAAGAAAATTAGAAGCGACAACGGAACGGAGTTCAAGAACTCTCAAATTGAAGGCTTCCTTGAGGAGGAGGGCATCAAGCATGAGTTCTCCTCTCCCTACACGCCACAGCAAAATGGTGTGGTGGAGAGGAAGAATAGAACTCTATTAGACATGGCAAGGACCATGCTTGATGAATACAAGACTTCGGATCGGTTTTGGGCCGAGGCGGTCAACACCGCTTGCTACGCCATCAACCGGTTATATCTACACCGAATCCTCAAGAAGACATCATATGAACTCCTAACCGGTAAAAAGCCCAATATTTCATATTTTAGAGTCTTTGGTAGCAAATGCTTTATACTTGTTAAAAGAGGTAGAAAATCTAAATTTGCTCCTAAGACTGTAGAAGGCTTTTTACTTGGTTATGATTCAAACACAAGGGCATATAGAGTCTTTAACAAGTCCTCGGGACTAGTTGAAGTTTCTTGTGACGTTGTGTTTGATGAGACTAACGGCTCTCAAGTAGAGCAAGTTGATCTTGATGAGATAGGTGATGAAGAGGCTCCGTGCATCGCGCTAAGGAACATGTCCATTGGGGATGTGTGCCCTAAAGAATCCGAAGAGCCTCCAAATGCACAAGATCAACCATCCTCCTCCACGCAAGCATCTCCACCGACTCAAAATGAGGATGAAGCTCAAGTTGATGAAGAAGAAGATCAATCAAATGAGTCACCTCAAGATAACGACATAGATCAAGGGGGAGATGCAAATGATCAAGACAAGGAGGATGAAGAACAAAGGCCGCCACACCCAAGAGTCCACCAAGCAATCCAACGAGATCACCCCGTCGACACCATCCTCGGCGACATTCATAAGGGGGTAACTACTCGATCTCGTGTTGCACATTTTTGTGAACATTACTCGTTTGTTTCCTCTATTGAGCCACACAGGGTAGAGGAAGCACTCCAAGATTCGGATTGGGTGGTGGCAATGCAAGAGGAGCTCAACAACTTCACTAGAAATGAGGTATGGCATTTAGTTCCACGTCCTAATCAAAATGTTGTAGGAACCAAATGGGTCTTCCGCAACAAGCAAGATGAGCATGGTGTGGTGACAAGGAACAAAGCTCGACTTGTGGCCAAGGGATACTCCCAAGTCGAAGGTTTGGATTTCGGTGAAACCTATGCACCCGTAGCTAGGCTTGAGTCAATTCGAATATTATTGGCCTATGCTACTTACCATGGCTTTAAGCTTTATCAAATGGACGTGAAAAGTGCCTTCCTCAATGGACCAATCAAGGAAGAGGTCTATGTTGAGCAACCTCCCGGCTTTGAAGACAGTGAGTATCCTAACCATGCCTATAAGCTCTCTAAGGCGCTTTATGGGCTCAAGCAAGCCCCAAGAGCATGGTATGAATGCCTTAGAGATTTCCTTATTGCTAATGGATTCAAAGTCGGCAAGGCCGATCCTACACTCTTTACTAAAACTCTTGAAAATGACTTGTTTGTATGCCAAATTTATGTTGATGATATTATATTTGGGTCTACTAACGAGTCTACATGTGAAGAGTTTAGTAGGATCATGACACAGAAATTCGAGATGTCGATGATGGGGGAGTTGAAGTATTTTCTAGGATTCCAAGTCAAACAACTCCAAGAGGGCACCTTCATCAGCCAAACGAAGTACACCCAAGACATCCTAACCAAGTTTGGGATGAAGGATGCCAAGCCCATCAAGACACCCATGGGAACCAATGGGCATCTCGACCTCGACACGGGAGGTAAGTCCGTGGATCAAAAGGTATACCGGTCGATGATAGGTTCTTTACTCTATTTATGTGCATCTCGACCGGATATTATGCTTTCCGTATGCATGTGTGCAAGATTCCAAGCCGACCCTAAGGAAGCTCACCTTACGGCCGTAAAACGAATCTTGAGATATTTAGCTTATACTCCTAAGTTTGGGCTTTGGTATCCTAGGGGATCCACATTTGATTTGATTGGATATTCGGATGCCGATTGGGCGGGGTGTAAAATCAATAGGAAGAGCACATCGGGGACTTGCCAGTTCTTGGGAAGATCCTTGGTGTCTTGGGCTTCAAAGAAGCAAAATTCCGTCGCTCTTTCTACCGCCGAAGCCGAGTATATTGCCGCAGGTCACTGTTGCGCGCAATTGCTTTGGATGAGGCAAACCCTGCGGGACTACGGTTACAAATTGACCAAAGTCCCTTTGCTATGTGATAATGAGAGTGCAATCAAAATGGCCGACAATCCTGTCGAGCATAGTCGCACTAAGCACATAGCCATTCGGTATCACTTTTTAAGGGATCACCAACAAAAGGGAGATATCGAGATTTCTTACATTAATACTAAAGATCAATTAGCCGATATCTTTACCAAGCCTCTTGATGAACAATCTTTTAACAAACTTAGGCATGAGCTCAATATTCTTGATTCTAGGAACTTCTTTTGCTAGAGTGCACACATTGCTCTTCTATATACCTTTGATCATGTCTCTTTTATATGTTATGACTAATGTGCTTTCAAGTCTATTTCAAATCAAGTCATAGGTATATTGAAAGGGAATTGGAGTCTTCGGCGAAGACAAAGGCTTCCACTCCGTAACTCATCCTTCGCCGTCACTCCACGCTTCTCTCCATCATTTGGGGGAGAATTCAAAGCAAAAGGACTTTGTCTTTGGGAGAAATGAGCCCAAAGCAAAAGGATCGAACTTCGTCTTTGGTATAATCTTAACTCATTCATTTATGACCAAAGGGGAAGATAGCACTTCGAGGGCTCTAATGATTCCGTTTTTGGCGATTCATGCCAAAAAGGGGGAGAAATGAGCCCAAAGCAAAAAGGACTGCACCACCACCAATTTCAAAAAACTTAGTATTGAATATTTTCAATTGGTTTCCTATTATGTTCAAAAGGGGGAGAAAGTAGTATTTCAAAAATTGATATATCAAAACCCTCTTAAACTCTAAAAGGAGAATCTCTTTTAGGGGGAGTTTTGTTTAGTCAAAGGAAAAGCATTTGAAACAGGGGGAGAAAATTTCAAATCTTGAAAATGCTCTGCAAAAATCTTATTCACTACCTTGACTATTTGCAAAAGAACTTTGAAAAGGATTTACAAAATAGTTTGCAAAAACAAAACTCGTGGTGCAAGCGTGGTCCAAAATGTTAAATAAAAAAGGAAACAATCCTTGCATATCTTGTAAGTATTTATATTGGCTAAATTTCAAGCAACCTTTACACTTACATTATGCAAACTAGTTCAATTATGCACTTCTACATTTGCTTTGGTTTGTGTTGGCATCAATCACCAAAAAGGGGGAGATTGAAAGGGAATTAGGCTTACACCTAGTTCCTATATAATTTTGGTGGTTGAATTGCCCAACACAAACAATTGAACTAACTAGTTTGCCCAAATGTATAGATTACACAGGTGTAAAAGGTTCACACTCAGCCAATAAAAAGACCAAGTTTTGGATTCAACAAAAGAGCAAAGTGGGAACCGAAGGCCCTCTGGTCTGGGAGCACCGGACTGTCCGGTGTACACCGGACAGTGTCCGGTGTACACCGGACAGTGTCCGGTGCGCCACCGGACAGTGTCCGGTGCACCAGAGGACTACAACGCCAACTCGTCACCTTCGGGAATTTCCAGAGGCGACTCCGCTATAATTCACCGGACTGTCCGGTGTACACCGGACAGTGTCCGGTGCGCCAAGGGAGGTCGGCCTCAGGAACTCGCCAGCTTCGGGAAACTCCAACGGCTAGTCCGCTATAATTCACCGGACTGTCCGGTGTGCACCGGACTGTCCGGTGCGACTCCGGAGCAACGGCTACCTCCGCGCCAACGGCTCTCTGCCGCGCATTTAATGCGCGCTCTGCGCGCGCAGATGGCAGGCGCGCCCACTCCGGCACACCGGACAAGGAACAGTAGATGTCCGGTGTGCACCGGACACCTAGGCGGGCCCACAAGTCAGAAGCTTCAACGGTCGAATCCAACGGCAGTGATGACATGGCAGGGGCACCGGACTGTCCGGTGTGCACCGGACTGTCCGGTGCGCCATCGAGCAGACAGCCTCCCAACGGCCACATTTGGTGGTTGGGGCTATAAATACCCCAACCACCCCACCATTCATTGCATCCAAGTTTTCCACTTCCCAACTACTACAAGAGCTCTAGCATTCAATTCTAGACACACCTAAGAGATCAAATCCTCTCTAATCTCCACACAACACCATAGTGACTAGAGAGAGTGATTTGCTTGTGTTCTTTTGAGCTCTTGCACTTGGATTGCTTTCTTCTTTCTTGATCCGTTCTTTGCAATCGAACACACTTGTAATTGAGGCAAGAGACACCAATCTTGTGGTGGTCCTTGTGGGAACTTTGTGTTCCAAGTGATTGAGAAAAGAAAGCTCACTCGATCCGTGGATCGTTTGAGAGAGGGAAGGGTTGAAAGAGACCCGGCCTTTGTGGCCTCCTCAACGGGGAGTAGGTTTGCAAGAACCGAACCTCGGTAAAACAAATCTCCGTGTCTCACTTGCTTACTTGCTTGGGATTTGTTTTTGCGCCCTCTCTTGCGGACTCGTTTCTTTAATACTAACGCTAACCCGGCTTGTAGTTGTGTTTATATTTGTAAATTTCAGTTTCGCCCTATTCACCCCCCCTCTAGGCGACTTTCAGGTTCCAAAGAACCTAGTCCCCGTTGAGGAGGCCAAAAAAGGCCGGGTCTATTCCAACCCTTTCCCTCTCTCAAACGGTCACTTAGACCGAGTGAGCCTTTTCCTTAATCTCACGGGTCACTTAGACCCTGCAAGGACCACCACACACTTGGTGTCTCTTGCTTCACTTACAAGTCTCTTGAGAATAAGAAGGGAAAAAGAAAAATGTGAATCCAAGCAACAAGAGCAACAAAAGAACACAAAACACCCTCTCTCAAGTCTCTAATGGAATTGAGTTGATTTGGAGGCTTGGAGGGGATTTGATCTATTGAATGTGTCTTGAGTGAAGTCTTTTGCTCTTGCAATGAATGAGATGTTCAGAAAACTTGGATGGATATGAATGAGGTGGTTGGGGGGTATTTATAGCCCCCAACCACTTCCTAGCCGTTAGTGAAGGGTGATGGCGATGGGCGCACCGGACAGACTGGTGCGCCACCGGACAATCATTGTTCACTGTCCGGTGCGCGCCACGTCAGCGCGTCCGTTAGGGTTTGGAGCAGTTGACCGTTGGAGAGCCTTGTCGTCTTGCTGCACCGGACAGTCCGGTGCCCTCTGACTTCTGCGCTCTGACTTCTGCCACAGTACTTGTTGGGGGCCTTCGTCCTCCGAAGGTCCTCAAAAACGTAATTTAACAATGTCTTCCAAGTATGGCTTATGGACAGGTACCTTCGAATTCATGATAAAAGCGTACACGATGAGAAGAGCATGATCGTGACAAAGATTGCCGTTGCTCCGAAGCTACACGCAAGGGAGCTTCGGCTTATCCGCGGGAAAAGGAACCGACTTAAAGGAGAAAAGTCTATTTAGTCCTCATAGATTTGTATATAAGTCAATAATAAGTGTAAAGGGCATGAATGTAATTTCTCACAGGCTGTGTCCTGTGCCTATAAATGGATGAACAGTACCCCCGTACTGTTCACGCTGACTTGTGCTTGCTTTTGCGTCACGCTTGTACTTTTTTTGCCTTCTATCAAACCGAAGGTACTTCTGTAATTCAATATTGTTCCTGCCTTTCCATGATTATATAATTAGAATGAATTAATAATGTTATATAATTGTTTATGTTGTTTCCTATATGCCATATACTTCTCCTTTTATTTAACATATACTGCGATGATGAAGGTATGTCCTTCATGACCTTCGTCTGAAGATCATTATATCCTAAGGGAAATAATGCTTTGAAGGACGAAGGGCATTAACATTTAACATCTTATGTTGCCTTGTTCTTAATTCATAGAACAAGTCCCCAACATTGGCGCCCACCTCCGGTGAACCCTTTTTTCGACCACCTTCGGCAAGCACTGGCTTTCGTCATGCCGCCGAAGAAAGTTTCAGCGCAAGGGGCTGCCGCACTACAGCCATTGGACCCAAATCAGGAGACCCTCTCTCTCCGAGGGGCCCGAAGCCAGAAAAGGAAGGCCACCAGTCCAACACTCCAGGAGGAGGAGTTGGACCAAGAGATCAGAAACATGGAGATAATCCATCAGCAAGTACAAAGGAAGAAGGAGAAGATGGCCCGACTGGCTGATCTTCAAAGGCAGATCGACGAAGCCACTGAAGAAGTACGCCATCTTGCTCAAGACGAACAAGATCGAAGGCCCCAACATAGAGAGCTTCATCAAGAAAGCTTATTCAACGAGGATGGATGGTATGATGATTTTAATCATGATACCTTTATCTTTGATGATGCTTCTCCCTTGGCAGCAGAACTGCAGGCTATCCCATGGCCTCCATCATACAAGCCACCTCAGCTCCCCATGTATGATGGGCATTCAGATCCGAAGCAGTTTTTGATGAGTTATGAAGCAACTATATCTTCATATGGAGGCAATGCAGTTGTCATGGCCAAGTCCTTCGTCATGGCAGTTCGGAATGTGGTCCAAACATGGTATTCTTCTCTTCGGCCAGGGACTATTACTTCATGGCAGAAGCTCAAGGATATGCTAGTGACAAGTTTCCAAGGCTTTCAGACGAAGCCAGTCACAGCTCAGGCCCTGTTTCAATTCACGCAATACCATGAGGAGTATCTCCAGGCATATGTCCGAAGGTTCTTGCGTCTGAGAGCACAAGCACCTACAGTGCCCAATAAAATTGTCATTGAGGCCATGATCAAGGGGCTTCGTCCAAGACCTATTGCTCAGTATTTCTCTAGAAAGCCCCCACAGACTCTGGAGAAGCTGCTTCAAAAGATGGATGAGTACATCCGGGCTGACAATGACTTCCGCCAAAGGAGGGAGGAAGCTTATAGGTTCTCTGAGATGACCAGGGGCTTCGGAGGAAGAATCCATCCGAGGCATGTCAGGTCAATTCACAACTCCACTCAGAGTGATGACAGAGGAAGTCAGCTGCAAAGGCCACAATATAGTTCACAATCTTTGGGGCAGCAACAAAGCACTTTTCGGTCGCCAACTCCAAGAGGCAGAGGCGCCAGGGGCTTCGGAGGAAGATATGGGGATCAACCCAGAAAGATCTACTGCCTATTTTGTGGTGAAGACAAGGGTCATACTACAAGAATGTGTCAAATCACCATCCAAAAGCAGAAGGAGATCGCAGAAGCCGAAGCCCGGCAAAGTCAACCGAAGCAGGTCCTGCACACTGCTTCGTGTCACTCACCCTACATACCAGAATATGTGGGCAATCATCCTGCAGCTTCTGTTGCTTCGGCTAGTCAGCCACAAGCTTCTTGGCCACAGCTTCCACCTTCGCCACCACTACAACCTGCCTATTCACGAGGTCAGCAGCCAGAAGGGAGCCATCAGACCCATCAACAACGAGATTTCAGGGAGGATTCCGAAGCTCGCACAGTCAACAGTACTGTGCCAGAATCAAAACACATCTATTGAGAGATATCCTACCTTTTGAAACATTTTTTCATTGTCATTTTCTTTTTAATAAGGAACAATCAGTATAAACCTAGTTTTCTTGTCATTTTTAATTTCTTGTAATAGCCTCGCTTCTGTCAAAATGAAATATATCTTCTTCACAGACTTACGAAGCTCAGAAAATTGCTGAAGCTCAAAAGACGTTCCTAAGGGAATGCAGAATTAAAAATCGCAGTGCAAGTTTCACCGAAGCTACAAAAAGTCGTTCCTAAAGAGCGCAGCGTAAGTTGGCCAAAGCTACAAAAAGTCGTTCCTAAGGGAGCGCAGTGTAAGTTTTCTGCTCAAAAGTCGTTCCAAAGGGAATGCAGAGCCAAATACCGCCGAAATATAAGGCGAAGCGCGAAAAGTCAACGCGAATACCGCCGAAATAGAAGGCAAAGAAGTTCAAAAGATGTTCCTAAGGGGATGCAGAACTTACATCGAAAAATAAGCGGTGAAGCCGAAAAATAAGCGGCAAAGAGATTTTGATCATTCCTAAGGGGACACAAAGATTATGTTTTAGCGTGGGTGTGTATTCGGCATTAGCATCATTCTTTGCATCATATCATCGCATCATATCGCATAGCATCACATCATACATCATATCACACCAATGACACGAATTGGAAATGAAGCCAGTCTTTGGAGAATGCTTTACAAAAATGAAAATGTGCCAAGGCACAAAATAAGCTAAGAAGCACATCTTCATCAGCTCTAATATGGAAGAAGAAATCTAATGTTTACGAAGCATTGAAGTTTTTACGGAGCTTGGATGTTCTTTACGAAGTATGGACATTCTCATGAAGCATAAACACTCTTCTTTACGAAGCATGAAAAGAAGGGAAGGTGTTTTTTCGCCGAAGGCTAAAAAACGGTATGTACACAAAGTTTCATGCATCGCAAAGGACTGAATTACAAACAGCTTACATGTTACATTCAAAATTATACACATCAAATATTATAGACTTAGTTCAGCAAATGTCACATTAATATCCTAGAAATGTTTTTACAATAACTACTATTCTTCCTTCAGAACTTTCTCTATAGCTTCGTTAAGCAGTTTGGTAACAACTTCGTCGACAATAGCTTCGGCCATATTAATGATTTCTATTGCTTTCTTCGTTTCTAGGTCGGCTAGTGGGTCGAATGGCTCTGGTGGAGGAGGTAGTTCAGCTGCGGTAGAAAACATCAATTAATTCAAAGTCACGAAAATAAACAACGAAGCTAAAAGCCATTAAATGATACCTATCCGTCTCTCGAGTTCTGCAGCTTTCTCAGCTTCTTTCGTTACCTCTCGAGCGTCATGAATATCTTTTTCACTCTTCTTCATTATTTCATGAGCCATTTCTCGACCACCATTTTCCTAGATATCAGTGAAAATTTTTCCGCCTATTAAGCTTGCTTCGGCCAAGGGGTCCTTCATGTCATCCACAGAGAAGGCAGCTTCGGCCTTGGCCAAGGTTTTAACATGATCGCAACCCGCCTTCTCCAGGACGGCTGCAACTCCTCTCGCACCAGAGAATGAGCAGACGTCCCCACGATCACTTAAAATTTCCTCAAAAGCTTCGGCTTCACCACTGATCCACTCGATAACGCCTTCAGGGTCACCTCGTATGAAGTTGTCTTCGTTTGAATAAGCGCCCACGTTGGCGAAGCTAGTCTTCATCTTCTTCACGCACCCGACAGATTTTTCAAAACATCTTTCCTTGGATGCGCGAAGCTCTGTAACTGTTTTTTCTAAATATTTTTTCCAATATTCGCTGGCATCTCGATTAGCTTTAGCGACAGCGCATTTTTCTTTGGCCTCAGCTAGTTGTTTCCGAAGATCTTCGATTTCATTCTTCTGGGCCTCAGTGTGAGCTTTGGAACTAGCTTTGTCTTCTTTTATTTTGTTTACCAATGAAATTAATATTTTATCTTTCTCAAGGCCTTCATTCCTTAGTTCAATCACCTCTGAACGAAGGTTGTTCAGAGCCATTGTACACCCTTCATCTTCGATATTTTTCTGTGCTTTGAGGGCATTGCTAAGGATCAAGCCCTGCAAGAGGAGTACATTATTAAGTATAAACAAATGAAATAATTTGTTTTCAAATACAAAATTGATTTTCATACCTTTATGCTATTATATGCTAAACTGTCAGCCAATTCATCCTTTGACAATACTGAGAGGCCATCTTCTAGCTTCGGAAATCCGAAGCTTCTTCCTATCTCCCGGCTGACGGATATCTCTTTGTTATCCGGGAGACAGTACAAAAAATCTTTCTTCCCCGCTGCCATTAAACACCAACGCCCCCTTCGGGTATTTCAGTTTTTGGGCATAATATTGAGCTTCTCGTTTTTCTTCCTTAGAAAGTATCTTTCCCGAAGCATGGCAGATGATATAATCAATGCTCTCTTTCAAAGCTTCAGGAGCAGGATAGCAACCTTTTCAGGCGAAACTTGCTCTGTGGCCTTTTCTTCTATTGCCTCTTCTTCAATTTTCGAAGGTTTTTTCTCGGCGTGCTCTGAAGGGCCAGCTTTTGCACTAGCTTGGATTACTGCAGCTTTAATTTCGGCCGGCTTTGTTTCAGCTGCGGTTTGCATTTTGAAGCTTCGGCGATTTTCCCTGAAGGAGTGGAGCTTAAAGCCTTTACTGTTTCTAACACATCTAGTACATTTGCCATCCTTCTTCTTTTGGGAGTTGTCGCAAAACCTTTTTGTGCCTTCGACACTGTTACTTCAGCCGAATGGCTTAAAATTTCTAACATTTTTGTTCCTTCAATTTTTGGCTCTTCGGCCTTATCTTTATCAGTCTTCGGCTCAGCTAGATCGGCTAAGGGTACCTTCGGCATTATAGCTAGATCTTCAACCTTCTGCGTAGGAGGAATGGGCTCTTTTGGTTCAGCAGCTGAAGAAGTCTCCCCGCCAAACTCAGGCACTACGACCAGTTCAATATAACGTGGCCGGTGGGTAAGGACTTTCAACTTTTTGCTCTTCGGCGCAGGCTCATCTGGAGTGGCCGAAGCAGCAGTCTTGGCCCAAGCAACAATTTTTCTCTTCTTTCCCCGTCCCCGCAGCAGGTAGCAGTAGTCGGGGTAAACAAAACCAATGGCATCAAAAACTCTGTTCAATCTCTTTTTTCCTCGACCCCCGAAGGATGTGGATAATGCATTATCTTCTGCTTTGGAATATGGCCCAAGCAGTTCATCACTTGTAGCTTCGATACATTTCAGCCAGTCGTCATTTGGTTCATCAAATTTATCTCCATATCTGAAGGTGTATTTCAGTCGAACCAGCTCACCTTCGCTAGACTCGGTGACAGTCTCCTTTGGCATTTCCCAGTTCTCTACAAGCGGCCATACTCTGAAGGCTATATGCTCTTGGATTAAATCTCTTGTACCAATAAAAAAGCAGACAATACCAAATGCCTTTTGGCATGCTTCGGCGGCTTCGTCAATCTCAACCTTCGGCCTTTGGAGGCCGAAGCGGGACCAAATGGGGCGCATAATAACCTCCTTAACGTCCTCCCTCGCTACTAAGTCGTTCTTCACATAAAACCATTCCTCCACCCAATTTCCTGGCCATCTTTTCTGAAATGTTGACACTGGGTAGCTTGAGTTGGGACGGGCGATAAATCCATAACAACCGAAGTTGTTGTGATACTGTTCTTTTCCAGTGGCCTTCGTTTCATACATAAGTTCGTGCATGCTGCAGAAGCATTTTGCGCTTGGGTCTATACCTTGGCTCCTTGTTGCCCAGACAAAGACTCCCATCCTCAATATGGCTTCGGGGGTCAGTTGATGAAGGAAAATTTGGAAGGTTTTCAACACTTCAACTACAAACCTGCTCAGTGGGAACCGAAGCCCAGTTTTAAAGAAGCTTCGGAAGAACACAACTTCATTCTCCTCAGGCACAAGAGTGTTATTGTCTTAACCAGCCCTCACAATAGATATATCTCGAAAGTACCTCCCCCTCATGCTCTCAAGGTGACTTTGCTTGATGGTCGACTTTCCGAAAATTGTATGGCTTGGCCTCCACGGTCGATCTTCGGAATCTTCACCCCCACTCTCTGCATCATAGTTGTCACTATCACCAGTATCTTCAGACAAGCCCTCCAATATCTCTTTTGTAATCTTCTCTGTATTTGATTTTGCCATTGATTCTAAAAACCCAGCTATATAAGGATTCACAACCTTCTTCTGCTCAAAGAGCTTCTCCTCTTCGGTTAGCTTCGTCTCAGCAACAACCTTCTTGTCTTGAGACATCTTTTCTTCGAAAATGATGAAAACGTGTCCTTCAAACCGAAGCTTAAATAGAAAGCTTGAGAAACTAAGCAAGCGTTGGTGAGCAAGAGCTATAAAATTGAGCAAATAAAGCAAGTGGCACAAATAGTGTACCAAATGTGGCCAGGGTGAGTTCTTATTTATACGCTCGACGCGCCCCGAGTTGGAGGGTCCCGTCTGTCATTGACTGTTGCTATTCTAGCAAAGGGAAGGTGTTTTTTCGGACCTTCGGCTTAAGGCCTTCGTCCATGTCGCAATCTGAATTTGTTATCTTAAACAAATTAATATTGCGAGGGGCTACTGTTGGGGGCCTTCGTCCTCCGAAGGTCCTCAAAAACGTAATTTAACAATGTCTTCCAAGTATGGCTTATAGACAGGTACCTTCGAATTCATGATAAAAACGTACACGATGAGAAGAGCATGATCGTGACAAAGATTGCCGTTGCTCCGAAGCTACGCACAAGGGAGCTTTGGCTTATCCGCGGGAAAAGGAACCGACTTAAAGGAGAAAAGGCTATTTAGTCCTCATAGATTTGTATATAAGTCAATAATAAGTGTAAAGGGCATGAGTGTAATTTCTCACAGGCTACGTCCTGTGCCTATAAATAGATGAACAGTACCCCCGTACTGTTCACGCTGACTTGTGCTTGCTTTTGCGTCACACTTGTACTTTTTTGCCTTCCATCAAGCCGAAGGTACTTCTGTAATTCAATATTGTTCCTGCCTTTCCATGATTATATAATTAGAATGAATTAATAATGTTATATAATTGTTTATGTTGTTTCCTATATGCCATATACTTCTCCTTTTATTTAACATATACTGCGATGATGAAGGTATGTCCTTCATGATCTTCGTATGAAGATCATTATATCCTAAGGGAAATAATGCTTCGAAGGACGAAGGGCATTAACATTTAACATCTTGTGTTGCCTTGTTCTTAATTCATAGAACAAGTCCCCAACAATACTGCTCATCACTGTAGCTCTGCACAGTCGACCGTTGGCGCGCAGGGAGCCGTTGCTTCGCTGGCTCACCGGACAGTCCGGTGCCCTCTGACTTCTGCCGCGGCACTGTTCATCACTGTAGCTCTACACAGTCGACCGTTGGCGCGCAGGGAGTCGTTGGTCCGGTGGCTCACCGGACAGTCCGGTGGCACACTGGACAGTCCGGTGAATTATAGCGGAGCACGCCTCTGAATTCCCGGGAGTGGCTTGTTTGGAAGTGTATGGGCCTAGTGCACCAGACAGTGTTCGGTGCGCCAAATTTCAGCACACCTAAGTCCTTTGCTCCAATTTTGATTGCGTCCCTAACTGAATTTCTTTCTTGGTTCGTGTTGAACCATATGCACCTGAGATAAATGATATCTAGACAAACTAGTTAGTTCATGTGGTTTGTGTTGTACGTCAACCACCAAAATCAATTATAGGAAATGGTTAACCCTATTTCCCTTTCAAACCCACCCTCCCCTGACCACGGGGCCGACGTCTGCTTCGTCTCCTCTTCGGCGTCGGTAACGACGCGGGCGTTTGGTGCCACGAAGGTGTTATATGACAATGAGCGGCAGTGGGATTCTCTCTCCTCCCTGATCTCAGGACTGTCGGCGGCGGCGGTGATGGGTCAGATCGGGATCGATTGGCAGGAGATGTTTCGCAACTCACCCTCCCCCGACCGTGGGGCCAACGTCTGCTTCGCCTCCCCCTCTTCGGCGTCGGTAGCAACACGGGCACGGACATTGGGCGCCGCAAAGGCGATATCGGACGACGAACGGCGGTGGGGTTCTCTCTCCTCCCTGATCTTAGGACTATCGGCAGCGGTGATGGGTCAGATCGAGATCAATTGGCAGGAGATGTTTCGCAACTCACCCTCCCCCGACCGCGGGGCCGATGTCTGCTTCGCCTCCTCTTCGGCGTCGGTAGTGGCGCGGGCGTGGGCGTTGAGCACCATGAAGGCGTTATCGGAGAACAAGCGGCGATGGGGTTCTCTCTCCTCCCTGATCTCAAGAATGTCGGTGGTGGCGGCGATGGGGCAGATCGGGATCGATTGGAAGGAGATGTTTCAAAACTCACCCTCCCCCAACCGCAGGGCTGATGTTTGCTTTGCCTCCCCCTCTTTGGCATCGGTAGCGATGCGGGCGCAGGCGTTGGGCGCCACTAAGGCGTTATCGGACAACGATCGGCGGTGGGGTTCTCTCTCCTCCCTGATCTCAGGACTGTCAGCCATGGCGGCGATGGGGCAGATCGGGATCGATTGGAAGGAGATGTTTCGCAACTCACCCTCCCCCGATTGCGGGGCCGACGTCTGCTTTGCCTCCCCCTCTTTGGCGTCGGTAGCGACACCGGCGCGGGCGTTGGGCGCCGCGAAGGCGTTATCGGACGACGAGCGACGACGGGGTTCTCTCTCCCTGATCTTAGGACTATCGGCGATGGCAACGATGGGGCAGATCGAGATTGATTGGAAGGAGATGTTTCGTAGCTCACCCTCCCCCGACCATGAGGCTGACCTCTGCTTTGCCTCGCCCTCGTCGGTGTCAGCAGCGACGAGGGCGCGGACGTTGGGCGTCGCGATGACGTTATCGGGCGACGAGCGGCGATGGTGTCCTCTCTTCTCCCCGATCCGAGGACTATCGAAGGTGGCGGCAATGGGGAGGATCGAAATCGATTGGGTGGAGATGTTTCACAGCTCACCTTCTCCCGATCACGAGGCCGGCGTTGGCTTTGCCTCCCCCTCGTCGGCATCAGCAGCGATGCATGCGCGAGTGTTGGGTGTCGCGAAGGTGTTATCGGGCGACAAGCGGCGGCTGAGTCCTCTCTCCTCCCCGATCTCATGGCTATCAGGCATTGGCGGCGATGGGGTAGATCAAGATCAATTTGGAGGAGATGTTTCACAACTCACCCTACCCTGACCGTGGGCCGATATCTGCTTCGCCTCCCCCTCATCGGAAAATAATTGGAATTTTGCCATTTGAAATTGAAAGGGAAATAGGGTCAAACCTTTTCCTAAATAATTTTGGTGGTTGAATTGCCCAACACAAATAATTGGACTAACTAGTTTTCTCTAGATTATACATTCTACAGGTGCCTAAGGTTCAACACAAACCAGCAAAAAAAGAACAAGTTAGGCTTCAAAAGAAAGGAGCAAAAAGGAAACCGAAGTGTGCGCTGGTCTGGCGCACCGGACTGTCCGGTGTGACACCAGACAGTGTCCGGTGCACCACCGGACTATGTCCGGTGCACCAGGGTGAATCAACTCAAAGTCCTCAGCTTCGGGTTTCCCAGGCGCAGCTCCGCTATAATTCACCAGACTGTCCGGTATGCCACCAGACTGTCCGGTGCACCAGCGGAGCAACGACTATCTGCGCGCAACGGTCGACTCTGACGGATGAACAATGCAGCACAGTGTCGCGGCAGAAGTCAGAGCAGCAGGTCAGAGGGGCAACAGACTGTCCGGTGTGACACCGGACTGTCCGGTGCAACATGAGGACAAAGCCTCCAACGGTCGACCAGCTCCAAGCCCTAACGACTGGGTGACGTGGCGGCGCATCGGACACTGTCTGATGGCGCACCGGACTGTCCGATGCGTCCATCGCCAGCAGCCTTCTCCAACGGCTACAATTTGGTTGGTGGCTATAAATACCACCCCAACCGGCCACTTCAAGGTGTGGGAGCCCAAGCTACATTCCAAGTCATATAGTTGACATATCCAAGCCCTCCCAACCACCTCTATTCATTGATCCATCCTATACACAAGATTTAGATCACTACAACCAACACAAGTGCCACAAAAGAGAGAGCAAGCAAAAGAAAGCCTCTCGTGTGAGTTTAGATCTAGTGCCTTGTGAGATTCATTGAGAGAAAGTGTGTGCTACATCTTGCGTTCATTTGTGCGTGGAGTTTTGACTCCCATTGAACTTCCTCCAAAGTTTTGGAGGCTTGTAAAGCTAGCAAGAGACACCTAAGTGTGTGGTGATCCTTGCGGGGTCTTAAGTGATCCTTGAGAAGAAGAAGAGCTCTCTGGTCTTGGGGATCGGTAGAGAGAGGAAAAGGGTTGAAAGAGACCCGTCCTTAGTGGACTCCTCAACGGGGACTAGGCCTTCGAGGGCCGAACCTCGGTAAAACAAATCACCCGTGTCTCTTGTGTTTTTTGCTTGTGATTTGTTTGTTTTCCCTCATTCTAAGTTCTCTTGCACTAGTCTTTGCTAACATTATTTGGTATTGCTTCAAGTTAAATTCTCATCTAGTGAAGCAACGCCTTGCAAGAAAGAACTTGTATTATTGCTCTTCCTATCTAAGCCCTCTTGCGTTATTCTCCATTGACCTATTAGTTGTATTGATTTATCAATTCCGCATTATTTGAAGGCAATATTCTTTACAAGCAAAGGACTTAGTTTTTATACTCCGATAATTGTGTATCTTATTCTAACCACTAATCAAGGGATCTAGTTGGGGTGTAAAGTTATAATTTTCAGGTTTCGCCTATCCACCCCCCTCTAGGCGACTTTCAATTAGTATCAGAGCAAGGCACTTCATATTGAGTCTAACAACTCGAAGTGATGGCTCGTAGAAGATCCCAAAAGAACAAGAAGACACCTCCAAAGGAAAACAATGAGGTAACTCTTGAGATATTACTTTCCGATTGTTCTAATTATGATTCATGGTCTACCAGGGTAATAAATGCTTTTAGAACCGTAGATCCACAATTAGAACAAATTCTAGGCAAGAGTATCATTCCTTCTAGCTATGATAGGAAAAATGCTTCCGCGGAAGATCTAAGATATATACGCTTAAACTATCTAGCTTATGACATCTTAATTAAATCTCTTAGCAAAGAAGATTATCATGCCTTCATAATAAGATATGATGAACCTATTTGTGATGCGCATGATATTTGGACTAGAATTAAAACCAAATTTTATGAGTCCAAACATGATGGTTCATTTTGTGCTTCTACTTCCTTTGGTATTTGTGAAACTAACCCTTTGAAGGAAGAAGAAGAAAATGAACGATGGAGACCAAACGATGAATCCACCTCTCCAAAAGGTTTGTCTTCCCATTTCGATTCCAACATATGTTGTGTGGCTAATGAAAATGATAGCGGAAGCACAAATGAGAATGAGGAGGATGAACGAAGCTTCATGCAACTCTACGCTCATCTAAGCCTAAAAGATAAGGCGGTCATGCTCAAACTTCTAACAAGAGCGAGAGAGCAAAGCGAAGCTCGTCAAATGCTAGAAGATGTTCTCTCCATAAAAATGCTACGCTTCGACGAGTTGACTAAAGAACATGAAAAGCTAAAATGCTTTCATGTTGATTTGGTCCAAAGGTATGAAACTATTTCAATTGAGAAAGATAACTCTCTATATTGTATTGCTCAATTAGTAAATAGGAATGCCTTGCTTAAGGACCAAAAGGAAAAGCTAAAAATTGAAAATCTGGCTTTTCAAGAAAAATATGATATGCTTCTATGTTCTCATAAAAATCTTATGGATGATCATATCATGTTAAATATTGCTCATGAGGTTATAATAGAAAACTTAAAATCTCAACAACCTCACTCATGCACATGTATTCAAATTGAAACTATTTTACCATGTGCTAATGCTTGTTGTCCGTCGACAAGCAAATCTTCCTTTGAGCTAAAATTTGCAGGAACAAAAGAAGATACATATCAAAAGCTCAAAGAAGAAAATGAGAGGCTAAAAATGAGCTTGACACAACTAAAGTGGAAGTGCATTGCTCAACCTTCTCAAGATAACCGTGATCACATGGTGAAGAAACTTGAGACGGGAATAACCGTGGCATGTACTAAATCCCTTGAAGAAAATGTCAAGGACTTGAGGATTGCCAAGAAGAGGGAACAAAAGAAGAAAATCAATACCTCTTACAAAAGCCTCAACCATGCCTCCATAAAAGGTAACATCCAAGGTAATAATCAAGTCACACTTCACACTAAGAGAAGTAAGAAGTGTAGTGAATACTTTGAAAAGGGACACTCGATTAGGTCATGTCCCTATATTAAAAATGACTTGCTTATTAACAAGGATGATAAACTTTGTTTTAAATGCTCAAAGAAGGGACACTTAATTAAATCTTGTCCCTATTTGAAACAAAAAGGCATAGTGTTAGAAAAAAAATATTAACTAACCATGTAGCAAGCAAGAAACAGGGAAAGAAGAAATCATCAAAACTTGAAGATCGCCTTTGCTACATATGCCGAAAGAAGGGACATCAATGCAAGGATTGTCCCATTGGTAACTATCCCACTTCTAGCTTGTCAATTATTTCACATGTAACTAGGCAACCCAAAATTGTAACTTGTGCTAGAAAGGTAATGAGTTTACCAAGGGCTAACACAAATGACTTTTGGGTTCCTAGATCTTTTTTGACTAACCTTGATGGACCCGTCAAGCGATGGGTACCAAAATATGCTTGACAAGCTTTGAAAGAAAAGGAGATGGTATGAAGCTTTGGGGTGCTTGAGAGAGTCAATTCAATTTTTATTAACTCAAGCTAACAATCTTCAATGATCTATATCCAAGGTTGACCCAAAGTTATTTTGAATTGTTATATCTAAAACTCATATCATCTCGGGGAAGATATTGATCTTGAGAGCTTGGTGTCTCACGCGAGCTCTAGCCGGCCGCGTACATACGTTTTAGGCATATGTGGGAGGTAGCCAACATAACTTATTTTGCGCACGTGCAGCCAACCAAACACAAACTTAGATAAAATCAACATACGAGACGGTGCAGATAACCAAACACATCGGACGCTTGCGGGGTATGTGCGCGTGAGTGCGACGGTGAGTGGGCAGGGCGGCGGTTGCCTGCTGAGGCTGCTAGGTCTTTCAGCACAAAAAACTATTGTTCCTTCGACACATGCTGAATTGAGAGATGTAGTATCACAAACCAGATTTGAGAACCATGGGGGATGAAGGAATTCTGAATGTTTGGTAAACAAATGCTGAACTGTGGTTCTGCCAAGGCGACAGGGACACCCAAACCCAATGTTTGCAGAGGACCAGATGGTGTTTTTATTCTGATAATTCTTCGCTTAATTTTGTGACTCACCCTATACCATCCTTTATAGATTAGGCACCTTACTGTCCTTAGCCAACCAACTAACTAACATACTAGCTTGTCTCTATTTGCTCAAATCAAATGCAAATAGCTCATTTGGCTAATCCTCCATTCTGACTAATCATCCTGCCATATGTGCATGTGTACTCATATACTGTTGTCTGTTGCTATGCCTAGCTACGTGCCACTGTGTTCCTTTGCCCATTTGGTAAGCCAGCCTGCCTTCATGACATCTAGTGGCAAGCAAGCATTTTACTGCATCTGATCTTTTCTCTACCTGTTATTTAAGAACCCAAACAATATATGAATGCAGGGCTGTAGAAAATTTCTCCGTTAGGAGTGTCATGAGCTACCTGTATATATAGAAGTCGCTTCAATCAGTAGTAAGTCCCCATAGATTTCTAGTTCATCTGTGCAATGCTACATGGAAGTGATGTGATAGGGAAGATGAAACAAAGAGCAACAAAACTAATGACCTGGAATAATTGGCAAACTGCTACTTTTACTTTTACTCCTGGAGAAAATGGTAGTCTGTCGTAATTGAATTGTAGTGAGCCTTAGTTCCTTTCTGACATATTCTTCTTGAACTGATGGCCTAATTTAATAATTCAGTCGAAAAGTATGAAAAATTTGTTTCACCGCAGATGATTGGTGAAAACATGTCCTTGCTAAACTCTAAATATGTATCTTCTAGGTCAAATGGCACTGGGCACTGTCTAAATTTGAACATGAGTTCCTTTTTTTGGGGGGGGTGGGGGGGAGCTTGGAGGTGTGGGCGTCCCTGACCTCCTCACTATGAGCTAGGCGCTGCAATTAAGATGGTTGTGGCCTCGACGAGCTTTTTGGAACCAAAGTATCACCAAGACTGTGCTTCTGAAAATAGGTATCCCGAACACCGGAATTGAAATTTTAGTATTATAATCCGTTCAACTTCGGTTTTTTGCTATCGGGGTGTGATTTAGCCGATTCGCAGTCGCTGTTACGGCAGTCCATCTCACTGCCCCGTTTCTTAGAACGGATCGGCGCTGGAGCTAGAGCTGGCGACGCTCTTCTTTGCCGGCGCGCGCTGGAGCTCGTCTTGTCCGACGGCGCTCCTCTCCCTAGTGCTCGGCCCTGTCTCCTTCCCTGCCAAGGTATCCTCTCGAGTGCCCCTGTTCTCTTCCCTGGCGCTCCTCTCCCTGGTGCTCGACTCCCGTCGTAGGTCAGCGCTGTAGCCGTCAATCTTGAGCAGCTCGTCGTAGGTTGCTTCCCCGCGGCCATGGAGAAATCTCCAAGATCCATTCCTATCGGATCAGGACCTGTTAGGGCTGACACACGCAAAGATGTCGCAGAAGCTGCAAATGGGACTAGGCTGATTGATGGGAGTAGGCGCACAGGCATCGTCGACATGAGCAACATTGATTATGGCACTAGTAGATTACGTCCGCGCCATCGATTATGTAGGACACATGATCCGGTATGTTTTACTGTAAATAACATTAAATAGTAACAGTCAATACTATAATGTGTTATTGAATCTCATTATTCATTTGGTTGTAGGCGCAAAGATATAATCGAGTTTGGGATGGTCTTTTAGACGCCATTAGACAGATGCAATTATCTGCCGATGAGTTGAGGAAGTTGAGCCACCGCAATCATGTGCCTGAGTATTTGGATATGGTGCACAAGAATTGCTTGGTTAATGCCATGAGTGATGTTACTGAAATTGCAAAAGGTCTAGACACTATGAGCAGGGATTTGGAGGAAGTTCTTATTGGTCCGCAACCTCTACTTGAGGATTACGAAGCCCTTGGAATGTACGATGATTTCAAATCTGATGTTCATTGTGATTGTACTGAGCAGTGTGGTTCGGATGAAGACAACTCTTCTTTTGACTCGGATGAGATCAATGATCGTCATTTATCACATATGAATGAGCCTATCTGAGCTATTTGTCTGTGATAGAGCTGCCTCCTCGACAATAGCCATGTATTAATTTGATGTAGTATTCTATGGCCAATGTATTTTGTGAGACTTGTTCATGATGTATTTTTAGTTCAACTTTGTTTTGGCCATAATGTATTTTCAACTTGTAGTTCATGATGTATCTTCAACTATGTGTGCCCAGTGTAATGAATTCAACTTTTTCTTCCCAAACTTTGGTGGGGTGGAAAGCCATATCTACTACCTGTCACAATGTCTACTTAAGCTTGGCCATAAGGTCCTATTTTCCTCATAAACTATATAGCTTTCTGTTTGCAACACATGGACAATGGGGTACAAAGTTTTTTCAACAAGAAGATTTCTGTCGTGCATGGACATCAAGCTTTTTCAACATTGTGTCATGAAGCATTAATACATGCTAGGACAATGGGGTACAAAGTTGTCTTCACAGATCACTCACTTTATGGTTTTGCTGATGCTGGAAGCATTCACATGAATAAGGTGCTGCAGTTTACTCTTGCAGATATTGATCAGGCAATATGTGTCTCACTTAGAAGCAAATAGAACACTGTCTTGAGGTCTGGGATATCTCTAGAGAAGGTTTTCATGGTTCCTAATGCAGTTGACACTGCAATGTTTACTCCCTCTCCCAAGCGCTTAAACTATGATGAAATAGTTATTGTTGTGGTCAGTAGATTAGTATACCGAAAAGGCGCCGACCTTCTTGTTGAAGTCATTCCAGAAGTGTGTCAGCTATTTCCAAAGGTGAGCTTCAGCTACATCACAATTTAAGTCAAATAACCCAGGTGAATTATGTATGTACACACTTAGGCAAAACCTTTGTTATGCAGCATATAACAAACTTGAGAAAACTTGGCAGCTAACTTCAGAAAACTTGGCAGCTCACTTCAGAAAACAAGCTACTGAGGTAACCTGATAGTTCAAGTTCAGCACGGCCGCGCGGTAACTCGACAGTAACTTCAATGCAAAACAAAGAAGCATACAATGCTAAAATAGAGGTAGATATTGGCCATGTAGGTATTAAGGTACTGTTTCCATGTGATTTAGCATGCAATTTTAGTTCTAAAAGTTCCAGAATAAACAGCTTGGAGCTCCACATATTACAAATTAAAGAGGCACAATTATTGGATTATTGTAGTGTGCCTTTGGGCACAACATTCAGCAAATATACAGGTTAGACAAGTGTGGCTAACAACCAGAGAAACAGAGTAAACACTGCTCCAAGATGACAAGACGAGCTGATAAGGGAACACGTCATGAGTCAGATTATTGACAAGAAGAAGATAAGGGAACACGTACCTGACGAGGCGCGAGGAAGAGATGGATGGGAGCTCCGCCGGGATTGAACGGGACCGGCTTGCCGCCGGGAGGGAGCTCGGGCAGAGAAGACCGTCGGGCCAGGGAGCTCCAACCAATCAGCGATGACAGGGCCGAGGACCAGGGAGAGGAGCGCCCAGGAGCGCCGTCGGACAAGACGAGCTCCAGCTCCAGCGCCGATCCGTTCTAAGAATTGGAGCAGTGAGATGGACTGTCGTAACAGCGACTGCGGATCGGCTAAATCACACCCCGATAGCAAAATTTCGAAGTTGAAAGGATTATAATACTAAAATTCCAATTCCGGTGTTCGGGATACCTATTTTCAGAAGCCCAGTCTTGGTGATACCTTGGTTCCAAAAAGCTCGGCCTCGATGGAGTCTTCTAAACCTTGGGCTGGCTTTAACCTTAATATTTCCACAAAACTAGATAGAGCTGACAAGCATGTTTGGAGTTTCACCAATTCTAGGTTGTTCACATCTAAGTATGCTTACAGAGCTTTCTTAATTGGTGTTGTAGTTTTTGAGCCTTGAAAGAGGATCTGGAAGAGCTGGGCGGCTCCTAAATACAAGTTATTCGTTTGGCTTGCTATTAATAACAAATGTTGGATTGTAGACATGTTGAAAAGAAGAGGGCTTGATTTCCCGGAGTGCTGTGAGGAAGAGGGCTTGATTTCCAGGAGTGTTATGTGATTTGTGACTAAGAAGAGGAAACAATGCAACATATCATCTCTAGCTATGTCTTTGCAAGGAAATTTTGGCACTGTATTCTTTCCACTATTGGGTTTTTGGTTGTAGTCCCTGAAAGGAAAATGGCCTTTACCATTTTCTTTAAATTGATTTTGATGATTGATGACCATCACAACCTAATGGACTAACTAGTTTACGCAGTTGATTAATTCTCAGGGGCATAAGTCCAACATATTAATTCTAAGTCGACTGTCCGGAATAATGTAGATTATTTCGGACAAGAGAGCTTTCTGAAGAAATCACCCAGGCACGAACCGTCTGGTCCCTTCAGGCGAACTGTCGATGGTGAATCTCAGACATAAACTATGCAAATTTTAAAACTTCTACTACGGACTGTCCGAAGGAGAGGAGAACACCGTCCGACCCTCAAGCGCGCACCGCCCACCGTTGAAAGCCAGAAAAAAACCAAAGGTGTCGGGTTTCATTTGTCACTCTTTGTTGTTTGGTTTCTTGATCACGCTTCCTTCATCTCCTTTTAAACTCTCAAGTGACTTGTAAAGCTAGCAAAAGACATCCAATTGTGTGGTGATCCTTGTGAGGTCTAAGTGACCCTCGAGATTAAGGAGAATCATTCAACTAGTCTAAGTGACCATTTGAGAGAGGAAAAGGGTTGAAAGAGACCCGACCTATGTGGTCTCCTCAACGAGGTGTAGGTTCTTTGGAACCGAACCTCAGGAAACAAACCACAGTGTTTATTTGCATTGATCATTACTTTGTGTGACACCCCAGTGTCACCTAGGGTTTCTCTTGTAAAAGCCCAACCAAGAACCATTATTTCATGTAAATCAAAGTAAGCATGAGCATCAAATTAACTTAAGTAATAAAGAATTCACCAAGTATATACTTAAAAGTGTCATGATCAAAACAATTGAGTCTTTGAAAAGATAAGAATGTGCAACCCTAATTAAGAACTCTAAGTGAACCCCATGAGCAAAATTCAAAAAGAATAAGCAAAAGGGAATGAAAAGTTTAAAATTTTGAGTTGAGCCAATTATATAAGTTAAAGTATATTTAATAAGCAACAAGAAAGATTGAGAAAGCTTAGCCAAAATAATTCAAGAAAACCCCCAAATCAAACTTCTTTTGTTGGGACTCATTGGGAATTCTGAATTTCAGAATTGTGAAATTCAGACCTTGAGCCAAAGATCAGGGATGTTCACCTTGATCCCTAACTCGAATCTTGATGGCCCCATTGACAAATTTGTGTCTAACTAACCCCTCTGTCGTGTGCCAGAAGATGGCATTGGGACGCGAGCCCTAGACACGACAAAACTTGGGATTTGCCTCGGGTTTAGGCAGGGAGACAGACCAGATTTCCTGGCTCCATATCTCTGCAACCAGTAGGCAAAATCCTATGACCTCCACACAAGAATGGTAGCTTGTAGGGAGGAGAAGAGGTTTCGTGCACTGACCAAGGCGAGAGCAGGCTCGGATGAGCGACCACACGCGCCAGAGCTTGGGCAGAACGCACGGGCACACGTGTTCGACCCTGGTCGGCACGCCAGAGCTCGCCCAACCCGCGCGCGCGCTCACCCCGGCGTCCGGTCAAGTCCGCCGCGCGCCCACGCCCTCGGCCGTGCCCGCCCGCGCCTATAAAGCCTCCCCGGGCGCACCTCTCTTCGCCTCGCACTCACCCTCACCGGCCAGCCACCGTTCCTTAGCTCCGGCGAGCGTATTTCCGCCCGCCATTGCCGCCAGAGCTACGGTCGCCGTGGCCAGCCCACTCCAGCCGCCCTCCAGCCCAGCCTGTGCTTCGGCTAGCTCCGCCAGTAGCCCGTGAAGCTCGCCAAGCCCTCGGACCCGACCGGACTTCACCGGAGGCCCGAGATCGACCTCACCGGACTTCGGTCTTCCGCCGCCGCGCGTGGACCGAGCTATCCAGTGAGTCTCCGCCCAATTCCTTTCGCTCATGTCTTCTCTGGCATCCCGTGGACCTCTCTGACCTATTCAATTGAACTACCTCGCCGTGACCAGGCCGGTCTCCTCGCCGCCGACGAGCATCCCCGCCTGCGCGCGTGGACCGACCAACTCCGGCCATCTCCGTCGACGTTCCGCACACCGTTGTGATCCCCGCGACCTCCCCTTCGTCCTCGACCACTTCACCGGAACAGTCTCGCCGCCGGTAAGCCCCTCCGCCCTTTTCTTCGCCGCGGCTACTGTTTGAGGTAGAAGAAGGACCTCGGGTTAGGTTTTGTAGAACCCGAGGGGTTTTCTGTAATGTCAGCGACCCATGTGAATAGTAACCTAAGGACTGATTCGCGAGGAAAACTTAGGAAAACCGCCAGGGACCCCAGTGCAAAGTGGTTTTCCATTTAATCGATTCTGTTATTCTTTTAAAATAACCAGAGAACTTAGAAAATTCATAACTTGATGAAATCTTAATGAAAAGCTGTCAAACCAATTTTGCTAGCTCTGGAATATTATGATCTATCATTTAAAAAAAGTGAACCATATGCTTTCTGTTCTAAATTTTAGAGTTTAAAATTAAAAACAGAAACCCCCTAAACCTTGTTTAATTAAGGAAAATTAGTTTTTCTTCTGTACTGAGCTTAAGAAAATTTGTAGATGCTTATACCCTAATTAGACATTGTTTAAAAATAGTAGGAGCCCCAGCATTAGAGATTATGATGTAGTTATTCATTTAAAGTCATTTTGTCCAAAACTTAGAGAAAATCAGAAAAGCATTAGAAAATGTTGAACAGTGATTAGTAATATTTTTCCTAGTTTACTTATGCAACAGAGAACCTAGGAAAAATACAGAGACCATTAATTTGGACCAGTTTTAAATTAAAATGATTTGTTTAGCCTTATGTGGACTGAAAATCAATTATTAGAGTTGCAAAACTATAACCAAAGTGGTTAATAAAAATCCAGTGAACTTATAACCACCAGAGCCCCACTACAAAAATACAAAACACCCCAGCCTAACTTTTTAAGTAGGGAAAATAAATACAGAATGATAATAAGGCATTTTTCCAATAAATCATAAGCAACCCCTTTTTATGAGATAATGGGCAACCAAAAATTAGCTAAGTCCATGATGAGATAAACCACCAGAGAAAAATGCAAACCCATGAAAAAGAAGTGAACCCATACCTTTTGCTAGTAATTTGTGAGAAAGGCCATTTAGCTCAAATAATGCATACCACCCCTTCCCTTAAGCAAAAAGAAACCAAACTCCAGAATGATTGCTCTTGCACAAAATACTAGCTAAGAAAAATAAGAACTCTGTTGTTTGATGTTTTTCAAGCATAGTGGTAGTAGAAAGCACCCCTTTGGCTAGAAACCTTAAGAAAACCATAGGAAAAGAATTAAAAAGTATTAATGACTAGAAATTTGTATCAAGTCATGTTATGACACCTAAAAGCCAGCAAAATAAGTTTTAAAGAATTACCCACTGTTAAAAAAATAGTTGTAGTTCAAAGTACCCCTTCTGCCCTAAGATTTGGTAATTTTGTCCAGAGAAAACCATTTACTTTCTGAACCCCAAATTTTGAGACAGAGAATCATACACCAGTAACAAGCCACTGTAATTTTTGCAGAATTTTTGGAATTTTATAAAAGCAACTTGTAGTTCAAACCTACTCCAAAACATTAAAGAGAATAAAAGAAAAGAGAAGAAGGAATAAACCTCATCCCACTAAAACTAACCCAAATTACCAAGTATACCACTAAAAGGTTTTACATAAGTAAGGTTAACCTGATTAAATTCAAAAAGACCATACACCTTTAAAAGTTGTAAATTCTAAAGCACATATCATATCATGCATATATCTTACGCATTGCATTCATTAGATTGTAATCTTGCCGACGGAGAGTACGTGCTCATCCCCGAGCAAGGACCTGTCCAAGAAGAGGACCAGGAGCAGGCTTCAGAGGCTGCTATTGAGGATCTCCCCGCAGCCCCAGCAATTGAAGGCAAGCCCCGGTTTTATGCATAACCATGTTATTATATGCTACTTTACTACACTTAATGCTTGTAGGACTGTAATGTGCACTTAAGTGTAGGAGTTGCTTGAAACCTCTAGTTGCATGAACTTAGGACTCCTTTTTGAGATGAATACTAGTATGCTAGGTCGAGTAGCTGCTTGCTAATCAGGATCTCGGTAGAAGTCGAGTGATTTTTCTAGCACTCACGCGAGGTCAGGAATTGATTGTATTCATCTTGATAATGGGATATATATATTGGTCTATGGACTTGGATCCAGGGAGGATGCCTTGTCCATAAGACGGGAAAAATGAATTAAGGATTAATGTGTGGATACCTGAGTCAAGCTTTTGAACGTACTAAGCACATGCCGGGAAAAATGGTAACCGGTAAACCTAGTACCTGAGTGAAGCCGGGCGCGGACTTTATCCCTCATGCGACCTGAGACAGGGTCTCCCATGCTAGCTATGGTGGGTACAAGTGCGGTCACTGCACGGCGGCAGCCGGGGTCAGTGGAGCATTGTATGCCAAGGCGGTGAGGCCTGGACGCGAACGGGGAATCGATGGGGACGGTTGTCATGTGTAGGGTCGGAGTACCCTGACATGCCGTGTGTTTAGGTTTACCTTGCAAGGTTAAAACTCGATTCGAATCGTCTGCTTCTCGCAGCTAATGAGACTGCTTGATTCCTTGTACTGCATCGAGTAAGAAGTGAAATGTGGATTATGAGATAACTTGTTGGTTGAACTAATTGATTGTTACCATGTATGCTTAGAAGGAGCAAATCTAGCTAAGTTAATGATGGTAGAATTTGAAAAGCTAAAAATTGATTTTAGAAACAGCTAGTGCTTTTGGCAAACCAAACCCCTCAGCCAAACAACTGCATAGTCTAGAGGTAGAGGAGTAGACTCCTCACACCGGTTAAGTCTAGCTGAGTATTAGTATACTCAGCCTTGCTTGTGGCACCATTTTTGCAGGTACCATGCAGGATGTAGTTGATGGTGTGACTTGGCCTACCACCCTGCCACCGGGTTGGACGGTCGAGTGGGATGTTGCTCCGGCAGGAGAGGAGCATGAGGAGTAGTGGGCTAGGCCTTGCCCATTTCCTCGTTACCGACGACATCGATTATCCGCTGCACTTTAATTTGTGAACTTTATTTGCTACTCCAAAAACTCCGATTTATGTAATAACTCCGTACTTAATTTGAGGTTTCCTATTTTATTGTATTTCTTCTGTGACTCACCTTCGAGTGAGATTGTGGAATTTGATCCTGGTTAAGTGGCTCTATCAGACTAGATCTGAGGGACTGACGGGTTATTCCGATTTAAGTGTGTTACGGCCCCTGAGGCGTGACTTAGGCACTTAAGCTGGAATAATTCGGGTGGTTCTGCCACAGCTGGTATCGGAGCAAGTTCCACCACAGAGAAGGACAATAAACCACGAATACCAATTTTTAAAACCTAAAACTTGCTTAGAAACTGTTACGGATCGTCAGGACTAGACCGCTAGACCTAGGACGAAAGGCCTTAGGCATAGAGGGAGAAATAGGTGGCTAATTAATTAGGCCCCGTGGGCCAGTACTTATATTTTAAGGATGCCCTAAAAAGGCACCCTATTTTCTTTTGAGAGGCAACGTTTCTTTCCGCATGCATGCATTATAAAACACAAAGAGGAATTAAAATTTGAGCTAACCCCTTTTCTTTAAAATCATCCGGGCTCTCTTTTTCTTTTTCCTTCCACCATAATCTTTATCTTGATTCCCTTCCGCAGATGAATTCACCCACCCCCGCCAGTGGAGGAGACTCTCGTTTCAGTTCTGACTTCCTTTCTCGCGATGGCTTTCCTTCCATCTTGTGGGAAGTGCTTAACTCCGCCGGTTACCCTACGCCCCCTTTGTACACGGTGCAGTTGTATGAGGAGCATCGGGTACCTCGTTGTCGGGTCTGGCTAACTTTGGAGGCTCATCCCCTTCAGCCGGGTTGGCGTTCTCTTGACTCTGAGACGATTGGACTCAGGACGGACGACACCGTTGAGGCAGCAGCCATGAAGACTCTGACGACTTTCTGTGGCTACCATCCCCTGGAGATGGTGATGCACCCCTTGGGACTCTTCCCTGCTGAGAAGAAGGATGATCCCATGTGGTGTAACCGCGTGAGCCATGTGAAGGATGTGTGGGCAATGTATCCTGACTTGGTTGGGAGGGTCACTGTTCAGTGCATGAGTGCGCTGTACCGCCTTCAGGCCCTTCAGAGCGATGCTATGACACTTCTTGCTAACACCGCTCAGGCTGCCAAGCTCACTCTCGACAGTCGGGAAGATTTTGTGGTCGACCTATCCACAGAGTTGGTGGAGAAGGATCTGCAGGTGGAAAGGCTGAGCCAGCGTATTACCACCCTGGAGCAGCAAGTGGAGATCCGAGATAACACTATTGATGTCTTGGAGAACCAGCTCCACGACGTGCAGAGGGAACTCGAGGAAGCCAATGACCACTTGGACATGCACCACCTGGAGATGGAGGCCAATGAAGCAGGAAGCGAGGGAGAAGAGGCTCCCGAGGAGCTAGGACCAGCCCCTGGTGCTAATGAGACTACCTCCGCGATACCTCCTTCACCCGTATCCAGTGTCGCTTCCACCGCTCAGGGTTAAGCAGTCGCTTTGACATTTTTAGGCGGATAGAAACCTATGCGAGCTTAGTAGTATCACATTTTGGACTAGGCTTATGGGTACTTTCCCCTGATTAATGTAACCCTGTAAACTTTTGATATCTGTGGGATCCTTGTCACCATGCTATCTTCACTTTCGAACCTAATATTATGATTATGGCCTTTTCTTCCATATGAGATGATATCTTGTCGTTCGGAAGTGTGAGTTGGGATAACATTGGCGACAATCTCTGTTTTCAGATGGCAGCGAGGCAGCGTCGCGGGCAGAATGAGCAAGCTCCCCCGCCACCTCCTCCAGCTCCCGCAGTGCAGGAGCTGATGGCCCAGCAGAATGAGATTCTGCGATAGCTCTTGCAGCGCCAGCCCCACCAACAGCATCATGGTGGAGGCCAGCATCAGCGACCTCCGGCTATGGCAACTTACCAGGAGTTTCTGAGCACGCAACCGCCCTTGTTCACCAAGGCAGAGGATCCGTTGGACGCCGACGTGTGGCTTCGCGTCGTCGAGTCCAAGTTTCCCCTCCTCACGGGAGACTGCCCTGATGAGGCCAAGGCTCGCTTCGCCGCACAGCAGCTTCGCGGCCCTGCTCGGACTTGGTGGGACCACTTCCGTGCTATGCTCCCCGCTGATCATGAAGTATCTTGGGAGGAATTCAAGACTGTCTTCAGAGGACACCACATTCCAGCTGGCATTCTTGATCGGAAGTTGAATGAATTCTTGGCCCTCAATCAAGGAACCCGCACGGTACTGCAGTATGCGCAAGCCTTCAACGACTTATGCCAGTATGCAGGGTATCATGCTGATTCTGATGAAAAGAAGAGGGATCGCTTCCGCAGAGGTCTCAATACCAAGCTGCGGGAACGACTCAACACTGTCCGGGCCGATAGCTTCAATGAGTTGGTCAACATGGCCATCTCCCAGGAGGATTGCATTGTTGCTCACCGGGCAGAGAAGAAGAGGAAGGCACCAATGGCAGCACCATCCGCTCAGGCTCAGAGGTTCCGGATTGTTTCTCACAATCAGAGCAGGGGTTTTCAGCAGCAGGCAGGCAGATGGGTGATCAGGCCACCTCAGCAGCAGCAGCCGACACCCAACCGCTATCCAGCTCCCGCCCCAAGGAACAATCAGCCTCAGCAGCAGCAGCAGCAGTTCCGCCAGGGCAATGGGAACAAGTGTTTCACTTGTGGCAATGTGGGCCACTATGCCAAGAATTGTCCCAGGAACCAGCAGAGGCAGATGCCAGCACCAAATCAAGACAAGGGAAGAAAGCAGAAGGTGCAAGTCAGGCAAGGGAAGCTCAACTTCACTGCTCTAGAGGAAGTGCCAGAAGGAGCTCCTATCATGACCGGTACCTTTTCAGTTTATAATCAACCTGCTTTAATTCTGTTTGATTCCGGTGCATCTCATAGTTTCATTAGCCAAAAGTTCAGTGCTAATTGCAAACTGCCATTCTCTCACTCAAAAGGGTCATTCATGATAGTCACACCTGGGGGTAAAATTGCAACTAATCAATTAAACCAAAGTGTGCCTATTCAACTGGGAAGCCACATTATCAAAACCACTCTTCTTGTATTGGGATTGGAAAATGTGGACATTATTCTAGGAGCAAATCGGATGACCTTGCACCAAGTTGTGCTTGATGTAGCCAGTCGTACCGTGGAAGTTAATTCTCCTTTCTGCGGGAATTTCACTTTGATTCTGCCTAGTCAGGGTTCTTCTCAGTCATGTGCTTTCTCTATGACGGAGTTACCCCTAAAGAAGATCCCAGTGGTCTGTGAGTATGCAGATGTCTTTCCTGATGAATTGCCAGGAATGCCACCGGACCGGGATATTGAATTCGCCATCGAGTTGCAACCAGGAACGGCCCCAATTTCCAAGAGGCCCTACCGAATGCCACCCGCTGAGTTGGCAGAGTTGAAGAAGCAGTTGCAAGAGTTGCTGGACAAGGGATTTATTCGCCCAAGCACTTCGCCTTGGGGATGTCCAGCACTATTTGTGAAGAAGAAGGATGAAAGCTTGAGGCTGTGTATAGATTACCGCCCTCTTAATGCGGTAACTATCAAGAACAAGTATCCTTTGCCTCGTATTGATGTTCTCTTTGACCAATTGGTCGGAGCCAAGGTGTTTTCCAAGATAGACCTTCGCTCTGGCTACCATCAGATCAAAATACGAGCAAGTGATATTCCGAAGACGGCATTCTCAACCAGATATGGGCTATATGAATTCTTGGTGATGTCATTCGGGCTGACAAATGCACCAGCATACTTCATGTATCTAATGAATTCTGTTTTCATGCCGGAATTGGATAAGTTCGTGGTGGTTTTCATCGATGATATTCTGGTGTACTCAAAGAACGAAGAAGAACATGTCGGGCATTTGCATGTAGTGCTTCAACGTCTGCGAGAGCACCACCTTTATGCCAAGCTATCCAAGTGTGATTTTTGGCTAAAGGAGATCAAATTCTTGGGTCACACTATCTCTCAGGATGGAATAGCTGTTGATCCTGATAAAGTGCAAGAGGTGATGAATTGGAAGCCACCAACGACTGTTCGCCAGATTCGGAGTTTTCTGGGATTGGCCGGTTATTACCGAAGATTTATTCCGGACTTCTCTCGAATTGCGAAGCCTATTACTGAGTTGCTGAAGAAAGAGGTCAAGTTTGTGTGGAGTCAGAAGTGCGAAGATGCCTTCCATGCGTTAAGGCAACATCTGACCACAGCACCAGTATTGGCACAACCCGACAGCAGCAAGCCTTTTGATGTATATTGCGATGCCTCTGGCACCGGGCTAGGTTGTGTCTTGATGCAAGACAACCGAGTCATTGCTTATGCCTCAAGAGCACTCAGGCCTCATGAGCAAAATTATCCCACTCATGACCTTGAGTTAGCAGCAGTGGTTCATGCATTGAAGATGTGGAGGCACTATCTAATGGGAACCCACTGCAACATCTTCACTGATCATAAGAGCCTTAAGTACATTTTTACTCAGGTTGATCTCAACATGAGGCAGAGAAGATGGCTAGAGCTGATCAAGGATTATGACCTGGAGGTACATTATCACCCAGGGAAAGCTAATGTGGTAGCTGATGCCTTGAGTCGGAAGTTGCAATGCAACTGTATTCTGATGGATTCTCGTGTTAACACCTTGTGTGATGAGTTGAGCAAGATGCAAATTGAAGTGATTCCTTCTGGTTCTTTGTCTCACATTTCTGTTGAGCCAGCTTTGCAAGACCAGATCATCATGGCCCAGCTCAGTGACAAGGGAGTGCAGATTATCAAGAAGAATCTCCATCAGAAGGTTGAGAAGTATAATTGTTTCCGCCAGGATGAGAAGGGTGTGTTATGGTTCAAAAGCAGATTGGTAATTCCTAAGGACCGGGATCTCAAGAAGAAAATTTTGGATGAGGCTCATCTCTCCAAATTCTCTATGCATCCGGGAAGCACCAAGATGTACCATGATTTGAAGCTTTTATACTGGTGGACCAGAATGAAGAGGGAGATAGCCCAGTATGTATCAGAGTGTGACACCTGTAAGAGGGTTAAGGCAAGCCACTTGAAGTCCGCTGGAGCTTTGCGACCACTGTCCGTACCTTCGTGGAAGTGGGACGATATCAGCATGGATTTCATTGTGGGTCTGCCCAACACCTCTCGTCATCATGATTCAATTTGGGTTATTGTGGACCGATTGACGAAAGTGGCACATTTTCTTCCTGTGCACACCACTGACAAGGCTCGGAAGTATGCAGAATTGTATATCGACCGGATCGTGTGTTTGCATGGATTACCTCGGACCATTGTTTCTGACCGAGGAGCCCAATTTGTTGCTAGATTTTGGGAACAATTGCAAGAGTCTTTGGGAACCAAGCTAATCAGGAGTTCAGCTTACCACCCACAGACTGATGGTCAGACGGAAAGAGTAAACCAGATTCTGGAAGATATGCTGAGAGCTTGTGCGATCGATTGTGGCAAGAACTGGGATAAGCACCTCTCCTTGGCAGAGTTTGCTTATAACAATAGTTATCAATCCAGCCTAAAGATGGCACCTTTTGAAGCTCTCTATGGGAGAAGGTGCAGGACACCACTCAATTGGTCTCAGCCTGGTGAAAGAGAAGTTTTTGGACCGGATTTGGTGACTGAAGCCGAAAGGAAGGTCAAGCTGATCAGGAAGAATCTAGAAGCTGCTCAGGCCAGGCAGAAGAGCTATCATGACAGAAGAAGGAAACCTCTCCAGTTCGAGGTGGGAAGTTTTGTATACCTCAAGGTATCACCCACCAAGGGAGTGCAGAGGTTTGGAATCAAAGGCAAGTTAGCCCCTCGTTACATTGGACCTTATGAGATCATTGAAGCATGTGGACCCGTGGCATACAAGCTGAAGTTACCTTCAAAGATGTCTGCCATTCACAGCGTATTCCATGTATCTCAGCTAAAGAAGTGTGTTCGATTGCCGACTGAGATTCTAGCAGAGCCAGAATTGGAGATAGAGCCAGATCTCTCGTACCAAGAGTACCCCTCCAAGATTCTGGATTGCAAGGAAAGATCAACTCGGGCTAAATCGATCAAGATGTTCAAGGTCCAGTGGAGTAATCACTCAGAGGAGGAAGCTACTTGGGAAACCGAGGAATTCTTAAGATCCAACTTCCCCGATTGCCTACCTAAGGAAGCTGGTATGTAATCACCCCCAACCCCTCCTCCTGCCTTTCGAATCTAATTTCTAAAAATATGATCTTAATTCAGAATGAAGTGACTATAAAGTAAAACTTAAAAGGACTTCCTTCTGAAGTTGCAAAGAGAATGACATTCGAAGAGCAGTTTATCCTAATAATAACAATCATCACCCTTTTTCCTATCAGTCTCACCCTTCGCTTCACCTCGGAAGGACTCTGGCCCGAATCTCGGGACGAGATTCCTTTAAGGGGGGAAGGCTGTGACACCCCAGTGTCACCTAGGGTTTCTCTTGTAAAAGCCCAACCAAGAACCATTATTTCATGTAAATCAAAGTAAGCATGAGCATCAAATTAACTTAAGTAATAAAGAATTCACCAAGTATATACTTAAAAGTGTCATGATCAAAACAATTGAGTCTTTGAAAAGATAAGAATGTGCAACCCTAATTAAGAACTCTAAGTGAACCCCATGAGCAAAATTCAAAAAGAATAAGCAAAAGGGAATGAAAAGTTTAAAATTTTGAGTTGAGCCAATTATATAAGTTAAAGTATATTTAATAAGCAACAAGAAAGATTGAGAAAGCTTAGCCAAAATAATTCAAGAAAACCCCCAAATCAAACTTCTTTTGTTGGGACTCATTGGGAATTCTGAATTTCAGAATTCTGAAATTCAGACCTTGAGCCAAAGATCAGGGATGTTCACCTTGATCCCTAACTCGAATCCTGATGGCCCCATTGACAAATTTGTGTCTAACTAACCCCTCTGTCGTGTGCCAGAAGATGGCATTGGGACGCGAGCCCTAGACACGACAAAACTTGGGATTTGCCTCGGGTTTAGGCAGGGAGACAGACCAGATTTCCTGGCTCCATATCTCTGCAACCAGTAGGCAAAATCCTATGACCTCCACACAAGAATGGTAGCTTGTAGGGAGGAGAAGAGGTTTCGTGCACTGACCAAGGCGAGAGCAGGCTCGGATGAGCGACCACACGCGCCAGAGCTTGGGCAGAACGCACGGGCACACGTGTTCGACCCTGGTCGGCACGCCAGAGCTCGCCCAACCCGCGCGCGCGCTCACCCCGGCGTCCGGTCAAGTCCGCCGCGCGCCCACGCCCTCGGCCGTGCCCGCCCGCGCCTATAAAGCCTCCCCGGGCGCACCTCTCTTCGCCTCGCACTCACCCTCACCGGCCAGCCACCGTTCCTTAGCTCCGGCGAGCGTATTTCCGCCCGCCATTGCCGCCAGAGCTACGGTCGCCGTGGCCAGCCCACTCCAGCCGCCCTCCAGCCCAGCCTGTGCTTCGGCTAGCTCCGCCAGTAGCCCGTGAAGCTCGCCAAGCCCTCGGACCCGACCGGACTTCACCGGAGGCCCGAGATCGACCTCACCGGACTTCGGTCTTCCGCCGCCGCGCGTGGACCGAGCTATCCAGTGAGTCTCCGCCCAATTCCTTTCGCTCATGTCTTCTCTGGCATCCCGTGGACCTCTCTGACCTATTCAATTGAACTACCTCGCCGTGACCAGGCCGGTCTCCTCGCCGCCGACGAGCATCCCCGCCTGCGCGCGTGGACCGACCAACTCCGGCCATCTCCGTCGACGTTCCGCACACCGTTGTGATCCCCGCGACCTCCCCTTCGTCCTCGACCACTTCACCGGAACAGTCTCGCCGCCGGTAAGCCCCTCCGCCCTTTTCTTCGCCGCGGCTACTGTTTGAGGTAGAAGAAGGACCTCGGGTTAGGTTTTGTAGAACCCAAGGGGTTTTCTGTAATGTCAGCGACCCATGTGAATAGTAACCTAAGGACTGATTCGCGAGGAAAACTTAGGAAAACCGCCAGGGACCCCAGTGCAAAGTGGTTTTCCATTTAATCGATTCTGTTATTCTTTTAAAATAACCAGAGAACTTAGAAAATTCATAACTTGATGAAATCTTAATGAAAAGCTGTCAAACCAATTTTGCTAGCTCTGGAATATTATGATCTATCATTTAAAAAAAGTGAACCATATGCTTTCTGTTCTAAATTTTAGAGTTTAAAATTAAAAACAGAAACCCCCTAAACCTTGTTTAATTAAGGAAAATTAGTTTTTCTTCTGTACTGAGCTTAAGAAAATTTGTAGATGCTTATACCCTAATTAGACATTGTTTAAAAATAGTAGGAGCCTCAGCATTAGAGATTATGATGTAGTTATTCATTTAAAGCCATTTTGTCCAAAACTTAGAGAAAATCAGAAAAGCATTAGAAAATGTTGAACAGTGATTAGTAATATTTTTCCTAGTTTACTTATGCAACAGAGAACCTAGGAAAAATACAGAGACCATTAATTTGGACCAGTTTTAAATTAAAATGATTTGTTTAGCCTTATGTGGACTGAAAATCAATTATTAGAGTTGCAAAACTATAACCAAAGTGGTTAACAAAAATCCAGTGAACTTATAACCACCAGAGCCCCACTACAAAAATACAAAACACCCCAGCCTAACTTTTTAAGTAGGGAAAATAAATACAGAATGATAATAAGGCATTTTTCCAATAAATCATAAGCAACCCCTTTTTATGAGATAATGGGCAACCAAAAATTAGCTAAGTCCATGATGAGATAAACCACCAGAGAAAAATGCAAACCCATGAAAAAGAAGTGAACCCATACCTTTTGCTAGTAATTTGTGAGAAAGGCCATTTAGCTCAAATAATGCATACCACCCCTTCCCTTAAGCAAAAAGAAACCAAACTCCAGAATGATTGCTCTTGCACAAAATACTAGCTAAGAAAAATAAGAACTCTGTTGTTTGATGTTTTTCAAGCATAGTGGTAGTAGAAAGCACCCCTTTGGCTAGAAACCTTAAGAAAACCATAGGAAAAGAATTAAAAAGTATTAATGACTAGAAATTTGTATCAAGTCATGTTATGACACCTAAAAGCCAGCAAAAATAAGTTTTAAAGAATTACCCACTGTTAAAAAAATAGTTGTAGTTCAAAGTACCCCTTCTGCCCTAAGATTTGGTAATTTTGTCCAGAGAAAACCATTTACTTTCTGAACCCCAAATTTTGAGACAGAGAATCATACACCAGTAACAAGCCACTGTAATTTTTGCAGAATTTTTGGAATTTTATAAAAGCAACTTGTAGTTCAAACCTACTCCAAAACATTAAAGAGAATAAAAGAAAAGAGAAGAAGGAATAAACCTCATCCCACTAAAACTAACCCAAATTACCAAGTATACCACTAAAAGGTTTTACATAAGTAAGGTTAACCTGATTAAATTCAAAAAGACCATACACCTTTAAAAGTTGTAAATTCTAAAGCACATATCATATCATGCATATATCTTACGCATTGCATTCATTAGATTGTAATCTTGCCGACGGAGAGTACGTGCTCATCCCCGAGCAAGGACCTGTCCAAGAAGAGGACCAGGAGCAGGCTTCAGAGGCTGCTATTGAGGATCTCCCCGCAGCCCCAGCAATTGAAGGCAAGCCCCGGTTTTATGCATAACCATGTTATTATATGCTACTTTACTACACTTAATGCTTGTAGGACTGTAATGTGCACTTAAGTGTAGGAGTTGCTTGAAACCTCTAGTTGCATGAACTTAGGACTCCTTTTTGAGATGAATACTAGTATGCTAGGTCGAGTAGCTGCTTGCTAATCAGGATCTCGGTAGAAGTCGAGTGATTTTTCTAGCACTCGCGCGAGGTCAGGAATTGATTGTATTCATCTTGATAATGGGATATATATATTGGTCTATGGACTTGGATCCAGGGAGGATGCCTTGTCCATAAGACGGGAAAAATGAATTAAGGATTAATGTGTGGATACCTGAGTCAAGCTTTTGAACGTACTAAGCACATGCCGGGAAAAATGGTAACCGGTAAACCTAGTACCTGAGTGAAGCCGGGCGCGGACTTTATCCCTCATGCGACCTGAGACAGGGTCTCCCATGCTAGCTATGGTGGGTACAAGTGCGGTCACTGCACGGCGGCAGCCGGGGTCAGTGGAGCATTGTATGCCAAGGCGGTGAGGCCTGGACGCGAACGGGGAATCGATGGGGACGGTTGTCATGTGTAGGGTCGGAGTACCCTGACATGCCGTGTGTTTAGGTTTACCTTGCAAGGTTAAAACTCGATTCGAATCGTCTGCTTCTCGCAGCTAATGAGACTGCTTGATTCCTTGTACTGCATCGAGTAAGAAGTGAAATGTGGATTATGAGATAACTTGTTGGTTGAACTAATTGATTGTTACCATGTATGCTTAGAAGGAGCAAATCTAGCTAAGTTAATGATGGTAGAATTTGAAAAGCTAAAAATTGATTTTAGAAACAGCTAGTGCTTTTGGCAAACCAAACCCCTCAGCCAAACAGCTGCATAGTCTAGAGGTAGAGGAGTAGACTCCTCACACCGGTTAAGTCTAGCTGAGTATTAGTATACTCAGCCTTGCTTGTGGCACCATTTTTGCAGGTACCATGCAGGATGTAGTTGATGGTGTGACTTGGCCTACCACCCTGCCACCGGGTTGGACGGTCGAGTGGGATGTTGCTCCGGCAGGAGAGGAGCATGAGGAGTAGTGGGCTAGGCCTTGCCCATTTCCTCGTTACCGACGACATCGATTATCCGCTGCACTTTAATTTGTGAACTTTATTTGCTACTCCAAAAACTCCGATTTATGTAATAACTCCGTACTTAATTTGAGGTTTCCTGTTTTATTGTATTTCTTCTGTGACTCACCTTCGAGTGAGATTGTGGAATTTGATCCTGGTTAAGTGGCTCTATCAGACTAGATCTGAGGGACTGACGGGTTATTCCGATTTAAGTGTGTTACGGCCCCTGAGGCGTGACTTAGGCACTTAAGCTGGAATAATTCGGGTGGTTCTGCCACACTTTGCGATTTGATTCTTCCTCTCCCCTCTCCCTAAAGTTATCTTGCTTATCTTTTTGAGTTAGCTCCCAAAGTAATCCACACATTGATTGAGCAACTCGTGGCAAGGAGAACCATCTTCTGCACTCTGATTTCATTCATACTCATTCTAACACTAACCTTAGGTGAAGTTCATGTTCAAAGTTTATAATTTTTAGGTTTCGTCTATTCACCCCCCCCCCTCTACGCGACTTTCAATTGGTATCGAAGCCCGACACTTCATTAGAGTCTAACAACTCAAAGTGATGTTGGCACTAACTATATATATAGTTTGTATATTTGGAGCCCTAAGCTTCCAATAACTAGTGGAAGCCCTGGCTCAATGGTGCCATCCGGTTCAGCCGCACTAGGTTCGGGCGGCTATAAAAACAACCCCAGGCCGTCAGAGATTAGGTTTTAGCAGGGGCGATAGTTTCCTCGGGCGAGCGAGCGGCGGCGAAAGTTTCCTCGGGCGTGCGAGCGATGGTGATCCTGAGGCTAGCGGCAGCAGTGCCCCAAGGCGGGGCGACTGGCGGCCGCGCTCCCCATGGATCGAGCGACGGCGCTCCCGAAGCGGACGAGCGACGACAGTGCACCCTAGGCCAGATGGCGATGATGGTTGCGTGAGGCGTGGTAGGCTTTGACAGTAGCGACGGTGGCCCTGATGGAGCGCGGCGGCGACGGATTTGGGAGGCGCGCACGCGACAGAGAATTCCAGAGGCGCGCGCGCGACGTCGGCTCCTCAGAGGTGTGCGCTCCGGAGTGGCACACGCTGGCATCCCACCTCCTGCTATGACGCCGGCCTTCCCTAGGCGCGAGCGACAACGACGGACTTCCCTAGGCGCGAGCGGTGGCTGATCGAAAACCCTATTTTTATGCGATTTTGGATACATATTTATGCCAAAGTCAATAGGTTTTTATTATACATTGTCAGTTCATGGCTTTTGTAGGGGGTCTCCTTCTCTGTCGAAGGTCCTCAGAATGGAGAAATTGCCTATAAGCAATGAGAACTAAATGTTGAAGCTACTACAAGTATGCGTGAAGCGCCGAAGGATGGCAGCTTCGACTCAAGGTGGTTATGAAGGTCAAGCATGGTGTTGAGTTGAAGAGAAAAAGACTAATTAGTCCCTGTTGCTTGTATTAGGATAATATGTATGAATCAAAAGGTCATGAATGTACTTTTACTTGGGCTGCATCCCGGGCCTATAAATAGATGAACAGTACTCCCGTATTATTCACGCTGGATTGTAATTGCTCTCGCGCCTTTACCTTCAATTAAGCCAAATGCATCGATGTAATATGAATCATTTATAATGCCTATACATTCATTATGAAATAAATAGGTAACTTGATATTACATTTTGCGAATATATTTTTATATCTGCGAATAATGAGGATGTGCTTTTCATGACCTTCGTCTGAGATTCATTATGCCTGAAAGGGAATAATGCTTCGAAGGACGAAGGTCTTTAACATATAACAAATGTGTTGCCTTGTTCTTGATCCACAGCAATTGAGAACAAGTGCCCAACATTGGCGTCCACCTCCGGTGAACTCACTTCCACGACCACGATAATGGCTTTGCAAGGTGATCAAGCCACGTCACCTTCGGCCATGAAGCTAGTGTTCCCAATCACAGGTGGTTCAAGCTCCGAACCAGCCAATAAGAAGCAAAAGAAGGAAGCACAGAGAAGAGTGCAACATGTTGGAGTACAAGGACCCTTCATCAAGTCCAAATGGTCTCATGTGCCGATTATATTTTCTCAAGAAGACCTTCAACTTAAGGATTACCCTCACAATGATGTCATGGTCATATCTTGTGTTATCAAAGGGTTCTAGTTCACAATGTCCTCGTAGACACGGATAGTGCAGCAGACATTATCTTTGTAAAAGCCTTCAGACAGATGCAAGAGCATGATGACAAAATACATGATGCAACACACCCCCTGTGTGGCTTCGGAGGAAAACAGATAGTGGCACTTGGAAAATAACAATGTCAATCACCTTCGGCTATGTGCACAACACCAGAACATAGCAAGTTGTATTTGACATTTTAGACATGGATTATCCTTACAATGAAATCATTGGACGAGAGACATCGAATGCTTTCAAAGCAATACTTCATCCAACATATTGTGTATGAAGATACCATCAGATCAGGGCCCTATTGTTGTGCATGGAAGCCAAGAGGCTGCTAGAAGGGCCAAAGGGAATTGGACGGATTCCAGGGCCATTCACAATATATATGAAGCCAAAGCTTATCAGCAACATAAGTACATAAGAGATAAAGCTGCCTCAGCGGATCAACCAAAGTCTATGCTTTTGTGCGAAGACATAGCTGAACAGAAGGTGTTGTTTGGATTCCAATTATCTGAGGAACAAGAAAAGACTTTGTTAAAATTCTTGTTCAATAACAAGGATGTTTTTCTTGGTCAGCCAATGATCTTTGTGGTGTCAGCAGAGATGTTATCGAGCACTCTCTCAATGTAGACCCAACTGTCAGACCAAGGAAGCAGAAGTTTCGGAAGATAACAGATGATAAAATCGAAGGTGCAAGAAACGAAGTTAAAAGACTCCTTAGTGTCGGAGTGATCAGGGAGGTGACATACCCAGAATGTCTAGCCAACACTTTGATGGTGAAGAAGGCCAATGGAAAGTGGAGAATGTGCATTGATTTCACAGATCTCAACAAGGCGTGTCCGAAGGATGAATTTCCCTTGCCAAGAATAGACTCCCTCATAGATGCGACAACCACTTTGGAGCTCATGAGCCTGCTGGACTGTTACTCAGGCTATCATCAGATCTGGATGAAGAAAGAAGATGAGCCCAAAACAAGATTCGTAACCCCTAGTGGAATTTATTGCTATCTTCGGATGCCTGAGGGGCTCAAGAATGCTGGAGGAAGCTTCAGTAGGATGACTTCCAAAGTTCTCTGCACTCAAATTGGCAGGAATGTTTTGACATATGTTGATGATATTATAGTCAAAAGTACAAAGCAAAAAATCACATTGCTGATTTGCAAGAAACATTTACAAATTTCAGAAAGGCTGGCCTCAAGTTAAACCTAGAAAAATGTGTCTTCAGGGTAAAGAAAGGAAAATTCCTTGGATGTCTAGTATCAACAAAGGGGGTTGAAGCTAACCCAAACAAAATAGAAGCTATACTTCGGATGGAACCACCAAGGTCAAGAAAAGGTACTCAGAAATTAACAGGCATGCTAGCATCATTGAATAGGTTCATTTCAAGATCAGCAGAAAGGAATCTGCCATTCTTCGAATTATTGAAGTCGACCAAAGTCTTTCAATGGGGGCCAACTTAGCAAAAGGCCTTTGAAGATTTGAAACAATATCTTATACATATGACAACTTTGACTCCACCATCATCAGGAGTCCTATTGCTATTGTATGTAGTAGCTTCCCATGCGACAGTTAGTGCAACGCTGGTGCAAGAAAAGCAAGATGAACAAACAAAGAAACAAGTCCCAATCTACTTCATCTCCGAAGTACTAAGTATATCGAAAAGAAATTACATAGAGTTGGAGAAGGTACTTTATGCTGTACTGATGGCCTCCAGGAAGCTTCGACACTATTTCCAGTCCTACCACATCATAGTACCTTCGTCTCAACCTCTAAAGGATATCATAAGAAATAGAGAAGCTACGGGAAGGGTTAGCAAGTGGGCTGCAGAGTTGAACGAGTTCACCATTGACTTTGTTCATAGGTCTTCGATTCAATCTTAGGCACTAGTAGACTTCATTGTCGATTGGACACCTAGGGCTCATGAAGAAGTGCACCTAATAGATACCGAAGCTTGGACAGTATTCTATGATGGATCATGGGAAACTTCCGGCGCAGGTGCAGCCACTATTCTAATTTCACCATAAAAAATCAAACCTGCTATGTAGCCAGATTGGAGTTCAATTGCACAAACAACATTGCAGAATATGAAGCCATCCTTTTGGGGCTTCGAAAGCTTAGGGCCATGGGGATAAGAAGGGCAGTCCTTAAATCTGATTCTCAAGTCATCACAGGCCAGGTTGACAAAAGTGGCAAGGCAAGAGACCCGAAGCTTGAAAAATATCTTGACACAGTCCGAAGGATGGAGGCCTTCTTTGAAGGATTTTCAGTGAAAAACATCCCAAGCGGAGGCAATGAACAGACAAATTTACTAGCTAAATCAGTGGCATAAGGGCTCCCGCTTCCCTCAGAAGTATTCTTTGAAACTCTCAAAGCACCTTCAGTCGAGCTCATGGAAAGAGCGGGGCTCACAATTTCACCTATGCATAGTGAGGATTGGAGAACAAAAATTGTATCTTTCCTCCAGGGCAGTGACGAAGTTTACATAAAAAGATGCATGCCAGGACAAGGCCATATGTGATTATAGAAGGGGAATTGTTCAAACAAGGAGTTTATTCCCCATTACTAAAATGCCTATCCAGAGCCGAAGGTCAAGATCTAATGAAGGAAATACATTCAGGAATATGCGGAGTCCACATTGGATCCAGGCCACTCCATGGAAAAGCTTTTAGACAAGGATTCTATTAGCCGAAGGCAGCTTCGGACGCAACAGATCTGGTACAAAAATGTGAAAATTGCCAGAAGTGCGCTAGAGATCAGAAACAACCTTTATCTTTAACATAACTGATTCAACCCACTTGGCCACTGCAAAGGTGGGGCCTAGACTTATTGGGCCCACTTCCACCAGCCCAAGGGAATTTGAGATATGTTGTGGTAGCAGTGGAATATTTTTCAAAATAGATCGAAGCTAAACCACTGGCTACAATAACTTCGGCCACAGTTCAAAAGTTTTCTGGTAGAACATCATTTGTTGTTTCGGTGTGCCGAAGGCTATCACAGTCGACAATGGAGCACAATTCGATTTCGAAACATTTAAAACTTTTTGCGATCAGATCAGAACAAAGATACACTTTGCATCAGTGAGACATCCAGAATCTAATGGTTTGGTAGAACGGGCCAACATAATCATTATCACAAGAATAATGAAATCAATCTTTAACTTACAAAGGGAAAGTGGCTAGATGAATTTGTGAAAGTAGTGTGGAATCATAACACTGTTGTCTCGAGGTCAACTGGGTTCACTCCATTTAAGCTTTTGTTCGGAGATGAAGCAATAACACCAGAAGAAACAAAAACAGGATCAGTAAGGACTCTAGCTTTGGCAGAGGACGAAGACACTTGCAAAGTATCAAAAGACACCATAGAATGGGTCAGACTTCAAGCAATAGATCATATCAATAAATACCAAGTTGAAACAGTAAAGTGGCGAGACAGGAAAGTGAGACTAAAGAATATTAAGCCAGGACATTTGGTGCTTCGAAGAATAGCCAACCCAGAAACAGTAGGGAAGCTACAACTCAAGTGGGAGGGCCCCTTCTTGGTAGTATCTTCGTCAAGACCTGGATCGTACAGGTTAAGAGACATCGACGGAAATGACATTCCAAGATCCTAGAACGCAGATGAGCTTCGGAGATACTACGTGTAACAACCATCTAATTTTCTTTCTTTCTCCTATGGCACCATTTTCCTTTCAAGAGGGGAGAAAGGTTTTTAATGGGGCCATAGGTTGTAATTTTCATCTTCCTTTTGTAGCCCTATCCAATACAAGGGCAAGTTCTCACATATGTAAAATGTAAACATCTGGATTACACCATCGAGTATAAAAATATGAAAAAGCTCAAAAGTCGTTCCTACAGGGATGCAGAGCTAAAATACCACCTAAGTAAAATGTGAAGTAGCTCCAAAGTCGTTCCTACGGGGATAGCTAAAATACTACCTAAGTAAAAGGTGAAGTAGCTCCAAAGTCGTTCCTACAGGGATGCAGAGCTTAAATGCCACCTAAGTCAAATGTGAAGAAGCTCCAAAGTCGTTTCTAAGGGGATGCAGAGCTTAGCTCCAAAGTCGTTCATAAGGGGATGCAGAGCTAAAATACCACCTAAGTAAGAGGTGAAAAGACTCCAAAGTCATTCCTAAGGGGATGCAGAGTCTGTGTGTGTATTTTTGTGGGGTTTTTTATCTTTGGCATACACTTGCACATTTCACCACATCATATTTTGCATTCACATACATTAGACATTTGTAGCTTCATCGCATCATGGCATATTACATAAGACACTAATGGAAAAGAAGGGAAGGTTTTTGCCTTCGGCGCGAAAATGCTTCGTTATGAACGAAAGGGCGTTTTTTTACTCTGGCCCGAAGGTGTTTCGATGTGAATGAAAAGAAGGGAAGGTGTTTTTCGTCTTCGGGTCAAAAAACTGGGAGCATTGGTTTCATCCACAACAAAGCAAGCAACAATGAAAGAGAGGCAAAGTAATATTACAATGTATCCACAAATATTTACAAAGGTTTTTACATTCTTCGACAATTTTTTGCCAAATAATATGGTTTTACAAAGAGCTTTAAGAGCATCTTTTAGTCACTAACAGAAGAAGGAATAGTTTCCAAAGTATTCTTCAGAGTTTCCGAGTAAGCTTTGGTTATCGGTCTTCATCAACATCGCCCTAAAAACAACAAGACAAATGTATTGAGAAACATAATGAGAAAAAAATTGAAAAAAACATGAAAGTAAGAAAATCTTCATACCTTGTTAATCAAAGCTTGTGCTTCGTCTCCAGCAATCTCTCGGCCACCCTTAGTCCAGATCTGGGTAATAAATATGTTACCCACACTTCTGGCTTTGGGTAGGATATTAACCAAGTCTGATGGCGAAAGGCTGAAGGTTGGTTTATTAACAACTTTAAGATGATTACATCTAGCCTTAGCGAAAGCAACAGTTGTCCCACGGGCAGCCACTAACGCGCAAAAATCACCATGACCAACTATGACTTCGTCAAGGTCATCAATTTCCTTCTCAATCCAACCGAGTGCTCCTGGGATATCTTTGGTAGAAAGGTTGGCTTCTTAAGACATAGTTCCGACAGAATTGAAGATACTTTTTAATCGAGCAGTACATTGTGTTGCAAAGCCGAAGCATATATCCCGAAGAGCTTTAAGTGTTCCGCTTAACTTAAGATTCTTCTCAGCTTCAGCCTTGATTGTCACGTTTAAAGCTTCAGACTCACGGCTGAATCGACTTGAGTTTTCTTCCAAAAGTATCTTTGCTTCCTTCAACTCTTTACTCAATTTCTCATTCTGAAACCAAACTTTGGCAATTGAGCCCTCGATTGAGTTGAGCAAGGCGTCTTTTTCCATCAACGAATTTTCAAGTTCTTCAATCCTCTTCTCCAAGCCACCGGTAACAAACTCGTTTTTCCTGTCTTCATCATCTTGCTGCATTTTCAGAGCCTTGCTCAGCTGTAAACTCTGTGTCAAAAGACAAAGTCGAGTTAGACCTTCATTAATGAAATGATAAAACTAACTCAACGAAGGAAAAACGTTAGAAAAATCATACCTTAAAATTTGAGTAGAATAAACTGCATGTGATATGTTGTCTCCTATAACCGCTGATGTCTTTTTATAGCTTCGAAAATCCGATACTCTTCGACAGCATGCTCATAATTTTCGCCCGCGCACGATCACGAATACATCCTAAAATCTCTCCATCCACGCCACCGAAGAGAACAAATCCAGGCTGGTAGCCGCCAGACATAGCAAATTCCTTCAATTTAGATATATCCTCTTCAGAAAGCTGTTGGCCTCCCAGGTGCCGTAGATCGAAGCTTTTGTCTTCCGAAGAGGCTTCTTCAGTTCTTTTTCCCTTTGACGCTGAAGTCTCAGCAGCAATTATCCCCTCGGTATGTTTCTCAGGTGCAACATTAGCAATAAGTCTATCGATTTTTTATAAGTTTGTCCCAAGGGAACCACCACTGTTTTTAGCTTGTTGAGGCCCTTCTTTGGCCACAACGGGTACAACTTTCTTTTGAATCGCCGGAGGCGGGGTATCAAGAACAGCTCTCATCACATTCATCATCTGACGTTTCTTCTGTGTGTACCTTCCACCGGGTGCCAAAGGTTCCATGTCTACCTTTTCTTTGGTAGTTCCCTTAACATTTTTTTTCTATGGTTGTAATAAGCTTGTTAGCACTGATCCTAGAGGACTTAGCATCATGAAAGGCAAGAGTTCAGTCATTACCTCTAAAATTTCTGTCACGCCAATAGAAGTTGCCGAAGGGGTCTCTGCTAAATGCTTTGGTAGAGAATGTCTCTCTTCTTCTCCACGTCTAGATAATATAACATTCCTTTTCTTTGACGCTGAATGTTCTGGTGTCAGCTTCGGATTCTTTGTTAACCTTTTCTTCTTGTCCTTCTCGACAAATCTTTGTGCTTGCCTTTTCAAGATACACACAACCCTTTTCTTTTTTATTCCCCCCGCTTCTTCGTCAAGTCTTTCATAGTCAGGATACTTGAAGCCAAGGGCATCCATCACTCGATTCAGCCTTCGTTTCTCTCGTGTGTCAAAGGCAGCGGTCATTAGCTGGTCCTCTTTTTTAGTATAATTTCTGAGGATTTCGTTACACATTGTTTCGATGACCTCCAACCATTCGGCATAGGGTTTGCTAAAGTTTTTCTGAAATTTAAAGCGGTATGGAAGTCGTCCAAATTCAAATTTATTTCCTTCATCTTTCTTCTTCGGCATTACCCATCCACTCGATGTCAGGAAAGTTTTATACACTAGGTATTCTTGAACCAGGTCTCGAGTACTAATATGTTCAGCCACAACTCTGAACTCTACTTCGGCTAACTGGCAGGGGGAGCCGAGTTGCATGTTGCATAATGGTCTTGTCATGCTGAAGCTCAATCTCAGGGGACTCACCACCATAGTCATAAGCTTCTCCCTTCTCTTCTCATCAGCTTTCACATAAAACCATTCATTCCTGCCCCATGTGCGCCTCACCACCCTTCTTCTTGTTGTAGTATCTTTTCTTCTCCATCTTCTTCTTCCCTTTCTTGTCGTCATCTTTGTCACTATCACTTGTATATGGAAATTTAGCAATAAAGTGACCGGACTTACCACACATGTAGCACACCCTTTTGGAATGGGGTTTGTAGTCCTTTACCTTCCTTTGCTTGAGGATTTGTCAAAAGCTCTTGATGATAAGAGCCATCTCCTCGTTGTCGAGCTTGGAGGCTTCGATTGGGAGTCTACTTAGTGTAGACTCTTCCTTCTTTTCCTTCATTGCTATGAATGCAACGGGTTGCACCTCGGGTGTAGAGGTGGCGCCTTGCTCCAAGTTGACAACATGTTTGGAGTCTTTGATCATAAGTTCAAAGCTCACAAACTTACCAATGACCTCCTCGGGAGACATCTATTTATATCTAGGATCTTCATGAATTAATTGAACTTGAGTGGGATTACGGAAAACAAGAGATCTTAGAATAACCTTGACCATTTCATGGTCATCCCACATGGTGCTCTCGAGGTTGCGGACTTGGTTGACCATAGTTTTGAGTCGATTGTACATTGCTTGTGGCTCTTCTCCTTTGTTAAGGACGAATCGAGCGAGCTCTCACTCGATCGTTACGCGCTTGGTGATCTTGGTCACCTCATCCCCTTCATGCGTCGTCTTGAGGAAGTCCCAAATTTCTTTGGCATTTTTCAACCCTTGCACCTTGTTGTACTCCTATCGACACAAGGAAGCAAGGAGTATAGAGGTTGCTTAGGAATTAAAATGCCTTATTTGGGCGGCCTCATCAAAGTCGTAGTCCTCGTCGCGCACCTGTGGTGCCTGCGCTCCAAACTCAACAATATCCCATATACTTTTGTGGAGTGAGGTTAGATGGTGCCTCATTTTATCACTCCACATACAATAATCTTCACCATCAAAATACGGTGGTTTTCCTAGGGGTACGGAAAGTAGAGGAGCGCATTTAGGAATTTGAGTATAGCGAAGAGGCATCTTACTATACTTCTTATGCTCTTGGCGCTTCGAAGATGTAGACTCGGCGTCGGATGTGGAAGGGGATGAAGAGTCGGTCTCGTAGTAGACCACCTTCTTCATTTTCTTCTTCTTCTTGTCACCCTTCCTATGTGACTTGATGGAGCCAATGGATTCCTCCTTGTGCTCCTTATGCTTGTCGTCGGCCTCCTTTGATGGAGTCCGTTCATCGTTCCTCTTTCCCGAGGCTTCGAGCTTTTCACCGGTAACTATCTCCCTCTTGGGCACACCGGATAGTCCGGTGGTGCACCAGACACTACACTGTTCACTATTCGGTGTGTGTCACATCAGCCGACCGTTGGGGTTTAGAGCTGTTGACCGTTGAAGTCCTTTGTCCGCTTGCGGCATCAGACAGTCCGGTGTATTCTGACTTTGCAGACTGGCTCTGACTTCTAACGGTCAGACTGTACTGCAGTTGACCGCTGGCGAAGTTGACCGTTGCTCAGTTGGCTCGCCAGACAATCCGGTGAATTATAGCGGATGAGCTTCTGAGAAAACCCGAGAGCGGCCAGTTCGCGAGGGCTGCAGCCTGGGGCACCGGACAGTGTTCGGTGTCTGGTGCGCCACTGGCTACACCAATACTTGTATGCTCCAAACTTTGTAGAATTCGCTTAAGCCTTTTTCTTTGTATGTTTATGTTGTACTTTATGCACCTGAGAAAAATAGCAACTAGACAAACTAGTTAGTCCATATGGTTTGTGATGGACGTCAAACACCAAAACCGATTATAGGAAACGTTGAGACCATTTCCCTTTCAATCTCCCCCTTTTTGGTGATTGATGCCAACACAAACCAAAAAATATATAAAGTGTAGAAATGTAACTGTTGGGGGCCTTCTTCTCCACCGAAGGTCCTCTAATCAAAAACACCTTCGACAAGACGATATGCAAGCAGGCACAACATGAAGGTATATGCCGAAGCTGCAATCGAGGGAGCTTCGGCATAATGACACGCTTGAGATGAAGGGCAGCATCGACTTAAAGAGGAAAAGACCGCTTAGTCCTTGATAATTTGTGTCATGGTTATCAAGGACAGAAATGTAATTTTGTCTGGGCTGCGTCCCGTGCCTATAAATAGGTGAACAGTACCCACGTACTGTTTAGGTTGACTTGTAATCACTTGCACATCATTCTCGGACTTTTTGCCTTCTATCAAGCTGAAGGTACAAATGTAATTTAATATCATTAATGTTTGTTCATGATTATAGAATGACAATATGAGTTCATTAAAGATTCAATATAATTGTTTATGCTTTCTATGTTTCATACGTCCATGTTTATACTCCTACGTATTGAAATGATGAAGGCATGTCCTTCATGACCTTCGTCTAAAGATCATTATATCCTAAGGGAAATAATGCTTCGAAGGACGATGGTCTTTAACCATTAACATTTGTGTTGCCTTGTTCTTAATTCATAGCATTTGAGAATAATTGACCAACATTGGCGCCCACCGTCGGTGAGCTCACTTCCACTGTTGTGACAATGGTTTCGTACAAGGACCAAGCTATAGCACCTTCGGTCATGAAGCTGGTGCTCCCAATCATAGGCGGATCAAGCTCAGAGCTAGCTAACATGAAGCAGAAGAAGGAAGCACAAAGAAGAGTGCAGCATGTTGGGGTGCAAGGACACTTCATCAGATCCAAGTGGTCTCACATCCCAATTACCTTCTCCCAGGAGGATCTTCAGCTTAAAGACTATCCTCACAATGATGCCATGGTTATATCTTGTTTCATCAAGGGATTTCTGGTCCACAATGTTCTGGTTGACACAGGCAGTGCAGCAGACATCATATTTGCAAAGGCTTTCAGGCAGATGCAAGAACCAGAAGACAAGATTCATGATGCAACACACCCTCTTTGTGGCTTTGGAGGAAGACAGATTGTGGCACTTGTCAAAATAACGATGTAAGTTACCTTCGGTTACATTCACAACACAAGAACTGAGCAAGTTGTCTTTGACATTGTTGATATGGAGTACCCATACAACACAATCATTGGTCGAGGGACGCTTAATGCCTTCGAAGCAATACTTCATCCAACATGATTATGCATGAAGATACCTTTGGAACAAGGGCCCATTGTTGTCCATGGGAATCAAGAAGCTGCCAGAAGGGTTGAAGGGAGTTGGACAGATTCAAAGGCAATACATAATATAGATGGAGCCGAAGCTTGTCAACAATATAAACACAAAAGAGAGAAGGCTGCTTCGGCAGATCAACCGAAGCCTATGCTCCTGTGTGAAGATATAGCAGACCAAAAGGTGTTGCTGGGATCTCAATTATGTGATGAACAAGAAAAGACCCTGCTAAGATTTTTGTTAACAACAAAGATGTCTTCGCTTGGACAGCTTGCAATCTCTGTGGTGTTAATAGAGATGTCATTGAGCATTCACTCAATGTGGATCCATCTTTCATGCCAAGAAAACAAAGACTCCGGAAAATTTCTGAGGATAAAGCCGAAGGTGCTCGGAATGAAGTAAAGAGATTTCTCAGTGCTGGTGTTATCAGAGAAGTAACATATCCAAAGTGGCTAGCCAACACTGTTATGGTGAATAAGGCTAATGGGAAATGGAGAATGTGTATTGATTTCACATATCTCAACAAGGCATGTCCGAAGGACGAGTTCCCTTTACCAAGAATAGACTCCCTTGTAGATGCAGCAGCTTTTTCGGAACTCATGAGCCTATTGGACTGCTACTCGGGCTATCACCAAATTTGGATGAAGAAAGAAGATGTGCCAAAGACAAGCTTCATAACTCCAAGTGGAACTTATTGTTACCTTCAGATGCCCGAGGGGCTCAAGAATGCTGGAGGAAGCTTCAGCATAATGACAGCCAAGGTTCTTCACTCTCAAATAGGCAGGAATGTGCTAACTTTTGTTGATGACATCATAGTAAAGAGCATGAAACAAGAAAATCATATTTCCGATTTGCAAGAGACGCTTGCCAATTTCAGGCAAGCTAGTCTCAAGTTAAATCCAGAAAAGTGTGTTTTTGGAGTAAAGAAGGGCACGTTTCTTGGCTATATGGTACAACAAAGGGAATCAAAGCTAACCCAAGTAAGATTGAAGCTATCCATCGGATGGAGACGCCAAATTCAAAGAAGGGGGCTCAACGATTGGCAGGAAGGCTGGCGTCGCTGAATAGATTTATATCAAGATCAGCAGAGAGGAATCTGCCATTCTTTGAAATACTGAAGTCAGCCGAAGTTTTTCAATGGGGTCCGGCTAGAAGGCTTTCGAAGAGTTAAAGCAATACTTGATAGACTTGACAACTCTAACTCCACCTTCATCAGGAATTCCGTTACTCCTATATGTGGCTACCTCCCATTCTACAGTCAGTGCGGAACTTGTACAAGAGAAGCAAGATGGCCAAGTAAAAAGACAAGCATCAATATACTTCGTCTCCGAAGTACTCAGTTTATCAAAGAAAAATTACACAAAATTGGAGAAGGTGTTGTATGCTGTGTTAATGGCCTCCAGAAAGCTTCGGCATTACTTTCAAGCATATCATATAATAGTCCCTTCATCACAACCTCTGAAGGACATAATGAGAAATAGAGAAGCTACAGGAAGAATCGGAAAATGGGCCGCGGAACTCAATGAATTCACTATTGATTATGTACATATATCCTCAATTCAGTCTCAGGCGTTAGCAGATTTTATTGCTGATTGGACGCCAGGGGCTCAGGGAGAAGAAGTAACAAAGGATGCCGAAGCCTAGACGGTATTCTGTGACGGTTCTTAGGGAACCTTCGGCGCAGGAGCGGCTGCTGTTCTAGTAGTGCCTTCTAAAGTCAGGACATGCTATGCAGTAAAGCTGGACTTTAGCTGTACAAATAATATTGCTGAATACGAAGCTCTTTTGTTAGGGCTTCGGAAGCTAAAGGCAAAGGGAATAAGAAGGGCAATCCTTAAAACTGATTCTCAAGTTATTTCTGGCCATGTAGACAAAAGCAGTAAGGCAAGGGATCCGAAGCTTGAAAAATATTTAAATGCAGTTCGAAGATTGGAGGCTTCCTTCGAATGATTTTCTGTAAAAAGTATTCCAAGGGGGGAAAACGAGCATGCAGATTTGCTAGCTAAATCAGCGGCACATGGGCTCCCTTTGCCTTTGGAAGTGTTCTTTGAGATAATAAAAGTACCTTCAGTCGAACTTATGGAGAGAGCAGTGCTTGTAATATCACCTGTGCATAGTGAAGATTGGAGGACTGAGATTATATCTTTCCTCCAAGGAAACTGTCTTTCGAATGATGAAGTTTATAATAAAAGAATGGAAGCAAGAACAAGACCATATGTGATAATAGAAGGGGAGTTATATAAACATGGAGTCTGCTCTCCACTACTCAAGTGTTTATTGAGAACAGAAGGTCAAGAGCTGATGAAGGAAATACATGCAGGTTTATGTGGATCTCATATTGGATCTAGGCCTTTGCTGGGGAAGGTTTTCAGACAAGAATTTTATTGGCTGAAGGTAGCTTCGGATGCAGCAGATCTGGTTCAAAAGTGTGAAAATTTCCAAAGATGTGCAAAAGACCAGAAACAACCTTCGTCTTTAACCCAGTTAATACAGCCAACTTGGCCACTGCAAAGGTGGGGTCTAGATTTGTTAGGTCCACTTCCACCTGCACAAGGAAATTTGAAATATGTCGTTGTAGCAGCGGAATATTTCTCTAAGTGGATCGAAGCAAAACCCTTAGCCACAATAACTTCGGCCACAGTACAGAAATTCTTTTGGCAAAACATTGTTTGTCGCTTCGGTGTGCCGAAGGCAGTAACTGTGGACAATGGAACACAATTTGATGTCGAAACATTCAAAGATTTCTGTAACCGAATTGGTACAAAAATTCATTTTGCATCAGTAAGGCATCCATAATCAAATGGGTTAGTAGAAAGAGCAAATGGGATTATAATGACAGGAATAATGAAGTTAATCTTCAACCAGCCCAGAGGAAAGTGGCCAGATGAGTTGATTAAAGTGGTGTGGAGCCACAACACAACTGTGTCAAGGTCAATAGGTTTTACACCTTTCAAGCTCTTGTTCGGTGACGAAGCAATATAACACCAGAAGAAGCAAAGATAGTATCAATAAGAACAACAGCTTCGGCGGAGGACGAAGCTGATTATCAAACAACAAAAGGCACTATAGAAGAGACCAGACTTCAGGCTATAGAACACATCAATAAGTATCAGGCCGAAACAATAAGATGGCGTGATAGGAAAGTTCGATTGAAAAACATCAAGCCAGGACATTTGGTGCTTCGGAGAGTACCTAACCCAGATACAGTGGGCAAGTTACAACTAAAGTGGGAAAGTCCTTTTCTGGTAGTATCTTCGTCAAGACCTGATTCTTACAGATTGAAGGATATGGACGGCAATGACATACCTAGATCTTGTAATGCAGATGAGCTTCGACGATACTATGTGTAATTCGATGTAATCTTTTTTCATTTTTTCTATGGCACTCTTTTCCTTTCAGGAGGGAAGAAAGGTTTTTAATGGGGCCATAGCTTGTAATTTTCATTCTTATTTAGCCCTACGCAATACAAGGGCCAAAATCCCCCAAAGATGTAATATGTAAAATCAGAGCCTACACCATCGAGTGCAAAAAGAAACAGGAAGAAGCTCAAAAGACGTCCCTAAGGGGATGCAGAGCATGACGAAGCTGCAAAAAGTCGTTCCTAAGGGAGCATAGCGTAAGTTTCAAGCTACAAAAAGTCATTCCTAAGGGAGCGCAGCGTAAGTTTCGAAGCTGCAAAAAGTCGTTCCTAAGGGAGCGCAGCGTAAGTTCCGAAGCTCAGAAGTCATTCCTAAGGGAATACAGAGCCAAATACCACCGAAATATAAGGTGAAGAATCTCCAAAGTCGTTCCTAAGGGGATGCAGAGCTTAAATGCCACCGAAATAGAAAGTGAAGAAGCTCCAAAGTCGTTCCTAAGGGGATGCAGAGCTTAAATGCCACCAAAATATAAGGTGAAGAAGCTCCAAAGTTGTTCCTAAGGGGATGCAAAGCTTTAAGACTCCAAAGTCGTTCCTAAGGGGATGCAGAGTCTGGGTGTGGCTTTGTGTGTGTTTGGGACATTCATTTGCACATTACATTACATCATTCATTGCATTCATACAGACATTCATTTAGACATTCGTAGGATCATCATCATCACAACATGAAGCACGAACAGAAATGCTCCATCTTCGACGACAGTGCTTTGATGAACACAAAGAAGCTTCGTTTCAAACGTATACATGTTATGCAATGGCATGCTTCGTTGTGTACGAAAAGAAGGGAAGGTGTTTTTGCCTTCGGCTCAAAAGATACAAGTTTCATCCATAGCAAAGCAATTTGTACATGGATGAAAAGGTAAAAATATATTACAAGGTATGGATAGATATACACAGTATTGTTTAATCCTCGATTACAGTTTTTTACAAAGATAATACAAATGTTCCTAAGCTCTATACAGGCAGGCCTAAAGAGAAGCTTCAGCAGCTTTCGGAACGTGCTTCGGATTATCAATCTTCGGCACCACCATCTTGCAGACAAACGGTATAAGGTAAAAAGTAATTACAAGAGATAAGGCAAGCAATAGGTATAAGTTACATACCGGTTTAAGCAAGTTTCGGGCTTCATCACTAGCCAACTCTCGCCCACCCTTAGCCCAAATTTGAGTTATGAATCTGTTTCCGATGCTCCAAGCTTCACTGGGGATATCAACCAAATCTGTTAGAGATAAACTGAAGGTTGGTCTATTTACCGTCTTTGCGTGCGTGCAACCAGCCTTCAAAAATGCTGCAGCTGTGCCACGAGAAGCTAGCAAGGCACAGAAGTCACTGTGCCCGACTATCACTTCATCAAGAGCATCAACTTCATTTTCAATATGTTCGAAGGTGTTTGGTATGTCTTCAACCGAAGGGGTAATATCTTCGGAGCTGGCCCCAACCGAGCTAAAGACCTTTTTCAACCATTGCACGCAACGGCTACCGAGTTCCAGACACTTATTCCGAAGCTCTTTCAAAGACTCTTGTAGCTTCATATTATTATCAGCTTCGGCTTTGCATTTTGCTTGCAGTTCTTGCTTCTCTTGCTCGAAGCATTCTGAATTTTTCTTTAAAGTTACTTGAGCCTGGAGAAGCTCCTCGTTTAATCTGGCATTTTCAGTTTGAAGCTCCACGAGGGAACCCTCCGTTGCCTGAAGCAGGAAGTCTTTCTTCTCAAGAGAAGCTTTGTAATCTTTAAATTTTTTTCCAAGCACTCGGTTATGGTTTCATTTTTCTTGTCCTCGAGGTCTTGTTGCATCCTTAACGCTTTACTCAACAGCATGCTCTGTGTAAGTAAGACGATGTCAGAAATTTTTTTAGTTTATCACAAAGATAACAGAACTCCAGACAATAGAATTTTACCTTGAAATTGGAGTAAAACAGACTGCCGACGATATGTTGTCGCCGGTAGCTGCTGATATCAGCTTCAAGCTTCGGGAAACCGACACTCTTCGATAGAGTGCCGATTATCTTTGCCCCGGCGCGGTCTCGAATACATCCTAAGGCCCCTTCATCAATTCCACCAAAGAGCATAGCTCCTGGCTGGTAGCCACAGTATATACCATATTCTTGTAGCTCCTTCTTCTCAGCCTCAGACAATTCTTGACCCACCAGGTTACGAAGGTCAAAGTCCTTTTCTTCTGTAGTAACATCAGCAATCTTTTTCCCTTTGTCAGGCACTGCGGCCATGACCTTCTCTACAGCTGCAGTTGTCTCTTCTGCAGCCATATCTAAAAGAAGTTTATCAATCCCTGACAGAGTACTTTCAAGATTGACAGCTTCGGCGGCAGCTGCAGCTTCGACAGAGGTATCAGCTTTGGCAGTAGCCTCGGCACTTGAGATAGGTGCTATTTTGGATGACGAGGCCAACGGTGGCGTCCGTTCAATGGCTTGCATGACAGTAACGATTCTTTGTTTTTTCTAACCGTCAGCCTTCTTCTTTGTAGCCGAAGGCTCATCCTTCTTCTGTAAAAGTTTCGTCAGTTATGGCCCTAGAGAACTTAGCAGCTTGATAGGTAAAGATTCAGTCATTACCTTTAAAATTTCTGCTACTTCGGCAGCCGGAGGCGTCGAAGGAGTCTCCTCTGTTGCCTCAGTTATCTTTGGCTCTGGAGTTTCAGCCCTTCTCTTCTTTGAAGCTGCCACCTTCGGCTCAGGAGTGGATTTTCTCTTCTTTGAAACCTTCTCATCCTCCTTCACCATTCTGGCAGCTTGTCTGTTCAGAATGCTGACGATTCTTTTCCTTTTTACCCCTTCGGCACCTTTGTTAAGTTTCTCATAATCAGAGTATTCAAATTTTAGGGCATCCATCACCCGGTTTAACCTTCATTTTGGTCGGGTGCCGAAGGCTGCTGTCATCAATTGATCTTCTTTCTTGGTATAATTCCCAAGTATTTCGTTGCATATGGTTTCAATCATGTCCAGCCATTCCTTGCAAGGCTTCTTGAATTGTTTTTAAACTTGAAATGATAAGCTAGTCGAACAAGTTCATGCTTCTTCTTCGTTTCTTTCATCTTCGGCATTACCCAGCCACTTGACGTTGGATACGTCCGGTTGGCCAGATATTCCTGCACCAGGTCCCTGGTACTGATTTGCTCAGCCACCACTCTGAACTCTACTTCGGCCAATTGACATGGTGACCCCAGTTGCATATTGCATAGGGGCCTGGTCATTCCGAAGTTCAAAGACAGCGGACTCATGACCATGGTCACCAGCTTCTCCCTCTTTTTCTCATCAGCCTTCCTATAAAACCATTCATTTTTCCAGCCGGTTGGCCACTTTGTGCGGTAGCTGAGGACTGGTGCCTTCGTATCTTTTCGATATGCAAAATTGTAACATCCAAAATTTTCGTGAAGGCCATCTGCTCTGGCCTTCGTCTGATAATGCGCCTCGTGCACTCGGCAGAAAGCTTCAGCATCTGGGCTCATCCCTTGGCTTCGAAGGGCCCAGATAAAAATGTTGAGCCTAACAATAGCGTTAGGGGTCAGTTGATGAAGATATATTTCGAAGTTCTTTAGGACTTCCCCTATCATCTCGTTCAGAGGAAATCGCAGTCCTACTCTGAAGAAGCTCTTGAAAACCACAACGGCATCCTTCTTTGGCTCTGGGGTAGTTTCTTCTCTGGCAAATCGAACAAGTTTGTTTTCAGCTTCTCCAAAATAGCCCAGCTTCATCATCATAGGCATGTCGTCTTCACATACAGTAGATTTTTTAAAATCTAGGTGACTAGGCTTTGTTGGGATCAAAATACTATAATCTTCTTCGCTCTCATCAACATTTTCTTCTTCAACAACAGTTTGCTCAGCTTCGGCATCAGGAGCACCTTTGTCAACAACTCCCTTTGTCACAACTAGACCAGATCGTTCCATTACTTCTGAAATTGGTGTTGTTTCAGTGGCCTCGATTTCTTTCCCCTCACGAGACACCCTTGCAGTTGATCGCACTCTAGCCATTTTTGATGAATTTTTTCTGACGAAGCTAACCCGTTTGACGAAGTTAACCTTAAATGATGAAGTTTTCGCTTGAAAGCGTGGTGCAGAAAGCTTCAGCTATGGTTAAATTTTTTAACAGCACAACTGTGCAATGGCAATGAATGATGTGGTAACTCTTCACCAACTCGTCTGTTTATATAGTGCTACAGGTGGGAAGGTGAACCGCCAGATCGCCTGCACTCGCTGAATGGTGGACCACTCGACGCTTGGAATATTATAATCGTTTCTCGGCAACAAGCTTAGGGAAGGTGTTTTTCGGACCTTCGGCATTCCGAAGCCTTCGGGTTTTTTCGTGGATCGAGCTCGTTACGAAAAACGATCTAGCACCACGAAGGGGGTACTGTTGGGAGCCTTCTTCTTCGCCAAAGGTCCTCTAAGCAAAAACACATTCGGCAAGACGATATGCAAGCAGGCACAACATGAAGGTATATGCTGAAGCTGCAATCGAGGGAGCTTCGGCATAATGACACGCTTGAGACGAAGGGCAGCACCGACTTAAAGAGGAAAAGACCGCTTAGTCCCTGATAATTTGTGTCATGGTTATCAAGGACACAAATGTAATTTTGTCTGGGCTGCGTCCCGTGCCTATAAATAGGTGAACAGTACCCCCGTACTGTTCAGGTTGACTTGTAATCACTTGCACGTCATTCTCGGACTTTTTGCCTTCTATCAAGCCGAAGGTACAAATGTTATTTAATATCATTAATGTTTGTTCATGATTACAGAATGACAATATGAGTTCATTAATGATTCAATATTATTGTTTATGCTTTCTATGTTTCATACGTCCATGTTTATACTCCTACGTATTGAAATGATGAAGGTATGTCCTTCATGACCTTCGTCTGAAGATCATTATATCCTAAGGGAAATAATGCTTCGAAGGACGAAGGTCTTTAACCATTAGCATTTGTGTTGCCTTGTTCTTAATTCATAGCATTTGAGAACCAGTGACCAACAGTAACTATTTTGCCATTTGACAGATGTGCATAAGTTACTTTGAATGAAACAATTGAAAGTATTTCTAGTCATACATGGTTGCTTTCTTCTAGTTTAACATTTTGGACCATATTTGCTTGTTTTTGCAAATAGCAAATGGTATAAGAATATGATTTAAAAAAAAACATTTTCAAGTTTGTGAAAATTCTCCCCCTGAGTATTATCACTATGGCTCGAGCTGAACATGTGAGTATTGTGAAATAAGTCGACCTATGTGTCGTTGCCTCGTTGGAGAGCTGTAAAAGAACTTGTATTTGATTATTGTGAAGTCCGCTTGTCGGGGACCATAATTAGGGGTACCCTCAAGACGCCTAATTCTCAGCTGGTAACCCCCATCAGCATAAAGCTGCAAAGGCCTGATGGGCACGATTAAGTCAGGGATCAGTCCACACGAGTGACTCGATCACGCTTCACCCGAGCCTAGCCTCGGCCGAAGGCAGCCGACCTCGAGAGACTTCCGTCTCGCCCGAGGCCCCCTTTTTATGGCGGACACGTCACCGGCTTGCCCAAGGTCTTGGCTTCGCTCAGAAGCAACCTTGACTAAATCACCACACAGACTGACCAAACTGCAGGGGCATTTAACGCAAAGGTGGCCTGACACCTCTATCCTGACACGCGCCCCCGGCAGAGCCGAGGTGACCGCCGTCACTCCACCGCCCCACTGGCCAGTCTGACAGAAGGACAGCGCCGCCTGCGCCACTCCGACTGCAGTGCCACTCGACAGAGTGAGTCTGACAGGCAATCAGGCCTTGCCAAGGGTGCCACGACGAACTCCGCTCCACCCGACCCCAGGGCTCGGACTCGGGCTAAGACCCGGAAGACGGCGAACTCCGCTCCGCCCGACCCCAGGGCTCGGACTCGGGCTAAGACCCGGAAGACGGCGAACTCCGCTCCGCCCGACCCCAGGGCTCGGACTCGGGCTAAGACCCGGAAGACGGCGAACTCCGCTCCGCCCGACCCCAGGGCTCGGACTCGGGCTAAGACCCGGAAGACGGCGAACTCCGCTCCGCCCGACCCCAGGGCTCGGACTCGGGCTAAGACCCGGAAGACGGCGAACTCCGCTCCGCCCGACCCCAGGGCTCGGACTCGGGCTAAGACCCGGAAGACGACAAACTCCGCTCCGCCCTGGCCTCGGCCGAACGACCTCCGCCTCGCCCGACCCCTTGGCTCGGGCTCGGCCACGGCAACTGAAGGCAAGACTCAACCTCGGCTTCGGAGGAAACCCCACGTCGCCCTGCCTAGAGCACAGACCGCCACGTCAACAGGAGACGTCATCATCACCCTACCCCGAATCGACTCGGGTCACGGAGAACAAGACCGGCGTCTCGTCCGGCCAGCTCCGCCAGAGGGGCAATGATGGCGCTCCACGAGCTCTATGACGACGGCGGCCCCCAGCTCTCTTACGGCAGCAGGACAACGTCAGCAGGGACTCGACCGCTCCAACAGCTGTCCCTCCATCAGGCTCCGCCGCACCTCCGATAGCCACGACATCACGCCAGCAGGGTGCCCAGATCTCTTCGGCTGCCACATTGGCATGTACCTAGGGCGCTAGCTCTCCCTCCGCTAGACACGTAGCACTCTGCTACATCCCCATTGTACACCTGGATCCTCTCCTTACGACTATAAAAGGAAGGACCAGGGCCTTCTCAGAGGAGGTTGGCCGCGCGGGACCGAGGACGGGACAGGCGCTCTCTTGGGGCCGCTCGCTTCCCTCACCCGCGTGGACGCTTGTAACCCCCCTACTGCAAGCGCACCCGACCTGGGCGCGGGACGAACACGAAGGCCGCGGGACTTCCACCTCTCTCACGCTCGGCTCCGGCCGCCTCGCCTCTCCCCCCTCCGCGCTCGCCCACGCGCTCGACCCATCTGGGCTGGGGCACGCAGCACACTCACTCGTCGGCTTAGGGACCCCCCTGTCTCGAAACGCCGACAGTTGGCGCGCCAGGTAGGGGCCTGCTGCGTGCTGACGAATAGCTCCCCGTCAAGCTCTAGATGGGCAGTCTCCAGCAACCTCTCCGGCCCGGGACGGTGCTTCGTTTCGGGGCTCTCGAGTTCATGTCTTTCGACGGCAGCTACGACATGATACTTCTTCCACCGCCGTGCGACCACGACAATGGCGGCCGACAACCCGCCCGCCGGCGGCGGAATCGACGACGTCTTCCCCGCGTGGTGGAAGAGCTATTTTCGGGCTCGCTCCGTTCTCTCCCCCGCCAACGGAGGGGAAGGCGGAGCCGTCAAGGCCAGACGGGAGGCCGCGCTTCGTCAGCCGTCGAGCGAATCGACGCCCCCGACGCCCCGACGGAAGGCACGCCGGACGTCGACCTCGTGTTCGAGACGGAGGCGAGCGCCGTCCCCCCGCGGCACGCTGACCCTGAGCAAGAAGACGACGCCGGCGCGCTCGCGGGAAGCCTGCAGGACGTCGCCCTCGAACCAGAGATGACGGCGCAACCAGTCCCCGATGTGACTACGTCGCTCCTCGTCGACCAAAAGGTAACGACTAACTCCCATCTTGCGTCATTTCGACTCGGCCTCCACCCGCCAAACGACCTCGATTTGGCGGGCGCTCTCATTGAGGCGAGTGCAACCCCACTGAGGTTCTGTATGCGGTCGCCTTGGGACCGAATGACGGACGTCTCGACCTACGGGCCCTCTGGGTCCGGGGAAGATGACGACCCCAGCATCGGTTGGGATTTCTCCGGACTTGGCAACCCCAGTGCCGTGCGGGACTTTATGACCGCGTGTGACTACTGTCTGTCCGACTGTTCCGATGGAAGCCGCAGCCTTGGCGACGAGAGCTGCGGCCCGAGCCGCGAATGTTTCCACATCGAGCTGGGGGATCCCACCGAAGGCAACCATCTTGGTATGCCGGAGGATGGTGATCTCCCTAGGCCGGTGCCTCGCGCTGACATCCCACGGGAGCTAGCTGTGGTCCCCGCTCCGGCGGGGGGTTACGACCCACAACTCGAGCAAGTCCGCGAGGCACAGGCTAGGCTCAACGAGGGAACAGGAGCGCTTGAGCCGATCCGTCGGGACGTCGGACAGGCATGGGTGGGCCAACCCCTGGCCGGGGAAATACGTCATCTGCCCCAAGGTCTCCAGCACCGCGTCGCCAACGACGTCAGGATCAGGCCGCCGCCCGCATCCAGCGGGGTCGGTCAGAACCTGGCAACCGCAGCAATGCTCATCCGCGCGATGCCGGAGCCGTCAACCACCGAGGGTCGGCGGATCCAGGGAGAACTCAAGAATCTCCTGGAAGGCGCCGCGGCCCGGCGGGCCGAGAGCACTGCACCCCGAAGGCAAGGATATCCCTCGGAACCTCATGCCGCGACTTCCCGATTCATGCGGGAAGCCTCGGTCTACACCGGGCGCACGCGCAACACCGCGCCTGCGGCCCCGGGCCACCTCGGCAACGAGCACCATCGACGCGACCGTCGGGCTCACCCCGACGAAAAGGTGCGCCGAGGCTATCACCCCAGGCGTGGGGGACGTTACGACAGCGGGGAGGATCGGAGTCCTTCGCCCGAACCACCCGGTCCGCAGGCTTTCAGTCGGGCCATCCGACGGGTGCCATTCCCGACCCGGTTCCGACCCCCGACTACTATCGTAAAGTACTCGGGGGAAACGAGACCGGAGCTGTGGCTCGCGGACTACCGCCTTGCCTGCCAACTGGGTGGAACGGACGACGACAACCTCATCATCCGCAACCTCCCCCTGTTCCTCTCCGACACTGGTCGTGCCTGGTTGGAGCACCTGCCTCCGGGGCAGATTTCCAACTGGGACGACTTGGTCCAAGCCTTCGCTGGCAATTTCCAGGGCACATACGTGCGCCCCGGGAATTCCTGGGACCTTCGAAGCTGCCGGCAACAGCCGGGGGAGTCGCTCCGGGACTACATCCGGCGATTCTCGAAGCAGCGCACCGAGCTGCCCAACATCACCGACTCGGATGTCATCGGCGCGTTCCTCGCCGGCACCACTTGCCGCGACCTGGTGAGCAAGCTGGGTCGCAAAACCCCCACCAGGGCGAGCGAGCTGATGGACATCGCCACCAAATTCGCCTCTGGCCAGGAGGCAGTCGAGGCTATCTTCTGAAAGGACAAGCAGCCCCAGGGCCGCCCATCGGAAGAAGCCCCCGAGGCGTCTGCTCCGCGCGGCGCCAAGAAGAAAGGCAAGAAGAAGTCGCAATCGAAACGCGACGCCGCCGACGCGGACCTTGTCGCCGCCGCCGAGTATAAGAACCCTCGGAAGCCCCCCGGAGGTGCAAACCTCTTCGACAAGATGCTCAAGGAGCCGTGCCCCTACCATCAGGGGCCCGTCAAGCACACCCTCGAGGAGTGCGTTATGCTTCGGCGTCATTTCCACAGGGCCGGGCCACCCGCCGAGGGTGGCAGGGCCCACGACGACGACAAGAACGAAGATCACCCGGCAGGGGGGTTCCCCGAGGTCCGCGACTGCTACATGATCTATGGAGGGCATGCGGCGAGTACCTCGGCTCGGCACCGCAAGCAAGAGCGCCGGGAGGTCTGCTCGGTGAAGGTGGCGGCGCCAGTCTACCTAGACTGGTCCGACAAGCCCATCACTTTCGACCGGGCCGACCACCCCGACCATGTGCCAAGCCCGGGGAAATACCCACTTGTCGTCGACCCCGTTGTCGGCGATGTCAGGCTCACCAAGGTCCTGATGGACGGGGGCAGCTGCCTCAACATCATCTACGCCGAGACCCTCAAGCTCCTGCGCGTCGATCCGTCCTCCGTCCGAGCAGGCGCTGCGCCCTTCCACGGGATCATCCCTGGGAAGCGCGTCCAGCCCCTCGGGCGACTCGACCTCCCAGTCTGCTTCGGGACACCCTCCAACTTCCGAAGGGAGACCCTGACGTTCGAAGTGGTCGGGTTCCGAGGAACCTACCACGCCGTGCTAGGGAGGCCATGCTACACGAAGTTCATGGCCGTCCCCAACTACACCTACCTGAAGCTCAAGATGCCGGGCCCCAACGGGGTCATCACTGTCGGCCCCACGTACAAACACGCGTTCGAATGCGACGTGGAGTGCGTGGAGTACGCCGAGGCCCTCGCCGAGTCCGAGGCCCTCATCGCCGACCTGGAGAACCTCTCCAAGGAGGTCCCAGACGTGAAGCGCCATGCCGGCAACTTCGAGCCAGCGGAGACGGTCAAGGCCGTCCCCCTCGACCCCAGTGGCGACACCACCAAGCAGATCCGGATCGGCTCCGGGCTCGACCCCAAATAGGAAGCAGTGCTCGTCGACTTTCTCCGCGCGAACGCCGACGTCTTTGCGTGGAGTCCCTCGGACATGCCCGGCATACCGAGGGATGTCGCCGAGCACTCGCTGGATATTCGGGTCGGAGCCCGACCCGTCAGACAGCCTCTGCGCCGATTCGACGAGGAGAAGCGCAGAGCGATTGGCGAAGAGATCCACAAGCTAATGGCGGCAGGGTTCATCAAAGAGGTATTCCATCCCGAATGGCTTGCCAACCCTATGCTTGTGAGGAAGAAAGGGGGGAAATGGCGGATGTGTGTAGACTACACTGGTCTCAACAAAGCATGTCCGAAGGTTCCCTACCCTCTGCCTCGCATCGACCAAATCGTGGATTCCACTGCTGGGTGCGAAACCCTGTCCTTCCTCGATGCCTACTCAGGGTATCACCAGATCCGAATGAAAGAGTCCGACCAGCTCGCGACTTCTTTCATCACGCCGTTCGGCATGTACTGCTATGTCACCATGCCGTTCGGCTTGAGGAATGCAGGTGCGACGTACCAGCGGTGCATGAACCATGTGTTCGGCGAACACATCGGTCGCACGGTCGAGGCCTACGTCGATGACATCGTCGTCAAGACTCGGAAGGCTTCCGACCTCCTCTCCGACCTTGAAGTGACATTCCGGTGTCTCAAGGCGAAGGGAGTCAAGCTTAATCCTGAGAAGTGTGTCTTTGGGGTGCCCCGAGGCATGCTCCTAGGTTTCATCGTCTCCGAGCGAGGCATCGAGGCCAACCCGGAGAAGATCGCGGCCATCACCAGCATGGGACCCATCAAGGACTTAAAAGGGGTACAGAGGGTCATGGGATGCCTCGCGGCCCTGAGCCGCTTCATCTCACGCCTCGGCGAAAGAGGTCTGCCTCTGTACCGCCTCTTAAGGAAGGCCGAATGTTTCGCTTGGACCCCTGAGGCCGAGGAAGCCCTCGACAACCTGAAGGCACTCCTTACAAAGGCGCCGGTCTTGGTGCCGCCGGCGGACGGAGAAGTCCTCTTGGTCTACGTTGCCGCGACCACTCAGGTGGTTAGCGCCGCGATTGTGGTCGAGAGGCAGGAGGAAGGGCATACATTGCCCGTTCAGAGACCGGTCTACTTCATCAGCGAAGTGCTGTCCGAGACCAAGATCCGCTACCCACAAGTTCAAAAGCTGCTGTACGCTGTGATCCTGACAAGGCGGAAGCTACGACACTACTTCGAGTCCCATCCGGTGACTGTGGTGTCATCCTTCCCCCTGGGGGAGATCATCCGGTGCCGAGAGGCCTCGGGCAGAATCGCAAAGTGGGCGGTGGAGATCATGGGCGAAACGATCTCGTTCGCCCCTCGGAAGGCCATCAAGTCCCAAGTGTTGGCGGATTTCATGGCCGAATGGGTCGATACACAACTACCAACGACTCCGATCCAACCGGAGCTCTGGACCACGTTTTTCGACGGGTCGCTGATGAAGACGGGGGCCGGTGCGGGCCTGCTCTTCATCTCGCCCCTCGGAAAGCACTTGCGCTACGTGCTGCGCCTCCACTTCCTGGCGTCCAACAATGTGGCCGAGTACGAAGCTCTGGTCAACGGATTGCAGATCACCATCGAGCTAGGGGTCAGACGCCTCGGCGCCCGCGGTGATTCGCAGCTCGTCATCGACCAAGTCATGAAGAACTCCCACAGCCGCGACCCGAAGATGGAGGCCTACTGCGACGAGGTTCGGCGCCTGGAAGACAAGTTCTTCGGGCTCGAGCTCAACCACATCGCTCGGCGCTACAACGAAACCGCAGACGAGCTGGCAAAGATAGCCTCGGGGCGAACGACAGTCCCCCCGGACGTCTTCTCCCGGGACCTGCATCAACCCTCCGTCAAGCTCGACGACGCGCCCGAGCCCGAGGTACCCTCGGCTCAGCCCGAGGTAACCTCGGCTCGGCCCGAGGTACCCTCGGCTCAGCCCGAGGTACCCTCGGCCCCCAAGGGCGGGGCATTGAACATCGAGGAAGAGCAGAGCGGGGCCACGCCAGACCAAGATTGGCAGGCCCCGTACCTGCAATATCTCCGTCGAGGAGAGCTACCCCTCGACCAAGTCGAGGCTCGGCGGGTAGCGCGACGCGCCAAGTCATTCGTCTTGCTGGGCGACAAAGAGGAGCTCTACCATCGCAGCCCCTCGGGCATCCTCCAGCGATGCATCTCCATCGCCGAAGGTCGGGAACTGCTGCAAGAAGTACACTCGGGGGCTTGCGGCCACCACGCAGCACCCCGAGCCCTTGTTGGAAATGCTTTCCGGCAAGGCTTCTACTGGCCAACGGCGGTGGCTGACGCCACTAGAATTGTCCGCACCTGCGAAGGGTGCCAATTCTATGCGAAGCGGACACACCTGCCCGCTCAGGCTCTGCAGACAATACCCATCACCTGGCCCTTCGCTGTATGGGGTCTGGACCTCGTCGGCCCCTTGCAGAAGGCGCCCGGGGGCTACACGCACCTGCTGGTCGCCATCGACAAATTCTCCAAGTGGATCGAGGTCCGACCTCTGAACAGCATCAGGTCCGAGCAGGCGGTGGCATTCTTCACCAACATCATCCATCGCTTCGGGGTCCCAAACTCTATCATCACCGACAATGGCACCCAGTTCACCGGCAAAAAATTCTTGGATTTTTGCGAAGATCACCATATCCGGGTGGACTAGGCCGCCGTGGCTCATCCCATGTCGAATGGGCAGGTAGAGCGTGCCAACGGCATGATTCTACAAGGGCTCAAGCCTCGGATCTATAACGACCTCAACAAGTTCGGCAGGCGATGGATGAAGGAACTCCCCTCGGTGGTCTGGAGCCTAAGGACGACGCCGAGTCGTGCCACGGGCTTCACGCCGTTTTTCCTGGTCTACGGGGCTGAAGCTGTCTTGCCCACTGACCTGGAATACGGCTCCCCGAGGGCGAGGGCCTACACCGAACAAAGCAACCAAGCTAGCCGAGAGGAATCGCTGGACCAGCTGGAGGAAGCTCGGGACAGGGCCTTACTACACTCGGCGCGGTACCAACAGTCCCTGCGACGCTACCACGCCCGAGGGGTCCGGTCCCGAGAACTCCAGGTGGGCGACCTGGTGCTTCGGCTGCGACAAGATGCCCGAGGGAGGCACAAGCTCACGCCCCCCTGGGAAGGGCCATTCGTCGTCGCCAAAGTTCTGAAGCCCGGAACATACAAGCTGGCCAACAATCAAGGCGAGATCTACGGCAACGCTTGGAACATCAAACAGCTACGTCGCTTCTACCCTTAAGATGTTTCCAAGTTGTTCATATACCTCGCACCTACGCAAAGTTTAGTCGTCAAGGAAGGGTCGGCCTAGCCTCGGCAAAGCCCGACCCTCCCTCGGGGGCTAAAAGGGGGGAGACCCCCTCTGCGTCGAATTTTTCCTCGAAAAAGGATCTCTTTTTAGCAGGATTTCTTTCGTGCTTCTTGACTACTTCGGAAAGCGGATCCTGGAAACGACGAGGTACACGTAAGCAGCCAAGGCTGACCGAGCCGAGGGACTCCTACGCCTCCGGGATACGGATACCTCACTCGTCCCCTTCTGCGATAAGTAACTTGCGCTCGGATAAAGCGACTCCGTGGACCAAACGAGTCATCACGTTCGGAAGCTCTCCTGCCGAAGCAGTCCTTCAAGCTTTCTCGACTAAGTCGGGGACAGGGCCTCATGGACGGGTGAAAGTACGCGTAAGCAGCAAGGCCGACCGAGCCGAGGGATTCCCACGCCTCTGGGATACGGATACCTCACTCGTCCCTTCCGCGAAAAGCAACTCTCGCTCACACAAACATCCCTGTTACCGACGAAGTCCAGATGCTCGAAACAGGAGGAAAAAAGACGCAGCTTCGCAAGCGGGGCGAGGGCGTGTTCTTCTGGCCTCGGCGGCCGCAGAAAGCGCACGCTACAAGATGATCTGATCCTGCAGGCTCGGGTCTTCACGCCGAAGGGAGCCATAGCACCCTCGGCATCGACGACGTCTTCAGCAAAGCCCGACCCAGCCTCGGGCGGCGCCGAGGTCCAGGGGCTCCTCCAGGAATCCGGCCCGAGCAGGCGGCTCAACCGGTTACCCCTGAGGCCTCGGGCAACCGGCTTCCAAGGGCGCTAGCCCGATCCGAGGCCTCGACTGACCGACTTGGGCGTCGGCTCCGCTGACGGGCAACACGGCTAGGCTCCGGCCAACCAGGTTCCCATTCTCGAGTCAACTCCGCCTCTGTTCATACTGATATCGCTACCCCCGGCCTCGATCCACCAAAGGGCGGCCGAGGGGTCTCTTCAACTAAGCTAGAGGAGCCTCACATAACAAGGCCAAACGGGCCGAGGGATTCCTACGCCTCCGGGATACGGATACCTCACCCGTCACCTTGACACAGGGGCAACTCATGCTTGGTAAAGCGGTTCAAATAATCAAACAGGCGAGACTTAGTGCTCGGAAATGAGGAAAAAACACGGCTCCGTGCCGAAATTACATACACGTTCAGGCCTCGACAGCCACAATGAACGAACACACTGGCATACGAGATGCCACTACCAACGGAACTCCGGTTCCCCCCTCCGCAGGTACGAACGACCCCACTCCATGGGGAAGGCCTGCGGAGCCACAGAAGACCGATGGCCGGCTCGCCGCCGCCCGTCCTGACTACGGCAACAGTGGGTCGGCGCTGCTGCGATCTTGTCCCCGCCCCCGCCGACGCTCGAGGGGCGAGGACAAGCACGCCGGCGCGGTGGCCCGGGGCACGGGCGGTGGCAGTGATCCCGTCGGTGACGAGGACTTCTCGAGCCGCCTCCGCACCGGCGCCGATGGCAGGGGACGCCAGCCCCCCGGCAGATCCCCACTCAAATCCTCCCGGACGAGTGGGGGCGCCGGCCACTGTGCAAGGGCGCCGTCCCAGTGCAAAAGCAGGACCACCCCAGAACACGAACGCCGCCCTAACGGCGCGCGGAATCCTGGGTGGTCCTCCTATGCACACGATGCGGCAGCCACCCTCCGGCAGGAGGGGCCGCCGGAAGCCCGGCCGACGACTCCGACACGCTGGAGGTGACGACGCCCGCCGTCGTTCAGCCCCTCGTTATCGAAGTCCGCGCCGTCCGCAGGGCCAGCGAGCGCCTCCACCCCCAAACGCCGTGGGAAGGGGCGACCCGCGGACCCGCGCGGAAGGTAGAGCGCCGGCTCAGCATGGCTCCCGCCCCAGCGGGGATGATGAACATCCTTGAAGCTGAGGGTGGGACCAAGATCGCAGCCTGGCTTGCTCTTCCCCACCTAGAAACCGGCGGTCACCATCCTGGGTGATCGTCGGCATGGGGGTACGGCCGGGCCGGCTGATGAAAATCCTTGAAGCCGAACGATGGCTGAGAGGTACCAACTCCCATGGAGTTGCGTTCCTCCAACGAGGAGGCGGAAAGGCGGCGGATATCCCCCATCCGGGGGCTTGGAAGACGGGAAGACCCGGCGCTTAAGGGAGGAAGAAGACATGGTTGCCTTACGAAAGGAGCCTCCCTCCTTTTAAAGGCAACTCCCCCTACGTGCGCCCCCAGGCGCCGCGGGCCGAGTCTTCTCCAACACGCTCCAAGGCCCTCCCCTGCGACTCGGGGGCTGGGTCCCGCATGTCATGCAAGCCGGCTCAGGGCAGAAGAAGCCAAACCGCCGCGCATGGTGCGTACGACCGTCCAGCGGTTACATGCGACCCCCCATTTTCGCCCAGACCAACGGGCAGAAGGGGCGGGCAGCCATGCAGGCGGCATGCAACCGCGCCAGATGGACGCGCTTCTCCAACTTCTGACACGCCAGCTTGGAACCCAGGCCCACGTGTCGAGCAACCGGCACGCCAGTTGCTGCATGCAAGCAACCGCACCGCCACTTGCGCCACCATCGCGCCTCTTCGGTTGCGAAGCCTATGCCACGACTCGAGGCGACCCAACAGCGCCAGACTGGCGCGTCGGTCAAAGCGACCGAAAGTGGGCCGGCAGTAATGGCGGTGGCAGGCGGGCGGGCGCAGCGGTCACGTCGTCAGCCAGGCTCACGTCCCATCCTGAGACAGCAAGAGAGCCTCCTCTCACGGCGTGGAGACGATGCACCCGTGACCCGTTCCTCGAACGGATCACCCGCGCGCAACGGCCGCCCCGCCAACCACTCGCCCCGTCGCATTAACTCCGCGGCGGGACACACGGCGCCTCTGGTAGGAGGAGCGCGCGACGCTTCACCTTCGCCGTAATAACCGCTTCAGAAAAGGTACGCCACGTCGTCCGATTTCGTATCCTTTTCCGTTTTCCTCTTTCTCTATCTCTTGCAACAGGGACCGGGGAAGGAGGATACCCCGAAAGGGATCCTTCTCCGCGAAGGAACCGGGCTCCAAGCCCCCCGTTACTGATCAGGGGTTCGAAGGCTGGCCCCCCAAGGGTTCAACAGCCGCCTCAGATCGCGTGGGCCCGACACCCACTACTGGTCAGGGGTTCGAAGGCCAGCCCCCTGAAGGGCTCCATGGCCGCCTCAGGCTACTCGGGCTCCGCGCCCATTACTGATCAGGGGTTCGAAGGCTGGCCCCCGAAGGGTTCACAGTCGCCTCAGACACCGAGCGAGGGATGACCAGGGGTACGTTCGATACATAACCAAGGCTCGGGCTGCGCTCCCGAGGTACCCTAGGACATTTCCGAGACCAGCGGGAACGATCTTGTAACGGAATCCCATCGGAGGGAGGCATCGAGCCCTCGGACCCCGTCGCCAGGGGACCGGGTCCGGCAAATCACCCGCAGGTACTTTTGGGCGTGCCTCTGGGCCCCTAGCCGACCCCCAACGAACGGGGCACGGACGTCCACTCGGATTACCCGCTTGCAGCTCACCGGAGACACCATGTTCGGTGCCCATCGAGGGTAACATGGCGCGCTCCCCCCCTCCTCCTTGCGGAAAGGCGACGTAGGGGCGTATGTAAAAAAGCCGAGTCTGTCCCTGATCGTCCTCTCGCCCTGTGCAGAGGCTCGGGGGCTGCTCTCGCAAAAACCGGCTCCGGCCAAATCGTTGACAGCGTCAACATACCAGCCCGAGAGCTTGGGCCCCGACCGTGCACCCGGGCTACGGCCAGTTCGCATGAGGGAACGACCAGACCAGCCGAAGCGTAAAGCGAAGCATTAAGACCTCGAAGGAGTGTAACCACTCCTCCGAGGCCTCGGGGGCTACACCCGGCGGGTGCGCTCGCGCGCACCCACTGGAACGAAATGCAACCGAGAAAGGCTGGTCCCCTTGCAAAAAAGTGCGACAAAAGCCTCCAAGCGAGTGCTAACACTCCCTTCGAGGCTCGGGGGCTACTGTCGGGGACCATAATTAGGGGTACCCTCAAGACGCCTAATTCTCAGCTGGTAACCCCCATCAGCATAAAGCTGCAAAGGCCTGATGGGCACGATTAAGTCAGGGATCAGTCCACACGAGTGACTCGATCACGCTTCACCCGAGCCTAGCCTCGGCCGAAGGCAGCCGACCTCGAGAGACTTCCGTCTCGCCCGAGGCCCCCTTTTTATGGCGGACACGTCACCGGCTTGCCCAAGGTCTTGGCTTCGCTCAGAAGCAACCTTGACTAAATCACCACACAGACTGACCAAACTGCAGGGGCATTTAACGCAAAGGTGGCCTGACACCTCTATCCTGACACGCGCCCCCGGCAGAGCCGAGGTGACCGCCGTCACTCCACCGCCCCACTAGCCAGTCTGACAGAAGGACAGCGCCGCCTGCGCCACTCCGACTGCAGTGCCACTCGACAGAGTGAGTCTGACAGGCAATCAGGCCTTGCCAAGGGCGCCACGACGAACTCCTCTCCACCCGACCCCAGGGCTCGGACTCGGGCTAAGACCCGGAAGACGGCGAACTCCGCTCCGCCCGACCCCAGGGCTCGGACTCGGGCTAAGACCCGGAAGACGGCGAACTCCGCTCCGCCCGACCCCAGGGCTCGGACTCGGGCTAAGACCCGGAAGACGGCGAACTCCGCTCCGCCCGACCCCAGGGCTCGGACTCGGGCTAAGACCCGGAAGACGGCGAACTCCGCTCCGCCCGACCCCAGGGCTCGGACTCGGGCTAAGACCCGGAAGACGGCGAACTCCGCTCCGCCCGACCCCAGGGCTCGGACTCGGGCTAAGACCCGGAAGACGACGAACTCCGCTCCGCCCGACCCCAGGGCTCGGACTCCGCCCTGGCCTCGGCCGAACGACCTCCACCTCGCCCGACCCCTTGGCTCGGGCTCGGCCACGGCAACTGAAGGCAAGACTCAACCTCGGCTTCGGAGGAAACCCCACGTCGCCCTGCCTAGAGCACAGACCGCCACGTCAACAGGAGACGTCATCATCACCCTACCCCGAATCGACTCGGGTCACGGAGAACAAGACCGGCGTCTCGTCCGGCCAGCTCCGCCAGAGGGGCAATGATGGCGCTCCACGAGCTCTATGACGACGGCGGCCCCCAGCTCTCTTACGGCAGCAGGACAACGTCAGCAGGGACTCGACCGCTCCAACAACTGTCCCTCCATCAGGCTCCGCCGCACCTCCGATAGCCACGACATCACGCCAGCAGGGTGCCCAGATCTCTTCGGCTGCCACATTGGCATGTACCTAGGGCGCTAGCTCTCCCTCCGCTAGACACGTAGCACTCTGCTACATCCCCATTGTACACCTGGATCCTCTCCTTACGACTATAAAAGGAAGGACCAGGGCCTTCTCAGAGGAGGTTGGCCGCGCGGGACCGAGGACGGGACAGGCGCTCTCTTGGGGCCGCTCGCTTCCCTCACCCGCGTGGATGCTTGTAACCCCCCTACTGCAAGCGCACCCGACCTGGGCGCGGGACGAACACGAAGGCCGCGGGACTTCCACCTCTCTCACGCTCGGCTCCGGCCGCCTCGCCTCTCCCCCCTCCGCGCTCGCCCACGCGCTCGACCCATCTGGGCTGGGGCACGCAGCACACTCACTCGTCGGCTTAGGGACCCCCCTGTCTCGAAACGCCGACACCGCTGGTTGTTTGTTTCATGAGAACTAGAGTTTGTGGTTGCATATGTATGTTGTATGTTATTTTGGTGAACATATGTCGTGTCGATCAATTAATATTTACTGTGCAATGTGAATTGAGCACATTACAAATAAATCCTGTCAAAATTTTCCTTTTTTTGTAAAAAACTGCGAAAACCAGTTGGTTTCGCGAAAAAACCGGCAGTTTAATGCGGTTTTTTGCCGGTAAACCGATACAAATTCAAATTGATTTGAATTGTGCAAACCGGTCGGTTTTTACCAGTTTTCACCGGTTTACCGGTGGTAAACCGTTACAGGTGGGTACCGATTTTCCCGGCTAAAACGGTTTTGTAATCCGTGGTTAGGGCTGGAAATACGAATTATCCGTATTTGTATTCGCTAAAACTTCTAATATGGATATTCGTATCCGTATTCGATTCCAATATGGATGTCAAATGGATGTATCTAAATTCGATTTATAGTACTTTTCTCTATATGATTCCATATTCGTATTCTATGAAACATCTGATACTATCCGTATCCGTGAAAAAAATATGTTCCATGAAACCATTTAAAACTTAATTTTATCACTAATTACTAATTACAAATGATTTTTAAGTTTAACAATATGCTAGAAAAATGATATATATCATTTAAAATATTAAAAAAATATTTATATGATAAATAAATAAATATATCAACCTTATATTTCTAGCAATTTTCAATGATAAAATTCAATAGGTTTCATAAACATTCAATTATAACTCTCCACTTTATCTATATAGTGAACACATCTCAACGAAGTTCCATAAACATTCAACTATAATCTCCACTTTACAATATTGTTGGGGACTTGTTCTCAAATGCTATGAGTTAAGAACAAGGCAACACAGAATATTAAATGTTAATGTCCTTCATCCTTCGAAGCATTATTTACCTTAGGATATAACGATCTTCGGACGAAGGTCATGAAGGACGTACCTTCATCATCACGATATATATTAATGAATGGTAGAGCATATGAAACATGAAAGATAACACGGATAATCATATAACATAATTCACATGCCTTCATTATATAATCTCGAATAGGTAAAGATAATATTTAATTACATTTGTACCTTCGGCTTGACAGAAGGCAAAAAATCCAAACGTGACGTTCGAGCGAATACCAGATAGCGTGAACAGTACAGGGGTACTGTTCATCTATTTATAGGCACAGGACGCAGCCTGTGAGAAATTACATTCATGCCCTTTACAAATGATTACAATCATAATACAAGTTATCATGGGCCGATTGGTCATTTCATCTTTAAGTCGGTGCATTTAGAAGTACGCTACGAGGCTTTCTGATTGGAAGGTGTTTCTTCTTATGGGACCTTCGGCGACGAAGCAGACCCCCAACAGTAGCCGCTTCACGGTGATAGATTGTTTTTCGTAACGAGCTCGACCCATGAAAAATTCTCTAAGGCTTCGAAATGCCAAATGTCCGAAAAACACCTTCCCTGAGCTCGTTGTCGAGAAACGATTTAAATATTCCGAGTGAAAGGTGGTCCCACCATACAACGTGTACGCGCGATCTGGTGATTCACCTTCTTGGGCACTATGGTCCACCGCTCAGTGGGTGCGAGTGACTGTTCAGCGGGTGCGCGCGGCTTGACGATTCACCTTCCCACCTGCAGCACTATATAAACAGACGGGTAGGTGTGAAGTTACCACAACATTTACTGCTATTGCACTGTTGTGCTACCGAAAAATTTGACCACAGCCGAAGCTTATTCACCGTACTCTCAATCGAAGCATCATTTTGTTTTAGCTTCGTCACAAAAGGGAGCTTCGGCAAAGACAAAAAGTATTCAACTTCGCCAAAACACAAGAAATTCAGCATCAAATGGCCAGGTTGCGCTCGACAGCTAGGATAACCCGTGACAGAGAGGAGACCGAAGCTACTGAGACTGCCCCAATCTCTAAAGTTATGAGGCGGTCGGAACTGGTTGTGACGAAAGGCGCTTATGATGAAGGTGCACCTACTACTGAAGCCGAGCAGGCAGATATTGAAGAGGGCGATACTGGTGAAGAAGAGATTGATTATAACACCGCTATGCCATCCAAGCCCAGCCATTTGGATTTTAGGAAGTCGACTGTGTCCGAAGCTGATATGCTCATGATGACGAAGCTAGGATACTTCGGGGAAGCCGAGAAGAAGTTGATTCGCTTTGGCGGGGAAGAGACCATCCCGAAACCAGAAAATGATGAAGTGGTAGTTTTTAAGAACTTCTTCAAAGCATGGTTGAGGTTTCCTCTGCACGGAATGATTGCAGATGTTTTGGAAAATTTTGAAATTTATCTTCATCAGTTGACTCCTAACACTATCGTTAGACTCAGCGTATTTATCTGGGCTCTCCGAAGCCAAGGGGTGGAGCCGCTTGCCGAAGCCTTCTGCCGGGTACACGAACTTCACTATCAGACGAAGGCTAGAGAAGATGGACTGCACAAGAACTTCGGCTGCTATAACTTTGCTTACCGCAAAGACATGAAGACACCGGTGGTCGGCTACCGCACCAAGTGGCCAACCGTTTGGAAAACTGAATGGTTTTATGTTAAGATTGATGAGAAAGAGGAAAAGCTAGTTCAGAGCCCGCTGGAGCTAACCTTCGGGTTGACTAGGCCTCAGTGCAACATGACGCCGGGGGCATCATGCCCAGATGCTGTGGGCAAATTTAGAGTTGTGTCTGAACATATTGGTACTAGGGATTTAGTTCAGGAATACTTAGCCAACAAGGTATTCCCAACGTTAAGGGATTGGGGTATGCCGAAGCTTAAAGGAGAGAAGAAGAAGAATGAACTCGTTCGGCTGCCCTATCTTTTAAGTTCAAGAAACACTTCAAAGAACCCTGCCAAGAATGGTTGGATACAATTGAGGTTATGTGTAATGAAATCTTGGGCAATTACACGAAAAAAAGAAGATCAACTGATGACAGCAGCCTTCGGCACCCGGCCGAAACGAAGGTTAAACCGAGTAATGGATGCTTTGAAATTTGAATATCCAGACTACGAAAGGTTAGACAAAGGTGCCGAAGGGCCGAAACGGAAAAGGGTTGTCAGTATTATACAAAGACAAGCTGCCAGGATGATAAAAGAAGATGAAAATTTGGCAAAAAAGAAAAAATCCAGTCCTGAGCCGAAGGTGGCTGTGCCGAAGAAAAGAAAGGCTCCAGTTCCGAAGCCGAAAGCTGATTTAGAAGAAGAAGTTCCTTCAACATCTTCTGCTGCCGACGTGGAAGAAATCATAAAGGTAATGACTAAATCCTTGCCTATCAAGCTAAGTCCACTAGGGCCACATCTGACGAAGCTTTTACAGAAGAAGAAGGAGCCCTCGGCAGCGAAGAAGTCTGCTGGGCCGAAAAAATGGAGGATTATTACTGTGACTGAAGCTATTGAAGAAACACCACCGCCGGCCTCACCATCAGAGACACCAGCTGTCGAGAGCGCTACAGCTACCGAAGCTTAGTAGACGATGATAAAGCCGAAAACCTAGCTGTGAAAAAAACCTCTAGAAAAACTCTTGTATTATCCTTTGTAAAGAATATTGTAATTTGTAAATCAGATACTATTCTGTAAATTTGTCCATACCTTGCAATATATTTTTACATTTCTGTCAATGTATGAACTGCTTTGATGTGGACAAAACTCGTAGTTTTTGATCCGAAGGCGAAAAACACCTTCCCTTCTTTTCATACACAACGAAGCATAAATCTGCTTCCGAAGCTGTATTCTTATAGCCGAAGCAACTGTTTATGTCTGTATGATATGATGATGATGATCCTATGTATGTCTGAATGAATGTTTATGAATGCAATGTATGATGTAATGTATCGTGCCAATGAATGCCCAAACACACACATACGAAGCTTCATCCATAACCTTCATTCCCTTAGGAATGACTGAAGTCTCTTTGCCGTTTATTTTTCGGCTGCACCGCTTATTTTTCGGTGTAAGTTCTGCATCCCCTTAGGAACGTCTTTTGAACTTCTTTGCCTTCTATTTCGGCGGTATTCGCGTTGACTTTTCGCTCTTCGCCTTATATTTCGGCGGTATTTGGCTCTGCATTCCCTTAGAAACGACTTTTGAGCAGAAAACTTACGCTGCGCTCCCTTAGGAATGACTTTTTGTAGCTTCGTCGTGCTCTGCATCCCCTTAGGGATGACTTTCGAGCTTCTTCCTATTTTTTCCTTTTCCCTGCACTCGATGGTGCATGCTCAAATTTTACATTTACATATTTCGGGGGATTTTGCTCTTGTAGAGCTGAATAAGAAAGGAAAAATTACAAACTATGGCCCATTAAAAACCTTTCTCTCCCTTTGGAAAGGAAAAGGGTGCCATAGAAAAATTAAAAAGATTACATCAATTTATACATAATACCATTGAAGCTCATCTGCATTCCAAGATCTGAGAATGTCATTGCCATCCATATCCTTTAATCTGTAAGAACCGGGCCTTGACGAAGATACCACCAGAAAAGGTCCTTCCCACTTCAGCTGTAGTTTGCCCACTATGTCCGGATTAGCCACTCTCCGAAGCACCAAATGCCCTGGCTTGATATTTTTCAGTCGGACTTTTCTGTTGTGCCATTTTATTGTTTCGGCTTGATATTTATTGATATTTTCCACAGCCTGAAGTCTGATCCCTTCTATAGTGTCTTTTGCCACGTGATAATTAGCTTCGTCTTCTGCCGAAGCTATTGTTCTTATTGACCCCGTTTTAGCTTCTTCTGGGGTTATAGCTTCGTCACCAAATAATAACTTGAATGTCGTAAAATCTGTTGATCTTGATACGGTTGTATTGTGGCTCCACACCACTTTAATCAACTCTTCTGGCCATTTTTCTCTGGGCTGATTAAAGATTAACTTCATTATTCCTGTCATTATAATACCATTTGCTCTTTCAACAAGTCCATTTGACTCTAGATGTCTAACTGAGGAAAAATGAATCTTCATTCTGATTTGATCACAGAATTCCTTGAAAGCTTCGGCATCAAACTGTGTTCTGTTGTCCACAGTTATAGCCTTCGGTACGCCGAAGCGACAAACAATGTTTTGCTAGAAGAATTTCTGGACTGTGACCGAAGTTATTGTGGCCAAAGGCTTCGCTTCAATCCACTTGGAAAAATATTCTACAGCCACTACAACATATTTCAAATTGCCTTGTGCCGGTGGAAGTGGACCTAACAAATCCAAGCCCCATCTTTGCAATGTCCAGGTTGGCTGTATTAATTGGGTTAACGATGAAGGTTGTTTCTGGTCTCTTGCATATTTTTGACAATTTTCGCACTTTTGAACCAGGTCTGTTGCATCCAAAGCTGCCTTCGGCCAATAAAATCCTTGTCTAAAGACCTTCCCCAGCAAAGGTCTAGACCCAATGTGAGATCCACATAAACCCGCATGTATTTCCTTCATCAGCTCTATACCTTCGGTTCTGGATAAACACTTGAGAAGTGGAGAGCAAACTCCATGTTTGTACAATTCTCCTTCTATTATGACATATGGTCTTGTTCTTGCCTCCGTTCTCTTATTATAAGCTTTGTCATCTGAAAGACAATTACCTTGGAGGAAAGATATAATCTCAGTCCTCCAATCTTCACTATGGACAGGGGATATTGTAAGTACTGCTCTTTCGAGGAGTTCAACCGAAGGTGCTCTAATTGTCTCAAAAATACTTCCGAAGGTAGAGGAAGCCCCTGTGCCGCTGACTTGGCTAGCAGATCAGCATGCTCATTTTCCCCTCTTGAAATATTATTAACAGAAAATCCTTCGAAAGAAGCTTCAAGCCTTCGAACTGTGTCCAGATATTTCTCAAGCTTCGGATCTCTTGCCTTGCAACTCTTGTCAATATGACCAGAAATAACTTGAGAGTCTGTTTTAAGTACTGCCCTTCTTATTCCCATTGCCTTTAACTTTCGAAGCCCCAAAAGTAGAGCTTCGTATTCAGCAATATTATTTGTACAACTAAAGTCAAGCCTTGCCGCATAGCATCTTCTGACTTTGGAAGGTGCAACTAGGACAGCAGCCGCACCTGCACCGAAGGTTCCCCAGGAACCGTCGCAGAACACTGTCCAAGCTTCGGCATCTTTATTTGCTTCTTCTTCCTGAGCCCCTGGCGTCCAGTCAGCGATGAAGTCTGCTAACGCCTGGGATTGAATTGAGGATCTATGCACGTAGTCAATACTGAATTCATTAAGCTCCGCAGCCCACATTCCAATTCTTCCTGTAGCTTCTCTGTTCCTCATAATATCCTTCAGAGGCTGTGATGAAGGAACAATTATGTGGTATGCTTGAAAATAATACCGAAGCTTTCTGGAGGCCATTAAGACAGCATACAACACCTTCTCCAATTTTGTATAGTTTTTCTTTGATAAACTTAGAACTTCGGAGACAAAGTATACTGGGGCTTGCTTTTTAATTTGTCCTTCAAGATTCTCCTGTACAAGCGCCACACTTACTGCAGAATGCGAAGCTGCCACATACAATAGTAATGGAGCCCCTGGCGCAGGTGGAGTTAATGTTGTTAGATCAATCAGATATTGCTTCAGCTCTTCAAAGGCTTTCTGTTGAGCTGGGCCCCATTGAAAAACTTCGGCTGACTTTAGTATTTCAAAGAATGGGAAGTTTCTTTCTGCTGATCTAGATATAAATCTATTCAATGAAGCCAGTCTTCGTGCCAACCATTGGGCCCCCTTCTTTGTGTTTGGCGGCTCCATTCGAAGGATAGCTTCGATCTTGCTTGGGTTAGCTTCAATCCCCTTCGTTGAAACTAGACAACCAAGGAACTTACCCTTCTTAACTCCAAAGACACATTTTTCAGGATTTAATTTTAGGCCAGCTTGCCTGAAATTAGCGAATGTTTCTTGCAGATCAGTGATATGATTTTCTTGCTTCGTGCTTTTTACTATGATATCATCAATGTAAGTTAGCACATTTCTGCCTATCTGATAATGAATGACCTTGGTTGTCATTCTGCTAAAGCTTCCTTCAGTATTCTTGAGCCCCTTAGGCATCCGAAGATAACAATAGGTGCCACTGGGAGTTATGAATCTAGTCTTTGGCTCATCCTCCTTCTTCATCCATATTTGATGATATTCTGAGTAGCAATCCAGCAGACTCATAAGTTCTGAAGAAGCTGCTGCATCTACAAGAGAGTCTATCCTTGGTAATGGAAATTCGTCCTTCGGACACGCCTTGTTAAGATCCGTGAAATCAATACACATTCTCCATTTGCCATTGGCCTTCTTCACCATAACAGTGTTGGCTAGCCACTCTGGATATTTTACCTCTTTGATAACACCAGCACTGAGAAGTCTTTTTACTTCATTCCGAGCACCTTCGGCTTTATCATCAGACATTTTCTGAAGCCTTTGCTTTCTTGGCCTAAAGGATGGGTCGACATTGAGTGAATGTTCAATGACGTCTCTGTTGACACCACAGAGATCATTGGTCGACCAAGCAAAAACATCTTTGTTGTTCAATAAAAACCTTATCAAAGTTTTCTCCTGCTCTTCAGATAGCTGAGATCCCAGCAGTACCTTCTGCTCTGCTATATCTTCACATAGTAGCATAGGTTTTGGCTGATCAGCCGAAGCAGCCTTCTCTCTTCTGTACTTGTAATGTTCACAAGCTTCGGCTCCATCTATATTGTGGATTGCTTTTGAGTCTGTCCAGTTTCCTTCGGCTTTTCTAGCAGCTTCCTGACTCCCATGAACAGCAATGGGCCCTTGTTCCGAAGGTATCTTCATGCATAGATATGCTGGATGAAGTATTGCTTCGAAAGCATTGAATGTCCCACGACCAATGATTGCATTGTAGGGATATTCCATATCAACGATGTCAAACACAACATATTCAATCCTTGTGTTGTGGACGAAGCCGAAGGTCACTGACATCGTGATTTTGCCGAGTGCTGCAATTTGCCTTCCTCCGAAGCCACAAAGAGGGTGTGTAGCATCATAAATCTTGTCTTCTGGCTCTTGCATCTGTCTGAAGGCCTTAGCAAATATGATATCCGCTGCACTGCCTATATCAACCAGAACATTGTGGACCAGAAATCCCTTGATGACACAAGATATGACCATAGCATTATTATGAGGGTAATCCTTGAGCTGAAGGTCCTCCTGGGAGAAGGTGATTGGGATGTGAGACCATTTTGACTTGATGAAGGGTCTCTGCACCCCAACATGTTGTACCCTTCTCTGAGCCTCCTTCTTCTGCTTCTTGTTGGCCGGTTCTGAGCATGAACCGCCTGTTATCGGGAGCACCAGCTTCATAGCCGAAGCAACTTCAGCTTGATTGTTGAACAAAGTCATCAGCTCAACAGTGGAAGTGAGTTCACCGGAGGTGGGCGCCAATGTTGGGGACTTGTTCTCAAATGCTATGAGTTAAGAACAAGGCAACACAGAATATTAAATGTTAATGTCCTTCGTCCTTCAAAGCATTATTTCTCTTAGGATATAACGATCTTCGGACGAAGGTCATGAAGGACGTACCTTCATCATCACGATATATATTAATGAAAGGTAGAGCATATGAAACATGAAAGATAACACGAATAACCATATAACATAATTCACATGCCTTCATTATATAATCTCGAATAGGTAAAAATAATATTTAATTACATTTGTACCTTCGGCTTGACAGAAGGCGAAAAATCCAAACGTGACGTTCGAGCGAATACCAGATAGCGTGAACAGTACAGGGGTACTGTTCACTATTTATAGGCATAGGACGCAGCCTGTGAGAAATTACATTCATGCCCTTTACAAATGATTACAATCATAATACAAGTTATCATGGGCCGATTGGTCATTTCATTTTTAAGTCGGTGCATCTAGAAGTACGCTACGAAGCTTTCTGATTGGTAGCTTCGGCTTTGTGTCAATCTTCTGAAGGTGTTTCTTCTTATGGGACTTTCGGCGACGAAGCAGACCCCCAACAAATATATAGATAAATTTCTTCATGTTTTCATTTAAGTTTTGGTACACACATTTATATAGGACATTCATTCATTTTAGAACGGAAAATTTGTTTTTCTTGGTACATTTATTATTTTATATAATTTTAGTTTACTTGTATTTGAACAAATGTCACTTATTAAATATCACGTGTTGTTGTTTACCTTTTGTTACATGATTCGATAGTTTAAAAAAATTATTTATATAGTTTTGTTGACTTGGATATGGAGGATCACGAGAAATCTATTTTAATTTAAGTTTGTTTTGACTATCTATAAACTTGTACTTAAATTAAAATCCATATATATATATATATATATATATATCCGTTTTGTATTCGTATCTGAATATATCCGAATTCGTATCTGAATTTGAACTAAAATATGGTAAACTGTGACATTCGAATTTGTTTCCGTGCGTATTTGATCTGTTTCCACCCCTATTCATCGTGTGCGCGCGCGTGTGTGGTGGGGGTTTGCTGTGCACAGACAGGGAAACAGATCGGAACAAATCAGCGAAAAGGGTGGAGCCCACGTATCTCCTCTGCTCATTGGAACGTGCTTGCAAAATAAAAGAAAGGGAGGTGAATAATGAAGGTTGATATGTGGGTCATAGCGTGGTGTCGCATCCGAAGTGGTCGGTGCAATGAGAGGCAAACGTCTCTTGGCGGTCACTGCCGACCATGGTAGACTCGAGAATTCCGGTTCGTGGACGATGAGTGAGCGCGGGATAATTTTTTCTTCCTTTGCCTATTAATTTTCCGTGAGCGTAACACATACTACTTTGCTATATAAAAATAAAACAAATACATAAATAGAGATTTCAACAATACTTATTGACTCTAAACCTAATATTCACAAATCACAACTACCTAACCAAAATAAAAAAAATATAGCAACATCCGCACATCTAACTAGCCCTCTATTAAAAAAAATAAGTCTCGCTATCGGCGGAATCGCATAGTTTTAGTTTTGATTAAATATATATGTAAAAAAGATATTGATATTTATAATGTTTATTATGTACCATTAGATACATTATAAATTACAATAAACTTAATTATAGATATAGATATAGATAATATGCTCTATGAATTCAATTAAATTTAAGATTTGTTGACTCCTATTGTCTATTGAAATGGGGTTTACATTCTTAGCTAAGTGGGGAGTGTTAGCTTAGGGAGCTTATCGCTTGATGGCGGCGGAGGGTTGAATAGTTAAACTGGACCATGATAACAAAAGTCCAAACATGTAACTGCTATAATGCTATATTTGTAAATACTACTATCGGGATAGTATTTTTGTAGCCCAATGTTGAGCGTACCATGAATCCAGAAAACTCGACCACAAGTCACTACATGCACGTCGCTGATCGAACACAAGGCACTACATATACGTCCTCGCGAGTAGCGACGCGGGACACGGAAGCGCCCGTCCGACCGGCCTCGTCCGTCGTCGTTGCCACGTCACACTCCTCCCTCGCCGGCCGGCCGCATCGAATCCAATCCTCGTGCTCCACGCGCCGCGGCATCCTGTGGTTACGTAAATGATCTCCAGTGAGTTATATAGTCTTTTATTAAAAATAAAATAAGTTACGAAACGTCGGAAATAACGTAGACATGAGACATCACTGGACCAGGCTGATTCTAAAAATAGCTCGACCTCTCCAAGCAACTAGATAAGTTTAAAACGACAACAATTATAAAGTAACCATCCATCTCCTTAACTTTAGAGATTTGAGAGAAAATGAATTAAATTTTCTCTTAATCTAATCAATTCTAGAGAGGATTTAAGTTTTTAAACTACTCATAACGAGAGAATTGAAGAGAGAGAAAAATCTCTTGCTATTCAAAATTAAATTTTAAAATTTTTTATTTCTCTCGATCCTCTTCAATTACTTTGTCACTAAACCAGCTCTCAAGATAGTAAATCCACCACGGACGACTCGCCATGTTATCATATGGGTCAACAACACAACTACCATTAATGCTAAGGCAAATAACACAAAACAATGTAAAAACTAAGGGCATGTACAACCCAGATACTGCTGCACGGTACTCCAAGTACAAGATACAACTAAAACACAACATAATACAGTGGTAATGTCTAAAACATGTGTCTTACGATATTCATTGTACCAATCAGAGCATTCAATAAATTAAAGTGACCAATCAGCTAGTCTCCTGTCTTGAACATAGAGCTAAGACACTGTGTCTTCGTCAAGATACGTGTCTTGAGTTTTTTTACATTCACCCCCCTAGACACACTGTAAGACACAACTTAAAACACCCACTGTACATGCCCTAATGTAACCAGTTAATAGCTTACACAATTTCTTTATTCAACCATCCCTAAATATACCATCTTTAGGACACGTTCTGCGTATGCTCCAAATTACTCTTCTTGTTTTCAAATTATAATTTGTTTTTAACTCTTTTTTTTTTACATAGTATTCGCTATGTATTAATATACATTGTATGTAGATGTATAGTAAAATGGATATAAAAAAAGTCACAGCGACGTATAATCTGGAACAGAGAAAGAAGGTATTAGATGAGGATATAGATAGTATATATTTATATATACTGTCAAAATATGTATACTCACAAATCTGCGGATAAAATTTGAATTCTACGTTCTATTTGTAATTTTGTGGGTATCAAACCCTCGTATCTCTACGAGTGAGTTTTTATGTGGTATTCATAGGGCGTGTTCGGCTGGCTACAAGCCGACACTGTTGCAGCTGTTTGGACTGCTGCAGCTGCAATCCATAGAGAGAAAAATACTGTAGAAGCCGCAGCCGCAGCCGGATTGCAGCCGCAGCAAGCCGCAGCGAACAAGCTGATACTCATCCGATACGGAACCTATGGTATCTGACTATACGTACCTGCGAGTAAAGATTGCCCTCTGTAGACAGGCAGATAGGGAATCAGATCGGATCAAAATATCAAATCAGCGAAAAAATTCAGTTAGGACTCGTTTGTTTCGTTAGAATTGAATTCTATTTTAATAATTATAATTTAGACAAAAATAATTGAGTTAATATATTTATTTATGTAATGTATTTGTATGTTATCCTAAATCATATGAGATAAATAGTTATACACTACATATATGTTATAGAGAAACAAGTAGAAGAGTTTGATATAAAATATACATTAGAAAAGTAATATGTAAATTTATAAAATTAATTTTCATCTCTCGCCCCCATGAATTTGAGATAGTCTTATATATACCCTTTGAAAAGTTGTGGAATGTCACATTCTAAAAAATAGCTTATTACATTAGTTAATAAATTTCAATTCCTCAAAATGAAGGGAAACAAACGGCCCTTAAGCGTATATGATCAAAGTAACATCATTTCAAAATAGGAAAAGAAAAAATAATGGGCTTATTCGACTGGTTGTTTTTTAAATGGTAACATTTATAATTGTCATTGTTGTTCTGCTGTAGGTGGAGAGGTTGCGGACAAGAGCAAGACATGCCTAATAATAAAGGGCTTGATAGGTGGGGCGTGACGCGTTTTTGCATACGACATTACCAACCTAATATTTTTATATCAGTAAGAATTGGGATTTTTATATCACATGGTAGGCCTTGAAGAACTAACCAACCTAATATTTTTATATCCATAAAATGTGATATTTATAGAGGTTCCCGTTTTAGCAAATGTAGGTGTAAAGTGAAGAGTACATGATAAGGATATTTATAGATGTCCCAGTTTTACTAAATGTAGGTGTAAAAATTATAGAGGTTCCCATTTTAGTAATTGTATTTGTAGGTGTACAGTTCTAACTGCCTATAAACTGTAAGGTTTCAATTATTTGCTTGGGCAATAATTTGGTCAATTATAATCTCTATCAGCTTTTGAATCCTCTTCGGTGATTACGAGGCTTCACTTTTGGCGAAGACTATCTAATAGCCTTGCTTGACTTTATGAGGATGTGACCTGTCTTGATGAAGCTTCATATAGTCTTTGTTTCATAAAAGGTCTTGTTGGTCGTTCGAGGACCCTGTCACCACCATCCTTGCAAGTTGCTCGAGACTTTCCGATAGGTACTCTGGTGGCGACAAGGGGAGGAGGAAGGGGAGACATCAACTAGGGTTTGGAGCCGTCCGAGCCACCTCACGAAATACGACAATAAATTGAAATTGTGGTTTCTCACTTAGGGCGTGTTTGAAAGCAAAGTGATTTCAAAACCGTACCTTTGGAATACTATGGTTTTAAAATTTCATGACATAACTATAGTATCTTTTACATCACTCTTAGTTATATATGTTTGGAAACAAAGTATATCAACGCATTGGTATTTAGTATACATGTGCAATGCTAGTTATAGACAAATTTTTTTGGATTTGAGTGGAGTTTTAAATACTACAAAATTATTATAGTATCTATAAAAACCATGGTATTCAAAACATAGCTTTTTACAATGCATCCAAACAACTTTTGGTAAACAATATTATAATATTCTTCAATGCTATGGTTTTACCCCAAAACTCTAAAAATACTTTGCTTGCAAACGTTCCCTTAGAGCAACTTCAATAGTTCTCTAAACAACTCTCTAAATCTTAAATTTAAAAAGTGAACAAAAAAATATTTCTCCAATGGTTCTCTAAATAGACTTGTTAAATTTACTTAGAGCAACTCCAATAGTTATGTAAATTTTAGCTCTCTAAATCATAAATTTAATAAGTTGCTAAATGACTTTTGAAGTAAAAAAATGTGAGTTCTCCAATAGTTCTCTAAATATAGGTTCTAATTTTGTTTTGTATGTATCCAAATAAAAAATAAGTCACAAAAACTATATAATGCAGTCAACATTTTTGTTTAGGGAGTTATTAAATGGTTGCCAAATGAAAGGGAATTAGGCTTACACCTAGTTCCTATATAATTTTGGTGGTTGAATTGCCCAACACAAATCTTTGGACTAACTTGTTTGCCCAAGTGTATAGTATATACAGGTGTAAAAGGTTCACACTTAGCCAATAAAAAGACCAAGTTTTGGATTCAACAAAGGAGCAAAGGGGCAACCGAAGGCACCCCTGGTCTGGCGCACCGGACTGTCCGGTGTGCCACCGGACAGTGAACAGTACCTGTCCGGTGCACCAGGGGACTCAGACTCCAACTCGCCACCTTCGGGAAATTCCAAGGCGACTCGGCTATAATTCACCGGACTGTCCGGTGTACACCGGACAGTGTCCGGTGCGCCAAGGGAAGTCGGCCTCAGGAACTCGCCAGCCTCGGGTTCGCGCGGCAGCCGCTCCGCTAAAATTCACCGGACTGTCCGGTGTGCACCGGACTGTCCGGTGTGCCAGCGGAGCAACGTCTCCCTGCGGCGCCAACGGCTCCCTGCGGTGCATTTATTGCGCGCGCAGCGCGCGCAGACGTCAGGCACGCCCATGCCGGTGCACCGGACATCAAACAGTACATGTCCGGTGTGCACCGGACACCCAGGAGGGCCCACAAGTCAGAAGCTCCAACGGTCAGAATCCAACGGCAGTGATGACGTGGCAGGGGCACCGGACTGTCCGGTGTGCACCGGACTGTCCGGTGCGCCATCGAGCAGACGCCTCCAGCCAACGGTCAAGTTTGGTGGTTGGGGCTATAAATACCCCAACCACCCCACCATTCATTGCATCCAAGTTTTCCACTTCTCAACTACTACAAGAGCTCTAGGCATTCAATTCTAGACACATTCAAAGAGATCAAATCCTCTTCCACACAAAACCCTAGTGACTAGAGAGAGTGATTTGCCGTGTTCATTTGAGCTCTTGCGCTTGGATTGCTTCTTTTCTTTCTCACTTGTTCTTAAGACTATAACTCCATTGTAATCAAGGCAAGAGGCACCAATTGTGTGGTGGCCCTTGCGGGGAAGTTTTGTTCCCGGCTTTGATTAGAGAAGAGAAGCTCACTCGGTCCGAGGGACCATTTGAGAGAGGGAAGGGTTGAAAGAGACCCGGCCTTTGTGGCCTCCTCAACGGGGAGTAGGTTTGCAAGAACCGAACCTCGGTAAAACAAATCTCCGTGTCTCTCTTGCTTATTCGCTTGGGATTTGTTTTGCGCCCTCTCTCTCGGACTCATTTATATTTCTAACGCTAACCCGGCTTGTAGTTGTGTTTATATTTGTAAAATTCAGTTTCGCCCTATTCACCCCCCCCTCTAGGCGACTATCAATTGGTATCAAAGCCCGGTGCTTCATTAGAGCCTAACCGCTCGAAGTGATGTCGGGAGATCACGCCAAGAAGGAGATGGAGACCGGCGAAAAGCCCACTACAAGCCACGGGAGCACTTCATCGGAAGAGTCCCGCACCAAAAGGAGGGAGAAGAAGAAGAGCTCCTCCAACAAAGGGAAGGAGAAGAAATCTTCTTCTCATCACAAAGAGAAGAAGGAAAAATCTTCTTCCCACAAGCCGCATCGGAAAGGCGACAAGCACAAGAGGATGAGGAAGGTGGTCTACTACGAGACCGACACTTCATCAACATCGACCTCCGACTCCGATGCGCCCTCTGTCACTTCTAAGCGCCAAGAGCGCAAGAAGTATAGTAAGATCCCCCTACGCTACCCTCGCATTTCCAAACATACACCTTTACTTTCCGTCCCATTAGGCAAACCACCAACTTTTGATGGTGAAGATTACGCTAGGTGGAGCGATTTAATGCGATTTCATCTAATCTCGCTCCACAAAAGCATATGGGATGTTGTTGAGTTTGGTGCGCAGGTACCATCCGTAGGGGATGAAAACTATGATGAGGATGAGGTGGCCCAAATCGAGCACTTCAACTCTCAAGCCACAACCATACTCCTTGCCTCTCTAAGCAAGGAAGAATACAACAAAGTGCAAGGGTTGAAAAATGCAAAGGAGATTTGGGATGTGCTCAAAACTGCGCACGAGGGAGATGAGCTCACCAAGATCACCAAGCGGGAAACAATCGAGGGGGAGCTCGGTCGGTTCCGGCTTCACAAAGGGGAGGAGCCACAACACATGTACAACCGGCTCAAGACTTTGGTAAATCAAGTGCGCAACCTCGGGAGCAAGAAGTGGGACGACCACGAAGTGGTAAATGTTATTTTAAGATCTCTTATTTTTCTTAATCCCACTCAAGTTCAATTGATTCGTGGCAATCCTAGATATACTAAAATGACCCCCGAGGAAGTCATCGGGCATTTTGTAAGTTTTGAGTGCATGATAGAAGGCTCGAGGAAAATCAACGAGCTTGGCGACACATCCGAAGCTCAACCCGTTGCATTCAAGGCAACGGAGGAGAAGAAGGAGGAGGCTACACCAAGTCGACAACCAATCGACGCCTCCAAGCTCGACAATGAGGAAATGGCGCTCGTCATCAAGAGCTTCCGCCAAATCCTCAAACAAAGGAGGGGGAAAGACTACAAGTCCCGCTCCAAGAAAGTTTGCTACAAGTGTGGTAAGCCCGGTCATTTTATTGCTAAATGTCCTATATCTAGTGACAGTGACCGAGGTGACGACAAGAAGGGGAGACGAAAGGAAAAGAAGAGGTATTACAAGAAGAAGGGCGGCGATGCCCATGTTTGTCGCGAGTGGGACTCCGACGAGAGCTCAAGCGACTCCTCCGACGACGAGGACGCCGCCAACATCGCCGTCACCAAGGGACTCCTCTTCCCCAACGTCGGCCACAAGTGCCTCATGGCAAAGGACGGCAAAAAGAAGGTTAAATCTAAATCCTCCACTAAATATGAATCCTCTAGTGATGACAATGCTAGTGATGAGGAAGATAATTTGCGTTCCCTTTTTGCCAACCTTAACATAGCTCAAAAGGAAAAATTGAATGAATTGGTTAGTGCTATTCATGAAAAGGACGACCTTTTGGATTCCCAAGAGGATTGTCTAATTAAAGAAAACAAAAAACATGTTAAGGTTAAAAAGGCTTATGCTCTAGAAGTAGAAAAATGTGAAAAATTATCTAGTGAGCTAAGCACTTGCCGTGAAATAATTGACAACCTTAGGAATGAAAATGCTATTTTAAGTGCTAAGGTTGATTCTCATGTTTGTGATGTTTCAATTTCCACTCCTAGAGATAATAATGATGATTTGTTTGCTAGGATTGAAGAATTGAACATTTCTCTTGCTAGCCTTAGAGTAGAAAATGAAAAGTTGATTACTAAGGCTAAAGAACTAGATGTTTGCAATGTTACAATTTCTGACCTTAGAACTAAAAATGATATGCTGCATGCTAAGGTTGTAGAATTAAAATCTTGCAAACCCTCTACATCTATTGTTGAGCATGTATCTATTTGTACTAGATGTAGAAATGTTGATATTGATGCTATTCATGATCACATGATTTTAATTAAGCAACAAAATGATCATATAGCTAAACTAGATGCTAAAATTGCCGAGCACAACTTAGAAAATGAGAAATTTAAATTTGCTCGTAGCATGCTTTATAATGGGAGACACCCTGGCATCAAGGATGGCATTGGCTTCCAAAGGGGAGACAATGTCAAACTTAATGCCCCTCCTAAGAACTTGTCTAACTTTGTTAAGGGCAAAGCTCCCATGCCTCAGGATAACGAGGGTTACATTTTATACCCTGCCGGCTATCCTGAGAGCAAAATTAGGAAGATTCATTCTAGGAAGTCTCACTCTGGCCCTAATCATGCTTTTATGTATAAGGGTGAGACATCTAGTTCTAGGCAACCAACCCATGCTAAGTTGCCTAAGAAGAAAATTCCTAATGCATCAAATGATCATGCCATTTCATTTAAAACTTTTGATGCATCTTATGTGCTTACTAGCAAATCCGGCAAGGTAGTTGCCAAATTTGTTGGGGGCAAACACAAGGGCTCCAAGACTTGTGTTTGGGTACCCAAAGTTCTTGTTTCTAATGCCAAAGGACCCAAAACCGTTTGGGTACCTAAAGTCAAGAACTAAAATTGTTTTGTAGGTTTATGCATCCGGGGGCTCAAGTTGGATACTCGATAGCGGGTGCACAAACCACATGACAGGGGAGAAAAGGATGTTCTCCTCATATGAGAAAAACCAAGATCCCCAACGAGCTATCACATTCGGGGATGGAAATCAAGGTTTGGTCAAAGGTCTTGGTAAAATTGCTATATCTCCTGACCATTCCATTTCCAATGTTTTTCTTGTAGATTCCTTAGATTACAACTTGCTTTCCGTTTCTCAATTATGTCAAATGGGCTACAACTGTCTATTCACTGATGTTGGTGTCACTGTTTTTAGAAGAAGTAATGATTCAATAGCATTTAAGGGAGTGTTAGAGAGTCAGCTATACTTGGTAGATTTTGATAGAGCTGAACTCGACACTTGCTTAATTGCTAAGACTAACATGGGTTGGCTCTGGCATCGTCGACTAGCCCATGTTGGGATGAAGAATCTTCATAAGCTTCTAAAGGGAGAGCACATTTTAGGATTAACAAATGTTCATTTTGAGAAAGACAGGATTTGTAGCGCATGCCAGGCAGGGAAGCAAGTTGGAGTCCATCACCCACACAAGAACATCATGACGACCGACAGGCCGCTTGAGCTACTCCACATGGATCTATTCGGCCCGATTGCTTACATAAGCATCGGCGGGAGTAAGTATTGTCTTGTTATTGTGGATGATTATTCTCGCTTCACTTGGGTATTCTTTTTACAGGAAAAATCTCAAACCCAAGAGACCTTAAAGGGATTCTTGAGACGAGCTCAAAATGAGTTCGGCTTAAGGATCAAGAAAATAAGAAGCGACAACGGGACGGAGTTCAAGAACTCTCAAATTGAAGGCTTCCTTGAGGAGGAGGGCATCAAGCATGAGTTCTCCTCTCCCTACACGCCACAACAAAATGGTGTAGTGGAGAGGAAGAATCGAACTCTATTGGACATGGCAAGAACCATGCTTGATGAGTACAAGACACCGGACCGGTTTTGGGCCGAAGCGGTCAACACCGCCTGCTACGCCATCAACCGGTTATATCTTCACCGAATCCTCAAGAAGACATCATATGAACTCCTAACCGGTAAAAAGCCCAACATTTCATATTTTAGAGTTTTTGGTAGCAAATGCTTCATTCTTATTAAAAGAGGTAGAAAATCTAAATTTGCTCCTAAAACTGTAGAAGGCTTTTTACTTGGTTATGACTCAAACACAAGGGCATATAGGGTCTTTAACAAGTCCACTGGACTAGTTGAAGTCTCTTGTGACGTTGTGTTTGATGAAACTAACGGCTCTCAAGTAGAGCAAGTTGATCTTGATGAGATAGGTGAAGAACAGGCTCCATGCATCGCGCTAAGGAACATGTCCATCGGGGATGTGTGTCCTAAGGAATCCGAAGAGCCTCCAAGTACACAAGATCAACCATCCTCCTCCATGCAAGCATCTCCACCAACTCAAAATGAGGATGAGGCTCAAAATGATGAAGAGCAAAATCAAGAAGACGAGCCACCTCAAGATGATAGCAATGATCAAGGGGGAGATACAAATGATCAAGAAAAGGAGGATGAGGAAGAACCAAAACCGCCACACCCAAGAGTCCACCAAGCAATCCAACGAGATCACCCCGTCGACACCATCCTCGGCGACATTCATAAGGGGGTAACTACTCGATCTCGGGTTGCTCATTTTTGTGAACATTACTCTTTTGTTTCCTCTATTGAGCCACACAGGGTAGAGGAAGCTCTCCAAGATTCGGATTGGGTGGTGGCGATGCAAGAGGAGCTCAACAATTTCACGAGGAATGAGGTCTGGCATTTAGTTCCACGTCCTAACCAAAATGTTGTAGGAACCAAATGGGTCTTCCGCAACAAGCAAGATGAGCATGGTGTGGTGACAAGGAACAAAGCTCGACTCGTGGCCAAAGGGTATTCACAAGTCGAAGGTTTGGATTTTGGTGAAACCTATGCACCCGTAGCTAGGCTTGAGTCAATTCGCATATTATTGGCCTATGCTACTTACCATGGCTTTAAGCTCTATCAAATGGACGTGAAAAGTGCCTTCCTCAACGGACCAATCAAGGAAGAGGTCTATGTTGAGCAACCTCCCGGCTTTGAAGACAGTGAGTACCCTAACCATGTCTATAGGCTCTCTAAGGCGCTTTATGGGCTCAAGCAAGCCCCAAGAGCATGGTATGAATGCCTAAGAGATTTCCTTATTGCTAATGGCTTCAAAGTCGGCAAGGCCGATCCTACACTCTTTACTAAAACTCTTGAAAATGACTTGTTTGTATGCCAAATTTATGTTGATGATATTATATTTGGGTCTACTAACGAGTCTACATGTGAAGAGTTTAGTAGGATCATGACACAGAAATTCGAGATGTCGATGATGGGGGAGTTGAAGTATTTTCTAGGATTCCAAGTCAAGCAACTCCAAGAGGGCACCTTCATTAGCCAAACGAAGTACACTCAAGACATTCTTGCTAAGTTTGGGATGAAGGATGCCAAACCCATCAAGACACCCATGGGAACTAATGGGCATCTCGACCTCGACACGGGAGGTAAGTCCGTGGATCAAAAGGTATACCGGTCGATGATTGGTTCATTGCTTTATTTATGTGCATCTCGACCGGACATTATGCTTTCCGTTTGTATGTGTGCAAGATTCCAATCCGACCCTAAGGAATCCCACCTTACGGCCGTAAAACGAATCTTGAGATATTTGGCTTATACCCCTAAGTTTGGGCTTTGGTACCCTCGGGGATCCACATTTGATTTACTTGGTTATTCGGATGCCGATTGGGCGGGGTGCAAAATCAATAGGAAGAGCACATCGGGGACTTGCCAGTTCTTGGGAAGATCCTTGGTGTCTTGGGCTTCAAAGAAGCAAAATTCGGTCGCTCTTTCCACCGCCGAAGCCGAGTACATTGCCGCAGGACATTGTTGCGCGCAATTGCTTTGGATGAGGCAAACCCTGCGGGACTACGGTTACAAATTAACCAAAGTCCCTTTGCTATGTGATAATGAGAGTGCAATTAAAATGGCCGACAATCCCGTCGAGCATAGCCGCACTAAGCACATAGCCATTCGGTATCATTTTCTTAGGGATCACCAACAAAAGGGGGATATCGAGATTTCTTACATTAATACTAAAGATCAATTAGCCGATATCTTTACCAAGCCACTTGATGAACAATCTTTTACCAGACTTAGGCATGAGCTCAATATTCTTGATTCTAGAAATTTCTTTTGCTAAGCTTGCACACATAGCTCATTTGAATACCTTTGATCATATCTCCTTTATATGCTATGACTAATGTGTTTTCAAGTCTATTTCAAACCAAGTCATAGGTATATTGAAAGGGAATTGGAGTCTTCGGCGAAGACAAAGGCTTCCACTCCGTAACTCATGCTTCGCCATCACTCCGAGCAACTCTCTATTCCTTGGGGAGAAATGAGCATCAAGGAAAAGGACTTCGTCTTTGGTATAATCTGAACTCATTTACTTTTGACCAAAGGGGAAGAAATTACTTTAAGGGCTCTAATGATTCCGTTTTTGGCGATTCATGCCAAAAAGGGGGAGAAATGAGCCCAAAGCAAAAGGACCGCACCACCACCAATTTCAAAAACTTAGTGCTTTCCAAAAGTATTTATCAAAGGGTATCCTATTGTGTTCAAAAGGGGGAGAAAGTAGTATTTCAAAAATGGTATATCAAAACCCTCTTGAACACTAAGAGGTGGATCTCTTTTAGGGGAGTTTTGTTTAGTCAAAGGAAAAGCATTTGAAACAGGGGGAGGAAATTTCAAATCTTGAAAATGCTTTTGCAAACTCTTATTTATTTACCTTTGACTATTTGCAAAAGATCTTTGAAATGGATTTACAAAAGGTTTTGCAAAAACAAAACAAGTGGTGCAAACGTGGTCCAAAATGTTAAATAAGAAAGAAACATTCCATGCATATCTTGTAAGTAGTTTTATTGGCTCAATTCCAAGCAACCTTTACACTTACATTATGCAAACTAGTTCAATTATGCACTTCTATATTTGCTTTGGTTTGTGTTGGCATCAATCACCAAAAAGGGGGAGATTGAAAGGGAATTAGGCTTACACCTAGTTCCTATATAATTTTGGTGGTTGAATTGCCCAACACAAATCTTTGGACTAACTTGTTTGCCCAAGTGTATAGTATATACAGGTGTAAAAGGTTCACACTTAGCCAATAAAAAGACCAAGTTTTGGATTCAACAAAGGAGCAAAGGGGCAACCGAAGGCACCCCTGGTCTGGCGCACCGGACTGTCCGGTGTGCCACCGGACAGTGAACAGTACCTGTCCGGTGCACCAGGGGACTCAGACTCCAACTCGCCACCTTCGGGAAATTCCAAGGCGACTCGGCTATAATTCACCGGACTGTCCGGTGTACACCGGACAGTGTCCGGTGCGCCAAGGGAAGTCGGCCTCAGGAACTCGCCAGCCTCGGGTTCGCGCGGCAGCCGCTCCGCTAAAATTCACCGGACTGTCCGGTGTGCACCGGACTGTCCGGTGTGCCAGCGGAGCAACGTCTCCCTGCGGCGCCAACGGCTCCCTGCGGTGCATTTATTGCGCGCGCAGCGCGCGCAGACGTCAGGCACGCCCATGCCGGTGCACCGGACATCAAACAGTACATGTCCGGTGTGCACCGGACACCCAGGAGGGCCCACAAGTCAGAAGCTCCAACGGTCAGAATCCAACGGCAGTGATGACGTGGCAGGGGCACCGGACTGTCCGGTGTGCACCGGACTGTCCGGTGCGCCATCGAGCAGACGCCTCCAGCCAACGGTCAAGTTTGGTGGTTGGGGCTATAAATACCCCAACCACCCCACCATTCATTGCATCCAAGTTTTCCACTTCTCAACTACTACAAGAGCTCTAGGCATTCAATTCTAGACACATTCAAAGAGATCAAATCCTCTTCCACACAAAACCCTAGTGACTAGAGAGAGTGATTTGCCGTGTTCATTTGAGCTCTTGCGCTTGGATTGCTTCTTTTCTTTCTCACTTGTTCTTAAGACTATAACTCCATTGTAATCAAGGCAAGAGGCACCAATTGTGTGGTGGCCCTTGCGGGGAAGTTTTGTTCCCGGCTTTGATTAGAGAAGAGAAGCTCACTCGGTCCGAGGGACCATTTGAGAGAGGGAAGGGTTGAAAGAGACCCGGCCTTTGTGGCCTCCTCAACGGGGAGTAGGTTTGCAAGAACCGAACCTCGGTAAAACAAATCTCCGTGTCTCTCTTGCTTATTCGCTTGGGATTTGTTTTGCGCCCTCTCTCTCGGACTCATTTATATTTCTAACGCTAACCCGGCTTGTAGTTGTGTTTATATTTGTAAAATTCAGTTTCGCCCTATTCACCCCCCCCTCTAGGCGACTATCACCAAATGTAGAGAGAAAATAAGGTTAGATAACAAGTTGTTAAATTTAGAAAGTTCATTTAGAGAACTGTTGGAGAATAGTTTTCATGTTAACTATCTAAATTATTGATTTAGGAAGTCTTTTAGAGAACTACTAGAGTTGCTCTTAGTTGCTATTCAACTCTATTTACTCTCCACATTTAGCAACTTGGTAGGAACTCCCTAAATACAGTTGACGTCAATTTCTTCACACTAGCGTGATTATTTTTTCCTTTCCCACACAGTGAGGTAGACAGGTATAGTATGCTCTTTTTTCACTTTCTAGCATAATGAGATATTTAGGTCAAACATGTATGATACAAGTTTCTCCTTCACCGTCGAACCCAACTTCTTCATAGGTTGCGTCACCGGACCACCACTCCTCATAGTTCATATCAACCGGCCTTTTCTCTTTCGCCCTCACATAGGGGCAGGGCCACTAAATCTAGATTCAAAATCGAACCACTTCATAAATATGAGCAACTATTGGAGACTAAGTTAATTTTTACTTCCAATAGCTATTTAGCAACTTGCTAAACATGATTTTAGCAAGCTATTTTTTAGAGAACTATTGGAGTTGCTCTTAGCATGTAAAACACATTTATGCCGGTTACATAGTGCATGCGTTGAGATTAGGCACAACAAGTCGTTCAAATGGAACATAAATCATTGTAAAGGCTAAAACTTATTTGAACAAATGCCTCGTTATACCAAAATGTACCTATAAAATATACGAAAACCGCAGCAACGTGTGAGCAAATACAAGCAATCATGGTGGCTACTTTTGTATGTATCTTAGGGCATGTTTGGTTTCAATTAGTTCTAGAACTAAACTTTAGTCCTAGGACTAAAGTTTAGTCCCTATATGTTTGGTTTTAGGGACTAAATAGATTCCAAAGTCATTAAATACATTGTCCAAAGACTCTAATACCCTTAAAATATACTTATAATATTAGTTATCTATAAAAAGGTAAGGGCAACATGATAATTATGAGCTTTTAGTCTCTTTTAGCACCTATGTGAAGGACTAAAGACTAAATCATTTTAGTCCATATTTTAGTCCTAGTGTTTGGCAAAAAAGGGACTAAAAGAGACTAAAAACTAGAGACTAATCTTTAGTCCCTCTAACCAAACATCCCCTTAGGCTCCGCTCAAGAAGAACCGAAAATTCATGGACAACGAGGAGACATGTAGCCTGTAGGTCATTTTTTTTTTAAAATTCGTGAGCATAACACGTGAGCAGCAATATTACATCATTGCACCAACGTGGCAGCAAAACTGACAAATTCAGGAAGACCACCTGGCAGTTGGCGCTACTTGCACGTCGCTGATCCAATACGCTACACGTACGCCCTCGCGACGCGGTAGACGGAAATCCTATGCACTTGACTGTGCATCACCATCATCGATTCATTTCCTTCCGGTTCGGCTTCGCCCGTCATCGATGCCACGTGGTGCTCCTCGCTCGCAGGCCGGCAAATCGAATCGAAGAATGCCCGTGGTCCACGCGCCGCGGCTCCACCTGTCCTCATTCCCCACCCCGGGTCAGCTTCTCCCAGACCGGGCTCGACCGAACCGACCAGATCAGACCGTCCCCATATAAGGCAGCCTTCTCCGCGGCCCCGATCGATCCATTTCCCACTCGATCGCCAATAATGGAGTTTCCGCACCACCACCACCACCACGGCCATCGCCGCGACGACGACGAAGACGACCGCAGAGGCCCGCCTCCCCCGGTCTACGGCGGCTACGGCCAGCCACCGCCACCCGACCCGTACGGCCGCGCGCCCGTCGACCCCGATCCGTACGGTCGACCTCCGCCCCAGTCCGCGTACGGTGGGGCCGGGGACGCCTACGGCCACAGCGGCCAAGGCTACGCGCCCCCGCCGGCCTACGGCGCCGGGGGCGGGTACGGCAACGTCGTCCACGTCGCGCACGAGGTCGGCGACGAGAGGCCTTACTACGGCGGCGGCGGCGGCGGTCTTGGTGGCGCCTACGGAGGCGGTGGCTCCGAGTACGGCCACGAGGGCCGACCGCACCACGGCGGCGGCGGATCCCAGTACGGCCACGAGACACGCCCGCACCACGGCGGCGGGGGCGGCGCCCCGCCTGTGAGGCAGCAGACGTACAGGATCTACTGCAAGGCTGGGGAGGACCAGTACAGCCTCGCCTCCCGCGACGGCAAGGTCTGCCTCGTGCGCACGGACCGTGATGACGACGCGCAGGTAACGATTGCGGTGGCGCCCTGCCTAGCCAAAGATATTTGTTCCATTTTACTGTACCCTGCTCTTGCTGTTGGGCGTTGATGTAGACGTGGCCTGATCCTGATCATGTTGAGTTTGAACTTGAACTGCCCCAAATCCGAGTTCTGATCGCGGGGTCTGGACGAAGACTCCCGTCCGGTCTTGCTTTGGAAATTTGGCGGCTTCGTTGATGCGATCTCGTTTTGTCTTTTTTCTTTGTCGGGATTGGCCAAGGAATTCATCGGTTCGACATTTGTCTCCTTGCCTTGTGGTGACTTCATACAACTTTGCTTATGATGCAGCACTGGATCAAGGACATGAAGTACAGCACCAGGGTGAAGGATGAGGAAGGCTACCCTGCCATCGTCCTCGTCAACAAAGCCACTGGAGAGGCTCTCAAGCATTCCCTTGGCCAGTCACACCCTGTAGGTCTCTTTGCTCGATGCCACCATCTATGCTTCTTCATTGTCTACTTTTAACAGTCATCTACCTGTTATATAATCACAAAATGCTTGTGGAAATGTACTCGGTGTGACGGTGTGACCATCGATCTTCTATGTACAACTTTGAAACCCATGCTAATGTCACACCCAAACTTGCGCTTGCAGCATTCCTTATACTGCTGCCTCGTGCCTCCTAACATGGAACTAGATTTGCTTCAATACTCAAATAGTATCAGAAATGAACAACAAAGCTTGAATCAATGCACAGCTGAACTTAGTGCAGAAAATTAACGCAGGCCTTTTCTCTTGATTGTGAATAGTATGACTATTTGTCTTGGTTATCAGTTAACTTAGATTGTGCTATTATTGTCTGCAAGTACCATAAACATGCAGGACTTGCATGATTTGTTTTTTTTTTGTCATAATTTCAAATAATGTTTGGTTAACCGCTGTCATGTAATTAATCATTGTGCCGTAGTGGTTACCTTGTCAATAATAGATCTGCATCTGTCCTTGGTGTTTGACATTTGCATCCATGTGCATATGACGCTGCTCCTGTGGGTGTCCATGTGCGTGTCAAAACTGAACCTGTGGGGGTAAAACTGCCCTCCTCCCGCCCCTGCGCATTATAATAAGAAAACCTTCTCACGCAGGTCGAGAAAACCCCGAACCTCTGCTCGATCTATATACAGCGGCATTGCGATCGAGACCAGGTCTTAGACCTGTGCTTTGACGTGTGACAGTCGAGAGGATTTTTTAACCATAGCCTAAAATTCGCTTTGATGGGGAGTCGAACCCAGGACCAGGATCTCAGGAGTGCTACTCAAACCATCTAACCAATTCGGCTTCGCTGTCCATGTGCATGTCACGCTGCATATAGTGTCATTTGTCCTAAAATAATTTGGTAATGCTAGTCATGGTAGTATGGCTGTATCCTCACAAATTCCTAACTGCACAATGAAACGTTTATGAGATTTACTTCATCCTTACCCTTTTTAATCTTCAATGCACTGTTCTTAGGTTCTTCTGACCCGCCATAATCCAGACTCCCTGGACGAGTCTGTCCTGTGGACAGAGAGCAGGGACGTTGGGGATGGGTTCCGCTGCATTAGGATGGTCAACAACATCTACCTGAACTTTGATGCTTTACATGGAGACAAGGACCATGGTGGTGTGCGCGACGGGACGGCCCTTGTGCTGTGGGAGTGGTGCGAGGGAGACAACCAGCGCTGGAAGATTGTTCCCTGGTGTAAGTTCTCTCTAATTTGGGCTGCACATATATGGTTTCTTACTGAAACATTATCTCATCCATTTTTTATGCACCAACTGTCTTTATTGGAAAGTCCAAAAGATTAATCACTATCAGTAGTAATTGTCTTGTTTAGAAACTAATTGCTAGTTTGATGTACTGCATATAATCAACCGTCTTGAATTGTTGAATAGTTCGATTTATTCTTGAAAAGCTCTTTAACAGTTGTGTCGACAGTGTCTCTGTTCACACCATCAACATGAATAATCTCCTTATGTCAAAAGAAAAGGAGAAAAGAACAAGTTGTATAAGATCTGATATATTGCAAAATCTCATCATTGATGTTGTATATACAGTAAACTATATGGACCAATCTGCTATAAGGCTATCTTCAGCAGATCCTCTATCTCATCCCCTATTTTAAACTTTATTCTGCAAACAATGTTAAATAGTGTTCTACAGTTCCCCGTCCCTATTTTACACTGCATGCTGGAGACAATACTCATACCTATATTTAAACTCCACTCTTCAAACAATCCAGTTTACAGTGCAAAATAATGTTTTAGGTAACCATATGGATAAACTGCTAGACCCGGTCTAAATGTGTCTGTCAACTAATTATGGTTCCTTCTCTTTTGGCAGGAACAAGGAAATGTGTGACCGAGCCCGCACCAAGGAGGAGCTCCTGCCGTAATAAGTGAAGTGATTGGTACTGAAGTTTCTGGAAATAAGAGGCTCTTCTGAGATGCCTGTTTGTGTGAGTATTTGCGTTTCCATTCCGTTTTCATGATAATAAAACGCATTGATTATTAATATATGTAATGTGATGCTACACTGAGTGGCAGCGTTGGTATATATTTGTAAGAATTAAGAACCCATTGTTGTTGGACTAAGCGTGACGAGTGATGTACTGATGTATGAACCTTTGCTTGATGCATATGCTCTTCTGCTCCTACCGTGGGCTTCGATGAGTCGATTATATATATGAGTATCATGTTTATAATAGTTCGAGTTATTGCATAAACGTAATGTGTGGTGCATCGTTGTATTCATCCGTCCCAACAGCAGCTGCGGCATGAGCATGAATGCATGATGCGATGGCGCCTGCTTTATTCCAGTTCGATGTCGCACCTAGCCGAAAGGCATGATCCACTAGAAAGTGCCGCGAGGGCCAGGGGGTCATGCACCTGCGTAAAAAGATGGCAATCAAATGCTTTAAGATATTTCTGGGCGGTATCATCCGTTCTTTTTTTGTTCCAAAATTGAGATTTGATACTTCACAAGGAGATGTACAATCCACACCGTTAATACATGTAGCTAGGGTGATATTGAGTCAGTTTAAATCTATAGCAAGTCAAAATCTATCTCAATCCATTTTAATATCTTCAATCCATATGTATCCATAGCAAGTTAAAATCCATGTAAATCTATTTCAATATACACCAATCCATCACTACCGGAATCAATGGCTTTGCCGAGTGCCTGAAGCACTCGGCGAAGCCTTAAATACACTCGGCAAAGGCTTTACCGAGTGTGACACTCGGCAAAGAAGGCTCGGCAAACAGTGCATCGGCAAAGCCTTCTTTGCCGAGTGCTTTTTCTCGGGCACTCGGCAAACCTCTTTGCCGAGTGCCAGAGAGCACTCGGCAAAGAAAAGCGACCGTTACGGCGCCAGGTGACGGAGATGGCGGCTTTGCCGAGTGTCTTCCAGACAGCACTCGGCAAAGCCGCCGTCTTTGCCGAGTGCCAACTGGGACACTCGGCAAAGAGCCCGCCAGGGAGGGTCCCCATGTCAGGCTCTTTGCCAAGTGTTCTGTGCGGCACTCGGCAAAGCCGACCTCTTTGCCGAGTGCCAGCGACATAACACTCGGCAAAGAACCTAAGCCGGTGCCCAGGGCTGTGTTCTTTGCCGAGTGTTATGACCGAGACACTCGGCAAAGCGCCTCTTTGCCGAGTGTAACACTTGGCAAATTGACCAGTATATACCTTTTTTATTTGTTTTTTGTATTCCATCCACACAAACAGAAGATATCACATATATACATCACAGATATCATCACAGACATAAATAGCCAACACAAACATAAAACCGTCACCACAAACATAAATATCCATCACAAACATAAGTGTTCAACACAAGTATCAACCACAAACATAAGTCTCAAACATCGCAAGGTCTCACATAAGTATGAAACACAGACATAAGTATTATACATAAGTTCTGAAGTCTAAAACAATAAAAACACAACACTCATGGAGGTGGGCGGTTTGACCGGGGCTGCGTTGGGCTGAACCCTTCCGGAGGGTTGTTGGATGCCGCTCCAGATTGGCCCTGCACAGAGAAGAGATTGCATGTGTTATACCAGATGCATTACAAAAATCTAACTACAATTTTGATACTCACAGGAGTGTGGAAGAGAGCAGGGTCAACTGGAGGGAACAATGGAGGTGGTGGAGCGATGCCCTGTGCGGCGCCAAGGCTCTGCATGTACTGGAACATCTCCGCCATCCTCTGATGATCTGCCCGGCGCTCCGCCTCCCGCTCCGCCATCATCCTCGCCTCCATCTCGTGACGTTCCCTCCTCTCTTCTTCTAGTTGGGTCTGTAATATTACAAGCCAACGTTATAGTAAGTCAAAGAGTAGGTATATAACTCAAGGAAGGACGAGTTACAGAAGCACTAACCTCGAGTTGCTGTATGCGATGCTGTGAGCTGTCGTGCCGAGGTCGAATGGCTGGACTCGAGCCCGTGCTCCTTGCTCTCACCTGAGACAGAGTGGGAGTGGAGGACGAGTCGATTGCCCCGTCGGCAATCCAGTACCGCCCATGTCTCTTGCCTCCTCCGACCCTCATGAGCACATCGGGGTCGATCGGCTCGGTGCTCGGATCATAGTCTGGGCCATGGACCTCCTGCGCCATGGCGGTGTAGTCATGGAGGCGGTTGTAGACGGCGGGGTTGGTGTAGGCCTCGGGCCCGTCATCCGGGTTTTAGGTGACGTCGGACGTCGCCTTACCCTTATGGGCCATAGCATAGGCCGAGAAGGTGGAGCAAGGCCTGCCACCATGTGACGCCGACTGCAACGAAAACCAACGAGATAGTTAGAAATAATATCTAACTTAGTGCTATATATCTAAATAAAATAGGTGGCGTACCCATGCTTCGGCATATTGGCCCAGGCTCCGGCTGCCTTGGTGATGGGAGGGGCCTTGCATCATCAAACACCGTTCCCGGCTAGCTGTGTGCGCCTCGTCCCACTCAGCCGAACACCACCTATCCACCATCTGCTCCCAGCACAGAGGATGTGCGGCGCACCAATGTGGAATCACCTGCAAAGTAAACACATAAAGTGCATATCAGAAGATAAAATAAAATTCATGCATGGAGTACTGGTACCAAACATGCATGACTTTACCTGCAGGTACTGCTCCCTGGTCAACGACATGGTTCGGGCTTGAGGTTTGGTCACCTTCTCCCCAAGGACGGAGCCGTGGTAGGTGATGATGGCCTGGATGCGGGCCTCATAGTGCATGTCCACGACGAGCTTCTTACAGCTCGTGGTGGCCACCACATCCGCCCTAGCCTCGTATCCAGCATCGCATCTGAAGAAATCATGCATACAAAAATGATGTATCCATACATTATTTCAAGAATTTGCAACGAATGCGACATATTTTACATTATACTAAGACTTACCCACAGCTCTTGCTTCACCCGCTCCGCCTTGTTATTGAATTCCCTGCCGTCCCGGTCTACTGCATCGGGGGCGACAGCGTAATGGTCGAAGGTAAAGGCTGGGCCCATCACTCCGGCGTACTCCACAAGTCCAGGGAAGTGTTCTCTGCACAGCAGGCCGAGGATGTTGTTGGGGGGCGACGATGACCCCCAGCATAATCCAAAACCGTCCAAGACCTGTCCAAGTGATAAATAAAAAGTATTAATTTATATTATGATTTTGAACACATAATATGAACAAGAATGAAGAACATAAAGTTACATACCTCTCCCCTTCCGGCCGAATCAGCGGCCGTCTGTCCCGAAGTATGGGACGCGGCGGGAGACTCGCGAGGCCTCGCAGGTAGATGCTCCTCGAACTAGAGTCGCCTAAACCTGAGGCGTCCTGCTGCTGGTCGTCGTCGTCCTGCTGCTGGTCGTCGTCGTCCTGAGGTGCCGCCTGCTGCTGCGCTGCCTTCTCTGCCTCGTCCTGTTGCGCTGCCTGCTCTGCATCGTCCGCCATCCTACTCCTCCTCCCCCTCCTCCTCCTCAGGAAACCGCCCACCATATTTGTCCAACAACCTGCAATTAAGAGTAAACAAATAAGCACATATAAAAAGATGTATTTAAAAACAGGTGCGAAATAAAAAGTCATATAACATTACATCGATTAAAAATAATCTTCATATGTGTCGGGGTTAGCCGGATCATAACTCTCATAATCACAATCAAGCATTTCAATCTCAACACCATCGGAAGACGCAACCTCATCATTGCCTTCAAGGATTACTAAGTCATTATCATTTTGCACCTCATCATCCTCCTCATCAACAACCATTTCAATATCTACGTCCATTCCGATAGCTTCAGTTAAGTCTATCTCAAATCGCCCTTCTAGCCCATCTTCTTGGAAGAACTCTCCATCATATGTGTCCGGGTCTAAGTTGTAATCTTCATCGTTAGGAACAGGTAACCTCCCGTGCGGCGATACCTTATACACAACATCCCAACCCTTAAGATGTTCTTTCGTTTGACACGCATATGGGAGATAATACACTTGTGTGGCCTGTTGGGCCACGGTATAGACATCGTCTCCTGCTAAGGTGGAATCTTGTCGAATTTCGACTATCCCAAGATTAGAATGTGTCCGTCTCGTCACTTGAGGGTCAAACCAATGACATTTGAATATCACTGGAGTAAGAGGTTTGGAACCATAAAAATTGAGCTCATATAATTCTTCAATTCGTCCAAAATAATCGACATTGTCAAGGCCCGGCGTAAAGACTCCAGAACACGTTGTTTTCCGATTGGGCCGACTTTTGTCGTAGTGTGTTGTGCGAAAACGGTATCCATTGACGTCATACCCAGAATATTTCTTGACCCTATAAGCAAAGTCGTTGGCTACTTGTCTCAACTCGGCACTCATAGACGGATCTCTTTGGCCCTGCAAGTATGCGCAAGTTAAAAGACGCTAAATTGAGTTCAAAGACGTATCTCTTTTACAAACTAAGCACGTACCTTACGTTTGAACCAGGAAATGAAATCAGGCAACCCATTTCTCGCACCCTTTCTAAGAAGAGCGTCATATTCCTGTGGAGTGAGATCCCTTGATCGACGCCAGAATTCATGAAGAAATTGTTCCATGTATGGCGTCACCTCTTCAAGGTTGGTCAATACGTATAGCATGATATGCCGCCACTCTTCATGTGTCAGGGTCTTGGTGGTCGAGCCACTTGCGCTTCCGAGTTGGCCTCGAAATATGCTAAGGTTCGATTCATTGTCGCCATCATTGTAATGAGGGGGTGGATTATGCACGCTCGGCAGTTTGTCACCATAATAAATTATTGTGAAGTTTGAGACCTCCTCTAGAATGTATGCCTCTGCAATGGAAGCCTCGATTTTGCATTTATTTCTACATTTCTTTCGAATAGTCTTTAGACATCTCTCGATTGGATAGCACCAACGTCCCTGCACGGGCCCCCCCATTCGTGCCTCATAGGGGAGATGAAGAATCAAATGATGCATTGGATTGAAGAAGCCGGGTGGAAATATCTTCTCAAGCTTACACAGTAACACGGAGGCCAATCTTTCCAAGTCTGCAACAACGGTCCGAGATAACTCTTTTGCACAAAGCTGACGGAAGAAATAGCTCAACTCTGAAAGCGCTAGCCAGACATGCTCAGGGACATAGCCTCGAACCATCGCAGGAAGAATCCGTTCAATCCATATGTGGAAGTCATGACTCTTCATCCCTAAGACTCGCATAGTAGATAAGTTCACCCCCCTACTCAGGTTAGATGCATACCCATCAGGGAACATCAACATCTTGATCCACTGAAGTACTTCCTTCCTCTGGGCCCTGCTTAGGACAAAATCGGCCTTAGGCCTTCTCCACGTCTTTCCGCCACTTGGCGGCTTCATCTCTAGTTTTGGTCTATCACATAACGCTGCCAAATCCACTCTTGCCTTCACATTATCCTTTGACTTATCAGGAATGTCCATAATTGTTGCCCATAGTGCCTCAGCAACATTCTTTTCAGTGTGCATCACGTCAATGTTGTGTGGAAGGAGCAGGTCGTCATAATAGGGGAGCCGAGTCAAGCCAGACTTATGTGTCCACATATGCTGCTCACCATATCCTACAAAACCACCTTCTGTATTGGCCACGAGCCCATCTATCTGTTGACGAATTTCGACACCAGTCATCGTTGCAGGTGGGCGGTCTGTCACTACGACACCTTTCGTAAAGTTCTTGATGTCTAGGCGGAATGGATGGTCAGCAGGAAGAAATTGTCGATGTTTATCGAAGGACGAATATTTGCCACCCTTTTTCAACCAAATGAACCTGAGAGCTTCCTTGCAAACTGGGCATGGGAACTTACCGTGAACACACCAGGCACAGAATAGCCCATACGCCGGTAAGTCATGCATTGAGTACTGGTACCAAACATGCATTCTGAAGTTTGTCTTCGTAGCTCGGTCATACGTCCATACCCCTTCCTCCCAGGCACGTACCAATTCATCGATCAAAGGCTCCATGTACACGCCCATTTTGTTCCCCGGGTGTCCGGGAATTATCAACGACATGAATATATTCTGCCTTTGAAAGAACACACCAGGGGGAGATTGATTGGGATAACAAACACGGGCCAACATGTGTACGGGGCAGCGCTCATTCCATAGGGATTGAACCCATCTGTGGCCAACGCAACACGTACATTACGAGCCTCTTCGGCTTTCTCACGGTGAATGTCATCAAAGTGTTTCCATGCTTCATCATCTGATGCATGCACCATCTTGTCAGGATTGTGTCGTTTTCCATTTTTGTGCCATGTCATCTGTTTCGCGGATTCCTCTGTCATGTACAGACGCTGGATCCTCGGTATGAACGGAAGGTGTCGTAGGATTGTCAAGGGGATGTCGAGCTGCCTCTTCTGTCCATCACCAGAGTCTACCTCCATAAACCTAGACGAATTACACTTGGGACAGTACTTTGCCTCCGCGTATTCTTTCCTAAATAGCACGTAGCCCTTCGGACAAGCATGAATCTGCTCATACGTCATCTTGAGTGCACGAAGTAGTTTCTGTGCCTCGTACATGCTCTTTGGCAGAACGTGATCATCCGGAAGCAGACTCCCAATAACCGTCAACAAGCCATCGAATGCGTCTCTACTCATGCTGTACTGCGACTTGAACGCCATTAAACGCCCAATGGCATCCAGTTGAGAAACCTTTGTCTGGCCGTGAAGGGGCTTCTGTGCCGCGTCGAACATGTCGTAGAACGCCTTTGCAGTCGGATCTGGCTCGTCATCCATACATCCTCCCGTGTACTGTGCCTCCTGATAGTCGTTCAACATATCCGCTACCCCCGCATCTGCGTCATAATCCTCGACACGTTGTCTCATCACCTCCTCTCTCGTACGATGCGCTTCACCATAAAATATCCACCGAGTATAGCCCGGCGTAAATCCATTCTTCCAAATATGTTCTACCATGGTCTTCTTTGGTTTTCTTTTCCGGTTGTCACATTTGCTGCACGGGCATGGGACTAGACTCGCTCCTTTAGCAGCTTCGCCATATGCCCATTCCACGAAATCATCGGTCTTTCTAATCCATTCAGTGGTGACATCGTTCCTTCCTCTACGGCCCGTGTACATCCACTCACGGTCCTCCATCCCCTAACAGAAGCCTAGCAACAGAAAATTTCGGCAGCACCTCCCCTGCACGGGGAGGTTTCGAAATCCTGCAAATAAAAGTATCAGCACGATGGCTGTCTTCCACGCATAATTTAACGGCACGATGGCCGGAAATCCATGGATAAAATGATAAGGACATTCAACCTACACACAAATACCCTCATTCTCCTTCTCATTAAAAATGTGATTGTGTCTACTTTGATTACATTAATATAAACATGTCTACTTTGATTACATTAATATAAACATGTGTTTGTTCAAATTAAATCATGGTAAATAATATTGTTTATTAACTAATACCAGTTCATTATCAACAAATGACCAAAACAGTTAAACATGCATATAAATAATATTGTTTATTAACTAATAAACACACAACATATAATCATGCATAAATTCATGAACACCCATATAAACACGCATATAAACACACATATAAATAATATAAACACGCATAATTTATACCTTCGGTGGCGGGCGGCGAGGCGGCGGCGCGACGAGCGAGCGGGTGCGGCGGGCACGGCCGCGGGGAGGGGGCGGGCAGACGGCGCACGACACACGGCCGCGGAGGGCACGGCGCACGGCCGAGGAGGGCGCGGCGGGCACGGCACACAGCCGCGGCAAGGGGCCGGCGTGGGGAGGCCGCGACGGCGGGCAGACGGCGTGGGGAGGCCGCGGCGGCCGGTAGACGGCGCGGCGGCGGGCACAAAGGCGGCGCGGCGGCGCGGACAGAGAAGAAAGGAAGACAGCGCGTGAGAGAAGAGAAAGGAGAAAGAAGAACGGTCGGATAGTTATTTTCCTTCTTTGCCGAGTGCCAGCGATCTGGCACTCGGCAAAGATTTTTTTAAAATTATAAAATATTCTTTGCCGAGTGCCAGATCGGCGGCACTCGGCAAAGATTCTTTACTACCTCTTTGCCGAGTGTCTAACAGCTAGCACTCGGCAAAGCTGCCTTTGCCGAGTGTCATCTCTAGACACTCGGCAAAGTATATTTTTATTTTTTTGATTTTGTCTCCCAAACTTTTTGTGGTATGTTCCTACACTATGTAGACCTACATGTATCATTTGTGGACAATTATAACATAGTTTCAATCGTTAGTAGATTTAGTTCGTTTATTTGAATTTCTTCGGAAAATTCAAATTTGAACTGCAGGTCACTCGAAACTTGGACAACCGTACATGCAAAAATGATATTCATGTTACTTAGCATAAGTTACGACCGATTGCAGGTGCGGACCGGAAACTTCGAGCAACATGCTCACTAAACATGGCCGTGAACTTGGCATCCACATGTTTAAAAATTGTAATAAAACACAAACAAAGTCAGAAAATCATGAAACTTGTCCACGTGTCATGATATCATATGTACAGGCTGTGATAAAAATTTTAGAATGTTTGGAGAAAGTTGTGAGACATTATGTGTAGAAACATAAGAGATCCACATTGAAACTCTTTGATTTCATGTGTAGTCCTCTAAGTAACATGAATATCATTTCACTAAACATGCTCGAAGTTTCCGGTCCACACCTGCAATCGGTCGTAACTTATGCTAAGTAACATGAATATCATTTTTGCATGTACGGTTGTCCAAGTTTTGAGTGACCTGCAGTTCAAATTTGTATTTTCCGAAGAAATTCAAATATACAAACTAAATTTACTAACGATTGAAACTATGTTATAATTGTCCAAAAATGATACATGTAGGTCTACATAGTGTAGGAACATACCACAAAAAGTTTGGGAGACAAAATCAAAAAAATAAAAATATACTTTGCCGAGTGTCTAGAGCTGACACTCGGCAAAGGCAGCTTTGCCGAGTGCTAGCTGTTAGACACTCGACAAAGAAGCCTCTTTGCCGAGTGCCAGACTTTGGCTCTCGGCAAAGACTGACGGCCGTCAGCTTTGGGACGGCCGTTGATAGCCATTTGCCGAGAGCCCCCTTTGTCGAGTGTTTGACACTCGGCAAACTTGTCTTTGCCGAGTGCCGTACTGTGCCGAGTGTTCAGCACTCGGTAAAGGGGCTCTGTGTCGAGAGCCTAACGTTACCGAGTGCGGCACTCGGCAAAGCCTTCTTTGCCGAGTGCCCGACAAAATGCACTCGACAAAGAATACAACACTCGGCAAAGCCTCGGATTCTGGTAGTGCATATTGTCGGTACCCTAAATCAGGGGTACCCCTTACTACAGTATGAAGATACGGTGTCCGCGCGGCTATCTCTAGTCGCGCGGTGAACAGCACCCGACTCCTCCACGTGGGCGGCCCCGGGGCCGCCACGTGGCCAGAGGAGACGATATACTCCAAGGTGGCGACAGTGGGTCCGGACCCCACGGAAAAGTGTCGAACCCCTGGATTAACAGCCCGGACCTCCGGGTGAGGTTCAAGACCTCCACAGGTACAAACCAGACCCCTGGGACGGGTCCCGGACCCCTCAGGAGGGGTCCGGGATACTCACAGTGGGGTCCCGGGATTCCAAGGCTAAGAATACCCAGGCCTTAATCAAGGCCAGGCAGGGGTCCGGTGCTGACACCATACCGCGAGCGCTCCCCACTCAGGCGGAGACCCGATGCTGCCACGTGGCCTACTGCCTGTGACGTAAGCTAGCGGGCGGAGCCAGACGTAAGGCCTCTGGGCCGCGCATTTATTGCGGAGGAGGCGCGCCGCCTGTCAAGCTGGCAGGTGATGTGTCTCCTCATCATTAAATACGCCATGTCTACTCCACTGACAAGCGATGTGCCGCCTCAGCATTTAATGTGCCCTGTCCACTCTGCTGACGGGCGGCGACCAGGCCATCCAGCAGGCGCGTGCCCGTCCGCCCCGGTGGCAGGTAGTACGCCCGTGCTGCGGCATACACTGTGCTCATCATCACTCGTACGTCGCCAGTGAAGCTTCCGCTGCACGCCGATACTACGCAGGATGCGAATATCAGGGCGCGAGGAGAGTGCACTGGCGACTAGCATTATTTGCTCCAAGTATTTCATCCGTTATGTCCCTAGGCCCGCATGTCGGGGCTCAGCACTCTTGTACGTGCCCTCCTTTAGCTATAAAAGGGGAGGCACGCAACGTTACGAAGGGGGATCACTTAGACTCAGACACACTTAGACCCAGCTCAGGCTCACAAGTTCATACAAGCTCTCAAGCTCAATACATCACACAGTGGAGTAGGGTATTACGCTCCGGCGGCCCGAACCACTCTAAACCCTTGTGTATTCTTGTGTTCTTCCCGTTTCAACCTAATAGGCAAAACGCTTAGGCCCCTCCTTATCTTAGGATTTAGGGCGGGTGCATTCCGCCACCCGCCCGGAGATTTCCTCTCCGACATTTGGTGTGCCAGGTAGGGGCCTAGGCTTTAGGTTTTTGCTTCTTGCTCAGCACGATGGTGCAAATCATGGAGCACCACGCCGAGACTTCGGTGGATTTCCTGGTGGAGGAGGAAGCTGCCTCTTCCATGCCACAGGTTCCCAACCGCCCGGTGCCGGGCGTTGCTGCTATGCACGCTGCACAGCAGCATACAACTGCGCAGACATCCCGAACGCCGTCGAGGGCGGCTCCGGGGGCATTGTCTGCGGCCAGGGAGTTGCTGCGTCACCCTCCAAGCTCCACGGCCTCACCAGGGGCCATGAAGCAGTGGCGGGACGACGTCGACCGACTGCTCGGCATGGCGCACTCTGGCTCGACCAGGTCGAGGCCACGGTCATCCCGGTGCCAACATGAGGCGACGACGTCTGTGCGCTCACCCTCTGTGAGGGGCGCGCAGACCGACGACCTCCGGGCAGAGCTCAGTCGCAGGCGTGCGGGAGAGGATGCCCGGTCTTCCTAGAGAGGGCGCGGGAGCGCCGACAAAACTTCGAGGGTCGCGAAGACGCTCGAGTCTCTCTAGAAAGGGCACGTGAGCGCCGACAAAACATCGAGGGTCGCAACCTCGATCAAAACTTTGCTGCGGTAGCACCGCAACCCCCAATAGGCGCCCGATTCCAGGCGGGTGTCCCCTTGGCCGGCGTGGGCTGCTCTGCACTCGCGGATCATCTCCGCGCAGCGACCTGGCCACCCAAGTTCCGGCCGCACCTGCCGGAAAAGTACGACGGTACGTCCAACCCTGTCAGAATTCTTGCAGGTGTACGTCACCGCCATTATGGCAGCAGGTGGAGACACCGCCATAATGGCAACATATTTTCATGTTGCCTTGTCTGGGCCTGCCCGGACTTGGCTCATGAACCTTACCCCAGGATCAATCTACTCATGGGAAGAACTCTGCGCGAGGTTCGCAGCGAACTTCGCCAGTGCTTACCAGCGGCATGGCGTGGAGGCTCACCTCCATGCAGTGAGGCAGGAGCCCGGGGAAACTCTCCGGACCTTCATCTCCCGCTTCACTAGGGTACGAGGGACTATACCCCGTATCTCCGACGCTTCCATCATCACCGCCTTCCGCTAGGGGGTGCGTGATGAGAAAATGCTGGAGAAGTTGGCCACGCATGACGTGGAAACTGTCACCACGCTCTTCGCTCTGGCCAACAAGTGCGCTAGGGCTGCCGAGGGCCGTGCATGGCACTCGGCACCATAGACCGGGGTTGCCCAGACAGGTGGCTCGGGTGCCGTCTCTCAGGACGACAAAAAGAAGAAGAAGAACCGCGGCTCCGAGAGGCCGCTGTCTGCTGCTCCGGTCATCGCAGCTGCGACTGGGGGCCGAAACGAGTGCAACAAGCGCCCACGGCCACAGAGGGGTAACAACGACTCATGCCCTGTACACCCCAACAGTCGCCATAGCGCCCCGGAGTGTCGCGAGATCATCGAACTCGCAAAACGCGTCAGCGAGCGACGCAAGAAGACCTCCAAGGATGGCTCCCCTCCTCGTCGCCGACCTGGCAAGGAAAGGGCCGACAGCGGCGAGGTGGCCGCAGGAGAACCAGACCTCGGGTATCAGTCACCCGAGGGGGTCCTGAAGGACGTTTTCACCGGAGACTCCAACTCCGGTGATGACGACTAGTCAGGCCATCGGGGAGACCCCGTCCTTCCTGGTCTACGGGGTTGAAGCCTGCCTTCCCCTGGAAACCCTTATGGGCTCCTCACGGGTCCAGTATTTTAACAAGTCTATGTAGGAATAGCTGCGGCATGAGGATGTGGACTTCATCAACGAACGCAGATGGCAAGCGGCAACCTGAAATGCACGATACAACCAAGCGCTTGGGCGCCACCGCCAGCGGATCGTGCATAGTAGGGAACTCGGGGTCCGAGACCTAATCCTATGGCGAGTACTGAAGCGAGAAGGGCTCCACAAACTCTCCCCCAGTTGGGAAGGACCCTTCAAGGTGACGGAAGTATTCCGACCCGGGAGTGCCCGCCTCGCCACAACTGAAGGGGTACCTCTACCTAACCCCTGGTGCACCTCTGTAAGTTCTATCCATAGAAGCAAGTCTGAGGGGTTGAGTTTCTCTCCCTTTTGTAACTAGGTAGTGCATACGTGTACGCCAGCCCGGTGAAGTCCGCCCTCATAAACCTGGCCTGTTGGTCTGCACCCATGCATGTCAAGTTATAAATAGAAGACTTACCCCCTTAGATATACTCCTATGACAATTTTATCCTCCTGCCTCCATGGTTTTATCCTGCAGTTTCCGGATATTATTTTTTATCTAACCCACCCGTACAGTTCCGATCTGTTCCGGCATGATGATATCCGAATTGAGTAGCCAGGCCTACAGTTTAGGACCCCTCTACGAAAGCAGGGGATCCGGTAGCCTGGGGGCCGGTTCTAAAGAATGGGAGCTCGTTCCATAGGATGGTCCGGAGCATTGTAGCCGCTTAGCTTGGTTCCGTACCCAAAGCCTGCACACTCCACCACTCTGTGACGGGCACCCTAGTATTTGGAGCTATAGTCCTGTGGGTCTGACAACCTGGGGTCCGGCTCTAGAGAATGGATACTTGTCTCCTGGGGTGGTCTGAAGCCGTGTAGCCGCTTAGCCTGGTCCCGTACCGTAAGCCTGCACGCTCCACCACTCTGCGACGGGTGTCCTAGTATTTGGAACCGCGGTCCAGAGGGTCCGGACACACAACTTGGCTTCCCAGACTAAAACCTGCAGGTCCTGTGCATGTATCAAAGGATGGATAATGTCAGACGATGGGTCCTATGGGTGTACTACTAATGCTCCCTAGCCGAAGTTGTGTTCAGGTCCAGGTCCCAGTCGAGGCTACCTCCTGGGGGCCGTTCCCAACTCTTTTAGGTATGCTGGTATCCAATCTTGACACGTCGAGCCTACAGCCCAGGGGGGCCAGGTACCAGGGAGGAGTCGGCAACGCCACACACAACAGGGACAAATAGTATGCAGATAAGTGCTAATACTACTCGATAAATAATACTCAAAAGTACCTTACAAAAACATAGTTATTACATCTGCCTTCAAGCGGGGCCCTAGCCTTATGTCTACAGGTATGGCCTACTCGACATCAGTAGGGCCGCACTGGAAGCGCGCAGCCGCCATCTCCACGGTGTACGACGTCTTGTACGACCTCCCTGGCGGCGTCTTCAGCAGCCAGGCCAGTTGGAGGCAGCACCGAAGCCATCAAAGCCAAATAGATGGAGCCGTAGTACGGCTTGCTTCCCACCCCATGGAGATGGAGGCACGAAAGCTGGAGCCGCAGCTCAGCCCGCTTCCCTCCTTCACAAGGCTGGTGAACATCCTTTCCTCCGAATGCTAGAGGAAGAAGTGGGAAGAAGCGTCGCCCCCACGGACATCTTGCAGAGGTAGGCGATGATGGCTGCCTGAAGGATGAAGCAGGGCGTAAAGTGTTGAGGTTGGAGGCCAAGCCCCTCCAGCAGCAGCACGAAGAAAGACGAAATCGGCAGCGCCAACCCGTTGGGGAGGTCGGAGACGAAGAGCACAAGCTCTCCAGCGGCAAGGTCGCCGTGAGAAGAGGCACCGACATAGATCCTTACGGCGAACGCCGGCGCACTGATAGTCGCCTAGAGGGGGGGTGAATAGGGCGAAACTGAAATTTACAAATATAAACACAACTACAAGTCGGGTTAGTGTTAGAAATAAAAACGAGTCCGCGAGAGAGGGTGCAAAACAAATCTCAAGCAAATAAGAAGTGAGACACACGGATTTGTTTTACCGAGGTTCGGTTCTCGCAAACCTACTCCTCGTTGAGGAGGCCACAAAGGCCGGGTCTTTTTCAACCCTTTCCCTCTCTCAAACGGTCCCTCGGACCGAGTGAGCTTCTCTTCTCAAATCACTTGGGAATCAAACTTCCCGCAAGGACCACCACACAATTGGTGTCTCTTGCCTCAATTACAAGTGAGTGTTTGATCACAAGAAAGAATGCGAAATAAAAGAAGCGATCCAAGCGCAAGAGCTCAAATGAACACTAAGGCTTTGTGTGGAGTTGGGAGAGGATTTGATCTCTTTTGGTGTGCTTTGCAATGAATGCTAGCTCTTGTATAGTGGTTGGAAGCTGGAAAACTTGGATGCAATGAATGGTGGGGTGGTTGGGTGTCACACCCGGTTTTAGAAGGCAAACCGAATGCGAACCATGTACGTGCCAGGATCAGTTATTCACGTACACAGCAGTTACATAACATGGACATCATCACACAGTGCTCAAAATAGTATTACTAAGGGAAATAGTCGATTACATCATACGTCTGAGACGTCCATATAGTTCTTACAATAAATCAAAGTGCGGAAAAGAAACGTAGATAACCGCGGCCTTCACAGGCAGCCGACTAGGGGTTGCCGCTAACCCACACCTAGAACTCGTCGTAATCTTGGAACTCCTGGAAGTCTCCTTCCACAGCTTCATCTTCGATTGAGCAGTGGTTGCAATGCTGACAACCTGGGGATGGGGGGGTTTGGTGTGTAGAGCAAGGGTGAGTACACATCAACATACTCAGCAAGTATCCTGTTTGGCTGTAGTGGACTAGCTGTATGTGGGGATAAGTCAAGCAGTTGCTTTTAGTTGGTCAGATTATTACTTACTAGTAGAAAGCCAAGTTTTAGCATTAACCCAAGTTATTAACCCAAACGTACTCCTTTCCAAACGGAAAGAGTACCACTTACCAGCATCATAGTCATAACCAGAATCATCGATCTCATAACCACCTGTACCAAAGTATCTCTGATCAAGTACCACTAATCACTGGAGCTCCCTTGGCCGCTCATAACCGCGAGCACGGCTGATATATCAGTTTTCAAACACTCTGCAGAGGTTGTGCACTTTACCCACAAGCCGTGATTCCCATTCTGCCCGGAGATCATGACTCTCCATTGATCACTACCAAGGTGACCCAGCAGGGCATCACTACGTAGCCTTTACAAAGATTCCCCGGGACTGTAGCCACCCGTTAGGTTTCCTAAATGCACCGCACTCCTCCCCAAGGGGCGAACCCAAACTTGGCAGAGCGAGCCGCATACACCGAGCCCCATTGACGGCACGACGGCTAAGCGAACTACACCCCGGGTCCTCTAATTATTCAGCTAAGGGCACCCCATTCCACCCTCATGGTTGCACTGTTTTCCCGGGCGGTCATCCATAGAACAGGTCCTTAAGGAGAGGCACTCGAGAAACCGCTCGAGCCCCCTTGAAGACCACAAGTATCACATCATCATAAGAGAAGGGAAAACAGCGTATCATAGATAATCTCACCATGTTCATTGATTATAGTTGAGCAATAGCATAAAGCTAAACAGTAATAATCCAACCCAAATAGGTGAACAAGGACATGGATCACAAAAGCTAGTCAATCCTTAGGCAAAAATGTGTAAAGCGGGAGGTGAATTAAATAATGAATAGGACATAGATAGGTCAAGGGACACTTGCCTCCACCAACCGACTGCTGCTCAGGGGCTTCTCCTGCGAGTTCCTCGGGCTCTTCAACCGGATCGTTCTCTATGCGAGCGCAAACATACACACATCCACATATTTAATACCAAAGAACAGTACACCATACAATAGAATGCAATAAGTAAACAGACGTTCCACGCGGGCTCGCGAGTACGGTTAAGAGAGAAAGAGGAAAAGACAGTCGAGAAACGATCACGTTGCATGATTATAAATTAGCCACTAGCTTAATGGAAGGAAATTTAATGTAGACACTATGTTTAGCGTAAAGTAAAGTCATGTTTCATGTCTAATTATTATAAGCAGATGGAGATAAATAAAAGGATGGTCGCGCGGCGAGACGCGCGACAAAGCTCTCTAAAACAAATTAAAAAGTTAACGACTCGTCGCGCGACCGAGCACACAACGAGACACTTTGCCTTAGTTAAGAGGAGACGTTAAGCGTTGCGCGACGAAGCGCACGACGGCATACGTCGGCTAAACTGAGTCCAAAGTGGAACGTCGCGTGAATACACACGCGGCGTTACACCTTAAACAACCTGGAACAAAATGGATCGTCGCGCGACGAAGCGCACGACGCAACACAAGATAGAATCTGAATTTAGACAAATCCGTCGCGCGGCGAAGCGCGCGACGCAACACGCTAATTAACAAATAATCACCACGAGCGCGTGCGAGCGAAGATACGGTCGGGCGAGGCCGGGACGGGGGAACGGGCGGGCGAGCTGGGGCCAGGGCGGTTGAACCGGCCAGGGGCGGCCGAGGCCGGGCGGGCACGGGGGCGGCCGAGCCGGGCGGGCACGGGGCAGGGTGCGGGGGCGGCCGAGCCGGGCGGGCAGGGGCGCCGCCGCGCCGGGCAGGGACGGGGTCGGGCGCGGGCAGGGGGAAGAGGGAGGGTGCGCGCGCGGGGGAGAAGAGGAGGGAGAGAGAGAGAGAGAGGAGAAGGGGAGGGGAGGGGAGCTCACCTCGGGGTTCAAAATCCGGTGATCGCCGTCTCCAAATCCTAGGGCACCACGGGGAGAGAGAGGTGGAAGAGGGAGAGGAGAGGTTGTTGCGCGGGAGATCCAAATGAGAGAGAGAGAGGAGGGGGGGCGCATGGGGGGTTTAGGCGCCAGGGGCGCGCAGGCCGGGGCGGGCCGGGCCGGCTGGGCTGGGCTGGACTAGGTTGGGCTGGGCCAGGCCACTTCGCGGATCGAAAACCCTCGACGAGCGCGACCACTAAACGGAATTAAATCGCGAACCGAAATCCGGAACGGAACGAGACGAACACTCAACATCAGACAAAGAAATGTGCTTCGGCATGATGCAACACCCATGACACTTAGGTTTTGGTCTATACATGACACGGACACCTGCCGCTGTACGGGTTTGAAATTGGGAAGAAGGAGCAAACGGGGAAAGAGAAAAGAGAGTAACGCCCGAATTTGGTGAGAGAAAAGAAGAAAAAATTCTACCCCCAAATTCAGGGCGTTACAAACCTATCCCCCTTAAAAGAATCTCGCCCTCGAGATTCAGGGTTGGCTAGCAAAGAGCTCAGGGTATTTAGCCATCAGATCATCTTCACGCTCCCAGGTTGCTTCTTCTTCAGAGTGATGATTCCATTTGACCTTGCACATTCTGATGGTCTTCCTTCGGGTGACTCTGTCTGCAACCTCAAGGATTTGCACTGGCTTCTCAACGTAGGTCAAGTCCTCCTGGACTTCAAGACCTTCCACTGGCAACTGCTCTTCTGGCACACGCAAGCACTTCTTCAACTGAGACACATGAAAGACATCATGCACAGCTGACAAATTCTCTGGCAAACTGAGCTGATAGGCCACTTCTCCACGTCTTGCAAGAATCTGATACGGACCAATGTAGCGGGGTGCTAGCTTGCCTTTCACTCCGAATCTTCTGACTCCTCTGATCGGTGACACTTTCAGATAGACAAAGTCTCCGACTTCGAAACTCAGCTCTCTTCTTCTTGTGTCTGCATAGCTTCGCTGCCTCGATTGCGCTATCTTCAGATTCTCTCAGACCATCTTGATGTTCTCTTCGGCTTCAAGCAAAATGTCTGGCCCAAACACTTGCTTTTCTCCAGGCTGATCCCATTGCAACGGAGTTCTACAACTCCTTCCATAGAGCGCCTGAAATGGTGACATCTTCAAACTGGCCTGGTAACTATTGTTATAGGAAAACTCCGCATAAGGCAATCTCTTATCCCATCCGGACTGATCTTGCAACGCACAGGCTCTCAACATATCTTCAAGAATTTGATTGGTCCTTTCGGTCTGGCCATCTGTCTGCGGATGATAAGCTGAACTGAAATTTAGATGCGTGCCCAAAGCTTCATGCAACTGCTGCCAGAAATGAGAGGTGAACTGCGTTCCTCTGTCTGACACTATCTTCTTTGGCACACCATGAAGACAAACGATCCGAGACATATACAATTCTGCCAATACTGCACTGCTATAGTTGGTCTTGACAGGTATGAAGTGGGCTGACTTGGTCAAGCGGTCCACCACTACCCAAATGGAATCGTAGCCGGCTCGAGTGCGAGGCAATCCGACTATGAAATCCATACCGATTTCGTCCCATTTCCACTGAGGGATCTGCAACGGTTGCAACAATCCAGCAGGTCTCTGGTGCTCTGCCTTAATTCTTCGACAACTATCGCACCTAGCCACATGCTCTGCGATTTCCCTCTTCATTCCGTACCACCAGAATTTCTTCTTCAGATCCTGATACATCTTCTCACTGCCAGGGTGAATCGAATAGGACGTCTCATGAGCTTCCTTGAGAATCAACTCCCGAATAGACTGGACATTAGGAACACACAAGCGGTCTTTGAACCATATCACGCCTTCTGCATCTTCTCGAAATTCTTTGCCTTTGCCATCTAGAATCAGTCGCCGGATCTCGCTGATTTTCTCATCATTCTTCTGCGCTTCTTTGATTTCGCGCTCCAAGGTAGGTTCCAACTCAACTGTGACTCCTCGCGAATTATTCAGAAAACCGAGACTCAACTTGTCAAACTCTTTGGCCAACTCATAAGGCATCAGACGAGCGACCATCAGATTGACTTGACTCTTTCTGCTCAAAGCATCTGCCACTACGTTTGCTTTGCCTGGATGGTAATGAATCTCCAACTCGAAATCTTTGATCAACTCTAACCATCTTCGTTGCCTCATGTTCAACTCTGACTGAGTGAATATGTACTTCAGACTCTTGTGATCTGTGTAAACATCGCATTTCTGTCCATACAGGTAGTGCCTCCACGTCTTCAGTGCATGAACCACTGCTGCCAACTCTAGATCATGGATTGGGTAATTCTTCTCATGAACCTTCAACTGTCGGGACGAGTAAGCCACAACTCTTCCCTCTTGCATCAACACACATCCCAAACCTGTGTAACAAGCATCACAATACACCGAGAAGGGCTTGTGCACATCAGGCAAGACTAGGACAGGCGCTGTAGTCAACTTCTCTTTCAGCGCTTCAAAGGCCTCTTGGCATTTCTGGGTCCACTTGAACTCAACTTTGTTGCCTAGCAACGCTGTCATTGGTTTCACAATCTTCGAAAACCCTTCAATGAATCACCGATAGTATCCGGCCATTCCAATGAAACTCTTGATTCCTCTAGCATCTGTTGGCGCTTTCCAGTTCAAAATGTCTGCCACTTTCTTCGGATCCCCAGCCAATCCTTCTTTGTTGATTATGTGACCCAAGAACAGGACCTCACTGATCCAGAACTCACACTTGCTCAACTTTGCATACAACTGATGCTCTCGCAATCTCTGCAATACCAACCTCAAATGATCTGCGTGCTCTTCTTCGCTTTGAGAATAAACCAGAATGTCATCAATGAATACCACCACAAACTTATCGAGATAATCCATGAATACACTGTTCATCAAGTTCATGAAGAACGCTGGCGCATTGGTCAAACCAAAAGACATCACTGTGAACTCATACAAACCATACTTGGAAATGAATGCCGTCTTCGGAATGTCTGAAGGTCGGATCCTGAGCTGATGATAACCTGACCTCAGATCAATCTTGGAGAACACACTGGCTCCTCTCAACTGGTCGAACAGATCTTCAATCCTGGGCAAAGGATACTTGTTCTTGATCGTGACCTCATTCAAAGCTCGATAATCAATACACATCCTCTTGGTGCCATCTTTCTTTTCCACAAATAGGACAGGGGCGGCCCAAGGCGAGGTGCTTGGCCGGATGTAACCTTTCTCTGACAGCTCATCAATTTGCTTCTTAAGTTCATCCAACTCTGGTCCGGATATTCTGTAAGCTCTCTTGAAGATAGGGGCGGTTCCAGAAAGAAGCTCTATAGCAAACTCAACTTTCCGCTCTGGTGGCATACCCGGTAAGTCCTTTGGAAACACATCTGGGAACTCGGACACAACCTTAATACTCTCAATTGGGTCTGCTTCAATGCTATCAACAGCTATCTGGTAACAACTTCCTTTCTTTGGCTCAGGCGGGACTAACTCAGTCACCACTTCTCCTCCTAGTGGGGACACCAACTTGATTGTCCTTTTATCACAACTGATAACTGCCTGATACTTATCTAGCCAATTCATCCCTAGGATGACATCTATTCCCTGAGTACCCATTACTATAAGGTTAGCGGGAAACGCTATCCCCCTTATTTCCACACTTATATTCAAACAAATGCTATCGGCTCGAATTCTACCACCGGCTGAGTCGATTTGAATGGGGGTTGACATGGTAGTAATTGGAAGATTATGCGCTTCTACCCATGATGCAGTAATGAAAGAATGCGTTGCTCCAGTATCAAATAACACTTCTGCAATATGGGAGTCGACTGGGAACATACCTACTATCATGCCGGGGGTCTCCTGAACTGCTTCAGCCTCCAAGTGGTTCAGTCTTCCATGATTATAGCGCGGCTGAGAGCGGTTGCCTGCGCCAGGCTGAGGCACGTTCTGCTTTGCTGGGGCATGGGGGCCTGACTGCTGCTGGGCTGCCTTCTTTGGACATTGCATCACCCAATGGCCTTGCTCTCCACAGTGGAAACATGCCCTGTTTCCAACCTGAGCTGGTGCTGCCTGATTGTTCTGCTGGTTTGCTGGGGCAGGAAGACGAGGTGCCTGCTGATTCTGCCTCGGAAACTGACCTCCTGACTGATTGCTCTGATGGTTCTGGTACTGGTGCTGAGGATACTGCCTTTGAAACTGCTGATGCTGCTGAGGTGGACGCTGGTTCTGCCTGAACTGCTGAGGTTGATTGCCTGAGAAACGAGGACGATTGCTGCTTCCAGGCTGGGGTCCACTGATCTTGCGCTTACGATCTTCCATCTCCTTCCGCTTTCTCTCTGTCATGATTGCTCTGTCAATCAGGTGCTGGAATGTCGGGAAGGTGTGATTCATCAGTTGGTACTGCAGAGGGTCAACCAAGCCTCTCAGGAAACGGTACTGTCGCTTGGCGTCGGTGTTGACATCTTCAGGAGCATAGCGAGACAACTGCAGAAACCTGTCTCGGTACTCACTGACAGACAATGGCCCTTGCTTGAGGGCCAGGAACTCCTCGTTCTTCACTGTCATCAGACCTGCAGGAACATGGTACTGACGAAAGCTACCTCTGAACTCTTCCCAGGTGATGGCGTCAGGGTGGGCATGGGTGGTGAGGTAAGACTCCCACCATGACTGGGCTGCTCCTCTCAACAGACGGGGACCATACAAGACTTTCTCCCTGTCATCGCACTGAGCGGTATGCAACTCCCGCTCCACAGTGCGCAGCCAATCTTCAGCATCCATAGGGTCAGAAGAATGAGCGAACGTTGGTGGATGACCTCTCATGAATTCAGCACGCTTGTCTCTGGGTATCTGAGGCATCTGAGGCTGAGGTGGGGCCTGCTGCTGCTGCTGCTGAATGGCGGCCAAAGTCTGACCGATGGCTTGAACTGCCTGAGTCTGCATCAGGAACATCTGCTCGATCGACATCGGGGGCGGGGGCGGCAGGTGCTGCTGCTGAGGCACCTCCTCCTGTTGAGCGGCTCGCTCCTGCTGAGCACGCCTTCCTCCTCTGCGCCTGTTCTCTGACATCTGCAGAATGCAACCACACATCAGAACTGATCTGGCAAATCTTGCAGCATAAGGAAAGAGAATAGAATTCTTCAACATCACTGAACAGATGAGCATCTTCACGGATCTCCAACACAGACCACACAGCTTCTCAGATAAAGAGGAAAGTGGAATAAAAGGTTTCCCAACTATATAACTAATTCCTTTAACATAATAGATAAACCAAAATGCAGGGGATACCCACACTCTGGTGACAATCATTACAAAGATCCAAACCAAACATAGTTCATCATGACAAACATAAATGCACAGGATATAGCAAACTATCCTGTCTAACTAAGACTAACTAAGACCGAGACTAACGCTAAGACTGAAGCTTCTATGTATATATTTCGTATTAATTACAAGATCTAACTCTAACGATCTATGGTTCTAGAGTTATCTTGGTCTTGCAGTCGGGGTTGCCATAAGACTGGTGTCCACGCTGAGGTGAGCGGTACGGGTGCTGAGTCCCGACGGGAGCGGGGGAACCACCATCCAGGTGACGACGTTCCGCGCGCTCAGCCCGCAGCAGGGCGATCTCAGCACGAGCCCTACTCAGCTCGTCTAATGCATGGTCCAGCTCCGTGTTTAGCACGGTGGCTAGGTTGACTGTGCTGCTCAACCTAGGATTGCCCTCACCAACAGGTGAGACAATCACGCCTCCTGTGCTGCCAGATGGACGGCGGGGGTAATACTTCAGGTCAAGACCGTCAGCTGCCCCACCGAAAACCGAGCAGTAGTGCGAAAGCGCACGCCGTGCAGCATCTTGCATGGCTGCCTCAGCTGAGTCCCGCTCAGAGATAGAATAGTGCTCTGAGCAGGCCTCCGCACCCTGGAGACTGTTCTCCGGGCAGCGCACCAAACAGGTTGCCTCCCAGCGGTCCGGGTAGACCCCGCGACTGTGCTGGTAGACCACACAGCGATACTCGACAGACCAAGTATGCCGGTTAAATGCCCGACGTAGCAGGGTGTCGAGCGCATCGTGGAAGTGACACCCGCGAGCAGCGTCGCGAGTGATGGGTCGAGCAACCCATCCTTCCGGCTCAGGGTTAGCAGAGAAGTCGGTGTCGTGGCTCGAGCTGTCGTCGCCATCTCCGTCGTCTGGGTCTCCCCCAGCAGCTACTCCAGAAGCTGGGGCGCCCAGTGGTGGTGCAGGGGGCGGCTCCAGAGGAAGCACAGGGGAGCAACTCCTCACAGACTCTACCTCCTGGTGGAGCGAGAAAGAAGAGCCCCGCTGCTCCTGTCGTCGACGCTCCTGCTCCTCACGCAGGCGGTGGTGTAGTCTCTCCAAGTGGCTGGACTGTCCGGCCACGGGACGGCGAAGCGGACGCTCAGCAAGGCGGGAGGGTAAGAAGGGGATGACTGACTTTCGTGCAGTGTGTCTAAGGCGAGCCATCTACAAAAGACATCGCAAGCAAAAGGGTGAGAACAAAATTAATATGACCAGCAAATAATGAATCATAAGTAAATGAAGGATTAGAATAAAACATGATTTTCAGCAAGGTATAATATATAGTAGAACATAGGTTTGGTCGGTATGACCAACTTTTGAAGGGATATCAAAGTCAAGGCAGAGACAGAGGTCTATAGTCCTTAGAGCGACCATTCTACTCTAGGTTAGCGGTCCTACAGTCAGCACGGCTTTGATACCACTTATGTCACACCCGGTTTTAGAAGGCAAACCGAATGCGAACCATGTACGTGCCAGGATCAGTTATTCACGTACACAGCAGTTACATAACATGGACATCATCACACAGTGCTCAAAATAGTATTACTAAGGGAAATAGTCGATTACATCATACGTCTGAGACGTCCATATAGTTCTTACAATAAATCAAAGTGCGGAAAAGAAACGTAGATAACCGCGGCCTTCACAGGCAGCCGACTGGGGGTTGCCGCTAACCCACACCTAGAACTCGTCGTAATCTTGGAACTCCTGGAAGTCTCCTTCCACAGCTTCATCTTCGACTGAGCAGTGGTTGCAATGCTGACAACCTGGGGATGGGGGGGTTTGGTGTGTAGAGCAAGGGTGAGTACACATCAACATACTCAGCAAGTATCCTGTTTGGCTGTAGTGGACTAGCTGTATGTGGGGATAAGTCAAGCAGTTGCTTTTAGTTGGTCAGATTATTACTTACTAGTAGAAAGCCAAGTTTTAGCATTAACCCAAGTTATTAACCCAAACGTACTCCTTTCCAAACGGAAAGAGTACCACTTACCAGCATCATAGTCATAACCAGAATCATCGATCTCATAACCACCTGTACCAAAGTATCTCTGATCAAGTACCACTAATCACTGGAGCTCCCTTGGCCGCTCATAACCGCGAGCACGGCTGATATATCAGTTTTCAAACACTCTGCAGAGGTTGTGCACTTTACCCACAAGCCGTGATTCCCATTCTGCCCGGAGATCATGACTCTCCATTGATCACTACCAAGGTGACCCAGCAGGGCATCACTACGTAGCCTTTACAAAGATTCCCCGGGACTGTAGCCACCCGTTAGGTTTCCTAAATGCACCGCACTCCTCCCCAAGGGGCGAACCCAAACTTGGCAGAGCGAGCCGCATACACCGAGCCCCATTGACGGCACGACGGCTAAGCGAACTACACCCCGGGTCCTCTAATTATTCAGCTAAGGGCACCCCATTCCACCTTCATGGTTGCACTGTTTTCCCGGGCGGTCATCCATAGAACAGGTCCTTACGGAGAGGCACTCGAGAAACCGCTCGAGCCCCCTTGAAGACCACAAGTATCACATCATCATAAGAGAAGGGAAAACAGCGTATCATAGATAATCTCATCATGTTCATTGATTATAGTTGAGCAATAGCATAAAGCTAAACAGTAATAATTCAACCCAAATAGGTGAACAAGGACATGGATCACAAAAGCTAGTCAATCCTTAGGCAAAAATGTGTAAAGCGGGAGGTGAATTAAATAATGAATAGGACATAGATAGGTCAAGGGACACTTGCCTCCACCAACCGACTGCTGCTCAGGGGCTTCTCCTGCGAGTTCCTCGGGCTCTTCAACCGGATCGTTCTCTATGCGAGCGCAAACATACACACATCCACATATTTAATACCAAAGAACAGTACACCATACAATAGAATGCAATAAGTAAACAGACGTTCCACGCGGGCTCGCGAGTACGGTTAAGAGAGAAAGAGGAAAAGACAGTCGAGAAACGATCACGTTGCATGATTATAAATTAGCCACTAGCTTAATGGAAGGAAATTTAATGTAGACACTATGTTTAGCGTAAAGTAAAGTCATGTTTCATGTCTAATTATTATAAGCAGGTGGAGATAAATAAAAGGATGGTCGCGCGGCGAGACGCGCGACAAAGCTCTCTAAAACAAATTAAAAAGTTAACGACTCGTCGCGCGACCGAGCACGCAACGAGACACTTTGCCTTAGTTAAGAGGAGACGTTAAGCGTTGCGCGACGAAGCGCACGACGGCATACGTCGGCTAAACTGAGTCCAAAGTGGAACGTCGCGTGAATACACACGCGGCGTTACACCTTAAACAACCTGGAACAAAATGGATCGTCGCGCGACGAAGCGCACGACGCAACACAAGATAGAATCTGAATTTAGACAAATCCGTCGCGCGGCGAAGCGCGCGACGCAACACGCTAATTAACAAATAATCACCACGAGCGCGGGCGAGCGAAGATACGGTCGGGCGAGGCCGGGACGGGGGAACGGGCGGGCGAGCTGGGGCCAGGGCGGTTGAACCGGCCAGGGGGGCGGTTGAACCGGCCAGGGGCGGCCGAGGCCGGGCGGGCACGGGGGCGGTCGAGCCGGGCGGGCACGGGGCAGGGTGCGGGGGCGGCCGAGCCGGGCGGGCAGGGGCGCCGCCGCGCCGGGCTGGGACGGGGTCGGGCGCGGGCAGGGGGAAGAGGGAGGGTGCGCGCGCGGGGGAGAAGAGGAGGGAGAGAGAGAGAGAGGAGAAGGGGAGGGGAGGGGAGCTCACCTCGGGGTCCAAAATCCGGTGATCGCCGTCTCCAAATCCTAGGGCACCACGGGGAGAGAGAGGTGGAAGAGGGAGAGGAGAGGTTGTTGCGCGGGAGATCCAAATGAGAGAGAGAGAGGAGGGGGGCGCATGGGGGGTTTAGGCGCCAGGGGCGCGCAGGCCGGGGCGGGCCGGGCCGGCTGGGCTGGGCTGGACTAGGTTGGGCTGGGCCGGGCCACTTCGCGGATCGAAAACCCTCGACGAGCGCGACCACTAAACGGAATTAAATCGCGAACCGAAATCCGGAACGGAACGAGACGAACACTCAACATCAGACAAAGAAATGTGCTTCGGCATGATGCAAACACCCATGACACTTAGGTTTTGGTCTATACATGACACGGACACCTGCCGCTATATGGGTTTGAAATTGGGAAGAAGGAGCAAACGGGGAAAGAGAAAAGAGAGTAACGCCCGAATTTGGTGAGAGAAAAGAAGAAAAAATTCTACCCCCAAATTCAGGGCGTTACATTGGGGTATTTATAGCCCCAACCACCAAACATGACCGTTGGTGGAGGCTGTCTGTCGTATGGTGCACCGGACAGTCCGGTGTACACCGGACAGTCCGGTGTACACCGGACATGTCCGGTGCGCCAGCCACGTCACCAACTCCGTTGGGATTCGACCGTTGGAGTTCTGACTTCTGGGCCCGCCTGGATGTCCGGTGGCGCACCGGACATGTACTGTAGAGTGTCCGGTGCGCCAGCATGGGCGTGCCTGACGCCTGCGCGCTCTGGCGCGCATTAATTATTGTTGCAGGCGACCGTTGGCACGAAGTAGTCGTTGCCCCGTAGTTACACCAGACAGTCTGGTGTACACCGGACAGATCCGGTGAATTATAGCGGAGCGGCCGTTGTGAATTCCCGAGGCTGCCAAGTTCCGGAGCCGCGTCTTCTTGGAGCACCGGACACTGTCCGGTGTACACCGGACAGTCCGGTGTACACCGGACAGTCCGGTGAATTATAGCGCGGCGGCTCCGAAAAATTCCCGAGACAGAGGAGTTCTGCGCGAGGTCCCCTGGTGCACCGGACACTGTCCGGTGCGCCACCGGACAGTCCGGTGCGCCAGACCAGGGAGCCTTTCGGGATGCCTTTAGCCTTTATTTTGAACCCAACTTTGGTCTTTTTTTTAATTGGCTTGTTGTGAACCTTTGACACCTGTATAACTTATACACTAGAGCAAACTAGTTAGTCCAATTATTTGTGTTGGGCAATTCAACCACCAAAATTATTTAGGAACTAGGTGTAAGCCTAATTCCCTTTCAATCTCCCCCTTTTTGGTGATTGATGCCAACACAAAACAAAGCAAATATAGAAGTGCATAATTGAACTAGTTTGCATAATGTAAGTGCAAAGGTTGCTTGGCATTGAGCCAATATAAATACTTTACAAGATATGCATGGATTGTTCCTTTGTTTTTAACATTTTGGACCACGCTTGCACCACATGTTTTGTTTTTGCAAACTCTTTTGTAAATGCTTTTCAAAGTTCTTTTGCAAATAGTCAGAGGTAAATGAATACGATTTTATGAAGCATTTTCAAGATTTGAAATTTTCTCCTCTGTTTCAAATGCTTTTCCTTTGACTAAACAAAACTCCCCCTAAATGAGATCCTCCTCTTAGTGTTCAAGAGGGTTTTGATATATCATTTTTGAAATACTACTTTCTCCCTCTTTTGAACACAATAGGATACCATTTGAAAATACTCTTTGAAAAACTAAGTTTTTGAAATTGGTGGTGGTGCGGTTGGTGGTGGTGCGGTCCTTTTGCTTTGGGCTCATACTTTCACCCCCTTTGGCATGAATCGCCAAAAACGGAATCATTAGAGCCCTTGAATTACTCTCTCTTCCTTTGGTCATAAATAAATGAGTGAAGATTATACCAAAGATGAAGTCCTTTTGCTCTCTCCCCCAAAGATGGAGAGTGGCATGGAGCGACGGCGAAGGATGAGTTACGGAGTGGAAGCCTTTGTCTTCGCCGAAGACCCCAATTTCCTTTGAATACACCTATGACTTGGTTTGAAACAGACTTGAAAAACATATTAGTCATAGCATATGAAAGAGACATGATCAAAGATATACAAATGAGCTATGTGTGCAAGTTAGCAAAAGAAATTGCACGAATCAAGAATATTGAGCTCATGCCTAAGTTTGTTAAAAGTTTGTTCATCAAGAGGCTTGGTAAAGATATTGGCTAATTGATCTTTAGTATTAATGTAAGAAATCTTGATATCTCCCTTTTGTTGGTGATCCCTAAGAAAATGATACCGAATGGCTATGTGTTTAGTGCGGCTATGCTCGACGGGATTATCCGCCATCTTGATTGCACTCTCATTATCACATAGCAAAGGGACTTTGGTTAATTTGTAACCGTAGTCCCGCAGGGTTTGCCTCATCCAAAGCAATTGCGCGCAACAATGGCCTGCGGCAATATACTCGGCTTCGGCGGTAGAAAGAGCGACCGAATTTTGCTTCTTTGAAGCCCAAGACACCAAGGATCTTCCCAAGAACTGGCAAGTCCCCGATGTGCTCTTCCTATTGATTTTACACCCCACCCAATCGGCATCCGAATAACCAATCAAATCAAATGTGGATCCCCGAGGGTACCAAAGCCCAAACTTAGGAGTATAAGCCAAATATCTCAAGATTCGTTTTACGGTCGTAAGGTGAGATTCCTTAGGGTCGGATTGGAATCTTGCACACATGCAAACGGAAAGCATAATATCCGGTCGAGATGCACAAAAATAGAGTAAAGAACCTATCATCGACCGGTATACCTTTTGATCCACGGACTTACCTCCCGTGTCGAGGTCGAGATGCCCATTAGTTCCCATGGGTGTCTTGATGGGCTTGGCATCCTTCATCCCAAACATGTTTAGAATGTCTTGAGTATACTTCGTTTGGCTAATGAAGGTCCCCTCTTTGAGTTGCTTCACTTGAAATCCTAAGAAATATTTCAACTCCCCCATCATAGACATCTCGAACTTTTGTGTCATGATCCTACTAAATTCTTCACATGTAGACTCGTTAGTAGACCCAAATATAATATCATCAACATAAATTTGGCATACAAACAAGTCATTTTCAAGAGTTTTAGTGAATAAAGTAGGATCGGCCTTTCCGACTTTGAAGCCATTAGCGATAAGGAAATCTCTAAGGCATTCATACCATGCTCTTGGGGCTTGCTTGAGCCCATAAAGCGCCTTAGAGAGTTTATAGACATGGTTAGGATACTCACTATCTTCAAAGCCGGGAGGTTGCTCAACATAGACATCTTCCTTGATTGGTCCATTGAGGAAGGCACTTTTCACGTCCATTTGATAAAGCTTAAAGCCATGGTAAGTAGCATAGGCCAATAATATACGAATTGACTCAAGCCTAGCTACGGGTGCATAGGTTTCACTGAAATCCAAACCTTCGACTTGGGAGTATCCTTTGGCCACAAGTCGAGCTTTGTTCCTTGTCACCACACCATGCTCATCTTGCTTGTTGCGGAAGACCCATTTGGTTCCTACAACATTTTGATTAGGACGTGGAACTAAATGCCATACCTCATTCCTAGTGAAGTTGTTGAGCTCCTCTTGCATCGCCACCACCCAATCCGAATCTTGGAGTGCTTCCTCTACCCTGTGTGGCTCAATAGAGGAAACAAAAGAGTAATGCTCACAAAAATGTGCAACACGAGATCTAGTAGTTACCCCCTTATGAATGTCGCCGAGGATGGTGTCGACGGGGTGATCTCGTTGGATTGCTTGGTGGACTCTTGGGTGTGGCGGCCTTTGTTCCTCATCCTCCTTGTCTTCCTCATTTGCATCTCCCCCTTGATCATTGCCATTATCTTGAGGTGGCTCATTTGCTTGATCTTCTACTTCATCAACTTGAGCTCCATCCTCATTTTGAGTCGGTGGAGATGCTTGCGTGGAGGAAGACGGTTGATCTTGTGCATTTGGAGGCTCTTCAGATTCCTTAGGACACACATCCCCAATGGACATGTTCCTTAGCGCGATGCATGGAGCCTCTTCATTACCTATCTCATCAAGATCAACTTGCTCTACTTGAGAGTCGTTAGTCTCATCAAACACAATGTCACAAGAAACTTCAACTTGTCCAGTGGACTTGTTAAAGACTCTATATGCCCTTGTGTTTGAATCATATCCTAGTAAAAAGCCTTCTACAGTTTTAGGAGCAAATTTGGATTTTCTACCTCTTTTAACAAGAATAAAGCATTTGCTACCAAAAACTCTAAAATATGAAATGTTGGGTTTTTTACCGGTTAGGAGTTCATAGGATGTCTTCTTGAGGATTCGGTGTAGATACTACCGGTTGATGGCGTAGCAAGCGGTGTTGACCGCCTCCGCCCAAAACCGATCCGAAGTCTTGTACTCATCAAGCATGGTCCTTGCCATGTCCAATAGAGTTCGATTCTTCCTCTCCACTACACCATTTTGTTGTGGCGTGTAGGGGGAAGAGAACTCATGCTTGATGCCCTCCTCTTCAAGGAAGCCTTCGATTTGAGAGTTCTTGAACTCCGTCCCGTTGTCGCTTCTAATTTTCTTGATCCTTAAGCCGACCTCGTTTTGAGCCCATCTCAAGAATCCCTTTAAGGTCTCTTGGGTTTGAGATTTTTCCTGCAAAAAGAATACCCAAGTGAAGCGAGAATAATCATCCACTATTACAAGACAATACTTACTCCCGCCGATGCTTATGTAAGCAATCAGGCCGAATAGATCCATGTGGAGTAGCTCAAGCGGCCTGTCGGTCGTCATGATGTTCTTGTGTGGATGATGGGCACCAACTTGCTTTCCTGCTTGGCATGCGCTACAAATCCTGTCTTTCTCAAAATGAACATTTGTCAGTCCTAAAATGTGTTCTCCCTTTAGAAGCTTATGAAGATTCTTCATCCCAACATGGGCTAGTCGGCAGTGCCAGAGCCAACCCATGTTAGTCTTAGCAATTAAGCATGTGTCGAGTTCAGCTCTATCAAAATCTACTAAGTATAGCTGACCCTCTAACACACCCTTAAATGCTATTGAATCACCACTTCTTCTAAAGACAGTGACACCTACATCAGTAAAGAGACAGTTGTAGCCCATTTTGCATAATTGAGATACGGAAAGCAAATTGTAATCTAAAGAATCTACAAGAAAAACATTGGAAATAGAATGGTCAGGAGATATAGCAATTTTACCAAACCTTTGACCAAACCTTGGTTTCCATCCCCGAATGTGATCGCTCGTTGGGGATCTTGGTTTTTCTCGTAGGAGGAGAACATCTTCTTCTCCCCTGTCATGTGGTTTGTGCACCCGCTGTCGAGTATCCAACTTGAGCCCCCGGATGCATAAACCTACAAAATAAGTTTAGTTCTTGATTTTAGGTACCCAAATGGTTTTGGGTCCTTTGGCATTAGATACAAGAACTTTTGGTACCCAAACACAAGTCTTTGACCCCTTGTGCTTGCCCCCAACATATTTGGCAACTACCTTGCTAGATTTGTTAGTCAAAACATAAGATGCATCAAAAGTTTTAAATGAAAGACTATGTTCATTTGATGCACTAGGAGTTTTCTTCTTAGGCAACTTAGCACGGGTTGGTTGCCTAGAGCTAGATGTCTCACCCTTATACATAAAAGCATGGTTAGGGCCAGAGTGAGACTTCCTAGAATGAATTCTCCTAATTTTGTCCTCAGGATAACCGGCAGGGTATAAAATGTAACCCTCGTTATCCTGAGGCATGGGAGCCTTGCCCTTTACAAAATTAGACAATCTTTTAGGAGGGGCATTAAGTTTGACATTGTCTCCCCTTTGGAAGCCAATGCCATCCTTGATGCCAGGGCGTCTCCCACTATAGAGCATACTTCTAGCAAATTTAATTTTTTCATTTTCTAAGTTATGCTCGGCAATTTTAGCATCTAGTTTTGCTATATGATCATTTTGTTGTTTAATTAAAGCCATATGATCATGAATAGCATTGATACCAATATCTCTACATCTAGTACAAATAGAAACATGCTCAACAATAGATGTAGAGGGTTTGCAAGATTTTAATTCTATAACCTTAGCATGTAATATGTCATTTTCACTTCTAAGGTTAGAAATAGTAATTTTGCAAACATCTAGTTCTTTAGCCTTAGCAATCAAGTTTTTATTCTCTGATCTAAGGCTAGCAAGAGACATGTTTAATTCTTCAATCTTAGCAAGCAAATCATCATTATCATTTCTAAGATTGGGAATTGAAACATTACAAGCATTAGAATCAACCTTAGCCATTAATTTAGCATTTTCATTTCTAAGGTTGGCAATAGTGTCATGGCAAGTACTTAGCTCACTAGATAGTTTTTGACATTTTTCTACTTCTAGAGCATAAGCATTTTTAACCTTAACATGTTTCTTGTTTTCCTTAATTAGGAAGTCCTCTTGGGAATCCAAAAGGTCATCCTTTTCATGAATAACACTAATCAATTCATTTAATTTTTCTTTTTGTTCCATGTTAAGGTTGGCAAAAAGGGTACGCAAATTATCTTCCTCATCACTAGCATTATCATCACTAGAGGACTCATATCTAGTGGAGGATTTAGATTTAACCTTCTTCCTTTTGCCGTCCTTTGCCATGAGGCACTTGTGGCCGACGTTGGGGAAGAGGAGTCCCTTGGTGACGGCGATGTCGGCGGCGTCCTCGTCGTCGGAGGAGTCGGTGGAGCTCTCGTCGGAGTCCCACTCACGGCACACGTGGGCATCGCCGCCCCTCTTCTTGTGGTACCTCTTCTTTTCTCTCCTCTTGCCCTTCTTGTCGTTATCCCTGTCACTGTCACTTGATAATGGACATTTAGCAATAAAGTGACCAGGCTTACCACACTTGTAGCAAACCTTCTTGGAACGGGATTTGTAATCCTTTCCCTTCCGTTGCTTGAGGATTTGGCGAAAGCTTTTGATGATTAAAGCCATCTCCTCGTTGTCGAGCTTTGAAGCGTCGATTGGTTGTCTACTTGGTGTAGACTCTTCCTTCTTCTCCTCCGTCGCCTTGAAAGCCACCGGTTGTGCTTCGGGCGTGGAGGGATCATCAAGCTCGTTGATCTTCTTTGAGCCCTTGATCATACATTCAAAGCTCACAAAATTCCCGATAACTTCCTCGGGGGTCATTAGTGTATATCTAGGATTACCACGAATTAATTGAACTTGAGTGGGGTTAAGGAAGATGAGTGATCTAAGAATAACCTTAACCACCTCGTGGTCATCCCATTTCTTGCTCCCGAGGTTGCGCACTTGGTTCACCAAGGTTTTGAGCCGGTTGTACATATCTTGTGGCTCCTCCCCTTGGCGAAGACGGAAGCGACCGAGCTCCCCCTCGATCGTTTCCTGCTTGGTGATCTTGGTGAGTTCATCACCCTCATGCGCGGTCTTGAGTAGATCCCAAATCTCCTTTGCATTCTTCAACCCTTGCACCTTGTTATATTCCTCTCTACTTAGAGAGGCAAGGAGTATGGTTGTGGCTTGGGAGTTGAAGTGCTCGATTTGGGCTACTTCATCCACATCATAGTCTTCATCCCCTACGGATGGTACCTATGCACCAAACTCAACAACATCCCATATACTTTTGTGGAGTGAGGTTAGATGAAAAGGAATCTTACTATACTTCTTACGCTCTTGGCGCTTAGAAGTGACGGACGCTGCGTCGGAGCCGGAGGTGGATGCCGATGAAGAATCGGTCTCGTAGTAGACCACCTTCCTCATCCTCTTTTTCTTGTCCTCACTTCGATGCGGCTTGTGGGAAGAGGACTTCTCCTTCTTCTCTTTGTGGTGTGGAGAAGATTTCTTCTCCTTCCCTTTGGAGGAGTCCTTCTTCTTCTCCTTCCTTTTGGAGGAGTCCTTCTTCTTCTCCTTCCTCTTGGTGCGGGACTCTTCCGATGAAGCGCTCCCTTGGCTTGTAGTGGGCTTTTCGCCGGTCTCCATCTCCTTCTTGGCGTGATTTCCCGACATCACTTCGAGCGGTTAGGCTCTAATGAAGCACCAGGCTCTGATACCAATTGATAGTCGCCTAGAGGGGGGGTGAATGGGCGAAACTGAAATTTACAAATATAAACACAACTACAAGTCGGGTTAGTGTTAGAAATAAAAACGAGTCCGCGAGAGAGGGTGCAAAAAAATCTCAAGCAAATAAGAAGTGAGACACACGGATTTGTTTTACCGAGGTTCGGTTCTCGCAAACCTACTCCCTGTTGAGGAGGCCACAAAGGCCGGGTCTTTTTCAACCCTTTCCCTCTCTCAAACGGTCCCTCGGACCGAGTGAGCTTCTCTTCTCAAATCACTTGGGAATCAAACTTCCCGCAAGGACCACCACACAATTGGTGTCTCTTGCCTCAATTACAAGTGAGTGTTTGATCACAAGAAAGAATGCGAAAGAAAAGAAGCGATCCAAGCGCAAGAGCTCAAATGAACACTAAGGCTTTGTGTGGAGTTGGGAGAGGATTTGATCTCTTTTGGTGTGCTTTGCAATGAATGCTAGCTCTTGTATAGTGGTTGGAAGCTGGAAAACTTGGATGCAATGAATGGTGGGGTGGTTGGGGTATTTATAGCCCCAACCACCAAACATGATCGTTGGTGGAGGCTGTCTGTCGTATGGTGCACCGGACAGTCAGGTGTACACCGGACATGTCCGGTGCGCCAGCCACGTCACCAACTCCGTTGGGATTCGACCGTTGGAGTTCTGACTTCTGGGCCCGCCTGGATGTCCGGTGGCGCACCGGACATGTACTGTAAAGTGTCCGGTGCGCCAGCATGGGCGTGCCTGACGCCTGCGCGCTCTAGCACGCATTAATTGCTGTTGCAGGCGACCGTTGGCGCGAAGTAGTCGTTGCCCCGTAGTTACACCGGACAGTCCGGTGTACACCGGACATGTCCAGTGAATTATAGCGGAGCGACCGTTGTGAATTCCCGAGGCTGCCAAGTTTCGGAGCCGCGTCTTCTTGGAGCACCGGACACTGTCCGGTGTACACCGGACAGTCCGGTGAATTATAGCGCGGCGGCTCCGAAAAATTCCCGAGACAGAGGAGTTCTGCGCGAGGTCCCCTGGTGCACCGGACACTGTCCGGTGCGCCATCGGACAGTCCGGTGCGCTAGACCAGGGAGCCTTTCGGGATACCTTTAGCCTTTATTTTGAACCCAACTTTGGTCTTTTTTTTAATTGGCTTGTTGTGAACCTTTGACACCTGTATAACTTATACACTAGAGCAAACTAGTTAGTCCAATTATTTGTGTTGGGCAATTCAACCACCAAAATTATTTAGGAACTAGGTGTAAGCCTAATTCCCTTTCACGCACCCCATCCGAGCAGGTTGCGCACCAAGTTGAGTGCCACCTCAGGCTGGAGAAGCTCGGGAGGATCTAGCAAGGCCATGGTGGCTACAGCGGCACAAGAGCGCGGAGAACTCAAGAGCGAAAGGGCGCTGCGAGTGATGAGAATGGCTACCGCACTCGGGGGAGTCCCCTTTTTAAAGAGAGATTCCCCCAACTGACGCCCCGAAGCGCCACAGAAGACCTCGCCCGACGCGCGCCAAGGTGACCCAGTCTCTGACATGGGGGCTCGGGCCCACGAGTCATACTCCTTGGGTGTCAGCCTGCATGTGCGGGGAAGACGAACCGCCGCGTGAGGAGCACGCCACCGCCTACGGTAGTGCGCCTCTTCACCTCCGCCGAAAGCAGTGGACCAGTCTCTGACACGGGGGGCCCGGGCCCACGAGTCATACTCTTCGGGTGTCGGCCTCCGTGTGCGGAGAAGGCGAACCACCGCGTGAGGTGGTGCACCTCTTCACCTCCGCCGAAAGTAGCGGACCAGTCTCTGACACAGGGGCCCAGGCCCACGAGTCATACTCTTCTAGCGTCGGCCTCCGTGTGCGGAGAAGGCGAACCGCCGCGTGAGGAGCACGCCACCGCCTGCGGTAGTGCGCCTCTTCACCTCCGCCGAAAGCAGTGGACCAGTCTCTGACACGGGGGCCCGGGCCCACGAGTCATACTCTTTGGGCGTCGACCTCCGTGTGCGGAGAAGGCGAACCGTCGCGTGAGGAGCACGCCACCGCCTGCGGTAGTGCGCCTCTTCACCTCCGCCGAAAGCGGCGGACCAGTCTCTGACACGGGGGCCCGGGCCCACGAGTCATACTCTTCGGACGTCGACCTCTGTGTGCGGAGAAGGTGAACCGCCGCGTGTGGAGCATGCCACCGCCCGCGGTAGTGCACCTTTTCACCTCCACCGAAACAAACAACCCAGTCTCTGACGCGGGGGCCCGGGCCCACGAGTCATCCTCCTTGGGCGCCGGTTCCTGGGTGCAGAGAAGTCAAACCGCCGCTCGCGCCAGTACCGTGCCTCCTTGGGGCCGCCGTAGAAGACAGAGAAGGTGAATTTTCAAAACCAATGCAGCGGCATCGAGGCACCCCGCGCATGGCCCAGCAAAGCCATCAAGTGCGGAGACCACGGGTCAATCAACCGTGGGGACAGGCGTGGCAGTTGACGTGACAAAAGAAGGACTGGTAGTGATTGCGACAACAAGCGCACAAAAGCAGCGCGCCAATCGCCGGTCAAGCTTTGGCCCCACCTGCAAGCTCGTATCCTCCCCTGAGGCGGGCCCGGGGGCCACAGTCGGTACCCTGAATCAGGGGTACCCCTTACTACAGTATGAAGACACGGTGCCCGCGCGGCTATCTCTAGTCGCGCGGTGAACAACACCCGACCCCTCCACGTGGGCGGCCTCGGGGCCGCCACGTGGCCAGAGGAGACAATATACTCCAAGGTGGCGACAGTGGGTCTGGACCACCACGGGAAAGTGCCGAACCCCTGGATGCACATCCCGGACCTCCGGGTGAGGTTCAAGACCTCCACAGGTACAAACCAGACCCCTGGGACGGGTCCCGGACCCCTCAGGAGGGGTCTGAGATACTCACAGTGGGGTCCCGAGATTCCAAGGCTAAGAATACCCAGGCCTTAATCAAGGCCAGGCGGGGCCGGTGCTGACACCATACCGCGAGCGCTCCCCGCTCAGGCGGAGACCCGATGCTGCCACGTGGCCTACTGCCTGTGACGTAAGCCAGCGGCCGGAGCCAGACGTAAGGCCTCTGGGCCGCGCATTTATTACGGAGGAGGCGCGCCGCCTGTCAAGTTGGCAGGTGATGTGCCGCCTCAGCATTAAATACGCCCTGTCTACTCCACTGACAAGCGATGTGCCGCCTCAGCATTTAATGTGCCATGTCCACTCTGCTGACGGGCGGCAGCCAGGCCATCATGCAGGTGGCGTGCCCGTCCGCCCCGGTGGCAGGCAGTACGCCCGTGCTGCGGCATACACTGTGCTCATCATCACTCGTACGTCGCCAGTGAAGCTTCCGCTGCACGCCGATACTACGCAGGATGCGAATATCAGGGCGCAAGGAGAGTGCACTGGCGACCAGCATTAGTTGCTCTAAGTATTGCATCCGTTATGTCCCTGGGCCCGCATGTCGGGGCTCAGCACCCATGTACGTGCCCCCCTTTAGCTATAAAAGGGGAGGCACACAACGTTACGAAGGGGGCTCACTTAGACTCAGACACACTTAGACCCAGCTCAGGCTCACAAGTTCATACAAGCTCTCAAGCTTAATACATCACACAGTGGAGTAGAGTATTACGCTCCGGCGGCCCGAACCACTTTAAACCTTTGTGTGTTCTTGTGTTCTTCCCGTTTCAACCTAACATGCAAAACGCTTAGGCCCCTCCTCATCTTAGGATTTAGGGCGGGTGCATTCCGCCACCCGGCCGGAGATTTCCTCTCTGACACATATGAAATTGGAATAACCGAACAAGGTCTAAGGGCTTATTCGTTTTCCTCTCAATTTATATGGATTGAGTGAGATTGAGTGAGTTTAAATACCAAACAAGTTAAAATCCTTCGTAATCTTTTTCAATACCATCCAATCCACATGTAGTGTCGTATTAAGTAGTATGAATCACGATTTTCTAAGTCTAGATACGGTTCTACCCATATAACCCACATAAATGAGTATCTTGAGAAGTTTCTAATAAATAAAATACAAGGCTCAGGTATATTAGATTATATGAAGGAGTTTCTGAAATGTATCTAATGTATAGAGAACTGTAATATAATATCTAGGTTGTATATGTCTAAGACTGACCCAACAGACCAATTAAAGAGGCAGCCAAAGTAAAATTAGCCGGCAACTCCGAAGGCAAAAAAAAAGCCATTTTGAATAAGATGAGAGAGGAAAGCTAAAATGAAGCTAGCAAGGGGACACGTGTATTAATGACAGGGCAGTCCCATCATCCACCAATCTAGTTTTAGTCGTCCAAAGGCCGCCAACCAAAAAATAATAACTTCTACTAGCATCTGACAGCAGCGAATAAAATTTAATAATTTTCATCAGTCGTTTGATAAAATACCGACAGAACCAGTAATTTTCGTTGGCTACTCGATCTATCGTGAGGATGGTAATGAATCATGGCCATAATACTCATAAACCAACAAAACCTTTAATTTTGTTAGTTGAAAATTATATTATTTTATGATTCGACTCTAACTTAATTTGATTTTTAAATTTGTTAGGCTAAATGAAATGTCCCGTTACTACTCCTAATCGAGACGCGGACGGGGTCACCGCTGTGTAGTAATTTGATAATTTCTGTCTGCTGACGACGACCAGTTTGGCGACACGGACGACCATTGTGGTGACACTAACGGTCCACACCGGGCAGCTGGACAAGTTCGAGGCCGTTATCCAAAGAGCCATATAGTTGTTCCTCCTGTAGCGCCCACTCGAGAGGAGGATGAGTATGTGATCACATCTTATGGCGATGAGTGAGGATTTCTGCTATCTTTTTGTGTATTTATTATAAAATTTATGGTGATTTATATCACACTCTTTTATAAGACCTTCGCTCGTACTAGCCACCACATGTAGGTTAGCTTCATCTTAGGTACTCTGTTGTTTTTATGGGTTAGGGATGACGGCTATTCCTAGTGATGAGCATGTTCCCATGATGCCTCGGGATTATTACTGGTTCGTTCCTGATGTGAACTATCAAAATGCATAATGAGCAGTGTGACAAGACTTTTGGATAATATTATTTAGTATTTTCTTTTGCGGTTAAGGTTTTTAAGTATAATATATATTTCCTTATTGTATTTTTCATAGCTACGTTTTTATTTGACAATTGAAGAATACTATGCAGCCCTTGCACATATAGTATTTCACAAGAATGCATAGAAGGTTGTCAAGGACTAAGTGTCATATGCCCGTATGCAGGTAAGTAATATGTATTACAAGAAGGTCCTAGGAAAACTGATGGACAAAAGGTAGAGATTTTTGTCCATCTACTTGACCGAGGAGCAATACCGTCAAGTAAATATTTTTAAATATTTTTGTCTTAGCACAACAACATAGCATATTTCATGTAAGTTCTACCGATCTTCTATATCATTTATAGATTTGAACATAACTGATAATGTTTCATATATTTGATTAACAAATATGTTGTAGCAGATGGAGATAAACACTAATTTCCCCATGTTCAGATGCCACCACCGATACCAACGTCGTAATGGTATTCTCCTCGACCGATGATTCGATCTCAGACAATCACATCTTTAGCCAAATTATGCTAATTGAAATAAAATTTAGTCAATTGAGGTTAACTATAAAAATGCACTTAGCTCATTTCTATCTGAACTTAGTTAATTTAGCCAAATTATCCAACTTCGATTAAGTCTAGGAAAAAATAATCGATCTAGTTTAATTCTAGTGAAACTTAGTCAATTTAGCGCAAATTACTCAACCTAGCTCAAATTAATTCTATAAAAATAGTTAATTTAGGTAAACCTCGTCTAACTATAGTCAATGTAACTCAACTATAATAAAGTGTAGTATGCAAAGTTTTGAGACTCTTCCATAATTAGCAGTATGGTTGGACGAAATGCTTGTGGCTCGTCGGCTCGCTCGGTTCGTGCTCAACTCGGCTCGGATCGACCCGTTTGAAACTTTTCAAGAGCTGAGCTAACATCTCAGCTCGGTTTGTTATACTACAGGAACGTAAAGCATTTTCGGCGGCCAGGTGCCGCCGAAAATAAGCTATTTTCGGCGGCTTGCGCCCTATTTCGGTAGCAACTGGACACAAAAAATTTAGCCGAAAATAAGGATTAATTTTTAGCGGTCGGAGCTAGGCCGCTGAAAATAGTGGCCACCGAAAATAAGTAATTTCGGAGAAAAAAATAAAAGAAATGTAAAATCAACAGCAATTTCAACAACAATATAATCACAATAATATGATTGTTGGGGACTTGTTCTCAAATGCTATGAATTAAGAACAAGGCAACATAAAACGTTAAATATTAATGCCCTTCGTCCTTCGAAACATTATTTCCCTTAGGATATAATGATCTTCAGACGAAGGTCATGAAGGACATACCTTCGAACATCGAAGGTACGATGGTAATAGAAGAGGCGTGTAAAATACAAAAGATAATATAAACAATCATATAAAATTATCAATTCATCTTCATTATATTGTCATGAGAAAATAGAAACAATATTGGATTACATTTGGTACCTTTGACTTGATAGACATCAAAGGTACGAGCGTGATGCAAAGCAAATGCCAAGTCAGCGTGAACAGTACGGGAGCATTGTTCATCTATTTATAGGCACGGGACGCAGCCCATGTAAAATTACACCCATGCCCTTTACATTTGCTAATGACTCTATAGTGATCCATCGAGGTCCAAATAGCCTTTTCCCTTTTAAGTCGGTTTCCTTTCCTGCTGTCATGCCGAAGCTCCCTTGCGCGTAGCTTCGGCGCTGCATCAACCTTCGTATCCTTTGTGCTTCTCCTACTATGGTTCTGATTCAAATCCGAAGGTACCTGTTCATGTATTACAACTCCGGAAACATTGTTAAATCATGTTTTTGAGGACATTCGGAAGACGAAGGCCCCCAACAGTAGCCCCTCGCAAGGTTAATTTGTTAGAATAACGAATTCAGATTGCGATATGGACGAAGGCCCTAAGCCGAAGGTCCGAAAAAACACCTTCCCTATGCTAGAATAGCAACAGTTAATGACGGACGGGGCCCTCCAACTTGGAGCGCACTGGGCGTATAAATAAGAACCCACCCCGAGCACATTTGATACGCTATTCTGCCGCCTGCTTTGCTTGCTCAATTTTTTAGCTCTTGCCTACCAACGCTTGCTTGGTTTCTTAGACTTTCTAAGCTTCGGCTTTAAGGACACGTTTTCACCATTTCCAAAGAAAAGATGTCTGAAGACAAAAAAGTTGCTGCTGAGACGAAGCTGAGCGAGGAGGAGAAGCTCCTTGAGGAAAAGACTGCTGGATTTATGGAGTCAATTGCAAAAACAAACACAAAAAAGATAACTAAAGAGATATTAGAAGGCTTGTCTGAAGATACTGATGATAGCGACAGCTATGATGTGGAGAGTGGGGGCGAAGACTCTGAAGATCGTCCTTGGCGACCAAGTCATGCAGTCTTCAGGAAGTCAACTATCAAACAGAGTCATCTTGATAATATGAGAGGTAGGTACTTTCGAGATATGTCTATTGTGAGGGCTGACCCAGACAGGGCTGTTCCTGCTCCCTAAGAAAACGAAGTTGTGATCTACCGAAGCTTCTTCAAAGCTGGGCTTCGGTTCCCGTTGAGCAGATTTGTTGTTGAAGTTTTGAAGACATATCAGATTTTCCTTCACCAGATCACTCCCGAAGCTATTATCAGAATGGGGATCTTCGTCTGGGCTGTGAGAAGTCAAGGTCTGGAGCCAAGTGCAAAATGCTTTTGCAGTATGCATGAACTGTGCTATGAAACGAAACCCTGGGGTAAAGAACAGTACCATAACAATTTTGGTTGCTACAACTTCGTTGCTCGTTCTGGCTCAAGCTACCCAGTGCCAACTTTTCGGAAGAGGTGGCCCAGGGCCTGGATGGAAGAGTGGTTCTATGTAAAAAATGATTTGAAGGCGAGAGAAGATATTAAAGAGATCATCATGCGCCCCATTTGGTCCCGCTTCGGGCTCCGAAAACCGAAGGTAGAGATTGATGAGGCAGCCGAAGCATGCCAAAGGGCCTTCAGCACAGTCTGTTCTTTTATTGGGACAAGGGACTTAGTCCAAGAACATGTGGCCTACAGGATATGGCCACTGATAGACAGCTGGGAAATGCCAAAGGAGACCATCAGCAACCCTAGCGAAGGTGGTTTAGTTCGATTGAAATATACCTTCAGGTTTGGAGACCAATTTATCGAACCAGACGATGACTGGCTGAAGTGTGTTGAAAATACTAGTGATGAACTACTTGGAGCATACTCCAAGTCTAAAGATAATGCACTACTTGCGGCCTTCGGGAGCCGAAAAAAGAAAAGGCTAAATAGAGTTTTTGATGCTATTGGATTTGTGTACCCTGATTATCGCTACCCGCCGCGGGGGCAAAAAAGAAAGGGTGCAACTTCTAGGAAGGCTGCTGCTTCGGCTGCTTCAAGCGAGCCCGCACCGAAGAGGAAAAAGGTGAAGGTTCTTACTCACCGACCGCTCTACATTGGACCGGCCATAGTGCCTGAATTTGGCGGTGAGACTTCTTCAGCTATTGAAGCCAAAGGACCTTCTCTTACTCAGAGGATTGAAGAGCCGACTGCAATGCCGAAGACTGACAAAATTGAAGAACCGAGAACCAAAGGGACAAAAACATTAGAAATTCTAAGCCCTTCTGCAAGAGTGGAGGTGTCGAAGACACAAAAAGGTCTAGTAGCGACCCCCAAGAGAAAAAGGATGGCTAGTGTACTAGATGTGCTGGAGACGATAAAAGTTTCAAGCTCTACTCTAGGGAAAATTGTCAAGGCTTCGGAAACGCAAATTGAAACCGAGACAAAGGTGACCGAAGCCGAAGCTACAATGAGCCAGGCCGACGCCGAAGCTAGGCCTTCAGAGCCCGCCAAAGAGAAATCCTTGGAAACTGGAGAAAAGGCAGCGGAAGAAGAAGCTATAGAACAGGTTCTGCCTGAAAAAGCTGCCGCTCCTACTCCCGAAGCGCCTTCCGAAGTCCTTGATTATATTATTCGACACGCTTTGGGAAAGAAATTATCTGAAGAAAGTTTTTTTGAAGCCAAACACTACGCCCGAGAACTGAAGTACCCGAAGGGGGCCTTAGTGTTTAATGGCACAGATGAAGATGACTTCTTATATTGCCTCCCAGACAACAAAGAACTATCTGTCTGCCGGGAGATGGCCAGAAGTATGGGGTTCCCGAAGCCTGAAGTTGGCCTCTGCGCCATGATGAAGGACGATCTTGCGGATAGCCTTGCATATAACAGTATGAAGGTACAAAAAATTGTGTATTTGGAAATTTATGAATTTTGAATTATTCTTTTGTTCTTATACTAACCCGCTTATTCTTTTCATATAGGGCTTAATACTTAGCAATGCCTTAAGGGCGCAAAAGAATGCCGAAGACGAGAGTTGCACTATTGCCCTCAATAACCTTCGAACAGAGGTTATCAAGCTGAGGAACGAAGCTTTGGAAAAAAGACAAAATTCTATTTACATTGGTGGACAAAGTAAAAGGAGATGAAGCTAACTACAAGGCTCAATCTGAAATCCAAAGGAATGAGATTGAAAACCTCCAAAAACAACTGGCCGAAGCTAAATTGAAATGCGCTATTGCCGAAGCTGACCGAGATGCCAGTGAATACTGGAAAATTATTTTAAAAAAACAGTTGCAGAGCTTCGCTCATCAAAAGAAAGATGTTTTGAAAAATCTATAGAATGCGTCAACAAGATAAAAACTAGCTTCGCCAATGTGGGCGCGTAGTCGAGTGAAGACAACTTCATAAGAGGTGATCCTGAGGGCCCAATTGAGTGGATCAGCAGCGAAGCCGAAGCTTTTGAGGAAATCTTAAGTGACCGTGGGGATGGCTGTGCCTTCCCTGGTGCGAGGGCAATTGCAGCTATTTTGGAGAAGTCAGGTTGTGAGCATGTTAAAACCTTGGCTCAGGCCGAAGCTGCCCTCTGCATTGATGATACGAAGGACCCCTCGGCCAAAGCAAGCTTAATAGGTGGAAAATTTTTCACTGACATATGGGAAAATGGCGACCGAGGAATGGCCCATGGAATAATAAAGAAAAACAAAAAAGATATTCATGACACTCGAGAGTCAATAAAAGCACCTGAAAAGGCTGCGGAGCTTGAGAAACAAATAGGTATTACTTAATGGTTTTTTAACTTTGTTGCTTATTTTTGTGACTTCGAACTGATTTACGTTTTCTACCGCATCGGAACTATCTCCTCCCCCAGAGCCCTTCGAGTCACTGGCCGACCCAGAGGTAAAGGAATCAACAGAAATTATTAGCATGACCGAAACTATTATGGACGAAGTTGTCACCAAATTATTAACCGAAGCTGCAGAGAAAGTCCTGAGAGAAGAAGACTAGCTATTTGTAAAAACATTGCTAGAATATTAATGTAACATTTGCTGGACTATGCTTGTAATATTCGGTGCTCATAGGTTTTGAATGTAATATATGAATGGTTTTGTAATTCATTTCTTTGTGATGCATGAAACTTTTTTGTATATACCGTTTACCTTCCCTTCTTTTCATGCTTCGTAAAGAAGAGCTTTTATGCTTCGTAAAAAATACTCCAATCGTCGTAAAAACATTAATGCTTCGTCAACAATAGTTTTTCCCTCCACATCAGAGCTGATGAAGCTGTATTTCTTCAAAACTTATTTTGTGCCTTAGCACAATTTCACTTTTTCGAAGCATTCTCCGAAGGTCAACATTGTATCCCCTTCTTGTGCCATTGATGCAATATGATGTATGATGTAATGCTATGCGGAATGATGTGATGATGTTATGTTATGCAAAATGATATTTATGTCGAAGACACACACGCTCACACCCCCATAGTGGAATACACAATTTCTTTGCCGCTTATTTTTCGGCTTCACCGCTTATTTTTCGGTGTATCAGCGCTGACTTTTCGTTGTAAGTTCTGCATTCCCTTAGGAACGTCTTTTGAACTTCTTTGCCTTCTATTTCGGCGATATTCGCGTTGACTTTTCGCGCTTCGCCTTATATTTCGGCGGTATTTGGCTCTACATTCCCTTTGGAATGACTTTTGAGCAGAAAACTTAAACCGCGCTCCCTTAGGAACGACTTTTTGTATCTTCGGCAAACTTACGCTGCGTTCCGTAGAACGACTTTTTGTAGCTTCGGAGATACTTGTAATGTGATTTTTAGCCGCGTGTTCCCTTAGGAACGATTTTTGTGCTTCAACGACTTTTTGGACTTCGTGAGTCTGTGGAGAAGATATATTTCACTTATCGCAACAACGAAGCTATTACAAGAAATTGAAAATGACAAGAAAACTAGGTTTTCAATAATTGTTCCTTAGTAAAAGAGGAAATTACAATGAATGTAAAAACTGTTTCAGGGGTAGGATATCTCTCAATAGATATGCTTTGATTCTGGCACAGTACTGTTGACTGTGCGAGCTTCAGACTCCTCCCTGAAATCTCGCTGCTGATGGGTCTGTTGGCTCCATTCTGGCTGCTGGCCTCGTGAATATACAGGTTGTAGTGGTGGCGGAGGTGGGGGCTGTGGCCAGGATGCCTGTGGCTGACTAGCCGAAGCAACAGACGCTGTAGGATGGTTACCTACATACTCTAGTATGTAGGGTGAGTGATACGAAGCAGTATGCATGACCTGCTTCGGCTGGTTCTGCTGAGCTGCGGCTTCTGCTATTTTCTTTTGTTTCTGAATGGTGACATGGCACATCCTTGTAGTATGGCCCTTGTCCTCACCACAGAATAAGCAATAAAATTTTCTAGGCTGATCCCCAAACCTTCCTCCGAAGCCCCTAGCGCCTCTGCCTCTTAGAGCTGGCGGTCGGAAAGAGTTTTGTTGCTGCTCCGAAGCTTGCGAGGAATATTATGGCCTCTGTTGTTGACTTCCTCTGTCGTCACTCTGAGTGGAATGGATTGACCTGACATGCCTTCGGTGGATTCTTCCTCCGAAGCCCCTGGTCATCTCAGAGAACCTGTAGGCTTCCTCCCTTCTTTGGTGAAAGTCATTGTCAGCCCGAATGTATTCATCCATCTTTTGAAGCAACTTCTCCAAAGTCTGTGGAGGCTTTCTAGCAAAATACTGAGCAGTAGGTCCTGGACGAAGCCCCTTCATCATGGCCTCAATGACAATTTCATTGGGCACTGTAGGCGCTTGTGCTCTCAGGCGCAAGAACCTTCGGACGTATGCTTGGAGATACTCCTCATGATCTTGCGTGCATTGAAACAAAGCCTGAGCTGTGACTGGCTTCGTTTGAAAGCCCTGGAAACTTGTTACCAGCATATCCTTGAGCTTCTGCCATGAAGTAATAGTTCCTGGCCAAAGAGAAGAATACCATGTTTGGGCCACATTCTTAACTGCCATGACGAAGGACTTGGCCATGACAGCTGCATTGCCTCCGTATGAAGATATAGTTGCTTCATAACTCATCAAAAACTACTTTGGATCTGAATGTCCATCATACATGGGAAGCTGAGGTGGCTTGTATGATGGAGGCCATGGAATAGCCTGCAGTTCTGCTGCCAAAGGGGAAGCATCGTCAAAAGTAAAGGTATCATGATTAAAATCATCATACCATCCATCCTCATTGAAGAAGCCTTCTTGGTGAAGCTCCCTATGTTGGGGCCTTCGCTCCTGTTCGTCTTGGGCAAGATGGCGTACTTCTTCAGTGGCTTCGTCAATTTGCCTTTGAAGATCGGCTAGTCGGGCCATCTTCTCCTTCTTCCTTTGTACTTGTTGATGAAGCATCTCCATGTTTCTGATTTCTTGGTCCAACTCCTCCTCCTGGAATGTTGGGCTAGTGGCCTTCCTCTTCTGGCTTTGGGCCTCTCGAAGAGAAAGGGTCTCCTGGTTTGGGTCCAGTGGCTGCAGAGCGGCAGCCCCTGTCGCTGAAGCTTTCTTCGGTGGCATGACGAAGGTCAGTGCTTGCCGAAGGTGGTCGAAAAGGATTCACAGGAGGTGGGCGCCAATGTTGGGGACTTGTTCTCAAATGCTATGAATCAAGAACAAGGCAACATAAAACGTTAAATATTAATGCCCTTCGTCCTTCGAAACATTATTTCCCTTAGGATATAATGATCTTCAGACGAAGGTCATGAAGGACATACCTTCGAACATCGAAGGTATGATGGTAATAGAAGAGGCGTGTAAAATACAAAAGATAATATAAACAATCATATAACATTATCAATTCATCTTCATTATATTGTCATGAGAAAATAGAAATAATATTGGATTACATTTGGTACCTTCAACTTGATAGACAGCAAAGGTACGAGCGTGATGCAAAGCAAATGCCAAGTCAGCGTGAACAGCACGGGAGCACTGTTCATCTATTTATAGGCACGGGACGCAGCCCATGTAAAATTACACCCATGCCCTTTACATTTGCTAATGACTCTATAGTGATCCATCGAGGTCCAAATAGCATTTTCCCTTTTAAGTCGGTTTCCTTTCCTACTGTCATGCCGAAGCTCCCTTGCGCGTAGCTTCGGCGCTGCATCAACCTTCGTATCCTTTGTGCTTCTCCTACTGTGGTTCTAATTCAAATCCGAAGGTACCTGTTCATGTATTAGAACTTCGGAAACATTGTTAAATCATGTTTTTGAGGACCTTCGGAAGACGAAGGCCCCCAACAATGATAGAAAAAACAAATACAAAATTACACACTTTCAACACAAAATATCACAATTCGCCAGAATTCGTCACAAATACATCACATTTCATCAAAATAACTTACAAGTCCATTACAATCTAACATAAACTCACAATTCCAGCACAAATAGGGGTCGTTTGAGTTGTGACCATATATAGTCCATTACAATCTAACACAAACTTACAATTCACCACAAGATTCAAACCATCATATATATAGGGGCCAATTGAGTTGTGACCACTACCTCCAGAAGCGAAAAAGTCATTTACGAAGTCGTCTATATGTATTAGAGTCTAAAAGAAAGAAGAAGACATTAATAACTGCAGTCTTTACATGAGCAATATTCAAATGAATTGTTTGTCAAACTAACATCTTCTGTAGTAGCTCCCTCCCCTCCAAAAGCTCCTCCTGGTGTTGTATCACTGGTGGTGGTGTGTTGTGGCCCATAACCCCGGATCCCTATAAAATCAAGTTTAGTCAAGATTTGAAAGGTTAATACAAACGACAAGTATAAACTAAATTGAAGCACCTAAGGTGGAGGTGTCGGAGCATGTAATCCCTATTGAGGCATCAACGACTAAAATTGAGGAAAAATGAATGGTTGATACTGTGCCTACTTTGGAAACTAAGACTGTTGCAAATACAATATATTAGTTATAGGACAAATATACGACTGTGTTGAGAATAAATAAGTGTAACACCCTGAATTTGGGGGTACAAAATTTCTTCTCTAATGCCTACCAAATTCAAGTGTTACCTCTTGTCTCTCTCCCTAGACTTCTTCTCTCTTCCTTTTGATTAGAGTTATGTTAATTTGGTGAGGGATTAACTATTTATTTATTATAGCAAAACCAATGTGAGTCATGAAATGTTGTATCATGATGAGCCAAATTATTCTTTTGTTTGATGCACATGTTTGAAATTGTTTGAATTTGAATTTGGTTTGAATTTGATTTTAAATCCATAGAGAAAATAAAAATAAAAGCATTTTGAAAATCTCTGGAAAAAGAAAAACTGATTTCGTCCCATTTAGCCTGATCCAGCCCAGCCAGGCCGCGCGCGCCTGCTACCCCTAACAGGTGGGTCCCACCTATCAGCGACGGCCCGCGTCCGCGCTCTCTCTCCCTCTCTCTCTCTCTCCCTCTGCCCGGTGGGGCCGGATAATCGGCGCCGATTCCTTCATGCTCGCATCCGCTCCCTCTCGCTGCTCGGTGGGTCCGCCCTATCAGCGCTGACCGCCCGTTCGCATGTTCGCCCTCGCTGGCTCGCGAACCCCACCTGTCAGTCACCTCCCCTTCCCTAACCTCCCGCCCGCGCACTCCTTCGTGGACGCGCCCACGTCGCACGTTTCCCGTCCACTCCTCCACGCGGCCGACCTCTTTTTGGAGCCCGCACTCACTCGCTCACTCCCCTCGCTTAGTTGCGCCTCTAGCAGACCCCCTCGCACCTCTCTCTCGCACCACACGCGCATCCGTGGAGCACCACCGTCCTCCATCGTTCGTTCCGTGGCCACCGTCGAGCCCCTGTCACGTCCATTGCCCCGATGAGCTCCGCCTCCTTGCCAGCAACACGAGACACCCTCTGGTTTGCCCTCAGCCCCTCTATTTCCCTCGGTTCACGCTCACCGAACTTCTCGCCACGTAGCCGAGTCTCTGCCACCGTCGACCAAGGCCCTCGCTGCATCCTCGTCGTTGCTCAAGCGCTCCAGAGCCGTCTCTCGAGGTAACCAACCCACCCATGCCCTTACTTTCCCATTTACTGCCCTGCTGTCCGCGCAATCACTCGCCGGAGTTGAGCTGCACTGCCGTCGGGTTGCTTCGCCACGGACCGTGCCCTCTGGTGCCTCTATTATACGCCGGTGTCATGCCCACGGTCGAGTCCGCCGTGTCACCCGAACTAGCCTGAGCCCTTTCCCAGTGCACCAGACCCTCATTGGGCCGTGCCCTCGCCTCCTACGAAACTCCACCGTGGAGTCAAGCGGCGCCGCCGCGGGTAGCCGAACAACCTCGCCCGAGCTCGCCATCAGATCTCAGGCGTCCATCTGAGATCTGATGGCCTGACTTCAATTAAACCTGATCTGATCCCAGCCGTCCGATGACGATCTGGCCGCTCGGATCCGCCCCCTCACCCACGCCCTGCAGCTGGGCCCGGCTGGTCAGTCTGTTCCCCTAGTCCCTAACACCCCTGACCTCGCTCGCGTCCGCGCTCGCGCGTTCAGATCTAATCCTGGTCGTTGATCTGTGATCGCGCGGTCGAGATCAGTAGATACCTATTCGCGCGGTAGTATTGTTAAAAAGACCCTCGGCTTCCTGAGAATCAACCCGCCGTCCCTGGTTTTCGCACGCAGGCCCCTGTACTTTTGTAGAAAAGCCCCTGATCTTTTAGGTTATCGTAGAATTAGACCTAGTTTTGTATTTTGAATTCCAAAACTTGTTTATTTCATATATTTTGCATATGAACTCCAAATTGAGCGATTCAAATTGCAAAATGTTAATAAGATTATTCTCTGCCTGTTTAAATTATAACCTTTTATTGTATGCACGTGCTAATTTTATGCCTAGACTATAGGTTAGTGTAAGTGATGGCTTATTTATTAATAATAAAGATAAAAGGGAAACATAATGGTAATTAGATGTTTAATTTGTGAGGTTAATAATATGTAATATATGAAACTATCCCTGGTATAATTCTTGTGTCTCATTAAGATAAATGAAATTAAGTTATGTAATCTATTGAGATAAGTAATACTTAGAGAACCACAAACCTCTAGGTGTATTAGTCCACCCTAGATCCTAGACTTCGCTTTTGAGTTTGTTACTTTCCTTTGAATTCGTGTTCACTTGATTGTACATGTTTGGTGTATTGTTTTTTTGTCATTATCCAAATGTGTTGAATGCATGATCGCTTTGCGTAGACAACGAGCAGCCCGTGGTTCCTGAGTGTGTTGCCGAAGATCTTCCTGAGCAACAACCTGGTGAAGGCAAGTGTTCTCTGACCCATTATGTCCTACTTACTTTATAATTCACTATCCCGCATTACTTCATTGAAACCTAATGATTGACTAGTCTGTATTTATCTTGTCCTTGTTTACCTTTTGGGTTATATGGTAAGCTTCATGCTATTGCTCCACTTTACACAACGAACATGATGTGAATATTTATGATATGATGATGTTATTATGATTATGATGATGTTCTTATGGCACTTTAGGGGATTCAAGTTGTTTTCCTGAGTACCTCTCTGTAAGGACCTATTCGTTGAGTGACCACCCGGGATAACATTGCAACCATGAGGGTGGAATGGGATGCCCTTAGCTGAATAATTAGATGAACCTGGGCGTGTAGTTGGCTATGCCGGAGGGCCGTCAATGGGGGCCGGGGCATAGTGCTCGCTCTGCTAAGGGTGGGTGCCGAGGTTCATTCGATTTGGTTTTGATAGTCACCCACCTTAGGGAGGAGTAATGTGTTTGTATGACTGGCGAAACCTATCGAGCAGCTATGCACTAGGGGAGTCTTTGTAATGGCTACGTAGTGAAACCTTGCCGACTCACCTTGGTAGTGTTTGAAGGTTTGATCAACCCGAGGCAAAAAGGGATCACGACTCATGGGTAAAGTGTGCAACCTCTGCAGAGTGTTAGAAACTGGTATATCAGCCGTGCTCGCAGTTAAGAGCGGCCTTGGGATCCTCTTTGATTAGAATAACTTTGGATACTTTTATGATGATGGTTAATGATGATGAATATAACTCTGATCTCTGGTATTTTCTCTTGGAGGGAGTACATTTGGGTAATAACTGGGTTTATTACTAAAACTTGGTTTACTACTAGTAATAAATATTTGACCAACTAAAAGCAACTGCTTTAACCTTAACTCCACATACAGCTAGTCCACTTTAGCCAAACGGGACATTTGTCGAGTATGTTGATGTGTACTCACCCTTGCATTAAAAACCACCCCACCCCAGGTTGTCCCCACTGCAATCAGTGCTCAGGAGGAGATGCAGGTAACATGGAGGACTTTGAGGTGTTCTAGGACTACGATGAGTTCTAGTTGTGTTAGTGGCAAACCCCCAGTCAGCTGCCCGTGAAGGCCTTATCTACTACGTTTCGTATTCTGCACTTTGATCACGTTAATGTCAATGTTATGTTAATGACTCTGTGGATGTCTTGGATATCTGGATGTAATAAAGTACCTTTTCCGCTATTATTTTGAGCAATGTGTGATGATGTCCAATTATGTAATCGCTGTGTATGTGTGTTTCTGATCCTGGCACGTACATGGTTCGCATTCAGTTTGCCTTCCAAAACCGGGTGTGACAATAAGACACTCACGTTCATTGCTTGTTGTGCATGTGCGTTGTAAGTAGCCATGTACTCTAATTGTTGTTGGATGAGTGCCATTTGTTGTTGTTGCAGCTCTTCACGAAACCTTGGAATATACTGTTTTCGTGCCGCCTACAAGGGAATCTGACAGTGCGGGTTAATGACAAGGAGAGTACATGGTCCACAAAATCTTTAGTCTTGGCTACCCACTCATCAGAATGACGTCCATTCCTACTCCAGCCATTGTACATCCATGCACAATATTCAGCCATGCCTGAGACTATTAAAGCGAACCATATCGTAAAAACATTATTCAACTTCGTTAAGGGTATCAGTCCTACATCTATAGGCAAGGATAGATCCTAAACCCACAAGCTAGCAGGACCCAAATAAAATTTTGGCAGCATAACCTCGCTGCCACTAAACAATATATTAAAACTAATAATGTAATAGTCCCACATATTAATATAAAAGTAATGCCACAAATACAATATACCACTTATCACTGAATCACATATGCCACTAATACATTAATGGAATCGAACTAAACAATAATACTAATCACACACCCTAATCAAACAAGCACAATTACAAATATATACTAATTTCGGTGGCAATTAAATAACAGCCGCCGAAAATATGGAATAAAATACGCAAAAAATTAACCTTTTGATGGAGAAGGGCTTGGTGGCGGTGGAAGAGTGGTGGCGAGAGGAGGGCTCGGCGGCGACGACAGCCCGGACGACGGCTGTTCAAGGGGCTGTGCAGGGCGACACGATGACATGGGGGCGCGCAACGTCGGGTAGGAAGTAGCAGAGAAGAAAGAAAACTGACCGACGAGTTTAAATCGGCTTATTTTTGGCGGCTAGGGTACGGCCGCTGCGCCAAAAATAAGCCACAAAAAATAAGTCTTTATTTTCGGCGGCAGAGCCCTGGCCGCCGAAAATCGTCTGCAGTGCTATTGTGTTTACGAGCCAGCTCACGAGCTAGATGAGCTATCACACATTTCAACAAAACAAAACTATATGGATATCATTTACGTACCAATTGATGAACATGTCATATATATATATATATATATATATATATATATATATATATATATATATATATATATATATATATATATATATATATATATATATATGTGTGTGTGTGTGTGTGTGTGTGTGTGGTGCCTAAAACCTGAGTTAAACTGAGGATTTTTGAACTATGTTTATGTGTTAAATTGGTCCGTACGGCTATAATTGTGGGTTAAACCCATGAACATGTGTGTGAATTGATGATAAATTAATGAGTGATGAGTTGTGTTAATTTGGTGTTAGATGTGGTCTGTGAAACTGTGAGTATAATTACTATTGTCTACTGTTAAATTGGTTTGGAATTAACTAGAAACTGATTATTATATATTTTATCTTGTTATGGTAAACGAGCCAGCTCAAGCTTGTAACCGAGCCGAACCGAGATAGCCCGTTAGCTTAACGAGCTAACTCGAACTCGAGCGAGCAGAGTCGAGTTAGCTCGATATCTAGCCCTAATTAGCAGCACCTAGAGATATCGATGTCGTGGGGTTTAACTCATTTGTCAACTAGCTATTGAATTACACTTTTGGTAGAAGTGGTAAATCTAACTATTCGAATTTAGATTAATTGAATGTATGACTTTTGATAATTGTTATATTATTTCAAATGGTTAATACTCAAACTACTTATGATACTTTAAGACTTACGTGATGTGAATGATGCATGTGATGTACATGTGTGATATGGATGATTTATGTGATGAATATATGATTTGTCTGATGTTATATTGGTACTAATGTATTTGATATGAATGGATACATGTGTTTGTGTATGTATACGATGTGGATGGATATATCTATTGTGTGTTGTTGATGTATGTAAAGAATTAGCCTGTAGCTGTTCAGACTAATGAATTGATGAGGTTACTGTTGAACGCAGAAAAGTGACCGCGCGGATGGTCGGACCATCCGCGGTGGTGGCCCGGACTGTCTGCCGCGTGCGCAGAATCAATTAGGGTTTCGAGTTTCTTGCGGGATTTGTTAGTTAAATTTGCAGGATTAACTCGGGAAACGACTTGTAACAGGTCCAAACCTCCCTTTATATAGATGAAGTGCTACGACCGATTGGACCCCTCATAATCGATCAAATCAAGACTACTTACCATTTTTACCTTATGCATTTTGAGTAGTTCTAGTTTAGCCCTAGTTTAGTCTCCCTCTACCTTAAATCCTCACCTCTCTTCGGCTCTACGTTGACTAGAGGCGTTTTGGGTGGCTTGTTGACGCCAAGACACGCCCTAGGATCTATCCTCCCCGACGGGGCCCCTCCCAGGAGACGAGATATAGTCTGCTACAAAGAAGAAGACCCTCTGCGCCATCGCGGACCGTCCGAGCCCTAGGCGCGGACCGTCCGAACGTATGCAGAGGAGAGCCACTCCTGCGCTAGGTTGCAGGCCATCTGGCCCTGTGCTACGGACCGTACGCACCTCTACAGAGAGCCCCGTTAGGCATTTCATCTCCAGTGTTTGGCGCCCGGATCGGGGTTAACACACTTTTTGGAGACTCCGCTGGGGAACAGGTGTCTAGATCTACTAAAATCAGGCCCCAAATGCCCGGTTCTAAAGATCACACTGGTATCTCCCCAGATAATATCCTGAAGCCGGCTGTTGAAAGTTTGGCAGCCGATGAGCAACAACAATACGAGGACTACATGCGTCAAGCGAAGGATAAATTCTTGTCACAATACACGGTGGATCGCCATCAGAAGGTTATCAAACATGGAGAAACCGACATCGCATCTCTTCTATCTTCGCTTCAAGTCCCCAACGTAAGTAAACCCGATGACATCCAATCTATTAAGTATTATATAGATCAGTAGTAGGATCAAATGAAATAATAGATTGGAGGGATAGAAGAATAAATTAGAAAATTAACGCGTATGTTGGAGAAGTCAGTTGCTCCTAGTTTTCCATCATATGAAACTAGTAACATGATATCTATGTCTAATACATCGGTGACAAATGGGGACTCGCAGCCCCAGCCATTATATGGTATGCCGATGAACTCATATCCAGGGCAAATACCACCACCGCCGTCCCTGCTTGGCAGATCTGCGCCCCTGGACACGGTCGGACCATCCGATCTTTTGCTCGGACCATCCGGCCCTTACGCAGACCGTCCGGCTTTCCCTGCCGAACAGTCCGAGGCCACACCAGGGCCACCGCATGGCGTCCCAATAATAGCGAACACAACCGCCAGTTCGGATTTACCATCGGATGGACCGGATACGCATACGCAGAACCTACTGTTGCACACTATGAACCAAATTATTACACACCACAACATCAGTACGTTCTGCCCCCTACATTTTTAAACCACAGCGCGCTATACGATCATAGGTCGATCAAAATTATTGATCGGCCACGGCAAGAAGTTCGGCATAACAATGCCCGACCGAATGAGCCCCACAACCCAGGGTCCGGTGGTCTGTCACCGGGCGCAATGGAGAAAATTAGGAAAGAGATGGCTGAACTATTTCGAGATAGGCTCGCAGTTAGTGTAGCTAGAGTGGGGCAGTCATATCAAAAGCCATATGATCACCGTTTTGACACTGTCCCATATCCAGAAGGGGCAAGGATACCGGAGTTTTCTAAGTTTTATGGTGAAAATGGGAGAAGCACACATGAACATATAGGCTAGTTCCTAGCACACCTAGGAGAATTGGCCGATGGGGAAGCATTTCATGTTCATTTATTTTCTTTATCCCTAACTGATACCGCTTTTGCATGGTATGCCACCCTTCCTCCTAATTCCATTAATTCTTGGAATGATTTAGAGAGTAAATTTCATGGACATTTATTTTCCTAGGAATATGAATTAGGGCTAGCTGATTTAGCTTCAGTTCAACAGGGACGTGAAGAATCGGTTAATGATTATATCCGAAGGTTCCGGGACACTAGAAACCGATGCTTTCGAATCCATGTCGCAGACAAAGAGCTAGCAGGGCTGGCTTTTAATGGGTTTCTATTCTACTTAAGAGACAAATTAGATGAGACTTAGTTCTTCTCAATAACTTAGCTACATCAGCGGGCTTTGGACTGTGAACCGATTTAAAGAGACATCAAAATCGGTCGCCCGTACTATACATCTAGTAGAGCGTGATAGTTTAGATGATGAATCCATAGATGTATATACCGCTAAGTTTGTTTGGCCAACAAAGGCCAAATCTTCTGCATGTTCTTCTTTACAGCCGGTTCAAAAGAATCGGCAAGAAGAGATTAAATTTACCTTTAATGTTGCCAAATGCGATATAATATTTAACGAGCTACTAAAAATGGCAACATTAAATTAACTTATACAATTCCTCCTATGGATGAATTAAAGAGACGTGCTTATTGTAAGTGGCATAATTCTTTTTCCCATGCCACTAATGATTGTAATGTTTTTCGTCGACAGATACAATCGGCCATAAATGAGGGTCGATTGGCTTTTCAAGAGATGCAAGTGGACACACAATCATTTTCTATCAATACAATAGAACTCACAAGAAAAAAGGTCTTGGTTCGGCCCGAAGTGGCCGATAAAGGCAAAGGCAAAAACATCATCATTGGCAATCCTCGCACGTCAAATATATCACAAGAAGAGATTGCTCGGAAGGCTCCGGACAGAAAGACTAACAAGTTCGAAGGCACTGGGGAGCAGGCTAAACCAAGCAGACAAGCAAAACTCCTTAACTCGAGCATCGTGGACTGTCCGGCACCTGCGCACATACGATCCGGTGCTCATGCGGATGGTCTGGCTAACTCAGCCGGACAGTCCGCCCATGACCAAAGGCGTCAACCTCCACACAAAGCAAGGAAAGCGATGCAAGGGCAAAGCCAACATAACACACATGGTTGGCTGGTAAAATCCGGCCCTACTTTCGATTAATTTCTCGCCAAATTTCTAGCAAGAAGGTCGTTCTACGCGATCAGGCAATTAAGGAACCCCGGTCACCCGCTAAAACAAAACGACCGAATAAAACAGCCCGAAAGGTGATGCAACAAGCCTCGCCTATTCATCCTATGATGCCAGGATGCTCTCCACTCGCCTAATCATCGTCGATATATTGTTTTGTCCAAATATGGAATGGTACGACGATGAACCCTGGTACATGCATAATCCCTTTGTCTATTCAGGTTGGGGGCACCTCCATTCTATACCTTTTGATCCATGGTCATGGCCAAGAAAGATGCAATTCAAAACGGCCTATATGCATTAGAGCTTTATTGAATGATCACCCTATTGGTTTGAAAAGCCGGTGACTTGCATCAGGCTTAGTACATATGCTTTTGGTTTGTCAACCTCCACCAAAAGGCAGGGGGCATATGTTGAACGGAAAAAAGTGACCACACGGATGGTCAGGCCCTGATGCCAGATGGTCTGCGATCCGGACGGTCCACGGTGGTAGCGTAGACGATCCGCACGTGCACAGAATCAGTTAGGGTTCTGAGTTTCTTGCGGGATTTCTTAGCTAAATTTATAGGATTAACTCGGGAAACAACTTGTAATGGGTCCATACCTCCCTCTTTATATAGATGAAGGGCTACGACCGATTGGACCCCCTACAATCAATCAAATTAAGTCTACTTATCATTTTTACCTTATGCATTAGGAGTAGTTCTAGTTTAGTCTCCCTCTACCTCAAATCCTCACCTCTCTTCGGCTCTACGTCGACTAGAGGCGTCTTGGGTGGTCTGCCGATGCTAAGACACGCCCTAGGATCTCTCCTCCCGATGGGGTCCCTCCTAGGATGCGAGATCTAGGTCTGTTGTGAAGAAGAAGACCATCTACGCCATCGCGGACCATACGTAGAGGAGAGTCACTCCCGTGCCAGGTCGCGGGCCGTCCGACCCTATGCCGCGGATCGTCCGCACCTTCGCAGAGAGCCCCGCCATGCTCTTCATCTCTAGTGTTTGGCGCCCGGATCGGCGCCAATAGTTACATTTTGTTGACTTGTCCTAATTGATGAAAATTAGTTGGATTATTTTTTTTTCGCCGGTCCGTCATAACCAATGAAAGATAGGAGGATAAGTTCTATCATCTTGCACACAGAAGACAATATACATTAAGTAGACTAATTTTTGTCGGCTACTGATAGCCAAGAAAATTAGCTAATTCCTTGAGGCATGGGACGTCGACGAACATTATCAATTTTCATCAGCTATCGTTAATCTACAAGAGCTAGAGATAAACGAAAATAAAATGATGTTGATAGAGAAATTACCTAATTTCTGTCGATGTTATCTTTATTTTCATCATTCCATAGCCAATAAAAGTTATCTAGATTACTATTTTGAATCTAGGTTTCTTTATCGGGCGTCTTCACTAGGTTGAGACAAATTAGTAACATCGTATGGTGATAAATATCTGTTATACTTTTATATATAGTTAATGATGTCGGGTACAATACACCAAAAACATGAATGTGATCGATGTTTTTGCGGATATGATGAACTATGCTCGAATACAAGTGATTAATCAAGCTATGTTGAGCAGTGAAGGGTGACGTCTAGTCAGTAAGAGCGAGGCGACGCAATATAGACTCGATATGGATGAGCAACAATTTCTTGAGGTAATTGATGTTTATGCTTGTGTTGAAAAAAATTGTGTTGCTTGTAGATGTTACAGTCACTTGTAAATGAATTGTGTTTCTATAGCATTTGATTACATGGATAGCCACCAATGATGTTGCTTGGCGTGCCTTATTCCATTATTGGGCTTCGGCTGATTTCAAGGCAAAGTCTGTGCGACATAGTTCAAATATTGGAAGCGAGTTGTATCACAGGTATGGAGTTGATGATCACTTTCATTTGGAAAAACGAATGGTAAGTACAATTCAATCCATTTTCATTGATTGTAGTTGAGTTGCGCAAATTTCTGGTTATAATGTTTGTCAAATGTATGTACATAAAGCTAGCAGCAAACCCGCGAGGCGGAGCGGCCAACCAGGCCCCTGTCGAGCAAGTCCATGAGGCGGAGCGACTGACCATTTCCCCGCCGAGCAAACCCGCGAGGCGAAAACCCATGTCCAACATCGCGAAGTCTATGCCGACTGAGACAAGACATGTCAACCCAGGCCACGACCATATATGCGAACGACATGCCGAGGGCGCGCCGAGTGGCCGCTATCGACATGACCATACCTCCTCAAGTACGACCCACACACTCCCACTGCCTCGAGGGGTCGGATGACCCTATTCATGGAGGACCTCAGCATCAGAGCTTTTACAGTGACCCAAATACTGGATAGTGCGCAGTAGATACACCATATCGGTTGTATGCCTACGCACGCCGATGAGTGAAACAGGCTCGTGACGACGGGCAAGACCGCACGACGCACGGTTGCTCCATATGCCTGACCTGCGGGACCCCTGCACACTACCACAATGATGTCAGCAGGAGACTAGCTACATGAACCCGTATGATGAGCGGACGAGACTGAAAGGGAAATACTCTCAACATTTCCTATAATCGATTTTGGTGTTTGACGACCATCACAAACCTTGTGGACTACCAGTTTGCCTAGTTGATCATTCCACAGGTGCATAAGTTCATCTACAACTATTCTAAAGTCGACTGTCCAGAATACAGTAGATTATTCCGGACAGGAGAAGCTTTTTGGAAAATCACCTAAGCGCGGACCATCTAGGCCCTTGCGGCGGACCGTCCGCGACACTAGGGTGAGCCTCGGACAGAACCAATGCAAAAAACACAAGTCTACACTACGGACCGTCCGATGGAAAAGCAAGCACCGTCCGAGACCAAGCGAGGACCGTCCAGCCTTAGGCGCGGACCGTCCGGTCGGTGAAGAACCGAAAAACCCGAAGGTGATGGGTTCGGTAAAATGAATTATAGCGTCCTTGCGGACCGTCCGGGGTGCACGACCGGACCGTCCGCGACTGCCTTTATCTGACATCTGACGACACATTTAATGCATAGTAGCCGTTGATATAGCCGTTACTGCTGACCGTTGCGATTGTAGCCATTGAGGACCGTCCGGACCAGAGGCGCGGACCGTCCGCGGTCGGCAGAAAAGGAGCAACAACTACGAAGTGGTTGGGGCTATAAATACAACCCCAACCACCTCCATTCACTGCACCCAAGCACTCCAATCCTTCACATTCAATACAAGAGCTAGCAATCCATTCAAAGACATAATCAAAGCTTCCAATCTCTCCAAGTTCCACAATTGAGACAAGTGATCATTAGTGATTAGTGACTTGAGAGAGAGAGTGATCTGTGTATTATTTATCGCTCTTGTCACTTGGCTTTTGCAATCGTGCTTTCTTCTTTTCCCATTCTTATTCTCAAGTGACTTGTATTCAAAGCAAGAGACACCAAGTGTGTGGTGGTCCTTGTGGGGTCTAAGTGACCCGTTTGATTAAGGAGAAAGCTCACTCGGTCTAGGTGACCGTTTGAGAGAGGGAAAGGGTTGAAAGAGACCCGGTATTTGTGACCACCTCAATGGGGACTAGGTTCTTTGGAACCGAACCTCGGTAAAACAAATCATCGTGTTCATCCGCTTTATTTTCTTGGTTGATTTGTTTTCCCCTCTCTTCTAGACTCGGATTTAATTCTAACCCTAACCCCAGCTTGTAGCGTGTTTTAGTTGTAAATTTCAGATTTTGCCTATCCACCCCCCTCTAGGCGACTTTCAATTGGTATCAAAGCCCGATGCTTCATTAGAGTTTAACAACTCAAAGTGATGTCGTGACCGGCGGCGACAAGTCCGCAAGCTCGGGAAGAACTCATTCGAGGGAGTCCGACCACAAGAACAAGGAGGAATCCTCTTCCTCCATCAAGTCACAATGGAGAGGTGACAAGAAGAAGAAGATGAAGAAAGTGGTCTACTACGAGACCGACTCTTCGTCACCCTCTACCTCCGGCTCCGAATCGGCATCCGTCACTTCTAAGCACCATGAGCGCAAGAAGTATATTAAGATGCCCCTCAGTTATCATTGCATTTCCAAACACACTCCATTACTTTCTGTTCCCCTAGGCAAACCACCATTTTTTGATGGTGAAGATTATTGTATGTGGAGTGACAAAATGAGGCATCACCTAACCTCACTCCACAAAACCATATGGGATATTGTTGAGTATGGAACACAGGTACTAAAGGTAGGGGACAACGACTACGATTCAGACGAGGCCGACCAAATTCTGCACTTTAACTCCCAAGCCACAACTATACTCCTCTCCTCCTTGTGTCGAGAGGAGTATAATAAGGTGCAAGGATTAAAGACGGACAAAGAAATTTGGGACGTCCTCAAGACCATGCACGAAGGGGATGAGGTGACCAAGATCACCAAGCAGGAAACGATCGAGGGGGAGCTCGGTCGATTCATCCTCAACCAAGGAGAGGAGCCACAAGCCTTGTACAACCGGCTCAAGACCTTGGTGAATCAAGTGCGCAACCTCGGGAGCACCAAGTGGGATGACCATGAAATGGTCAAGGTTATTCTTAGATCACTTGTTTTTCGTAATCCCACTCAAGTTCAATTAATTTGTGGTGATCCTAGATATAAGTTAATGTCTCTCGAGGAACTGATAGGAAAATTGTGAGCTTTGAGTTGATGATCAAAGGCTCCAAACAAATCATGGAGCAAGGCGGCACCTCCACACCCGAGGTGCAACTGAAAGGGAAATGTGCCCTTGGGCCATTTCTAAGTATTTTGGTGATTTAGTGTCCAACACAAGTGCCTAAGTGTTAAATAGTGGACAAAGTTCAAATCAAGTATAAAGGTATGTTTATAAGACTTAGTATATTGTTTTGGAGACTAATGTATTATGTCTAAGTGCTGGAAACAGGAAAAATCAAGTTGGAATTAAAGTTGGCTTTGTTCAGCCGAAGTCAGCTCAGTCTGGGTGCACCGGACTGTCCGGTGGTGCACCGGACAGTGTCCGGTGCGCCAGGCTGACTCAGGCAAACTTGCAGTCTCGGGAATTCGTCAACGATGTACGACTATAATTCACCGGACTGTCCGGTGAGCCAACGGTCGGTCGGGCCAACGGTCGGCCGTGTAACCCGTGCGCGACGCGTGGCCGAGCCAACGGCTAGAAGGGGGCACCGGACAGTGTCCGGTGCGCCAACGGCTCCAAAGCGCCAACGGTCGGCGTCGCCAAAGAAGGAAAGAAATCCGCACCGGACAGTGTCCGGTGGTGCACCGGACTGTCCGGTGCGCTAGGCGACAGAAGGCAAGAATTGCCTTCCTGGAATGCACTCAACGACTCCTAGCTGCCTTGGGGCTATAAAAGGGACCCCCTAGGCGCATGGAGGAGTACATCAAGCATTCTCTAAGCATTCCTAAGCACCAAGACTTCGATTCCGCGCATTTGATTCTTTGTGATAGCAACTAGAGCTCCATTTGAGTTGTGAACTCGCCGGGTTGTGTTGTGAGCTCTTGTTGCGACTTGTGTGCGTGTTGGTACTCTGATTTCGTGTCTTGTGTGCGTTGCTCATCCCTCCCTTACTCCGTGCTTCTTTGTGAACATCAAAGTGTAAGGGCGAGAGGCTCCAAGTTGTGGAGATTCCTCGCAAGTGGGATATAGTAAAGTGAAAGCAAAACACCGTGGTATTCAAGTGGGTCTTTGGACCGCTTGAAAGGGGTTGATTGCAACCCTCGTCCATTGGGACACCACAACGTGGAGTAGGCAAGTGTTGGACTTGGCCGAACCATGGGATAAACCACTGTGCCATCTCTGTGTTGATCTCTTTGTGGTTATCGTGTTGTGCAAGCTCTCCTCTCTAGTCACTTGGCTTAATTGTGCTAACTCCTAATCAAGTTTTGTGGATTAAGTTTCAAGTTTTTACAGGATCACCTATTCACCCCCCTCTAGGTGCTCTCAATTGGTATTAGAGCCGTTCTCTTCAAGAAAGGGACTAATCGCCCGAAGAGATGGATCCTAGGGGCAAGGGGATGGTGGTCAATGATAAGGAGAAGGAGTCCTTCGTCAATGATCCAAAGGATGACAAGCCTACTGACTTAGGCTCGGGCCACAAAAGAAAAGACGGGAAGAAGAAGAAAACAAGGCGCATCAAGGAGATATTCTACTACGACAGCGACGAATCTTCCTCCTCCCAAAAGGATGACGACAACGACTACGAGAAAAAGAAGACGGTTAATTCTAACTTCTCTTTTGATTACTCTTGTATCCCTCAAAGTACCAATGCTCATTTACTCTCCATTCCACTTGGTAAACCACCTCATTTTGATGGAGAGGACTACGGATTTTGGAGTCACAAAATGCGTAGTCACTTGTTCTCTCTCCATCCAAGCATATGGGAGATAGTCGAGAGTGGAATGCAATTTGATAGTACTGATAGTCCTATATTTATTAATGAGCAAATTCACAAAAATGCACAAGCTACTACTGTTCTTCTAGCATCATTGTGCAGGGATGAATACCATAAGGTGAGCGGCTTGGATAACGCCAAGCAGATTTGGGACACCCTCAAGATCTCACATGAGGGGAACGACATTACCATGCTCACCAAGATGGAGTTGGTGGAGGGCGAACTCGGGAGATTCGCGATGATCAGGGGGGAGGAGCCAACCCAAACGTACAACAGGCTCAAGACCCTCGTCAATAAGATAAGAAGCTATGGAAGCACGCGATGGATGGACCACGACGTCGTCCGCCTAATGCTAAGGTCCTTTACTGTCCTTGATCCACATCTTGTAAACAATATTCGTGAGAATCCTAGGTACACCAAGATGTCGCCCGAAGAAATTCTTGGGAAATTTGTAAGCGGGCGGATGATGATCAAGGAGGCGAGATACGTGGATGATGCGTTGAATGGCCCAATCCACGAGCCTCAAACCGTTGCTCTCAAAGCAACAAGGAGCAAGGAGGCGCTACCTAGCAAGGTGGCGCAAGTTGAGGCGGCCGGGCTTAATGAGGAAGAAATGGCCCTCATTATCAAGCGGTTCAAGACGGCGCTAAAGGGTCGCAAGGAGCACCCCAACAAGAACAAGACGAAGGGGAAGCGCTCCTGCTTCAAATGTGGTAAAATTGGTCATTTTATCGCTAATTGCCCCGATAATGATAGTGACCAGGAAAAGAAGAGTGGAAAGTGGGAAAAGAAGAAGAACTATAAGAAGGCAAAGGGCGAGGCACATCTTGGAAAGGAGTGGGATTCGGATTGCTCCTCGTCCGACTCCGACAACGAAGGACTCGCCGCCACCGCCTTCAACAAATCATTCCTCTTCCCAAACGAGCATCACACATGCCTCATGGCAAAGGAGAAGAAGGTATGTACTCGAAACAATGCTACTTATGCTTCTTCAAGTGAGCATGAGTCTAGTGATAATGATGAAATAGACTATTCATGTTTATTCAAGGGCCTAGATAGAACTAAGATTGATAAAATAAATGAATTGATTGATGCTTTGAATGATAAGAATAGATTGTTAGAAAAGCAAGAGGATCTATTATATGATGAGCATGATAAGTTTGTAGAGGCACAAAACTCCCTTGCATTAGAAATTAAAAGAAATGAAATGCTCACCTGTGAATTGTCTACATGCCATGACTCTATTTCTAGCTTAAAGAGCATAAATGATGATTTGAATGCCAAGTTAGAAATAGCCAATGAATTAACACCATGTGTAGAACATATTGAAATCTGCAATAGGTGTAAAGATTTTAATATTGATGCTTGTAGTGAACACCTAGTTTCAATTTCTAAATTGAATGATGAAGTAGCTAGTCTTAATGCCCAACTTAAGACTAGCAAAAATGATTTTGATAAACTAAAATTTGCAAGGGATGCCTACACGGTTGGTAGACACCCCTCAATTAAGGATGGTCTTGGCTTCAAGAGGGAAGTAAAGAACTTAACAAGCCATAAGGCTTCCATCTTCATCAAGGAGAAAGGGAAGGCCCCTATGGCAAATAGTATTCAAAAGAACCATGCTTTCTTATACCATGATAGGAGATATTCTAGGAATGTTCATCATGATAGGAGTTGCAATGATGTTGTTTCACATGCTTATGATTCAAATGCAATGTTTGCTTCTAGTTCTTCTATGCATCATAGAAATTTGGCTAGGAAAAATGCTATGCCTAGAAGAAATATTGTTCATGTTCCTAGGAAAGTAATGAATGAACCTTCTACAATTTATTATACTTGCAATGCTTCCTTTGCTATTTGTAGAAAGGATAAGAAGGTAATTGCTAGGAAATTGGGGGCCAAATGTAAGGGAGACAAGACTTGCATTTGGGTCCCTAAGACTATTGTAACTAACCTTGTAGGACCCAACATGAGTTGGGTACCTAAGACCCAAGCCTAAATTTGCCTTGCAGGTTTATGCATCCGGGGGCTCAAGCTGGATTATCGACAGCGGATGCACAAACCACACGACGGGGGAGAAGAGGATGTTCTCTTCCTACGTCAAGAACAAGGATCCCCAAGATTCAATCATATTCGGTGATGGGAACCAAGGCAAGGTGAAAGGATTAGGAAAAATTGCTATTTCATCCGAGCACTCTATTTCTAATGTGTTCTTAGTTGAGTCGCTTGGATATAACTTGTTGTATGTGAGTCAACTGTGTAATATGGGATATAACTGTTTATTCACAAATGTAGATGTGTCTGTCTTTAGAAGAAGTGATGGTTCACTAGCTTTTAAGGGTGTACTAGACGACAAACTTTATTTAGTTGATTTTGCAAAAGAGGAGGCCGGTCTAGATGCATGCTTAATTGCTAAGACTAGCATGGGCTGGCTGTGGCATCGCCGTTTAGCACATGTGGGGATGAAGAACCTTCACAAGCTTCTAAAGGGAGAACACGTGATAGGTCTAACTAATGTAACTTTCGAAAAAGATAGACCTTGTGCAGCTTGTCAAGCAGGTAAACAGGTTGGAAGCTCTCATCATGCCAAAAATGTGATGACAACATCAAGACCCCTAGAGTTACTTCATATGGACCTCTTCGGACCCGTCGCCTATCTAAGTATAGGAGGAAGTAAGTATGGTCTTGTTATAGTTGATGATTTTTCCCGCTTCACTTGGGTATTCTTTTTGCAGGATAAATCTGAAACCCAAGGGATCCTCAAGCGCTTCCTAAGGAGAGCCCAAAACGAGTTTGAGCTCAAAGTGAAGAGGATAAGGAGCGACAATGGGTCCGAGTTCAAGAACCTTCAGGTGGAGGAGTATCTTGAGGAGGAAGGAATCAAGCACGAGTTCTCCGCTCCCTACACACCACAGCAAAATGGTGTGGTAGAGAGGAAGAACAGGACGCTACTAGACATGGCAAGGATGATGCTTAGTGAATTCAAGACGCCCGAACGGTTTTGGACGGAAGCCGTGAGCACGGCTTGCCACGTCATAAACCGGGTCTATCTTCATCGCCTCCTCAAGAAGACTTCATATGAGCTTCTAACCGGTAACAAAACCAATGTGTCTTACTTTCGTGTATTTGGGAGCAAATGTTACATTCTAGTGAAGAAAGGTAGGAATTCTAAGTTTGCTCCCAAAGCTGTAGAAGGGTTTTTGTTAGGTTATGACTCAAATACAAAGGCGTATAGAGTCTTCAATAAATCATCAGGTTTGGTTGAAGTCTCTAGCGACGTTGTATTTGATGAGACTAATGGCTCTCCAAGAGAGCAAGTTGTTGATCTTGATGATGTAGATGAAGAAGACGTTCCAACGGCCGCAATGCGCACCATGGCGATTGGAGATGTGAGGCCACTGGAACAAAAGGAGCAAGATCAACCTTCTTCCTCAACAATGGTGCATCCCCCAACTCAAGATGATGAACAGGTTCATCAAGAAGAAGCGTGTGATCAAGGGGGAGCACAAGATGATCATTTAATGGAGGAAGAAGCACAACCGGCACCTCCAACCCAAGTTCGAGCAACGATTCAAAGGAATCATCCCGTCGACCAAATACTGGGTGACATAAGCAAGGGAGTAACTACTCGTTCTAGATTAGTTAATTTTTGTGAGCATTACTCCTTTGTCTCTTCTATTGAGCCTTTCAGGGTAGAAGAGGCCTTGCTAGATCCGGACTGGGTGTTGGCCATGCAAGAGGAGCTCAAGAACTTCAAAAGAAATGAAGTTTGGACACTGGTGCCTCGTCCCAAGCAAAACGTTGTGGGAACCAAGTGGGTGTTCCGCAACAAACAAGACGAGCACGGGGTGGTGACAAGAAACAAGGCACGACTTGTGGCAAAAGGTTATGCCCAAGTCACAGGTTTGGACTTTGAGGAGACTTTTGCTCCTGTGGCTAGGCTAGAATCAATTCGCATATTGTTAGCCTATGCCACTCACCATTCTTTCAGGTTGTTCCAAATGGATGTGAAGAGCGCTTTCCTCAACGGGCCAATCAAGGAGGAAGTGTACGTGGAGCAACCCCCTGGCTTCGAGGATGAATGGTACCCCGACCACGAGTGTAAGCTCTCTAAGGTGCTCTATGGACTTAAGCAAGCCCCAAGAGCATGGTATGAATGCCTTAGAGACTTTTTAATTGCTAATGATTTCAAGGTTGGGAAAGCCGATCCAACTCTTTTTACTAAGACTTGTGATGGTGATCTTTTTGTGTGCCAAATTTATGTCGATGACATAATATTTGGTTCTACTAACCAAAAGTCTTGTGAAGAGTTTAGCAGGGTGATGACTCAAAAGTTTGAGATGTCGATGATGGGCGAGCTAAGCTATTTCCTTGGGTTCCAAGTGAAGCAACTCAAGGATGGAACCTTCATCTCCCAAACGAAGTACACGCAAGACTTGATCAAGCGGTTCGGGATGAAGGACGCCATGCCCGCAAAGACTCCAATGGGAACCGACGGACACACCGACCTCAACAAAGGAGGTAAGTCCATTGATCAAAAAGCATACCGGTCTATGATAGGGTCTTTACTTTATTTATGTGCTAGTAGACCAGATATTATGCTTAGCATATGCATGTGTGCTAGATTTCAATCCGATCCAAGGGAGTGTCACTTAGTGGCCGCGAAGCGAATTCTTAGATATTTAGTCGCTACACCTTGCTTCGGGATCTGGTATCCAAAGGGGTCTACCTTTGACTTGATTGGATATTCAGACTCCGACTATGCTGGATGTAAGGTCGATAGGAAGAGTACATCGGGGACGTGCCAATTCTTAGGAAGGTCCCTGGTGTCGTGGAGTTCTAAGAAACAAACTTCCGTTGCCCTATCCATCGCTGAGGCCGAGTATGTTGTCGCAGGATAGTGTTGCGCGCAATTACTTTGGATGAGGCAAACCCTCAGGGACTTTGGCTACAATCTGAGCAAAGTCCCACTCCTATGTGATAATGAGAGTGTTATCCGCACAGCCGCACAAAGCACATAGACATCCGGCATCACTTTTTGAGAGACCACCAGCAAAAGGGAGATATCGAAGTGTTTCATGTTAGCACCGAGAACCAGCTAGCCGATATCTTTACCAAGCCTCTAGATGAGTCGACCTTTTGCAGGCTGCGTAGTGAGCTGAATGTCTTAGATTCGCGAAACCTGGATTGATTTATAGCATACATGTGTCTTATGCCTTGATCATGTTCCTTAATACATTTTGTTGTTTATGGTGCTCAAGTTGTACAAGCTCTCCCCGGACCTCACAAGTCCATTTGCAAGTGATGCACACATTTAGGGGGAGATGTGCTACAACTTGACCCTTTGAGGCTAACTGTGTGCTTGAGTTTGCTTAATTTAGTCTCAAAGGAGGTTTGAAAGGGAAAAGGTGGACTTGGACCAAGCAAGACTTCCACTGCACTCCGATGAGAGAGTAACTCACTCCAAGTTCATCTTTGTACTCTTATTGCCTTTTTACTCTTAGTTGAAGATTTTGGTGAGGCAATGGGGTTATGGGGCCCAAATTGATTCCGTTTTGGTGCTTGATGCCAAAGGGGGAGAAAATAAGGCCAAAGCAAGAAATGGATCAGCTATCACTTGAGAATTTTGAAAATAGTAGAATATAGCTTTTGCTTTGTCAAAATTCTCTTATTGTCTCTTTCTGTCAAAAGTTGGTCTCTTGTGGGGAGAATGTTTGATTATGGGAAAAAGGGGGAGTTTATGAATCTTTAATCAAATTCTCGTGGAATACCTCTCTTTATGTCTCTACAAGTGAATTTGACTTAGAGATAGGAAATTGAGTTTGATTTGCAAAAACAAACCAAGTGGTGGCAAAGAATGATCCATATATGCCAAATTTGAATCAAAACAATCTTGAGTTCTTATTTGAATTGATTTTGCACTTGTTCTACTTGCTTTGTGTTGTGTTGGCATAAATCACCAAAAAGAGGGAGATTGAAAGGGAAATGTGCCCTTGGGCCATTTCTAAGTATTTTGGTGATTTAGTGTCCAACACAAGTGCCTAAGTGTTAAATAGTGGACAAAGTTCAAATCAAGTATAAAGGTATGTTTCTAAGACTTAGTATATTGTTTTGGAGACTAATGTATTATGTCTAAGTGTTGTAAACAGGAAAAATCAAGTTGGAATTAAAGTTGGCTTTGTTCAGCCGAAGTCAGCTCAGTCTGGGTGCACCGGACTGTCCGGTGGTGCACCGGACAGTGTCTGGTGCGCGAGGCTGACTCAGGCGAACTTGCTGCTCTCGGGAATTCGTCGACGACGTACGACTATAATTCACCGGACTGTCCGGTGAGCCAACGGTTGGTCGGGCCAACGGTCGGCCGTGTAACCCGTGCGCGACACGTGGCCGAGCCAACGGCTAGAAGGGGGCACCAGACAGTGTCCGGTGCGCCAACGGCTCCAAAGCGCCAACGGTCGGCTTTGCCAAAGAAGGAAAGAAATCCACACCGGACAGTGTCCGGTGGTGCACCGGACTGTCCGGTGCGCCAGGCGACAGAAGGCAAGAATTGCCTTCCTGGAATGCACTCAACGACTCCTAGCTGCCTTGGGGCTATAAAAGGGACCCCTAGGCGCATGGAGGAGTACATCAAGCATTCTCTAAGCATTCCTAAGCACCAAGACTTCGATTCCGCGCATTTGATTCTTTGTGATAGCAACTAGAGCTCCATTTGAGTTGTGAACTCGCCTGGTTGTGTTGTGAGCTCTTGTTGTGACTTGTGTGCGTGTTGGTACTCTGATTTCGTGTCTTGTGTGCGTTGCTCATCCCTCCCTTACTCCGTGCTTCTTTGTGAACATCAAAGTGTAAGGGCGAGAGGCTCCAAGTTGTGGAGATTCCTCGCAAGTGGGATATAGTAAAGTGAAAGCAAAACACCGTGGTATTCAAGTGGGTCTTTGGACAGCTTGAAAGGGGTTGATTGCAACCCTCGTCCATTGGGACGCCACAACGTGGAGTAGGCAACTGTTGGACTTGGCCGAACCACGGGATAAACCACTGTGCCATCTCTGTGTTGATCTCTTTGTGGTTATCGTGTTGTGCAAGCTCTCCTCTCTAGCCACTTGGCTTAATTGTGCTAACTCCTAATCAAGTTTTGTGGATTAAGTTTCAAGTTTTTACAGGATCACCTATTCACCCCCCCTCTAGGTGCTCTCAGCAACCCATCGCATTCAAAGCAACAGAAGAAAAGAAAGAAGAGTCTACATCAAGTAGGCTCTCCATCGACGCCTCCAAGCTCGACAATGAGGAAATGGTGCTCATCATCAAGAGCTGCCACCAAATCCTCAAACAAAGGAGGGGGAAGGATTACAAACCTCGCTCCAAGAAAGTATGCTACAAATGTGGTAAGCCCAGTCATTTTATTGCAAAATGTCCTATGTCTAGTGATAGTGACAAGGGCGATGACAAGAGGGGAAAGAAGAAGGAGAAGAAGAGGTACTACAAGAAGAAGGGAGGCGATGCCCACGTTTGTCGGGATGGAACTCCGATGAGAGCTCCACCATCTCCTCCTCCGACGAGGATGCCGCCAACATCACCGTCAACAAGGGTCTCCTCTTCCCCAACGTCACACAAGTGCCTCATGGCAAAGGACGACAAAAAGAAGAAGGTAAAATCTAGAGCCTCCACGAAATATACAACATCTAGTGATGAGGGTAGCTCTAGTGAAGATGAGGATGATTTGCTTAGTCTTTTTGCCAACCTTAACATGCAACAAAAGGAAAAACTAAATGAATTGATAGGTGCTATTCATGAGAAGGATGAACTCTTGGATAGCCAAGAGGAATTCCTTATTAAGGAAAACAAAAAGCATGTTAAGGTAAAGAATGCTTATGCTCAGGAAATAGAGAAATATGAAAAATTAACTAGTGAGCTTAGCATTTGCCATGACACTATCTCCAACCTTAGAATTAAAAATGCTAATTTGATCGCTAAGGTTGAAAAGAGAAATGTTTGTGATGATTCGATTGCCAATCTTAAAAATTATAGTGCTAGTTTAATTGCTAAGATTTATAAATTGAATGAATCAATTTCTAGCCTTAAGATTGAGAATGATAAATTAATTTCTAAGGATAAGGATTAAATGTTTGCAACGTTTCTATTTCCTGTCTTAGAGATGAAAATGCCATACTAAAATCTAAGATAGATGAATTAAAATCTTGCAAACCCTCTACATCCACTGTTGATCATGTTTCTATTTGCATGAGATGTAGAGATATTAATGTTGATGCTATTCATGATCACCTAGCTTTAATTAAACAACAAAATGATCACATAGCACAACTAACTAGTAAAATCAATGAGCATGAGATAGAAAATGAAAATTTTAAATTTGCTAGGAGCATGCTCTATAATGGGAGACACCCTGGCATTAAGGATGACATTGGCTTCCAACAGGGAGACAATGTCAAGCTTAATGCCCCCAAGAAATTGTCTAATTTTGTTAAGGGCAAGGCTCCCATGGCACAGGATAACGAGGGTTACATTTTATATCCTGCTGGTTATCCTGAGCATAAAATTAGGAGAATTCATTCTAGGAAGTCTCATTTTGTATCTCATCATGCTTTTATGTATAAGAATGAGACATCTAGTTCTAGGCAATCTACTCATGTTAAAATGCCTAAAAAGAAATCTCCTATTGCATCAAATGAGCCTAATGTTTCATTTAAGCCTTTTGATGCATCTTATGTTTTAACTAACAAATCAGGCAAAGCAGTTGCCAAATACGTTGGGGGCAAACACAAGGGCTCCAAGACTTGTGTTTGGGTACCCAAGGTGCTTGTTTCTAATGTGAAAGGACCCAAGACCGTTTGGGTACCTAAGAACAAGGCCTAAACTTGTTTTGTAGGTTTATGCATCCGGGAGCTCAAGTTGGATCATTGATAGCGGATGCACAAACCACATGACAGGGGAGAAAAAGATGTTCTTCTCCTACGAGAAAAACGAAGATCCCCAAAGAGTTATCACATTCGGGGATGGAAATCAAGGTTTGGTCAAAGGACTTGGTAAAATTGCTATATCTCCTGACCATTCCATTTCCAATGTTTTTCTTGTAGATTATTTAGATTATAACTTGCTATCAGTTTCTCAATTATGCAAAATGGGCTACAACTGTCTTTTTACGGATATAGGTGTTACTGTCTTTAGAAGAAGTGATGATTCAGTAGCATTTAAGGGAGTATTAGAGGGTCAGCTATACTTAGTTGATTTTAATAAAGCTAAACTCGATACTTGCTTAATTGCTAAGACTAATATGGGTTGGCTCTGGCATCGCCGACTAGCCCATGTTGGGGTGAAGAATCTTCACAAGCTTCTAAAGGGAGAACACATTTTGGGACTCACCAATGTTCATTTTGAGAAAGACAGGGTTTGTAGCGCATGTCAAGCAGGGAAGCAAGTTGGTACCAACCATCCACACAAGAACATCATGACGACCGATAGGCCGCTTGAGCTACTCCACATGGATTTATTCGGCCCGATCGCTTACATAAGCATCAGCGGGCGTAAGTATTGTCTTGTAATTGTGGATGATTGTTCTCGCTTCACTTGGGTATTCTTTTTGCAGAAAAAATCTCAAACCCAAGAAACTTTAAAGGGATTCTTGAGATGGGCCCAAAACGAGTTCGAATTAAGGATCAAGAAGATAAGAAGCGACAACGGAACGGAGTTCAAGAACTCACAAATAGAAGGCTTTCTTAAGGACGAGGGCATCAAGCATGAGTTCTCTTCTCCCTACACACCACAACAAAATGGTGTAGCGGAGAGGAAGAATAGAACTCTACTTGACATGGCGAGGACCATGTTTGATGAGTACAAGACTCTGGACCGGTTTTGGGCGGAAGCAATCAACACTGCTTGCTACTCCATCAACCGGCTCTACCTTCACCGAATCCTCAAGAAGACATCATATGAACTCCTCACCGGTGAAAAGCCAAATGTTTCATATTTTAGAGTCTTTGGTAGCAAATGTTTTATTCTTGTTAAAAGAGGTAGAAAGTCTAAATTTGCTCCTAAGGCTGTAGAAGGCTTTTTACTAGGATATGATTCAAACACAAGGGCATATAGAGTCTTCAACAAATCCACTGGATTAGTTGAGGTTTCTTGTGACATTGTGTTTGATGAGACTAATGGATCTCAAGTAGAGCAGGTTGATCTTGATGAGCTAGATGATGAAGAGGCTCCATGCGTCGCGCTAAGGAACATGTCCATTGGGGATGTGTGTCCTAAGGAATCCGAAGAGCCCACTAATGCACAAGATCAACCATCATCTTCCAATCAAGCATCTCCACCAACCCAAGATGATGATCAAGCTCAAGGTAATAAAAATGAAGATCAAGAGGATGAGCCACCTCAAGAGGAGGACAATGATCAAGGGGGAGATGACAATGATCAAGTCAAGGAAGATGATCAAGAAGAACAGGGTCAAAGACCGCCACACCCAAGAGTCCACCAAGCGATACAATGAGATCACCCCGTGAACTCCATCCTCGGTGATATTCATAAGGGGGTAACCACTTGATCTCGTGTCGCTCATTTTTGTGAACATTACTCTTTTGTGTCTTCTATTGAGCCATACAGGGTGGCAGATGCATTAAGAGATTTGGATTGGGTGTTGGCAATGCAAGAGGAGCTCAACAACTTCACGAGGAATGAGGTATGGCATCTTGTTCCACGCCCTAACCAAAATGTTGTAGGAACCAAGTGGGTATTCCGCAACAGGCAAGATGAGCATGGTGTGGTGACAAGGAACAAAGCCCAACTTGTGGCCAAGGGATATTCACAAGTCGAAGGTTTGGATTTCGGTGAAACCTATGCACCCGTAGCTAGGCTTGAGTCAATTTGTATATTACTTGCCTATGCTACTTACCATGGCTTTAAGCTCTATCAAATGGACGTGAAAAGTGCCTTCCTCAATGGACCGATCAAGGAAGAGGTCTATGTTGAGCAACCTCCCGGCTTTGAAGATAGTGAGTACCCTAATCATGTTTACAAACTCTCTAAGGTGCTTTATGGGCTCAAGCAAGCCCCAAGAGCATGGTATGAATGCCTAAGAGATTTCCTTATCACTAATGGCTTCAAAGTCGGCAAAGCCGATCCTACACTCTTTACTAAAACCATTGCAAATGATTTGTTTGTATGCAAAATTTATGTTGATGATATCATATTTGGGTCTACTAACAAATCTACTTGTGAAGAGTTTAGTAGGATTATGATTCAAAAATTCGAGATGTCTATGATGGGAGAGTTGAAGTATTTTCTAGGATTTCAAGTGAAGCAACTCCAAGAGGGCACCTTCATCAGCCAAACTAAGTACATTCAAGACATACTTACCAAGTTTAGAATGAAGGATGCCAAGCCCATCAAGACACCCATGGGAACCAATGGGCATCTCGACCTCGACATAGGAGGTAAATCTGTAGATCAAAAGGTATACCGGTCGATGATAGGATCTCTACTCTATTTATGTGCATCTCGACTGGATATTATGCTTTCCGTATGCATGTGTGCAAGGTTCCAAGCCTATCCTAAGGAAGTTCACCTTAGGGCAGTGAAAAGAATCATGAGATATTTTGTTTATACACCTAAGTTTGGCCTTTGGTACCCCAAGGAATCCACCTTTGATTTAATAGGTTATTCAGATGCTGATTGGGCAGGGTGTAAAATTGATAGGAAGAGCACATCAGGGACTTGTGAGTTCTTGGAAAGATCCCTGGTGTCTTGGGCTTCAAAGAAACAAAATTTAGTAGCTCTTTCTACCGCCGAAGCCGAGTACATTGTCGTAGACCATTGTAGCGCACAATTGCTTTGGATGAGGCAAACCCTTAGGGACTATGGCTACAAATTGAGCAAAGTCCATCTCCTATGTGATAATGAGAGTGCAATCCGCATGGTGGATAATCCCGTTGAACACAGCCGCACTAAGCACATAGCCATTCGGTATCACTTTTTGAGAGATCACCAACAAAGGGGGATATCGAGATTGCTTGTGTTAGCACCAAAGAACAACTAGCCGATATCTTTACCAAACCATTAGATGAGAAAACCTTTACCAAAGTTAGGAATGAGCTAAACATTCTTGATTCTTGTAACTTTGATTGACACTTTGTACACATAGCTCATTCATATACCTTTGATCATATCTCTTTCATTTGATACGACTAATGTGTTTCCAAGTGTATTTTTATGGTAAGTCGCAGATTGAAAGGGACATGGAGTCTTCGGCGAAGAAAAGGCTTCCACTCCACTCTATCGGTATTATTTACCCTTCGCCGTCACTCCGCACCGCTCTCCACTTTGGTATAATCTTCACTCTTATTACTAGTACCAATGGGGAGAAAGTAAAAAGGGCTCTCAAATGTCTCCATTTTTGGCGATTAATGCCAAAGGGGGAGAAAGTATTAGCCCAAAGCAAAAGGACCGCACCACCACCAATTTTAAAAGTTTTTAAAAGAAGTTTTCAATTGGATAGTATTTTAAAAATTGGTATCTAAAAATAATTAATCACCTTTAAATTGGTAAAACCCTCTTGAACACTAAGAGGAGAATTTTATTCAGGGGGAGCTTTGGTTAAGTCAAAGGAAAAGCATTTGAAACAGGGGGAGAAAATTGCAAATCTTGAAAATGCTTCACAAAAATCTTATTCATATACCTTTTACTATTTGCAAAAAGACTTTGAAAAGATTTTCCAAAAGAATTTGCAAAAACAAAACATGTGGTGCAAATGTGGTCCAAAATGTTAAATATCAAATCAAACTTATACTTAGAAATGCTTTCATAACTTATGCACATCTGTCAAAATGCAAACTAGTTACATTTCTACACTTTATATTTGCTTTGGTTTGTGTTGGCATCAATCACCAAAAAGGAGGAGATTGAAAGGGAAATAGTCTCAACATTTCCTATAATCGATTTTGGTGTTTGACGACCATCACAAACCTTGTGGACTAACCAGTGATATAGCTGAGGTGCCCGATCTTTCGGCGAGTAGAGATAATTCCGATTTGGCGAAAGATGACCCTTGCGATCTGACTACGACGAGCAAGCCCGAGGCGCCAATGCAATCACTGAACCAACTCCCTGTGGTTACCGACCTTGCTGATGCGAGATCGGCCTGATCACGAAGATCGTTTCCTGTGCGCAATCGAAGAACGAACAAGAAAAAGATGCGAGCAATCTAATCTATTACTCGAGGGTGGAGTTCTGAATACACGAAGACAGCGCTGATTTGCGCGTGTTCGAGAGTAGCTAAAGCTAACGTAAAACAAAACTCGGAGAACAAAGGAGGCGCAGCTCCTGGATAAATAGAGAGGGGGCGCAGCCCCTAGGTGCGGCCAACCCTAGGTCATCCACTATGGGCCACAGTTGGGCTGGTCGTCTATTCTTCTGGGCCCTCATTCTTTAGTAGCATGACAAAGTTAAGATCTCTGGCACGGGCCCGAGTGATTGGCCCAGCTAATGAAGGAAGTGGCGCTTGATGTGGAGGTGCTGCTGGTGTAGTCATACTCATAGTGATGTCCTCATCATCCTCCCCTTCTTGAAGTGAAGTCGTCCTCGACGGCAACTCCTCATCCTCGACCATATATGGTTTCAAATCTGCAACATTAAAACTAGTGGAAACACCAAATTCCGCAGGCAGGTCAAGGATATAAGCATTATCATTAATCTTTGTTAGCACCTTAAAAGGACCAGCAGCACGAGGCATTAATTTAGAATGACGCAAAGTAAGAAACCGATCCTTTCTCAAGTGCAACCAAACCATATCACCTGGCTCAAATGTAACAAGTTTTCTTCCTTTACTACCAGCAACCTGATTTTTTGCATTAGTAGCAGCAATGTTCTGTTTCGTTTGTTCATGTTTGGTAATCATTTGTTCAACATGTGCAGCAGCATCTACATGTGGGGCGTTCGCAGCATTAAGTGAAATCAAATCAATAGGTGCCCTAGGAATGTAACCATAAACAATCTGGAAAGGGCACATCTTTGTAGAAGAATGCGTGACATGATTGTAAGCAAATTCAACATGAGGCAAGCAATCCTCCCAACGTCTCAAATTCTTGTCTAAAACAGCCCTAAGCATGGTAGATAAAATTCTATTTACTACCTCAGTTTGTCCATCAGTCTGAGGGTGACAAGTAGTGCTAAACAGCAATTTAGTTCCCAATTTATTCCAAAGAGATCTCCAAAAATGGCTTAGAAACTTAGCATCACGATCAGAGACTATTGTTTTTGGAATACCATGTAAACGAATAATTTCTCTAAAGAACAATTCAGCAACAATGCTAGCATCATCAGTTTTATGACAAGGTATAAAGTGAGCCATTTTAGAGAATCTATCAACAACCACAAAAATACTATCCCTCCCCTTCTTAGTTCTAGGCAAGCCCAAAACAAAGTCCATAGAAATATCAAGCCAAGGAGAAGAAGGGACAAGCAAAGGCATATACAAACCATGGTTGCCCAGACATGACTTAGCTTTCTGGCAAGTAGTGCAACATGCAACAAGACGCTCAACATCACGGCGCATCCGAGGCCAAAAGAAGTGTGCGACCAGCACCTCATGTGTCTTGTAAACGCCAAAGTGCCCCATGAGACCGCCTCCATGAGCTTCCTGCAGCAACAAAAGACGAACCGAGCTTACTGGAATACACAGCTTGTTAGCGCGGAACAAAATTCCATCTTGTATGTGAAATTTTCCCTAGGGTTTGCCATCCTTACAATGTACATATAAATCTTTAAAATCAGCATCATCCACATATTGATCTTTCACAGTTTGCAAGCCAAAGATTCTAAATTCTAACTGTGAAAGCATGGTATATCTACGGGACAATGCATCAGCAATGATGTTTTCCTTCCCGTTCTTGTGTTTAATGATGTAAGAAAAGGACTCGATGAATTCTACCCAACTAGCATGACGACGGTTCAGATTTGTTTGGGTACGAATACGTTTTAAAGCCTCATGATCAGAATGAATTATAAACTCACGAGGCCAAAGGTAGTGCTGCCATGTTTGCAAAGTGCAAACTAAAGCATAAAGTTCCTTATCATAAGTAGAATATCTCAAGCTAGCACCGCTTAATTTTCACTGCAATAAGAAACCGGTTTTCCTTCTTGTAACAAAACAGCACCTAACCCAATACCACTAGCATCACATTCAAGTTCAAACACTTTTTGAAAGTTGGGCAATTGTAAGAGTGGAGCATGGGTTAACTTATCTTTCAAAGTGTTGAACGCCTCTTCTTGTGGGGGGTCCCAAGCAAAATACACACCTTTCTTTGTGAGTTCGTGCAAAGGGGCAGCGATGGAGCTAAAATCACGCACAAAACGGCGGTAAAATCCTGCAAGTCCAAGAAAACTCCGAATTTGGGTGACCGTCGTTGGTGTAGGCCAGTCCTGAATGGCTTCAACCTTGCTGCTATCCACCTCAATGCCCTATGGAGTAACCACATAACCAAGAAACGAGACATGTTGCGTGCAAAATGTGCACTTTTCCATGTTACCAAACAAGCGAGCAGCACGCAAAGCATCAAAAACAACACGCAAATGTTCTAAATGCTCCTCTATAGACTTGCTGTAAATAAGGATATCATCGAAATAAACAACAACAAACAAACCTATGAAGGCCCGTAGAACTTCGTTCATTAAACGCATAAAGGTGCTGGGAGCATTAGTCAATCCAAATGGCATAACCAACCATTCATATAAACCAAATTTTGTTTTAAAAGCCGTTTTCCATTCATCATCGAGTTTCATTCTAATCTGATGGTAACCGCTACGCAAATCAACCTTAGAGAAAATAACGGCACCACTAAGCTCATCTAACATATCATCAAGGCGTGGAATAGGATATCGATAACGAACTGTGATGTTATTAATAGCACGACAATCTACGCACATACGCCATGACCCATCTTTCTTTGGAACGAGTAAAACAGGAACCGAGCAAGGGCTAAGAGACTCACGAATGTAACCTTTATCAAGTAGCGTCTGCACCTGGCGCTGGATCTCCTTCGTCTCATCTGGATTTGTACGGTACGGGGCGCGGTTCGGAAGAGAAGCGCCGCAGATGATATCGATCTGATGCTCAATGCCACGGAGCAGAGGAAGACCCGGTGGTAAGTCCGTAGGAAAAACATCAGCATACTCCTGCAAAAGGTTAACAACAGCAGGGGGTATATCCAAAGACCATCATCAAGCGGAACAAGCATGCGCGAGCATACAAGTGCATAACAGGGCATATGAGCTTCATGGAGATCATCAAAATCAGCACGTGTAGCAAGTAAAATAGGAGAGTGCAACTTTATTTCAGATTTAATAGGTGCGGCTGATGTCGATTTGACTTGTTCTGCAGTTTTAGCAGCCCTAGTAAGATCATCTTTCAAAATTTGGTCAGGGGTCATTGGATGTATAATTATTTTCTGGCCTTTAAACATGAAAGAATAATGATTTGAATGACCATGATGTAAACTATCAGTATCATATTGCCAAGGTCGACCCAATAACAAAGAGCATGCTTCCATAGGAATAACATCGCAATCAGCATAATCAGAATAAGAACCCAGCGAAAAGGGGACACATACCGAACGTGTTACCTTTATTTTACCACCATCATTAAGCCATTGAATGTGATACGGATGTGAGTGTGCGCGAGTGGGCAAGGATAATTTCTCTACCAAAGCTGTACTTGCCAAATTGTTGCAGCTGCCACTATCGATGATGATGCGAATCGATCGTTCGTGCACAACGCCCTTGGTATGGAATAGAGTGTGTCGCTGATTTTTTTCGGCCTGGGCAACCTGTGTGCTGAGAACACGCTGCACAATAAGACTCTCATACCTATCGGCGTCGATGGGATCAATGTGGACTTCCTCATTTTCTGCATAGTTAGTGGCAATCATAGCATGACTAGTTTCCTCGGAATCACTGGCTGAAGAGTACTCACCATTGTCACGTATAAGCAAGGTACGCTTGTTTGGGCAGTCCCGAATTATGTGCCCAAACCCTCTGCAACGATGGCACTGAATATCCCGTGTACGTCCTGTGGAAGAAGCGGCGCCTTTGGCAGGGGGCGCCGCTGGCTTGGTCATCCCTATGCGCGGTGTAGTGCTAGGCGTAGAAGGTGCAGGGCTGGAAGGAGTTGAGCTGTGTGTCGAACCCTGGCCTGCAAAAGAGTTAGTATATGTCTTTGATCGTTGTCCCTTCATTTCACGTTCAGCTTTGCAAGCATATTCAAACAATGTGGTTATATCAAAATAATCCTTATAATCAAGTATATCCTGAATTTCCCTGTTCAAACCACCACGAAAACGCGCCATAGCAGCGTCATCCGACTCAACCAAACCACAACGAAGCATACCCTTTTGTAACTCTTGGTAATATTCCTCAATAGATTGTGAACCTTGTTGAAAACTCTGCATTTTGTTAAGAAAATCACGGGCATAATAGGAAGGAACAAATCTGTGGCGCATGGCAGTTTTTAATTGGGTCCAAGTAGTGACACTGTTAATGGGAAGTTTTTGTTTATACTCACGCCACCAAATTAAAGCAAAATCAGTAAATTCACTAATGGCAGCCTTCACTTGGCTATTAGCAGGAATATCATGGCATGAAAATTTATGTTCTACCTCCAATTCCCAATCAAGATATGCAGCAGGATCATATTTACCATTAAAAGATGGAATTTTAAATTTAATCTTAGCAAATAAGTCATTAGGGGGATGACGAACCACACGGCGTGCACGACCACGACGATCTCCATCGTCCTGCTCAGTGTCACTGTCGTAGTCCTGCTCCATCTTTGTGGTCAACGCATCAAGGCGTGCCAGGATGGTGTCGAGTGTGGTGCGAGTCGCCGTTTGAGCATGGTCAAGCTGGTTGAAACGTGCGGTCGTCAAAGTGACCGTTGAATCAATCCGTTCATGCATCGTCCTAATGTTAGCAGCAAGTCCATCAACTTGTCCCCTTACTTCCTACAACTGGACATCCACCGTGTCGTGTGCTCCTGCCATAGTTAGCGCAAACACCAAAACACCAAAAGGAGAAAAACCGACGACAACAGGGGAATGGTGGTGACAACTCGCTCAATGGAATGCTGTTATTAAGTTCTTATCCGTTCTTACCAAGCCATAGTGGTGAACTGCAACCAGCAAGTGGAACCGGTGAAAGATTGGATGAGCGATTGCCTGGAGAAATAGAAACCTGCTCGTCGTAGAAATATGTGGAGTTCTGGGTAGGCTGCACTCAAGTCAAGGATTAGCACGATCAAACAATAATGCAAAGTTGAATTATAGTGCAAAACACGAAATTATATTGCTGGCCACAAGTGCAAAGGATGGATGGAACTAGCAGAATGGCAGTACCGTAAATATTGTACTAGCGAGGCCAAAAAGGCACTAGTAGGAATCACAGGTGATTTTGTTTTTCTTTTTTTGTATGATTTTTTTGATATTTTTCTCAGCACATGAAGCAACAAAATAGAAGCTACACCAAGTTTCACCTAAAACAGAGATCAGATGTGGTCTACAGAAAAAGAGCAAGTTATCTGAAAAGCGTGCAAGAACTTTGACGAATTTTTTCTTTATTTTCCCAAATTGTTTTGACAATTTTATCGAAACCAAACAGGCTGAAGGCAAGTTTGGCTGGCCTCAGAATGGTGTCAACAAGCTCCTGTAAAAATTTCAGTTTTTTTGAACAACCGAGCGAAAAGTTATGCCCGGTTTAAGGAAGGTAGCTCAAGTTATGGTTAAAACGACCGAGATGAGACAACCACTTTGTTTCCTTTCCCTATTTTTTTGTTTGTTCTCTGGTTCTATCCTTTCTCTTTCTTTTTCCTTATTTTTCTTTTCTTTTTTTTTATTTCTATTTTTTTACGTAACCGAAGGAGAAAAATAAGGAAGCGGCGCTGACTCGGTTTGTGGCGTGATCAAATGGGAGATGGTGGCGGCGCGCTAGGGTTTGAATGGTGGAAGAAAGAAGGATGGTGAAAAAAAACACAATGCAACCAGCAACAAATGACGCACAAGCACACAAATTCAACAATGCAGATTATTGAAAGAAAGTGTGAGGCTCAAAAGGGTGCTGGGATAAGGTCTAACCTGAATTTCTGTCACACCCGGGTTTTAGGGACACCAAGACCCGGGCGCGAACAAAATCACCAGGTGTGCTGGGACCAAGTCTCACACATATGATGAATCATGGCACAGGATCAAATGTCACATCTTTACTATATAATAGGAGTTCTGTACAAAATAAATAATTACATTATAAGGAGACAACGGTCCAGCAACCCGAAGTTGACTGGGAGACGACGACCTAGACATCTCACGAACACATCGCAGCATCCTCCAAGCGCCTCATCCTGTGGTACCTGCTCTTGACCTGTGTGGGGGGGTGTGAGACAGCAAGAGTGAGCTCACATACGTTCATCGCTCAACAAGTTGTGGGGAATAATGTGTATGAACTCGCCAAAGGTGGGAGCTCATGTGAAGTGTAAGGCTTACCAAAGAGGATGGCTGAAGCTGAGCATTGCTTTTAAAGTTGGTCAAAATTTTATTAGCCATTACTAAGTATAAGTAAATACCAACCCAATTAAATAGTAGAACAGAAGTAACAACATCACCTGCGATGCAATGCATATGACAAATTGAATTTAAGTTCCATAGATTAATCATGTGAGTGTTTGAGCTGCTCATGACCGTGAGCACGGCTAGTATACCAGTTTTACACTCTGCAGAGGTTGCGCATCTTTACCCACAAGTCATGTTACCCATCTGCCAAGGGATCGCGACTTCCCATACACCTCTACCGAGGAGGCGAGGCAGGGTAACACTACGAGGCCTTTACAAAGTTCCACTAGCTTCAGAAAACCCGCTACAGTTTATAGGAAGCTCCAATGCAGGAATCCCTTGCAGGACCGCCATCGCAGCAAAATCCTCCCGAGGGCCTCCCTACACTGACCACTCCCCTACTGCCCTTGCCCCTTTCGGGTAAGGTAGTCTTCCACTAGCTTTCCTAATTAATCGGCCAAGGGCGTCCCATTAAACCCTTGTGGTAGCACTATTTTCCCGGGTGGTTCTCCATGTTCCAATTAACATAATGATCTTATCATGAACAGTAAATAATAACTGATAATAAAAGTGTGATCATGAATAATGTATCTTCATACCCCAAAACCACATAAAGCACTAGCAAGTACTACCCAAAAAGTTCAGTGGTAAACAAGGTATAAAGATAATCAAACTAGGGTAACCTATTGGGTCCCATCAAAATTAACCTATGCAGATCATTATGATTAATTAGAACATGAGTGGGTAAAAGAAGTGATCAAGGGCACAACTTGCCTGGGACTTGAGGTTCCAGGTACCAACTTGCTCTTCAGATGACACGTGTCCTCACTGCTAAACGTAGTAATATAAACAAACAGTGTATAGGCAAAGTTAACATTACACCAAACATATATGCAAAACACATATTAATAATCTACATATTGAAATAAGATCATAGGAACAGGAATCATTAATTTTGGAGTTATAGATTTTAAGTTATGGACTTTATAATGTTTTATGTGCTTAATACAAGATTAAGTGCTAGATAAATTTAAATGAGTCTTTCATGCCAAAACAGTGGTACAAATGGGTAGACAATAATATTATGAACATTTAGAAACTGGAATGGTCAAATTTGGAGTTTATATGAATTTTCTATGGATTACACAAGTTCTAGGATTATTTTTACTCATAAAAAATCTATTTCTTAATTTATTTTATAAGTTTTCCCACTGTCTGGACTAGGCCTCAAATTATGGAAAGTGCAAGGGCTACGGTGCAACATTCCCAAGACTCAGAAAACCCCAGGCATGGACGGCGGGTTGATTCGTATTTTTCTCGAGGGCTCTTAAGTAAAATGTCCAGGCCGAAGGGGTATGGGTGATTCTGAGCCGCTGGATTAGACACCGAGCGCCCAGATTAAATCGTTATTCCTGCGAACCGGTACGGAATCGCGTCCGTTGGATCCGAATCAAACGGTGAGGGTTTTATTATTCTAGATCTATCTTTGTCCGTGGATCTATCCATCTACGGCCTGGGTTCAACCTCTGAATGGGTAAGTTACCTTCTAATCCTGGACGTCCGCATTTGATCCAACGGTTCTAAGCTTTCTTCCCCACCAACCCCGAGCAGTGTCACCGCCGCCAGGTTCACACGGCGGAGCATCTCCGGTGAGCAGTGCTCCGGCACCCAGGTGCCCCAGCTAGGCTACGAGTCTATGCTAAACAGAGCGGAGGGTATGAAGAACTTAATGGAGTGCACCATACCGGTTATCGTAGCGTCTGCAGTGTTGTCCACGCCGCGGCACGGATCCACGACATGGCCGCCACCGCGGCGAGAAATTGCCGCCCTTCCGATCACCCACGAGCTTGGCTGCATCATCGAACACACTCGGGGTTCACCAGCGAACGCCCCCGAACGCGCCGTGCGTGCCCAACCAGTACGGAGATGAGGGACGTCGGTGGCGAATCCCGCGCCCGACCTTCCCACAGCACCGTGAAGCTCCTTGGCACGACAGGATCTAGTTTGCGGCGGCGCCATCCTTTCTTGCCCTCTCTCTCTCCCCAACTCCGCACACGGCGGCGTCGGAACAGGCTATGGCGGCTCCACTCTTACTCATATCGCCGCCATGGCGCAACGGGAAGCGAGGGGAAAAGAGGTCGATATTTATACACAGGCCGGAGGACCAGGTGATCCCAACGGCCCGCGAATTTGTCGCTCCATCCTGCGCTAGTTGCGATTGGATTCGCCGCCATGTTTGCGTCGGAGCCGGAGATCGTGCGCAGGGTTTGTTACGCCAGCAGGGAAAGAGCTGACCACCTAGGCCCGCCAATCAGCGGCAGAACGGGGAGAGCGCGTAATCCAGTGGAGATCGATAGGTGGCCCCTGGATGTCGGCGCAAGGCATTGCTGGGCTGCGCAGGTCTTGTGCGGCTGCCACCCCGGGCCCGCGTGTCGGCGCGAGGGGGTGTTTTGATGGGTTATGCAGCGCGCGGTATTGGGCCGGTGGTGGAGATTTCGACCCAAGACGCAAAAATGGAGTCTTCCCCGTTTTTGTTATTTGTTTCTGTTTTTATTTTCTTCCTAAATTTCAAACTTCATTAAATTTTGGTTTTGGATTTGCGCTCAAATTTAATAAACACACAAAATAACTCAGTATGAATGCAAATCCATAATTTTATTTATTTATTTATTTTATCATATCTATGCAAAATGATTATAAATACACCAATTACGCCCACACATTGTATATTAAGAAACTAATCTTTAATATTTATTATTTTGTTAATATATACCTTAGCTTAAATATTTTAGAAGCTATTTATAAATGTTTTATTTAAAAAAAATTAACTCATATAAGGATTATATATATTCTCCTATTTGAAAACATATTTATTCAAGCTACAGAGTAAACATTCTTAGATTACCCAAAACACTACATAATTATATTTTTTGTGTCATTTATTGTTCTTATTTTCTGGATACAAATTTTTGGGCTTTACAAATCCTACCCCCCTTACAAGAAATCTCGTCCTCGAGATTTGTAAGAAAAGGGACATAAAAAATTGGTTTATGATTTTAGCCTTTAATCTCTAACTGGTTCAAAATTTCACAATCTCACATTTTTTTGTCCATAGAGTGTGACTAGGAGAGCATGGATCTATATGGGTATAGGCATTTTATTATGCAGGATAAGAGTTATCTTTAAAGCATTTATAGGATTAGGGTAAGAAAGAGCAGGGTAAGAAAAGATTCCATCCAAGATTGTGGATCATGATTCCTCTGGCGATCCAACTTGATCTTTGAAGACTTGAGTTGATGCTTATCCTCCTTTGTCGTTTGGTCTTATTTGGCCTTTATTCTTGGAGTTGTCATCCGAGTTAAGGGCATATGGCTAAGGATATATAGTTAGGATAGTCGGGGTACACAAAGTAGGTAGGTTTGAACAGAGTTTTACTTTGCTTTGGAATAGATGAACTAGGCAACCTGTGGTGTAGGTTAGGTCGTTGATCACTGGCGAGTTGGTGTAAGGCACCAATTTAGGTTCATGTTTTATCGGATCGGGGTCTAATCTATTTCACCAATATCACTAATCTGTTTTAGTAGACCACATTAGGTTAGATCACATTTAGATCTCATTAGATTAAATCTAGGTTAGATTGTTATGACTAGATAGACTAGATAAGATCTCATTGACTTGGATTAGATCATGGTGGTTACTTTGGGATGAGATAAGTAGGATGGTTAGGATAAGGCGATTCTTTCAAGATAAGATGAATTCATAAGGATAAGGTAGAATCTTTAGAGGTCAGTTTGATCTATTCGGAGAAGATAAAATCTTTTCAAGATAAGATGAGTCTATTAAGATAAGAAAGAATCTTTCAAGACAAGATGGAGCTATTAGGCTAGATATACTTTTAATGGGGGATATTCTTAGTTTGTATAGTCATCTTTATGATTTTTTTATAGTTATGCCTATACGTATATGTAGATGTAATTGTGGACCTTACTCCACAACTCATCACACTCAATCAAAGATCCAAATCAGACATGTATCACAAGAACAAACACTCAAGCGTACAGATACCTATAAAAATAGTTTTGTTTTTTTTGTTTCTAAGAGTAGGGATCCTATTCCTAAAAGTCACTTTAAGCACAGGATTCCAAAGTGTGAAATCCACATTTGTCTTTAGAAAGAAAAGGTAAGAACAATCAGAGTAAAGCGGAAATAGATGAGAAAAGATTAAGAAAAGTTTAGAAAAGAATCAGAGTAGCAAAGATAAACAGATAATGGTTGTCCAGTTCTATCTAGGTTTCGTCCTACAGTCAACATTCCTCTGATACCACTTCTGTCACACCCGGGTTTTAGGGACACCAAGACCCGGGCGCGAACAAAATCACCAGGTGTGCTGGGACCAAGTCTCACACATATGATGAATCATGGCACAGGATCGAATGTCACATCTTTACTATATAATAGGAGTTCTGTACAAAATAAATAATTACATTATAAGGAGACAACGGTCCAGCAACCCGAAGTTGACTGGGAGACGACGACCTAGACCTCTCACGAACACATCGCAGCATCCTCCAAGCGCCTCATCCTGTGGTACCTGCTCTTGACCTGTGTGGGGGGGTGTGAGACAGCAAGAGTGAGCTCACATACGTTCATCGCTCAACAAGTTGTGGGGAATAATGTGTATGAACTCGCCAAAGGTGGGAGCTCATGTGAAGTGTAAGGCTTACCAAAGAGGATGGCTGAAGCTGAGCATTGCTTTTAAAGTTGGTCAAAATTTTATTAGCCATTACTAAGTATAAGTAAATACCAACCCAATTAAATAGTAGAACAGAAGTAACAACATCACCTGCGATGCAATGCATATGACAAATTGAATTTAAGTTCCATAGATTAATCATGTGAGTGTCCGAGCTGCTCATGACCGTGAGCACGGCTAGTATACCAATTTTACACTCTGCAGAGGTTGCGCATCTTTACCCACAAGTCATGTTACCCATCTGCCAAGGGATCGCGACTTCCCATACACCTCTACCGAGGAGGCGAGGCAGGGTAACACTACGAGGCCTTTACAAAGTTCCACTAGCTTCAGAAAACCCGCTACAGTTTATAGGAAGCTCCAATGCAGGAATCCCTTGCAGGACCGCCATCGCAGCAAAATCCTCCCGAGGGCCTCCCTACACTGACCACTCCCCTACTGCCCTTGCCCCTTTCGGGTAAGGTAGTCTTCCACTAGCTTTCCTAATTAATCGGCCAAGGGCGTCCCATTAAACCCTTGTGGTAGCACTGTTTTCCCGGGTGGTTCTCCATGTTCCAATTAACATAATGATCTTATCATGAACAGTAAATAATAACTGATAATAAAAGTGTGATCATGAATAATGTATCTTCATACCCCAAAACCACATAAAGCACTAGCAAGTACTACCCAAAAAGTTCAGTGGTAAACAAGGTATAAAGATAATCAAACTAGGGTAACCTATTGGGTCCCATCAAAATTAACCTATGCAGATCATTATGATTAATTAGAACATGAGTGGGTAAAAGAAGTGATCAAGGGCACAACTTGCCTGGGACTTGAGGTTCCAGGTACCAACTTGCTCTTCAGATGACACGTGTCCTCACTGCTAAACGTAGTAATATAAACAAACAGTGTATAGGCAAAGTTAACATTACACCAAACATATATGCAAAACACATATTAATAATCTACATATTGAAATAAGATCATAGGAACAGGAATCATTAATTTTGGAGTTATAGATTTTAAGTTATGGACTTTATAATGTTTTATGTGCTTAATACAAGATTAAGTGCTAGATAAATTTAAATGAGTCTTTCATGCCAAAACAGTGGTACAAATGGGTAGACAATAATATTATGAACATTTAGAAACTGGAATGGTCAAATTTGGAGTTTATATGAATTTTCTATGGATTACACAAGTTCTAGGATTATTTTTACTCATAAAAAATCTATTTCTTAATTTATTTTATAAGTTTTCCCACTGTCTGGACTAGGCCTCAAATTATGGAAAGTGCAGGGGCTACGGTGCAACATTCCCAAGACTCAGAAAACCCCAGGCATGGACGGCGGGTTGATTCGTATTTTTCTCGAGGGCTCTTAAGTAAAATGTCCAGGCCGAAGGGGTATGGGTGATTCTGAGCCGCTGGATTAGACACCGAGCGCCCAGATTAAATCGTTATTCCTGCGAACCGGTACGGAATCGCGTCCGTTGGATCCGAATCAAACGGTGAGGGTTTTATTATTCTAGATCTATCTCTGTCCGTGGATCTATCCATCTACGGCCTGGGTTCAACCTCTGAATGGGTAAGTTACCTTCTAATCCTGGACGTCCGCATTTGATCCAACGGTTCTAAGCTTTCTTCCCCACCAACCCCGAGCAGTGTCACCGCCGCCAGGTTCACACGGCGGAGCATCTCCGGTGAGCAGTGCTCCGGCACCCAGGTGCCCCAGCTAGGCTACGAGTCTATGCTAAACAGAGCGGAGGGTATGAAGAACTTAATGGAGTGCACCATACCGGTTATCGTAGCGTCTGCAGTGTTGTCCACGCCGCGGCACGGATCCACGACATGGCCGCCACCGCGGCGAGAAATTGCCGCCCTTCCGATCACCCACGAGCTTGGCTGCATCATCGAACACACTCGAGGTTCACCAGCGAACGCCCTCGAACGCGCCGTGCGTGCCCAACCAGTACGGAGATGAGGGACGCCGGTGGCGAATCCCGCGGCCGACCTTCCCACAGCACCGTGAAGCTCCCTGGCACGACAGGATCTAGTTTGCGGCGGCGCCATCCTTTCTTGCCCTCTCTCTCTCCCCAACTCCGCACACGGCGGCGTCGGAACAGGCTATGGCGGCTCCACTCTTACTCATATCGCCGCCATGGCGCAACGGGAAGCGAGGGGAAAAGAGGTCGATATTTATACACAGGCCGGAGGACCAGGTGATCCCAACGGCCCGCGAATTTGTCGCTCCATCCTGTGCTAGTTGCGATTGGATTCGCCGCCATGTTTGCGTCGGAGCCGGAGATCGTGCACAGGGTTTGTTACGCCAGCAGGGAAAGAGCTGACCACCTAGGCCCGCCAATCAGCGGCAGAACGGGGAGAGCGCGTAATCCAGTGGAGATCGATAGGTGGCCCCTGGATGTCGGCGCAAGGCATTGCTGGGCTGCGCAGGTCTTGTGCGGCTGCCACCCCGGGCCCGCGTGTCGGCGCGAGGGGGTGTTTTGATGGGTTATGCAGCGCGCGGTATTGGGCCGGTGGTGGAGATTTCGACCCAAGACGCAAAAATGGAGTCTTCCCCGTTTTTGTTATTTGTTTCTGTTTTTATTTTCTTCCTAAATTTCAAACTTCATTAAATTTTGGTTTTGGATTTGCGCTCAAATTTAATAAACACACAAAATAACTCAGTATGAATGCAAATCCATAATTTTATTTATTTATTTATTTTATCATATCTATGCAAAATGATTATAAATACACCAATTACGCCCACACATTGTATATTAAGACACTAATCTTTAATATTTATTATTTTGTTAATATATACCTTAGCTTAAATATTTTAGAAGCTATTTATAAATGTTTTATTTAAAAAAAAATTAACTCATATAAGGATTATATATATTCTCCTATTTGAAAACATATTTATTCAAGCTACAGAGTAAAGATTCTTAGATTACCCAAAACACTACATAATTATATTTTTTGTGTCATTTATTATTCTTATTTTCTGGATACAAATTTTTGGGCTTTACAATTTTTATGTAGTTTTGTGGACTGTAGGAGAAAAAAACACTCGATAAACTCATCGATCAACCTGGAAATCTGATACCACTTGATATAGCTGAGGTGTCCGATCTTTCGGCGAGTAGAGATAATTCTGATTTGGCGAAAGATGACCCGTGCGATCCTACTACGACGAGCAAGCCCGAGGCGCCAATGCAATCGCTGAACCAACTCACTGTGGTTACCGACCTTGCTGATGCGAGATCGGCCTGATCACGAAGATCGTTTCCTGTGCGCAATCGAAGAACGAACAAGAAAAAGATGCGAACAATCTAATCTATTACTCGAGGGTGGAGTTCTGAATACACGAAGACAGCGCTGATTTGCGCATGTTTGAGAGTAGCTAAAGCTAACGTAAAACAAAACTCGGAGAACAAAGGAGGCGCAGCTCCTGGATAAATAGAGAGGGGGCGCAGCCCCTAGGGGCGGCCAACCCTAGGTCGTCCACTATGGGCCGCAGTTGGGCTGGTCGTCTATTCTTCTGGGCCATCATTCTTCAGTAGCATGACAAAGTTAAGATCTCTGGAACGGGCCCGAGTGATTGGCCCAGCTAATGAAGGAAGTGGCGCTTGATGTGGAGGTGTTGCTGGTGTAGTCGTACTCATAGTGATGTTCTCATCAACCAGTTTGCCTAGTTGATCATTTCACAGGTGCATAAGTTCATCTACAACTATTCTAAAGTCGATTGTCCGGAATACCGTAGATTATTCCGGACATGAGAAGCTTTTTGGAAAATCACCTAAGCGCGGACCGTTCGGGCCCTTGCGGCGGACCGTCCGTGACACTAGGGTGAGCCTCGGACAAAACCAATGCAAAAACACAAGTCTACACTATGGACCGTCCGATGGAAAAACAAGCACCGTCCGAGGCCAAGCGCGGACCGTCCAGCCTCAGGCGCGGACCGTCCGGTCGGTGAAGAACCAAAAAACCCGAAGGTGACGGGTTCGGTAAAATGAATTATAGCGTCCTCGCGGACCCTCCGGGGAGCATGACCGGACCGTCCGTGACTGCCTTTATCTGACATCTGACGACACATTTAATGCATAGTAGTCGTTGATATAGTCGTTACTGCTGACCGTTGCGATTGTAGCCGTTGATGTGCAGGGGGGACCGTCTGGACCAGGGGTGTGGACCGTCTGCGGTCAGCAGAAAAGGAGCAACGGCAAGGAAGTGGTTGGGGGCTATAAATACAACCCCAACCACCTCCATTCACTACACCCAAGCACTCCAATCCTTCACATTCAATACAAGAGCTAGCAATCCATTCAAAGACACAATCAAAGCTTCCAATCTCTCCAAGTTCCACAAATGAGACAAGTGATCATTAGTGATTAGTGACTTGAGAGAGAGAGAGTGATCTATGTATTATTTGTCGCTCTTATCGCTTGGATTTTGCAATCGTGCTTTCTTCTTTTCCCATTCTTATTCTCAAGTGACTTGTAATCAAAGCAAGAGACACCAAGTGTGTGGTGGTCCTTGTGGGGTCTAAGTGACCCGTTTGATTAAGGAGAAAGCTCACTCGGTCTAGGTGACCGTTTGAGAGAGGGAAAGGGTTGAAAGAGACCTGGTCTTTGTGACCACCTCAACGGGGACTAGGTTCTTTGGAACCGAACCTCGGTAAAACAAATCATCGTGTTCATCCACTTTATTTTCTTGGTTGATTTGTTTTTCCCCTCTTTTCCGGACTCGAATTTAATTCTAACCCTAACCCCGGCTTGTAGCGTGTTTAAGTTGTAAATTTCAGATTCCGCCTATCCACCCCCCTCTAGGCGACTTTCAGGGACACTACGCCATGATGGGAGTACGACTACACACGACCATAAGGATGGCGTTAGAGTAACCACGCCACCTAAGGGCCACCGACTGAGCTTCCTTCCGTAGAATACAAGTACCCATAGTAAAATATGTCCCTTGAACTATAAAAGGGAAGGACTGCCTCTTTATTTACACACGAGGCACACCAGTTGTAACACACTCAAGAGCAATACTACGTCAGCACTATACTAGACTAGGGCGCAAGCCTGAACTATTATAAACCCTCTGTGTCAATCCCCATGCTCGAGTCCCAGTGACTCACCATTCGGAGTGAGTCCGCGCTAGTATCTCCACCGAACACAAATCTTATATTCCCCCGGTTTCCAAAACCACGTTAGTTTCTATTTCCTAACACTAAGCTACATGCATTTGTTACTCTACAATCATCGATCTGCATTACATAATAAAATTTACTTTTTCATGTTAAATAAAGCACTAATATAATATGTTATACTAAATAACATTATTTCAAGTGATAAATAATATCAAATGGCCTTATTTCTGAGGGATTAATAATTACCCTCATAAATTACAATTTACGTTATTTAAGAACCCCTAAATAAACTAAAACAATCTCACTAACTTGTATAATCACATTTTCGCCATCCAAAATAACACACTGAACATTTTTTAACATAGAAATCAATTATTTCTACACAAAATAACTACAATCGATCAATTAGCGCATATCTAAAGTATTGGAGCACTTGACTCGTGGGTGATTGACAGTGCAGAGATTTCTCAGGGACAACGACATCGAGCGTTGTTGGGCAGGGCGAGGGCACGACTAAGGGAGCGATGGTGCCAGCGCGGGTGTGGCTCAGCACACGACCAGCGAGGTTGTATTGCAAGGCCGAGGGCGGCAGATGCGGACGAGGAGATCCGAAGGCACGGTGTAGGGCGGCGGGTGAGATGCAGGGGCGGTGGGCTCGGCGCACCTCGAGTCCAATCAGCTCCAGCGCTGAGGCGAGCAGTGGTCACAACAACACTGTACACTGTTGGGGGGCTTCTTACTCGCCGAAGGTCCTCCAAGTAAAAACACCTTCGGCAGGGTGATATGCAAGCAGACACAACATGAAAGTATAAGCCGAAGCTACAATCCAGGGAGCTTCGGCATGGCGATGTGTCTTGAGACGAAGGTCAGCACCGACTTAAAGAGTAAAGGACCGTTTAGTCCATGATAAGTTGTGTTTTATTTATGATTAGTTACCAAGGACACAAATGTAATTTCATCCGGGCTGTGTCCCGTACCTATAAATAGATGAACAGTACCCCCGTACTGTTCACGCTGGCTGGTATTCACTCGCACGTCACACTCAGATTCTCACCTTCTATCAAGCCGAATTTATAAATGTAATTCAATATTATCCATGTTTATTCATGATTATATAATAAAAATGTCTGAATGATATCATATGATTATTCATGTTTTTTATGTGTCATATGATCCTGTTTTCCATTGTATATTGAGATGATAAAGGTACGTCCTTCATGACCTTCGTCTGAAGATCATTATGTCCTAAGGGAAATAATGTTTCGAAGGACGATGGTCTTTAATCATTAACATTTGTGTTGCCTTGTTCTTAATTCATAGCATTTTAGAACAAGTCCCCAACATTGGCGCCCACCTCCGGTGAACTCACTTCCACTGTGGAGACGATGGCTTCGTCCAACAACCAAGCTGTACCACCTTCGGTCACGAAGTTGGTGCTCCCAATCACGGGCGGTTCAAGTGCAGAGCCAGCCAACAAGAAGCAAAAGAAGGAAGCACAGAAAAGAGTGCATCATGTTGGGGTGCAAGGACCCTTCGTCAGGTCCAAGTGGTCCCACATCCCAATCACCTTCTCCCAGGAGGATCTTTAGCTCAAAGATTATCCCCACAACAATGCTATGGTTATATCTTGTGTCATCAAGGGATTTTGGTCCACAATGTTCTCATTGACATAGGCAGTGCAGCCGACATCATATTTGCAAAAGCTTTTAGACAGATGCAAGAACCAGAGGACAAAATTCATGATGCTACACACCCTCTTTGTGGCTTCGGAGGAAGACAGATTGTGGCACTTGGCAAAATCACAATGTCAGTTACCTTCGGTTATGTGCACAACACAAGAACTGAGCAAGTTGTTTTTGACATTGTCGACATGGAGTACCCATACAACGCAATTATTGGTCGAGGGACACTCAATGCCTTCGAAGCAATAATTCATCCAGCATACTTATGCATGAAGATACTTTCGGAACAAGGGCCCATTGTTGTCCATGGAAGTCAAGAAGCTGCTAGAAGGGCTGAAGGAAGTTGGATAGATTCAAAGGCAATACACAACATAGATGGAGCCGAAGCTTGTCAACAATATAAACACAACATAGATCAGCCGAAGCCTATGCTCCTATGTGAAGATATAGCAGATCAAAGGGTACTGCTGGGGTCTCAGCTATCTGATGAGCAGGAAAAAAACTCTGATAAGGTTTTTGTTCAACAATAAAGATGTCTTCGCTTGGATAGCCAATGATCTTTGTGGTGTCAACAGAGATGTCATCGAGCATTCACTTAATGCGGATCCATCTTTCAGGCCAAGGAAGCAAAGACTTCGGAAGATGTCTGATGATAAAGCTGAAGGTGCTCGGAACGAAGTAAAGAGACTTCTCAGTGTTGGTGTTATCAGAGAAGTAACATATCCAGAATGGCTAGCCAACACTGTTATGGTGAAGAAGGCTAATGGCAAATGGAGAATGTGTATTGACTTCACAGACCTCAACAAAGCATGTCCAAAGGATGAGTTCCCATTACCAAGAATAGACTCTCTTGTAGATGCAGCAGCTTCTTCAAAGCTCATGAGTTTATTGGACTGCTACTCAGGCTATCATCAAATTTGGATGAAGAAGGAAGCTGAGCCAAAGACTAGTTTCATAACTCCCAGTGGTACTTACTGTTACCTTCGGATGCCTGAGGGGCTTAAGAATGCTGGAGGAAGCTTCAGCAGAATGACAACCAAGGTCCTTCATTCTCAAATAGGCAGGAATGTGCTAACTTATGTTGATGACATTATAGTAAAAATCACGAAGCAAGAGAATCACATTGCTGACTTGCAAGAAACATTTGCCAATTTCAGGCAAGCTGGTCTGAAATTAAATCCAGAAAAGTGTGTTTTTGGAGTAAAGAAGGGCAAGTTCCTTGGCTGTCTGGTATCAACGAAGGGAATCAAAGCTAACCCAAATAAGATCGAAGCTATCCTTCGGATGGAGCCGCCAAATACAAAGAAGGGGACCTAACGGTTGGTAGGAAGGCTGGCATCATTAAATAGATTTATATTCAGATCAACAGAAAGAAATCTGTCATTCTTTGAAATACTGAAGTCAGCCGAAGTTTTTCAATGGGGTCCGGCTCAACAAAAGGCTTTCGAAGAGTTAAAGCAATACTTGATAGACTTGACAACTCTAACTCCACCTTCGCCATGGGCTCCATTACTCTTATATGTAGTAGCCTCTCACTTTGCAGTCAGTGCAGCGCTTGTACAAGAAAAGCAAGATGGCCAAGTTAAAAAACAAGCACCAGTATATTTCATCTCCGAAGTTCTAAGTTTATCAAAAAAAAATTATACAGAATTAGAGAAGCTACTATATGCTGTGTTGATGGCCTCCAGAAAGCTTCGGCACTATTTTCAAGCATATCATATAATTGTTCCTTCGTCACAACCTCTGAAGGACATAATGAGAAATAGAGAAGCTACTGGGAGGATCGAAAAATGGGCTGCCGAGCTCAACGAATTCTCTATTGATTATGTTCACAGATCCTCAATTCAGTCTCAGGCGTTAGCGGACTTCATTGCTGATTGGACGCCAGAGGCTCAGGAAGAAGAAGCAACAAAAGACGCCGAAGCCTGGACAGTCTTCTGTGATGGTTCTTGGGGAACCTTCGGCGCAGGAGCGGCTGCTGTTCTAGTAGCGCCTTCCAAAGTCAGAACATGCTATGCAACAAGGCTGGACTTTAGTTGTACAAATAACATTGCTGAATATGAAACCCTTCTGTTGAGGCTTCGGACGCAATGGGAATAAGAAGGGCGATCCTTAAAACTGACTCCCAAGTCATCTCTGGCCATGTAGACAAAAGCAACAAGGCAAGGGATCTGAAGCTTGAAAAATATTTGGACACAGTCGGAAGGTTGGAGGCTTCTTTCGAAGGTTTTTCTGTAAAAGATATTCCAAGAGGGGAAAATGAGCATGCAGATTTGCTAGCCAAGTCAGCAGCACAGGGGCTCCCTCTACCTTCGGAAGTATTCTTTGAGACAATAAAAGCACCTTCGGTCGAACTTCTCGAAAGAGCAGTGCTTGCAATATCACCTGTGCATAGTGAAGATTGGAGGACTGAAATCATATCTTTCCTCCAGGGTAACTGCCTCTTGGATGACGAAGTTTATAATAAAAGAATGGAAGCAAGGACAAGACCATATGTCATAATAGAAGGGGAGTTATACAAACATGGAGTCTGCTCTCCACTTCTCAAGTGTCTATCTAGAACCGAAGGTATAGAGCTAATGAAAGAAATACATGCAGGTTTGTGTGGATCTCACATTGGATCTAGACCTTTGCTGGGAAAGGTTTTTAGACAAGGATTTTATTGGCCGAAGGCAGCTTCGGATGCAGAGATCTGGTTCAAAAGTGCGAAAATTGTCAAAAATGTGCAAGAGACCAGAAACAACCTTCGTCGTTAACTCAGTTAATACAACCAACCTGGCCATTGCAAAGATGGGGCCTGGATTTGTTGGGTCCACTCCCACCAGCACAAGGCAACTTGAAGTATGTTGTAGTGGCAGTAGAATATTTTCGAAGTGGATTAAGGCAAAGCCCTTAGCTACAATAACTTCGGTCACGGTCCAAAAATTCTTCTAGCAAAATATTGTTTGTCGCTTCGGTGTGCCGAAGGAAATAACCATGGACAACGGTACACAATTTGATGCCGAAGCATTCAAAGATTTTTGTGACCGAATTGGTACAAAGTTTCTGTTGGGGACTTGTTCTCAAATGCTATAAGTCAAGAACAAGGCAACACAAAATATTAAATGTTAATGTCCTTCGTCCTTCGATGCATTATTTCCCTTAGGATATAACAATCTTTGGACGAAGGACATGAGGAACGTACCTTCATCATCATTGTATATGATAATGAAAGACAAAACATATGAAACATGACGGATAACATGAATAAACATACAATATCATTCACATGACTTCATTATATAAACTTGGATATTTAAATACGATATTAATTACATTTATACCTTCAGCTTGATAGAAGGCAAAAATCCAAGTGTTGCACACGAGCGAATACAGGATAGCCTGAACAGTACAGGGGTACTGTTCATCTATTTATAGGCACAGGACGCAACCTGCGAGAAATTACATTCATGCCCTTTACAAAGGTTTACAATTATAATACAAACTATCACAGGTCGATTGGTCATTTCATCTTTAAGTCGGTGCATTTGGAAATGTACTCCGAAGCTCTCTAATTGATAGCTTCAGCTTTGTGTCAACCTTCCAAAGGTGTTTATTCTTATGGGACCTTCAGCGACAAAGCAGACCCCAACAAATTCATTTTGCATCAGTTAGACATCCAGAATCAAATGGGCTGGTAGAAAGAGCAAATGGTATTATAATGATAGGAATAATGAAGCTAATCTTCAACCAGCCCAGAGGAAAGTGGCCAGATGAGCTGATTAAAGTGGTGTGGAGCCACAACACAACTGCGTCAAGGTCAACAGGATTTACACCCTTCAAACTCTTATTTGGTGACGAAGCAATAACTCCAGAAGAGGCAAAGGCAGGGTCAATAAGAACAACAGCTTCGACAGAAGACAAAGCTGATTATCAAGTAACAAAAGATACTAAAGAAGGGACTAGACTTCAGGCTATAGAGCACATCAATAAATATCAGGCCAAAACAATAAAGTAGTGTGATAGAAAAGTTCGATTGAAAAACATCAAGCTAAGGCATCTGGTGCTTCGGAGAGTGGCCAACCCAGACACAGTGGGCAAGTTGCAACTGAAGTGGGAAGGTCCTTTTCTGGTAGTATCTTCATCAAGACCCGGTTCTTATAGATTGAAGGATATGGACGGCAACGACATACCTAGATCTTGGAATGCGGATGAGCTTCAGCGTTACTATGTGTAATTCGATGTAATCCCTTTTCATTTTTTCCTATGGCACCCTTTTCCTTTCAAGAGGGGAGAAAGGTTTTTAATAGGGACATAACTTGTAATTTTTCATTCTTATTTAGCCCTACGAGGGCCAAATCCCCCAAAGATGTAATATGTAAAATCTAAGCATGCACCATCGAGTGCAAAAAAGGAAAAATAGGGAGAAGCTCAAAAGACGTCCCCAAAGGGATGCAGAGCATGACGAAGCTACAAAAAGTCATTCCTAAGGGAGCGCAACGTAAGTTTTCTGCTCAAAAGTCGTTCCTTAGGGAATGCAGAGCCAAAAGCATGATGAAGCTGCAAAAAAGTCGTTCCCAAGGGAGTGCAACGTAAGTTTTCTGCTCAAAAGTCGTTCCAAAGGGAATGCAGAGCCAAATACCACCAAAATAGAAGGTGAAGAAGTTCAAAAGTCATTCTTTCCTATGGGGATGCAGAACTTATATGACACCGAAATAGAAGGTGAAGAAGCTCAAAAGTCATTCCTAAGGGGATGCAGAGCTTAAAAGACTCAAAAGTCGTTCCTAAGGGGATGCAGAGTCTGAGTGTGGCTTCGTGTGTGTTCGGGACATTCATTTGCACGTTACATTACATCATTCATTGCATTCATAAACATTCATGTAGACATTCATAGGTTCATCATCATCATAACATTAAGCACAAACAGAAATACTTCAGCTTTGATAACATTGCTTCGATGAGCATGAAGAAGCAAGGATACGTTTCGTTGTGTACGAAAAGAAGGGAAGGTGTTTTTCGCCTTCAGCTCAAAAGATACAAGTTTCGTCCACAGCAAAGCAATTCATACATGGATGGAAATGTAAAAATATATTACAAGGTATGGACAAATATACAAATTAATGTTTGATTCCCAATTACAATGTCTTTTACAAATATAATTCAAATGTTTCTAAGCTTTATGCAGCAGCTTCAGCAATCTTCGAAATGTGCTTCGGACTATTGACCTTCGGCATCGTCATCCTGTACACAACAAAGCAATATAAGGTAAAAAGTAATTACAAGAGAGCAAGCAACAGGTATAAGTATCGTACCGGCTTAAGCAAGCTTCGGGCCTCATCACTAGCCAACTCTCGACCACCCTTCGCCCAAATATATGTTATAAATCTGCTCCCTATGCTCCGGGCTTTACTGGGGATGACAACCAAATCTGATGGAGATAGGCTGAAGTTTGGCCTATTTACAATTTTTGCGTGCGTACAGCCAGCCTTTAGAAATGCTGCAACTGCGCCACGAGAAGCTAGCAGGGCACAGAAGTCACCGTGCCCGGCTATTACTTCGTCAAGAGCCTCCACTTCGCCTTCAATATGTTCGAAGGTGCTTGATATGTTTTCGGCCGAAGGGGTAAACTTTTCAGCGCTGGCCCCAACTGAGTTAAAAACCTTTTTCAGTCGCTGTACGCAGCGGCTACCAAAATCCACACATATGTTCCGAAGTTCTTTCAAAGATTGCTGCAGCTTCGTATTCTCGGCAGTTTCGGCTTTGTATTTCAACTGCAAGTTTTTTCTCTCTTGTTCGAAGCTCTCTGATTTTTGCAGGAGTTCCCTGTTTAATCTAGCATTTTTGGCTTGCGCTTCTGCAAGGGAACCTTCCATTGCTTGGAGTAGGAAATCTTTCTTTTCAAGAGAAGATTCAGATTCTTTGATTTTGTTCTCTAAACCCTCGATTATAATTTCGTTCTTTTTATCCTCGAGGTCTTGTTGCATTTGCAGTGCTTTGCTCAGCAGCATACTCTGTACAAATAAACCTTCATCAGCAATCTCGCTTCATCGCAAAAATAAAAAAACTAAAATTTTGCTTCATCACAAGAATTTTACCTTAAAGTTGGAATAAAACAAACTACCGATGATATGTTGTCGTCGGTAGCTGCTAATATCGGCTTCGAGCCTTGGAAAACTAACACTCTTCGATAGAGTGACGATTACCTTCGCCCCGGTATGGTCGCGAACGCATCCCAAGGCCTCTTCATCGATTCCACCAAAGAGCATGGCTCCTGGGTGGTAGCCACAGGAAATGTCATATTCCTGTAGCTCCTTCTTTTTGGCCTCAGATAGTTCTTGTCCGACCAGGTTCCGAAGGTCGAAATCTTTTTCTTCCGAAGCAGCATCAGCAATTTTCTTCCCTTTGTCAGGCACTGAGGCCATGACCTGTTCTGTAGCCGCAGCTATTTCTTCTGTAGGCATACCCAATATCAATTTATCGATCCCAGATAGGGTGACCTCCAAGTTGGCAACTTCGGTGGCTGTTGCAGCTTCGGCAGAAACATTTGCTTCGGCAGTGGCCAAGGCTGATGGCGGCGTTCGCTCAATGGCTTCCATTACAGTACCAATCCTTTGCCTTTTATGCCCGACCACCTTTTTGTAGCCGAAGGTTCATCCTTTTTCTGTAAAAGCTTCATCAGTTCCGGTCCCAGAGGACTTAGCAGCTTGACAGGTAAAGATTCAGTCATTACCTTTAAAATTTCTGCTACCTCGGTAGCAGGAGGTGTCGAAGAAGTCTCCCCTTCTACCTCGGTCACTTTCGGCTCTGGAGTTGCAGCTTTTCTTTTCTTCAAACTTGCCACCTTCAGCTCAGGAGTTGTTTTTCTTTTTTTTTTGAAATCTTCTCATCCTCCTTCACCATTCTGGCAGCTTGTCTATTCAAAACGCTAACAATCATTTTTCTTTTTGCCCCTTAGGCACCCTTGTTGAGCCGCTCATAATCAGGGTATTCAAATTTTAGAGCGTTCATTACTCGGTTTAACCTTCGTTTTGGCCGGGTGCCGAATGCTGCTGTCATTAATTGGTTTTCTTTTTTGGTATAGTTCCCCAAAATTTCATTGCACATAGTTTCAATCATTTCTAGCCATTCTTGGCAAGGCTCTTTAAACTGTTTCTCAAACTTAAAACGATAAGGTAACCGAACAAGTTCATATTTCTTCTTTGTTCCCTTTAGCTTCGGCATGCCCCAATCACTTGAGGTTGGAGATGTCCTGTTGGCCAGGTATTCTTGCACCAAGTCCCTGGTGCTGATTTGTTCAGCCACCACCCTAAACTCTACTGCGGCCAGTTGGTATGCTGAGCCTAGCTGCATGTTGCATAGAGGTCTGGTCATTCCGAAGCTTAAAGCCAGCGGTCACATGACCATTGTCATCAGTTTCCCCCTCTTCTTCTCATCGGTCTTGATATAAAACCATTCACCTTTCCAGCCGATTGGCCATTTGGTGCGGTAGCTAAGAACTGGAACCTTCGTATCCTTGCGATACGCGAAATTGTAGAAGCCAAAATTTTCATGAAGACCGTCTGCCCTGGCCTTCGTCTGGTAATGCAACTCATGCACTCGGCAGAATGCTTCGGCATCTGGGCTCATCCCTTGGCTTCGGAGGGCCCAGATGAAGACACTAAGTCTAACAATGGCGTTAGGGGTCAGTTGATGAAGATAAATTTCAAAAAATTTCAAGACCTCTCCTATCATCTCGTTCAGAGGGAACCGCAGTCCCGCTCTAAAAACTCTTGAAAACAACTACTTCATCATCCTTCGGCACTGGGGTGGTTTCCTCTCCGGCAAATCGGATAAGTTTCCTTTCACCTTCTCCAAAGTAACCCAGCTTCATCATCATGGGTACGTCAGCTTCAGACACTGTAGATTTCTCAAAATCTAGATGACTTGGTTTACTTGGGATCAAAATATTGTAATCTTCCTCTTCATCAATATCTTCTTCCTCTTCAGCAACAGTATGTTCGGCTTCGGTAGCAGGAGCACCTTCGTCAGTAGCTTCGTCTGTCACAACTAGACCTGACTGTCTCATAACTTCGGAAATTGGAGCTGTCTCGGTGGCCTCGGTTTCCTCTCCTTCACGAATCACCCTTGCCGTCGAATGCACTCTGGCCATCTGATGGATTTTTTGTGGTTTTTACGAAGTTGATGATTCTTTTTGCAGTTTTGACGAAGCTCACTCTTTTGACGAAGTTAACTCTAAATGATGAAGTATTTTCTTGAGAAAACAGTGAAAAAGCTTCGGCTATGGTTAATTTTTTTAACAGCACAACAGTGCAATGGCAATGAATGATGTGGTAACTCTACACCAACCCGTCTGTTTATATAGTGCTGCAGGTGGGAAGGTGAACCGCCAAATCGCCCGCACCCGCTGAACGGTGGACCACTCGGCGCCTGGAAGGTGAATCGCCAGATCGCTCACACCCATTGAACGGTGGACCACCCGTCGCTTGGAGTATTTTAATCGTTTCTCGGCAACGAGCTCAGGGAAGGTATTTTTCGAACCTTCGGCATTCCAAAGCCTTTGAGATTTTTTGCGGATCGAGCTCGTTACGAAAAACGATCTAGCACCACGAAGGGGCTACTGTTGGGGCCTTCTTCCTCGTCGAAGGTCCTCCAAGTAAAAACACCTTCAGCAGGGTGATATGCAAGCAAACACAACATGACAGTATAAGCCGAAGCTACAATCTAGGGAGCTTCGACATGACGATGTGTCTTCAGACGAAGGTCAGCACCGACTTAAAGAGTAAAAGACCGTTTAGTCCATGATAAGTTGTGTTTTAGTTATGATTAATTACCAAGGACACAAATGTAATTTCACCCAGTCTGCGTCCCATGCCTATAAATAGATGAACAGTACCCCCGTACTGTTCACGCTGGCTGGTATTCACTCGCACGTCACACTCGGATTCTCACCTTCTGTCAAGCCGAAGGTATAAATGTAATTCAATATTATCCATGTTTATTCATGATTATATAATAAAAATGTCTGAATGATATCATATGATTATTCATGTTTTTTATGTGTCATATGATCCTGCTTTCCATTGTATATTGAGATGATAAAGGTACGTCCTTCATGACCTTCGTCTGAAGATCATTATGTCATAAGGGAAACAATGCTTCGAAGGACGAAGATCTTTAATCATTAACATTTGTGTTGCCTTGTTCTTAATTCATAGCATTTAAGAACAAGTCCCCAACATACACCATTTTAGGAATCCATACTTATTTTCGGTGGCCAGGGCTCGGCCGCCGAAAATAAGTATTAATTTTCGGCGGCGCATTGTGGTCACCGAAAATAGACTTATTTTCGGTGGCTTTTGTCCTGGCCGCCAAAAATAAGCCTATTTTTCTATCTTCGGCGGCCTCTGATATTGCCGCCGAAAATAGGGCCTTATTTTCGGCGGCCTAGGGTTTTTAAACCGGCGTATGCCTCATTTCTTTTTCTCTCTTCTCTCTGTTCTCTCACATCTCACACATTGTCGCACAAAAGCTCGCCGCATCGTCGCACTCGACGCTCCCGAACGCTCGCCGCACCGCCGCGCCCCGGCACAGCCGCCGAGCACCACGCGCCCCAAGCCTCGCCACCCCCCGGCCAAGTCCCACGCCTCCTGCTCCGTCATGACGCACCGCCCTCGTCCGGCTCCATCCCGCTGCTGAGCCCTCCTCCCGCCACCACTCTGTCGTCGCCGTCGAGCTCATCAAAAGGTTTTTTTCGTTTTCTATTCCATATTTTCGGCGGCCGTTATTTAATTGCCGCCGAAATTAGTATATATTTGTAATTGTGTTTATTTGATTAGTGTGTGATTAGTATTATTCTTTAGTCTGATTTTATAAATGTATTAGTGGTATATGTAGTTCAGTAATTAGGGGCATATTGTATTTTTGGCATTAATTTCATATTAATATGTGGTACTATTATATTATTAGTTTTATAAGTACATTATATTGGTATGTCGTATAGTTGCCATATTAGTGGTATGTGGTACTTAGTCTGATTTGATTAATAGTATATCATTCTTTGTATTATATATAAGTAATATACTGTTTAGCGACAGCGAGGTTATGCTGTCGAAATTTTCTGTGTATTATAATCTTTAATAAATCCACCAAACAAATTGCACTCATACTTAACACAACATAAAAATCAACGGTTTAGATCGTTGAATATTATTTGGATTATCCTTCATGCCTCCCCTCCTCGCAACCCCTCCCCTCCTGCCACCACCGTCGTCATCCACCCCTCTGCTCCCCTTCCCAGGAACATAGCGTTAGCATGGGCTATATCCAAGTGGTAAAATAGTATAGATAGCTAACAGGCCGGTAGGGCTGGGCACACGGACGTCCGACGCACACGAACCACGCGGTACGCGTTGCCCATTGCCCAGTCGTCACGCTCACATTGTCGCGCGTCTGTGCGACCACACCCTCCACGCGATCGTCATTTGTCATTTCACTGATCCAACCCTCCAGGATTCCAGGGCACTGGGCGCTAGCCTCTAGGCACGCACGCTCGCGCAATAAGGATTCAGGTTATCCTGTGACCATCGTTCTTATTTCTTAACCTGCAAAGAGCTAATATGCACCAATGTATATTATCTAGCGTCTTAGATATTTTAAAAACTAATTTCAATGCACATCATCATTTACCTATGAAATGCTAACCTGTTCCGCCGCATATGATAGAATTTTTTTATATAGTCTAGAGGCCCTAGTTCACCTGGGGTCCTCAAAATCATAGGACCGGGGGCTGCTGATACCATTGCGGTTGCGCTGGCTTGTAGGGTCAACCGGTGAAATGATAGATATGCTTGGGTCGATTCATTTCGGTTAGCTAGGGCACGCCCAAAACATGACCGCAGAGGATTAGCTCCATTCAATCGATAAGCATGTACATTCACGTATACCACACCTGGCCCTTGATGAGATGGGATGGCAGTATGGCACACGCCGTACCCATGCATGGACAAGCCCACGTCGCCGCCACTTTTCTACGGAAAGCGCCAGCACACATGCCACGCCATTTCACCAAGCCTGGACGGCACACATAGGCATGGACTCTAGCCATGCACTCCATGCACGCGCAGAATGTGTGATGGATCGGTACGCTGGATCAGAACGCGCGCGTAGGTTTCCTGACTTAATTCCTTTGAAAGCAAGGAACTGAAAAGGAAAATACCCCCTTCATTCCATGCATGCATAAATCAAGCGGTCGTCGTCGCCGCCTGTCCTGTCCCTTGGTTTGGGTGGCACAGTAACACGCGAACTGACCATGGTTTCCAGGGCTGGCTAGGCGCGCTTGGACCGACGCACACTTGTCACTTGCATTGGTCACCATGTAATCTGTGTTATCTATGCACGGTTTGTGTGTGTGTGTGTGACAACAGGCACAAACAGGCTATATATCGTCCAGCAGATAGATGATAGATACATCGGGTGTCTACATGCATACGCAGCCAGGGACAGCCGGACAGCACACCGCATCGGCACAACGGCCCGCGCGCATGCACGCACGCGTTTCTCCCATGCACCTAAAACTGACCGAGAGTAGTGAAGAACACGACGCTCCGGCGCCGCAATAATGATCAGCAACCAGATCACGACGACCCACATCTATCACTGGACTGCTTGTCCCAGATGGATGCCTACATCTACAGCAGCTTTCTATCGCGAAGGCGGCCCCTTGTAGCTAGCGGCCGGCCGTCAGCCGCGCGCGCATGCGCATGTCGACGTGGGCGGCCACCAGCCGCGCAGCCCTCTTGTTCATGCAGCCGGCGATCGACGGCCTGAGCAGACATGAGCGGCGCGCGGGCGGACTCACGCATACGTCCACAGGAATCGCATGCCAGGGCTGGCCGGGCAGAGGCAAACCGGAGGTAGAGACATTCCAGAACCCGGCCTCCATTCGGCACCTGTCGCCAGCACCAGCCGAGGCCCCGGCGCGAAAGTGAGCCCGGCCTGCGCGACGACAAGCGTGGCACAGTTGGAAAGAACAAGCGTCCAATGGCCAGTAGAAACAGACAGCACCGAAAAAGAGGGCCGCCGGGTATAGAGGCAGGAGCAGGAGGCTTCAGCGGAAAGCGCCTTGCGCGAGCACGCTTCCTGCCTATTTAACGCGCGCGCTGCAGCGTGCCTGTGGCTCACTGCACTACCAGAACACAACTCGCTAGCTCTGCATCATCCGTCGTTCTGGTGAGCGAGCGAGCGAGTGAGAGACCTAGCTAGACTGACCGGCGGCCGCCGGCAGGCCGAGAACGAAGCGTTTGTGCATGTATGAAAGTTTCGATTTTTATACTGTCGTCTACGAATTGTTCCTTGATATAAATGGTTGTTGTTAGTGCTTCATCGATCTGATCTCAGTGAAGGAGCAGGAGCCATGGCGGACCAGCAGCAGCCACAGCAGCAGCCGCAGGAGATGGACGTTGACCGTACCGGTGGCCTCGAACTGCCTCCAGGGTTCCGCTTCCACCCGAGCGACTTTGAGATTATCAACGACTACCTCACGAAGAAGGTGCACGACAGGGACTACAGCTGCATCGCCATCGCGGACGCCGACCTAAACAAGACCGAGCCATGGGACCTCCCGAGTATGTAACTAACGAGCGACCTCGATCGATCGATCTATCTGTGCATGCAGCTAGCGGATGCTGCTGCTAGTGCTAGACTAGACATGCTAGTCATCGAGCTATGTGTGGACTGACTGATACACGGTGCTTGTTTCGATCGCATGCATGCCGCAGAAGTTGCAAAGATGGGCGAGAAGGAGTGGTACTTCTTCTACCAGAAGGACCGCAAGTACCCGACGGGGCTGAGGGCGAACCGGGCCACTGAGGCGGGTTATTGGAAGGCGACCGGCAAGGACAAGGAGGTCTACAACCCCTTTGCAGCGGAAGGGCTGCTGCTGGTCGGCATGAAGAAGACGCTCGTGTTCTACAAAGGCAGGGCTCCCAGGGGTGACAAAACCAACTGGGTGATGCACGAGTACAGGCTCGAAGGCAGCGGTAGGCTCCCTGCTAGTCCTGCATCCGCATCCGGCTCAGCCACCAACATCGCTGCGGCCATGATGAAAGCTTCAGCTTCGGCTTGCAAGGTGCGTGGTACCAGTAAGTAATATATATCATCATCAGCAAGCAACCATGATGCATGCATCCACATACTACTTTCTTTGTTTGCTTGCCCGCCCACGGTCACGGCTTACAAATGAAATCCGCGCAGGATGAGTGGGTGGTCTGTCGTGTGTTCAACAAGACCACCGGGATCAAGAAGACGGCTGCGCCGGCATACCAGGTGGCCATGGCCGGTCCTGAGATGGATCAGAATCAGAACAACATTCCGGCCATCCCCATCCCCATGCCGCTGCAGCTGCCACTGCCCGTGCCCATGCAGATGCAATTTCCCATCCTGCCAGATTTTGCCATGGACCCGGTGGCCCCCTACTACCCCAACCCGAATGCCGGCGCGGGGATGATGCCGCCTATGGCATTGGCAGGTATGGGTGGCGCCGGCGGGCTCCAGATCAACGGCGCTCTGTTCGGCAATCCGGTGCCCGCGCCGCTGCCGATGAACTTCTACCACCACCAGATGGGCATGGGGGCAGCAGCTGGCCAGGTGGACATGGGGGCAGCGGCTGGCCAGATGGACATGGGAGCAGCTGGCGCTGGCGCTGGCGGCTTCGACGTTGCAGCGCCGGAGAGTAGGCCGTCCTCGATGGTGTCACAGAAGGACGAACAGGCTAATGCCGCCGAGATCTCGTCGATGATGTCTGTGACCGGCCCAGGGTCCGCGACCACCACCATAGAGATGGATGGCATATGGAAGTACAAGTACTGAAAAAGTGGATATGGAGTTTGGAGACAAATGCATGAATATGCATGTTATATCTACTATATCTGCATTGCATTTTGTGAAAATTTGCATGGTTCCTATATTTCTGCAATAACTAGTCGGTAAGATATGTGTGCATGCATGTGCTAGTATATACATGCATTGTATCATTGCATGTGTGGTATATGTGTGTGTCGTTTGGTCTTAGTAATCCGGGGCATGATGGTACCCATACCTGGATTTACATCTGCTTGGTCGTGCTGATGTTGTGTTGTAATTTGTAAAAAGCAGATTGAAGTTCGGTACAGTATATTATCGTGAACCTATATATATTATACTTGTGTGAATGATAGTATGTTGTTAAATTTTATGAACTTGATTGCGAAATTAAACTTTAAATTGTATGTATTTAAATTGTAATCTTTTTTGTTAAGGCTACTTACCAAATATGTATGTGATAGTTGTCATCACGCCTGCATACTTTTGCGGCGCCGGATAGGAACAAAACAAATCCTACGGCGCGGGCTCAACCTTATATTCGCTTTCTATCAATAACAGCTTGTAACACGTTTTCCTAACCCACTCCACCCCCAATAACCCCCACGTTCGATCCGTGCACTCCATATCTAAACCATCAACCTTAAGCGTGTCGGGGCTACGATTCTCATGGTTACGACCCACACATATATAGAGTGGTTTTAAGGGAGGCTGGTTCCCGATAGTTGAAGAAGTGTGAGGGTGTGAGATTTGAAGTAGTTTGTATTGATGTCAAAAAAAGAGGCTAGCGACGGTTTGCCACTAGAGTTATGCAAGATCTACAGGTGTGGTGGATACTAGCGAGCGTATGACCTCCTTTATTAGTGGATTGGAGAGCGTTGTGAAGGATCATGCATACGGTGGGCGGTATGGTAGAGGTTGCCGGTAACACAGATTGCCAACAATAGTTATAATATTATTTATATCCTAATCATTTATTTTTTGTCTACAAGATATATGGTTGTGCATTATAGGTACATCCTTCTAGAAAAGTTCAATTGTTAGCAGCTACACCGTTTCATTTGTTTGTCCTCCTTTGTTTCTCTTTTGTTTCCATTCAAAGGGATTCTACAGACAGTGCCCATGAAGTCGTTGGCACTAACACTACCGGAGACGCGTTCTTTGCCGAGTGCTCAAAGCTTTGCCGCGCACAAAATCTTGGGCCCTCGGCAAAGAATACTTTGTCGAGCGCCACTCTCAGCGAACCATGGCACTCGACAAAGACGACTGTGCCCTGTGTAAAGCACTCGACATACATAGACGCTCGAAAAAGGCGGATTTGCCGAGTGTCGAGCTCTCGTCACAACGAGGCACTCGACAAAGCGCCATCAGCAGCCGTCTACAGTTTAACTATGCCGAGTACCATGAAAGTTATGTCTTTGTCGAGTGTCACCCTCATACACTCGGCTATCCCATGACACTCGGCAAAGTATATTTGTTTTTTTTCTTTTTTCCCCAAACTTTTTTTGTGGTGTGTTACTACAATATATAGACTTATATGTTCGATTTTGGTACAAGTATCAAAGTGTTTGCTATAACTATTGGATAAGATATAAGATATGTGTGCATGCATGTGCTAGTATATACATGGATTGTATCATTGCATGTGTGTTATATGTGTGTGTCGTTTGGTCTTAGTAATCTGGGGCATGCATGATGGTACGCATACATGGATTTACATCTGCTTGGTCGTGCTGATTGTTGCGTTGTAACTTGTAAGAAGCAGATTGAAGTTCGGTACAGTATATTAACGTGAACCTATATATAATATAGATGTGTGAATGATAGTATGTTGTTTAATTTTATGAACTTGATTGCCAAATTAAACTTTAAATTGTATGCATTTAAATTGTAATCTTTTTTGTTAAGGCTACTTACCAAATATGTATGTGATAGTTGTCACGCCTACATACTTTTGCGGCGCCCGGATAGGAACAAAACAAATCCTGCGGCGCTGGCTCAACCTTATATTCGCTTTCTATCAATAACAGCCTGTAACACGTTTTTCTGACCCACCCCATCCCCAATAACCCCCACGTCTGATCCATGCACTCCATATGTAAACCATCAACTCTTCATGAGGTAGATTGTCCTCCTCCGAAATTAAGCATGTCGGGGCTACAATTCTCATGGTTACGACTAGGGGTGGTAATGGATCATGGCCATAATTCTTGCTTCACAAACCAATAAGGCCCTTAATTTTGTTAGTTCAAACTTGTATTGTTTTATGATCCGGTCCTAACTTGATTTGATCCTTAAATTTGCTATAGGCTAAATTTGCTATATATATATATATATATATATATATATATATATATATATATATATATATATATATATATATATATATATATATATATCTGTGTGTGTGTGTGTGTGTGTGTGTGTGTGTGTGTGTGTGTGTGTGTGTGTGTGTGTGTGTGTGTGTGTGTGTGTGTGTGTGTGTGTGTGTGTGTGTGTGTGTGTGTGTGTGTGTGTGTGTGTGTGTGTGTGTGTGTGTGTGTGTGTGTGTGTGTGTGTGTGTGTGTGTGTGTGTGTGTGTGTGTGTGTGTGTGTGTGTGTGAGGGTGTGAGATTTGAAGTAGTTTGCATTGGTGTCAAAAAAAAGAGGCTAGCGACGGTTTGTCAGTAGTGTTATGCGAGATCAGCAGATGTGGCGGATACTAGTGAGCGTGTGACCTGCTTTATTAGCGGATTGGAGAGTGTTGTGAAGGATCATGCATACGGTGGGCGGTATGGTAGAGTTTGTCGATAACACGGATTGCCAAAAAATATTTATAATATTATTTATATCCTAATTATTTATTTTTTGTCTATAAGATATATGGTTGTGCATTATAGATACATCCTTCTAGGAAAGTTCAATTGTTAGCGGCTACACCGTTTCATTTGTTTGTCCTCCTTTGTTTCTCTTTTGTTTCCATTCGAAGAGATTCTATGGACAGTGCCCATGAAGTCGCAGGCACTAACAATGACCTAGGCAATCCATAAGGTGCCCCCATTGCCCTCCCTTTCCTCCACCCAATTTTAATAGCATATTTTTTTCCTCCGTCCTATTCTTGATAGCATAATTTTAACAAACATCAGAGAACGGTATTGCGCTAATTAATGGAAATTGGGACAAATAGGAATGTCAGCACCAAGATGTTAGGATTTATGGGCTAGGCCCAATTGAGAAATTCAATTAAATCACAGAACAATCTCAAAAGCCCATATATGTGTATGGCTATGGAATGGTGGAACCAATAGTACCATATTGCTAGTCCAAGTGGAGTGGAACTAGTTTAAATATGGAGGCCACACTCACTCACCAAGTCATGGATGAGAGGAGAGAGTGTGGAGAGCCACACACGCACGCTCGCTCGCCTGGCCTGGCGGGGCGAAGGGCGCGGGCGCACGACATGCACGTGAATGGTCCGCCGAAATCCGGCCCCTCGCCTTTGCGGGGGTGCGACTTCCTTTTGCTGTTTTAATTTTTGGTTGCTTGGCTGTTAAGTTCAGAATCCTAACCGATCGCTATAAAATCTAAACTGGACGCGAGATTTTCGCGTGCAGATCGGATCGATGATAGCTATCTGTTCACGGACTCGGCCCTATAAAAGGCGCCTGACAGCCAACATCCAAATCATCCCAGTTTTCGCTTTCAGCCATCTATCAGTATGTCTGATCAGTACGCATCATCTGATTTGACTTTTTACTTCAGTTCTTCTGATTTGGTCATGAGTTATATTTGGAATTTAATCTGGAAATTGTCTAATTATTCAACAATCCAAAAACCTTATTGTAGACAATTTCCTAGTTTTTCTATGGCTGCTTTTGCCGACGCGCTGAAGCCAGAAAAGTTCAATTGTATGCACTTTAAGAGGTGGCAAGTCAAGGCCACGCTCTGGCTTACTGCTATGAATGTGTTCCATGTTAGTAAAGGCAAATCTGAGGGCGCACTGACTCCTGAATAGGAGAAAGAGTACGACCATGCCAATACTATCTTTACGGGAGCAGTTCTTAGCGCCCTTGTTGACCATCTGGTTGATGCGAATATTCAGCACACAGACGGGAAAGAGTTGTGGGATGCGCTTACTACTAAGTGGGTGTTTGGTCCAGCTTCTGGGCGGCTTCTGGCCGCCAGAAGCTGAAGCTCAAACCAAACGCCAACTTCTCGCGCGACTTCTGGGCGAAGCGCTTGGGTAAGAAGCCGCCCGCCCACGGTCCTCGCGAAGCGGCGCTCAGTTGGCTTCCGTCAGAAGCCCACACGCACTTTCGGCTAGGGTTCCCCGCAACGCGCCTCCGCCGCCGCGAACCGAACGGAGCGCCGCCGGTCCGCACCGAACGCATCGTCGCCGGTCTACGCAGGTATGGATTCCCTCCTCCACGAACTCGTCCGTCCCCACCGTCTTCTCCTCCCATTGCCGCGTTTCCTTCACCGTTTCCTCTGTCGGTATGGTTGTCGCAGTGACACTGCCGCCCTTGCTCCGTCGTGAAGGTTCCGCAGCTCCCCCACCATCGCGTCTGCATCTTCGTAGGTACGGTGCACCTCGCCTCCATCCGTACCCACCCCGCTGCCTCCTGTCGTGTTGCTAGGGTTCATCGTCGATCCCGCCCCACCCCTCCCCCTCCTGTCCAGTAGCTCCACTTAATCTTCAAAGGTATTGAACGACCTAGTAACAGAGAATTTTTCTACATTGCCGCCTTCAGATTTTCGTATCACGTCGAGGTCAAGGTCTTCGGTTCCAAGATCAAGTGCAAACAAGGTTATTTCATACACAATTTGAGTTCATGTTAACGTTTATGCAACGACGTACTAAATCAATTTTCCTTCAATGTCGCCTTCAGATTTCCTTATCAAACTCGGGGGCTGCGTCTTCGGTTCCAAGATCAACAGCAGCCAAGGTAATTTTGTACACAAATTGTTGCGCACTTAACTGTCCACATGGGTGACCACATTATTGTTTACGGTTTACTGGGATTACCATTGTTCTGTTGTATACCTATTATATCTGGAGTGAGTACTTGTTAGTTTGTATGTGACAACAAGTATGTTCATGGTACGTGACCATACTCTTTTTGTTACTACCTCTATGTTAGCTTCAACCTACGTTTGTCCATGTTAGAACGCAATTGATGTCAATACATGCACGTTACTAGATTGTCCCCTTGTTAGTTAACTAACCACCTAAATCCACATCAGATGGATTCAACAGACTCCATAGCTGACAAGGCAATTGGAAGGATGCAAGAGATTGCGGACAAGATATTTTTCGTAGCTCGGGAAACAATCCGTCCAGGACACGGGTTGACCTCATTTGAGGCTACCAAACTTCGTGTAGCATTGGAGGACATTGCTTGCATGCTTGAGCAAGACTCTCTGGTGTTGCAAGAGAAGTTGGACAACGTGAACAGCGTAAACAACCCGTGTGACAGCAGCTACGAACCGTCAGCCTTGTCCTCACCACCCCTAGCTGACGAGTACCTTAGTCCAGATTGGGACTTTGCTGACCACTTTGAAAACTTCTGGGGTCTTGAATATGACTCCGACCAGATGCCATCGTTCAGTGATAATGATGTTTAAGTTAGACCTTGTTAGAGGCAGGTGTTAACAGGGATTGATCAGCCTTTTGTGTTCCCTGTGCTTTTGTGTCCACCAGCACTTGAATTTCGTCAGTCTCTATATGTAATTATGCCAAACGAATGTGACTCCTTATGGTACTACCTTATGTTATTATGCTCCCTTACCTGTTAATTTTGTTATCGTACTAACTGAACTTCAATACGTATTTTCAATCTTCTATACTTGTTTTGCACTAGATGGACAAGTCTGGCAAACTGATTGCTAAGTGGGATAGTAGAGCAACAAAAATTTACACAGAAATTTGTGTAGAAGAGGTCAATGCACGGAACAGGCCACAATAATTTCTAAACGCCGAAGGGTATGCTAACCTCATAAGAAAGTTTAAGGAACGCACTGGTCGCACTTACACTAGGGATCAAATGAAGAATAGGTGGGACTCCTTAAAGAGAATGTTCACCCAGTGGAAAACTCTTAATGAAAGGTCTATAGGTCTTGGTCGAGACCCGCATTCTGGTTCAATCAGTGCGCCCGATGAGTGGTGGGCTATGCAAAATGAAGTAAGTAGACTTTTTTTATTTTGTAGACTAACACTAGTATTGGCCATCTGAAACTAGGAACTACCATGGTGCTGCAGGCAATGCCAGGTTGTATTATGTTCAAAACAACCCCCCTAGAGAATGAGGACGAGCTAAAGGTTATGTTTGGACCCATTGTCTGCACAAATGAAAGAACCCTTGTTCCTGGCGTAGAGGATGCTAATTCATCATCTGATGATCATTTGGAAGCCACTTTAGGTGGGGGTGAAAACAGCACACCTGACCCATGCACAAATGCAACTGGGAAGCGTAAGATGCGGCATGATTCTCCTAAACCAAAGAAGAAAAAAAGATTCGAGGGAAGAGTACATGAAACGCCTTGTGGAGGCTTTTGAGTCACGTTCAATGACCACTAACAAGTCCATTACCTCTGCTGACACGGACCCAGTTTGAGTTGAGGTTATTGTGCAGTTGCAACAAGTTATCGATGATGGATCACCAGAAGGCAGCGACCTACATTTGTTTGCCACTCATCTGTTGATTGAGAAAAAGTATAGAGATGTATTTGCATCACTGAAGACAAAAGAAGGAAGGATCGCTTGGCTTCGCAAAGCTTACGAGATAGATCTTAAAAAATCCAATTAGATGCTGGTCGTCCGACAACAGAGGCTTATGTTCAGTCTTATGTTAGTTGTGTCTGTTATATGAGTCATGTCATATCACTTTTATGAGGATTGTCGTCTTAGAACATAAACTTTTCGTACGCATCATTTTCCCTTGGAAACAATTTTCCAAATATTCGAGTTGAATATGTATTTCAATAATCAGAGTTGTAAGCTTGTGAACAATGTGAATCTGTCAACTTTCTGTCAGCTATGATACATGAATATGTGGCTTGTAAACTGTGCTTCTACATTAATATGTGGCTTATAAACTGTGGTTAGATATGAATATCTGGCTGTTGTTTGTGTGCATGCAGATGTGTGATCCTGCTGCACACACATATGATCATGAAATGGATGACACAGATGCAGAATTGCTTGTTGCTCTATATGCTGTAGACATTTGGGGCAGGCCTTTAAGTCAGGTTCCTAGAAGAACATTGGTTGAAACTGGTATTCAATGGGTTGAGAGAACGTTGGAGAATAGTAACGACTGCTTTGACATGTTTCGCATGCGACGAACTGTTTTTAGACGATTGCATGACACGTTGGTCGAAAATTATGGTCTGCTTCCAAACCGGGGTGTCAGTACTATGGAAGCTCTTGGCATTTTCTTGTGGGCATGTGGGGGTCCACAATCTTTTAGGCAGATAAGGAATAAGTTTGGTCACTCCTTGGAAACAATTAGTCGCAAGTATATTGAAGTCCTTAATGCACTGTATAAGATGTCATCTGACATAATCAAGCCTAAAGGCCCAAATTTCATCGAGATTCATCCTCGTTTGCGAGAGGCGAGATTTTGGCCACACTTCAAGGATTGCATAGGAGCAATTGATGGTAGTCACTTTCCAGCGTCAGTCCCGACCTCAGAGGAAGCCAAATATATTGGCCGACACGGTTACGCATCGCAGAATGTAATGGCTGTTTGTGACTTCGATATGAGGTTTACATTTGTAGTCACAGGATGGCCAGGATCCGTACATGACACTAGAGTATTACAAGATACTTTGATAACTTATGCGGATAGGTTCCTCCATCCACCGGAAGGTATATAAATTTGTTGTACTTTTTTATCATACAGTATTAATTTATGTGTTAAGTATGTAACTTTTGTATTTAATGTTTGTGCAGGTAAATACTATCTTGTCGATTCAGGCTATCCAAATATAAAGGGGTACCTTGCACCTTATAAGGGTCAGAAGTACCACATTTCGGAATGGCAAAATGCGAGGCAACCTATTGGGAGCAAAGAAGTATTCAACTATGCACACTCTTCGCTACGCAATGTTATAGAGCGATCGTTTGGGGTGCTTAAAATGAAGTGGAGAGTGCTATTAAGTCTCCCTTCTTTTTCGCTTACCAAACAATCGAAGATAATTATTTCTTGTATGACATTGCATAACTTCATTAGAGATAGTGCTCTACACGATAGAGACTTTGATGAACTAGGACCTAATAGCCTCAGTCATGATGTACCTTTAGGTGAGAGTAGTAGTAGCACATCTGATGAGTTGGACATGACTGCTTTTCGAGATGCAATTGCTAATGCATTAGTGTCGTAGTTAACTATGTACATGTAACAGTACTTATGATGTAATCAACTCCACTAATTATTCTATAATGACCTTTTGTTGGTTCTGGGTTAAAGTTATCGTTTGTTCGAATAGAATCTGCAATATGAGAATCTGATTATCCAAACACGTAGATTCTAACGAACAGCTTTTCTGCACAGCTGGCGAACCAAACACCTAAATTCTAACCACCAGCTTTTCCCAACAGCCAGCTTTTCCCCACAGCCAGCTTTTCAGAAAAGCTGGTCAGAAAAAAGCCGAACCAAACACGCCCTAAGTATGGTGCATCAGATGCTGGTAGTGTATATCATGGAGAGCTTTCATGATTATAAAATGGCTGATAATCGCTCTATTGTAGAGCAAGCTCATGAAATACAGTGTATAGCCAAGGAGCTCGACCACCTTAAGATAGTCCTTCCTGACTGATTTGTGTCTAGATGCAAAGTTGCCTTCTACATGGAGGAACTTCGCCATATCTCTGAAACATAAGAGACAGGAGATATCAGTTGAAAATCTGATAGCGTCTCTGGATATTGAGGAGAAACCTTAGGCTAAGGACACGGGATCTAAAGGAGGCGAGGGCCACTCCAGCGCCAACATGGTTCAAAGGAACCACAACAAGGGCAAAGGAAAGCCAAAATCTAACAAGCCCAACAAAACTACCAACTTCAAGAAGAAGAACAAGGCTGAACTGACATGTTTCGCATGTGGCAAGACATGTCATTTTGCCAAGGATTGTCCTGATCGAGCGGATCGCCGTGGCAAAAAGGGCAATGTCAACACAGTGATCGCTAGCAATGAGGAAGACAAAGGGTATGGTAATTTACCTTTCATCTTCTCAGTATTTCAATCACCTAGTTGGTGGCTTGATATTGGTGCTAACGTTCATGTGAGTTCTGACATTAATTTGTTCTCTTCTTATCAGGGTGCCCGGGATTCTTCCGTCCTAATGGGGAATGGGTCACATGCTTCTGTTCATAGCACTAGCACGGTGGATCTGAAGTTTACTTCAGGAAAGATCATGCAGTTGAAGAACGTGCAGCATGTCCCTTCTATACACAAGAATCTCGTTAGCGGAACCCTTCTATGTAGAGATGGGTTCAAGGTAGTTTTGGAGTCCAATAAATTAGTTAGGTCTAAGTCTGGACAATTTATTGGTAAAGGCTATGATTGCGGAGGCATGTTCCGCTTTTCTCTGTTAGATTTCAATAATAAGTCTGTGAGCCATATTTGCGCTAATGTTGATGATCTTGCGAGTATTTGGCATTCCCATTTGTGTCATATTAATTTTGGCTATATGTCTCGGCTTTCAACCATGAGTTTAATTCCGAATATCACCATAGTCAAAGGTTCTTAGTGCCATAGTTGTGTGCAGTCGAAGCAACCTCGAAAGCCTCACAAGGCTGCTGAGGAGAGACACCTGGCACCTCTAGAACTCATACATTCTGACCTTTGTGAGATGAATGGTGTGTCGACAAAAGGTGGCAAGAGATACTTCATGACATTGATTGATGATGCGTCTAGATTTTGCTATGTATACTTGCTAAAAACTAAAGATGAGGCTTTATACTACTTTAAAATCTATAAGGCTGAAGTTGAAAATCAACTAGAGAGAAAGATCAAACGTCTTAGATCAGATCGTGGTGGCGAATTCTTTCCCAAAGTCTTTGATGATTTCTGTGCAGAACATGGCATTATTCATGAGAGGACGCCTCCCTATTCACCCGAATCAAACGGGATTGCTGAAAGGAAAAACCGTACGTTGACTGATCTGGTGAATGCCATGTTAGACACTTGTGGTTTATCTAAGGCATGGTGGGGGAGGCAGTCCTGACTTCATGTCATGTTTTGAATAGAATTCCTATGGGCAAAGAAGAGAAAACCCCTTATGAGAAGTGGGTTGGGAGAAAACCATCACTTTCATACTTGCGCACTTGGGGGTGCATGGCGAAAGTCAGTGTACCAATTAATAAAAAGCGCAAGCTTGGTCCAATGACAGTGGATTGTGTCTTTCTTGCATATGCTTCGTCTAGCATAGCATATAGATTTTTAGTAGTTAAATCTGAAGTTCCTGATGTGTATGTTGATACTATTATGGAATCATGTGATGCTACTTTCTTTGAACACATATTTCCAATGAAAGACATTCATAGCAATTCTAGATACTCTTCTGAGATAACTCTTGAACATAGTACACCTTTTGAGAGTTTTTAACAACCACATGAAATTGTCCTAGAGGAGGATGACAATGATGCTCCTAAAAGGAGCAAGAGACAAAGGGTTGAAAAATCCTTTGGTGATGATTTCATTGTGTACCTTGTGGACGATACTCCTACTACCATTGCAGAAGCATTTGCATCTCCAGATGCAGATGATTGGAAAGAAGCAATTCATAATGAGATGGACTCCATTCTTTCAAATGGTACGTGGGAAGTCACTGCTCGACCATATGGATGTAAACCTGTGGGTTGTAAGTGGGTGTTTAAAAAGAAGCTCAAGCCTGATGGTACAATTGAGAAGTACAAGGCTAGGCTTGTGGCTAAAGGCTATACTAAAAAAGAAGGAGAAGACTTCTTTGATACTTACTCACCTGTTGCTAGAATGACTACTATTCGAGTACTACTTTCCTTGGCTGCCTCGTATGGTCTCCGTGTTCATCAGATGGATGTAAAGACAACTTTTCTTAATGGAGAGCTGGATGAGGAAATCTATATGGAACAACCTAATGGATTTGAAGTAAAGGGTCAAGAAAGCAAGGTGTGCAAGTTATTGAAATCTTTGTATGGTCTGAAGCAAGCACCAAAGCAGTGGCATGAGAAGTTTGACACGACTCTATCGTCTACAGGCTTTGCCATTAATGAGGCAGATAGGTGTGTATATTATCGCTGTGGTGGGGGCGAAGGAGTTATATTGTGCTTATATGTTGATGATATATTGATATTTGGCACAAACATTGATGTGATCAATGAGGTCAAGTCTTTTCTATCCAAGAGTTTTGATATGAAAGATCCGGGGGAAGCTGATGTGATTCTAAACATCAAGCTGATTAAGCAGATGGTGGGATTACTCTCTCGCAATCTCACTATGTTGAAAAGGTTTTGAAGCGATTTGGCTTCTCTGATTGCAAACCTTCTCCAACACATTATGATCCTAGTGTGACACTACAAAAGAACAAGAGAATTGGTTTAGACCAATTGAGATACTCTTAGATCGTCGGTTCACTCATGTATCTTACTGGTGCAACAAGGACCGATATTTCTTTTGCTGTGAGAAAATTGAGTAGGTTCATGTCAAACCCGGGACTGATCATTGGCATGCACTTGACTGGGTTATGCGTTACTTGCAAGGTACAATGAGTTATGGAATTCACTATTTTGGTCAGCATGCAGTACTTGAATGATATAGTGATTCAAACTGGATATCTGATGCAGAAGAGCTTTATGCCACCAGTGGTTATGTCTTTACTATTAGTGGAGGTGCGGTATCATGGAGGTCATGCAAGCAGACCATCTTGACGAGGTCAACCATGGAAGCCGAGCTAGCTGCACTTGACACAGCAAATGTTGAGGCAGAATGGTTGCATGAACTCTTGATCGACTTGCCGGTGGTTAAGAAACCAATACCAGCTATCCTTATGAAGTGTGACAATCAGACAGTGATTGCTAAAGTGACAAGTTCTAATGATAATGGGAAGTCATCAAGACATGTCAAAAGGCGATTGAAGTCTGTCAGAAAGTTGAGAAACTCCGGAGTTATAAGTGTGACTTATATTTCAACAGATAAAAATCTAGCAGATCCTTTTACTAAGGGACTACCATGTAATGTGATAGAAATCACATCGAGAGAGATGAGTATGAGACCCGTATAAGTTGCCATGGTGGAAACCCAGTCTATGTGATTGGAGATCCCGTGAATTAAGTCCTAGGAAGAACAAGCCATTGGTTAACTGAGGAGAGTAACCTTTGACCCTCTCTAAGTAAAGATGCAATACTCTCAAATGCTGTAAGGCAGTTTGGCTTTGTGCCTTAATGTGTTTTGTTGGCTTGTATTAGCAAAGATGTTGTCCTGCAGAACATTCTTGAAAAAACACACCTATATGAGTTAGACTGTCTAACATCGCAGTCTATGAGATCTAGGTGATCTCTAGTAAACTCATGAAGATACCTTGGAGTACGACGTATATGCTCCACCCGAGAAGGGGACTACTGGTAGCCAAGTACTGGTCATGGCTTTAAGTGAAACCCATTCACACAAAACATGCAATTCAAGGCATAGTCCATTGTCCAAGTTGTGGGTTGGTGTAGCTTGGAGTTCTAGGCGGAAGTTCAACTTAACAGTCTCTGCTGAAACACTAGTATATTAAATAGTAGTGAACAGTGGCGAAAACTGCAGATGGGCATTTGAGATCTGGTGGGGAATTGTTAGGATTTATGGGCTAGGCCCAATTGAGAAATTCAATTAAATCCCAGGAAAATCTTAAAAGCCCATATATGTGTATGGCTATGGAATGGTGGAACCAATAGTACCATATTGCTAGTCTAAGTGGAGTGGAACTAGTTTAACTATGGAGGCCACACTCACTCACCAAGTCATGGATGAGAGGAGAGACTGTGGAGAGCCACACGCGCGTGCTCGCTCGCCTGGGCTGGGCTGGGCTAGACGGGGGCGCACCACATGCGCGTGAATGGTCCACCAAAATCCGGCCCCTCGCCTTGCGAGGGTGCGGCTTCCTTTTGCCGTTTTAATTTTTTGGTTGCTTGGCTGTTAAGTTTAGAATCCTAACCAATCGCTATAAAATCTAAACTGAACGCGAGATTTTCGCGTGCAGATCGAATCGATGATAGCTATTTGTTCGTGGACTCGGCCCTATAAAAGGCGTCTGGCAGCCAGCATCCAAATCATCCCAGTTTTTGCTTTCAGCCATCTATCAGTATGTCTGATCAGTACGCATCATCTGATTTGACTTTTTACTTCAGTTCTTCTGATTTGGTCATGAGTTATATTCGGAATTTAATCTGGAAATTGTTTAATTATTCAACACAAGATACTTTGATGCCATGAAAATTTAGTATTCTTAGTTTGGTGCTGGCATATAGGGGAGCAAACTCAAACATATATAGGAATAAGAATATATAGGCTCTAATGCAATGTCACGAGGGACAAATCCTTAGTTTCTAGGCTTGTCAAGCAAAGTGGTGATGCATAATTTGTATAAGTTAAGGTTCTTCCATCTAATTTTAAGTCCAAGTTAGTACCCTTGTGGGTTATTTTGTCTTTACAAGCTAGGTTGATCTTTTGGTAGATTGTATCCTCTTATAGCATGAAATGTGTGTGCATGTCGGCCATCGTACTGTTAGGTTTATTTGCAGGTTTTGGAAACCTCCCAGTGCAGGGGAGCTGCTGCCGAATTTTTTTATTAACACACTTGTGTTCTTTTTTTTACAGAGGTCTTCCTAGCCGTTGTGGGTCTACCTGCACCGCGACACGTCGCCACTGCACCGACCCGCCATATATAGCCCCGTTAGCCTGACTCCACCGTCACCCTAGGTATAACCTTGATTTCCGTTTCATGGTCGTAGATCACATAACCCAGTTAGGCGTCTCCCATTCGAAATAGATACGGTGTAGATATGCAGATCTTTGCATATCTACAAATGTATCTGTTTCGGATTGTCCACGTTTTCTGGATAGTCTGCGGTTGCATAGATGGTGTTAGTTTCCATGCTCCACTCCGGTCCAAGATAGAGTTTCGGCATCACCTCCCTGTTGTTCTCCAAACAGTACACTCTCACTTCCAGAACATGTATCCAAAGAACAGCGGGTAGGTGCTGCCGAAACTCTGTTTTGGATCGGAGTAGAGCATGGAAACTAACCCCGTCTACGCAACCGTGGGTGGGATTAGGACCTATCCTCACCTATTAGAAGGTAGAAGTTTCAGGACTACGACGAGTTCTAGTTTTTCTTATTGGCAAACCCCCTGTCAGCTGCCTATGAAGGCCTTATATGCTACGTTATTTCTGCACTTTGATGATATTAATGTTAATGACTATGTTATAGATTCTGTGGATGTCTTGGACATATTAATGTAATAAAGTACTTTCCGCTATTTACTTTGAGCAATGTGTGATGATGTCCAATTATGTAATCGCTATGTACGTGAGATTCTAATCCTGGCACGTACATGGTTCGCATCTGGTTTACCTTCCAAAACCGGGTGTGACATAGGCGGTGCAAGTTGGAAGTCCTAGGGGTCTCGATTTTATCCTAGGGCACGGAGGATTCCGACCCTAGCTCCCTGGCCGCACCACGTGGGCCGTTGCAACCGCACGACCGGATGAGGAGGACGAGACTGAGTCGGGGTCCCCTCGCATTAGTGAGACCCTGTGTTGTGGCGCGTGCGAGAAGGGGGTGGCTGGCGCGGAGGGCCCACATGTCGGCGCCGGGTTGCGCAGGATATGGGCCACGTGGAAGGATGCCGACTTTGGGCCGTGGTTCGACTTTGGGCCCAGTTGGCGCTGGTATTCATTTTCTTTTTTTTCTTTTTTCTTTTATGTTTTCCTTTTCTTTTATAATTTCTGTTTTCAAATTCTATTTTTTTTCAAACTTGAACTTGTCCCCCAAATCTGAACACAAAGGAAAAAAATACAAGAAACCAGCATGTAGTGCACATTTAATTTATACATTTATTATAATTGTTAGTAGTCCCTTGATCCCATTATTTGAACATGCAAAAAGAAAGAAAACAAAACAAGTACTCACATAAATCTCTTTTATAGTTCCTTAATACTTGTACATTTTTGTAATCCAATTATTTGAGGTATTACAAATCCTACCCCCCTTAAAAGGAATCTCGTCCTCGAGATTAGGATGAACTAGGAAAGAGGTGGGGAAATTCTATTCGTATTTCTTCTTCTCTCTCCCAAGTAGCTTCATCTTCTCCATGGTAACTCCATTGTACTTTGCACATCTTAATTACTTTATTCCTCGTAACACGAGTCAAGGTGTCAATGATCTTGATAGGATGCTCGGTATAGGTTAGATCACCCTGCACACTAAGTTCTTCCATTGGCAACTGTTCCTCTGGGACACGAAGACACTTGTTAAGCTGAGATACATGGAACACATCGTGTACATCCATCAGATGGTCTGGTAGCTCAAGTTGGTAGGCCATCTCCCCAACTCGCTTAAGGATTTTGAAAGGTCCACTAAAAAGAGGGGATAACTTGCCTTTAACTTTGAATCTTCTCATACCCCAGATCGGTGACACCTTTAAGTATATGTGATCACCCTCTTCAAATTCCAGTGTTCTTCTTAGATTATTGGCATAGCTCTTCTATCGAGTCTGTGCTATCCTCAAGTTCTCCTGGATCATACGAACTACTTGTTCTTCTGCCTCTTGAATAATTTCAGGCCCAAAGAACTATCTTTCACTAGTCTGATCCCAATACAGAGGGGTTCTGCACTTTCTACCATATAAAGCTTCAAATGGGGACATCTTCAGACTGAACTGATAACTATTATTGTAAGAGAACTCTGCATATGGCAGACCCTTGTCCCAACTTCCTCCATGCTTAAGGGCACAAGCTCTTAACATATCCTCAAGTACTTGGTTGGTTCTCTCAGTCTGGCCATCAGTTTGGGGATGATAGGCCGAGCTGAAATTCAACTTCGCATCCATATTCTCATGAAGACTCTTCCAAAATCTTAAGGTAAACTGAGGTCCTCGGTCAGAAACAATCTTCTTAGGTACACCATGTAGGTACACAAGTCGAGCCATATATAACTTTGCCAACTGAGAACCCTTGTAATTAGTCTTGACCGGAATGAAGTGAGCCACTTTAGTTAATCTATCCACGATCACCTATATGGAATCATAACCTTTCTGGGTGCGAGGAAACCCGATAATGAAATCCATACCAATTTCTTCCCACTTCCATTCGGGCACTTTTAACAGGTGTAGTTCTAGAAAAGGTACCTTTGTTGTGTGACAATGAGAGTGCTGTTAAAATTGCGAATAATCATGTACAACACTCTCGCACCAAGAACATTGATATCCATCATCACTTCCTTAGAGATGATGCTGCTAAAGGAAATATTATTTTAGAAGGAGTGAGATCGTAAGATCAACTAGCGGATATTTTCACAAAGCCCTTAGATAAGACCCGCTTTTGTACGTTGATAAATGAGCTAAATATTCTTGATCTCAGAAATTTTACTTAATCTCAAAATGGTGATGTCAAGCTTGAACTGCATATTTAAATTTCTTGTATTGCATCTAGGGCTTGGCTAGTCTAGTTAAGATAACCATCAACAAAGCGAGTGAAAAAGCTTAACTCGGGCTCAAACTTGACAAGTCTTAGCATTTAAGCTTTTTGGTACTTAAAATTTCATTCACTATGCAATTGTTGGTTCTTGAGATATGCATGTGGTACTGCACTTAGGGGGAGGATTCAAAACTCAATTCGTTCATGAAACCTCTAATGCAAAGCCTAAATGCAAATATCACCATTTGCGTATTTTCTCTAAAAACTATCTAGCCTATAGCAAAACATTTTGAAACATACGAGAGAATATCTAAGGGTACCAATACCTGTCCCAATAGGTGTTCTTTTGTATGCTTATAAGTTGGGATTAGGTTTGGTTCAAAATTTCCTATGAAAATTCAAAATCCCCTCTGTCTGGGCTCACCGGACAGTCCGGTGTGCACCGAACACTGCACTGTGCAATGTCCGATGCACCGGCTGGGCGCACACAGATTTGCTTCTATGTTGCCCTCTCTAGTGGTGCACCGGACAGCTACTGTGTGCTGTCCGGTGTGCACCGGACAGGCACTGTAGACTATCCGGTGTGCACATAACCCGTTTTTTTAAAAAAAATCCCTACGCGAGCCCGAGGCAGACCTTCATTTCTCAAGCCGGCTGCCTCTGCTCTGACCTCCCAGCGACTGTCTCCTCCTCTCGGCGCCGTCCACCTCTCACCGGCGCCGAGCTCTAGCTGTGCTCCAACGAGGTGCTACTGCCCGTGCACATCTTCTCCCTCTCTCTCTGGTGAGGCTTCTCCTTTATCTCTCTCTCTCTCTGATGGTCTATGCAGTGAAGTCTCCCACCCTCTGAAAACCTCGCAATTCGGAGAAATCATGTGTTTACAAGTGTGTCTGTGTGTCCCTAGAGCTCCCCTACAGGTTTATCTCTCCCCTTGGGAGGTTTCAAAAACTAAAACAACCATTTCACCGCTTCTCTAAAACCCCGCACGCCAGGTGCTCGGTGAAATGCCCAAACCAGCTAAAATTGCTCAAATCGACCCCACCTTTTTCCAGCACCCTTTTGACACTTCTAATAAACTTCCTCGCCAAAATTCACGCCTATCCGATATCCCAGGGATCGGGTATTCCACTATTTCCCATTTATAGCGTTTGTTTCTCAGCCGAGTGCCACAAATTCATTTTCTCCTCCAAATTTCAAACCAAGCACACACTTCACTCATACTCACTCATAGATACCAATCTGTGAAGTATCGACTCAATTCCACATCATTTCTTGCCTCTTTTCAAATTTCAAACTTCCTATGGAACAATTCATCGTTCCAATGTCGTTATCGCAGCGTTTGACCCCTGTTTCTCCAAATCACCCAGTTTTTTTGTCTTAACTCTTTGTGTATGTATTTATTCACATTTCATATACTTATGACTATGTGACTAATACGTGCTCACCTCTTATGTCATTTCAGTGATCTCTCCTGTCCGCGTGCCCGTCTCCTCTCCTGCCTGGATCTTCTCTCTCTCGTGAGGATTCCAGGTAGCTATCACTCTATTTGAGATCCTATCGGCTGCTCTCTACTCCTGCTTATAGTTTCACTCTATCGTGCAACATTCAGGCCAGGATGGTGCAGACGAAGAACGTCTCATCATTAAAGGAGGAGACGAGGAGGACCCTCCTCGCCCCTTCAGGCGGGTCAAAGGGAAGACAGATTACCTTGAGCAGCAGGAGGGCATGAGGAAGCGACGTATGGATAGAGCCGCTCGTGCAGCACTTGTAGCGACAGCAGCAGCAGAGCAGGCTGAGCGGGGAGGCTAGCTCTAGATTTCCTTAGATTAGATAGCCTATCGAGTTCGTTGCCTCGCATCTTGGCCTCGCTCCACACCTTCCGCCACTGTCTCTACTCCACCTCACACTTCACCTACTCCTGTCGCTCTAGAGCCATCCACTACTTCCGTTGTACCCACCACCTCCACCACTCCAGCTTCCACTGCTCCCCCTCCTGCTCCCATTTCCGCTCCGCCCATTCCTCCACCTCGCTTTCGGGAGCGTGACGAGACTGAGGTGAGACTGCTAGCTTCTGATCCGCGTTTGCTCGATCATCAGCATGCTACTGTTGCTCGGGTACATCGGTTCAGACACGTACCCGTGGTGTCTTGGTTGCCAGCTTAGAGGGACCCAGCGGGTGCGCCACTCTTAAGTACCAGGACTCAGGAGTCTTTCTTCAGGGCACAACTGATAGCTCATATTGCTTTGCGAGCGCACCGGCTTTTGGATCTATCTGCTTTTCTGTTAGCTACCGGTGCCGACTCAGAGGGTCACCTTACTTATCTGCCAGGTCTGCTTTCACTTCTGACTGCGAGTGGCAGATATATTGAGGAGTGGGTCAGAGTGTTCTATGCCACCATTTGGATTAACCCTGACCATCAGTGGATGAGGTTCCATTTTGAGCGAGAGGATGTCACTCTGCATGCCAGTCAGATCTGACAGCTCTTTGGATTTCCAGAGTCGACGACTAGGCTCCACAGCCTATGCTACGGCACTTCGGATCCTCCTCGTCGCCCTCACGGGGAGTTGCACCCACTACAGCTCACATCACTGCCCTGTTCAGACCGCCTTTCATAGATGGGGTGCGACGTTCTCCTGTCGACTTCACTCCTGCAACGAAGTTTCTCTATGAGCTGATGAGACATACCTTGCTACCCAGGATGGGATATAGGGAGGCCACCACTCACATTCAGCTATGGCTACTTGGTGCTTTGATCTCACATTTAGAGTTCGATGTGATTGATTTTCTTATTTGTGAGATCAAGGACACAGTGTTAGATGGTCTTCTTGCTCGCCGTTAGCTGCCATATGCTCATTACCTATGCCACATCTTTGCGCAGCTGATCAGGCCTCCTCAGTTCCAGGGCACCCTCGAGGCCTCTTGCCTCCAGTTCGACTTCTATCGTCTAGCCCCTGAGGACCCAGTTCCCGTGCCAGATCCAGTATCAAATATCAGGGCTAAGGATGAGGCTTTCAGACAGTTCGAGGCCCAAGGTGTCCTTGTTGATTCTTCTTCCCATGATGATGAGGGTCTAGGGATCCCACCAGTGCCTCCTGTGCCACCTCGCTCACATGATCATGAGGCAGGTAGTTCCAGTGCTGCTCTTGCTGCCCCACCAGCTATTGACCCTGCTCTGGCCGCTATCCTTTAGTCACTTACGCAGTAGCAGGCTCATCTAGCAGCAGAGTAGACTCGACAGGCAGCTATCCAGCAGCAGATGTCCGAATGGATGCTCTCCATGTTTTAGACTACCCAGGATCGTCTGGACACCCTTCAGCAGCAGCTCTTGGCAGATAGGGCAGAGCAACGGGCATTCATGACACATATCCTTCAGCACACCAGTGTTCAGCTCCCACCAGTGCAGTCTGCTCCTCCTCCAGCTCTTCAGGCTGCTGTCGTTCCAGCACTTCAGGCAGGGCCCCCAATCCCCTCGTTTGGTCCTTCTATCTCTCTACTCAGGCCGGTCACTTTGGATTCCTCGTCACCGATCGTTCAACCCATTAGCGCTCAGCCACCAGTGCCACCAGCGCCTATTGTTACCACTGTTGTCGTGGCGGTGTACGTGACTGCACCAGCTCTGGCGGATCCTGCATCGCAGCCTATGTTAGAGTCCGTACCTGCTCTAGCTTCTACTACAGATCTTGGATCCGAGACTGACTCTGATCCTCAGCTTGCGTTTGTGCTTCTGCCTCGACCGTGACCTGATGCGCCCTCGCCTCCTCCTTCCTCTTCTGGTTTGTAGGTTCGGGTAACCCTTTTGATGTTTGATGCCAAAGGGGGAGATATATGAGTTGTTAGAGCTAGGGAGAGTTAGGGAGTTAGTTGAGAGTGCCTTTTGATATTTTGATGTAATATATTTGCTTGATACTCTCTATACTAGCTCCACTTTTGTATAACACTTAACTCACAAACTCTATGATATGCTCTCGATGCTTGTTATTGACTGTGTGTCTATTATGTTTTCACCTAAGATATTATCACCATTCGTTCAGCTCTTATTCATGGATTTCATTTCATTCTTATATGAACAAAAAACTTACGTTGTGTATGCGCTTATACTTACTATTCCTTTACATGACTATTTCTATCAAAAGTGTTGAGTATAACTAACCATCCTCTCTATTGACAGAAAAACAAACAAACAACTCTCATACTCTTGTAGGGTTGTCATCAATCACCAAAAAGGGGGAGATTGAAAGCATCTAGTCCCCTGGTTGGTTTTAGTGATTAATGACAACGTAATATTATATGTGACTAACGTGTGTTTTGCAGAGCAAATGGTAAGTTAGGTCGCATTACATGTAGTTGTACTACAATGGTGAAAACAATCCCTGAGATGAGAACTTGAAGCGACGGCTGAAACAACGAATCAAAAGATGAAGGTCTTCATATTCCCAGTGTCGAAGGAGTTGCGGACACTCGGTATAGAATTAGGTCTTCTATTTTATTTTACCCATACTATAAAGAGGGGTTGTGGATGAGTAGTTTGACCAAGAGAATTCTAGTGTAGTGTTGGTGCATATTCACACTCTCATCTAGTGCTAGGTGTCACTCTATAACACACTCACGAGTTAGAACGAAAATAGTTTCGAAAAACAAAAGGAAAAAGAAGTTAGGGTTTCTGTCTTAGGGGCACCGGACTGTCCGATGTGCACCGGATTGTCCAGGGCACCCCATGACAGTGCGACCAGTCATCCCCCGGGGCAGCGCCTCTGCCCCCGAGAAAACCCGAGAGCACCGAACAGGTACTGTTCACTATCCGGAGTGCCATCAGCCCAATGGCTAGCTGTCATAACTAGCCATTGGAGACGACCGTTGGCGCACCGGACTGTCCGGTGCGCCCATGCGCAGAACAGCCTGGTAACAGCTAGTTTAGTGGGTGGGGCTATTTATACCCCCGCATCTACCTTATTGAGTGTCTTGCTGCCCACATTGATGACCACACATTGCTAGAGCATTGCAAGCACCACAAAGCCTAGTGAGGTGATTAGAAAATCTTAATCCCGTGTTAGGACCTCATTAGTGCAAGTGAGAGCCACCTAGAGCACACACCACATGCATTAGTCTTGTCTTGGTCAAGTGAAAGTCTATGGCTTGTTACTCTTGGTGATCAGCATCACCTAAACGGCTTGGTGGCATTTGGAGAACGGAGATCACCTCGGAGGATTTGTTGGTGACCCGGCTCAAGATTGTAAGTGGTTGTGAGGGATCTACCGTGCCGGAGTGGCAACGGATCACCTCATAGTGAGCACTTGGTTCTTGCGAGGACCAAGGGGGAGCGATACCCTTGCGCGGGTGCTCCAACGAGAACTAGGGAAGACTGCCGACTCTTCGATACCTCGACAAAAAATTGGAGGAGTCTTCTCAACCTTGCTTTACATTCCGCATTTAATTCAAGCATCTTACTTTGTTTAATTGTTTAGAAAGTAGTTGAATAATGTCTTAGTTTTATTGTCTTTCTAGTAGTATTCTCTTATTGCTAGTAGTTGGGTGAAGTTGGGATCTTGCTTAGGGTTTAATATTTGCTTAGGGATTAATTGTTGTTGAGTTTTTAGAAAAGCCCAATTCACCCCCCTCTTGGGCATCATGATCCTTTCAAACACCTTGTTCATCAGATTCAGGAAGTAGGCTGGTGCATTAGTTAAGCCAAACGACATGACCGTGAACTCATATAGACCATATCGGGTAGAGAAAGCCGTCTTGGGAATATCAGAAGGCCTAATCTTCATTTGATGATAACCCGATCTGAGATCAATCTTAGTGAATACCCTGGCACCTCTCATTTGATCAAACAAGTCTTCAATACGATGCAAAGGATACTTATTCTTAATTTTGACATCATTAAGTGATCTATAATCAACACACATCCTCTAAGAACCATCCTTCTTCTGTACAAACAGAACCGGGGCTCCCCAATGTGAGGAACTCAGACGAATGTACCCTGCCTCCTACAACTCTGTTAGTTTTTTCTTAAGTTCTTTTAATTCTTTCACTGACATCCTTTATGGCCTTTTAGAAATAGGAGCGGTTCTACGTAAGAGATCAATAACAAATTCAACTTCCCTCTCCGGTGGCATTTCGGGTAACTCCTCTAGAAAGACATCTGGGAATTCTCTAACCACACGGATGTGTCTGCCCACGAACTTACCATCTACTAGATATATGGCGGGTCTGGTGGAGGGGGTTAAGGTAATCATGACTTCGAATCTTTCTCCTTTTGGACTGTTGAGTTCTATGGTTCCCCTAGGACAATGTATAATTGTCTTTGCTTTCCTTAACCATGACATACCAAGAATCAGATCTATACTGCTCTCTTCTAATACTATAGGCTTAGACCAAAATTCCCTCCCCATGATTGTCAGTGTTAATCTGTTGGTCATATAATTTGCTTCAATAGGCCCTTTAGGGGTTATTACTTTCATGGGTTTTTGCATAGTTTGAAGAGGTAACTCATTTGTGTTGACATAACGAGAAGAAATGAACGAATGCGTAGCTCCAGAATCAAATAATATAGCTACAGGAATCGAATTAATAAAGAACTTATCAATAGCAATATCAACACCATCAGCAGTAGCATCAGCACTGACTTGGTTGACTCTAGCAATACTGAACCCCTTGCCGATAGTCGGAGTCTGTTGCTTGCCCTGAACATTGCTACGAGCGGGTGTGTTGGGGTTCCTCTTCGGACAAGCATTGGCATAGTGCCCAACCTCACCACACTTGAAGTAAGTGGTAATAGTAGTAGTACCTGGCCAGTAGGTCTCGCCAGGGTGCCAGTGGGGGTAGCCTAACGAGGGTGCGGAGTCTGCGGAGTCGCCTATGGTGTCTGCTGAGCAGGTCGTTGGTAGGACTGTTGCCCTCCTCCAGGACGAGCTGGTGTACCCAGGGATGGAACATAGCGAGGGCGGATGCTACTGCTCCCTTGTCCCTGGGTGATAGCCTTCCTCTTCATCTCGCCCAGCTGAACATGTTTATGTTGAATAGCTATGGCCTTGTCAAGAAGCCTCTGGAAAGATGGGAAGGTGTGGGATACCAGCTAGTACTGGAGTGGCCCAATGAGTCCCTCCATGAACTGCTCCTGCTACCTTTCGTCATCAGCAACCTCCTCTGGAGCATACCTTGACAGCTGAATGAATTTATCACGGTATTCACTCACTGTCATATTGCCTTCCGTGAGTGATAAGAATTCCTTCTTCTTTATTTTCATCAGGCCAGCAGGAATATGATAGTTCCTAAATTGTGTAGAAAATTCTGCCCAGGTAATAGTGTTAGCAGCAGCATGGGCACCATAGTAGGAGTCCCACCAATCAGCAGCGGGGCCAGTGAGACAACCCGACCCATAGAGCACCTTCTCCCGATCAGTACATTGAGCAATATTGAGCATTTTATCCACTGACTTCAGCCAATCATCAGCATGTAGAGGATCTAGAGAGTTGGAGAATGTGGGTGGCTTGTGAGTCATGAATTCCTGGTGCTTGTCCCGGGGTGGAGCTGGTGGTAGTGGAGGAGGTAGTGGTGGTTGTTGCTGCGGTTCCAGTCATTCTTGTCTCATCTCCTGTCGCATTTTCTGCTGCTCCTGGCTCATCTCCTGACGTTCTTGTCGCATTTGTGCTTGCATTTTAGTCATGGTGTTTGCCATTTGCTGTAGCAGCTGCATCTGAGCGTCAGCCACAGGATCTATTCCAGCCGGTGGAGGGTTAGGTGGAGGATCCATCTCTGGTTGTGGTTGGTTAACAATCCTCCTACGATGGTTGTTGGCAGGTAGATCGATACCGCCTCCCTTCCTAGTATTCACCATCTGAGTTAGAAACACATGGTAAGATAGAATTGCAGATAAGACGAGTAATTATGAGACATCCACTTTTAGATCATGATCTTTTGGGTTCTTAATAGCTCAGTAGTTTAGTGTGTCAACTACTAATACTAATACATTACCTTATGGTGGTACATGCTAGAATGCCCTGCTACATTGTTTCAGTCAATCAAAGAAGCAAATCAAGCATTTATCGTCAGAACAAACATCCAAACACTTTAGGTAGAGAAAAAATATTTTTTTGTCTTAGGTCTCCTATCTCTTTAGAGGGTCTTAAATGTAGGATTCCAATGTGTGAAATCCTTCTTGTCTTTCTAGAGTAGAAAAGATAAGAATGGTCAGAGTAGAAAAACCAAAGGTGAGACAGGATCAAGATAAGTATAGAAAGAATCAGAGTAAAGGTAAGTAGGTAAGGGTTTTGTCCAGTTCTATCTAGGTTTCGTCCTACAATCAACATTTCCTCTGATACCACTTCTGTCACACCCAGATTTAAGGAGTAAAGCCAGGTGTGTCTCATATGTGCGCCAAAGAAGAAAAACACATATAATGACCAAGTGTATAGAGATAAATGTCACAAACATTATTACATTGCGGAATTGTCTTACAAAAATAAATGATAACAATAAAGAAAACTAATAATTATTCCTTGGCACCATAAAGCTGACTGGGAGACGCCACCTAGACAAGCTCGTACTCCTCATAGTAGACCTCCTCCTGGGCTATCTGCTCTTCACCTGTGGGGGGTTATATATCGCAAGGGTGAGCTCACAAAAGATCATAGCTCAACAAGTTGTGGGGAATCATGTGCATGAACTCACCAAAGGTGGGAGTTCATGTGTATTGTAAGGCTGATCAACAAATAATGGTTAAAGCTGAGCATTGCTTTTAATAAGTTGGTCAAATTTTATTAGCAGTTACTAAATGTAAGTGTATACCAACCAGAGTAATAATAGATCAAAATTAATAATAAAACCATGATGTGATGCAAATGACAAATTGAGTTTAATTCCATAAGTTATTCATGCGAGAGTCCTAAGCTGCTCATGACCGCGAGCACGGCTAGTATACCAGTTTTACACTCTGCAGAGGTTGTACCCTTTACCCACAAGTCATGTTACCCATCTTCCACGGGGTTGTATGGGCCCCATACACCTCTACTAAGGAAGCGAGGCAGGGTAACACTATGAGGCCTTTACAAAGTTCTACTAGCTTCACAAAACCCGCTACAGTTTTTAGGGAGCGCAATATAGGAATCCCCATCTGAAATGCCATTGCAGCAAAATCAACCCGAGAACCTCCCTATACTGACAACTCCCCTACTGCCCTTGCCTCTTTTGGGTAAGGTAGACCCCACTAGCTTTCCTAATTAGTCAGCCAAGCATGTCCCATTCCACCCTTGTGGTGGTACGTTTATCTCAAGTTAAGCTCCATGTTCCAATTAACACAATAGTATTATCATGAACAGAATAGAACAACAATAATAAAGCATGATCATGAGTATTAATTATCTTAACCCCCAAAACCACATATAACAATAGCAGAGACTACCCAAAAGTTCAGGGGTAAACTAGGTGTAAAGATGACCAAACTAGGGTGACCTATTAGGTCCCATCAAAATTAAGACTAAGCATGCCAAAGTGATTATAGAGAACATTATTGGGTAAATAAGAGTGGTCAAGGGCACAACTTTTCTTCAATGAGCTCCTGCTCAGCACTTTCCACCTTCTGAGCACCTAGGTCCTCGGTTGCTTGCCCGTCTACTCGCAACAATACAAACAAACATGGTACAGGAGAAATTAACATCACACCAAACATGAGAAAATACTGCATAATAATATTCTACGCATCGTAATGAGATTTGTTGGAGACTTGTTCTCAAATGCTATGAATTAAGAACAAGGCAACACAAAATGTCAAATGTTGATGCCCTTCATCCTTCGAAGCATTATTCCCCTTAGGATATAACGATCTTCGAACGAAGGTTATGAAGGTCATACCTTCATAAATTTGACATGTATAACCAAAGGATGAAGCTTATAAAACACAGGAAAATAATATAAATAATAATATAATATCATAAACATTTATTATTGAACTAATCTTGAATACATGAAAACAATATCAAATTACATTTGTACCTTGAGCTTAACAGAAGACCAAGGCAAGAGTAAGATGCGAAAAGCGTGAACAGTACGGGGTACTATTCATCTATTTATAGGCACAGGACGCAGCCTGTGAGAAATTACATTCATATCCTTTACAAATGGTTACAATCATAACACAGGTTGTCATGGGCCAGTTGGTCATTTCATCTTTAAGTCGGTGCATCGAGAGATATTCTACGAAGCTCCCTGACTGGTAACTTCGGTATTGTGTTATGGCCTTTCGAAGGTGTTTCTTCTCTCAAGACCTTCCACGACGAAGCAGACCTCCACAAGATTGTAGGTTCGAGAATCATTAAATTCGGAGTTACGATTAAAGAGTTATGATTTTCTAAAGTTTTAAGTGTTTGGTATAGAATAAACTAAGTGAACAATTTTAGTCTATGTTTCATGATAAAACAGAGTTACTGGATGATAAACAATATTAATACATATTTAATGCAACTGGAATGAATCAAAAATGAGTTAAATTCATCAAGTTATGAATTTCCTAAGATTGGGACATTATTTTTGCACTAAAAAGGATTTCTGTATTTATTTTATATGATTTCTGAGTTATCTGGACTGCGGCCATAATTACAGGGAAACCCAGGGGTCAAACTCAAAGAAATCAGGACCTAACTGAAACATTTCCTAACTGTACTCGGACGGCGGGTTATTTTATAGACACCAAGGGGCTCTTATGCTAAAATGGTCGGTCGAAGGGGTATCACGAGTTCTGGGTCGTTGGATCACAATTCTATGGTTTGGATTAGATATGTAAACCTTTGAATCGGCACGCGATACCGCATGTTGGATCTGATTTCAGCGGTGTAGATTTTAAATACTCGAGACCTGACTCAACTCGCCCGATCTAGATCGGATGACTCAGATTCCTCTGTGCAAAACACTCCCCTTTATCTAATCTAAGCCGATCATCAACAGATCAATGGTTCTAACTGGACGTGGCGAAGGGGTACTCCATCATCTAATCTGAGCCGCCCCGAGGGAGATCAATGGCCCTGGTCGCGTCATCATTCTCCCTCGAGGACCGAGCACGGCGAAGCGCCCAACCGCAGTGGCGCCATTACTCGCGAAACTGCGCCCAACGTTCCGGCCACCTACTACTCGATGGAGCTCACGCAATAGGAAGAGGAGGGAACAACGAATGTCAAGGGGCATTCTCACCCGAAATTCCAGCGTGGTGATGATGGCACAGGATGACGTGTGGACCCACGACGTCAGTGAGAAATTCCACCGCGACATGGACACCTTTGTGCATGCGGATGCTTCGGTTTGGTTCCTGGCATACCTAAGAAGCTGCCTAGTCCGTGAATGGGGTTTTAGCGACAATGGCCAGGTGAATCCCAATGGCGGTCGCCCTCGGTGGTGGGTGGATCCTCGAATTTTCCCACGAAAGAGAATGTCTGATTCGAACCTTGGAGGTGGTTGTGCTAGGCGGTGCAAGGCGGAAGTCCTAGGGGTCTCGATTTTATCCCAGGGCACGAAGGATTCCGACCCCAGCTCCTCGGACGCTCCGCGCAGACCGTTGCAGCCGCACGACCGGATGAGGAGGACGAGACTGAGTCGGGGTAGTGAGACCCTGTGCTGTGGCGCGTGCGATAAGAGGGTGGCTGGCGTGGAGGTCCAACACGACGACGACACATGCGAGTTCGGCGCGCCCTAGGTAGCTGGCGTTGCGGGCCCACATGTCGGCGCCGAGTTGCGCAGGATATGGGCCACGCGGAAGGATGCCGGCTTTGGGCCCAGTTAGCGCTGGTATTCATTTTCTTTTTTTCTTATATGTTTTCCTTTTCTTTTAAAATTTATGTTTTCAAATTCTATTTTTTTCAAACTTGAACTTGTCTCCCAAATGTGAACACAAAGGCAAAAATACAAGAAACCAGCATGTAGTGCACATTTAATTTATACATTTATTATAATTGTTAGTAGTCCACTTGATCACATTATTTGGACATGCAAAAAGAATAAAACAAAACAAGTGCTCACATAAACCTCTTTTTATAATTCCTTAATACTTGTACATTTTTATAATCCAATTATTTGAGGTATTACAAAAAATCAAAGAAGGTCATGGTACAATATATTTGGAAGAATGGATTTATGCCAGACTATACTTGATGTATCTTCCATGGTGAAGCGCATGGTACGTGAGAGGAGGTGGTGAGATAATGTGTCGAGGATTATGATGTTGATGTCGAGGTAGCGGATATGTTGAACGACTATCATGAGGCACAGTTTGCTAGAGGACGTACGGAGGACGAGCCAGAGCCGACCACAAAGGCATTGTACGACATGTTTGACGCGACACATAAGCCACTTCACGGCCGGACAAAGGTTTCTCAACTGGATGTCATTGGGTGTGTAATGGCGTTCAAGTCGTAGTACAGCATGAGTCGAGACATATTCGATGGTTTGTTGACAGTTATTGGCAGCCTTCTTCCGAAGGATCACATTCTGTCAAAGAGCATGTACAAGACACAGAAACTCCTTTTTGCACTCAAGATGACGTATGAGCATATACATGCTTGTTCAAAGGGCTGCGTGCTATTTAGGAAAGAATGTGTGGAGGCAAAGTACTGCTCGAAGTGTAAATCATCTAGGCTCATGGAGGTAGACTCTACTTATGGACGGAAGAGGCAGCTCGACATCCCCGTGACAATCCTACGCCACCTCCCATTCATACCGAGGATCCAGCGTCTATACATGACCGAGGATGCCGCGAAACAGATGACATGGCACAAAAATGGCAAATGATACAATCCTAACAAGATGGTGCACACATCTGATGGTGAAGCATGGAAACACTTTGATGTCATTCACCGTGAGAAAGCCGAAGAGGCTCGTAATGTACGTGTTGCGCTGGTCACAGATGGGTTCAATCCGTAAGGAATGACTGCTGCCCCGTACACATGTTGGCCCATGTTTGTTATTCCCATCAATCTCCCCCCGGCGTATGCTTTCAAAGATAAAACATATTCGTGTCGTTGATAATTCCTGGACATCTAGGGAATAAAATGGGCGTGTACATGGAGCCTTTGATTGATGAATTGGTCCGTGCTTGGGAGGAAGAGGTATGGACGTATGACCGAGCTAGGAAGACAAACTTCAAAATGCATGTTTGGTACCAGTACTCCATACATGACTTACCGACGTATGGGCTATTTTGTGCCTGGTGTGTTCACAGTAAGTTCCCATGCCCAGTTTGCAAGGAAGCTCTTAGGTTCATTTGGTTGAAGAAGGTTGGCAAATATTCATCGTTCGATAAACATCAACAATTTCTCCCTCCTGACCATCCATTCTGACTAGACATCAAGAACTTCACGAAAGGTGTCGTAGTGACAGACTGCCCACCTGCAATGATGACTGGTGCCAAAGTTCGTCAACAGATAGATGGTCTCGTGGCCAATCCAGAAGGTGGTTTTATTGGATATGGTGAGCACCATATGTGGACACATAAGTTGGGCATGACTCAGATCCCCTATTATGATGACCTGCTCCTTCCACACAACATTGACATGATGCACTCTGAAAAGAATGCTGTCGTGGCACTTTGGGCAACAATTATGGACATTCCTGATATGTCAAAGGATAATGTAAAGGCAAGAGTGGATCCGGCAGTGTTATGTGATAGAAATACTTGAATGAGTTAGAAATACTTGAAGATAATGACATTAATGACAAACTTGAGCCTTCAGATGGTGTTGAGTGTTGACTATGAAATGGTACACTCAGTTTGTTAAAAATATGTGGGGGACGTAATAGACACAAATGAGTTAGTGGTGTAGTGGTAGACAAGCTTATGCATTAGGGGGACGTCACGAGTTTGAGTCTCATGATTTGTGCAAGGCTGCCTAGTATGTCATCATTTTTTTCCTTGGTAGTTCTGCTAGTGACAATGGTTTATAAAAACACGCCAATTCTATAAGTGTTGTTTACCTATAAAAATATGTCCCTAAGATGGTTCTATTAGTGACGAGGTGTTGTTTGTTTATAAAAATACGTCCCTAAGATGGTTCTATTAGTGACATCTTTTACTCGTCACTGATCAGGTTCAATCTGAGACGTGTTTTACACACGTCACTAATTAACCTAAAAATGTTAATAAATGCATGTTTATGACATAGTGTTCTCCGCAATATGCATGGTTGCCCAGGGGCGAAGCTAGCATATAAGGTTGTTGGGGTTAGTAGGCTTGGTCGACAAGGTCAAATAACTTAATGCACAGTGCTAACCAATGATGTTTCATTGTATTTTTCAGAAGTCATTGGGGTCAGCCGACCCCAACAATTGAACGTAGCTACATCCCTGTGGTTGACTAGTAGGGATTATTTTTTTCCTGGGTAGTTTTGCTAGTGATAATGGTTTATAAAAACACGCCAGTTCTATAGATGTTGTTTATTTATAAAAATAAGTCACTAAGATGGTTGTATTAGTAACATCTTTTACTCGTCACTGATCAGGTTCAATAAGAGACATAAAATCTGAGACGTGTTTTACACGTGTCACTAATTAACCTAAAACGTCAATAAATGCATGTTTCTGACATAGTGTTCTCCACCCCCATGCATATGGTAGTTTGAGATGAAATTTTCATAGCTAGGCAGAAGAGATGCTAAAATGAAATTAGTGACCAACTCTTGGTCAAGTGGGAAGCCTAGCTTTTCTAACTTTTGAGTGTAACCAGTCATTTTGATTACTTGTGGCCCAACTGTTGTGCCTTCTAGCAACTTACCTTCGACAAAGGCTTTGGAAATATTGAACATGTTCTAAAATGCCAAGATCATATCATACGCCTCATGGTCTGTCTCAAATTTCTTTTGTAGTTCAGGTTCCATGGGTGCAAGCATAAGGCAACTTACTTTAAGATTCACATCACATGCTTTCTTGTAAGCATTCTTAACTGCAACAGTTGCATCTTCATTAGGTTCCTCTGGTAGTGTGGTGTCTAGAACTTCTTTCTTTTTCTCCGCCCTAAGAACAATTCTCAGGTTACGGATCCAATTCATGTAGTTTGTTCCATTCAACTTATCCTTTTCAAGGATTGATTGCAAAGTCAATGATGGGTTGCTAGGTGCCATTGATCTACAAAAGTAATGCAAAATACTAAGATAAAATATCCATGACAGAGTAAATTATATTAAACATTAATAGAATCTATCCCACTAAAAATCAATATCCCTTCATTGATACTTAGTGGTTCGGAACCCACAACTAACAAGTCTACAAGTGAGCTTTAGCATCACCACTAGAAGACAATGTATATCGATAAGTAACTTCTTGCTAATCATATCACATATGACTCCTATTGTTGGGTGACATCTCTATGTCTTGGCTCCCTACCTTATGCCCTAAAGTTCTAAACCATTAATGTAACACTCCTGGTGTTACGATAACTAAAAGCTTGGCATGTCATCATATGCACTTTCATTAACTTGCTTGATATACATAGAATGCATTCACTAGGTCACAAATTTTCAAAAGTGTGATGATTGTGTATTGATCATAGGACTTAGTTTGAGAACCTGGCTTGAGTTAAATGGGAGTAAATCATCTCTCAATCAAGTGACAAGTTGCTCTGAAGTCTTAAAGTGCTAAAGGCAAGGCCTAGAACCTAGAACAACTTTGCTTTCTAAGGTAGGTCAAGTGGACGAATCATTTGAGGAACTGGATTAACCTCAAAACCCTAAGTGAGATTTGAAAACCTTGCTTGGGATTGTGGATAAACAAAACAACTCCTAAAACAAGGACACTCTGGAATGAGCTTCATATACTAAAGTTGGATTTGCGGTTAAGGAGTCACTTGGCTTTTAGGAGGATGGATTGAGTTGATGAATCACTTGAAGAAAAGGAATCACCTTTGAAACCCTAAACTGTCCCAAAAGTGGAATTCAAAATCTAGAAATAGTTTGGTAAACGTCCATATACCTATTTGGAGATTTCCAAATTGTGTGGAAGAAATTGTAGTAATTTGTAAAAGTTCGATTTTTATTCAAAATTAAAAAGATGAAAATAATAACGATTAGCTAATTTGGGCCATTGTAACTTTTGATCTATAAGCAGTTGGAAGATGATCATTGTAACAAGGTTATAGAGCTACATGAGGAGTATAATTTTGGTTATGTCACCTAGCCCTAAAGCTATTTGGAACTTGAAGAAAAACTAGTCCAACGTAGAGCTAACAAGGTTTCTGAATTTCAGACTTAGTGTAATTTAGGGTCTGAATTTTAGTGTTTGGAGCAAACATTGGGATTTGATAGTTTGGAATCCATGTAGTTTTGGTTAAGGGTCACTATATTAAACTTGTAGAGTAACTATAGGAGAATAATTATTATTAAGTCTAATAGCCCTAAATCCATAGGCTACCAGGTAAAAAGGTGGTCCAAAGTAAGGTTGGCAAATTTCTGAAGTTTCAGATGGTGAACAGTAGGTTAAGTCTAAATTTCAGTGTTAATGCTATTTTTGGGGTTCAATCGTGGCTAATCCAAGAAGCTTTGGACTATGGTTCCTATAGAGAAAATAAAGGCTATATGGTGGTGACCAACTTTATTAAAGTAAGTTTGGTTTGAGCTTACACAAAATTTGGAGTAAAATCTTCTAAAAATGGAATGTCGGGTGGCTGATGACTTGGTTGGTTCAGAGCTAAAACCCTGAAAGTCAGTGTTAAGTGTCTTGTTTAGGGTTGTTTAGTGGCCAATCCATGAATGTTCTGGGTAATGGTTGTGTAGTAAAGTCAAAGACCATCTGATGGAGAACAACCTTCATGTAAGGAGTGTGCCTTGCTACTATATAGGATTTGGAGAAATAAGGTGGTGAAATTTCCCTTGCCAGACTTAAGTTGGGATTGGTGTAGTTAACTGTTGTTGAGGATTTTGGTGTGTTGAGCTCAACTTTGGAGCCTTGTGGTGCCTAATCTGTGTAGTTTTGGATTGTGTCCCTTTAGCAAGTGTAAAGGCCATAGTAAGGGGAGAGCCGAGTAGCATCATGGTAGATATCTTCTGCGAGGTAGGCTTTCCTATCTACCGAGTAGACCTATCATACTAGTGTAGGATCTAGGACACCAGCTAGAGGGGGGGTGAATAGACGGTTTTGACTAAAATCAAAAACACTAGGTAAATTTAATCAATATAACACGATGAATAAATTCTCTAGTGATAACAAGTAAACAATCTATGAGAATCAACTAAGGTGATTGAAAACTTGAGCAACAATATGTAAAACACTAAACACTTGCACGACAATAAGTAATGCAAGAAAGTAAAGACACCGAATTTTATCCCGTGGTATCGGTGATTTGCCGATCACCCCTAATCCACGTTGAGGTGGACTTCAAGCTCTCACTTGCTCCTCTATCAAGACACGACTTGATCTTTTAGCCAAGTGGACAAGAAATCGCTCAATACCTCGATTCCACTAATGTCACCTTTGCCGCTCCGGCGAGGTAGGCGCGAACCCCTCACAATCAACACCGCAGCTCTTCCACAATCTTCTCGGAGAGCTCGACGGAGACAATCACCCAAGCCGTCTAGGAGGCGGCAACCTCTAAGAGTAACAAGCCGATGACGCTTGCTCGGTGTACCACCTAGTGCCTCAAGAATCACCGAAGGATGCAAATGCACTAGGAACCCTCAATCTCTCACTAGAATGCAATCTTAGGCAAAGAGTGTGAGAGAGTGAGTTAGAGGATCACAAATGAGCTCAATGTGTGCAAGGAATGGCCAAGAGAGGTCTCACACACGAGTTACCCTTCTATTTATAGTCCCCCACCAAATTCCAACCGTTATGAGCAAAAAGCACCAGTTCTGCGCACACGCGGACGGTCCGCGCCCTAGGGCCGGACGGTCCGCCGTACGCATAACGGCTATAATTCCCGTTTGAAAACTGTCAGAGTTGTCAGAAAAGGTAGGTCCGGACAGTCCGCCCACCATGACCGGACCGTCCACGACCTGGCAACTTGAAGCACCCGGACCTCTGACCAAGAATAGTTAACACGGGCGGACCGTCCGCCTACAAGGTCGGACGGTCCGAGACCTGAGACAGTACTGTCCGGACTTGTCCTCCGAATAGTCCGTAGTACAAATCGTAAAAATCACATAGTCCCTGTCCAAACCATATTTGGCACTTGCGGACTGTCCGCTCATCAAAGCCGGACGGTCCGCACTATAATTCAGGGACTGTCCCGAAAGCAGCATTCTCTGGTCAGGACTGCGGACGGTCCGGCCCTAAGGCCCGGACTGTCCGCAGTGCAAAGGAACCACATAGGTCCGAAGTGGTCAGACTTCGGACCCCTCTGGTGGATCACGGACGGTCCGCCCTCAAGACCCGGATGGTCCGCGCATCCAAGACTTTCCACTTTTCAAACAAGCTTTTGAAAGAATATTTAACTCGTGAAATTTGAAGCGTTGTTAGTCCTCATGCAAATGCAACCCCTAGATGCTCTATGAGGCACTAAGTTTTACACAGATCAAAGTCATTGACCCCTCTTAATAGTACGGCTATCTAGCCTACTAATCCGGTCAAGTATCTTCTCTAAACTCCTCAAGACCGGCAAAAACGAAACCTATGTTATACCTTTTCCTTCACTTGATCCACAACCAATGCGTATGAATCTCCAATATTTCCTGTTCTATGTGGTCCAACCCTGCATTCTTATTTCTCCAAGAATTGTTAGCCCACAAGAAGTTGTTATTAATTACCAAAACATCACCAAGGGGCCTAGATGATTCACAATCTCCCCCTTTTTGGTAATTGATGACAACACTTCATAATATATTAAAGAGAAGTTTAGTTTTTCCAAATCTCCCTCATACCTTAGGTATAAGATGGATTTTGGAGATGAGTTTCGTAGGACTTATCTTGATTTGAAGTTCTGTCCGAGAGATAGATAAATCCCAATTAAAACTTAGAATGTAAGAAAGGCTCCCCCTATGTGTGTGCAGGATTATTTGAAGCTGAAGATATAACACACATAATAGATCGAAGTTTTGATGGAGACCTTCCTACAGTCATGGTTATCGAGTCGAACAAGAGATATATGTAGAGTAAGCGCAGTAATTATAATCACTCCTCGATAAACCATACATAGCGTAATTTGAACTAAACATAGTTCAATCCACAGAATATTACAAATAATTGTCCACAGGCATGAGACATAGAGTTCAAAGTTCAAATAGTAGTAGCTAGTACCAAGTGCATAAGACATAAAATAAAGCATGCGACATAAAATGGTAAACATGCACATGCACGGTTTCAATGTTCACATAGACCAACTCCCCTTAATACCCTGAATGTGACAACTGCTCTTCTCTTTCTTCACTTCTCTCCCCCTTTGGCATCAATTGCCACAAAGGAGAGGCTTCACTGATCACTCGGTGGAGGATGCATGTTGTAGTAGTGAGTGCTAAAGGTGTCAAAAAGAGAGGAGAACTGGCCAAAGTCTTGCTGGAGTTGTTGCTGCCTTTGACTGATCGCATGCATGCTGTCATTTGTAGAGAGGTTGTCAAATTGACTAGACAGAGCTCCCATGTTATCCTGAAAACTCTGCTGCATATTGTTAAGTCTAGTCATTATAGGATCAATGACATTAGTTTGAATGTGATCACGAAATTCAGAATACTCAGCATTGAGCGCATCCCAGTTACTATCAAAACTGGATTGTATGACATCCAGACGTTGATTCATATGTGTCATCATTCCCTCAAAGCGAGTATCAAGATGGGTCTGAAGCCCTTGCTGCATATTTTGAAAATATGGGTCAAAGTAGCCTGGACCAGGCTGTCAATACTGCTAAGGCTGAGGAGGAGGTGGAGGAGGAGGCATCTGCTCTGCCTCAGCATCATGAGCTGCTGCTGCATCAAAACTAGGGTCTTCCTCATCATCTGGGAAGGGAGTGAGTGGCCTGGTGAGGAACCCAATTTCATTTTTAAAGGGTCTAAATGGTGTATGAACTATCTCGCAGGGCCCCTCAAATCTTGTCTTTGCTTTGATGAGAGCCATAATATATGGTGCATAGGCTAGTGTTGGGGACCATAATTAGGGGTACCCCCAAGACTCCTAATCTCAGCTGGTAACCCCCATCAGCACAAAGCTGCAAAGGCCTTATGGGCACAATTCAGGTCAAGGCTCCATCCACTCAAGGGACACGATCTCGCCTCGCCCGAGCCTAGCCTCGGGCAAAGATAGCCGACCCAGAAGGATCCACGTCCCACCCGAGGGTCTCCTCAAGCAACGGGCGCACCTTCGACTCGCCCGAGGCCCAGCTCGGGCAGGCTTCGCGGAGAAGCAACCTTGGCCAGATCGCCACGCTAATCGACTGTATCGCAGGAGCATTCAATGCAAGGATCGTCTGACACCTTATCCTGACGCGCGCTCCTCAGTCGGCAGGGCCGAAGTGACCGCAGTCACTTCGCCGCTCCACTGACCGACCTGATAGAAAAACAGCGCTGCTTGCCCTACTCCGATAGTTGTGCCACCCACCAGGGTGAGGCTGACAGCAGCCATGTCCAGCCTCGGGCGCCATAGGAAGCTCCGCCTCGCCCGACCCCAGGGCTCGGACTCAACCTCGACTCCGAAAGACGGTCTCCGCCTCGCCCGACCCCAGGGCTCGGACTCAACCTCGACTTCGAAAGACGGTCTCCGCCTCGCCCGACCCCAGGGCTCGGACTCAACCTCGACTCCGGAAGACGGTCTCCGCCTCGCCCGACCCCAGTGCTCGGACTCCACCTCGACCTCGGAGGACGGGCTTACGCACAGGCTCTCTCTCTCTCTCTCTCCCTCACGAACGCTTGTAACCCCCTACTGCAAGCGCATCCGCCCTGGGCGCAGGACAACACGAGGCCGCGATTCCCCTTATTGTTTCCCCCTTGTGCTCCGTCTCGTGCCGACCCATCTGGGCTGGGACACGCAACGACAATTTACTCGTCGGTCCAGGGACCCCCAGGGTCGAAACGCCGACAGTTGGCGCGCCAGGTAGGGGCCTGCTACGTGTTGACGAACAGCTTCCCGTCAAGCTCCAGATGGGTAGTCTCCAGCAACCTCTCCAGCCCTGGACGCTGCTCCGTTTCGGGAGTCTTGAGTTCATGTCCCTCGACGGCAGCTATGACATGATACTCCTTCCTCCACCACGCGACAACGATAATGGCGGTCGTCAGCCCGCCCGCCGGCGGCGGAATCGACGACGTCTTCCCCACGTGGCGGAAGAGCAACATCCGGGTCTGTCCCGTCACCTTCCCCACCGACGGAGGAGGAGGCAGGGCAGCCATGGCCAAGCAGGAGGCGGCACCTCGTCGGCTGTCGAGCGAGTCGACGGCGCCGGCGCCCCAGCGGGGGACACGTCGGGCGTTGACCTCGCGTCTGAGTCGAAGATGAGCGTCGTTTCCCCGCAACACGCCAACCCCAAGCAGACGGACGACGCCAGCACGCTCGCGAAGGGCTTGCTAGGCGTTAGCCTCGTACCGGAGATAACGGTGCACTCCGTCCCTGACGCGACTTCGTCACCATCCGTCGATCAAGAGGTACCATCCGTTTCCCATCCTGTGCCTTTTAGATTCAGCTTCGACCCACCGAGCGATCCCGCTTCGGTGGACGCTTTCATAAAGGCATATCCAAACCTTCTGGGGTACCATATGCGGTCAACCTGGGACCGACTGATGGCTGTCTCGACCTATGGGCCCCCAGGTTCTGAGGAAGATGACGAGCCCGACTCTGGTTGGGATTTCACCAGGCTTGGTGACCCCAGTGCCATACGGGACTTCATGACCACATGTGACTACTGCCTCTCCGATTGCTCCGATGATGGCCACAGCCTTGACGACGAGGACTGTGGCCCAAGTCGTGAATGTTTCCACGTCGATCTAGGGGGACTCGACGAAGGCAACCACCTTGGTATGCCGGAGGACGGCGATCCCCCTAGGCCTGCGCCTCGCGTTGACATCCTTCGGGAGCTAGCTATGGTCCCAGTCCCTGCGGAGGGTCAGGATGCATAGCTCGAGCAAATCCGCGAGATGCAGGCCAGGCTCGACGAGGAAGCAGGACAACTTGTGCAGCTTCGGCAAAATATCGGGCAGGAGTGGGCAGGCCGAGCACCGGCCGGAGAAGTGCGTCATCTGGCCCAGGATGTCCAGCACCGCATCGCCGACAATGCCAGGGCAATGCTGCCCCCAGCTTCCAGTGGGGTCGGCCAGAACCTGGCTGCAGCAGCAATACTACTCCGAGCGATGCCGGAACCATCCACCAACGAGGGGCAGCGTATCCAGGGAGAGCTCAAGAATCTCCTGGAAGATGCCGCGGTCCGACGGGCCGAAAGCTCTGCCTCCCGAAGGCAGGGATACCCCCGGAGCATCACACCGCGACTTCCCGATTCATGCGGGAAGCCTCGGTCCACACCGGGCGCACGCGGAACACAGCGCCTGCGGCCCCGGGTCGCCTCGGCAACGAGCACCACCGCCGCGACCGTCGAGCCCACCTCAATGATAAGGTGCGCCGAGGCTACCACCCCAGGCGCGGGGGATGCTACGACAGCGGGGAGGATCGGAGCCCCTCGCCCGAACCACCCGGTCCGCAAGCTTTCAGCCGGGCCATACGACGGGCGCCATTCCCGACCCGGTTCTGAACCTCGACTACCATCACCAAGTACTCGGGGGAGACAAGGCCGGAACTGTGGCTCGCGGACTACCGGCTGGCCTGCCAGCTGGGTGGAACGGACGATGACAACCTCATTATCCGCAACCTTCCCCTGTTCCTCTCCGACGCCGCCCGAGCCTAGCTGGAGCATCTGCCTCCTGCGCAGATCTCCAACTGGGACGACCTGGTCAAAGCCTTCGCCGGCAACTTTCAGGGCACATACGTGCGCCCTGGGAACTCTTGGGATCTCCGAAGCTGCCGCCAGCAGCCGGGAGAGTCCCTGCGGGACTACATCCGGCGATTTTTGAAGAAGCGCACCGAGCTGCCCAACATCACCGACTCGGATGTCATCGGCGCGTTCCTCGCCGGCACCACTTGCCGCGACCTGGTGAGCAAGCTGGGTCGCAAGACTCCCACCAGGGCGAGCGAGCTGATGGACATTGCCACCAAGTTCGCCTCTGGTCAGGAGGCGGTCGAGGCCATCTTCCGGAAGGACAAGCAACCTTAGGGGCGCCAGCCGGAAGACGTCCCCGAGGCGTCCGCTCAGCGCGGCGCGAGAAAGAAGGGCAAGAAGAAGTCGCAAGCAAAACGCGACGCCGCCGACGCAGACCTTGTCGTCGCCACCGAGCACAGGAACCCTCGGAAGCCTCCCAGAGGCGCCAACCTGTTCGACAAGATGCTCAAGGAGTCGTGCCCCTATCATCAAGGTCCCGTCAAGCACACCCTTGAGGAGTGCGTCATGCTTCGGCGCTACTTCCACAAGGCCGGGCCCCCGGCGGAAGGTAGCAGAGCCCATAACAACGACAAGAAGGAGGATCACAAGGCAGAGGAGTTCCCCGAGGTCCACGACTACTTCATGATCTACGGTGGGCAAGTAGCGAACGCCTCGGCTCGGCACCGCAAGCAAGAGCACCGGGAGGTCTGCTCGGTGAAGGTGGCGGCGCCAGTCTACCTAGACTGGTCTGTTAAGCCCATCACCTTCGACCAGGGCGACCACCCCGACCGCGTGCCGAGCCCGGGAAAGTACCCGCTCGTTGTCGATCCCGTCATTGGCAACGTCAGGCTTACCAAGGTCCTCATGGACGGAGGCAGCAGCCTCAACATCATCTACGCCGAGACCCTCGGGCTCCTGCAGATCGATCTGTCCACGATCCGGGCCGGCGCAGCGCCCTTTCACGGGATCATCCCTGGGAAACGCGTCCAACCCCTTGGGCAACTCGATCTGCCCGTCTGCTTCGGGACTCCCTACAACTTCCGAAAGGAAACCCTCACGTTCGAGGTGGTCGGGTTCCGAGGAACCTACCACGCAGTGCTGGGGAGACCATGCTACGCCAAGTTCATGGTTGTCCCCAACTACACCTACCTCAAGCTCAAGATGCTGGGCCCCAACGGGGTCATCACCGTCGGCTCCACGTACCAACACGCGTACGAATGCAACGTGGAGTGCGTGGAGTACGCCGAGGCCCTCACCGAATCCGAGGCCCTCATCGCTGACCTGGAGAGCCTCTCCAAGGAGGTGCCAGATGCGAAGCGCCACGCCGCCAACTTTGAGCCAGCTGAGGCGGTTAAGTCTGTCCCTCTCGACCCCAGCAACGACGCCTCCAAGCAGATCCGGATCGGCTCCGAGCTCGACCCCAAATAGGAAGCAGTGCTCGTCGACTTTCTCCGCGCGAACGCCGAGGTTTTTGCGTGGAGTCCCTCGGACATGCCTGGCATACCGAGGGATGTCGCCGAGCACTCGCTGGATATCCGAGCTGGAGCCCGACCCGTGAAGCAGCCTCTGCGCCGATTCGACGAAGAAAAGCGTAGAGCCATAGGCGAGGAGATCCACAAGCTGATGGCTGCAGGGTTCATCAAAGAGGTATTCCATCCCAAATGGCTAGCCAACCCTGTGCTTGTGAGAAAGAAAGGCGGGAAATGGCGGATGTGTGTAGACTACACTGGTCTAAACAAAGCATGTCCGAAAGTTCCCTACCCTCTGCCTCGCATCGATCAAATCGTGGATTCCACTGCTGGGTGTGAAACCCTGTCTTTCCTCGATGCCTACTTAGGGTATCACCAAATCATGATGAAAGAGTCCGACCAGCTCGCGACTTCTTTCATCACACCTTTTGGCATGTACTGCTACGTTACTATGCCATTCGGTTTGAGGAATGCGGGTGCGACATACCAAAGGTGCATGAACCACGTGTTCGGAGAGCACATTGGTCGAACGGTCGAGGCTTACGTCGATGACATCGTAGTCAAGACGAGGAAAGCCTCCGACCTCCTCTCCGACCTTGAAACGACATTCAAGTTTCTTAAGGCGAAAGGCGTAAAACTCAATCCTGAGAAGTGTGTCTTCAGAGTCCCCCGAGGCATGCTCCTGGGGTTCATCGTCTCTGAGAAGGGCATCGAGGCCAACCCGGAGAAAATCACGGCCATCACCAACATGGGGCCCATCAAGGACTTGAAAGGAGTACAAAGGGTCATGGGATGCCTTGCGGCTCAGAGACGTTTCATCTCGCGCCTCGGCGAAAGAGGCCTACCTCTGTACCGCCTCTTAAGGAAGACCGAGCGCTTCACTTGGACCCCCGAGGTCGAGGAAGCCCTTGGGAACCTAAAGGCGCTCCTTACAAGCGCGCCCATCTTGGTGCCCCCCGCTGCCGGAGAAGCCCTCTTGATCTACGTCGCCGCTACCACTCAGGTGGTCAGCGCCGCGATCGTGGTCGAGAGACGAGAAGAGGGGCACGCATTGCCCGTCCAGAGGCCGGTCTACTTCATCAGTGAGGTACTATCCGAGACCAAAATCCGCTACCCGCAAATTCAGAAGCTACTGTACGCGGTAATTCTGACGTGGCGAAAGTTGCGACACTACTTCGAGTCTCATCCGGTGGTTGTGGTGTCATCCTTCCCCCTGGGAGAGATCATCCAGTGCCGAGAGGCCTCGGGTAGGATTGCAAAGTGGGCGGTGGAGATCATGGGCGAGACAATCTCATTCGCCCCTCCAAAGGCCATCAAGTCCCAAGTTTTGGCGGACTTTGTGGCTGAATGGGTCGACACCCAGCTTCTAGCAGCTTCGATCCAACCGGAACTCTGGACCATGTTTTTTGATGGGTCGTTGATGAAAATAGGAACGGGCGCGGGCCTGCTCTTCATCTCACCCCTCGGGAAGCACCTCCGCTACGTGCTGCGCCTCCATTTCCCGGCGTCCAACAATGTGGCCGAGTACGAGGCTCTGGTTAACGGGTTGCGCATCGCCATCGAGCTAGGGGTCCGGCGCCTCGACGCTCGTGGCGACTCGCAGCTTGTCATTGACCAAGTCATGAAAAACTCCCATTACCGCGACCTGAAGATGGAAGCCTACTGCGATGAGGTTCGGCGCCTGGAGGACAAGTTCTACGGGCTCGAGCTCAACCACATCGCTCGATGATACAACGAGACTATGGATGAGCTGGCTAAGATAGCCTCGGGGCGGATGACGGTTCCTCCGAACGTCTTCTCCCGAGACCTACATCAACCCTCAGTCAAGACCGACGACACGCCCGAGCCCGAGAAGGTCTCGGCCTAGCCCGAGGCGCCCTCGGCTCAGCCCGAGGCACCCTCGGCCCAAGAGGGTGAGGCACTGCGCGTCGAGGAAGAGCGGAATGGGGTCCCGCATAATTGAAACTGGCAGACCCCGTACCTATAATATCTCCACCGAGGAGAGCTACCCCTCGACAGAGCCGAAGCTCGGCGACTGGCACGGCGCGCCAAGTCGTTCGTCTTGCTAGGTGACGGAAAGGAGCTCTACCACCGCAGCCCCTCAGGCATCCTCCAGTGATGCATATCCATCACCGAAGGTTAGGAACTATTGCAAGAAATACACTCGGGGGCTTGCGGTCATCACGCAGCGCCTCGAGTCCTTGTTGGAAATGCTTTCCGACAGGGTTTCTACTGGCCAACTGCGGTGGCCGACGCCACTAGGATTGTACACACCTGCCAAGGGTGTCAATTCTACGCAAGGCAGATGCACCTGCCCGCTCAGGCCCTGCAAACAATACCCATCACCTGGCGTTTGTTGTGTGGGGTCTGGACCTCGTCGGTCCCTTGCAGAAGGCACCCGGGGGCTACACACACCTGCTGGTCGCCATCGACAAATTCTCCAAGTGGATCGAGGTCAGACCTCTAAACAGCATCGGGTCCGAACAGGTGGTGGCGTTCTTCACCAACATCATCCATCGCTTTGGGGTCCCGAACTCCATCATCACCGACAATGGCACCCAGTTCACTGGCAGAAAGTTCCTGGACTTCTGCGAGGACCACCACATCCGGGTGGACTGGGCCGCCGTAGCCCACCCCATGACGAATGGGCAGGTAGAACGTGCCAACGTCATGATTCTGCAGGGACTCAAGCCAAGGATCTACAACGACCTCAACAAGTTCGGCAGGCGATGGATGAAGGAACTCCCCTCGGTGGTCTGGAGTCTGAGGACGACGCCAAGCCGAGCCACGGGCTTCATGCCGTTCTTTCTAGTCTATGGGGCCGAGGCTATCTTGCCCACAGACTTAGAATACGGTTCCCCGAGGACGAGGGTGTACGACGACCGAAGCAACCAGTCCAGCCGAGAAGACTCACTGGACCAGCTGGAAGAGGATCGGGACATAGCCTTACTACACTCGGCGCGGTATCAGCAGTCCCTGCGACGCTACCACGCCCGAGGGGTTCGGTCCCGAGACCTCTAGGTGGGCGATTTGGTGCTTCGGCTACGACAAGACGCCCAAGGGCGCCACAAGCTCACACCTCCCTGGGAAGGGCCGTTCATCATCGCCAAGATTTTGAAGCCCGGAACATTGTAACACCCTGAATTTGGGGGTATAAAATTTCTTTGCTCATATTCACAAATTCAGGTGTTACTTCTCTTTTCACACCCTTCCCAATCCCCTCTTTCTCTTTTCTATAGAAGAAAAGGGGCTATTTACTTTGTGTAATTATAGTCTATTAGACTAAAACTCCAAGGAGTATGTATTGTGGCATCATGTCAAACCCTAAATTCTACTTCTGTTTGGTGCATAATTCTTAGAAATGCTAATTTGAATTTGTGGCTTATTTGGATTTGAATCAAATAGAGTAAATAAAAAGAAAAGGGAAATCAAATGCCAGAATAAAAGAAAAAGGAAAGAAGCCCGCTTCCCCCGCCCCCTCGGCCCATCTAGCCCATCCCCGCGCGCGCGCCCTCCTTCCCCCTCTTCTCTCTCTGCCCTGGCGGGCCCGCCCGTCAGCGCGACCGTCTTCCCCGCGCCCGCGCCCGTTTTCCCCGCTCTCTCTGCTCGCGGGCCCGAGCTGTCAGCTCTTCCGTCTCCGCGTAACCGCCGCCCCGAGCCGCGCGTGCCGCGGACTCCGCGCCCACGTCGCGCGTGGAGCTCGCAACCACCTCGCCTCGGCCACTTGAGCCTAGAACCTCGCTCGCCCTCTCCCCCTCCCTCATTTGCGCACCTGCAGACCCCCCTTCCACCTCCCCCACGCTGCGCACACGCCAAAGCTCCGACACCATTAAACCACCGCCGCCCGAGCTCGTTTCTCCGTCGCCGTTGGAGCCCCGCCGTGCCCTCTGCCACGGTGAGCTTCGCCCCGACGTCCGCAACCCGGGACGTGCCCCAATTTCCCCTCTCCCTCCCCGAATCCCTCTGCCCGCGCTCACCGCCGTTCTCTGCGCAGCCGCCGAGGTCCGCCACCGTCGACTCGGGCTGCCGCCGTGTCTCCGTCGCCATCGAGGGGTCCCCGAAGTTCGCCTTGAGGTAAGGAACCTCTCCCGCCCCCCTCCCATCCTTTTTATTGCCCCCCGTCGCGTTTAATTGCTCGCCGGAGTCCTTTAGCGCCACCGCCGAGCCGCTTCGCCGTGGGCCGCCCCCCTCCGGTGCCCCTGCCCCGACCCAGTCCCCACCGGAAGGTTCCCCGCGCCCTCCCCAACCTCCTCGGCCGCCCAGGTCGCCCCAGGGACCCGCAGAGCCCCCGCGCCCCTCGTCTCCGACAAGTTCTCCGCCGCGGGGACGGGCGCCGCCGCCTCTGCTAGCCGGAGGAGAAGACAGAAGCCGGCCACCCAATCCCCGCCGTCCATCCCAGATCGAACGGCCCTGTTTCAAATAGCCCGAGCCCAGCCCTAGCCGTCCGCCTGAGATCCAACGGTCCAGGGCCGTTTCCCCCCCCCTGCACTCCGCCTTCCTCCCATTTGGGCCCCGCCTGTCAGCCGTCTGCCCCGCGCTGCCCGCCCGGCCCCGCCTGTCAGCTGCTCGTGCGCCCGCGCTGCCCGCCCGGCCCCGCCTGTCAGCCGCTCGCGCGCCCGCGCTGCCCGCCCGGCCCCGCCTGTCAGCCGTCTGCCCCGCGCTGCCCGCCCGGCCCCGCATGTCAGCCGCTCCCACCGCCGCGCGCTCGCCCGCCCGCCCGCAGATCTAATCTTGGGCGTTGATCCGAGATCCAACGGCTATAAGAGCCCGATACCCCTTCGCCCGCGCATTTTCTTAAAGAGACCCCCGGCTTTCTGCAAATTAACCCGCCGTCCCTGGATCTTCGCAGTTAGGTCCTCAGACCTTTTATTTAATCCAAAATAAGTATTTAAGGCATATTTTTAATCCCTAATCTTGTAAAATTCATAACTTTGTCATATGAACTCCAAATTAGGTGCTTCAAATTGCAAAATGCTCACAGTATTTTTATCTATCTATTTAAACAATGTTTCCATGCTGTTTTTATGTCCCAATTAATAGTTGATCATTAGGGTAAAACTAATGTTATTGGAACCCCTATTTGAGATAAATAAAAGATAGAAGACTTTAATAAAAGTTGGAGCACCTAAGTTTATGGACTTAACACCATGTAATGATTTAACCCCACCACTGACTTAGATCTGATTAGTGGATCATTTTGTATAGTCATCTACCTTAGACCTAGGGAACACCAGATTTCCAATCCTTTTCTCCTGTGAACTTGTGATCTCTCTGCTGCATATGTGTGGTTTATTGCTTTTGTTTGTTATTTCCCAAGTGCATAGAATGAATGATTACTTTACGTAGACAACGGGCAGTCTGTGTTTCCCGAGGAAGTTGCAGAAGAAGTTCCTGATCAGCAGTTTGGTGAAGGCAAGTGCCCTCTGACCCATTATGTCCTATTCACTTATAACTTACTATCCCGCATTACTTACTTGAAACCTAAGGATTTACTAGCTTTACACTTTACTTTATCCTTGATGACCTTCTGGGTTGTTATGGTTAGCATTTTGCTATTGCCTTAACTTAATCAATGAACATGATGTGACTATTTATGATACGATACTGTTATCCTGATGATATTGATGATCTTGTGATACTCTAGGGGGCTCAGGTTGTTTCCTGAGTACCTCTCCGTAAGGACCTGTTCGTTGAGAGACCACCCGGGATAACAGTGCAACCATGAGGGTGAAATGGGATGCCCTTAGCTAATTAATTAGAGGAACTAGAGGTGTAGTTGCTTCGCCGTCGTGCCGTCAATGGGGTCCAGGCACAGTGCTTGCTCTGCCGAGGCTGAGTGCCGAGGTTCTTTCGTTTTGCTTTTGTTAGTCACTCTCCTACGGGGAGGGGTACTGTGTTTATCAAACTGGAGAAACCTAACGGGCAGCTATGATCTCTAGGGAATCTTTGTAACAACTACGTAGTGATACCCTGCCGGACCACCTAGGTAGTGGTCAATGGGGATTAGCTCTCCCTGGGTAGAAAGGGAATCATGACTCATGGGTAAAGTGTGCAACCTCTGCAGAGGGTAGTAAAACTGATATGTCAGCCGTGCTCACGGTTAAGAGCAGCCTTGGGATCCTCTTTGATTAGGGATACTCCGGATACACTTCAGATGATGACTCTAATGATGATGGTTAACGATGGTGACTTTAGTTATGTATTCTAGTATTCCTTCTTGGAGGAAGTACTTTTTGGGATTATAACTTGGGTTTTATGATAAAACCTGGCTCCTACTAATAATAAATACCTGACCAACTAAAAGCAACTGCTTGAGCCTAACCCCACATAAAGCTAGTCCACTTCAGCCAAACGGGGCATTTGCTGAGTACGTTGATGTGTACTCATCCTTGCTTTACCACAAAATACCAGGTTGTCCACATTGTAACCACTGCTCAGGGGAAGACGAAGCCGTGGAGGGAGACTTCCAGGAGTTCCAAGACTATGACGAATTCTAGGTGTGGGTTGGCGGCAACCCCCAGTCAGCTGCCTGTGAAGGCCTTATCTTTACTGTGTTTCGCTAGCACTTTGATTTATCTGTTAAGTTGATGACTATGTGGATGTCTATGACTCTGTGATGTAATAAGTTAATACTCTTTTATGTTATTATTCGAGCACTGTGCGATGATGTTCATTTATGTAATCGTTGTGTACGTGAGTTCTGATCCTGGCACGTACATGGTTCGCATTCGGTTTACCTTCCAAAACCGGGTGTGACATAAGTGGTATCAAAGGCAGGTTGACTGTAGGACCGCTAACCTAGAGTAGCACTGGTCGAACTAAGGACTATTGACCTTCTCTCTCACCTTGACCTCTGATGTTACTTCAAAAGTCGGTCACCTCGACCAACCCTATGTTTTACCACATATATATACTACATTATACCTTGTTAAAATTTTATTTTGTTCTGTCTATGGTTTATTCACTTGTCATATTAGTTCTGTTCTTACTCTTGTGCTTACGGTGTCTTTTGTAGATGGCTCGTCTTAGACACACTGCACGTAAGTCGGTGATTCCTTTCCTGCCGTCTCGACTTGCGGAGCGTCCTCTGCGCCACACCGTGTCCGGTCAGTCGAGTCACCTGGATAGACTGCACCACCGCCTGCGTGAGGAGCAGGAACGCCGACGTCAGCACAGAGAGCAGCAGGGCTCTTCCTCCCCACCTCAGCAGGAGGTGGAGTCCGTGAGGCGCCGCTCCTCTGCTCCCCAGCTGGAGGCGCCCCCTGCACCACCGCGGGACGCCCCGGCTGCTGGAGGAGGTCCTGGAGGAGACCCCGACGACGACAACTCAGACCACAGCACGGAGTCCTCTGAGCCGCAGGAGGCGGAAGGATGGGTCGCCCGACCCATCACCCGTGACGCCGCTCGCGGTTGTCACTTCCACGACGCACTCGACATCTTGTTGCGCCAGGCTTTCGACCGGCACACCTGGTCGATCGAGTATCGTTGTGTAGTCTACCAGCACAGTCGCGGGAGGTACCCGGACCGCTGGGAGGCTACCTGCCTAGTTCGTCGTCCGGAGGATGACCTCCGGGGTGCCGAGGCCGTTTCGGAGCACTACTCCATCTCCGAGAGGGACACTGCAGAGGCAGCTATGCAGGATGCAGCACGGCGTGCACTCTCCTAGTACTGTTCTTTGTTCGGTGGGGTGGCCGACGGTCTTAACCTTAGGTACTACCCCCACCGTCCGACTGGTAACACAGAGAGTGTGGTTGTCTCACCTGTTGGTGAGGATAACCCTAGGTTGAGCAGCACAGTCAACCTAGTCGTGGTGCTTAACACCGAGCTGGATCACTCTCTGGACGAGCTAAGCAGGGCTCGAACGGAGATTGCTGAGTTGCGTGCTGAGCTGGCAGAGCGCCGCCACCAGGAGGGTGGTTCCCCCGCTCCTGTTGGGACTCAGCACCCATACCGCTCGCCACCACGTGGTCACCACACTTATGGTTCCCCTGCCTGTAAGACCAGGATAGATCTGGATCCTTAGATTGTTAGCGTCGGAGTTTGTAATAATTCTTAAGTCAGATGTCTTAGTCTTAGTTAGTCAGTTTAGTTTGCTTACCAGGTGATTCCATTTAGTTTAGTTTGCTTATCAGTTGCTTACATGCTTGTTATGGTGAACTTGTGCTGGATTTGAATCTTTGTAATGACTGTCGCCAACCTGTGGGTTTCCCCTGCAGTTTGGCTTAGCTAGTGACATTAATGAAATCAGTTATTTAGTTGGGAAACCATTTACTTCTACTTTCCTTTCTATCTGAGAAGCTGTGTTGAATCATAATGAGGATCAGTGAAGCTCTCTGTTCACTCAGTGTCATGAGGAATTCTGTATTCCCTTTTCTTATGCTGAAGGATTGTAAGATCAATGCTGATGTATGAATGTCTTCCACAGATGTCTGACAATAGGCGCCGATGCAACAGGCGTGCTCAGCAAGAGCAGCGTGCCCAGCAGGAGGAACATCAGAGGCAGCCTCCCCCACCACCCCCGATGACTGTGGAGCATATGTTCTTGATGTAGACTCAGGCAGTGCAGGCTATTGGGCAGACTCTGGCAGCCATGCAACAGGCTCAACAGCAACCTCAACCCCAGATGCAGGTGCAGATGTCCCAGATGCCACAGGATAAGCGTGGCGAGTTCATGAGAGGGCACCCTCCTACCTTCGCCCATTCTGCTGACCCCATGGATGCAGAAGACTGGCTGCGCGCAGTGGAAAGGGAACTGCGCACCGCCCAATGTGACGACAGGGAGAAGGTTCTGTACGGTCCCCGTCAGCTAAGGGGAGCAGCCCAGTCCTGGTGGGAGTCCTACCTCGCCACACATGCTGACCCCGAAGCCATTACCTGGGAAGAATTCAGCGAGAGTTTCCGCAGATACCATGTGCCAGAGGGACTGATGATCGTGAAAAAGGAGGAGTTTCTGGCTCTGAAGCAGGGACCCCTGTCTGTTAGTGAATACAGAGACAAGTTTCTGCAGCTGTCTCGTTATGCACCTGAAGATGTCAACACTGATGCTAAAAGCCAGTACAGGTTCATGAGGGGTTTGGTGGATCCCCTGCACTACCAGCTGATGAATCACACCTTCCCCACCTTCCAGCACCTGATCGATAGCGCAGTTATGACTGAGAAGAAGCGCAAGGATATGGAAGATCGGAAGCGCAAGATGAGTGGACCACAGTCCGGGAGCATCAGCCGCCCCCGCTTCGCAGGCAGTTCATCTCAGCAAGGCAGGCCTAGTCACCCACAGGGATATCAGCATCAGAATCAGCGTCTGCATCAGCAGCAGTTTCAGAGGCAGTACCCACAACACTAGCAGTATCGTCAGAACAGCCAGTAAGGAGGGAATCAGTATCAGAAGCAGAACAACCAGGCACCTCGCCTTCCTGCCCCCGCAGCAAATCAGAGCAACCAAGCAGCCCCAGCACAAGGAGGAGGCAGAGGATGTTTCCACCATGGAGAACAAGGCCACTGGGCGATGCAGTGCCCGAAGAAGATGGCACAGCAGCAGACCAACCCCAATGCTCCAACAAGGCAAGGTGTACTGCAGCAGGCAGCAGGCAATCGTGGCCAAGCGTACAACCGTGGAAAGGTGAACCACTTGGAGGCCGAAGTGATCCAGGATGCACCAGATGTGGCAGTAGGTATGTTCTCAATCAAATCTCATTCCGCAAAAGTGCTATTTGATACTGGTGCAACTCATTCATTTGTCACTGCAACCTGGGTAGAAATGCATAACATCTCAGTAGAGGCAATGATGCCGCCCATGAGGATTAATTCGGTTGGTGGCAAAGTGCAAACAGATAAAATATGCTCAAATATAAGGGTGGAAATAAGGGGGATAGGATTCCCCAGTGACCTAATAGTAATAGACACCCCTGGGATAGATGTCATCCTAGGGATGAATTGGTTAATGAAATATGAAGCGAATGTTACCTGTGACAAGAGGACCGTAACATTGAAGTCCCCGTCCGGAGAGGAGGTAGTGGCTGAGCTAAAGATGCCTAAATCAGCGGAGGGAGTTTGTCACCAGATTTCAGTTGATAGTAAGGAGACCAACCCGCTCGAGGCTATCAAGGTTGTGTCGGACTTTCCGGATGTGTTTCCCGAGGAGCTAACGGGCATGCCACCCGAGAGAAAAGTCGAATTTGCCATAGAGCTTATCCCTGGTACCGCCCCCATTTCCAAAAGAGCCTATCGAGTATCTGGACCAGAATTGGTGGAACTCAAGAAGCAGATAGATGAGATGTTAGAGAAGGGTTACATCAGACCAAGCACCTCGCCTTGGGCCGCTCCAGTGTTGTTTTTAGAGAAGAAAGATGGTACCAAAAGGATGTGCATAGATTACAGAGCTCTGAATGAAGTCACTGTTAAGAACAAGTACCCCCTGCCAAGGATAGAAGATCTGTTTGACCAGCTTAGAGGTGCCAGCGTATTCTCGAAGATAGATCTGAGATCAGGTTACCATCAACTTAGAATCCGACCCTCGGACATACCGAAGACAGCATTCATCACCAAGTATGGGTTATATGAGTTCACAGTTATGTCCTTTGGTTTGACAAATGCGCCAGCCTTCTTTATGTATCTGATGAACAGCGTGTTCATGGACTATCTAGACAAGTTTGTGGTAGTGTTCATCGATGATATTCTCATATACTCTCAAAGTGAGGAAGATCATGTGGAGTATTTGAAGATGGTATTGCAAAGGCTTCGAGAACATCAGTTGTATGCCAAGCTGAGTAAATGCGAGTTCTAGATTCATGAAGTCTTGTTTCTGGGTCACATCATAAACCAAGATGGGTTAGCAGTGGATCCAAAGAAAGTAGCAGATATCCTGAACTGGAAAGCACCAAAGGATGTTCGTGGGATCAAGAGCTTCATTGGAATGGCCGGATACTATAGGCGTTTCATTGAAGGCTTTTCAAAGATTGCTAGACCAATGACAGCGTTGCTAGCGAAGAAAGTTGAGTTTAAGTGGACCCAAAGGTGCCAAGAGGCATTTGAAGAACTGAAGAATAGATTGACTACAGCACCTGTGTTAGTCGTGCCTGATGTTCACAAGCCATTCTCGGTGTATTGCGATGCTTCTTACACCGGATTGGGATGTGTGCTAATGCAAGAAGGAAGAGTTGTGGCATACTCATCTTGACAACTGAAGATCCATGAGAAAAATTACCCCACACACGACCTGGAGTTGGCAGCAGTGGTTCATGCGTTAAAGACATGGAGACATTACCTGTATGGGCAGAAGTGCGACATCTACACAGATCATAAAAGTCTGAAGTACATATTCACCCAGTCAGAGTTAAACATGAGGCAGCGAAGATGGTTGGAATTGATTAAAGACTATGAGTTGGAGATACATTACCATCTAGGCAAAGCCAATGTTGTTGCAGATGCTCTAAGCAGGAAGAGTCAAGTTAAAATGATGGCCACGTACCCAATGTCATATGAGTTAGCCAAGGAGTTCGACAGACTGAGCCTCGGTTTCCTGAATAGTACGCAAGGAGTAACAGTGGAATTAGAGCCCACTCTAGAGTGGGAGATCAAAGAAGGGCAGAAGGATGATGAAAACATCAACAAGATCCGGTAGCTGATCTTAGAAGGAAGAGGCAAAGACTTTCGAGAGGATGAAGAAGGAGTAATATGGTTCAAAAACCGATTGTGTGTTCCCGACCTCAAACCTATTTGGGAGCTGATCCTCAAGGAGGCTCATGAGACAGCCTACTCCATACACCCTGGAAGTGAAAAGATGTATCAAGATTTAAAAAGGAGGTTTTGGTGGTATGGCATGAAAAGAGAGATCACAGAATATGTCGCCATCTGTGATAGCTGTCAAAGAACCAAAGCAGAGCATCAGAGGCCCGCCGGATTGTTGCAGCCATTGCGGATTCCTCAATGGAAGTGGGATGAGATCGGGATGGATTTTATAGTTGGCCTACCTCGTACCTGGGCCGGCTATGATTCCATCTGGGTGGTCGTGGACCGCTTAACAAAGGTGGCCCATTTCATACCCGTGAAGACAACATACACCGGAGCAACGTTAGCTGAGTTATACATGTCTCGGATAGTCTGCCTTCATGGTGTGCCGAAGAAGATAGTGTCAGATCGGGGAACGCAGTTCACCTCTCATTTTTGGCAGCAGCTACAAGAAGCTTTGGGCACACATTTGAACTTCAGCTCGGCTTATCACCCACAGACAGACGGTCAGACTGAAAGAACTAATCAGATCCTAGAAGATATGCTGAGAGCCTGTGCGTTGCAAGACAAGTCAGGATGGGACAAAAGGTTACCTTATGCAGAATTTTCCTACAACAATAGTTACCAGGCCAGCTTGAAGATGTCACCATTTCAGGCGCTCTATGGACGGAGTTGTAGGACTCCGCTGCATTGGGACCAGCCTGGAGAGAGACAGGTGTTTGGCCCCGACATTTTGCTTGAAGCCGAAGAGAATATCAAAATGGTTCGGGAGAACCTGAAGATAGCACAATCAAGACAGCGAAGCTATGCTGACAGAAGAAGAAGGGAATTGAGTTTCGAAGTGGGAGACTACGTCTATCTGAAGGTGTCACCTATCAGAGGAGTCAGAAGGTTCGGAGTTAAAGGCAAGTTAGCACCCCGATACGTTGGACCATATCAGATTCAAGCAAAGCGTGGAGAAGTGGCCTATCAGCTCAACCTACCAGAAAGTTTGTCGGCAGTGCACAATTTGTTCCACGTGTCGCAATTGAAGAAGTGTCTGCGAGTACCAGAAGAACAGTTGCCAGTGGAGGGTTTGGAAGTCCAAGAGGATCTGACATACATAGAGAAACCAACGCAGATTCTAGAGTTTGCAGACAGAGTCACCCGGAGGAACACCATCAGAATGTGCAAAGTCAGATGGGGTCACCACTCTGAGGAAGAAGCAACCTGGGAACGGGAAGATGATCTGAAGGCCAAATACCCTGAACTCTTTGCTGACCAACCTTGAATCTCGGGGCGAGATTCTTTTAAGGGGGATAGGTTTGTAACACCCTGAATTTGGGGGTATAAAATTTCTTTGCTCATATTCACAAATTCAGGTGTTACTTCTCTTTTCACACCCTTCCCAATCCCCTCTTTCTCTTTTCTATAGAAGAAAAGGGGCTATTTACTTTGTGTAATTATAGTCTATTAGACTAAAACTCCAAGGAGTATGTATTGTGGCATCATGTCAAACCCTAAATTCTACTTTTGTTTGGTGCATAATTCTTAGAAATGCTAATTTGAATTTGTGGCTTATTTGGATTTGAATCAAATAGAGTAAATAAAAAGAAAAGGGAAATCAAATGCCAGAATAAAAGAAAAAAGAAAGAAGCCCGCTTCCCCCGCCCCCTCAGCCCATCTGGCCCATCCCCGCGCGCGCGCCCTCCTTCCCCCTCTTCTCTCTCTGCCCTGGCGGGCCCGCCCGTCAGCGCGACCGTCTTCCCCACGCCCGCGCCTGTTTTCCCCGCTCTCTCTGCTCGCGGGCCCAAGCTGTCAGCTCTTTCGTCTCCGCGTAACCGCCGCCCCGAGCCGCGCGTGCCGCGGACTCCGCGCCCACGTCGCGCGTGGAGCTCGCAACCACCTCGCCTCGTCCACTTGAGCCCAGAACTTCGCTCGCCCTCTCCCCCTCCCTCATTTGTGCACCTGCAGACCCCCCTTCCACCTCCCCCACGCTGCGCACACGCCAAAGCGCCGCCGCCATTAAACCACCGCCGCCCGAGCTCGTTTCTCCGTCGCCGTTGGAGCCCCGCCGTGCCTTCTGCCACGGTGAGCTTCGCCCCGACGTCCGCAACCCGGGACGCGCCCCAATTTCCCCTCTCCCTCCCCGAATCCCTCTGCCCACGCTCACCGCCGTTCTCTGCGTAGCCACCGAGGTCCGCCACCGTCGACTCGGGCTGCCGCCTCGTCTCCGTCGCCATCGAGGGGTCCCCGGAGTTCGCCTTGAGGTAAGGAACCTCTCCCGCCCCTTCCCGTCCTTTTTATTGCCCCCCGTCGCGTTTAATTGCTCGCCGGAGTCCTTTAGCGCCACCGCCGAGCCGCTTCGCCGTGGGCCGCCCCCCTCCGGTGCCCCTGCCCCGACCCAGTCCCCACCGGAAGGTTCCACACGCCCTCCCCAACCTCCCCGGCCGCCCAGGTCGCCCCAGGGACCCGCAGAGCCCCCGCGCCCCTCGTCTCCGGCGAGTTCTCCGCCGCGGGGACGGGCGCCGCCGCCTCTGCTAGCCGGAGGAGAAGACAGAAGCCGGCCACCCAATCCCCGCCGTCCATCCCAGATCGAACGGCCCTGTTTCAAATAGCTCGAGCCCAGCCCTAGCCGTCCGCCTGAGATCCAACGGTCCAGGGCCGTCCCCCCCCCCCCCCCCCCCGCACTCCGCCTTCCTGCCATTTGGGCCCCGCCTGTCAACCGTCTGCCCCGCGCTGCCCGCCCAGCCCCGCCTGTCAGCTGCTCATGCGCCCGCGCTGCCCGCCCGGCCCCGCCTGTCAGTCGCTCGCGCGCCCGCGCTGCCCGCCCGGCCCCGCCTGTCAGCCGCTCGCGCGCCCGCGCTGCCCGCCCGGCCCCGCCTGTCAGCCGTCTGCCCCGCGCTGCCCGCCCGGCCCTGCATGTCAGCCGCTCCCACCGCCGCGCGCTCGCTCGCCCGCCCGCGGATCTAATCTCGGGCGTTGATCCGAGATCCAACGGCTATAAGAGCCCGATACCCCTTCGCCCGCGCATTTTCTTAAAGAGACCCCCGGCTTTCTGCAAATTAACCCGCCGTCCCTGGATCTTCGCAGTTAGGTCCTCAGACCTTTTATTTAATCCAAAATAAGTATTTAAGGCATATTTTTAATCCCTAATCTTGTAAAATTCATAACTTTGTCATATGAACTCCAAATTAGGTGCTTCAAATTGCAAAATGCTCACAGTATTTTTATCTATCTATTTAAACAATGTTTCCCTGCTGTTTTTATGTCCCAATTAATAGTTGATCATTAGGGTAAAACTAATGTTATTGGAACCCCTATTTGAGATAAATAAAAGATAGAAGACTTTAATAAAAGTTGGAGCACCTAAGTTTATGGACTTAACACCATGTAATGATTTAACCCCACCACTGACTTAGATCTGATTAGTGGATCATTTTGTATAGTCATCTACCCTAGACCTAGGGAACACCAGATTTCCAATCCTTTTCTCCTGTGAACTTGTGATCTCTCTGCTGCATATGTTTGGTTTATTGCTTTTGTTTGTTATTTCCCAAGTGCATAGAATGAATGATTACTTTACGTAGACAACGGGCAGTCTGTGTTTCCCGAGGAAGTTGCAGAAGAAGTTCCTGATCAGCAGTTTGGTGAAGGCAAGTGCCCTCTGACCCATTATGTCCTATTCACTTATAACTTACTATCCCGCATTACTTACTTGAAACCTAAGGATTTACTAGCTTTACACTTTACTTCATCCTTGATGACCTTCTGGGTTGTTATGGTTAGCATTTTGCTATTGCCTTAACTTAATCAATGAACATGATGTGACTATTTATGATACGATACTGTTATCCTGATGATATTGATGATCTTGTGATACTTTAGGGGGCTCAGGCTGTTTCCCGAATACCTCTCCGTAAGGACCTGTTCGTTGAGAGACCACCCGGGATAACAGTGCAACCATGAGGGTGAAATGGGATGCCCTTAGCTAATTAATTAGAGGAACTAGAGGTGTAGTTGCTTCGCCGTCGTGCCGTCAATGGGGTCCAGGCACAGTGCTTGCTCTGCCGAGGCTGAGTGCTGAGGTTCTTTCGTTTTGCTTTTGTTAGTCACTCTCCTGCGGGGAGGAGTACTGTGTTTATCAAACTGGAGAAACCTAACGGGCAGCTATGATCTCTAGGGAATCTTTGTAACAGCTACGTAGTGATACCCTGCCGGACCACCTAGGTAGTGGTCAATGGGGATTAGCTCTCCCCGGGTAGAAAGGGAATCATGACTCATGGGTAAAGTGTGCAACCTCTGTAGAGGGTAGTAAAACTGATATATCAGCCGTGCTCACGGTTAAGAGCAGCCTTGGGATCCTCTTTGATTAGGGATACTCCGGATACACTTCAGATGATGACTCTAATGATGATGGTTAACGATGGTGACTTTAGTTATGTATTCTAGTATTCCTTCTTGGAGGAAGTACTTTTTGGGATTATAACTTGGGTTTTATGATAAAACCTGGCTCCTACTAATAATAAATACCTGACCAACTAAAAGCAACTGCTTGAGCCTAACCCCACATAAAGCTAGTCCACTTCAGCCAAACGGGGCATTTGCTGAGTACGTTGATGTGTACTCATCCTTGCTTTACCACAAAATACCAGGTTGTCCACATTGTAACCACTGCTTAGGGGAAGACGAAGCCGTGGAAGGAGACTTCCAGGAGTTCCAAGACTATGACGAATTCTAGGTGTGGGTTGGCGGCAACCCCCAGTCAGCTGCCTGTGAAGGCCTTATCTTTACTGTGTTTCGCTAGCACTTTGATTTATCTGTTAAGTTGATGACTATGTGGATGTCTATGACTCTGTGATGTAATAAGTTAATACTCTTTTATGTTATTATTCGAGCACTGTGCGATGATGTTCATTTATGTAATCGTTGTGTACGTGAGTTCTGATCCTGGCACGTACATGGTTCGCATTCGGTTTACCTTCAAAAACTAGGTGTGACAAACATACAAGCTGGCCAACAGTCAAGGCGAGGTCTACAGCAACGCTTGGAACATCCGACAGCTATGTCGCTTCTACCCTTAAGATGTTTTTAAGTCGTTCATACACCTCGTTTACATACGCAAATAAAGTCTAACCATTAAGGAAGGGTCAGCCTTGCCTCGGCAAAGCCCGACCCTCCCTCGGGGGCTAGAAGGGGGGAACCCCCTCTACGTCAAAATTTTCCTCGGAAAAAGTCTTTCTGCCAGAACATCTTTCGTGCTTTTCGACTACTTCGATAGTGGGATCCTGAAAACGACGGAGTACACGTAAGCGGCAAGGTCGACCGAGCCGAGGGACTCCTACGCCTCCGGGATACGGATACCTCACTCATCACCTTCTGCGATAAGTAACTCACGCTCGGATAAGCGATTCAGCTGGCCGAACAAGTCTTAACGCTCGAAAACTTTTCTGCCGAAACGATTTTTCGTGCCTTCTCGACTATATCGATAACAGAATCCTACGGACGAGTAAGAGTACACGTAAGCGGCAAGGTCGACCGAGCCGAGGGACTCCTACGCCTCCAGGATACGAATACCTCACTCATCACCTTCCATGAAAAGTAACTCTCGCTCGGATAAACGATTCTGCTACCGACGAACAAGTCCTGATACTCGAAACAAGGGGAAAAGAAACGCAGCTTTACAACACGACGACAGTATGTTTGGGCCTCAGCGGCCGCAAAAAACATACGCACACTACAGATAAATTGTTCCTGCAGGATCAGACATCAGTAGGGGGAGCAGCAGCACCCTCGCCGTCGACTCCACCTTTGGCGGAATCCGACCCGGCCTCGGACGACGACACGATCGGAGGATCTCCAACTCGAAGGAAGATGTCGGCACCACGCCTAAGCCATCGCCGTCAGGGCCTCCTCCAGGAACCCGGCCCAAGCAGACGGCCAGACTGGCCGCTCCGTAGCCTCAGCCAGCTGTCCCCCGGGGACACCGGCCCGGCTCATGGCCTCAGCAGCCCGACTCCAGGGTGGGTCCTGCCAATGAACGACCTGGCCAGGTTCTAGCCGCCGCTGCTACGCCTCCTCGGCCTGGGAAGTCCCCTGCTCCTGGGCCGACGAAGTTTCTCCTCCAGCCAATTCTGCCTCTGTCCATGCTGACACCGCTGCCTCCGGCTTTGGCTCATCGTAGAGCAGCCAAGGGTTCCTTCACTGAGCAAGAGAAGCCTCGGGCGGCAAGGCCGACCGAGCCGAGGGACTCCTACGCCTCCGGGATACGAATACCTCACTCATCACCTTCCGCACGAGGCAACTCACACTTAGTTAAGCGGTCCAGCTAGCCGACAGGCGAGTCTGGTGCTCGAAAGGAGGAAGAAACACGGCTTTACGCCCAAATACACAGATGTTCAGGCCCCGACAGCCGCAATGAACAAGACACCGGCACTCAAGGTGCCATTACAAACGGAACTCCGGTTCCACTCCTGCGGGTATGAACAACCTCCACATCGGAGAGCCTGCGGGACGACAAACTCCGGGCGACTCGCCAGCGACCTCTGCAGTAGCAGCGATGGTCCCAGGACGGACGCTGCCGCCGGAAGGCTCTCGTTCGCGTCCCCACTCAAGGGACGAGAACCAGATATTAAAGCCAAAGAGCCGGAGGTCGGTCCGCGAGTGGCGCTGATGGTCTCGTCGGCGGAGAAGCTTTCTCCAGCTGCCACCACCTCAGCACCGACGGCGGCATCCACCTGCCCACCAACACCGCACCAGCGGGCGCCGGCCGCCCCAAAGCGCACCGGCAGGTCCTCACTCCCATCCTCGCCACGAAAACGAGAATGGGACCGTCCCAAAACACGAGTACCGCCCTCGCGGCGTACGACGTGTTGGGAGACCCCCCGGTGCGGCTGGCCACCGTCACCCGGACAAAGGACGGAATGTTGCACCCTGGCTGGGCAGCAGTAGTTCGCTTTCCCCGGCATGGCTGGAGGGCGCCTCCTCCGTAGAGCTGGAGGATGGTTTCCACCCCCAGAAGCTGGAGGAAGAAGCGGGACGCCAGCCCACGCGAAGGCAGGCCCCGGCTCGCCTCACCCTCCTCCCCAGCAAGGATGATGAAGATCCTTGAAGCTGAGGGCGGGGCAAAGGCCGCAACCCGGCTTGCTTCTCCCCACCATCAAACTGGTGGTCACCGTCTTGGGTGACCATCGGCGAGGGGATGCAGATGGGCTGCTTGATGAAAATCCTTGAAGCCGAGCGATGGCTGAAAGGTACCAACTTCCGCGAAGTTGTGCTCCTCCAACAATAGCAGCAAGACAAAAGCAACGCGGGCGCTCCCCCATCCGGGGGCTCAGAAGGTGGAAGGGCGCAATGCATGAGGGGAGTGTGAAGGCATGGCTGCCATCCAACGGGGTCGCCCCCTTTTTAAAGGCGACTCTCCCCACTTGCGTTCTCAGCCGTCGCGGACTGAGTCTTCACCAACACGCTCCAAGGTCCTCCCCCTACGACACGGGGGCTGGGTCCCACGCGTCATGCAAGCTGGCCCAGGACAGAAGGAGCCAAACCACCGCGAGCGGAGCGCATAACTACCCAGCTGTTACAAGCACTCCTCCACTTTTGCCCAAACCAGTGGGTGAAAAGGTGGACCGCCATGCAGGTGGCATGCAACTGCACCAAGGGGACGCACCCTTTCGACTTCGATGCGTCCAGCATGGGGCCCAGGCCCACACGTCATGTAACTAGCGCGCCGGTTACTACGTGCGAGAAACTGCACCGCCACTTGCGCCAGTACCACGTCTTCTCGACTGCGGAACCGGTGCTGCGACTCGAGGCAACCCTGCGCATGGCCCAACAGTGCCAACCGAGCACGTCGGTCATGGGTCAGTCCGCCGTGGGAGAAGGCGCGGCGGTCGATATGGCCAAAAGTGGGCCGACAGTAATAGCGGCGGCAGGCGAGCGGAAGCAGCAGTCAAATCGTTTGTAGGATCACGTCCCCTCCTGGGACAGCGAGAGAGCCCTCTCCCACGGCGTGAAGACGACGCGCCCGTGTTCCGTTCCTCGAACGGCCCGCGCACGCACAACTGCTGCCCCGCCAACCACTCATCCCGTCGCATTAACTCTGCGGCAGGGCAGGCGACACCTTTGGCAGTCAAAGCGGGCTACGCTTCACCTCCGCCATGATGACCACGTCAAAAAAGGTGCGCCACGTCGTTCAATTTCGTATCCTTTTCCTCTTCCCCTTTCTCTCTCTTGCTACAGGGACCGGGAAAGGGGATACTCCGATAGGGATCCTTCTCCGCGAAGGAAGCAGGCCCCGAGCCCCCCTACTGATCAGAGGTTCGAAGGCTAGCCCCTCGGAAGGGTTCGACAGCCGCCTCAGAGCACTCGGGCTTCGTGCCCACTACTGGTCAGAGGTTCGAAGGTTGGCCCCTCGGAAGGGTTCAACAGCCGCCTCAGGCCACTCGGGCTTCGCGCCCACTACTGATCAGGGGTTCGAAGGCTGGCCCCCCGAAGGGTTCGACAGCCGCCTCAGAACACGCAGAGCGAGGGATGACTCTGGGTACGTCCGATACATGGCCGAGGCTCGGGCTACGCTCCCGAGGTACCCTAGGACATTTCCGAGACCAACAGGAGCGATTCTGTAACGGAATCCCATCAGAGGGAGGCATCGAGCCCTCGGACCCTATCAAACGAGACCGGGTCTGGCAAATCACCTGCAGGTACTTTTGGAGCGCGCCTCTGGGCCACTAGCCGACCCTTATCGAACGGGGCACGGGCGTCCACTCGGATCACCCGTTAGCAACTCACTGGAGACACCATGTTCGGCGCCCTCCGAGGGCAACATGGCGCTTTTCCCCCCTCCTCCTTGCGGAAAGGCGACGAAGGGGCGTATGATAAAAGCCGAGTCAGTCCTTGACCATCCTCTCGCTCTGTGCGGAGGCTCGAGGGCTGCTCTCGCAAACCCGGCTCCGGCCAAACCATTGACAGCGTCAACATACCAGCCCGAGAACTCGGAACCTGACTATGCACCCGGGCAACGACCAGTTCTCATGAGGGAACAACCAGACCGGCCGAGGCATCACGAAACGTGCTAAGACCTCGGAGGAGTCAAACCACTCCTCCGAGGCCTTGGGGGCTACACCCGGCGGGTGCGCTCACGCGCACCCACCGGAACGAAATGCAACCGAGAAAGGCCGATCCCCTTGCAAAAAGTGCGACAAAAGCCTCCAAGAGAGTACCAACACTCCCTTCGAGACTCGGGGGCTACTGTCGGGGACCATAATTAGGGGTACCCACAAGACTCCTAATCTCAGCTGGTAACCCCCATCAGCACAAAGCTGCAAAGGCCTGATGGGCGCAATTCAGGTCAAGGCTCCGTCCACTCAAGGGACACGACCTCGCCTCGCCCGAGCCCAACCTCGGGCAAAGATCGCCGACCCAGGAGGATCCACGTATCGCCCGAGGGTCTCCTCAAGCAACAGGTGTGGCAGAACCACCCGAATTATTCCAGCTTAAGTGCCTAAGTCACGCCTCGGGGGCCGTAACACACTTAAATCGGAATAATCCGTCAGTCCTTCAGATCTAGTCTGATAGAGCCACTTAACCAGGATCAAATTCCACAATCTCACTCGAAGGTGAGTCACAGAAGAAATACAATAAAATAGGAAACCTCAAATTAAGTACTGAGTTATTACATAAATCGGAGTTTTTGAGTAGCAAATAAAGTTCACAAAATGAAGTGCAGCGGATAATCGATGTCGTCGGTAATGAGGAAATGGGCAAGGCCTAGCCCACTATCCCTCATGCTCCTCTCCTGCCGGAGCAACATCCCACTCGAATGTCCAACCCGGTGGCAGGGTGGTAGGCCAAGTCACACCATCAACCATTTCCTGCATGGTACCTGCAAAAATGGTGCCACAAGCAAGGCTGAGTATACTAATACTCAGCTAAACTTAACCAGTGTGAGGAGTCTACTCCTCTACCTCTAGACTATGCAGCTGTTTGGCTGAGGGGTTTGGTTTGCCAAAATCACTAGCTGTTTCTAAAATCAATTTTTAGCTTTTCAATTTCTACCATCATTAACTTAGCTAGATTTGCTCCTTCTAAGCATACATGGTAACAAGCATTTAGTTCAATCAACAAGTTATCTCATGTAACCACATTTCACTTCTTACTCGATGCAGTACAAGGAATCAAGCAGTCTCATTAGCTGCGAGAAGCAGACGATTCGAATCGAGTTTTAACCTTGTAAGGTAAACCTAAACACACGGCATGTCAGGGTACTCCGACCCCACACATGACAACCGTCCCCATCGATTCCCCGTTCGCGTCCAGGCCTCACCGCCTTGGCATACAATGCTCCACTGACCCCGGCTGCCGCCGTGCAGTGACCGCACTTGTACCCACCATAGCTAGCATGGGAGACCCAGTCTCAGGTCGCATGAGGGATAAAGTCCGCGCCCGGCTTCACTCAGGTACTAGGTTTACCGGTTACCATTTTTCCCGGCATGTGCTTAGTACGTTCAAAAGCTTGACTCAGGTATCCACACATTAATCCTTAATTCATTTCTCCCGTCTCATGGACAAGGCATCCTCCCTGGATCCAAATCCATAGACTAACATATATCCCATTATCAAGATGAATACAATCAATTCCTGACCTCGCGCGAGCGCTAGAAAAATCACTCGACTTCTACCGAGATCCTGATTAGCAAGCAGCTACTCGACCTAGCATACTAGTATTCATCTCATAAAGGAATCCTAAGTTCATGCAACTAGAGGTTTCAAGCAACTCCTACACTTAAGTGCACATTGCAATCCTACAAGCATTAAGTGTAGTAAAGTAGCATATAATAATACGGTTATGCATAAAACCGGGGCTTGCCTTCAATTGCTGGGGCTGCGGGGAGATCCTCAATAGCAGCCTCTGAAGCCTGCTCTTGGTCCTCCTCTTGGACAGGTCCTTGCTCGGGGATGAGCATGTACTCTCCGTCGGCAAGATTACAATCTAATGAATGAAATGCGTAAGATATATGCATGATATGACATGTGCTTTTAGAAATTACAACTTTAAAGGTGTATGATCTTTTGAGTTTAAACAAGTTAACTTTACTTATGTAAGACCCTTAGTGGTATACTTGGTAAATTGGGTTAGACTTAGCTAAGGTAAGTAGATTAAATTTTTGGGGTTCCACTGAATTCTTTTAAGTCTTGGTGAGAGTTGATTAAGTTCTCAAGTTAGACTTATTGGGGTGAGGTTTATTTCTTCTTCTCTTTTCTTTTATTCTCTTAAGGTTTTGGAGTAGGTTTGAACTACAAGTTGCTTTTATAAAATTCCAAAAATTCTGCAAACATTACAGTGGCTTTTTACTGGTGTGTGTTTCTCTGTCTCAAAATTTGGGGATCAGAAAGTGAATAGTTTTCTCTGGATAAAATTATTAAATTCTAGGGCAGAAGGGGTGCTTTGAACTACAACTATTATTTAACAGTGGGTAATTCTCCAAAACTTATTTTTGCTGGCTTTTAGGTGTTATAACATGACTTCATACAGATTTCTAATCATTAATACCTTTTAATTATTTTTCTATGGTTTTCTCAAGTTTCTAGCCAAATGGGTGCTTTCTACTACCACTATATTTGAAAAACATCAAACAACAGGGTTCTTATTTTTCTTGGTTATTATTTTGTGCAAGAGCAATCATTCTGAAGTTTGGCATCTTTTTGCTTAAGGGAAGAGGTGGTATGCATTATTTGAATTAAGTGGCCTTTCTCTTAAATTATTAACAATAGGTATGAGTTTGCTTCTTTTTCATGGGTTTGCATTTTTCTCTGGTAGTTTATCTCATCATGGACTTAGCAAAATTTTGGTTGCCCATTATCATATTATTTGGGGTTGTTCAAGAATTATTGGGAAAATGCCTTATTATCACTTTGTATTTATTTTCCTTACTTAAAGAGTTGGGCTGAGGTGCTCTTTATTTTTGTAGTGGGGCTCTGGTGGTTGTAAGTCCACTGGATTTTTATTAAGCATTTTGGTTATAGTTTTGCCTCTTTAATAATTGATTTTCAGTCTATATAAGGCTAAATAAATCATTTTAATTTAAAACTGGTCCAAATTAATGGTCTCTGGATTTTTCCTAGGTTCTCTGTTACATAAGTAAACTAGGAAAAATAATATTAATCACTGTTCATTAATCTCTAATGCCTTTCTGATTTTCTCTAAGTTTTGGACAAAATAGCTTTAAATGAAAAACTACATCATAATTTCTAATGCTGGGGTTCCTACTATTTTTAAACAGTGTCTAAATGAGGTTTAAACATCTATAAATTTTCTTAAGTTCAGCACAGAAGAAAAACTAATTTTCCTTAATTAAACAAGGTTTAGTGGGTTTCTGTTTTTAATTTTAAACTCTAAAATTTAGAACAGAAGGCATAGGGTTTACTATTTTTAAATGACAGTTCATAATATTTAGGATCTAGCAAAATTAGTTTGACAACTTTTGATTAAGAATTCATCAAGTTATGGATTTTCTAAGCTCTCTGGTTATTTTAAAAAGAATAACAGAATTGATTAAATGGAAATCCACTTTGCACTGGGGTCCCTGGCGGGTTTTTAAGTTTTCTTCACGGATCAGTCCTTAGGCTACTATTCACATGAGTCACTGACGTTACAGAAAACCCCTCGGGTTCTACGAATCCTAACCCGAGGTCCTTCTTCTACCTTAAACAGTAACTGCGGCGGAAGAAAGGGCGGAGGGGCTTACCGGCGGCGAGGTTGCTCTGGTGAAGTAGTCGAGGACGAAGGGGAGGTCTCGGGGATCACAACGGTGTGCGGGACGCCGTCGGAGATGGCCGGAGTCGGTCGGTCCACGCGCGCAGGCGGGGATGCTCGTCGGCGGCGAGTAGACCGGCCTGGTCACGGCGAGATAGTTCAATCAGATGGGTCAGGGAGGTCCACGGAATGCCAGAGAAGACATGAGCGCAAGGAATTGGGCGGAGACTCACTGGATAGCTTGGTCCACGCGCGGCGGTGGAAGACCGAAGTCCGGTGAGGTCGATCTCGGGCCTCCGGCAAGTTCGGGCGGAGCTAGCCGAAGCACTGGCTCGACTTGAGGGTGGCTGGAGTGGGCTGGCCACGGTGGCCGAAGCTCTGGCGGCAATGGCGGGCGGAATTGAGCTCGCCGGAGCTAAGGAAAGGTGGCTGGCCGGTGAGGGTGAGTGCGGGGCGAAGTGAGGTGCGCCCGGGGAGGCTTTATAGGTGCGGGCGGGCATGACCAAGGGCGTGGGCGCGTGGCAGACTTGACCGGACGCCGGGGTGAGCGCGCGTGCGGGTTGGGCGAGCTCTGGCGTGCCGACCAGGGTCGAACACGTGTGCTCGTGCGTTCTGCCCAAGTTCTGGCGCGTGTGGTCGCTCATCCGAGCCTGCTCTCGCCTTGGTCAGTGCACAAAACCTCTTCTCCTCCCTACAAGCTACCATTCTTGTGTGGGGGTCATAGGATTTTGCCTACTGGTTGCAGAGATATGGAGCCATGAAATCCGGTCTGTCTCCCTGTCCAAACCCGAGGCAAATCCAAGGTTTTGTCGTGTCTAGGGCTCGCGTCCCAATGCCATCTTATGGCACACGACAGAGGGGTTAGTTAGACACAATTTTGTCAATGGGGCCATTAGGATTCGAGTTAGGGATCAAGGTGAACATCCCTGATCTTTGGCTCAAGGTCTGAATTTCAGAATTCTGAAATTCAGAAATCCCATTAAGTCCCCACATGAGAAGCTTGATTTGGGGCTTTATTTGAGTTATTGTGGCTAAGCTTTCTCAACCTTTCTTGTTTCTTATTAAATATACTTTAATTTTTATAATTGGCTCAAGTCATAATTTTAAACTTTTCATCCCCTTTTTCTTATTTTCTTGAATTTTGCTCATGGGACTCACTTAGGGTTTTTATCAGGGTTGCACATTCTTACCTTTTTAAAAGACTTAATTGTTTTGATCATGATACTTTTAAGTATATACTTGGTGAATTCTTTCTCACTTATATTAATTTGATGCTCATGCTTACTATGGTTCACATAAAATTAATGGTTCTTGGGTTGGCATTTGAGAGAAACCCTAGGTGACACTGGGGTGTCACAGCCTTCCCCCCTTAAAGGAACCTCGTCCCGAGATTCGGGCCAGAGTCCTCCCAGGGTGAAGCGAAGGGTGAGACTTATAGGAAATGGGTGATTATTGTTATTATTAGGGTGAAACTGCTCTTCGAATGTCATTCTCTTTGCAACTTCAGAAGGAAGTCCTTTTAAGTTTTACTTCACAGTTACTTCATTATGAATTAAGATCATATTTTTGGAAATTAGATTCGAAGGGCAGGAGGAGGGGTTGGGGGTGATTGCGTACCAGCTTCCTTAGGTAGGCAATCGGGGAAATTGGATCTTAAGAATTCCTCGGTTTCCCAAGTAGCTTCCTCCTCTGAGTGATTACTCCACTGGACCTTGAACATCTTGATCGATTTAGCCCGAGTTGATCTTTCTTTGCAATCCAGAATCTTGGAGGGGTACTCTTGGTACGATAGATCTGGCTCTATCTCCAATTCTGGCTCTGCTAGGATCTCTGTCTGCAATTGAACACACTTCTTCAGCTGAGATACATGGAATACACTGTGAATGGCAGACATCTTTGAAGGTAACTTCAGTTTATATGCCACGGGTCCACATGCTTCTATGATCTCATAAGGTCCAATGTAACGAGGGGCTAGCTTGCCTTTGATCCCAAACCTCTGCACTCCTTTGGTGGGTGATACCTTGAGGTACACAAAACTTCCCACCTTGAACTAGAGAGGTTTCCTTCTTTTATCATGATAGCTCTTCTACCTGGCCTGAGCAGCTTCTAGATTCTTCCTGATTAGCTTGACCTTCCTTTCGGCTTCAGTCACTAAATCAGGTCCAAAAAACTTCTCTCTCACCAGGTTGAGACCAATTGAGTGGTGTCCTGCACCTTCTTCCATAGAGAGCTTCAAAAGGTGCCATCTTTAGGCTGGATTGATAACTATTGTTATAAGCAAACTCTGCCAAGGAGAGGTGCTTATCCCAGTTCTTGCCACAATCGATCGCACAAGCTCTCAGCATATCCTCCAGGATTTGGTTTACCCTTTCCGTCTGACCATCAATCTGTGGGTGGTAAGCTGAACTCCTGATTAGCTTGGTTCCCAAAGACTCTTGCAATTGTTCCCAAAATCTGGCAACAAATTGGGCTCCTCGGTCAGAAACAATGGTCCGAGGTAATCCGTGCAAACACACGATCCGGTCAATATACAATTCTGCATATTTCTGAGCCTTATCAGTGGTGTGCACAGGAAGAAAATGTGCCACTTTCGTCAATCGGTCCACAATAACCCAAATGGAATCATGATGACGAGAGGTGTTGGGCAGACCCACAATGAAATCCATGCTGATGTCATCCCACTTCCACGAAGGTACGGACAGTGGTTGCAAAGCTCCAGCTGACTTCAAGTGGCTTGCCTTTATCCTCTGACAGGTGTCACACTCTGATACATACTGGGCTATCTCCCTCTTCATTCTGGTCCACCAGTACAAAAGCTTCAAATCATGGTACATCTTGGTGCTTCCCGGATGCATAGAGAATTTGGAGAGATGAGCCTCATCCAAAATTTTCCTCTTGAGCTCCTGGTCCTTAGGAATTACCAATCTGCTTTTGAACCATAGCACACCTTTCTCATCCTGGCGGAAACAATTATACTTCTCAACCTTCTGATGGAGATTCTTCTTGATAATCTGCACTCCCTTGTCTCTGAGCTGGGCCATGATAATCTAGTCTTGCAAAGCTGGCTCAACAGAAATGTGAGACAAAGAACCAGAAGGAATCACTTCAATTTGCATCTTGCTCAACTCATCACACAAGGTGTTTATGCGAGAATCCATCAGAATACAGTTGCACCGCAACTTCTGACTCAAGGCATCTGCTACCACATTAGCTTTTCCTGGGTGATAATGTACCTCCAGGTCAAAATCCTTGATCAGCTCTAGCCATCTTCTCTGCCTCATGTTGAGATCAGCCTGAGTAAAAATGTACTTAAGGCTCTTATGATCAGTGAAAATGTTGCAGTGGGTTCCCATTAGATAGTGCCTCCACATCTTCAATGCATGAACCACTGCTGCTAGCTTGAGGTCATGAGTGGGATAGTTTTGCTCATGAGGCCTGAGTGCTCTTGAGGCATAAGCAATGACTCGGTTGTCTTGCATCAAGACACAACCTAGCCCGGTGCCAGAGGCATCGCAATACACATCAAAAGGCTTGCTGCTGTCGGGTTGCGCCAATACTGGTGCTGTGGTCAGATGCTGCCTTAATGCATGGAAAGCATCTTCGCACTTCTGACTCCACACAAACTTGACTTCTTTCTTCAGCAACTCAGTAATAGGCTTTGCAATTCGAGAGAAGTCCGGAATAAATCTTCGGTAATAACCAGCTAATCCCGAAAACTCCGAATCTGGCGAACAGTTGTTGGTGGCCTCCAGTTCATCACCTCTTGCACTTTATCAGGATCAACAACTATTCCAGCCTGAGAGATAGTGTGACCCAAGAATTTGATTTCCTTTAGCCAAAAATCACACTTGGATAACTTGGCATAAAGGTGGTGCTCTCGCAGACGTTGAAGCACTACATGCAAATGTCCGGCATGTTCTTCTTCGTTCTTTGAGTACACCAGAATATCATCGATGAAAACCACCACGAACTTGTCCAATTCCGGCATGAAAACAGAATTCATCAGATACATGAAATATGCTGGTGCATTTGTCAGCCCGAATGACATCACCAAGAATTCATATAGCCCATATCTGGTTGAGAATGTCGTCTTCGGAATATCACTTGCTCGTATTTTGATCTGATGGTAGCCAGAGCGAAGGTCTATCTTGGAAAACACCTTGGCCCCGACCAACTGGTCAAAGAGAACATCAATACGAGGCAAAGGATACTTGTTCTTGATAGTTACCGCATTAAGAGGGCGGTAATCTATACACAGCCTCAAACTTTCATCTTTCTTCTTCACAAACAGTGCTGGACATCCCCAACGCGAAGTGCTTGGGCGAATGAAACCCTTATCCAGCAATTCTTGCAACTGCTTCTTCAACTCTACCAACTCAGCGAGTGGCATTCGGTAGGGCCTCTTGGAAATTGGGGCCGTTCCCGGTTGCAACTCGATGGCGAATTCAATATCCCGGTCCGGTGGCATCCCTGGCAATTCATCAGGAAAGACATCTGCATACTCACAGACCACTGGGATCTTTTTCAGGGGTAACTCCATCATAGAGAAAGCACATGACTGAGAAGAACCCTGACTAGGCAGAATTAAAGTGAAATTCCCGCAGAATGGAGAATTAATTTCCACGGTATGACTGGCTACATCCAGCACAACTTGGTGCAAGGTCATCCAATTTGCCCCTAGAATAATGTCCACATTTTCCAATCCCAACACAAGAAGAGTGGTTTTGACAATGTGGCTTCCCAGTTGAATAGGCACACTTTGGTTTAATTGATTAGTTGCAATTTTACCCCCAGGTGTGACTATCATGAATGACCCTTTTGAGTGAGAGAATGGCAGTTTGCATTTAGCACTGAACTTTTGGCTAATGAAACTATGAGATGCACCAGAATCAAACAGAATTAAAGCAGGTTGATTATAAACTGAAAAGATACCGGTCATGATAGGGGCTCCTTCTGGTACTTCCTCCAGAGTGGTGAAGTTGAGCTTCCCTTGCCTGACTTGCACCTTCTGCTTTCTTCCCTTGTCTTGATTTGGTGCTGGCATCTGCCTCTGCTGGTTCCTTGGACAACATAGTGGCCCACATTGCCACAAGTGAAACACTTGTTTCCATTGCCCTGGCGGAACTGCTGCTGCTGCGAAGGCTGATTGTTCCTTGGGGCGGGAGCTGGGTAGCGGTTGGGTGCCGGCTGCTGCTGCTGCTGAGGTGGCCTGATCACCCATCTGCCTGCCTGCTGCTGAAAACCCCTGCTCTGATTGTGAGAAACAATCCGGAACCTCTGAGCCTGAGCGGATAGTGCTGCCATTGGTGCCTTCCTCTTCTTCTCTGTCCGGTGAGCAACAATGCAATCTTCCTGGGAGATGGCCATGTTGACCAACTCATTGAAGCTATCAGCCCGGACAGTGTTAAGTCGTTCCCGCAGCTTGGTATTGAGACCCCTGCGGAAGCGATCCCTCTTCTTTTCATCAGAATCAGCATGATACCCTGCATACTGGCATAAGTCGTTGAAGGCTTGTGCATACTGCAGTACCGTGCGGGTTCCTTGATTAAGGGCCAGAAATTCATTCAACTTCCGATCAAGAATGCCAGCTGGGATGTGGTGTCCTCTGAAGGCAGTCTTGAATTCCTCCCAAGATACTTCACGATCAGCGGGGAGCATAGCACGGAAGTGATCCCACCAAGTCCGAGCAGGGCCGCGAAGCTGCTGTGCGGCGAAGCGAGCCTTGGCCTCATCAGGGCAGTCTCCCGTGAGGAGGGGAAACTTGGACTCGATGACGCGAAGCCATACGTCGGCGTCCAATGGATCCTCTGCCTTGGTGAACAAGGGCGGCTGCGTGCTCAGAAACTCCTGGTAAGTTGCCATGGCCGGAGGTCGCTGATGCTGGCCTCCACCATGTTGCTGTTGGTGGGGCTGGCGCTGCAAGAGCTGTCGTAGAATCTCATTCTGCTGGGCCATCAGCTCCTGCACTGTGGGAGCTGGAGGAGGTGGTGGGGGAGCTTGCTCGTTCTGCCCACGACGCTGCCTAGCTGCCATCTGAAAACAGAGATTGTCGCCATTGTTATCCCAACTCACAGTTTCGAGCGGCAAGATATCATCTCATATGGAAGGAAAAATGCCATAATCATAATATTAGGTTCCAAATGAAGGTAACATGGTGACAAATATCCCACAGATTTCAAAAGTTTACAGGGTTACATCAATCAGGGGAAGGTACCCATAAGCCTAGTCCAAAATGTGATACTACTAAGCTCGCATAGGTTTCTATCCGCCTGAAAAAGTCAAAGCGACTGCTTAACCCTGAGCGGTGGAAGCGACACTGGACACGGGCGAACGAGGCATCGCGGAGGTAGTCCCATTGGCACCAGGGGCTGGTCCTAGCTCCTCGGGAGCCTCTTCTCCCTCGCTTCCTGCTTCATTGGCCTCCATCTCCAGGTGGTGCATGTCCAAGTGGTCATTTGCTTCCTCGAGTTCCCTCTGCACATCGTGAAGCTGGTTCTCCAAGACATCGATAGTGTTGTCTCGGATCTCCACTTGCTGCTCCAGGGTGGTGATGCGCTGGCTCAGCCTTTCCACCTGCAGATCCTTTTCCACCAACTCTGTGGATAGGTCGACCACAAAATCTTCCCGACTGTCGAGAGTGAGCTTGGCAGTCTGAGCGGTGTTAGCAAGAAGTGTCATAGCATCGCTCTGAAGGGCCTGAAGGCGGTACAGCGCACTCATGCACTAAACAGTGACCCTCCCAACCAAGTCAGGATACATCGCCCACACATCCTTCACATGCCTCACGCGGTTACACCACATGGGATCATCCTTCTTCTCAGCAGGGAAGAGTCCCAAAGGGTGCATCACCATCTCCAGGGGATGGTAGCCACAAAAAGTCGTCAGAGTCTTCATGGCTGCTGCCTCAATGGTGTCGTCTGTCCTGAGTCCAATTGTCTCATAGTCAAGAGAACGCCAACCCGGCTGAAGGGGATGAGCCTCCAAAGCCAGCCAGACCCGACAACGAGGTACCCGATGCTCCTCATACAACTGCACCGTGTACAAAGGGGGCGTAGGGTAACCGGCGGAGTTAAGCACTTCCCACAAGATGGAAGGAAAGCCATCGCGAGAAAGGAAGTCAGAACTGAAACGAGAGTCTCCTCCACTGGCGGGGGTGGGTGAATTCATCTGCGGAAGGGAATCAAAGATAAAGATTATGGTGGAAGGAAAAAGAAAAAGAGAGCCCGGACGGTTTTAAAGAAAAGGGGGTTAGCTCAAAATTTTAATTCCTCTTTGTGTTTTATAATGCATGCATGCTGGAAGAAACGTTGCCTCTCAAAAAGAAAATAGGGTGCCTTTTTAGGGCATCCTTAAAATATAAGTACTGGCCCACGGGGCCTAATTAGTTAGCCATCTATTTCTCCCTCTATGCCTAAGGCCTTTCGTCCTAGGTCTAGCGGTCTAGTCCTGACGATCCGTAACAGTTTCTAGGCAAGTTTTAGATTTTGAAAAGTGGTATTCATGGTTTATCGTCCTTCTCTGTGGTGGAATTTGCTCCGATACCAGCTGTGGCAGAACCACCCGAATTATTCCAGCTTAAGTGCCTAAGTCACGCCTCGGGGGCCGTAACACACTTAAATCGGAATAATCCGTCAGTCCTTCAGATCTAGTCTGATAGAGCCACTTAACCAGGATCAAATTCCACAATCTCACTCGAAGGTGAGTCACAGAAGAAATACAATAAAACAGGAAACCTCAAATTAAGTACTGAGTTATTACATAAATCGGAGTTTTTGAGTAGCAAATAAAGTTCACAAAATGAAGTGCAGCGGATAATCGATGTTGTCGGTAATGAGGAAATGGGCAAGGCCTAGCCCACTATCCCTCATGCTCCTCTCCTGCCGGAGCAACATCCCACTCGACCGTCCAACCCGGTGGCAGGGTGGTTGTAACACCCGGTTTTAAAGGACAAAGCCGGGTGCATCTCATACATGCGCCAAGAAGACAACATATATAATAACAGAGTGTATAGAGATAAATGTCATAAAACATCAGAGTATTTATTACATAGCGGAAGACTTATTACAAAAGAAAACAATAAGTATAAAATGAACTAAGGATCGTCGGCGCCAATGTCGACTGAGAAACGCCACCTAGATCAGATCATACTCCTCGCCTTGTGGCTCCTCCTGAACCACCTGTTCTTCTCCTGTGGGGGGGGTGTGAGACAGCAAGAGTGAGCTCACATACGTTCATCGCTCAACAAGTTGTGGGGAATAATGTGGCATGAACTCACCAAAGGTGGGAGTTCATGTAGTGTAAGGCTGATCAATGAAATAAAGGCTGAGGCTGAGCATTGCTTTTATAAGTTGGTCAAAATTTTATTAGCAATTACTAAGTGTAAGTAAATACCAAACCTTAATAATAATAAAGAACAGTAATAGTAAAATAATCCCAAATGCGATGCAAATGTCAAATTGAATTTAAGTTCCATAATTAATCATGTGAGGGTCCGAGCCGCTCTTGACCGTGAGCACGGCTAGTATACTAGTTTTACACTCTGCAGAGGTTGCGCATCTTTACCCACAAGTCGTGTATCCCATGTTGCCTGGGTTTGCAAGGCCCTTAGACACTACCGAGGTGAATGGCTAGGGATCCACTACGAGGCCTTTACAAAGTTCCACTAGCTTCCGAAAACCCGCTACAGTTTATAGGAAGATCCAGTACAGGGTTCCTGGCTGACAGCCATCGCAGCAAAATCAACCAGGGACCTCCCCGCACTGACCTCTCCCCTACTGCCCTTGCCCCTTTCGGGTAAGGTAGTCTTCCACTAGCTTTCCTAATTAGTCAGCCAAGGGCGTCCCATTATACCCTTGTGGTAGCACTGTTTTCCCGGGTGGTCGCTCCATGTTCCCATTAATTTAATGATCTTAACATGAACAATAATAATAACAAGTTAATAACAGAATAATCATGAATAGTGTATCTCCATACCCAATCCACATAAAGCAATAGCAAGTACTACCCAAAAATATTTCAGGGGTGAACAAGGTATAGAGGTAATCAAAACTGGGGTAACATAAAGGCTCCCATCAAAATTATCCTATGCAGATCATTAAAATTAATAAGAACATGGCTGGGAAAGTAAGTGATCAAGGGCACAACTTGCCTGGCACTTGAGATTCCAGGTACCAACTTGCTTTTCAGATGACATGTGTCCTCGCGCTAGTCGTAGCAATACAAACAAACATGGTATAGACAAAATTAACATCACACCAAACATAAGAACAAACTAAATAATAATGATCTACGCGTTGCTACGAGACTAACGCAACTTGAATGGATCAAATCGGTGTTAAAACGGAGGAGTTATGATTTTCTGAAGATTCTATGTGTTTCGTACAAGATTAAATGGGATATAAATTTTTAATGTGACTTTCATGTCAAAACAGTGGTACTAGGTGATAGACCATAATATTACAAAATCATAGGAATTGGAACGGATTAATTTGGGCTTAATATGAATTTTCTATGAATTTAACAAGTTTATGTAATTATTTTTACTCTAAAAAGTATTTTCCAATTGTATTTATTTGGTTTTATGTTTCTCTGGCCGAGTACATCATTATCAAAAACCCTAGAGACTAAACCATAAAATCCTCCCAGACTCAGACTGCACCTGGCCTGGTCCGTGGGTTGGTTTCTGTATTTCACGGGGACTCTTTAGCAAAGTTGCCAAGCCGAAAGGGTATCGGCTTATTTCAGCCACACGATCGAGAATCGAGGGTTCTGATTAGATCTGATCTTAAAATACACCGTATCAGGTAGCGACCGTTAGATCCTAGGTTAACGGCTGGATGGATCTCTACGCTACCCTACACACTCGGCCATCCAGGGCCGCTAGATTGTGCATCCACGGTCAAGATTGAACCCAGCACTTTAATGAACCACTATCTACCCTCAGCCATCCGATGACATCTCAATGGTCGCGATCAAATTGAGTGAAAGAGGTACCTTGCAACAAATCTGGGCCTTCAAACTGACGATCGATGGTCCACCTTGGACTAACCCCAGATCTATCCCCATCCGCACGATCCGGATCGGACGTTCACGAGATCGTCTTCCTTCCAAGGCTCTGAGTACGACGGCACCCGCACAGACGGCGGTGCGCTGACCAGCGGCGCCCTGGCGAACCAGCACAAAAGCGACGCCGCCCTGGAGGAAGATTTCGAGGTACACGGCGGTGCGGTCCGCCGCGGCCCGGTCCACGACTTGTAGCGGCGCGATCGCGGCGGGAAAGCCACAGGTTGGCGCAATGGATAAACTCCTTCACCAATTCGTTGAGGGAGAAGGCGATCCCACTCCGTATGCCCTGCAGTGGTAGGCCAAGTCACACCATCAACCATTTCCTGCATGGTACCTGCAAAAATGGTGCCACAAGCAAGGCTGAGTATACTAATACTCAGCTAGACTTAACCGGTGTGAGGAGTCTACTCCTCTACCTCTAGACTATGCAGCTGTTTGGCTGAGGGGTTTGGTTTGCCAAAAGCACTAGCTGTTTCTAAAATCAATTTTTAGCTTTTCAATTTCTACCATCATTAACTTAGCTAGATTTGCTCCTTCTAAGCATACATGGTAACAAGTATTTAGTTCAATCAACAAGTTATCTCATGTAACCACATTTCACTTCTTACTCGATGCAGTACAAGGAATCAAGCAGTCTCATTAGCTGCGAGAAGCAGACGATTCGAATCGAGTTTTAACCTTGCAAGGTAAACCTAAACACACGGCATGTCAGGGTACTCCGACCCCACACATGATAACCGTCCCCATCGATTCCCCGTTCGCGTCCAGGCCTCACCGCCTTGGCATACAATGCTCCACTGACCCCGGCTGCCGCCGTGCAGTGACCGCACTTGTACCCACCATAGCTAGCATGGGAGACCCAGTCTCAGGTCGCATGAGGGATAAAGTCCGCGCCCGGCTTCACTCAGGTACTAGGTTTACCGGTTACCATTTTTCCCGGCATGTGCTTAGTACGTTCAAAAGCTTGACTCAGGTATCCACACATTAATCCTTAATTCATTTCTCCCGTCTCATGGACAAGGCATCCTCCCTAGATCCAAATCCATAGACTAACATATATCCCATTATCAAGATAAATACAATCAATTCCTGACCTCGCACGAGCGCTAGAAAAATCACTCGACTTCTACCGAGATCCTGATTAGCAAGCAGCTACTCGACCTAGCATACTAGTATTCATCTCATAAAGGAATCCTAAGTTCATGCAACTAGAGGTTTCAAGCAACTCCTACACTTAAGTGCACATTGCAATCCTACAAGCATTAAGTGTAGTAAAGTAGCATATAATAATACGGTTATGCATAAAACCGGGGCTTGCCTTCAATTGCTGGGGCTGCGGGGAGATCCTCAATAGCAGCCTCTGAAGCCTGCTCCTGGTCCTCCTCTTGGACAGGTCCTTGCTCGGGGATGAGCACGTACTCTCCGTCGGCAAGATTACAATCTAATGAATGAAATGTGTAAGATATATGCATGATATGACATGTGCTTTTAGAAATTACAACTTTAAAGGTGTATGATCTTTTGAGTTTAAACAAGTTAACTTTACTTATGTAAGACCCTTAGTGGTATACTTGGTAAATTGGGTTAGACTTAGCTAAGGTAAGTAGATTAAATTTTTGGGGTTCCACTGAATTCTTTTAAGTCTTGGTAAGAGTTGATTAAGTTCTCAAGTTAGACTTATTGGGGTGAGGTTTATTTCTTCTTCTCTTTTCTTTTATTCTCTTAAGGTTTTGGAGTAGGTTTGAACTACAAGTTGCTTTTATAAAATTCCAAAAATTCTGCAAAAATTACAGTGGCTTTTTACTGGTGTGTGTTTCTCTGTCTCAAAATTTGGGGATCAGAAAGTGAATAGTTTTCTCTGGATAAAATTATTAAATTCTAGGGCAGAAGGGGTGCTTTGAACTACAACTATTATTTAACAGTGGGTAATTCTCCAAAACTTATTTTTGCTGGCTTTTAGGTGTTATAACATGACTTGATACAGATTTCTAATCATTAATACCTTTTAATTATTTTTCTATGGTTTTCTCAAGTTTCTAGCCAAATGGGTGCTTTCTACTACCACTATATTTGAAATACATCAAACAACAGGGTTCTTATTTTTCTTGGTTATTATTTTGTGCAAGAGCAATTATTCTGAAGTTTGGCATCTTTTTGCTTAAGGGAAGGGGTGGTATGCATTATTTGAATTAAGTGGCCTTTCTCTTAAATTATTAACAATAGGTATGAGTTTGCTTCTTTTTCATGGGTTTGCATTTTTCTCTGGTAGTTTATCTCATCATGGACTTAGCAAAATTTTGGTTGCCCATTATCATATTATTTGGGGTTGTTCAAGAATTATTGGGAAAATGCCTTATTATCACTTTGTATTTATTTTCCTTACTTAAAGAGTTGGGCTGAGGTGCTCTTTATTTTTGTAGTGGGGCTCTGGTGGTTGTAAGTCCACTGGATTTTTATTAAGCATTTTGGTTATAGTTTTGCCTCTTTAATAATTGATTTTCAGTCTATATAAGGCTAAATAAATCATTTTAATTTAAAACTGGTCCAAATTAATGGTCTCTGGATTTTTCCTAGGTTCTCTGTTACATAAGTAAACTAGGAAAAATAATATTAATCACTGTTCATTAATTTCTAATGCCTTTCTGATTTTCTCTAAGTTTTGGACAAAAATAGCTTTAAATGAAAAACTACATCATAATTTCTAATGCTGGGGTTCCTACTATTTTTAAACAGTGTCTAAATGAGGTTTAAACATCTATAAATTTTCTTAAGTTCAGCACAGAAGAAAAACTAATTTTCCTTAATTAAACAAGGTTTAGTGGGTTTCTGTTTTTAATTTTAAACTCTAAAATTTAGAACATAAGGCATAAGGTTTACTATTTTTAAATGACAGTTCATAATATTTAGGATCTAGCAAAATTAGTTTGACAACTTTTGATTAAGAATTCATCAAGTTATGGATTTTCTAAGCTATCTGGTTATTTTAAAAAGAATAACAGAATTGATTAAATGGAAATCCACTTTGCACTGGGGTCCATGGCGGGTTTTTAAGTTTTCTTCGCGGATTAGTCCTTAGGCTACTATTCACATGAGTCACTGACGTTACAGAAAACCCCTCGGGTTCTACGAATCCTAACCCGAGGTCCTTCTTCTACCTTAAACAGTAACCGCGGCGGAAGAAAGGGCGGAGGGGCTTACCGGCGGCGAGGTTGCTCCGGTGAAGTAGTCGAGGACGAAGGGGAGGTCTCGGGGATCACAACGGTGTGCGGGACGCCGTCGGAGATGGCCGGAGTCGGTCGGTCCACGCGCGCAGGCGGGGATGCTCGTCGGCGGCGAGTAGACCGGCCTGGTCACGGCGAGATAGTTCAATCAGATGGGTCAGGGAGGTCCACGAAATGCCAGAGAAGACATGAGCGCAAGGAATTGGGCGGAGACTCACTGGATAGCTTGGTCCACGCGCGGCGGCGGAAGACCGAAGTCCGGTGAGGTCGATCTCGGGCCTCCGGTGAAGTTCGGCCGGGTCCAAGGGCTTGGCAAGCTTCACAGGCTACTGGCGGAGCTAGCCGAAGCACTGGCTCGACTTGAGGGTGGCTGGAGTGGGCTGGCCACGGTGGCCGAAGCTCTGGCGGCAATGGCGGGCGGAATTGAGCTCGCCGGAGCTAAGGAAAGGTGGCTGGCCGGTGAGGGTGAGTGCGAGGCGAAGTGAGGTGCGCCCGGGGAGGCTTTATAGGCGCGGGCGGGCATGGCCGAGGGCGTGGGCGCGCGGCGGACTTGACCGGACGCCAGGGTGAGCGCGCGCGCGGGTTGGGCGAGCTCTGGCGTGCCGACCAGGGTCGAACACGTGTGCCCGTGCGTTCTACCCAAGTTCTGGCGCGTGTGGTCGCTCATCCGAGTCTGCTCTCGCCTTGGTCAGTGCACAAAACCTCTTCTCCTCCCTACAAGCTACCATTCTTGTGTGGGGGTCATAGGATTTTGCCTACTGGTTGCAGAGATATGGAGCCAGGAAATCCGGTCTGTCTCCCTGTCCAAACCGGAGGCAAATCCAAGGTTTTGTCGTGTCTAGGGCTCGCGTCCCAATGCCATCTTCTGGCACACGACAGAGGGGTTAGTTAGACACAATTTTGTCAATGGGGCCATTAGGATTCGAGTTAGGGATCAAGGTGAACATCCCTGATCTTTGGCTCAAGGTCTGAATTTCAGAATTCTGAAATTCAGAAATCCCATTAAGTCCCCACATGAGAAGCTTGATTTGGGGCTTTATTTGAGTTATTTTGGCTAAGCTTTCTCAACCTTTCTTGTTGCTTATTAAATATACTTTAATTTTTATAATTGGCTCAAGTCATAATTTTAAACTTTTCATCCCCTTTTTCTTATTTTCTTGAATTTTGCTCATGGGACTCACTTAGGGTTTTTATCAGGGTTGCACATTCTTACCTTTTTAAAAGACTTAATTGTTTTGATCATAAAACTTTTAAGTATATACTTGGTGAATTCTTTCTCACTTATATTAATTTGATGCTCATGCTTACTTTGGTTCACATAAAATAATGGTTCTTGGGTTGGCATTTGAGAGAAACCCTAGGTGACACTGGGGTGTCACAACAGGCGCACCTTCGACTCACCCGAGGCCCAGCTCGGGCAGGCTTCGCGGAGAAGCAACCTTGGCCAGATCGCCACGCCAACCGACCGTATCGCAGGAGCATTCAATGCAAGGATCGTCTGACACCTTATCCTGACGCGCGCTCCTCAGTCGGCAGGGCCGAAGTGACCGCAGTCACTTCGCCGCTCCACTGACCGACCTGACAGGAAAACAGTGCCGCCTGCCCTGCTCCGACTGCTGTGCCACCCGCCAGGGTGAGGCTGACAGCAGCCAAGTCCAGCCTCGGGCGCCATAGGAAGCTCTGCCTCACCCGACCCCAGGGCTCGGACTCAACCTCGACTCCGTAAGATGGTCTCCGCCTCGCCAGACCCCAGGGCTCAGACTCAACCTCGACTTTGGAAGACGGTCTCCGCCTCGCCCGACCCCAGGGCTCGGACTCAACCTCGACTCCAGAAGACGGTCTCCGCCTCGCCCGACCCCAGGGCTCGGACTCCACCTCGACCTCGGAAGATGGTCTCCGCCTCGCCCGACCCCAGGGCTCAGACTCAGCCTCGACCTCGGAGGAGTCACCACCTCGCCCGACCTCGGGCTCAGACCGACCACGTCATAGGGGGGCCATCATTACCCTACCCCTAGCTAGCTCAGGCTATGGGGAACAAGACCGGCGTCCCATCTGGCTCGCCCCGATAAAACAAGTAATGATGGCACCCCACGTGCTCCATGACGACGGCGGTTCTCAGCCCCTTACGGAAGCAAGGAGACGTCAGCAAGGATCCGACAGCCCCGACAGCTGTGCTTCCACAGGGCTCAAGCACTCCTCCGACGGCCACGACATCACATGAACAGGGCACCAACCCTCTCCGACAGCCACGTCGGCATGTACATAGGACTCTGGCTCCTCTCCGCTAGACACGTTAGCACATTGCTACGCTCCCCATTGTACACCTAGACCCTCTCCTTACATCTATAAAAGGAAGGTCCAGGGCCCTCATACAAAAAAGATGGCCGCGTGGGAGGACGGGCTGACACACATGCTCTCTCTCTCCCTCACGAACGCTTGTAACCCCCTACTGCAAGCGCATCCGCCCTGGGCGCAGGACAACACGATGCCGCAGTTTCCCCTTACTGTTTTCCCCCTTGTGTTCCGTCTCGCGCCGACCCATCTGGGCTGGGACACACAGCGACAATTTACTCGTCGGTCCAGGGACCCCCCGGGGTCGAAACGCCGACAGCTAGGTTCTGGTTTTTATCCATTTTCAGATCATTGAGCTGTCTCATCATGAAGAGCACAATATTCATTACCTCACCATTCATGACATGGTGGATAATGTTCCAAAATTTGTCTCGAATTTTGCTCTTATCCCCACTCTTGGGAAGAATAGTGACCCTTGCAATCTTGTTGATCACAGCAGGATGATGCCTCAGTCCTGCTGTCTCTCCAAACCTCCTAGGGATGTCTAGCCTTGCTGGCTCATAGAATTGCACAAAGTCCTCAAAATTATCTTCAGTGTAGAGATCTAACCCAGCTGAAATGATGCCATAATTCAGACTGTTGGCAGCAGCAAAATCAGCAAAAGTTGCAGAATACCTCTTGAATCCAGTCATCCAAGTGATAGATTCTTCTTCTATATCAATCTCAGTTGCCAGGAATTGCTTGACTGCCATCTCACTGAAGTCAGTTCTCTGTCCCATAAACTGGTACAGACCACATGTCTCAAACTTAGGAATCAGATCCTCCATGACTGATTGTCCCAGCATGAAGGACCAATCAATCACCTGATGTTTATGAAAATTTGTATCCATCAATGTGCCCCAAAAAACATCAAATTGGAGCTGAGTGTGGAAAAATTGAACATTGGTGTCAGATGGCAGAGTGTATTGATTCATAGTGCGCCTTGAGCAGTATTCAGCCATAGAAAACCTCCTCTTTGGAAATGTCCATCCTGTGGTGTCAATTGGTTAGTCAGGATGTATGTGAGGAAAGTCTTCTGTGTCCATAGATTCAGTGCCCCTAGCTGAAGATTGGGCCTCTGAATCAGTAGTTGGAGCGTAGTCAACATCATCTGCGCGAGGGCGCTTTGATTTGAAGCTACCTGCAAGCTTCTTGCGGAGACCACCCAAACCACGTGATGACGACATGTCGGTTGAACTTTTCACAAGCTGTCGGACTGTCCGTGCGTAACTTCCCTTCTCCGTCCGCGCACAATCGACAAAGGAGACCTTTTTGGCGAGTGGAGAGCGAGAGAGGAGTTGCAAGAGTGGAAATAACAAGTCTGCTGCCTCTGCCCGACTTTTACTGCCTGTCGCGGACGGTCCGCGCAGGGGCGGCGGACGGTCCGCGCAGGGGCGGCGGACGGTCCGCGGCCTGATGAATTCAGACAGTCTGCATTCCTAACCGGACTGTCCAGTTCCTGATACGGCGGACGGTCCGCGGTCCATGGGCGGACGGTCCGCGGCCTGATACTCAGTTTTCCAATGTTTGTGCATTTTCTGATTTTGATTTTCAAATCCGAATTGGAGCTCATATATGGACATTTCGACCAATCCAAGGGTTAGTATGCATGCATATACACATTATGTAATTGAGTGATGCAATTTTTTCATATCAAACTACTTAGATCAATTTAAGATGAAAAATGCATCAAAAATACCAAATAAATAGCGTAGAGAGCATATTGAGAACCGAAATGCAATACTACACATGTGCGATCAACTTCAAGCCACATTTGAGAGATCGATCACATTCATTTCACTTCTTAGAGAAAAAATCTTGTTTCATCCAATGGCTTAGTAAAAATGTCGGCTAATTGATCATCCGTACCAATGGAATAAATAGAGATATCTCCCTTTCCAACATGATCCCTTAAGAAGTGATGCCGTATATCAATATGCTTAGTTCTTGAGTGTTGGACCGGATTTGTAGCCAATTTTACCGTACTCTCATTATCACACATGAGAGGCACATTCTTGAAAATAATCCCATAATCCAATAGAGTTTGTTTCATCCATAATAATTGAGCACAACAATTTCCGGCCGATATATATTCCGCCTCGGCGGTAGAGAGAGCAACCAAATTTTGTTTTTTAGAAGACCATGAAACAAGAGATCTACCAAGAAATTGACAACAACCGGAGGTGCTTTTTCTACCAACTTTACACCCTGCATAGTCCGAGTCCGAATATCCAATTAATTCAAATTGAGCACCTTTGGGATACCATAGACCAATATTGGGAGTATACTTCAAATATTTTAGAGTTCTTTTTGCGACCTTCAAGTGAATCTCTCTAGGTGAAGCTTGAAATCGAGCACACATGCACACACTAAACATAACATCGGGCCTAGATGCGGTAATATAAAGCAAACTACCAATTATTGAACGATAAAGTTTTTGACCAACCATAGTACCTCCTTCATCTAAGTCTAGATGACCATTTGTTGCCATTGGAGTCTTGATAGGCTTTGCATTTTCTAAACCAAACTTCTTGAGCATGTCCTTCAAATATTTTGATTGACTTATAAAAATTCCATCTTTCGATTGTTTGATTTGAAGACCAAGAAAGAAGCTCAGTTCTCCTATCATAGACATTTCAAATTCTTTTGACATCATTTTTCCAAATTCCTCACAAAATAATTCATTAGTAGATCCAAAAATAATATCATCAACATAGATTTGACAAACAAATAAGTCTTTCCCAATTCTTTTAGTGAATAGAGTAGTGTCAACCTTCCCAATTTTAAAGTCTTTGGAAAGCAAGAAATCCCTAAGCCTTTCATACCAAGCGCGTGGAGCTTGCTTAAGCCCATAGAGAGCTTTAGAAAGCTTGAACACATGGTTAGGACTTTTGGGGTCCTCAAACCCGGGAGGTTGTTCAACATACACTAGTTCACTAATCTTACCATTTAGAAAAGCACTCTTTACATCCATTTGGTAGAGCTTTATATTATGTGCACAAGCATAAGCAAGAAGAATCCGGATTGCTTCTAATCTTGCCACGGGAGCAAATGTCTCCCCAAAATCCAATCCCTCAATTTGAGTATATCCTTGTGCCACTAATCTTGCCTTGTTTCTTACTACTACACCATCTTCATTGTGCTTGTTGCGAAACACCCATTTTGTACCAATAACATTGTAGTTCTTTGGTCTCTCAACAAGCTCCCAAACTTCATTTCGAGCGAAGTTATTTAATTCTTCATGCATTGCATTCACCCAATCAACATCAAGTAGAGCTTCATCTACATGGTTAGGTTCCATACAAGATACAAAAGAGAAATGTTCACAAAATGATGCTATGCGAGAGCGAGTTTGAACACCCTTACTAATATCACCTACAATTTGATTAACCGGGTGATCCTTCACAATAGAATGATGAATTCTTGATACCGTTTGATAATTGCTAGTTGAAGCATTAGGAGGAACTGAATGTCTTGAAGTACCTTGATCATGAGTATCCATAGTTTCATCATTTTGTTGGCTTTGGTGATCTTCTTTATTTAGAGTTGAAGATGAAGGAATGACAACCACACTATTTTCATCATCATCTTCCTTTGGCTTTATTTCACCAATGGCCATTGTTTTCATTGCATTTATCAATTGAATTCCACCAACATCATCAAGATTATCACTCTCATCTTGAGACCCATTTGTTTCATCAAACTCAACATCATATGCTTCTTCAATAATACCATGAGTTTTGTTGAAGACTCTATAAGCCTTACTATTCGATGAATATCCAAGAAGAAAACCCTCATCACATTTCTTCTCAAATTTAGAAAGTCGGCTTCCCTTTCTCAAAATATAACATTTGCAACCGAATACTCTAAAATATGAGATATTTGGTTTTCTACCAATGAGCAATTCATATGGAGTTTTCTTCAAAAGCTTGTGACAATATAGTCTATTTGATGAATGACAAGCGGTGTTTATTGCCTCGGCCCAATAAGAATCCGATATATTATATTCTGCTAACATAGACCTAGCCATATCAATGAGAGTCCTATTCTTTCTTTCAACAATACCATTTTGTTCCGGGGTATATTTGGAAGAGAATTCATGTTTAATACCCTTGTCATCACAATATTCATCAATTCTTGCATTTTTGAATTCCGACCCATTATCACTTCTAACTTTCTTGATATCAAAATCAAATTGATTTTGAGCCAATATAGCAAATGACTTGAATGTTTCAAACACATTAGATTTATCTCGAAGAAAATAAACCCAAGTAAATCTTGAATAATCATCCACAATCACAAGACAATAAGAATTACCACCAATACTCACAAAAGATGTGGGCCCAAATAAATCCATGTGAAGTAATTCCAAAGGTCGATGAGTGGACATTTGACTTGTATTTGGATGAGTATTTGCCACTTGCTTCCCGGCTTGACAAGAGCTACACAATTTGTTCTTCTCAAACTTCACATCTTTTAAGCCACGAACTAAGTCATGCTTGGTTAACCGATTGAGTTGCTTCATTCCAACATGACCAAGTCTTCTATGCCATAACCAACCTAGTGAAGCTCTCGAGAATAAGCAGGTTGTGAGCTTTGCCTCATTAGATGAGAAATCAACAAGATAAAGATTTTCATGTCTAAAACCTTTAAATTTAAGATTGCTACCATCAACACTAGAGATAATAACATCTTCAATCGTGAAATTGCAACTAAATCCTAGATCACATAATTGAGCTACAGATAGTAAATTAAAATTCAAAGACTCAACTGTTGGGGACTTGTTCTCAAGTGCTAAGAGTTAAGAACAAGGCAACATAGAAAATGTTAATTGTTAACGTCCTTCGTCCTCCGAAGCATTATTTCCCTTAGGATATAATAACTTGTGGACGAAGGTTATGAAAGACATACCTTCACAAATTCATCAAACAATGACGAAGGATAAAATATAAAGAATGTAAGAGAAAAGATGAACAATCATTTATTATTACTGAACATAAACAAAAATATCATTGAATTATAAGTGTACCTTCAATCGGAAGGAAATGATAGTACAAGCGTGACGCAGGAAGCAAATGCCAAGTCAGCGTAAATAGTACGGGGATACTGTTCACCTATTTATAGACACGGGACACAGCCCTTATAAAATTACATTCATGCCCTTTACATTTGATAATAACTCTATAGTAGTCTATCGAGGTCTGAATAGCCTTTTCATCTTTAAGTCGGTTCCACTCTTTGCTGTTACGCCGAAGCTTTCCTGCTCAACACCTTCGGCTCTGTAGCAAGCTTCGTATTATTCCAGTCTACTGCAATGCCGATTTTAGTCCGAGGGTACCTGTTCACACATTGCACTACAGAAATACTGTTAAATCCTTGTTTTTGAGGACCTTCGGACTCCGAAGGTCCCCAACAGTAGCCCCTCGCAATATTAATTTGTTTGAAATAATAAATTTAGATTGCGATATGGACGAAGGCTTTTACGCCGAAGGTCCGAAAAAACACCTTCCCTTTGCTAGAATAGCAACATTCAATGACAAGTGGGGTCTTTCAATTTTCAACGCACCGAGCGTATATATACGGCCATACCGCAAACTCATTTTGCACGCTTTCTGGCCAACCACTCCCGCTCACTCAATTTTTAGCTCTTGTGCACTGTGTTTTTCTAAGCTTTTAGCTTTAAAGCTTCGGATTTGAAAACAGTTTTTTAGTGCTTCCGAAGATGTCTGAAGCTGCTAAGAAGGCTGCTGCTGAGATGAAGCTGAGTCTTCATGAAGAGAAGAACTTAGGATTTCTTATAGCGATGTCGAAGACCAACACAGAAAAAATCACCAATGAGATTCTGGAAGGACTGTCTGAAGATACTGGTGACAGTGAAAGTTATGATGTAGACAGCGGTGGCGAAGACTCCGAAGATCGCCCCTGGCGACCAAGTCATTCAGTTTATGGTAAATCAACTATCAAAGAGAATCATCTTGCTAATATGAGAGGAAGGTATTTCCGGGATTTGTCCGTTGTGAGGGCCGACGAAGGGGAGAAGACTTGTCCACATCCTGAAGAGAATGAAGTCGTAGTATTCCGAAGCTTTTTGAAGGCTGGGCTGCGATTGCCCCTGAGCAGCTTCGTCGTGGAAGTGCTGAAGATTTTTGAAGTCTATCTTCACCAACTTACCCCCGAGGCCATCATAAGGCTGAACATCTTCGTATGGGCCGTGCGAAGCCAAGGTCTGAAGCCTGATGCAAAAAGTTTCTGCAATATGCACGAATTATCATACGAGACAATACCTTGGGGTAAGGAACAGTATCACAATAACTTTGGCTGCTACAGTTTTGTTTCTCGGTCTGGGTCAAGCTGTCCCGTGCCAACTTTTCGGAAGAGGTGGCCTAGCGGCTGGATGACAGAATGGTTTTATGTAAAAAATGATCTGAAAGCACGGGAAGACATCAAAGGTATAATCATGCGACCTATTTGGCAAAGCTTCGGCCTTCGGAGGCCGAAGGTTGAAATGAATGAAGCCGCCGAAGAGTGCCAAAGAGCCTTCGGCGTTGTCTGCTCTTTTATAGGAACAAGGGACTTAGTACAAGAGCATATCGCCTTCAGGGTGTGGCCGCTTGCGGAGAAATGGGAAATGCCACAAGAAACCATTAAAGAGGCCGACGAAGGTGGACTTATCAGATTTAAGTACACTTTTAAATTTGGAGATAAATTTATTGAGCCAGATGATGAATGGTTGAAAAGCATTGACAATTTAAGTGATGAGCTACTCGGGACCTACTCGAAGGCTGAAGATAACGCAATGTCAGCAGCCTTCGGAGGCCGAAAAAAGAAGAGACTGAATCGGGTATTTGATGCCATCGGGTTTGTCTACCCTGACTATTGCTATCCCATTCGGAGGCAGAAGAGAAAAAACACAACCTCTGCAAAAAAAGAAGAAGCTGCAGCTGCTCCTAGCGAGCCAGAACCGAAAAGGAAAAAGTTAAAGGTTCTTACGCATCGGCCGCGTTATATTGAACCAGCTTCGGTGCCCAAGTTTACCGGAAAAACTTCTTCGGCCACCGAAGCTGAAAAACCAACCGAGCCAGCCTTATTGCCAGAGATCGCAGAAACGGCCGAAGTGCCACCAAAGATAGAATCAGAACAATCAAACATTTTGTTGTCAGAAACAAAAGAGGAAACCGAAGCGCCGTCCACAGAAAAAATTGAAGAGGTAAAAGAAGCAACTGAGGGCTCCAAAACATCAGAAGTTTTGAGTCCTACAGCAATCATTGGGACAGCAAAAAATGAAAAAGTGCCAACCGCAACTCCGAAGAGAAAGAGAATGGCTAATGTGCTAGATGTACTGGAAACGATCAAATCTTCGAGCACACCTCCGAAGAAGGCTGCTGTTACTCCTGAAACAACAGCTGAAATTTCTGGTTCTACAGCTCCAGAGCAAGAAATTGAAGCCGAAGCTGGGCCCTCAGAGCCCGCAAAAACTTTGGAAAGTGAAGCAGAAAAAATAACAAAGCCAACTTTTAAAGAAACTGGTGTTGTTACCCCCGAAGCATCCCCCAAAATTCGTGATTATATTTTTCGTCATGCTTCGGGGAAAAAATTATCAGAAAAAGAAGAACAAGAGGCCCAGCACTATGCCCAAAAGTTGAAATATCCAAAGGGGGCGTTGATATTTAATGGCAGTGGAGAAGAAGATTTCTTGTATTGTCTCCCCGATAGCAAGGAAATTTCTGTCTGTCGGGAGATGAGCAGAAGCTTCGGATTCCCAACTTTAGAAGACGGACTTTCGGTACTGTCGAAGAACGATCTGGCTGACAGCCTAGCTTACAACAGTTTAAAGGTGCGAGAAATGGAATTCTCGTGTTTTTGTTGAGTTCAAAAATTTTTTGTTTGTTTAAAACTATTGACACAGACATATTCCTGTTTGCAGGGCCTGATACTCAGCAATGCCCTCAGGGCACAGAAAGATGCTGAGGACGAAGGATGTACTATAGCCCTGAGCAACCTTCGTTCCGAAGTGATTGAACTGAGGAACGAAGGTCTCGAAAAAGACAAAATATTATACTCATTGATAGATAAAATAAAGGAGAACGAAGCTGCTTTTAAAAGTCAAGCTGAAGCTCAGAAACGCGAAATTGAAGACCTTCGGAAACAACTGGCCAGAGCCAAAGAAGAACGTATACTTCAAGAAACAAAGCGTGAACTCAGCGATCAATGGGCAGATCACCTAGAAGTGACTGTTGAAGAGCTTCGTTCATCCAAAAAGAGATGCTACAACAAATCTATAGATTGTGTTAGAAAATTAAAGGCTAGCTTCGCCAAGGTCGGCGCATTCTCAAGTGAGGAAAACTTTTCGAGAGGCAATCCCGAAGGTGTCATTGAATGGATTGACCACGAAGCTGAAGCCTTCGAAGAAATTTTAAATAGTCGAGGAGATATATGTGCCTTCTCTGGCGCCAGAGGGATTGCCACCATCTTAGAGAAGAAGGGCTGTGAACATGTAAAAATTCTAGCACAGTCTGAAGCTGCCTTGTCCTTTGAAGATACAAGAGATCCTACGGCCGAAGCTAGCATAATTGGTGGAAAGTTTTTTACCGATATCTGGGATAATGGTGGCCGAGAAATGGCCGGAGAAATTATTCGAAGAAGTGAGAAGGGCATTCACGATGCTAGAGCAGTAGCTGAGGCTGCTGACAAGAGCACAGAAGCCGAAGATCAACTAGGTACTAAATAATGGTTTTTATCGTGTTGTAATCTTTAGGCTTTAAGATCTGCTTGCGATTTGTAATAGCAATGTAGCCGTGTCCTGCTTCAGATCCGACTAAAGCGCCTTCGGACCCCCAGCCGAAGGGGGACGACGAAATTAAAAAGATGGCCGAAGATATTATGGATAAAGTCGTGAATCGGCTCCTGAATGAAGCTGCAGAAGTCGTTTTGAGAGAAGATTAAGCATTTTTGTAAAAAACTTCTGAAATGTAATATAATGTAACATTTTGTAACCCTGAATGTAATATATCTATTTTTGTTATTCAATTCTTTACGATGCATGAAACTTTACATACATACCGTTTTTGAGTCTTTGGCGAAAAAACACCTTCCCTTCTTTTCATGCTTCGTGAAGAAGAATTACTATTTATCACAACAATATCCGAAGTATCATGGAAAAGTGCTGAAGCTTCGTAGAAACAATCTTCAAGGCTATACTTCAGAAATCAATATTGTTTCTCCTTATGACTTGGCATGATTTGCCCCTTTTTCAAAGCGTTTTTCCGAAGATTAATGTCATATCTCTTTCTTATGCCACATGCATTATGATGTATGATGCTTATGTTATGCAAGGATGATATGATGATGTTATGCTATGTAAGGTGATATTCCGAAGATACACGCATATTTGCGCGATAAAACACAATCTTTTTGTGAATCAGCATTGTCTTTTCGCTATAAGCCTCCCTTAGGAGCTTCTTCGCCTTTTACTTCAGCGGAATCAGCGTTGACTTTTCGCTGTAAGCTCTGCATTCCCTTAGGAACGTCTTTGGAGCTTCTTCGCCTTTTACTTAGGCGGTATAAGCTCTGCATTCCCTTAGGAACGTCTTTGGAGCTTCTTCGCCTTTTACTTAGGCGGTATCAGCGTTGACTTTTCGCTGTATGCTCTGCATTCCTTTTGGAACGACTTTGGAGCAGAAAACTTACACTGCGCTCGCTTCGGAACGACTTTTTGTGACTTCGTCAAACTTACTCTGCGTTCCGCAGAACGACTTTTTGTTGTTTCGAAGAATTTTTGACAGTCCGAAGGTCCTTTTTATTATCACAAGCCTGTGGAGAAAACATATTTTTCTTGTAGGAATCAACGAAACTAATTACATGAAGCCTAAACAATGTCCTTTATTACAGAAAATAAAACTGAATGAAAAAGATTGCTATTAAGGTAGGATATTTGTCAATAGATGTGCTTTGATTCTGGCACTGTGCTGTTGACCGTGCGAGCTTCGGACTGTTCTCTGAAGTCCCTTTGGTGCGGAGCATATTGGCTCCCTTCTAGCTGCTGGCCTTGTTGCAACGGAGGTGGAGGCGGAGGCTGTTGCCAGGAAGCTTGAGGCTGACTCGCCGAAGCAACAGAGACTGCAGGATGGTTGCCCACATATTCTGGGATGTAGGGCGAATGATACGAAGCTGTGTGCATGACCTGCTTCGGCTGGGCTTGTTGTGCTGCTGCTTCAGCTATTTCCTTTTGCTTCTGTATAGTAACATGGCACATCCTGGTAGTATGGCCTTTGTTCTCACCGCAGAATAAGCAAAAGATTCTTCTCGGTTGATCGCCAAATCTTCCTCCGAAGCCCCTGGCGCCTCTGCCTCTTGGAGCTGGTGGCCGGAAGGAGCTTTGCTGTTGTCCAGAAGCCTGTGAGGAGTATTGTGGCTTTTGCTGTTGGCTTCCTCTGTCATCATTTTGTGTAGAATTGTGAATTGATCGCACATGCCTCGGGTAAAACCTCCCTCCGAAGCCCCTGGTCATTTCAGAAAACCTGAAAGCCTCCTCCCTTCTTTGGCGAAAATCATTGTCGGCCCGAATGTATTCATCCATTTTCTGGAGAAGCTTCTCCAAAGTTTGAGGAGGCTTCCTGGCGAAGTACTGAGCTGACGGACCTGGCCGAAGCCCCTTGATCATGGCCTCGATGACAATTTCATTGGGCACCGTTGGTGCCTGTGCCCTCAGACGCAAGAACCTTCGGACATATGCCTGAAGGTATTCTTCGTGGTCCTGAGTGCACTGGAACAGAGCCTGAGCAGTGACCGGCTTCGTCTGAAATCCTTGAAAACTGGTTAACAACAAATCCTTCAGCTTCTGCCATGAAGTGATCGTGCCTGGTCGAAGGGAGGAATACCAGGTTTGAGCAACACTTCTGACAGCCATAACGAAAGATTTGGCCATGACTGAAGCATTGCCACCATACGAAGAAACTGTTGCTTCGTAGCTCATCAAAAACTGCTTCGGGTCTGAATGGCCATCGAATACAGGGAGCTGAGGCGGCTTGTAGGACGGGGGCCAAGGTGTAGCCTGCAGCTCAGCGGACAGAGGAGAAGCATCATCAAAAACAAAATTCCCATGATGGAAATTGTCATACCAATCATCTTCGTTGGGAAAACCCTCCTGATGAAGATCTTGATGCTGAGGCCTTCGGTGTTGCTCGTCCTGAGCAAGATGACGAACTTCTTCAGAGGCTTCGTCTATCTGCCTCTGCAGTTCAGCTACCCTGGCCATCTTTTCTTTCTTGCGTTGAACCTGTTGCTGAAGGATTTCCAGATTTTGAATCTCCTGATCTAGATCATCCTCCGGAGGTGTTGGACTGGTAGCCTTCCTCTTCTGGCTTCGTGCCTCTCTAAGAGAAAGGACGTCTTGATTAGGGTCCAGCGGCTGCAGCGTGCCAGCCCCTGGTGCTGAAGCCTTCTTCGGCGGCATGACGAAGGTGATGCTTGTCGAAGATGTTGAAAAGCTCAAGAAATGGAAGTGAGTTCACCGGAGGTGGGCGCCAATGTTGGGGACTTGTTCTCAAGTGCTAAGAGTTAAGAACAAGGCAACATAGAAAATGTTAATTGTTAACGTCCTTCGTCCTCCGAAGCATTATTTCCCTTAGGATATAATAACTTGTGGACGAAGGTTATGAAAGACATACCTTCACAAATTCATCAAACAATGACGAAGGATAAAATATAAAGAATGTAAGAGAAAAGATGAACAATCATTTATTATTACTGAACATAAACAAAAATATCATTGAATTATAAGTGTACCTTCAATCGGAAGGAAATGATAGTACAAGCGTGACGCAGGAAGCAAATGCCAAGTCAGCGTAAATAGTACGGGGATACTGTTCACCTATTTATAGACACGGGACACAGCCCTTATAAAATTACATTCATGCCCTTTACATTTGATAATAACTCTATAGTAGTCTATCGAGGTCTGAATAGCCTTTTCATCTTTAAGTCGGTTCCACTCTTTGCTGTTACGCCGAAGCTTTCCTGCTCAACACCTTCGGCTCTGTAGCAAGCTTCGTATTATTCCAGTCTACTGCAATGCCGATTTTAGTCCGAGGGTACCTGTTCACACATTGCACTACAGAAATACTGTTAAATCCTTGTTTTTGAGGACCTTCGGACTCCGAAGGTCCCCAACATCAACCAAGAGCACATTTGATATGGAATGATCATTTGAAATAGCAATTTTACTCAAACCTTTAACCTTTCCTTTGCGATTATCTCCAAATGTGATACTATCATAATTTGAGCAATCTTCCTCACTCATTTGGGTGAACATTTTCATATCCCCTGTCATGTGTTGAGTGCATCCACTATCTAACACCCAATGATTCCCTCCCGCCTTGTAGTTCACCTACAAAAGGAAATCAATCTCTTTTAGGTACCCAAACTTGCTTGGGTCCTTGGATGTTAGTGACCAAGGTCTTTGGCACCCAAATAGCTTTCTTTTTGTTTCTAACAATTGAAGTACCAACAAATTTAGCATGAACACCTTTTGCATTATGAGAAAGAACATAACAATGCTCAAAACAAGTGGAGGATACATTTTTGAGCTTAGGACAATTTTTCTTAACATGTCCCTTCTTGTGACACTTGTGACACACTTTCTTTTGCTTTATAAAAGCATTCTTTCCTTTCTTGGGAACATATCCAAGACCTTCACGGTTAAGTGAGCATCGTTGACTTCCCAATATGAAATCCAATTTAGCCTTTCCACCATAAGCCTTTTCTAGGTCATGAGTTAGAGTATTTACTCTATCTACTAACACTTCATTCTCAACAATAAATTTTGATTCATCAAGAGCAATATTATCATTGAGAGAAATTTTGCATTTATCACAAATAGAGTTAGTAGGTAGTGGTTCACTTGTAAGACTATCAAGTAAGTCACAAGTGACTCCAACATCCTTAGTGACCACCACAACTTCATGCACAATAGACGATTTTTGAGCATCCGCAAGCTTCTCACAATTTTCTTTTAGGTTATTGTGAGAGGTCTTGAGCTCTTCAAAAGAGACTTGGAGGTTTTTATACAATTCCTTCAAGGTCTTAAATTTTTCTTTTTCTTTGTGCATGTAGTCATCGGCCTCACCCAACATTCTAACAAGATCATCATATGAATAGCCATCATCATCAACATCATCGACATCATCATCATCATTTATATCATTTAAATCGGTGATGATTTTTACCTTAGCATCTCCCTTTGCCATGAGACAATGGGGGGATGAGAAGAGTGAGGGAGCTTCCTTGATGGCAATTCCGGCATTAAGCTTAGATGAGGTGTCATCATCAGCATCATCATCATCTGAGCTATCATTCGAGTCCCATTCAACTAAGTAGGCTTTGCCATCTTTCTTCTTGTTGTAGAATTTCTTTTTCTTCTTGTCACTTTCATATTTGCCCTTCTTCTTCTTGCTTGGGCAATTCATGGCAATGTGACCGGGTTCCCCACACTCAAAACACTTTCTATCATTGAAAACATTTCTTCTTGATGTTTGACCTCTTCTAGGTTGACCTCTCTTCATCTTCATGAATTTATTGAATTTCCTTACAAATAGAGCCATATCACCATCACTCTCACTTTCATTTTCTTCATCATTACTATCTTCTTTTTCAATTGCCTTTGAGGCCTTAGCTTTGAGAGCAATTGATTCATTTTTCACTTTCTTTGCCAAACTTAAAGCATCGGCTTGAGACTTCTTAAATATATCTTGAGTAAGAATTTCTCCCAATACTTCGGTTGGAGAAGTTGTAGATAGATCACTCCTTACTAACATTGTCACAATGGTCTCATATTTCTCCGGAAGTGATCTAAGGAACTTGTGAGTGAAATCCACATCCGGTACATTAAAACCAAGTCTTGAGTTCATTCACTATCTCATTTAACCGATTGAACATATCAGATACACTCTCATCTTATTTCATAATAAATTGCTCAAACTTCCATTTGCACACATATAGTTTGGCACTCTTCACAATTGTAGTTCCTTCATGAATTTCCATTAGCTTAATCCAAATCTCACGAGCGGTTGTGAGATTCTTGATGCGATTGAACTCATTTATATCAAGAGCATCATAGAAGACATTCATGGCTTGATCATTTGTGAGGATATTCTCATTGTCACTAACAGATGGTTCATCTTCTTTCAACACAACAAATCCATCCCTGACAATTGGCCAAATTTTTCCACCCATTGCTCTAAGATGCATTGACATTCTTATTTTCCAATAGTCATAGTTATTCCCATCAAAATGCGGTGGCTTCCCAATGTGCACATTGTTGTTACTAGCCATTTTGTCCCACTCTGGGATGATTAGATCCACAAACAATGGAGTCCTTGGCTTTGATACCACTTGTAGGATCTAGGACACCGGCTAGAGGCGGGGTGAATAGACGGTTTTGACTAAAATCAAAAACACTAGGTAAATTTAATCAATATAACAAGAGGAATAAATTCTCTAGTGATAACAAGTAAACAATCTATGAGAATCAACTAAGGTGATTGAATACTTGAGCAACAATATGTAAAACACTAAACACTTGCACGGCAATAAGTAATGCAAGAAAGTAAAGACACCGAATTTTATCCCGTGGTATCGGTGATTTGCCGATCACTCCTAATCCACGTTGAGGTGGACTTCAAGCTCTCACTTGCTCCTCTATCAAGACACGGCTTGATCTTTGAGCCAAGTGGACAAGAAATCGCTCAATACCTCGATTCCACTAATGTCACCTTTGCCGCTCCGGCGAGGTAGGCGCGAACCCCTCACAATCAACATCGCGGCTCTTCCACAATCTTCTCGGAGAGCTCGACGGAGACAATCACCCGAGCCGTCTAGGAGGCGGCAACCTCCAAGAGTAACAAGCCGATGACGCTTGCTCGGTGTATCACCTAGTGCCTCAAGAATCACCGAAGGATGCAAATGCACTAGGAACCCTCAATCTCTCACTAGAATGCAATCTCAGGCAAAGAGTGTGAGAGAGTGAGTTAGAGGATCACAAATGAGCTCAATGTGTGCAAGGAATGGCCAAGAGAGATCTCACACACGAGCTACCCTTCTATTTATAGTCCCCCACCAAATTCCAACCGTTATGAGCAAAAAGCATCAGTTCTGCGCACACGCGGACGGTCAGCGTCCTAGGGCCGAACGGTCCGCCGTACGCATAACGGCTATAATTCCCGTTTGAAAACTGTCAGAGTTGTTAGAAAAGGTAGGTCCAGACAGTCCGCCCACCATGGTCGGACCGTCCGCGACCTGGCAACTTGAAGCACCCGGACCTCTGACCAAGAACAGTTAACACGGGCGGACCGTCCGCCTATAAGGCCGGACGGTCCGAGACCTGAGACAGTACTGTCCGGACTTGTCCTCCGGACAGATCGTAGTACAAATCGTAAAAATCACACAGTCCCTGTCTGTCGGGGACCATAATTAGGGGTACCCCCAAGACTCCTAATCTCAGCTGGTACCCCCATCAGCACAAAGCTGCAAAGGCCTGATGGGCGCGATTAAGGTCAAGGCTCAGTCCACTCAAGGGACACGATCTCGCCTCACCCGAGCCCAGCCTCGGGCAAAGGCAGCCGACCCAGGAGGATTCACGTCTCGCCCGAGGGTCCCCTCAGTCAACGGACGCACCTTCAACTCGCCCGAGGCCTAGCTCGGACAGGCTTCGTGGAGAAGCAACCTTGGCCAGATCGTCACGCCAACCGACCGTATCGCAGGAGCATTTAATGCAAGGATCGACTGACACCTTATCCTGACGCGCGCTCCTCAGTCGACAGGGCCGAAGTGACCGCAGTCACTTCGCCGCTCCACTGACCGACCTGACAGGAAAAGTAGCATCATCTGTGCCGCTCCGACTGTTGTGCCACTCGACAAAGTGAGGCTGACAGTAGCTAAGTCCAGCCTCGGGCGCCATGGGAAGCTCCGCCCCGCCCGACCCCAGGGCTCGGGCTCAACCTCGACGCCGGACGATGGACTCCGCCTCGCCCGACCCCAGGGCTCGGACTCTACCTCGACCTCGGACGACGGACTCCGCCTCGCCCGACCCCAGGGCTCAGACTCAGCCTCGACCTCGGAAGACAGTCTCCGCCTCGCCCGACCCTAGGGCTCGGACTCAGCCTCAACCTCAGAAGACGGTCTCTGCCTCGCCCGACTCCAGGGCTCGGACTCAACCTCAACGCCGGACGATGGACTCCGCCTCGCCCGACCCCAGGGCTCGGACTCAACCTCGACTCCAGACGACGGACTCCGCCTCGCCTGACCCCAGGGCCCGGACTCAGCCTCGACCTCGGAGGAGCCTCCGCCTCGCCCGACCCCGGGCTCGGACCGACCACGTCACAGGTGGGGCCATCATTACCCTACCCCTAGCTAGCTCAGGCTACGGGGAACAAGACCGGCGTCCCACTTGGCTCGCCCCGGTAAACAAGTAATGATGGCACCCCGCGTGCTCCATGACGATGGCGGCTCTCAGCCTTTTACGGAAGCAAGGAGACGTCAGCAAGGATACGACAGAACCGACAGCTGTACTTCCACAGGGCTCAAGCACTCCTCTGACGGCCACGACATCACATGAACAGGGCGCCAAAACCTCTCCGACTGCGACGACGGCATGTACTTAGGGCTCTAGCTCCTCTCTGCTAGACACGTTAGCACACTGCTACACCCCCCATTGTACACCTGGGCCCTCTCCTTACGCCTATAAAAGGAAGGTCCAGGGCTCTCGTACGAGAAGGTTGGCCACGCGGGAGGACGGGCTGGCGGACAGTCTATCTCTCTCTCACTCTCCCTCGCGGACGCTTGTAACCCCCTACTGCAAGCGCACCCGACCTGGGCGCAGCACAACACGGAGGCCGCGGGTTTCCCCTTTGCTGTTTTCTCCCCCCTTCGTGTTCCGTCTCGCGCCGACCCGTCTGGGCTGGGACACGCGGCGACAATTTACTCGTCGGTCCAGGGACCCCCCGGGGTCGAAATGCCGACAGTTGGCGCGCCAGGTAGGGGCTTGCTGCGTGTTGACAAACAGCTTCCCGTCAAGCTCCAGATGGGTAGTCTCCAGCAACCTCTCCAACCCAGAACGGTGCTCTGTTTCGGGAGTCTTGAGTTCATGTCCCTCGACGGCAGCTACGACATGATACTCCTTCCTTCGCCGCGCGACAACGACAATGGCGGCCGTCAGCCCGCCCGCCGGCGGCGGAATCGACGACGTCTTCCCCACGTGGCGGAAGAGCAACATCCGGGTCTGTCCCGTCACCTTCCCCGCCGACGGAGGAGGAGGCGAGGCAGCCATGGCCAAGCAGGAGGCGGCACCTCGTCGGCTGTCGAGCGAGTCGACGACGCCGGCGCCCCAACGGGGGACACGTTGGGCGTTGACCTCGTGTCTGAGACGAAGACAAGCGTCGTTTCCCCGCAACATGCCAACCCCAAGCAGACGGACGACGCCAGCACGCTCGCGAAGGACTTGCTGGGCATTAGCCTCGTACCTGAGACAACGGTGCAGTCCGTCCCTGACGCGACTTCGTCACCACCCGTCGATCAAGAGGTACCGTCCGTTCCCCATCCCATGCCTTTTAGATTCAGCAGCGACCCGCCAAGCGACCCCACTTCGGTGGACGCTTTAATACAGGCATGTCCAAATCCTCCGGGGTATCATATGCGGTCACCCTAGGACCGACTGACGGCCGTCTCAACCTACGGGCCCCTGGGTTCCGAGGAAGATAATGACCCCGACTTTGGTTGGGATTTCTCCGGGCTCGATAATCCCAGTGCCATGCGGGACTTCATGACCGCATGTGACTACTGCCTCTCCGATTGCTCCAATAGTAGCCACAGCCTCGGCGACGAGGACTGTGGCCCAAGTCGCGAATGCTTCCACGTCGATCTACGGGGTCTCGACGAAGGCAACCATCTTGGTATGCCGGAGGACGGTGATCCCCCTAGGCCTGCGCCTCGCGTTGACATCCTTCAGGAGCTAGCTGTGGTCCCGGTCCCTGCGGGGGGGTCAGGACGCACAGCTCAAGCAAATCCGCGAGATGCAGGCCAGGCTCGACGAGGAAGCAGGACAACTTGTGCAGCTTCGGCAAAATATCGGGCAGGAGTGGGCAGGCCGGGCACCGGCCGGAGAAGCGCGTCATCTGGCCCAGGACGTCCAGCACCGCATCACCGACAATGCCAGGGCGAGGCTACCCCCGGCTTCCAGTGGGGTCGGCCAGAACCTGGCTGCAGCAGCGATACTACTCCGAGCGATGCCGGAACAATCCACCACCGAGGGGCGGCGTATCCCGGGAGAGCTCAAGAATCTCCTGGAGGATGACGCGGTCCGACGGGCCGAAAGCTCTGCCTCCCGAAGGCAGGGGTACCCCCCGGAGCATCGCGCCGCGACTTCCCGATTCATACGGGAAGCCTCGGTCCACACCGGGCGCACGCGGAACTCAGCGCCTGCGGCCCCAGGTCGCCTCAGCAACGAGCACCGTCGCGACCGTCGAGCCCACCTCGACGAGAAGGTGCGCCGAGGCTACCACCCCAGGCGTGGGGGACGCTACGACAGCGGGGAAGATCGGAGCCCCTCGCCTGAACCACCCGGTCCGTGAGCTTTCAGCCGGGCCATACGACGGGCGTCGTTCCCGACCCGGTTCCGAACCCCGACTACCATCACCAAGTACTCGGGGGAGTCAAAACCGGAACTGTGGCTCGCGGACTATCGGTTGGCCTGCTAGCTGGGTGGGACGGACGATGACAACCTCATCATCCGCAACCTTCCCCTGTTCCTCTCCGACGCCGCCCGAGCCTGGCTGGAGCATCTGCCTCCTGCGTAGATCTCCAACTGGGATGACATGGTCAAAGCCTTCGCCGGCAACTTCCAGGACACATATGTGCGCCCCTGGAAACTCCTGGGATCTCCGAAGCTGCCGCCAGCAGCCGAGAGAGTCCCTGAGGGACTACATCCGGCGATTTTCAAAGCAGCGCACCGAGCTGCCCAACATCACCGACTCGGATGTCATCGGCGCTTTCCTCGCCGGCACCACTTGCCGCGACCTGGTGAGCAAGCTAGGTCGCAAGACACCCACCAGGGCGAGTGAGCTGATGGACATCGCCACCAAGTTCTCCTCTGGTCAGGAGGCGGTCGAGGCCATCTTCCGAAAGGACAAGCAGCCTCAGGGGCGCCAGCCGGAAGACATCCCCGAGGCGTCCGCTCAGCATAGCGCGAGGAAGAAGGGCAAGAAGAAGTCGCAAGCGAAACGCGACGCCACCGACGCAGACCTTGTCGCCGCCGCCGAGCACAGGAATCCTCGGAAGCCTCCCGGAGGCGCCAACCTGTTCGACAAGATGCTCAAGGAGTCGTGCCCCTATCATCAAGGTCCCGCCAAGCACACCCTTGAGGAGTGTGTCATGCTTCGGCGCTGCTTCCACAGGGTCGGGCCACCGGCAGAAGGTGGTCGAGCCCACAACAACGACAAGAAGGAGGATCACAAGGCAGAGGAGTTCCCCGAGGTACACGACTGCTTCATGATCTACGGTGGGCAAGTGGCGAACGCCTCGGCTCGGTACCGCAAGCAAGAGCGTCGGGAGGTCTGCTCGATAAAGGTGGCGGCGCCAGTCTGCCTAGACTGGTCCAACAAGCCCATCACCTTCAACCAGGGCGACCACCCCGACCACGTGCCGAGCCCAGGAAAGTACCTGCTCGTTGTCGATCCCATCATCGGCAACATCAGGCTTACTAAGGTCCTCATGGACGGAGGTAGCAGCCTCAACATCATCTACGCCGAGACCCTCAGGCTCCTGCAGATCGATCCGTCGTCGATCCAGGAACCCGGCCCAAGCAGACGGCTCAACCGGTCGCTCCGTAGCCTCAGCCAGTTGTCCCCCGAGGACGTCAGCCCGGCTCATGGCCTCAGCAACCCGACTCCGGCATCGGTCCCGCCAGTGGACGGCCCGGCCAGGCTCCGGCCGATGAAGCTTCTTTTCGAGCCAACTCCGCCTCTGTCCATGCTGACACCGCTGCCTCCGGCTCCGGCTCATCGCAGAGCGGCCGAGGGTTCCTTTAACTAAGCAAGAGAAGCCTCGGGCGGCAAGGCCAACCGAGCCGAGGGACTCCTACGCCTCCGGGATACGGATACCTCACTCGTCACCTTTGCACGAGGCAACTCACACTTGGTTAAGCGGTTCAGTTAGACGACAGGCGAGTCCTAGTGCTCGGAATGAGGAAGAAACATGGCTTCACGCCAAAATACATACATGTTCAGGCCCCGACAGCCACAATGAACAGACACCGACACTCAAGATGCCATTACAAATGGAACTCCGGTTCCGCCCCCGCGGGTATGAACAACCTCCACATTGGAGAGCCTACGGGACGACAAACTCCTGGTGACTCGCCAGCGACCTCTGCAGCAGCAGTGATGGTCCCAGGACGGACGCTGCCGCTGGAAGGCTCTCATTCGCGTCCCCACTCGAGGGACGAGAACCAGATATTAAAGCCAAAGAGCCGGAGGTCGGCCCGCAGGTGGCGCTGACGGTCCTGACGGCGGAGAAGCTTTCTCCAGCTGCCACCACCTCAGCACCGATGGCGGCGTCCACGTGTCCACCGACACCGCACCAGCGAGCGCCGGCCGCCCCAAAGCGCACCGGTAGGTCCTCACTCCCGTCCTCGCCACGAAAGCGAGGACAGAGGATGGAATGTTGCACCCTGGCTGGGCAGCAACAGTTCGCCTTCCTCGGCGTGGCTGGAGGGCGCCTCCTCCGCAGAGCTGGAGGATGGTTTCCACCCCAGAAGCTGGAAGAAGAGGTGGCCAGCCGACCCGTGCGGGAGGTAGAGCTCCGGCTTGCCTCGCTCTCTGCCCCAGCAAGGATGATGAAGATCCTTGAAGCTGAGGGCGAGGCAGAGGCTGCAGCCCGGCTCGCTTCTCCCCACCATCGAACTGGTGGTCACCGTCTTGGGTGACCACCGACGAGGGGATGCAGCCGGGCTGCCTGATGAAAATCCTTGAAGCCGAGCGATGGCTGAAAGGTACCAACTTTCGTGAAGTTGCGTTCCTCCAACGACGACAAGACGGAAGAACCGCGGGCACTCCCCATCCGGGGGTTCGGAAGGTGGAAGGGCGCGATGCATGAAGGGAGTGCGAAGACATGGTTGCCATCCAAGGGGGTCACCCTCCTTTTAAAGGCGACTCTCCCCACTTGCGTCCTCAGCCGTCGCGGACTTAGTCTTCACCAACACGCTCCAAGGTCTTCCCCCAACGACACGGGGGCTGGGTCCCATGCATCATGCAAGCTGGCCCAGGACAAAAGAGGCCAAACCGCCGCGCGCGGTGCGGGTAACTGCCCAGCGGTTACAAACACTCCTCCACTTTCGCCCAGACCAGCGGGTGAAAGGGTAGACCGCCATGCAGGCGGCATGCAACCGCACCAAGGGGGTGCACCCTTTCGACTTTGACGCGTCCAGCATGGAGGCCCAGGCCCACACGTCATGTAACCGGCTCGCCGGTTACTACGTGCGAGAAACTGCACCGCCACTTGCGCCAGTATCGCGCCTTCTCGACTGCGGAACCGGTGCCACGACTCGAGGCAACCCTGCCCATGGCCCAACAGTGCCAACCGAGCACATTGGTCACGGGTCAGTCAGCCGCGGGAGAAGGCGCGACGGTCGATATGGCCAAAAGTGGGCCGGCAGTAATGGCGGCGGCAGGCGGGCGGAAGCAGTGGTCAAGTCGTCTGCAGGCTCGCGTCCCCTCCTGGGGCAGCGAGAGAGCTCTCTCCCACGGCATGAAGACGATGTGCCCGTGTTCCGTTCCTCGAACGGCTCGCGCACGCACAACGGCTGCCCCGCGAACCACTCGTCCCGTCGCATTAACTCTGCGGCAGGACAGGCGGCACCTTTGGCAGGCGAAGCAGGCGACACTTCACCTCCGCCATAATGACCGCGTCAAAAAAGGTGTGCCACGTCGTTCGATTTCGTATCCTTTTCCTCTTCCTCTTTCTCTCTCTTGCTACAGGGACCGGGAAAGGGGATACTCCGAAAGGGATCCTTCTCCACGAAGGAAGCGGGCCCCGAGCCCCCTACTGATCAGAGGTTCGAAGGCTGGCCCCTCGGAAGGGTTCAACAGCCGCCTCAGAGCACTCGGACTTCGAGCCCCCCTACTGATCAGAGGTTCGAAGGCTGGCCCCTCGGAAGGGTTCGACAGCCGCCTCAGAGCACTCGGGCTCCGCGCCCACCAATGGTCAGAGGTTCGAAGGCTGGCCCCTCGGATGGGTTCGACAGCCGCCTCAAGCCACTCGGGCTCCACGCCCACTACTGATCAGGGGTTCGTAGGCTGGCCCTTGAAGGGTTCGACAGCCGCCTCAGAGCACGCAGAGCGAGGGATGACTCTGGGTACGTCCGATACATGGCCGAGGCTCGAGCTACGCTCCCGAGGTACCCTAGGACATTTCCGAGACCAGCAGGAGCGATCTGTAACGGAATCCCATCAGAGGGAGGCATCGAGCCCTCGGACCCTACCAAACGGGATCGGGTCCGGCAAATCACCTGCAGGTACTTTTGGAGCGCGCCTCTGGGCCACTAGCCGACCCTTATCGAACGGGGCACGGGCGTCCACTCGGATCACCCGTTAGCAACTCACTGGAGACACCATGTTCGGCGCCCTCCAAGGGCAACATGGCGCTTTCCCCCCCTCATCCTTGTGGAAAGGCGACGCAGGGGCGTATGAAAAAAGCTGAGTCTATCCTTGACCGTCCTCTCGCTCTGTGCGGAGGCTCGGGGGCTGCTCTCGCAAATCCGGCTCCGGCCAAACCATTGACAGCGTCAACATACCAGCCCGAGAACTTGGAACCTGACTATGCACCAGGGCTACGACCAGTTCGCATGAGGGAACAACCAGACCAACCAAAGCATCACGAAACGCGCTAAGACCTCGAATGAGTCAAACCACTCCTCCGAGGCCTCGGGGGCTACACCCGGCGGGTGCGCTCGCGCGCACCCACCGGAACGAAACGCAACCGAGAAAGGCCGGTCCCCTTGCAAAAAAGTGCGACAAAAGCCTCCAAGCGAGTACTAACACTCCCTTCGAGGCTCGGGGGCTACTGTCGGGGACCATAATTAGGGGTACCCCCAAGATTCCTAATCTCAGATGGTAACCCCATCAGCACAAAGCTGCAAAGGACTGATGGGCGCGATTAAGGTCAAGGCTCAGTCCACTCAAGGGACACGATCTCGCCTCACCCGAGCTCAGCCTCGGGCAAAGGCAGCCGACCCAGGAGGATTCACGTCTCGCCCGAGGGTCCCCTCAGTCAACGAACGCACCTTCAACTCGCCCGAGGCCCAGCTCGGACAGGCTTCACGGAGAAGCAACCTTGGCCAGATCGTCACGCCAATCGACCGTATCACAGGAGCATTTAATGCAAGGATCGACTGACACCTTATCCTGATGCGCGCTCCTCAGTCGACAGGGCCGAAGTGACAGCAGTCACTTCGCCGCTCCACTGATCGACCTGACAGGAAAACAGCGTCGCCTGCGCCGCTCCGACTGCTGTGCCACTCGACAGAGTGAGGCTGACAGCAGCTAAGTCCAGCCTCAGGCGCCATGGGAAGCTCCACCCCGCCCGACCTCAGGGCTCAGGCTCAACCTCGACGCCGGACGACGGACTCCGCCTCGCCCGACCCCAGGGCTCGGACTCTACCTCAACCTCGGACGATGGACTCCGCCTCGCCCGACCCCAGGGCTCGGACTCAGCCTCGACCTCGGAAGACAGTCTCTGCCTCGCCCGACCCTAGGGCTCGGACTCAGCCTCAACCTCGGAAGACGGTCTCCGCCTCGCCCGACCCTAGGGCTCGGACTTAACCTCGACTCCGGACGACGGACTCCGCCTCGCCCGACCCCAGGGCCCAGACTCAGCCTCGACCTCGGAGGAGCCTCCGCCTCGCCCGACCCCGGGCTCGGACCGACCACGACACAGGGGGGCCATCATTACCCTACCCCTAGCTAGCTCAGGCTACGGGGAACAAGACCGGCGTCCCATCTGGCTCACCCCGGTAAACAAGTAATGATGGCACCTCGCGTGCTCCATGACGACGGCGACTCTCAGCCCCTTACGGAAGCAAGGAGACGTCAGCAAGGATACGACAGCCCCGACAGCTGTACTTCCACAGGGCTCAAGCACTCCTCTGACGGCCACGACATCACATGAATAGGGAGCCAAAACCTCTCCGACTGCCATGACGGCATGTACTTAGGGCTCTAGCTCCTCTCTGCTAGACACGTTAGCACACTGCTACACCTCCATTGTACACCTGGGCCCTCTCCTTACGCCTATAAAAGGAAGGTCCAGGGCTCTCGTACGAGAAGGTTGGTCACGTGGGAGGACGGGCTGGCGGACAGTCTCTCTCTCTCACTCTCCCTCGCGGACGCTTGTAACCCCCTACTGCAAGCGCACCCGACCTGGGCGCGGGACAACATGGAGGCCGCGGGTTTCCCCTTTGCTGTTTTCTCCCCCCTTCGTGTTCCGTCTCGCGCCGACCCATCTGCGCTGGGACACGCGGCGACAATTTACTCATCGGTCCAGGGACCCCCGGGGTCAAAACGCCGACACTGTCCAAACCATATTTGGCACTTGCGGACTGTCCGCTCATCAAAGCCGGACGGTCCGCACTATAATTCAGGGACCATCCCGAAAGCAGCATTCTCTGGTCAGGACTGCGGACGGTCCGGCCCTAAGGCCCGGACTGTCCGCAGTGCAAAGGAACCACATAGGTCCAAAGTGGTCAGACTTCGGACCCCTCTGGTGGATCACGGACGGTCCGCCCTCAAGACCCGGACGGTCCGCGCATCCAAGACTTTGCACTTTTCAAACAAGCTTTTGAAAGAATATTTAACTCGTGAAATTTGAAGCGCTGTTAGTCCTCATGCAAATGCAACCCCTAGATGCTCTATGAGGCACTAAGTTTTACACAGATCAAAGTCATTGACCCCTCTTAATAGTACGGCTATCTAGCCTACTAATCCGGTCAAGTATCTTCTCTAAACTCCTCAAGACCGGCAAAAACGAAACCTATGTTATACCTTTGCCTTCACTTGATCCACAACCAATGTGTATGAATCTCCAATATTTCATGTTCTATGTGGTCCAACCCTGCATTCTTATTTCTCCAAGAATCGTTAGCCCACAAGAAGTTGTTATTAATTACCAAAACATCACCAAGGGGCCTAGATGATTCACAACTAGCCGAGTACTCCTATCATACTTGATGAAAAGATTAAGGGTGAGGTTTTGTTTTGACCAATCACATTGATCTTTTCTCGCTGCAACTAGAATTATGTGTATCACTTAACTCCGATGGCGGAATTTTGACTCGTAGGAGTATTTCGTTACACGACCATTGCTGTAAGAACAACAAAACATGTTCATAGATCATCCACAAAACTCGCATATCACCATATGCACACATTCCAAACCAAAAACTTGGCAACTAAGGCTTCGATACCACTGTAGAATTATTAGGAGGCTACGCTAGCATAAAACAAAATTTCTGACACCATAATAAATAAGAACTATTGTAGTTATAGATCACAAGATTACCACTAGAAGCGTAGTCGTAGCAAAAACTATTTTGATATAGATGATCGCGTCGAGCAATGTTGTGTGCCACCGATTTCCTTCACATCCTCGCATGGTTCGCCCTAGTGCTCCAGGTGCAGTGCCTTCGAGGTATCCACATGTACAGTGAGGAAGTGTAGCACACCAGACTGCTAGGTCTATGACGTGTGACAAGGCAAGGAGTGATGGCTTCTAGTGGACAAAATTAGGGTTCTACCCCTTGCCGCACCTCCACCCCTCAATATATGTGTCCCTAATACGCTCACGAACCAGAGGCCCATTAGTAACCCTAAATCAAGTCTGATCCAGACCCATCTGAATTATGCTTCCAACCCCTTAAGTGTGTGACCCTATAGGTTTACGTACACGTAGACATGGCCCAAATACACCTACTCGATCCAATAGTTGACATCGGTCTGTAGCAAGACATGTCAACTCCTATGCATACGTATAGATCATATCAGAAGAACCGTCACAACATTACGTACGTGTTGTTCCCTTTGTCTCACATTATTTGGTCTAGCTCTAAGCTAACCTCTCATTCTCTATAATGTAACTTGGAGTCCTTTTATAGGTTAACACTTAACCTAGCATGGCCATGCATTTCTTGATCCAATCACTCAAGGGACCTAGATATATCTCTCTCAAGAAGAGAGGGATAAATTCCATCTTGACTAACCATGCCTCACAACATGCTTCCTAACAAACCCAGAACCACACCTTTATTACTACCTAGTTAAGAAGTAGTGTTTGATAGTGCCTAAGTAGGTAAATTCACATCTTGAGTACATGCAACAATCTCAGGTATAAGGACACAACATACATGTTGCAAGAAGAGAACCATGTAACAAAATCTCACATTAGGTCAATCTAGCCTTATGTCACACACGAGAGACCACATTATTAGTTTGACATCTCCATGTCCATGACTTGTGAAATATAGTCATCAACTAATACATGTGCTAGTCACTAATTCTGACTAAGGACATCTTTTAGAATAACCATACAAGTAAAGTGTCACACCCGGATTTAAGGGCGAACCCGGGCACGAATCAAATGTGTGCTAGGATCAAGTCTCACACATATGATGACTCATGTTACAGAAATGAATGTCACATCTTTACTATATAATGGGAGTCTTGTACAAAATAGCTAAATAATTATATCATATCAAGACAACGATCCTCCACAATCATAGTTGACTAGGAGACGACAGCCTAGACCTCTCACGAACTCATCGCGACATCCTTCATGCTTTACGGTACCTGTCCTTGACCTAGGGTGTGAGTACATCAAGGGTGAGCTCACATACGTTCATTGCTCAACAAGTTGTGGGGAATAATGTGCATGAGCTCACTTACAGTACGGGCTCATGTGAAGTGTAAGGCTTACCAAGAGGAATGGTTAAGGCTGAGCATTGCCTTTAACAAGTTGGTCAAAATTTTATTAGCAGTTACTAAGTATAAATAGATATCATCCCAATAAAACAAGAGATCACATTTAATAATAATTTCCACAATGCAATGCATATGACAGATTAAGTTTAATTCCATAAATTACTCATGTGAGGGTCCGAGCTGCTCTTGACCGTGAGCACGACTGATATACCAGTTTTACACTCTGCAGAGGTTGTGCCCTTTATCCACAAGTCGTGTATCCCATCTAGCCAGGGTTTGCAAAGCCCTTAGACACTCCCGAGGTGAATGGCTAGGGATCCACTACGAGGCCTTTACAAAGTTTCACTAGCTTCAGAAAACCCGCTACGATTTTGTGAGAAGAGCTATATAGGAATCCCTCGTTCGAAAAACCATCGCAGCATGATTGACCCCGAGAACCTCCCTACATCGGAAACTCCTCTATCGCCCTTGCCCCTTTCGGGTAAGGTAGTCCTCCACTAGCTTTCCAAATTAGTCAGCCAAGGGCGTCCCAATCCACCCTTGTGGTACCACTATTTTCTCAAGGTGGTTGCTCCATGTTCCAATTAACATAATAATCTTATCATGAACAAAAATCAAATCAACAATAATAATGGAACATGATCCTAATTTATTATAACATTAATCCCAAAATTAGGTAGAGCAATAGCAAGTCTACCCAATAGTTTATTTGTTTGCAAGGTGTGGTGTAAACAAAACTAGGGCAACCTATTTGGTCCCATCAAATTAACCTGAGCATGTCACAGTGATTAACAAGAACAATATTAGGTAAGGAAGAGTGATCAAGGGCACAACTTGCCTTTTTGGTGCAACTCCAAGTACTTCTCCAATTAAGTCTTCGGGTTTCTCGTGACCTCGATGCTACTTGTAGCAATACATACAAATAGACAAGGAGTGCATAAAAATAACATTACACCAAACATGAGAACAAACTGCGTAGGAGTATTTTACGCAGTGCTACGAGATCGTAGGTTCAAGAACCACTAAAATTGGAGTTACGGTTAAAAAGATATGGTTTTTTGAAGTTTTAGGTGATTAACTATGAAAACTATGTTTCTATGTTGCTTAATATAAATCATGTGATAAAAATATAACTAAGTTTATTCAACTTTTAATCTAGACTAAATCATATTTTAGTCAAATTATAGATGATACAAATTAAAATATTATATTAACTTAGATTAAACAAGTTAATCCAATAAGCATAGGTTAGACAACTTATTTAATATTTTTTGAAAACATGTTACACAATGAAATAATGTTAGTAAAGTGTAGGCAATATTAATACGAATCTAACGAACTTAAACGAATCAAATCAAAGTTAAAACATAGGAGTTATGGACTTTTTCTAATGCTCTAGAATTATTTTTATACTACAAATGATTATTAAATGTTTTATCTATTTATTTTATCTGGAAATGGACGGCGGTTTAAACTTTTAATAGTTTGGGGGCTAATCTGATAAAATCAGGACCCAATTGTACGAATCATTGAACTGCTATGGATGGCGGGTTCATTAAATAAAAAGGCAAGGACTCTTATGCAATTCTTCCATGGCCGAAGAGGTATCAACACACGTCAGCCGTCCGATCGCCCGCCAATGCCCCCAGATTAGATCAAGCTCATAACTGAACCGGTATGCTATCTGGGACATCCGATCAGAGATCAACGATATGGGTTTTTATAAATCTCGATCTGATCTGGATCATTGGTCATAGATCCGACGACCTTGGATTGCCTATGACGAATCGACCAGCGTCTTCTAATCTCCATCGTTCGGACTGAGATCGATGGTTGCTGGTGCATCCCCTTGCTCCCCGGTCGCCCGAGGCGACGCCGTCCACCTGACACGGTGCGACCACACCGGCGCAAGCCAAATTGGCCCGTCGGTGCATATTCCATGACCTAGAATGGTCCTATCCCTAGGGGTGCCTTAGACGAACGCAGAGGAGATTGCCTTACCCTGGATTATGGTGTTGGGAGAGTCGGCCACGGTGCGAGGCAGAGCCACGACGGTAGACGAACTCGGGCGAGGAATGCCTCACGGCTCCGTGCTCCCCATGCCCGACGAAGCAACGTGCACACGCGACACTCTGTGGCAAACATCACACAGGGGTCGGATGAGCTCAGGTGGCGCCGTATATGCGCGTCGACTGCGGTGACAATCTCTCATTGTTTTTCTCTCTCTTCTCTCTATTTGGCGCCATGGCTGGGTCTTAGGTTTGCTTGATAGACAGAACAAGAGGAGCTCTGAGATATATATATAGCCACGAAAAATCTATCCCACCAACCTCAGGGCAAATCCTAACTAATTCCCAAAGCTCACGCGCGATTTGACAGTTCAAGCTGGTTCTGTTTGAGCCTGTTTTTGCAAAGGGGGAATCTGGCATGAGGGGCCCACCTAGAAATGTCATGGGGAGAACGGGCCTGCGGAGTCGAGGTCTGCCCGACCGACGCACGGGGCCCACGTGTCAACGACCCAGAGAAAAAGAGTAGGGGCGAGCTGATGGGCCGCCTGGGGGTTTCTTTGGCCCATCTGACCAAGGAAGGGGGCGGGGTCTTATTGGGATGGGAAAGGAATTTCGCCCCACGGAGTCAACTCGCCATTTTCTTTTATCTTTTCAATGTTCATGTTTTCAGTTTTAGTTTCTAATTTCTATTATCAAATTTAATTAAAGTCTGGGTTTGGTATTTTTTTTCAAATATAAGTGCTCAACCAAAAGATCTAGCATGTATGCATAAATATTTTAGATATATATATTTATATTAATTTCTTTATTCAGTGGTTTAGGCACATGCTTCAAGTATGCCACACATGCATCATTTGTTTCAAACAAATCATTATTTTAAATGCGTAATTAAATTAAGGGTTCATTCAAGGTTCAATACTTGTTTAGTTCAGGGAAAGGTGTTATATAATCTTTTATCAGGAGTTACTTTAATTCAAACATTTTAAAGAATAGCCCATGAGAGGAATTCTCCACTTGAATGGATTGAAGGGCTTTCTATTATTATGATATTTCTTGGATTTCAAGTTAATTTCTAGTTTGAAAAGTATAGAATCTATATTTTTTTACTAGCAACATTTTAGTATTGCCATTTTATTTATTTTAGGAGAAAATAACTTAAAAAGTGAGGAATTCATATTAAGAGACATTTTAATTCTCAATCTCTTGGAAAAATTCTTATAACCCCCAAAATAGGACTTTGGGTGTTACATAAAGAGTCTCACAAACATTTCACATATTTGCAAATCAATACAAGGTGCCTTTCATAGATATTCAATTAAGCAATATATCATGGATACAATGAAATATGCTCATCTCAATGGTTATCTCTAGAGCGTATTTCTAACAAATTGTTGGACTGCTATGATTACTAAGTGATGCTAAATATACAAGATAAAAATATACCTTTAGCATATATACCTGAAAGGGAAATGTGCCATTGGGCCATTTCTAAAGTATTTTGGTGATTAAAGTGACCAACACAAACTAAGTGAGGAATTATGTGCAAAATGGTGGATGAAGTGCAAATCATCAAGAAGGTATGATTCTAGACTTAGTACATTGCTTTTTGTGTACTAACGTATTTGTCTAAGTGCTAGAATCAGAGAAAATAGAAAAAGAAAAGGACTTGGCTGAAGCAGCCAAGACTCATCGCAGTCTGGGTGCACCAGACTGTCCGGTGGTGCACCAGACTGTCCGGTGGTGCACCGGACAGTGTCCGGTGCGCCAGGCTGGCTTCTGGTCAACTGGCCGCTCTCGGGAATTCGTCGGCGGCGTACGGCTAAAAATCACCGGACTGTCCGGTGGTGCACCGGACTGTCCGGTGAGCCAACGGTCGGCAGAGCCAACGGTCGGCCGCGCAATCCGCGCGTGACGCGTGGCTGAGCCAACGGTCAGATGGGGGCACCGGACTGTCCGGTGCACACCGGACAGTGTCCGGTGCGCCAACGGCTACAAATCTTCAACGGTCGGCTGCGCCATTTTAGGAAGGTAATCTGCACCGGACACTAAACAGTGCCTGTCTAGTGCGCCACTCGACAGAAGGCAAGAATTGCCTTCCCTGATTGCCTCCAATGGCTCCTAGCTGCCTTGGGCTGTAAAAGGGACCCCTAGGCGCATGGAGGAGATACACAAGCATTCTTTGATCATCTCTAAGCACCAAGACTTCATTCTAGCGCATTTGATTCTTTGTGATAGCAATTTGAGCTCCTCTTGAGTTGAGAACTCCGTGTGTGAACTTAGAGCTCAAGTTGTGACTAGTGTGCGTGTTTGTGCTCTTGCTTTGATTCTTGTGTGCGTGTTGCTTTTCCCTCCCTGAAAGTCGCCTAGAGGGGGGTGAATAGGGCGAATATGAAATTTATAAAATTAAGCACAACTACAAGCCGGGTTAGCGTTAGAAATATGAACGAGTCCGAGAGAGAGGGTGAAAAACAAATCGCAAGCAAATAAAGAGTGAGACACAAGGATTTGTTTTATCGAGGTTCGGTTCTTGCAAACCTACTCCTCGTTGAGGTGGTCACAAAGACCGGGTCTCTTTCAACCCTTTCCCTCTTTCAAACGGTCACTTAGACCGAGTGAGCTTCTCTTTTCAATCAAACGGGACACAAAGTCCCCACAAGGACCACCACACAATTGGTGTCTCTTGCCTCGGTTACAATTGAGTTGATCACAAGAAAGAATGAGAAAAAGAAGCAATCCAAGCGCAAGAGCTCAAATGAACACAAGTCACTCTCTCACTAGTCACTATTTGATTGGGAATGATCTTTGGACTTGGGAGAGGATTTGATCTCTTTGGTGTGTCTTGTATTGAATGCTATGACTCTTGTAAGGTGTAGAAAGTCTGAAAACTTGGATGCAATGAATGGTGGGTGGTTGGGGGTATTTATAGCCCCAACCACCAAACTAGTCGTTTGGTGAAGGCTGCTGTCGCATGGCGCACCGGATAGTACGGTGCGCCTGCCACGTCACCCAGCCGTTGGATTCTGACCGTTGGAGCTTCTGTCTTCTGGGCCACCGGACAGTCCGGTGGTGCACCGGACAGGTCCTGTAGACTGTCCGGTGCGCCTTCTGGCGCGTGCCTAACTTCTGCGCACACTATAGCGCATTGAATTCAGTTGCAGATGACCGTTGGCGCTGAAGTAGCCGTTTCTCAGCTGGCACACCGGACAGTCCGGTGCGCCACCGGACACTGTCCGGTGCTACACCGGACAGGCCGGTGAATTATAGCGGAGTGGCTCCCAGAATTCCCGAAGGTGAGCAGTTCGGAGTTGGAGTCCCTGGTGCACCGGACACTGTCCGGTGCGCCAGACTAGGGGACACTTTGGCTGACTTTTGCTCTCTTATATTTGAATCCTTTTTCGGTCTTTTTATTGGTTTGTTGTGAACCTTTGGCACCTGTAGAACTTATAATCTAGAGCAAACTAGTTAGTCCAATTATTTGTGTTGGGCAATTCAACCACCAAAATCAATTAGGAAAAAGGTGTAAGCCTAATTCCCTTTCAATCTCCCCATTTTTGGTGATTGATGCCAACACAAACCAAAGCAAATATAGAAGTGCACAATTGAACTAGTTTGCATAATGTAAGTGCAAAGGTTACTAAAAATTGAACCAATAAATTCCCATAAGATATGCATGGATTGATTTCTTCATTTTTAACATTTTGGACCACGCTTGCACCACATGTTTTGTTTTGCAAATTCTTTTGTAAATTCTTTTCAAAGTCCTTTTGCAAATATTCAAAGGTAAATGAATAAGATTTTGAGAAGCATTTTCGAGATTTGAAATTTTCTCCCCCTGTTTCAAATGCTTTTCCTTTGACTAAACAAAACTCCCCCTCAATAAAATCCTCCTCTTAGTGTTCAAGAGAGTTTTAGATATTAGTTTTGAAAGGGTTGTACCAATTTTGAAATTCTATCAAAAATAAGATACCAAATTGAAAAAACTTTTCTTAACTCAAATTTTTTGAAATTGGTGGTGGTGCGGTCCTTTTGCTTTGGGCTAATACTTTCTCCCACTTTGGCATGAATCGCCAAAAATGGATACTTGAGTGAAATATAAGCCCTTATCTCTTTCTCTCCCTATGGTAAATAATATATGAGTGAAGATTATACCAAAGTTGGAGAGCGGTGCGGAGCGACGGCGAAGGATGAGTAATGTGATGGAGTGGAGTGGAAGCCTTTGTCTTCGCCGAAGACTCCAATTTCCTTTCAATCTATGACTTAGTTTGAAATACACTTGAAAACACATTAGTCATAGCACATGAAAGAGATATGATCAAAGGTATATTTATGAGTTATGTGTGCAAAACATCAAAATAAATTCCTAGAATCAAGAATATTTAGCTCATGCCTAAGTTTGGTAAATGTTTGTTCATCTAGTGGCTTGGTAAAGATATCGGCTAATTGTTCTTTGGTGTTAATATATGCAATCTCGATATCCCCCTTTTGTTGGTGATCCCTTAAGAAATGATACCAAATGGCTATGTGTTTAGTGAGGCTATGTTCAACAGGATTATCCGCCATGCGGATTGCACTCTCATTATCACATAGGAGAGGAACTTTGGTTAATTTGTAACCATAGTCCCTAAGGGTTTGCCTCATCTAAAGCAATTGCGCGCAACAATGGCCTGCGGCAATATACTCGTCTTCGGCGGTAGAAAGAGCTACAGAATTTTGCTTCTTTGAAGCCCAAGACACCAGAGATCTTCCCAAGAACTGGCAAGTCCCCGATGTGCTCTTTCTATTAATTTTACACCCCGCCCAATCGACATCTGAATAACCAAATAAATCAAATGTGGATCCCCTAGGGTACCAAAGGCCAAACTTAGGAGTATAAACTAAATATCTCAAGATTCGTTTTACGGCCCTAAGGTGAGCTTCCTTAGGATCGGCTTGGAATCTTGCACACATGCATACGGAAAGCATAATATCCGGTCGAGATGCACATAAATAGAGTAAAGAACCTATCATCGACCGATATACCTTTTGATCTATGGATTTACCTCCCGTGTCGAGGTCGAGATGCCCATTGATTCCCATGGGTGTCTTGATGGTCTTGGCATCCTTCATCCCAAACTTGTTTAGAATGTCTTGAATATACTTCGTTTGGCTAATGAAGGTGCCCTCTTGGAGTTGCTTCACTTGAAATCCCAAGAAGTACTTCAACTCCCCCATCATAGACATCTCGAATTTCGGTGTCATGATCCTACTAAATTCCTCACATGTAGATTCGTTAGTAGACCCAAATATAATATCATCAACATAAATTTGGCATACAAACAAATCATTTGCAAGTGTTTTGGTAAATAGAGTAGGATCGACCTTTTCGACTTTGAAGCCATTAGTGATAAGAAAATCTCTTAGGTATTCATACCATGCTCTTGGGGCTTGCTTGAGCCCATAAAGCGCCTTAGAGAGTTTATATACATAGTTAGGGTACTCACTATCTTCAAAGCTAGGAGGTTGCTCAACATAGACCTCCTCCTTGATTGGTCCATTGAGGAAGACATTTTTCACGTCCATTTGATAAAGCTTGAAGCCATGGTAAGTAGCGTAGGCAAGTAAAATGCGAATTGACTCAAGCCTAGCTACGGGTGCATAGGTTTCACCGAAATCCAAACCTTCGACTTGTGAATATCCCTTGGCCACAAGTCGAGCTTTGTTCCTTGTCACCACACCATGCTCATCTTGCTTGTTGTGGAAGACCCACTTGGTTCCTACAACATTTTGGTTAGGACGTGGAACTAAATGTCATACCTCGTTCCTAGTGAAGTTGTTGAGCTCCTCTTGCATTGCCACCACCCAATTCGAATCTTGAAGTGCTTCCTCTACCTTGTGTGGCTCAATAGAGGAAACAAAAGAGTAATGTTCACAAAAATGAGCAACACGAGATCTAGTAGTTACCCCCTTTTGAATATCGCCGAGGATGGTGTTCACGGGGTGATCTCATTGGATTGCTTGGTGGACTCTTGGGTGTGGCGGTCTTGGAACTTGTTCATCTTCCTCATCTTGATCATGGGCATCTCCCCCTTGATCATTTCTCTCCTCTTGAGGTGGCTCATCTTCTTGATTTTCTCCTTCATCATCTTGAGCCTCAACCTCATCTTGAGTTGGTGGAGATGCTTGCATGGAGGAAGATGGTTGATCTTGTGCATTTGGAGACTCTTCGGATTCCTTAGGACACACATCCCCAATGGACATGTTCCTTAGTGCGACGCACGGAGCCTCTTCATCATCTAGCTCATCAAGATCAACTTGCTCTACTTGAGAGCCGTTAGTCTCATCAAACACAATGTCATAAGAAACTTCAACTAGTCCAGAGGACTTGTTAAAGACTCTATATGCCCTTGTGTTTGAATCATATCCTAGTAAAAAGCCTTCTACAGCCTTAGGAGCAAATTTGGATTTTCTACCTCTTTTAACGAGAATAAAGCATTTGCTACCAAAGACTCTAAAATATGAAACATTGGGCTTTTTACCGGTTAGGAGTTCATATGATGTCTTCTTGAGGATTCGGTGTAGATACAATCGGTTGATGGCATAGCACGCGGTGTTGACCGCCTCCGCCCAAAACCGATCCGAAGTCTTGTACTCATCAAGCATGGTCCTTGCCATGTCCAATAGAGTTCGATTCTTCCTCTCCACTACACCATTTTGTTGTGGCGTGTAGGGAGAAGAGAACTCATGCTTGATGCCCTCCTCCTCAAGGAAGCCTTCGATTTGTGAGTTCTTGAACTCCGTCCCGTTATCACTTCTAATCTTTTTGATCCTTAAGCCGAACTCATTTTGAGCCCGTCTCAAGAATCCCTTTAAGGATTCTTGGGTATGAGATTTTTCCTGCAAAAAGAACACCCAAGTGAAGCGAGAATAATCATCCACAATAACTAGACAGTACTTACTCCCGCCGATGCTTATGTAAGCTATCGGGCCGAATAGGTCCATTTGTAGGAGCTCGAGTGGCCTGTCAGTCGTCATGATGTTCTTGTGTGAATGATGAACACCAACTTGCTTCCCTGCCTGACATGCACTACAAAACCTGTCTTTCTCAAAATGAACATTTGTTAGTCCCAAAATGTGTTCTCCCTTTAGAAGTTTGTGAAGATTCTTCATTCCAACATGTGCTAGTCGGCGATGCTAGAGCCAGCCCATGTTAGTCTTAGCAATTAAGCAAGTGTCGAGTTCAGCTCTATTAAAATCTACTAAGTATAGCTGCCCTTCTAACACTCCCTTAAATGCTACTGAATCATCACTTCTTCTAAAGACAGTAACACCTATATCCGTAAAAGACAGTTGTAGCCCATTTTACATAATTGCAAAACGGAAAGCAAGTTGTAATCTAAGGAATCTACAAGAAAAACATTTGAAATGGAATGGTCAGGTGATATAGCAATTTTACCCAATCCTTTGACCAAACCTTGATTTCCATCCCCGAATGTGATAGCTCGTTGGGGATCTTGGTTTTTCTCGTAGGAGGAGAACATCTTCTTCTCCCCTGTCATGTGGTTTGTGCACCCGCTATCAATGATCCAACTTGAGCCCCCGGATGCATAAACCTACAAAACAAATTTAGTTCTTGATTTTAGGTACCCAAATGGTTTTGGGTCCTTTGACATTAGATACAAGAACTTTGGGTACCCAAACACAAGTCTTTGACCCCTTGTGCTTGCCCCCAACATACTTGGCAACTACTTTGCCGGATTTGTTAGTCAAAACATAAGATGCATCAAAAGTTTTAAATGAAATGTTAGATTCATTTGATGCAATAGGAGTTCTCTTCTTAGGCAATTTAGCACGGTTTGATTGCCTAGAGCTAGATGTCTCACCCTTATACATAAAAGCATGATTAGGGCTAGAGTGAGACTTCCTAGAGTGAATTCTCCTAATTTTGTGCTCAGGATAACCGGCAGGGTACAAAATGTAACCCTCGTTATCCTGAGGCATGTGAGCCTTGCCCTTAACAAAGTTAGACAATCTTTTAGGAGGGGCATTAAGTTTGACATTGTCTCCCTTTTGGAAGCCAATGCCATCCTTGATGCCAGGGTGTCTCCCACTATAAAGCATACTACGAGCAAATTTAAATTTTTCATTTTCTAACTCATGCTCGGCAATTTTAGCATCTAATTTTGCTATATGATCATTTTGTTGTTTAATCAAGGCCATGTGATCATGAATAGCATCAATGTTAACATCTCTACATCTAGTGCAAATTGTAACATGCTCAACGGTAGATGAAGAGGGTTTGCAAGATTTTAGTTCAACAATCTTAGCATGTAAAATGTCATTTTCACTTCTAAGATTGGACATGGAAGCATTGCAAACATCTAAGTCTTTAGCCTTAGTAATCATTTTTTCATTTTCAATCCTAAGGCTATCAAGAGAAGCATTCAATTTTTCAATCTTAGCAAGAAAACTAGCAATATCATCTCTAAGATTGGAAACTGAATCATCACATACATTTGAATTAACCTTAGCAGTTAATCTAGCATTCTCATTTCTAAGGTTGGTAATAACATCATGGCAAGTGCTTAGCTCACTAGATATTTTTTCACATTTTTCTACTTCTAGAGCATAAGCATTTTTAACCTTAACATGCTTCTTATTTTCCTTAATTAGGAAGTCCTCTTGGGTGTCCAAGAGTTCATCCTTCTCATGAATAACACTAATTAATTCATTCAACTTTTCTTTTTGTTGCATGTTTAGGTTTGCAAAAAGGGTGAGCAAAGGGGGGTGAATAGGTGATCCTGTAAAACTTAAAACTTATAGCCACAAAAACTTAGTTAAGTGTTAGTGCAATAGGATCAAGTAGCTGGAAAGGAGTACTTGTGAAACACAGAAACCACAGAGAGAAACAACACAGTAGACACAGTGGTTTATCCCGTGGTTCGGCCAAGTACAAAACTTGCCTACTCCACGTTGTGGCGTCCCAATAGACGAGGGTTGCACTCAACCCCTCTCAAGTGATCCAATGATCAACTTGAATACCACGGTGTTCCTTTTTCTTATCACTTTTCCCGTTTGCGAGGAATCTCCACAAGTTGGAGTCTCTCGCCCTTACAACAAATATCAAAGTGAAAGCACTATAGTAAGGGAGGGAAGCAACACACACAAATCCCAGCAATACGCACACACACACACAAGCCAAGACTTGAGCTCAAATGAAACACAACAAGTTCACCACTAGAACGGAGCTCAAATCACTAAGAATGTCAATCGAGTGTGCGAGGATGGAGTGCGGGAGTCTTAGAATGTTCAGAGTATGCTTGGTGTTCTCCTCCATGCGCCTAGGGGTCCCTTTTATAGCCCCAAGGCAGCTAGGAGCCGTTGAGAGCAATCCAGGAAGGCAATTCTTGCCTTCTGTCGGGTGGTGCACCGGACAGTCCGGTGTGCCACCGGACAGGCACTGTTCAGTGTCCGGTGCAGATTGCTTTCCTAAATTGGCGCAGCCGACCGTTGAAGATTTGGAGCCATTGGCGCACCAGACACTGTCCGGTGCCCCATTCAGACCGTTGTCTCGGCCACGCGTCACGCGCGGATTGCGCGGCCGACCGTTGGCTCACCGGACAGTCCGGTGCACCACCGGACAGTCCGGTGAATTTTAGCCATACGCCGCCGATGAATTCCCGAGAGCGGCCAATTGACCAGACTCCAGCCTGGCGCACCGGACACTGTCCGGTGCACCACCGGACAGTCCGGTGCACCCAGACTGCGCAGAGTCTTGGCTGCTCCAGCCAAGTCTTTTTCCTTTTGTGTTTTCTCTGATTCTAGCACTTAGACAAATATGTTAGTACACAAAAACCAATGTACTAAGTCTAGAATCATACCTTTGTGTTGATTTTCACTTCATCCACCATTTGGCACTTATTAATACTTAAGACATTTGTGTTGGACACTTAATCACCAAAATCCTTAGAAATGGCCCAAGGGCACATTTCCCTTTCAATCTCCACCTTTTTGGTGATTTATGCCAACACAACACAAAGCAACTAAAAGAAGTGCAACATCAACGCAAATGAGAACAACAAATTGTTTTTGATTCAAATTTGGCATATTTGGATCATTCTTTGCCACCACATGGTTTGTTTTTGCAAATCAACTTCAATTTCCTATCTCTAAGTCAAACACACTTGTTGAGGCATAAAGAGAGGTGTTCCAAGAGAAATTGATCAAGTATTCAAAAACTCCCCCTTTTTCCCATAATCAAACATTCTCCCCACAAGAGACCAACTTTTGACAAAAAGAGACAATAAGAGTATTTTGACAAAACACAAGCTCTAACTCTACTATTTTCAAAATTCTCAAGTGGTAGCTGATCCATTTGCTTTAGGCCTTAATTTCTCCCCCTTTGGCATCAAGCACCAAAACGGGATCATTTTTGGCCTTAAAAACCCCATTGCCTCACCAAAATCTTCAAGTAAGAGTAAAAAGGCAATAAGATCATGGAGATGAACTTGGAATTAGTTACCCTCTCATCGGAGTGCAGTGGAAGTCTTTCATGGTCCAAGTCCACCTTTCCCTTTCAATCCACTTTTGAGACTAAAACAAGTCAACTTAAACACAAGGTTAGTCTCAAAGTGTCAAGTTGTAGCATGCCTCCCCGTAAATAAGTGCATCGCTTGCAAATGGACTTGTGAGGTCCGGGGATTGTTGGGGACCTTCGGCATCCGAAGGTCCTCAAAAACAGGATTTAACAGTGTTTCTGGAGTACAATGTGTGAGCAGGTATCCTCGGACAAGTCGGCGTTGCTGTAAACCGGAATAATACGAAGGTTGATACAGAGCCGAAGGTGTGAGCAGGAAAGCTTCGGCGTGACAGCAAAGAGTGGAACCGACTTAAAGATGAAAAGGCTATTCAGACCTCGGTAGACTACTATAGAATTATTATCAAATGTAAAGGGCATGAATGTAATTTTGTAAGGGCTGTGTCCCGTGCCTATAAATAGGTGAACAGTATCCCTGTACTGTTCACGCTGACTTGGCATTCGCTTTTTGCGTCACACTTGTATTATCATTTCCTTCCGATTGAAGGTACACTTGTGATTCAATAATATTTTTATTTATGCTCAATAATAAATGATTGTTCATGTTTTCTTTTATATTATTTGTATTTTATCATCTTCGTCATTGTCTGATGAGTTTATGAAGGTATGTCCTTCATAACCTTCGTCCGCAAGTCATTACATCCTAAGGGAAATAATGCTTCGGAGGACGAAGGACATTAACGATTAACATTTTCTATGTTGCCTTGTTCTTAACTCTTGAAGTGCTTGAGAACAAGTCTCCAACATTGGCGCCCACCTCCGGTGAACTCACTTCCATTTCTTGAGCTTTTCAACATCTTCGGCAAGCATCACCTTCGTCATGCCGCCGAAGAAGGCTTCAGCACCAGGGGCTGGCACGCTGCAGCCGCTGGACCCCAATCAAGACGTCCTTTCTCTTAGAGAGGCACGAAGCCAGAAGAGGAAGGCTACCAGTCCAACACCTCCGGAGGATGATCTAGATCAGGAGATTCAAAATCTGGAAATCCTTCAGCAGCAGGTTCAACGCAAGAAGGAAAAGATGGCCAGGGTAGCTGAACTGCAGAGGCAGATAGACGAAGCCTCTGAAGAAGTTCGTCATCTTGCTCAGGACGAGCAACACCGAAGGCCTCAGCATCAAGACCTTCATCAGGAGGGTTTTCCCAACGAAGATGATTGGTATGACAATTTCCATCATGGGAATTTTGTTTTTGATGATGCTTCTCCTCTGTCCGCTGAGCTGCAGGCTACACCTTGGCCCCCGTCCTACAAGCCGCCTCAGCTCCCTGTATTCGATGGCCACTCAGACCCGAAGCAGTTTTTGATGAGCTACGAAGCAACAGTGTCTTCGTATGGTGGCAATGCTTCAGTCATGGCCAAATCTTTCGTTATGGCTGTCAGAAGTGTTGCTCAAACCTGGTATTCCTCCCTTCGACCAGGAACGATCACTTCATGGCAGAAGCTGAAGGATTTGTTGTTAACCAGCTTTCAAGGATTTCAGACGAAGCCGGTCACTGCTCAGGCTCTGTTCCAGTGCACTCAGGACCACGAAGAATACCTTCAGGCATATGTCCGAAGGTTCTTGCGTCTGAGGGCACAGGCACCAACGGTGCCCAATGAAATTGTCATCGAGGCCATGATCAAGGGGCTTCGGCCAGGTCCGTCAGCTCAGTACTTCGCCAGGAAGCCTCCTCAAACTTTGGAGAAGCTTCTCCAGAAAATGGATGAATACATTCGGGCCGACAATGATTTTCGCCAAAGAAGGGAGGAGGCTTTCAGGTTTTCTGAAATGACCAGGGGCTTCGGAGGGAGGTTTTACCCGAGGCATGTGAGATCAATTCACAATTCTACACAAAATGATGATAGAGGAAGCCAACAGCAAAGGCCACAATGCTCCTCACAGGCTTCTGGACAACAGCAAAGCTCCTTCCGGCCACCAGCTCCAAGAGGCAGAGGCGCCAGGGGCTTCGGAGGAAGATTTGGCGATCAACCGAGAAGAATCTTTTGCTTATTCTGCGGTGAGAACAAAGGCCATACTACCAGGATGTGCCATGTTACTATACAGAAGCAAAAGGAAATAGCTGAAGCAGCAGCACAACAAGCCCAGCCGAAGCAGGTCATGCATACAGCTTCGTATCATTCGCCCTACATCCCAGAATATGTGGGCAACCATCCTGCAGTCTCTGCTGCTTCGGCGAGTCAGCCTCAAGCTTCCTGGCAACAGCCTCCGCCTCCACCTCCGTTGCAACAAGGCCAGCAGCCAGAAGGGAGCCAATATGCTCCGCATCAAAGGGACTTCAGAGAACAGTCCGAAGCTCGCACGGTCAACAGCACTGTGCCAGAATCAAAGCACATCTATTGACAAATATCCTACCTTAATAGCAATCTTTTTCATTCAGTTTTATTTTCTGTAATAAAGGACATTGTCTAGGTTTCATGTAATTAGTTTCGTTGATTCCTACAAGAAAAAATATGTTTTCTTCACAGGTTTGTGATAATAAAAAGGACCTTCGGACTATCGAAAATTCTTCGAAGCAACAAAAAGTCGTTCTAAGGAACGCAGAGTAAGTTTGACGAAGTCACAAAAAGTCGTTCCGAAGGGAGCGCAGTGTAAGTTTTCTGCTCCAAAGTCGTTCCAAAAGGAATGCAGAGCATACAGCGAAAAGTCAACGCTGATACCGCCTAAGTAAAAGGCGAAGAAGCTCCAAAGACGTTCCTAAGGGAATGCAGAGCTTACAGCGAAAAGTCAACGCTGATACCGCCTAAGTAAAAGGCGAAGAAGCTCCAAAGACGTTCCTAAGGGAATGCAGAGCTTACAGCGAAAAGTCAACGCTGATTCCGCTGAAGTAAAAGGCGAAGAAGCTCCTAAGGGAGGCTTATAGCGAAAAGTCAATGCTGATTCACAAAAAGATTATGTGTTTTATCGCGCAAATATGCGTGTATCTTCGGAATATCACCTTACATAGCATAGCATCATCACATCATCTTTGCATAACATAAGCATCATACATCATACTGCATGTGGCATAAGGAAATATGATATCAATCTTCGGAAAAACGCTTTGAAAAAGGGGGCAAATCATGCCAAGTAACAAGGAGAAGCAATATTGATCTCTGAAGTATAGCCTTGAAGAATGTTTCTACGAAGCTTCAAAACTTTCCAGGATACTTCGGATATTGTTGTGATAAATGGTAATTCTTCTTCACGAAGCATGAAAAGAAGGGAAGGTGTTTTTTCGCCAAAGACTCAAAAAAGGTACGTATGTAAAGTTTCATGCATCGTAAAGAATTGAACCATAAAGAAAAATAAAACAAATATGTTACATACAGGATTACAAGATATTACACATGTTACATTTAAAATGTTTTTACAATAGCATCTAGTCTTCCCTAAGTACCACTTCTGCAGCTTCGTTCAACAGTCGATCGACAACTTCATCCATAATAGCTTCAGCCATCTTTTTAATCTCATCGTCACCCTTAGGCCGTGCACCCGGAGATACTTCAGTAGGATCTGAGGAAGGACAGGACACGGCTACTTTGCTATTATAAATCGCAAACAAATCTTAAAGCCTAAGATTACAACACGATAAAAACTATTATTTAATACCTAATTGACCTTCGGCCTCTGCGCTCTTTTCAGCAGCCTCAGCTACTTCTCTAGCATCGTGGATGCCCTTTTCACTTCTTTGAATAATTTCTCCGGCCATTTCTCGGCCACCATTATCCCAGATATCGGTAAAAAACTTTCCACCAATTATGCTAGCTTCGGCCGAAGGATCTCTTGTATCTTCAAAGGACAAAGCAGCTTCGGACTGTGCTAAAATTTTTACATGTTCGCAGCCCTTCTTCTCTAAGATGGTGGCAATCCCTCTGGCGCCAGAGAAGGCACATATATCTCCTCGGCTATTTAAAATTTCTTCGAAGGCTTCAGCTTCGTGGTAAATCCATTCAATGACACCTTCGGGATTGCCTCTCGAAAAGTTTTCCTCACTTGAGAATGCACCGACCTTGGCGAAGCTAGCCCTTAATTTCTTAACACAATCTATAGATTTGTTGTAGCATCTCTTTTTGGATGAACGAAGCTCTTCAACAGTCACTTCTAGGTGATCTGCCCATTGATCGCTGAGTTCACGCTTTGTTTCTTCCAGTATGCGTTCTTCCTTGGCTCTGGCCAGTTGTTTCCGAAGGTCTTCAATTTCGCGTTTCTGAGCTTCAGCTTGACTTTTAAAAGCAGCTTCGTCTTCCTTTATTTTATTTATCAATGAGTATACTATTTTATCTTTTTCGAGACCTTCGTTCCTCAGTTCAATTACTTCGGAACGAAGGTTGCTCAGGGCTATAGTACACCCTTCGTCTTCAGCATCTTTCTGTGCCCTGAGGGCATTGCTAAGTATCAAGCCCTGCAAAAAGACATATGTGTGCGTCAATAGGTTTTGTCAAACGAAAAATTTTTTTGGACTCAACAAAAAAATACAAAAATTTTATTTGTCGCACCTTTAAACTATTGTAAGCCAGGCTGTCAGCCAGATCGTTCTTCGACAGCACCAAAAGTCCGTCTTCTAAAGTTGGGAATCCGAAGCTTCTGCTCATCTCCCGACAGACAGAAATTTCCTTGCTGTCGGGGAGACAATACAAGAAGTCTTCTTCTCCACTGCCATTAAATATTAACGCCCCCTTTGGATAATTCAGTTTTTGGGCATAATGCTGGGCCTCTTGTTCTTCTTTTTCTGATAATTTTTTCCCCGAAGCATGACGAAAAACGTAATCACGAATTTTGGGGGATGCTTCGGGGGCAACAACACTGGTTTTTTCAACAAAAGTTGGATTTGTTATTTTTTCTTCCTCACTTTTCAAGGGTTTCACCTTTGCGGGCTCTGAGGGCCCAGCTTCGGCTTCAGCCCCTTGCTCTGGAACTTTAGAGCCAGAAGTTTCAACTGTTATTTCAGGAGTAACAGCAGCCTGCTTCGGAGGTGTGCTCGAAGATTTGATCGTTTCCAATACATCTAGCACATTAGCCATTCTCTTTCTCTTCGGAGTTACGGCTGGCACTTTTTCATTTTTTGCTGTCCCAGTGATTGCTGTAGGACTCAAAACTTCTGATGTTTTGGAGCCCTCAGTTGCTTCTTTTACCTCTTCCATTTTTTCTGTGAATGGCACCTCGGCCTTCTCTTTCGTTTCCGGTAACAAAATCTTTGATTGCTCCAATTTTGTCTTTGTTGGCACTTCGGCCGTTTCTGCGACTTCTGGCAGAAAAGTTGGCTCGGCTGGTTTTTTAGCTTCGGTGGCCGAAGGAGTTTCTCCGGTAAACTCAGGCACCGAAGCTGGTTCAATATAGCGCGGCCGATGCGTAAGAACCTTTATCTTCTTCCTTTTCGGTTCTGGCTCGCTAGGAGCAGCTGCAGTTTCTTCCTTTGCAGAGGTTGTGTTTTTTCTCTTCTGCCTTCGAGTGGGATAGCAATAGTCAGGGTAGACAAACCCGATAGCATCAAATACCCGATTCAACCTCTTCTTTTTTCGGCCTCCGAAGGCTGCTGACATTGCAGTATCTTCGGCCTTCGAGTAGGTCCCAAGCAGCTCATCACTTAAATTGTCAATGCTTTTCAACCACTCATCATCTGGCTCAATAAATTTATCCCCAAACTTAAAAGTGTACTTAAACCTGATAAGTCCACCTTCGTCGGCCTCTTTAATGGTTTCTTGTGGCATTTCCCATTTCTCCGCAAGCGGCCACACCCTGAAGGCGATATGCTCTTGTACTAAGTCCCTTGTTCCTATAAAAGAACAGACAATGCCGAAGGCTCTCTGGCATTCTTTGGCGGCTTCATTCATTTCAACCTTCGGCCTGCGAAGGCCGAAGCTTTGCCAAATAGGGCGCATAATTATGCCTTTGATGTCTTCTCGTGCTTTCAGATCATTTTTTACATAGAACCATTATGTCATCCAGCCGCTGGGCCATCTCTTCCGAAAAGTTGGCACGGGGCAGCTTGACCCAGACCGAGAAACAAAATTGTAGCAGCCAAAGTTATTGTGATATTGTTCCTTACCCCAAGGTATTGTCTCGTATGATAATTCGTGCATATTGCAGAAACTTTTTGCATCAGGCTTCAGACCTTGGCTTCGCACGACCCACACGAAGATGTTCAGCCTTATAATTGCCTCGGGGGTAAGTTGGTGAAGGTAGACTTCGAAAATCTTCAACACCTCCACGACGAAGCTGCTCAAGGGCAATCGCAGCCCAGCCTTCAAAAAGCTTCGGAACACTACGACTTCATTCTCTTCGGGGTGTGGACAAGTCTTCTCCCCTTCGTCGGCCCTCACAACGGACAAATCCCGGAAATACCTTCCTCTCATGTTAACAAGATGATTCTCTTTGATAGTTGATTTACCATAAACTGAATGGCTTGGTCGCCAGGGGCGATCTTCAGAGTCTTCGCCACCGCTGTCCACATCATAACTTTCACTGTCACCAGTATCTTCAGACAGACCTTCCAGAATCTCCTTGGTGATTTTTTCTGTGTTGGTCTTCGACATCGCTATAAGAAACCCCAAGTTCTTCTCTTCATCAAGACTCAACTTCATCTCAGCAGCAGCCTTCTTAGCAGCTTCAGACATCTTCGGAAATACTAAAAAACTGTTTTCAAATCCGAAGCTTCAAAGCTAAAAGCTTAGCAAATCACAGTGCACAAGAGCTAAAAATTGAGTAAGCGGGAGTGGTTGGCCAGAAAGCGTGCTAAATGAGTTTGCGGTATGGCCGTATTTATACGCTCGGTGCGTTGAAAATTCAAAGACCCCGCTTGTCAGTGAATGTTGCTATTCTAGCAAAGGGAAGGTGTTTTTTCGGACCTTCGGCGTAAAGCCTTCGTCCAGGTCGCAATCTGAATTCGTTATTATAAACAAATTAATATTGCGAGGGGCTACTGTTGGGGACCTTCGGCATCCGAAGGTCCTCAAAACAGGATTTAACAGTGTTTCTGGAGTACAATGTGTGAGCAGGTATCCTCGGACAAGTCGGCGTTGCTGTAAACCGGAATAATACGAAGGTTGATACAGAGCCGAAGGTGTGAGCAGGAAAGCTTCGGCGTGACAGCAAAGAGTGGAACCGACTTAAAGATGAAAAGGCTATTCAGACCTCGGTAGACTACTATAGAATTATTATCAAATGTAAAGGGCATGAATGTAATTTTGTAAGGGCTGTGTCCCGTGCCTATAAATAGGTGAACAGTATCCCTGTACTGTTCACGCTGACTTGGCATTCGCTTTTTGCGTCACACTTGTATTATCATTTCCTTCCGATTGAAGGTACACTTGTGATTCAATAATATTTTTATTTATGCTCAATAATAAATGATTGTTCATGTTTTCTTTTATATTATTTGTATTTTATCATCTTCGTCATTGTCTGATGAGTTTATGAAGGTATGTCCTTCATAACCTTCATCCGCAAGTCATTACATCCTAAGGGAAATAATGCTTCGGAGGACGAAGGACATTAACGATTAACATTTTCTATGTTGCCTTGTTCTTAACTCTTGAAGTGCTTGAGAACAAGTCTCCAACAGGGATCATGGGTACAACTTGAGCACCATACATAAGCAACAAAATGCATAAAGGAACATGATCAAAGGCATAAAGCACATGTATGCTATAGATCAATCCAAGTTACACGAATCTAAGACATTTAGCTCACTACGCAACCTGCAAAAGGTTGACTCATCTAGAGGCTTGGTAAAGATATCGGCTAGCTGGTTCTCGGTGCTAACATAAAACACTTCGATATCTCCCTTTTGCTGGTGGTCTCTCAAAAAGTGATGCCGGATGTCTATGTGCTTAGTGCGGCTGTGTTCAACAGGATTATCCGCCATGCGGATAGCACTCTCATTATCACATAGGAGTGGGACTTTGCTCAGATTGTAGCCAAAGTCCCTGAGGGTTTGCCTCATCCAAAGTAGTTGCGTGCAACACTGTCCTGCGGCAACATACTCGGCCTCAGCGGTGGATAGGGCAACAGAAGTTTGTTTCTTAGAACTCCAAGACACTAGGGACCTTTCTAAGAATTGGCACGTCCCTGATGTACTCTTCCTATCAACCTTGCATCCAGCATAATCGGAGTCTGAATATCCAATTAAGTCAAAGGTTGATCCCTTTGGATACCAGATCCCGAAGCAAGGCGTAGCAACTAAATATCTAAGTATTCGCTTAACGGCCATAAGGTGACACTCCCTTGGGTCGGATTGAAATCTAGCACACATGCATACGCTTAGCATATTATCCGTTCTACTAGCACATAAGTAAAGCAAGGAACCTATCATAGACCGGTATGCCTTTTGATCAACAGACTTACCTCCTTTGTTGAGGTCGACGTGTCCGTCGGTTCCCATTGGAGTCTTTGCGGGTTTGGTGTCCTTCATCCCGAACCGCTTGAGCAAGTCTTGCGTGTACTTCGTTTGGGAAATGAAGGTGCCGTCCTTGAGTTGCTTCACTTGAAACCCAAGGAAGTAGTTCAACTCTCCCATCATCGACATCTCAAATTTCTGAGTCATCACCCTGCTAAACTCTTCACAAGACTTTTGGTTAGTAGAACCAAATATTATGTCATCGACATAAATTTGGCACACAAATAAGTCACCATCACATGTCTTAGTGAAAAGAGTTGGATCGGCTTTCCCAACCTTGAAAGCATTAGCAATTAGAAAGTCTCTAAGGCATTCATACCATGCTCTTGGGGCTTGCTTAAGTCCATAGAGCGCCTTAGAGAGCTTACACACGTGGTCGGGATACCGTTCATCCTCAAAGCCAGGGGGTTGCTCTACGTACACCTCCTCCTTGATTGGCCCGTTGAGGAAAGCGCTCTTCACATCCATTTGGAACAACCTGAAAGAATGGTAAGCGGCATAGGCTAACAAAATACAAATAGACTCTAGCCTAGCCACAGGAGCAAAAGTCTCCTCAAAGTCCAAACCTGCGACTTGGGCATAACCTTTTGCCACAAGTCTAGCCTTGTTCCTTGTCACCACCCCATGCTCGTCCTGTTTGTTGCGGAACACCCACTTGGTTCCCACAACGTTTTGCTTTGGACGTGGCACAGGGTCCAAACTTCATTTCGCTTGAAGTTATTGAGCTCTTCCTGCATGGCCAACACCCAGTCTGGATCTAGCAAGGCCTCTTCTACCCTGAAAGGCTCAATAGAAGAGACAAAAGAGTAGTGCTCACAAAAATTTGCTAATCTAGAGCGAGTAGTTACTCCCTTGCTTATGTCACCCAAAATTTGGTCGATGGGATGATTCCTTTGAATCATCGCTGGGACTTGAGTTGGAGGACCTGTGGTGCTTCTTCCGCCATAACATGATCATCTTGTGCTCCCCCTTGATCACATGCCTCTTCTTGATGAACCTGTTCATCATCTTGAGTTGGGGGTTGCACCATGGTTGAGGAAGAAGGTTGATCTTGCTCTTTGTGTTCCTGTGGTCGCACATCTCCAATCGCCATGGTGCGTATTGCGGCCGTTGGAACATCTTCTTCATCGGTTAGGAGTTCGTACGACGTCTTCTTGAGGAGGCGATGAAGGTAGACCCGGTTTATGGCGTGGCAAGCCGTGTTCACGGCTTCCGACCAAAACCGCTCTGGCGTCTTGAATTCACCAAGCATCATCCTCGCCATGTCTAAAAGAGTCCTGTTCTTCCTCTCTACCACACCATTTTGTTGTGGTGTGTAGGGAGCGGAGAACTCGTGCCTGACTCCTTCCTCCTCAAGGTACTCTTCCACTTGAAGGTTCTTGAACTCGGACCCGTTGTCGCTTCTTATCTTTTCACCTTGAGCTCAAATTCATTTTGAGCTCTCCGTAGGAAGCGTTTGAGGGTCCCTTGGGATTCTGATTTATCCTGCAAGAAGAATACCCAAGTGAAGCGGGAAAAATCATCGACTATAACAAGACCATACTTACTTCCCCCGATGCTGAGGTAGGCGACGGGTCCGAAGAGATCCATATAAAGTAGCTCCAGAGGTCTTGATGTGGTCATCACATTCTTGTTGTGATGAGCACTTCCCACTTGTTTACCTGCTTGACAAGCTGCACAAGGTCTATCTTTTTCGAAAGTCACATTTGTTAGACCTAACACATGTTCTCCCTTTAGAAGTTTGTGAAGGTTCTTCATCCCCACATGTGCTAGATGGTGATGCCACAGCCAGCCCATGCTAGTCTTAGCAATTAAGCATGCATCTAGACCGGCCTCCTCCTTTGAAAAGTCAACTAAATAGAGTTTGTCGTCTAGTACACCCTTAAAAGCTAATGAACCATCACTCCTTCTAAAGACAGACACATCTACATTTATAAATAAACAATTGTAACCCATATTACATAATTGACTAACAGACAACAAGTTATACCCGAGCGATTCTACTAAAAACACATTAGATATGGAATGCTCGGATGAAATAGCTATCTTTCCTAATCCTTTAACCTTGCCTTGATTCCCATCACCGAATATGATTGAATCTTAGGAATCTTTGTTCCTGACGTAGGAGGTGAACATCTTCTTCTCCCCCGTCATGTGGTTTGTGCATCCACTGTCGATAATCTAGCTTGAGCCCCCGGATGCATAAACCTGCAAGGCAAGTTAGGCTTGGGTTTTAGGTACCCAACTCTTGTTGGGTCCTACAAGGTTAGTTATAATTGTCTTTGGGACCCAAATGCAAGTCTTGTCTTCCTTGCACTTGGCCCCCAACTTCCTAGCAATTACTTTCTTATTCTTACTATAAATTGCAAAGGAAGCATTACAAGCATGGTAAATTGTAGACGGTTCATTACTTACTTTCCTAGGCATATGAACAACATTTTTCCTAGGCATATTTCTACCATGCGCAACAGAGGAACTAGAAGCAGTCATAGCATGTGAATCATAAGCATAGTTCCTATAAGCATTTCTAGAGAATTTTCTATCACTATAAATGAAAGCATGATTCTTTTGACCACTATTAACCATATGGGCCTTCCCTTTCTCCTTGGCGAAGATGGGAGCCTTATGATTTGTTAAGTTCTTGGCTTCTCTTCGAAAGCCAAGCCCATCCTTAATAGAGGGGTGTCTACCAATAGTGTAGGCATCCCTTGCAAATTTTAGTTTATCAAAGTCATACTTGCTAGTCTTAAGTTGGGCATTAAGAATAACCACTTCACCATTTAATTTTGCAATAGAGGTAAGGTGCTCAACACATGTATCAACATTAAGGTCCTTACACCTATTACAAATTACTACATGTTCAATACATGAGCTAGATTTATTAGCTACTTCTAACTTAACATTTAAGTCATCACTGACACTCTTTAGACTAGAAATAGACTCATGACAAGTAGATAATTCACATGAAAGCATTTCATTTCTTTTAACTTCTAAAGCAAGAGACTTTTGCACTCTTACAAATTTATCATGCTCCTCATATAAAAGATCATCTTGCTTTTCTAATAATCTATTCTTCTCATTCAAAGCATCAATTAATTCATTGATCTTATCAATTTTAGTTCTATCTAAACCTTTGAATAAACTTGCGTAGTCTACTTCATCATCACTAGATTCATCATCACTTGAAGAAGCATATGTAATAGTATTTCGAGTGCTTACCTTCTTCTTCTTTGCCATGAGGCAGGTGTGATGCTCGTTGGGGAAGAGAGACAATTTGTTGAAGGCCGTGGCGGCGAGTCCTTCGTCGTCAGAGTCAGACAAAGAACAATTCGAGTCCCACTCTTTTCCAAGGTGTGCCTCGCCCTTAGCCTTCTTGTAAACCTTTTTGTTCTCTCTCTTCCCATTCTTTCCTTGTTCCTGGTCACTATCATTATCAAGACAGTTAGCAATAAAGTGACCAATCTTACCACACTTGAAGCAGGAGCGCTTTCCCTTCGTCTTGCTCTTGTTGGGATGCTCCTTGCGACCTTTGAGCGCCGTCTTGAAGCGCTTGATGAGAGGGCCATTTCATCCTCATTTAGCCCGGCCGCCTCAACTTGAGCCACCTTGCTAGGTAGTGCCTCCATGCTACTTGTTGCTTTGAGAGCAACGGTTTGAGGCTCGTGGATCGGCATTGGGCCATTCAACGCCTCATCAACATATCTGGCCTCCTTGATCATCATTCACCCGCTTACAAACTTTCCGAGTATTTCCTCGGGCGTCATCTTGATGTACCTAGTATTTTCACGAATGGAGTTTATAAGATGAGGATCAAGGACAGTGAAGGACCTGAGCATAAGTCGGACGACGTCGTGGTCCGTCCATCTCGTGCTTCCATAGCTCCTGATTTTGTTGACCAGGGTCTTGAGCCTGTTGTATGTTTGGGTTGGCTCCTCCCCCTGATCATTGCGAACCTTCCCAGTTCGCCCTCCACCAACTCCATCTTGGTGATCATGGTGGCATCATTCCCCTCATGCGAGATCTTGAGGGTGTCCCAAATCTGCTTGGCGTTTGTTGGAGCGAAGGCAGAAACGCCACCCCTCGCTCGAAGTCTCCGCTGCTTAGCCGCTGCTCTGACAGAGACAAAGCAGGCAGGGACGCCCTTCGCTTGATCGGCACCAGACAAAGACCGGAGACGAAGGCATCCCACAGTGCGGCCTCGTCCAGCTCAGAGGCCCACGTGCGATCCGGCCCATTGTAACGGGCCCCGCGTAGCCACCGCGTGTTACGGGCCTAATTTGTAAAGGCATCCCTGTAATTACAGTCTGTAACCCTGCTTTATGGGAATATTCTGGGGATAACCTAGGTAGCTGAGGGCACATGCGTCCTTAACACAAGGCGCTGGGCGTTCAGGTACCTATAAATACCCCCGCACAGTGCCCGTGAGAGGCCTGGTGAACAGAGCTATTTGCCATCTCACGCGTAACCCTACCGTCTACACTGTTCACCCCTGTTGGCCTTCTTGCGACTGATAGCAAGTTCCAACAGCGTTATCCAAGCCGCTCACCTTATGGTACTCTTCCCTGCACAAGGATGCTAATAGAACAGTGGTAGCTTGTGCATTTTTGTGAATTTGTTCATTGATAAACATGGGACTATCCGTACTATCAAATTGCATTCCATTCTCTACTATCTCCCATATACTTGGATGAAGAGAGAACAAGTGGCTACGCATTTTGTGACTCCAAAATCTGTAGTCCTCTCCATCAAAGTGTGGAGGTTTACCAAGAGGAATGGAAAGCAAATGAGCATTGGAGTTAGACAGAATACGAGAATAGTCAAAAGAAAAGTTCGAATTAACCGGTTTCTTTTTCTCCTCGTATACGTCGTCCTTTTGGGAAGAAGAGGATTCGTCACTGTCGTAGTAGACAATCTTCTTGATGCGCCTCTTCTTCTTTCCGTCCTTCTTCTTTTGACTCGGGCCGGAGTCATTAGCTTTGTCGTCCCTCGGCTCGTCGAAGATGGAGTCCTTCTCCTTATCGTTGACCACCATCCCCTTTCCCTTAGGATCTATCTCTTCGGGCGATTAGTCCCTTTCGTGAAAGGAACAACTCTGATACCAATTGAGAGCACCTAGAGGGGGGTGAATAGGTGATCCTGTAAAACTTAAAACTTATAGCCACAAAAACTTGGTTAAGTGTTAGTGCAATAGGATCAAGTAGCTGGAGAGGAGTACTTGTGAAACACAGAAACCACAGAGAGAAACAACACAGTAGACACAGTGGTTTATCCCGTGGTTTGGCCAAGTACAAAACTTGCCTACTCCACGTTGTGGCGTCCCAATGGACGAGGGTTGCACTCAACCCCTCTCAAGTGGTCCAATGATCAACTTGAATACCACGGTGTTCCTTTTTCTTATCACTTTTCCCGTTTGCGAGGAATCTCCACAAGTTGGAGTCTCTCGCCCTTACAACAAATATCAAAGTGAAAGCACTAGAGTAAGGGAGGGAAGCAACACACACAAATCCCAGCAACACGCACACACACACAAGCCAAGACTTGAGCTCAAATGAAACACAAGTTCACCACTAGAACGGAGCTCAAATCACTAAGAATGTCAATCGAGTGTGCGAGGATGGAGTGCGGGAGTCTTAGAATGTTCAGAGTATGCTTGGTGTTCTCCTCCATGCGCCTAGGGGTCCCTTTTATAGCCCCAAGGCAGCTAGGAGCCGTTGAGAGCAATCCAGGAAGGCAATTCTTGCCTTCTGTCGGGTGGTGCACCGGACAGTCCGGTGTGCCACCGGACAGGCACTGTTCAGTGTCCGGTGTGCCACCGGACAGGGTGCAGACAGCTTTCCTAAATTGGCGCAGCCGATCGTTGAAGATTTGGAGCCGTTGGCACACCGGACACTGTCCGGTGCGCACCGGACAGTCCGGTGCACCATTCAGACTGTTGGCTCGGCCATGCGTCACGCGCGGATTGCGCGGCCGACCGTTGGCTCACCGGACAGTCTAGTGCACCACCGGACAGTCCGGTGAATTTTAGCCGTACGCCGCCGACGAATTCCCGAGAGCGGCCAGTTGACCAGACTCCAGCCTGGCGCACCAGACACTTTCTGGTGCACCACCGGACAGTCCGGTGCACCTAGACTGCGCAGAGTCTTGGCTGCTCCAGCCAAGTCTTTTTCCTTTTGTGTTTTCTCTGATTCTAGCACTTAGACAAATATGTTAGTACACAAAAACCAATGTACTAAGTCTAGAATCATACCTTTGTGTTGATTTTCACTTCATCCACCATTTGGCACTTATTATTACTTAAGGCATTTGTGTTGGACACTTAATCACCAAAATCCTTAGGAATGGCCCAAGGGCACATTTCCCTTTCAACAGTTAATCTAGCATTCTCATTTCTAAGGTTGGTAATAACATCATGGCAAGTGCTTAGCTCACTAGATATTTTTTCACATTTTTCTACTTCTAGAGCATAAGCATTTTTAACCTTAACATGCTTCTTATTTTCCTTAATTAGGAAGTTCTCTTGGGTGTCCAAGAGTTCATCCTTCTCATGAATAGCACTAATTAATTCATTCAACTTTTCTTTTTGTTGCATGTTTAGGTTTGCAAAAAGGGTGAGAAAATTATCCTCCTCATCACTAGAATTATCCTCATCACTAGAGGTTGCATATTTAGTGGAGGATTTTGATTTTACCTTCTTCCTTTTGCCGTCCTTTGCCATGAGGCACTTGTGGCCGACGTTGGGGAAGAGGAGTCCTTTGGTGACGGCGATGTTGGCGGCGTCCTCGTCGAAGGAGGAGTCGGTGGAGCTCTCGTCGGAGTTCCATTCCCGACACACATGGGCATCGCCGCCCTTCTTCTTGTAGTGCCTCTTCTTTTCTCTCCTCTTGCCCTTCTTGTCGTCGCCCCTATCACTATCACTTGATAATGGACATTTTGCAATAAAGTGACCGGGCTTACCACACTTGTAGCAAACTGAGCGGGACTTGTAGTCCTTCCCCCTCCTTTGCTTGAGGATTTGACGGAAGCTCTTGATGATGAGCGCCATCTCCTCATTGTCGAGCTTGGAGGCGTCAATGGGGACCCTACTCGTTGTAGAGTCATCTTTCTTCTCCTCCGTTGCTTTGAATGCAATGGGTTGCACATCGAGTGTGGAGGAGGCGTCTTGCTCGATGATTTTCTTGGAGCCTTTGATCATTAGTTCAAAGCTCACAAATTTTCCTATTACTTCCTCGGGAGACATTAGTGTGTATCTAGGATCACCACGAATTAATTATACTTGCGTAGGATTAAGGAATACTAGTGATCTTAGAATAACCTTGACCATTTCATGGTCATCCCATTTTGTGCTCCCGAGGTTGCGCACTTGGTTCACCAAGGTCTTGAGTCGGTTGTACATGGCTTGTGGCTCCTCCCCTTGGTGAAGCATGAAGCGACCGAGCTCCCCCTCGATCGTCTCCCGCTTGGTGATCTTGGTCACCTCGTCTCCTTCGTGCGCGGTCTTGAGCACGTCCCAAATTTCCTTTGCGCTCTTCAACCCTTGCACCTTATTATACTCCTCTCGACTTAGAGAGGCAAGGAGTATAGTTGTGGCTTGGGAGTTGAAGTGTTGGATTTGTTCGACCTCCTCCGAGTCGTAATCCTTGTCTCCCTTCTTTGGTACCTGCGCTCCATACTCAACAATATCCCATATGCTTTTGTGGAGTGAGGTTAGGTGATGCCTCATTTTATCACTCCACATAGAATAATCTTCACCTTCTAGCATAGGTGGTTTGCCTAATGGAACGGAAAGTAATGGAGTGTGTTTTGAAATACGAGGGTAGCGAAGGGGCATCTTACTATACTTCTTGCGCTCATGGCGCTTAGAAGTGACGGATGCCGATTTCGAGCCGGAGGTGGAGGGTGACGAAGAGTCAGTCTCATAGTAGACCACCTTCTTCATCTTCTTCTTCTTGTCACCCTTCCGTTGGGACTTGATGGAGGAAGAGGATTCCTCCTTGTGCTTGTGGGCGGACTCCCTTGAGTGTGTTCTCCCCGAGCTTGCGGACTTGTCGCCGGTCCCGAGCTCCCTCTTGGCGGATGCTCCCGACATCACTTCGAGCGGTTAGGCTCTAATGAAGCACCGGGCTTTGATACCAATTGAAAGTCGCCTAGAGGGGGCGAATAGGGCGAATCTAAAATTTATAAACTTAAGCACAACTACAAGCCGGGTTAGCGTTAGAAATATGAACGAGACCGAGAGAGAGGGTGAAAAACAAGTCACAAGCAAATAAAGAGTGAGACACAAGGATTTGTTTTATCGAGGTTTGGTTCTTGTAAACCTAATCCCCGTTGAGGTGGTCACAAAGACCGGGTCTCTTTCAACCCTTTCCCTCTCTCAAACGGTCACTTAGACCGAGTGAGCTTCTCTTCTCAATCAAACGGGACACAAAGTCCCCACAAGGACCACCACACAATTGGTGTCTCTTGCCTCGGTTACAATTGAGTTGATCACAAGAAAGAATGAGAAAAAGAAGCAATCCAAGCGCAAGAGCTCAAATGAACACAAGTCACTCTCTCACTAGTCACTATTTGATTGGGAATGATCTTTAGACTTGGGAGAGGATTTGATCTCTTTGGTGTGTCTTGTATTGAATGCTATGGCTCTTGTAAGGTGTAGAAAGTCTGAAAACTTGGATGCAATGAATGGTGGGTGGTTGGGGGTATTTATAGCCCCAACCACCAAACTAGTTGTTTGGTGAAGGCTGCTGTCGCATGGCGCACCGGACAGTCCGGTGCGCCACCGGACACTGTCCGGTGCGCCTGCCATGTCACCCAGCCGTTGGATTTTGACCGTTGGAGCTTCTGTCTTCTGGGCCATCGGACAGTCCGGTGGTGCACCGGACAGGTCCTGTAGACTGTTCGGTGCACCTTCTGGCGCGTGCCTGACTTCTGCGCGCACTGTAGCGCATTGAATGCAGTTGTAGGTGACCGTTGGCGCTGAAGTAGTCGTTGCTCCGCTGGCACACCGGACAGTCCGGTGTGCCACCGGACACTGTCCGGTGCTACACCGGACAGTCCGGTGAATTATAGCGGAGTGGCTCCCAGAATTTCCGAAGGTGAGCAGTTCAGAGTTGGAGTCCCTGGTGCACCGGACACTGTCCGGTGGTGCACCGGACACTCCGGTGTGCCAGACCAGGGGACACTTCGACTGACTTTTGCTCTCTTATATTTGAATCCTTTTTCGGTCTTTTTATTGGTTTGTTGTGAACCTTTGGCACCTGTAGAACTTATAATCTAGAGCAAACTAGTTAGTCCAATTATTTGTGTTGGGCAATTCAACCACCAAAATCAATTAGGAAAAAGGTGTAAGCCTAATTCCCTTTCACTCCCTTACATCCGTGCTTCTTTGTGATCATCAAGTGTAAGGGCGAGAGGCTCCAAGTTGTGGAGATTCCTCGCGAACGGGATATAGTGAAAGAAAGAAAAACACCGTGGTATTCAAGTTGATCATTGGATCACTTGAGAGGAGTTGAGTGCAACTCTCGTCCATTGGGACGCCACAACGTGGAGTAGGCAAGTGTTATACTTGGCCGAACCACGGGATAAATCATCGTGTCTCTTGTGCTTGTTCTCACTGTGACTATTGTGTTTCACAAGAGCTCGGTCCTTAGCCACTTGATTTCATTGTGCTGACACTTAATCAAGTTTTGTGGCCTTAAGTTTTAAGTTTTTACAGTATCACCTATTCACCCCCCCTCTAGGTGCTCTCAATTGGTATTGGAGCCGTTCTCTTCACAAAAGGGACTAATCGCCCGAAGAGATGGATCCTAAGGGAAAGGGGATGGTGGTCAACGACAAGACAAAGGAATCCATCGTCAACGAGCCAAGAGAGGATAAGCCCTCGGACTCTGGCTCAAGCCATAAGAAAAGAGACGGGAATAAGAAGAAGCGCATCAAGAAGATCGTCTACTACGACAGCGATGCGTCTTCTTCTTCCTCAAAGGACGACCACGATGAGAAAAAGAAAACAGTCAATTCAAACTTCTCTTTTGATTATTCTCGTATTCCGCAAAATTCCAATGCTCATTTGCTTTCCATTCCTCTTGGTAAACCTCCACACTTTGATGGAGAGGACTACGGATTTTGGAGTCACAAAATGCGTAGCCACTTGTTCTCTCTTCATCCAAGTATATGGGAGATAGTAGAAAATGGAATGCAATTTGATAGTACGAATAATTCCATGTTTATCAATGAACAAATTCACAAAAATGCACAAGCTACCACTGTTCTTTTAGCATCCTTGTGCAGGGAAGAATATCATAAGGTGAGCGGCTTGGATAATGCCAAGCAAATTTGGGACACCCTCAAGATCTCACATGAGGGGAACGACGCCACCATGATCACCAAGATGGAGTTGGTGGAAGGCGAACTAGGAAGGTTCGCAATGATCAGGGGGGAGGAGTCAACCCAAACGTACAACAGGCTCAAGACCCTGGTCAACAAAATCAGGAGCTATGGAAGCACGAGATGGACGGACCACGACGTCGTCCGGCTTATGCTAAGGTCCTTCACTGTCCTTGATCCTCATCTTGTAAACTCTATCCGTGAAAATCCTAGGTACACCAAGATAACGCCCGAGGAAATACTCGGAAAGTTTGTAAGCGGGCGAATGATGATCAAGGAGGCAAGATATGTTGATGAGGCGTTGAATGGCCCAATGGCGATCCACGAGCCTCAAACCGTTGCTCTCAAAGCAACAAGTAGCAGGGAGGCGCTTCCTAGCAAGGTAGCACAAGTTGAGGCGGCTGGGCTAAATGAAGATGAAATGGCCCTCATCATCAAGCGCTTCAAGACGGCGCTAAAAGGACGCAAGGAGTACTCAAATAAGAACAAGGCAAAAGGAAAGCGCTCCTGCTTCAAGTGCGGTAAGCAAGGTCATTTTATTGCTCAATGTCCCGATAATGAAAATGAACAGGGAGACGAAAGACATGGGAAGAGGGAGAACAAGAAGGTTTACAAGAAGGCGAAGGGCGAGGCACACCTTGGCAAAGAGTGGGACTCATATTGTTCTTCATCTGACTCCGACGACGAAGGACTCGCCGCCTCGGCCTTCAACAAATCGTCGCTCTTCCCCAACGAGCGCCATACTTGCCTAATGGCAAAGGAAAAGAAGGTAAACGCTCGAGAAACTCCTATATACTCTACTTCTAGTGATGAGGATTCTAGTGATGATGAAGTAGACTACACTAGCTTGTTCAAAGGATTAGATAGAGGTAAAATAGAAAAGATTAATGAGTTGATTGATGCATTGAATGAAAAAGATAGATTGCTAGAGAGGCAAGAGGAAATTTTGTATGAGGAACATGACAAATTCATTAGTGCTCAAAAGTCTCTTGCCTTAGAGATTAAAAGGAATGAATTACTTTCTTCTGAGTTATCTAAGTGCAATGAATCTATTTCTAGCTTGAAGACATTGAATGATGATTTAAGTGCTAAGCTAGAAGTAGTAAATAAATCTAGTCCTTGTGTAGAGCATGTTGTAATTTGCAATAGATGCAAGGATTTTAATGTTGATGCTTGTGATGAACATTTAATTTCTATTTCTAAATTAAATGATGAAGTAGCAAGTCTTAATGCTCAACTTAAGACTTGCAAAAGTGATTTTGATAAACTAAAATTTGCAAGGGATGCCTACACTATTGGTAGACACCCCTCAATTAAGGATGGACTTGGCTTTCAAAGGGAAGCCAAGAACTTAACAAGTCAAAGGGCTCCCATTCCCAACAAGGAGAAAGGGAAGGCCCCCATGGCTAATAGTAGTCAAAAGAATCATGCTTTCATGTACCATGATAGAAAATATTCTAGGAATTTTCATTATAATAGGAGTTATAATGCTTTTGACTCACATGCCATGATTGCTTCAAGTTCCAATTTTAATGGTAGGCCTAGGAGAGACTTTGTGTCTCATGCTCCTAGGAAAGTGTGTTATGGATCTACCACTGTCTTTCATGCTTGCAATGCTAAATTTGTTCTCTCATGCAAAAATGAAAAAGTGATTGCTAAAAAGGTGGGGGCCAAATGCAAGGGAGACAAGACTTGCATTTGGGTCCCTAAGACAATTGTTACTAACCTTGTAGGACCCAACAAGAGTTGGGTACCTAAAACCCAAGCCTAATTTGCCTTGCAGGTTTATGCATCCGGGGGCTCAAGCTGGATTATCGACAGCGGATGCACAAACCATATGACGGGGGAGAAGGAGATGTTCACCTCCTATGTCAAGAACAAAGATTCCCAAGATTCGATCATCTTTGGAGACAGGAATCAAGGCAAGGTTAAAGGACTAGGAAAGATTGCTATTTCATCCGAGCATTCCATATCTAATGTGTTCTTAGTTGAATCGCTCGGGTATAACTTGTTGTCCGTTAGTCAACTTTGTAATATGAGTTACAATTGTTTATTTACCAATGTAGATGTGTCCGTCTTTAGAAGGAGTGATGGTTCACTAGCTTTTAAGGGTGTACTAGACGACAAACTCTATTTAGTTGATTTTTCGAAGGAGGAGGCCGATCTAGATGCATGCTTAATTGCTAAGACTAGCATGGGCTGGCTGTGGCATCGCCGTCTAGCACATGTTGGGATGAAGAACCTCCATAAGCTTCTAAAGGGGGAACATGTGTTAGGTCTAACCAATGTATCTTTCGAAAAAGATAGACCTTGTGTAGCTTGTCAAAAGCAGGTAAACAAGTGGGAAGTACTCATCACAGCAAGAACGTGATGACCATGACAAGACCTCTAGAGCTACTTCATATGGACCTCTTCGGACCCGTCGCCTACCTCAGCATCGGGGGAAGTAAGTATGGTCTTGTTATTATTGATGATTTCCCCACTTCACTTGGGTATTCTTCTTGCAGGATAAATCGGAAACCCAAGGGACCCTTAAGCGCTTCCTAAGGAGAGCTCAAAACGAATTTGAGCTTAAGGTTAAAAAGATAAGAAGCGAGAACGGGTCCGAGTTCAAGAACCTTCAAGTGGAGGAGTACCTTGAGGAGGAAGGAATCAAGCACGAGTTCTCCGCTCCCTACACACCACAACAAAACGGTGTGGTAGAGAGGAAAAATAGGATGCTCATAGACATGGCGAGGACGATGCTTGGAGAGTTCAAGACGCCCGAGCGGTTTTGGTCGGAAGCCGTGAACACGGCTTGCCACGCCATAAACCGGGTCTACCTTCATCGCCTCCTCAAGAAGACATCATACGAACTTCTAACCGGTAACAAACCCAACATTTCATATTTTCGTGTATTTGGGAGTAAATGCTACATTCTAGTGAAGAAATGTAGGAATTCCAAATTTGCTCTAAAAGCTGTAGAAGGGTTTTTGTTAGGATATGACTCAAATACAAAGGCGAATAGAGTCTTCAACAAATCATCGGGTTTGGTTGAAGTCTCTAGCGACGTTGTATTTGATGAGACTAATGGCTCTCCAAGAGGGAAAGTTGATCTTGATGATGTAGATGAAGAAGATGTTCCAACGGCCGCAATACGCACCATGGCGATTGGAGATGTGCGACCACAGGAACACAAAGAGCAAGATCAACCTTCTTCCTCAACAATGGTGCATCCCCCAACTCAAGATGATGAACAGGTTCATCAAGAAGAGGCGCGTGATCAAGGGGGAGCACAAGATGATCATGTTATGGAGGAAGAAGCACCTCAAGCCCCTCCAACTCAAGTCCGAGCGACAATTCAAAGGAATCATCCCGTCGATCAAATTTTGGGTGATATAAGCAAGCGAGTAACTACTCGCTCTAGACTAGCCAATTTTTGTGAGCATTACTCTTTTGTCTCTTCTATTGAGCCTTTCAGGGTAGAAGAGGTCTTGCTAGATCCGGACTGGGTGTTGGCCATGCAGGAAGAGCTCAATAACTTCAAGCGAAATGAAGTTTGGACCCTGGTGCCACGTCCAAAGCAAAACGTTGTGGGAACCAAGTGGGTGTTCCGCAACAAGCAAGACGAGCACGGAGTGGTGGCAAGGAACAAGGCTCGACTTGTGGCAAAAGGTTATGCCCAAGTCGCAGGTTTGGACTTTGAGGAGACTTTTGCTCCTGTGGCTAGGCTAGAGTCTATTCGCATTTTGTTAGCCTATGCCGCTCACCATTCTTTCAGGTTGTTCCAAATGGATGTGAAGAGCGCTTTCCTCAACAGGCCAATCAAGGAGGAGGTGTACGTAGAGCAACCCCCTGGCTTTGAGGATGAACGGTACCCTGACCACGTGTGTAAGCTCTCTAAGGCGCTCTATGGACTTAAGCAAGCCCCAAGAGCATGGTATGAATGCCTTAGAGACTTTCTAATTGCTAATGCTTTCAAGGTTGGGAAAGCCGATCCAACTCTTTTCACTAAGACATGTGATGGTGACTTATTTGTGTGCCAAATTTATGTCGATGACATAATATTTGGTTCTACTAACCAAAAGTCTTGTGAAGAGTTTAGCAGGGTGATGACTCACAAATTTGAGATGTCGATGATGGGCGAGTTGAACTACTTCCTTGGGTTCCAAGTGAAGCAACTCAAGGACAACACCTTCATTTCCCAAACGAAGTACACACAAGACTTGCTCAAGCGGTTCGGGATGAAGGACGCCAAGCCCGCAAAGACTCCAATGGGAACCGACGGACATGTCGACCTCAACAAAGGAGGTAAGTCTGTTGATCAAAAGGCATGCCGGTCTATGATAGGTTCATTGCTTTATTTATGTGCTAGTAGACCGGATATTATGCTAAGCGTATGCATGTGTGCTAGATTTCAATCCGACCCAAGGGAGTGTCACCTTGTGGCCGTTAAGCGAACACTTAGATATTTAGTTGCTACACCTTGCTTCGGGATCTGGTATCCAAAGGGGTCAACCTTTGACTTGATTGGATACTCAGACTCCGATTATGCTGGATGCAAGGTTAATAGGAAGAGTACATCAGGGACGTGCCAATTCCTAGGAAGGTCCCTGGTGTCTTGGAGTTCTAAGAAACAAACTTCTGTTGCCCTATCCACCGCTGAGGCCGAGTATGTTGCCGTAGGACAGTGTTGCGTGCAACTACTTTAGATGAGGCAAACCCTCTGGGACTTTGGCTACAATCTGAGCAAAGTACCACTCCTATGTGACAATTAGAGTGCAATCCGCATGGCGGATAATCCTGTTGAACACAGCCGCACTAAGCACATAGACATCCAGCATCACTTTTTGAGAGACCACCAGCAAAAGGGAGATATCGAAGTGTTTTATGTTAGCACTGAGAACCAGCTAGCCGATATCTTTACCAAGCCTTTAGATGAGAAGACCTTTTGCAGGTTGCGTAGTGAGCTAAATGTCTTAGATTCGCGTAACTTGGATTGAACTATAGCATACATGTGTTTATGCCTTTGATCATGCTCCCTTATGCATATTGTTGCTTATTTATGGTGCTCAAGTTGTACACATGATCCCCGGACCTCACAAGTCAATTTGCAAGTGATGCACTTATTTAGGGGGAGGCATGCTACAACTTGACACTTTGAGACTAACCTTGTGTTTGAGTTGACTTGTTTTAGTCTCAAAAGTGGATTGAAAGGGAAAGGTGGACTTGGATCATGAAAGACTTCCACTGCACTCCGATAAGAGGGTAATTTACTCCAAGTTCATCTCCATGCTCTTATTGCCTTTTAACTCCTAATTGAAGATTTTGGTGAGGCAATGGGGTTAAAGGGCCAAAATTGATCCTGTTTGGTGCTTGATGCCAAAGGGGGACAAATTAAGGCTAAAGCAAATGGATCAGCTACCACTTGAGAATTTTGAAAATAGTAGAGTTAGAACTTTTGATTTGTCAAAATACTCTAAGTGTCTCTTTTTATCAAAAGTTGGTCTCTTGTGGGGAGAATGTTTGATTATGGGAAAAAGGGGGAGTTTTTTAATCTTTGATCAATTTCTCTTGGAATACCTCTCTTTATGCCTCAACAAGTGTGTTTGACTTAGAGATAGGAAATTGAAGTTGATTTGCAAAAACAAACCAAGTGGTGGCAAATGATGATCCAAATATGCCAAATTTGAATAAAAAACAATTCTTGTTCAAAATTGCATTGATGTTGCACTTCTTTTAGTTGCTTTTTGTTGTGTTGGCATAAATCACTAAAAAGGGGGAGATTGAAAGGGAAATGTGCCCTTGGGCCATTTCTAAAGTATTTTGGTGATTAAAGTGACCAACACAAACTAAGTGAGGAATTATGTGCAAAATGGTGGATGAAGTGCAAATCATCAAGAAGGTATGATTCTAGACTTAGTACATTGTTTTTTGTGTCCTAACATATTTGTCTAAGTGCTAGAATCAGAGAAAATAGAAAAATAAAAGGACTTGGCTGAAGCAGCCAAGATTCAGCGCAATCTGGGTGCACCGGACTGTGTCCGGTGCGCCAGGCTGGCTTCTGGTCAACTGGCCGCTCTCGGGAATTCGTCGGCGGCGTACGGCTAAAAATCACCAGACTGTCCGGTGAGCCAACGGTCGACAGAGCCAAAGGTCGGCCACGCAATCCGCGCGTGACGCGTGGCTGAGCCAACGGTCAGATGGGGGCACCGGACTGTCCGGTGCGCCAACGGCTCCAAATCTTCAATGGTCGGCTCCGCCATTTTAGGAAGGCAATCTGCACCGGACACTGAACAGTGCCTGTCCGGTGCGCCACTCGACAGAAGGCAAGAATTGCCTTCCCTGGTTGCCTCCAACGACTCCTAGCTGCCTTGGGGCTATAAAAGGGACCCCTAGGCGCATGGAGGAGATACACAAGCATTCTTTGATCATCTCTAAGCACCAAGACTTCATTCTAGCGCATTTGATTCTTTGTGATAGCAATTTGAGCTCCTCTTGAGTTGAGAACTCCGTGTGTGAACTTAGAGCTCAAGTTGTGACTAGTGTGCGTGTTTGTGCTCTTGCTTTGATCCTTGTGTGCGTGTTGCTTTTCCCTCCCTTGCATCCGTGCTTCTTTGTGATCATCAAGTGTAAGGGCGAGAGGCTCCAAGTTGTGGAGATTCCTCGCGAACGGGATATAGTGAAAGAAAGAAAAACACCGTGGTATTCAAGTTGATCATTGGATCACTTGAGAGGAGTTGAGTGCAACTCTCGTCCATTAGGACGCCACAACGTGGAGTAGGCAAGTGTTATACTTGGCCGAACCACAGGATAAATCATCGTGTCTCTTGTGTTTGTTCTCACTGTGACTATTGTGTTTCACAAGAGCTCGGTCCTTAGCCACTTGATTTCATTGTGCTGACACTTAATCAAGTTTTGTGGCCTTAAATTTTAAGTTTTTACAGGATCACCTATTCACCCCCTCTAGGTGCTCTCAATACCACTTTTAAAATCATCATTAACATCATCTTTCTAGAAACAAGTGAAACTAGATACCATGTGAGACCAACATTATACATAAGATTCTAGTTACCTCTTGCTACACTAAGACCATTGTCGGTGTTTCAAAACCACCAGCTAGTAATTCTAGTGCTTTGCGCATCCTGGTGCGGATGGTGTACAAGGTGGACACAAAAATTTATATTGGTTCGGGTCTAATGTCCCTATGTCTAGTTGAGTAACTTGCGTTACACTACACTAAGTTTGTAATAGGGGGTTACAAACGGTTAAGAGAGGGAGGAGCTCCCAATTCTGGTGAGTGTGAAAGTGAGTCAAATAGTGCTTTGTGCGATTACATGTGTGTAGGTTCACATCTCCATGCCCGAAATGGTCATCGTGGTACAATACAGTGAATCCTGGACTCGCAGGGTCAGGCGCAACGTCTGACCCCTCGATCAGTGAGGTGGAACTTTAGGACCAAGTTCCCTCCTCTTGTCCCTCTTGGTGGCCGAGGATTAGGTGTCAGACAAAACGAAGGTCTGAGGATAGGTTGCTTTATCCCCTACCCTTTGGCCATGTCATATCCATGGTATTCACATCTCCATGCCCGAAATGGTCATCGTGGTACAATACAGTGAATCCTGGACTCGCAGGGTCAGGCGCAACGTCTGACCCCTCGATCAGTGAGGTGGAACTTTAGGACCAAGTTCCCTCCTCTTGTCCCTCTTGGTGGCCGAGGATTAGGTGTCAGACAAAACGAAGGTCTAAGGATAGGTTGCTTTATCCCCTACCCTTTAGCCATCATTTTCGTATAGACAATATCATTTCCGACTGTTTCCGGTCGTTTTCACCCTATATCAAGGAAACCCTAAATACATTAAATGTGTTTAGGGCATCAGGATTCAAGGTCCTCTAGAGTTTTTAAGGGACGTTGAGGTCATCTAGAGGCCTCCAAGACTACTGAGGGGTGTCAGGGCTATCTAGAGTTGTTGGGAGCTTCTGGGTTGTAAATGACTTTAGGGTCGTCGAGGTCTTTGAGACCGTCGGGGTGCCATGTTCATAACCATATTTGTGACTGGTGCGGAATGATGGGCGTATGTTATGGCAACTGCTTCATCACTGTACCTTTTTGAAACTCCTTCTATTATCTCTTATTTTTAGAACACGAGCAGTCACAAATCAAAGCAAAGAATAAAAAAACATCTCTTATTTCTCGGTGAACGATCGAGGAATATGTCACTGGAAACATGTACCTATGTCGTCTGTGGTCCATGACTTTGTGCAGTGCACAATGCTAAAATAGAGCCACTGACACTTAAGCATGAGTACCTCTACAAGGTATATTCTATATTTCTACTATAGTGAATATATAGTGATCATGTATATAATTTTATACGCATATATAAATATATCGTTGTCAGAGACTAAATCTCCGGTCGGGTGGCGGAGTGCACCCGCTCTAAATCCTGAGATGAGGAGGGGCTTAGGCGTTTTGCTTGATCGTTGGAATGAACGGGGAGAACTCAAGAACACACAAGGATTTAGAGTGGTTCGGGCTGCCGGAGCGTAATACCCTACTCCACTGTGAGATGTATTGCTTGAGAGCTTGCGAGTCTAAGGTGTGTCCTAAGATTGCGTGTGTGTGTAACGTCGCATGCCTCCCCTTTTATAGCTGAAGGGGGGCATGCACAAAGGGACTAGGCCCCGACATGTAGGCCCAGGGACATAAAGAATATAGTGCTTGGAGCCTACTAATGTCTGTTGCCGAGACAATCTTCTTGTGCCCTGGCGCCAAAGATCTGCGTATCCTTGGCGTGCGGGGGAAGCTTCTTGCGGGAGAGAAGATGGGTGCAGTGCTCCACTCGGAACTAGCACAATGTCCGCCACAGACTGGTCAGGCGCGCCGTCTGCTGGACGACCATGACGCTGTCTGCCAACGGATTGGACAAGACGCATTTAATATCGAGAGGGCTTGTCGCCTGTCAGTGTAGTGGCAGGCGGCGCGTCCCTTCCGCAATGAATGCTTAGGTCGAGCGGCTGCATTGGCCTTACGTCAGGCTCGGCCCATTGGCTCATGTCACGGGCCTCAAGCCAAGCGGCAGCAGCGGGGCTCTGCCTCGGCAGGAAGTCCCACTCGAGAGGTGGACACGTGTCGGCACTGGACCCCTATTCGTGCTGGGGTGTCCCAGGTCCCGGAGCCCTGCCAGGGCCTGGTCCCTACCCTGAGGGACCTGGGGCTTACCCGAGGGACCCGACATGCCCTCTTGGGAGCTCCGGACCCATTAGTACAGGGGCTGGCGTCCTTCTGCGGAGGTCCGGACCTATCGATGCACCTTGGGGAGTTTCATCTTTCCTTGCCATGTGGTGCTCCCAACCCCGCCCATGTGGTGGGGTCGGGTGCTGCTTCCCGTGCGACCGGGGGGTGTCGTACGGGTGCGGCGCCTTTATACTGTAGAAAGGGGGTACCCCTGTTTCAAGGTCGGCGCGTCTTCTCCTCAATAAATGCAGGGGCTGCACGACTTCACGTTAGGTTCGGCCCGGTAGCTTATGTCATGGGCCACAAGCAGCGGGTCTCAGCCTGAGCGGGAAGTGGAGGGCAAGGCCCTCACACGTGTCAGCACCGGACCCCTGCACATACCAGGGTCCTCTCGTTCCGGGACCCTGCTGGGGTTCGGACCTACCCGGAGGCTCCAGACTTATATGTATAGGGGTCCGGTGTCCTTCTGTGAGGGTCCGAACTTACTGGGATGTGTTGTCTTTCCTTGCCACGTGGCGCCCTTTGGCCTGCCCATGCGGTGGGGTCAGGCGCCGTCCTCCGCGTGGCTAGGAGACGTCGCATGGGTGCGGCATCTTCATGCTGTAGGAGAGGGTACCCCTGATTTAGGGTACCGACAGTGGCCCCCGGTCCCACCTCAGGGGAGGAAGCGAGCCTGCAGGTGGGACGGGAGTCTGATTGGCGGTTGGACCGCTGCTCCCGCGCGCTTTTTGCTGCAATTACTGCCGGCCCGCCTATGGCCATGCCAACTACCGTGCCTATTACCACGGCTGACCGGCCTGTAACCATCGTACTTAATGGTACTATTGGGCCATGCGCGGGGCTGCCTCGAGTCGCTGCACTGGTTCTGAAAAATTTACCTTTTCAGACTCCCGTGACAGCCCCGAGAAGACGTGGCATTGGCGCAAGCGACGGCGCGGTTTCTTCGCACACGGTAACCGATGCGCCGGTTACATGACATGTGGGTCTAGGCCCCTGAGTTGGACCGCCAGTTGCGGCGGAGCTAAGGGGGCGCACAGTCGTGGGATAGTTGTACGCTTCTTATGCGGCGGTTCGCCTCTTTGACCGCTGGATACGGCGAAGATGAAGGGGCGCTTAACCTTGGGCCGGTTGCATGCCCCCTGCGCGGCGGTTCGCCTTCCTGGCCGCTGGTTGCCCCGAAAATGAAGGGGCACGTAACCGCAGGGCAGTTGCACGCTCCTTCTTAGGGTTGTTCTGTACGACATGCGGGGCCTGGCCCCCGTGTCATAAGGTGGGATCCTTGGTGCACGCCGGGGGAGACTTCACCCGTGACGCTTCAGGGGCGCGAGTGGGGGATCTGCCTTTAAAAAAGGGGTCGATCTCCCGGGCAGTAGACATGCCTCGCTCCTCTTGCGACCACCGTGCCCTTTCGCCTTCTGGGCCTCCAGATGGGGTGCGTCGGTGTTCTCTGGAGGGATCCGCGTCAAGGTTGTCTCTTTTGGCGACTTCACCATCGGAGAGCGTGCGCTCGTGGTGGTGTCACCGATCTTGTCTTCTTGCTGCTGTTGGAGGGGTGCAACCCCATGGGAGTTGGCATCCTTCCACCATCATTCGGCTTCAAGGATTTTCATCATGCAGCCCGGCTGCAGTCCCCCGCCGGTGGTCATCCAGAAGGATGACTACCAGCCTTGTGGTGGGGAGAAGCAAGCCGGGCTGCGGCCTCCCTCCTGCCCTCAGCTTCAAGGATGTTCATCATCCGTGCTGGGGAGGAGGGTGTGCCGAGTTGGGGCCCCACCTCTACGCGGGTAGTGGTCCGCTTCTTCCCTCAGTGTTCGGGGAAGAAGGGTGTTCGCTACTCATGCGGAGGAGGCGAACTTCGGGTACGCGGGGCTGGCTGACTGCGGGTGTCGCCAGCCACCACGTGTCCGATGCCTTGGCATGGATGGCTTTGGCGCTGCCTCCGACGCTGCCTTCTGCTGCTAGGTCAGGGCGCGACTTCTCGTTCACCGCACGGGCGACGGTCACGCCGTGTGTAGGTTCGCCACACCCACGGCTTCTCTCGCGTCGCCGGTCGTACTGGTGGGTCGCACATGGCGTCGTACATTGCGAAAGCGTCGGCCGTGTTCTTGGATGTCCTCACTCCCTTAGCAAAGACGGGAGTGAGGACCTATAAGCGCGCTGGGGCAGCCGTCGCCCACCGGTGCAGGGGTGGTTGTCATCGCTGGTGAGGCCATCAGTGCTGCCTGTCGCCGGACCTCCAACTCTTTGGCTTTAATGGCCTGTTGTCGCCCCCCGTAGGAGGACGGGGGCGAGGTCCTACCCGCAGCGGCGTACATGCTGAGATGATCGCCGCTGCTGGCGAGTCGTCAGTGCAGAGGTGGCCATCGCCGTTGGTGCTGATGTGGTCGCCTCCGCTGGCTAGCCGCTTGGGGCTTGTTATCCCGCGACCCTTACTGGTGTGGAGGTAGTTCATTCCTGCAGAAATGGAGCTAGGGTCCTGCTTGTAAGGGCATGTAATGACATTTGCTTGAGAGCAAAATGTAATAACATATGTATGCAGGATTTTAGCCTGGGAAGCCTAGTTGTGTGTCCAAACCCCCTAGATGGTGGCTTCAAGTACTAAGACACCTGCCGCAGGGCGGTGGAGTATGCAGGCTCACGGTACGGGACCAGGCTGAGCGGCTACATGGTTTCCGGACCCCCCCAGGAGACAAGTGCCCTTCTTCAGAGCCGGACCTCCAGGTTGTTGGACACACGAGACTTTAGTTTTAAATACTAGGACACCCACCATGGAGTGGTGAAGTGTGCAGGATTTTGGGTACGGAACCAGGCTAACCGGCCACACAGGCCCCAGACCACCCTATGGAACGGGCATCCGTTCTTTAGAACCGGCCCCCAGGCCTTTCCCTGTTTTTGTAAAGAAATAAATATTGTCTTCTAAGCAGCATTTAACACTTATCTGTGTAACGCCTGTTCCTGCTGTGTGCGATGTTATTGACTCCTCCCTAGTACCTGGCCCCCCGCCTGGGATGCAGGCTTGATGTGTTGAGGTTGGATACCAACGTTTCTGAAAAAGGTTGTCAACAATCCTCGGGAGGCAAACTCGCCGGGATCTGGATCTGTACACAACTTTTAGCTATGAAGCATTAGTAGTACACCTCATAGGGTTCTCCGCCTGACATTAGTCACCCTTTGATACATGCTCGGGACCTGCAGGTTTTAGCCCGGGTGGCCAAGTTGCGTGTCCGGACCCCCTTGGGTCGCGGCTCTAGATACTAGGACACTTGTCGCAGGGTGGTGGAGCGTGCAGGCCCACGGTACGGGACCAGGCTGAGCGGCTGCACGGGCTCCGGACCACCCTAGGAGACTAATGTCCGTTCTCTAGTTCCGGTCCTGAGGTTGTCAGACCCGCAGGACTTATAACACTAGATACTTAGTCCCCGTCACGGGGTGGCAGAGCATGTAGGCCCACGGTACAGGACCTGGCTGAGCGGCTACACGGGCTCCGGACCACCCTATGGAACGGGTCCTGTTCTCTAGAGCCGGCCCCCAGGCTGTCGGACCTCCCTACTTTCGTGTCAGGGGCCCTAAACTGCAAGCCTGGCTGTTCAATTCGGATGTCGCCATGTCAGACAGATGGAAACTGTACGGGTGGGTTAGCTAAAAATTATTATCTGAAAGTCTGCAAGGTAGGACCATGGAGCAGCAAGATGGAACTATCACAAGAGCACAGCTGAGGGGGGGTATTTCCTCTTAATAACTTGTCGTGCGTGTGTGCAGACCAATAGGCCGGGTTCATGGGGGCAGACCCCACCGGGTTGTCATACACATATGCGTTATCTAGTTACAAAAAAGGGAAACAGACTCGACCCCTTAGCCTTGCTCTATGGATAGAACTGACAGAGATGTTTGGCATCAGGATAAGGTGCTCCTCCAGTCGTAGCTAGATGGTTGCCCCTGGGTCGGTGCACTCCCATTACTTCGAAGGGTCTTTCCCAGCTTGGGGAGAGTTGCGGAGCCCCCTTGGTATGGTACTTGCTGTGGGGCTAGGTCCCGACCCAGGGTTCCCGCCTGCATTTGACACGGGAGCCCTCGTCTCTGGCTATGGCCACTTTTGCATGTACCTGTTTGCAACCCGGTCCCGTGGGGGATCCGGAAGGGCCTCCAGAGGAAGGCGTGCTTCAGCTCCGTAGACCGGGGAACACGGGGTCCCTCTGGGGTCCATCTAGTTGTCTTCACCGGAGTAGGAGCCTCCGGCGAAGATATCTTTCAGGTCCCCCTCGGGCGACTGTTACCCGAGGTCCCGCTCAGCCGCGACTACCTCGCCGTCGTCCACCTTCTCTTTGCCGGGCCGGCGGCGAGGTGGGGAGCCGTCTTTGGAAGACTGCTCGCGCCGCTCGCTGACGCGTTTTGCGAGGTCAATGATCTCACGACACTCCACGGCGCTGTGGCGACCATGCGGGTGCACAGGGCATGAACCGCTGCTACCCTTCTGCGGCCGCGGGCATTTGTTGTTGTCGCTCTGGCCTCCGGTCGCTGCTGCGCCCACCAGAGCGGTGGACCGTGGCTTCTGGTAATCGCAGTCCTTCTTCTTTTTCTTCTTTCCATCCTGGAGGATGGCCCCCGAGCCACCCGACTGGGCAGCTCCAGTTTGTGGGGCCGAGTGCCACGCACGGCCCTCGGCGGCTCTGGCACACTTGTCGGCCAGAGCGAAGAGCGTGGGGACAGTTTCCACGTCATGTGTGGCCAACTTCTCCAACATTTTTTCATCATGTACTCCCTGTCGGAAGGCCGTGATGATAGAAGCATCAGAAATACGAGGTATCGTACCTCGCACCTTGGTGAAGCGGGAGATGAACTTCCGGAGGGTCTCCCCTGGCTCCTGCCTCACTGCATGGAGGTGGGCCTCCACACCGTGCTGTTGATAAGCACTGGCGAAGTTCGCCACGAACCGCGCACAGAGTTCTTCCTAGGAGTAGACTGATCTAGGGGTGAGGTTCATGAGCCAGGTCCGGGCTGGTCCAGACAAGGCCACATGAAAATATGTTGCCATCACAACGGTGTTTCCACCTGCTGCCATGATGGCGGTAACGTACACCTGCAGGAACTCCGACGGGTTCGTCGTTCTGTCGTATTTTTCCGGCAGGTGTGCCCAGAACTTGGGTGGCCAGGACGCCGCACAGAGATGATCCGCAAGAGCGACGTAGCCCACACCGGCCAAGGGGACAGCCGTTTGGGACCGGGTGCCCATTGGTGTCTTCGGCGCAACCGCAACGAAGTCTTGATCGAGGTCGCGACCATCGATGTTTTGGCGGCGCTCGCTTGCCCTTTCCAAGGATACCCAGGCGTCCTCTCCCGCACGCCTGCGGTTGAGCTCTGCCCAGAGGTCGTTGGTCTGTGCGCCCCTTACTGAGGGCAAGCGCACCGATGCTGATGCCTCGTGTTGGTGCCGGGATGACCGCGCCTTTGACCTGGTCGAGGTAGAATGCGCCATACTGAGCAGTCGGTCGACGTCGTCCCGCCATTGCTTCATGGCTCCTGGTGAAGCCGTGGAGCTTGGAGGGTGACGCAACAACTCCCTGGCTGCTGACAACGCCCCTGGAGACGCCCTTGATGGAGTCCGGGACGTTTGTGATACCGTGTGCTGCCGTGCGGCGTGCACAGCAGGAGTGACTGGTGCCGGGCGACTGGGAACCTGCGGTGTGGAGGAAGCAGCTTCTCCCTCCACCGCAAAGTCAACCGAAGTCTCGGCGCGGTGCTCAATGATCTGCACCATCATGCTTGGGCAAGGGATCAAGCGAAAACTAATGCCTAGGCCCCTACCTGGCGCGCCAAATGTCGGAGAGTAAATCTCCGGCCGGGTGGCGGAGTGCACCCGCCCTAAATCCTGAGATGAGGAGGGGCTTAGACGTTTTGCTTGATCGTTGGAATGAACGGGGAGAACTCAAGAACACACAAGGATTTAGAGTGGTTCGGGCCGCCGGAGCGTAATACCCTACTCCACTGTGAGATGTATTGCTTGAGAGCTTGCGAGTCTAAGGTGTGTCCTAAGATTGCGTGTGTGTGTAACGTCGCATGCCTCCCCTTTTATAGCTGAAGGGGGGCATGCACAAAGGGACTAGGCCCCGACATGTGGGCCCAGGGACATAAAGAATATAGTGCTTGGAGCCTACTAATGTCTGTTGCCGAGCAATCTTCTTGTGCCCTGGCGCCCGAGATTTGCGTATCCTTGGCGTGCGGGGGAAGCTTCTTGCGGGAGAGAAGATGGGTGCAGTGCTCCGCTCGGAACCGGCACACTGTCCGCCAACAGACTGGTCAGGCGCGCCGTCTGCTGGACAACCCTGATGCCATCTACCAACGGATTGGACAAGGCGCATTTAATGTCGAGAGGGCTTGTCGCCTGTCAGTGTAGTGGCAGGCGGCGCGTCCCTTCCGCAATAAATGCTGAGGTCGAGCGGCTGCATGGGCCTTATGTCAGGCTCAGCCCATTGGCTCATGTCACGGGCCTCAAGCCAAGCGGCAGCAGCGGGGCTCCGCCTCGGCAGGAAGTCCCACTCGAGAGGTGGACACGTGTCGGCACCAGACCCCTATTCGTGCCGGGGTCTCCCAGGTCCCGGAGCCCTGCCAGGGCCCGGTCCCTACCCTGAGGGACCTAGGGCTTACCCGAGGGACCCAGCATGCCCTCTTGGGAGCTCCGGACCCGTTAGTACAGGGGTCCGGCGTCCTTCCGCGGAGGTCCGGACCTATCGATGCACCTTGGGGAGTTTCATCTTTCCTTGCCACGCGGTGCTCCCAACCCCGCCCATGTGGTGGGGTCGGGTGCTGCTCCCCGTGCGACCGGGGGGTGTCGTACAGGTGCGGCGCCTTTATACTGTAGAAAGGGGGTACCCCTATTTCATGATCGGCGCGTCCTCTCCTCAATAAATGCAGGGGCTGCATGACTTCACGTCAGGTTCGGCCCGGTAGCTTATGTCATGGGCCACAAGCAGCGGGTCTCCGCCTGAGCGGGAAGTGGAGGGCAAGGCCCGCACACGTGTCAGCACCAGACCCCTACACATACCAGGGTCCTCTCGTTCCGGGACCCTGCTGGGGTTCGGACCTACCCGGAGGCTCCGGACTTATATGTATAGGGGTCCGGTGTCCTTCTGTGAGGGTCCGAAATTACTGGGATGTGTTGTCTTTCCTTGCCACGTGGCGCCCTTTGGCCTGCCCATGCGGTGGGGTCAGACACCGTCCTCCGCGTGGCTAGGAGACGTCGCATGGTTGCGGCGTCTTCATGCTGTAAGAGAGGGTACCCCTGATTTAGGGTACCGACAATCGTCATATTTTTTTCTATATAATTTCTAGATTAAATTAAACAAAAAACACCTAAATTCCTAACAGATTTATGCTATGACAATACATAAGTTCATAACATTTTTTTCCTATCAAAAGAAAGCTTACTTTAGTGCTTATTCTCTGTCGGGTTTCGCTAGAAACCTAGCCCTGGAGATTGAGTTTACACAATTTATAGCTGCGTTTTTTGTGCCAATTACTCATGGCATATATGTTTAATCTGTATTCTATAATGTTGACTAACACCCCAAAAACTAACGGTTTTGCAAAGCGTCTTATATTTTCTATCTATATGGCAAAATCAGTTGTAAATTTGGTTAAAGAAGCCCTAGAAAATCAATGCGCCTCGGCCAAATCCCAGCGGTCCAAGGAGAGCCAAGCCACATAAATTTTGGTGCAATCAACTCGTTTTTCATGTATATACTGTAATTATTAGCTTATAAGGAATAATGGAGCAACGATGAATCAACTCATTTTATTCCACAAATTAAATAAAAAAAGTGAGAAACTAGATGAAGATGGATCATTTAATTTCTCAAACCAAACACAATGTTACTTTATCATCAAGTTTCTAGGGCTACATGCTGCTTGGTTGTGATCCTAATCGTGGCGACTTGATCACAATACATCGCGCGCTCTTGTCCGATTTACTAGTAGCATATATATGTTGTTTAGCCTAGCTAATCGCGGATATGAACCTGACTTTGCTACAACTGGAGGAGCTCTGGAATAATGGGATTGTGGTGTGAAGCCGACAGTACTTGTAGCTATATTATCGGTTGACGTTTCACAGGACCCACTTTTGCTTCGGATTAAAATCGTGTTTAGACTGCTGTAGCTGTAATCTATAGAGACAAAAACACTGTAGAAGTCAGTATGAATTAAAGCAAACAAGCTTGAAGGAAGGGGCATGATCAGGATAGTTTGGCGATCAGTTATAGTATCACTTTACCATCCTTTGGCCATGCATTAGTATTTGGTTCAGTACAAATGATGTGGTTCTCGATAGATCCATCACTAACACCTTTATGCAGATCATTTTCAAAGAAACTATTGGACAAGAAGTTGGTCGCTGATGTTTCAAAAGCAATAAAGAGATCTTGACATCTTGTGAAGACGAGATGCTGGAAGTTAGAAGCTACTGTCCATAGAGCTGTTTAGCACATTTGGCCCGGCCGAAGTTTTAGCAGTCGAATTGTCTTTTTTAGCTTACCCCAATTCCTCTGCGCTACTTCTTTGGTGTGCTGCAACCTAAGCGTTGTGGTGTGTAATTGTTCTTTTTTCTCTACACGCACTTGTTCATCAGGAATCCTGCAGTGATTGTGTTGTCCTCAATTACACAGGAGAAAATGGTGCAAAGTAGCTAGAAAGCAGTTTCAAGACTTCTTTTTTTTAAGAAGAGATACCATATATTCATTATGCATGACATCGAGTAGTGGTGAACACATAAGGATTCCACGACGAGAACAAAATGATTTGATTTGCCCTTTGCATTAGTCTGCTCCGCGCGCGGACGGGCAATCATTAGGAGATCGATGGAGTTGCTTGCTTTTACGTACGAAATGCACTAGGGCCCGCCAGATGGATCATGCAGGAGGCTGGATCGATCCCCCTGTGATCTGATCTCTTTTCTACGTACGCTTTTATTTGTCGTCAGCTCTCGTCATGCAGTTTAGTTTATAAACAATCACCGTTGTTTCTGAATGCATGCATTCTTTATTATTCGTGCCATTAAAATATCTCTCTCTCTACAGTATATATAGCTCCATTAACCAGTAAATTAAGGCAAGGTTCGTTTTATTCCAAATCCATAGAGACTGAGAGGGAATAAATCCACTTTGCTAGTTAAAATCTTCTTCAGTCCGCTTCCATACATCTTAATCCACATGGTTTAGGTATAATTAAACCGAACAAGGCCAAAAGATTTTCTTTGTGAGTAATTAAGATGCAATGGATCAGAGGACCCAGCTAAGATTTTGGACGCAAAGCAACAAGCCGTCCAAACGTGCATGTATGCGTGCTGAGATACTGACGGGAGACTCGCCGTCGCCGGAGTGTCGGCTAGAGCAAGAAACCATGGCAAAAGGACACCGATGGGGGACGGCAACCCAGTGGGCTGTGGCTACGCCGTGCCTACGATGGATGGTGGATATAAAACATGTTGCCTCTGGCATAGGGCACACGCCCACACGGATGTGATCATGTGAGTATGTGACACTCTTCAGGTCCAATGGCTTTCATTCTTTTTGGTGGCAAAGGTATCCTAAAATATTATCCTCTCTGTTCTGAATTATAAATCATTCCAATTTTTTTAGAGAGTCAAATGTTCCGAATCTATATAAAAATAACTTACCCGTCTGATATGATGAACTAATATATGGCCTTTTACGAGCTCTTGGCAAAACTTACATTTTATATCAATATATTTGGTGCCTAAAAAACTAAAGCAGTCTATTAATGCATTGAACTTTAAACAACTAAACAGGGTCTAAGGGTATGTTCCATATGCTAAACTTTATAAAGTTTAGCACACTTTGAAAGACTAAATTGTTATTAGGTGCTAAAGTTTAGCACTCTACTTTTAGCACCTTTTAGCATTTTAGCACTCCTGTTTAGATCTCTAATTGCAAAATTTTATCTAAAAGTGTAGTGTTAAACTTTAGCACCATGGATTCAAACAGGCATTAAAGCTAATTGCATGTTTTTCTAACCAAGTATTCATGGGTGGTTTCAGTTAATTAGTTTGGTCGGTGCCGTGCCCAGAATGTTAGGTGATGAAAATCTTCAGATAGCATGGAGTCATGGACAGACCTGGGAATAATTCATCTTTATCTTTAATAATAAACACGTGCTTTGGCTCTTTCAGACCTAGCTAGCTAGTGCTGGAAGGAAGCTCCAGCGGTCACCGCTCAGACATGCCGAGAGACTTCAAATCAGATCGAAAGAAGGTTCCTATTGTCATTTAGGACTAGTTTGGAAACTCCATTTTTCAAAGGAATTTCTATTTTCCCATGAAAAAATAAACTAATTTATCTCGGTAAAATAAAAATCTTGTGAAAAAATAGGGTTTCCAAACTAGCCCTTAGGAAACAAGTTTCCGACGCCAAAAGTCTCCATACATGCCATAAGTTTCCGAGCTTCGCTACAAGTGGGAGTTTAATTTTAATGGCCAAACTGTGTGGCAGCCACATTTTGTCGAAATTTTGAGGTAGCTAATTACGCCACCAATAACTAAACATATGGCCCCTTTGTTTGAGCTTTTTTTAGCTTCTGGCCACCAGAAGAAGCTGTTGCAGACACCCAAACGCCCAACAATCACTTTAGTTAAAATCATCCAAAATCAACATAAACACAAAATCGACTGAGTCGTTGCGATAATAGTAAACTGTCATTTTCTATATCTTAAACCCTATGGACTCTTTTATTTTCCTCCGCACGTAATAATATGTAGGATACTTAGATTCTCTCCACAGCCAGATTCTCCCTACAGCTAAATTCTCAAAAAATTCATTAGAAAAAAGCTGAACCAAACAGACCCGTAAAGTGTTGTTTGGTTCAGCCACTAAAGCGGTAACAAGAGTATAATTGGCTACCCGTGTTATATGATACATTGCAATGATTGACATACTTTGTTTGTTTGGTGCATACGGTTGTCTAGTAACTTGATAACGTGGGGAGGGGAGTGGGAACGACTTTCTACTAGTCCGTATCCATTCCCTCCACTAGTGGTGTCGGCGTTTCGAACTCGGGGGGTCCCTGGACCGACGAGTAAATTGTCGTCGCGTGCCCCAGCCCAGATGGGTCGGCGCGAGACGGAGCGCGAAGGGGGAAGAAGTCGGAGGGAGACAAGCGTGAGAGGTGAAATCCTGCGGCCTTCGTGTTTGTTCCGCGCCCAGGTCGGGTGCGCTTGCAGTAGGGGGTTACAAGCGCCCACGCGGGAGGGAGCGAGCGGCCTCACGCGAGCGCCGTCCCGTCCTTCCCCGCGCGGCCAACCCTCTGTAAGAGGGCCCTGGACCTTCCTTTTATAGGCGTAAGGAAAGGATCTAGGTGTACAATGGGGGGTGTAGCAGTGTGCTAACGTGTCTAGCGGAAGAGAGCTAGCGCCCTAAGTACATGCCATCGTGGCAGCCGGAGAGGTTTTGGCACCCGGTTCGTGTGGTGTCGTGGCCGTCGGAGGAGCGCTGGAGCCTGGCGGAAGGACAGCTGTTGGGGCTGTCGAGTCCTTGCTGACGTCCTCTTGCTTCCGTAAGGGGGCTGAGAGCCGCCGTCGTCATAGAGCATGTGGGGCGCCATCATTACTTGTTTGGCTGGGCAAGCCAGATGGGACGCCGGTCTTGTTCCCCGTAGCCTGAGTTAGCTTGGGGTAGGGTAATGATGGTGCCTCCTGCGACGTGGTCGGTCCGAGCCCTAGGTTGGGCGAGGTGGGGGCACCTCCGAGGTCGAGGTCGAGTCTGTCTTCCGAGGCCGAGGTCGAGTCCGAGACCCTGGGTCGGGCGAGGCGGAGACCATCGACTGAGGCCAGGGCTGAGTCCGAGCCCTGGGGTCGGGCAAAGCGGAGTTCATCGTCTTCCGGGGCTGAGCCCGAGTCCGAGCCCTGGGGGTCGGGCGAAGCGGAGTTCGTCGTCCTCCGGGGCTGAGCCCGAGTCCGAGCCCTAGGGTCGGGCGAGGCGGAGTTCATCGTCTTCCGGGGCTGAGCCCGAGTCCGAGCCCTGGGGTCGGGCAAAGCGGAGTTCGTCGTCGGGGCTGAGCCCGAGTCCGAGCCCTGGGGTCGGGCGAAGCGGAGTTCGTCGTCTTCCAGGGCTGAGCCCGAGTCCGAGCCCTGGGGTCAGGCGAAGCGGAGTTCGTCGTCTTCCGGGGCTGAGCCCGAGTCCGAGCCCTGGGGTCGGGCGAAGCGGAGTTCGTCGTCTTCCGGGGCTGAGCCCGAGTCCGAGCCCTGGGGTCGGGCGAAGCGGAGTTCGTCGTCTTCCGGGGCTGAGCCCGAGTCCGAGCCCTGGGGTCGGGCGAAGCGGAGTTCGTCGTCTTCCGGGGCTGAGCCCGAGTCCGAGCCCTGGGGTCGGGCGAAGCGGAGTTTCCTATGGCGCCTGGGGCCGGGCTTGGCTGCTGTCAGCCTCACTCTATTGTGTGGCACAACAGTCGGAGCGGCGCAGGCAGCGCTGTCCTCCTGTCAGGCTGGTCAGTGGAGCGGCGAAGTGACTACGGTCACTTCGGCTCTGTCAACGGGAGGACGCGTGTCAGGATAAAGGTGTCAGGCCACCTTTGCATTAAATGCCCCTGCGATTTGGTCGGTTGGCGTGGCGATTTGGCCAAGGTTGCTTCTTGGTGAAGACTGGGCCTCGGGCGAGCCGAAGGTGCGTTCGTTGTCGTAGGGGGTCCTAAGGCGAGACGTAAACCCTCCGGGGTTGGCTGCCCTTGCCCGAGGCTGGGCTCGGGCGAGGCGCGATCGCGTCCCTTGAATGGACCGATCCTTGACTTAATCGCACCCATCAGGCCTTTGCAGCTTTGTGCTGATGGGCGTTACCAGCTGAGATTTAGGAGCCTTGAGGGTACCCCTAATTATGGTCCCCGACAGTAGCCCCCGAGCCTCGAAGGGAGTGTTAATACTCGCTTGGAGGCTTTTGCCGCACTTTTTTGCAAGGGGACCAGCCTTTCTTGGTTGCGTTTTGTTCTGGTGGGTGCGCGCGAGCGCACCCGCCGGGTGTAGCCCCCGAGGCCTCGTAGGAGTGGTTTGACTCCTTCGAGGTCTTAGTGCATTTCGCAACACTTCTACTGGCCTGGTTGTTCCCTCATGCGAGCTGGCCGTAGCCCGGGTGCACGGTCGGGTCCCAAGTTCTCGGGCTGGTATGTTGACGCTGTAAACGGTTTGGCCGGAGCCGGTTTTGCGAGAGCAGCCCCCGAGCCTCCGCACAGGGCGAGAGGACGATCAAGGACAGACTCGACTTTTTTACATACGCCCCTGCGTCGCCTTTCCGCAAGGAGGAGCGGGGAAAAGCGCCATGTTGCCCTTGGAGGGCGCCGAACATGGTGTCTCCAGTGAGCTGCTGACGGGTAATCCGAGTGGACACCCGTGCCCCATTTGTTAGGGGTCGGCTAGAGGCCCGGAGGCGCGCTCCAAAAGTACCTACGGGTGATCTGCCGGACCCGGTCCCCTTTCGACGGGGTCCAAGGGCTCGATGCCTCCCTTTGATGGGATTCCGTTACAAGATCGTTCCCGCTGGTCTCGGAAATGTCCTAGGGTACCTCGGGAGCGTAGCCCGAGCCTTGGTTATGTATCGAACGTACCCAGGGTCATCCCTCGCTCTGTGTCTGAGGCGGCTGTGAACCCTTCGAGGGCCAGCCTACGAACCCCTGATCAGTAGTGGGCGCGGAGCCCGAGTGGCCTGAGGCGGCCGTTGAACCCTTCCGAGGGGCCGGCCTTTAAACCTCTGACCAGTAGGGGGCGCGGAGCCCAAGCGCTCTGAGGCGGCTGTTGAACCCCTCCGAGGGGCCAGCCTTTGAACCTCTGATCAGTAGGGAGGCTCGGGGCCTGTTTCCTTCGTGGAGAAGGATCCCTTTCGGGGTATCCCCCTTTCCCGATCCCTGCTGTAAGAGAGAGAGAGAGGAAAAAGGGAAAGAATACGAAATTGAGATGACGTGGCGCACCTTTTTTGACGCGGTCATTATGGCGAAGGTGAAGCGTCGCTCGCTTCTCCTGCCAAGGGCGCCACCTGTCTCGCCGCGGAGTTAATGCCACGGGGCGAGTGGTTCGCGGGGCAGCCGTTGCGCGTGCGCGAGCCGTTCGAGAAACGGTCGTTTCGCTTTGAGTTTTTGAATCCCGCGGCGGGTTCGGGCGACACGTTGAACGGGTCTCGCCTAGGTCTTTATATACTCGGGGGAGGGTCTGGTGACGGTTCTTTGCTCTGCCTCTTGCCTCCTTCTTAGGTTTTTGCAACCTGAGGGATTAGCCAGAGAAAAGGAAACCGCCCACCCAGTCCCTTCCGCCGCCACCTCTTCTGCTCGGTGATGGCCGACCGGGTGACCATTATTCCGCCGCGCGACCCATGGCCTTTCTCCACAGTCACGGCGGATGACCTGGAGGACCTCGTTGCTGAGGGTTTACTTCGCCCTCTCTCTGATGAGAGGCAGCTGGAGTGGATCCCCCCCCGAGCGGAGCCGCCCCGTCCCTGCCGCCGGGGTACGTTGTGAGCTTCGTCTCCTTCCACGAGTGGGGATTCGGAGTGCCGGCAAGCCGCTTCATGCGGGCGATTCTGCATAACTACGGGGTGGAGCTGCACAACCTCAGCCCCAATTCCATCTCGCAAGCCGCCATCTTCGCAGCGGTTTGCGAAGGATACTTGGGGATCGACCCCCACTGGGACTTGTGGACTCATTTCTTCTCCGTGGAGCTTTTTGCTTCGCCGACGGGGGAGAGAAGGGTCTGTGCGGCAGTGCGGGCCGAAGGCTGCATCCTCCAGCTGAGGCAGGCGCGAGCGTCGCAGTATATTCCCGCCGTCCTTGCGTCCTCGAATGAAGGGTGGCAGCGCCGGTGGTTCTATCTCCAGAATGACGACGAGAGGCTCCCGTCGTTTTCTCAGCGAGTGGTCACCGTCGCCACAGATGCTTGGCGCTATGGGACACCCCGCACGACAGATAGAAGAATCTCGAGCCCCTTCTCAAGGCCCTGGAGGTGTTGCGGAAAGGAGGGCTCATCGCTGCGGGAGTGATTGCCGCCATTCATCGCCGGAGGGTGCTTCCCTTGGCGGAGCGGCGGTTGCCGCTTTGGGAGATGACGCCAGAGGCTGACTTGGAGGGCTCGCGGATGTCCTCGGATCCCCTTCACGTCGACGTTCTCCACGGGCGGGTGGCCGTTGCGTTGGGAAAACCAGACGCCAGCGCCCTCTCTCAGCCCTTGATGCGTCCCGACCGCGGGTGTGTGTCCCTGGTGAGTGTCCGCTCCTTCTTTCTCCTTGCGTCGGATTGCCCTTGGTCCTTACGGTCGAGACTTTTCATCTGTCTCCAGGAGGTAGGGTGTCACAAGCCTTCCCGGCCACGGGTCCCGGAGGACGTGGTGGATCGAGCAGCGCGGCGGGTTGCCGCGGAGGAGAAGAAGAAGAAAAAGGATGCGAAGAAGGCTCGGGCCCGCGAGCGGACGCGGGCCCGAGACGCCTTGGAAAAGCTCCGTCGTCGGCAGGAGAGGGATGTACTCCCGAGGGAGCCGTCGCCGGAAACGCCTGGCAACGACGATGATGAAGACGATGACGAGGATGACGACATGGCTGCCCGCCTTGGCCTCAGCCCGGGTTTGAGGCTAGGCCAGGAGTCGTCAAGCCAGCCCCCGAGCGGGCTGGCGCCGTCAGTTCCCGGGGTCGGGACGCCGAGGTCCCGGCCCGAAGAGCAGGGGCAGTCCGAGGGGGTACTCGACCCCTCGGCTGGGGAAGTTGAGGTGACCCCGGGGAATCAGGCCGAGGTGCCTGTTCCCCGAAAACCGTCGCCCGTGCCGGCAGCGCAGGAGGGCGACCCTCAGGTCGCCGTGGCAGCGCCTGGGCAGTCCGTCTCCCAGGCGTCTAGGGTGCCCAAGGCGAGGATGGTACCGAAGCTGGCAGCAGGGCGGACCTCAGCGGTACCCTCGGGGGTCGAGATCCAAGAGACCTCCCCACAGGCGCGGTTGATCATGGCCCGAAGTGGGTAAGTACCTTAGAATGTCTTCGTCTCGGCTCCTCCTTTGTATGTCCCGACCCTGACTTTCCTTTCCTCCTCAGCAAGCGGAGTCATGGCCTGACCGATCTAGCTCCTAGGAAGGTCCTCAAGACGGCGTCGGCTTCCGCAGCCGGTGCCGCGCCGGGCCCCGCCGTTCAGCTGACCTTCTCGCAAGACGCCCCACAGCGGAGGGCTCAGGCGGCACCAGTTGTCGTGGAGCGAGTTCCCGAGACCGGCTCTTCTGTTGAGGCGGCTGTTGCGCTGGGGGAGGCGGCTGGCGCGGACGTGGCCTCGGGCCCACCAGACATGCCGCCGGCGGTAGCGCCAGCTGTTGCCGAAGCCGCTGCCATCCTGGTCAGGGAGCGACCTGTCGCCGCCGACGCTGAGATGGCCGAGGCGTCGCCACTTGGTGCCTCGGAGGAGGGGGGCATGGAAACGCGATCCGTCCCGCCGAGCGGCAGCCTTGTCCCTGTGCGGCGGAGCTCCAAGGGGCGGCGCCAGTTACTCCGGTTCCGGACCCGTGGGGCTTCGGATCCCTTCTTCGTTCTTGACGATGAGCGGGAGGAGCAGTCTTGGGACGAGCTCCGCGAGTGTGCCGAGGCAACGGTGGGGTCGCTCCGGTCACCCTTGGAGGTCTTTTGCAGGGACGTCCCCAAGATCCTCCAGGTAATGATTTTAGGCATACCTTTTTTGTGATCAAGGCGTCCTTTGTGACGCCCCGCTTCCTCCCCTCAGGATCTGACAGATCTGAGCACCGCCAAGTCATTGTTCATCCGCCACGAGGTCGATGTCTGGGGCTCGCTGCGATCCCTGAGGACCTCGCTCGCCGGGGCTACCGCGTGCCTCTCCCAGCAGGGCGCCGAGGTGGCGGACCTTTGGTTGCTCTGTGCCGATCTGAGAGCAGAGGCAGCAGCGGCACGCGCAGAGGTGCAGCGACGGCAGTCGGAGTTCGACCAGGTCGACGATGAGCGAGATCGATCTCGGGGCCGGGCCGCCGAGGCCGAAAGCCGGGCCGGAGCCCTTGCAGCAGACCTAGCCGTAGCTCAAGCCGCATCCTCGGAGCAACGTGCCCGAGCCGGAGGTATGTCCTGGCTATTTTCGGTTTTCGTTTCAGCTCGTTTCCTCCACTTATGTTTGAGGCCTGGCACTCTGGCTGTTCGCAGAGCTCGAGTCTGCCCTTGATGAGTCCATCAGGGTGCTTGCCCAGGCGGCCGAGCAGAGGGAGGCCGACCACGCGGCCATGTCCGAGGCCATCTCGGACTTCTGCCGGGTCTTTGGCTTCAGTGACGTCCCCTCAGGAAGCTCCCCTCAAAGTCGCCTGCAGGCCTTGGGTGACCATGTGCGCGGCAGACTCCGCGAGGCGCTACATCACGGCGTCAGGTGGGCCTTCGCCGTGCTTGCTTCCCACTACGTCGTGGATCTGGAGCGGGTCAGCGAGGGGTATTGTCTCCCTGACGAAGATGAAGCCGCCCTGGCTGAAGTCCAGAGGCTCGATGCGGCCGCCGCGGGCCCGAGCGCGGTGCTGGCAACCACCTTCGAGGCAGAGATCCTCCCGCCTGCGCCGTCGTCCGAGGCCGGGGTGGACTTTGCCGAAGGCGGGGACAAAGCCGAGGGCGCGGCTCCTTCTCCGGGCGACGCCTAACTCTGCCGGAGCAGTTTTCCTTGAATGCACGTGTGTCTTTTGCGGCCGCTGAGGCTCGAACATTTTATTATCGTAGAATAAAGTCGTGCTCCTTTTCCTTTCATTTTGCGTGTCCGGCCCCGTTCGTCAGTAGCAGGGTGGCTTGCCCAAGTAGGAGTCATTTTTTGTGGTAGGTGACAAGTGAGGTATCCGTATCCCAGAGGCGTAGGAGTCCCTCGGCTCAGTCAGCCTTGCCACTTACATGCGCTCGCGTTTGCTTCTTGGGGTCCTGCTACTGATATAGCCAGGGAACGCAGAAGCCTTTTTTGATTGAAAATTTCGGCGCAGAGGGGGTTCCCCCCTTTTAGCCCCCGAGGGAGGGTCGGGCTTTGCCGAGGCAAGGCTGACCCTTCCTTGATGACTAAACTTTGTGTGTGATCGAGGTATACGAACAACTTGAAAGCATCGGGTAGAAGCGACGTAGCTGTGGGATGTTCCAAGCGTTGTTGTAGACCTCGCCTTGACTGTTGACCAGCTTGTACGTTCCGGGCTTCAGAACCTTGGCGACGACGAATGGCCCTTCCCAGGGAGGCGTGAGCTTGTGCCGCCCTCGGGCGTCTTGTCGCAGCCGAAGCACCAGGTCGCCCACCTGGAGGTCTCGGGACCGAACCCCTCGGGCGTGGTAGCGTCGCAGGGACTGCTGGTACCGCGCCGAGTGTAGTAAGGCCATGTCCCAAGCCTCTTCCAGCTGGTCCAGTGAGTCTTCTCGATTAGCTTGATTGCTTTGGTCGGCGTAGGCCCTCGTCCTTGGGGAACCGTATTCTAAGTCTGTGGGCAAGATGGCCTCGGCCCCATAGACTAGAAAGAACGGTGTGAAGCCCGTGGCCCAGCTCGGCGTCGTCCTCAGACTCCAGACCACCGAGGGGAGTTCCTTCATCCACCGCTTGCCGAACTTGTTGAGGTCGTTGTAGATCCGAGGCTTGAGTCCTTGTAGAATCATGCCGTTGGCACGCTCTACTTGCCCATTCGTCATGGGGTGAGCCACGGCGGCCCAGTCTACCCGGATGTGGTGATCCTCGCAGAAGTCCATGAACTTTCTGCCGGTGAACTGGGTGCCGTTGTCGGTGATGATGGAGTTCGGGACCCCAAAGCGATGGATGATGTTGGTGAAGAACGCCACCGCCTGTTCGGACCTGATGCTGTTTAGGGGTCGGACCTCGATCCACTTGGAGAATTTGTCGATGGCGACCAACAGGTGCGTGTAGCCCCCGGGTGCCTTCTGTAAGGGGCCGACTAGGTCCAGACCCCACACAGCAAATGGCCAGGTGATGGGTATGGTCTGCAGGGCCTGAGCAGGCAGGTGGGTCTGCCTTGCGTAGAACTGACACCCTTCACAGGTGCGGACAATTCTAGTGGCGTCGGCCACCGCCGTCGGCCAGTAGAAACCTTGTCGGAAGGCGTTTCCAACAAGGGCTCGAGGTGCTGCGTGATGGCCACAAGCCCCCGAGTGTATCTCTTGTAGGAGCTCCTGGCCTTCGGCGATGGAAATGCATCGCTGGAGGATGCCCGAGGGGCTGCGGTGGTAGAGCTCCTTCCCATCTCCCAGCAAGACGAACGACTTGGCGCGCCGTGCCAACCACCGAGCTTCGGCCCGGTCGAGGGGTAGCTCTCCTCGGTGGAGATATTGCAGGTACGGGGTCTGCCAGTTTCGATTAGGCGTGACCCCGCTCCGCTCCTCCTCGATGCGCAGTGCCTCACCCTCGGAGGCCGAGGGTACCTCAGGCCGAGCCGAGGGTGCCTCAGGCTGAGCCGAGGGTGCCTCAGGCTGAGCCGAGGGTGCCTCAGGCCGAGCCGAGGGTGCCTCGGGCCGAGCCGAGGCCTTCTCGGGCTCGGGCGTGTCGTCGGTCTTGACGGAGGGTTGATGCAGGTCTCGGGAGAAGACGTCCGGGGGAACCATTGTTTGCCCCGAGGCTATTTTAGCCAGCTCGTCCGCAGTCTCGTTGTAGAGTCGGGCGATGTGGTTGAGTTCGAGCCCGTAGAACTTGTCTTCCTGGCGCCGAACCTCATCGCAGTATGCTTCCATCTTCGGGTCGCGGCAGTGGGAGTTCTTCATGACTTGGTCGATGACGAGCTGCGAGGCACCGCGAGCATCGAGGCGTCGGACCCCTAACTCGATGACAATGCGCAACCCGTTGACCAGAGCCTCGTACTCGGCCACATTGTTGGATGCCAGGAAATGGAGGCGTAGCACGTAGCGTAGGTGCTTCCCGAGGGGCGAGATGAAGAGCAGGCCTACGCCTGCTCCTGTCTTCATCAGCGACCCGTGGAAGAACATGGTCCAAAGTTCCGGTTGGATCGGAGCTGTTGGGAGCTGGGTGTCGACCCATTCAGCCACAAAGTCCGCCAAGACCTGGGACTTGATGGCCTTCCGAGGGGCGAACGAGATCGTCTCGCCCATGATTTCCACCGCCCACTTTGCAATTCTACCCAAGGCCTCTCAACACTGGATGATCTCCCCCAGGGGGAAGGATGACACCACAGTTACCAGATGAGACTCGAAGTAGTGTCGCAACTTCCGCCGCGTTAGGATCACCGCGTACAACAGCTTCTGAATTTGTGGGTAGCGGATCTTGGTCTCGGACAGTACCTCGCTGATGAAGTAGACTGGCCTCTGGACGGGCAATGCATGCCCCTCTTCTCGTCTCTCAACTACGATTGCGGCGCTAACCACCTGAGTGGTTGCGGCGACGTTGATTAAGAGGGCTTCTCCGGCAGCGGGGGGCACCAAGATGGGCGCGTTCGTGAGGAGCGCCTTCATGTTCCCGAGGGCTTCCTCGGCCTCAGGGGTCCAAGTGAAGCACTCAGCCTTCCTTAAGAGGCGGTACAGAGGCAGGCCTCTTTCGCCGAGGCGCGAGATAAAACGGCTCAGGGCCGCAAGACATCCCGTGACTCTCTGTACGCCTTTCAAGTCCTTGATGGGCCCCATGCTGGTGATGGCCGCGATCTTCTCCGGGTTGGCCTCGATGCCCCGCTCGGAGACGATGAACCCCAGGAGCATGCCTCGGGGAACCCCGAAGACACACTTTTCGGGATTGAGCTTCACGCCTTTCGCCTTGAGACATCGGAATGTCACTTCAAGGTCGGAAAGGAGGTCGGAGGCTTTCCTCGTCTTGACTACGATGTCATCGACGTAGGCCTCGACCGTTCGGCCAATGTGTTCGCCGAACACATGGTTCATGCACCGTTGGTACGTTGCACCCGCATTCCTCAAACCGAACGGCATGGTAACATAGCAGTACATGCCGAAAGGTGTGATGAAAGAAGTCGCGAGCTGGTCGGTCTCTTTCACCCTAATTTGGTGATACCCTGAGTAGGCATCAAGGAAAGACAGGGTTTCGCACCCAGCAGTGGAATCCACGATTTGATCGATGCGAGGCAAAGGGTAGGGAACTTTCGGACATGCTTTGTTTAGACCAGTGTAGTCTACACACATCCGCCATTTCCCTCCTTTCTTTCTCACAAGCACAGGGTTGGCAAGCCATTCGGGATGGAATATCTCTTTGATGAACCCTGCCGCCATTAGCTTGTGGATCTCCTCGCCTATGGCTCTGCGCTTTTCTTCGTCGAATCGGCGCAGAGGCTGCTTCACGGGTCGGGCTCCAGCTCGGATATCCAGCAAGTGCTCGGCAACATCCCTCGGTATGCCGGGCATGTCCGAGGGACTCCACGCGAAAACGTCGGCGTTTGCGCGGAAAAAGTCGACGAGCACTGCTTCCTATTTGGGATCGAGCTTGGAGCCGATCCGGATTTGCTTGGAGGCATCGTTGCTGGGGTCGAGAGGGACGGATTTAACCATCTCCGCTGGCTCGAAGTTGCCGGCGTGGCGCTTCACGTCTGGCGCCTCCTTGGAGAGGCTCTCCAGGTCGGCGATGAGGGCCTCGGATTCGGCGAGGGCCTCGGCGTACTCCACGCACTCCACGTCGCATTCGTACGCGTGTCGGTACGTGGGGCCGATGGTGATGACCCCGTTGGGGCCCGGCATCTTGAGCTCGAGGTAGGTGTAGTTGGGGACGGCCATGAACTTAGCATAGCACGGCCTCCCCAGTACTGCGTGGTAGGTTCCTCGGAACCCGACCACCTCGAACGTGAGGGTCTCCCTTTGGAAGTTGGAGGGCGTCCCAAAGCAGACGGGTAGATCGAGTCGTCCGAGGGGCTGGACGCGCTTCCCGGGGATGATCCCGTGGAAAGGCGCAGCGCCTGCCTGGACGGAGGACAGATCGACCCGCAGGAGCCCGAGGGTCTCGGCGTAGATGATGTTGAGGCTGCTGCCTCCGTCCATGAGGACCTTGGTGAGCCTGACGTCGCCGATGACGGGGTCGACAACGAGCGGGTATTTCCCCGGGCTCGGCACGCGGTCGGGGTGGTCGTCTTGGTCGAAGGTGATGGGCTTGTCGGACTAGTCTATGTAGACTGGCGCCGCCACCTTTACCGAATAGACCTCCCGACGCTCTTGCTTGCGGTGCCGAGCCGAGGCGTTCGCCACTTGCCCACCGTAGATCATGAAGTAGTCGCGGACCTCAGGGAACTCTCCTGCCTGGTGATCTTCCTTCTTATCGTCATCGCGAGCCCTACCACCCTCCGCGGGTGGCCCGGCCTTTTGAAAGTGGCGCCGAAGCATGGCGCACTCCTCAAGGGTATGCTTGACGGGCCCCTGATGATAGGGGCACGGCTCCTTCAGCATCTTGTCGAAGAGGTTGGCACCTCCGGGAGGTTTCCGAGGGTTCTTGTACTCGGCGGCGGCGACAAGGTCCGCGTCGGCGGCATCGCGTTTCGCTTGCGACTTCTTCTTGCCTTTCTTCTTGGCGCCGCGCTGAGTTGACGCCTCGGGGACATCTTCCGATGGGCGGCTCTGGGGCTGCTTGTCCTTCCGGAAGATGGCCTCAACCGCCTCCTGGCCAGAGGCGAACTTGGTGGCGATGTCCATCAGCTCGCTCGCCCTGGTAGGGGTCTTGCGACCCAGCTTGCTCACCAGGCCGCGGCATGTGGTGCCAGCGAGGAACGCGCCGATGACATCTGAATCGGTGATGTTGGGCAGCTCGGTGCGCCGCTTCGAGAATCGTCGGATGTAGTCCCGGAGAGACTCTCCCGGCTGCTGGCGGCAACTTCGGAGATCCCAGGAGTTTCCAGGGCGCACGTACGTGCCCTGGAAATTGCCGGCGAAGGCTTGGACCGGGTCGTCCCAGTTGGAGATCTGCCCCGGAGGCAGGTGTTCCAGCCAGGCGCGAGCGGTGTCGGAAAGGAACAGGGGGAGGTTGCGGATGATGAGGTTGTCATCGTCCGTTCCACCCAGTTGGCAGGCCAGCCGGTAGTCCGCGAGCCACAGTTCCGGCCTCGTCTCCCCCGAGTACTTTGTGATAGTAGTCGGGGTTCGGAACCGAGTCGGGAACAACGCCCGTCGTATGGCGCGGCTGAAAGCCTGCGGACCGGGTGGTTCGGGCGAGGGACACCGATCCTCCCCGCTATCGTAGCGTCCCCCACGCCTGGGGTGGTAACCTCGGCACACCCTCTCGTCGAGGTGGGCCCGACGGTTGCGGTGATGGTGCTCGTTGCCGAGGCGACCCGGGGCCACAGGCGCTGTGTTGCGCGTGCGCCCGGTGTGGACCAAGGCTTCCCGCATGAATCGGGAAGTCGCGGCGCGATGTTCCGAGGGGTACCCCTGCCTTCGGGAGGTGGAGCTTTTGGCCCGTCGGACCGTGGCATCCTCCAGGAGATTCTTGAGCTCTCCCTGAATTCGCCGCCCCTCGGTGGTTGATGGTTCCGGCATCGCGCGGAGAAGTATTGCCGCTGCAGCCAGGTTCTGGCCGACTCCACTGGAAGTCGGTGGTGGCCTTACCCTGACATCGTCGGCGATGCGGTGCTGGATACCCTTGGGTAGATGACGCACTTCTCCGGCCGGAGGTTGGCCCGCCCATTCCTGCCCGATGTCCCGGCGGATCGGCTCAATTGTTCCTGTCCCCTCGTCGAGCCTGGCCTGCATCTCGCGGATTTGCTCGAGATGTGGGTCATGACCCCCCGCCGGGACGGGGACCACAGCTAGCTCCCGAAGGATGTCAACGCGAGGCACAGGCCTAGGGAGATCACCGTTCTCCGGCATACCAAGATGGTTGCCTTCGTTGGGACCCCCTAGATCGACGTGGAAACATTCACGACTTGGGCCACAGTCCTCGTCGCCGAGGCTGCGACTACCGTCGGAACAGTCGGAAAGGCAGTAGTCGCACGCGGTCATAAAGTCCCGCATGGCACTGGGGTTACCCAGTCCGGAGAAATCCCAACAGAAGTCGGGCTCATCATCTTCCTCGGACCCTGAGGGCCCGTAGGTCGAGACGGCCGTCAGCCGGTCCTAGGGTGACCGCATACGATACCCCAGAGGGTTTGGACTCGCCTCTACAATAGCGTCCACCAAAGCGAAGTCGCTTGGTGGGTCGAGGCTGAATCCAAAAGGCGTGAGATGGGAATCGGTTGGTACCTCTTGGTCGACGGGCAGTGACGAAGTCGCGTCAGGGGTTGACTGCACCGTCGTCTCAGGTATGAGGGTGACGCCCAGTAAGTCCTTCGCGAGCATGCTGGCGTCGTCCGTTTGCTTGGGATTGGCGTGTTGCGGGGAGACGGCGCTCGTCTTCGTCTCAGACGCGAGGTCGATGCCCGACGTGCCCCCCGTTGGGGCACCGGCACCGTCGACTCGCTCGATAGCCGACGAGGTGCTGCCTCCTGTTTGGCCTTGGTTGCCCCGCCTCCTCCTCCGTCGGCGGGGGAGGGGACGGGGCGAGCTCGAGTGTTGTTCTTCCACCACGCGAGGAAGACGTCGTCGATTCCGCCGCCGGCGGGCAGGCTGTCGGCCGCCATTGTCGCTGTCGCGCGGCGGGGGAAGGAGTATCATGTCGTAGCTGCCGTCGAGGGACATGAACTAAAGACTCCCGAAACGGAGTACCGTCTCGGGCTAGAAAGGTTGCTGAAGACTGCCCATCTGGAGCTTGACGGGAAGCTGCTCGTCAACACGCAGCAGGCCCCTACCTGGCGCGCCAACTGTCGGCGTTTCAAACCCGGGGGGTCCCTGGACCGACGAGTAAATTGTCGCCGCGTGCCCCAGCCTAGATGGGTCGGCGCGAGACAGAGCGCGAAGGGGGAAGAAGCCGGAGGGACACAGGCGTGAGAGGTGAAATCCCGCGGCCTTCGTGTTTGTCCCGCGCCCAGGTCGGGTGCGCTTGCAGTAGGGGGTTACAAGCGCCCACGCGGGAGGGAGCGAGCGGCCTCACGCGAGCGCCGTCCCGTCCTTCCCCGCACGGCCAACCCTCTGTAAGAGGGCCCTGGACCTTCCTTTTATAGGCGTAAGGAAAGGATCCAGGTGTACAATGGGGGGTGTAGCATTTGCTAACGTGTCTAGCGGAGGAGAGCTAGCGCCCTAAGTACATGCCATCGTGGCAGACGGAGAGGTTTTGGCACCCGGTTCGTGTGGTGTCGTGGCCGTCGGAGGAGCGCTGGAGCCTGGCGGAAGGACAGCTATCGGGGCTGTCGAGTCCTTGCTGACGTCCTCTTGCTTCCGTAAGGGGGCTGAGAGCCGCCGTCTTCATAGAGCGTGCGGGGCACCATCATTACTTGTTTGGCTGGGCGAGCCAGATGGGACGCCGGTCTTGTTCCCCGTAGCCTGAGTCAGCTTGGGGTAGGGTAATGATGGCGCCTCTTGCGACGTGGTCGGTCTGAGCCCTAGGTTGGGCGAGGTGGGGGCTCCTCCGAGGTCGAGGTTGAGTCTGTCTTCCGAGGCCGAGGTCGAGTTCGAGCCCCTGGGTCGGGCGAGGCGGAGACCGTCGGCTGAGGCCAGGGCTGAGTCCGAGCCCTGGGGTCGGGCGAAGCGGAGTTCGTCGTCTTCCGGGGCTGAGCCCGAGTCCGAGCCCTAGGGTCGGGCGAGGCGGAGTTTGTCGTCTTCCGGGGCTGAGCCCGAGTCCGAGCCCTGGGGTCGGGCGAAGCGGAGTTCGTCGTCTTCCAGGGCTGAGCCCGAGTGCGAGCCCTGGGGTCGGGCGAAGCGGAGTTCGTCGTCTTCCGGGGCTGAGCCCGAGTCCGAGCCCTGGGGTCGGGCGAAGCAGAGTTCGTCGTCTTCCGGGGCTGAGCCCAAGTCCGAGCCCTGGGGTCGGGTGAAGCGGAGTTCGTCGTCTTCCGGGGCTGAGCCCGAGTCCGAGCCCTAGGGGCAGGCGAAGCGGAGTTCGTCGTCTTCCGGGGCTGAGCCCAAGTCCGAGCCCTGGGGTCGGGCGAAGCGGAGTTCGTCGTCTTCCGGGGCTGAGCTCGAGTCTGAGCCCTGGGGTCGGGCGAAGCGGAGTTCGTCGTCTTCCGGGGCTGAGCCCGAGTCCGAGCCCTGGGGTCGGGCGAAGCGGAGTTCGTCGTCTTCCGGGGTTGAGCCCGAGTCCGAGCCCTAGGGTTGGGCGAAGCGGAGTTTCCTATGGCGCCTGGGGCCAGGCTTGGCTGCTGTTAGCCTCACTCTGTCGTGTGGCACAGCAGTCGGAGCAGAGCAGGCGGCGCTGTCCTCCTGTCAGGCTGGTCAGTGGAGCGGCGAAGTGACTACGGTCACTTCGGCTCTGTCAACTGGAGGACGCGCGTCAGGATAAAGGTGTCTGGCCACCTTTGCATTAAATGCCCCTGCGATTTGGTCGGTTGGCGTGGCGATTTGGCCAAGGTTGCTTCTTGGTGAAGACTGGGCCTCGGGCGAGCCGAAGGTGCGTTCGTTGCCGTAGGGGGTCCTCGGGCGAGACGTAAACCCTCTGGGGTCGGCTGCCCTTGCCCGAGGCTGGGCTCGGGCGAGGCGCGATCGCGTCCCTTGAATGGACCGATCCTTGACTTAATCGCACCCATCAGGCCTTTGCAGCTTTGTGCTGATGGGGGTTACCAGCTGAGATTTAGGAGCCTTGAGGGTACCCCTAATTATGGTCCCCGACAAGTGGTTACACACATACTCAACCAAACGTCTAACAAAGTGAATTGATAGCGCCGTAACGTGATGTCGTGATCCCGGGAGAAAAGTGTCAAACCAAACAGCACCTAACACTACCGGAACAGACTCTTTACCGAGTGCCGCAATCACTCGAAAAATTCTCGAAAACACTCGACAAATTCTTAGCCGAGTGTGACACTCAACAAATAAGACTCGGTGAATTATACATCGGCAACGACCTCTTTGTCGAGTACATTATGTCGGGCACTCAGCAAAGTCTTTGCCGAGTGTCATCTGGTGCTCGGCAAAGAAAAGTCGTTGTGACGGCGACAAGTGATGGTGACGATAACTTTGCTGAGTGTACTCAATTACACTCGGCAAAGAGGGAGCCTTTGTCGAGTGTCTGCTGGCCTGACACTCAGCAAAGAAAGCTCCAGTGGGCCCCCACGGTAACCTCTGTGCCAAGAGCCGCAATCTGGTATTCGGCAAAGGGAGCTCTTTTGTCGAGTGTCTGCCTGTCTGGCACTCGGCAAAGGGAGCACTAGTGGACCCCTTTGCCGAGTGCGTTGCCGAGCGCACTGACCGACACTGGACAAAGGGAGCTTCTTTGCCGAGTGTCAGGACTACAGCACTCGGCAAAAAAATCTTTACCGGTTTTCAGGTGTGCTCTCTTTGCCAAGTGTTGTGGTCATTACACTCGGCAAAGACACTCTTTGCTGAGTGTAACACTCGGCATTACCAGAAACCTCTTTTTTATTTGTTTTTATTATTCCATCAAAACAAACAAAACATATGTCACACCCGGTTTTAGAAGGCAAACTGAATGTGAACCATATACGTGCCAGGATCAGTTATTCACGTACACAGCAGTTACATAACATGGACATCATCACACAGTGCTCAAAATAGTATTAAGAAGGGAAATAGTCGATTACATCATACGTCTGAGACGTCCATTTAGTCTTTACAATAAATCAAAGTGCGGAAAAGAAACGTAGATAAACGCGGCCTTCACAGGCAGGCGACTGGGGGTTGCCGCTAACCCACGCCTAGAACTCGTCGTAGTCTTGGAACTCCTGGAAGTCTCCTTCCACAGCTTCATCTTCTCCTGAGCAGTGGTTGCAATGCTGACAACCTGGGGATGGGGGGGGGTTTGGTGTGTAGAGCAAGGGTGAGTACACATCAACATACTCAGCAAGTATCCTGTTTGGCTGTAGTGGACTAGCTTTATGTGGGGATAAGTCAAGCAGTTGCTTTTAGTTGGTCAGATTATTATTTCTAGTAGAGAAAGCCAAGTTTTAGATTTAACCCACGTTATTAACCCAATGTACCCTTTCCAAACGGAAAGAATACCACTTACCAGCACCATAGTCATAACCAAAACCATCGATCTCATAGCCACCTGTACCAAAGTATCACTGATCCAGTACCACTAATCACTGGAGCTCCCTTGGCCGCTCATAACCGCGAGCACGGCTGATATATCAGTTTTCAAACACTCTGTAGAGGTTGTGCACTTTACCCACAAGCCGTGATTCCCTTTCTGCCCGGAGATCATGACTCTCCATTGATCACTACCAAGGTGACCCAGCAGGGCATCACTACGTAGCCTTTACAAAGATTACCCGGGACTGTAGCCACCCGTTAGGTTTCCTAAATGCACCGCACTCCTCCCCAAGGGGCGAACCCAAACTTGGCAGAGCGAGCCGCATACATCGAGCCCCATTGACGGCACGACGGCTAAGTGAACTACACCCCGGATCCTCTAATTATTCAGCTAAGGGCACCCCATTCCACCCTCATGGTTGCACTGTTTTCCCGGGCGATCATCCATAGAACAGGTCCTTACGGAGAGGCACTCGAGAAACCGCTCGAGCCCCCTTGATGACCACAAGTACAACATTATAATAAGAGAAGGGAGAACATCGTATCATAGATAATCTCATCATGTTCATTGATTAGAGTTTGAGCAATAGCATAAAGCTAAACAATAATAATCCAACCCAAATAGGTAGACAAGGACATGGATAACAAAAGCTAGTCAATCCTTAGGCATAAATGTGTAATGCGGGAGGTGAATTAAAGAATGTATAGGACGGAGATAGGTCAAGGGACACTTGCCTCCACCAACCGACTGCTGCTCAGGGGCTTCTCCTGCGAGTTCCTCGGGCTCTTCAACCGGATCGTTCTCTATGCGAGCGCAAACATACATACATCCACATATTTAATACAAAAGAACAGTACACCATTCAATAGAATGCAATAAGTAAACAGACGTTTCACGCGGGCTCGCGAGTACGGTTAAGAGAGAAAGAGGAAAATACAGTCGAGAAACGATCACGTTACATGATTATAAATTAACCACTCGCTTAATGGAAGGAAATTTAATGTAGACACTATGTTTAGCGTAAAGTAAAGTCATGTTTCATGTCTAATCATTATAAGCAGGTGGAGATAAATAAAAAGGATGGTCGCGCGGCGAGACGCGCGACATAGCACTCTAAAACAAATTAAGAAGTTAACGACTCGTCGCGCGACCGGGCACGCAACGAGACACTTCGCCTTGGTTATGAAGAGACGTTAAGCGTCGCGCGACGAAACGCACGACGGCATACGTCAACTAAACTGAGTCCAAAGTGGAACGTCGCGTGAATACACACGCGGCGTTACACCTTAAACAACCTGAAATTAAAATGGATCGTCGCGCGACGAAGCGCACGACGCAACACACAGATAGAATCTGAAATTAGACAATCCGTCGTGTGGCGAAGCGCGCGACGCAGCACGCTAACTAACGGAGTTTGACATTAACCATCAACTAACAAAAATAATCACCACGAGTGCGGGCGAGCGGGGACACGGTCGGACGAGGCCGAGCCGGGGCACGGGGCACGGGGCGGTTGAACCGGGGGGGGCGGTTGAACCGGCCAGGGGCGGCTGGGCCGGCCGGGGCCGCGCCGGGGGCCGGAGGCCGCGCCGGGGGCCGCGCACCGGGAGCAGGGGCGGGCGGGATCGCCGCCGTGGGCCGGGGAGGGGCGGGGGGCGCCGCGCAGGCGGGCAGGGGCGGGGAGCGCCGCCGCGGGGCCGGGGGAGGGGCGGGCGAACGCCGCCGCGGCCGGGGGAGGGGCGGGCGCCGCCGCCGCGCGCGAGAGGAGGGGCGGGGAGCGCCGCCGCCGCCGGGGGAGGGCGGGCGAGCGCCGCCGCGGCCGGGGGAGGGCGGGCGCCGCTGCGCGGGGCCGGGTGAGGGCGGGGGGCGCCGCGCCGCCAGCGAGTAGGGGTGGGCAGGGGCGTGCGCGAGCAGGGGAAGAAAGGGGGGGGGGCGCGAGTGGGGAGGAAGAAGAGGAGGGAGAGAGAGAGGAGAAGGGGAGGGGAGGGGAGCTCACCTCGGGGTCCAAAATCTGGTGATCGCCGTCTCCAATTCCTAGGGCACCACGGGGAGAGAGAGGTGGAAGAGGGAGAGGAGAGGTTGTTGCGCGGGAGATCCAAATGAGAGAGAGGGAGATAACGGGGGCGCATGGGGGGGGTGGGGCGCCAGGGGCGCGCAGGGCTGGGCCGGATCGGGCCGGGCAGGGCTGGGCTGGGCTGGGCTGGGCCGGGCCACTTCGCGGATCGAAAACCCACGACGCGCGCGGACCACTAAACGGAATTAAATCGCAAATCGAAATCCGGAACGGAACGAGACGAACACTCAACATCAGACCAAGAAATGTGCTTCGGCATGATGCAACACCCATGACACTTAGGTTTTGGTTTATACATGACACGAACACCTGTCACTATACTGGTTTGAAATTAGGAAGAATGAGCAAAACGGGGAAAGAGAAAAGAGAGTAACGCCCGAATTTGGTGAGAGAAAAGAAGAAAAAATTCTACCCCCAAATTCAGGGCGTTACAAACCTATCCCCCTTAAAAGAATCTCGCCCTCGAGATTCAGGGTTGGCTAGCAAAGAGCTCAGGGTATCTAGCCATCAGATCATCTTCACGCTCCCAGATTGCTTCTTCCTCAGAGAGATGATTCCATCTGACCTTGCACGTTCTGATGGTCTTCCTTCGGGTGACTCTATCTGCAACCTCAAGGATCTGCACTGGCTTCTCAACGTAGGTCAAGTCCTCCTGGACTTCAAGACCTTCCACTGGCAACTGCTCTTCTGGCACACGCAAGCACTTCTTCAACTGAGACACATGAAAGACATCATGCACAGCGGACAAATTCTCTGGCAGACTGAGCTGATAGGCCACTTCTCCACGTCTTGCAAGAATTTGGTACGGACCAATGTAGCAGGGTGCTAGCTTGCCTTTGACTCCGAACCTCTTGACTCCTCTGATGGGTGACACTTTCAGATAGACAAAGTCTCCGACTTCGAAACTCAGCTCTCTTCTTCTTGTGTCTGCATAGTTTCGCTGTCTTGATTGCGCTATCTTCAGATTCTCTCGGACCATCTTGATGTTCTCTTCGGCTTCAAGCAAAATGTCTGGTCCAAACACCTGCTTTTCTCCAGGCTGATCCCATTGCAACGGAGTTCTACAACTCCTTCCATAGAGCGCCTGAAATGGTGACATCTCCAAACTGGCCTGGTAACTATTGTTATAGGAAAACTCTGCATAAGGCAATCGCTTGTCCCATCCGGACTGATCTTGCAACGCACAGGCTCTCAACATGTCTTCAAGAATTTGGTTGGTCCTTTCGGTCTGGCCATCTGTCTGCGGATGATAAGCTGAACTGAAATTCAGATGCGTGCCCAAAGCTTCATGCAACTGCTGCCAGAAATGAGAGGTGAACTGCGTTCCTCTGTCTGACACTATCTTCTTTGGCACACCATGAAGACAAACGATCCGAGACATGTACAATTCTGCCAATACGGCACTGCTATAGTTGGTCTTGACAGGTATGAAGTGGGCTGACTTGGTCAAGCGGTCCACCACTACCCAAATGGAATCATAGCCGGCTCGAGTGCGAGGCAATCCGACTATGAAATCCATACCAATTTCATCCCATTTCCACTGAGGGATCTGCAACGGTTGCAACAATCCAGCAGGTCTCTGGTGCTCTGCCTTAATTCTTCGGCAACTATCGCACATAGCCACATGCTCTGCGATTTCCCTCTTCATTCCGTACCACCAGAATTTCTTCTTCAGATCCTGATACATCTTCTCACTGCCAGGGTGAATCGAATAGGCTGTCTCATGAGCTTCCTTGAGAATCAACTCCCGAATGGACTGGACATTGGGAACACACAAGCGGTCTTTGAACCATATCACGCCTTCTGCATCCTCTCGAAAATCCTTGCCTCTGCCATCTAGAATCAGTCGCCGGATCTCACTGATTTTCTCATCATTCTTCTGCGCTTCTTTAATTTCTCGCTCCAAGGTAGGTTCCAACTCAACTGTGACTCCTCGCGAATTGTTCAAAAATCCGAGACTCAACCTGTCGAACTCTTTGGCCAACTCATAAGGCATCGGACGAGCGACCATCAGATTGACTTGACTCTTTCTGCTCAAAGCATCTGCCACTACGTTTGCTTTGCCTGGATGGTAATGAATCTCCAACTCATAATCTTTGATCAACTCTAACCATCTTCGTTGCCTCATATTCAACTCTGACTGAGTGAATATGTACTTCAGACTCTTGTGGTCTGTGTAAACATCGCATTTCTGTCCATACAAATAGTGCCTCCATGTCTTCAGTGCGTGAACCACTGCTGCCAACTCTAGATCATGGATTGGGTAGTTCTTCTCATGAACCTTCAGCTGTCGGGACGAGTAAGCCACAACTTTCCCTCTTGCATCAACACGCATCCCAAACCTGTGTAACAAGCATCGTAATACACCGAGAAGGGCTTGTGCACATCAGGCAAGACTAGGACAGGCGTTGTAGTCAACTTCTCTTTCAGCGCTTCAAAGGCCTCTTGACATTTCTGGGTCCACTTGAACTCAACCTTGTTGCCTAGCAACGCTGTCATTGGTTTCGCAATCTTCAAAAACCCTTCAATGAATCGCCAATAGTATCCGGCCATTCCAATGAAACTCTTGATTACTCGAGCATCTGTTGGCGCTTTCCAGTTCAGAATGTCTGCCACTTTCTTCGGATCCACAGCCAATCCTTCTTTGTTGATTATGTGACCCAAGAACAGGACTTCACTAATCCAGAACTCACACTTGCTCAACTTTGCATACAGCTGGTGCTCTCGCAATCTCTGCAATACCATCTTCAAATGATCCGCGTGCTCTTCTTTGCTTTGAGAATAAATCAGAATGTCATCAATGAATACCACCACAAACTTATCGAGGTAATCCATGAATACACTGTTCATCAAGTTCATGAAGAACGCCGGCGCATTGGTCAAACCAAAAGACATCACTGTGAACTCATACAACCCATACTTGGTAATGAATGCCGTCTTCGGAATGTCCGAAGGTCGGATCCTGAGCTGATGATAACCTGACCTCAGATCAATCTTGGAGAACACACTGGCTCCTCTCAACTGGTCGAACAGATCTTCTATTCTGGGCAAGGGATACTTGTTCTTGATCGTGACTTCATTCAAAGCTCGATAATCAATACACATCCTCTTGGTGCCATCTTTCTTCTCCACAAATAGGACAGGGGCGACCCAAGGCGAGGTGCTTGGCCGAATGTAACCTTTCTCTGACAGCTCATCAATCTGCTTCTTAAGCTCAACCAACTCTGGTCCAGATATTCTGTAAGCTCTCTTGAAGATAGGGGCGGTTCCAGGAAGAAGCTCTATAGCAAACTCAACTTTCCGCTCTGGTGGCATACCCGGTAAGTCCTTTGGAAACACATCTGGGAACTCAGACACAACCCTGATACTCTCAATTGGGTCTGCCTCACTGCTATCGACAACTAGCTGATAACAACTTCCTTTCTTTGGCTCAGGCGGGACTAACTCGGTCACCACTTCCTCTCCTAGTGGGGACACCAACTTGATTGTCCTCTTATCACAACTGATAACTGCCTGATACTTATCTAGCCAATTCATCCCTAGGATGACATCTATTCCCTGAGTACCCATTACTATAAGGTTGGCGGGAAACGCTATCCCCCTTATTTCCACACTTATATTCAAACAAATGCTATCGGCTCGAATTCTACCACCGGCTGAGTCAATTTGAATGGGGGTTGACATGGTAGTAATTGGAAGATTATGTGCTTCTACCCATGATGCAGTAATGAAAGAATGTGTTGCTCCAGTATCAAATAACACTTCTGCAATATGGGAGTCGACTGGGAACATACCTACTATCATGCCGGGGGTCTCCTGAACTGCTTCAGCCTCCAAGTGATTCAGTCTTCCATGATTGTAACGCGGCTGAGAGCGATTGCCTGCTCCAGACTGAGGCACATTCTGCTTTGCGGGGGCATTGGGGCCTGACTGCTGCTGGGTTGCCTTCTTCGGACATTGCATCACCCAGTGGCCTTGCTCTCCACAGTGGAAACATGCTCTGTTTCCAACCTGAGCTGGTGCTGCCTGATTGCTTTGCTGGTTTGCTGGGGCAGGAAGACGAGGTGCCTGCTGATTCTGCCTCTGAAACTGACCTCCTGATTGATTGCTCTGACGGTTCTGGTACTGGTGCTGAGGATACTGCCTTTGGAACTGCTGATGCTGCTGAGGTGGACGCTGGTTCTGCCTGAACTGCTGAGGTTGATTGCCTGAGAAACGAGGACGATTGCTGCTTCCAGGCTGGGGTCCACTGATCTTGCGCTTACGATCCTCCATCTCCTTACGCTTCCTCTCTGTCATGATTGCTCTGTCAATCAGGTGCTGGAATGTCGGGAAGGTGTGATTCATCAGTTGGTACTGCAGAGGGTCAACCAAGCCTCTCAGGAAACGGTACTGTCGCTTGGCGTCGGTGTTGACATCTTCAGGAGCATAGCGAGACAGTTGCAGAAACCTGTCCCGGTACTCGCTGACAGACGATGGCCCTTGCTTGAGGGCCAGGAACTCCTCCTTCTTCACTGTCATCAGACCTGCAGGAACATGGTACTGACGAAAGCTACCTCTGAACTCTTCCCAAGTGATGGCGTCAGGGTGGGCATGGGTGGCGAGGTAAGACTCCCACCATGATTGGGCTGCTCCTCTCAACAGACGGGGACCATACAGGACTTTCTCCCTGTCATCGCACTGAGCGGTATGCAACTCCCGCTCCACAGTGCGCAGCCAGTCTTCAGCATCCATGGGGTCAGAAGAGTGAGCGAACGTTGGTGGATGACCTCTCATGAATTCAGCACGCTTGTCTCTGGGCATCTGAGGCATCTAAGGCTGGGGTGGGGCCTGCTGCTGTTGCTGCTGCTGCTGCTGAGTGGCGGCCAAAGTCTGACCGATGGCTTGAACTGCCTGAGTCTGCATCAGAAACATCTGCTCGATCGACATCGGGGGCGGGGGCGGCAGATGCTGCTGCTGGGGCACCTCCTCCTGTTGAGCGGCTCGCTCCTGCTGAGCACGCCTTCCTCCTCTGCGCCTATTCTCTGACATCTGCAGAATGCAACCACACATCAGAACTGATCTGGCAAATCTTGCAGCATAAGAAAAGAGTATAGAATTCTTCAACAGCACTGAACAGATGAGCATCTTCACTGATCTCCAACACAGACCACACAGCTTCTCAGATAAAGAGGAAAGTGGAATAAAAGGTTTCCCAACTATATAACTAACTTTATTAACATAATAGGTAAACCAAAATGCAGGAGATACCCACACTCTGGTGACAGTCATTACAAAGATCCAAACCAAACATAGTTCATCATAACAAGCATAAATGCACAGGATATAGCAAACTACCCTGTCTAACTAAGACTAACTAAAAGCGAGACTAACGCTAAGACTGTAGCTTCTACGTATGTGTATTTCGTATTAATTACAAGATCCAACTCTAACGAGCTATGGTTCTAGAGTTATCTTGGTCTTGCAGTCGGGATTGCCATAAGACTGGTGTCCACGCCGAGGTGAGCGGTACGAGTGCTGAGTCCCGACGGGAGCGGGGGAACCATCTTCCAGGTGACGACGTTCCGCGCGCTCAGCCCGCAGCAGGGCGATCTCAGCACGAGCCCTACTCAGCTCGTCTAATGCATGGTCCAGCTCCGTGTTTAGCATGGCGGCTAGGTTGACTGTGCTGCTCAACCTAGGACTGCCCTCACCGACAGGTGAGACAATCACGCCTCCTGTGCTGCCAAATGGACGGCGGGGGTAATACTTTAGGTCAAGGCCGTCAGCTACCCCACCGAAAACCGAGCAGTAGTGCGAAAGCGCACGCCGTGCAGCATCTTGCATGGCTGCCTCAGCTGAGTCCCGCTCAGAGATAGAATAGTGCTCTGAGCAGGCCTCCGCACCCTGGAGACTGTTCTCCGGGCGGCGCACCAAGCAGGTTGCCTCCCAGCGGTCCGGGTAGACCCCGCGACTATGCTGGTAGACCACACAGCGATACTCGATGGACCAAGTATGCCGGTTAAGTGCCCGACGTAGCAGGGTGTCGAGCGCATCGTGGAAGTGACACCCGCGAGCAGCGTCGTGAGTGATGGGTCGAGCAACCCATCCTTCCGGCTCAGGGTTAGCAGAAAGGTCGGTGTCGTGGCTCGAGCTGTCGTCGCCACCTCCGTCGTCTGGGTCTCCTCCAGCAGCTACTCCAGAAGCTGGGGCGCCCAGTGGTGGTGCAGGGGGCGCCTCCAGAGGAAGCACGGGGGAGCAGCTCCTCACGAACTCTATCTCCTGTTGGAGCGAGAAGGAAGAGCCCTGCTGCTCCTGTCGTCGACGTTCCTGCTCCTCATGCAGGCGGTGGTGCAGTCTCTCCAAGTGGCTGGACTGTCCGGCCACGGGATGGCGAAGCGGACGCTCAGCAAGGCGGGAGGGTAAGAAGGGGATGACAGACTTTCGTGCAGTGTGTCTAAGTCGAGCCATCTACAAAAGACATCGCAAGCAAAAGGGTGAGAATAGAATCAATATGACCAGCAAATAATGAATCATAAGTAAATGAAGGATTAGAATAAAACATGATTTTCAGCAAGGTATATTATATAGTAGAACATAGGTTTGGCCGGTATGACCAACTTTTGAAGGGATATCGAAGTCAAGGCAGGGACAGAGGTCTATAGTCCTTAGAACGACCATTCTATTCTAGGTTAGCGGTCCTACAGAAAACCTGGCTTTGATACCACTTATGTCACACCCGGTTTTAGAAGGCAAACCGAATGTGAACCATGTACGTGCCAGGATCAGTTATTCACGTACACAGCAGTTACATAACATGGACATCATCACACAGTGCTCAAAATAGTATTAAGAAGGGAAATAGTCGATTACATCATACGTCTGAGACGTCCATATAGTCTTTACAATAAATCAAAGTGCGGAAAAGAAACGTAGATAAACGCGGCCTTCACAGGCAGCCGACTGGGGGTTGCCGCTAACCCACGCCTAGAACTCGTCGTAGTCTTGGAACTCCTGGAAGTCTCCTTCCACAGCTTCATCTTCTCCTGAGCAGTGGTTGCAATGCTGACAACCTGGGGATGGGGGGGTTTGGTGTGTAGAGCAAGGGTGAGTACACATCAACATACTCAGCAAGTATCCTGTTTGGCTGTAGTGGACTAGCTTTATGTGGGGATAAGTCAAGCAGTTGCTTTTAGTTGGTCAGATTATTATTTACTAATAGAAAGCCAGGTTTTAGTATTAACCCAAGTTATTAACCCAATGTACCCTTTCCAAACGGAAAGAATACCACTTACCAGCACCATAGTCATAACCAAAACCATCGATCTCATAGCCACCTGTACCAAAGTATCACTGATCCAGTACCACTAATCACTGGAGCTCCCTTGGCCGCTCATAACCGCGAGCACGGCTGATATATCAGTTTTCAAACACTCTGCAGAGGTTGTGCACTTTACCCACAAGCCGTGATTCCCTTTCTGCCCGGAGATCATGACTCTCCATTGATCACTACCAAGGTGACCCAGCAGGGCATCACTACGTAGCCTTTACAAAGATTCCCCGGGACTGTAGCCACCCGTTAGGTTTCCTAAATGCACCGCACTCCTCCATAAGGGGCGAACCCAAACTTGGCAGAGCGAGCCGCATACACCGAGCCCCATTGACGGCACGACGGCTAAGTGAACTACACCCCGGATCCTCTAATTATTCAGCTAAGGGCACCCCATTCCACCCTCATGGTTGCACTGTTTTCCTGGGCGGTCATCCATAGAACAGGTCCTTACGGAGAGGCACTCGAGAAACCGCTCGAGCCCCCTTGATGACCACAAGTACAACATTATAATAAGAGAAGGGAGAACAGCGTATCATAGATAATCTCATCATGTTCATTGATTAGAGTTTGAGCAATAGCATAAAGCTAAACAATAATAATCCAACCCAAATAGGTAGACAAGGACATGGATAACAAAAGCTAGTCAATCCTTAGGCATAAATGTGTAATGCGGGAGGTGAATTAAAGAATGTATAGGACGGAGATAGGTCAAGGGACACTTGCCTCCACCAACCGACTGCTGCTCAGGGGCTTCTCCTGCGAGTTCCTCGGGCTCTTCAACCGGATCGTTCTCTATGCGAGCGCAAACATACATACATCCACATATTTAATACAAAAGAACAGTACACCATTCAATAGAATGCAATAAGTAAACAGACGTTTCACGCGGGCTCGCGAGTACGGTTAAGAGAGAAAGAGGAAAAGACAGTCGAGAAACGATCACGTTACATGATTATAAATTAACCACTCGCTTAATGGAAGGAAATTTAATGTAGACACTATGTTTAGCGTAAAGTAAAGTCATGTTTCATGTCTAATCATTATAAGCAGGTGGAGATAAATAAAAAGGATGGTCGCGCGGCGAGACGCGCGACATAGCACTCTAAAACAAATTAAGAAGTTAACGACTCGTCACACGACCGGGCACGCAACGAGACACTTCGCCTTGGTTATGAAGAGACGTTAAGCGTCGCGCGACGAAACGCACGACGGCATACGTCGACTAAACTGAGATCAAAGTGGAACGTCGCGTGAATACACACGCGGCGTTACACCTTAAACAACCTGAAATTAAAATGGATCGTCGCGCGACGAAGCGCACGACACAACACACAGATAGAATCTGAAATTAGACAATCCGTCGCGCGGCGAAGCACGCGACGCAGCACGCTAACTAGCGGAGTTTGACATTAACCATCAACTAACAAAAATAATCACCACGAGCGCGGGCGAGCGGGGACACGGTCGAACGAGGCCGAGCGCGGGAACGGGCGGCCGAGCCGGGGCACGGGGCGGTTGAACCGGGGGGGGCGGTTGAACCGGCCAGGGGCGGCTGGGCCGGCCGGGGCCGCGCCGGGGGCCGCGCACCGGCGAGCAGGGGTGGGCGGGATCGCCGCCACGGGCCGGGGAGAGGCGGGGGGCGCCGCGCGGGTGGGCAGGGGGCGGGGAGCGCCGCCGCGGGCCGGGGAGGGGTGGGGGGCGCCGCCGTGGGGCCGGGGGAGGGGCGGGCAAACGCCGCCGCGGCCGGGGGAGGGGCGTGATGTGCACCCGTTGGGTGATTGCCCGATCTTTCGATGAGAGGGTGTGGAATAACTCGATTGGGGGAGGAGACGACGTTCACGGCCCGACTACAGCCTTCCAAAGACGCTGCGCCTTAGCAACCGATACACCACCTCCTATGGCTGTCACGATCTTGTGGAGCGTGACACCCTGGCCACTAGGGCACTCGTCCTGCAAGCAATCGAAGAACTAGCAAGAACAAGTAGAACAAGTACTGAATTACCAGATCTAAATGTAGGTTTCAAAATCAAACTCCAATATGGTGGGGTTCCGAAGACAAGAAGACGGGCGGCTGAACTAGCACGCGCGCTTGCAAGCAAGTAGCGAGAGCTAAACTTGATCTAAACAAAACCCGGTGTTCTTGGTGGCGGCTAGGGGGTTTATAAACATGGGAAGACGACCACAAGGGTATTGGGGTCGTGCTGCAACCCTAGGATGCGTCCCTAATGGACCTAACTTGATACACGACCCATTGGGCCAAAATAGGGTGACGCAGCACCATGGTCAGAAAAGGCAGGAAATGTCTCGGTAAGAAAACAATGATTACGGCGGCCTCAGAACAGATATGACTATAATTCCGGATCCATATGAAAGTAGACTTGATAAGCTTTCCATGTTGTGCTTGAACATTCCAATCCAAGCCCGCATCTGACCGTGGTGACCGTCACAAGTTGGTGTTCTTCTGCAGTCCGAATCCAGCATGTTCAAATCCTTTTCCCTTTCGGTCTTCTCCCTGATTCCTAAGCAAAACAAGAGTGCACGGGTCTCCATGGTCTAAATATGATGGACATGAACTCAAGAGTGTAATCACCTGATGGTTGAGTTGACGAGCACGAGCGCGAGTAATAGGACCAGAAATTGGTACTTGTATTGGTATAGATGCATCAGTAGTGTGGATGTCTTCATCATTCTCCCCTTCTTGCATTTGAGTCGTCCTCGACTCAAGCTCAACTTCCTCTCCCAAGTAGGGCTTTAAATCTGCAATGTTAAATGTGGGGCTAACCCCAAAGTCTGCAGGCAGATCTAGCCTATATGCATTGTCGTTAATTTTCTCTAGCACTTTAAACGGTCCATCGGCTCGAGGCAACAATTTAGATTTTCGTAATTCAGGAAACCTTTCCTTTCTCAAATGCAACCAAACTAAATCTCCAGGTTCAAAATTTATTTCCTTTCTACCTTTATCACTAGCAAACTTATATCTAGCATTCATACGCTCTATGTTTTCTTTAGTAGTTTCATGCAGTTTTAACATCAATTCAGCACGCCTAGTAGCATCAAAATTTAGTTTTTCAGAAGATGGCAAAGGCATTAAATCAATAGGAGCACGAGGCAACAAACCATATACAATCTGAAATGGGCACATCTTTGTAGTAGAATGCAATGATCGATTATAAGCAAATTCAACATGAGGCAAACAGTCCTCCCACATCTTAATATTCTTCTTTAGAACTGCCCTTAACATAGTAGACAAAGTTCTATTCACAACTTCAGTTTGACCATCAGTTTGAGGATGACATGTAGTAGAAAATAAAAGCTTAGTCCCCAATTTTGCCCACAAAGTCCTCCAAAAATGACTAAGAAATTTAGCATCACGATCAGAAACGATTGTGTTGGGCACACCATGCAAGCGAACAATTTCACGAAAGAACAAATCAGCAATATGAGTAGCATCATCAGTTTTATGACATGGTATGAAATGTGCCATCTTAGAAAATCTATCAACAACCACAAACACACTATCACGTCCCTTCCTAGTCCTAGGCAATCCCAGCACAAAATCCATAGAAATATCTTCCCAAGGAGCACTAGGAACGGGTAGAGGCAAATACAAACCGTGTGGATTTAACCGTGACTTCGCCTTTTGGCATGTCATGCAACGAGCAACCAATCTCACCACATCTCTTCTCATCTTGGGCCAAAAGAAATGACCAGCAAGTATGTCCTCCGTTTTCTTTGCTCCAAAATGTCCCATTAAGCCACCTCCATGTGCTTCCTGTAACAACAACAAACGAACGGAGCTAGCTGGAATGCATAGTTTGTTAGCTCTAAACACAAACCCATCACTAACGATATATTTGTTCCATCCTTTCCCATCTTTACAATGCAGCAACACATCTTTAAAATCAGCATCATGAACATATTGGTCTTTAATCGTCTCTAATCCAAAGATTTTGTAGTCAAGTTGATTCAGCAAAGTATATCTCCTAGACAAAGCGTCAGCAATGATATTCTCTTTTCCTTTCTTGTGCTTAATAACATAAGGAAACGATTCGATAAATTCAACCCACTTAGCATGTCTACGGTTCAGTTTTCCTTGACTACGAATATGTTTCAAAGATTCATGATCAGAATGAATAACAAACTCTTTGGGCCACAAATAATGCTGCCATGTTTCTAATGTTCGCACAAGAGCATATAATTCCTTATCATAAGTAGAATAATTTAGAACAGACCCACTCAATTTTTCACTAAAATATGCAACAGGTTTGCCTTCTTGTAACAAAACACCACCCAATCCAATTCCACTAGCATCACATTCAAGCTCAAAAGTCTTATTAAAATCAGGAAGTTGGAGGAGAGGTGCATGTGTCAACTTATCTTTCAGCACGTTGAAAGCGTGCTCTTGTACTTTGCCCCAACTAAAATGCACTCCCTTCTTCGTAAGCTCATTCAAAGGTGCAGCAATGGTGCTAAAGTCCTTCACAAAACGGCGATAGAAGCCAGCAAGTCCTAGGAAACTCCGCACCTGTGTGATAGTCTTTGGCATAGGCCATCCATGTATCGCTTCTACCTTGGCTTGATCAACCTCAATTCCCTGTGGAGTCACAACATAACCAAGAAACGAAACTCGATCGGTGCAAAATGTGCACTTCCCAAGGTTACCAAATAAACGTGCATCTCGTAAAGCATTAAAAACAGCACGCATGTGATCAACATGTTCATCCATAGATTTGCTGTAGATCAATATGTCATCAAAGTATACTACCACAAATTTTCCAATGAAGGCACGCAAAACCTCGTTCATTAATCTCATGAAAGTGCTAGGTGCATTAGTTAACCCAAAAGGCATGACTAACCACTCATACAATCCGAACTTAGTTTTGAAAGCAGTTTTCCATTCATCTCCCAATTTCATACGAATCTGGTGGTACCCACTACGCAAATCAACTTTAGAAAAGACAATGGCACCACTCAATTCATCAAGCATATCATCTAAACGTGGAATAGGGTGTCGATAACGTATCGTGATATTATTAATAGCCCTACAATCAACACACATACGCCATGTTCCATCTTTTTTTAGGCACTAAAATAACCGGAACAGCACACGGACTAAGAGACTCACGCACGTAACCTTTGTCGAGTAGTTCTTGCACTTGTCGCTGAATTTCTTTTGTTTCCTCTGGATTTGTCCTATATGGCGCACGATTCGGCAAAGATGCACCAGGAATAAGATCAATTTGGTGCTCAATCCCTCGTATAGGTGGCAGCCCCTCTGGTATCTCACTTGGAAATACATCAGAATACTCCTGCAAAATGTTAGTAATAACAGGAGGCAAAGAATGCTGCATATCTTGAATTGAAATCAAAGCATCCTTGCATACCAAGGCGTAGGCAACAGTAGTGGAAGCAAATAATTCATTAACATCAGTTTTTGTTGCAAGCAAGCAATGTCCTTTCAATTTTATCCCATCTTTGTTATTACCAACAGCTTTAATATTCTTGTTGTTCTCAGTTTTAGCTTTGGTAGCTTTAGCAACATCATCACGCACAATAGCCTCAGGGGACATGGGAAGCAAAATAATTTTCTTATCATGGTGTATGAGAGAATATTGATTTGATCTACCATGATGCATACAATCTGAATCAAATTGCCATGGTCTACCTAGCAGAATATTACAAGCATCCATAGGCACAACATCACAGTCAACAACATCACGATATGAACCAATAGCAAAATTAATTCGTACCAGCTTGGTTACCTTGACCTTACCACTATTGTTGAGCCATTGAATGTGATATGGATGCGGGTGCAGTTTGATCGTAAGTGCAAGCTTCTCCACCATGTCGCTGCTAGCCAAGTTGTTGCAGCTACCTCCATCAATGATCAAACGACATGAACGCTCCTTAATGACACACTTTGTTTGAAACAACGTATGTCGCTGATTCTGCTCTGCCTTCTCCATTTGTGCACTAAGCACACGCTGTACAATGAGGCTCTCATAATGCTCTGCATCATCTGCACCAATCTGTTCTTCGGGTGGTTCCTTAGTGCCTGCATCATCAGCCGCAAGCAAAGAAAGTGTAGCTTCATCCAAATCACTAGCAGAGGAATACCCACCATTGTCTTTTACCACCAAAACACGCTGATTAGGACAATCACGCTGCACGTGTCCATAGCCCTTGCATCGATAACACAGAACATCTCTTGTTCTACCTGTGGAAGCTACTGAAGAGGCACTACCTGCGGGTTTCTGGGCAGATTTGGTTGCTGAATTTGTGGAAGATGCACGTGGTTTGTCGCTGGAGGAAGGCGGGGGTGCTGGTCGACTTGGCGAAGGAGTTGGTGCTGGTGTACGGCCGGTCATGGACGTAGTCGTGCGCTGTTGCCATGGTGTAGATTTTCCTGCAGAAACATTAGACCTTGCACTAGCACGTCGTCCCTGCACTTCCCTTTCAGCTTTGCAAGCAAGATGAAACAATCGGGTTACATTAGCATAATCTTTATAAGCAAGGATGTCCTGAATTTCCCTATTTAACCCGCCCAAAAATCTAGCCATAGCAGATTCCTCACCCTCCTCTATGTTACAACGCAGCATACCCATTTGTAATTCCTGATAATATTCTTCTACACTTTTAGTACCCTGTCTCAATTGTTGCAACTTGTTTAACATATCACGTGCATAATAAGAAGGAACAAATCTAGCCCGCATGACCCGTTTCAACGCATCCCAAGTTTGTGGCATGTTATTAGGATTCTTCTTACCATGTTCTATCCACCAAACAGAAGCAAATTCAGTAAACTCACTAGTAGCAGCTCTAACCCGCGCATTCTCAGGAAATTCATGGCATGCAAACTTTTGATCAACCGCAATCTCCCAAGTAATGTAAGCATCAGGGTCATATTTACCATCAAAAGGAGGTATTTTAAATTTAACCTTACTAAAAGCATCATCATTACCATGTACCTCACGTCGGCGAAAACCACCCATACCTCTACGGTTAGTACGTAGTCGCCGGCGATTAGGTGCTTCTTGGTCATCTTGTTCGGTATCAGCAACATAGTCATCCCAGTTACCTTCGGCGCCCTCATCACGCCCACCATTGATATTAGCATGCATCTCATCAAACCGTCTCAAGAGTGCGACAAGGCTCTTGTCAATATGAGCAACTGTCATTTCCACATTTGCAAGTTTGGTGTTTGTGTCGATCTGTGTGGCCTCCAATTGCCCCATCTTTTCATTCGTCACCTGCATGTCATTATCAAGACCTTCCGTGTGCGTCTTCACCAGCCTTACAAAGTGTTGTATGATACCCTTGGTGCGAGGAGAGTGTGGCATATTACGAGAAGCATCATCAACCTCCAATCCTGCCATGGTTAGACGAACAGAGGCAACAAGAAAAAAAACGTGAAGGAATGAAAACTCTACAACTATTAGGATGTAGCTACTGCAAGGCGCTCACTCTCAACCTGCCACACAAGCGCTTACCAATTCTTACCTTGCACAACAGGAGGGGTCAGCAACCAACAAGTCTGCAACCGTGGAATAAGTGTATCGGTGCCGCAGCAACACGACCTGTCAAACTGTAGTCGAAATATGTAGAGTTGTAGGTGGGCTGAAGCAAGGAATACACTAGTACCACGTTAGTTACAAAAGCAAGCTGAATAATCGTTCAACGGTGGTACTGTGCTGGTCCTAGGCTAAACCAGGCTAGAGACGTGAGCCTAGGCACAAAGGTAGTCACTGAAAAAGAACAACTAGCACAGCACAAAGAGAAACAACAGATTTAGAGATTCAGCCCCCTTCTTCTTCTTTTCCTTTTTTTTCTTTTCTATTCTTTTTTTTCTTCTTCTTCTGTTTTTTTTTGCAGGGGCCTAAACCTTTTTTTTCACTATGACAACCCAAACAATAAAGATATTGCTAACAGCCCCTTTAAATCAGATTTAACAAATCTTGTTAATATAGAAAGTCCAGAAATCTCTACGATGATTGCGGAGCGCTCAGAACGAATTTTGAGATAAGGTCAGATCCGTTGGAAAGAAGATAAGATAAGCTTTCCAGATTGTATTTAAACTTCCAAATCGGATATGATATGTATCCGTGGTGGCAAAAACGAACCAGAGATGTTTTTGGTGATGGTGGATCTCGTGGTGACCAAAACGTGGTAGAACTCAAAACTCTAAAGGAATAAACTAAGACCAGCAACTCGACACAACCGATGCAACCAAAAACTCAACAAGCCCTAACTAAGTAGTACTAGTAAATGCTCAATGGTTTATAGGATTGCGGTAAAACTAATCTACTATTTTTTGGCTTTTTCTGGACTATAGGAGATAAGAAAACAGCGAAGAAAAGTAAATCTCTCACCGATAAACCTTGTTCTGATACCAACTGATGTGCACCCGTTGGGTGATTGCCCGATCTTTCGATGAGAGGGTGTGGAATAACTCGATTGGGGGAGGAGACGACGTTCACGGCCCGACTACAGCCTTCCAAAGACGCTGCGCCTTAGCAACCGATACACCACCTCCTATGGCTGTCACGATCTTGTGGAGCGTGACACCCTGGCCACTAGGGCACTCGTCCTGCAAGCAATCGAAGAACTAGCAAGAACAAGTAGAACAAGTACTGAATTACCAGATCTAAATGTAGGTTTCAAAATCAAACTCCAATATGGTGGGGTTCCGAAGACAAGAAGACGGGCGGCTGAACTAGCACGCGCGCTTGCAAGCAAGTAGCGAGAGCTAAACTTGATCTAAACAAAACCCGGTGTTCTTGGTGGCGGCTAGGGGGTTTATAAACATGGGAGGACGACCACAAGGGTATTGGGGTCGTGCTGCAACCCTAGGATGCGTCCCTAATGGACCTAACTTGATACACGACCCATTGGGCCAAAATAGGGTGACGCAGCACCATGGTCAGAAAAGGCAGGAAATGTCTCGGTAAGAAAACAATGATTACGGCGGCCTCAGAACAGATATGACTATAATTCCGGATCCATATGAAAGTAGACTTGATAAGCTTTCCATGTTGTGCTTGAACATTCCAATCCGAGCCCGCATCTGACCGTGGTGACCGTCACAAGTTGGTGTTCTTCTGCAGTCCGAATCCAGCATGTTCAAATCCTTTTCCCTTTCGGTCTTCTCCCTGATTCCTAAGCAAAACAAGAGTGCACGGGTCTCCATGGTCTAAATATGATGGACATGAACTCAAGAGTGTAATCACCTGATGGTTGAGTTGACGAGCACGAGCGCGAGTAATAGGACCAGAAATTGGTACTTGTATTGGTATAGATGCATCAGTAGTGTGGATGTCTTCATCATCGGCTGGGCCGGCCGGGGCCGCGCCGGGGGCCGCGCACCGGCGAGCAGGGGTGGGCGGGATCGCCGCCACGGGCCGGGGAGAGGCGGGGGGCGCCGCGCGGGTGGGCAGGGGGCGGGGAGCGCCGCCGCGGGCCGGGGAGGGGTGGGGGGCGCCGCCGTGGGGCCGGGGGAGGGGCGGGCAAACGCCGCCGCGGCCGGGGGAGGGGCGGGCGCCGCCGCCGTGCGCGAGAGGAGGGGCGGGGAGCGCCGCCGCCGCTGGGGGAGGGCGGGCGAGCGCCGCCGCGGCCGGGGGAGGGGCGGGCGCCGCCGCGCGGGGCTGGGGGAGGGCGGGGGGCGCCGCGCCGCCGGCGAGCAGGGGCGGGCAGGGGCGCGCGCGAGCAGGGGAAGAAAGGGGGGGCGCGTGTGGGGAGGAAGAAGAGGAGGGAGAGAGAGAGAGGAGAAGGGGAGGGGAGCTCACCTCGGGGTCCAAAATCTGGTGATCGCCGTCTCCAATTCCTAGGGCACCACGGGGAGAGAGAGGTGGAAGAGGGAGAGGAGAGGTTGTTGCGCGGGAGATCCAAATGAGAGAGAGGGAGAGAAGGGGGGCGCATGGGGGTGGGGTGGGGCGCCAGGGGCGCGCAGGGCCGGGCCGGATCGGGCAGGGCTGGGCTGGGCTGGGCTGGGCCGGGCCACTTCGCGGATCGAAAACCCACGACGCGCGCGGACCACTAAACGGAATTAAATCGCAAATCGAAATCCGGAACGGAACGAGACGAACACTCAACATCAGACCAAGAAATGTGCTTCGGCATGATGCAACACCCATGACACTTAGGTTTTGGTTTATACATGACACGAACACCTGTCACTATACTGGTTTGAAATTGGGAAGAATGAGCAAAACGGGGAAAGAGAAAAGAGAGTAACACCCGAATTTGGTGAGAGAAAAGAAGAAAAAATTCTACCCCCAAATTCAGGGCGTTACAACATATATCACATAATCATCACATATACATCACAAAGTTCACAAAATTATCACGTACATCATAGAGACCACATATCTCAGAAAAACCACAAATCTCACAAGTTTTTCACAAACATAAGTACTACCACAAACATAAGTATCACAAATCTCACAAGTTTAGACCAAGTTTCACAAACATAAGTATTACTGGACCCACACCAACATAAGTATCACAAGTTTGACAAACTTAAGTCTCACAATCACCACTAAGAGATCATCAGTGTGGTGGGCGGTTGGACTTCGGCAAAGGGCTAGGCAATCCATGAGGGTTGTTTGATGTCATTGATTGTCCCTGCACAGAGAAAAGATTACATATTTGAAACTAGATGAATATAGATCATACATGACTCAAATTTTGATACTCATGGGAGTAGAGAACTGAGCAGGGTCAGCCCGAGGGAGTAACGGAGGTGGTGGAGCAAAACCCGATGCGGTGCCCAGGCTCTTCATGTACTAAAACATCCCCACCATCCTCGCCTCCAAGTTCTCACATTGCCTCCTATCTTCTTCTAACTCGGTCTATAATATTTCGCCCTAATGTTATCATAATACAAAGAGAAGATATATAATAATGAATGAACGACAAATAGGTAAAGAATAACCTAGAGTTCCTGGATGCGAGGTTGTGAGCGGTCCTATCGAAGTCATATAGCTGGGCTCGCACTCGTGCTCCTTGCTCGCACCAATATTCGAGTGCTACGCAGTTGTTAGGAATCGAACACCTAACCTCCCTTTCACATGTACCCTTCGCTACCACTCTGTCTATGGCATGCTATGTGTTTAGTTTGTAGTTTTGTTGTACACATATTAGAACCAACTGAGTGTAAATTGCTTGTTTGAGACCATAAACGAATTCAAATAAAAAAGTTGTCAACTACAAAATTGAATAACTTTTGAAGTTCTACAACTTTCATTTTGACACTTTTTTGCAAAATTTGAATTTTAAATTTAACAAATTTAAATGCAATTTTTGAGAGTCGAAATGATTTCAAATAAAAAAAGTTGTCAACTACAAAGTTTCATAACTTTTAGCGATCTACAACTTTTTTTGATAGTTTCATCATAAGAGGCCATTTGAAAAACTTGAAAATTAAGGATAAAAATGATTTGTAGTGGCTGTTCCTTAAGAAAACTGTCACTAGAAATCAATTTCTATAGGTGGTTCCTTACGAAAACCGCCACTAGAAATCATGGATTCGTAAGGAACCGTATATAGAAATACGATTTCTAGTGGCAGTTTTATTAAGGAACCGCCACTAATAGCACATGCGGTTGATAACTGAATCCGCTTGTAAAAATATACCACGCTGCAGGCTTTGAGCCTTTTTCTACTATTGTGGTCATGTTTTGTGAGTATGGTGTTTGAAAATTCCGGTCTGTTCGTGAAATAGGCCGTTGTGGGGGGACGGATATCCCCCGGGTCCACCGGAAGGGTAAAAGACCTCGCAAAAGGGCCGTGGGCCCAATAATTCGCAAGGTCGTTCCTTTGTGGGCCTGGGGAGGAACGTCTAATGTAGCAGATCGACACAAACCCAGACGGCCCAATGAGTTTGAATTGCGACCGCAACGGAGACCCGACTTTCCCGCGCAAGGACCTCATACATCGGAACAGAGCGGGGATAGGTCGGCTGGATTATAGGAAGATAAACTCGGTCAGTTCACTATTACTTAGGCACACATTGTTATCATATCTGTATGTAACGCCCCACGGTCAAGTATATAAGGCCTAGGGGGCATCCCTTCAAAAGCATCTCACCACTTAGCCATCCACCCGGTTCTCTACGTTTTCGACACTAGAGAGCTTCCTTGTAACCTACCACATAAAATACTCACGCTAGGACGTAGGGTGTTACGCATCTCAAAGCGGCCCGAACCTGTACAAAACTGTCCACTGCCTCTCGTGCATTAGCACGAACCATCGAGCTACAGTCGGTAACATCATCCTACTCCAAAAAGCACCTCAAGGGGCAACCTTGGGTGCGCGGTCGGACCCAAAACACCGACAGCTAGCGCGCCAGGTAGGGGTTGTGTCACTGATCCAAGCTAGCTCAATGGCTGTCACCTTCCAACACAAGATCATCCTCCGCCCCGGGTCCGTGTTCTGCTTCGGAACTATTTCGTCCGTAGCAGATGAAGAGGGAACTCTGCATCGCATCGTGGATCCACCAGAGAGAAAGTCTTCCTCGAAGATCTCTGAGAAAATCGGAGCGAAGCAGGAAAAAGCGCAACCTCCAGCGCTCCGAGAAAAGACCACCTTCAGCAAGCTAGGAGCCGAGGGTCCATCTACCCGGAGAACTCCGCTGTCCACCTCTCCGACGGAAAAATGGACACGAATCACAAGGAAAAAGGAAGCGAATAAGGCAAAGGATCGTCAAGCTGCTCTTTCTGTGCCTCCGTCCTCAAAGGAGAGCAGAAAGAGGATCATCGCGACAACTGTTCCATTCTACCCCGACATCCTCTTCATTTGGGGAAGAGTAGAATCGAATCCTATCTCCGACGATGAACCGACTTCACCAGGAGAAGAACCTCTTCAGCGGGAATCTCGCCGGCGGAGGAACCGACGCCGAAATATTCGGCGACATCACGAAGCCGGAGAACGGGATCCGGTGCAGCCCGTATCATGAGACAAGGTCTCATAGGTGGGAGAAACTCCAGAAGAATGGGTCCTCAGAGAAAGAAGGAACTCTCGACGACGTGATCGTCAGCAGGCTCAAGAGCAGGCTGAGCAGGAAACGAGGCAACGTCGAGAGAATCCACTTTTCGGACGCAACCTGAACCCCGATTTCGCCCGAGCCATGAACACCCCGAGTGAAGTTGGTGGAGTGTTGGCTCGGATAGCCGATGGCCTCCCCCGGACTCCAGACGCCGAGGGCTATCGGTGGCTGTTCACTCGGGCAGCCAACCACCTTCTACCACTCGCTCATCCGTCGAGCGATCTACGACACGCCATCAACAGTCGGCGAGACACACGAAGCTCCATCAATGCTTCGCGCGAACGACGACACGAGAACGAGATCCGTCGCCGAGAAGAGTATGACCGGGATCACGACATCCCAGCATGGAGTCAGGCCACCAGAACTGAGTCGGCAACGGCTTCGACTGGTGGCACCACCCGGGGATGGTCGAGGCACCACGACAACCACTCTCCTCCCCGGGACAGACATCATGATCAATGACAAGAAGACACCTGTGGAGTATCAGCGCTTACTCCACGCCTCAGGGCCATTTAGTGGCCCCCTAACTTCAAGGTCTCCAACGTCGACAAATATGAACCTAAGCAGGATCCGGGAGGCTGGCTGGCCGTCTACAGCACTGTCGCCCGAGCCGCTGGGGCGACCGAAGAAGTGATGACCGCGTACTTGCCTATCGTCCCTGGGCAGGATGCGCTGCAATGGCTGCGACACCTACCCCGACACTACATCGACGACTGGAGCGACTTCAGTCGACGCTTCATCGCTAACTTCCAATCTCTCTCTGACAAACCGGCGCAACCGTGGGACCTCAAATCCATCAAGCGCCGAGGGGACGAGACTCTCCTGTCATACCTCAAAAGATTTCAGACCATGAGAAATCGTATCCCCGCGGTCGCAGAAGCAGCAGTGATTATTGAAGACTTCTATCGGGGATCTAATGACTCGGCTTTTGTCCGAGCCATACTGCAGAAGGCGCCAACCACCTCCGAGCAGCTATTCCGAGAAACCGACCTCTACATCACCGCCGATGAACGAGCTCAAGACCTCATCGGAGGAGCAAAGCCTGCACCGGCAGCACCGCGACGCGACACAAACCAACAACCCGACAAACGTTGGGAGAAGGCCTCGTGAAGAGGTCCACGCCGCCGGACCGCCCGCCTCTCGCGCCTGAGGAGGACCTCGTGGAGGCGAACGCACGCTGGACGACATCCTCGACGCCCAGTGCCCATACCATAAGGACATGCGCCACACCCTCCGGAACTGCAGAGACTTCAAGCATTCCATGGGGAACGGCCGACCCTTCCAACCTCTACCTCCTCCCCCGCCACGAGGAGGACCTGGAGAACCTTGACAACCCTAGCAGCAGGAGGAGGGGGGAGGTGGAGCTTTCCCGCGTGTTGACAGAGAAGTCAACGTCATCTTCGGTGGACACGGGTCGCAAGAAAGCAAGAGACAACAAAAGCTCAACGATCGTCAGATACTGGTGGCGGCCACCGGTCCTCCCGCCCCGTACCGATGGCCTGAGCACCCGATCACCTTCACCCGGGCAGATCAGTGGCTCAACTTCGACCACCCGGGCAAGTACCCGCTCCTCGTCGATCCGGTGATCCGAGAGAGCAGGGTAAAGAAGGTATTAGTGGACGGGGGAAGCAGCATCAACGTCACCTACCCCCGGATGCTCCAAGGCTTGGGAGTCTCCCTCCAAGAGCTCCACGAGTCGGACACTCCTTTCTTCGGCATCATGCCGACTGAAGGAGAATATCCACTGGGACACATCTACATGCTAGTCACCTTCGGAACTCCGGAAATCTACAGAACCGAATTCCTGAGGTTCGAAGTGGCAAACTTTGACTGCGGATACAACACCATCATCGGAAGGCCTGGATTAGCGAAGTTCATGGTCATTCCACATTATACATACATGATATTGAAGATGCCAGGACCACAAGGGATCATAATTGTGCGTGCTGACTTCCAAGGCACCGCAGAATGTTTCCGAGTGGCCATTCAGGCGGCCCTCACCACCAAACCATCGGCGACTTCTTCTGCACGGGCGAACTCAAAGCCTGAGGAAGACCTCGCGGTACCCGCGAATGAAGCTCAAGCCGTGACCTCTATACGGCCGACTGAAGAAACCAAGAGAATCAATCTTGGGTTCGTCGATGAGCGCAAGACAGCTATCATCAGTTCCAGCCTGGATGACAAATAGGAAGGCGCGCTCGTCCAGTTCTTGCAAGATAACCGAGACGTATTCGCATGGCAACCTGCGGATATGCCGGGAGTCCCGAGAGAACTGGCCGAGCACAAACTGAAGGTCTACCCCTAGGCGAGGCCGATCCGACAAAAATTATGTCGCTTCACGCCAGACAAGAGAGAAGCCATCCATGCTGAGCTGGCTCGCTTGGTCGCGGCCGGATTCATTAGAGAAGTGTTACATCCTGAGTGGTTAGCTAACCCTGTTCTTGTACTCAAAAAGAATAAAGTGGATTGGCGCATGTGCGTCGACTATACGGATCTCAACAAACATTGTCCAAAGGATCCCTTCGGACTTCTTAGAATAGACCAGGTGGTGGACTCGACCGCCGGATGTTCTGTGTTGTCTTTCTTGGATTGCTACTCCGGGTATCATCAGATTAGCTTGGCAAAAGAAGATGAGGAAAAGACAGCATTTATCACCCCGTTCGGAGCCTTCTGCTATACCTCCATGTCGTTCGGCCTCAAAAACGCTGGAGCGACTTACCAGAGGGCTATTTAGACATGCTTAGCCGACCACTAGGGCAAGCGTGTGGAAGCTTATGTGGATGATGTGGTAATCAAGACAGAGATCTCAAAAAATTTCATTGAAGATTTACAGCTGGTCTTCAACAGTCTACGTCGATATCGATGGAAACTTAATCCCGAAAAATGCGTCTTCGGAGTACCAACAGGAAAGTTGCTCGGGTTTATTGTCAGCCACTGGAGAATTGAGGCCAATCCAGAAAAGATCGAGGCTATCATGAAAATGGAAGCTCCACGATCACAGAAGAAAGTACAAAGACTTACCGGATGCATGGCAGCTCTAAGCAGATTCATATCAAGGCTGGGAGAAAAAGGCTTACCGTTCTATAAGTTGCTCAAGAAGGTAGACAAATTCCAGTGGACTTCAGAAGCTCAGGAAGCTCTAGACGCACTGAAGAAATTCCTGATAACGCCGCCAGTGCTAAAACCGCCGCGCCGAGCCACGCCGATTCAACCGGCTGAAGATCTGCTGTTATACATCTCTTGCACGACTCACGTGGTGAGCACCGTGTTGGTAGTCGAGCGAGCAGAAGAAGGACATGCATACCCAGTGCAACATCCTGTCTATTTCATCAGTGAAGTCCTGGGTCCCTCAAAGAAGAAATACCCTCAAGTTCAGAAATTATTATACGCAGTACTTCTAACTGCACGCAAGCTTTGTCACTACTTCGACGACCACAAAGTCATAGTGGTCACTGGATTTCCGATAGGGGATATTCTCCACAATGAAGAAGCCATCGGAAGAATAGCCAAGTGGGCCTGTGAACTGGGATCTCATGACATTGAGTTTCAACCTCGCACCGCAATCAAGACTCAAGCACTGGTTGACTTCGTATCTGAATGGACCGAACAACAAGTGCCAGATAACCTGGAAACTGCAGAAGTATGGTGAATGTATTTTGATGGCTCGTTAAAGCTGCAGGGGGCAGCTGCAGGGATCCTCTTCATTGCACCTGGAGGCGAACAACTCAAATATGCTCTTCAATTGCTATTCCCAGCGTCCAACAATGCAGCAGAATACGAAGCTCTGATCCATGGACTAAACATTGCCATATCATTGAGCATCAAGAGACTGATGGTATATGGGGATTCTATGGTGGTCATAAGTCAGATAAACATAGAATGGGATTGCTCGAGTGATTCCATGGGGAAATACTGCACTGCCGTCCGAAAACTAGAAGACAAATTTGAAGGTCTGGAATTTCATCATGTGGAGAGAGACCGCAACACGGCAGCTGATGCATTGTCCAAGCTAGGATCCAGTCAGACTCAGGTCCCACCTGGAGTTTTTGTCCAAGAAATACTGCACCTGAGCATTTCACTAGATTGGGTAGAGGAATGCAATACTCTAAGCCAACCAGAGTCAGATTCTGATGACTAGAGGGAGCCGATCATCAGGTACATAAAGAATGAGGAAGAACCAGATGACAGAAATGCAGCAAAACGCATTGAAAGGCAATCAGCTCATTATACTCTCATTGGGGAAACACTATATAGAAGGGGCGCATCAGGAGTCCTCATGAAATGCATTCTTTCGACTACTGGGAAACAACTTCTGGATGAGGTCCATGCTGGACAATGTGGGATACACGCGACATCAAGGACTCTGGTTGGCAAGGTCTTCAGGTCTGGTTTCTACTGGCCAACAGCCAAGAGTGATGACGCCGAGTTAGTCTAGAGGTGCGAAGCCTGTCAGTACTTAGCAAAACAGCAGCATCTACCAGCACAGCAACTGCAAACCATACCTGTAACCTGGTCGTTCGCGTGTGGGGACTGGATATGATCGGACCCTTCAAGAAAGCTCAAGGAGGATACACTCATGTACTGGTTGCTATCGACAAATTCACTAAATGGATAGAGTTCAAACTCATTGCTTCTCTAACTTCAGCTAAAGCAGTGGAATTCATACAAGACATAATATTCAGGTTCGGGATACCAAATAGTATCATAACCGACCTGGGATCCAATTTCACAAGCTCAGAGTTCTTCGATTTCTGCGAACAAAAAAGCATTCAGATCAAATATGCCTCGGTGGCGCACCCAAGAGCCAACGGGCAAGTAGAAAGAGCCAACGGGATGATATTGGAAGCGCTCAGAAAGAAAGTCTTCGACAAGAATGAAAAGTTCGCAGGAAAGTGGATCAGAGAGCTGCCGTATGTTGTTTAGAGCCTGAGAACTCAACCTAGCCGAGCTCTGCATGGAAACACTCCTTTCTTCATGGTCTATGGTTCAGAGTCAGTGCTACAAGCTGATCTCAAGTTTGGGGCACCGAGGTTAATCTTTGAAAACATAGCAGAAGCTGAAGCTACTAGACTGGAGAATGTTGATATACTAGAAGAAGAACGATTGAATACGGTGATTCAGTCAGCTCGGTATCAGCAAACTCTAAGGCGCTATCATGACAAGGCCATACGACATCGATCCTTCGCAGTGGGAGACCTCGTGCTCCGCCTAATTCTAACGGGGGAGGGACGACACAAATTCTCGCCACTATGGGAAGGGCCATTCATAGTAGCAGAAGTCACTCGACCTGGATCATATCGTCTTACTCAAATGGACGGCACGAAAATTGGGAACTCATGGAATATAGAACATCTCAGGAAGTTTTACCCCTAGCTATATTTCAAAAGCTATTGGGACGACCTTGTATTCTATAAACTGGGAAATATATCATCAATAAAAAGACTTCATTCTCAAAGGCGCTCAAATTGTTTACTATCAACCTGCATGCTTACTTAACTCAGGGTGACCACTATACCCAACTAACGAAGAAATCAACTTAAGTCGGCAACGACTCAAGGCGGTGTGACATGCTCACGCTTACTTAACTCAGGGTGACCACTATACCCTACTAACGGAGCAATCGACTTAAGTCGGCAACGACTTAAGGAGGTGTGACGTGCTCACGCTTACTTAACTCAGGGTGACCACTATACCCTACTAATGGAGCAATCGACTTAAGTCGGCAACGACTTAAGGAGGTGTGACGTGCTCATGCTTACTTAACTCAGGGTGACCACTATACCCTACTAACGGAGCAATCGACTTAAGTCGACAACGACTTAAGGAGGTGTGACATGCTCACGCTTACTTAACTCAGGGTGACCACTATACCCTACTAACGGAGCAATCGACTTAAGTCGGCAACGACTTAAGGCGGTGTGACATGCTCATGCGTAACTCAGGGTGACCACTATACCCTACTAACGTAGCAGTCGGTTTAAGTCGGTAATGACTTAAATCGGCACGATGCACTCGCACCTACTCGATCCAACACAAGCACATTTGCAATTACTCATCTTAGGGCGATCTCTATGCCTCGCGAAATAAGAAAAATTTCAAAATCATCACACTGCATTTACTTCTGCAATTGTGGCTACTGTTGGATTCTAACAGCAGGAAAACAATAACGGCATTCAGTACTGAAAAGCGTTTTCTAACAAAAAATTCGAGCACACTAACCACATAGACAAGGCATTCAATGTTTCTATTTGGTAATGTTTTTCTCAGGAGCGACCGATGAAGAGGGGCGACTCGAAGAATCAGGAGCAGCATTCACATCCGCCACTATGTCGTCAGGAACAATCACACCGGGTCTCCTCATCAAGATTCGCCTCGCGCGAATGGCTTTGTCCATAGCTTTGTCGCGCTGGGCCCTCAAAGTAGCAGAAGTGTCTTCAGTAGCCTTGACAGCCAGCCGAGCAGCTTCTAGCTCCTGGACGACTGATCTCTTGGAAGCGCGCAGATCCTTGATGATAGAATCTTTGCTCGACACCAATTGCCTAAGGCGAATCATATCATCCAAGGACTCTTGCAGCTTATAACGATGATTATCCAAGTCCTCCATGGTGAAATGATGGCTCCTCTCCAAGATAGTCAACGAGTTGCTGGCATCGCGATATAACTTGTCAAGGTTGTCACGAGAAGTTGCAAGGACACGTTTCTCCTCCTGTAGACAAGAATCAGTTCTACAACGTCAAGCAAGCATTAAGAACACAACAGAGAAAGTAAAGTAAAGCTTAATTCATTGGCCACCTTTTCAGAGTCAAGCTGAGCATTGAGAGTGGAGTTCAGCATGTTGGCATCATTCAGAGAAGCAGAAACCTGGGCCAAGTCCGCCTGACCTTGAGAATATTTCTCTTCGAGATCAGAGTATCGTCGGGCCATATCTATCAAGAAACGGACAAACAAGGGTGTTCAGCCAAAAAGCAGATCAGTCAAGTAGCCAAAGAAGAAACAAAGGGCACTAACCAGCATTCGCCATCTCCAAATCAGATGCCCACTGCTGAAGCAGCACTGGATTCCAATGTGTCAGAGACAAAGCTCTTTTTGGGATAGACGCACCCTGCGATCTCAGCTGACCAGCCATCTCGTCAACCAACACCTGGCATTGACAACAGATGAGTATAAGAACAGTATTTCACACGGAGCAGAGTCAGGTTAGAAAAAACCAAATTACCTGGAGATTGGAGAAGAACGAAGGAACCCCCAAATCATGAGAATTCAGTTGGTGACTTGATGAAGGATCACCAACCGAAGCAATTTGCAGAGCATCAGTGGGGACCAATTCAATGTCACCAGCAGAAATCAAAACTCTGTCATCAGGCGAGTAGGTCTCTAAGGCGACCTCCTGACCCGAAGCCCGTGCTGCTGCCATGCAACCAGAATGTGGAGGAGAAGACCCGACGTGAACATCCATGGAAGTATGAGAAGGAGAACCCGCTCGGACACCCTCGGGGGCTGGGTCATAGCTCGTGCTGCCCACCCGAGCCGGATCATCACCGGCAACACCCTCGGGGGCTGGGTAAACGCTAGCGCCATCCTTGGGGGACCAAGCTCTCTGTAGCAGCCACCTCTAAGGCTGAAGGAATTTCAACCACTTCCATGGGAACGGAGCAATCCAGATCAGCCTCTCGACTCTTAAGATCGCGCTCCAAGGTCGATGAGGCACGAGACGTTGCTCGGGATAACTCTAACCCGGCATCAGGCATATCAGCGCAAACTTCCATCATTCCACCATCTGCGGGCTCGGACAACAGATCTTCAGGGACCATATTTTCGAGAGTCTGATCAATGTTTGCCAGAGACAATTCTTGCAGACCAACGAGAGTAGACAAGGCTGGAGAAGGAACACCACTACTCTCCCCGCTGGCTATGTAACGCCGGTTGTTCTTCCGAATTAAGGGGATTTTCTCCTCCTCTTCCTCATCCTCATCAATAATACGGACAGCACACCCATTGGGTTCAACTTTGGTCGGATTACACCCATTGGGGTCAACATCATCAAGATCACACCCATTGGGTTCAGCATGAGTCGGGTCACACCCATTGGGTTTAGCTTCAGCAAAAATCAGCACTGGCACTTCCTCAGCAGCAGGAGCAGAAGGGCCGGCATCCTGATTCAAGGATGACACTCGCCGAAGCCGTCTCTTTTTCTTCTTCTTCTTCTTCCCTTCAGCAGGAGAAGATGGATGCCTAGCTTGATGGGAACGTTTCGGGTGAATATTATCAGGTCTCTGAATGTCCAATGTTTTTCCAGACTCTGGGATGAGTGCTACAACTAGTGTTTCAACAGGAGCCAAATCAGAGGAATCCTCAGCCAACATATCCAGCATGGCACTTATTTCTGCGTCGCTCGGGCTAGTAGGCATCTCAAAGTGAACCTGCCTCTCGTCATTCGAGATTCCACTAAGCGAAGCAACCAAAGCCTCAACCTCCTCGGGAGAGGGCCACACTCTAAGGCCCAAACCACTATCCCCAGCAGGAGGATTTGACACAAAACTGATGAACGTTTTGGGAGGAGGCAGATTCCAGGCTGAATACGCAACAGGAGCACCAACATTCGACACCTTGCCTCTAAGAATCATCTCAAGCCGGCTTACCAGGTCCACAGCAGGAATCCTTATATTGGTAACCCGGGTCGAATCAGTAATGCCACGATACAGATAAGCTGGGTACGCTCTGTCCTTCAGCGGCTGAATGTTCTTAAAAACAAAATCGGCGACCACAGCCTCGACAGTCAGACCCTTCTCCTTCAACAAGCCAACCTCTGCAAGCAGAACCCTAGCCTTGGCTATCTCCAAGTCTGTGGGGGATTCAGTCCAACTGGGAGCGCGAACATCTGGCTGTCTCCCTGACCGAGGGGGGAGGGAGTTCCCATGATTCTCTATGATAAACCATTCCAGGCGCCATCCTTTGATGTTGTCCTTGAGTGGGATGTCGAGTTACTCGGTTTTCCTCCCATGACGCATCTCCAAACTCGCACCCCCACGAGCTGGTGTTGTCCCCCGGCCATCCCAGGCCGACAGTGATACAAATATTTCCATAAGCCAAAGTGTGGCAGAATACCAAGGAAGGCTCCGCATAGATGAACAAAAACGGAAACTTGCAGAATAGAATTGGGATTCAGATGGGTTAGATTCAAATGATAGAAATCAAGGAGACCGCGGAAGAAAGGAGAAACAGGAAGAGCAAGGTCGTGGATGAGAAAAGGAATATAGATAACAGACTCGTGGGTGTCCTCTGTCGGGACAGTGACCCCACGGTAGATCCGCCAAGAACAAAGTTCCTTCGGAGGAAGAACTCCGACGGAGACGAGGTGAAGAAGGTCGGACTCAGAAACAACAGACATGTGGTTACCTGTGAAAGGCAACTAGCTGTTGGGATCGAGGGGAGGAATGGTCACGGCAGATGAACCCTGATTCTTCCGCTTGGGCGCCATCTCAATCTTGCTGCGCGAGCTGGGCAGAAGCGATATCGCAAGAAAGCAGAGTAGGTCTGGATGCAGAAAAGCAAGACTAGGGCTCAGAATGCAGAGGCATGCGACGGCGCAATACAAATGTGGTTTTCCTGGGCCAGATGCCATTTCTAAAAAGTGCCCAGTCATCACTCAGCTGTTATTTCTAAAACGCTGGCGTGCCATGTCATCACTCGGCCGTTATTTCCAAAACGGCCGACGCGGCCCAATATAACTCAGCTGTTATTTCTAAAAACGCTGACGCTACCAGTCTTCACTCGACTGCTGTTTCCAAAGCGGCCGACGTGACATGTTGTCACTCGGCTGTTATCTCTAAAACGCCGGCGTCGCCAGTAACCGCTCGGTCATTATTTCTAAAACACCGACGTGGCCTGTTATCACTCGGCTGTTATCTCTAAAACGCCGACGTCACCAGCAATCACTCGGTCGTTATTCCTAAAGCGACGACGTGGTTCAAAAGGACTCGGTTGTTACCTCCAAAACGCCGACGTTGCAAAAAAGGGGGGAAGAACCATTCGGTTACCACCTCTGAAAATACTAACAGTAAATCAGACGTTTTTCTCTATGAATATGCAGGCAAATCTAAAATGCGACTCGACGATTCTAAGTCGTTACTCAAGCATTACATCCAAGAACAACGGCTACATTAAGCGTAAGCACGATCAACGAGAAAAGAAGCGATGGGAAAGCAAAGAAACACACACATAATGGGGCGAAATCTTCTTCATTATAAAAGGGAAGCATTAAAAAACTTAAAAACCAACTCATTATGAGCTGGTTTTCTCCCCACTGTTCGATACCCTACACTACTACATTACATTTCACAACACTATACTACTAACTACTACTACATTATTTCACTAATACTACTTCTACTACTAATCTATACTAACATTTAAAACCAGTGGCGCCTAGCCACTGGCCTTGTTGCTGCCCTTGCTGTCGTCCCCGCTGTCACCGCTGCCGCCCTTGCCGCCACCTTCGCCGTTGTCGCCATCGCCATCGCCGCCGCTTCCGTCGTCGTCGTCGCCCTCGCCATCACCGCCGCCCTCCTCGGACGAGTCTGAGGAGTTCTCCTCATCTGAGGAGACCTCCGACTCATTCGAGCCCTCGAGCCTGGCACACTCAACGGCCCAGATGTAGGTCCATACCTCTGCGGCGATCCCCTAGGAGTCGTCTAAATCATCAGACGACGCCGGGGGAGAGGCAGGGACCGGCGAGCCCTCTGACTCGGAGGAGAACTCCTCCTCCGAGTACTCCGAGTCGCCGAAGTCCTCCGAGGGAGGAGTCGGCTCACGTTTCCGCTTATCGCCGGAATGGTGTGAGGAACTGCCACCTTTCTTGCTCTTGCCCATGGCGGAGTAGAAGAGAAGTGAAGAGAGTAAACAACAAGCGGCAGTAAGAGACGTGAAGATGCCGGAGAAGCAAGCACACTATTTATAGAAGAAGAAGGCAACCGCTCACCTCCTACCACGGCCACTAAACAGTCGCAAAAATTCAATATGCAATTCAAACTGTCTGGAAACATGTCAGGCGGTTGGCGCCGTTCCACGTAACACGACACCCATTGGGACTCCAGTCAACTGCTTGGGCGATATAATTACACCCTCGGTCACGTCAAGTTACTACTCAGAAGCAGTTTGCTAAACGCTCAGCGCACCAAGCCGTCCCTTGCCTACACCCATTGGGGGGATGCCGAGGAATTTTCAATAGATTTTCCCAAGCAGTCACATCCATACAGTATATGCAATGAATACCTCAAGACAGAAGGAAGATATCAACAAAGATCAGAGGAAAGCCAAATATAGCCAATGAGGTACAAGTCTAATCAACAGAACCATTGAAACACGAAGTGATATGAAGACTAGCCAAAGGCCATCTACCGAACGTCCAATCAGTCGCAGATCAAATAAATTGCAAGACCTAACAAGATATGGGCAGATTGCGTGCTCGATCTCAAAGACAAAAATGTATGCCGACCTCTAAAGCATAATGTTGATGATATAATGCTGATCTCTAAGGCATTCAACAAAAGGAAAGGAAAATTTCTGAAAAACAGCGTGAAACGAAGACCTTCGAGTGGATTATTTTCAAAAATCCACTCAAAGCTCGAGGGCTATACCCATTGGGTGTGGTGCACCCAATGAATCATCATCCCCAAGAGGCATAATGCTAACTTCTAAAGCATAAGGTGAAACTAAGACAGGACTGACTTCTGAAAAAGCACAAGTGGAAAATAAAAGTGATTTCTGAGAAGACTTGAAATGAAGACCTTCGAGTGGATTATCTGCAAAATCCACTCGAAGCTCGGGGGCTACACCCATTGGGTGCACCCAATAAATTTTGAAGTTCTATAAAGCAAAATGCTGACCTCCGAAGCATAAGCCTGAGACAGAGCACCGAATTTTGAGGAATAATAAGCGTAAGAAGACAGTAAAAGATCGTTTTTACCGGATCACTCAGAGTTCAGAAGCAGTGGCCCGACAGACTTGTTTCCAAGGCATTCCTTATCAAAATCAAACAAGGCTGCAAGCTGGACCTAGGATCTTTGGGCCGGTTATTTCAAAATCAACCCAAAGATCGGGGGCTTGTGGGGGACGGATATCCCCCGGGTCCACCAGATGGGTAAAAGACCTCGCAAAAGGCCCGTGGGCCCAATAATTCGCAAGGTCGTTCCTTCGTGGGCCTAGGGAGGAACGTCTAATGTAGCAGATCGACATAAACCCAGACGGCCCGACGAGTTTGAATTGCGACCGCAAGGGAGACCCGACTTTCCCTCGCAAGGACCTCATACATCGGAACAGAGTGGGGATAGGTTGGCTGGATTATAGGAAGATAGACTCGGTCAGTTCACTATTACTTAGGCACACGTTGTTATCATATCCGCATGTAACGCCCCACGGTCGAGTATATAAGGCCTAGGGGGCATCCCTTCAAAAGCATATCACCACTTAGCCATCCACCCGGTTCTCTATGTTTTCGACACTAGAGAGCTTCCTTATAACCTACCACATAAAATACTCACGCCAGGACGTATGGTGTTATGCATCTCGAAGCGGCCCGAACCTGTACAAAACTGTCCACTACCTCTCGTGCATTAGCACGAACCATCGAGCTACAGTCGGTAACACCGTCCTACTCCAAAAAGCACCTCGAGGGGCAACCCCGGGTGCACGGTCGGACCCAAAACACCGACAGCCGTAACTTGAGCTAAATAACATGGATATCGTTTTTGCATTCACTGTTTTCCATTTTTCGAGTGACTTGCAGTTCAAATCTGAATCGTCCGAATAAATTCAATTAAACGAACTAAATGTAATAGTTATAGCAAACACTTTGATAATTTTTCCAAAATTAAACATGTAGGTCTATATATTGTAGGAACACTCTACAAAAACTTTGGTGAAAAAAAAAGAAAAAATAATAAAAATATACTTTACTGAGTGTCAAGTAAAGATACTCGACGAAACCTTGTCAAGTGTCTGCCAGGGTCACTCGGCAAAAAAGTTAGTTTGCCGAGTGTCAACTCCTGACACTCGGCATAGTTAACGTCTATCAACTATAAACGGCTGATGACAGCCGTTTGCCAAGTCTAGAGTTTCGCCGAGAGTTTGACACTCGGCAAAACCTACTTTGCCGAGTGTCGATTTATGCCGAGTGTTTTGCTCTCGACAAATAAGGTCTGTGCCGAGTGTTTTTGTTCGTCGAGAGTGGTTCTCAATAAAACTTATTTTGTCCTCCACAAATAACAGGACACTCGGTAAAAGAGTCGGGTTCGGTAGTAATCTCCTTCCGGCGCGCGTATATACAGTCTCGTTGCTGTAAGAGAAGGCTGGAGCCAACCGGCAGGGATGTGATACAAGCATCTGGAAAAGCTGGGGTAGCCCACAGCCTTTGACCCCGTACCTGCACGAGCTCCACAACCGCGACAAGGCTGCAGCCTCGTGAGCAGAAAAAGAAAATGGCCGACGGTCACTGGAAACCATCGGACAGGTGGGCAGGTTATTGCTAGCTAGGCCGGCAGCAGATTCGATTCCAGGGTGCAATCAGTCAGCCAGTCAATGGAAGATCTCTTATTCGATCACCATGGATCTAGCTCCATGTGGACATGATCAGAATGAAAATGACACTACTAGGAACACGACCTGTGTATCTCACGGCAGTTAGGGAGATTATGAACGGCCAACGGTTAACATGCATGTTATTGACGTTATCGACGGTTATATATGTTCTTCTGTTGGTCTTTGTACTGAATAGCTAACGGTACAAATATTCTCTGGTGTTAGATGTTGACCGGTGGGGCAGAGAAGGCAGATAGGACAAATTAATTGCCAACAGTCGTAGTGAAACTGGCGGCAAATTGTTATAATTTTCAACAGCCAGATAACTTCCTTCTTTGTGTAGTAAGTACACTTGGCTATAGGGTGCACTATTGTCAACCATTTTTATTGATTGTTGTCCTACATATAGAATGATCAATAGCTTAACAGTGTTCTAGTGTATATGATAATCTGTGGAAGCGTATTAACCTCCATGGAGGCCACGTGTGTTAATATAGGCAGAAAGAGCCTCTGCTGTGACAAACAATAGTGATCCGAGATTTGTTGAGAGAGCATCCTTGATTACAGGGATAGCAACAAACTAAATCTTCAAGGATGCAGTCCACCACAAATCTCGGTTAGATTTGTTACAATGTGACTTGCCATACATGCATCTATCTATCTGTTTCACACCCTTCCTCAATCTTAACCGGGATTTCTGAGGTTGAGATTGTGCACATATTCATAATGCTTCCGGGACATCAATGGCTTCGTGAGACCATCAGCTATCTGATCATCGGTGCTAATAAATTTGATGTGAAGCTTCTTGTCTGCTACTCTTTCTTTAACAAAGTGATAATCTATCTCTATATGCTTCGTCCTTGCATGAAAAATAGGATTAGCTGATAAGTAAGTCGCTCCAAGATTGTCACACCATAATACTGTAGCTGGTGGAGATCGTATGCCAAGTTCTTGTAACAAGGACTGAATCCAGATAATCTCGGCAGTAGCATTAGCCATTGCCTTGTACTCAGCTTCAGTGCTGGATCTAGCCACTGTAGGTTGTTTCCGTGCACTCCATGAGACCAAGTTCCTTCCAAGATAAATAGCAAAACCACCTGTGGGCCGTCTATCATCAAGGCATCCTGCCCAATCTGCATCAGAGAAACCACTAACAAGAGTCGATATGGACTTAGTTATTTTCAAGCCCATATGCAAGGTGTGCTTGATATATCTCAGTATTCTTTTGGCTGCAGTCCAATGATCAGTAGTGGGCGCATGAAGAAACTGACAAACTTTGTTAACAGCAAATGAAATATCTGGTCTTGTAAGAGTGAGATACTGCAATGCTCCTACCACACTCCTATACCTGGTCACATCATCACCACTAAGGGGATTCCCTGCATAAGCTGATAGCTTTTCTATGGTTGTCATTGGAGTACTGCACAGTTTGCAATTCAACATCCCTGTCCTTCTAAGTATATCATTACTGTATTTTCCTTGTGACAAAAGAATGCCATCTTTCATATGTGATACCTCAATACCAAGGAAATAATGAAGCTCACCCAAGTCTTTTAGTGCAAACTCAGACTTGAGTGCCTGAAGTAGCCTTGTTGTCCCCTCTGAACCAGAACTAGCGACTATGATGTCATCAACATAGACAAGAACATACATGGTCAGTTCTGCCTTCTTAAATATAAAGAGTGATGTATCACCTTTAGATGGCTTAAAACCGAGTTGTTGAAGCTTCACACTCAGCCGAGAATACCAGGCACGGGGTGCCTGTTTTAGCCCATACAATGCCTTCTCTAGCTTACACACATAGTGAGGGAGATTCTTATCTTGATACCTAGGAGGTTGTCGCATATAAACTTCTTCCTCTAGAATGCCATGGAGAAACGCATTCTTCACATCCAACTGCCTTAAACTCCAACCACGAGACACAACAATAGATAGCACAAGTCAAATGGTTGCAGATTTAACAACTGGACTAAATGTATCTTCATAGTCAAGACCATACCTCTGCTTGAAACCTTTTGCGACTAGGCGAGCTTTGTAGCGCTCTATAGAGCCATCAGCATTTTTCTTGATTTTATAGACCCACTTGCAGTCAATTATATTTCGTCCTAGAACCTGTGGAACAAGTCGCCAAGTCTTGTTGCTTTGCAATGCCATGAATTCTTCATCCATTGCTCTCTTCCAATTTGGATTCCCAAAAGCTTCATCTAAATTGTTAGGCTCGCCTGTAGTGGTGAGAAGGCCATACCTTACCGTACCATCTTTAAATTGTTTGGGTTGTCGAATACCTGCTTGCAGACGCGTTCGTGGTCGCAAGACAGTAGGAGCTTCAATGCCACGCGCAGCATCATGCACTCCAGGTGCGCGCGTGGCCTCTAGATCAGCAGGTACACTCGGTCCACCTGTATCAGCCTCGTGACAAACGGACATCACCCCGAGTCCGGAGACTTCATGTGTGGCACGCGATAGAGAGACAGGATTCTTAGAAGACCCTGACATCGTTGTCCCCCCTGCACGACAGAGTCGAACGCTGGTGGATCCGGAGACACACCCCCAGGTGTTGGTGCGGGAGAGGTGGGTGCAGTAGTTGGAGACGTCACAGACCCTCCGAGTGGTAGATGAGCCGCATCAACTCCGGGTAGGACATATGAAATACCACCATTTTCGGTAGGAGTTTCGGTTGATTTTTCCTGAAACATTTGATCATCATTAGTAGCACCTGCAGATAGGACATCAGGCACATGATCATGTATTGACATACTCCTGGAAGAAGGAATAAGCAGGGATTCACTGGTAAATCGGGCGCCAGCATTAGAATGAAGATTGGAGAATGGAAAAACGTGCTCATCAAAGATGACATCTCGAGATATATATATGCGACCAGTGGGTATATCAAGACATTTGAAGCCTTTATGAAGATTACTATACCCAAGAAAAACACATTTCTTTGATCGGAAAGCAAGTTTATGATTATTATAGGGACGAAGATTTGGCCAACATGCGCAACTGTTGGAACTTGCTCTCTGCAGCAAGAAGGCCAACAAGGGTGAACAGTGGTGACAACAGGGTTACGTGCTCGGGGGCAATAGCTCTGTTAACCTAGCCTCTCACGGGCACTGTGCGGGGGTATTTATAGGTATCTGAGTGCCCAGCATCTTGTGTTAAGGACGCATGTGCCCTCAGACACCTATTTTATCCCTAGAATATTCCCATAAAGCAGGGTTACAAGCTGTAATTACAAGTATTCCTTTACAAGTTTGGCCCGTAATACAGAGGTGGCCACGCGGGGCCCGTTACAATGGGCCAGATCACACGTGGGCCTTGGGACTGAACGAGGACGCGCCGTGGGAGGACGTCGCCGCAGGCCTTCGTCAAAGTGCCGAGTCCTGCAAAGGGTGTCCCTGCCCGCTTTGTCTCTGTCGGACCAGCGGCTGCAGCGAAGGCCTCGAGCGAAGGGTGGCGTCTTTGCCTTCGCCCCAACATTTGCCCTCCGAGGGACCAGTTCGACAAAGTCACCTGGTGCCGAAGACGTCGCTAGATGGCGGAGACGCTGCCCTCGCTCGAAGTGGTTCCGCGGGGGTTTTTGATGTGACCGTTGATGGACGGCGTACTGTTGGATTGCGGGTTTCCCGAAGCGTCGCGGCCTGTCGGATTGCGGGTTTCCCGAAGAGCCGCGCCCTGCCTATAAAAGGGGGCGGGAGCGGCGCTGTTTGAACTTTGCCTTCCGCGCTCCGTAAAACCCTAGCCGCCCGCCGTCTCGCTGCTCCTTTTTCTCCGCTGCTCCCTTTGCTCGCCGGCGTTCTGGCTCGAGTGAAGCAGACCGCCCGCCACCGCCGACGGTACGTAGCAATGCCATCCTCTTCTCCTTCCGCCGACGCCACACCGCCGGCCGCCGCCTCGTCTGAGGAGACGTTGAGTAACGTGATGGTGGAGGAGTTGCGCGCCGGCGACTCTGTTGAATTTGGTGTGTCACGGATGACGTCAGCCCGTATTGAAGATATGCAGCGGTTGGGCTACTTTGGCGGCGGAGTCGCTCGTGCTCCGGGGACGGAGGAAGTCCCCGAGCCGGAGGGCGAGTTGGTTGTTTTCGAGGCGTTCTTCGTCGCCGGACTCCGCTTGCCTGCGCACCGGTTTGTTGGCGAAGTCCTGCGTAGGTTCAGCGTTCAAATACATCAGCTGACACCGAACGCCATAGTGGCGCTGGCGAAGTATGTCTGGGCGACGACTTCGTACGGCGGACAACCGTCAGTTGAAGTTTTTGCGAAGAATTATTGTTTGCATTGGCAGAAAAGGATGGTTGAGGACGGAGTTGCCCAGTTCGGGTCATGCACATTCACGCCGAAGACCGGCAAGACCACAATGCCAGTAGTGGAGTTGGTGCCGTGCGCCCGCAACAAATGGGGCAATTGGAATGAATTTTGGTTTTATGTCGCTGAGGCTACTGTCGAAGGCCATGAAGGGCTCCCCGTATCCGAAATGTGCTCTCACTATTACTCTACGTATCCGCCTTTTGAAGTGGCAGAAGAGGATGCAGACGAAGGGGCCCTTCGGTGCGCCGCCGGTCAGAGCAGCGGTCGTGATTTAGTTGAAGAGTTCGTGGCGTACGGGGTCTGGCCCTTGGCGCACGGCTGGGCGCTGGGCGAAGTATGCCCTCGCCAGATGCCTTTCCACGGAGGAAGGGTGGTGCGAAGTCCTGCCTTCGCACTGAATTTGCGAAACCGTGACCCGGCCGCCTTTGTGCGTGATGCGGAGGACTTGGCGGTGCGGCTCGTGGGGCGTTACGTGCCGAGGACGGAAGGCCAGCGCAGCTTTGATATCCGCGGGTCAAATGAACGTTTGAACAGGGTCTTCGAATTAAATCAACTGCCGTACGACGGCTACCCTGGACAAGACGAAGCGGACCGCCGTGGGAAGAAACCGGCGGTGGAGACTGGAGGCGACCCTGCGCTGGTGGCCGCCACCTCCTCGAAAACGAGGAAATTAGGTACTGCGATGGGAAGACTTGGGGTGTCCGATAGTTTTGCTAGAGAGTTAATGAGGACGTGCGCGGCCCCGGGGGAAAGGATGTCTTCGGCGGAGCTCCGGGAGTCTTCGGCTCGGATGCTGAGGGTTACCGGGGGTTGTTGGCCTAAAGACATTCCTATCCCCTGCGCGGCTGAGGAGGACTGTTTTACATCTCGTATGGTTCATCGGTGGAGAGTTTTTCCTTATGGGCGAAATATCGGTCATGTTGTGTGGGCAGTGATGGACAAGGATCGCCAAGGTGCGGCGTGAAAACGCCAGGCGACTGTGAGGGTTCACGAAGCTCGGCCGAAAAGGCAGCGGGGAACGGCGAAGGCTGAGGCCTCTGGCGGAGGCAAGCCGCCGTTGCCGGCGAAGGTGGGCGCCAATGCGCCTGGCAAGGCGCCGGAGGCGACGGTGGGCGCCGGAGGCCCCAAGCTGACGAAGGTGGTGCCGTCCGTCAGCGGAGTGGCGGAGGCTGCGAAGGCGGCCCGAACGTTACCGCCGCCTGGCAAACGCGTTGCCGACTTCGGCACCGAGATTAATGTGGAGGATTATCTTGGGGGTAAGTCTATATAAATATGTATATATATATACATTTTTTTTTAAATTTGTTGACGCGTTGCAGGGTCGGACGAGGGCCCGCTTGCTCTAGTTGTGCCTGGCGCGGCGATCGCGACGGCTGCGCCACCGCCGAAGGCGGGGGGAGAGACCCTTGGCGCCGGAGGCGAGGTGTCTGCCCTCGCGCTGGTCAGAGACGAGGCGGGCATGGCGACCCGCCGGCTGAAGGGAGCGACGGAGGCGTTGAGTCGAGCGACGGAGGCGCTGAGTCAGGTCCGCCGAGCTATGCCCTCTCCGCCCCCCCCCCTTTTTTTTACGCAACGGCCTTACGTGCGTCCTGCAGGTGGCTGACTTCACCAGCCGCACTGCGTCGGGGGCCCTTACGGCAGCTTTGTCTGCCGAGGTCGAGAGACTTCGGACGCAACATGCTGACGCTGTCCGTGAGAAGTCGGCCTCCGACAGCAAGTGCCGCAAACTGGCGGAGAAGGTGGCCGCCCTGGAGAAGGAGAAGGCTGACCTCCGGCGCCAGCTAGCGGGGGAGAGGAGGGAGGCCAACGAAGCCATTGCCAAAGAGCAGGCTGCGCAGGCGGAGGCCAGGCTGGCGCGGGCGGAAGGCAATATCGCCAAGGATCTCGCCGGAGAGCTGCAGCGGCGGCTTACTGCCCTGGAGAGCCGCGCGGAGGGGGCCGAAGCCGCGATGCGAGCGGAGGCCGAACGGACGCGCACGCAGCTCATGACTGCATATCGCGAGCTGGGTGTGCGGACGGGTGACTTCGAGGTGCCGGAGCGAGAGGCTGGGCTTCGCTGTCTGGAATGGGTGCAGGAGGAACTGCAGGAGCTCCCCACTGTCTTGGCGGGGTTGATGTCGTTCACCTCCCTGGTCACCTGCGAGGCAGCAATGAACGCGCTCTCTCGCGAAGGCTGCCGGCACTTTGAGGCCCTCGACCAGGCGGATGAGGATTTTGGGCGAGATATCTTTGAGGTCGAAGACCCCGTGGTGAAAGAATCCGTCGGGGCCCTCTATGACCGGATGTGGGGTTCATACGGTCGTGAGGTGGTCCGGGCGCGGGCCGAGGCTGCGAGGGCTCAGGTAACATTGTCGTTTGCTCGGCGTTTGCTGGATGCGGTCTGTGCGTGTGTTTGCTGAATTTTTGTGTGTTTTGTCTTAGGCGGAGCGCGGCGAGCGGGTGGACGACTTCGGGGCGCTGAACAGCGCGTTGCCCGACCCGGAGACGACCCCTGCAGAGGCTGCGACTGGAGTCGCCCCGGGACCGACCCCGGAGACTGCGGAAGATGCACCAGGCGCCCCTGCATCTGCTGCGGCCGGCAAAGACCTTCCCCCAAAGGTGGCCGAAGGCGCGCCCGATGCCCCCGCAGCTGCTGTGCCGAGCGCTGAAGATCCAGCGGAGGTGGGGGCGAAGGCAGCGGCGGAGGCTCCCGCAGCGGCAGGGCCTTCGCAGGTGGCATAGGTGGTGTTTAGGGTTGAGGGATTTTTGGATGTTGTACTGAATTTTGGTTGCTGCGCAGGTTCAAGATTTTGGGCCTGCGCACGCAACCGCTACTACTGAGTTTTTGGCGGCTTCGACCGCGGAAGATGGAAATGAATATGGTGGGTCTGTTTCTGAGTTTTTTGATTTTACTGACTCTGGGAGCTCGGTTGAGTGGACTGAGGAGTCGTCGGAGGAGGACTTGGATTATTTTGCGGCCTTGGACGTGGCTGCGGCAGAGGCTGCACCACACGCTGCGGACGCGCCAGACGTGCCCGGTCCTAGTACCGGGCACCGACGACGAAGGGCGGTTGCAAAGCGTAGGATTAGCGCGGAGGAAGGGGCTCGGCTTCGCGTTAGTAGGGCTGATAGGCAGGAGCTGCTGTCTTTGCCGGCCGCCTCGGGTGCAGGGGAAGGGGAGCTGCGAAGCCTTTTTGCGGGTGAGGAGCTTAGGATAATGTTATTTAATTATAGAGAGATGGGGATTATTCCTAAGGTTGAGCCGATGTAGGGCGTGGTGCCCTCGCTTGTGTATGTGTAAGGGCTTGTAAAATGGAGTTGTGTGCCCTCGCGTGCCTGTGCCTGCGAGGGCGCTGTGTACTTTGTCTGGTGTGATTGATTGTGCTGTGCCAGTATGATTATAATTGGTCTTGTTGTCGTTTCTGCTTTTGTTGTACTGGGTCGGATGCGCCCTTAGGCGGCTCTTGCGATAGACTTCGGATTTTTGCGTGCTTGTGCTTAGTCCGGCTGCACCTTTAGGCGACTTCTGCGCGGATAGTCTTCGCGATAGACTTCGGATTTTTGCGTGCTTGTGCTTAGTCCGGCTGCACCTTTAGGCGACTTCTGCACGGATAGTCTTCGCGATAGACTTCGGATTTTTGCGTGCTTGTGCTTAGTCCGGCTGCACCTTTAGGCGACTTCTGCGCGGATAGTCTTCGCGATAGACTTCGGATTTTTGCGCACTTGTTGTGCTTAGTCCGGCTGCACCCTTAGGCGACTTCTGCGCGGATAGTCTTCGCGATAGACTACGGATTTTGCGCACTTGTTGTGCTAAGTCCGGCTGCACCCTTAGGCGACTTCTGCGCGGATAGTCTTCGCGATAGACTTCGGATTTTGCGCACTTGTTGTGCTAAGTCCGGCTGCACCCTTAGGCGACTTCTGCGCGGATAGTCTTCGCGATAGACTTCGGATTTTGCGCACTTGTTGTGCTAAGTCCGGCTGCACCCTTAGGCGACTTCTGCGCGGATTGGTCGCACGCGAGGGTGGCTAGCGCTTAGCCTCGCGGTGACTTCGAATTGGTCGAATGCCGAAGACCGTTGTCGCGGTCTTTTTTCGACACATGCTTTTGCGGGGGATTTTTCTCACATATATTACATGGCTCCGCCTCGTTAAAAACCTCACCCCCCGGGAGGAAAAGAGTGCGGGCCGGTACAAGATTGTTTGCGGTGAATTACAAGGGCGAACTCAGCCCTAAGTATTAAACAAAAAATTTACGAAGGTTGTCGATGTTCCAGGAGTGCTCCAGGTCCTCGCCATTTGGCGTTGTGAGCCTGTAAGCGCTGGGGGAGGCCTTTGCTTTGACTATGAAGGGGCCCTCCCACTTGGGCTCCAGCTTGCCCTTGGACTCCGTCCGAGCTGTTCGGATGAGTACGAGGTCCCCCGCGCAGAACTCCCTTGGGATGACTGCGCGGTCGCGCCATGCTTTGGTCTGGGCTTGGTATTTGTTTAAGGCCTGCAGGGCGAAGACCCGGTCTCCGTCAATGAGATCTTTGGAGGTTGGCTCATCCACGTCAGGGGCGGCTGACGGAGCTGTGCGCGGAGACCCATGCTTTATTTCTTGCGGGGTCATTGCCTCCGATCCGTATAGAAGGCGGAAAGGAGTGAACCCGGTCGCCCTGCACTCGGTTGTGTTTAGCGCCCAGACTGCCTCCGGTAACAAGTCGGTCCATCTGCCTTTTCTTTCATTGAGGAGCATCTTCTTGACAGCTGTGAAGATTTTCCCATTGGCACGCTCCACGACCCCGTTGGACTGCGGATGATAGACTGAAGCGAAGGCAAGCTTGGTGCCGATGGAAAAACAAAAATCCTTGAAATCTTGGCTGTCAAACTGCTTGCCGTTGTCAACTGTTAGCTCGGACGGTACTCCGAAGCGGCAAACAATGTTCTGCCAAAAGAATTTTTGGGCAGTCTTTGATGTGATTGTGGAAACGGCCCTCGCTTCAATCCATTTGGTGAAGTATTCAACGGCTACGAAGGCGAACTTGAGGTTCCCCTGAGCTGTGGGCAGGGGCCCGACGATGTCCAGGCCCCAGCGCTGGAGAGGCCATGTATAGGCAATCAGCTTTGTATATTGCGAGGGGTTGCCTGACCGAGGAGAGAACTTCTGGCAGGCTTCGCAGGACCTTGTGACTCGATTTGCGGCGCAGATCATTGCAGGCCAGTAGAACCCTTGTCGGATCACCTTTGCAGCCAGGGCCCTTGGCCCCGCGTGCGAGCCGCACGTGCCACTGTGGACCTCGCGCAGGATTTGGATGCCTTCGGTTTCGGTGACACATTTAAGCATTGGCTGACTGACCCCTTTCTTGTATAACTGGCCCTCGATCAGTGCGAAGTCCCGGCTTCGATGTCTGAGGCGCTTTGCCTCACTGTCGTCGGTTGGATGATAGTACCCCTGTAGGAACAGGGTTATTGGTGCTCGCCAGTCTTCGGTCATGATTAGGTTGACTATACGGTGGCCCTCGCTATCATTGGTTATTTGGAGCCCTTCGGGGCTCCGAACTGCCGGCGTGCCGATGGTGTGAAAGAATACGTCGGAGGGCAGGGGCTCGCCCCTGGCGGCGGCCTTGGCTAATGCATCGGCCTCCTCGTTCCTGGCCCTGTCCACATGCTGTAGGGTGAATCCCTTGAACTGTCTCTCGAGACTTCGGATAGCTGCGAGGTATTGCATGAGCGCGGGGTCTTTTGCTGCATAGTCTTTTTCAACCTGGCCGGCAACTATCTTGGAGTCTGTTTTGATGATACATGTGGTGACTCCGAGGGCCCTTAGCTTGCGGAGGCCGAGGATAACCGCTTCATACTCTGCTATGTTGTTTGTACATTTGTCGGATTCCAGAGCGAAGCTGAGGCGTGCTGCATATCTGTGTTTGACTCCGGCTGGTGAGGTGACGACTGCAGCGACGCCTGCCCCCGCATGACACCATGCACCGTCGCAATGGATAGTCCAGACCTTTTCTGTGGATGGGTCCGGCTGTGTTATTGGCCCAGTCCAGTCGACGACGAAGTCTGCCAGGACTTGCGACTTGATAGCTGTCCTGGGCTCGAAGCTGATGTGGTAGCCGGAGAGTTCGGCTGCCCACTTGGCAATCCTCACTGATGCCTCCGGGTTTCTGAATAGTTCGCCGAGTCCCCTGTCTGAGGTGACTCGGACCTTGAATGCTTCAAAATAATGGCGCAGCTTGCGCGAGGACATAATAACTGTGTAGGCAATCTTCTCCAACTCTGTCATGTTGCATTTGGACGGGGTCAGGACTTCGGAGACATAGTAGACAGGGCACTGTCTGACTGTGCCCTCGACTGTCTGCTCCTGTACCAGTGCCGCGCTGACCGCGTGCGGCGAAGCCGCGACATAGAGCAATAAGGGGAGCGAGGAGTCGGGGCTTGTGAGGATGGCCAGCTCCGACAGGTACTGTTTTAATGAGGCGAAGGCCGCTGCTTGCTCCGGTCCCCAAGCGAAGTCCTTCGCGCCGCGGAGTGTTTTGAGGAAGGGGAGACTTCGCTCGGCGGACCTGGAGATGAATCTGTTGAGAGCGGCCATCCTGCCTGTCAGGCGCTGGACGTCCCTGGGGGACTGTGGAGGCGACATATCGACGATGGCCTGGATCTTGGTTGGGTTGGCCTCGATGCCGCGGCGGGACACCAGGTAGCCCAATATCTTGCCCTGGCGAACACCAAAGACGCACTTTTCCGGGTTTAGGCGGAGTCGTGCATCTCGCATGTTCGCGAATGTCTCTGCCAGGTCGGCGAGATGGTCCTCCTTATTCTTGCTGGCGACGACGATGTCGTCCACATATGTAAATATATTTCTGCCGACCTGCCCCTCGAGCACTGTTTTGGTGAGTCTGGAGAAGGTGGACCCGGCATTCTTGAGACCCTCCGGCATTCTGACAAAGCAATAAGTGCCGAAGGGTGTTATAAAGCTGGTGCTAGCCTTATCTTCCTCCTTCATGTATATCTGGTGATAGCCGGAGAAACAGTCGAGGAGGGACATGACCTCGCATCCGGCCGCGCTATCGACTATTTTGTCGATCCGCGGCAACGGGAAATTGTCCTTTGGGCAGGACTTATTGATACTAGTGAAGTCTATGCACATTCGCCATTTCCCGCTTTTTTTCTGCACCATCACAACATTGGAGAGCCACGTGGGGTAAGCCACTGGCTCGATGAATTTAGCCTCCAGGAGGCGGTGTACCTCCGCCTTGGCGGCCTCTGTCTTTTCGTCTGACATTTTGCGAAGCTTCTGCTTTTTGGGTCGCACCGAAGGGTCAATGCCTAAGCTGTGTTCGATTATGGATCGGCTGACTCCGACCAGGTCGAGGGCGGACCAGGCGAAGACATCTTTATTCTTGGCCAGGCAGCAGAGAAGTTTCTCTTCTTCAAGAGAGGTGAGGTCTTCGCTGATAGTGACTGTCTGCTTGGGCGTGGCCTGATCGAGGGGGACAGTCTTGGTCCCATCTTGGCACTGCAACTGTGCCTTGTCGTGCTGCTTGTCGGTTGGGCTGGCCGGCGCGGGGACCTCGCGCTGGGTCGTGAGACAGTGTACGTTCCGCTGACCGGGCACGAAGTCCCGCTCTATGTTGCGCGCCGTCTGCTGGTTGCCGTAGATTGTGATGGCGCCAAGCGGACCTGGTATTTTCATACATAGGTACAACCCGTGGATGGCTGCCTCGAATTTATTGATGGAGCCCCGGCCCATGATGGCGTTGTATGGATATACCATGTCGACAATGTCGAAGGTTACTTGCTCACTTCGGGCATTGGGCGCTACACCGAAGGAGAGGGGCAACTCTATCTTGCCAACTGGAAAGGTGCCCTTGCCGCCGAAACCATACAACGGGTTGTCCGAAGGCTTCAGCAAGCTGTGGCTTATACCCATGCGGTCGAAGGCGTGGAGGAAGATGATGTCCGCCTGACTGCCGTTGTCGACTAGGACTTTGTGTAAGTCCTAGCCTGCCACGCTGCAATTGATGACCATAGCGTCGATGTGGGGGGCGCTGCGCAGGTCGACGTCTCGTGCGTCGAAGGTTAGCGGTATGTGGGACCACTTCGTCTGCACGACTGGGCCAGTGATGGCGACATGGTTGATGCTGCGTTAGTGGTCCCGCTTCTGCCGCTTGGTGTCGAAGTCGGTGCTAGACCCCCCTGTTATCATGTGAATGACTCCGCGATATGGTTGATCGGCAAAGTCTTCCTGCTTCGGGGCATGGGGGATGTTTTGGTGTTGCTGGTGTGGTGGTGGTTGTGGAGGAGGTACGATTTGTACTTCCTGATGGTGTTGGTAAGCGTGGTGCGGTGGATGCGGAGCGGGAGCGTGGATATATGGTGGAGGGGATGGCTGGTAATTATGCGCGACAATTCTGGGATTGTCGGCTGGCTGCGCCCGCGCCATTCTGTCTCTGGTGGCCTTCGTCTCGGGGCAGTCTTTGGTCTGGTGGGCGCAGTCTTCGCCGTGGAAAAGGCAGTAGAACCGGCGCGGCGGCTGCTGCGCCCGCCCTCGGCCCTTGCCGCGAGTTCCATTTCCGCGGCCCTGGGGGGGATATTCCTGGCGGCGAGGGGGGTCAGCAGCAGGCTGTTGGTTTACGATGTTGTGCACTTGCTGCTGACTGCGGCCGTCTCGACCGGAGTCTGGCTGCGGAGTCCTTGTCCACGTGCGGCTGGACTGCGGGGCATCTTTGGGTTTCCGTTGTGACTCGACCTTGCGCTGGTGGAGCTCTTCGGATTTGGCATATTTTTCGAAGAGCTGATATAGCTCCTGCAAGCTCTTGGGTGGATCTCTGATACAGTGGCTGTAGAGGACGCCGGCCCGAAGGCCACTGATGGCGTAGTGGATAGCGATCTGATCGTCGACAGAGGGCAGCTGCGACTTGAGTGTTAAGAACTTGCGGTAATACTCCCGCAGAGTCTCCTTTTCCAGCTGTTTGCAAAGCGAGAGCTCGGCCAAAGCGTCGGTGTCTGGACGGTACCCTTGGAAGTTGAGGAGGAACTTGTCCCTGAGACTTCTCCACGAATCAATGGACAGCGGAGGCAATCTGGTGAACCAGGTGAGTGCTGGGCCCTCTAGGGCGATGATGAAAGACTTCGCCATTGTGGCGTCGTCCCCTCCGGCTGATGCAACGGCGACTTGATAACTCATGATGTATTGCGCCGTGTCGGTGCTGCCGTTGTACTTGGGGTATGCCCCCGCTCGAAAGTTAGCTGGCCAAGGCGTCACTTGTAGGTGTGGCGCCAGGGGACTTCGCTCGTCGAGGTAGTTGACCCCTTGGAATGGCGCGCGGTGCTGGGAGACGTAGTCATGCTGGGGGAAACGCGGGTTCTCCGGCTGCGCCCGATACTGCAGGGGTGGGCCATGCTGCCGGCCGAGGTGGCCTTCGCGCGTGTCCTCCGGTTGTGTGCGCTGTTGGAGGGGTGGCTCTTGCTGTAGACCGAGGTGGCCTTCGCGCTGCATCAGCGCGATCTCGCGCTCGAGGTCTTGGGCTTTCTGCTCCTCGTCGCGTATCATTTGTCGCACTTTGGCTAATGCGGACACACGCTGGCGCTTGGCCTCCAGTATCTCTTTCTGCCTCTGGAGATTGCGGTTCCTGAGGCGCAGGGCGCGCAGCTGCAGCTGTTCTTCTGTTGAGATGCCGAGGACCTCACCGTCCTCGGTGAGGTCCGCGCCTTCCAGTGGGGCGAAGCCTGGGGGCGGCTGCGACTGTCCTTCGGTTCCGCAGGTGCGGAAGGTGTCGTCTTCGCCGGTGTGGGGAACATTGTCTTCGGTGGGCTCTTGGTGGGTGGATTGGGTGAGGACGAGGGCCTTGCCCTTTCTTGCGGCCAGCAGTGCTGCCTTCGCAGCCTCGTCAGCCTTGGGGTTAGCTCTCTTGGGTGCCATCGCGGGTGGTTTTGTCGTAGCACGAACGGTGGGCGCCAAATGTTGGAACTTGCTCTCTGCAGCAAGAAGGCCAACAAGGGTGAACAGTGGTGACAACAGGGTTACGTGCTCGGGGGCAATAGCTCTGTTAACCTAGCCTCTCACGGGCACTGTGCGGGGGTATTTATAGGTATCTGAGTGCCCAGCATCTTGTGTTAAGGACGCATGTGCCCTCAGACACCTATTTTATCCCTAGAATATTCCCATAAAGCAGGGTTACAAGCTGTAATTACAAGTATTCCTTTACAAGTTTGGCCCGTAATACAGAGGTGGCCACGCGGGGCCCGTTACAATGGGCCAGATCACACGTGGGCCTTGGGACTGAACGAGGACGCGCCGTGGGAGGACGTCGCCGCAGGCCTTCGTCAAAGTGCCGAGTCCTGCAAAGGGTGTCCCTGCCCGTTTTGTCTCTGTCGGACCAGCGGCTGCAGCGAAGGCCTCGAGCGAAGGGTGGCGTCTTTGCCTTCGCCCCAACAGCAACCAAACGTGTGAAGCGAGTTATAATCAACTTGTTGCTGGAAAAGTTTGTTTAGAGGCGTCATGTTTTTGATCACACGACTTGGAATCCTATTTATCAAATAGGTAGCTGCTAAGAAGGCTTGGTCCCAAAATTTTAATGGAATGGAAGCTTGCGCCATTAAGGAGAGGCCAACTTCGACTATGTGTCGATGTTTGCGTTCAGCGGATCCATTCTGTTGATGAGTGTGAGGGCAAGAGACATGATGAGCTATGCCAATTTTGCTAAAAAAGGAATTTAGGTGCTCATACTCTCCTCCCCAATCAGATTGGATAGCTAGGATTTTTTTGTTTAGTTGTCGTTCAGCAAGTTGTTGAAACTCATGAAATTTATCAAACACCTCGGACTTGTGTTTAAGAAGATAAATCTAGGTGAATTTGCTATAGTCATCAATAAAGCTCACATAATACTTATAATTCCCAAAAGAATCAATGGCATGCCCTCATACATCTGAATGAATAAGTTCTAACGGAGACATAGATTTACTCAACGATCTTTGATAGGGCAATTGATGGCTCTTGGCCATTTGACAGGAATCACAAACTATGGTTTCGCTTGAGTACAAGGAACAAGGTAATTTATTGCTACTGAGTACTTGCTGAACGACATCAAAAGAAGGATGGCCTAGGCGACTGTGCCACATTTCTAGGGACGGCAAACTACTGGATGCAACAAAAGCTTGTTTATTTTTGAAAGCAGCCACAGGCATAGGGTAGAGACCTCCTCTACACGTTCCTTCCAGCAGGATTTTCTTTGTGATGCGATCCTTAATAAAAAAAGAAATTTGGATGAAACTCAAGGTAAGCATTGTTATCCGCAGCTAATTTATGAACAGATACAAGGTTTTTAGCAGCACTAGGAACGTGTAGCACATTTTTAAGATGAATTTTTCTTCCAGGCGCATGACGGATGACATGACCAATGTGTTTAATGTCCATACCTGCTCCATTTGCCGTGTGGACCTGATCACCACCATGATAGCGGTCACGGATCACCATCTTGTCCATCTCTCCTATGACATGATCCGAGGCGCCAGTATCTGTGTACCAGTTTGAATCTACACCATACTCACCATAATTGGCAATGTTGACGCTCTTGTCTTCAGGGACAAAATTCTCATCAAAACGGTGCCAGCATTCGAATGCTGTGTGGACGCCCACCTTCTTGCAGATCTGGCACTGGACCTTCTGCTTGCTGGAGCTGGAGTTGTTGTTGAAACTCCCGCGTCCCCGGCCACCGTTTCCACGGCCACGTGCACCGCGACCACGGAACATGCGTCCGCCTCCACGACCCCGTGAGGCCATGTTGGTGGAGAAGCTTGACGAGGAGGATGACCCTTGATAGAGGTTCAGGCGTTGTTCAAAGGCGAGCAGTTGTGATGTGAACTCGATGACGCTGATCGGATCAGCACGTCCGAGAGCGGTGGAGATGACCGGATTGTAGTCGAGATCGAGGCTGGTGATGATGAAGGAGATGAGTTCTTCATCATCAAGTGCTTTGCCTGCAGCTGCTAATTCATCAGCATACGCTTTCATCTTACCAACGTATTCGTTGATGCTCATGGTCCCCTTCTTCGTGGTAGCCAGGGCAATACGCGTGTTCACTGCGCGCGCCCTGGTTTGCGACGCACAGAGTTCCTCCAGCGCCTTCCAGAGAGACGCCGAGGTGTTGCAGTGAGAGATCTGCTTCATCATCTCCTTGGAGAGCGAGTTGACGATGTAGCCGAAAACTTGCTGGTCTTGTGCCAGCCAGGTTGCATAAGCCGGATTCGGCTCCTTGTTTTTGTCAATGCCCTCGATCTCCATGGCCGGGGCAGTTTTGGATCCATCGATCAACCCAGTAAGCTGGGCGCTGCGGATTGCAGGCAATACCTGCAGCTTCCATAGGGTATAATTTGTCTTGGTTAATTTCTCTGTCACAGGATGGCCTAGCGCCGAGGACAGGAGACCGCTCGTGACGAGGTTCATCATGGCGATTGTTCTGGGCAGTGGATAGAGGTAGGCTCTAGTACCATATGATAATCTGTGGAAGCGTATTAACCTCCATGGAGGCCGCGTGTGTTAATATAGGCAGAAAGAGCCTCTGCTGTGGCAAACAATAGTGGTCCGAGATTTGTTGAGAGAGCATCCTTGATTACAGGGATAGCAACAAACTAAATCTTCAAGGAAGCAGTCCACCACAAATCTCGGTCAGATTTGTTACAATGTGACTTGCCATACATGCATCTATCTATCTGTTTCACAGTGTATGCACGCAGTAATTAATTGGAGGGGCTAATGTAAACACTTAAATATTTGAACCGATCTGGATTTTTGTAACACGTGTTTTTCTTATATATTTCATGGATGACTTATTACCCATATGTTAAGTGTTAACTAAGGTATTTTATATTTAAAAATTTTACGAGCCCATCTTCTGTTTTATTATACCTTTCTTTAAAGTAAACTAGTTTGTCATTGCTATTTATATAGCTGAAGTTTTTTTAGGGATAAGTTATTCAATTGAGGTTTTCTAAAATTTCCTGTATAACTTAATGCCTATTAATAAGTCAACTTTACCCCTTGTGCTTAGAAGTGTTTCTATCTAATGACCAAGGATTTTGCATCCTAGGTTTCAATTCTATATCGTGGCAATTTAGTTATATAAATAAATGCTTAAATGTAATTGCTCAAAGTAAAATAAGAATTATAACACCTTGACGTTTTCTGAAATATCGGAAAGTCGGCATTCCTCACAAGTCCACGATGGAGCACCGGCGCAATTGTGTCGCTCCCCCTTGATGTACATAACGACCAATGCTCTCTATGGCCTGGTTCTTTGCCGCTATGATGTAGTGAACTACCCATTACCCTATACTCCTTGATTTTGATAACCCACAAGCTATCCAAGAGAAACAAGCACAAACTCGCACTAAACTATCCAAGGCTAATAAGGGTGATGTATGCACACTAGCTACTCTCAATGCTCTAAGGATGTTGCTAATCACCTGGTTATCAATTCTCAAGTTCCTCACTAAGAAAAGGCTATTCATAACACTCCAAAAGGTTTTCTTCAGCCAATCCAATAGGCAACAGAGCTAGGATAGACAAGTTAGGAGTGTATTTATATACTATAACTAGTCAACTAATAGTTATAGTAACTCTGTGCTAAAATCATAGGCATCAAACATTTGAAGGTTGATCGTCAAACCATTGGCCTAAGTTTAGTGAGACTCAACACTCATAATGACATCATTGTGTTAGACATAGCCATTAGAGTATACTGCAAGAAGCGTATGTCCATGAAACCTATGTAGTCACATGCTGGAGGCATCAGGCCGAGAAACAATGGTCATAGGGTCTGATGCCCCTATAAGAAGTATCCTAGCTACTATAGTTGCACCACCCAATTTAGGCACCCATCAGACAAGTTTGACGCTACCATAATTTCTCTTGTTTGTTTTGCGCACCATTGGACTCGGGCAAAATGATCCGACAACCCTATTCATTGAGTCTTATGGCTTCATTGGCATTCCACGTGTAGGCGTCGCACGATACTCATTGGTTCAACAACTTTGTTTCTCAAGGTTCGATGTCTCCAAATTCTCCCAAATTACTTCTAATTCAAAAACTATGTGAATGGGGTTACTTCCAAATGATTTTTTGACCTCATTGGAGCTACCTTGAGTTATAGACAAGTAGTGTGTACCACATTTAACTCATTAGACGTATCCTAGGTCAAGCTACTAGCTCATACCTCCCTTTATAGTACGAACAAAGGAAACAAAGTCTTAAACTACTCTAAATGTCTCTCAATTCCAATCGACATGTACAAATAGTCCATCTTTAACATGTCATCCATCCTTTAAAACTGAAATGAGTTCCACACTTAGGGGCATGAAAACCATTGATTTCCCAAACAATTACCATTATTGTGACCTAAATCAAATTGTCTCTCAAATCATGCATTAGTCACAATATTATTGTGTCATCATTAATCACTAAACCACTAAGGGCCTAGATACTTTCAATCTCAAATTTTTTATTGATGATAATGCTACCAAGATTATGTGAAATTAGCGAGGTTTTAAAATACTTTATTATATAAAATTATGGTGTTAAAATATGAATGTTAGGGCAAGTTCATACAAACCAAGTCCACAATGTGTACCATAGGATTAAAAGGTTAAGCACAAGTACATGATTAAGCTTGATTGCATAAAATGTAAATGTAAGAACGAAAAATGAGTAAGTGACATGAATTGAATATAGAGATAGAAAAACATGTTACCATTTAGAACATATCATACATCATACACATCAAACATAGCAAATAAAGCATGAATGGAAACATGCATGCACAATATGAACATATCAACATATAAACATGTGAGTACCATGAGAGAACACACATAAAAGTAGCAAAATACTCATGCCACTGCCCGTCTCTCGCTCTCCCCCTATTTCACATACTCTCCCACTAACCTCCCCCTTTGGATCAAGCACCAAAACACTAAGGGTCTTTTGGTGGTTAGGAGGCAGATGTGTTGGCCGTATAGACATGTGGGGTGAGCTTGAACTATTGTACATCTTTTTTTGCATTTCGTGAAGGTATTTCTTCTCCAGTTTTGGTTCTCTAATTTTTTTTGTTTTGCTTCCTTCTACAGGAGAAGTATGGAGAAGAAGTGGTCAAGGCTCATGGTGAAGGCTATGATTGGTGAAACATGTCGATTGATGATGTGGTTGTGTATGCAAGCAGAGGCAAAAAGGGCCATGGAAGGTGAAATGACACATGTTTGCAAAGGTGGGTTGTAAAGTCTTATTCTTAATCTTTTTATTTCTTGAAGGTATCCATTTATTCAATAGATTGGTTGACACGAGAGAGGCGCAATCTTCGAGGGCGTCTTTATCGTAGTCCTCGTTTGCTAGTTGTCGATGCACCACGCAGAAGGACCTGAAGATTACAAGGCTACACGAATAGTTATGATAGCAGGAAGAATTTGCCAAGGTGCGATAAAAAATCTAGTTGTTTACAATGCACTGATGCAAGCAACATTGCAAGTAAGAAATGTCTATACCAATCATTCATAACATTTAGTTATATGTATATACTAACACTTTGTGTCGGTGTTTCGAGACCGGGGGGTCCCTAAGCCGACGAGTGAGTGTCGCGTGCCCCAGCCCAGATGGGTCGAGCGCGTGGGCGAGCGCGAAGGGGGGAAGCGAGGTGGCCGGAGATGGGCGTGAGAGAGGTGGAAATCCCGCGGCCTTCGTGTTCGTCCCGCGCCCAGGTCGGGTGCGCTTGCAGTAGGGGGTTACAAGCGTCCACGCGGGTGAGGGAAGCGAGCGGCCCCAAGAGAGCGCCTGTCCCGTCCTCGTCCCCGCGCGACCAACCTTCTCTAAGAAGGCCCTGGTCCTTCCTTTTATAGGCGTAAGGAGAGGATCCAGGTGTACAATGGGGGTGTAGCAGAGTGCTACGTGTCTAGCGGGGGAAGAGCTAGCGCCCTAGGTACATGCCAATGTGGCAGCCGGAGAGATCTTGGCACCCTGCTGGTGTGATGTCGTGGCTGTCGGAGGAGCAACGGAGCCTGGCGGAGGGACAGCTGTCGGAGCGGTTGGGTCCTTGCTGACGTCCCCCTGCTTCCGTAAGGGAGCTGAGGGCTGCCGTCGTCACAGGGCTAGCGGGGCGCCATCATTACCTATCTGGCGGAGCTAGCCGGATGGGACACCGGTCTTGTTCTCTGCGGCCCGAGTCGGCTCGGGGTAGGGTGATGATGGTGCTTCCTGTTGACGTGGCGGGCCTGTGCCCTAGGTTGGGCGACGTGGAGGCTCCTCCGAAGCCGGGGTCGAATCTGTCTTCCATGGCCGAGGCCGAGCCCGAGCTCCTAGGTCGGGCGAGGCGGAGGTCGTTCGGCAGAGGCCAGGGCGGAGTCCGAGCCCTAGGGTCGGGCAAAGCAGAGTTCGTCATCTTCTGGGGCTGAGCCCGAGTCCGAGCCCTGGGTCGGGCGAAGCGGAGTTCGTCGTCTTCTGGGGCCTAGCCCGAGTCCGAGCCCTGGGTCGGGCGAAGCGGAGTTCGTCGTCTTCTGGGCCTAGCCCGAGTCCGAGCCCTGGGTCGGGCGGAGCGGAGTTCGCCGTCTTCCGGGGCCTAGCCCGAGTCCGAGCCCTGGGTCGGGCGGAGCGGAGTTCGCCGTCTTCCGGGGCCTAGCCCGAGTCCGAGCCCTGGGTCGGGCGGAGCGGAGTTCGCCGTCTTCCGGGGCCTAGCCCGAGTCCGAGCCCTGGGTCGGGCGGAGCGGAGTTCGCCGTCTTCCGGGGCCTAGCCCGAGTCCGAGCCCTGGGTCGGGCGGAGCGGAGTTTCCTATGGCGCCTTTGGCAAGGCCTGACTGCCTGTCAGCCTCACTCTGTCAAGTGGCACTGCAGTCGGAGTGGCGCAGGCGGCGCTGTCCTTCTGTCAGACCGGTCAGTGGAGCGGCGAAGTGACGGCGGTCACTTCGGCTCTACCGGGGGGCGCGCGTCAGGATAAAGGTGTCAGGCCACCTTTGCATTAAATGCTCCTGCGACTCGGTCGGTCGGCGCGGCGATTTAGTCAGGGTTGCTTCTTAGCGAAGGCAAAGCCTCGGGCGAGCCGGAGATGTGTCCGCCGTTAAAAAGGGGGGCCTCGGGCGAGACGGAAACCCCTCGGGGTCGGCTGCCCTTGCCCGAGGCTAGGCTCGGGCGAGGCGTGATCGAGTCGCTCGTATGGACTGATCCCTAACTTAATCGCACCCATCAGGCCTCTGCAGCTTTATGCTGATGGGGGTTACTAGCTGAGAATTAGGCGTCTTGAGGGTACCCCTAATTATGGTCCCCGACAGTAGCCCTCGAGCCTCGAAGGGAGTGTTAGCACTCGCTTGGAGGCTTTCGTCGCACTTTTTTGCAAGGGGACCAGCCTTTCTCGGTTGCATTTTGTTCTGGTGGGTGCGCGCGAGCGCACCCGCCGGGTGTAGCCCCCGAGGCCTCGGAGGAGTGGTTTCACTCCTTCGAGGTCTTAATGCCTTGCGTAATGCTTCGGCTGGTCTGGTGGTTCCCTCATGCGAACTGGCCGTAGCCCGGGTGCACGGTCGGGGCCCAAGTTCTCGGGCTAGTATGTTGAAGCTGTCAACGGTTTGGTCGGAGCCGGGTTTGCGAGAGCAGCCCCCGAGCCTCCGCACAGGGCGAGAGGGCGATCAGGGACAGACTCGGCTTTTTTACATACGCCCCTACGTCGCCTTTCCGCAAGGAGGAGGGGGGGAGAGCGCCATGTTACCCTCGATGGGCACCGAACATGGTGTCTCCGGTGAGCTGCAAGCGGGTGATCCGGGTGGACGTTCGTGCCCCGTTCGTTAGGGGTCGGCTAGGGGCCCAGAGGCACACCCAAAAGTACCTGCGGGTGATCTGCTGGACCCGGTCCCCTGGCGACGGGGTCCGAGGGCTCGATGCCTCCCTCCGATGGGATTCCGTTACAAGATCGCTCCCGCTGGTCTCGGAAATGTCCTAGGGTACCTCGAGAGCGCAGCCCGAGCCTTGGTTATGTATCGAACGTACCCCTGGTCATCCCTCGCTCGGCGTCTGAGGCGACTGTGAACCCTTCGGGGGCCAGCCTTCGAACCCCTGATCAGTAATGGGTGCGGAGCCCAAGTAGCCTGAGGCGGCCGTGGAGCCCTTCGGGGGGCCGACCTTCGAACCTCTGACCAGTAGTGGGTGTAGGGCCCACGCGATCTGAGGCGACTGTTGAACCCCTCGGAGGGCCAGCCTTCGAACCTCTGATCAGTAGGGGGGGGCTCGGAGCCTGGTTCCTTCACGGGGAAGGATCCCTTTCGGGGTATCCCCCTTTCCCGGTCCCTGTTGCAAGAGATAGAGAAAGAGGAAAAAAGGAAAAAGGATATGAAACCGAACGACGCTGCGTACCTTTTTTGGCGCGGTTGTTCCGGCGAAGGCGAAGCGTCGCCCGTTGCTCCTGCCAGAAGCGCCGCCTGTCCAGTCGCGGAGTTAATGCGACGGGGCGAGTAGTTGGCGGGGCCGCCGTTACGCGTGCGCGAGCCGTTTGAGGAGCGGCCGTTTCGCTTCGCGTTTTTGAATTCCGCATCCGGTCCGGGCGGAACGTTGGAACCGTCCTCGCCTTGGTCTTTATATCCCCCAGAGAGGGCCCGGTGACGGTTCTTTGCTCCGCTTCCTGCCTGCCCCTTAGGTTTTCACAACCCGAGAGATCTAGCCAGAGAAGAGAGAACCGCCCTTCCTGCCCTTCGCGCCGCCATCCCCTTTTGCTTGGTGATGGCTGAGCGGGTGACCATCATTCCACCGCGTGATCCATGTCCCCTTTCCACGGTGACGGCGAGCGACCTAGAAGATCTGGTCGGCGAGGGTTTGCTCCGTCCCCTCACCGATAAGCAGCGGCCAGAATGGATTCCTCCCATGGGCGGAGTCGCTCCATCCCCACCGCCGGGGTACGTCGTGAGCTTCGTCTCCTTCCACGAGCGGGGATTCGGCGTGCCGACGGGCCGCTTTATGCGGGCAATCCTGTTCCACTATGGGGTGGAGTTGCATAACCTCACCCCCAACTCCATCTCGCAGGCCGCTATCTTCGTAGCGGTGTGCGAAGGGTATTTGGGGATTGCCCCCCATTGGGATTTGTGGACTCATCTCTTCTTCGCCGAGCTTTTTGCCTTGCCGACAGGGAAGAGGAAGGTCCGTGCAGCGGTGCGGGCCGGCGGCTGCACCCTCTTGCTGAGGCAGTCGCGGGCGTCGCAGTACATCCCTGCCATCCTCGCATCCTCGAACAAGGGGTGGCAGCGGCGGTGGTTCTACCTCCGGAATGACGGTGAGTTGCTCCCACCGTTCTCCCAGCGGGTAGTCACCGCCGCCACCGACGCCTGGCGTCATGGGACCCCGCACGAGAGACAGAAGAACCTCGAACCCCTTCTCCAGGCCCTGAAGGCGTTGCGGGAGGGGGGACTCACTGCTGCGGGAGTGGTTGCCGCCATCCACCGTCGAAGGGTGCTTCCCTTGGCGGAGCGGCGGCTGCCGCTTTGGGAGATGACCCCGGAGGCTGACTGGGAGGGGTCACGAATGTCCCCTGATCCTCTTCCCTTTGACGCCCTCCAATGGCGGGTGTCGGCCGCGATGGGGAAGTCGGACTCCCACGCCTTCTCCCAGCTTCGGATGCGCCCCGACCAGGGGTGCGTAACTCTGGTGAGTGTTTGCTCCTTCCTTATTCATACATCGGGTTGCTCCGGGTTCTTACGATCGGGTTTCTTTCCCCCCTTCTTTAGGAGGTGGGGTGGCACAAGCCCTCCCTGCCACGGGTCCCGGAGGACGCGGCGGACCGAGCAGCGCGGCGGGTCGCCGCGGAGGAGAAGAAGAAGAAGGACGCGGAGAAGGCCCGGGCCCACGAGCGGAGGCAGGCTCGGGACGCTTTGGAGAAGCGCCGTCGCCAGCAGGAGAGGGAAGGACTCCCAAGGGAGCCGTCGCCGGAGACACCCGACGACGATGATGATGAAGACGATGACGAGGAGGACGACGTAGCCGCCCGCCTTGGCCTCAGCCCCGGCTTGGGGTCTGGTCAGGAGCCGTCGAGCCAGCCCCCGAGCGAGCCGACGTCGTTAGTCCCCGGAGTCGGGGCGTCAGGGTCCCGGCCTGAGGGGCAAGGGCAACCCGAGAGGGCTCCTGACACCTCGGCTGGAGGAGCCGAGGTGACCCCGGAGGACCAGGCCAGGGCGTCTGCTCCCCAGGTGCCTGAAGCGAGGGCGGCGCCGAAGCTGCCTGTGAAGCGGGCTTCGGCGGCGGTTCCGGGGGCCGGGATCCAAGAGACTTCCCCCCGGGCACGGTGGGTCATGGCCCGGAGCGGGTAAGTATCTCGGAATGTCTTCGTCCTGGCTTTCCATTCATAGGTTCTGGCCGTGATTTTTCTTTTCTCCTTAGCAAGCGGAGCCACGGTCTGACCGACCTGGCACCCCGGAAGGCACTTAAGACGACGCCGGCTTGTGCGGCCAGCGCCGCTTCGGGCCTTGCCGTTCAACCGGCCCTCTCGCCCGGCGTTCCACCTCAGGGGGCTCAGACGACGCCGGTCGCCGTGGAGCAGGTTCCCGAGGCCGGCTCCTCTGCCGAGGCGGCCATTGTGATTGGAGAGGCGGCTGACGCCGACGTGGTCCTGAGCCCACCGGTCGTGCCGGCCATGCTGGCGCCTGTCGCTACCGTAGTCGCCGCCGTCCCGGTCGAGGAGCGACCGGTTGCTGCCGACGCCGAGTCGGCTGATATGTCGGCGCCCGGTGCCTCGGAAGAGGCGGGCGGGGAGGCACGATTCGTCCTGTCGGGCGACGGCCTCGTCGCTGTGCGGCGGAGCCCCGAGGTCCAGCGCCAGGTGCTCCGGTTCCGGACCCGTGAGGCCTCGGACCCCGTCTTCGTTCTCGATGATGAACGGGAGGACCAGTCCTGGGACGAGCTCCGCGAGCGTGCCGAAGCAACGGTGGGGTCGCTTCGGTCGTTGCTGGAGGTTTTCTGCGGGGACGTCCCCAAAATCCTCCAGGTAATGGTTTCGGGCATACCTTTGTTTTTCTTCTGTGACCGAGGCGTTCTTCGTGACGCCCCGCTTCCTTTCCTCAGGATCTGTCGGGTCGGAGCGCCGCCAAGTCGTCGTTCATCCGCCGCGAAGTCGATGTCTGGGGTTCGCTGCGGTCCCTGAGGACCTCGCTCGCCAGGGCCACCGCGCGCCTTTCTCAGCAGGGTGCCGAGGTAGCGGACCTCCAGTTGCTCTGCACTGACCTGAGAGCCGAGGCGGCAGCGGCGCGCACGGAGGTGGCCGCGGCGCGCGTAGAGGTGCAACGGCATCGATCGGAGCTCGTCCAGGTCGTCGAGGAGCGGGACCGATCTCGGGGTCGGGCTGCCGAGGCCGAAAGCAGGGCCGACGCCCTCGCGGCCGACTTAGCCGCGGCCCAGGCCGCTACCTCGGAGCAGCGTGCCCGGGCCGGGGGTAAGCCTTGACCATCCTTGGTTCTTGCTCTTGTTTGTTTCCTCTGCTTGTGTTTGAGGTTTTTCTTCTGGTTGTTCGCAGAGCTCGAGTCCGCCCTCGAGGAGTCCGCCAAGGCGCTTGCCGAGGCGCTTGCCGGGGCGGCCGAGCAGAGGGAAGCCGACTTGGCGGCCATGTCCGAAGCCATCTCGGACGTTTATCGGGTCCTTGGCTCCGGCGACGTCCCCTCAGGAAGCTCCCCTCAAAGCCGCCTTCAAGCCTTGGGTGATCACGCGCGCGGCAGGCTCCGCGAGGCGCTACACCACGGCGTCAGGCGGGCCTTCGCCGTGCTCGCTTCCCACTACGTTGTGGACCTAGAGCGGGTTAGCGAGGGGTATTGTCTTCCTGACAAAGACGAAGCTGCCCTGGCGGAAATCCAGCGGCTCGACGCGGTCGCCGCGGGTCCGAGCGCAGTGCTGGCGACCACCTTTGAGGCGGAAATCCTCCCCCCTGCGCCGTCGCCGGAAGCCGAGATGGACCTCACCGAAGGCGGAGACGGAGCTGAAGGCGCGGCTCCTTCCCAAGGCGACGCCTAACTCTTGGTGGACCAGTTTCTGTTGGACGTGCGCGCGTCCTCCTGTGGCCGCCGAGGCCTGAACACTTTGCTTCTATTGCATGAAGTCGTACTCTTCCTTTTATTTTGCGTGTCCGACTTTGTTCATCAATAACAGGGCGGCTTCCCGAGCAGGGGTCATTTTTCGTGGCGGGTGACGAGTGAGGGTGTCCTTGACCCTGAGGCATAGGAATCCCTCGGCCCAGTCGGCCTTGCCACTTACATGCACCCACGTTTGCTCCTTGGGGCCCTGCTTCTGATATAGCCGGGAGAACGCAAAAAGCCTTTTTTATCGAAAATTTTGGACGCGGAGAGGTACGCAGGGAGGCTCCCCCTTTTTAGCCCCCGAGGGAGGGTCGGGCTCTGCCGAGGCGAGGCCGGCCCTTCCTTGATGACTGAAAATTGTGCGGGAGCGAGGTGTACGAACAGCTTGAAAACGTCTTAAGGGTAGAAGCGACGTAGCTGTCGGACGTTCCAAGCGTTGCTGTCGACCCCGCCTTGACCGCCGGCCAGCTTGTGCGTTCCGGGCTCCAGAACGTCGACGATGACAAGCGGCCTTTCCCGGGGGTGTGCGCAGCCCCCGGGTGTCATCCGCGCAGAGGCCATTTGACGGGTCGGGCTCCTGCCCGAATATCCGGCGAGTGCTCGGCGACATCCCTTGGTACGCCGGGCACGCCCGAGGGACTCCTCGCGAAAACGTCGGCGTTCGCGCGGAGAAAGTTGACGAGCACTGCTTCTTACTTGGGGCCGAGCTCAGAACCGATCCGGATCTGCTTGGAGGTGTTGCCACTGGAGTCGAGGGGGACGGTCTTAGCCGTCTCCACTGGCTCGAAGTTGCCGGCATGTCGCTTCACATCTGGCACCTCTTTGGAGAGGTTCTCCAGGTCGGCGATGAGGGCCTCGGACTCAGCGAGGGCCTCGGCGTACTCCACGCACTCCACGTCGCATTCGAACGCATGTTTGTACGTGGGGCCGACGGTGATGACCCCGTTGGGGCCCGGCATCTTGAGCTTCAGGTAGGTGTAGTTGGGGACGGCCATGAACTTCGCGTAGCATGGCCTCCCCAATACCGCGTGGTAGGTCCCTCGGAACCCGACCACCTCGAACGTCAAAATCTTCCTTCGGAAGTTGGAGGGTGTTCCGAAGCAGACGGGAAGGTCGAGCCGTCCGAGGGGCTGGACGCGCTTCCCAGGAATGATTCCGTGGAAGGGCGCAGCGCCTGCTCGGACGGAGGACAGATCGACGCGTAGGAGCCTGAGGGTCTCGGCGTAGATGATGTTGAGGCAGCTGCCCCCATCCATCAGGACCTTGGTGAGCCTGACGTCACCAACGAAGGGGTCGACGACGAGCGGGTATTTCCCCGGGCTCGGCACGTGGTCAGGGTGGTCAGCTTGGTCGAAGGTGATGGGCTTGTCGGACCAGTCTAGGTAGACTGGCGCCGCCACCTTCACCGAGCAGACCTCCCGGCGCTCTTGCTTGCGATGCCGAGCCGAGGAATTCGCCGCATGCCCTCCGTAGATCATGAAGCAGTCGCGGACCTCAGGGAACTCTCCTGCTTAGTGATCTTCCTTTTTGTCGTCGTCGCGGGCCCTGCCACCCTCTGCGGGTGGCCCGGCCTTGTGGAAGTGGCGCCGGAGCATGACGCACTCCTCGAGGGTGTGCTTGACGGGCCCCTGATGGTAGGGGCACGGCTCCTTGAGCATCTTGTCGAAGAGGTTAGCACCTCCGGGGGCTTCCGAGGGTTCTTGTACTCGGCGGCAGCGACAAGGTCCACGTCGGCGGCGTCGCGTTTCGCTTGCGACTTCTTCTTGCCTTTCTTCTTGGCGTCGCGCGGAGTAGACGCCTCGGGAGCCTCTTCCGACGGGCGGCCCTGGGGCTGCTTGTCCTTTCGGAAGATGGCCTCGACCGCCTCCTGGCCAGAGGCGAACTTGGTGGCGATGTCCATCAGCTCGCTCACCCTGGTGGGGGTCTTGCGACCCAACTTGCTCACCAGGTCACGGCAGGTGGTGCCGGCAAGGAACGCGTCGATGACATCTGAGTCGGTGATGTTGGGCAGCTCAGTGTGCTGCTTCGAGAATCACCGGATGTAGTCCCGAAGAGACTCTCCCGGTTGTTGCCGGTAGCTTCGAAGGTCCCAGGAATTCCCGGGGCGCACGTACGTGCCCTGGAAATTGCCGGCGAAGGCTTGGACCAAATCATCCCAGTTGGAGATCTGCCCCGGAGGCAGGTGCTCCAACCAGGCGCGAGCAGTGTCGGAGAGGAACAGGGGGAGGTTGCGGATGATGAGGTTGTCGTCGTCCGTTCCACCCAGTTGGCAGGCCAAGCGGTAGTCCGCGAGCCACAGTTCCGGTCTCGTTTCCCCCGAGTACTTTGTGATAGTAGTCGGGGGTCGGAACCGGGCCGGGAACGGCGCCCGTCGGATGGCCCGACTGAAGGCCTGTGGACCGGGTGGTTCGGGCGAGGGACTCCGATCCTCCCCGTTGTCGTAGCGTCCCCCACGCCTGGGGTGGTAGCCTCGGCGCACCCTTTCGTCGAGGTGGGCCCGACGGTCGTGACGATGGTGCTCGTTGCCGAGGTGGCCCGGGGCCGCAGGCGCGGTGTTGCGCGTGCGCCCGGTGTAGGTCGAGGCTCTCCGCATGAATCGGGAAGTCGCGGCATGAGGTTCCGAGGGGTATCCCTGCCTTCGGGAGGCAGAGCTCTCGGCCCATCGGGCCGCAGCGCCTTCCAGAAGATTCTTGAGCTCTCCCTGGATTCGCCGACCCTCGGTGGTTGATGGCTCCGGCATCGCGCGGAGGAGCATCGCTGCGGCTGCCAGGTTCTGACCGACCCCGCTGGATGCGGGTGGCGGCCTGACCCTGACGTCGTTGGCGACGCGGTGCTGGAAACCTTGGGGCAGGTGACGTATTTCTCCGGGCGGGGGTTGGCCCGCCCATACCTGCCCGACGTCCCGGCGGACTGACTCGAGCGCTCCTGCTCCCTCGTCGAGCCTGGCCTGCACCCCGTGGACTTGCTCGAGCTGTGGGTCGTGACCCCCCGCCGGAACGGGGACCACAGCTAGCTCCCGCGGGATGTCAGCGCGAGGCACCGGCCTAGGGAGATCACCGTCCTCCGGCATGCCGAGATGGTTGCCTTCGGAGGGATCCCCTAGCTCGACGTGGAAACATTCGCGGCTTGGGCCGCAGTCCTCGTCGACAAGGCTGCGACTACCGTCGGAACAGTCGGAGAGGCAGTAGTCACATGCGGTCATAAAGTCTCGCATGGCACTGGGGTTGCCAAATCCAGAGAAATCCCAACAGATGCTGGGATCGTCATCTTCCTCGGACCCAGAGGGCCCATAGGTCGAGACGTCCGTCAATCGGTCCCAAGGCGACCGCATACGAAACCCCAGAGGGGTTGCACTCGCCTCAACGAGAGCGCCCGCCAAAGCGAGGTCGCTAGGCGGGTTGAGGCCGAGTCGAAATGACGTAGGATGGGAATCAGTCAGTACCTTTTGGCCGACGAGGAGCGACATAGTCACGTCGGGGACTGATCGTGTCGTCGTCTTAGGTACGAGGGCGACGTCCTGCAGGCCCTCCGCGAGCGTGCTGGCATCGTCCACTTGCTCGGGATTGGCGTGTCGCGGGGGGACGGCGCTCGCCTTCGTCTCAAACGCGAGGTCGACGCCCGACGCGCCCCCCGTAGGTGCGCTGGGGGCGTCGATTCGCTCGACAGCCGACGAAGCGTGACCTCCCGCTTGGCCTTGGTTGCCCCGCCTCCTCCTCCGTTGGCGGGGGAGAGGACGGGGCGAGCTCGAATGTCGTTCTTCCACCACGCGGGGAAGATGTCGTCGATTCCGCCGCCGGCGAGCGGGTTGTCGGCCGCCATTGTCGTTGTCGCGCGGCGGTGGAAGGAGTATCATGTCGTAGCTGCCGTCGAGGGACATGAACTCAAGACTCCCGAAACGGAGCACCGTCCCGGGTTGGAGAGGTTGTCGGAGACTGCCCATCTGGAGCTTGATGGGAAACTGCTCGTCAACGCGCAGCAGGCCCCTACCTGGCGCGCCAACTGTCGGCGTTTCGAGACCGGGGGGTCCCTAAGCCGACGAGTGAGTGCCGCGTGCCCCAGCCCAGATGGGTCGAGCGCGTGGGCGAGCGCGAAGGGGGGAAGCGAGGTGGCCGGAGACGGGCGTGAGAGAGGTGGAAATCCCGCGGCCTTCGTGTTCGTCCCGCGCCCAGGTCGGGTGCGCTTGCAGTAGGGGGTTACAAGCGTCCACGCGGGTGAGGGAAGCGAGCGGCCCCAAGAGAGCGCATGTCCCGTCCTCGTCCCCGCGCGGCCAACCTTCTCTAAGAAGGCCCTGGTCCTTCCTTTTATAGGCGTAAGGAGAGGATCCAGGTGTACAATGGGGGTGTAGCAGAGTGCTACGTGTCTAGCGGGGGAAGAGCTAGCGCCCTAGGTACATGCCAATGTGGCAGCCGGAGAGATCTTGGCACCCTGCTGGTGTGATGTCGTGGCTGTCGGAGGAGCAACGGAGCCTGGCGGAGGGACAGCTATCGGAGCGGTTGGGTCCTTGCTGACGTCCCCCTGCTTCCGTAAGGGAGCTGAGAGCCGCCGTCGTCACAGGGCTAGCGGGGCGCCATCATTGCCTATCTGGCGGAGCTAGCCGGATGGGACACCGGTCTTGTTCTCTGCGGCCCGAGTCGGCTCGGGGTAGGGTGATGATGGCGCTTCCTGTTGACGTGGCGGGCCTGTGCCCTAGGTCGGGCGACGTGGAGGCTCCTCCGAAGCCGGGGTCGAATCTGTCTTCCATGGCCGAGGCCGAGCCCGAGCTCCTGGGTCGGGCGAGGCGGAGGTCGTTCGGCAGAGGCCAGGGCGGAGTCCGAGCCCTAGGGTCGGGCGAAGCAGAGTTCGTCATCTTCTGGGGCTGAGCCCAAGTCCGAGCCCTGGGTCGGGCGAAGCGGAGTTCGTCGTCTTCTGGGGCCTAGCCCGAGTCCGAGCCCTGGGTCGGGCGAAGCGGAGTTCGTCGTCTTCTGGGGCCTAGCTCGAGTCCGAGCCCTGGGTCGGGCGGAGCGGAGTTCGCCATCTTCCGGGGCCTAGCCCGAGTCCGAGCCCTGGGTCGGGCGGAGCGGAGTTCGCCGTCTTCCGGGGCCTAGCCCGAGTCCGAGCCCTGGGTCGGGCGGAGCGGAGTTCGCCGTCTTCCGGGGCCTAGCCCGAGTCCGAGCCCTGGGTCGGGTGGAGCGGAGTTTCCTATGGCGCCTTTGGCAAGGCCTGACTGCCTGTCAGCCTCACTCTGTCAAGTGGCACTGCAGTCGGAGTGGCGCAGGCGGCGCTGTCCTTCTGTCAGACCGGTCAGTGGAGCGGCGAAGTGACGGTGGTCACTTCGGCTCTGCCGGGGGGCGCGCGTCAGGATAAAGGTGTCAGGCCACCTTTGCATTAAATGCTCCTGCGACTCGGTCGGTCGGCGCGGCGATTTAGTCAGGGTTGCTTCTTAGCGAAGGCAAAGCCTCGGGCGAGCCGGAGATGTGTCCGCCGTTAAAAAGGGGGGCCTCGGGCGAGACGGAAACCCCTCGGGGTCGGCTGCCCTTGCCCGAGGCTAGGCTCGGGCGAGGCGTGATCGAGTCGCTCGTATGGACTGATCCCTGACTTAATCGCACCCATCAGGCCTCTGCAGCTTTATGCTGATGGGGGTTACCAGCTGAGAATTAGGCGTCTTGAGGGTACCCCTAATTATGGTCCCCGACACTTTGAAATCATAGGCTTTGGCCCAACAACAGAGATATAATATTGTCATTCCAACATGGCAACTGTCAACATAATATGTCTGTACTAACACTCTGCAATTTACCTCAGATATTTACTTTAGTTATTGTAACAGGCCAACGTAAATAAGAACCTTATTTGACGTACATAAACACGAACCTTATTTATGTGGGCATTGCTAGCCGACGAAAATGAACTTATTTGCTTATGTACTTATTTATGTCGGTCGAGAAAAATTGTTATTGGTTCATCCGTGATTTACGTCGCTCTTTACGATGGTTTATAGTTGACATAGATTTTTATATTTACTATATAGTGACATGAGCATTCAGAGTCTACTTATCAACTTTTTACCTAGAGAACAAATCTGGTGCACATGAGTCTTTGGTGACATAGGGTGCACATGAACTAATAAAATTCATAAAAAAACTAAAAAATTCCATACATATTCATTCCATCCTACTCATATTATATACAAAGTTTAAAGTTCAAAGTCGTTATATAGCTGTAATAGAAAAGATGAACATTTTAGCCGATTTTCCAATTTAAACATGTCAGGAATTTTATCTTTTTTATTACTACTAAAGTATAACGAATTGTAAATTAAATTTTTTTATATAATTGAAGTAATTAAGATGAAAATAATATGTATAATTTTTTTAAATTATTTTATGAACTTTGTTAATTTATATGTACCATATATGCACAAAAAAAATCATGTGCATCAAATATGTTCTTTTTCACCTATCGGCAAAAGGGGTGTTCCCGACAACTACTACCGGAATCCGAGTCTTTGCCGAGTGTTGGATTCTTTGCCGAGTGCCTTTTGTCGGGCACTCGGCAAAGAAGGCTTTGCCGAGAGCTGCACTCGGTAAAGTCAGACTCTCGGCAAAGAGCCCCTTTACCGAGTGCTGGACACTCGGCAGAGGACAGCACTCGGCAAAGACACGTTTGCCGAGTGTCAAACACTCGGCAAAGAAGGCTCTCGGCAAAGGGCCGTCATTGGCCGTCCTAAAGCTGACGGCCGTCAGTTTTTGCCGAGTGCCAACCGTCGGCTCTCGGCAAAGATGCTTCTTTGCCGAGTGCCGCGCAGCTGGCACTCGACAAAGGAAGCTTTACCGAGTGTCTTATCCAGACACTCGGCAAAGTATATTTTTATTTTTTTGATTTTGTCTCCCAAACTTTTTGTGGTATGTTCCTACACTATGTAGACCTACATGTATCATTTGTGGACAATTATAACATAGTTTTCAATCGTTAGTAGATTTAGTTTGTTTTTTTGAAATTCTTCGGAAAATTCAAATTTGAACTGCAGGTCACTCGAAACTTGGAAAACCGTGCATGAAAAAATGATATTCATGTTACTTAGCATAAGTTACGACCGATTTCAGATACGTACCGGAAAGTTCGAGCAACATGCTCACTAAACATGGCCGTCAACTTAGCATGCACATGTTTAAAAATTGTATAAAACACAAATAAAGTCAGAAAATCATGAAACTTGTCCACGTGTCATGATATCATATGTAGAGGCTGTGATAAAAATTTTAGAATGTTTGGAGAAAGTTGTGAGACACTATGTGTAGAAACCTTCTAGATTCACATTGAAAGTTGTGATTATGCTGGGGGTCATCGTCGCCCCCCCAACAACATCCTCGGCCTGCTATGCAGGGAACACTTCCCTGGACTTGTGGAGTACGCCGGAGTGACGGGCCCAGCCTTCACCTTCGACCACTATGCCGTCGCCCCCGATGCAGTAGACCGGGACGGCAGAGAATTCAATAACAAGGCGGAGCGGGTGAAGCAAGAGCTGTGGGTAAGTCTTAGTATAATATAAAATATATCGTATTCGTTGCAAATTCTTGAAATAATGTATGGATACATCGTTTTTGTATGCAGGATTTCTTCAGATGCGATGCTGGATACGAGGCTAGGGCGGATGTGGTGGCCACCACGTGCTGTAAGAAGCTCGTCGTGGACATGCACTATGAGGCCCGCATCCAGGCCATCATCACCTACCACGGCTCCGTCCTTGGGGAGAAGGTGACCAAACCTCAAGCCCGAACCATGTCGTTGACCAGGGAGCAGTACCTGCAGGTAAAGTCATGCATGTTTGGTACCAGTACTCCATGCATGAATTTTATTTTATCTTCTGATATGCACTTTATGTGTTTACTTTGCAGGTGATTCTACATTGGTGCGCCGCACATCCTCTGTGCTGGGAGCAGATGGTGGATAGGTGGTGTTCGGCTGAGTGGGACGAGGCGCACACAGCTAGCCGGGAACGGCGTTTGCAGATGCAAGGCCCCTCGCACCACCAAGGCAGCCGGAGCCTGGGCCAATATGCCGAAGCATGGGTACACCACCTTTTTTATTTAGATATATAGCACTAAGTTAGATATTATTTCTAACTATCTCGTTGGTTTTCGTTGCAGTCGGCGTCACATGGTGGCAGGCCTTGTTCCACCTTCTCGGCCTATGCTATGGCCCATAAGGGTAAGGCGACGTCCGACGTCACCTACAACCCGGATGACGGGCCCGAGGCCTACACCAACCCCGCCGTCTACAGCCGCCTCCATGACTACACCGCCATGGCGCAGGAGGTCCATGGCCCAGACTATGATCCGAGCACCGAGCCTATCGACCCCGATGTGCTCATGAGGGTCGGAGGAGGCAAGAGACATGGGCGGTACTGGATTGCCGACGGGGCAATCGACTCGTCCTCCACTCCCACTCGGTCTCAGGTGAGAGTAAGGAGCACGGGCTCGAGCCCAGCCATTCGACCTCGGCACGACAGCTCACACCTTCGCATACAGCAACTCGAGGTTAGTGCTTCTGTAACTCGTCCTTCCTTTAGTTATATACCTAGTCTTTGAGTTACTATAACGTTGGCTTGTAATATTACAGACCCAACTAGAAGAAGAGAGGAGGGAACGTCACGAGATGGAAGCGAGGATGATGGCAGAGCGGGAGGCAGAGCGCCGGGCAGATCATCAGAGGATGGCGGAGATGTTCCAGTACATGCAGAGCCTTGGCGCCGCACATGGCATCGCTCCACCACCTCCATTGTTCCCTCCAGTTGACCCTGCTCTCTTCCACACTCCTGTGAGTATCAAAATTGTAGTTAGATGTTTGTAATGCATCTGATATAACACATGCAATCTCTTATCTGTGCAGGGCCAATCTGGAGCGGCATCCAACAACCCTCCGGAAGGGTTCAGCCCAACGCAGCCCCGGTCAAACCGCCCACCTCCATGAGTGTTGTGTTTTCATTGTTTTAGACTTCAGAACTTATGTATAATACTTATGTCTGTGTTTGATACTTATGTGAGACCTTGCGACGTTTGAGACTTATGTTTGTGTTTGATACTTGTGTTGAACACTTATGTTTGTGATGGATATTTATGTTTGTGGTGACGGTTTTATGTTTGTGTTGGCTATTTATGTCTATGATGATATCTGTGATGTATATATGTGATATATATGTGATATCTTATGTTTGTGTGGATGGAATACAAAAAACAAATAAAAAAGGTATATACTGGTCACTTTGCCGAGTGTTACACTCGGCAAAGAGGCGCTTTGCCGAGTGTCCAGGTCATAACACTCGGCAAAGAAGGCGGCTTTGCCGAGTGCTGCCAGGAAGACACTCGGCAAAGATATCTTCGTTGCCGAGTGTCACCGTTGACACTCGGCAAAGCCGCCGTCTCCGTCAACCGGCGCCGTAACGGTCGCTTTTCTTTGCCGAGTGCTCCCTGACACTCGGCAAAGATATTTGTCGAGTGCCCGAGAAAAAGTACTCGGCAAAAAAGTCTTTGCCGATGCACTGTTTGCCGAGCCTTTTTTGCCGAGTGTTACACTCGGCAAAGCCTTTGCCGAGTGTTTTTAAGGCTTCGCCGAGTGCTTCAGGCACTCGGCGAAGCTATTGATTCCGGTAGTGAACAAGTGGCGATGGGAACTTGACGATGATATACGCTCGGCTATTATGTTTATTAATCCTGCAATTTAATGTTCGAGGGTAAAAGAAATATTGGTCATTCTTAGGAGCGCAGTAGTGTGACACGGATGTTATTCTATCTATCTAACTAATTAACGAGTATCTAAGCTAGCGCTCTCTAGCAGTTGCTACTAGCCGACGGTTTTTGCTTTGACTTGCTTGCATTCTTATAGAGTAAAAAATATATATTAGGATGGGTACGTACGGAGTAGGGGCTCACCGGATCGGATAGATCGTTGTGGTCAACCGGAATCATACAAAAGCAAATGATGCAAAGACACGAGCCAAGCGAGCGGGCGATGGAACGGGAGAATTTGGTACTGCTAGTACCAACTTGGGAGTATTTTCTATCTCATCACTTGCAAATAAAGGCTGCATCCACTAAACTTTTTTTTTTTTTGGTGTGGATCCGGAGACGAAAACAATCCGCCTTCCGTTTTTATCGATTTGTGGGCAGTGAAATATCAACAGCTTTGTCTTTCCCACCCGTTACGTTGTTTAATTATTTCATATGTGATACGATAGGATATATGTATGATCAGCCGAATATCACATGCATATGTATGTTTTCTGTTATCAGCAAAGTATCGATCGGCTGATGCTGAGTGCTCAGCCGGCCCAGACCTCACTATCTCAGTGAGGACGAAAGGGTTGTGGGCAGGTTTATTGGGCGGGCAGTCGTGAGCATTATCTGCGGCCTGTCAGTGTCAGCTCAACAACTCGAGCCACTTCGCCCGCAAGATGATTCGTATCATGGGTTTACAGTTTCGAAAAGAAAAAAATTCGGCACCCAACGAAAAACAAGAAATTTTCGAAATTTGGGGAATTCTAGTTCAAAAATTAAATAGATTTAATTTTTTAAAACAAAAAATAATATAATCTATATTAAAAAAATGTCAACTTCAGAAACATATATTTTTCGGACTCCACCGAAATTTCCGTCCGAAATTGTAAAACCTGCTCGTATCATATCGCCATGTAGGTTCTGTTGGATACGTAGATGAATGTGAATGTGGGATTTAAAACCAACAATCATGGTTTAAATTCTTATTTATGTATATTTTTATTATTTTTTACTGTGTGTATTTTATTTTTTTACTATTTAAACGTGGATCACAACGACAATGAAACTAGAAAAAACTAGTGCTTTAATATAGTAGAGAATTGAATAAATGAGCATGAATCTTCATCGTAATTACTAGTAGTACTACATGTTTATTAATTAGAGAGACAGACAAATATATGCACGACACGATGAGCGTCATGATCGCCGACTAGCTACCACGAGCCAGATAGTTGATGACACCACAAAAAGGACCTCATCACCGATTGATTGATTGATATTACTACTGGATCGGACCGCAGCCGATACATGCATGACTATGATCATCACCAGACGATCTTTCATTTCATCCGTTCGACACAATTATATTGACCGGGAGTAATTAGCATAATACTCCATCATTTTCTCATATAGCATGCAGAAAGCAGAATGCACGGTGGAAAATCAAACTGAGACTCATCGACGAGCTAGCAAGCTGGATCATACATCATAGCCATAGTAGCTCAGGTGAGCTTCGCGTCCACTTCGACGTCCTTGAGGAACCCGAGGCAGAAGTGCTGGAACTTGTCGGCGGCGGCCTGCGGGACGGAGACGAGCACAGTGACGGCGTGCGGGTCGCCGACCACGGGCAGGAAGACGCAGTAGATCTCGCTGGTGAGCGGGCCCATGTGCGCGGCCTTGCCGGCGCCGAAGTCCAGGTCCTCGAGGCCCAGGCGCGTCCACGCCGAGATCACCAGGCTGGCCGCCAGGTCCGGGCGGGCGCCGCGCCGCTCCTCCAGGAGGTCGACCATGGAGCGCACGTAGTCGTCGTCCACGCACGCCTTGGCGTCCTGCACCAGCCGCACCCCGTAGCGCGCGGCCGAGCCGCAGGACGGGGACGTCAGCTGGGCCGCCGTGGACCTGGCGCACCCGAGCACGAAGCCGTTGCCGTAGTAGCCCCGCGGCAGCTCGGGCCTCAGGCGCCGCCGCACGTTCACGGAGAAGAGCAGCTTCACGCGCAGCGCGCCGGGCGGGTCCAGGGCGCGCACCCACGCGCGCCACACGTGCGCCGCCAGGGCCTCGAAGGAGGTGCACTTGAGCGACGGCACGCACTGCCGCTTCAGCCGGAGGAGGTGCGCCGCCGTGAAGGTGAGCGACACGGGCGCTAGCGGCTGCCCCAGCAGGCGCGCCAGCAGGCTCGGCGCCTCGTTCGCGCTGCCGTTGCCGTTGCCGTTGGCGACGGCGGCGTTGATGATGCCGCGGGTGCTGTACTCCGGGTGCGCAAACGCGACGCGCGGTGGGCAGCGCGGGCGCAGGGCGCGGCGGTCGTGGAACGGCAGGGCAGTGTCGTCGCCGCCGGCGTCCAGTGCGTCGCGGCCGCCGCCGCCGCGCACGGCGCGCGCCCAGGCGTGGAGGAACTGCGCGGTGCCGATGCCGTCGCAGATGCAGTGGTTGATGGCGGTGCAGAGGACCATGCCGCCGCACGCGAGCCAAGTGACCTGAGGCGCGAGTGGACGCGCCACGTCATGCCGTCATCAAAATTTCGATTTGTTTTTTTGGGGGGTAAGCACCAATAGGTAAACAACAAATTTACATTGATCTGGATCGCTAATTCGTTGTTGGTAAATATAAATCTAAACTAATAAAAAAAGGAAGATAATGCGTCGGTCGCTTTCCTGAAAGCTACAGGGTGCAGTGCAGGGAGCAGCATCGCATTGCATTGCATCCCACATGAATGCATGCATGCAGCGCCAAGTGTAAGTAAGGTCGTCACCAAGGTAAAAGCAGGCCAGCAGGGGCTATCAATTCTGAATCGAATTTGGATTCGGGGGTCCTGGCAAAAGTATCGGCGTACTCTGCTCCTGCTGAGTTACAGCAGGACTATACGTGACCTGAACTGCACTGCAGTGCACAGTAATTGCATTTGCGACCTCTAGTCTCTGGTACCAGCCATCACTGTAGTAGACTGTGCTATGCACATCAGTACGTGTATGACAAGGACAGGAACAGGACGACATGGTGTTTTGAGGGGCACTGGGACATGATGATATTCTCACCTGATCTGATCTGATTTTCCTGGAGCATAGTTTTTGGGGGGGGGAAGGGATCAGAGAAGATTGTGCGTGCATGCATGCAGGGTATCATAAGAACTTCACCCAAGTGGAGAAAAAAGATTTTGGATGGACAAAGATACAGCCTAGCCATATGCTTGTCTGCCTAAAAAGGCCTTTTTTTCAGAAAGGGTGGAAGCAAGGGGTTGGACTCTCCTAACGCTATCCCCTCCTTTTTGCTAACTTTAAGAATTGCAAATGCCAGGCTCAGGCCGTCACTCTTGCCCAAAGCTGCGGCGCTGCAGGGAACAAAAGCTTCGTCCTAGCACAAGCATTCATGAGTGCATGATAACATAAACTAGATCGGCGTAGTTATTTATATGTAAGCATGGCAAGGTTAAGCCTAAGCGACTGATCAAGAAAAAAAGTAACCAGCGCGCGGCAGGAATAGTTGCATGACATGTTGCTGGTAAATGTGTGGCCTTTTGCATCGATCAGCTCTATACTGGAACCACCTCAGGGCGCACCAAAAGTAACCACAAAAAAATTTAGACTTCAAACAAGTGGTAATTTACTTACATAAGGGGGTGGGAAATGATGATTGGCTGTTTAGTCGGCAACAAATAAAATGTTTCTGATTAACTAGGAGAAGAATTTGGAAGAAACAGACAGATTACATGCATGAAGAGGCGATTAATTACTACTGTAAGCGAAAGAGGGAGGAGAGGAGAGCCCCCACTAACTCACTCACCTGGACGACGAGAGGTGGCACGGCGACGAAGCTCTGCGCCTCCACCCTGTAGTGCAGCTTCCTCCAGGACTTGTGCGGCCGGTCGCTGCCGCTGAGGAAGTCGGCGGCGGCGAGGCCCGGGAGGCGGCCCTCGGCGAAGAGGGCGCCCTCGGCATTGCAGTCCACGACGAGCTTCCCATCCTCCTCGGCGCTCGGCCGGAGCCGGCCGGCGAGCGGGTAGTAGTCGGCGAGCACCCTGCCGAGCGCCGCCCGCAGCGCGTCGGCGGGCACGGCGGCGTCGGCGCCGAACACGTACAGGTACTTGATGGAGAAACGGAGGAACCGCTGGTCGTCGAGGTTGGAGAGGTGCAGGGTGTGGCGCGGCGTCGGCTGGCTCGGTCGCACCAACACTGGATCCCCCGCGTACTGGCACTCACCGGGGATCTCCAGCTCCGCCGCCGCCTCCTTCTCCATGCCTGCCCTGCCGCCGCGCTAATCGCATGAGCCTGCCTGCCAGCGGTTATGTATATAGGAGTAGTGGAAGCGGATATAGCTGCAGGGAGTGTATCGTGTGCACAGGCCAACTGAGGTGCCCAAATCGATTTCTGACCTTCCGTTTCCGATCCAACGGTTGCCGTAAAATTCACAAAAAAGCCCTCCCGCACCTCCTTCTCCTTGCCATGCCTATTTTCCAAAGAAACCCTCGCGCTGGTTTGGTCTCATTTCTCTCCCAACGCTCAGCAACCGTTAAGAACTCTAGTCAGTGTTACGTGGGCAAATACCTATTTTGACCCTGAGAGGTCTCACGTCTCTATATAAGAAATATGTATATCTTCTCATAATACATAAATGAGAAATAGGCCAGAGACCTAACCATATATCCTGTGTCTCATGTGTTCCTTCTGTTGTGCTTATGGGAAGAGACGGGTCCCCTACAACTTCTTGCGCCTCTACTGCTGACGGGAGGGAAGAGAGCAGATCTGATGATCCATGGTAACGTAGTTCTCAATACATTATCAGCATGTTCTACCTCGACGTTGCTGCAAAATCAAATCTGCATCACCTCTTCGTCAAGCCGATATGTCTCTTGCCTAGCTGAACTGTCCTAAGCGACATGCTTCCATTTCACCTCTATGCAATCGGATGGTATATATTTCTAGAATAGATGAGAAACAAAAAGAAAAGGCCGGTCAAAGGCTTAAGGGTACCATGGATGCCACGCTCCTATACGCGCAGAAGTCACGGTTAAGCATAAGGGCCACACAAACCTCCTCCTCTATGTATAACTGTTTAAGCGGTTCAAATCGTTGGGTGATTAAATACGATGCAATATTTATATACATAAGTTCCTGTTGAATTTATATAAATTTATATGCATGCTCCATATTATCTGTTCTATATTTCCAGTTGCAAATAATAAAAAGACTAAACATGTTGAAGTTTCTAGCGTAATTAATTATTTCTGGTATTAAATAATTAGTACAAAATGCACATTTAATAATGGGGAAATGCCTTTTGCACCTTATGTGGTGATGCTCGTGCCTTAATTTTGGTATTTATTTTTTCTGTGTTAATAATTATTTCTGGTAGCAAATAATTAAAAAAGAATTATTAAGAATGCATGTGAAGGCTATAATGTGCATACTCAAATCGATCTAAATATTTGTGTTGCGTTGAGTTTTTAGACTCACGGCGAGCGATTAAATTGTATAGTGGATACTCGGACACGTCGATCAGGCTACATTATTAATTGGGTGAGTTATGGCATTAGCTGAGCATTGGCTACACCCTGGCAACACGACACAGTATTTGTGTCGTACGAACTTGGGTGTGTCATGTGATTGTGATGTCACGCTCTCGCTTAATTGGATCGCTCCCGTTGAGTCGGACCGCCATCGTCGTGTCACGCATTTTTTGCAGACCCTGTAGGCACTACTCATGTGTCGCAATCATTGAGCCACAATTGCACCTATTGCGCACGTTATGTGGACTTATCGTGTACGCCGACTAACGAGACATAATTGTGCCTGTCACGCTTGTTGTGAAGGCTTGTTGTGTTGTCATGGCCCTAATGGCCGCACAAGCATTGACGCCGGATACGCTAGAGCTTGTACTCGCGTGGATTGTGGTGGGTTGTTCAAGCCCCTAAAGTCACATTATGCGCAACCTTCGTAAATAATTTTGTTTGGCTCTATATTTTATTTGATTGTGTTGTGTGCCATCATATATTTATTTATATTGCCAAGTGGGCATAACAACTATATCAAGCTCTATAGTGCTTGAATAATCTGGGAAATTAAATGAAATAATATAGAACACAGATAAGTTAATTCCCTGCTCTCTCTCCTCATGCATAAAGTTTTACCTGAAGTAACCTGAAGAATATCAATATTAATGCATGAAAGCCTTTTTGGCATCGAAGACATCACAAATTGAGATTATATTAGTAAGCAAAAGAACTTACCAAATGAATAAATACTATAAATCTCAATCATGCATTGCTCAACTAGATGTTGGCACATTGCTCTCTTAATCGTTGGACGACATGAAGCGAACTCTGAGATAAAAGGATATGTAACCCCTAGCAACACGAAGTTGCAAGTATACCGAGAGGTTGTTCTGAGAAAATTTTCACATTGTTGGTGTGAAAAACCATTGTGTGTTCCCATCGAACCACTTTACTCGTCCTATCTAGGACCTCTATGCTTGTGTCGCATACATCTCTTAGAATTGTAAATACTTATAGTCGCTGAATTGACTTGGGATAGTCCTTTGACTGGTATGGTATACAACAAGCCAAATGGTAAAGGTCAGTACTAAATGGAAATAAAATTTGGGTTTATGTAGCAAAACTACATTTGATTCCACCCTTTGACATGCTTACCATAATCTATTTCTGATCTACCAGAAGTAAGAAGAGTAGAAAATAGCCTTAAAATCCCACGTCACCACATAGCTTGGAGCTAAATTGGACATTAATATGTGCTTAGTCCTTGGCGCCGAAAGAGCCATAAATCTTGACCGCTAGAGTGGTAGTCATGGTAATTTGTGATAGAACTATGAAGATCTTGTGGAGACCGTATGAGTCCTTCATATGAGAGCAGCACTATCTGTTGTTGAAGACTGGTCCCAGACGGATATTGGTCTTTTTTCGCTCTTACCAAGTAGTTATCACCATTTGCTTAGTCTTAGCAATCAGATGAGTTTTCCCGGATAAAATGAATTCTTAGCCTTATCTGTTCTATTCCAAAGCTTCTCTTTTTGCTGAACAATGAAGAAATCAAAATAATGCTTTATAGAACAAGTTGATATATAATACGAGGAGAAAAGTTTGTCCAGCTGGCATCTTACATCACAAATAATTAACTATTGTTAATAGTTCTCTCTCAAAATTATAATACCTAAAAATGTTGCATAAATCGATACCCAATTTTAGAGCAGTATGAGTAATTGGGTAAACCATAGGCAGTGATAAAAACAAGCTAGACTATACATCTCTGCATATATATAAAAATCTTTGCTTGGCAGCATTGGCCTGATGCCGTGCACTTTATTACCAATATAAACACACATTTTCCAATGTGCCTAAAAGCACAATGCAACCAGTGAATGTCCTTATGAGTACTAAACCCTGATGGTCATTTACTTGTTGACCTGAAGTCAACTAATGGCTCCAAACGGCGAATGGTATGCATGAGCCCCTGAAGGACCCTTATGGATAACATAGTGTTGCACATACCAGTCTAAATCTTAATGATTGACTGTGTATTTGGCAATAATAACAATAAGTTTGCAGAATTGTAACCACAAAGCAACTTGTTGTTGCATGTTTCGCTAGAAGTTGAGACTATCCCTTCAACGTTGAAGGAAAAAGATGCAGTAAGCATACCACTGTATTAATCTAAGTCCAAAGCTCACTGCATAAAACCTCTATCTGCAATGTGCGTAATATTTCCCAAATAAATCACCACAACATCATACATTGGCCACAACTGGATGATTGTGGTTAAGGATTTAATCTGTATGATTTTAGAACATCTCGACATTAGGGGGAGGAATGCCCATATAGTGAAACTTCCATAAAGGTTCACATATTGACCATCAAGTTGACGCCTTCAGGGCATAAAATATGACATTTATTATCCACGATTGTGATCAATATAAGCATAAATAAGTCGATCAAACACCATCAGTCAAAGTGGCTTATTTATGTTGATACGTGCACTTACCTCGTATATCATAGAAGTGAGTAGAGGTAAAGTTCCTGAAATAGTCCTTGCAAGGATATGCAATCCGTTTGCTAAATCTTTATGTGCATATACTTCTAGAAGAACATGTTTTGCCTTATTGATACGGATTTGCAAGGATCAGGGGGAGCACATTTCTAAATTTAGCCTTTGAAGAATATTCGATAGAATCCAGATCCAGAAGATCGAAATTTGTTCTGATGGCAGCTGTTGTACTCTTTTTCCTTGGTGAGTTTTTCTGAAGTTTCTCACATAAGGTTTTTAATGAGGCAACAAAGTGCAAATGCAATTTGTGTCACCATGTACTCTTTCTCCATATTTTTCCCGCTAGGTTTTTGGGAGTTTTAAAAAGGCATGTGTTGGTCGTGGTATTCGCCCAAGAGAGAGTGTTAAGTAACCCTAGTTAGGGTTATGTGGGCAAATACTGACTTTGCGCCTGAGAGGTCTCACATCTCTATATAAGGAAACTGTACACTCCCTCATAATACATAGACGAGAAAGAGGCCAGAGACCCAACCCTATATCATGTGTCTCGTGTGTTTCTTTTGTCGTGCTTATGGGAAGGGAGACGAGTCCCCTACAACTTCTTGCGCCTCTACTGCTGACAGGAGGGAAGGGAGCAGATCTAGTGATCAGTGGTAACATAGTCTCAATAGGAAGAACCACGAATTGGGACTAGGGGCAGGCCACCGACCTCGAGGCCCCCGTCATCACTGCCACGACTTCGTTGCCCTGATGTCTCCACCCACCACCCAAACGCTGGTGGTGCACCGGTGGACGCCGCCACGCCCACGCTTGCTGGCACAACCATCGATCACTGTGATTGTGTTTCAGTAAATAAAAATTGAGCCAATTTTATCATTGTGCTGATGAATGTAGGATATGAATTAGATGCTTACATTTCAAAGTTACAATTTACAAGCTCCACATGAGCCAGAACCATCAACTACAAAGAATAGTGATCTATAAACATTTCACAATACGTGTGTACCGCGATTCAGGAAGTCTCCATCTTTTTCAGGCTCCTTGTTTGCATTGGGAGAGTGAGCAGTACTGTCGGGGACCATAATTAGGGGTATCCTCAAGGTTCATAATTCTCAGCTGGTAACCCCCATCAGCACAAAGCTGCAAAGGCCTGATGGGTGCGACTAAGCCAGGGATCGGTCCTTTCGAGGGACTCGATCACGCCTCGCCCGAACCCAGCCTCGGGCAAGGGCAGCCGACCCCGGAGGATCTTCGTCTCGCCCGAGGCCCCCCTCCAGCGACAAACAAACTTCCGGCTCGCCCGAGGCCCAGTCTTTGCCAAGAAGCAACCCTGGCCAAATTGCCATGCCGACCGACCAAATCGCAGGGGCATTTAATGCAAAGGCGGCCTGACACCTTTATCCTGACGCACATCCCCCAGTCGACAGAGCCAAAGTGACCGCAGTCACTTCGCCGCTCCACTGACCGGCCTGACAGAAGGACAACGCCGCCTGCGCCGCTCCGACTGCTGTGCCACTCGACAGAGTGAGGCTGACAGGCAGCCAGGCCCGGCCTCAGGCACCACGGCGAACTTCGCTCCGCCCGACCCAGGGCTCGGACTTGGGCTCAGCCCCGAAAGACGGCGAACTCCGATCCGCCCGACCCAAGGGCTCGGACTTGGGCTCAGCCCCGGAAGATGGCGAACTCCGATCCGCCCGACCCCAGGGCTCGGACTCGGGCTCAGCCCCGGAAGACGACGAACTCCGCTCCGCCCGACCCAGGGCTTGGACTTGGGCTCTGCCCCGGAAGACGTTGAACTCCGCTCCGCCCGACCCAGGGCTCGGACTTGGGCTCAGCCCCGGAAGACGGCGAACTCCGATCCGCCCGACCCCAGGGCTCGGACTTGGGCTCAGCCCCGGAAGACGGCGAACTCCGATCCGCCCGACCCCAGGGCTCGGACTCGGGCTCAGCCCCGGAAGACGACGAACTCCGCTTCGCCCGACCCCAGGGCTCGGACTCAGCCCTGGCCTCAGCCGACGGTCTCCGCCTCGCCCGACCCAGGGGCTCGGACTCGACCTCGGCCACGGAAGACAGACTCGACCTCGACTTCAGAGGAGCCTCCACATCGCCCAACCTAGGGCGCGGACCGACCACGTCAACAGGAGGCGCCATCATTACCCTACCCCAAGCTGACTCAGGCTACAGGGAACAAGACCGGCATCCCATCTGGCTCGCTCCGCCAGACAAGTAATGATGGCACCCCGCACGCTCTATGACGACGGCGGCTCTCAGCCCCCTTACGGAAGCAAGAGGACGTCAGCAAGGACTCAACAGCCCTGACAGCTGTCCTTCCGCCAGGCTCCAGCGCTCCTCCGACGGCCACGACACCACACGAACTGGGTGCCAAAACCTCTCTGGCTGCCACGATGGCATGTACTTAGGGCGCTAGCTCTCCTCCGCTAGACACGTTAGCACTCTGCTACACCCCCATTGTACACCTAGATCCTCTCCTTGCGCCTATAAAAGGAAGGACCAAGGCCCTCTTACAGAGGGTTGGCCGCGCGGGGAAGAGGACGGGATAGGCGCTCGCGTGAGGCCGCTCGCTCCCTCTCCCGCGTGGACGCTTGTAACCCCCTACTGCAAGCGCACCTGACCTGGGCGCGGGACAAACACGAAGGCCGCGGGATTTCCACCTCCCTCTCTCTCCGGCTGCCTTTTCCCCCCTTCGCGCTCCGTCTCGCGCCGACCCATCTGGGCTGGGGCATGCGGCGACATTTTACTCGTCGGCCCAGGGACCCCCCGGTCTCGAAACGCCGACAGTTGGCGCGCCAGGTAGGGGCCTGCTGCGTGTTGACGAACAACTTCCCGTCAAGCTCCAGATGGGCAGTCTCCAGCAACCTTTCCAGCCCAGGACGGTGCTCCATTTCAGGAGTCTTGAGTTCATGTCCCTTGACGGCAGCTACGACATGATACTCCTTCCCCCGCCGTGCGACAGCGATAATGGCGGCCGACAGCCCGCCCGCCGGCGGCGGAATCGATGACGTCTTCCCAGCGTGGTGGAAGAACAACATTCGAGCTCACCCCGCCCTCTCCCCCGCCGACGGAGGAGGAGGTGGGGCAACCAAGGCCAAGCAGGAGGCGGCACCTCGTCGGCTGTCGAGCAAGTTGACGGCGCCGGCGCCCCAACGGGGGGCGCGTCGGGCATCGACCTCGCATTTGAGACGAAGACGAGCGCCGTCTCTCCGCAACACGCCAATTCCAAGCAAACGGACGACACCAGCACGCTCGCGAAAGGCTTCCTGGGCGTCACCCTCATACCTGAGACGACGGTGCAGTCAGTCCCTGACGTGACTTCATCACTGCCCGTCGACCAAGAGGTACCAACCGATTTCCATCTCACGCCTCTTGGATTCAGCCTCGACCCGCCAGGCGGCTTCGCTTTGGCGGACGCTCTCGTAGAGGCGAGTCCGAACCCTCTGGGGTATCGCATACGGTCACCCTGGGACCGGCTGACAGACGTCTCGACCTACGGGCCCTCGGGGTCCGAGGAAGATGACGAACCCGACTTCTATTGGGACTTCTCTGGACTTGGTAACCCCAGTGCCATGCGGGACTTCATGACCGCATGCGGCTACTGCCTTTCTGACTGTTCCGATGGTAGCTGCAGCCTCGGCAACGAGGACTGCGGCCCAAGTCGTGAATGTTTCCACGTCGATCTAGGGGATCCCTCCGAAGGCAACCATCTTGGTATGCCGGAGAACGGTGATCTCCCTAGGCCTGTGCCTCGCGTTGACATCCTACGGGAGCTAGCTGTGGTCCCCGTTCCGGCGGGGGGTCATGACCCACAGCTCGAGCAAATCCGCGGGGTGCCGGCCAGGCTCGACGAGGGAGCAGGAACACTTGAGCCGATCCGCCGGGACGTCGGGCAGGAATGGGTGGGCCAACCTCCGGCCGGAGAAATGCGTCATCTACCCCAGGGTATCCAGCACCGCATCGCCGACGATGTCAGGGTAAGGCCGCCACCCGCTTCCAGTGGGGTCGGTCAGAACCTGGCTGCAGCGGCAATGCTTCTCCGCGTGATGCTGGAGCCATCAACCACCGAGGGGCGGCGAATCCAGGGAGAGCTCAAGAATCTCCTGGAGGGCGCCGCGGTCCGACGGGCCGAAAGCTCCGCCTCCCGAAGGCAGGGGTACCCCTCGGAACATCGCGCCGCGACTTCCCGATTCATGCGGGAAGCCTTGGTCCACACCGGGCGCACGCGCAACACAGCGCCTGCGGCCCCGGGTCGCCTCAGCAACGAGCACCATCACCTCGACCATCGAGCCCACCTCGATGAGAGGGTGCGCCGAGGCTACCACCCCAGGCGTGGGGGACGCTACGACAGTGGGGAGGATCGGAGCCCCTCGCCCGAGCCACCCGGTCCGCAGGCTTTCAGCCGCGCCATACGACGGGCGCCGTTCCCAACCCGGTTTTGAACCCCGACTACTATCACAAAGTACTCGGGGGAGACGAGACCGGAACTGTGGCTCGCAGACTACTGGCTGGCCTGCCAACTGGGTGGAATGGATGATGACAACCTCATCATCCGCAACCTCCCCCTGTTCCTCTCCGACACCGCTCGCGCCTGGTTGGAGCACCTGCCTCCGGGGCAGATCTCCAACTGGGACGACCTGGTCCAAGCCTTCGCCGGCAAATTCCAGGGCACGTACGTGCGCCCTGGGAATTCCTGGGACCTCCGAAGCTGCCGACAGCAGCCAGGAGAGTCTCTCCGGAACTACATCCGGCGATTCTCGAAGCAGCGCACCGAGCTGCCCAACATCACCGATTCGGATGTCATCAGCGCGTTCCTCGCCGGCACCACCTGCCGCGACCTGGTGAGCAAGCTGGGTCGCAAGACCCCCACCAGGGCGAGCGAGCTGATGGACATCGCCACCAAGTTCGCCTCTGGCCAGGAGGCGGTTGAGGCTATCTTCCGGAAGGACAAGCAGCCCCAGGGCCGCCCACCGGAAGATGCCCCCGAGGCATCAACTCAGCGCGGCGCCAAGAAGAACGGCAAGAAGAAGTCGCAAGCGAAACGCGACGCCGCTGACGCGGGCCTTGTCGCCGCCGCCGAGTACAAGAACCCTCGGAAACCCCCCGGAGGTGCCAACCTCTTCGACAAGAAGCTCAAGGAGCCGTGCCCCTATCATCAGGGGCCCATCAAGCACACCCTTGAGGAGTGCACTATGCTTCGGCGCCACTTCCACAGGGCCGGGCCACCCGCGGAGGGTGGCTGTCACACCCGGGTTTCGGGGCACCAAGACCCGTGTGCGAACATAATCACCAGGTGTGCTGGGACCAAGTCTCACACATATGATGAATCATGACACAGGATCGAATGTCACATCTTTACTATATAATAGAAGTTTTGTACAAAATAAACAATTACATTATAAGGAGACAATGGTCCAGCAACCCAAAGTTGACTGGGAGACAACGGTCCAGCAATGCATATGACAAATTGAATTTAATTCCATAAATTAATCATGTGAGGGTCCGAGCTGCTCATGACCGTGAGCACGGCTAGTATACCAGTTTTACACTCTGCAGAGGTTGCGCATCTTTACCCACAAGTCATGTTACCCATCTGCCAAGGGATCACGACTTTCCATACACCTCTACCGAGGAGGCGAGGCAGGGTAACACTACGAGGCCTTTACAAAGTTCCACTAGCTTCAGAAAACCCGCTATCCAATGCAGGGTTCTTGCCTGACCGCCATCGCAGCAAAATCAACCAAGGACCTCCCTACACTGACCACTCCCCTACTGCCCTTGCCCCTTTCGGGTAAGGTAGTCCTCCACTAGCTTTCCTAATTAATCAGCCAAGGGCGTCCATAAACCCTTGTGGTAGCACTGTTTTCCCGGGTGGTCGCTCCATGTTCCAATTAACATAATGATCTTATCATGAACAGTGATAATAAACAGATAATAAAAGTGTGATCATGAATAATGTATCTTCATACCCAAAACCACATAAAGCATTAGCAAGTACTACCCAAAAAGTTCAGTGGTAAACAAGGTATAAAGATAATCAAACTAGGGTAACCTATTGGGTCCCATCAAAATTAACCTATGCAGATCATTATGATTAATTAGAACATGAGTGGGTAAAAGAAGTGATCAAGGGCACAACTTGCCTGGGACTTGAGATTCCAGGTACCAACTTGCTCTTCAGATGACACGTGTCCTCACGCTAGTCGTAGCATTACAAACAAACAGTGTATAGGCAAAATTAACATTACACCAACCATAAGAATAAACTGCGTAATAATAATCTACATGTGCTACGGGATCGAGGGTTCGAGTATCGCTAAATTCGGAGCTACGGTTAAGAAGTTATGGTTTTTCGAAGATCCACGTGGTTAAGTATATAATAGACTAAGTGCAATATTTTAATCTATATCACATGACAAAACAAAGTTACCAAATAATAATAAATATTATTGTGAGACTAATTCAACTAGAATGGATTAAAACGGAGTTACAGATATTGAGTTATGAATTTCTGAAATTATTTAACACCTAGAATAGATTAATTTCATTGAGCAATTTTAATTCAAGTTTCATGGTTAAACAAAGGTACTAGGTGATAAACAAAATTAATACAAAATTATAGAAACTGGAATGGGTCAATTCGGAGTTAGAATGAATTAAATACGGATTAAACAAGTTTATGGATTTATTCTTATACTAAAAACCTATTTCTTTATTAATTTCTGAATATCCAAAGTGTTCTGGACCGAGCGCATGAATAAACAAAAGGCTAGGGGCTACTCTGCAAAAGTTCCCAGACACAGGCTAGCCCCCATATGGACGGCGGGTTGATTTAAGAAAAACCTAGGGGCTCATATGCAAAAGATCATGGCCGAAAGGGTATCGTGCACTCAGAGCCGTCCGATTAAAAACAGACGCGCCAGATTAACGGTTCGGATTGGAAGCCGATCCATCTAAACCGCGCCTGCCCTAACCCATACGATCCAGATCCAACGGTTCGATGTTTAGCTTTTTCTGGACATATCCCGGCCGCAGATGGTTGCATCAACGGTCCCAGAGCATTTTCTTTCTCCCAGGACGACTCCGGGCGGCTCCCGTAGCTCCGCCGCGGCGGACACGACGGCTTGATCCCGCCACCGCGCTTGACTACCCCATTCACACCCGAGGTCGGTGCAACGCGAGGAGGGAATCCGAGTGGTCTGGATCAAGGTGGCTTACCAGTGGTTGAAGTTGGGGTGGCCCTCGGCCACGGTGTGGAGCGATCCACGGCGGCGCCAATTGCTCCGTCGAGCCATTGGTCTAGCTCCAGCCACCCACTCGATGATTCAGTGGTAGGAATCGCTTCCCCATGTCCAGGCGACGCTCCCGGTCTCCCTTCCACGGCTAGAGACGTGGCCCCGACCGATGTTCATGGCGGCTGCAATCTTCTCCCGTGCTCCGTTCTTCAACGCTCCACACGGTGACCCACCCCCAGCTTCCCCACTCCGCGACGCGATCCGAAGATGGTGGTTGCAGGGCGCCGGTTTTATACTCCCAACCCGATGGGTTTTGTTCCGGTCAGCGGAGAGGATCTCGGCGGGGAAATAGCATGGCCGTTGCAACGGCCCGAGCTCCACGCTCATTTGTTACGGTGAGGGGAGGAAGAAAGGGATGACATGTGGGGTCCTCAGCACAGTGGTACAACCACCGACCGAGCCAGGCGCGAAAACGGTCTGCTGGGCTGCGGGGGAGGAGAATGCAATTGGGCCGATGCAGGGAAACAATGGAGGTGGGCCGGGGAAGGAAAAATCGGCCCAGGCAGCGAGTTTCTCTTTTTTTATCTATTGCTTTCCTTTCTATTTTTAATTCAAATTTGAATCCCAAATCTGCTCTCAATTCAAGTCTAATGCACAAATGGAATTCCATAATGTGCAATAATTATACTAATCTATTTAATTACTTTATTTAGTATTATTATTTTATTTTAGGTAATACTTTCAACATGAGATTCACACCTTCTTATTCTAATAGAATATTATTTTAGGTGTGTAGTTAAATTAAAGGTATATTCCAATGTTCTTAACCCTCTTTGTTTTGACAGAAAACATTTTCCAATGTCTACTCTTAATTAGGTTATGATTTAGCTAATATTATTCTATTATGAGCATCAACTTTATAAAGAGTGAATTCTAAAGTTCAAACGTTTATCAAGGGCACTAATCATGATGACTTTATTCATTATTATTATTATTATTATTATTATTATATTTATTATTATTTTTTTCAATTTTAGGCTTTACAGTGGCAGGGCTCGCGACGACGACAAGAAGGAAGATCACCAGGCAGGAGAGTTCCCCGAGGTCCGCGACTGCTTCATGATCTACGGTGGGCAAGCGGCGAATGCCTCGACTCGGCACCGCAAGCAAGAGCGTCGGGAGGTCTGTTCGGTGAAGGTGGCGGCGCCAGTCTACCTAGACTGGTCCGACAAGCCCATCACCTTCGACCAAGCCGACCACCCCGACCACGTGCCGAGCCCGGGGAAATACCCGCTCGTTGTCGACCCCATCATCGGCGACGTCAGGCTCACCAAGGTCCTCATGGACGGAGGCAGTAGCCTCAACATCATCTACGCCGAGACCCTCGGGCTCCTGCGTGTTGATCTGTCCTCGGTCCGGGCAGGCGCTGCGCCTTTCCACGGGATCATCCCCGGGAAGCGCGTCCAGCCCCTCGGACAACTCGACCTTCCCGTCTGCTTCGGAGCACCCTCCAACTTCCGAAGGGAGACCCTCACGTTCGAGGTGGTCGGGTTCCGAGGAACCTACCACGCAGTATTGGGGAGGCCATGCTACGCGAAGTTCATGGCCGTCCCCAACTACACCCACCTCAAGCTCAAAATGCTGGGCCCCAACGGGGTCATCACCATCGGCCCCACGTACCGACACGCATTCGAATGCGACGTCGAGTGCGTGGAGTATGCCGAGGCCCTCGCCGAATCTGAGGCCCTCATCGCCGACCTGGAGAGCCTCTCTAAGGAGGTGCCAGACGTGAAGCGCCACGCCGGCAACTTCGAGCCAGCGGAGACGGTAAAATCCGTCCCCCTCGACCCCAGCAGCGACGCCTCCAAGCAGATCCGGATCGGCTCCGAGCTCGACCCCAAATAGGAAGCAGTGCTCGTCGACTTTCTCCGCGCAAACGCCGATGTTTTCGCGTGGAGTCCCTCGGACATGCCCGGCATACCGAGGGATGTCGCCGAGCACTCGCTGGATATCCGAGCTGGAGCCCGACCCGTCAAGCAGCCTCTACGTCGATTCGACGAAGAAAAGCGCAGAGCCATAGGCGAGGAGATCCACAAGCTAATGGCGGCAGGGTTCATCAAAGAGGTATTCCATCCCGAATGGCTTGCCAACCCTGTGCTTGTGAGAAAGAAAGGAGGGAAATGGCGGATGTGTGTAGACTACACTGGTCTAAACAAAGCATGTCCGAAGGTTCCCTACCCTCTACCTCACATCGATCAAATCATGGATTCCACTGCTGGGTGCGAAACCCTGTCTTTCCTCGATGCCTACTCAGGGTATCACCAAATCAGGATGAAGGAGTCCGACCAGCTCGCGACTTCTTTCATCATGCCCTTCGGCATGTACTGCTATGTCACCATGCCGTTCGGCTTGAGGAATGCGGGTGTGACGTACCAGCGGAGCATGAACCATGTGCTCGGTGAACACATTGGCCGGACGGTCGAGGCCTAAGTCGATGACATCATAGTCAAGACGAGGAAAGCCTCCGACCTCCTTTCCGACCTTGAAGTGACATTCCGATGTCTCAAGGCGAAAGGCGTGAAGCTCAATCCCGAAAAGTGTGTCCTCGGGGTACCCTGAGGCATGCTCTTGGGGTTCATCGTCTCCGAGCGGGGCATCGAAGCCAACCCGGAGAAGATCGCAGCCATCACCAGCATGGGGCCCATCAAGGACTCGAAGGGCGTACAGAGAGTCATGGGATGTCTTGCGGCTCTGAGCCGCTTCATCTCACGCCTCGGCGAAAGAGGCCTGCCTCTGTACCGCCTCTTAAGGAAGGCTGAGTGCTTCACTTGGACCCCTGAGGCCGAGGAAGCCCTCGGGAACCTGAAGGCGCTCCTCACGAATGCGCCCATCTTGGTGCCCCCCGCTGCCGGAGAAGCCCTCTTGATCTATGTCGCCGCGACCACTCAGGTGGTTAGCGCCACGATTGTGGTTGAGAGACGAGAAGAGGGGCATGCATTGCCCGTCCAGAGGCCAGTCTACTTCATCAGCGAGGTACTGTCCGAGACCAAGATCCGCTACCCACAAGTTCAAAAGCTGCTATACGCGGTGATCCTGACGCGGCGGAAGTTGCGACACTACTTCGAGTCTCATCCGGTGACTGTGGTGTCATCCTTCCCCCTGGGGGAGATCATCTAGTGCCGAGAGGCCTCGGGTAGAATCGCAAAGTGGGCGGTGGAAATCATGGGCGAAACGATCTCGTTCGCCCCTCGGAAGGCCATCAAGTCCCAAGTCTTGGCGGACTTCGTGGCTGAATGGGTCGACACCCAGCTCCCAACAGTTCCGATCCAGCCGAAACTCTGGACCATGTTCTTCGATGGATCGCTGATGAAGACAGGAGCCGGCGCAGGCCTACTCTTCATCTCGCCCCTCAGAAAGCATCTACGCTACGTGCTACGCCTCCACTTCCCGGCGTCCAACAATGTGGCTGAGTACGAGGCTCTGGTCAATGGGTTGCGGATCGCCATCGAGCTAGGGGTCCGACGCCTCGACGCTCACGGTGACTCGCAGCTCGTCATCGACCAAGTCATGAAGAACTCCCACTGCCGCGACCCGAAGATGGAAGCCTACTGCGATGAGGTTCGGCGCCTGGAAGACAAGTTCTACGGGCTCGAGCTCAACCACATCGCCTGACGCTACAATGAGACTGCGGACGAGCTGGCTAAAATAGCCTCGGGGCGAACAACGGTTCCCCCGGACGTCTTCTCCCGAGACCTACATCAACCCTCCATCAAGATCGACGACACGCCCGAGCCCGAGGCACCCTCGGCCCAGCCCGAGGTACCCTCGGCTCAGTCCGAGGCACCCTCGGCTCAGCCCGAGGAACCCTCAGCTCGGCCCGAGGTACCCTCGGCCCCCGAGGGTGAGGCACTGCGCGTCGAGGAGGAGCGAAGCGGGGTCACGCCTAATCGAAACTGGCAGACCCCGTACCTGCAATATCTCCACCGAGGAGAGCTACCCCTCGACCGAGCCGAAGCTCGGCGGTTGGTGCGACGCGCCAAGTCGTTCGTCTTGCTGGGGGATGGGAAGGAGCTCTACCACCACAGGCCCTCAGGCATCCTCCAGCGATGCATCCCCATCGCCGAAGGTCAGGAGCTCCTACGAGAGATACACTCGGGGGCTTGCGGCCATCACGCAGCACCTCGAGCCCTTGTTGGAAACGCCTTCCGACAAGGTTTCTACTGGCCGACGGCGGTGGCCGACGCCACTAGAATTGTCCGCACCTGCGAAGGGTGTCAGTTCTACGCGAGGCAGACCCACCTGCCCGCTCAGGCTCTGCAGATGATACCCATCACCTGGCCTTTTGCTGTGTGGGGTCTGGACCTCGTCGGCCCCTTGCAGAAGGCACCCGGGGGCTACACGCACCTGTTGGTCGCCATCGATAAATTCTCCAAGTGGATCGAGGTCCGACCCCTAAACAGCATCAGGTCCGAACAGGCGGTGGCGTTCTTCACCAACATCATCCATCGTTTTGGGGTCCCGAACTCCATCATCACCGACAACGGCACCCAGTTCACCGGCAGAATGTTCCTGGACTTCTGCGAGGATCACCACATCCGGGTGGACTGGGCCGCCGTGGCTCACCCCATGACGAATGGGCAAGTAGAGCGTGCCAACGGCATGATTCTACAAGGACTCAAGCCTCAAATCTACAACGACCTCAACAAGTTCGGCAAGCGATGGATGAAGGAACTCCCCTCGGTGGTCTGGAGCCTGAGGACAACGCCGAGCCGAGCCACGGGCTTCACGCCGTTCTTTCTAGTCTATGGGGCCGAGGCCATCTTGCCCACAGACTTAGAATACGGCTCCCCGAGGACGAGGGCCTATGCCGACCAAAGCAACCAAGCTAGTCGAGAAGACTCGCTGGACCAGCTGGAAGAGGCTCGGGACATGGCCTTACTACACTCGGCGCGGTACTAGCAGTCCCTGCGACGCTACCACGCCCGAGGGGTCCGGTCCTGAGACCTCCAGGTGGGCGACCTAGTGCTTCGGCTGCGACAGGACGCCCGAGGGCGGCACAAGCTCACGCCTCCCTGGGAAGAGCCGTTCGTCATTGCCAAAGTTCTGAAGCCCGGAACGTACAAGCTGGCCAACAGTCAAGGCGAGGTCTACAGCAACGCTTGGAACATCCAACAGCTACATCGCTTCTACCCTTAAGATGCTTTCAAGTTGTTCATATACCTCGCTCCCACGCAAAGTTTAGTCATCAAGGAAGGGTCAGCCTTGCATCGGCAAAGCCCGACCCTCCCTCGGGGGCTAAAAGGGGGGAACCCCCTCTGCGTGGAAATTTTCCTCGAAAAAAGATCCTTTCTGCTAGAATGTCTTTCGTGCTTTTCGACTACTTCGAAAGTGGATCCTGAAAATGACGGAGTACACGTAAGCAGCCAAGGTTGACCGAGCTGAGGGACTCCTAGGCCTCCGGGATACGGATACCTCACTCATCACCTTCTGCGATAAGTAACTCGCGTTCGGATAGGTGATTCCGCGGGCCGAACAAGTCTTCACGCTCGAAAGCTCCTCTGCCGAAGCGATTCTTCGGGCCTTCTCGACTGCGTCGGTGACAGAACCCCATGGACGGGCAAGAGCGCGCGTAAGCGGCAAGGCCGACCGAGCCGAGGGATTCCTACGCCTCCAGGATACAGATACCTCACTCATCACCTTCCGTGAAAAGCAACTTTCGCTCGCACAGACAATTCTGTTACCGACGGAAAAGTCCAGATACTCGAAACAAGAGGAAAAGAAGCGCAGCTTTACAACACGGCGAGGGTGTGTTTGGGCCTCGGCGGCCGCAGAAAACGCACACTACAAGATAATCCGATCCTGCAGGTTCGGATTTTGACTACACCTTCGGCGAGGTCCGACCTAGCCTCGAACGGCGACGCGGTCCGAGGATCTCCACTCTGAAGGACGACATCATCATCAAGCCCGGGCCATCGCCGCCAGGGTCTTCTCCAAGAATTCGGCTCGAGCAGGCGGCTCGGCTGGTCACCCCGAGGCCTCGGCCAGCTGTCCCCCGAAGACACCAGCCCGGCCCGAGGCCTCGGCAGATCAACTCCAGCGTCGGTCCCGCTAACGGACGACCCGGCCAGGCTCCGGCCGACCAAGTCTTCTTTTCGAGCCAACTCTGCCTCTGTCCGTGCTGACACCGCTACCCCTGGCTTCGGCTCATCGAAGAGCGGTCGAGGGGTTCCTTTAACTAAGCAAGAGAAGCCTCGGACAGCAAGGCCGACCGAGCCGAGGGACTCCTACGCCTCCGGGATACGGATACCTCACTCGTCAACTTTTGCATGGGGCGACTCACGCTTGGTGAAGCAGTTCAGACAACCAACAGGCGAGTCTTAGTGCTTGAAATTGAGGAAAAAACACGGCTCCGCGCCAAAAATACATACACGTTCAGGCCTCCACAGCCACAATGAACAAAAGACCGGCATTCAAGGTGCCATTACAAGCAGAACCCCGGTTCCACCTCCGCAGGTACGAACAACCCCACACGATTGGGGGGCCTGCGGAGCAACAGAAGACCGACGAACGGCTCACCGTCACCCGCTCCAGTAGCGGCGACGACGACGACTTCTGCTCCGGGGGGCCGAACAGCAGCAGCGATGACCTCAGAGCGGATGCTGCTGCCATGAGGCCCTCGCCCGTGCCCAAACTCGTGAGGCAAGGACGGGCAGAAGGCCGTAGAGTTGGAGGTCGGTCCGTGGGCGGCCCCGGCTATCTCGTCGGTGGAAGAACCTCTTCCAGCAGTCGTGGCGGAAGGCGGCGCCGGGAGCGGCTCCGAAGCCACTCGGGTCGGAGAGCCAGGCATGCGGCAGCTTCCAGCGCCGCGAACGGCGAACGCCCTTCCCCCGATCACTGAGGGAAGGAGCGGGCCGCCGCCCGCGCAGGGGCCGACCCCAACTTGGCACACTCCCCTCCCCAGCACTGATGATGAAAATCCTTGAGGCTGAGGGAGGGGCAAAGGCCGCAGCCCGGCTTGCTTTCCCCCACCATCAAACTGGAGGTCACCATCTTGGGTGACCGCCGGTGGAGGGGTGCAGCCGGGCTGCATGATGAAAATCCTTGAAGCCGAACGATGGCTGAAAGGTACCAACTCCCACGGAGTTGCGTTCCTCCAACGACAAGGTGGAAGGATTGCGAGTGTCCCCCATCCGGGGGCTCGGAAGGTGGAAAGACACGATGCATAAGGGAGCGCGAAGACATGGTCGCCTTTCAAGGGGGTCACCCTCCTTTTAAAGGCGACTCTCCCTACTTGCGTCCCCAGCCGTCGTGGGCTGAGTCTTCTCCAACACGCTCCAAGGTCCTCCCCCTACGGCGCGGGGGCTGGGTCCCACGCGTCATCTAAGCTGGCCCAGAGCAGAAGAAGCCAAACCGCCGCGTGCGGTGCATGCAACCGCCCAGCGGTTACGAGCATTCCTCCGCTTTCGCCCAGACCAGCGAGCGAAAGGGCTGGCAGCCATGCAGGCGGCATGCAACCGCGCCAAGTGGGCGCGCCCCTCCGACTTCCAACGCACCCAGCATGGAGGGCCACGCCCACGCGTCATGCAACCGGTGCGCCGGTCGCTACGTGCAAGCAACTGCACCGCCACTCGCACCACTGGCACGCCTCCTCGACTGCGGAACCAGTATCGCGACTCGAGGCAACCCTGCGTACGACCCAGCAGTGCCAGCCAGGCGCGACGGTCGATACGGCCAAAAATGGGCCGGCAGTAATGGCAGTGGCAGGCGGGCGGGAGCAGCGGTCACGTCGTCAGCCAAGCTTACGTCCCACCCAGAGGCAGCGAGAGAACCCTCTCTCACGGCGTGAAGACGGCGCGCCCATGTTCCTTTCCTCGAACGGCTCGCACACGCGCAGCGGCCGCCTCGCCAACCACTCGCCCCGTCGCATTAACTCCGTGGTGGGACAGGCGGCGCCTCAGGCAGGAGAAGCAAGCGACGCTTCGCCTTCGCCATAATGACCGCGTCTAAAAAAGGTACGCCACGCCAATCGATTTTGTATCCTTTTCCTTTTCCTCTTTATCTCTCTTACAACAGGGACCGGGAAAGGGGGATACCCCGAAAAGGATCCTTCTCCGTGAAGGAAACAGGCTCCGAGCCTCCCTACTGATCAGAGGTTCGAAGGCTGGCCCCTCGGAGGGGTTTAACAGCCGCCTCAGAGCGCGTGGGCTCCACACCCACTACTGGTCAGAGGTTCGAAGGCCGGCCCCTCGGAAGGGTTCAACGGCCGCCTCAGGCTACTCGGGCTCCGCGCCCACTACTGATCAGGGGTTCGTAGGCTGGCCCTCGAAGGGTTCACAGCCGCCTCAGACACGGAGCGAGGGATGACCATGGGTACGTTCGATACATAACCAAGGCTCGGGCTACGCTCCCGAGGTACCCTAGGACATTTCCGAGACCAGCGGGAACGATCTTGTAACGGAATCCCATCAGAGGGAGGCATCGAGCCCTCGGACCCCGTCGACAGGGGACCGGGTCCGGCAGATCACCCGCAGGTACTTTTGGGCACGCCTCCGGGCCTCTAGCCGACCCCTAACAAATGGGGCACGGGCGTCCACTCGGATTACCCGCCAGCAGCTCACCGGAGACACCATGTTCGGCGCCCTCCGAGGGCAACATGGCGCTTCCCCCCCTCCTCCTTGCGGAAAGGCGACGCAGGGGCGTATGTAAAAAAGTCGAGTCTGTCCCTGACCGTCCTCTCGCCCTGTGTAGAGGCTCGGGGGCTGCTCTCGCAAACCCGGCTCTGGCCAAACCGTTGACAGCGTCAACATACCAGCCCGAGAACTTGGGACCCGACCGTGCACCCGGGCTACGGCCAGCTCGCACGAGGGAACAACCAGACCAGCCGAAGCATTGCGCGAGGCATTAAGACCTCGGAGGAGTCAAACCACTCCTCCGAGGCCTCGGGGGCTACACCCGGCGGGTGCGCTCGCACGCACCCACCGGAATAAAACGCAACCGAGAAAGGCTGGTCCCCTTGCAAAAAAGTGCGACAAAAGCCTCCAAGCGAGTGTTAACACTCCCTTCGAGGCTCGGGGGCTACTGTCGGGGACCATAATTAGGGGTACCCTCAAGGCTCCTAATTCTCAGCTGGTAACCCCCATCAGCACAAAGCTGCAAAGGCCTGATGGGTGCGACTAAGCCAGGGATCGGTCCATTCGAGGGACTCGATCACGCCTCGCCCGAGCCCAGCCTCGGGCAAGGGCAGCCGACCCCGAAGGATCTCCGTCTCGCCCGAGGCCCCCCTCCAGCGACGAACAAACTTCCGGCTCGCCCGAGGCCCAGTCTTCGCCAAGAAGCAACCCTAGCCAAATCGCCATGCCGACCGACCAAATCGTAGGGACATTTAATGAAAAGGCGGCCTGACACCTTTATCCTGATGCACGTCCCCCAGTCGACAGAGCCGAAGTGACCGCAGTCACTTCGCCGCTCCACTGACTGGCCTGACAGAAGGACAGCGCCGCCTGCGCCGCTCCGACTACTGTGCCACTCGACAGAGTGAGGCTGACAGGCAGCCAGGCCCGGCCTCAGGCACCACGACGAACTCCGCTCCGCCCGACCTAGGGCTCGGACTTGGGCTCAGCCCCGGGAGACAGCGAACTCCGATCCGCCCGACCCCAGGGCTCTGACTTGGGCTCAGCCCCGGAAGACGGCGAACTCTGATCCGCCCGACCCCAGGGCTCGGACTCGGAAGACGACGAACTCCGCTCCGCCCGACCCAGGGCTCGGACTTGGGCTCAGCCCAGGAAGACGGCGAACTCCGCTCCGCCCGACCCAGGGCTCGGACTTGGGCTCAGCCCCGGAAGACGGCGAACTCCGATCCGCCCGACCCCAGGGCTCGGACTTGGGCTCAGCCCCGGAAGACAGCGAACTCCGATCCGCCCGACCCCAGGGCTCGGACTCGGGCTCAGCCCCGGAAGACGACGAACTCCGCTTCGCCCGACCCCAGGGCTCGGACTCAGCCCTAGCCTCAGCCGACGGTCTCCGCCTCGCCCGACCCAGGGGCTCGGACTCGACCTCGGCCACGGAAGACAGACTCGACCTCGACTTTGGAGGAGCCTCCACATCGCCCAACCTAGGGCGCAGACCGACCATGTCAACAGGAGGCGCCATCATTACCCTACCCCAAGCTGACTCAGGCTACGGGGAACAAGACCGGCATCCCATCTAGCTCGCTCCGCCAGACAAGTAATGATGGCACCCCGCACGCTCTATGACGACGGTGGCTCTCAGCCCCCTTACGGAAGCAAGAGGACGTCAGCAAGGACTCAACAGCCCCGACAGCTGTCCTTCCGCCAGGCTCCAGCGCTCCTCCGACGGCCACGACACCACACGAACTGGGTGCCAAAACCTCTCCGGCTGCCACGATGGCATGTACTTAGGGCGCTAGCTCTCCTCCGCTAGACACGTTAGCACTCTACTACACCCCCATTGTACACCTGGATCCTCTCCTTGCGCCTAAAAAAGGAAGGACCAGGGCCCTCTTACAGAGGGTTGGCCGCACGGGGAAGAGGACGGGACAGGCGCTCGCGTGAGGCCGCTCGCTCCCTCTCCCGCGTGGATGCTTGTAACCCCCTACTGCAAGCGCACCCGACCTGGGCGCGGGACAAACACGAAGGCCGCAGGATTTCCACCTCCCTCTCTCTCCGGCTGCCTTTTCTCCCCTTCGCGCTCCGTCTCGCGCCGACCCATCTGGGCTGGGGCACTTGGCGACATTTCACTCGTCGGCCCAGGGACCTCCCGGTCTCGAAACGCCGACAAGTACAGAAGCATGCCATCTTCAGACCCCCTGTCATGTACACCAGCCATGGAGAGCTGAGCGCGCAGCGGCACACTATGGCGGTGGGTGAGGATTTGTCCATCCCCAAGCCTGAAGATGTGTGCGAGCGCACCGCAGCCCCACGCGGCGACAACCACTAGTGTCGCGGCAACCAGTCGCTGTGAGGAGCCTACGAATGGATGTGAGTTGTCAACGCGATCGACGACATGTTGTATGAGTTTTCTATTAATATTATTAAGCCTTGGACTAGGACATCACAAATATGATCGCCACAATGGTCAGCAGTTCGACATCCGTGTTGTCGTCATTGTCCTGCTGCTACTGTTGCTCATCCTCCTTTTCCTACAAATGACAAAAAAAATTATTTATGAAATTAAAATACAAGATCAATTAGTTAATTGAAATCTTGTTACATGGGCATGTTTAAATGCAACAACAAGATCTTGCATATCTAGAGCTACATGTCTCAATAGTTCTCAACACTTGCTCGAGCTAGAAGCACTTCCATGAAATAAGGAGTCCTAGGTGCCACTAGAGGTGCTCGACCAGAGAAAAATCCTCGCTATGTTCCTAATCTTATTTGACATCCTATTTTAACAAGCATGAGAAACTCCCTAAGAACGGCCCATCCGACCATGTCTCCTGCCGAGCAAGTCTGCGAGGCGGAGCAGACAACCAACCCCCTGCCTAGCAAGTCTACGACGCGGACTGGACGACTAGGCCCTCTCGCCGAGCAAGTATGCGAGGCAGAGCGAACGACCAAGTCCCTCGCCGAGTAAGTCTATGAGGCAGAGCGGGCGTCTAAGTCCCCCGCCGAGCAAGTCTACGAGGTGGAGTGGACAACCAAGTCCCTCGTCAAGCAAGTTTAAGCATTGAACCAGTGCCGCAAGCATATGTCAACCACTGTAGTGCGTGACACCAGGAGTCCGGGTAGTAGGACAGGGACATACTCTCCTGTCAGGGACGACCTCAACACCAGAGCCTCTACAGTGGCCGGTTTGGAAGAACGACAAGACATGACGCCATATCGAATGAAACAATCCACACGCACGAAAGGACAACACCGAGCCTACCAAGGCAAAGGGGAACCATGTCGTGTTAGTCGAGTCCTAGGCTTGCGCCATGGGGCTTGCCATGCATCACCACAAGGACGTCAGCCACGAACCCACCGCAAGGATAGAAACAATGGGCGGCACCATGTCCAGAAGTGCTACTTCGAGCAACCAGGAGAAGGGGGCCTGAGCAATGGATGAAAGACTTCTCTCTCTACCTCTCTCCCTAAAGAGAGAACAATGTAAGCTTTGACCCTTGGGATATAAAAGGGAAGGACCCTCTTCGTCTCTAGAGGATAGGCACACAAGCACACTTGTTGTAACATGCTCAAAGCACTACTACGATCAACACTACACTAGAGTAGGGTGCGAACACGAACCTGTATAAACCCCCATGTCCCAAGTTCTTCGTTCGAGTCCTAGTGATTCACCATTCGGAGTGAGTCCACGCTAGCACCCCTACCGAACACAAATCGTACTGCCCCTGGTTTCTGAAACCACGATTGTCGGTACGCTGAAACAGGGGTACCCCTTACTACAGTATGAAGACACGGTGCCCGCGTGGCTATCTCTAGTCGCGTGGCAAACAGCGCCCGACCCCGCCACGTGGACGGCTCTGGGGCCACCACGTGGCAAGAGGAGACGATATGCTCCAAGGCGTCAACAGTGGGTCTGGACCCCCATGGAAAAGTACCGGACCCCTGTATACGCGAGCCGGACCTTCGAAGTAAGGTCTAGGACCCCCACGGGCATGAGCCGGACCCCTGGGACGGGTCCTGGACCTTTCTGTGTGGGGTCTGGACCACTCACAGTGAGGTCCCGGGATTCCTAGGCAAAGAATACCCAGGACTTGACCAAGGCTAGGCGGGCGTCCGGAGCCGACACGTGTCCGGACCATACCGCGTACACCTCCGCTCCTCGCTCAGGCGGAGGCCCAATGCTGCCACATGGCCGACTGCCCGCGACGTAAGCCAGCGAGCGGAGCCTGACGTAAGGCCTCTGGGCCGCATGCCCTCTGCATTTATTGTGGATAAGGCGCGTCGCCTATCTATTCCACTGGCAGGTGATGTGCCGCATCGGCATTTAATGAGCCCTGTCCATTCCACTGGCAGGCGATGTGCTGCCTCAGCATTTAATGTGCCCTGTCCACTCTGATGACGGGCGGCGACCAGGCCATCCTGCAGGCGGCGTGTCTGTCCAATCCGTTGGCAGGCAGTACGCTCGTGCTGCGGCATACACTGTGCTCATCATGACTCGCGCGTTACCGAGGAGGCAGCCGCGAGATATTAATACTATATGGACTACGGACATTATGGCGCTCGGAGATCTTCTGGGCGACACTGGCATTGGATACTCCTATGTGTATTCCCTCCCTTTTGCCCCTGGGCCCACATGTCAGGGCTCAGCACCCTTGTACGTGCCCCCCTTGAGCTATAAAAGGGAGGGCACACGACGTTACAAGGCAGACCCAACTTAGGCTCAAGCTCACTTAGACACTTAGACTCACAAGTTCATACAAGCTCTCAAGCTCAAATACATCACACAGTGGAGTAGGGTATTACGCTCCGGCGGTCCGAACCACTCTAAACCCTTGTGTGTTCTTGTGTTCATCGTCCATCTAGCTAGCAGGCAAAACGCTTAGGCCCCTCCTCATCTTAGGATTTTGGGCGGGTGCGTTCCGCCACCCGGCCGGAGAATTTCCTCTCCGACATTTAGCGCGCCAGGTAGGGGGCTAGGCTTTAGGTTTTTGCTTGTTCTTCTGCTCAATGCCATGGTCCACGTCGTCGAGCACCATGACTTCATGCCCGAGGACTTCATGGTGGAGGAGGCGGCAGCCTCTTCCACACCGTGGGCCACCAACCTCCCGGCGTCTGGTGCAGCTGCCGCTGTGCACTCTACGCGGCATCACACTCCCGCACAGACATCTAGGGCGTCTAGGGTTGTGCCTGGGGCGCTGTCCACGGCCAGAGAGTTGCTTCGCCAGCCTCCTAGCTCCACAACCTCACTGGGGGCCATGAAGCAGTGGCGCGACGATGTCAACCGTCTGCTCTGCATGGCGCACTCTGGCTCAACCAGGTCCAGGCCTCGGTCATCCCGACGTCAACATGAGGCATCGAAGTCTGTGCGCTCGCACTCGGTGAGAGCCGTGCCGACTGAGGACCTGCGAGCGGAACTCAACCGCCGGCGTGCGGGAGAGGACGCTCCAGTCTCTCTGAAGAGGTCTAATGACCTGCGGGCAGAACTCAACCGCAGGCGTGCGGGCAGGGATGCCTGTGTCTCTCTAGAGAGGGCGCATGAGCGCCGACAGAACGTCGAGGGTCGCAACCTCGACTACGACTTCGCTGTGGTAGCACCGCAGACCCCAACGGGTGCCCGGATCCAAGCGGGTGTCCCATTGGCCGGCGTGGGCTGCGCCGCACTGGCGGATCATCTCCGCGCGGCGACCTGGCCATCCAAGTTTCGGCCACACCTGCTGGAGAAGTACGGTGGTACGACAAATCCATCGGAATTCTTGTAGGTTTACGTCACCGCCATTACGGCAGCCGGTGGAGACATCACCGTAATGGCGACATACTTCCATGTAGCCTTGTTTGGGCCAGCCCGGACTTGGCTCATGAACCTCACCCCAGGATCGATCTACTCCTGGGAAGAGCTCTACACGAGGTTCATAGCATACTTCGCCAGCGCTTATCAGCAGCATGGCATGGAGGCCCATCTCTACGCAGTGAGGCAGGAGCCCGGAGAAACTCTTTGGGCGTTTATCTCCCGCTTCACCAAGGTATGAGGCACCATACCTCGTATTTCAGATGCTTCCATCATCACTGCTTTCCGCCAGGGAGTATGCGATGAAAAGATGTTGGAGAAGTTAGCCACGCATGACATGGAGACTGTCACCACGTTCTTCGCTCTGGCCGACAAGTGCGCCAAGGCCGCCGAGGGCCGTGCATGGCACTCGGCACCACAGACCGGGGCTGCCTAGACGGGTGGCTCGGGTGCCGTCGCTCAGGACGGCAAAAATAAGAAGAAAAAGAACCACGGCCACGAGAAGTCGTCGTCTGCTGCTCGGGTCGTCGCAGCCGCGACTAGGGGCTGGAACGAGCACAACAAGCGCCCACAGCCGTAGAGGGGTAACAGCGGCTCATGCCCTGTACACCCCAATAGTCGCCATAGCGTCGTGGAGTGCCGCGAGATCATCGAACTCGTGAAGCGCGTCAGCGAGTGGTGCGAGCAGACCTCCAAGGATGGCTCCCCACCCCGTCACCGGTGTGGCAAGGAAAGGGTCAACAGTGGCGAGGTGGCCGCAGGTGAACGTGACCTCGGGTATCAGTCGCCTGAGGGGGTCTTGAAGGATGTTTTCACCAGAGACTCCAACTCCGGTGACGACAGCTAATCGCGCTGCCAGGGAGACCCCGCTCTTCCTGGTCTATGGGGCCGAAGCCTGCCTTCCCCCGGAAAGCCTTATGGACTCCCCACGGGCCCAGTCATTTTGATGGGTTTATGCAGGAGCAGCTGCAGCGTGAGGACATGAACTTCATCAACGAACGCAGATGGCAAGCGACGATCCGAAATGCACGTTACAACCAAGCGCTCAGGCGCTACTACCAGCGGTTTGTGCATAGTAGGGAGCCCAGGGTTGGGGACCTAGTCCTAAGGCAAATTCTAAACTGAGAAGGGCTCCATAAACTCCCCTCCCGCTGGGAAGGACCCTTCAAGGTAACGGAAGTATGCCGACCCGGGTGTGTCCGCCTCGCCACAACTGAAGGAGTGCCTCTTCCCAATACCTGGAACATAGAGCATCTCCGTAAGTTCTGCCCATAGGAGCAAGTCTGAGCGGTTAAGGTTTCTTCTTGTAACTAGGTTGTGCATACGTGTACGCCAGCCCGGTGGGGTCCACCCCCATAAGCCCGGCCTATTGGTCTGCACCCATGCATGTCAAGTTATAAAGAAAGAATTTACCCCTCAGATGTGCTCTTGTGATGGTTTTATTCTACTGCAGTTTCCAGACATTATTTTTTATCTAACCCAGCCATACAGTTTCCCACCCTTGCTGGTATCATGACATCTGAATTGAGTAGCCAGGCTTGCAGTTTAGGACCCCTCTACGAAGGCAGGGGGTCCGGCAGCCTGGGGGCCAGTTCTAGAGAACGGGTACTTGTCTCCTGGGGTGGTCCAAAGTTGGTAGCCATTTAGCTTGATTCCATACCCTAAGCCTGCACGCTCCACCACTCTGTGACGGGTACCCTAGTATTTGGAACTATAGCCCTGTGGGTCCAGGAACCTAGGGTTCGGTTCTAGAGAATGGATGCACGTCTCCTGAGGTGGTCCAGAGCCGTGTAGCCGCTTAGCCTGGTTCCGTACACTAAGCCTGCACGCTCCACCACTCCGCGATGGGTGTCCTAGTACCTGGAGCTGTGATTCAGGGGGTCCGGACACACGACTTGGCTTCCCAGGCTAAATCCTGCAGGTCCTGTTGCGTGAATCAAAGGACGGCTGATACCAGACGATGGGTCCTATGGGTGTGCTACTAACACTTCCTAGCCGAAGCTGTGTATTGGTCCAGGTACTAGAAGAGGCTACCTCCTGGAGGCCAAGTCACCAACTCTTTCTTAGATATGCTGGTATCCAGTCTCGACACGTCGAGCCTACATCCCAGGGGGGCCAAGTACCAGGAGAGGAGTTGGTAAAGCCACACATAGCAAGAACAAATATTGCACATATAAGAGCTGTTTAATTGATAGTTCCCAAAAATATCTTACAAAAACAAAAGTTATTACATCCGCCTTCAAGCGGAGCACTAGCCTCATTTCTATAGGTATGAGCTACTCACATCAGCAGGGTCGCGGCGCGCGGCCGCTGTCGCTACGACATCTTGTTCGACCTCCCGGGCGACGTCTTCAGTGTTGGCAACTGAACCAGCGATCACTACCACCGCCTATGGGTATCCTCCCTCAGCGCCATCGTGGCGCAGCTACCGCCGCGACCACCGGGCGCAGACCTGCCGCTCACCCTGAACACGACGGTGGCCCCCTCGGTGCGTGCATCAAGGCGAAGGAGCCCTCGTCGTTGGAGGCGACATCGAGGCCATTAAACCCAAAGAGATGGAGGCACGGCAGCACACGGCTCTTGGCGGCCTGGCCGCTGAGACGGAGCCAGAGCTCGACCAGTTCATGGAGGCGTACCACGAGGTGCTGGTGAGGCTCAGGGAGGAGTTGACGAGGCTGCTGCAGGAGGCAATGAAGTTCATGTAGAAGATGGAGCCGTAGCTCAACCCGCTTTCCACCTCTGGAAGGTCGTTGCACAACACCCTTTCGTCCGGGCGCTGGCGAAAGAAGCGTCGCCCCCACGAACATCTCGCAGAGGTGGGCGAAGATGGCCGCCTGAAGGTTGGAGTGGGGCGTAAGGTGCTGATGTTGGAAGCCGAGCTCCTCCAGCAGCAGCAGGAAGAAAGGCCAGATCGGTAGCACCAACCCACATGAGAGGCAGGATATGAAGAGCACGAACTCCCCGGCGGCGAGACTGCCGAGGAGAGGAGCGCTGGCGCGGATCCTTCCGGTGAACGCCGACGCGCCCCATCCGAGCAGGTTGCACACTAGGTTGAGTGCCACCTCAGACTGGAAGCGCTCGGGATGGACTAGCAAAGCCACGACAACTACGGCGGCGGAAAGTAGAGGAGCGCAAATGCAATGGGGAGCGGAGAACTCGAAGGCGAAAGGGCACAACAGTTGGAAAGAATGTGAAAGCGTAACTACTTCACGCGGGGTGAATCCCTTTTCAAGGAAGACACTCCCGCTCGTGCCCCGAGACGTTGCAGGAAATCTCGCCCGGCGCGCACCGAAGCAGCCCAGCCTATGACACGGGGGCCCAGACCCACAAGTCATACAGATGGTGTGCGGGCCTCCGAGTGCTGAGAAGGCGAACCACCACGAGGAGCGAACCACCGCCCGCGGTAGTGTGCACCTTCATCTCCACCAAAAACAACGGCCCAGTCGCTGACACGGGGGCCCAGGCCCACGAGTCATAATCCTTGGGTCTCAGTTCCTGGGTGCGGAGAAGGCGAACCACCACGCGCGCCCGAAAAGCGAACCACCGCCCGCGGTAGTGTGCCTCTTCATCTCCGCCGCAAGAAACAAACGGCCCAGTCTCTGGCATGGGGGCCCGGGCCCACAAGTCATACTCCTTGGGCACCGGCTCCTGGGTGCGGAGAAGGCGAACCGCCACTCACGCCAGTATCGCGCCTCCTTGGGGCCGCCGCAGAAGACTGAGAAGGTAAATTTTCAAAACCAATGCAGCGGTATCGAGGCACCTCGCGCGTGGCCCGGCGAAACCATCATGCGTGGGGGCCCCGGGTCAGTCAGCCACGGGGACAGACGTGGCAGTTGGCGTGACCGAAGGTGGACTGGCAGTGATTACGTCAGCAAGCGCACAGAAGCAGCGCGCCGATCGCCAATCAAGCTTTGGCCCCACCTGCAGGCTCGTAACATCCCCTGAGGTGGGCCCGGGGGCCACTGTCGGTACCCTAAAACAAGGGTACTCCTTACTACAGTATGAAGACGCGGTGTCCGCGCGGCTATCTCTAGTCGCGTGGCAAACAACGCCCGACCCCGCCACGTGGACGGCTCCAGGGCCGCCACGTGGCCGGAGGAGACAATATGCTCCAAGGCGTCAACAGTGGGTCCGGACCCCCATGGAAAAGTACCGGACCCCTGTATACGTGGGCCGGACCTCCGAAGTAAGGTCCAGGACCCCCACGGGCATGAGCCGGACCCCTGGGACAGGTCCCGGACCCCTCTGTGTGGGGTCCGGGCCACTCACAGCGAGGTCTCGGGATTCCTGGGCAAAGAATACCTAGGCCTTGACCAATGCCAGGCGGGGGTCCAGAGCCGACACGTGTCTAGACCATACCGCGTACACCTCCGCTCCCCGCTCAGGCGGAGGCCCAATGCTGCCACGTGGCCGACTGCTCATGACGTAAGCTTGCGGGCGGAGCCTAACGTAAGGCCTCTGGGCCGCGCGCCCTCTGCATTTATTGCGGATAAGGCGCACCGCCTGTCTATTCCACTGGCAGGTGATGTGCCGCCTCGACATTTAATGAGCCCTGTCCATTCCACTGGCAGGTGATGTGCCGCCTCAGCATTTAATGTGCCATGTCCACTCCGATGACGGGCGGCGACCAGGCCATCCTGCAGGCGGCGTGCCTGTCCAATCCGTTGGCAGGCAGTACGCCCGTGCTGCGGCATACACTGTGCTCATCATGACTCGCGCGTTACCGAGGAGGCAGCCGCGAGATATTAATACTATATGGACTACGAACATTATGGTGCTTGGAGATCTTCTAGGTGACACTGGCATTGGATAGTCCTATGTGTATTCCCTCCGTTTTTCCCCTGAGCCCACATGTCGGGGCTCAACACCCTTGTACGTGCCCCCCTTGAGCTATAAAAGGGAGGGACACGACGTTATAAGGCAGACCCAACTTAGGCTCAAGCTCACTTAGACACTCAGACTCACAAGTTCATACAAGCTCTCAAGCTCAAATATATCACACAGTGGAGTAGGGTATTACGCTCCGGCGGCCCGAACCACTCTAAACCCTTGTGTGTTCTTGTGTTCATCGTCCATCTAGCTAGCAGACAAAACGCTTAGGCCCCTCCTCATCTTAGGATTTAGGGCGAGTCCGTTCCGCCACCCGGCCGGAGAATTTCCTCTCCGACAACGATAATTAGAAAAAACTAACAAAGTAAAATATATTATGCACAAATTAGAAATGTAACTGAAAAATGTAAAAACTTTTTACATATCAAGTATCATCAAATTGAGGATCATTTTTCCTCTTCTTTCCCAAGGTCGCCAACTCACTTTACCCTCTTATGCTCTTGTTTCCTTTTTACTAGTAATGTTACATCATCGTTATATTTAACTAAGGAGTCTAGTGTCATATCATTGTATATACTAAATATGATTAGCAAGTCTGTCGGTACCTTGAAACAGGGGTACCCCCTGTTACTAGGAAAAGGCGTTGTGCCAAGTCCGTAGTTGGCGCAATAAACGGCCCATCGTCGCGCAACATCAACTGCCTTGGGGGTCGAGGTGCTCTGGATGTACGCAGTAGGCCTGGACCTGCTGCATGAAAGGCACTGGACTCTGTGCCTAGCGAGCGGACCTCCGGGACAGATCCCGGACCCTTCCAAATGTGGTTAGGGCGGTTCACCACCAGGTCCCAGATCCTAGGGGCAGGAAATACCCGGGCCTTCCCCTGGAAGGGGTCCGGAGTAGACACGTGTCCGGGGCTTGCACCCCCCCCCCACCAAGGCGGAAACCCGCTACTACCACATGGCTAGTAGCCCATGACGTGAGCCAACAGAAGGAGTCTGACGTCGGGCCACTGGAGTCGCGCAGCCACTGCATTTATTGCAGTAGGGACGCGACGCCTGCGCCAAGCCAACGAAGGATGTGCCCCCTCGGCATTTAATGCGTCCAGTCCTCTCCGCTGGCAGACTATGTCAGATGGCGCGCCTGTCCAATATATCATCAAACAGCGTGCCTATGCCATGCAGCGGACTGTGCTCGTTGTCCCTTCCGCAAGAAAGCTTCCCCAGCACGCCAAGGACACGCAGATCTCCAGCGTCAGGGCATGGGAAGATTGCCCTGGCAGCGAACATTAGAAGCTTCAAGTATTATATATACATTTTGTCCCTGGGCCCATATGTTGGGGCCCAGTCCCTTTGTGCGTGCCCCCATTCAGCTATAAAAGGGGAGGCACGCGACGCCAGACCCAACGCTAGGCAGACACTCTCAAGTTCATATAAGCTCTCAAGCAATACATCACACAGTGGAGTAGGGTATTACGCTCTGGCGGTCCGAACCACTCTAAACCCTCGCGTGCTCTCGTGTGTTGATCCACCAGTCTCGTAGCAAGCAAAACGCTTAGGCCCCTCCTCTCTTTGGGATTTAGGGCGGGTGCAATCCGCCACCCAGCCGGGGAGATTTCCTCCCCGACATTTGGCGCGCCAGGTAGTGGGGCTAGGCTTCAAGTTTTTGTTAGCTACCTGTTTGACACTATGATCCATATCGCCGAGCACCAAGATGAAGCCTCCAAGGATTTCCCCTTGGAAGAGGGGGCCACATCCGCTACACCACAGGAGTCCGACTACCCGGCATTCAGTGCCGCAACTATGTGCTCCGCACGGCAGCACAGGAGTCCATCAGGGCTCGCTCCAGCCGGAGCGCTCTCCACGGCCAAGGAGTTGCTGCACCACCCACCGAGTTCCACAGCCTCGCCGGGGGCCGTGGGACAATGACGCGACGACGTGGATCACCTCCTTGGCATAGCACACATTGGCTCAGTTAGGCCCAGGCCTCAATCGTCTCGACGCCGTTACGACGCATCGGCCCTGGTGCACTCGCCCTCGGAGAGGGCCGCGCCGACCCAAGACCTACGAGCAAATCGTAGACATGTGGCAGAAAGTACGCAAGTCAACCTAGAGAGACCAGAAGACCTACGGGACAAACTCAACCATAGGCGTGTGGGCAAGGATGCCCGCCTCTCCTTAATGGAGGCGCGTGAATGCCGCCGGAGCCCCGAGAATCACAACCTCGAGCAAGGTCCAGCAGCCGTCGTGCTGCCGGGCTCGGGAAATGCCCGATTCCAGGCGGGCATCCCATTGACTGGAGTAGGGTGCGCCGCCCTAGAGGACCACCTCCGCGCGGTGGCGTGGCCAGCCAAGTTCTGTCCACTCCTACCAGAAAAATACAACGGTACGACAAACCCGTCAGAATTCCTGCAGGTCTATATCACCGCCATTGCAGCGGCAGGTGGAAACACCACCGTGATGGTGACCTACTTCCATGTAGCTCTGTCTGGGCCAGCCTGGACTTGGCTCATGAACCAAGCCCTAGGATCCATATACTCCTGGGAAGAGCTCTGCGTGCGGTTCATGGCGAACTTCGCCAGCGCCTATCAGCAGCATGGTGTAGAAGCACACCTCCATGCAGTAAGGCAGGGACCCAGGGAAACCCTTCGGGCATTCATTTCCCGCTTCACCAAGGTACGTGGGACGATACCTCATATCTCAGACGCTTCCATCATCACTGCCTTCCGTCAGGGGCTGCGCGATGAGAAGATGCTGGAAAAGCTGGCCACGCGTGATGTGGACAACGTCACCACACTCTTCGCTCTGGCTGATAAGTGTGCCAGGGCCGCCGAGGGCCGTGCCTGGCACTCAACGCCGCAAGCCGGGGTCACCGAGACCGGTGGTTCCGGCGCTGTCGCCTAGGACAGTGTCAAGAAGAAAAAGAGAAACAAGGGCCGTGGCCGCAAGAATCAATGGGTTGCTGCCCCGGTCGTCTCTGCCGCGATTGGGGGCCAAGGTAAGCGCAACAAGCGCTCACGGCCGCAGGAAGGCAGTAGCAACACATGCCCGGTGCACCCCAACAGTCGCCACAGTGCCGCTGACTGACGGGAGATTATCAAGCTAGCAAAGCACGTCAGCAAGCGGCGCGAGCGATCCCCCAAGGACGGCTCGCCGCCTCATCGCTGGCTTCACAAGGAAGGGGCCGACGATAAGGTTGCGGCTGTGGGAGGACAGGACCTCACCTACCAGTCACCCGAGAAACACCTTAGAGACATTTTCACCGAAGAAACCGACTCCGGCAATGACGACGACCGCCGCAAGAAGCTGTATGTCATGTACGGCGGAAGCTGGGAGCTCGTCTCCCGTAGGAGTGTCAAGACCCTGCGACGGGAGGTCTTGTCGGCAGTCCTAGGAATCCCCAAAGCTGCCCCGCATCAACGATGGAGGGGCACCACCATCTCTTTCAGGGCACTCGACTGCCCTGACAACATGGCGGGGGCCGGCGTACTACCGCTCATCACCGCCCCCATTGTCGCCAATATGCGGCTGCATCACGTACTGATCGATGGAGGGGCTGGCCTCAATGTCATCAGCCATGCAGCGTTCAGGCAACTGCAGATCCTGGGGTCCCGGCTGGGGGCCTCCCGCCCATTTTCCGGGGTAGGCCCACAGCCCGTATATCCCCTCGGGAGTATTATGCTCCCGGTTACATTTGGGACGGAGGAAAACTTCCGCACGGAGAACGTCCAGTTCGACGTCGCGGAGGTCAACATCCCATTTAACGCCATCATTGGGAGGTCAGCCCTGTACCGGTTCATGGCCATCGCCCATTACGGGTACTTGGTCCTCAAGATGCCATCCCCCACAGGAGTCCTCACCGTGCGGGGTGACCGCACCGCCGCTCTGGCGGCTGTTGAAAAACTACACACCCTGGCGGCCGAGACCGCTCAGCCAAACGGCGGAGGAAGAAGCTCCTCAGCCCCCGGCGCCAAAGCACCGAAGGTGCAACCAACCGAAGCAGACGGCGGGCACTCAAAGGTGACTGCAAAGACCATCCAGGTCGGCGCAGACCCATCCCGTACCACCCGCGTCGCGGGAGATCTGGGAGAGAAATAGGAACTCGCGCTCGTCACCTTCCTCCGGGCAAATTCCGACATATTCGCTTGGGAGCCGTCGCAGATGCCTGGGATCCCCAGGGAGGTGATTGAGCACCATCTGAAGATCTATCCGAACGCCAAGCCAGTAAGCTAGAAGCCTCGGAGACAGTCCATGGAACGATAGGACTTCATCCGTGAGGAGGTTTGGAAACTGTTGCACGCTGGCTTCATTGAGGAGGTTCACCACCCCGTGTGGCTGGCCAACCCAATCATCATGCCAAAAGCAAACGGGAAACTTAGGATGTGCATCGACTACACCAGCCTGAATAAGGCATGCCCCAAGGACCCGTACCCACTTCCACGTATAGATCAGATCGTGGACTCTACCTCAGGGTGCGACTTTTTGTCTTTCCAAGATGCCTACTCCAGTTTTCATCAAATCCGGATGTCTAGGGAAGATAGGAAGCACATTGCTTTTGTAACGGTAGATGGGTTGTACTGTTATGTTGTGATGCCTTATGGTCTGAAAAACGCCCTGCCAACATTTGTTCGGGTGATGAGTAAGACCTTTGGGGACCTGATCCGGGACAAGGTGGAAGTTTACGTCGATGACATCATGGTCAAGACTAGAAGGGGGTCGACTGTAGTAGAAGATCTAACCCTGGTCTTCGACAAGCTGCGGGCAACCCGCACCAAACTGAACCCGGAGAAATGCATCTTCGGCGTTTCCGCAGGAAAGGTGCTGGGTTTCCTGGTTTCATACAGGGGCATTGAAGCTAACCCAGAAAAAATAAAGGCTATCGAGATAATGAGGCCTCCCGCCCGTGTCAAGGACATCCAGAAGCTTACGGGATCTTTGGCAGCTCTGAGCCGCTTCATTTCAAGGCTGGTTGAGAGGGCTCTGCCCTTCTTCAAGCTCCTACGGAAATCTGGCCCTTTTGCTTGGACCGGAGAGGCGGAACAAGCCTTCCGGGAATTGAAACAACACCTAACCTCCCTGTCGATCCTGGTTGCCCCAAAGCCAGGAGAAACGCTGTACTTGTACATTGCGGCGGCTGCGGAAGCAGTGAGCATGGTGTTAGTCGCCGAAAGGGCGACACCAGAAGGATAGAGACCTGAGAACTCAGAACTAGGATCCAGCGCCCGGACCGTCCAGAAACTAGTTTATTACGTCAGCGAGGTCCTCCATGAAGCGAAGGTTAGGTACCTCGAGACACATAAGCTCCTCTATGTTGTCCTGGTCGTGTCCAGGAAGTTACGCCACTACTTCCAGGCGCACAGAGTTGTGGTGGTGACCTCCTTTCCATTAAGGGCCATCCTCCACAACTCAAACGCCACTGGCAACATCACCAAATGGGCAGCAGAGCTCACCGAATTCCAGCTGGAATTCTAGCCCAGCCACGCTATCAAGAGTCAGGTCCTAGCCGACTTCATTGTGGAGTGGACTCTGTAACACCCCTAGTGTTACTGTTACTAAAACTTGAGCATAACATCATAAGCATTGGCATTCCATATGTTTGACACACCTAGAGTGCATTCACTAGGCAAAAATTTCAAACAAGTTGTGTTGTTATAACATTTTGCAAATAGAACCCTGGATAGGGAACTTAACACTAAATAGGGATTAAAGGGGTAAAACTTAACCCAAGTTGAGAAAACCTAAAAGCTTTAGGGGAATAGTCATAAAATGTTCCCAAAAATAAACTTGAATCACATTTATACCCCTCAGATACCAAAAACCCCATTTGAACCCTGGAAAACCCTAAATCCAAACCCTAGGGGCCTATGTGTAAAAACTATGCACATTTGGACTAAAGTGTAAAAACTATAATGTTAAAGCATATAAAGTCCCATGGTTCACATTTGGGAAGATTTACAAGCCAAACCCTAAGTTTTGGATTCATTTGTAAAAAGGACCCCAATTGAGATTCCACTCTAAGTCTGAAAAACAGTGTTATGGGCTCAACTTTGGGGCTTTGTAACTTTCAAAGTATAAGGTTTTTGCCCTAGGGCACCACATCAAAGTTGTAGAGCAAACAAAGGAGAACAATTTTTCTTAATAGTGCAAGCCATGTTCTTGTGAAAAATCTGGAGATAATCATGCCCAAAATCAGGCTGTCAGGCTGATTAAGTCTAAAATCAAACTGACAGTGGACTAACATCAACTTCAAGCCCAATTTCAAGCATGATCCAGTGGCTTTTTGTGGCAACACCATATAGCAATGTTGTAGATGGTATATTGCTCTACAATTTTGCTGCAGATCACTGGACTAGTTGCCATAGAAATCTGAGAGAAAATGAGGCCCAAACTCCGTCTATCAGGTCGACTACTTACACTCCGCGATGGTATAGTAGCTGAAATGGATGAGATCGCCAGCGCGGCAGACTCACCGCCGACGATCGATTTCCGCCGCGATTCGTGCTGCCGCTGGTCCAACTTGTGCTCGGGGTAAGTGGATAACACCTGGTATACGTCGTCGTGGATAGACTTCGGCCATGAAACAACTCCGGCCACCGTACCATGTTCACCGCAACGAAATCCGATAACTTCACCGGTGACCGCCGCCTCTCGGCCTTGTGCCGCGTGGCTCTGCCTTTCCACCGCGTCGCCATGACTCCCTATAGATGTCCCTTCGTCGCCGGGGAAGTTGCCACGACGGTGGACACGAATTCACTGCGCCAAGGTTCTTCTTCATCTCCGGCCGCCAGCACGGCTCGGCCGAATTGATCACCACCGCTCGCTCTCCCTATAAATTGAGCCCTCCACCAGCTCCACAAGGTCATCATCTACCCAGCCACCAAGAATCGCTAGCAATCGTTCGCCAGAGCTCGCGAATTTTGAATTCGCCCCAAATCAGTCCTCCGCCACCCCGAAATCCACCTCACCGCGCCCAGCCCCTTTCCGGTCAGTTCAACCTCCCCTCTCCCTCGCTTGAGCACTCTCATAGCTCTGTGATGCTTACCGAGTCACCAATTCGAACTGAGAGACCGCCAATCATCGGGAACGCGATCAAATGCTCATGGCCTTCGCGGTTCTCGTGGGCAGAATAAAATAGGCCACCAATTGCACAATTAAATTAGGGGAAACGTTTGTTAGGTAATGAATTTGGTTTAGGTCGAAGCTGAGCGCCAGTCGTTGCCCCATCCGGCCGGTCTAGGTGCTCGTCGGAGCTCGGGTGCGCGCAACGCCGTCGAGGACTTGGCCGTGCGAAGAATTAGAAACCGAAGGGGTTATATGCAAACCGTCAGCGACACATAGAAATAGTAAAAGAACAAGTTTCTAGTTAGCCAGAACCCCGAGGGTGTTTCTGCAAAGCCGCCAGCGCGTGGGCGCGGGCGCGATTTCGCGTGGACCTGGGCGCCTGGGCTAGAACCGGCCCAGTACTGTTTAGAGTTTTCCCTTTTCTTTTTTAGTGGAACTTTAGAAATATGTAGAAAATTATAGAAAATTCATAAAATTGTGAAACCAATTTTCCTAGACTTCTTATTTTCCATAGAATTTAATAAAAATAGTTGACTGTTTTTTAGATAAATGAGGAATTTGGAGTATTTAAAGTAGCTTAAAACATTAGATCTGGATTTTTAGAAAATAAATGGTAATCCCAAAATTTCTCAAACTTTTTATATAAGCTCTACACATTATTTAGAAGCCTTGGGTAGAGTTTGGGTTGATTTGGACCTTGTTTGATACTTAGAACCCAAAACTCCCCCTGCCCTTTGAATTCCTTTACTAATTCCGGAAACCCTAAGTTCTCGGAGTTCCGTGAAGGAAAGTTGTATTCAAGACTTAGATAATAAATCTTTATTATCTTTGCACTCTCATGAGCATTACATGGCATTCATTCTTATATACCCATATATTGTTATATTTAGAAAACGAAGAAGAGATCGAAGTAACTGAAGAGAAGACACCACCACCTTCGGAATCTCAGGCCGGAAACTGTTTCTACTTCGATACCTGCGGGACCGAGCCTGACTCACCTACTAACGAAGGCAAGCCCCGGTGCATTTGCCACCTTCCTTGATGTTTTTAAAATCTTTCTCACTTGCTTGCTGCATTAGGTGATAGGAGTTGAATGCTTAAACAATTCCTGCATTACCTTCCTTGAACTTGATTACCTTCCTTGAAACCCTATTTTTACAAAAAGGTTTTTCTATGCTTAGTATTGCTTTAGAAAAAAACAAAAAGGATTTGTTTTACAAAAGATGATTGGCAAAGTGGGAGGGTTGTTTTCAAAAATAAAACTTGATGGTGGATCCATCATGGCCATGATGGGTTCAACATCGAAAAAGATGTACCTCTGCCAGGTACCAAGATTTGGGTTTAAATGATTAAGCTGAGACCGGGCGGGTGACTTGCACGAGAAGAGAGTCTCGGTGTAGTGTCTTCGTCTGAGTCGATTAAGGATCGTCTCGATGTAGGCTTGATGACCGAGGACCCTTTAGCTGGTCACATGCCTCGTTATGGGTAAGCCTTGCCTCGGGCAGACTAAGGCCAGAATAAGATAACACGAAATGGGCATGGAGCGGTGGCGGGAGTAGCGTGTACCCTATGTAGCAAGAGGCTGGATGGTGGTGTATCTGTGCTCTCGGTTTGCGTGAACCTGATCTGGTCTTAAGAACCCCGGTGGCGGGTTGACATATGCAAGGGTTAAGTGCTACATATGTCGTGTGATTGGAGATCCTCAGCTGAGTATAATCGATTCGGATCGCCGTACCTTCGCGGTTATGAAGACTTGGTCACTGCCCTATACGTAGCAATCCACTAAAGATGATGGGTTTGTTAAGAAATTGGCTAGTGTAGGTCAAGTGATTGAACTAGGGTAGAAAGAACTCTAGTTGCAGGTAATTTTACTTAACTTGACAAATAAAACTAGATTTTTAAGGATCCACTTTAGTAAGCATTTCTGCAAAACAGAGTCTTTGATTATTGAAAAGCCTTACCTTGACTCCCTTAACCAGCATACCCTTGAGAGTCTTTTCTTTAGTCGGGTAAGACTTGCTGAGTAATTCCATACTCAGGGTTTATTCCCCAATTGTTTTTAGGTGAAGAAGCGACAAATTTTTGTTGCTTTTGCTCTAAGGTGGTGCCAAAAGAAGAACACAAGGAATGAAGTGTGGGAGGAAAGGATCCTCCATATAGAACTCTTATATAAGAACTTATCGGGAGGAGTTTTTACCTCCCATGGTATTGTAATAATACTACTCAGCACTCGTTTTATAACTCTGGTTTGTAATAAGTAACTTGATCTTACTTTCTAAATAAATGTAAGTTTATGTAATCGCTTCCGCATTTCTATATCTCCGATGTTCTATAATGTCTGCAAGACGGGTGAAACGTTCCTGGAAAGGTAAGAAAGAAGGTACCGAACTTGTCGAGTGATTCAGGAACATCTACAGGGTTGTCTGATGTCTGTTGGACAAGGACAACTGTAGGTGGGACTAATTACTTGGGAGGTTCCGTCACAGCTGGTATCAGAGCGAAGCCCTTCTTTGCATATATTATGAGGCATCTTCAAAAGGATTTTCTAAAACGACTTACCTAGAAACTCTCTTTCCTTCTTACCTAAGTATTCTGAAGAGTTTATTTTAAAGACCAGGTAGTAAGAGTGCAACATATAGAAGGTGTGAATCAACTAAGGTTGATTCTGTAATTACACATGCATCATGCTAAGAATTATGCTAATAAAATTTCCCCCCTTAGAAAAATGTCGTCGCGCACCAGAAAGACCGCGCGCAAATCTACTAGACCCATTGGCATACCCCGCCATTAACTTGCCCCAATACATGAAGAAAGTAGCAGTGGTAGCAACGATCCTATCGGGGATCTGGAAGCACAAGTCGAACTGCTTCAATCAGAACTCCGTTACAGGAATGATCTATGGGTCGCGGATGGTGAAAGAAGAAACAAATTGGGAGCAGCCATCCGCTACTTGCAAGACCAACTCGCGAAACGAGATCTAGCGCTCGATTGGGCGGTTAACTCTGGTCCACTCGCCTGGGCTAAGGAAGCCAAAGCTCAAGCCCGCGCAGAGGAGCTTAGCTCAGCCATGGATAACCTGCAGGTCTATTATAATACACTACATGAAGAAGTTCATGTGTTGTATTCACAACTGCACCCGAACATCCCTGCGGATCTTGTCGGGATGGAAGCCGGACCTTCTCATGTAGCGGGAGAAGCACTTGATGGTGAACTGAACCTTTTCAGGCCCCCTCCCTCTATGAAGATTGGTTGACGAATGGTCTTCCCCGCCCGACAGTAAAGCTACCAAAAGTGAAAAGAAGTGGCTTATCAAGTGCCCGTAACATTGGTCGGACGGAACTTTCCTACTAATAAGATTGTTCTGAAAGGCCAAGACATAGATGTCATCTTGGGCATGAACTGGTTAGCCCAGCATAAAGCAATTCTCAACCCTGATCTGAGAACCATCAGGTTGAGTTATGGCCAATAGAGAGTTGGTGACTTGATTGCCTAAACCCAAGATTAGGCTATATTCGTATTTAGTGAACCATGACCCGACCCAAAGTTGAATTTTTCGTTATCACTCCATGACCACACCCATACAAATAAATGCCTAGATAATTTCTTTGTCAGACCTAAAGTGTACCTAGACTTAAAATAAGGATCTCAAGTCATGTCTCCTTCTAGAACCATTCTGTTGTTCAGTTGATATAGGTTGCGATCTTTAGTATAGTTGGCCTCTCCTTGCGGATCGCCATGTTGCTTTATTAACCCAACCTAGGAAAGACATGTCCGACCATTTTCTTGAATTTGATGCCTTTGGTTTCTTCATATCTATCGAAGGCATACCAACTTAAGCCTTGACCTTGTGATCCCTGCAATGGGCATAGAAATATGCTTGGGGCTGAATTAACCAGTCTCCCATCGTACTTCTTTCATCAAGTTTAGGTTATGGCCATGCCTTGTTCACTTCCTCGGGCCATGATCTATTTGGCTCTCTACCTGTAACCATTTTTACTGGTAGAGTATCTCTTTGTATATTGTCACCCTTGCCCAATCTATTAGTGTCACGCGAGATTTCTTATTGGTTATGTCTAGAAATGGTGTTATGACTAAAATCGATGGCACCGCGATGAAACCGAGGGCCTCCTATGGATGCACACACATGGTTGCGCTACTTGGTACCTGTTGGTATCACCGTTAATAGTCATAATCCATTATTAGACTATATCGATATGTTATCTTTGCGCAAATTTTTCTTACCTCGTGAGATTCATTATTGGTGCCAGTTTTGTAATGGTGTCATGGTTAAGGACTTATGGTACTGGGCGAAATTGAGAGCCTCCTGTGAATGTGCACACAGGATTTTGCTGCTTGGCTCATGTCGGTATCGAGGTCTCTAGTCATGATCCATTATGGAATTACACTGATGTGTTATCTTCCATTGACCTTTCCCTTGAAACAATTTCTATGTTGTTTATGAAAGAGATCAAGCAACATCTGTCATTTCCGTTGGATCAAAAGGGCATACTACTTTCATGTGTGGTCTTATTTCTTTTGATCTTGGTAGTGACTACTCATACAAGTTCCCTTTACATCCTTTGTGTAAAGGTGAAGCCTTGGAGCTTTTTAGTGTTGGAAAACAACTGATTAGCTCTCAAAATAGAGATCTGCTTCCCCTACTGCTGAAATGCAGGAGTTTGTTCATTCGCTCTCTTGTTTAATCCATATATTCCCTAACCATGTGGATAATTCATCTCGTATGATAAAATGGATGAACAACTTGACCAAATAAATTTTTACCCACATACATAATCTCTTATTAACAAAGAGTGAACTCTCAACCCCTTGGCTTACCAATGGTACTGAGAGGATTTGCTTAATGTCAAAAGTAGTTCAACAAGTTGGTTTTGACTAACTTGTAACTGCCCAATGAACGAAGGCTGAGTTTAGAGATCGTTTTATCGAGTTGTCTAAACTCACCATTGGTTCAACCCACCCTAAAGAAAGTACGTACCAAAAATCAAATTAAGTCAACCAGTAAATTATTGCTCTAGTCGCGCCTTGACCGCCTCACGCGTGCTTTTCCTGCATATGTGATCATACCGATCCATGACTAGTGCTGGATAAAATGGACTGGTTGCAAAGTCCGCATTTACAGATCCCTCCGCTGGTGATTTTTCCTGAATCTATATCACCTTTCGTGGGCTTGGATTCCCTGGCTAACATGAGTTGACCATGATGTTATTCGACATTCACACCCGTCTCGTGTGCTATGAACTTGCTGCAACCACTTGTTGGTAAACCTCTTTCTGTGTGTTTTACCCAAGATGGTGCATCTGAATCTGTTTGGGTAAAATTGCATAATTGCCGCCCGCCCAACAGACTCAGATAGTACAGTGTCATCAGAAGAAGCAAATTGCACACATGGAACCTTATGTGTTCTTTTGGCTGACATCGTCTCTATTGGTGGGCAAAGATGAAAATTGAAATTGCACACCATGTGGCTAGATGTGACACTTTTAAACGTGTCAAGGCCATATACATGAAGACTGTTGGTCCATTACAATCTTTACCTATCCCAGCATGGAAATGGGAAGATATTAGTATGGACTTCATTGTGGGATTATCCAGGACTACAAAAGGGTATGATTCTATCTGGGTCATAATTATGATTCTATCTGGGTCATAATTGATCGGCTTACGAAAATTGCTCATTTTCTGCCAGTCAAGACAGATCACCCGGTTACTGTCTATGCCCAATTGTACATTGCTCGCATTCTTAGTCTACATGATGTTCCGAAGACCATAGTGTCAGATCGTGGACCTCAATTCGTATCCAAATTCTGGGAAGAACTTCATAAATCCCTGGGTACTAAGTTGCTCCATAGTTCGGCCTACCATCCTCAAACCAGTGGGCAGACTGAGAGAGTGAACCAAATGCTTGAAGATATGCTACGGGCGTGTGTTCTGGAATTTCCACAAAAATGGGATGAATGTTTGCCGTTAGCGGAATTCTCATATAATAATAGCTATCAAGAAAGCATCAAGATGGCACCCTTTGAAGCTTTATATGGACGACGATGTCGTACTCCGCTAAATTGGTCTGAACCTGGTGAAAGGTACTTCTTCAGGCCTGATATGGTGAAAGAGACTGAAGAAAGAGTTCAAAGAATAATTCATAATATGAAGAAAGCCCAAGCTCGTCAGAAGAGTTATGCAGACAAACGGCGAATGCCCTTATATTTCCTTGAAGGAGACTATGTCTACCTGAAGGTTTCACCAATGAAGGGAGTATCGTGTTTCGGGGTTAAAGGAAAGCTTGCACCACGATATATTGGTCCTTTTCTTATTCTGGAAAGATATGGGCCAGTGGCATACCGACTTCAGTTACCCGAAACCTTGTCTGCTGTGCATAATGTGTTCCACGTGTCACAATTGAAGAAGTGTCTTCGGGTTCCCGATCGAACCATTGAAGTGACAGATGTTGTCCTTGAACCAGACTTGAAATATTCCGAGCATCCCATTCGAGTCTTGGACCAAAAGGACAGGGTTACCCGGAGAAAAACTCTCAAGTTTTATAAGATACAGTGGAACCAACATTCCGAAGATGAGGCTACATGGGAAACTCAAGACTTTTTAGATAAGAATTTCCCAGGCTTTTTAGCCTCTTGTAATTTGTAAAGCATGTATAGCTGCTATAATAAAGGAGTGATTCCCAAGCCACCCCTGCCTTGTACCAAAAATAAGGAATTAAGAATGTGACACATTTCCTTTTCCATTACTTACCCTAGGACTTTTAATCTCGGGACGAGATTCTTTTATGGGGGGAAGGATGTAACACCCCTGGTGTTACTGTTACTAAAACTTGAGCATAACATCATAAGCATTGGCATTGCATATGTTTGACACACCTAGAGTGCATTCACTAGGCAAAAATTTCAAACAAGTTGTGTTGTTATAGCATTTTGCAAATAGAAACCTGGATAGGGAACTTAACCCTAAATAGGGATTAAAGGGGTAAAACTTAACCCAAGTTGAGAAAACCTAAAAGCTTTAGGGGAATAGTCATAAAATGTTCCCAAAAATAAACTTGAATCACATTTATACCCCTGGGATACCAAAAACCCCATTTGAACCCTGGAAAACCCTAAATCCAAACCCTAGGGGCCTATGTGCAAAAACTGTGCACATTTGGACTAAAGTGTAAAAACTATAATGTTAAAGCATATAAAGTCCCATGGTTCACATTTGGGAAGATTTACAAGCCAAACCCTAAGTTTTGGATTCATTTGTAAAAATGACCCCAATTGAGATTCCACTCTAAGTCTGAAAAACAGTGTTATGGGCTCAACTTTGGGGCTTTGTAACTTTCAAAGTATAAGGTTTTTGCCCTAGGGAACCACATCAAAGTTGTAGAGCCAACAAAGGAGAACAATTTTGCTTAAGAGTGCAAGCCATGTTCTTGTGAAAAATCTGGAGATAATCATGCTCAAAATCAGGTTGTCAGGCTGATTAAGTCTAAAATCAGACTAATAGTGGACTGACATCAACTTCAAGCCCAATTTCAAGCATGATCCAGTGGCTTTTTGTGGCAACACCATATAGCAATGTTGTAGATGGTATATTGCTCTACAAGTTTGCTGCAGATCACTGGACTAGTTGCCATAGAAATCTGAGAGAAAATGAGGCCCAAACTCCGTCTGTCAGGTCGACTACTTACACTCCGCGATGGTACAGTAGCTGAAATGGATGAGATCGCCAGCGCGGCAGACTCACCGCCGACGACCGATTTCCGCCGCGATTCATGCTGTTGCCGGTCCAACTTGTGCTCGGGGTAAGTGGATAACACCTGGTGTACGTCGTCGTGGATAGACTCCAGCCATTAAACAACTCCGGCCACCGTACCATGTTCACCGCAGCGGAATCCGATAACTTTACCGGTGACCGCCGCCTCTCGGCCTTGTGCCGCGTGGCTCTGCCTTTCCACCGTGTCGCCGTGACTCCCTATAGCTGTCCCATCGTCGTCGGGGAAGTTGCCACGACGGTGGACATGAATTCACTGCGCTAAGGTTCTTCTTCATCTCCGGCCGCCAGCACGGCTCGGCCGAATTGATCACCACCGCTCGCTCTCCCTATAAATTGAGCCCTCCACCAGCTCCACAAGGTCATCAGCTACCCAGCCACCAAGAATCGCTAGCAATCGTTCGCTAGAGCTCGCGAATTTTGAATTCGCCCCAAATCAGTCCTCCGCCACCCCGAAATCCACCTCACCGCGGCCAGCCCCTTTCCGGTGAGTTCAACCTCCCCTCTCCCTTGTTTGAGCACTCTCATAGCTCTGTGATGCTTACCGAGTCACCAATTCGAATTGAGAGACCGCCAATCATCGGGAACGCGATCAAATGCTCATGGCCTTCGCGGTTCTCGTGGGCAGAATAGAATAGGCCACCATTTGCACATTATTTAGAAGCCTTGGGTAGAGTTTGGGTTGATTTGGACCTTGTTTGATACTTAGAACCCAAAACCCCCCTGCCCTTTGAACTCCTTTACTGACTCCAGAAACCCTAAGTTCTCGGAGTTCCGTGAAGGAAAGTTGTATTCAAGACTTAGATAATAAATCTTTATTATCTTTGCACTCTCATGAGCATTACATTGCATTCATTCTTATATATACCTATATGGTTATATTTAGAAAACGAAGAAGAGATCAAAGTAACTGAAGAGAAGACACCACCACCTTCGGAATCTCAGGCCGGAAACTGTTTCTACTTCGATATCTGCGGGACCGAGCCTGACTCACCTACTAACGAAGGCAAGCCCCGGTGCATTTGCCACCTTCCTTGATGTTTTTAAAATCTTTCTCACTTGCTTGATGCATTAGGTGATAGGAGTTGAATGCTTAAACAATTCCTGCATTACCTTCCTTGAACTTGATTACCTTCCTTGAAACCCTGTTTTTACAAAAAGGTTTTTCTATGCTTAGTATTGCTTTAGAAAAAACAAAAAGGATTTGTTTTACAAAAGATGATTGGCAAAGTGGGAGGGTTGTTTTCAAAAATAAAACTTGATGGTGGATCCATCATGGCCATGATGGGTTCAACATCGGAAAAGATGTACCTCTGTCAGGTACCAAGATTTGGGTTTAAATGATTAAGCTGAGACCGGGCGGGTGACTTGCACGAGAAGAGAGTCTCTGTGTAGTGTCTCCGTCTGAGTCGATTAAGGACCGTCTCGATGTAGGCTTGATGACCGAGGACCCTTTAGCTTGTCACATGCCTCGTCATGGGTAAGCCTTGCCTCGGGCAGACTAAGGCCAGAATAAGATAACACGAAATGGGCGTGGAGCGGTGGCGGGAGTAGCGTGTACCCTCCGTAGCAAGAGGCTAGACGGTGGTGTATCTGTGCTCTCGGTTTGCGTGAACCTGATCTGGTCTTAAGAACCCCGGTGGCGGGTTGACATATGCAAGGGTTAAGTGCTACATATGTCGTGTGATTGGAGATCCTCAGTTGAGTATAATCGATTCGGATCGCCGTACCTTCGCGGTTATGAAGACTTGGTCACTGCCCTATACGTAGCAATCCACTAAAGATGATGGGTTTGTTAATAAATTGGCTAGTGTAGGTCAAGTGATTGAACTAGGGTAGAAAGAACTCTAGTTGCAGGTAATTTTACTTAACTTGACAAATAAAACTGGATTTTTAAGGATCCACTTTAGTAAGCATTTCTGCAAAACAGAGTCTTTTATTATTGAAAAGCCTTACCTTGACTCCCTTAACCAGCATACCCTTGAGAGTCTTTTCTTTAGTCGGGTAAGACTTGCTGAGTAATTCCATACTCAGGGTTATTCCCCCGTTGTTTTTAGGTGAGGAAGCGACAAATTTTTGTTGCTTTTGCTCTAAGGTGGTGCCAAAAGAAGAACACAAGGAATGAATTGCGGGAGGAAAGGATCCTCCATATAGAACTCTTATATAAGAACTTATCGGGAGGAGTTTTTACCTCCCATGGTATTGTAATAATACTACTCAGCACTCGTTTTATAACTCTGGTCTGTAATGTTGGATTACGGGAGGCTACGCTAGCGCAAAACAAAATTTTCAACCCCATAATACCAAGAACTACTGCGGTTATAGGTCATGGAATTACCACTAGACGCGCAGAGCAGCGGAAGACGTCTCAATGTAGACGAACGCGTCGAGCAGTGCCGTGCAGTCGTCAGCGTCCTTCACGTCCTTGCACGGTTCGTCCAAGTGCTCCAGATGCAGCACCTTCGAGGTATCCACACGTACAGGGAGGAAACGTCGCATACCGAACTGCTAGGTTCGCGATGGCGGCTTGGCGAGGGCGAGAGGCGAGCGGCTACTCGTTTGCTGATGGCGAATTAGGTTAAGCCTAACCGCGCCCCCGCCCCTCATTATATAGGCGTTATGGTGGGCTTCTGACACCGAGGCCCAACATTAACCCTAAAGCCCAGTCTAATTTCGGATCTAATCCGAGTTAGGCTTCCTTCCCCTTAAGTGTGTGACCCTATAGGTTCACGTACAAATAGACATAGCCCGAGTACTCTTACTTGGCCCAATAATTGACAGCGGCCTCTAGCAAGACATGTCAACTCCTATGCGCACGTAAAGATCATATCAGACGAACCATTGCAACATTACGTACATGTTGTTCCCTTTGTCTCACGATATTTGGTCTGGCTCTAAGCTGACCTCTCTTTCTCGATACTGTGAATTGGAATCCTTTCAATGGTTAACTCTTAACCCTAGCACGACCATGCATTTCTTGATCCAATCACTCGAGGGGCCCAGAGATATCTCTCTCACAAAGAGAGGGACAAATTCCATCTTGACTGACCATGCCTCACAGCATGCTTCCTGACAAACCCAAAACTACCTTTATAACTACCCAGTTACGGAATAGCGTTTGATAGTCCCTAAGTAAGTCAATTCACATCTTGAAAACATGCGACAATCTCAGGTCTAAGGATACAGTATTCATGTTGCAAAAAGAGAACTATATTACAATATCTCACGTTGGGTCGGTCCAGCCTCATGTCATACATGCGCCCACATTATTAGTTTAACATCTCCATGTTCATGACTTGTGAAATGTAGTCATCAACTAATACATATGCTAGTCATCGACTCTGACTAGGGACATCATTTAGAATAACCATATAAGTAAAGAATCTCACAAACAATTCACATAATTGCTAATCAATACAAGGTGCCTTCCATGGATATTCAATTAAGCAATATATATATATATATATATATATATATATATATATATATATATATATATATATATATATCATGGATACAAAGAAATATGCTCATCTCTATGATTATCTCTAGGGCATGTTTCTAACAGTCTCCCACTTGCACTAGAGTTAATCTAGAAGATATCTAATACCCATAGATCTCATGTGTGCCTCATGCTTAGGTTGTGGAAGAGGTTTTGTCAAAGGATCAGCAACATTCAAATCCGTATGTATTTTGCATATCTTTATCTCACCCCGCCTAATGAATTCCCGTATGAGGTGAAACTTCCGCAGTACGTGTTTGTTTTTCTGGTGGTTCCTTGGCTCCTTAGCTTGCGCAATAGCCCCATTGTTGTCACAGTAGAGGTTCAATGGACTAGAAGCATTAGGAAACACACCAAGCTCGGAGGAACTTCCTTATCCAAACACCTTCCTTCGTAGATTCAGAAGCTGCAATGTACTCGGCTTCTGTTGTAGAATCAATCACAGTCTCCTGTTTGGAACTCTTCCAACTAACAGCACCACCATTTATTATGAACACAAAACCTGATTGCGATTTTAACTCGTCTGGGTCAGTTTGGAAGCTAGCATCGGTGTAACCAGTTACAACGAGCTCCTCCTTACCCCCATATACCAGGAACATATCTTTAGTCCTTCTTAAGTACTTAAGAATGCCTTTTACCGCTGTCCAGTGATCCTCACCTGGATCAGCCTGGTACCTACTCGTAGCACTTATAGAGTATGAAACATCTGGGTGTGTACTTATCATGGCATACATGATTGATACAATTGCTGAGGTGTATGGTACCTTACTCATGCGCTCCCGCTCATTAGCCATCGCAGGACATTGCATCTGGCTAAGGTGTTTACCATGTGACATAGGTATGAACCCTTTCTTGGACTGTTCCATGATGAACCGTTTCAAAACCTTGTCAATGTACGTATCTTGACTTAATCCTATAAGCCTCTTCGACCTATCTCTATAGATCCTTATGCCCAAAATATATGGTGCTTCCCCTAAGTCCTTCATAGAAAAACTCTTTTTCAGTGAAGCCTTGACGGACTCCAGCATAGGAATGTCATTCCCAATCAATAATATGTCATCCACATACAAGATCAGAAATACAATAGCGCTCCCACTTTCCTTCTTGTAAACACAAGCTTCTTCTTCATTCTGATGAAAACCAAGCCCTTTGACCACTTCATCAAAACGAATGTTCCAACTCCGAGATGATTGCTTCAACCCATAAATGGATTTCTGAAGTTTGCATATCTTTCCAGCATTGATCGGATCGACAAAACCCTCGGACTGTATCATATACACGTCCTCATCTAGGTTTCCATTAAGGAAAGCTGTTTTGACATCCATCTGCCAAATCTCATAGTCGAAATATGCGGCAATAGCTAGAATGATCCGAATAGATTTAAGCATCGCTACTGGCGAGAATGTCTCGCCATAGTCAACTCCTTGAACTTGTCGAAAACCCTTTGCAACAAGTCGAGCCTTATAAATGTGAACATTTCCATCCATGTCTTTCTTCTTCTTATAGATCCATTTGCATTCTATGGGTCTAACACCATCAGGCGGGTCAACCAAGTTCCAAATTTGATTTTCTCCCATGGAATCTATCTCGGATCTCATGGCGACTTGCCATTTCTCGGAATCTGGGTCCATCATCGCTTCTACATATGTTATAGGTTCGTCATTGTCTAACAACAACACTTCCCTATTGCCCAACAATAGCACTTCTTCTCGTGCCTCGCGAAGCCTTGCTGACCTTCGTGGTTGTTGTGGTGATTCTCTTGCCATAGACGTCTCAACTTGTTCTGCTACATTAGCATCCCTTGTTGAATCTTGTCCCACTGGCTCATCCTGAACTTCTTCAAGATACACCTTTTGTTTACTTTTCTCTCTTTTGAGAAACTCTTTCTCTAAGAACACACCGTTCCGGGCGACAAACACTTTGCCCTCTGACCGGTGGTAAAAGTAATATCCTAAAGTTTCCTTTGGATATCCCACGAACATGCACTTGTCCGATTTTGGAGTGAGTTTATCCGACTGAAGTCGCTTGACGTAAACCTCACAACCCCAAATCTTTAGAAAAGACAAACTGGGAGTCTTCCCAGTCCACATCTCATATGGTGTCTTAACTACGGACTTAGACGGTACCCTATTTAGTGTGAAAGCTGTTGTTTCTAGAGCGTATCCCCAAAACGACAAAGATAGGTCAGACTGGCTCATCATTGATCGAACCATATCCAATAAAGTCCGATTACGTCGCTCAGACATGTCATTCCTCTGAGGCGTTTCAGGCGGCGTAAGCTGTGGAACAATTCCACAACTCCTTAGATGATTGCTAAACTCATGACTCAAATATTCACCTCCACGATCCGATCGCAGTGCTTTAATTTTCTTGCCACGCTGATTTTCTACTTCATTCTGAAACTCTTTGAACTTTTCTAAGGATTCAGACTTGTGTTTCATTAAGTAGACATACCCATATATACTAAAATCATCAGTGAAGGTTATGAAGTATTGGAATCCTCCCCTAGCTGTCGTACTCATTGGTCCGCACACATTAGTATGTATGAGTTCCAATAAATCTAACGTCCTCTCCGGTAAACCCGTGAAGGGCGCCTTGGTCATCTTACCAAGTAAGCAAGCTTCACATGTCTCGTATGATTCAAAATCAAACAAAGTTAAAAGCCCATCAGAATGAAGCTTCTTCATGTGATTCTCACTTATATGACCCAAACGACAGTGCCACATGTAGGTAGGACTTAAATCATTAGGCCGAGGCCTTTTAGCACTAATATTACAGATAGGTGCATCATCAAGATTTAAAATGAATAACCCATTCATAATGGATGCAAAAGCCACAAACATGCCATTCTTAGAGATCACACAACCATTGTTTTCACTCGCAAATGAATAACCATCCTTCATCAAACATGAAGGAGACATAATGTTTCGACTCATACTAGGAACTAGATAACAATTATTTAACTCCAAAATAAATCTTGATGGGAGGTGGAGTTGCATCGTCCCGACGGTCAACGCAGCAACTCTTGCATTATTGCCTACCCGGAAATCAACTTCTCCTCTTTTCACGCTTCTACTTCTTATCATTCCCTGCATCGAATTGCAAATATGGGCAACCGATCCGGTATCAAATACCCAAGAATTAATATAAGAATCAGCAAGAAAAATTTCTGTAATGTGAATAGCAAGTGTACCTGCTGCGGCTGTACCCTTACCGCCGCGATCCTTAATAGAGGCCAAGTACTGCTTGCAATTCCTTTTCCAGTGACCAAGTTCTTTGCAATAAAAGCACTCTGCATCTACAGCTGGTCCAGCCTTGGGCTTATGATTTGGCTTGGATACTGTATCCTTTGCCTTGCCCTTCTTCTTTTGAGATTTACCCTTCTTCTTAAAGTTGGGTTTGTTTTGGACCGCCATCACATGGCCGCTGCTGCCAGTGCTTTTCTTTATGTCCCCCTCTGCTGTTTTCAGCATGCCACATAGTTCATTGAGGCCCCTCTCCGCCCCATGCATATGGTAGTTCGTGATGAAGTTTCCATAGCTGGGCGGAAGAGATGCCAAAATGAAGTCAGTGGCCAACTCTTGGCTTATTGGGAAGCCTAGCTTCTCCAACCTCTGACTGTAACCAACCATTTTGATTACGTGTGGCCCAACTGTTGCGCCTTCTGCTAGCTTGCATTCCAGAAAGGCTTTGGACACATTGAACCTTTCAGTCCTAGCCTGAGTCTGGAACATATCCTTGAGCGCCACGATCATATCGTGCACCTCATGGTTTGTCTCAAACTGCATCTGTAGCTCAGGCTCCATGCAAGCAAGCATTAGGCAACTCACTTCAAGATTAGCATTCATTGCTTTCTTGTAAGCGGTTTTAGCTGCAGCAGTTGCATTTTCACCAGGATCCTCTGGTAGTGGGGTGTCTAGAACGTCTTCCTTTTTTCAGCCCTGAGAACAATTCTCAGGTTACGGATCCAATCCGTATAGTTTGTTCCATTTAACTTATCCTTTTCAAGAATTGATCGCAAAGTAAATGTTGGTGTGCTAGGTGCCATTTATCTACAACAAAATAATGCAAAATACTAAGACAAAAATATCCATGACAGAGTAAATCATATTAAACATTTAATAGTCTACTCCCACTAAAATCAATATCCCTCGATTGATACTTAGTGATTCAGAACCCACAACTAACAAGTCTACTAGTGAGCTTTAGCATCACCGCTAGAAGACAAGGTAGATCGGTAAGCAACTCCTTGCTAATCATATCATATATATGACTCCTGTTGTTGGGTGACATCTCTATGTCTCGGCTCCCAACCTTATGCCCCAAAGCCTTTAACCATTAAGCTGACTTTGTTTAAGTTAACCAACCCTTTCTGCATTTCGTATCCGATACAAACCTATCTAGTCAAGGAAAACTGGTGGCACCCTAATTTCATAGACCCACCACCAATTGTACAAGACTTATGATAGTGCAAGGTTTGGAGAGGCATTTAAGCTTAAACATTTATGAGGGATCGTCCTACTTATATCATCACACGCAAGGACATATATGCAATATGAACAAGTAGAACATTTAGAATGGCATTCACACAACAATTGTGATTCGGTATGGCTTGCTGTCACATGGTGATCCCCATCTCCAATAATCTGTCCATCACGATGATCTCCATCTCCATGATATAGGTATGCCATCCTTCAGGTGATGAGTCCTTCAAGACCTATCTAACGTATGCTGGTAAACAAATTACATATACGCTTTGGATCATCACATGTTGACACGCAGGTCATTACATTAAATTTGGACAATACATGTGGCTCCAGCCGTATTGCCCTGGTCACGACACGCAGGTCATGAATAATTCATTAATATGCATCACATACACACAATAGCCATACCGATCACAAGATGTCCTGCAAAAACAGGTTAGACAAACACGTTTCTATATGTTCGCCACTACAGCAGATAGCCACGGCGGTCCCATGCATCGTATGTATGGAAATTCCACTGGAAATCTCATGCGGTTGATCAAATCAACCCAAATCCGAGACTTTCGACCCGAAGAAGATTACACTCATGACGTCGATATGTTACGTCAATCTGCTGGTTGTGTACGCAGTTAGCCCCGATGGTGATTCCAGCCGGTAGGGGCAAGTCGCGCACATAACAGAGAAGGACGAACTAATCGTTTCAGTCATATTCGATGTAATCTACTTCAACCCTTTATAACCAATTGATCTAATCAAACCGTGCATCAAGTAGATCCATCTCATGAACCTAGATCCAGACCTAAAACTACGCAGAACCTGGCTCCGATTCCACTGTTGGATTACGGGAGGCTACGCTAGCGCAAAACAAAATTTTCAACCCCATAATACCAAGAACAACTGCGGTTATAGGTCATGGAATTACCACTAGACGCGCAGAGCAGCGAAAGACGTCTTGATGTAGACGAACGCGTCGAGCAGTGCCGTGCAGTCGTCAGCGTCCTTCACGTCCTCGCACGGTTCGTCCAAGTGCTCCAGATGCAGCACCTCCGAGGTATCCACACGTATAGGGAGGAAACGCCGCGTACCGAACTGCTAGGTTCGCGATGGCGGCTTGGTGAGGGCGAGAGGCGAGCGGCTACTCGTTTGCTGATGGCGAATTAGGTTAAGCCTAACCACGCGCCCGCCCCTCATTATATAGGCGTTATGGTGGGCTTCTGACACCAAGGCCCAACATTAACCCTAAAGCCCAGTCTAATTTCGGATCTAATCCGAGTTATGCTTCCTTCCCCTTAAGTGTGTGAACCTATAGGTTCACGTACAAATAGACATAGCCCGAGTACTCTTACTTGGCCCAATAATTGACAGCGGCCTCTAGCAAGACATGTCAACTCCTATGCGCACGTAAAGATCATATCAGACGAACCATTGCAACATTACGTACATTCTGTTCCCTTTGTCTCACGATATTTGGTCTGGCTCTAAGCTGACCTCTCTTTCTCGATACTGTGAATTGGAATCCTTTCAATGGTTAACTCTTAACCCTAGCACGACCATGCATTTCTTGATCCAATCACTCGAGGGGCCCAGAGATATCTCTCTCACAAAGAGAGGGACAAATTCCATCTTGACTGACCATGCCTCACAGCATGCTTCCTGACAAACCCAAAACTACCTTTATAACTACCCAGTTATGGAATAGCGTTTGATAGTCCCTAAGTAAGTCAATTCACATCTTGAAAACATGCGACAATCTCAGGTCTAAGGATACAGTATTCATGTTGCAAAAAGAGAACTATATTACAATATCTCACGTTGGGTCGGTCCAGCCTCATGTCATACATGCGCCCACATTATTAATTTAACATCTCCATGTTCATGACTTGTGAAATGTAGTCATCAACTAATACATATGCTAGTCATCGACTCTGACTAGGGACATCATTTAGAATAACCATATAAGTAAAGAATCTCACAAACAATTCACATAATTGCTAATCAATACAAGGTGCCTTCCATGGATATTCAATTAAGCAATATATATATATCATGGATACAAAGAAATATGCTCATCTCTATGATTATCTCTAGGGCATATTTCTAACATGTAATAAGTAACTTGATCTTACTTTCTAAATAAATGTAAGTTTATGTAATCGCTTCCGCATTTCTATATCTCCGATGTTCTGTAATTTCTGCAAGACGGGTGAAACGTTCCTGGAAAGGTAAGAAAGAAGATACTGAACTTGTCGAGTGATTCAGGAACATCTACAGGGTTGTCTGATGTCTATTGGACAAGGACAACTATAGGTGGGCCTAATTACTTGGGAGGTTCCGTCACAGACTCCACCCTCGTACGCCCCTGTGGGCCCGGACCCCGAGCCAGGCCCCACACCTGCGGGGCGTGGGGCCCCAGTCTTCATTGAACCCCACTAGACACTCTGCTTCGATGGGTCCGCCCGCCAAGAGAGTGTTGGCGCAGGAGTGGTCCTCGTCGGCCCAGACGGGGACCAGTTGAAGTATGTGGTACGCCTCGAGTTCAAAACCACTAACAACATGGCAGAATATGAGGCATTGATCTTTGGCCTATCTGCGGCTCTATCCCTGGGGGTCCGCCAGCTCCTTGTGAAGGGGGACTCTCAGCTAATCATCAAGCAGACCCGTGGGGAATGCAGCTGCAATGAGCCCAGGCTCGCGGCTTACCTCCTTCATGTAAAGAAGCTAGAGAAGGACTTTGCGGCGTTGGAACTACAACATGTTCCCAGGGCCGACAACTTAGCGGCAGATGACCTCTCCCAGAGAGCATCAACTCGAGCACCCGTGCCCGAGGGCGCCTTCGAAAGGTGGTTGCTGAGACCCACCGCCCAGCCAGCTGAACTGAGCGAGGGGGGCGAGACCGGCACCTCGAAGCCGACGGTCCCGGTGGCGTCCCAGGACCCACCAAAGGTGGTGTGTGCATTGGGGGATTCACCAGCCCCCTAGCACCGCAACCAACAACTCAGAGTGGTCCCGATGCATGGATCTCCAAGATCCGGGACTACCTGAAGGACAATATCCTTCCTGAAGACCATGTCTCCGCAGAACGCATAGTACGGTTGGATAAACGGTACACGACGGTAGAAGGGGATCTCTACCGCCACGACGCCAATGGTATTCTTATGCGGTGCATCACCCAGGAGGAGGGCCATGAGTTACTCACGGAGATCCATGGAGGGGAGTGCGGAAGTCATTCTTCATCCCGCACGCTGGTCGGTAAGGCCTTCTGGCATGGTTTTTACTGGCCAACCACCCTCCAGGATGCAGCCGAGCTAGTAAAGTCCTGCGAAGCGTGCCAGTACCACGCAAAGCTGATACACACACCGACCCAGACTCTGCAAATGATTCCGCCCTCCTGGCCGTTCGCCGTATGGGGGGGTGGATATCCTGGGACCATTTCCCAGGGCCGTCGGCGGCTACCGGTACCTCTTTGTCGCCATCGGCAAGTTCACCAAGTGGCCAGAGGCCACCCCTGTGGTCAACATTACCCAGAGTGCTGCTGTCGCCTTCCTCAAGTCGATCGACTATAGATTCAGGGTCCCAAGTCGTATCATTACAGACAATAGGACCCAGTTTACAAGTCGGATCTTTTAGGAATATTGCGAGGACATCGGCACCCAGCTCTGCTTCGCATTCGTGGCCCACCCCAGAAGTAACGGGCAGGCGGAGAGGGCAAATGCAGAAATCCTCAAGGGACTCAAGACGCGCACCTATGACTACTTAAAAAAGCATGGCGCGAATTGGGTCAGTGAGCTCCCATCCGTGTTATGGGGGAACCGGACCACGCCCAGTCGAGCCACCGGGGAGACCCCATTCTTCCTGGTATACGGGGCTGAAGCTTGCCTTCCTCCGGAAATCATTATGGGCTCCCCGTGAGTCCAGTCTTTTGATGAGTCTGCGCAGGAACAGCTGCGACGTAAAGATGTGGACTTCATCGACAAACACAGGTGGCAAGCGTCAATCCGAAATGCACGATACAACCAGGCGCTCAGGCGCTACCACCAGCGGTTCGTGCATAGTAGGAAGCTTGGGGTCGGGGATCTGGTCCTGAGGCGAATACTGAACCGAGAAGGGCTCCATAAGCTCTCTCCAAGTTGGGAAGGACCCTTCAAAGTGACAGAAATATGCCGCCCCGGATGCGTCCGCCTTGCCACAGCCAACGGAGTACCTCTTCCCAACCCTTGGAACATAGAACATCTCCGTAAGTTTTCCCCATAAAGACACAATTGGGGGTTCGGTCCCTTTCCCTGTAACCAAGAAGCACACTTATAAGCGCCAGCCCGGGGAGGTCCGCCCTCAAACAAACCTGGCCTATTAGCATGCGCCTGTGTATATCGAGTTATAAGGAAAGGGTTCGACCCACAAAACTGTTCTTATGTGGATTTTAATCATACAGTTTGCGACCATTTTTGCTGTCTCACCACTCATGTAGTTTTATTCCCTGGCTGGTATTGTGACATCTGAGTTGGGTAGCCAGACCCGGCAACCAGGCGGTGGGATGGTTAGGGGTCGTGAAGTCGCTTGGTATGGTCAAGTACCGTAAGCCTACATGCCACACCGCCCTGCGGCCGGTCCTGTTGCGTAAATCAAAGGATAAGAAATACCAGCCGGCGGACCCTATGGGCGCACTGCTAAAAATACCTTGCCAAGACTGTGTGCAGGTCAAGTCCCAATTGGGAGCTCCCCTTGAGCGTCATGACATCAGTTGCCAATTACGAATCCTGGTATCCAGCCCCGAAGCGTCGAGGCCATATCCCAGGGGGCCAAGTACCAAGGAAGAAGTTGGTAACGGTGCACACAGCAAAGGAAAAGTGGTGTGCAGATAAGTTGTAATATTGCCCAATAAGTAGTATCTGAAGAGTATCTTGCGAAATCAATGGTATATTACAGCCCGCTCCCCAGCGGAACCCTCGTTTTCTCCACGCAGGCCTAGCTACTCATCGCTAGTAGGATCCTGCTGAAAGAGCTCGGCCACTGCGTCCACAACGTCCTGCACGCCCTCACGAGCAGCATCTTCAGCGTTGGCCACCGGACCTGCAATGACTGGTCCCAAGGAGATAGCCGGATCGTGGCTCCAGAAGCATGTCAAGACGTATTCTATTGCCGACCGGCAAAGTCTGCTGCCCTCGGCCTCCAAGCGGGCACCAAGAATCTGATCCAGACGCCGAAGGCTGTCAGCAGCAGAATCCAGTACCGAGAGCGCCTCGGAGATAGACGCCGGCCGCGCCAGTGCCGGGTTGGGGCTCACCCCAACGGCACTAGCGTCGTTCTTGCCTCGCCGGCCCAGGCAGCGATGCGCTGGGCCCCAGCGTGTTGCTCAGCTCGCAGGTCGTCAAGTATCTTCTACATCGCCTCCACTGCCTGGGGGCCCGAGGCTGTCTGCGTCGCCTGAGCAACTTGCGCTGCCCGAAACTGGCGGACCTGCTCCTCCAGAGCCCGCACTTTCTCCTCCAAATGCTTCCTCCTCTCCTCGGCCTCGAGCTCAAGCTCATCCAGTAGCTTGTTCCGCCTTGCCCACATCTCCTCACTGAAGGCGAGGTCCTCCTCCTGTCGGGTAAGACCAGCTGCCCGTTTCGCAAGGGAGGCTTCCCCCGCCTTGAGGCTTCCCTCGGCACGAGCAATGTCGCTGGCCCTGTTGGCGAGCTCCTGCTGTAGCTTCTGCAGCTTCACCTCAGCCGCAGCATGCTTGACCCGCTGTTTCTCCCGCACCGTATTATAAGTTTTCAGCTTAGCTTGGAGCGCTGTGACGGTCTCCTCCCTTTGGTCTAAGCGTACCTCCTTCCTAGCCAAGCTTTTCTCCTTCTGGATCACCTCGTCCTCTCGGTCAGACACCTTCAGGATGTCCTCCTTGAAGTCCTCACGCTCCTGCTCAAACTCGGCCCGTTCTGAGGCAAAGTGGCAGGACACCGCCTTAGTGCGCTCCTCCAGTTGGGTGCACCAGTCGCCAAGGCACTGGCGCTCGGTCTCGAGCGCCTCCCACTCCCGCCGGATAGCCACCTTGGTTTCCCGGAGAGCCTGGTGAGCGCGGGATAGCACTCGAGGGAGGGGAGTCAGCGTTGCGGTCGCCCAAGGATAACCTCCGGAGACCCCGGGGTTGGTGGTGGAACAGAGCTAGGCACACCTCCCACGCCTACCGCCGATGGTGCATCTGACGGTATCCCCGCCGCTAGGCCCTCAGCGACTGTCAGCGTTGCCTCTGGACCCTCAGCTGGAACTCGGGGACCCGAAGGTGCCGCCTCGACGGTGACAGGCGGATCCTGGGGGTGCGACGGTGCCAGCACCAGCGCCACCCAGCGTGGTGGAGGCAAGTAAAATGGGAACCTCTTCGGACACTGCCAATGGAGGATTTGGCACCGATGCTAATGCTGAAGATGCGGTAGCCGCTGACAGATCACCGACAACGCCCTCGGCGGGTGTACGCTGCTGGGAACCAGACCCACCGGCGGGTACGGCGACCGAAGGGGTACGAGCGCCCGTGGAAGTTGAAGAAGGAGGGGCCCTAACAGGCAAAGGGCGGTCCATGACCCGTCAGCTAAAAACTATGCTCGAAATATGGCACTAGGAAGAGCTTAAGCTTACTTGGGGCCATGAACTTCCCAGTGGCCTTGGAAGCGGGGCACCCGTTGTCGTTGCTGCCGCTGCCCCTGCGGTGATGACGATTGGTCCGTCATGGGCGGCGGTGGTGGTGGAGTCAAATCCGAAGGAGGTAGCGTTGGAGGGCTCATGCCCCTCTGCCTGTCCTGGGCCTGAGGTTCGGCCTCCTTAGCCCCACCAACCGTTTTCTGGCGCTTCTGGGAGGTGCCCGAATCAAGGGGTGGGTCCGAGACAAAAGACCCATCGGCGCGACGCAGTCGATGTCGTCTTTCTTCCCCAACCTCCCGGCGGCCAAATCAAGGGGTGGGTCCGAAACAAAGGACCCATCGGCGCGATGCAGTCGAGGTCGCCCCTCTTCCCCCGGCCTCCCGTCGACGTCCGGGGTAGAGGAGCTGCATGCAGGCTCCTTGCCTTTGCCCGAGAAGCTGGGCCCCACAGGGGGGACCCCAGGGGCCACATCAGCAGGCTAGGGGCCTCCGACTAGTGTACCAGGAATATGGATCCCCCGATGGGGGTCCCGGCCGCTGGTCTAGCGAACCGCCACACCACTCTCATCAAGGGTCGGCAGCCGGGCCAGCACCACTGACCGCAACCCTGGGTCGTCGCAGAGCGGCGAAATGCCCTGGGGAGGCATCAAGGATTCGAGGATGAAAGCCTCACCGGTAATCCCCCTCACGAAAATTTCCAACTCCTCCCAGGTCAAGTCAGTCCCAGGCCCGCGCAGGATCCTGCCAATGTCACTGGAGCCGGTGAACCAACAGCACAGACGCGGCCTTCCCTGCAGTGGCATGACTCGGCGCCTCAGGAAATCGCCGAGTACGTGCATTGAGGTTAGGCCGCCAACCGCCAGTTCCTTGATCCTATCTAGGACGGGCACGAACTCTGGCACCAGGCGTGGTTTTTCCCTCCACTGCTTCTGGCTGAGATTGGGCCCGTCACTCAGAAGGGCAAGACGGTCGCTGACCTCAGTGCGGGCAATCACCCAGTCGTGCCGCCAGTTCTCCCACCTCGTGCCGCGAAGAGAGGCAATGTAGGTCACTGTCGGATATGACCTTGTCTGGAAGTAGTAGGCCCCAACGTGGTCTTTGCCCTTCCCAGACCTCACCAGCACAAAAAACTGGCGAAAGAGGGAAGTACAAGCTGCCACTCCCACAAACATCTCACAAAAATGAACAAAGATGGCCACCTGGAGAATGGAGTGGAGCATGAGATGCTGGAGTTGGAACCCGAACTCCTCCAACAGCAACAGAAGGAACGGCGAAATCGGCAGCGCCAATCCACAGAAGAGATAGGAGACGAAGAGCACAAACTCCCTGGTGGCAAGATTGCCGAGGGGAATAGTGTCGGCCCGAATCCTCCCGGCGAGCGCAGGCGAGCCCCATCCGAGCATACGGCGCACCGAGTCGAGCGCCTCCTCAGTCTGGTAGTGATCAGGGCAGACCAGCGAGGACATGGCAGCCGCGACGGTCGAAAACTAAGGAGCACGAACACGGAGAAGCGTGGAAAGCTCGGAGGCGAAAGGGCGGAGTAGTTAGGAAAGAATGCGGAGGCAAAACCACCGCGCATGGGAGACCCTCCTTCAAGAGATGGCTCCTTGCACGCTCCGGAAAAACCCGACCGGCTCGTACCTAGCGCCCGAGCAACCCAGTCACTGACAGAGGAACCCGGGCCCGCAAGTCGCATGGCTGGGGCGTTGGTCTCCATGCGCAGGAAGAACAAACCGCCGCGTGCTCCCACGCCGCCTTGGGGCCGCTGCTGGAAAGTATTCTCGACATGGGCGGGGCCAACAGGGCACCCCACGCGCGTGGGGCACAACCGAACCACCATGCATGGGGGGCCACGCGCCAGTTTATCGCAAAGACGGGCGCGACGGTTGGGTGACCAGTAGCAAACTGGCAGCATGTGCGCACTAAGTTAGCATGGTGTGCACTAAAAAGATGCCCCGGTTCCCGATCATGCAGAGCTTACACAGGAAGAGGGTTACGGCCCCACCTGTAGGCTCGCATCCTCCCCTGAGGTGGACCCGGGGGCCACTGTCGGTACCTTGAAATAGGGGTACCCCTGTTACTAGGAAAAGGCGTTGTGCCAAGTCCCTAGTTGGCGCAGTAAACGGCCCACCGTCGCGCAACATCAACTGCCTTGGGGGTCGAGGTGCTCTGGATGTACGCAGTAGGCCTAGACCTGCTGCATGGAAGGCACTGGACCCTGTGCCTAGCGAGCGGACCTCCGGGACAGATCCCGGACCCTTCCAAATGTGATTCGGGCGGTTCACCACCGGGTCCCAGATCCTAGGGGCAGGAAATACCCGGGCCCTGCCCTAGAAGGGGTCCGGAGCAGACACGTGTGCGGGGCTTGCACCCCCCCCCCCCCCCCCCCCGCCAAGGCGGAAACCCGCTACTACCACAAAGCTAGTGGCCCATGACGTGATCCAACGGAAGGAGTCTGACGTCGAGCCACTGGAGTCGCGCAGCCACTGCATTTATTGCAGTAGGGACGCGACGCCTGTGCCAAGCCAATGAAGGATGTGCCCCCTCGGCATTTAATGCGTCCAGTCCTCTCCGCTGGCAGACGGTGTCAGACGGCGCGCCTGTCCAATCTATCATCAAACAACGTGCTTATGCCATGCGGCGGACTGTGCTCGTGTTCCTTCCGCAAGAAAGCTTCCCCAGCACGCCAAGGACACGCAGATCTCCAGCGTCAGGGCGTGGGAAGATTGCCCTGGCAGCGAACATTAGAAGCTTCAAGTATTATATATACATTTTGTCCCTGGGCCCACATGTCGGGGCCCAGTCCCTTTGTGCGTGCCCCCCTTCAGCTATAAAAGGGGAGGCACGCGACGCTAGACCCAACGCTAGGCAGACACTCTCAAGTTCATACAAGCTCTCGAGCAATACATCACACAATGGAGTAGGGTATTACGCTCTGGCGGCCCGAACCACTCTAAACCCTCGCGTGCTCTCGTGTGTTGATCCACCAGTCTCGTAGCAAGCAAAACGCTTAGGCCCCTCCTCTCTTTAGGATTTAGGGCGGGTGCAATCCGCCACCCGGCCGGGGAGATTTCCTCCCCGACAAAGTCAATATCTTGGGCAATATCATAATCATTCTCAAACTCCAAGTGGCATTCACAATAACCATCATCGCTAGTTGTGTACATGCATTCTTGAGGATTGACTTTGTACACTATCCCCCAAGATTTCAAGCTTGTGCATGGATATGACATATACATGAAAGTACCTTTTGATGTACTTAGGACCTTGCATGTCGCCTAGAGGAGGGTGAATAGGCGTTAATAAAAACTTTAACTCAATTGAACTTTTCTTACTTAACTCGAAGAGTTAATTGCGGTGAAATATTGTCTTGATCTAGATAGTACCTGCGCTTAACAAACACTTATAACAAATATAAGATAAAAAGTGCAAACAAGAAATAAAGAAGTGGACAAAGACATGATTTTTCCTGTGGTTCGGCCAAGCCTCAAATGCTTGCCTACATCCATGTTGGAATTAGCCAACTAGCTTGGAGTCTATTTCAACTTCGTCCTCCATTTTCTCAAGTTTATCACCTCCTGTGATAAACTAAGTATTCCACTATATCTTCCCGATGTATTACACAAGATTCAAGGCTGACCACACCTTGGTAGGTCTATGGAGAATTCCTAAAGCACTAACCAAAGTCCGAACACTTGCTCAAGATCACACTAGCTCTTTCACAGCAGCACTCTAGCACACACACTTCTCTCTATGACTAGATCATGCACAAATCACTTGATCTTACAAAGTAATGCACTAGAGAGGGATATTCTATTGCTAGGATGGGTATTTGCATTTATGAGAGCTTGCTTATTACTGTTGGAGGGTGGAGGGCTCTATTTATAGCCTCCATGGTCAATCTAGCTGTTGAGCATTTTCTGCCTTCCTAGGGTGCCTCGGACCGGTCTGGTGCACCACCGGACCTTCTACAGTCCTGCTATCATCGAGATCTTAACAGATACCTTCCATTTTAGGCTGACACCGTCACAATCTGGTGCACAACAGACCGTGCCTAGCCATTGTAGTTGAACGTTGAAATCGAAGTAGTTGTTGGACCCAAGTGGTCTGATGCACATGGACCCAGGTCCGTGCACTAACAGTCACAAAACCCGAGAGCAGGCTTTTCTGCAAACTCTCGGTCCGGTGCACACTGACCCTGGTCTATGCGCTAGCACGAGGTCATCGAGTTACATAGCCTCTACACAATAGGTCCAGTGTACACCGGACCATAGTCCGATGCACCAGGCCGCCAATGTTCCTTTTAGCCATCCCTGCAAAAGTGGTTTATTGCACACCAGACCAAGGTCCGGTGCACCACAGATAAGCACATGTTAAATTACCTTTGGCTTTTCTTTTGCAGATTGATCCAGTTGTTCTATTGTGCACTTTTATGACTTAGACGAATATTCTTTGAGTTGTACCAACCACTCTAAGTCATCCCATTGTCTTTACCAAATTCTCCAACTTCAGCTGCCTTCTCTACTTCAACTTTATGCTCCAATTTTCACTTGGAACCTCAAACTTCACATAAAAACAATGATGCCTTATCTCTGAGTTCCAAAGTGTTCCAATGGTCACCAAGAACTTTTCTAAACTCTAAAATGAACCATAATATGAGTCTTCCTTGGATTCTCATTTTGGCTCCTTTATTAAAGTATGCAAACATGAAAGTTGAGAGCACCTAGATGATACTCATTTTAGAAGGAGAGAGGAAACCTAAATATGGGTTTTTTCTCTCCAAAACCTATTCTATATGATATGAGTGAGAGAAGAGAGAAAAGCGGGGCCTAGTTTTGTGGGATGGAAAGAAAAATGATATTTTATTGATATGGGTGTTCAAATGGGTTTTATTGTTGTAGATAATGGTAGGCAAATTGAAAATACATTTTTGGATGGGTAGGCAAAGGACATCTCAAAAACTGAATGGTATTAAGAGTTACGTGCATGCATGCCTATGTTTGGATCCATCGACTTTTAGGCTATTGTCGATGGGAGTTTTGTGAGAGATTTCATTGCATTAAATAGTATGCAATATATGATTTTTGATGTTATGGCACTATATTTATTATAAAATAGGTGAAACTAGTTTCATCACTATGAAACTATACCAACCCGTTTCCAAGATATTGGAAACCGCGTCAAACCACCATTGAGAGTAATTTGTTTCATCTCCATCTATTTCATTGATCCCTGTTGGTTATTTAGATTCATCATTGAAGGCACATGCTAGTCTATGAAGTTGTGACATGAAACTATTGATCATTCTATATTTCATCTTACTTTTATTGACATGACAATATTAAAAATGATGTGATGAAACTACCACTGAGAAGGGTCTTATAACCCCCTGAATCTCAGCCTTGCATTGGATAACCAATGTAGGGCTTGGATCGGATGGGCTAAAATTGACGTTTGGCAGCCCATACAACTTCTTTTTTTTCTTTTTCTTCTGAATGAAGCCCCATGGATACTTATTGATTTATCTTACAAATGTATGGGCCGGTCTAGTAACTGGGTTGGCCCACGGCCGCCCCTTTTCAGTACAAGCAAACCCTTCGAGAGGGCTGGGGTGGTCAAAGCCTCGCCGTCGTCGTTAGCAGGTCACACAGTGACGCTGGCATTATATTCACGCAAGGTCAATGTATATAATAGTATAGTTTAACGCTTTTACTTGTGATGAGGCCGTCCATGGGATGGGATCAATACAAAATCACTGAACTAATCGATTGCTTGAGACTGTACTGTCTGCATATTCCGAGTACCGGAGTACATCCATGCATGGCTTTATATATTCAGGCGTGTTCTTCGTAAACGGCACACTGAGACGTAGCAGTAGAGCTTGTAAATGGCGTAGCTGCATCTTGAACTGAACTTGGTGGATCCTCCAAGTGTCCTCGGTGAGTGCTCAGAAACTCTTGGTGTGGGATATTGGGACCAGGACCACTGGCCGATCGAGGGGGTCTTTCTGCCATAACCGAATATCTGAATAATGGACACTGCAACTTCTGTTCTATCTAAAAATAACAACTTTATTATTAGCATGGAAATACCATTATAAATAGAAAGAGTTGTAGAGTATATCTGTAAAAGCATTTTCCATTGTTGTCAATCTATTAACACCGAGCTTAATTATGTTGATCCATACATTTTTTTATTTGATTTGATGTTGGTGATCAGTCGTCGGTGTTAAAAATACTTGACTTTGTGCAAATCCAGGATAGGAGGGCTAATGTATTTGGGAGAGTAGAGTTTGAAAGGTATACATACATACATACATACATACATACATACATACATACATACATACATACATACATACATACATACATACATACATACATACATACATACATACATACATATGGCTTCACTTCACGTACCCTACCTACCAACCAAGGCAGATCAGAAGAGTCAGAGGGCGATCGAGGCAAAGATCTTCAATTTCAGTTGCCAAGCAGCTTTAGTGTCTTGGTCGTCGGGTAATAATAGATTTGGGCAGCCTTTGCATCGATCGTTTGATGATGCAACCAGCATCGCCTGTAATGCTCAGTCAGACCTGACGGCGCCACAGGGAAGATGTGCGGTAGTGCAGGCAAACGAAATGTCAAAAGGCAGTCGATCTTTAAATTTTCAGTGTAAAATTTAGAGCCTATTTATGTCACTTGTACAACGAAGCCAAGGGAACCGAGCAGGGGTGTTTGGATATAAAGTTCGTCACTATCATTTTGGATTAGGGGTTCTCCTTTTCGTTTCTGCTGTCATGAAATATCGTTTTGACCCCCAAATAAATTGATTTTTGTATTTTTGAATTTAGAACTAAAACAGAGCAGAAACCGGAGCGGAAAATCCATCCCGGACGTGAGCGGGAACGAGAAGTTCAGCGGCTTCTCAACCTTCCTGCTCAAGAATGCATCCCTGCTTAGTTATTAAATATCACATCGAATGTTTGGTACTAATTAGAAATATTACTAATTATGGACTCAACGACAAGATGAAAGCCTAATCAATCTATAATTCATACATGTGAGGCTACGGAAAATAATTGCTAATCATTAATTATTAGACTTAATAAATTCATCTAATCATTTAATCTTCATGTAATTAGTTTTATTAATCTGACGTTTAAACATCTGATCATGGACTAACCAAACACACTGATCCGATATTCGGCTGGATATTCTTATATGCAGGCACATCTATCAAAATATTTTTGTGGGCTGGACCGAATATGCTCGCTTTTTTGGGCCATGGAATTCACGCCCACTAATGGCGCCCATAGGCCAGCCACTTCGAAGCGGGGAATTTATTTTTTTCCATCCTTACGATCGGCATTCCTTCACTTACCAATTTTTAGTTTTGCAATTACATATTGTTGAACATGCACTGGTGAACGGTTCACAATTATATTAATTTGGATGAGAATGCTTATCTTGTGCATGGTTGTCCTACCCTATCCATAGGAATGTTGGATCTCGCCTAGGAATGGGTCTACACCCCTATAAATTTAAAGGGGTATGGTCGATTGACAACTACCGAGCACATTTCAATCAAAACAATCTATTTACCTTAGTCATCATTTTTGCCTTGGGAGTAGGTGTAGCATAGGCTTAGTTGTAACTTCTCACCGTATATCATCGTCTTTATCCGACTCTACGTCGTTTAGAGGTATCTTGGGTGGTATGTCAACCCCAAAACGACCCAACGATCTTTCCCTAACGAGGTATCCCCGATGGGCGAGATCTAGAGAGCTCCCTATGTCATCGCGGACAGTTTGTCGCCCTCCCGCGGACGGTCTGGTGACCTATCGTGAATGATTCGGTGATCTACCGCGGACCGTCTGGTACCTCGCCCAGAGCCGCACCCAAAGGTCATGCACATCATGTGAAGTCCCTAGGGTTCGTTGTTGGTTGGCCCTAAGAAGATGCCGGCACAAAGATAGTGTAATTTGTCTTACATCTTATCTACCATCTAGCATGAAGGTTCCACAAGGTCTCGTTTCCCACGAGCAAGATCTAGGTGACGTTAATTAGTGTTTGGCCCAAAAGGCATCAACACATTTTTTGGCGACTTCAGTGGACGATTGCGTTTTATATTTATTAAATGAGGCTACAATGACTGATTCTAAGGATCTCGACGATGTTCCTCCGGGCAACGACATTCTTAGGCCGAATTTTGAGAGTTTATTGGCCGACGACCAACAGAAATTGGAAGACTACAAAAAGAAGTTGGAGAAGGAGGTGGAGAGGTCGTTAAAAGGGAAATGGTCTTAACCATTTTTTATAATTGATTTTGGTGCTTGACGACCATCACAAATCTTATGGACTAACTAGTTTGCGTAGTTTGGTTATTTCTCAGGTGCACAAGTTCATCTATATCAATTCTAAGTCGATTGTCCGGAATACCGTAGATTATTCTGAACAGGAGAAGCTTTTTGGAAATTCACCTGTGAGCGGACCGTCCGGGTCCTTCCGGCGGACCGTCCGCGACACCAAGGTGAGCCTCGGACATGAACTATGCTAAACAGGCATTTACACTGTGGACTGTCCGAAGGAAAAGAGAGCACCGTTCGGGACCAAGCTTGGATCGCCCACTCGTTGAAAAACCAGAAAAACCGAAGGTGACGAGTTCGGAAAAATGCATTTTTAGCGTCCTTGCGGACCGTCCGGGGTGCACGGCCGAACCGTCCGCGACTGTTGTATCTGACATCTAACGACGCATTAAATGCACCTATAGCCGTTGATATAGCCGTTACTGCTGACCGTTGCGATTTCAGCCATTGATGTGCAGGGGCGGACCGTCCCGACCAGGGGCGCGGACCGTCCGCGGTTGATAGAACAAGGGCAACGGTTAGGAAGTGGTTGGTGGCTATAAATACAACCCCAACCACCTCCATTCAATACACCCAAGCATTCTACTCACACTCATTCGATACAAGAGCAAGCAATCCATTCTAAGACACATTCAAAGCTTCCAAACCTCTCCAAGTGCCACAATTGGGACAAGTGATCTTTAGTGATTAGTGACTTGAGAGAGTGTGATTCATGTTTTATTTGTTGGTCTTGTTGCTTGGCTTTTAATCGTGTTTTCTTCATCTCCTTCTAAACTCTCTAGTGACTTGTAAAGCTAGCAAGAGACACCTAAGTGTGTTGTGGTCCTTGCGGGGTCTTAGTGATCCTTGAGATTAAGAAGAAACACTTAACCGATCTAAGTGATCGTTTGAGAGAGGGAAAGGGTTGAAAAAGACCCGGCCTCCGTGGCCTCCTCAACGGGGAGTAAGTTCTTCGGGACTGAACCTCGGGAAACAAATCGTTGTGTTCATTTGTGTCGATCATTATCCTACGATTTAATTCTTCCTCTCCCCTCTCTCTAAGTTTTCTTGCTCACAATCTTTTGAGTTAGCTCCCAAAGTTATTCGTATTGATTGAGCAACTCATAGCAAGAAGAACTCTCTTTCGCACTCCGTATTCACTATTATTTGTTTCTAATCCTAACCCCGGGTGAAGTTCGTGTTCAAAGTTTATAATTTATAGGTTTCGTCTATTCATCCCCCTTTAGGTGACTTTCGGTGGTACCTCTCGCACTTAAGGATGGATCGCTATCAGGTCGTCTAGGAGAGAGAAGTAGATCTTGCTTCCCTGACGGCCTCGTTGCAGCTCCCACTATGAGTAAAAACGTGCCATCCCATGATACCCAATCACTTAAGAATTATTGTGATGACACATTCAAACTCATGAGAGAGTTTGTGGATAATATTACTGCACATGCAAAAATCCTTATGCCTTATTTTCCACCGCATAAATTAGACACCGAAACAACTGCACCAAACACATAGGCAGCAAATAGGTTTTCTTAGTCCCAGCCATATCATGGTATGCCGATGAACTCATATCCGGGGGAACCGCTGCCCCGCCGCCTATTCTGTACGATAGGTCAACATTGAGTGCGGCTGAACAGTCCGTGTATTATCTCAGACCGTTCGGCCATCGCGCGGACCGTCCAACTCCATATGCCAGACTATCCAGTGTAATGTCGAGCCCACCATGTGGAACACATGCGACGCCAAATATTATCGGGCAGTCCGGATATAACCTCGAACCATCCAATTTCGTAGCAAACCATTCGACACCTTACGTCAGATGGTTCGACGTCACACCAGACCGTCCGGCCACCTAGACCGGGTCGTCCGGGTACGTTTACGTAGAACAAGATGCTGCTGACAACACACAATTTTTCTACCCACCTCAACATTAATATTTCCCACATGCGGTGCATCAAAGCCGCAGTATACCACCACCATCGGTATGCAACGCACAACTTGGTATGACCAGACCGTCCAGAAACATTGCGGACCTCTGGCACCTTACGCCTGACCGACCGGATATGCATACTCAGAACATAGTACTACGCATCAAGCACAATTTTCATACTCCATCCCACCTACAACGCACCGTATTTGTAGCATGCCACCGCCCGCGCATGAGGCTGAATATTTTTTGGCCCCTACAGAGATGGAAAGGGTCACCCCATACCACACAATAGTGGGATGTGGTATCGATATGCCTTAGGGGCCTTTACAAGAAGTCGCCTTTGATCATCCTGGTATAGAAGGCTGACATAAGGATAACCGACCGCATGTGCCCCATGTCCCGAGGACTGATCGGTTACCATCGGTCACTATGGATGAAGTTTGGAAGGAAATATCTGAACTATTTCGTGATAAATTAGGTGTCAGTGTATCCGGCCCAGGACAGTCATATCAGAGGCCATATGATCCTCGATCGATGGGACGTCGTTCCATACCCTCCGGGAACTAGTGTGTCAGATTTTTCCAAATTCTCAAACGAGGGCAATAAAAGCACTCACTAAATCGTAAGCCAATTTTTAGCACAATTGGGGGAATTTATCAACACAGAAGCTTTTCGTGTTTGCCTATTTTCATTATCCTTTACTGGCACTGCGTTCGCTTGGTTTGCTGCGTTACCTCCTCACTTGAGGTCGTAAATGTGGTGATAACCTTGAGGTCCATCGAGTTCTTGAGCATTTTTTTGCCGAGAGCCTCTACCAAGCGTGCTAGTTGTCGATGTCTGATATACGACAATCTTACTATGAACTTACTGGGAGTAAGATTTGGTGGGCATCGACAAAATATCAAACTCGATGACTAACACGAGACAATGATTTAAACATGTTGATGGTTTATGTTGTGTCGGATTATTATATTTCTTCTCTTACAAGGATTACAGGGGAGAGTACTCATGCCTCTCTTTATATAGTCAAGAGGACATACACACGATTCTAGTCCTAGTCAATTAAGACATAAGAGTTCTAATTCTATTATAAAATTAGTTTTTGCATTAATAGACTATGTCAGTTTAATTTCTTACCATAAAGACCACGTCATCTTGTTTTGTAACTTTTTGGCAGTCCGTAGGCTATAGCCCACCTTCTTACCGAGTAGTCGATTCATATATCACTAGATTTCTTGTAGCAGCGGTTGGGTGATTGAAGGAGAGAGAACAGAATCTAGCAGGGTCGTAAAGACAGTTATTTCTTTGACCTAAAATAGTTTTATCTTCTTTCCTTGCTCTTCCATTATTATTTCTGAAGTTACCCATTTAGCCTATAAACTATATATCTCCAGTTCCTTGTAGGTCTTTCTATTAGTTTTAGCTCTGGATATAAAATGAATGAGTGCAGAGTTCAGATTGTCCGTATTTAACTTTGAGAAATATTTTGCGGGCTCTCATACATATATAACTGCATAAAATAAGTGATATAATATTTGTGTCAACAATGCAAAAACATTTATGCGGTGCAGCAGTAGCAGGGTCGTTCTTGACTTTTCAGGGCCCAGTGTGAAATCCGATATAGAGGGTCCATCCACACACAAATATATATAATTATACATACAATATCGAATATTTGACGTATAAAAATTATTATGCACTTTTTGATGTTTATAAGTTAACAAATGTAAAATATAGCCAAAAACACTTACTTCTCATCTGACATCATTAAAAATATCTTCTAACATTTTGTGATACGAAGTCATCACTTATATCGTTGAGATCAATTTCATACAACAACTTTTTTCGATATATAAAATCGTCAAACCATTTAACCTCTCTTAAGTTATTGTTGACCATAAATAGTTCACAAAAACATTTCAATTTTAAAAAGCTTCTCTCTGTCGATGAACCATCATGTGTATAGTAAATAATACTCTCTCTATATCAAAATAAAATTTGTTTTGCTTCTTTAGTGGATTCATCATCATATAGTTGAATATAAACATAAAAATCAAGAGCTAAAACAAATACTATTTTGAAACGAATGAAGTATTTGATAAGTAATTGAGACATTAGTTTAACAATATAAACGAGACTGGTTGATAGCGCATCGCTTTTTGCGTATTTGTGTCTAGAATAGATAGGTTTAACAGGAAAAAGTACTAGCGTCTAGTGGCTAGGGGGCCTCTGATTTTGGGGGTCCGGTGCGGCCGCACCTTCAGCACCCCCGCAGGTACGGCGTCGAGTAGTGTGTGTTGCGTTGCATGCCTGGTTTCAGTTTGCATTGTTCTATCTCTACACTCCAGAGGCAGGTACATACTACATCCCATATACAACGTGTATATATATGCTGCATTTTGAACGTATACACATGCATTGTGTAGAGCGGCGAGAACACAATTATTATCTGATGATGGACATCTATCTGGCTGCAGATATGCGCGCGTGCTGGGCTCCCCCTGCTGCAGCCAGCAGGTAAGTTAGTGGTGACTCCAGGCAGGGCTACCCAATGCAATGCATGCAGCTTAGCTTCAGTCAGTGCAGCGCAGTGCAGGGGTGCAGTGCAGGCTACATGTGTGTGACCCGGCCGGCCAGCCGGGAGGAGCGTATAATTGAGCCCGGAAAGCGTGGGTGTTGGTCGGCGCATTTTGGGTCCCGCCTGTCCAACTCATATCGTATCACATGCAAACTAATAATCAGCCGTTAATTCAAATTATACAATCAGCCATTAAAACTAACTCTCTTTACATGTATTGTATCTCAAAACAATAATTTTACCTTCCTTATGCATTTTTTCGGAAGAAAAAAAACTTTTTATCCTTATCTTTATGTTAGAGCTAGCAACTCCAACAGCTTGGCTAAACAGGTTAAAAATAGAGATTTTGTACATATTTTTATGAGAACGTATCTTGTGCGCAAGGAGCGTTGGTGCTCCCATGAGCAAAATCAATGCAGACCACACCCTCCACATCCAACGGTGCTGTGTCAGGGGGTTTTGTAAAATGTTCTTTGCAACTCTGTACATTTTACAAAAAACCCCCTGACGCAGCACCGTTGGATGTGGAGGGTGTGGCCTGGATTGATTTTGCTCATGGGAGCAGCAGGGCTCCTTGCTCATAAGATACGGTGTCTATTTTTATGGTGTCTGCAGTGCAAGATATTAACTCCTATGACAAGTTATGTGATCTTGATGTTATGAGCTGCATCTACTTATATGATATTATATTTATAATAAGGTTTGTAATGTTGATGCTTTTCTATCTGAAATGTGCCATCAGAAACTTGGAAACTGAAACTTGTCATGGGCTGACTGTTTCATGTGAACTAGTAACCTGTTATGTTGTTCCAGTGTATTCTTGTCCCACAAGATACACCTCTCCAATTTTCACCAGATACCTTTTAGAATGTCTGCCGAATGTCATCTTGATGATTTGTTGTTTGATTCCAAGTATGTGTGTGGATTGGAAGATGAGAACATAGTTATAGTTGAACCTCAAGTGCCAGTTGTAGTGTTGAATCAATTGGCAGCGGAAGACCAAGGTGAAGAACAAAGTCATGTGCTTATCTTATTGGACAATACCATTTCGCACTTTTTGTGAGCTTTCAGTTTGTGCATCCTTGAATTTATCAACCTTGAGTGTATGAACCACAAGATGGATTTTGCTCCTTCGTCATGGCATGGTCTCCGTGTAGGAGTCAATAATGAAAAGAGAACTCTACCTGACACTTGCATGTTCCAGCTCCAAGTTGGAGACTGCCATCAGGGTCTGCATCCGACACACACCAAGTTGCAGACTGAAATCAGGCGTCAAAGGTTAAAAATAGAGTCTGTTGGTTTCCAAGCCTTTTAGGAGGTTGTCTATTTTAAAAAGTCCTCTCTCTAAACTCTATATTTAGCTATGATTTTTATATAAGCTGTTAGAGTTACTCTTAGCTAAACGGTTTGTATAAATAGGCTGGTCTAGATTACTAAATATAAAGACTAAAAGGGATTAAATCAGATGTCCTCCCATCTATAATCCTATTTTTGGTAATTTAGGAACTATAAAAGAGAGAATAAAGTTTAGTCTTATGGAACCAAACATGCCCTATGCAGCCTTAATGCCATATCAATCCATCATTTGCAAAGCATGCACACATCCTTGCATTGCGGGCTTTAATTTGATATTTTTTCCCCATCGTCTTCAAATCAGAACTAACCGAGTCTTCGCGCGCGCGCCCGCCCAGGCCATCCGCCATCATGCCTGCATGATGCATGGCCGGAGGCCGGATGGCCCCTGCTGCCTCCCAATCCCATCGGAACCATGCGATGCATGCATGCATGCACGGGGTAGTGACGGGCCTGCGCAGCATCACGGCCGGCCGGCCGGCCCCGTTCATGTCCACGCGCGCGTCACCTCCCACAGTCCTCAGTGTCAGTGGCAGATGGACTAGACCACCTGCAGGTGGCCCATGCATGAGACAAGGAAAAGGCAACGACGACGGCCGGCGTGAAAATACGAGAGAGAACACGAACGTGATCCATCCATCTGTCCATCAAGAGGGCTGCGAAACCAATGACGGGCTTTCATTTTCATGCACTTTGGATCGTCTCTCTCCTCTTCGTTCGTCTGGAACTCTGGATCTAGGTTGCCTATGGCCAGCCCCGGTCCTATGATTTTGAGGGCCCCCGTGCGAACTGATCGTGGTGGGCCCTGTAGACTTTAAAAATATTCTATATTATACAGTGGAGCATATTAATACTTCGTAAATAAATGGTGATGTGTATTGACATTAGTTTTTTAAATCTAAGAAGCTAGCTAATATACATCGGTACAAATTAGCACTTCGTATGTTGAAAAATAAGAACGACGATCGCCGAATAACTTAAATTCTGATTGCTCGACCATGCGTGTCTGGAATCCTGGAGGGTTGGATCGGCGAGATGGCGAACAACGATCACGTGGAGGGTGTGGTCTCATAGACGCTCTGGGACATGAGCGTGACGACTAGGCAGTGGGCAACGCGTGCCACGTTGTCTGTGTGCATCGTGCATCCGTGTGCCCTGCCCTCCCGCCCTGTTGGCTACCTATACTATTTTACTACTAGCATATAACCCGTGCTAACGCTACATTCCTGTGAATAGAAGGAGAGGGGTGGACGATGACGGTGGTGGCGCGAGGGGAGGGATTGATGGCGGTGGGAACGCGAGGAGGGGAGGGCTAAAGGATGATCAAATAATATTGTTCGTTAGATTTGAGTGAGCAAAATAGATGATGTTATTCAATGATATGAACCGTTAATTTTGATGTTATGTTAAATATGAGTGCAATTTGTTTGATGGATTTCGTAAATATTATAGGTGTGTGGGTTATTTGGTTGAATAGGTTTTGTGAAGTGTAAACTTGTGTGTTATATAGTGTTATAGATACTAAATATTGGGCCCCTAATAATTTTGGGCCCCCGGCCGTCGCCTCCCTTGCATAGGCTCAGGGCCGGCCCTGCCTATGGCTCTATATGCATATATATATATATACTAGTTCTGCGCCTGTGCGTTGCTACGGGAGTTAAAAATTAGTATAAAACATATACTAATAGGTTAAACAAAACATGCAGTGTGGGGTGACGAGAAATTAGAAAAGGGGCCAAAGACGGAATTTAGATTTGGAAAACATTTGCATGAACATTAGAAACTTACAGAGTACAAGTTGAAGAAGCAAATACAATGGCTTTGGAAGCATAAGGATCAAATGAGGATCCTTCGAGTTTAGTTAAGATCAAAATCTGTCAGATAAGTCATGTCTCTTATCTAAAAAAACAACAATGCCTAGAGCAACCCATCTTGTGATCTCTCGGTTTTTCTTAAGAAAGTCATACATAGCATTGAAGCTATGCCACTGGAATTACCTGCAAAAGAAGTCAATGGATAAGTACATGTACTCAAGAAAATGATGAGACAAGTTACACTATAGTAGTTTAATTCCCAAGACAAACACCGAACATAATACTCACATCTTTCCAGCTATGGTCAAAGAAAATGCATGCAGTAATAGCTAAAAAACAAACAGGAAAAAAAGAAGGGTAAACCAATTGCTTCTATGTTCGAGGACTGCCACCAATCACTGTGTTCGATGTGAACAAAGAGAAGATACATCTTGGTTGGATGCTTCAATGAGTCCCTCTAGGCTCCTTTTCCTCGCAAGTCTCGACGCTTCAAGCAGACATGCACACCATCGCCAAACACCTCGCTAGCTCGCTCTGCTCTCGTCTCCTGACGAGCAAGGCGGGTCAAAAAGCTGAAACGTAGCGCACCCGCTCAGGGCTTGTTCGGTTCTACCCCAATCCATATGGATTGAGGGGGATTGAGAGGGTTTCAATCCCTAGCAAGTCAAAATCCCTCCCAATCCGTATCAATCCCCTTCAATCCATATGGATTGAAAATAACCGAACAAGCCCTCAATGGTCCTCTCCAATCTCTCTGCCTTTCATTCCCGATTTCCCGTACGTCGTCGAGACTCAAGGCCACGCCACACGCGATCGCGCTAGCCTCCAAAGTCCGACCCGCTCCTCTCTGCGACGTTGACTGCCATAACGACGAACGACGCGCCGCCGCCCATCCACAGCGCGAAGGACGCCATGGACGCCCTCGGACGCGCTCCTCAACGACCTGGGCTCCGTCCCCATGGCCCCGCTCCTCAACGACCCGGGCGGCGCCAGCGCCGTGACGGCACGCCTCCGCGGATTCGGGTCGGGCGCCGGGAACGACAGCCTCTTCCGCTGGCTCTACGACGTGTTCCGGTCCAACGTCCCCGAGCTCCAGCTCGCACTGTTGGTGCCGTCGCTAGCTAGGGCGCACCTGTGCCACGCCATGTCACGGAAGCCGCTGGCCGGGTTCGAGGCAGTGCTCCTCGCGCTGTACGCGCATGCCGCGTCGCAGCGCGGCGCCGAGGAGGTCGAGACTCGAGACCATATCGCTCCCGAACCTGGCAAAGATTTTGGTACATCACAAAGAGAACCCGTAGGAAAAATTGAACAAGTACAATCAATCGGTGAGGTTCACTGAGGCCATCAACAGTCAACAAATGCAAAATTCTTAATATAGTTAGTAGTGCCATACTACAAATAGCTATTGATCCCGACTTCTACTGGAAGCCAAAGGCCAGAAGATGCAGAGTTTCCGGACTGTATTTTCCAACATGAATCGAAATCTGACAGATCATATGATGCAGAGTTCATAGAATCGATATAAATGTTCCATCATCAGGTCTGATACAATGTACCAAACGATAGCTGGAGCAAATCGGATCCAAATGCAAGCAGGGTAGAAATCATGATAGCTATGTTTCTTCTATCCATCATTCATTCATGAAACAAGCGCTGCGTTTGTTTACATCCCACAAAACATATCAATCCCAACTCATCGACAACACTCCCAAAAAACCGCAAAGCTGAAACACAACCACGCGGACGAGACAGAAACAGGGGCGGTCCCTCATTCTCATTCCGCCGATGCGCTTAGAACTCCTGGGAGGCAGAGCCGATGTCCCCCTTCTGACCAGCTTTCTTGGGCAGCAGGGTCTGATGGATGTTTGGCATCACGCCGCCAGCCGCGATCGTCACAGTGCCCAGCAGCTTGCTCAGCTCCTCGTCGTTCCGCACCGCCAGCTAGATCTGGCGCATCACGATACGGTTCTTGTTGTCACGAGCAGCGTTCCCGGCCAGCTCCAGCACCTGCGGAGACGAACGAAACAATCGATTCACAACTGGGATTCAAACGAGATCGGACAAGAGCAGATCTGGTAAACATGAAGAGAGGAAGAGGGGTCTGGGGATTACCTCGGCGGCGAGATACTCGAGAACGGTGGAGAGGTACACGGGGGCCCAGCGCCGACGCGCTCTGCATATTTGCCGGCTTTGAGGCACCGCACGATGCGACCGACGGGGAACTGAAGCCCAGCCTTGGAGGACCGTGACACCGACTTGGTCGCTGGCTTCGCCTTACCGCGGCCGCCGCCTCCGGTGGAACTCATCGCCGCTTCGCCTTTTGGGGGTCTGGAAACTTTCGAACTCTTCAAGATTGATGCGGGCAGCGCTGCGATATTGATAGGAGAACAGAGGGATATTGGAGGGAGGAGCGGGCGGCACCTGCGATTTTATACTGTTAGGGTTCTAGTGAGAGATGCGCTATGATTGGCTGGAAGATCAGAGGCATGGATCACTGACGGATGGAAGAACGCGGAGGGAGCGTCTGCCATGGATGGAAGGCCGCGGAAGGAGCGCGACTGTCTAGCGCCATGGATGGAATGCGCGCGGTGGGGAGGCGCGGTTCCTGGGGGAGGCGACTGGGAATGGCACACGCCGCGCGGTGGCAGAACGCACAGATGTGGACGCCTACAGTAGAGACTTAAGGAGTAGTAGAGATTATATGCTTATTCCAGCATGTTCGGCTGCTCGGCTGAAGCTATATACCCTTGTGAGTTTTGACACAGGAAGCTGTTATAGTAAGCCCAGAATTAGTGTTTATTTCTTAGCAAGTAGATTAGCACACAATTACCTTCCAGGTATTGTGATTTACTTACCACATTCTACTGCATGTAATTTCTTTATAAAGAGATAGAGAACAACCAGAAAATGCAGTCTGATTGACAGCACAAAATCCATCGTGTCCTCTGTGTCTGCTTCGCGTGTGTCATCCTCCTCGCCGGAGTTCTAACATTTGGTACCAGAGCCAGTTCTCCGCCATCGCTATGTCGCACAAGTCGCCATCCATGAAGAGGCCGACGGACGACAGCAACGGCGAGAACAAGGTCAGGCCCTCGCGATCGCCGCCACGACGCCGCGGCCGTTCTTACAGCCGCCGCCGCTCCGGCTCGCGCATCGTCGAGCGCGTCATCGAGCGCCCGTCCGCGAACGTTGCATGGCCAATGCTCACGCGGACGAACTACTCCGAGTGGGCGCTCGTGATGCAGGTTAATTACCAGACTCTTCGTGTCTGGGACGTCGTCGAGATCGGGATCGATGAAGACGCCGACGAAAACGAGTATCAACAGGACCGCCAAGCCATGGCGGGTCTCCTGCGCTCGGTTCCCTCCGAGATGTGGGCGACGCTCGGACGCAAGCAGACCGTCAAGGAGGCATGGGACGCCGTCAAGGTACTCCGGATTGGTGACGACCGCGCGCGCGACGCCAGCGCGCAGCACCTGCGCCGCGAGTTCGGCGCAATCGTCTTCAAGGAAGGCGAGACCGTCTCCGAGTTTGGCATCCGCATCTCGACGCTCGCCACCAACCTCCGCGTCCTCGGCGACGAAATCACTGACGCCGAGGTGGTGAAGAAGCTTCTGCAGGTTGTGCCAGAACGCCTGTCGCAGGCGGCCGTTTCTCTCGAGATGTTCTTGGATCTGAACAAGGTCTCGATCGAGGAGGTCGTCGGGCGGCTGGGCGTCTTCGAAGAACGCGGCAGACCCAAGGAGATCACCGACTCCATGGGGCGCCTCATGCTCTGTGAAGAGGATTGGGAGGCGCGCCGCAAAGCCCGTCGGGAGGAGGAAAGCTCCGGCGGCGGATCATCTTCAGGCAGCCGCGAAAGGGGCAGAGGACGCGGTCGCGGTCGCGGCGGTGATGGATCCACGCCGCGGGATGGCCGTTTCGGTCAGATCTTGAGCCATGGCGGCGGCAGGCCACCGCGCGGTACCCGTTGCGACAGCTGCGGCAAGGTGGGCCATTGGGCCAAGGACTGCCATGGCAAGAAGAAGGTTGCGGCCCACGTCGCCCAAGCAGAGGAGAACGACTGGGATCACGCGCTGATGTACATCGCCGCGGATCAGGAAGTGTTCATGCCGTCCGCCGTGAAGATGCAGCGGCATGTGCACATCTCCGAACCCAAGGTGCTCCTTCACCTGAGCCAGGAACAGAGGGAGGACGCTGGGGTGCCTCGCCGCTGGGTGCTTGACACTGGGGCGACGAATCACATGACGGGAACACGCCACATCTTCGCCGAGCTCGACACCGTCGCCGGATCTATCCGCTTCGGCGACGGGTCCGTGGTCGCCATCGAAGGAAAGGGGACAGTCCTCTTCGCTTGCAAGTCCGGGGAACATCGCCGGTTGGAAGGAGTGTACTACATCCCGCGCCTCACCACCAACATCGTGAGTCTCGGCCAAATGGATGAGGACGGCTACGCAATCAACATCGAGGGAGGAGTGCTGCGCCTCCATGATCCGCAGCACCAGCTGCTGGCGAAGGTGCAGCGCTCACCCAATCGCTTGTACCTCCTTGATATGACCATCGCCGCTCCGGTGTGTTTCACGGCGCGGATCAGCGACGTGGCGTGGCGCTGGCATGAGCGCTATGGCCATCTCAACTTCCAGGCGCTGCGCAAGCTGGGACGCGAGAAGATGGTGCACGGGCTGCCGACTGTCAACCACGTCGAGCAAGTATGTGAAGATTGTGTCCTTGCCAAGCAGAAGCGCGCGTCGTTCCCCAAGGTGGCCAAATACCGGGCGCAAGAGCAGCTGGAACTGGTCCACGGAGACCTCTGCGGCCCCGTCTCACCACCAACACCAGGCGGGAACGCCTATTTCTTGCTGCTCGTCGACGACATGAGCCGCTATATGTGGCTACCCTCCTGCGTTCCAAGGCGGACGCACTGGCAGCGATCATGACATTCCAAGCCAAGGCCGAACGGGAAACCGGGAAGAAGCTGAAGGTGCTTCGAACTGATAATGGAGGTGAATTCACTTCTGTGCAGTTTGGTGAACATTATGCAGGGGAAGGCATCCAGCGACACTTCTCGGCGCCAGGCACGCCACAGCAGAATGGCGTTGTGGAACGGCGAAACCAGATGGTCGTGGGGACAGCGCAGAGCATCCTGCGTGCCCGCAACATGCCTGGTCACTTCTGGGGAGAAGCAGTACACACTGCTGTCTTCCTGCTGAACAGGGCGCCCACCAGTGCTCTTGATGGCATAACGCCGTTTGAAGCCTGGCATGCAAAGAAGCCACCCGTGCACTTCCTGAAGGTGTTCGGGTGTGTGGCCTACGTCAAGAAAGTGTGCCCACATCTCAGCAAGCTTGATGATCGTGGAATCAAGGTCGTCTTCATCGGCTACCAGGACGACTCCAAAGCGTACCGCTTCTACGACCCCATCGCCAATCGAGTACATGTCTCCCGTGACGCCATCTTCGCCGAGGACGAGCGCTGGGACTGGGGAGCATCCTCGGACGTGGACTGCGAGCATCCCTTCACCATCTCGGACCACTACATGCTGGAACGCCAGCACCAGGAGACTGCAGATCGGGAGCAGCCGATGTCTGATCACCAAGGCTCGCCAGCGCGCTCCCTGTCCCCTGGAGGTGGGAGCTCCCAGGACGCGCCACCATGTTCTGTGACGCGGGCAGCATCTCCAGCAGCGCAAAGCCCGCAGCAAGCCGAGCAGCTGCCTTCGACACCAGCACACGCTGGAACAGACATCGAGTTCGCGACGCCACTTTCCACTGACCCAAGCTTCGACGACGATGATGTAGGAGAGCGTCGGTACCGGACTCTAGACAATATTCGCTGCGTGGGTGCAGCGGCCGGGCCGATGCATCATGGCGACGAGGAGGCTGAGCTGCATGTCGTGAGCGTGGAGGAGCCCAGGACCTTGAAGGAAGCCAACGGTGATCCAAGTTGGGTCGCCGCGATGGAGGAGGAGCTTTCCTCGATCCGCGACAACAGAACATGGTCGCTGGTCGAGCTCCCGCGTGGTCACCACGCCATTGGCCTCAAATGGGTGTACAAGGTCAAGCACGATGAGAACGGCAACACCGTCAAGTACAAGGCCCGCCTCGTCGCCAAGGGCTATGTGCAGCAGCCGGGCATTGATTTTGAAGAGGTTTTCGCGCCGGTCGCACGACAGGAGTCGGTGCGGCTGCTTCTCGCCATTGTGGCGCACTACGGCTAGGGCGTCCACCATATGGACGTCAAGTCGGCGTTCCTGAACGGGGAACTCTAGGAGGAGGTGTACGTACAACAACCTCCCAGCTTTGTCGACGAGAAGCACAGGCACAAGGTACTCCGGCTCCACAAAGCTCTATACGGGCTCCGCCAGGCACCACGCGCCTGGAATCAGAAGCTCGACACTGAGTTGGTGTCACTCGGGTTCACTCGCTGTGTTGATGAGCACGGGATGTATACCCGTGTCAAAGGAGGAGTACACCTGATCGTGGGCGTGTACGTTGACGACCTAATTATCACAGGCGGTGATGCAGTTGACGTGGCCAAGCTCAAGGTGCAGATGAAGAACATCTTCAAGATGAGCGACCTTGGCCTTCTCTCCTACTACCTTGGCCTCGAGGTCTCTCAGGGGAAGCAAGGGATCACGCTCCGTCAAAGTGGCTACGCCTCAAAAGTACTTGAGAAGGCGGGACTGGCTGGATGTAATGCCAGTGCCACGCCTATGGAGCCGAAACTGAAGTTGCTAAAGGACGGCACGACACCGAGCGTGGATGCCACAGAGTACCGCAGCCTAATCGGCAGCCTGAGGTACTTGTGCAATTCCAGGCTAGACCTGGGATATCCGGTGGGATACCTTAGCCGATTCATGGAGGCACCACGCCAAGAACACCTTGCGGCTGTCAAGAGGGTCCTTCGGTATGTGGCAGGCACACTGGATTGGGGCCTGCACTATCGCCCAGGACAGAAAAATGGAGGGGCACCGAAGTTGCTAGGCTACTCGGATAGCGATCTTGCCGGAGATGTAAACGACCGGAAGAGCACCAGTGGCCTCATTTTCTTCCTAGCAGGTGGTCCGGTTGCTTGGCAATCGGCTAAGCAGAAGGTGGTCGCTCTGTCTTCCTGTGAGGCAGAATATATCGCTGCTGCTGCGGCTGCGTGCGAGGCAGTTTGGCTATCACGTTTGTTGGCTGAACTCGTCGGAGGAGCTGTCCTCGCACCCAAGCTGAAGGTAGACAACAAGTCCGCCATAGCACTGATGAAGAATCCTGTCCATCATGACCGGAGCAAGCACATAGATGTGAAGTTTCATTTCATCCGGGAATGCTGCGACAGGAAGCTGATCGACGTCGAGTTCGTCGGTACTGAGCACCAGCTGGGCGACATTCTCACAAAGGCGCTCGGTCGAACTCGGTTCCAGGAGCTCCGTGGTTGGATCGGCATGGAAAAACTTGTATAAATAATAATCATGGGCTTAGGAGGAGATTGTTATAGTAAGCCCAGAATTAGTGTTTATTTCTTAGCAAGTAGATTAGCACACAATTACCTTCCAGGTATTGTGATTTACTTACCACATTCTACTGCATGTAATTTCTTTATAAAGAGATAGAGAACAACCGGAAAATGCAGTCTGATTGACAGCACAAAATCCATCGTGTCCTCTGTGTCTGCTTCGCGTGTGTCATCCTCCTCGCCGGAGTTCTAACAGAAGCACTGAAGAATAACTGCCTAGCAGCTCTCAAACCATTAGTCATAATCAAAGATAACTTTGGTAGTTGATATATATGACTTTGGTAGTTGATCGTGATATAATAAAAAACAACTGTATTTATGAATACCATTAGTCATAACCTTTCCATGAGGATAAAAAAATACAATACTTTGCAATACTCTCAAACAAATTAAGTGCTGCAATGGTATTTTGTGCACTTGCAAAGTTATCTACTTGAGCATAAGAAATTTAATAGACAAATGGCTTATCATCTTACTCATGACACGCAGACACAATGACCGTGTGAGGATCATGTAGTACATAAATCACTATCCTCGCACCCTTATCACCACACGTTCTAGATCTATGAGGGTGCATTTTGCAATTGTCCAAGTAGTGAAAAGAGTTTTCGCTATCGATTAAGCATATGATCTAGGCATCTTGTGGTGCAAAGTAGGGTGATATTCGCCACCAGATCATTTGTGTAACTAGTGGCGAAAGCAATTTTCACCACATCCTGAAAGAGCAGCGCGTAGCCTCACATTTGACTGGTGGCAAAAAAAGTTTTCACTCTTGGATAATTACTTGTGTTTTCCATTTCTAGTTGTGAACTTTTTTTACTACCAAAACTTTTTATGAGCTAGTGGGGAAAAGAGGACTCGCTATGGCAAGATGAGATTATATGTGTCTCACCATCTATGGCCATTTTAGGGTCCTATTGGGCTGACCTAGGAAAGAGTAGAAGAGTGGGTTTGGCATTTGTCTAACATCATGATTGTTTAGTGATTTCTCTCTCCAATGTCCCAAACTAGGTGTTCACGGAGTATCGATGCCTTTCATCATGAACACCAGTTGGATTTGAAGTTGATGTCTTCTTATTCTCCTCATTAAAGCACTAAAGTAGTGCTTCGGACACATGATTATTGGACATTCCAACCATCCTATCCCAATAGAAGAAACTAATTTATGGTGAATCGTTTGTTGAGCTCGATGAAATTATATCAATGGAGGTTGATCAGGATGTCATAGAAGTTGACTTGGATGTCATGGAAATCGACCTTGATCTCATGGAAGTTAATATATGGAAGTGGGACAAATAGATCTCATGACGATTGATTAGTTGTATAACTTATTTGTAGAAATTGAGGGAGGTTACATTTTTTTATGAGGTACAACTAGGTCTAGAACTAATTTGTATATGCATCCTTTCTTGACAAATGTACACTTATGGTGTACTACTACCTATAAACTTGCACATTATTTGCAGCTAAATCATTGGTCTTGTTTCAAGTGGCGTACCTTGTTTTATAATGTTGATCTTACATGGTATCTAGTTCCACATGTGTCTACCAAAACATGATGCTAAGGATGGATTCTAAGTGGTATACACGCTACAAAAGGGACAATTATATCTTGTGTACCTTAGCATCATTTAGTATTGGTAAGCCTCCCAAAAATTTCATGTTTATGCATGTGTGCAAATTTGAAGCCAGGCCATTTGAGCACACATGTAGGTGGAGCTATCACTACCAATTCGGTTTTCATGGTCTTTATACAAATCTTAACAAGTGATGTTAATGGTTGTATAAGTAACACAAAGTCCAAACCAAGTTAGCAATTTACTTGCAGGTGAAGTGCTAGCTTGGAAGTTGTTTAGGAGGTGTTTGGCATGGCTCCAGAGTAAAACTCCAAAGGGGAGCTGGTTAGAGCCAGCCAAACACCCAAACTCTAGAGTTGCAAATCTAGAGTTTTGAGAGCCGCAACAAGATTTTTGGAGTACCTCTTTTGTTGCTCTAGAATCCTTAAAAACAACCTAGACATGAAGTTTGTAGGTATTTACCTACCAGTGTCGCTAGTTATGAAACAAATCTAGGCCTTAGACCAGAACTGCTCCACTCAGAGTTTTAGAGTAGAGCTAGTCTGGAGTGGAGCAGAGCCATGCCAAACACCCCCTTATTTTACACATCTTGAGTTCTAAATAATTATCAAAAGGGGGATATTGAAAGTCTCCATTTGATTTTGATAATTAAGAGACAACCTTAGTTAGACTAGTGAGGTTTCATGTGAGATGAACAAGTTATTGGTCCACACACTAGGTTAAGCAAGCAATGAAGGCCATGGCAGAGAATGGATTATGCATGTGATGCAAGTTCTCAACTAGTTAAGGTTGATGACTTGGTCAACATGAACATCAAGCAAGAAGGAGTTTATTAAACATTGGACATGATATTGTATCTTATGGCAAGATGGAGAATATGAAGATGGGGTTGAATTGTGATAGAGGAGTTGCAAGAGTTAAGGGCATGCTAGAGGCTTAAGACACAATTGACCATCATGGTGGTGAAGAGTGAGTAGAGGGCTTAGCGTTGATGGACCAAGATAATGATGAAGAGCATGCAAGGCTATGATCAATGGACCATGAAGGCCACGCGAAGGTATGAAGTTAACCATATCATTCCACAAATATTAAGCCAAGTGAATACTTGTATCGATATTAAGTGTCTTGATGGAGTAAAGATAGAGGGGCTTCGTGATATGGATAATGTCAAAGTAGTGGGGTTGGCTACACTTATGGATAACTATTGTTCATAATTTTATGATTATGAAGATGGAAATATATTATGTAAGGCAAAGGTATATTTGTATGGTATTTTATTTTACCAGTGTAAGGTTGAGTAGAGAAATGCTTGATCAAGAGGATAGATAGTCATGCTATCAGAAGGGCAAACTTGTTTACATAATTTTATTTAATGTCACTTGAGAAATCTTACTTTGCCTGCATGATAGGATCGACCGGTGGTTTCAAAATGTGTTTGAAAAACCTTTGCAAATCGATTTGAAAATGCTAAAATAAGATGAAAGGTATTGGTATTTTGATGGGAATGCACTTAGAGTTAGCGACTTTTCAAATGGTATGAAAACAATTTGAAAAGGTTTTGAAGGAGGCGCTTGGTGGGCTATTTGGGTGTGGATGAATACTTACATAGGATCTTAGGCTCCTTGAGATCTAGGTAGTCATGGTCTAACTTGGGTAGTTTGAGCTATCACGTGGTCTAATAGGTCCCTGGTGTAGTCTAATGTGACTAGTCCATCATGTGTCGAACCATATAGTCTCATTGTACAGTCATAGTGGGGCGGGACAATGACACGGGGATGGGCCCATGACCGATGGCGGGGTGGTGGTGTGGAGCAGAGCACTATCTAGCGGTGGTGGCGTCAACTAAATTGAATGGGCCCGTCCGGCCGGTTAGGAATATGTATAATCGCTTTGCGAGTACCCGAGATCTGGCAATCGACAATTTTTTTTTATTTTTAAAAAATACTTTATTGAGTACCCCTGATAGGCACTCGACAAAGAAATTTTTATTTATTAAAAAACTTTATCGAGTGTCATCTGCAGAGGTAAAGGTTTTTGTCAAGAGTCTTTATTGATACTCCATAAAGTTTATTTGTTTTTTTCCAACATTTTCTATATGTTTCTAAAGTACCTAGAACTGCATGTTCAATTTTGGAATATTTCTCAGTTTTTGACGTAGCTACTAAATTAAGTTTATTTAATTGAATTTCTTCAGATAATTCAAATTTCAACTGCAAGTCATTCGAATAATAAAAAACAATGAATGCAGAATTGATATCATGTTATTGAGCACAAGTTGAAGCCTAATTCAGGAACATTCCAGAAATTTTGAACATCATGTTTATGAATTATGATCACAAACTTGTGATCCAGTTGATTTCAAATTATATAAAACACAAACGAAGTCAGAAAATCATGAAACTTGTAGAGATGTCATTATATCATATATAGAGGTTGTAATAAAAAAATTAACAATGTTTCGTGAAAGTTGTCATGTACTATTTGTACAAACCTAGTCAGCCTTCACATTAAATTATGAAACTTGTACGCAGATTCTTCAGTTTGTACATACCGTACGTGACAACTTTCATAAAACAACTTTCAAGAAACCTTGTCATTTTTTATCACAACCTCTATATATAATATCATGATATCTCTACAAGTTTCATGATTTTCTGACTTTGTTTGTGTTTTATACAGCTTCAAAACAGCTAGATCGCAAGTTCGTGATCATATGTCGTGAATAGGATGTTCAAAATTTCTGGTATGTTCTTGAATAAAGCCTCAACTTGTGTTCAATAACACGATAACATTTTTTGCATTCATTATTTTTTTGCATTTTTCAAAAAAATTGTAGTTCAAATTCGAATTATCCGAAGAAATTCAATCAACTGAAATAATTTTACCAAATATATCAAAAATCTAGAGAAATGTGCCAAAATTCCATATGTAGGTCCAGATACTATACAACTGAAAATATTTATATCTCCATGTGCCTTGTGAGAAACAATGTTACAGTTCGAAATTATTACGCTTTGACCTTGTGCTACTCTGAAAGACAGCATAATATGATTAGGTCATGATGGTTAGAAGCTCCTTCAAAAGGTTGCAATCATAGCATCAAATGGTACGTTATGTTTGTTGTTCTGAGTCATCTTGATCTAACCATGCATGTTAAACTGCCAGAGGCCGGTTTAATCAGACGTACGGTCGAGTTGCCCTTCCGAAAAGAATCTGTATGCGCACACGTACTTAAAGCTTAAAGCTAGGGAAGGCTTTAAAAGGTCCATAGTCACATTTGAACCTTTCCAATCACTCTTTTCTTTTCTCCCGAGATGTCTTTCTGTTGGCTTTCAGCTCCTTTAAAGGGAAGTGTGGTGCTCTCCTCTTTTTCTATTGATGTGATGTTTGCACAAGACCCGATCGAGAGCTGGACTGATGTCCCGGGGAACATGCGGGTGGATGTGTGCATACTTTAACGCATGAGATTGTTGGCACCTGCAGTTAATAAATAATTAAGATTTATGGACCAGCAGGCATCGCACGGAAGAATGTTTGCTACTCGATCAATGTGGTCAATAGGTATACGTAGGGATGTACATGTACCCGACATCAACAAACCTCATTGTGGGTATAAACAAAATTTATATAGACATTTACTCCCTCTATTTCCAAAATACAGGTGGATGTTTTAGGTTTGTCATAAACATTAGAGAAAGAGGTGGAGGGTAGAGAAGAAGGGAGGAGAAAGAAGAAGAGAGAAAAATGAGCCCCCTACCAGCTTGTGTTGTCTCTGGCATTTGTCACTAGAAAATCAGGCTCCTTTAGTCTATTCCTGGATCTGCCACTAAACATCCACAGATTTGGAATGATTTATGTTTGGTAGCACTCTATTTATATAGAGATCCACAAATTTATATAGGCATTTACTCCCTCTATTTATAAGAATGATATCTCTATATATGGTAGCACTCTGTTTGGAGCATGGATCTTATTTATTCATATTCTTAGTGTTTCATTTCTGGTATTATTTGTTTAAATATTGTTTTGTGCTCTAATTATGTTTATCACATGACCAGTTGGTTGCATGACGATTGAACTACCTTATTTGAAACATATAACCTAGCTAATCAAGGAATCAACAAGAAGTAAAATGCTAGCCATGCCATGCCTAATACTCTCTCGGTTCCAGAATATATAGTAGTCGTTTTAGCTCTTGAATTTTATGTCTATATTCAAATGAATGAAAATTAATCTATACACATATATAAAACATGTATATCAATTATTGTGTGAATCCAATAAATCAATAAAACGAATTTTATTTTGGGACAGAGGAAGTAAATAAGATATATATCTGATGAACCATGGCATCGATGAGGGTTGGTGTCGTCTTTCACATCTTCCTATGTATGCATAGTGTGCTAGATTCTCTTGGCCAATCTCCAAGTTTGATAAGGTTTAAAATTATAATTTAAACAAATAGAGCACACATGTGAGAAATAAAATAAAAGGAATAAAAATAAATAAGCTCTAAATAACAATGATTAGATCATCGACAGAAATATAACAGTTGTACAGACTAGTTTCGTATTTTCTTTATTTAAAATAAATTTGTAATAAAGCCTTAGAGATTAAACCACTTCTTGCTAGCTATGGGAAAATTTATTTGCACCCTAATATATGTTCTAGAGTACGTGCAGTGCATATTAACATATTTTAGCTAGAATGCATCACATGCATGCACTATCGGAAATAAGCTCTTTGTCGAGTGCAATATATTAGGCACTCAGCAAAATAGTCTTTACTGAGTACCACTCTTGACGAATAACGACACTCGACATAGACATCTTTTGCTGAGTGCGAAACACTCGGCACATAATGACCCTCGGTAAAGGAGTCTTTGCCGAGTGTCAATATCTCGGCGAAATGAGGCGCGCGGCAAAGGGACGTCAGCAGTCGTACATTGCTGACGGTCAATACCAATGCCGAGTGTCCAGAGCCGACACTTGACAAAATTACATCTTTGCTGAGTGTTCTCTGGTGGACACTCGACAAAGAGAGTATTTGCCGAGTGTCTTTGGCTGGCACTCGACAAAGTATATTTTTATTTTTTTCTTTTTCCCATTAAACTTTTTGCGGTGTCTTCTTATAGTATGTAGATCTACATGTTCAATTTTGGCACAATTATCAAAATGTTTGTTATATCTGTTAGATTTAGTTTGTTTAATTGAATTTCTTCGGATAATTCATATTTGAACTGCAAGTCACTCGAAAAATATAAAACATTGAATGCAAAAATAATATTCATGTTATTTAGCACAAGTTACGATCTATTTCAGGAGCAGATCAAAATTTTCGAGCACCATGCTTAAGAAACAAGACTGTTGTTGGGGGCCTTCCTTTTCTAAAGGTTCTCAAAAATGTGATTAACCATATGTTTCCAGCATGATTATGAATAGTTACAGGGAGCTTCGGCTTTGGGATGAAGAACTTCTCTCATGACAGAACCAAGGAAAATAAAGAGTGGGAGACAAAGCTAGAAGCCAAAAGACTTCGGCTGAACATATTGACGAAGCTCAACCATGATGATGACTGAAAGGTGCTAAAGACCTTATAGTCCTCAATAATTCATGTTAGGACTATAGACAGTCACCAGGGACATGAATGTACTTTTATCCGGACTACGTCCCGTGCCTATAAATAGATGAACAGGAACACCGTACTGTTCACGCTGGATTGTAATCGCTCTCGCGCCATTCCCGCTCTCTCACCTTTTGACAAGTCGAAGGTAACATTGTAATATGAACATTGTTAATGCTTGTTCATGTTTAATGAAGATAATGATAAATGGATTATTGATTTATAGCAATTATTGCCTTTATTCCTTTGTATTCTTCCGCATTCCTTTACTTATTTATATTCATGCTTACATGATAAAATGATGAAGGTATGACCTTCATGACCTTCGTCTGAAGATCATTATATCCGAGAGGAAATAATGCTTCGAAGGACGAAGGCCTTTAACCATTAACAATTGTGTTGTCTTGTTCTTGACTTATAGCATTTGAGAACAAGTAAACAACAACTGTGAACTTGCGATCCGGTTGTTTTAAAATGTATAAAACATAAACAAAGTTAGAAAATCATAAAACTTGTCGACAAGTCATGATATCATATGTAGAGACTCTGATAAAAATTTGAAAATGTTTCGTGAAAGTTGTCATGTACTATGTGTAGAAACCTAGCCGGCCTCCATAGAAGTTTTATGATTTCATGTGAAGTGTATTGTACGAGAGTGGAGGTGGTGAGACATCATGTCGAGGATTATAATGCTAATGGCGGAGTAATGGACATGTTGAACGACTATCACGAGGCACAGTTGGCTGAAGGACATGCGGAGGACGAGCCAGAGGTGACCGCAAAGGCGTTCTACGACATGTTTGACGCGGTACAGAAATCCCTTCACGGTAAGGCACAGGTTTTTCAACTGGATGTCATTGAGCATGTAATGGCGTTCAAGTCGCAGTACGACATGAGTCGAAACACCTTCGATGTTTTATTGACAGTTATTGGCAGACTGCTTCCGGAGGATCACGTTCTTCCCAAGAGCATGTATGAGGCACAGAAACTCCTTCATGCACTCAAGATAACATATGAGCAGATACATGCTTGTCTGAAGGGTTGCGTGCTATTTAGGAAAGAATACACGAAGGCAAAGTACTGTTCGAAGTGTAAATCCTCTAGGTTCATGGAGGTAGACTCTGGTGATGGACAGAAGAGGCAGCTCGACATCCCCGTGACAATCCTACACCACCGTCCATTCATATCAAGGATACATCGTCTATACATGATTCGACCTAATGGGGAGAGGTATGTAACTTTAGATGTTGTCGCTGCTTTTTCATATTATATGTTCAAATTCATAATAGAAACTAATACCTTTTCTTTACTATTTGGACAGATCTTGGAAGGTTGTGGAGAATGTAGGGGTCACGGCCGCAACCCCAATGGTATCCTCGGCCTTCTGTGCAGGGAACACTTCCTTGGACTTGTTGAGTACGCCGGAGTGACAGGCCCTGCATACACCTTCGACCATTACGCTGTCGCCCCCGATGCAGTAGATCGAGACGACAAGGAATTCAACAACAAGGCAGAGTAGGTGAAGCAAGAGTTGTGGGTAATTCTTCCTCGCACTATATAATTTAATACATTGCATTCGTTGCACATTCTTGAAAAATATATAATGTATGGATACATCGTCTTTGTATGCAGGATTTCTTTAGATGCGAGGCTAGATATGAGGCCACTAGGAATGTGGTGGCTACCACGAGCTGTAACAAGCTCGTCGTGGACATGCACTACGAGTCATGCATCCAGGCCATTGTCACTTACCACGGCTCCATCCTTGGGGAGAAGGTGAGCAAGTTATACGCCCGAAACATGTCGTTGATTCGGGACTAGTACTTGCAGATAAATATAGAACTTTAATATTCGTATTAAATATGCTTAATTTTAACTTATGATAATTTGTGTACTTGTTTTTTGTAGACGATTCCTTATTGGTGCGTCGTGCATCCTCAGTGCTAGGAGCAGATGGTGCAGAGGTGGTGCTCGCACGAGTGGGATGAAGCGCACAACACTAGCCAGGAACGACGTCTGATGATGCAAGGTCCCTCCCACCTCCAAGGCAGTCGCAGCCTCAGCAAATACATAGAAGCATGGGTACACACTCTTTTTGTTTAGGTATTTAACTTTCAATTAAGCATGATTTCTAACCATCTCGTTGGTTTTCTCGCAGTCGACGTCACATGGTGGCTAGCCTTGCTCCACCTTCTCGGCGTATGCTATGGCCCACAAGGACAAGGCGACGTCCGACGTCACCTACAACCCGGAGGACGGGCTCGAGGCAAACAACAACCCCAACGTCCACATCCGCCTCAGTGAGTACACCGCCATGGCCAAGGAGGTACATGGGCCAGATTATGATCCGAGGATCGAGGACATCGACGGAGATGTCCTCATGAGGGTCGGAGGAGGCAAGAGGCATGGGCGGCACTAGATTGCCCATGGGGCAATCGACTCATCCTCCACTCCCACTCCATCTCAGGTGCGAGCAAGGAGCATGAGCGTGAGCCCATCCATATGACCTCGACAGGACAACTCACATCATCAGATACAACAACTTCAGGTTAGTACATATCTATTTGTCATTCATTGCTTATTATATATCTTCTCTTTTCATTATCGTAACATTAGGGCGAAATATTATAGACTCAGCTAGATGATGAGACGAGGCAATGTGAGGAGATGGAGAAGAGGATGACGGAGATGTTTCAGTACATGCAGAGCCTTGGTGCCGCATCCGGATTCCCTGCTCAATTCCATACTCTTGTGAGTATCAAAATTTTAGTCCCGCATGATATATATTCATCTGGTCTCACACATGCAATATCTTCTCTGTGCAGAGACAATCGGCGGCATCGAACAACCCTCACGCTTCACCCAGCCCTTCGTCGAACCAGTCTAGCCGCCCACCTCGTTGATGACATTGTGTTGGTGACATGTTTGAGAAACTTGTTGTGAGATACTTGTTTGTGAAACTTTTGTGAGAGACCTATGTTTGTGAAACTTGTTTGATGTGTTGATATTTGTGAGATATATGGTGTTGGTGATGCATGTGTTGATTCTGTGATATATGTGATGCCTACGATATGTATCTTTTGTTTGTTTGGATGGAATAGCAAAAACAAATAAAAAGGGTATTATGGCCACTTTGCCGAGTGTAACTCTCGGCAAAGAAGGCACACCTGGGATCCGGTAAAGCTTCTTTGCCGAGTGTTGTGGTCCAGGCACTCAGCAAAGGGACTGGCAAAGGGGCCCATTAGAGCCACCTTTGCCAAGAGCTCGTGCATCAGGCACTCGACAAAGAAGTCCGCTTTGCCGAGTGCATATCATCGCACTCGGCGAAGGGGCTGGCAAAAGGGGTGCCTAGTGCCAGGATAGCAGACACTTGACAAAGACTCCATCACCGTCACTTGGTATCGCGAGTTTTCTTTGCCGAGTACCAATTGCACTCGGTAAAGACTTTATCAAGTGTCCGACAAAAAAGTACTCGGCAAAGAAGCCGATCTATAGTTCGCAAGACTTCTTTGTCGAGAGTCACACTCGGTAAAGAGTCTGTCGAGTGTTTTCTGGACTTTGCTGAAGCACTTGGAAAAACAGTTGTATCCGTTAGTGATGTAGGGATGGATTTCCTAAAGTCTTGTAAAAGAACGAATAGGCAGTGCACAACTCAACAAACTTGTATATACACTACGGAGTACTACACTTTTAGAGCTGCAGTAAGAAAAAGGAGAGAGAAACAGTGAACGCAATACATGGGAAAGCTAGGGTCGGGCGGTACGGTAAGGTATCTGCCGTGCCCATACCTGGCATCTCATCACAATCTCCTGGCCAAGCTTGTCGATCTAGCCTCTCTCTCTCTTTTGTGCAGTGAGACCCGACATGAATGGGTGTGGGGCTCATCTGATCAGTCCTTGTGTTACTTTGTTTCCTTTTCCTTTGAATTTCCGGGGTTTGCAGAAGGACAGCCGGGTACTGCATCGATGTTGGGCATTCTCCAGTTTTGTTCTTGGTCTTGGAGGAGGAAAAGGCCCAGGGACCAACTTTTTCGCAGCCCCCCCTTCTTCCTCCCTTTGCACTGCTGCTGCCGTGGAATCATACATCACAATTACCGAGGCCACAGAAAAGAGTGTTTTTTTGCTTGAGGAAAAGGGCTAGTCCCTTTATTCCAACCACACACATGCATGCAGAAAAAGTCGATGGTGGTGGAGTCGTACAGTAGTACAATTAAAAACTAACTCGATCATATATATACATACTTTGAAATGCAAGTGCCAGGTTCTTGAGTACTGTCCTCAGCTACTACTACGTACCTTGAAGAAATTTCTAGCAAGAGACAATGGCTAAGAAAGAGACCATGCATGGTGAAATTAAAGAGTGTTCTTGACATGAGAAACGTGGTTTGCTAACTTTAATCAAGCCCAACCAAAGCTATCCCAATATTTAATGGATGCATGGGCTAGCCGGCCGGGTGAGAGCAAGGTTAATAATATAGATTATAATGGCTTTTATGATGTTGTCATACCATGTATATAGCAAACTAAAAGTCCAGTCATACAATAACTCTACCATGATATAAGCTATACATTTAATATTAGGACTTATCTTTTTTTTTCTCACACAAAGTGGCTTAGAGTCTATGAGTAGGCCACTTTTAGCTGGCTATTAGAGCAAGTTTAATAATATAACGCATAGTAAGTTTTATAATGTTACCATGTTACATATAGCCAACAAAACATCTAGTCATATAATAACTTTCTTGTGTATGGTACAAGTTGTATATTTAATATTTATTCTACTCCTTCCTCTCATAAGTTGTCTTGTAGTCAGCCCACGTCCAGCTGACTACTAGTGAGCAGCCCGTTTTTCTCTCTTTCTTCGGTATGGCCATAAATCTGATGTGTTATCTCTTGCAGCTTGTCTCTGTCACCTTATTATACTTGTTCTTAGTGAGCAGTCCGCTTCTGTGTCACCGTAAACCTGATAGGGCATGCACGTATTACAATCCGTCCACGTCATCTTATCATGCTTGCTCTAGTCTTGTTAAATAGATCTGTAATAAACCATATATAGTCCGTTTTTCAAGTTGGCATCTTTGCTACTTCCATTTGGTACCAACATGATCTGACATCTCTACGTCAACTCGCCAGACAGACAAATACCTATTGCAGACGCCAAAGACAAACAATAATTGACATTACTTTGGCCGTTTTCTGTAGACCGTTTTCTTTTCCCGAGAACAATTTGTACCAGCAGTGACTGATCGATGAGGCGTTTTAGCCCTATATATGGCGGCTATAATAATACACCCGAGCCAGAAAAGACTTGTCTCTTTGGTGCCATATGCATGTTTATGGCTACGCTAGCTTTAGGGCAGAGAGAGAGAGAGATCCTACTAGCTAGCAGAAATGTTAGAATGATATGAGAGAGAGAACAGAGAGAGCAGAGAGAGAGAGCTTTTCTTCTTGCCTTGAAAGGAGAGGAACGGGAACAAAGGTACCCAATGCTAGCAGATACATAAGGAGGGACGTACGGGCCGGGTAAAGCGACGAAGCCTTATGGATGGGCATCTCCATTTCTCTAACCCGATATGCCTAGCTTAGCTTCCATTGGTGGGGGCGTGTGTGTTCTTTGAGAGATTCTAAAAGCTCGTCACCGTAGAGCTAGCAGTGCGACCTTTATTTTCTTCTCCCCCTCGTGGGGGAAGTGGCATCGATCGATTAAGATCCCCTTTACAACCACCATGATGGCAGCCTCGTCGTCGTCGTCCTTCAACCTCAGTGATCATCTCGTTCAAGATGACCTCCCGTGGCCTGCTTCTTCTTCTTCTTCCTCCCAGCTGCCATTTGCTCCTTCTCATCCTCCTCACGGCGCCATTATTGGAGGCAGCCAGCAATGGTGGCAGCAACCTCAAATGCTGTAAGCACCTTGCAGCTCTAGCTAGCACTAGTATTTCCTTATGTTTACAATTATTGTCAGGGTCAAAATTTGTTCTTTGTGCATTGTGAGTGTTCAATCATATTCCCTTCCTCTCTCTCTCTCAAAGGAAAGTAATTTTGGAGTGCATTCATGCATTCTTTGTTTTTATAGTACTGGATTCTTCCTAGGTAGAATTTGGAGTTTTCCTCTGCATATGCTTGTTCTCTCTCCCCCCCCCCCCCCCCCCCCCCCCCCCCCAGCTGCTCCCTGTTGTCTCCATGGAGTCTAGGGAATCGTAGCTCGGCAAAATGACAACTTTCGGCAGAAACAGATAAACAGCACACGGATGATGATGCAACTTATGTGCATGACTCCATCCAACAATTTGTTGGTTTCCTCCGCGACTCCGAAAGGTCGCTGTGCATGCATTTTTCTTTTTTGTCATGGTCATCAATGGACGGCCGGCATATATATACATACATACATAGTGATTCGTCCTCCACATCTTGTTTACCCAGCAGGCCAGGCCAGCCGGATGCATATGCATCTATTTGATTCCTTTTACTACTGCAGAAACTGTGCAGACCGGCATCCCTCCGACGAGCTTGAGGTCCTCCTCTCAGCACAAGGCAGCCACCACCACCACCACCATCCTTCTTCTTCAGTGATCCATCCTCAGCTAAGCTCGCTGCTAATGATGCAAGACCTAGGGTTCCAATGGAGCAGCTGCGGCAGCTTCGTGGACACCTCCTCGTCGTCGCCCATGCCACCACCACTGGTGAACGGCCAGCAGCACGACGGCCACAACAAGATCAAGGAGTGGGACCGCCCGCTCACTGCTAATAACTCATCAAGGTCATCGTGTGCGAGCACAGCTATGGCTTGCCGAGATGTCGTCCTCGACGGCGGCGGCGGCGGCGGCCTCCCTGCCATGGCCGCCGTCGCCGCCGATCTTGACGACGGCACCGTGCTCCCGGCGAGCGTCAACGTCCCCCGGACGACGACGACGCGCCAGAGGCCATTCCCGGCGGCGCCGCCACCTCTCCCCGGCGACGCGTTCGAGATACTGGCTTCGTCGAGGCTATGCAAGACCCTGCTGCTTAGCCAAGCTTCTTCTTCGGTACTGCTCCATAATGGCACGACGATGCCTTTGTTGAGATCAGAGCATGTGCCCTATGGCCCTCCTGCTCCTGCTCATCCCCAAGGACCATCCATCGGCAACTACAAGCAGGTCAGTCAAATTAAAGTACAGTGTAGAGCTTGCGTCGTTGCTTGAACAGTACAGTACTCTCTCTCTCTCTCTCTCTCTCACTCTCAGAGAAGGGAAAGGAAAAGGATGGATGCATGCATCAAACCGTTAGCTGCATATGCAGCAGCTGCTGTTTTTTTTTTCTTTCTTTCTTTGGCTGAACAGCTGATGATACTTATCCTGCAGTGTCTTAGAACTCAAGCAGTAAGTGTATAGCCCCATTTGCCCTACTGTCTTGAGACCTCTAGTTAATTGAGTTCAGACATTAAATTGATAGGAGATAACTTAACTAAAATCATTTGAACTCTAAAAGATAGCATAAAATCTCCTTTTATGATTATATAGTGTGGCATGTAAACTCAGGTATATACATGGTATTCCATCCATCCACCTCCAGAAAACTATATGCTTGCTGACTTGATTAGTCTCTTGTTAGCCAAGCCAAAACATGTTTCTTTCGTGAGAGAATGAACTACGTGATGGTATAGTTATTGTGTATATACACGCATGTATATATATATATATATATATATATATATATATATATATATATATATATATATATATATATATATATATATATATATATATATATATAGGCGAAGAGAGTTCAAGTCAATAACAGATTAACAGTTACCAGTAGTTCTACTCTCCCCTATATATATGTGTGCATGTTTTGCTCATACTCTCTCTATCTATCTATATGTCTATCTGTCCGTGTCCGTGTATATATGTGCATGCTTCATTAGAGAAAATAATGGTCGATTTATTTTCTAAGCCCAAAAAACAGAGTCAAATATCTATCTACTATTATAAAGCATCAGATTCGATGGTCGTCCTACATCACGCGCGTAGGTCTATTCCTCTCCCTTTATCAGTGTGGGCCGTGAGAAACCACACAAGGCTCTATTAGTGGGTCGTTACCTCGTAGATGGGCCGTGAGTCAAGCCTAACAACAGAAAGCCGCATACAGTGCAACGCTTCCACATAGTACCACTCCACTATCTAAAGGAGGACGAGCTACTGTGCGAACTATAAAAAAAGAGGGTAAGGCTCATTTTCAACTCATAACTTTCTAAGACCTTTGGCTAAGATAAAATGTAATATTTTGTTCTTGTGTGTCGTGGCAACACATGTGTATTGTACTAGTCTGTATATACACATAGGATGTATGAGTACCTAAGCTAAGAGGGTGTGTTTGTTTGGGATTATAAACTGTTCAGACTATATAATCCAACAGATTTTGAACTAATAAGTGTTAGTTCAAAAATTTATTGGATTATATAATCTGGGCAGATTATAAACCCTAAACAAAACATCCCTATGCCACCTCACGTAGCTAGCAACATGTTACATATGTACAGTATGTGATAGAACAACATTTGCATGCCAAAAGGCATTGCGCTTTCAGTGTGAGGACCATTACATTTAGCTGTTATTATGTGATCGAGTAGTACGGACAGGGGCGTACGATTGTGTTCAAGCTGCTAAGAGGTTACAGCTCATTGGGTTTGCCGGTTTGCGTGCCTTGCCTGCTAGAGTACCAGCTACACGCGCATGATATGATGTCCTACTCCTACTCCTAATCTCATGCATGCATGTCCTGATGGATCTGCAGTGTGTGCTGGCAGCCAGTCTAGTGCATGCTCTCTCGCTCTCCGATGAGATCCTGGCCGAAGCAAAGGTAGAGAGAGAGCAGGTCGGAGCAGAAGCTAGGCCCAGCCGGGCCGGGCCCATGCTGTACAAAGAGGAGGAGGAGGAGTACAACAGGCCGGCCGGGCTCTCCCTTTTGCTCTGCATCCATTGCAGCAGCCTTTTAGGGTTGGAGAGTGACCGCCCGGCCGCGCCATCTTTTTTCCGCCCAATATCGTCGTACCGCCCATACCCTCCTCCGGCTCTGGCCTCGCTGCACTTGCATCGTCTTCACTTAACTCCTCGCAGGCTTTGTTGTGTTTGCAGGGAACTAATAAAGCCGTTTGCAGTGCTGCTGGCGCCCTGCCCGTGCCCTGTCACCACCATACGACTAATTACACACACCTTATTCATATATATAATACACCCTCCATATAGATATATATAGTTGATGATATAGAAAAGAGAGCATGCATGGGTGACAGGCTTTGTTCTGTTGAAGAACGCAACGTGATCTTAATTCTTCCCTAGCTAAGATCAGCGGTCCTCCATCGTTTCTGATGAACACGCGTGCGTGCGTGCGCCTTTGCAGTGCATGCAGATGGGCGCGTCTTGTGGAGGCCGCGCGCAGCACGAAGCGGCATGTCAAAGCATGGCGGCGGCAGCAGCACGCCCAGCACTGCCAGTGGTGCCGTCGTCGAAGAAGCCTCGAGTCGAGCAGCGGTCCTCCACCATCGTCCCTTCTTTCAAGGTACTCGTATACTCTAGGCTGGGTCTCGTGCCGTCTCGATCGTTTCGTCATTTCGATCAACGTTAATTGACAGTAACACCAACCTAATATCCAATCATATATATATAGTACTAATTCTGTTCCCTGATTAGGTAAGGAAAGAGAAATTAGGGGACCGGATCGCTGCTCTTCAGCAGCTCGTCTCACCGTTTGGCAAGGTACCCGGCCGTCGTCACGATTATTCAGCATTATTAGGGTTTTGGAGGGCAGGCAGGATTACATATATTATTAACTCTCTCTCTATATATATAAATATATACCTGACACTAACACTACTATGTATGTGCAGACTGATACCGCATCTGTGCTCATGGAGGCCATCGGTTACATCAAATTTCTTCAAGATCAAGTCGAGGTAACCAACTAGCTAGCTGCTTATCAGCCACACTTGGTCCATGAGTTCCAGACATAGCCACGCTCGCCAAGAAATACTGTTTCTTTCTTTCCATGGCAAGCATCTGCTGGTAGGATTTTTTTCCTCCTGACAGCAGTTCTCATGATCACCCTCACCCTCACCTGCAGACTCTGAGCCGCCCCTACCTGAAATCCTCCAGAAGTAAGAAGCCCAGGCCGACACCGCGGGTAACACCATACGTCTAAATCAGGCTCGGTTTCAAAATCTGGGGGAAACTTTCATGTTAAATCTGATGTTTGTGCACGTCGCGTTGCGTGTGAATCAGGGTTCTTCAAACGCGAGCGCTGGGGAGCTGGAGGAAACGAGGCCTGACCTCCGCAGCAGAGGGCTCTGCCTGGTGCCTCTCTCGTGCACGTCCTACGTGACCAACGAGAACGGAGTCTGGGTTCCACCGAATTTTAGGGCAAACTAAAGTCATGTCAGCGCTACTAGAGACACAGCACAACAGTGTACCAAGAACTACTAATCCACGGTTCATCTCAGTTCATCCACGGTTAATACCAGTTCTCCGGGCCAAAAGACACCCACCATCTACCTCTTGTGTTGTCTCTCTTTGCCACTTTTTTTTTTTGCTAAGCAGTAAATAACAGTCAGATATATACAATCTCTTCTCCTGCAGTTATGCAGAGGCAGAGCGGCTGAATACGATTACAAATAACCAACTGCAGCGTGCAAATTTCGAGGTCTTAAATCGCGAGCGATCAAATATACACAACATGGATAATCAGAGTCAGACCATGTAATAACAACATTTGAGGTGAACTTACAAGTAAATGCGAGTTAGTTGCATATCCAGTACAAACCCACTGCTGTGTTATTATATATATGAATGAACTGCGACGCAACAGACACAAGAAAATCTGTAGCTGGAGCCTGCAGACACTTGGCTAAGCATTTACACTGAAAAACGCCTCATGACGTCGACCCTTTGCTGCCTGTAGTCATGAAAGACTCACCGCAGCCACACTGCCCTTTGGAATTTGGGTTTATGAACACAAACTCGGACCTGCAACAGGAAGTTTAGTTTGTAACTTCAAACTGATGGACAGTGGGGCAAAACAAAAATAACTACGTAGTAGAGTAGCAGGCATACTTTAATGGATCATCAACATAGTCCATCTTGGTGCCTATAACATGCATCAAAGCCTTGGGGTCGATCAGTACTTTAACTCCTTTCTCCTCGACAAGCTCATCGAACTTCCCCTTTTCATCTGAAATTAGAGGAGCATACAATTGAGCAAAAAAAACAGAAGCAGCCAAGTGTGGCCAGCAAACACCAGTTACAGCAGAACGAAGATCGACACGACGCTCAGTGACCCTTTTAGATACCATGCACGTTCATAACTCGTGAATCTCATTACATGGACCAATTGATGCAGGCAAAATCATAAAGGTACATGCCACTCGAGTTACACACCATAAGTTTCTACCAAAATTTTACCTGATACTATGTTATACTAGGAAGCCATAACTTTGCAGATAAGGCTAGGGCACCATACATTTTTTGCACAATTGATTGATAGAGGCCGACTCAATAGTGACAAAAAAGTTGGCAAAAGGTCCAATTGGGTATTAAAAATAGATAGCAATTGAACATCGCAACCAATACAACCGTTGAAAAGCCATTCAGATTCCAGTATTAAAAATACTTAAACATGGCGCACCAATAGTAATGTTAGTATGTTACACTAGGACATCAAGCTTTGCAGAGACCACAAGATATTTTGTTGCGTTCAGAGGCGAAGGAAGGACAGGTGCTGGGTGTGCTGCAGCACCCCCCAGACGCATGTATCAAGCAAAATTAACATGTGAATCAAGACCAAAAGCCGTTAGGAAATCTAAACTTAAACAATTCAGCACCAGTTCAGTTAAAATACATGCACCAAGCCCCCCCCCCCCCCCCCCCCCCCCCACACACACAGCAATCCTGGTTCCGCCCTGGACTGGTACAATACTGGAAAAGGGGTATAACTTGACCTGGTTGCAAGCATGACCAAACCAACAAATCCAATCGGGTATATCAGGGCAGATCTGGGCTCAGGGCTGGGGGAGCTGCAGGCCAGGTCCAGTTCCTAAAAAGCTGAAGACCTCTTGTGAATTTAGTCCATGAATATGAGGCCGAGAAGATCCAGCCCCACCTAGAGACCCAACACATCCACCCTCTGTTCTCCAACTATGGAGACGTAGACGCACCAATTCCTTATGCCTCTATGTTTTATGTTTCCTAATAAGGACATTACTTCCAAGGTCCAGTTACAAGAGCGTGAGCATTTCAATTGAATCCTCATGTGTGTTCTTTCCTAGTCAATTATTTTTCTAACCTTGTAGGACCTGTTTTCTTGATTAGGAACCTTGGAGTGGACCAACAAGAACTTGAAGAAGGCTAAAGAGTCAAAAATGAGCAGGTAGAGCATCTACATCACGCAGGCGGCCAAGCCCAATGACTTTGCATCCACGTCGGATTCCAGGATTGGGTTGCACCAAATTTGACGCCCAAAATGCATATAGACTCTGCTTTCGACGTTTTTTATATGCAAGGAAAGATGAGATAAGGTTGTCTCCAGCGGAGCGTGCATATGGGTTTTACATTGTATATTGCACTGTTTACAGAGTGGAGTTTGAAATAGTGAGTGATAGGGGGTGGGATAGGAAGACTGCTAGAGATAACATAAGCTTTCCAACCCAGCTGGTCTTACGTCCAAATTCCTTCAAAATCAATAGGAATCATCGAAACAAGTCAGCGTCCAAAATTTGGTCTGGTGCCACGTCACCACCTTTTGACCCGTTGGGTTATGTATCGTGTTGGAGTCCATCGAGGACACGTCCAAGGGTATTGCATGCCCCTAAACCTTACATATTCGATACTCGATAGCCGTCGCTATGTTAGTGTTCAGATGTTATCTTAGGTTCAATCTGTTAAGAACAATACAAGCAATCATCAGTTTGTTGAACCCCACCTTCATAATCGATTCAGTTGACTAGAACTTCCATGTTCTTCCTTGTGTTCTCGATTGCGCTTACAGGAAATAAGCCTTCTTAGCGAGGACATCCTTGTGGCACGGGTGATAACCAATGGAGCAGTGGTGTAGTGATTGCAAGAAGCCGTACGTTTAGAGCCTTAAATCATCATCTCTCCACCTCAATCGACTTACCTTTTGGAAAATCAAGCCTAATCCTTCTACCATTTCTGTTCTCCGTGGCGGCATCTTCCAGCAAGCTGCACCCATCCCTTCTCCTGCTCCGGTTGGCTATAATCAATCATCGGCCATCACCTCAAACCGGCAATCCCCAAGCTCATAGCCAGCGATCCCTAGCCCCTAAGGTGAACAATGGTCCCAGGAAAGCAGGCGGCAAGCGCTCAGCTGGCCACCATTCAAAGGGAATAGCATCTCTAGGCAGCATCCAGCAGGCACCCAGCTGGCCAGGCGATCACCGCTCTAATCCCCCATCTGTTGGTATGCTAGCTGCAACAGTGAGCCAATGAGGCAAAGAATGTTCTATGGTCTAGTACTACAGTATAAGTTCATCCCATTTTGATTGCTATTTCCTATTTTTCATACCCATAATAATTGATTCTAAATTGCTACACCGAGTGGCATTTGTTTACATTCATTAAAGATAAAAAGATTAAAGCGCTTTCTGGCTACAAGAAACAATATGTTATGATAAATTTGTCATGTACACAATGAGTGGTATGTATTGTAGTACTTCATTTCAATTTACAATGTAATCTTGTTTATATGAAGTATACAACAATTTGAAAATTTTAATATACAATTTTAGATGGTAGGGGAAAGCTATGTGATATTGTGCATACATGTATGACTTTTGGTTATCGGATCTCTTATTTCGTATTCTTCTACGAACAAAGTTATTATATATACTTATACTCCATTCTCTTTTATAAGGCGCACATGCATATCAAGATTCAAACCTCACAATCTTTGACTAACAATTTTGAACTATTATAGCACAAAGTTGATATGGTTAATTTGTAATTATCATAAGCCTATAAGCATAATAATATAAAATAAAATAAATAGATTGTCAAAGGGTAATCTATAAGGCCGTGTCAGCCTGTCAGGTAAGCTATGCCTTATAAAAGAGAATGGAGGGATTATATGCCATCATGAGCATTTTTAATTGATACTATTATTTCTAATATTCCATTCATCATTACATTTAACTTATCCCCCACCCGCGATCCATTTCTGGATCTGCCACTGGGTATTATGACTAGTCTGGTAATTAATCTGCCATACCAATTACCAATATAACTGAAAAGTGACGAAATATAATATAAATGGTAAGAACACTAACCATGGTATATGGCTGAACATCACGATACAACAGAAGTAACATTTTGCAATAAAGGATCTTATACAAAATTCTACATATTGGATGACCGGGATAGTATTAAGCAAGACGTGTTATATAAGCTTATCACTTTATTCATTTCCCCCCGCCCTTTATGAAATCGGATGTTGTTAATGTGAATTTGTGAAACGATGAAAAACAGGTGCAGAAAGTTGATCTGTGCGACAAGGTAGCAGTAAGTATACCGGCATAGTTGAGGGTGTAGGAGAGGCCGTTGCAACCTCGCGCTTTGACACCCAGCCGCAGGTATGGCCGTTGCCTTAGGCTGAGGAGCTGCCGGATCCTGGACACCGCGGCGTTCGTCAGCGTGAGGGCCTGCCTGCGAATGGCCCTGTCGGCCGCAGCCCTCAGCACGGAGGACGACATGGCTACCTGGCGGTGGCTTCGGCAGCAACCTCTTCTCCACGAAGAAGCCGCGCCGCAGGGTCCTGAAGGAATCGCGTAAGAATAAGATTTTCTCGATGGATTGTTTGCAAAAGAAAAAGAAAAGAAAGGAGTGTTGATTGGTAACTCCTATTCACCATTCGATTGAAATCCCCAAGTGGAAGTGATGGTGAGAAACCGATGAGTCGCTACTCAAAAAGGGAACCGATGAGTCTCCTCACCTGCAGATTCCGAGATTCGGATCGATGGATGGGATACGGGGACGCCCGCCCGCAGGATTGGATCTCCTTCTCCTTGGGAGGCTGCTAATTGGACTGGGTAGAACGGGTTAGCATATTATTGGAGCGTTCCTCGCCATCGCCGCCGTGCCGTGCTGCTCCTCTTTTCCGAGACGCTGGGAGCCCGGATTGGAGGCGTCTGGAAGACGAGAGGTGGAGAGGGATGGCGTGACGACGAGGTTTGCTTCTTTTGTTTTTGATTTTTGATTGACGATGGTTTCCTCGACTCCAGAGTCCAGACTCCACCGCTTGCACAATGATGACCCGCCCGGAAACGGCCGTGCTTTTCTTTCGGCCCACTATTGGCCTAGAATCAGGCCCAGCTCGATCACGAGAAATTTGTGATTTTGCCACTCCCAATTTTGATGTATGTTATTATGTCATCCTGTGTCTATTACTGGTGGGATTATGTGTCTATGATTTGTGGGTCTGATGGCATACTGACGAAGCCCACAAATCATAATGGCAAAATTGCCAATGTCTCCTCGATCACTGAAATTTGGTGTGTTGTCTTTTTTTTATTCCGTTGAGACATATTTTTAATATTACTAGTCGGTTGCCTGTGCGTTGCGACGGCTCACAATAATACCCACATAAACTATCACAAAAAGATCTCAAGGTTTTTTATTGATTGTCTTCGCTTTTCGCATAATATTTTTTATGGACGCACGGTTACCATATGCAGCAAATCAGAGACCTCATCCCTCGCCTTCCCCACTTCCAATGTTTCGTAGAGCAGGAGGGGAAGGAAAGAGGCGGACATACCTGTTCGTTCCCGGAGAAGAACACGACGAAGAACTGGGTATCTGGAGGCGACATAGGTGGTACCGCTAGACATATATAAGGATAGAGCACGCAAGCGGGGAAAAAGTCCAGTCGGACCAGCTCCAAACCGAGAGGCACCCGCACTAGACGTCAGTCCGAGAAGGACGAGAGAATGCGAGTGTCTTGCCAACCCTGGACACGCCGAAGCGACACAACACCACCAACAACTCCATAGCATATGCCGACTGCTGCCACGATACGGACCTTGGTTGTCTAATATCTTATACCTGGACTCCTCATCGCCAAGATAACCTAAGTGTGGCAGGCGCCACCATGTCCTCCTTGTAAGTGCAATCAACCCTAATTGAGGGTTTTGGTGATTAATGACAAAACAAACTAAGATTCTAACAAGTTTGCTCCTAGTATGTACACAGTATTTCTACAGACAGGAGAAGCACAGATCTTACGAGCATAAAAGTATAAAGCACAGCGGATTTAAAATTCCACATCAAATGGCGTGCTCCAAGTGCTAAGAAACAACGGCGGTGCTAAATTTATAATTCTTGAGTCATATGAATCGTCGTACAATTAAGAGGGATCCGCGACGGTTAAGTAAGTTGTGAAACGAGCCAAGTTCAAAATCTTTTGAAAACTCCTTGGAGATCATTTTCCCAGATCATGAATGCCCTTGAGAAAAACAAATTTTACTTCCCACAAAGTCTCCCCATTTGTTCTCTTCAAAATACCCAAAGTTTGGTTTCAGCCCCCAAAACCGGTTCAACTGGTCCTGAAACCGGTTCAACCGGTTTCAGTACTGTTCACCTGCCACATCTGCTCTGACCTGTCTGACAGTCAGAGCTGTCAGAAAAAGTCGCAGCAGATATTTTTCAGAAACCGGTTGAGCCGAAATTTTTCCCTACTCAGCCGGTTTTGAAACCGGTCGAGTCTCCGACTGAGTAGCTCAGTGGACCGGGATCCCCCTGGTAGAAACCGGTTCGACCGGTCTGAAAACCGGTTCAACCAGTTTTTGCTCCTTTTCTCCCAACGGCTGCCAGCTTTTGGGGGATCCTTTATATACCCCCTCACACTCTCTCTCTCATTTACTCATGTCTCTCCCACGAATTCTTGGCTGACCAACCTTCAAACAAGCGCATTCATTTCACCTTTCACACCCGCAACCGCATCTCCTTCAATCATTTGAAGGACCCTTGGTGTGAGGTGAACTCGATCGAACTCGCTGTCAATTTCATCTCGATTCTCCCATTCTCTTGTTCTTGAGCTCGTTGCAAACTTAACCGTGTGCGGATTTGTTACTCTTGGAACCTCGAGTTCCTTGACGGTTAGAGGTTGCTTGGGAGTCTCCAAATTTGTGGACGACCCCCAAGAAGTTTGTATCACCCGCTCCTTGAGCTGATTTGAGAAGAGATTGCCTTGACCTTTGTGGTCAGCTTGTGGAGGATTAGGGTTGGAAAAGACCCGGCCCTTTGTGGGTTCCTCAACGAGGAGTAGGACACCTTTGTGGTGGTTGCCGAACCTCGGGTTATATCACGTGTTCTTGTGTGTTCTTGTCAAGCGCTTTATATTCAGTGGTTGGTTCATATTATTCATTTGAGTAGATTTTGTGTAGGGCAAATCTTTAGCTATATTCTTCACTACTTCGCATTTGTTCAATAGATTATCAAATTTAAGTTGAGCAGGTTCAAACTTGTTCAGTCGTGATTAAAATCGACTGAACCGGTTTGCACCAGTGCAACTTTAATTTAACCTATTTCGAAGTTTTTAGTGAAAATTTTCAAGTGTAGCCTATTCACTCCCCCCCTCTAGGCTACTTTCAATTGGTATCAGAGCTTCGTGCCTCGTTTTACGCTTAACCGCGTGAGGAAACGATCATGTCTACACAACGGGACCATGTGGATCCTCTCCTCGAGGAAATCCCCGTCACATCTTCCGGTGAGGAAGTGGACCCCAAGGTCCTCGACCTCGCCATGAAGATTACCGAGAGAATGTTCCTCAAAATGAAAGAGGAAGATGCTAAGAAAAAGGCCGAAGAAGAAGAATCAAGAAGAAAGGCCGAAGAAGATAAAGGTAAGGGAACATTTGATTATAATGACGATCTAGTGGATCTTTTGGTGTCTAAGGTATTGAGCAAGGTGAGAGCACCTAGAGGGGGTGGTGAATAGGTGATCCTGTGAAACTTAAGCTTATAGCCACAAAAACTTGTTAAGTGTTAGCCCAATAATCGCCAAGTGGCTAGAGAGGAGTCTCAACAAAACACAATACCACAAGAGATCAAACACAGAGATGACACAGTGGTTTATCCCGTGGTTCGGCCAAGACCAACGCTTGCCTACTCCACGTTGTGGCGTCCTAACGGACGAGGGTTGCAATCAACCCCTCTCAAGCAGTCCAAAGACCAACTTGAATACCACAGTGTTTTGCTTTTCCTTTCAATATCCCGTTTGCGAGGAATCTCCACAACTTGGAGTCTCTCGCCCTTACACTTGAGATTCACAAAGAAATACGGAGTAAGGGAGGGAAGCAACACACACAAATCCATAGCAAATATGCGCACACACACGGCCAAGAATCGAGCTCAAAAGACTATCTCAAAGTTCTCACTAGAACGGAGCTCGAATCACTGAGAATGACAAACAAATGCGCAAAGACTGAGTGTGGATGATCAAGAATGCTCTAAGGTTGCTTGGTGTTCTCCTCCATGCGCCTAGGGGTCCCTTTTATAGCCCCAAGGCAGCTAGGAGCCGTTGAGAGCAAATCTGGAAGGCCTTTCTTGCCTTCTGTCGTCGGGTGCACCGGACAGTCCGGTGCACACCGGACACTGTCCGGTGCACGATTTCCTTCCTTAAATAGCGGAAGCCGACCGTTGGCATACTTGGAGCCGTTGGCGCACCGGACATGTCCGGTGCACACCGGACAGTCCGGTGCCCCCTTCTAGTCGTTGGCTCGGCCACGTGTCCCGCGCAGATCGCGCGGCCGACCGTTGGCCCGGCCGACCGTTGGCTCACCGGACAGTCCGGTGCACACCGGACAGTCCGGTGAATTATAGCCGTACGCCGTCGGCGAATTCCCGAGAGCGGCCACTTCGCTCGAGGCAGCCTGGCGCACCGGACACTGTCCGGTGCACCAGACCGAAACAGCCTTTTGGCTGTACACAGCCAACTCTTCTCTTTTCTTCTTCTTTCTGTTTCTAATACTTATACAAGTATATTAGTACACAAAACCAATGTACTAAGACTTAGAAACATACCTTTGCTCTTGTTTTGCACTTTGTCCATCCATAAGCATGAATTCACATTTAAGCACTTGTGTTGGCACTCAATCACCAAAATACTTAGAAATGGCCCAAGGGCACATTTCCCTTTCAATCTCCCCCTTTTTGGTGATTTATGCCAACACAACATAACGCAACTAGAATAAGTGCAAAATCACTTCGAATAAAACTCAAATTTATTTTGATTCATTTTTGGCATATATGGATCATCCTTTGCCACCACTTGGTTTGTTTTTGCAAATCAAACTCAAATCTCTATCTCTAAGTCAAACACACATGTTGAAGCATAAAGAGAGTCATTCCAAAAGAGATTGATCAAAGATTTCAAAAACTCCCCCTATTTCCCATAATCAACACTTCTCCCCACAAGAGGCCAACTTTTGACAAAAGAGACAATGCAAAAGCTCTATTCTGACAAAAGAGACAATGCAAGAGTTTTGACAAACCAAAAGCTCTATTCTACTATTTTCAAAATTTCTCAAGTGGTAGCTGATCCATCTATTTCTTTGGCCTTTATTTTCTCCCCCTTTGGCATCAAGCACCAAAACGGGATCAATCTTGGCCCGATAACCCCATTGCCTCACCAAAATCTTCAATTAAGAGCAAATGGCAATAAGAGTTCATGAGATGAACTTGGAATAAGTTACCCTCTCATCGGAGTGCAGTGGAAGTCTTTCATGGTCCAAGTCCACCTTTTCCCTTTCAATTCTCCTTCGAGACTAAATCAAGTAAACTCAAGCATATGGTTAGTCTCAAAGGGTCAAGTTGTAACACAACTCCCCCTAAATATGTGCATCACTTACACAAGGACTTGTGAGGTCCAGGGAATGTTTGTACAACTTGAGCACCACAATAAGCAACAAAATGCAGAATGAACATGATCAAAGGCATAAACATATGTATGCTACAATTCAATCCAAGTTCCACGAATCTAAGACATTTAGCTCACTACGCAGCCTGCAAAAGGTCTTCTCATCTAGAGGCTTGGTAAAGATATCGGCTAGCTGGTTCTCGGTGCTAACATGAAACACTTCGATATCTCCCTTTTGCTGGTGGTCTCTCAAAAAGTGATGCCGGATGTCTATGTGCTTTGTGTGGCTGTGTTCAACAGGATTTTCCGCCATGCGGATAGCACTCTCATTATCACATAGGAGTGGGACTTTGCTCAGATTGTAGCCAAAGTCCCGGAGGGTTTGCCTCATCCAAAGTAGTTGCGCGCAACACTGTCCTGCGGCAACATACTCGGCCTCAGCGGTGGATAGGGCAACGGAGGTTTGTTTCTTAGAGTTCCACGACACCAGGGACCTTCCTAAGAATTGGCACGTCCCTGATGTACTCTTCCTATCGACCTTACATCCAGCATAGTCGGAATCTGAGTATCCAACCAAGTCAAAGGTAGACCCTTTTGGATACCAGAGCCCGAGGTAAGGCGTAGCAACCAAATATCTTAGAATTCGCTTCACCGCCACTAAGTGACACTCCTTAGGATCGGATTGAAATCTAGCACACATGCATACGCTAAGCATAATATCCGGTCTACTAGCACATAAATAAAGTAAAGACCCTATCATTGACCGGTATGCTTTTTGATCAACGGACTTACCTCCTTTGTTGAGGTCGGTGTGTTCGTCGGTTCCCATCGGCGTCTTTGCGGGCTTGGCGTCCTTCATCCCAAACCTCTTTAGCAAATCTTGCGTGTACTTCGTTTGGGAGATGAAGGTGCCGTCCTTGAGTTGCTTCACTTGGAACCCAAGGAAGTAGTTCAACTCGCCCATCATCGACATCTCGAATTTCTGCGTCATCACCCTGCTAAACTCTTCACAAGACTTTTGGTTAGTAGAACCAAATATTATGTCATCGACATAAATTTGGCACACAAAAAGATCACCATCGCAAGTCTTAGTAAAAAGAGTTGGATCGGCTTTCCCAACCTTGAAAGTGTTAGCAATTAAAAAGTCTCTAAGGCATTCATACCATGCTCTTGGGGCTTGCTTAAGTCCATAGAGCGCCTTAGAGAGCTTACACACGTGGTCGGGGTACCGTTCATCCTCGAAGCCGGGGGGTTGCTCCACGTACACCTCCTCCTTAATCGGCCCATTGAGGAAAGCGCTCTTCACGTCCATTTGGTACAACCTGAAAGAATGGTGAGCGGCATATGCTAGCAAGATACGAATTGATTCTAGCCTAGCCACAGGAGCAAAAGTCTCCTCAAAGTCCAAACCTGCGACTTGGGCATAACCTTTTGCCACAAGTCTAGCCTTGTTCCTTGTCACCACCCCGTGCTCGTCTTGTTTGTTGCGGAACACCCACTTGGTTCCCACAACATTTTGCTTGGGACGAGGCACCAGTGTCCAAACTTCATTGCGCTTGAAGTTGTTGAGTTCCTCCTGCATGGCCAATACCCAATCCGGATCTAGCAAGGCCTCCTCTACCCTGAAAGGCTCAATAGAAGAGACAAAGGAGTAATGCTCACAAAAATTAACTAATCGAGATCGAGTAGTTACTCCCTTGCTAATATCTGTAGCATCCCAAAAATTCAAATTCTGAAATTTTCTCAAACTCGCCCTAAATTCAAAATGAATTTCAAATTTCATTTCAAAATGTTTGTTTGCGAGTTGATATCAACAAATAAAGTATAGTGATCTATATTCTCTCTAAAATCCTCCTCAAAATACCCTACAAATATTTCCTCAGTGATCCCCCTCAAATTGTTTACAGAAATACTGCCCAGATATTTCCCTAGTGATCCTCTTCAAGTTCTTTCCAGAAATACTGCCCAAATATTCCACCGATATATCTCCAGATATTTTCCTCCTGAGAAATACCTTCAGAATCATTTTTCAAGTCCCTATAAATATTTTCTTCATAACTTTCCTCATGCTCATACGTATACGTATGCCTCTAGTGTCATACGGTGAGCTCTACAAGCAAATCTCACTTATACAAGACAAATACATGCTAATCTCCCACTAATCCTCTCATCCTCCCACTAATCCTCTCATCCCTCCCCCTAATCCCCCCACCATGGCTATAAATAGAGGGGCAAGGGCCTCCTCTCATCCCACCCCAAGCCATTTCATGGCAACTCTCCCCCCCCCCCCACACACACCCACTCCATGTTCCACACAAGCACACACTAGCACAAGGATCGTTCGATCGTTCTTCGATCGTTCGTCCCCCTGTTCTTAGTTTGTTCGTTCGTTCGTCCGATCGTTCGATCGTTCGTCCGATCGTTCATGGTTCGTTCGTCCGTTCGTTCGATCGTTCGATCGTTCGTCCGTTCGTTCGTCCAAATAATCTTTTTCCTACCGTTATGCTGCCGAAATTCCGATCGTTCGTTCGTTCGATCATTCGATCGTTCATCGTTCGTTCATAGTTCCTATTCATCGTTCATCGTTCGTTCATAGTCCCTATTCATCGTTCTTCCAGATAATCTTTGTCCTGCCGTTATGCTGCCGAAATTCCGATCGTTCGTTCGTTCGATCATTCGATCATTCATCGTTCGTTCATAGTCCCTATTCATCGTTCATCGTTCGTTCATAGTCCCTATTCATCGTTCTTCTAGATAATCTTTGTCCTGTCGTTATGCTGCCGAAATTCCGATCGTTCGTTCGTACGATCATTCGATCGTTCGTCCGTTCGTTCGTCCAAATAATCTTTTCCTGCCGTTATGCTGCCGAAATTCCGATCGTTCGTTCGTCCGATCATTCGATCGTTCGTCCGTTCGTTCATAGTTCCTATTCATCGTTCATCGTTCGTTCATACGAACTATTCACTATCACTATTCACCATTACTATTCACCATTACTATTCACTATTACTATTCATCGTTACTATTCACATGCACTATTCATCATCGTTACTATTCATCGATGATATCTATAATTTCTTTTCCATCACCACTATTCATCGTTACTGATCATCGTTACTATTCATCGGTCATCTAGTCATCCCAAATTTCAACTACTCGTACATCATGTTGTCCAGTCCACCTAAGACCAGCCAGACCCATATTCCAGCCATACGAACTCCGGTGACTGTGATTTTTCTTCCAGTAGGGAACTTCCCATCTGGTCACCCATCCTAGGTTTCTCCAAGTTGAGCACGCTTAACTTTGAGAATCCTTCGAACCAGGCTCCCAAACTCAGATTCCAATAAATCTCGTTTCTAAATTCTTATCAAACTATTCCCTACCCAACCATGTCGTCCCTTAAGCATGGTCCATATTCCAGAAAACTCCCAAAATACTCTTGTCCCATATTCTGCCTATAACTCTCCTGTTCATACTAAGTCAGACGATTCATTCGTCACTATTCTCACCAACAGTGAACTTCACTGTGCTACACCACATACACCCAGCTATAAATACACCCAGCTACCCTCTCCCTCTCCACACACACTCAACACCCTCAGCCAAGGCAAACACCCCACCCACTCAGTTACTCTGCTCTGCCGGCTACACACATAGTGTCGCTTCGCCTCCAGTCCACCCTCCTGGTAAGCACCTCCGCTCCACCACCAGTAATATCACAACACCACATGACACAGATTCTACTCAAGACTCTACCCATCCATATATCGCTATTCTGACCACTATACTAAATATTTGTTGGTATACTTGCTGGTTTGTATGTTTGCTTGTTCATGTTGCATAGTTATCGGAGCGTTCGTGCCATCTCGTGGAGGCCAGATCTGCAAGTCTACGCTAGGCGGTGGAGCCAGAAGCCAGTTCCGCGAGCTCCCCTTCCCCCTTCGCCGAATAAGCACGGCAAGCTCACTGGATCCCTTTGATGCATAAATTACATATGTTTTACAACCACAACCCTCAGCCTGTTATTTTATGCATAATATGATTTTGAGACAAGTTATTATGGCCACCCAGCCGCTTGCCGCAATCAATCCCTGATATAATTGTTACAAATGATTTGAGGAAAGGTGTGAGTTTTCAAAAGAAAATGCTTTTCAAAACGTGTTTGATGAAGGGTTTTCACCCTTATCACCTTTGAGTAGGGATGATCAAGGACTCCCTGGTTTAGGGGAGGGCCTAAGGTGATGGCTCAGCTGGTTTAGGCGTGAGCAGAAGGATTGTCCCCTCTTATAAGGACCGGTTTGTCATCTTTCACTACCTGTACTCATGATAAGTACAACCACTCGAGACTGTGTGGGCAGTCACTCAATCTGAACTCGTACGGTCCAACCCCAGGGTTATGAAGGCTGGGGAGCACCGGGAGGATAAGGAGGGGGAAAGTTTTGTCCGGTTTGGACATGGCGGTGGCCTGACTCCTTCCGGTATAACTGTTAAGGTTAGGACGTGCGAGGAAAGAAAGAGATTCGGATTCGGATCTCATCGGCCATGAGATCGCAGAGCCGGACTAGTGGGTAAAGTGTACACCTCTGCGCAGAGTTTGAGAACCTATTCGAATAGTCTGTGTCCACAGGAATGGACGAGTCTGGTGTGGTATGGCAATTAGTGTTTGGTTTTTCCAAAAAAAAGGGTGTGTTTGAGAAAAGTGGTTTTTAAAAGGACCGGCGGTTGAGCCGTGAGCTATGGTGGACGGGAAGTCCAATAGCTGTTTTTGAAAATGAAAACCAGTGGGAAACTGCTGAGATACCTGAATGGTTTAGTCCAGGGGATTTTGTTATAATACTGAAAAACTTCCTGCTCCTTTTGGAGAGGATGCACTTTGCAAAATACAAAATGTTTTTCAAAACAACCCTGCATAAAATATTGCTGTTTCTGCAAATATCCTAAGCTCTACATATTCCATGCATTATATCTGATTTCCCCATTCCGCGGGTGAAGGTGGGCTGCTGAGTACGTTTGTACTCACCCTTGCTTATTTGTTGTTTTTTCAGAAAAAGGAGATCGGGTAAGAGTTACGACTGTTCCCAACCTTGCCTGTGGCTGTTGGACCGCTGAATTGCTTCGCTGCGTATATCGGGCTGCTTCAGCCCCACTCTGATGATATGTCCCGAGTTGTGGACCAACTCTTAAAGTTGTTCGCCACCTTTGTAGGTTTGTCTCGTTTAAGCAGATTTGGTATCATATGATGTATAAATGTGTTTACTAGCCTCCTGGGACTAGTAATTGTATCACATTTGAGTCCCAGAGGATTCGGGACGCTTCAGGTGGTATCAGAGCTGTTAGGTTGGCCGCAGGACGAATCCCTTAGCCTGATCCAAAAGTTTTTGAGTCCAAACTATTTTCTTAAAAAAATTCTTGCTCGCATCCCTTCATTTCAAAAATGTTTTCCCCCTTTCCTTCTCTCAGAAGTCAGATGGAGGTTCAGTGCCAAACCAGCTTCTGCCAGAATGAAGATGGTTTCCCCAAGTTGCTGAGAGCATGCACAGTCTGCCTCGGAATCAGGAGCCAGCCAGAGTATGATGGTCGTGAGTTCGTCGAGCATGGCACAGAGAAGTGTGTCGTGACTGTATACATTGGATCCAGTCGGCACCATGTGGAATGGAGTGTCACTGCTGCTGGGCACAGATTCAAAGACACCTGCCAAGTCGTCGCTCGCAAGGCATTAAGGGCCCTGTGTCAGATCTATGAAGAAGAAGTGGCTGACACTCCGCTCAGATTCTTTCCGCCCTTTCAGAGAAACCGTCCCGCTTGGATGGCCAGGATGCGTGCATTGGAAGGGCAGCAGCTGCTTGAGGATGACCCCACAGTCGTGTACCTCACTGCATACCTGCTCACCCTGGATGCACAATATGATTTCTTGGCTCGGCACCACCGTCAGATGATTGCTCGAGCAGAAGATGCAGAGAAGCTCAACCGTAAGCTCCATGTGGATCTCACCACAGCTCAAGCCCGTGTAGCTGCCTTGGAAAGTCGTGAAGTCATTGCTGTTGAAGCCCTGAAGCAAGCCAAGGATGAGCACATCCAGAAGTTGATGGAGGCCTACTTGGTAACCCATAACCAACGTAGAGCCCTGCGGATCCAAGAGCCTGCTCCATCCAACCCAGTTCAACCCAGGAGAGCTGAAGACCCCCAGATTCTTGAAGGTCACCCGGTCTCTATCATAGGAGAAAAGAAGGCTTGGGAACTCCCGGAAGGAGCCATAGTCTTGGAAGGAATTCCAGTCTCCCCTCAGACTATGGATAAGCAAGAGCACCCTGAATCCTCCCAAGATCCCCCGCCAGAGTTGTTTGAGCCCCTCACCATGAAGAAGATTCCAGCACCATCCCTTGAGGTCAAGGAAGAAGCTGCAAGCACCCCACCAGCACCGCCGCCCTCAGAGGAGCTACAAGAGCCAGTCCCGCTTGAAGAAGAGTTCGACCCTGTCCTGCCATCTCAGTCGCCGCCAGAAGAAGTCATCAACGTCAGCTCCCTCTTGACCCATCCAGGAGATGTCTCAGATTGAAGTTGTGTGCCAGCCCTGCCAGAAGAGAAGTTGTCTGGTCTGAAGTTAGTATGCCCAGTCCTCTGCATGCATTGGGTAGTGAAGTTTTCTTCACTTTGGCTAGAGCCCTGCATGTATGAGAGTTAATCGTGTAGTCCCGTGCTTTGAAAAACTCTATTTGTGTTGCCCCCTAGGGCATTTCAAAATGAATTTCGCTTGATGTTTTCCTCCCTTTTGAGTGCATATGTGATGCTTTAACGTTAGTGCTCATAAGTTGCATTTAGCATAGTTCTCAATTCAGGAGCCAAGCAATAGTAGTTATGCTTAGCCCCCGAATCTGAGTAGTCCGTGCTTTGGAAAAACTCTATTCTTCCCTTATTCAAAACATTCGAATTGTTTGTGCTTATCATTGCTGAGCTTGTGTGTTTTTTTTAAGAAAGGTTTTCTCTAAAAAACATAGATCACAAATTAGATCTAATCCTCACCTTATGCTTCCATTCTCATCTTAACCCATCTCAAGAGAAAAGTGCCTTACCCAAGAAGATACCGGGAAGCTTACCCTTGAAGCCTGGAACAAGCTACAGAAGAAGCCAGTCTAGCCGCTCAGTCAAAAGGACCGACCGTGAGAATCAAAGCACTGCCCCTGAGTCAAAGTAAACAGGAAAAGAGGACAAAAGGAGTTATTACCATACACAGAGGCAAAGATTCTTGGAACCAGAGACCACAAACATCAGGGTCATCGACCCCACCACTCACCCGTGCCCCCCCACGCGTGCCCGCCTCCATGCGCACTACCACCGCCCCATGCCCCCCTTTGCAGCGCACTACCGCCGCCCACGCCACCTTTGCAGCGCACCCACCGCCACCATCATCGCCGGCAACACCAGGCCCCCCTCCCCTTATCGCACCCGCTGCCGCGTAGCACCTACTCCATCACCACTGCTCCGCAACCGAACACCCCCGCTCGCCTATAAAACCCCCCCACCATCTCCCTCAACTCCCATCTCGCTCAAAGCAAAAGCACACTCCAGATAAATCCCCTCTGCCAAATCGCAAGCAACTCCATTTTTCCACTCCCTCGCCCCTAAGATCACAATGCTTGGTGATTCTTGGGTTGAAGACTGTTGTATATGGTTCAACATCTTCGGTTTCCTCCTCTGTATGATGGTAATACTCTTTGATAGAATCCTCGAGTGGGAAGAGCAAAGAGAAAGAAAGAGGCAGTGAAAAGTGAAAAGTGAGAAGAGAAAAGAAGGTAGTGAAGAGAAGATGAGAAGAAGGTTGTCCCAGAATCAACCATGTGTCAGTCATTTCTCCGCAGCCTGCTCAAGCAGCAACAGGAGAAGAAGGCCCCGTAACACCTTTGTTATGAGGTACTTCAAGGAGTTCAAATCCCCAAGATTCAAGAGATCTACCCTCATTCATTTTAAGTGGGGTAGTGTTCCAATAAGGTTCCTGTCATGGAGAAAAATAAGAAGGCATGTAGCAAGCTTGTGGAGGACCAGATCACCAAAGCTTATAAGTTTCTGTATGAGAAGTGGTCACCCAAGTTCCGTTGATGAAGCACCAGAAGAACAATCAAGGAAGGAATCCATGTGGGAGTTCGCAAGAGAAAGGTTTGTGTGTTGGCATCTATGCTCCTTCAATAAGCTAGCTGCCAAGCGAAACCTAGAAGCCTGAAGATGATTCTTTGAGTAGCCAGAATCAGCGTTTGCAATCAGCAACCAGATGTTCCTCAAAGGCCAGACTTTGTTGAAGTTTCATCTCCTCGAAGAGTTGCAAAGTGAAGATATGTAGCTGAAGTAAAGCTATACCCATAACCCTTCTAAACTGAATCTCGAGGACGAGATTCCTTTTAAGTGGGGTAGATTTGTAGCATCCCAAAAATTCAAATTCTGAAATTTTCTCAAACTCGCCCTAAATTCAAAATGAATTTCAAATTTCATTTCAAAATGTTTGTTTGCGAGTTGATATCAACAAATAAAGTATAGTGGTCTATATTCTCTCTAAAATCCTCCTCAAAATACCCTACAAATATTTCCTCAGTGATCCCCCTCAAATTGTTTACAGAAATACTGCCCAGATATTTCCCTAGTGATCCTCTTCAAGTTCTTTCCAGAAATACTACCCAAATATTCCACCGATATATCTCCAGATATTTTCCTCCTGAGAAATACCTTCAGAATCATTTTTCAAGTCCCTATAAATATTTTCTTCATAACTTTCCTCATGCTCATACGTATACGTATGCCTCTAGTGTCATACGGTGAGCTCTACAAGCAAATCTCACTTATACAAGACAAATACATGCTAATCTCCCACTAATCCTCTCATCCTCCCACTAATCCTCTCATCCCTCCCCCTAATCCCCCCACCATGGCTATAAATAGAGGGGCAAGGGCCTCCTCTCATCCCACCCCAAGCCATTTCATGGCAACTCTCCCCCCCCACACACACCCACTCCATGTTCCACACAAGCACACACTAGCACAAGGATCGTTCGATCGTTCTTCGATCGTTCGTCCCCCTGTTCTTAGTTTGTTCGTTCGTTCGTCCGATCGTTCGATCGTTCGTCCGATCGTTCATGGTTCGTTCGTCCGTTCGTTCGATCGTTCGATCGTTCGTCCGTTCGTTCGTCCAAATAATCTTTTTCCTACCGTTATGCTGTCGAAATTCCGATCGTTCGTTCGTTCGATCATTCGATCGTTCATCGTTCGTTCATAGTTCCTATTCATCGTTCATCGTTCGTTCATAGTCCCTATTCATCGTTCTTCCAGATAATCTTTGTCCTGCCGTTATGCTGCCGAAATTCCGATCGTTCGTTCGTTCGATCATTCGATCATTCATCGTTCGTTCATAGTCCCTATTCATCGTTCATCGTTCGTTCATAGTCCCTATTCATCGTTCTTCTAGATAATCTTTGTCCTGTCGTTATGCTGCCGAAATTCCGATCGTTCGTTCGTACGATCATTCGATCGTTCGTCCGTTCGTTCGTCCAAATAATCTTTTCCTGCCGTTATGCTGCCGAAATTCCGATCGTTCGTTCGTCCGATCATTCGATCGTTCGTCCGTTCGTTCATAGTTCCTATTCATCGTTCATCGTTCGTTCATACGAACTATTCACTATCACTATTCACCATTACTATTCACCATTACTATTCACTATTACTATTCATCGTTACTATTCACATACACTATTCATCATCGTTACTATTCATCGATGATATCTATAATTTCTTTTCCATCGCCACTATTCATCGTTACTGATCATCGTTACTATTCATCGGTCATCTAGTCATCCCAAATTTCAACTACTCGTACATCATGTTGTCCAGTCCACCTAAGACCAGCCAGACCCATATTCCAGCCATACGAACTCCGGTGACTGTGATTTTTCTTCCAGTAGGGAACTTCCCATCTGGTCACCCATCCTAGGTTTCTCCAAGTTGAGCACGCTTAACTTTGAGAATCCTTCGAACCAGGCTCCCAAACTCAGATTCCAATAAATCTCGTTTCTAAATTCTTATCAAACTATTCCCTACCCAACCATGTCGTCCCTTAAGCATGGTCCATATTCCAGAAAACTCCCAAAATACTCTTGTCCCATATTCTGCCTATAACTCTCCTGTTCATACTAAGTCAGACGATTCATTCGTCACTATTCTCACCAACAGTGAACTTCACTGTGCTACACTACATACACCCAGCTATAAATACACCCAGCTACCCTCTCCCTCTCCACACACACTCAACACCCTCAGCCAAGGCAAACACCCCACCCACTCAGTTACTCTGCTCTGCCGGCTACACACATAGTGTCGCTTCGCCTCCAGTCCACCCTCCTGGTAAGCACCTCCGCTCCACCACCAGTAATATCACAACACCACATGACACAGATTCTACTCAAGACTCTACCCATCCATATATCGCTATTCTGACCACTATACTAAATATTTGTTGGTATACTTGCTGGTTTGTATGTTTGCTTGTTCATGTTGCATAGTTATCGGAGCGTTCGTGCCATCTCGTGGAGGCCAGATCTGCAAGTCTACGCTAGGCGGTGGAGCCAGAAGCCAGTTCCGCGAGCTCCCCTTCCCCCTTCGCCGAATAAGCACGGCAAGCTCACTGGATCCCTTTGATGCATAAATTACCTATGTTTTACAACCACAACCCTCAGCCTGTTATTTTATGCATAATATGATTTTGAGACAAGTTATTATGGCCACCCAGCCGCTTGCCGCAATCAATCCCTGATATAATTGTTACAAATGATTTGAGGAAAGGTGTGAGTTTTCAAAAGAAAATGCTTTTCAAAACGTGTTTGATGAAGGGTTTTCACCCTTATCACCTTTGAGTAGGGATGATCAAGGACTCCCTGGTTTAGGGGAGGGCCTAAGGTGATGGCTCAGCTGGTTTAGGCGTGAGCAGAAGGATTGTCCCCTCTTATAAGGACCGGTTTGTCATCTTTCACTACCTGTACTCATGATAAGTACAACCACTCGAGACTGTGTGGGCAGTCACTCAATCTGAACTCGTACGGTCCAACCCCAGGGTTATGAAGGCTGGGGAGCACCGGGAGGATAAGGAGGGGGAAAGTTTTGTCCGGTTTGGACATGGCGGTGGCCTGACTCCTTCCGGTATAACTGTTAAGGTTAGGACGTGCGAGGAAAGAAAGAGATTCGGATTCGGATCTCATCGGCCATGAGATCGCAGAGCCGGACTAGTGGGTAAAGTGTACACCTCTGCGCAGAGTTTGAGAACCTATTCGAATAGTCTGTGTCCACAGGAATGGACGAGTCTGGTGTGGTATGGCAATTAGTGTTTGGTTTTTCCAAAAAAAGGGTGTGTTTGAGAAAAGTGGTTTTTAAAAGGACCGGCGGTTGAGCCGTGAGCTATGGTGGACGGGAAGTCCAATAGCTGTTTTTGAAAATGAAAACCAGTGGGAAACTGCTGAGATACCTGGATGGTTTAGTCCAGGGGATTTTGTTATAATACTGAAAAACTTCCTGCTCCTTTTGGAGAGGATGCACTTTGCAAAATACAAAATGTTTTTCAAAACAACCCTGCATAAAATATTGTTGTTTCTGCAAATATCCTAAGCTCTACATATTCCATGCATTATATCTGATTTCCCCATTCCGCGGGTGAAGGTGGGCTGCTGAGTACGTTTGTACTCACCCTTGCTTATTTGTTGTTTTTCAGAAAAAGGAGATCGGGTAAGAGTTACGACTGTTCCCAACCTTGCCTGTGGCTGTTGGACCGCTGAATTGCTTCGCTGCGTATATCGGGATGCTTCAGCCCCACTCTGATGATATGTCCCGAGTTGTGGACCAACTCTTAAAGTTGTTCGCCACCTTTGTAGGTTTGTCTCGTTTAAGCAGATTTGGTATCATATGATGTATAAATGTGTTTACTAGCCTCCTGGGACTAGTAATTGTATCACATTTGAGTCCCAGAGGATTCGGGACGCTTCAATATCACCCAGAATTTGGTCGACGGGATGATCCCGTTGAATCATCGCTCGAACTTGGGTTGGAGGTGCCGGTTGTGCTTCTTCCTCCATCACATGATCATCTTGTGCTCCCCCTTGATCACACTCCTCTTGATGAACCTGTTCATCGTTTTGAGTTGGGGAATGCACCATTGTTGAGGAAGAAGGTTGTTCTTGCTCCAATTGTTCCTGTGGTCGCACATCACCAATCGCCATGGTGCGCATAGCGGCCGTTGGAACGTCTTCTTCATCTACATCATCACAATCAACAACTTGCTCTCTTGGAGAGCCATTAGTCTCATCAAATACAACGTCGCTAGAGACTTCAACCAAACCCGATGATTTGTTGAAGACTCTATATGCCTTTGTATTTGAGTCATAACCTAACAAAAACCCTTCTACTGCTTTGGGAGCAAACTTAGAATTTCTACCCTTCTTTACTAGAATGTAGCACTTGCTCCCAAATACACGAAAGTAAGATACATTGGGTTTGTTACCGGTTAGTAGCTCGTACGAAGTCTTCTTGAGGAGGCGATGAAGGTAGACCCTGTTGATGGCGTGGCAAGCCGTATTCACGACTTCCGACCAGAAACACTCGGGGGTCTTGAATTCTCCAAGCATCGTCCTCGCCATATCGATTAGCGTCCTGTTCTTCCTCTCTACCACACCATTTTGCTGTGGTGTGTAGGGAGCGGAGAACTCGTGCTTGATCCCTTCCTCCTCAAGGAACTCCTCCACTTGAAGGTTCTTGAACTCGGACCCGTTGTCGCTCCTTATCTTCTTCACCTTGAGCTCAAACTCATTTTGAGCTCTCCTGAGGAAGCGCTTGAGGGTCCCTTGGGTTTCAGACTTATCCTGCAAAAAGAACACCCAAGTGAAGCGGGAAAAGTCATCAACAATAACTAGACCATACTTACTCCCTCCTATGCTCAGATAGGCGACAGGTCCGAAGAGGTCCATATGCAGCAGCTCCAGGGGTCTTGAAGTGGTCATCACATTCTTGCTGTGATGCGCTCCTCCCACTTGTTTACCTGCTTGACAAGCTGCACAAGGTCTATCTTTTTCGAATTGCACGTTAGTCAAACCTATCACGTGTTCTCCCTTTAGAAGCTTGTGAAGGTTCTTCATCCCCACATGTGCTAAGCAGCGATGCCACAGCCAGCCCATGCTAGTCTTAGCTATTAAGCATGCATCTAGACCGGCCTCTTCTTTTGCAAAATCAACTAAATAAAGTTTGTCGTCTAATACACCCTTAAAAGCTAGTGAACCATCACTTCTTCTAAAGACAGACACATCTACATTTGTAAATAGACAGTTATACCCCATGTTGCATAATTGACTAACAGATAGCAAATTATATCCAAGAGACTCTACTAAAAACACATTAGATATGGAGTGCTCATTAGAAATTGCAATTTTACCTAACCCTTTTACCTTGCCTTGATTCCCATCACCGAATATAATTGAATCTTGGGAATCCTTATTCTTGACGTAGGAGGTGAACATCTTCTTCTCCCCCGTCATATGGTTTGTGCATCCGCTGTCGATAATCCAGCTTGAACCCCCGGATGCATAAACCTGCAAGGCAAATTTAGGCTTGGGTCTTAGGTACCCAACTCATGTTGGGTCCTACAAGGTTAGTGCAAATATCCTTAGGGACCCAAATGCAAGTTTTGTCTCCCTTGCATTTTGCCCCTAACTTCCTAGCAACTATTTTCCTATCCTTTCTACAAATTGCAAAAGAAGCATTCAAAGCATGATATATTGTAGAAGGCTCATTAACTATCCTAGGAGTATTAACAACATCTCTTCTAGGCATATTATGAACAACATTCCTTCTACCAACATTTCTGTCATGCACATATGAAGAACTAGAAGCAAACATAGCATGAGAAAAATTATCGTAAGCATTATAATTCCTATAAGCATTTCTAGTTTGTCTCCTATCATGATACATAAAAGCATGGTTCCTTTTAGTACTACTTGCCATAGGGGCCTTCCCTTTCTCCTTGGCGGAGATGGGAGCCTTATGGCTTGTTAAGTTCTTGGCTTCCCTCTTGAAACCAAGTCCATCCTTAATTGAGGGGTGTCTACCAATCGTGTAGGCATCCCTTGCAAATTTTAGCTTATCAAAATCATTCTTGCTAGTCTTAAGTTGAGCATTAAGACTAGCCAATTCATCATTAAGCTTGGAAATTGAAACTAGGTGTTCACTACACGCATCAATGTCAAAATCTTTACACCTAGTACAAATTACAACATGTTCTACACAAGAATTAGATTTATTTGCCACTTCTAATTTAGCATTTAAATCATTGTTGACACCTTCTAAAGTAGAAATGGTTTTATGACAAGTAGATAATTCACCAGAGAGCATTTCATTCCTTTTAATTTCTAGAGCAAGAGAATTTTGTGCACTAACAAATTTATCATGCTCCTCATATAAAAGATCTTCTTGTTTTTCTAGTAATCTATTTTTGTCATTCAAAGCATCAATCAACTCATTAATCTTGTCTATCTTAGATCTATCTAAGCCCTTGAATAAGCATGAATAGTCTATGTCATCATCATCACTAGACTCATTATCACTAGAAGAATCATAAGTGGAGTCTCGAGTACTCACCTTCTTCTCCCTTGCCATAAGGCATGTGTGACGCTCGTTAGGGAAGAGGGATGACTTGTTGAAGGCGGTGGCGGCGAGTCCTTCATTGTCGGAGTCGGAAGAGGAGCAGTCCGAGTCCCACTCCTTGCCTAGATGCGCCTCGCCCTTTGCCTTCTTATAGTTCTTCTTCTTCTCCCTCTTGTTCCCTTGATCCTGATCACTATCATTGTCGGGACAGTTAGCAATAAAATGACCAAGCTTACCACATTTGAAGCATGAGCGCTTCCCCTTTGTCTTGGTCTTGCTTGGTTGCCCCTTGCGGTCTTTTAGTGCCGTCTTGAATCTCTTGATGATGAGAGCCATCTCTTCATCATTAAGTCCGGCCGCCTCAATTTGTGCCACCTTGCTAGGTAGCATTTCCTTGCTTCTTGTTGCCTTGAGAGCAAGAGGTTGAGGCTCATTGATTGGACCGTTTAGAGCGTCGTCGACGTATCTCGCCTCCTTGATCATCATCCGCCCGCTTACGAATTTTCCGAGTACCTCCTCGGGCGTCATCATCGTGTACCTGGGATTCTCACGAATATTGTTTACGAGATGAGGATCAAGAACGGTAAAGGACCTTAGCATTAGGCGGACGACGTCGTGGTTCGTCCATCGCGTGCTTCCGTAGCTCCTTATTTTGTTGATAAGGGTCTTGAGCCGGTTGTAAGTTTGGGTTGGCTCCTCTCCCCTTATCATTGCGAATCGTCCAAGCTCGCCCTCCACCAACTCCATTTTAGTGAGCATGGTGATGTCGTTCCCCTCGTGAGAGATCTTGAGGGTGTCCCATATCTGCTTGGCGTTGTCCAGGCCGCTCACCTTATTGTACTCTTCCCTGCACAAAGATGCTAATAGAACAGTAGTAGCTTGTGCATTTCTATGGATTTGTTCATTTATAAGCATAGGGCTATCCGAGCTATCAAATTTCATTCCATTCTCTACAATCTCCCATATGCTTGGATGGAGAGAGAATAAGTGACTACGCATTTTGTGACTCCAAAATCCGTAGTCTTCCCCATCGAAGTGTGGAGGTTTGCCAAGAGGAATGGAAAGCAAATGCGAATTCGAACTATGTGGAATACGAGAATAATCAAATGAAAAGTTTGAATTGACCGTCTTCCTGTAGTCGTTGTCGTCGTCCTTTTGGGAAGAAGTAGACTCATCGCTATCGTCGTAGTAGACGATCTCCTTGATGCGCCTTGTCTTCTTCTTCTTCCCATCTTTACGCTTGTGGCCCGAGCCCGAGTCAGTAGGCTTGTCATCCTTCGGCTCGTTGACGAAGGACTCCTTCTCCTTGTCGTTGATCACGATTCCCTTCCCCTTAGGATCCATCTCTTCGGGCGATTAGTCCCTTCTTGAAGAGAACGACTCTGATACCAATTGAGAGCACCTAGAGGGGGGGGGGTAAATAGGTGATCCTGTGAAACTTAAGCTTATAGCCACAAAAACTTGTTAAGTGTTAGCCCAATAATCGCCAAGTGGCTAGAGAGGAGTCTCAACAAAACACAATACCACAAGAGATCAAACACAGAGATGACACAGTGGTTTATCCCGTGGTTCGGCCAAGACCAACGCTTGCCTACTCCACGTTGTGGCGTCCCAACGGACGAGGGTTGCAATCAACCCCTCTCAAGCAGTCCAAAGACCAACTTGAATACCACAGTGTTTTGCTTTTCCTTTCAATATCCCGTTTGCGAGGAATCTCCACAACTTGGAGTCTCTCGCCCTTACACTTGAGATTCACAAAGAAATACGGAGTAAGGGAGGGAAGCAACACACACAAATCCACAGCAAATATGCGCACACACACGGCCAAGAATCGAGCTCAAAAGACTATCTCAAAGTTCTCACTAGAACGGAGCTCGAATCACTGAGAATGACAAACAAATGCGCAAAGACTGAGTGTGGATGATCAAGAATGCTCTAAGGTTGCTTGGTGTTCTCCTCCATGCGCCTAGGGGTCCCTTTTATAGCCCCAAGGCAGCTAGGAGCCGTTGAGAGCAAATCTGGAAGGCCTTTCTTGCCTTCTGTCGTCGGGTGCACCGGACAGTCCGGTGCACACCGGACACTGTCCGGTGCACGATTTCCTTCCTTAAATAGCGAAGCCGACCGTTGGCAGACTTGGAGCCGTTGGCGCACCGGACATGTCCGGTGCACACCGGACAGTCCGGTGCCCCCTTCTAGCCGTTGGCTCGGCCACGTGTCCCGCGCAGATCGCGCGGCCGACCGTTGGCTCACCGGACAGTCCGGTGCACACCGGACAGTCCGCTGAATTATAGCCGTACGCCGTCGGCGAATTCCCGAGAGCGGCCACTTCGCTCGAGGCAGCCTGGCGCACCGGACACTGTCCGGTGCACCACCGGATAGTCCGGTGCCCCAGACCGAAACAGCCTTTTGGCTGTACACAGCCAACTCTTCTCTTTTCTTCTTCTTTCTGTTTCTAATACTTAGACAAGTATATTAGTACACAAAACCAATGTACTAAGACTTAGAAACATACCTTTGCTCTTGTTTTGCACTTTGTCCATCCATAAGCATGAATTCACATTTAAGCACTTGTGTTGGCACTCAATCACCAAAATACTTAGAAATGGCCCAAGGGCACATTTCCCTTTCACAAGGTAAGTCTCAACACCGAAGGATCATCTACCAAAAGCAAAGGTAATGAATTTAGCAAAGTTCAATTCGATTACTCTAGAAATTATATTCCCAACTTCGCTTCCGCCCCACTTGGAAAGTTACCAACTCTTAGTGAGTTGAACTATGATGAGTGGGCCGACAAGATGAAGTCGCATTTAATCAGTGTGCATCCTAGTCTTTGGGAGATTGTTAATGTAGGTATGTATAAGCCCGCCCAAGGAGAAGAGATGACTCCGGAAATGATGCAAGAGGTTCATCGAAATGCTCAAGCAGTGAGCATAATTAAAGGAAGTCTTTGTCCGGAAGAATACCGGAAAGTTCAAGGAAGAGAAGATGCCCGTGACATTTGGAATATTCTTAAAATGTCACATGAAGGAGATCCCAAAGCTAAAAGACATAGAGTTGAAGCTTTGGAAAGTGAGCTTGCAAGATATGATTGGACAAAGGGTGAGTCGCTTCAATCACTCTTTGATCGGTTGATGGTGTTGGTCAACAAAATAAGAGTTCTTGGGAGTAAAGATTGGAGTGACTCCAAGGTCACAAGATTGTTCATGAGAGCTTATAAAGAGAAGGATAAGAGTCTTGCAAGGATGATAAGGGATCGTGATGACTATGAGGATATGATGCCTCATCAATTATTTGCAAAAATTCAACAACACGAGTCCGAAGAAGCCCCCATCAAGACAAGAGACTCTCATGCCTTGATCACAAATGAACAAGACAACCCCAAGAAGAACAAAGACCACAAAGCAAAGAATGTGGTCGAGACCTCAAGTGATGAAGATAGCTCAAGTGATGAAGACACAGTTATGTTCATCAAAACATTCAAGAAATTTGTAAGGAAGAATGACAAGTTCCAAAGGAAAGGAAAGAAGAGGGCATGCTATGAATGTGGCCAAACCGGTCATTTCATAGCGGATTGTCCTAACAAGAAGGAACAAGAAGCGAAGAAGGAATACAAGAAGGACAAGTTTAAAAAGGGAGGCAAGACCAAGGGATACTTCAAGAAGAAGAAGTATGGTCAAGCCCATATTGGTGAAGAATGGAACTCCGATGAAGAGAGTTCTAGTTCCGAGGAAGAGGAAGTGGTGGCAAATGTGGCCATTCAATCTACATCAAGCGCACAACTCTTCACCAACCTACAAGACGACTCCTACACTCCAACTTGCCTCATGGCAAAGGGAGATAAGGTAACCTTATTTAGTAATGATTTTTCAAATGATGATGATGATGATCAAATTGTCATGAAAAATAAAATGATTAAAGAATTTGGCTTGAATGGATACAATGTTATCACCAAATTAATGGAAAAGCTAGATAAAAGAAAAGCAACTCTTGATGCTCAAGAAGACTTGCTTATCCTTGAAAAGGAAAGAAACCTAGAGCTTCAAGAGTTGATTACAATAAAGATAAAGAAGTAATTAACATGAAAACCTCTATAGATAATCTTGCAAATGAAAAGAATGCACTTGAATCAAGCATGTTGAGCTTGAATGTTCAAAATCAAGAACTTCAAGTGCAACTTGAAAATTGCAAGAACATCAATGCCTCATGTTTAGTACTTGAATCTAAGTCTAGCTTAAATGATAATTCTTGCAAACATTGTGCCAAATATCATGCTTCTTGTTGTCTAACTAACCATGCAAGGAAGAATAGCCCACAGGTGAAGGTCAAAGAAATTTTGAAAAGATGCTCTAGCAATGATGGGTTAAAGAAAGTTGAACCCAAGTACAAGTCCCTTAAGCCCAACAATGGAAGAAGGGGGCTTGGGTTCAACTCATCCAAGGAAAACCCTAGCATAGTGCATAAGGGGTGGAGATCCCCCAAGTTCATAGAGGGAACCACCCTATATGATGCCTTGGGGAGGATTCACTCCTCAAATGACAAGTCACCTCAGGTTAAGGTTAACTTGAGTTCCACAAAGAGTAAGATGAAGGGAGTGGGATCCTCAAGTGGACAAAAATCTAATGCTCCCATTTCCCACTCATATCTTTGTGATTATATGTTGACTTGGGATTTAGGGAAATTGGTTGTGAAATATGTGGGTGCCTACACTAAACGAAAAGTCATGAAAAGGAGTGTGTGGGTACCCAAGGCTATAACTAACACTGTAGGACCCAATTCAATTTGGGTACCTAAAAGCATAGCCTAAACTTGTTTTGCAGGTCTACTCCTCTGGTGGGTCAAGTTGGGTGCTTGACAGTGGATGTACAAATCACATGACCGGGGAGAAAGACATGTTTCATATATTGCAACTAACTCAAGAAGCACAAGAAATTGTGTTTGGAGATGGTGGCAAGAGTAAGGTGATTGGTATTGGTAAAATTCCTATCTCTAACCAACAATCACTTTCAAATGTGTTATTAGTAGATTCTTTAAGCTATAATTTGTTGTCTGTTTCACAACTTTGTGGAATGGGTTATAATTGTTTATTTTTGGATGTGGATGTGAAGATCCTTAGAAGGGAGGACTCCTCAGTTGCCTTTACCGGTCGCTTGAAGGGCAAGCTTTATCTTGTTGATTTCACAACAAGTAAAGTGACGCCTGAGACTTGTTTAGTGGCAAAGTCCGACAAGGGTTGGCTATGGCATCGCCAGCTAGCCCATGTCGGTATGAGGAATTTGGCCAAACTTCAAAAGGATAATCACATCATTGGACTAACAAATGTTGTATTTGAGAAAGATAGGGTTTGTGGTGCATGCCAAGCAGGAAAGCAACATGGAGTCCCACATCAATCAAAGAATGTGGTCACAACAAAGAGGCCATTGGAGCTTCTTCACATGGACCTCTTCGGACCTGTGGCCTACATTAGCATTGGTGGTAGTAAGTATGGTTTAGTCATTGTTGATGATTTTTCTCGATTCACCTGGGTTTTCTTTTTGAGTGACAAAGGTGAAACTCAAGAAATTTTGAAGAAATTCATGAGGAGAGCTCAAAATGAATTTGAGCTCAAAATCAAGAAAGTGAGAAGTGATAATGGGACGGAATTCAAGAACACAGGTGTCGAAGAATTCTTAGGAGAAGAGGGAATCAAACATGAGTTCTCGGTGCCTTACACTCCACAACAAAATGGTGTTGTGGAAAGAAAGAACCGAACTCTAATTGAAGCTGCAAGAACCATGTTGGATGAGTACAAGACACCTGACAACTTTTGGGCAGAGGCAGTCAACACCGCCTGTCATGCAATCAACCGTCTCTATCTTCATAAGATCTACAAAAAGACTGCTTATGAGCTTCTCACTGGTAACAAACCTAAAGTTGATTATTTTAGAGTATTTGGTTGTAAATGTTTTATTCTTAACAAGAAAGTCAAGAGCTCAAAGTTTGCTCCTAGAGTGGACGAGGGTTTCTTGCTTGGTTATGCATCAAATGCTCATGGATATCGTGTTTTCAACAATACCACCGGTCTTGTTGAAATAGCGATAGACGTGACATTTGATGAGTCTAATGGCTCGCAAGGGTATGTTTCTAATGACACTGCAGGAAATGAAGAACTACCTTGTGAGGCCATAAAGAAACTTGCAATAGGTGAGGTGAGACCTCAAGAAAAGGATGATGAAGAAGGAACCTTATGGATGACCAATGAGGTAGTTGATGTGGGTGCAAGGGTGGTGAGTGACAAAGTCTCCACCCAAGCAAACCCATCAACCTCAAGTCATCCAAGCCACGAAGAAAATCATCAAAGGATGCCAACAGTAGTAGAAGATGAACAAAAAAGTATTGATGGTGAAGTGCCTCTTGATCAAGTAATTGATGAGGAGGAGCAAATACAAAGACATCCATCAGTGCCTCATCCTAGAGTCCATCAAACAATTCAAAGGGATCATCCAGTGGACAACATCCTGGGTAGCATCAGGAGAGGGGTAACAACTCGATCTCGTTTAGCTAATTTTTGTGAATTTTACTCGTTTGTTTCCTCTCTTGAGCCACTTAAGGTTGAAGAAGCATTGGGTGATCCGGATTGGATAATTGCCATGCAAGAGGAGTTGAACAACTTCACTAGGAATGAAGTCTGGTCCTTAGTCCAAAGACCCAAACAAAATGTGATTGGGACTAAATGGGTCTTTAGGAACAAACAAGATGAACATGGCGTGGTTACAAGAAACAAGGCACGGTTGGTTGCCCAGGGCTATACTCAAGTGGAAGGACTTAATTTTGGTGAAACATATGCGCCGGTAGCAAGGTTAGAATCAATTAGAATATTAATTGCCTATGCTACTAACCATGATTTCAAGCTATATCAAATGGATGTCAAGAGCGCTTTTCTAAATGGACCACTACAAGAGAGAGTATATGTGGAGCAACCACCGGGCTTTGAAGACCCAAAGAAGCCAAATCATGTTTTTCTACTTCACAAGGCACTCTACGGGCTTAAACAAGCCCCTAGAGCTTGGTATGACTGTCTTAAAGATTTTTTAATTAAGAATGGGTTTACAATAGGAAAAGCTGACTCTACTTTATTTACTCGAAAAGTTGACAATGAATTATTTGTGTGCCAAATATATGTTGATGACATTATATTTGGTAGTACTAATGAAAAATTTTGTGAAGAGTTTAGCAAAGTAATGACGAACAGGTTTGAGATGTCTATGATGGGTGAGCTTAAATACTTCCTGGGATTTCAAGTCAAACAACTCAAGGAAGGTACTTTTTTATGCCAAACCAAATATACACAAGATATGCTCAAGAAGTTTGGCATGGAAAAAAGCAAAACACGCCAAGACTCCAATGTCATCAAATGGACATCTCGACCTAAATGAGGAAGGTAAACCTGTAGATCAAAAATGATATAGATCAATGATAGGATCACTGCTTTACTTATGTGCATCTAGACCTGATATAATGTTGAGTGTTTGCATGTGTGCACGTTTTCAAGCAAATCCTAAAGATTGCCATCTTGTAGCCGTTAAGAGAATTCTAAGATACTTAGTCCACACCCAAAACCTAGGATTATGGTATCCCAAAGGCTCCCTTTTCGATTTGCTTGGCTACTCTGACTCAGATTATGCCGGTTGCAAAGTAGATCGAAAAAGCACTACTGGGACTTGCCAATTCCTTGGGCGGTCCTTAGTGTCATGGAGTTCCAAGAAACAAAATTGTGTTGCACTTTCCACTGCAGAAGCTGAGTACATAGCAGCTGGGGCATGTTGTGCACAGTTGTTATAGATGAAGCAAACCCTTAGAGATTTTGGTTGTGAGTTTAACAAAATTCCACTTTTGTGTGACAATGAGAGTGCCATAAAACTTGCAAACAATCCGGTGCAACACTCTAGAACTAAACATATTGACATCAGACACCATTTCTTGAGAGACCACGAAGCCAAAGGAGATATCGAACTATTTCATGTGAGCACCGAAAATCAACTAGCCGATATCTTCACAAAACCCCTTGATGAGACTAGGTTCTGTTTTCTTAGGAGTGAACTAAATATCTTGGATTCTCGAAACGTGACTTAATAACTAAAATTTTGATCAAATTTGATGGTTGAAAATTGATTGTTTGAGCAATATGAAATGAGAAATAACATTTTTATCTTTAAAATATCTCATGTCATATTTGCTATGTGCTATTATAGCCCTTCCGGGCAATATCTGGAAACTGGTTGAGTAAACCGGCTGATTAGGCCACTCAACCGGTTTCTCCCTGGTGGAAACCGGTTGAACCGGTATAAAAACCGGTTGAACCGGTTTTGGCCGTCGCGCCGTCAGTCAGCGCGCAGTCTGCGCTGACAGCTGCGCAGTCTGCGCTGTCAGTTTTTGCAGTCTGTGCTGTCAGACTGCCAGAATTTTCGCGCAGTCAACACCGTTTTCTGCGCGCTTTTACTGCGCAGTTTGACCAGAAACCGGTTGAACCGGTTTCTGAACCGGTTGAACCAGTTTTCAGTTTTCTGGCGGCCGACTTTTCCCCTTTTATTCCTCTCCCTCTCTCCTCTTCCCTTCTCAGTCTCATTTTCCAGCCGCCGCCGCCCTCTCATTCTCCTCTCTCTCACCTTCACAATCCACTCCAAAAACTCTCTCGTGCCCTCACACTTTTGGAAGAGTTGTTGGAGATCCGTCCATCCCGGCGCTTTCCATCATCTTCCTCCATCTCGTTGGGAGTTCTTGACCCAATCTCCGGATCGAGGTATTGCCCTATTTTATTTCCTTGTACTCGATCCTACGCGTTCTTGATTATCTAATGTATCATTCGTTGGGTACATTTTTGTTTAAGTGATTGCAACACTTAGATTATCTTCATTTGTCACAAACATTGTTAGAGATTAGCGATTTGATATTGTTCGTTGTAGTTGAACCGCTCATATGAACGGTTGAAGTGCATGCTCAATATCTTATGCGTTTCTACTCAAACTTGTTTGATCCTTGCTCATCATAGGTTCTATTTCTTATTTCTTAGAATGGTGCGTCGAAGGAACCCGTCTGTGGTTGAATCCGACTCCTCGGATGACCAGGAAGTCCACGGAGATACTCCACCTCGCTCTCGATCCAAGCGAGGGCGCGGAAGCGGCAATGTCATGCCGGGTGCTGAGGCCTCTGGGTCTCAAAGTGCTCGCGGTCGGACATCCCGGAATCCTTCCGGTCGGTCTTGACCTGCGACGAATCCGCAGGCGTGGGAGCTTGCAAGTGATGATGATGGCGGGAAGGACGATGAAGTTGATCTTCCCCCGGCCCACGCTCCTGTGATTCGTGGCTTGGTCCTCCACCGGGCAGAGGCTCGGCGTGCTGGCAATGAGCCAGTCACTGATTTCACTGCCAGTGGAGGCTCTGCTCTCCTCCAGGATCTTCGTTTCCAAAATCCTGTATTGCGCATTCGCGATGCCAGGATCGATGGAAATCGCTTTTGGACTCTACATCACGTGGACTTTTATAATTCAGTCATTCTCCCCAAGAAGCATCAACCTATCCTGCATCAACGTTATATCAACTGGGAAGGTTGTGAAGCCATTGGGGACCCAGAAATGTCACAGGCATTGATGGCCTGTGAAAGGAAACAGATGAAGAATATCATGACATTCCAATATGATTGGAATGATGAAGTTATTGCTCAATTCTACTCCACTCTATGGATAAAGCTAGCTGACGAGGAGAGTCATTACAACTACCCCTATCTGAACTTCTTCATTGAAGGTAGTTGGTATAAGGTGAGCTATCGTCGATTTGCTCACATTCTTGGCTTTTCTGACGATGATATATCTGGCGACAAGATCAAGATTCATGATTTCCGGTAGCCTACTAGAGATGAAGCCAAGGATCTTCATCTCTCTGTGTCTGGAAAGTATTGGGAGTCGACAAACATTCATAAGTATTATCGTTATATCAACTCCCTCTGCAGGATGACCATCATTCCAAAAGGGGGTAATCAGATGAACATTCTTGGGGAGAGCAAGCTTCTTGCTCTCTTTTATGAAACCCAGCAGCTCAGAAAGGATAAATGTCTTTGACATGATATGGCAGGAAATCATTCATGCCGCCTGCTTTCCTTTGAAGGGGTGTCTTCATGCTCCATTCATCATGAAGATGATTGAGGTTGTGACTCAGTTCAGATTTGACAAAGGTACCAGACATCAGTCATACACCCCTTTCTGGATTGATCCCAACAATCCAGCAGGGCGCCTCAGGAAAGCCCCCTCCAGTTCTCGTGCTCATACGACTGCGGGTCCGTCTGCTGGTGCTGGTGCTGGTGCTGCTGCTGTTGGTGCCTCGCGCTCTTCCCCTGGCCGCGGATCTCCCACACCACGTGGTCGTGGTCGTGGTCGAGGTTGTGGCCGTGGGATGGGTGCCCGCTTGGCCCACGGGTTTGCGGCATTCTTCTCCATGTGCCGAAATATTGCTGCAGATGTCCATGAGGTGGCTCGATGTCAGCGGGAGACCAACGACAACCTACGTCGTCAAGCTTCCGCTTTGGGTACTCCCTTCGCCCCCCGCTCTCCTGATGTACCTCTCCACCCTCCTCCTCCAGATGTCAACGAGTGGTACCAGCAGGCATATGGGGTGCCTTTTTCAACAGCTGATGACGTCGAAGAAGAAGAAACTTATTTTGATGATCCGGAGCAGTTTGTCCCGCCTTCATATCACGGGGATCCGGGCTAATCGTCCTCTTACCCTCCGCCCCAGGACCCTTCGGGCAGTGCTCCTCCTCCGGCCCAGTCTGGAGAGGAACACTTTGCCTCTGACCTGGCGCACTACCTCTTCGCTCCTCATCAACCTCCTCCCCACTGGTGATCATTGGATTGGCGTTTCTCTCTCTCTCTTTTTGGTTCTTGTTGCCAAAAAGGGGGAGAAAGTTTATTATGCAGTACCCTTTATGCAGTACCCCTTTATTTTTGTAATGAACAATCGGTCTGTAATAACTATTTGATGCATGCATGGCTCGAATGCCATAAACACTTTTATGATGTGATGAGACGAGCTCTCATTATTGTAATAGCTGTAGAACTTTTTTTCATATCATATGCTATGCAATAATGAGCTTGAATGTGTTTTTACTCTTTCTATCCAATTATGTTTCATACCTCATCATTTTTGTGTATGGTGTTGATTGTTCTCTCTCTCTAAATATGTTGCAAATTGACATATCAAGTCAATGTTAATATTGCAAAACTCATGCACATATTTAGGGGGAGCTACACATACACAAAAGATTTTATCTCGCAAGTACTTGTAACTTTTAATTCTTATTTCCATTCTAGTTTGTTTTGGCATCAATCACCAAAAAGGGGGAGATTGTAAGTGCAATCAACCCTAATTGAGGGTTTTGGTGATTAATGACAAAACAAACTAAGATTCTAACAAGTTTGCTCCTAGTATGTACACAGTTTTTCTATAGACAGGAGAAGCACAGATCTTACGAGCATAAAAGTATAAAGCACAGCGGATTTAAAATTCCACATCAAATGGCGTGCTCCAAGTGCTAAGAAACAACGGCGGTGCTAAATTTATAATTCTTGAGTCATAGGAATCGCCGTACAATTAAGAGGGATCCGCGACGGTTAAGTAAGTTGTGAAACGAGCCAAGTTCAAAATCTTTTGAAAACTCCTTGGAGATCATTTTCCCAGATCATGAATGCCCTTGAGAAAAACAAATTTTACTTCCCACAAAGTCTCCCCTTTTGTTCTCTTCAAAATACCCAAAGTTTGGTTTCAGCCCCCAAAACCGGTTCAACCGGTCCTGAAACCGGTTCAACCGGTTTCGGTACTGTTCACCTGCCACCTCTGCTCTGACCTGTCTGACAGTCAGAGCTGTCAGAAAAAGTCGCAGCAGATATTTTTCAGAAACCGGTTGAGCCGAAATTTTTCCCTACTCAGCCGGTTTTGAAACCGGTCGAGTCTCCGACTGAGTAGCTCAGTGGACCGGGATCCCCCTGGTAGAAACCGATTCAACCGGTCTGAAAACCGGTTCAACCGGTTTTTGCTCCTTTTCTCCCAACGGCTGCCAGCTTTTGGGGGATCCTTTATATACCCCCTCACACTCTCTCTCTCATTTACTCTTGTCTCTCCCACGAATTCTTGGCTGACCAACCTTCAAACAAGCGCATTCATTTCACCTTTCACACCCGCAATCGCATCTCCTTCAATCATTTGAAGGACCCTTGGTGTGAGGTGAACTCGATCGAACTCGCTGTCAATTTCATCTCGATTCTCCCATTCTCTTGTTCTTGAGCTCGTTGCAAACTTAACCGTGTGCGGATTTGTTACTCTTGGAACCTCGAGTTCCTTGACGGTTAGAGGTTGCTTGGGAGTCTCCAAATTTGTGGACGACCCCAAGAAGTTTGTATCACCCGCTCCTTGAGCTGATTTGAGAAGAGATTGCCTTGACCTTTGTGGTCGGCTTGTGGAGGATTAGGGTTGGAAAAGACCCGGCCCTTTTGTGGGTTCCTCAACGAGGAGTAGGACACCTTTGTGGTGGTTGCCGAACCTCGGGTTATATCGCGTGTTCTTGTGTGTTCTTGTCAAGCGCTTTATATTCAGTGGTTGGTTCATATTATTCATTTGAGTAGATTTTGTGTAGGGCAAATCTTTAGCTATATTCTTCACTACTTCGCATTTGTTCAATAGATTATCAAATTTAAGTTGAGCAGGTTCAAACTTGTTCAGTCATGATTAAAATCGACTGAACCGGTTTGCACCAGTGCAACTTTAATTTAACCTATTTCGAAGTTTTTAGTGAAAATTTTCAGGTGTAGCCTATTCACCCCCCCCTTTAGGCTACTTTCACTCCTCGACGGCACACATAGAGAAAGGCCAGGAGCATGACTGACTCGCCCGTACCTGCGTCCACGAGCGTCGGTCGGCCCGCGGTTGCAACCGTGGGCGGGGGCAGCAGGTTGGGGAGGAAGAACAAGATGAAGGCTGTGAAGACGAATGAGACGTCCGACGACGGCGAAAACGATGGTGCGCGCATGATGTGAAACGTCCTCGTGGACATGCCATAGCCTCGAGGACCATCATTATCGTGCGGATGTATAGATGGCCAAATGGGTTGTGTCTGGCGAGCCGGCCCGAGGCACGACCCATTTAATAGTGTCTGGGCCGACCCAGCACAAGCGTCGTGCGGTGCTTGGATCGTAGCCTCGGCCCATAGTGTTGACCCGTCTCTATTTTTTTTACAAAAAAACATATATACATATGTATAATTTATATTCAATATTATAAACACTTGAGCATGATGTTCTACTGGTTAGACAGCTTTGCCCAGTGTCTCCCACCCTTTTTCTATCAGGGTGTGGGTTTAAACCCAACCTCCTGCACCGCTTTTTAACATTTTACGCTGATTTAACCAAATGGTCCGACTGTCGGTGTTTTGGGTCCGACCGCACACCCGGGGTTGCCCCTCAAGATGTTTTTAGGAGTAGGACGGTGTCGACAACTGTAGCAAAATGGTTCGTGCCGATCGCACGAGGGACAATGGACAAGATTTGCAGGTTCGGGCCGCTTAGAAGTGCGTAACACCCTACGTCCTGGTGAGTATATGAGCGTGGTTACAAGAGGACTCTCTGGATTGAGGGCGCAGATAGTTTACGTGGGTGGCTGAGTAAAATAGGGTCGATCGTTCTGAAGGGGTGCCCCCTAGGCCTTATATACTCGACCGTGGGGCAGTACATGTGGATATGATAACAACAAGTAGCTAAAAGATAGTGAACCTCCTGAGTTTATCCCTACGTAACCCTCGCCGACTTATCCTCGCATGGCTCCGTTGCATGGGGGCTTCAGCGCAGGAAGGTCGGGTCTCTGTTGCGATTTATTCGCTCGACGTTGTGGGCCGTCCGGGTTTGCTCCAATCCGGTCTCATGTCTTCTCTTCTTCGTTGGTTGTCTTTTCCCAGGCCCACGAAAGAATGACCTTACGAATTATTGGGCCCTTGGGCCTTTCGTGAGGCCTTTTACTTCTTTAGTGGACCCAGGGGATATCTATTCCCCACAAGCCCCCGATCTTTGGGTTGATTTAGAGGTAATCAACTCAAAGATCCAAGGTCCAAAAAATAACTTCCTGCTGTCTTCTCTTGCTCCGATCACTCGCTCGACCAAAGTTTAGTTTTGTGTTTGCGCCTTAGAGGTCGGCATTTTGAATTGTAGGATTCTGGACTTCATTGGGTGCACCGGAGGTGCACCCAATGGGTGTAGCCCCCGACCTTTGAGTAGATTTTAGAAGATAATCTACTCGAAGGTCTTCCCCAAAGATTATCTCCATTCGCGCTCTTGCATCTCGGTTGAGGATTGGTCTTTTCAATCTTGTCCCACGCCTTAGAGGTCGGCACTATATTGGTTTAGAATGATAATCCATGGGGTGCACCGAAGGTGCACCCAATGGGTGTAGCCCCCGACCTTCAAATGGATTTTTTAAGGATAATCCGTTCGAAGGTCTTCCTTTTGCTTGTAAAAGTTGGCATGAAGCTATTCGCATTATGCTTTGGAAGTCAGCATTATGTCATCCAGATTTTGCTGCCGAGGTCAGCATATATTTTGTCTTTTAGCAGCCGAGTTTGCAATCCATCCATATCTTGCTAGGTAATGCAATTTATTTGCTTCTGCGACTTGATTGAACGTTTGATGGACGTTCTCTGTCTAGTCCTCACATCGCTTCTGTCGGTCATATCTTGTACTTCGCTGGCTATATTTGGCTTTCCTCTGATCCTTACTGATGTCTCATTTTTGTCTTGAGGTATTTACTGCGTGCCCTGCACGGATGTGACCATTTTGAAAAATATACTGATAATTCCTGGGCGTCCCCCCCCCAATGGGTGTGGGCAAGGGACGGCTTGGTACGCTAAGTGTTTTAGCCGGCTGCTTCTGAGTAGTAATGTGATGGGACAGCTAGTGTAATCATATCCTTTGCGCTGTTGACTGGAGTCCCAATGGGTGTAGTGCTGCATGAAATGGCGTCCGCCGTCTGACGTGTCTTCAGATGGGTGGGAGTGCTTATTGAATGCCTTGCGACTGTTCAGTGACCGCGGTTGGAAGTGAGCGGTTGCCTTTCCTTTCTATAAATAACGCCCTTGCTCCTCTGGTTTTTTCACATCTCTTCGCTGTTATTTACTGCGTCCTTCTTCTCCCCTCTGTCTGCTTCCACCATGGGCAAGGGTACCAAGCGCAAGCGTGAGCCCACTCCTCCGTCGGATGATTTCGGTGACTCGGAATACTCGGAGGAGGAGTTCTCCTCCGAGTCCGAGGGATCTCCGGCTCCCGTCTCTCCCCCGGCGTCGTCTGATGATTCAGACGACTCCCAGGGGATTGCCGCTGAGGTCTGGACGTATATCCGGGCCGTCGAGCGCTCCGGGCTCGAGGGCTCGGATGAGTCTGAGTTCTCCTCAGACGAGGAGGACTCAGACGGCGGCGAGGACGAAGATGACGACGACGACGACGGCGATGACGACGACGGTGGCGACGGCGATGGTGACGGCAGCAACGGCGGCGGGGGCGACGGCGGCAAGGGCAGCACCAGAGGCGGCAGCGGTACGGGCAGCACCAGAGGCGGCAGCAGCAAGGGCAGCACCAGGGGCGGCGGCGGCAAGGGCAGCAGCAGCAAGGCCAGTGGCTAAATGCCACTGGTCTTTAGATATTAGTATAGCGTAGTTAGAATAATGTAGTAGTAATGTAGAGTAGTATAGTGTAGTTTAGTAGTAGTAGTAATGTAGAGTAGAAGTAGGGAAGCACCAACTCGCGAAGAGTTGGTTTGTAAACTTATTAACTTCCCCTTGATGAAGAACTGTCGTTGGTCCCTTCTCGATGACTCGCTTTCTCTGATTGTCGAACTGATTCTTTTGATATAGTAGATGAGTAACTTGCGCATCACATTGATGCTTCCAGAAGTTGCTGCCGAGTAATATTGCAGTCGGTGTCGGCGTTTTAGAAGCAACACCGAGCGATTGAAGGTTGACATCGGCGTTCTAGAAGCGACGCCGAGCGATTGAACATGCGATCGGCGTTTTAGAGGCCATGCCGAGTGACTGAAGGTCGGCGTCGGCATTTTAGAAGTAATGCCAAGCGACAGAATACGAGTTCAGCGTTTTGGAGGCAACGCCGAGTGATAGAAGGTCAGCGTCGGCATTTTAGAAGTAATGCCGAGCGATTGAATACGAGGTCGGCGTGTTAGAGGCCACGCCAAATGATTGAAGGTCGGCGTCGGCATTTTAGAAGTAATGTCGAGCGATAGAATACGAGTTCAGCGTTTTAGAGGCAACGCTGAGTGATTGAAGGTCGGCGTCGGCATTTTAGAAGTAATGCCGAGCGATAGAATACGAGTTCAGCGTTTTAGAGGCAACGCCGAGTGATAGAAGGTCAGCGTCGGCATTTTAGAAGTAATGCCGAGCGATTGAATACGAGGTCGGCGTATTAGAGGCCACGCCAAATGATTGAAGGTCGGCGTCGGCATTTTAGAAGTAATGCCGAGCGATAGAATACGAGTTCAGCGTTTTAGAGGCAACGCTGAGTGATTGAAGGTCGGCGTCGGCATTTTAGAAGTAATGCCGAGCGATAGAATACGAGTTCAGCGTTTTAGAGGCAACGCCGAGTGATAGAAGGTCAGCGTCGGCATTTTAGAAGTAATGCCGAGCGATTGAATACGAGGTCGGCATATTAGAGGCCACGCCAAATGATTGAAGGTCGGCGTCGGCATTTTAGAAGTAATGCCGAGCGATAGAATACGAGTTCAGCGTTTTAGAGGCAACGCTGAGTGATTGAAGGTCGGCGTCGGCATTTTAGAAGTAATGCCGAGCGATAGAATACGAGTTCAGCGTTTTAGAGGCAACGCCGAGTAATAGCCGGTCGCGCGAGTTATTTTGAGGATAATAACCGAGTGATGAAATGGCACGTCGGCTTTCTCGGAAATAACTGCCAGACGCCCACGTGGCATGCTGAGGTTTCGGGAATAACCGTCGGGTGATGACTGGGCACTTTTTGAAGCGGTATCTGGCTCAAGAATATCCCATAAGAGTTGCGCTTTTAGCCGCCTTTGCTTTCCGTGCCCTAGTTCTTGCATTTCCGCATCTGAATCTTCTCTGCCACTCGTCTCCTACTCTGTTCGCCAGTGAGAAGCAAGATGGCGCCCAAGAGGAAAACTGCGAACTCGTCTGCTGCAGTGATCCCCGCAATCGACCCCAACAGTCAGTTACCCTTCGCAGGTAACCATATGTCTGTTATTTCCGAAGCTGAGCTTCTCCGTCTTGTCTCCATCGGGGTTCTTCCTCCGCGGGAACTCTGTTCTTGGCGGATTTGCCACGGGACTACTGTCCCAACCGAAGATACCCACGAGTCAGTAGTTTACGCTCCTTTTCTTCTCCACGGCCTCGGCCTTCCCATCTCTCCTTTTTTCCGTGGTCTTCTTGACTTTTATCATATCAACTTGACTCATTTGAACCCTAATTCCATTCTCCAAATCTCCATCTTCGTTCACCTATGCGAAGCCTACCTTGGTGTGCTGCCGCATTTCGGTTTATGGAAATATCTGTATCACTGCCGTCCTGGGATGGCCGGGGGGCAACACCAGCTGGTCGGAGGTGCCAGTTTGGAGATGCGCCGTGGGCGGAAGACCGAGTATCTCGAGATTCCCCTTAAAGATAGCATTAAAGGTTGGCGTCTGGAGTGGTTTATAGTTGATAATTATGGAAGTTCTCTCCCCTCCCGGTCAGGAAGACAGCCAGACGTTCACGCTCCGAGTTGGACTGAGTCTCCCACAGATGAGGAAGTGGCTGAGGCAGGTGTGTTGCTAACTGAAGTTGGATTGCTGAAAGAGAGAGGTCTAACTGCTGAAGCTGTGGCTACTGACTTTGTTTTCAAGAACATTCAGCCACTGAAAGACAGGGCCTATCCGGCATATCTGTATAGAGGGCTAGCCGACTCAACTCGGGTTACCAATAGGAGAATTCCTTCTGTAGACTTGGTAAGCCGACTTGAGATGATTCTCCGGGGTAAGGTTTCAAATGTTGGTGCTCCAGTGGCATACTCGGCCTGGAACCTACCTCCTCCCAAAGCTTTCACCCTTTTTGTGTCAAATCCGCCTGTGACTGATGGCAATTTGGGCCTTAGAGTGCGACCCTCTGCTGAAGAAGTAAGTACTTTGGTTGCTTCGCTTGGGGAGATTCCTGATGATGAACGGCAGGTTTATTTTGAAGTGCCCCTGAACCCTAGTGATGCGGACATAAATGACATGCTTGATCTGTTAGCTGAAGATTCGTCCGACGCTGCTCCTGTTGGTACGTTGGCAGTGGTGCCCCTTCCAGAGGTTGATACAACTTTGGATGTCCCGAAACCTGTCAGTACTCGCCCGAGGCGCCCCAGCCGGACCAGTCAGCCTGAGCCTTCTGCTGACGAGCAAAAGAAGAAGAGAAGACGCCTCCGGCGAGTATCCAGTTTTGATGAGGACGCCAGTACCTTAGCTCCTGCTGCTGAAGAAGTGCCTGCAACCGGCCTTACCGACGCTGACCCCAATGGGTGTGCCCTAACTGCTGCTGATCCTAATGGGTGTGCTCCATCTGTTGCCGATCCCAATGGGGGTGCTGCTTGCGTTGTTACTGTGGAAGATGAGGAGGAAGAAGATGAAGCTCCTTTAACTCGAAAAAACAGTCGGCAGTTCATCGCCAGCGGTGGAAGTAGTGGAGTTCCTTCTCCTGCTTTGTCTGCCCTTATTGGTCTGCAAGAACTGTCCCTGGCCAACTTTGATCAAACTCTAGAGGATATGGTCCCAGAGGACTTGTTATCAGAGCCTGTGGATGTTGATGCAACAGAGATCTGCGCTGCCGTGCCTGATGTTGGGCTGAGGTCATCTCGTGCCTCGTCGACCTTAGAGCGCGATCTCGAGGGTCAGGATGCTGACTTGGATTGTCCTGGTCCCATGGAAGTGGCTGAGGGCCTGTCAACCTTAGAGGTGGTTACTGCAGAGAGCATGGGCCCCAAGAATGGTGCTGACACATGCCCAGCCCCCGAGGATGTCGCCAGGGATGACTTAGCTCGGGCGAAGAGTGTAAGCCACTGCCCAGCCCCCGAGGGTGTTGCCGGGGATGATCCGGCTCAAGTGGGCAGTGCCAACTGTGTCCCAGCCCCCGAGGGTGCCCGAGCAGGGTCTCCTTCCTGCACTTCCATGGACATTCATGCGGGTTCGCCTCCACACTCTGGTTGCATGGTTGTAGCCCAAACTCCGGACCTGGGAGTCGCTTTAGAGGGCAGCGTCCCCGCTGATCTGGCGTTTGGCTCTGTTGAAGGCACTGAACTGATTCCTACTGGTCCGTTGCAAGCTACTTCGGATGGTGGTCTTGCACCTGGTTATCAGCTGATTTCTCCTAATTTGGGGATCCCTTCGTTCTTTTCCAACCTCCAGGTACTGTGTTGTACTTTAGCTTAATCTTTACGTTGCATGAATTTTTGTCATTATGCTCATCCGCTCTTCTGAAAGGGAAATGTGCCTTTGGACCATTTCTAAGTATTTTGGTGATTGAGTGCAAACACAAGTGCTTAAATGTGTCCATGGTTGAACAAAGTGCAAATCACAAGTAAAGGTATGTTTCTAAGCCTTAGTACCTTGGTTTTGTGTACTAATATCTTGTCTAAGTGTTAGAAACAGGAAGAAGAAGAAAAGAAAAGAAGTGGAGAGTGGCTGTGTACAGCCAAAGGCTGCTTCGGGCTGGGGCACCGGACTGTCCGGTGTGCACCGGACAGTGTCCGGTGCGCCAGACCACCACAGAGCAAACCAGCCGCTCTCGGGTTTTTCTCCGGCGACTTCGGCTAAAATTCACCGGACTGTCCGGTGTGCACCGGACTGTCCGGTGAGCCAACGGTCGGCCGGGCCAACGGTCGGCCGCGTGATCGGCGCGCGACACGTGGCCGAGCCAACGGTCGGAAGGAAGCACCGGACTGTCCGGTGTGCACCGGACTGTCCGGTGCGCCAGATCTGCAACGGTCGGCAACGGTCGGCTTCGCTATTTATGGAAATAAATCGGGCACCGGACAGTGTCCGGTGTGCACCGGACTGTCCGGTGCGCCCGACGACAGAAGGCAAGGATAGCCTTCCAGATGTGCTCTCAACGGCTTCTAGCTGCCTTGGGGCTATAAAAGGGACCCCTAGGCGCATGGAGGAGGATACCAAGCATTCCTTGAGCACTCTTGATCACTCACACATCAATCTCGCGCACTTGTTCGACATTCTAGTGATTTGAGCTCCGTTCTAGTGTGCTAGTCTTTTGAGCTCAAGTCTGAGTCTTGTGTGTGCGTATTCGCTGTGATCTTTGTGTCGTGTGTGAGTTGCTAATCCCTCCCTTGCTCTGTGATTTTCTGTGAACATCTGTTGTAAGGGCGAGAGGCTCCAAGTTGTGGAGATTCCTCGCAAACGGGATTGAGAAAAGAAAAGCAAGAACACCGTGGTATTCAAGTTGATCATTGGATCACTTGAGAGGAGTTGAGTGCAACTCTCGTCCGTTGGGACGCCACAACGTGGAGTAGGCAAGTTTTGTACTTGGCCGAACCACGGGATAACCACTGTGTCATCTCTGTGATTGGATTCTTGTGGTTATTGTGTTTTGACTCCTCTCTAGCCACTTGGCATAAACTGTGCTAACGCCTAATCAAGTTTTGTGGCTATAAGTTTAAGTTTTTACAGGATCACCTATTCACCCCCCCCTCTAGGTGCTCTCAATTGGTATCAGAGCCGTTCTCTTCAAGAAAGGGACTAACCGCCCGAAGAGATGGATCCTAAGGGGAAGGGAATTGTGATCAACGACAAGGAGAAGGAGTCCTTCGTCAACGAGCCAAGGGATGACAAGTCCAATGACTCGGGCTCGGGCCACAAGCGAAAAGATGGGAAGAAGAAGAAGACAAGACGCATCAAGGAGATCGTCTACTACGACAGCGATGAGTCCTCCTCTTCCCAAAAGGACGACGACCACGACAAACAAAAGACGGTTAACTCAAACTTTTCTTTTGATTATTCGCGCATTCCATATAGCTCAAATGCTCATTTGCTCCCCATTCCACTTGGTAAGCCTCCTCACTTTGATGGAGAGGACTACGGATTTTGGAGTCACAAAATGCGTACTCACCTATTTTCTCTCCATCCAAGCATTTGGGAGATTGTGGAAAGTGGAATGAAATTTGATAGCTCGGATAGCCCTTCATTCATTAATGAGCAAATCCATAAGAATGCACAAGCTACCACTGTTCTTCTAGCTTCATTGTGCAGGGATGAATATAACAAAGTGAGCGGCTTGGATAACGCCAAGCAGATCTGGGACACCCTCAAGATCTCTCATGAAGGGAATGACGTTACCTTGCTCACCAAAACGGAGTTGGTGGAAGGCGAGCTTGGACGGTTCGCGATGATAAGGGGCGAGGAGCCAACTCAGACATACAACCGGCTCAAGACCCTTATCAACAAAATAAGGAGCTACGGAAGCACGCGATGGACGGACCACGACGTCGTCCGACTAATGCTCAGGTCCTTTACCGTTCTTGATCCTCATTTGGTGAATAATATTCGTGAGAATCCCAGGTACACCAAAATGTCGCCCGAAGAAGTCCTAGGAAAATTCGTCAGCGGGCGAATGATGATCAAGGAAGCAAGGTATGTGGACGACGCCTTGAATGGACCGATCAACGAGCCACAACCTTTTGCTCTCAAAGCCACAAGGAACAAGGAGGCGCTACCCAGCAAGGTGGCGCAAATTGAGGCAGCCGGTCTTAATGATGAAGAAATGGCCCTCATCATCAAGAGATTCAAGACGGTGCTAAAGGGTCGCAAGGGACAGCCGAGCAAGACTAAGACCAAGGGGAAGCGATCATGCTTCAAATGCGGTAAGCTTGGTCATTTTATTGCTAACTGTCCTGATAATGAAAGTGACCAGGAAAAGGGGAACAAAAGGGAGAAGAAGAAGCACTACAAGAAAGCCAAGGGCGAGGCGCATCTAGGCAAGGAGTGGGATTCGGATTGCTCCTCCTCCGACTCCGACAATGAGGGACTCGCCGCCACCGCCTTCAACAAATCGGCCCTCTTCCCAAACGAGCGTCACACGTGTCTCATGGCTAAGGAGAAGAAAGTAAGTACTCGAAACTCTACTTATGCTTCTTCTAGTGATAATGATTCTAGTGACGATGATGAAATAGACTATTCTAGTTTATTTAAAGGTCTAGATAGAATTACAATTGGCAAAATTAATGAATTAATTGATGCATTGAATGAGAAGGATAAACTCTTAGAGAAACAAGAGGATTTATTGTATGAAGAGCATGATAAATTTTTAGAAGCTCAAAAATCTCATGCTCTAGAAGTTAAAAGAAATGAGATGCTTACTTGTGAATTATCTTCATGCCATGAGACAATTTCAAAATTAAAGAGCATTAACGATGAGTTGAATGCTAAAATAGAAATAGCTAGTAAATCAACAACTTGTGTAGAAAATGTTGTTATTTGCAATAGATGTAAAGACTTTGATATTGATGCTTGTAGTGAACACATAGCTTCTATTGCAAAGTTAAAAAATGAAGTGGCTAGTCTTAATGACCAACTTAAGACTAGCAAAAGTGAATTTGATAAGTTAAAATTTGCAAGGGATGCTTACACAATAGGAAGACATCCCTCAATTAAGGATGGGCTTGGCTTCAAGAGGGAAGCCAAGAACTTAACAAGCCATAAGACTCCCATCTCCACCAAGGAGAAAGGGAAGGCTCCTATGGCTAATAGTGTTAAGAAGAATCATGCTTTCATGTACTATGATAGGAGATATTCTAGAAATGCTTTTAGAGGTCATGATGTTTTTGATTCACATGCTTATGACTCTTATGCTATGACTGCTTCTAGTTCTCATGTTATGCATGGTAGAAATGGGCTTAGAAGAAATGTTGTTCATCAAATGCCTAGGAGAAATGTTGTTAGGAAAGTAGTGAATGAACCTTCTACAATTTATTGTGCTTTGAATGCTTGCTTTGAAATTTGTAGAAAGGATAAGAAAATTGTTGCTAGGAAGCTAGGGGCAAAATGCAAGGGAGACAAAACTTGCATTTGGGTCCCTAAGGATATTTGCACTAACCTTGTAGGACCCAACATGAGTTGGGTACCTAAGACCCAAGCCTAAATTTGCCTTGCAGGTTTATGCATCCGGGGGTTCAAGCTGGATTATTGATAGCGGATGCACAAACCATATGACGGGGGAGAAGAAAATGTTCACCTCCTACGTCAAGAATAAGGATTCCCAAGATTCAATCATATTCGGTGATGGGAATCAAGGCAAGGTAAAAGGGTTAGGTAAAATTGCAATTTCTAATGAGCACTCTATCTCTAATGTGTTTTTAGTAGAGTCACTAGGATATAATTTACTATCTGTTAGTCAATTGTGCAATATGGGATATAACTGTCTGTTTACAAATGTAGATGTGTCTGTCTTTAGAAGAAGTGATGGTTCACTAGCTTTTAAGGGTGTATTAGACGACAAACTTTATTTAGTTGATTTTGCAAAAGAAGAGGCCGGTCTAGATGCATGCTTAATGGCTAAGACTTGCATGGGCTGGCTGTGGCATCGCCGCTTAGCACATGTGGGGATGAAGAACCTCCACAAGCTTCTAAAGGGAGAACATGTGATAGGTCTAACCAATGTTCATTTCGAAAAAGATAGACCTTGTGCAGCTTGTCAAGAAGGGAAACAGGTGGGAGGAGCGCATCACAGCAAGAATGTGATGACCACTTCAAGACCCCTGGAGCTGCTGCATATGGATCTCTTCGGACCCGTCGCCTATCTAAGCATAGGGGGAAGTAAGTATGGTCTAGTTATTGTTGATGACTTTTCCCGCTTCACTTGGGTGTTCTTTTTGCAGGATAAGTCTGAAACCCAAGGGACCCTCAAGCGCTTCCTCAGGAGGGCTCAAAATGAGTTTGAGCTCAAAGTGAAAAAGATAAGGAGCGACAACGGGTCCGAGTTCAAGAACCTTCAAGTGGAGGAGTTCCTTGAAGAAGAAGGGATCAAGCACGAGTTCTCCGCTCCCTACACACCACAGCAAAATGGTGTGGTAGAGAGGACGAACAGGACGCTCATCGACATGGCGAGGACGATGCTAGGAGAGTTCAAGACCCCCGAGTGCTTTTGGACGGAAGCCGTGAACACGGCTTGCCACGCCATCAACAGGGTCTACCTTCATCGCCTCCTCAAGAAGACTTCGTATGAGCTTCTAACCGGTAACAAACCCAATGTATCTTACTTTCGTGTATTTGGGAGCAAGTGCTACATTCTAGTGAAAAAGGGTAGAAATTCTAAGTTTGCTCCCAAAGCTGTAGAAGGGTTTTTATTAGGTTATGACTCAAATACAAAGGCGTATAGAGTCTTCAACAAATCATCGGGTTTGGTTGAAGTCTCTAGCGACGTTGTATTTGATGAGACTAATGGCTCTCCAAGAGAGCAAGTTGTTGATTGTGATGATGTAGATGAAGAAGATGTTCCGACGGCTGCTATACGAACCATGGCGATTGGAGAAGTACGGCCACAGGAACAAGGTGAACGAGATCAACCTTCTTCCTCAACTATGGTGCATCCCCCAACCGAAGATGACGAACAGGTACCTCAAGTGGAGGCGCTTGATCAAGGGGGAGCACAAGATGATCAAGTGATGGAGGAAGAAGCGCAACCGGCACCTCCAACCCAAGTTCGAGCGATGATTCAAAGGGATCATCCCGTCGATCAAATTCTGGGTGACATTAGCAAGGGAGTAACTACTCGATCTCGATTAGTTAATTTTTGTGAGCATTACTCCTTTGTCTCTTCTATTGAGCCTTTCAGGGTAGAGGAGGCCTTGCTAGATCCGGATTGGGTATTGGCCATGCAGGAGGAGCTCAACAACTTCAAGCGCAATGAAGTTTGGACACTGGTGCCTCGTCCGAAGCAAAATGTTGTGAGAACCAAGTGGGTGTTCCGCAACAAACAGGACGAGCACGGGGTGGTGACGAGGAACAAGGCTCGACTTGTGGCAAAAGGTTATGCCCAAGTCGCAGGTTTGGACTTTGAGGAGACTTTCGCTCCTGTGGCTAGGCTAGAGTCCATTCGTATCTTGCTAGCATATGCCGCTCACCATTCTTTCAGGTTGTACCAAATGGATGTGAAGAGCGCTTTCCTCAACGGGCCAATCAAGGAGGAAGTGTACGTGGAGCAACCCCCTGGCTTCGAGGATGAACGGTACCCCGACCATGTGTGTAAGCTCTCTAAGGCGCTCTATGGACTTAAGCAAGCCCCAAGAGCATGGTATGAATGCCTTAGAGACTTTCTAATTACTAATGCTTTCAAGGTTGGGAAAGCCGATCCAACTCTTTTTACAAAGACATGTGATGGTGATTTGTTTGTGTGCCAAATTTATGTCGATGACATAATATTTGGTTCTACTAACCAAAAGTCTTGTGAAGAGTTTAGCAGGGTAATGACGCAGAAATTCGAGATGTCGATGATGGGCGAGTTGAACTACTTCCTTGGGTTCCAAGTGAAGCAACTCAAGGACGGCACCTTCATCTCCCAAACGAAGTACACGCAAGATCTGCTAAAGCGGTTTGGGATGAAGGACGCCAAGCCCGCAAAGACTCCGATGGGGACCGACAGACACACCGACCTCAACAAAGGAGGTAAGTCCGTTGATCAAAAAGCATACCGGTCAATGATAGGTTCTTTGCTTTATTTATGTGCTAGTAGACCGGATATTATGCTTAGCGTATGCATGTGTGCTAGATTTCAATCCGATCCTAAGGAGTGTCACTTAGTGGCGGTGAAGCGAATTCTTAGATATTTAGTTGCTACGCCTTGCTTCGGGCTCTGGTATCCAAAGGGGTCTACCTTTGACTTAGTTGGATACTCAGACTCCGACTATGCTGGATGTAAGGTCGATAGGAAGAGTACATCGGGGACGTGCCAATTCTTAGGAAGGTCCCTGGTGTCATGGAACTCTAAGAAACAAACATCCGTTGCCCTATCCACCGCTGAGGCCGAGTACGTTGCCGCAGGTCAGTGCTGCGCGCAACTACTTTGGATGAGGCAAACCCTCCGGGACTTTGGCTACAATCTGAGCAAAGTCCCACTCCTATGTGACAATGAGAGTGCTATCCGCATGGCGGAGAATCCTGTGGAGCACAGCCGCACAAAGCACATAGACATCCGGCATCACTTTTTGAGAGACCACCAGCAAAAGGGAGATATCGAAGTGTTTCATGTTAGCACCGAGAACCAGCTAGCCGATATCTTCACTAAGCCTCTAGATGAGAAGACCTTTTGCAGGTTGCGTAGTGAGCTAAATGTCATAGATTCGCGGAACCTGGATTGAATTGTAGCATACATGTACTTATGCTTTTGATCATGTTCCTTTTTGCATTTTGTTGCTTATTATGGTGCTCAAGTTGTACAAACACTCCCTGGACCTCACAAGTCCGTTGCAAAGTGATGCACATGCTTAGGGGGAGATGTGTTACAACTTGACCCTTTGAGACTAACCTTGTGCTTGAGTTTGATAATTTAGTCTCGGAGGAGGATTGAAAGGGAAAAGGTGGACTTGGACCATGAAAGACTTCCACTGCACTCCGATGAGAGGGTAACTAATTCCAAGTTCATCTCATGAAATCTTATTGCCATTTGCTCTTAATTCAAGACTTTGGTGAGGCAATGGGGTTAAAAGGCCAAGATTAATCCCGTTTTGGTGCTTGATGCCAAAGGGGGAGAAAATAAAGGCCAAAGTAATAAATGGATCAGCTACCACTTGAGAGATTTTGAAAATAGTAGAATAGAGTTTTTGTGAGTTTTTGTTTTGTCAAAAGCTTTTATTGTCTCTTATTGTCTCTATTATCAAAAGTTGACTTCTTGTGGGGAGAAGTGGTGATTATGGGAAATAGGGGGAGTTTTTGAAATCTTTGATCAATCTCTTTTGGAATGACTCTCTTTATGCTTCAACATGTGTGTTTGACTTAGAGATAGAGATTTGAGTTTGATTTGCAAAAACAAACCAAGTGGTGGCAAAGGATGATCCATATATGCCAAAATTGAATAAAACTCAAATTTATTTTATTTGAAGTGATTTTGCACTTGTTCTAGTTGCTTTATGTTGTGTTGGCATAAATCACCAAAAAGGGGGAGATTGAAAGGGAAATGTGCCTTTGGACCATTTCTAAGTATTTTGGTGATTGAGTGCAAACACAAGTGCTTAAATGTGTCCATGGTTGAACAAAGTGCAAATCACAAGTAAAGGTATGTTTCTAAGCCTTAGTACCTTGGTTTTGTGTACTAATATCTTGTCTAAGTGTTAGAAACAGGAAGAAGAAGAAAAGAAAAGAAGTGGAGAGTGGTTGTGTACAGCCAAAGGCTGCTTCGGGCTGGGGCACCGGACTGTCCGGTGTGCACCGGACAGTGTCCGGTGCGCCAGACCACCACAGAGCAAACCAGCCGCTCTCGGGTTTTTCTCCGGCGACTTCGGCTAAAATTCATCGGACTGTCCGGTGTGCACCGGACTGTCCGGTGAGCCAACGGTCGGCCGGGCCAACGGTCGGCCGCGTGATCGGCGCGCGACACGTGGCCGAGCCAACGGTCGGAAGGAAGCACCGGACTGTCCGGTGTGCACCGGACTGTCCGGTGCGCCAGATCTGCAACGGTCGGCAACGGTCGGCTTCGCTATTTATGGAAATAAATCGGGCACCGGACAGTGTCCGGTGTGCACCGGACTGTCCGGTGCGCCCGACGACAGAAGGCAAGGATAGCCTTCCAGATGTGCTCTCAACGGCTTCTAGCTGCCTTGGGGCTATAAAAGGGACCCCTAGGCGCATGGAGGAGGATACCAAGCATTCCTTGAGCACTCTTGATCACTCACACATCAATCTCGCGCACTTGTTCGACATTCTAGTGATTTGAGCTCCGTTCTAGTGTGCTAGTCTTTTGAGCTCAAGTCTGAGTCTTGTGTGTGCGTATTCGCTGTGATCTTTGTGTCGTGTGTGAGTTGCTAATCCCTCCCTTGCTCTGTGATTTTCTGTGAACATCTGTTGTAAGGGCGAGAGGCTCCAAGTTGTGGAGATTCCTCGCAAACGGGATTGAGAAAAGAAAAGCAAGAACACCGTGGTATTCAAGTTGATCATTGGATCACTTGAGAGGAGTTGAGTGCAACTCTCGTCCGTTGGGACGCCACAACGTGGAGTAGGCAAGTTTTGTACTTGGCCGAACCACGGGATAACCACTGTGTCATCTCTGTGATTGGATTCTTGTGGTTATTGTGTTTTGACTCCTCTCTAGCCACTTGGCATAAACTGTGCTAACGCCTAATCAAGTTTTGTGGCTATAAGTTTAAGTTTTTACAGGATCACCTATTCACCCCCCCTCTAGGTGCTCTCATCTTCTCATCAGGCTTTGGTGGATGGGATGGCCAGCCAGCTGAGATCGCAGGGTGCTTCCATCCCAGAAGTGGCTTCATCTCTTGAGCGTTGGAATCCGGTGTCGCTTCATTGTCGTGTATCCGAGTTGGAGGCAACTAATGCTGGTTAGTGCTCTTATTCTTCTTCCTTGCCTTTATTCGTAGATTGTTTTACCTTCTGACCTCCTTTCGTTTGATTACCTTTTGATAGGAATGACTCGGCAGATTGCAGCTCTTGAGGAGAAACATTCCCGAGATCGAACTGAAATGGCTCAACGGTGTGTTGACTTCGAGGAGAAGTATTCTCAGAGCCAGACTGAACTGAATCAGGTCTCCGCTGCTTTGGATGACGCCAACGCTCTGAGTTCTTCTTTTCATGCTCGGCTTGACTCTGAAAAGGTAACTTACAAAACCGTGCCTCATCTTGCTATGCTCTTATTACTTGCTTGGATTCTGAAGGAGTCGATTTTTGCTTGTAGGAAGAAAAACGTATCCTTGCTGCTTCTCGCGACAATCTGGACAGATTGTATCGAGATTCTAACAACTCGCTGACCATCTTAGAGAGGAGTCACCGCTTCACAATGGAGGAACTGGACAATCAGCGTTGTAGGTTGCAAGAATCCGTGGATGAAGTGACCAGTCTTAGGCGATTGCTATCAGCGAAGGATGCCACCATCAAGGAACTCCGAGCTTCCAAGAAAACCATTGCCCAGAAGTTAGAAGCTGCTCAGCTGGCTGCTAAAATTGCCGAAGAGACTGCTGCTACTCTCAAAGCCCAGCGCGATAAAGCCATGGACAAGGCTATTCGGGCGGGACGAATCTTGATGAGGAGACCTGGAGTGGTAGTTCCTGAAGATATAAAGGCCGACGTGCATGCCGCCCCCGATTCTTCGAATCACCCTTCTTCGTCGGTCGTTCCTGAGAAAGATATTGGAAAATAGAGAAACATTTTGCGTGCCATGAGCGCGCGGTTAGTATGATCAAGTAATCATTTAGAGGATGTCAGCTTATCGTTCGAATGTCATGATTACTTCCTTATCGTATCAGAATTTATTAGTTCGCAAGTTTGTGGTAATGCTGCACGATAATTATGAAGTTTGTTTGTGGGATATGGAAGTCATCCCCTGAATTGCATAAGCGCGAGTATGCTACACTGGCTTAAGCCATCGCTGACTTTTAGCCGATAGCTCCGTTAGTAGGGCATAGTGGTCACCCTGGGTTAAGTAAGCGTGAGCATGTTGCACCACCTTAAGTCGTCGCCGGCTTAAGTCGATTGCTCCGTTTGTAGGGCATAGTGGTCACCCCGAGTTAAGTAAGCGTGAGCATGTTGCACCGCCTTAAGTCGTCGCCGACTTAAGTCGATTGCTCCGTTTGTAGGGCATAGTGGTCACCCCGAATTAAGTAAGAATGCAAGTCAATCGTAAACGAGCCGAGTATCTTTGAAATCTCTCTTTATTGATGACGTATTTCCATTTTACACAATACATGGTCGCCCCAGCTGTTTTGAAATGCAGCTAGGGGTAAAACTTTCTGAGGTGCTCTATGTTCCAGGAGTTCCCAACTTCTGTGCCATCCATCTGGGTGAGGCGATACGATCCGGGCCGAGTGACCTCTGCTACTATGAAAGGCCCTTCCCATAAGGGTGATAGCTTGTGCCGTCCCTCCCCCGTTAGAATTCGGCGGAGGACGAGGTCTCCTATCGAAAAGAAACGTTGCCGCACAACCTTGTCGTGATAGCGCCTTAGAGTCTGCTAGTACCGCGCTGATTGTATTACTGCATTCAGTCGTTCTTCCTCAAGTACATCAATATCCTCCAGCCTGGTGGCCTCGGCTTCTGCTATGCTTTCGAAAATCAACCTTGGCGCCCCAAACTTGAGATCAGCAGGTAGCACTGCCTCCGACCCATAGACCATGAAGAAAGGAGTGTTTCCATGCAGGGCTCGGCTAGGTTGGGTTCTCAGGCTCCAAACAACATAAGGCAGTTCTCTTATCCATTTTCCTGCGAATTTTTCATTCTTATCGAAGACTCTTTTCATGAGTGCTTCCAATATCATTCCGTTGGCTCGCTCGACCTGCCCGTTGGCTCTTGGATGTGCTACAGATGCGTACTTGATCTGAATGCTCTTTTGCTCGCAGAAGTCAAAGAATTCTGAACTAGTGAAGTTGGATCCCAAGTCAGTGATGATACTGTTTGGTATCCCGAATCTGAATATTATGCTTTATATGAATTCCACGGCTTTAGCAGAGGTTAAAGAAGCAATGGGCTGGAACTCTATCCATTTAGTGAATTTGTCAATTGCCACCAATACATGGGTATATCCCCCTTGAGCTTTCTTGAAAGGTCCAATCATATCCAATCCCCAGCATGCGAAAGGCCAAGTTACTGGTATGGTCTGTAGCTGTTGTGCTGGCATGCGCTGTTGCTTTGACAGGTATTGGCAAGCTTCGCATCTCTGAACTAACTCGGCTGCATCGTTCTTCGCCGTCGGCCAATAGAATCCTGACCTGAAAACCTTCCCGACTAGTGTTCTGGATGCTGCATGTACTCCACACTGCCCTGCATGGACTTCTTCCAGAAGTTGCTTCCCGGTGGACGGGAGAACGCACTTCATGAAGACGCCTGACGCGCCCCTCCTGTATAATACCTCCCCAATGAGTGTATAGTGAGCTGATTGTCTGGCAATGCGTTCTGCCGAGTTCTTGTCATCTGGTTCTTCTTCATTCTTTATATACTTAATAATCGGCTGTCTCCAATCGTCAGAGTCTGACTCGGGTTGATCTATGATGTTGCACTCTTCTATTTGATCCGTCGAGATACTCGGCTGGAGAATTTCTTGCACGAAGACCCCGGGCGGGACCTGAGTCCGACCGGATCCGAGCTTGGACAGTACATCGGCCGCCGTGTTCCGATCTCTTTCTATATGATGAAACTCCAGACCCTCGAATTTATCTTCCAGTTTTCGAACGGCGGCGCAGTATTTTCCCATTGAATCACTTGAACAATCCCATTCCTTGTTTATCTGGCTGATGACTACCAGAGAATCTCCATATACCATCAGTCTCTTGACGCCCAGTGATATGGCGATGTTTAATCCATGTATCAAAGCTTCATACTTGGCTGCGTTGTTAGAGGTCGGGAATAGCAACTGGAGAGCATACTTGAGGTGTTCGCCCCCAGGTGCGGTGAAGAGAATCCCCGCTCCTGCTCCCTGCAGCTTCAGCGAGCCATCAAAATACATTCGCCATACTTCTGTCGTTTCTGGATTGTCTGGAACTTGCTGTTCTGTCCACTCTGATACGAAATCAACCAGTGCTTGAGTTTTGATGGCAGTGCGAGGTCGGAACTCGATATCGTGGGATCCCAACTCGCAAGCCCACTTGGCTATTCGGCCAATGGCTTCCTTGTTGTGAAGAATGTCCCCTATTGGAAAACCAGTAACTACTATGACTTTGTGGTCGTCAAAGTAGTGACGCAGCTTGCGGGCAGTCAGAAGTACTGCATATAATAGCTTCTGAACCTGAGGATACTTTTTCTTCGAGGGACCTAGAACCTCACTGATGAAGTAAACAGGATGTTGTACTGGATAGGCATGTCCTTCTTCTACTCGCTCGACTACCAACGCAGTGCTTACCACGTGAGTCGTGCAAGATATATACAGCAACAAATCTTCAGCCGGTTGAGTTGGCGTAGCTCGCCGGGGTGGTTTCAATACTGGCGGTGTTGTCAAGAATTTCTTCAGTGCGTCTAGAGCTTCTTGTGCTTCTGAAGTCCACTGAAACTTATCCACCTTCTTGAGTAGTTTGTAAAATGGCAAACCTTTTTCTCCCAGCCTGGATATAAATCTGCTCAGGGCTGCCATACATCCAGTGACTCGCTGAACCTTCTTTTGTGACCGAGGAGCTTCCATCTTCATGATAGCCTCAATCTTATCTGGATTAGCCTCAATTCCCCGGTGGCTGACGATAAATCCGAGCAACTTTCCTGCTGGTACTCCGAAAACACATTTTTCAGGATTGAGCTTCCATCTATATCTTCTCAGGCTGTTGAAAACCAGCTGTAAATCTTCGATGAAGTTTTCCGGATTCTCTGTTTTGATCACCACGTCATCTACGTAAGCCTCCACACGCTTGCCCCAGTGATCGGCTAAGCATGTTTGAATGGCTCTCTGATAAGTCGCTCCAGCGTTTTTGAGGCCGAACGGCATGGAGGTATAACAGAAAGCACCAAACGGGGTGATGAACGCCGTTTTTTCCTCGTCTTCTTTTGCCAAACTAATCTGATGATACCCGGAATAGCAATCTAAGAAAGACAGCACAGAACATCCAGCGGTGGAATCCACCACTTGATCTATCCTCGGGAGCCCGAAGGGATCCTTCGGACAGTGTTTGTTGAGATCAGTATAGTCGACGCACATGCGCCAATCCACTTTATTCTTTTTGAGTACAAGAACAGGGTTGGCTAACCACTCGGGGTGTAATACTTCTCTAATAAATCCAGCCGCGACCAAGCGAGCTAACTCGGCACGAATGGCCTCTCTCTTGTCGGGCGTGAAACGACGCAGCTTTTGCCGGATCGGCCTCGCCTGAGGATAGACCTTCAATTTGTGCTCGGCCAGTTCTCTTGGGACTCCCGGCATATCCGCAGGTTGCCATGCGAATACGTCTCGGTTATCTTGCAGGAACTGGACGAGCGCGCTTTCCTATTTGTCATTCAAACTGGAGCTGATGATGGCCGTCTTGCGCTCATCAGCAAACCCCAGGTTGATCCGCTTGGTTTCTTCAGTCGGCCGCATAGAGGTCACGGCCTGAGCTTCGTTTGCCGGTACGGCGAGGCCTTCCTCAGGCTTAGAGTTCGCCGGCGTAGAAGGAACCGTTGACGGCTTGGTGGTGAGGGTTGCTTGGATGGCCACTCGGAAACACTCTGCGGCGCCTTGGAAGTCGACGCGCATAGTTATGATTCCTTGCGGTCCTGGCATCTTCAGTATCATGTATGTATAGTGCGGAATGGCCATGAATTTGGCCAGCCCCGGCCTCCCGATGATGGCGTTGTACCCACAGTCGAAGTTCGCCACCTCGAACCTCAGGAACTCGGTTCTGTAGTTCTCCGGAGTCCCGAAGGTGACCGGCATGTAGATGTGGCCCAGCGGGTATTCCCCTTCCGTCGGCACGATGTCGAAGAAAGGAGTGTCTGACTTGTGGAGCTCTTTGAGATGAACTCCCAAGCCTTGGAGCGTACGGGGGAAGGTGACGTTGATGCTGCTCCCCCCGTCCACTAACACCTTCTTTACCCGGCTCTCTCGGATCACCGGATCGACGAGGAGCGGGTACTTGCCTGGATGGTCGAAGTTGAGCCATTGATCCTCCCGAGTGAAAGTGATCGGGTGCTCCGACCACCGGTATGGGGCGGGAGGGCCGGTGGTCGCCACCAGTATCTGGCGGTCGTTGAGCTTTTGTTGTCTTTTGTTCTCCTGCGACCCATGTCCGCCAAAGATGACGTTGACCTCCCTGTCAACGCGCGGGAAAGCTCCTCCTCCCCCCTCCTCCTGCTGATGGGGCTGTCGTGGTTCATCTGGTCCTCCCCTCGGCGGAGGAGGCGGTAGAGGTTGGAAGGGTCGGCCGTGCCCGACGGAGTGTTTGAAGTCCCGGCAGTTACGGAGAGTGTGGCGCATGTCCTTGTGGTACGGGCACTGGGCGTCGAGGATGTCGTCCAGCGTGCGCTCGCCTCCACGAGGCCCTCCTCGGGCGCGAGAGGCGGGTGGTCCGGCGGCGTGTACTTCTTCACGAGGCCTCTTCTCCCAGCGTTTGTCGGGTGGCTGGTTCGCGTCGCGTCGTGGTGCTGTCGGTGCAGGCTTTGCTCCTCCAATGAGATCCTGGGCCCGCTCGTCGGCGGTGATGTAGAGGTCAGCTTCCCGGAACAGCACCTCGGAGGTAGTCGGCGCCTTTTGTAGTATGGCTCGGACGAAAGCCGAGTCATTAGATCCTCTGTAGAAGTCCTCGATCACGGCCGCCTCCGTGACCTCGGGGATGCGGTTTCTCATGGTCTGGAACCTTTTGAGGTACGACCGGAGAGTCTCATCCCCCCGGCGCTTGATGGATTTGAGGTCCCATGGTTGCGCTGGCTTGTCGGAGAGAGACTGGAAGTTGGCGGTGAAACGTCGACTGAAGTCTCCCCAGTCGTCGATGCAGTGTCGGGGTAGATGTCGTAGCCACTGCAGCGCATCTTGCCCAAGGACGATGGGTAGATACGCGGTCATGACGTCTTCGGATGCTCCGGCAGCCCGAGCAGCGGTGGTGTAGACGGCTAACCAACCCCCTGGATCCTGCTTAGGTTCATATTTGTCGACATTGGATACCTTGAAGTTGGGAGGCCATTGGATGGCCCTAAGGCGCGGAGTAAGAGCGGATACTCCGCATGTGTCCTCCTGTCGTCGGGGATGACGTCTGTCCCGGGGAGGGGAGTGGTGGTGGTGGTTCCTCGACCGTCCCCGGGTGGTACCGCCAGTTGAAGCTGTTGCCGACTCAGTCCTGATGGCCTGGCTTTGAGTCGGGAAGCCATGATCTCGGTCATACTCCTCTCGACGGCGAATTTCGTTTTCATGCTGCCGTTCGCGCGAAGCATTGATAGAGCTTCGCGCGTCTCGACGACTGTTGATGGTGTGTCGCAAATCGTTCGGTGGGTGAGCGAGCGGTAGAAGATGGTTGGCTGCCTGAGTGAACAGGCGTCGGTATCCCTCGGCGTCGGGAGTCCGAGGAAGTCCGTCAGCTATCCGAGCTAGAACGCCTCCGACTTCGCTCGGCGTGTTCATAGCTCGAGCGAAGTCGGGGTTCAGGTTGCGCCCGAAGAGCGGGTTCTCCCGGCGTTGCCTCGCATCCTGCTCGGCTTGCTCCTGAGTCCGTCGGCGATCACGTCGTCGGGAGTTCCTTCGTTCCCTGAAGACGCGTTCTTCCGGGGTTTCTCCTATCTCCGAGACCTCGTCTCGCGAGACAGGCTGCTCCGGATCCCGTTCTCCGGCCGCGTGATGTCGTCGAACGTTCCTGCGTCGGTTCCTCCGTCGGCGGGATTCTCGTTGAGGTGGTTCTTCTCCAGGCGCGGTCGGTTCGTCGTCAGAGATGGCGGGCGACTCCACCTCCCGATGAAGAGGATGTCGGGGTAGAATGGTGCTGCTGTCGCGGCGACTTTCTTTCCGTTCTCCTTTGAGGCCGGAGGAACGGAAAGAACGACTTGCCTTTCCCTGGTCTCCTTCCTCGCGATCCGTGTCCATTCCTTCGTCGGGGAAGTAGACAGCGGAGTCTTCCGGGTCAGCGAGCTTTCAGCTCCAGCCTTTCCGGAGATAATCTTTTTCCGAAGAGCCGGAGGTAGCGTCTTTCCAGCATTTTCGGAGTTTGTTGGAGGAGACTTCTTTTCCGGTAGATCTGCGAGGCGGTGTAGAATTCCTTCTTCATCCGCTACAGATGAGATTGTCCCGAAGCAGAATACAGATCCGGGACGCACGGTGATCTTGCTGTGGAAGGTAACGGCCATTGAGCTAGCTTGGATCGTCGACACACCCCCTACCTGGCGCGCCAGCTGTCGGTGTTTTGGGTCCGACCGCACACCCGGGGTTGCCCCTCAAGATGTTTTTAGGAGTAGGACGGTGTCGACAACTGTAGCAAAATGGTTCGTGCCGATCGCACGAGGGACAATGGACAAGATTTGCAGGTTCGGGCCGCTTAGAAGTGCGTAACACCCTACGTCCTGGTGAGTATATGAGCGTGGTTACAAGAGGACTCTCTGGATTGAGGGCGCAGAGAGTTTACGTGGGTGGCTGAGTAAAATAGGGTCGATCGTTCTGAAGGGGTGCCCCCTAGGCCTTATATACTCGACCGTGGGGCAGTACATGTGGATATGATAACAACAAGTAGCTAAAAGATAGTGAACCTCCTGAGTTTATCCCTACGTAACCCTCGCCGACTTATCCTCGCATGGCTCCGTTGCATGGGGGCTTCAGCGCAGGAAGGTCGGGTCTCTGTTGCGATTTATTCGCTCGACGTTGTGGGCCGTCTGGGTTTGCTCCAATCCGGTCTCATGTCTTCTCTTCTTCGTTGGTTGTCTTTTTCCAGGCCCACGAAAGAATGACCTTACAAATTATTGGGCCCTTGGGCCTTTCGTGAGGCCTTTTACTTCTTTAGTGGACCCAGGGGATATCTATTCCCCACACCGACAGGGTTCAAACCCCACCTTCTGCACCGCTTTTTAACATTTTACGCTGATTTAACCATGCCCGACAGCGTTCAAACCCCACCTCCTGCACAGTTTTTTTTACATTTTACGCTGATTTAACCAAATGGGCCGATGGGCTGGCCCGACACGATCAGCAGGCCGGTGTTGCATGCGTCGTCGAGCCTAGCGGGCCCGTGCTAGGTCGTCGTTTGGTCGTCTATATGAGGCTCGTGCCGGGTCGTCGTTTGGTTGTCTATATGCAGAGGTGTGGTTTGGGACGTGGAGGTTGGCCGCGCAGACAGGACTGGCAGATTAATTTTAAATAGATTTGATGGGTTATTTGTAAAAAAATGACCCGGAACGACGGTTGAAACTGGTGCTTTAAATATAGTATAGATTAATATTGATATTCGATTTCCTGTTTAGATCTTTTTATTTTGGTTGAATCAGAATCTACTTTATGTATCAGCCTATTTTGCTTGTAATTTAACATTACATAAGTCCAACAACGTGACCTATAAAAATGTTCTATAATTTAAAAATTAGTATATTTTATAAAATTTAGGGCATCAACAAAACATTCTGCTCCAGCAGTAAAACCTTAAATCTAGATTATAGGACAGTCCACTATGGTGTAGTGTATTTGAGACACTTGAGAGGGTGCCATATAATTTTTTGACCAAATTTTATGAAATGAGGTACTATTAGAGTAGTTTTCCTTACGTATAGCCACATATTTCAATTTGATGCACCGATTTGAGGTATTGTTGGAGATGCTCTAACTTTTTAAGACTTCAATTCATCACGTGAGAGAGAGAATTATATTCTCTCAATCCCATCTCTCTATTTCTGCTTGTAACTTGTACTACTCTTGTAGCAATCTCTACTACTCTATAAGCACGATGTGTAGGCGTGCACACCGTGCGGTTCTGCCTCTCCCCCGACGGCGCACCCCAGACAATCCCGCCCGAGATCGCCGTGCACTCGAGTCAATCCCGCCCGAGATCGCCGCGCACTCGAGTCAATCCCGCCCGAGATCGCCGCCCAGATCTCATATGGACGCCGCGGTCGTATCGCCCTGCGATGCCCTCTCCCCTGCCCCGGTGAGACACCAGCACGAGTTGGCCTTCTTCTCCGGCTCCAGCGACGCCGCCGGCCCCCGCCACCCCATCCCCAACCTCATCTTCCTAAAGCCCCTGGCGGAGGCGTTGCAGATCCCGCTCCTCCATGCGCCCTCACCACACGCTCGTCCGCGCTGCTCCAGGAGGCCTCGCGTGCCTCGTCCACGCATGGCCCACATGCTCTGCCCTGCGTCCCCCCAACCCCCCCCCCCGAACAAATTACCATTGATGCAGCAGCCGGGCATCTGAAGCCTGCGTGCGAGTCCGAGCAAGACGAAGGTCTGAAGTCTGACTAATGGAGCTGTGTTTTTTTAATTTTGTTCTTCTCGGGTCCCTTTCTCTCAGTCATTTCCTTTGGGCAACGGTGGTGGCCGTGCGCTCGAATCCACGGGCGCGTCGTGAGCCGGACGCGGGGAAGACGGCAGTGATTCCCTCTCTCGATCCCGGCATCCCCGCGCACCGTCTCGTCTGATTCGTGTTAAGCACGGCCACGGCCACGGGGCACTGCTCGCCGGAATTGTGTGACGACTTCGCCAGAGCTGGTTGCTTCTCAATGGGAGGTGGCGCTGCCCCGGTCCCGTGCCCTCAGGCTCCCGCCAGCAGGGTAAGGCCGTCGTCGGTCACGGCTGCCATCCGCGACGTGCTGGATCTTGAAGAGGCGGGTAATAGTCAGGCCTTGGGCCACAACTCACACGTCTGATTGAGGTGAACCATCGACTTGAGCATTCTATCCAGATCTAGCAAAAAACAAAGCAGATCCAAAACTTGAACATTCTGTTATCAAGCAGATCCGCAGAACCAGAGTCGTGTTAGTTCTTCAGTAGAACCTAGCTCCATTAGCAAAGTCGTTCCTCGTAGAACTAGAGCCAAAGATCCATCTGAAAGTTTTCTAGGTTAGTCTGGACAACAAGAAGCTACTCCAATGTTTGGCCCGCATGCAATTGTGCATTGACCAATGATCTTCTATGTCATTGTCGTTTCTGATAACTGAACTGATAAACAGGAGGTCGAGATGTTTATAAACATCAAGGAGCATGTTCTTGTTCCTGAGCATCATGTGCTCACAAATGAGGAGAAGAAGACGCTATTGGAGCGGTACATGTTAAAGGAAACTCAGGTATTGCCACTTACTCACACTTGCATATTCATTACCACTCCTCAGTTAGTGGGGCATCAGACAAAACGTAAAGTTTGAGCTTTCTACAGCCCCAACCTCTTTCTACAGTCCATGAGTCATCATCACTGTTTCCAGCTGAATTATTTTTACTCATCCATTAATTTATGTTGCATTTGGTTGGTTCTTGCAGGCTAAATGTGAATTATCTATCAAGAAGGGTTAACATAACATAGAAATGTAATTAGCTGGATCTTCACGACGCGTCGCTAGGTCCGGTAAGTCCTCCAATGTCCCTCCCGAGCTAGGATGCACGGATCATTGTCATGTGCACATGTTGTTAATGAATCATATCTTTACTATCATTAGCTCGCAGAGACAAGTTACTAGATTGGGTGGCTATGATCAGTACCCGTCTTCAATATGTAGTACTTCTGACCCAGACAAGGTGTTTTCTCTACCATTTTTTTGCAAGCCATATTTCTTGGTCGATAACATGGTTCCTACAGTGATGATCCAGACATGGGCTCAATTAAGGTACCATTTTCTTTCCAAGCATAGTATTTCTTTTGTTCTTCTCAAATCATTTTAGTTCATTTGGTGGTTCTTTTTGTTGAGAAGATCTTGGAACGAAGTGTAGTTCTGTTACCTTGATTAGTCATTTGTAGAAATGACGATATACCCTGAAGTAGTCAAATATATATGGCTACAAACTGATATGCAATTGTGTCCTCATATGTAATTTCATTTTGATGTTTAGGTATAATTAGGATCACACAAGGAGTTCAGAGCGGGAAGGCGGGGAGGAGTGTGACCAAGGTATCTAATCATACCATGCTCCATGGCCTGTAGAGAAATACTATTTCATTGAACCGTTGGTTCATTATATTGTGTTGCTTGATATAATCTTGGTCAGTTTCAAGCGAATTTTGTTGTAAAAAGGCCAAGGATGGGATGTTATAACTACTAAGCATGGGATTTTGGGATTTAACTTAGGGTAGAATGCATAAAACACTTTGATGTCCATTGTAGGGTGAAACATAACTATGCAGTGGACACTATCATATGCCTACTTTTCATTGCCAAAAGAGCACCCAAACTGGATCATACCTAGAACGCTTCCAGTTACAATATCCAACATGAATATTTTATGTCTATCTTGGTTGCTGAAACAAATCATTTGTAGGTTAAAACTTTTGACAAAATGCTAAAAAAGGCAGACAATGCTAGCTGCAGTTTCATTCTTTGCCCAAGGAATCAACAGAAACACTTCGTCCAGCTTTCTCTGGTGGTGATTAATGTTCCTTCTGTACTGTTTTTAGTTACCTATCATCCATTTTAATGCTACACTCATTCTAACTGTTGTTATATTTTTGAAGTTAAGCCTTACTGTTTGGGACTTCACTCTCCTAGTGACACCTTCTTTACCTGCTGTTTTTGGTGTATCCTGGCAATATTTCTTTTTACCGTGTTCCATTTCCATTCCTGTGCTGTGCAACTGTTATGGGACTGGGTGCAATGGGCTGCGCTTAATGGGCCTGCTTGGCCTAGCAGAACCGGCAGCAACAGAAGGCAGTGTTGGGATTGCTGCTGCCCTAGCCAAACCAGCAGCAGGGACATGTCTTGTGCAATAGGTGCAGTTGTACTCTTACCTTTCTTGATCGACGTAGCCCCCTCCCCTCCCCCACCTGCTTGGTTTAAGATGTCTGGACATAAGTTTATTTTATGGAAGGTTGTGATAGGATTTGGAAATTAGAGTTCAGTTTAGACTTTGTAAAGTTGAGTTCATGAAAGAACACATCCAATGTACGATGTTTCTATCTTTAGGTTTAGTTGATCGTCAAATTGGGGTCTTATATGGTAAGGGGTGATGTACCCAGGTTAATGGGTCAAGGAATGTGATACGCTATTTAAGGAAGGATTCGACAAGGTGGGGACGAGACTGTTGCCAAGTTCCTGGAACAGGAACTATGTGCTGCCAGGATGAGGAACATGGTATTCTCATCATCTCTTGACCACTGCACATGTGTCTCACCCTGCTCCTTAGTAAGAGCGGATGTGAAATTATGTCCCTCATCCATGCACCATATTTATTTACAACATCTGCAATCACCCCTAACCAATCAGCTCCCTGGCAGCAACACATAATCAGAACTGCATATTAAAATTGATGATTGAATTGTCATATCAGTGTCTTGTTGCAGCTACTAACAAATTTAATATATTTGTTGCAGCTCTCATTTTATACAGATTTATATTTGTTGACGCATGTGAGTGTTACGCAGATGCACATGGATCATAGCATGAATTGGTGATGCTGACCCCTTGCGGCGTGGTCAAAGTGAAAGTGTTTGATGGTATTTTGCCTGTTATTTTTTCACTTTCTTTGTAACTTTTCAGTTGGTAAATTTGATATGCAGATAGCTGATGTTAGATATATACAGATACAATATAACTTGTTTCTTTATACAGGGTACTAGGTATTTGCACGATGTAGCTGTTGTTGCCACCTAATTGCACAATTTACTTGCCAAATCAAGCTCAGTACCTCATTGGTTACAGTCAGATAGGTTGGATTTGATGTACTTTCCATTTCTAACAAGCTTCTAGGTTCTATGACCTTGAAATAAGAATTTCAGTGCCATGATGACAGGATCAACAAGATAGTTTCTAGGCCAATCTGAAACAATTGACAGTTTCACAGGAATGTGTCGACCTTGCCCACATTTCTTGTTTATTTATTTTGGAATCAAACTGAAATCTGAACATTTTTGTTGCGAGCAATAAGAATTTCAGTGCCAAGATTTTACAGACAAAAGTATAAAAAGTTGTCAATAAGCTCATACAAACCCATACAAGAACCTACTTGACAGTTCCTTCTCTTTGTAATGAATCTCCTGTGGTATTTCTGATTGGTGATGAGTTTTAGGACTAGGTACTTAGAAAGACGATTTGATTGTTCTTCTTACAAGGAAGGGAATTGAGGTCGCTAACCATTTTCTTGTTCTTTTCTTGTTGTAATTTCCTCAAGAAATTAGGTGCACGAATTTCATTTTCAGTGTCTTTTTACTTTAAGCGTTTCATGTTAGTTTATATGAGGAGGGCATTTTTTCTATTATTTAACAGGCACAGATCGGAGCAAAGGCAGGGTCTGATGGCGAACAATCGATGCGCAAGGCTCTGGAGGCACAGAACAAGAAGCTTGTGCTCATTTCGAACCAGGGCAGTGTGTCCTTGTCTGCACAAGCGTTACATGAGCGAGGCCCTGGCGCTGAAGCCGGTAGTCTGCAAATAGGCCTGAGGAATATTTTCGAAGCGATGGAGAACTTCACCTCTGCATCTGCAAATACGTACAGGGAGCTTCATCTTTGCGCCGAAGAAGCGATGGAGAATTTCTTGTTGTAATTTCCTCAATAAATTAGGTGCACGAATTTCATTTTCAATGTCTTTTTACTTTAAGCGTTTCATGTTAGTTTATATGAGGAGGGCATTTTTTCTATTATTTAACAGGGCTGAACCTTTTTATTTTTGCTGAGAAATAAAAAAAGGACTAATAATAACCTTTGTAGTGTTCAAGTAAATAAGGTTATGTACATCTGTACTTGTTTTGTTGTTTGAATACATCTGTACTAGATTTTAGTTGAGTGCTTGACCTCTACAGCTTGCTTCCCAAGCAGGATATACAAGCTATTGTCACGTCTGGCTATCATAAAATCGGAAGCCCGTCATTTCTACAAAACGATTAATAGAGAGTACGTGGAGGTCAAAGATGTAAGCTTAGCTGTCATTTCTAAATATATAATATCTTTCCCACTTCAGTTTTAGCTGTAAGTACACAATAATAATATCACTGTATTCTTCTTTCTAGGCATGTAGCCATGTATGGATTTATGATTGGTTGCTCTATTTTCTGTCTATGATTAATTGATATGGTGAATCGAGGACAAATGAGTAAATAACACAAACTTAGACATATTCTTATCATGTACCTTTGTGTAATTTGGTGCTCTAATGTATCAGATTCTAAAGAAAACTTCATTGATAATATATGTGTTCTTTTTTATGTAATCGGTGTGTGCTCACATTTTGTTGAATATTTGTGTGCCGTTGCAACACACGGGCACCTAACTAGTGCAATATATAAGTATCTTGGCCGACAATAAAAAAAAGTTACTCCATCTCAAAACCCAAAATATAGTTATTTCTAGTTCTTTTTTCGTCCATATTTAAATAAATAATATAGTAAATATAGACATATACAAACTAAATTTGTAGATTATTGTATGAATGTATGTTTAGTCTAAAACAAATTTTATTTTTGGACGGAATGAGTATGTACTTACAAAGACAAAACAGCATACAAATTTTGGGCGTAGAAAATAGTACTCTAGCTAGGCAGCTAGCACACACATGAAGTGCAGTAATCAATATACTCCATCTGATTGATTCAGTCTTAGGAGTGGCTCTACAAATCAACTAATGTATCTGCCCGTCCTTCACCATGCCAGCAATCAAGCATGGTCATGGACACCAATATTCTAGTAACATTAACAGACTAGCAGGGGAAAGGTAACGCCAGCAATTAACAACGGAAGGCTGGATACTGGCCACTCGACCGGCCCTGGGTGATGCTACGAGTCTTCGAGAGCTGGGAGATACAACAGCTGGTGCAGCATGCAGGCATTTAGCTAGCTAAAGCTACAGCAGCAATAGTTTCATTCAGTTCTTGAGCTCCGGGAGCAGCAAGCCCCTGGCGTGCATCTGCTTGTACATCCACTGCCAGTTCTCCGGCCGCACCTCCCCGCCGAGCGCCCGCGTCACCGACCCGCCGCTGCACGCCCCGACCTTGCAGCACTCCTCCAGCGGCAGCCCCTTCACCAGCCCGTACAGGAACCCGCTCGCGAACAGGTCGCCCGCTCCAGTTGTGTCCACCGCGTTGCTCTCCCCGATGGCCGGGACTCGAACGACCTGCATCCATTCATCGCTGTCGCTGTCACATACTTGTGATCAATTTTTCTTTACCACCAAAAACAAGGACACCTGGTCGGTGCTCAATGCTTAACACCAGTCGAAAATTTTAAAACAATGCATCTGAAACTAGTCTCTGTACATTTTTGTACTGGTATTACTACTGCTAGGCACTACTAAATACTCAGCCTGCTCATTCGCCACGATTTTGGTTTCGTACGCTGTATCAACTAAAAAGACTTGCTGTCATCCTCCAGAAGACATAACAACTAAAATATCATTCTCAAGAAGATTATGTAAATTGGGTGCGAACATTATTGACTGACCATACAGGCTGCAACTGGCCTAAAGTTAAAACTCACCTGTTTGCCATGCTTTGCCATGCATCCCTTTGAAGCAAGTGTCACCACGGCCCATTTGCAGTACTTGCCCAAGAATGCAAGCGCCTCCTCTGGATCTGATTCCAGGCTTCCCCTACAGATAAAAGCAACAGATGAAGTCCAGGCACATACCTTAGGTTGGTTGCACTATGACACTTCAAAAGATGTGAACGGATATTTTCATCCAATCGAATTTAGCCGGTTCACCATTTTCTTTCATTGCTTTCCTACTTAGATGCATCAGCATACGATCTTAGAAAGACTCACCCTATAACCTCCCTAGCTTCATCTTCGTTGGCGAAGCAAAGGTCAATGTTACCAGTCTCCAAAAGGTTAACAAGTTTAGACCTAGAGTCACGAACCATCTGCATGTAGCCAATCACAAGGAAATATGACAGTGTTTACAAAGTTAACTTCTACTGAACCATAAGGTCAGTAATAAAGATGCATACACACCTCGAAACTGGCCAAATCTAATGATACTGAAAGGCCTTCCTGTTTCGCAATCCTAATAGCTTCGACAATCTGTTCCATGTTCTGTTGTGCATATCTCACAATGAGCCACTGCATGAAAGTAAATAGCAGTGAGAAATTCAGACTTCGACCTTCTTTGGATCAAAAGATTATTTCCTGAATCCTGTGTTTTTCCTGTGTTTTTGAACTAATTCATGTGAAGTTCCTATACCATTCCTGTGAATTTCCTGCGTTCCAAAGGAGCCCTTAACAAAGACATATGCTCTGGATGTTTCTCCTAAGAGGAATGCATATATCACAAAATGAAATGTGCGCCAAAAAGGGAAGAAGAAAGGCACCTTGGAGCCTTTGAAATCCTCCTTTCTAAATTCATTGGCCTGTTAGATGGAAAAAGGATATAAAAATCATAATATTATTAAGAGATATAAGTAACTTATGTAACATTTAACATTATCAAATAAGGAGATACCTGTATCTTGACTGCACTAGATAGGCATGGCCGCATGGTGCGATTGCCGCTTGCATCGACCAAGCACACACACTATAATAGAGCTTTTCAGCCTTATCCACTATGCAGTAAAATAAGGGCAAAAAAGATAACTTCTGGCTTCAGATATTAGACTACCTGAGCGGTGTGCCCTTTTTTCGCCCTTAATCTTGTGAGATCTACACCACTAAAGCTCATATTGTTGACAAACAGAAGTCCCTGGTTGTCATCTCCACAAGCTCCAATTATTCCAGTTGATATCCCAAAACCAGCTGAGAGCCCACGGATTGTGTTGGCAACACTTCCACCGGCTATTGTAGTTACCGGAGTGAGATCATTGCGGGAAGGAAGGATGTGGGCATTCACTTCATCAAGAATATGATTCAGCTCATCAATGGATACCTGTAAATAGAACCATTGGCAGATGAAAACTCTGAACCTAACACAATAACACAGTTTTGCTTTCCAACATAATGATGTTACCATGCCAGGATAGTTCCACTGTAGTAGTGGATCTTGATATCATATAAAACCAATCCAGGTTCAGAGGAATAATTCATGATGCAAATGCGACCACAAAAAATACAATAAAATAGACTGGACACATGATTCTTCAACCTCCAAACAATAGCTAAAAGGCTGTGGAAGGTCATCAACTAGCAAAACATACAATTTCCACTTTACTTGGGTAGCTTTAATTCCTAATTTATTTTGAATGGCATCAAAGAATAGGATAGAATGATAGATATGTTCCTGGACATGTATGCATGTGCAGATGTGCTTTTGATGTGTTTGCAAGCTAAAGCCAAATGTCTTCCTCTTGGAATCATACTAACCAACAGGAAGAAAATTAATAATATTCAGCATGATCAACTGAAGAATCTCTGACTCTCAGATCATAAATTAAGTGGGTTCGAATAAGAGGGAAAACCTCTAACCCATTTCACAAAATCCAGAAGATATAAGTACATGGTTTATCTAAGCATTATGAAATTAACGTTTCATCTATCCAAAAGAAAAGAAAATTGCAATGTAGAGATTATACAAGGACTCAGCAATCACATCGTAAGAGGGGCCTAATTCTTATTTGGTTGAGTGTCTCGAGTCAAATAGAACTGATATTAAGATTCAAGACCATTCCAGGTGTACCTTTTCTCCCTTGATAAATGATAATTAAAGGGAATGCTGAACAACTTTTTTTTTTGCAGACCAAGGCTGGACAACATTGCGAAGATGAAATATGACGATGACACATTTAATTATAATAAAATTTGACAAGTTGGATCTGCATCTACATTTATTTGCATAAAAAAAGTCAAGGATGCCTGTCGATAGTAGCAAGCAGTTTCTTTCATTACAAACTTTTACCAACTCTGGGGCCTAAACAGTTAGGTGTCAACGGACCAATCAATTTGAGAAACATTAGTCCATGCTTGTTGCTTGACCTGTTGACCATTCCTGAAGTGTGCAGTGTAGACCATGCCAACCATCAGGCAGGCCCCTTTTCAGTGAAAGCAATAACAGGTTTAATCAATAATAGCTACAGTTAACTAAAGCACAGACCAGGTCAAATTTAGGAAATATCTGCCTGTAAACTCCGAAAGTACTTGCTTTTTTAATCATTCTGCTCAAGTACAGAAAGAGTGGAACCATGTGGAACAAAAGAACAAGCAATTTATTGGCAATTCAAAAGAGACAAAACATGATTCAGCAACCCATTCATTATTCAAAAGCATTTTTTTCTAAGGAACCAAACAAAACTAGCTGCAAATCATTTCAAGCACAGAGATATAGGGATAATGAATGAAATTCTAATTCAGATTAGACAGGTTTCTTTTGCGGCAGGGAATTAGTGTTTTTTCAGAAAAATATACAGTAATTCCATCACAAAATTGAATGCATTAGGTGTTGAAGAACAAGCGATCCAAACGTCACATACTCACATGGCCAGCCGACAACATGGTGGGGCCGCAATTAAAGCTAGAACTCGGCACTAATGCAAGAACCTACCTCAAAGGCTCGAACAACCATATGATGGCAAACGACCCATCCTGAAACCCAAAAGGGGAAAAAAGGAAGGGAAGGGTGTAGAATTCCGAGGACGTGTTGGCCCTTGGATAGATATAGGGAATCTCCGAAGAAACATTAAGAAGGAGGAGAGCATCTGGCAATCATGCGGCGTAAGTGTTACTGGCTCTACGAGACCAGACATTGCAAAGTCGGATTGCGATTTCAATTTGTGAATAAATGGACAGCTGCACATTGGAGAAGTTGAAGCGAAGCGAATTATAACTATACGGCCGTGTTGCGCGTGGGAGGGAGGGAAGGAGAAGGAAGTACCTGCTGCGAGCCGCCGCGGTCGCCAGGGACGCGGTCGAGGAGGGACCAGTCGACGCGCGCGACGTGGTCGATCAGCGCCGAGAGCTGCAGCCCCACCACCGCGGGCGGCGCCGCGGCCTCCCTGCCGGGTCGGAGGGACGAGGGAGGCTGCTGCTGCGGATGCCCATGCGCTGCCTCCGCGCCCATATGGTCTCCCTCCGTTGGCCCACTCCTCGAGCGGAGGAGGAAAAAGGTCGCCGGCGGTGTGGAGCGAGGGCTCTGTCCGGAGCAGATGGGATTGCAAGTCTCCAAGGGGAGGGCCGTCTTCGCTCCCGTTTTATAGGAGGTGGGGGACAAGGCGGACCGCGGACACACAAGCTTCGTGGGCACTCTTCATCATTACCCTTGCATGGGTCTCGATGCGTCGTTACGTGGATAAATCTGGCATTAAGATTCTAATTAACCATTTTTTGCTTGTTTAATTACCTAGGTGACCCAAGCGGTAAAGCCACACCACTGTATTATGGAGCCATAACAAAACATTTATTATAAATAAACCCCTTCTCAATCACCTCTGCCGCCCCGCATGAGCAAAATTGTGAGCACGAAGGTTTAAACCATGTTTGGAAGACAACCATGCCGCGAGTGCGGCAAACAAAACGTTCACTTGACTTTTAAGGCTCTGTTTGGTTTTTACGGATTGGAGATCCGGAATAATTTCTAGCCGAATTATTTCTCTAATTTATATAAATTTTGATAAGCTAAAATGAATTCAGGTTTATTCCTATGTAAACGAACGGGCTGTTAGTGAGCCAGCGCCTGGGAATGAACGGCGACACATGCGTAGAGGCGTGACGAACCTTTGGCGAGTTGCGGACTTGCGGCACGAAGAGTCATGGGATGTTTGGTTTGAATTACGGGGTATTTGATTTGAATAATGAGTTAATCTATTATCATCTCATTTCTCGTAGTCAGTTAGGGCCTGTTTGTTTCAGCTTATAGATTATACAATCTGGAATATAATCTAAATTATATAATCCAGATTATAATCTAGATATATTATAATCTATATGTAGTTGTTTGGTAGTTTAGATTATACAAATGTAGATTATTCACAAAGACAATAATACCCTTGTTTGTTTATTTAAGGTGAGAAAAAAAGATGGCATATATTGTAATTTCTATTTACATAACCATGGGTAGTGGTTCTTTTGCCAAAATAATCTCAAATAAGCTACCCTTGAGGAGATTATGAGATTATCATAATCTGGCCTTTAGATTATATAATCTGAACTCATAATCTAGTTGTTTGTTTACCTAATGGATTATTTGCGCTAGATTATATAATCTGGAGAGATTATAATCTGAAACAAACAGGGCTTAGGGCCTGTTTGTTTCAACTTATAAATTATATAATCTGGATTATAATCTAAATTATATAATCCAGATTATAATCTAGATATATTATAATCTATATGTAGTTGTTTGGTAGTTTAGATTATACCAATGTAGATTATTCACAAAGACAACAATACCCTTATTATTTATTTGAGGTGGGAAAAAAGGATGGCATATATTGTAATTTCTATTTACATAACTATGGACAGTGGGTCTTTTACCAAAATAATCTCAAATAAGCTAGTCTTGAGAAGATTATGAGATTATCATAATTTGGGGTTTAGATTATATAATCTGACCCATAATCTAGGTGTTTGTTTAACTATTTGATTATTTGAGATGGATTATATAATCTAGAGAGATTATAATCTGAAACAAACAGGGCCTTAGTACTAATATTTGAAATGGAGTCATTTCACTAAATTTGATGAATGAATCCATGATACATCACCTCAATTTAAATGGGATGATTGCTCAAATCAAAGTTATGGGCTTTTGATTGCGTCTTGATCGAAGAGAATTGAGGAATTAAATATTTTTCTATTTAATTTTGACTATGAAAAAACTTAATTACTTCTGATTCCTTCGATCGATCTAGACGTAATTATACAAACCCTTACGGAGAAAGACGACTCACCTTACCTTTGCTTAGATGGTTCTTGTCTCCTTGCAAACATATCTATTAAATATATTGAACATAACTCCAACTCCAACAACAACAATAATAATAATAAATAAATAATACTTTATTCGTTACAATTTATAATTCGTTTGACTTTTTTTTACCAAATTTGATCGGCTTACCTTATTTAAATTTTTTGCAAAAAAATCAAAGCCATATTTAAAGTACATTATATGCTAAACGATATTATAGTAAAAACTAATAACAATTATGATTTTTTAGTAAGACGAGACATTAAAACATGAGGTAAAAAAGTCAAACGAATTATAAATTGGAACGAATGGAGTATAAAACACCAAAGTCTTGAATTAAGGATACTCATCTTGAGAGCACCTAGAGGGGGGTGAATAGGTGATCCTGTAACACTTGAAACTTAAGCCACAAAAACTTGGTTAAGTGTTAGCACAATAATTGCTAGTGGCTAGAGAGGAGTCTTCAACAAAACACAATAACCACAAGATATCAATCACAGAGATGGCACGATAGTTATCCCGTGGTTCGGCCAAGACCAACACTTGCCTACTCCACGTTGTGGCGTCCCAACGGACGAGGGTTGCAATCAACCCCTCTCAAACGGTCCAAAGACCCACTTGAATACCACGGTGTTTTGCTTGCTTTTCTTAATCCCGTTTGCGAGGAATCTCCACAACTTGGAGCCTCTCGCCCTTACACTTGAAGTTCACAAAGAAGCACGGAGTAAGGGAGGGATTAGCAACTCACACAAGACACTAAGATCACAGCAAATACACACACACAAGACCCAGACTTAAGCTCAAAAGACTAGCACACTAGAACGGAGCTCAAATCACTAGAATGTCGAACAAGTGCGCAAGAATGGAGTGTGAGTGATCAAGAGTGCTCAAGGAATGCTTGGTGTGCTCCTCCATGCGCCTAGGGGTCCCTTTTATAGCCCCAAGGCAGCTAGGAGCCGTTGAGAGCAATCTTGGAAGGCAGATCATGCCTTCTATCGACTGGCGCACCGGACAGTCCAGTGCACCACCGGACACTGTCCGGTGCAGATATCCTTCCTTATTTGGCGAAGCCGACCGTTGGAGTCTGAGAGCCGTTGGCGCACCGGACACTGTCCGATGCACACCGAACAGTCCGGTGCACCAATGTGACCGTTGGCTCGGCCACGCGTCACGCGCGGAATCCTCGACCGACCGTTGCCCCGGCTGACCGTTGGCTCACCGGACAGTCCGGTGCACGACCGGACAGACCGGTGAATTTTAGTCGTACGCCATTAATCATCTCCCGAGAGCGACGAGTTCGCCTTGTAGGAAACGGGTGACGCCTAAGAGGGGGGGTGAATTAGGACTTCTAAAACTTTTACTGAACTAGGCCACAATTAAATCCCTAGAGCAAAACCTATGCATATAATCAAAACTAGAATGTGCAAACTAGGTTTTGTCTAAGTGTTGCTATCTCTACCGCAAAAGGCTAAGTTTTAATCTACACTAAATAAGTATGACTACAAGATTGAAACTTAAATGCTTAATATAAATGCGGAATGTAAAGAGCTAAGTAGAGAAGCAAACTCTCGTGGATGACGCCGGTATTTTTACCGAGGTATCCGGAACCACGCAAGGTCCCGACTAATCCTCGTTGGTGCCCCTACGCAAAGGGAAGCCCACGCGAGGGCCAAGCACCACGGTCGAGTAACTCCGTAGAGAGCCGCGGGCCTTCTCCACGCGCAAGTGGTGCTCCGCTTCCGGCTCCTCTCGGACGCTCCCCGCCGTCTCCACTATCGAGCTTCCGGCCGAAACGCCGCGGGCCTCGTTCCCTCCGGTACACGGTGGCGGCCGTGACACAAACGCGGTTGTCACGGTCTCGCAAGACTCTCGCCCCACTCGGTACAATTACAATGGCTCGCGCAAGAGCCGAGGGGTTGTGTGGTTTTACAAAACTCACTCAACTAACTAGGGTTCACCTAGAGCAAGCGCTAAAGCGGTCTAACTAACCTAAGCACTTCGCAAAGCACCTACGCTAATCACCGAGTGATTCTATTAAGCACTTGGGTGTTTGAGCACTTGGAAATATGCACTATGTGTCTTGGTATGTTGCTTGGGCTCTCACACTTGAGAATGGCCGGTTGGGGTGGTATTTATAGCCTCCACACCCCAAACTAGCCGTTGGACAGAAAGCAGCAGCTTTCTGTCGTCGGGTGCACCGGACAGTCCGGTGCACCACCGGACACTGCACAGTAGATGTCCGGTGCACGCCACGTCAGCCGACCGTTGGCGTCTGTAGCAGTCGACCGTTGGATCCGACCGTTGCCGTCTGCCCGTTGGCACACCGGACAGTCCGGTGCACACCGGACAGTCCGGTGCTACAGCCAGAGAGCGCTTGTCTGTGGCCTCTCTGCGCAGACAGTCCGGTGCCTCACCGGACAGTCCGGTGCACACCGGACACCAATGTCCGGTGCGCCACCAGGCGCTGGCTGACAGCCCTTATCTTGGATTTCTTCGCTGATTTCTTCGGGCTTCTTTGTTCTTGAGTATTAGACTCCTATGCATCTTTTTATGACTTCTTTTGAGGTGTTGCATCCTCATTGCCTTGGTCCAATTCTCTTCGCATCCTGTGAACTACAAACACAAACACTAGAAAACTTATTAGTTCACGGATTGTGTTGTTCATCAAACACCAAAACTCAATTAGCCAAAAGGCCCGGGGTCCATTTTCCTTACAATCTCCCCCTTTTTGGTGATTGATGACAACACAACCAAAGCAAGCAAATAATACAAGTATTTGAATGAAAATATGCATTTTACTTGCTAAGATGCATGATTGTCCCCACAATGTGAAATTATGGGTTTAAGCCTCCCCCTAACTCCATAATTCACTTACTTCCTATTTTTGGACCAAATAACCAAAACCACTTGAAAAGCCATTTGTAGATATAAAATTTTAAATTGGTGGTGTTTGGTGTTTGATATAGTTTTCATTGCTTTGGTCCCTAAACTTCTCCCCCTTTGGCATCAACCACCGAAAAGGAAGACATAAAAAGCATGTAGGAAGTAAATAAAAGCTTGCCCTCATCAAGAATTGTATCAAGTGATATCACTAGAAGGATATTAAATTAAACTATGTGAATGATACCACTTGAAAGGAACTCCCCCTAAATGAGTGTTCTCTTTAGAAAGAAGTTTCTCCCCCTTTTTAGAGATGAAGAAATACTCCCCCTGACAGAGATCCTCTACTTAGGAAAAAGCATGTGAAAATTAGAGGTGCAAGACATGATTTGAAAAGACTAACTTCCCTTATGCATAGGTAACATAATATGAGTTAACTACTTATGCATTTTTAGCAACATGGAAGCATATGATATGAAATATAGTCTAATCAAATATTGGAGAAGACATGTAAACGATACTGAATGTAGTCTCAAAAGATACCGATTGAAGATCAATGGCGAGCTTGAGAGACATGAGAGTTCTTGGAGATTTTGCAGTGGAAGATTGTTGTCTTTCTCCGGGGACCTTATTTTCCTTACAATGAGACTATCACAAGAAATATACTTGAAAAGGTGTTAGTCTCAAAGTGTTAGATTATAGAGTAACCTCCCCCTAAAGGTGTGCATACAAGTTTTGAATACTTGTAGGAGACATGCACTTTGATTTGATATCAAGAGGGGTAAATTATCCATAATCCTAACTTTGGCACATATAAGTTAAATGATACAACTTGTAGGAATCAAAATTTTCAATTTATGCATCATTTACTATGGAGAGATATAGAAGCTATGTGTTGTGCTTAAATAAACATTTTAAGCCATGTAGGTTTGCTCAAGTATATGAATTTAAAAACAAGCAATCCTACAATATGATTTACCTAGTATGCATGATTTTGAACAAAAGTACATAACAAATGTAATACTAGGCAAGAAAGGTAAACTAGATAAAAGGTAAATAGATACGCATATCTAAAAACGAGAAATATAATACAACTAGTTACCTTAGTCATGGGTGGGAAATTTGGGTCAAAAATTTTCACTAACCCACTTGGCAATAAACTTGATCCAATATGATGTATCCCATGATATACATCCAAATTTGCCAAGTCTCCAAATTTCCCGAGGACCTTCGGTCCACTCACTTCCCTTTCGGGATCCAAACCTTTTTGGTGCTTTTCATGGTTGAAATTATTTCCTTTGGCACCCAAATGCGTTTGGCCCCCTTTCCTTTGTTGGCTTGCTTGTTGGCCTTGATTGCTATCACCTTTCCATTCTTTTTCTTCTTGATCAAGTATGGTGTAGCATCCTTTTTGTTCACCTTTTTGATGTAGGTGTTGGAGATTTTGCTTGATGGCTTTTGCTTGAGCTTTTGCCTTTGTTTATCCCCGGTCATCGCCTTGCATTGGAAAGACTTGTGGCCTTCCTTGTGGCATAGCCTACAAATCACAGTTTCTCCCTCCATAGGCTTGTTCACTCCCGCAGTGGTGTTATCCTGTGGAGGTTGGATTTGTTTAGCTTTGCCTTTCTTGTCATACAAAGCCTTGCCAAGGTGAGCCACTTCTTGCTTTAATTGTTCATTTTCCTTTGCAACTTCATCCGAACATGTCTCTACAATAATATTCTCAACAACGACTTGGTTGCAGGGGTTAGAATCATCAATTAAATCAAAGCAGGAAGTAGAAACATCTTTCTTAATTATTTCAGGTATTTCAACTAAAGATGCTGCTGGGGTGCTACCAATGTTTTCTAGCTTAGTAGTTAGCTCATTATTGTGTATGCTAAGAATTTCCATTTTCTCTAGCAAATTTTCAATAGCTTCTTGGGAGCTAGCTAACTTAGCTTTCAGTTTTTCATTCTTTTTAATAAGGCCATCATCGGTAGCAGTGGATGGAGCACTAGATTCTAATAGCTCAATTTTAGTTGATAGCTCACTATTTAAGTTTGCAAAAGTTTCAAATTTTTCTAGCAAACCTTTGTAGTCATTTTGAGAGCTAACCAACTTATTTTTCAAAGTTTTAAGTTGAGCCTTTTGCTTAGTGCAAACATCCTGGAAAAATTCTACGGCTTCCGCAAGCTCATCTAGAGAGGCCTTTCCCTCACCTTCATCATCACTACTACTTTCATCACTAGAGGATGGAGTGCTTTTGTTACCTCTTGCCATGAGGCATTTGTGTGATGACCATGATGATCGTGACGAGGACCGGTGGCTGCGCGTCCTTGGAGGTTCATCTTCACTTGAAGAATCATCCCACGTTCTAACACTTGTTAGCGCCTTGCCTTTGCTCCTCTCCTTTTTGGGTTTGGCCATATTTGGACAGTTGTCCCTGAAGTGGCCCTTCTCCCCACATGCGAAGCATCCTCTCTTCCTTTGCTTTTACCTGTCAATGTTAAAGAGGAGATCCTCGACCTGCAGGGGCACACCCATTAGATTAATCTTGCGGATCATCCTCATTACCTTTCTGACGCGTCGGATTGTTTCTTCGTCCTCGGAGGATGATGTGCATGGTTGATTATCTTCATCATCATCACTTTCTTCTTCTTCTTCATCTTCTTCGCTTGAGGAACTTGGAGTGGGAGCCTTCTTTTTGCCCTTCCTTTCATCACATGCAAAAGCATATGGTCTTGAGGAAGTTGGCTCCTCTCCCCGACTCATTTTTCGCGACATCTCAAAAGCCGCGATTTTCCCAATCACGATGGTCGGGGTCATGTTGCTCAAGTCCTCCATGTTGTGAAGGATGGTGATGATGCTCCCATATCTTTGTTGTGGTAGCAGGGAGACAATCTTCCTCACAATGTCCATATCACCTAGCTTATTAATCCCAATAGAATTGAGCTCATTTATAATTAGATTCAAACGAGAATACATGTCTCTAACAAGCTCATCATCTTTCATAGCAAAAGAATTATACTCATTTAAGACTAGGCAATGTTTTTGCTCACGGACATTGGATGTGCCGTCATGGAGCTCATGCAATTTTAGCCAAATCTCATTAGCAGTTTTCAGGGTAAATACTTGATTGAAAATATCCATGCTAAGAGATTCATACATGCAATTTTTGGCTCTAGCATTTAAGTGGATTTCTTTTTCCTCACTCGTGGTGGGTTTCTCGGGATTCTTGAGGGGTTTCATCCCGTCACGAGTGACTCTCCAAACACCTAGATCAACGGCCTCTAGGTAACAAGCCATTCTAGCACTATAATATGGGAAGTTAGTGCCGTCGAAGTGTGGTGGCCTATGGGTATCCATCCCTTCCTCTAAACAAGCGTCGACTCTTTTAGCGGTGAAGCTAAAGCGTTTCAAATGAGCTAAACCGGGCTTTGATACCACTTGTAGGAAACGGGTGACGCCTAAGAGGGGGGGTGAATTAGGACTTCTAAAACTTTTACTGAACTAGGCCACAATTAAATCCCTAGAGCAAAACCTATGCATATAATCAAAACTAGAATGTGCAAACTAGGTTTTGTCTAAGTGTTGCTATCTCTACCGCAAAAGGCTAAGTTTCAATCTACACTAAATAAGTATGACTACAAGATTGAAACTTAAATGCTTAATATAAATGCGGAATGTAAAGAGCTAAGTAGAGAAGCAAACTCTCGTGGATGACGCCGGTATTTTTACCGAGGTATCCGGAACCACGCAAGGTCCCGACTAATCCTCGTTGGTGCCCTTACGCAAAGGGAAGCCCACGCGAGGGCCAAGCACCACGGTCGAGTAACTCCGTAGAGAGCCGCGGGCCTTCTCCACGCGCAAGTGGTGCTCCGCTTCCGGCTCCTCTCGGACGCTCCCCGCCGTCTCCACTATCGAGCTTCCGGCCGAAACGCCGCGGGCCTCGTTCCCTCCGGTACACGGTGGCGGCCGTGACACAAACGCGGTTGTCACGGTCTCGCAAGACTCTCGCCCCACTCGGTACAATTACAACGGCTCGCGCAAGAGCCGAGGGGTTGTGTGGTTTTACAAAACTCACTCAACTAACTAGGGTTCACCTAGAGCAAGCGCTAAAGCGGTCTAACTAACCTAAGCACTTCGCAAAGCACCTACGCTAATCACCGAGTGATTCTATTAAGCACTTGGGTGTTTGAGCACTTGGAAATATGCACTATGTGTCTTGGTATGTTGCTTGGGCTCTCACACTTGAGAATGGCCGGTTGGGGTGGTATTTATAGCCTCCACACCCCAAACTAGCCGTTGGACAGAAAGCAGCAGCTTTCTGTCGTCGGGTGCACCAGACAGTCCGGTGCACCACCGGACACTGCACAGTAGATGTCCGGTGCACGCCACGTCAGCCGACCGTTGGCGCCTGTAGCAGTCGACCATTGGATCCGACCGTTGCCGTCTGCCCGTTGGCACACCGGACAGTCCGGTGCACACCGGACAGTCCGGTGCTACAGCCAGAGAGCGCCTGTCCGTGGCCTCTCTGCGCAGACAGTCTGGTGCCTCACCGGACAGTCCGGTGCACACCAGACACCAATGTCCGGTGCGCCACCAGGCGCTGGCTGACAGCCCTTATCTTGGATTTCTTCGATGATTTCTTCGGGCTTCTTTGTTCTTGAGTATTGGACTCCTATGCATCTTTTTATGACTTCTTTTGAGGTGTTGCATCCTCATTGCCTTGGTCCAATTCTCTTCGCATCCTGTGAACTACAAACACAAACACTAGAAAACTTATTAGTTCACGGATTGTGTTGTTCATCAAACACCAAAACTCAATTAGCCAAAAGGCCCGGAGTCCATTTTCCTTACACGCCTGTGAACGGCTCACCGGACGGACCGGTGAATTATAGCCGTACACCGTCGTCAAAGTCCCGAGAGCAGCCTGTTCGCCAGAGCCAGCCTGGCGCACCGGACACTGTCCAGTGCACCACCGGACAGTCCGGTGAACCCAGACTGAGCAGACTTTGGCTGAACAAAGCCATCTCATTTCCAATTCAATTTTTCCTGTTTCCAGCACTTAGACACGATACATTAGTCCATAAAACAACGTACTAAGTCTAGAAACATACCTTTTGACATGATTTGCACTTTGTCCACCATTTTCCATAGATTAACGCAAAGACACTTGTGTTGGCACTCAATCACCAAAATACTTAGAAATGGCCGAAGGGCACATTTCCCTTTCAATCTCCCCCTTTTTGGTGATTTATGCCAACACAACATAAAGTGACTAGAACAAGTGCAATATCAATGCAAATGAACACTCAAAATTGTTTTGATTCAATTTTGACATATATGGATCATACTTTTCCACCACTTGGTTTGTTTTTGCAAATCAAACTCAAATTCCTATCTCTAAGTCAAATTCACTTGTAGAGACATAAAGAGAGGTATTCCAAAGGAAATTGATCAAGGATTTCAAAAGGCTCCCCCTTTTTCCCATAATCAACACTTCTCCCCACAAGAGGCCAACTTTTGACAAAAGAGACAATAAAAGAGTTTTGACAAACCAAAAGCTCTAATCTACTATTTTCAAAATTTCTCAAAAGAGACAATAAAAGAGTTTTGACAAACCAAAAGCTCTAATCTACTATTTTCAAAATTTCTCAAGTGGTAGTTGATCCATCTATTGCTTTGGCCTTTATTTTCTCCCCCTTTGGCATCAAGCACCAAAACGGGATCAATCTTGGCCCTTTAACCCCATTGCCTCACCAAAATCTTCAAATAAGAGTACAAAGGCAATAAGAGGACATGAGATGAACTTGGAATAAGTTACCCTCTCATCGGAGTGCAGTGGAAGTCTTTCATGGTCCAAGTCCACCTTTTCCCTTTCAAACCTCCTTTGAGACTAAAACAAGCAAACTCAAGCAAACGGTTAGTCTCAAAGGGTCAAGTTGTAGCACAACTCCCCCTAAATATGTGCATCACTTGCACAAGGACTTGTGAGGTCCGGGGAGTGATTGTACAACTTGAGCACCACAGTAAGCAACAAAAATGCATAAGGAACATGATCAAAGGCATAAATACATGTATGCTATGAATCAATCTAAGTTCCGCGAATCTAGGACGTTTAGCTCACTACGCAGCCTGCAAAAGGTCTTTTCATCTAAAGGCTTAGTGAAGATATCGGCTAGCTGGTTCTCGGTGCTAACATGAAACACTTCGATATCTCCCTTTTGCTGGTGATCTCTCAAAAAGTGATGCCGGATGTCAATGTGCTTTGTGCGGCTGTGCTCAACAGGATTTTTCGCTATTCGGATATCACTCTCATTGTCACATAGGAGTGGGACTTTGCTCAGATTGTAGCCAAAGTCCCGGAGGGTTTGCCTCATCCAAAGTAGTTGCGCGCAACACTGTCCTGCGGCAACGTACTCGGCCTCAGCGGTGGATAGGGCAACGGAAGTTTATTTCTTAGAATTCCACGACACCAGGGACCTTCCTAAGAATTGGCACGTCCCCGATGTACTCTTCCTATCGACCTTACATCCAGCATAGTCGGAATCTGAATATCCAATCAAGTCAAAGTTAGACCCTTTGGATACCAGATCCCGAAGCAAGGAGTAGCGACTAAATATCTAAGAATTCGCTTCACGGCCACCAAGTGACACTCCCTTGGATCGGATTGAAATCTAGCACACATGCATAAGCTAAGCATAATATCCGGTCTACTAGCACACAAATAAAGTAAAGATCCTATCATAGACCGGTATGCCTTTTGATCAACGGACTTACCTCCTTTGTTGAGGTTGGTGTGTCCGTCGGTTCCCATCGGAGTCTTTGCGGGCTTGGCGTCCTTCATCCCAAACCGCTTTAGCAAGTCTTGCGTGTACTTCATTTGGGAGATGAAGGTACCATCCTTGAGTTGCTTCACTTGGAACCCAAGGAAGTAGTTCAACTCGCCCATCATCGACATCTCGAATTTCTGCGTCATCACCCTGCTAAACTCTTCACAAGACTTTTGGTTAGTAGAACCAAATATTATGTCATCGACATAAATTTGGCACACAAAAAGATCACCATCGCAAGTCTTAGTGAAAAGAGTTGGATCGGCTTTCCCAACCTTGAAAGCATTAGCAATTAAAAAGTCTCTAAGGCATTCATACCATGCTCTTGGGGCTTGCTTAAGTCCATAGAGCGCCTTAGAGAGCTTACACACGTGGTCGGGGTACCGTTCATCCTCGAAGCCAGGGGGTTGCTCCACGTACACCTCCTCCTTGATCGGCCCGTTGAGGAAAGCGCTCTTCACATCCATTTGGTACAACCTGAAAGAATGGTGAGCGGCATATGCTAGCAAAATACAAATTGATTCTAGCCTAGCCACAGGAGCAAACGTCTTCTCAAAGTCCAAACCTGCGACTTGGGCATAACCTTTTGCCACAAGTCGAGCCTTGTTCCTCGTCACCACCCCGTGCTCGTCCTGTTTGTTGCGGAACACCCATTTGGTTCCCACAACATTTTGCTTGGGACGAGGCACCAGTGTCCAAACTTCATTGCGCTTGAAGTTGTTGAGTTCCTCCTGCATGGCCAACACCCAGTCCGGATCTAGCAAGGCCTCTTCTACCCTGAAAGGCTCAATAGAAGAGACAAAGGAGTAATGCTCACAAAAATTAACTAATCTTGAACGAGTAGTTACTCCCTTACTAATATCACCCAAAATTTGGTCGACGGGATGATTCCTTTGAATCATCGCTCGAACTTGGGTTGGAGGTGCCTGAGGTGCTTCTTCCTCTTCAACTTGAACATCCTGTGCTCCCCCTTGATCATGCGCCTCCACTTGAGGTACCTGTTCGTCATCTTGGGTTGGGGGATGCACCATAGTTGAGGAAGATGGTTGATCTTGCTCCAATTGTTCCTATGGTCGCACATCGCCAATCGCCATGGTGCGCATTGCGGCTGTTGGAACATCTTCTTCATCTACATCATCAAGATCAACAACTTGCTCTCTTGGAGAGCCATTAGTCTCATCAAATACAACATCGCTGGAGACTTCAACCAAACCCGATGATTTGTTGAAGACCCTATACGCATTTGAGTCATAACCTAATAAAAACCCTCCTATAGCTTTGGGAGCAAATTTAAAAGTTCTACCTTTCTTCACAAGAATATAACACTTGCTCCCAAATACACGAAAATAAGACAAATTGGGTTTGTTACCAGTTAGCAGCTCATATGAAGTCTTCTTGAGGAGGCGGTGAAGGTAGACCCGGTTGATGGCGTGGCAAGCCGTGTTCACGGCTTCCGACCAAAAGCGCTCGGGGGTCTTGAACTCTCCAAGCATAGTCCTCGCCATATCGATGAGCGTCCTGTTCTTCCTCTCTACCACACCATTTTGCTGAGGTGTGTGTTGGAACTCGCTCTCAGCAGCAAGAAGGCCAACAAGGGTGAACGGTGGTGACAACAGGGTTACGTGCACGGGGGCAATAGCTCTGTTGATCTAGCCTCTCACGGGCACTGTGCGGGGGTATTTATAGGTATCTGAGAGGCCAGCGTCTTGTGTTAAGGACGCATGTGCCCTCAGACACCTATTTTATCCCCAGAATATTCCCATAAAGCAGGGTTACAGACCGTAATTACAAGTATTCCTTTACAAGTTAGGCCCGTAATACAGAGGCGGCCACGCGGGGCCCGTTACAATGGGCCAGATCGCACGTGGGCCTTGGGACTGAACGAGGACGCGCCGTGGTAGGACGTCGCCGCAGGCCTTCGTCAAAGTGCCGAGTCCTGCGAAGGGTGTCCCTGCCCGCTTTGTCTCTGTCGGACCAGCGGCTGCAGCGAAGGCCTCGAGCGAAGGGTGGCGTCTTTGCCTTTGCCCCAACATTTGCCCTCCGAGGGACCAGTTCGACAAAGTCACCTGGTGCCGAAGACGTCGCTAGATGGCGGAGACGCTGCCCTCGCTCGAAGTGGTTCCGCGGGGGTTTTTGATGTGACCGTTGATGGACGGCGTACTGTTGGATTGCGGGTTTCCCGAAGCGTCGCGGCCTGTCGGATTGCGGGTTTCCCGAAGAGCCGCGCCCCGCCTATAAAAGGGGGCGGGGCGGCGCTTTTTGAACTCTGCCTTCCGCGCTCCGTAAAACCCTAGCCGCCCGCCGTCTTGCTGCTCCTTTTCCTCCGCTGCTCCCTTAGCTCGCCGGCGTTCTGGCTCGAGTGAAGCAGACCGCCCGCCGCCGACGACGGTACGTAGCAATGCCATCCTCTTCTTCCTCCGCCGACGCTGCGTCGCCGGCCGCCGCCTCGTCTGAGGAGACGTTGAGTAACGTGGAGGTGGAGGAGTTGCGCGCCGGCGACTCTGTTGAATTTGGTGTGTCACGGATGACGTCAGCCCGTATTGAAGATATGCAGCGGTTGGGCTACTTTGGCGGCGGGGTCGCCCGTGCTCCGGGGACGGAGGAAGTCCCCGAGCCGGAGGGCGAGTTGGTTGTTTTCGAGGCGTTCTTCGTCGCCGGACTCCGCTTGCCTGCGCACCGTTTTGTCAGCGAAGTCCTGCGTAGATTCAGTGTTCAAATACATCAGCTGACACCGAACGCCATAGTGGCGCTGGCGAAGTATGTCTGGGCGACGACTTCGTACGGCGGACAGCCGTCAGTTGAAGTTTTTGCGAAGAATTATTGTTTGCATTGGCAGAAAAGGATGGTTGAGGACGGAGTTGCCCAGTTCGGGTCATGCACATTCACGCCGAAGACCGGCAAGACCACAATGCCAGTAGTGGAGTTGGTCCCGTGCGCCCGCAACAAGTGGGGCAATTGGAATGAATTTTGGTTTTATGTTGCTGAGGCTACTGTCGAAGGCCATGAAGGGCTCCCCGTGTCCTTAATGTGCTCTCACTATTACTCTGCGTATCCACCTTATGAAGTGGCAGAAGAGGATGCAGACGAAGGGGCCCTTCGGTGCGCCGCCGGTCAGAGCAGCGGTCGAGATTTAGTTGAAGAGTTCGTGGCGTACGGGGTCTGGCCCTTGGCGCACGGCTGGGCGCTGGGCGAAGTATGCCCTCGCCAGATGCCCTTTCACGGAGGAAGGGTGGTGCGAAGTCCTGCCTTCGCACTGAATTTGCGAAACCGTGACCCGGCCGCCTTTGTGCGTGATGCGGAGGGCTTGGCGGTGCGGCTCGTGGGGCGTTACGTGCCGAGGACGGAAGGCCAGCGCAGCTTTGACATCCGCGGGTCAAATGAACGTTTGAACAGGGTCTTCGAATTAAATCAACTGCCGTACGACGGTTACCCTGGTCAAGACGAAGCGGACCGCCGTGGGAAGAAGCCGGCGGTGGAGACTGGAGGCGACCCTGCGCTGGTGGCTGCCGCCTCCTCGAAAAAGAGAAAATTAGGTACTGCGATGGGAAGACTTGGGGTGTCTGATAGTTTCGCTAGAGATTTAATGAGGACGTGTGCGGCCCCGGGGGAGAGGATGTCTTCGCCCGAGCTCCGGGAGTCTTCGGCTCGGATGCTGAGGGTTACCGGGGGTTGTTGGCCTAAAAACATTCCTATCCCCTGCGCGGCTGAGGAGGACTGTTTTACATCTCGTATGGTTCATCGGTGGAAAGTTTTTCCTTATGGGCGAAATATCGGTCATGTTGTGTGGGCAGTGATGGACAAGGATCGCCAAGGCGCGGCGCGAAAACGCCAGGCGACTGTGAGGGTTCACGAAGCCCGGCCGAAAAGGCATCGGGGAACGGCGAAGGCTGAGGCCTCTGGCGGAGGCAAGCCGCCGCTGCCGACGAAGGTGGGCGCCTCCGCGCCTGGCAAGGCGCCGGAGACGACGGTGGGCGCCGGAGGCCCCAAGCTGTCGAAGGTGGTGCCGTCTGTCAGCGGGGTGGCGGAGGCTGCGAAGGCGGCCCGATCGCTACCGCCGCCTGGCAAACGCGTTGCCGACTTCGGCACCGAGATTGATGTGGATGATTATCTTGGGGGTAAGTCTATATGAATATATATATATATACCCTTTTTTTAAAATTTTATGACGCGTTGCAGGGTCGGACGAGGGCCCGCTCGCTCTAGTTGTGCCTGGCGCGGCGATCGCGACGGCTGCGCCAGCGCCGAAGGCGGGGGGAGAGACCCTTGGCGCCGGAGGCGAGGTGTCTGCCCTCGCGCTGGTCAGAGACGAGGCGGGCGTGGCGACCCGTCGGCTGAAGGGAGCGACGGAGGCGCTGAGTCGAGCGACGGAGGCGCTGAGTCAGGTCCGCCGAGCTATACATTTTTTTTTACACAACGACCTTACGTGTGTTCTGCAGGTGGCTGACTTCACCAGCCGCACTGCGTCGGGGGCCCTTACGGCAGCGTTGTCTGCCGAGGTCGAGAGACTTCGGACGCAACATGCGGACGCTGTCCGTGAGAAGTCGGCCTCCGACAGCAAGTGCCGCAAACTGGCGGAGAAGGTGGCCGCCCTTGAAAAGGAGAAGGCTGACCTCCGGCGCCAGCTGACGGGGGAGAGGAGGGAGGCCAACGAAGCCATCGCCAAAGAGCAGGCTGCGCAGGCGGAGGCCAAGCTGGCGCGGGCGGAAGGCAATATCGCCAAGGAGCTCGCCGGAGAGCTGCAGCGGCGGCTTACTGCCCAGGAGAGCCACGCGGAGGGGGCCGAGGCCGCGATGCGAGCGGAGGCCGAGCGGACGCGCACGCAGCTCATGACTTCATATCGCGAGCTGGGTGTGCGGACGGGTGACTTCGAGGTGCCGGAGCGAGAGGCCGGGCTTCGCTGTCTGGAATGGGTGCAGGAGGAACTGCAGGAGCTCCCCACTGTCTTGGCGGGGTTGATGGCGTTCACCTCCCTAGTCACCTGCGAGGCAGCGATGAACGCGCTCTCTCGCGAAGGCTGCGATAGACTTCGGATTTTTGCGCGTTTGTGCTTGGTCCGGCTGCACCTTTTAGGCGACTTCTGCGCGGATAGTCTTCGCGATAGACTTCGGATTTTTGCGCACTTGTTGTGCTGAGTCCGGCTGCACCCTTAGGCGACTTCTGCGCGGATAGTCTTCGCGATGGACTTTGGATTTTTGCGCACTTGTTGTGCTAAGTCCGGCTGCACCCTTAGGCGACTTCTGCGCGGATAGTCTTCGCGATGGACTTCGTTTTTTGCGCACTTGTTGTGCTGAGTCCGGCTGCACCCTTAGGCGACTTCTGCGCGGATAGTCTTCGCGATAGACTTCGTTTTTTGCGCACTTGTTGTGCTGAGTCCGGCTGCACCCTTAGGCGACTTCTGCGCGGATAGTCTTCGCGATGGACTTCGTTTTTTGCGCACTTGTTGTGCTAAGTCCGGCTACACCCTTAGGCGACTTCTGCGCGGATAGTCTTCGCGATAGACTTCGTTTTTTGCGCACTTGTTGTGCTGAGTCCGGCTGCACCCTTAGGCGACTTCTGCGCGGATAGTCTTCGCGATGGACTTCGTTTTTTGCGCACTTGTTGTGCTAAGTCCGGCTGCACCCTTAGGCGACTTCTGCGCGGATTGGTCGCACGCGAGGGTGGCTAGCGCTTAGCCTCGCGGTGACTTCGAATTGGTCGAATGCCGAAGACCGTTGTTGCGGTCTTTTTTCGACACATGCTTTTGCGGGGGATTTTTCTCACATATATTACATGGCTCCGCCTCGTTAAAAACCTCACCCCCCGGGAGGAAAAGAGTGCGGGCCGGTACAAGATTGTTTGCGGCGAATTACAAGGGCGAAATCGGCCCTAAATGGGTCAAACAAAAAATTTGCGAAGGTTGTCGACGTTCCAGGAGTGCTCTAGGTCTTCGCCGTTTGGCGTTGTGAGCCTGTAAGCACTGGGGGAAGCTTTTGATTTGACTATGAAGGGGCCCTCCCACTTGGGCTCCAATTTGCCCTTGGACTCCGTCCGAGCTGTTCGGATGAGTACGAGGTCCCCCTCGCTGAACTCCCTCGGGATGACTGCACGGTCGCGCCATGCTTTGGTCTGGGCCTGATATTTGTTCAGGGCCTGTAAGGCGAAGACCCGGTCTCCGTCAATGAGATCTTTTGAAGTTGGCTCATCCACGTCGGGGACGGCTGACGGAACTGTACGCGGGGACCCATGCTTTATTTCTTGCGGGGTCATTGCCTCGGATCCGTATAGAAGGCGGAAAGGAGTGAACCCGGTCGCTCTGCACTCGGTTGTGTTTAGCGCCCAGACTGCCTCTGGTAATAAATCGGTCCACCTGCCTTTTCTTTCATCGAGGAGCATCTTTTTGACAGTTGTGAATATTTTCCCATTGGCGCGCTCCACAACCCCGTTGGACTGCGGATGATAGACTGAAGCGAAGGCAAGCTTGGTGCCGATGGAAAAACAAAAATCCTTGAAATCTTGGCTGTCGAACTGTTTGTCGTTGTCGACTGTTAGCTCGGACGGTACTCCGAAGCGGCAAACGATGTTCTGCCAGAAGAATTTTTGGGCAGTCTTTGATGTGATTGTGGAAACAGCCCTCGCTTCAATCCATTTAGTGAAGTATTCGACAGCCACGAAGGCGAACTTAAGGTTCCCCTGAGCGGTGGGCAGGGGCCCGACGATGTCCAGGCCCCAACGCTGGAGAGGCCATGTATGGGCAATCAGCTTTGTATATTGCGAGGGGTTGCCTGACCGAGGGGAGAACTTCTGGCAGGCTTCGCAGGACCTCGTGACCCGATTTGCGGCGCAGATCATTGCGGGCCAGTAAAACCCTTGACGGATCACCTTGGCAGCCAGGGCCCTTGGCCCTGCGTGCGAGCCGCACGTGCCACTGTGGACTTCGCGTAGGATCTGCATGCCTTCGGTTTCGGTGACGCATTTGAGCATTGGCAGACTGACCCCTTTTTTGTACAGTTGGCCCTCGACCAGAGCGAAGTCCCGGCTTCGGTGTCTGAGGCGCTTTGCCTCACTGACGTCGGCTGGATGATAGTACCCCTGCAGGAACAGGGTTATTGGTGCCCTCCAGTCTTCTGTCATGATTAGGTTGACTATACGGTGGCCTTCGCTATCATTAGTTATCTGGAGCCCTTCGGGGCTCCGGACAGCTGGGGTGCCGATGGTGTGGAAAAACACGTCGAAGGGCAGGGGCTCGCCCCTGGCGGCGGCCTTGGCTAAGGCATCGGCCTCCTCGTTCTTGGCCCTATCCACATGCTGCAGGGTGAATCCCTTGAATTGTCTCTCGAGACTTCGGATAGCCGCGAGGTATTGCATGAGGGCGGGGTCTTTTGCTGCATAGTCTTTCTCGACCTGACCGGCAACTATCTTGGAGTCTGTTTTGATGATACATGTGGTGACTCCGAGGGCCCTTAGCTTGCGGAGGCCGAGGATGACTGCTTCATACTCTGCTATGTTGTTTGTGCATTTGTCGGATTCCAGAGCGAAGCTGAGGCGTGCTGCATATCTATGTTTGACTCCGGCTGGCGAGGTGACAACTGCAGCGACGCCTGCCCCCGCATGACACCATGCACCGTCGCAATGGATGGTCCAGACCTTTTCTGTGGATGGGTCCGGTTGCGTTACTGGCCCAGTCCAGTCGACGATGAAGTCTGCCAGGACTTGCGACTTGATAGCTGTTCTGGGCTCGAAGCAGATGTGGTAGCCGGAGAGTTCGGCTGCCCACTTGGCAATCCTCACTGATGCCTCCGGGTTCCTGAATAGTTCGCCGAGCCCCCTGTCTGAGGTGACTCAGACCTTGAATGCTTCAAAATAATGACGCAGCTTGCGCGAGGACATAACAACTGCGTAGGCTATCTTCTCCAGCTCTGTCATGTTGCATTTGGACGGTGTCAGGACTTCGGAGACATAGTAGACAGGGCACTGTCTGACTGCGTCCTCGACTGTCTGCTCCTGCACCAGTGCCGCGCTGACTGCGTGCGGCGAAGCCGCGACATAGAGCAATAAGGGGAGCGAGGAGTCGGGGCTCGTGAGGATGGCCAGCTCCGACAGGTACTGTTTTAGTGAGGCGAAGGCCGCTGCTTGCTCCGGTCCCCAAGCGAAGTCCTTCGCTCCGCGGAGTGTTTTGAGGAAGGGGAGACTTCGCTCGGCGGACCTGGAGATGAATCTGTTGAGAGCTGCCATCCTGCCTGTCAGGCGCTGGACGTCCCTGGCAGACTGCGGAGGCGACATATCGACGATGGCCTGGATCTTGGTTGGGTTGGCCTCGATGCCGCGGCGGGACACCAGGTAGCCCAATATCTTGCCCTGGCGAACACCGAAAACGCACTTTTCCGGGTTTAGGCGGAGTCGTGCATCTCGCATGTTCGCGAATGTCTCTGCTAGGTCGGCGAGATGGTCCTCCTTATTCTTGCTGGCGACGACGATGTCGTCCACATATGTGAATATGTTTCTGCCGACCTGCCCCTCGAGCACTGTTTTGGTGAGTCTGGAAAAGGTGGATCCGGCATTCTTGAGACCCTCCGGCATTCTGACAAAGCAATAAGTGCCAAAGGGTGTTATAAAGCTGGTGCTAGCCTTGTCTTCCTCCTTCATGTATATCTGGTGATAGCCGGAGAAGCAGTCGAGGAGGGACATGACCTCGCATCCGGCCGCGCTATCGACTATTTTGTCGATCCGTGGCAACGGGAAATTGTCCTTTGGGCAGGCCTTATTGAGACTGGTGAAGTCTATGCACATGCGCCATTTTCCGCTTTTTTTCTGCACCATCACGACATTGGAGAGCCACGTGGGGTAAGCCACTGGCTCGATGAATTTAGCCTCCAGGAGGCGATGCACCTCCGCCTTGGCGGCCTCTGTCTTTTCGTCTGACATTTTGCGAAGCTTCTGCTTTTTGGGTCGCACCGAAGGGTCAATGCCCAAGCTGTGCTCAATTATGGCTCGGCTGACTCCGACCAGATCGAGGGCAGACCAGGCGAAGACATCTTTATTCTTGGCCAGGCAGCAGAGAAGTTTCTCTTCTTCAAGTGAGGTGAGGTCTTCGCTGATAGTTACTGTCTGCTTGGGTGTGGCCTGATCGAGGGGGACAGTCTTGGTCCCGTCTTGGCACTGCAACTGCGCCTTGTCGGTTGGGCTGGCCGGCGTAGGGACCTCGCGCTGGGTCGAGAGACAGTGTACGTTTCTCTGACCGGGCACGAAGTCCCGCTCAATGTTGCGCGCCGTCTGCTGGTTGCCGTAGACTGTGATGGCGCCTAGCGGGCCTGGTATCTTCATACATAGGTACAACCCGTGGATGGCAGCTTCGAACTTGTTGATGGAGCCCCGGCCCATGATGGCGTTGTATGGATATACCATGTCGACAATGTCGAAGGTTACTTGCTCACTTCGGGCATTGGGCGCTACACCGAAGGAGAGGGGCAACTCTATCTTGCCAACTGGAAAGGTGCCCTTGCCGCCGAAACCATACAACGGGTTGTCCGAAGGCTTCAGCAAGCTGTGGCTTATACCCATGCGGTCGAAGGCGTGGAGGAAGATGATGTCCGCCTGACTGCCGTTGTCGACTAGGACTTTGTGTAAGTCCCAGCCTGCCACGCTGCAATTGATGACCATAGCGTCGATGTGGGGGGCGCTGCGCAGGTCGACGTCTCGTGCGTCGAAGGTTAGCGGTATGTGGGACCACTTCGTCTGCACGACTGGGCCAGTGACGGCGACATGGTTGATGCTGCGGTAGTGGTCCCGCTTCTGCCGCTTGGTGTCGAAGTCAGTGCTAGACCCCCCTGTTATCATGTGAATGACTCCGCGATATGGCTGATCGGCGAAGTCTTCCTGCTTTGGGGCATGGGGGATGTTCTGATGTTGCTGGTGTGGTGGTGGGGGTGGAGGAGGTACGATTTGTACTTCCTGATGGTGTTGGTAAGCGTGGTGCGGTGGATGCGGAGCGGGAGCGTGAATATATGGTGGAGGGGGTGGCTGGTAATTATGCGCGACAATTCTGGGATTGTCGGCTGGCTGCGCCCGCGCCATTCTGTCTCTGGTGGCCTTCGTCTCGGGGCAGTCTTTGGTCTGGTGGGCGCAGTCTTCGCCGTGGAAAAGGCAATAGAATCGGCGCAGCGGCTGTTGCGCCCGCCCTCGACCCCTGCCGCGAGTTCCGTTTCCGCGGCCCTGAGGGGGATATTCCTGGCGGCGAGGGGGATCAGCAGCAGGCTGTTGGTTGACGATGTTGTGCACTTGCTGTTGACTGCGGCCGTCTCGACCGAAGTCTGGTTGCGGAGTCCTCGTCCAGGTGCGGCTGGACTGCGGGGCATCTTTGGGCTTCCGCTGTGACTCAACCTTGCGCTGGTGGAGCTCTTCGGATTTGGCATATTTTTCGAAGAGCTGATATAGCTCCTGCAAGCTCTTTGGTGGATCTCTGATACGATGGCTGTAGAGGACGCCAGCCCGAAGGCCATTGATGGCGTAGTGGATAGCGATCTGATCGTCGACAGAGGGCAGCTGTGACTTGAGTGTTAAGAACTTGCGGTAATACTCACGCAGAGTCTCTTTTTCCAGCTGTTTGCAAAGCGAGAGCTCGGCCAAAGCGTCGGTGTCTGGACGGTAGCCTTGGAAGTTGAGGAGGAACTTGTCCCTGAGACTTCTCCACGAATCAATGGACAGCGGAGGCAATCTGGTGAACCAGGTGAGTGCTGGGCCCTCTAGTGCGATGATGAAAGACTTCGCCATTGTGGCGTCGTCTCCTCCGGCTGATGCTACGGCGACCTAATAACTCATGATGTACTGCGCCGGGTCGGTGCTGCCGTTGTACTTGGGGTATGCCCCCGCTCGAAAGTTAGCCGGCCAAGGCGTCACTTGTAGGTGTGGCGCCAGGGGACTTCGCTCGTCGAGGTAGTTGACCCCTTGGAATGGCGCGCCGTGCTGGGAGACGTAGTCATGCTGGGGGAAACGCGGGTTCTCCGGCTGCGCCCGGTGTTGCAGGGGTGGGCCATGCTGCCGGCCGAGGTGGCCTTCGCGCGTGTCCTCCGGTTGTGTGCGCTGTTGGAGGGGTGGCTCTTGCTGTAGACCGAGGTGGCCTTCGCGCTGCATCAGCGCGATCTCGCGCTCGAGGTCTTGGGCTTTCTGCTCCTCGTTGCGTATCATTTGCCGCACTTTGGCTAATGCGGACACACGCTGGCGCTTGGCCTCCAGTATCTCTTTCTGCCTCTGGAGATTGCGGTTCCTGAGGCGCAGGGCGCGCAGCTGCAGTTGTTCTTCTGTTGAGACGCCGAGGACCTCGCCGTCCTCGGTGAGGTCAGCGTCTTCCAGTGGGGCGAAGCCTGGGGGCGGCTGTGACTGTCCTTCGGTTCCGCAGGTGTGGAAGGTGTCGTCTTCGCCGGTGTGGGGAATATTGTCTTCAGTGGGCTCTTGGTGGGTGGATTGGGTGAGGACGAGGGCCTTGCCCTTTCTTGCGACCAGCAGTGCTGCCTTCGCAGCCTCGTCAGCCTTGGGGTTAGCTCTCTTGGGTGCCATCGCGGGTGGTTTTGTCGTAGCACGAACGGTGGGCGCCAAATGTTGGAACTCGCTCTCAGCAGCAAGAAGGCCAACAAGGGTGAACGGTGGTGACAACAGGGTTACGTGCACGGGGGCAATAGCTCTGTTGATCTAGCCTCTCACGGGCACTGTGCGGGGGTATTTATAGGTATCTGAGAGGCCAGCGTCTTGTGTTAAGGACGCATGTGCCCTCAGACACCTATTTTATCCCCAGAATATTCCCATAAAGCAGGGTTACAGACCGTAATTACAAGTATTCCTTTACAAGTTAGGCCCGTAATACAGAGGCGGCCACGCGGGGCCCGTTACAATGGGCCAGATCGCACGTGGGCCTTGGGACTGAACGAGGACGCGCCGTGGTAGGACGTCGCCGCAGGCCTTCGTCAAAGTGCCGAGTCCTGCGAAGGGTGTCCCTGCCCGCTTTGTCTCTGTCGGACCAGCGGCTGCAGCGAAGGCCTCGAGCGAAGGGTGGCGTCTTTGCCTTCGCCCCAACAGTGTGTAGGGAGCGGAGAACTCGTGCTTGATCCCCTCCTCCTCAAGGAACTCCTCCACTTGAAGGTTCTTGAACTCGGACCCGTTGTCGCTCCTTATCTTCTTCACCTTGAGCTCAAACTCATTTTGAGCTCTCCTGAAGAAGCGCTTGAGGGTCCCTTGGGTTTCAGATTTATCCTGCAAAAAGAATACCCAAGTGAAGCGGGAAAAAACATCAACTATAACAAGACCATACTTACTTCCTCCTATACTTAGATAGGCGACGGGTCCGAAGAGGTCCATATGAAGCATCTCCAAGGGTCTTGATGTGGTCATCACATTTTTGGTGTGATGAGAGCCTCCCACCTGTTTCCCTGCTTGACAAGCTGCACAAGGTCTATCTTTTTCGAAATGTACATTAGTTAGACCTATCACGTGTTCTCCCTTTAGAAGCTTGTGGAGGTTCTTCATCCCCACATGTGCTAAGCGGCGATGCCACAGCCAGCCCATGCAAGTCTTAGCGATTAAGCATGCATCTAGACCGGCCTCTTCTTTTGCAAAATCAACCAAATAAAGTTTGTCGTCTAGTACACCCTTAAAAGCTAGTGAACCATCACATCTTCTAAAGACAGACACATCTACATTTGTAAATAGATAATTATATCCCATTTTGCATAATTGACTAACAGATAACAAATTATATCCAAGCGACTCAACTAAAAACACATTAGAAATAGAGTGCTCGGATGAAATAGCAATTTTACCTAACCCTTTTACCCTGCCTTGGTTCCCATCACAGAATATTATTGAATCTTGGGAATCCTTGTTTTTGACGTAGGAGGTGAACATCTTCTTCTCCCCTATCATATGGTTTGTGCATCCGCTGTCGATTATCCAGCTTGAACCCCGGATGCATAAACCTGCAAGGCAAATTTAGGCTTGGGTCTTAGGTACCCAACTCTTGTTGGGTCCTACAAGGTTAGTCAAAATTGTCTTAGGGACCCAAATGCAAGTTTTATCTCCCTTGCATCTTGCCCCTAACTTCCTAGCAATCACCTTCTTATTCTTTCTATAAATGGCAAAAGAAGCATTGCAAGCATGATATATTGTAGAAGGTTCACTAACTTTCCTAGGAACATTAACAACATTTCTCCTAGACATATTATGAACAACATTTCTCCTACCAACATTTATATCATGCACATAGGAAGAACTAGAAGCAAACATGGCATGAGAATCAAAAGCATCATATGCATTACAACTCCTATAAGTATTTCTAGATTGTCTCCTATCATGGTACATAAAAGCATGGTTCTTTTGCACATTATTAGCCATAGGGGCCTTCCCTTTCTCCTTGGCGGAGATGGGAGCCTTATGGCTTGTCAAGTTCTTGGCTTCTCTCTTGAAGCCAAGACCATCCTTAATTGAAGGGTGTCTACCAATCGTGTAGGCATCCCTTGCAAATTTTAATTTGTCAAATTCACTTTTGCTAGTCTTAAGTTGAGCATTAAGACTAGCTACTTCATCATTTAGTTTAGAAATGCAATCTAGGTGTTCACTACAAGCATCAACATTAAAATCTTTACACCTAGTGCAAATCACAACATGTTCTACACAAGATGTTAATTTACTAGATTTTTCTAGCTTAGCATTTAAATCATCATTTATGCTCTTCAAGCTAGAAATTGTCTCATGGCAAGTAGATATTTCACAAGAAAGCATATCATTTCGTTTAACTTCTAAAGCAAGTGAATTTTGTGCACTAACGAATTTATCATGCTCTTCATACAACAAATCCTCTTTCTTTTCTAGTAACCTATTCTTGTCATTCAAGGCATCAATTAACTCATTAATTTTGCCAATTTTAATTCTATCCAAACCCTTAAATAAACTAGAATAGTCTATCTCATCGTCATCACTAGAATCATCATCACTTGAAGAATCATAAGTGGTATCCCGAGTACATACCTTCTTCTCCTTCGCCATGAGACATGTGTGATGCTCGTTGGGGAAGAGGGATGACTTGTTGAAGGCAGTGGCGGCGAGTCCTTCATTGTCGGAGTCGGAGGAGGAGCAATCTGAATCCCACTCCTTTCCGATATGTGCCTCGCCCTTGGCCTTCTTGTAATTCTTCTTCTTATCCCTCTTGTTTCCCTTTTCCTGGTCACTATCATTGTCGGGACAGTTAGCAATAAAATGACCAAGCTTACCACATTTGAAGCATGAGCGCTTCCCCTTTGACTTGGTCTTGCTTGGCTGTCCCTTGCGACCCTTAAGCGCCGTCTTGAAGCGCTTGATGATGAGGGCCATCTCTTCATCATTGAGCCCTGCCGCCTCAACTTGCGCCACCTTGCTAGGTAACGCCTCCTTGCTTCTTGTTGCCTTGAGAGCAACGGGTTGAGGCTCATTGATTGGACCATTCAGTGCGTCGTCCACGTACCTCGCCTCCTTGATCATCATTCGTCCGCTTACAAATTTTCCAAGGACTTCTTCGGGCGACATTTTGGTGTACCTGGGATTCTCACGAATATTATTCACCAAATGTGGATCAAGAATGGTAAAGGACCTTAGCATTAGTCGGACGACGTCGTGGTCCGTCCATCGCGTGCTTCCGTAGCTCCTTATTTTGTTGATAAGGGTCTTGAGCCGATTGTATGTTTGGGTTGGCTCCTCGTCCCTTATCATCGCAAATCTTCCGAGCTCGCCTTCTACCAACTCCATCTTAGTGAGCAAGGTGACGTCATTCCCCTCATGAGAGATCTTGAGGGTGTCCCAGATTTGCTTGGCATTGTCCAAGCCGCTCACCTTATGGTACTCGTCCCTGCACAAGGAGGCTAACAACACAGTAGTAGCTTGTGCATTTCTATGAATCTGTTCATTAATAAAGATAGGACTATCCGAGCTATCAAACTTCATTCCATTCTCAACAATCTCCCATATGCTTGGATGGAGAGAAAACAAGTGACTACGCATTTTGTGGCTCCAAAATCCGTAGTTCTCCCCATCAAAGTGTGGAGGCTTGCCGAGAGGAATGGAAAGCAAATGTGAATTTGAACTTTGAGGAATACGTGAATAATCAAAAGAAAAGTTTGAGTTAACCGTCTTTCGTTTGTCGTAGTCATTGTCGTCGTTGTCCTTATGGGAAGAAGTGGACTCATCACTGTCGTCGTAGTAGACGATCTCCTTGATGCGTCTCGTCGTCTTCTTCTTTCCATCTTTGCGTTTGTGGCCCGAGCCCAAGTCGGTAGGCTTGTCATCCTTAGGCTCGTTGACGAAGGACTCCTTCTCTTTATCGTTGATCACGATTCCCTTCCCCTTAGGATCCATCTCTTCGGGCGATTAGTCCCTTTGTGAAGAGAACGGCTCCGATACCAATTGAGAGCACCTAGAGGGGGGGTGAATAGGTGATCCTGTAACACTTGAAACTTAAGCCACAAAAACTTGGTTAAGTGTTAGCACAATAATTGCCAATGGCTAGAGAGGAGTCTTCAACAAAACACAATAACCACAAGGTATCAATCACAGAGATGGCACGATGGTTATCCCGTGGTTCGGCCAAGACCAACACTTGCCTACTCCACGTTGTGGCGTCCCAACGGACGAGGGTTGCAATCAACCCCTCTCAAGCGGTCCAAATACCCACTTGAATACCACGGTGTTTTGCTTGCTTTTCTTAATCCCGTTTGCGAGGAATCTCCACAACTTGGAGCCTCTCGCCCTTACACTTGAAGTTCACAAAGAAGCACGGAGTAAGGGAGGGATTAGCAACTCACACAAGACACTAAGATCACAGCAAATACACACACACAAGACCCAGACTTAAGCTCAAAAGACTAGCACACTAGAACGGAGCTCAAATCACTAGAATGTCGAACAAGTGCGCAAGAATGGAGTGCGAGTGATCAAGAGTGCTCAAGGAATGCTTGGTGTGCTCCTCCATGCGCCTAGGGGTCCCTTTTATAGCCCCAAGGCAGCTAGGAGCCGTTGAGAGCAATCCTGGAAGGCAGATCTTGCCTTCTGTCGACGGGCGCACCAGACAGTCCGGTGCACAACGAACACTGTCCGGTGTCCTTCCTTATTTAGCGAAGCCGACCGTTGGAGTCAGAGAGCCGTTGGCGCACCGGACACTGTCCGGTGCACACCGGACAGTCCGGTGCACCAATGTGACCGTTGGCTCGGCCACGCGTCACGCGCGGAATCCTCGGCTGACCGTTGGCTCACCGGACAGTTCGGTGCACGACCGGACAGACCGGTGAATTTTAGCCGTACGCCGTTAATCATCTCCCGAGAGCGACGAGTTCGCCTGTGAACGGCTCACCGGACAGTCCGGTGCACCACCGGACAGACCGGTGAATTATAGCCGTACACCGCCGTCGAAGTCCCGAGAGCAGCCTGTTCGCTAGAGCCAGCCTGGCGCACCGGACACTGTCTGGTGCCCCACCGGACAGTCCGGTGAACCCAGACTGAGCAGACTTTGGCTGAACAAAGCCATCTCATTTCCAATTCAATTTTTCCTGTTTCCAGCACTTAGACACGATACGTTAGTCCATAAAACAATGTACTAAGTCTAGAAACATACCTTTTGACATGATTTGCACTTTGTCCACCATTTTCCATAGATTAACGCAAAGACACTTGTGTTGGCACTCAATCACCAAAATACTTAGAAATGGCCCAAGGGCACATTTCCCTTTCACATCTCCTTTATAAGGATGTTACCTAGTATTACCTTTCACTCTCATCTTCAATGACTTCCACCAACGTATCCATTAACTTATTGCATAAGTGCAATGTCTCACTTGCACCAATAGTCAATGGTGATAAGTTCATGAATCATCAATGTTCTCAAATTCAATATGAGAAAAAACATATGAAATCATAATCGCCCTGGCTTCACATTTACCATCGGAGTGCTTGGCAGATATCAAATAAATCCAGGCATACAACACAAGAAAGCAGTCGGCTATTTAGAAGATCTAGTTCCCTAGAGATAGTTGGCTATTTAGATGTTGATCGTGCAGGATGTGTAGATACATTGAAGTCTACTTTGGGGTATATCTTCACACTTGTTGGGGGAGTCGTTTCTTGGAAGAGTTGAAACAGATAGTCATTGCATCATTGATAATGCATGCTGAGTTTCTAGTAACATATGAGGCAATTGGGGCAAACGATGTAGATAAAGAAATTTGTACTCGGATTTAAGAGTGGTTGATAGCATAGAAAGACAACTGAGAATATACTGCGATAATGACCCAACAATGTTTTACTCCTACAACAATAAGCCAAGTTGAGCTACCAAGTTCATTGACATAAAGTGTTATGTTGTTAAGAAGAAGATCCGGGATCAAACCATTAAAGTTGAGCATATCATAACCCAACAGATGCTAGCGGATCCGCTCACAAAATACCTACTTATCGTGTTTAGATAGAATGTAGCGCATGGGATTAAGGGAGAGCCTATGATTAATAAACTAGCATGGGATTAAGGAAGAGCCTATGATTCTAGATCAAGGGGCTATAGAAACAACATAGAGAAGTTATTTCATTCTATGGTATGTGGGAAAGATATAGTCAATGAAATCAGTGGCAATTAATCGGTCACCATAGTGTATTGATCTTGATGTGTAAACTTGTCAAGGGGTGGAACCTAGAAAAGTTAAAGAATAAGAAAGCATAAAACAAAGGGAAATTGTTGGAAGTATTCTCTAGCTCAGTAAATATAACAAAGTTAGAGTCTATCCCTTCCCCCCTCAAACAGTAAGCCCGCACCCTGATTGGGGCGCAAAGTGCCTCATGGTTGCGTCCCTAGTCACAAGGAGCATCAAATTAAATAGTAATTAGGGCGCTGGCATGAAGTCAATGCCTTTTCCTTCACTAAACCCTAGTCGTCGTAGTTACCAGAGGACCCTATGTCCTTTGCGCTTCTCTAGTGACTAGAATGCCCTAGCCGATGGCGTCCATGGAGCCGACAACTCCACTGGTGTCGGGCTCCAAGGAGCCACCTGCTAACCATAGACATAGAGAATAGACAACCAGGACAAAGATAAGACAATGGGGGACAGAGGCAAGACAGTGGGACACCAGCGGGGCGTAGGATGTGACGACATTGGCCAATACGGCGCTCAACATTGAACCGGAAGGTATAACCCATAGTTCTCCCTTCCCTAAACCTCTCAGAACTAGATCTAGGTCTTTATTTATCATTGAGGTTATTGTGGATTGGTAATTGGAGACTCAGAAAGGTCATAAAGGGTCTTAGAAATCCATAATCAGTGCCAAGGTGTCTACTAGGACCGATGTCGGCATTGACATGGCAACGACTTAGCATTGCGTGACAACATGCCATCTCTTGAATCTCAGCGTGGTGTCCTACTGTCCTAAAACACCGAAATTTATATCTATTTTTAGAAAATGTTTCATCAAAGATCTTTTTGTATAGATGTTTTTCAACAAGGACCAAAATACAAAAATTTCACCAATCTTAGTTGCAGTAGTCTAGTGGCATATCTTTTTTTACTGCAACCCTAGCATCCGGTGGATCCATCTGTTCTTTTGTGCACGCTTTTGTTTAGCACACTGAGGCCTTATTCGTTTACACCAATCCAGCTCTGGATTGACATGGATTGGAATTAAATTCATGTCACAATCCATGCCCCAAAAAAATCCAAGCCTACTCAAAAAATTTTATTCGATTAAACCCATCATAGATTATAACCTAAGGGTTTAGGAATTTTTTAAACTATGGAAGGAATGGATTCTATCCATAGCTCATTAAGTATGGAACAAATTCATGAAGATATTGCACAAGTTTATATTAGAATCCATGGATCAAAAGAATAGCTAGCTTTGAGAGATACATGGATTAAATTGTGGATTTAATCTCACCATAGGATTGGGTGTGATATATGGATTCACTCAATCTAGATCTGGATTAAATCCATGGTGGAATTTATTCCCTTGTAACCGAATAAGGTCTCAATGGGCAGGTGGCCTTTAGTTGCATTCACTAGTCATCTCTTTTGTGTACGCTTCTGTTTAGCACATTGGATGGGCAGGTGGCCATTCAGCCATTCACTAGTCATCTAATAAGGCTCCTACGCGCCAAGCAATTTTCATAGACACCTCTATAACACACCACCGCATGGTCCAGTGGCTTCCCCTTTTCCTTCCGTTCGTCAAGTGATCGTATTCACTGTTGGATTTGTGGACTTGGTCTAATTGAGAAATTCAATTAATTTCTAAGAACCTAAAAGCACATGTATAAGTATGGCAAAAGAATAGTGGAACCAATAGTCTCACCTTACTAGCTCAAGTAGAGTGAACTAGTTCATATGTGGAAGCTTCACTCTCCCACCAAATCATGATTGAAGGGACAAAGGAAGGAGTGTCACACGTGCTCGCCCGCTCACCTCGCCTCATCGGGTGGGGTGGAGGGCGAACGACATGGGCGTGAATGGTCCATCAAAATCCAACCCCTCCCAAAGGGAGCGACTTACTTTTGTTGTTTTTATTTTTGGTTACTTGGTTGTTAAGCGAGAGTGCTTATCCGATCGAGATCAGATAAGGATCTACGCCCTTATCGAATCACGATCCGATATATTCACGAGTCCTTATCGGTTCGTGGACGCGGCCTTATATAAAACACCTTACAGCCCTAGCCAGAAACACCCCGAACGAGTTAGGTTTTGCCCCTGCTATCTGCTGCACCGTTATTGTGGTCTTCTTCATCCTGAGCGCTGACGTGTATCTGTGATCGAGAAAGCAGGTCTCCGGAACTCGTTGTCTTCGAGATCCTGCACCAGAAGGAGGCAAATAAGGTTTTTAGAAAGCATCTTTATGCGACTGCTCGCGTTCTTCTCGTCACCGGCATCATTGTCAACACTACCGCTTCATCAACCTTGTATGCTTCCATGTTGTCGACCCTGCTGGCTTCCATATCGTTGATCATGTTGCCTTCCACATTGTCAATCAGTATGTCTGATCGGTACACATTATCTAATCTAATCTCGTACTCTAGTTCATCTGTTATGGTAAAGGTACGCTGCATTCTTATTATTAGCATGTTAGGAAACATGTTAGGTAACATACATCTAGATTATTTATTGATAGTCATGATTTATATTTAAAATTTAACATGGAATATGTCTATTTATTCAACATTCACAAGGACATTTTCTGTGTAGCTCTCTGATCTTTACCATACGATCTACTAGCTTCTAATCAACATAATTTAAACTGCAATGCTAGCTTAGCTCGTGATAAATTGAAACGAGTAGAGCCGAGTCGAATGAGGTCACTAGCTACGAGAATTTTGTCGAGGCCTATTTTTGGCACGATTCAAACTGTTCCGCGGAGACATAGAAGCGTTAATGCGATATTATTTGGATCTTTGGTCGTACAGGCTCCTACGGTCCTACCACTAGCAGTAGCATTTTGTCTCAATAATAGAAAAGGGCCTACCTTGTTCTTTTCAGTCTAATCACTGTAGCGCGCACACACAGAAAAGGGCAACTTGCAAATTTGCTTAGGAAAAGTATAAGGGAAGGAACAAAAGGCGCCGGCTGAAAATGAGAAAGACAAAGATATGGTTTATTATAGACAAAGAAAGAGAGAGAGAGAGATTACCCTCGGATCACGGATCGGAGGGTCCCCTCCCCTCTCCTCTGTCTCTGTGGTCGTTCCCAGTGTTTGGTTTCGTGCGAGCTCAGTGGAAATTTCCATCCGTGTCGCGGCCTCGCGGGTGACCCATCCGCATCGGCTATGCCGGTTGGTTGGCCATCGGTCCACGGGGGAGTTTCCTCGGCAGCTTCCCGTCGGTGGAGTCGCTGGTAGCGCGAGAGGTACATACTTCTCTGTCCCAAAATAATATTTATTTTATCTCTTAATTTTTATATTTATATTTAACTAGATGATGATAAATATAAACATATATATAATACATAAATTCACTAAAAAAACTAAAACGAATTTGATTTTGGGACGGATACAAGTGGGTGGCGTGGGCACAGTTTGCTCGTGTCAGTCAGCAACTCAGCAAGTTGTTACACACACGGACGGTGATTTTTTTTGGTGTAGGCCCAGCCGGCCGCGTTAAGGTAAATCCATCACAATCACGAATACTACAAAACGATGTTCCACTCGATCGGTTAATTAATGTACGCGTGCCGTATTCCTCGTGAGTTCGCACAGAAAGAGACGCCAGACCGCACACCGCAGCCTAGATAGATACTGTGTACTACTAGCATCATCGGTCTGTGCAGGAATGGAAAAAAAAATATGTACATATCTAGGATACAAATACCCTATTTTACAGTACCTCATATCCACCATTTAGAGATCTACAAAAATAGATTAAAATTTACAGCTTAACTCTTTAATAATTTGTTTTTCTTCTATTTTATGAACCAATATATGATGGATGTGAGGGGCTGTAAAAGAGATTCTTCGTATTCTGGATACAAATATTTTTTTTTCGACGGGAATAGGATGCATGCATGGTCCATGTTGTTTGCTTGACCTCTACCTATGAGTGATAATGGATCACGATCCAAATACCTTTTTCACAAAAAAAAAATTAGGTCCTTAAATAATTTTAGTTCAAAAATGAATTGAAACATGATTTAATTCTAATTCGATTCGATCCTTAAAATTTGTAGGGTAAAATCTAGATCTCATTGCCACCTCTACCTCTACGGCTCGGTGTGCCTCGGTCAATTCGTTGGGATGGAATCAAGACCAACGCTGCGGACAGGGACATGGAGTAGTTGTGGACGAGTGCACTGTAATCTTCTCTTGGTATATAGATGAGTCCAATTCCAATATGAGCGGGTAACCTTCCGCCGATAATTGGCAATGGCAGGAAGAAAACGAGGACTATATAGGTGCACCCCGACGGTACGGTCCACAGCACCGTGTTGCAAGGATGAATACATGTACAATCCTATGTACAGTCTCAGGACGGTTGTTCGGTTTTTCAATGACAAGAGGCAGTCTGTATGATACATTTTTAAGACACTAGACCATAAAGACAGTTAAAAACAATAAGTATATAGTCTCATGTATCCACAGACTCTTCGCGAAAAATCCATCTCTTGTATTTTTTTCATTTAACTCCCTCGAAATCTCTTAAGAGACGTCATATTAAATAAGGTTGTACATGCCCTCTTTGAAAAGTAGTAATTTCAGAGAAGTCATACAAGAATTAGTTCATTTAAACAAGAAAAAAAAAAGTAAATGAGAAAAAACTCCCACATTCTAGAGGAGGTCCAGAGTTGCAAGGCAAGAGAGAAAGGAAGAAAGAGCGAGACTTAGACCATGTTTTTAGGGCTTGTTTTCTGGCTGGCCTGGTCTAAATGTGCCTGCCAGGCAACAAGATCTGACTCGTAGCTATATTCACCAACAAAATTCCTAATCCACCAACAAAACTAGCTCTTAGTGACAGGAGCAATCACGGGTGGAGAATAGACCACTCCAGCATATTAGTTGTTATAAATGAATGCGACACAAATAGGATCAATCACAGAGAAGACACGGATTTAACGTGGAAAAACCCCTCTAAAGTGAAGGGAAAAAAAACCACGGGCGCCGGCCGGCAACTTCTCACTATTTTCGGGTGGTTACAGATCGCAGGAGATTTACAATTGAGAGATAGTTATCTCCTGCGGCTTACAAAGATATTTGCCTCCGCTTCGCTCGCCAACTTAGCCGCCTTCTTCAGAATTTGGATCACAAACTCAACAAACTCCACCTTGAGACAAATTCCTTGTAGAATCATAATAGCAACCTCCACCTTAAACAAATGCATCATCATCTTGCCGGCGCCAACAACCACTAAGGGCTAATTTATAATACCAACTACAAACTTAGCAACAGAAACATGTTTCGTCATCATATCAGCTGGATTATTATCAGTACTGATCTTGCATACCTTCACCAACCCTTTTTTCAATAATATCACGAATGAAGTGATAACGAATATCAATATGTTTGGATTTCTCAGTAATCATCTGATCTTTGGTGAGATGAATGGCACTCTGGCTATCACAATAGATGGTAATGCAAGACTTAATTCCACATAGCTCTGAATATATACCTTTCAACCATAAGGCTTCCTTAGTAACTTCTGCAATTGCCATATACTCAGCTTCTGTGGTAGACAAAGCAACAGTATCCTGTAAACGAGCTTTCCAACTCACAGCACAATCTCCAATAGTAAAGACATAACCTGAAAGAGATCTCCTCCTGTCTAAATCACCACCATAATCTAAATCAACATAGCCAATCAGACCATCTCCAGATTTACCAAAACATAAACAAGCACTAGAAGAACCACGTAGATATCTGAAAATCCACTGAACAGCTTTCCAATGCTCTTTACCAGGATTAGACATGTATCTAGCAACAACGCTCATAGCATGAGACAAATCAGGACGAGAACAAACCATAGCATACATGAGTGACCCAACAGCACTAGAGTATGGAACTTTTGACATATATTCAAGCTCAGCATCAGTTTCAGCACACTGTTTAGCAGACAGTTTAAAATGAGGAGCCAACGGAGTACTCACATGTTTAGTATTTTGCATGTTGAAACGATGAAGGACCTTCTCAATATAATTCTTCTGGCTCAAGTACAGCAGTCCAGACTTCCTATCCCTGACTATCTCTATGCCAAGGATTTTCTTTGCAGCACCCAGATCCTTCATATCAAATTCGCTACTAAGTTGTGCCTTTAAAGCAGTGATTTCCTTCATGCTCTTGGCAGCAATCAACATATCATCAACATATAGCAGCAAATATGTAGGTGATCCATTAACAAATTTTAGATAAACACAGCTATCATATTGAGACCTCTGAAAGCCCTTAGAAAGCATAAATGAATCAAACCTCTTATACCATTGTCTGGGAGATTGTTTCAGACCATATAAGGACTTCTTCAACCTGCACACATAGTCTTCTTTTCCAGGAACAATGAACCCCTCTGGCTGGTCCATATAAATGTCCTCCTCCAAATCACCATGTAAGAAAACAGTTTTCACATCTAACTGTTCAAGCTCATAGTCATGTACAGCAACAAGACTAAGAAAGGTACGAATTGAACTATGCTTGACAACAGGAGAATAGACATCAGAGTAATCAATTCCTGGAATCTGACTAAAACCTTTTGCAACTAGCCTTGCTTTAAAGCGCGGAGGCTCTTTTGGAGTCATACCTTCTTTTCTTTTGAAGATCCATTTGCACTTAATTGCCTTTTTACCAGAAGGCAGCTGAGCTAGTTCCCAAGTGTCATTCTTATCAAGAGACTCCATTTCTTCATGCATAGCACCCATCCACTTTTCACTATCAGTAGACAATATAGCTTCTGAATAATTCAATGGTTCCTGAACATTATCAACTTCTTCAGCAACAGCCAAAGCAAAAGCAACATTGCACTCTTGAATCAGTCTTTGGGGCCGAACTATCTGCCTCCTAGTTCGGCCTTCAGCAAGAGACTGGGATGAGACTCCACAACAGGTGATGAAATTTCAGAAACAGAATTTTCAGCGACTGGGGATGAGACTCCACAACAGGTGATGAAATTTCAGAAACAGAATTTTCAGCAGGTTCAGCAGATGGTGGAGCATGATCATCAACATCCCCCCCGTGCTCCACCTGCACACTGATAGACTCAGAATTCTGGTTAGTAGCACTGGTAGATACAACCGAAGGGAACATAGCAGATTCATTGAACACAACGTTTCTACTAAAAAATGCCTTCTGTGTATCAGGATTCCACAATTTATATGCTTTAACACCAGATCCATAACCCAAGAAAACACACTTAATTGCTCTAGGCTCAAGTTTACCGTTATCAACATGTGCATATGCAGTACAACCAAACACTCTCAACTGAGAATAATCATAGGGGGAACCAGACCAAACCTCAATTGGAGTTTTCTTATCGATAGCAGTGGATGGTGAACAATTGATCAAATGACAAGCAGTGGAAGCGGCCTCAGCCCAAAACTTTCGGCTCAAACCTGAGTTGGACAGCATACACCGAGCCTTGGAGATTATTGTTCTATTCATACGCTCTGCCACACCGTTCTGCTGAGGCGTATATGGTATAGTGTGGTGCCTCACAATGCCCTCCTTCCTGCAGAAAGAGTTAAAATCACCAGAACAAAACTCCATACCATTGTCAGTTCTCAGAACCTTCAGCTTCCTCTCAGTCTGCTTCTCAACCATAGTCTTCCAAACCTTGAAAGACTCAAAGGCATCTGATTTTTGCTTAAGAAAATAAGGCCAAACTCTGCGTGAATTATCATCAATGATAGTCAACATGTAACGAGCACCACCATGTGAAGGTATACGTGACGGCCCCCACAAATCAGCATGAACATAATCAAGAATATTTTCGGTATTATGAGCAGCAGAACTGAATTTTACCCTTTTATGCTTACCGAAAACACAGTGCTCACAGAAATCAAGAGTATCAGCATGGCAACCATCAAGAAGGCCTCTCTTGCTCAATTCTGCCAAACCAGGTGCACTCATATGGCCAAGGCGCATATGCCAAATTTTAGTAGTCTCAGAATCAGATGCAACAACAGCATTAGCAGAGCCAGAACTACCTCGAAGCACATATAAGTTTTCAGCTTTCAAATCACCTTTAATAACCACAAGAGAGCCTTTTGTTACCTTTATGACACCGTCACCGGCGGTATACTTGTGGCCCTTTGTGTCCAGAGTACTCAGAGAGATGAGGTTCCTGGGCATGGATGGAACATGCCGTACTTCAGTCAATGTGCGTACAATCCCATCGAACATCTTGATCTGCACGGTGCCCATGCCAACAACAGTGCAAGGGGAATTATCACCCATCCGAAGAGTACCTCCGTTCTGCACAGCTTCATAGGTACTAAACAGAGATTTTTTAGTGCAAACATGATACGAGCAAGCAGAATCGAGGATCCATTGGGCATCATCAGCAGCACAACCAGCAAAGGCAATAAGAACATCACCATTATCAGAATTAGTTTCGGATGCAACAGAGACAGTACCTCCAGTCTTACCCTTCTCCTTGTTCCGCTTCTCCTTGTTCTGCAGTTTGTAACAGTTCTCAATTACATGGTTCGTCTTCTTGCAGTATTTGCAAAATAATTCATCGGATGGCCCCCTTGACTTGGAGAGACCCCTCTGGTTCTTCCCCTTTCCTTTGCTACCTGAGTTGGACTTTTTCTGATCAGTGCGGCCACGGACATACAAAGCTTCTCCACTCGAGCCAGCAGCATCTTCCGAGTTAACCATCTGTCTCATCTTTTCTTTCGCAGTCAAAGCTTCATACACTTCAGCCACGGTTAGAGTATCACGACTGTATAGGATGGTATCTCGAAAATTGCTAAACGATGCAGGGAGGGAACACAGGAGAAGAAGAGCTAGGTCTTCATCATCAAACTTTACCTCCATAGACGTCAGATCGACCACGATCTCCTTAAACACCGATATGTGCGTCAGAACGGAGCTTCCTTCCTGCAACTTGTGGGAGAACAACTTCATTTTGACATGCATCTTGCTGGTCAGATCCTTTGACATACAGATCGACTCCAGCTTCAACCAGAGAGCAGTGACAATTTTCTCCGCTAGAACCTCCTGCAGAATATTGTTAAACAGATGAAGGTGAATATGTGCGAGCGCCTTACGATCCTTGCGCCTCTCCTCATCAGTCCACGTCCTGGCATCCTTGTTGCCAAATCCATCTAGGGCATCATCCAGGTCGCGATCAGATTGCGAGAGAATTGCCCGCATCTTCACCTGCCACAGCGAGAAACGCGTGTCGAGATCCAGCAGCGGAAGATCGTACTTCATTGTCGTCGACATCTGTGCGCCGGCAGGAAACCCTAGCACACCGATCACCAAACAACCAAAGCTCCGATACCACTTGTTATAAATGAATGCGACACAAATAGGATCAATCACAGAGAAGACACAGATTTAATGTGGAAAACCCCTCTAAAGTGAAGGGGAAAAAATCACGGGCGCCGGCCGGCAACTTCTCACTATTTTCGGGTGGTTATAGATCGCAGGAGATTTACAATTGAGAGATAGTTATCTACTGCAGCTTACAAAGATATTTATAGAGGTGAAACCCTAAAACGATCCGTACCGCGGGGGGGCTCCGCTTCGCTCGCCAACTTAGCCGCCTTCTTCAGAATTTGGATCACAAACTCAACATTAGTCATAGCTATATTCAATACTAACGGGACTAAAGATCCTTCAACATGTTACTTTTTAAAAAAAACATCTTATCCATTGATGTTTATATTGTGTAGATGGGGGTAAAAATGCTATGCACGATAGTTCTTAGGTTCGAGCTGTAGGGGTGGAAGGCATTTTTTTGCCTCGGGTCCCACGAGTCACAGGGATGAAATACATTATTTTGTTTAACCTCATATGACCTATAGTCTTGGATTCGTACTTTCGATTACTAAAGCAGGTTTCTAAAGGAGTCCCATGGTTGTGAACTGTGGTGACGTAAGGTGAAGACACAAGATGGTACAGATGCCACTAACCCAGTGTGACAAGGGCATCTCCGGACTCAGGTGAGCAAGAACGATCGACAAACTAATGGCTCTACACGTTAACCTAACGGATCACACACTTAACGGATTAGAATAGTTGTATAGATAGTTGACTCTAGTGCAGACACTTAACGGATTAGAATAGTTGTATAGATAGTTGACTCTAGTGCAGGTAGGGAGATTGTTCATAGTATATTCCATGAAAACTCTAATGGTCATTTAGGGTAAAAATTATTATTATGGGTCATATATATATATATATATATATATATATATATATATATATATATATATATATATATATATACTTTTTTTTTCTGTCGTGTGATGCTAGTCATATGTTTCATCCTCGTACATGTAAATACTATAGAGATACTTATACTGCTGATCGGTAAAAGAGCATGGGTGAATATATTGTTGCTGGTGGTACGCGAAAACATATGACTGATTCACCGTATCATTTTGTTTTTTCATTGGGTTGCGTTTCTACAATTTTTTCACTTATAAGTTATTTTGGCTGAATATGTTAAATATTATGATACAGCGTGACATGGAGAAATTAATGAGGGCCGAGGGAGCAGGTCACGAGAAGAGAGGTTGAGGTCTAGAGCCGATTTCTTCTCTCTCATGATGTAGCTGTCTGTTCTGCACTGCATCCGCACGGCACCACTGTGGCGTGTGGATGATGACAATAGTTGGAGGAGACGGCGGCGTGGTGGTCAGATTTGCGGGCGGAATGAAGGTGCGCCAGTGCGGTTGGGACCGTAAGCGTGCGGCGGTTTCCGGTAGGACTTGTTTAGTTACGCCAATCAATCCATAAACTGAACAAGCTCTTAGCAGTTAGCAGACACCCCGACCCGCCGGGCGCCGGCACCTGCACAGTGCTACTAGAGTGTCCCGCGGGGCGGTGGGCAGGGCTATGCCGCAAAAGGTTAAGCTCGTTTGGCATCGGGATGCCCCAAAATGGTCGCAACTTGACACACGGGGTCCGCCTGACCGGGAATCGTGGGATCCATGTTCTCCAATGACGAGACGACAGCTTAGCCCCCAGCCAAGCACATGGCCCCGCGCCGCGCTCTAGTGCCGCTGCCGCGGGACAGTGACGAGTAACCAGACGGACCCACCACACCACACCCAGCGAGCCAGAATCTCAGATAGTACGATTAGATACTCTGTGCCTGTGCGCACTCCCCTACGTCCGGTCTACTTCATTCATGCTAGTCTCTCTGGTGGATATCGATAGCCTCCTGCTAGTCTGTTCCCGTATCCTTTGGTGTGCAGTTGAATGGTCGTCAGAGTTTACTTGGTGCTGCTGCAAATGGCCAGCCCCAGCATGCATGTGGTATACAAACAAACAAACCGTCCGCTTGACAATCGTTTTGAGGCACGCAGCAACCTTTCCTTTCCTTTCCGCCCCTAAATCCTACCTACTCCTCGATAGCCATTTCAAAAATAGTATCCGACGTGCGAAACGGCTACTACTAGCTAATAATTGGGATCGGTGGTGTAGCGGCGGGCGCACATGACATATGATTGGTTACCCGCATTATTCCATTTTGAATTATCACGTGCGTTAACTTTAGTTGAACGTGAGGTATAGCTGTACATTTGGGCCAAGCCTGATGAGCTGGCCCGAAACATGAAAAAAGCATGGCCCAGGTACGGCACGCACGGCCCGATATATCGGGCCGGGTTTAGGCCGATGTCGCGGCCCATGGGCGGGCACGAGCACGACCCGTTTAAGGCAGACACGAAATGACCCATATAGAGGCACGAAAAGGCCTATATATTTATTAAAATCACACTTCATTCTGCACTTTCATGTACTTGATAAAGAACACAAAGTTAGAGATAATGTTAGTTAGATGTTTTTTATAGCTTTGAATTAGAGTATGTGATGTAATTTTATTTTTGTTATGAACATTAGATAATAAACTGAACTTACGAACTTTATATAGAGCTGATTATACTCTTTTTCTTTCTAACAAAATGATTTGTAAACGATGTAGTCATTGCATAGCTCTAGTAACTTAATACAAATATTAAGTTTGTTTTTGGTCAAATTTATTTGTCTTATCTTTTATTTGTTTTATTAAATTTGTTTTGAATTTCGGGCTCTGATGTGAATTGCGGGCCAACAACTGAATTTCGAGCCAAAAATAGAATTTCGGGCCCTAATGTGAATTTTGGGATTTTATAATTTCGGGCCGCCCGAAATGAGCCCGGCACGTTTGAGCAATTACGGGTCGGGCCGTGGGCCGGCCGGCACGGCCCGAAATTCAAACGGGTCGGTCTGACCCGAAATTCAAATAATACGGTCCTTTTCAGGCTTGGGCCAGGCCGGGTGGCCCGAATGTACGCCTATAGCGTGAGAAACGGTGGCTGAATTAGTGGATGTAAAATAAATTATTATAAAGTTATTTATCTATATCTGCACCAGAAATGACCGTATGATCAGACAGAGTCGTTTGAGACTGGATGTGGGGGCGCAGTAACGCGCATAATGATGGTGACCTGTTCCAAATACGACGAGCGGTAGGCAGCAGGGCGCCCAGGCGCATTGCATGGCTCATGGCGGGCTGCAGCAAGCGTGCAGGCACAGTCAGGCAGGCAGGCAAAACAATCAGAGCAAGATGCGCGGTGACAGGGAGTGAGATGGACCGGACGGACCCAGGGCCCACGTATCGGCCGATCAAATCAGCTGCTGCGGCCAGTCAGTTGAGCAGGTGAGCGCTTTGTATCACGTACTAGTAAAATTACTGTCTAGTACATGTCATCATGTATTATACCGCTCAACGTATTATACCGGCCTGCTGGATATGCAGAAAATCGAACTCAAAGCCTGGCATAAGCCGCACTTAGAGTCATCGGTCAATCACAGCACCCTCGCATGTACTTGGACCCCATCTCCAGCCACACCAGGACTGTTCGCGCACCTTGTCACCTTGCGCGTAACTACGCCAACGCTCGCACGTCTTGGTGTGTGGGGTTGGTGGCAAAAGTGGGTCTTAATGATGGATGGGTTGGATGGATTCGACAAATAAAACATGTGTTGGGGAACACCATTTTTTTTGGTACACTGCTCCAATTTCTAAAGGACAAGTAAGACAATGGTAAGTCATGTGACAAAGGAAACATTTAGAGCTCCCAGCATGAAAATGAATGTAAATTTATTTAAAATAAAACATATATATAGTATCTGTTGAGCATTATATTTGGCACCTAGACACGGTCGGCGGTTCAGTCCTATAGTTTGGACGGTCCGCGCCCTCGCGACCAGATGAGCGCGAGCGAGATTATTTATCTCATGCGTGGTTATCCTAACCTATCCGTGCGGATATGATGGATTCAGATCTCCTCCCCTATAAATATAAATGGGTACGATCGATTGAGAAATCTCGAACATATTTCAATCGAACAAATCTATTACTTTCTTATCAGTCATTTATCATTCATGCTCTAGGAGTAGAGGTAACGTAGTTTTAGTTGTAGCTTAACGCATATCCACATCCACCCCTATTCGACTCTATGTCGTCTAGATCCGTTTTGGGCAGAGTGAAATCAAATATCCTAGGTTACTTATAGTGGAGCACCTAGGTTCCTGCGAGGAGGAAGACGACCATGCACCATCGTGGACCGTCTAGCCCATGACACAGACCATCTGGAGCAACGCAGGAAGGACCTGCTCCTTCTGTGAGGTAGCGAACCGTCCAGTCTAGAGTCGTGGACCATCTGCGCCGTCATAGAGGGCGCCGTCAGCCGGTACACCCTAGTGTTTGGTGACCAAATCAACGGCAACACACTTTTTTACGACTCCGCTGGGGGGAAAGATCGGATCTATCTGATCAGACGTATTAGATCGGCCATGATAGCTGATCCAAATAAACACACCAATGTCTCCCAAGACAACATCCTTGGGCTAACTTTTGAGAGTTTGTCGACCGACGACCAACAAGAATTTGAAGACTACATAAAGAAGCAACTCGAGGAGTTAGAGAGGTGATACCTCTCACACTTTACTATGGATTGCCACCGAAGGGCCGTCAGGAAGAAGGGAGTGGATGTCATCTCCCTAAATGACTTCACTAATGTGTTCCATAAGAAGCCAGATAAGATTATGTAAACAAACACTATCCCAACTGATTTATAAGCTGGTATTTAGTATAAAACCAATCTCCTATAGAAATCTTGATGGAAGCCAAACACAAAAATTTGTTCAGGGTTGGTAGATTTTTTACACTTTCCACTAATTGAGCTACATTTTATATGATTGTCATGTGTAGATGTTTGATTTCGTAAATCAAAGATGACTGGTGCCCAGTATAGTACTTAGCAATAGATTTTTTTTCACAATTATGCAACTTAAGTCACCAGGCCAAACAATTTAGGCGGTTCTAGATATGTAGAGAGGTCAAAACAACATGCATATTTCTACAATTTAGACGGTTCTAGATAAAAACGGGACAAGACTGCAAAAGTCTAGAACTTTTAGAGCTTGTTCAGTAAAAGACTGTATTTTACTGCACTCGGACCGTTTTTATCTAGAACCATCTAAATTGTAGATATGTAAATTAACCGACATCGATTCCAGAATTTTACTACCTTCGTAGCAGGGGTATTTGCAAGCTATATTTCAACAACATGTTCTTGTTAAATGTTTGACTCATAAGATAGGAGTGACATTGGGAAGTAAAGATCATGCCTGTTGATGCTTGGAAAGTTGTTGAGATTGCTAGATGCAGAATGATTGAATAAGAACAATATATTAGCAACAAGAACACATGGCAAGCAGTTCTTGGCTATTTCCTCATGTATTTCACCTAAAATATCTTTTTCATTTTTTAGAAAAAACAACATTGATGATGATTTACTAAAAAACTTTACAAAGAACACAACTCAAATTTTCTATTCAAGCGTCTAGTATAATATGGGGAGAACATTGGAAGAATCTTTCATACAAAATCTTAGAAGTATTAAAATACCAGAATACATAAGTTGCAAGGCTCATGGCTCTACACATCATACGTATTCTGCCTTTGATGCCCACATTAAATGCAGGTTCAAATAGACTACAGAATACTATAATGTCACAAGAATGAGGGCATAAATCAGATGAATGAAAACAAAACAATATTATACAAACTCACAAACAGTGCCAACAACATCAACTGAATCTACTAGTATCACGACTATAAACTTGATGCAGTAGCATCAATTTACACCTGTCTTGGTATTGTTTAACTATGACCAAGACCTCACAGCTCAGTATATTTGTTCACCAAACTGGACCAAACTAGTGTGGCACTTACATAATCTGATTCTGTGATTCACATGTGCATTGGGTGTGTACGGGAGTGGTCGCTTTGACCTCTCCATTGTACTCTTTATTTTCTCTTCTCAATGAATTGGCACGCAGGTATCAAGACTAAAAAAAAGATCTTCAATCACCACTTACTTACATTCTGCTTGTTAAACCATAGAACATCAGTACGAGTTGAAACAATACCTATGGTATCATCAGGTTCATCACACATACACGCATAACAAGTAGGTTGTGTCCTTGTAAATAGTTACTCCAAATTATTACGAGAGCCTAGCCCACTAAATACTACTACGATCACATAAACCTAAACTAAAGATCAACCAGCAGGGCCTCAAATGACTCATTTGGGCCATATATTGCCACTATTAACAGAAGCTTTGATCCATGCTTGTATTCAGGGAACGTGTACAGCTTTGATCCATGCTTCACCAAGCGCACGCCTCCATCTCTATTGTAAATTTGTCATAGACCTCCACATCGGTGAACCCTGCATGAGTCACTGGGTATGCAGAGGAGAGCTGGTTATCGTTGAAGAACCTGACAATGCAGAATTTGGTACATAAAAGGTGAATCTCAAATTTATCATATATCTTCTCAAATCATATAGATAAAATTTGATACAGATTCAGATATTTATTCACCTTTTTGTTGTAGGGAGCAAATAGTATAAAATAATTTATGCAGATTTTTATTCTTATTTGTAATAATGTGCTTGATAACATAATAAAATATCAACATCAAGTTTCATACATATGTATTTAAAATATTAAATTTATCCAAACAATTTGGATATCCACTTTTATCCCACTGAAAGGTCACCCTCTTCAATGACTTCTATAGCTACTTATTTGTGGCTCGGCCAAGCGAAATAGATGATGCTAATGTGTTCCAAGCTGCAAATAATAACTTTCACAACATGCCTAATAAAACTGAATTCAAGCTAGAGCACATGTGATAGACATTTCATCATCAACCAAAGTGGTGCGCATGATATAGTGACTCTGACTCAGGCGATGTGAGAAAACGATTTCACCTCAACATGAAGGATGATTATAGCTTCAGATCGTCTATTAGTGTTGAAGCACCATGTCCTATTAGTCGCTAAAGGCAAGAGATCAATGCAAGGACAAAGAACCAGCAACGAGCAACAACGAGAACCTAGCTAGATGGCCATAGCGAAGCATCACTATAGGACCAACGAGAAGTTAAATCATGCAAAATTGTATGAGCAGTTCACCAACTTGATGTATCATAACACTGACCACTTAAATGATGATATATTGATCGTTAAATAATTGACCAAACAATTAAAAATAGATAACAAAGGAAACGAGAAAGAAGACGAAGAGAAGGGTGAGGAGAATGAAGAGTAGTTTTTTATGAACTATGCAATTTTATTGTTTTTAAATAAAATGTGCTTTATTTAATTTATGTACTTTTGTTTTTTTGTTTAAAGGCCTATATATTTTTCGCATTTTACATACTTTGTTTGAATTATGGGTTGCTGGAATGGCAGTAGATACAGACCAGCTGGGCTAGAACCGGGAACCAGCCTATCATCGCTACTGTTGATGCTATAATAGTCGCTAGCCATGCTATTTAAGGGGGTGTTTGACTCCTCGACTAAAGTTTATTCTATGTCACATCGAATGTTTGAATGCCAGCCATGAGATAAAATTATTAAGACTTATTAATCTATGATTAACAAATGTTTATTGTAGCACAGTGGTGGACCTAGGATTTTCATATAGGGTGTGCCACAACAAAATTTCAATGTAAAATTCTATCAAATGTGCCGCACAAAAAATTATAGTGAATCAACAAAACAAAAATCAACAATAAAATATATATCTATATGTATGGTTGTGTCCTGTGCTGGAGGGGAGAACTCAGTCAGTCTACAGTCTATTTGTGTCCTATTCGGCTGTGCCGAACCGGAACCGAGAGGCGGGAGCGGCGGTGATGCGTCTCGATGACTTGACGGCGTCACAGCGAGACGATGTGTCTCGACGGCGGCGGCTGGCAAACGCCACAACTGTGTGATCCTCTCTGGATCTCGTTCGTTCTTTGACGTTGTCTTGTGGAAACGAAGACAGGAAGACGAAGCAAACATAACCAAATCCTGATTTCCTGAACGCCATGTGAACGGACTAAGAGACGGAGTGGGATCTTGGTGGTCTTGGCTTAGAGTATGTCGTGGCCCACCTGGCCCACCTGTGGGTCCGCCCCTGCTGTAGCATCACATGGCTAACTCATAAATTTATTAGGTTTTATAAATTGTCTGGTCGTTCATATGTGTAATTAGTTTTATAACTATAATATTTTTAATACTCGTAATTGATATTTAAACATCTTACGTGACAATGTCCAAAATTTACTTAGGTAACCAAACACCCGCTAATAGGATGATACACTAACGATATATCGAGACCATCTAGTAGAAATAGGGATGGTAAATTTGGTATCCGACCCGTTTGGGGTGGGTACATGGATGGTTTCTGTCCGGCGAGGTCCCGAATATTAATGGGGCATGGACGAGAAAAAACTACACCACAGGGCTCCATTATGGATCCGATTAGAAATTCCAGTTATTGTTTATTTGTGTATTATATGATTTATGAGAGTTTGAGACTATTATTAAGTTGAAATATTTGTAACGTGTAAGTTATGAATTGTATTATAAGATTGTTAGTTGTTTTAGATTTGTTTTTATTTTGTTGTCCTTTAATAATTGGGACTACTTCTATTCACAAATATTTTGTTGGTGAAAGGTAAATGGGCTTAAAACATTTCCTATAATCGGTTTTGGTGTTTGACGTCCATCAAAAACCACGTGGGCTAACTAGTTTGCTTAGATGTCATTTATCTCAGGTGCATAAGGTTCAACATAAACAAAAAAGAAATTAAGTTGGGGACTCAACCAAGTTTGGAGCAATGACTAATATTGGTGCTGCCAGTGGCGCACCGGACACTGTCCGGTGCCCAGGTCAAGGCACGAACAAACTGGCCACTCTCGGTTTTCTCAGGGACGCGCTCCGCTATAATTCACTGGACTGTCCAGTGTGCACTGGACAGTGTCCGGTGAGCCAACGAAGCAACGATCACCTGCACGCAACGGTCGACTGCAAAAGTGAACAGTGCGCAGTCAGAAGTCAGGGCAGCAATGTCAGGACGCACCAGACATGTCTGGTGTGCCACCGGACTCCAACGATCAACCGCTCCAAACCCCAACGGACAGCTGACGTGGCACACACCGAACACTGAACAGTGCCATGTCCGGTGCACCACTGGACTGTCCGGTGTGCCATCGACAACAACAACTAGAATAGTGGTTGGGGCTATAAATACCCCCAACCACCTCCATTCAAGCTATCCAAGCTTTCTGAACTCAACATTCAATACAAGAGCAAAAGACTACACTCCAAGACACAATCAATAGATCAAATCCTCTCCATGCCTCCAAATCAACACAATTGCTTAGTGACTTGAGAGAGGGTGTTTTGTGTTCTTTTGTTGCTTTGTTGCTTGGATTGCTTTCTCCTTCTCATTCTTATTCCTCTAAGTGCTTTGTAAAGCTAGCAAGAGACACCTAAGTGTGTGGTGATCATTGCGGGGTCTTAGTGACCAAAGTGATTAAGGAGAAGCCTCGACCGGTCTGTGTGACCGATTGAGAGAGGAAAAGGGTTGGAATAGACCCGACCTTTGTGGCTTCCTCAATGGGGACTAAGTTCTTTGGAACCGAACCTCTGTAAATAAATCGCCTTGTTCATTTGTGTTGATCGCCACTCAATTTGTTTCCCCTCCCTTCCTCTCTCTAAAAGTTTCCTTGCTCATATTGATTTGAGTTGGCTCCCAAATTTATCCGCATTGATTGAGCAACTCATAGCAAGGAGAACTATCTTCCGCACTCCGAATTATTTCCAACGCTAACCCCGAGCATAGTGCGTGTTTAAAGTTGTAAATTTTAGGTTTCGCCTATTCACCCCCCTCTAGGCAACTTTCAATTGGTATCAGACCTCGGTGCTTCATTAAGAGTCTAACAAATCGAAGTGATGTCGGGAGAATACACCAAGAGGGAGATAGTCACCGGCGACAAGACCGAAGGCTCGGGAAGGAAGAACCATGAACGGTCTCCGTCAAGAGAGCCCGACGACAAGTACAAGAAGGAATCTGCTTCCTTCATCAAGTCACATAGGAAGGGTGATAAGAAAAAAAGAAAATGAATAAGGTGGTCTACTACGAGACAGACTCTTCATATAACCTTCCACATCCGGCACCGAGTCTACCACTTAGAAGCGCCAAGAGTGCAAGAAGTATAATAAGATGCCCCTACGCTATCCTCATATTCCAAAATGCGCTCCTTTACTTTCGGTACCCCTAGGCAAACCACCATATTTTGATGGTGAAGATTATTGTATGTGGAGTGATAAAATGAGGCATCATCTAACCTCACTCCACGAAAGCATATGAGATATTGTTGAGTTTGGAGCGCGGGCACCACAAGTAGGCGACGAGGACTACGAATCGGATGAGGCCGCCCAAATTAGGCATTTTAATTCCCAAGCAACTTCTATACTCCTCGCTTCCTTGTGTCGAGAAGAGTATAATAAGGTGCAAGGGTTGAAAAATGCTAAAGAAATTTGGGACGTCCTCAAGACGGCACATCAAGGGGACGAGATGACCAAGATCACCAAGCGAGAAACGATCGAGGGAGAACTCGGCCGATTCGTCCTTAACAACGGAGAGGAGCCACAAGCAATGTACAATCGGCTTAAAACTATGGTCAACCAAGTGTGCAACCTCGGGAGCACCAAGTGGGATGACCATGAAATGGTCAAGGTTATTCTTAGATCTCTTATTTTTTGTAATCCCACTCAAGTGCAACTAATTCGTGGAGATCCAAGATATAAACAGATGTCTCTCGAGGAGGTTATTGGCAAGTTTGTGAGCTTTGAACTTATGATCAAAGACTCCAAACACATTGTCAACTTGGAGCAAGGCGCCACCTCCACACCCGAGGTGCAACCCGTTGCATTCAAAGCAACAGAAGAGAAGAAGGAAGAGTCTACATTAAGTAGACTCCCAATTGACGCCTCCAAGCTCGACAACGAGGAGATGGCTTGAAAGGGAAATTAGGTTAACCATTTCCTATAATTAATTTTGGTGGATGATGATCAACACAAACCCATGGACTAACTAGTTTGTCTAGAATTCATGGATTACAGGTGCATAAGGTGCAACACAAACCAAGAAAGAAATCCGGTTAGGGACACAATAAAAAATGGAGCAAAGAACTTGAGTGTGCTGAAAAATGGCGCACCGGACTGTCCGGTGCACCAGGACCGTACAAATTCGAATCAGCCACTCTCGATAATTTCAGGACGCGCTCCGCTATAATTCACCGGACTGTCCGGTGTGCCACCGGACTATCCGGTGAGCCAACGGAGCAACGACTCTCTACGCCAATGGTCGACTCTGCCAATTGAACAGTGATGAATAGTACCACGACAGAAGTCAGAGCAGCGAAGTCAGAGGGGTAGCGGACTGTCCGGTGTGGCACCGGACTGTCCGGTGCAGCAAGACGACAAGCAGCTCCAACGGTCAACTGCTCAGAACCCTAACGGACGAGCTAACGTGGCACGCACCGAACAGTGCATAGTACCTGTCCGGTGGCGCATCGGACTGTCCGGTGCGCCCATTGCCAGCAGCCTTCACCAACGACTATGGAAGTGGTTGGGGGCTATAAATACCCCAACCACCTCATTCATATCCATCCAAGCATTCCAAACATCTCATTCAATACAAGAGCAAAAGACTCCACTCCAAGACACATCAAGATTGAATCCTCTCTAAGCCTCCAAATCAACTCAATTCCATTAGGGACTTGAGAGAGGGTGTTTTGTGTTCTTTTGTTTCTCTTGTCGCTTGGATTGACCTTTTTCTTTTCTCATTCTTATTCTCAAGTAATTTGTAAGCGAAGCAAGAGACACCAAGTGTGTGGTGGTCCTTGCGGGGTCTTAGTGACCCGTGAGATTAAGGAAGAAGGCTCACTCGGTCTAAGTGACCGTTTGAGAGAGGGAAAGGGTTGAAATAGACCTGGTCTTTGTGACCTCCTCAACGGGGACTAGGTTCTTTGGAACCGAACCTTAGTAAAACAAATCATCGTGTTCACTCGCCTTGATTCTTGTTTGATTTGTTTTTCCCTCTCTAACGTTTCCTTGCTAGTGTGAAGTTGAGTTGGCTCCCATACGTTATTCACAATCCTTGAGCAACTCCTAGCAAGAGAGATATTCTTTTGGACTTGAATTAATTCTAACGCTAACCACGACTTGTAGTGTGTGTTTAAAGTTATAAATTTTAGGTTTCGCCTATTCACCCCCTCTAGGCGACTTTCATGGCTCTTATCATTAAGAACTTTCGACAAATCCTCAAACAAAGGAAGGGGAAGGACTACAAGCCCCGTTCCAAGAGGGTGTGTTATAGGTGTGGTAAGTCCGATCACTTTATTGCTAAATGTCCATATACAAGTGACAGTGATAGGGACTACGATAAGAAAGGGAAGAAGATTGAGAAGAAGAGATATTACAAGAAGAAGGGTGTCAAGGCACACATGGGGCGGGAATGGGACTCTGACGAGAGCTCCACCGACTCCTCCTTCGATGAGGACGCTGCCAACATCACCATCAACAAGGGACTTCTCTTCCCCGACATCGGCCACAAATGCCTAATAGCTAAGGACGACAAGAAGGTACATTCTAGAGATACCCCTAAATATACTACATCCGATGATGAGGGTAGCTCTAGTGATGATAATGATGATTTAACTTCTCTTTTTGCTAACCTTACTAAGGATCAAAAGAAGAAAATAAATGAATTGATAGAATCCATTAACGAGAAGGATGATCTCTTGGAATGCCGAGAGGACTTACTCGTTAAGAAAAATAAGAAATTTGTTAAACTGAAAAATGCTTATGCTCTAGAGGTAGAAAAATGTGAAAATTTATCTAAAGAGCTTAATATGTGCAATGATTCAATTTCTTGTCTTAGAATTGAGAATGATAATTTAATTGCTAAGATTGAAGAATTGAATGTTTGCAAACCATCTACATCTACTATTGAGCATGTCACTATCTGTACTAGATGTAGAGATGTTAATATTGAAGCTATTGATGATCACCTTGCCATGATTAAAGAACAAAATGATCACATAGCTACATTGAATGATAAAATTGCTGAGCATGAGTTAGAGAATGAAAAAAATAAATTTGCTCGAAGCATGCTTTATAATGGGAGACGCCCTAGCATTAAGGATGACATTGGCTTCCAACAAGGGAGCCAAAGCAACATCAAGCTTAGTGCCCCAAAGAACAAACTCTCTAATTTTGTTAAGGGTAAGGCTCCCATGGTTTAAGATTGAGAATGTTACATTTTATATCCTGAGAACTATCCTCAGCATAAAATTAAGAAAATTCATGCTAGAAAGCCTCATACCGTTTCTCATCATGCTTATATGTATAATAATGAGACATCTAGCTCTAGGCATTCAACTCATATCAAAATGCCTAAAAAGAAAATTGCAAATGCATCAAATGACCATAACATTTCATTTAAGACTTTTGATGCATCTTATGTGCTCACTATCAAACCAGGCAAAGTAGTTGTCAAATATGTTGAGGGCAAACACAAGAGTCCAAAGACTTGTGTTTGGGTACCCAAGGTGCTTGTTTCTAATGTCAAAGGAACAAAGACCGTTTGGGTATCCAAGAACAAGGCCTAAACTTGTTTTGTAGGTTTATGCATCCGGCAGGTCAAGTTGGATAATTGATAGTGGGTGCAGAAACCACATGACAGGGGAGAAAAGAATGTTCTCCTCACATGAGAAAAATGATGATCCCCAAAGAGCTATCACATTTGGGGATGGAAATCAAGGTTTGGTCAAAGGTCTAGGTAAAATTGCTATATCCCTTGACCATTCCATTTCCAATGTTTTTTCTTGTAGATTCTTTAGACTACAACTTGCTTTCAGTTTCTCAATTATGCAAAATGGGCTACAACTGTCTTTTTACTGATATTGGTGTTACTGTCTTTGAAAGAAGTGATGATCCAATAGCTTTTAAGGGAGTGTTAGATGGTCAGCTTTATTTGGTTGATTTTAATGATAACAATGCTGAACTAGACACTTGCTTAATTGCTAAGACTAATATGGGTTGGCTTGGCATCGCCGACTTGCCCATGTTGGGATGAAGAATCTTCACAAGCTTTTAAAGGGAGAGCACATTTTAGGACTAACAAATGTTCATTTTGAGAAAGACATGATTTGTAGCGCGTGTCAAGCAGGAAAGCAAGTTGGAGCTCATCATCCACACAAGAACATCATGACGACCGACAGACCGCTTGAGCTACTCCCCATGGGCCTATTCGGCTCGATCGCTTATATAAGCATCGACGGGAGTAAGTATTATCTTGTGATTGTGGATGACTATTCTTGTTTCACCTGGGTATTCTTTTTGCAGGAAAAATCACAAACCCAAGAGACCCTAAAGAGATTCTTGAGACGGGCTCAAAATGAGTTCGGATTGAGAATCAAGAAGATTAGAAGCGACAATGGAACAAAGTTCAAGAATTCTCAAATTAAAGGATTTCTTGAGGAGGAGGGCTTCAAGCATGAGTTCTCTTCTCCTTACACACCTCAACAAAATTGTGTAGTAGAGAGGAAGAATAGCACTCTATTGGACATGGCATGGACCATGCTTGATGAGTACAAGACAGCGGGTCGGTTTTGGGCGGAGGCGATTAACACCGCCTGCTACTCCATCAACCGACTTTACCTTCACCAAATCCTCAAGAAAACATCATATGAACTCCTCACTGGTAAAAATCCCAATATTTCTTATTTTAGAGTTTTTGGGAGCAAATGCTTTATCCTTATTAAGAGAGGTAGAAATTCTAAATTTGCTCCTAAAGCAGTAGAAGGCTTTTTACTTGGTTATGACTGAAACACAAGGGCATATAGAGTCTTCAACAAGTCCACTAGATTAGTTGAAGTTTCTTGTGACATTGTGTTTGATGAGACTAATGGCTCCCAAGTGGAGCAAGTTGATCTTGATGAATTAAATGATGAAGAGGCTCTATGCGTCGCGCTAAGGAACATGTCCATTGGGGATGTGTGTCCTAAGGAATCCGAAGAGCCTCCACAAGCACAAGATCAACCATCATTTTCCAACTGAAAGGATCACGATGCCCAAGAGGGGGGATGAATTGGGCTTTTCTAAAAATCAACACTAATTAAAACCTAAGCAAGAGCCCAACTTCACCCCAACAACTAGCACTAAGAATATAATACTAGAAATACAACAATGCTAAGACAATACTTCAAATACTTGCTAAACAAATACACAATGTAAAGTGCTTGTATTAAGTGCGGAATGTAAAGCAAGGTTTAGAAGACTCCTCCAATTTTTTTCCGAGGTATCGAAGAGTCGGCACTCTCCACTAGTCCTCGTTGGAGCACCCGCGCAAGGGTATCGCTCCCCCTTGGTCCTCGCAAGAACCAAGTGCTCACTACGAGATGATCCTTTGCCACTCCGGCGCGGTGGATCCCTCGAGACCGCTTACAAACTTGAGTCGGGTCACCAACAAGATCTTCACGGTGATCACCGAGCTCCCAACGCCACCAAGCCGTCTAGGTGATGCCGATCACCAAGAGTAACAAGCCGTAGACTTTCGCTTGACCAAGAGAAGCCTAATGCAAGTGGTGTGTGCTCTAGGTGGCTCTCGCTAGCGCTAATGAGGAACAAATACGGGATTAAGATTCTCTCTAATCTCCTCACTAGGCTTTTGGTGCTTGCAATGCTCTAGCAATGTGCTGGAATAAATGTGGGGTGCAAGACATTGAATATGGTGGGTGGAGGGGGTATAAATAGCCCTCACCCACCAACTAGCCGTTACAGGCATCTCACTGCGCACGGGCGCACTGGACAGTCCGGTGCGCCAACGATCGTTTCCAACGACTAGTTCTGACAGTTAGTCGTTGGGCTGATGGCACACCGGACAGTGAACAGTCACTGTCCGGTGCACACCGGACAGTCCGGTGCACTGTCCGGTGCGCCACTATAATTCAACTCTGAAACCTGCGCTCTCGGGTTTCTGCGTGGGGAAGGCTCTTCCCCGGGCCAGCCTGGCCCCACCTGGCAGAGGGTGCACCGGACAGTCCGGTACCCCAGGGCCAGAAACCCTACTTCTTGTTATTCAGCTGTTTTTCAAATCGGTTTTTGTTCTAACTTGTGATTGAGTTCTAGAGTGACACCTAGCACTGAATGTGAGTGTGATTGTGCACCAACACTATACTAGAACTCTCTTGGTCAAACTTCTTATCGACAACCCCTCTTTATTGTACGGCTAAAAGAGAATAAAAGACCCAACTAAATCACGAGTGTCCACATCTCCTTGACACTCGGACTCCGTAGTCCTTCACCTTTTGTTTCGTCGTTTTAGCCGTCGCTTCGAGTTCTTATCTCCGGGATTGTTTTCACCGTTGTAGTACTTCTACCTGTAATACGACCTAACTTACCATTTGTCTCTGCAAAACATACGTTAGTCACATATAACATTACGTTGTCATTAATCACTAAAACCAACCAGGGGCCTAGATGCTTTCAATCTCCCCCTTTTTGGTGATTGATGACAACCCTACAAGATTTGTGAGAGTAGTTTGTTTTGAAATTTCTGTCAATAGAAAAGATGGTTAGTTATACTCAGTAATCTTTGACAGAAAGAATGTGTACCATAATAATAAGAATGAGCGCATACACATCGCAAGTTTCTTGTTCATATAAAAGTGAAATTAAATCAATGAATCAAGAACTAGAATACTGGTGATAAAATATAAGGTGAAAACATAATACACATAGTCAATCATAAGCAACGAGAGTATATATAGAGTTTGTGAGCCAAAAGCACCAAGCTAGTACAGAGAGTAGCAAAAAAGCACCAAGCTAGTACAAAGAGTAGCAAGCACATATATTACATCAAAATGACTCTCTACTAACTCTCTAGCTCCCCCTAGCTCTCACAACTAATATCTCTCCCCCTTTGGCGTCAAACACCAAAAGGGTACCCGAACCTACACATCTGAAGCGGGAGGAGGCGGCGGGGGCGCATCCAGTCGCGGTCGAGGTAGCAGAGCGAACGCCGGCGGGGGGTCAGAGTCAGTCTCGGATCCAGGATCTGCTGTAGAAGCTGGAGCTGGTACTGACTCGGACTGAGGCCGCGCTGTAGAAGCTGCCGGAACTGAAGTGATCACAGATACTGCCACAGCAGTAGTGGAAACAACAGAAGCTAGTGGCACTGGCGGCTGAGGGCAGACAGAGCTGAGAACCGGTGACGTGAAAGCCAGGGTGACCGGCCGGAGCGGAGAAGGACCAACAGAAGGAAAAGGGGGTCCTGACTGAAGTGCTGGCACAATAGGAGCCTGAAGCGGAGGAGGTGGTGCAGTCTGAACCGGGGGAACTAAGACACTAGAATGTTGTAGCATAAGAGCCATGAATGCCCTGCTCTCAGCCCGATCCTGGAGAAGCTGCTGCTGAAGAGAATCCTGTCTGTCCTGTATAGTCTGAAACATCGAGAGCATCCTCTCGGATAACTACTGATGAGCTGCTGCCTGGCGAGTCTGCTCGGCTGCCAAGTGAGCCTGCTGCTGAGTGAGTGTCTGAAGAATCGAAGCAAGTGCAGGGTCAATAGCAGGAGGGGCAGCAGCGGTAGCACTAGAACTCCCAGCCTCATGATCATGTGAGGGTGGAGGCATAGGAGGCGAAGGCGGAGGAGGAATCCCAAAATCATCATCATCATCATCAACTGCTGCATCCTGAGATTCGAACTGATGAAGAGCAGCATCCTCGGCCTGAGAGTCAAAAACTAGAGCAGAAGCTGGCACAGGAGCCTCAGGCGCAGGACGGTAGGACCCAAAGACAAGGCGTGAGGCCTCAAGTGTACCCTAGAACTGTGGAGGCCGAATCAGCTGCGCAAAAATGTGACACAGGTAGTGAGCATATGGCAACTGTCGACGAGCACGTATGCCATCCAAAACGGTGTCCTCGATCTCACAAATAAGGAAATCCATGACGTCAAACTTAGAATGAGAGACCAGGGCACCAAGGAGCCAGAGCTGGATATGTGTGGTAGCCTCCCTGTATCCCATCCTCGGCAGAAGAGTCCGTCTGATAAGCTCAAATAAGAACTTGGCTGCTGTAGTGAAATCTACCGGTGAACGTCGCGACCCATCTGAGAAGGGCGGGCAGAATAGAGTCGCGACGTGAGCTGTACCCGGAGCCACACCGCCGTGAGGGCGACGAGGAGGGTCAGAGGTGCCGTAGCTTAAGCTGTGAAGTCGAGTCGATGACTCGGGAAATCCAAAGAGCTGGCGAATCTGACTGGCAGTAATAGTGACATCCTCTCGCTCAAAACAAAACCTCATCCAGTGATGATCTGGGTCTATCCATACAGTCGCGTAGAAAACTCGGACCCACTCCTCAACATACCTGCCGCTGGTAATCAAAAGAGTCAGAAGGCTAGGCAGATATGTGAGGTGCACCTCAGAGTCAGCACCGACGGCAAGCAGAAAAGCTGGAAGATCCAAAAGCCGGTGCACTCGCAGAGCAATCTGTGCAGACATCTGAGCTCTGAAAAAGGACTCCTGAATACGGGTGCTGAAAAGGTCAACTGCAGCAGGATCCCTCTGAGCCGGTAACCAAGACTCCACAGGTACGTATCTGAACCTACGTACCTGTGCCGCTGTAGCACGCTGAAGGTCAAAAAGTCTGGGATCCGCAACAAGTGGTCGTACCTCAGTCTCATCGCGCTCCCGAAATCGAGGTGGAGGGATAGGAGGAGCTGAAGCGAGAGCGGGAGGAGGAGCAGTGGAAGCTGGTGTAGTGGAGGTAGCGGGTATGGCTGTGGTGGTGGATGGCGCAACAGGGGTGACGGGAGCAGGCAGAGTGGGTGGTGGAGTGGAAGCAGTGGTGTGAGTGGAGGAGCGAGGCCGGGAGGCGAGGCGACGAACACGGTATGCAATCTGATCTGACGGAGTCTGTGGCTGATCTCCAAACTCGGCCTGCGCAGCGGCTGCTGCTGCCGCTGCACGGGCTGCTCTGTCCATACGCCGCTTCTTGCGGCCTTCCTGCTGCTCCAAGTGTACTGTCTTGCCCTTGACCTGCCTGAAGGGGCGACGAGGATCCTCATCATCGCCTCCCCCTGGCGCCGACACATTCTTCGTGCGCGGCATCCTGACCTAATTACTGCAAATGAGAGAGAGAGAGAGACTAAGCACAGATCGATAATATCCGATAGAATATCAAAGGATGAGATGACTACCTGGAAAGCTCACACGAGAGGTGACGATCCAGGCAGGACAGAAGACGGCACACGGGCAATCAAGGTCATTGAAATGACAGAAGAGGTGAGCACGTATTAGTCACATAGTCATAAGTATATGAAATGTGAATAAATACATACACAGAGAAATATGGCACAGAAAACAAGAGATGAGACGATCGACAGGTCAAACGACGTGAAAACGACGTTTGAACGATAAAAAGTGCCATAGGAGGTTTGGAATTCGAATTGAGGCATGAAATGACGTGGAATTGAGCCGATACTTCACGAATAGGTTTATATAGGCGAATATGAGTGAAGTGTGTGTTTGGTTTGAATTTAGGCGAAGAAAATGAGATTTGGGCACTCGGCTCGGAAACGATCGCTCGAAACGGGGAATTGGGTGAAATTAAAGCCTGGAATATCGGATGGGCGTGAAATTTGGCGAATATGTTACTGGAGGTGTTGTGAAAGTGCCTGAAAAATTTGGGTTCAATTGAAGCATTTTTGGCTGGTTTGGGCATTTCACCGAACACGTGGGGGGCGGAGTTTTAGGGTTTCGGGGAAATGGCTATTTGAGATGGGAAAACCCTCCCGAAGGAGCTAGGAACCTGCAAGGATATTTAAGAGACACATGGGAACACATTCCACCACTTGGATTCACTAGAATTGACAGGAAATTGATTTGGGCACATAAGGGGTGGAGGTGAGCTCACTGGGCTGAACAGAGAGAAGAGAGAGGAGTGAAGACATGGCTGCTCACCAGAGGGAGAAGGGACGAGCGCAGTGGCTGGAGGTCGCCGGAGCACGGCCGGAGACGGTGGACGCCGGTGATCAGAGAGTAGAGGGTGGTCGCGAGAGAATCAGAGAGTAGAGAGCATAGAGGGAGAAGAAGGCCTCTGGCTCGGTCGCGGGCTGGAGGCGATTTTTTAAAACGCGATATGGGCGCACCAGACAGTCTATAGTGCCTGTCCGGTGCACACCGGACAGCGCACAGTAGCTGTCCGGTGAACCACCGGACAGCGCACAAGGAAAAAGATTTGAAGCGCGCGGCTGCCGGTGCACCGGACATTGCATAGTGCAGTGTCCGGTGCACACCGGATTGTCCGGTGAGCCCAGACAGAGGGAAGATTTGAAATTTTTGAATTTTTCTATCTAATGTCCAACCAAACCAAATCCCATCTTATAAACACACAAAATAACACTTGTTGGGACAGGTATTGGCACCCTCATATATTTTCTGATATTTTTCAAAATATTTTGCCATAGGCTAGATAATTTTTAGAGAAAATAGGCAAATGGTGAAATTTGCATTTTGGCCTTGCACTAGGGGTTTTCATGAGTGATTTGAGTTTTGAATACTCCCCCTAAGTGCAGTACCTCCTGCATATTTCAAGAACCAACAATTGCATAAAAAGTAAGAATTCAAGTGCTTAAAAGCTTAAAACTAAGACTTGTCAAGTTTGATCCATGTTAAGCTTTTTCACTCGCTTTGTTGGCGGTTATCTCAACTAGGTTAGACAAGCCCTAGATGCAATACAAGAAATTTAAACACGCAATGCAAGCTTGACAACACCATTTGACATCTTACATAAAATTTCTGAGATCAAGAATATTTAGTTCATTCCTCAACATGCAAAAGCGGGTCTTATCAAGAGGCTTAGTGAAAATATCCGCTAATTGATCTTCCGACCTCACTCCTTCTAAAATGATATCTCCTTTAGCAACATGATCTCTAAGGAAGTGATGACGGATATCAATGTGCTTGGTGCGAGAGTGTTGTACAGGATTATTAGCAATTTTAACAGCACTCTCATTATCACACAACAAAGGTACCTTTTCTAGAACTACGCCATAGTCTAGAAGAGTTTGTTTCATATACAAAATTTGTGTGCAACAAGCACCTGGGCAATGTATTCCGCTTCGACAGTTGACAAGGCAACACTATTTTGCTTTTTGGATGTCCATGAAACTAGTGATCTACCAAGCAGATGGCATCCCCCAGAAGTACTTTTCCTATCAATTTTGCAACCGGCATAATCCGAATCGGAATAGCCAATTAAATCAAAAGTAGCTCCTTTGGGATACCACCGACCAACGCTTGTGGTGTGCCTGAGATACCTAAGAATTCTCTTAACAGCGCGAAGATGAGCTTTCTTAGGATTAGATTGAAATCTAGCACACATGCAGACACTAAACATAATATCGGGCCTAGATGCGGTAAGGTACAATAAACTACCAATCATAGAACGGTAGAGAGTTTGATTAACCGGGTTACCTCCCTCATCTAAGTCGAGATGTCCATTTGTTGGCATGGGGGTCTTGATTGGTTTGCACTTCTCCATGTTGAACCTTTTCAACAAGTCTTTGGTATACTTCTCTTGTGAGAGAAAGTTACCATCTTTCATTTGCTTGACTTGAAAGCTGAGGAAGTATGTTAGCTCACCAATCATTGACATCTCGAACTCCTTCGACATCAACTCACCAAATTCCTTGCAATGATAGTCATTTGTCGAGCCAAAGATTATATCATCAACATATACTTGACAAATGAAAATATCACCGTTATGTTTCTTTGTGAATAGAGTTGTGTCGACGGTCCCGATCTTGAAGCCCTTTTCGATGAGGAAGTCGCGAAGGCGCTCATACCAAGCCCTTGGAGCTTGCTTTAGCCCATATAACGCCTTGGACAACCTGCAAGCATGGTTAGGATATCTAGGGTCTTCAAATCCAGGCGGTTGCTCAACATATACAAGTTCATTTATGAAGCCATTTAAAAATGCACTTTTTACATCCATTTGATAAAGTTTTATATCATAGCATGATGCATATGCAAGTAGGATACAGATGGCTTCCAGTCGAGCAACCGGTGCAAAGGTCTCTCCAAAATCTAAGCCTTCAACTTGAGAGAATCCCTTTGCAACAAGTCTTGCCTTGTTTCTTACAATCACACCTTGATCATCTTGTTTGTTTCTGAACACCCACTTTGTTCCAATGATTCTTGCATCTTGTGGGGGCTTCTCCAGGGTCCAAACTTCGTTACGGGTGAAGTTGTTAAGTTCTTCATGCATGGCATTCACCCAGTCCGGATCCTGTAGCGCCTCATCTATACAAGTAGGCTCAACACAAGAAACAAATGAGTGATGTTCAATAAAAGAAGCATGTCTATGTGATCGAGTAATAACCCCTTGTGAAGGACTCCCGATGATTTGGTTTTGAGGATAAGCTTGAAGTAGTGATGAGTTTCTCCTGTCAACCACTTGGGAAGAAGATCCTGGAGCATCAACATCTTCGGCTTGTACCCTTGCTTGTTCATGAGAGACAAATGTATCTTCATTTGCATGTCTCTCATCTTTTTCATCATCTTGTGGCACATTTGATGAAGAAGGTCTGTCAATGTTTTGCACCTCTTCTTCATCTTCTTTTGGTTTGATAGCTCCAATTGGCATGTTCTTCATTGCTTCCCTCAGTGGCTCATCACCTACATCATCAAGATTTTCAAGTGCTCCTTGGGAGCCATTAGTCTCATCAAATTCCACATCATATGTTTCTTCTACCACACCAGTGGCATGGTTGAATACTCGATATGCTTTGGACTTTAATGAATAACCCAAAAGAAAACCAATATCACAAAGTCTTTGAAACTTCCCTAGGTGATGGCGTTTCTTGTAGATGTAGCATTTGCACCCAAACACCCGGAAGAAGGAGACGTCTGGCTTTTTCCCATTTAGCAGTTCATAGGGAGTCTTCGCAAGTAGCCGGTGAGGAAATAGCCTGTTTGATGCATAACAAGCAGTGTTGACAGCTTCGGCCCAAAACCTCTCCGGTGTATTATACTCATCAATCATTGTTCTTGCAAGTGTGATCAAGGTCCTGTTTTTCCTTTCAACAACTCCATTTTGTTGAGGTGTGTATGTTGCAGATACTTCATGCTTGATCCCAATTTCATCACAGTACTCATGAATGTTGGTGTTGTCAAATTCTTTGCCATTATCACTTCTAATCTTCTTGATCTTGCAATCAAATTCATTTTGTGCTTTCTTGGCAAACTTCTTGAATATAGATGCAACTTCAGATTTGTCATGGAGGAAGAACACCCAAGTGTATCTTGAGAAGTCATCAACAATCACTAGACAGTAGAGGTTGCCACCGACACTTACATAATTTGTAGGTCCAAATAAATCCATATGAAGTAGTTCCAGTGGCCTTGATGTTGACATGAAAGCTTTAGTAGGATGTGTATTAGCAACTTGCTTTCCAGCTTGACATGCACTACATGGCTTGTCTTTTTCAAACACCACATCCTTTAATCCTCTAACCATGTCTTTCTTTAATACCTTCTTGAGTGTGCTCATCCCAACATGTGCAAGCCTCCTATGCCAAAGCCATCCAAGTGAAGCTTTGGTGAAGAGGCAAGTTCTTAAGTCTGCATCTTCTGAAGTGAAATCCACTAAGTAGAGGTTGTTGTATCTAAATCCCTTGAACACCATTGATTCATCATCCATCTTTGATACAATAACCTCTGTTGGAGTGAATAAGCATTGAAGTCCAAGATCACAGAGTTGACCCACTGATAATAAATTGAAGCTCAAAGGTGCAACCAAGAGAACAATTGATATTGATAAATCATTTGAAATTGCCACCTTGCCAAGTACTTGCACTTTTCCTTTTGAATTGTCTCCAAATGTGATTTTATCTTGTCCATCAACATTCTCATCAAGTGAGGTGAACATCCGTGGGTTGCCTGTCATATGTTGTGTGCATCCACTGTCAATAACCCAATGGCTCCCACCGGTCTTGTAGTTCACCTACATCCATAGACAAATCAAGCTTGAGTTTTGAGGGCCCTATATTGCATAGGACCAGTGACTCTCTCAATCAAGGACTTTGCAACCCAAATTTGTCTAGGTCTACTCTTGTTTGGTGGACCTAGGAATGTAACTTTGACCTTTCCATTTGCAACCTTTCTTAGAACATAATGAGCATTGAAAGCAAATGGTCTTGAGTGCTTAGGCAAGGGAGTTGGTGGTTTGGCTTTGCAGCTGTGGGCAAAATGACCTTCATGTCCACACTCAAAGCATTTGATAGGCTTGTGAGTCTGCTTAGGCTTGTATTGAGTAGTAGCTTTCTTTTGCACAAAAGCATTGTATCCAATACCACTCTTGTTGTTTTTCATGACAATGTTCATAAGCAGCTCATTTTGGAGGTATTGACCCTTGTTGAACTTTTGCACACTTGTTGCAAGATGTTCATTTTCACTCTTTAGTTTCTTGACCTCATTTTTAAGCCTTTCATTATCCACTGCCAACTCATTGTTGAAATCATTGTTCTCAATAGCAACCTTTCCTCTAGTAGTTGCATTAGTCAAGTATTTCTTCAATTTTTGGTTGTCTAAAGTCAGGACTTCAACTTTTTCAGTCAATTCAGCATGTAGACTAATTTGCTCTCCTTGACTCAAATCATCACATGAGGTTGCTACATCAATCTTAACAACAGGGTTAATAGCCTCATGTGTCTTGCAAGATAAAAGTTCATTTTCAACAAGAAGATTGTCATGATCAAATTTAATTTGAGTATAGTCTTCCTTGATTTTTACTAGTCTATTTTGCAACTCCCTATTAGCTTCATTTAATTTGTCACATTTATCCTTAGCATCTTTTAGGGAGGTTTGAGCTCATTTACAGTTGATGACATAGTTTTATTTTCTTCTTTTATTTCATCACTAGCTTTCATAACTATATCATATTTGGCATTTAAAGATTCATTTTCATTTTTTAACCTATCACATTTAGCTTTTGACTTTCTAATAATTTGAGTATATTCTTTGAGCAAGTCAGCTAGCTCATCATATGAAGGTGAAGCAAATTCCTCATCACTATCACTATCATCAGTAATATCAATATCATTTTGTACCTTCCGTTCACCTCTAGCCATGAGGCATAGGTGAGGAGTCGATGATGGCGATGGTGGTGGTGAAGAGAAGTCCCCGGCGATGGCGGCAACTTTTTCATCATTCTCTTCTTCACTTGAAGAGATCCACTTGATGACTCAATGTCAGTGAGCCAGTCACCAACAATATATGCCTTTCCATTCTTCTTCTTGTGGAACCTCTTTTGCTTCCCATCCTTCCTCTTGAAGAATTTCTTTTCCTTCTTTTCATCATCACTGTCATCTTCTCTCTTGCCCATGAACTTGTTCTTCTTGGGCTTGTTACATTGATGAGCAAGATGACCGAGCTCACCACAGTTGTAGCAATCCATCTCAGAAATGGGCTTTCTTTTGTTGGAAAAGAATTTCTTCTTTCTTGAATCAAATTTGATGCCTTCTCTGTTGAGCTTCTTCAACATCTTGGTGGTCTTCCTTACCATCAAGGCAATGTTAGCATCAAGGTCATCATCACTTGAGGATTCTTCCTCAACTTGTATTTTTGCTTTTCCTTTTCTTTCTTGATTTGCTTTGAGAGCCAAATCCTTTCTTTTGGAGGATGACTCTTCTTTGTCGTTGATGTGCATGTACATCTCATGAGCATTGATCTTTCCCAAAATCTGTGTAGGCGTGGTAACTGAAAGATCCATTTGATGTAGCACAGTGACAATGTGTCCATATTTGTCTATTGGGAGGACACTGAGAATCATCCTCACAACATCCGGTTGTGAGATTTGAGTAAGCCCCAATCTATTAACTTCCTCTACAAGAATATTGAGACGTGAGTACATGGCATTGGCATTTTCATTAGCAAGCATTTCAAAAGAATTTAACTTTCTCATGGCTATGTGATATCTCTCCTCACGCTCACTTCTAGTTCCTTCATGTAGAGCACAAATGTCCATCCACAAATCATGAGCATTTTTATGATTTCTTACTCTATTGAACACATCTTTGCAAAGGCCTCTAAAAAGGGTGTTTTTGGCCTTAGCATTCCATTTCTCATAATTAAACTCATCACCTACAAGATTTGTGTGATCTCTAGGTTCGGGGAATCCTTGTGTGGCGGCTTTATAGACACCAATGTCTATAGCCTCTAAATATGCTTCCATACGAATTTTCCAATAAGGAAAATCGTCACCATCAAAAACGGGAGGAGGTCCATCCCCACCGGACATCGTAACTCTTAGCGGTTAAGCTAATCTAAGAGCAACAAGGCTCTGATACCAATTGAAAGGATCACGATGCCCAAGAGGGGGGTGAATTGGGCTTTTCTAAAAATCAACACTAATTAAAACCTAAGCAAGAGCTAAGCAAGAGCCCAACTTCACCCCAACAACTAGCACTAAGAATATAATACTAGAAATACAACAATGCTAAGACAATACTTCAAATACTTGCTAAACAAATACACAATGTAAAGTGCTTGTATTAAGTGCGGAATGTAAAGCAAGGTTTAGAAGACTCCTCCAATTTTTTCCCGAGGTATCGAAGAGTCGGCACTCTCCACTAGTCCTCGTTGGAGCACCCGCGCAAGGGTATCGCTCCCCCTTGGTCCTCGCAAGAACCAAGTGCTCACTACGAGATGATCCTTTGCCACTCCGGCGCGGTGGATCCCTCGAGACCGCTTACAAACTTGAGTCGGGTCACCAACAAGATCTTCACGGTGATCACCGAGCTCCCAACGCCACCAAGCCATCTAGGTGATGCCGATCACCAAGAGTAACAAGCCGTAGACTTTCGCTTGACCAAGAGAAGCCTAATGCAAGTGGTGTGTGCTCTAGGTGGCTCTCGCTAGCGCTAATGAGGAACAAATGCAGATTAAGATTCTCTAATCTCCTCACTAGGCTTTTGGTGCTTGCAATGCTCTAGCAATGTGCTGGAATAAATGTGGGGTGCAAGACATTGAATATGGTGGGTGGAGGGGGTATAAATAGCCCTCACCCACCAACTAGCCGTTACAGGCATCTCACTGCGCACGGGCGCACCGGACAGTCCGGTGCGCCAACGGTCGTTTCCAACGGCTAGTTCTGACAGTTAGCCGTTGGGCTGATGGCACACCGGACAGTGAACAGTCACTGTCCGGTGCACACCGGACAGTCCGGTGCACTGTCCGGTGCGCCACTATAATTCAACTCTGAAACCTGCGCTCTCGGGTTTCTGCGTGGGGAAGGCTCTTCCCCGGGCCAGCCTGGCCCCACCTGGCAGAGGGTGCACCGGACAGTCCGGTGCACACCGGACAGTCCGGTGCCCCAGGGCCAGAAACCCTACTTCTTGTTTTTCAGCTGTTTTTCAAATCGGTTTTCGTTCTAACTTGTGAGTGAGTTCTAGAGTGACACCTAGCACCGAATGTGAGTGTGATTGTGCACCAACACTACACTAGAACTCTCTTGGTCAAACTACTTATCGACAACCCCTCTTTATAGTACGGCTAAAAGAGAATAAAAGACCTAACTAAATCACGAGTGTCCACATCTCCTTGACACTCGGACTTCGTAGTCCTTCACCTTTTGTTTCGTCGTTTTAGCCGTCGCTTCGAGTTCTTATCTCCGGGATTGTTTTCACCGTTGTAGTACTTCTATCTGTAATGCGACCTAACTTACCATTTGTCTCTGCAAAACATACGTTAGTCACATATAACATTACGTTGTCATTAATCACTAAAACCAACCAGGGGCCTAGATGCTTTCACCAACCAAGCATCTCCACCAATTCAAGATGAGGATCAGGCTCAAGATAATGAAGATGAAGATCAAGAGGATGAGACACCTCAAGAGGAAGACAATGACCAAGGGGAGATGAAGATAATGAAAACAAAGAAGATGATGAAGAAATTCAGGGTCAAAGACCGCCACACCCAAGGGTCCACCAAGCAATTCAACGAGATCACCCCGTCAACTCCATCCTTAGTGACATTCATAAGGGGGTAACTACTAGATCTTGAGTTGCTCATTTCTATGAACATTACTCTTTTGTTTCCTCTATTGAGCCATACAGGGTAGATGATGCACTAAGAGATCTGGATTGGGTGATGGCTATGCAAGAGGAGCTCAACAATTTCACAAGGAATGAGGTATGGCATTTAGTTCCACGTCTTAACCAAAATGTTGTAGGTACCAAATGGGTATTCCGCAACAAGCAAGATGAGCATGGTTTGGTGATAAGAAACAAAGCCCGACTTGTGGCCAAAGGTTATTCACAAGTCGAAGGTTTGGACTTTGATAAAACTTATGCACCCATAGCTAGGCTCAAGTCAATTCATATATTACTTGCCTATGCTACTTACCATGGCTTTAAACTCTATCAAATGGATGTGAAAAGTGCCTTCCTTAATGGACCCATCAAGGAAGAGGTCTATGTTGAGCCACCTCCCGGCTTTGAAGATAGTGAGTACCCTAACCATGTGTATAAACTCTCAAAGGCACTTTATGGGCTCAAGCAAGCCCCAAGAGCATGATATGAATGTCTGCGAGATTTTCTTATCACTAATGGCTTCAAAGTCGGTAAAGCCGATCCTACTCTCTTTACTAAAACTGTTGCAAAAGACATGTTTGTATGACAAATTTATGTTGATGATATTATATTTGGGTCTACTAACAAGTCAACTGTTGGAACTTGCTCTCCGGCGCAAGTTGGTCCAACAGGGGTGTGTAGTAACGTAAACAGGGTTTTCGCACGAGATGACAATAGCTCTGTTAATCTAGCCTCTCAAGGGCACTGTGCGAGGGTATTTATAGGTATCTGAGTGCCCAGCGTCCCGTGTTAAGGACACATGTGCCCTCAGACACCTAGGTTATCCCCGGAATATTCCCATAAAGTGGGGTTACAGACCGTAATTACAGGGAGGCCTTTACAAATTAGGCCCGTAACGCGCAACGGCCACGCAGGGCCTGTTACAATGGGCCGGATCACACGCGGGCCCCCATTCTGGACGAGGTCACAAGATGAGACGACCTCGTCACAGGTCTTCGTCCGGTGGCGCATGAGACGAAGGGTGAGTCTGCCCGTTGTCTTGTCACCGTTGGTGCAGCGAGTACGGCGAAGGCCTCGAGCGAAGGGTGGCGTCTTCGCCTTCGCCCCAACATTTGCCCTCCGAGGGACCAGTTCGACTAAGTCATCTGGTGCCGAAGACGTCGCTAGATGGCGGAGACACTGCCCTCGCTCGAAGTGGTTCCGCGGGGTTTTTTGACATGACCGTTGATTAACGCCGTACTGTTGGATTGCGGGTTTCCCGAAGCGCCGCGCCCTGTGTATAAAAGGGGACAGGGGCGGCGCGTTTTGAACTTTATCTTTCCATGCTCCGTGAAAACCCTAACCGCCTTCTCAAACCTCTCGCTGCTCGTCTGCCCTCCTTGCTCTTGTTCGCCGGAGATCTGGCCCGTGTGAAGCAGACTGCCCGCCGCCGCCGATGGTACGTAGCGATGCCGACCTCTTCTTCTTCTGCTGCCGCTATGCCGCCGGCCGACGCGTCGTCTGAGGAGACGCTGAGCACTGTGGCGGCGGAGGAGTTGCGCGCCGGCGACACGGTGGATTTTGGTGTGTCGCGGATGTCCTCGGTCCGCGTGCAAGATATGCAGCAGCTTGGTTACTTTGGCGGCGGAGTCGCTCGTGTCCCGGGGGTGGAGGAGGTCCCCGAGCCAGAAGGCGAGTTGGTTGTCTTCGAGGCGTTCTTTACCGCTGGTCTTCGCCTGCCTGCGCATCGATTCGTGGGAGAAGTCCTGCGCAGATTCAATGTCCAGATCCACCAGCTGACGCCGAATGCCGTGGTGGCCCTGTCGAAATATGTCTGGGCGACGACTTCGTACGGCGGACAGCCATCGGTCGAAGTCTTCGCGAAGTACTATTGTCTGCACTGGCAGAAAAGGATGATCGGAAATAAGATTGCTCAGTTTGGGTCCTGTACATTTACGCCGAAGACCGGCATGACTTCGATGGAGGTCGTTGAGTTGGTTCCTTGCGCCCGCAATAAATGGGGCAACTGGTATGAGTTTTGGTTCTACGTTGCGGAGGGCACAGTCGAGGACCATCCGGGGCTCCCCGTGGCCGAGATGTGCTCGCATTATTACTCAGCATACCCGCAGTTTGAAGTGGCGGAGGAGGATGCAGACGAAGGGGCCCTGCGGTGCGCGGCCGGCCTGAGTAGCGGGCGCGATTTGGTTGAGGAGTTTGTGGCGTATGGGGTGTGGCCTTTGGCGCATGGCTGGGCGCTGGGCGAAGTATGCCCTCGCCAGATGCCTTCCCGTGGTGGGATGCTGGTGCGAAGTCCCGCCTTCGCACTGGATCTGCATAGCCGCGATCCTGCCGCATTTGTGCGTGAGGCGGAGGATGGGGCGGTGCGGATTGTTGGTCGGTACGTGCCGAAGACGGAGGGCCAGCGTAGCTGGGATATACGCGGGTCCAACGACCGCTTGAACAGGGTCTTCGAGTTGAACCGTCTGCTGTATGGCGGTTATCCCGGGCAAGACGATGTGGATCGTCACGGGAAGAAGCCGACGGCAGAGACTGGAGACGACCCCGCGCCGGCGGCCGCCCCATCCTCTAAGAAGAGGAAGCTAGGTACTGCTACGGGAGGACTAGGGGTTTCCGATGGTTTTGCTAGGGAATTGATGAGGACATGCGCGGCCGCCGGGGGGAGGATGTCTTCGCCCGAGCTCCGGGAGTCTTCGGCGCGGATGCTGAAGGTTACCGGGGGTTGGTGGCCTAATAATGTTCCTATCCCTCGCGCGGCCGGCGAAGACTTTTTTACATCTCGCATGGTTCGTGACTGGAGAGTGTTTCCTTATGGACGGAATATTGCTGCTGTTGTGTCGGCAGTGATGGACAAGGATCGTCAGGGAGCTGCGCAGAAGCGCCAGGCGGTCATCAGGCTGCCTGAGGCTAGGTCGAAGAGGTCGCGGAGGACTGCGAAGGCTGCTGCCCCCGGCGGCAGCCAGCCGACGCTGGCGGCGAAGTCTGCCGCCCCTGGGTCCAGCAGGGTGCCGGAGGCCGTGAAGGAGGCCAGCACCGGCGGAACCAAGCCTGCCCCGGTCGGAGCTGCGAAGGCCCGAGAATTGCCTCCGCCTGGCAAGCGCGTTGCCGACTTCGCCACCAAGATTAGCGTGGACGATTATCTCGTTGGTAAGTCATTAGCCCAAGGTTTTTCTTCTTCTTTTTTTAACCGTTGATGCGTTGCAGGGTCGGGAGAAGGGCAACTTGTTGTTGTTCCACCTGCGGTGGCGACCACGGCGGCTGCCGTGGTGCCTAGGGCGAGGGGTAGCGCTCTCAGCGCCGGTGGTGAGATTCCGGCGCTCACTGCCGTCAAGGACGAGGCGGGCGCTGTGTCCCGCCGGCTGAAGGAGGCATTGAGTCAGGTAAGTTGAGCTAGACTTCGGTTTTTACCAGTTTCGTTGGGATTGTGGTCTTATGTGTGTCTTGTAGGCGGCTGACTTCGCTGACCGCGTGGCGTCGGGGGCCCTTATGGCAGTTGTGTCTGCCTAAGTTGAGAGACTTCGGGCGCAACATGCTAACGCCGTCCAGGAAAAGTCGGCCGCCGACAGCAAGTGCCGCAAGCTGGCGGAGAAGGTGTCCGTGCTGGAGGGCGAGAGGACCGACCTCCGGTGCCAACTGGCGGAGGAGAGAAGGGAGGCTAATGAGGCCCTCGCCAAGGCGCAGTCTGCGCAGGCGGAGGCCAATTTGGCGCGGGTGGAGGGTAGCCTTGCCAGACAGCGCACCGAGGAATGGGAGGAGCGGTTCAACGCTCTGCAGACCCGTGTGGAGAGGGCCGAGGCTTCGACGCGCTCGGAGGCTGAGCGGACGCGCAAACAACTTATGGATTCATACCACGAGCTGGGTGCGCGGACCGCTGACTTCGAAGTGCCAGACCAAGAGCCCGGACTTCGCTGCCTCGAGTGGCTGCAGGAGGAGTTGCTAGCGCTCCCCGCCATTGTGGAGGGGTTTATGTCCTATGCCTCCCTGGTCACCTGCAAAGGGGCGATGAACGCGCTGTCCCGCGAAGGGTGCCGGCACTATGAGGTCTTCGACCAATCTGATGAGGATTTCGAGCGCGAGATTTACAAGGTTAAGGACCCTGTGGTGAAGGAATCCGCGGGAGCCCTCTTCGACCGGATGTGGGGTCCCCACGGTCGGGAGGTGGTCAGGGAGCGGTCCGACACGGCGAGGGGTCAGGTAATGTTTGACTCTTGTTTAGTGTTGCTGAATGTGGGTTATATGTGGGCTTGCTGAATCTGTGTGCTGTGTCTCAGGCGGCGCGTAATGAGAAAGTGGAGGACTTCGGGGCTTTGAACAGCGCGCAGCCTGATTCGGAGTCGAACCCGGTGGCGGCTGTGTCCGAGGTCGCCCCGGCGCCGCCCCCAGAAACCGTCGAAGGCGCCCCTGATGCGGGGCATAGGCGGTGGCTCGTCGCCAACTGCTGCGCCGAGGGCTGAGGATCCTGTGAAGATGGCGGCGGAGCTGGCAGCGGAGGATCCTGCGACGGCTGGGTCTTCGCAGGTGGCTTAGTGGGTGTGGGTAGTTAGGGAATTTTGCATATGTTGCTGAACCTTGGTTGCTGCGCAGGTTCAAGATTTTGGGCCTGCGCACGCAATCGCTACTGCTAATTTTTTGGCGGCTTCGACCGTGGATGATGGGAATGAATCGGATGAATCTGCGTCTAAGTTTTCTGATTTTGGTGACTCTGGGAGTTCGGTTGAGTGGACTGAAGAGTCGTCGGATGAGGACTTGGATTACTTTGCGGCCTTGGATGTGGCAGCGGTGGGGGCTTCGCCGCGTGCTGTGGATGCTGAAGTTGTGCCTGGTCCAAGTGCGGGGCGTAGGCGGCGAAGGGCGGTTGCGAAGCGTAGAGTGAGTGAGGCGGACGGCGGTCGACTTCATGTGGGCAGGGCTGGCAGGCAGGAAGTGTTGTCCTTGCCGGCTGCTGCGAGTGTAGGTGATGGGGAGCTACGAGGTCTTTTTGCGGGTAAGGAGCTGAGGATAATGCTATTTAACTATAGGGAGATGGGAATTATTCCGAAGGTTGAGCCGATGTAAAGTGTGATGCCCTCGCTGTACATATGTAATGGCTTGTATGATGAGGTTGTGTGCCTTCGCACATTCGGCTATGCTCACGAAGGCGTTGCGCACTTGGTCTGGTGTATTTGTTATGTCTGTCTGGCGCGCATGTAGTCGGTCTTTGCGCGGACAGTTTGGTGTAGTCTTTTTCGCACTTGTTGTGCTTGGTCCGACTGCACCCTTAGGCGACTTTTGCACGGATACTCTTCGCGGAAGACTTCGATTTTTCGCACTTGTTGTGCTAGTCCGGTTGCACCCTTAGGCGACTTTTGCACGAATAGTCTTTTTGAGGAAGACTTTGATTTTTCGCACTTGTTGTGCTAGTCCGGCTGCACCCTTAGGCGACTTTTGCGCGGATAGTCTTTTTTGAGGAAGACTTCGATTTTTCGCACTTGTTGTGCTAGTCCGGCTGCACCCTTAGGCGACTTTTGCACGGATACTCTTTTTTGAGGAAGACTTCGATTTTTTGCACTTGTTGTGCTAGTCCGGCTGCACCCTTAGGCGACTTTTGCACGGATAGTCTTTTTGAGGAAGACTTCGATTTTTCGCACTTGTTGTGCTAGTCCGGCTGCACCCTTAGGCGACTTTTGCACGGATGGTCTTTTTGAGGAAGACTTCGATTTTTCGCACTTGTTGTGCTAGTCCGGCTGCACCCTTAGGCGACTTTTGCGTGGAGTGTCACACGCGAGGGTAGCTAGCGCTGGGCCTCGCGGTGACTTTGTATTGGTCGAATGTCGAAGACCGTCGGCCGGTCTTTTTTCGACGTAGATTTTTGCGGGGGATTTTTCACTTGTATATTACATGACTCCGCCTCGTTAAAAACCTCACCCCCCGGGAGGAAAAGAGTGCGGGCCTGAATAAAATTGTTTTTGCGAATTACAAGGGCGAGCTGGCCCTGATGAGTCAAACAAAAAATTTGCGGAGATTGTCGATGTTCCAGGAATGCTCCAAGTCTTCGCCGTTTGGCGTTGCGAGCCTGTATGCGCATGGGGATGCCTTCGTCTTGACAATGAAAGGGCCCTCCCACTTGGGCTCCAGCTTGCCCCTGGACTCTGTCCGAGCTGTACGGACGAGTACGAGGTCCCCTTCGCTGAATTCCCTCGGGATGACTGCGTGGTCGCGCCATGCTTTTGTCTGGGCTTGGTATTTATTTAGAGCCTCTAGAGCGAAGACGCGGTCTCCATCGATAAGATCCTTCGAAGTGGGTTCGTCCACGTCGGGGACAGCTGACGAAACTGTTCGCGGGGACCCATGTTTTATTTCTTGTAGGGTCATGGCCTCCGATCCATATAGAAGGCGGAAAGGGGTGAACCCAGTCACCCTGCACTCAGTGGTGTTTAGCGCCCAGACCGCTTCAGGTAACAAATCGGCCCACCTGCCCTTTTTTCGTCGATGAGCATCTTCTTGACAGCTGTGAAATTTTTTCGATTGGCGCGTTCCACAACTCTGTTGGACTGCGGGTGATATACTGAGGCGAAGGCAATCTTGGTGCCAATGGAGAAGCAGAAATCCTTGAAGTCTTGGCTGTCAAACTGCTTGCCGTTGTCAACTGTGAGTTTGGACGGTACTCCGAAGCGGCAAACAATGTTTTGCCAGAAGAATTTCTGTGCAGTCTTTGATGTTATTGTGGAAACATCCCTCGCCTCGATCCATTTGGTAAAATACTCGACAGCGACGAAGGTGAACTTGAGGTTCCCCTGAGCCGTGGGCAGGGGCCCGACGATGTCCAGGCCCCAGCGCTGGAGAGGGCATGTGTGGGCGATCAGTTTTGTGAATTGCGAAGGGCTGCCTGATCGAGGAGAAAACTTCTGGCAGGCTTCGCAGGACCTTGTGACCCGATTTGCGGCGCAGATCATTGCGGGCCAGTAGAAACCTTGGCGGATCACCTTTGTGGCTAGGGCCCTTGGCCCTGCGTGAGAGCCGCAAGTACCACTGTGGACTTCGCGCAGGATTTGGACGCCTTCGGTCTCGGTGACACATTTAAGCATTGGCTGACTGACCCCCTTCTTGTAGAGCTGGCCCTCAATCAGTGCGAAGTCCCGACTTTGATGTTTGAGGCGCTTGGCCTCGTTGATGTCGGTTGGGTGGTAGTACCCCTGTAGGAACAGGGTTATTGGTGCCCGCCAGTCTTCGGTCATAATAAGGTTGACTATGCGGTGGCCCTCGCTGTCATTGGTTATTTGGAGCCCTTCGGGGCTCCGGACGGCTGGCGTGCCGATAACATGGTAGAACACGTCGGAGGGCAGGGACTCACCTCTGGCGGCAACCTTGGCCAATGCGTCGACTTCTTCATTCTTGGCCCGGTCCACATGCTGCAAGGTGAATCCCTTGAATTGTCTCTCGAGACTTCGGATGGCCGCGAGGTATTGCATAAGTGCGGGGTCCTTTGCTGCATAGTCTTTCTCGACTTGGCCGGCGACTACCTTGGAGTCTGTTCTGACAATGCAGGTGGTGACACCAAGGGCCCTTAGCTTGCGGAGGCTGAGGATGATGACTTCGTATTCTGCTATGTTGTTTGTGCATCTGTTAGATTCTAGAGCGAAGCTTAAGTGTGCCGCGTATCTGTGCTTGACCCCGGCGGGTGAGGTGATGACTGCAGCAGCGCCTGCCCCCGCATGGCACCATGCGCCGTCGCAGTGGATTGTCCAAACTTTCTCTGCGGACGGGTCCGGCTGTGTTATTTGCCCAGTCCAGTCAACGACGAAGTCTGCTAGAACTTGTGACTTGATGGCTGTCCTGGGCTCGAAAGTGATGTGGTAACCGGAGAGTTCGACCGCCCATTTGGCGATCTGTACCGATGCCTCCGGGTTTCTGAACAGTTCGCCGAGTCCCCTATCTGAGGTGACTCGGACCTTGAATGCTTCAAAATAGTGGCGCAATTTGCGCGAGGACATAACGACTGCATAGGCAATCTTTTCCAGTTCTGTCATGTTACATTTTGATGGTGTGAGCACTTCGGAGATGTAATAAACTGGACACTGCCTGATCACGCCCTCTACTGTCTGCTCCTGCACCAGTGCCGCGCTGACCGCGTGCGGCGAGGCCGCAACATAAAGCAACAGGGGTAGCGAAGAGTCGGGGCTTGTAAGAACTGCCAATTCCGACATGTACTGTTTCAATGAGGCGAAGGCCGCCGCCTGCTCTGGTCCCCAAGCGAAGTCTTTTGCGCCGCAGAGAGTTTTGAGGATGGGTAGACTTCGCTCTGCGGATTTGGAGATGAATCTGTTGAGGGCGGCCAATCTGCCCGTCAGGTGCTGGACGTCTCTGGCTGACTGCGGGGGCGTCATGTTGATGATGGCCTGAATTTTGGTTGGGTTGGACTCGATGCCGCAGTGTGATACCAGGTAACCCAATATTTTCCCCTGGCGAACGCCGAAGACGCACTTTTCGGGGTTTAGGCGGAGTCGTGCGTCCCGCATGTTTACAAATGTCTCGGCGAGGTCAGCAAGATGGTCCTCTTTGCTCCTGCTGGCGACGACGATGTCGTCCACATATGTGAATATATTTCTGTCGACTTGCCCCTCGAGCACCGTTTTGGTGAGCCGGGAGAAAGTGGACCTGGCGTTCTTGAGTCCCTCCGGCATTCTGATGAAGCAATATGTGCCGAAGGGTGTGATGAAGCTGGTGCTGGCCTTGTACTCCTCCTTCATATATATATTTGATGGTAACCGGAGAAGTAGTCAAGGAGTGACATGACTTCGCACCCGACCGCGCTATCGACTATTTTGTCGATCCGAGGAAGCGGGAAGTTATCCTTTGGGCAGGCCTTGTTGAGACTGGTGAAGTCGATGCACATCCGCCACTTGCCGCTCTTTTTCTGCACCATCACAACGTTGGCGAGCCACGTGGGGTAAGCCACTGGCTCGATAAATTTGGCCTCCAGGAGGCGATGTACCTCGGCCTTGGCGGCTTTTGTCTTCTCGTCAGACATTTTGCGGAGCCGCTATTTTTTTGGTCTCACCGAAGGGTCGATTCCCAAGCTGTGCTCAATTATGGATCGGCTGACCCCGACCAGGTCGAGGGCGGACCAGGCAAAGACGTCTTTGTTCTTGGACAAGCAGCAGAGGAGTTTCTCCTTGTCATGCGAAGTGAGGTCTTCGCTGATGGTGACTGTCTGCTTGGGCGTGGCCTGGTCAAGGGGAACAGTCTTGGTCCCGTCGTTGCTCTGTAGCTGTGCTTTGTCGTGTTCTTTGTCTGTTGGACTGGCGGACGCAGGGACCTCGCGCTGGGCCGTGAGGCAGTGCACATTTCTTTGCCCGGGGACGAAGTCCCATTCTATGTTGCACGCGGTCTGCTGGTTGCCGTAGACTGTGATGGCGCCTAACGGACCTAGTATCTTCATGCACAGGTAAAGTCCGTGAATGGCTGTCTCAAACTTGTTGATGGAGCCCCGACCCATAATGGCGTTGTACGGATACACCATATCGACGATATCGAAGGTCACTTGCTCACTTCGGGCATTGGGTGCTACACCGAAGGAGAGGCAACTCTATTTTGCCGACGAGAAATGTGCCCTTGCCGCCGAAACCATACAACGGGTTGTCCGAAGGCTTGAGCAGGCTGTGGCTTATGCCCATGCGGTCGAAGGCATGGAGGAAAATGATGTCTGCTTGACTGCCATTGTCGACTAGGACTTTGTGCAGGTCCCAGCCTGCCACGCTGCAGTTGATAACCATGGCGTCGATGTGGGGGGCACTGCGCAGATTGACGTCTCGAGCGTCGAAGGTTAGTGGCACATGGGACCACTTCGTCTGCACGACCGGACCGGTGATGGCGACGTGGTTGATGCTGCGGTAGTGGTCCCGCTTCTGCCGCTTCGTGTCGAAGTCGGTGCTTGACCCCCCAGTGATCATATGAATGACTCCGCGATACGGCTGATCGGAGAAGGCCTCTTGTTTTGGGGCATGGGGTGGTGGATGTTTTGTTGTTGCTGATGTGGAGGTGGGGGTGGGGGAGGTACGATTTGTACTTCCTGGTGGTGTTGGTATGCGTGGTGCGGTGGATGCGGAGCGGGGGCGTGGATGTATGGTGGAGGGGGCTGCTGATATGTGTGCGCGACAACTCTAGGGTTGTCGGCTGGTTGCGCCCGTGCCATCCTGTCTCTGGTGGCCTTCGTCTCTGGGCAGTCTCTGGTTTGATGGGCGCAGTCTTCGCCGTGAAACATGCAGTAAAATCGGCGCGGCGGTTGCGCACGTCCCCGGCCCCGTCCGCGAGTTCCGTTTCCGCGGCCTTGGGGGGGATATTCCTGGCGGCGAGGGGCCTCACCAGTGGGGTGCTGGTTGGCGATGTTGTGCACCTGCTGCTGATTGCGGCCGTCCCACCCGGAGTCTGGCTGCGGAGTCCTCGTCCACGTGCGGCTGGACTGTGGAGCGTCTTTGGGTTTCCTCTGAGACTCGACTTTGCGCTGGTGGAGCTCTTCGGATTTGGCGTATTTTTCAAATAGCTGATATAACTCCTGGAGGTTCTTGGGCGGATCTCTGATGCAGTGGCTGTAAAGGACGCCAGCTCGAAGGCCACTGATGGCGTAGTGGATGGCGATCTGGTCATCGACTGAGGGCAGTTGTGACTTGAGTGTCAAAAACTTGCGGTAGTACTCCCGCAGAGTCTCTTTTTCCAGCTGCTTGCAGAGTGAGAGTTCGGCCAAGGCGTCGGTGTCTGGGCGGTACCCTTGGAAGTTGAGCAGGAATTTGTCCCGGAGGCTTCTCCAGGAGTCAATGGACAGCGGAGGCAACCTGGTGAACCAGGTGAGAGCTGGGCCCTCGAGGGCAATGATGAAAGACTTGGCCATCGTGGCATCATCCCCTCCGGAAGATGCAACGGCGACCTGATAACTCATGATGTACTGTGTTGGGTCAGTGCTGCAGTTGTACTTGGGATACGTCCCTGCCCGGAAGTTGGCAGGCCAGGGTGTCACTTGTAGGTGTGGCGCCAGGGGACTTCGCTCGTCGAGGTAGTTGACACCTTGGAATGCCGCGGCGTGTGGGATGGCGTGGTCGCGGTGGGGGAAGTGCAGGTCTTCGACTTGTGCGCGCTGTTGCAGGGGTGGCCCTTATTGCAGGCCGAAGTGGCCTTCACGCTACATTAGCGCGATCTCTTGCTCGAGCTCCTAGGCCTTCTGCTCTTCGTCTCGTATCATTTGCCGCACCTTGGCTTGTGCAGACACACGTTGGCGCTTGGCCTCAAGTATCTCTTTTTGCTTCTGGAGATTGCGGTTCTTGATGCGCAGGGCGCGCAGCTGTAGCTGTTCTTCTGCGGAGACACCGATGACTTCGCCGTCCTCGGTGAAGTCCATGCCCTCTGGTGGGCGAAGCCTGGGGGAGGTTGCGGCTGTCCTTCAGGGCCGCAGGTGCGGTGAGCGTTGTCTTCACAGGTGCGGAGAACGTCGTCTTCAGTAGCCTCTTGGTGGGTGGAGTGGGTGAGGGCGAGGGCCTTGCCCTTTTTTGCGGCCAGCAGTGCTGCCTTCGCAGCCTTCGAGCTAGCTTTCTTGGGTGCCATCGCGGGTGGTTTTTTTCGTAGCACGAACGGTGGGCGCCAAATGTTGGAACTTGCTCTCCGGCGCAAGTTGGTCCAACGGGGGTGTGTAGTAACTGAAAGGCAAATGTGCCCTTGGGCCATTTCTAAGTATTTTGGTGATTGAGTGCCAACACAAGTGCTTTTGTGTTGATCTATGCAATGTGGTGGACAAAGTGCAAATCATGTCAAAAGATATGTTTCTCAGACTTAGTACATTGTTTTAAAGACTAATGTATTGTGTCTAAGTGCTGGAAACAGGAGAAAACAAATTGGAGAGAGATAGCTTTGTTTCAGCCAAAGCCAGCGCTGTCTGGGTGCACCGGACTGTCCGGTGGTGCCCCGGACAGTGTCCGGTGTGCCAGGCGGGCTCAGGCGAACTTGGCGCTCTCGGGAATAAATTAACGGCGTACGACTATAATTCACCGGACTGTCCGGTGAGCCAACGGTCGGCTGCCGATCTGCGCGAGACACGTGGCCGAGCCAACGGTCGGGAGGGGGCACCAGACAGTGTCTGGTGCGCCAACGGCTCCCAGGCGCCAACGGTCGGCTACGCAACAGAAGGAAAGAAATCCGCACCGGACAGTGTCCGGTGGTGCACCGGACTGTCCGTTGCGCCAGGCGACAGAAGGCAAGAATTGCCTTCCTGGAATGCTCTCAACGGCTCCTAGCTGCCTTGGGGCTATAAAAGGGACCCCTAGGCGCATGGAGGAGAACACCAAGCATTCTCTAAGCATCCCTAAGCACTAAGACATCGATTCCACGCTTTTGATTCCTTGCGATAGCAATTAGAGCTCTAGTTGAGTTGTGAACTCATTGAGTCGTGTTGTGAGCTCTTGTTGCGACTTGTGTGCGTGGTGTTGCTGTGATTTCTTGTCTTGAGTGTGTTTTTCATCCCTCCCTTACTCCGTGCTTCTTTGTGAACTTCAAGTGTAAGGGCGAGAGGCTCCAAAGTGTGGAGATTCCTCGCAAACGGGATATAGTAAAGCAAGCAAAACACTGTGGTATTCAAGTGGGTCTTTGGACCGCTTGAGAGGGGTTGATTGCAACCCTCGTCCGTTGGGACGCCACAACGTGGAGTAGGCAAGCGTTGGTCTTGGCCGAACCACAGGATAAACCACTGTGCCATCTCTGTGATTGATCTCTTGTGGTTATTGTGTTTTGTTGAGACTCCTCTCTAGCCACTTGGCATTATTGTGCTAACGCCTAATCAAGTTTTTGTGGATTAAGTTTCAAGTTTCACAGGATCACCTATTCACCCCCCTCTAGGTGCTCTCAATTGGTATCAGAGCCGTTCTCTTCAAGAATGGGACTAACCGCCCGAAGAGATGGATCCTAAGGGCAAGGGGATTGTGATCAATGATAAGGAGAAGGAGTCCTTCGTCAACGAGCCCAAGGATGACAAGCCTATCGACTCGGGCTCGGGCCACAAATGCAAAGATGGGAAGAAGAAGAAGACAAGACGCATCAAGGAGATTGTCTACTACGACGACAGCGATGAGTCCACTTCTTCCCAAAAGGACAACGACGACAACGACTACGACAAAAGAAAGACAGTTAATTCGAACTTTTCTTTCGATTACTCTCGTATTCCGCATAGCTCAAATGCACATTTGCTTTCCATCCCTCTTGGCAAACCTCCACACTTTGATGGGGAGGACTACGGATTTTGGAGTCACAAAATGCGTAGTCACCTGTTCTCTCTCCATCCAAGTATATGGGAGATTGTTGAGAATGGAATGAAATTTGATAGCTCGGATAATCCTATATTCATCAATGAACAGATTCATAAGAATGCACAAGCTACTACTGTGTTGTTAGCCTCTTTGTGCAGGGACGAGTACCATAAGGTGAGCGGCTTGGACAACGCCAAGCAGATCTGGGACACCCTCAAGATCTCTCATGAGGGGAATGACGTAACATTGCTCACCAAGATGGAGTTGGTAGAGGGCGAGCTCGGGAGATTTGCAATGATAAGGGGCGAGGAGCCAACCCAAACATACAACCGGCTCAAGACCCTCATCAACAAAATAAGGAGCTACGGAAGCACGCGATGGACGGACCACGACGTCGTTCGCCTAATGCTAAGGTCCTTTACTGTACTTGATCCACATCTGGTGAACAATATTCATGAAAATCCTAGGTACACCAAGATGTTGCCCGAGGAAGTTCTTGGGAAGTTCGTGAGCGGGCGAATGATGATCAAGGAGGCGAGATACGTGGACGACGCATTGAATGGTCCAATCAATGAGCCTCAACCCTTTGCTCTCAAGGCAACAAGAAGCAAGGAGGCGCTACCTAGCAAGGTGGCACAAGTTCAGGCGGCAGGGCTAAATGATGAAGAGATGGCTCTCATCATCAAGCGCTTCAAGACGACACTAAAGGGTCACAAGGGGCAGCCGAGCAAGACCAAGACAAAGGGGAAGCGCTCATGCTTCAAGTGTGGTAAGATTGGTCATTTTATCGCTAACTGCCCCGATAATGATAGTGACCAGGAACAGGGGAACAAGAAGGAGAAGAAGAAGGCATATAAAAAGGCTAAGGGCGAGGCACACCTTGGCAAGGAGTGGGACTCGGATTGTTCGTCATCCGACTCCGACAATGAAGGACTCGCCGCCACCGCCTTCAACAAGTCATCCCTCTTCCCCAACGAGCGTCACACATGCCTCATGGCGAAGGAGAAGAAGGTATGTAATCAAAACAATACCACTTATGATTCTTCTAGTGATGATGAGTCTAGTGATGAAGAAATAGATTACTCTAGTTTGTTCAAGGGATTGGATAGAACTAAAGTAGATAAGATTAATGAATTGATTGATGCCTTGAATGAAAAGGATAGACTCTTAGAAAAACAAGAGGACCATTTATATGAAGAGCATGACAAATTTGTAGAGGCACAAAAATCTTATGCTTTAGAAGTTAAAAGAAATGAAATGCTTTCTTGTGAACTATCTTCTTGCCATGAGACAATTTCTAGCTTAAGGAGCATGAATGATGGTTTGAATGCTAAGTTAGAAATAGCTAGTAAATCTAACTCTTGTGTAGAACATGTTATGATTTGCAAGAGGTGTAAAGATTTTGACATTGATGCCTGTAGTGAACACCTAGCTTCAATTTCCAAATTGAATGATGAACTGGCTAATCTTAATGCCCAACTTAAGACTAGCAAGAATGAATTTGATAAGCTAAAATTTGCAAGGGATGCCTACACGATTGGTAGACACCCCTCAATTAAGGATGGACTTGGCTTCAAGAGGGAAGCCAAGGACTTAACAAGCCATAAGGCTCCCATCTCCGCCAAGGAGAAAGGGAAGGCCCTTATGGCTAGTAGTGCTAAAAAGAACCATACTTTTATGTACCATGATAGAAGACAGTCTTATAGGAGTTGTAATGCTTATGATGCTTTTGACTCTCATGCCATGTTTGCTTCTAGTTCTTCCTATATGCATGGTAGAGATATGTCTAGGAGATATATTGTTCATATGCCTAGGAGAAATGTTGTTAATGTTCCTAGGAAAGTTAATGAACCTTCTACAATATATCATGCTTTAAATGCTTCCTTTGCTATTTGTAGAAAGGATAGGAAAATAGTTGCTAGAAAATTAGGGGCAAAATGCAAGGGAGACAAAACTTGCATTTGGGTCCCTAAGGATATTTGTACTAACCTTGTAGGACCCAACATGAGTTGGGTACCTAAGACCCAAGCCTAAATTTGCCTTGCAGGTTTATGCATTCGGGGGTTCAAGCTGGATTATCGACAGCGGATGCACAAACCATATGACGGGGGAGAAGAAGATGTTCACCTCCTACGTCAAAAACAAGGATTCCCAAGATTCAATAATATTCGGTGATGGGAATCAAGGCAAGGTAAAAGGGTTAGGTAAAATTGCTATTTCATCCGAGCACTCTATATCTAATGTGTTTTTAGTTGAGTCTCTTGGATATAATTTGTTATCTGTTAGTCAATTATGCAATATGGGATATAACTGTTTATTCACTAATGTAGATGTGTCTGTCTTTAGAAGAAGTGATGGTTCATTAGCCTTTAAGGGTGTATTAGACGGCAAACTTTACTTAGTTGATTTTGCAAAAGAGGAGGCCGGTCTAGATGCATGCTTAATTGCTAAGACTAGCATGAGCTGGCTATGGCATCGCCGCTTAGCTCATGTGGGGATGAAGAACCTTCACAAGCTTCTAAAGGGAGAACACGTGAGAGGTTTAACTAATGTTACCTTCGAAAAGGATAGACCTTGTGCAGCTTGTCAAGCAGGTAAACAGGTGGGAAGCTCTCATCACACCAAAAATGTGATGACCACATCAAGACCTTTGGAGATGCTTCACATGGACCTCTTCGGACCCGTCGCCTATCTAAGTATAGGAGGAAGTAAGTATGGTCTTGTTATAGTTGATGACTTTTCCCGCTTCACTTGGGTATTCTTTTTGCAGGATAAATCTGAAACCCAAGGGACCCTCAAGCGCTTCCTAAGGAGAGCTCAAAACGAGTTTGAGCTCAAGGTGAAAAAGATAAGGAGCGACAATGGGTCCGAGTTCAAGAACCTTCAAGTAGAGGAGTACCTTGAGGAGGAAGGGATCAAGCACGAGTTCTCCGCTCCCTACACACCACAGCAAAATGGTGTGGTAGAGAGGAAGAACAGGACGCTTATAGACATGGCGAGGATGATGCTTGGAGAGTTCAAGATCCCCGAGCGCTTTTGGTCGGAAGCCATGAACACAGCCTGCCACACCATCAACAGGGTCTACCTTCATCGCCTCCTCAAGAAGACGTCATATGAGCTACTAACCGGTAACAAACCCAATGTTTCGTATTTTCGAGTTTTTGGGAGTAAATGCTACATTCTAGTGAAGAAGGGTAGGAATTCCAAATTTGCTCCCAAAGCCGTAGAAGGGTTTTTGTTAGGTTATGACTCAAATACAAAGGCGTATAGAGTCTTCAACAAATCATCGGGTTTGGTTGAAGTCTCTAGCGACGTTGTATTTGATGAGACTAATGGCTCTCCAAGAGAGCAAGTTGTTGATTTTGATGATGTAGATGAAGAAGAAGTTCCAACGACCGCAATACGCACCATGGTGATTGGAGATGTGCGGCCACAGGAACAAGATGAGCAAGATCAACCTTCTTCCTCAACTATGGTGCAACCCCCAACTCAAGATGATGAACAGGAGGCGTGTGATCAAGGGGGAGCACAAGATGATCATGTAATGGAGGAAGAAGCACAACCGGCACCTCCAACTCAAGTTCGAGCAATGATTCAAAGGGATCATCCCGTCGACCAAAACTTGGGTGACATTAGCAAGGGAGTAACTACTCGGTCTCGATTAGTTAATTTTTGTGAGCATTACTCCTTTGTCTCTTCTATTGAGCCTTTCAGGGTAGAAGAGGCCTTGCTAGATCCGGACTGGGTGTTGGCCATGCAGGAGGAGCTCAACAACTTCAAAAGAAATGAAGTTTGGACACTGGTGCCTCGTCCCAAGCAAAATGTTGTGGGAACCAAGTGGGTGTTCCGCAACAAACAAGACGAGCACGGGGTGGTGACAAGGAACAAGGCACGACTTGTGGCAAAAGGTTATGCCCAAGTCGCAGGTTTGGACTTTGAGGAGACTTTTGCTCCTGTGGCTAGGCTAGAGTCCATTCGTACTTAAGCAAGCTCCAAGAGCATGGTATGAATGCCTTAGAGACTTTTTAATTGCTAATGCTTTCAAGGTTGGGAAAGCCGATCCAACTCTTTTTACTAAGACTTGTGATGGTGATCTTTTTGTGTGCCAAATTTATGTCGATGACATAATATTTGGTTCTACTAACCAAAAGTCTTGTGAAGAGTTTAGCAGGGTGATGACTCAGAAATTCGAGATGTCGATGATGGGCGAGTTAAGCTACTTCCTTGGGTTCCAAGTGAGGCAACTCAAGGATGGAACCTTCATCTCCCAAACTAAGTGTAGGAAACGGGTGACGCCTAAGAGGGGGGGGGGTGAATTAGGACTTCTAAAACTTTCTCTAAACTAGGCCACAATTAAATCCCTAGAGCAAAACCAATGCAATTAAACAACTAGAATGTGCAAACTAGGTTTTGCCTAAGTGTTGCTATCTCTACCGCAAAGGCTAAGTTTCAATCTACACTTTATAAGAATGAATACAAGATTTAAACTTAAGTGCTTAATATAAATGCGAAATATTAAAGAGCAAAGTAGAGATGCAAACTCTCGTGGATGATGCCGGTATTTTTACCGAGGTATCCGGAACCACGCAAGGTTCCGACTAATCCTCGTTGGTGCCCCTACGCAAAGGGAAGCCCACGCGAGGGCCAAGCACCTTCGGTCGAGTAACTCCGTAGAGAGCCACAGGCCTTCTCCACACGCAAGTGGTGCTCCGCTTCCGGCTCCTCTCGGACGCTCCCCGCCGTCTCCACTATCGAGCTTCCGGTCGAAACACCGCGGGCCTTGTTCCCTCCGTACACGGTGGCGGCCGTGACACAAACACGGTTGTCACGGTCTCGCAAGACTCTCGCCCCACTCGGTACAATTACAACGACTCACGCAAGAGCCGAGGGGTTGTGTGGTTTGTCTAAACTCACTCAACTAACTAGGGTTCACCTAGAGCAAGCGCTAGAGCGGTCTAACTAACTTAAGCACTTCGCAAAGGACCTACGCTAATCACGGAGTGATTCTATTAAGCACTTGGGTGTAAGAGCACTTGGGAATGTCTACAATATTGCTTGGTATGTTGCTTGGGCTCCCACACCTTCAAATGGCCGGTTGGGTCAAGTATTTATAGGCCCCAACTCCACACTAGCCGTTGGAGAAAAGCTGTAGTCCTCTGCGGCACACCGGACAGCGCACTGTAGCATGTCCGGTGCGCCTAGCCGTTGCTCTGTCAGAGCAGGTGACCGTTGGCGCCACAGGCTTTTTTACACCGGACAGTCCGGTGGTCTTTTCTCCGAGTGCCACCTGGAACTAGCCGTTGGGCTGGAGTTCCCAAGTGCACCGGACAGTCCGGCGTGTGGGCACCGGACAGTCCGGTGTGCCACCGGACAGTCCGGTGCTCCACGCACAGACAGTCCGCAGGCAGCACACGCCTTCAACCTTGGACTTTTCTTTAATCCTCTTAGTGTCTTCTTTTGATGTGTTGCTTTCCTCAATTCCTTAGTCCAGGTACTTTTTGCATCCTGTGAACTACAAACATATACACTAGAGAAACTTATTAGTTCACGGATTGTGTTGATCATCAAACACCAAAACTCAATTAGCCAAATGGCCGGGGTCCATTTTCCTTACAATCTCCCCCTTTTTGGTGATTGATGACAACACAACCAAAGCAAGCAAATACTATAAGTATTGGAATCAAAATTAATAATCTACTTGCTATGATGCATGATTGTCCCCTTAATGTGACATTATGGACTTAAGTCTCCCCCTAACTCCATAATTCACTTACTTCCTATTTTGGATCAAATAACCAAAACCACTTTAAAAGATACTTGAAGATTAAAATTTTAATTTGGTGGTGTTTGGTGTTTGATACATCTTATGCTTTGGTCCCTAAACTTCTCCCCCTTTGGCATCAACCACCGAAAAGGAAGACATTAAAAACATGTGGGAAGTAAATAAAAGGCTTGCCCTCAAAGAATTATTCCCCCAAAATGAGTGTTCTCTTTTAGAAAGAATGATTCTCCCCCTTTAGAGACGAAGAAGTACTCCCCCTGACAGAGAGCTTCTACTTTGTGAAAAAGAGAGGTGCAAGACAAGATTTGAAAAGACTAACTTCCCTTATGCATAGATAACAGAATATGAGTTAATTACTTATGCATTTTTGGCAACATGGAAGTATATGATATGTAAATTTAGTCTAATCAAATATTGGAGAAGACATGTAAATGATACTTGAGAGTTCTTGGAGATTTTGCAGTGGAAGATTGTTGTCTTTCTCCGGGGACTTCATTTTTCTTACAATGAGACTATCACATGAAATATACTTCAAAAGGTGTTAGTCTCAAAGTCTTAGATTATAGAGTAATCTCCCCCTAAAAGTGTGCATACAAGTTTTGAATACTTGTAGGAGACATGCACTTTGATTTGATATCAAGAGGTGCAAACTATCTATAATCCGAGCTTTGGCACATATAAGTTAAATGATACAACTTGTAGAGATCAAAATTTTCAATTGATGCATCATTTACTATGGAGTGATATAAGAGCTATGTGCCGTGCTTAAGTAAACATTTTAAGCCATGTAGGTTTGCTTAAGTGTTTGAATTAAAGACAAGCAGTCCTACCATGTGATTTGCCTAGTGTGCATAATTTTAAAACAAAAGTAAATACTAGGCATAAAAGGTAAACTAGATACAAGGTAGATAGATACGCATATCTAAAGATAAGAAATACAAAAAAATCTAGTTACCTTAGTCATGGGTGGGAAATTTGGGTCCAAAATTTTCACTAATCCACTTGGCAATAAACTCTATCCATTATGATGTATCCCATGATATACATCTTATCTTTGCCAAGTCTCCAAATTTCCCGTAGACCTTTGGTCCACTCATTTCCCTTTCGGGATCCAAACCTTCTTGGTGCTTCTCATGGTTGAAATAATTTCCTTTGGCACCCAGATGCGTTTGGCCCCCTTTCCTTTGTTGGCTTGCTTGTTGGCCTTGATTGCTATCACCTTTCCATTCTTTTTCTTCTTGATCAAATATGGTTTAGCAGCCTTTTTGCCCACCTTTTTGATGTAGGTGTTGGAGATTTTGCTTGATGGCTTTTGCTTGAGCTTTTGCCTTTGCTTATCCCCGGTCATCGTCTTGCATTGGAAAGACTTGTGGCCTTCCTTGTGGCATAACCTACAAATCACGGTTTCTCCCTCCATAGGCTTGTTCACTCCCGCAGTGGTGTTATCCTGTGGAGGTTGGATTTGTTTGGCTTTGCCTTTCTTTTCATACAAAGCCTTGCCAAGACGGGCCACTTCTTGCCTTAATTGCTCATTTTCCTTTGCAACCTCATCCGAACATGTTTCTATAACAATATTCTCAACAAGAACTTGGTTGCATGGGTTAGTGTCATTAATTAAATCAAAGCAAGAAGTAGAAGCATCCTTTTTATTAATTTCAGGAATTTTAACTAGAGATGCTACTGGGGTGCTACCAATATTTTCTAGCTTAGTAGTTAGCTCATCATTGTGTATGCTAAGAATTTCCATTTTCTCTAGCAAATTTTCAATGGTATTTCGGGAGCTAGCTAACTTAGCCTTAAGTTTTTCATTCTTTTTAAAAAGACCATCATCGGTAGCAGTGGATGGAGCACTAGACTATAATAGCTCAATTTTAGTTGTCAACTCACTATTTAAGTTTGCAAAAGTTTCAAATTTTTCTAGCAAACCTTTGTAATCATTTTGAGAGCTAACCAACTTATTTTTCAAGGTTTTAAGTTGAGCTTTTTGCTTAGTGCAAACATCCTGGAAAAATTCAACGGCTTCCGCAAGCTCATCTACGGAGGGCTTTCCCTCACCTTCATCATCACTACTATTTTCATCACTAGAGGATGGAATGTTTTTGTTACCTCTTGCCATAAGGCATTTGTGTGATGATCGTGATGATCGTGATGAGGATTGGTGGCTGCACGTCCTTGGAGGTTCATCTTCACTTGAAGAGTCATCCCAAGTTCTAACACTTGTTAGCGCCTTGCCTTTGCTCCTCTCCTTTTTGGGTTTGGCCAAAGTTGGACAGCTATCCCTGAAGTGGCCCTTTTCCCCACATGCGAAGCATCCTCTTTTTCTTTGCTTTTTCCTGTCAATGTTAAAGAGAATATCTTCGACCTGCAGGGGTACACCCATTAGATTAATCTTGCGGATCATCCCCATTACCTTTCCGACGCGTCGGATTGTTTCTTCGTCCTCGGAGGATGATGTGCATGGTTGATTATCTTCATCATCATCACTCTCTTCTTCTTCCTCTTCTTCACTTGAGGAACTTGGTGTGGAAGCCTTCTTTTTACCCTTCCTCTCATCACATGCAAAAGCATATGGCTTTGAGGAAGTTGGCTCCTCTCCCCGGCACATTTTTCGCGACATTTCAAAAGCCGCGATTTTCCCAATCACAATGGTCGGGGTCATGTTGCTCAAGTCCTCCATGTTGTGAAGGATGGTGATGATGCTCCCATATCTTCGTTGAGGTAGCAGGGAGATAATCTTCCTCACAATGTCTGCATCACCTAGCTTATTAATGCCAATAGAGTTGAGCTCATTTATAATTAGATTCAAACGAGAATACATATCTCTAACAAGCTCATCATCTTTCATAACAAAAGAATTGTACTCATTTAAGACTAGGCAATGTTTTTGCTCACGGACATTAGTTGTGCCGTCATGGAGCTCATGCAATTTTAGCCAAATCTCATTAGTAGTTTTCAAGGTAAACACTTGATTAAAAATATCCATGCTAAGAGATTCATATAAGCAATTTTTTGCTCTAGCATTTAAATGAATTTCTTTTTCCTCACTCGTGGTGGGTTTCTCGGGATTCTTGAGGGGTTTCATCCCGTCACGAGTGACTCTCCAAACACCTAAATCAACGGCCTCTAGGTAACAAGCCATTCTAGCACTATAATAGGGAAAGTTAGTGCCGTCGAAATGTGGTGGCCTATGGGTATCCATCCCTTCCTCTAAAAAGCGTCGGCTCTTTTAGCGGTGAAGCTAAAGCGTTTCAAATGAGCCAAACCAGGCTCTGATACCACTTGTAGGAAACGGGTGACGCCTAAGAGGGGGGGTGAATTAGGACTTCTAAAACTTTCTCTAAACTAGGCACAATTAAATCCCTAGAGCAAAACCTATGCAATTAAACAACTAGAATGTGCAAACTAGGTTTTGTCTAAGTGTTGCTATCTCTACCGCAAAGGCTAAGTTTCAATCTACACTTTATAAGAATGAATACAAGATTGAAACTTAAATGCTTAATATAAATGCGAAATATTAAAGAGCAAAGTAGAGATGCAAACTCTCGTGGATGACGCCGGTATTTTTACCGAGGTATCCGGAACCACGCAAGGTTCCGACTAATCCTCGTTGGTGCCCCTACGCAAAGGGAAGCCCACGCGAGGGCCAAGCACCTTCGGTCGAGTAACTCCGTAGAGAGCCACGGGCCTTCTCCACACGCAAGTGGTGCTCCGCTTCCGGCTCCTCTCGGACGCTCCCCGCCGTCTCCACTATCGAGCTTCCGGTCGAAACACCGTGGGCCTCGTTCCCTCCGTACACGGTGGCGGCCGTGACACAAACACGGTTGTCACGGTCTCGCAAGACTCTCGCCCCACTCGGTACAATTACAACGACTCACGTAAGAGCCGAGGGGTTGTGTGGTTTGTCTAAACTCACTCAACTAACTAGGGTTCACCTAGAGCAAGCGCTAGAGCGGTCTAACTAACTTAAGCACTTCGCAAAGCACCTACGCTAATCACGGAGTGATTCTATTAAGCACTTGGGTGTAAGAGCACTTGGGAATGTCTACAATATTGCTTGGTATGTTGCTTGGGCTCCCACACCTTCAAATGGCCGGTTGGGTCAAGTATTTATAGGCCCCAACTCCACACTAGCCGTTGGAGAAAAGCTGCAGTCCTCTGCGGCACACCGGACAGCGCACTGTAGCATGTCCGGTGCGCCTAGCCGTTGCTCTGTCAGAGCAGGTGACCGTTGGCGCCGCAGGCTTTTTTACACCGGACAGTCCAGTGGTCTTTTCTCCGAGTGCCACCTGGAACTAGCCGTTGGGCTGGAGTTCCCAAGTGCACCGGACAGTCCGGCGTGTGGGCACCGGACAGTCCGGTGTGCCACCGGATAGTCCGGTGCTCCACGCACAGACAGTCCGCAGGCAGCACACGCCTTCAACCTTGGACTTTTCTTTAATCTTCTTAATGTCTTCTTTTGATGTGTTGCTTTCCTCAATTCCTTAGTCCAGGTACTTTTTGCATCCTGTGAACTACAAACATATACACTAGAGAAACTTATTAGTTCACGGATTGTGTTGATCATCAAACACCAAAACTCAATTAGCCAAATGGCCGGGGTCCATTTTCCTTACACTAAGTACACATAAGATTTGATCAAGAGGTTTGGGATGAAGGACGCCAAGCCCGCAAAGACTCCGATGGGAACCGACGGACACACCGACCTCAACAAAGGAGGTAAGTCCGTTGATCAAAAAGCATACCGGTCTATGATAGGGTCTTTACTTTATTTATGTGCTAGTAGACCGGATATTATGCTTAGTGTATGCATGTGTGCTAGATTTCAATCTGATCCTAAGGAGTGCCACTTAGTGGCTGTGAAGCGAATTCTTAGATATTTAGTCGCTACGCCTTGTTTCGGGATGTGGTATCCAAAGGGGTCTACCTTTGACTTGATTGGATATTGAGACTCCGACTATGCTGGATGTAAGGTCGATAGGAAGAGTACATCGGGGACGTGCCAATTCTTAGGAAGGTCCCTGGTGTCATGGAGTTCTAAGAAACAAACCTCCGTTGCCCTATCCACCGCTGAGGCCGAGTACGTTGCCGCAGGACAGTGTTGCGCGCAACTACTTTGGATGAGGCAAACCCTCAGGGACTTTGGCTACAATCTGAGCAAAGTCCCACTCCTATGTGATAATGAGAGTGCTATCCGCATGGCGGATAATCCTGTTGAACACAGCCGCACAAAGCACATAGACATCTGGCATCACTTTTTGAGAGATCACCAGCAAAAGGGAGATATCGAAGTGTTTCATGTTAGCTCCGAGAACCAGCTAGCCGATATCTTTACCAAGCCTTTAGATGAGCAGACCTTTTGCAAGTTGCGGAGTGAGCTAAATGTCTTAGATTCGCGGAACTTGGATTGATTTATAGCATACCTGTGTTTATGCCTTTGATCATATTCCTTATGCATTTTGTTGCTTATTTATGGTGCTCAAGTTGTACAAGCACTCCCCGGATCTCACAAGTTCGTTGCAAAGTGATGCACATATTTAGGGGGAGATGTGTTACAACTTGACCCTTTGAGACTAACCATGTGCTTGAGTTTGCTTGATTTAGTCTCTAAGGAGGATTGAAAGGGAAAAGGTGGACTTGGACCATGCAAGGCTTCCACTGCACTCCGATGGGAGGGTAATTTATTCCAAGTTCATCTTTATGATCTTATTGCCTTTTACTCTTAATTGAAGATTTTGGTGAGGCAATGGGGTTAAAGGGCCAAAGTTGATCCCGTTTTGGTGCTTGATGCCAAAGGGGGAGAAAATAAGGCTAAAGCAATAAATGGATCAGCTACCACTTGAGAATTTTGAAAAAGTAGAGTTAGAGTTTTTGTTTGTCAAAATACTCTTGTTTGCTTCTTATTATCAAAAGTTAGTCTCTTGTAGGGAGAATGGTTGATTATGGGAAATAGGGGGAGTTTTTGATACTGTGATCAATTTCTATTGGAACAACTCTCTTTATGTCTCTACAAGTGTGTTTGACTTAGAGTTAGGAAATTGAGGTCGATTTGCAAAAAACAAACCAAGTGGTGGCAAAGAATGATCCATATATGCCAAATTTGATTCAAAACAAATTTGAGTTTTCATTTGCATTGATATTGCACTTGTTCTAGTTGCTTTATGTTGTGTTGGCATAAATCACCAAAAAGGGGGAGATTGAAAGGGAAATGTGCCCTTGGGCCATTTCTAAGTATTTTGGTGATTGAGTGCCAACACAAGTGCTTTTGTGTTGATCTATGCAATGTGGTGGACAAAGTGCAAATCATGTCAAAAGGTATGTTTCTCAGACTTAGTACATTGTTTTAAAGACTAATGTATTGTGTCTAAGTGCTGGAAACAGGAGAAAACAAATTGGAGAGAGATAGCTTTGTTTCAGCCAAAGCCAGCGCTGTCTAGGTGCACCGGACAGTGTCCGGTGTGCCAGGCGGGCTCAGGCGAACTTGGCGCTCTCAGGAATAAATTAACGGCGTACGGCTATAATTCACCGGACTGTCCGGTGTGCACCGGACTGTCCGGTGAGCCAACGGTCGGCCGGGCCAACGGTCGGCTGCGCGATCTGCGCGAGACACGTGGCCGAGCCAACAGTCGGGAGGGGACACCGGACTGTCCGGTGTGTGTCCGGTGCACCAACGGCTCCCAGGCGCCAACGGTCGGCTACGCCACAGAAGGAAAGAAATCCGCACCGGACAGTGTCCGGTGGTGCACCGAACTGTCCGGTGCGCCAGGCGACAGAAGGCAAGAATTGCCTTCCTGGAATGCTCTCAACGGCTCCTAGCTGCCTTGGGGCTATAAAAGGGACCCCTAGGCGCATGGAGGAGAACACCAAACATTCTCTAAGCATCCCTAAGCACTAAGACATCGATTCCGCGCTTTTGATTCCTTGCGATAGCAATTAGAGCTCTAGTTGAGTTGTGAACTCATTGAGTCGTGTTGTGAGCTCTTGTTGCGACTTGTGTGCGTGGTGTTGCTATGATTTCTTGTCTTGAGTGTGTTTTTCATCCCTCCCTTACTCCGTGCTTCTTTGTGAACTTCAAGTGTAAGGGCGAGAGGCTCCAAAGTGTGGAGATTCCTCGCAAACGGGATATAGTAAAGCAAGCAAAACACCGTGGTATTCAAGTGGGTCTTTGGACTGCTTGAGAGGGGTTGATTGCAACCCTCGTCCGTTGGGATGCCACAACGTGGAGTAGGCAAGCGTTGGTCTTGGCCGAACCACGGGATAAACCACTGTGCCATCTCTGTGATTGATCTCTTGTGGTTATTGTGTTTTGTTGAGACTCCTCTCTAGCCACTTGGCATTATTGTGCTAACGCCTAATCAAGTTTTTGTGGATTAAGTTTCAAGTTTCACAGGATCACCTATTCACCCCCCCTCTAGGTGCTCTCAGTAACGTAAACAGGGTTTTCGCACGAGATGGCAATAGCTCTGTTAATCTAGCCTCTCAAGGGCACTGTGCGGGGGTATTTATAGGTATCTGAGTTCCCAGCGTCCCGTGTTAAGGACGCATGTGCCCTCAGACACCTAGGTTATCCCCGGAATATTCCCATAAAGCGGGGTTACAGACCGTAATTACAGGGAGGCCTTTACAAATTAGGCCCGTAACGCGCAACGGCCACGCAGGGCCTGTTACAATGGGCCGGATCACACACGGGCCCCCATTCTGGACGAGGTCGCAAGATGAGACGACCTCGTCACAGGTCTTCGTCCGGTGGCGCATGAGACGAAGGGTGAGTCTGCCCGTTGTCTTGTCACCGTTGGTGCAGCGAGTACGGCGAAGGCCTCGAGCGAAGGGTGGCGTCTTCGCCTTCGCCCCAACATCAACTTGTGAAGAGTTTAGTAGGATCATGATACAGAAATTCGAGATGTCAATGATGGGGGAGTTGAAATATTTTCTAGGATTTCTAATCAAGCAACTCCAAGATAGCACCTTCATCAGCCAAACAAAGTACATTCAAGACATACTTAAGAAGTTTGGAATGAAGGATGGCAAACCCATCAAGACACCCATGGGAACTAATGGGCATCTCGACCTCGACACGGGAGGTAAATCTGTAGATCAAAAGGTATACCAGTCGATGATAGGATCTTTACTCTACTTATGTGCATCTCGACCGGATATTATGCTTTCTGTATGCATGTGTGCAAGGTTCCAGACAAATCCTAAGGAAGTTCATCTTAGGGCCGTAAAGAGAATCATGAGATATTTAGTTTACACTCCTAAGTTTGGGCTTTGGTATCCTAAGGGATCTACCTTTGATCTAATTGGTTATTCCGATGCCGATTGAGTTGGATGTAAAATTGATAGGAAGAGCACATCAGGGACTTGTCAGTTTCTGGGAAGATCCCTGGTGTCATGGGCTTCAAAGAAACAAAACTTCGTAGCTCTTTCCACCGCCGAAGCCGAGTACATTGCCGCAGGCCATTGCTGTGCGCAATTACTTTGGATGAGGCAAACCCTCAGTGACTATTGCTACAAATTGAGCAAAGTCCCTCTCCTATGTGATAATAAGAGTGCAATCCGCATGGCGGATAATTCCGTTGAACACATCCGCACTAAGCACATAGACATCCGGTATCACTTTCTGAGGGATCACCAACAAAAGGGGGATATCGAAATTGCTTATGTTAACACCCAAAACCAATTAGCTGATATCTTTACCAAGCCACTAGATGAGAAAACTTTTAGCAAACTTAGGAATGAGCTAAATATACTTGATTCTTGGAACTTTGATTGAAACATTGCACACATAGCTCATTTATATACCTTGATCATGTCTCTATCATTTGGTACAAATGCATATTTCTTATTCTTCTTGTGCCAAGACTACGACTAATGTGTTTCCAAGTGTATTTCTATACTAAGTCATAGATTGAAAGGGAAATGGAGTATTCAGCAAAGACAAGGCTTCCACTCCAACTTTGACGATATCATTTACCCTTTGTCGTTACTCCCACAAACTCTCAATAGTATGACCCTTCACTCGTATTTAAATTACCTTTTGGGAGAAAGTATTATGCCCCAAAGGGGGAGAAAGATGAAAAAGGTATCTCAAAGTCTCCATTTTTGGCGATTAATGCCAAAGGTGGAGAAAGTATTAAGCCCAAAGCAAAAGGCCCGCACCACCACCATTTCAAAAAATTTCGAAATGAATTTTTAATTGGTATTCTTCAATTGATATTTATTTAAATTGATGCATTCTCAAATTGGTATCAATTGGTATCCATGTTTCACTTGATTTGTGAAAGTAAAATTTCAAATTGACATCTATCTCAAAACCCTCTTGAAAGCTAAGAGGAGAATTTCATTGAGTGGGAGTTTTATTTAGTCAAAGAAAAAGCATTTGAAATAGGGGGAGAAATTTCAAATCTTGAAAATGCTTCTTGCAATCTTATTCATATACCTTCGACTATTTGCAAAAAGATATTGAAAATATTTTCCAAAAGGATTTGCAAAACAAAACAAGTGGTGCAAATGAGGTCCAAAATGTTAAATAAAAGAAAAAGCAATCCATTCATATTTAGTGAGATTTTCAATTGGTTTAACTCCAAGTAACCTATGCACATTCTAAATGCAAACTAGTTACATTTCTGCACTTTATATTTTCTTTGGTTTGTGTTGGCATCAATCACCAAAAAGGGGGAGATTGAAAGGGAAATAGGGTTAACCATTTCCTATAATTAATTTTGGTGGTTGATAGTCAACACAAACACATGGACTAACTAGTTTGTCTAGAACTCATGTATTACAGGTGTATAAAGTTCAAGACAAACCAAGAAAGAAATCAAGTTTGGGACTCAATTTGAAACAGAGAAACAACTTGTGTGTGCTGAAAAATGGCGCACCGGACTGCTCGGTGTGCCATCGGACAGTGTCCGGTGCACCAGGACCGTACAAATGTCAACCAGCCACTCTCGGGAATTCCAGGGCGTGCTCTGCTATAATTCACCGGACTGTACGGTGTGCCACCGGACTATCCGGTGAGCCAGCGGGCAACGGCTATCTAGCGGCAACTGTCGATGTTTGGAGCCCGACTGCACACCCGGGGTTACCCCTCGTGGTGCTTTTGGGTAGGACGGTGCTGTTGACTGTAACTCAATGGTTCGTGCGAGATACACGAGAGACGACAGACGATTTTCTACAGGTTCGGGCCGCTTTGAGATGCGTAACACCCTACTTCCTGGTGTGGATCTTTATGTGGTGGGTTACAAGGGAAGTCTCCTGTATGGAGAAAGCTAGTGAGCTGAGTAGATGGTCGATGGAAATGATGGGGTACCCCCTATGCCTTATATACTTGACCGTGGGGCACTACATGCGTGTATGATGACGATGTGTTCCTAAGTAATAGTTGAAAGCATCTAGGCCCCTGGTTGGTTTTAGTGATTAATGACAACATAATGTTATATGTGACTAATGTGTGTTTTGCAGAGACAAATGGTAAGTTAGGTCGCATTACAGGTAGAAGTACTACAATGGTGAAAACAATCCCGGAGATAAGAACTCAAAGCGATGGCTAAAACGACAAAACAAAAAGTGAAGGACTACGGAGTCCGAGTGTCAAGGAGTTGTGGACACTCGTGATTTAGTTAGGTCTTTTATTCTATTTTAGCCGTACTATAAAGAGGGGTTGTCGATGAGTAGTTTGACCAAGAGAGTTCTAGTGTAGTGTTGTTGCATATTCACACTCACATATAGTGCTAGGTGACACTCTAGAACATACACTCAAGTTAGAATGAAAACCGATTTGAAAAACAGCATAAAACAGAAAATAGGGTTTCTGGCCTTAGGGCACCGGACTGTTTGGTGCACCCTCTGCCAGGTGGGGCTAGGCTGGTCCAGAGGAAGGGTTTTCCCACGTAGAAACCCGAGAGCGCAAGGTTCCCGAGTGGAATTTTAGTGGCGCATTGGACAGCGCACCGGACAGTGCACCGGACTGTCCGGTGTGCACCGGACAGTGACTGTTCACTGTCCGGTGTGCCATCTGCCCAACGGCTAGCTGTCAGAACTAGCCGTTGGAGTCAACCGTTGGCGCACCGGATAGTCCGGTGCGCCCATGCGCAGAACAATGCTAGTAATGGCTAGTTGGTGGGTGAGGGCTATTTATACCCCCTCCACCCACCATATTCAATGTCTTGCTGCCCACATTAATTCCAGCACATTGGTAGAGCATTGCAAGCACCAAAAGCCTAGTGAGGAGATTAGAGAATCTTAATCCCACATTTGGTCCTCATTAGCGCTAGCGAGAGCCACCTAGAGCACACACCACTTGCATTAGGCTTCTCTTGGTCAAGCGAAAGTCTACGACTTGTTACTCTTGGTGATCGGCATCACCTAGACGGCTTGGTGGCGTTGGGAGCTCGGTGATCATCGTGGATCTTGTTGGTGACCCGACTCAAGTTTGTAAGCAGTCGTGAGGGATCCACCGCGCCGGAGTGGCAAAGGATCATCTCGTAGTGAGCACTTGGTTCTTGCGAGGACCAAGGGGGAGCGATACCCTTGTGCGGGTGTTCCAACGAGGACTAGTGGAGAGTGCCGACTCTTCGATACCTCGGGAAAAATTGGAGGAGTCTTCTAAACCTTGTTTTACATTCCACACTTAATTCAAGCATTTTACATTGTGTATTTGTTTAGCAAGTATTTGAAGTATTGTCTTAGCATTGTTATATTTCTAGTATTATTCTCTTAGTGCTAGTTGTTGGGATGAAGTTGGGCTCTTGCTTAGGTTTTAATTAGTGTTGATTTTTAGAAAAGCCCAATTCACCCCCCTCTTGGGCATCGTGATCCTTTCAATAGTGAACCGACTGAACTTATCTTCCTATAATCTTGCCGACTTATCCCTAGTTTGTTCTGACATCCGAGGATGTTGTGCGGGAAAATCGGATCGGCGCTGTAGACAACACTTGAATCCAACGAGTCGCCAGGGCCCGAGTCCACCTCTTCTTCGCGACGGCCCATTCCACCAGCAGTTCTCCCCTGGCCCACGAAGGGGTGGCCTTGCGAGATAATAGGCCCAAAGCCTTTCGCGAGGCCCTCTTGCCTTCTAGTGGACCCGGGGGATATCTGTCCCCCACAAGCCCCCAATCTTTGAGTTGATTCTGAAATAATCAGCCCAAAGATTCTAGGTCCAGCTCGCGATTCTGTGGCTTGATTTCCACTCTGGTGATGGGCGCTCCAAAGGTGCACATATTGAGCGTTGCTTCTGAACTCTGAGTGACTCAATAAAAACAGCCTTCAAAGGTCCTCCTTCGATGCTTTGGAGATCATCATTTTGTCATCAGATCGTGCTCTAGAAGTTAGCATTTGGAACTTTGAGTAGGTTCTTTGAAAACAAAACACTCAAAAGTCTTCATTTTGAGCCTTAGAAATCGGCGTTCTGTCTTCTAGAATTAAAAGATCTATTGGGCGCACCGGAGGTGCATCCAATGGGTGTAACCCCGAGCTTTGAATGGATTTTTGAAAATAATCCATTCAAAGATCTTAATTTTATGCTTTAGAAATCAGCATTTTATCTTCGTCTCATGCTTTAGAAAACAACATTTTGTCTTGATTTCTTGCTCTTGCGAATTCAAACAATGTTGGCTGCCCATACCTTGTTAGGTTTGAAATTTATTTGATCGGTGACAAATTGGACGTCTGGTAGATGGCTCTTGGCTGGTCTTCACCCCGCTCTGTGCTGCAATGCTTCTACTGACTAGACTTGCAGTTCAGTAGCTATATTTGGATTTCCTTCGATCTCTATCGATCTCTTCCTTCTGTCTCAGTACATTCATTGCGTATACTGTATGGATATGACTTGTTCAGAAAATCTATCGAAAATTCCTGGCCGTCCCCCCCAATGGGTGTGACCAAGGGACATTTTGGTACGCAGAGCGTTTAGCACACCGTCCTGGAGTAGTAACTTGATATGACCGCGGGGTGTAATCATATCGCCCGAGCAGATGGTGTCGTGTTATGCGAAGCGGCGTTTGTTGCCTGACTCATTTTCAGGCGGCTTGAATTGCTTATTGAATACTTGCGACTGTTCGGCGAGTGTGGTAGGAAGTGGACGGTCACCCCCGCCCTCTATAAATAGCCTGCTTGCACCGTTGTTCTCTTCGCTCATCCTTTGATCATCTGCTACTCTCTTCTCCCTTTGTCTTCTTCTCAATCCTACCATGGGCAAGGGCAGGAGAGGTCAAGGCTTGCCTCATCATACCGGCGACAAGCGGAAGCGCGATCCAAGTCCTCCCTCGGAGGACTTCGACGACTCTGAGTACTCGGAGGAGGAGGTTTCCTCCGAGTCCGAAGGGTCGCTGGCCCTCGCCTCTCCCCCGACGTCGTCCAATGACTCGGACGACTCCCAGGGGATAGCTATGGAGGCGTGGACGTACATCCGCTCCGTCGAGCGTGCCGGGCTCGAGGGGTTAGATGAGTCGGAGGTCTCCTCTGATGAGGAGGACTCCTTCGGCTCGTCCGAGGAGCGGAGCGGTGACGACAGCGACGACGGTGACGGCGGAGGAGGCGACGACGACGACGGCAGGGGCGGTGAAGGCGACGACGGCGGCAATGACGATGGTGGTAGAGGCGGCGGTAGGGCTAGTGGCAAGGCGCCACTGGTTTAAGTAGTAGTATAGATAGTTAATAGTAATGGTAGTATTAGTAGAATAATGTAGTAGTAGTTAGTAGTATAGTGTAGTGTAAGTAATAAAGTAATGTAATTTAATGTAGTAGAAGATAGGGGGGAAAAGGCCGGCTCTTAATGAGTCAGTCTTTGAGTTTATGTAACCCCCCCAATATTAATGAAAAGCTTTAAGATGCTTCCAGTGAATGTTGCCTTTGCTGCGTTTTCTGTTTAACCGCTTTGACAGTTCATCCATGTGCCTAACGCTGCCGGCGTTTTTAGAGGTAACCGCCGAGCGATAGCTGATGATACCGGTGTTTTAGAGGTAACCATCGAGCGATAGCTGATGATACCGGCGTTTAGAGGTAACCGCCGAGCGATAGCTGATGATACCATTGTTTTAGAGGTAACCGCCGAGTCATGTTCAATGTTGCTGGCGTTTTAGAGGTAACTGTCAAGTGATATCTGACGCTGACGGCGTTTTAGAGGTAACCGCCGAGCCATGCCTGAAGTTTTTCTTTCCCGAGTAATGACTTGACACTTTTTAGAAATAGTGCCCGACCCGGGAAACCCCATTTATACTCGCACTGACGTGCGTTTATGATTTCTGAGTCCTAGCTTCACATTTCCGCTTCGAACCACTCCTCTGCTTCCCTGAGATCTCGTTCCTATTCGTTCCGCCGGCAAGACTGCGATGGCGCCAAAACGGAAGAGGCAAAGCTCCGTTGCGGCAATCATCCCACCCATCGACCCCAACAACCAGTTGCCATTCGCGGGTAACCACATGTCCGTTATCTCAGAATCCGACCTCCTTCATCTTGTCGACGTTGGGGTTTTGCTTTCGAAAGAGCTCTACTCTTGTCGAATTTGCCGCGGGGTCACCGTTCCGATAGAGGATACCCATGAATCTGTCGTTTACGTTCCTTTTCTTATTTGTGGTCTTGCTCTTCCTGTCTCTTCCTTTTTACGCGGCCTCCTTGATTTCTACGAATTGAACTTGACTCATCTGAACCCTAATTCCATCTTGCAAGTTTCTATTTTTGTACATCTATGTGAGGACTTTCTCGGAATTCTCCCCCATTTTGGTCTCTGGAAATACCTTTATCATTGTTGGCCCGGAATGGCAGGGGGACAACACCAGCTTGTTGGCGGCGCAAGTCTGGAACTTTGTCGCGGGAGGAAAGCAGAGTACCTCGACATTCCCCTTAAGGACAGCATTAAGGGGTGACGCCTCGGGTGGTTCATTATGGAGAACCACTGCAAGTCACTCCCCCCTAGGTCAGGGAGGCAGCCGGATGTCCGCGCACCGAGTTGGATAGAATCTCCGACCTCTTCGGAGATAACAGAGGCTAAAGTACTGCTTGTCGTGGTTTGCTTGCTGAAGGATAGAGGTCTGACTGCTGAAGCTATGGTTGCTGATTTCATTTTTAAGAACATCCAACCCTTGAAGGACAGGGCGTACCCTGCTTATTTGTACAGTGGTGTCAACGATTCTACCCGGGTCACGAACAGAAAAATTCCCACTGAAGATCTGATGAGTCGACTGGACATGATCTTGAGGGGTAGAGTTTCAAATGCTGGTGCTCCTGTGGCCTATTCTGCCTGGAACCTGCCTCCACTTAGGCCATTTTCTGAGTTTGTGTCCAACCTTCCTGCTCGTGATGGTAGCCTAGGTCTTAGAGTGCGACCCTCTCCTGAGGACATTGAGGCTCTGATTGCCCTACTTCGGAGTCTTCTAGAGGATGAGAAGCAGACTCATTTTGAGATGCCAGCTAGCACTGATGACACGGAGATAGATGCCGTGCTTAGTTTGCTGGCCGGGGAATCATCTGACTCGACCCACACCGAGCCAATGGCTATCACAGCTGGGCAAGAACTTGGTGAAGAGGTGGAGACTCGGAAACCTGAAGGTGCCCGCACAAAGCGTCCATGCCGAGTGAACCGCCCGACTGCACCTGTTGAGGAAAAAGGAAGAAGAGGCGACTTCAGCGACTATAATGCTTGGACCAGGGTGCAGGCCCTTCTACTCCGGTTCATGATAATGTACCGGCAGAGGCCCTTCCTGAGGTTGATGCCAAGGGTCGTGATCGTGCACAGGCTGCTGTTTGTATATTTGATGAGGACGAAGAGGAAGAAGAAGAAGTCCCGCTGATCTGCAAGAACAGCCGACACTATAGAGGTAGCGAGGGGGTAGTGATATTCCTTCTCCAGCTCTGTCGGCTCTTGTCAGTCTTCAGGGACTTTCGATGTCAGACTTTGATCAAGTACTGGAGGAAGTCGTCCCTGAAGATATGCTATCAAAACCACCTGCCGATGATATCCCACCGTCTGTTTAGAGGTCCCAGGCGGTGGGTTTTCCTTGCTTGACTCCGCTGGGCAGCAGGTAACCCGAGCGGTGTCTCATGCATAGTCGACTTTGGGGGCAGTCTTCAATGCCAAGACGCTGGTCTGAGTCACCCAACTCCCACGGAGATGTCTGAGGATCCCTCAGCCTTAGATGTGGCTACTGCAGAAGACCCAGCCCCCGAGGGTGGTGCCAGCAGTTACCCAGCCCCTGAGGGTGTTGCCGGTAGCGATCCAGCTCTGGTGGGTGTTCCCGAGGGTGTTCAGGTGGGCTCTCTTTCCCACACCTCCATGGACGTCCACGTTGGGTCGTCCCCACCTCGGTCCGATGGGGCGACGGCGGTTCGCGCTTCCACAGTTTCAACCAGACAAGTCGCCTTAGAGGCCGGCGAGCTAGATGCAAGGAGCTTGTTGTCTGCTGGTGGGGCTGAGGTTACCCCAGATAGTGCCCTTCAGATCGTTCCTGTTGATCTTCCCTCGTCGAGCCATGACTCAGCTCCTCCTGCCCTGGGTCTACCACTGTTCCTCTCCAATCTTCAGGTGAGTCGGCCTCTTGCTTTACGTTGTTCATATTAGCGAATTATCTTTCTTCTACTCATCTGTCTATGATCACAGGCTTTTGTTGATGGAATATCTGTCCAGGTGAGATCATGTGGTGCCGCTGTTCCCGAATAAGCTCTGTCTCTGATGCAGTGGAACCCATTGCTGCTCCAGAAACAGATCGACGACTTGAAGGCATCGAATGCTGGTTAGTGATCTTGCAGCTTATCTAGTTGTTTTTATTGATCAACTTGTTCTTAGCTATGCACCCCTTTCAGCTGCGTTGTCGGATATGGCCCAACGGTGCTCTGACCTTGAGGAGAAATATTCTCAAAGTCAAGCCGACTTGGCCCAGACCTCTGCTTCTTTGGACGGTGCACGCTCTTTGAATTCCTCCCTCAATGCCCAGCTTGACTCTGAAAGAATGGTGCATGAGGTAAACTCCCTTGGTTGACTATGCCATGTTATTGTTGATTGGGTACTGAAGGTTGCTTCTTGTTCGTAGGAGGAGAAACGAGCACTCACAGCCTCTCGCGACAATCTGGATAGGCTATACCGTGACACTAGTAATTCCTTGACCATATTGGAGAGGAGCCACCGCTTCACGATGTTGGACTTGGATCATCATCGTCACGAGCTGCAAGTATCCCAAGACGAGGTTCTGCGACTTGGACAACTGTTATCGACCAAGGATTCCACCATCAGGGATCTGCGTGCTTCCATGAAGCTTATTGCGCAGGAGCTAGAAGTCGCTCGACTAGCTGCCAAAGCTTTAGAGGACAACTATGCCGTCTTGAAAGCTCTGCGCGACAAGGCTACGGACAAAGCCATTCGCGCTGGACGGGTCTTGATGAGGAGGCCCGACGTCGTGGTGCCTGACGATATTGTCGCCGATGTCAAGGCTGCGCCTGATGCTTCGAGCCATCCTTCTTCTTCCATTGCTCCTGCGAAAGACATTGCTGGCAAAGACGTTTCGATGCAGTGATGTCCTGCAAAACACTTGATGTAATATGAATTCTGTGTCCGTGCGATGGTTGTGTTAAACTCGAATATTTTGTGGACAGGGTGCCGGAACATGCCCCTGGTGCCAACAAGTAAAACGTTCTATTTTCTTGGAGTGCTAATTGTTTTGTCGTTAGGGTATAGCGGTCACCCTGAACAATTGTGAAAGCAAGTGTGCCATGGTGGTTTTAAGGCGTTTTCCGACTTAAACCGATCGCCTGGCTGGTAGGGCACCGTGGTCCCCCTAAGATAAGTAAATGTGAGCAAGTCGCAACGACTTAAGTCATCGCCGACTTAAGCTGACTGCTCTGTTGGTAGGGTATAGTGGTCACCCTAAGCCAAGTAAGCATGAGCATGTTGCACCGTCTTAAGTCGTCGTCGACTTAAGCCGATTGCTTCGTTAGTAGGGTATAGTGGTCACCCTAAGCCCAGTGAGCGTGAGCATGTCGCACCGTCTTAAGTCGTTACCGACTTAAGCCGATTGCTCCGTTAGTAGGGTATAGTGGTCACCCTAAGTCAAGTAAGCGTGCTGATTTCAAGTCCAATCAAATTGAAGTCAGCTGATAGTCAAGAGTCTGAATGCCTTTGAAAACAAAAACTTTATTGATGATGAAGTCCCCCGATTAAAGAGTACAATGTTGCTTTGAGAGCTTTTGAGGCTTCGCTAAGGATAAAACTTTCTAACATGCTCTATGTTACATGAGTTACTCTCTTCCATGCCATCCATTTGAGTAAGCCGGTATGATCCTAGCCGAGTAACCTCTGATACAATGAACGGCCCTTCCCATAGTGGTGACAACTTGTGCCGTCCTTCCCCCATCAGAATTCGGCGAAGGAACAAGTCCCCCACTGCAAAGGACCGGTGCCGCACGACTTTATCGTGATAACGCCTCAAGGTCTGCTGGTACCTGGCCGACTGAATTACTGTGTTCAATTGCTCTTCCTCCAGCACATCAATATCCTCTAGCCTGGTAGCTTCTGCTTCGACTATGCTTTCGAAGATCAACCTCGGCGCCTCGAATATTAGGTCGGCGGGTAGCACTGCTTCTGAACCATAAACCATGAAGAATGGGGTATTTCCATGCAGAGCTCGACTAGGTTGAGTTCTCAAGCTATAAACCAAATATGGCAGCTCTCTAATCCATTTTCCTGCAAGCTTTTCATTCTTGCCAAACACTTTCTTCCTGAGCGCTTCCAGTATCATTCCATTGGCCCTTTCTACTTGGCTGTTGGCTCTTGGATGCGCTACTGATGCATACTTAATCTGGATGCTGCGTTGCTCGTAGAAGTCGAAGAATTCAGAGCTGGTGAAGTTGGATCCTAGGTCGGTAATGATGCTATTTGGTATCCCAAACCTGAATATTATGTCTTATATGAATTCTACAGCCTTGGCTAAGGTTAAAGAGGCAATGGGCTTATACTCTATCCATTTTGTGAACTTGTAAATGGCAACCAACACGTGAGTATAGCCTCCCTGAGCTTTCTTGAAAGGTCCGATCATATCCAGCTCCCAGCATGCAAATGACCATGTTATAGGGATGGTCTGCAGCTGCTGTGATGGTAAATGTTGTTGCTTTGATAAGAATTGGCAAGCTTCACATCTCTGGACAAACTCGGCGGCATCACTCTTCGCTGTTGGCCAATAGAAACCAAATCTGAAGACTTTCCCAACCAGAGTTCTGGATGCAGTATGCACTCCGCATTGTCTAGCATGGATTTCCTCTAACAGTTGCTTCCCAATAGTCGAATGAATGCACTTCATGAGGACTCCCGTCGCACCTCTTGTATACAGTGTGCCCCCTATGAGGGTGTAGTGGGCTGACTGCCTTGCAATGTTGTAACACCCGGGTTTTAGGGGTCCAAAGCCCGGGCGTAAACATAATCACCAGGTGTGCTGGGACCAAGTCTCACACATATGATGAATCATGGCACAGGATCGAATGTCACATCTTTACTATATAATAGGAGTTCTATACAAAATAAATAATTACATTATAAGGAGACAACGGTCCAGCAACCCAAAGTTGACTGGGAGACGACGACCTAGACCACTCACGAACTCATCACAGCATCCTCCAAGCGCCTCATCCTGCGGTACCTGTTCTTGACCTGTGGGGGGTGTGAGACAGCAAGAGTGAGCTCACATACGTTCATCGCTCAACAAGTTGTGGGGAATAATGTGCATGAACTCGCCAAAGGTGGGAGCTCACGTGAAGTGTAAGGCTTACCAAAGAGAATGGTTAGAGCTGAGCATTGCTTTTAAAGTTGGTCAAAATTTTATTAGCAATTACTAAGTATAAGTAAATACCAACCCAATTAAGTAGTAGAACAAAAGTAACAACCTCACCTGCGATGCAATGCATATGACAAATTGAGTTTAAGTTCCATAATTTAATCATGTGAGTGTCCGAGCTGCTCATGACCGTGAGCACGGCTAGTATACCAGTTTTACACTCTGCAGAGGTTGCGCATCTTTACCCACAAGTCATGTTACCCATCTGCCAAGGGATCGCGACTTCCCATACACCTCTACCGAGGAGGCGAGGCAGGGTAACACTACAAGGCCTTTACAAAGTTCCACTAGCTTCAGAAAACCCGCTACAGTTTATAGGAAGCTCCAATGCAGGAATCCCTTGCAGGACCGCCATCGCAGCAAAATCCTCCCGAGGGCTTCCCTACACTGACCACTCCCCTACTGTCCTTGCCCCTTTCGGGTAAGGTAGTCTTCCACTAGCTTTCCTAATTAATCGGCCAAGGGCGTCCCATTAAACCCTTGTGGTAGCACTGTTTTCCCGGGTGGTTCTCCATGTTCCAATTAACATAATGATCTTATCATGAACAGTAAATAATAACTGATAATAAAAGATAATCATCAATAAAATGTATCTCAATGCCCAAATCCACATATAGCACTAGCAAGTACTACCCAGAAAGTTTAGTGGTAAACAAGGCATAAAGATAGACAAACTAGGGTAACCTATTAGGTCCCATCAAATTAACCTATGCAGATCATTATGATTAATTAGAACATGAGTGGGTAAAAGAAGTGATCAAGGGCACAACTTGCCTGGGACTTGAGATTCCAGGTACCAGGATGATCTCCAGATGACTCGTGACCTCACGCTAGTCGTAGCAATACAAACAAGCAGTGTATAGGCAAAATCAACATTACATTAAACATAAGAACAACTGCATAATAATATTCTACGCGCTGCTACGAGATCGTAGGAACAAGAAACACTAAATTCAGAGCTACGGTTAAGAAGTTATAGTTTATAAAAGATCTATGTGATTTAACTGTCACATTATATTATAATTTGGTTATTATAACTCATATGAGAGGTTATTCTATAAATAATTATTTCGACTTTAAACTAAGTCATTATTTGATCAAAGATCATCTAGTCAAATTATAATCATAAGATCAAAGGTTAATCCAACTAACATATAGGATAAATAAATATCTTAATTATAAAAGTATGGGACATGGTATAATCAACATTGTTACTGCGTAGAAAATAATTGTACGAGACTAACGCAACTTGAACGGTTCAAATCGGAGTTAAAACATATGAGATATGAATTTCACAAGTTTCTAGATATATAAATATTATTTTTATACCTAAAAACAATTTCTAGGATTCATTTTAATAGAGTTTGGACCAGGAAAACAAAATCCCGAGAGTTCAGGGTGAGTCTTGCAAATAACAGGACTGATTTTCTATACCCTTTCTATTAGGTGTGACCGCGGGTTGATTTTAATAAAAATCAGGGGCTCTTCTGTAAAACTGATCTCGGATCCCTACACAAGAACATGTGGTGCTCTGCGACTGGCTGAAATCGTGCCACGCCTCGGTGCACATGGTGAGGCGCACGGGATCCGATCCGCACAGGATCCCCACCATCACACACACGTGCAGACAAAAGAGATCACCCAAGACCACCGGATCGACGATCAACGGCCCGGATTCAAAGTGCCGAAGGGTTATTTGCTCTTCTAATCTTGATCGTCGCTTGCGAATCCAACGGCCCGAGGGCTTTCTTCCCCACCCAAGCTTACCGGACACGGCGTACAGGAACCCCGCGGTGGTGGAGCTCACCGACGTTCATGCGGTCGGCAATTTAGAGCCTTAAAACCTAATCGGACGAAGCTGCGCGATGCTACGCACACGGCGAACCAATGAAATTAGTTCATACGAGGAAGGATGGCGAGGAGGTCTTAGTCCATGGAACCATGCGGGTCCGCGGCGAAGTTCGATCCCCGGCGAGAAATTCCGGTCGCCCAGACCACCGGATGAACACGGCGAGAGTACCGCGAGTACTGGCACGGTCTAACAGAGCATCAGGGCTAAGGTTCTAGAGAGCACTGGTAACGCGGAGAGATCCCAGGCGCGGCGGCTGGGTCTCCCCACGGCGGCAACGGTGACTACACGATGGGGGTGTTCGGTCCTCTTTATTCTGCTGCGAGGGGATTCCGACTGGCGGTTGGAAAGATCAGCGGGATCCGCGCGTAGGGATGTTGCCAACCACCGGCGAGAATCACGGTCTGATTCCAGTGCTACCGCGCGCGGTCCCAGTCCAAGATACGCGTAAGTTTGTTGACGGGAGGTGGATGGAGCTCCAGACAGACGGGGCCCATGGCACGGCGACACGGCTGGGCACCCAGTGCGTGACCCCGGGCTGACGAGTGGGGCCCTGAACTCAGTGACTGCGCGCAGGAACAAGGCCAAGTGGGCCGGCGTGCGTTTGAGGGGGAAGGGAATAGATGGGCCGAGACAGATGAGATTTGGCCCAGGCGCAGGTTTCCTTTACTTTTTCCTTTTCTAATTTAAATTTCTATTTGTTTTAACTATTTTAAATTTAAATGAGTCACCAATTCAAATCTGTTTTGAATTTCAAATTCCATTTTATATGCAACAACCAAAATAATCCCACAATAATTGCAAAGATTTATTTTATTTATTACAAAGGATGCTTCACATTCACTTATTCCAAAAAAAAACATTATATTGAATGTATATCTAATTAAAAGTATCTCCAATAATTCAATATGCCTTACCCTCTTTAATTTAGGAAGAAGTTAATATGAATTTTGTTTTTTTAACAAAAGTGATTTTAACTACAAAAGAGAATATTATATATATATATATATTCCTTGAAGGTGATAATAAATTGTAACTCCTTTATTATATATATCTTAACTCCCATTTCTTTAAATTTACCTATTTATTTTAGGAAAGGTGAATTCCAAAGTATAATTAACCATTAAGGACATTCTACTTTGATTTCTTCTACTAACCCCCAAAACAAGATTTCGGGTGTTACAAATGTGTTCCACTGCCGCCTTGTCATCCGGTTCTTCTTCATTTTTTATGTACCTGATGATAGGCTGTCTCCAGTCATTGGGGTCCAACTCCGGTTGGCTCAAGGTGCTGCATTCTTCTGTCTGATCTGAGAGAATACTCGGGTGCGATATCTCTTGGACGAAGATCCTGGGTGGGACCTAGGCCCGACTGGATCCCAGCTTTGACAACGCGTTTGTTGCCGCATTGCGGTCTCTTTCCACGTGATGGAACTCCAACCCTTGGAATTTGTCTTCTAGTTTTCGCACATCTGCATAGTACTTGCCCATGGAATCAGTCGAGCAATCCCATTCTTTATTTATCTGACTTATGACCACTAGCGAATCTCCATATACCATCAGCTTCTTGATGCTCAGTGATACAGTGCTGTTTAATCCGTGGATCAGTGCTTCATATTCTGCCGCATTATTCGACGCTGGAAATAACAGCTGGAGTGCATACTTGAGTTGTTCTCCTCCAGGAGCAATGAAGTGGATTCCTGCTCCTGCTCCTTGCAACTTCAGCGAACCATCGAAGTACATTCTCCATACTTCGGTAGTCTCCAGGTTGTCTGGGACATCGTGCTTAGTCCACTCCGACACGAAGTCAACTAGTGCTTGAGTCTTTATTGCCGTGCGAGGTCGAAACTCTATGTCGTGAGCTCCCAGCTCGTAGGCCGACTTGGCTATCCTTCCGATAGCTTCTTTGTTATGAAGAATGTCCCCTATTGGAAATCCAGTGAATACTGTCTTTGTGGTCGTCAAAGTAGTGACGGAGCTTGCGAGCGGTTAGAAGTACCGCATATAGTAGTTTCTGAACTTGGGGATACTTCATTTTTGAGGGTCCGAGAACTTCACTGATGAAGTAGACAGGATACTGCACCGGGTATGTGTGTCCTTCCTCCACCCGCTCGACTACTAACACGGTGCTTATCACGTGAGTCGTGCAGGAGATGTATAACAATAGGTCTTCCGCCGGCTGATTTGACGTGGCTCGGCGTGGTGGCTTGAGTACTGGTGGTGTAGTCAGGAACTTTTTCAGTGCTTCTAGAGCTTCCTGTGCCTCTCTGGTACATTGAAACTTGTCCACCCTTTTGAGCAATTTGTAGAATGGCATGCCTTTCTCGCCTAGCCTTGATATGCACCTACTTAGGGCTGCCATGCATCCAGTAAGCCTCTGTACCTTTTTCTGTGATCACAGCGCTTCCATTCTCATGATGGCCTCGATTTTTTCTAGATTGGCTTCAATTCCTCAGTGGCTGACAATGAATCCAAGTAACTTCCCTGCTGGTACTCCGAAGACACATTTATCTGGATTGAGCTTCCACCGGTATCGCCTCAAGCTGTTGAAGACCAACTCCAAATCTTCGACGAAGTTTTCTGAGTTTTCTGTTTTGATCACCACATCATCGACATAGGCTTCCACCCGCTTGCCCTAGTGATCGGCTAAGCATGTTTGAATGGCTCTCTTGTAAGTTGCTCCCGTGTTCTTCAGGCCGAACGACATGGAGGTATAGCAGAAAGCTCCAAACGAGGTAATAAATGCAGTTTTCTCCTCATCTTCTTTTGCCAAGCTGATCTGATGGTATCCAGAATAGCAGTCTAGGAAGGACAACATAGAACATTCGACAGTCGAATCAACTACTTGATCTATTCTAGGGAGTCCAAAGGGATCCTTCGGACATTGTTTGTTGAGATCGGTATAGTCGATGCACATGCGCCAATCCACTTTGTTCTTTTTTGAGTACAAGAACAGGATTTGCTAGCCACTCAGGATGTAGTACTTCTCTAATGAACCCTGCTGCCACTAAGCGAGCTAACTCGGTGCGAATAACTTCTCTCTTGTCAGGCATGGAACGACGCAATTTTTGTCGAATTGGCCTTGCTTTAGGATAAACCTTTAGTTTGTGCTCGACCAGTTCTCTCGGGACTCCCGACATATCCGCAGGTTGCCATGCGACTACATCTCGGTTATCTTGCAGGATCCAGACGAGCGCGCTTTCCTATTTGTCGTCGAGGTTGGAGCTGATGATGGCGGTCTTGAGTTCATCAGCGAAACCCAGGTTGATCCTTTTTGTCTCCTCAGTCGTCCGCATAGAGGTCACGGCTTGAGCTTCATTCGCGGGTATTGCGAGGTCTTCCTCAGGCTTTGTGTTCGCCTACGCGGAGGAAGTCATCGGCGGTTTAGTAGTGAGGGCCGCCTGGATAGCTCCCCAAAAGCATTCCGCGGCGCCTTGGAAGTCAGCACGCACAATGATGATCCCTTAAGGTTTTGGCATCTTCAATATCATGTACGAATAGTGCGGAATGGCCGTGAATTTTGCCAATCCTGGCCTACCGATGATGGCGTTGTACCCGCAGTCGAAACTTGCCACATCGAACCTCAGGAACTCGGTTCTGTAGTTTTCCGGAGTTCCAAAGGTGACGGGCATGTAGGTGTGCCCGAGCGGGTATTCTCCTTCAGTCGGCACAATGCCGAAGAAAGGGGTGTCTAACTCGGTGAGGTCTTTGAGTGCAACCCCCAAGCCCAGGAGCGTCTGGAGGATGGTAACGTTGATGCTGCTTCCCCCGTCCACTAGTACTTTCTTTACCCTGCTCTCTCGGATCACCAGATCGATGAGGAGCGGGTACTTGCCTGGATGATCGAAGTTAAGCCATTGATCCGCTCGACTGAAGGTGATTGTGTGCTCTGACCACCGATAGGGAGCTGGGGTGCTAGTGGTTGCCACCAGGTCTTGCCGATCATTGAGCTTTTGCTACCTTCTGTTCTCTTGCGACCCATGTCCTCTGAAGATGACGTTGACCTCCCCGTCAACGCGTGGGAACGCTCCACCCCCTCCCCCTTCCTGCTGCTAAGGCTGTCAGGGCTCGCTGGGCTTTCCTCATGGTGGGGGAGGTGGTAGAGGCTGGAATGGTCGGCCATTCCTGATAGAATGCTTGAAGTCTCTGCAGTTCCGCAGGGTATGGTGCATGTCCTTGTGATACGTGCACTGGGCATCGAGGATGTCGTCCAGTGTCCGTTCGCCTCCACGGGGTGCCCCTCGGGCACGAGAGACGGGTGGTTTGACGGCGTGGACCTCTTCACGGGGCCTCTTCTCCTAACGCTTGTCGGGCTACTAATTCGTGTCGCGTCATGGTGCTGGTGTTGCAGGTTTTGCTCCCCCGATGAGGTCCTAGGCCCGTTCGTCAGCGGTGATGTAGAGGTCCGCTTCTCGAAATAGTTGTTTGGAGGTGGTCAGTGCTTTCTGTAGTATGGCTCGAACGAAGGCCAAGTCATTAGATCCCCGGTAGAAGTCCTCAATCACTACTGCCTCAGTGACCTTGGGGATGCAGTTTCTCATGGTCTGAAACCTCTTAAGGTACAACCAAAGTGTTTCATCCCCCGACGCCTGATGGATTTGAGGTCCCATGGCTGGGCCGACTTATCGGAGAGAGACTGAAAGTTGGCGATGAAACGCCGACTGAAGTCACTCCAATCATCGATGTAGTGTCGTGGCAGATGTCGTAGCCACTGCAATGCATCCTGCCCAAGAACGATGGGCAAGTATGTAGTCATCACATCTTCAGTCGCCCCAGTGGCCCGAGCGGCGGTCGTATAGACAGCCAACCAGCCTCCCGGGTCTTGCTTAGGCTCATACTTGTCGACGTTCGAGACCTTGAAGTTTGGGGGCCACTGGATGGCCCTGAGACGTGGGGTAAGCGCAGATACTCCACAATTGTCTTCATGTCGACGTTCATGGTGTCGGTCCTAGGGGGGAGTCGGTGATGTGTCGTCTCGACCGTCCCTGGATCGGGCCACTGGTTGAGGCCGCTGCCGACTCAACTCTGGTGGCGCAACTTCGAGTCGAGACGCCATGGTCCCGATCGTACTCCTCCCGGTGCCTTATATCATTCTTGTGTCGACGATCGCGCGAAGCATTGATAGAGCTTCACGCGTCTCGGCGATTGTTGATGGCGTGTCGCAGGTCGCTTGGGGGATGAGCGAGGGGTTGGAGGTGATTAGCTGCCCGAGTGAGTAGCCGCCGATAACCTTCAGCATTCGGAGTCCGCGGGAGGCCATCAGCTATCTAAGCCAATACTCCTCCGACTTCGCTTGGCATGTTCATTGCACGAGCAAAGTCAGGGTTCAGGTTCCGAGCAAAGAGAAGGTTCTCTCGGCGTAACCTTGCACCCTGTTTAGCTTGTTCTTGTTCTCGGTCTTGAGCTTGCGGGCGGTCACGTCGGTGAGAATTCCTCCTTTCTCTGAAGACTCATTCATCGGGAGTTTCTCCTAGTTCCAAGACTTCATCCCGAGATATGGGCTGCGCCGGTTCTCGCTCCCCAGCCTCGTGATGTCGTCGAATATTCCAGCGTATGTTCCTTCGTCGCTGAGCTTCTCGCTGGGGAGGTTCTTCCCCTGGCATGGTTGGCTCGTCGTCGGAGATGGGAGATGACTCCAATCTCCCCTCCATGAAGAGGACGTCGGGGTAGAAAGGAGTTGTTGTGGTGGTGAATTCCTTTCTGTCCTTCTTTGAGGGCGAAGGTGCCGGAAAGACGGCTCGGCGGAGCTCCGTTCCAGGGACGCTTGCTTCCTTCTTTCTTGTAACTTGTGTCCACTCCTTTGTGGGCGAAGTGGATAACGGGGGTTCTTCGGGCAAGTGAATTCCCGGCTCTCGACTTGTAAGAGGTAGTCTTCGTCTGGGGCGCAGGAGGTTGCGCCATCCGCTGTCTTGTTCTGACTTTCTTGGAGATTTCCGAGGAAGGCCTCTTCTCCGGTGGATTCGCTATGCGATGCATAATTCCCTTCTCATCTGCTACGGACGAGATGGTCCTGAAGCAGAATACGGATCCAGGGCAGAGAGCGATCTTGCACTGGGAAGTGACAGCCATTGAGCTAGGTTGGATCAACGACACACCCCCTACCTGGAGCGCCAGCTGTCGGTGTTTGGAGCCCGACCGCACACCTGGGGTTACCCCTCGCGGTGCTTTTGGGTAGGACGGTGCCGTTGACTGTAACTCAATGGTTCGTGCGAGATACACGAGAGACGACATGCGATTTTCTACAGGTTTGGGCCGCTTTGAGATGCGTAACACCCTACTTCCTGGTGTGGATCTTTATGTGGTGGGTTACAAGGGAAGTCTCTTGTATGGAGAAAGCTAGTGAGCTGAGTAGATGGTCGATGGAAATGATGGGGTACCCCCTAGGCCTTATATACTTGACCGTGGGGCACTACATGTGTGTATGATGATGATGTGTTCCTAAGTAATAGTAAACCGACTGAACTTATCTTCCTATAATCTTGCCGACTTATCCCTAGTTTGTTCCGACGTTCGAGGATGTTGTGCGGGAAAATTGGATTGGCACTGTAGATAGCGCTTGAATCCAACGAGCCACTAGGGCCCGAGTCCGCCTCTTCTTCGCGATGGCCCATTCCACCAGCAGTTCTCCCCTGGACCACGAAGGGGTGGCCTTGCGATATAATAGGCCCAAAGCCTTTCGCAAGGCCCTCTTGCCTTCTAGTGGACCCAGGGGATATCTGTCCCCCATAGCAGCGCCAACGGACGACTCTGCACAGATGAACAGTACGCTATAGTACCGTGCAGAAGTTAGAGCAACAAAGTCAGAGGGGCACCAGACTGTCTGGTGCCGCAAGAAGACAAAGCTCTAACAGTTGACCCAGCTCCGAACCCTAACGGTTGGGTGACGTGGCGGCGCACCGGACAAGGAATAGTGCATGTCCGGTGGCACACCGGACTGGCCGGTGCACCCTTCGCCAGCAGCCTCCCCAACGGCTATGGAAGTGGTTGAGAGCTATAAATACCCCCCAACCACCTCATTCATAACCATCCAAGCATTCCAAACATCTCATTCAATACAAGAGCAAAAGACTCCACTCCAAGACACACCAAGATTGAATCCTCTCTAAGCATCCGAATTCACTCAATTCCATTAGGGACTTGAGAGAGGGTGTTTTGTGTTCTTTGTTGCTCTTGTTGCTTGGCTTGGGCTTTTTCTTTTCCCATTCTTATTCTCAAGTGCTTTGCAAGCGAAGCAAGAGACACCAAGTGTGTGGTGGTCCTTGCGGGGTCTTAGTGACCCATGAGATTAAGGTAGAAGGCTCACTCGGTCTAAGTGACCGTTTGAGAGAGGGAAAGGGTTGAAATAGACCTAGTATTTGTGACCTCCTCAACGGGGACTAGGTTCTTTGGAACCGAACCTCGGTAAAACAGATCACCGTGTTCACTCGCCTTGATTCTTGTTTGATGTGTTTTCCCCTCTCTACAGACTTGAATTTAATTCTAACACTAACCCCCGGCTTTAGTGTGTGCTTAAGTTTATAAATTTCATGTTTCGCCTATTCACCCCCCTCTAGGTGACTTTCAAATTTCAAATCTTGAAAATGCTTCTTGAAATCATATTTTTATACCTTTGGCTACTTGCAAAAAGATTTTGAAAAGATTTCTCCAAAAATTTGCAAAAACAAGTTATGTGGTGCAAAATGTGGTCCAAAATGTTATAATTGAAGAAAGCAATCACATTTACTTAGACATACGTAGAAATCCTTTCAATTGGTTTAACTCAAGTTACTTATGCACATCTGTCAAAATTGCAAACTAGTTACATTCCTTAATTTACATTTGCTTTGGTTTGTGTTGGCATCAATCACCAAAAAGGGGGAGATTGAAAGGGAAATGGGCTTAAAGCATTTCCTATAATCAGTTTTGGTGTTTGACGTCCATCACAAACCACGTGGGCTAACTAGTTTACGTAGATGTCATTTATCTCAGGTGCATAAGGTTCAACATAAACCAAGAAGAAATTAAGTTGGAGACTCAACCAAGTTTGGAGCAATAACTAGTATTGGTGCTGCCAGTGGCGCACCGGACACTGTCCGGTGCCCAGGTCAAGGCACCTACTGAGAGCACCTAGAGGGGGGGGGGTGAATAGGTGATCCTGTAAAACTTAAACTTATAGCCACAAAACTTTGATTAAGCGTTAGCACAGTTTATGCCAAGTGGCTAGAGAGGAGTCAAAACACAATAACCACAAGAATTCAATCACAGAGATGACACGGTGGTTATCTCGTGGTTCGGCCAAGTACAAAACTTGCCTACTCCACGTTGTGGCGTCCCAACGGACGAGAGTTGCACTCAACTCCTCTCAAGTGATCCAATGATCAACTTGAATACCACGGTGTTCTTGCTTTTCTTTTCTCAATCCCGTTTGCGAGGAATCTCCACAGCTTGGAGCCTCTCGCCCTTACAAAAGATGTTCACAGAGAATCACAGAGCAAGGGAGGGATTAGCAACTCACACACGACACAAAGATCACAGCGAATACGCACACACAAGACCCAGACTTGAGCTCAAGAGACTAGCACACTAGAACGGAGCTCAAATCACTAGAATGTCGAACAAGTGCGCAAGATTGATGTGTGAGTGATCAAGAGTGCTCAAGGAATGCTTGGTGTACTCCTCCATGCGCCTAGGGGTCCCTTTTATAGCCCCAAGGCAGCTAGGAGCCGTTGAGAACAAATCTGGAAGGCCATCCTTGCCTTCTGTCGTCGGGCGCACCGGACAGTCCGGTGCACACCGGACACTGTCCGGTGCCCGATTTCTTTCCTTAAACGGCGCAGCCAACCGTTGCCGACCGATGCAGATCTGGCGCACCGGACAGTCCGGTGCACACCGGACAGTCCGGTGCCTCCTTCCGACCGTTGGCCAGACCACGTGTCGCGCGCAGATTCCGCGGCCGACCGTTGGCTCGGCCGACCGTTGGCTCACCGGACAGTCCGGTGCACACCGGACAGTCCGGTGAATTTTAGCCGTACGCCGTCGGCATATTCCCGAGAGCGGAGTCTTCAGGTCGAGGCAGACTGGCGCACCGGACACTGTCCGGTGCACCACCGGACAGTCCGGTGCCCCAGACCGAAACATCCTGTTGGCTGTACACAGCCAACATTCTCCTTTTCTTCTTCTCCCTGTTTCTAACACTTAGACAAATATATTAGTACACAAAACCAATGTACTAAGGCTTAGAAACATACCTTTACCTGTGATTTGCACTTTGTTCATCCATGGGCATAGATTCACATTTAAGCACTTGTGTTGGCACTCAATCACCAAAATACTTAGAAATGGCCCAAAGGCACATTTCCCTTTCAATCTCCCCCTTTTTGGTGATTTATGCCAACACAACATAAAGCAACTAGAACAAGTGCAAAATCACTTCAAATAGAACTCAAATCTATTTTGATTCATTTTTGGCATATATGGATCATCCTTTGCCACCACTTGGTTTGTTTTTGCAAATCAAACTCAAATCTCTATCTCTAAGTCAAACACACATGTTGAAGCATAAAGAGAGTCATTCCAAAAGAGATTGATCAAAGATTTCAAAAACTCCCCCTTTTTCCCATAATCAACACTTCTCCCCACAAGAAACCAACTTTTGATAAAAGAGACAATACAAGAGTTTTGACAAACCAAAAGCTCTATTCTACTATTTTCAAAATTTCTCAAGTGGTAGCTGATCCATTTATTGCTTTGGCCTTTGTTTTCTCCCCCTTTGGCATCAAGCACCAAAACGGGATCAACTTTGGCCCTTAAACCCTATTGCCTCACCAAAATCTTCAAATAAGAGCAAATGGCAATAAGAGTTCATGAGATGGACTTGGAATGAGTTACCCTCTCATCGGAGTGCAGTGGAAGTCTTTCATGATCCAAGTCCACCTTTTCCCTTTCAACTCTCCTTCGAGACTCCTTTGTTGAGGTCGGTGTGCCCGCCGGTTCCCATCGGAGTCTTTGCGGGCTTGGCGTCCTTCATCCCAAACCGCTTTAGCAGATCTTGCGTGTACTTCGATTGAGAGATGAAGGTACCGTCCTTGAGTTGCTTCACTTGGAACCCAAGGAAGTAGTTCAACTCGCCCATCATCGACATCTCGAATTTCTGCGTCATTACCCTGCTAAACTCTTCACAAGACTTTTGGTTAGTAGAACCAAATATTATGTCATCGACATAAATTTGGTACACAAACAAATCACCATCACATGTCTTTGTAAAAAGAGTTGGATCGGCTTTCCCAACCTTGAAAGCATTAACAATTAGAAAGTCTCTAAGGCATTCATACCATGCTCTTGGGGCTTGCTTAAGTCCATAGAGCGCCTTAGAGAGCTTACACACATGGTCGGGGTACCGTTCATCCTTGAAGCCAGGGGGTTGCTCTACGTACACCTCCTCCTTTATTGGCCCGTTGAGGAAGGCGCTCTTCACATCCATTTGGAATAACCTGAAAGAATGGTGAGCGGCATATGCTAGCAAGATACGAATAGACTCTAGCCTAGCCACAGGAGCAAAAGTCTCCTCAAAGTCCAAACCTGCGACTTGGGCATAACCTTTTGCCACAAGTCGAGCCTTGTTCCTTGTCACCACCCCGTGCTCGTCCTGTTTGTTGCGGAACACCCACTTGGTTCCCACAACATTTTGCTTCGGACGAGGCACCAGTGTCCAAACTTCATTCCTCTTGAAGTTGTTGAGCTCCTCTTGCATGGCCAACACCCAGTCCGGATCTAGCAAGGCCTCCTCTACCCTGAAAGGCTCAATAGAAGAGACAAAGGAGTAATGCTCACAAAAATTAACTAGTCGAGATCGAGTAGTTACTCCCTTGCTAATGTCACCCAGAATTTGGTCGACAGGATGATCCCTTTGAATCATTGCTCGAACTTGGGTTGGAGGTGCCGGTTGCGCTTCTTCCTCCATCACATGATCAACTTGTGCTCCCCCTTGATCACACGCCTCCTGTTGATGAACCTGTTCATCGTCTTGAGTTGGGGGATGCACCATAGTTGAGGAAGCAGGTTGATCTTGCTCCAAGTGTTCCTGTGGTCGCACATCACCAATCGCCATGGTGCGCATAGCGGCCGTTGGAACATCTTCTTCATCTACATCATCAAGATCAACAACTTGCTCTCTTGGAGAGCCATTAGTCTCATCAAATACAACGTCGCTAGAGACTTCAACCAAACCCGATGACTTGTTGAAGACTCTATACGCCTTTGTATTTGAGTCATACCCTAATAAAAACCCTTCTACTGCTTTGGGAGCAAACTTAGAATTTCTACCTTTCTTCACTAGAATGTAGCACTTGCTCCCAAATACACGAAAGTAAGATACATTGGGTTTGTTACCGGTTAGCAGCTCATACGAAGTCTTCTTGAGGAGGCGGTGAAGGTAGACCCTGTTGATGGCATGGCAAGCCGTGTTCACGGCTTCCGTCCAAAAGTACTCGGGGGTCTTGAACTCTCCTAGCATCGTCCTCGCCATGTCGATGAGCGTCCTGTTCTTCCTCTCTACCACACCATTTTGCTGTGGTGTGTAGGGAGCGGAGAACTCGTGCTTGATTCCTTCCTCTTCAAGGAACTCCTCCACTTGAAGGTTCTTGAACTCGGACCCGTTGTCGCTCCTTATCTTCTTCACCTTGAGCTCAAACTCATTTTGAGCTCTCCTGAGGAAGCGCTTGAGGGTCCCTTGGGTTTCAGACTTATCCTGCAAAAAGAACACCCAAGTGAAGCGGGAAAAGTCATCAACAATAACTAGACCATACTTACTCCCTCCTATGCTCAGATAGGCGACGGGTCCGAAGAGGTCCATATGCAGCAGCTCCAGGGGTCTTGAAGTGGTCATCACATTCTTGCTGTGATGCGCTCCTCCCACTTGTTTACCTGCTTGACAAGCTGCACAAGGTCTATCTTTTTCGAATTGCACGTTAGTCAATCCTATCACGTGTTCTCCCTTTAGAAGCTTGTGAAGGTTCTTCATCCCCACATGTGCTAAGCGGCGATGCCACAGCCAGCCCATGCTAGTCTTAGCTATTAAGCATGCATCTAGACTGGCCTCTTCTTTTGCAAAATCAACTAAATAAAGTTTGCCGTCTAATACACCCTTAAAAGCTAGTGAACCATCACTTCTTCTAAAGACAGACACATCTACATTTGTAAATAGACAGTTATACCCCATGTTGCATAATTGACTAACAGATAGCAAATTATAACCAAGAGACTCTACTAAAAACACATTAGAGATAGAGTGCTCATTAGAAATTGCAATTTTACCTAACCCTTTTACCTTGCCTTGATTCCCATCACCGAATACAATTGAATCTTGGGAATCCTTATTCTTGACGTAGGAGGTGAACATCTTCTTCTCCCCCGTCATATGGTTTGTGCATCCGCTGTCGATAATCCAGCTTGAACCCCCGGATGCATAAACCTGCAAGGCAAATTTAGGCTTGGGACTTAGGTACCCAACTCATGTTGGGTCCTACAAGGTTAGTTCAAATATCCTTAGGGACCCAAATGCAAGTTTTGTCTCCCTTGCATTTTGCCCCTAGCTTCCTAGCAACAATTTTCTTATCCTTTCTACAAATAGCAAAGGAAGCATTTAAAGCATAATAAATTGTAGAAGGTTCATTCACTACTTTCCTAGGAGCATGAATAACATTCTTTCTAGGCATAGCATTTTTCCTAGACATATTTCTACCATGCATAAAGGAAGAACTAGAAGCAAACATGGCATGAGAGTTAAAATCATCATATGCATTATAACTCCTATACGCATTTCTAGTTTGTCTCCTATCATGATATACAAAGGCATGGTTCCTTTTAGCACTAGTAGCCATAGGGGCCTTCCCTTTCTCTTTAGTGGGAATGGGAGCCTTATGGCTTGTTAAGTTCTTGGCTTCCCTCTTGAAGCCAAGTCCATCCTTAATTGAGGGGTGTCTACCGATCGTGTAGGCATCCCTTGCAAATTTTAGTTTATCAAATTCATTCTTGCTAGTCTTAAGTTGGGCATTAAGACTAGCCAAATCCTCAGTTAATTTGGAAATTGAAACTAAATGATCACTACAAGCATCAACATCGAAATCTTTACACCTAGTGCAAATCTCAACATGTTCTACACAAGAATTAGATTTACTAGCTACTTCTAGTTTAGCATTTAAGTCATCATTAACACTCTTTAAAGTAGCAATGGTTTTATGACAAGAAGATAGTTCACTAGAAAGCACTTCATTTCTTTTAACTTCTAAAGCATAAGATTTTTGTGCTTCTACAAATTTGTCATGCTCTTCATACAAAAGGTCCTCTTGTTTTTCTAAGAGTCTATCTTTTTCATTCAAGGCATCAATCAATTCATTAATTTTATCTACTTTAGTTCTATCCAATCCCTTGAGCAAACTAGAGTAATCTATTTCATCATCACTAGACTCATCATCACTGGAAGAATCATAAGTGACATTGTTTTGATTGCATACCTTCTTCTCCCTTGCCATGAGGCATGTGTGACGCTCGTTGGGGAAGAGGGATGACTTGTTGAAGGCAGTGGCGGCGAGTCCTTCATTGTCGGAGTCAGAGGAGGAGCAATCCGAATCCCACTCCTTTCCGATATGTGCCTCGCCCTTGGCTTTCTTGTAATGCTTCTTCTTTTCCCTCTTGCTCCCGTGTTCCTGGTCACTATCATTGTCGGGACAGTTAGCAATAAAATGACCAAGCTTACCGCATTTGAAGCATGAACGTTTTCCCTTGGTCTTAGTCTTGCTTGGCTGTCCCTTGCGACCTTTTAGTGCCGTCTTGAATCTTTTGATGATGAGAGCCATCTCTTCATCATTAAGACCGGCCGCCTCAATTTGCGCCACCTTGCTGGGCAGCGCCTCCTTGCTCCTTGTTGCCTTGAGAGCGATGGGTTGAGGCTCATGGATTGGGCCATTCAACGCGTCGTCCACGTACCTCGCCTCCTTGATCATCATCCGCCCGCTTACAAATTTTCCAAGAATTTCTTCGGGCGACATCTTGATGTACCTAGGATTTTCACGAATATTGTTCACCAAGTGAGGATCAAGAACGGTAAATGACCTTAGCATTAGGCGGACGACGTCGTGATCCGTCCATCGCGTGCTTCCGTAGCTCCTTATTTTGTTGATAAGGATCTTGAGCCGGTTGTATGTTTGTGTCGGCTCCTCGCCCCTTATCATCGCGAATCGTCCGAGCTCGCCCTCCACCAACTCCATCTTGGTGAGTAAGGTGACATCATTCCCCTCATGAGAGATCTTGAGGGTGTCCCAAATCTGCTTGGCATTGTCCAAGCCGCTCACCTTGTGATACTCGTCCCTGCACAAAGAGGCTAGCAACACAGTAGTAGCTTGTGCATTTTTATGAATCTGTTCATTAATAAACAAAGGACTATCCGAACTATCAAATTGCATTCCACTCTCTACAATCTCCCATATGCTAGGATGGAGAGAGAACAAGTGAGTACGCATTTTGTGGCTCCAAAATCCGTAGTCCTCTCCATCAAAGTGAGGGGGCTTGCCAAGTGGAATGGGAAGCAAATGCGAATTTGAACTTTGCGGAATACGAGAGTAGTCAAAAGAAAAGTTCGAATTAACCGGTTTCCTTTTCTCGTAGTCGTTGTGGTCGTCGTCCTTTTGGGAAGAAGAGGATTCGTCGCTGTCGTAGTAGACGATCTCCTTGATGCGCCTTGTCTTCTTCTTCTTCCCTTCTTTGCGCTTGTGGCTTGAGCCCAAGTCGGTAGACTTGTCATTCTTCGGCTCGTTGAAAATGGACTCCTTCTCTTTGTTGTCGACCACCATCCCCTTTCCCTTAGGATCCATCTCTTCGGGCGATTAGTCCCTTCTTGAAGAGAACGGCTCCGATACCAATTGAGAGCACCTAGAGGGGGGGGGGTGAATAGGTGATCCTGTAAAACTTAAACTTATAGCCACAAAACTTTGATTAAGCGTTAGCACAGTTTATGCCAAGTGGCTAGAGAGGAGTCAAAACACAATAACCACAAGAATTCAATCACAGAGATGACACGGTGGTTATCCCATGGTTCGGCCAAGTACAAAACTTGCCTACTCCACGTTGTGGCGTCCCAACGGACGAGAGTTGCACTCAACTCCTCTCAAGTGATCCAATGATCAACTTGAATACCACGGTGTTCTTGCTTTTCTTTTCTCAATCCCGTTTGCGAGGAATCTCCACAGCTTGGAGCCTCTCGCCCTTACAAAAGATGTTCACAGAGAATCACAGAGCAAGGGAGGGATTAGCAACTCACACACGACACAAAGATCACAGCGAATACGCACACACAAGACCCAGACTTGAGCTCAAGAGACTAGCACACTAGAACGGAGCTCAAATCACTAGAATGTCGAACAAGTGCGCAAGATTGATGTGTGAGTGATCAAGAGTGCTCAAGGAATGCTTGGTGTACTCCTCCATGCGCCTAGGGGTCCCTTTTATAGCCCCAAGGCAGCTAGGAGCCGTTGAGAACAAATCTGGAAGGCCATCCTTGCCTTCTGTCGTCGGGCGCACCGGACAGTCCGGTGCCCGATTTCTTTCCTTAAACGGCGCAGCCAACCGTTGCCGACCGATGCAGATCTGGCGCACCGGACAGTCCGGTGCACACCGGACAGTCCGGTGCCTCCTTCCGACCGTTGGCCAGACCACGTGTCGCGCGCAGATTCCGCGGCCGACCGTTGGCTCGGCCGACCGTTGGCTCACCGGACAGTCCGGTGCACACCGGACAGTCCGGTGAATTTTAGCCGTACGCCGTCGGCATATTCCCGAGAGCGGAGTCTTCAGGTCGAGGCAGACTGGCGCACCGGACACTGTCCGGTGCACCACCGGACAGTCCGGTGCCCCAGACCGAAACATCCTGTTGGCTGTACACAGCCAACATTCTCCTTTTCTTCTTCTCCCTGTTTCTAACACTTAGACAAATATATTAGTACACAAAACCAATGTACTAAGGCTTAGAAACATACCTTTACCTGTGATTTGCACTTTGTTCATCCATGGGCATAGATTCACATTTAAGCACTTGTGTTGGCACTCAATCACCAAAATACTTAGAAATGGCCCAAAGGCACATTTCCCTTTCACCTACAAACTGGCCACTCTCGGGTTTCTCAGGGACGCGCTCCGCTATAATTCACCGGACTGTCCGGTGTGCACCGGACAATGTTCGGTGAGCCAATGGAGCAACGGTCACCTGCACGCATGTGGTGGAACCGCCCGAATTATTCCAACTTAAGTGCCTAAGTCTCACCTTAAAGGCTAGACCACACTTAAACAGGAATAACCCGTCAGTCCCTCGGATCTAGTCCGATAAAGCCACTTATACAGGATCGAATACCACTAGCTCACACGGGTGAGGCACAGAGAAATACAATAAAACATAATACCACAAATTTAATAAGTATCATTAGTGATTACATTATCGGAGTTTCAGAAATAATAACCATAAATTTTAATGCAGCGGAAATAACTAACGGAGAAAACCGAGTAACATGGCGAAGCCTGGCCACGCTACTCCTCCTGGTCCTCTCCTGCGGAAGCAATAACCCTCTCGACCATCTATCCCGGTGGCAGGGATGAAGGCCAAGTCACACCATCAACCAATCATCCTAAGGAGTACCTGCAAAAATTATGCCACAAACAAGGCTGAGTATACTAATACTCAGCTAGACTTACCCGGTGTGAGGAGTCTACTCCTCTACCTCTAGACATGCAGCTGTTTGGCTGAGGGGTTTGGTTGCCAAAAGCACTAGCTGAGTCTAAAATCATGTTTTAGCTTTTCAAGTTTTAGTATGATCCTTTTTAAACTAGATGAGTACCTAGCTACTCATACATGATATCAAACATTTTTAAGCAATCAACCTTTTTGCGAGTCAACTCATTTCCACTTATTACTCAATGCAGCAGCATGGATCAAGCAGTCTCATTAGCTGCGAGAAGTAGACGATTCGAATCGAGTTTTTAAACCTTGCAAGGTAAACCTAAACACACGACGAGGCGAGGCACTCCGTCCCCACACACATCAACCGTCCCCATTGATTCCCTGGCAACAGAAAGGGGCTCACCGCCTTGGCGTACAATGCCTCACTGACCCCGACTGCCATCGTGCAGTGACCGCACTTGTACCCACCATAACCAGAATGGGAGACCACGTCTCAGGTCGCGTGAGGAGGGCAATCTGCGGGCAGGTTCACTCAGGCACTAGGCTTACCGATTTACCATATTTCTCGGCATGTGTTTAGTACGTTCAAACGCTTGACACACGGTATCACACCTTAATCCTTATTCCAATTTCCGTCTCGTAGACAACGCATCCCCATGGATCGTTGTCCACAGACCATCATCATTATGATATAAAAATGGATACAACCAATTCCTGACCTCGCGCGAGTGCTAGAAAAATCACTCGACTTCTACCGAGATCCCTAATTAGTAAAGCAGCTACTCGACCTAGCATACTAGTATCCATCACAAAAAGGAATCCTGAGTTCATGCAACTAGGGTTTCAGTCAACTCCTACACTTAAGTGCACAGTACAAGCCTACAAACATTAAGTGCAGTAAAATAGCATATATAACGGTTGTGCATAAAACCGGGGCTTGCCTTTAATTTAACACTTAGATAGTGTTTGCTGGGGTGGGTACTCGCTTGGCGAGCATCCACTAGTTATGTCCATCCTTCCTTGGGTCGTCCACCGACTGCATCTTGTGGGTGGCACCACATCACTTGCACGATCGTCATCTCTCGGTCCTAAATGAGATGCATGATGCATATGTATGAATATGATGAAATATATCACAAGATAATCCCAAAGTGGACGGTAGCGAACTAAACATTAAATTGTAAGGCATCATAACAACCACACACTAGCATTAGTTATCTATACGTTATCGACGTTCAATGTTAACACCATTAAAAAGACGACAAATATTTCTTATATTTACCCAACACAAACACGATATCACGAGTACAAGCATTTACCATGTTCACTTTAATCGTTCATTGGCTACTTATGATTAAACTAGTTAAGTACACATAATTTACGATGACTTACACATAGAGTGTCTTAGTTAAAAAGGAATAGTTAATTAATCGGATTTTACAATCATTCACAACCTTCTACTGCAAGCATACACCACAAAGAACACACATGAGGAGATAGTTTATTCACAATTACAATTTGTACTACTTTAATGACGTTGGTTACTTAGTAGTATTAGCAGAAAGCCAAAAACATGACATTATTCATTTTGTTCCCCTAATATATAACTGCACTTTCTAACTGTTGATTAAGCTAAGCCACTTATTAGACCTTAACCAATTTAGTTCACTAACTTAGTGAGATGTGTACTACTCACTTATATATAACCCCAATTATAATAGTCACTTATTATTATTACTCATGTTCAGCCAAATCCCAAAACAAACAAGCAGTCGACTCAAGACAGCTACAACAAAGTAGGGCAATCAATCACATTCAATATGTTTAGGACAGCAGCATAGCAGTTGCTTGTTTTAGTTATAACTCACACGTTATTTATCTAATCATGGTGAACAAATACTCTTTGGAAATCTTATTAAACACTCTATAACTTTGGTATTTTCATCTCAAGGTAATTAAACACTTAATAAGGTTAAATAGTGATACATGACAGTTTTATTTAGATTTGGACAGATTCAGACTTGCGACTTCAAAAATTTATAACTAGAGACTCAGGAATTCAAATCAATTGAACCTAGACTTTCTGGAAATCTAATTAAATGTTCTACAAATTATTTATAAACATCTCAGGTTGATTTAAAGTGTATCAAGATTAAAAGACACTAGAAGGCTTTGCTATCCAGATTTGGACAGATTCAGACTTCACACTTCAAACATCCCTAACTAAATCTTCAGATCGCCAAAAAGAGTGATCCAAGACTTTTTAGAAAGGTTGGCAAAATTACTACATAACTTTTATAATCAACAAGAAGTGATTCTATGTTTAACCAAGTTAAACAATTCAGTTTTCGAAATCTGTTCTGACAGTGGACAGAACACAACAACCAGTTTGTAAAATTCATAACTCTTAAACTATCAGCCCTATGGTTATGAAATTTTAACACAAGCAAGATAAGAAAAGCATCTACAACTTTCTTATAACGACAATGAACTGATTGTAACATTAAATTAAGCAAACAATACAGTTTCTGAAATCTGTACAAAATTTGGACAGATTCAGTTACTGAATTTGTAAAAAGCATAACTCTTAAACGATCAGACTTATGGCTGTCAAATTTTAACACAAGTAAGATAATAAGGTTATCTACAACTTTTCTATATGTCTTCTCTATAGAAAACATGATTTAGTTCATCAAACATACAGCACGACGAAAATAGCGCGTGCAGTCCAAAACAGCAACCAATAAAATTCAGCTTCTATTCACAAAAAAAATTGCCGTGTTCTAGAGACTTAAACGGTTCTAACATTTTACCATCTGTTAGAGTTAAAACAATCAAATTAGGACCAACAAGTAGACTTACTAATTTTTATCCAAGTCATTTCGTGCGCTAGAATTACCACACAATTAACAAACACATTTACCAAAATAAAACACTTCGCCACACATGTCCGACATCACACAAAATCATGATAAAGCACTATTAATATTTATCTTTAGAACACCATGACATAACCATTAAATCTATAGTTAGTTTTAAGGTGTAACTCAAACATTCCATGAACATGCATGAATTTGTTTACTCCAAATTTTTCACTAAGTCTTGTAATTATAAAATGGGTGTTATTTAGCACCATATGAAACTATCTAATTTGGTGCTAGGATTTTTATGAGGCATAGTTAATAACAAATCATGACCAATGTATAAATTTCACATGCCCAGGTTTTATATTTTATTTAATACAAAAATAACAATTTATTAATGCAATAAAGCATGTGAGAGCAAGTTAAAGCTAAAACTAATTATTTTCTGTGGATGCATGACCATATTAAGTTTTCTTAGCCTACTATAATGTCATGCAAGGAGAGTGGAACACCATTTTTCATTTTTTACATCTATACATTATTTTTAAATCATTTAAAACTACTTAATGTGCATTAAACAAGTTAAATCACTAACTTAATCATACATGCCCCACAATTCATGCAATTTTTACCAGTCACCAAGCATCACACCAAGAGTCTACTGTAGAAATTTCAACTCATTTGGAGCACTAGAGCTACAGATCCAAAAATAACAATCAAAACAATCATCTTTTTCCTATTTAACATGTTTTAACACACCAATAAAACAGTGAACAACATATAAGTTTTATATTTTTCCTTGATGGAGTATGACAACATCTAACTAACAAAACAATTTTCATCATTGTTGGATTTTTATAAATAAAATTATGGAGAGAAGCAAGTTCGTTTATTCTCTAAACCAGTTTTTAAATACGAATTTCTACCGCCAAATATTTCTACTAAAACATTCCAACTTATGTATCCATGGCATAGAGAATTTCAAAAGGATTCCAAAATGTCCTCATTTACCTTTGTACAATTTTTACACAGTTTTCTATGGATTTTCAAAGTTAAGCATAAAATCTGAAATTTGTGCACTCTTAGACTCACCCGAGGGCCCACCTGTCATTGGCACTAGGCGTCTTCTTCAACCTTGCCTCCTGCACGTGAACAGCAGGGAGGAAAAAATGGAGCTGCTGCTGTGTGGGGAAGGAGAGGGACAAGCAGAGGGGTTGCTTGTATGGGAATGGAGGCTAGCCGACGACCCTAGGCGCAGCCATGGAGCTGTGCTCGGCCATGGGAAGGGAGATGGAGGGGGGCGCCATGGCCAGCCGGCGCTGTGGCTAAGCACGGAGGCTCCATGAGCACCTAGCAGAGGTCCGACCATGGATGGATGGTGGAGCTCAGGAGGTGGGCATGGAGGTGAGGGAGGAGGCTGCTGCTGCATTTTAGAACAGAGAGGAGAAGTGGCGTGTGGGGGAAGGGAAGGAGAGGGGTGGGCTGCCATTTATTGAGCTGGAGCTCTCGACATGTCAGGTGGCAGTGAGCAGTGGCAGGTGGAAAAATGTGGACATTGAGCGGCCATTTTTGGCGTTTTCTGCTTGTTTTCGGACCTTGGTCGCTGTAGAAGATTTCTCCTTGATGTACACTCTACAAATCTTGTATAGAGATTGAGGTGATTCGAGCACTGGTTAGAAAGTTATAGACCCACGAAAATTGGTTTGTCAGTGGGTTAGAAAACAGTGGAAACTCGTGAAAAATGAATGTCAAAGCATGTCAAACGGAATCGGATGAATGCCATCTTTTAATATGTTGTGCCCTTATTAGTTATTAACAACTTTTATATTTGAGAAAACTTGAGTTGTTCAACAAAAATTTGGGAACGCGAGACGTCGACCCGAACGATGCTGATTTCAGACTTAGAAGAATTCGAATCCTGAAATCAAATTTTTATTCTGTCTTGATGGCACTGTTTGAGGTACTTAGAAATTGAATCAAGGCTTGGTTTAAATATAATATTTATTTTATAACACAGGTTCTACAACTTTTATTAAAGGTCAAACCTCATATCGTGAATATAAATCAAAGTTTCACTTTGGTCAAGGTAGCATCATTATAAAGCTTCAAATTATACTTTTAAGGCAATCGGGGTATTTTCTCGACATTTTCTTGGCATTTTCTCTACATGAACCCTTAATATTTTTTGTTGTAGAGTTGATTTAGAGTGTTTTGGGAAAGTTGGCATAACTTGGTTGAATGTCTAAATTTGCTTTTACTTAATCGAGCAGTTTCAAGCAAGTGTAGGATTTATAATTTCATACAAATATTTGGTTCAAACTTTGAGAAATCTCTAGAATACACTTGATAGATAGCGATGAATGATGACATAAATATAACAAGCGGAATTGCATAAGAAATAATTAGAGGTTGACACTACAGAGATTCCGCTGGAGAATGCAGATTCGGATTAAGTATTTGGACGTAGACCGACTATCGAGAGAGCGAATTCGGACATAGATTGGATAACATAACAACTATCGAGAGTCCGAATAAATGAGTCTGGACGGAAGTTGCGAGACGATATTGACTTTTGAATTTGCATTTGCTTCAAGAAACAAAAGTTTTAACAGGCTCCAAATTTGGCCTTTGGTGAGACTGAATAACTCAGAATTCGGTGAAATGTGTACGAATAGTTCGGATAATTAGAGACATACGCGAGCGAGAAATAGAAATTTTTACTGAACATCCGAGATTAGGATAAATCTCCCGACATAATGCGAAATTGACACCTGGGGTGTCACAACCTTCCCCCCTTAAAAGAATCTCGTCCCGAGATTCGAATGAGTTGCTTTAAGGGTGGAGAAGCATGTAACTCCCAAGTTGGAGATAGGTGCAATTTCATGAGATGGGATCTGACAAGATACTGAAGATAGATTTGAATAGAATATCGCGACATATTGAGACAAAATGCAGCGATCACTTTGAGAGAATATCCACAAAAGATAGCACCTCAGTATAGTCTCGTAACGGATCACGACTATTAACCGCGATACCAGCGCGTGCCGAACAGCTCAACCATGTGTGCACCATAGTAGGCTCTCGGTTTCGTCGCGGCACCATCGGTCGTTAGTCATAACATCATTACCAAACGCAACCAATGAGAAATCCACATAGCACAGATAGATGGAGCCTATGAGAGTATGGCTCAGAAAATAAGGATGTACCGGAGTTGAAACATAGATTTTTGGCAAAAGAGCAACGCATGGGAATCATCTTCAACTTCATATACTCTTTTATTATCATCATGGGGATTATCAAGTCAGAGATTTATACGAGAGTGGATATGAGGAGGAACCAACCATGAGATCAAGATTGATGAGCCTTTAGAGACACGAGAGAACTAAGAACAACAATGAAATTCATTGAACCCAATGGATACACTGTTTTAAAGATAAAATTAGTAAAACAGTGCCACGATCCTCGGAGAAGGGGTATGAGACTGACCAGAATTGAGAGATTTAGGCAGATCAACATCCGATACTTGAGAACGGGTTATAGCAGATAACCAGACAATAGGGCAGAATCATTTAAGGATCCAGAGGTTTGGATGATAAGGCCACAACATGATTCACTAAGATCAAGGTTTACCACATCCAAGTGAAAAGAGAGATCATCAACCTAGATGGCTTCTGGGTTGAGCAGAGGAGAATTTAATGAGGATTTTGGACAAGGTTTCCAAAAAGGATTTGAGGCTAGATACAGTAGTAAACCATTTTTTGACATAAACAAGTGTACAACGAAGCTTTAGGGTGAATTAGCGGTCCAACTATGGGTGTCTATAAGTTGTGCAGGTGCAATTTCAAGTGTAAAACACACAAGGGCTAGAAACACCAAAATAAGCACGTGATTTGATTTTTTTAAAGGTTTTCACTTGCTAACCACTAGGTTGGCTAAAGTGGGGGGGGGGGTCTTTTCATGAGCGAAACAAACAACACTTTTTTTTGCAAAAGGGTTGAACAATTACAATGCCACCTAGACATCAAAGCAAGAGAAACACATAACACAACCTAACAAGACTTACCAATCTGACACGAGGTAAGGCATTTCTTATAAGTCCTAACATAAGCAATACATCACATTATTCACAAGTTATCATTATTGGAATAAAGGTGAGAGAAGCACGTTGATGCACAAATAAAATTATAATGCGACAATATGATGCATGCTCATTCTAGACGTCTTCTCAGACCTAACTAATTTTTCGGGTGCTTCTACAGCATCCTTATTAATAATAGTAGTAGCCTTTATGGCCTAAATAACTAGCCACCAAGCTACCCATCTATTTCCTAAGGCTTCACGTAATATATCTATCCTTATCGTTCTGATGTCTATCCAACTTTGGTTTCTAAGCAAGTTTTACTTTAGAAAAGGTTGGAAATCATGACTTATTGACTTCTCTGTACTGGTATTCGCTCCGATACCAGCTGTGGCGGAACCGCCCAAATTATTCCAACTTAAGTGCCTAAGTCTCACCTTAAAGGCTAGACCACACTTAAACAGGAATAACCCATCAGTCCCTCGGATCTAGTCCGATAAAGCCACTTATCCAGGATCGAATACCACTAGCTCACACGAAGGTGAGGCACAGAGAAATACAATAAAACATAATACCACAAATTTAATAAGTATCATTAGTGATTACATTATCGGAGTTTCAGAAATAATAACCATAAATTTTAATGCAGCAGAAATAACTAACGGAGAAAACCGAGTAACATGGCGAAGCCTGGCCACGCTACTCCTCCTGGTCCTCTCCTGCGGAAGCAATAACCCTCTCGACCATCTATCCCGGTGGCAGGGATGAAGGCCAAGTCACACCATCAACCAATCATCCTAAGGAGTACCTGCAAAAATTATGCCACAAGCAAGGCTGAGTATACTAATACTCAGCTAGACTTACCCGGTGTGAGGAGCCTACTCCTCTACCTCTAGACATGCAGCTGTTTGGCTGAGGGGTTTGGTTGCCAAAAGCACTAGCTGAGTCTAAAATCATGTTTTAGCTTTTCAAGTTTTAGTATGATCCTTTTTAAACTAGATGAGTACCTAGCTACTCATACATGATATCAAACATTTTTAAGCAATCAACCTTTTTGCCAGTCAACTCATTTCCACTTATTACTCAATGCAGCAGCATGGATCAAGCAGTCTCATTAGCTGCGAGAAGCAGACGATTCGAATCGAGTTTTTAAACCTTGCAAGGTAAACCTAAACACATGACGAGGCGAGGCACTTCGTCCCCACACACATCAACCGTCCCCATTGATTCCCTGGCAACAGAAAGGGGCTCACCGCCTTGGCGTACAATGCCTCACTGACCCCGACTGCCGTCGTGCAGTGACCGCACTTGTACCCACCATAACCAGAATGGGAGACCACGTCTCGATCAGGTCGCGTGAGGAGGGCAATTTGCGGGCAGGTTCACTCAGGTACTAGGCTTACCGATTTACCATATTTCTCGGCATGTGTTTAGTACGTTCAAACACTTGACACACGGTACCACACCTTAATCCTTATTCCAATTTCCGTCTCGTAGACAACGCATCCCCATGGATCGTTGTCCACAGACCATCATCATTATGATATAAAAATGGATACAACCAATTCCTGACCTCGCGCGAGTGCTAGAAAAATCACTCGACTTCTACCGAGATCCCTAATTAGTAAAGCAGCTACTCGACCTAGCATACTAGTATCCATCACAAAAAGGAATCCTGAGTTCATGCAACTAGGGTTTCAGTCAACTCCTACACTTAAGTGCACAGTACAAGCCTACAAACATTAAGTGCAGTAAAATAACATATATAACGGTTATGCATAAAACCGGGGCTTGCCTTTAATTTAACACTTAGATAGTGTTTGCTGGGGTGGGTACTCGCTTGGCGAGCATCCACTGGTTATGTCCATCCTTCCTTGGGTCGTCCACCGACTGCATCTTGTGGGTGGCACCACATCACTTGCACGATCGTCATCTCTCGGTCCTAAATGAGATGCATGATGCATATGTATGAATATGATGAAATATATCACAAGATATCCCAAAGTGGACGGTAGCGAACTAAACATTAAATTGTAAGACATCATAACAACCATACGCTAGCATTAGTTATATATACGTTATCGACGTTCAATGTTAACACCATTAAAAAGACGACAAATATTTCTTATATTTACCCAACACAAACACGATATCACGAGTATAAGCATTTACCATGTTCACTTTAATCGTTCATTGGCTACTTATGATTAAACTAGTTAAGTACACATAATTTACGATGACTTACACATAGAGTGACTTAGTTAAAAAGGAATAGTTAATTAATCGAGTTTTACAATCATTCACAACCTTCTACTGCAAGCATACACCCCAAAGAACACACATGAGGAGATAGTTTATTCACAATTACAATTTGTACTACTTTAATGACGTTGGTTACTTAGTAGTATTAGCAGAAAGCCAAAGACATAACATTATTCATTTTGTTCCCCTAATATATAACTGCACTTGCTAACTGTTGATTAAGCTAAGCCACTTATTAGACCTTAACCAATTTAGTTCACTAACTTAGTGAGATGTGTACTACTCACTTATATATAACACCAATTATAATAGTCACTTATTATTATTACTCATGTTCAGCCAAATCTCAAAACAAACAAGCAGTCGACTCAAGACAGCTACAACAAAGTAGGGCAATCAATCGCATTCAACATGTTTAGGACAGCAGCATAGCAGTTGCTTGTTTTAGTTATAACTCACACGTTATTTATCTAATCATGGTGAACAAATACTCTTTGGAAATCTTATTAAACACTCTATAACTTTGGTATTTTCATCTCAAGGTAATTAAACACTTAATAAGGTTAAATAGTGATACATGACAGTTTTATTTAGATTTGGACAGATTCAGACTTGCGACTTCAAAAATTTATAACTAGAGACTCAGGAATTCAAATCAATTGAACCTAGACTTTCTGGAAATCTAATTAAATGTTCTACAAATTATTTATAAACATCTCAGGTTGATTTAAAGTGTATCAAGAGTAAAAGACACTAGAAGGCTTTGCTATTCAGATTTGGACAGATTCAGACTTCACACTTCAAACATCCCTAACTAAATCTTCAGATCGCCAAAAAGAGTGATCCAAGAATTTTTAGAAAGCTTGGCAAAATTACTACATAACTTTTATAATCAACAAGAAGTGATTCTATGTTTAACCAAGTTAAACAATTCAGTTTTCGAAATCTGTTCTGACAGTGGACAGAACACAACAACCAGTTTGTAAAATTCATAACTCTTAAACTATCAGCCCTATGGTTATGAAATTTTAACACAAGCAAGATAAGGAAAGCATCTACAACTTTATTATAACGACCATGAACTGATTGTAACATTAAATTAAGCAAACAATACAGTTTCTGAAATCTGTACAGAATTTGGACAGATTCAGTTACTGAATTTGTAAAAAGCATAACTCCTAAACGATCAGACTTATGATTGTCAAATTTTAACACAAGTAAGATAATAAGGTTATCTACAACTTTTCTATATGTCTTCTCTACAGAAAACATGATTTAGTTCATCAAACATACAGCACGACAAAAATAGCGCGTGCAGTCCAAAACAGCAACCAATAAAATTCAGCTCCTATTCACAAAAAAATTGTCGTGTTCTAGAGACTTAAACCATTCTAACATTTTACCATCTGTTAGAGTTAAAACAATCAAATTAGGACCAACAAGTAGACTTACTAATTTTTATCCAAGTCATTTCGTGCGCTAGAATTACCACACAATTAACAAACACATTCACCAAAATAAAACACTTCGCCACACATGTCCGACATCACACAAAATCATGATAAAGCACTATTAATATTTATCTTTAGAACACCATGACATAACCATTAAATCTATAGTTAGTTTTAAGGTGTAACTCAAACATTCCATGAACATGCATGATTTTGTTTACTCCTAATTTTTCACTAAGTCTTGTAATTATAAAATGGGTGTTATTTAGCACCATATGAAACTATCTAATTTGGGGCTAGGATTTTTATGAGACATAGTTAATAACAAATCATGACCAATGTATAAATTTCACATGCCCAGGTTTTATATTTTATTTAATACAAAAATAACAATTTGTTAATGCAATAAAGCATGTGAGAGCAAGTTAAAGCTAAAACTAATTATTTTCTGTGGATGCATGACCATATTAAGTTTTCTTAGCCTACTATAATGTCATTCAAGGAGAGTGGAACATCATTTTTCATTTTTACATCTATACATTATTTTTAAATCATTTAAAACTACTTAATGTGCATTAAACAAGTTAAATCACTAACTTAATCATACATGCACCACAATTCAGGCAATTTTTACCAGTCACCAAGCATCACACCAAGAGTCTACTGTAAAAATTTCAACTCATTTGGAGCACTAGAGCTACAGATCCAAAAATAACAATCAAAACAATCATCTTTTTCCTATTTAACATGTTTTAATTAACACACCAATAAAACAGTGAACAACATATAAGTTTTATATTTTTCCTTGATGTAGTATGACAACATCTAACTAACAAAACAGTTTTCATCATTTTTGGATTTTTATAAATAAAATTATGGAGAGAAGCAAGTTCGTTTATTCTCTAAACCAGTTTTTAAATACGAATTTCTACCGCCAAATATTTCTACTAAAACATTCCAACTTATGTATCCATGCCATAGATAATTTCACAAGGATTCCAAAATGTCCTTATTTACCTTTTTACGATTTTTACACAGTTTTCTATGGATTTTCAAAATTAAGCATAAAATCTGAAATTTGTGCACTCTTAGACTCACCCGAGGGCCCACCTGTCATTGGCACTAGACGTCTTCTTCAACCTTGCCTCCTGCACGTGAACAGCAGGGAGGAAAAAATGGAGCTGCTGCTGTGTGGGGAAGGAGAGGGACGAGTAGAGGGGTTGCTTGCAGGGGAATGGAGGCTAGCCGACGACCCTAGGCGCAGCCATGGAGATGTGCTCGGCCATGGGAAGGGACATGGCAGGGGGGCGCCATGGCCAGTCGGCGCTGTGGCCAAGCACGGAGGCTCCATGAGCACCTAGCAGAGGTCCGGCCATGGATGGATGGTGGAGCTCAGGAGGTGGGCATGGAGGTGAGGGAGCAGGCTGCTGCTGCATTTTGGAACAGAGAGGAGAAGTGGCTTGTGGGGGAAGGAAAGGAGAGGGGTGGGCTGCCATTTATTGAGCTGGAGCTCTCGACATGTCAGGTGCCAGTGAGCAGTGGCAGGTGGAAAAATGTGGACATTGGGCGGCCATTTTTGACGTTTTCAGCTTGTTTTCGGACCTTGGTCGCTGTAGAAGATTTCTTCCTTAGTGTACACTCTACAAATCTTGTATAGAGATTGAGGTGATTCGGGCACTGGTTAGAAAGTTATAGACCCACGAAAATTGATTTGTCATTATGTTAGAAAACAGTGGAAACTCGTGAAAACTGAATGTCAAAGCATGTCAAACGGAATCGGATGAATGCCATCTTTTAATATGTTGTGCCCTTATTAGTTATTAACAACTTTTATATTTGGGAAAACTTGAGTTGTTCAACAAAAATTTGGGAACGCGAGACGTCGACCCGAACGATGCTGATTTCAGACTTAGAAGAATTCGAATCCTGAAATCAGATTTTTATTCTGTCTTGATGGCATTGTTTGAGGTACTTAGAGATTGAATCAAGGCTTGGTTTAAATATAATATTTATTGTATAACACAGGTTCTACAACTTTTATTAAAGGTCAAACCTCATATCGTGAATATAAATCAAAGTTTCACTTTGGTCAAGGTAGCATCATTATAAAGCTTCAAATTATACTTTTAAGGCAATCGGGGTATTTTCTCGACATTTTCTTGGCATTTTCTCTACATGAACCCTTAATAATTTTTGTTGTAGAGTTGATTTAGAGTGTTTTGGGAAAGTTGGCATAACTTGGTTGAATTTCTAAATTTGTTTTTACTTAATCGAGCAGTTTTAAGCAAGTGTAGGATTTATAATTTCATACAAATATTTGGTTCAAACTTTGAGAAATCTTTAGAATACACTTGATAGATAGCGATGAATGATGACATAAATATAACAAGCGGAATTGCATAAGAAATAATTAGAGGTTGACACTACAGAGATTCCGCTGGAGAATGCGGATTCAGATTAAGTATTTGAACGTAGACCGACTATCGAGAGAGCGAATTCGGACACACATTGGATAACATAACAACTATCGAGAGTCCGAATAAAGGAGTCTGGACGGAAGTTGCGAGACGATATTGACTTTTGAATTTGCATTTGCTTCAAGAAACAAAAGTTTTAACAGGCTCCAAATTTGGCCTTTGGTGAGACTGAATAACTCAGAATTCGGTGAAATGTGTACGAATAGTTCGGATAATTAGAGACATACGCGAGCGAGAAATAGAAATTTTTACTGAGCATCCGAGATTAGGATAAATCTCCCGACATAACGCGAAATTGACACTTGGGGTGTCACAACGCAATGGTCGACTGTAAAAGTGAACAGTGCGCAGTCATAAGTCAGAGCAGCAATGTTAGGACGCATCAGACATGTCTGGTGTGCCACCGGACTGTCCGGTGCAGCTAGAAGACAAAGTGTAACACCCTGAATTTGGGGGTATAAAATTTCTTTCTCATTATCACCCAAATTCAGGTGTTACTCTTCTCTATGTCACTCTAGTGTCCATCTCTCTCTAGTTCCTCTCTCTCTTTCTCTTTTGGTTAGGGTTAGTGAAAGTCGCCTAGAGGGGGGTGGATAGGCAGAAACTGAAATTTAAAAACTTTAAGCATACTACAAGCCAGGGTTAGCGTTAGAATAAAAGTTAAGTCTGGGAGAGAGGGCAAAACAAATCTACCAAGAAAATAAATCGAATGACACGGTGATTTCTTTTACCGAGGTTCGGTTCCAATGAACCTAGTCCCCGTTGAGGTGGTCACAAAGACCGGGTCTCTTTCAACCCTTTCCCTCTCTCAATCGGTCACCTAGACCGAGTGAGCTTTCTCCTTAATCAAACGGGTCACTTAGACCCCACAAGGACCACCACACAATTGGTGTCTCTTGCTTTGATTACAAGTCACTTAGAGAACAAGAATGAGGAAGAAGAAAGCGATCCAAGAACAAGAGCTCAAAGAACACGAGCAAAAACTCTCTCTCTAGTCACTAGGAGTTTTGAGTGGATTTTGGACTTGGAGAGGCTTTGATTCTTTTGAATTGTGTCTTGTATTGATTGCACTAGCTCTTGTATTGAATGAGATGTCTGAAAAACTTGGATGCCTTGAGTGGTGGTGGTTGGTGGGTATTTATAGCCCTCAACCACCACATAGCCGTTGGGAGACTGTCTGTCGGTGGGCGCACCGGACCCTATCCGGTGCACCAGACATGTCACCTAACCGTTAGGGTTCTGAAGATTCTGACCATTGGAGCGCTGACTTCATGTTGCACCGGACAGTCCGGTGCGGCACCGGATAGGTGCTGTTCACTGTCCGGTGCGCCTCTGACGCCTGCTCTGACTTTTGCTCGCACTGTTCATGCACTGTTCACGCTTTTGTAGACGACCATTGCGCGGGATAGCCGTTGCTCCGCTGGTACACCGGACAATCCGGTGGCACACCGGACGGTCCGATGAATTATAGCAGAGCGGCGCCTGAGAAACCCGAAGGTGAAGAGTTCAGACTGTACGGCCCCTGGTGCACCGGACACTGTCCGATGGTGCACCAGACACTGTCCAGTGGCACACCGGATAGTCCGGTGCCCCAGACCAGGGTTCTCTTCGGTTTCTCTTGCTCCTTTCTTTTGAACCCTAACTTGATCTTTTATTGGTTTGTGTTGAACCTTTAGCACCTATAGAATATATAATCTAGAGCAAACTAGTTAGTCCAATTATTTGTGTTGGGCATTCAACCACCAAAATCATTTATAGGAAAAGGTTAAACCCTATTTCCCTTTCAATCTCCCCCTTTTTGGTGATTGATGCCAACACAAACCAAAGCAAATATATAAGTGCAGAATTGAACTAGTTGCATAAGGTCAGTGCAAAGGTTGCTTGGAATTAAACCAATATATACTTCTACTTGATATGCATGGCCTGTGGCAATATACTCGGCTTCGGCGGTGGAAAGAGCTATTTAGTTTTGTTTCTTTGAAGCCCAAGACACCAGGGATCTCCCCAAAAACTAACAAGTCCCTGATGTGCTCTTTCTATCAATTTTACACCCTGCCCAATCGACATCGGAATATCCTATTAAATCAAAAGTGGATCCCTTGGGGTACCAAACACCAAACTTAGGTGTGTAAACTAAATATCTCATGATTCTTTTCACGGCCCTAGGGTGAACTTCCTTAGGATCGTCTTGGAACCTTGCACACATGCATACAGAAATCGTAATGTCCGGTCGAGATGCACATAAATAGAGTAAGGATCCTATCATCGACCGATATACCTTTTGATCTACGGATTTACCTCTCGTGTCGAGGTCGAGATGCCCATTTGTTCCCATGGGTGTCTTGATGGGCTTGACATCCTTCATTCCAAACTTGGTAAGTATGTCTTGAATGTACTTTGTTTGGCTGATGAAGGTGCCCTCTGTAACACCCCTGGTGTTTATATTCCGCTCGACAACGAGTATGGATTTAAGCACGTAATATCAGTGGATAAAACAGATACTAAATTTTAATCCTCTTCGCCTATCGCGATTTTTATATCGCATCTGTTCCATCTATCGCGAGTGCGACATCGTTTTTATTTTTATCTATCCGGGCTCTTCCGAAATTTTCGTGATGGTCGGAACATTGTCGTTCTAAAAATCCATGCATCCGGTGATTATTTAAACTCATCGCTCGCGCGAATACGAAATTTGGAAGCTTGACCCACTCGGACGATTTTATCTCAGGCCAATTAATTTTGAACTCGACAACTAAAATGCTCGGGGTAAAATAATTCGAATCGTGCGAAATCTTGCGCGAGGCTACGATCCAATTTATCCGTCCGCACCCTGTTTTGGGCGACGAAATCGTGTATACATGGTGGATCGGGTTTCAGCTAATTTCGGTCGAATCACGCCGAACAAATTAGTCAGAACTCGTCGACTATGGTTGTCGATACAAATAATTCGGTTCCCATTCGTCAACCGTGAAATCGCGTATGAGGATCCAAAATGTGAGTCTCGACTCGCTGGTAAATTATCTATGGCCGTGAAATCAGATGTTCAGACCGCAGGTAAATTTATCAGATTTTTGAATCGAATCAACAGTCACAATTACTGCCGACCCATTTTACATTGCTAAAAATCGTGATTGTAAAAATATCTGCGATTCTTTGTTAAAGGAAAAAAAATAAGAAAATGAATCTTAAAAAAAAGAAAGAGAAAAATCATCACGTTCCTATCGCATGGCAGATGAAGATTTTTTTTCTATCCCTGATTTTTCTCACGGCTACCGCTTTCCCTCTGATATTTCAATCGTTGGCCATATCTCTTCCCTCTCCTTGATTTTTCGAGCTGCCTTCTCTCTGATTTTTCTACAGTCGTCGGTATTATCTCTACGCGCGCAAGTGAAAAATCTCACCGCCGTTGCCTCGCTCCCATCCGCTCGGCCACCCTGGATAAAAATCCCACCGCGGTGTTCATCTTCTGCTCTCAGCCGAGCGCCCCTGCCCTGCTCTTCTATCTACGCATCGCCCTGGTGTTCTTCTCTAGCCGTCGGAGTAGTAGCCATGGCTTCCAAGCGCTCGTTCTCAGTCTCTGGCGGTAGCTTCTCCCTGCTCCGGTGACTGGTGCTCGGCTCCTCCCCAGCATCTCCTCGACCCTGCCTAGAATCCGCCGCACCCTGCTCTCGGTTTGTGCTCGCTTGTGCTCCAGCCATGGCGCGCCGGCTCCCTGCTGCGCCCGCTGCTGGTTCCCCCTGCTCGCCCGGCTCGCCATGGAGCCTCACCGTCGCAGCTCCTGCTCGGATTTCCCTTCCCAGCCGAAATTCCTCCCTCTGCTCGAGTCCCTCTGCCCATCTCCACGGCCAACCGCACGGCTCCCTGATGCACACGTCTCTGCCCCAGCTCGCTCGGACCTCGCCGCGGCCTACCCTCTGCGCCGTGCCCCTGGTCCCGGCCTCAGTCCGCCCACTCCCCATGGCGCGCCCGCCTTGCTTCTCCAGCGTCGCGTCCCTCCCCATCTCCTCTGCTCCCTCCAGCTCGCAGAAGCTCCCAGCCGAGCCCCTCTCCAGCCGTGGCCGCGTCTTTCGTGCTCCGGCTCGCTGGCGAGCGCCGCTGCTCCCTCTTCCGTGGTCCCTGGCTCGTCTTTGGTGCTCGCCTGGCTGCGCCCCTTAGCTCTCGACCATGGTGGTCGCCCATGGCCGTGTTCTGTTTCTCCCCGCAGCGCTCGACGCCTTAGAACCTGCATAGCTCTGTTCGTCTCGTCATTACCTTGCTACTGCCTCCGGTGTGGAGTGATTTGCGTGTGTCGATGAAGCAAGCGAAGTCCCACAACGTCCGCTAGGTGTTCGACAAAAAAAGAGACATGAGCCAAGTGTTGTCGAGCCCGTCCCGTGTTTTCCCTGTCTTGTGCTCGCGCGGTTTTCTGCTCGCTTGCGTGCCCTCTCGACTCGCTCGGCTTTAATTTCCAATCGCGTCGTCGATCTCGTCGTTTGCCGTCGAGTCGTCAAACACGTCATCCCGGCTTGATCCTCACCTCACCAGCTTACCCCAGACTTCAATCGAAGGTCGTCGTCGTTCGTGCATCCCCAAGAAAACCCAAGAATCGAGTGAAGACGAAGTTAGCAGCGCGATTTTCCCCAAGCGCTCAACCAATTGCCTGGATCGGAAAATCGCTACCGATCTCGCGGATTCGTGTCAGCTGTGGAAACGGTAAGCTGATAAATTATTCAGAATAGTTTGATCGATGAATAAATTAATGTGCTAGTGCGATGCTCATTAAGGTGCTCGATAAATTGTGTAAGTCACGAAACTCTCGTCGACTTCGCAGTTCTTGCGATTATCGAGCCAGGTTCAGTTATAGCGAGTTATTTCGCTATCCGGTCAATTAGCTGAATTAATGTACCAAGTAGAATTTTGGTAGGCATGTGTGATGATAAAATATTTTAATCACTTATAAAGATGTAGTATAATTTATAAGGCAAGGGATTAGTTTAGAATTTAATTAATTAACTGATAAGTTGTGATTAAGTTAATTGTATTTCTTGTGTATAGTTTGTTGTTCGTGATGTTTGCGTTAGGTTCGAGAAGCGTAATTGTTGCGTGTACTCGTATATTAATAACTAGTGATTCCGTACAAAATTGTACAACGCCTCGCCGCTAGGTGTTTAAATTCGTCATCGCGTAGCACTATTTATGGTTTTTGATATTCCTGTCTATATGCATTCATATGCATAATGCATTTCATTCAGGTGCGATAATTAATCACGTGATGCGGAAGATGACTCAAGTCGACCCCAAGCGCGGGCTACTCCACATGGTAATGCTGATGAACGAACCTGCCTGATCAAGTGCTAGGACAAGGATGATCGTCAAGTGGACATCGTCTAACAAACACTAACCTAGTGTTACCCAGGCAAGCCCCGATGCATGCAACCCCTTTTCTTGTGTTTTTAAATACTTTTCGTACACTTTAAGTCTAGTGAAATGTGCATTAGGTTCATAAGAGTTGCTTGGAACCCTTTGATGCATTGCTTTCCTTGATATCCATACCTTTATAAATACTTCTGTGAAGTATCAAAATATGATTTACAAAAATGCTTAGCCTTGCTTAGATCTTGTGGATAGAGGTTGTCCTCAGTCTAACCCGGGAGAGGATGACTTCTACCTACAAGAATATTTTCATTGGGGCAATAGTGGGATCTTACTGCAAAGTTCCCTGTGATGCTCTTTCATCCTAAGGAACAGACACAATCCTAAGGATGGAAATACTTAAATTGAGACTTGGGTTAGGAACAGGTGATGTTCTACCCAGGTTGGTTAAGGATTAATGCGTATGTAGGCGTGCTGACCGAGGACCCTTTAACTGGTCACATGCCTCGTCATGGGTAAGCCTTACCTCGGGCAGACTAAGGCCAGAATAAGATAACACGAAATGGGCGTGGAGCGGTGGCGAGAGTAGCGTGTACCCTCCGTGGCAAGAGGCTGGACGGTGGTGTATCTGTGCTCTCGGTTTGCGTGAACCTGATCTGATCTTAAGAACCCCGGTGGCGGGTTGACATATGCAAGGGTTAAGTGCTACATATGTCGTGTGATTGGAGATCCTCAGCTGAGTATAATCGATTCGGATCGCCGTACCTTCGCGGTTATGAAGACTTGGTCACTTTTCTACAACCTAAAGTCAGGATGTGAACACTATGGATAAAAATGATGTTGTATTGATGAGATGTTGAAATTAGACTAGATGCAAATAGAGTCTATTAATACTTAATATGGCGTTAAAAGATTGAAAGTAAGGACTCACTTTAGTAAGCTACTTCTGCAAAAATATAAGTTGATTTTTGCTAAAGCCTCTCCTTGACTCCTATTTATCCAGCATACCCTTGAGAGTCTTTTCCTTAGTGAAAGTCGCCTAGAGGGGGGGTGAATAGGGCGAAACTGAAATTTACAAATAAACACAACTACAAGCCGGGTTAGTGTTAGAAATATAAACGAGTCCGCGAGAGAGGGCGCAAAACAAATCACGAGCAAGTAAGAATTGTGACACGCGGATTTGTTTTACCGAGGTTCGGTTCTCGCAAACCTACTCCCCGTTGAGGAGGCCACAAAGGCCGGGTCTCTTTCAACCCTTCCCTCTCTCAAACGATCCACGGATCGAGTGAGCTTTCTCTTCTTAATCACTTGGAACACAAAGTTCCCACAAGGACCACCACAAGTTTGGTGTCTCTTGCCTCAATTTACAAGTGAGTTTGATCGCAATGAAAGAATCAAGAAGGCACGATTAAAAAGCCAAGCGACAAGAGCGACAAATAACACACGGATCACTTTCTCTCTCAAGCCACTAATCACTAATGATCTCTTTTCTCAATTGTGAAACTTGGAGAGATGGAGGCTTTGAATGTGTCTTGGAATGGATTGCTAGCTCTTGTATTGAATGTTGAAGGTTGGAATGCTTGGGTGGTGTAAATGGAGGTGGTTGGGGTTGTATTTATAGCCACCAACCACTTCCTAGCCGTTGGGCCATTCTGCTGAGCGCGGACGGTCCGCCCTCCTGGTGCGGACGGTCCGCCCCTGTAGATCAACGGCTGAAAATGCAACGGTCAGTAGTAACGGCTATATCAACGGCTATATTGCATTTAATGCGTCGTCAGATGTCAGATAAAGCCAGTCGCGGACGGTCCGGTCGTGCACCCCGGACGGTCCGCGAGGCCCTCTATAATTCATTTCTCCGAACCCGTCACCTTCGGGTTTTTTGGTTTCTTACCGACCGGACGGTCCGCGCCTGAGGCCGGACGGTCCGCGTGAGGGCTCGGACGGTCTTTGCTTTTCCTCCGGACAGTCTGTAGTGGAAACTTGTGTTTTTGCATTGCTTCTGTCCGAAGGGTATCCTGGTGTCGCGGACGGTCCGCCGCAGGGGCCCGGACGGTCCGCGCTTGGCCTGTTTTTCCAAAAAGCTTCTCCTGTCCGGAATAATCTACGGTATTCCGGACAGTCGATTTAGTATAGTTGTAGATGAACCTTTGGCACCTGTAGAACGTATAATCTAGAGCAAACTAGTTAGTCCAATTGTTTGTGTTGGGCGATTCAACCACCAAAACTATTTAGGAACTAGGTGTAAGCCTAATTCCCTTTCACTTAGTCGGGTAAGACTTGCTGAGTAATTCCATACTCAGGGTTTTATTCCGTGTTGTTTTTCAGGTTTTAACTTTGTGCTGTTGTTGATGGTGTTAAGTGCCGGTGGGCTCGGCCTTCTTATAAGTCTAAGTACTTCTTCTATACTTTTTATTGAGGATGGTCACTTGAGCTAGCATATATTTCAAACTTATACTTTTGTAATCACTCCGATAAAATAATGTAAATTTATTTTATAACCTGTAAAATTTGGTAATAAGATTTCCGCTGCAAAAATGTTGTGTGTGTGATTTGTGTTACGTAATCCCGCGGTTCTGGTTGTAAGTGGTTTATCCGATGTCCTTGGGCAATCGGACGGATCCTGTTAAGTTATCTGGTGCACATGCATAGCTGTCTGAGGTCTTTGAGACAAGGACAGGTGCATGTGGGCCCAATAACTTGGGAGGTTCTGCCACAGCTGGTATCGGAGCTGGATTAAGTATATACAATCACATACATATTTTCAAAACAAAAGTTTTGGTTTTAGAAAACCTATTTTCAACTAAACACATTGTTTGGTTTTGAAAAACAATTTTGAAAACTATAATGCTAGCGACATCCTCTCTTAAGCCCTAAATTAAGGACTATCAGGTGGCTTAGTTGAAAACCACAATGGGGTGGGTATTGCATACATGTGTATTGTTATTTTTGAAAGCCATTCAGTCTTGAATGGATCGACGCTCAAGGTAAGGTGAGATGTGAGAGCATGACCGCACAAACGTCGGTCTAGGGAAGAGTGTAAAAAGCGCTTGATTATATACATGTTCTACATATGTATATATGAAGGCTGCGATATGGAGTAATTACTTTTCCGGGAATTCAGTACCCCATGGATGTGTATGGGTATACAAACATGCGAATACTGAGAAGTGTAATGTACTTGTAACGACGCACCTACGCCCAGGTAAGAAGGTGAGTTACCATAATGAGTTGCCCTATGGTAAAAGTGTGGCAACGGCGCCTATGTGTGGCTCGACGCTTAATGAAGAGCTGGCCTCCATATAGCAATATATGGAGTATAAACTGTGATAAACTGTCATGTGTGAACTGCATCATTGGGAAATTGGGCTGTGATGGAATTTTCTGCAGGTACACTAACCTCGAAAACGTATGTGTAGCTGACGACTAGAAAAATACCGTGAGAGAACGTATGCCACCAATATAGAACGTTATTGCCACAATATGTTGGCAAAATTAGTGAGGACGAATAGGACGCGCATGCATCCTGATTGTTGCATTATGTTTGTTACCTATACACCCAAGATGCTTCTCTCATCTTTATTCCAGTAACCATTGATTGTAGATAATGTGGTGAAATGCTGAATTATGAACTTCGATGAAATAGGTGTCCTCCATTCTTTAGGTGACCTCTTAGGGTTAGGGCTGGGCAAAATACTCGTGGCTCGTGAGCTCGTTCGACTCGTGGCCAGCTCGGCTCAGCTCGACTCGGCTCGTTTCAATTTTATCACGAGCTGAGCTAACATCTCAGCTCGGTTCGTTAACGAGCCAGCTCGACACGAGCTCGAGCCAGCTCGTTAGCTCGAATGAGCTAGCATTTATCTGTAAATTAAAGTCTATACTTGTATTGGATGAATTAATAAGTGATGAACTATGTTAGTTTAGGGTTTAAATGATGTGATATATAAAATTATGAGTATTGTTAGTCTTTTCTAGTGTTAAATTAGTATGAACTTAAATAGCAATTGATTATATTGTTGTATATATACATGTATACTATTTTTTGTTCTGGCTCGCGAGCTAAACGAGCCAGCTCGAGCTCGCAAACGAGTCGAGCCGAGCTGGTTCTCTGGCTCGGTTGCTTAACGAGCCGAGCCGAGCCAGCTCGTTTCCTTAACGAGCCAGCTCGAGCTCGGTCGAGCCGAGCCGAGCTGGCTCGATATCCACCCCTACTTAGGGTGCTTTATGTGCTTGCTCTTGTACTTGATGCGCTGGTAGAAGGTTGGTGGCCTATTTGCCTAAACCTTAAACTAGGTCATGTCTTTATTTAGTGAACCATGACCCAAATTTGAATTTCCCGTTATCACTCCATGACCAAACACATAAAAATAAATGCCTAGATAATTTCTTTGTTGGACCTAAAGTGTACCCGGACTTGAAACAAGAATCTCGAGTCATGTCTCCACCCTAAACCATGTCCTTGTTCGATTTGTGCAAGCTGATGTCTTTATTCTAGTTTGCCTATTTTTAAAGGATCGCCATGTTGCTTTATCAACCTAACCCAGAAAAGACCTATCCGAGTATTTTCTTGAATTTGGTGCCTTTGGTTTCCCCATATCTATCAAAGGCATACCAACTTAATTTGATGATTGTTTTCCCTCCGTATCTAATCAGATACTAATCCTTGACCTTGTAATCTCTATGATGGGCATAGAAATATGCCTGGGGCTGAATTAACAGTCTCCCATCATACTCCCTTCATCAACCAATTTAGGTTATGGCCATGTCTTATTCATTTCATCGGGCCATGATCTATTTGGCTCTCTATTTGTAATCATTCTTACAGGTGGAGTATCCCTTTGTATATTGTCACCCTTGCCCAATCCATTGGTGTGGCGCGAGATTTCTTATTGGTTACGTCTAGTAATGGTGTTATGACTAAAACCGATGGTGCCGTGACAAAACCGAGGGCCTCCTGTGAATGTACACACATGGTCGTGCTGCTCGGCACGCGCTGGTATCACTGTTAGTAGTTGTAATCCATTATGAGACTATGTCAATGCGTTATCTTGATACAATCTGTTTTTGCTACGTGAGATTCATTATTGGTGCCAGTTCGGTGATGGTGTCATGATTAAGGACTTATGGTGCCGCAGCGGAACTGAGAGCCCCTTGTGAATGTACACGCAAGGTTATGCTGCTTGGCGCATGCTGGTATCGAGGTCTCTGGTCATGATCCATTGTGGAACTACACTTATGTATGATCTTTCGTGGACTCCTTCCTTGAAACAATTTCTATGTTGTTTGTGAAGTGATCAAGCAACATCTATCATCTTAATTGGATCAAAAGGGCACACCACTTTCATGTGTGGTCTTATTTCTTTTGATTTTGGTAGTGACTACTTATACATGATCCCTTTACATCCTTTGTGTAAAGGTGAAGCCTTGGAGCTTTTTAGTGTGGGAAAACAGCTGATTAGCTCTCAAAATGGAGATCTATTTCCCCTGCTACTGAGATGCAGGAGTTTGTTCATTCGCTCTCTTATTTAATCCATGTATTCCCTAACCAAGTGGATAATTCATCTCGCATGAAGAAATGGATGAACAACATGACCAAATGGATTTCTACCCAAATGCATGACCTTTTGCTAGCGAATGTGAGCTCTCGACCGTTGGCTTACCGATGGTACTGAGAGGACTTGCTCAATGTCAAATGTAGTTCAACAAGTTGGTTTTACTAACTTGTAACTGCCCAGTGAACAAAGGTTGAGTTTAGAGATCGTTTTATCGATTTGCCTGAACTCACTTTGGTCTAACCCACTCTAAAGAAAGTATTCACAAAAGTTAAGTTAAAATCGACTAATCACCACCAAATTATCGCTCTAGTCATGCCTCGATCGCCTCACGTGTGCTTTTCCAGCATGTGTGATCAAGTCGAGCTATGCCTAGTGATGGATAACATGGATTGGTTATGAAGTCAGCATTTAAAAATCCTTTCGCTGGTGATTTTTCGAACCTCTATCATTGTTTTGGACTTGGATTCTCTGGCCAACACGAGTTAACTGTGATGTTATTCGACATTCACACTCGTCTCGTGTGCTATGAACTTACCGTGATCCCTTGTTGGTAAACCTCTTTCTGTGTGTTTTACCCAAGAGGTTGCATCTGATTCTATTTGGGTAAAGTCGCGTATCTGCCGCTCGCTCAACAGACTCAGATAATACAGTGTCATCAGAAAAAAGCAAACTGCGCACATGGAACCTTATGTGTTCCTCTGGCAGGCATCGTCTCTAGTGGTGGACAGTTATAAGTTAGCCTAAGACGATACATGTTATGTCCACTAGAGAAACAACATCCTGAGGCACTCGCCTTTATTCGGAACTGTCTCATGATTATCGCTGATATGGATATGGGTTACATGCTTCTCTACTCTTAAAAATCTTTCGCTCCGAATCTCGGGACGAGATTCTTTTAAGGGGGGAGGGTTGTAACACCCCTGGTGTTTATATTCCGCTCGACAACGAGTATGGATTTAAGCACGTAATATCAGTGGATAAAACAGATACTAAATTTTAATCCTCTTCGCCTATCGCGATTTTTATATCGCATCTGTTCCATCTATCGCGAGTGCGACATCGTTTTTATTTTTATCTATTCGGGCTCTTCCGAAATTTTCGTGATGGTCGGAACATTGTCGTTCTAAAAATCCATGCATCCGGTGATTATTTAAACTCATCGCTCGCGCGAATACGAAATTTGGAAGCTTGACCCACTCGGACGATTTTATCCCAGGCCAATTAATTTTGAACTCGACAACTAAAATGCTCGGGGTAAAATAATTCGAATCGTGCGAAATCTTGCGCGAGGCTACGATCCAATTTATCCGTCCGCACCCTGTTTTGGGCGACGAAATCGCGTATACATGGTGGATCGGGTTTCAGCTAATTTCGGTCGAATCACGCCGAACAAATTAGTCAGAACTCGTCGACTATGGTTGTCGATACAAATAATTCGGTTCCCATTCGTCAACCGTGAAATCGCGTATGAGGATCCAAAATGTGAGTCTCGACTCGCTGGTAAATTATCTATGGCCGTGAAATCAGACGTTCAGACCGCAGGTAAATTTATCAGATTTTTGAATCGAATCAACGGTCACAATTACTGCCGACCCATTTTACATTGCTAAAAATCGTGATTGTAAAAATATCTGCGATTCTTTGTTAAAGGAAAAAAAATAAGAAAATGAATCTTAAAAAAAAGAAAGAGAAAAATCATCACGTTCCTATCGCATGGCAGATGAAGATTTTTTTTCTATCCCTGATTTTTCTCACGGCTACCGCTTTCCCTCTGATATTTCAATCGTTGGCCATATCTCTTCCCTCTCCTTGATTTTTCGAGCTGCCTTCTCTCTGATTTTTCTACAGTCGTCGGTATTATCTCTACGCGCGCAAGTGAAAAATCTCACCGCCGTTGCCTCGCTCCCATCCGCTCGGCCACCCTGGATAAAAATCCCACCGCGGTGTTCATCTTCTGCTCTCAGCCGAGCGCCCCTGCCCTGCTCTTCTATCTACGCATCGCCCTGGTGTTCTTCTCTAGCCGTCGGAGTAGTAGCCATGGCTTCCAAGCGCTCGTTCTCAGTCTCTGGCGGTAGCTTCTCCCTGCTCCGGTGACTGGTGCTCGGCTCCTCCCCAGCATCTCCTCGACCCTGCCTAGAATCCGCCGCACCCTGCTCTCGGTTTGTGCTCGCTTGTGCTCCAGCCATGGCGCGCCGGCTCCCTGCTGCGCCCGCTGCTGGTTCCCCCTGCTCGCCCGGCTCGCCATGGAGCCTCACCGTCGCAGCTCCTGCTCGGATTTCCCTTCCCAGCCGAAATTCCTCCCTCTGCTCGAGTCCCTCTGCCCATCTCCACGGCCAACCGCACGGCTCCCTGATGCACACGTCTCTGCCCCAGCTCGCTCGGACCTCGCCGCGGCCTACCCTCTGCGCCGTGCCCCTGGTCCCGGCCTCAGTCCGCCCACTCCCCATGGCGCGCCCGCCTTGCTTCTCCAGCGTCGCGTCCCTCCCCATCTCCTCTGCTCCCTCCAGCTCGCAGAAGCTCCCAGCCGAGCCCCTCTCCAGCCGTGGCCGCGTCTTTCGTGCTCCGGCTCGCTGGCGAGCGCCGCTGCTCCCTCTTCCGTGGTCCCTGGCTCGTCTTTGGTGCTCGCCTGGCTGCGCCCCTTAGCTCTCGACCATGGTGGTCGCCCATGGCCGTGTTCTGTTTTTCTCCCCGCAGCGCTCGACGCCTTAGAACCTGCATAGCTCTGTTCGTCTCGTCATTACCTTGCTACTGCCTCCGGTGTGGAGTGATTTGCGTGTGTCGATGAAGCAAGCGAAGTCCCACAACGTCCGCTAGGTGTTCGACAAAAAAAGAGACATGAGCCAAGTGTTGTCGAGCCCGTCCCGTGGTTTTCCCTGTCTTGTGCTCGCGCGGTTTTCTGCTCGCTTGCGTGCCCTCTCGACTCGCTCGGCTTTAATTTCCAATCGCGTCGTCGATCTCGTCGTTTGCCGTCGAGTCGTCAAACACGTCATCCCAGCTCGATCCTCACCTCACCAGCTTACCCCAGACTTCAATCGAAGGTCGTCGTCGTTCGTGCATCCCCAAGAAAACCCAAGAATCGAGTGAAGACGAAGTTAGCAGCGCGATTTTCCCCAAGCGCTCAACCAATTGCCTGGATCGGAAAATCGCTACCGATCTCGCGGATTCGTGTCAGCTGTGGAAACGGTAAGCTGATAAATTATTCAGAATAGTTTGATCGATGAATAAATTAATGTGCTAGTGCGATGCTCATTAAGGTGCTCGATAAATTGCGTAAGTCACGAAACTCTCGTCGACTTCGCAGTTCTTGCGATTATCGAGCCAGGTTCAGTTATAGCGAGTTATTTCGCTATTCCGGTCAATTAGCTGAATTAATGTACCAAGTAGAATTTTGGTAGGCATGTGTGATGATAAAATATTTTAATCACTTATAAAGATGTATAATTTATAAGGCAAGGGATTAGTTTAGAATTTAATTAATTAACTGATAAGTTGTGATTAAGTTAATTGTATTTCTTGTGTATAGTTTGTTGTTCGTGATGTTTGCGTTAGGTTCGAGAAGCGTAATTGTTGCGTGTAGTCGTATATTAATAACTAGTGATTCCGTACAAAATTGTACAACGCCTCGCCGCTAGGTGTTTAAATTCGTCATCGCGTAACACTATTTATGGGTTTTGATATTCCTGTCTATATGCATTCATATGCATAATGCATTTCATTCAGGTGCGATAATTAATCACGTGATGCGGAAGATGACTCAAGTCGACCCCAAGCGCGGGCTACTCCACATGGTAATGCTGATGAACGAACCTGCCTGATCAAGTGCTAGGACAAAGATGATCGTCAAGTGGACATCGTCTAACAAACACTAACCTAGTGTTACCCAGGCAAGCCCTGGTGCATGCAACCCCTTTCCTTGTGTTTTTAAATACTTTTCGCACACTTTAAGTCTAGTGAAATGTGCATTAGGTTCATAGGAGTTGCTTGGAACCCTTTGATGCATTGCTTTCCTTGATATCCATACCTTTATAAATACTTCTGTGAAGTATCAAAATATGATTTACAAAAATGCTTAGCCTTGCTTAGATCTTGTGGATAGAGGTTGTCCTCAGTCTAACCCGGGAGAGGATGACTTCTACCTACAAGAATATTTTCATTGGGGCAATAGTGGGATCTTACTGCAAAGTTCCCTGTGATGCTCTTTCATCCTAAGGAACAGACACAATCCTAAGGATGGAAATACTTAAATTGAGACTTGGGTTAGGAACAGGTGATGTTCTACCCAGGTTGGTTAAGGATTAATGCGTATGTAGGCGTGCTGACCGAGGACCCTTTAACTGGTCACATGCCTCGTCATGGGTAAGCCTTGCCTCGGGCAGACTAAGGCCAGAATAAGATAACACGAAATGGGCGTGGAGCGGTGGCGAGAGTAGCGTGTACCCTCCGTGGCAAGAGGCTGGACGGTGGTGTATCTGTGCTCTCGGTTTGCATGAACCTGATCTGGTCTTAAGAACCCCGGTGGCGGGTTGACATATGCAAGGGTTAAGTGCTACATATGTCGTGTGATTGGAGATCCTCAGCTGAGTATAATCGATTCGGATCGCCGTACCTTCGCGGTTATGAAGACTTGGTCACTTTTCTACAACCTAAAGTCAGGATGTGAACACTATGGATAAAAATGATGTTGTATTAATGAGATGTTGAAATTAGACTAGATGCAAATAGAGTCTATTAATACTTAATATGGCGTTAAAAGATTGAAAGTAAGGACTCACTTTAGTAAGCTACTTCTGCAAAAATATAAGTTGATTTTTGCTAAAGCCTCTCCTTGACTCCTATTTATCCAGCATACCCTTGAGAGTCTTTTCCTTAGTCGGGTAAGACTTGCTGAGTAATTCCATACTCAGGGTTTTATTCCCTGTTGTTTTTCAGGTTTTAACTTTGTGCTGTTGTTGATGGTGTTAAGTGCCGGTGGGCTCGGCCTTCTTATAAGTCTAAGTACTTCTTCTATACTTCTTATTGAGGATGGTCACTTGAGCTAGCATATATTTCAAACTTATACTTTTGTAATCACTCCGATAAAATAATGTAAATTTATTTTATAACCTGTAAAATTTGGTAATAAGATTTCCGCTGCAAAAATGTTGTGTGTGTGATTTGTGTTACGTAATCCCGCGGTTCTGGTTGTAAGTGGTTTATCCGATGTCCTTGGGCAATCGGACGGATCCTGTTAAGTTATCTGGTGCACATGCATAGCTGTCTGAGGTCTTTGAGACAAGGACAGGTGCATCTGGGCCCAATAACTTGGGAGGTTCTGCCACACCCTCTTGGAGTTGCTTCACTTGAAATCCTAGGAAATACTTCAACTCCCCCATCATAGACATCTCGAATTTCTGTATCATTATCCTACTAAACTCTTCACAAGTAGATTTGTTAGTAGACCCAAATATGATATCATCAACATAGATTTGGCATACGAACAAATCCTTTGCAATAGTTTTAGTAAAGAGTGTAGGATCGGCTTTACCGACTTTGAAGCCATTAGTGATAAGGAAATCTCTTAGGCATTCATACCATGCTCTTGGGGCTTTCTTGAGCCCATAAAGCGCCTTTGAGAGTTTATAGACATGATTCGGGTACTCACTATCTTCAAAGCCAGGAGGTTGCTCAACATAGACCTCTTCCTTGATTGGTCCATTGAGGAAGGCACTTTTCACGTCCATTTGGTAAAGCTTAAAGCCATGGTAAGTAGCATAGGCAAGTAATATGCGAATTGACTCAAGCCTAGCTACGGGTGCATAGGTTTCACCGAAATCCAAACCTTTGACTTGTGAATATCCCTTGGCCACAAGTCGGGCTTTATTCCTTGTCACCACACCATGCTCATCTTACTTGTTGCGGAATACTCACTTGGTACCTACAACATTTTGATTAGGACGTGGAACAAGATGCCATACCTCATTCCTCATGAAGTTGTTGAGCTCCTCTTGCATTGCCAACACCCAATCTGAATCTCTTAGTGCATCCTCCACCTTGTATGACTCAATAGAGGACACAAAAGGGTAATGTTCACAAAAATGAGCGTATCGAGATTGAGTGGTTACCCCCTTATGAATATCGCCGAGGATGGAGTTCACGGGGTGATCTCTTTGAATCGCTTGGTGGACTCTTAGGTGTGACGGTCTTTGACCCTGATCATCTTCCTTGTCTTGATCAACTTCATCTCCCCCTTGATCCTTGTCCTCCTCTTGAGGTAGCTCATCCTCTTGATCTTCATCTTCATTGTCTTGAGCCTGATCCTCATCTTGAGTTGGTGGAGATGCTTGAATGGAATATGATGGTTGATCTTGTGCTTGTGTAGGCTCTTTGGATTCCTAAGGACACACATCCCCAATGGACATGTTCCTTAGCGCGACGCACGGAGCCTCTTCATCATCTAACTCATCGAGATCAACTTGCTCCACTTGGGAGCCGTTAGTCTCATCAAACACAATGTCACAAGAAACTTCAACTAATCCAGTGGATTTGTTGAAGACTCTATATGCCCTTGTGTTTGAGTCATAACCAAGTAAAAAGCCTTCTACAGCCTTAGGAGCAAATTTTGTTTTTCTACCTCTTTTAACAAGAATAAAGCATTTGCTACCAAAGACTCTAAAATATGAAACATTGGGCTTTTTACCGGTGAGGAGTTCATATGATGTCTTCTTGAGGATTCGGTGAAGGTAGAGTCGGTTGATGGAGTAGCAGGCGGTGTTAATCGCCTCAGCCCAAAACCGGTCCGGAGTCTTGTACTCATCAAGCATGGTCCTTGCCATGTCTAGTAGAGTTCTATTCTTCCTCTCCACTACACCATTTTGTTGAGGTGTGTAGGGAGAAGAGAACTCATGCTTGATGCCCTCCTCCTCAAGAAAGCCTTCAATTTGAGAGTTATTGAACTCCGTCCCATTGTCGCTTCTTATTTTCTTGATCCTTAATCCGAACTCATTTTGAGCCCGTCTCAAGAATCCTTTTAAAGTCTCTTGGTTCTGAGATTTTTCCTGCAAAAAGAATACCCAAGTGAAGCGAGAATAGTCATCCACAATTACTAGACAGTACTTACTCCCGCTGATGCTTATGTAAGCTATCAGGCCGAATAGATCCATGTGGAGTAACACCAGTGGCCTGTCCGTTGTCATTATATTCTTGTGTGGATGGTGAGTACCAACTTGCTTTCCTTCTTGACATGCGCTACAAGCCCTGTCTTTCTCAAAATGAACATTGGTTAGTTCCAAAATGTGTTCTCCCTTTAGAAGCTTGTGAAGATTCTTCATCCCAACATGGGCTAGTCGGCGATGCCAGAGCCAACCCATATTAGTCTTAGCAATTAAGCAAGTATCGAGTTTGGCTCTATTAAAATCAACTAAGTATAGTTGACCCTCTAATACTCCCTTAAATGCTACTGAATCATCACATCCCTAAAGACAGTAACACCTATATCCGCAAAGAGACAGTTGTAGCCCATTTTGCATAATTGAGAAACTGAAAGCAAGTTATAATCTAAAGAATCTACAAGAAAAACATTGGAAATGGAATGGTCAGGTGATATAGCAATTTTACGAAGTCCTTTGACCAAACCTTGATTTCCATCCCCGAATGTGATAGCTTTTTGGGGATCTTCGTTTTTCTCGTAGGAGGAGAACATCCTTTTCTCCCTTGTCATGTGGTTTGTGCACCCGCTATCAATTATCCAACTTGAGCCCCCAGATGCATAAACCTGCAAAACAGTTTTAGGCCTTGTTCTTAGGTACCCAAACAGTCTTGGGTCCTTTCACGTTAGAAACAAGTACCTTGGGTACCCAAACACAAGTCTTGGAGCCCTTGTGTTTGCCCCCAACATATTTGGCAACTACTTTGCCTGATTTGTTAGTTAGCACATAAGATGCATCAAAAGTCTTAAATGAAACATTAGGTTTATTTGATGCAGTAGGAGTTTTCTTTTTAGGCAATTTAACATGGGTTGATTGCTTAGAGCTAGAAGCCTCATTTTTATACATAAAAGCATGATGTGAAACATTATGAGACTTCTTTGCATGAATTCTTCTAATTTTGTGCTCAGGATAACCAGCAGGATATAAAATGTAACCCTCGTTATCCTGAGCTATGTGAGCCTTGCCCTTTACAAAATTAGACAATCTTTTGGGGGCATTAAGTTTGACATTGCTTCCCTGTTGAAAACCAATGCCATCCTTGATGCCAGGGCGTCTCCCATTATAGAGCATGCTTCTAGCAAATTTAAATTTTTCATTTTCAATTTTATGCTCATTAATTTTAGCAATTAGTTGAGCTATGTGATCATTTTGTCCTTTAATTAAAGCTAGGTGATTATGAATAGCTTCAACATTAATGTCTCTACATCTAGTACAAATAGTGACATGATCAACAGTAGGTGTAGAGGGTTTGCAAGCATTTAATTCATCAATCTTAGTATGTAACATGACATTTTCATTTCTAAGATTGGAAATAGAAATATTGCAAACATTCAAATCTTTAGCCTTAGAAATTAATTTTTCATTCTCAGTTTTAAGGCTAGCAATTGATTCATTCAATTTATCAATCTTAGTAATTAAACTAGCATTATCATTTTTAAGATTGACAATTGAATCATGACAAACATTTGATTTTTCAACCTTAGCAATTAAACTAACATTCTCAGTGCTAAGGTTGGAAATAGTGTTATGGCATATGCTAAGCTCCTTAGTCAAATTTTCATTTTTCTCTACTTCTTGAGCATAAGCATTCTTCACCTTAACATGCTTTTTATTTTCTTTAATCAGGAATTCCTCTTAGCTATCCAAGAGTTCATCCTTCTCATGAATAGCACCTATTAATTCATTTAAGTTTTCTTTTTGTTGCATGTTAAGGTTGGCAAAAAGACTAAGCAAGTTATCTTCATCATCACTAGAACTACCCTCATCACTAGATGTAGTATACTTGGGAGTGGTTCTAGCTTGTACCTTCTTTTTCTTGTCGTCCTTTGCCATGAAGCATTTGTGGCCGACGTTGGGGAAAATGAGTCCCTTGTTGATGGCGATGTTGGTGGCATCCTCGTCGGAGGAGGAGTCGGTGGAGCTCTCATCGGAGTCCCATTCCTGACACACATGGGCATCACCGCCCTTCTTCTTGTAATACTTCTTCTTTTCTTTCCTCTTTCCCTTCTTGTCGTCGCCCCTGTCACTATCACTTGACATAGGACATTTAGCTATAAAGTGATCGGGCTTACCACACTTATAGCATACTTTCTTGGAGCGGGGTTTGTAATCCTTCCCCCTCCTTTGTTTGAGGATTTGGCGGAAGCTCTTGATGATGAGCGCCATTTCCTCGTTGTCGAGCTTGGAGGCGTCGATGGGGAGCCTACTTGATGTAGACTCTTCTTTCTTCTCCTCCATTGCTTTGAATGCGACGGGTTGTACCTCGGGTGTGGAGGTGGCGCCTTGCTCGACGATTTGTTTGGAGCCTTTGATCATCAACTCAAAGCTCACAAACTTTCCTATAACCTCCTTGGGAGACATTAGCTTATATCTAGGATCACCACGTATTAATTGAACTTGCATAGGATTACGGAAAACGAGTGATCTTAGAATAACCTTGACCATTTCATGGTCATCCCATTTTGTGCTCCCGAGGTTGCGCACTTGGTTCACCAAGGTCTTGAGCCGGTTGTACATGGCTTGTGGCTCCTCTCCTTGGTTGAGGGATCGACCGAGCTCCCCCTCGATCGTCTCCCGCTGGTGATCTTGGTCACCTCATCCCCTTCATGCGCGGTCTTTAGTACATCCCAAATCTCTTTGGCACTTTTTAGCCCTTGCACCTTATTATACTCCTCTCGACACAAGGAGGCGAGGAGTATAGTAGTTGCTTGGGAGTCAAAGTGTTGGATTTGGGCGATCTCGTCCGAATCATATCCTTCATCACCCACAGATGGTACCTGCGCTCCAAACTCAACAATGTCCCAAATGCTAGCGTGGAGTGAGGTTAGATGGTGCCTCATTTTATCACTCCACATACAATATTCTTCACCGTCAAAAACCGGTGGTTTGCCTAATGGGACAGAAAGTAAAGGAGTGTGTTTGGAAATGCGGGGATAGCGTAGGGGGATCTTACTAAACTTCTTGCGCTCATAGCGCTTAGAATTGATGGACGGAGCGTCGGAGCCGGAGGTGGAGGGCAACGAAGAATCGGTCTCATAGTAGACCACTTTCTTCATTTTCTTCTTCTTGTCGCCACTCCGGTGTGACTTGACGCGGGGAGGTGATTCCTCCCTTCCTTTGGTGCCGGACTCCCTTGATGGAGCCTTCCCGTGGCTTGTGGCTGTTTCCATCTCCCTCTTGGCGTGATCTCCCGACATCACTTCGAGTTGTTAAACTCTAATGAAGTACCAGGCTCCGATACCAATTGAAAGTCTCCTAGAGGGGGGTGGATAGGCAGAAACTGAAATTTTCAAACTTGCACACTACAAGCCAGGGTTAGCGTTAGAATAAAAGTTAAGTCCGGGAGAGAGGGGAAAACAAATCTACCAAGAAAATAAATAAGATGACACGGTGATTTGTTTTACCGAGGTTCGGTTCCAATGAACCTAGTGTTCGTTGAGGTGGTCACAAAGACCGGGTCTCTTTCAACCCTTTCCCTCTCTCAAACGGTCACCTAAACCGAGTGAGCTTTCTCCTTATCAAACGGGTCACTTAGACCCCACAAGGACCACCACACAATTGGTGTCTCTTGCTTTGATTACAAGTCACTTAGAGAACAAGAATAAGGAAGAAGAAAGCGATCCAAGAACAAGAGCTCAAAGAACACGAGCAAAACTCTCTCTGTAGTCACTAGGAGTTTTGAGTGGATTTTGGACTTGGAGAGGCTTTGATTCTTTTGAATTGTGTCTTGTATTGATTGCACTAGCTCTTGTATTGAATGAGATGTCTGAAAAACTTGGATGCTTTGAGTGGTGGTGGTTGGGGGGTATTTATAGCCCTCAACCACCACATAGCCGTTAGGAGGCTCTCTGTTGATGGGCGCATCGTACAGTCCGGTGCGCCACCGGACCCTGTCCGATGCGCCAGCCACGTCACCCAACCGTTAGGGTTCTAAAGATTCTGACCGTTGGAGCGCTGACTTCATGTCGCACCGGACAGTCCGGTGCGGCACCAGACAGGTGATGTTCACTATCTGGTGCGCCTCTGACACCTCCTCTGACTTATGTGCGCACTGTTCACGCATTGTTCACGCTTTTGCAGATGACCGTTGCGCGGGATAGCCGTTGCTCCGCTGGTACACCGGACAGTCCGGTGGCACACCGGACGGTCCAGTGAATTATAGCGAAGCGACGCCTGAGAAATCTGAAGGTGAAGAGTTCAGACTGTACGTCCCCTAGTGCACCGGACACTGTCCGGTGGTGCATCGGACAGTCCGGTGGCCCAGACCAGGGTTCTCTTCAGTTTCTCTTGCTCCTTTCTTTTGAACCCTAACTTGATCTTTTATTGGTTTGTGTTGAACCTTTAACACCTGTAGAATATATAATCTAGAGCAAACTAGTTAGTCCAATTATTTGTGTTGGGTATTCAACCACCAAAATCATTTATAGAAAAAGGTTAAACCCTATTTCCCTTTCAGTTAGCTTAATTAGTGAGGGAGTATTTACTTTATTTTTGGCAAAACATGTGAGTCATGAAATGTTGCATCATGGTGAACCCGAAATATTCTTTTAATTGTTGCACATGGTTGATTTGTTTGGAATTTGAAACTTGATTTGAATTTGAATTAAAAACCCTAGAGAAAATAAATAGAAAAGCAATTAGAAATTCCCTAAAAAATGGAAAACCTAATTCAGCCCAAGTTGGCCCACTAAGCCCGCGCCCGCGCGTCGTCGGTGCCTGACAGGCGGGCCCCGCCTGTCGGCGCCAACTCCAGCGCGCCCTATCTCCCCCTCTCTCTCTCTCGCTACCCGTGGGCCAGGCCTGTCGGCGCCGTTTCTCTCGCCCGAGCGCTCGCTTCCCTCTCTGTCCCGCCGACACCACCTGTCAGCTGTCCCTAACCTCTCGCCCACGATCGCCCGCCGTGGACGCACCCACATCTGCGCGTTCTCCGGCCACATCCCCGCGCCCGTGCCCCTTTTGAGCCCCGCACCCTGCTCGCCCACCTCCCCTCGCTCACTTGCGCCCTCAGCCAAACCCCCTCGCCCTCTCTCTTGCTCTGCCCGCGCGCGCGATCTAATCCTGACTGTTGATCTCTGATCCGACGGTTGAAGTTACCCCGTACCCCTTCACGTGTGCGTTTTACTTAAGAGGCTCTCGACTTTTAGGAAATTAACCCGCCATCCTGGTTTTAGCGTGAAGACCCCTGGTTTGTTTTAAATTGCCCCCTGTGCTTTTATTTAATCACAGATTTAGCCCTAATTTCATATTTTAAACTTCAAAACTTGTTTATTTCATATCTTTTTCATATGAACTCCAAATTTAGTGGTTCAAATTGCAAAATGTTCATAAAATTATTCTCTGTTCAAATAAATTATGATCAGCTATGGTCTGTAAACTTTAGTTTTACACATAGGATACAAGATTAATGTATATGTTAATTTATTTATTTAATGAAATAAATAAAATGAAAGCCCTAGGAGTTAAAATATATTTAATCTTGTGAGATTAGTGACATGCATTACATGAATTCATTTTTGGTTTAACTTTTAGGTCTCAATGAAATGAATAGAATTAGGTTATGTAATTATGGATAACACTTAAGGAATAATCAAATTCCTAAATGAGATTAGTCCATCTTATGATTAAATCTCTTTCTTGTTTAAATTACTACTTTACCTTTTTAGGTATGTTCCAAATACTTAGAGAGTAATTAACTCCTAATTAGGATTAGTTTATTTTATAACTTGACCTCATTCTCCTTTATTTAATACTACATCTTTTGAGTTGTGTTCCAATGTTTGTACATGTTTGATGTGCTGTTCATTTGTACTTTCCAAATGTATTGAATGTATGATCGCTTTATTTAGACAACGAGCAGCTCATGGTTTCTGAGTGAGTTGCCGAAGATCCCTCTGAGCAACAACCTGGTGAAGGCAAGTGTCCTCAGACCTATCATGTCCTACTTTACTTTATAATTCACTGTCCCGCATTACATTATTGAAACTTAAGGAGTGACTAGTCTGTATTTACCTTACCCTTGTTTACCTTTTTGGGTTAATCATGGTTAGCTTATGCTATTGGTTAAACTTAATTAATGAACATGATGTGATTATTTATGATACGATGATGTTATCCCGATGAGGTTCTTGTGATTATCTTAGGGGGCTCAGGCTGTTTCCTGAGTACCTCTCCGTAAGGACCTGTTTGGGGAGTGATAACCTAGGATAACAGTGCAACCATGAGGGTGAAATGGGATGCCCTTAGCTGATTAATTAGAGGAACCAGAGGAGTAGTTGGCTTCGCCGTAGGGCCGTCAATGGGGTCCGGGCATAGTACTTGCTCTGCTGAGGCTGGTTGCAGAGGTTCTTTGATTTGGTTTTGTTAGTCACCCTTCCTTTGGGGAGATGTACTGTGTTTATCAAACTGAAGAAACCTAACGGACGACTATGACCTCTGGGGGAATCTTTATAAAGGCTACGTAGTGATACCCTGCTAGGTCACCTTGGTAGTGATCAATGGGGAGGCTAGAACCCCGGGCAGAATGGGAATCACGACTTGTGGGTAAAGTGTGCAACCTCTGCAGAGTGTTAGAAACTGGTATAACAGTCGTGCTCACGGTTAAGAGCAGCCTTGGGATCCTCTTTGATTAGAAGAACTTTGGTTATTTTTATTATGATGATTAGCAATGATGGTTATAATTTTGATCTCTGGTATTTCCTCTTGGAGGGAGTACTCCTGGGTAATAACTGGGTTTATTACTAAAATTTGGTGGCAAACCCCTAGTCAGCTGCCTGTGTAGGCTTATCTTCTACGTTTCGTTTCTCCGCACTTTGATATTAATGTTGAACACTGTGGCTATGTATTAGACTTTGTGGATGTCTTGGACATCTTGATGTAATTAAAGTACCTTTCCGCTATTTATTTCGAGCATTGTGTGATAATGTCTAATTATGTAATCGCTGTGTACGTGAGTTCTAATCCTGACACGTACATGGTTCGCATTTGATTTACCTTTCAAAACCGGGTGTGACATAAGTGGCATGAAAGCTTTGCTGACTGTAGGACCGCTAACCTAGACTAGAATGGTCGACCTAAGGACTATGGACCCTTATTCTTACCTTGACCTTAGAGTCTTTTCAAAAGTTGGTCATCTTGACCAACTCTATGTTATTTACTTATCTCAAAAGTTTTGTCTCACTTTTCTTTCTGTTTACTTTTTGGTCTCATAGTTCTATTCTTACTCTTGTGCTTACGATGTCTTTTGTAGATGGGCCGTATCAGGTGCACTGTGAAAGTCGCCTAGAGGGGTGATGAATAGGCAAATCTGAAATTTATAACTTAAAAGATAATCTACAAGCCGGAGTTAGCATTAGAAATAAAACCAAGTCCGAAAGAGAGAGAGAAAACAAATCACAAGCAAATGAAGCGGATGACACGGTGATTTGTTTTACCGAGGTTCGGTTCTTGCAAACCTAGTCCCCATTGAGGTGGTCACAAAGACCGGGTCTCTTTCAACCCTTTCCCTCTCTCAAACGGTCACCTAGACCGAGTGAGCTTTCTCCTTAATCAAACGGATCACCTAGACCCCTCACAAGGACCACCACAACTTGGTGTCTCTTGCTTTGATTACAAGTGCTTTGAAGAACAAGAATGGGGAAGAAGAAAGCGATCTAAGAACAAGAGCTCAAAGAACACGAACAAAACTCTCTCTCTTGTCACTATTTGTTTGGAGTGGATTTGGGACTTGGAGAGGCTTTGATTCTATTGAATTGTGTCTTGTATTGATTGCACTAGCTCTTATATTGAATGTGAAGTCTAAAAAACTTGGATGCCTTGAATAGTGGTGGTTGGGGGTATTTATAGCCCCAACCACCAAAACAGCCTTTGGGAGGGCTGCTGTCGATGGGCACACCGGACAGTCTGGTGCCCCACCGGACACTGTCTAGTGTGCCAGCCACGTCACCCAACCAATTGGGTTCCGACGGTTTCGACCGTTGGAGCTATGACAGCTTGGGACACCGGACAGTCCGGTGCCGCACCGGACAACCACTATTCACTGTCCGGTGCGCCTTCTGGCGCTGCTCTGACTATGTGCGAACTGTCTGCGCACTATTCACGTTTGAAGGCAATCGTTGGAGTCGACAGTTGCGCTTCTTAGCCTTTGCTCCGCTGGCACACCGGACAGTCTGGTGGCCCACCGGACAGTCCAGTGAATTATAGCGGAGCGGCTCTCCAGAAACCCGAAGGTGAAGAGTTCAGCCTGTACGGTCCCTGGTGCACTGGACACTGTCCGGTGGCACACCGGACAGTCTGGTGCGCCAGACCAGGGTTCTCTTCGGTTTCTTTTGCTCCTTTCTTTTGAACCCTAACTTAGATCTTTTTATTGGTTTGTGTTGAGCCTTTGGCACCTGTAGAATATATAATCTAGAGCAAACTAGTTAGTCCAATTATTTGTGTTGGGCACTTCAACCACCAAAATCATTTAGGAAAAGGTTTGACCCAATTTCCCTTTCAATCTCCCCCTTTTTGGTGATTGATGCCAACACAAACCAAAGCAAATATATAAGTGCAGAATTGAACTAGTTTGCATAAGGTAAGTGCAAAGGTTGCTAGGAATTAAACCAATTTATACTTTCATTAGATATGCATGGATTGCTTTCTTTTATTTAACATTTTGGGCCACGCTTGCACCACTTGTTTTGTTTATGCAAATATTTTTGGAAAATCTTTTCAAAGTCTTTTGTAAATAGTCAAAGGTATAGAAATAGAATTGCAATAAGCATTTTCAAGATTTGAAATTTTCTCCCCCTGTTTCAAATGCTCCTCTTAGTGTTCAAGAGGGTTTTATCAATTGAAAGAGGATCAAATATTTTAGATACCAATTGAAAAATCCTCCTTTAAATATATCAATTTGAAATATGTCTACTAAAAATTTTCATCACAAGATGCCAATTGAAAACTTCTTTTAAAAACTTTTGAAATTGGTGGTGGTGCGGTCCTTTTACTTTGGGCTATATTTCTCCCCCTTTGGCATTAATCGCCAAAAACGGAGTCTTTTGAGAGCCCTTTTTACTTTTCTCCCTTATTGGTACAAGTAATATGAGTGAAGATTATACCAAAGTGGAGAGCGGTGCGGAGTGACGGGGAAGGGTAAATAATACCGATAGAGTGGAGTGGAAGCCTTGTCTTCGCCGAACACTCCATTTCCCTTTCAATCTATGACTTAGCATAAAAATACACTTGGAAACACATTAATCGTAGCAAATGAAAGAGATATGATCAAAGGTATATGAATGAGCTATGTGTGCAAAGTGTCAATCAAAGTTCCGAGAATCAAGTATATTTAGCTCATTCCTAAGTTTGGTAAAGGTTTTCTCATCTAATGGTTTGGTAAAGATATCGGCTAATTGTTCTTTGGTGCTAACATAAGCAATCTCGATATCTCCCCTTTGTTGGTGATCCCTCAAAAAGTGATACCAAATGGCTATGTGCTTAGTGCGGCTGTGTTCAACGGGATTATCCGCCATGCGGATTGCACTCTCATTGTCACATAGGAGAGAGACTTTGCTCAATTTGTAGCCATAGTCCCTAAGGGTTTGCCTCATCCAAAGCAATTGCGCGCAACAATGACCTGCGGCAATATACTTGGCTTCAGCGGTGGAAAGAGCTACTAAGTTTTGTTTCTTTGAAGCCCAAGACACCAGGGATCTCCCCAAAAACTGACAAGTCCCTGATGTGCTCTTTCTATCAATTTTACACTGTGCCCAATCAGCATCGGAATATCCTATTAAATCAAAAGTGGATCCTTTGGGGTACCAAAGACCAAACTTAGGTGTATGAACTAAATATCTCAAGATTCTTTTCACGGCCATAAGGTGAACTTCCTTAGGATCGGCTTGGAACCGTGCACACATGCATACGGAAAGCATAATATCCGGTTGAGATGCACATAAATAGAGTAAAGATCCTATCATCGACCGGTATACCTTTTGAACTACGGATTTACCTCCTGTGTCGAGGTCGAGACGCCCATTGGTTCCCATGGGTGTCTTGATGGGCTTGGCATCCTTCATTCCAAACTTGGTAAGTATATCTTGAATGTACTTGGTTTGGCTGATGAAGGTGCCCTCTTGGAGTTGCTTCACTTGAAATCCTAGGAAATACTTCAACTCCCCCATCATAGACATCTCGAATTTTTGAATCATAATCCTACTAAACTCTTCACAAGTGGATTTGTTAGTCGTCGGGGACCATAATTAGGGGTACCCCCAAGACTCCTAATCTCAGCTGGTAAACCCCATCAGCACAAAGCTGCAAAGGCCTGATGGGTGCAATTCAGGTCAAGGCTCCATCCACTCAAGGGACACGATCTCGCCTCGCCCGAGCCCAGCCTCGGGAAAAGACAGCCGACCCAGAAGGATTCACGTCTCGCTCGAGGGTCCCCTCAAGCAACGGGCACACCTTCGACTCGCCCGAGGCCCAGCTCGGGCAGGCTTCGCGGAGAAGCAACCTTGGCCAGATCGCCTCGCCAGCCGACCGGATCGCAGGAACATTCAATGCAAGGATCGCCTGACATCTTATCCTGACGCACGCTCTTCAGTCGACAGAGCCGAAGTGACCGCAGTCACTTCGCCCCTCCACTGGCTGACCTGAAAGGAAAATAGCGCCACCTGCGCTGCTCCGACTGTTGTGCCACCCGTCAGGGTGAGGCTGACAGCCGCCAAGTCCGGCCTCAGGCGCCATAGGAAGCTCCGCCTCGCCCGACCCCAGGGCTCGGACCCAACCTCGACCTCAAGCGCCATAGGAAGCTCCGCCTCGCCTGACCCCAGGGCTCGGACTCAACCTCGACACCGGAAGACGGTCTCCGCCTAGCCCGACCCCAGGGCTCGGACTCCACCTCGACCTCGGAAGACGGTCTCCGCCTCGCCCGACCCTAGGGCTCAGACTCAACCTCGACATCAGACGACGGTCTCTGCCTCGCCCGACCCCAGGGCTCGGACTCAGCCTCGACCTCGGACGACGGTCTCTGCCTCGCCCGACCCCAGGGCTCGGACTCAGCCTCGACCTCGGACGATGGTCTCTGCCTCGCCCGACCCCAGGGCTCGGACTCCGCCTCGACCTCGGAGGAATCACCGCCTCGCCCAACCTTGGGCTCGGACCAACCACGCTACAGGGGGGCCCATCATTACCCTACCCCTAGCTAGCTCAGGCTACGGGGAACAAGACCGGCGTCCCATCTGGCTCGCCCCGGTAAACAAGTAATGATGGCACCCCGCGTGCTCCGTGACAATGGCAGTTCTCAGCCCCTTACGGAAGCAAGGAGACGTCAACAAGGATCCGACAGCACCCGACAGCTGTGCTTCCACAGGGCTCAAGCGCTCCTCCGACGGCCACAACATCACATGAACAGGGCAGCAACACCTCTCCAACAGCCACTTCGGCATGTACATAGGACTCTGGCTCCTCCCTGCTAGACACGTTAGCACATTGCTACGCTCCCTGTTGTACACCTGGACCCTCTCCTTACATCTATAAAAGGAAGGTCCAGGGCCCTCGTACGAGAAGGTGGCCGCGCGGGAGAATGGGCCAACGCATAAGGCTCTCGCTCTCTCTCTCTCTCCCTCGCGAACGCTTGTAACCCCCTACTGCAAGCGCATCCGCCCTGGGCGCAGGACAACACGAGGCCGCAGTTTCCCCTTACTGTTTCCCCCCTTGTGTTCCGTCTCGCGCCGACCCATCTGGTCTGGGACACGCAGCGACAATTTACTCGTCGGTTTAGGGACCCCCCGGGGTCGAAACGCCGACAGTTGGCGCGCCAGGTAGGGGCATGCTGCGTGTTGACGAACAGCTTCCCGTCAAGCTCCAGATGGGTAGTCTCCAGCAACCTCTCCAGCCCAGGACGCTGCTCTGTTTCGGGAGTCTTGAGTTCATGTCCCTCGACGGCAGCTACGACATGATACTCCTTCCTCCGCCGCGCGACAACGACAATGGCGGCCGTCAGCCCACCCGCCGGCGGTAGAATCGACGACGTCTTCCCCACATGGCGGAAGAGCAACATCCAGGTCTGTCCCGTCACCTTCCCCGCCGACGGAGGAGGAGGCGGGGCAGCCATGGCCAAGCAGGAGGCGGCACCTCGTCGGCTGTCGAGTGAGTCGACGGCGCCGGCGCCCCAGCGGGGGACACGTCGGGCGTTGACCTCGCGTCTGAGACGAAGATGAGCGTCGTTTCCCCGCAACACGCCAACCCCAAGTAGACGGACGACGCCAACACGCTCGCGAAGGACTTGCTGGGCGTTAGCCTCGTACCTGAGACAACGGTGCAGCCCGTCCCCGACGCGACTTCGTCACCATCCGTCGATCAAGAGGTACCGTCTGTTTCCCATCCTGTGCCTTTTAGATTCAGCTTCGACCCACCGAGCAATCCCGCTTCGGTGGACGCTTTCATAAAGGCATATCCAAACCTTCCGGGGTACCATATGTGGTCAATCTGGGACCGACCGACGGCCGTCTCGACCTACGGGCCCCCGGGTTCCGAGGAAGATGACGAGCCCGACTCTGGTTGGGATTTCTCTGGGCTCGATAACCCCAGTGCCATGCAGGACTTCATGACCGCATGTGACTACTACCTCTCCGATTGCTCCGATGATGGCCACAGCCTTGACGACGAGGACTGTGGCCCAAGTTGTGAATGTTTCCACGTCGATCTAGGGGGTCTCAACGAAGGCAACCACCTTGGTATGCCGGAGGACGGCGATCCCCCTAGGCCTACGCCTCGCGTTGACATCCTTCGGGAGCTAGCTGTGGTCCCAGTCCCTACGGGGGGTCAGGACGCACAGCTCGAGCAAATCCGCGAGATGCAGGCCAGGCTCGACGAGGAAGCAGGACACCTTGTGCAGCTTCGGCAAAATATCGGGCAGGAGTGGGCAGGCCGAGCACCGGCTGGAGAAGTGCGTCATCTGGCCCAGGACGTCCAGCACCGCATCGCCGACGATGCCAGGGCAAGGCTACCCCCAGCTTCCAGTGGGGTCGGCCAGAACCTGGCAGCAGCAGCAATACTACTCCGAGCGATGCCGGAACCATCCACCACCGAGGGGCGGCGTATCCAGGGAGAGCTCAAGAATCTCCTGGAGGATGCCGTGGTACGACAGGCCGAAAGCTCTACCTCCCGAAGGCAAGGCTACCCCCCGGAGCATCGCGCCGCGACTTCCCGATTCATGCGGGAAGCCTCGGTCCACACCGGGCGCACGCGGGACACAGCGCCTGTGGCCCCGGGTCGCCTCGGCAACGAGCACCACCGCCGCGACTGTCGAGCCCACCTCGATGAGAAGGTGCACCGAGGCTACCACCCCAGGCGTGGGGGACGCTACGACAGCGGGGAGGATCGGAGCCCCTCGCCCAAACCACCCGGTCCGCAAGCTTTCAGCCGGGCCATACGACGGGCGCCGTTCCCGACCTGGTTCCGAACCCCGACTACCATCACCAAGTACTCGGGGGAGACAAGGCCGGAACTGTGGCTCGCGGACTACCGGCTGGCCTGCCAGCTGGGTGGAACGGACGATGACAACCTCATCATCCGCAACCTTCCCATGTTCCTCTCCGATGCCGCCCGAGCCTGGCTGGAGCATCTGCCTCCTGCGCAGATCTTCAACTGGGACGACCTGGTCAAAGCCTTCGCCGGCAACTTCCAGGGCACATACGTGCGCCCTGGGAACTATTGGGATCTCCGAAGCTGCCGCCAGCAGCCGGGAGAATCCCTCCGGGACTACATCCGACGATTTTCAAAGCAGCGCACCAAGCTGCCCAACATCACCGACTCAGATGTCATCGGCGCGTTCCTCGCCGGCACCACTTGCCGCGACCTAGTGAGCAAGCTGGGTCGCAAGACTCCCACCAGCGCGAGCGAGCTGATGGACATCACCACCAAGTTCGCCTCTGGTCAGGAGGCGGTCGAGGCCATCTTCCAGAAGGACAAGCAGCCTCAGGGGCGCCAGCCGGAAGATGTCCCCGAGGCGTCCGCTTAGCGCAGCGCGAGGAAGAAGGGCAAAAATAAGTCGCAAGCGAAACGCGACGCCGCCGACGTAGACCTTGTCGCCGCTGCGAGCACAGGAACCCTCGGAAGCCTCCGAGAGGCGCCAACCTGTTCGACAAGATGCTCAAGGAGTCGTGCCCCAATCATCAGGGTCCCGTCAAGCACACCCTTGAGGAGTGCATTATGCTTCGGCGCTACTTCCACAAGGCCGGGCCCCGGCGGAAGGTGGCAGAGCCCACAACAACGACAAGAAGGAGGATCACAAGGAAGAGGAGTTCCCCGAGGTCCATGACTGCTTCATGATCTACGGTGGGCAAGTGGCGAACGCCTTAGCTCGGCACCGCAAGCAAGAGCGTCGGGAGGTCTGCTCGGTGAAGGTGGCGGCGCCAGTCTACCTAGACTGGTCCGACAAGCCCATCACCTTCGACCAGGGCGACCACCCCGACCGCGTGCCGAGCCCAGGGAAGTTGAGAGCACCTAGAGGGGGGTGAATAGGTGATCTTGTAAAACTTTAAACTTAAGCCACAAAAACTTGGTTAGGCGTTAGCACAATAATCGCCAAGTGGCTATAGAGGAGTCTCAACAAAACACAATAACCACGAAGATATCAATCACAGAGATGGCACAGTGGTTATCCCGTGGTTCGGCCAAGACCAACGCTTGCCTACTCCACGTTGTGGCGTCCCAACGGACGAGGGTTGCAATCAACCCCTCTCAAGCGGTCCAAAGACCCACTTGAATACCACGGTGTTTTGCTTTGCTTTTCTTAATCCCGTTCGCGAGGAATCTCCACAACTTGGAGTCTCTCGCCCTTACAAAGATGTTCACAAAGAAGCACGGAGTAAGGGAGGGATTAGCAACTCACACAAGACACAAAGATCACAGCAAATACGCACACACAAGACCCAGACTTAAGCTCAAAAGACTAGCACACTAGAACGGAGCTCAAATCACTAGAATGTCGAACAAGTGCGCAAGAATGGAGTGTGAGTGATCAAGAGTGCTCAAGGAATGCTTGGTATACTCCTCCATGCGCCTAGGGGTCCCTTTTATAGCCCCAAGGCAGCTAGGAGCCGTTGAGAGCAATCTGGGAAGGCAATTCTTGCCTTCTGTCGCCTGGCGCACCGGATAGTCCGGTGCACCACCGGACACTGTCCGGTGCGGATTTCCTTCCTTATTTGGCGAAGCCGACCGTTGGCAGCCTTGGAGCCGTTGGCGCACCGGACACTGTCCGGTGCACACCGGACAGTCCGGTGCACACCGGACAGTCCGGTGCCCCCTCCCGACCGTTGGCTCGGCCACGTGTCTCGCGCCGATCGCGCATCCGACAGTTGGCCCGGCCGACCGTTGGCTCACCGGACAGTCCGGTGCACACCGGATAGTCCGGTGAATTATAGCCGTACGCCGTTAGATTCTTCCCGAGAACGGCCAATTCGCCTGAGCAAGCCTGGCGCACCGGACAATCCGGTGCTCCCAGACTGAGCAGAGTCTTGGCTGCTCGAGCCAATACATTTCCGATTGTTATTTTCCTGTTTCCAGCACTTAGACACAATACATTAGTCTCTAAAACAATGTACTAAGTCTGAGAAACATACCTTTTTACTTGATTTGTACTTTGTCCACCACATTGCATAGATCAACACAAAAGCACTTGCGTTGGCACTCAATCACCAAAATACTTAGAAATGGCCCAAGAGCACATTTCCCTTTCAATCTCCCCCTTTTTGGTGATTTATGCCAACACAACATAAAGCAACTAGAACTAGTGCAATATCAATGCAAATGAAAACTAAAATTTGTTTTGAATCAAATTTGGCATATTTGGATCATTCTTTGCCACCACTTGGTTTGTTTTTGCAAATCGACCTCAATTTTCTAACTCTAAGTCAAACACACTTGTAGAGACATAAAGAGAGTTGTTCCAATAGAAATTGATCACAGTATCAAAAACTCCCCCTATTTCCCATAATCAACCATTCTCCCTACAAGAGACTAACTTTTGATAATAAGAAGCAAACAAGAGTATTTTGACAAACAAAAACTCTAACTCTACTTTTTCAAAATTCTCAAGTGGTAGCTGATCCATTTATTGCTTTAGCCTTATTTTCTCCCCCTTTGGCATCAAGCACCAAAACGGGATCAACTTTGGCCCTTTAACCCCATTGCCTCACCAAAAATCTTCAACTAAGAGTAAAAGGCAATAAGATCATAAAGATGAACTTGGAATAAGTTACCCTCTCATCGGAGTGCAGTGGAAGTCTTGCATGGTCCAAGTCCACCTTTTCCCTTTCAGTCATTCTTAGAGACTAAATCAAGCAAACTCAAGCACATGGTTAGTCTCAAAGGGTCAAGTTGTAACACATCTCCCCCTAAATATGTGCATCACTTTGCAATGGACTTGTGAGGTCTGGGGAGTGCATGTACAACTTGAGCACCATAAATAAACAACACATAGCAAAAGGACATGATCAAAGGCATAAACACATGTATGCTATAAATCAATCCAAGTTCCGCGAATCTAAGACATTTAGCTCACTACGCAACTTGCAAAAGGTCTGCTCATCTAAAGGCTTGGTAAAGATATCGGCTAGCTGGTTCTCGGAGCTAACATGAAACACTTCGATATCTCCCTTTTGCTGGTGGTCTCTCAAAAAGTGATGCCGGATGTCTATGTGCTTTGTGCGGCTGTGTTCAACAGGATTATCCGCCATGCGGATAGCACTCTCATTATCACATAGGGGTGGGACTTTGCTCAAATTGTAGCCAAAGTCCCTGAGGGTTTGCCTCATCCAAAGTAGTTGCGCGCAACACTGTCCTGCGGCAACGTACTCGGCCTCAGCGGTAGATAGGGCAACAGAGGTTTGTTTCTTAGAACTCCATGACACCAGGGACCTTCCTAAGAATTGACATGTCCCCGATGTACTCTTCCTATCGACCTTACATCCAGCATAGTCGGAGTCTAAATATCCAATCAAGTCAAAGGTAGACCCCTTTGGATACCAGATCCCGAAACAAGGCGTAGCGACTAAATATCTAAGAATTCGTTTCACAGCCACTAAGTGACACTCCTTAGGATCGGATTGAAATCTAGCACACATGCATACGCTAAGCATAATATCCAGTCTACTAGCACATAAATAAAGTAATGACCCTATCATAGACCGGTATGCTTTTTGATCAACAGACTTACCTCCTTTGTTGAGGTCAGTGTGTCCGTCGGTTCCCATCGGAGTCTTTGCGGGCTTGGCGTCCTTCATCCCAAGCTTTTGATCAAATCTTGTGTGTACTTCGTTTGGGAGATGAAGGTTCCATCCTTGAGTTGCCTCACTTGAAACCCAAGGAAGTAGCTTAACTCGCCCATCATCGACATCTCGAATTTCTGAGTCATCACCCTGCTAAACTCTTCACAAGACTTTTGGTTAGTAGAACCAAATATTATGTCATCGACATAAATTTGGCACACAAAAAGATCACCATCACAAGTCTTAATAAAAAGAGTTGGATCGGCTTTCCCAACCTTGAAAGCATTAGCAATTAAAAAGTCTCTAAGGCATTCATACCATGCTCTTGGGGCTTGCTTAAGTCCATAGAGCGCCTTAGAGAGCTTACACACGTGGTCGGGGTACCGTTCATCCTCGAAGCCAGGGGTTGCTCCACGTACACCTCCTCCTTAATTGGCCCGTTGAGGAAAGCGCTCTTCACATCCATTTGGAACAACCTGAAAGAATGGTGAGCGGCATATGCTAGCAAGATACGAATGGACTCTAGCCTAGCCACAGGAGCAAAAGTCTCCTCAAAGTCCAAACCTGCGACTTGGGCATAACCTTTTGCCACAAGTCGTGCCTTGTTCTTCGTCACCACTCCGTGCTCGTCTTGTTTGTTGCGGAACACCCACTTGGTTCCCACAACATTTTGCTTGGGACGAGGCACCAGTGTCCAAACTTCATTTCTTTTGAAGTTGTTGAGCTCCTCCTGCATGGCCAACACCCAGTCCGGATCTAGCAAGGCCTCTTCTACCCTGAAAGGCTCAATAGAAGAGACAAAGGAGTAATGCTCACAAAAATTAACTAATCGAGATCGAGTAGTTACTCCCTTGCTAATATCACCCAAAATTTGGTCGACGGGATGATCCCTTTGAATCATCGCTCGAACTTGGGTTGGAGGTGCCGGTTGTGCTTCTTCCTCCATTGCAAGATCATCTTGTGCTCCCCCTTGATCACACGCCTCCTGCTCATCATCTTGAGTTGGGGGATGCACCATTGTTGAGGAAGAAGGTTGATCTCGCACATCTTGTTCCTGTGGCCGCACATCTCCAATCACCATGGTGTGTATTGCGGCCGTTGGAACTTCTTCTTCATCTACATCATCACAATCAACAACTTGCTCTCTTGGAGAGCCATTAGTCTCATCAAATACAACGTCGCTAGAGACTTCAACCAAACCCGATGATTTGTTGAAGACTCTATACGCCTTTGTATTTGAGTCATAACCTAACAAAAACCCTTCTACGGCTTTGGGAGCAAATTTGGAATTCCTACCCTTCTTCACTAGAATGTAGCATTTACTCCCAAAAACTCGGAAATACGAAACATTGGGTTTGTTACCGGTTAGTAGCTCGTACGACGTCTTCTTGAGGAGGCGATGAAGGTAGACCCTGTTGATGGCGTGGCAAGCCGTGTTCACGGCTTCCGACCAAAAGCGCTCAGGGGTCTTGAACTCTCCAAGCATCGTCCTCGCCATGTCTATAAGCGTCCTGTTCTTCCTCTCTACCACACCATTTTGCTGTGGTGTGTAGGGAGCGGAGAACTCGTGCTTGATCCCTTCCTCCTCAAGGTACTCCTCCACTTGAAGGTTCTTGAACTCGGACCCATTGTCGCTCCTTATCTTCTTCACCTTGAGCTCAAACTCGTTTTGAGCTCTCCTTAGGAAGCGCTTGAGGGTCCCTTGGGTTTTAGTTTTATCCTGCACAAAGAATACCCAAGTGAAGCGAGAAAAATCATCAACTATAACAAGACCATACTTACTTCCTCCTATACTTAGATAGGCGACGGGTCCGAAGAGGTCCATGTGAAGCATCTCCAAAGGTCTTGATGTGGTCATCACATTTTTTGTGTGATGAGAGCTTCCCACCTGTTTGCCTGCTTGACAAGCTGCACAAGGTCTATCTTTTTCGAATTGCACATTAGTTAAACCTATCACGTGTTCTCCCTTTAGAAGCTTGTGAAGGTTCTTCATCCCCACATGTGCTAAGCGGCGATGCCACAGCCAGCCCATGCTAGTCTTAGCAATTAAGCATGCATCTAGACCGGCCTCCTCTTTTGCAAAATCAACTAAGTAAAGTTTGCCGTCTAATACACCCTTAAAAGCTAGTGAACCATCACTTCTTCTAAAGTCAGACACATCTACATTTGTGAATAGACAATTATATCCCATATTGCATAATTGACTAACAGATAACAAATTATATCCAAGAGACTCAACTAAAAACACATTAGATATAGAGTGCTCGGATGAAATAGCAATTTTACCTAACCCTTTTATCTTGCCTTGATTCCCATCACCGAATATTATTGAATCTTGGGAATCCTTGTTTTTGACGTAGGAGGTGAACATCTTCTTCTCCCCCGTCATATGGTTTGTGCATCCGCTGTCGATAATCCAGCTTGAACCCCCGGATGCATAAACCTGCAAGGCAAATTTAGGCTTGGGTCTTAGGTACCCAACTCTTGTTGGGTCCTACAAGGTTAGTCACAATTGTCTTAGGGACCCAAATGCAGGTTTTGTCTCCCTTGCATTTTGCCCCTAATTTTCTAGCAACTATCTTCCTATCCTTTCTACAAATAGCAAAGGAAGCATTTAAAGCATGATATATTGTAGAAGGTTCATTAACTTTCCTAGGAACATTAACAACATTTCTCCTATGCATATTATGAACAACATTTTTCCTAGCAACATTTCTATCATGCATAACATGGGAACTAGAAGCAGTCATAGTATGAAAGTCAAAAGCGTCATAACTTCTAAAGGCATTCTTAGAATGTCTCCTACCATGATACATGAAAGCATGGTTCTTTTGCACACTACTAGCCATAGGGGCCTTCCCTTTCTTCTTGACGGAGATGGGAGCCTTATGGCTTGTTAAGTTCTTGGCTTCTCTCTTGAAGCCAAGACCATCCTTAATTGAGGGGTGTCTACCAATCGTGTAGGCATCCCTTGCAAATTTTAGCTTGTCATATTCACTCTTGCTAGTCTTAAGTTGGGCATTAAGACTAGCCACTTCGTCATTTAATTTAGAAATGCAAACTAGGTGTTCACTACAAGCATCAATGTCAAAATCTTTACACCTAGTGCAAATCATAACATGTTCTACACACGAGTTAGATTTACTTGCTACTTCTAGTTTAGCATTTAAATCATTGTTAATTCTCTTTAAGCTAGAGATAGAGCCATGACAGGTAGACAATTCACTAGAAAGCATTTCATTTCTTTTAACTTCTAAAGCAAGTGAATTTTGTGCACTAACAAATTTATCATGCTCTTCATATAAAAGGTCTTCTTGTTTCTCTAAGAGTCTATCCTTTTCATTCAAGGCATCAATCAATTCATTGATCTTATCTATTTTAGTTCTATCCAATCCTTTAAACAAACTAGAGTAATCTATTTCTTCATCACTAGACACATCATCACTAGAAGAATCATAAGTAGTACTGTCTCGAGTACATACCTTCTTCTCCCTTGCCATGAGGCATGTGTGACGCTCGTTGGGGAAGAGAGATGACTTGTTGAAGGCGGTGGCGGCGAGTCCTTCATTTTCGGAGTCGGATGACGAACAATCCGAGTCCCACTCCTTGCCAAGGTGTGCCTCGCCCTTAGCCTTCTTGTATGCCTTCTTTTTCTCCCTCTTGCTCCCTTGTTCCTGGTCACTTTCATTATCGGGACAGTTAGCAATAAAATGACCAATCTTACCACATTTGAAGCATGAGCGCTTCTCCTTTGTTTTGGTCTTGCTTGGCTGTCCCTTGCAACCCTTTAGCGTCGTCTTGAAGCGTTTGATGATGAGGGCCATCTCTTCATCATTTAGCCCAGCTGCCTCAACTTGCGCCACCTTGCTAGGTAGCGCCTCCTTGCTTCTTGTTGCCTTGAGAGCAATGGGTTGAGGCTCATGGATTGGACCGTTCAATGCGTCGTCCACGTACCTCGCCTCCTTGATCATCATTCGCCCGCTTACGAATTTTCCAAGGACTTCTTCGGGCGACATCTTGGTGTACCTAGGATTTTCACGAATATTGTTCACCAAATGTGGATCAAGTACAGTAAAGGACCTTAGCATTAGGCGGACAACGTCGTGGTCCGTCCATCGCGTGCTTCCGTAGCTCCTTATTTTGTTGATAAGGGTCTTGAGCTGGTTGTATGTTTGGGTTGGCTCATCGCCCCTTATCATTGCGAATCTTCCAAGCTCGCCCTCCACCAACTCCATTTTGGTGAGTAAGGTGACGTCGTTCCCCTCATGTGAGATCCTGAGGGTGTCCCAGATCTGCTTGGCATTGTCCAAGCCGCTCACCTTATGATACTCGTCCCTGCACAAAGAGGCTAACAACACAGTAGTAGCTTGTGCGTTTCTATGAATCTGCTCATTGATAAACATAGGACTATCCGAGCTATCAAATTTCATTCCACTTTCCACAATCTCCCATATGCTCGGATGGAGAGAGAATAGGTGACTACGCATTTTGTGGCTCCAAAATCCGTAGTCCTCTCCATCAAAGTGAGGAGGTTTGCCAAGTGGAATGGAGAGCAAATGAGCATTTGTATTTTGCGGAATACGAGAGTAGTCAAAAGAAAAGTTCGAATTAACCGGTTTCCTTCTCTCGTAGTCGTTGTCGTCGTTGTCCTTTTGTGAAGAAGTGGACTCATCGCTGTCGTCGTAGTAGACGATCTCCTTGATGCGTCTTGTCTTCTTCTTCTTCCCATCTTTGCGTCTGTGGCCCGAGCCCGAGTCGGTAGGCTTGTCATCCTTCGGCTCGTTGACGAAGGACTCCTTCTCCTTGTCGTTGATCACGATTCCCTTCCCCTTAGGATCCATCTCTTCGGGCGATTAGTCCCTTCGTGAAGAGAACGGCTCCGATACCAATTGAGAGCACCTAGAGGGGGGTGAATAGGTGATCTTGTAAAACTTTAAACTTAAGCCACAAAAACTTGGTTAGGCATTAGCACAATAATCGCCAAGTGGCTAGAGAGGAGTCTCAACAAAACACAATAACCACGAAGATATCAATCACAGAGATGGCACAGTGGTTATCCCGTGGTTCGGCCAAGACCAACGCTTGCCTACTCCACGTTGTGGCGTCCCAACGGACGAGGGTTGCAATCAACCCCTCTCAAGCGGTCCAAAGACCCACTTGAATACCACGGTGTTTTGCTTTGCTTTTCTTAATCCTGTTCGCGAGGAATCTCCACAACTTGGAGTCTCTCGCCCTTACAAAGATGTTCACAAAGAAGCACGGAGTAAGGGAGGGATTAGCAACTCACACAAGACACAAAGATCACAGCAAATACGCACACACAAGACCCAGACTTAAGCTCAAAAGACTAGCACACTAGAACGGAGCTCAAATCACTAGAATGTCGAACAAGTGCGCAAGAATGGAGTGTGAGTGATCAAGAGTGCTCAAGGAATGCTTGGTATACTCCTCCATGTGCCTAGGGGTCCCTTTTATAGCCCCAAGGTAGCTAGGAGCCGTTGAGAGCAATCTGGGAAGGCAATTCTTGCCTTCTGTCGCCTGGCGCACCGGACAGTCCGGTGCACCACGGGACACTGTCCGGTGCGGATTTCCTTCCTTATTTGGCGAAGCGACTGTTGGCAGCCTTGGAGCCGTTGGCGCACCGGACACTGTCCGGTGCACACCAGATAGTCCGGTGCCCCCTCCCGACCGTTGGCTCGGCCACGTGTCTCGCGCCGATCGTGCAGCCGACCGTTGGCCCGGCCGACCGTTGGCTCACCGGACAGTCCGGTGCACACCGGACAATCCGGTGAATTATAGTTGTACGCCGTTAAATTCTTCCCGAGAACAGCCAGTTCGCCTGAGCCAGCCTGGCGCACCGGACACTGTCCGGTGCACCACCGGACCGTCCGGTGCTCTCAGACTAAGCAGAGTCTTGGCTGCTCGAGCCAAGACATTTCCAATTGTTCTTTTCCTGTTTCCAGCACTTAGACACAATACATTAGTCTCTAAAACAATGTACTAAGTCTGAGAAACATACCTTTTTACTTGATTTGTACTTTGTCCACCACATTGCATAGATCAACACAAAAGCACTTGCGTTGGCACTCAATCACCAAAATACTTAGAAATGGCCCAAGGGCACATTTCCCTTTCAGAAGTACCCGCTCGTTGTCGACCCCATCATCGGCAACGTCAGGCTTACCAAGGTCCTCATGGACGGAGGCAGCAGCCTCAACATCATCTACGCCGAGACCCTCGGGCTCCTGCAGATCGATCTGTCCTCGATCCGGGCCGGCGCGACACCCTTTCACGGGATCATCCCCGGGAAACGCGTCCAACCCCTTGGGCAACTCGATCTGCCCGTCTGCTTCATGACTCCCTCCAACTTCCGAAAGGAAACCCTTACGTTCGAGGTGGTCGGGTTCCGAGGAACCTACCACGCAGTGCTGGGGAGACCATGTTACGCCAAGTTCATGGCCGTCCCCAACTACACCTACCTCAAGCTCAAGATGTCGGGCCCCAATGGGGTCATCACCGTCGGCTCCACGTACCAACACGCGTATGAATGCGACGTGGAGTGCGTGGAGTACGCCGAGGCCCTCACCGAATCTGAGGCCCTCATCGCCGACCTGGAGAGCCTTTCCAAGGAGGCACCAGATGTGAAGCGCCATGCCGGCAACTTCGAGCCAGAAGAGGCGGTTAAGTCCGTCCCTCTCGACCCCAGCAACGACGCCTCCAAGCAAGTCTGGATCGGCTCCGAGCTCGACCCCAAATAGGAAGCAGTGCTCGTCGACTTTCTCCATGCGAACGCCGAGGTTTTTGCGTAGAGTCCCTCGGACATGCCTGGCATACCGAGGGATGTCGCCGAGCACTCGCTGGATATCCGAGCTGGAGCCCGACCCATGAAGCAGCCTCTGCGCCGATTCGACGAAGAAAAGCGCAAAGCCATAGGCGAGGAGATCCACAAGCTGATGGCTGCATGGTTCATCAAAGAGGTATTCCATCCCGAATGGCTAGCCAACCCTGTGCTTGTGAGAAAGAAAGGCGGGAAATGGCGGATGTGTGTAGACTACACTGGTCTAAACAAAGCATGTCCGAAAGTTCCCTACCCTCTGCCTCGCATCGATCAAATCATGGATTCTACTGCTGGGTGCGAAACCCTGTCGTTCCTCGATGCCTACTCAGGGTATCACCAAATCAGGATGAAAGAGTCCGACTAGCTCGCGACTTCTTTCATCACACCTTTTGGCATGTACTGCTACATTACTATACCATTCGGTTTGAGGAATGCGGGTGCGACATACCAAAGGTGCATGAACCACGTGTTCGGAGAGCACATTGGTCGAACGGTCGAGGCTTACGTCGATGACATCGTAGTCAAGACGAGGAAAGCCTCCGACCTCCTCTCCGACCTTGAAACGACATTCAAGTATCTCAAGGCGTAAAACTCAATCCCGAGAAGTGTGTCTTCGGAGTCCCCCGAGGCATGCTCCTGGGGTTCATCGTCTTCGAGCGGGGCATTGAGGCCAACCCGGAGAAAATCGCGGCCATCACCAACATGGGCCCCATCAAGGACTTGAAAGGAGTACAGAGGGTCATGGGATGCCTTGCGGCTCTGAGCCGTTTCATCTCGCGCCTCGGCGAAAGAGGCCTACCTCTGTACCGCCTCTTAAGGAAGACCGAGCGCTTCACTTGGACCCCCGAGGCCGAGGAAGCCCTCGGGAACCTAAAGGCGCTCCTCACGAGCGCGCCCATCTTGGTGCCCCCCGCTGCCGGAGAAGCCCTCTTGATCTACGTCGCCGCTACCACTCAGGTGGTCAGCGCCGCGATCGTGGTCAAGAGACGAGAAGAGGGGCACGCATTGCCCGTCCAGAGGCCGGTCTACTTCATCAGTGAAGTACTGTCCAAGACCAAAATCCGCTACCCGCAAATCCAGAAGCTACTGTATGCGGTAATTCTGATGCGACGAAAGTTGCGACACTACTTCGAGTCTCATCCGGTGACTGTGGTGTCATCCTTCCCCCTGGGGGAGATCATCCAGTGCCGAGAGGCCTCGGGTAGGATTGCAAAGTGGGCGGTGGAGATCATGGGCGAGACAATCTCGTTCGCCCCTCGGAAGGCCATCAAGTCCCAAGTCTTGGCGGACTTTATGGCTGAATGGGTCGACACCCAGCTTCCAGCAGCTCCGATCCAACCGGAACTCTCGACCATGTTTTTCGACGGGTCGCTGATGAAAACAGGAGCGGGCGTGGGCCTGCTCTTCATCTCACCCCTTGGGAAGCACCTCCGCTACGTGCTGCGCCTCCATTTCCCAGCGTCCAACAACGTGGCCGAGTACGAGGCTCTGGTTAACGGGTTGCGCATCGCCATCGAGCTAGGGGTCCGGCGCCTCGACGCTCGTGGCGACTCGCAGCTTGTCATAGACCAAGTCATGAAGAACTCCCACTGCCGCGACCCGAAGATGGAAGCCTACTGTGATGAGGTTCGGCGCCTGGAGGACAAGTTCTACGGGCTCGAGCTCAACCACATCGCCCGACGATACAACGAGACTACGGACAAGCTTGCTAAGATAGCCTCGAGCGGACAACGGTTCCTCCGGACGTCTTCTCCCGAGACCTACATCAACCCTCCATCAAGACCGACGACACGCTCGAGCCTGAGGAGGCCTCAGCTCAGCCCGAGGCACCCTCGGCCCCCGAGGGTGAGGCACTGCGCGTCGAGGAAGAGCGGAATGGGGTCACACCTAATCGAAACTGGCAAACCCCGTACCTGCAATATCTCCATCGAGGAGAGCTACCCCTCGACAGAGCCGAAGCTCGGCGACTTGCACGGCGCGCCAAGTCGTTCGTCTTGCTCGGTGACGGAAAGGAGCTCTATCATCGCAGCCCCTCAGGCATCCTCCAGCGATGCATATCCATCGCCGAAGGTCAGGAGTTATTACAAAAAATACACTCGGGGGCTTGCGGTCACCACGCAGCACCTCGGGCCCTCATTGGAAACGCCTTCCGACAGGGTTTCTACTGGCCAACCACGGTGGCCGATGCCACTAGGATTGTACGCACCTGCCAAGGGTGTCAATTCTACGCAAGGCAGACGCACCTGCCCGCTCAGGCCCTGCAAACAATACCCATCACCTGGTTGTTTGCTGTGTGGGGTCTGGACCTCGTCGGTCCCTTGCAGAAGGCACCCGAGGGCTACACGCACCTGCTGGTTGCTATCGACAAATTCTCCAAGTGGATTGAGGTCCGACCCCTAAACAGCATCAGGTCCGAACAGGCGGTGGCGTTCTTCACCAACATCATCCATCGCTTTGGGGTCCCGAACTCCATCATCACCGACAACGGCACCTAGTTCACTGGCAGAAAGTTCCTGGACTTCTGCGAGGACCACCACATCCGGGTGGACTGGGCCGCCGTAGCTCACCCCATGACGAATGGGCAGGTAGAGCGTGCCAACAGCATGGTTCTGCAAGGACTCAAGCCACGAATCTACAATGACCTCAACAAATTCGGCAGGCGATGGATGAAGGAACTCCCCTCGTTGGTCTGGAGTATGAGAACGACGCCAAGCCGAGCCACGGGCTTCACGCCATTCTTTCTAGTCTATGGGGCTGAGGCTATCTTGCCCACAGACTTAGAATACGGATCCCCGAGGACGAGGGCGTACGACGACCGAAGCAACCAGACCAACCGAGAAGACTCACTGGACCAGCTGGAAGAGGCTCAGGACATGGCCTTACTACACTCGGCAAGGTATCAGCAGTCCCTGCGACGCTACCACGCCCGAAGGGTTCGGTCCTGAGACCTCCAGGTAGGCGACTTGGTGCTTCGGCTACGACAAGACGCCCGAGGGCGCCACAAGCTCACACCTCCCTGGGAAGGGCCATTCATCATCGCCAAGATTTTGAAGCCCGGAACATACAAGTTGGCCAACCCTCAAGGCGAGGTCTACAGCAACGCTTGGAACATCTGACAGCTACGTCGCTTCTACCCTTAAGATGTTTTCAAGTCGTTCATACACCTCGTTTACATACGCAAATGAAGTCTAACCATCAAGGAAGGGTCAGCCTTGCCTCGGCAAAGCCCGACCCTCCCTCGGGGGCTAGAAGGGGGGAACCCCCTCTGCGTCAAAATTTTCCTCGGAAAAAGTCTTTCTGCCAGAACATCTTTCGTGCTTTTCGACTACTTCAATAGTGGGATCCTGAAAACGACGGAGTACACATAAGCGGCAAGGTCGACCGAGCCGAGGGACTCCTACGCCTCCGGGATACGGATACCTCACTCATCACCTTCTGCGATAAGTAACTCACGCTCGGATAAGCGGTTCCGCTGACCGAACAAGTCTTAACGCTCGAAAACGTTTCTACCGAAACGATTTTTCGTGCGTTCTCGACTATATCGATAACAGAATCCTACAGACGAGTAAGAGAACACGTAAGTGGCAAGGCCGACCGAGCCGAGGAACTCTTACGCCTCCGGGATACGGATACCTCACTCATCACCTTCCGCAATAAGTAACTCTCGCTCGGATAAACAATTCTGTTACCGATGAACAAGTCCTGATAATCGAAACAAGGGGAAAAGAAACGCAGCTTTACAACACGACGACGGTATGTTTGGGCCTCGGTGGCCGCAAAAAACATACACACACTACAGGCAAACTGTTCCCGCAGGATCAGACATCAGTAGGGGGAGCAGCAGCACCCTCGGCATCGACTCCACCTTCGGCGGAATCCGGCCCAGCCTCGGACGACGACACGGTCATAGGATCTCCACCTCGAAGGAAAATGTCAGCACAGCGCCTGGGTCATCGCCGCCAGAGCCTCCTCCAGGACCCGGGCCCAAGCAGACGGTCGAACTGGCCGCTCCGTAGCCTCAGCCAGCCGTCCCCCGGGGACATCGGCCAGGCTCATGGCCTTGGCAGCCCGACTCCGGTGTTGGTCCCGCCAGTGGACGACCCGGCTAGGCTCCGGCCGCCGCTGCTACGCCTCCTCGGCCTGGGAAGTCACATGTTCCTGGGCTGACAAAGTCTTCCTTTCAAGCCAACTCCGCCTCTGTCCATGCTGACACCGCTGCCTCCGGCTCCGGCTCATCGCAGAGCGGCCAAGGGTTTCTTTAACTAAGCAAGAGAAGCCTCGGGTGGCAAGGTCGACCGAGCTGAGGGACTCCTACGCCTCCGAGATACGGATACCTCACTCGTCACCTTCCGCACAGGGCAACTCACACTTGGTTAAGCGGTTCAGCTAGCCGACAGGCGAGTCCTAGTGCTCGAAATGAGGAAAAAACACGGCTTTACGCCCAAATACATAAATGTTCAGGCCCCGACAACCACAATGAACAGACACCGGCACTCAAGGTGCCATTACAAACGGAACTCCAGTTCCACTCCCGCGGGTATGAACAACCTCCACATCGGAGAGCCTGTGGGACGACAAACTCCGAGCGACTCGCCAGCGACCTCTGCAGCAGCAGCGATGGTCCCAGGACGGACGCTGCCGCCGGAAGGCTCTCATTTGCGTCCCCACTCAAGGGACGAGAACCAGATATTAAAGCCAAAGAGCCGGAGGTCGGTCCGCGGGTGGCGCTGACGGTCTCGTCGGCAGAGAAGCTTTCTCCAGCTGCCACCACCTCAGCACCAACGGTGGCGTCCACCTGCCCACCAACACCGCACCAGCGGGCGGCGGCCGCCCCAAAGCGCAACGGCAGGTCCTCACTCCCGTCCTCGCCACGAAAACGAGAATGGGACCGTCCCAGAACACGTGTGTCGCCCTCGCGGCGTACGACGTGTTGGGAGACCCCCCGGTGCGGCTGGCCACCGTCGCCCGGACAAAGGACGGAATGTTGCACCCTGGCTGGGCAGCAACAGTTCGCCTTCCCCGGCATGGCTGGAGGGCGCCTCCTCCGCAGAGCTGGAGGATGGTTTCCACCCCCAGAAGCTGGAGGAAGAAGCGGGACGCCGGCCCACGCGAAGGCAGGCCCCGGCTCAGCCCGGCCTCCGCCCTAGCAAGGATGATGAAGATCCTTGAAGCTGAGGGCGGGGCAGAGGCCGCAGCCCGGCTTGCTTCTCCCCACCATCAAACTGGTGGTTACCGTCTTGGGTGACCATCGGCAAGGGGATGCAGCCGGGCTGCCTGATGAAAATCCTTGAAGCCGAGCGATGGCTAAAAGGTACCAACTTCCGTGAAGTTGCGTTCCTCCAACGACAGCAAGACGAAAGCAACGCGGGCGCTCACCATCCGGGGGCTCGGAAGGTGGAAGGACGCGATGCATCAGGGGAGTGCGAAGGCATGGCTGCCATCCAAGGGGTCGCCCCCTTTTTAAAGGCGACTTTCCCCACTTGCGTCCTCAACCGTCGCGGACTGAGTCTTCACCAACACGCTCCAAGGTCCTCCCCCTACGGCACGGGGGCTGGGTCCCACGTGTCATGCAAGCTAGCCCAAGACAGAAGGAGCCAAACCGCCGCGCGCGAAGCACGTAACTGCCCAGCGGTTACAAGCACTCCTCCACTTTCGCCCAGACCAGCGGGTGAAAGGGCGGACCGCCATGCAGGCGGCATGCAACCGCGCCAAGGGGGTGCACCCTTTCGACTTCGACGCGTCCAACATGGAGGCCCAGGCCCACACGTCATGTAACCGGCGCGCCGGTTACTACATGCGAGAAACTGCACCGCCACTTGTGCTAGTACCGTGCCTTCTCGACTGCGGAACCGGTGCCGTGACTCGAGGCAACCCTGCGCATGGACCAACAGTGCCAACCGAGCACATCGGTCACGGGTCAGTCAGCCGCGGGAGAAGGCGTGACGGTCGATATGGCCAAATGTGGGCCGACAGTAATGGCGGCGGCTGGCGGGCGGAAGCAGCGGTCAAGTCGTCTGCAGGCTCACGTCCCCTCCTGGGACAGCGAGAGAACCCTCTCCCACGGCGTAAAGACGACGCGCCCGTGTTCCGTTCCTCGAATGGCTCGCGCACGCACAACGGCTGCCCCGCGAACCACTCGTCCCGTCGCATTAACTCTGCGGCAGGGCAGGCGACACCTTTGGCAGGCAAAGCGGGCGACGCTTCACCTCCGCCATGATGATCGCGTCAAAAAAGGTGTGCCATGTCGTTCAATTTCGTATCCTTTTCCTCTTCCCCTTTCTCTCTCTTGCTACAGGGACCGGGAAAGGGGATACTCCGAAAGGGATCCTTCTCCGCGAAGGAAGCAGGCCCCGAGCCCCACTACTGATCAGAGGTTCGAAGGCTGGCCCCTCGGAAGGTTTTGACAGCCGCCTCAGAGCACTCGGGCTCCGCGTCCACTACTAGTCAGAGGTTCGAAGGCTGGCCCCTCGGAAGGGTTCGACAGCCGCCTCAGAGCACTCGGGCTCCGCGCCCACTACTGATCAGGGGTTCGTAGGCTGGCCCCCGAAGGGTTCGACAGCCGCCTCAGAGCACGCAGAGTGAGGGATGACTCTGGGTACGTCCGATACATGGCCAAGGCTCGGGCTACGCTCCCGAGGTACCCTAGGACATTTCCGAGACCAGCAGGAGCGATTCTGTAACGGAATCCCATCAGAGGGAGGCATCGAGCCCTCGGACCCAATCAAATGGGATCGGGTTCGGCAAATCACCTGCAGGTACTTTTGGAGCACGCCTCTGGGCCACTAGCCGACCCTTATCGAACGGGACACGGGCGTCCACTCGGATCACCCGTTAGCAACTCACTGGAGACACCATGTTCGGCGCCCTCCGAGGGCAACATGGCACTTTCCCCCCTCCTCCTTGCGGAAAGGCGACGAAGGGGCGTATGATAAAAGCCGAGTCAGTCCTTGACCGTCCACTCGCTCTGTGCGAAGGCTCGGGGGCTGCTCTCGCAAACCCGGCTTCGGCCAAATCGTTGACAGCGTCAACATACCAGCCCGAGAACTCGGAACCTGACTATGCACCCGGACAACGACCAGTTCACATGAGGGAACAACCATACCGGCCGAGGCATCACGAAAAGCGCTAAGTCCTCGAAGGAGTCAAACCACTCCTCCAAGGCCTCAGGGGCTACACCCACCGGAACGAAATACAACCGAGAAAGGTCGGTCCCCTTGCAAAAAAGTGCGACAAAAGCCTCCAAGCGAGTACCAACACTCCCTTCGAGGTTCGGGGGCTACTGTCGGGGACCATAATTAGGGGTATCCCCAAGACTCCTAATCTCAGCTGGTAAACCCCATCAGCACAAAGCTGCAAAGGCCTGATGGGCGCAATTCAGGTCAAGGCTCCGTCCACTCAAGGGACACGATCTCGCCTCGCCCGAGCCCAGCCTCGGGCAAAGACAGCCGACCCAGAAGGATTCACGTCTCGCTCGAGGGTCCCCTCAAGCAACGGGCACACCTTCGACTCGCCCGAGGCCCAGCTCGGGCAGGCTTCGCGGAGAAGCAACCTTGGCCAGATCGCCTCGCCAGCCGACCGGATCACAGGAGCATTCAATGCAAGGATCGCCTGACATCTTATCCTGACGCGCGCTCTTCAGTCGACAGAGCCGAAGTGACCGCAGTCACTTGGCCCCTCCACTGGCTGACCTGACAGGAAAACAGCGCCGCCTGCGCTGCTCCGACTGTTGTGCCACCCGTTAGGGTGAGGCTGACAGCCGCCAAGTCCGGCCTCAGGCGCCATAGGAAGCTCCGCCTTGCCCGACCCCAGGGCTCGGACCCAACCTCGACCTCAGGCGCCATAGGAAGCTCCACCTCGCCCGACCTCAGGACTCGGACTCAACCTCGACACTGGAAGATGGTCTCTGCCTCGCCCGACCCTAGGGCTCGGACTCCACCTCGACCTCGGAAGACGATCTCCGCCTCGCCCGACCCCAGGGCTCGGACTCAACCTCGACATCGGACGACGGTCTCCGCCTCGCCCGACCCCAGAGCTCGGACTCAGCCTCGACCTCGGACGACGGTCTCCGCCTCGCCCGACCCCAGGGCTCGGACTCAGCCTCGACCTCGAAGGAATCACCGCCTCGCCCAACCTTGGGCTCGGACCGACCACGCTACAGGGGGCCATCATTACCCTACCCCTAGCTAGCTCAGGCTACGGGGAACAAGACCGGCGTCCCATCTGGCTCACCCCTGTAAACAAGTAATGATGGCACCCCGCGTGCTCCGTAACGACGACAGTTCTCAGCCCCTTATGGAAGCAAGGAGACGTCAGCAAGGATCCGACAGCACCCGACAGTTGTGCTTCCATAGGGCTCAAGCGCTCCTCCGACGGCCACGACATCACATGAACAGGGCAGCAACACCTCTCCAACAACCACGTCGGCATGTACATAGGACTCTGGCTCCTCCCTGCTAGACACGTTAGCACATTGCTACGCTCCCTGTTGTACACCTGGACCCTCTCCTTACATCTATAAAAGGAAGGTCCAGGGCCCTCGTACGAGAAGGTGGCCACGCGGGAGAACGGGCTGACGCATAAGGCTCTCGCTCTCTCTTTCTCTCCCTCGCGAACGCTTGTAACCCCCTACTGCAAGCGCATCCGCCCTGGGCGCAGGACAACACGAGGCCGCAGTTTCCCCTTACTGTTTCCCCCCTTGTGTTCCGTCTCGCGCCGACCCATTTGGGCTGGGACACGCAGCGACAATTTACTCGTCGGTCCAGGGACCCCACGGGGTCGAAACGCCGACATTAGTAGACCCAAATATGATATCATCAACATAAATTTGGCATACAAACAAATCATTTGCAATAGTGATTACCCCCTTATGAATATCGCCGAGGATGGAGTTCACGAGGTGATCTCGTTGTATCGCTTGGTGGACTCTTGGGTGTGGCGATCTTTGACCCTGTTCTTCTTCATCATCTTCCTTGTCTTGATCATGGTCATCTCCCCCTTGATCATTGTCCTCCTCTTGAGGTGGCTCATCTTCTTTATCTTTTTCTTCATTGTCTTGAGCCCGATCCTCATCTTGGGTTGGTGGAGATGGTTGCATGGAAGATAACGGTTGATCTTGTGCTTGTGGAGGCTCTTCGGATTCCTTAGGACACACATCCCTTATGGACATGTTCTTTAGTGCAACGCATGGAGCCTCCTCCTCATCTAGCTCATCAAGATCAACTTGCTCTACTTGAGAGCCATTTGTCTCATCAAACACAATGTCACAAGAAACTTCAACTAGTCCAGTGGATTTGTTGAAGACTCTATATGCCCTTGAGTTTGAGTCATAACCAAGTAAAAAGCCTTCTACAGTTTTAGGAGCAAATTTAGATTTTCTACCTCTTTTAACAAGAATAAAGCATTTGCTACCAAAGACTCTAAAATATGAAACATTGGGCTTTTTACCGGTGAGGAGTTCATATGATGTCTTCTTGAGGATTCGGTGAAGGTATAACCGGTTGATGGAGTAGCAGGCGGTGTTAATCGCCACAGCCCAAAACCAGTCTAGAGTCTTGTACTCATCAAGCATGGTCCTCGCCATGTCCAATAGAGTTCTATTCTTCCTCTCCACTACACCATTTTGCCGAGGTGTGTAGGTAGAAGAGAACTCATGCTTGATGCCCTCCTCCTCAAGAAATCCTTCAATTTGAGAGTTCTTGAACTCCGTCCCGTTGTCGCTTATTATTTTCTTGATCCTTAATCCGAACTCATTTTTGAGCCCGTCTCAAGAATCCCTTTAAGGTCTCTTGGGTTTGTGATTTTTCTTGCAAAAAGAACACCCAAGTGAAGCGAGAATAATCATCCACAATTACAAGACAATACTTACTCCCACCGATGCTTATGTAAGCGAACGGGTCGAATAAATCCATGTGGAGTAGCTCAAGCGGCATGTCGGTCGTCATGATGTTCTTATGTGGATGGTGGGCACCAACTTGCTTTCCTGCTTGACATGTGCTACAAATCCTGTCTTTCTGAAAATGAACATTTGTTAGTCTCAAAATGTGTTCTCCCTTTAGAAGCTTGTGAAGATTCTTCATCCCAACATGGGCTAGTCGGCGATGCCAGAGCCAACCCATATTAGTCTTAGCAATTAAGAAAGTATCCAGTTCACCTCTATTAAAATCAACTAAGTATAGCTGACCCTCTAATACTCCCTTAAATGCTACTGAATCATCACTTCTTCTAAAGACAGTAACACCTACATCCGTAAAAAGACAGTTGTTACCCAGTTTGCATAGTTGAGAAGCTGAAAGCAAGTTATAATTTAAAGAATTTACAAGAAAAACATTGGAAATGGAATGGTCAGGTGATATAGCGATTTTACCAAGTCCTTTGACCAAACCTTGATTTCCATCCCTGAATGTGATAGCTCTTTGGGGATCTTCGTTTTTCTCGTAGGAGGAGAACATCCTTTTCTCCCCTGTCATGTGGTTTGTGCACCCGCTATCAATTATCCAGCTTGAGCCCCCATATGCATAAACTTACAAAACAAGTTTAGGCCTTGTTCTTAGGTACCCAAACGGTCTTGGGTCCTTTCACATTAGAAACAAGCACCTACCCAAACACAAGTCTTTGATCCCTTGTGTTTGCCCCCCGACATATTTGGCAACTACTTTGCCTGATTTGTTAGTAAGCACATAAGAAGCATCAAAAGTCTTAAATGAAATGTTATGATCATTTGATGCAACAGGATATTTCTTTTTAGGCATTTTAACATGGGTAGAATGCCTAGAACTAGATGTCTCATTCTTATACATAAAAGCATGATGAGATCCAGAATGAGATTTCCTAGAATGAATTCTCCTAATTTTATGCTCAGGATAACCTACAGGATATAAAATGTAACCCTCGTTATCCTGTGCCATGGGAGCCTTGCCCTTAACAAAATTGGACAATCTTTTAGGGGCATTAAGCTTGACATTGTCTCCAGTTGGAAGCCAATGCCATCCTTGATGCCAGGGCGTCTCCCATTATAGAGCATGCTTCTATCAAATTTAAAATTTTCATTTTCTATCTCATGCTCATTAATTTTACTAGTTAGTTGTGCTATGTGATCATTTTGTTCTTTAATTAAAGCTAGATGATCATGAATAGCATCAACATTAATATCTCTACATCTAGTACAAATAGAGACATGATTAACACTAGATGTAGAGGGTTTGCAAACATTTAATTCAACAATCTTAGCATGTAAAATAGCATTTTCATTTTTAAGATTGGAAATAGAAGCATTGCAAACATTTAATTCTTTAGCCTTTGAAATTAAACTAGCATTTTCAATTTTAAGGCTAGAAAGTGACTCATTCAATTTGTCAATCTTAGCAATTAAACTAGCATTATCACTTTTAAGATTGGCAATTGAATCATCACAAACATTTCTATTTTTAACCTTAGTGATCAAATTAGCATTTTCAATTCTAAGGTTGGAGATAGTGTCATGGCAAATGCTAAGCTCACTAGTTAATTTTTCACATTTCTCTATTTCCTGAGCATAAGCATTTTTCACTTTAACATGCTTTTTGTTTTCTTTAATAAGGAATTCCTCTTGGCTATCCAAGAGTTCATCCTTCTCATGAATGGCACCTATCAATTCATTCAATTTTTCTTTTTGTTGCATGTTTAAGTTGGCAAAAAGAGCAAGTAAATCATCTTCATCATCACTAGAGCTATCATCATCACTAAATGTCGTATATTTAGTGGAGGCTCTAGATTTTACCTTCTTCTTTTTGCCGTCCTTTTCCATGAGACACTTATGGCCGACGTTGGGGAAGAGGAGGCCTTTGGTGACGGCGATGTTGGCGGCGTCCTCGTCGGAGGAGGAGTCGGTGGTGCTTCGGAATCCCATTCCCGACACACGTGGGCATTGCCGCCCTTCTTCTTGTAGTACTTCTTGTTCTCCTTCTTCTTCCCTCTCTTGTCGTTGCCCCTATCAGTGTCACTAGAAATAGGACATTTTGCAATAAAGTGACCGGGCTTACCACATTTGTAGCATACTTTCTTGGAGCGGGGTTTGTAATCCTTCCCCCTCTTTTGCTTGAGGATTTGGCGGAAGCTCTTGATGATGAGCGCCATTTCCTTATTGTTGAGCTTGGAGGCATCAATGGGGAGCCTACTTGATGTAGACTCGCCTTTCTTTTCTTCCGTTGCTTTGAATGCGACGGGTTGCACCTCGGGTGTGGAGGTGCCGCCTTGCTCGATGATTTGTTTGGAGCCTTTGATCATCAACTCAAAGCTCACAAACTTTCCTATCACTTCCTCAGGAGACTTTAGTTTATATCTAGGATCACCACGAATTAATTGAACTTGTGTAGGATTACGAAAAACAAGTGATCTTAGAATAACCTTGACCATTTCATGGTCATCCCATTTGGTGCTCCCGAGGTTGCGCACTTGGTTGACCAAGGTCTTGAGCCGGTTGTACATTGCTTGTGGCTCCTCTCCTTGGTTGAGGATGAATCAACTGAGCTCCCCTTCGACCGTCTCCCGCTTGGTGATCTTGGTTACCTCATCCCCTTCATGCGCGGTCTTTAGTACGTCCCAAATCTCCTTGGCACTTTTTAGCCCTTGCACCTTGTTATACTCCTCTCGACATAGAGAGACGAGGAGTATAGTGGTGGCTTGGGAGTCAAAGTGCCGGATTTGGGCGACCTCGTCCGAATCATATGCTTCATCCCCCACGGATGGTACATGCGCTCCAAACTCAACAATGTCCCAAATACTAGCGTGGATTGAGGTTAGATGATGCCTCATTTTATCACTCCACATACAATAATCTTCACTGTCAAAAACCGGTAGTTTGCCTAATGGGATGGAAAGTAAAGGAGTGTGTTTGGAAATGTGGGGATAGCATAAGGGGATCTTACTAAACTTCTTGCGCTCATGGCTCTTAGAAGTGATGGACGGAGCATCGGAGCCGGAGGTGGAGGGCGACGAAGAGTTGGTCTCGTAGTAGACCACTTTCTTCATCATCTTCTTCTTGTCGCCACTCTGATGCGACTTGACACGGGGAGGTGACTCCTCCCTTCCTTTGGCGCCGGACTCCTTTGATGGATTCTTCCCGTGGCTTGTGGCCATTTCCATCTCCCTCTTGGTGGATCCTCCTGACATCACTTCGAGTTGTTAGACTCTAATGAAGTACCAGGCTCTGATACCAATTGATAGTCGCCTAGAGGGGGTTGAATAGGCAAATCTGAAATTTATAACTTAAAAGATAATCTACAAGCCAGAGTTAGCGTTAGAAACAAAACTGAGTCTGAAAGAGAGAGAGAAAACAAATCACAAGCAAATGAAGCGGATGACATGGTGATTTGTTTTATCGAGGTTTGGTTCTTGCAAACCTAGTCCCCGTTGAGGTGGTCACAAAGACCGGGTCTCTTTCAACCCTTTCCCTCTCTAAAACAGTCACCTAGATCGAGTGAGTTTTCTCCTTAATCAAACGGGTCACCTAGACCCCTCACAAGGACCACCACAACTTGGTGTCTCTTGCTTTGATTACAAGTGCTTTGAAGAACAAGAATGGGGAAGAAGAAAGCGATCCAAGAACAAGAGCTCAAAGAACACGAACAAAACTCTCTCTCTAGTCACTATTTGTTTGGAGTGGATTTGGGACTTGGAGAGGCTTTGATTCTATTGAATTGTGTCTTGTATTGATTGCACCGGCTCTTGTATTGAATGTGAAGTATGAAAAACTTGGATGCCTATAATAGTGGTGGTTGGGGGTATTTATAGCCCCAACCACCAAAACAGCCGTTGGGAGGGCTGTTGTCGATGGGCGCACCGGACAGTCCGGTGCACCACCGGACACTGTCCGGTGTGCCAGCCACGTCACCCAACCGTTAGGGTTCTGACGGTTTCGACCGTTGGAGCTCTGTCAGCTTAGGACACCGGACAGCCATTGTTCACTGTCCGGTGCGCCTTCTGGCGCTGCTCTGATTCTGCGCGAACTGTCCGCGCACTGTTCACGTTTGCATGCGACCGTTGGAGTCGACCGTTGCGCTTCTTAGCCGTTGCTCCGCTGGCACACCGGACAGTCCAGTGAATTATAGCGGAGCGGCTCTCCAGAAACCCGAAGGTGAAGAGTTCAGCCTGTTCGGTCCCTGGTGCACCGGACACTGTCCAGTGGGGCACCAGACACTGTCCGGTGCACCAGACCAGGGTTCTCTTCGGTTTCTTTTGCTCCTTTCTTTTGAACCCTAACTTAGATCTTTTTATTGGTTTGTGTTGAACCTTTGGCACCTGTAGAATATATAATCTAGAGCAAACTAGTTAGTCCAATTTTTTGTGTTGGGCATTTCAACCACCAAAATCATTTAAGAAAAGGTTTGACCCAATTTCCCTTTCACACTGCACGTAAGTCTGTGATCCCCTTTTTGCTTTCTCTCCTGGCGGAGCGTCCACTGCGTCATACGGTGCCAGGTCAGTCCAGTCACCTGGAGAGACTGCATTGTCGCCTGCACGAGGAGCAGGAGCGCTGACGCCAGGAGCAGGAGCAGCAGGACTCTTCCCCCTCGCCTCAGCAGGAGGTGGAGTCTGAGAAACCGCCTTCCCCAGCACCTCAGCCAGAGATGCCCCCTGCACCACCACAGGGCATCCCGACTGCTGGAGGAGACCCTGACGGAGACGGAGACGATGACAACGCCGGTGGTAGTTTGAGCCACGACACGGACCGCTCGGAGGAGCCGGAGCCGGAGGGGTGGATCGCTAGACCCATCACTTGTGATGCCGCTCTCGGGTGTCACTTCCACGATGCTCTCGACACCCTGTTGCGTCGGGCCTTCGACCAACACACTTGGTCCATCGAGTACCGTTGTGTAGTCTACTAGCATCGTCGCGGGTTATACCCAGACCAGTGGGAGGCTACTTGCTTGGTGCGTCGTCCGGACGATGATCTCTGGGGTGCAGAGGCCTTCTCAGAGCACTATTCTATTACTGAGAGGGATACTGCCGAGGCAGCCATGCAAGATGCAGCACGATGGGCACTTTCTCAGTATTGCTCGTTGTTCAGTGGGGTAGCTGACGACCTTGACCTGAAGTACTACCCTCGCCGTTCGACCAGCAGTGCTGGAGGTGTGATTGTCTCGCCAGTTGGTGAGGGCAATCCCAGGCTGAACAACATGGTCAACCTGGCCCCCGTGCTCAACACAGAGTTGGACCACGCCCTTGACGAGTTGGACAAGGTTCGGGTGGAGGTTGCGGAATTGCGTGCTGAGTGCGCAACACACCACTATCTAGATGGTGGTTCTCCCACCCCTGTCGGGATTCAGCACCCTTACCGCTCACCGCCCCATGGTTGCTTCGACTATGGTACCCTAGACTGCAGGACTCAGATAGATTTAGATCCATAGATCGACGAAATCGAAGTCTGTAATAATGCTTAATTCAGTGTCTTAGTCTAGTCAGTCTTAGTTAGAGTTAGTTTGATTATCATAGGTTGGATTGCTTGTTATGACGGACATGTAATGAAGTTGGATCTTTGTAATGATTGTCATCAAGGTGTGGGTATCCGCTGCAACTTGGTGTAGTTATTAATATAGTCAGTTATTTAGTTGGGTAATTCATTTATTTCCACTTTCCTCTTTATCTGAGAAGTTGTCAGTGAAGATGATCAATTGTTCAATGCTACGAAGATTTCTGTATATTTTTTCTTATGCTGAAAGACTGCAAAGTAAGATCTGATATGTGTGTGGTTTCTACAGATGTCTGAGAACAGGCGCAGAGGTGCGAGGCGTGCTCAGCCGGAACAACAGGCACCCTAGGAGGATGCAGCCCAACAGCAGTAGTTGCCACCGCCACCCCCGATGACAGTCGAGCAGATGTTCATGATGCAAACTCAGGCAGTTCAGGCAATTGGTCAGACCTTAGCAGCGATGCAGCAGGTGCAGCAGCAGCCACCCCCACCTCAGCCTCTAGTGCAAGTTCAGATGCCACAAGTGCCAGAGACAAGCGGGCAAAGTTCATGAGGGGCCATCCCCCTGTCTTTGCCCACTCTATTGATCCCATGGACGCGGAAGATTGGCTGCGTACCGTGGAGCGTGAGTTGCACACTGCTCAGTGCAACAACCGTGAGAAGGTGTTGTATGGTCCCCGACAGCTGAGGGGAGCAGCATAGTCTTGGTGGGAGTCTTACCTCGCCACCCATGCCAACCCTGAAGCCATCACTTGGGAGGAGTTCAGGGACAACTTTCGTCGCTACCATGTGCCCAAGGGACTGATGATAGTGAGGAAGGAGGAGTTTCTCGCCCTGAAGCAAGGTCCCCTGTCCGTCAGTGAGTACAGGGATAAGTTTCTGTAGTTGTCACGTTACGCCCTAGAAGACATCAACACGGGTGCCAAGAGGCAGTACCGCTTTCTGAGAGGATTGGTTGATCCCCTCCACTACCAGCTCATGAACCACACTTTCCCCACCTTCCAGCATTTGATTGACAGGGCAATCATGACTGAAAGGAAGCGTTGGGAGATGGAGGATAGGAAGCGCAAGATTGGTGGTCCTCAGGCCGGGAGTAGCAGCCGACCCCACTACTCAGGCAACTCACCCCAGCAATTCAAGCAAGGTCACCAGCACCAGCGCCAGCATCAGCACCAGTACCAGAGGCAATTTCCTCAGCAGCAGCAGCAGTACCATTAGAGCACCCAACCTGGAGGAAATCAGTACCAGCGTTAGAACAACCAGATAGCTCGCCTTCCTGCCCCAACACCTAACCATAATGGCCAAGCAGCCCCAGCGCAAGTAGGAGGTCGTGCATGCTTCTACTGTGGAGAACAAAACCACTCGGCAAAGAACTGTCCAAAGAAAGCAGCTCAGCCGCCGCTAGCAGTCAATGCCCCAGCAAGACAAGGAGCACCACATCAAGCACCAAGAGTCCGTGGTCAGGCCTACAACCGTGGAAAGGTGAACCACCTGGAGGCCGAGGCAATCCAGGATGCTCAAGACGTGGCAGTAGGTATGTTTCTAGTCGAATCCTACCTAGCAAAAGTACTATTTGATACTGGTGCCACGCATTCTTTTGTTTATGCATCTTGGGTAGAATCACATAACATCCCCATAGAACTAATGATCCTGCCTTTAAGAGTTAATTCAGTTGAGGGAAAAGTTCAGTCCGATAGGATTTGTCCGAATCTAAGGATTGAAATAAGGGGGGATAGACTTCCTTGCTAGCCTAGTAGTAATGGGAACTCAAGGGTTAGATGTCATCCTAGGGATGAATTGGCTACACAGAAATCAAGCCACTGTCAGTTGTGATAAGAGAACAATTAAGTTGGTGTCTCCATCTAGAAAGGAAGTAGTAACCAAGCTGTACTTATCTGAACTAGAAGTAGGAGCCTGTCACCATTTATTAGTAGATGATAAAGAGTCCAATTCGATTGAGGCAATTAGAATTGTGTCAGAATTCCCTGATGTATTCTCTGAGGAGTTACCAGGCATGCCACCTGAAAGGAAAGTTGAATTTTTGCCATAGAGCTTATCCCAGGCACCGCCCCTATTTCCAAGAGAGCCTATTGAGTGTCCGGACCAGAGTTGGTGGAACTCAAGAAGCAAATTGATGAGTTGTTGGAGAAAGGTTATATCAGACCAAGTACCTCAGCTTGGGTAGCCCCAGTGTTATTTGTGGAGAAGAAGGATGGCACGAAGAGGATGTGCATTGATTACAGAGCTTTGAATTAAGTCACTGTCAAGAACAAGTATCCTCTGCCTCGAATTGAAGACCTATTTGATCAGTTGAGAGGAGCCAGTGTGTTCTCAAAGATAGATCTGAGGTCAAGTTACCATCAGCTCAGAATCCGACCTTCAGATATACCTAAGACCGCATTCATCACCAAGTATGGACTATATGAGTTCATGGTTATGTCATTCGGATTGACGAACGCGCCAGCTTACTTCATGTACCTGATGAACAGTGTGTTCATGGACAACCTCGACAAGTTCATAGTGGTGTTCATTGATGATATTCTTATCTATTCCCAGAATGAGCAAGAGCGTGAGGAACATTTGAGGAAAGTACTTCAGAGGCTACGAGATTGCCAGTTGTATGCCAAGCTTAGCAAGTGCGAGTTCTGGATCAGCGAAGTTCTATTCTTGGGTCACATAATAAACCGAGATGGACTAGCTGTGGATCCAAAGAAGGTAGCAGCGATTCTAGACTGGAAAGCACCAAAAGATGCCCGAGGAATCAAGAGTTTCATTGGAATGGCTGGTTACTATCGACGTTTCATTGAGGGTTTCTACAAGATTGCCAGACCAATAACAGTCTTGCTAGCAAAGAAGGTTGAGTTCAAGCGGACCCCAGCGTGCCAAGAATCATTTGAGATGTTGAAGCAGAAGTTGACAACAGCACCGATATTGGTTCTGCCAGATGTTCACAAGCCATTCTCAGTATATTGCGATGCTTCGTACACTAGACTGGGATGCGTGTTAATGCAGGAAGGGAAAGTAGTAGCATACTCGTCCCGACAATTGAAAGTTCATGAGAAGAATTACCCCACTCATGATCTGGAGCTAGTAGTAGTGGTTCATGCACTGAAGACCTGGAGACATTATCTTTATGGGCAGAAGTGTGATATCTACACGGACCACAAGAGCCTCAAGTACATATTCACTCAGTTAGAGTTAAACATGAGGCAGCGAAGATGGCTAGAATTGATCAAAGACTATGAGCTAGAGATTCATTTTCACCCAGGCAAAGCAAATGTGGTTGCAAATGCTCTTAGCAGAAAGAGTCAAGTCAATATGTTGGCCGCTCACCCGATGTCGTTCGAGCTAGCAAAGGAATTCGACAGATTGAGTCTCGGATTTCTGAACAACACTCAAGGAGTGACAATTGAGCTAGAACCCACCCTAGAGCAAGACATCAGGAAAGGCCAGAAGGATGACGAGAAGATCAACGAGATCCGGCAGCTAATCATCGATGGGAAAGGTCCAGATTTCCATGAAGATGCCGAAGGAGTGGTATGGTTCAAGGATAGGTTGTGCGTTCCCGACATCAAATCGATCCGGGAACTGATTCTCAAGGAAGCTCATGAGACAGCATATTCTATATACCCTGGTAGCGAGAAAATGTACCAAGACCTAAAAAAGAGATTCTGGTGGTACGGTATGAAAAAGAGATAGCATAGTATGTGGCCAGATGCGACAGTTGTCAGAGGATCAAGGTAGAACATCAGAGACCCGCAGGTTTGTTGCAGCTGTTGCAAATTCCGCAGTGGAAATGGGATGAGATTGGGATGGACTTTATAGTCGGTCTGCCCCGCACTCGAGCTAGTTACGACTCCATCTGAGTAGTAGTGGACCGTTTAACAAAGGCGGCCCATTTCATACCAGTCAAGACCACCTATAACAGTGCGGTGTTGGCAGAAATATACATGTCTCGGATTGTGTGCTTGCATGGCATTCCAAAGAAGATAGTATCGGACAGAGGCACCCAGTTTACCTCTCACTTTTGGTAGCAGCTACATGAAGCTTTGGGTACTCACTTGAAATTCAGTTCAGCTTACCACCCACAGACAGATGGTCAGACTGAGAGAAGAAACCAGATTCTTGAGGATATGTTGAGAGCTTGTGCTTTGCAAGACAAGTTAGGTTGAGAGCTTGAAATTCACTTGAGATTTTGTTTGAAGCCGACGAGAATATCAGGATGGTCCAGGAAAATCTGAAGGCAGCACAGTCTAGGCAGCGAAGCTATGCTGACACCAGAAGAAGGGAACTTAGTTTTGAAGTGGGAGACTATGTCTACTTGAAAGTGTCACCCATTAGAGGAACCAAAAGGTTTGGAGTCAAAGGCAAGCTAGCACCTCGCTATATCGGGTCGTATCATATTCAAGCAAGACGTGGAGAAGTGGCTTATCAACTCAGCTTACCAGAAAATTTGTCCACAGTGCACGATGTGTTTCACGTGTCTCAGTTGAAGAAATGCTTGCGAGTACCAGAAGAGCAGTTGCCAACGGAAGACCTTGAAGTTCAGGAAGATCTGACATACATTGAGAAGCCAACGCTGATTCTGGAGACAACAGATTGGGTCACTCGGAGGAACACCATCAGGATGTGCAAAGTCAAATGGGGCCATCACTCAGAAGAAGAAGCAACATGGGAAAGAGAAGATGATATGAGAGCCAAGTACCCCGAACTCTTTGCTATCCAACCCTGAATCTCGAGGGCGAGATTCTTTTAAGGAGGACAGGTCTGTGACACCCTGAATTTGGGGGTATAAAATTTGTTTCTCATTATCACCCAAATTCAGGTGTTATTCTTCTCTATCTCGCTCTAGTGTCCATCTCTCTCTAGTTCCTCTCTCTCATTTTCTCTTTTGGTTAGGGTTAGCTAATTAGTGAGAGAGTATTTACTTTATTTTTGGCAAAACATGTGAGTCATGAAATGTTGCATCATGTTGAACCCCAAATATTCTTTGAATTGTTGCACATGGTTGATTTGGTTTGAATTTGAAACTTGATTTGAATTTGAATTAAAAACCCTAGAGAAAATAAATAGAAAAGCAATTAGAAATTCCCTGGAAAATGGAAAATCTAATTCAGCCCAAGTCGGCCCACTAAGCCTAGCTCGAGGGGTGCCCACGTGCCCTTGGTGCCTGACAGGCGGGCCCCACCTGTCGGCGCCAACTCCAGCGCGCCCTCTCTCCACCCCTCTCTCTCTCTCGCTGCCCCGTGGGCCAGGCCTATCGGCGCCATTTCTCTCGCCCGCGCGCTTGCTTCCCTCTCTGTCCCACCGACCCCACCTGTCAGGCGTCCCTAACCTCTCACCCATGATCCCCCGCCGTGGACGCGCCCACGTCCGCGCGTTCTCCGGCCACGTCCCCACGCCCGCGCCCCTTTTGAGCCCCGCGCCCTGCTCGCACACCTCCCCTCTCTCACTTGCGCCCTCAGCCAAACCCCCTCACCCTCTCTCTCTCTCTGCCCGCGCGAACAGAGAGCTCTGCCACCGCTCACCGTCGGCCGCTGCCCGTTCTGCAATCACCGTCGCGCCCGCGCCCACGCGCGCTCCCGCGCGATCTAATCCTGGCCGTTGATCTCTAATCCGACATTTGAAGTTACCCCGTACCCCTTCGCGTGTGAGTTTTACTTAAGAGGCCCTCGGCTTTTAGGAAATCAAGCCGCCGTCCTGGTTTTGGCGCACAGACCCCTGGTTTATTTTAAATTGCCCCCTGTGCTTTTATTTAATCACAGATTTAGCCCTAATTTCATATTTTAAACTTCAAAACTTGTTTATTCCATATTTTTTTCATATGAACTCCAAATTTAGTGGTTCAAATTGCAAGATGTTCATAAAATTATTCTCTGTTCAAATAAATTATGATCAACTATAGTCTATAAACTTTAATTTTACACATAGGATACAAGATTAATGTATATGTTAATTTATTTATTTAATGAAATAAATAAAATGAAAGCCCTAGGAGTTAAAATATATTTAATCTTGTGAGATTAGTGACATGCATTACATGAATTCATTTTTGGTTTAACTTTTAGGTCTCAATGAAATGAATAGAATTAGGTTATGTAATTATGGATAACACTTAAGGAATAGTCAAATTCCTAAATGAAATTAGTCCATCTTATGATTTAATCTCTTTCTTGTTTAAATTACTACTTTACCTTTTGAGGTATGTTCCAAACACTTAGAGAGTAACCAACTCCTAATTAGGATTAGTTTATTTTATAACTTGACCTCATTCTCCTTTATTTAATACTACATCTTTTGAGTTGTGTTCCAATGTTTGTACATGTTTGATGTGCTGTTCATTTGTACTTTCCAAATGTATTGAATGTATAATCGCTTTATTTAGACAACGAATAGCTCGTGGTTCCTGAGTGTGTTGCCGAAGATCCCTCTGAGCAACAACCTGGTGAAGGCAAGTGTCCTCAGACCTATCATGTCCTATTTTACTTTATAATTCACTGCCCCGCATTACATTATTGAAACTTAAGGATTGACTAGTCCGTATTTACCTTACCCTTGTTTACCTTTTTGGGTTAATCATGGTTAGCTTATGCTATTGCTTAAACTTAATCAATGAACATGATGTGATTATTTATGATACGATGATGTTATCCCGATGATGTTCTTGTGATTACCTTAGGGGGCTCAGGTTGTTTCCTGAGTACCTCTCCGTAAGGACCTAATTGGGGAGTGACAACCCGGGATAACAGTGCAACCATGAGGGTGGAATGGGACGCCCTTAGCTGATTAGAGGAACTAGAGGAGTAGTTGGCTTCGCCTTAGGGCCGTCAATGGGGTCCGAGCACACTACTTGCTCTACCGAGGCTGGTTGCAGAGGTTCTTTGATTTGGTTTTGTTAGTCACCCTTCCTTTCAGGAGATGTACTGTGTTTATCAAACCGGAGAAACCTAATGGGCGGCTATGACCTCTGGGGAATCTTTGTAAAGGCTACGTAGTGAGACCCTGCTAGGTCACCTTGGTAGTGATCAATGGGGAGGCTAGAACCCCGGGCAGAATGGGAATCACGGCTTGTGGGTAAAGTGTGCAACCTCTGCAGAGTGTTAGAAACTGGTATATCAGCCATGCTCACGGTTAAGAACAGCCTTGGGATCCTCTTCGATTAGAAGAACTTTGGTTACTTTTATGATGATGATGATTAGCAATGATGGTTATAATTTTGATCTCTGGTATTTCCTCTTGGATGGAGTACTCCTGGGTAATAATTGGGTTTATTATTAAAATTGGGTCTATTTATATAATAAAACTTGATCAACTAAAAGCAACTGCTTAACCTTAACTCCACATACAGCTAGTCCACTTTAGCTAAACAGGACATTTGCTGAGTACGTTGATGTGTACTCACCCTTGCTTTACAAACCACCCCACCCCAGGTTGTCCCCACTGTACTCAGTGCTCAGGAGGTGATGTTGGTAACATAGAGGACTTTGAGGAGTTCCATGACTACGACGAGTTCTAGTTTACTTTAGTGGCAAACCCCCAGTTAGCTGCCTGTGTAGGCTTATCTTCTACGTTTCGTTTCTCCGCACTTTGATATTAATGTTGAACACTATGGATATGTATTAGACTCTGTGGATGTCTTGGACATCTTGATGTAATTAAAGTACCTTTCTGCTATTTATTTCGAGCATTGTGTGATGATGTCCAATTATGTAATCGTTGTGTATGTGAGTTCTGATCCTAGCACGTACATTGTTCGCATTCGGTTTACCTTTCAAAACCGGGTGTGACATAAAGGACTCCAACGGTCAACCGCTCCAAACCCCAATGGACAGCTGACGTGGCACGCACCGGACACTGAACAGTTCCATGTCCGGTGCGCCATCGTCAGCAATGACTAGAATAGTGGTTAGGGCTATAAATACCCCCAACATTCAATAAAAAGCAAAAGACTACACTCCAAGACACAATCAATAGATCAAATTCTCTCCAAGCCTCCAAATCAACTCAATTGCTTAGTGACTTGAGAGAGGGTGTTTTGTGTTCTTTTGTTGCTCTTGTTTCTTGGATTGCTTTCTCATTCTCATTCTTATTCCTCTAAGTTATTTGTAAAGCTAGCAAGAGACACCTAAGTGTGTGGTGATCCTTGTGGGGTCTTAGTGACCCAAGTGATTAAGGAGAAGCCTCGACCGGTCTGTGTGACCGATTGAGAGAGGGAAAGGGTTGGAATAGACCCGACCTTTGTGGCCTACTCAACGGGAATAAGTTCTTTGGAACCGAACCTCGATAAATAAATCACCGTGTTCATTTGTGTTAATCTCCACTCGATTTGTTTCCCCTCCCTTCATCTCTCTAAAAGTTTCCTTGCTCATATTGATTTGAGTTGGCCCAAAGTTATCCGTACTGATTGATCAACTCATAGCAAGTAGAACTATTTTACGCACTCCGAATTATTTTTAACGCTAACCCCGAGCATAGTGTGTGTTTAAAGTTGTAAATTTCAGGTTTTGCCTATTCACCCCCGCTAGACGACTTTTAGTTGTGAATTATTGAAATGGAAATAGGCTTACACCTTTTCCTGATTGATTTTGGTGGTTGAATTGCCCAACACAAATAATTGGACTAACTAGTTTGCTCTAGATTATGAGTTCTATAGGTGCCAAAGGTTCACAACAAACCAATAAAAAGACCGAAAAAGGATTCAAATATAAGAGAGCAAAGTCAGCCGAAGTGTGCCCTGGTCTGGCGCACCGGACAGTGTCCGATGTACCAGGGACTCCAACTCCGAATTGCTCACCTTCGGGAATTCTGGAGGCCGCTCCGCTATAATTCACCAGACTGTCCGGTGTAGCACCGGACAGTGTCCGGTGGCGCACCGGACTGTCCGGTGTGCCAGAGGAGCAACGGCTACTTCGCGCCAACGGTCGTCTGCAGAAGGCATTAAATGCGCTACAGTGCGCGCCAGAGTCAGAGCAGAGCCAGACGGCGCACCGGCCAATGAACAGTGCATGTCCGGTGGCCCAAAAGACAGAAGCTCCAACGGTCGGAATCCAACGGTTTGGTGATGTGGTAGGCGCACCGGACAGTCCGGTGCGCCATGCGACAGCAGCCTCCACCAAACGACTAGTTTGGTGGTTGGGGCTATAAATACCCCCAACCACCCACCATTCATTGCATCCAAGTTTTCAGACTTCCCATACCTTACAAGAGCTATAGCATTCAATACAAGACACACCAAAGAGATCAAATCCTCTCCCAAGTCCAAAGATCATTCCCAATCAAATAGTGACTAGTGAGAGAGTGACTTGTGTTCATTTGAGCTCTTGCGCTTGGATTGCTTCTTTTCCTTCTTCATTCTTTCTTGTGATCAACTCAATTGTAACCGAGGCAAGAGACACCAATTGTGTGGTGGTCCTTGTGGGGACTTTGTGTCCCGTTTGATTGAGAAGAGAAGCTCACTCGGTCTAAGTGACCGTTTGAGAGAGGGAAAGGGTTGAAAGAGACCCAGTCTTTGTGACCACCTCAACGGGGAGTAGGTTTGCAAAAACCGAACCTCGGTAAAACAAATCATTGTGTCTTACTCTTTATTTGCTCGCGGTTTGTTTTTCAGCTTTTCTCTCGGACTCATTCATATGTCTAACGCTAACCCGGCTTGTAGTTGTGCTTAAGTTTATAAATTTCAGATTCGCCCTATTCACCCCCCCCTCTAGGCGACTTTCAATTGGTATCAGAGCACGATGCTTCATTAGAGCTTAACCGCTTGAAGTGATGTCAGGAGATCACGCCAAGAAGATGGTGATCGGTGGTGAGAAGGCCGCTACAAGCCACGGGAAGGCTCCATCAAGGGAGTCTGCCAACAAGAAGAAGGATGGATCCCCTTCACGCATTCGATCGCACAAGAGTGGCGAGAAGAAGAAGAAAATGAAGAAAGTAGTCTACTACGAGACCGACTCTTCCTCACCCTCTACATCTGGATCTGACGCCGCGTCCGTCACTTCTAAGCGCTAAGAGCGCAAGAAGTATAGTAAGATTCCCCTACGCTATCCTCGCATTCCTAAACATGATCCATTACTTTTTGTCCCATTAGGCAAAACACCGACGTTTGACGGTGAAGATTATTCTAGGTGGAGTAATATGATGAGATATCACCTAACCTCACTCCACAAAAGTATATGGGATGTTGTTGAGTTTGGTGTACAGGTACCATCCGTAGGGGATGAAGATTACGATGAGGACGAGGTGGCCCAAATCGAGCATTTCAACTCACAAGCCACCACTATACTCCTCACCTCTTTAAGTCGAGAGGAGTATAATAAGGTGCAAGGGTTGAAGAGCGCTAAGGAAGTTTGGGACGTGCTCAAGACCGCGCATGAAGGAGATGAGGTGACCAAAATCACCAAGCGGGAGACGATCGAGGGGGAGCTCGGTCGGTTCTGACTCAACCAAGGCGAGGACCCTCAAGCCATGTACAACCGGCTAAAGACCTTGGTCAATCAAATGCGCAACCTCGGGAGCTCGAAATGGGATGACCATGAAATGGTCAAGGTTATTCTAAGATCACTAGTATTTCTTAATCCTACGCAAGTACAATTAATTCGTGGTGATCCTAGATATAAGTTAATGTCTCCCGAGGAAGTTATAGGTAAATTCGTGAGCTTTGAGCTAATGATCAAAGGCTCAAAGAAAATCATCGAGCAAAGCGACTCCTCCACGCCCAAGGCACAATCGGTCGCATTCAAAGCGACGGAGGAGAAGAAGCAAGAGTCTACATCAAGTAGACTTCCCATCGACGCCTCCAAGCTCAACAATGAGGAGATGGCGCTCATCATCAAGAGCTTCCGCCAAATCCTAAAGCAAAGGAGGGGAAAGGACTACAAATCCCGCTCCAAGAATCATTTTATTGCAAAATGTCCATTATCAAGTGACAGTGACAGGGGCGACGACAAGAAGGGAAAGAGGAGGGAAAAGAAGAGGTACTACAAGAAGAAGGGCGGCGATGCCCATGTGTGCCGCGAATGGAACTCCGACAAGAGCTCCACCGACTCCTCCTCCGACGAGGACGCCGCCAACATCGCCGTCACCAAAGGGCTCCTCTTCCCCAACGTCGGCCACAAATGCCTCATGGCAAAGGATGGCAAAAGGAAGAAGCTAAAATCAAGATCCTCCACTAAATATGCATCCTCTAGTGATGAAGATATTTCTAGTGATGAGGAGGATAACTTGCTCACCCTTTTTGCCAATCTTAACATGCAACAAAAGGAGAAGTTGAATGAACTAATTAGTGCTATTCATGAGAAGGATGAACTATTGGACACCCAAGAGGACTTCCTAATTAAAGAAAACAAGAAACATGTTAAGGTTAAAAATGCTTATGCTCTAGAGGTAGAGAAATGTAAAAAAATATCTAGTGAGCTAAGCACATGCCATGATATTATCTCAAACCTTAGAAATGAAAATGCTAGATTAATTGCTAAGGTTGAGAGTTCAAATGTGTGTGATGTTTCAATTACCAATCTTAGAGATGATAATGCTAGTTCTCTTGCTAAGATTGAAAAATTGAATGCCTCTCTTGCTAGCCTTAGGATTGAAAATGAAAAATTGATTGCTAAGGCTAAAGAATTAGATGTTTGCAATGCTTCCATATCCGATCTTAGAGATAAGAATGATATTTTACGTGCTAAGATTATTGAACTTAATTCTTGCAGACCCTCTACATCTACCATTGAGCATGTTACTATTTGCACTAAATGTAGAGATGTTGACATTGATGCTATTCATGATCACATGACTATGATTAAACAACAAAATGATCATATAGCAAAATTAGATGCTAAAATTGCCGAGCATGAATTAGAAAATGAAAAATTTAAATTTGCTCGTAGCATGCTTTATAGTGGGAGACGCCCTGGCATCAAGGATGGCATTGGATTCCAAAAGGGAGACAATGTCAAACTTAATGCCCCTCCTAAAAGATTGTCTAATTTTGTTAAGGGCAAGGCTCCCATGCCTCAGGATAACGAGGGCTACATTTTGTACCCTGTCGGTTATCCCGAGCATAAAATTAGGAAAATTCACTCTAGGAAGTCTCACTCTGGTTCTAACCATGCTTTTATGTATAAGAGTGAGGCATCTAGTTCTAGGCAATCAACCCGTGCTAAATTGCCTAAGAAGAAAATTCCTAGTGCATCAAATGAACCTAGCATTTCATTTAAGACTTTTGATGCATCTTATGTTTTGACTAACAAATCCGACAAAGTAGTTGCCAAGTATGTTGGGGGCAAGCACAAGGGATCAAAGACTTGTGTTTGGGTACCCAAAGTTCTTGTATCTAATGTCAAAGGACCCAAAACCATTTGGGTACCTAAAATCAAGAACTAAAATTGTTTTGTAGGTTTATGCATCCGGGGGCTCAAGTTGGATCATCGATAGCGGGTGCACAAACCATATGACAGGGGAGAAGAGGATGTTCTCCTCCTATGAGAAAAACCAAGATCCCCAACGAGCTATCACATTCGAGGATGGAAATTAAGGTTTGGTCAAAGGATTGGGTAAAATTGCTATATCTCCTGACCACTCTATTTCCAATGTTTTCCTTGTAGACTCTTTAGATTATAACTTGCTTTCAGTTTCACAATTATGTAAAATGGGTAACAACTGTCTTTTTACAGATATAGGTGTTACTGTCTTTAGAAGAAGTGATGATTCAGTAGCATTTAAGGGAGTGTTAGAGGGTCAGCTATACTTAGTAGATTTTGATAGAGCTGAACTCGACACTTGCTTAATTGCTAAGACTAACATGGGCTGGCTCTGGCATCGCCGACTAGCACATGTTGGAATGAAGAATCTTCACAAGCTTCTAAAGGGAGAACACATTTTGGGACAAACAAATGTTCATTTTGAGAAAGACAGGGTTTGTAGCGCATGTCAGGCAGGGAAGCAAGTTGGTGTTCATCATCCACACAAGAACATCATAACGACTGATAGGCCACTCGAGCTCCTACACATGGATCTATTCGGCCCGATAGCTTACATAAGCATCGGCGGGAGTAAGTACTATCCAGTTATTGTGGATGACTATTCTCGCTTCACTTGGGTGTTCTTTTTGTAGGAAAATCTCATACCCAAGAGACCTTAAAGGGATTCTTGAGACGGGCTCAAAACGAGTTTGGCTTAAGGATCAAGAAAATAAGAAGCGACAACGGGACGGAGTTCAAGAACTCACAAATCGAAGGCTTCCTTGAGGAGGAGGGCATCAAGCATGAGTTCTCTTCTCCCTACACGCCACAACAAAATGGTGTAGTGGAGAGGAAGAATAGAACAATATTGGACATGGCAAGAACCATGCTTGATGAGTACAAGACTTCGGATCGGTTTTGGGCCGAGGCGGTCAACACCGCTTGCTACGCCATCAACCGGTTGTATCTACACCGAATCCTCAAGAAGACATCATACGAACTCCTAACTGGTAAAAAGCCCAATGTTTCATATTTTAGAGTCTTTGGTAGCAAATGCTTTATTCTTGTTAAAAGAGGTAGAAAATCTAAATTTGCTCCTAAGGCTGTAGAAGGCTTTTTACTAGGATATGATTCAAACACAAGGGCATATAGAGTCTTTAACAAGTCCTCTGGACTAGTTGAAGTTTCTTGTGACATTGTGTTTGGTGAGACTAACGGCTCTCAAGTAGAGCAAGTTGATCTTGATGAGCTAGATGATGAAGAGGCTCTGTGCGTCACGCTAAGGAACATGTCCATTGGGGATGTGTGTCCTAAGGAATCCGTAGAGCCTCCACAAGCACAAGATCAACCATCTTCCTCCATGCAAGCATCTCCACCAACTCAAGATGAGGATAAGGCTCAAGATGATGAAGGAGAAGATCAAGAAATTGAGCCACCTCAAGAGGAGAGCAATGATCAAGGGGGAGATGCCCGTGATCAAGATGAGGAAGATGAACAAGTTCCAAGACCGCCACACCCAAGAGTCCACCAAGCAATCCAACGAGATCACCCCATGAACACCATCCTCGGTGATATTCAAAAGGGGGTAACTACTAGATCTCGTATTGCTCATTTTTGTGAACATTACTCTTTTGTTTCCTCTATTGAGCCACACAAGGTAGAGGAAGCACTTCAAGATTCGGATTGGGTGGTGGCGATGCAAGAGGAGCTCAACAACTTCACTAGGAATGAGGTATGTCATTTAGTTCCACGTCCTAACCAAAATGTTGTAGGAACCAAGTGGGTTTTCCGCAACAAGCAAGATGAGCATGGTGTGGTGACAAGGAACAAAGCCCGACTTGTGGCCAAGGGATATTCACAAGTCGAAGGTTTGGATTTCGGTGAAACCTATGCACCCGTAGCTAGGCTAGAATCAATTCGCATTTTACTTGCCTATGCTACTTACCATGGCTTCAAGCTTTACCAAATGGACATGAAGAGTGCCTTCGTAAATGGACCAATCAAGGAGGAGGTCTATGTTGAGCAACCTCCCGGCTTTGAAGATAGTGAGTATCCTAATCACGTATATAAACTCTCTAAGGCGCTTTATGGGCTCAAGCAAGCCCCAAGAGCATGGTATGAATGCCTAAGAGATTTTCTTATCACTAATGGCTTCAAAGTCGGAAAGGCTGATCCTACACTCTTTACCAAAACACTTGAAAATGATTTGTTTCTATGCCAAATTTATGTTGATGATATCATTTTTGGGTCTACTAACGAATCTACATGTGAAGAGTTTAGTAGGATCATGACACAAAAATTCGAGATGTCTATGATGGAGGAGTTGAAGTACTTCTTAGGATTTCAAGTGAAGCAACTCCAAGAGGGCACCTTCATTAGCCAAACAAAGTATATTCAAGACATTCTAAACAAGTTTGGGATGAAGGATGCAAAGCCCATCAAGACACCCATGGGAACCAACGGGCATCTCGACCTCGACACGGGAGGTAAATCCGTAGATCAAAAGGTATACCGGTCGATGATAGGTTCTTTACTCTACTTATGTGCTTCACGACCGGATATAATGCTTTCCGTATGCATGTGTGCAAGATTCCAAGCCGATCCTAAGGAAGCTCACCTTAGGGCCGTAAAACGAATCTTGAGATATTTAGTTTATACTCCTAAGTTTGGCCTTTGGTACCCTAGGGGATCCACATTTGATTTAGTTGGTTATTCGGATGCCGATTGGGCAGGGTGTAAAATTAAAAGAAAGAGCACATCGGGGACTTGCCAGTTCTTGGGAAGGTCTCTGGTGTCTTGGGCTTCAAAGAAGCAAAATTCCGTAGCTCTTTCTACCGCCGAAGCCGAGTATATTGCCGTAGGCCATTGTTGCGCACAATTTCTTTGGATGAGGCAAACCCTTAGGGACTATGGTTACAAATTAACCAAAGTTCCTCTTCTATGTGATAATGAGAGTGCAATCCGCATGGCGGATAATCCCGTTGAGCATAGCCGCACTAAACACATAGCCATTCGGTATCACTTTTTAAGGGATCACCAACAAAAGGGGGATATCGAGATTGCATATATTAACACCAAAGAACAATTAGCCGATATCTTTACCAAGCCACTGATGAACAAACATTTAACAAACTTAGGCATGAGCTAAATATTCTTGATTCTCGGAATTTCTTTTGATGTTTTGCTCACATAGCTCAATAATATACCTTTGATCCTATCTCTTTCAAGTGCTATGACTAATGTGTTTTCAAGTGTATTTCAAACCAAGTCATAGATTGAAAGGGAATTGGAGTCTTCGGCGAAGACAAAGGCTTCCACTCCACTCCACTCCATCAATTACTCATCCTTCGCCGTCGCTCCGAGACGCTCTCCAACTTTGGTATAATCTTCACTCTTATGTTATTTACCATTGGGAGAGAAAATACAAGGGCTTATATTTCACTCAAGTATCTGTTTTTGGCGATTCATGCCAAAGGGGGAGAAAGTATTAGCCCAAAGCAAAAGGACCGCACCACCACCAATTTTGAAAATTTTGAGTTAAGAAAAGATTCTTCAATTGGTGATTTTTCAATCGGTATCTTATTTTTTATAGAATTTCAAATTGGTATAACCTCTTCAAAACTTGTCGGGGACCATAATTAGGGGTACCCCCAAGACTCCTAATCTCAGCTGGTAAGCCCCATCAGCACAAAGCTGCAAAGGCCTGATGGGTGCGATTAAGTCAAGGCTCGGTCCACTCAAGGGACACGATCTCGCCTCGCCCGAGCCCAGCCTCGGGCAAGGGCAACCGACCCCAGAGGATTCACGTCTTGCCCGAGGGCCCCCTCTAGCAACGGACACACCTTCGGCTCGCCCGAGGCCCAGTCTTCGCCAAGAAGCAACCTTGGCCAAATCGCCACAACGACCGACCGTATCGCAGGAGCATTTAATGCAAAGGTGGCCTGACACCTTATCCTGACGCGCGCCTTTCAGTCGACTGAGCCGAAGTGACCGCTGTCACTTCGCCGCTCCACTGACCAGCCTGACAAAAAGACAGTGTCGCCCGCGCCGCTCCGACTGCTGTGCCACTCGACAGAGTGAGGCTGACAGCAGCCAAGTCCGGTCTCAAGCGCCATAGGAAGCTCCGCCTCGCCCGACCCAGGGCTCAGACTCGGGCTCAGCCCCGGAAGACGACGAACTCCGCCTCACCCGACCCAGGGCTCGGACTTGGGCTCAGCCCCGGAAGACGACGAACTCCGCCTCGCCCGACCCAGGGCTCGGACTCGGGCTCAGCCCCGAAAGACGATGAACTCCGCCTCGCCCGACCCAGGGCTCGAACTCGGGCTCAGCCCCGGAAGACGGCGAACTCCGCCTCGCCCGACCCAGGGCTCGGACTTGACCTCAACCTCGGAAGACAGACTCGACCTCGACCTCGGAGGAGCCTCCGCCTCGTCCTGCCCAGGGCTCGGACCAACCACGTCACAGGAGGAGCCATCATTACCCTACCCCTAGCTAGCTCAGGCTACGGGGAACAAGACCGGCGTCCCATCTGGCTCGCCCCGGTAAACAAGTAATGATGGCGCCCCGCATGCTCCATGACGACGACGGCTCTCAGCCCTCTTACGAAAGCAAGGAGACGTCAGCAAGGACTCGACAGCCCCGACAGCTGTCCTTCCGCCAAGCTCCAGCGCTCCTCCGACGGCCACGACATCACACGAACAGGGTGCCAAAACCTCTCCGGCTGCCACGACGGCATGTACTTAGGGCACTAGCTCCTCTCTGCTAGACACGTTAGCACACTGCTACACCTCCCAGTTGTACACCTGGACCCCCTCCATACGCCTATAAAAGGAAGGTCCAGGGCCCTCTTACAGAGGGTTGGCCGCGCGGGGAAGGACGGGACGGCGCTCGCGTAAGCCTCTCGCTCCCTCCCGCGTGGACGCTTGTAACCCCCTAATGCAAGCACACCCGGCCTGGGCGCGGGACAAACACGAAGGCCGCGGGTTTCCCCTTTTACGCATGTCTCCCTCCGGCTTCTTCCCCCCTTCGTTCTCCGTCTCGCGCCGACCCATCTGGGCTGGGGCACGCGGCGACAATTTACTCGTCGGTCCAGGGACCCCCTAGGTTCGAAACGCCGACAGTTGGCGCGCCAGGTAGGGGCCTGCTGCGTGTTGACGAACAGCTTCCCGTCAAGCTCCAGATGGGCAGTCTCCAGCGACCTTTCCAGCCCGGAACGGTGCTCCGTTTCGGGAGTCTTGAGTTTATGTCCCTCGACGGCAGCCATGACATGATACTCCTTCCCCCGCCGCGCGACGGCGACAATGGCGGCCGACAACCCGCCCGCCGGTGGCGGAATCGACGATGTCTTCCCCACATGGCGGAAGAACAACATTTGGGCTTGTCCCGTCCCCTCCCCCACCGACGGAGGAGGAGGCAGGGCAACCAAGGCCAAGCAGGAGGTGGCACCTAGTCGGCTGTCGAGCGAGTCGACGGCGCCGGTGCCCCAACGAGGGACACGTCGGGCATCGACCTCGCGCCTGAGACGAAGAAGAGCGTCGTTTCCCCGCAATATACCAACTCCAAGCGGACGGACGACGCCAGCACGCTCGCGAAAGACTTGCTGGGTGTCACCCTCGTACCTGAGACGACGGTGCAGTCTACCCCTGACGTGACTTCGTCACCGCCCGTCGACCAAGAGGTACCGACCGATTCCCATCTCGTGCCTTTTGGATTCAGGCTCGACCCACCAAGCGACTTTGCTTCGGTGGACGCTTTCATAGAGGCAAGTCCAAACCCTCCGGGGTATCGTATGCGGTCACCCTGGGACCGGCTGACAGCCGTCTCGACCTACGGGCCCTCGGGCTCTGAGGAAGATGACGAGCCCGACTTTAGTTGGGATTTCTCCGGACTTGGCAACCCCAGTGCCATGCGGGACTTCATGACCGCATGCGACTACTGCCTTTCTGACTGTTCCGACGGTAGCCGCAGCCTCTGCGACGAGGACTGCGACCCAAGTCGTGAATGTTTCCACGTCGATCTAGGGGGTCCCGGCGAAGGCAACCATCTTGGTATACTGGAGAACGGTGATCCCCCTAGGCCTGTGCCTCGCGTTGACATCCTTCGGGTGCTAGCTGTGGTCCCCATCCCAGCGGGGGGTCATGACCCACAGCTCGAGCAAATCCGCGAGATGCAGGCCAGGCTCGACGAGGGAGCAGGAACACTTGAGCCGTTCTACCGGGACATCGGGCAGGAATGGGTGGGCCAACCTCCGGCCGGAGAAGCGCGTCATCTACCCCAGGGCATCCAGCACCGCATCGCCGATGACGTCAGGGCAAGGCCGCCACCGACTTCCAGTGAGGTCGGCCAGAACCTGGCTGCAGCGGCAATACTTCTCCGCGCGATGCCGGAGCCATCAACCACCGAGGGGCGGCGTATCCAGGGAGAGCTCAAGAATCTCCTGGAGGATGCCGCGGTCCGACGGGCCGAAAGCTCTGCCTCTCGAAGGCAGGGGTACCCCTCGGAACATCGTGCCGCGACTTCCCGATTCATGCGGGAAGCCTCGGTCCACACCGGGCACACGCGCAACACAGCGCCTGCGACCCCGGGTCGCCTCGGCAACGAACACCCTCACCGCAACCGTCGAACCCACCTCGATGAGAGGGTGCGCCGAGGCTACCACCCCAGGCGTGGGGGACGCTACGACAGCGGGGAGGATCGGAGTCCCTCGCCCGAACCACCCGGTCCGCAGGCTTTCAGCCGGGCCATACGACGGGCGCCGTTCCCGACCCGGTTCCGAACCCCGACTACTATCACAAAGTACTCGGGGGAGACGAGGCCGGAACTGTGGCTCGCGGACTACCGGCTGGCCTGCCACCTGGGTGGAACGGACGATGACAACCTCATCATCCGCAACCTCCCCCTGTTCCTCTCCGATACCGCTCGAGCCTGGCTGGAGCACCTGCCTCCGGGGCAGATCTCCAACTGGGACGACCTGGTCCAAGCCTTCGCCTGCAACTTCCAGGGCACGTACGTGCGCCCTGGGAACTCCTGGGATCTCCGAAGCTGCCGCCAGCAGCCGGGAGAGTCTCTCCGGGACTACATCCGGCGATTCTCGAAGCAGCGCACCGAGCTGCCCAACGTCACCGACTCGGATGTCATCGGCGCGTTCTCGCAGGCACCACCTGTCGCGACCTGGTGAGCAAGCTGGGTCGCAAGTCACCCACCAGGGCGAGCGAGCTGATGGACATCGCCACCAAGTTCGCCTCTGGCCAGGAGGCGGTTGAGGCCATCTTCCGGAAGGACAAGCAGCCCCAGGGCTGTGGCAGAACCACCCGAATTATTCCAGCTTAAGTGCCTAAGTCACGCCCCAGGGGTCGTAACACACTTAAATCGGAATAACCCATCAGTCCCTCAGATCTAGTCTGATAGAGCCACTTAACCAGGATCAAATTCCACAATCCCACTCGAAGGTGAGTCACAGAAGAAATACAATAAAACAGGAAACCTCAAATTAAGTATTGAGTTATTACATAAATCGGAGTTTTTGAGTAGCAAATAAAGTTCACAAAATAAAGTGCAGCGGATAATCGATGTCGTCGGTAATGAGGAAATGGGCAAGGCCTAGCCCACTACTCCTCATGCTCCTCTCCTGCCGGAGCAACATCCCACTCGACCGTCCAACCCGGTGGCAGGGTGGTAGGCCAAGTCACACCATCAACCAAATCCTGCATGGTACCTGCAAAAATGGTGCCACAAGCAAAGCTGAGTATACTAATACTCAGCTAGACTTAACCGGTGTGAGGAGTCTACTCCTCTACCTCTAGACTATGCAGCTGTTTGGCTGAGGGGTTTGGTTTGCCAAAAGCACTAGCTGTTTCTAAAATCAATTTTTAGCTTTTCAAATTCTACCATCATTAACTTTAGCTGGATTTGCTTCTTCTAAGCATTCATGGTAACAATCAATTAGTTCAATCAACCAGTTATCTCATATAACCACATTTCACTTATTACTCGATGCAGTACAAGGAATCAAGCAGTCTCATTAGCTGTGAGAAGCAGACGATTCGAATCGAGTTTTAACCTTGCAAGGTAAACCTAAACACACGGCATGTCAGGGTACTCTGACCCCACACATAACAACCGTCCCCATTGATTCCCCGTTCGCGTCCAGGCCTCACCGCCTTGGCATACAATGCTCCACTGACCCCGGCTGCCACCGTGCAGTGACCGCACTTGTACCCACCATAGCTAGCATGGGAGACCCAGTCTCAGGTCGCATGAGGGATAAAGTCCGCGCCCGGCTTCACTCAGGTACTAGGTTTACCGGTTACCATTTTTCCCGGCATGTGCTTAGTACGTTCAAAAGCTTGACTCAGGTATCCACACATTAATCCTTAATTCATTTTTCCCGTCTCATGGACAAGGCATCCTCCCTGGATCCAAGTCCATAGACCAACATATATCCCGTTATCAAGATGAATACAATCAATTCCTGACCTCACGCGAGTGCTAGAAAAATCACTCGACTTCTACCGAGATCCTGATTAGCAAGCAGCTACTCGACCTAGCATACTAGTATTCATCTCAAAAGGAATCCTAAGTTCATGCAACTAGAGGTTTCAAGCAACTCCTACACTTAAGTGCACATTGCAATCCTACAAGCATTAATTGTAGTAAAGTAGCATATAATAACATGGTTATGCATAAAACCGGGGCTTGCCTTCAATTGCTGGGGCTGCGGGGAGATCCTCAATAGCAGCCTCTGAAGCCTGCTCCTGGTCCTCCTCTTGGACAGGTCCTTGCTCGGGGATGAGCACGTACTCTCCGTCGGCAAGATTACAATCTAATGAATGCAAGGCGTAAGATATATGCATGATATGATAGGTGCTTTTAGAAATTTCAACTTTAAAGGTGTATGATCTTCTTGAGTTAAACAAGGTCAACTTTGCTTATGTAAAACCCTTTAGTGGTATACTTGGTAAGTTGGGTTAGACTTAGCTAAGGTAAGGGGTAGGTTAAATTTTGGGGTTCCACTGAATTCCTTTTAAGTCTTAGGGAGAATTGATAAGTTCTCAAGTTAGACTTATTGGGATGAGGTTTATTTCCTTCTTTCCTTTTCTTTTATTCCTTTAATGTTTTGGAGTGGGTTTGAACTACAAGTTCCTTTTATAAAATTCTAAAAATTCCACAAAAAATACAGTGGCTTGTTACTGGTGTGTGTTGCTCTGTCCCAAAATTTGGGGATCAGAAAGTGAATAGTTTTCGCTGGACAAAATCATTAAATTCTAGGGCAGAAGGGGTGCTTTGAACTACAACTATTATTTAACAGTGGGTAATTTTCTAAAACTTATTTTTGCTGACCTTTAGGTGTCATAACATGACTTGATACAAATTTCTAGCCATTAATACCTTTTAATTATTTTCCTATGGTTTTCTCAAGTTTCTAGCAAAATGGGTGCTTTCTACTACCACTATATTTGAAAAACATCAAACAACAGAGTTCTTATTTTTCTTGGGTATTATTTTGTGCAAGAGCAATCATTCTGAAGTTTGGCCTCTTTTTGCTTAAAGGAAGGGGTGGTTTGCATTTTTTGAATTAAATGGCCTTTTTCTTAAATTACTAGCAAAAGGTATGGGTTTACTTCTTTTTCATGGGTTTGCATTTTTCTCTGGTAGTTTATCTCGTCATGGACTTAGCAAATTTTTGGTTGCCCATTATCACATTAATAGGGGTTGTTCATGATTTATTTGGAAAATGCCTTATTCTCACTTTGCATTTATTTTTCTTACTTAACAAGTTGGGCTGGGGTGCTCTGTATTTTTGTAGTGGGGCTCTGGTGGTTGTAAGTCCACTGGATTTTTATTAAGTATTTTGGTATAGTTTTATAACTCTAATAATTGATCTTCAGTCCATATAAGGCTAAACAAATCATTTTAATTTAAAACTGGTCTAAATTAATGGTCTCTGTATTTTTCCTAGGTTCTCTGTTGCATAAGTAAACTAGGAAAAATATTAGTAATCATTGTTCATTAATTTCTAATGCCTTTCTGATTTTCTCTAAGTTTTGGACAAAATAGCTTTAAATGAATAACTACATCATAATTTCCAATGCTGGGGTTCCTACTATTTTTAAACAGTGTCTAAATAAGGTTTAAACATCTACAAATTTTCTTAAGTTTAGCACAGAAGAAAAACTAATTTTCCTTAATTAAACAGGGTTTAGTGGGTTTCTGTTTTTAAATTTAAACTCTAAAATTTTGAACAGAAAGCATGAGGTTCACTATTTTTAAATGATAGGTCATAATATTCCAGAGCTAGCAAAATTGGTTTGACAACTTTTTATTAAGATTTCATCAAGTTATGGATTTTCTAAGTTCTCTGGTCATTTTAAAAAGAATAACAGAATTGATTAAATGGAAATCTACTTTGCACTGGGGTCCCTGGCGGGTTTTCTAAGTTTTCTTTGCGAATCAGTCCTTAGGTTACTATTTACATGAGTCACTGACATTACAGAAAACCCCTCGGGTTCTACAAATCCTAACCCGAGGTCCTTCTTCTACCTTAAACAGTAGCCGCGGCGAAGAAAAGGGCGGAGGGGCTTACCGGCGGCGAGATTGCTCCGGTTAAGCGGTCGAGGACGAAGGGGAGGTCTCGGGGATCACAACGGTGTGCGGAACACAGTCGGAGATGGCCGGAGTCGGTCGGTCCACGCGCGCAGGCGGGGATGCTCGTCGGCGGCGAGGAGACCGGCCTGGTCACGGCGAGATAGTTCAATCAAATGGGTCAGGGAGGTCCACGGGATGCCAGAGAAGCTATGAGCGTGAGGAATTGGTCGGAGACTCACTGGATAGCTCGGTCCACGCGCGGCGGCGGAAGACCGAAGTCCGGTGAGGTCGATCTCGGGCCTCCGGTGAAGTCCGGCCGGGTCCGAGGGCTTGGCAAGCTTCACGGGCTACTGGCGGAGCTAGCCGAAGCACTGGCTGGGCTTGAGGGTGGCTGGAGTGGGCTGGCCACGGTGGCCGAAGCTCTGGCGGCAATGGCGGGCGGAATCAAGCTCGCCGGAGCTAAGGGAAAGTGGCTGGCCGGTGAGGGTGAGTGCGGGGCGAAGTGGGGCGCGCCTGGGAGGGCTTTATAGGCACGGCGCGGTGCACGGGCGGTCGTGGACCGGCGAGTGCGCGCGGGCGTGCACTGGGAGGCGCGGTGCGCGAACGGGCGTGAACCAGGGGTGTCAGCCGCGGTCGAACACGTGTTTCCGTTGCCTCTGCCCCTGTTCAAGCGCCGATTGGGAGCAAATCTTCGCGAATTTGGGCAAGATCACTGCAAGGGATTTGTTCACCAGACCAAGCTTTGTCTTTTGTGTATGGACGACGTGCGGTTTTAGGCTAGGGACAGGGAGTTGTAGCGTCACCAAGGTGCCAGTGTCAGAATGCCTGGTCCCGAGGTTGAGCTGCGCCAAAATCGTGCCAAATGAATTTGGTTTGAGTTCAAACTTTCCCAGAATGTGTTCAAGGTAATTTGGCACAACTTTGATATTTAGATCTTCTGGCTTTGAGTTTTGAAAAACAGAGAACACAGATGATCTTTGAGAAAAGGTCTGAAATTCAGAAATTCAGAAATCTGAATTTCTCTAAGGGTTCATAGATCAAGGGCTGATTTGGGAATTTATTTGAGTTATTTTGGCTAAGCCTTCTCAATCTTTCTTGTTGCTTAATAGATATACTTTAACTTATATAATTGGCTCAACTCAAAATTTTAAACTTTTCATCTCCTTTTTCATATTTTCTTGAATTTTTGCTCATGGGGCTTACTTAGGGTTTTTTTAATTAGGGTTGCACATTCTACCCTTTTCAAGGACTCAATTGTTTGATCATGACACTTTTAAGTATATACTTGGTGAATTCTTTCTTACTTAAGTTATTTTGATGCTCATGCTTGTTTTAGTTCACCTAAAATAATGGCTCTTAGGTTTGGCATTTGAGAGAAACCCTAGGTGACACTGGGGTGTCACAGCCTTCCCCCCTTAAAGGAATCTCTTCCCGAGATTCGGGCCAGAGTCCTCCCGGGGTGAAGCGAAGGGTGAGACTGATAGGAAAAAGGGTGATGATTGTTATTATTAGGGCAAAACTGCTCTTCGAATGTCATTCTCTTTGCAACTTCAGAAGGAAGTTCTTTTAAGTTTTATCTTATAGTTACTCCATTCTGAATTAAGATCATATTTTTGGAAATTAGATTCGAAAGGCAGGAGGAGGGGTTGGGGGTGATTACGTACCAGCTTCCTTAGGTAGGCAATCGGGGAAGTTGGATCTCAGGAATTCCTCGGTTTCCCAAGTAGCTTCCTCCTCTGAGTGATTACTCCACTGGACCTTGAACATCTTGATCGATTTTGCCCGAGTTGATCTTTCTTTGCAATCCAGAATCTTGGAGGGGTACTCTTGGTACGATAGATCTGGCTCTATCTCCAATTCTGGCTCTGCTATGATCTCAGTCGGCAATCGAACACACTTCTTCAGCTGAGATACATGGAATACACTGTGAATGGCAGACATCCTTGAAGGTAACTTCAGCTTGTATGCCACGGGTCCACATGCTTCTATGATCTCATAAGGTCCAATGTAACGAGGGGCTAGCTTGCCTTTGATCCCAAACCTCTGCACTCCCTTGGTGGGTGATACCTTGAGGTATACAAAACTTCCCACCTCGAACTGGAGAGGTTTCCTTCTTCTATCATGATAGCTCTTTTGCCTGGCCTGAGCAGCTTCTAGATTCTTCCTGATTAGCTTGACCTTCGTTTCGGCTTCAGTCACCAAATCAGGTCCAAAAACTTCTCTTTCACCAGGTTGAGACCAATTGAGTGGTGTCCTGCACCTTCTTCCATAGAGAGCCTCAAAAGGTGCCATCTTTAGGCTGGATTGATAACTATTGTTATAAGCAAACTCTGCCAAGGAGAGGTGCTTATCCCAGTTCTTGCCACAATCGATCGCACAAGCTCTCAGCATATCTTCCAGAATCTGGTTTACCCTTTCCGTCTGACCATCAGTCTGTGGGTGGTAAGCTGAACTCCTGATTAGCTTGGTTCCCAAAGACTCTTGCAATTGTTCCCAAAATCTGGCAACAAATTGGGCTCCTCGGTCAGAAACAATGGTCCGCGGTAATCCGTGCAAACACACGATCCGGTCAATATACAATTCTGCATATTTCTGAGCCTTATCCGTGGTGTGCACAGGAAGAAAATGTGCCACTTTCGTCAATCGGTCTACAATAACCCAAATCGAATCATGATGACGAGAGGTGTTGGGCAGACCCACAATGAAATCCATGCTGATGTCATCCCACTTCCACGAAGGTACGGACAGTGGTTGCAAGGCTCCAACGGACTTCAAGTGGCTTGCCTTTATCCTCTGACAGGTGTCACATTCTGATACATACTGGGCTATCTCCTCTTCATTCTGGTCCACCAGTACAAAAGCTTCAAATCATGGTACATCTTGGTGCTTCCCGGATGCATAGAGAATTTGGAGAGATGAGCCTCATCCAAAATTTTCCTCTTGAGATCCTGGTCCTTAGGAATCACCAATCTGCTTTTGAACCATAATACACCCTTCTCATCCTGGCGGAAACAATTATACTTCTCAACCTTCTGATGGAGATTCTTCTTGATAATCTGCACTCCCTTGTCACTGAGCTGGGCCATGATAATCTGGTCTTGCAAAGTCGGCTCAACAGAAATTTGAGACAAAGAACCAGAAGGAATTACTTCAATTTGCATCTTGCTCAACTCATCACACAAGGTGTTAATACGAGAATCCATCAGAATACAGTTGCATTGCAACTTCCGACTCAAGGCATCTGCTACCACATTAGCTTTCCCTGGGTGATAATGTACCTCCAGGTCATAATCCTTGATCAGCTCTAGCCATCTTCTCTGCCTCATGTTGAGATCAGCCTGAGTAAAAATGTACTTAAGGCTCTTATGATCAGTGAAGATGTTGCAGTGGGTTCCCATTAGATAGTGCCTCCACATCTTTAATGCATGAACCACTGCTGCTAACTCAAGGTCATGAGTGGGATAATTTTGCTCATGAGGCCTGAGTGCTCTTGAGGCATAAGCAATGACTCGGTTGTCTTGCATCAAGACACAACCTAGCCCGGTGCCAGAGGCATCGCAATATACATCAAAAGGCTTGCTGCTGTCGGGTTGCGCCAATACTGGTGCTGTGGTCAGATGCTGCCTTAATGCATGGAAGGCATCTTCTCACTTCTGACTCCACACAAATTTGACTTCTTTCTTCAGCAACTCAGTAATAGGCTTCGCAATTCGAGAGAAGTCCGGAATAAATCTTCGGTAATAACCAGCTAATCCCAGAAAACTCCGAATCTGGCGAACAGTCGTTGGTGGCCTCCAGTTCATTACCTCTTGCACTTTATCAGGATCAACAGCTATTCCAGCCTGAGAGATAGTGTGACCCAAGAATTTGATTTCCTTTAGCCAAAAATCACACTTGGATAACTTGGCATAAAGGTGGTGCTCTCGCAGACGTTGAAGCACTACATGCAAATGCCCGGCATGTTCTTCTTCGTTCTTTGAGTACACCAGAATGTCATCGATGAAAACCACCACGAACTTATCCAATTCCGGCATGAAAACAGAATTCATCAGATACATGAAATATGCTGGTGCATTTGTCAGCCCGAATGACATCACCAAGAATTCATATAGCCCATATCTGGTTGAGAATGCCGTCTTCGAAATATCACTTGCTCGTATTTTGATCTGATGGTAGCCAGAGCGAAGGTCTATCTTGGAAAACACCTTGGCTCCGACCAACTGGTCAAAAAGAACATCAATACGAGGCAAAGGATACTTGTTCTTGATAGTTACCGCATTAAGAGGGCGGTAATCTATACACAGCCTCAAGCTTTCATCCTTCTTCTTCACAAATAGCGCTGGACATCCCCAAGGCGAAGTGCTGGGGCGAATGAATCCCTTATCCAGCAACTCTTGCAACTACTTCTTCAACTCTGCCAACTCAGCGGGTGGCATTCGGTAGGGCCTCTTAGAAATTGGGGTCGTTCCCGGTTGCAACTCGATGGCGAATTCAATATCCCGGTCCGATGGCATTCCCGGCAATTCATCAGGAAAGACATCTGCATACTCACAGACCACTGGGATCTTCTTCAGGGGTAACTCCGTCATAGAGAAAGCACATGACTGAGAAGAACCCTGACTAGGCAGAATCAAAGTGAAATTCCCGCTGAAAGGAGAATTAACTTCCACGGTACGACTGGCTACATCAAGCACAACTTGGTGCAAGGTCATCCAATTTGCCCCTAGAATAATGTCCACATTTTCCAATCCCAACACAAGAAGAGTGGTTTTGACAATGTGGCTTCCCAGTTGAATAGGCACACTTTGGTTTAATTGATTAGTTGCAATTTTACCCCCAGGTGTGACTATCATGAATGACCCTTTTGAGTGAGAGAATGGCAGTTTGCATTTAGCACTGAACTCTTGGCTAATGAAACTATGAGATGCACCAGAATCAAACAGAATTAAAGCAGGTTGATTATAAACTGAAAAGGTACCGGTCATGATAGGAGCTCCTTCTGGTACTTCCTCTAGAGCAGTGAAGTTGAGCTTCCCTTGCCTGACTTGCACCTTCTGCTTTCTTCCCTTGTCTTGATTTGGTGCTGGCATCTGCCTCTGCTGGTTCCTGGGACAATTCTTGGCATAATGGCCCACATTGCCACAAGTGAAACACTTGTTCCCATTGCCCTGGCGGAACTGCTGCTGCTGCGGAGGCTGATTGTTCCTCGGGGTGGGAGCTAGGTAGCGGTTGGGTGCCGGCTGCTGCTGCTGCTGAGGTGGCCTGATCACCCATCTGCCTGCCTGCTGCTGAAAACCCCTGCTCTGATTGTGAGAAACAATCCGGAACCTCTGAGCCTGAGCGGAGGGTGCTGCCATAGGTGCCTTCCTCTTCTTCTCTGCCCGGTGAGCAACAATGCAATCCTCCTGGGAGATGGCCACATTGACCAACTCATTGAAGCTATCAGCCCGGACAGTGTTGAGTTGTTCCCGCAGCTTGGTATTGAGACCCCTGCGGAAGCGATCCCTCTTCTTTTCATCAGAATCAGCATGATACCCTGCATACTGGCATAAGTCGTTGAAGGCTTGTGCATACTGCAGTACCGTGCGGGTTCCTTGATTAAGGGCCAGAAATTCATTCAACTTCCGATCAAGAATGCCAGCTGGAATGTGGTGTCCTCTGAAGGCAGTCTTGAATTCCTCCCAAGATACTCACGATCCGCGGGGAGCATAGCACGGAAGTGGTCCCACCAAGTTCGAGCAGGGCCGCGAAGCTGCTGTGCGGCGAAGCGAGCCTTGGCCTCATCAGGGCAGTCTCCTGTGAGGAGGGGAAACTTGGACTCGACGACGCGAAGCCATACGTCGGCGTCCAACGGATCCTCTGCCTTGGTGAACAAGGGCGGCTGCGTGCTCAGAAACTCCTGGTATGTTGCCATAGCCGGAGGTCGCTGATGCTGGCCTCCACCATGATGTTGTTGGTGGGGCTGGCGCTGCAAGAGCTCTCGCAGAATCTCATTCTGCTGGGCCATCAGCTCCTGCACTGTGGGAGCTGGGGGAGGTGGCGGGGGAACTTGCTCGTTCTGCCCGCGACGCTGCCTAGCTGCCATCTGAAAACAGAGATTGTCGCCATTGTTATCCCAACTCACAGTTTCGAACGACAAGATATCATCTCATATGGAAGGAAAAATGCCATAATCATAATATTGGGTTCGAAATGAAGATAACATGGTGACAAAGATCCCACAGATATCAAAAGTTTACAGGGTTACATTAATCAGGGGAAAGTACCCATAAGCCTAGTCCAAAATGTGATACTACTAAGCTCGCATAGGTTTCTATCCGCCTAAAAAATGTCAAAGCGACTGCTTAACCCTGAGCGGTGGAAGCGACACTGGATACGAGTGAAGGAGGCATCGCGGAGGTAGTCCCATTGGCACCAGGGGCTGGTCCTAGCTCCTCGGGAGCCTCTTCTCCCTCTCTTCCTGCTTCATTGGCCTCCATCTCCAGGTGGTGCATGTCCAAGTGATCATTTGCTTCCTCGAGTTCCCTCTGCACATCGTGAAGCTGGTTCTCCAAGACATCAATAGTGTTGTCTCGGATCTCCACTTGCTGCTCCAAGGTAGCGATACGCTGGCTCAGCCTCTCCACCTGCAGATCCTTCTCCACCAACTCTGTGGATAGGTCGACCACAAAATCTTCCCGACTGTCGAGAGTGAGCTTGGCAGTCTGAGCGGTGTTAGCAAGAAGTGCCATAGCATCGCTCTGAAGGGCCTGAAGGCGGTACAGCGCACTCATGCACTGAACAGTGACCCTCCCAACCAAGTCAGGATACATTGCCCACACATCCTTCACATGGCTCACGCGGTTACACCACATGGGATCATCCTTCTTCTCAGCAGGGAAGAGTCCCAAGGGGTGCATCACCATCTCCAGGGGATGGTAGCCACAGAAAGTCGTCAGAGTCTTCATGGCTGCTGCCTCAACGGTGTCGTCCGTCCTGAGTCCAATCGTCTTAGAATCAAGAGAACGCCAACCCGGCTGAAGGGGATGAGCCTCCAAAGTTAGCCAGACCCGACAACGAGGTACCCGATGCTCCTCATACAACTGCACCGTGTACAAAGGGGGCGTAGGGTAACCGGCGGAGTTAAGCACTTCCCACAAGATGGAGGGAAAGCCATCGCGAGAAAGGAAGTCAGAACTGAAACGAGAGTCTCCTCCACTGGCGGGGGTGGGTGAATTCATCTGCGGAAGGGAAGCAAAGATAAAGATTATGGTGGAAGGAAAAAGAAAAAGAGAGCCCGGATGATTCTAAAGAAAAGGGGTTAGCTCAAATTTTTAATTCCTCTTTATGTTTTATAATGCATGCATGCTGGAAGAAACGTTGCCTCTCAAAAGAAAGATAGGGTGCCTTTTTAGGGCATCCTTAAAAATATAAGTATTGGCCCACAGGGCCTATTTAATTAGCCACCTATTTCTCCCTCTATGCCTAAGGCCTTTCGTCCTAGGTCTAGCGGTCTAGTCCTGACGATCCGTAACAGTTTCTAGGCAAGTTTTAGGTTTTGAAAATTGGTATTCATGGTTTATTGTCCTCATCTGTGGTGGAATTTGCTCCGATATCAGCTGTGGCAGAACCACCCGAATTATTCCAGCTTAAGTGCCTAAGTCACGCCCCAGGGGTCGTAACACACTTAAATCGGAATAACCCGTCAGTCCCTCAGATCTAGTCTGATAGAGCCACTTAACCAGGATCAAATTCCACAATCCCACTCGAAGGTGAGTCACAGAAGAAATACAATAAAACAGGAAACCTCAAATTAAGTACTGAGTTATTACATAAATCGGAGTTTTTGAGTAGCAAATAAAGTTCACAAAATAAAGTGCAGCGGATAATCGATGTCGTCGGTAATGAGGAAATGGGCAAGGCCTAGCCCACTACTCCTCATGCTCCTCTCCTGCCGGAGCAACATCCCACTCGACCGTCCAACCCGGTGGCAGGGTGGTAGGCCAAGTCACACCATCAACCAAATCCTGCATGGTACCTGCAAAAATGGTGCCACAAGCAAGGCTGAGTATACTAATACTCAGCTAGACTTAACCGGTGTGAGGAGTCTACTCCTCTACCTCTAGACTATGCAGCTGTTTGGCTGAGGGGTTTGGTTTGCCAAAAGCACTAGCTGTTTCTAAAATCAATTTTTAGCTTTTCAAATTCTACCATCATTAACTTTAGCTAGATTTGCTTCTTCTAAGCATTCATGGTAACAATCAATTAGTTCAATCAACCAGTTATCTCATATAACCACATTTCACTTCTTACTCGATGCAGTACAAGGAATCAAGCAGTCTCATTAGCTGCGAGAAGCAGACGATTCGAATCGAGTTTTAACCTTGCAAGGTAAACCTAAACACACGGCATGTCAGGGTACTCCGACCCCACACATGACAACCGTCCCCATTGATTCCCCGTTCGCGTCCAGGCCTCACCGCCTTAGCATACAATGCTCCACTGACCCCGGCTGCCACCGTGCAGTGACCGCACTTGTACCCACCATAGCTAGCATGGGAGACCCAGTCTCAGGTCCCATGAGGGATAAAGTCCGCGCCCGGCTTCACTCAGGTACTAGGTTTACCGGTTACCATTTTTCCCGGCATGTGCTTAGTACGTTCAAAAGCTTGACTCAGGTATCCACACATTAATCCTTAATTCATTTTTCCCGTCTCATGGACAAGGCATCCTCCCTGGATCCAAGTCCATAGACCAACATATATCCCGTTATCAAGATGAATACAATCAATTCCTGAGCTCGCGCGAGTGCTAGAAAAATCACTCGACTTCTACCGAGATCCTAATTAGCAAGTAGCTACTCGACCTAGCATACTAGTATTCATCTCAAAAGGAATCCTAAGTTCATGCAACTAGAGGTTTCAAGCAACTCCTACACTTAAGTGCACATTGCAATCCTACAAGCATTAAGTGTAGTAAAGTAGCATATAATAACATGGTTATGCATAAAACCGGGGCTTGCCTTCAATTGCTGGGGCTGCGGGGAGATCCTCAATAGCAGCCTCTGAAGCCTGCTCCTGGCCCTCCTCTTGGACAGGTCCTTGCTCGGGGATGAGCACGTACTCTCCGTCGGCAAGATTACAATCTAATGAATGCAAGGCGTAAGATATATGCATGATATGATAGGTGCTTTTAGAAATTTCAACTTTAAAGGTGTATGATCTTCTTGAGTTAAACAAGGTCAACTTTGCTTATGTAAAACCCTTTAGTGGTATACTTGGTAAGTTGGGTTAGACTTAGCTAAGGTAAGGGGTAGGTTAAATTTTTGGGTTCCACTGAATTCCTTTTAAGTCTTAGGGAGAATTGATAAGTTCTCAAGTTAGACTTATTGGGATGAGGTTTATTTCCTTCTTTCCTTTTCTTTTATTCCTTTAATGTTTTGGAGTGGGTTTGAACTACAAGTTGCTTTTATAAAATTCTAAAAATTCCACAAAAATTACAGTGGCTTGTTACCGGTGTGTGTTGCTCTGTCTCAAAATTTGGGGATCAGAAAGTGAATAGTTTTCTCTGGACAAAATCATTAAATTCTAGGGCAGAAGGGGTGCTTTGAACTACAACTATTATTTAACAGTGGGTAATTTTCTAAAACTTATTTTTGCTGACCTTTAGGTGTCATAACATGACTTGATACAAATTTCTAGCCATTAATACCTTTTAATTATTTTCCTATGGTTTTCTCAAGTTTCTAGCAAAATGGGTGCTTTCTACTACCACTATATTTGAAAAACATCAAACAACAGAGTTCTTATTTTTCTTGGGTATTATTTTGTGCAAGAGAAATCATTCTGAAGTTTGGCCTCTTTTTGCTTAAGGGAAGGGGTGGTTTGCATTTTTTGAATTAAATGGCCTTTTTCTTAAATTACTAGCAAAAGGTATGGGTTTACTTCTTTTTCATGGGTTTGCATTTTTCTCTGGTAGTTTATCTTGTCATGGACTTAGCAAATTTTTTGTTGCCCATTATCACATTAATAGGGGTTGTTCATGATTTATTTGGAAAATGCCTTATTCTCACTTTGCATTTATTTTTCTTACTTAACAAGTTGGGCTGGGGTGCTCTGTATTTTTGTAGTGGGGCTCTGGTAGTTGTAAGTCCACTGGATTTTTATTAAGTATTTTGGTTATAGTTTTGTAACTCTAATAATTGATCTTCAGTCCATATAAGGCTAAACAAATCATTTTAATTTAAAACTGGTCTAAATTAATGGTCTCTGTATTTTTCCTAGGTTCTCTGTTGCATAAGTAAACTAGGAAAAATATTAGTAATCACTGTTCATTAATTTCTAATGCCTTTCGGATTTTCTCTAAGTTTTGGACAAAATAGCTTTAAATGAATAACTACATCATAATTTCCAATGCTGGGGTTCCTACTATTTTTAAACAGTGTCTAAATAAGGTTTAAACATCTACAAATTTTCTTAAGTTTAGCACAGAAGAAAAACTAATTTTCCTTAATTAAACAGGGTTTAGTGGGTTTCTGTTTTTAAATTTAAACTCTAAAATTTTGAACAGAAAGCATGGGGTTCACTATTTTTAAATGATAGGTCATAATATTCCAGAGCTAGCAAAATTGGTTTGACAACTTTTTATTAAGATTTCATCAAGTTATGGATTTTCTAAGTTCTCTGGTCATTTTAAAAAGAATAACAGAATTGATTAAATGGAAATCCACTTTGCACTGGGGTCCCTGGCGGGTTTTCTAAGTTTTCTTTGCGAATCAGTCCTTAGGTTACTATTTACATGAGTCACTGACATTACAGAAAACCCCTCGGGCTCTACAAATCCTAACCCGAGGTCCTTCTTCTACCTTAAACAGTAGTCGCGGCGAAGAAAAGGGCGGAGGGGCTTACCGGCGGCGAGATTGCTCCGGTGAAGCGGTCGAGGACGAAGGGGAGGTCTCGGGGATCACAACGGTGTGCGGAACACCGTCGGAGATGGCCGGAGTCGGTCGGTCCACGCGCGCAGGCGGGGATGCTCGTCGGCGGCGAGGAGACCGGCCTGGTCACGGCGAGATAGTTCAATCAAATGGGTCAGGGAGGTCCACGGGATGCCAGAGAAGCTATGAGCGTGAGGAATTGGTCGGAGACTCACTGGATAGCTCGGTCCACGCGTGGCGGCGGAAGACCGAAGTCCGGTGAGGTCGATCTCGGGCCTCCGGTGAAGTCCGGCCGGGTCCGAGGGCTTGGCAAGCTTCACGGGCTACTAGCGGAGCTAGCCGAAGCACTGGCTGGGCTTGAGGGTGGCTGGAGTGGGCTGGCCACGGTGGCCGAAGCTCTGGCGGCAATGGCGGGCGGAATCAAGCTCGCCGGAGCTAAGGGAAAGTGGCTGGCCAGTGAGGGTGAGTGCGGGGCGAAGTGGGGCGCGCCTGGGAGGGCTTTATAGGCACGGCGCGGTGCACGGGCGTGCACTGGGAGGCGCGGTGCGCGAACGGGCGTGAACCAGGGGTGTCAGCCGCGGTCGAACACGTGTTCCCGTTGCCTCTGCCCCTGTTCAAGCGCCGATTGGGAGCAAATCTTCGCGAATTTGGGCAAGATCACTGCAAGGGATTTGTTCACCAGACCAAGCTTTGTCTTTTGTGTATGGACGACGTGCGGTTTTAGGCTAGGGACAGGGAGTTGTAGCGTCACCAAGGTGCCGGTGTCAGAATGCCTGGTCCCGAGGTTGAGCTACGCCAAAATTGTGCCAAATGAATTTGGTTTGAGTTCAAACTTTCCCAGAATGTGTTCAAGGTAATTTGGCACAACTTTGATATTTGGATCTTCTGGCTTTGAGTTTTGAAAAACAGAGAACACAGATGATCTTTGAGAAAAGGTCTGAAATTCAGAAATTCAGAAATCTGAATTTCTCTAAGGGTTCATAGATCAAGGGCTGATTTGGGAATTTATTTGAGTTATTTTGGCTAAGCCTTCTCAATCTTTCTTGTTGCTTAATAGATATACTTTAACTTATATAATTGGCTCAACTCAAAATTTTAAACTTTTCATCTCCTTTTTCATATTTTCTTGAATTTTTGCTCATGGGACTTACTTAGGGTTTTTTTAATTAGGGTTGCACATTCTACCCTTTTCAAGGACTCAATTGTTTGATCATGACACTTTTAAGTATATACTTGGTGAATTCTTTCTTACTTAAGTTATTTTGATGCTCATGCTTGTTTTGGTTCACATAAAATAATGGCTCTTAGGTTTGGCATTTGAGAGAAACCCTAGGTGACACTGGGGTGTCACAAGGGCCGCCCACCGGAAGATGTCCCCGAGGCATCAACTCAGCGCGGCACCAAGAAGAAAGGCAAGAAGAAGTCGCAAGCGAAACGCGACGCCGCCGACGCGGACCTTGTCGCCGCTGCTGAGTACAAGAACCCTCGGAAACCTCCCGGGGGCGCCAATCTCTTCGACAAGATGCTCAAGGAGCCATGCCCCTATCATCAGGGGCCCGTCAAGCACACCCTTGAAGAGTGCGCCATGCTTTGGCGCCACTTTCACAAGGCCGGGCCACCCGCGGAGGGTGGCAGGGCTCGCGACGACGATAAGAAGGAAGATCACAAGGCAGGAGAGTTCCCCAAGGTCCACGACTGCTACATGACCTACGGTGGGCGAGTGGCGAACGCCTCGGCTCGGCACCGCAAGCAAGAGCGTCGGGAGGTCTGCTTGGTAAAGGTGGCGGCGCCAGTCTACCTAGACTGGTCCGACAAGCCCATCACCTTCGACCAGGACGACCACCCCGACCGCGTGCCGAGCCCGGGGGAATACCCGCTCGTTGTCGACCCCGTCATCGGCAACGTCAAGCTCACCAAGGTCCTCATGGACGGAGGCAGCAGCCTCAACATCATCTACGCCGAGACCCTCGGGCTCCTGCGGATCGATCTGTCCTCGGTCCGGGCAGGCGCTGCGCCTTTTCACGGGATCATCCCCGGGAAGCGCGTCCAACCCCTCAGACAACTCGATCTACCCGTCTGCTTTGGGACACCCTCCAACTTCCGAAGCGAGACCCTCACGTTCGAGGTGGTCGGGATTCGAGGAACCTACCACGCAGTACTGGGGAGGCCATGCTACGCCAAGTTCATGGCCGTCCCCAACTACACCTACCTCAAGCTCAAGATGTCGGGCCCCAACGGGGTCATCACCGTCGGCCCCACGTACCGACACGCGTACGAATGCGACGTGGAGTGCGTGGAGTACGCCGAGGCCCTCGCCGAATCCGAGGCCCTCATCGCCGACCTGGAGAGCCTCTCCAAGGAGGCGCCAGACGTGAAGCACCACGCCGGCAACTTCGAGCCAGCGGAGACGGTTAAATCCGTCCCTCTCGACCCCAGCAACGACGCCTCCAAGCAGATCCGGATCGGCTCTGAGCTCGATCCCAAATAGGAAGCAGTGCTCGTCGACTTTCTCCATGCAAACGTCGACGTCTTCGCGTGGAGTCCCTCGGACATGCCCGGCATACCGAGGGATGTCGCCGAGCACTCGCTGGATATCCGAGCTGGAGCCCGACCCATGAAGCAGCCTCTGCGCCAATTCGACGAAGAAAAGCGCAGAGCCATAGGCGAGGAGATCCACAAGCTAATGGCGGCAGGGTTCATCAAATAGGTATTCCATCCCGAATGGCTTGCCAACCCTGTGCTTGTGAGAAAGAAAGGAAAGAAATGGCGGATGTGTGTATACTACACTGGTCTAAACAAAGCATGTCCGAAAGTTCCCTACCCTCTGCCTCGCATCGATCAAATCGTGGATTCCACTACTGGGTGCGACACCCTATCTTTCCTCGATGCCTACTCAGGGTATCACCAAATCAGGATGAAGGAGTCTGTAACACCCGGCTTTAAGGACAAAGCCATGTGCATCTCATACATGCGCCAAGAAGACAACATATACAATAACAGAGTGTATAGAGATAAATGTCATAATAACATCAGAGTACTTATTACATAGCGGAAGACTTATTACAAAATAAAGATAAATATAAAACGAACTAAGGATCGTCGGCGCCAATGTCGACTGAGAAACGCCACCTAGATCAGATCAAACTCCTCGCCTTGAGGCTCCTCCTGAGCCACCTGCTCTTCTCCTGTGGGGGGTGTGAGACAGCAAGAGTGAGCTCACATACGTTCATCGCTCAACAAGTTGTGGGGAATAATGTGGCATGAACTCACCAAAGGTGGGAGTTCATGAAGTGTAAGGCTGATCAATGAAATAGAGGCTGAAGCTGAGCATTGCTTTTATAAGTTGGTCAAAATTTTATTAGCAATTACTAGGTGTAAGTAAATACCAAACCTTAATAATAATAAAGAAAAGTAATAATAAAATAATCCCAAATGCGATGCAAATGTCCAATTAAATTTAAGTTCCATAAATTAATCATGTGAGGGTCCGAGCCGCTCATGACCGTGAGCACGGCTAGTATACCAGTTTTACACTCTGCAGAGGTTGCGCATCTTTACCCACAAGTCATGTTACCCATCTGCCAAGAGATGGCCAATCCCATACACCTCTACCGAGGAGGCGAGGCAGGGTAACACTACGAGGCCTTTACAAAGTTCCACTAGCTTCAGAAATCCCGCTACAGTTTATAGGAAGCTCCAATGCAGGGTTCTTGCCTGACCGCCATCGCAGCAAAATCAACCAAGGACCTCCCTACACTGACCACTCCCCTACTGCCCTTGCCCCTTTCGGGTAAGGAAGACCTCCACTAGCTTTCCTAGTTAATCAGCCAAGGGCGTCCCATTATACCCTTGTGGTAGCACTGTTTTCCCGGGTGGTCGCTCCATGTTCCCATTAACATAATGATCTTAACATGAACAGTAATAATAAAAGAGAATAAAAGAGTAATTATGAATAAAGTATCTTCATACCCAAATCCACATAAAGCAATAGCAGGTACTACCCAAAGAAATATTTCAGTGGTAAACAAGGTATAAAGATAGCCAAAACTAGGGTAACCTATTGGGTCCCATCAAAATTATCCTATGCAGATCATTATAATTAATAAGAACATGGCTGGGAAAAAGTAAGTGATCAAGGGCACAACTTGCCTTCAATGAGCTCCTGCTCAGCTACTTCTACTTGCTGAACCTCAGAATCCACAGTGGCTAGCTCGTCTACTCGCATCAACACAATACATACATAGTATAGCAAAAATTAACATTGCACCAAACATGTGAATAAAATACACATTAAAATGAAATCATAGGAACTGGAATCACTAAATTTGGAGCTATAGATTTCAAGTTATGAATTTCCTAAGATTTAATGTGCTTGAAATAGGATTAAATGATAAATTAATTTTCTAACTGAGTTCATGTCAAAACAGTGATACTAAATGGTAGAGAATATTATAACAAAATTTTAGAAATTGGAATGGTTCAATTTGGAGTTAACATGAATTTTCTATGGATTATACAAATTCTGGCATTTAATTAATACTAAAAATCCATTTTTAAATTCATTTCTCTGGTTTTATTTGTTCTCTGGACTAGGCGTCAATTTCTGGAAAAGTCAGGGGCTCTGGCGCAAGATTACCGAGACACAGTGAATAGTACCTGAGAACCGCGGGTTGTTTTTAAAGTTTGAGGAGGTCTCTTTAACAAAATATACCCGCGAAGGGGTATGAAGGTCTCTAGGCCATTCGATTCTAAATCAACAGATCAGATTAGATCTGGATCCGTAAGTGCTGCTAGCCCATGGATCTAAGATCTACGGCACATATTTTACATAATCGTGATCCATCCGAGGCCATCCGATCACGATCCAACAGATCTGATTCCGCACGTGAAGCGATACCCTCACCTCTAATCTGGGACGTTCGTTTGCGGATCAATGGCTCAGCGCCTTCCCCCCAATCCGAACTCAATCGCGGCGGCGCGATTAGCCGACGACGGCGAGCTCACCGGAGCACCGCCACAAGGCGTTACAGTGACCCACTACCCACCCCGAGTAGCGTTCCGCAAAAGGAATAACACAACGATCTATATGGGAAGCGACTCACCGAAGATGGGCGCGGCAAGGACGGAGATTCCCGGAAATGGCGGAGCCGCGGCGGCCTTCCACTCCCGGCGAGCAATTCCGGCCAAGCCAGCCATCGTTCATGCACGGTATGTCGACGAGGACCATCCAGGTGAACTTGCGAAGACCACAGACGATCGTATGTCCCCACAACGAAGTAGCAGATGCCGAACGACGGTGACCCGCGGTCCCGATGGCCAAGAACCGAACACAGGAGGGGCGCGCGCGTTCTAGCGGAAGAGGATGACATGCATAGGAGCTTCGGCAGTACGCCCACGAGGCCCGCGACAGGTGATGAGGAGAGGGGGCAGGGGCGAATCAGCACGGGCGAGGACAGCGATCTGCGCGCCGCCGCCAGCGAGGTAGAGCAGAGCAAAGCAGAGGGGAAGAGTAGGCGGCGGCTGGGACTTGGGGTTCAAGGAGAAGTGCCCCGGGGTCTTATCCCTAGGTAGAGGGGAGCCTCAACTCCACTCCCCGGTCCAAGCGGCGCGAGGTTCGCAACGGCCCTGCTCGCCATGCGCGATACTCCGTTGGAAGGGGAGGTCCTGACGCGCCGGGCCCACCGATCGGCGAGACATTCACGCGTGCGTGCGTGTGTGAGTGATAAGCGCCTGACAGTGGGAACGCCATGTCGGTCAGTCCAGGGCTGAGGGCGCGCGAGGGAAAAGGGGTAGTGGGCCAAAATCTATCCCTGGCGGCCCAGTTAGGTTTCCTTTTATTATTTTTATGTTTTTCTGATTTTTATTCTCTCATCTCTATTTAAATTCAAATTCAAATTTCATTTAGATTCAACTCCTCATCAAAGTTTGAGTTTAACTTTAAATGCACAGACACAACTCCAAGCTAAGGGTTAGCTTAACATAACCATCTCATAGAATATCTCTAAACACATTATCCAAAAAAAATAACTTAACTTATTTAAGATCATTAAATCCTTTATTATAAGCTATATTTATTTTAGGAGATGTGACTTAATATGTGAGATAATTTGTATTATCACGATATCCTTGTTCAAATTTTTGTTTTGTTTATTAGAAATCCGAAACAATACTTTTGGGTATTACAAATCCTACCCCCCTTAAAATAATCTCGTCCCCGAGATTTAGGAAGATCTAGGGAAAAGGTGGGGAAAATCTATGCGAAGCTCTTCTTCTCTTTCCCAAGTTGCTTCGTCTTCACCGTGGTGGCTCCATTGCACTTTGCACATCTTTATAACCTTATTCTTTGTAACTCGAGTCAGTGTATCGAGAATCTTGATGGGATACTCAGCATAAGTCAGATCACCTTGAACACTAAGGTCTCCCATTGGTAACTGTTCTTCAGGCACCCTGAGACATTTCTTCAGCTGAGATACATGAAAGACATCATGGACATCCGCAAGATGATCCGGTAACTCCAATTGATATGCAACCTCTTCCACTCGCTTTAAGATTAAAAAGGGTCCAATAAAGCGAGGGGACAACTTTCCTTTGACTTTGAATCTTCTCATACCCCGGAGTGGTGATACCTTCAAATAGACATAATCACCCTCCTTAAATTCTAGCAATTTTCTCCGGGTATCAGCATAGCTTTTCTGCCTGGACTGTGCAGTTCTCAAATTCTCCCTTATTTGCTGAACTTGTTCCTCTGCTTCTTGTATAATCTCAGGTCCAAACAACTGCCTTTCACCAGTTTGATCCCAATACAATGGAGTCCTGCACTTTCTGCCATACAAAGCTTCAAACGGTGACATCTTCAAACTGGCCTGATAGCTATTATTATAAGAGAACTCAGCATATGGTAGACTCTTATCCCAACTACCACCATGCTGAAGGGCACAAGCTCTCAACATATCTTCCAATACTTGGTTAGTCCTTTCAGTCTGCCCATTAGTCTGTGGGTGGTAAGCCGAACTAAAATTTAATCTTGTATCCAAGGACTTGTGCAACTTCTTCCAATATCGAGAGGTAAACTGTGATCCCCGGTCTGACACAATCTTCTTTGGCACACCATGTAGGCATACAATCCGTGCCATGTACAACTCTGCCAACTTGGCTCCTGAATACGTGGTCTTCACTGGAATAAAGTGGGCTACTTTAGTTAGCCTGTCCACAATCACCCATATAGAATCATATCCAGCAAACGTGCGGGGTAATCCAACAATGAAGTCCATACCAATTTCTTCCCATTTCCACTCAGGTATCTTCAGTGGGTGCAGTAGTCCGGCTGGCCTCTGGTGTTCAGCCTTAACTCTTTGGCATACATCGCACATAGCCACATGTGCAGCCACATCTCTCTTCAATCCATACCACCAATATTTCTGCTTCAAATCCTGATACATCTTGGTACTACCAGGATGAATAGATTAATTTGAGTCATGGGCTTCCTTCAGTATAGTCTCACGAAAACTATCAATCTCAGGAACACATATCTGATCCTTGAACCATACTGTGCCTTGCTCATCCTCCATGAATTATGGACCTCGACCTTCAGTAATAAGATCCTAATCTCTTGTATTTTAGCATCGCCAACTTGTCCTTTGCGGATTTCTTGCTCCAAAATAGGTTCCACATCAATAATAACTCCTTCAGTATGAGCAACTATCCCCAGGTTAAGTCTCCTGAAATCCTCAACAATCTCGTTGGGTAGCTGGGCAACAACAGCTGAATGAACACGCTCCTTTCGACTCAAGGCATCTGCAACCAAATTCGCCTTGCCCGGGTGATAGTGAATTTCCAAATCATAATCCTTAATAAGCTCCAACCAACGGTGTTGCCTAAGGTTGAGGTCCTTCTGAGTGGATATGTACTTCAACCGCTTATAATCCGTGTATACTTGGCACTTCTCATCCACTTAAATTCTTTTCCTTTCTCCAAAAGCGATGTCATAGGCTTAGCAATTTTAGAAAATCCTTCAACAAATCTCCGATAATATCCTGCAAGTCCCAAGAAACTCTGGACCTCAGTAACTATAGTGGGTATGCTCCACGCCACTATCTTTTTTACTTTAGCAGGATCCACTGATATCCCTCCATTAGAAATAATATGTCCAAGGAATGGCACCTTGTCAATCCAAAACTCGCACTTACTGAACTTGGCATAGAGCTGATTATCTCGTAGCTTCTGTAGCACCAATCTCAGATGTTCCTCATGATTACTATCACTCTTGGAATAAATAATAATATCATTGATGAAGACCACGATGAATCTGTCCAGACCATGAACACCTTATCCTTCAGATCCATAAAATAGCTGGTGCATTAGTTAGTCCAAATGACATAACGATGAACTCATATAAACCATATCAGGTCGAAAAATCCGTCTTGGAAATATCTGATGGCCTAATCTTCATTTGATGGTAACCCGATCGGAGATCAATCTTCGAGAATACCCTAGCATCTCTCATCCAATCAAATAAATCCTCAATGCGGGGTAACGGGTACTTGTTCTTCGCGGTAACATCATTAAGGAACCTATAATCCACGCACATCCCTTGCGATCCTCCTTCCTTCTGTACAAACAAAACCGGTGTTCTCCAAGGTGAAGACTCGGACGAATGTACCCAGCCTCTTGCAACTTCGTTAAGTGCTTCTTGAGTTCTTTTAACTCTTCTAGAGACATCCTATATGTCCATTTAGAAATAGGAGCTGTTCTAGGTAAGAGATCTATGACAAACTCAACTTCCGTATCTGGTGGCATCCCTGGTAACTCCTCTGGAAAGGCATCCGGAAAATCCTTAACCACACGGATGTTGTCACCAACAAACTTCCCATCGACTAAGAATGCCGCTAGTTTGGTGGCGGTAGTTACTGCAACTTCAACTTCAAATCTTTGTCCTTTGGAACTGGTGAGTTCTACGGTTCCCTTAGCACAGTGTATAAACTGCCTTTGCCTTTCTTAACCATGACATACCAACGATCACGTCTATAGTGCTCTCTTCTAACAGTATAGGGGTAGTGCATCTGGGTTAGAAACACAGGGTACGAAAGAAAGAATTGTAGACAAGGCAGTGATTACGAAGCATGTTACTTCGAGGGATTTATTAGCTAAGTAGATTAGTGTGTCACCTACTAATGCTAATACATTACCCTATGGTGGTACATGCTAAGATGCCCGTCTATACTATTTCAATCAATCAAAGAAGCAAATCAGGCATTGATCATCAGCACAATCAACCAACATTTTTTTAATAGAGAAAATAATTTTAATTTTTGTCTTAGGTCTCCTATCTCTTAAAAAGGTCATAAATGTAGGATTCCAAAGTGTGAAATCCATCTTGTCTCAGAGTAGAAAAGGTAAGAATCATCAGAGTAGAACAGTAGAAGGTGAGACAGGATCAAGATAAGTGTAGAGAGAATCAGAGTAAGGTAAGTATAGAATGAATCAGAAGAAGGTAAGTAGGGAAGGGTTTTGTCAATTTCTATCTAGGTTTCGTCCTACAGTCAACTTTTCCTCTGATACCACTTCTGTAACACCCAGCTTTAAGGACAAAGCCATGTGCATCTCATACATGCGCCAAGAAGACAACATATACAATAACAGAGTGTATAGAGATAAATGTCATAATAACATCAGAGTACTTATTACATAGCGGAAGACTTATTACAAAATAAAGATAAATATAAAACGAACTAAGGATCGTCGGCGCCAATGTCGACTGAGAAACGCCACCTAGATCAGATCAAACTCCTCGCCTTGAGGCTCCTCCTGAGCCACCTGCTCTTCTCCTGTGGGGGGTGTGAGACAGCAAGAGTGAGCTCACATACGTTCATCGCTCAACAAGTTGTGGGGAATAATGTGGCATGAACTCACCAAAGGTGGGAGTTCATGAAGTGTAAGGCTGATCAATGAAATAGAGGCTGAAGCTGAGCATTGCTTTTATAAGTTGGTCAAAATTTTATTAGCAATTACTAGGTGTAAGTAAATACCAAACCTTAATAATAATAAAGAAAAGTAATAATAAAATAATCCCAAATGCGATGCAAATGTCCAATTAAATTTAAGTTCCATAAATTAATCATGTGAGGGTCCGAGCCGCTCATGACCGTGAGCACGGCTAGTATACCAGTTTTACACTCTGCAGAGGTTGCGCATCTTTACCCACAAGTCATGTTACCCATCTGCCAAGAGATGGCCAATCCCATACACCTCTACCGAGGAGGCGAGGCAGGGTAACACTACGAGGCCTTTACAAAGTTCCACTAGCTTCAGAAATCCCGCTACAGTTTATAGGAAGCTCCAATGCAGGGTTCTTGCCTGACCGCCATCGCAGCAAAATCAACCAAGGACCTCCCTACACTGACCACTCCCCTACTGCCCTTGCCCCTTTCGGGTAAGGAAGACCTCCACTAGCTTTCCTAGTTAATCAGCCAAGGGCGTCCCATTATACCCTTGTGGTAGCACTGTTTTCCCGGGTGGTCGCTCCATGTTCCCATTAACATAATGATCTTAACATGAACAGTAATAATAAAAGAGAATAAAAGAGTAATTATGAATAAAGTATCTTCATACCCAAATCCACATAAAGCAATAGCAGGTACTACCCAAAGAAATATTTCAGTGGTAAACAAGGTATAAAGATAGCCAAAACTAGGGTAACCTATTGGGTCCCATCAAAATTATCCTATGCAGATCATTATAATTAATAAGAACATGGCTGGGAAAAAGTAAGTGATCAAGGGCACAACTTGCCTTCAATGAGCTCCTGCTCAGCTACTTCTACTTGCTGAACCTCAGAATCCACAGTGGCTAGCTCGTCTACTCGCATCAACACAATACATACATAGTATAGCAAAAATTAACATTGCACCAAACATGTGAATAAAATACACAGTAAAAATCTACACATTAAAATGAAATCATAGGAACTGGAATCACTAAATTTGGAGCTATAGATTTCAAGTTATGAATTTCCTAAGATTTAATGTGCTTGAAATAGGATTAAATGATAAATTAATTTTCTAACTGAGTTCATGTCAAAACAGTGATACTAAATGGTAGAGAATATTATTACAAAATTTTAGAAATTGGAATGGTTCAATTTGGAGTTAACATGAATTTTCTATGGATTATACAAATTCTGGCATTTAATTAATACTAAAAATCCATTTTTAAATTCATTTCTCTGGTTTTATTTGTTCTCTGGACTAGGCGTCAATTTCTGGAAAAGTCAGGGGCTCTGGCGCAAGATTACCGAGACACAGTGAATAGTACCTGAGAACCGCGGGTTGTTTTTAAAGTTTGAGGAGGTCTCTTTAACAAAATATACCCGCGAAGGGGTATGAAGGTCTCTGGGCCATTCGATTCTAAATCAACAGATCAGATTAGATCTGGATCCGTAAGTGCTGCTAGCCCATGGATCTAAGATCTACGGCACATATTTTACATAATCGTGATCCATCCGAGGCCATCCGATCACGATCCAACAGATCTGATTCCGCACGTGAAGCGATACCCTCACCTCTAATCTGGGACGTTCGTTTGCGGATCAATGGCTCAGCGCCTTCCCCCCAATCCGAACTCAATCGCGGCGGCGCGATTAGCCGACGACGGCGAGCTCACCGGAGCACCGCCACAAGGCGTTACAGTGACCCACTACCCACCCCGAGTAGCGTTCCGCAAAAGGAATAACACAACGATCTATATGGGAAGCGACTCACCGAAGATGGGCGCGGCAAGGACGGAGATTCCCGGAAATGGCGGAGCCGCGGCGGCCTTCCACTCCCGGCGAGCAATTCCGGCCAAGCCAGCCATCGTTCATGCACGGTATGTCGACGAGGACCATCCAGGTGAACTTGCGAAGACCACAGACGATCGTATGTCCCCACAACGAAGTAGCAGACGCCGAACGACGGTGACCCGCGGTCCCGATGGCCAAGAACCGAACACAGGAGGGGCGCGCGCGTTCTAGCGGAAGAGGATGACATGCATAGGAGCTTCGGCAGCACGCCCACGAGGCCCGCGACAGGTGATGAGGAGAGGGGGCAGGGGCGAATCAGCACGGGCGAGGACAGCGATCTGCGCGCCGCCGCCAGCGAGGTAGAGCAGAGCAAAGCAGAGGGGAAGAGTAGGCGGCGGCTGGGACTTGGGGTTCAAGGAGAAGTGCCCCGGGGTCTTATCCCTAGGTAGAGGGGAGCCTCAACTCCACTCCCCGGTCCAAGCGGCGCGAGGTTCGCAACGGCCTTGCTCGCCATGCGCGATACTCCGTTGGAAGGGGAGGTCCTGACGCGCCGGGCCCACCGATCGGCGAGACATTCACGCGTGCGTGCGTGTGTGAGTGATAAGCGCCTGACAGTGGGGACGCCATGTCGGTCAGTCCAGAGCTGAGGGCGCGCGAGGGAAAAGGGGTAGTGGGCCAAAATCTATCCCTGGCGGCCCAGTTAGGTTTCCTTTTATTATTTTTATGTTTTTCTGATTTTTATTCTCTCATCTCTATTTAAATTCAAATTCAAATTTCATTTAGATTCAACTCCTCGTCAAAGTTTGAGTTTAACTTTAAATGCACAGACACAACTCCAAGCTAAGGGTTAGCTTAACATAACCATCTCATAGAATATCTCTAAACACATTATCCAAAAAAAATAACTTAACTTATTTAAGATCATTAAATCCTTTATTATAAGCTATATTTATTTTAGGAGATGTGACTTAATATGTGAGATAATTTGTATTATCACGATATCCTTGTTCAAATTTTTGTTTTGTTTATTAGAAATCCGAAACAATACTTTTGGGTATTACAGAGTCCGACCAGCTCGCGACTTCTTTCATCACACCCTTCGGCATGTACTTCTATGTTACCATGCCGTTCGGTTTGAGGAATGTGGGTGCAACATACCAAAGGTGCATGAACCACGTGTTCGGCGAACACATTGGTCGAACGGTCGAGGCCTACGTCGATGACATCGTAGTCAAGACGAGGAAAGCCTCCGACCTCCTTTCTGACCTTGAAACGACATTCCGGTGTCTCAAGGCGAAAGGCATAAAGCTCAATCCCGAGAAGTGTGTCTTCGGGGTCCCCCAAGGCATGCTCTTGGGGTTCACCGTCTCCGAGCGGGGCATCGAGGCCAACCCGGAGAAGATCGCGGCCATCACCAGCATGGGGCCCATCAAGGACTTGAAAGGCGTACAGAGGGTCACGGGATGCCTTGCGGCTCTGAGCCGTTTCATCTCGCGCCTCGGCGAAAGAGGCCTGCCTCTGTATCGCCTCTTAAGAAAGGCCGAGTGCTTCACTTGGACCCCTGAGGCCGAGGAAGCCCTCGGGAACCTGAAAGCGCTCCTCACGAACGCGCCCATCTTGGTGCCACCCGCTGCCGGAGAAGCCCTCTTGATCTATGTCGCCGCTACCACTCAGGTGGTTAGCGCCACGATCGTGGTTGAGAGACAAGAAGAGGGGCATGCATTGCCCGTCCAGAGGCCAGTCTACTTCATCAGTGAGGTACTGTCCGAGACCAAGATCCGCTACCCACAAATTCAGAAGCTGCTGTACGCGGTGATCCTGACGCGGCGGATGTTGCGACACTACTTCGAGTCTCATCCGGTGACTGTGGTGTCATCCTTCCCCCTGGGGGAGATCATCCAGTGCCGAGAGGCCTCGGGTAGGATTGCAAAGTGGGCGGTGGAAATCATGGGCGAGACAATCTCGTTCACCCGTCGGAAGGCCATCAAGTCCCAAGTCTTGGCGGACTTTGTGGCTAAATGGGTCGATACCCAACTCCCAACAGTTCCGATCCAACCGGAACTCTGGACCATGTTTTTCGATGGGTCGCTGATGAAGACAGGGGCAGCCGCGGGCCTACTCTTCATCTCGCCCCTCGGGAAGCACCTACGCTACGTGCTACGCCTCCACTTCCCGGCGTCCAACAATGTGGCCGAGTACGAGGCTCTGGTCGACGGGTTGCGCATCGCCATCGAGCTGGGGGTCCGACGCCTCGACGCTCGCGGTGACTCGCAGCTCGTCATCGACCAAGTCATGAAGAACTCCCACTGCCGCGACCCGAAGATGGAAGCCTACGACGATGAGGTTCAGCGCCTGGAAGACAAGTTCTACGGGCTCGAACTCAACCACATCGCCCGACGCTACAACAAGACTGCGGACGAGCTAGCTAAGATAGCTTCGGGGCGAACAACGGTTCCCCCGGACGTCTTCTCCCGAGACCTGCATCAACCCTCTGTCAAGACCGACGACGCGCCCGAGCCCGAGGCACCCTCGGCCCCCGAGGGTGAGGCGCTGCGCGTCGAGGAGGAGCGGAGCGGGGTCACGCCTAATCGAAACTGGCAGACCCCGTACCTGCAATATCTCCACCAAGGAGAGCTACCCCTCGACCGAGTCAAAGCTCGACGGTTGGCACGGCGCGCCAAGTCGTTCGTCTTGCTGGGGGACGGGAAGGGGCTCTACCACCATAGCCCCTCAGGCATCCTCCAGCGGTGCATATCCATCGCTGAAGGCCAGGAGCTCTTGCAAGAAATACACTCAGGGGCTTGCGGTCATCACGCAGCGCCTCGAGCCCTTGTTGGAAACGCTTTTCGACAAGGTTTCTACTGGCCGACAGCGGTGGCCGACGCCACTAGAATTGTCTGCACCTGCGAAGGGTGTCAGTTCTATGCGAGGCAGATCCACTTGCCCGCTCAGGCTCTGCAGACCATACCCATCACCTGGCCGTTTGCTGTGTGGGGTCTGGACCTCGTCGGCCCCTTGCAGAAGGCACCCGGGGGCTACACGCACCTGCTGGTCGCCATCGACAAATTCTCCAAGTGGATCGAGGTCAGACCCCTAAACAGCATCAGGTCCGAACAGGCGGTGGCGTTCTTCACCAACATCATCCATCGCTTTGGGGTCCCGAACTCCATCATCACCGACAACGGCACCCAGTTCACCGGCAGAAAGTTCCTGGACTTCTGCGAGGATCATCACATCCGGGTGGACTGGGCCGCCGTGGCTCACCCCATGACGAATGGGCAAGTAGAGCATGCCAACGGCATGATCCTGCAAGGACTCAAGCCGCGGATCTACAACGACCTCAACAAATTCGGCAAGCGATGGATGTGTTGGGGCGAAGGCGAAGACACCACCCTTCGCTCGAGGCCTTCGTCGTACTCGCTGCACCAACGGTGACAAGACAACGGGCAAACTTACCCTTCGTCTCATACGCCTCCGGACGAAGACCCACGACGAGGTCGTCTCATCCTGCGACCTCGCCCAGAGTGGAGGCCCGCGTGTGATCCGGCCCATTGTAACAGGCCTTGCGTGGTCGTTGCACGTTACGGGCCTAATTTGTAAAGGCCTCCCTGTAATTACGGTCTGTAACCCTGCTTTATGGGAATATTCCGGGGATAACCTAGGTGTCGGGGACCATAATTAGGGGTACCCTCAAGACGCCTAATTCTCAGCTGGTAACCCCCATCAGCATAAAGCTGCAGAGGCCTGATGGGTGCGATTAAGTCAGGAATCAGTCCATACGAGTGACTCGATCACGCTTCACCCGAGCCTAGCCTCGGACAAGGGCAGCCGACCTCGAGGGACTTCTGTCTCGCCCGAGGCCCCCCTTTTTACGGCGGACACATCTCCGGCTCGCCCAAGGCCTTGGCTTCGCTAAGAAGCAACCCTGACTAAATCGCCGCACCGACTGACTGAGTTGCAGGAGCATTTAACGCAAAGGTGGCCTGACACCTCTATCCTGACGTGCGCCCCCGGCAGAGCCGAAGTGACCGCCGTCACTCCGCCGCACCACTGACCGGTCTGACAGAAGGACAGCGCCGCCTGCGCCGCTCCGACTGCAGTCCACTCGACAGAGTGAGTCTGACAGGCAGTCAGGCCTTGCCAAAGGCGCCATAGGAAGCTCCGCTCCGCCCGACCCCAGGGCTCGGACTCGGGCTAAGACCCGGAAGACGGCGAACTCCGCTCCGCCCGACCCCAGGGCTCGGACTCGGGCTGAGACCCGGAAGACGACGAACTCCGCTTCGCCCGACCCCAGGGCTCAGACTCGGGCTAAGACCCGGAAGACGGCGAACTCTGCTCCACCCGACCCCAGGGCTCGGACTCGGGCTAAGACCCGGAAGACGGCGAACTCCGCTCCGCCCGACCCCAGGGCTCGGACTCGGGCTGAGACCCGGAAGATGACGAACTCCGCTTCGCCCGACCCCAGGGCTCGGACTCGGGCTAAGACCCGGAAGACGACGAACTCCGCTTCGCCCGACCCTAGGGCTCGGACTCCGCCCGGGCCTCTGCCGAACGATCTCCGCCTCGCCCGACCCGGGGGCTCGGGCTCGGCCTCGGCCACGGAAGACAGACTCGACCTCGGCTTCGGAGGAGCCCCCACGTCGCCCGACCTAGGGCACAGGCCCGCCACGTCAACAGGGAGCGCCATCATCATCCTACCCCGAGCCGACTCGGGTCATGGAGAACAAGACCGGTGTCCCATCTGGCTAGCTCCGCCAGATAGGCAATGATGGCGCCCCACAAGCTCTGTGACGACGGCTCTCAGCTCTCTTACGGAAGCAGGTGGACGTCAGCAAGGACTCGACCGCTCCGACAGCTGTCCCTCCGCCAGGCTCTGTTGCTCCTCCGACTGCCACGACATCACGCCAGCAGGGTGCCAAGATCTCTCCGGCTGCCACATTGGCATGTACTTAGGGCGCTAGCTCTCCCTCCGCTAGACACGTAGCACTCTGCTACACCCCCATTGTACACCTGGATCCTCTCCTTACGCCTATAAAAGGAAGGACCAGGGCCTTCTTAGAGAAGGTTGGCCGCGCGGGACCGAGGACGGGATAGGCGCTCTCTTGGGGCCGCTCGCTTCCCTCACCCGCGTGGACGCTTGTAACCCCCCTACTGCAAGCGCACCCGACCTGGGCGCGGGACGAACACGAAGGCCGCGGGATCTCTACCTCTCTCACGCCCGTCTCCGGCCACCTCGCCTCTCCCCCCTTCGCGCTCGCCCACGCGCTCGACCCATCTGGGTTGGGGCACGCAGCACACTCACTCGTCGGCTTAGGGACCCCCCGGTCTCGAAACGCCAACAGTTGGCGCGCCAGGTAGGGGCCTGCTGCGTGCTGACGAACAGCTTCCCGTCAAGCTCCAGATGGGCAGTCTCCAGCAACCTCTCCGGCCCGGGACGGTGCTCCGTTTCGGGAGTCTTGAGTTCATGTCCTTCGACGGCAGCTACGACATGATACTCCTTCCACCGCCGTGCGACAACGACAATGGCGGCCGACAACCCGCCCGCCGGCGGCGGAATCGACGACATCTTCCCCGCGTGGTGGAAGAACAACATTCGAGCTCGCTCCGCCCTCTCCCCCGCCAACGGAGGAGGAGGCGGGGCAACCAAGGCCAAGCGGGAGGCCACGCTTCGTCGGCCGTCGAGCGAATCGACGCCCCCGACGCCCCGACGGAAGGCACGCCGGGCGTTGACCTTGCGTTCGAGACGAAGGCAAGCGTCGTCCCCCCGCGACACGCCGATCCCGAGCGAGAAGACGACGCCAGCGCGCTCGCGGAGAGCTTGCAGGACGTCGCCCTTGTACCTGAGATGACGGCGCAACCAGTCCCCGATGTGACTACGTCGCTCCGCGTCGACCAAAAGGTACTGACTAATTCCCATCTTACGTCATTTCGACTCGGCCTCAACCCGCCTAGCAACCTTGCTTTGGCGGGCGCTCTCATTGAGGCGAGTGCAACCCCACTGGGGTTTCATATGCGGTCGCCTTGGGACCGGTTGACGGACGTCTCGACCTATGGGCCCTCTGGGTCCGAGGAAGATGACGATCCCAGCATCCGTTGGGATTTCTCTGGATTTGGCAACCCCAGTGCCATGCGGGACTTCATGACCGCATGTGACTACTGCCTCTCCGACTGTTCCGACGGTAGCCGCAGCCTTGACGACGAGGGCTGCGGCCCAAGCCGCGAATGTTTCCACATCGAGCTAGGGGATCCCTCCGAAGGCAACCATCTCGGCATGCCGGTGGACGGTGATCTTCCTAGGCCGGTGCCTCGCGCCGACATCCCGCGGGAGCTAGCTGTGGTCCCCGTTCCGGCGGGGGGTCACGACCCACAGCTCGAGCAAGTCCGCGGGGCGCAGGCTAGGCTCGACGAGGGAACAGGAGCGCTTGAGCCGATCCGACGGGACGTCGGGCAGGTATGGGCGGGCCAACCCCTGGCCGGAGGAATACGTCACCTGCCCCAAGGTCTCTAGCACCGCGTCGCCAACGATGTCAGGGTCAGGCCGCCGCCCGCATCCAGCGGGGTTGGTCAGAACCTGGCAGCCGCAGCGATGCTCCTCCGCGCGATGCCGGAGCCATCAACTACCGAGGGTCGGCGAATCCAGGGAGAGCTCAAGAATCTTCTGGAAGGCGCTGCGGCCCGACGGGCCGAGAGCACTGCCTCCCGAAGGCAGGGATACCCCTCGGAACCTCATGCCGCGACTTCCCGATTCATGCGGGAAGCCTCGGTCTACACCGGGCGCACGCGCAACACCACGCCTGCGGCCCCGGGCCACCTCGGCAACGAGCACCATCGACGCGACCGTCGGGCCCACCTCGACGAAAGGGTGCGCCGAGGTTACCACCCCAGGCGTGGGGGGGCGCTACGACAGCGGGGAGGATCGGAGTCCCTCGCCCGAACCACCCGGTCCGCAGGCCTTCAGTCGGGCCATCCGACGGGCGCCGTTCCCGACCCGGTTCCCACCCCCGACTACTATCACGAAGTACTCGGGGGAAACGAGACCGGAACTGTGGCTCGCGGACTACCGCCTGGCCTGCCAACTGGGTGGAACGGACGATGACAGCCTCATCATCCGTAACCTCCCCCTATTTCTCTCCGACACTGCTCGCGCCTGGTTGGAGCACCTGCCTCCGGGGCAGATCTCCAACTGGGACAACTTGGTCCAAGCCTTCGCCGGCAATTTCCAGGGCACATACGTGCGCCCCGGGAATTCCTGGGACCTTCGGAGCTGCCGGCAACAGCCGGGAGAGTCGCTTCGGGACTACATCCGGCGATTCTCGAAGCAGCGCACCGAGCTGTCCAACATCACCGACTCGGATGTCATCGGCGCGTTCCTTGCCGGCACCACCTGCCGCGACCTGGTGAGTAAGTTGGGTCGCAAGACCCCCACCAGGGCGAGCGAGCTGATGGACATCGCCACCAAGTTCGCCTCTGGCCAGGAGGCGGTTGAGGCTATCTTCCGAAAGGACAAGCAGCCCCAGGGTCGCCCATCGGAAGAGGCTCCCGAGGCGTCTACTCCGCGCGGCGCCAAGAAGAAGGGCAAGAAGAAGTCGCAATCGAAACGCGACGGCGCTGACGCGGACCTTGTCGCCGCCGCCGAGTACAAGAACCCTCGGAAGCCCCCCGGAGGTGCAAACCTCTTCGACAAGATGCTCAAGGAGCCGTGCCCCTACCATCAGGGGCCCGTCAAGCACACTCTTGAGGAGTGCGTCATGCTTCGGCGCCACTTCCACAGGGCCGGGCCACCCGCGGAGGGTGGCAGGGCCCACGACGACGACAAGAAAGAAGATCACCAAGAAGGAGAGTACCCCGAGGTCCGCGACTGCTTCATGATCTACGGTGGGCATGCGGCGAATGCCTCGGCTCGGCATCGCAAGCAAGAGCGTCGGGAGGTCTGCTCGGTGAAGGTGGCGGCGCCAGTCTACCTAGACTGGTCCGACAAGCCCATCACCTTCGACCAGGCTGACCACCCCGACCACGTGCCGAGCCCGGGGAAATACCCGCTCGTCGTCGACCCCGTCATCGGCGACGTCAGGCTCACCAAGGTCTTGATGGATGGGGGCAGCTGCCTCAACATCATCTACGCCGAGACCCTCAAGCTCCTGCGAGTCGATCTGTCCTCCGTCCGAGCAGGCGCTGCGCCCTTCCACGGGATCATCCCTGGGAAGCGCGTCCAGCCCCTCGGACGACTCGACCTCCCCGTCTGCTTCAGAACGCCCTCCAACTTCCGAAGGGAGACCTTGACGTTCGAGGTGGTCGGGTTCCGAGGAACCTACCACGCGGTACTGGGAAGGCCATGCTACGCGAAGTTCATGGCCGTCCCCAACTACACCTACCTGAAGCTCAAGATGTCGGGCCCCAACGGGGTCATCACCGTCGGCCCCACGTACAAACACGCGTTCGAATGCGACGTGGAGTGCGTGGAGTACGCCGAGGCCCTCGCCGAGTCCGAGGCCCTCATCGCCGACCTGGAGAACCTCTCCAAAGAGGTGCCAGATGTGAAGCGTCATGCCGGCAACTTCGAGCCAGCGGAGACGGTTAAGGCCGTCCCTCTCGACCCCTGTGGCGACACCTCCAAGCAAATCCGGATTGGTTCCGGGCTCGACCCCAAATAGGAAGCAGTGCTCGTCGACTTTCTCCGCGCAAACACCGACGTCTTTGCGTGGAGTCCCTCGAACATGCCCGGCATACCGAGGGATGTCGTCGAGCACTCGCTGGATATTCGGGCCGGAGCCCGACCCGTCAGGCAGCCTCTGCGCCGATTCGACGAGGAGAAGCGCAGAGCGATAGGCGAGGAGATCCACAAGCTAATGGCAGCAGGGTTCATCAAAGAGGTATTCCATCCCGAATGGCTTGCCAACCCTGTGCTTGTGAGGAAGAAAGGGGGGAAATGGCGGATGTGTGTAGACTACACTGGTCTCAACAAAGCATGTCCGAAGGTTCCCTACCCTCTACCTCGCATCGATCAAATCGTGGATTCCACTGCTGGGTGCGAAACCCTGTCCTTCCTCGATGCCTACTCAGGGTATCACCAAATCCGGATGAGAGAGTCTGACCAGCTCGCGACTTCTTTCATCACGCCCTTCGGCATGTACTGCTATGTCACCATGTCGTTCGGTTTGAGGAATGCGGGTGCGACGTACCAGCGGTGCATGAACCATGTGTTCGGCGAACACATCGGTCGCACAGTCGAGGCCTACGTCGATGACATCGTAGTCAAGACAAGGAAGGCTTCCGACCTCCTCTCCGACCTTGAAGTGACATTCCGATGTCTCAAGGCGAAAGGAGTCAAGCTCAATCCCGAGAAGTGTGTCTTCGGGGCGCCCCGAGGCATGCTCCTGGGGTTCATCGTCTCCGAGTGAGGCATCGAAGCCAACCCGGAGAAGATCGCAGCCATCACCAGCATGGGACCCATCAAGGACTTAAAAGGCGTACAGAGGGTCATGGGATGTCTTGCGGCCCTGAGCCGCTTCATCTCACGCCTCGGCGAAAGAGGTCTGCCTCTGTACCGCCTCTTAAGGAAGGCCGAGTGTTTCGCTTGGACCCCTGAGGCCGAGGAAGCCCTTGGGAACCTGAAGGCGCTCATTACAAAGGCGCCTGTCTTGGTGCCCCCAGCTGATGGAGAAGCCCTCTTGGTCTACGTCGCCGCTACCACTCAGGTGGTTAGCGCCGCGATTGTAGTCGAGAGGCAAGAAGAAGGGCATGCATTGCACGTTCAGAGGCCAGTCTACTTCGTCAGCGAAGTACTGTCCGAGACCAAGATCCGCTACCCGCAAGTTCAGAAGCTGCTGTATGCTGTGATCCTGACAAGGCGGAAGTTACGACACTACTTCGAGTCTCATCCGGTAACTGTGGTGTCATCCTTCCCCCTGGGGGAGATCATCCAGTGCCGAGAGGCTTCGGGCAGGATCGCAAAGTGGGCAGTGGAAATCATGGGCGAAACAATCTCGTTCGCCCCTCGGAAGGCCATCAAGTCCCAGGTGTTGGCGGACTTCGTGGCCGAATGGGTCGACACCCAGCTGCCGACGGCTCCGATCCAACTGGAGCTCTGGACCATGTTTTTCGACGGGTCGCTGATGAAGACGGGAGCCGGCGCGGGCCTGCTCTTCATCTCGCCCCTCGGGAAGCACCTACGCTACGTGATCTGCCTCCATTTCCCGGCGTCCAACAATGTGGCCGAGTACGAGGCTCTGGTCAACGGGTTGCGGATCGCCATCGAGCTAGGGGTCAGACGCCTCGATGCCCGCGGTGACTCACAGCTCGTCATCGACCAAGTCATGAAGAACTCCCACTGCCGCAACCCGAAGATGGAGGCCTACTGCGATGAGGTTCGGCGCTTGGAAGACAAGTTCTTCGGGCTCGAGCTCAACCACATCGCTCGGCGCTACAACGAGACTGCGGACGAGCTGGCTAAAATAGCCTCGGGGCGAACGACGGCCCCCCCGGACGTCTTCTCCCGGGATCTGCATCAACCCTCCGTCAAGATCGACGACGCTCCCGAGCCCGAGGCACCCTCGGCACAGCCCGAGGCACCCTCGGCACAGCCCGAGGCACCCTCGGCTCAGCCCGAGGTAACCTCGGCCCCCGAGGGCGAGGCACTGGACGTCGAGGAAGGGCAGAGCGAGGCCACGCCTAATCGAGATTGGCAGGCCCCGTACCTGCAATATCTCCGCCGAGGAGAGCTACCCCTCGACCAAGCCGAGGCTCGGCGGGTAGCGCGACGCGCCAAGTCGTTCCTCTTGCTGGGCGATGAGGAGGAGCTCTACCACCGCAGCCCCTCGGGCGTCCTCCAGCGGTGCATCTCCATCGCCGAAGGTCAGGAACTCCTGCAAGAAATACACTCGGGGGGCTTGCGGCCATCATGCAGCACCCCGAGCCCTTGTCGGGAATGCTTTCCGGCAAGGCTTCTACTGGTCAACGGCGGTGGCTGACGCCACTAGAATTGTCCGCACCTGCGAAGGGTGCCAATTCTATGCGAAGCAGACCCACCTACCCGCTCAGGCTCTGCAGACGATACCCATCACTTGGCCCTTTGCTGTATGGGGGCTGGACCTCGTCGGTCCCTTGCAGAAGGCGCCCGGGGGCTACACGCACCTGCTGGTCGCCATCGACAAATTCTCCAAGTGGATCGAGGTCCGACCCCTGAACAGCATCAGGTCCGAGTAGGCGGTGGCGTTCTTCACCAACATCATCCATCGCTTCGGGGACCCAAACTCCATCATCACCGACAACGGTACCCAGTTCACCGGCAAAAAGTTCTTGGATTTTTGCGAAGATCACCACATCCAGGTGGACTGGGCCGCCGTGGCTCATCCCATGTCGAATGGGCAAGTGGAGCGTGCCAACGGCATGATTCTACAAGGGCTCAAGCCTCGGATTTACAACGACCTCAACAAGTTCGGCAAGCGATGGATGAAGGAACTGCCCTCGGTGATCTGGAGCCTGAGGACAACGCCAAGCCGGGTCACAGGTTTCACGCCGTTCTTCCTGGTCTACGGGGCCGAGGCCATCTTGCCCGCTGACCTGGAATACGGCTCCCCGAGGACGAGGGCCTACAACGATCAAAGCAACCAAGCTAGCCGAGAAGAATCGCTGGACCAGCTGGAAGAGGCTCGGGACAAGGCCTTACTACACTCGGCGCGGTACCAGCAGTCCCTGCGACGCTACCACGCCCGAGGGGTCCGGTCCCGAGACCTCCAGGTGGGCGATTTGGTGCTTCGGCTGCGGCAAGACGCCCGAGGGAGGCACAAGCTCACGCCCCCCTGGGAGGGGCCATTCGTCATCGCCAAAGTCCTGAAGCCCGGAACATACAAGCTGGCCAACAATCAAGGCGAGGTCTACGGCAACGCTTGGAACATCAAACAGCTACGTCGCTTCTACCCTTAAGATGTTTTCAAGTTGTTCATATACCCCGCGCCTACGCAAAAAGTTTAGTCATCAAGGAAGGGTCGGCCTCGCCTCGGCAAAGCCCGACCCTCCCTCGGGGGCTAAAAGGGGGGAGACCCCCTCTACGTCGAATTTTTCCTCGAAAAAAAGATCTCTTTTCAGCAGAATTCCTTTCGTGCTTTTTGACTACTTCGAAAAGCGGATCCTGGAAACGACGGAGTACACGTAAGCAGCCAAGGCTGACCGAGCCGAGGGACTCCTACGCCTCCGGGATACGGATACCTCACTCATCACCTTCTGCGATAAGTAACTCGCGTTCGGATAAAGCGACTCCGTGGACCGAACAAGTCTTCACGTTCGGAAGCTCTTCTGCCAAAGCGGTCCTTCAAGCTTTCTCGACTAAGTCGGAGACAGGGCCTCATGGACGGGTGAAAGTACGCGTAAGCGGCAAGGCCGACCGAGTCGAGGGACTCCTACGCCTCCGGGATACGGATACCTCACTCATCACCTTCCGCGAGAAGCAACTCTCGCCCGCACAAACATCCCTGTTACCGACGAAAAAGTCCAGATGCTCGGAATAAGAGGAAAAGAGACGCAGCTTTACAAGCGCGGCGAGGGTGTGTTTTCTGGCCTCAGCGGCCGCAGAAGGCACACGCTATAAGACAATCTGATCCTGCAGGCTCGGGTCTTCACGCTGAAGGGGGCCGTAGCACCCTCGGCATCGACGACGTCTTCAGCAAGGTCCGACCTAGCCTCGGACGGCGACCCGGTCCGGGGACTTCTCCAGGAATCCGGCCCGACCAGGCGGCTCAGCCGGTTACCCCTGGGGCCTCGACCGACCATCTTCCAAGGGCGCCAGCCCGACCCGAGGCCTCGGCTGATCGACTCCGGCGTCGGCTCCGCTGACGGACAACCCGGCTAGGCTCCGGCCAACCAGGTTCCCATTTTCGAGCCAACTCCGCCTCTGTTCGTATTGATATCGCTACCCCCGGCCTCGGCTCATCGAAGAGCGGCCGAGGGGTCTCTTTAACTAAGCTGGAGGAGCCTCAGACAACAAGGCCGATCGAGCCGAGGGATTCCTACGCCTCCGGGATACGGATACCTCACTCGTCACCTTGACACGGGGCGACTCATGCTTGGTGAAGCGGTTCAGATAATCAACAGGCGAGACTTAGTGCTCGAAAATGAGGAAAAAACACGGCTCCGTGCCGAAGTTACATACATGTTCAGGCCTCGACAGCCACAATGAACAAAAACACTGGCAATCGAAATGCCATTACAAACGGAACTCCGGTTCCCCCTCCGCAGGTACGAACAACCCCACTTCGAGGGGGAAGGCCTGCGGAGCAACAGAAGACTGACGAGCGGCTCGCCGCCGCCCGTTCTGACTACGACAACAACCACCCCCGCCCCGGGCGGCGAAGCGGCTTAGGCAGCAGCTTCGGGGCAGGTGTTACGACAGGAGGGCTCTCACCCGCAGAGGACGAGAACCAGCCATTCAGGCCGGGAGACAGAGACCCAGGGCTACTGGCGCCCTACCTATCCCGGCATGGCTGGAGGAAGTCCCCGTGGGACTGAAGGATGCCATTCTCCCCCAGGCGCGGGGGAAGAAAAAGGCAGCCGACCCATGCGGGGACAGCCCCCCGACTCGCCTCATCCTCCATCTTGGCCTGGATGACGAAAATCCTTGAGGCCGAGGAGGGGTAGAGGCCGCAGCCTGGCTCGCTCTCCCCACCGTCGAATTGGAGGTCACCATCTTGGGTGACCGCCGGTCGAGGGGTGCGGCCAGGCTGCATGATGAAAATCCTTGAAGCCGAACGATGGCTGAAAGGTACCAACTCCCACGGAGTTGCGTTCCTCCAACGAGGAGGCGGGAAAACGGCGGATACCCCCCATCCGGGGGCTTGGAAGATGGAAAGACACGACGCATGAGGGAGGAAGAAGACATGGTTGCCTTCCGAAAGGGGTCGCCCTCCTTTTAAAGGCAACTCTCCCTACGTGCGCCCCCAAACGCCGCGGGCTGAGTCTTCTCCAACACGCTCCAAGGCCCACCCCTGCGACTCGGGGGCTGGGTCCCGCATGTCATGCAGACCGGCTCAGAGCAGAAGAAGCCAAACCGCTGCGCGTGGTGCGCACAACCGCCCAGCGGTTACAAGCGACCCCCCACTTTTGCCCAGACCGACGGGCGAAGGGGCGGGCAGCCATGCAGGCGGCATGCAACCGCGCCAGGTGGACGCGCTTCTCCGACTTCTGACACGCCAGCTTGGAGGCCCAGGCCCACGCGTCACGCAACCAGCGCGCCAGTTGCTCCATGCACGCAACCGCGCCGCCACTTGTGCCACCGTCGCACCTCTTCGGTTGCGGAGCCTATGCCGCGACTCGAGGCGACCCAGCGCACGACCCAGCGGCGCCAGCCTGGCGCGACAGTCAATGCGGCCGAAAGTAGGCCGACAGTAATGACGGTGGCAGACGGGCGGGAGCAGCAGTCACGTCGTCAGCCAGGCTCACGTCCCATCCAGGGACAGCAAGAGAGCCTCCTCCCACGGCGTGAAGACGGTGCGCCCGTGATCCGTTCCTCGAACGGCTCGCGCACGCGCAACGGCCGCCCCGCCAACCACTCGCCCCGTCGCATTAACTTCGCGGCGGGACAGGCGGCGCCACTGGCAGGAGAAGCGGGCGACGCTTCGCCTTCGCCGTAATAACCGCGCCAAAAAAGGTACGCCACGTCGTTCGATTTCGTATCCTTTTCCTTTTTTCCTCTTTCTCTATCTCTTGCAACAGGGACCGAGAAAGGGGGATACCCCGAAAAGGATCCTTCTCTGTGAAGGAACCGGGCTCCGAGCCCCCCCTACTGATCAGAGGTTCGAAGGCTGGCCCTCCGAAGGGTTCAACAGTCGCCTCAGATCGCGTGGGCCCGACACCCACTACTGGTCAGGGGTTCGAAGGCCAGCCCCCCGAAGGGCTCCATGGCCGCCTCAGGCTACTCGGGCTCCGCGCCCATTACTGATCAGAGGTTCGAAGGCTGGCCCCCGAAGGGTTCACAGTCGCCTCAGACGCCGAGCGAGGGATGACCAGGGGTACGTTCGATACATAACCGAGGCTCGGGCTGCGCTCCCGAGGTACCCTAGGACATTTCCGAGACCAGCGGGAGCGATCTTGTAACGGAATCCCTTCGGAGGGAGGCATCGAGCCCTCGGACCCCGTCGCCAGGGGACCGGGTCCGGCAGCTCACCCGCAGGTACTTTTGGGCGTGCCTCTGGGCCCCTAGCCGACCCCCAACGAACGGGGCACGGACGTCCACTCGGATTACCCGCTTGCAGCTCGCCGGAGACACCATGTTCGGTGCCCATCGAGGGTAACATGGTGCACTCCCCTCCTCCTCCTTGCGGAAAGGCGACGTAGGGGCGTATGTAAAAAGTCGAGTCTGTCCCTGATCGCCCTCTCGCCCTATGCGGAGGCTCGGGGGCTGCTCTCGCAAACCCGGCTCCGGCCGAACCGTTGACAGCATCAACATACCAGCCCGAGAACTTGGGCCCCGACCATGCACCCGGGCTACGGCCAGTTCGCATGAGGGAACGACCAGACCAGCCGAAGCGTTACGCAAGGCATCAAGACCTCGAAGGAGTGAAACCACTCCTCCGAGGCCTCGGGGGCTACACCCGGCGGGTGCGCTCGCGCGCACCCACCAGAACAAAATGCAACCGAGAAAGGCTGGTCCCCTTGCAAAAAAGTGCGACGAAAGCCTCCAAGCGAGTGCTAACACTCCCTTCGAGGCTCAGGGGCTACTGTCGGGGACCATAATTAGGGGTACCCTCAAGACGCCTAATTCTCAGCTGGTAACCCCCATCAGCATAAAGCTGCAGAGGCCTGATGGGTGCGATTAAGTCAGGGATCAGTCCATACGAGTGACTCGATCACGCTTCACCCGAGCCTAGCCTCGGACAAGGGCAGCCGACCTCGAGGGACTTCCGTCTCGCCCGAGGCCCCCCTTTTTACGGCGGACACATCTCCGGCTCGCCCAAGGCCTTGGCTTCACTAAGAAGCAACCCTGACTAAATCGCCGCACCGACTGACCGAGTTGCAGGAGCATTTAACGCAAAGGTGGCCTGACACCTCTATCCTGACGCGCGCCCCCCGGCAGAGCCGAAGTGACCGCCGTCACTCCGCCGCACCACTGACCGGTCTGACAGAAGGACAACGCCGCCTGCGCCGCTCCGACTGCAGTGCCACTCGACAGAGTGAGTCTGACAGGCAGTCAGGCCTTGCCAAAGGCGCCATAGGAAGCTCCGCTCCGCCCGACCCTAGGGCTCGGACTCGGGCTAAGACCCGGAAGACGGCGAACTCCGCTCCGCCCGACCCCAGGGCTCGGACTCGGGCTGAGACCCGGAAGACGACGAACTCCGCTTCGCCCGACCCCAGGGCTCGGACTCGGGCTAAGACCCGGAAGACGGCGAACTCCGCTCCGCCCGACCCCAGGGCTCGGACTCGGGCTAAGACCCGGAAGACGGCGAACTCCGCTCCGCCCGACCCCAGGGCTCGGACTCGGGCTGAGACCCGGAAGACGACGAACTCCGCTTCGCCCGACCCCAGGGCTCGGACTCGGGCTAAGACCCGGAAGATGACGAACTCCGCTTCGCCCGACCCCAGGGCTCGGACTCCGCCCTGGCCTCTGCCGAACGATCTCCGCCTCGCCCGACCCGGGGGCTCGGGCTCGGCCTCGGCCACGGAAGACAGACTCGACCTCGGCTTCGGAGGAGCCCCCACGTCGCCCGACCTAGGGCACAGGCCCGCCACGTCAACAGGGAGCGCCATCATCATCCTACCCCGAGCCGACTCGGGTCATGGAGAACAAGACCGGTGTCCCATCTGGCTAGCTCCGCCAGATAGGCAATGATGGCGCCCCACAAGCTCTGTGACGACGGCGGCTCTCAGCTCTCTTACGGAAGCAGGTGGACGTCAGCAAGGACTCGACCGCTCCGACAGCTGTCCCTCCTCCAGGCTCCGTTGCTCCTCCGACTGCCACGACATCACGCCAGCAGGGTGCCAAGATCTCTCCGGCTGCCACATTGGCATGTACTTAGGGCGCTAGCTCTCCCTCCGCTAGACACGTAGCACTCTGCTACACCCCCATTGTACACCTGGATCCTCTCCTTACGCCTATAAAAGGAAGGACCAGGGCCTTCTTAGAGAAGGTTGGCCGCGCGGGACCGAGGACGGGACAGGCGCTCTCTTGGGGCCGCTCGCTTCCCTCACCTACGTGGACGCTTGTAACCCCCCTACTGCAAGCGCACCCGACCTGGGCGCGGGACGAACACGAAGGCCGCGGGATCTCCACCTCTCTCACGCCCGTCTCCGGCCACCTCGCCTCTCCCCCCTTCGCGCTCGCCCACGGGCTCGACCCATCTGGGCTGGGGCACGCAGCACACTCACTCGTCGGCTTAGGGACCCCCCGGTCTCGAAACGCCGACACTAGGCGTCTGAGGGCACATGCGTCCTTAGCACGGGACGCTGGGCACCCGGACACCTATAAATACCCCCGCATAGTGCCCTTGAGAGGCTAGATTAACAGAGCTATTGCCATCTCGTGCGACAACCCTGTTTACGTCACTTCTCACCCCCGTTGGATCACCTTGCACTAGAGAGCAAGTTCCAACATTTGGCGCCCACCGTTCGGGCTACGTAAAAACCACCCGCGATGGCACCCAAGAAAGCTAGCTCGAAGGCTGACGAGGCTGCGAAGGCAGCACTGCTGGCCACAAAAAAGGGCAAGGCCCTCGCCCTCTCCCACCCCACCCACCAAGAGGCTACTGAAGACGACATCCTCCGCACTGGCAAAGACGACGCCCTCCGCACCTGAAGGACAACCACAACCTCCCCCAGGCTTCGCCCCACCGGAGGGCGCGGACCTCACCGAGGACGGCGAAGTCCTCGACGTCTCAGCGGAAGAACAGCTACAGTTGCGCACCTTGCGCATCAAGAACCACAATCTCCAGAGGCAAAAAGAGATACTGGAGGCCAAGCGCCAACGTGTGTCTGCACTAGCCAAGGTGCGGCAAATGATACGCGACGAAGAGCAGAAGGCCCAGGACCTCGAGCAGGAGATCGCGCTGATGCAGCACGAAGGCCACCTCGGCCTATAGCACGGGCCACCCCTGCAACAGCGCGCGCAAATGGAAGACCTACACTTCCCCCAGCGCGACCACGCCTTCCCACACGCCGCGCCATTCCAAGGGGTCAACTACCTCGACGAGCGAAGTCCCCTGGCGCCACTCCTGTAAGTGGCACCCTGGCCTGCCAACTTCCGGGCAGGGACCTATCCCAAGTACAACGGCAGCACTGACCCAGCACAGTACATCATGAGTTATCAGGTCGTCGTTGCATCTTCCGGAGGGGATGACGCCACGATGGCCAAGTCTTTCATCATCGCCCTCGAGGGCCCAGCTCTCACCTGGTTCACCAGATTGCCCCCGCTGTCCATTGACTCCTAGAGAAGCCTCCGGGACAAATTCCTGCTCAACTTTCAAGGGTACCGCCCAGACACCGACGCCTTGGCCGAACTCTCACTCTGCAAGCAGCTGGAAAGGGAGACTCTGCGAGAGTATTACCGCAAGTTTCTAACACTCAAGTCACAGCTGCCCTCAGTCGATGACCAGATCGCCATCCACTACGCCATCAGTGGCCTTCGCACCGGCGTCCTTTACAGCCATTGCATCAGAGATCCGCCCAAGAACCTCCAGGAATTATATCAGCTATTTGAAAAATACGCCAAATCCGAAGAGCTCCACCAGCGCAAGGTTGAGTCGCAGAGGAAACCCAAAGATGCTCCACAGTCTAGCCGCACGTGGACGAGAACTCCGCAGCCAGACTCCGGTCGAGACGGCCGCAATCAGCAACAGGTGCACAACATCGCCAACCAGCACCCCGCTGGTGACACCCCTCGCCGTTAGGAATATCCCCCCCAGGGCCGCGGAAATGGAACTCGCGGTAGGGGTCGGGGACGTGCGCAGCCGCCGCGCTGATTCTACTGTCTTTTTCACGGCGAAGACTGCGCCCACCAAACCAGAGACTGCCCAGAGACGAAGGCCACCAAAGACAGGATGGCACGGGCGTAGCCAGCCGACAACCCTAGAGTTGTCGCGCACACTTATCAGCAACCCCCTCCGCCATACATCCACGCCCCCGCCCCGCATCCACCGCACCACGCATACCAACACCACCAGGAAGTACAAATCGTACCTCCCCCACCCCCACCTCCACACCAGCAACAACAAAACATCCCCCACCCTCACGCCCCAAAACAAGAAGACTTCGCCGATCAGCCGTATCGCGGAGTCATTCATATGATCACTGGGGGGTCCAGCACCGACTTCGACACAAAGCGGCAGAAGCGGGACCATTACCGCAGCATCAACCACGTCGCCATTACCGGCCCAGTTGTGCAGACGAAGTGGTCCCACGTACCGCTAACCTTCGACGCCCGAGATGTCGACCTGCGCAGCGCCCCCCACATCGACGCCATGGTTATCAACTGCAGCGTGGCAGGCTGGGACCTGCACAAAGTCCTAGTCGACAATGGCAGTCAAGCAGACATCATTTTCCTCCATGCCTTCGACCGCATGGGCATAAGCCACAGCCTGCTCAAGCCTTCGGACAACCCGTTGTATGGCTTCGGCGGCAAGGGCACCTTTCCTGTCGGCAAAATAGAACTGCCTCTCTCCTTCGGTGTAGCACCCAATGCCCGAAGTGAGCAAATAACCTTTGATATCGTCGATATGGTGTATCCGTACAACGCCATCATGGGCCGGGGCTCCATCAACAAGTTTGAGGCAGCCATTCACGGATTGTACCTGTGCATGAAGATACCAGGTCCGTTAGGCGCCATCACGGTCTACGGCAATCAGCAGACTGCACACAACATAGAGCGGGACTTCGTCCCCGGGCAAAGAAATGTGCACTGCCTCACGACCCAGCGCGAGGTCCCTGCGTCCGCCAGCCCAACCGACAAAGAACACGACAAGGCACAGCTGCAGAGCAACGATGGGACAAAGACTGTTCCCCTCGACCAGGCCACGCCCAAGCAGACAGTCACCATCAGCGAAGACCTCACTTCGCATGATGAGGAGAAACTCCTCTGCTGCTTGTCCAAGAACAAAGACGTCTTCGCCTGGTCCGGCCTCGACCTGGTCGGGGTCCATCGTTCCATAATTGAGCACAGCTTGGGAATCGACCCTTCGGTGAGACCGAAAAAAAAGCGGCTCCGTAAAATGTCCGACGAGAAGACAGAAGCCGCCAAGGCCGAGGTACATCGCCTCATGGAAGCCAAATTTATCGAGCCAGTGGCTTACCCCATGTGGCTCTCCAACGTTGTAATGGTGCAGAAAAAGAGCGGCAAGTGGCGAATGTGCATCGACTTCACCAGTCTCAATAAGGCCTGCCTAAAGGACAACTTCCCGCTGCCTCGGATCGACAAAATAGTCGATAGCGCGGCCGGGTGCGAAGTCATGTCACTCCTCGACTGTTTCTCCGGTTACCATCAAATATATATGAAGGAGGAAGACAAGGCCAGCACCAGCTTCATAACACCCTTCGGCACATATTGCTTCATCAGAATGCCGGAGGGACTCAAGAACGTCGGGTCCACCTTCTCCCGGCTTACCAAAACAGTGCTCGAGGGGCAAGTCGGCAGAAATATATTCACATATGTGGACGACATCGTCGTCGCCAGCAGGAGCAAGGAGGACCATCTCGCTGACCTCGCCGAGACATTCGCGAACATGCGGGACGCACGACTTCGCCTGAACCCCGAAAAGTGCGTCTTCGGCGTTCGCCAGGGGAAAATATTGGGCTACCTGGTATCACACCGCGGCATCGAGGCCAACCCAACCAAAATTCAGGCCATCATCAACATGACGCCCCCACAGTCAGCCAGAGACGTCCAGCGCCTGACAGGAAGACTAGCCGCCCTCAACAGATTCATCTCCAAATCCGCTGAGCGAAGTCTCCCCTTCCTCAAAACTCTCCGTGGCGCAACAGACTTCGCTTGGGGACCAGAGCAGGCAGCGGCCTTTGCCTCATTAAAACAGTACCTGTCGGAGTTGGCAGTCCTTACAAGCCCCAACTCTTCGCTACCCCTGTTGCTCTATGTTGCGGCTTCGCCGCATGCGGTCAGCGCGGCACTGGTGCAGGAGCAGACAGTTGAGGGCGTGATCAGGCAGTGCCCAGTTTATTACGTCTCGGAAGTGCTAACACCATCCAAATGTAACATGACGAAACTGGAGAAGATTGCCTACGCAGTTGTTATGTCTTCGCGCAAATTGTGCCATTATTTTGAAGCATTCAAGGTTCGGGTCACCTCAGATAGGGGACTAGGTGAATTGTTCAGAAACCCGGAGGCGTCGGTCAGGATTGCCAAGTGGGCGGCCGAACTCTCCGGCTACCACATCAATTTCGAGCCCAGGACAGCCATCAAGTCGCAAGTTCTGGCAGACTTCGTCGTCGACTGGACTGGGCCAATAACACAGTCGGACCCGTCCGCAGAGAAGGTTTGGACGATCCACTGCGACGGCGCATGGTGTCATGCGGGGGCAGGCACCGCTGCAGTCATCACCTCACCCGCCGGGGTCAAGCACAGATATGCGGCACGCCTCAGCTTCGCTCTGGAATCTGACAGATGCACAAACAACATAGCAGAATACGAAGCCGTCATCCTCGGCCTCCGCAAGCTGAGGGCCCTCGGTGTCACCACCTGCATTGTCAGAACAGACTCCAAGGTAGTCGCCGGCCAAGTCGAGAAAGACTATGCAGCAAAGGACCCCGCACTTATGCAATACCTTGTGGCCATTCGAAGTCTCGAGAGACAATTTAAGGGATTCACCTTGCAGCATGTGGACCGGGCCAAGAATGAAGAAGCCGACGCATTGACCAAGGCTGCTGCCAGAGGCGAGTCCCTGCCCTCCGACGTGTTCTACCATGTTATCGGCACGCCAGCCATCCAGAGCCCCGAAGGGCTCCAAATAACCAATGACAGCGAGGGCCACCGCATAGTCAACCTTATTATGACCGAAGACTGGCGAGCACCAATAACCCTGTTCCTACAGGGGTACTACCACCCAACTGACATCAACGAGGCCAAGCGCCTCAAACATCGAAGCCGGGACTTCGCACTGATTGAGGGCCAACTCTACAAGAAGGGGGTCAGTCAGCCAATGCTCAAATGTGTCACCGAGATCGAAGGCGTCCAAATCCTGCGCGAAGTCCATAGTGGTACTTGCGGCTCTCACGCAGGGCCAGGGGCCCTAGCCGCAAAGGTGATCCGCCAAGGTTTCTACTGGCCCGCAATTATCTGCGCCGCAAATCGGGTCACAAGGTCCTGCGAAGCCTGCCAGAAGTTTTCTCCTCGATCAGGCAGCCCCTCGCAATTCACAAAACTGATCGCCCACACATGGCCTCTCCAGCACTGGGGCCTGGACATCGTCGGGCCCCTGCCCACGACTCAGGGGAACCTCAAGTTCACCTTCGTCGTTGTCGAGTACTTTACCAAATGGATCGAGGCGAGGGTTGTTTCCACAATAACATCAAAGGCTGCACAGAAATTCTTTTGGCAAAACATTGTTTGCCGCTTCGGAGTACCGTCCGAACTCACAGTTGACAACGGCAAGCAGTTTGACAGCCAAGACTTCAAGGATTTCTGCTTCTCCATTGGCACCAAGCTCGCCTTCGCCTCAGTATATCACCCGCAGTCCAACGGAGTTGTGGAACGCGCCAATGGAAAAATTTTCACAGCTGTCAAGAAGATGCTCCTCGACGAAAAAAGGGCAGGTGGGCCGACTTGTTACCCAAAGCGGTCTGGGCGCTAAACACGACTGAGTGCAGGGCGACTGGGTTCACCCCTTTCCGCCTTCTATATGGATCGGAGGCCATGACCCCACAAGAAATAAAGCATGGGTCCCCGCGAACAGTTGCGTCAGCTGTCCCCGACGTGGACGAACCAACCTCGAAGGATCTTATCGACGGAGACCGCGTCTTCGCTCTACATGCTCTAAATAAATACCAAGCCCAGACAAAAGCATGGCGCGACCTCGCAGTCATCCCGCGGGAATTCAGCGAAGGGGACCTCGTACTCGTCCGAACAGCTCGAACAGAGTCCAGGGGCAAGCTGGAGCCCAGGTGGGAGGGCCCTTTCATTGTCAAGACGAAGGCCTCCCCCAGCGCATACAGGCTCGCAACGCCAAACGGCGAAGACTTGGAGCATTCCTGGAACATCGATAATCTCCGCAAATTTTTGTTTGACTCATCAGGGCCAACTCGCCCTTGTAATTCACAAAAACAATTTTATTCTGGCCCGCACTCTTTTCCTCCCGGGGGGTGAGGTTTTTAACGAGGCGGAGTCATGTAATATACAAGTGAAAAATCCCCCGCAAAAATCTACGTCGAAAAAAGATCGCGCCGACGGTCTCCGACATTCGACCAATACAAAGTCACCGCGAGGCCGAGCGCTAGCTACCCTCCCGTGCGACATTCCGCGCAAAAGTCGCCTAAGGGTGCAGCCGGACAAGCACAACAAGTGCGAAAAATCGAAGTCTTCCGCGAAGACTATCCGTGCAAAAGTCGCCTAAGGGTGCAGCCGGACAAGCACAAGTGCGAAAAATCAAAGTCTTCCGCGAAGACTATCCGTGCAAAAGTCGCCTAAGGGTGCAGCCGGACAAGCACAACAAGTGCGAAAAATCGAAGTCTTCCGCGAAAACTATCCGTGCAAAAGTCGCCTAAGGGTGCAGCCGGGCTAGCACAACAAGTGCAAAAAACAAAGTCTTCCGCGAAAACTATCCGAGCAAAAGTCGCCTAAGGGTGCAGCCGGACCAGGCACAAAAAGTGCGAAAAAGACTACACCAAACTATCCGCGCAAAGACCGACTACATACGCGCAAAGACCGACATAACAAATACACCAGACCAAGTGCACGACACCTTCGTGAGCATAGCCGAATGCGCGAAGGCACACAACCTCATCATACAGGCCATTATACATGTACAAGCGGGGGCATCACACTTTACATCGGCTCAACCTTCGGAATAATTCCCATCTCCCTATAGTTAAAAAGCATTATCCTCAGCTCCTCACCCGCAAAAAGACTTCGCAACTCCCCCTCACCTGCACCCGCAGCGGCTGGCAGGGACAACAGCTCCTGCCTGCCAGCCATGCTCACACGAAGCCGACCGCCATCCGCCTCACTCACTCTACGCTTCGCAACCGCCCTTCGTCGCCTGCGCCTAGCACTTGGACCAGGCACGACTTCAGCATCCACAGCACGCGGCGAAGCCTCCACCGCCGCCATATCCAAGGCCACAAAGTAATCCAAGTCCTCATCCGACGACTCTTCAGTCCACTCAACCGAAGTCCCAGAGTCACCAAAATCAGAAAACTTAGACGCGGATTCATCCGTTTCATTCCCATCATCCACGGTCGAAGCCGCCAAAAAATTAGCAGTAGCGGTTGCGTGCGCAGGCCCAAAATCTTGAACCTGCGCAGCAACCAAGGTTCAGCAACATATGCAAAATTCCCTAACTACCCACACCCACTAAGCCACCTGCGAAGACCCAGCCGTCGCGGGATCCTCCGCTGTCGGCTCCTCCGCTGCCGGCTCCGCCGCCATCTTCACAGGATCCTCAGCCCTCGGCGCAGCAGTTGGCGACGAGCCACCGCCGGCCGCAGTGGCTGCGGGGGCATCAGGGGCGCCTTCGACAGTTTCTGGGGGCGGCGCAGGGGCGGTCTCGGACACAGCTGCCACCGGGTTCGACTCCGAATCAGGCTGCACGCCGTTCAAAGCCCCAAAGTCCTCCACCTTCTCGTTACGCGCCGCCTAAGACACATCACACAGATTCAGCAAACCCACATATAACCCACATTCAACAACACCAAACAAAAGTCAAACATTACCTGACCCCTCGCCGTCTCGGTCCGCTCCCTGACCACCTCCCGACCGTGAGGGCCCCACATCCGGTTGAAGAGGGCTCCCGCGGATTCCTTCACCACAGGGTCCTCAACCTTGTAAATATCGCGCTCGAAATCCTCATCAGCTTGGTCGAAGACCTCATAGTGCCGGCACCCTTCGCGGGAAAGCGCGTTCATCGCCCCTTCGCAGGTGACCAGGGAGGCATAGGATATAAACCCTTCCACGATGGAGGGGAGCGCCAGCAACTCCTCCTGCAGCCACTCGAGGCAGCGAAGACCGGGCTCTCGGTCTGGCACTTCGAAGTCAGCGGTCCGTGCGCCCAGCTCGTGGTATAAGTCCATAAGCTGTTTGCGTGTCCGCTCAGCCTCCGAGCGCGTCGAAGCCTCGGCCCTCTCCACACGGGTCTGCAGAGCGTTGAGCCGCTCCTCCAATTCCTCGGCGCACTACCTGGCAAGACTGCCCTCTGCCCGCACCAAATTGGCCTCCGCCTACGCAGACTGCGCCTTGGTGAGGGCCTCATTAGCCTCCTTCCTCTCCTCCGCCAGTTGGTGCCGGAGGTCAGTCCTCTCACCCTCCAGCGCGACCACCTTATCTGCCAGCTTGCGGCACTTGCTGTCGGCGGCCGACTTTTCCCGGACGACGTCAGCATGTTGCGCCCGAAGTCTCTCGACTTCGGCAGACACAGCTGCCGTAAGGGCCCCCGACGCCGCACGGTCTGCGAAGTCAGCCGCCTACAAGACACACATAAGACCACAGCCCCAACGAAGCCGGTAAAAACCGAAGTCTAGCTCAACTTACCTGACTTAATGCCTCCTTCAGCCGGCGGGACATGGCGCCCGCCTCGTCCCTGACGGCAGTGAGTGCCGGAATCTCGCCACCTGCACTAAGAGCACTACCCTTCGCCCTGGGCACCACGGCAGCCGCCGCGGTCGCCACCTCGGGCGGAACAACAACAAGTTGGCCTTCGCCCGACCCTGCAACATATCAATAGATTAAAAAAAACTCTCGAGCTAACGACTTACCAACAAGATAATCTTCCACGCTAATATCGGTGGTGAAGTCGGCAACGCGCTTGCCCGGCGGCGGCAACTCTAGGGCCTTCACGGCTCCCGCCGGGACAGACTTGGTACCGCCAGTGGCAGCCGCCTTCACAGCCTCTGGCACCCTGCTGGGCCTAGGGGCGGCCGACTTCGCCACCAGCGGCGGCTGGCTTCCGCTGGGGGCAACAGCCTTCGCAGTCCCCCGTGACCTCTTCGGCCTGGCCTCATGGAGCTTGACGACCGCCTGGCGCTTCTGCGCAGCTCCCTGACGATCCTTGTCCATCACTGCCGACACAACAGCAGCAATATTCCGCCCGTAAGGAAACACTCTCCAATCACGAACCATGCGAGATGTAAAAAAGTGTTCGCCGGCCGCACTGGGGATAGGAACATTCTTAGGCCACCAACCCCCGGTAACCCTCAGCATCCGCGCCGAAGACTCCCGGAGCTCGGGCGAAGACATCATTCCCACTCGGGCCGCGCATGTCCTCATCAATTCCCTAGCAAAACCATCGGAAACCCCCAGTCCTCCCGTAGCAATACCTAGCTTCCTCTTCTTAGAGGATGGGGCGGCCGCCGGCGCGGGGTCATCTCCAGACTCTACCGCCGGTTTCTTCCCGCGACGATCCACATCGTCTTGCCCGACATAACCGCCATACGGCAGACGGTTCAACTCAAAGACCCTGTTCAAGTGGTCATTAGACCCGCGTATATCCCAGCTACGCTGGCCTGCTGTCTTCGGCACGTACCGACCAACGATCCACACCGCCCCATCCTCCGCCTCACGCACAAAGGCGGCCGGATCGCGGCTATGCAGATCCAGTGCGAAGGCGGGACTTCGCACCAGCTTCCCACCATGGGAAGGCATCTGGCGAGGGCATACTTCGCCCAGCGCCCAGCCATGCGCCAAAGGCCACACCCCGTACGCCACAAACTCCTCAACCAAATCGCGCCCGCTGCTCAGGACGGCCGCGCACCGAAGGGCCCCTTCGCTTCCATCCTCCTCCGCCACTTCAAACTGCGGGTATGCTGAGTAATAATGCGAGCACATCTCGGCCACGGGGAGCCCCGGATGGTCTTCGACTGTGCCCTCCGCAAGGTAGAACCAAAATTCATGCCAGTTGCCCCATTTACTGCGGGCGCAAGGAACCAACTCAACTACCTCCATCGTGGTCTTGCCGGTCTTCGGCGTAAATGTACAGGACCCAAACTGAGCAACCTTATTTCCGATCATCCTTTTCTGCCAGTGCAGGCAATAGTACTTCGCGAAGACTTCGACCGATGGCTGTCCGCCGTACGAAGTCGTCGCCCAGACGTATTTCGACAGAGCCACCAGTACAGCGTCAATCAACGGTCATGTCAAAAACCCCCGCAGAACCACTTCAAGCGAGGGCAGCGTCTCCGCCATCTAGCGACGTCTTCGGCACCAGGTGACTTAGTCGAACTGGTCCCTCGGAGGGCAAATGTTGGGGCGAAGGCGAAGACACCACCCTTCGCTCGAGGCCTTCGCCGTACTCGCTGCACCAACGGTGACAAGACAACGGGCAGACTTACCCTTCGTCTCATACGCCTCCGAACGAAGACCCACGACGAGGTCGTCTCATCCTGCGACCTCGCCCAGAGTGGAGGCCCGCGTGTGATCCGGCCCATTGTAACAGGCCCTCCGTGGCCGTTGCGCGTTACGGGCCTAATTTGTAAAGGCCTCCCTGTAATTACGGTCTGTAACCCTGCTTTATGAGAATATTCCGGGGATAACCTAGGAGTCTGAGGGCACATGCATCCTTAGCACGGGACGCTGGGCACCCGGACACCTATAAATACCCCCGCACAGTGCCCTTGAGAGGCTAGATTAACAGAGCTATTGCCATCTCGTGCGACAACCCTGTTTATGTCACTTCTCACCCCCGTTGGATCACCTTGCACTAGAGAGCAAGTTCCAACAGGATGAAGGAGCTCCCCTATGTGGTCTTGAGTCTGAGGACAACGCCGAGCCGAGCCACGGGCTTCACACCATTCTTTCTAGTCTATGGGGCCGAGACCATCTTGCCCACAGACTTAGAATACGGTTCCCCGAGGACGAGGGCCTACGCCGACCAAAGCAATCGAGCTAATCGAGAAGACTCACTGGACCAGCTGGAAGAGGCTCGGGACATGGCCTTACTACACTCGGCGCGGTACCAGCAGTCCCTGCGACGCTACCACGCCCGAGGGGTTCAGTCTCGAGACCTCCAGGTGGGCGACCTGGTGCTTCGGCTGCGACAAGACGCCCGAGGGCGGCACAAGCTCACGCCTCCCTGGGAAGGGCTGTTCGTTGTCGCCAAGGTTCTGAAGCCCGGAACGTACAAGCTGGCCAACAGTCAAGGCGAGGTCTACAGCAACGCTTGGAACATCCGACAGCTACGTCGCTTCTATCCTTAAGATGCTTTCAAGTTGTTCGTACACCTCGTTCACACACGAAGTCTAGTCATCAAGGAAGGGTCAGCCTTGCCTCAGCAAAGCCCGACCCTCCCTCGGGGCTAAAAGGGGGGAACCCCCTCTGCGTCAAAATTTTCCTCGGAAAAAGATCTTTTCTGCCAGAATGTCTTTCGTGCTTTTCGACTACTTCGAAAGTGGATCCTGAAAACGACGGAGTACACGTAAGCAGCCAAGGCTGACCGAGCCGAGGGACTCCTACGCCTCCGGGATACGGATACCTCACTCATCACCTTCTGCGATAAGTAACTCACGCTCGGATAGGTGACTCCGCGGACCGAACAAGTCTTCACGCTCGAAAACTCTTCTGCCGAAACGATTTTTCGGACCTTCTTGACTATATCGATAGCAGAATCCCACGGACGAGTAAGAGTACGCGTAAGCGGCAAGGCCGACCGAGCCGAGGGACTCCTACGCCTCCGGGATATGGATACCTCACTCATCACCTTCCGTGAAAAGTAACTCTCGCTCGGACAGACAATTCTGTTACCGACAAATAAGTCCAGACACTCGAAACAAGAGGAAAAGAAACGCAGCTTTACAACACGACAACAGTATGTTTGGGCCTCGGCGGCCATAGAAAACATACGCACACTACAAGATAACCCGATCCTGCAGGCTCGGACCTTGACAGTTGAAGGGAGCAGCAGCACCCTCGGCGTCAACAACACCTTCGGCGAAGTCCGACCTAGCCTCGGACGGCAACGTGGTCGGAGGATCTCAACTCCGAAGGACGACATCAGCGCCACGCCCGAGCCATCGCCGCCGGGGTCTTCTCCAGGAATCCGGCCCGAGCAGACGGTTCGGCCGACCACCTTGAAGCCTCAGCCAGCTGTCCCCCGAGGACATCAGCCCGGTTTGTGGCCTCGGCAACTCGACTCCGGCGCTGGTCCCGCCAGTGGACGGCCCGGCCAGGCTCTGGCCGACAAAGTCTTCTTTCCGAGCCAACTCTGCCTCTGTCCATGCTGACACCGCTGCCTCCGGCTTCGGCTCATCGAAGAGCGACCGAGGATTTCCTTTAACTAAGCAAGAGAAGCCTCGGGCGGCAAGACCGACCGAGCCGAGGGATTCCTACGCCTCCGGAATACGGATACCTCACTCGTCACCTCCGCACGAGGCAACTCACACTTGGTTAAGCGGTTCAGTTAGCCGACAGGCGAGTCCTAGTGCTCGAAATGAGGAAGAAACACGGCTCCGTGTCGAAAATACATACATGTTAAGGCCCCGACAGCCACAATGAACAAGACACCGGCACTCAAGGTGCCATTACAAACGGAACTCCGGTTCCACCTCCGTGGGTATGAACAACCCCCCACATTGGGGGGCTGCGGGGCGACAAGGCTCCAGGCCGCTCACCGCCGCCCGCTCCGGCAGCAGCGACAACGACCTCCGCTCCGGGTGGCCGAATTGCAGCAGCGATGGCCTCAGGGCGGACGCCGCTGCAACAATGCCCTCGCCCACGTCTCCGCTCGAGGGGCGAGGACAAGCTATCAAAGCCAAAGAGCCGGAGGCCCGGAGCGCGGATGGTGGCGGTGATCCCGTCGGCGACGAGGACTTCTTCAGCCGCCGCCACCTCAGCACCGACGACAGGAGCCGTCTGCCCACCGGCAGATCCCCACTCGGATCCTCCCGGACGAGCGGGGCACCGACCTCCGCGCAAAGGCGCCGTACCGGGGCAAAGGCAGGGCAGCCCCAGAACACGAACGCCGCCCTAGCAGCGCGCGACATCTTGGGCGGTCCTCCGGTGCGCGCGGCGCGACAACCGCTCTTGCGGTGGGAGGGGGCACCGGGAGCCGAGCCGGAGCCAGCTGAGCCAGCGAGCCCAACGCGCTGAAGTTGACGACGCTCGCCGCCGACCAGCCCCTCGTTGTCGAAGTCCGACCCTCCCGCTGGGCCGGTGAGCGCCCTCTCCCTTGAATGCTGAGGGAGAAGGTGACCCACGAACCCGCGCGGGAGGAAGAGCTCCGGCTCAGCCCGGCCTCCGGCCCAGCCAGGATGATGAAGATCCTTGAGGCTGAGGGCGGGACCAAGATCGCAGCCCGGCTTGCTTCTCCCCACCCAGGGGCTGGTGGTAACCGTCTTGGGTGACCACCGGCGAGGGATGCGGCCGGGCTGCCTGATGAAAATCCTTGAAGCCGAACGATGGCTGAAAGGTACCAACTTCCGCGAAGTTGCGTTCCTCCAACGACAAGGCGGAAGAACTGTGAGTGTCCCCCATCCGGGGGCTCAGAAGGTGGAAAGACACGATGCATAAGGGGAGCGCGAAGACATGGTTGCCTTTCAAGGGGGTCACCCTCCTTTTAAAGGCAACTCTCCCCACTTGCGTCCTCAGCCATCGCGAGCTGAGTCTTCTCCAACACGCTCCAAGGTCCTCCCCCTATGACACGGGGGCTGGGTCCCACGCGTCATGCAAGCTGGCACAGGGCAGAAGAAGCCAAACCGCGGTGCGCGCAACTGCCCAGCGGTTACAGGCATTCCTCCACTTTCGCCCAGACCAGCGGGTGAAAGGGCGGACTGCCATGCAGGCGGCATGCAACCACACCAAGTGGGCGCACCCTTTCGACTCCAACGCGTCCAACATGGAGGCCCAGGCCCACACGTCATGTAACCGGCGTGCCGGTTGCTACATGCAAGAAATTGCACCACCACTCGCGCCACTACCGTGCCTCCTCGACTGTGGAACCAGTACCGCGACTCGAGGCAACCCTGCGTGTGACCCAACAGTGCCAACCAGGCACATCGGTCACGGGTCAGTCAGCCGCGGGAGAAGGCGCGACGGTCGATACGGCCAAAAATGGGTCGACAGTAATGGCGGTGGCAGGCAGGCGGAAGGAGCGGTCACGTCGTCAGCCAAGCTCACGTCCCCTCCTGGGACAGCGAGAGAACCCTCTCCCATGGCGTGAAGACGGCGCGCCCGTGTTCCGTTCCTCAAACGGCTCGCGCACGCGCAATGGCTGCCCCGTGAACCACTCGTCCCGTCGCATTAACTCCACGGCGGGACAGGCGGCACCTTTGGCAGGAGAAGCGGGCGACGCTTCGCCTTCGCCATAATGACCGCGTCAAAAAAGGTGTGCCACGTCATTCGATTTCGTATCCTTTTCCTTTTCCTCTTTCTCTCTCTTACAACAGGGACCGGGAAAGGGGGATACCCCGAAAGGGATCCTTCTCCGCGAAGGAAACGGGCCCCGAGCCCCCCTACTGATCAGAGGTTCGAAGGCTGGCCCCTCGGAGGAGTTCAACAGCCGCCTCAGAGCGCTCGGGCTCCGCGCCCACTACTGGTCAGAGGTTCGAAGGCCGGCCCCTCGGAAGGGTTCAACGGCCGCCTCAGGCCACTCGGGCTCCGCGCCCACTACTGATCATGGGTTCGTAGGATAGCCCTCGAAGGGTTCACAGCCGCCTCAAACGCAGAGCGAGGGATGACCCTGGGTACGTTCGATACATAACCAAGGCTCGGGCTACGCTCCTGAGGTACCCTAGGACATTTCTGAGACCAGCGGGAACGATCTTGTAACGGAATCCCATCAGAGGGAGGCATCGAGCCCTCGGACCCCGTCGAAAGGGGACCGGGTCCGGCAGATCACCCGCAGGTACTTTTGGAGAGTTCCTCCGGGCCTCTAGCCGACCCGTAACAAATGGGGCATGGGCGTCCACTCGGATTACCCGTCAGCAGCTCACTGGAGACACCATGTTCGGCGCCCTCCAAGGGCAACATGGCGTTTTCCCCCCTCCTCCTTGTGGAAAGGCGATGCAGGGGCGTATGTAAAAAAGTTGAGTCTGTCCTTGACCGTCCTCTCGCTCTGTGCGGAGGCTCGGGGGCTGCTCTCGCAAATCCGGCTCCGGCCAAACCATTGACAGCGTCAACATACCAGCCCGAGAACTTGGGACCCGACCGTGCACCCGGGCTACGACCAGCTCGCATGAGGGAACAACCAGACCGGCCGAAGCACCGCGAAATGCATTAAGACCTCGAAGGAGTCAAACCACTCCTCCGAGGCCTCGGGGGCTACACCCGGCGGGTGCGCTCGCGCGCACCCACCGGAACAAAATGCAACCGAGAAAGGCCGGTCCCCTTGCAAAAAAAGTGTGACAAAAGCCTCCAAGCGAGTATTAACACTCCCTTCGAGGCTCAGGGGCTACTGTCGGGGACCATAATTAGGGGTACCCCCAAGACTCCTAATCTCAGCTGGTAACCCCCATCAGCACAAAGCTGCAAAGGCCTGATGGGTGCGATTAAGTCAAGGCTCGATCCACTCAAGGGACACGATCTCGCCTCGCCCGAGCCCAGCCTCGGGCAAGGGCAGCCGACCCCGAAGGATTCACGTCTCACCCGAGGGCCCCCTCTAGCAACGGACACACCTTCGGCTCGCCCGAGGCCCAGTCTTCGCCAAGAAGCAACCTTGGCCAAATCGCCACAACGACCGACCGTATCGCAGGAGCATTTAATGCAAAGGTGGCCTGACACCTTATCCTGACGCGCGCCTTTCAGTCGACTGAGCCGAAGTGACCGCCGTCACTTCGCCGCTCCACTGACCAGCCTGACAAGAAGACAGCGCCGCCCGCGCCACTCCGACTGTTGTGCCACTCGACAGAGTGAGGCTGACAGCAGCCAAGTCCGGTCTCAGGCGCCATAGGAAGCTCCACCTCGCCCGACCCAGGGCTCGGACTCGGGCTCAGCCCCGGAAGACGACGAACTCCGCCTCGCCCGACCTAGGGCTCGGACTCGGGCTCAGCCCCGAAAGACGACGAACTCCGCCTCGCCCGACCCAGGGCTCGGACTCGGGCTTAGCCCCGGAAGACGACGAACTCCGCCTCGCCCGACCCAGGGCTCGGACTCGGGCTCAGCCCCGGAAGACGGCGAACTCCGCCTCGCCCGACCCAGGGCTCGAACTCGACCTCAACCTCGGAAGACAGACTCGACCTCGACCTCGGAGGAGCCTCCGCCTCGCCCTACCTAGGGCTCGGACCGACCACGTCACAGGAGGAGCCATCATTACCCTACCCCTAGCTAGCTCAGACTATGGGGAACAAGACCGGCGTCCCATCTGGCTCGCCCCGGTAAACAAGTAATGATGGCGCCCCGCGTGCTCCATGACAACGGTGGCTCTCAGCCCTCTTACGACAGCCCCGACAGCTGTCCTTCCGCCAAGCTCCAGCGCTCCTCTGACGGCCACGACATCACACGAACAGGGTGCCAAAACCTCTCCGGCTGCCACGACGGCATGTACTTAGGGCACTAGCTCCTCTCTGCTAGACACGTTAGCACACTGCTACACCTCCCAGTTGTACACCTAGACCCCCTCCTTACGCCTATAAAAGGAAGGTCCAGGGCCCTCTTACAGAGGGTTGGCCGCGCGGGGAAGGACGGGACGGCGCTCGCGTAAGCCTCTCGCTCCCTCCCGCGTGGACGCTTGTAACCCCCCTACTGCAAGCGCACTCGACCTGGGCGCGGGACAAACAAGAAGGCCGCGGGTTTCCCCTTTTACGCCTGTCTCCCTCTGGCTTCTTCCCCCCTTCGCGCTCCGTCTCGCGCCGACCTATCTGGGCTGGGGCACGCGGCGACAATTTACTCGTCGGTCCAGGGACCCCCCGGGTTCGAAACGCCGACAAAACTAATATCTAAACCCCTCTTGAACACTAAGAGGAGGATTTGATTAAGGGGGAGTTTTGTTTAGTCAAAGGAAAAGCATTTGAAACAGGGGGAGAAAATTTCAAATCTTGAAAATGCTTCTCAAAATCTTATTCATTTACCTTTGACTATTTGCAAAAGGACTTTGAAAAGAATTTACAAAAGTATTTGCAAAAACAAAACATGTGGTGCAAGCGTGGTCCAAAATGTTAAAAATAAAGAAATCAATCCATGCGCATCTTATGAGAATTTATTGGTTCAAATTCTTAGTATCCTTTGCACTTACATTATGCAAACTAGTTCAATTATGCACTTCTATATTTGCTTTGGTTTGTGTTGGCATCAATCACCAAAAAGGGGGAGATTGAAAGGGAAATAGGCTTACACCTTTTCCTGATTGATTTTGGTGGTTGAATTGCCCAACACAAATAATTGGACTAACTAGTTTGCTCTAGATTATGAGTTCTACAGGTGCCAAAGGTTCACAACAAACCAATAAAAAGACCGAAAAAGGATTCAAATATAAGAGAGCAAAGTCAGCCGAAGTGTGCCCTAGTCTGGTGCACCGGACAGTGTCCGGTGCACCAGGGACTCCAACTCCGAACTGCTCACCTTCGGGAATTCTGGAGGCCGCTCCGCTATAATTCACCGGACTGTCCGGTGGCGCATCGGACTGTCCGGTGGCGCATCGGACTGTCCGGTGTGCTAGAGGAACAACGGCTACTTCGCGCCAACGGTCGTCTGCAGAAGGCATTAAATGCGCTACAGTGCGCGCCAGAGTCAGAGCAGAGCCAGACGGCGCACCGGACAATGAACAATGCCTGTCCGGTGCACCACCGGATTGTCCGGTGGCCCAGAAGACAGAAGCTCCAACGGTCGGAATCCAACGGTTTGGTGACGTGGCAGGCACACCGGACTGTGTCCGGTGGCGCACCAGACTGTTCGGTGCGCCATGCGACAGTAGCCTCCAGCAAACGGCTAGTTTGGTGGTTGGGGCTATAGATACCCCCAACCACCCACCATTCATTGCATCCAAGTTTTCAGACTTCTCATACCTTACAAGAGCTATAGCATTCAATACAAGACACACCAAAGAGATAAAATCCTCTCCCAAGTTCAAAGATCATTCCCGATCAAATAGTGACTAGTGAGAGAGTGACTTGTGTTCATTTGAGCTCTTGCGCTTGGATTGATTCTTTTCCTTCTTCATTCTTTCTTGTGATCAACTTAATTGTAACCGAGGCAAGAGACACCAATTGTGTGGTGGTCCTTGCGGGGACTTTGTGTCCCGTTTGATTGAGAAGAGAAGCTCACTCGATCTAAGTGACCGTTTGAGAGAGGGAAAGGGTTGAAAGAGACCCGGTCTTTGTGACCACCTCAACGGGGAGTAGGTTTGCAAAAACCGAACCTCGGTAAAACAAATCATTGTGTATTACTCTTTATTTGCTCGCGATTTGTTTTTCATCTTTTCTCTCGGACTCGTTCATATTTCTAACGCTAACCCGGCTTGTAGTTGTGTTTAAGTTTATAAATTTCAGATTCGCCCTATTCACCCCCTCTAGGCGACTTTCAATTATTTTATCACTTAAGGTTGTTTGAGCGTATCTTAAAATTTTATATTTTTGAATAAATATTTTAAATAAGACAAATGTTCAAAGTTTTGAAAAAAGTCAACAACGTCATATAATTGTGAACGAAAGTTAGTTTTTGTTTTAAAGTATTTCTTGCTTGTGGTATTGTATAGTACTATGTTTTGAAAGCTAAAAATGTTTGGTTAGTACTATCAAAACAATGTTTTGAATAACATGATTGTCGGGGACCATAATTAGGGGTACCCTCATTGCTCCTAATTCTCAGCTGGTAACCCCCATCAGCATAAAGCTACAAAGGCCTGATGGGTGCGATTAAGTCAGGGATCGGTCCATTCGAGGGACACGATTACGCCTCGCCCGAGCCTAGCCTCGGACAAGGGCAGCCGACCCCGGAGGATCTCCGCCTCGCCCGAGGCCCCCTCCAGCGGCTAACGTATTTCCGGCTTGCCCGAGGCCTTGTCTTCGCCAAGAAGCAACCCTGACCAAATCGCAGCGCCGACCGACCAAATCGCAGGAGCATTTAATGCAAAGGCAGCTTGACGCCTTTATCCTGACGCGCGCCCTTCAGCCGATAGAGCCGAAGTGACCGCCGTCGCTTCGCCGCTCCACTGACCGGCCTGACAGAAAGACAGCGTCGCCTGCGCCGCTCCGAATGCGGTGCCACTTGACAGAGTGAGGCTGACAGGCAGTCAGGCCCGGCCGTAGGCACCATAGGAAGCTCCGCTTCGCCCGACCCAGGGCTCGGACTCGGGCTAAGTCCCGGAAGACGGCGAACTCTGCTCCGCCCGACCCAAGGCTCGGACTCGGGCTAAGTCCTGGAAGACGACGAACTCCGCTCCGCCCGACCCAGGGCTCGGACTTGGGCTCAGCCCCAGAAGATGACGAACTCCGCTCCGCCCGACCCCAGGGCTCGGACTCCGCCCTGGCCTCGGCCGACGGTCTCCACCTCGCCCGACCCAGGGGCTCGGACTCGACCTCGGCCACGGAAGACAGACTCGACCTCGGCTTCGGAGGAGCTTCCACCTCGCCCAACCTAGGGCGCAGACCAGCCACGTCAACAGGAGGCGCCATCATCACCCTACCCCAAGCTGACTCGGGCCACGAGGAACAAGACCGGCGTCCCATCTGGCTCGCTCCGCCAGATAGGCAATGATGGCGCCCCGCATACTCCGTGACGACAGCGGCTCTCAGTCCCCTTACGGAAGCAAGAGGACGTCAGCAAGGACTCAACAGCTCCGACAGCTGTCCCTCCGCCAGGCTCCAGCGCTCCTCCGACGGCCACGACATCACACCAGCTGGGTGCCAAAATCTCTCCGGCTGCCACAACGACATGTACTTAGGGCGCTAGCTCTCCTCCGCTAGACACGTAGCACTCTGCTACACCCCCCATTGTACACCTGGATCCTGTCCTTACGCCTATAAAAGGAAGGACCAGGGCCCTCTTAGAGGGGGTTGGCCGCGCGGGGACGAGGACGAGACAGGCGCTCGCGTGAGGCCGCTCGCTCCCTCTCCCGTGTGGACGCTTGTAACCCCCTACTGCAAGCGCACCCGACCTGGGCGCGGGACGAACACGAAGGCCGCGGGATTTCCACCTCTCTCACGCCCATCTCCGGCCACCTCACTTCCCCCCTTCGCGCTCGGCCTCGCGCCGACCCATCTGGGCTGGGGCACGCGGCGACATTTCACTCGTTGGCTTAGGGACCCCCCAGTCTTGAAACGCCGACAGTTGGCGCGCCAGGTAGGGGCCTGCTGCGTGTTGACGAACAGCTTCCCGTCAAGCTCCAGATGGGCAGTCTCCAACAACCTCTCCGACCCGGGACGGTGCTCCGTTTCGGGAACCTTGAGTTCATGTCCCTCGACGGCGGCTACGACATGATACTCCTTCCACCGCCGGACGACCGCGACAATGGCGGCCGACAGCCCGCCCGCCGGCGGCGGAATCGACGATGTCTTCCCCGCGTGGTGGAAGAACAACATTCGAGCTTGCCCCGCCCTTTCCCTCGCCAACGGAGGAGGAGGCGGGGCAACCAAGGCCAAGCGGGAGGCAGCGCCTCGTTGGCTGTCGAGCGAGTCGACGGCCCCAGCGCCCCAACAGTGGGCGTGTCGGGCATCGACCTCGCATCTGAGACGAAGGCGAGCGCCGTCTCCCCGCGACACGCCAACTCCGAGCAAACGGACGACGCCGGCACGCTCGCGAAAGGCTTGCTGGACGCTACCCTCGTACCTGAGACGACGGTGCAGTCAGTCCCCGACGTGACTTCATCACCGCCTGTCGACCAAGAGGTACCGACCGATTCCCATCCCACGTCTTTCGGATTCAGCCTCGACCCGCCTAGCGGCTTCGCTTTGGCGGACGCTCTCGTAGAGGTGAGTCTGAACCCTCTGGGGTTTCGTATGCGGTCACCTTGGGACCGGCTGACGGACGTCTCGACCTACGGGCCCTCTGGGTCCGAGGAAGATGACGAGCCCAGCTTCTGTTGGGATTTCTCTGGACTTGGCAACCCCAGTGCCATGCGGGACTTCATGACCGCATGCGACTACTGCCTTTCCGTCTGTTCCGACGGTAGCCGCAGCCTCGGCGACGAGGACTGCGGCCCAAGCCGCGAATGTTTCCACGTCGATCTAGGGGGTCCCTCCGAAGGCAACCATCTCGGCATGCCGGAGGACGGTGACCTCCCTAGGCCGGTGCCTCGCGTTGACATCCCACGGGAGCTAGCTGTGGTCCCCGTTCAGGCGGGGGGCCATGACCCACAGCTCGAGCAAATCCGCGGGGTGCAGGCCAGGCTCGACGAGGGAACAGGAGCGCTTGAGCCGATCCACCGGGACGTCGGGCAGGAATGGGCGGGCCAGCCTCCGGCCGGAGAAATACGTCATCTACCCCAGGGCTTCCAGCACCGCATCGCCGACGATGTCAGGGTCAGGCCGCCACCCGCATCCAGTGGGGTTGGCCAGAACCTGGCTGCAGCAACGATGCTCCTCCGCGCGATGCCGGAGCCATCAACCACTGAGGGGCGGCGAATCCAGGGAGAGCTCAAGAATCTCCTGGAAGGCGTCGCGGTCCGACGGGCCGAGAGTTCCGCCTCCCGAAGGCAGGGGTACCCCTCGGAACCTCATGTCGCGACTTCCCGATTCATGCGAGAAGCCTTGGTCTACACCGGGCGCACGCGCAACACAGCGCCTGCGGCCCCGGGTCGCCTCGGCAACGAGCACCATCCCCGCGACCGTCGGGCCCACCTCGACGAGAGGGTGCGCCGAGGCTACCACCCTAGGCGTGGGGGACGCTACGACAGCGGGGAAGATCGGAGTCCCTCGCCCGAACCACCCGGTCCGCAGGCCTTCAGCCGGGCCATACGACGGGCACCGTTCCCGACCCGGTTCCGACCCCCGACTACTATCACAAAGTACTCGGGGGAGACTAGACCGGAACTGTGGCTCGCGGACTACCGTCCGGTCTGCCAACTGGGTGGAACGGAGACGACAACCTCATCATCCGCAACCTCCCCCTGTTTCTCTCCGACACCGCCCGCGCCTGGTTGGAGCACCTACCTCCGGGGCAGATCTCCAACTGGGACGACCTAGTCCAAGCTTTCACCGGCAATTTCCAGGGCACGTACGTGCGCCCCGGGAATTCCTGGGACCTCCGAAGCTGCCGACAGCAGCCGGGAGAGTCTCTCCGGGACTACATCCGGCGATTCTCGAAGCAGCGCACCGAGCTGCCCAACATCACCAACTCGGATGTCATCGGCGCGTTCCTCGCTGGCACCACCTGCCGCGACCTGGTGAGCAAGCTAGGTCGCAAGACCCCCACCAGGGCGAGCGAGCTGATGAACATCGCCACCAAGTTCGCCTCCGGCCAGGAGGCGGTCGAGGCTATCTTCCGGAAGGACAAGCAGCCCCAGGGCCGCCCATCGGAAGATGCCCCCGAGGCGTCAGCTCACCGCGGAGCCAAGAAGAAGGGCAAGAAGAAGTCGTAAGCGAAACGCAACGCCGCCGACGCGGACCTTGTCGCCGCCGCCGAGTACAAGAACCCTCAGAAACCCCCCGGAGGTGCCAACCTCTTCGACAAGATGCTCAAGGAGCCGTGCCCCTATCACCAGGGGCCCGTCAAGCACACCCTTGAGGAGTGCGTCATGCTTCGGCGCCACTTCCACAGGGTCGGGCCACCCGCGGAGGGTGGCAGGGCCCGCGACGATGACAAGAAGGAAGATCACTAGGCAGGAGAGTTCCCCGAGGTCCGCGACTGCTTCATGATCTACGGTGGGCAAGCGGCAAACGCCTCGGCTCGGCACCACAAGCAAGAGCGCTGGGAGGTCTATTCGGTGAAGGTGGCGGCGCCAGTCTACCTAGATTGGTCCGACAAGCCCATCACCTTCGACCAAGCCGACCACCCCGACCATGTGTCGAGCTCGGGGAAATACCCGCTCGTCGTCGACCCCATCATCGGCGACGTCAGGCTCACCAAGGTCCTCATGGACGGAGGCAACAACCTCAACATCATCTACGCCGAGACCCTCGGGCTCCTGCATGTCGATCTGTCCTCGGTCCGGGCAGGCGCTGTGCCTTTCCATGGGATCATCCCCGGGAAGCGCGTCCAGCCCCTCGGACAACTCGACCTTCCCGTCTGCTTCGGAACACCCTCCAACTTCCGAAGGGAGACCCTGACGTTCGAGGTGGTCGGGTTCCGAGGAACCTACCACGCGGTACTTGGGAGGCCATGCTACGCGAAGTTCATGGCCGTCCCCAACTACACCTACCTGAAGCTCAAGATGTCGGGCCCCAACGGGGTCATCACCGTCGGCCCCACGTACAAACACGCGTTCGAATGCGACGTGGAGTGCGTGGAGTACGCCGAGGCCCTCGCCGAGTCCGAGGCCCTCATCGCCGACCTGGAACAAAACGCAACCGAGAAAGGCTGGTCCCCTTGCAAAAAAGTGCGACGAAAGCCTCCAAGCGAGTGCTAACACTCCCTTCGAGGCTCGGGGGCTACTGTCGGGGACCATAATTAGGGGTACCCTCATTGCTCCTAATTCTCAGCTGGTAACCCCTATCAGCATAAAGCTGCAAAGGCCTGATGGGTGCGATTAAGTCAGGGATCGGTCCATTCGAGGGACACGATCACGCCTCGCCCAAGCCTAGCCTCGGACAAGGGCAACTGACCCCGGAGGATCTCCGCCTCGCCCGAGGCCCCCCTCCAGCGGCTAACGTATTTCCGGCTCGCCCGAGGCCTTGTCTTCGCCAAGAAGCAACCCTGACCAAATCGCCGTGCCGACCGACCAAATCGCAGGAGCATTTAATGCAAAGGCAGCCTGACGCCTTTATCCTGACGCGCGCCCTTCAGCCGACGGAGCCGAAGTGACCGCCGTCGCTTCGCCGCTCCACTGACCGGCCTGACAGAAAGACAGCGCCGCCTGCGCCGCTCCGACTGCGGTGCCACTTGACAGAGTGAGGCTGACAGGCAGTCAGGCCCGGCCGCAGGCACCATAGGAAGCTCCGCTTCGCCCGACCCAGGGCTCGGATTCGGGCTAAGTCCCGGAAGACGACGAACTCTGCTCCGCCCGACCCAAGGCTCGGACTCGGGCTAAGTCCTGGAAGACGACGAACTCCGCTCCGCCCGACCCAGGGCTCGGACTTGGGCTCAGCCCCAGAAGACGACGAACTCCGCTCCGCCCGACCCCAGGGCTCGGACTCCGCCCTGACCTCGGCCGACGGTCTCCGCCTCGCCCGACCCAGGGGCTCGGACTCGACCTCGGCCACGGAAGACAGACTCGACCTCGGCTTCGGAGGAGCTTCCACCTCGCCCAACCTAGGGCGCAGACCAGCCACGTCAACAGGAGGCGCCATCATCACCCTACCCCAAGCTGACTCGGGCCACGAGGAACAAGACCGGCGTCCCATCTGGCTCGCTCCGCCAGATAGGCAATGATGGCGCCCCGCATACTCCGTGACGACAGCGGCTCTCAGCCCCCTTACAGAAGCAAGAGGACGTCAGCAAGGACTCAACAGCTCCGACAGCTGTCCCTCCGCCAGGCTCCAGCGCTCCTCCGACGGCCACGACATCACACCAGCTGGGTGCCAAAATCTCTCCGGCTGCCACAACGACATGTACTTAGGGCGCTAGCTCTCCTCCGCTAGACACGTAGCACTCTGCTACACCCCCCATTGTACACCTGGATCCTGTCCTTACGCCTATAAAAGGAAGGACCAGGGCCCTTTTAGAGGGGGTTGGCCGCGCGGGGACGAGGACGAGACAGGCGCTCGCGTGAGGCCGCTCGCTCCCTCTCCCGTGTGGACGCTTGTAACCCCTACTGCAAGCGCACCCGATCTGGGCGCGGGACGAACACGAAGGCCGCGGGATTTCCACCTCTCTCACGCCCATCTCCGGCCACCTCACTCCCCCTTCGCGCTCGGCCTCGCGTCGACCCATCTGGGCTGGGGCACGCGGCGACATTTCACTCGTTGGCTTAGGGACCCCGGTCTCGAAACGCCGACAATGATTTACTTTAAACTGTGATATTTTTGAAGTTTTGGATACTAAGATCTAGACCTCAGTTTTCCTTGGTTTCTTTCGTCGCCAGCCCCTACCACGATGGTCCGGCCACCCACCGTTCGCTCCTCCCGCATTAAATACTGCATTTCTAAACTTTGGAACCAAATAAGCACCGGTTTTAATAAAAACTGTGAAAAACATAGTATTTTAAAACTATACTATTTGTGTCATAACAATTTTAAACATATTTAAAAACCATGGCTTTAAAAGACTTTGGTCCAACATGCCCTAAACGGGGATCCATAGAGACGGGAATGAGAATAAATTTGTCCCATTAAATTAAACGGTGCTGAAACGGGGAATGGATTTGGAAAGAATCCTGAATCAGTGCAGAAAGAATCCTGAATGGACGAACGACGGTATATGCCCATGGCAACGGTGACGCGATGCCCGTCCCGTTCCCATCCTTGAGAACCGAGCGGACGCCGAGCTGCAAGTAACTGCACCGACTTTCAACCGGAAGAGCCGAGCCGAACCAAAGTCGCCTCTTCTTCTCCAACCTCCCCTCGCCTCTTGACTAGGCCAGGGTTCCATCCCAACCCCGCCGCCATCCGATCCGATGGAGGGCGGCGACTCGTCCGGCGCCGGCGCCGGCTCCGGTGGCGCCGTGGCGGCGGCGGCCAAGTGGCGGAGCGACGCGTCGCGGTCGTTCCAGTACTACCTGGACCGCTCCACGCCTCACGCCACTGGGCGGTGGCTCGGCACGCTCGCCGCCGCGGCAATCTACGCGCTGCGGGTCTACATGGCGCAGGGCTTCTACATCGTCACCTACGGGCTTGGGATCTACCTCCTCAACCTCCTCATCGGTTTCCTCTCCCCCATGGTCGACCCCGAGCTCGACCCCTCCGCCGCCGCCGAGGGGCCGGCGCTGCCCACCCGGGGGTCTGACGAGTTCAAGCCCTTCATCAGGCGTCTCCCCGAGTTCAAGTTCTGGTCAGATCTCTTGTCCTCGCCCCCAGATCTGCATCTCCACCTCGCCAGATCCGTCTGGCCTTCTTACTATCTCTGGTCAGCTGGATTGATTCGCTCCGGTGTTGTGCTTGTATGTATTTACGTACTGGAAGGGGGCGATCGGATCGGTCTCGCTAGTTTAGTTCTTGCCGTCATGTCGTATTTATAGCTAGGTACTAGTACTCCTAATCCAGGCAAAATTAAGTCAATTTGCATCTCGCAAACCGGTTACGAGTCTGCCTCAACTTTCGAGGCATTGTTGCTCAGCTACTTCTGACCCCTCCCCGCAGTAAGTCTTATATTTTTGCACATAAGTCAACTGACTATGGCAAGCTGATGCTCTTGTAGTTTTGTCAATGTATCCATCATCAATAGAAACATGACAGTCGTGCAGTTCATTCTGTTTTGATTGATCATAAGCTAGCTAGTGAAAACTCTCAGCTGGTAGACTACCTGTCAAACTAGGTACATGTAAAATTTTGCCATCTTTACAGATGGCGCTAAATCACCAGTTGTTGTCTTTCCATATGTCTCTTTAGCAAGAAAATAAAATGCCTGCACAATCACAAACATGCGTTAAATTTCTGTCCGGAAGCTTGCGTGTCACCTGATTAAGGTTGTCTAATTCCAAGTCAGCGTGCCATGGAATTAGGTACAAGTCATTGCTAATATGTGTGGATTAATGCTGAACTCTTGATTTATGTATCCGCCAGCAACCCAACCAAGCTGTGTAACCTGTCAGTTATCTCCCAAACCACAGCCAAATCCCTGAATGAACCCACTCAAGGCATGTTGTGTCCTTCCAGGTGCACCATATATGTTTCGGGATTCCAGTGGATGATATGGGAAAATAAGCTCATCCAATGGTGTAGTACCACAAGAAAAAGATAGATATTGGGGCTTTCTTCCTTGAAAGTTGAAATTAGAATTAGTCTGAACTCTCAAGTGCCTTCATATTTCATTTTGATTGAAATATATGTATTTTTAATGGTGTCTCTCTGAATTTGTCCAACTTTTTGAAAAGTTTTGGTTATTCTTGCAGAATCACTCACATTCTTTTCTCGTTAATAATATATCTGGCTCATCATTATTGGTGAGCTGATCAGTGCATAATATAGTTTTAGTTCCTCCAATTGGAAGCCATACAATATAGCTGGTCAGAGTACAGATCACACACATTCAAAAATCCATAATTTCATTGCCTTGTTACCACCTTAGCTGTCTGATCCTTTGTCTATGCACTACCTATGTGCTTGTTGTAGTGGGTTTTAAGTTATGTTTTGTGACATTTCTTTGCAATATCATTTTCTGGGGGTGGTTCTGTGGAGGTCTCTATAGCTAAGCACGCATGGGATGGACTTACTGATGTCACAGCTAAAAACATGACTTGCATCATAACCCGACATAGTTTGTATCATTTATATTTCTGTGAGCTCTTCAGGTAAAATTCATTTTATCCCAAGTTTGACGTGGTCCCACTCATAGTTTTCAGATCGCCTGATCGAAGCCACTGGGCAATCAGACGATTAGTCGCGATTAGGCGTCGATCAGGGCGATTAGTCACCCCTGATCGACCTTAATCGTCCCCCTGGTCGTCCTGTGTATTCCAGGACATATATATATATATATATATATATATATATATATATATAGTCATATATAACACTATATATAGATATATAATTATATAGTATAGAGGCTTGTAGCAGTATAAATACTTAAATAGTCCATAACAAGCAAAAGCTGCACAACATCCATACCTTCAGAAGAGCTGCTCATCTTCGGTTGGACTGCTCACCTTCTACGGAGACTTTTATCTTAAGAAATACGAAGAACACAAGGCTGCTGCTGTAGGTATATCAGTGTGTCGCGAAAAGTGCAGACCTTGTGTTCTACTACGAAGACTGCTCAGCTGCTGTTTTTCGCGACTAAAATGGCGAAGAAGGCTGCTGCTGCTCAGCTGCTGTTTTAAGACTAAAATGGCTTTTGGCCTCCCAGACAGCATTTAAAGGACTGGCTGACTGCTCACGTCTACCCAGGCTGTATCTGAAGGGATTGGGCGTCCTTTGGCCTCCCCCAGACAACATTTAAGCCTAAAATGGCTTTTGGACTATTAGGCTTATCGGCTGATCGCCCAACACGGCGATTAATCGCTATAAATCGTGATTAGGCGGACGATAAGGACGATCAGCTACCCTGATCGAATCGTTACCCCTTATCGAGCACTAACAACCGATCAGACCGACTAATCGTGACTAATCGCGATTAGTCCGACGATATGTAATCAGAGGTCCCACTTTGGTGGAAGGGTTCAGGTAGCCAGATACTTTGATCATTGCCTTCTGAAATTTACAGTAATGTTTGTTCATGATTTTTTTATGGTGGAGCCTTTCGTCAATAGCTCACCATAACTAGTGTCATGTACTCCTTTTTTTATTTAACCACTGGTTGGAGTGTATTTTTGTTGATTAAACTGTTACCAACTGCATGGTTTTATTGTGAGAATGCTATTGGTGGCATTCATAAAAAACTAGGTGGTTCCATGCACGTTGCTGCAGTAGTTTAAATAAATACTGGATGGTTAATGTTGATTTTGACTCAGTATTGATATTGCTGTGTGAATTTATAAGGTGCATGCTATGAAAAAGATGACAAAATATAGAGTAAAATGATGTATTTTTAAATTCATATACAAATTAATTATAGGATATGGACAAATTGGAAATGAACAAAGGATATAGAGCATGGCTGTAAAACAATGAATGGACACAACATGGCTATAAAACAATGAATGGACACATACTGAAACAAATTACCGCTGAAGTTACCAATCATTGGAAGACACCTCAACATAGCCCAATGCTCAAGCGTAGCAAAGTATATATTTAATTTGAGCTAATTACATGTAGGGCAGTGTTCTCAACTTCGTCTTTTCACCCTTTGCTGATAAGCTTAGTACGAAGATTCAAAACCCACATGCTCCATTTGTTACAATAAGGCCTAGTAGTTTGCTTTTTTAAGGGGGTGTTTGAATGCTCTATAGCTAATAGTTAGATGCTAAAATTAGTTGAAGATATCCAAACAGTCTAGCTAATAGTTCAGCTATTAGCTACTTTTTAGCAAATTAGTTAATAGTTAGCTATCTATTTGTTAGCTAGCTAATTTCGTTAGTAATTTTTTAGCTATCTAACTATTAACTCTAGTGCATTCAAACACCCCCTAATTTGTTGTGAGCTTTTCTTTTGAGTATAGTCCGATAGAACATGAATAGTAATGAATATAAACCAACATACGGAAATAATATGGGAGTGACATGGTATTGGGATGGCCATTTTTTGTTGAATGGGCAAAATAAAAAGGTGATTTTTATTTTAAAATAAGAAGACTTTAAACAATTTAACCATGACATGATGTATGTGTTAGGGCCCAATAGGGCTGCTACAGCCCCTCGGGTTGGTTGAATAAAGATAAGGTTAGATAAAGATAAGGCTAGTTTGGGATAAGATTAGATCTAGTGCTTAGAGGTCAAGTAACCCTCTCTAAATAAGGGGAGGGATTGTATCAATTGAAAGTAAGCAAGAGATTAGAAGGAAACCCCTTCTCTATTGCCGGCCGTGGGCAAAGCCCTGCGGCTGGCCTCCCCAGCGGCCCTAACCCTAGCCGTTGCCCTCTAACCCTCGCAGCTATCTGCCGCTCATAACAGTACCTTTGCATTGCCTTAGCAAATGATTGGATGAATCTTTCAGTTTGCAAGAAAGACCCATCTGCGGTTCACTGCATGAATGTGCAAATCCGAAGTAAGATTCTTACTACTACTTTGTCCAGTTCAATTAAAGGAGATAGATAGTTGAAACTCGATATGCTTGATTGCTTGCAGCCAAGAATCTGTGAGGAACATGCAAATAACTCGTTATAGTAAAACAGTATAGTAGATTACCAATGGCAGTCTAGGAGGCCCTGGTTACACCCAGCATTAGGTATACTTGACAACGTGAGTCACCAAGGCTGTGATGTTACCTCGAACCTTGCGAAGACAAAGATGGAGAGACAGCCTCCTAATTGCATGGTGCATGCCCGACATGCTATGGTGTGTGCCGAAGATGCTTCTTTGATCCATGTGGAAAATGTCCGGTTTTGTAATGGGCTCTATTTATGATGGCTTCTTAATTGCCAACTTGTTATAGGCTGGGGAGACAATGCAAGCGTTGCAGGGGTATACCAAGCAATTTGTTAGCGCAGCACTGAGGAATTATTTTATATCTGGGTGGTGCAGTACTTGTGGCTTTGGCTGCCATCTGTTCGGTTGGTACATGTAACACATGGATGGAGAGATTAGACTCAAATTTGGCAATACAACAGCTATATTTTTTCTGATGACGTGGCTTAACGTGAGAGCGGAGAATTAGCCATTAATGACCCTTAGTGGGTTCTGCCTATATAGGTTATATATATACAGCATACAGAGTGCTTTAACTGCTTTCTATGTCTTTGTTGCTTATAATTTCATTTTTAGGGATGCGTGCTTGGTTGCTACTTGCTAGGGATGCAAGTGTTACACCAGTGTCACAGTGTGTGATTCTGGCCAGCTAGTTTATTTCGATCCCATTTGCTTTTCTTTGATATCCATATCAATTATCAAATGGGTTTTGAGTCAAACTAAAGACCCAGAGAGAAAGCAAAGCTTGCATCCCTAGTGGTTGCTCATCCGTTTCTATTATTTTCTAGATTAGTTGTTTTCATTCTTAATACAGAAGATATTTCCTTTAGTTCCTCTCCAATATATCCCCTAACATCTACTTCCTCATCTTTCAGGTATGCAATCACAAAAGCTTTTGTTGTAGCTTTTGTGATGACTTTCTTCTCTGTGTTTGACGTTCCTGTCTTCTGGCCTATACTCCTCTGCTACTGGGTTGTTCTCTTTGTCCTTACAATGAAGCGCCAGATTGTGCATATGATCAAATACAAATATGTGCCTTTCAGTATCGGGAAACAGGTCAGTATTTACTACTAAACTCGTTGATTTTTGTTTATTCACTGAATGGTCATGCGTTTGACGCCAATTGCTGTTGGTATCATGGGAGTTGCTTGTCTAAGTAACACGTAGACTTATGTTACCAATTGCCTTGTCAATGGTAATCTCCATGGGACGGGCTAGGTGACTAGTGGTCGACCATTAGTCCGTCCTATACACACACACTAAAGTTGAGTTCGTGTCGCATCAAATATTTGAATATCAATTACGAGTATTAAATATAAGCTTAATTAGATTTAATAAATTCGTCTTGTCTTTTAGTATTTATCTGTGTAATTAGTTTTATAATTAGACTGTATTTCATATCCATAATTATCATTGAAACATTCGATGTGATAGATACTTAATTTTAGCTGGGTGGAACCAAACCTCAAGCATGAAGATAACTCTAAAGCCCCCGTTCGTTTTTATCAAACCCATGGGGATTGAGAGGGACTGAATCCCCTAGAAGTCAAAATCCTACTCAATCCCCATAGATTAGGGATGAAACGAACAAAGCCTATTGTGGTGGTTCCATGTAGGGCTGCAAATTGGGCTGAGAAACGTGAGCCCAAGTGACCAAAACCATCCCAGATCCAGCCCGTGTCCTCAGTTGCCCAGCAATTCCATTCTGTTTCTAGTTGCCCGACTGACTAATCATGATCAATCAACAACTAATGGGATGACCAGAAAACTAATTGGCTTAATTGAGTCGTAGCCCCTAGTTAAGCCCAGGATACCGATTAGGACAACTCATCACAATAACGACTGGATAACACTGGCATAAACTTTTTCTATTTCTATCCATTAAGCTATGTGTTCATTAAGGGGGTGTTTGGTTTTTAGGGACTAATTTTTAGTCCCTCTATTTTATTTCATTTTAGTTACTAAATTGTTAAATACGGAAACTAAAATAGAGTTTAAGTTTCCGTATTTGGTAATTTAGGGACTAAAATAGAATAAAGTAGGGGGACTAAAAATTAGTCTCTATAAACCAAACACACCCTAAACACCATTAGTTATGGTCCATGGATCAAATTTTACCTGTACCTTTTGATGTGTAGTTGCCACAGTATTTTTGTATTTGGTTAAATGTGTGTTGCTTCATTTCTCATGATTTTGCCCCACAATTGTGATGCCAGAAATACGGTGTGAAGAAGAGTGTCGCAAGCACCAGTTCCTCGAAAGACTGATTATGAGTCTACCTCAGTAGGAACTTGGCAGGGGAACAAGATACGGTGGATGATGATGTGCTAAATACCTAAGTGTAATACTCCATTCATATCTAGATGTAGACGGATATTCGCTCCTGTTTCTGACTCTGGGCTCACTGTTTAATTCGATATTGTGCTTAGCTCCCTCCTATGCTTGTATAGCGAATTCCGCATCTCAGATAAATTATTTCGTTTATTTACTAGATATCTGGGCCCCGAAAACAATAACCTCCATGCTCTCAGCGAGTTTCTTGGTTGTGAGTTGGAGTGAATTAGGCGGGTTTTTTTTATAAAAAAAATCAAACTGAACAGAATGCTAAAGTTTAGACGCATAACGTTTGAGCCACTATATTATGAATACCAAACATCGAAAGTGAAACGCATAATATTTGCCGTGGAAAGAAAAATAACCGGAATCAGACGCCTGACTAACCTACTTGGTTGACTAAGACCATGTTTAAATATACTAGAGTTAATAATTAGCTACTAAAATTAGTAGAAGACATTCAAACAATATAATTAATACTTTAGCTATTAGCTACTTTTAGCAGTCCAGTAACTGAACTAGATCGGGCGAACGGGGCAGCATAGTCTGCTGAGCGCGACAAAGTCTGTTGCCAAACCAACATGTGATTGGTTTTGTAACGACCTGGGTCGGGTCAGAGTCGACCTATTTTTCTGGGTTAGGTTGGACCCGTTTTTTGTTTGTTTCAGTGACAGGTTGAATCTAGTTTTTTATTTGATTACAGGGTTAAAGTGGGTTGTAGCTACATAATCTCTTGTTTGTTTTGTGATGAATGATGAACTTAATATGATCATCTTCCTGGTCATATTACCACACTCAGAATGATATCTTCAATTTAATAAAATGACATCATTCAAAATAAATGAAACCGACACTATTTTAATATTTGAGAAATCTATAAGCACAAGATATACATAAGTTAAAGTCATTATTAACCAAGTCATAAATTTTAAGTGATAAAGTCTCACGGTTACATTTCAGTCATAATTAAAGGAACATCTCAACAACATCAAGATACATTTCAGTGAATTTTTAATATTTGTCATGACTAGCAGGCTCGTCTAGACGATGACGAGCATTGAAAGACCTGTTCGACGACAGCACTAGCAAGGCTCACAAGTTGTGCCTATCGGAGAACACGACGATATCGGAGGGCAGGCCGACGAGGGACTGACGGCGGGAGGCGCAACAAGCCGGTGGGGGAGTCTGACGGCGCTGACGCAGGCCAGCACGCTGGAGGGCAGGCCAGTGGGGGACCGACGACTGGAGGCAGGCGGGGGATTAACGTCGGAGGGTAGGTCGGTGGGGTCCCTCGGCAGTGGCGGCACACCCCTGTGCTGGTCTCGAGTGGATAAGGCATGAGTGGCAGGAGGGTGGAGAGGAAGTGGGTCGAAATGGTTCGCTTCTTTTTGAGGAATCCTTAGAACCCATATTTTCAAGAAGTATTTCGACTCGGAACCAATCTAACCCGCGAGCCTTTTGAACCAAACACGAGTTGTTATGGGTTGAACTCGTTCCGCATCAATCCGCTAAACAAACACATCCATAAAACAGAACGTCTAAGTTAAGTGAACGGAGGGAGTAACTATTAGCTTAAGTGCATTCAAACATCTTTAAGACTGTTTCGAGCAAGAGACGGTAAAAGGTCTGGAATGCAAGGTCCAATATGCTATCCATGTGTTTGGTTGTCGTAGAAGTCGAGCCAGTACTGCATGAGTCTAGCCAGTATTAGTAGAACTAGGATGAGATCATGCAAACACTTTCGTTTGGTTGCTTGTATAGACTTGTGTAGATTAGTCGTAGACTTTATTTGGTTGGTTGTACTAAAAAGTATATCAGAGAAGGATGCACAAATAAATCTTAAAATATTATATAGCATAAATGGTCTAGTTTTATTAAAAAAATCTTTGAAATACAAACATGAAATCAGTTTGGTGATTAATTTTTTAATTGGAAGATATAACAAAAAATACCCTAAAAATGTCTCATATTCGGTGTCGTTGCATGGGACTGGCTGCGAGCATCCGGGTGTACGCCTCCCGCGGGCGTCTCTATGTAGCCTGGCCGTATACCGTTTTTGCATCCGCTAAGCCTAGATTCGTAGAGAAATGAACCAAACAAACTCTGCTTTGAAGATACGCGGATGCAGTTTCTCGACTCATGCAACCAACCAATCACACAGTATATGTAGCGGTTTTCACCGCCAGATAGCTGTGGGGGACAGATATCCCCCGGGTCCACTAGAAGGATAAAAGACCTCACGAAAGGCCCAAGGGCCCAATAAATCATAAGGTCACTCCTTCATGGGCCTGGGGAGGAACGACCAGTGAAGCAGATCGACATAAGGCCGGGTTGGTGCAAGCCCGGACGGCCCCACATCGTTGAGCAAGCGACCGCAACAGAAGATCCGACTTTCCCGCGCTGGAGCCCCGTACGACGGAGCTAGGCGAAGATAAGTCGACAGAATCATAGGAAGATAGACTAAAACGGTTCACTATCTTTTAGGTGCACATTGTTATCATATCCACATGTATTGCCTCACGGTCGAATATATAAGGCCTAGGGGGCACCCCTTCAGATCGATTCCCATTATTACTCAGCCATCCACCCCATCTCTCTACGCTCTAACTTCAAAGAGCTACCTTGTAACCCGTTACATAAAGCACACTCGCCAGGACGTAGGGTGTTACGCATCTCAAAGCGGCCCGAACCTGTAAACACTGTCTATTATTCCTCGTGCATCTGGCACGAACCATTTAGCTACAGTCGGCGACACCGTCCTACTCCTAAAACACCTTGAGGGGCAACCCCGGGTGTGCGGTCGGACCCAAAACACCGATAGCTGGCGCGCCAGGTAGGGGGTGTGTCGCCGATCTAAGCTAGCTCAATGGCTGTCATCTTCCACCGCAAGATCACCCTCCGTCCCAGGTCCGTATTTTGCTTTGGAACTATCTCGTCCATAGCAGATGAAGAGGAAACTCTACACCGCATCGCTGATCCGCCAAAGAAGAAGTCCACTCCAACACGCTCCGAGAATATCGGAATGAAGAAGGAAAAAGCGCAGCCTCCAGCGCTCCGAAAAAAGATCGCCTTTGGCAAACCAGGGGCCGAGAGCCCGCTGACCCGGAGAACTCCACTGTCTACTTCCTCGACAAAAGAATGGACACAAATCGCAAGGAAGAAGGAGGCAAACAAGGCCGGGAGGAAGCAAGTTGTTCTTTCCGTTCCTCCGCCCTCAAAGGAGAACGGAAAGAAGATCGCCACGACCGCCGCACCATTCTACCCCGACGTCCTCTTCATCGGGAGAGTGGAGTCGCCCCCATCTCCGACGACGAGCCGACCGTGCCCGGAGAAGAACCCCCTCAGCGGGAATCCCGCCGACGGAGGAACCGACGCCGAAATATCCGGCGACATCACAAGGCCGGAGAGCGGGACCCAGAGCAACCTGTCTCGCGAGACGAGGTCTCAGAGATAGGAGAAACTCTGGAGGAACGCGTCTTCAGAGAACGAAGGAACTCCCGACGGCGTGATCGCCGACGAACTCAGGAACAAGCTGAGCATGACGCAAGGCAACGCCGGGAAAATCCACTCTTCAGGCGTAACTTGAATCCCGACTTCACCCGAGCCATGAACACGCCGAGTGAATTCGGAGGAGTAATAGCTCGGATAGCTGATGGACTCCCTCGGACTCCCGACGCCGAGGGCTATCGATGACTGTTCACCCAAGCTGCCAACCATCTTCTACCTCTTGCTCACCCGCCGAACGATCCGCGACACGCCATCAACAGTCGCCGTGACGCGCGAAGCTCCATCAATGCTTCGCGTGAACGACGACATGAGAACGATATCCGCCGCTGGGAGGAGTACGACAGGGATCATGGCATCCCAGCTCGGAGTCAGGCCACCAGAACCGAGTCAGCAACGGCCTCGACTGGTGGTACTACCCGGGGACGGTCGAGGAACCACAACAACTACTCCCCTCCCCGGGACAGACATCATCCCCGACGACAGGAGGACACGTGTGGAGTGACTGCCCTTACTCCACGCCTTAGGGCCATTCAGTGGCCCCCTAACTTCAAGGTATCCAATGTCGACAAATATGAACCTAAGCAGGATCCAGGAGGCTGGCTGGCCGTCTACACCACCGCCGCTCGAGTCGCCGGAGCGTCCGAGGACGTGATGACTGCGTACTTACCCATTGTCCTCGGGCAAGACGCACTACAATGGCTGCGACATCTACCCTGACACTGTATCGACGACTGGAGCGACTTCAGTCGACGCTTCACCGCCAACTTTCAATCCCTCTCCGACAAACCAGCGCAACCATAGGACCTCAAATCCATCAAGCGCCGGGGGGACGAAACTCTCCGGTCGTACCTCAAAAGGTTCCAGACCATGAGAAATCGTATCCCCGAGGTCACGGAGGCGGCCGTGATCGAGGACTTCTACAGAGGATCCAATGACTCGGCCTTCGTCCGAGCCATACTGCAGAAAGCGCCGATTACCTCCGAGCAGCTGTTCCGGGAAGCCGACCTCTACATCACCGCCGACGAGCGAGCTCAAGACCTCATTGGGGGAGCGAAGACCTCACCGGCGGCACCACTACGTGACGCGAACCAACAACCCGACAAACGCTGGGAGAAGAGACCGCGCGAAGAAGTACACGCCGCCGGACCACCTGCCTCTCGCGCCCGGGGAGGACCTCGCGGAGGCGAGCGCACGCTGGATGACATCCTTGACGCCCAGTGCCCGTACCACAAGGACATGCGCCACACCCTTCGGAACTGCAGGGACTTCAAGCACCCCATCGGACACGGCCGACCCTTCCAACCTCTACCTCCTCCTCCGCCGCGGGGAGGACCAGAAGAACCACGACAACCCCAGCAGCAGGAGGAGGGGGGGAGGAGGAGCCTTCCCACGCGTTGATAGGGAGGTCAACGTCATCTTCGGCGGACACGGATCACAGGAGAACAGAAGACAACAAAAGCTCAACGATCGCCAGATATTGGTTGCGACCACCGGACCTCCCGCTCCGTACCGATGGTCGGAGCACCCGATCACTTTCACTCGGGCAGATCAATGGCTCAACTTCGACCACCCAGGCAAATACCCGCTCCTCGTCGATCCGGTGATCCGAGAGAGCAGGGTGAAGAAGGTGTTAGTGGACGGGGGGAGCAGCATCAACGTCACCTTCCCCCGGACACTCCAAGGCTTGGGAGTTCACCTCAAAGAGCTCCGCGAGTCAGACACTCCTTTCTTCGGCATCGTGCCGACCGAAGTGGAATACCCGCTGGGCCACATCTACATGCCCGTCACCTTTGGAACTCCAGAGAATTACAGAACCGAGTTCCTGAGGTTCGAAGTGGCAAACTTCGACTGCGGGTACGACGCCATCATCGGGGGGGCCAGGATTGGCAAAATTCATGGCCATCCCGCATTACACGTACATGATATTGAAGATGCCAGGACCACAAGGAATCATAACTGTGCGCGCTGACTTCCAAGGCACCGCATAATGTTTCCGAGTGGCCATACAAGCAGCCCTCACCACAAAACCGTCGCCGACTTCTTCAGCGCAGGCGAACTCTAAGCCTGAGGAAGACCTTGCAGCACCGGCGAATGAAGCTCAAGCCGCGACCTCTATGCGGCCGACTGAAGAAACTAAAAGGATCAACCTGGGGTTTGCCGATGAGCGCAAGACTGCCATCATCAGCTCCAGCCTGGACGATAAATAGGAAGGCACGCTCGTCCAGTTTCTGCAAGATAACTGAGACGTATTCGCATGGCAACCTGCGGATATGCCGGGAGTCCCGAGAGAACTAGCCGAGCACAAACTGAAGGTCTATCCCCAGGCAAGGTCGATCCGGCAAAAACTACGTCGCTTCATGCCCAACAAAAGAGAGGCCATTCGCGCTGAGCTGGCCCGCTTGGTCGCGGCTGGGTTTATTAGAGAGGTGTTACATCCCGAGTGGTTAGCCAACCCTGTTCTTGTACTCAAAAAGAATAAAGTGGATTGGCGCATGTGCGTCGACTATACAGATCTCAACAAACATTGTCCGAAGGATCCCTTCGGGCTCCCTAGGATAGATCAGGTGGTAGACTCCACCGCTGGATGTTCTGTGCTATCTTTCGTGGACTGCTATTCCGGATATCATCAGATTAGCTTGGCAAAGGAAGACGAGGAAAAAACAGCGTTCATCACTCCGTTCGGTGCTTTCTGCTATACCTCCATGCCGTTTGGCCTCAAAAACGCTGGAGCGACTTATCAAAGAGCTATTCAAACATGCTTAGCCGATCACTGGGGCAAGCGTGTGGAAGCCTACGTGGATGACGTGGTAATCAAAACAGAGAACTCGGAAAACTTCATCGAAGACTTACAGCTGGTTTTCAACAGTCTACGACGATATCGATGGAAGCTTAATCCCGAAAAATGTGTCTTTGGGGTACCAGCAGGAAAGCTACTCAGATTTATTGTCAGCCACTGGGGAATTGAAGCTAATCCGGATAAGATTGAAGCTATCATGAAAATGGAGGCACCACGACCGCAAAAGAAGGTTCAGCGACTTACCGGATGTATGGCAGCCCTGAGCAGATTTATATCCAGACGACTGGGAGAAAAAGGCCTACCATTTTACAAGCTACTCAAGAAAGTGGATAAGTTTCAGTGGACTTCAGAAGCACAGGAAGCTCTAGATGCACTAAAGAAATTCTTGACAACCCCACCAGTACTGAAGCCGCCACGGCGAGCCACATCAACTCAACCAGCTGAAGATCTGCTGCTGTATATCTCTTGCACGACTCACGTGGTAAGCACCGTGTTGGTAGTCGAGCGAGCAGAAGAAGGACATGCCTACCCAGTGCAACATCCTGTTTATTTCATCAGTGAAGTTCTGGGTCCCTCGAAGAAAAAGTATCCTCAAGTTCAGAAGCTATTATATGCAGTACTTCTAACTGCCCGCAAGCTACGTCACTACTTTGATGACCACAAAGTCATAGTAGTCACTGGTTTTCCGATAGGGGATATCCTTCACAACAAGGAAGCCATTGACCGAATAGCCAAGTGGGCCTGCGAACTGGGATCTCATGACATCGAATTTTGACCTCGCACTGCAATCAAAACTCAAGCATTGGTTGACTTCGTATCAGAATGGACTGAACAACAAGTACCAGAGAACCCAGAAACTGCAGAAGTATGGCGAATGTATTTTGATGGCTCGCTGAAGCTGCAGGGAGCAGGCGCGGGAATTCTCTTCATCGCACCTGGAGGCGAGCACCTCAAATATGCCCTCCAGTTGTTATTTCCAGCCTCTAACAATGCAGCCGAGTATGAAGCTCTGATCCATGGACTAAACATCGCTATATCATTAGGCATCAAGAGACTAATGGTATACAGAGATTCTTTGGTAGTCATAAGCCAGATAAACAAAGAATGGGACTGTTCGAATGATTCAATGGGAAAATACTGCACTGCCGTCCGAAAACTAGAATATAAATTTGAAGGTCTGGAATTTCATCATGTAGAAAGAGATCGAAACACGGCAGCCGATGTATTGTCCAAGCTAGGATCCAGTCGAACTCAGGTCCCACCTGGAGTCTTTGTACAAGAAATACCACAGCCAAGCATCTCAATGGATCAGGCAGAAGAGTGTAATATCGTGAATCAACCAGAGTCAGGCTCTGATGACTGGAGAAGGCCGATCATCAGATATATAAAGAATGAAGAGGAGACAGACGATAGAAATGCAGCCGAGCGCATTGCTAGACAGTCAGCCCACTACACACTCATTGGGGAGACACTATACAGAAGGGGCGCATCAGGCATCTTCATGAAATGCATTCTCTCATCTACTGGGAAGCGACTTCTAGATGAGGTCCATGCTGGACAATGTGGAATACACGCAGCGTCCAAGACACTAGTCGGGAAGGTCTTCAGGTCGGGATTCTATTGGCCAACAACAAAAAGTGATGCAGCCGAGTTAGTTCGGAGGTGCGAAGCTTGCCAGTACTTGTCAAAGCAACAACATCTACCAGCACAGCAACTGCAGAACATACCGGTGACTTGGCCCTTCGCATGCTGGGGGCTAGATATGATTGGACCTTTCAAGAAAGCTCAAGGAGGATACACTCACGTGCTGGTAGCAATCGACAAATTCACTAAATGGATAGAGTTCAAACCCATTGCTTCTTTAACCTCAGCTAAAGCCGTGGAATTCATACAAGACATAATATTCAGGTTCGGAATACCGAACAGTATCATAACCGACCTGGGATCCAACTTCACAAGTTCAGAGTTCTTCGATTTCTGCGAGCAAAAAAGCATTCAGGTCAAATATGCTTCGGTAGCACACCCGAGAGCCAACGGGCAGGTTGAACGAGCTAACGGGATGATATTGGAGGCACTCAGGAAAAATGTCTTCGATAAAAATGAAAAGTTCGCAGGAAAGTGGATAAGGGAATTGCCTTACGTCGTTTGGAGCCTAAGAACCCAACCTAGCCGAGCTCTGCATGGGAACACTCCTTTCTTCATGGTCTATGGGTCAGAGGCAGTACTACCCGCTGATCTCAAGTTTGGGGCGCCAAGGTTGATCTTTGAAAGCATAGCAGAGGCCGAAGCCACTAGGCTGGAAGATGTTGATGTACTCGAAGAAGAGCGGCTGAACGCAGTAATTCAATCGGCACGGTACCAGCAGCCTCTGAGACGCTATCACGACAAGGCCGTGCGGCAACGATCCTTTTCAGTGGGAGATCTCGTCCTCCGCCGAATTCTAACGGGGGAGGGACGACACAAGTTATCGCCCTTATGGGAAGGACCATTCATAGTAGCAGAAGTCACTCGGCCGGGATCATATCGTCTCACTCAAATGGATGGCACAAAAATTGGGAACTCCTGGAATATAGAACACCTCAGGAAGTTTTATCCCTAGCTGTATCTCAAAAGCTATCGGGACGACAATGTACTCCGTAAAATGGGAAATATGTCATAAAAAAGGCTTCAAGAATACTCAGTTTGTTCATGATTGACTTGCGTTCTTACTTAACTCGGGGTGACCACTATGCCCTGCTAACGGAGCAATCGTTTTAAGTCGGCAACGACTTAAGACGGTACAACATGCTCGCGCTTACTTAACTCGGGGTGACCACTATGCCCTGCTAATGGAGCAATCGGCTTAAGTCGGCAACGACTTAAGACGGTGCAACATGCTCGCGCTTACTTAACTCGGGGTGACCACTATGCCCTGCTAACAGAGCAATCGGCTTAAGTCGGCAACGACTTAAGACGGTGCAACATGCTCGCGCTTACTTAACTCGGGCTGACCACTATGCCCTGCTAACGGAGCAATCGGCTTAAGTCGGCAACGACTTAAGACGGTGCAACATGCTCGCGCTTACTTAACTCGGGGTGACCACTATGCCCCGCTAACGGAGCAATCGGCTTAAGTCGGCAACGACTTAAGACGGTGCAACATGCTCGCGCTTACTTAACTCGGGGTGACCACTATGCCCTATTTACAAAAGCAATCGATTTAAGTCAGCAACGACTTAAGGCGGTTTCGCATGCTTACGAATACTCATATAGGGGTGACTTCTATATCTCGTAAACAAGTTTCAAAACCATCGCACATCATTTTACTACTACAAATTTACGTACTGTTGAATTCTAAAACAATAAGAGAATAACAATATCATTCAAATGCTGAACTAGTGTTCTCTAACAAATATCCGACCATGATAACCGCGCGTTCAAAGCACGCAAAATATTTTCTCTATTTTGCAATATCTTTCTCAGGAGCAACCGACGAAGAAGGGCGACTTGAGGAATCAGGAGCAGCGTTCACGTCAGCCCTTATATCATCAGGAACGACCACGCCGGGTCTCCTCATCAAGATTTGCCCCGCGCGAATGGCTTTATCCATGGCTCTATCACGCTGGGCTCTCAGAGTAATGGAAGTTTCTTCAGCAACTTTGGCAGCCAATTGAGCGGCCTCTAGCTCCTGGGCAATGGACTTCTTGGAAGCACACAGTTCTTTGATAGCAGCGTCCTTAGCCGATATCAACTGCCTGAGACGAATCACATTATCCGCGGATTCCTGCAGCTTACAGCGATGATTGTCTAACTCCTCCATGGTGAAGCGATGACTCCTCTCTAGGATGGTCAACGAGTTGCTGGAATCACGATATAGTCTATCAAGATTGTCACGAGAAGCAACAAGGGCACATTTTTCTTCCTGCGAACAAAAATCAGCTCCTTCAAACATCAAGCAGGCAATAAGAACACAACAATACAAGGCACAATTTCATGAGTCACCTTTTCAGAATCAAGCTGAGCGCGAAGAGTAGAGTTCAGCGTGTTAGCGTCATTCAGACCAGCAGAGACCCGGCCTAGCTCAGTCTGGCTTTGAGAATACCTTTCCTCAAAATCAGAACACCGTCGGACCAGCTCGGCCTGGCCTTGAGAATGTTTTTCTTCAAGGACAGAAATCTGCCGAGCCATATCTATCGAGAGACAATCAAGCAAAAAGAGTCAAAGTGTAAAGCAGTTCAATAAGGTAGACGAAGAGAAGCAAAAGAGCACTAACCAGCATTTGTCGCCTCCAAGTCAGAGACACAATGTTGAAGCAATACCGGATTCCAACGTGCCAGAGACGAAGCTCCTTCTGGAACAGAAACACCTTGCAACCTCAGCTGGCTAGCCATCCCGTCCACCAATGCCTGATATGGAGAACAGATGAGCGTAATGACAGCAGTTCATACGGTGTAAAAGCCAGGCTAAAATATATCACAGTACCTGGAGGTTGGAGAAGAACGAAGGGACTCCCAAATCGTGAGAGATCAATTGATGGCTCGGCATAGGGTCTCCACCCGAAGCAGCTCGCAATGAACCAGCAGGAACCAACTCAGTGCCATCAACAGAGCCCAAAACTTGGTCAGTGGGAACGCTAGCCTCTAAAGCGACTCCCTGGCCCAAAGCTTGGGCTACCACCATGCAACCAGAGTGTGGAGGATATCCCGCGTGAACGTCCATGGAAGTACAAGAGTGAGACCCCGCTCGGACACCCTCGGGGCTGGGCCATAGTTTGCGCTACCCACCTGAGCTGGATCGCCTCCGGCAGTACCCTCGGGGGCTGGGCAGTGGCTTGCGTTTCCAGCACGAGCCGAATCATCCCCGGCAACATCCTCGGGGGCTGGGTAAGTGTCAACACCACCCTTGAGGACCAAGTTCTCTGCAGTAGCCGCCTCTAAGGCTGAGGGTCCCTCAATTACTTCCATGGGAGCAAGACGATCCAAGTCAGTTTCCTGACCCTCAGGACCGCGCTCTAAGGTCGATGAGGCGCGGGACGCTGCCCGGGATGACCCCAATCCGGCGTCGAGCACGTCAACACAAACTTCCGTCGCACCATCATCCGCTGGCTCTGATAACAGATCTTCTGGAACCATATCTTCAAGAGTCTGATCAAAGTTTGCCAGGTACAATTCTTGTAGACCAATGAGGGCAGATAGAGCAGGAGAAGGAACTCCACTACTTCCCCACTGGCGACATACTGCCGACTGTTCTTCCGAGTCAAAGGGACCTCATCTTCTTCCTCCCCGTCGTTTTCATCAGCAACACAGACAACACACCCATTGGGGTCAGCAGCAGATGGAGCATCCCCATTGGGGTCAGCAGCAGATGGAACACCCCCATTGGGGTCAGCAGCAGATGGAACACCCCCATTGGGGTCAGCGTCAGTAAATTCAGGCACAGACACTTCTTCAGCAGCAGGAACCGAAGGACCAACGTCCCGATCCAAACTAGATACTCGCCGAAGACGTCTCTTTTTCTTTTTCTGCTCATCAGCAGAAGGATCAAGTTGATCGGCTCGACAAGGGTGTCTTGGGCGAACACTGACAGGTCTCTGAATATCCAAGGTTGTATCAGTTTCTAGAAGAGGCGCCACCACCAATGTCCCAACAGGAGCAGCATCAGAAGAGTCCTCAGCCAGCAAATCAAGCATAGCACTTATCTCTGCGTCACTAGGATCCAAAGGCACCTCAAAGTGGACCTGCCGCTCATCATTAGGAATTTCCCCGAGCGAGGCGACCAAAGCGCTAACTTCTTTGGCAGAGGGTCGCACTTTAAGGCCCAAACCGCCATCAGCGACAGGAGGATTCGACACAAAATGAGTGAAGGCTTTGGTAGGAGGCAGGTTCCAAGCCGAGTATGCCACTGGGGCACCAACATTTGATACCTTGCCTCTAAGAATCATTTCAAGTCGGTTCACCAAATCTGCAGCGGGAATTCTTCTGTTGGTAACCCGGGTCGAGTCAGCTAGACCTCGGTACAGATAAGCCGGGTATGCCCTATCCTTCAACGGCTGAATGTTCTTAAAGACAAAATCAGCAACCACAGCCTCAGCAGTCAGACCCCTCTCCTTCAGCAGTCCAACTTCAGCTAGCAAAGCCCCTGCCTCAGCCACCTCCTGATCTGTGGGGGACTCGGTCCAACTCGGGGTGCGAACGTCCGGTTGTCTCCCCGACCGTGGGGGGAGAGAATTTCCGTGGTTCTCAACAATAAACCACTCCAAGCGCCATCCCTTAATACTGTCCTTGAGAGGGATTTCAAGATAATCAGTCTTCCTCCCACGGCGCATCTCCAAACTAGCGCCCCCAACCAGCTGATGCTGCCCCCGGCCATTCCAGGGCGACAGTGATACAGGTACTTCCACAGTCCAAAATGGGGCAGAACGCCAAGAAAAGCTTCGCACAAATGAACGTAAATAGAAATTTGCAGAATGGAATTGGGATTCAGATGGGTCAAGTTAAGACGATAGAAATCAAGGAGGCCGCGGAAAAAGGGAGAAATGGGGAGAGCGAGACCGCGGAGAAGAAAAGGAACGTAAATCACGGATTCATGGGTATCCTCTGTCGGGACAGTAACCCCATGACAAATCTGCCAAGAACAAAGCTCCCTCGGGGGAAGGACCCCGATGGACACGAGGTGGAGAAGGTCAGGCTCGGAGACAACAAACATATGGTTACCTACGAAAGGCAACTGGCTGTTGGGGTCAATGGGAGGAATCACCGCAGCAGATGAACTCGAGGCCTTTCTCTTGGGCGTCATCTCAACTCTACGGGCGAACAGAGCGGGAGCCGAATTGCAGAGAGGATCTGGAGGCAGAAAAGCAAGAACTAGGGCACGGAAAGCAGAGGCGGCTGAAAGCGCAGTACATATGGGATATTCCCGAGTCAGATACCGTTTCCAAAAGCGCCCAGTCAACACCCGGCAGATACTTCTAAAACACCGGCGTGCCACGTTGTCACCCGGCGGTTACTTCTAAAACCCCGGTGTGCCACATCATCACTCGGCTATTATCCTCAAAGTGGCCGACATGGCCCGTTCTAACTCGGCTGTTATTTCTAAAACGCCGACGTTATTGCCAGTCGCTCGGCATTTATCTCTAAAGCGCCGACGGTGTCCTCGGTCGCTCGGCAGCTATCTCTAAAGCACCGACGATGTCCTCAGTCGCTCGGCGGTTATCTTTAAAAAACGCTGGCATCGTCACAAGTCACTCGGCTGTCACCTCTAAGAGCGCCAACGTGGTCAACAGTCATTCCGACGCTGACATGGTTTCGTCATCGCTCGGACTCTATTTCAAATGCGTAAATATCGACAATAATAGCTCGGCCATCACCCCCAAAGCGGCGATATGATGCCCGAATTACTTAGTCTCTATTCCGAAGGAATCAACTTCACAAATAAGAGATCAACTTACTACGAAGCAAAATAATTGACACATGAGGAGACGAAGTCATTCTTCATTAAGGGAAGTAACCGTACTTACAAATCAACTCATTATGAGTTGATACTTCCCTACTGCTATTACTACTACTACTACACTACACTATACTACTCTACACTACTAAATACTGCTACATTATTTCATTACACTATACTAATATCTAAAAGACCAGTGGCATCTAGCCACTGGCCTTGTTGCTGCCCTTGCTGCTGCCGCCGCCGTTGCTGCCCCTGCTGCTGCCGCCGTCGCCACCCTTGCCGTCGCCATTGCCGCCCCTGCCGCCGCCGTCACCGTCATCGCCGCCGTCGCCTCCGTCGTCGTCGTCGTCGTCGTCACCATCGCCGTCCTCCTCGGGCGAGTCCTCCTCGTCTGAGGAGTACTCCGACTCATTCGAGCCCTCGAGCCCGGAGCGCTCGACGGCCCGGATGTAAATCCAGACCTCCGCGGCAATCCCCTGAGAGTCGTCCGAGTCGTCGGACGACGCCGGGGGAGAGACGGGAGCCGAAGACCCCTCGGACTTAGAGGAGAACTCCTCCTCCGAGTATTCCGAGTCACCGAAGTCCTCGTATGGAGGAGTCAGCTCACGCTTGCGTTTGTTACCCTTGCCCATGGTGGAAATAAAGAAAGAAGAAGAAAGCAAGCAGCAGAGAACAGCAAGAGATGTGAAAAAGCCGGAGAGGCAAAGGCATTATTTATAGAAGAAGAAGGCAACCGCTCACCTCCAACCACGGTCACTGAACAGTCGCGAAGCATTCAATACACACTTCAACCCGTCTGAAGACACGTCAGGCGGCTGACGCCGTTTCACGCAACGCAACACCCATTGGAACTCCAGTCAACCGCGCGGGCGATATGATTACACCCGCCGTCACATCACATTACTACTCAGAAGCAGCCGGCTAAAACACTCAGCGTACCAAGCCGTCCCTTGCCCACACCCATTGGGGGGGACGCCCAGGAATTATCAGTATATTTTTCAAAACTGTCACATCCGTGCAGGGCATGCAATGAATACCTCAACACAAAAATGAGATATCAGTAAGGATCAAAGGAAAGCCAAATATAGCCGGTGAAGTACAAACTCTGACCGACAGAAGCAACGTGAAGACTAGCCAGGGAACGTCCATCAAATGTCCAATCAGTCGCAGAGCGAATAAATTGCACCACCTAGCAAGATATGGGCGGATCACGAACTCGGCTGTAAAAGACAAAATACATGCTGACCTCTAAAGCATAATATTGATGACATAATGCTGACCTCTAAGGCATTCGGAAAAAGAAAGGATTACTCTCAGCAAAAAGACACGAAATGAATACCTTCGAGTAGATTATCTTCAAAAATCCACTCGAAGCTTGGGGGCTACACCCATTGGGTGCACCTCCGGTGCACCCAATGAATCACCATTTCAAGAGAAAACAACGCCAACTTCTAAGGCATAAGGCAAGATTGAAGGCAAGATTGACCTCCAACCAAAGTGCAAGTGGAAAATAAAAATAATTTCCGATGAAGACCTTCGAGTGGATTATTTTCTAAAATCCACTCGAAGCTCGGGGGCTACACCCATTGGGTGCACCTCCGGTGCACCCAATGAAGTTCAGGGTCCTACAATATGAAATGCCGACCTCTAAGGCACAAGCATGAAACAAGGCTCCAGTTTACGAGTGATCAAAGCGGAAGGAGACAGTAAGAAATCGTTTTTGCCAGACTGATTGGAAAGCATTTCTTGTCATAAACAAAGACCGCAAGCTGGACCTAGGATCTTTGGGCTGATTATCTCAAAATTATGGCGGAACCGCCCGAATTATTCCGACTTAAGTGCCTAAGTCCCGCCTTAGAGGCTAGACTACACTTAAATGGGAATAACCCGTCAATCCCTCGGATCTAGTCCGACTAGGCCACTAACAAGATCAAGTACCACAATCTCACTCGAAGGTGAGTCACAGAGCAAATACAATAAAGCATAAAACCATACATGAAGGAGTATTAAATTATTACATCACCATCGGAGTTTTGCAAAAGTAGTCATCATTGTTCGAAGTGCAGCGGAATAAAACTAACGGTAAATAAACAGAGAGATGGGGAAGCCTGTCCCATCACTCCTCATGCTCCTCCTCAACCGAGGTAGGGTCCCACTCGACAGTCCAACCCGGTGGCAAGATGGACGGCCAAGTCACTCCAGCAACCATGTCCTCCAGAAAAATTGTGCCACAAGCAAGGCTGAGTATACTAATACTCAGCTAGACTTACCCGGTGTGAGGAGTCTACTCCTCTACCTCTAGACATGCAGCTGATTGGCTGAGGGGTTTGGTTGCCAAAAGCACTAGCTGAGTTTCTAAATCAAGTTTTTAACTTTGTCAAATTAAGTGTGACTCTCTTAAGGCTAAAGATGTACTATCTATTCATACATAGTAGCAAACATTTTTAGCAATCAACATCTTGTATCATCTCAGCACAATTCCACTTGTTACTCAATGTAGCAGCATGGATCAAGCAGTCTCATTAGCTGCGAGAAGCAGACGATTCGAATCGAGTTTTTATCCTTGCAAGGTAAACCTAAACACACGACATGCAGGGGCACTCCGTCCCCACACACATCAACCGTCCCCATCGATTCCCTGGCAACAGATCAGGGCTCACCGCCTTGGTGTACAATGCCTCACTGACCCCGACTGCCGTCGTGCAGTGACCGCACTTGTACCCACCATAACCGGAATGGGAGACCATGTCTCAGGTCGCGTGAGGGGTAAAGTCTGCGGGCAGGTTCACTCAGGTACTAGGCTTACCGATTTACCATATTTCTCGGTATGTGTTTAGTACGTTCAAACGCTTGACACACGGTACCACACCTTAATCCTTATTCCAATTTTTATCCCGTGAACAACCAATCCCCATGGATTGTTGTCCACCAACCAACCTCATTATGATAAGAAAGTGAATACAACCAATTTCCTGACCTCGCGCGAGTGCTAGAAAAATCACTCGTCTTCTACCGAGATCCTAATTAATAAAGCAGCTACTCGACCTAGCATACTAGTATTCATCTCAACAGGATTCCTGAGATCATGCAACTAGGGTTTCAAACAATTCCTACACCTAAGTGCACAATCAATCCTACAATCATTAAGTGAAGTAAAATAGCATAAATAACAGGTTATGCATAAACCGGGGCTTGCCTTCCAAAGCAGTGGCAGGCAGGTCCTCTGGTGCAGGCTCTGGTGCTGGATCTGGGGCTACCTCCTGAGTAGCTCCTTGCTCCGGCACGAGGACGTACTCTCCGTCAGCCAGGTTACAGTCTATCGAATGCAATGAACATGGATGTCATGATGATGTAGGATTTAATAACATTGTGCAAAGAAGAAAACTAAGTTAAGGAGTAACTTAGGGTTTCTTGGTCATGCGGGGCTTCTAGTGGGTTATGCTTATCACTTTTAGGCTTAGGTTTTTATTGTTGAGGATAATCATAGGGAATTAGTATTGCCTTTTTATATACTTCAGTGGACAAGTTATAAAGAGTTTTTAGGATGACACTAATTTCCCATTATTCACTTTTCCTTTCTTTATTTTCTACTTATGGTTTCTAGTGTAGGTTTGAACTACGACAGTGGTTTAATATTTTCCAAAAATTCTGTAAAAATTACAGTGGGTTGTCATTTGCTATTCTAGCCTGTCTTAAGAATTTGAGGCTTAAAAATATAAAGGCTATGCTTTAGACAAAAATAACAAGAGTTGTGTAAAATGGGCCACTTACACTACATCTCCTAATTAGGTGTGGGTCCTGTCCTAAAAGTTATTTTTGCTGGCATCTAATAGCAATAATAGGCTTCTGTGCTAAACATCACATAAAGCTAAGGGATGGTCATTTAGTTATGATTTTCTAAAGTTAAATGTCAAAAAGGCACTTTCTACTACATTATTATTTGAAAAATGTCAAACAACAGATTTCATATTTTTCCTAAGTTCTTATTAACAAAACATTAGTTATCCCAAGGGTTGAGGTGTTTTCACCTTGGGGTTATTTTTGTAGGGTTTTTCTAAGTTTTCCTTGTTTTATTAGAATAAAAGGTATCCTACTTATTTTATACTAAACCAGGGTATAATAGATTTTTCCAGTGAACTACATTGAATAAGTACCCTAACAAAAATAGGGGTGCCCTCTGATTCCTTATTTAAATCACATTTCCTATTTTTCTTAACCTTAAGCATATGGTAAAATAAGTGGTAAAAACTAACTTAATGGGGTGGACAGAGAGGTTTAGCATTTTTAATTAGGTCAGTAGGTGGACATAAATTTCTCCAAATTTTTCTAACCCTAGCCAAATAGTACAACTATTTTTCTTTCTATTATTGAGCTTTTGGCCAAAACTATAATTAAATCAGAACCTTAAAGTTTTCTATAGTGCATAGGGGGTTTTATATTTTTCTTAAGTAGGTTACATTATTTGGAGTCTGACAAAATTGGTTTGACCAAATTTGGATGAACTAAACAGAAGTTATGGATTTTCAAAGTTTCTGTTCAAAATTAAAAATAAGGTTTAATAAGGTTTTCTGAAAAAGCAGTTTACACCGAGGTCCCCAGGGTCTTTCCTAATCAATCTTCGCAGTTCTACCCTTGCGCCACTATTCCTCTGTGTGACTGACAATGCGCAAAACCCCCTGGCTTTCTCTTCCTCTCCCCCGCGGTCCCTCCCAGGTGTAAACAGTATCCATAGAGAAGAAAGGAGTGGCGCGGCTTACCGGCGACGAGAGAAGTCCGGCGAGGGGTAGGGTTAGCTCGGGGAGGTTCTGACGGTCACAACGACGTACGGCTCGCCGCGGGGATGGCCGGAATCGCTCAGTCCACGCGCGCAGGCGGGTGTCCTCGTCGGCGGCGGATGTACCGGCCAAACCACGGCGACCTATTCCAATCCAACGGCACGGTGAGCTTCCTGGGGTGATGCAGAGGCTATCTGTGCATTGAATCGGAAAATGGCTCAGTGATTTACCCGGTCCACGTGCGCCGGCGGGGGAATGAACTCCGGCGAGCACGGTTTCGCTATTCCGGTGACGCGGGTCCTCGGTTCAAGCTTGAGTAAGCTTCACGGCCTCACCAGGAAGCTATCTGAAGGCTTGGATCGAACGAAGGAGGACAGGAAAGGGGCTGGCCACTGTGGTTGCTCTCGGGTGGCTCTGGTGGGTTGCAGGGAGGTCGCCGAAGCTAAGGGCGGGCTCGGGGAAGTCAGGCGTGGTACGGAGGAGGCAACAGGGAAGGCAGCCGAGCACTGGGACGGGCTTTATAGCCGTGGCGTGGGCGTGGTCACGGGCGGCTGCGGGCGCGCGGGGGTTCGCGCACGGGCGTGCTCTGAGCGTGCCCCCGGGTGTCAGCCCGCGTCGAACACGTGGGAGCTCGCTTCTGCCATGGTTCAACGGCGGATTTGAGCACCATAGCGTGCGTATCTTGGCAAAGTCACTGTGTACGGTCTCTTCTCTGCTCCATATCCTACCTTTTTGCTGTGAGTTCCAAGTCAAGATATGGTCGGGGTAGGGAGATAGAGGGGTGAGAAGTTGGCTGTGTCAGCTAGGTCCAAGCCGAGACAAAAATGGTGCCAAGTCGTGTCAAACGCCCTAGGGTAGGTGTCACCTCTTTCCAGGGCATTCTAGGGTTAATTTGGCGCCACTTTGTCAATTGGGTCGAAGTGTTTTGAATTTTGGATTAAGGTGAACATGTGGGATCTTTGTTCAAGGGTTAGTTTTTAGACTTAGGCAAATTCTGAATTTTCTCTTGTGCTCAACCTTGGGTGAACTTTTTGGGGCTTTTCTAAAATCTTTTTGGGGTTACTTCCTTACTATCATTTGTAGGTTAAGAAGTATATTACAACTTTTACATTTGGCCCAAGCCATGATCATAAGGTTTACATGACCTTTTGATCATACCTTCATCTAGGGTTCCTATTGCCCAAGAGGGGTTTGCTTTAGGGTTTTGGGAAATTCCCCCCTTAGATGTGCATGACAAGCTAGGGCATGATATCCAAGATGGTTGGCACTTGTTTAGGACCTTGAATTCCAAGTTTGATGTACTTTGCCCAAACCAATCCACATGGGATAATAGGTTAAAAGGGGTGCTTGAAGGTGTGCTACTTTTTCTTTATACTCAAGTTTCTCTTGTTAACTGCTCTTCGAATGTCATTCTCTTTGCAACTTCAGAAGGAAGCCCTTTTTAAGTTAAATCCACAACTTAGACTATCCTTGCTATCTAAGTTTTTCTTATAATTGAATTCAAAGGGCAGGTGGGGGTGGGGTTTTTGGGTTACGTACTGACTCCTTTGGGCAGAAAGTCGGGGAAGCGAGAGCGCAGAAAATCCTCAGTCTCCCATGTAGCTTCATCTGCTGAATGGTGACTCCACTGAACCTTACACATTCTGACTGATCTTGCTCGAGTTGATCTCTCCTTCTGATCCAATACCTTGACGGGGTACTCTTGATAGGACAAGTCTGGTTCTATCTCAATGTCTGGTTCTGGCAGCACTTCAGTGGGTAGGCGAACACATTTCCGCAGCTGAGATACATGGAATACATCATGAACAACTGACATGCTGGGTGGCAACGGGTCCACAAGCTTCCTTGATCTCGTAGGGCCCAATGTAACGAGGAGCTAACTTGCCCTTGATCCTGAATCTCTGGACACCCTTGGTGGGTGATACCTTAAGATAAACATGATCCCCACCTCAAACTGTAGAGGCTTCCGCCTCTTGTCAAGATAGCTCTTTTGCCTGGCCTAAGCAGCTTCTAGGTTCTTCTTGATAATTCTGACCTTTGCTTCTGCTTCAAGTACCAAATCTGGCCCAAAAATTTCCCTCTCTCCTGCTTGAGACCAATTCAGTGGGGTCCTACACCTTCTCCCATATAAGGCTTCAAAAGGTGCCATCTTCAGACTGGACTGATAGTTGTTATTGTAAGAAAATTCTGCCAAGGAAAGACACTTGTCCCAATCCTTTCCGTAGTGTAGTGCACATGCTCGCAGCATGTCTTCCAAAATCTGATTCACCCTTTCTGTCTGGCCATCAGTTTGGGGATGATAGGCTGAGCTTCGTATGACCTGGGTCCCAAGTGATTCCTGCAATTGTTCCCAAAATTGTGCCACAAATGGTGCTCCTCTGTCTGAGACTATAGTCCTTGGTATCCCGTGCAGACGAACTATCTGGTCAATGTAGATCTCTACATACTTCTCTGTCATGTGGGTGGTGTGCACTAGCAAGAAGTGAGCGGTCTTGGTCAACCTGTCCACAATAACCCAAATGGAATCATGGTGCCTGGAGGTATTGGGCAATCCTACGATAAAATCCATGCAAATGTCCTCCCATTTCCAAGATGGTATGGGAAGGGGTTGCAAAGGGCCTGCTGCCTTCAAATGACTAGCTTTGATTCTCTGGCAGGTATCGCACTCGGATATGTACTTGGCAATTTCCCTCTTCATTCTGGTCCACCAATATAAAGATCTGAGATCATGGTACATCTTGTTACTACCAGGGTGCATGGAGAATTTTGAAAGATGAGCTTCGTCCAGTATCTTCCTTCTGAGCTCTGGGTCCTTGGGAACAACCAATCGATCTCCAAACCATAGAATTCCCTTGCTGTCCTGCCGGAAGCACTTGTATTTTTCTGCCTTCTGCTTAATCATTTCCTTGATCACCTGAACACCCTTATCCTCACTCTGTGCCCTGACTATTTGCTCTTGCAATGTGGGTTCCACCGAGATATAACCTAAGTCACCCGAAGAAACAACTTCCAGGTTCAATCTGCACAATTCATCACACAGGGTGGTAACTCTCGCATCCATGCTCATACAATTGCACTGGGCCTTTCTGCTCAAGGCATCTGCTACTACATTGGCTTTACCAGGGTGGTAATGCACCTCCAAATCATAGTCCTTGATTAGCTCCAACCATCTCCTCTGCCTCATGTTAAGATCTGCCTGAGTGAAGATGTATTTGAGACTCTTGTGGTCGGTGTAGATGTTACAGTGAGCTCCCATCAGGTAGTGTCTCCATATCTTAAGAGCATGAACCACAGCTGCCAATTCCAGATCATGTGTAGGATAGTTCTGCTCATGGGGTCTGAGTGCTCGGGAAGCATAAGCAATGACTCTGTTATCTTGCATCAAGACACAACCCAAACCTGTACCAGAAGCATCACAATAAACTTCAAATGGCTTGGTGTTGTCAGGTTGAGCCAGCACTAGGGCTGTTGTCAAATGCTGCCTCAAAGTGTGAAAGGCATCCTCGCACTTTTGGCTCCAATCATACTTGACTCCCTTCTTCAGCAGTTCAATCATTGGTTTGGCAATTCTGGAGAAATCCGAAATAAATCGTCGATAATACCCTGCCAATCCCAGAAAACTTCGAATCTGCCTTAGTGTAGCCGGGGGTTTCCAATCCATCACCTCTTGTACCTTCTCAGGATCAACCGATATCCCATCCTGGGAAATTGTGTGACCCAAGAATTTAATCTCCTTCAACCAGAATTCACATTTAGACAATTTAGCATACAACTGATGGTCACGCAGTCTCTGAAGTACAGTATGCAAATGCTTGGTGTGCTCGACTTCATTCTTGGAATAGACTAGAATATCATCAATGAAAACGACCACGAACTTGTCTAATTCTGGCATAAACACTGAGTTCATCAGGTACATAAAATAAGCCGGGGCATTGGTCAGCCCAAAAGACATCACTAAAAACTCATAAAGCCCATATATGGTTGAGAAAGCCGTTTTGGGAATATCACTGGTACAGATCTTGATTTGATGGTAACCCGAACGAAGATCTATTTTGGAGAACACTTTGGCCCCCACCAACTGATCGAACAAAACATCAATGCGGGGCAACGGGTATTTGTTCTTGATAGTCACCGCATTGAGAGGGCGGTAGTCAACACACATCCTCAAACTCTCATCCTTTTTCTTTACGAACAAGGCGGGACATCCCCAAGGCGAAGTACTTGGGCGAATAAACCCCTTGTCCAACAACTCTTGCAGTTGCTTTTTCAGTTCTGCCAATTCCGCGGGAGGCATCCTATAGGGTCTCTTAGAGATAGGAGCAGTCCCGGGTTGCAATTCGATGGCGAACTCAATATCTCGGTCAGGTGGCATCCCTGGCAATTCATCCGGAAACACATCCGGGTAGTCACAGACCACTGGGATCTTTTCCACTGGGGACTCTATCATAACGAAGGCACAGGAACGGGTACATCCCTGGTCAGGCAAATATAATGTAGTTTCACCACAGGTTGGTGAGTGCACCTCAATGGCCCTGGCTGCAATATCAATAACTGCTTGATGCCTGGTTAACCAGTCAGTTCCCAATATAATATCCACGCTATCCAAACCCAAAATGAGGAGGGTGGTTTTAATTATTAGACTACCAAACTTTATGGGCACATGTCTGTTGATTTGATAGGTGGCAACCCTGCCTCCTGGTGTTGAAATTGTAATGCCCCCATCAGTGTGGTGAAAGGGCAACTGGCACTTAGCACTAAACTTGGCACTGATAAAACTATGTGATGCACCAGAATCAAAAAGAACAATAGAGGGATAATTTAAAACTGTAAAGATACCAGTCATGGCGGGTGCTCCCTCTGGAATATCAGCCATGGTGGTGAAGTTTAGCCTGCCCTGCCTCACTTGCACCTTCTGTCACTTGCCTTGATTCTGATTAACATTCTGCCCCTGCTGGTTCCTGGGGCAATTCTTGGCATAGTGTCCGGTGTTGCCACACGTGAAACACCTGTTGTCATTTGCCTGGCGGTACTGCTGCTGCTGCTGATTGTTCCTCTAAGCTGGAAACTGGGTACGGTTGGGTGCCTGCTGCTGCTGCTGCTGTGGTCGGATCACCCATCTCCCTTGCTGCTGCTGGGGTCCCCTGTTCTGAGTGTCGGACACAATCCTGAAGCGCTATGGCTGAGCTGAAGGTCCTGCCACAGGGGTCTTCCTCTTCTTTTTTGCCTGTCGAGCTGTAATGCAGTCCTCTTGGGAGATAGCCATGTTGACCAACTCATTGTAGCTGTTGGCCCTGACGGTGTTGAGACGATCACGGAGCTTAGTGCTGAGCCCCCTCCTGAACCTGTCTCTCTTCTTCTCATCCGTATCTTCGTGATATCCAGCATACTGGCACAAGTCATTAAAAGCCTGGGCATATTGCAACACTGTCCTGTTGCCTTGAGTGAGTGCCAGAAACTCGTTGAGCTTTCGGTCCATAATCCCGGCTGGTATGTGGTGTCCCCGGAAAGCTGCCTTGAACTCTCTCCACTCCACCTCTTGATCCTCTGGCTGCATGGCAAGAAAATGGTCCCACCAAGTCCTTGCGGGTCCGCGAAGCTGCTGGGTGGCGAACCTGACTTTAGTGACCTCTGAGCAAGCTCCATGGAGTAGCGGGAATTTGGATTCCACTACTCGCAACCACACATCTGCATCCAGTGGGTCCTCTGCCCTGGTGAACAATGGTGGCTGGGTGCTGAGGAACTCCTGGTAGGTAGGTGCCGCGGGGTGACGCTGATGGTCTCCACCACCATAGTGCTGAGGTGGTGGCTGACGCTGAGCTAGCTGCCTCAAGATCTCAGTCTGCTGAGCCATTAGCTCCTGCAGAGTGGGAGGCGGTGGCGGCGGTGGAGGAACGCGCTCATTCTGGCCACGAAGCTGCCTCCCGGCCATCTAAAAAACCACATATATACTTAACACCATATCTCCAAGTTCAAGGTTTACTTGCGGCGAAAAGAGTCAAAAGCAAAATGATAGATTCCAACTTAAACAAAAAGGATTTTAAAAAGACATAAATTTTTCCTTCCAAATTTAAAACTGATAACAACATCCACCAATCATGCTTCCAAGAGAGTTTATCACGGTTACATCATTGGTCCCAAAAAGACTCAACTCTATCTAGCCTAGTACCCCAAGGGTGCAAAAGCTAAGCTAGCTGCGAGGAGTCCTACCATCACCGACGTCTAACCCTATCCCGGACACCTAGTGAGCGAACGAGGCAACACTCGACTCGGGGGAAGGTGGTCTCCCTGAGCCAGCAGTGTCCAAACTAGAGGCAGGCTCATCTCCTCCCTCGATGTCAACGTCCTCGTTGGCTTCAATATCCTGGATCTCCTGGTGATGCATATCCAAGTGCTCGTTAGCCTCAGCAAGCTGCTACTGAGTGTTAATGAGCTGATCCTCGAGAACCTCGATGGTGTTCTCCCTGGTGCCCACCAATTCCTCCAACTCTTGGATATCAGTGGATAGCTGCTCCACCTGCAAGTCCTTCTCCACCATTTCAGTGGACAAATCAACCACGAGCTCCTCTCTGTTATCCAGGGTGATCTTTGTGGCCTCCAACAATGCCATCAGATGGGACATCGCCTCACCGCGCATCACTTGCAGACGGTACAGAGCATTCATGCACCGTACGGTCAAGTGCGTAGTCTGTCCTGGGTAGATGGCCCAGATATCCTTGGCATGCTCCACCCGATCCTTCCACATTGGGTCGTCCTCCTTCTCCGCGGGGAACAAGCCAATGGGGTGGGTAGACAACTCCAAAGGATGGAACCCGCAGAAAGTGGTCAACCCATGCAGAGCAATCGCCTCTATCGTGTCCTCAGCCCGGTATCCAAAAGACTCAGAGTCCAATGAACGCCAGCCTGGCTGCAGGGGATGAGGCTCCAAGGTCATCCTCACCCTACAACGGGGCACTCGGTGCTTCTCGAACTGTTGCACCGCGTACTGAGGAGGCGTCGTGTATCCGGCCCCCTGAAGTACCTCCCACAGAATGTGGGGAAAGCCCTCTCGTGCAAGCCCGTCAGTGTGGGACAGTGCGTTTCCGTCATCTGAGGATCTGTGGGAAGTCATCCGTGTACGGTTAAGTGTAAGTAAAAGAAAAAGAACTATAAAAAGAACAAGAAAAATAAGACTCAGCCTTTCTCTAGTTAAATAAAATGGTACTAGGGTACTTAGTTGGTCATCATTTTGTATTTAAGTCCTTACTTAATTTTCCATTTGTTTAATTTAAGAATGCATGCATGCTCGTCCTGAACGACCTCACATCAATGTAAAGGAATTAGGGAAGGACTCCCATCCCCTAAAGTGGCCTGTAGGGCCTAGTCACTTAGCCACCTAGCTACCCTTCTATCATCCTAAGGCTTCACGTCCTAGGTCTATCCTGCTCGTCCTACGATCTATCCAACATTGTTTCTATCAAGTTTTACTTCGGAAAAGGATGATATTTATATTTTTATTGATTCCTCTGTGGTGGTACAAGCTCCGATACCAGCTGTGGCGGAACCGCCCAAATTATTCCGACTTAAGTGCCTAAGTCCCGCCTTAGAGGCTAGACTACACTTATATGGGAATAACCCGTCAATCCCTCGGATCTAGTCCGACTAGGCCACTAACAAGATCAAGTACCACAATCTCACTCGAAGGTGAGTCACAGAGCAAATACAATAAAGCATAAAACCATACATGAAGGAGTATTAAATTATTACATCACCATCGGAGTTTTGCAAAAGTAGTCATCATTGTTCGAAGTGCAGCGGAATAAAACTAACGGTAAATAAACAGAGAGATGGGGAAGCCTGTCCCATCACTCCTCATGCTCCTCCTCAACCGAGGTAGGGTCCCACTCGACAGTCCAACCCGGTGGCAAGATGGACGGCCAAGTCACTCCAGCAACCATGTCCTCCAGAAAAATTGTGCCACAAGCAAGGCTGAGTATACTAATACTCAGCTAGACTTACCCGGTGTGAGGAGTCTACTCCTCTACCTCTAGACATGCAGCTGTTTGGCTGAGGGGTTTGGTTGCCAAAAGCACTAGCTGAGTTTCTAAATCAAGTTTTTAACTTTGTCAAATTAAGTGTGACTCTCTTAAGGCTAAAGATGTACTATCTATTCATACATAGTAGCAAACATTTTTAGCAATCAACATCTTGTATCATCTCAGCACAATTCCACTTGTTACTCAATGTAGCAGCATGGATCAAGCAGTCTCATTAGCTGCGAGAAGCAGACGATTCGAATCGAGTTTTTATCCTTGCAAGGTAAACCTAAACACACGACATGCAGGGGCACTCCGTCCCCACACACATCAACCGTCCCCATCGATTCCCTGGCAACAGATCAGGGCTCACCACCTTGGCGTACAATGCCTCACTGACCTCGACTGCCGTCGTGTAGTGACCGCACTTGTACCCACCATAACCGAAATGGGAGACCACGTCTCAGGTCGTGTGAGGGGTAAAGTCTGCGGGCAGGTTCACTCAGGTACTAGGCTTACCGATTTACCATATTTCTTGGTATGTGTTTAGTACGTTCAAACGCTTGACACACGGTACCACACCTTAATCCTTATTCCATTTTTTATCCCGTGAACAACCAATCCCCATGGATTGTTGTCCACCAACCAACCTCATTATGATAAGAAAGTGGATACAACCAATTTCCTGACCTCGCGCGAGTGCTAGAAAAATCACTCGTCTTCTACCGAGATCCTAATTAATAAAGCAGCTACTCGACCTAGCATACTAGTATTCATCTCAACAGGATTCCTGAGATCATGCAACTAGGGTTTCAAACAATTCCTACACCTAAGTGCACAATCAATCCTACAATCATTAAGTGAAGTAAAATAGCATAAATAACAGGTTATGCATAAACCGGGGCTTGCCTTCCAAAGCAGTGGCAGGCAGGTCCTCTAGTGCAGGCTCTGGTGCTGGATCTGGGGCTACCTCCTGAGCAGCTCCTTGCTCCGGCACGAGGACGTACTCTCCGTCAGCAAGGTTACAGTCTATCGAATGCAATGAACATGGATGTCATGATGACGTAGGATTTAATAACATTGTGCAAAGAAGAAAACTAAGTTAAGGAGTAACTTAGGGTTTCTTGGTCATGCAGGGCTTCTAGTGGGTTATGCTTATCACTTTTAGGCTTAGGTTTTTATTGTTGAGGATAATCATAGAGAATTAGTATTGCCTTTTTATATACTTCAGTGGACAAGTTATAAAGAGTTTTTAGGATGACACTAATTTCCCATTATTCACTTTTCCTTTCTTTATTTTCTACTTATGGTTTCTAGTGTAGGTTTGAACTACGACAGTGGTTTAATATTTTCCAAAAAATCTGTAAAAATTACAGTGGGTTGTCATTTGCTATTCTAGCCTGTCTTAAGAATTTGAGGCTTAAAATATAAAGGCTATGCTTTAGACAAAAATAACAAGAGTTGTGTAAAATGGGCAACTTACACTACATCTCCTAATTAGGGGTGGGTCCTGTCCTAAAGGTTATTTTTGCTGGCATCTAATAGCAATAATAGGCTTCTACGCTAAAAATCACAGAAAGCTAAGGGATGGTCATTTAGTTATGATTTTCTAAAGTTAAATGTCAAAAAGGCACTTTCTACTACATTATTATTTGAAAAATGTCAAAAAGCAGATTTCATATTTTCCTAAGTTCTTATTAACAAAACATTAGTTATCCCAAGGGTTGAGGTGTTTTCACCTTGGGGTTATTTTTGTAGGGTTTTTCTAAGTTTTCCTTGTTTTATTAGAATAAAAGGTATCCTACTTATTTTATACTAAACCAGGGTATAATAAATTTTTTCAGTGAACTACATTGAATAAGTACCCTAACAAAAATAGGGGTGCCCTCTGATTCCTTATTTAAATCACATTTCCTATTTTTCTTAACCTTAAGCATATGGTAAAATAAGTGGTAAAAACTAACTTAATGGGGTGGACAGAGAGGTTTAGCATTTTTAATTAGGTCAGTAGGTGGACATAAATTTCTCCAAATTTTTCTAACCCTAGCCAAATAGTACAACTATTTTTCTTTCTATTATTGAGCTTTTGGCCAAAACTATAATTAAATCAAAACCTTAAAGTTTTCTATAGTGCATAGGGGGTTTTATATTTTTCTTAAGTAGGTTACATTATTTGGAGTCTGACAAAATTGGTTTGACCAAAATTGGATGAACTAAACAGAAGTTATGGATTTTCAAAGTTTCTGTTCAAAATTAAAAATTAGGTTTAATAAGGTTTTCTGAAAAAGCAGTTTACACCGAGGTCCCCAGGGTCTTTCCTAATCAATCTTCGCAGTTCTACCCTTGCGCCACTATTCCTCTGTGTGACTGACAATGCGCAAAACCCCCTGGCTTTCTCTTCCTCTCCCCTGCGGTCCCTCCCAGGTGTAAACAGTATCCGCAGAGAAGAAAGGAGTGGCGCGGCTTACAGGCGACGAGAGAAGTCCGACGAGGGGTAGGGTTAGCTTGGGGAGGTTCTGACGGTCACAACGACGTACGGCTCGCTGGCGGGGATGGCCGGAATCGCTCAGTCCACGCGCGCAGGCGGGTGTCCTCGTCGGCGGCGGGTGTACCGGCCAAACCACGGCGACCTATTCCAATCCAACGACACGATGAGCTTCCTGGGGTGATGCAGAGGCTATCTGTGCATTGAATCGGAAAATGGCTCAGTGATTTACCCGGTCCACGTGCGCCGACGGGGGAATGAACTCCGGTGAGCACGGTTTCGCTATTCCGGTGACGCGGGTCCTCGGTTCAAGCTTGAGTAAGCTTCACGGCCTCACCAGGAAGCTATCTGAAAGCTTGGATCGAACGGAGGAGGACGGGAAAGGGGCTGGCCATGGTGGTTGCTCTCGGGCGGCTCTGGCGGGTCGCGGGGAGGTCGCCGGAGCTAAGGGCGGGCTCGGGGAAGTCAGGCGTGGTACGGAGGAGGCAACGGGGAAGGCAGACGAGCACTAGGACGGGCTTTATAGCCGTGGCGTGGGCGTGGTCACGGGCGGCCGCGGGCGCGCGGGGGTTCGCGCACGGGCGTGCTCTGAGCGCGCCCCCGGGTGTCAGCCCGCGTCGAACACGTGGGAGCTCGCTTCTGCCATGGTTCAACGGCGGATTTGAGCACCATAGCATGCGTATCTTGGCAAAGTCACTGTGTACGATCTCTTCCCTGCTCCATATCCTACCTTTTTGCTGTGAGTTCCAAGTCAAGATATGGTCGGGGTAAGGAGATAGAGGGGTGAGAAGTTGGCTGTGTCAGCTAGGTCCAAGCCGAGGCAAAAATGGTGCCAAGTCGTGTCAAATGCCCTAGGGTAGGTGTCACCTCTTTCCAGGGCATTCTAGGGTTAATTTGGCGCCACTTTGTCAATTGGGTCGAAGTGTTTTGAATTTTGGATTAAGGTGAACATGTGGGATCTTTGTTCAATGTTTAGTTTTTAGACTTAGGCAAATTCTGAATTTTCTCTTGTGCTCAACCTTGGGTGAACTTTTTGGGGCTTTTCTGAAATCTTTTTGGGGTTACTTCCTTACTATCATTTGTAGGTTAAGAAGTATATTACAACTTTTACATTTGGCCCAAGCCATGATCATAAGGTTTACATGACCTTTTGATCATACCTTCATCTAGGGTTCCTATTGCCCAAGAGGGGTTTGCTTTAGGGTTTTTGGAAATTCCCCCCTTAGATGTGCATGACAAGCTAGGGCATGATATCCAAGATGGTTGGCACTTGTTTAGGACCTTGAATTCCAAGTTTGATGTACTTTGCCCAAACCAATCCACATGGGATAATAGGTTAAAAGGGGTGGCCCTGGGTGGACACCCTAAGTAACACCTGGGGTGTTACAAAAATCAGCCCGAAGATCGGGGGCTTGTGGGGGACAGATATCCCCCGGGTCCACTAGAAGGATAAAAGACCTCACGAAAGGCCCAAGGGCCCAATAAATCGTAAGGTCACTCCATGGGCCTGGGGAGGAACGACCAGTGAAGCAGATTGACATAAGGCTGGGTTGGTGCAAGCCCGGACGGCCCCACATCGTTGAGCAAGCGACCGCAACAGAAGATCCGACTTTCCCACGCTAGAGCCCCGTACGACGGAGCTAGGCGAGGATAAGTCGGCAGAATCATAGGAAGACAGACTAAAACGGTTCACTATCTTTTAGGTGCACATTGTTATCATATCCACATGTATTGCCTCACGGTCGAATATATAAGGCCTAGGGGGCACCCCTTCAGATCGATTCCCATTATTACTCAGCCATCCACCCCATCTCTCTACGCTCCAACTTCAAAGAGCTACCTTGTAACCCGTTACATAAAGCACACTCGCCAGGACGTAGGGTGTTACGCATCTCAAAGCGGCCCGAACCTGTAAACACTGTCTATTATTCCTCGTGCATCTGGCACGAACCATTTAGCTACAGTCGGCGACACCGTCCTACTCCTAAAACACCTTGAGGGGCAACCCCGGGTGTGCGGTTGGACCCAAAACACCGACAATAGCCCCATAGCAACATCCGGTAACACATATTCTACAATAGAGTTCGGCTCCCACAATCGCCAAACTTGGAGGACAACCGTGCATTCGCTATCCGCATCTATATGTGCTCCACGCCGTCTCCCTCAGTCTCCTCTTTTAAGACGACGACAAGGTGGAGTAGAGGCAGAAGGAAATTAGGACGAGGAGGCAAAGATGGCAATGCACGTGCCGCCTCAGTCTCCCTAGAGCCCGACAGGAAGACCATGGTGTGTCGCTCGGCCTAGACCCGTCCTTGCCATGGCGTCCGACGACGACGATGAAGTGGAGTACCTAGCAAAAGGGACTAGGAGGAGGCGAGAATGGCGATGTCCGTGCGTCCTTGGTATCGCCGAAGGATTACAAGAAGATCATGGTGTAGCACCCGCTCGAACCGGGGCCTATCCTTGTCTTGCATTCGATTGCATTCGAGCTCGCATCCATGCTGAAAGGAACACAGATGCCTAAGAGGGAGATGAATTAGGATTTCTATTTTTCTTGTAAATTTAGACCACAAATAATTCTCCTAAACAAAACCTATGCAAATAACTAAGCAATAATGTGCGATCTAGATTTTGTTTAAGTGTTGCTATCTCTACCGCAAAAGGGTTTATGCAAACTAAGTTCCAATCCTATATTCTAAACTAAGAATAATAAAGATTGGAACTTAAATAATCAATGTAAATGCGAAAGCTTAAATGCAAAGGTAGAGATTACAAACTCCCGTGGACGCGTCGATATTTTTACCGAGGTATCTAGAACCGCTCAAGGTTCTGATTAATCCTCGCTGGTACCTCTACGCAAAGGGAAGACCACGTGAGGGCCAAGCACCTGGTCGAGTAACTCCGTAGAGAGCCACGAGCTTTCTCCACACGCAAGTGGTGCTTCGGTTCCGGCTTAGTCTCGAATGCTCCCCACCATCTTCACTATCGAGCTTTCGGCCGAAACGCCATGTGCCTAATTTCTTCCGATACACGGTGGTGGGCACACGAATGCGGCCTCTAGAAATCATGTAAGGTAAAAAGAACACATGTCACACCATAGAACCCATATCATACATATGCAAGACATAAATCATATAATATAATACATGAGACGTATGAAAGTGCATATGAGAGTATCAGTTTATTGCATTTCCTTTCTTCATGGTAATGCTTTAGTTTATTGCACTTCCTGTTGCTAATGCCCTTTCTTGTTTCTTACTTAATAGGACACTCAATAAAATCTTGAATTTTTTCAAACACGTTAATCACCCTCTGTCCCTTACCTATTACTTCAGCAAAGCGTTTGATTACACAAGCAGTTCTTGAAATTACAATAATTTAAGTTTGTGAAATGGTTTGAGATTACCATCATTTTCAATTGTGAGTAAACATTTTTTGTGTACTCAGTCAAAATATTTTATAATTAATTGTCATTTTATGACAATGAATTGTAATATTTCTGTAGTATGGAAATGCACTAAGGACCAAATTCTTGGTAAAGATGTTGAAGTATGTGGAATCTAAAGACATACAAAAACATATTGGTTGTGTGCGAATTTAGGTGGCTTTAAAAGATATAATAGGTATTATCTCTACTACTTATTAAGGCTGCAAGGGTAGCCTGCCATTCTGTGTTCTGCCACAACTATTACTTATTCTGCTTTTCCTATTCTCCCCTCCCCACACAACCCATTCCCATGTTCTGCCATCATTTCATGTTCTGTCATTCTCATTCTTTGTTCTGCCTTTCCCATTCTCTCTCCCCTCAAAGCTCATTCTCATTCCCCCCGTACAGCCCACAACTAGCTAAAATAAAAAAAACACAAATGGCCCCAAGGGGATTCAAACCCGCGACCCCTCAAGCAAATACGAGCAGTAGCTACCGTTACACCACATGTGTGTTTATATCTACATTTATGACAGGAAAAACATCTACTACATCTCTCCTCAAACCCACCTGCTACCCTTGCACAATGCGTAGTAGTAGATAAGTATCATCGATATTCTTGAATTATAATTTTGGATGTAGGGAGTAGTATTTAAATAAGAGCGTTGCATGCAATTTCTATTGTTTGAATAATGTTTTCAACTTAAATTTCTTTTTTGCATGCGTGGCATTTATTCTTCATAATATTTTTTCCATGGATCTGACTTGTGAGTCATTTTCATAAACCAACGCCAATGATGAATACATGTTTCTTACTTAAAAACCCCAAACAAACACCACTAGCAGGAGACGCTCGCGTTGGCGTCGCTCATCGACGATGAGAAGAAGCTTGGCGACTGTCAATCCGACATATGGAAGCAGTCCTACGTGGCCACATGCGCCGCTGTGTACGACAAGCTCCGACGCAGCCGCCGCTTGGACGAGGTCCAGAGCGGTTGCACCGCGCTGTCCAACGTCAAGCAGTGGGACCTTATGGTCGTCGCCAACATCGGCGACTCTCGGGTTATTCCGAGCACCACATCCGATGAAGGCGCCATCACACCGTCCAACTCATCGTCCACCTGAAGCCGAACCTGCTACGTAAGTCGCTACTAACCGGCCATGAATTCTTGTGCGTTGGGACGATGGCCGTTGTTGACGTTGTGTGAGTGTCCTCGAACATGATGTATGTAGAGAAGTAGCGCATCCAGTGGTGCAACGACCAGGTGTACGACCTCAGTGATGAGCCTGGGGTGCACTTCGTCTGGCAGCCCAGCCAAGAGTCATCGGTACTCACCATATCGCGCGCGTTCGACGACTATTATATCAGGATTGTGGCGTCATCTCGGTGCTGTAGGTGACACAGAGGAGGACCGCCATCAATGACCAGTTCGTCATCCTCGCCACCATCGGGATAGCTTTTGTGCCGGCCTGCCTTTAATTCTCTTCGCAAACACACACTTGCCTTTTTGTTTAAGCAAATGCATATGGTGGTGCGTGACTGATGATTGACGTTGTATGAGGGAACTTTTTCCGGCGGGTGTGAGACGTGCTCTCCAATAATGAGATCATGCAAATCATGACATATATCGAAGTCTGCATGGTATTGATGGTTGCAATGTAGTGGTAAAACAACTAGATTAAAATAACAAAATTTATATATGATTAGGATCACAAATGGATTATGAAACCTTTTTTCATAATAGTATAACACACATTTTGTATATAAATTATCATGGTATTATATATTCTCGTTGCAACGCACGAGCACTCATCTAGAATTATTTGAATTGCCATTGTTAAAGCATATTTTATGAGCTCAATAATATGATATAACTCATCATAAATCTCTTTTGGTGTTTAGATGGGTGAATCAAGCTTGCTGAAATAGGGAAGGTCTAACTCAATAGGCACGTCGAGGCGTTGGTGGCACCGTGCAAGGAATTGCAGTAACATTGGGACTAATGGCACTGAAAACTAGTGCAACAGTGATGGTGATGGTGAAAAATTGTTGAGATGGATGGAGACAGATGAGGCAGGAAGGGTGGGGTGGGAGACAACGTGGCGGTGGAGGGTATGGCAGTGGTGGTTGAATATGTTCGAAGCGTCGTCGAGGCATACCTTGGTATTTCATAGGGAAAACAATGGGTTATGGCTAGATATGGCAACTGGAATTCCTCGCCAGAAATGACTCCCCATCCCCGTTCACGTGGAAAAAGTTCCATGTCCTCGTCCCTATAAACTCTCATGGGGAAGACTTTTCTCCCGTCAGTGTCTCCATCAAGGAATTTATCCTCGTGGGGAATTCGTCCATATTAGGAAGTGCAATATTTAGTAATAAATTTAAATTGATCATACCACATTAATATAAATTGAACATACAAGATTTAAAATTACAAAAGACATATACTTTAAAGTTTAGTTTGCTATTTTATAATAGGCTATGTATTAAGATTTTAAAATAATTTTAACAACTCAATGTACTAATTTAGATCAAGAGAAGTTTGCGGAGCGGGTACACAGAGAAAAGGGACATGGGTTCCCCATCCCCATGAGCCTGACAGGGATTAAATTATATCTGTTTCAATGCTCGTGGGGACTAAATTATCCCAATACCTACCCCTTAATAAAGGAATTCCCCGTAGTGGATTGAGAATCAGGTTCCCATTGCTATCCCTAGGTATGGCCTTCGCCGACGAGGATGCCTGATGGCTCCCCATGTGGTCAGTTGCGAGAGGACGATGACCTACTTCAGTTTAAGGTCATTCAACTGCTGGACGATCTCAAAGAGGGCCTTTGTCATGGCGTCGTGGAAATATGGTGGCACTCCCTATAGCATCACCTGAACGACCTGTTGTTTCAACTGGGATAAAGTCTTGGTGTCACCCGCAATAGTAGCATTGGAATCTGACATCTTTGATAAAGTCTTGGTGTTGCGGTTGTGAAGTGCGTAAGGATGTGAGATTGAAGGTCGGAGACAAAACCTTCTATTTCTAGAAGGCCCCATGATGCATGATGGCTAGGGTGTAGATTGTGACACAATAACTAGAAAGAGAACATATGGAGAAGCTCTTGAATCTTGATAAAGATAATTGTGGTTAAATAACCTCTTTAGTTTAGTAGCTAGAGGATTTTTTTTCCAAAACCTACTAGGGGAGAAATCCTTATCAATTTGAACATTCCTTCTCGGATAAATAATTTTATTTTCTAAACAGATACTCTATCCCCTAGCCGTTAGACACTAGCATTTTTTCCCTGAAGCCTATCTGCCCTAGACATAAATACGCAAAGATCGCCACACCACTGTTATGTATCGTTTAGATTGTTATCTAAATGCCTCAATTACTTATCTAATATTATTTACTGTACCCGTAACGGTTGCATCGGTGGAGAGAAGCTTTTTCAAATTGAAATTATTGAGGAACTATTTGAAATTAACACAAAAGAGGTTAAATGGTTTAGCGATTCTATGTATCGAGGAGAAGTTGTTGCACGAGATTAATCTCAATGGTAAAATCAACGACTTTGTGTCACAAAATGTCAGAAGATATTTTTAGCGTGATATCAAGTAATAAATACAAGTTTTTGGCTATATTTTATATTTATTATCTTGACTACAAGTTTTTTATATATTGAATATTCAATAATATATGAATAATTTTATATATACATAAATATAGTATATATACATATATAAATATATGGTGGATGGGGCCTCTATATCGAATTTCGCTGTAGGCCCCTGAAAAGTCAGAGACCTTGACTCTATCGACTCTCGAATATTTATCGTCCTCTACTTCATAACTAAAATGCGACAAATAAAAAACGGATGGAATGGAGTACTGTTTATACCTATTGTAATTTAAATCTAATACTTGTGTGGTCTATTTTTTCCGAAGCGCATAAGATTTATATTTTTCCGGAGCGCATAAGATATATTGGTCATACTTCAATATTGGGAGGCTGGATGCTTGCCAATTCTATACGAGGGCTTTGAGTCTTTTGAAGGCCCATTGTAAATGAGCAGTCCCATCATATGGTCAAACACAACCCAATTTTGAAGTTGCCTAATTACTTCTTGTTAAAAGTCACTAGGAATTGGAGGCTCCTCCGTGTTCGACGCGTCTTCGGCCGATCGCGTGCTGATGAGTGTCATGCAGCTCGGACCTAAGATTTCCGTTAGCCGCGCGTGTTGAGCTTCGTAATTGAAAGTCGCCTAGAGGGGGGTGAATAGGCGGAATCTGAAATTTACAAACTTAAGCACACACTACAAGCCGGGGTTAGCGTTAGAATTAAATCCGAGTCCGAAAGAGAGGGAAAACAAATCAACAAAGAAATAAAGCGAATGAACACGGTGATTTGTTTTACCGAGGTTCGGTTCTTGCAAACCTACTCCCCGTTGAGGTGGTCACAAAGACCGGGTCTCTTTCAACCCTTTCCCTTTCTCAAACGGTCACTTAGACCGAGTGAGCCTTTCTCTTCAATCAAATGGGACACTAAGTCCACAACAAGGACCACCACAACTTGGTGTCTCTTGTTTTGATTACAAGTGAGTTGGAAACAAGAATTGAGGAAGAAGAAAAGCAATCCAAGCGCAAGAGCTCAAATGAACACAAATATCTCTCTCTCTAGTCACTAATTTGTTTGGAGTGATTCCGGACTTGGGAGAGGATTTGATCTCTTTGATTGTGTATTTGAATGAAGTCTAGAGCTCTTGTATGAGGTTTGATGGCTGAAAACTTGGATGCATTGAAGTGTGGTGGTTGGGGGGTATTTATAGCCCCAACCACCAAAATGGCCGTTGGTGAAGGCTGCTGTCGTATGGCGCACCGGACAGTCCGGTACGCCACCGGACACTGTCCGGTGCGGCAGCCACGTCACCCGACCGTTAGGGTTCGACCGTTAGAGCTTCTGACATGTGGGCCACCTGACAGTCCGGTGGTGCACCGGACAGTCACTGTTCACGGTCCGGTGCGCCATCTGCGCCTGCTCTGACTTCTGCGCGCGTAGTCCGTGCACTGTTCACTGTTCCTGTAGCGTTGCAGGCGACCGTTGGCGCAGGTAGCCGTTGCTCCGCTTGGCACACCGGACAGTCCGGTGCTACATCGGACAGTCCGGTGAATTATAGCGGAGTGGCTTCCAGAATTCCCGAAGCTGAGCAGTTCAGAGGGATTCTCCCTGGTGCACCAGACACTGTCTGGTGGCACACCGGACAGTCCGGTGCGCTAGACCAGGGCAGCCTTCGGTTGTCTTTTTGCTCTTTTAATTTGAACCCTTTCTTGGACTTTTTATTGGTTTGTGTTGAACCTTTGGCACCTGTAGAACTTATAATCTAGAGCAAACTAGTTAGTCCAATTATTTGTGTTGGGCAATTCAACCACCAAAATCATTTAGGAAAAGGTGTAAGCCTATTTCCCTTTCAATCTCCCCCTTTTTGGTGATTGATGCCAACACAAACCAAAGCAAATATATAAGTGCAGAATTGAACTAGTTTGCATAATATAAGTGCAAAGGTTACTTGGAATTAAACCAATTTTCATTTCATAAGATATGCATGGATGCTTTCTTCATATCTAATATTTTGGACCATGCTTGCACCACTTGTTTTGTTTTTGCAAACTCTTTTGGAAATTCTTTTCAAAGTCCTTTTGCAAATAGTCAAAGGTAAATGAATAAGATTTTGAGAAGCATCACTACACGACGGTTCACTTACAGCGACCTACAGTTGGTTGCTAAAACGACCTTCAGCGACCTATGGTTGGTCGCTAAAAACTTTTAGCGACCCATAAGGATGGTCGTTGTAAGTGCCGTCGCTAAAGGCTTTAGCGACCGACATCTTTTTAGCGACCGACCGTCCGTTGTTAATATTGAATATTTAGAGACCAACCGTGGGTTGTTGTACTATAGATTTAGCAACCAACCGTAAGTCGTCATACTATACATTTAGCAACCAACAGAAAGTCGCCCTTTTTACAGTTGTTATTAATAAAAATATACATTTAATTAAGCACCACAAATCACAGATTTTTATACACAAATCATAAAGACATAAACAGTTAATCAGTATACCACAGTCATAGATCCATCACATAAACACAAAAGCACCACAATTATATATTCACAAAAGCGTCACAATTATAATATCATTCACAACTAGATCATTTATAGATAGCTAGCTAGATCATTCACAAAAGCTCCAGAGATGATCAGTCACAAAAGCACCATAGCGACATCACTCCAGATTGAAGCAGTTCAAAAGCCCACAACTACATCTCTAATGTTTCATATCACTCCAGCTATTGTTCAAAAGCCCACAACTACATCACTCTAGCTGCTCCAGAGCTGATCAGTCACAAAAGCACCAAAGCTACACTAATGCTTCAAGCAGTTCAAAAGCCTTCAGACAACCACTCCAGCTTCTTGTATCCTCCTGTTTTAAGTTACAATCTTTCTTTGTCCAGAACACCCTAGAAAAAAGTACATCAAACTAGTATATTGTTGCTACATTTGCAAATAAAAATATAGTTTTGATGCCTTATCTACCTCCACTAGACGGTGTTGCAGCCTTATGCACCAACTTCAGCTGGTGCAATCAAGGTTAATCATTATTAAGTTGATGGCTCATATAAATCTAAACATAAACAAGATAAGATATAGACTATTACCGTCTGAATAGCGAATGCACATGAACATCTGAATAGCGAATGCACATGAAAGTGAAAGTAGATGAAATAGAAATAGAAACCAAATGCATTTGGTAAAAATTAAGGAGGGGGAGGGGCAAAATTTACTCTGCAGCAGCTTGCATGCTAGACAAGAAATCTTGAGCATCAACAACAAAGACAACCGCAGCAGCTTTAGGCAGGACTTCATCAAGTTTGGGTTTGAGCCTAGCATGACCAGGAACATCAATAATATGCACATGTTTTACTTTGTCTTTCTGTAGGGAAGGACAACAGGAAGGTTTAGCAGAAATATCGCAGTCAGGATATGCATGTTTTTTCACAAGAAACAAAACTATTTACATTACTTTTCTCTCAATATGTTGGAAAAAGAATGAACTCCAGAAGTTTGCATACCCTTTCTTGCTTCGAATGCAGCACAAAAGTCTCACTGTTTTCTTCCATTGAAGTAACAGTTCCTTAATGTGATGATCCATCCCGAAGCTGACAAGCACAAAAGAATTAGGAGAGCAACAAAAGATAGTACAAGAATAAGATAACCCACCTACTTGTAAGAATTGGTATTGATAAAAATGCCAAATGATCTAATAGTAAACAAAAGGGGGGAAATATTTTGGTTAGTCAACTAAAACAAACCAACTAGTTTATTCTGGACAGCAGCCTGCGGCCGGCGTCGTGGTCGTGGACTCGTGGCCTGTGGAGAGAGTTGCTGTCGTTCTACGAGGAGCAGAGAGAGTTGCTGTCGAGTGTCGACTGTCGTGCTGCATGACACAGTTGAGAGGGACGGTGGCCGACGTCGAGCTGTCGAGGAGCGAGAGCGGCTGAGGGCAGTCTGCGGCCGTGGATGGAAGCCTGAGCCTGTGGCCGGCATCGAGGGAGGCCCCTGGACGGCAGCTCGTGGAGGCTAGGAGATGGAGTGGGAGATGGGACCGCTGTCCTGGACTCCCTGGATGGGCAAACGACTGGACTTCCTAAGAGGGAGAGGGAGTGGGAGGTCGGACGGATGGACAGTGGACTCCCTGCTCCCTGGACGGCTGGACTCCCTGACCGAGAGGGAGGCCCCGTCGTGCTAGTGAGGGAGGCTGGGAGAGGCCGAGAGGGACGGCGCACGGCGGCCGGCCGGCGTCCTAGAGTTTTAGCGCTAGCGAGGCTGCGAGGGAGAGGCCGAGAGGGACGGCACTTGCGTTTGCAGTCTTGACGGCGGTGGCGTGGAGAGGACGCGCCAGGCACCAATGCTAGCCGCTAGGTTTTGTTTCCTGTACTGCGCTTAGATGGGCTGGGCTCAAAATACTGATGTCTGGATTGCAGCAGGCCGTATTCTGGTCTTCCTGAATTACAAATACGGTACACAAAACGGGATCATCCCGATTAAAAACAGAATCTCAGTTCCGTTTACCGTTTTGTATATCCCGTTTTTGTTCCGTTTTTGTTTTTTACATCGGGTTTGAAATCGATCGGGACAAAACTAACAAAACCGGTTATACGATAACGGTCGGATTTCGTTTTTACATCGGATTTTGTTTTTTACATCGGTTTTCGCTCGACCGCTGCATAATAAGAAACCAAATCAAGCAACCGATCGACCGGGTAACCGCAACCTGCATAATGCGAGCGCCGGGATGGGGCCGCGGCTGCGGCGACCGTCGGGATGGGGCTGCGGCGTCGGCGATGCGCGCCGCCGAGCGCCGGATGGGGCCGCGGCGTCGACGACCGCCAGGATGGGGCCACGGCGTCGGCGACCGTCGGGAACCACACGAGCAGCAGGCGGCGGTGGCTGCGTACTGGATTGAGATGTGGAATAGAACGTGGATAGGGTTTTTCTTATCCTGTTCTCGCCGTACTGGAATATAAAGTGGGGCATCTGTAAGTAAATAAGAAAAAAACTAGCACAATAGATAGCAAAACTAAGTGTAGTCTAGTTGGTTATGTCATTCATGTTTGAGTCAATAGATTCAAGGTTCAAGACCTTAAAAATCTTTTTTTTTACAATTTGTTTTCTTTTCTATAAATCTTTTTTTCTTTTCTACAATTCTTTTTTTCTTTACTACAATTTAGGGATCGATGTTTACTTGTTTTAATTAATTTTTAGTCATTAACATCTACAGGTACGTTCAGGCTATAAGATTTGATAGTGATCCTTGCTCTATAGCGACCCACCGCTAGTCCCCGGCGACATCTATAGCGACCAACCATAAGTTGTTAAATTTCTAGACTTTTAGCGACCAACCGACCGTTGCTACAAAAGGATTTAGCGACTGACCGTCGGTCCCTAACCTTTAGCAACCAACAGTTGGTACCTAATAAGGGTCGCTAAAGATCAACCGTCGTGTAGTGCATATTCAAGATTTGAAATTTTCTCCCCCTGTTTCAAATGCTTTTCCTTTGACTAAACAAAACTCCCCCTCAATGAAATTATCCTCTTAGTGTTCAAAAGGGGTTATACCAATTTGAAAATTCTATCAAAAATAAGATACCATTTGAAAAACCTTTTTTTAATACAAATTTGACAGACTTCATTTTTGAAATGGGTGGTGGTGCGGTCCTTTTGCTTTGGGCTAATACTTTCTCCCCCTTTGGCATGAATCGCCAAAAACGGATACTTGTGAGTGAAATATAAGCCCCTTGTTCAAACTTTCTCCCCCTTTGGTAAATAATATAGGAGTGAAGATTATACCAAATTGAAGAGCGGGGTGGAGCGACGGCGAAGGATGAATAATTCGATGGAGTGGAGTGGAAGCCTTGTCTTCGCCGAAGACTCCATTTCCCTTTCAATCCATTTCCCTTTCAATCTATGAAAGAGAGATGACCAAAGGTATATAAATGAGCTATGTGTGCAAAATATCAATCAAAATTCCTAGAATCAAGAATATTTAGCTCATGCCTAAGTTTGGTAAATGTTTTCTCATCTAATGGTTTGGTAAAGATATCAGCCAATTGTTCTTTGGTGCTAACATATGCAATCTCGATATCCCCCCTTTGTTGGTGATCCCTCAAAAAGTGATACCGAATGGCTATGTGCTTAGTGCGGTTGTGCTCAATGGGATTATCCGCCATGCAGATTGCACTCTCATTATCACATAGGAGAGGGACTTTGGTTAATTTGTAACCATAGTCCCTAAGGGTTTGCCTCATCCAAAGCAATTGCGCGCAACAATGGCCTGCGGCAATATACTCGGCTTCGGCGGTGGAAAGAGCTACAGAATTTTGCTTCTTTGAAGCCCAAGACACCAGGGATCTTCCCAAGAACTGACAAGTCCCTGCTGTACTCTTTCTATCAATTTTACACCCTGCCCAATCAGCATCTGAATAACCAATTAAATCAAATGTGGATCCCTTGGGGTACCAAAGACCAAACTTAGGAGTATGAACTAAATATCTCAAGATTCGTTTTACGACCCTAAGGTGAACTTCCTTAGGATCGGCTTGGAATCTTGCACACATGCATACGGAAAGCATAATATCCGGTCGAGATGCACATAAATAGAGTAAAGATCCTATCATCGATCGGTATACCTTTTGATCTACGGATTTACCTCCCGTGTCGAGGTCGAGATGCCCATTGGTTCCCATGGGTGTCTTGATGGGCTTGGCATCCTTCATCCCAAACTTGGTGAGTATGTCTTGAATGTACTTCGTTTGGCTAATGAAGGTTCCCTCTTGGAGTTGCTTCACTTGAAATCCTAAGAAATACTTCAACTCCCCCATCATAGACATCTTGAATTTTTGAACCATTATCCTACTAAACTCTTCACAAGTAGATTTGTTGGTAGACCCAAATATGATATCACCAACATTAATTTAGCATACAAACAAGTCATTTGTAATAGTTTTAGTAAAGAGAGTAGGATCGGCTTTTCCGACTTTGAAGCCATTAGCAATAAGAAAATCTCTTTGGCACTCATACCATGCTCTTGGGGCTTGCTTGAGCCCATAAAGCACCTTAGAGAGTTTATAAACATGGTTAGGATACTCACTATCTTCAAAGCCGGGAGGTTGCTCAACATAGACCTCCTCCTTGATTGGTCCATTGAGGAAGGCACTTTTCACGTCCATTTGATAAAGCTTAAAGCCATGGTAAGTAGCATAGGCAAGTAATATGCGAATTGACTCAAGCCTAGCTACAGGTGCATAGGTTTCACCGAAATCCAAACCCTCGACTTGTGAATATCCCTTGGCCACAAGTCGGGCTTTGTTCCTTGTCACCACACCATGCTCATCTTGCTTATTGCGGAAGACCCACTTGGTTCCTACAACATTTTGATTAGGACGTGGAACAAGATGCCATACCTCATTCCTCGTGAAGTTGTTGAGTTTCTCTTGCATTGCCAACACCCAATCCGAATCCCTTAATGCGTCTTCCACCCTGTATGGCTCAATAGAAGACACAAAGGAGTAATGTTCACAAAAATGAGCAACACGAGATCGAGTGGTTACTCCCTTATGAATATCGCTGAGGATGGTGTTCATGGGGTGATCTCGTTGTATTGCTTGGTAGACTCTTGGGTGAGGCGGTCTTGGACCGTCATTATCTTCCTTGTCTTGATCATTTGCATCTCCCCCTTGATCATTGTCCTCCTCTTGAGGTGGCTCCTCTTGATCTTCATCTTCATCATCTTGAGCTTGATCCTCATCTTGGGTTGGTGGAGATGCTTGCATGGAGGAAGATGGTTGATCTTGTGCATGTGGAGGCTCTTCGGATTCCTTAGGACACACATCCCCAATGGACATGTTCCTTAACGCGACGCACGGAGCCTCTTCATCATCTAGCTCATCAAGATCAACTTGCTCTGTTAGTCTCATCAAACACAATGTCACAAGAAACTTCAACTAGTCCAGTGGACTTGTTAAAGACTCTATATGCCCTTGTGTTTGAGTCATAACCAAGTAAAAAGCCTTCTACAGCCTTAGGAGCAAATTTAGACTTTCTACCTCTTTTAACAAGAATAAAGCATTTGCTACCAAAGACTCTAAAATATGAAACATTGGGCTTTTTATCGGTTAGGAGTTCATATGATGTCTTCTTGAGGATTCGATGAAGGTAGAGACGATTGATGGCGTAGCAAGCGGTGTTGATTGCTTCCGCCCAAAACCGGTCCGAAGTCTTGTACTCATCAAGCATGGTCCTCGCCATGTCAAGTAGAGTTCTATTCTTCCTCTCCACTACACCATTTTGTTGTGGCGTGTAGGGAGAAGAGAACTCATGCTTGATGCCCTCCTCCTCAAGGAAGCCTTCTATTTGTGAGTTCTTGAACTCCGTCCCATTGTCGCTTCTAATCTTTTTGATCCTTAAGCCGAACTCATTTTGAGCCCGCCTCAAGAATCCTTTTAAGGTCTCTTGGGTTTGAGATTTATCCTGCAAAAAGAACACCCAAGTGAAGCGAGAATAATCATCCACAATTACAAGACAATACTTACTCCCGCCGATGCTTATGTAAGCGATCGGGCCGAATAGATCCATGTGGAGTAGTTCAAGCGGCCTGTCGGTCGTCATGATGTTCTTGTGTGGATGACGAACACCAGCTTGCTTCCCTGCTTGGCATGCGCTACAAACCCTGTCTTTCTCAAAATGAACATTTGTTAGTCCCAAAATGTGTTCTCCCTTTAGAAGCTTATGAAGATTCTTCATCCCAACATGGGCTAGTCGGCGATGCCAGAGCCAACCCATGTTAGTCCTAGCAATTAAGCAAGTGTCGAGTTTAGCTCTATTAAAATCAACTAAGTATAGCTGACCCTCTAACACTCCCTTAAATGCTACTGAATCATCACTTTTTCTAAAGACAGTAACACCTAAATCCGTAAAAAGACAGTTGTAACCCATTTTACATAATTGAGAAACTGAAAGCAAGTTGTAATCTAAAGAATCTACAAGAAAAACATTGGAAATGGAATGGTCAGGTGATATAGCAATTTTACCAAGTCCTTTGACCAAACCTTGATTTCCATCCCCGAATGTGATAGCTCTTTGGGGATCATGGTTTTTCTCATAGGAGGAGAACATCCTTTTCTCCCTAGTCATGTGGTTTGTGCACCCGCTATCAATGATCCAACTTGAGCCCCCGGATGCATAAACCTACAAAACAAATTTAGGCCTTGTTCTTAGGTACCCAAACGGTCTTGGGTCCTTTCACATTAGAAACAAGCACCTTGGGTACCCAAACACAAGTCTTTGATCCCTTGTGTTTGCCCCCAACATATTTGGCAACTACTTTGCCTGATTTGTTAGTGAGCACATAAGAAGCATCAAAAGTCTTAAATGAAATGTTAGGCTCATTTGATGCAATAGGAGTTTTCTTCTTAGGCAATTTAGCATGTGTTGATTGCCTAGAGCTAGATGCCTCACTCTTATACATAAAAGCATGATGAGAGCCAGAGTGAGACTTCCTAGAGTGAATTCTCCTAATTTTGTGTTCGGGATAACCAGCAGGGTATAAAATGTAACCCTCGTTATCCTGAACCATGGGAGCTTTGCCCTTAACAAAGTTAGACAATTTCTTAGGGGCATTGAGTTTGACATTGCCTCCCTGTTGGAAGCCAATGCCATCCTTAATGCCAGGGCGTCTCCCACTATAAAGCATACTATGAGCAAATTTAAAATTTTCATTCTCTAATTCATGCTCGGCAATTTTAGCATCTAATTTTGCTATATGATCATTTTGTTGTTTAATCATAGCAATGTGATCATGAATAGCATCAATATTAACATCTCTACATCTAGTGCAAATAGTAACATGCTCAACGATAGATGTAGAGGGTTTGCAAGTATTTAATTCAACAATCTTAGCATGTAAAATAGCATTCTCATTTCTAAGATTTGAAATAGAAACATTGCAAACATTTAAATCTTTAGCCTTAGCAATTAATTTTTCATTCTCAATTTTAAGGCTAGAGAGAGATGCATTCAATTTGTCAATCTTAGCAATTAAATTAGCATTATCATTTCTAAGGTTGACAATTGAATCATCACAACTATCTAACTTCTCAACCTTAGCAATTAATTTAGCATTTTCATTCCTAAGGTTTGAGATAGCATCATGGCAAGAACTTAGCTCACTAGTTAATTTTTCACATTTTTCTAGTTCCTGAGCATAAGCATTTTTCACCTTAACATGCTTCTTATTTTCTTTAATTAGGAAGTCCTCTTGGCTATCCAAGAGTTCATCCTTCTCATGAATAGCACTAATTAATTCATTTAATTTTTCCTTTTGTTGCATGTTTAAGTTGACAAAAAGAGTGAGCAAGTTATCCTCATCATCACTAGAATTTTCCTCATCACTAGAAGTTGCATACTTAGTGGAGGATCTAGATTTTACCTTCTTCTTCTTGCCGTCCTTTGCCATGAGGCATTTGTGGCCAACGTTGAGAAGACCCTTGTTGACGGTGATGTTTGCGGCGTCCTCGTCGGAGGAGTCGGTGGAGCTCTCATCAGAGTCCCACTCCCGGCAAACATGGGCATCGCCGCCCTTCTTCTTGTAGTACCTCTTCTTCTCCTTCTTCTTCCCCCCTCTTGTCGTTGCCCCTGTCACTAGAAATAGGACATTTTGCTATAAAGTGACCGGGCTTAGCACACTTGTAGCAAACCTTCTTGGAATGGGGCTTGTAATCCTTCTCCTTCCTTTGCTTGAGGATTTGGCGAAAGCTTTTGATGATGAGCGCCATCTCCTTGTTGTCAAGCTTGGAGGCGTCGATGGGAAGCCTACTTGATGTAGACTCTTCCTTCTTCTCCTCCGTTGCTTTGAAGGCAACGGGTTGCACCTCGGATGTAGAGGTTGCGCCTTGCTCGATGATTTTCTTGGAGCCTTTGGTCATCAATTCAAAGCTCACAAATTTTCCTATTACTTCCTCGAGAGACATTAGTTTATATCTAGGATCACCACGAATTAATTGTACTTGAGTAGGGTTAAGAAAAATGAGTGATATAAGAATAACCTTGACCATTTCATGGTCATCCCATTTGGTGCTCCCGAGGTTGCGCACTTGGTTCACCAAGGTCTTGAGCCAGTTGTACATCGCTTGTGGCTCTTCCCCTTGATGAAGCATGAAGCGACCGAGCTCCCCCTCGATCGTTTCCCTCTTGGTGATCTTGGTCACCTCGTCTCCTTCGTGTGCGGTCTTTAGCACGTCCCAAATCTCCTTGTCACTCTTCAACCCTTGCACCTTATTATACTCCTCTCGACTTAGAGATGCGAGGAGTATAGTAGTGGCTTGTGAGTTGAAGTGTTGGATTTGTTCGACCTCCTCCGAATTGTAATCCTTGTCCCCCTTCTTTGGTACATGTGCTCCATACTCAACAATATCCCATATGCTTTTGTGGAGTGAGGTTAGGTGATGCCTCATTTTATCACTCCACATAGAATAATCTTCACCTTCAAACATAGGTGGTTTGCCTAATGGAACAGAAAGTAATGGAGTGCGTTTTCAAATACGAGGGTAGCGAAGGGGCATCTTACTATACTTCTTGCGCTCATGGCACTTAGAAGTGGCGGATGCCGATTCCGAGTTGGAGGTAGAGGGTGACGAAGAGTCGGTCTCGTAGTAGACCACCTTCTTCATCTTCTTCTTCTTCTTGTCACCCTTCCATTGGGACTTGATGGAGGAAGAGGATTCCTCCTTGTGCTTGTGGGCGGACTCCCTCGAGTGTGTTCTCCTCGAGCTTGCGGACTTGTCGCCACCGGTCCCGATCTCCCTCATGGCGGATGCTCCCGACATCACTTCGAGCGGTTAGGCTCTAATGAAGTACCGGGCTTTGATACCAATTGAAAGTCGCCTAGAGGGGGGGTGAATAGGCAGAATCTGAAATTTACAAACTTAAGCACACACTACAAACCGGGGTTAGCGTTAGAATTAAATCCAAGGATTTAAGAGAGGGAAAACAAATCAACAAAGAAATAAAGCGGATGAACACGGTGATTTGTTTTACCGAGGTTCGGTTCTTGCAAACCTACTCCCTCTTGAGGTGGTCACAAAGACCGGGTCTCTTTCAACCCTTTCCCTCTCTCAAACGGTCACTTAGACCGAGTGGGCCTTTCTCTTCAATCAAATGGGACACTAAGTCCACTACAAGGACCACCACAACTTGGTGTCTCTTGTTTTGATTACAAGTGAGTTGGAAACAAGAATTGAGGAAGAAGAAAAGCAATCCAAGCGCAAGAGCTCAAATGAATACAAATATCTCTCTCTAGTCACTAATTTGTTTGGAGTGATTCCGGACTTGGGAGAGGATTTGATCTCTTTGATTGTGTCTTTGAATGAAGTCTAGAGCTCTTGTATGAGGTTTGATGGCTGAAAACTTGGATGCATTGAAGTGTGGTGGTTGGGGGGTATTTATAGCCCCAACCACCAAAATGGCTGTTGGTGAAGGCTGTGTCCGGTGCGCCAACCACGTCACCCGACCGTTAGGGTTCGACCGTTGGAGCTTCTGACATGTGGGCCACCGGACAGTCCGGTGGTGCACCGGACAGTCACTGTTCACTGTCCGGTGCGCCATCTGCGCCTGCTCTGACTTCTGCGCGCGCAGTCCGCACACTGTTCACTGTTCCTGTAGCGTTGCAGGCGACCGTTGGCGCATGTAACCATTGCTCCGCTTGGCACACCGGACAGTCCGGTGCTACACCGGACAGTCCGGTGAATTATAGCGGATTGGCTCCCAGAATTCCCGAAGCTGAGCAGTTCAGAGGGATTCTCCCTGGTGCATCGGACACTGTCCAGTGGCACACCGGACAGTCCAGTGCGCCAGACCAGGGAAGCCTTCGATTGTCTTCTTGCTCTTTTAATTTGAACCCTTTCTTGGACTTTTTATTGGTTTGTGTTGAACCTTTGGCACCTGTAGAACTTATAATCTAGAGAAAACTAGTTAGTCCAATTATTTGTGTTGGGCAATTCAACCACCAAAATCATTTAGGAAAAGGTGTAAGCCTATTTCCCTTTCAGTCACGTCCGCCTCTCTCTTTTCTGCGCGGCAAAGTCACTCGCCCCCTCACACTCCCCAGTCCCCACTCGTCCTCCACCCCCACTGCGCCTCCCCTCCCTAGATCCCCCACCCACAACGTCCTTTTCCTCGCCCTCCTCCTCCTCCGTGTCTCACATGTCAGACAGGTGGGAGCTGTCGTCATCGCAGATGTCAAAGGACGGCCCCGACTCCGACTCGCCGCCGTCGTTGCAGATGTCGAAGGACGACCCCGACTCCGACTCACTGCCGTCGTCGCATATGTTGGGGGACGACTCCGGCGGGGGATAGGTTGGATTCGGATCTGAGGGGCAGTAGCGGCAGGAACAGGAGGCGAGCGCCGCCGGAGCAGGTGTTGGAGAACGTGGCGTAGAGGAGGAGGACTCAGACTCGTCGTTGTCATTGCAGACGGGTGCCAGATCTCTACAGTGACTCCGTGAGCTGCCTGCCCTGCTTCACATCAGACACCCCGCACAAAACTAACTCAGCTTAGCAAGACAGCAATCATTGCTCGCCCTTGCAATGTCATTGTCGTCGCTCCCCTCCTCCTGCTCACCGCCGCCGTAGCAGGGCTCCTGATGAACTTGCTTGCTTTTCCCCTGGTATGCTGGCATGGGAGCCTCTGGTTATGGGCCAAAATCAGAGCAATTTATAATATTGCAAAACAGGTAAATCCTTCTGGTAATACTCCTTTTTATCGAAGGTTTCAAGTCTTTGCATGAGAACTCTTGAGGATGAACATGATTTACTTTCTGTTTGCTACTATGATTTTTGCCCTTTTCATTCATGTCATGGCTTGCTAGGACCTGCTATAATTTCTACCAAACCACTACCACAAAGTTGGGTGGTGATTTTTTTCCATGTTGGACAGGTAGTATGGAAACCCTTTATTTTTCCTTTTCCACTAATAAAAATCTTGAACCAAACCACCCATTGTGAGTGTTACTTTCCTATTCTATTTGTTGTGAATTCTCTTCATTCTAATTGAATCAAAGCTACATTTGGATTTAACATAATTGTTGAGTTTCATGGAATTGACGTCTGATTTGGCTGTACGAATTTTTGAAGTTGTTGGGCTCTAGGTTTCGAGTGATTTTTGGATTTTCCCCCACTTATCTAGGGTTCACATGGAAGATCTATGCCTTTTGAGTGGTTTGATTTTTCCACGGTTGTCAAAAATTGATAAATCGGTTATGTTTTGGATTATGGGCAAAATTAAAATAAGAAGGTGAAGCCCCATGCTTGTATACCTATGGTTGACATTTTTCTATGATCTTATCCCCGTGCAGGTCATGAAAACTTGCAAAACTTCATTGACGAAGCTATCATGTTGAAGGTATTGATCAAGATCAGATCAGTAAGTACTATGGAGTGTTTGTACCAACCTAATATTATTGTGCCGTGATTTCAGAGAAAATCAGAACAAGTTATGTTATACTTAAATAGGAGATGTACCACTTCCACGCGCACCTGTGGTGGGCGATCGAGATCCAGTGTGACCTCAACCACCCCAACGTTCCACGACGAAGAACGAGTCGTCCTCATCCTCGAGCACGCGACCCTTGGCGAGATCAATAAGATCCTTCACGCCACTGGCCGCTCAGTAAGGTTTTGTGTTTTCGATATTTTTTTGGACTTGTTATGTATTCCCCTGCACATACATTTAGAAAAACATTATATAAGTACTGCAATCAACAAACCATACCCCTCCATGTGAGAATCATATTCTTACACTGAGAATTTCTTCTATTAATTTAATTTGATATTTACATGGGTAAAATATCACTTTCCAGTATGAGCTTGTAGTAAACCTAACTCAGGGTGTAAATAAAGGCTTGAATAAGGACTATTTTTGAAGTTCAGTAGCCAAATTGACATGGCTTAATGGCCTCCATAGCTCATAAGCAGCATTTACCCCTCTTAGGAATTAGTATAAGACATGTAATGCCTACATTATTGTCTCGGTTCATATTGCATAACCATTGGAGCAATGAAAGCCTCACCCATTTTTGGATTGTCTAGATTGGTTTGACGCTGAAGAAGCTATTTGAAGAGGGCGTAGTGAAGCGACGAGATCTGTTTATCACCTCTAAGTTGTGGTATGCTGAAAGCTCTGGTGATATTCCAATATTTATGTCTCATGTATCTCATTTTGGGAAAACTCATACGAAAAGCAGATTTCAGGTGGAATTTGGTCTTCAGTGCATATACACCTGCAATTTGTTGTTTCTATGTGAATTTTTTGTTTGAGTCTGAACATCAACAATTTATGGCGATGTATAGCTGTACCATGCACTATGGAGGTGCGTTGTTTCAAATTTATCTTAAATTCCTAGGCATGTTTTTCTAGGGGACTACCACAGTTCTCTTGAAATTGTGGTAAGAAAACTAATGACACTGAAACATACAATTTTTAGATTTTTCATGGGAGACTCACTGAAGTAGATGCACGCAGATACTTTCAGCAGCTTATTGATGGTGTTGATTTTTGTCACAAGAAAAGGAGTCTGCCATTGAGTCTTAAAGGTGACCATTGGATAGGAAAAATATTAAGTATGCGCTCATGATTTTCGGGGATGTTAATCTTATTTTACAAGCACGCAGCCCGAAAATCTCCTTGATTCTAATTTCATACTTTGGACTGAGTGCATGGCCTTCTCAGATGTGTATGTTTGTGCAACTTCATTATAGCTTATTCTTTTTGTTCCCTTCTTAGGACGCTTAGTGGGTCAAATGTAGGGATTTTCCTTCTACATACGACCTGTGGGACTCGCTTTTTGGTATGTCAATTATCTGTTAGTTCTTCTATTTCGGAATCCTAAAGAAAATGGTCCCTACTAGCTTATGGTTTACTTGAAAAGTTCATGAATACTCTGGCAACAGAATTCAATGTGATATTCCAGAACAATCATATCCAGTCGCTCTTTGGTATCACAATTATTTGTCAATTCTTCTATTCCTGAATCCTAAAAAAATGGTCCATGATGTCTCAGTGAGTCAGCTCTCACCCTGTTCAATGTACATGATAATCTAAGAAATTGTACAAGATTTAATGATACTAAAGTAAAGATATATTACTACTGATGTAGTAGGTGTAATTTTAGTAAAAACAAGGTTGATGGCTTACAATCATTACACTTTCCCTTTGTGCCACAGAATCTACTGAGAATCAATTAATCTGTCGTTCAAAATTATGCTTTTCAGGTATACTCATAACTGAGGGTAAAACAGAGTTCAGGAAGCTATTGCTCTTTTTTGTTGGCATTTCAAAATGGCAACCACAAGTTAGAAGGCAGCATGGAATTACTCAGGGTCTGTTGCTTTCAGTGCTGCTAGGAATTGCCATGTTGCTGTTGTGTGTCTGTCCGGTCCCCACCTCTTCTTGCTCCTGCCTTACCTCACATATTGCTTTCAGTGCTGTTGTGAATTATCATACTGCTATTGTGTATCCGTCCAGTCCCTCTGTTTGCTCCCGCCTCATTTCACATTTTTTTCTCTCCTGTTGAACACTGATGGCACATGCATGGGAGAGGCAAATGTTCACTACACGGCTACTAACTACTACACTGCATCCCACTAGGACACTATATGTGAAAGCTCTCTTGTGGGTTTTGGTGTTTAGATGACAACCCAATTAAAGGACTAACAAGTGTGCTAAGTGTTGAACAAGTGATTAATGCAAAGCTAACAGGGTTCAACACAAGTAAACAAGTGTGATGGTCCAAAGACTGGATTATCTATAGATAATGAACACTGCTTAAGTGAGACTCGATGTGCGTAACTCAGAGACAACCGATCAAGCCAAAGATGGAGGCAATAAGAGCTTCGAGGTACCGAGTGCACGGGAGAAGGTCAAGGAGACCAGGAACCCAAAGCCAGGGGTGAAGAAGAAGACTTGCAAAGTCAAGGATGATCGAGTTAAGAAGAGTTATGGTGCATCAAGGATCACTACATAAGGACATGACTTACAACCAATGAGGTAACATCTATAGTTATGTGGTGTAAGTCATAAGGCTCAAGATCAAGCTCGAGAAGTGAACAAGGGGGTTGGAGCTCAGATATGTCAATCTAGATCAAGTCAAGTTGACTTGATGGTTTAGAGTCCAACATTGACCTCAAACATACCAAGTGTTAAAGAGATGCAAATAAAGAGTAAAGGTAAGCTCTAGACACTTGGTCAATTATTTTATATGCTAAACATTTTTGTCTCAGTGCCAGGGACTCAGCTAAGTGAAGTCCAAAAGAATCAAAAGAAGACAAAGAAAGAAAGGAAGAAAAGGTGTTGATCTGTGCAGCACCGGACGGTCCGAAGCTACTCACTGGACAGTCCGGTGCAAGGTCTGTGAACTCGTCGCTCTCGGGTGTTTTCTGGCTACATTGACTATAAATCACCGAACAGTCCACGCGAGGCGCCGGACAGTCCGGTGATCCAGCCGTGCAACGGCTACCTGCCACGTCGACGAGCGCCAACGGTCATATGGCACACATGACGGTCCAGTGCCCCACAGAAAAGGAAACCAGCTAATCAGTGGATTCTATGTCATGCCCTATGCGCGTACTGTTCACTGTCCGGTGCGCCACCAGACAGTCTGGTGCACCCGCAACCAGGGAAGGCTGGGAGCTTTCAAATGAAGCTCCAACGGCTCCTAGGCCCTTTGGGGCTAAAAGGGACCCCTAGGCGCCTCAAACAAGTACATAAGTGCAGCCAACAAGTGTATACATATTTTGTATCAATTCTCTCTCTCCCTCTCTTGTATATCTCTCTTGTTTGTGTGGAGGCAAAGCCATAAGCCTTTAGAGAGTGGAGAAGTGCTGCTGAGAGCTAGAGCAAAATCTTGAGCGTGTTGTTACTCTGCCGGAGTGCTGTCAAGAAGACTGTAAGCAGCCACGGCGTTGTTGTAACCAATATCAACATAGTGGAAGGCTCTATCTGTCATACTGACAGGTCTGAACAAACGGAGGAAGGGGTTGAAATAGACTCCAAGCCCAGGTGTGGCTAACTCCAACGAGGACTAGGCAAGCATTTCAGGCTTGGCCGAACCTCAGGATAAATCTCTATGTCTGTGTGCTCTGCTCTGTGTTGTGTGATGTTTCTCTGTTTTATTTGTTGTTTATACTTGCACTTCTATATTTATATGTGGTTCAAGCTATCTTTGAAGTGTAGGGTATTTTAAGACAGGAACTTCTATTCCATTGAAACCTACTCGAAGGATCTTTCATTCCACTGCGATCCAGTCTTCGAGTAGAGTAAGAATTTCCAGTTTTTATAGTGATAATTATTATTCGCCTATTCACCCCCCTCTAGGCGATATCTAGATACTGTTCCCGGGCATAGGGAACTTTCAATTGGTATCAGAGCTAGGTCTCTCCAGTGTGGGCTTAGCCGTCCGGAGATGACGATGTCGTCACAAGAGGTAACTCTAGAACTTCTTCTAGGCGATGGTTCTAATTATAAATCTTGGTCTGTCTCTATTTATAATGCTTTCATGCATATTGATCCTGATTTGAGACAGATCTTTAGTAGAAGTATTTTCCCTCTGATATTAGTAAAAAACCTTCTAATGTTGAACTAAGATGTCTATCTCTCAATCACCATGCTTGCAACATCTTAGTTGACTCTCTTTCTAGAGGTGCTTATTTTGCTATCATGAGTAGTGATAGTGATTTATTTGTTGATGCTCATGATCTATGGACTAGAATTAAAATAAAATATTCTGAGTCCAATTGTACTACTTCTACTCCCTATGTTGCTTGTGGTACTAACCTTTCAAAGGGAGAAGAAAAATGATGGCAACCAAACGATGAATCCACCTCACCGACAGGTTTGTCTTTCACTAGTTATAAATGTCTTATTGCTAACAATGATAGTGGAGACGAAAGCGATGATGAGGAGGAATATGAGGATGATAGCGAGGATGAGTCTTCATCACCACAAGGTATATTTTCCTATATTGCTTCCACTAATAATGAGACCGGCGATGTGGAAGAAGAGGAGATTCACCGGTTCTACACCCATCTCAACAAAGAAGACAAAGTGCTCTTGGTTAAGCTATTGAGGAGGAACAAGGAACAAGTCGAGACGCTTCTCAGGCTAGAGGAGACTCTCATCAAAACCAACGACAGCCTGGAGAAGATGACCAAAGAACATGAGAAGCTAAAGTGCTCTCATAACAATTTGGTCCAACAGTATGAATATGTTTTATTTGAGCAAAGAAATAATCATGATGTATTATCTGATGTTGCTCAACTTAAAACTGAGAACTCTAGGCTTAGAAGTCAAGTAGAAATGATGAATTTAGAAAAACTTGCTCTAGGTGAAAAGTATGATATGTTGTCGTATTCTCATAGTGAATTAGTTGATGACCATATCATGCTCGATATTGCTCATGAGGTAGTAATTACTAGTTTAAACTCATGTGAACCTCGTTCTTGCACAAGTGATCAATTAGTTAAAGTATTATCATGTGCTGACCTCCACTGCTCCAAGAAAGGCCAATCTTTGATTGAGAAACAAGTTGTAGGGTCAAAAAGAAAATTGCTTAGGAACAAGAAACAAAGACAATTGATGTGTAGACGCCATGCTCGACTTCCTCAAGATATTTACAAACATGTGGTGAATAAGCTTGAGGAAGGAGGAACCGCAGCAAGGGTCAAACTCCGCGAGAAAGAAGCTCCCAAGGCAATCAACATGAACAAAGAAAAAGGTAAAGATTCAATTAGTCATGTTGTTTGCACTGATCATCTCTCTATGTTATCCAAGAGCAAAAAGAGAAGAGGAGAAAGGAGGTGCTTCAAGTGCAATGAGTTAGGCCACCTCATTGTGTCTTGTCCATACAAAGACAAGGATGAAGGGATGAGGAGATGTTTTGGATGCAATGACAAGGACCATATGATCACTGCATGTCCTCTCATGAAGAATCAAACACATGCACCCTCCAGGATGACCCTCACTAAGAAAAAAGACAAACAGCAAGCGTCATGTTAGGTTGAGCAACACTTCAGCTACATGTGTGGTGAGCATGGTCATCTATCTAAGGTATGTAAGAAGGGTAAGGTTTCTAAGCAAGTAAATTTATCTCAATGTTATTCGCTTAGGAGACCCAAATCATACACTTGTGCTAGATCAGTAATGAGATCACCTAGAACTAGCACAAATGCTATTTGGGTACCAAAGGCTCTTTTAGATGAACGTTATGGACCCATCCCGAGATGGGTACCAAACTGTGTCAACTCGACCATGCAGGTGCCTTGAGATGGACTGGAGATCTTGGGAGAGCTTAAGATGGTTAATTCAAACTCTATGCTTAAGCTGTCAATTTTTATTTGTCTATTTATTGACCCAAGGTTGAATTATTGTGCAATACTAATCCCATGTTCATCTCGAGTTAAATAAGTTGTAGAGGTCCTTAATCATTATTGGTGAATCAAGCAAAGGACTTTGATGAGAATCTGTAACTTGCTCTCCAAAGGACGGTACCCGTGTATCTTAAGTACATTATTTCTAATCAGTATTGTTTTTAAGTTGGATTGTCGTGCTATACCCATCCTTGGAGTAGTTATGTTTTTGAGATTGCTTATGTTGAATATCTTTCAAATAATGATCCATGATTTCCAAGATCATAATCATGCTTGCTCAATCGTGACTGTGTGCTTTATAGGTTATATCTCTTGAATCATTTAATGGGTAGCTTTTCAATTGATATATCCACCATGATTAACTCTCTTAGTATATGTGGATAAACCTATATCTTTCTGTAAGTCATGCTATGTGGTTTTTAATGATTAACCTATGTGCAAGCATGATAGTTTTGTTTAGTCCATGTTCACATGATTACTTTGTCTTGGTACTCTGTGTATACCAAAACAAGAAATCCATGTTGTGTCTCTAATGCACCCTCTCGAGCTATGAAATGCATGAGCAAAAGGAGCCCTAAATTTGTGACAACAGGTGCTCTCACTCCACACTACCTAAAAGAATGGATCTCATGGCATTCAGGTAAAAGGCAAAGGTATGGAGAATGGAACTATGCAATTTCATTAAATATCTTGAAGTTCCGTTGATTGTGATCATAGCTATGTTCTTGCCTTTCAATTGGTAGTATCTTGGCTTAGGTGCTCTATGCTTTAAAATGTTGTTTCCTTTGGTGTGCCTAAGAAAATACTTCTTAATCATGGTGTGCTTAGACATTGTGCTTTATATGCATGAACTTGTCGTTTTTTCAATTGGTATATGTGTTGCAATGATCATCATATGTGAAGCGTGCCTAGATTGCTTTTAAAATGTTATATATCTTGAGGCATGCATTGTTTCCACTAGTCATAAGTTGTATTATGTCATCTATTCAATTGGTATCTTTTTGTGATGCAATTGATATATTATGCCTAGACCAAGGTATGTTGTGATCCCCTCTAGTTCTGAGGACACTAGAATGTGCAAGGTGCGAGTCACTCAAATACTTGATGCACAACTTTAGGGGGAGCAAACATAACTTGTGTCTTTTGAGACTAACTATTTCTTGAGTGATCCTATATAGTCTCAAGGTGGAAAAGGGAAGATGATCAAGAAATGGAGCAATCAGGACTTGGGTACCTCCACAAGTCGAGTAATTGGTATCTAAAGTTGTGAGTAATTGCATATTTAAAGATTGCTCGTCCTCTATAATAATTGGTGATCCTAGATGCTTATCTTTAAATATCATGGAGCTATGACAATGATGATCTTTCAATTAGTAGCCTTGGTAGTGTGCTTCAATTGGTATCTTTTGGTAATCACTAGAATAGAAGCTTCATCTTGTGCCACAATACTATAACTTGTTCTAAGTTTGATGTCTTAGCAACAAGAAAAGGTCAGGATAAAGGATCAGGCACAAGTGTAAAGGAGCTCCCTAGAGATAAAACTTTCAAGATGGAAATCTTTAATTGATGACAAAAGGATCTCCGCCTACTTAGATGGAAAGTACACCATAACATGGTAAAGGTACAAAAGGAGGTATTGACCTTTTTGCGTATTTGTACCTTAATTTTCCTCCAATGCTTGTGTTGCATATGTTTAATGTATAAGGGGGAGTAAGTGTGTTGCATTTTCCCTGCTTCATACCCTATTGTCCCTTGACATCATCCTATGTTCTTGCTTGAATATGGTTTTGGTGTTTGATGTCAAAGGGGGAGAATTTGTGCATTAAAGCTTACCTCGACCTGAGAGGAAAGCTTATCTTAAGGGTGAAGAAAGGACTCAAAGGGGTTTCCTTGAGTTCCTTTGATCTTAAGGAAGAATGTGTTAGTTTTGTTGATAATACTTATCATATGCTTCTTATTGTATTAAATGGTGATAATGCATAATTAGTGTTTCCGGTTATATGAATCAATTGGTATCTATTGTGTTTGTCCTATAATAGATATTCATGCGGTTCTGGTGCTTTAAATTAGTATCTTAATGGTGAATAGTGGTAGGTTGATATTCCTATGGTATATCAATTTAATTGGTGTTTAACTCTGATTCTGTGCATTTGTGTGTTATACGCATCACGGTTTAATTATTGACATAATGTATCCCACGAGTGCTAAGGTATAGTCATGCTTCGAATTAGCCTAAGTATGTGCAATTTGGCATATAAGGCCAAAGTTAAGATTTTAATGTAAGCACATATTTAGGGGGAGCATTCTATAAACTTAGAATTCAAAATTTGTGCTTGAAATCTTATTCTTGTGTAAGCTTTAATTGTGTTGCCATCAATCACCAAAAAGGGGGAGATTGAAAGCTCTCTTGTGGGTTTTGGTGTTTAGATGACAACCCAATTAAAGGACTAACAAGTGTCTTAAGTGTTGAACAGGTGATTAATGCAAAGCTAACATGGTTCAACACAAGTAAACAAGTGTGATGGTCCAAAGACTGGATTATCTATAGATAATGAACACTGCTTAAGTGAGACTCGATGTGCGTAACTTAGAGACAACGATCAAGCCAAGGATGGAGGCAACAAGAGCTTCGAGGTACCGAGTGCACGGGAGAAGGTCAAGGAGACGAGGAACCCAAAGCCAGTGGTGAAGAAGAAGACTTACAAAGTCAAGGATGATCGAGTTAAGAAGAGTTATGGTGCATCAAGGATCACTACATAAGGACATGACTTACAACCAATGAGGTAACGTCTACAGTTATGTGGTGTAAGTCATAAGGCTCAAGATCAAGCTCGAGAAGTGAACAAGGGGGTTGGAGCTCAGATATGTCAATCTAGATCAAGTCAAGTTGACTTGATGGTTTAGAGTCCAACATTGACCTCAAACATACCAAGTGTTAGAGAGATGCAAATAAAGAGTAAAGGTAAGCTCTAGATGCTTGGTCAATTATTTTATATGCTAAACATTCTTGTCTCAGTGCCAGGGACTCAGCTAAGTGAAGTCCAAAAGAATCAAAAGAAGACAAAGAAAGAAAGGAAGAAAAGGTGCTGATCTGTGCAGCACCGGACGGTCCGGAGCTACTCACCGGACAGTCCGGTGTGCACCGGATAGTCCGGTGTGTGCACCGGACAGTCCGGTGCAAGGTCTGTGAACTCATCGCTCTCGAGTGTTCTCTGGCTACATCGACTATAAATCACCGGACAGTCCGCACGAGGCGTCGGACAGTCCGGTGCTCCAGCCGTGCAACGGCTACCTGCCACGTCGACGAGCGCCAACGGTCATATGGCGCACCGGACGGTCTGGTGGCCCACAGAAAAGGAAACCAGCCAATCAGTGGATTCTCTGTCGTGCCCTATGCGCGTACTGTTTACTGTTCGGTGCGCCACCGGACAGCCCGGTGCACCTGCAACCAGGGAAGGCTGGGAGCTTCCAAATGAAGCTCCAACGGCTCCTAGGCCCTTTGCGGCTATAAAAGGGACCCCTAGTCGCCTCAAACAAGTACATAAGTCCAGCCAACAAGTGTATACATCATTTGGATCAATTCCCTATCTTGTATATCTCTCTAGTTTGTGTGGAGGCAAAGCCATAAGCCTTTAGAGAGTGGAGAAGTGCTGCTAAGAGCTAGAGCAAAATCTTGAGCGCGTTGTTACTCTACCAGAGTGCTGTCAAGAAGACTGTAAGCAGCCACGACGTTGTTGTAACCAATATCAACATAGTGGAAGGCTCTATTTGTCATACTGATAGGTCTGAGCAAACGGAGGAAGGGGTTGAAATAGACTCCAAGCCCAGGTGTGGCTAACTCCAACGAGGACTAGGCAAGCATTTCAGGCTTGGCCAAACCTCGGGATAAATCCCTATGTCTGTGTGCTCTGCTTTGTGCTGTGTGTTGTTTCTCTGTCTTATTTGTTGTTTATACTTGCACTTCTATATTTATATGTGGTTCAAGTTGTCTTTGAAGTGCAGGGTGTTTTAAGACATGAACTTCTATTCCGCTAAAACCTACTCGAAGGATCTTTCATTCCACTGTGATCCAGTCTTCGAGTAGAGTAAGAATTTCCAGTTTTTACTGTGATAATTATTATTCACCTATTCACCCCCCCTCTAGGCGACATCTAGATCCTGTTCCCGGGCATAGGGAACTTTCAATATGCTATTAGGAGCATAGGCACACAACAATTGTATTTACTAGCAGTAAGCTGTATGTCCCTCGGGATACAATCATTTCGATCCAGCATCCAGCACAGAACAATTGTATTTACTAGCAGTAAGTCGTATGTCCCTCGGGATACAATCATTTCGACCCAGCATCCAGTTGTTTACATTGTGCTGGATAGGGCGCCCGAAGGGGCGCCTCCTGATCTAGTATAAATAAAGACCTCTAGAAGTTGAAGACCCCCCTGAAGATCAAAATCTTTTTATGGTATTTGAGAAAGGGTGTAATCCTAACAAAATACAATTTGGCTAAATGCAGTTGGCAAGGAAGCTTGACTTGCGCTTTCTGCCATAAAGAAGAGACCATTAACCATCTGTTCTTTGAGTGCCACTTAGCCCGGTCAGTCTGGAGTGTTTTGCAGATGGCCACTGGCATAAATCAACCATATAATGTGGACCATATGTTTGGGGATTGGCTTCAAGGCTTTAATAAAACTTTGAAAACTGTGTTTCTACTAGGAGCAGCGGTCTTTTGCTGGGCTCTTTGGATTTGTAGGAACAACTTGGTTTTCAAGAAAAAACTCTCATGTTCTCCTTTGCAGGTTATCCTTTCGATGACACACTGGCTTTCGAGCTAGGCTATACTTCAGCGAGAGGAGGTTCAGCCGTTGGTTGCTGCGGGGTCGCGACTCTTGGGGCGGACGACCATGGCTTTTTTGTCCCGGGCACATGGGTGGCGATCTAGTCTTCGTATTGATTACCACTAGGTTTTGCTTCGGTGTTGTGGTTTCAAACTTTAGTTGGCTGCGTGCTATAGGCAGAAGCCGAAAGTTTTGTACCAAGGCTTTCATTGCAGGTTCCTAAATCCAAGATCAATGCTGAATGGCTAGAAAGAGATATGGTTACCGTCGGCGTGGCTAAGGTTGTAAAAGACTTGCTTTACTTTATGCGCCGTGAAGTTCTTCATCAACAAGGACTATTCTACAATAACAATGGAATTTGCAACACCTCCTAGAACTAAGTTTGTACACACTAGCACACAGTGTTTAGATCTTTAGTTTGGTTAACATGTTATGTGAAAGTGGTACTTCAGATGATGTTTTGAGATGTATATGGAACTTGAGATGTATATACTAGTACTGTTATTGTTCTGTGAATGTGATTTATGATGTGTATGAATCTGTAATCTGTATATTGATTTGTTATGAATATCATCTAGTGATCTGGATTCATATACATCATCTAAATGTAATCTGTATATTAATTCTGTATATGAATCTAGAATCTGCATATTAATCTGGAATCTGTATATTGAAATACAGTCGAACCTATATTTAAAACCGTCTGTGGTATGTGTCTAACACAAGCGGCTAGGACTAGAAATCGCTTGTGATGTATGTCTATCACAAGCGGTTCTATCAGCCGAAACCGCCTATAATGTGTGTTTATCACAAGCGGTTTTAGATTGATCGCCTGAGATGTTGTTTTACAACACAGACGGTGCACCACAATCGGTTCCTGGAACCGCCTGTATAGAGGCTAACCGGACCGCCTGTGTAGAGGTCTATTGTAGTAGTGTTGGTAACTTTAGTATAAGCTTCTTTTATCGAAAATTTTGAAGTTGACCTCAGCTTACATGCCGCACCAAGTGCCCCTTAAGCATTTGGCTCCCAGTAGCTGGGTCTGGGTAGAAGGTGATTAATTTGTTGTACATTCTTAACTAAGTACAACTCCATTTTTTCTCGCCAATGAACCAATTAAAACACTTTTGCCTTATAGAGTGTGGGTTAAGTCAATAACACCATATAATTAGCTCCAAGTTTCATTGTTCCATTGCTATATTGTTGTTTGCTGTGAAAATGCGTACACATATAGTATTAGATTTAATAATTTGTTGCGTACACAATTTCTTACCATCGTTTTCAAGTGTGAGTAAACAATTTGTTTCGTACATAGTCAAAATATTATATAATTAATTTTTTTATGCAAATTATTGTAGGTTGCACCTATATTATTTTTATTGACTGGGGACTATATGTAAAGTTCATAGGTAAAAGAATATTAAAGGGGAGTGGCACTAGCTCCACTTTCTAATTTTATCTCATATCTCAGGCTTAACTCGGTAGCAGATGTAGTTTATTTCTGCCTTGAAAATTTCCTTGCAGGTCGGCGGCGGCGGTGGTGTGTCTTCGAATATCTAATTATTTCGGCATTTCCAGATGCACCAAAACATGATTATAATACCTTCCATTCTCCACGACATTGTCAGTCTTGCTCTAATCTATAGCATCGCTGTCGGGGACCATAATTAGGGGTACCCTCAAGACGCCTAATTCTCAGCTGGTAACCCCCATCAGCATAAAGCTGCAGAGGCCTGATGGGTGCGATTAAGTCAGGGATCAGTCCATACGAGCGACTCGATCACGCCTCGCCCGAGCCTAGCCTCGGACAAGGGCAGCCGACCCCGAGGGATTTCCGTCTCGCCCGAGGCCCCCCTCCAACGGCGGACACGTCTCCGGCTCGCCCGAGGCCTTGCCTTCGCTAAGAAGCAACCCTGACTAAATCGCCGCGCCGACCGACCGAGTCGCAGGAGCATTTAACGCAAAGGTGGCCTGACACCTTTATCCTGACGCGCGCCCCCCGGCAGAGCCGAAGTGACCGCCGTCACTTCGCCGCTCCACTGACCGGTCTGACAGAAGGACAGCGCCGCCTGCGCCACTCCGACTGCAGTGCCACTTGATAGAGTGAGACTGACAGGCAGTCAGGTCCTGCCAAAGGCGTCATAGGAAACTCCGCTCCGCCCGACCTAGGGCTCGGACTCGGGCTAAGCCCCGGAAGACGGCGAACTCCGCTCTGCCCGACCCAGGGCTCGGACTCGGGCTAGGCCCCGGAAGACGGCGAACTCCGCTCCGCCCGACCCAGGGCTCGGACTCGGGCTAGGCCCCGGAAGACGGCGAACTCCGCTCCGCCCGACCCAGGGCTCGGACTCGGGCTAAGCCCCGGAAGACGGCGAACTCCGCTCCGCCCGACCCAGGGCTCGGACTCGGGCTAGGCCCCGGAAGACGGCGAACTCCGCTCCGCCCGACCCAGGGCTCGGACTCGGACTAAGCCCCGGAAGACGGCGAACTCCGCTCCGCCCGACCCAGGGCTCGGACTCGGGCTAAGACCCGGAAGACGGCGAACTCCGCTCCGCCCGACCCAGGGCTCGGACTCGGGCTAAGACCCGGAAGACGGCGAACTCCTCTCCGCTCGACCCAGGGCTCGGACTCGGGCTAAGACCCGGAAGACGGCGAACTCTGCTCCGTCCGACCCAGGGCTCGGACTCGGGCTAAGACCCGGAAGACGGCGAACTCCGCTTCGCCCGACCCCAGGGCTCGGACTCCGCCCTGGCCTCTGCCGAACGACCTCCGCCTCGCCCGACCCAGGGGCTCGGGCTCGGCCTCGGCCATGGAAGACAGACTCGACCTCGGCTTCGGAGGGGCCTCTGCGTCGCCCGACCTAGGGCGCAGGCCAGCCACGTCAACAGGAAGCGCCATCATCACCCTGCCCCGATCCGACTCGGGCCGCAGAGAACAAGACTGGTGTCTCGTCTGGCCAGCTCCGCCAGATAGGCAATGATGGCGCCCCGCAAGCCCTGTGACGACGGCGACTCTCAGCTCTCTTACGGAAGCAGGAGGACGTCAGCAAGGACTCAACCGCTCCGACAGTTGTCCCTCCGCCAGGCTCCGTTGCTTCTCCGATAGCCACGACATCACACCAGCTGGGCGTCAAGATCTCTTCGGCTGCCACATTGGCATGTACTTAGGGCGCTAGCTCTCACCCGCTAGACACGTAGCACTATGCTACACCCCCATTGTACACCTGGATCCTCTCCTTACGCCTATAAAAGGAAGGACCAGGGCCTTCTTAGAGAGGGTTGGCCGCGCGGGGACGAGGGCGAGACAGGCGCTCTCTTGGGGCCGCTCGTTTCCCTCACCCGCGTGGACGCTTGTAACCCCCTACTGCAAGCGCACCCGACCTGGGCGCGGGACGAACACGAAGGCCGCGGGATTTCCACCTCTCTCACGCCCGTCTTCGGCCACCTCGCTTCCCCCCTTCGCGCTCGCCCACGCGCTCGACCCATCTGGGCTGGGGCACGCGGCACACTCACTCGTCGGCTTAGGGACCCCCCGGTCTCGAAACGCCGACAGCTGGCGCGCCAGATAGGGGCCTGCTGCGTGTTGACGAACAACATCCCGTCAAGCTCCAGATGGGCAGTCTCCAGCAACCTCTCCGGCCTGGGACGGAGCTCCGTTTCGGGAGTCTTGAGTTCATGTCCTTCGACGGCAGCTACGACATGATACTCCTTCCACCGCCACGCGACAACGACAATGGCGGCCGACAACCCGCCCGCCGGCGGCGGAATCGACGACATCTTCCCCGCGTGGTGGAAGAACAACATTCGAGCTCGCCCCGTCCTCTCCCCCGCCAACGGAGGAGGAGGCGGGGCAACCAAGGCCAAGCGGGAGGCCGCGCTTCGTCGGCTGTCGAGCGAATCGACGTCCCCAGCGCCCCAACGGGGGGCGCGTCGGGCGTCGACCTCGCGTTTGAGACGAAGGCGAGCGCCGTCCCCCCGCGACACGCCAATCCCGAGCAAGTGGACGACGCCAGCGCGCTCGCGGAGAGCTTGCAGGACGTCACCCTCGTACCTGAGACGGCGGTGCAATCAGTCCCCGGCGTGACTATGTCGCTGCTCGTCGACCAAAAGGTACCGACCGATTCCCATCCTACATCATTTCGACTTAGCCTCAACCCGCCCAGCGACCTCGTGTTGGCGGGCGCTCTCGTTGAGGCGAGTGCAACCCCTCTGGGGTTTCGTATGCGGTCGCCTTGGGACCGGTTGACGGATGTCTCGACCTACGGGCCCTCTGGGTCCGAGGAAGATGACGATCCCAGCATCTGTTGGGATTTCTCTGGATTTGGCAACCCCAGTGCCATGCGGGACTTTATGACCGCATGTGACTGCTGCCTCTCCGACTGTTCCGACGGTAGCCGCAGCCTCGACGACGAGGACTGCGGCTCAAGCCGCGAATGTTTCCACGTCGAGCTAGGGGATCCCTCCGAAGGCAACCATCTCGGCATGCCGGAGGACGGTGATCTCCCTAGGCCGGTGCCTCGCGCTGACATCCCGCGGGAGCTAGCTGTGGTCCCCGTTCCGGCGGGGGGTCACGACCCACAGCTCGAGCAAGTCCGCGGGGTGCAGGCCAGGCTTGACGAGGGAGCAGGAGCGCTTGAGCCGATCCGCCGGGACGTCGGGCAGGTATGGGCGGGCCAACCCCCGGCCGGAGAAATACGTCACCTGCCCCAGGGTTTCCAGCATCGCGTCGCCAACGACGTCAGGGTCAGACAGCACCCCGCATCCAGTGGAGTCGGTCAGAACCTGGCAGCCGCAGCGATGCTCCTCCGCACGATGCCGGAGCCATCAACCACCGAGGGTCGGCGAATCCAGGGAGAGCTCAAGAATCTCCTGGAAGGCGCTGCGGTCCGACGGGTCGAGAGCTCTGCCTCCCGAAGGCAGGGATACCCCTCGGAACCTCATGCCGCGACTTCCCGATTCATGCGGGAAGCCTCGGTCTACACCGGGTGCACGCGCAACACCGCGCTTGCGGCCCCGAGCCACCTCGGCAACGAGCACCATCGTCGCGACCGTCGGGCCCGCCTCGACGAAAGGGTGCGCCGAGGCTACCACCCCAGGCGTGGGGGACGCTATGACAGCGGGGAGGATCGGAGTCCCTCGCCTGAACCACCCGGTCCGCAGGCCTTCAGTCGGGCCATCCGACGGGCACCGTTCCCGACCCGGTTCCGACCCCCGACTACTATCACGAAGTACTCGGGGGAAACGAGACCGGAACTGTGGCTCGCGGACTACCGCCTGGCCTGCCAACTGGGTGGAACAGACGATGACAACCTCATCATCCGCAACCTCCCCCTGTTCCTCTCCGACACCGCTCGCGCCTGGTTGGAGCACCTGCCTCCGGGGCAGATCTCCAGCTGGGATGATCTGGTCCAAGCCTTCGCCGGCAATTTCCAGGGCACGTACGTGCGCCCCGGGAATTCCTGGGACCTTCGAAGCTGCCGGCAACAGCCGGGAGAGTCTCTCCGGGACTACATCCGGCGATTCTCGAAGCAGCGCACCGAGCTGCCCAACATCACCGACTCGGATGTCATCGGTGCGTTCCTTGCCGGCACCACCTGCCGCGACCAGGGCGAGCGAGCTGATGGACATCGCCACCAAGTTCGCCTCTGGCCAGGAGGCGGTCGAGGCTATCTTCCGAAAGGACAAGCAGCCCCAGGGCCGCCCATCGGAAGATGCTCCCGAGGCGTCAACTCCGCGCGGCGCCAAGAAGAAAGGCAAGAAGAAGTCGCAAGCGAAACGCGACGCCGCCGACGCGGACCTTGTCGCCGCCGCCGAGTACAAGAACCCTCGGAAGCCCCCCGGAGGTGCCAACCTCTTCGACAAGATGCTCAAGGAGCCGTGCCCCTATCATCAGGGGCCCGTCAAGCACACCCTCGAGGAGTGTGTCATGCTTCGGCGCCACTTCCACAGGGCCGGGCCACCCGCAGAGGGTGGCAGGGCCCGCGACGACGACAAGAAGGAAGATCACCAAGCAGGAGAATTCCCCGAGGTCCGCGACTGCTTCATGATCTACGGTGGGCATGTGGTGAATGCCTCGGCTTGGCATCGCAAGCAAGAACGCCGGGAAGTCTGCTCGGTGAAGGTGGCGACGCCAGTCTACCTAGACTGGTCCGACAAGCCCATCACCTTCGACCAAGCTAACCACCCCGACCACGTGCCGAGCCCGGGGAAATACCCGCTCGTCGTCGACCCCATCGTCGGCGACGTCAGGCTCACCAAGGTCCTGATGGACGGGGGCAGCTGCCTCAACATCATCTACGCCGAGACCCTCAGGCTCCTGCGCGTCGATCTGTCCTCCGTCCGAGCAGGCGCTACGCCCTTCCACGGGATCATTCCCGGGAAGCGCGTCCAGCCCCTCGGACGGCTCGACCTTCCCGTCTGCTTCGGAACGCCCTCCAACTTCCGAAGGGAGACTTTGACGTTCGAGGTGGTTGGGTTCCGAGGAACCTACCACGTGGTATTGGGGAGGCCATGCTACGCGAAGTTCATGGCCGTCCCCAACTACACCTACCTGAAGCTCAAGATGTCGGGCCCCAACGGGGTCATCACCGTCGGCCCCACGTACAAACACACGTTCGAATGCGACGTGGAGTGCGTGGAGTACGCCGAGGCCCTCGCCGAGTCCGAGGCCCTCATCACCGACCTGGAGAGCCTCTCCAAAGAGGTGCCGGACGTGAAGCATCATGCCGGCAACTTCGAGCCAGCGGAGACGGTTAAGGCCGTCCCTCTCGACCCCAGTGGCGACACCTCCAAGCGGATCCGGATCGGTTCTGGGCTCGACCCCAAATAGGGAGCAGAGCTCGTCGACTTTCTCCGCGCAAACGCCGACGTCTTTGCGTGGAGTCCCTCGGACATGCCCGGCATACCGAGGGATGTCGCCGAGCACTCGCTGGATATTCGGGCCGGAGCCCGACCCGTCAGGCAGCCTCTGCGCCGATTCGACGAGGAGAAGCGCATAGTGATAGGCGAGGAGATCCACAAGCTAATGGCGGCAGGGTTCATCAAAGAGGTATTCCATCCCGAATGGCTTGCCAACCCTGTGCTTGTGAGAAAGAAAGGGGGGAAATGGCGGATGTGTGTAGACTACACTGGTCTCAACAAAGCATGTCCGAAGGTTCCCTACCCTCTGCCTCGCATCGATCAAATCGTGGATTCCACTGCTGGGTGCGAAACCCTGTCCTTCCTCGATGCCTACTCAGGGTATCACCAAATCCGGATGAAAGAGTCCGACCAGCTCGCAACTTCTTTCATCACGCCCTTCGGCATGTACTGCTATGTCACCATGCCGTTCGGTTTGAGGAATGCGGGCGCGACGTACCAGCGGTGCATGAACCATGTGTTCGGCGAACACATCGGTCGCACGGTCGAGGCCTACGTCGATGACATCGTAGTCAAGACAAGGAAGGCTTCCGACCTCCTCTCCGACCTTGAAGTGACATTCCGATGTCTCAAAGCGAAAGGCGTTAGGCTCAATCCTGAGAAGTGTGTCTTCGGGGTACCCCGGGGCATGCTCTTGGGGTTCATCGTCTCCGAGCAGGGCATCGAAGCCAACCCGGAGAAGATCGCAGCTATCACCAGCATGGGGCCCATCAAGGACTTAAAAGGCGTACAGAGGGTCATGGGATGTCTCGCAGCCCTGAGCCGTTTCATCTCACGCCTCGGCGAAAGAGGTCTGCCTCTGTACCGCCTCTTAAGGAAGACCGAGTGCTTCGCTTGGACCCCTGAGGCTGAGGAAGCTCTTGGGAACCTGAAGGCGCTCCTCACCAAGACGCCTATTTTGGTGCCTCCAGCTGACGGAGAAGCCCTCTTGGTCTACGTCGCCGCGACCACTCAGGTGGTTAGCGCCGCGATTGTGGTCGAGAGGCAAGAAGAGGGGCATGCATTGCCCGTTCAGAGGCCAGTCTACTTCGTCAGCGAGGTACTCTCCGAGACCAAGATTCGCTACCCACAAGTCCAGAAGCTGCTGTATGCGGTGATCCTGACGAGGCGGAAGTTGCGACACTACTTCGAGTCTCATCCGGTAACTGTGGTGTCATCCTTCCCCCTGGGGGAGATCATCCAGTGCCGAGAGGCCTCGGGCAGGATTGCAAAGTGGGCGGTGGAGATCATGGGCGAGACAATCTCGTTCGCCCCTCGGAAGGCCATCAAGTCCCAGGTATTGGCGGACTTCGTGGCTGAATGGGTCGACACCCAGCTGTCGACGGCTCCGATCCAACCGGAGCTCTGGACCATGTTTTTCGACGGGTCGCTGATGAAGACGGGAGCCGGCGCGGGCCTGCTCTTCATCTCGCCCCTCGGGAAACACCTACGCTACGTGCTACGCTTCCATTTCCCGGCGTCCAACAACGTGGCTGAGTACGAGGCTCTGGTCAACGGGTTGCGGATCGCCATCGAGCTAGGGGTCAGACGCCTCGACGCCCGCGGTGACTCGCAGCTCGTCATCGACCAAGTCATGAAGAACTCCCACTGCCGCGACCCGAAGATGGAGGCCTACTGCGATGAGGTTCGGCGCCTGGAAGACAAGTTCTACGGGCTCGAGCTTAACCACATCGCTCGGCGCTACAACAAGACTGCGGACGAGCTGGCAAAAATAGCCTCGGGGCGAACGACGGTTCCCCCGGATGTCTTCTCCCAGGATCTGCATCGACCCTCCGTCAAGATCGACGACACGCCCGAGCCCGAGGCACTCTCAGCTCGGCCCGAGGCGCCCTCGGTTCAGCCCGAGGTACCCTCGGCCCCCGAGGGCGAGGCACTGCACGTCGAGGAGGAGCAGAGCGGGGCCACGCCTGATCGAAATTGGCAGACCCCGTACCTGCAATATCTCCGCTAAGGAGAGCTACCCCTCGACCAAGCCGAGGCTCGGCGGGTAGCGCGACGCGCCAAGTCGTTCGTCTTGTTGGGCGATGAGAAGGAGCTCTACCACCGCAGCCCCTCGGGCATCCTCCAGCGATGCATCTCCATCGCCGAAGGTCAGGAACTCCTGCAAGAGATACACTTGGGGGCTTGCGGCCATCACGCAGCGCCTCGAGCCCTTGTCGGGAACGCTTTCCGGCAAGGCTTCTACTGGCCAACGGCGGTGGCTGACGCCACTAGAATTGTCCGCACCTGCGAAGGGTGCCAATTCTATGCGAAGCAGACCCACTTGCCCGCTCAGGCTCTGCAAACGATACCCATCACCTGGCCCTTTGCTGTGTGGGGTCTGGACCTCGTCGGTCCCTTGCAGAAGGCGCCCGGGGGCTACACGCACCTGCTGGTCGCCATCGACAAATTCTCCAAGTGGATCGAGGTCCGACCTCTGAACAGCATCAGATCCGAGCAGGCAGTGGCGTTCTTCACCAATATCATCCATCGCTTCGGGGTCCCAAACTCCATCATCACCGACAACGGCACCCAGTTCACCGGCAGAAAATTCTTGGACTTCTGCGAGGATCACCACATCCGTGTGGACTGGGCCGCCGTGGCTCATCCCATGTCGAATGGGCAAGTAGAGTGTGCCAACGGCATGATTCTACAAGGGCTCAAGCCTCGGATTTACAACGACCTCAACAAGTTCGGTAAGCGATGGATGAAGGAACTCCCCTCGGTGGTCTGGAGCCTGAGGACAACGCCGAGCCGAGCCACGGGTTTCACGCCGTTCTTCCTGGTCTATGGGGCCGAGGCCGTCTTGCCCACTGACCTGGAATACGGCTCCCCGAGGACGAGGGCCTACAGCGATCAAAGCAACCAAGTCAGCCGAGAAGACTCGCTGGACCAGCTGGAAGAGGCTCGGGACAAGGCCTTACTACACTCGGCGCGGTACCAGCAGTCCCTGCGACGCTACCACGCCCGAGGGGTCCGGCCCCGAGACCTCCAGGTGGGCAACCTGGTGCTTCGGCTGCGGCAAGACGCCCGAGGGAGGCACAAGCTCACGCCCCCCTGGGAGGGGCCATTCGTCATCGCCAAAGTTCTGAAGCCCGGAACGTACAAGCTGGCCAACAGTCAAGGCGAGGTCTACGGCAACGCTTGGAACATCCAACAGCTACGTCGCTTTTACCCTTAAGATGTTTTCAAGTTGTTCATATACCTCGCACCCACGCAAAGTTTAGTCAACAAGGAAGGGTCGGCCTCGCCTCGGCAAAGCCCGACCCTCCCTCGGGGGCTAAAAGGGGGGAAACCCCCTCTGCGTTAAAATTTTCCTCGAAAAAGGATCTCTTCCACCAGAATGTCTTTCGTGCTTTCTGACTACTTCGAAAAGCGGATCCTGAAAACGACGGAGTACACGTAAGCAGCCAAGGCTGACCGAGCCGAGGGACTCCTACGCCTTCGGGATACGGATACCTCACTCATCACCTTCTGCGATAAGTAACTCACGTTCGGATAAAGTGATTCCGCGGACCGAACAAGTCTTTATGTTCGGAAGCCCTTCTGCCGAAGCGATCCTTCGAGCCTTCTCGACTGAGTCGGTGACAGGGCCTCATGGACGGGCGAAAGTACGCGTAAGCGGCAAGGCCGACCGAGCCGAGGGACTCCCACGCCTCCGGGATACGGATACCTCACTCATCACCTTCCGCGAGAAGCAACTCTCGCTCGAACAAACACCCCTGTTACCGACAAAAAGTCCAGATACTCGAAACAAGAGGAAAAGAGACGCAGCTTTACAACGCAGCGAGGGTGTGTGTTCCGGCCTCGGCGGTCGCAGAAGGCACACGCTACAAGGCAATCTGATCCTGCAGGCTTGGGTCTTCACGCTGGAAGGGGGCTGTAGCACCCTCGGCATCGACGACACCTTCAGCGAGGCCCGACCCAGCCTCGGACGGCGACGCGGTCCAGGGACTTCTCCGGGAATCCGGCCCGAGCAGGCGGCTCGGCCGGTTACCCCTGGGGCCTCGGTCAACCATCTTCCAAGGGCGCCAGCCCGATCCGAGGCCTCGGCTGGACAACTCCAGCGTCGGTCCCACTAACGGACAACCCGGCTAGGCTCCGGCCAACCAGGTCCTCATTCTCGAGCCAACTCCGCCTCTGTTCGTGCTTATATCACTACCCCTGGCCTCGGCTCGTCGAAGAGCGGCCAAGGGGTCTCTTTAACTAAGCTAGAGGAGCCTCAGACAACAAGGTCGATCGAGCCGAGGGATTCCTATGCCTCCGGGATACGGATACCTCACTCGTCACCTTGACACGGGGCGACTCATGCTTGGTGAAGCGGTTCAGATAATCAACAGGCGAGTCTTAGTGCTCGAAAATGAGGAAAAAACACGGCTCCGTGCCAAAATTACATACATGTTCAGGCCTCGACAGCCATAATGAACAAAAAACCCTGGCATTCAAAGTGCCATTACAAACGGAACTCCGGTTCCCCTCCGCAGGTACGAACAACCCCACTCCATGGGGGAAGGCCTGCGGAGCAACAGAAGACCGACGAGCGGCGCGCCGTCACCTGCTCCAGCAGCGGCGGCGACGACGACTTCTGCTCCGGGGGGCCGAACAGCGGCAGCACTGACCTCAGGGCGGATGCTGCTGCCGGGAGGCCCCCGCCCATGCCAAAACTCGTAAGGCAAGGACGGGCAGAAGGCCGTAGAGTTGGAGGTCGGTCCGTGGCCAGCCTTGGCTATCACGCCGGCGGAAGAACCTCTTCTAGCTGTCGTGGCAGACGCCGGCGCCGCGAGCGGCTCCGAAGCCACTCGCGTCCGAAAGCCGGGCACGCTGCAGCTGCCAGCGCCACGGATGACAACCGCCCCTCCCTCCCATCACTGAGTGAAGGAGCGGGCCACCGCCCACGCAGGGGCCGACCCCAACTCGGCACACTCCCCTCCCCAGCCTTGGTGATGAAAATCCTTGAGGCTGAGGGAGGGGGAGAGGCCGCAGCCCGGCTCGCTTTCCCCCACCATCAAGCTGGAGGTCACCATCTTGGGTGACCGCCAGTGGAGGGGTGCAGCCGGGCTGCATGATGAAAATCCTTGAAGCCGAACGATGGCTGAAAGGTACCAACTCCCACGGAGTTGCGTTCCTCCAACGATGAAGCGAAAAGACGGCGGGTTCCCCCATCCGGGGGCTTGGAAGGTGGAAAGACGCGAGGCATAAGGGAGGGAGAAGACATAGTCGCCTTCCGAAAGGGGTCGCCCCCCTTTTAAAGGCAACTCTCCCTACGTGCGCCCCCAAACGTCACGGGCTGAGTCTTCTCCAACACGCTCCAAGGCCCTCCCCTGCGGCGCGAGGGCTGGGTCCCGCATGTCATGCAAACCGGCTCAGAGCAGAAGAAGCCAAACCGCCGCGCGTGGTGCATACAACCGCCCAGCGGTTACAAGCGACCCCCCACTTTTGCCCAGACCAACGGGCGGAAGAGGCGGGCAGCCATGCAGGCGGCATGCAATCGCGCCAGGTGGACGCGCTTCTCCGACTCCCAACACGCCAGCATGGAGGCCCAGGCCCACGCGTCACGCAACCGGTGCGCCGGATGCTGCATGCAAGCAACTGCACCGCCACTTGCGCCACCATCGCGCCTCTTCGGTTGCGGAACCAATGCCGCGATTCGAGGCGACCCAGCGCACGGCCCAGCGGCGCCAGCCTGGCGCGACGGTCAATGCAGCCGAAAGTGGGCCGGCACTAATGACGGTGGCAGGCGGGCGGGAGCAGCGGTCACGTCGTCAGCCAAGCTCACGTCCCATCCAGGGGCAGCAAGAGAGCCTCCTCTCACGGCGTGAAGACGACGCGCCCGTGATCCGTCCCTCGAACGGCTCGCGCACACGCAACGGCCGCCCCGCCAACCACTCGCCCCGTCGCATTAACTCCGCGGCGGGATAGGCGGCGTTTCTGGCAGGAGAAGCGGGCGACGCTTCGCCTTCGCCGTAATAACCGCGCCAAAAAAGGTACGCCACGTCGTTCGATTTCGTATCCTTCTCCTTTTTTTCCTCTTTCTCTATCTCTTGCAACAGGGACCGGGAAAGGGGGATACCCCGAAAAGGATCCTTCCCCGTGAAGGAACCGGGCTCCGAGCCCCCCTACTGATCAGAGGTTCGAAGGCTGGCCCCCCGAGGGGTTCAACAACCGCCTCAGATCGCGTGGGCCCTACACCCACTACTGGTCAGAGGTTCGAAGGCCAGCCCCCCGAAGGGCTCCACGGCCGCCTCAGGCTACTCGGGCTCCGCGCCCATTACTGATCAGGGGTTCGAAGGCTGGCCCCCGAAGGGTTCACAGTCGCCTCAGACGCCGAGCGAGGGATGACCATGGGTACGTTCGATACATAACCAAGGCTCGGGCTGCGCTCCCGAGGTACCCTAGGACATTTCCGAGACCAGCGGGAGCGATCTTGTAACGGAATCCCATCGGAGGGAGGCATCGAGCCCTTGGACCCCATCGCCAGGGGACCGGGTCCGGCAGATCACCCGCAGGTACTTTTGGGCATGCCTCTGGGCCCCTAGCCGACCCCCAACGAACGGGGCACGGACGTCCACTCGGATTACCCGCTTGCAGCTCACCGGAGACACCATGTTCGGTGCCCATCGAGGGTAACATGGCGTTCTCCCCCCCTCCTCCTTGCGGAAAGGCGACGTAGGGGCGTATGTAAAAAAGCCGAGTCTGTCCCTGATCGCCCTCTCGCCCTGTGCGGAGGCTCGGGGGCTGCTCTCGCAAAAACGGCTCCGGCCGAACCGTTGACAGCGTCAACATACCAGCCCGAGAACTTGGGCCCCGACCGTGCACCCGGGCTACGGCCAGTTCGCATGAGGGAACAACCAGACCAGCCGAAGCATTACGCAAGGCATTAAGACCTCGGAGGAGTGAAACCACTCCTCCGAGGCCTCGGGGGCTACACCCGGCGGGTGCGCTCGCGCGCACCCACCGGAACAAAATGCAACCGAGAAAGGCTGGTCCCCTTGCAAAAAAGTGCGACGAAAGCCTCCAAGCGAGTGTTAACACTCCCTTCGAGGCTCGGGGGCTACTGTCAGGGACCATAATTAGGGGTACCCTCAAGACGCCTAATTCTCAGCTGGTAACCTTCATCAGCATAAAGCTGCAGAGGCCTGATGGGTGCGATTAAGTCAGGGATCAGTCCATACGAGCGACTCGATCACGCCTCGCCCGAGCCTAGCCTCGGATAAGGGCAGCCGACCCCGAGGGATTTCCGTCTCGCCCGAGGCCCCCCTCCAACGGCGGACACGTCTCCGGCTCGCCCGAGGCCTTGCCTTCGCTAAGAAGCAACCCTGACTAAATCGCCGCGCCGACCGACCGAGTCGCAGGAGCATTTAACGCAAAAGTGGCCTGACACCTTTATCCTGACGCGCGCCCCCCGGCAGAGCCGAAGTGACCGCCGTCACTTCGCCGCTCCACTGACCGGTCTGACAGAAGGACAGCGCCGCCTGCGCCACTCCGACTGTAGTGCCACTTGACAGAGTGAGACTGACAGGCAGTCAGGTCCTGCCAAAGGCGCCATAGGAAACTCCGCTCCGTCCGACCCAGGGCTCGGACTCGGGCTAAGCCCCGGAAGACGGCGAACTCCGCTCCGCCCGACCCAGGGCTCGGACTCGGGCTAGGCCCCGGAAGACGGTGAACTCCGCTCCGCCCGACCCAGGGCTCGGACTCGGGCTAGGCCCCGGAAGACGGCGAACTTCGCTCCGCCCGACCCAGGGCTCGGACTCGGGCTAAGCCCCGGAAGACGGCGAACTCCGCTCCGCCTGACCCAGGGCTCGGACTCGGGCTAGGCCCCGGAAGACGGCGAACTCCGCTCCGCCCGACCCAGGGCTCGGACTCGGACTAAGCCCCGGAAGATGGCGAACTCCGCTCCGCCCGACCCAGGGCTCGGACTCGGGCTAAGACCCGGAAGACGGCGAACTCCGCTCCGCCCGACCCAGGGCTCGGACTCGGGCTAAGACCCGGAAGACGGCGAACTCCGCTCCGCTCGACCCAGGGCTCGGACTCGGGCTAAGACCCGGAAGACAGCGAACTCCGTTCCGCCCGACCCAGGGCTCGGACTCGGGCTAAGACCCGGAAGACGGCGAACTCCGCTTCGCCCGACCCCAGGGCTCGGACTCCGCCCTGGCCTCTGCCGAACGACCTCCGCCTCGCCCGACCCAGGGGCTCGAGCTCGGCCTCGGCCATGGAAGACAGACTCGACCTCGGCTTCGGAGGGGCCTCCGCGTCGCCCGACCTAGGGCGCAGGCCAGCCACGTCAACAGGAAGCGCCATCATCACCCTGCCCCGATCCGACTCGGGCCGCAGAGAACAAGACCGGTGTCCCGTCTGGCCAGCTCCGCCAGATAGGCAATGATGGCGCCCCGCAAGCCCTGTGACGACGGCGACTCTCAGCTCTCTTACGGAAGCAGGAGGACGTCAGCAAGGACTCAACCGCTCCAACAGCTGTCCCTCCGCCAGGCTCCGTTGCTTCTCCGACAGCCACGACATCACACCAGCTGGGCGTCAAGATCTCTCCGGCTGCCACATTGGCATGTACTTAGGGCGCTAGCTCTCCCCCGCTAGACACGTAGCACTCTGCTACACCCCCATTGTACACCTGGATCCTCTCCTTACGCCTATAAAAGGAAGGACCAGGGCCTTCTTAGAGAAGGTTGGCCGCGTGGGGACGAGGATGAGACAGGCGCTCTCTTGGGGCCGCTCGTTTCCCTCACCCGCGTGGACGCTTGTAACCCCCTACTGCAAGCGCACCCGACCTAGGCGCGGGACGAACACGAAGGCCGCAGGATTTCCACCTCTCTCACGCCCGTCTCCGGCCACCTCGCTTCCCCCCTTTGCGCTCGCCCACGCGCTCGACCCATCTGGGCTGGGGCACGCGGCACACTCACTCGTCGGCTTAGGGACCCCCCGGTCTCGAAACGCCGACAATCGCAGGCGACAAATCCACAGTACGGGGCGAAGTGATTCCAATAATGAGGCAACACCTTCGAGCAAAGTTGCACAACAGAAAAAGGTGAGATATCGTTTCTTCCAACTGTACGATGTGGTTTTTGCATGTGTAAAAGTCCAGGGGCATGCCCCGACGTTTGAGAAAAGATCTGGTGTTCAATCCATCTTTTAGTAGCAACTAGAAGAAAGCTTTTTTTTGCTTTGGTTGGCATTTTGTATTCCACATCTAGGAATAAACAGGATGGGTCCAGCTATCTAGGCCTCCCTAGCCACGTGTATACGCCCTCTGGGATGAGTAAGGGTGCGATCCTGCAAGGCATAGCCATCTATCATGCTGGTCATTGTTAGGATAATCCACAAGTGAGACATTTAGACAATGGAGTTGCTGGAAACCTTCTTCTGATAGAGGAGTATGGAACATTTCTTGGGGTGTCTGACCTCGCCTGTCTTACTGTGATGTTCCTTTTGATTGCAAACGACAACAGCTCAGGGTATTTTTCTGATTTGAGATCACCATCCCATCTATCATGCCAAAGTAATGTTGTTCTTCCATCTCCCACACCTTCACTTGTATTAATTCTTTGTAGATATGGAAGTTTTTTAGGATGCCTCTCCACCAAAACGAGTCCACTGGCTTCTCTGTTGGGACTATGTCATCACTGTAGTAATTATTCTAAATTATGTTTACCCACAAAGTGTCTAACCTGTAGAGCAGCTTGTGCAAATTCTTCATTAGAAGTGCTTTGTTTTGATTTTCTATATGGTTCTCCCCAAATCCCCCTTGCTTCTTTGGCTTGCAGACTAGGTCTCATGCAACTTTTGGTGGTTTCTTCACGTTGATGTCTACGCCCATCCACAAGCAATGCCTCCTATATTTGTCTATATGCTTGATCACTGTTTTGGGGAGTCTAAGTGTGCATATATATATATATGGTTTCTTCGCGTTGACCATCTGCAATCTGCCAGCCTGAGACAAAAAAGAGTGAAGTTGATATCAGTCTCCTTTCCATTTTTTGAATAAGCGGGAGGAAAGCTTCTAGGTTTGGTTTTTTCAGTCCCATGGGCAGTCTTAAGTACAGTGTCCCAATCTGACATTGGAAAGTATTTGCAAGGATCTCCATCCTTTGGCTTGGTACATTAATTGGGTATATGTTGGACTTATTGTAATTAACGTGGAGACCGGTTGATTCTGCAAAGGAGTTTAGCATTGTCTTTAGAAAAGAATAGATGTTTTGGGCATGCTCACTACACGACGGTTCACTTACAGCGACCTACAGTTGGTTGCTAAAATGACATTCAGCGATCTACGGTTGGTCGCTAAAAACTTTTAGCGACCCATAAGGATGGTCGTTGTAAGTATCGTCGCTAAAGGCTTTAGCGACCGACCGTCCGTTGCTAATATTGTATATTTAGCGACCAACCGTGGCCCGTGGGTTGTTGTACTATAAATTTAGCAACCAATCGTGAGTCGTTATACTATACATTTAGCAACCAACAGAAAGTTGTCCCTAGTTATAGTCGTTAATAATGATAATATACCATTAATTAGCATTCAACAACTGTTATATATACAAAAGCATCACAAATCACCAATTTTTATACACATAATCACATAGATATACAAATTTAATTAGTATTGCACAATGATAGATCCACATCACATAAACCATCAACAAGCACCACAACAAAATCATTCACAAAACCTACACTTGTTATTATGTTTTGCACATATTTGCAAACACCCTTTCGTGGCACCGCATCGCCGACAGTTTCGGATTCTTGATCGCCAGATTCGTCTTTCTTGGTGCTACGCTCCTGCTTCTGGTCAGGGCTAGCTCCGGCCTTGTCTTGCACTGACGACGTCACGAACGCAGATTGTATCTCCGAAGACATTTTGGCTAGGATGGGAGGGAGACATGAAAGCAAAAGGATTCCTAAGTTAGGCGGTGGAAAAGGTGAATTGCTGGAAACAGTAAGGATTTTTTTGTAACCGAAATTCAGTTACATTAGATTAGATCATCAGTGTAAAGAAACTCTGGTTCAGGAAAACTCCGACGATATTTTTGTAGACCAGAAAAAAAGTTCAAGGGTATTAACCAATTGGCGAAGACAAGCAGAACTCAAGGATGGACTCGGACTAGTCCAAGAATAGCTATTGGAAAATCACACCGAAAAAGAGAAGTAAACAGTAAAAATCCAAAATAGACTAGATTCGGCTTGGGCTTTCCTAGGGAATACCACCACCCCGCGCGCCCCTGCATTGACGCTGGAAATACACGCATGACATGAACTAGAGGACGACAAGTGTCTGGCACAATCACATGCTCACGTGCATTTACCGAAGCAATTCCAAATTCACTGAGGACGAGCTGCAATTGACGCGTGAGAGAGAGGAAGAGTAGAAGTACTGCTAGCTGGCCGTGGCGATGGACGACGGTGATGGTTACCTGAGTTCTGGGGATCATGTAGGCGATGTTGCAGAGATAGGACATCATGGAATACTCTTTAGCCTCCCCGAGCGACGCCTTCCGCAGGAGCCGTGAGAACGACGCGCGGTCGAACACCTCGCTGTCTGAAGCGCCCCAATCCTCTGGGACTCAAATGTGATACAATTACTAGTCTCAGGAGGCTAGTAAACACATTTATACATCAGATGATTATAGATCTGCTTAAACGAGACAAACCTATAAAGGTGGCGATCAACTTTAAGAGTTGGTCCACAACTCGGGACATATCATCAGAGTGGGGCTGAAGCAGCCCGATATACACAGTGAAGCAAATCAGCGGTCCAACAGCCACAGGCAAGGTTGGGAACAGTCGTAACTCTTACCCGATCTCCTTTTTCTGAAAAACAACAAATAAGCAAGGGTGAGTACAAACGTACTCAGCAGCCCACCTTCACCCGCGGAATGGGGAAATCAGATATAATGCATGGAATATGTGGAGCTCAGGATATTTTGCACAAACAACAATATTTTATGAAGGGTTGTTTTGTAAAACATTTTGTATTTTTCAAAGTGCATCCTCTCCCAAAGGAGCAGGAAGTTTTTTTTCAATATAGAGCAAAATCCCCTGGACTAAACCATCCAGGTATCTCAGCAGTTTCCCACTAGTTTTCATTTTCAAAAACAGCTACTGGACTTCCCGTCCACCATAGCTCACGGCTCAACCGCCGGACCTTTTAAAAACTACTTTTCTCAAACGCATCTTTTTTGAAAAACAAAACATTAATTTCCATACCATACCAGACTCGTCCATTCCTGTGGACACGGACTATTCGAATAGGTTTTCAAACTCTGCGCAGAGGTGTACACTTTACCCACTAGTCCGGTTTCTGCGATCTCACCGTCGTGAGACCCGAATGCCGAATCTCTTTCTTTCCTCGCACGTCCTAACCTTAACGGTTATACCGGAAGGAGTCAGGCCACCGCCATGTCCAAACCGGACAAAACATTCCCCCTCCTTATCCTCCTGGTGCTCCCCAGCCTTCATAACCCTGGGGTTCGACCGTACGAGTTCAGATTGAGTGACTGCCCACACAGTCTCGAGTGGTTGTACTTATCATGAGTACAGGTAGTGAAGGATGACAAACCGGTCCTTATGTGAGCGGACAATCCTTCTGCTCACACCTAAACCAGCTGAGCCATCACCTTAGGCCCTCCCCTAAACCAGGGAGTCCCTGATCATCCCTACTCAAAGGTGATAAGGGTGAAAACTCGTCATCATACACATTTTGAAAAGCATTTTCTTTTGAAAACTCACACCTTTCCTCAAATCATTTGTAACAAATATATCAGGGATTGATTGCGGTAAGCGGCTGGGTGGCCATAATAACTTGTCTCAAAATCATATCATGCATAAAATAACAGGCTGAGGGTTGTGGTTGAAAAACATAGGTAATTTATGCATCAAAGGGATCCAGTGAGCTTGTCGTGCTTATCCGGCGAAGGGGGAAGGGGAGCTCGCAGAACTAGCTTCTAGCTCCACTGCCTGGCGTAGACTTGCAGATCTGGCCTCCACGAGACGGCACAAACGCTCCGATAACTATGCAACATGAACAAGCAAACAACAAACCAGCAAGTATACCAACAAATATTTAGTATAGTGGTCAGAATAGCGATATATGGATGGGTAGAGTCTTGAGTAGAATCTGTGTCATGTGGTGTTGAGATACTGCTGGTGGTGGAGCGAAGGTGCTTACCAGGAGGGTGGACTGGAGACGAAGCGACACTATGCGTGTAGCCGGCAGAGCGGAGTAACTAAGTGGGTGGGGTGTTTGCCTTGGCTGAGGGTGTTGAGTGTGTGTGGAGAGGGAGAGGGTAGCTGGGTGTATTTATAGCTGGGTGTATGTGGTGTAGCACAGTGAAGTTCACTGTTGGTGAGAATAGTGACGAATGAATCGCCTGACCTAATATGAACAGGAGAGTTATAGGCAGAATATGGGACAAGAGTATTTTGGGAGTTTTCTGGAATATGAACCATGCTTAAGGGATGACATGGTTGGATAGGGAATAGTTTGACAAGAATTTTAGAAACAAGAATGACTGAAATCTGAGTTTGGATGGAGGAGTTTTAGATTTTATAATCATAGGGGGAAAAAGAAAAGGAAAGGAATATTCTAAAATTTGAATATTTAGAGATATTTGGAAAATCAAAAATACAAATGTATTTTTGAGCGGGGTGCGAGGAATTATTTTTGGGCTTTTCTTGGGCAGAGGTTTATGTTGGTGGAAACTGTTCCTACCTACTGTGTCACATCAGACAACAGTGAGGCGGGACCCAAATAGCTGGAATGTTGTGGTATTCTGGTCCGAGTGGGCTGTGGTATCTTGGGCCAGGTTTTATAGGATTGAAGACGTATCCATACAAACATGGTTTGCCTTTCTTTTTGGAAGTCTGGCTTGAAAGAATCACAAAGTTAAGCGTGCTCAACTTAGAGAAATCTAGGATGGGTGACTAGATGGGAAGTTCCCTACTGGAATGAAAATCACAGTCACCGGAGTTCGTATGACTGGAATATGGGTCTGGCTGGTCTTAAGTAGACTGGACAACATGATAGATGAGTAGTTGAAATTTGGGGTGATCGGATGATCGATGAATAGTAACAATGAATAGTGATGGCGAATAGTTCGTATGACCGAACGATGAACGGTGAATAGTGACGATGAACGGACGATGAACGATGAATAGGAACTATGAACGAACGATGAATAGGAACTATGAACGAACGAATGATCGAACGAACGAACGATCAGAATTTCGGCAGCATAACAGCAGGACAAAGATTATCTGGAAGAACGATGAATAGGGACTATGAACGAACGATGAATAGGAACTATGAACGAACGATGAACGATCGAATGATCGAACGAACGAACGATCGGAATTTCGGCAGCATAATTACAGGAAAAAGATTATTTGGACGAACGATCAAACGATTGGAGGAACGGACGAACGAACCATGAACGATCGGACGAACGATCGAACGATCGGACGAACGAACGAACAAACTAAGAACAGGGGGACGAACGATCGAAGAACGACCGAACGGTCCTTGTGCTAGTGGGTGCTTGTGTGGGAGGTGGAGTGGGCGTGCGAGGGGGGGAGGAGGGAGTTGCCATGAAATGGCTTGGGGTGGGATGAGAGGAGGCCCTTGCCCCTCTATTTATAGCCATGGTGGGGGATTAGGAGAAGGGATGAGAGGATTAGTGGGAGATTAGCATGGATTTGTCTTATATGAGTGTAATTAGCTTGTAGAGCTCACCGTATGACACCAGAGGCATACATATACGTATGAGCATGAGGAAAGTTATGAAGAAAATATTTGTAGGGACTTCAAAAATGATTCTGAAGGTATTTCTGGGGAAGAAAATACTTGGAGATATATCAGTGTAATATTTGGGCAGTATTTCTGAAAGAGTTTGAGGGTGATCACTGGGGAAATATTTGTAGGATATTTTGAGGAGGATTTTAGAGAGAATATAGACCACTATATTTTACTTGTTGATATCAACTTGCAAACAAACATTTTGAAACAAAATTTGAAATTCATTTTGAATTTAGAGCGAGTTTGAGAATATTTCATAATTTGAATTTTTGGGATGCTACAAATCTACCCCACTTAAAAGGAATCTCGTCCTCGAGATTCGACTTAGAAGGGTTATGGGTATAGCTTTACTTCAGCTACACATCTTCACTTTGCAGACGCTTCGAGGAGATGGAACTTCAACAAAATCTGGCCCCTGAGAAGCATCCGGTTGCCGATTGCAAACGCTGATTCTGGCTACTCAAAGATCATCTTTAGGCTTCTAGGTTTCGCTTGGCAGCTAGCTTATTGAGGAAGCATCGATGCCAACACACAAACCTTTCTCTTGTGAACTCCCACATGGATTCCTTCCTTGATTAGTCTTCTGGTGCTTCATCAACAAAACTTGGGTGACCACTTCTCATCCAGAAACTTATATGCTTTGATGATCTGGTCCTCGACAAGCTTGCTACAGGCCTTCTTCTTTTTCTCCACAGCAGGAACCTTACTGGAACACTACCCCACTTAAAAAGAATTAGGGTAGATCTCTTGAATCTTGGGGATTTGAACTCCTTGAAGTACCTCATAACAAGGGTGTTACGGAGCCTTCTTCTGCTGTTGCTGCTTGAGCAGGCTGCGGAGAAATGACTGACACAGGGTTGATTCTGGGACAACCTTCTTCTTATCTTCTCTTCACTATCTTCTTTTCAATGACCCTTTCTTTCTCTTTGCTCTTCCCACTGGAGGATTCTATCAAAGAGTATTACCATGATACAGAGGAGGAAACCAAAGATGTTGAACCATGTACAACAGTCTTCAATCCTAGAATCACCAAGCATTGTGATCTTAGGGCGAGGGAGTGGAAAATGGGGTTGCTTGCGATTTGGCAGAGGAGATTTTATCGGGAGTGTGCTTTGCTTTGAGCGAGATGGGAGTTGAGGGAGCTGGTGGGGGGTTTTATAGGCGAGCGGGGGTGCTCGGGTACGGAGTGGTGGTGATGGAGCAGGTGACATGAGGCAGCAAACACGACAAGGGGAGGGGGGCTGGTGTTTCCGACGGTGGGTGCGCTGCAAGGGGGAAATGGGGCGGTGGTGGTGCGCATGGAGGCGGGCACGCGTGCGGGGGGCACGAGTGAGTGGTGGGGTCAATGACCTTGATGTTTGTGGTCTCTGGTTCCAAGAATCTTTGCCTCTCTGTATGGTAATAACTTCTTCTGTCCTCTTTTCCTGCTCACTTTGACTCAGGGGTAGTGCTTTGCTTCTCGTGGTTGGTCCTTTTGAGTGAGCGGCTGGATAGGTTTCTTCTGTAGCTTATTCCAGGCTTCAAGGGTAAGCTTCTCGGTATCTTCTTGGGTAAGGCACTTTTCTCTTTAGATGGGTTAAGATGAGAATGGAAGCATAAGGTGAGGATTAGCTCTAATTTGTGATCTATGTTTTTAGAGAAAACCTTTTTACGAAAAATGAAAAGAAAACACACAAGCTCAGCAATGATAAGCACAAACAAATCAAATGTTTTGAATAAGGGAAGAATAGAGTTTTTTTCCAAAGCACGGACTACTCAGATTCGGGGGCTAAGCATAACGACTATTGCTTGGCTCCTGAATTGAGAACTATACTAAATCCAACTTATGAGCACTAACGTTAAAGCATCACATATGCACTCAAAAGGGAAGAAAACATCAAGGGAAATTCATTTTGAAATGCCATAGGGGGCCACACAATTAGAGTTTTTCAAAACACGAGGCTACACGGTTACCTCTCATACATGCAGGGCTCTAGCCAAAGTGAAGAAAAACTTCACTACCCAATGCATGCAGAGGACCGGGAATAACTAACTTCAGACTAGGCAGCTTCTCTTCTGGCAAGGCTTGCACACAACTTCAATCTGAGACATCTCTTGGATGGGTCAAGAGGGAGCTGATGTTGATGACTTCTTCTGGCAGCGACTGAGATGGCAGCATGGGGTCGAACTCTTCTTCAAGCTGGACTGGCTCTTGTAGTTCCTCAGAGGGCGGCGATGCTGGCGGGGTGCTTGCAGCTTCTTCCTTGACTTTAAGGGATGGTGCTGGAATCTTCTTCATGGTAAGGGGCTCAAACAACTCCGGCGGGGGATCTTGGGAGGACTCAGGGTGCTCTTGCTTATTCATAGCCTGAGGGAAGACTGGAATTCCTTCCAAGACTATGGCTCCTTCCGGGAGTTCCCAAACCTTCTTCTCCCCTCTGATAGAGACCGGGTGGCCTTCAAGAATCTGGGGATCTTCAGCTCTCATGGGTTGAACTGGGTTGGATGAAGCGGGCTCTTTGATCCGCAGGGCTCTACGTTGGTTATGGGTTACCAAGTAGGCCTCTATCAACTTCTGTACGTGCTCATCCTTGGCTTGCTTCAGGGCTTCAACAGCAATGGCTTCACGACTTTCCAAGGCAGCTACACGGGCTTGAGCTGTGGTGAGATCCACATGGAGCTTACGGTTGAGCTTCTCTGCATCTTCTGCTTGGGCAATCATCTGACGGTGGTGCCGAGCCAAGAAATCATACTGCGCATCCAGGGTGAGCAGGTATGGAGTGAGGTACGCGACTGTGGGGTTGTCCACAAGCAGCTGCTGACCTTCCAATGCACGCATCCTGGCCATCCAAACGGGGCGGTCTCTCTAAAAGGGCGGAAAGAATCTGAGCGGTGTGTCGGCCACTTCTTCTTCATAGATCTGATCATCTGACACAGGGCCCTCAATGCCTTGCGGGCGACGACTTGGCAGGTGTCTCTGAATCTGTGCCCTGTAGCTGTGACACTCCATTCCACATGGTGCGGACTGGATCCAATGTATACAGTCACGACACACTTCTCTGTGCCATGCTCGACGAATTCACGACCTTTATACTCTGGCTGGCTCCTAATTCCAAGGTGAACTGTGCATGCTCTCAGCAACTTGGGGAAACCATCTTCATTCTGGCAAAGGCTGGTCTGGCAGCGAACCTCCATCTGACTTCTGAGAGAAGGAAAGGGGGAAAGCATTTTTGAAATTAAGGGATGAGAGCAAGATTTTTTTTTGAAAATAATTTTGACTCAAAAACTTTTGGATCACGCTAAGGGTTACGTCCTGCGGCCAACCTAATAGCTCTGATACCACCTGAAGCGCCCCAATCCTCTAGGACTCAAATGTGATACAATTACTAGTCTCAGGAGGCTAGTAAACACATTTATACATCAGATGATTACAGATCTGCTTAAATGAGACAAACCTATAAAGGTGGCGATCAACTTTAAGAGTTAGTCCACAATTCGGGACATATCATCAGAGTGGGGCTGAAGCAGCCCGATATACGCAGCGAAGCAAATCAGCGGTCCAACAGCCACATGCAAGGTTGGGAACAGTCGTAACTCTTACCCGATCTCCTTTTTCTGAAAAACAACAAATAAGCAAGGGTGAGTACAAATGTACTCAGCAGCCCACCTTCACCCGCGGAATGGGGAAATCAGATATAATGCATGGAATATGTGGAGCTCAGGATATTTTGCAGAAACAGCAATATTTTATGCAGGGTTGTTTTGTAAAACATTTTGTATTTTTCAAAGTGCATCCTCTCCCAAATGGGCAGGAAGTTTTTTTTCAATATAGAGCAAAATCCCCTGAACTAAACCATCCAGGTATCTCATCAGTTTCCCACTGGTTTTCATTTTCAAAAACAGCTACTGGACTTTCCGTCCACCATAGCTCACGGCTCAACCGTCGGACCTTTTAAAAACTACTTTTCTCAAATGCACCTTTTTTGAAAAACAAAACATTAATTGCCATACCATACCAGACTCGTCCATTCCTGTGGACACGGACTATTCGAATAGGTTTTCAAACTCTGCGCAGAGGTGTACACTTTACCCACTAGTCCGGTTTCTGCGATCTCACCGTCGTGAGACCCGAATGCTGAATCTCTTTCTTTCCTCGCACGTCCTAACCTTAACGGTTATACCGGAAGGAGTCAGGCCACCGCCATGTCCAAACTGGACAAAACATTCCCCCTCCTTATCCTCTTGGTGCTCCCCAGCCTTCATAACCCTGGGGTTGGACCGTACGAGTTCAGATTGAGTGACTGCCCACACAGTCTCGAGTGGTTGTACTTATCATGAGTACATGTAGTGAAGGATGACAAACCAGTCCTTATGTGAGGGGACAATCCTTCTGCTCACACCTAAACCAGCTGAGCCATCACCTTAGGCCCTCCCCTAAACCAGGGAGTCCCTGATCATCCCTACTCAAAGGTGATAAGGGTGAAACCCCGTCATCATACACATTTTGAAAAGCATTTTCTTTTGAAACTCACACCTTTCCTCAAATCATTTGTAACAAATATATCAGGGATTGATTGCGGCAAGCGGCTGGGTGGCCATAATAACTTGTCTCAAAATCATATCATGCATAAAATAACAGGTTGAGGGTTGTGGTTGAAAAACATAGGTAATTTATGCATCAAAGGGATCCAGTGAGCTTGTCGTGCTTATCTGGCGAAGGGGGAAGGGGAGCTCGCAGAACTAGCTTCTAGCTCCACTGCCTGGCGTAGACTTGCAGATCTGGCCTCCACGAGACGACACGAACGCTCCGATAACTATGCAACATGAACAAGCAAACAACAAACCAGCAAGTACACCAACAAATATTTAGTATAGTGGTCAGAATAGAGATATATGGATGGGTAGAGTCTTGAGTAGAATCTGTGTCATGTGGTGTTGAGATACTGCTGGTGGTGGAGCGAAGGTGCTTACCAGGAGGGTGGACTGGAGACGAAGCGACACTATGCGTGTAGCCGGCAGAGCGGAGTAACTGAGTGGGTGGGGTGTTTGCCTTGGCTGAGGGTGTTGAGTGTGTGTGGAGAGGGAGAGGGTAGCTGGGTGTATTTATAGCTGGGTGTATGTGGTGTAGCACAGTGAAGTTCACTGTTGGTGAGAATAGTGACGAATGAATCGCCTGACCTAATATGAACAGGAGAGTTATAGGCAGAATATGGGACAAGAGTATTTTGGGAGTTTTCTGGAATATGAACCATGCTTAAGGGATGACATGGTTGGATAGGGAATAGTTTGACAAGAATTTTAGAAACAAGAATGACTGAAATCTGAGTTTGGATGGAGGAGTTTTAGATTTTATAATCATAGGGGGAAAAAGAAAAGGAAAGGAATATTCTAAAATTTGAATATTTAGAGATATTTAGAAAATCAAAAATTCAAATGTATTTTTGAGCGGGGTGCGAGGAATTATTTTTGGGCTTTTCTTGGGCAGAGGTTTATGTTGGTGGAAACTGTTCCTACCTACTGTGTCACATCAGACAACAGTGAGGCGGGACCCAAATAGCTGGAATGTTGTGGTATTCTGGTCCGAGTGGGCTGTGGTATCTTGGGCCAGGTTTTATAGGATTGAAGACGTATCCATACAAACATGGTTTGCCTTTCTTTTTGGAAGTCTGGCTTGAAATAGAGAAATCTAGGATGGGTGACCAGATGGGAAGTTCCCTACTGGAATGAAAATCGCAGTCACCGGAGTTCGTATGACTGGAATATGGGTCTGGGTGGTCTTAGGTGGACTGGACAGCATGATAGATGAGTAGTTGAAATTTGGGGTGATCGGATGATCAATGAACAGTAACAATGAATAGTAATGGTGAATAGTTCGTATGAACGAACGATGAACGATGAATAGGAACTATGAACGAACGAATGATCGAACGAACGAACGATCAGAATTTCGGCAGCATAACGGCAGGACAAAGATTATCTAGAAGAACGATGAATAGGGACTATGAACGAACGATGAACGATGAATAGGAACTATGAACGAACGATGAACGATGGAATGATCGAACGAACGAACGATCGGAATTTCGGCAGCATAACGGCAGGAAAAAGATTATTTGGACGAACGAACGGACGATCGGACGAACGGACGAACGAACCATGAACGATCGGACGAACGATCGAACGATCGGACGAACGAACGAACTAACTAAGAACAGGGGGACGAACGATCGAAGAACGACCGAACGATCCTTGTGCTAGTGGGTGCTTGTGTGGGAGGTGGAGTGGGCGTGCGGGGGGGGAGGGAGTTGCCATGAAATGGCTTGGGGTAGGATGAGAGGAGGCCCTTGCCCCTCTATTTATAGTCATGGTGGGGGATTAGGGGGAGGGATGAGAGGATTAGTGGGAGGATGAGAGGATTAGTGGGTGATTAGCATGGATTTGTCTTATATGAGTGTAATTAGCTTGTAGAGCTCACCGTATGACACCGGAGGCATACGTATACGTATGAGCATGAGGAAAGTTATGAAGAAAATATTTGTAGGGACTTCAAAAATGATTCTGAAGGTATTTCTCAGGAAGAAAATACTTGGAGATATATCGGTGTAATATTTGGGCAGTATTTCTGAAAGAGTTTGAGGGTGATCACTGGGGAAATATTTGTAGGATATTTTGAGGAGAATTTTAGAGAGAATATAGACCATTATATTTTACTTGTTGATATCAATTTGCAAACAAACATTTTGAAACAAAATTTGAAATTCATTTTGAATTTAGAGCGAGTTTGAGAATATTTCAGAATTTGAATTTTTGGGATGCTACACTGTCGCCGTACCCCACGACGCAGCCTTCGTCGTCTTCTCGGCAGCCGCAGGAAGCGCACTCCTCGACGCCACCAGCGATAGCCACAGCCGCCGTCTCCTCGTCCGGTTCCTGGCCGCCGCCGCTTGGGACGGCAGCGAGGCACGGCGGCAGGAGCAGCGCACCCGGCAAGGTCGGGGAGGTTTCGGTGGAATGTGGAACGGGTGGCCGGCGTCGATCCGCCTGGGCGCCGAGCTACGAGGCGCGGTCGGTGCAGGCGCGTCGGGGGAGGGCGGCTCGGTCAGGGCTCGGCCGCTGCTGCTCGGTCGAGATAGAGAGGAGCGAGGCGAGGGAAGGGAGGAGAGAGGTGAGGGGAGAGAGAAGAGGGAAGGGAGAGATAGAGGCGGCGGCGGCGGCTGGGAGAGAAGCCAGGGAGCGCGTGGCTGCTAGGGTTAGTTAGATGGGCCTTAGTGGGCCTTGGGGTTTGGGAGGGTTTTCTTTTTATTTATTTATTTCAAAATACATTTTTAAATTACTCAAAAAATCATAAAAATTTTACCAAATAAATAATAAACATTTGAATAAATTATTACGAATGTAAATAAATCACCACGAAATAAACATACAAGCAATATCATATAGTTATGTCCATACATAAACAAATCATGAAATAAACATACAAGCAATATTAAAAAGAAATAAATCACCACGCAATTTAGCGGATCAATGTTTACTTGTTTTAATTAATTTTTAGTCACTAACATCTACAGGTACGTTCAGACTATAAGATTTGATAGTGATCCTTGCTCTATAGCGACCCACCGCTAGTCCCCGACGACATCTATAACGACCAACCATAAGTTGTTAAATTTCTAAACTTTTAGCGACCAACCAACCGTTGCTATAAAAGGATTTAGCGACTGACCGTCGGTCCCTAACCTTTAGCAACCAACATTTGGTACCTAATAAGGGTCGCTAAAGATCAACCGTCGTGTAGTGGCTTCCATTGCCATGATCGTGTCATTTGCATATTGTATAATGGGAAAATCATGTCCGCAGGAAGTCTAGCCGAAGAAGGCCATTTTCCTTTGCTTTGTTGAACATGGATTGCAGAAGGTCGGCTGCTAGGATAAAGAGAAGAATAATTAATTGTTATTTTAGGACAATGAATTGTAATAATTTGTGTAGGAAGGAGATGCACCGAGGACGAAATTCTTGATAAAGATGTTGAAGCACGAGAAATCTAAAGACGACATTTCGGAAGCTATACAGAAACATCTTATTCGCGTGAGAATTTAGGTGGCTTCAAAAGATATTGTAGCTATGATAATGTTACTCTTTTAAGCATATTTTTTGTTAGCTCAACAATGTGATATAACTCATCATAAATCCCTTTTGACATGAACCTTAATCTATCTTATTATTTAGAAAACATATTGTCTTTCCATTTCTACCGTAGCGTACACTACGGTATGCTGCTAGTGATGTTTAGGTAAGCAGCTGACGATGAGGACGTCCACACATCATGGCCCCGGCGCGGCCGTACGTGACGTCCTGTTTGTTGAGACCTCAGGCTCAGAGGAAGCGGTTGAGGTACTCGTCGACGGTGGTGTACTTGACATCCGGGTACAGTTCGCTGGCGTCCACCCCCTTGGCCGGGTCGATCTCGAAGCCCGTCTGCTCCCCACGCACGAACGCCGCGTGCCCGATCGCCAGGATGATGTTCAGAGGGAACGGCGACTCTGCATGCATACGACACAGCTTACAGCTAGCTAGTCGGTCGATCGACGGTGGTGTACGTGCAATGGATCATCATCCACGTACGGATGAACTGAGCCGAACCAACCTTGGATCTGCTTGAGCACGGCTTCCTCCGGCACGTACTCCCGCCGGAACGTCTTGCCGGTCTTCTTCTCCCACAGCGACAGCAGCTCGTTGTGCGACAGCGTGTTGGCCGGCGGCTTGATGTACAGCACCTTGTTCTCCGCGCGCGGGTCGTCGGCCGCCAGCACCGTGTACGTGGCGATGTCGCCCTCCTCCACGAACACCGCCTTGGTGTCGCCGTCGCCGAGGACGACCGCCTTGTCCGCGGGCGGGCCGGGGGCGAGGAGCTGCCCGATGTTGGGGAGCGCGAAGCCCGCGAAGAAGCCGGCCACGGCGTAGGTGTAGGGTATGCCCGCGGCCTCGGTGGCGCGGCGGATGCCCACCTTGGCGCCTAGGATGGACTTGGCCGGCTCCACGATGCCCGTGCGGTCCACGTCCAGGCCGAACTCCGACGGGAAGAACCTCTGCATGCACGCGCCAGGACAGGAAGGAAGCAGATACATGATGTCGGCTTGCAGTTGCAGACTTGCAGCAGAAGAAGAACAAGCTGGACGACAAGCAGGACACGACAGCACCGACCTTGACGTTGCCGGCCTCCTTGATGGCGTCGACGAGCCGGCTCTGGTCGGCGATCTGCATCGATCCGAGCACGGAGATGACCACGTCCGCGCCCTTCACCGCGCTCACCAGGCTAGCCTGGTCGTACAGGTCGCCCTTGAGGAGCGTCACACCGGCGTCCTGGAAGGTCTTGAGCAGCGCCGCTTTGGCCGGGTCGGACGGCGCCGTGTCCCTGACGAGCGCCGAGGTGGGGTGGCCCAGCCGCGCGCTCGCCGCCACGACGTGCCTGCCCAGGTACCCCGTGCCGCCGACCACCAGGATCTTGCTCTTCTCCGACGCCATCTATCAATCAATTACCGGCAAAATAACGCAGGATCGATGGAGCTTCCTTAGCCTATCGATTTGTGGAGCTGACAATCAAACATCACTATATATAGGAAAGGAAAACACTCCTAGCAGCTGGTTCCGTGCGTAGGTTATCGATCGATGTCGATGCAAGGCGACGGACTGGTGGTTGTCGTTGCGTTCGATTGGCGAACTGTGAAATTTGTCCAATTTTCACGCTAGGACAATTTATGCTGGCAGTATATATGTTGCGTTTGAACAAAATATAGCATTCCCTCTCACGCGTTCCGTCCCTTGAATTTCTCTGAAAATTTTCGTTTTCAGATTAGAGAAACAGTGTTTTTTTTTTTTAAAAAAACGAGAGAGGATATGGTGAATTGGTGATTAGTCCCACCAAAGCCTACTAGGTAGTCGACGAACACGCCTGAGCTGCACTGTAAAAAAAACAATTGTGCAGACCGGCTGTAAATCTAGATCTCTACAGCCTTTCATATAACCAGAGTGAAAAAAACATGATTTGTGATCAGCATGTATCCGATTTGCGTTCTTTATGGATGCCATTGCCACCCGTTTGACCACGCTGTTATGTGATGGGGCTGCAAAAAAATTTATTCCCGTCCTGATTCCTCGCGGCTCGCGTCGCGCGATGCCGGCGCACGCGGCAGAAGGGTCCTCCTCCTCCAGCTCCAGCTGCACGGCGCTAGATGCCGGGCCGGCAGGATTGGCATCGGAAACGATGGCGACGGGGCGACTAACCGCCCAGGCCCAGTGGAAAAGTGGGTAGTGTGGCGGTAGGTGAGGACAGAGACTTCATCAAAGTAATTATATGAAACGTAGTACTTCATCAAAATAGTACTATAATGACAATTTACTCATGGGACTGCAAATCTGATGACCCTACTAGGGTGTTCGGTGAGGTGGTAGTGGTAGTGCCGCTGCTGCTACTGATACTGCACCGGAACGCGGGCTGTGCTCCTCCTCGTCCTCGTCCTCGTCCGCTCCGGCCGCGATGAACCTGCACTTGTTCACGTCCCAGTGAATCAGGCGAAGTGTCCAGGTTCACGAGGGGACGACCACCAGGATCCGCTGGGAAAGCAGGTCTGCCGCAATTGATAGGCTTGTGGGTCATTTTCGGCTTTGCTTAGACGTCGAGTGGCCATCAATAAAAATCATGCTTGCCTGCAAAGAATATAGATGTGCATGCAAATCGTAGTCCGTTGGTCAGGGGTCTGAAACACGGACTTTCTGTATTGACTTCACATCATATAGCTACCAAATTTTAAGCAGCATTGACCTATTTTATAGCATAGTAGACAAAGATCCAACAACTGACATCGAAAAATAAATCGGAACATTAGACACTACTTTCATGGATCACTAAAACTCAAAGAAACGAAAGCTGGAAATCTGATTTTTATGTCGTCGTCCCCTTTAAACTACTACTAGTATATTGTCCGTGTGTTGCGACAAAAAAAAAAATCTATGCATCCAGGATGCAATCATACCCCTTTGCAACCCCATATCCATCACCGGCACACCCCCGCAAATAGAAAAAAAACAAGTAGTCAAGTGGTAGGCTTTGATTTCTTGTTTGTGTGGGTTTATAGGTGATAGATGTGAGGCGGTGCAAAAGAGTAAGTTTATATCCCTTATTTATAGATTTTTTTTTCATGCGATAGCAACACGTGAGGAGCTAGTGGCAAGCATGGATCCTCCCACAAAAAAATTAAAACGGACACTCCCCATAAAAAATAATTTAAAATTAAAGTGGGCCACGTACCAGATACTCTCTTTGTCCTAAATTATAATTCATTTGATTTTTTGACCAAGTTTGGCTGACTTGTCTTATTCAAAATTTTGTGAAAAACTATAGTATTCATCCGTTCCAAAATATAGTTCTATCTAACTCACTTTTTTATGTCTATATTCATTCAAATGATAATGAATATATACATACGTACAAACTACTACATTCATATGACACTTAATGAATGTATAGTTAATGAATGTATAGTTTAAAAGAATTATATTTTGGAACAGAAGGAGTATATTATATGATAAACAATACCACAATATTAATTCATAATTTTGAAATTTTCTGAATAAGACGAGCCGGTCAAACTTGGTGCAAAAAAACTCAAACGAATTATAAATTAATCGGAGGGAGTATTAAACTAGGGGAGGCTCGTGTGGCTAGCGAGCCTAGGGCTAGCTAGGGTGGAGCGAGGGGGCTCTAGTTGAGTGAGGTGCAAGGCCAACGGGGAGACGCGAGCGGTTGGCCAGCTGGGCAAGAAGCCATTGAAGGAGGCTTGGCCACAAGACATGTGGGCGTCAGACCGATCGAGGTTATCGTGGAGGTGCCAGTCAGGAATAGAGCCAAACGGAGCGACGCGTCCGACCACAAAGAAGAAGAACGCGACTATAGAGATATATAAAACGAATCATTTTCTTGTGTAACAAGTGATAGTGGTTGATAGTTTTTATCAATTCCACCAAACTTTAGTTGGTGGAGTACCTCATGATGAGCTTCACCAAAATGACAAACCTAGCCTACCAAATTATTGAATCTGTGGATCCGAATCGTTTGGCCAACTTTTTGTAAAGTTGTTTTTGATGAATGTTGGGGACTTATCCTTAAATGTTATGAATTAAGAACAAGGAAACACAGAAATTGTCAAACGTTAAAGTCCTTCGTCCTTCGAAGCATTATTTCCCTCGGGATATAATGAGTTTCGGACGAAGGTTATGAAGGACATACCTTCATCAGTACAACAAATAATGAAGAAAGATTCATATAAGGCATGAGAAATAACATAAACGCTTAAATATTATTATTAGCTCATTTTTATTTTATTATTATGGAAGAATAGAAATGATAACAAATTACAAGTGTACCTTCGGCTTGAAAGAAGATAAAGGTACAAGCGTGACGCAAAAGCAAATGTCAAGTCAGCGTGAACAGTACGGGAGCATTGTTCATCTATTTATAGGCACGGGACGCAGCCCATGTAAAATTACACCCATGCCCTTTACATTTGCTAATAACTCTATAGTAATTCATCGGGGTCTAAATAGCCTTTTCCCCTTTAAGTCGGTTTCCTTTTCTGCTATCTGTCGGGGACCATAATTAGGGGTACCCTCAAGACTCCTAATTCTCAGCTGGTAACCCCCATCAACATAAAGCTGCTAAGGCCTGATGGGTGCGATTAAGTCAGGGATCAGTCCATTCGAGTGACTCGATCACGCCTCGCCCGAGCCTAGCCTCGGACAAGGGCAGCCGACCCCGGAGGATTTTCGTCTCGCCCGAGGCCCCCCTTTCGGACGGCGAACGTATCTCCGGCTCGCCCAAGGCCCTGCCTTCGCTAAGAAGCAACCCTGACTAAATCGCCGCACCGACCGACCGAGTCGCAGGAGCATTTAATGCAAAGGTAACCTGACACCTTTATCCTGACGCGCGCCCTCCGGCAGAGCCGAAGTGACCGCCGTCACTTCGCCGCTCCACTGACCGGCCTGACAGAAGGACAGCGCCGCCTGCGCCACTCCGATTGCAGTGCCACTTGACAGAGTGAGACTGACAGGCACCGACCGACTGCAGGGCTCGGACTCGGGCTAAGTCCCGGAAAACGGCGAACTCCGCTCCGCCCGACCTAGGGCTCGGACTCGGGCTAAGTCCCGGAAGACGGCGAACTCCGCTCCGCCCGACCCAGGGCTCGGACTCGGGCTCAGCCCCGGAAGACGGCGACCTCCGCTCCGCCCGACCTAGGGCTCGGACTCGGGCTAAGACCTAGTCCAAGCCTTTGCCAGCAATTTCCAGGGCACGTACGTGCGCCCCGGGAACTCCTGGGACCTCCGAAGCTGCCGGCAGCAGCCGGGAGAGTCCCTCCAGGACTACATCCGGCGATTCTCGAAGCAGCGCACCGAGCTGCCCAATATCACCGACTCGGATGTCATCGGCGCGTTCCTTGCCGGCACCACCTGTCGCGACCTGGTGAGCAAGTTGGGTCGCAAGACCCCCACCAGGGCGAGCGAGCTGATGGACATCGCCACCAAGTTCGCCTCTGGCCAGGAGGCGGTCGAGGCCATCTTCCGAAAGGACAAGCAGCCCCAGGGCCGCTCATCGGAAGATGCTCCCGAGGCGTCTACTCAGCGCGGCGCCAAGAAGAAAGGCAAGAAGAAGTCGCAAGCGAAACGCGACGCCGCCGACGCGGACCTTGTCGCCGCCGTCGAGTACAAGAACCCTCGGAAGCCCCCGGAGGTGCCAACCTCTTCGACAAGATGCTCAAGGAGCCGTGCCCCTATCACCAGGGGCCCGTCAAGCACACCCTTGAGGAGTGCGTCATGCTTCGGCGCCACTTCCACAGGGCCGGGCCACCCGCGGAGGGTGGCAGGGCCCGCGACGATGACAAGAAGGAAGATCACCAAGCAGGAGAGTTCCCCGAGGTCCGCGACTGCTTCATGATCTATGGTGGGCATGCGGCGAATGCCTCGGCTCGGCATCGCAAGCAAGAGCGCCGGGAGGTCTGCTCGGTGAAGGTGGCGGCGCCAGTCTACCTAGACTGGTCCGACAAGCCCATCACCTTCGACCAAGCTGATCACCCCGACCACGTGCCGAGCCCGGGGAAATACCCGCTCGTCGTCGACCCCGTCGTCGGCGACCTCAGGCTCACCAAGGTCCTTATGGATGGGGGCAGCAGCCTCAACATCATCTACGCCGAGACCCTCGGGCTCCTGCGCGTCGATCTGTCCTCCGTCCGAGCAGGCGCTGCGCCCTTCCACGGGATCATTCCCGGGAAGCGCGTCCAGCCCCTCGGACGACTCGACCTTCCCGTCTGCTTCGGAACGCCCTCCAACTTCCGAAGGGAGACTCTGACGTTCGAGGTGGTCGGGTTCCGAGGAACCTACCACGCAGTACTGGGAAGGCCATGCTACGCGAAGTTCATGGTCGTCCCCAACTACACCTACCTGAAGCTCAAGATGCCGGGCCCCAACGGGGTCATCACCATCGGCCCCACGTACAAACACGCGTTCGAATGCGACGTGGAGTGCGTGGAGTACGCCGAGGCCCTCGCCGAGTCCGAGGCCCTCATCGCCGACCTGGAAAACCTCTCCAAAGAGGTGCCAGACGTGAAGCGTCATGCCGGCAACTTCGAGCCAGTGGAGACGGTTAAGGCCGTCCCCCTCGACCCCAGTGGCGACGCCTCCAAGCAGATCCAGATCGGCTCCGGGCTCGACCCCAAATAGGAAGCAGTGCTCATCGACTTTCTCCGCGCAAACGGCGACGTCTTTGCGTGGAGTCCCTCGGACATGCCCGGCATACCGAGGGATGTCGCCGAGCACTCGCTGGATATTCGGGTCGGAGCCCGACCCGTCAAGCAGCCTCTGCGCCGATTCGACGAGGAGAAGCGCAGAGTGATAGGCGAGGAGATCCACAAGCTAACGGCAGCCGGGTTCATCAAAGAGGTATTCCATCCCGAATGGCTTGCCAACCCTGTGCTTGTGAGAAAGAAAGGGGGGAAATGGCGGATGTGTGTAGACTACACTGGTCTCAACAAAGCATGTCCGAAGGTTCCCTACCCTCTGCCTCGCATCGATCAAATCGTGGATTCCACTGCTGGGTGCGAAACCCTGTCTTTCCTCGATGCCTACTCAGGGTATCATCAAATCAGGATGAAAGAGTCCGACCAGCTCGCGACTTCTTTCATCACGCCCTTCAGCATGTACTGCTATGTTACCATGCCGTTCGGCTTGAGGAATGCGGGCGCGACGTACCAGCGGTGCATGAACCATGTGTTCGGCGAACACATCGGTCGCATGGTCGAGGCCTACGTTGATGACATCGTAGTCAAGACAAGGAAAGCTTCCGACCTCCTTTCCGACCTTGAAGTGACATTCCGATGCCTCAAGGCGAAAGGCGTCAAGCTCAATCCCGAGAAGTGTGTCTTCGGGGTGCCCCGGGGCATGCTCTTGGGGTTCATCGTCTCCGAGCGGGGCATCGAAGCCAACCCGGAGAAGATCGCAGCCATCACCAGCATGGGGCCCATCAAGGACTTAAAAGGCGTACAGAGGGTCATGGGATGTCTCGCGGCTCTAAGCCGCTTCATCTCACGCCTCGGCGAAAGAGGTCTGCCTCTGTACCGCCTCTTAAGGAAGGCCGAGTGCTTCACTTGGACCCCTGAGGCCGAGGAAGCTCTCGGGAACCTGAAGGCGCTCCTCACAAAGGCGCCTATCTTGGTGCCCCTAGCTGCTCGAGAAGCCCTCTTGGTCTACGTCGCCGCGACCACTCAGGTGGTTAGCACCGCGATTGTGGTCGAGAGGCAAGAAGAGGGGCATGCATTGCCCGTTCAGAGGCCAGTTTACTTCGTCAGCGAAGTACTGTCCGAAACCAAGATCCGCTACCCACAAGTTCAGAAGCTGCTGTACGCGGTGATCCTGACGCGGCGGAAGTTGCGACACTACTTCGAGTCTCATCCGGTAACTGTGGTGTCATCCTTCCCCCTGGGGGAGATCATCCAGTGCCGAGAGGCCTCGGGCAGGATTGCAAAGTGGGCGGTGGAAATCATGGGCGAGGCAATCTCGTTCGCCCCACGGAAGGCCATCAAGTCCCAGGTCTTGGCGGACTTCGTGGCCGAATGGGTCGATACCCAGCTACCGACGGCTCCGATCCAACCGGAGCTCTGGACCATGTTTTTCGACGGGTCGCTGATGAAGACGGGAGCCGGCGCAGGCCTACTCTTCATCTCGCCCCTCGGGAAACACCTACGCTATGTGCTGCGCCTCCATTTCCCGACGTCCAACAATGTGGCTGAGTATGAGGCTCTGGTCAATGGGTTGCGGATCGCCATCAAGCTAGGGGTCCGGCGCCTTGACGCCCGTGGTGACTCGCAGCTCGTCATCGACCAAGTCATGAAGAACTCCCACTGCCGCGACCCGAAGATGGAGGCTTACTGCGATGAAGTTCGGCGCCTGGAAGACAAGTTCTACGGGCTCGAGCTTAACCACATCACTCGGCGCTACAACGAGACTGCGGACGAGCTGGCTAAAATAGCCTCGGGGCGAACAACGGTTCCCCCGGACGTCTTCTCCCGGGATCTACATCAACCCTCCGTCAAGATCGACGACACGCCCGAGCCTGAGGCGCCCTCGGCCCAGTCCGAGGTACCCTCGGTCCAGCCCGAGGTACCCTCAGTTCGGCCCGAGGCGCCCTCGGTTCAGCCCGAGGCACCCTCGGCCTCCGAGGGTGAGGCACTGCGCATCGAGGAGGAGCGGAGCGGGGCCACACCTGATCGAAATTGGCAGACCCCGTACCTGCAATATCTCCGCCAAGGAGAGCTACCCCTCGACCAAGCCGAGGCTCGGCGGGTGGCGCGGCGCGCCAAGTCGTTCGTCTTGCTGGGCGATGAGAAGGAGCTCTACCACCGCAGCCCCTCAGGCGTCCTCCAGCGATGCATCTCCGTCGCCGAAGGTCAGGAACTCATGCGAGAGATACACTCGGGGGCTTGCGGCCATCACGCAGCGCCTCGAGCCCTTGTCGGGAATGCTTTCCGACAAGGCTTCTACTGGCCAACGGCGGTGGCTGACGCCACTAGAATTGTCCGCACCTGCGAAGGGTGTCAATTTTATGCGAAGCAGACCCACCTGCCCGCTCAGGCTCTGCAGACGATACTCATCACCTGGCCCTTTGCTGTGTGGGGTCTGGACCTCGTCGGCCCCTTGCAGAAGGCGCCCGGGGGCTACACGCACCTGCTGGTCGCCATCGACAAATTCTCCAAGTGGATCGAGGTCCGACCTCTGAACAGCATCAGGTCCGAACAGGTGGTGGCGTTCTTCACCAACATCATCCATCGCTTCGGGGTCCCGAACTCCATCATCACCGACAACGGCACCCAGTTCACCGGCAGAAAATTCTGGGACTTCTGCGAGGATCACCACATCCGGGTGGACTGGGCCGCCGTGGCTCATCCCATGTCGAATGGGCAAGTGGAGCGTGCCAACGGCATGATTCTACAAGGGCTCAAGCCTCGGATTTACAACGGCCTCAACAAGTTCGGCAAGCAATGGATGAAGGAACTCCCCTCGGTGGTCTGGAGCCTGAGGACAACGCCGAGCCGAGCCACGGGTTTCACGCCGTTCTTCCTAGTCTACGGGGCCGAGGTCGTCTTGCCCACTGACCTAGAATACGGCTCCCCGAGGACGAGGGCCTACAACGATCAAAGCAACCAAGCTAGCCAAGAAGACTCGCTGGACCAGCTGGAAGAGGCTCGGGACAAGGCCTTACTACACTCGGCGCGCTACCAGCAGTCCCTGCGACGCTACCACGCCCGAGGGGTCCGGTCCCGAGACCTCTAGGTGGGCGACCTGGTGCTTCGGCTGCGACAAGATGCCCGAGGGAGGCACAAGCTCACGCCCCCCTGGGAGGGGCCATTCGTCATCGCCAAAGTTCTGAAGCCCGAAACGTACAAGCTGGCCAACAGTCAAGGCGAGGTCTACGGCAACGCTTGGAACATCCAACAGCTACGTCGCTTCTACCCTTAAGATGTTTTCAAGTTGTTCATATACCTCGCACCCATGCAAAGTTTAGTCATCAAGGAAGGGTCGGCCTCGCCTCGGCAAAGCCCGACCCTCCCTCGAGGGCTAAAAGGGGGGAACCCCCTCTGCGTTGAAATTTTCCTCGAAAAAAGATCTCTTCTGCCAGAATATCTTTCGTGCTTTCTGACTACTTCGGAAAGTGGATCCTGAAAACGACGGAGTACACGTAAGCAGCCAAGGCTGACCGAGCCGAGGGACTCCTACGCCTCTGGGATACGGATACCTCACTCATCACCTTCTGCGATAAGTAACTCGCGTTCGGATAAAGTGATTCCGTGGACCGAACAAGTCTTCATGTTCGGAAGCTCTTCTGCCAAAGCGATCCTTCGAGCCTTCTCGACTGAGTCAGTGACAGGGCCTCATGGACGGGTGAAAGTGCGCGTAAGCGGCAAGGCCGACCGAGCCGAGGGACTCCCACGCCTCCGGGATACGGATACCTCACTCGTCACCTTCCGCGAGAAGCAACTCTCGCTCGCACAAGCATCCCTGTTACCGACAAAAAAGTCCAGATACTCGAAACAAGAGGAAAGGAGACGCAGCTTTACAACACAGCGAGGGTGTGTATTCTGGCCTCGGCGACCGTAGAAGGCACACGCTACAAGACACTCTGATCCTGCAGGCTCGGGTCTTGACGCTGGAAGGGGGCAGTAGCACCCTCGGCATCGACGACACCTTCAGCGAGGTCCGACCTAGCCTCGGACGGCGACGCGGTCCGAGGATCTCCACTCTGGAGGACGACGTCATCGCCACGCCCGGGCAATCGCTGCCAGGGACTTCTCCGGGAATCCGGCCCGAGCAGGCGGCTCGGCCGGTTACCCCTGGGGCCTTGGCCAACCATCTTCCAAGGGCACCAGCCCGACCCGGGGCCTCGGCTGGTCAACTCCGGCGTCGGTCCTGCTAACGGACAACCCGGCTAGGCTCCGGCCAACCAGGTTTCATTTTCGAGCCAACTCCGCCTCTGTTCATGCTGATATCGCTACCCCTGGCCTCGGCTCGTCGAAGAGCGGCCAAGGGGTCCCTTTAACTAAGCTAGAGGAGCCCCAGACAACAAGGCCGGCCGAGCCGAGGGACTCCTACGCCTCCGGGATACGGATACCTCACTCGTCACCTTGACACGGGGCGACTCATGCTTGGTGAAGCGGTTCAGATAATCAACAGGCGAGTCTTAGTGCTCGAAAATGAGAAAAAAAACACGGCTCCGTGCCAAAATTACATACATGTTCAGGCCTCGACAGCCATGATGAACAAAAACACTGGCATTCAAAATGCCATTACAAACGGAACTCTGGTTTCGTCCCCGCGGGTATGAGCAACCTCGAGCCTGCGGGGCATCGGGAGACCTGCCAGCGACCTCTGCAGCAGCAGCCATGGTCCCGGGTGGACGCGGCCACCGGAGGGCTCTCGTTCGCGTTCCCGCTCAAGGGACGCGAACCAGCTATTAAAGCCAAAGAGCGGGCCGCTCCCAAGCGCACCGGCAGGTCCTCGCTGCCGTCCTCGCCGCGAATGCGAGGGAGGGGGCGGAATGTTGCATCCTAGCTGGGCAGCAACAGTTCGCCTTCCCCGGCATGGCTGGAGGACGTCTCCGCCACAGGGCTGGAGGGCGATTGCCACCACCAAAAGCTGGAAGAAGAGGTGGCCCGCCGACCAGCGCAGGAGGTAGAGCCCCGGCTCGCCTTGCTCCCCGCCCCGGCGAGGATGACGAACACCCTCGACGCTGAGGGCGGGATCGGGATCACAGCCCGGCTTGCCTCTCCCCATCCAGGAGCTGGAGGTCACCGCCTTGGGTGACCACCAGCGGAGGGGAGCAACCGGGTTGTGTGATGAAAATCCTTGAAGCCGAACGATGGCTGAAAGGTACCAACTCCCACGGAGTTGCGTTCCTCCAACGATGAGGCGAAAAGACGGCGGGTATCCCCCATCCAGGGGCTTGGAAGGTGGAAAGACACGATGCATAAGGGAGCGCGAAGACATGGTCGCCTTCCAAAGGGGGTCACCCTCCTTTTAAAGGCAACTCTCCCTACTTGCGCCCCCAACCGTCACGGGCTGAGTCTTCTCCAACACGCTCCAAGGCCCTTCCCTGCGGCGCGGGGGCCGGGTCCCGCATGTCATGCAAGCCGACTCAGAGCAGAAGAAGCCAAACCGCCGCACGTGGTGCACACGACCGCCCAGCGGTTACGAGTGACCCTCCACTTTTGCCCAGACCAACGGGCGAAAGAGGCGGGCAGCCATGCAGGCGGCATGCAACCGCGCCAAGTGGACGCGCTTCTCCGACTCCCAACGCGCCCAGCCTGGAGGCCCAGGCCCACGCGTCATGCAACCGGCGCGTCGGATGCTTCATGCAAGCAACTGCACCGCCACTTGCGCCACCACCACGCCTCCTCGATTGCGGAATCAATACCGCGACTCGAGGCGACCTAGCGCACGACCCAGCAGCGCCAGCCTGGCGCAGCGGTCAATGCGGCCAAAAGTGGGCTGGCAGTAATGACGATGGCAGGCGGGCGGGAGCAGCGGTCACGTCGTCAGCCAGGCTCACGTCCCATCCGGGGACAGCAAGAGAACCCCCTCTCACGGCGTGAAGACAACGTGCCCGTGATCCGTTCCTCGAACGGCTCGCGCACGGGCAACGGCCGCCCCGCCAACCACTCGCCTCGTCGTATTAACTCCGCGGCGGGACATGCGGCGCTTCTGGCAGGAAAAGCGGGCGACGCTTCGCCTTCGCCGAAATAACCGCGCCAAAAAAGGTACGCCGCGTCGTTCGATTTCGTATCCTTTTCCTTTTTTCCTCTTTCTCTCTCTCTTGCAACAGGGACCGGGAAAGGGGGATACCCCGAAAAGGATCCTTCCCCGTGAAGGAACCAGGCTCCGAGCCTCCCTACTGATCAGAGGTTCGAAGGCTGGCCCCCCGAAGGGTTCGACAGCCGCCTCAGATCGTGGGCCCTACACCCACTACTGGTCAGAGGTTCGAAGGCCGGCCCCCCAAAGGGTTCCACGGCCGCCTCAGGCTACTCGGGCTCCGCGCCCATTACTGATCAGGGGTTCGAAGGCTGGCCCCCGAAGGGTTCACAGCCGCCCCAGACGCCGAGCGAGGGATGACCATGGGTACGTTCGATACATAACCGAGGCTCGGGCTGCGCTCCCGAGGTACCCTAGGACATTTCCGAGACCAGCGGGAGCGATCTTGTAACGGAATCCCATCAGAGGGAGGCATCGAGCCCTCGGACCCCGTCGCCAGGGGACCGGGTCCGGCAGATCACCCGCAGGTACTTTTGGGCGTGCCTCTGGGCCCCTAGCCGACCCCTAACAAACGGGGCACGGACGTCCACTCGGATTACCCTCTTGCAGCTCACCGGAGACACCATGTTCGGCGCCCATCGAGGGCAACATGGCGCTTTCCCCCCCTCCTCCTTGCGGAAAGGCGACGCAGGGGCGTATGTAAAAAAGCCGAGTCTGTCCCTGATCGCCCTCTCGCCCTGTGCAGAGGCTCGGGGGCTGCTCTCGCAAACCCGGCTCCGGCCGAACCGTTGACAGCGTCAACATACCAGCCCGAGAACTTGGGACCCGACCGTACACCCGGGCTACGGCCAGCTCGCATGAGGGAACAACCAGACCAGCCGAAGCATTACGCAAGGCATTAAGACCTCGAAGGAGTGAAACCACTCCTCCGAGGCCTCGGGGGCTACACCCGGCGGGTGCGCTCGCGCGCACCCACCGGAACAAAATGCAACCGAGAAAGGCTGGTCCCCTTGCAAAAAAGTGCGACGAAAGCCTCCAAGCGAGTGCTAACACTCCCTTCGAGGCTCGGGGGCTACTGTCGGGGACCATAATTAGGGGTACCCTCAAGACTCCTAATTCTCAGCTGGTAACCCCCATCAGCATAAAGCTGCTAAGGCCTGATGGGTGCGATTAAGTCAGGGATCAGTCCATTCGAGTGACTCGATCACGCCTCGCCCGAGCCTAGCCTCGGACAAGGGCAGCCGACCCCGGAGGATTTCTGTCTCGCCCGAGGGCCCCCTTTCCGACGGCGAACGTATCTCCGGCTCGCCCGAGGCCCTGCCTTCGCTAAGAAGCAACCCTGACTAAATCGCTGCACCGACCGACCGAGTCGCAGGAGCATTTAATGCAAAGGTAACCTGACACCTTTATCCTGACGCGCGCCCTCCGGCAGAGCCGAAGTGACCGCCGTCACTTCGCCGCTCCACTGACCGGCCTGACAGAAGGACAGCGCCGCCTGCGCCACTCTGACTGCAGTGCCACTTGACAGAGTGAGACTGACAGGCAGTCAGGCCTTGCCAAAGGCACCATAGGAAGCTCCGCTCCGCCCGACCCAGGGCTCGGACTCGGGCTAAGTCCCGGAAGACGGCGAACTCCGCTCCGCCCGACCCAGGGCTCGGACTCGGGCTAAGTCCCGGAAGACGGCGAACTCCGCTCCGCCCGACCCAGGGCTCGGACTCGGGCTCAGCCCCGGAAGACGGCGAACTCCGCTCCGCCCGACCCAGGGCTCGGACTCGGGCTAAGACCCGGAAGACGGTGAACTCCGCTCCACCCGACCCAGGGCTCGGACTCGGGCTCAGCCCCAGAAGACGACAAACTCCGCTCCGCCCGACCCCAGGGCTCGGACTCCGCCCTGGCCTCTGCCGACGACCTCCGCCTCGCCCGACCCAGGGGCTCGGACTCGGCCTCGGCCTCGGCCATGGAAGACAGACTCGACCTCGGCTTCGGAGGAGCCTCCACATCGCCCAACCTAGGGCACAGGCTTGCCACGTCAACAGGAGGCGCCATCATCACCCTACCCCGAGCTGACTCAGGCCGCAGGGAACAAGACCGGTGTCCTATCTGGCTAGCTCCGCCAGACAGGCAATGATGGCGCCCCGCCTGCCCTGTGACGACGGCGGCTCTCAGCCCCCTTACGGAAGCAAGAGGACGTCAGCAAGGACCCAACCGCTCCGACAGCTATCCCTCCGCCAGGCTCCATCGCTCCTCCAACGGCCACGACATCACACGAGCTGGGTGCCAAAATCTCTCCGGCTGCCACATCGGCATGTACTTAGGGCGCTAGCACTCCCCCGCTAGACACGTAGCACTCTGCTACACCCCCCATTGTACACCTGGATCCTCTCCTTACGCCTATAAAAGGAAGGACCAGGGCCCTCTTAGAGAGGGTTGGCCGCGCGGGGACGAAGACGAGACAGACGCTCTTTTGGGGCCGCTCGCTTCCCTCTCCCGCGTGGACGCTTGTAACCCCCTATTGCAAGCGCACCCGACCTGGGCGCGGGACGAACACGAAGGCCGCGGGATTCCCACCTCTCTCACGCCGGTCTCCGGCCGCCTCGCTTCTCCCCCCTTCGCGCTCGCCCTCGCGCTCGACCCATCTAGGCTGGGGCACGCGGCGACACTCACTCGTTGGCCCGAGGGACCCCCCGGTCTCGAAACGCCGACACTATCACGCCGAAGCTCCCCTGCGCATTAGCTTCGGCTCTGCGCCATCCTTCGTATTCTTTGTGCTTCTTCACACTGTGGTTTTGACCTAAGTCCGAAGGTACCTATTTATGTATCATACTCCAGAAACATTGTTAAATCATGTTTTTGAGGACCTTCGGAAGCCGAAGTCCCCCAACATATGGAATTAGTAAAGGTGTCTCAAACATGCTCTAACTCGTCTAATGCTCTGTTTTGATGTCGATATTAGAGGACATAGAATTGAATTGGGTTCAATATCAAATCAGCCATGGTATTGAAATGATATGTAATTCCAATTCTATTGTTTGGATGTTGAAAGGATCACGATGCCCAAGAGGAGGGTGAATTGGGCTTCTCTAAAAATCAACACTAATTAAAAGCTAAGCAAGAGCTAAGCAAGAGCCCAACTTCACCCCAACAACTAGCACTAAGATAATAATACTAGAAATACAATAATGCTAAGACAATACTTCAAATACTTGCTAAACAAATACACAATGTAAAGTGCTTGAATTAAGTGTGGAATGTAAAGCAAGGTTTAGAAGACTCCTCCAATTTTTCCCGAGGTATCGAAGAGTCGGCACTCTCCACTAGTCCTCGTTGGAGCACCCGCGCAAGGGTATCGCTCCCCCTTGGTCCTCGCAAGAACCAAGTGCTCACTACGAGATGATCCTTTGCCACTCCGGCGTGGTGGATCCCTCGAGACCGCTTACAAACTTGAGTCGGGTCACCAACAAGATCTTCACGGTGATCACCGAGCTCCCAACGCCACCAAGCCATCTAGGTGATGCCGATCACCAAGAGTAACAAGTCGTAGACTTTCGCTTGACCAATATAAGCCTAATGCAAGTGGTGTGTGCTCTAGGTGGCTCTCGCTAGCGCTAATGAGGAACAAATGCGGGATTAATATTCTCTAATCTCCTCACTAGGCTTTTGGTGCTTGCAATGCTCTAGCAATGTGCTGGAATAAATGTGGGGTGCAAGACATTGAATATGGTGGGTGGAGGGGGTATAAATAGCCCTCACCCACCAACTAGCAGTTACAGGCAATTTACTGCGCACGGGCGCACCGAACAGTCCGGTGTGTCACCGGTGCACCAACGGTCGTTTACAACGGCTAGTTCTTACAGTTAGCCGTTGGACTCATGGCACACCGGACAGTCCGGTGCACCGTCCGGTGCACTGTCCGGTTCGCCACTATAATTCACTTCTGTAACAGTCACGCTCGGGTTTTGCTGCCCGGGGAGGCCTTCCCCTGGGCCAGCCTGGCCCACCTGGCAGATGGTGCACCGGACAGTCCGGTGCCCCAGGGCCAGAAAACCCTACCTCTTGTTTTTCAGCTGATTTTCAAATCGGTTTTCGTTCTAACTTTTGATTGAGTTCTAGAGTGACACCTAACACTGTATGTGAGTGTGATTGTGCACCAACACTACACTAGAACTCTCTTGGTAAAACTACTCATCGACAACCCCTCTTTATAGTACGGCTAAAAGAGAATAAAAGACCTAACTAAATCACAAGTGTCCACATCTCCTTGACCCTCGGACTCCGTAGTCCTTCACCTTTTGTTTTGTCGTTTTAGCCATTGCTTCGAGTTCTTATCTCTGGGATTGTTTTCACCGTTGTAGTACTTCTACCTGTAATGCGACCTAACTTACCATTTGTCTCTGCAAAACACACGTTAGTCACATTTAACATTACGTTGTCATTAATCACTAATACCAACGAGGGGCCTAGATGCTTTCAATCTCCCCCTTTTTGGTGATTGATGACAACCCTACAAGATTTGTCAGAGTAGTTTGTTTTGAAGTTTCTGTCAATAGAAAGGATGGTTAGTTATACTCAGTAATCTTTGACAGAAAGAACGTGTACCATAATAATAAGAATGAGCGCATACACATCGTAAGATTCTTGTTCATATAAAAGTGAAATTAAATCAATGAATCAAGAACTAGAAGACTGGTGATAAAATATAAGGTGAAAACATAATACACACAGTCAATCATAAGCATCGAGAGTATATATAGAGTTTGTGAGCCAAAAGCACCAAGCTAGTACAGAGAGTAACAAGCACATATATTACATCAAAATGACTCTCTACTAACTCTCTAACTCCCCCTAGCTCTCACAACTCATATCTCTCCCCCTTTGGCGTCAAACACCAAAAGGGTACCCGAACCTACACATCTGAAGCGGGAGGAGGCGGCGGGGGCGCATCCGGTCGTGGTCGAGGCAGAGCGAATGCCGGCTGGGGGTCAGAGTCAGTCTCGGATCCAGGATCTACTGTAGAAGCTGGAGCTGGTACTGACTCGGACTGAGGCCGCGCTGCAGAAGCTGCCGGAACAGAAGTGGTCACAGATACTGCCACAGCAGGAGTGGTAACAGCAGAAGCTGGTGGCACTGGCGGCTGAGGGCAGACAGAACTGAGAACCGGTGACGTGAAAGCCAGGGTGACCGGCCGGAGCGGAGAGGAAGAAGGACCAACAGAAGGAAGAGGGGGTCCTGACTGAATTGCTGGCACAACAGGAGCCTGAAGCGGAGGAGGTGGTGCAGACTGAACCGGGGGAACCGAGACACCAGAATGCTGTAGCATAAGAGCCATGAATGCCCTGCTCTCAGCCCGATCCTAGAGAAGCTGCTGCTGAAGAGAATCCTGCCTGTCCTGTATGGTCTGAAACATCGAGAGCATCCTCTCAGATAACTACTGATGGGCTGCTGCCTGGCGGGTCTGCTCGGCTGCCAAGTGAGCCTGCTGCTGAGTGAGTGTCTGTAGAATCGAAGCAAGAGCAGGGTCAATAGCAGGAGGGGCAGCAGGGGTAGCACGAGAACTCCCAGCCTCATGATCATGTGAGCGTGGAGGCATAGGAGGCGGAGGTGGAATCCCAAAATCATCATCATCATCATCATCAACTGCTGCATCCTGAGCTTCGAACTGATGAAGAGCAGCATCCTCGGCCTGAGTGTCAAAAACTGGAGCAGAAGCTGGCACAAGATCCTCAGGCGCTGTACGGTAGGATCCAAAAACAAGGCGTGAGGCCTCAAGTGTGCCCTGGAACTGTGGAGGCCACATCAGCTGAGCAAAAATGTGGCACAAGTAGTGAGCATATGACAGCTGACGACGAGCACGCATACCATCCAACACGGTGTCCTCGATCTCACAAATAAGGAAATCAACAACGTCAAACTCAGAGTGAGAGACCAGGGCACCAAGGAGCCAGAGTTGGATATGTGTGGTAGCCTCCCTGTATCCCATCCGCGGCAGAAGTGTCCGTCTCATAAGCTGAAATAGGAACTTGGCTGCTGTAGTGAAATCTGCCGGTGAGCATCGCGACCCATCTGAGAAGGGCGGGCAGAACAGAGCCGTGACGTGAGCTGTACCGGAGCCACACCGCCGTGAGGGCGACGAGGAGGGTCAGAGGTGCCGTAGCATAAGCTGTGAAGTCGAGTCGACGACTCGTGAAAACCAAAGAGCTGGCGAATCTGGCTAGCAGTAATAGTGACATCCTCTCGCTCAAAACGAAACCTCATCCAGTGATGATCTGGGTCTATCCATACAGTCGCGTAGAAAACTCGGACCCACTCCTCAACATACCTGCCGCTGGTAGTCAAAAGAGTCAGAAGGCCAGGCAGATATGTGAGGTGCACCTCAGAGTCAGCACCGGCGGCTAGCAGAAAAGCTGGAAGGTCCAAAAGCCGGTGTACTCACAGAGCAATCTGTGCAGACATCTGTGCCCTGAAGAAGGATTCCTGAATCCTGGTGCTGAAGAGGTCAACTGCAGCAGGGTCCCTCTGAGCCGGTAACCAAGACTCCATGGGTACGTATCTGAACCTACGTACCCGTGCCGCTGTAGCACGCTGAAGGTCAAACAACCTAGGATCTGCAGCCAGAGGTCGCACCTCAGTCTCATCGCGCTCCCGGAAGCGAGCAGGTGGGATAGGTGGAGCAGAAACAGGAGCGGGAGGAGGAGAAGTGGAAGCTGGTGTAGAGGAGGTGGTGGATGGCGCAACAGGGGTGACAGGAGCAGGCAAAGTGGGTGGAGGAGTGGAAGCTGAAGCAGTGGTGGTAGTGGAGGAGCGAGGTCGGGAGGCGAGACGACGAACACGGTACGCAATCTGATCTGAAGGAGTCTGAGGCTGATCTCCTAGCTCGGCCTGCTCAGCGGCTGCTGTTGCTGTTGCCGCTGCTCGGGCTGCTCTATCCATACGCCGCTTCTTGCGGCCTTCCTGCTGCTCCAAGTATACGGTCTTGCCCTTGACCTGCCTGAAGGGGCGACGAGGATCCTCATCGTCGCCTCCCCCTGGCGCCGACACATTCTTCGTGCGCGGCATCCTGACCTGACGACTGCAAATGAGAGAGAGAGGCTAAGCACAAGTCGATAATATCCGATAGAATATCAAATGAGGAGATGTCTACCTGGAAAACTCACACGATAGGTGGAAATCCAGGCAGGACAGGAGACAGCTCACGGACAGGCAAGGTCACTGAAATGACAGAAGAGGTGAGCATGTATTAGTCACATAGTCATAAGTATATTAAATGTGAATAAATACATACACAGAGAAATATGGCACAGAAAACAAGAGATAAGGCGATCGAGAGGTCAAACGATGTGAAAACGGCGTTTGGACGATAAAAAGTGCCATAGGAGGTTTGGAATTCGAATTGAGGCACGAAATGACGTGGAATTGAGCCGATACTTCACGAATAGGTTTATATGGGTGAATATGAGTGAAGTGTGTGCTTGGTTTGAGTTTAGGCGAAGAAAATGAAATTTGGGCACTCGGCTCGGAAACGATCGCTCGAAATAGGGAATTTGGTGAAATTAAAACCTGGAATATCGGATGGGTGTGAAATTTTGCGAATATGTTACTGGAGGTGTTGTGAAGGTGCCTGAAAAATTTGGGTTCAATTGGATCATTTTTGGCTAGTTTGGGCATTTCACCGAACACGTGACGTGCGGAGTTTTAGGGTTTCGGTGAAATGGCTATTAGAGTCTGTGAAACCCTCCCTAAGGAGCTAGAAACCTGTAGGAACACTCAAGGGACACAGAGCAACATTTCTCACCACATGGATTCACAGAATTGGATAGGAAAAATGAGTATGGCATTTGAGGGGTGGAAAGGAGAGGTGCACTGCTCAATGGAATAGAGAGGCAGAGAAAACAGAGGGAGAAAGGGGGTGCTCACCGAGCGAGGGCAGGAGATGGAGCACAGGGTCGCCGGAGCACGGTGGTCGCCGGTGAGAGGACGTCACCGGCGAGGGAGAGGGAATCGCCAGAGAGGCAGAGAGAAGCCACAGACAGAGAGACTGCCTGGCCTCGGGCGCGAGAGGGGAAAGAATTTTTAAAAACCGAGTATGGGCGCACCGGACAGTCTACAGTGCCTATCCGGTGCACACCGGACAGCGCATAGTAGCTGTCCGGTGAGCCACCGGACAGCGCACAGGAGAAAGAGGAACTGGCGCGCGCGGCCGGTGCACCGGACAGTGCACAGTGCAATGTCCGGTGCACACCGGACTGTCCGGTGAGCCTAAAGAGAGGGAAGATTTGAAATTTTTGAATTTTTCTATCTAATTTCCAACCAAACCAAATCCCAACTTATAATCACACAAAATAACACTTGTTGGGATAGGTATTGGCACCCTCATATATTTTCTCACATTTTTCAAAATATTTTGCCATAGGTTAGATAATTTTTGGAGAAAATAGGCAAATGGTGAAATTTGCATTTTGGCCTTGCACTAGGGGTTTTCATGAGTGATTTGAGTTTTGAATACTCCCCCTAAGTGCAGTACCTCATGCATATTTCAAGAACCAACAATTGCATAAAAAGTAAGAATTCAAGTGCTAAAAGCTTAAAACTAAGACTTGTCAAGTTTGATCTGAGTTAAGCTTTTTCACTCGCTTTGTTGGCGGTTATCTCAACTAGGTTAGACAAGCTCTAGATGCAATACAAGAAATTTAAACATGCAATGCAAGCTTGACAACACCATTTGACATCTTACATAAAATTTTTGAGATCAAGAATATTTAGTTCATTTCTCAACATGCAAAAGCGGGTCTTATCAAATGGCTTAGTGAAAATATCCGCTAATTGATCTTCCGACCTCACTCCTTCTAAAAAGATATCTCCTTTAGCAACATGATCTCTAAGGAAGTGATGACGGATATCAATGTGCTTGGTGCGAGAGTGTTGTACAGGATTATTAGCAATTTTAACAGCACTCTCATTATCACACAACAAAGGTACCTTTTCTAGAACTACGCCATAGTCTAGAAGAGTTTGTTTCATATACAAAATTTGTGTGCAACAAGCACCTGCGGCAATGTATTTCGCTTCGGCAGTTGACAAGGCAACACTATTTTGCTTTTTGGATGTCCATGAAACTAGTGATCTACCAAACAGATGGCATCCCCCAGAAGTACTTTTCCTATCAATTTTGCAACCGGCATAATCCGAATCGGAATAGCCAATTAAATCAAAAGTAGCTCCTTTGGGATACCACAGACCAACGCTTGTGGTGTGCCTGAGATACCTAAGAATTCTCTTAACAGCGCGAAGATGAGCTTTCTTAGGATTAGATTGAAATCTAGCACACATGCAGACACTAAACATAATATCGGGCCTAGATGCGGTAAGGTACAATAAACTACCAATCATAGAACGGTAGAGAGTTTGATTAACCGGGTTACCTCCCTCATCTAAGTCGAGATGTCCATTTGTTGGCATGGGGGTCTTGATTGGTTTGCACTTCTCCATGTTGAACCTTTTCAACAAGTCTTTGGTATACTTCTCTTGTGAGAGAAAGTTACCATCTTTCATTTGCTTGACTTGAAAGCCGAGGAAGTACGTTAGCTCACCAATCATTGACATCTCGAACTCCTTCGACATCAACTCACCAAATTCCTTACAATGATAGTCATTTGTCGAGCCAAAGATTATATCATCAACATATACTTGACAAATGAAAATATCACCGTTAAGTTTCTTTATGAATAGAGTTGTGTCGACGGTCCCGATCTTGAAGCCCTTTTCGATGAGGAAGTCGCGAAGGCACTCATACCAAGCCCTTGGAGCTTGCTTTAGCCCATATAGCGCCTTGGACAACCTGTAAGCATGATTAGGATATCTAGGGTCTTCAAATCCAGGTGGTTGCTCAACATATACAAGTTCATTTATGAAGCCATTTAAAAATGCACTTTTTACATCCATTTGATAAAGTTTTATATCATAGCATGATGCATATGCAAGTAGGATACGGATGGCTTCCAGTCGAGCAACCGGTGCAAAGGTCTCTCCAAAATCTAAGCCTTCAACTTGAGAGAAACCCTTTGCAACAAGTCTTGCCTTGTTCCTTACAATCACACCTTGATCATCTTGTTTGTTTCTGAACACCCACTTTGTTCCAATGATTCTTGCATCTTGTGGGGGCTTCTCCAGGGTCCAAACTTCGTTACGGGTGAAGTTGTTAAGTTCTTCATGCATGGCATTCACCCAGTCCGGATCCTGTAGCGCCTCATCTATACAAGTAGGCTCAACACAAGAAATAAAGGAGTGATGTTCAATAAAATAAGCATGTCTATGTGATCGAGTAATAACCCCTTGTGAAGGACTCCCGATGATTTGGTTTTGAGGATGAGCTTGAAGTAGTGATGAGTTTCTCCTGTCAACCACTTGGGAAGAAGATCCTGGAGCATCAACATCTTCGGCTTGTACCCTTGCTTGTTCATGAGAGACAAATGTATCTTCATTTGCATGCCTCTCATCTTTTTCATCATCTTGTGGTAGATTTGATGAAGAAGGCATGTCAATGTTTTGCACCTCTTCTTCATCTTCTTTTGGTTTGATAGCTCCAATTGGCATGTTCTTCATTGCTTCCCTAAGTGGCTCATCACCTACATCATCAAGATTTTCAAGTGCTCCTTGGGAGCCATTAGTCTCATCAAATTCCACATCATATGTTTCTTCTACCATGCCAGTGGCATGGTTGAATACTCGATATGCTTTGGACTTTAATGAATAACCCAAAAGAAAACCAATATCACAACGTCTTTGAAACTTCCCTAGGTGATGGCGTTTCTTGTAGATGTAGCATTTGCACCCAAACACCCGGAAGAAGGAGACGTCTGGCTTTTTCCCATTTAGCAGTTCATAGGGAGTCTTCACAAGTAGCCGGTGAGGAAATAGCCTGTTTGATGCATAACATGCAGTGTTGACAGCTTCAGCCCAAAACCTCTCCGGTGTGTTATACTCATCAATCATTGTTCTTGCAAGTGTGATCAAGGTCCTGTTTTTCCTTTCAACAAATCCATTTTGTTGAGGTGTGTATGTTGCAGATACTTCATGCTTGATCCCAATTTCATCACACTACTCATGAATGTTGGTGTTTTCAAATTCTTTGCCATTATCACTTCTAATCTTCTTGATCTTGCAATCAAATTCATTTTGTGCTTTGTTAGCAAACTTCTTGAATATAGATGCAACTTCAGATTTGTCATGGAGAAAGAACATCCAAGTGTATCTTGAGAAGTCATCAACAATCACTAGATAGTAGAGGTTTCCACCGGTACTTACATAATTTGTAGGACCAAATAAATCCATATGAAGTAGTTCCAGTGGCCTTGATGTTGACATGAAAGCTTTAGTAGGATGTGTATTAGCAACTTGCTTTCCAGCTTGACATGCACTACATGGCTTGTCTTTTTCAAACACCACATCCTTTAATCATCTAACCATGTCTTTCTTTAATACCTTCTTGAGTGTGCTCATCCCAACATGTGCAAGCCTCCTATGTCAAAGCCATCCAAGTGAAGCTTTGGTGAAGAGACAAGTTCTTAAGTCTGCATCTTCTAAAGTGAAATCCACTAAGTAGAGGTTGTTGTATCTAAATCCCTTGAACACCATTGATTCATCATCCATCTTTGATACAATAACCTCTGTTGGAGTGAATAAGCATTGAAGTCCGTGATCACAGAGTTGACCCACTGATAATAAATTGAAGCTCAAAGGTGCAACATTGAGAACATTTGATATTGATAAATCATTTGAAATTGCCACCTTGCCAAGTCCTTACACTTTCCCTTTTGAATTGTCTCCAAATGTGATTTTATCTTGTCCATCAACATTCTCATCAAGTGAGGTGAACATTCGTGGGTTGCCTGTCATATGTTGTGTGCATCCACTGTCAATAACCCAATGGCTCCCACCGGTCTTGTAGTTCACCTACATTCATAGACAAATCAAGCTTGAGTTTTGAGGGCCCTATATTGCATAGGACCAGTGACTCTCTCAATCAAGGACTTTGCAACCCAAATTTGTCTAGGTCTACTCTTGTTTGGTGGACTAGGAATGTAACTTTGACCTTTCCGTTTGCAACCTTTCTTAGAACATAATGAGCATTGAAAGCAAATGGTCTTGAGTGCTTAGGCAAGGGAGTTGGTGGTTTGGCTTTGCAGTTGTGGGCAAAATGACCTTCATTTCCATACTCAAAGCATTTGATAGGCTTGTGAGTCTGCTTTGGCTTGTATTGGGTAGTGGCTTTCTTTTGCACAAAAGCATTGTATCCAATACCACTCTTGTTGTTTTTCATGACAGTGTTCATAAGCAACTCATTTTGGAGGTATTGGCCTTTGTTGAACTTTTGCACACTTGTTGCAAGATGTTCATTTTCACTCTTAAGTTTCTTGACCTCATTTTTAAGCCTTTCATTATCCACTGCCAACTCATTGTTGAAATCATTGTTCTCAATAGCAACCTTTCCTTTAGTAGTTGCATCAGTCAAGTATCTCTTCAATTTTTGGTTGTCTAAAGTCAAGACTTCAACTTTTTCAGTCAATTCAACATGTAGGCTAGTTTGCTCTCCTTGACTCAAATCATCACATGAGGTTGCTACATCAATCTTAACAACAGAGTTAATAGCCTCATGTGTTTTGCAAGATAAAAGTTCATTTTCAACAAGAAGATTATCATGATCAAATTTAATCTGAGTATAGTCTTCCTTGATTTTTACTAGTCTATCTTGCAACTCCCTATTAGCTTCATTTAGCTTGTCACATTTATCCTTAGCATCTTTTAGGGAGGTTGTGAGCTCATTTACAGTTGATGACATAGTTTTATTTTCTTCTTTCATTTCATCACTAGCTTTCATAACTATGTCATATTTGGTATTTAAAGATTCATTTTCATTTTTCAACCTATCACATTTAGCTTTTGACTTTCTAATGATTTGAGTATATTCTTTAAGCAAGTCAGCTAGCTCATCATATGAAGGTGAAGCAAATTCCTCATCACTATCACTATCATCAGTAATATCAATATCATTTTGTACCTTCCGTTCACCCCTAGCCATGAGGCATAGGTGAGAAGTCGATGATGGCGATGGTGGTGGTGAAGAGAAGTCCCGGCGATGGCGGCAACTTTTTCATCATTCACTTGAAGAAGATCCACTTGATGACTCAATGTCAGTGAGCCAGTCACCAACAATATATGCCTTTCCATTCTTCTTCTTGTGGAACCTCTTTTGCTTCCCATCCTTCCTCTTGAAGAATTTCTTTTCCTTCGTTTTCTTGATTTTCTTTGAGAGCCAAATCCTTTCTTTTGGAAGATGACTCATCTTTGTCGTTGATGTGCATGTACATCTCATGAGCATTGATCTTTCCCAAAATCTGTGTAGGTGTGGTAACTGAAAGATCCATTTGATGTAGCACAGTGACAATGTGTCCATATTTGTCTATTGGGAGGACACTGAGAATCTTCCTCACAACATCCGGTTGTGAGATTTGAGTAAGCCCCAATCCATTTACTTCCTCTACAAGAATATTGAGACGTGAGTACATAGCATTGGCATTTTCATTAGCAAGCATTTCAAAAGAATTTAACTTTCTCATAGCAATGTGATATCTCTCCTCACGCTCACTTCTAGTTCCTTCATGTAGAGCACAAATATCCATCCACAAATCATGAGCATTTTTATGATTTCTTACTCTATTGAACACATCTTTGCAAAGGCCTCTAAAAAGGGTGTTTTTGGCTTTGGCATTCCATTTTTCATAATTAAACTCATCACCTACAAGATTTGTGCGATCTCTAGGTTCAGGGAATCCTTGTGTGGCGGCTTTATAGACACCAATGTCTATAGCCTCTAAATACGCTTCCATACGAATTTTCCAATAAGGAAAATCGTCACCATCAAAAACAGGAGGAGGTCCATCCCCACCGGACATCGTAACTCTTAGCGGTTAAGCTAATCTAAGAGCAACAAGGCTTTGATACCAATTGAAAGGATCACGATGTCCAAGAGGGGGGTGAATTGGGCTTCTCTAAAAATCAACACTAATTAAAAGCTAAGCAAGAGCCCAACTTCACCCCAACAACTAGCACTAAGATAATAATACTAGAAATACAATAATGCTAAGACAATACTTCAAATACTTGCTAAACAAATACACAATGTAAAGTGCATGAATTAAGTGCGGAATGTAAAGCAAGGTTTAGAAGACTCCTCCAATTTTTCCCGAGGTATCGAAGAGTCGGCACTCTCCACTAGTCCTCGTTGGAGCACCCGCGCAAGGGTATCGCTCCCCCTTGGTCCTCGCAAGAACCAAGTGCTCACTACGAGATGATCCTTTGCCACTCCGGCGCGGTGGATCCCTCGAGACCGCTTACAAACTTGAGTCGGGTCACCAACAAGATCTTCACGGTGATCACCGAGCTATCAACGCCACCAAGCCGTCTAGGTGATGCCGATCACCAAGAGTAACAAACCGTAGACTTTCGCTTGACCAATAGAAGCCTAATGCAAGTGGTGTGTGCTCTAGGTGGCTCTCGCTAGCGCTAATGAGGAACAAATGCGGGATTAAGATTCTCTAATCTCCTCACTAGGCTTTTGGTGCTTGCAATGCTCTAGCAATGTGCTGAAATAAATGTGGGGTGCAAGACATTGAATATGGTGGGTGGAGGGGGTATAAATAGCCCTCACCCACCAACTAGCCGTTACAGGCAATTTACTGCGCACGGGCGCATCGGACAGTCCGGTGCGCCACCGGTGCGCCAACTGTGCGCCACCGATGTGCCAACGGTCGTTTCCAACGGCTAGTTCTAACAGTTAGCCGTTGGACTCATGGCACACCGGACAGTGAACAGTCATTGTCCGGTGCACACCGGACAGTCCGGTGCACTGTCTGGTGCACTGTCCGGTGCGCCACTATAATTCACTTCTGAAACAGTCGCGCTCGGGTTTTGCTGCCCGGGGAGGCCTTCCCCTGGGCCAGCCTGGCCCACCTGGCAGATGGTGCACTGGACAGTCCGGTGCCCTAGGGCCAGAAACCCTACCTCTTGTTTTTTCAGCTGATTTTCAAATCGGTTTTCGTTCTAACTTTTGAGTGAGTTCTAGAGTGACACCTAGCACTGTATGTGAGTGTGATTGTGCACCAACACTACACTAGAACTCTCTTGGTCAAACTACTCATCGACAACCCCTCTTTATAGTACGGCTAAAAGAGAATAAAAGACCTAACTAAATCACAAGTGTCCACATCTCCTTGACACTCGGACTCCGTAGTCCTTCACCTTTTGTTTCGTCGTTTTAGCCGTCGCTTCGAGTTCTTATCTCTGGGATTGTTTTCACCGTTGTAGTACTTCTACCTGTAATGCGACCTAACTTACCATTTGTCTCTGCAAAACACACGTTAGTCACATTTAACATTACGTTGTTATTAATCACTAAAACCAACCAGGGGCCTAGATGCTTTCAGATGTTGTTGAATTGGAGTTTGGAATTGTGCGGTATAATTCCACGCAATACAGAGGGGTGACGCTCGGTATCGAGAGAGAGAGATTCTAGTTATAGTCCAATTCTAAAGAATTGGGTCTCTGATTCCAAATATATGCAACTAAACAATAGAATTTAGGAAATGTGATTTCAATTTCTAATTTTGTGCTCTAATATCGACATCCAAACGAACTATAAGCAATTATTGATGATCAAAATTCATTTGAACGGAGAGAGCACTTATTTTAGCGTTATAGATGTTAGTACCTTTTGTATAAAATTAACCATTTATTTCAAGAGCGGTGGGAGTAGCCGAAGTAGCATTGTAGCAGAGCCAATTCTAGGGCCCATGTGAGTTTGGTGGACAATTGGGGTTGCAGTTATGGGATAAACACTACAAATTAAGAGCGTATGAGAGTTTTAGCTGTAGCCCGTAAGGCACTTTATGGAAAATAGCATATATGTTTTCATATCATAGATATTGATATACGTTTTTAGTTTTTAGATTTATGATAAGCTAAAACGACTTATAGTTTAAAGAGAAAATCTCTTCAATGCCATACAAACTTATACCAATCCCTTCAATGTCATCCGAATTTATAGCTTCCCTTTAATGCCATCAAATTTAAATTTTAATCCATTAAATGTCATTACCGTTAGTTTGGAGTTAACGCCGTTAGTTCAATTTAAAGTCAACCTCTCTAATGTCATTACAATCTATATTGATCCCTTCAATGCCACTAAAAATTGGTTCGATATATTTGGGGTTTAAAAATTCTAAAATCAAAAAATATGGATCAGATTTTTAGAATTCCACGATTTTTAAAAACTTAAGTACATACTTTTTTGTAAACCCCTAAAATTACTTCGCTATATCAGTTCGTTTTAAAAAAAACTTAAGTATGGACTGAAGTTTTTAAAAATCGTAGAATTTTAAAAATATGATCCATATTTTTTTATTCTGAAATTTTTAAACTCCAAATAGATCGAACCAATTTCTAGTGGCATTGAAGGGATTAGTATAGATTTTAGTGGCATTGGAGAGATTGACTTTAAATTGAACTAACGGTGTTAACTCCAAACTAACGGTAATGGCATTCAAGGGATTAAAATTTAAATTTGATGGCATTGAAGGGAAGCTATAAATTTTGATGGTATTGAAGGGATTGATATAGGATTGGATGGCATTGAAGAGATTCTCTCTAGTTTAAAAGTAAAACACCCAACGTATTAGATTTTTATTGCTATTTGGAAAATTCTCACCTGATGAAGATTTCATTGCTGTAATGATGTTGGGTCTTTAGGCTGTCCGCAGTGGAGACCTGTAAATGATACGCTATGAATATACAGTCACACATGCAGTAAAAAACTATTACAGCCGGCTACCTTAAGGACCACTCTAAACATCGAGTAGGCATAGAAACCTTATTTACAGAGTTTGTACTCTTCTACTCCAAACATGTGCGCGCCTTTCCATGCACATGCACCACACGGCAGCATGCACAGAAGATACTGCGGTAGTTGGTGATAGTTGAAAAAGAGAACTTAAAACATAATATAATATATATAATATATGGTAATTGGTATAGATTTGAGATATAAACTAAATTTAACTGTGGAGGATTATGATATAGGATAAAATTTTTGCTGGTAAGGATAAAATATTTTTTTAGGGTAGAAATTTAGAGTTGTATAACTGTAGCATCAGTCTTATTCAGTGGCGGAGGACAAAAAAGAGAAAAAAAAACATGATGTGACACGTAGAACTCGAACTTGGAATCTATTAATTTTAGGTATGGCTCTAGCCATAGTTGGCCATAACGGGTGCTCTGCCACTGGTCTTACCTAACGTCATGTTGCAGGGAAAAGACTTGCTTGCAGTATAAAAAAGGCAGCACATACATCATGGATCTACCTGCAGGTACTCATGTAGGTGAGTGGGTGCATAGTCAGTTCCTGGGTTCAACAGAAGTCGGCGTGGACCGGTAATGTAGCGGTAGTGTCGATATGGACAGAGCCGGAACTGAGGGTGTGCAGGGTATGCGACCGCTCAGGGCCCCAAGGTCCGTAGGGCCCCGTTTATCCATCTTATATCCAAATACATATAAGTTACAGATAAATCTTTATTCTTATTCTTTTGTTGCGTCTCTTTATTTTCTGCCAATCATCTCTTCAAGGTCGCGCAACAGTCTGCTTGACGACAAATACTAAAATTGACGTGGGAAGGTCGCGCAAAAGTCTGCTTGACGACAAATACTAAAATTGACGTGGGAAGGACAGAAGGTGTTGTACACCTATGCCTGTCGCGTTGCTTAATTCTAGCCTACTGGAGGACCGACCCTAATAACCTACATTGCTTAATCCTAGTTTAGTTTGCTGAACTTTCCCATAATATGTGGAAGTATCGACGTAATTTCATAGAGTCATTCGATCTGAATGCTACATGAAGAACATAAGTCAGATGACGGAACGCGAAGACCTAGGATGTAGAAGATCATAACATGAGCAATTCGGCGGATTTGGATTCCATTTCTATATATCCACTCATGTGGTACTTCATCATACGATTCATATAAGATCCATCTGTCTAGAGATCGTCATATACATCTAGAAAGTCGTACGCTTTGGAAGAAGCTTTCAGACAATTTGCTCTAATGTATTTAGATTTGGTTTACTATGCATTTTAAGGTTTAGGCTAGTTTGACAAATTAAAAGTAAAAATACTCTCTCAAAAGCCAAAACAAATGCAGAGTTATATTACACAATTTGTATAATTTTACGACTCATAAAATACTGTAACAGTGTCTCCAATCATATCATTTTGAATAAAATTGTGTAAATCATCAACTTTTTATTTTTAGATATTATTTAAAAGTTGAAAAAATAATAGACTCAAATTTTCATATAGGATCTCCATGCAAATTTTTGTTTAGGGCCCCCGAAATGTCAGGTCCGGCTCTGGATATGGACCAGCTCCATCCTAATATTGATAAGCTAAGGTAGTGTTTGGTTGAGGAGCCAAGTAGAACGGAGCCGTTCCATCCCTGATTCTAGGAACGGAGCCGCTCTGTTCTGTGTTTGGTAATCTGGAACGGAGCGGTTCTGTTTTTTGTTTGGTTGCAGAGTGAACGGAACGGAGCGTGACTGTGAGAGCGGGATTGGAACGGAGCGGCTCCGTCCCATTGATTTTTTGGAGCGGAATGGTTCCAGATCTGAGGAGAATATTCCCTAATTGGAGTCATTCCGTTCTAGTTACTTTGTAACCAAACAACAACAAAACTGGGACAGAACGGTTCCGTTCTACTTGGCTCTTCAACCAAACACTACCTAAGTTCAGCCGCCTGGTCAGTTGAGCGTCGATCGGTTGTTTCAGCCGATATCAACCACCATGAAACTATATAAATCGATATTGAGTTATGGACCCACACGCTAATAGCGTGTTTTTTTTTTGAAAAAATGAGGTAGTACATCATCTTCTTGCTCCTCACTCTTTTGTTCTCTTATTTGGTTTGTGAAATAAAATGAATTGATCCGTCACTGTCGGCGTTTCGAGACAGGGGGGTCCCTAAGCCGACGAGTGAGTGTGCTGCGTGCCCCAGCCCAGATGGGTCGAGCGCGTGGGCGAGCGCAAAGGGGGGAGAGGCGAGGCGGCCGGAGCCGAGCGTGAGAGAGGTGGAAGTCCCGCGGCCTTCGTGTTCGTCCCACGCCCAGGTCAGGTGCGCTTGCAGTAGGGGGGTTACAAGCGTCCACGCGGGTGAGGGAAGCGAGCGGCCCCAAGAGAGCGCCTGTCCCGTCCTCGGTCCCGCGCGGCCAACCTTCTCTGAGAAGGCTCTGGTCCTTCCTTTTATAGTCGTAAGGAGAGGACCCAGGTGTACAATGGGGATGTAGCAGAGTGCTACGTGTCTAGCGGAGGGAGAGCTAGCGCCCTAGGTACATGCCAATGTGGCAGCCGGAGAGATCTGGGCACCCTGCTGGCGTGATGTCGTGGCTGTTGGAGGTGCGGCGGAGCCTGATGGAGGGACAGCTGTTGGAGCGGTCGAGTCCCTGCTGACGTTGTCCTGCTTCCGTAAGAGAGCTAGGGGCCGCCGTCGTCATAGAGCTTGTGGAGCGCCATCATTGCCTCTCTGGCGGAGCTGGCCGGATGAGACGCCGATCTTGTTCTCCGTGACCCGAGTCGATTCGGGGTGGGATGATGATGGCGCCTCCTGTTGACGTGGCGGTCTGTGCCCTAGGCAGGGCGACGTGGGGTTTCCTCCGAAGCCGAGGTTGAGTCTGCCTTCTGTTGCCGTGGCCGAGCCCGAGCCAAGGGGTCGGGCGAGGCGGAAGTCGTTCGGCCGAGGCCAGGGCGGAGTCCGAGCCCTGGGGTCGGGCGAGGCGGAGTTTCGTCGTCTTCCGGGTCTTAGCCCGAGTCCGAGCCCTGGGGTCGGGCGGAGCGGAGTCTCGAGTCCGTGCCCTGGGGTCGGGCGAGGCGAAGTTTCGCCGTCTTCCGGGTCTTAGCCCGAGTCCGAGCCCTGGGGTCGGGCGGAGCGGAGTTCGCCGTCTTCCGGGTCTTAGCCCGAGTCCGAGCCCTGGGGTCGGGCGGAGCGGAGTTCGCCGTCTTCCGGGTCTTAGCCCGAGTCCGAGCCCTGGGGTCGGGCAGAGCGGAGTTCGCCGTCTTCCGGGTCTTAGCCCGAGTCCGAGCCCTGGGGTCGGGCGGAGCAGAGTTCGCCGTGGCGCCTTTGGCGAGGCCTGACTGCCTGTCAGACTTACTCTGTCGAGTGGCGCTGCAGTCGGAGTGGCGCAGGCGGCGCTGTCCTTCTGTCAGACTGGCCAGTGGAGCGGTGGAGTGACGGCGGTCACCTCGGCTCTGCCGGAGGCGCGTGTCAGGATAGAGGTGTCAGGCCTCCTGTGCGTTAAATGCCCCTGCAATTTGGTCAGTCGGTGTGGTGATTTAGTCAAGGTTGCTTCTGAGCGAAGCCAAGGCCTTGGGCGAGCCGGTGATGTGTCCGCCATAAAAAGGGGGCCTCGGGCGAGACGGAAGTCTCTCGAGGTCGGCTGCCTTCGGCCGAGGCTAGGCTCGGGTGAAGCGTGATCGAGTCACTCGTGCGGACTGATCCCTGACTTAATCGTGCCCATCAGGCCTTTGCAGCTTTATGCTGATGGGGGTTACCAGCTGAGAATTAGGCGTCTTGAGGGTACCCCTAATTATGGTCCCCGACAGTAGCCCCCGAGCCTCGAAGGGAGTGTTAGCACTCGCTTGGAGGCTTTTGTCGCACTTTTTCACAAGGGGACCAGCCTTTCTCGGTTGCCTTTCGTTCCGGTGGGTGCGCGCAAGCGCACCCGCCGGGTGTAGCCCCCGAGGCCTCGGAGGAGTGGTTACACTCCTTCGAGGTCTTAATACTTCGGCTGGTCTGGTCGTTCCCTCATGCGAACTGGCCGTAGCCCGGGTGCACGGTCGGGGCCCAAGCTCTCGGGCTGGTATGTTGACGCTGTCAACGATTTGGCCGGAGCCGGTTTTTGCGAGAGCAGCCCCCGAGCCTCTGCACAGGGCGAGAGGACGATCAGGGACAGACTCGGCTTTTTACATACGCCCCTGCGTCGCCTTTCCGCAAGGAGGAGGGGGGGAGTGCGCCATGTTACCCTCGATGGGCACCGAACATGGTGTCTCCGGTGAGCTGCAAGCGGGTAATCCGAGTGGACGTCCGTGCCCCATTCGTTGGGGGTCGGCTAGGGGCCCAGAGGCACGCCCAAAAGTACCTGCGGGTGATTTGCCGGACCCGGTCCCCTGGCGACGGGGTCCGAGGGCTCGATGCCTCCCTCCGATGGGATTCCGTTACAAGATCGTTCCCACTGGTCTCGGAAATGTCCTAGGGTACCTCGGGAGCGCAGCCCGAGCCTTGGTTATGTATCGAACGTACCCCTGGTCATCCCTCGCTCGGTGTCTGAGGCGACTGTGAACCCTTCGGGGGCCAGCCTTCGAACCCCTGATCAGTAATGGGCGCGGAGCCCGAGTAGCCTGAGGCGGCCATGAAGCCCTTCGGGGGGCTGGCCTTCGAACCCCTGACCAGTAGTGGGTGTCGGGCCCACGCGATCTGAGGCGACTGTTGAACCCTCGGGGGGCCAGCCTTCGAACCCCTGATCAGTAATGGGGGGCTCGGAGCCCGGTTCCTTCGCGGAGAAGGATCCCTTTCGGGGTATCCCCTTTCCCGGTCCCTGTTGCAAGAGATAGAGAAAGAGGAAAACGGAAAAGGATACGAAATCGGACGACGTGGCGTACCTTTTCTGACGCGGTTATTACGGCGAAGGTGAAGCGTCGCGCGCTCCTCCTGCCAGAAGCGCCGCGTGTCTCGCCGCGGAGTTAATGCGACGAGGTGAGTGGTTGGCGGGGCGGCCGTTGCGCGCGTGCGATCCGTTCGAGGAATGGGTCACGGGTGCACCGTCTTCACGCCGTGAGAGGAGGCTCCCTTGCTGTCTCAGGATGGGACGTGAGCCTGGCTGACGACGTGACTGCTGTGCCCGCCCGCCTGCCACCGCTATTACTGCCGGCCCACTTTCGATCGCTTTGACCGACGCGCCAGTCTGGCGCTGTTGGGTCGCCTCGAGTCGTGGCATAGGCTTCGCAACCGAAGAGGCGCGATGGTGGCACAAGTGGCGGTGCGGTTGCTTGCATGCAGCAACTGGCGCGCCGGTTGCTCGACGCGTGGGCCTGGGTTCCAGGCTGGCGTGTCAGGAGTCGGAGAAGCGCGTCCATCTGGCGCGGTTGCATGCCGCCTGCATGGCTGCCCGCCCCTTCTGCCCGTTGGTCTGGGCGAAAATGGGGGGTCGCCTGTAACCGCTGGACGGTCGTGCGCACCATGCGCGGCGGTTCGGCTTCTTCTGCCCTGAGCCGGCTTGCATGACATGCGGGACCCAGCCCCCGAGTCGCAGGGGAGGGCCTTGGAGCATGTTGGAGAAGACTCAGCCTGTGGCGCCTGGGGGCGCGCGTAGGGAGAGTTGCCTTTAAAAGGAGGGAGACTCCTTTCGGAAGGCAACCATGTCTTCTTCCTCCCTTAAGCGTCGTGTCTTCCCATCTTCCAAGCCCCCGGATGGTGGGTATCCGCCGCCTTTCCGCCTCCTCGTTGGAGGAACGCAACTCCATGGGAGTTGGTACCTCACAGCCATCGTTCGGCTTCAAGGATTTTCATCATGCTGCCCGGCTGCTCCCCTCCGCCGGCGGTCACCTGAGATGGCGACCTCCGGCTTGATGGTGGGGGAAAGCGAGCCGGGCTGCGGCCTCTTCCCCTCCCTCAGCCTCAAGGATTTTCATCACCAAGGCCGGGGAGGGGAGAGTGCCGAGTTGGGGTCGGCCCCTGCGTGGGCGGTGGCCCGCTCCTTCACTCAGTGATGGGGGGAGAAGCGGGCATTGCCCGTGGCGTCCGGCAGCTGCAGCATGCCTGGTCTTCAGCCGCGAGTGGCTTCGGGGCCACTTGCGGCGTCGGCGTCTGCCACGGCAGCCGGAAGAGGTTCTTCCGCCGGCGCGGCGGCCGGGACCGGCCACGGGCTGACCTCCAACTTCTACGGCCTTCTGCCCGTCCTTGCCTCACGAGTTTTGGCACGGGCGGGGGCCTCCTGGCAGCGGCATCCACCCTGAGGTCAGCGTTGCCGCTGTTTGGCCCCTCGGAGCAGAAGTCGCCGTCGTCGCCACTGCTGGAGTAGGTGACGGCGCGCCGTTCGTCGGCCTTCCGTTGCTCCGCAGGCCTTCCCCCTCGGAGTTGGGTTGTTCGTACCTGCGGAGGGGGAACCGGAGTTCCGTTTGTAATGGCATCTCGAATGCCAGTGTTTTTTGTTCATTGTGGCTGTCGGGGCCCGAACATGTATGTAGTTTTGGCACGGAGCCGTGTTTTTTCCTCATTTTTGAGCACTAAGTCTCGCCTGTTTGATTATCTGAACCGCTTTACCAAGCATGAGTTGCCCCGTGTCAAGGTGACGGGTGAGGTATCCGTATCCCGGAGGCGTAGGAATCCCTCGGCCCGCTCGGCCTTGTTGCCTGGGGTTCCTCTAGCTTAGTTGAAGAGACCCCTTGGCCGCCCTTCGGTGGACCGAGGCCGGGGGTTGCGATATCAGTATGAACAGAGACGGAGTTGGCTCGAGAATGGGGAACCTGGTTGGCCGGAGCCTAGCCGTGTCGTCCGTCAGCGGGGCCGACGCCAAAGTCGGTCAGTCGAGGCCTCGGGTCGGGCTGGCGCCCTTGGGAGCCGTTTGACCGAGGCCCCAGGGGTAACCGGTTGAGCCGCCTGCTCGGGCCGGATTCCCGGAGGAGCCCCTGGACCGCGGCGCCGCCCGAGGCTGGGTCGGGCTTTGCTGAAGACGTCGTCGATGCCGAGGGTGCTACAGCTCCCTTCGCCGTGAAGACCCGAGCCTTCAGGATCCGGTCATCTTGTAGCGTGTGCTTCCTGCGGCCGCCGAGGCCAGAAGAAAACACCCTCGCTGCACTTGCGAAGCTGCGCCTTTTTTCCTCCTGTTTCGAGCATCTGGACTTCGTCGGTAACAGGGATGTTTGTGTGAGCAAGAGCTGCTTTTCGCGGAAGGGACGAGTGAGGTATCCGTATCCCAGAGGCGTGGGAATCCCTTGGCTCGGTCGGCCTTGCCGCTTACGCGTACTTTCACCCGTCCATGAGGCCCTGTCCCCGACTTAGTCGAGAAAGCTTGAAGGACTGCTTCGGCAGGAGAGCTTTCGAACGTGATGACTCGTTCGGTCCACAGAGTCGCTTTATCCGAGCGCAAGTTACTTATCGCAGAAGGGGACGAGTGAGGTATCCGTATCCCGGAGGCGTAGGAGTCCCTCGGCTCGGTCAGCCTTGGCTGCTTACGTGTACCTCGTCGTTTCCAGGATCCGCTTTCCGAAGTAGTCAAGAAGCACGAAAGAAATCCTGCTAAAAAGAGATCCTTTTTCGAGGAAAAATTCGACGCAGAGGGGGTCTCCCCCCTTTTAGCCCCCGAGGGAGGGTCGGGTTTTGCCGAGGCTAGGCCGACCTTTCCTTGACAACTAAACTTTGCGTAGGTGCGAGGTATATGAACAACTTGAAAACATCTTAAGGGTAGAAGCCGGCCGTCTGCGGGGCCCACCTCGCTTTATTTCCGACGGCGCCACCCTGGCCGTCGGAAATAAGTTTACTTCCGACGGCCACGTCGGAAACGCTGACACTTCCGACTGGGTATCCGCTACGGCGTTACTTCCGACGGGACCCGTCTTAAGCCGTCGGAAGTAACTACTTCCGACGGTTCAGGACTTATTTCCGACGGTTTAGGCCGTCGGAAACTGGGCATTTTCCTGTAGTGAGAAGCGACGTAGCTGTTTGATGTTCCAAGCGTTGCCGTAGATCTCGCCTTGATTGCTGGCCAGCTTGTATGTTCCGGGCTTCAGAACTTTGGCGATGACGAATGGCCCTTCCCAGGGGGGCGTGAGCTTGTGCCTCCCTCGGGCGTCTTGTCGCAGCCGAAGCACCAGGTCGCCCACCTGGAGTTCTCGGGACCGGACCCCTCGGGCGTGGTAGCGTCGCAGGGACTGTTGGTACCGCGCCGAGTGTAGTAAGGCCCTGTCCCGAGCTTCCTCCAACTGGTCCAGCGATTCCTCTCGGCTGGCTTGGTTGCTTTGTTCGGTGTAGGCCCTCGCCCTTGGGGAGCCGTATTCCAGGTCAGTGGGCAAGATAGCTTCAGCCCCGTAGACCAGGAAAAACGGCGTGAAGCCCGTGGCACGACTCGGCGTCGTCCTTAGGCTCCAGACCACCGAGGGGAGTTCCTTCATCCATCGCCTGCCGAACTTGTTGAGGTCGTTGTAGATCCGAGGCTTGAGCCCTTGTAGAATCATGCCGTTGGCACGCTCTACCTGCCCATTCGACATGGGATGAGCCACGGCGGCCCAGTCCACCCGGATATGGTGATCTTCGCAAAAATCCAAGAATTTTTTGCCGGTGAACTGGGTGTCGTTGTCGGTGATGATGGAGTTCGGGACCCCGAAGCGATGGATGATGTTGGTGAAGAATGCCACCGCCTGCTCGGACCTGATGCTGTTCAGGGGTCGGACCTCGATCCACTTGGAGAATTTGTCGATGGCGACCAGCAGGTGCGTGTAGCCCCCGGGCGCCTTCTGCAAGGGACCGACGAGGTCCAGACCCCATACAGCGAAGGGCCAGGTGATGGGTATTGTCTGCAGAGCCTGAGCGGGCAGGTGTGTCCGCTTCGCATAGAATTGGCACCCTTCGCAAGTGCGGACAATTCTAGTGGCGTCAGCCACCGCCGTTGGCCAGTAGAAGCCTTGCCGGAAGGCATTTCCAACAAGGGCTCGGGGTGCTGCGTGGTGGCCGCAAGCCCCCGAGTGTACTTCTTGCAGCAGTTCCCGACCTTCGGCGATGGGGATGCATCGCTGGAGGATGCCCGAGGGGCTGCGACGGTAGAGCTCCTCTTCGTTGCCCAGCAAGACGAATGACTTGGCGCGTCGCGCTACCCGCCGAGCCTCGACTTGGTCGAGGGGTAGCTCTCCTCGACGGAGATATTGCAGGTATGGGGCCTGCCAATCTTGGTCTGGCGTGGCCCCGCTCTGCCCTTCCTCGACGTTCAACGCCCCGCCCTCGGGGGCCGAGGGTACCTCGGGCTGAGCCGAGGGTACCTTGGGCTGAGCCGAGGGCGCCTCGGGCTGAGCCGAGGGTGCCTCGGGCTCGGGCGAGTCGTCGACCTTGACGGAGGGTTGGTGCAGATCCCGGGAGAAGACGTCCGGGGGGACCGTCGTTCGCCCCGAGGCTATTTTAGCCAGCTCGTCTGCGGTTTCGTTGTAGCGCCGAGCGATGTGGTTGAGCTCGAGCCCGAAGAACTTGTCTTCCAGGCACCGAACCTCGTCGCAGTAGGCCTCCATCTTCGGGTCGCGGCAGTGGGAGTTCTTCATGACTTGGTCGATGACGAGCCGCGAATCACCGCGGGCGTCGAGGCGTCTGACCCCTAGCTCGATGGCGATCCGCAATCCGTTGACCAGAGCTTCGTACTCGGCCACATTGTTGGACGCCGGGAAGTGGAGGCGCAGCACGTAGCGCAAGTGCTTTCCGAGGGGCGAGATGAAGAGAAGGCCCGCACCGGCCCCCGTCTTCATCAGCGACCCGTCGAAAAACATGGTCCAGAGCTCCGGTTGGATCGGAGTCGTTGGTAGTTGGGTGTCGACCCATTCAGCCACGAAATCCGCCAACACTTGGGACTTGATGGCCTTCCGAGGGGCGAACGAGATCGTTTCGCCCATGATCTCCACTGCCCACTTTGCGATCCTGCCCGAGGCCTCTCGGCACTGGATGATCTCCCCCAGGGGGAAGGATGACACCACAGTTACCGGATGGGACTCGAAGTAGTGTCGTAGCTTCCGCCTCGTCAGGATCACAGCATACAGCAGCTTTTGAACTTGTGGGTAGCGGATCTTAGTCTCGGACAGCACTTCGATGATGAAGTAGACCGGCCTCTGAACGGGCAATGTATGCCCTTCCTCCTGCCTTTCGACCACAATCGCGGCGCTAACCACCTGAGTGGTCGCGGCGACGTAGACCAAGAGGGTTTCTCCGTCCGCCGGCGGCACCAAGACTGGCGCCTTTGTAAGGAGCGCCTTCAGGTTGCCGAGGGCTTCCTCGGCCTCAGGGGTCCAAACGAAACACTCGGCCTTCCTTAAGAGGCGGTACAGAGGCAGACCTCTTTCGCCGAGGCGTGAGATGAAGCGGCTCAGGGCCGCGAGGCATCCCATGACCCTCTGTACCCCTTTTAAGTCCTTGATGGGTCCCATGCTGGTGATGGCCGCAATCTTCTCCGGGTTGGCCTCGATGCCTCGCTCAGAGACGATGAACCCTAGGAGCATGCCTCGGGGCACCCCGAAGACACACTTCTCAGGATTAAGCTTGACTCCTTTCGCCTTGAGACACCGGAATGTCACTTCAAGGTCGGAGAGGAGGTTGGGAGCCTTCCGTGTCTTGACCACGATGTCATCGACGTAGGCCTCGACTGTGCGACCGATGTGTTCGCCGAACACATGGTTCATGCACCGCTGGTACGTCGCGCCTGCATTCCTCAGGCCGAACGGCATGGTGACGTAGCAGTACATGCCGAACGGCGTGATGAAAGAAGTCGCGAGCTGGTCGGACTCTTTCATCCGGATCTGGTGATACCCCGAGTAGGCATCGAGGAAGGACAGGGTTTCGCACCCAGCAGTGGAATCCACGATTTGGTCGATGCGAGGCAGAGGGTAGGGAACCTTCGGACATGCTTTGTTGAGACCAGTGTAGTCTACACACATCCGCCATTTCCCCCCTTTCTTCCTCACAAGCACAGGGTTGGCAAGCCATTCGGGATGGAATACCTCTTTGATGAACCCTGCCGCCATTAGCTTGTGGATCTCTTCGCCAATCGCTCTGCGCTTCTCCTCGTCGAATCGGCGCAGAGGCTGCCTGACGGGTCGGGCTCCGGCCCGAATATCCAGCGAGTGCTCGGCGACATCCCTCGGTATGCCGGGCATGTCCGAGGGACTCCACGCAAAGACGTCGGCGTTTGCGCGGAGAAAGTCGACGAGCACTGCTTCCTATTTGGGGTCGAGCCCGGAACCGATCCGGATCTGCTTGGTGGTGTCGCCGCTGGGGTCGAGGGGGACGGCCTTGACCGTCTCCGCTGGCTCGAAGTTGCCGGCATGGCGCTTCACGTCTGGGACCCCCTTGGAGAGGTTCTCCAGGTCGGCGATGAGGGCCTCGGACTCGGCGAGGGCCTCGGCGTACTCCACGCACTCCACGTCGCATTCGAACGCGTGTTTGTACGTGGGGCCGACGGTGATGACCCCGTTGGGGCCCGGCATCTTGAGCTTCAGGTAGGTGTAGTTGGGGACGGCCATGAACTTCGCGTAGCATGGCCTCCCTAGCACGGCGTGGTAGGTTCCTCGGAACCCGACCACTTCGAACGTCAGGGTCTCCCTTCGGAAGTTGGAGGGTGTCCCGAAGCAGACTGGGAGGTCGAGTCGCCCGAGGGGCTGGACGCGCTTCCCAGGGATGATCCCGTGGAAGGGCACAGCGCCTGCTCGGACGGAGGACGGATCGACGCGCAGAAGCTTGAGGGTCTCGGCGTAGATGATGTTGAGGCAGCTGCCCCCGTCCATCAGGACCTTGGTGAGCCTGACATCGCCGACAACGGGGTCGACGACGAGCGGGTATTTCCCCGGGCTCGGCACATGGTCGGGGTGGTCGGCCCGGTCGAAAGTGATGGGCTTGTCGGATCAGTCTAGGTAGACTGGCGCCGCCACCTTCACCGAGCAGACCTCCCGGCGCTCTTGCTTGCGGTGCCGAGCCGAGGTATTCGCCGCATGCCCTCCATAGATCATGAAGCAGTCGCGGACCTCGGGGAACCCCCCTGCTGGGTGTTCTTCGTTCTTGTCGTCGTCGTGGGCCCTGCCACCCTCGGCGGGTGGCCCGGCCCTGTGGAAATGACGCCGAAGCATAACGCACTCCTCGAGGGTGTGCTTGACGGGCCCTTGATGGTAGGGGCATGGCTCCTTGAGCATCTTGTCGAAGAGGTTTGCACCTCCGGGGGGCTTCCGAGGGTTCTTATACTCGGCGACGGCGACAAGGTCCGCGTCTGCGGCGTCGCGTTTCGATTGCGACTTCTTCTTGCCTTTCTTCTTGGCGCCGCGCGGAGCAGACGCCTCGGGAGCTTCTTCCGACGGGCGGCCCTGGGGCTGCTTGTCCTTTCGGAAGATAGCCTCGACCGCCTCCTGGCCGGAGGCGAACTTGGTGGCGATGTCCATCAGCTCGCTCGCCCTGGTGGGGGTTTTGCGACCCAGCTTGCTCACCAGGTCGCGGCAAGTGGTGCCGGCGAGGAACGCGCCGATGACATCCGAGTCGGTGATGTTGGGCAGCTCGGTGCGCTGCTTCGAGAATCGCCGGATATAGTCCCGGAGCGACTCCCCCGGCTGTTGCCGGCAGCTTCGAAGGTCCCAGGAGTTCCCGGGGCGCACGTATGTGCCCTGGAAATTGCCAGCGAAGGCTTGGACCAAGTCGTCCCAGTTGGAAATCTGCCCCGGAGGCAGGTGCTCCAACCAGGCGCGAGCAGTGTCGAAGAGGAACAGGGGGAGATTGCGGATGACGAGGTTGTCGTCGTCCGTTCCGCCCAGTTGGCAGGCAAGGCGGTAGTCCGCGAGCCACAGTTCCGGTCTCGTTTCCCCCGAGTACTTTGTGATAGTAGTCGGGGGTCGGAACCGGGTCGGGAATGGCGCCCGTCGGATGGCCCGACTGAAGGCCTGCGGACCGGGTGGTTCGGGCGAAGGACTCCGATCCTCCCCGCTGTCGTAGCGCCCCCCACGCCTGGGGTGGTAGCCTCGGCGCACCCTTTCGTCGAGGTGAGCCCGACGGTCGCGTCGATGGTGCTCGTTGCCGAGGTGGCCCGGGGCCGCAGGCGCGGTGTTGCGCGTGCGCCCGGTGTAGACCGAGGCCTCCCGCATGAATCGGGAAGTCGCGGCATGAGGTTCCGAGGGATATCCTTGCCTCCGGGATGCAGTGCTCTCGGCCCGCCGGGCCGCAGCGCCTTCCACGAGATTCTTGAGTTCTCCCTGGATTCGCCGCCCCTCGGTGGTTGACGGCTCCGGCATCGCGCGGATGAGCATCGCTGCGGTCGCCAGGTTCTGACCGACCCCGCTGGATGCGGGCGGCGGCCTGATCCTGACGTCGTTGGCGACGCGGTGCTGGAGACCTTGGGGCAGATGACGTATTTCTCCGGCCAGGGGTTGGCCCACCCATGCCTGTCCGGCGTCCCGACGGATCGGCTCAAGCGCCCCTGTTCCCTCGTTGAGCCTGGCCTGCGCCTCGCGGACTTGCTCGAGTTGTGGGTCGTAACCCCCCGCCGGAGCGGGGACCACAGCTAGCTCCCGTGGGATGTCGGCGCGAGGCACCGGCCTAGGGAGATCACCATCCTCCGGCATGCCAAGATGGTTGCCTTCGGTGGGATCCCCTAGCTCGATGTGGAAACATTCGCGGCTTGGGCCGCAGCTCTCGTCACCGAGGCTGCGGCTTCCGTCGGAACAGTCGGATAGACAGTAGTCACATGCGGTCATGAAGTCCCGCATGGCACTGGGGCTGCCATGTCCGGAGAAATCCCAACCGATGCTGGGATCGTCATCTTCCTCGGACCCGGAGGGCCCGTAGGTCGAGACGTCCGTCAGTCGGTCCCAAGGCGACCGCATACAGAACCTCAGTGGGGTTGCACTCGCCTCAATGAGAGCGCCCGCCAAAACGAGGTCGTTTGGCGGGTTGAGGCCGAGTCGAAATGACGCAAGATGGGAGTTAGTCGTTACCTTTTGGTCGACGAGGAGCGACGTAGTCACATCGGGGACTGGTTGCGCCGTCATCTCTGGTTCGAGGGCGACGTCCTGCAGGCTTTCCGCGAGCGCGCCGGCGTCGTCTTCTTGCTCGGGGTCAGCGTGCCGCGGGGGACGGCGCTTGCCTCCGTCTCGAACGCGAGGTCGACGTCCGGCGTGCCTTCCGTCGGGGCGTCGGGGGCGTCGATTCGCTCGACGGCCGGCGAAGCGTGGCCTCCCGTCTGGCCTTGACGGCCCCGTCTCCTCCTCCGTTGGCGAGGGAGAGAACGGAGCGAGCCCGAATGTTGCTCTTCCACCACGCGGGGTAGACGTCGTCGATTCCGCCGCCGGCGGGCGGGTTGTCGGCCGCCATTGTCGTGGTCGCGCGGCGGTGGAAGAAGTGTCATGTCGTAGCTGCCGTCGAAGGACATGAACTCAAGAGTCCCGAAACGAAGCACCGTCCCGGGCCGGAGAGGTTGCTGGAGACTGCCCATCTGGAGCTTGACGGGGAGCTGTTCGTCAGCACGCAGCGTGCCCCTACCTGGCGCGCCAACTGTCGGCGTTTCGAGACAGGGGGGTCCCTAAGCCGACGAGTGAGTGTGCTGCGTGCCCCAGCCCAGATGGGTCGAGCGCGTGGGCGAGCGCAAAGGGGGGAGAGGCGAGGCGGCCGGAGCCGAGCGTGAGAGAGGTGGAAGTCCCGCGGCCTTCGTGTTCGTCCCGCGCCCAGGTCAGGTGCGCTTGCAGTAGGGGGGTTACAAGCGTCCACGCGGGTGAGGGAAGCGAGCGGCCCCAAGAGAGCGCCTGTCCCGTCCTCGGTCCCGCGCGGCCAACCTTCTCTGAGAAGGCCCTGGTCCTTCCTTTTATAGTCGTAAGGAGAGGACCCAGGTGTACAATGGGGATGTAGCAGAGTGCTACGTGTCTAGCGGAGGGAGAGCTAGCGCCCTAGGTACATGCCAATGTGGCAGCCGGAGAGATCTGGGCACCCTGCTGGCGTGATGTCGTGGCTGTTGGAGGTGCGGCGGAGCCTGATGGAGGGACAGCTGTTGGAGCGGTCGAGTCCCTGCTGACGTTGTCCTGCTTCCGTAAGAGAGCTAGGGGCCGCCGTCGTCATAGAGCTTGTGGAGCGCCATCATTGCCTCTCTGGCGGAGCTGGCCGGATGAGACGCCGGTCTTGTTCTCCGTGACCCGAGTCGATTCGGGGTGGGATGATGATGGCGCCTCCTGTTGACGTGGCGGTCTGTGCCCTAGGCAGGGCGACGTGGGGTTTCCTCCGAAGCCGAGGTTGAGTCTGCCTTCTGTTGCCGTGGCCGAGCCCGAGCCAAGGGGTCGGGCGAGGCGAAAGTCGTTCGGCCGAGGCCAGGGCGGAGTCCGAGCCCTGGGGTCGGGCGAGGCGGAGTTTCGTCGTCTTCCGGGTCTTAGCCCGAGTCCGAGCCCTGGGGTCGGGCGGAGCGGAGTCTCGAGTCCGTGCCCTGGGGTCGGGCGAGGCGGAGTTTCGCCGTCTTCCGGGTCTTAGCCCGAGTCCGAGCCCTGGGGTCGGGCGGAGCGGAGTTCGCCGTCTTCCGGGTCTTAGCCCGAGTCCGAGCCCTGGGGTCGGGCGGAGCGGAGTTCGCCGTCTTCCGGGTCTTAGCCCGAGTCCGAGCCCTGGGGTCGGGCGGAGCGGAGTTCGCCGTGGCGCCTTTGGCGAGGCCTGACTGCCTGTCAGACTTACTCTGTCGAGTGGCGCTGCAGTCGGAGTGGCGCAGGCGGCGCTGTCCTTCTGTCAGACTGGCCAGTGGAGCGGTGGAGTGACGGCGGTCACCTCGGCTCTGCCGGAGGCGCGTGTCAGGATAGAGGTGTCAGGCCTCCTGTGCGTTAAATGCCCCTGCAATTTGGTCAGTCGGTGTGGTGATTTAGTCAAGGTTGCTTCTGAGCGAAGCCAAGGCCTTGGGCGAGCCGGTGATGTGTCCGCCATAAAAAGGGGGCCTCGGGCGAGACGGAAGTCTCTCGAGGTCGGCTGCCTTCGGCCGAGGCTAGGCTCGGGTGAAGCGTGATCGAGTCACTCGTGCGGACTGATCCCTGACTTAATCGTGCCCATCAGACCTTTGCAGCTTTATGCTGATGGGGGTTACCAGCTGAGAATTAGGCGTCTTGAGGGTACCCCTAATTATGGTCCCCGACAGTCACCATTCCATTCTTCATAGACTAATAATTAATAATAATATGATGAATAAATTTATTCTACCAAATTTGTGGAATGAACTTATGATGCATCATTTTATTTAGAATGAATTGACTCTTCAATCCAAATACCCCTAAAAATCTGACTGTTACCGATCTCGATTGGTGGGGTAGTGATTGGCCATGTGACAATTTCTGATCCATTTGCGCTATTTTGAATTTTAACACGCAAAAAAACATTGAATACGACATACAAATAGAGGGAGCGTTTTTTAGTTCATTCCCACCCTTACTCTTCAAATTGCTCTTATGACTTTTATAGTACTTTTCTCACTCTTGTTTCACTCCACGGAAGTATTGTCGCTATGTATTTCTCGAGCTCGGACATCAAGATGACTGAAGACAAGGTGCTCGATATGCTACATCAAACTATGATAGATGCGGCGATAAAGCTTGCCTCTAGGTCTTTAACGTGGAGGAGGCGAAGGGTAAATCATTGGAGCTACATCAATCAGGATTGTGAAGCCACCCACGACCAGTTGATGCAAGACTACTTCAACGACCTATGTGTCTACCCTCTGCTCTACTTTCGTCGAAGGTACCACGTACAGAGGAGTGTCTTTCTTCAAACCTTGGAGATGTTCGTTGGTATTACCCCCACTTCACTCTTAGAATCGATGCATTAAACCACAATGGTTTCTCTCCCACCAAAAAATACATTGTTGCCCTATGCATGCTCGCCTACAATAGTGTTGCTAATTCTATTGATGAGTATATTAAAATACAGAAAAGCTCGGTCTTAGAATTTCTCGAGCATTTTTTCTAGGGATTTTATTTCATGTTTGGGCGAAGAGTATATTCATCGTCCCACTGTTAATGTATTAGGAGACTTTTAGTTAAGAGGGAGGAGAGGGGATTTTCTGGTATGATAGAAAGTATAGATTGCATATATTGAAAGTGAAGGAACGTCTTATTGGATAGGGAGAATGATTTAAAATAGGGGATATTGGATCTTCGACCATCATGCTCGAGACGATTGTCTTGTATGTCATCTGAATTTGGCATGCTTTTTAGGGGTAGCAAGGTCGAACAACAAAACCAACATGTTCAACTAGTGGTCGTTATTCATTGACGTGCTCATGCGAGAAGCATCAAATGTGAACTTCACGATAAATGGACATAAGTACAACTAAGGTATTATCTCACCATTGACATCTACTATTGGTGGTTGGTGTTTGTGAAGACCTTCCCCTCCCACAAACTTCGAAGCCATGGATGTTTGTTGTACGCTAGAAGGATGTAGATAGAACATTTGAGTCCTCAAGGACATCTTCCATATTCTCACTAGCCCATGTCGTTCCTTTTTTTCACCAAGTACTTGGTGTTGCTACTGGTGATACACGAGGACATATGAGCCATCTTTCTCCACTGTGATGTGCATCTAGTGATAACAATCTATGATCATCTATTTATATGCTATATGGGTTAAATGTGGTAGATATATCGGTGCAAAATGTACACATTTTCGCGCACCAACTCCAAATACGACTAGTCCACAGTTGCAAGCTGCATGGCGAGACTATTTGGGTTAGGAGAGGTAATAATGTTATGTATCTCTTGCTCCAAAAGAAACCTCCTGAAAGAAATGATTAATAAGATTCAACCACCCTCCACCTAACATTTAGTTCTTCCATCTTCATTCCAAATACCACACAATGACACAATAGAATGAGACATTAGCATAGAAGGAATCTATTGAAAAAACCAGCCACTCGCTCTTCTTCACTGTTTTTCATCTGCAAAGATACTTTTGTACCCTGAGCAACCTCAGTGATCACTATAACTCAAAACAAAAGTAACAGTATAAATTATACCATGTGTCAAATAAATAAAGGAAAACTGTGCAAATAGAAAACTCGTAAGTGTCTTTGCAAGGGATCGGTTATGTCAAAGCCAATCTCTGGTAGTCTGTCCGCTGCAATTTCCTATCAGAACAATTACAGCCTATGCATTTCTGCTCAATCAAGTTGGTCATATATATGTTTGTTCAAAAAAAAAACAAAAACAGCGCACAGGCACTACTGCACTAGGAAGAGCAAGCATCACCACCTTGCATAGTGGCATAGTGCTAGGCACACTTCTCTCAGTTTTGTCTATTGATATCTCTATTTTTTACGTATGTTTTTCTACCTTTCGTGCATTAATAAGCCAAATGTACGAAGGCCTAGGCACTAGGCGGCACCCGGTTACCCACTCAGCGCTTCTTAAATGCTCCTGCATATAGTTGGACACAGATTAGATCAATAGCAATGCAAACATGTAGATACTATCAAATTTCGAATTGACAGATGAAGCCATGAAGGTTTCAGCAATCAGAAGCCAAAAGCACAATTCCACTAAACATTCAAACGTTCGTGAGTTACCATGGTTAAGAATGCAAGCAACAGTCTTGGTATAAATTATTTCAGTTAGACAGTTACAACAAACAAACGCCATTACCCGATAAGAAAATTCAAAGTTGAATGACAGGTGAGATTATTTTACAACATAATCTAAATACAATGTGTTCATACTGAAATATCATTTGAGATTGTCAGCATGTGATTGGTGCAAAGGAAAAACACACAAGACCACTCACATATTCTATATTCTGTGAATCATACACCATCATGGATAGCACAAATTTGCCAATCTTTGAAAGATAACACAACCGAAGTAACCATATATTAATGAATACTCCCTCCGTTCTTTTTTATTTGTCGCGGTTTAGTTCAAAAATAAACTAGCGGACAACAAATATTTGAGAACGAAGGTAATATATGCCAAGGCAGCAACGATGAGAGTTGTCTTTACGCTTCAACTAGAACTTTCAAGAATTTTATGCACAACATAAGGTGCCCAATGGACGACAGAGCAAATTTACAGCAAGTTAATGCTGCAAAACAATAGCTTCTGTTGTGAGCCTTTCAGTTCACATCGCTAGTCTAATTGGTACAAAGCATAATAGTTCCAACTTCCAAATATGAGATCAACAGTCAATTAAAACCCACAAAACTGCTTCAATGTTAACAGTCAATGAAAACATAAAGAACTGTTTCAGCGTGGGCGTGCTGCGTTATCAATAAAATGTTAAATTTCGTGTGTATAATTTGCTGTGCCCTGTTTTCTCTTAGGTACAATTGACAATTCTAATGACAGGATATAACATGAAATCCAGAGCATTTGAAGTAACAATTCAATATCATTGCTTGGGCCTCATGGCCATAACATATAAATTGGATGTTTTACAGAACAAAACTGTGGAGTCTGGCGTAGTAGCCAAAAGAACACAGCCATAGTAGTAATCAAATTCAAGCCCAAAATACAACATCAGGAACCTCACCAGTCACAAACTCCCATACATCTCCAATGAGTAAGGATTCTCCTAACTAATCCCCAGATGCTTCTTTTGCTTCTTATTTATATGTTCTACCTGCTCTGGAGCATTGTCATAATTGTCACCTCTATCCCTCTTCTTTTTCCTCTTCTTCTCTCGGTCTAGATCACCATCAGTGATTTTCTTCTCCTTCACAACCTCAGTGCATTCCTCTTGTTTATGCTTCTTTTTCTTCCTTTCCCTCTCAGTTATGGCAACTCTTTGTTCTGCTGCACTGTCATTGACAATTTTCTCTTCCACCTCATTCACATTCTCCTCCAGTTTCACATGATCCTTCTCTTTTTTCTTCTTGCTCTTCTTTTCACTCACCAGCTCTTCTTCCACCACAAAACTAGGCTCCTGCTTCACATCGACGATGATTTCCTTATTCGGACGACTCTTCTTCTTACTCTTCTCAGTGGCAATTTCTGGTGAAGGGAGAATGTGGGAGTTAGGCTCCTGCTTCACATCGACGATGATTTCCTTATTCGGATGATTCTTCTTCCTCTTCTCAGTGGCAATTTCTGGTGAAGGGGGGATGTGCGAGTTAGCACGGGCAACCGCTCTATCCTCCAGTGGATCCCCATTCTTCTTCTTATTGCCCTTCTTACCGGAGGCAACATCTAGCTTCGCCTCAGCGGCAGAATCGCGGTTGGAATCATCAGCGGCAATCGCCATGTCCCCTTTGCTCTCCTGATCTTCGTGATTTCTATTGCCCTTCACCGGATCATCATAGTAGTGGGCATCGGAGTTGGCGGCACCCTGCTTGTGGCTGCCGCCGAGTTCCTTGCGGAAGCGGCTGAGCTGTGTTGTGGCGTCGGCGGCGTTGCGGAGGTAGTTACAGCAGTCGGAGGAGGGTAGGTGGGAGGCGGCAGACTCGGTGAAGCGTTTGAGGAAGAGGGCGGCCTTGTGGAGGGGACAGGGCTGGGAGGAGACGACGCCGCCGGTGATAGCCCTCATCGCGCCGCCCCCGGCGAGACGAGTGTGGGGAGTTGGGGTTAGGGTTTTTTAGGACGAGGAGAATTCGGCAGGCCGCGCCTCCTTTCTGCTCGGCTGCTGCTGATCAGGATTTAGAAGACTCTGGACTGGACTTGGGCGTGCCGAACTGGCCCATGAGTCAGCCGCAGAGATCACACTTTACATTGAACTATACGTGTACATTCTCGGCCCGAGCCCAAAAAAACCCGGTTTGAATTTTGGTTCAACACAACTCGTGATTATTTTGGGTTATATCGTGGCCGGTCCATTGATTCAGATATCGGGCTATGTGATTGTTTAAATATGTCGAACTTATTTCGGACGACCTAAAATTCATTTTCTGTCTCAAAAAAATTACATTAAGCCCGAAATTCACACAAGTTTAATAAAAAAATACCAGATAAGATAAACAAATTTGACCAAAAGAAAACTTAATGTTTCTATTAAGTTACTAAAGTTGTGCAATGACTACCTCGTTAAAAAACCCTTTGTTAGAAAAGAAAAAGAGTATAACCAGCTCCAGATAGAGTTCGTAAGTTTAGTTCATTGTCTAATGTTCATAACAAAAGTAAAATTACGTCATATTCTCTAATTCAAAGCTGCAAAAAACATCTAACAAATATCATATTTAGCGTTGCCTTCTTTATCAAATACATGAAAGTGTGGAATAAAGTGTGGTTTTAATGAATATATTGGCATTTTCGTGCCTCTATATGATGGACCATTTCGTGTCTATCTGAAACGGGTTGTGCCTACCCGTGGGCTGGGCCGACCGACACTAAAATATTTTGCATGTGTCATGCCCAGGTCATACTTTTTCGTGCTTCGGTCCAAATGTACAGCTATACATTGAACCCAACAAATGTTAGGCTCCTCTGAAAATAGCTCCAATCTAAATCATTGGCTTCTCTAGAGGAGCCAGAGCCGTTTTGCAATTTATTTGGCAAAATAGATTCTTTTGTGTTTCTTTTGAATGGTGTATGAGAAAAATGTAGGAGCCAGTAGAAGCCAGGTTTTTGTGCTCTAGCTCCCAACAAGAAAATGACTCCATCTCTTGCAGGGCTCTCGACGAGAAGCCTTTTTTGTGATCGTTTGGCAGGGCTTCACAATGAGCCGAGGCCGAAGCCACCCAAAAAGCTATGCCAAAGAGGTCCTTAATATTTGCATTGGCCCAACATTTAGGTATGTAAAAAACCAATCTACCTCCCTAAACTACTTCTTAGCAGTGTTCTAAATAGCCGACTAATAGCAGCAATTTAGTTGGCTATAGCGTTTGGAGAGGTCCGGATCTAAGAGATACATTGTTTAGCGCTAATCGAAATTAGCCGCTAATATATTTATTTACATACTAAAAATATAACATTAGATGGATTTAGCCCTACTAAACATGTTAGCCTTTACTTGGATGAACCTATAAGGAAAATGGAACCTGACCCATTTTACTAAATGATTTTGGTGTTTAATGAACAACATAACCAGTGAACTAATGTGTTTCAAGTGTTTGTGTTTTGTAGTTCAAAGGATGCGAAGTGTATTGGACGTAGGCTCTTAGGATGCAACACCTCAAAAAAAGAGATAAAAGACCACTAGAAGACTTACAAATACTCAGCATAAGTCCAAGACACAAGACCAAAAGAGCCCAAGAAAACAAGATAGAAGATTCAAGAAGTGGGCTATCAGCTGGCACACCGGACCGTGTGTGCAGAGAGTTCTGCAATTGGCTCTCGGACAGCTGGCGCATCGGACCGGTCTGGTGGCGCACCGAACCGTGGTCCAACGACTATATGATGTGGCGGGCACCGGACCGTGCGGGTAGCACACCAGATCGTCTATAGTGGCAACAGGTGCAACATCTAGCTAACGTGCAAGCTTGGACTGGACGGTCCAGTGGCACACCAGACCTGACCGATGCCACGTAGACAGAAAATCTACATAATTTCTTCAATGGCTAGAATTGAGTGGGCACTATAAATACCCAAGCAACATACCAACACATGTGATACACATCTCCAAGTGCTCAAACAATCAAGTGCATAATAGAATCACTCGGTGATTAGTGTAGGTGCTTTTACGAAGTGCTTAGGTTAGTTAGACCGCTTATGCGCTTGATCTATGTTGTGCCTAGTTAGTTGAGTGAGTTTAGAAAACCCACAAAACCCCTCCGATCTTGCGTGAGTCGTTGTAATTGTACCGAGTGGGGCGAGAGTCTTGAAAGACAGTATCAACCACATTTGTGGTGCGGCTGCCACAGTGTACCAAAGGGAACGAGGCTTGCAGCGTTTAGATCGGAAGCTCGGTAGTAACTACAACGGGGAGCGTCCGAGAGGAGCCGGAAGTGGAGCACCACTTGAGCGTAGAGAAGGCCTACGACACAGAGTTACTCGTCTGTGATGCTTGGCCCTCGCGTGGGCTACCCTTTGTGTAGGGGCACCAGCGAGGATTAGTCTAGACCTAGCGTGGTCCCGAACACCTCGGTAAAAATATCAGCGTCGTCCACGGAAGTTTGCATCTCTACCTTTGCTCTTTAGCTTCCGGATTTGCATTAAGTACTTAAGTTTAAACCTCTCCTTTCTAGTTTAGAATATATAGGTGTCGGCGTTTCGACCCCGGGGGGTCCCTGGACCGACGAGTAAAATTGTCGCTGCGTGTCCCAGCCCAGATGGGTTGGCGCGAGATGGAACACAAGGGGGGCAAAACGCGGCTCGTGTTATCCTGCGCCAGGGGGATGCGCTTGCAGTAGGGGTTACAAGCGTTCGCGAGGGAGAGAGAGAGTGAGCCGGTTCGTCAGCCCGTCCTCCCGCGCGATGACCCTCCCGCATGAGGGCTCTGGACCTTCCTTTTATAGATGCAAGGAGAGGGTCCAGGTGTACAATGGGGGTGTAGCTATGCGCTAACGTGTCCGGCAGAGAGGTGCCAGAGCCCTATGTACATGCCAACGTGGTTGTCGGAGAGGTGCTAGAGCCCTGTGTACGCGGTGCCGTGGCCGTCGGAGGAGCGCTTGAGCCCTGTAGAAGCACAGTTGTTGGGGCTGCTGGGACCTTGCTGACGTCTCCTTGCTTCCGTAGGGGGCTGAGAACCATCGTCGTCATGGACGCACGCGGGGAGCCATCATTACTTGTTACCGGGGCGAGCCTGGATGGGACGTCGGTCTTGTTCCCCCGTAGCCTGAGCTAGCTAGGGGTAGGGTAATGATGTATCCCCTGCGGCGCGGTCGGTCCGAGCCCAAGGTAGGGCGAGGCGGAGACTCCTCCTGAGGCCGAGGTCGGGCGAGGACGCGATTCCTCCCGAGGCCGAAGTCGAGGCCGAGCCCTGGGGTCGGGCGAGGCGGAGACCACCTTCCGAGGCCGAGGGTGAGGTCGAGCCCTGGGGTCAGGTGAGGCAGAGACCTCCTCCTGAGGCCGAGGCCCAAGGTCGGGCGAGGCGGAGCTTCCTGTTGCGCCTGAGGCTGGACTTAGCTGTTGTCAGCCTCACCTTGGCGGGTGGCACAGCAGTCGGAGAGGGGCGAGCGGCGCTGTTTTCCTGTCAGGTCGGTCAGTGGAAGGGTGAAGTGACTGCGGTCACTTCGACCTTGCCGACTGAGGCACGTGAGTCAGGATAAGGCGTCAGGCGATCCTCGCATTGAATGCGCCTGTGATATGGTCGGTTGGTGAGACGATTTGGCCAAGGTTGCTTCACAATGAAGCCTGCCCGAGCTGGGGTTCGGGCGAGACGAGGGTGTGTTCGTTGCTTGAGGAGGCCCTCGGGCGAGGCGTGAATTCGCTTGGGACTACTGTTCCCGCCCGAGGCTGGGCTCGGGCGAGGCGAGATCGCGTCCCTTGAGTAGACGAAGCCTTAACCTGAATCGTGCCCATCAGTCTTTGTAGCTTGTGTTGATGGTGGTTACCAGCCGTGTTTAGGAGTGTTGGGGGTACCCCTAATTACGGTACCCGACAGTAGCCCCCAAGCCTCAAAGGGAGTGTTGGTACTCCTCTGAGGTCTTAATGCCTTTCGTGATGCTTCGGCCGGTCTGGTTGTTCCCTCATGCGATCTGATTGTAGCCCGGGTGCATGGTCAGGTTCCGAATTTTCAGGCTGGTGTGTTGACGCTGTCAACGGTTTGGCCGTAGCCGGGTTTGCGAGAGCAGCCCCCGAGCCTCTGCACAGAGCGAGAGGACGATCAAGGTCTGTCTCGACTTTTATCATACGCCCCTTCGTCGCCTTTCCGCAAGGAGGAATGGGGGGGGAAGCGCCATGTTGCCCTTAGAGGGCGCCGAACATGGTGTCTCCAGTGAGTTGCTAACGAGTGATCCGAGTGGACGCCCGTGCCCCGTTCGATAAGGGTCGGCTAGTGGCCCAGAGGCGCGCTCCAAAAGTACCTGCTGGTGATTTGTCGGACCCGGTCCCGTTCGATAGGGTCCGAGGGCTCGATGCCTCCCTCTGATGGGATTCCGTTACAAAATCGCTCCTGCTGGTCTCGGAAATGTCCTAGGGTACCTCGGGAGCGTAGCCCGAGCCTCGGCCATGTATCGAACGTACCCAGAGTCATCCCTCGCTCTGCGTGCTCTGGGGCAGCTGTCGAACCCTTCCGAGGGGCCAGCCTTCGAACCCCTGATCAGTAGTGGGCGCGGAGCCTGAGTGCTCTCAGGCGGCTGTCGAACCCTTCCGAGGGGCCAGCCTTCGAACCCCTGATCAGTAATGAGCCTGAATCCCGAGTGCTCTAGGGCGGCTGTCGAACCCTTCTGAGGGGCCAGCCTTCGAACCCCTGATCAATAGGAGGGCTCGGGGCCCGCTTCCTTCGCGGAGAAGGATCCCTTTCGGAATATCCCCTTCCCCGGTCCCTGTAGCAAGAGAGAGAAAGGGGAAGAGGAAAAGGATATGAATTTAAATGGTGTGGCGCACCTTTTTTGACGTGGTCATCATGGCGGAGGTGAAATGACGCCTGCTTCGCCTGCCAAAGGTGTCGCTTGCCCTGTCGCGGAGTTAATGCGACGGGACGGGTGGTTCGTGGGGCAGCCGCGTGCGCGAGCCGTTCGAGGAACGGAACACGGGCGCGTCGTCTTCACGCCGTGGGAGAGGGCTCCCCTACTGCTCCAGGAGGGGATGTGAGCCTGCAGACGATTTGACTGATGCTTCCGCTCGCCTATTGCCGCCATTACTGCCGGCCCACTTTTGGCCATATCGACCGTCGCGCCTCCTCCCGCGGCTGACTGACCCGTGATCGATGTCCTCGATTGGCACTGTTGGGCCACGCGCAGGGTTGCCTCGAGTCGCGGCACTGGTTCTGCAGTCGAGAAGGCGCGACATTGGCGCAAGTGGTGGTGCAGTTTCTTGCACGTGGTAACCGGCGCGCCGGTTACATGATGTGTGGGCCTGGGCCTCCATGCTGGATGCGACGAAGCTGAAGGGGTGCGCCTCCGCGGTGCGGTTGCATGCCACCTGCATGGCGGTCCGCCCTTTTGACCGCTGGTTTCGGCGAGGATGGAGGAGTGCTTGTAACCGCGGGGCGGTTACACGCTCCGCGTGCGGCGGTTTGGCTTCCTCTGTTCCGGGCCAGCTTGCATGACGTGTGGGACCCAACCCCCGTGTCGTAGGGGGAGGACTCTGGAGCACATTGGTGAATACTTTGTCTGTGACGCCTGAGGACACGAGTGGGGAGAGCCGCCTTTAAAAAGGGGTCGACCCCCCGGGCGGTAGCCATGCCTTCACACTCCCTTCATGCATCGCGCCCTTCCACCTTCCGACCCCCGGATGGGGAGCACCCGCGTTGCCTTCGTCTTGCTGCCGTTGGAGGAGCGCAACTTCGCAGGGGCTGGCACCCTTCAGCCATCGCTCGGCTTCAAGGATTTTCATCATGCAGCCCGGCTGCATTCCCTCACCAATGGTCACCCAGGACGGTGACCACCAGTTCGATGGTGGGGAGAAGCAAGCCGGGCTGCGGCCTCTGCCCCGCCCTCAGCTTCAAGGATTTTCATCATCCTTGCTGGGGAGGAGGGCGGGGCAAGTCGGGGCCGGCCTCCGCGTGGGCCAACGACCTGCTTCTTCCTCCGGCAATCGGGGGAGAGGGGCGTTCGCCGTCCGGGGAGCTGGCAGCTGCAGCGTGTCTGGCTCCCCGGTCTGAGCGGCTCTGGCGCTGCTTCCGGTGCCACCTCCCACCGCTGGGGCAGAGCATGGCTGCCCATCCGCCGCACGGGTGTCGGTTGCGCCTTGTGCGGGCTGGCCACGTCCAGGCCCTCCCTGTGCCATTGGCTGCACAACACGTCGTACGCCGTGAGGGCGGTACTCGTGTTCTGGGACGGCCTAGTTCTTGTTCTCGTGGCGAGAACGGGATTGAGGACCTGCCTGTGCGCTTTGGGGCGGCCGCCGCTTGTTTGTGCGGTGTTGGTGGGCAGGCATAGAAGGTTTTTCGGCCTTGACGGCGCCACCTACGGTCGGACCTCCGGCTCTTCGGCCTTGACGGCTTGTCCTCGCCCCTTGTGTGGGGACGTGGGCAAGGGCCTTCCAGCAGCAGCGTTTGCCCAGAGGCCGTCGCTGCAGCTGTCTTGCCATCCGAGACGGAGGTCGTTGTCGCTGCTGCAGTGGTCGGCGGCGAGCCAACTGGAGTTTGTTATCCCGCAGGCCCTCTGACGTGGAGGTTGTTCATACCCGCGGGAGTGGAACCGGAGTTCCGTTTGTAATGGCACCTTGAGTGCCGGTGTATGTTCATTGTGGCTGTCGGGGCCTGAACATCTGGGTATTTGGGCGTGAAGCTGTGTTTCTCCCTCATTTCGAGCACTAGGACGCGCCTGTCGGCTAGCTGAACCGCTTAACCGAGTGTGAGTTGCTTTGCGCGAAAGGTGACGAGTGAGGTATCCGTATCCCGGAGGCGTAGAAGTCCCTCGGCTCGGTCGGCCTTGCCACTCAAGGCTTCTCTTGCTCAGTTTAAGAACCCTCGGCTGCTCTGCGATGAGCTGGAGCCGGAGGCAGCGATGTCGGCGTGGACAGAGGTAGAGTCGGCTCGAAAAGGGGCTTCGTCGGCCCAGGAGCAGGTGGCTTCCCAGGCCGAGGAGGTGCAGCAGCGGCGGCTGGAGCTTGGCCAGGTCATCCACTAGCGGGACCAACCCCGGAGTCACACTACCGAGGCCGTGAGCCGGGCTGATGTCCTCGGGGGACAACTGGCTTAGGCTACGGAGCGGCCAGTCGAGGTGTCTGCTCGGGCCGGGACCCTTGCAGATACCTTGGCTACGATGGGCCAAGCGTGGTGCTGGCGTCCTCCTTCGAGGTGGAGATCCTTCCGCCCGAGTCACCGTCCGAGGCCAGGCCAGATCCCGCCGAAAGTGGAAACGACGCCGAGGGTGCTGTTGCTCCCTCTGTCGATGTCTGAACCTGCAGGAACAGTTTGTCTATAGTATGCGTATGCTTGTCGCGGCCACCAAGGCCCAAACATATTACTATCGTATTATAAGGTTGTGTTTCCTTTCCTCTTGTTTCGAGTATCATGACTTGTTCGTCGGTAGCAGAATCACTTATGCGAGCGAGAGTTACTTTTCCCGGAAGGTGATGAGTGAGGTATCCGTATCCCGGAGGCGTAGGAGTCCCTCGGCAAAGGTTGGCCTCGCCGCTTACGTGCACTCTTACTCGTTCGTAGGATTCTGTTATCGATACAGTCGAGAAGGCACGAAAATCGTTCTGGCAGAAAAGTTTTCGAGCGTTAAGACTTGTTCGGCAGCAGAATCGCTTATCCGAGCGTGAGTTACTTATCGCGGAAGGCGATGAGTGAGGTATCCGTATCCCAGAGGCGTAGGAGTCCCTCGGCCCGGTCGGCCTTGCCGCTTACGTGTACTCTTGTCGTTTTTAGGATCTCGCTATCGAAGCTATCGAAAAACGTGAAAGATGTTCTGGAAGAAAGACTTTTTCCGAGGAAAATTTTGACGCAGAGGGGGTTCCCCCCTTCTAGCCCCCGAGGGAGGGTCGGGCTTTGCCAAGGCAAGGCTGACCCTTCCTTGACGGTTAGACTCTATTTGTGTATGTAAAGAGAACGAGGTATATGAACGACTTGAAACATCTTAACGGTAAAAGCGACGTAGCTGTTGGATGTTCCAAGCGTTGCTGTAGACCTCGCCTTGATCGTTGGCCAGCTTGTATGTTCCGGGCTTCAAAATCTTGGCGATGATGAACGGCCCTTCCTAGGGAGGAGTAAGCTTGTGGCGCCCTCGGGTGTCCTGCCACAGCCGAAGTATCAAGTCTCCCACCTGGAAGCCTCGGGGTCAGACCCCTCGGGCGTGGTAGCATCGCAGAGACTGTTGATACCGCGCCGAGTGTAGTAAGGCCATGTCCCGAGCCTCTTACAGCTGGTCCAGTGAGTCTTCTCGGCTGGTCTGGTTGCTTTGGTCGTCGTACACCTTTGTCCTCGAGGAACCGTATTCTAAGTCTGTGGGCAAGATAGCCTCGGCCCCATAGACTAGAAAGAACGGTGAGAAACCCGTGGCTCGGCTTGGCGTCGTCCTTAGACTCCAGACCACCGAGGGTAGCTCTTTCATCCATCGCTTGTCGAACTTGTTGAGGTCGTTGTAGATCCTCGGTTTAAGTCCCTGCAGAAGCATACCGTTGGCATGCTCCACCTGCCCATTCGTCATGGGGTGAGCTACGGTGGCCTAGTCCACACGGATGTGGTGGTCCTCGCAGAAGTCCAGAAACTTCTTCCTAGTGAACTGGGTGCCATTATCGGTGATGATGGAGTTCGGGACCCCAAAGCGATGGATGATGTTGGTGAAGAACGCCACCGCCTGCTCGGACCTGATGCTTGTTAGGGGTCGGACCTCGATCCACTTGGAGAATTTGTCAATGGCGACCAGCAGGTGCGAGAAGCCCCCGGGTGCCTTCTACAAGGGACCGACAAGGTCCAGACCCCACACAACAAACGACCAGGTGATGGGTATTGTCTGTAGGGCCTAAGCGGGCAGGTGCGTCTGTCTCGCGTATAATTGACACCCTTGACAGGAGCGTACAATCCTAGTGGCGTTTGCCACCGCGGTCAGCCAGTAGAAACCTTGTCGGAAGGCGTTCCCAACGAGGGCTCGAGGTGCTGCATGGTGACCGCAAGCCCCCGAGTGTATCTCTTGCAAAAGCTCTGTCCTTCGGCGACGGATATGCACCGTTGGAGAATGCCTGAGGGGCTGTGGTGGTAGAGCTCCTTTTCATCTCCCAGTAAGACGAACGACTTGGCGCGCCGCGCCAGTCGCCGAGCTTTGGCCTTGTCGAGGGGTAGCTCTCCTCGGTGGAGATATTGCAGGTACGGGGTCTGCCAGTTTCGATTAGGCGTGACCCCATTCCGCTCTCCCTCGACACGCAGTGCCTCACCCTCGGCGGTCGAGGATACCTCGGGCTGGGCCGAGGCTTCCTCGGGCTCGGGCGTGTCATTGGTCTTGACGGAGGGTTGATGTATATCTCTGGAGAAGACGTCCGGGGGAACCGTTGTCCGCCCCGAGGCTATTTTAGCCAGCTCATCCGCAGTCTCGCTGTACCGTCGAGCGACGTGGTTGAGCTCGAGCCCGTAGAACTTGTCTTCCAGGCGCCGAACCTCGTCGCAGTAGGCCTCCATCTTCCGGTCGCGGCAGTGGGAGTTCTTCATGACTTGGTCAATGACAAGCTGCGAGTCGCCACGAGCGTCGAGGCACCGAACCCCTAGCTCGATGGCGATGCGCAACCCGTTAACTAGAGCCTCGTACTCGGCCACGTTGTTTGACACCGGGAAATGGAGGCGTAGCACGTAGCGAAGATGTTTCCCGAGGGGTGAGATGAAGAGCAGGCCCGCGCCGGCTCCTGTTTTCATCAGCGACCCATCGAAGTACATGGTCCAAAGTTCCGGTTGGATCAGAGCTGTTGGTAGCTGGATGTCGACCCATTCAGCCACGAAGTCCGCCAAGACTTGGGACTTGATGGCCTTCCGAGGAGCGAACGAGATTGTCTCGCCCATGATCTCCACCGCCCACTTTGCTATCCTACCCGAGGCCTCTCGGCACTGGATGATCTCCCCTAGGGGGAAGGATGACACCACAGTCACAGGATGAGACTCGAAGTAGTGTCGCAACCTTCGCCGCGCCAGAATTACTGCACACAGTAGCTTCTGAATTTGCGGGTAGCGGATCTTGGTCTTGGATAGCACTTCACTGATGAAGTAGACCGGCCTCTGAACGAGCAGTGCATGCCCTTCTTCTCGTCTCTCGACTACGATCGCAGCGCTAACCACCTGAGTGGTTGCGGCTACGTAGATCAAGAGGGCTTCTCCCGCAGCGGGGGGCACCAAGATGGGCGCGTTTGTAAGGGGGCGGCTTTATGTTTCCGAGGGCTTCCTCGGCCTCGGGGGTCCAAGTGAAGTGCTCGGTCTTCCTTAAGAGGCGGTACAAGGGTAGGCCTTTTTCGCCGAGGCGCGAGATGAAGCGGCTCAGAGCCGCAAGGCATCCCATAACCCTTTGTACTCCTTTCAAGTCTTTGATAGGCCCCATGTTGGTGATGGCCGCGATTTTCTCCGGGTTGGCCTCGATGCCCCGCTCGGAGACGATGAACCCCAGGAGCATGCCTCGGGGGACTCCGAAGACACACTTCTCGGGGTTGAGCTTCACGCCCTTCGCTCTCAGACACTTGAATGTCGTTTCAAGGTCAGAGAGAAGGTCGGGGGCTTTCCTCGTCTTGACTACGATGTCATCGACGTAAGCCTCGACCGTTCGGCTGATGTGCTCTCCGAACACGTGGTTCATGCACCTTTGGTATGTTGCACCTGCATTCCTCAAACCAAATGACATAGTAGTATAGCAGTACATGCCAAAAGGTGTGATGAAGGAAGTCGCGAGCTGGTCGGACTCTTTCATCTTGATTTGGTGATACCCTGAGTAGGCGTCGAGGAATGACAGGGTTTCGCACCCAGCAGTAGAGTCCACAATTTGATCGATGCGAGGCAGAGGGTAGGGAACCTTCGGACATGCTTTGTTTAGACCAGTGTAGTCTACACACATCCTCCATTTCCCACCTTTCTTTTTCACAAGCACAGGGTTGGATAACCATTCAGGATGGAATACCTCTTTGATGAACCCTGCAGCCATCAGCTTGTGGATCTCCTCGCCTATGGCTCTGCGCTTTTCTTCGTCGAAACGGCGCAGAGGCTGCTCCACGGGTCGGGCACCGGCTCAGATATCCAGTGAGTGCTCGGCAACATCCCTCGGTATGTCGGGCATGTCCGAGGGACTCCACGCAAACACTTCGGCGTTCGCGCGGAGAAAGTCGACGAGCACTGCTTCCTATTTGGGGTCGAGCTCGGAGCCGATCCGGACTTGCTTGTAGGCGTCGTTGCTGGGGTCGAGAGGAACAGACTTAACCGCCTCAGTTGGTTCGAAGTTGCCAGCGTGGCGCTTCGCATCTGGCACCTCCTTGGAGAGGCACTCTAGGTCGGCGATGAGGCCTCAGACTCGGTGAGGACCTCAGCGTACTCCACGCACTCCACGTCGCATTCATATGCGTGTCGGTACGTGGATCTGACGGTGATGACCCCGTTGGGGGCCGACATCTTGAGCTTGAGGTAGGTGTAGTTGGGGACGACCATGAACTTGGCGTAGCACGGTGTCCCCAGCACCGTGTGGTAGGTTCCTCAGAACCCGACCACCTCGAACGTGGGGGTTTCTCTGCGGAAGTTGGAGGGAGTTCCGAAGCAGACGGGCAGATCGAGTTGTCCAAGGGGCTGGACGCGCTTCCCGGGGATGATCCCGTGAAAGGGAGCCGCACTGGCCCGGATCGTGGACAGATCGATTTCCAAGAGCCCGAGGGTCTCGGCGTAGATGATGTTGAGGCTGCTGCCTCCGTCCATGAGGACCTTGGTGAGCCTGGTGTTGCCGATTGAAAGTCGCCTAGAGGGGGGTGAATAGGGCGAAACTGAAATTCTCAAAAATAATCACAACTACAAGCCGGGTTAGCGTTAGAAATATAATCAAGTCCGCGACAGAGGGTGCAAAACAAATCGCAAGCGAATAAGGAGTGTGACACATGGATTTGTTTTACCGAGGTTCGGTTCTCGCAAACCTACTCCCCGTTGAGGTGGTCACAAAGACCAGGTCTCTTTCAACCCTTTCCCTCTCTCAAACGGTCCCTCGGACCGAGTGAGCTTTTCTTCTCAATCACTTGGAACACAAAGTTCCCACAAGGACCACCACAAGATTGGTGTCTCTTGCCTCAATTATAAGTGAGTTTGATCGCAATAAAGAATCAAAGAAAGAAGAAAGCAATCCAAGCGCAAGAGCTCGAAAGAACACAAGCAAATCTCTCTCTCTAATCACTAGGGCGTTGGGTGGAGTTTGGAGAGGATTTGATCACTTGGGTGTGTCTAGAATTGAATGCTAGAGCTCTTGTAAGTAGTTGAAGTGGGAAAACTTGGATGACTTGAATGTGGGGTGGTTGGGGGTATTTATAGCCCCAACCACCAAACTAGCCGTTTGGTGGTGGCTGACTGTCGTATGGTGCACCGGATAGTCCAGTGCACACCGGACATGTCCGGTGCGCCAGCCACATCACCAGGCCGTTGGGATTCGACCGTTGGAGCTTCTGACTTCTGGGCCCGCCTGGCTGTCCGGTGTACACCGGACAAGTACTGTAGATTGTTCGGTGCACCGTCCCGCACGTGCCTGACTTCTACGCGCTTCTGGCATGCATTAAATGTGTCTGCAGGTGACCGTTGGCGCGAAGTAGCCGTTGCTCTGCTGGTTCACCAGATAGTCCGGTGTACACCGGACAGTCCGGTGAATTATAGCGGAGCAAATTCCCGAGGCTGGCGAGGTCCAGAGCCTCTCTTCCCTGGGGCACCGGACACTGTCCGGCGTACACCGGACAGTCCAGTGAATTATAGCGGAGCGCCTCTGGATTTTCCCGAAGGTGAAGAGTTCGGCGTGAAGTCCCCTGGTGCACCGGACACTGTCCGGTGCGCCAGACCAGAGGTGCCTTCGGTTAACCCTTGCTCTCTTTGTTGAACCCCATACTTGGTCTTTTTATTGGCTAAGTGTGAACCTTTGGCACCTGTATAACTTATACACTAGAGCGAACTAGTTAGTCCAATTATTTGTGTTGGGCAATTCAACCACCAAAATCATTTAGGAAATAGGTGTAAGCCTAATTCCCTTTCAATCTCCCCCTTTTTGGTGATTGATGCCAACACAAACCAAAGCAAATATAGAAGTGCATAATTGAACTAGTTTGCATAATGTAAGTGCAAAGGTTGCTTAGAATTGAGCCAATATAAATACTTATAAGATATGCATGGATTGTTTCTTCAATTTTGACATTTTGGACCACGCTTGCACCACATGTTTTGTTTTTGCAAATTCTTTTGTAAATCCTCTTCAAAGTTCTTTTGCAAATAGTCAAAGGTAAATGAATAAGATTTTTGCGAAGCATTTTCAAAATTTGAAATTTTCTCCCACTGTTTCAAATGCTTTTCTTTTGACTACACAAAACTCCCCCTAAATGAAATTCTCCTCTTAGTGTTCAAGAGGGTTTTGAAATATCAATTTTTGAAATACTACTTTACTCCCCCTTTTGAACACAATAAGATACTAATTTGGAATTTATCAATTGAGAATACTACCAATTGAAAAACTCCCTTTAAAATTAGGTGGTGGTGCGGTCCTTTTGCTTTGGGCTAATATTCTCTCCCCCTTTGGCATGAATTGCCAAAAACGGAGTCATTAGAGCCCTTGGAATTACTCTCTCCCCCTTTGGTTATAAATAAGTGAGTGAAGAATATACCAAAGTAGGAGAGTGATCTCTCCTCCAAAGATGGAGAGTTGCTCGGAGCGATGGCGAAGGATGAGTTATGGAGTGGAAGCCTTTGTCTTCGCCGAAGACTCCAATTTCCTTTCAATACACCTATGACTTGGTTTGAAATAGACTTGAAACCACATTAGTCATAGCATATGAAAGAGACATGATCAAAGGTATATGAATGAGCTATGTGTGCAAATCAACAAAAGAAGTTCCTAGAATCAAGAATATTTAGCTCATGCCTAAGTTTGTTAAAAGTTTGTTCATCAAGTGGCTTGGTAAAGATATCGGCTAATTGATCTTTAGTATTAATGTAAGAAATCTCGATATCTCTCTTTTGTTGGTGATCCCTTAAAAAGTGATACCGAATGGCTATGTGTTTAGTGCGGCTATGCTCAACGGGATTATCCGCCATGCGGATTGCACTCTCATTATCACATAGAAGAGGAACTTTGGTTAATTTGTAACCATAGTCCCTAAGGGTTTGCCTCATCCAAAGTAGTTGCACGCAACAATGACCTGCGGCAATATACTCAGCTTCAGCGGTAGAAAGAGCTACGGAATTTTGCTTCTTTGAAGCCCAAGACACCAAGGATCTTCCCAAGAACTGGCAAGTCCCCGATGTGCTCTTTCTATTGATTTTGCACCCCACCCAATCGACATCCGAATAACCAATTAAATAAAATGTGGATCCCTTAGGATACCAAAGCCCAAACTTAGGAGTATAAACTAAATATCTCAAGATTCGTTTTACGGCTGTAAGGTGAGCTTCCTTAGGGTCGGCTTGGAATCTTGCACACATGCATACGGAAAGCATAATATCCGGTCGAGATGCACATAAATATAGCAAAGAGCCTATCATCGACCGGTATACCTTTTGATCAACGGATTTACCTCCCTCGTCGAGGTTGAGATGCCCATTGGTTCCCATGGGTGTCTTGATGGGTTTGGCATCCTTCATTCCAAACTTGCTTAGAATATCTTGAGTATACTTCGTTTGGCTAATGAAGGTGCCCTCTTGGAGTTGCTTCACTTGAAATTCTAAGAAGTACTTCAACTCCCCCATCATAGACATCTCAAACTTTTGTGTCATGATCCTACTAAATTCTTCACATGTAGACTCGTTAGTAGACCCAAATATAATATCATCAACATAAATTTGGCATACAAACAAGTTATTTTCAAGAGTTTTAGTGAATAGTGTAGGATCGGCCTTTCCGACTTTAAATCCATTAGTGATAAGGAAATCCCTAAGGCATTCATACCATGCTCGTGGGGCTTGCTTAAGTCCATAAAGCGCCTTAGAGAGTTTATACACATGGTTAGGGTACTCACTATCTTCAAAGCCGAGAGGTTGCTCAACATAGACCTCTTCCTTGATTGGTCCATTGAGGAAGGCACTCTTCACGTCCATTTGGTTAAGCTTGAAGCCATGGTAAGTAGCATAGGCTAATACTATTCGAATTGACTCAAGCCTAGCTACGGGTGCATAGGTTTCACCGAAATCCAAACCTTCGACTTGGGAGTATCCCTTGGCCACAAGTCGAGCTTTGTTCCTTGTCACCACACCATGCTCATCTTGCTTGTTGCGGAAGACCCATTTGGTTCCTACAACATTTTGATTAGGACGTGGAACTAAATGCCATACCTCATTCCTAGTGAAGTTGTTGAGCTCCTCTTGCATTGCCACCACCCAATCCGAATCTTGTAGTGCTTCCTCTAACCTGTGTGGCTCAATAGAGGAAACAAAAGAGTAATGCTCACAAAATGTGCAACACGAGATCTAGTGGTTACCCCCTTATGAATGTCGCCGAGAATGGTGTCGACGGGGTGATCTCGTTGGATTGCTTGGTGGACTCTTGGGTGTGGCGGCCTTTGTTCATCATCCTCCTTGTCTTAATCATTTGCATCTCCCCCTTGATCATTGCCTTCATCTTGAGGTGGCTCATTTGCTTGATCTTCTACTTCATCAACTTGAGCTTCATCCTCATTTTGAGTTGGTGGAGATGCTTGAGTGGAGGAGAATGGTTGATCTTGTGCATTTGGAGGCTCTTCGGATTCCTTAGGACACACATCCCCAATGGATATGTTCCTCAGCGCGATGCATGGAGCCTCTTCAATACCTATCTCATCAAGATCAACTTGCTCTACTTGAGAGCCATTAGTCTCATCAAACACAACGTCACAAGAAACTTCAACTTGTCCAGAGGACTTGTTAAAGACTCTATATGCCCTTGTGTTTGAATCATATCCTAGTAAAAAGCCTTTTACAGTCTTAGGAGCAAATTTAGATTTTCTACCTCTTTTAACAAGTATAAAGCATTTGCTACCAAAGACTCTAAAATATGAAATATTGGGCTTTTTACCGGTTAGGAGTTCATATGATGTCTTCTTGAGGATTCGGTGAAGATATAACCGGTTGATGGCGTAGCAAGCGGTGTTGACCGCCTCGGCCCAAAACCGATCCGAAGTCTTGTACTCATCAAGCATGGTTCTAGCCATATCCAATAGAGTTCGATTCTTCCTCTCCACTACACCATTTTGTTGTGGAGTGTAGGGAGAAGAGAACTCATGCTTGATGCCCTCCTCCTCAAGGAAGCCTTCAATTTGTGAATTCTTGAACTCTGTCCCGTTGTCGCTTCTAATTTTCTTGATCCTTAAGCCGAACTCATTTTGAGCCCGTCTCAAGAATCCCTTTAAGGTCTCCTGGGTATGAGATTTTTCATGCAAAAAGAACACCCAAGTGAAGCGAGAATAATCATCCACAATAACTAGACAGTACTTACTCCCGCCGATGCTTATGTAAGCGATCAGGCCGAATAGGTCCATGTGTAGGAGCTCCAGTGGCCTGTCGGTCGTCATGATGTTCTTGTGTGGATGATGGGCACCAACTTGCTTTCCTGCTTGGCATGCGCTACAAACCCTGTCTTTCTCAAAATGAACATTGGTTAATCCTAAAATGTGCTCTCCCTTTAGAAGCTTATGAAGATTATTCATCCCAACATGTGCTAGTCGGCGATGCCAGAGCCAGCCCATGTTAGTCTTAGCAATTAAGCAAGTGTCGAGTTCAGCTCTATCAAAATTCACTAAGTATAGCTGACCCTCCAACACTACCTTAAATGCTATTGAATCATCACTTCTTCTAAAGACAGTGACACCTACATCAGTGAATAAACAGTTGTAGCCCATTTTGCATAATTGAGATACAGAAAGCAAATTGTAATCTAATGAATCTACAAGAAAAACATTGGAAATAGAATGGTCAGGAGATATAGCAATTTTACCCAACCCTTTGACCAAACCTTGATTTCCATCCCCGAATGTGATAGCTCGTTGGGGATCTTGGTTTTTCTCGTAGGAGGAGAACATCTTCTTCTCCCCTGTCATGTGGTTTGTGCACCCGCTGTCGATTACCCAACTTGAGCCCCCGGATGCATAAACCTACAAAACATGTTTAGTTCTTGACTTTAGGTACCCAAATGGTTTTGGGTCCTTTGGCATTAGAAACAAGAACTTTGGGTACCCAAACACAAGTCTTTGACCCCTTGTGATTGCCCCCTACATATTTGGCAACTACTTTGCCAGATTTGTTAGTTAAAACATAAGATGCATCAAAAGTTTTAAATGAAAAGTTATGTTCATTTGATGCACTAGGAGTTTTCTTCTTAGGCAACTTAGCACGTGTTGGTTGCCTTGAGCTAGATGTCTCACCCTTATACATGAAAGCATGGTTAGGGCCAGAGTGAGACTTCCTAGAATGAATTCTCCTAATTTTGCTCTCAGGGTAGCCGGCAGGGTACAAAATGTAACCCTCGTTATCCTGAGGCATGGGAGCCTTGCCTTTAACAAAATTAGACAACTTCTTAGGAGGGGCATTAATTTTGACATTGCCTCCCTGTTGGAAGCCAATGCCATCCTTAATGCCAGGGCGTCTCCCTTTATAGAGCATGCTTCTAGCAAATTTAAATTTTTCATTTTCTAAGTCATGCTCGGCAATCTTAGCATCTAGTTTTGCTATATGATCATTTTGTTGTTTAATTAAAGCCATGTGATCATGAATAGCATTAACATCAACATCTCTACATCTAGTACAAATAGAAGTGTGCTCAACAGTAGATGTAGAAGGTTTGCAAGATTTTAATTCTACAACCTTAGCATGCAATATATCATTTTTAGTTCTAAGGTCGGAAATTGTAACATTGCAAACATCTAGTTCTTTAGCCTTAGCAAGCAATTTTTCATTTTCAATCCTAAGGCTAGCAAGAGACATGTTTAATTCTTCAATCTTAGCAAGTAAATCATCATTGTCACTTCTAAGATTGGGAATTGAAACATTACAAGCAATAGAATCAACCTTAGCTAACAAATTAGAATTCTAATTTCTAAGGTTGTCTATTGTCTCATGGCAAGTGCTTAGCTCACTAGATAATTTTTCATATTTTTCAACTTCTAGAGCATAAGCATTTTTGACCTTAACATGCTTCTTATTTTCTTTAATAAGGAAGTCCTCTTGGGTGTCCAAGAGATCATCCTTTTCATGAATGGCACTAATCAATTCATTAAGTTTCTCTTTTTGTTGCATGTTGAGGTTGGCAAAAAGAGTGCGTAAGTTATCTTCCTCATCACTAGCATTTTCATCACTAGAAGACTCATATCTAGTGGAGGATTTGGATTTAACCTTCTTCTTTTTGCCGTCCTTTGCCATGAGGCACTTGTGGCCGACGTTGGGGAAGAGAAGGCCCTTGGTGACGGCGATGTTGGTGGCATCCTCGTCGGAGGAGGAGTCGCTAGAGCTTTCGTCGGAGTCCCACTCCCGACAAACATGGGCATCGCCGCCCTTCTTCTTGTAGTACCTCTTCTTCTCCTTTCTTCTCCCCTTCTTGTCGTCACCCCTGTCACTGTCACTAGAAATAGGACATTTAGCTATAAAGTGACCGGGCTTACCACACTTGTAGCAAACCTTCTTGGAGCGGGGCTTGTAATCTTTCCCCCTTCTTTGCTTGAGGATTTGGCGAAAGCTTTTGATGACAAGCGCCATTTCCTCGTTGTCGAGCTTGGAGGCGTCGATGGGTGTTCTACTCGGTGTAGACTCTTCCTTCTTGTCTTCCGTCGCTTTGAATGCGACCGGTTGAGCCTCGAACGTAGAAGGACCGTCAAGCTCGTTGATCTTCCGTGAGCCCTTGATCATAAATTCAAAGCTCACAAAATTCCCGATTACTTCCTCGGGAGTCATTAGTGTATATCTTGAATTGCCACGAATTAATTGTACTTGAGTAGGGTTAAGGAAAATAAGTGATCTTAAAATAACCTTAACCACCTCGTGGTCATCCCATTTCTTACTCCCGAGGTTGCGCACTTGGTTCACCAAGGTTTTGAGCTGGTTGTACATGTCTTGTGGCTCCTCCCCTTGGCGAAGACGGAAGCGACCGAGCTCCCCCTCGATCGTTTCGCGCTTGGTGATCTTGGTGAGTTCATCACCCTCGTGCACGGTTTTGAGCACGTCCCAAACTTCCTTGGCGCTCTTCAGTCCTTGCACCTTGTTGTACTCCTCCCTACTTAGAGAGGCGAGGAGTATTGTTGTGGCTTGGGAGTTGAAGTGCTCGATTTGGGCCACCTCGTCCTCATCGTAATCCTCATCCCCTACGGATGGTACCTGTGCTCCAAACTCAACAACATTCCATATACTTTTGTGGAGTGAGGTTAGATGAAATTTCATTAAATCACTCCACCTAGCATAATCTTCACCGTCAAAGGTTGGCAGTTTGCCTAATGGAACGGAAAGTAATGGAGTATGTCTAGAAGTACGAGGATAATGTAAGGGGATCTTACTAAACTTCTTGCGCTCATGGCGCTTAGAAGTTATGGAGGGCGTGTCGGAGCCGGAGGTTGAAGGTGATGAAGTGTCGGTCTCGTAGTAGACCACCTTCCTCATCTTCTTTATTTTGTCGCCACTCCGATGCGATTTGTGAGAAGAAGTCTTATTTTCCTTCTTCTTCCCCTTCTTCTTCTCCTTGTTGCGGGACTCTCCCGATAGAGCTTTCTCGTTGCTTGTAGTGGGCTTGTCGCCGGTCTCCATCTCATTCTTGGCGAGTTCTCCCGACATCACTTCGAGCGGTTAGGCTCTAATGAAGCACTGGCTCTGATACCAATTGAAAGTTGCCTAGAGGGGGGGTGAATAGGGCGAAACTGAAATTCTCAAAAATAATCACAACTACAAGCCGGGTTAGCGTTAGAAATATAATCAAGTCCGCGAGAGAGGGTGCAAAACAAATCGCAAGCGAATAAGGAGTGTGACACGTGGATTTGTTTTACCGAGGTTCGGTTCTCACAAACCTACTCCCCGTTGAGGTGGTCACAAAGACCGGGTCTCTTTCAACCCTTTCCCTCTCTCAAATGGTCCCTCGGACCGAGTGAGCTTTTCTTCTCAATCACTTGGAACACAAAGTTCCCACAAGGACCACCACAAGATTGGTGTCTCTTGCCTCAATTACAAGTGAGTTTGATCGCAATAAAGAATCAAAGAAAGAAGAAAGCAATCCAAGCGCAAGAGCTCGAAAGAACACAAGCAAATCTTTCTCTCTAATCACTAGGGCGTTGGGTGGAATTTGGAGAGGATTTGATCACTTGGGTGTGTCTATAATTGAATGCTAGAGCTCTTGTAAGTAGTTGAAGTGGGAAAACTTGGATGACTTGAATGTGGGGTGGTTGGGGGTATTTATAGCCCCAACCACCAAACTAGCCGTTTGGTGGTGGCTGACTGTCGTATGGTGCACCGGACAGTCCGGTGCACACCGGACATGTCTGGTGCGCCAGCCACGTCACCAGGCCGTTGGGATTCGACCATTGGAGCTTCTGACTTCTGGGCCCGCCTGGCTGTCCGGTGTACACCGGACAAGTACTGTAGATTGTCCGGTGCACCGTCCCGCGCGTGCCTGACTTCTGCGTGCTTCTGGCGCGCATTAAATGCGTCTGCAGGTGACCGTTGGCGCGAAGTAGCCGTTGCTCTGCTGGTTCACCGGACAGTCCGGTGTACACCGGACAGTCCGGTGAATTATAGCGGAGCAAATTCCCGAGGCTGGCGAGTTCCAGAGCCGCTCTTCCCTGGGGCACCGGACACTGTCCGGTGTACACCGGACAGTCCGGTGAATTATAGCGGAGCGCCTCTAGATTTTCCCGAAGGTGAAGAGTTCGGCGTGAAGTCCCCTGGTGCACCGGACACTGTCCGGTGCGCCAGACCAGAGGTGCCTTCGGTTAACCCTTGCTCTCTTTGTTGAACCCCATACTTGGTCTTTTTATTGGCTAAGTGTGAACCTTTGGCACCAGTATAACTTATACACTAGAGCGAACTAGTTAGTCCAATTATTTGTGTTGGGCAATTCAACCACCAAAATCATTTAGGAAATAGGTGTAAGCCTATTTCCCTTTCACCGATGATGGGGTCGACGACGAGCGGGTACTTTCCTAGGCTCGGCATGCAGTCGGGGTGGTCACCTTGGTCGAAGGTGATGGGCTTGTTGGACTAGTCTAGGTAGAATGGCGCCGCCACCTTTACCGAGCAGACCTCCCGGCGCTCCTGCTTGCGGTACCGAGCCGAGGCGTTCTCCACTCGCCCACCGTAGATCATGAAACAACCGTGGACCTCGGGGAACTCCTCTGCCTTGTCGCCCTCCTTCTTGTCATTGTCTTGGCCTTTGCCACCTTCCTTCGGGGGCCCGACCTTATGGAAGTAGCGCCGAAGCATGACACATTCCTCAAGGGTGTGCTTGACGGGACCCTGGTGATAGGGGCACGACTTCTTGAGCATCTTGTCGAACAGGTTGGCCCCTCCGGGAGGCTTCCGAGGGTTCCTGTGCTCGACAGCGGCGACAAGATCTGCGTCGGCGGCATCGCGCTTTGCTTGCGACTTCTTCTTGGCCTTCTTCTTCGTGCCGCGCTGGGCGGACGCCTCAGGGACGTCATACCTGGCGCGCCAACTGTCGGCGTTTCGACCCCGGGGGGTCCCTGGACCGACGAGTAAAATTGTCGTTGCGTGTCCCAGCCCAGATGGGTTGGCGCGAGATGGAACACAAGGGGGGCAAAACGCGGCTCGTGTTATCCTGCGCCAGGGGGATGCGCTTGCAGTAGGGGTTACAAGCGTTCGCGAGGGAGAGAGAGAGTGAGCTGGTTCGTCAGTCCGTCCTCCCTCATGACGACCCTCCCGCATGAGGGCCCTGGACCTTCCTTTTATAGATGCAAGGAGAGGGTCCAGATGTACAATGGGGGTGTAGCTATGCGCTAACGTGTCCGGCAGAGAGGCGCCAGAGTCCTGTGTACATGCCAACGTGGCTGTCGGAGAGGTTCTAGAGCCCTGTGTACGCTGTGTCGTGGCCGTCGGAGGAGCGCTTGAGCCCTGTAGAAGCACAGCTGTCGGGGCTGCTGGGACCTTGCTGACGTCTCCTTGCTTTCGTAGGGCGCTGAGAACCGCCGTCGTCATGGACGCACGTGGGGAGCCATCATTACTTGTTACCGGGGCGAGCCTGGATGAGACGCTGGTCTTGTTCCCCCGTAGCCTGAGCTAGCTAGGGGTAGGGTAATGATGTATCCCCTGCGGCGCGGTCGGTCCGAGCCCAAGGTCGGGCGAGGCGGAGACTCCTCCTGAGGCCGAGATCGGGCGAGGACGCGATTCCTCCCGAGGTCGAAGTCGAGGCCGAGCCCTGGGGTTGGGCGAGGCGGAGACCACCTTCCGAGGCCGAGGGTGAGGCCGAGCCCTGGGGTCGGGCGAGGCAGAGACCTCCTCCTGAGGCCGAGGCCCAAGGTCGGGCGAGGCGGAGCTTCCTGTTGCGCCTGAGGTTGGACTTAGCTGTTGTCAGCCTCACCCTGGCGGGTGGCACAACAGTCGGAGAGGGCGAGCGGCGCTGTTTTCCTGTCAGGTCGGTCAGTGGAAGGGCGAAGTGACTACGGTCACTTCGACCTTGCCGACTGAGGCACGTGTGTCAGGATAAGGTGTCAGACGATCCTTGCATTGAATGCGCCTGCGATATGGTCGGTTGGTGAGGCGATTTGGCCAAGGTTGCTTCACAACGAAGCCTGCCCGAGCTGGGGTTCGGGCGAGACGAGGGTGTGTCCGTTGCTTGAGGAGGCCCTCAGGCGAGGCGTGAATTCGCCTGGGACTACTGTTCCCGCCCGAGGCTGGGCTCGGGCGAGGCGAGATCGCGTCCCTTGAGTAGACGAAGCCTTGACCTGAATCGTGCCCATCAGTCTCTGTAGCTTGTGCTGATGGTGGTTATCAGCCGTGTTTAGGAGTGTTGGGGGTACCCCTAATTACAGTACCCGACAATAGGATTGGAACTTGGGTTGCAAAACTCTTGTTGCGATAGAGATAACAACACTTATACAAAACCCAGTTTGCACATTCCAATTTACTTATTCACATAGGTTTTGTTCTAGGGATTTATTTGCGGTCTAGATTGGCAAAGTTTTTAGAAGTCATAATTCACCCCTCCCCCTCTTAGGCATTCGTGTTCCTTTCATAACATTTGAAATATTGAGGCCCAAAATAAACTGCAAGCAAGTTCTTTACAGGTGTTGTTGAATTTGCATGCATGTTGATTTGTTATTAAACATTTGAACTACCGGTTTGAACTATCTAATTTAGATATTGAACATTTGAACTATCAGTTTGTGAGTTTATGCTCTATCTATGAAGTATATCATGCATTTTTTTTCTAAAACCACTAAATGGCTTAGCTTGCGGCTATAGTCAACTATAGCCTTTATATCTGATGCAAAATCTTGGCGCTAAGGGCCTTATCTACACATTTAAAACATTCAACTTGTTCGCTTCGTATTAAGGTCGGCTGTTTGAACTGCTGCAATTGCAATCTAAAGAGACAAAAATACTGTAGAAGTAGTAGAAGCCGTTACGGATTAAAACCACTGCTTCTTGGTTTGAGCTTTTTTTTAATCAAACTCTAAAAACAGATATTTTACCTCTTGAACTTTCAAAACCTTTCAAATTACCTTACTGCGTTTTTTCAAAATTCTTTATCTTCCTTTAACTTAATAAATGGTAAATATTTGATAGGATAAAAATCCCAATCAAATATTGAAGATAGATTGGGATACGCCAAGTCTAAATAAAATATCTATAGCTCATGGAAATATCTCTAGATGCTTAAAAACCAATTTAGCTGTAAAAACCCAAATATTATAAAAAACTTTAAAATCCCCAAAGCCACTCAAGCTACATGTATGCCTATGACTAATAATTTCTAAAAAAATTATATGGTTATTGCTTGTGGGTTCAAGTTTTTTCTCATGACCAACATTTAGAGATTCTTTCATTTAAAAATAACAGACATAAAGATACCAGACCCTGTACACAGAGATTTGGTTGCTTGATTAGCCCATTTTGGCATCTTGTTAGGTTTTACAGGCATCATTCAGCACGAATTTTTGCGAACTCACATCCATGTTGTACATATAAATAATCGACGACGCTAACCAGGTCCGTCCAACTCTCTGTTTTGATTGATACTTAACAAATAATTATTAGTCATTGCTCGATAGCCATGCATGCAGCGCGCCAGCGATATGGATGAAGGTTGATCATTTTTTTGGCGCAGCAGCAGAGCCACTATTGCCCCCGGCTTCCTTGCCGTCCTTCTTCTTGGCCTTGGTGGACAGCTTGAGGTGCACCCCCAGGTCGCCGCCGTGGCAGGAGCTCTGCAGCAGCAGCGAGTTGTTGATGACCTGCACGTTGCTGTTGACGAAAGCTGTCAGCCCTTTGCCGGCCCCAGCTTGCTCCTTCCCGCTCACGATGACGCTGCCGTCGAGCTTGTGGCCGCGGCGCTCCTTGCTGCCCGCCGCGTCCGCCGTGCCGTAGGCTACGGCGCTGCTGTCTACCTTCATGGACGTGCCCTTGTTCTCGCCGGCCAGCGTGATGATTGTTGTTCCCGCCGCCGCAGAGCCAGCACGCTCGTGGCCGCCCCCGGATGACGGTGCCGAAGAGCTGAGCGTGTGCACCATGTCGGCGACACCCGCCTTGAGCTCCTTGTGTAGCTGGCTGCCTTCCTTCTCTTTATTCTTTTCTTTCTTCTCTTTGTGATCCTTGTCTTTCTTATCTTTATGATCCTCCTTCTCTTTATCTTTTTCCTTTTCCTTCTCCTTGTCTTTCTTCTCCTTATCTTTTTCCTTGTGCAGCTGGCTGCCTTCCTTCTCCTTCTCCTTTCCCTTTTCCTTGTCTTTTTCTTTCTCTGGGGTCTTGGTTTGTGTCTTGGATGCTACAAGCGGTTTATGGATGGTTTTCTCTTGCGGAACGGTGATGTCTTTTTGCTTAGGAACACCATGCTCGGTATGATGAAGAGGAGAAGGCTGCTTGTGCTCTTTGGCAACCGGTGCCGGTGACGGCACCGGCGCCCTGGCGTTGGGCTCTCTAATGGGCGACAGTGGCGGAACGCGGGAAGGCGACGGCGATGGCCTGCTGGACAGCCGCGTCGGCTGCGGCTGGGCAGGTGGATCAGGGACACCACTGCCAGCGCTTCTGGATGCCGGCGTCGCCGCCTGTTGCGGATGCGACGGCCGCCGCGACGGCGACGCTGTTGCAGGAGGTGACGGTGACGGTGCCGGGCGAGTTTCCCGCCTCGACAGCTGCGGGCGGGCGACCGGCCGAGGAGCAGGCGCGGTCCAGTACGGGAACCAGTACCGTTGCGCCGGCGGCTGCTGGTCGTCAGCCATGCTGCCTCCTGGACCCCGGCCGGTGATGCTGGATTCGCTTTGGTCAGGAGATGTTGGAGAGAGCGCGGTGATCTTGGGGCTGTGGACTGTGGTTTACAGAGAGACGCGTTGCAAATCGCAATGCCGCGCGCTCTGAATTTATAGTTACGGAGGATTGGGAAACGGAATCCGGTAATAAGTCATCGCGATGCATTTCCGGCATCTGATTCTGCGTCCTCTTTCGGTCTCCCGCGTCTTATCGTGCCGTTGGCGTTTGCTCTTTCCCGCCTGAGTTGATCACGACAAGAAGGGCTTGCTACGTGTATTGTTCCTTGCTTTTGAGGTACCCTCGCTCTGCGGTTAACCTGCTGCCAACACTTGGAATATATGTCACCGTTGGTGAATAAAGAACATTTCCATTTCCACCGCTGAAGTTGTACCCTTTCTTTCTTTTTTTTTCTTCTCATCGGCACAAATTCTCTTTACCTCAGGCTCTGTAGAAGAAAAGCAAAGATGTGCAGGCCATGTTTTTATGGGAACGGAATTCTTCTGAAAACATGGCGATACACGCCCAACTAACTAGTAAAAAATGTATGCTCAAGCGTTGTCACATGAGCTCAAAAGTTTTCAACGCCAACATCGTAAAGACATATATGATATTATTAACGGCATATTTGGTATCTTTAACTAAATTTTAGTTTATGCCACACATAATGCTTGAATGCCAATTATATGTTTTAAATATAGTCTATTTATAAAATTAATTACATAGATTCAGATTAAACGACGAGAAGGGCGGAGCTACAGGGTATTATCGGATATACCTGCATTTCGGTAAGTGAGTATCTACATGTGTATTTCCAAAATAAAAAGTAAAATACATACCTGATGTTGACATATTTTTAGGGCGCCAATTACTCAACACGAACCAGTGGCAGTGCTCTCTGCGCAGGGGCGAACGGTCCGCGGCCAGAGGCCGGACGGTCCGCGGCCTGGTACGAGGCTAGGGTTCCTGCCTGACAGCCGGACGGTCCGCGCGTGCGCAGGGGCGGCGGTAGATCGTCGGTGGCACCTGGATCTCGCTCTCGGGAGGGACCCGTCGGGGATGAGAGATCCTAGGAGATGTCTAGGCTCGGTCAGACCGACCTAGACTCCTCTAATCGACGTAGAGTCAAAGAAAAGCGAAGAATTTAGAGATTGAGAGGCTAACCTAGAAGTAGACTAGAACTACTCCTAAGAATAAATGTAAATTGTATTGATTAAAGGTTCGATTGATGATGATAAATCGGTCGTATACCTCTCTATTTATAGAGGAGGGGGACTGGACCCTTTACAAATTAATTTCCGAGTTATTTCCGCGAATCTAGCTAACAACCGTAGCACAAAACTCGGAACCCTAAACTGCTCTGCGCACGCGCGGACCGTCCGGCCTCAGGGCTGGACCGTCCGCCGGCTCAAAGTGGTGCTCAACGTATGCCCTCCTGCCTTTTGGTGGAGCTGAGCAAACCAAAAGCAACTAACTCGATGTGATTACATCGGTTCTCTTAGGCATCTTGCCACATACTAGGATGGTACTGTTTGAGAAAACGCCCATTCAAAGCCTTGGGTAAATCCTTGCCTTGTAATGTTTGTAGTAAATATGCGTTACCGGACATTACCTGTTTTACTTTATAAGGACCTTCCCAGCTTGGCGACCATTTCCCAAACTTCCGGTCTTTATTTCTTAGAGGCAGGATGGTCTTCCACACCAGGTCCCCTACTTGAAATGACTTTGCTCTGACCTTCTTGTTGTATGCCCTGGCTACTATGATCTTGTCTTTTTGTATTGCTCCCAAAGCTATCACCCTTTTGTCGGTCACCTCATCAATATTATCCATCATTGAATTATAATAATCCATGACGGTTAGATCATTTTGTCTGCGAACTTGACAGCATTCAAACTTATTTCCACAGGCAACACTGCTTCCTGCCCATAGACAAACTCAAAAGGAGATACTTTAGTAGCACTATGTTTAGATATTCTGTGAGCCCATAAAGCTTCGGACAAAATCTTATGCCAATGCTTAGGATTATCGGATATCTTCTTTTTTATCAAGTTAATCAATGTCCTATTACTAGACTCGGCCTGTCCATTGGCCTGAGCATAATATGAAGATGAATTAAGCAACTTAATTCTATATAATTCAGCAAATTCATGTACCTCCTTTGCCATAAAAGAAGTTTCTTGATTTGTAGTCAAGGTCTGGGGAATGCCGAATCTATGAATAATATGCTCAGTTATGAACTCAATTACCTCCTTGTGTGTCATGTTATTCAAAGCAATGGCTTCAGTCCATTTGGTAAAGTAGTCAGTGGCAACTAACACGAACCGATGCCCCTTTGATGATGAAGGATGAATTTCTCCTATAAAGTCTAATCCTCATCCTATGAAAGGCCAAGGCTTGATGATAGGATGTAATTTGTCTGCAGGGACCAACTGTAGATCGCCGAATTTTTGACACACTTGGCATCCTTTGTAGTACTTGAAACAATCAGCTATCATGTTAGGCCAATAAAAACCAGACCTTCGCAACAACCACTTCATCTTTGGAGTCGATTGATGGGTACCACAAATTCCTTCATGTACTTCGGCCATGGCTAATATAGCATCATCTGGGCCCAAGCACTTAAGCAGGACGTTGTTGACTGTTCGGCGGTAGAGTTCATCACTCATCAAAACATACTTGAAAGCTGTGCGCCGAATGTTCTTATCTGTCCTGATATTGGGATTTCGTAAATAATTAGTTATGGGCGTCCTCCAATCACTTGTATCGGCTTCATTATCAGTAGAATCAATTAGGAGAACTTTCCTGGTAACCCCGGACGGTCTGGAGTCTTTGCTCGGACGGTCCGCAACCTGGGGAATTGGCCCTGCACCGGTTATCAGATTTTCAGTGTTGTGAAATCTCCCTCACTTTATCCGATAATCTGATGCACCTTGTGCCAAATTGTTAGCTCTATGATTCTCAACTCTAGAGATATGCCAAATACTGAATTCGTCAAAAGAATGAATTATGCCCCAACATTTTTCAAGGTAACTATTTAGAGTACCATCAAAACATTGATATTCTCCTAACACCTGTTGGACGACCAGCTGAGAATCACCAAATGCCTTCACATGTTTTACTCCCATACAATTTAAAAGTTCCAAGCCGAATAAAAGGGCTTCATATTCGGCTTGATTGTTAGTGCAATAAGTTTTCAATCGGCTAGAGAAGTCGAAGGAGACATTACTTGGTGAAACAAGCACAATGCCAATCCCTTGCCCTTCATTGCAAACCGATCCATCAAAATATAAAGTCCAAGGAGTAATAGTGAGGTATGACATGTCTAGTTTATGAGTATCATTAATCCAATGTTCTACAATAAAATCCGCTACGACCTGGCCTCTCATAGATTTCAATGGTTCATAAACCAAGTCATATTCTATGAGTGCATAAGCCCACTTACCAATTCTACCACTCATAATTGGGTTATGCAACATGTATTTAATCACATCGGCTTGACCAGAAACAGTGCAATGACTAGACAGTAAATAACATCTACACTTGGTGCATGCATAAAACAAGCATGAGCATAATGTAACACCCCAGGTGTTACCATGGCTAGGGCACATCTATGCTCTAATGACTGTGATCACATGTGGAAGAAACTTAAGGAGAAGAGTATAAGAACCTTGGAGACTAGGTTTTAACCAAGAAATGTGAATGAACAAAAGCATTACCCAAGCTTGTGTGCACTTATCACCTTGGACAGGAAGGGAGTAAACCCTAGACCTCTCTTGAACCCCTATCTCCTAAACACCTTGGTTGAAGGGGAGAGATTAAGCAAAGGTGCAAAACATGACAAAACCTTTGGCATAAAGTTAAGTGACTTATTAATCTACAAACATAGAGAGGAAACATTGCTAAAAGACCCCTTAAGAAACCCCAAATCCATTCCTTAAGTAGAGAAAGAGCTAGAGCTCTCTAATTCTCTCTAAGTGAAAATCTACACCTAATCTAAGAATCCATCGTGTTCACCTTGAAGATGGCACCAAAACCACCTAAGTTCTATACCAAAATGTGGCATACCACCTAAGGCACCCCCTGGAAAAAGTTGAGACCGAGCCCTTGACATTTGACATGTCTTGGCATCACTTTTGTCGTGCAGCGGGCAGGGGGACAAGCCAGATTTGGCGTCCGCATATCTTCTGACCTAGGGCTTATCTTCCCTTGGAACTCACATATAAGAGATAGCCATAGGTGTCAGGAAGAGGTCTGCGCCGGATTTTTGCCAAGATTCGCACGTTTGCGATCTCAGCAAGCTTTTGAACACGCGCAGATGAACACCTCCACGTGTTCGACGCGTTCTGCGCGCGCCAGAGCACGCCCGCGCCCGACCTCGCGTGCCCCGCGTCGCGCCAAAGCCCAGCCGGCGCCGTTGCCCGCGCCCGCGCCTATAAAGCCCCCAGGGACTTCGGCCGTACCCCTCCGCGCACGCTCGACCTCACCGGAGCCCAAACCCACCGGCGTTTGCCCGTGCACGGCGTGTCCGCGGCTGCCCAATCCCCCTGCCACCGTAGACCGGCCAACCGAGCCTTTCCCAACCCCGTCCGACCCTCGGAGAAGACTGAGCACACCTCGGTGAAGCTCCTCGAGCGAGGAATCGGAGTTTGCTTCGCCGGAGAGGCCAGTCCACGGTCGCCGGACTCCACCCGACCGCCGGCGAGCGTAGACCGGGTAATCCTCTGCTCTATTACTCAATTCCTTGTGCACACAGCCTCTACGTCACCCCGTGAAGCTCACCGTGCCATTGGATTGGACTAGGTCGCCGTGGTTTGGCCGGCACACCCGCCGTCGACGAGAGCACCCGCCTGCGCACGTGGACCGGGCGATTCCGGCCACCCTCGCCGTTGAGCCGTACACCGTTGTGACCACCAGGATCTCCCGGAGCCAACCCCGCCCCTCACCGGACCTCTCTCACCGCCGGTAAGCTGCGCCACCCTTTTCTTTCTCGCGGGTACTGTTTAAACCTAGGGAGGGACCGCGAGGGAGAAGAAGAGAAAGCTAAGGGGTTTTGCGCAATGTCAGTGACTCGGATGAATAGTAGCGCGGGGGTATAACTGAGAGAGTTAGTTTAGAAATAACCCGAGGACTTCGGTGCAAAGTAGTTTTTCAGGAAACCTTTAATTAAATATGATTTAAAATTTGAACAGCACTTGAATAATTCATATCTTCTGTTTTATTCATCCAAATTGAGTCAAACCAATTTTGTCAGATCTCAAATAATATAAACTGCTGGAGAAAAATATAAAACCCCTATGTGCTACAGAAAACTTTAGGGTTCTGAATTAAATACATATTTGGCCAAAAGCTAAATAATAGGAAGAAAAATAGTTGCACTATTTAACTGAGGTTAAGAAAAATTGGAGAAGTACATGACCACCTACTAACCTGTTTAAAAATGATAAACCTCTCTGTACACCCCATTAAGGTAGAGTTTGCCATTTAATTTACATTATGCTTAAGGTTAAAGAAAATAGGAAAGGTAATTTAAATAAAGAACCAGGGAGCCGCCATATTTTTATTGATATACTTATTTAGTGTAGTTTACTAGAAAAATGGATTATACCTTGGTTTAGTATAAAATAAATAGGATACCTTTTATTTTAAGAAAACAAGGAAAACTTAGAAAAACCCTACAAAAATAACCCCAAGATAAAAACACCCCAACCCTTGGGATAATTAATGTTTATTATTAAGAACTTAGGAAAAATGTGAAATCTGCTGTTTGACATTTTTCAAATAGCAAGGCAGTAGAAAGTGCCTTTTTGGCATTAAACTTTGGAAAATCACAACTAAATAACCATCCCTTAGATTTCTGTGTTTTTTGGCACAGAAGCTTATTATTACTGTTAGATACCAACAAAAATAACTCTTAGGACAGAACCCACCCCTAGTTAAGAGTTGTAGTACAAAGTTGCCCATTTACACAACTTTTGTTATTTTTTCTAAAGCATAGCCTTTTTATTTTGAACCTCAAATTCCTAGAATGGGCTATAGTGACCAATGGCAACCCACTGTAATTTTTACAGAATTTTTGGAAAAAGTTAAACCACTGTTGTAGTTCAAACCTCCACTAGAATTCATAAATCTCTACTACTCCTTATGTGTTTAGTGTAGGCGTCCACAGTTCTGTGTTCTGCCATCGCGCGCTCCGCCCGCGATTCCCTCCCCGCGCCCGCAGTCCCCGCCGCCTTCCTCGCGGCCGCAGGCGAGCACAGCCGTCGCGCCCGCAGTCCCTGCGCCAGCAACGCCCGCAGTCCCCGTCGCCTTCCTCGTGGCCGTAGCCGACCACAGCGCCAGCAACGCCCGCAAAATCGCCAACACCTGCAGTCCCCAAATCGGTCGCGTCCTCAAAGCTCCGCGCCAGCAACTCCTGCAAATCCACCGTGCCAGCAACGCTCGCAAAATCCCGCGGATGGAAGGTTGCGCATGGCCCGCTCGACCACACCCTGCCCCACCCTGCGCATGCCCGCCAGAATCGCCGCAGGCACTCTCTACCCCGACGCCCGCCACCCGAACCCTAGAAGCCCCACCCGCTTCCTTGCCGCCCCAAACGCAGCGGATCCGGTCGCGGCCACGGCGGGCGGATCCGGTCGGAGATCCTGCCGCCCCCAAACGCAACGGATCCGGTCGCGGCCACGGCGGGCGGATCCGGTCGGAGATCCTGCCGCCCCCAAACGCAGCGGATCCAGTCGCGGCCACGGCGGGCGGATCCGGTCGGAGATCCTGCACATGGGAGCGACGAGGACCACCCCCACCCACTCCTCCGGCCGTGTGCGGAGGTGGATGAGCAGGCAGATGGCCCCGCCCATGGACTCCCCGAACAGGAAGCAGGGCGAGGGTCCGGCGTGAAAAGGAGCCGACGAATCCACCTACCCGCATTCGGGCTCCAGCGCCACCCCGTGCCATCGGGCTGCATCCGCTAACCACCGCTGGGATGGAGGCGGAGGAAGGCGTGATGGCGACGGACTTCTTCTGGTCGTACACGGACAAGCTGCATGCGTCGCGCCGCCGGGAGATCCTGGCCAAGTACCCGCAGATCAAGGAGCTCTTCCGTCCGGATCCGTGGGCCTTCCTCAAGGTGTCGTGATCTGCTTTCTTTGCGGCTTGCTCTTTGCGTCTGTTAATTTCTTTCTCCTGTGATTCTGTGTGTGCAATGCGGAATAGAGGATCCAGGATTCAGCTCTCCAGAAAATTTGACTATATTCACCATACATTCAAAGGAATTTGTTTTGTTTCTTGAGTGGTTCACCACCTTCAGTTTAGATGCTAAACTTCGCCCCTGAAATAGCTTTTACTTAGTTGTGCTTTGCCTATATTTGGATTTGGACACATGTTACCCGTTGAAGAGCAATGTGTTTATGATTTATGAACACAGCCTCGTAAGGTGATACGAACCTATGTTAGTTTGGGTTGCTGGGCGAGGGCAGGTAGGTGTCCAAAATCCATTTGAGAGAGAAAAAAATAAAGACTCCAGCAGGGGAGAAACCAATAATGTCATTACCTAAATGGGCTTATGATTTCTGCACTCCAGATACCAGCATAAGGGTTAGCGTTTTCTTAGTGGGGTGAGTGATCAATCAAGCATAGGTGTCCTTTGCCGTTAGCACCAAAATGTAGGTCCCTCTTTGTTGGTTAAAAATAAATGTTTTTTCAGGGCAAACATATTCCTCAATCATCCCAGATACTTTGCTTAGATTCGTGAATTTCTGCAACATATATCTACAACAAGAGATCATCATATAAGTAAACAGTGCATTACATGAATGTCTAGAACCCAGCTGAAACAACATGCTCCAAATATGCTACCAACATTCAACAGAGAATGGAAAAACACTTATTTACACCAGAAGTGAGATGGTAGGTCGACAGCAGGCCATCTCTGACCGCTCAGCAGTTAACAGAGACTCAAGCTCCTCTCTCCTCTTCTCTAGCTCCTGAAATACCATGGTTCAGCAAATGAGAAATGAACAACAATGTTCAGTATCGACGGAGCACAGAAACTGAGAAGAACAGGTTTGGAAATACACTGGTCAAGAGATAATTACCTAGCTCTAACCAACATAAACAATGGTTTTTATTTCCCTCTTTTTTTCTTTTCTTTTGCAGATGATAAACTATAACTTGGTATCTTAACTCTTAAGGCTATCTTCAGCAGATCACTCACACCCCCTATTTTAAACTATTCTCTGCAAATAGTGTCAAACAATATCACATATAGTTCCGCGTCACCTATTTTACACTACCCGCTGGCCGCTGGACATAGTCTAACAAACGTTGTTGCATTAAAAAAAACTGTTATCAAACACTATTCTGCTCTTCGAAATATGAGGTTTCTATATTTCTAATACACTGCACTAAGTTTTCCCTGAACAAATAAACAGGGATCACAACAAGTACAAGGGCTACAGAAAATGATGTATTGCAAACTGGGAACACCACCAGGGGCCAGGAAACAGACAAACCACACCTCAGAATCCGATGCTATCACTACTAGAGTAGGAGGAACCAACAAGTACTGACCTCCAGATCCTTGGCCGCTTGCTCCTGTGATGTTGCTTTATGCTGCCTAGAACGTTTTAAAACACCAAGACATAGTATACACTACATGTTGAAATTAAAGGTTTTTAGCGCACGCGGAAGAGTGGTGCTATTAGATGTTGTAACCATTTTAATACTTGTAAGAGAGATTCCACTCCATACTTGAAGCATTCAACTGGTCCATCATGCTATATCTCTACTACTCCTTAAGAGAGAGAGAGAGAGAGAGAGAGAGAGGAAGGAGGCGCTCGCTGGGGGAGGTGTTCATAACTAGGCTACATTCCTCTCATCCTGTTAATTTGATGCGACAATTTACCATGAGTATCTCTCCATATAAGCTATAACTTTAACAAGTGTGTGGATTTCATGCTGTCAGGAACTAAAAGTTAGGCAAAGGATGATGACAATATCTACAGTTGGTGTTCCAAATACAATAAAAATGCTAGCATCTCACAAGCTTCAGTCAACGTTGGCAGTCAGGTATGTTATTACGAATTTGAATATCGCATACCATTAGCACTGGCGGTCAGTCACCATGCTATATTGCAGGCCTCTTATTTTTTTGCTTGTGAAGATCTTCCAGTCACAAAACCTGAGCCCTATTTTAGCTTGTAATTTGTTAATACACTTAAGTATGATATTTGGTCACCACAATATAATTGGTTCAAGGCTTTGATTGCATAATTTCTGGTTGAGCAGCAACACATAATAAGGAACCGAGAAGCAGATGCAGCATTTCCCCCCTGTAATTTGTTGTTGACAAGTCTGTCGTATTTGAAATCAGTCTGCATGCCCCAAATCAGAAGCTGCGGGAGACGATTGTTCCTAGCACCAAGTCTTACCCCTTGGGAGCACTAATGGATGACTGCAAGAGTTACTTCCTTGAAACTGGGCGCATGGTATCCTTCGAGTACACTCTGCTAGGTATCAGATGATTCTATCTGTTTCAGGAGAAAATATTGCTCAGCGACATTACTAACATGGCTAGAGTGGATTTTGTGGCCAGCTGGGATTAACGATGAAAAGAAGCATGCCGAAGAGCTAGCAGAACTACTTCGTATGTGTGGAGGTGGTTACCATGTGAACCTGATTCCCTATAACCCAATTGAAGGCTCCGAGTACAAGAGACCTTACAGAAAAGTGGTATGTGTGCTTTATGTCCTATAATAAACAAATATAAACTATTATTTCGTAAGCAGTTACTGATCTTATTTACACTATTATACTGCAAATTAGGTCCAAACCTTTGTTGATGCTTTAGAAGCACGCAAGATAACCATCAACGTTCGACGGACCCGTGGGCTTGACGCTAACGCAGCCTGTGGGCAGCTGAGGAATGAGTTTCAGAAGAATCCACTACTTGAGATTGAACCGTCACCCTCCACAGAGCGGACCCTCGTAACTGCTTAATTCAAACACCTATCAGGTTGATGCAGCATGTTCAAGCATACGGAATTGTCATTTAATTTATGTTCAAGCATAACGCTAGAGAATTTTGGAACGTTCTGTTCGTGCCCATCTGATGTAATGAGTGGCAATTACGGAATTATCACACTTGTCTCAGATATTATAAACCCATCTTTGTTACAGAAAGTCACCAGAAATGAACTCCTACTGTCCATGATTTGTTGCATTCACAACATTGACACTGGCCTTTTAAACTGAACGCTTATGATTCATGAAGCTACTCTGTTTCTGTTTGGAGACCCTGGGCAAACAACATCATATCTTCTCCCTCCGCCGGTGGAGCTGCTGCAGAGACGAGGGATGAGAAGCACAGCAGGAGCAGGTCTGAGGTCTCTCCTCATCATCCATATTTTTTAAGAAGTCCAAGCACTAGCAGAACTATGCCGGTGACGCCACGCCATGAAACCAGGCTTGCCCAGCTCCGGTCCGGTTCGTTTCTTGCCGTGAGGTTTTTTTGACCGTGGGCAGGAGGTGGTGGAAGCGGGTGGGGTGGGTACTACTGGTGCTGGGCAGTCTGGCGTTTGCTTCGGAGAACGGCCTTGCTGCCGGTGCCGGCCGGCGGGCGGGCGGCAAACCGAACCTGCCTGCCACACATACCGCGCACCGTTGGGCATCGACGACCGCCACGATCGCTTTCTTCCGTGCCCAGTGCTGTGGCGGTGCTTTCATTCGGCGAGCCAAAAAAAGAGGCACGTCTGCAACAAAAGGCTAGAGCTGCTAGCTGTTGATGGTACTGGTGCCTTCAACTCCAAGTGCCCGTTGTGTTCTTCGGATCGCATCCGATCGGGGGAGTGATAATTGGAAGGCACGCGATCGACGAACAAATCAGCGACCTCAGCAGCAGGAGGCATCACCGCATCATACATGTCAGCACGAATCACCGAGAGAGTTTCATGGAAGTCACCATGAGATATCCTGGCTTCAGGTATAACAATCTTATTAGGTCCATCAGCCTTTCCTGTTCTGAGCAAGTTGAAGTAGGCATTATTTGTCTGTTTGACCAACGTCATCAATATTGTGATAAATTTCTGTTTTGTTTATCTACTACAGCTCAAGATTTCAAGGGATTAAGGTGGATAGCGTCAGATTTGAAGATGAGAAGCTTCAGGATACCTCGTATTGGGCTAACATTATCATTCCCATGGCACCGTTACCATTCCATGTTTCTAATGCACTGAGGGTCTGAGGCCACACTTCTGTATGTGCCTACCGCCAAGACACCTTGAGCTACACATGTGATTTGTTATTATCTTGAAAGCGTAATTGTGCCAATACTATAACCTTAATATGCTTGCTTGATCTATATTTTTTCTGCCATCAAGAATGAGGCAATTAGATAAGGATATTTGTTAGCTTTCTCAGTATTGTCTGAGTTTTTAAGCGTAGCAGTAAAAGTTTTCGCACACCATTGTTTTAGTTATTATGATCTGAACAACCCATTTTATATAGGGAGCTCGTGGCAAATGCATCCTCATAACAGGACGATGGAGCTCAAGGCGTCAAGTGGTGGCTCACTCGGACTCGTGCTCCTCTGCAAGGCACTGTTCCCCATGAGGGTTCCCATTACCATTGCGCTTGCATCGCCTGTCACTAGGGCTCTAAGCCATTAGAGGCTCGTCAATTTATGTAAATTTATGTTTCGTTACAATGCACGGGCACATACCTATAAGATATTAAGATCGAAGATAATATATATATATATATCGTTTGTTTTCAAGTATTACCTAACACTGTCTAGATGTACATAAGTTACCATGATATTATTTCTCCGTTGCAACGCACGGGCACTCACCTAGTAGAAAATAAAGAAAGGAAAATGAATAATGGAAATTAGTGTCATCCTAAAACCCTTTATAAATTGTCCACTAAAATATATAAAGGGAATACCAATCCGCTATGCTTATCCTTAACAAAGTCCTAAACCTAGAGTGATAAGCATAAACCACTAAAAGCCACGTATGACCAAGAAACCCTAAGTTACTCATTAACTTGGTTTTCCTTCCTTTAGCATAATGTTAATAAATCCTGCATAATCATGACATACATATTCATTGCATTTCGATAGACTGTAACCTCGCTGACGGAGAGTACGTCCTTGTGCCGGAGCAAGGAGCTGCTCAGGAGGTAGCCCCGGATCCAGCCCCAGAGCCTGCACCAGAGGATCTGCCTGCCACTGCTTTGGAAGGCAAGCCCCGGTTTTATGCATAACCTGTTATTTATGCTATTTTACTATACTTAATGATTGTAGGATTGATTATGCACTTAGGTGTAGGAGTTGTTTGAAACCCTAGTTGCATGATCTCAGGAATCCTGTTTGAGATGAATACTAGTATGCTAGGTCGAGGTAGCTGCTTTATTAAGTAGGATCTCGGTAGAAGTCGAGTGATTTTTCTAGCACTCGCGCGAGGTTAGGAATTGGCTGTATCCACTTTCTTATCATATTGATGTTGGTTTGTGGGCAACAATCCATGGGGATTGGTTGTCTACGGGATAAAAATTGGAATAAGGATTAAGGTGTGGTACCGTGAGTCAAGCGTTTGAACGTACTAAGCACATGCCGAGAAATATGGTAAATCGGTAAGCCTAGTACCTGAGTGAACCTGGCAGTGGACATATCCCCTCACGCGACCTGAGACGTGGTCTCCCATTCCGGTTATGGTGGGTACAAGTGCGATCACTGCACGACGGCAGTCGGGGTCAGTGAGGCATTGTATGCCAAGGCGGTGAGCCCTGATCTGCTGACGGGGAATCGATGGGGACGGTTGATGTGTGTGGGGACGAAGTGCCTCGCCACGTCGTGTGTTTAGGTTTACCTTGCAAGGATAAAAACTCGATTCGAATCGTCTGCTTCTCGCAGCTAATGAGACTGCTTGATCCATGCTACTACATTGAGTAACAAGTGGAAATATGATGAGTTGATACAAGATGTTGATTGCTAAAAATGTTTGCTACTATGTATGAGTAGATAGTACACATTTAGCCTTAAGAGAGTCACACTTAAATTGGCAAAGTTAAAACTTGATTTAGAAACTCAGCTAATGCTTTTGGCAACCAAACCCCCACAGCCAAACAGTTGCATGTCTAGAGGTAGAGGAGTAGACTCCTCACACCGGGTAAGTCTAGCTGAGTATTAGTATACTCAGCCTTGCTTGTGGCATAATTTTACATGTTCTTTGGAGGACATGGTTGCTGGAGTGACTTGGTCGTCCATCTTGCCACCAGGTTGGACTGTCGAGTGGGACCCCGCCTCGGCCGAGGAGGAGCATGAGGAGTGATGGGACAGGCTTCCCCATCTCTCTGTTTATTTACCGTTAGTTTTATTTCGCTGCACTTCGAACAATGATGATTACTTTTGCAAAAGCTCCGATGATGATGTAATAACTTAATACTCCTTAATGTATGGTTTTATGCTTTATTGTATTTGCTCTGTGACTCACCTTCGAGTGAGATTGTGGTACTTGATCCTGTCAGTGGCCTCGTCGGACTAGATCCGAGGGATTGACGGGTTATTTCCATTTAAGTGTGGTCTAGCCTTTAGGGCAGGACTTAGGCACTTAAGTCGGAATAATTCGGGCAGTTCCGCCACACATAACTTCTCAATAAAAGTGTACCTCGTTTCAGCATCCACCAACCTTCAACTTAGATATGTCACCACATGCTCCTTTCCTTCAGTTTCTTGTGTCAGAACAGCCCCAATGACCTTATCTTCAGCTGCAATGTATAATCGGAATGGTACTCCTACTTGTGGTGCTTTTAATACAGGAGCCGAAGACAAGTATTTTTTAATGAGATCAAATGCTTCCTGCTGCTCTGCCCCCAAGCGAATTCGGCATCATTCTTAAACCGAAGGATAGGGGTGAAGGCATCAATCTTCCAGGCTAGGTTAGAAATAAACCTTCGTAAATAATTCATCTTGCCGAGAAACTTCTGCACTTCGACTTTACAGGTGGGAGGTCCCACATTCCGAATAGACTTGATTAGGTCAGGGTCTATCTCTATACCATGTTCATGGATGAAAAATCCTAAAAACTTACCAGCCGACACTCCAAAAGCACATTTACGTGGGTTCATTTTCAAACCATACCGACACATTTTATCAAAGCTTTGCACAAATAAGCTATATGAGAACTAAACTCAGCCGATTTGACTACAATATCATCAATGTAGACTTCCACAGTGTTTCCTAACAACTCATGGAAGATCAAATTTATAGCCCTCTGATAAGTAGCACCAGCATTTTTGAGACCAAATGTCATGACAACCCATTCAAATAAACCAATGAAGCCTAGACATATAAATGTCGTTTTAGATGTATCCTCTTCGGCCATGAAGATCTGGTTATATCCGGCATTACCATCAAGAAAGCTAATAATTCTATTTCATGATGCATTATTGATTAATGTGTCGGCTATGGGCATGGGATACTCATCTTTAGGAGTTGCTCTATTTAAATTGCGAAAATCAATGCATACTCTAAGCTTACCTGACTCCTTCTTCTCCACCGGCACAATATTGGAGACCCATTCTACGTATTTGCAAGGTCTAATAAAATTAGCTTCTAGCAGCCGGTGGATTTCGTCCTTGATTCGTGGGAGAAGATCTGGACGAAATGTTCTAGCTTTCTGCTTGAAAGGTCTGAAACCGGACTTAATAGGCAGCCGATGCTCTACGATCACTCGGTTTAATCCAGTCATCTCAATGTAATTCCAAGCAAAGCAATCTGAATATTCCTTCAATAGACCGATCATCTCATTTCTAGGATCGGTCTCTAGGGTCTTGTTTACAAAAGTCGTCCTTGGAGTTTTACCATCTCCTATGTCAATCTCCTCCAAAGGATCAGCCGATGTAAACCCCTATCCTAGTTTATCAAGATCTCTGCGTTCCTCTATCATGTCCCCCACAGAGGAATCTGATGATCTTTGTGTGATGGCGGGCTTTCCAGTCTCGGGGACCGGATCATCCGTAACACTGTCTTTACGCTGCGGTAGATGTTCGATCTTAAAGTCCGAACTGTTTTGCGAAAGACCAGACCATCCGGCCTTAGAAGCCGAATTGTCCGTGACCAAAGACTCATGAACTTTGTGTGTACTCATCATATAAACTTTATTTAGTATTTAGCCGATTCTCCATTGGCTCTAGCATTACAGGAATGAAACCCTTCTTATCTATACTTATGAACTGATAATCAGAAAAATCTACTCCTGTGAGACATGTAGCAGTCTCATAAGTCTAGAGTACAGGGGCATCGGTCACAGCGATACAGGCCGATACATCAGCATGTACTTGTTCTACATCATCGCCTACCCATTGTATTAACATTTGATGCAATGTAGAAGGTAAACATTGATTGACATGAATCCAATCTCTGCCTAGGATTAAACTGTAATTTCCTTCTACATCAGCGATGAAGAATGCAGCAGCAAGGGTCTTAGTCTCGATGGTTAATTCAACGGACGTGACTCCCCTAGCTTTGATCGAACTATCAGTTCCAACACCGCTAAGAGTCATGTTGGTCTTGACAAGTTCGTCATCTTGTTTACTTAATTTTCTGTATAATGAATAAGACATTAGATTTACAGCCGCCCCTCCATCTACCAACATTTTGGCAATCGGTATCCAATCAATGTGACCGCGCACGAAGAGCGGCTTTAAATGATTTACCGATTCCTTTGGTTTAGTAAAGGCGGCTTCTTTAGGAATAAAACCAAATTGGGTAACAATAGGTTCATCGTCGCCGACAATAGTACAATCGACGGAAAATGTAATAACATTTACATCCATACCTGGGCGCTCTGGAGAAGCTTCATAGTCGACCGGGTCTTCTCCCAGTAGGTCGTCCTCTTCCATTGATGTTGGCATGTCGTTGGAGGCTTCTTGGTGTGGTGCGGACGGTCCGGACTCTAGGGGCGGATGGTCCGCGCCTGGTGCAGATTGTCCGGCCTTGTTGGCCAGGCTATCTGCCATACCTGCATGGTGCTGCACAAGTGCTGTTTTATTTTCTATTTTTGTGGCCGTTTGTTTTTCCTCAACGGCCTTTGGTCTCCATTTCTTTTGCGGTGGTGGGTACTGTGGATGTGTGTCATTCAATATCTTAGGCGTTGTAATTTCCGCTTTTGGGACTGTGTCAATCCCGCTGGGCACCATCGAGGCATGGAGTATTTTGGATCGGCTGTTTTGATGGTAGCCGTATCTTCTTTTTTGGTTGTGTTGGTTGATTCACCAAAAATCATCGACCCTTTATTTTCTTCCTGTATGACAACATCTGCAGTACCTATTTTGATGATGTCCTTTTTTGTTGTTCTTTTGGTCGCTGCAGGTATATGCCCCCCTGCCGGATTAGTCGGCCTTTGAGGCCGAGTACTCCAGCACTCTTGTTGGGCCTGTGCCTGATGACCGGATTGAGCGGCGCTCAATCGGTCTTGTACTGGAGGTGCCAACCTGTCGAATACAGATGTTTGGGGTGCCCCCCAAGCGGGTACTATGGCATCCCAAATGTATATGGTGGCATGCCCCACATTTGATTTGGGACATATGGTGGAGGTAAATATGTGTATGGATATGGCATAGGCGGATAAGGGGGTGGAGGTGTCCATGTAGGTATGTTAGGTCTCACTTGTACAATATGACCTTTCATTTCTTCCGATTGGTGGGGTGGTCCAATCGGCCTGACCTGGCGTTGCTCATGAATGGGTGAGCGGGGTCGCTTTGCTGGCTGGTCACTGGGGTCGGCCTTCTTTTTCACATATTTAGACAATAATTGATCGAAAGTCGGGCCGGTTTTTACCAACCGACCAGCTGCCTTGAATGTATTTGTTTTCCACGTACCTATCTCTAGTTGTCATGGTTTGAAGGTACGTGGCCGTTGCGAGTCTTGAGTAGGGCCGGACCGTCCACTGGAATTATCCGGACCGTCTGGCATGGTCCCGGACCGTCCGAGATGCGTAGCACAGGTTCCTGCTCCTTGGCCCGTACTTGCCCCCCAGTGTCGGAGGTCGTGATGGTCACTTTAAGAGTCTTCCCTCCATCGGAAGTCTTCTTGGCCACTACTTTCCTGCAAAAAAAATTATGATTCTCATCGGCCTCTCTTGTATTGCCGATGACTATCTCTTTGCCTTTGCCTTTATCAGCTGTGTTTGGCCGAACCAGGACTTTATTGCCCTCAAAGTCGATCATGTTCATCGGAAAGGGCTCCGTGTCCACCTGCATTTCCTGAAATTTCAATCGTCCTTTGTTAATGGCCGATTGAATCTGTCGACGGAATACATTACAATCATTAGTGGCATGAGAAAATGAGTTATGCCACTTGCAGTATGCCCGACGTTTTAGCTCGTCGGCGGATGGAACAGTGTGATTTATTTTAATGTTGCCATTTTTGAGTAATTCATCAAATATTTTATCACATTTACCAACATTAAATGTAAACTTAACCTCCTCTTGTCGTTTCTTTTGAACCGGCTACAAGGAGGAACAAGCCGAAGATTTAGCCTGCTTTGGCCAAATCATTTTAGCAGTATACACTTATGTTGATTCGTCGTCCGAGCTACTTTGGTCGCATTCTACAATATGGACATTGTGATGAATTGTTTTAGCAATTTCTTTGCTTCAGCTTTCATAGGCCAAAGCTCTTTGGTGTAATTGTGCTAGCGTAAAAAATTGGATGTCTTCTAATCTTTCTTTTAAATAATATCGCAGACCATTAAAGGCTAATTCTGCTAGCTGTTTTTCTGCTAAATGAATTTGGAAGCATCGGTTTCTTGTATCCCGGAATCTCTGGATGTATTCATTAACCGATTCGTCCTTCCCCTGTCGAAGGGCCACTAGGTCTACCAGATCTAATTCATAGTTACCGGAGAAAAAGTGATCATGGAATTTTTGTTCTAAATCCCCCATGACAAAATAGAATTAGGAGGTAAAGTGGCGTACCATGCGAACACGGTTCCTGTTAAAGATAATGAAAATAAACGCACGCGAAATGCTTCCGTGTCGGCCAATTCTCCTAATTGTGCTAAAAACTGGCCTATGTGTTCGCGCATGTTTTTTCCTTGGTCACCCAAAATTTTTGCAAATTCGGGTATCCTGGTTCCCTGTGGGTATGGGTGGTGATCAAATCGGTTGTGATAAGGTTTCCGATATGATTGCCCCCAGGGACCATGCTTACTCCGAGCTTATCTCGGAACGCCCCAGCTATTTCTTCCCTTACTATATCAATAGCAGCCGGTGCGAGACCACCGGCTCTCTGGTCAAACATAGGTGGGGTCGGCTGGATATTGGCATGTTGTCTTCCCCCATTGGTTTGAGCTATGTGGTGCATTGCCATTTGTCCTATATGGCTCATAGGATTGATCGTTCCTTTCCGGCCTTCTAGGCGGGGCCGGAAAGTTTTCTTGGGCTCTGGATTTTGTATTAATGGGCTAATGCATTGCATAGTGTGATGGGAAATGTTGCTGGGACGGGTGAGGATTCAGGTAACAATCCTCCTCAAATAAGTCATGTGCGGACTGTTCGGACATTGGCCCGGACCGTCCGTGATTATATGCGGACCGTCCGTTGTTGTATGCGGACGGTCCGACTGGGTAGTTTAAATTGTGTCGTATGTTGTGGCTTGGGTGCATGTCGGGGTAACTCATTAAAAATGGGCCCGACCGTGGCTGGCCCGGACGGTCCGTGCTCACGTGCGGACGGTCCGGGTATGTGCAGATCGGCTGATTTACTGTCGATTTGTGGTTGCTCAGGGTATGTGTCCATCGGCATCCCATAAAGGGGTTTTGACTGGTCGTGACAACCTATAGCCGATGTATTACGCATGTTATCCTCTAATTCAACCTCGTGCGAAGGAAAATTTGCAATACAAAGTTTATCAAATGCACGTACTAGTCTTCTATAATCGTTTTGCATACCCCCTATGATATTTTGCATTTGTTCTCGCTATTCATCTACATAATTCTTCAGAGATTGCAGCTCGTTTGTATTACTTACATTAGGGATATCTGGTGTGGGTCAAAGCGAAGCCGGATCCGTCGCCCGTTGTTGGACGACCTTGTTGTTCCTGTCCACTTTGAAGTTGGCCAAGAACTTTGCTTTTGCCTCCTGGATCAGCTGCTCCTTGTGCTCCTCGAACTGGAGATGTTCGTCGGCCGGCAAGGTTTCCCAAGTCGGCTCTATAATGTTGCTGGGGGAGACTTCAGAGCTATCCCTTGAACTGGCCATTGAGAGCCGAATTGATGAGTCTAGATATGTTCTCCCCAGCGGAGTCGCCAAAAAGTATGTTGGCACCTTTTTAGGGCGCCAATTACTCAACACGAACCAGCGGCGGTGCTCTCTGCGCAGAGGTGGGCGGTCTGCGGCCTGACACGAGGCTAGAGTTCCTGCCTGACGGCCGGATGGTCCGCGCATGCGCAGGGGTAGCGGAAGATCGCCGGCGGCGCCTGGATCTCGCTCCCAGGAGGGACCCCGTCGAGGAGGAGAGATCCTAGGAGATGTCTAGGCTCGGGCAGACCGACCTAGACTCCTCTAATCGACGTAGAGTCGAAGAGAAGCGAAGAATTTAGAGATTGAGAGGCTAACCTAGAACTAAACTAGAACTACTCCTAAGAATAAATGTAAATTGTATTGATTAAAGGTTCGATTGATGATGATAAATCGGCCGTATACCTCTCTATTTATAGAGGAGGAGGGCTGGACCCTTTACAAACTAATTTCCAAGTTATTTCCGTGAATCTAGCTAACAACCGTAGCACAAAACTCGGAACCCTAAACTGCTCTGCGCACGCGCGGACCGTCCGGCCTCAGGGCCGGACCGTCCGCCGGCTCAAAGTGGTGCTCAACACCTGAATACCATACCTGAGAGCCGAAAATGCAATAGGGATGCTGCATCGAAGTAAGCTCCACAAGGCCCGTGCAACATGATTACTATGTACTCCCTCCGTCTCAATTTATAATTCGTTTGAGTTTTTACCCTAAATTTGATCGCCTCGTCTTATTCAAAAAATTCATAATTATTATAAATTTTTTACTGTTGTATTGTTTAGCATATAATATACTTTAGATTTGGCTTTGAAAATTTTGAATAAGACAAGCTGGTCAAACTTGGTCCAAAAAAGTCAAATGAATTATAAATTGGGACGGAAGGAGTATGAAGCAATCCATGATGTAGGGGTGGGCGTTCGGGTTACCCAAAAATTTCGGGTCGGGTAATTCGGGGTTTTAAAATTTCGGGTTTTGAGAATCGATACCCGAAATTACAACGAGTTTTGCAATACCTGAAAATTCGGGTATCCAGAATTTCGGGTTCGGGTTCGGGTTCGGGTATTCCCGAACTACCCGAACTATTGTGTCGTCTTCATAAAAACGCATACACCCTATTAAATTAGTATAAAAATATAGTTTGAATAATGATATACATGGACATATAAAACACAAGCAATCTACAATCACAAGTTATACACACTTACACATAATTATTGATGTACAAATTAATAATTAAGCATGACATGAGTACATGACACATGAAAGTTCGGTAATTCGGGTATTTCGGGTACCCGATTGTGATACCCGAAATAAATTCGGGTTTTGCAAGTTGCTACCCGAAATTTCCCAACAAAATTCGGGTTTCGGGTATTTCGGGTTCGGGTATTCCGGGTTCGGGTTACGGGTTTTTTGCCCAGCCCTACCATGATGTACTAGTCCATTTGGAGGATGATCCTTCACGGCTTCACATAAGGATGATTGGACCAAATTCATTTTGCACTAGTAGAAAAAAGCTCAAGGCCTGCGGGGCGATATATTTTTACAAGAGGATTCGGTTATCAACCGCATGTGTTATTTTTAGTGGCAATTCCTTAAGAAAATCGTCACTAGAAATCGTATTTCTACAGGCGGTTCCTTAATAAAACCGCTAGTGGTAGCGAAGGGTACGCGCGAGGGTGAGGTCGGTGGTTCGATTCCTAACAACCGCGTAGCGCACGAATTTTGCGCGAAAAATAATGCGACATGCGACTTCGACAGAGACGGCCAAGTGGGGTGGGGTGAGTTCTCTCCTTAAATAAATTGTTTTCTATTTTTAAAACCCGTTTAATGTTTCTGAAAATAGTTTTTACTAGCGGTTTTATTACGTCGATCGCTAGTGGAAATCGATTTTCTCTGGCAGTTTTCTTAACTCAACCGCCAGTGGAAATCGATTTTCACTGGCGGTACTTACTTACCCGCCTGTAAAAATGATTATTTCTACTGGCCCCTACACTGATGGTTTTAAAAATGCCAGTAAAAATAGGTTCACAATCGTCACTATAAAGCTTCTTTGTACTAGTGTTGTGCTCAGAGCATTTGAGACCTTTGAATTTGTTTTGTTTGCATACTTAATATATATTGTTCTTGGATAACGATATCTAAGTGTTTGCAATGAAGTGCTAGAATACAAGTGAATTACCAAACTCTCTCCATCGGCTTAATCTTTTGATGCACATAAGCTAAACAAATTAGCCACGTCCTACCCAAAAAATGTTCACAAATAATAATCTGCTCAAACTTGCAGCTACATAATTACATTGATGACATGAGACATGATATCTTCGAAGTCCTAGACAATATTGTTGATCTCTCATTTAAGTTTGTTGAAACAAAGAGGCATAAAGTGTGTGATATGGTGTTGGAGACTTGTTCTCAAATACTTCAAGAACAAGGCAACATAGAAAATGTTAATCGGTTAAGTCCTTCGTCCTACGAAGCATTATTTCCCTTGGGATATAATGATTTTCGGACGAAGGTCACAAAGGGCGAACCTTTATAAATGCATTACATATTGACGAAGAATGAATTACAAGAAACATAAAGAATTACGTAGATCATCATATATCATTATTATATAAAAATAACATTGAATTACAGATGTACCTCCAATTTGAAGGAAATGAAAGTACAAGCGTGACGCAAAAGTGAACACCAAATCCGCGTGAACAGTACGGGGGTACTGTTCACCTATTTATAGGCACGGGGTACAACCCATACAAAATTACATACATGCCCTTTACATTTGGTGGTAATTCTATAGTAATCTATCGAGGTCTAAATGGCCTTTTCATCTTCAAGTCGGTTCCCTTTTCTGCGAACATGCCGAAGCTTTCCTGCTTCACAGCTTCGGCGCTGTGTCAACCTTCGTATCTTTTGAGCTTCTCCCTCTCTGATACGAGTCCGAAGATACCTGTTCACACATTATACTCTAGAAACACTGTTAAATCATGTTTTTTAGGACCTTCGGAAGCCGAAGGCCCCCAACAGTAGCCCCTCGCAATATTAATTTGTTAAAATAATAAATTTAGATTGCGACATGGACGAAGGCTTTAAGCCGAAGGTCCGAAAAAACACCTTCCCTTTGCTAGAATAGCAACATTCACTGACAGGCGGGGTCTTTCCATTTTTACCGCACCGAGCGTATAAATAAGAGCATACCGCGAGCTCATTTGGTACGCTCTCTTGTCACTTGCTCTCGCTCGCTCGATTTTTAGCTTTTGCGCGCTAAGATTCCCTGAGTCTTTAATTTTAAAGCTTCGGTTTTGAAAACAGTTTTTTAGTATTTCCGAAGATGTCTGGAGACAAGAAAGCTGTTGCTGAGACGAAGCTGTCTCTTGATGAAGAGAAAAAGAAAACTGCTGGTGAGACGAAGCTGACTCTTGATGAGGAGAAAAACTTGGGGTTTCTTATAGCGATGTCGAAGACAAACACGGAAAAAATTACCAAGGAAATTCTGGAAGGCTTGTCTGAGGATACTGGTGACAGTGACAGTTATGATGTGGACAGCGGTAGCGAAGACTCCGAAGATCGTCCCTGGCGACCAAGCCATTCAGTTTATGGTAAATCAACTATCAAAGAGAATCATCTTGTCAACATGAGAGGAAGGTATTTTCGGGATTTGTCCATTGTGAGGGCCGATGAAGGAGAGAAGACTTGTCCACACCCTGAAGAAAATGAAGTCGTAGTATACCGAAGCTTTCTGAAAGCTGGGCTACGATTTCCCTTGAGTAGCTTCGTCATGGAGGTGTTGAAAATCTTCGAAGTCTATCTTCATCAACTTACTCCCGAGGCAATTATAAGGCTAAATATCTTCGTGTGGGCCGCGAGAAGCCAAGGTCTGAAGCCTGATGCAAGAAGCTTCTGTAATATACACGAATTACTATATGAAACAAAGCCTTGGGGCAAAGAACAGTACCATAATAACTTTGGCTGCTACAGTTTCGTCTCTCGGTCCGGGGCAAGCTGTCCCGTACCAACCTTTCGGAAGAGATGGCCCGGGGATTGGATGACAGAATGGTTTTATGTGAAGAATGACCTATCAGCACGAGAAGATATCAAAGGTATAATTATGCGTCCTATTTGGCAAAGCTTCGGCCTTCGGAGGCCGAAGGTGGAAATGAATGAAGCTGCCGAAGAATGCCAGAGGGCCTTCGGCGTCATCTGCTCTTTTATTGGAACAAGAGATTTAGTACAAGAGCATACTGCCTTCCGGGTTTGGCCTCTTGCGGAGAAATGGGAAATGCCTCAAGAAACCATAAAAGAGGCCGACGAAGGTGGGCTTGTGAGACTGAAGTACACCTTCAAGTTTGGAGATAAATTTACTGAGCCAGATGACGACTGGCTAAAGAGTATTGAAAATTTAAGTGACGAATTGCTTGGTGCTTATTCAAAGGCCGAAGATACTGCGATGTCAGCAGCCTTCGGAGGCCGAAAAAAGAAAAGGCTGAATCGGGTATTTGATGCAATTGGGTTTGTTTACCCTGACTATTGCTACCCCGTCCGAAGGCAGAAAAGAAAGAACACAACCTCTGCAAAAGAAGAAGCTGCAACTGCTCCTAGCGAGCCAGAGCCTGAAAGAAAGAAAATAAAAGTCCTCACTCACCGGCCGCGGTATATCGAACCAGCTTCGGTGCCGGAGTTTACCGAAAAATCTTCTTCGGCTACCGAGGCTAAAAAGCCAACCAGACCAGTCACGCCACCTGCAGCTGCAGGGATGACCAAAACGGCGAAAAAGATAGAACTAGAAGAACCGAAGGTTTCGCTGCCAGAAACAAAATAAATGGCCGAAGCGGCATCCACAGGAAAAATTGGAGAAGTGAAAAAACCAACTGAAGAAAAAGTACCAGAAATTGTGAGTCCTGCAGCAAATGTTGAGACAATAAAAAATCAAAAAGTGCCAGCAGTGACTCCAAAAAGAAGAAGAATGGCCAATGTGCTAGATGTACTAGAAACAATTAAAACTTCAAGCACACCTCCGAAGAAGGCTGCTGCCATTCCTGAAACGACAACTGAAATTTCTGATAACAAAACTCCAGTGCAAGGGACTGAAGCCGAAGCTGGGTCCTCAGAGCCCGCGAAGATAGAATCCTTGGAAACTGAGGAAAAAATAACAAAGCCAACTTTTGTTGAAGAGATCGGAGCCATTGCCCCCGAAGCATCCATCAGAGCTCGTGATTATATTGTTCGTCATGCTTCGGGGAAAAAACTTTCAGAAAAAGAGGAGCAAGAGGCCCAGCATTACGCCCAAAAGCTGAAGTATCCAAAGGGGGCGTTAATATTCAATGGTAGTGGAGAAGAAGACTTTTTGTATTGTCTCCCTGACAACAAGGAAATTTCTGTTTGCCGGGAGATGAGCAAGAGCTTCGGATTCCCAACCTTAGAAGACGGGCTCTCGGTGCTGGCGAAGAACGATTTGGCCGACAGCCTGGCCTACAATAGCTTAAAGGTGCGACAAATGGGATCCTTGTATTCTTTGTTGATACCAAAAAAAACCTTTTGCTTGTTTTATTGAAACACACATACTTTTCTTTGCAGGGCCTGATACTTAGTAATGCCCTCAGGGCACAAAAAGATGCTGAAGACGAAGGGTGTACTATAGCCCTGAGCAACCTTCGTTCCGAAGTAATTGAACTGAGGAACGAAGGCCTCGAAAAAGATAAAATATTACACTCATTGGTAAATAAAATAAAGGAAGACGAAGCTGCGTTCAAGAGTCAGGCTGAAGCTCAGAGACGCGAAATAGAAGATCTTCGGAAACAACTGGCCAGAGCCAGGGAAGAACGTATACTTGAAGAAACAAGGCGAGAGCTCAGCGACCAATGGGCGGATCAGTTGGAAGCAACTGTTGAAGAGCTTCGTTCATCCAAAAAGAGGTGCTATAACAAATCTATAGAATGTGTTAAGAAGTTGAAGGCTAGCTTCGCCAGGGTCGGCGCCTTCTCTAGTGAAGAAAACTTTATAAGAGGCAATCCCGAAGGTCCTATTGAATGGATCGACCACGAAGCTGAAGCCTTCGAAGAAATTTTAAATAGCCGTGGGGATATATGTGCTTTCTCTGGGGCCAGAGGAATTGCCACCATTCTAGAGAAGAAGGGCTGTGAACACGTAAAAATCTTAGCACAATCCGAAACTGCTTTGTCCTTTGAAGACGCAAAAGACCCTTCGGCCGAAGCAAGCATAATTGGTGGAAAGTTTTTTACTGATATCTGGGATAACGGTGGCCGAGAAATGGCAGGAGATATTATTCAAAGAAGTGAAAAGGGCATTCACGATGCTAGAGAAGTGGCTAAGGCTGCTGAAAAGAGCACAGAGCCCGAAGGTCAATTAGGTATTAACTAATAGTTTGTGTTGTGTTGTAATTTTTGGTTTTAAGCTTCGTTTTCCGTTTGTAATAGCAGCATAGCCGTGTCCTGTCCTTCAGATCCTGCTGAAGCGTCTCCAGGCCCTCAGCCGAAAGGAGACGATGAAATTAAAAAGATGGCCGAAGCAATCATGGACGAAGTCGTCAATCGACTCCTGAATGAGGCTGCAGAAGTTGTTCTAAAAGAAAATTGAACACTATTGTAAAGTAAACTTCTGAATTGTAACATTTTGTAATCCTGAATGTAATATACCCTTTTTATTGCTTAATTCTTTACGATGCATGAAACTTTACACGTACCGCTTTTTGAGTCTTTGACGAAAAAACACCTTCCCTTCTTTTCATGCTTCGTGAAGAAGGATTTTTGTTTGTCACAACAATATCCAGTGTTCTGATGAATAATATCCAGGCTTCTTGACAATGTGAAGCTACTTAGCATGGTTTGCCCTTTTCAAAACATTCTTCCGAAGATCGATGTCACATCCCCTTCTTGTGCTTTATGCAATATGATGTATGATGCTTATGTTATGCGAAATGATGCGATGATGTTATGCTGAGTAAAATGTTGTTTATTCCGAAGATACACGCGTTCCTGTGACAAAACATACAAAATTTTTCATTATAAGCCTCCCTTAGGAGCTTCTTCGCCTTTTACTTCAGCGGAATCAGCGTTGACTTTTCGCTGTAAGCTCTGCATTCCCTTAGGAACGTCTTTGGAGCTTCTTCGCCTTTTACTTCAGCGGAATCAGCGTTGACTTTTCGCTGTAAGCTCTGCATTCCCTTAGGAACGTCTTTGGAGCTTCTTCGCCTTTACTTTTGGCGGAATCAGCGTTGACTTTTCGCTGTAAGCTCTGCATTCCCTTAGGAACGACTTTGGAGCAAAAAACTTACACTGCGTTCCCTTTGGAACGACTTTTTTGTGACTTCGGCAACTTACTCTGCGTTCCTTAGAACGACTTTTTGCTGTTTCGAATAATTTTCGGTAGTCCGAAGGTCCTCTTGATTATCACAAGTCTTTAAACTTTAACAATTTAAGCCTGAGAAAAATATATTTTCCTTGTGGGAATCAACGAAAGTATTTATATGAAACCTAAACAATATCCTTTATTACAGGAAACAAAACTGGATAGAAAAGATTGCTATTAGGGTAGGATATTTGTCAATAGATGTGCTTTGACTCTGGCACGGTGCTGTTGACTGTACGAGCTTCGGACTGCTCTCGGAAGTCCCTTTGGTGTGGAGCATACTGGCTCCCTTCTGGCTGCTGTCCTTGCTGTAACGGAGGTGGAGGCGGAGGTTGTTGCCAAGAAGCTTGAGATTGACTCGCCGAAGCAACAGAAACTGCAGGGTGGTTGCCTACATACTCTGGGATGTAGGGCGAGTGATACGAAGCTGTATGCATGACCTGCTTCGGCTGAGCTTGTTGTGCTGCGGCTTCGGCTATTTCCTTTTGCTTCTGGATGGTAACATGACACATCCTGGTAGTATGGCCCTTGTTCTCACCACAGAATAAGCAAAAGATTCTTCTCTGTTGATCGCCAAATCTTCCTCCGAAGCCCCTGGCACCTCTGCCTCTTGGAGCTGGTGGTCGGAAGGGAGCTTGCTGTTGCCCCGAAGCCTGTGAGGAATATTGTGGCCTTTGCTGTTGGCTCCCCTTATCATCACTTTGTATAGAGTTATGAATTGATCTAACATGCCTCGGGTAAAACCTCCCACCGAAGCCCCTGGTCATTTCGGAAAACCTGAAGGCGTCCTCCCTTCTTTGGCGAAAATCGTTATCGGCCCAAATGTACTCATCCATCTTCTGGAGAAGCTTCTCCAAAGTTTGAGGGGGCTTCCTGGCGAAGTACTGAGCTGACGGTCCTGGCCGAAGCCCCTTGATCATGGCCTCAATGACAATTTCATTGGGCACCGTTGGTGCCTGTGCTCTCAAACGCAAGAACCTTCAGACATACGCCTGAAGGTATTCTTCGTGATCCTGGGTGCACTGGAACAGAGCCTGAGCAGTAACCGGCTTTGTCTGAAACCCTTGGAAGCTAGTTAACAAGAGGTCCTTCAGCTTCTGCCATGAAGTGATCGTTCCTGGTCGAAGGGAGGAATACCAGGTTTGAGCAACACTTCTGACAGCCATAACAAAAGATTTGGCCATGACCGCAGCATTGCCACCATAGGAAGATACTGTTGCCTCGTAGCTCATCAAAAACTGCTTTGGGTCTGAGTGGCCATCGAATACGAGAAGCTGAGGAGGCTTGTAGGACGGAGGCCAAGGTGTAGCCTGCAGCTCAGCGGACAGAGGAGAAGCATCGTCAAAAACAAAATTCCCATGATGGAAATTGTCATACCAGTCATCTCCGTTGGGAAAACCCTCCTGATGAAGGTCTTGGTGCTGAGGCCTTCGGTGTCGCTCATCCTGAGCAAGGTGATGAACTTCTTCAGAGGCTTCGTCTATCTGCCTCTGTAGTTCAGCTAGCCTGGCCATCTTTTCTTTCTTCCTCTGCACTTGTTGATGAAGCATCTCCATATCTCTGATTTCTTGATCTAACTCGTCCTCTGGTGGTGACGGGCTAACAGCCTTCCTTTTCTGGCTTCGGGCCTCCCGAAGAGAGACTGTCTCCTGATTGTGGTCCAGCGGTTGTAGAGCTGCAGTCCCAGGTGCTGAAGCTTTCTTCGGCGCCATAACGAAGGTTTATGATCGCCGAAGATAAAAAACTTCAAAGAGTGGAAGTGAGTTCACCGGAGGTGGGCGCCAATGTTGGGGACTTGTTCTCAAATACTTCAAGAACAAGGCAACATAGAAAATGTTAATCGGTTAAGTCCTTCGTCCTACGAAGCATTATTTCCCTTGGGATATAATGATTTTCGGACGAAGGTCACAAAGGGCGAACCTTTATAAATGCATTACATATTGACGAAGAATGAATTACAAGAAACATAAAGAATTACGTAGATCATCATATATCATTATTATATAAAAATAACATTGAATTACAGATGTACCTCCAATTTGAAGGAAATGAAAGTACAAGCGTGACGCAAAAGTGAACACCAAATCCGCGTGAACAGTACGGGGGTACTGTTCACCTATTTATAGGCACGGGGTACAACCCATACAAAATTACATACATGCCCTTTACATTTGGTGGTAATTCTATAGTAATCTATCGAGGTCTAAATGGCCTTTTCATCTTCAAGTCGGTTCCCTTTTCTGCGAACATGCCGAAGCTTTCCTGCTTCACAGCTTCGGCGCTGTGTCAACCTTCGTATCTTTTGAGCTTCTCCCTCTCTGATACGAGTCCGAAGATACCTGTTCACACATTATACTCTAGAAACACTGTTAAATCATGTTTTTGAGGACCTTCGGAAGCCGAAGGCCCCCAACATATGGTTTATGAGTTTCTCGAGTTGGTAGCTTCTACCCATCACTACACGACGGTTGATCTTTAGCGACCCTTATTAGGTACCAACTGTTGGTTCCTAAAGGTTAGGGACCGACGGTCAGTCGCTAAATCCTTTTGTAGCAACAGTCAGTTGGTCGCTAAAAGTCTAGAAATTTAACAACTTATGGTTGGTCGCTATAGATGTCGTCGGGGACTAGAGGTGGGTCGCTATAGAGCAAGGATCACTATCAAATCTTATAGCCTGAACGTACCTATAGATGTTAGTGACTAAAAATTAATTAAACAAGTAAACATTGATCGCTAAATTGCGTGGTGATTTATTTCTTTTTAATATTGCTTGTATGTTTATTTCATGGTTTGTTTATGTATGGACATGACTATAGTATGCAACTGTGTTCTTTGTGCTTATATGATATTAGATTCGAGTTGAAAGTCGTTTCAAATGTTTATTATTTATTTGCATTCGTAATAATTTATTCAAATGTTTATTATTTATTTGGTAAAATTTTTATGATTTTTTGAGTAATTTAAAAATGCATTTCGAAATAAATAAAAAAAGAAAACCCCCCCTAACCCTAAGGCCCACTAGGGGCCCATCTACCTAACTCTCCCTCCCACGCCGTCCCTGTCTCCTCCCAACATCGCCGTCGTCGCCCCCCGTCCCCGCAGTCACCCATGCTCCGCCCGCTCCACCAGGGCGCCTCGCCCTGGGGGACGGTCTCCGAGCACTGGTAGGGCTGGGCATTTTAAACCCGTGAACCGAACCCGAACCGAACCTGAACCCGAATAAACCGAATTGGTCGGTTTTTCGGGTTTCGGTTTTCGGGTTCGGTCCACAGATCGTACCTATTCGGTTATCGGGTTAGGGTTCGGTTTTTATATCGCGTAATCCGAATAGACAAAAAAACCGAACACACATCACTCACCAGTCAGCCCAATACCCACTTGGCCCACTTAGCCAGCCACGGCCCAGTCACCTGGTCGTTCCTCCCTTCGGTCCGCAGGCAGCCGAGAGCCCGAGACCGAGACCGCCCAGGCGCCCACCACTCCACCAGCCAACCCTAGAGCCTCTCCAGTCTCCACTGCTCGGTCGCCGCTTGCCGTAGCCCGCCGTCCACTAGTCCCACCTCCCGGCGTCCGCTCTATGCCTCCACTGCTCCAGGCGTCTGCTCCATTGCTCCCGGCATCCGGCGTTCTGCTCCTGCGTCGTCCTCGTCCTCGGCGCCGCCGCCGGTGCGGGCAGTGGTGCCACTGCCCCCCGCGCACGAGGTCGTCATGTGGCTCCTGCTCCGGGCGGCCCCGAACCAGTGAGTAGGATGGACGTGTCGGCGTCCCGCCACCGACTTTGTTGTTCTATTCTATCTGTCTGGGCAATGTGGGTGGGTAGCTCACGCCGTTGTTGCCGCGCTCTCTCGATCGTCTTCGTCCGTGCAGGAGGAGGGAGCCGCCGTTGCCGCACATCCCCAGGAGCTACTTGAGGGTTAGGTCAGTACCTGCCTGGTTCCCTCCCCATCCACGTACTACCATTAATTCATCCGTGTGTTAGCTATAATTATTACATTCTGATTATCCTTCCTCTCTCTGGTTAATCTATACAATGCATGCATGGTGTTTGATCATGCATTCATGCGTGCCACACACATTGATGCTGCCAGCCGGCGGGCAATAGAGACGGGAGGATGATGACAGTTAGAGTAGTGATGAGGTACCTGATTAACAAGCTGGGCCTTGACGACGATTCATAGGTACGTATGTCGACTCCCCCATCATATATACCTTTTTTTGTTTGCAATATGTGCAGTGCAGCAGCAGTATTGTATCAACTTGTTTGTCATGAACTTTGTTATGAACTTTGTTATGAACATATGTGCAGTATTATTTCTAAGTTAATTTGTTATGAACTTTGTATGGACATATGTGCAGTATGCCAGTATTGTATTGTTTGTCATCCATAAACTCATGATTTGCAGTATGCAGAGATCGCCATCCGCCCCTCTGGGAGCGGCAAGGTACCGGCCCCCTGCCCTTACAACTCCTAGAGCTCTACCCCTCATGCTTACCTTAGGGAGACGAGATGCTTTGCTCGCCTACTGGAGGACATGCTCTGATGGTGTTCCCTCTGCTACCATTTTTAGTTCTTGCTTGTTTCAATCAGGCATATTAGGTTTTGTACTAATCTGCTAGGGTTTTGCTTCACCTACGAGGCAATTTCCTTCTTCTCTGTTTTGGTTGGGGTTGGGTGGGGTTAAGTTAAGGCATTAGTCATCATTTGCTTCACCTCTTCTAGACAGGCTGCAAGGTATATACTACACAAATGAATATTGTTTGTACATACATATGCTATGCAATTTGCTAGTGATAGGATAAACCAAACTGCACTGTACTGATCACATGGGACGACACATGCTAAAATCAATATAACAGTAACTTGCTCGGACCAATAATGCCTAACCACTAGAAATGTTGTAATTCTGTCACTTCTTTAAACATTTTTACATTGTAATTTTACATGTTAATCTAGAACTCTGTTTATTGCACAGGTTGCTCTGACATAACGAGGAAGTCCCTCTTCGTGGTCGGAGAAATTGGGGGCAATGACTACAACCTACCTCTTCACTAGAGTGCCATTTGGAAAGGTCTGCTCATTCACACCAAGTGTCATTCTTCACTAGTCTTTTTTAAAAAATTGAAGACACAAGAGAGTTGCATGTCCTATTAAAAAGAGGATGGTCATATTGGGGAACTGTTACTTAGAAACGGAGTGGTCTTATTGTCTGAACCTGCTATTTTGAGCTCTGAAATATATGTGATTGACTATAGAATTATTTCAAGAACAAACTGTTATTGGCATTTGTTCTTGCGAGTGTCCAGCAGTAGCATACTTGTCACTCTGGTTTGGAAATATTGAAAATTTCATCTTTAACCGATTGATAAAGAGTAGAACAAAATATATTTGCATTTCCCCTAGTCAATGAACCAGTTCAATTTACACCAAACAATTTCTAGACAAAGGTATACCCTTGAAAGGACACACTTTATGATTCCGTGGTTTGAATGACCAATCATTTATGATGTCCGTGCTTGACTGATTCCTTGTACTATGGTATTCAATATAAGGTATTCAATATTTTCATTCATGCTGCTGAGGATGAGGTTTATATCTTATCTTGTTTATGTTTAGATTTATATGAGCCATCAACTTAATGATGATTAACCTTGATTGCACCAGCTGAAGTTGGTGCATAAGTTTTGCCTCGCACTAATTTGATGTACTTTTTCTAGGGTGTTCTGGACAAAGAAAGCTTGTACCTTAAAATAGGAGGATACAAGAAGCTGGAGTGGTTGTCTGAAGGCTTCTGAACTGCTTGAAGCATTAGTGTAGCTTTGGTGATTTTGTGACTGATCAGCTCTGGAGCAGCTAGAGTGATGTAGTTGTGGGCTTTTGAACTGCTTCAAGCTGGAGTGATGTCGCTGTGGTGCTTTTGTGACTGATCATCTCTAGAGCTTTTGTGAATGATCTAACTAGCTATCTGTAAATGATCTAGTTGTGAATGATATTATAATTGTGATGCTTTTGTGAATATATAATTGTGGTGCTTTTGTGTTTATGTGATGGATCTATGACTGTGGTAAACTGATTAACTATATATGTCTTTATGATTTGTGTATAAAAATCTGTGATTTGTGGTGCTTAATTAAATGCATATTATTATTAATAACAATTGTAAAAGGGCGACTTTCTGTTGGTTGCCAAATGTATAGTATGACGAGTTACGGTTGATTGCTAAATCTATAGTACAGCAACCCACGGTTGGTCGCTAAATATACAATATTAGCAACGGACGGTCGGTCGCTAAAGCCTTTAGCGACGGCACTTACAGCGACCATCTTTATGGGTCGCTAAAAGTTTTTAGCGACCAACCGTAGGTCGCTGTAAGCGAACCGTCGTGTAGTGCATGGCAATGACAAGTGATGAAAGAGTATTTTCTACAATGGGGTTTTTGTGAAAATAAAGTTAACAAATAAGATGGAGATAGATTGTCTAGTAACTTTTATTGAGGGGTAGCTAACTTTTATTTCCTCTAATTCAGAACATGGTTGTAAACTACTACCATGGCCATTTAATGTTAATTTTAGATTACTATATAGACATCACATAACAAATCCACATTTTGAACAAAATATTAAAACACCATATGGTAATACTTCGAGCATGGGGATGGTGCGAGATCTGAGTGCTGTGAAACTAGGGGCCTCTAGTATATGACATAGTCATATTCCATAAGATTGGTGGGTGCACGAGCGTCAAGCCATTTTTTTATAATGTAAACAACAGTTCCGGCTTTTGCATTTTACTGCGTACAACCATTATATTATTGACTCATTCAACAATTATTTGAATAATAAAACTAACTCGATGAGACCAGATAACATGGCTATGAATGACACTAGCCACCCTCAAGTCTCGCATTTGATCGCCATCCATGATTCACAAAGACTTATATCGCCACCACTTCCAAAGCTTGACACACATCTATGATTTGTTGATGTGTCTCCTCCTTCTGTAGAAGTCTCCAAAATCTGAACCAGTGAGTACAACTAAAAATGATCTGCACATTTGATGGTATTGGTTTATGATTAAAAGCCACCTCGTTTAGAATAAGCCAGATAGACCAAAATAAAACTAATATTCCAGTAAGTATTAATTTTTGTATACCAGACCACTATTACTTGCCCAAGACCCAATAATATGATTAATGCTAATGGGTGTAACTATTTTTAAAGTAAAGTAAATTATTCTCCAAATGCTTTTGGCAAGCCCAGTTAGAGCATCATCATTTGGAGAGCACAAAAAAGGGTACAACTATTGCCCTAAGAGTTGTGTTAGCAAGGCAGTCCAAGCAAGGGCAAAGCTACATGTTAGCTTGTCGATGCACATGCACCCCCAAGAATCCAAAAATTAGTTATAATAATTAAATTTTCACCATATATGAATCACTCATATCTCATCCCTATGCATCCACAAGGGAGGTGCACCCCTCATATATTTGCTCTAGCTTCGCCACTGGGTCCAAGTGAGGTGCTTCCCTACCGCCATCCGATCCACACCATCATTGACCTAGTCCTAGCAAAATCTCATGTAAAGTGAGGCCACATCATTAGCTATGAGATCATCTTTGGGCTTGTCTTTGCCCCTAGATGACGCCCTAGACCGAGCATAGATGGTCGCCAAAGAAGTCCAGGCGTCAGTAGTCGTGGAGTGGCTGAAGCTCAAGGAAGAGTAGGATCTCTTGGACCAGATGCGGGCCTACCTAGAGGGTGCCATCTATGAGTCCTAAGCGGTAGCTACGGTTGACACCCTTTGGAGGAGGGAGATTAAGGAAGCTATTCGAAAGGCCAAATAAGAGGCCTTAGCCGCTAGTGCTACTATGGCGTAGGCTTAGGAAGATGTAGAACACCTACTGAAAGCAACTGCTTTGCCGAGTGCCTAAAGCACTCGGCAAAGCCTAGAAAACACTCGGTGAAGTATTTGCCAAGTGTGACACTCGACAAAGAAGTCTCGGTGAATTGTACATCGGCAATAACTTCTTTGCCGAGTTCTTTTTGTCGGGCACTCGACAAAGACTTTGCCGAGTGTCTCTTGGTACTCAGAAAAGAAAAGTCGCCGTTATGGCGCCAGGTGATGGCGATGGAGACTTTGTCGAGTGCCACCATGACACTCGACAAAGGCTCACTCTTTACCGAGTGTCACTGTACTAGTACTTAGCAAAGAAGCACCCCATGGGCCGCTTTGCCAGTTCCTTTGCCGAGTGTAGTATAAGACACTCGACAAAGATTCTGCCTTTGTCGAGTGCCCGCTAGACTAGCTCTCGGCAAACGGAGCACCAGCAGGCCCCTTTGTTAGTTCCTTTGCCGAGTGCATTAGGAGGCACTCGGCAAAGAAGCTTTACCAATTCCTAGGTGTGCCTTCTTTACCGAGTGCTATGGTCATGGCACTCGGCAAAGTACCTCTTTGCCGAGTGTTACACTCGTCAATGTGACCAGAATACCCCTTTTTATTTGTTTTTTGCTGTTCCATCCAAACAAACAAAAAATATATCACATAATCATCACATATACATCACATATATCACAGAATCATCACATACATCAAACACACGACATAGCTCACAAAGATCACACGTTCCTTCACAAAGATCACATGTTTCTTCATAAAGTCACAAGTATGACAAAATAGTTCACAACACTAACAAGTACTCACATAAATAAGTCCTCAAACATCCAATATACAAATTAAACATGTCTCACAACTAAGTTCAGAAGAACATCAATGAGGTGTGCGGCTGGACTGGTTTGACGATGGGCTGGACGATCCATGAGGGCTGTTGGATGCCACAGATTGTCCCTACATAGAGAAGAGATTGCATGTGTTATACCAGATGAATATATATCATGCTGAGTGTATGTCTATGTCGAGTGTCTCATGCTCGATAAACGAGGTCATTGTCGAGAGTGTTATTTCGCTGAGTGTGGCACTCGGTAAAGAATTCTTTGCCGAGTGCCTGACAAAATGCACTCGACAAAGAGCCAAGCACACGACAAAGAGTCGGATTCCAGTAGTGAAAGAGGGCTGGGACATTGAAAGTTGCCTAGAGGGGGGTGAATAGGCAAAACCTGAAATTTACAAACTTTAAACACGTCCTAAGGCTGGGGTTAGCGTTAGAATTAAATCAGAGTTCTAAAGATAGTTCTCCTTGCTTAGAGTTGCTCAATCAATGCGGATAACGTTTGGGAGCAAACTCAAATCAATATGAGCAAGAGAACTTTTAGAGAGAGGAAGTAAGGAAAACAAATCAAGTGAAGGTCAACACAAATGAACACGATGATTTGTTTACTGAGGTTCGGTTCCAAAGAACCTAGTCCCCGTTGAGGAGGCCACAAAGGCCAGGTCTATTCCAACCCTTTCCCTCTCAATCGGTCACACAGACCGGTCGAGGCTTCTCCTTAATCACTTGGGTCACTAAGACCCCGCAAGGATCACCACACACTTAGGTGTCTCTTTCTAGCTTTACAAACACTTAGAGAAATAAGAATGGGAAGGAGAAAGCAGTCCAAGCAACAAGAGCAACAAAAGAACACAAAACACCCTCTCTCAAGTCACTAATGAATTGAGTTGATTTGGAGGCTTGGAGAGGATTTGATCTTTGGAATGTGTCTTGGAGTGACTGCTATTGCTCTTGTATTGAATTTGAACTTCAGAAAACTTGGATACCATTGAAGGAGGTGGTTGGGGTATTTATAGCCTCCAACCACTTCCTAGCCGTTGGCTGGTTTTACTGTCGATGGGCACACCGGACAGTCCGGTGGTGCACCGGACAGTCCGGTGGTGCACCAGACAGGTATTGTTCATTGTCCGCTGCGTGCCACGTCAGCACGCATGTTGGGGTTTGGAGCGATCGACCGTTGGGACCCTTTGTCCTATAGCTGCACCGGACATGTCCGGTGTGTTCTGACTTTCTGCTCTGACTTCTGACTTGCACTGTTCCCTTTTGCAGTCGACCGTTGGTGCCAAGTTACCGTTACTCCGTTGGCTCACCGGACATGTCTGGTGCACACAGGACAGTCCGGTGGTTTATAGCGGAGCGCGCCCTGGAGAAACCCGAGAGTGGTGAGTTCGCTTGGTGCTCGACCTGGTGCACCGGACACTATCCGGTGCGCCACTGGCAGCACACTCTCAAGTCTTTGCTCCAAACTTGTTGAATCCCCAACTTAGTTTCTTTCTTGGTTTATGTTGAACCTTATTCACCTTAGATAAAAGACATCTTGGCAAACTAATTAGTCCACGTGGTTTGTGATGGACGTTCAACCACCAAAATCGATTATAGGAAATGATTAAGCCCATTTCCCTTTCAGACATGCTGCAACATCGATAGCAATATGCATCATCTTGGCTTGAGACTGCTATGTAGAGGGAAGCAACCTCAATGAAGGTGAGGGAGGATGTAGCAGTCAGGATTAAGGCTTAGGTGACCAAAGAGACTGAGTGGGTGGCCACCGAGATCAAGGAAAGAGAAGGCCTGGAAATCCACCATCAGAAGCTAGAGGCCAACTCTATTTCCAAGGGATTGACCTCCACAAAATTTGTAATTTCCAAAAGGCTGTCGATGCTACATGAGGTAGCACACTCCTTCAAAGAGAAGATGGCTACTAGGTAGAAGGCCCTCCTCTCTATGTAACACCATGATTTTTTGGTATAAAATTCAGGTGTTACCCTCCTTTTTCCTTCTCTCATATTTCTTTTTCCTACTTTTGTTGAGAGGAGAATTATTTTGGACATGTATCTCTATCTTGACAAATAAAACCCTAAGGTAAGTATGGAATGTTGCATCACATGCTGGAGCACATATTTTTGCTTGGTGCATTAACTTGGTTTGCATTCATTTAATTTGTGTGGCAAATTTGGGTTTGGATTCAAAAGAGAAAGTCAAATTCAAAAAAAAAGAAATACAAAAAGGAAAAAATCTCCCTTCCCCCTTTTCCCCTCGGTCGGCCTTTCGGCCCAATCTCGGCCCAGCCACGCCGCGTGCTCATTTGCGCCCACCCTGCTGTGTCTGGGGCCCGCTTGCCAGCCGCTCGTGCGCTAGCACCTTGCCCAGCTCTCTATGCCGTGGGGTCTACCTGCAAGCCTCTACCACCTCGCGCATCCGAGCTTGTGGTTCATAGACCCCCCCCCCCTCTGTAGCCGCATCCAACGCTAGGGAAAACATCGTGGCACACACCAATCAGCGGGTCTCGCCCTATTCAAACCATTTGCGCCATGTCGGGGCTCGCCTGTAATCCCTTTGTCGCTGCAACCTCCCATCTCATTTCTCTCAGCCACATCGCCCACCACGATCGTGAGCCAACGCATAAGCCCCCCCCCCATGCAGATGCCCCTAGCCTCGCCACATTCCCAGCCCGTGCCCTCCTCTTACCTCGCCTAGTTCTGGTGCTTGCTGCACCTCCCTCTCCACACCGGGACCCCATTGAGGTCACTACCCCGAGCACGTCGGAGCAACAATGCCCACCGTCGAGCACGTCGAGCCCCCAGACGTCGAAGCCTGCAAAGCCACCACGCTGTGCCCCCGCCTCACCGCACCATAGCACCACTTATCACCGCGCCCGGAGGATCTGTCAAGTTCCGCCCTGAGGTGAGAACACCAACTGTTGGAACTTGCTCTCGTGGGCAAGTAGATCCAACGAGGAAGTGGACAGAGTGCAAGTAAAGTTTAATGTGGGATGGTAATTACTCTGTTAATCTGGCCTCTCAAGGGCACTGTACGGGGATATTTATAGGTACCCGAGCATCTAACGTCCCAAGGCAAGGACGTTTATGCCCTTGGGTACCCAAACTATCCCTAGAATATTCCCATAAAGGGAGGTTACAGACCGTCATTACAGAAAAGCTATTACAGATGAGGCTCGTAACATTCTTGTCCACGCAGGGCCCGTTATAGTGGACCGTATTCCGCGTGGGCCTCCGGGCGAGATGAGGGCGTGGGACTAGCAGACTACATCGGAGTCTGGCCTTCGTCTTGCGATGGAGATGACGAAGGGCAACTGCGCCGACCATCTCGCCTTCGTTGGTGCAGTGAGGCGACGAAGGCTTCGCGCGAAGGGTAGCGGCTTCGCCTTCGCCCCAACATTTGCCCTTCGAGGGACCAGTTCGACTGAGTCATCTGGTGCCGAAGACGTCGCTAGATTGTGGAGACGCTGCCCTCGCCCGAAGTGGTCCCGCGGGGGTTTTTGAGGTGACGTTTGATGGACGTGGCACTGTTGACTGCGGGTTTCCTGAACCGCCACGCCATGTGTATAAAAAGGGGCGGCACGACTCCGGATGTCTCTTACCCTTTTGTGCTTCGGAAAACCCTAAACTTTTGAAACCGCTCGCCCGCTCGCCTGCTCTCCTTGTTCCTCTGCATCGGAGTTCTGGCCTGCGTCAAGCAAACTGCGCGCCGCCGCCGACGGTATGTAGCGATGTCGTCTTCTTCCTCATCTGCTGCAAATGTGTCGCTGGCCGATTCGTTGTCCAAAGATACCTTGAGCGGTTCGGTGGTGGTGGAGTTACAGCCGGGCCACACGGTGGAGTTCGGCGTTTCGAGGATTTCCTCGGTTCGCGTGCAGGATATGCAACAGTTGGGGTATTTTGGGAACGGTGTTGGGCATGTCCTGGGGGCGGAAGAGATTCCCGAGCCTGAGGGTGAGTTAGTCATGTTTGAGGCGTTCTTCATCGCCGGCCTTCGCCTTCCTGCGCATCGCTTCGTGGCGGAGGTCCTGCAGAGGTTTGAGGTCTAGGTCCACCAGCTGACACCCAACGCTGTGGTGGCCCTGGCGAAGTATGTCTGGGCGGTGACTTCTTATGGCGGCCAGCCCTCCGTAGAGGTCTTCGCCAAGAATTACTGTCTGCATTGGCAAAAGAGAAAGATTGGAAGTAAAATTGCACAGTTTGGATCGTGCACCTTCACGCCGAGGACTAGAAAGACTTCGGCGGAAGTCATGGAATTAGTTCCCTGTGCTCACAACAAGTGGGGCAATTGGTGGGATTATTGGTTTTATGTTTTGGGAGATGAAGTCGAAGAACTCCCAGGGCTCCCCACGGCCGTAATGTGCTCCCACTGCTATGTGGCATTCCCACCATTTGAGGTGGCTGAGGATGATGAGGACAAAGGGGCGCTCCGGTGCGCCGCCCGCATGAGCAACGGGCGTGATTTGGTTGAGGAATTCATTGGTTATGGAGTGTGGCCCCTGGAGCATGGCTCGGTGCTTGGCAAAGTATGCCCTCGCCAGATGCCTACTTTGGGCCAGCAGCTAGTGCGAAGTCCGGCCTTCGCCTTGGATCTGTGCGGCCGAGACCCAGCCGCGTTCGTCCGCGAAGTGGAGGATGGAGCTATGAGGATTGTAGGGCGGTATGCGCCAAGGACAGAGAGTCTGCGGAGTTGGGATATCCGTGGATCCAATGTTCGCTTGAATCGGGTCTTCGAGTTAAACCGTTTGCCATACATTGGTTACCCTGGAGACGACACTGCTGCGGCTGTTGACCGCCGCGGGAAAAAGCCAGTGGCCGTGGCTGAGGAAGGCCCTTCGCGGGAGACTGCCCCGGCCGTTAAGAAGAGAAAAATAGGTACTGTCGTTGGGGGGTTGGGGGTCTCTGATCGTTTTGCTGTGGAGTTGATGGGTACTTGTGCGGCCCTAGAGGGAAGGATGTTGTCGGGGACCATAATTAGGGGTACCCCCAAGACTCCTAATCTCAGCTGGTAACCCCCATCAGCACAAAGCTGCAAAGGCCTGATGGGCGCGATTCAGGTCAAGGCTCAGTCCACTCAAGGGACACGATCTCGCCTCGCCCGAGCCCAGCCTCGGGCAAAGGCAGCCGACCCAGGAGGATTCACGTCTCGCCCGAGGGTCCCCTCAAGCAACGGACGCACCTTCGACTCGCTCGAGGCCCAGCTCGGGCAGGCTTCGTGGAGAAGCAACCTTGGCCAGATCGCCACGCCAACCGACCGTACCGCAGGAGCATTTAATGCAAGGATCTACTGACACCTTATCCTGACGCGTGCTCCTCAGTCGACAGGGCCGAAGTGACCGCAGTCACTTCGCCGCTCCACTGACCGACCTGACAGGAAAACAGCGCCGCCTGCCCTGCTCCGACTGCTGTGCCACCCGCCAGGGTGAGGCTGACAGTGGCCAAGTCCAGCCTTGGGTGCCATAGGAAGCTCCGCCTCGCCCGACCCCAGGGCTCGGACTCTACCTCGACTCCGGACGACGGTTTCCGCCTCGCCCGACCCCAGGGCTCGGACTCTACCTCGACTCCGGAAGACGGTCTCCGCCACGCCCGACCCCAGGGCTCGGACTCTACCTCGACTCCGGAAGACGGTCTCTGCCTCGCCCGACCCCAGGGCTCGGACTCAGCCTCAACTCCGGAAGACGGTCTCCGCCTCGCCCGACCCCAGGCCTCGGACTCTACCTCGACTCCGGACGACGGTCTCCGCCTCGCCCGACCCCAGGGCTCGGACTCTACCTCGACTCCGGACTACGGTCTCCGCCTCGCCCGACCCCAGGGCTCGGACTCTACCTCGACCTCAGACGACGGTCTCCGCCTCGCCCGACCCCAGGGCTCGGGCTCAACCTAGACCTCGGAGGAGTCACCGCCTCGCCCGACCTCGGGCTCGGACCGACCACGTCACAGGGGAGCCCATTATTACCCTACCCCTGGCTAGCTCAGGCTATGGGGAACAAGACCGGCGTCCCATCTGGCTCGCCCCGGTAAAACAAGTAATCATGGCACCCCGCGTGCTCCTTGATGACGGCGGTTCTCAGCCCCTTACGAAAGCAAGGAGACGTCAGCAAGGACCAGACAGTTTCGACAGCTATGCTCCTGCAGGGCTCAGGCGCTCCTCCGACGGCCACGACATCACATGAACAGGGCAGGAACACCTCTCCAACAGCCACGTCGGCATGTACTTAGGGCTCTGGCTCCTCTCGGCTAGACACGTTAGCACATTGATACACCCCCCATTGTACACCTGGGCCCTCTCCTTACATCCATCAAAGGAAGGTCCAGGGCTCTCGTACGAGAAGGTGGCCGTGCGGGAGAACGGGCCGACGCACAAGGCTCTCGCTCTCTCTCTCCCACGCGAACGCGTGTAACCCCCTACTGCAAGCGCATCCGCCCTGGGCGCAGAACAACACGAGGCTGCGGTTTCCCCTTACTGTTTTCCCCCCTTGTGTTCCGTCTCGCGCCGACCCATCTGGGCTGGGACACGCAGCGACAATTTACTCGTCGGTCCAAGGACCTCCCGGGGTCGAAACGCCGACAGTTGGCGCGCCAGGTAGGGGCCTGCTGCGTGTTGACGAACAGCTTCCCGTCAAGCTCCAGATGGGTCGTTTCCAGCAACCTCTCCAACCCGAGACGATGCTCCACTTCGGGAGTCTTGAGTTCATGTCCCTCGACGGCAGCTACGACATGATACTCCTTCCTCCGCCACACGACAACGACAATGGCGACCGTCAGCCCGCCCGCCGGCGGCAGAATCGACGATGACTTCCCCACGTGGTGGAAGAGCAACATCCGAGTCTGTCCCGTCACCTTCCCCGCCGACGGAGGAGGAGGCGGGACAGGCATGGCCAAGCAGGAGGCGGCACCTCGTCGGCTGTCGAGCGAGTCGACGGCGCCGGCGCCCCAGCGGGGGACACGTCGGGCGTTGACCTCGCGTCTGAGATGAAGACGAGCGTCATTTCCCCGCAACACGCCAACCCCAAGCAGACGGACGACGCTAGCACGCTCGCGAAGGACTTGCTGGGCGTTAGCCTCGTACCTCAGACAACGGTGCAGTTCGTCCCTGACGTGACTTCGTCACCACCCGTCGATCAAGAGGTACCGTCCGTTTCCCATCCCATGCCTTTTAGATTCAGCTGCGACCCACCAAGCGACCCCGCTTCGGTGGACGCTTTCATAAAGGCATGTCCAAACCCTTCGGGGTATCATATGCGGTCAACCTGGGACCGACTGACGGCCGTCTCGACCTACGGGCCCCTGGGTTCCGAGGAAGATGACGAGCCCGACTCTGGTTGGGATTTCTCCGGGCTCGGTGACCCCAGTGCCATGCGGGACTTCATGACCGCATGTGACTACTTCCTCTCCGATTGCTCCGATAGTAGCCACAGCCTCGGCGATGAGAACTGTGGCCCAAGTCGCGAATGCTTCCATGTCGATCTAGGGGGTCTCGACGAAGGCAACCATCTTGGTATGCCGGAGGACGGCGATCCCCCTAGGCCTGCGCCTCGCGTTGACATCCTTCGGGAGCTAGCTGTGGTCCCAGTCCCTGTGGGGGGTCAGGACGCACAGCTCGAGAAAATCCGCGAGATGCAGGCCAGGCTCGACGAGGAAGCAGGACAACTTGTGCAGCTTCGACAAAATATCGGGGCAGGAGTGGGCAGGCTGAGCACCAGTCGGAGAAGCGTGTCATCTGGCCCAGGACGTCCAGCACCGCATTACCGACGATGCCTGGGCGAGGCTGCCCCCAGATTCTAGTGGGGTCGGCCAGAACCTGGCAGCAGCAGCGATACTACTCCGAGCGATGCCGGAACCATCCACCACCGAGGGGCGGCGTATCCAGGGAGAGCTCAAGAATCTCCTGGAAGATGCCGCGGTCCGACGAGCCGAGAGCTCTGCCTCCCGAAGGCAGGGGTACCCCCCAGAGCATCGCGCCGCGACTTCCCAATTCATGCGGGAAGCCTCGGTCCACACCGGGCGCACGCGGAACACAGCGCCTGCGGCCCTGGGTCGCCTCGGCAACGAGCACCACCGCCGCGACCGTCGAGCCCACCTCGACGAGAAGTTGCGCCGAGGCTACCACCCCAGGCGTGGGGGACGCTACGACAACGGGGAGGATCGGAGCCCCTCGCCCGAACCACCCGGTCCGCAAGCTTTCAGCCGGGCCATACGACGGGCGCCGTTCCCGACCCGGTTCCGAACCCCGACTACCATCACCAAGTACTCGGGGGAGTCAAAGCCGGAACTGTGGCTTGCGGACTACCGGCTGGCCTGCCAGCTGGGTGGGACGGACGATGACAACCTCATCATCCGCAACCTTCCCATGTTCCTCTCCGACGCCGCCCGAGCCTGGCTGGAGCATCTGCCTCCTGCGCAGATCTCCAACTGGGACAACCTGGTCAAAGCCTTCGCCGGCAACTTCCAGGGCACATACGTGCGCCCTGGGAACTCTTGGGATCTCCGAAGCTGCCGCCAGCAGCCGGGAGAGTCCCTGCAGGACTACATCTGGCGATTTTCGAAGCAGCGCACCGAGCTGCCCAACATCACCGACTCGGATGTCATCGGCGCGTTCCTCGCCGGCACCACTTGCCGCGACCTGGTGAGCAAGCTGGGTCGCAAGACTCCCACCAGGGCGAGCGAGCTGATGGACATCGCCACCAAGTTCACCTCTGGTCAGGAGGCGGTCGAGGCCATCTTCCGAAAGGACAAGCAGCCTCAGGGGCGCCAGCCAGAAGACGTCCCCGAGGCGTCCGCTCAGCGCGGCGCGAGGAAGAAGGGCAAGAAGAAGTCGCAAGCGAAATGCGACGCCCCCGACGCAGACCTTGTCGCCGCCACCGAGCACAGGAACCCTCGGAAGCCTCCCGGAGGCGCCAACCTGTTCGACAAGATGCTCAAGGAGTCATGCCCCTATCATCAGGGTCCCGTCAAGCACACCCTTGAGGAGTGCGTCATGCTTCGGTGCTACTTCCACAAGGCCGGGCCACCGGTGGAAGGTGGCAGAGCCCACAACAACGACAAGAAGGAGGATCACAAGGCAGAGGAGTTCCCCGAGGTCCACGACTGCTTCATGATCTATGGTGGGCAAGTGGCAAACGCCTCGGCTCGGCACCACAAGCAAGAGCGCCGGGAGGTCTGCTCGGTAAAGGTGGCGGCGCCAGTCTACCTAGACTGGTCCGACAAGCCCATCACCTTCGACCAGGGCGACCACCCAGACCGCGTGTCGAGCCCAGGAAAGTACCTGCTTGTTGTCGATCCCGTCATCGGCAACATCAGGCTTACCAAGGTCCTCATGGACGGAGGCAGCAGCCTCAACATCATCTACGCCGAGACCCTCGGGCTCCTGCAGATCGATCTATCCTCAATCCGGGACGGCGCGGCGCCCTTTCACGGGATCATCCCCGGGAAACGCGTCCAACCTCTTGGGCAACTCGATCTGCCCGTCTGCTTCGGGACTCCCTCCAACTTCTGAAAGGAAACCCTCACATTCGAGGTGGTCGAGTTCCGAGGAACCTACCACGCAGTGATGGGGAGACCATGCTACGCTAAGTTCATGGCCGTCCCCAACTACACCTACCTCAAGCTCAAGATGCCGGGCCCCAACAGGGTCATCACCGTCGGCTCCACGTACCGACACGCGTATGAATGCGACGTGGAGTGTGTGGAGTACGCCAAGGCCCTCATCGCCGACCTGTAGAGCCTCTCCAAGGAGGCGCCAGATGCGAAGCGCCACGCCGGCAACTTCGAGCCAGCTGAGACGGTTAAGTCCGTCCCTCTCGACCCTAGCAACGACGCTTCCAAGCAGATCCGGATCGGCTCCGAGCTCGACCCCAAATAGGAAGCAGTGCTTGTCGACTTTCTCCGCCCGAACGCCGAAGTTTTTGCGTGGAGTCCCTCGGACATGCCTGGCATATCGAGGGATGTCGCCGAGCACTCGCTGGATATCCGAGCTGGAGCCCGACCCGTGAAGCAGCCTCTGCGCCGATTCGACGAAGAAAAGCGCAGAACCATAGGCGAGGAGATCCACAAGCTGATGGCTGCAGGGTTCATCAAAGAGGTATTCCATCCCGAATGGCTTGCCAACCCTGTGCTTGTGAGAAAGAAAGGAGGGAAATGGCGGATGTGTGTAGACTACACTGGTCTAAACAAAGCATGTCCGAAAGTTCCCTACCCTCTGCCTCGCATCGATCAAATCATGGATTCCACTGCTGGGTGCGAAACCCTGTCTTTCCTTGATGCCTACTCAGGGTATCACCAAATCAGGATGAAAGAGTCCGACCAGCTCGTGACTTCTTTCATCACACCCTTTGGCATGTACTGCTACATTACTATGCCATTCGATTTGAGGAATGCGGGTGCGACATACCAAAGGTGCATGAACCACGTGTTCGGAGAGCACATTGGTCGAATGGTCGAGGCTTACGTCGATGACATCGTAGTCAAGACGAGGAAAGCCTCCGACCTCCTCTCCGACCTTGAAACGACATTCAAGTGTCTCAATGCGAAAGGCGTAAAACTCAATCCCGAGAAGTGTGTCTTTGGAGTCCCCCGAGGCATGCTCTTAGGGTTCATCGTCTTCGAGCGGGGCATCGAGGCCAACCCGGAGAAAATCGCGGCCATCACCAACATGGGCCCCATCAAGGACTTGAAAGGAGTACAGAGGGTCATGGGATGCCTTGCGGCTCTGAGCCGCTTCATCTCGCGCCTCGGCGAAAGAGGCCTACCTCTGTACCACCTCTTAAGGAAGACCGAGCGCTTCACTTGGACCCCTGAGGCCGAGGAAGCCCTCGGGAACCTAAAACGCGCTCCTTACAAGCGCACCCATCTTGGTGCCCCCCGCTGCCGGAGAAGCCCTCTTGATCTACGTTGCCGCTACCACTCAGGTGGTCAGCGCCACGATCGTGGTCGAGAGATGAGAAGAAGGGCACGCATTGCCCGTCCAGAGGCCGGTCTACTTCATCAGTGAAGTACTGTCCGAGACCAAAATCCGCTACCCGCAAATCCAGAAGCTACTGTACGTGGTAATTCTAACGCGGCAAAAGTTGCGACACTACTTCGAGTCTCATCCGGTGACTGTGGTGTCATCCTTCCCCTTGGGGGAGATCATCCAGTGCCGAGAGGCCTCAGGTAGGATTGCAATTGTGCGGTGGAGATCATGGGCGAGACGATCTCGTTCGCCCCTCGGAAGGCCATCAAGTCCCAAGTCTTGGTGGACTTTATGGCTGAATGGGTCGACACCCAGCTTCCAGTAGCTCCGATCCAACCGGAACTCTGGACCATGTTTTTCGACGGGTCATTGATGAAAACAGGAGCGGGCGCGGGCCTGCTCTTCATCTCACCCCTCGGGAAGCACCTCCGCTACGTGTTGTGCCTCCATTTTCCGGCGTCCAACAACGTGGTCGAGTACGAGGCTCTGGTTAACGGGTTGCGCATCGCAATCGAGCTAGGGGTCCGGCGCCTCGACGCTCGTGGCGACTCGCAGCTTGTCATCGACCAAGTCATGAAGAACTCCCACTACCGCGACCCGAAGATGGAAGCCTACTGCGATGAGGTTCGGCGCCTGGAGGACAAGTTCTACGGGCTCGAGCTTAACCACATCGCCCGACGATACAACGAGACTGCGGATGAGCTGGCTAAGATAGCCTTGGGGCGGACAACGGTTCCACTGGACGTCTTCTCCCAAGACCTACATCAACCCTCAGTCAAGACCGACGACACGCCCGAGCCCGAGGCACCCTCGGCCCACGAGGGTGAGGCACTGCGCGTCGAGGAAGAGCGGAATGGGGTCACACCTAATCAAAACTGGCAGACCCCGTACCTGCAATATCTCCACCAAGGAGAGCTACCCCTCGACAGAGCCAAAGCTCGGCAACTGGCGCGGCGTGCCAAGTCATTCGTCTTGCTGGGTGACGGGAGGGAGCTCTACCACCGCAGCCCCTCAGGCATCCTCCAGCGATGCATATCCATCACCGAAGGTCAGGAACTATTGCAAGAAATACACTCGAGGGCTTGGGGTCATCACGCAGCGCCTCGAGCCCTTGTTGGAAACGCCTTCCGACAGGGTTTCTACTGGCCAACCGCGGTGGCCGACGCCACTAGGATTGTACGCACCTGCCAAGGGTGTCAATTCTACGCAAGGCAGACGCACCTGCCCGCTCAGGCCCTGCAAACAATACCCATCACCTGGCCGTTTGCTGTATGGGGTCTGGACCTCGTCGGCCCCTTGCAGAAGGCACCTGGGGGCTACACGCACCTGCTGGTCGCTATCGACAAATTCTCCAAGTGGATCGAGGTCCGACCCCTAAACAGCATCAGGTCCGAACAGGCGGTGGCGTTCTTCACCAACATCATCCATCGCTTTGGGGTCCCGAACTCCATCATCACCGACAACGGCACCCAGTTCACCGGTAGAAAGTTCCTAGACTTCTGCGAGGATCACCACATCCGGGTGGACTGGGCCGCCGTAGCTCACCCCATGACGAATGGGCAGGTAGAGCGTGCCAACGGCATGATTCTGCAAGGACTCAAGCCATGGATCTACAACGACCTCAACAAGTTTGGCAGGTGATGGATGAAGGAACTCCCCTCGGTGGTCTGGAGTCTGAGAACGACGCCAAGCCGAGCCACGGGCTTCACGCCGTTTTTTCTAGTCTATGGGGCCGAAGCTATCTTGACCACAGACTTGGAATACGGATCCCCGAGGACGAGGGCGTACGACGACCGAAGCAACCGGACCAACCGAGAAGACTCGCTGGACCAGCTGGAAGAGGCTCGGGATGTAGCCTTACTACACTCGGCGCGGTATCATCAGTCCCTGCGACGCTACCACGCCCGAGGGGTTCGGTCCTGAGACCTCTAGGTGGGCGACTTGGTGCTTCGGCTACGACAAGACGCCCGAGGGCATCACAAGCTCACGCCTCCCTGGGAAGGGCCGTTCATCATCGCTAAGTTTTGAAGCCCGGAACATACAAGCTGGCCAACAGTCAAGGCGAGGTCTACAACAACGCTTGGAACATCCGACAGCTACGTCGCTTCTACCCTTAAGATGTTTTCAAGTCGTTCATATACCTCGTTTACATACACAAATAAAGTCTAACCATCAAGGAAGGGTCAGCCTTGGCTCGGCAAAGCCGGACCCTCCCTCGAGGGCTAGAAGGGGGAAACCCCCTCTGCGTCAAAATTTTCCTCGGAAAAAGTCTTTCTGTCAGAACATCTTTTGTGCTTTTCGACTACTTCGAAAGTGGGATCCTGAAAACGACAGAGTACATGTAAGCAGCAAGGCCGACTGAGCCGAGGGACTCCTACGCCTCTAGGATACGGATACCTCACTCATCACCTTCTGCGATAAGTAACTCACACTCGGATAAGCGATTCCACTGACCGAACAAGTCTTAACGCTCGAAAACTTTTCTGCCGAAACCATTTTTTGTGCCTTCTCGACTATATCGATAACAGAATCCAACGGATGAGTAAGAGTACAAGTATGCGGCAAGGCCGACCGAGTCGAGGGACTCCAATGCCTCCGGGATACGGATACCTCACTCATCACCTTCCGTGAAAAGTAACTCTCGCTCGGACAAACAATTCTGTTACCGACAAATAAGTCCTGATACTCGAAACAAGGGGGAAAACAAACGCAACTTTACAACACGACGACGGTATGTTTGGGCCTCGGCGGCCGCAAAAAACATATGCACACTACAGATAAATTGTTCCTGTAGGATCAGACATCAGCAGGGGGAGCAGCAGCACCCTCGGCGTCGATTCCACCGTCGGCGGAATCCGACCCGGCCTCGGACGATGACACGGTCGGAGGATCTCCGCCTCGAAGGAACCTGTCGGCACCACGCCTGAGCCATCACCGCCAGGGCCTCCTCCAGGAACCCGGCCCGAGCAGACGGCTCGACCAGCCGCTCCGTAGCCTCGGCCAGCTGTCCCCCGAGGACATCAGCTCGGCTCATGGCCTCGGCAACCCGACTCCGACGTTGGTCCCGCCAATGGACGGCCCGGCCAGGCTCCGGCCGACAAAGCTTCTTTTGGAGCCAACTCTGCCTCTGTGCATGCTGACACCGCTGCCTCCGGCTCCGGCTCATCGCAGAGCGGTCGAGGGTTTCTTTAACTAAGCAAGAGAAGCCTCGGGTGGCAAGGCCGATCGAGCCGAGGGACTCCTATGCCTCCGGGATACGGATACCTCACTCGTCACCTTCCGCACGAGGCAACTCACACTTGGTTAAGCGGTCCAGCTAGCCGACAGGCGAGTCGTAGTGCTCGAAATGAGGAAAAAACATGGTATTACACCCAAAATACCTAGATGTTCAGACCTCGACAGCCGCAATGAACAAGACACCGGCACTCAAGGTGCCATTACAAACGGAACTCCGGTTCCACTCCCGCGGGTATGAACAACCTCCACATCGGAGAGCCTGCAGGACGGCAATCTCCGGGCGACTCGCTAGCGATCTCTGCGGTAGCAGCGATAGTCCCGGGATGGACGCTGCCGCCGGAAGGCTCTCGTTCGCATCCCCACTCAAGGGACGAGAACCAGACATTAAAGCCAAAGAGTCGGAGGTCGGTCCACGGGTAGCGCTGACGGTCTCGTCGACGGAGAAGCTTTCTCCATCTGCCACCACCTCAGCACCAACGGCGGCGTCCACCTGTCCACCAACACCGCACCAGCGAGCGCCGGCCGCCCCAAAGCGCACCGGCAGGTCCTCACTCCCGTCCTCTCTACAAAAACGAGGACAGAGGACGTAATGTTGCACCCTGGCTGGGCAGCAACAGTTCGCCTTCCCCGGCATGGCTGGAGGGCGCCTCCTCCGTAGAGCTGGAGGATGGTTTCCACCCCCAGAAGCTGGAAGAAGAGGTGGCCCGCCGACCCGTGCGGGAGGTAGAGCTCCGGCTCGCCTCGCCCTCCTCCCCAGCAAGGATGATGAAGATCCTTGAAGCTGAGGGCGGGGCAGAGGTCGCAGCCCGGCTTGCTTCTCCCCACCATCAAACTGGTGGTCACCGTCTTGGGTGACCATCGGCGAGGGGATGCAGCCGGGCCGCCTGATGAAAATCCTTGAAGCCGAGCGATGGCTGAAAGGTACCAACTTCCGCGAAGTTGCGTTCCTCCAACGACGACAAGACGAAAGCAACGCGGGCGCTCCCCATCCGGGGGCTCGGAAGGTGGAAGGGCGCGATGCATGAGGAGAGTGCGAAGACATGGTTGCCATCCAAGGGGGTCGCCCTCCTTTTAAAGGCGACTCTCCCCACTTGCGTCCTCAGCCGTCGCGGACTGAATCTTCACCAACACGCTCCAAGGTCTTCCCCCTACGACACGGGGGCTGGGTCCCACGCGTCATGCAAGCTGGCCCAGGATAGAAGGAGCCAAACCACCGCGCGCGGAGCGCACAACTGCCCAGCGGTTACAAGCACTCCTCCACTTTTGCCCAAACCAACGGGTGAAAGGGCGGACCACCATGCAGGCGGCATGCAACTGCACCAAGGGGGCGCACCCTTTTCGACTTCGACGCGTCCAGCATGGGGCCCAGGCCCACACGTCATGTAACCGGCGCGCCGGTTACTACGTGCGAGAAACTGCACCGCCACTTGCGCCAGTACCGCGCCTTCTCGACTGCGGAACCGGTGCCGCGACTCGAGGCAACCCTGCGCAAGGCCCAACAGTGCCAACCGAGCACATCAGTCACGGGTCCGTCAGCCGCGGGAGAAGGCGCGACGGTCGATATGGCCAAAAGTGGGCCGGTAGTAATGGCGGCGGCAGGCGGGCAGAAGCAGAAGTCAAGTCATCTGCAGGCTCACGTCCCCTCCTGGGATAGCGAGAGAGCCCTCTCCCACGGAGTGAAGACGACGCGCCCGTGTTCTGTTCCTCGAACGGCTCGCGCACGCACAATTGCCACCTCGCCAACCACTCGTCCCGTCGCATAAACTCTGCGGCAGAACAGGCGACACCTTTGGCAGGCGAAGCGGGCGACGCTTCACCTCCGCCATAATGACCGCGTCAAAAAAGGTGCGCCACGTCGTTCGATTTCGTATCCTTTTCCTCTTCCTCTTTCTCTCTCTTGCTACAGGGACCGGGAAAGGGGATACTCCGAAAGGGATCCTTTTCCACGAAGGAAGCGGGCCCCGAGCCTTCCTACTGATCAGAGGTTCGAAGGCTGGCCCCTCGAAAGGGTTCGACAGCCGCCTCAGAGCACTCGGGCTCCGCGCCCACTACTGGTGAGAGGTTCGAAGGCTGGCCCCTCGGAAGGGTTCGACAGCCGCCTCAGGCCACTCGGGCTCCACGCCCACTACTGATCAGGGGTCCGTAGGCTGGCCCCCGAAGGGTTCGACAGCCGCCTTAGAACACGCAGAGTGAGGGATGACTCTGGGTACATCCGATACATGGCCGAGGCTCGGGCTTCGCTCCCGAGGTACCCTAGGACATTTCCGAGACCCGCAGGAGCGATTCTGTAACGGAATCCCATCAAAGGGAGGCATCGAGCCCTCGGACCCTATCAAATGGGACCGGGTCCGGCAAATCACCTCCAGGTACTTTTGGAGCGCGCCTTTGGGCCACTAGCCGACCCTTATCGAACGGGGCACGGGCGTCCACTCGGATCACCCGTTAGCAACTCACTGGAGACACCATGTTCGGCGCCCTCCGAGGGCAACATGGCGCTTTCCCCCCTCCTCCTTGCGGAAAGGCGACGAAGGGGCGTATGATAAAAGCCGAGTCGGTCCTTGACCGTCCTCTCGCTCTGTGCGGAGGCTCGGGGGCTGCTCTCACAAACCCGGCTCCATCCAAACCGTTGACAGCGTCAACATACCAGCCCGAGAACTTGGAACCTGACTACGCACCCGGGCAACGACCAGTTCGCATGAGGGAACAACCAGACCGGCCGAGGCATCACGAAACGCGCTAAGACCTCGGAGGAGTCAAACCACTCCTCCGAGGCCTCGGGGGCTACACCCGGCGGGTACGCTCGCGCGCACCCACCGGAACGAAACGCAACCGAGAAAGGCCGGTCCCCTTGCAAAAAAGTGCGACAAAAGCCTCCAAGCGAGTACCAACACTCCCTTCAAGGCTCGAGGGCTACTGTCGGGGACCATAATTAGGGGTACCCCCAAGACTCCTAATCTCAGCTGGTAACCCCCATCAGCACAAAGCTGCAAAGGCCTGATGGGCGCGATTCAGGTCAAGGCTCCGTCCACTCAAGGGACACGATCTCGCCTCGCCCGAGCCCAGCCTCGGGCAAATGCAGCCGACCCAGGAGAATTCACGTCTCGCCCGTGGGTCCCCTCAAGCAACGAACGCACCTTCGACTCGCCCGAGGCCCAGCTCGGGCAGGCTTCGTGGAGAAGCAACCTTGGCCAGATCGCCACGCCAACCGACTGTATCGCAGGAGCATTTAATGCAAGGATCGACTGACACCTTATCCTGACGCGCGCTCCTCAGTCGACAGGGCCTAAGTGACCGCAGTCACTTCGCCGCTAAACTGACCGACCTGACAGGAAAACAACGTCGCCTGCCCTGCTCCGACTGTTGTGCCACCCGCTAGGGTGAGGCTGACAGCGGCCAAGACCAGCCTTGGGCGCCATAGGAAGCTCCGCCTTGCCCGACCCTAGGGCTCGGACTCTACCTCGACTCCGGACGACGGTTTCTGCCTCGCCCGACCCCAGGGCTCGTACTCTACCTCGACTCTGGAAGACGGTCTCCGCCTCGCCCGACCCCAGGGCTCAGACTCTACCTCGACTCCGGAAGACGGTCTCTGCCTCGCCCGACCCCAGGGCTCGGACTCAGCCTCGACTCCGGAAGACGGTCTCCGCCTCGTCCGACCCCAGGGCTCGGACTCTACCTCAACTCCGAACGACGGTCTCCGCCTCGCCCGACCCCAGGGCTCAGACTCTACCTCGACTCCGGACTACGGTCTCCGCCTCGCCCGACCCCAGGGCTCGGACTCTACCTCGACCTCGGACGACGGTCTCCGCCTCGCCCGACCCCAGGGCTCGGGCTCAACCTCGACCTCGGAGGAGTCACCTCCTCGCCCGACCTCGGGCTCGGACCGACCACGTCACAGGGGAGCCCATCATTACCCTACCCTTGGCTAGCTCAGGCTACGGGGAACAAGACCGGCGTCCCATCTGGCTCGCCCCGGTAAAACAAGTAATGATGGCACCCCGCGTGCTCCATGACGACGACAGTTCTCAGCCCCTTACGGAAGCAAGGAGACGTCAGCAAGGACCAGACAGCTCCGACAGCTGTGCTCCTGCAGGGCTCAGGCGCTCCTCCAACGGCCACGACATCACATGAACAGGGCAGCAACACCTCTCCAACAGCCAGGTCGGCATGTACTTAGGGCTCTGGCTCCTCTCTGCTAGACACGTTAGCACATTGCTACACCCCCCATTGTACCCATGGGCCCTCTCCTTACATCCATAAAAGGAAGGTCCAGGGCTCTCGTACGAGAAGGTGGCCGTGCGGGAGAACGGGCCGACACACAAGGCTCTCGCTCTCTCTCTCTCTCTCCCACGCGAACGCTTGTAACCCCCTACTGCAAGCGCATCCGCCCTGGGCGCAAGACAACACGAGGCCGCGGTTTCCCCTTACTGTTTTCCCCCCTTGTGTTCCATCTCGCGCCGACCCATCTGGGCTGGGACACGCAGCGACAATTTACTCGTCGGTCCAGGGACCCCCCGGGGTCGAAACGCCGACAGATGTCTTCGCTCGAGCTCCGGGAGTCTTTGATGCGAATGCTGAAGGTTACCGGGGGTCGATGGCCAAGTAACGTTCCGATTACCTGGGCGGCCGGCGAGGACATATTTACGTCTCATTTGGCCCGTGAGATGAAGATTTTTCCTTATGGACGGAATATTGCTGCTGTTGTATCGGCAGTGATGGACAAGGACCGTCAAGATGCGGTGCGGAAGCGCCGGGCGTTCGCTAGGGTCGGGGACCCTATCCGTGAGGTGAAGAGTGCGCGGGGAGACGCGAAGTCCACCGCCCCTGGCAGCGGCAACCCACCGCTGGCTGCGAAGCCGGTCGTTCCTAGGCCCAGCAAGTCTTCGGTGGGTGCGAGGGCTGTTGCCTCCGGCGCGGGCAAGCCGCCCTCGGCTGAGCCGACAAAGGAGCGAAGGCCGTCGTCGCCGGTGCGCACCGACGAAGAGGTGGCGGGTGGTGCCGACTTTGACACGGACATCTGCGTGGATGATTACCTCATTGGTGAGTTTTTTTTTGCAATGGCAATGATGGACAGGTTATGATGCAGGGTCGGATGCGAGGCAGCTGGCTGTTGTCACAGGTTCGGTGGTAGCCACTTTGCCTACGATGGCGGTTGGAGCGAAGGGTACTTTGCATGACTCATGGTCCAAGTTCTGCACCAGCGGCGAGATTTCATCGGTCGCCGCTGCTAAATACGTGGCGGGCTCTGTGTCCCAGCAACTGAGGCATGCATCCGAGCAGCTGAAGCATGTAAGTCGTCTTGGACTTTGTTTGTTCGTTGTTTTTATGTGGTTGCGAATCTGATGGTTTTTTCGTGGCAGGCGGCCGCCTTCACCGACCATGTTGCGTCGGGCGCCCTGACTTCGGAGTTCACTGCCGAGAGGCAACGACTCGAGGGCAGGATCGAGCGCAGCATGTGGATGCTGCTCGGGACAAGTCAGCTGCGGAAAATAGGAGCCACAGGCTGTTGGAGAGGTTGGCGGCTGAGGAGGCCGAGAAGGAGGATCTCAGGCTCCAGTTGGCATAGGAGAGGAGGGACGCAAACAGATCCTATGCTAAGGCGCAGGTTGCACAAGCTGAGGCCAAACTTGCGTGGGCAGAGGGCAGTCTCGCCCGCCAACGCGTCCAGGAGATGGAGACGAGGCTCGGTGGCCTGCGCGACCGCCTGGACAAAATGGAGGCCTCGACGCGCACGGAGGTCGAGCGGATGCATTCATAGTTTGTGGACGCGTACCAGGAGCTGGGTGCGCGGACCGCTCCCTTCGAAGCGCCTGGTCAGGATGTGGGACTCTGCTGCCTTGGGTGGCTACAGGAGGAGCTAGAGGTGCTCCTGACAACTGTGACGGGCCTCATGTCCTTTGCCTCCCTCGTCACCTGTGAGGGGGCCGCGAATGCCTTGTCCCACGAGGGATGCGGGCACTTTGAGGTCTTCGACCAGTCGGATGAAGGCTTCGAGCGCGAAATCTTCCAGGTCTAGGACCCGGTTCTGAAGCGGTCGGCTGGGGCACTTTTCGATAGGATGTGGGGCCCACACGGCCGAGAGACTGTCCGGGAGAGGTCTGACCGGGCGCTGGATCAGGTAAGGGTGCATCTGTGTGATTATATGTGTGGGTGTGTGTGTATTTGTGTGGTTGTTGAATGAGTGTGCTATTGCTCTAGATGGCGCATGATGAAGAGGTCGAGGACCTCGATGATCTGGACAACACACTGCCCGAGGCGTCGGAGGTGGAGCTGGGGCCCCCATCCGATGCTGGCGAGGGCCCCTTGGTGACCACTGCACCGACGGATGAGGATGCTTCGAATGTGGTGGATGAACTAGCTGCCGAAGACCCAGCGACGTCGGTCGGGCCATCGCAGGTGGCGGAATAGGGGCTAGGGCTTTCGGTGTAAACTTTTATTTTTGTGATACTGAACCTCGGTTGCTGTGCAGGTTCCAACATTTGGGCCTGCGCAAGCAACCGCTGCTGGTAATACTGATTTTGTGGCGGCCACAACCGTTGTGCCTGCCGATAATAATTTATTTGGCTCTGGATCTGAGTGTTTTGTGTCTGATGGTGAGTCTGGGAGTTCGTTTTCCTGGACGGAGGAGTCCTCGAATGAAGGATTGGATTATTTTGCTGCGTTAAATGTGGCCGCAGCGGAGTCTTCACCACGTGCGGAGGTTGGTGAGGCTGCTGATCCTCCTAGTGCGAGTGCTGAGCACAGGCGGCGAAGGGTGGTGTCGAAACACAGTGTGGGTGAGTTTTCGCGAAGTGGTAGGCGCCGTCGTATGGGGATGGAGCATGGCCGTCTTCGAGTAGACCGGATTGGTAAACGAGAATTGTTATCCTCGTCGACTGGGGCGAGCATAGGTGAGGGGGATCTGCGAAATCTTTTTGAGTGTGAGGAGTTGAGGATAATGCTATTCAATTATAGGGAGATGGGTATCATCCCGAAGGTTGAGCCGATGTAGTATATGGTGCCCTCGCCGTGTGTATGTAACTGTAACTTGTATTGTAATGTTGCATGTTGGCCATTTTCTTGGCGAGAGACTTCGATGGCGTATTTTATTGTGCCTGTCCGGCTGGACCCTTGGGCGTCTTTCGCATGGAGCGTTTTTAACAAGGGACTTCGATTGACGCACTTGTTATGCTGCTCCGGCTGCACCCTTAGGCGACTTTTTGCACGGAATGTCTTTTTGGTAAGAGACTTCGATTAACGCACTTGCTGTGCTATTTCGGCTGCACCCTTAGGCGACTTTTGAGCGGAGTGTCTTTTTGGTAAAAGACTTCGATTAACGCACTTGTTGTGCTGCTCCGGCTGCACCCTTAGGCGACTTTTTGCACGGAGTGTCTTTTTGGTAAGAGACTTCGATTAACGCACTTGCTGTGCTATTCCGGCTGCACCCTTAGGTGACTTTTGCGCGGAGTGTCTTTTTGGTAAAAGACTTCGATTAACGCACTTGCTGTGCTAATCTGGCTGCACCCTTAGGCGACTTTTGCGCGGAGTGTCTTTTTTGTAAAGGACTTCGATTGACGCACTGGTTGTGCTATTCTGGCTGCACCCTTAGGCGACTTTTGCATGGAGTGTCGCACGCGAGGGTAGTCTACGCTACCTGTCGCGGTGACTTCGGGGTGTTCGAATGCCGAAGACCGTCGATGCGGTCTTTTTCGACACGTTGCGTCTGAGTTTTTGTTTTTGCGGGGGCTTTGCTGGTATATTACATGGCTTCGCCTCATTAAAAACCTCACCCCCTGGGAGGAAAAGAGTGCGGGCCAGAATAATATTGTTTGATGGATTACAAGGGCGCGAGGGCCCCGAGGGTTAGACAAAAAATTTGTGGAGGTTGTCAATGTTCCAGGAGTGCTCTAAGTCTTCGCTGGAGGGCGTTGCTAGTCTGTACGCGCTGGGGGGTGCCTTCGTCTTGACGATGAATGGACCCTCCCATTTCGGCTCCAGCTTGCCCTGAGATTCTGTCCGGGTGGTCCGGACGAGTACGAGGTCTCCTTTGTTGAACTCTCTTGGGACGACCGCGTTGTCACGCCAGGCCTTGGTTTGAGCTTGGTATTTGTTGAGGGCCTGCAGGGCGAGGATGCGGTCTCCGTCGATGAGGTCTTTAGACGTTGGTTCGTCGACGTCGGGGACCGCTGATATGCTTGTTCGGGGCGACTCGTACTTTATTTCCTGCGGCATCATGGCCTTCGATCCATATAATAGACAAAAAGGTGTGAATCCGGTTGCCCGGCATTCAGTTGTGTTTAGGGCCCAGACCACTTCAGGTAGTTGGTCGGCCCATTTACCCTTCTTGTCGTTGAGAAGTCTTTTCTTGATGGCGGTGAAGATCTTGCCGTTGGCGCGCTCGACGACGCCGTTGGATTGCGGGTGATACACTGAGGCGAAGGCAGGCTTGGTGTTGATGGAGAGGCAGAAATCCCTGAAGTCCTGGCTGTCAAACTGTTTGCCGTTGTCGACTGTGAGCTCGGACGGGACTCCGAATTGGCAAACAATGTTTTGCCAGAAGAACTTTTGGGCGGTATTCGATGTTATTGTGGATACTGCCCTGGCCTTGATCCACTTGGTGAAGTACTCGACGGCGACGAAGGTGAATTTCAGGTTGCCTTGAGCCGTAGGTAGTGGTCCGACAATATCTAGCCCCCAGCGTTGAAGTGGCCATGTGTGGGCGATCAGCTTGGTGAACTACGAAGGGTTGCTTGAGCGGGGGGGGGGGGGGAAACTTCTTGCATGGTTCCCAAGACCTCGTGACTCGATTTGCGGCACAGATTATCGTGGGCCAGTAAAATCCTTGACGGATCACCTTGGCAGCGAGGGCCCTGGGCCCTGAATGGGAGCCACAAGTTCCGCTATGGACTTCGTGAAGGATTTGAATGCCTTCGGTTTTGGTCACGCATTTTAGCATGGGCTGACTGATCCCCTTCTTGTATAGTTGGCCCCCGACTAGTACGAAGTCCCGGCTTCGGTGCTTGAGGCGTTTGGCCTCGTTAACGTCACTTGGGTGGTAATACCCTTGCAGAAACAGGGTTATTGGGGCCCACCAATCTTCAGTCATGATGAGGTTGATGATGCGATGGCCTTCGGCGTCGTTGGTTACTTGTAAGCCCTCTAGGTTGCGGACGACTGGTGTGCCAACGACGTGATAGAACACGTCGGAGGGCAAGGTCTCGCCTCTGGCCGCTGCCTTGGCCAATGCATTGGTCTCTTTGTTCCTGGCGTGGTCCACATGATGTAGGGTGAAGCCTTTGAACTGTCTCTCGAGACTACGAATAGCCGCAAGATACTGCATGAGTGCGGGGTCTTTTGCTGAATATTCTTTTTCGACCTAGCCGGCAACTACTTTGGAATCTGTCTTGACTATGCAGGTGGTGACGCCGAGCGCTCTCAGCTTGCGAAGGCCCAAGATGACAGTTCGTATTCTGCTATGTTGTTGGTGCATCTGTCGGACTCCAAAGCGAAGCTAAGGCGTGTTGTGTATCTGTGCTTGACGCCTGTGGGTGATGTGATAATTGCAGCTGCGCCTGCCCCTGCATGGCACCATGCGCCGTCGCAGTGGATGGTCCACATCTTTTCTGGAGGCTCTTCTTGCTGCCGTGTCGGGACTGTCCAATCGACGATGAAGTCTGCCAGGACCTGCGACTTGATTGTTGTCCTGGGTTCGAAGGTGATGTGGTACCCGGAGAGTTCGGCTGCCCATTTGGCGATTCGGACGGACGCCTCCGGGTTTCTAAACAGTTCTCCCAGTCCCCTGTCCGAGGTGACCCGCACCTTGAATGCCTCGAAGTAGTGGCGCAGCTTGTGCGATGCCATGACGACTGCGTAAGAGATTTTCCAATTCAGTCATGTTGCATTTGGATGTCGTGAGGACTTCGGAGACGTAGTAGACTGGACACTGCCGAGTCGTGCCCTCTCTGTCTTGCTCTTGGACTAGCACTGTGCTGACTGCATATGGCGAGGCTGCGATGTATAGTAGCAGTGGCAGCGAGGGGTCGGGACTGGTGAGAATTGCTAAGTCTGACAGGTGTTGCTTTAATGATGCGAAGGCTGCTGCCTGTTCTGGTCCCCATGCGAAGTCTTTCGCACCACGTAGTGTCTTGAGGAAGGGTAGACTCTGCTCTGCGGACTTGGATATAAATCTGTTGAGGGCGGCTAATCTGCCGGTCAGACGCTGGACATCCCTGATGACTGCGGGGGTTTCATGTTGATGATCGCCTGAATCTTGGTCGGGTTGGCCTCGATCCTGCAGTGCGACACCAGGTAGCCCAGTATCTTCCTCTGGCGAACTCTTAAGACGCACTTCTCGGGGTTGAGGCGAAGTCGTGTGTCCCGCATGTTTGCGAACGTCTCTACGAGGTCAGCCAGGTGATCTTCTTTATTCTTGCTTGCGACGATGATGTCGTCCACGTACGTGAAAATGTTGTGGCCCACTTGGCTCTCGAGCACCGTCTTGGTGAGGCGAGAGAAGGTTGATCCAGCGTTCTTGAGTCCCTCTGGCATCCTGATGAAGCAGTACGTGCGAAGGGGGTGATGAAGCTGGTGCTGACCTTGTCTTCCTCCTTCATGTATATCTAGTGGTAGCCGGAGAAGCAGTCGAGAAGTGACATGACTTCGCATCCGGCTGCACTATCGACTATCTTGTCGATCTGTGGTAGCGGGAAATTGTCCTTGGGACAGGCCTTATTGAGGCTGGTGAAGTCGATGCACATGCGACACATGCCGCTTTTCTTTTGTACCATGACTACGTTGGCGAGCCACGTAGGGTAGGCGATGGGTTCGATGAAATTGGCCTCCAGCAGGCGGTGCACTTCGGCTTTGGCGGCTTCCGTATTTTCGTCGGACATTTTGCGCAGCCGCAGCTTTTTTGGGCACACCAAAGGGTCGATGCCCAGACTATGCTCGATGACGGTACGGCTGACTCCGACTAGGTCGAGGGCGGACCAGGCGAAGACGTTCTTGTTTCTGGAGAGACAGGAGATGAGTTTCTCCTCGTCTTGCGAAGTCAGGTCTTCACTTATTACAACTGTTTGCTTGGGTGTCACCGAGTCGAGGGGAACTATCTTCGTTCCGTCGTTGCTTTACAGCTGCGCCTTCACTTTTTCGTTGGTGGCTAGGCGGGTCGCGTCGGAGACTTCGCGTTGTGTTGTAAGGCAGTGTACGTTCTGTTGACCTGGAACGAAGTCTCTCTCAATGTTGCGCAATGTCTATTGGTTACCGTAAACCGTTATCACGCCTTGCAGACCTAGAATTTTCATGCAGAGGTACAGTCCGTGAATGCCCGCTTCGAAATTATTGATGGAGCCCCGACCCATTATAGCGTTGTAGGGATAGACCATGTCGACGATGTCGAAGGTGACCTGTTTGCTTCGCGCATTGGGTGCTACGCCGAATGACATGGGTAGTTCTATCTTGCCCACAGGGAAAATGCCCTTGCCGCCGAAGCCATATAGGGGGTTGTTCGAAGGCTTGAGTAAACTGTGGCTGATGCCCATGCGGTCGAAGGCGTGCAGGAAGATGATGTCCGCTTGGCTGCCATTGTCGACCAGGACTTTGTGTAGGTCCTAGCTTGCCACGCTGCAGTTGATCACCATAGCGTCGATGTGGGGTGCGCTGCTCAGATCAACATCTCTGGCGTCGAAGGTTAGTGGCACATGTGACCACTTCGTTTGTATGACTGGGCCGGTGAGAGCGACGTGGTTGACACTTCGGTAATGATCCCTCTTTTGCCGCTTTGTCTCGAAGTCGACGCTGGACCCTCCGGTGATCATGTGGATGACTCCGCGATAAGGCTGATCGGCGAAGTCTTCTTGTTTTGGTGCTTGGGGTGATTTTGGTGGTGCGGATTCGGTTGATGCGGAGGTGGGAGCGGGGGTGGTACAACTTGTACCTCCTGATGGTGTTGATATGCGTGGTTGGGTGGATGTTGGGCGTGGCCGCCGTTGTATGGTTGTGGGTGGTGGTGGTGATATGTGTGCGCGACAACTCTCTGGTTGTCGGCTGGTTGCGCTCGAGACATCCTATCCCTAGTGGCCTTTGTTTCCGTGCAGTCCCTTGTTGGGTGTGCGCAATCCTCGCCATGGAATAGGAAGTAATATCTGCGCGGTTGCTGCGCCCGTCTCTGGCCCCGGCCTCGCGTGCCATTGTCGTGGCCCTAGGGGGGATATTCCTGACGGCGAGCGGCCTCGCCGGCGGGGTGCTAGTTGGCTATGTTGTGCACCTGCTGCTGACTTCGGCTGTCCCGTCCGGAGTCTGACTGCGAAGGCCTTGTCTAGGTTCGGCTGGACTGCGGAGGGTCCTTGGGCTTTCTCTGAGACTTGATCTTGCGCTGATGGAGCTCTTTGGATCTGGCGTATTTCTCGAACAGCTGATAGAGCTCTTGGAGATTTTTGGGTGGGTCCCTAATGCAGTGACTGTATAGGACGCCAGCCCGAAGGCCACTGATGGCGTAGTGTATGGCGATGTGGTCGTCGACCGAAGGCAATTGTGACTTGAGAGTCAGGAACTTGCGGTAGTACTCCCGTAGGGTTTCCTTCTCTTGCTGTTTGCAGAGTGATAGCTCGGCCAAAGCATCGGTGTCGGGTCGGTATCCTTGGAAGTTGAGAAAAAACTTATCTCGGAGTCCTTTCCAGGAGTCGATGGACAATGGGGGCAACCTGGTGTACCAGGTCAAGGCCAGACCCTCGAGGGCGATGATGAAAGACTTGGCCATTGTGGCGTCGTCCCCTCCGGATGATGCGACGACGACTTGGTAGCTCATGATGTATTGTGCTTGGTCGGTGCTGCCATTATACTTAGGGTAGGTCCCTACCCTGAAGTTGGCGGGCCACGGTGACACTTGGAGTTGCGGAGCCAGGGGGCTTCACTCATCAAGGTAGTTGATGCCTTGGAAGGCTGCGGCCTGCGGGATGAAGGGCCCGCGCTGGGGTATGAATAAGTCTCCGGCTGGCGCGCGCTGTTGGAGGGGCGGGCCGTGCTGCAGATCGTGCTGGCCTTTGGTCTGCATGAGCGCAATCTCTTGCTCGAGTTCCCGGGCTCTCTGTTCCTCGTCTCGTATCATCTGGCGCACCTTGGCTTGCACGGTGACACGTTGGCACTTGGCCTCGAGGATGTCTTTCTGTTTTTGGAGGTTGTGGTTCTTGATGCGCAGGGCCCATAGATGTAGCTGTTCTTCGGCTACAACGCCGATGACTTCGCCTTCCTCTGTTGCGTCTTCGCCCTCTGGTGGAGCGAAGCCTGGGGGTGGTGCTTGTGGTTCTCCGGAACTGCAGGTGCGTAGGGTGCCTTCGGGAGTGGGTTCTTCGTGGCGCTGTCTCTTGTTGAGAGCTTCGTCTTCGCAGGCTTCTTGGGGGTGTTGTCTGCGAGGGCCTTGCCTTTTTTTCTCGGCTAGCAGCGCTGCCTTCGCTACTTCATCGACGGATGGGGCTGCCTTCGAACTAGCTCTCTTGGGTGCCATCGCTGGTGGTTTGTTCGTAGCACGAACGGTGGGCGCCAAATGTTGGAACTTGCTCTCCTGGGCAAGTAGATCCAACGAGGAAGTGGACAGAGTGCAAGTAAAGTTTAATGTGGGATGGCAATTGCTCTGTTAATCTGGCCTCTCAAGGGCACTGTACGGGGGTATTTATAGGTACCCGAGCGTCTAACGTCCCAAGGCAAGGACGTTTATGCCCTTGGGTACCCGGACTATCCCCAGAATATTCTCATAAAGGGAGGTTACAGACCGTCATTACAGAAAAGCTATTACAGATGAGGCCCATAACATGCTTGTCCACGCGGGGCCCGTTACAGTGGACCGAATTCCGTGTGGGCCTCCGGGCGAGATGAGGGCGCGGGACTAGCAGACTACTTCGGAGTCTGGCCTTCGTCTTGCGATGGAGACGACGAAGGGCAACTGCGCTGACCATCTCGCCTTCGTTGGTGCAGCGAGGCGACGAAGGCTTCGCGCGAAGGGTAGCGTCTTCGCCTTCGCCCCAACACCAACCAACTCCCCCTTTCCTCCCTCGTTCCTCTTCTCTTCTTTTGTGTAGCCATACTTGTGCCATAGTGCCACTTTTCTCCAGCGAGCTGCCTGTTAAAACGCCCCCTTTGTCCACATCACGCCACCACCGGGAAGCGCCGCCTAGGCCACATGCACGGCTAGAGGTTGAAAACGATCATGATAGTCGAGGCCCGCCTATAGTTCCTCCATGCTAACCCCCTCTCCACCTCTACGCCGCTGATCGACGGGCCCCACCCATCAGCGGAGCTGTTCCCCCCCCCCCACACACACGAGCGTGATGTGCCACTACCCGATAACCCCGCCACGTCGTGTCCCCATCTACAGCCTCTCACACGCACGCCACACCAAAATTTTGATATGGCCATGTGTCAAGCACCGTGGAGGCCACACGTGCCAGCCCGCCCGCGCCCATGCCACGCCGACATCCCGATCTAGCCACATGTCGAGCACCGGGGAGGCCACACACGCGCCCACACCCGTGCGGGATTGCCCCCCGGCCATGCTAGATCCTACGAAATCCCCTGCACCGTTGGCCATGTAGCTCATCGTGTGGCCGTCTTTAGCCAGTGGCCTACCGCCATGTGTCCTGCTCAAGCCCCCGTCCATGAACTTTTGCACTAAGGCCCCTCAGTTTTTTAGAAATTGTGCGTGTGTTCCCTTAGTCATAGAAAATCCCCTGCTAACCCCTGTAATCTATAATTATTTATGTTTTGGTCCCCAGAATTTTAAAACCTTATAACTTTCACATAAAAACTCTGAATTAAGTGGTTCAAATTGCGCTGGCTTCGTTATGATTTTGTCTACATGTCAGCAGCATGTTTTTCTTCCGTTTTAATGTTTCATTTACTAAAGAGTTGCTAATCTAACTAAAGTAATTAGAGCTTGTCTATATCACTTTTAAGCTTCCATGTTTATATTGTTTTACGTTGATTATGTGCTTTACCTTCCTAGCTTAGTTATAGGCTAGTGTATAAGTTTGCAAACTAGATTTTATAACTCTTTATGATAGAGATAGCAATGCTTAGTAAAAACCATAGTTGCACGTAAGATACCTTATTTCTTGTATTGGTTTTGACTAGGAGAAAAATAGAGGTCATAGTTTAGAGAGAAATTAGATTGTATAATTCACTCCCTTCTTAGGTGTCATCATTCCCTACAGTGGTAGGCATGGAGAGTGTGTGAAGAAGGAAATGAAAAGGTTGAGAGTCAAGTCTGGTGGATTCAACTATGTTGAAGTAAAATTTAGGTCCAATCTTTATGTTATAAATCAATAGGGAAAGCCACCTATCACTATCAGTTGTACTAGACTAACAGTTCAAAAAAATATGCTTTAGTTTTTATAAGGCACACCATAAATAAAGCACTTATTAGATTTGGGATATAGTATATCTTAGAAATCCATAATGACAAGGTCGCCACTTCAGAGACCACCCTCCCAAGAAAAGAGAGTTGAGTGGAGGAAGATGAGCTAGGGTACGGTGTGGAGGAGAGAAGGGGGTTTGTGGGAGAAAAGTAGAGAATGGGGGACCAATGTGACGATGCATCCATCGATACAAGCTTCTCCTACATGTGACAATTGCGTGGTGACATGCATGTGAGTGGGCTTTGCTTGTTGGCCATCAAACCAAAGAAGCACACACAAAGATAGAGTTATAAATTTTTACGGATGATTTGTAATATAGAAGTTGGTCATTTATATTATCGTGTTCATAATAAATATGATCAAAGTTATTACTAGCAAAAACCATTTTTATAGTTGTATAAGCATGAGAATGTATCTCATGCTCCTATTTATAGTGGATACCACGACACATTCTGTTTTTTTTAGCATATGTCATGTCTCATGAGTGGACATAGAACACAGAACTTCATCTTCGTACACATTAAATTGTTTCCACAGATTCAAGACTAACACCCATTCTAGTCGACCACGACTTCCTCCCTTCGTCTTAAAATAGTTATTGCTACATCGTTATAATATTTATATCCGAGAGTTTCTTAAAATTAAATAGATTTATACAAAATATTAAGAATATTTATATCTTTAAATAAGTTTATTATAAAAAAGGTTTAGAAATCTAACTAAAAATATTAAGTATATACTATGAATATTAATATTTTTTTATATCTAACCAAAGCTGAAAATGAATGACTTCTCGGAACAACGAGAACATCAACTATTTTAAGACGAAAACATCAACTATTTTAACGAAAGGAGTAAACAAATTCGGAGACAACCAAAACTGTAGGTACGTTTGGTTTCTAGGGACTAATTTTTAGTTATTTTATTTTATTCTATTTTAGTCCATAAATTATTAAATATAAAAACTAAAACACTATTTTAATTTTGTATTTGATAATTTAAAGACTAAAATAGAATAAAATGAAGGGATTAAAAATTAGTCCATAAAACCAGACACACCCTCTAAATCTACACAGTGCAAATTACTGTCCGAAACGATGAAAATACTACTGAAGTGCTCAAACTGTTACGTGGAGTACTACTCAACACAAGCATTGACGAAAAGGGTCGTTTTTTTGTTCATATCAGATGCTAGTACTTCAATGGATACTAGCGTCACATTCGAACAATTCACCAAGACCAACGACTGCAATGTTTCAAACATTTTTTTATTCCGATGCAAACTCCAATACCTCTGATAATGGCAATGACATACTATTAACATAACACAAAATCAAGGCAATGACATACTATTAACATAACACAAAATCAAGGCACTAAAAGAAGCTGCGACCTTATTGGCATATATAGTACACGAAGCAGTGACACAATAAGCCCCTACCATTCACAGGAATTCCAAATCGCAGCTGCTGAACTGGGTAAACGATGTAGTTCATCATAAAGTTAGATGCAAAAGCTACAACTAACAGAACCACCAAAGTTGTCTAACTACCAATAGGTTACAGCCATAATCCTTCAGATTGGCAGAGCTAAGGAGCATTCTCAGGCGGCCTAGTAAGCATCCTGTCAACGTTTGCCAAAAGGCCCTGCATCTCCCCCAGAAGCTTATCTGGAACAGGATTCAGCTGCCCATCTGATGAGGTTGCCAGAGCCGAACGACGGGCTGAAATCATATCCTCAAGGTTCTTCCTAATATCTCGGAGTGGAGGCTTTGAAGCAAGAGACGGTGAAGGCACAGTCAACTTGACGGGAGAGAAATCAAGCCTTAGCGTAGCAAACGGAGGCCCAAACTGACCAAGAAGGTACTGACAACCGTTCTTGTACGCCTCCTCGGCTTCAATGCTTTTCCCAAACACAACACAAGCACTGCGGGTAGCTTCTGAAATATCAGTCTGAGACTCGATCAAGTAGCCGTGCTTGCCAAATGTGGAGAGTAGCTCCTCTCTGGAAGGAACAGTGGCACCAGGTACAAATTCCACAATAACGGCTGCCGGATTGCTGAAGTGCTGTGCAGGTTTCTTCTTTTTCGTAGGAGTAAGGTTAGCAGGGTCCAGCCAAGTGCCATTGGTACCTTCACCACAGGAATGATTTGCCACTTCTGCAGGTAGCTTCACTTTCTTGACAGGTTGTCCATTCTTTTGACACTCATCGTTGAGTGTATGATTCACACCGATTATATCTGTTCCATTAGTTTTAACTTTCTTAAGCATTTCTGGCAGGTTAGCTTGCAGAGACGCATAAGATCGCTGGACTGTGCAAACTTCTACATCCCCAGGCTCTTCATTTCCATCTACAGGCTGAGACATGTCTTCACGCATAGGAGAGAGCCCACTGCTGGCAGGCAAATTTGCAGCACTTTGCAGATTTTCATATATGCGAATGTCAGCATCAGGCATTGTTGCTTCCTTTAAAACACTTCTGTCAGACATATCAGCAACACTCTGTACATTCTCATTTATGCGATTATCAGTTTCCAACTCTGTTGGTTCCTTAGAAACAATTCTGTCAGGCACATCTGAAACATCACTTTGCACATTCTTATCCTTGTGTACACTAGTTTCTGGCTCTGTTGCTTCCTTAGAAACACTTCCAATAGGAACATCCACAACAACACTTTGCGCACTCACATCTATGGGATTATTAGATTGCAATTCCATTGCTTCTGTCTGAACACTTCTGATAGACACATCTACAGTAACATTCTGCACATTCGTTTCTGACCTTGTTGCTTCCAAGTTAGCCGCATCATTTTCTTCTGCGGATTGTTCAGGAAACATATTGCCCACAGCCAGAACATTTGCTTGGGCCTCTTCATGTCCTGATTCCACTACTTCAGGATCTGCAGCTGAAATAGGAACTTCCAAAGGTGATGGTTTGCCCTTCTCGTTCTGAACATCTACTTCTATGCCCCTTGGACCACTTCCCGCCTTCATTAGGGTTCTCATATCTTCTTCTTTCACTTGCCTGATAGGAATAGCAGGAGTGATTGGTATACTAGTGCTAATTGTAGCAGCAGAAGAGGTATTCTCTCGCTTCTTCCTCTTGATGGAAGAGCCACCACTCCCAGTTTCATCCTTTTTCCTGCCCCTCTTTGACACACAACTGGCTTGTTTCAGAACAGCATGTGAATCAGAGATTAGACCCACAGCAATGTCCATGTCAACATTTCTAGAGCCATGCATGAGTGGACATTCATGTGCCTTACAAGACTTATAGTCAGCACCGTGAACAAATGTTGTGCTTCTAAACAAACGGAGAAATTCCTCAGCATCCTTTGGAAAATCGTCCCTATGCTTGGGAACCTTCCCTAAGCCTCGCACCAGCAGCAAGACATCTTCCACAACAATGCTGCCTGGCAATGGTGACACGTTGCTGCCATCAGCAGCAGCTTTGGGAACCAATGCCTTTGGCAGATCAGCCTGTTTGATAATCTTGTCAACCACACCCAAGTTAGTGTATGGTGGCGACAGGTACTTACTCCTCTTCCGCACTCGCTTTCCTGAGGTTACATGTTCAGGGCTGCCAATCTTGCCCTCATTCTTGCTTGTATCCAGTTTGTCCATCACTTTGGTGACACAGCGCTTCTTCTGCATGGGTGTCTCCTCCAGCCTCTCCAATGCTTTGTGCTGGTCCTCGGCAAGCCAATCATCAGCATCTATGTCTTCGCCAGCAGGCACATCAAGATCGATCTTGTCCACAAGGTCGTCCAGCGGGCGCCGCAGGTAGTGCTGGGCGCCATGTGGACCCCACCCCTCCCCGACCGCGAAGACCCAGCTCTTGAGCCTGGCGCGGTCCAATAGGCCGACAGAGGAGATGTCCAATGCGGCCTCACGGAGCGCCGCCAGGAACTCGGCGGGCGCCAGGTTGGCGACTCCGGTGACGCTGCTATCCTCTCCGGGCGGCGGGGGCGGGACGCAGGCGCAGGTGAGCTGGAGGCGCAGGGCCGCGACGGCACGCGCCTGGGCCTCCGCGACGGCCCCGAAGAATCCGCGCGCGGTGCTGCCGCAAGCCATCATGTCAGCGTCGGCATCGGCGAAGCGCCGGACTTGCGCAGGAGGGGCGGACGGCGCGCCGGAGGCGGCGGGGTCGCTGAAGTAGGAGACTTGGGCGTCGCGGACGGCGGAGGCGGGGCACGCGGAGAGCATGCGCGCGGGCCACCAGCAGTGCTGGCGGGGCTGGGAGGGCTTCGCCCAGACGAGCTCCCCGGCGGCTAGGGTTTGGGGCGCGGAGGCCGTGTCCGCCTCAGGGGTTAGTGTTTTGCCCTCCATCGCTGCGATGAGGAATGGGGGTGGCGATGGGGCGGCGCGAGTGGCGTGAAGTTCGGTGGGCCGGGGTCGGGGAGATAGGGAACGTGATGGAAGAGAGCGGACCGGATTCGATTGGAAAGTAGGAGCGGAGCGAGCCGCAGCTCCTCGAAAAGCCTAACTGCTCCTGGCGGCGGCGGTGGTGTGACCGTGTGAGCGGCGCGTCCGGACTGAACCGCACTGACATCAATACATGATCGAGTGAGAGCATCTTCATTCAAGATATTAGTTAAATAGCTTATCAAGCTAAATTTTAGTTACTTAATTGTAAAATAGTTCTCCAACAGGCTAGCCATTTAACTCAACAAGATATCCGACTCTCTAAATTGACTCCCTCACTAGCTAAATTTGGCTAGCAAATTTCGCTAGCCAAACTAACTTACATGTTGAAGAGTCTGTTGTAATGAGATGTTATATTTAGATTTAATCTTTATAGAGTGACAAATAAAAAGTCAAATAGAGAGTAAAAAATAAAGAGTCTTTTGAAGATGCTCTGATAAGTGGAAAATAGGCAAGAAGCCTTGGGCACGCATTTGAACTTCAGCTCGGCTTATCACCCGCAGACAGACGGTCAGACTGAAAGAACTAATCAGATCCTAGAAGATATGTTGAGAGCCTGTGCGTTGCAAGACAAGTCAGGATGGGACAAAAGGTTACCTTATGCAGAATTCTCCTACAACAATAGTTACCAGGCCAGCTTGAAGATGTCACTGTTTCAAGCGCTCTATGGACGGAGTTGTAGGACTCCGCTGCATTTAGACCAGCCTGGAGAGAGACAGGTGTTTGGCCCCGACATTTTGCTTGAAGCCGAAGAGAATATCAAAATGGTTCGGGAGAATCTGAAGATAGCACAATCAAATCAGCAAAGCTATGCTGACAGAAGAAGAAGATAACTGAGTTTTGAAGTGGGAGATTACGTCTATTTGAAGGTGTCGCCTATCAGAGGAGTCAGAAGGCTCGGAGTCAAGGGCAAGTTAGCACCCCGGTACGTTGGACCATATCAGATTCAAGCAAAGCGTGGAGAAGTGGCCTACCAGCTCAACCTACCAGAAAGTCTGTCGGTAGTGCACAATATGTTCCACGTGTCGCAATTGAAGAAGTGTCTGTGAGTACCAGAAGAACAGTTGCCAGTGGAGGATTTGGAAGTCCAAGAGGATCTGACATACATAGAGAAGCCAACGCAGATTCTGGAGTTTGCAGACAGAGTCACCCGGAGGAACACCATCAGAATGTGCAAAGTCAGATGGGGTCACCACTCTGAGGAAGAAGCAACCTGGGAACGAGAAGATGATCTGAAAGCCAAATACCCTGAACTCTTTGCTGACCAACCTTGAATCTCGGGGCGAGATTCTTTTAAGGGGGATAGGTTTGTAACACCTGGAATCTAGGGGTATAAAAATCTCTTCTATAATATCCACCAAGTTCAGGTTTTAATAAAAACCCTAAGGGAACAATGGTTGTTGCATCATGTTGGAAGGTATTTATTTTTGTTTGATGAATGGTTTACTTGATCTTTCATTTAATCAAGGATTTTCACATGATGTCAAACTGAAATAATAGGAAAAAGAGAAAGAAAAAGTGAAAGAAAAAGAGAAGGAAATCAGGCCCTCCCCTTCCCTGGCCCATTCGGCCGGCCCACCCCGCCCCTTTCTCCCCCCCTCTTCCCCCCCTCCCCGCTCGGCCCAGCGCCACCTCCTCCCTTCTTGGGCCTGCGCGAGGCGGCCCAGCGCGCGTCCGCCGCTCGGCCCAGCTCCGCGCCAGCGCGCCCGCCTCGCCTTTGCCCCGCGCCGGCCCACGCGAACGCGCGTGGACGCCCAGCGCCCGCCGCCGCCACTGCTCAGCCGGGCCCGCGCGTCAGGGAGCGCTCTCCACTGTACATCTTCCCCGAACGGCTCTGCGCAGTTTTTTCCGCCCACGACGCCTCCAAAACTGAACCGCCCGTGATTCTTGCGTAGTTTCTCGCCCACTACCGCCTCTCCTCGCCTCGACCTCGCTCTCCGCCTCGCCATTGCCGCCGTCGGAGCCGCGCCCCGCCCGGAGCGCCGCCGCCGTCGCCGTGCAGGTCGCCGAACTTGCGTGCGCAGCGCCTCGTTGTGCTTCGCCGAGGTGAGCTCGTCCCCCCTTTCTTCTCTCCACCGCTCTCCTCCTCGCCGCTCGCTCGCCATGGCCGGGGCTCGGTTGAGCCGGCCCAGACGCCCTCGTCCCTCCTCCCATGTCCGTATTCTCCCAGAGCAGGGCGTCGGCGCCTAGCGCTGCGGCAGCCGCGTCCTCCCATTCGCCGGCGAAGCTTCGCCCCTGCGCGCCGCGGCCGAGTAGCTGCGCGCTCGACACGCTCAGCCCCGTCCCCATGCCCCTAACCACCGGCGCGCTGCTAGCACAGCCCAAGCCAGTGAGCCGCCGCGCGTCCAGCACCCAGTGCCCGATCGGCCGTGGGCGCCATGGCTAGCTATGGTGGCCAAACCGCCGAGCCCGACCCCGTCGACGCCCCTGCAACCCGCCCCGACCGTTCGTCCACCGTCGCCGCGCCTCAGGCTCGCTGTTAGCCATGTCGTGCACGTCAAATCGCGCGTGTGCAGCGCCTCGCCGTGCTCTCGAAGCCGCGTCGTGCAATTAGTGCACGCACTCGAGTTCGCTTACGCGCAGTGCGTTGACGGGACTCCGTCCACGCTCGTCTACCGCCCGTCTACCCCTCGTATACCCCCCCCTCTCGTGTGCATTCGTGTCGCTCGCCATCGCCCGCGCATCACGCATTAAATCGTCGCGTGCCGTTCGCGCGCGTTGCGCGTGCCGTTCGCACGCATCATCGTGCGCTTCTGTGCACGTTAATAATTCGCCTCACGTAGAATAGCTCACGCTAATTAAATACATATTTAAACAACGGTTATTCGAGTAGCAAACTAATCGGGACTAAGTAGTAATTTTACTTGGCATACGATTAATGTCTGTCAATATGATTAAGCCGAATTAAATATTATAATTCATATCCGCTTAGTGTAAACATGATATCCCTCGACCGTAACGTCGGTCGTCTCAGTTCCTTTCTCGCGTAGTCGTAGATGCGAATTCTATGTCGCGTGCATATTTATTTGATCTATATTGTTGTATGGTGTATTGTTTCCTCCCGTTTCAAGAATGTTGGATGTATGTTTGCACTCGCGTAGATATCAGGCCGTTCGTGGAGTCTGAGGGAATTGCAGGAGAAGACCCTGAGCAGCAACAGCTTGGTGAAGGCAAGTGTCCTCTGACCCATTATGTCCTATTTACTTTATAATTCACTGTCCCGCATACTATGAACAACCTAAGGATTGACTAGCTTTCTATTTACCTGGTCCTTGATTACCTTTTGTGCTACTATGGTTAGATTCATGCTATTGTTTTACTTTAATCAATGAACATGATGTGAACACTTATGATACGATGTTGTCATTATGATTATGATGTTGGACTGGTGATACTTTAGGGGGCTCGACCAGTTTCTCGAGTGCCTCTCCGTAAGGACCTGTTCGTTGAGAGACCACCCGGGATAACAGTGCAACCATGAGGGTGAAATGGGAGGCCCTTAGCTAATTAATTAGAGGAACTAGAGGTGTAGTTGCTTCGCCGTCATGCCGTCAATGGGGTCCAAGCATAGTGCTTGCTCTGCCGAGGCTGGGTGCCGAGGTTCTTTCGTTTTTCTTTTGTTAGTCACCCCCCTTCGGGGAGAGGTACTATGTTTATCAAACTGGAGAAACCTAACGGGCGGCTAGGACCTCTAGGGAATCTTTGTAAAAGCTACGTAGTGATACACTGCCGGACCACCTAGGAAGTGATCAATGGGGAGTCATGATCCCCGGGCAAAACGGGAATCACGGCTCATGGGTAAAGTGTGCGACCTCTGCAGAGGGTAATGAAACTGATATATCAGCCGTGCTCACGGTTAAGAGCAGCCTTGGGATCCTCTTTGATTAGAGATACTCTGGATACACCTCAGATGATGACTTTAGTGATGATGGTTAATGATAGTGACTTATGATGGTGACTTTAATTATGAATTTTAGTATTTCCTCTATGAGGCGGTACTTTTTGGGATTATAACTTGGGTTTTATGATAAAATCTGGCTTCTACTAACAATAAATACCTGACCAACTAAAAGCAACAGCTTGAGCCTAACCCCACATAAAAGCTAGTCCACTTCAGCCAAACGGGGCATTTGCTGAGTACGTTGATGTGTACTCATCCTTGCTTTACCACAAAACGCCAGGTTGTCCACATTGCAACCACTGCTCAGGAGAAGATGAAGCCATGGAAGGAGACTTCCAGGAGTTCCAAGACTACGACGAGTTCTAGGTGTGGGTTGGCGGCAACCCCCAGTCAGCTGCTTGTGAAGGCCCTATCTTTACTGTGTTTCGCTTAGCACTTTGATTTACCCGTGGAGTTGATGACTATGTGGATGTCTCTGACATCGTGATGTAATAAGTTAATACTCTTTTATGTTATTATTCGAGCACTATGCGATGATGTTCATTTATGTAATCGCTGTGTACGTGAATTCTGATCCTGGCACGTACATGGTTCGCATTCGGTTTGCCTTCTGAAATCGGGTGTGACATAAGTGGTATCAAAGCCGTGCTGACTGTAGGACCGCTGACCTAGAGTAGCACTGGTCGTACTAAGGACTATTGACCCTCATTCTCACCTTGACCTCTGGTGTCACTTCAAAAGTCGGTCACCTCGACCAACCCTATGTTCTACTACATATATATATATTATACCTTGCTAAAATTTTATTTTGTTCTGTCTATGGTTTACTTACTTGTCATATTAGTTCTGTTCTTACTCTTATGCTTACGGTGTCTTTTGTAGATGGCTCGTCTTAGACACACTGCTCGTAAGTCGGTGATCCCTTTCCTGTTGTCTCGCCTTGTGGAGCGTCCTCTGCGCCGCACAGTGTCTGGTCAGTCGAGTCACCTGGAGAGGCTGCACCACCGCCTACGTGAGGAGCAGGAGCGCCAGCGTCAGCAGAGGGAGCAGCAGTGCTCTTCCTCCCCGCCTAAGCAGGAGGTGGAGTCCGTGAGGCGCCGTTCCCCTGTTCCTCAGCTGGAGGCGCCCCCTGCACCACCGCAGGACGCCTCGGCTGTTGGAGGAGCTACTGGAGGAGGTCCTGGAGGAGACCCCGATGGAGACGACGACGACGGCTCAGACCATAGTACTGAGCCCTCTGAGGAGCAGGAGGCGGAGGGATGGGTCGCTCGACCCATCACCCGTGACGCCGCTCGCGGTTGTCACTTCCACGACGCACTCGACACCTTGTTGCGCCGGGCCTTCGATCGGCACACCTGGTCGATCGAGTATCGTTGTGTAGTCTACCAGTACAGTCGCGGGAGGTACCCGGACCGCTGGGAGGTTACCTGCCTAGTATGCCGTTCGGAGGATGACCTTCGGGGTGCAGAGGCCTTCTCGGAGCATTACTCCATCTCCGAGAGGGACACTGCGGAGGCGGCTATGCAGGACGCAGCACGGCGTGCACTCTCCCAGTACTGTTCCTTATTCGGTGGGGTGGCCGACGGTCTTAACCTTAGGTACTACCCCCGCCGTTCTACTGGTAGCACAGAGAGTGTGGTTGTCTCGCCTATTGGTGAGGATAACCCTAGGTTGAACCGCACAGTCAACCTAGTCGTTGTGCTTAACACCGAGCTGGACCACTCTCTGGACGAGCTGAGCAGGGCTCGAACGGAGATTGCTGAGTTGCGTGCTGAGCTGGCAGAGCGCCGCCACCAGGAGGGTGGTTCCCCCGCTCCTGTTGGGACTCAGCACCCTTACCGCTCGCCGCCACGTGGTCACCACACCTATGGTTCCCCTACCTGTAGGACCAGGATAGATCTGGATCCTTAGATCGTTAGCGTCGGAGTTTGTAATAAATTCTTAAGTTAGGTGTATCAGTCTTAGATAGTCAGTTTAGTTTGCTTATCAGTTGCTTCCATGCTTGTTATGATGAACTTGTGCTGGATTTGAATCTTTGTAATGACTGTTGCCAACATGTGGGCTTCCCCTGCAGCTTGGTTTAGCTGGTGATGTTAATGAAGTCAGTTATTTAGTTGGGAAACCATTTACTTCTACTTTCCTTTTTTATCTGAGAAGCTGTATTGGATCGTAATGGGGATCAGTGAAGTTCTTTGTTCACTCAGTGTCATGAAGAATTCTGTATACCCTTTTCTTATGCTGAAGGATCGTAAGATCAATGCTGATGTGTGAATGTCTTCCACAGATGTCTGACAACAGACGCCGAGGTAACAGGCGTGTTCAGCAAGAGCAGCGTGTCCAGCAGGAGGAACCCCAGCAACACCGGAGGCAGCCTCCCCCGCCACCCCTGATGACAGTGGAGCAGATGTTCTTGATGCAAACTCAGGCAGTGCAGGCTATTGGGCAGACTCTGGTAGCCATGCAGCAGGCTCAACAGCAACCCCAACCCCAGTTACAAGTGCAGATGCCCCAGATGCCATGGGACAAACGTGGCGAGTTCATGAGAGGGCACCCTCCTACCTTCGCCCACTCTGCTGACCCCATGGATGCCGAAGACTGACTGTGTGCAGTGGAAAGGGAACTGCGCACCGCCCAATGTGACGACAGGGAGAAGGTTCTGTATGGTCCCCACCAACTAAGGGGAGCAACCCAGTCCTGGTGGGAGTCCTACCTCGCCACCCATGCCGACCCCGAAGCCATCACCTGGGAGGAATTCAGAGAGAATTTCTGCATGTACCATGTTCCAGAGGGACTGATGATCATGAAGAAGGAGGAGTTTCTGGCTCTGAAGCAGGGACCCCTGCCTGTTAGTGAATACAGGGACAGGTTTCTGCAGCTATCTCGTTATGCACCTGAAGACGTCAACACTAATGATAAAAGGCAGTACAGGTTCATGAGGGGTTTGGTGGATCCCCTGCATTACCAGCTGATGAACCACACCTTCCCCACCTTCCAGCACCTGATCGATAGGGCAATCATGACCGAGAGGAAGCGCAAGGAAATGGAAGATCGGAAGCGCAAGATGAGTGGACCACAGTCCGGGAGCAACAGCCGCCCCCGCTTCTCAGGAAGTTCATCTCAGCAAGGCAAGCTTGGTCACCCACAGGGATACCAGCATCAGAGTCAGCGCCCGTACCAGCAGCAGTTTCAGAGGCAGTACCCACAGAAGCAGCAGTATCGTCAGAACAACCAGCAAGGAGGTAACTAGTATCAGAGGCAGAACAACCAGGCACCTCGCCTTCCTGCCCCAGCAGCGAATCAGAACAACCAAGCAGCCCCAGCACAAGGAGGAGGCAGAGGATGCTTCCACTGCGGAGAGCAAGGCCACTGGGCGATGCATTGCCCAAAGAAGATGGAGCAGCAGCAGACAAACCCTAATGCTCCAGCAAGGCAAGGTGTACCTCAACAGGCAACAGGTAATCGTGGCCATGCGTACAACCGTGGAAAGGTGAACCACTTGGAGGCCAAAGCGATCCAGGATGCACCAGATGTGGCAGTAGGTATGTTCTCAGTCGAGTCTCATCCAGCAAAAGTGCTATTTGATACTGGTGCAACTCATTCATTTCTCACTGCAACATGGGTAGAAATGCATAACATCTCCATAGAGTCATTGATGCCGCCCATGAGGGTTAATTCGGTCGGTGGTAAAGTGCAAGCAGATAAGATATGCTAAAATGTAAGTGTGGAAATAAGGGGAATAGGGTTCCCCAGTGACCTAATAGTAATAAACACCCCTGGGGTAGATGTCATCCTAGGGATGAATTGGTTAATGAAGTATGAGGCGAGTGTTAGCTGTGACAAGAGAACCGTAACATTTAAGTCCCCGCCCGGAGAGAAGGTAGTGGCTGAGCTAAGGATGCCTAAAACAGCGAAAGGTGATTGTCACCAGATTTCGGTTGATAGCAAGGAGGCCAACCCGCTCGAGGCTATCAGGGTTGTGTCGTACTTTCCAGATGTGTTTCCCGAGGAACTAACGGGCATGCCACCCGAGAGAAAAATCGAATTTGCCATAGAGCTTATCCCTGGCACCGCCCCCATTTCTAAAAGAGCCTATCGAGTGTCTGGGCCAGAATTGGTGGAACTCAAGATAGATGAGCTGTTAGAGAAGGGTTACATCAGACCAAGTACCTCGCCTTGGGCCGCTCCAGTATTGTTTGTAGAGAAGAAAGATGGTACCAAAAGGATGTGCATAGATTACAGAGCCCTGAATGAAGTCACCATTAAGAACAAGTACCCCCTGCCAAGGATAGAAGATCTGTTTGACCAGCTCAGAGGTGCCAGCGTATTCTCGAAGATAGATCTGAGATCAGGTTACCATCAACTCAGAATCCGACCCTCAGACATACCGAAGACAGCATTCATCACCAAGTATGGGTTATATGAGTATACAGTTATGTTCTTTGGTCTGACAAATGCGCCGGCCTTCTTTATGTATCTGATGAACAGTGTGTTCATGGACTACCTAGACAAGTTTGTGGTAGTGTTCATCGATGATATTCTCATATATTCTCAAAGTGAGGAAGAACATGTGGAACATTTGAAGATGGTATTGCAAAGGCTACAAGAGCATCAGTTGTATGCCAAGCTGAGTAAATGCGAGTTCTGGATTCATGAAGTCTTGTTTTTGGGTCACATCATAAACCAAGATGGGTTAGCTGTGGATCCAAAGAAAGTAGCAGACATTCTGAACTGGAAAGCACCGAAGGATGTTCGTGGAATCAAGAGTTTCATTGGAATGGCCGGATACTATCGACGTTTCATTGAAGGCTTTTCGAAGATTGCTAGACCAATGACAGCGTTGCTAGCGAAGAAAGTTGAGTTTAAGTGGACCCAAAAGTGCCAAGAGGCATTTGAAGAACTGAAGGATAGATTGACTACAACACCTGTGTTGGTTCTGCCTGATGTTCACAAGCCATTCTCGGTGTACTGTGATGCTTCCTACACCGGATTGGGATGTGTGCTAATGCAAGAAGGAAGAGTTGTAGCATACTCATCTCGACAGCTGAAGATCCATGAGAGAAATTATCCCACACACGACCTGGAGTTGGCAGCAGTGGTTCATGCTTTAAAGACATGGAGACATTACCTGTATGGGCAGAAGTGCGACATCTACACAGATCACAAAAGTCTAAAATACATATTCACCCAGTCAGAGTTAAACATGAGGCAGCGAAGATGGTTGGAATTGATCAAGGACTACGAGTTGGAGATACATTACCATCCAGGCAAAGCCAATGTTGTTGCAAATGCTCTGAGCAGGAAGAGTCAAGTCAATATGATGGCCACGTACCCAATGTCATATGAGTTAGCCAAGGAGTTCGACAGACTGAGCCTCGGTTTTCTGAACAGTACACAAGGAGTAATGGTGGAATTAGAGCCCACCCTAGAGCGGGAGATCAAAGAAGGGCAGAAGGATGATGAAAACATCAACAAGATCCGACATCTGATCTTAGAAGGAAGAGGCAAGGACTTTTGAGAGGATGAAGAGGGAGTAATATGGTTCAAGGACCGATTGTGTGTCCCCGACATCAAACATATTCGGGAGCTGATCCTCAAGGAAGCTCATGAGACAGCCTACTCCATACACCCTGGAAGTGAAAAGATGTATCAGGATTTAAAAAGGAGGTTTTGGTGGTATGGCATGAAAAGAGAAATCGCAGAATATGTCGCCATCTGTGATAGCTGTCAAAGAACCAAAGCAGAGCATCAGAAGCCCGCCGGACTGTTGCAGCCATTGCAAATTCCTCAGTGGAAGTGGGATGAGATCGAGATGGATTTTATAGTTGGCCTACCTCGTACCCGGGCCGGCTATGATTCCATCTGGGTGGTTGTGGACCGCTTAACAAAGGTGGCCCATTTTCATACCTGTGAAGACAACGTACACCGGGGCAACATTAGCTGAGTTATACATGTCCCGGATAGTCTGCCTACATGGTGTGCCGAAGAAGATAGTGTCAGATCGAGGAACATAGTTCACCTCTCATTTTTGGCAGCAGCTACAAGAAGCCTTGGGCACACATTTGAACTTAAGATCGACTTATCACTCGCAGACAGACGGTCAGACTGAAAGAACTAATTAGATCCTAGAAGATATGTTGAGAGCCTGTGCGTTGCAAGACAAGTCAGGATGGGACAAAAGGTTACCTTATGCAGAATTCTCCTACAACAATAGTTACCAGGCCAGCTTGAAGATGTCACCGTTTCAAGCGCTCTATGGACGGAGTTGTAGGACTCCGCTGCATTGGGACCAACCTGGAGAGAAACAGGTGTTTGGCCCCGACATTTTGCTTGAAGCCAAAGAGAATATCAAAATGGTTCGGGAGAATATGAAGATAGCACAATCAAATCAACGAAGCTATGCTGACAGAAGAAGAAGAGAACTGAGTTTTGAAGTGGGAGATTACGTCTATCTGAAGGTGTCGCCTATCAGAGGAGTCAGAAGGTTTGGAGTCAAGGGCAAGTTAGCACCCCGGTACGTTGGACCATATCAGATTCAAGCAAAGCGTGGAGAAGTGGCCTACTAGCTCAACCTACCAGAAAGTCTGTCGGCAGTGCACAATGTGTTCCACGTGTCGCAATTGAAGAAGTGTCTGTGAGTACCAGAAGAACAGTTGCCAGTGGAGGATTTGGAAGTCCAAGAGGATCTGACATACATAGAGAAGCCAACACAGATTCTGGAGTTTGCAGACAGAGTCACCCGGAGGAACACCATCAGAATGTGCAAAGTCAGATGGGGTCACCACTCTGAGGAAGAAGCAACCTGGGAACGAGAAGATGATCTGAAAGCCAAATACCCTGAACTCTTTGCTGACCAACCTTGAATCTCGGGGCGAGATTCTTTTAAGGGGGATAGGTTTGTAACACCCGGAATCTAGGGGTATAAAAATCTCTTCTATAATATCCACCAAGTTCAGGTTTTAATAAAAACCCTAAGGGAACAATGGTTGTTGCATCATGTTGGAAGGCATTTATTTTTGTTTGATGAATGGTTTACTTGATCGTTCATTTAATCAAGGATTTTCACATGATGTCAAACTGAAATAATAGGAAAAAGAGAAAGAAAAAGAGAAGGAAAAAGAGAAAGGAAATCAGCCCCCTCCCCTTCCCTGGCCCATTCGGCCGGCCCACCCCGCACCCCTTCTCCCCCCTCTCCCCCCCCCGCTCGGCCCAGCGCCACCTCCTCCCTTCTTGGGCCTGTGCGAGGCGGCCCAGCTCCCAGCTCCCAGCTCCGTGCCAGCCCCGCGGCCCAACGCTCGTCCGCCGCTCGGCCCAGCTCTGCACCAGCGCGCCCGCCTCGCCTTTGCCCCGCGCCGGCCCACGCGACCGCGCGTGGACGCCCAGCGCCCGCCGCCGCCATTGCTCAGCCGGGCCCGCGCGTCAGGGAGCGCTCTCCACTGTACATCTTCCCTGAACGGCTCTACGCAGTTTTTTCCGCCCACGACGCCTCCAAAACCGAACCGCCCGTGATTCTTGCGCAGTTTCTCACCCACCGCCGCCTCTCCTCGCCTCGACCTCGCTCTCCGCCTCGCCATCGCCGCCTTCGGAGCCGCACCCCGCCCGGAGCGCCGCCGCCGTCGCCGTGCGGGTCGCCGAACTCGCGTGCGCAGCGCCTCGTTGTGCTTCGCCGAGGTGAGCTCGTCCCCCCTTTCTTCTCTCCACCGCTCTCCTCCTCGCCGCTCGCTCGCCATGGCCGGGGCTTGGCTGAGCCGGCCTGGACGCCCTCGTCCCTCCTCCCCTGTCCGTCTTCTCCCCGAGCAGGGCGTCGACGCCTAGCGCCGCGGCAGCCGCGCCCTCCCATTCGCCGGCGAAGCTTCGCCCCTGCGCGCCGCGGCCGAGTAGCTGCGCGCTCGGCACGCTCAGCCCCGTCCCCATGCCCCTGACCACCGGCGCGCTGCTAGCACAGCCCAAGCCAGTGAGCCGCCGCGCGTCCAGCACCCAGTGCCCGATCGGCCGTTGCTAGATATGGTGGCCGAACTGCCGAGCCCGACCCCGTCGACGCCCCTGCAACCCGCCCCGGCCGTTCGTCCACCGTCGTCGCGCCTCAGGCTCGCTGTTAGCCATGTCGTGCACGTCAAATCGCGCGTGCGCAGCGCCTCGCCGTGCTCTCGAAGCCGCGTCGTGCAATTAGTGCACGCACTCGAGTTCGCTTACGCGCAGTGCGTTGACGGGACTCCGTCCACGCTCGTCTACCGCCCGTCTACCCCTCGTCTACCCCCCCCCCCCCCCCCCCCCGTGTGCATTCGTGTCACTCGCCATCGCCCGCGCATCGCGCATTAAATCGTCGCGTACCGTTCGCACGCATCGTCGTGCGCTTCTGTGCACGTTAATAATTCGCCTCACCTAGAATAGCTCGCGCTAATTAAATACATATTTAAACAACGGTTATTCGAGTAGAAAACTAATCAGGACTAAGTAGTAATTTTACTTGGCATACGATTAATGTCTGTCAATATGATTAAGCTAAATTAAATATTATAATTCATATCCGCTTAGTGTAAACGTGATAACCCTCGACCGTAACGTCGGTCGTCTCAGTTCCTTTCTCGCGTAGTCGTAGATGCGAATTCTATGTCGTGTGCATATTTATTTGATCTATATTGTTGTATGGTGTATTGTTTCCTTCCGTTTCAAGAATGTTGGATGTATGTTTGCACTCGCGTAGATATCGGGCCGTTCGTGGAGTCTGAGGGAATTGCAGGAGCAGACCCTGAGCAGCAACAGCTTGGTGAAGGCAAGTGTCCTCTGACCCATTATGTCCTATTTACTTTATAATTCACTGTCCTGCATACTATGAACAACCTAAGGATTGACTAGCTTTCTATTTACCTGGTCCTTGATTACCTTTTGGGCTACTATGGTTAGATTCATGCTATTGTTTTACTTTAATCAATGAACATGATGTGAACACTTATGATACGATGTTGTCATTATGATTATGATGTTGGACTGGTGATACTTTAGGGGGCTCGAGCAGTTTCTCGAGTGCCTCTCCGTAAGGACCTGTTCGTTGAGAGACCACTCGGGATAACAGTGCAACCATGAGAGTGAAATGGGAGGCCCTTAGCTAATTAATTAGAGGAACTAGAGGTGTAGTTGCTTTGCCGTCGTGCCGTCAATGGGGTCCAGGCACAGTGCTTGCTCTGCCGAGGCTGGGTGCCGAGGTTCTTTCGTTTTGCTTTTGTTAGTCACCCCCCTTCAGGGAGAGGTACTGTGTTTATCAAACTGGAGAAACCTAACGGGCGGCTAGGACCTCTAGGGAATCTTTGTAAAAGCTACGTAGTGATACCCTGCCGGACCACCTAGGAAGTGATCAATGGGGAGTCATGATCCCCAGGCAAAACAGGAATCACGGCTCATGGGTAAAGTGTGCGACCTCTACAGAGGGTAATGAAACTGATATATCAGCCGTGCTCACGGTTAAGAGCAGCCTTGGGATCCTCTTTGATTAGAGATACTCTGGATACACCTCAGATGATGACTTTAGTGATGATGGTTAATGATAGTGACTTATGATGGTGACTTTAATTATGAATTTTAGTATTTCCTCTATGAGGAGGTACTTTTTGGGATTATAACTTGGGTTTTATGATAAAATCTGGCTTCTACTAACAATAAATACCTGACCAACTAAAAGCAACTGCTTGAGCCTAACCCCACATAAAAGCTAGTCCACTTCAGCCAAACGGGGCATTTGCTGAGTACGTTGATGTGTACTCATCCTTGCTTTACCACAAAACGCCAGGTTGTCCACATTGCAACCACTGCTCAGGAGAAGATGAAGCCGTGGAAGGAGACTTCCAGGAGTTCCAAGACTACGACGAGTTCTAGGTGTGGGTTGGCGGCAACCCCCAGTCAGCTGCCTGTGAAGGCCCTATCTTTACTGCGTTTCGCTTAGCACTTTGATTTACCCGTGGAGTTGATGACTATGTGGATGTCTCTGACATCGTGATGTAATAAGTTAATACTCTTTTATGTTATTATTCGAGCACTATGCGATGATGTTCATTTATGTAATCGTTGTGTACGTGAATTCTGATCCTGGCACGTACATGATTCACATTCGGTTTGCCTTCTGAAACCGGGTGTGACAGATGTCATTATTTATTATATTTTAATTCGAGCGAATATAAATATTATCGGATACCAATCTAAAACAAATAATTCGAATTCTAATTCACATTCAGACTTATAGTTAATAACGAGTATCAACATATCAGTATCTAATTATATTATCGGTGGATTTATAGTTAATAAAAAGTCATATTACACGAAAATTATAAATATAGTACTATAGTTCATAGACACCTTATAAGCATATTAGTGATATGCCCTTGCCAGTGGCGGAGACAGGCGTGGGGCCACTAGGGCTCGGGCCCTACTCTTAGGCCGAAAAATTGCTAGGGGGCCAAATATGTTCCGAAGGAACGAGAGAATTCGTATAATCCGTTAATGGTCATATGTGCCATTATCTATGCATTTGCATTATTTAAGATGTTCTAACTGATATAAATATTTGTTAGTGTTATATCGGGCCCTACATTTAGAGAGATCTTGGCTCTGCCACTGGCCCTTGCATTGCTACAATTTATATATATACACAATAGTTACAGAAACCTTGGTCGACTTGTGCACCGGTCAACCCTCCCCACGCGTGTCAGTCCAACCTCCGGTCCAACAACCAACCCTCTGTATGGGACATGCGCCATAAATCGCGGTTGTATTTTTTTTCAATAAATAGTGTTAATAGTTCATAGAAATAGCATAAATAGTTTGTAGAGATAGCATAAAAACTTCCCCCATCAGACGCACATGCAGCTTCCGATTTTTATGGCAAGTACGGTTTCAGATCTGAGAATTATGGCAGATTCAAAAATTGTTGTGCATGCAGAAAATTTCCATGTGAGACGATGTGTGGGTGCAACCCAAGTTTGAGAGTAAAATTCTCAATTTTTAGCGTAAATTACACCATATATAGCGTAAATATTGTTATAATGATCAACGGGATGGTTTTTATGACATATACTAACACCATAAATCATGTGCACGATTTGGGATAGTTGTCGCGTACTTCGCTTCACACGAGATTGCATAAAACCAACACAAAAAGCGTAAAAGACACGCACGAATTAAAGTCGTTGTCATGTATCTCGCTTCGCACAAGGTTGTCGTAAAACACATAAAAATGTTATATATTTAGCCACATGTGCCTAGGGACTAGCCTGGGCTTTCTAGTAGTAGCGTAAAACGCAACAAGAAATTTCATAAATTTTGTTTGAAAATGCATAAAGCACGATCATCATACAAGGAACTTGTTTAGTTCATAGTATACCAAAATATAAGCACAACTATATATTGTAGAATCATACATCGAAATCATACATTCTGTTTAATCTAGAATAAATTGCTTTTGCGTAGTGCATAAAAATTGATAAAAGCACACCATGCAGCACAACTTTATCACTTCAGTCTAGCAATCCTGGAACATAACCAAACACACCTTGCATAACTTTATCACTCCAGTCTAGCGATCTTGGAACAAAATTGAACACACCTTGAAAACATCAAGCATCGCATGAGTTATCTTACCCATCACCTTGAAAACAGAGAAAGCATGGATAGTACACATAGTACACAATTATTCCTTGCACCTTAGCAGCACTACCCTCTTCCATCTTCGGCGCACCAAGGCCGAAGCATGTCCACACTTAGGACCAAATATTTTTCGACACCCATGGAGATGGAGGATTTCACACCGCCAACTGGATGAATTGGCTTACATGGAAGCTTTTAATGTTCACTTATTTTCACTTTCTCTCACTAGCACCACATTCACCCGGTATGTTGTCTTATCTCCTAATTCTATTAGTTCTTGGGGTGACATAGATCACAAATTCCATGAACGCTTTTTATCTAGGGATTATGAGTTAGACTTAGTTGATCTGGTATCGCTATGATAGGGGCGCGATGAATCAGTTAACGATTAACTCTAGAGATTTCGAGATACAAGGAACCGATGCTTTCAAATAAATGTATCTCATAAGGAGCTGGCTAGGTTGGACTTCAATGAATTAAGACCATATTTTAAAGAAAAACTAGAAGGAACTCGTTTCTTATCTTTAGCCTCGCTACATAAGCATGCTTTAGCTTGTGAAAGACGAAGCAAAGTGGCTCGTCATGATATTGAAAGTAATCATGATAGTTCTGAAGATGAGCCTAAGGAAATTTATGTAACAGAGCTTGTTTGGCCCATTGACGACGAACCACATACTGTTCTTCTTTGCAGGTAACTCACACAAAATAGAAAGAAGTAAAGTTTACTTTTAATTTTGCTAAATACAAGATATTCGACGAGATGCTTAAGAGTGGCAACTAGAGCTGTTTAAACGTCAGGCCGAGTCGGATTCAGGTCAGTCAAGGTTGGGTCGTGGGTCGTTTAGCATGGCCCGTACCCCCAACCCATGCCTAGTTTTGGGTTGGGTCGGGTTGGTCCGTGCTTCCCTATTAGGTGTGTTAGGTTAGCTTTTTCGGGTTGGGTTTTTTGGCTTTAGGTTGGGTTTTTGAGAGCATCTAGAGGGGTGGGGTGAATAGGTGATCCTGCAAATTTTACTCAAAACAACACAAAGTTGGTCTATAATATAGGTTAGTGTAACTAAAAAAAGTTTAAGAGTAGAGAGAAGGGAGATGATAACTCTTCACCTGGTTGCTCTCTTGGGATGAGTATTAAACTAGGAGCAATATTCCAAGTGACTATGAGAACTCAAGAAGGCAACAATCACAATAAATAAAAGGCACACAAGACACAACAATTTTTATCGTGTGAAAGAAACGATGATGCATAAGAGGGGCGTGAATTAGGACTTCTAAAACTTTCTCTAAACTAGGCCACAAATAAAACCCTAGAGCAAAACCTATGCAAATAATCAAACTAGAATGTGCAAACTAGGTTTTGTCTAAGTGTTGCTATCTCTACTAGAAAGGCTAAGTTTCAATCTAAACAATCTATCAAAAGGACAAGATTGAAACTTAAATACTTAATGTAAATGCGGAAGGTAAAGAGCAAGGTAGAGATGCAAACTCTCATGGATGGCGTTGGTTTTTTTACCGAGGTATCCGGAACCACAACAAGGTTCCGACTAATCCTCATTGGTGCCCCTACGCAAAGGGTAGCCCACGCGAGGGCCAAGCACCACGGTCGAGTAACTCCATAGAGAGTCGCAGGCCTTCTTCACACGCAAGTGGTGCTCCGCTTCTGATTCCTTTCGGACGCTTCTCGCCATCTCCACTATTGAGCTTCTGGCTAAAATGCCACATGCCTCGTTCCCTCTGGTACACGGTGGCGGCCGTGACAAAAACACGGTTGTCACGGTCTCGCAAGACTCTCGCCCCACTCGGTACAATTACAATGGCTCACGCAAGAGCCGAGGGGTCATGTGGTTTTTCTAAACACACTCAACTAACTAGGATTCACCTAGAGCAAGCGCTAATGCGGTCTAACTAACCTAAGCACTTCACAAAGCACCTACCCTAATCACCGAGTGATTCTATTAAGCACTTAGGTGTATGAGCACTTGGAAATGTCTATACTATGTCTTGGTTTGTTGCTTGGGCTCCCAAACCTTCAAATGCCTAGCTGGGTGATGTATTTATAGGCCCCAACTCAATTCTAGTCGTTCGAGGAAACGCTGCAACCTCTGCGGCACACCAGACAGTCCGGTGGAGGCACCGGACAATCCAGTGCCCCTGTCCGGGGTGCCTAGCCATTGGTTCTGTCAGACGATCATTGGCGCTGTCAGCCTTAGCACCAGACAGTCTGGTGTGGCACCGGACAGTCCGTGCCCTCCTCCATAGTGCCATTAGGAAGTAGCCATTGGGCTACTGTTCCCCGGTGCACCGAACAATCTGGCTTATGGCACCGGACAGTCTGATGTCCCTAACCGGACAGTCTGGTGTCCCTGACCGGACAGTCCTTTTGTGGTAACACATTTCTTCGTTTCTTGGACTTCGCTTGATATTCTTTGATATTCACTTGTAATCTTCATAATGTCTTCTTTTGAGGTGTTGCTTTCCTTAATGCCTTAGTCCAAGTCACTTTAGCATCCTGTGAACTACAATCATAAACACTAGCAAACATATTAGTCCACAGGTTATGTTAATCATCAAACACCAAAACCTTTTGAGCCGAATGGGCCGGGGTCCATTTTCCTTACAATCTCCCCCTTTTTGGTGATTGATGACAATACAACCAAAGCAAGCAAATATAACAAACATTTGAATGAAAATATGCAATATACTTGCTAGGATGCATGTATGTCCCCATAATGTGAGATTATGGACTTAAGCCTCCCCCTAACTCCATAATTCACTTGCTTTCTATTTTAGACCAAAAGACCAAAACCACTTGCAAAATCAAAGTTTTAATTTGGTGGTGTTTGGTGTTTTGGTATCATTTTCATTGCTTTGGTCCCTCAAACTTCTCTCCCTTTGGCATCAACCACCAAAAAGGAAGACATTAAAAGCATTTAGGAAGCAAATAAAACTTGCCCTCTTGAAAGATTTATCAATTGAAGCACCAAAAATTATTCCCCCTAAATGAGTGTTCTCCTTTTGAAAGAATTTTCTCTACCTTTAGAGACGAAGAAATATCCCCCCTGATAGAGACCCTCTGTGGGGGCAGATATCCCCCGGGTCCACTAGAAGGCAAAAACCCTTGCGTGGGGCCACAAAATAGTCGCCCCGCAAGGTCGTCTCATCGTGGGCCGAGCAAAGACTACAATTGAAATGGGCCGACCCAAGAAGGCAATGGGCTCGCGCCCGGATTGTCCGCGAATTATGCGTAATCTTGAGGGAGTCGTCCGTCTTTCCCACGTCCGACGCCCTCAAATGTCGGGGATAGATCGGGACAAAGCCATCGGGTTTTCCTTAAGATAAGCAAAGTTAGTTCGCTATTTGCTAGGAGATAAGCCAGAAGAGTGTGATCAGCGTGTGCGTAGAGAGTGCCCCACGGTCGTGTATATAAGGCCTAGGGGGAACCTCATCATTTTCATCTCATTAGCACCTCTCCATTCGGAAAACACCACTTGTAAACACACCACACATACAAAGCCACCCCAGGAAGTAGGGTATTACGCCTCTCAAAGCGGCTCGAACTTGTAGAAATTCGCTGACTCTCTTTCTCTCTCTCGTGCTTCTAGCACGAACCATCGAATTACGATCAGCAACACCGTCCTACCCAAAAGCACCACGAGGGTACCCCTGAGTGTGCGGTCGGACACTAGACACCGACAACTGTCACACTAGGTAGGGGTGTGTCGTTGATCAAAGTTAGCTCAATGGTCGTCACCTTCAAGAACAAGATCACTCTCAGCCGAGGGGCTATGTTCCGCTTCGGAACCATCTCATGCATAGCGAACGTAGAAGGGACTCTACACCGCGTAGCGGATCCACCCGAGAAGGCACCCTCCTCGGGAATCCCGAGTGAAACCAAAGCAAGACTGCGGACAGCGCCCCCGCTCACAGCTCGGGGGAAGATGGTCCCTTGTAAGCCGGGATTCAGGAGTCCTCGGGAGAAGGAAGACCAATCAGTCGGGGCTTCACTAACCCGAAGAACTCCATTGTCCACCTCGCCCACTAAGGAGTGGACACGGATCACTCGGAAGAAGGAAGTGAACATCCCGAGTCAGAGAAGGAGAACACACTGAGCCACCTTTCCGATACCTTCGCCCTCAAAGGAGGATGGGAAGAAGAACACCGTCATGCTAGCTCCTTTCTACCCTAACGTCCTCTTCATCCAGGGAGATTGGAGTCAGCGCCCATTTCCGACGATGAGCCTACCATGCAAGGGGAGGAACCTCCCCAGCGTGATGCCCGACGATGAAGAAATAGAAGCCAAAATGTGCGACGACATCATGAAGCCGGGGAATGGGATCCAGCACAACATGTGTCACACCCGGTTTTAGAAGGCAAACCGAACGCGAACCATGTACGTGCCAGGATCAGCAATTCACGTACACAGCAGTTACATAACTGGACATCATCACACAGTGCTCAAATAATGACATAAAAGAGGGTATAATAGTCGATTACATCATGATGTCCGAGACATCCACATAGTCTTTAACAATAATCAAAGTGCAGAAAAGAAACATAGATACACACGGCCTACACAGGCAGCCGAATGGGGATTTGCCGCTAACCCACGCCTAGAACTCATCACACTCTTGAAACTCCTGGAAGTCCTCCTCCACGACTTCATCTTCACCTGAGTAGTGGTTGCAACGCGGACAACCTGGGGGGGGGGGTTGGTGTGTAAAGCAAGGGTGAGTACACATCAACATACTCAGCAAAATGTCCCATTTGGGTGTAGTGGACTAGCTTTATGTGGAGTTAAGTCAAGCAGTTGCTTTTAGTTGGTCAGGTTATTATTTACTAGTAGAAAGCTAGGTTTTAGCATTAACCCAAGTTATTATCCCAGATGTACCCTTTCCAAACGGAAAGAATACCTATTACCATTACCATAGTCATAACCAAAATCATCATCCTCGTCACCACCTGTAAACCATACATCTCTGATCAAGTATCTCTAATCAATGGAGCTCCCTTGGCCGCTCATAACAGTGAGCACGCTGATATATCAGTTTCATAACACTCTGCAGAGGTTGCACACTTTACCCACAAGCCGTGATTCCCTCTTCCCTCGGGCCGATCAAACCCTTAAACACTACCAAGGTGAATAGGCAGAGTCTCACTATGTAGCCTTTACAAAGATTCCCTGGGGCTGTAGCCGCCCGTTAGGTTTCCTCCCCAAGGGGCGAACCAACCATGGCAGAGCGAGCCGCATACACCGAGCCCCATTAACGGCACGACGGTGAAGCGAACTACACCCTAGTTCCTCTAATTACTCAGCTAAGGGCGTCCCACTCCACCCTCATGGTTGCACTGTTTTCCCGGGCGGTCATCCAACGAACAGGTCCTTACGGAGAGGCACTTGAGAAACCGCTCGAGTCCCCTTAAGGGCCACAAGTACCATCATCATAATCAAAAGGGAAAACAACGTATCATAGATAATCTCATCATGTTCATTGATTAATGTCAAGCACTAGCATAAAGCTAAACTGAAATAACCCAAACCAAAATAGGTAAAAAGGACAAGATAAACAAAAGCTAGTCAATCCTTAGGTATAAACTGTGTAAATGCGGGGAGTGAATTATAAAATGTATAGGACATAGATGGGTCAAAGGACACTTGCCTTCACCAACCGACTGCTGCTGAGGGTCTTCACCTGCAACTCCTTCGGACTCCACCAACTGATCGTTATCTATACTAGTTTCAAACATACATTCCACAAATTTAATACAAAGGAACAGTACACCAAACAATAGAATGCAATAAATAAACAGACGTCCGACGCAAGGCTCGCACCTACAACTAAACGAGAAAGAGAAAGTAACGGTCGAGGCAGCGGTCGAGAAGCGATCACGTTACACGATTATAAATTAAAGTACTCGTCTAAACAGAATGGTATTAATTTAGCCATCGCGTTAAGCATAGGGCAAAGTCATGTTCCATGTTTAATCATTATAAGCAGATAAAGGTGAATTAAAGGGAATTGTCGTGCGGCGAGACGCGCGGCACAACACTTAAATTGAAATAAGAAATAAACGACTCATCGCGCGACAGAGCGCGCAACGAGACACTGGCAATAATTATAAAGAGACGTTAAGCGTCGCGCAACGAAACGCACGACAGCATATGTCAACCAAACTGAATTTAAAATAGAACGTCGCGCGACTGGACACGCGATGTCATACATTAAACAACCTGAAATTAAAATGGATCGTCGTGCGATGAAGAGCGCGACGCAGCACATTAATAGAATCTGAAATTAAACAAATTCATCACACGACGAAGCGTGCGATGCCGCACGCTAACTAAACAGAGTTTAAAATTATTTATAACCAAGAATCGATCACCGCACGCGTGGGGCTGCGCACGCCGGAACGCGTTGGGTGAACGGGGGGGGGGGGCGAGGCCGCGCGAGCCACGCCGGGACACGCTCAGGGACCGCGCCGAAGGACCACGCTGCCGAAGGCAGGGGCCGCGCACCGGGGCCGGGATGGCCGCACGCAGGGGGCCGAGGGGCCGCACGCACCGGGGCCAAGGGGTCGCGCAGGGGGCCGGGGCCGCGCGCTGGGAGGCGCGCCGCCGGGGGCCAGGACGGTCGCGCTGGGGGGGGGGGCGAGGGAGCCGCGCAGCCAGGGGGCCAGGGGCCACGCGCGAGGGGCTGCGGGGGTGCGCACACGTAGGGGAGAAGAAGGGGGCGCACACAGGGAAGGGAAGGGGAGGAAGAGGAAGAGAGAGAGAGAAGAGGAGAGGGGAGCTCACCTCGGGGATCCAAATTCCGGCGATCACCGTTCCAAGACCTAGGGCACCACAGGGAGAGAGAGAGAGATTAGAGAGAGAGGGAGGTTGTTGCACGGGAGAATTGAATGAGGGAAAGAGAGACAAGGGGAGGGGGCGTGCATGGGGAGGGCACGGGCGCCAGGGGCGCGCAGGCCGAGGCCGGGCCGAGCTGGGCCGGGCTGGGCCGCACCGCGGGTCAAAACCCCATGGCACGCACAACCATAGATCGGAATTCAATTCGCGAAGCAAAATCCAAAACGAGACTCAGCAACACACGCAACTAAACACGACATCAGACAAAATAAATATGATTCGACATGATGCAACACCCATGTCAACTTAGGTTTTGTTTACACACGATATGGACACTAGTCGCTATACTGCTTTGAAATTGGGAAGAAAGAGCGAAACGGGAAAAGAAAAGAGAGTAACGCCTGAATTTGGTGAGTAAAAAGAAGAAAAAATTCTACCCCCAAATTTAGGGCGTTACAAACCTATCCCCCTTAAAAGAATCTCGCCCTCGAGATTCAAGGTTGGCCAGCAAAGAGTTCAGGGTATTTGGCCATCAGATCATCTTCACGCTCCTAGGTTGCTTCTTCCTTAGAGTGGTGACTCCATCTGACTTTGCATATTCTGATAGTTTTCCTCCGGGTGACTCTGTCCGCAGTCTCAAGAATCTACACTGGCTTCTCTATATAGGTCAAGTCCTCCACTGGCAACTGCTCTTCTGGCACATGTAGACACTTCTTCAACTAAGACACATGGAAGACATCATGCACTGCGGACAAGCCTTGTGGCAGACTGAGCTGATAGGCCACTTCTCCACGCCTTGCGAGAATCTGGTATGGACCAACATAGCGGGGTGCTAGCTTGCCTTTGACTCCGAATCTTCTGACTCCTCTGATAGGTGAAACCTTCAAATAGACGAAGTCTCCGACTTCGAAACTCAGCTCTCTCCTTCTTGTGTCTGCATAGCTTCGCTGCCTTGATTGTGCTAACTTCAGGTTCTCTCGAACCATCTTGATGTTCTCTTAGCTTCGAGCAGAATGTCTGGCCCGAACACTTGCATTTCTCTAGGCTGATCCCATTGCAACAGAGTTCTACAACTCCTCCCATAAAGCGCCTAGAATGGTGACATCTTCAAGCTGGCCTGGTAACTGTTATTATAGGAGAACTCTGCATAAGGTAATCTCTTGTCCCATCTGGACTGATCTTGCAACGCACAAGCTCTCAACATATCTTCGAGGATTTGATTAGTTCTTTCAGTCTGACCGTCTGTCTGCGGATGATAAGCTGAACTGAAATTCAGATGTGTACCCAAGGCTTCATGCAACTGCTGCCAGAAATGAGAGGTGAACTGCGTTCCTCTGTCTGACACTATCTTCTTTGGCACACTATGAAGACAAACGATCTGGGACATGTACAACTCTGCCAATACTGCACTGCTGTAGTTGGTCTTGACAGGTATGAAGTGGGCTGACTTGGTTAAGCGGTCCACCACTACCCAAATGGAATCGTAGCCGGCTCGAGTGCGAGGCAATCCTACTATGAATTCCATTCCGATTTCATCCCATTTCCACTGAGGAATTTGCAGCGGCTGCAACAATCCAGCTGGCCTCTGATGCTCTGCCTTGATCCTTTGACAACTGACACATATAGCCACATGCTCTGCGATCTCCCTTTTCATTCCGTACCACTAGAACTTCTTCTTCAGATCCTGATACATCTTCTCACTTCCAGGGTGTATAGAATAAGCTGACTCATGAGCTTTCTAGAGGATCAACTCCCGAATGGACTGGACATTGGGAACACATAAGCGGTCATTGAACCATATCACACCTTCTGCATCTTCTCGAAAATCTTTGCCTCTTCCTTCCAGAATCAGCTGCCGGATTTCACTGATCTTCTCATCATTCTTCTGTGCTTCTTTGATTTCCCGCTCTAGGGTAGGCTCTAACTCAACTGTCACTCCTCGCGTATTGTTTAGAAATCCGAGGCTCAACCTATCAAATTCTTTGGCCAACTCATAAGGCATCGGATGAGCGACCATCAAGTTGACCTGACTCTTTCTGCTCAAAGCATCTGCCACTACCTTTGCTTTGCCTGGATGGTAATGAATCTCCAGTTCATAGTCTTTGATCAACTCTAACCATCTTCGTTGCATCATATTCAGCTCCGACTGAGTGAATATGTACTTCAGACTCTTGTGGTCTGTGTAAACATCACATTTCTATCCATACAGATAGTGTCTCCATGTCTTCAGTGCGTGAACCACTGCTGCCAACTCTAGATCATGGATTGAATAATTCTTCTCATGAACTTTCAGCTGTCGGGACGAGTAAGCCACAACTCTTCCCTCTTGCATCAACACACATCCCAAACCAGTGTAACAAGCATCGCAATACACTGAGAAGTGCTTGTGCACATCAGGTAAGACTAAGACAGGTGCCGTAGTCAACTTCTCTTTCAGCGCTTCAAAGGCCTCTTAGCATTTCTGGGTCCACTTGAACTCAACCTTGTTGCCTAGCAAAGCTGTCATTGGTTTCGCAATCTTTGAAAACCCTTCAATGAGTTGCCGATAATATCCGGCCATTCCAATAAAGCTCTTGATTCCTCGAGCATCTGTTGGCGCTTTCCAGTTTAGAATGTCTGCCACTTTCTTCGGATCCACAGCCAATCCTTCTTTGTTTATTATGTGACCCAAGATTAGGACTTCATTGATCCAGAACTCGCACTTACTCAACTTTGCATACAGCTGGTGCTCTCGCAATCTCTGCAAAACCGTCCTCAAATGATCTGCATGCTCCTCCTCACTTTGAGAATACATAAGAATGTCATCAATAAATACCACCACAAACTTGTTGAGATAATCCATGAATACACTGTTCATCAGATTCATGAAGAAGGCTGGTGCATTCGTTACACCAAAAGAAATAACAGTGAACTCATACAACCCATACTTGGTAATGAATGCCGTCTTCGGAATGTCTGGAGGTCGAATCCTGAGCTGGTGATAACTTGACCTCAGATCTATCTTTGAGAACACGCTGGCTCCTCTCAACTGGTCAAACAGATCTTCTATTCTGGGCAAGGGGTACTTGTTCTTGATCGTGACTTCATTCAGAGCTCGATAATCGATACACATCCTTCTGGTGCCATCTTTCTTCTCCACGAAAAGGATAGGAGCGGCCCAAGGCGAGGTGCTTGGATGGATGTACCCTTTCTCTGAATCTCATCAATCTGCTTCTTAAGTTCAACTAACTCTGGCCCAGATACTCTGTAGGCTCTTTTAGAAATGGGGGCGGTGCCGGGAAGAAGCTCTATAGCAAACTCAACTTTTCGCTCTGGTGGCATGCCTGGTAAGTCTTCCGGAAACACATCTGGGAATTCTGACACAACCTTGATAATCTCGAGTGGATCTACTTCACTGCTATCAACAGCCATCTAATAACAACTTCCTTTCTTTGGCTCAGGCGAGACTAACTCGGTCACCACTTCCTCTCCTAGTGGAGACATCAACTTGATTATCCTCTTATCACAACTGATAACTGCCTGATACTTATCTAGCCAATTCATCCCTAAGATGACATCTATTCCCTGAGTACCCATTACTATGAGATTAGCGGGAAACGCTATCCCCCTTATTTCCACACTTACATTCAAGCAAATGCTATTGGCTCGAATTCTACCACCGGCTGAGTCAATTTGGATGGGGGTTGACATGGTAGTGATTGGAAGATTATGTGCTTCTACCCATGATGCAGTAATAAATGAATGCATTGCTCCAGTATCAAATAACACTTCTACAATATGGGAGTTGACTGGGAACATACCTACTGCCATGCCAGGGGTTTCCTGAACTGCTTCAACCTCCAAGTGATTCAGTCTCCCATGGTTATAGTGTGGCTGAGAGCGGTTGCCTACTCCAGGCTGAGACACATTCTGCTTTGCTGGGGCACTGGGGCCTGACTGTTGCTGGGCTGCCTTCTTCGGACATTGCATCACCCAATGGCCTTGCTCTTCACTATGGAAACATGCTCTGCTTCCACCTTGAACTGCTGCTGCTTGACTGCCCTGGTTGGTTGCTAGGGCGGGAAGACGAGGTGCCTGCTGATTCTGCCTCTGGAACTAACCTCCTCCTGACTGATTGTTCTAGCGATTCTGCTGCTGGTGCTGAGGGTACTGCCTTTGAAATTGCTGTTGCTGAGATGGACGCTGGTTCTGCCTGAACTACTGAGGTGAGTTGCCTGAGAAACGAGGGCGATTGCTGCTTCCAGGCTGGGGTCCACTGATCTTATGCTTGCGATCCTCCATCTCTTTGCGCTTCCTCTCTGTCATGAATGTTGTCGATCAGGTGCTGAAATGTGGGGAAGGTATGATTCATCAGATAACACTGCAGAGGGCCAACTAAGCCTCTCAAGAAGCGATACTGCCTCTTGGCGTCGGTGTTGACATCTTCAGGAGCATAGCGAGACAGCTACAGAAACTTGTCTCGGTACTCACCGACGGACATAGGCCCTTGCTTGAGTGCCAGGAACTCCTCCTTCGTCACTGTCTTCGGGCCTGCTGGAACATGGTAATGGCAGAAATTGTCTCTGAATTCTTCCCACGTGATGGCGTCAGGGTTGGCATGGGTGGCAAGGTAGGACTCCCACCAAGACTGGGCTGCTCCTCTCAACAGACGGGGACCATACAGAACTTTCTCCCTGTCATCACACTGAGCGGTGTGCAACTCCTGCTCCACAGTGCGCAGCTAATCTTCAGCATCCATGGTATCAGAAGAGTGAGCGAACACTAGGGGATGACCTCTCATGAATTCAGCACGCTTGTCTCTATGCATCTAAGGCATCTGAGGCTAAGGTGGTGGCTGCTGCTGCTGCTGTTGAATGGTGGCCAGAGTCTGACCAATGGCTTGAACTACCTAAGTCTACATTAGGAACATCTGCTCGATGGTCATCGGGGGCGGTGGTGGTAGTTGCTGTTGCTGGGGTGCCTCATCCTGCGGGGCTGGCCACTCCTGCTGAGCACGCCTTCCTCCTCTGCGCCTGTTTTCTCACATCTACATAATGCAATCACACATCAGAACTGATCTTGCAAGCTTGCAGCATAAGAAAAGAGTATAGAATTCTTCCACAATAGTGAACAGACGAACGTCTTCACTGATCTCCAACACAAACCAACACAGCTTCTCAGATAAAGAGGAAAGTAGAACAAAAGGGCTTACCAACTAGATAACTAATTTTATTAACACTTAACAGGTAAACCAAAGTGCAGGGGATGCCTACACCCTGGAGACAGTCATTACAAGGATCCAAATCCAACATAGTTCATCATGACAAATATAAAGGCACATGATAAGCAAACTACCCTGTCTAACTAAGACTAACTAAGAGTAAGACTAATGCTAATACTATAGCTTCTATGTGTATATTTTTGCATTAATTACAAGATCTGACGCTGATGATCTATGGTTCTAAATTTTTCTTGGTCCTGCAGTCGGGGTTGCCATAAGTATGGTGTCCACGCTGAGGTGAGCGGTATGGGTGCTAAGTCCCGACGGGAGCGGGGGAGCCATCCTCTAGTTGACGATGCTCCACGCACTTAGCCCGCAGCTGGGCGATCTCAACACGAGCCCTACTCAACTCGTCTAATGCATGGTCCAGCTCCGTGTTTAGCATGGCGGCTAGGTTGATTGTGCTGCTCAACCTAAGATTGTCCTCACCAACAGGTGAGACAACCACGCCTCTTGTGCTGCCAGATGGATGTTGGGGGTAATACTTCAGATTGAGACCATCAGCTACCCTACCGAGCACCGAGCAGTAGTGCGAAAGCGCACACCGTGTGGCATCTTGCATGGCCACCTCAGCTGAGTCCCGCTCAGAGATGGAATAGTGCTCTAAGCAGACCTCCGCACCCCGGAGACTGTTCTCCGGACGGCGCACCAAGCAGGTCGCCTCCCAACGGTCCGGGTAAACCCCGTGACTGTGCTAGAAGACAACACAGTGATACTCGATGGACCAAGTGCGTCGGTCAAGTGCCTGGCGTAGCAGGGTGTCGAGCGCGTCGTGGAAGTGACACCCACGAGCGGCATCGCGAGTGATGGGTCGAGCAACCCATCCTTCCAACTCCTGCTCCTCTGAAAGGTCGATGCTGTGGCTCGAGCTGCTGTCGCCACCTCCGTCGTCTGGGTCTCCTCCAGCAGCTACTCTAGCAGCTGGGGCGCTCAGTGGTGGTGCAGGGGGCGCCTCCAGCGGGAGCACAGGGGAACAACTCCTCACAGATTCTATCTCCTGCTGAAGCGAGAAATAAGAGTCCTACTGCTCCAGCTCCTGTCGTCGACGCTCTTGCTCCTCGTGTAGGCGGTGGTGCAGCCTCTCCAAGTGGCTAGACTGACCAGTCACTGGACAGCGAAGCGGACGCTCCGTGAGACGAGAAGGCAAGAAAGGAATGACTGACTTCTGTGCAGTGTGTCTAACGCGAGCCATCTACAAAAGACACCGTAAGCATAAGAGTGAGAACAGAACTAATATGACCAGCAAGTAGACCATAAATAAATGAGGAATTAGAATAAAACAAAATTTTCAGCAAGGTATAATAATATATAGAAGAACATAAGTTTGGTCGATATGACCAACTTTTGAAGGGATACCAAAGTCAAGGTGATAATAGGGGTCTATAATCCTTAGAACGACCATTCTATTCTAGGTTAGCGGTCCTACAGTCAGCACGACTTTGATACCACCTATGTCACACCCGGTTTTAGAAGGCAAACCAAATGTGAACCATGTACGTGCGAGGATCAGCAATTCACGTACACAACAGTTACATAACTGGACATCATCACACAATGCTCAAATAATGACATAAAGGAAGGTATAATAGTCGATTACATCATGATGTCCGAGACATCCACATAGTCTTTAACAATGATCAAAGTGCGGAAAAGAAACGTAGATACACACGGCCTACACAGGCAGCCGACTAGGGGTTTGCCGTAACCCACGCCTATAACTCATCGTACTCTTGGAACTCCTGGAAGTCCTCCTCCACGACTTCATCTTTACCTGAGCAGTGGTTGCAACGTGGACAACCTGGGGGGTTTGGTGTGTAAAGCAAGGGTGAGTACACATGAAAATACTCAGCAAAATGTCCCGTTTGGCTGTAGTGGACTAGCTTTATGTGGAGTTAAGTCAAGCAGTTGCTTTTAGTTGGTCAGGTTATTATTTACTAGTAGAAAGACAGGTTTTAGCATTAACCCAAGTTATTATCCCAGATGTACCCTTTCCAAAAGGAAAGAATACCACTTACCATTACCATAGTCATAACCAAAATCATCATCCTCGTCACCACCTGTAAACCATACATCTTTGATCAAGTATCTCTAATCAATGGAGCTCCCTTGGCCGCTCATAACCGCGAGCACGGCTGATATATCAGTTTCATAACACTCTGCAGAGGTTGCACTTTACCCACAAGCCGTGATTCCCTCTTGCCTCGGGCCGATCAAACCCTTAAACACTACCAAGGTGAATAGGCAGGGTCTCACTACGTAGCCTTTACAAAGATTCCCTAGGACTGTAGCCGCCCGTTAGGTTTCCTAAATGCACCGCACTCCTCCCCAAGGGGCGAACCAACCTTGGCAGAGCGAGCCGCATACACCGAGCCCCATTAACGGCACGACGGCGAAGCGAACTACACCCCAGTTCCTCTAATTACTCAGCTAAGGGCGTCTTACTCCACCCTCATGGTTGCACTGTTTTCCCGGGTGGTCATCCAACGAACAGGTCCTTACGGAGAGGCACTCGAGAAACAGCTCGAGTCCTCTTAAGGGCCACAAGTACCATCATCATAATCAAAAGGGAAAACAACATATCATAGATAATCTCATCATGTTCATTGATTAATGTGAAGCACTAGCATAAAGCTAAACTGAAATAACCTAAACCAGAATAGGTAAACAAGGACAAGATAAACAAAAGCTAGTCAATCCTTAGGTATAAACTGTGTAAATGCGGGGAGTGAATTATAAAATGTATAGGACATAGATGGGTCAAGGGACACTTGCCTTCACCAACCGACTGCTGCTCAGGGTCTTCACCTGCAACTCCTTCGGACTCCACCAACTGACCGTTATCTCTATGAGTTTCAAACATACATTCCACAAATTTAATACAAAGGAACAGTACACCAAACAATAGAATGCAATAAATAAATAGACGTCCGACGCAAGGCTCGCACCTACAACTAAACAAGAAAGAGAAAGTAACGGTCGAGGCTGTGGTCGAGAAGCGATCACGTTACACGATTATAAATCAAAGTACTCGTCTAAACAGAATGATATTAATTTAGCCATCGCGTTAAGCATAGGGCAAAGTCATGTTCCATGTTTAATTATTATAAGCAGATAAAGGTGAATTAATGGGAATTGTCACACGGGGAGACGCGCGGCACAACACTTAAATTGAAACAAGAAATAAACGACTCGTCGCGCGACAGAGCGCGCAATGGTAATAATTATAAAGAGACGTTAAGCGTCGCGCAACGAAACACACGATGGCATATGTCAACCAAACTGAATTTAAAATGGGATATCGCGCGACTGGACGCGCGACGTCATATATTAAACAACCTGAAATTAAAATGGATCGTCGCGCGATGAAGCGCGCGACGCAGCACATTAATAGAATATGAAATTAAACAAATTCGTCGCGCGATGAAGCGCGCGACGCAGCACGCTAACTAAACAGGGTTTAAAATTATTTAAACCAACAATCGATCACCGCGCATGTGGGGCTGCGCACGCCGGAACGCGTTGGGTGAACGGGGGGCGCGAGGCCGCGCAGAGGCCACGCGAGCCGTGCCGGGACGCGCGCAGGAACCGCGCCGGGGGACCACGCTGCCGAAGGGAGAGGCCGCGCACCGGGGCTGGGACGACCGCGCGATGTTCCATTTTAAATTCAGTTTGGTTGTCGTATGCCGTCGTGCGTTTCGTTGCGCGACGCTTAACGTCTCTTTATAATTATTGCCAGTGTCTCGTTACGCGCTCTGTCGCACGACGAGTCGTTTATTTCTTATTTCAATTTAGGTGTTGTGCCGCGCGACAATTCCCTTTAATTCACCTTTATCTGCTTATAATGATTAAACATGGAACATGACTTTGCCCTATGCTTAACGCGATGGCTAAATTAATACCATTCTGTTTAGACGAGTACTTTGATTTATAATCGTGTAACGTGATCGCTTCTCGACCGCAGCCTCGACCGTTACTTTCTCTTTCTTGTTTGGTTGTAGGTGCGAGCCCTGCGTCGGACGTCTGTTTATTTATTGCATTCTATTGTTTGGTGTACTATTCATTTGTATTAAATTTGTGGAATATATGTTTGAAACTCATATAGATAACGGTCAGTTGGTGGAGTTCGAAGGAGTTGCAGGTGAAGACCCTGAGCAGCAGTCGGTTGGTGAAGGCAAGTGTCCCTTGACCCATCTATGTCCTATACATTTTATAATTCACTCCCCGCATTTACACAGTTTATACCTAAGGATTGACTAGCTTTTGTTTATCTTGTCCTTGTTTACCTATTTTGGTTTAGGTTATTTCAGTTTAGCTTTATGCTAGTGCTTCACATTAATCAATGAACATGATGAGATTATCTTTGATACACTGTTTTCCCTTTTGATTGTGATGATGGTACTTGTGGCTCTTAAGGGGACTCAAGCGGTTTCTCGAGTGCCTCTCCATAAGGACCTGTTCGTTATATGACCGCCCGGGAAAACAGTGCAACCATGAGGGTGGAGTAGGATGCCCTTAGCTGAGTAATTATAGGAACTGGGTGTAGTTCGCTTCGCCGTTGTGCCGTTAATGTGGCTCGGTGCATGCGGCTCGCTCTGCTGAGTTTGGTTCGCCCCTTGGGGAGGAGTGCGGTGCATTTAGGAAACTTAACGGGCGGCTACAGCCCCAGGGAATCTTTGTAAAGGCTACGTAGTGAGACCCTGCCTATTCACCTTGGTAGTGTTTAAGGGTCTGATCGGCCCGAGGCAAGAGGGAATCACTGCTTGTGAGTAAAGTGCGCAACCTCTACAGAGTGTTATGAAATTGATATATCAGCCATGCTCGCGGTTATGAGTGGCCAAGGGAGCTCCATTGTTTAGAGATACTTGATTAGAGATGTATGGTTTACAGGTGGTGACGAGGATGATGATTTTGGTTATGACTATGGTAATGGAAAGTGGTATTCTTTCCATTTGGAAAGGGTACATCTGGGATAATAACTTGGGTTAATGCTAAAATCAAGCTTTCTACTAGTAAATAATAACCTCACAAACTAAAAGCAACTGCTTGACTTAACTCCACATAAAGCTAGTCCACTACAACCAAACGGGACATTTTGCTGAGTATGTTGATGTGTACTCACCCTTGCTTTACACACCAAACCCCCCCAGGTTGTCCGCGTTGCAACAACTGCTTAGGTGAAGATGAAGTCGTGGAGGAGGACTTCCAGGAGTTTCAAGAGTACGATGAGTTCTAGGCGTGGGTTAGCGGCAAACCCCCATTCGGCTGCCTGTGTAGGCCGTGTGTATCTACGTTTCTTTTCCGCACTTTGATTATTGTTAAAGACTATGTGGATGTCTCGGACATCATGATGTAATCGACTATTATACCCTCTTTTATGTCATTATTTGAGCACTGTGTGATGATGTCCAGTTATGTAACTGCTGTGTACGTGAATTGCTGATCCTGGCACGTACATGGTTCGCATTCGGTTTGCCTTCTAAAACCGGGTGTGACATAGGTGGTATCAAAACCGTGTTGACTGTAGGACCACTAACCTAGAAAAGAATGGTCGTTCTAAGGATTATAGACCCCTATTATCACCTTGACTTTGGTATCCCTTCAAAAGTTGGTCATATCGACCAAACCTATGTTCTACTGTATATTATTATACCTTGCTAAAGTTTTTGTTTTATTCTAATTCCTCATTTATTTATGGTCTACTTGCTGGTCATATTAGTTCTGTTCTCACCCTTATGCTTACGGTGTCTTTTGTAGATGGCTCGCCTTAGACACACTGCACGGAAGTCAGTCATTCCTTTCTTGCCTCCTCGTCATGCGGAGCGTCCGCTTCACCGTCCAGTGACTGGTCAGTCTAGCCACTTGGAGAGGCTGCACCACCGCCCGCACGAGGAGCAGGAGCGTCGACGACAGGAGCTGGAGTAGCAGGACTCTTCTTTCTCGCTTCAGCAGGAGATAGAGTCTGTGAGGAGCTGTTCCCCTGTGCTCCCGCTGGAGGCGCCCCCTGCACCACCACTGAGCACCCAACCGCTGGAGTAGCTGCTGGAGGAGACCCAGACGACGGAGGTGGCGACAGCAGCTCAAGCCACAACATCAACCTTTCAGAGGAGCATGAGTTGGAAGGATGGGTTGCTTAACCCATCGCTCGTGACGCCGCTTGCGGGTGTCACTTCCACGATGCGCTCGATACCCTGCTGCACCAGGCACTTGACTGGCGCACTTGGTCCATCGAGTATCGCTGTGTTGTCTTCCAGCATAGTCATGGGGTTTACTCGGACCGTTAGGATGCGACCTGCTTGGTGCGCCGTCCGGAGAACAGTCTCCGGGGTGCGGAGGTCTGCTCATAGCACTATTCCATCTCTGAGCGGGACTCAGCTGAGGCGGCCATGCAAGATGCCGCACGACGTGCGCTTTCGCACTACTGCTCGGTGCTCGGTGGGGTAGCTGATGGTCTCAACCTGAAGTATTACCCCCGCCGTCCATCTTGCAGCACAGGAGGCGTGGTTGTCTCACCTGTTGGTGAGGACAATCCTAGGTTGAGCATCACAGTCAACCTAGCCGCTGTGCTAAACACGGAGCTGGACCATGCATTAGATGAGCTGAGTAGGGCTCGTGCTGAGATCGCCCAGCTGTGGGCTGAGCGCGTGGAGCATCGTCACCTGGAGGATGGCTCCCCCGCTCCCGTCGGGACTCAGCACCCGTACCGCTCACCTCAGCGTGGACACCATGCTTATGGCAACCCCGACTGTAGGACCAAGATAAATTTAGAACCATAGATCATCAGCGTTAGATCTTGTAATTAATGCAAAAATATACACATAGAAGCTATAGTCTTAGCATCAGTCTTACTCTTAGTTAGTCTTAGTTAGATAGGGTAGTTTGCTTATCCTGTGCCTTTATGTTTATCATGATGAACTATGTTGGATTTGGATCCTTGTAATGACTGTCTCCAGGGTGTAGGCATCCCCTGCACTTTGGTTTACCTGTTAAGTGTTAATAAAATTAATTATCTAGTTGGGAAGCCCTTTTGTTCTACTTTCCACTTTATCTGAGAAGCTGTGTTGGTTTGTGTTGGAGATCAGTGAAGACGTTCGTCTGTTCAGTATTGTGGAAGAATTCTATACTCTTTTCTTATGCTGCAAGCTTGCAAGATCAGTTTTGATGTGTGATTGCATTCTGCAGATGTTAGAAAACAGGCGCAGAGGAGGAAGGCGTGCTCAGCAGGAGCGACCAGCCCGTAGGATGAGGCACCCTAGCAACAGCAACTACCACAACCGCCCCCAATGACCATCGAGCAGATGTTCCTAATGCAGACTCAGGCAGTTCAAGCCATTGGTCAGACTCTGGCCGCCATTCAACAGCAGCAACAGCATCCACCATCTCAGCCTCAGATGCCTCAGATGCCTAGAGACAAGCGTGCTAAATTCATGAGAGGTCATCCCCCAGTGTTCTCTCACTCTTCTGATCCCATGGATGCTGAAGATTGGCTGCGCACTGTTGAGCGGGAGTTGCACACCGCTCAGTGTGATGACAGGGAGAAAGTTCTGTATGGTCCCCGTCTGTTGAGAGGAGCATCCCAGTCTTGGTGGGAGTCCTACCTTGCCACCCATGCCAACCCCGACGCCATCAGCTAGGAAGAATTCAGAGACAATTTTCGCTAGTACCATGTTCTAGCAGGCCTGATGATAGTGAAGAAGGAGGAGTTCCTGGCACTCAAGCAAGGGCCTATGTCCGTCAGTGAGTACCGAGACAAGTTTCTGTAGCTCTCTTGCTATGCTCCTGATGATGTCAACACCGATGCCAAGAGGCAGTATCGCTTCTTGAGAGGCTTAGTTGACCCTCTGCAGTATCATCTGATGAATCATAGCTTCCCCACATTTCAGCACCTGATCGACAAAGCAATCATGACAGAGAGGAAGCGCAAAGAGATGGAGGATCGCAAGCGTAAGATCAGTGGACCCCAGCCTGGAAGCAGCAATCGCCCTTGTTTCTCAGGCAACTCACCTCAGTAGTTCAGGCAGAACCAGCATCCATCTCAGTAGCAGCAATTCCAAAGGCAGTACCCTCAGCACCAGTAGCGGAATCGCCAAAACAATCAGTCAGGAGGAGGTCAGTTCCAGAGGCAGAATCAGCAGGCACCTCGTCTTCCTGCCCCAGCAAACCAGTAGAATAGTCAAGCAGCACCAGTTCAAGGTGGAAGCAGAGCATGTTCCCATTGTGGAGAGCAAGGCCATTGGGTGATGTAATGTCCGAAGAAGGCAGCCTAGCAACAGTCAGGCCCCAGTGCCCCAGCAAAGCAGAATGTGTCTCAGCCTGGAGCAGGCAACTGCTCTCAGCCACGCTATAACCATGGGAGACTGAACCATTTGGAAGCTGAAGCAGTTCAAGAAACCCCCGACATGACAGTAGGTATGTTTCCAGTCGACTCCCATATTGCAGAAGTGTTATTTGATACTGGAGCAACACATTCATTTATTACTGCATCATGGGTAGAAGCACATAATCTTCCAATCACTACCATGTCAACCCCATTCAAATTGACTAAGCCGGTGGTAGAATTCGAGTCGATAGCATTTGCTTGAATGTAAGTGTGGAAATAAGGGGGATAGCGTTTCCCGCTAATCTCATAGTAATGGTTACTCAGGGAATAGATGTCATCTTAGGGATGAATTGGCTAGATAAGTATCAGGAAGTTATCAGTTGTGATAAGAGGATAATCAAGTTGATGTCTCCACTAGGAGAGGAAGTGGTGACCGAGTTAGTCTCGCCTGAGCCAAAGAAAGGAAGTTGTTATCATATGGCTGTTGATAGCAGTGAAGCAGATCCACTCGAGATTATCAAGGTTGTGTCAGAATTCCCAGATGTGTTTCCGGAAGACTTACCAGGCATGCCACCAGAGCGGAAAGTTGAATTTGCTATAGAGCTTCTTCCCGGCACCGCCCCCATTTCTAAAAGAGCCTACAGAGTATCTGGGCCAGAGTTAGTTGAACTTAAGAAGCAGATTGATGAGCTATCAGAGAAAGGCTACATCCGGCCAAGCACCTTGCCTTAGGCCGCCCCTGTCCTATTCGTGGAGAAGAAAGATGGCACCAGAAGGATGTGTATCGATTATCGAGCTCTGAATGAAGTCACGATCAAGAACAAGTACCCCTTGCCCAGAATAGAAGATCTGTTTGACTAGTTGAGATGAGCCAGCGTGTTCTCAAAGATAGATCTGAGGTCAGGTTATCACCAGCTCAGGATTTGACCTTCAGACATTCCGAAGACGACATTCATTACCAAGTATGGGTTGTATGAGTTCACTGTGATGTCTTTTGGTCTAACGAATGCACCAACCTTCTTCATGAATCTGATGAACAGTGTATTCATGGATTATCTTGACAAGTTTGTGGTGGTATTTATTGATGATATTCTGATATATTCTCAAAGCGAAGCAGAGCATGCAGATCATTTGAGGATGGTTTTGCAGAGATTGCGAGAGCGCCAGCTATATGCAAAGTTGAGCAAGTGCGAGTTCTGGATTGATAAAGTCCTGTTATTGGGTCACATAATCAACAAAGAAGGATTGGTTGTGGATCTGAAGAAAGTGGCAGACATTCTGAACTGGAAAGCGCCAACAGACGCTCGAGGAATCAAGAGCTTCATTGGAATGGCCGGATATTATCGGCGATTCATTGAAGGGTTCTCGAAGATTGCGAAACCGATGACAGCTTTGCTAGGCAACAAGGTGGAGTTCAAGCGGACCTAGAAATGCCAAGAAGCTTTTGAAGCGCTGAAAGAGAAGTTGACTACGACACCTGTCTTAGTCTTACCTGATGTGCACAAGCCCTTCTCAGTGTATTGCGATGCTTGTTACACTGGTTTGGGATGCGTGTTGATGCAAGAGGGAAGAGTTGTGGCTTACTCGTCCCGACAGCTGAAAGTTCATGAGAAGAATTATCCAATCCATGATTTAGAGTTGGCAGCAGTGGTTCACGCACTGAAGACATGGAGACACTATCTGTATGGGCAGAAATGTGATGTTTACATAGACCACAAGAGTCTGAAGTACATATTCACTCAGTCAGAGCTGAATATGAGGCAACGAAGATGGTTAGAGTTGATCAAAGACTATGAACTGGAGATTCATTACCATCCAGGCAAAGCGAACATAGTGGCAGATGCTTTGAGCAGGAAGAGTCAGGTCAACCTGATGGTCGCTCATCCGATGCCTTATGAGTTGGCCAAAGAATTTGATAGGTTGAGCCTCGGATTTCTGAACAATACGCGAGGAGTGACAGTTGAGTTAGAGCCTACCCTAGAGCGGGAAATCAAAGAAGCACAGAAGAATGATGAGAAGATCAGTGAAATCCGGCAGCTGATTCTGGAAGGAAGAGGCAAAGATTTTCGAGAAGATACAGAAGGTGTGATATGATTCAAGGACCGCTTGTGTGTTCCCAATGTCCAGTCCATTCGGGAGTTGATCCTCAAGGAAGCTCATGAGTCAGCTTATTCTATACACCCTGGAAGTGAGAAGATGTATCAGGATCTGAAGAAGAAGTTCTGGTGGTACGGAATGAAAAGGGAGATTGCAGAGCATGTGGCTATATGTGTCAGTTGTCAAAGGATCAAGGCAGAGCATCAGAGGCCAGCTGGATTGTTGCAGCCGCTGCAAATTCCTCAGTGGAAATGGGATGAAATTGGAATGGAATTCATAGTAGGATTGCCTCGCACTCGAGCCAGCTACGATTCCATTTGGGTAGTGGTGGACCGCTTAACCAAGTCAGCCCACTTCATACCCGTCAAGACCAACTACAGCAGTGCAGTATTGGCAGAGTTGTACATGTCCCGGATCATTTGTCTTCATGGTGTGCCAAAGAAGATAGTGTTAGACAGACGAACGCAGTTCACCTCTCATTTCTGGCAGCAGTTGCTTGAAGCCTTGGGTACGCATCTGAATTTTAGTTCAGCTTTTCATCCATAGACAGACGGTCAGACTGAAAGAACTAATCAAATCCTCAAAGATATGTTGAGAGCTTGTGCGTTGCAAGATCAGTCCGGATGGGACACCAGATTACCTTATGTAGAGTTCTCCTATAATAACAGTTACCATGACAGCTTGAAGATGTCACCATTTCAGGCGCTTTATGGGAGGAGTTGTAGAACTCCGTTGCAATGGGATCAACCTGGAGGAAAGCAAGTGTTCGGGCCAGACATTCTACTTGAAGCAAAAGAGAACATCAAGATGGTTCGAGAGAACCTGAAGATAGCACAATCAAGGCAGCGAAGCTATGCAGACACAAGGAGAGAGTTGAGTTTCGAAGTCGGAGACTTTGTCTATTTTAAGGTTTCGCCTATCAAAGGAGTCAGAAGATTCGGAGTCAAAGGCAAGCTAGCACCCCGCTATGTTGGTCTGTACCAGACTCTCGCAAGGCGTGGAGAAGTGGCCTATCAGCTCAGTCTGCTAGAAGGCTTGTCCGCAGTGCATGATGTCTTTCATGTGTCTCAGTTGAAGAAGTGTCTACGTGTGCCAGAAGAGCAGTTGCCAGTGGAAGGTCTGTAGGTCCAGGAGGACTTGACCTATATAGAGAAGCCATCGCAGATTCTTGAGACTGCAAACAGAGTCACCCGGAGGAAAACTATCAGAATGTGCAAAGTCAGATGGAGTCACCACTCTGAGGAAGAAGCAACCTGGGAGCGTGAAGATGATCTGATGGCCAAATACCCTGAACTCTTTGCTGGCCACCCTTGAATCACAAGGGTGAGATTCTTTTAAGAGGGATAGGTTTATAACGCCCTGAATTTGGGGGTAGAATTTTTTCTTCTTTTTACTCACCAAATTCAGGCGTTACTCTCTTTTCTTTTCCCGTTCCGCTCTTTCTTCCCAATTTCAAAGCAGTATAGCGACTGGTGTCCATATCATGTCTAAACCAAACCTAAGTTGACATGGGTATTGCATCATGCCGAATCATATTTCTTTTGTCTGATGTCGTGTTTAGTCGCGTGTGTTGCTGAGTCTCGTTTCGGATTTTGCTTCATGAATTGAATTTCGATCTGTGGTTGTGCGTGCCACGGGGTTTTGACCCACGGTGCGGCCCAGCCTCGGCCCACGCGCCCCTGGCACCCATGCCCTCCCCATGCACCCCCCTCCCCTTGTCTCTCTTTCCCTCATTCAATTCTCCCACGCAGCAACCTCCCTCTCTCTCCCATCTCTCTCTCTCCCCGTGGTGCCCTAGGTCTTGGAGACGGTGATCGCCGGAATTTGGATCCCTGAGGTGAGCTCCCCTCCCCTCTCCTCTCTCTCCCTCTTCCTCTTCCTCCCCTTCCCTTCCCTGCGCGCGTCCCCTTCTTCTCCCCTGCGTGCGCGCACCCCCTCAGCCCCTCGCGCGCGGCCCCTGGCCCCCCGGTGGCGCGGCCGTCCTGGCCCCCGGCGGTGCGCCCCCTCGCGCGCGGTCCCCGACCCTTCGCATGTGGCCCCTGCAGCCCCCTCGCGCGCGGCTCCCTCCCCCCGGCACGACTCCCTCGCCCCCCCAGCGCGGCCGTCCTGGCCCCCGGCGGCGCACCCCCTCTCGCGCGGTCCCCGGCCCCTCGCGCGCGGGCGCGGTTCCCCGGCCCCCCCGGTGGCGCGCCTCCCTGCGTGCGGCCCCGGTCCCCTGCGCACGGCCTCCGGCCCCCGGCGGCGCGGCTCCATGCCCCCTTGGCGCGGCCCTCGGCCCCCTGCACGCGGCCCCTTGGCCCCGGTGCGCGCGGCCCCTCGGCCCCCCTGCGCGCGGCCGTCCCGGCCCCGGTGCGTGGCCCCTGCCTTCGGCAGCGTGGTCCCCCAGCGCGGTCCCTGCGCGCGTCCCGAGCGGCTCGCGTGGCCTCGGCGCGGCCTGCGCGGCCTCGCGCCCCCCGTTCACCCAAGGCGTTCCCACGTGCGCAGCCCCACACGCGCGGTGATCGATTCTTGGTTTTAAATAATTTTGAACCCTATTTAGTTAGCGTGCTGCGTCGCGTGCTTCCTCGCACGACGAATTTGTTTAATTTCAGATTCTATTAATGTGCTGCGTCACACGCTTCGTCGCGTGACGATCCATTTTATTTTCTGGTTGTTTAATGTATGACGTCGCGCGTCTAGTCGCGCGACGTCCCATTTTAAATTCAGTTTGGTTGACGTATTCCATCGTGCGTTTCGTTGCGCGACGCTTAACGTCTCTTTATAATTATTGCTAGTGTCTCGTTGCACGCTCTATCGCGCGATGAGTCATTTATTTCTTATTTCAATTTAAGTGTTGCACCACGTGTCTCGCCGCGCGATAATTCCCATTTAATTCACCTTTATCAGCTTATAATGATTAAACATGGAACATGACTTTGCCCTATGCTTAACGTGATGGCTAAATTAATACCATTCTATTTAGACGAGTATTTTGATTTATAATCGTGTAACGTGATCGCTTCTCGACCGTAGCCTCGACCGTTACTTTCGCTTTCTCGTTTAGTTGTAGGTGCGAGCCCTGTGTCGGACGTCTGTTTATTTATTGCATTCTATTGTTTGGTGTACTGTTCCTTTGTATTAAATTTGTGGAATGTATGTTTAAAACTCGTATAGATAACGGTCAGTTGGTGGAGTCCGAAGGAGTTGCAGGTGAAGACCCTGAGCAGCAGTCGGTTGGTGAAGGCAAGTGTCCCTTGACCCATCTATGTCCTATACATTTTATAATTCACTCCTCGCATTTACACAGTTTATACCTAAGGATTGACTAGCTTTTGTTTATCTTGTCCTTGCTTACCTATTTTAGTTTGGGTTATTTCAGTTTATCTTTATGCTAGTGCTTCACATTAATCAATGAACATGATGAGATTATCTATGATACACTATTTTCCCTTTTGATTATGATGATGGTACTTGTGGCCCTTAAGGGGACTCGAGTTGTTTCTCGAGTGCCTCTCCGTAAGGACCTGTTCGTTGGATGACCGCCCGGGAAAACAGTGTAACCATGAGGGTGGAGTGGGATGCCCTTAGCTGAGTAATTAGAGGAACTGGGGTGTAGTTTGCTTCGCCGTCGTGCCGTTAATGGGGCTCAGTGTATGCGGCTCGCTCTGCCAAGGTTGGTTCGCCCCTTGGGGAGGACTGCGGTGCATTTAGGAAACCTAACGGGCGGCTACAGCCCCAGGGAATCTTTGTAAAGGCTACATAGTGAGACCCTGCCTATTCACCTTGGTAGTGTTTAAGGGTTTGATCGGCCCAAGGCAAGAGGGAATCACGGCTTGTGGGTAAAGTGCGCAACCTCTGCAAAGTGTTATGAAACTGATATATCAGTTGTGCTCGCGGTTATGAGCAGCCAAGGGAGCTCCATTGATTAGAGATACTTGATCAGAGATGTATGGTTTACAGGTGGTGATGAGGATGATGATTTTGGTTATGACTATGGTAATGGTAAGTGGTATTCTTTCTGTTTGGAAAGGGTACATCTGGGATAATAACTTGGGTTAATGCTAAAACCTGGCTTTCTACTAGTAAATAATAACCTGACCAACTAAAAGCAACTGCTTGACTTAACTCCACATTACAGCCAAACGGGACATTTTGCTGAGTATGTTGATGTGTACTCACCCTTGCTTTACACACCAAACCCCCCAGGTTGTCCGCGTTGCAACCACTGCTCAGGTGAAGATCAAGTTGTGGAGGAGGACTTCCAGGAGTTTCAAGAGTACGATGAGTTCTAGGCGTGGGTTAGCGGCAAACCCCCAGTCGGCTACCTGTGTAGGCCGTGTGTATCTACGTTTCTTTTCTGCACTTTGATTATTGTTAAAGACTATGTGGATGTCTCGGACATCATGATGTAATCGACTATTATACCCTCTTTTATGTCATTATTTGAGCACTGTGTGATGATGTCTAGTTATGTAACTATTGTGTACGTGAATTGCTGATCCTGGCACGTACATGGTTTGCATTCAGTTTGCCTTCTAAAACTGGGTGTGACAGCTGCGCACCGGGGCCGGGACGACCGCGCGTAGGGGACCGGGCCCGCGTGCAGGGAGGCGCGCCGCTGGGGGGCAGGATAGCTGCGCGCGGGGGGCCAGGGGCCGCGCGCGAGGGGCTGCTGGGGTGCACACACGCAGGGGAGAAGAAGGGGGCGCGTGTAGGGAAGGGAAGGGGAGGAAGAGGAAGAGGGAGAGAGAGGAGGAGAGGGGAGGGGAGCTCACCTCGGGGATCCAAATTCCGGCGATCACCGTCTCCAAGACCTAGGACACCACGGGGAGAGAGAGAGAGAGAGGGGGAGGTTGCTGTGCGGGAGAATTAAATGGGGGAAAAGAGAGACAAGGGGAGGGCACGAGCGCCAGGGGCGCGCGGGTCGAGCTGGGCCAGGCTGGGCTGGGCCACACCGTGGTTCAAAACCCCGTGGCCCGCACAACCACAGATCGGAATTCAATTCGTAAAGCAAAATCCGAAACAAGACTCAACAACACACGTGACTAAACACGACATGAGACAAAAGAAATATGATTCAGCATGATGCAACACCCATGTCAACTTAGGTTTGGTTTACACACGATATGGACACCAGTCGCTATACTGCTTTGAAATTGGGAAGAAAGAGAAAAACGGGAAAAGAAAAGAGAGTAACGCCTGAATTTGGTGAGTAAAAAGAAGAAAAAATTCTACCCCCAAATTCAAGGCGTTACAACCCGTATCCCGGGACAAAACCTTGGAAGTGGGGGAACTCCCTACGAACGAGTACACCGAGAAATACGCAACTCCCACCGTCGCGATCGCCGACAGGCTCAGGATCGAGAGCGAGAGCTAGCTGAACAAGAGGCTAGGCTTCGGTGAGAGAACCCTCTCCTCGTTTGAAACCTGTACCCTGATTTCGCTCGAGCACTAAACACACCAAGTGAAGTTGGAGGAGTGCTGGTGCAGATAGATGATAGCCTTCCGCGAACCCTAGACGCAGAAGGTTACCGACGGCTGCTTACAGAGGCGGACAATCATCTTCTACCCCTCGCTCATCCTGCGAATGATCTGTGTCACGCCATCTACAGCCGATGAGACGCACGAAGCACCATCAGCGCTTCATGTGACCGATGGCATGAAAATGAGATAAGGCGCCGGGAGGAGTACGACCGAGATCACGGTGTACCGGCGCGAAGCCGTGCCACACGAATTGAGTCGGCGACAGTCTCGATCAGTGGCCCATTCTGGGGACGATCGAGACGACCTACTACCGACTCCCCTCCATGGACCAATGACACAAACATCGGCAGGAGGATACATGCGGAGTCTCCGTGCTTACTCCCCGTCTTCGACCCTTCCAAAGGCCTCCTAACTTCAAGGTCTCCAACGTCGACAAGTATGAGCCTAAGCAGGACTCGGGAGGCTGGTTGGACGTCTATACGACTGCCACCTGGGCTACTGGGGCAATAGAGGACGTCACGTCATGATGGGTACTTGCCCATTGTCATGGGGCAGGACGCGCTGCAGTGGCTCCAACACCTACCTCGACACTGCATCGACGACTGGGTCACTTCAGTTGCCGATTTATCACGAACTTACAGTCTCTCTCTGATAAACCGACGCAACCATGGGACCTCAAATCCATTAGGCGCTAGAATGATGAGACTCTCCAATCGTTCCTCAAAAGGTTTCAAATGATGAGGAACCGATCCCCGAAGTCGCCGAGGCGGTTGTGATTGAAGACTTCTATCGAGGATCCAACGACTTGGCCTTCGTCCGAGCCATACTTCAAAAGGCACCGGCCACTTCCGAACAATTATTTAGGGAGGCGGACATCTACATCACTGTGGATGAGCAGACCTAGGACCTCATCGGAGGCACAAAATCTGCATTGCCCGCACCGCGGTGGGATATGAACCAGCAGTCGGACAAGCGCTGGGAAAAAAGGCCCTGCGAGGATGTGCACACCGCCGGACCACCTGCCGCTCGAGCCCGCAGTGCACTTCACGGAGGAGTGCGAACACTGGATGAGATCCTCGACTCCCAATGTCCGTATCACAAGGACATGCGCCACACCCTACGAAACTGCAGAGACTTCAAACACTCCGTCGAGCATGGCCGACCGTTCCAGCCACTACCACCTCCCCCGCCGCAAGGAGAGCCTAGCGAGCTTAGGTAGCCTTAGCAGCAGGAAGAGGGGAGGGGTGGAGCTTTCCCACGCATTGACAGGGAGGTCAACGTCATATTTGGTGGCCATGGGGCACAAGAAAGCAGGAGGCAACAAAAGCTCAATGGTCGACAGGTTCTGGTGGCCACGACCAGTGCTACGGCCCCTTACCGATGATCGGAACACGTGATAACCTTCAGCCGAGCTGATCAATGGCTTAACTTTGATCACCTTGGAAAATATCTGCTACTCGTTGATCATGTGATCCAAGAAAGCCGAGTAAAGAAAGTGTTGGTGGATGGGGGAAGCAGCATCAACGTCACCTTCCCCCGGACACTCCAGGCCCTGGGGGTCACCATCGAGGACCTCACTAAGTCGGATACTCCCTTCTTCAGCATCGTGCCGACCGAAGGGGAGTACCCGCTCGGACACATCTACCTGTTCGCCACCTTTGGAACCCCAGAGAACTACAGAACCGAGTTCTTGGGGTTCGAGGTGGCGCGCTTCGACTACGGGTACAACACCATCATTAGAAGACTAGGACTGACGAAGTTCATAGCTATTCCACACTACCCATACATGATACTCAAGGTGCCAGGACCACAGGGGATTATCACCGTGCACGCCGACTTCCAAGGCGCCGCAGAATGCTTTCGGGGCGCCATCCAAACGGCTCTCACTGCCAGGCCCCTGGTAGCCTTTCCCACACAGGTTAGCGGCAGACTGAAGGATGAAAATTTCACGATCCCCTCGAATGAAGCTCAGGCTACGACCTCTATGCGGCCGACTGAAGAAACTAAAAAGATCAATCTGGGATTCTTTGATGAACGCAAGACTGCAATTATCAGTTCCTACAAGACAATCGAGATGTATTTGCATGGCAACCTGCGGACATGCCGGGAGTCCCGAGAGAACTAGCCGAGCACAAATTCAAAGTATATCCTCAGGCAAGACCAATCCGACAGAAGCTGCATTGTTTCACGCCTGACAAGAGAGAAGCCATTCGTGCAGAGTTAGCTCGCCTAGCATCGGCAGGGTTCATTAGAGAAGTACTACATCCAGAGTGGCTGGCAAACCCCGTTGTTGTACTAAAAAAGAATAAAAGTGATTAGCGCATGTGCGTCGACTACCGATCTTAATAAGCACTACCCGAAGGATCCCTTCGAACTCCCTAGGATAGATCAGGTAGTTGACTCGACTGCTGGCTACTCTATGCTCTCCTTCCTAGATTGCTAACTCCGGATATCATCAGATCAGTCTGGCGAAGGAAGACGAGGAAAAGACTACATTCATCACACTGTTCGGAGCCTTTTGCTATACCTCCATGTCGTTCAGCCTCAAGAACGCTGGAGCGACTTACCAAAGGGCCATCCAGACATGCTTAGCCGACCACTGGGCAAGTGAGTGGAGGCTTATGTTGATGATGTGGTCATCAAGACAGAAAACTCAGACAACTTCATCGAGGATTTGCAATAGGTCTTCAACAGCTTGAGACGCTACCGATGGAAGCTAAACCCAGAGAAATGCGTATTCAGAGTGCCGACTGGAAAGCTACTTGGGTTTATCGCCAGTCATCAGGGAATAGAAGCAAATCCAGAGAAGATTGAGGCCATTATGTGGATGGAGCCACCATGATCATAGAAGAAGGTACAAAGGCTCACTGGATGCATGGCAGCGCTGAGCAGATTCATATCAAGGCTAGGCGAGAAAGGAATGCCGTTCTATAAGTTTCTCAAGAAGGTGGACAAATTTTAGTGGACCACAGAAGCACAGGAAGCCTTGGAAGCACTAAAGAAGTTCCTGACCACACCACCGGTGCTCAAGCCACCACGCCGAGCTACATCCGATCAGCCGGTCGAAGATCTGCTGCTATATATCTCCTGCACGACTCACATGGTAAGCACCGTGTTGGTAGTCGAACGGAAAAAAGAAGGGCACGCATACCTAGTGCAAGATCCAGTTTACTTTATCAGTGAAGTCCTCGGTCCCTCAAAGATAAGGTACCCTCAAGTTCAGAAGCTATTATATGCAGTACTTCTAACTGCTCGCAAGCTCTGGCACTACTTTGACGACCACAAAGTCATAGTAGTCACAAAATTTCCAATAGGCGATATACTTCACAACAAGGAAGTCGTTGGGAGAACAACCAAGTGGGCATGCGAACTCGGAGCTCATGATATAGCATTCTGACTTCGCACAACAATAAAGACTCAGGCACTAGTTGACTTCGTATCAGAGTGGACTGAGCACCAGGTGACGAAAAGCCTAGAAGTTGCTGAAATCTGGAGAATGTACTACGATGGCTCGCTGAGACTGCATGGAGCATGGGCAGGGATTCTCTTCATCGCTCCTGGAGGTGAAAAAATCAAGTATGCACTCCAGCTCCTTTTTCAGCATCCAACAACGTCGCAGAGTACGAGGCATTGGTCCATGGACTAAATATCACCGTTCCACTCGGCATCAAGAGATTAATGGTGTACGGTGACTCACTGGTGGTCATAAGCCAAGTGAACAAGGACTAGGATTGCTCAACCGACTCAATGAATAGATATTGTGCAGTGGTACGTGTCACACCCGGGTTTTAGGGGCACCAAGATCCGGGCGCGAACATAAACACCAGGTGTGCTGGGACCAAGTCTCACACATATGATGAATCATGGTACATAAACGAATGTCACATCTTTAATAAATAATAGGAGTTCTGTACAAAATAAATAAATAATTACGCCATATGAAGACAACGATCTAGCAACCCAAAGTTGACTGGGAGACGACGACCTAGACCTCTCACGAACACATCGCAGCATCCTCCATGCGCCTCATCCTGCGGTACCTGTTCTTGACCTGTGGGGGTGTGAGACAACAAGAGTGAGCTCACATATGTTCATAGCTCAAGAAGTTGTGGGGAATAATGTGCATGAACTCGCCAAAGGTGGGAGCTCATGAAGTGTAAGGCTTACCAAAGAGAATGGTTAAAGCTGAGCATTGCTTTTAAAGTTGGTCAAAATTTTATTAGCAACTACTAGATGTAAGTAAATACAAACCATAATAATAATAAAACAAAATTAATAATAAATCACGTGCAATGCAAATGACAAATTGAATTTAGTTCCATAATTTAATCATGCGAGAGTCCTGAGCTGCTCATGACCGCGAGCACAACTAATATACTAGTTTTACACTCTACAGAGGTTGTACCCTGTAACGACAAGTCGTGTATCCCATGTCGCCAGGGTTTGCAAGACCCTTAGACACTTCCGAGGTGAATGGCTAGGGTTCCACTACGAGGCCTTTACAAAGTTCCACTAGCTTTCGAAAACCCGCTACAGTTTCTAGGAAGAGCAATGTAGGAATCCCTCGTCAGACCGCCATCGCAGCAAAATCAACCCGAGAACCTCCCTACATGCCTACTCCCCTACTGCCCTTGCCCCTTTCGGGTAAGGTAGTCTTCCACTAGCTTTCCTAATTAGTCAGCTAAGGGCGTCCCATTCCACCCTTGTGGTGGCACGTGTTGCTCAAGTTAAGCTCCATGTTCCAATTAAAATAATGACCTTGACATGAGCATAAATAAAATAACAGAATAATTGAAACATGAAGATAATGTAATGTTAAACCCAAAACCACATAGAGCAATAGCAAAACTACCCAAATGGTTCAGGGGTAAACAAGGTAATAAGATAATCAGACTAGGGTGACCTATTGGGTCCCATCAAAATTAAACCTATGCATGAATAAAGGATTATAAAAATCATTATTGGGTAAATAAAAGTGATCAAGGGTAGAACTTGTCTAGGACTTGAGATTCCAGGTACCAGGATGATCTTCAGATTCTCGTGACCTCCTTGCTAGTCGTAGCAATACAACCAAACATGGTGTAGACAAAATTAACATCGCACCAAACATAAGAACAAACTGTATAATAATAATCTACGCGTTGCTACGAGATCGTGGCTTCGAGAACCACTAAAATCGGAGTTACGATTAAAGAGTTATGATTTATAGCAGATCTATGTGATTAAAATATTAAACTATATTATAAATTGGTTAGTGTAAATCATATGATAGATCATTCCATAAATAATTATCTCCACTTTAATATGTCATTATTTGATTAAAGGTCATCTAGTCAAATTATAACCATTAGATCTGAATACTATATTAATATTAAAGAAGTTAATCCAATAGACATAGATTAATCCAATTAACATAGATAAACAAATTAACATGTCTCATGATAAAATAAGGTTACCAAAGTGTAGATAATTTTATTACGAAGCTAACACAACTTGATCGGATAGAAACAGAGTTAAAATGAACCAGTTATGATTTTCCAAGGTTTTTAGTGGTAGTTACAAAATAAATCAAGTGCATAAATTTAACCATATATTTCATGCTAAAATAAGGTTACTAGATGATAAACAATATTAAAACAAAATTATTGCCACTGGAATGGGTCAATTTGGAGTTAAAATGGGGAAGTTATGAATTTCCGAAGGTTTTATGTATTTGATACAAGATTAATTAAGAGATTAATTTTAGTACAGTTTTCATGTTAAAACAGATTAAAACAATTTTCATGCAAAATTACAGGAACTGGAATGGACTAAAAAGGAGTTAATATGAATTTTCTATGAATTAATTAAGTTCCTGCAATTATTTTTACACTAAAAAGTATTTTCCAATTGAATTTATTTGGTTTTCTGTTTCTCTGTAGCGAGCACATAGTTATCAGAAAGTGTAGGGTCTATTGCATAAAAAGTCTAAGTCATAGGGCCGGGTAACCTGCATAGGACCGCGGGTTAGTTTATATTAAAGATAGGGTCTCTTTTGTAAGTCTTCCAGGCTGAAAGGGTATCGGTAGTTCTGAGCCGTCTGATCAACACCAGACGCGCAAGATTAGATCTGACTTATAATGATTCGGCCAGCAACCGGGGCCGCCCGATCAGATATTGAGGGCCGTGACTAGATCAAAACCCACCTACTCACACGAGCCACGGATCTCAAGATCGACGGCAGGGAACCCCTCTTCTACCCTTAGACAGAGTTGAGTGGCGGCACAAAGCTCCCCATGGTGAAGATCTCGCCGGCACACCGCCAACCAGCGACCCCGCGCCCAAATCTCAAAATCAATAGATGTTATACGACGCCGAGGACAAAGCGACACCGTTTAGGGTGCACTTACCCGAGACAGAGGCACCGGACTTGCTGCTCGCTTCGTGCCGCGCCTTGGTCGCAAATCCCTTGCTTCAGCGAGGAATTTTGTTCACAATTCATGCCAACCTAACCCAGCGATACCACGTGCATGCGCGGCATAAGCAGTCGAGTCCCCCCGACCCCACTGCGGAGACTCTACGATGCCCTACGGTGGCCACCCTCTTCTTCCCTATCGGCGGCCATGGCGGCTGCATCTCTATGGCACCGGGTGTCTTGCTCTCGGCTCTCGCTCTACGCAGCTTTGGTTTTGGAGGGCCAATGGGGGCGGTCGGCTTATATGTACGTTGGGCGAGGGTCCGATGAGAGGGGGATCCGGCGATCCAGTCGCCGCGCGATGTCCGCCATAGATGGCGCTCGTTTTGTTGTGGGTGCGCCCGCAGCTGACATGGTGGGTCCACACAGTTAGCGATTCATCCGCGCGCGTAGAGGTGGGACGCGGACGCAGCGTAGGAGACTGACGAAAGAGGCCCATGCGGTAGCGGCATTGGAGAAATGAAAAGGAAAAGGGAGAGGCGTAGTGGGCTGTGCGGGAGTACTTTGGGCCGGATGGGAAGGCCGGAGCTAGACCGCGCGGGGTAAGGGGGATGGGCTGGGTTGTGGAGGTTTCAGCCCAAGTGAATAGGTGTTCCTTTTCTTTTTCTTATTTATTCTCAAATTCCCATTTTCAGGATTCAAACTATGTTTAAATTCTTATTTTAATTTTCAGATTTCAAAGATCAAACAAATTATGATATGAATAATACTGCTACAGTTTGCAATAATACTATTTATTTGTTATTATTATTTATTCTTCTCCCTATTGTTTAATTATGGAAGAAAGGAAGGACTTTATGAAAATTTCCTTTCTCATTTTCTATTTTATATTTACATTTTATAATCTGAGGTGAATTTAAGTTATGATTTCTTTATTCAAATAAGATGCATCACAATAACATCAGCATGAGATGCACATTTCTTTATTTATTTATTGGTTACTCAACTACTTTAATTCCCTTAATTGAGTATGCACTAGAAAAAAATCATGTGAGTCCCAAATCACCAACATTCAAGTATACTTAGTTATTTATCTTATTATTTTTCTGTGATATAGATTTTAGGCTTTACAAATCCTACCCCCCTTAACAGAAATCTCGTCCTTGAGATTTGTAAGAAAAGGGATACAGAAAGATTGGTCTATAATTCAGCTTTTAGTCTATAATTGGTTCAAAAATCCAGAGTCTCATTTTTAGTCAATAGTGGATGATTGGGAGAGCATAGGTACCCAGCTACTTATGATGTAGGATATAAGCTGGACAGGTTGAGGCAAGAAAGATTATGGTAAGGGAAAGACTTCATCTGAAATGTTTAAGTCTTGATTCATCTCGAGATTCGCTTTGACTGTTATATCCTTCCTTGTCAATGTTGATCTTTTCTTCTCCGGTCTTGGTCTCATTGATTTGAGGTCAGTGTATATCATCGAAGTTGGTGGAATATGGTTAAGATAGTTATGGATGAGATAGACTACATGATGTAGGTCAAAAGCTTATTTGTTGTTAGGTGGGGATAGACAGATTATGCAATCCATCATGACTCTATTGGTTGGGTTAGCTCTTCTGCTCACGGTTGAGTTGGTCTAATGTTGTCGGGGACCATAATTAGGGGTACCCTCAAGACTCTTAAATCTCAGCTGGTAACCCCCATCAGCACAAAGCTGCAAAGGCCTGATGGGTGCGATTAAGTCAAAGGTCGGTCCATTCGAGGGACGCGATCACGCCTCGCCCGAGCCCAGCCTCGGGCAAGGGCAGCCGACCCTGGAGGATCTACGTCTCGCCCGAGGACCCCCTCCAGCAACGGGCACACCTTCGACTCGCCCGAGGCCCAGTCTTCGCCAAGAAGCAACCTTGGCCAAGTCGCCATGCCAACCGACCGAATCGCATGGGCATTTAATGCAAAGGTGGCCTGACACCTTTATCCTGACGCGCGCCCTCCAGTCGACAGAGCCAAAGTGACCGTAGTCACTTCGCCGCTCCACTGACCGGTCTGACAAGAGGACAGCGCCGCCTGCGCCGCTCCGACTGCTGTGCCACTCGACAGAGTGAGGCTGACAGCAGCCAAGTCCGGATTCAGGCGTCATAGGAAACTCCGCTTCGCCCGACCCTAGGGCTCGGACTCGGGCTCAGCCCCGGAAGACGACGAACTCCGCTTCGCCCGACCCTAGGGCTTGGACTCGGGCTCAGCCCCGGAAGACGACGAACTCCGCTTCGCCCGACCCCAGGGCTCGGACTCGGGCTCAGCCCCGGAAGACGACGAACTCCGCTTCGCCCGACCCCAGGGCTCGAACTCGGGCTCAGCCCTGGAAGACGACGAACTCCGCTTCGCCCCACCCCAGGGCTCGGACTCGGGCTCAGCCCCGGAAGACGACAAACTCCGCTTCACCCGACCCCAGGGCTCGGACTCGGGATCAACCCCGGAAGACGACGAACTCCGCTCCGCCCAACCCCAGGGCTCGGACTCAGCCCTGGCCTCAGCCGACGGTCTCCGCCTCGCCCGACCCAGGGGCTCGGACTCGACCTCGGCCTTGGAAGACAGACTCGACCTCGACCTCGGAGGAGCCTCCACCTCGCCCAACCCAGAGCTCGGACCAACCACGTCATGGGAGTCGCCATCATTACCCTACCCCAAGCTGACTTAGGCTACGGGGAACAAGACCGGCGTCCCATCGGGCTCGCTCCGCTAAACAAGTAATGATGGCGCCCCGCACGCTCTATGACGACGGCGGCTCTCAGCCCCCTTACGGAAGCTAGAAGACGTCAGCAAGGACTCGACAGCCCCGACAGCTGTCCTTCCGCCAGGCTCCAGCGCTCCTCCGACAGCCACGACACCACACGAACCGGGTGCCAAAACCTCTCCGGCTGCCATGATGGCATGTACTTAGGGCACTAGCTCTCCTCCGCTAGACACGTTAGCACACTGCTACACCCCCCATTGTACACCTGGATCCTTTCCTTACGCCTATAAAAGGAAGGTCCAGGGCCCTCTTATAGAGGGTTGGCCGCGCGGAGAAGGACGGGACGGCGCTCGCGCAGGGCCGCTCGCTCCCTCCCGCTTGGACGCTTGTAACCCCCTACTGCAAGCGCACCCGACCTGGGCGCGGGACAAACACGAAGGCCGCGGGTTTCACCTCTCACGCCTGTCTCCCTCCGGCTCCTCTTCCCCCCTTCGCGCTCCGTCTCGCGCCGACCCATCTGGGCTGGGGCACACGGTGACAATTTACTCGTCGGTCCAGGGACCCCCCGGGTTCGAAATGCCGACAAATGTGCTAAGTTAAGTTAACACCTGACTAGTAGGGTCTAATCACTTCTACCAGTATCACTAATCTATTTAAGTAGACCACATTAGATTAGATCACATTAGATTCTATAATCCTATTTAAGAATATCATTTAGTTAAACATAACAAGCAGACTTTATCTTTATGAAATTCTAGTATCCTTTTTTTCTAAGTGGAACTTCAAATTAGTATTTTTATACACTTAAAATTCTCATGCCATTAGCAGATGTGGCATAGAAAACAAGGGTACATCGAGTTTTTTTAGCTAGCCGTACGCCGCCGACGAATTCCCGAGACTGGCTAGTTCGCCAGAAGCCAGCCTGGCGCACCGGACACTGTCTGGTGCACCACCGGATAGTCCGGTGTGCCAGACTGCGCTGAGTCTTGGCTGCTCCAGCCAAGTCTTTTCCTTTTTCTCTTTTCTCTGATTCTAGCACTTAGGCAAATATATTAGTACACAAAAACCAATGTACTAAGTCTAGAATCATACCTTCTTGTTGATTTGCACTTCATTCATCATTTGGCACATAACTACTCACTCAATATGTGTTGGGCACTTAATCACCAAAATATACTAGAAATGGCCCGAGGGCACACTTCCCTTTCAATCTCCCCCTTTTTGGTGATTTATGCCAACACATCAAAAAGCAACCAATAGAAGTGCAACATCAATATACTTGAGAACAAAAATTGTTTTTGATTCAAATTTGGCATATTTGGATCATTATTTGCCACCACTTGGTTTGTTTTTGAAATCAAACTCATTTTCCTATCTCTAAGTTAAACACACTTGATTAGGCATAGATAGAGGTATTCTAAGAGAAAAATTGATCAAGAGCCAAAAACTCCCCCTTTTTCCCATAATCAAATATTCTCCCCACAAGAGACCAAATTTTGCACATACAAGTATTTTGACAAATCAAAAGTGCTAACTCTACTACTATTTTCAAATTTCTCAAGTGGTAGCTGATCCATTTGCTTTGGCCTTTAATTTCTCCCCCTTTGGCATTAAGCACCAAAACGGGATCACTCTTGGCCCTTAAACCCCTTTGCCTCACCAAAATCGTCAATTAAAAGTAAAAAGGCAATAATAGTATGGAGATGAACTTGGAATAAATTACCCTTTCATCGGAGTGCAGTGGAAGTCTTGCATGGACCAAGTTCACCTTTCCCTTTCAATCCACCTTTGAGACTAAATTAAGTAAACTCAAGCATACTGTTAGTCTCAAAGGGTCAAGTTGTAGCATTTCTCCCCCTAAATATGTGCATCATTCACATATGGACTTGTAAGGTTCGGGGATCTTTTGCACAACTTGATCACCATAAGTAAGCAATAATATGCATAAAGGAACATGATCAAAGACATAAAACACATGTATGCTATAGATCAATCCAAGTTACGCGAATCTAAGACATTTAGCTCACTACGCAGCCTGCAAAAGGTCTTCTCATCTAAAGGCTTGGTAAAGATATCGGCTAGCTGGTTCTCGGTGCTAACATAAAACACTTCGATATCTCCCTTTTGCTGGTGGTCTCTCAAAAAGTGATGCCGGATGTCTATGTGCTTAGTGCGGCTGTGTTCAACAGGATTATCCGCCATGCGGATTGCACTCTCATTGTCACATAGGAGTGGGACATTGTTCAGATTGTAGCCAAAGTCCCGGAGGGTTTGCCTCATCCAAAGTAGTTGCGCGCAACACTGTCCTGCGGCAACATACTCGGCCTCAGCGGTGGATATGGCAACGGAAGTTTGTTTCTTAGAACTCCAAGACACCAGGGACCTTCCTAAGAATTGGCACGTCCCTGATGTACTCTTCCTATCAACCTTGCACCCAGCATAATCGGAGTCTGTATATCCAATTAATTCAAAGGTAGACCCCTTTGGATACCAGATCCCGAAGCAAGGCGTAGCAACTAAATATCTAAGAATTTGCTTAACGGCCACAAGGTGACACTCCCTTGGGTCGGATTGAAATCTAGCACACATGCATACGCTAAGCATAATATCTGGTCTACTAGCACATAAATAAAGCAAGGATCCTATCATAGACCGGTATGCCTTTTGATCAACGGACTTACCTCCTTTGTTGAGGTCGACATGTCCGTCGGTTCCCATTGGAGTCTTTGCGGGCTTGGCGTCCTTCATCCCGAACCGCTTGAGCATGTCTTATGTGTACTTCATTTGAGATATGAAGGTGCCGTCCTTGAGTTGTTTCACTTGGAACCCAAGGAAGTAGTTCAACTCGCCCATCATAGACATCTCGAATTTCTGTGTCATAACCCTGCTAAACTCTTCACAAGACTTTTGGTTAGTAGAACCAAATATTATGTCATCGACATAAATTTGGCACACAAATAGGTCACCATCACAAGTCTTAGTGAAAAGAGTTGGATCGGCTTTCCCAACCTTGAAAGCATTAGCAATTAGAAAATCTCTAAGGCATTCATACCATGCTCTTGGGGCTTGCTTAAGTCCATAGAGCGCCTTAGATAGCTTACACACGTGGTCGGGGTACCGTTCATCCTCAAAGCTAGGGGGTTGCTCCACGTACACCTCCTCCTTGATTGGCTCATTGAGGAAAGCGCTCTTCATATCCATTTCGAACAACCTAAAAGAGTGGTGAGCGGCATAGGCTAATAGAATGCTAATAGACTCTAGCCTAGCCACAGGAGCAAAAGTCTCCTCAAAATCCAAACCTGCGACTTGGGCATAACCTTTTGCCACAAGTCGAGCCTTGTTCCTTGTCACCACTCTGTGCTCATCTTGCTTGTTGCGGAACACCCACTTGATTCCCACAACGTTTTGCTTTGGACGTGGCACCAGGGTCCAAACTTCATTTCGCTTGAAGTTATTGAGCTCTTCCTGCATGGCCAACACCCAGTCCGGATCTAGCAAGGCCTCTTCTACCCTGAAAGGCTCAATAGAAGAGACAAACGAGTAGTGCTCACAAAAATTAGCTAATCTAGAGCGAGTAGTTACTCCCTTGCTTATATCACCCAAAATATGGTCGACGGGATGATTCTTTTGAATCGTCGCTCGGACTTGAGTGGGAGGGGCCCGTGGTGCTTCTTCTTCCACAACTTGGTCTTCGTGTGCTCCCCCTTGATCACACGTCTCATCTTGAGGAACCTGTTCATCATCTTGAGTTGGGGGGTGCACCGTCGTTGAGGAAGAAGGTTGATCTTGCTCTTTGTGTTCCTGTGGTCGCACATTTCCAATCGCCATGGTGTGAATTGCGTCCGTTGGAACATCATCTTCATCTACATCATCAAGATCAACTTGCTCTCTTGGAGAGCCATTAGTTTCATCAAATACAACGTCGCTAGAGACTTCAACCAAACCCGATGATTTGTTGAAGGCTCTATACACCTTTGTATTTGAGTCATAACCTAACAAAAACCCTTCTACAGCTTTGGGAGCAAATTTGGAATTCCTACCTTTCTTCACAAGAATGTAACATTTGCTCCCAAATACACGAAAATATGAAACTTTGGGTTTGTTACCGGTTAGAAGTTCGTACGACGTCTTCTTGAGGAGGCGATGAAGGTAGACCCGGTTTATGGCGTGGCAAGCTGTGTTCACAGCTTCCGACCAAAACTGCTCGGGCGTCTTGAATTCTCCAAGCATCGTCCTTGCCATGTCTATAAGTGTCCTGTTCTTCCTCTCTACCACACTATTTTGCTGTGGTGTGTAGGGAGCGGAGAACTCGTGCTTGATTCCTTCCTCCTCAAGGTACTCCTCCACTTGAAGATTCTTGAACTCGGACCCGTTGTCGCTTCTTATCTTTTTCACTTTGAGCTCAAATTCATTTTGAGCTCTCCTTAAAAAGCGCTTTAGGGTCCCTTGGGTTTCTGTTTTATCCTGCAAAAAGAATACCCAAGTGAAGCGGGAAAAATCATCAACAATAACAAGACCATACTTACTTCCCCCGATGCTAAGGTAGGCAACGGGTCCGAAGAGGTCCATATGAAGTAGCTCTAGAGGTCTTGTCATGGTCACCACGTTCTTGCTGTGATGAGTACTTCCCACCTATTTACCTGCTTGACAAGCTACACAAGGTCTATCTTTTTCGAAAGATACATTGGTTAGACCTAACACATGTTCTCCCTTTAGAAGTTTATGAAGGTTCTTCATCCCAACATGTGCTAGACGGTGATGCCACAGCCAGCCCATGCTAGTCTTAGCAATTAAGCATGCATCTAGATCGGCCTCCTCCTTCGAAAAATCAACTAAATAGAGTTTGTCGTCTAGTACACCCTTAAAAGCTAATGAACCATCAATCCTTCTAAAGACAGACACATCTACATTGGTAAATAAGCAATTGTAACCCATATTACATAGTTGACTAACGGACAGCAAGTTATACCCGAGCGATTCAACTAAGAACACATTAGATATGGAATGCTCGGAAGAAATAGCTATCTTTCTTAGACCTTTAACCTTGCCTTGGTTCCCATCTCCAAAGATGATCGAATCTTGGGAATATTTGCTCTTGACGTAGGAAGTGAACATCTTCTTCTCCCCTATCATGTGGTTTGTGCATCCGATGTCGATAATCTAGCTTGAGCCCCCGGATGCATAAACCTGCAAGGCAAATTAGGCTTGGGTCTTAGGTACCCAACTCTTGTTGGGTCCTACATGGTTAGTTACAATATCCTTTGGGACCCAAATGCAAGTCTTGTCTCCCTTGCATTTGGCCCCCAACTTCCTACCAACCACTTTCTTATTTTTACATGAAAGTACAAAATCAGTGTTGCAGACATGAAAAACAGTAGTAGATTCATTATGCATTTTCCTAGGCACATGATGAATAACATTTCCCTTCCTGGGACTACTTCTATTATGTACAAAAGTAGAACTTGAAGCACTCATAGCATGTGAGTCAAAAGTACTATGAAAATTTCTAGAATATTTTATATCATGGTACATGAAAGCATGATTCTTTTGACTACTACTAGCCATAGGGGCCTTCCCTTTCTCTTTGTTGGGAATGGGAGCCCTTTGACTTGTTAAGTTCTTGGCTTCTTTTCGAAAGCCAAGCCCATCCTTAATAGAGGGGTGTCTACCAATAGTGTAGGCATCCCTTGCAAATTTTAGTTTATCAAAGTCATTTTTGCAAGTCTTAAGTTGAGCATTAAGACTTGTCACTTCATCATTTGATTTTGCAATAGAAGTAAGGTGCTCAACACATGCATCAATATCGAAATCCTTACACCTATTACAAATCACAACGTGCTCTACACAAGGACTAGATTTATTAACTACTTCTAGCTTAGCATTTAAATCATCATTCAAAGTCTTCAAGCTAGAAATAGATTCATTGCAAATAGATAACTCAGAAGCTAGTAATTCATTCCTTTTAATCTATAAGGCAAGAGACTTTTGCACACTAATAAATTTGTCATGTTCCTCATACAAAATGTCCTCTTGCCTCTCTAGCAGTCTATCTTTTTCATTCAAGGCATCAATCAACTCATTAATCTTTTCTACTTTAGCTCTATCTAATCCTTTGAACAAGCTAGTGTAATCTACTTCATCATCACTAGAGTCCTCATCACTAGAAGTAGAGTACTTCGGGGAATCTCGAACACTCACCTTCTTTTCCTTGGCCATGAGGCAGGTGTGGCGTTTGTTGGGGAAGAGCGAAGATTTGTTAAAGGCCGAGGCTGCCAGTCCTTCATCATCGGAGTCGGATGTCGAGCAGTCCGAGTCCCACTCTTTGCCAAGATGTGCCTCGCCCTTCGCCTTTCTATAGCTTTTCTTCTTCTCCTTCTTCCCATGTCTTTCTTCTCCCTGGTCATTTTCATTATTGGGACATTGAGCAATAAAATGACATGTCTTACCGCACTTGAAGCAGGAGCGCTTTCCCTTTGCTTTGTTCTTGTTAGGGTGCTCCTTGCGTCCTTTTAATGCGGTCTTGAAGCGCTTTATAATTAGGGCCATCTCATCCTCATTTAGCTCGGCCGCCTCAATTTGTGCCACCTTGCTAGGTAGCGCCTCCCTGCTGCTTGTTGCTTTGAGAGCAACAGTTTGAGGCTCATAGATGGGCATTGGGCCATTCAATGCCTCATCGACGTATCTTGCTTCCTTGATCATCATATGCCCTCTTACAAACTTTTCGAGTATTTCCTCGGGCGTCATCTTTGTGTACCCAGGATTCTCACGGATTGAGTTCACAAGATGAGGATCAAGAACAGTGAAGGACCTGAGCATAAGTTGGACGATGTCGTGGTCCATCCATCTCATGCTTCCATAGCTCCTGATTTTGTTGACCAGGGTCTTGAGCCAGTTGTACGTTTGCGTTGGCTCCTCTCCGCTAATCATTGCGAACCTTCCCAGTTCGCCTTCCACCAACTCCATCTTGGTGATCATGGTGGCGTCGTTCCCCTCATGAGAAATCTTGAGGGTGTCCCAAATTTGATTGGCGTTATCCAAGCCGCTCACCTTGTGGTACTCGTCCCTGCACAAGGATGCTAGCAAAACAGTGGTAGCTTGTGCATTTTTATATATGGATTTGCTCATTAATGAAAACAGGGTTGTCAGTACTATCAAAAAGCATTCAGTTTTCAACAATCTCCCAAATACTTGGATGGAGAGAGAATAGGTGACTACGCATTTTGTGACTCCAAAATGAGTAGTCTTCTCCATCAAAGTGTGGAGGTTTCCCAAGTGGAATTGAAAGTAAATGAGCATTGGAGTTAAACGAAATACGAGAATAATCAAAAGAAAAGTTTGAGTCAACCGGTTTCTTTTTCTCGTCGTTGTCGTCTCTTGGGGAAGAAGAAGACTCGTCGCTGTCGTAGTAGACGATCTTCTTGATGCGCCTCTTCTTCTTCCCGTCTCTTTTCTTATGACTCAAGCCAGAGTCCGAGGGCTTATCATCTCTTGGCTCGTTGACGATGGACTCTTTTGTCTTGTCGTTGACCACCATCCCCTTTCCCTTAGGATCCATCTCTTCGGGCGATTAGTCCCTTTTGTGAAGAGAACAACTCTGATACCAATTGAGAGCACCTAGAGGGGGGGGGTGAATAGGTGATCCTGTAAAAATCAAATACTTGTAGCCACAAAACTTGGTTAAGAGTTAGTGCAATAGGACCAAGTGGCTAAGGACCGAACTTTTGTGAAACACAATGATCACAGAGAAAAGCAACACAAAAGACACGGTGATTTATCCCGTGGTTCGGCCAAGTATAACACTTGCCTACTCCACGTTGCGGCGTCCCAATGGACGAGGGTTGCACTCAACCCCTTTCAAGTGATCCAATGATCAGCTTGAATACCATGGTGTTTTCCTTTCTTATACTTTCTCCTGTTTGTGAGGAATCTCCACAACTTGGAGCCTCTCGCCCTTACAATTGATGATCACAAAGAAGCACAGAAGTAAGGGAGGGGAGAGCAACACACTTGACTCAAAACAAGAGCACAATCACGCACACAAAGCCACAACTTGAGCTCACAACACAACTCGAGGAGTTCTCTACTCAAATGGGGCTCAAGTCACTATCTCAAAGAATCTAATGCGCGAGAATGAAGTCTTGGTGCTTAGGAGTGATCAAGGAATGCTTGGGTGTCTCCTCCATGCGCCTAGGGGCCTCTTTTATAGCCCCAAGGCAGCTAGGAGCCGTTGGAGGCAATCTGGGAAGGCAATTCTTGCCTTCTGTCGGGTGGCGCATCGGACAGTCCAGTGCACCACCGGACAGGCACTGTTCATGGTCCGGTGCAGATCGCCTTCCTAAAATGGCACAGCCGACCATTGCAGAGTTGTAGCCGTTGGTGCACCGGACACCGTCCGGTGCACATCGGACAGTCCGGTGCCTCCTGCCGACCGTTGGAGCGAGCCACGAGTCGCCTGTGGATTTGGCAGCCGACCGTTGCGTTGGCGGCCGTTGGCTCACCGGATAGTCCGGTGCACCATCGGACAGTCCGGTGAATTATAGTCGTACGCCGCCGACGAATTCCCGAGAGTGGCTAGTTCGCCAGAAGCCAGCCTGGCGCACCGGACACTGTCTGGTGCACCACCGGACAGTCCGGTGTGCCAGACTGCGCTGAGTCTTGGCTGCTCCAGCCAAGTCTTTTCCTTTTTCTCTTTTCTCCGATTCTAGCACTTAGGCAAATATATTAGTACACAAAAACCAATGTACTAAGTCTAGAATCATACTGTCGGCGTTTCGAGACCGGGGGGTCCCTCGGGCCGACGAGTGAGTGTCGCCGCGTGCCCCAGCCCAGATGGGTCGAGCGCGTGGGCGAGCGCGAAGGGGGGTAGTGAGGTGGCCGGAGATGGGCGTGAGAGAGTTGGAAATCCTGCGGCCTTCGTGTTCGTCCCGCGCCCAGGTCGGGTGCGCTTGCAGTAGGGGGTTACAAGCGTCCACGCGGGAGAGGGAAGCGAGCGGCCCCAAGAGAGCGCCTGTCCCGTCCTCGTCCCCGCGCGGCCAACCCTCTCTAAGAGGGCCCTGGTCCTTCCTTTTATAGGCGTAAGGAGAGGATCCAGGTGTACAATGGGGATGTAGCAGAGTGCTACGTGTCTAGCGGGGGAGAGCTAGCGCCCTAAGTACATGCCGATGTGGCAGCCGGAGAGATCTTGGCACTCAGCTGGTGTGATGTCGTGGCCGTTGGAGGAGCGACGGAGCCTGGCGGAGGGACAGCTGTCGGAGCGGTTGGGTCCTTGCTGACGTCCTCCTGCTTCCATAAGAGAGCTGAGAGCCGCCGTCGTCACAGAGCATGCGGAGCGCCATCATTGCCTATCTGGTGCAGCTAGCCAGATGGGACACCGGTCTTGTTCTCTGCGGCCCGAGTCGGCTCGGGGTAGGGTGATGATGGCGCTTCCTGTTGACGTGGCTGGCCTATGCCCTAGGTTGGGCGACGTGGAGGCTCCTCTAAAGCCGAGGTCGAGTCTGTCTTCCATGGCCGAGGTTGAGCCCGAGCCCCTGGGTCGGGCGAGGCGGAGGTCGTTCGGTAGAGGCCAGGGCGGAGTCCGAGCCCTGGGGTCGGGCGAAGCGGAGTTCGTCGTCTTCCGGGGCTGAGCCCGAGTCCGAGCCCTGGGTCGGGCGGAGCAGAGTTCGTCGTCTTCTGGGACTTAGCCCGAGTCCGAGCCCTGGGTCGGGCGGAGCGGAGTTCGCCGTCTTCTGGGACTTAGCCTGAGTCCGAGCCCTGGGTCGGGCGGAGCGGAGTTCGCCGTCTTCCGGGACCTAGCCCGAGTCCGAGCCCTGGGTCGGGCGAAGCGGAGTTCGCCGTCTTCCGGGACTTAGCCCGAGTCCGAGCCCTGGGTCGGGCGGAGCGGAGTTCGCCGTCTTTCGGGACCTAGCCCGAGTCTGAGCCCTGGGTCGGGCGGAGCGGAGCTTCCTATGGTGCCTTTGGCAGGGCCTGACTGCCTGTCAGTCTCATTCTGTCAAAGGGCACTGCAGTCGGAGTGGTGCAGGCGGCGCTGTCCTTCTGTCAGGCCGGTCAGTGGAGCGGCGAAGTGACGACGGTCACTTCGGATCTGCCGGGGGGCGTGCTTCAGGATAAAGGTGTCAGGCCACCTTTGCGTTAAATGCTCCTGCGATTCAGTCGGTCGGTGCGGCGATTTAGTCAGGGTTGCTTCTTAGCGAAGGCAGGGCCTTGGGCAAGCCGGAGATGTGTCCGCCGTTGGAGGGGGGCCTCGGGCGAGACGGAAATCCTCCGAGGTCGGCTGCCCTTGTCCGAGGCTAGGCTCGGGCGAGGCATGATCGAGTCGCTCGAATGGATTGATCCCTGACTTAATCGCACCCATCAGGCCTTTGCAGCTTTATACTGATGGGGGTTACCAGCTGAGAATTAGGAGTCTTGAGGGTACCCCTAATTATGGTCCCCGACAGTAGCCCCCGAGCCTCGAAGGGAGTGTTAGCACAAGCTTGGAGGCTTTCATCACACTTTTTTTCAAGGGGACCAGCCTTTCTCGGTTGCATTTTGTTCCGGTGGGTGCGCGCGAGCGCAACTGCCGGGTGTAGCCCCCGAGGCCTCGGAGGAGTGGTTTCACTCCTCCGAGGTCTTAATGCCTTGCGTAACGCTTCGGCTGGTCTGGTTGTTCCCTCATGCGAACTGGCCGTAGCCCGGGTGTACGGTCGGGGCCCAAGTTCTCGGGCTGGTACGTTGAGGCTGTCAATGGTTCGGCCGGAGCCGGGTTTGCGAGAGCAACCCCCGAGCCTCCGCACAGGGCGAGAGGGCGATCAGGGACAGACTCGGCTTTTTTACATACGCCCCTGCGTCGCCTTTCCGCAAGGAGGAGGGGGGAAAGCGCCATGTTACCCTCGATGGGCGCCGAACATGGTGTCTCCGATGAGCTGCAAGCGGGTAATCCGAGTGGACGTCCGTGCCCCGTTCGTTAGGGGTCGGCTAGGGGCCCAGAGGCACGCCCAAAAGTACCTGCGGGTGATCTGCCGGACCCGGTCCCCTGGCGACAGGGTCCGAGGGCTCGATGCCTCCCTCCGATGGGATTCCGTTACAAAATCGCTCCCGCTGGTCTCGGAAATGTCCTAGGGTACCTCGGGAGCGCAGCCCGAGCCTTGGTTATGTATCGAACGTACCCCTGGTCATCCCTCGCTCGGCGTCTGAGGCGGCTGTGAACCCTTCGGGGGCCAGCCTTCGAACCCCTGATCAGTAATGGGCGCAGAGCTCGAGTAGCCTGAGGCGGTCGTGGAACCCTTCAGGGGGCCAGCCTTCGAACCTCTGACCAGTAGTGGGTGTAGGGCCCACGCGATCTGAGGCGGCTGTTGAACCCCTCGGGGGGCCAGCCTTTGAACCTCGGATCAGTAGGGAGGCTCGGAGCCCGGTTCCTTCACGGGGAAGGATCCTTTTCAGGGTATCCCCCTTTCCCGGTCCCTGTTGCAAGAGAGAGAGCAAGAGGAAAAAAGGAAAAGGATACGAAATTGAACGAAGCGGCGTACCTTTTTCGGCGCGGTTATTACGGCGAAGGCGAAGCGTCGCCCGCTTCTCCTGCCATAGGTGCCGCCTGTCCTGCCGCGGAGTTAATGCGACGGGGCGAGTGGTTGGCGGGGCGGCCGTCGCGCGTGCACGAGCCGTTCGAGGAACGGATCACGGGCGTGTTGTCTTCACGCCATGAGAGGGGGTTCTCTTGCTGCCCCCGGATGGGACGTGAGCTAGGCTGACAACGTGACCGCTGCTCCCGCCCGCCTGCCACCGTCATTACTGCCGGCCCATTTTTGACCGCATTGACCGCCGCGCTAGGCTGGCGCTGCTGGGTCGTGCGCTGGGTTACCTCGAGTCGCGGTATTGGTTCCGCAATCGAGGAGGCGAGGTGGTGGCGCAAGTGGCGGTGCAGTTGCTTGCATGAAGCATCCGGCGCGTCGGTTGCATGACACGTGGGCCTGGGCCTCCAAGCTGGGCGCGTCAGGAGTCGGAGAAGCGCGTCCACTTGGCGCGGTTGCATGCCGCCTGCATGGCTGCCCGCCTCTTTCGCCCGTTGGTCTGGGCAAAAGTGGAGGGTCACTTGTAACCGCTGGGTGGTCATGTGTGCCGCGCGCGGCGGTTTGGCTTCTTCTGCTCTGAGCCGGCTTGCATGACATGCGGGACCCAGCCACCGCGTCGCAGGGGAGGGCCTTGGAGCGTGTTGGAGAAGACTCAGCCCGTGACGGTTGGGGGCGTAAGTAAGGAGAGTTGCCTTTAAAAGGAGGGCGACCCCTTTCGGAAGGCGACCATGTCTTCTCGCTCCCTTATGCATCGCGTCTTTCCACCTTCCAAGCCTCCGGATGGGGGATACCCGCCGTCTTTTCGCCTCATCGTTGGAGGAACGCAACTCCATGGGAGTTGGTACCTTTCAGCCATCGTTCGGCTTCAAGGATTTTCATCAGCCAGCCCGGCTGTACCCCCCCGCCGGTGGTCACCCAAGACGGTGACCACTAGTTCCTGGGTGGGGAGAAGCAAGCTGGGCTGCGATCTTGGTCCCACCCTCAGCTTCAAGGATGTTCATCATCCTCGCTGGGGTGGGGGCCGGGCTGAGCCGGCGCTCTACCTCCCGCGCGGGTTCGTGGGTCACCCTCTCCCGCGGCGTTCGAGGGAGAGGGCGCTCACTGGCCCTGCGGGCGGCCCGGACTTCGACAACGCGGGGCTGGTCGACGGCATGCGTCGTCACCTCCAGCGTGTCGGGCTCATCGGTTTGGCTCCCGGCGGCCCCTTCTGCCGGAGGGCGGCTGCCGCGCCGTGTGCACGGGAGGACCACCCTAGATGTCGCGCGCTGCTAGGGCGGCGTTCGTGTTCTGGGGTGGTCCTGCCTTTGCACCGGCGTGGCATCTTCACGCGGAGGCCGGTGCCCCACTCGTCCGGGAGGATTTGAGTGGGGATCTGCCAGAGGGTTGATGGCCCCTGCCGTCGGTGCCGAGGTGGAGGCGGTTCGAGAAGTCCCCGTCGCCGACGGGATCACCGCCACCATCCGCGCTTCGGGCCTCCGGCTCTTTGTACTTGTCCTCGCCCCTCGAGCGTCGGCGTGGGCGAGGGCAAGATTGCAGCAGCGCCCACCCTGAGGCCTGCGCTGCTGCAGTTCGGCCACCCGGAGCGGGGGTCGTTGTCGTCGTATTCAGAGCGGGCGGCGGCGAGCCGCTCGTCAGTCTTCTGTTGCTCCGCAGGCCCTCCCCCATGGAGTGGGGTTGTTCGTACCTGCGGAGGGGGAACCGGAGTTACGTTTGTAATGGCATTTTGAATGCCAGTGTTTTCGTTCATTATGGCTGTCGAGGCCTGAACATGTATGTAATTTTGGCATGGAGCCGTGTTTTTTCCTCATTTTCTAGCACTAAGACTCGCCTGTTGATTATCCGAACCGCTTCACCAAGCATGAGTCGCCCCGTGTCAAGGTGACGAGTGAGATATCCGTATCCCGGAGGTGTAGGAGTCCCTCGGCTCGGTCGGCCTTGTTGTCTGAGGCTCCTCTAGCTTAGTTAAAGGGACCCCTTGGCCGCTCTTCGACGAGCCGAGGCCAGAGGTAGCGATATCAGCATGAACAGAGGCGGAGTTGGCTCGAAAATGAAACCTGGTTGGCCGGAGCCTAGCCGGGTTGTCCGTTAGCGGGACCGACGCCGGAGTTGATCCGCCGAGGCCTCGGGTCGGGCTGGCGCCCTTGGGAGATGGTTGGCCGAGGCCCCAGTGGGGGTAACCGGCCGAGCCGCCTGCTCGAGCCGGATTCCCGGAGAAGTCCCTGGCAGCGATTGTCCGGGCGTGGCGATGACGTCGTCCTCCAGAGTGGGGATCCCTGGACCGCGTCGCCGTCCGAGGCTAGGTCGGACCTCGCTGAAGGCGTCGTCGATGCCGAGGGTGCTACTGCCCCCTTCCAGCGTCAAGACCCGAGCCTGCAGGATCAGAGTGTCTTGTAGCGTGTGCCTTCTGCGGCCGCCGAGGCCAGAATACACACCCTCGCTGTGTTGTAAAGCTGCGTCTCCTTTCCTCTTGTTTCGAGTATCTGGACTTTTTTGTCGGTAACAGGGATGTTTGTGCGAGCGAGAGTTGCTTTTCGTGGAAGGTGATGAGTGAGGTATCCGTATCCCGGAGGCGTGGGAGTCCCTCGGCTCGGTCGGCCTTGCCGCTTACGCGCACTTTCACCCGTCCATGAGGCCCTGTCACCGACTCAGTCGAGAAGGCTCGAAGGATCGCTTCGGCAGAAGAGCTTCCGAACGTGAAGACTTGTTCGGTCCGCGGAATCACTTTATCCGAACGCGAGTTACTTATCGCAGAAGGTGATGAGTGAGGTATCCGTATCCCGGAGGCGTAGGAGTCCCTCGGCTCGGTCAGCCTTGGCTGCTTACGTGTACTCCGTCGTTTTCAGGATCCACTTTTCGAAGTAGTCAGAAAGCACGAAAGATATTCTGGCAGAAGAGATCTTTTTTCGAGGAAAATTTCAACGCAGAGGGGGTTCCCCCCCTTTTAGCCCCCGAGGGAGGGTCGGGCTTTGCCGAGGCGAGGCCGACCCTTCCTTGATGACTAAACTTTGCGTGGGTGCGAGGTATATGAACAACTTTGAAAACATCTTAAGGGTAGAAGAGACGTAGCTGTTGGATGTTCCAAGTGTTGCCGTAGACCTCGCCTTGACTGTTGGCCAGCTTGTACGTTCCGGGCTTCAGAACTTTGGCGATGACGAATGGCCCCTCCCAGGGGGGCGTGAGCTTGTGCCTCCCTCGGGTGTCTTGCCACAGCCGAAGCACCAGGTTGCCCACCTGGAGGTCTCGGGGCTGGACACCTCGGGCGTGGTAGCGTCGCAGGGACTGCTGGTACCGCGCCGAGTGTAGCAAGGCCTTGTCCCGAGCCTCTTCCAGCTGGTCCAGCGAGTCTTCTCGGCTAGCTTGGTTGCTTTGATCGCTGTAGGCCCTCGTCCTCGGGGAGCCGTATTCCAGGTCAGTGGGCAAGACGGCCTCGGCCCCATAGACCAGGAAGAACGGCGTGAAACCCGTGGCTCGGCTCGGCGTTGTCCTCAGGCTCCAGACCACTGAGGGGAGTTCCTTCATCCATCGCTTGCCGAACTTGTTGAGGTCGTTGTAAATCCGAGGCTTGAGCCCTTGTAGAATCATACCGTTGGCACGCTCTACTTGCCCATTCGACATGGGATGAGCCACGGCGGCCCAGTCCACCCGGATGTGGTGATCCTCGCAGAAGTCCAAGAATTTTCTGCCGGTGAACTGGGTACCGTTGTCGGTGATGATGGAGTTCGGGACCCCGAAGCGATGGATGATGTTGGTGAAGAACGTCACCGCCTGCTCGGACCTGATGCTGTTCAGAGGTCGGATCTCGACCCACTTGGAGAATTTGTCGATGGCGACCAGTAGGTGCGTGTAGCCCCCGGGCGCCTTCTGCAAGGGGCCGACGAGGTCCAGACCCCACACAGCAAATGGCCAGGTGATGGGTATCGTCTGCAGAGCCTGAGCGGGCAGGTGGGTCTGCTTCGCATAGAATTGACACCCTTCGTAGGTGCGGACAATTCTAGTGGCGTCAGCCACCGCCGTTGGCCAGTAGAAGCCTTGCCGGAAGGCATTCCCGACAAGGGCTCGAGGCGCTGCGTGATGGCCGCAAGCCCCCGAGTGTATCTCTTGCAGGAGTTCCTGACCTTCGGCGACGGAGATGCATCGCTGGAGGATGCCCGAGGGGCTGCGGTGGTAGAGCTCCTTCTCATCGCCCAGCAAGACGAACAACTTGGCGCGTCGCGCTACCCGCCGAGCCTCGGCTTGGTCGAGGGGTAGCTCTCCCTAGCGGAGATATTGCAGGTACGGGGTCTGCCAATTCTGATCAGGCGTGGCCCCGCTCCGCTCCTCCTCGATGCGCAGTGCCTCGCCCTCGGAGGCCGAGGGTACCTCGGGCTGAACCGAGGGCGCCTCGGGCCGAGCTGAGGGTGCCTCGGGCTATGCCGAGGGTACCTCGGGCTGAACCGAGGGCGCCTCAGGCTCGGGCGCGTCGTCGATCTTGACGGAGGGTTGATGCAGATCCCAGGAGAAGACGTCCGAGGGAACCGTTGTTCGCCCCGAGGCTATTTTTGCCAGCTCGTCCGCAGTCTCGTTGTAGCGCCGAGCGATGTGGTTAAGCTCGAGCCCGTAGAACTTGTCTTCCAAGCGCCGAACCTCATCGCAATAGGCCTCCATCTTCGGGTCGCGGCAGTGGGAGTTCTTCATGACTTGGTCGATGACGAGCTGCGAGTCACCGCGGGCGTCGAGGCGCCTGACCCCTAGCTCGATGGCGATCCGCAACCCGTTGACCAGAGCCTCGTACTCAGCCACATTGTTGGACGCCGGGAAATGGAGGCGTAGCACATAGCGTAGGTGTTTCCCGAGGGGCGAGATGAAGAGTAGGCCCGCGCCGGCTCCCGTCTTCATCAGCGACCCGTCGAAAAACATGGTCCAGAGCTCCGGTTGGATCGGAGCCGTCGGTAGCTAGGTGTCGACCCATTCGGCTACGAAGTCCGCCAATACCTGGGACTTGATGGCCTTCCGAGGGGCGAACGAGATTGTCTCGCCCATGATTTCCACCGCCCACTTTGCAATCCTGCCCGAGGCCTCTCGGCACTGGATGATCTCCCCCAGGGGGAAGGATGACACCACAGTTACCGGATGAGACTCGAAGTAGTGTCGCAACTTCCGCCGCGTCAGGATCACTGCATACAGCAGCTTCTGAACTTGTGGGTAGCGGATCTTGGTCTCGGACAGTACCTCGCTGACGAAGTAAACTGGCCTCTGAACGGGCAATGCATGCCCCTCTTCTTGCCTCTCGACCACAATCGCGGCGCTAACCACCTGAGTGGCCGCGGCGACGTAGACCAAGAGGGCTTCTCCGTCAGCTGGAGGCACCAAGATAGGCGCCTTTGTGAGGAGCGCCTTCAGGTTCCCGAGAGCTTCCTCGGCCTCAGGGGTCCAAGCGAAGCACTCGGCCTTACTTAAGAGGCGGTACAAAGGCAGACCTCTTTCGCCGAGGCGTGAAATGAAGCGGCTCAGGGCCGCGAGACATCCCATGACCCTCTGTACGCCTTTTAAGTCCTTGATGGGCCCCATGCTGGTGATGGCTGCGATCTTCTCCGGGTTGGCTTCGATGCCCCGCTCGGAGACGATGAACCCTAAGAGCATGCCCCGGGGCTCCCCGAAGACACACTTCTCGGGATTGAGCTTGACGCCTTTCGCTTTGAGACATCGGAATGTCACTTCAAGGTCGGAGAGGAGGTCGGAAGCTTTCCTTGTCTTGACTACGATGTCATCGACGTAGGCCTCGACCGTGCGACCGATGTGTTCGCCGAACACATGGTTCATGCACCGCTGATACGTCGCGCCCGCATTCCTCAAACCGAACGGCATGGTGACATAGCAGTACATGCCGAAGGGTGTGATGAAAGAAGTCGCGAGCTGGTCGGACTCTTTCATCCTGATTTGGTGATACCCTGAGTAGGCGTCGAGGAAAGACAGGGTTTCGCACCCAGCAGTGGAATCCACGATTTGATCGATGCGAGGCAGAGGGTAGGGAACCTTCGGACATGCTTTGTTGAGACCAGTGTAGTCTACACACATCCGCCATTTCCCCCCTTTCTTTCTCACAAGCACGGGGTTGGCAAGCCATTCGGGATGGAATACCTCTTTGACGAACCCGGCTGCCGTTAGCTTGTGGATCTCCTCGCCTATCACTCTGCGCTTCTCCTCGTCGAATCGGCACAGAGGTTGCTTGACGGGTCGGGCTCCGGCTTGGATATCCAGCGAGTGCTCGGCGACATCCCTTGGTATGCCGGGCATGTCCGAGGGACTCCACGCGAAGACGTCGGCGTTCGCGCGGAGAAAGTCGACGAGCACTGCTTCCTATTTGGGGTCGAGCCCGGAACCGATCCGGATCTGCTTGGAGGCGTCGCCACTGGGGTCGAGGGGGACGGCCTTGACCGTCTCCACTGGCTCGAAGTTGCCGGCATGGCGCTTCACGTCTGGCACCTCTTTGGAGAGGCTTTCCAGGTCGGCGATGAGGGCCTCGGACTCGGCGAGGGCCTCGGCGTACTCCACGCACTCCACGTCGCATTCGAACGCGTGTTTGTACGTGGGGCTGACGGTGATGACCCCGTTGGGGCCCGGCATCTTGAGCTTCAGGTAGGTGTAGTTGGGGACGACCATAAACTTCGCGTAGCATGGCCTCCCCAGTACCGCATGGTAGGTTCCTCGGAACCCGACCACCTTGAACGTCAGAGTCTCCCTTCAGAAGTTAGAGGGCGTTCCGAAGCAGACGGGAAGGTCGAGTCGTCCGAGGGGCTGGACGCGCTTCCCGGGTATGATCCCGTGGAAGGGCGCAGCGCCTGCTCGGACGGAGGACAGATCGACGAGCAGGAGCCTGAGGGTCTCGGCGTAGATGATGTTGAGGCAGCTGCCCCCGTCCATAAGGACCTTGGTGAGCCTGACGTCGCCGACGACGGGGTCGACGACGAGCGGGTATTTCTCCGGGCTCGGCACGTGGTCGGGGTGGTCAGCTTGGTCGAAGGTGATGGGCTTGTCGGACCAGTCTAGGTAGACTGGCGCCGCCACCTTCACCTAGCAGACCTCCCGGCGCTCTTGCTTGCGATGCCGAGCCGAGGCATTCGCCGCTTGCCCACCGTAGATCATGAAGCAGTCGCGGACCTCGGGGAACTCTCCTGCTTGGTGATCTTCCTTCTTGTCGTCGTCGCGGGCCCTGCCACCCTCCGCGGGTGGCCCGGCCCTGTGGAAGTGGCGCCGAAGCATGACGCACTCCTCAAGGGTGTGCTTGACGGGCCCCTGATGATAGGGGCACGGCTCCTTGAGCATCTTGTCGAAGAGGTTGGCACCTCCGGGGGGCTTCCAAGGGTTCTTGTACTCGGCAGCGGCGACAAGGTCCACGTCGGCGGCATCGCGTTTTGCTTGCGACTTCTTCTTGCCTTTCTTCTTGGCGCCGCGCGGAGTAGACGCCTCGAGAGCATCTTCCGATGGGCGGCCCTGGGGCTGCTTGTCCTTTTGGAAGATAGCTTCGACCGCCTCCTGGCCAGAGGCGAACTTGGTGGCGATGTCCATCAGCTCGCTCGCCCTGGTGGGGGTCTTGCGACCCAACTTACTCACCAGGTCGCGGCAGGTGGTGCCGGCAAGGAACGCGCCGATGACATCCGCGTCGGTGATGTTGGGCAGCTCGGCGCGCTGCTTCGAGAATCGTCGGATGTAGTCCCAAAGAGACTCTCCTGGCTGCTGCCGGCAGCTTCGAAGGTCCCAGGAATTCCCAGGGTGCACGTACGTGCCCTGGAAATTGCCAGCGAAGGCTTGGACCAGGTCATCCCAGTTGGAGATCTGCCCCGGAGGCAGGTGCTCCAACCAGGCGCGAGCGGTGTCGGAGAGGAACAGGGGGAGGTTGTGGATGATGAGGTTGTCGTCGTCCGTTCCACCCAGTTGGCAGGCCAGGCGGTAGTCCGCGAGCCATAGTTCTGGTCTCGTTTCCCCCGAGTACTTTGTGATAGTAGTCGGGGGTCGGAACCGGGTCGGGAACGGCGCCCGTCGGATGGCCCGGCTGAAGGCCTGCGGACCGGGTGGTTCGGGCGAGGGACTCCAATCCTCCCCGCTGTCATAGCGTCCCCCACGCCTGGGGTGGTAACCTCGGCGCACCCTCTCGTCGAGGTGGGCCCGACGATCGCGATGATGGTGCTCGTTGCCGAGGTGGCCCGGGGCCGCAGGCGCGGTGTTGCGCGTGCGCCCGGTGTAGACCAAGGCTTCCCGCATGAATCGGGAAGTCGCGGCATGAGGTTCTGAGGGGTATCCCTGCCTTCGGGAGGCAGAGCTCTCGTCCCATCGGACCGCAGCGCCTTCCAGGAGATTCTTGAGCTCTCCCTGGATTCGCCGACCCTTGGTGGTTGATGGCTCCGGCATCGCGCGGAGAAGCATCGCTGCTGCAGCCAGGTTCTGACCGACCCCACTGGATGCGGGTGGCGGCCTAACCCTGACGTCGTTGGCGACGCGGTGCTGGAGACCCTGGGGCAGGTGACGTATTTCTCCGGCCGGGGGTTGGCCCGCCCATGCCTGCCCGACGTCCCGGCGGATCGGCCCAAGCGCTCCTGCTCCATTGTCGAGCCTGGCCTGCGCCCCGCGGGCTTGCTCGAGCTGTGGGTCGTGACCCCCCGCCGGAATGGGGACCACAGCTAGCTCCCGTGGGATGTCAGCGCGAGGCACCGGCCTAGGGAGATCACCGTCCTCCGGCATGCCAAGATGATTGCCTTCGGAGGGATCCCCTAGATCGACGTGGAAACATTCGCGGCTTGGGCCGCAGTCCTCGTCGTCGAGGCTGCGGCTACCGTCGGAACAGTCAGAGAGGCAGTAGTCACATGCGGTCATGAAGTCCCGCATGGCACTAGGGTTGCCAAATCCAGAGAAATCCCAACAGATGTTGGGGTCGTCATCTTCCTCGCACCCAGAGGGCCCGTAGGTCGAGACGTCCGTCAGCCGGTCTCAAGGCGACCGCATGCGAAACCCTAGAGGGTTTGATCTCGCCTTTATGAGAGCGCCCGCCAAAGCAAGGTCGCTAGGCGGGTTGAGGCTGAGTCCAAATGACATAGGATGGGAATCGGTCGGTACCTTTCGATCGACGAGCAGCGACATAGTCACGTCGGGGACTGATTGCACCGTCGTCTCAGGTACGAGGGCGACGTCCTGCAAGCTCTCCGCGAGCGCACTGGCGTCGTCCACTTGCTCGGGATTGGCGTGTCGCGGGGAGACGGCGCTCGCCTTCGTCTCAAACGCGAGGTCGACGCCCGACGCGCCCCCCGTTGGGGCGCTGGGGACATCGACTCGCTCGACAGCCGACGAGGCGCGACCTCCTGCTTGGCCTTGGTTGCCCCGCCTCCTCCTCTGTTGGCGGGGGAGAGGACGGGGCGAGCTCGAATGTTGTTCTTCCACTACGCGGGGAAGACGTCGTCGATTCCGCCGCCGGCGGGCGGGCTGTCGGCCGCCATTGTCGCGGTCGCGCGGCAGTGGAAGGAGTATCATGTCGTAGCTGCCGTCGAAGGACATGAACTCAAGACTCCCGAAACGGAGCACCGTCCCGGGTCGGAGAGGTTGCTGGAGACTTCCCATCTGGAGCTTGACGGGAAGCTGTTCGTCAACACGCAGCAGGCCCCTACCTGGCGCGCCAACTATCGGCGTTTCGAGACCGGGGGGTCCCTCGGGCCGACGAGTGAGTGTCGCCGCGTGCCCCAGCCCAGATGGGTCGAGCGCGTGGGCGAGCGCGAAGGGGGTAGTGAGGTGGCCGGAGATGGGCGTGAGAGAGTTGGAAATCCCGCGGCCTTCGTGTTCCTCCCGCGCCCAGGTCGGGTGCGCTTGCAGTAGGGGGTTACAAGCTTCCACGCGGGAGAGGGAAGCGAGCGGCCCCAAGAGAGCGCCTGTCCCGTCCTCGTCCCCGCGCGGCCAACCCTCTCTAAGAGGGCCCTGGTCCTTCCTTTTATAGGCGTAAGGAGAGGATCTAGGTGTACAATGGGGATGTAGCAGAGTGCTACGTGTCTAGCGGGGGAGAGCTAGCGCCCTAAGTACATGCCGATGTGGCAGCCAGAGAGATCTTGGCACCCAGCTGGTGTGATGTCGTGGCCGTCGGAGGAGCGACGGAGCCTGGCGGAGGGACAGTTGTTGGAGCGGTTGGGTCCTTGCTGACGTCCTCCTGCTTCCGTAAGAGAGCTGAGAGCCGCCGTCGTCACAGAGCATGCAGAGCGCCATCATTGCCTATCTGGTGCAGCTAGCCAGATGGGACACCGGTCTTGTTCTCTGCGGCCTGAGTCGGCTCGGGGTAGGGTGATGATGGCGCTTCCTGTTGACGTGGCTGGCCTGCGCCCTAGGTTGGGCGACGTGGAGGCTCCTCCGAAGCCGAGGTCGAGTCTGTCTTCCATGGCCGAGGCCGAGCCCGAGCCCCTGGGTCGGGCGAGGCAGAGGTCGTTCGGCAGAGGCCAAGGCGGAGTCCGAGCCCTGGGGTCGGGCGAAGCGGAGTTCGTTGTCTTCCGGGGCTGAGCCCGAGTCCGAGCCCTGGGTCGGGCAGAGCGGAGTTCGTCGTCTTCTGGGACTTAGCCCGAGTCCGAGCCCTGGGTCGGGCGGAGCGGAGTTCGCCGTCTTCTAGGACTTAGCCCGAGTCCGAGCCCTGGGTCGGGCGGAGCGGAGTTCGCCGTCTTCCGGGACTTAGCCCGAGTCCGAGCCCTGGGTCGGGCGGAGCGGAGTTCGCCGTCTTCCGGGACCTAGCCCGAGTCCGAGCCCTGGGTCGGGCGGAGCGGAGCTTCCTATGGTGCCTTTGGCAGGGCCTGACTGCCTGTCAGTCTCATTCTGTCAAAGGGCACTGCAGTCGGAGTGGTGCAAGCGGCGCTGTCCTTCTGTCAGGCTGGTCAGTGGAGCGGCGAAGTGACAACGGTCACTTCGGATCTGCCGGGGGGCGTGCGTCAGGATAAAGGTGTCAGGCCACCTTTGCGTTAAATGCTCCTGCAATTCGGTCGGTCGGTGCAGCGATTTAGTCAGGGTTGCTTATTAGCGAAGGCAGGGCCTCGGGCGAGCCGGAGATGTGTCCGCCGTTGGAGGGGGGCCTCGGGCGAGACGGAAATCCTCCGGGGTCGGCTGCCCTTGTCCGAGGCTAGGCTCGGGCGAGGCATGATCGAGTCGCTCGAATGGACTGATCCCTGACTTAATCGCACCCATCAGGCCTTTGCAGCTTTATGCTGATGGGGGTTACCAGCTGAGAATTAGGAGTCTTGAGGGTACCCCTAATTATGGTCCCCGACACATACCTTCTTGTTGATTTGCACTTCATTCATCATTTGGCACATAATTACTCACTCAATATGTGTTGGGCACTTAATCACCAAAATATACTAGAAATGGCCCAAGGGCACACTTCCCTTTCAGCGCTTCACCCGGGGTCCATTTTCCTTACACCGTGGTTTGGCCAATGCCTACTCCATGTTGTGGTGACCTTCTTTGGTCAAGGGTTACACTCAACCCATCTCAAGTGATCCAAAGATCAAACTTGAGTGCCACGTATGTCTTCCTTATAATTCAATTTCATTTGTGAGGAATCTCCACACGTTGGAGTCTCTCATGCCTTACACAAGTGATCTCAATCAAAACAGAGTAAGGGAGGGAGTCAAGTACACACTCAATACCACAATCGCAGCAACAACATGCACACAAGCCCAAGAGAGAGACCACAAGAACAAAAACGACTGAATTGCAGCTCCGAAACGCGCTCAAATCTCTCGAACACTTGAAACAGCGTGATCGCGGAGCGGTGGAGTTGTTGTGTGCTTTAGGAATGCTTGGTGTACTGGTAGAGGTGCCCAAGGGTTTGTTTTATAGCCCTAAGGGCCAAGGGATCCGTTCCCTTCTATCACACCCAAATTTAGAAGGCAAACCGAATGCGAACCATGTACGTGTCTGAATCATAAATTCACGTACACAGCGATTACATAATTGGACATCGTCACACAATGCTCAAATAATAGCGGAAATAGTATAACTTTATTGCATCATGATGCCCAAAACATCCATATAGTCATTAACTTAAACATAAATCAAAGTGTTGAATGAAACGCAGTAAGATAAGGCCTTCACAAGCAGCCGACTAGGGGTTTGCCGCTAGTCTAGATTATAATTCCTCAAAGTCCTGAAACTCCTGGAAATCCTCCGCATTTCCTTCATCTTCTCCTGAGCAATAGTTGTAATAGGGACAACCTAGTGTTTGGTGTTTAAGCAAGGGTGAGTACACATCAACGTACTCAGCAAATGTCCCATTTGGTTGAAGTGGACTAGCTATATGTGGGGTTAAGCTCAAGCAGTTGCTTTTGGTTGGTGAGGTATTTATCATTAATAGAAGCCAAGTTTTATCATAAAAACCTAAGTTGATATTCACAAAAAAAGCACTTCCTCTAAGAGGAAACTATCAAATATCGTAATTATAGCCATCATCATTAAACCGTCAACATAAATGAAACTAGAGTATCTCTAATCAAAGAGGATCCCAAGGCTTCTCTTAACCGTGAGCACGGCTGATATACCAGTTTTTTGACACTCTGCAGAGGTTGCACACTTTACCCATGAGTCATGATCCCTTTCCGGTCTGGGTTTGTAAGACTCGATCTTCACTACAGACAGGCTCGTGCCAGGGGGTGTGCAAAGTGTTCACCCGAATAGGGCCCCACAAAATCTAGGGCCCCAAATATGTAAGTCTGCAGTATATTTATAAAATAGAAAATATGCATTAGAGCATCTCCAAGACTATTTCTAAATTTCACTCTCTAAATTATCATTTTGAGAATCACTTTGTATTTATTTTAATCCCCAACAACTTTTCTATATCTTATTTGTATTTTTAGAGTCATTCACGTTTTCTATCTTTGGCTAGCGAGAAAGTTAGAATAGAAGATGATTATTTTTTGATAGCAATTTAAATAAGCTATTAGAAGGTTTAAAAAAATATATATATTCATATCAATTAAAAAGAATATAGAGTCTTTTGGAGTTGTTCTTAGTCTTTAATTCTTTACTCATGCGTCTATTCCATGACTGTGGACGTGAGTTTAGTCACAGCTCATATGCGTGCAGTACGACATTTCATTCACCGACAGTCGACATCCTTGACTAATAAAAGAGGCCTCATTTCAGAATTTGTACAGGGCCTCAGATTTTACCGACACGGCCCTGACTACAGAGGTAAATGGCCAGGGATTCACTACATGTGTGTTTGGTTGGGTGCATGCGCCCGTGCAAAACTACAGATGCAAAAATCAGACAACTCCATGTGTTTGGTTGCTTGGATGTGAGTCTGGGCCAGGCCAGACTCGTGCAAAATATTGGCCTCAGCTAGGCCCGTGGGATACGGGCAAAAGGCACGTTCCACACGAGCTAGGCTGCGCTCGGCTACCGTCGCGCTCTCCTCGTGCTCGAGCCAGACAACTCCATTCGTCTCGCTCTCCTCGCACTAGGGTTTCGCCGCTGTCTCCTCTCTGTAACACCCCTGGTGTTACTATAACTAAAACTTGAGCATGACATCATAGCATTGTCATTGCATATGTTTGATACACCTAGAGTGCATTCACTAGGCAAAAATTTCAAACAAGTTGTATTGTTTAAGTGTTTTGCAAATAGGACCCTGGATAGGGAACTTAACCCTAAACAGGGATTAAAGGGGTAAAACTTAACCTAAGATGAGAAAATCTAAAAGCTTTAGGGTAAAAGTCATAAAATGACCCCAAAAATAAAGATGAATCACATTTATACCCCTGGGATACCAGAAACCCTAATTGGAACCCTGGAAAACCCTGAAACCAAACCCTAGGGGCTTATATGCAAAATTGGTCCACTTTTGGACTAAAGTGCAAAAACCAAGCTAAATAAGTGTTTTAAGTCAATTGATTCACAAATATGTGGACTTGAAAGCCAAACCCTAAGTTTTGGGCTCATTTGCAAAAAGGACCTTGAGTTTGATTCCTATGCTAAGTCTGAAAACAGGGTTATAGGCCCAACTTTGGGGCTGTGTAGCTTTCAAAATAGTGAGAATTCATGTTAGGTGACCACATCAAAGTTGAAGACCTAACATAGGAGAACAACTTTGCTTAAGAAGGAAAGCATAGTTATTAAGAAAAAGTCAGAGATAATTAAGCCTCAAGTTTGGCTGTCAGGCTGGTCCATTCTGAAATTCAGATTCTCAGTGGAACAGAGCCAACTTGGTGTGTGAATTCAAACTTGAATTGTTGAGAAATTGATCAAGGTTGCTGTGACAAAGTTGTAGCTGGATTGTGGCTCTATAACTTTGATGCAGATCTTTGGACAGGATGCCACAAAGATTTGAGAGAAAAATCGAGTTCAAATGTTGACTGTCAGGCCAACTGACTGAAGAAGCGCCATGGTACAGTGTTCTCTGTAGATCAGAACGCCAGCACGGCAACCTCACCGCCGGCGACCTCTTTGCGCCAAAATTCACGCCGCCGCCGTCCGGGTTTGTGCGCAGTAGGGAACGGATAACGTCGGGGAGGGACAACCTTACGTGGCGCCACCGCCCTAGCCCTGCCGGAGCCTTCACCGGCGGCCACCATGACCTGTGAATTTTGCCGCGGTGTCGCCCATGCCTCCATCTCCCTCACTGTATCTCTTTCCGACGTGGTAGGCATGCGCTTGCGCTGCTATCCGTGGTCGGGGTCGTCTGTTGGGCCGCCGTGCCTATAAATGGAGCAAGGAGCCACGGTGAGGTGCTCTCATCTCCCCCAGTGAAGCTCAGTAGAAGTCCAAATTCGCGAAATTCCCTCCACCGTTCCCAAAATTGACAGTGCATGGTGAAACTATACTCCTTTACGGACGTGTAGCCTTAAACTTGCCTCCCAATTCCAACCGAGACCGTTGCGGCTTCGATTTCCCCTTTTCTGTTACCCGCGAGCCAGGATTCTCCGCGCTCCGTGGACAGCTCGTCCCAGGTCTGCTCCTGCTTGTTGTAATCATGTTCCAGTATCTATATGCGCTACTGATGCTCATCGGCCCGACCCTTTTTAATTAGTCACAATCAATCAACCGGAACACATGAACTCGCGTCGGTATTTTTCCGCCATCGTGGTCAGTCTAAACCAGGGCTGTAACTACGTAATTGAAACCCGTTCTAGGGTTGTCTCACGCCCGTAACACTCACCCAGTAGTTAAATCAGGCATCCACTACCGATCTTGGCCGGTCCACGCAGCAGGATCATCGCTGATGAGCGCGCCGTCGGTTTGGACCTCTTCGGAGAAGAAATAGAATTAGAAGGGTATGATTGTATAATGTCAGTGACTTGGCAAATAGTCCCGGGAGCGTTTTCTGAATTATTAGAAGTAGCGAGGGCCTTTCCGCAAAACTACCAGAGCAGCGCGGACGCGCGCACGTTTCCGCGTGGGCATGGGCCGCTTGAACTAGATTTGGCCCAGTACTATTCCCCGGTTTTTCCTTTTCTTTTTATTCCAGAGCCAAAACAATTATAGAAAATGGTAGAAAAATCCTAAAATTGTGAAACCAATTTTCCTAGACTTATTATTTTCCCTAGAATTTAATAAAAATAATCTCATGATTTTTAGATCAAATAGGGAATTTTAGAGTATTTAAAATAGCTTAAACTAACAGTTCTGGATTTTTAGAAAATAGATAATAATCCCAAAATTGCCCAAACTTTTTATGTGAGCTTTTCACATTATTTAGAAGCCTTGGGTAGGATTTGAGTTGATTTGGACCTTGTTTGATCACCAAACCCCAAAACACCCCCCCTGCCCTATGAACTCCTTTACCGACTCCGAAAACCCTAAGTTCTCGGAGTTCCGTGAAGGAAAATTGTACTCAAGACATAAATATTAAGTTTATATTATCTTTGCATCCTCATGCACATTACATGGCATTCATTCTTATATATATACCTATATGGTTATATTTAGAAAGCGAAGAAGAGAGTGAGGTGACTCAAGAGAAGACACCACCACCTTGGAATCTCAGGCAGAGACTTGGCTCTACTTCGACATCTGCGAGTCCGAGCCTGACTCACCTGTAAACGAAGGCAAGCCCCGGTGCATGCAACCCCTTTCCTTGTGTTTTTAAATACTTTTCGCACACTTAAGTCTAGTGAAATGTGCATTAGGTTCATAGGAATTGCTTGAAACCCTTTGATGCATTGCTTTCCTTGATATCCATACCTTTATAGATACTTCTGTGAAGTATCAAAATATGATTTACAAAAATGCTTAGCCTTGCTTAGATCTTGTGGATAGAGGTTGTCCTTAATTTAACTCTAGAAAGGATGGCTTCTACCTGCAAGAATATTTTCATTTGGAGCAATAGTGGGATCTTACTGCAAAGTTCCCTGTGATGCTCTTTCATCCTAAGGAACAGACACAATCCTAAGGATGGAAATACTTAAATCGAGACTTGGGCTAGGAACAGGTGATGCTCCGCCCGGGTCAATTAAGGATTGGATGCGTATGTAGGCCTGTTGATCAAGGACTATCTTATCTAGCCACATGCCCTGAGAATGGGACAGGGTAAGCTTGAACCCGGCTATTCCATACATGAAAAGACAATCGCGCACTGGGCATGGAGAGATGGCGAGAGTGGCACGTACCCTCCTGGCAACGGATCGCCTAAAAGGGGTGGTGTACTCTCGGGTGGCGCGGACCTGTTCATGCAGTGGAGGATCCGTGGGAATAGTAGACATCAAGGTTTACGAGAAACATATGTCGTGTGGTTAGAAATCCTCAGCTGAGTAAATCGATTCGGATCGCCGTTATATCCCCGGACAGTGGAGACTTGAGCTCCGACCTACAACCTAAGTCAAGATGTGAACACTATGGATAAAAATGATGTTGTATTGATGAGATGATGAAATTAGACTAGATGCAAACAGAGTCTATTAAATATTTAATCTGGCGTTAAAATATTGAAAGTAAGGACCCACTTTAGTAAGCTATTTCTGCAAAAGTATCTAAGTTGATTCTTGCTAAAGCCTCTCCTTGATTCCTATTTATCCAGCATACCCTTGAGAGTCTTTTCCTTAGTCGGGTAAGACTTGCTGAGTAATTCCATACTCAGGGTTTATCCCTCCGTTGTTTTTAGGTGAGGAAGCGACAAATTTTTGTTGCTTTTGCTCTAAGGTGGTGCCAAAGGAAGAAAAACAAGAATGAAGTGCGGGAGGAAAGGATCCTCCGTTTAGAACTTTTGTGTGCTTCTTATCGGGAGGAGTTTTTGCCTCCCTTGGTTTGTATAATATTTCTACTCTGCACTCACTTTTAGCCCTGGTCTGTAATAAAATAACTCAAGCTTGCTTTTGAAATAAATGTAAAGTTATGTAATTCGCTTCCGCATTTCTTTATCTCCGATGTTCGGTAATGTCTGCAAGACGGGTGAAACGTTCCTGGTAAGGTAAGGAAAGATACCGAACTTGTCCAGTAGTTCAGGGGCACCTACAGGGTTGTCTGAGGTCCGTTGGACAAGGACAACTGTAGGTGGGCCTAATTACTTGGGAGGTTCCGTCACAGCTGGTATCGGAGTGTAGCCCTTCTTTGCAGATATTATGAGGCATCTTCAAAAGGATTTTCAAAAGTCTTACCTAAAAACTCTTTTCTCCTCTTACCTAAGTATTCTGAAGAGTCTTTCTTAAAGACCAGATAGGAAGAGTGCAATGTATAGAAGGTTGAATCGACTAAGGTTGATTCTGTAATTATACATGCATCATGCTAAGAATCATACTAATAACATTTTCCCCCTTAGAGAAATGTTGTCGCGCATCAGAAAGACCGCGCGCAAATCTACTAGACCCATTGGCGTACCCTGCCATTAACTTGCCCCAAGACATGAAGAAAGTAGCAGTGGTAGCAACGATCCTATCGGGATCTGGAAGCACAAGTCGAACTACTTCAACCAGAACTCCGTCACAGGAATGATCTATGGGTCGCGGATGCAGCCATCCGCTACTTGCAAGACCAACTCGCGAAACGAGATTTAGCACTCGATTGGATGGTTAACTCTCGTTTACTCGCCTGGGCTAAGGAAGCCAAAGCTCGAGCCCATGTGGAGGAGCTTAGCTTAGCCATGGATAACTTGCAGGTCTGTTATAATACACTACATGAAGGAATTCATGTGTTGTATTCACAACTGCACCCAAACGTCCCTGTGAATCCTGTCGGAATGGAAGTCGGACCTTCTCATGTAGCGGGAGAAGCACTTGAAGGTGCACTAGACCTTTTCAGGCCCCCTCCCTCCATGAAGTTGGTTGATGAATGGTCTTCCTCGCCCGACAGTAAAGCTACCAAAAGTGAAAAGAAGTGGCTTATCAGGTGCCCTTAACATTGGCCAGACAGGACTTTCCTACTAATATGGTTGTTCTGAAAAGCCAAGACATAGATGTCATCTTGGGCATGAACTGGTTAGTCCAGCAAAAAGCAATTCTCAACCCTGATCTGAGAACCATCAGGTTGAGTTATGACCAATAGAGATTGGATGACTTGGTTGCCTAAACCCAAGATTAGGCTATAATTCGTATTTAGTGAACCATGACCCGACTCAAAGTCGAATTTTCCATTATCACTTCATGACCACACCCGTACAAATCAATGCCTAGATAATTTCTTTGTCGGACCTAGAATGTATCTAGACTTCAAACAAGGATCTCAAGTCATGACTCCCTCTAGAACCATTCTCTTGTTCAGTTGATACATGTTGTGGTCTCTAGTATAGTTGGCCTCTTCTCGCGGATCGCCATGTTGCTTTATTAACCCAACCTAGGAAAAGCATGTCCGACCATTTTTCTTGAATTTGATGCCTATGGTTCCTTCATATTTAAGGCATATCAACTTAATCCTTGACCTTGTGATCTCTACGATGTACATAGAAATATGCTTGTGGCTGAATTAACAGTCTCCCATCGTACTTTTTTTCATCCAGTGTAGGTTATGGCCATGCCTTGTTCACTTCCTCGGGTCATGATCTATTTGGCTCTCTACTTGTAACCATTTTTACTGGTAGAGTATCCTTTTGTATATTGTCACCCTTACCTAATCCATTAGTGTTACACGAGACTTCTTATTGGTAATGGTGTTATGACTAAAATTGATGATACTGCGATAAAACCGAGGGCCACCTGTGGATGCATACACATGGTTGTGCTGCTCGATACACGCTAGTATCACAGTTAGCAGTCATAATCCATTATGAGATTATATTAATAGGTCATCTCTACACAAATTATTCTTACCACGTAAGATTCATTATTGGTGCCAGTTTTGTAATGGTGTTATGGTTAAGGACTTATGGTACCGCGGCGAAACTGAGAGCCTCCTGTGAATGTGCACCTAGGATTTTGCTGCTTGGCGCCTGTCGGTACCAAGGTTTCTGGTCATGATCCATTGTGAAACTACACTGATGTGTTGTCTTCCATTGACCTTTCCTTGAAACACTTTCTATGTTGTCTTGAAGAGATCAAACAACATCTGTCATTTCCATTGGATCAAAAGGGCATACCACTTTCGTGTGTGGTCTTATTTCTTTTGATCTTGGTAGTGACTACTCACATAAGTTCCCTTTGCATCCTTTGTGTAAAGGTGAAGCCTTGGAGCTTTTTAGTGTTGGAGAAACAACTAATTAGCTCTCAAATTGGAGATTGACTTTCCCTGCTGTTGAGATGCAGGAGTTTGTTCCTTCGCTCTCCTATTTTCCATGTATTTCTGAACCCAGTCCGTTCATCTCACATGAAGAAACGGATGAACGACCTGACCAAATGGACTTCTACCCAAATGCATGACCTTTGTGAGTAAATGTGAACTCTCAACCCTTGGTTTACCGAAGGTACTGAGAGAACTTGCGCAATGTCAAAAGTAGTTCAACAAGTTGGTTTTGACTAACTTGTAATTGCCCAATGAATGAAGGCTGAGTTTAGAGACCGTTTTATCAAGTTGTCTAAACTCACTTTGGTTCAACCCACCCTAAAGAAAGTACTTACAAGAATCGAGATTAAGTTGACCAATAGCCACCTAATCATCGCTCTAGTCGTGCCTCGACCGTCTCACGCGTGTTTTTCCTGCATGTATGATCATGCCGATCCATGACTAGTGCTGGATAAAATGGACTGGTTGCAAAGTCCGCATCTACAGATCCCTCCGCTGGTGATTTTTCTTGAATCAATATCACCTTTCGTGGACTTGGATCCCCTGGTTAACACGAATTGACCGTGATGTTATTCGGCATTCATACCGTCTTGTGTGCTATGAACTTACTGTAACCACTTGTTGGTAAACCTCTTTCTGTGTGTTTTACCCAAGATGGTGCATCTGATTCTATTTGGGTAAAGTTGCATATTTGCCACCCAACAGACTCAGATAGTACAGTGTCATCCGAAGAAGCAAGTTGCACACCTGGAACCTTATGTGTTCTTCTGATGGGCAAAGATGCAAATTGAAATTGCACACTATGTGGCTAGATGTGACACTTGTAAACGTGTCAAGGCCATATACATGAAGACTGTTGGTCCATTACAATCCTTACCTATCCCAACATGGAAAGGGGAAGATATTGTATGGACTTTATCGTGGGATTACCCAGGACTACAAATGGGTATGACTCTATCTGAGTTATTGTTGATCGGCTTACGAAAATTGTTCATTTTCTGCCAATCAAGACAGATTACCCGGTTACTGTCTATGCCCAATTGTACATTGCTCGTATTCTTAGTCTGCATGGTGTTCCAAAGACCATAGTGTCGGATCATGGATCGCAATTCGTATCCAAATCTTGGGAAGAACTTCATAAATCCCTGGGTACTAAGTTGCTCCACAGCTCGACCTATCATCTTCAAACCAGTGGGCAGACTGAGTACTGGAAGATATGCTACGGGCATGTGTTCTGGAATTCCCACAGGAATGGGATGAATGTTTGCCCTTAGCGGAGTTTTCATATAATAATAACTATCAAGAAAGTATCAAGATGGCACCCTTCGAAGCCTTATATGGACGACGATGTCGTACTCCGCTAAATTGGTCTGAACCTGGAGAAAGATACTTCTTTAGACCTGATATGGTAAATGAGGTCGAAGAAAAGGTTCAGAAAATTATTCACAATATGAAGAAAGCTCAGACTCGACAAAAGAGTTATGCAGACCGACGACGACAACCCTTATGCTTTTTGGTAGACGATTATGTCTACTTAAAAGTTTCACCAATGAAGGGTGTATCGCGTTTTGGGGTTAAAGGAAAACTTGCACCCAGGTATGTTGGTCCATTCCTGGTGCTTGAGCAATGTGGACCAGTGGCATACCAACTTCAACTCCCTGAAACATTGTCTACTGTACATAATGTGTTCCACGTGTCACAATTGAAGAAATGTCTTCGGGTTCCTGATCGAACCATTGAAGTGACTAATGTTGTCCTGGAACCAGATTTAACATACTCAGAACATCCTATTCGAGTTCTGGATCAAAAGGACAGGATCACCCGAAGAAAGACTCTCAAGTTCTATAAGATATAGTGGAACCAGCATTCTGAAGATGAGGCTACATAGGAAACTCAAGACTTCTTGAATAAGAATTTCCCAGGCTTTTTAGCCTCTTGTAAATTGTAAAGCCTGTGTAACTGTGTAATAGAGAAGTAACCCCCACATTACCCCTGCCTTGTACCAAAACTTAAGAAATAAAAGTGTGATGTGTTTCCTTTACCATAATTACCTACCCTAGGATTTTAATCTCGGGACGAGATTCTTTTATGGGGGGAAGGATGTAACACCCCTGGTGTTACTATAACTAAAACTTGAGCATGACATCATATCATTGTCATTGCATATGTTTGATACACCTAGAGTGCATTCACTAGGCAAAAATTTCAAACAAGTTGTATTGTTTAAGTGTTTTGCAAATAGGACCCTGGATAGGGAACTTAACCCTAAACAGGGATTAAAGGGGTAAAACTTAACCTAAGATGAGAAAATCTAAAAGCTTTAGGGTAAAAGTCATAAAATGACCCCAAAAATAAAGATGAATCACATTTATACCCCTGGGATACCAGAAACCCTAATTGGAACCCTGGAAAACCCTGAAACCAAACCCTAGGGGCTTATATGCAAAATTGGTCCACTTTTGGACTAAAGTGCAAAAACCAAGCTAAATAAGTGTTTTAAGTCAATTGATTCACAAATATGTGGACTTGAAAGCCAAACCCTAAGTTTTGGGCTCATTTGCAAAAAGGACCTTGAGTTTGATTCCTATGCTAAGTCTGAAAACAGGGTTATAGGCCCAACTTTGGGGCTGTGTAGCTTTCAAAATAGTGAGAATTCATGTTAGGTGACCACATCAAAGTTGAAGACCTAACATAGGAGAACAACTTTGCTTAAGAAGGAAAGCATAGTTATTAAGAAAAAGTCAGAGATAATTAAGCCTCAAGTTTGGCTGTCAGGCTGGTCCATTCTGAAATTCAGATTCTCAGTGGAACAGAGCCAACTTGGTGTGTGAATTCAAACTTGAATTGTTGAGAAATTGATCAAGGTTGCTGTGACAAAGTTGTAGCTGGATTGTGGCTCTATAACTTTGATGCAGATCTTTGGACAGGATGCCACAAAGATTTGAGAGAAAAATCGAGTTCAAACGTTGACTGTCAGGCCAACTGACTGAAGAAGCGCCATGGTACAGTGTTCTCTGTAGATCAGAACGCCAGCACGGCAACCTCACCGCCGGCGACCTCTTTGCGCCAAAATTCACGCCGCCGCCGTCCGGGTTTGTGCGCAGTAGGGAACGGATAACGTCGGGGAGGGACAACCTTACGTGGCGCCACCGCCCTAGCCCTGCCGGAGCCTTCACCGGCGGCCACCATGACCTGTGAATTTTGCCGCGGTGTCGCCCATGCCTCCATGTCCCTCACTGTATCTCTTTCCGACGTGGTAGGCATGCGCTTGCGCTGCTATCCGTGGTCGGGGGTCGTCTGTTGGGCCGCCGTGCCTATAAATGGAGCAAGGAGCCACGGTGAGGTGCTCTCATCTCCACCAGTGAAGCTCAGTAGAAGTCCAAATTCGCGAAATTCCCTCCACCGTTCCCAAAATTGACAGTGCATGGTGAAACTATACTCCTTTACGGACGTGTAGCCTTAAACTTGCCTCCCAATTCCAACCGAGACCGTTGCGGCTTCGATTTCCCCTTTTCTGTTACCCGCGAGCCAGGATTCTCCGCGCTCCGTGGACAGCTCGTCCCAGGTCTGCTCCTGCTTGTTGTAATCATGTTCCAGTATCTATATGCGCTACTGATGCTCATCGGCCCGACCCTTTTTAATTAGTCACAATCAATCAACCGGAACACATGAACTCGCGTCGGTATTTTTCCGCCATCGTGGTCAGTCTAAACCAGGGCTGTAACTACGTAATTGAAACCCGTTCTAGGGTTGTCTCACGCCCGTAACACTCACCCAGTAGTTAAATCAGGCATCCACTACCGATCTTGGCCGGTCCACGCAGCAGGATCATCGCTGATGAGCGCGCCGTCGGTTTGGACCTCTTCGGAGAAGAAATAGAATTAGAAGGGTATGATTGTATAATGTCAGTGACTTGGCAAATAGTCCCGGGAGCGTTTTCTGAATTATTAGAAGTAGCGAGGGCCTTTCCGCAAAACTACCAGAGCAGCGCGGACGCGCGCACGTTTCCGCGTGGGCATGGGCCGCTTGAACTAGATTTGGCCCAGTACTATTCCCCGGTTTTTCCTTTTCTTTTTATTCCAGAGCCAAAACAATTATAGAAAATGGTAGAAAAATCCTAAAATTGTGAAACCAATTTTCCTAGACTTATTATTTTCCCTAGAATTTAATAAAAATAATCTCATGATTTTTAGATCAAATAGGGAATTTTAGAGTATTTAAAATAGCTTAAACTAACAGTTCTGGATTTTTAGAAAATAGATAATAATCCCAAAATTGCCCAAACTTTTTATGTGAGCTTTTCACATTATTTAGAAGCCTTGGGTAGGATTTGAGTTGATTTGGACCTTGTTTGATCACCAAACCCCAAAACACCCCCCCTGCCCTATGAACTCCTTTACCGACTCCGAAAACCCTAAGTTCTCGGAGTTCCATGAAGGAAAATTGTACTCAAGACATAAATATTAAGTTTATATTATCTTTGCATCCTCATGCACATTACATGGCATTCATTCTTATATATATACCTATATGGTTATATTTAGAAAGCGAAGAAGAGAGTGAGGTGACTCAAGAGAAGACACCACCACCTTGGAATCTCAGGCAGAGACTTGGCTCTACTTCGACATCTGCGAGTCCGAGCCTGACTCACCTGTAAACGAAGGCAAGCCCCGGTGCATGCAACCCCTTTCCTTGTGTTTTTAAATACTTTTCGCACACTTAAGTCTAGTGAAATGTGCATTAGGTTCATAGGAATTGCTTGAAACCCTTTGATGCATTGCTTTCCTTGATATCCATACCTTTATAGATACTTCTGTGAAGTATCAAAATATGATTTACAAAAATGCTTAGCCTTGCTTAGATCTTGTGGATAGAGGTTGTCCTTAATTTAACTCGAGAAAGGATGGCTTCTACCTGCAAGAATATTTTCATTTGGAGCAATAGTGGGATCTTACTGCAAAGTTCCCTGTGATGCTCTTTCATCCTAAGGAACAGACACAATCCTAAGGATGGAAATACTTAAATCGAGACTTGGGCTAGGAACAGGTGATGCTCCGCTCGGGTCAATTAAGGATTGGATGCGTATGTAGGCCTGTTGATCAAGGACTATCTTATCTAGCCACATGCCCTGAGAATGGGACAGGGTAAGCTTGAACCCGGCTATTCCATACATGAAAAGACAATCGCGCACTGGGCGTGGAGAGATGGCGAGAGTGGCACGTACCCTCCTGGCAACGGATCGCCTAAAAGGGGTGGTGTACTCTCGGGTGGCGCGGACCTGTTCATGCAGTGGAGGATCCGTGGGAATAGTAGACATCAAGGTTTACGAGAAACATATGTCGTGTGGTTAGAAATCCTCAGCTGAGTAAATCGATTCGGATCGCCGTTATATCCCCGGACAGTGGAGACTTGAGCTCCGACCTACAACCTAAGTCAAGATGTGAACACTATGGATAAAAATGATGTTGTATTGATGAGATGATGAAATTAGACTAGATGCAAACAGAGTCTATTAAATATTTAATCTGGCGTTAAAATATTGAAAGTAAGGACCCACTTTAGTAAGCTATTTCTGCAAAAGTATCTAAGTTGATTCTTGCTAAAGCCTCTCCTTGATTCCTATTTATCCAGCATACCCTTGAGAGTCTTTTCCTTAGTCGGGTAAGACTTGCTGAGTAATTCCATACTCAGGGTTTATCCCTCCGTTGTTTTTAGGTGAGGAAGCGACAAATTTTTGTTGCTTTTGCTCTAAGGTGGTGCCAAAGGAAGAAAAACAAGAATGAAGTGCGGGAGGAAAGGATCCTCCGTTTAGAACTTTTGTGTGCTTCTTATCGGGAGGAGTTTTTGCCTCCCTTGGTTTGTATAATATTTCTACTCTGCACTCACTTTTAGCTCTGGTCTGTAATAAAATAACTCAAGCTTGCTTTTGAAATAAATGTAAAGTTATGTAATTCGCTTCCGCATTTTTTATCTCCGATGTTCGGTAATGTCTGCAAGACGGGTGAAACGTTCCTGGTAAGGTAAGGAAAGATACCGAACTTGTCCAGTAGTTCAGGGGCACCTACAGGGTTGTCTGAGGTCCGTTGGACAAGGACAACTGTAGGTGGGCCTAATTACTTGGGAGGTTCCGTCACAGCTGGTATCGGAGTGTAGCCCTTCTTTGCAGATATTATGAGGCATCTTCAAAAGGATTTTCAAAAGTCTTACCTAAAAACTCTTTTCTCCTCTTACCTAAGTATTCTGAAGAGTCTATCTTAAAGACCAGATAGGAAGAGTGCAATGTATAGAAGGTTGAATCGACTAAGGTTGATTCTGTAATTATACATGCATCATGCTAAGAATCATACTAATAACATTTTCCCCCTTAGAGAAATGTTGTCGCGCATCAGAAAGACCGCGCGCAAATCTACTAGACCCATTGGCGTACCCTGCCATTAACTTGCCCCAAGACATGAAGAAAGTAGCAGTGGTAGCAACGATCCTATCGGGATCTGGAAGCACAAGTCGAACTGCTTCAACCAGAACTCCGTCACAGGAATGATCTATGGGTCGCGGATGCAGCCATCCGCTACTTGCAAGACCAACTCGCGAAACGAGATTTAGCACTCGATTGGATGGTTAACTCTCGTTTACTCGCCTGGGCTAAGGAAGCCAAAGCTCGAGCCCATGTGGAGGAGCTTAGCTTAGCCATGGATAACTTGCAGGTCTGTTATAATACACTACATGAAGGAATTCATGTGTTGTATTCACAACTGCACCCAAACGTCCCTGTGAATCCTGTCGGAATGGAAGTCGGACCTTCTCATGTAGCGGGAGAAGCACTTGAAGGTGCACTAGACCTTTTCAGGCCCCCTCCCTCCATGAAGTTGGTTGATGAATGGTCTTCCTCGCCCGACAGTAAAGCTACCAAAAGTGAAAAGAAGTGGCTTATCAGGTGCCCTTAACATTGGCCAGACAGGACTTTCCTACTAATATGGTTGTTCTGAAAAGCCAAGACATAGATGTCATCTTGGGCATGAACTGGTTAGTCCAGCAAAAAGCAATTCTCAACCCTGATCTGAGAACCATCAGGTTGAGTTATGACCAATAGAGATTGGATGACTTGGTTGCCTAAACCCAAGATTAGGCTATAATTCGTATTTAGTGAACCATGACCCGACTCAAAGTCGAATTTTCCGTTATCACTTCATGACCACACCCGTACAAATCAATGCCTAGATAATTTCTTTGTCGGACCTAGAATGTATCTAGACTTCAAACAAGGATCTCAAGTCATGACTCCCTCTAGAACCATTCTCTTGTTCAGTTGATACATGTTGTGGTCTCTAGTATAGTTGGCCTCTTCTCGCGGATCGCCATGTTGCTTTATTAACCCAACCTAGGAAAAGCATGTCCGACCATTTTTCTTGAATTTGATGCCTATGGTTCCTTCATATTTAAGGCATATCAACTTAATCCTTGACCTTGTGATCTCTACGATGTACATAGAAATATGCTTGTGGCTGAATTAACAGTCTCCCATCGTACTTTTTTTCATCCAGTGTAGGTTATGGCCATGCCTTGTTCACTTCCTCGGGTCATGATCTATTTGGCTCTCTACTTGTAACCATTTTTACTGGTAGAGTATCCTTTTGTATATTGTCACCCTTACCTAATCCATTAGTGTTACACGAGACTTCTTATTGGTAATGGTGTTATGACTAAAATTGATGATACTGCGATAAAACCGAGGGCCACCTGTGGATGCATACACATGGTTGTGCTGCTCGATACACGCTAGTATCACAGTTAGCAGTCATAATCCATTATGAGATTATATTAATAGGTCATCTCTACACAAATTATTCTTACCACGTAAGATTCATTATTGGTGCCAGTTTTGTAATGGTGTTATGGTTAAGGACTTATGGTACCGCGGCGAAACTGAGAGCCTCCTGTGAATGTGCACCTAGGATTTTGCTGCTTGGCGCCTGTCGGTACCAAGGTTTCTGGTCATGATCCATTGTGAAACTACACTGATGTGTTGTCTTCCATTGACCTTTCCTTGAAACACTTTCTATGTTGTCTTGAAGAGATCAAACAACATCTGTCATTTCCATTGGATCAAAAGGGCATACCACTTTCGTGTGTGGTCTTATTTCTTTTGATCTTGGTAGTGACTACTCACATAAGTTCCCTTTGCATCCTTTGTGTAAAGGTGAAGCCTTGGAGCTTTTTAGTGTTGGAGAAACAACTAATTAGCTCTCAAATTGGAGATTGACTTTCCCTGCTGTTGAGATGCAGGAGTTTGTTCATTCGCTCTCCTATTTTCCATGTATTTCCGAACCCAGTCCGTTCATCTCACATGAAGAAACGGATGAACGACCTGACCAAATGGACTTCTACCCAAATGCATGACCTTTGTGAGTAAATGTGAACTCTCAACCCTTGGTTTACCGAAGGTACTGAGAGAACTTGCGCAATGTCAAAAGTAGTTCAACAAGTTGGTTTTGACTAACTTGTAATTGCCCAATGAACGAAGGCTGAGTTTAGAGACCGTTTTATCAAGTTGTCTAAACTCACTTTGGTTCAACCCACCCTAAAGAAAGTACTTACAAGAATCGAGATTAAGTTGACCAATAGCCACCTAATCATCGCTCTAGTCGTGCCTCGACCGTCTCACGCGTGTTTTTCCTGCATGTATGATCATGCCGATCCATGACTAGTGCTGGATAAAATGGACTGGTTGCAAAGTCTGCATCTACAGATCCCTCCGCTGGTGATTTTTCTTGAATCAATATCACCTTTCGTGGACTTGGATCCCCTGGTTAACACGAATTGACCGTGATGTTATTCGGCATTCACACCGTCTTGTGTGCTATGAACTTACTGTAACCACTTGTTGGTAAACCTCTTTCTGTGTGTTTTACCCAAGATGGTGCATCTGATTCTATTTGGGTAAAGTTGCATATTTGCCACCCAACAGACTCAGATAGTACAGTGTCATCCGAAGAAGCAAGTTGCACACCTGGAACCTTATGTGTTCTTCTGATGGGCAAAGATGCAAATTGAAATTGCACACTATGTGGCTAGATGTGACACTTGTAAACGTGTCAAGGCCATATACATGAAGACTGTTGGTCCATTACAATCCTTACCTATCCCAACATGGAAAGGGGAAGATATTGTATGGACTTTATCGTGGGATTACCCAGGACTACAAATGGGTATGACTCTATCTGAGTTATTGTTGATCGGCTTACGAAAATTGTTCATTTTCTGCCAATCAAGACAGATTACCCAGTTACTGTCTATGCCCAATTGTACATTGCTCGTATTCTTAGTCTGCATGGTGTTCCAAAGACCATAGTGTCGGATCATGGATCGCAATTCGTATCCAAATCTTGGGAAGAACTTCATAAATCCCTGGGTACTAAGTTGCTCCACAGCTCGACCTATCATCTTCAAACCAGTGGGCAGACTGAGTACTGGAAGATATGCTACGGGCATGTGTTCTGGAATTCCCACAGGAATGGGATGAATGTTTGCCCTTAGCGGAGTTTTCATATAATAATAACTATCAAGAAAGTATCAAGATGGCACCCTTCGAAGCCTTATATGGACGACGATGTCGTACTCCGCTAAATTGGTCTGAACCTGGAGAAAGATACTTCTTTAGACCTGATATGGTAAATGAGGTCGAAGAAAAGGTTCAGAAAATTATTCACAATATGAAGAAAGCTCAGACTCGACAAAAGAGTTATGCAGACCGACGACGACAACCCTTATGCTTTTTGGTAGACGATTATGTCTACTTAAAAGTTTCACCAATGAAGGGTGTATCGCGTTTTGGGGTTAAAGGAAAACTTGCACCCAGGTATGTTGGTCCATTCCTGGTGCTTGAGCAATGTGGACCAGTGGCATACCGACTTCAACTCCCTGAAACATTGTCTGCTGTACATAATGTGTTCCACGTGTCACAATTGAAGAAATGTCTTCGGGTTCCTGATCGAACCATTGAAGTGACTAATGTTGTCCTGGAACCAGATTTAACATACTCAGAACATCCTATTCGAGTTCTGGATCAAAAGGACAGGATCACCCGAAGAAAGACTCTCAAGTTCTATAAGATACAGTGGAACCAGCATTCTGAAGATGAGGCTACATGGGAAACTCAAGACTTCTTGAATAAGAATTTCCCAGGCTTTTTAGCCTCTTGTAAATTGTAAAGCCTGTGTAACTGTGTAATAGAGAAGTAACCCCCACATTACCCCTGCCTTGTACCAAAACTTAAGAAATAAAAGTGTGATGTGTTTCCTTTACCATAATTACCTACCCTAGGATTTTAATCTCGGGACGAGATTCTTTTATGGGGGGAAGGATGTAACACCCCTGGTGTTACTATAACTAAAACTTGAGCATGACATCATATCATTGGCATTGCATATGTTTGATACACCTAGAGTGCATTCACTAGGCAAAAATTTCAAACAAGTTGTATTGTTTAAGTGTTTTGCAAATAGGACCCTGGATAGGGAACTTAACCCTAAACAGGGATTAAAGGGGTAAAACTTAACCTAAGATGAGAAAATCTAAAAGCTTTAGGGTAAAAGTCATAAAATGACCCCAAAAATAAAGATGAATCACATTTATACCCCTGGGATACCAGAAACCCTAATTGGAACCCTGGAAAACCCTGAAACCAAACCCTAGGGGCTTATATGCAAAATTGGTCCACTTTTGGACTAAAGTGCAAAAACCAAGCTAAATAAGTGTTTTAAGTCAATTGATTCACAAATATGTGGACTTGAAAGCCAAACCCTAAGTTTTGGGCTCATTTGCAAAAAGGACCTTGAGTTTGATTCCTATGCTAAGTCTGAAAACAGGGTTATAGGCCCAACTTTGGGGCTGTGTAGCTTTCAAAATAGTGAGAATTCATGTTAGGTGACCACATCAAAGTTGAAGACCTAACATAGGAGAACAACTTTGCTTAAGAAGGAAAGCATAGTTATTAAGAAAAAGTCAGAGATAATTAAGCCTCAAGTTTGGCTGTCAGGCTGGTCCATTCTGAAATTCAGATTCTCAGTGGAACAGAGCCAACTTGGTGTGTGAATTCAAACTTGAATTGTTGAGAAATTGATCAAGGTTGCTGTGACAAAGTTGTAACTGGATTGTGGCTCTATAACTTTGATGCAGATCTTTGGACAGGATGCCACAAAGATTTGAGAGAAAAATCGAGTTCAAACGTTGACTGTCAGGCCAACTGACTGAAGAAGCGCCATGGTACAGTGTTCTCTGTAGATCAGAACGCCAGCACGGCAACCTCACCGCCGGCGACCTCTTTGCGCCAAAATTCACGCCGCCGCCGTCCGGGTTTGTGCGCAGTAGGGAACGGATAACGTCGGGGAGGGACAACCTTACGTGGCGCCACCGCCCTAGCCCTGCCGGAGCCTTCACCGGCGGCCACCATGACCTGTGAATTTTGCCGCGGTGTCGCCCATGCCTCCATGTCCCTCACTGTATCTCTTTCCGACGTGGTAGGCATGCGCTTGCGCTGCTATCCGTGGTCGGGGGTCGTCTGTTGGGCCGCCGTGCCTATAAATGGAGCAAGGAGCCACGGTGAGGTGCTCTCATCTCCACCAGTGAAGCTCAGTAGAAGTCCAAATTCGCGAAATTCCCTCCACCGTTCCCAAAATTGACAGTGCATGGTGAAACTATACTCCTTTACGGACGTGTAGCCTTAAACTTGCCTCCCAATTCCAACCGAGACCGTTGCGGCTTCGATTTCCCCTTTTCTGTTACCCGCGAGCCAGGATTCTCCGCGCTCCGTGGACAGCTCGTCCCAGGTCTGCTCCTGCTTGTTGTAATCATGTTCCAGTATCTATATGCGCTACTGATGCTCATCGGCCCGACCCTTTTTAATTAGTCACAATCAATCAACCGGAACACATGAACTCGCGTCGGTATTTTTCCGCCATCGTGGTCAGTCTAAACCAGGGCTGTAACTACGTAATTGAAACCCGTTCTAGGGTTGTCTCACGCCCGTAACACTCACCCAGTAGTTAAATCAAGCATCCACTACCGATCTTGGCCGGTCCACGCAGCAGGATCATCGCTGATGAGCGCGCCGTCGGTTTGGACCTCTTCGGAGAAGAAATAGAATTAGAAGGGTATGATTGTATAATGTCAGTGACTTGGCAAATAGTCCCGGGAGCGTTTTCTGAATTATTAGAAGTAGCGAGGGCCTTTCCGCAAAACTACCAGAGCAGCGCGGACGCGCGCACGTTTCCGCGTGGGCATGGGCCGCTTGAACTAGATTTGGCCCAGTACTATTCCCCGGTTTTTCCTTTTCTTTTTATTCCAGAGCCAAAACAATTATAGAAAATGGTAGAAAAATCCTAAAATTGTGAAACCAATTTTCCTAGACTTATTATTTTCCCTAGAATTTAATAAAAATAATCTCATGATTTTTAGATCAAATAGGGAATTTTAGAGTATTTAAAATAGCTTAAACTAACAGTTCTGGATTTTTAGAAAATAGATAATAATCCCAAAATTGCCCAAACTTTTTATGTGAGCTTTTCACATTATTTAGAAGCCTTGGGTAGGATTTGAGTTGATTTGGACCTTGTTTGATCACCAAACCCCAAAACACCCCCCCTGCCCTATGAACTCCTTTACCGACTCCGAAAACCCTAAGTTCTCGGAGTTCCGTGAAGGAAAATTGTACTCAATACATAAATATTAAGTTTATATTATCTTTGCATCCTCATGTACATTACATGGCATTCATTCTTATATATATACCTATATGGTTATATTTAGAAAGCGAAGAAGAGAGTGAGGTGACTCAAGAGAAGACACCACCACCTTGGAATCTCAGGCAGAGACTTGGCTCTACTTCGACATCTGCGAGTCCGAGCCTAACTCACCTATAAACGAAGGCAAGCCCCGGTGCATGCAACCCCTTTCCTTGTGTTTTTAAATACTTTTCGCACACTTAAGTCTAGTGAAATGTGCATTAGGTTCATAGGAATTGCTTGAAACCCTTTGATGCATTGCTTTCCTTGATATCCATACCTTTATAGATACTTCTGTGAAGTATCAAAATATGATTTACAAAAATGCTTAGCCTTGCTTAGATCTTGTGGATAGAGGTTGTCCTTAATTTAACTCGAGAAAGGATGGCTTCTACCTGCAAGAATATTTTCATTTGGAGCAATAGTGGGATCTTACTGCAAAGTTCCCTGTGATGCTCTTTCATCCTAAGGAACAGACACAATCCTAAGGATGGAAATACTTAAATCGAGACTTGGGCTAGGAACAGGTGATGCTCCGCCCGGGTCAATTAAGGATTGGATGCGTATGTAGGCCTATTGATCAAGGACTATCTTATCTAGCCACATGCCCTGAGAATGGGATAGGGTAAGCTTGAACCCGGCTATTCCATACATGAAAAGACAATCGCGCACTGGGCGTGGAGAGATGGCGAGAGTGGCACGTACCCTCCTGGCAACGGATCGCCTAAAAGGGGTGGTGTACTCTCGGGTGGCGCGGACCTGTTCATGCAGTGGAGGATCCATGGGAATAGTAGACATCAAGGTTTACGAGAAACATATGTCGTGTGGTTAGAAATCCTCAGCTGAATAAATCGATTCGGATCGCCGTTATATCCCCGGACAGTGGAGGCTTGAGCTCCGACCTACAACCTAAGTCAAGATGTGAACACTATGGATAAAAATGATGTTGTATTGATGAGATGATGAAATTAGACTAGATGCAAACAGAGTCTATTAAATATTTAATCTGGCGTTAAAATATTGAAAGTAAGGACCCACTTTAGTAAGCTATTTCTGCAAAAGTATCTAAGTTGATTCTTGCTAAAGCCTCTCCTTGATTCCTATTTATCCAGCATACCCTTGAGAGTCTTTTCCTTAGTCGGGTAAGACTTGCTGAGTAATTCCATACTCAGGGTTTATCCCTCCGTTGTTTTTAGGTGAGGAAGCGACAAATTTTTGTTGCTTTTGCTCTAAGGTGGTGCCAAAGGAAGAAAAACAAGAATGAAGTGCGGGAGGAAAGGATCCTCCATTTAGAACTTTTGTGTGCTTCTTATCGGGAGGAGTTTTTGCCTCCCTTGGTTTGTATAATATTTCTACTCTGCACTCACTTTTAGCTCTGGTCTGTAATAAAATAACTCAAGCTTGCTTTTGAAATAAATGTAAAGTTATGTAATTCGCTTCCGCATTTCTTTATCTCCGATGTTCGGTAATGTCTGCAAGACGGGTGAAACGTTCCTGGTAAGGTAAGGAAAGATACCAAACTTGTCCAGTAGTTTAGGGGCACCTACAGGGTTGTCTGAGGTCCGTTGGACAAGGACAACTGTAGGTGGGCCTAATTACTTGGCAGGTTCCGTCACACTCTCCCCTCCCATCTCTCCCTCTCACGTCTCCTACCCCCCTCGAGGTCCCCCGTGAGCAAGCTCTCGCGTCTCCTCTCCCCCTCGAGCCCCCCCCCCCCCCCCCCCCGCGAGCAAGCTCTCGCGTCTCCTCTCCCTCGCGTTCGAGCTCTCGCGTCTCCTCCCTCTCGTTGTTGTGACACTCCTTCCAGGTAATTTGTTCTTCTTCTGATTTGTAGTAGTATTGGTAGTTCTTGGCTGAGATATGGTATTTATGCTTAAAAATAGCTCTTGGCTGAGATATGTTCTTCGTCTGATCTGGTAGTTTGCTAATTTCTTTCCTCTCAGATATGGTATAGTTTGCTAATTTCTCTCCTCTAAGATCTGGTAGTTGTTGGCTGAGATATGTTCTTCATCTGATTTGAGCTCTCCCTCTTGCATGCACCCATTTCACTCCTCTCAGATCTGGTATAGTTTGCTAATTTGTTATATAAAAATAGCTTCTGCTGTAGGATTTTGCTGTAAAGTACCATGTTGTCAGTGTTCCTCAGATGATTTTATGGTTTTCCTGCAAAGTACCATGCTTCTGGTGTCGCATGCACCCATTTCACTTCCATGTCTAGGATCTGATGATTTGTAGGATCATCAGTAAAAATTAGGGTTTTAGGATTTACTGATTATGTTCTGTGGGATCAATCTATTATCAGTAAAACATTCTTGGCTTTTTATGTTCTGTGGGATCATACTATTATGATTTGTTAACTCTATTTGTTAACTCTACTAAATCTTAGTTTGTATATCATAGTCCTTGATTAGTTCTTAGTCTGTAAATAAATATATACTGGAAGTTTTACTGTCTCAACATGATTTGTTATTCTATTGAACTATTTTGAACATTCATATGTATGATCTGGTATAACAAATTCTGTTCATACTATCATCAGTAAAACATTCTTGGCTTTTTATGTTCTGTTGGATCATACTATTATGATCTAGTATATATTTGCTGCTTTAATTTGTATAAATAAATAATTTTGAGCTGGTATGTGATGCTTCAATACCTCTGGGTGGCGCATCTCTTGTATGTCGCAGTCGTGGTTTATGCTATTTGTTTGATCCTAATTAGCTAGGATCAACATGGCACCTTTCTTAGTCCTAATTATCTAGGATCGATGATGTTGAGCTGAGTTCTATGGTTACTATTGAATATATTCATACTTACTCTCTGAGCTATCGATCAATGGTATGTGATGTTTTAATGCCTCTGAGTGACGCATCTCTTGTATGTCGCAGCCGTGGCTCGTGTAAGAATTTGTTATCATATATTTGCAACTACCACATCACTATGTTAAAACTGTTATGTTCTGAGCTATAGATCAATGTTCTATGATGCTAATATGCCTCTGAGCTATATTTCAATGTTCTATGAATTTCCTTTTTTAGCAACTAGCACAACACATCTGAGCCAACTTAGACCTCTAATATCATTTTTTCTATTTTATTACTCTAGCAATGAATACTGCTATTCCACACCGTCGGCTAATTGCAAAGGCAGTGGTCCTTGTAGCAGTTATGTCAGCCTGGTTGGATGCATGGTTGAGGCACCGACTGCATGCTAGGAGGTGTATCACTTATGGCCCAATGCACCAAAGAGACCAAGAGAGGCACAACAACCTGAGATTCATTTATGAATCCACTGATGTTGAGTGTGTTGACTTACTTAGGATGAGAAGAGCCCCTTTTATGCAGTTGTGTGACCTTTTTTGCACTAGGCAACTATTGAGAGATAGCATTCATAGCTTAGTAGAGGAGCAGGTTGCCATGTTTTTACATGTGGTAGGTCATAACCAAAGGTTTAGAGTTATACATGAAAGTCGCCTAGAGGGAGGGTGAATAGGTGGAATCTGAAAATTATAAACTTAAGCACACACAACAAGCCGGGGTTAGCGTTAGAAATGAATCTGAGTCCGAAAGAGAGAGGTAAAACAAATCAAGAGCGAATCAAGCAGATGAACATGGTGATTTGTTTTACCGAGGTTCGGTTCTAAGGAACCTAGTCCCCGTTGAGGTGGTCACAAAGACCAGGTCTCTTTCAACCCTTTCCCTCTCTCAAACGGTCACTTAGACCGAGTGAGACTTTTCCTTAATCTCCTGGGTCACTTAGACCCTGCAAGGACCACCACACACTTAGGTGTCTCTTGCTTCAATTACAAATCACTTGAGAAAAGAAATGAGAAAGAAACAAGGCAATCCAAGAGGCAAGAGCTCAAAAGAACACAAAATCTCGCTCTCACAAGCCACTAAGTACTTGAGTTGAATTTGGAACTTGGAGAGGCTTTGATCTTTTGAATTGTGTCTAGGAGTGAATGCTAGAGCTCTTGTATTGAATGTGATACTCAGAAAATCTTGGATGCTTGGAGTGGTGGTGGTTAGGGGTATTTATAGCCCTCAACCACCAAACAACCATTGGGGCAGGCTGCTGTTGATGGCCGCACCGGACAGTTCGGTGCGCTAGCCACGTCACCCAACCGTTAGAGTTCTGGAGGTTTTGACCGTTGGAGGCTTTGTACTCTAGTGGCACCAGACAGTCCGGTGCCGCACCGGACAGACACTGTTCAGTGTCTGGTGCGCCTCTGACCCGCGGCACTGACTCTACGCGTACTGTTCTTCACTGTAGCTCTGATCATCACGCTTTTGCAGTCGACCGTTGCGCGAAGTAGTCGTTGCTCCGCTGTCACACCGGATAGTCCGGTGGCACACCGGACAGTCCGGTGAATTATAGCGGAGTACGCCTGAAGAAACCTGAGAGTGGCTAGTTGGACTCTATACGGTCCTGGTGCACTAGACACTGTCTGGTGGCACACCGGACAGTCTGGTGCGCCAGACCAGAGCACACTCGGTTTCTTTACTCCTTTCAATTTGATCCCTAACTTCAATCTTTTATTGGTTTGTGTTGAACCTTTATGCACCTGTAGAACATATAATCTAGAGCAAACTAGTTAGTCCAATATTTGTGTTGGGCATTCAACCACCAAAATTAATACTGGGAAAAGGTTAACCTATTTCCCTTTCAATCTCCCCCTTTTTGGTGATTGATGACAACACAAACCAAAGAAAATATATAAGTGCAGAATTTGAACTAGTTTGCATAAGGTAAGTGCATAGGTTACTTGGAATTAAACCAATTTATAGTTTCACTAGATATGTGTTGGGGGCCTTTGTCTTCCGAAGGTCCTCAAAAGTATGATTTAACAATGTCTTCCAAGTGTGACATATGAACAGGTACCTTCGGACTCCGGTTAAAAGTATATACAATGTGAAGAGCATGGTCATGATGAAGGATGGTGTTGCTCTGAAGCTATGCGCAAGGGAGCTTCGACTAAATGGTGGAAAAAGGAACCGACTTAAAGGGGAAAAGGCTATTTAGTCCTCATATAGTTGTCCATAAGTCAATAGTAAATATGAAGGGCATGAATGTAATTTCTCACAGGTTGTGTCATGTGCCTATAAATAGATGAACAGTACCCCCGTACTGTTCACGCTGATTTGTACTCGCTCGTGCATCGTGCTTGTATTATCTCCTTCTGTCAAGCCGAAGGTACAAATGTAATTGTAGCTTATTCCTGTTTATTCATGATAATATAATAGAAGATGAGTTAATAATGTTACATAATCATTCATGTTGTTTCTTATGTTTCACATACTTCTTCTTTCATTAATGTATACTGCGATGATGAAGGTATATCCTTCATGACCTTCGTCTGAAGATCATTATATCCTAAGGGAAATAATGCTTCGAAGGACGAAGGGTCTTAACCTTTAACATCTTGTGTTGCCTTGTTCTTAATTCATAGCATTTGAGAACAAGTCCCCAACATTGGCACCCACCTCCAGTGAACTCATTCGACCACCTTCGGCAAGCATTGACCTTCGTCATGCCGCCTAAGAAGATAACCGCGCTAGGGGCTGCTGCACTGCAGCCATTGGACCCAAATTATGAGACTCTCTCTCTTTCTCCGAGAGGCTCGAAGCCAGAAGAGGAAAGCCACCAGTCCAACATTCCAGGAGGAGGAGTTGGACCAAGAGATCAGGGACATGGAAATCATCCATCAACAAGTGCAAAGGAAGAAAGAGAAGATGGCTCGGCTCGCTGATCTTCAAAGGAAGATCGACGAAGCTACTGAAGAAGTTTGTCATCTTGCTCAAGATGAACAAGACCGAAGGCCCCAGCACAGGGAGCTTCGTCAGGAAGGCCTATTCAACGAAGATGGATGGTATGATGATTTTAATCATGATACCTTTACTTTTGATGATGCTTCTCCTTTGGCAGCAGAACTGCATGCTATCCCATGGCCACAATCTTACAAGCCACCTCAGCTACCAATGTATGATGGGCACTTAGACCCAAAACAATTTCTGATGAGCTATGAGGCAACAATATCCTCATACGGAGGCAATGCAGCTGTCATGGCTAAATCCTTCATCATGGCAGTCCGGAACGTGGCCCAGACATGGTATTCTTCCCTTCGGCCAGGGACAATTACGTCATGGCAGAAGCTCAAGGACATGCTGGTGACTAGTTTCCAAGGCTTTCGGATGAAGCCAGTCATAGCTCAGGCACTGTTCCAATGCACGCAAGACCATGAGGAATACCTCCAGGCGTAAGTCCGAAGGTTCTTGCGATTGAGGGCACAAGCGCCCACAGTGCCCAACGAAATTGTCATTGAGGCCATGATTAAGGCCCTTCGTCCAAGATCTATGGCTCAGTACTTTGCCAGGAAGCCCCCACAAACTCTGGAGAAGCTGCTTCAGAAGATGGATGTGTACATCCGGGCTGACAACGATTTCTGCCAAAGAAGGGAGGAAGCTTACAGATTCTCGGAAATGACCAGGGGCTTTGGAGGAAGAATCCACCCGAGGCATGTCAGATCAATCCATAACTCCACTCAGAATGACGACAAAGGAAATCAGCTTCAGAGGCCACATTACGCCTCACAATCTTTGGGGCAACAACAAAGCTCTTTCAGGCCGCCAGCCCCAAGGGGCAGAGGCGCCAGGGGCTTCGGAGGAAGATACGGGGATTAGCCCAGGAAGATTTATTGCTTATTCTGCGGTGAGGACAAAGGCCATACTACAAGAATGTGCCAAATCACCATTCAAAAGCAGAAGGAGATCGTGGAAGCCGAAGCTCGGCAGAATCAACTGAAGCAGGTCTTGCACACTGCTTCGTGCCACTCTCCCTACATACCAGAATATGTGGGCAATCATCCTGCAGCTTCTGTTGCTTCGGCTAGCCAGTCACAAGCTTCCTGGCCACAACTCCCACCCTTACCACCACTGCAACCAACCTATTCTCGAAGCCAGCAGCCAGAAGGGTGCCAACACACCCAACAGCAACGAGAGTTCAGGGAGGAATCCGAAGCTCGCACAGTCAACAGTACTGTGCCAGAATCAAAGCACATTTATTGAGCGATATCCTACCCTCGAAATACTTTTATGTTCTATGTCATTTTGTTTCTCAGTAAGGAACAATCAATGTAAATCTAGTTTTAATTCCTTGTAACAGTTTCTCTTCTATCAGAATGAAATATATCTTCTTCACAGACTTACGAAGCTAAAAAACTATCGAAGCTCAAAAGTCATTCCTAAGGGAACACAGAGCTAAAAATCACTGAAGCTACAAAAAGTCGTTCCTAAGGGAGCGCAGTGTAAGTTTTGCCGAAGCTACAAAAAGTCGTTCCCAAGGGAGCGCAGTGTAAGTTTTCTGCTCAAAAGTTGTTCCAAAGGGAATGCAGAGCCAAATACCGCCGAAATATAAGGCGAAGAAGTTCAAAAGACGTTCCTAAGGGGATGCAGAACTTATACCGCCAAAATAGAAGGCGAAGAAGTTCAAAAGACGTTCCTAAGGGGATGCAGAACTTACACCAAAAAATAAGCGGTGAAGCCGAAAAATAAACGGCAAAGAGGTTCCGATCATTCCTAAGGGGACGCAGAGATTGTGTGCTTCAGCATGGGTGTGTGGGTGTGTGTCTTCGGCATTAGCATCATTCTTCGCATCATATCATCACATCATCCCGCATAGCATCATATCATGCATCATATCGCACCAATGACACGAATTGAATACGAAGTCGATCTTCGGAGATTGCTTTATAAAAATGAAAATGTGCTATGGCACAAAGTAAGCTAAGAAATACAATTTCATCAGCTCTATTGCAAAAGAAGGGATCCCTTGTTTACGAAGCATGGATGTTTCTACGAAGCTTGGATGTTCTTACGAAGTACGGATATTTTCACGAAGCATGGATCTTTTTCTTTACGAAGCATAAAAAGAAGGGAAGGTGTTTTTCGCCGAAGGCTCAAAAATAGTATGTATATAAGAGTTTCATGCATCACAAAGAAGTGAATTACAAATAATTTACATATTAGATTCAAAACTATACACATCAAATATTACAGTCTTATTACAACAAAGTTACATTGATCGTCTAAAAATGTTTTTACAATAACTACTAGTCTTCCTTCAGGATCTTCTCCGCAAATTCATTTAGCAATTTGTTAACGACTTCGTCAACAACAGATTCGGCTATATTAATAATCTCCAGTGTTTCCTTCGTCTCTAGATCGGCCAGGGGATCAAACGGTTCCGATGGCGGAGATAATTCAGCTACAGTAGAAAAAGGTAATTAGTTCGAAGCCATAAAAACAAATGCCGAAGCTAAAGGCCACGAAACAATACCTAAACGTCTTTCACGTTCTGCAGCTTCCTCAGCTTGTTTCGCTTCCACTCGGGCGTCATGAATATCTTTTTCACTTTTCTTCATAATTTGATGAGCCATTTCTCGGCCACCATTTATCTAGATGTCATTGTAAAATTTCCCGCCCATTAAACTTGCTTCAGCTGAGGGATCCTTTGTATCATCCACGGAGAAGGCAGCTTCGGCATGGGCCAGGGTCTTGACATGGTTGCACCGCGCCTTCTCTAGGATGGCTGAAATTCCTCTTGCACTGAAAAACACGCAGACATCCCCACGATCACTTAAAATTTCTTCGAAAGCTTCGACTTCTCCACTTATCCATTCGATAACACCTTCAGGGTCGCCTCGTATGAAGTTATCTTCTTAGAATAGGCGCCCACATTGGCGAAGCTAGCCTTTATTTTCTCCACGCAGCCCAAGGATTTTTAAAAACATCTTTCTTTGGATGCACGAAGATCTTCAACTATTTTTTCTAAATAGTTTTTCCAATATTCACTGATATCTCGGTTAGCTTCCGCGAGACCGCATTTTTCTTTGGCTTCGGCCAACTGTTTCCGAAGATCTTCGATTTTGTTCTTTTGGATTTTGGCTTAAGCCATGAAACTAGATTCATCTTCTTTCAATTTGTTTACCAATGAAATCAAGATTTTTTTTTCTTTTTCAAGACCTTCGTTCCTTAATTCGATTACCTCTGAACGAAGGTTGTTCAGAGCCATTGTATATCCTTCATCTTCAATGTTTTTCTGTGCTCTAAGGGCATTGCTAAGAATTAGGCCTTGCAAGAGGAGGACAGAATTAAGTATAAACAAATAAAATATGTTGTTTTCAAAATACAAAATTAGCTTTCATACCTTTATGCTATTATACGCCAAGCTATCAGCAAGCTCATCCTTTGATAATATTGAAAGGCCATCCTCTAGCTTTGGGAATCTGATGCTTCTACATATCTCCCGGCAGACGGATATCTCTTTATTATCCGGGAGATAGTACAAAAAATATTCTTCCCCGCTGCCATTAAACACTAATGCCCCCTTCGGGTATTTTAATTTTTGGGCATAGTGTAGCGCCTCTAGCTTCTCTTCTTGAGAAAGTTTCTTCCCCGAAGCATGACGAATGGCGTAATCAATGCTTTCTTTTAAAGCTTTGGTAGCATCAGCTTCAACCTTTTCAGACGCAATTTGCTCTGCCGCTTCTTCTTTAACTACGGCGGCTCTGTCTCAGTGGACTCTGAAGGCCCAGCTTCGGTTTTAGCTTGAATTTTTGTAGCTTCGACTTTTGCTTGCTTCGTTTCAGCCTCGGGTAGAGCTTTGGAAGCTTCGGCAAATTTTCCTGAAGGAGCAGGACTCAAGGATTTTGCTGTTTCTAGCACAACATCTAACACATTTGCCATTCTTCTCCTCTTAGGAGTTGCGGCAGAACCCTTTTGTGCTTTCGGCACTATTATCTCTGTTGACGGGCTCAAAATCTCTGGCATTTTTGTTATTTTTTCAACTTTCAACCCTTCAGCCTTATCCTTATCAGCCTTCATCTCAACCAACTTAACTAAAGGTAATTTCGGCATTACAACTGGCTCTTCAGTGCTCTACGCAATTGGAGCAGTCACTCTTGTTTCAGCAGCTGAAGAGGCCTCCCCACTAAACTCAGGCACCACGGCCGGTTCAATGTAACGTGGCCGGTGGGTAAGAACCTTCATCTTTTTGCCCGCAGCCTTCGGCACAGGTTCAACTGGGACGACCAAGGCAGCAGCTTTTCTCTTCTTCCCCTGTCCCCGCAGCGGGTAGCGGTAATCGGGGTAGATGAAGCCGATGGCGTCAAAACTTTGTTCATTCTCTTTTTTCCCCGACCTTCGAAGGTTGCAGATAGCGCATTATCTTTTGCCTTGGAATAAGCTCCAAGCAGTTCATCACTTGTAGCTTCGATACATTTCAGCCAGTCGTCTTTTGGTTCATCGAACTTATCCCCAAACCTAAATGTATACTTCAGCCGGACCAAATCACCTTCGCTAGACTTGGTGATGGTTTCCTTTGGCATTTCCCAGCTTTCTACAAGCGGCCATACTCTGAATGTTATATGCTCTTGAATTAAATCTCTTGTACCAATGAAGGAGCAGACTGTACTGAAGGCCTTCTGACACGCTTCGGCGGCATCATCAATTTCGACCTTCGGGTTTCGGAGGCCGAAGCGGGACCAGATGGGGCGCATAATGACTTCCTTAATATCTTCCCTTGCTTTCAGATCATTTTTCACATAAAACCATTCTTCCATCCATGTTGCGGCCATCTCTTCCGAAATGTTGGTACTGGGTGGCTTGCGTTGGAATGGGCGATAAATCCATAACAACCGAAGTTGTTGTGGTACTGTTCTTTACCCATGGCCTTCGTCTCATATAGCAATTCGTGCATATTGCAGAAACACTTTGCGCTTGGTTCTAACCCATGGCTCCTTACTGCTCAGACAAAAATCCCCATCCTTATTATGGCTTCGGGGGTGATCTGATGAAGAAAGATTTGGAACGTCTTCAGCACTTCAACTACAAACTTACTCAAAGGGAACTGAAGCCCATCCTTGAAGAAGCTTCGGAAAATCACAACTTCGTTCTCCTCAGGGACAGGAACGTTGTTGTCTCCGCAAGCCCTCACAATAGACATATCCTGAAAGTACCTTCCCCTCATGTTTTCGAGGTGACTCTGTTTGATGGTCGATTTTCTGAAGATTGAATGACTTGGCCTCCAGGGCCGATCCGCAGAATCTTCGTCTCCACTTTCTATGTCATAGCTATCGCTGTCATCAGTATCTTCTGACAAGCCCTCCAGTATCTCTTTAGTAATCTTCTCTATATTTGTTCTTGCCATCGACTTGACAAATCCAGCAATATAAGAATTCACAGTCTTCTTCTCCTCAAAAGTCTTCTCCTCTTCAGTCACCTTCGTCTCAGCAGCAACCTTCTTGTCTTGAGACATTTCTTCTTCAGAAATGATGAAAATGCGTCTTTTAAACCGAAGCTCAGAGAGCTTGAAAAACTAGCAAGTGCTAGTGAGCAAGAGCTATAAAATTGAGAAAATAAAGCAAATGGCACAAGCAGCGTATCAAATGTAGCTGGTGTGAGTTCTTATTTATATGCTCAGTATGCTCCAAATTGGGGAGCCCGTCCGTCATTGACTGTTGCTATTCTAGCAAAGGGAAGGTGTTTTTTTGGACCTTCGGCTTAAGGCCTTCGTCCAAATCGCAGTCTGAATTCGTTATCCTAACAAAATAATACTGCGAGGGGCTACTGTTGGGGGCCTTTGTCTTCCGAAGGTCCTCAAAAGTATGATTTAACAATGTCTTCCAAGTGTGACATATGAACAGGTACCTTCGGACTCGGGTTAAAAGTATATACAATGTGAAGAGCATGGTCATGACGAAGGATGGTGTTGCTCCGAAGCTACGCGCAAGGGAGCTTCGGCTAAATGGTGGAACAAGGAACCGACTTAAAGGGGAAAAGGATATTTAGTCCTCATATAGTTGTCCATAATTCAATAGTAAATATGAAGGGCATGAATGTAATTTTTCATAGACTGCGTCCTGTGCCTATAAATAGATGAACAGTACCCTCGTACTGTTCACCCTGATTTGTACTCTCTCGTGCATCGCGCTTGTATTATCTCCTTCTGTCAAGCCAAAGGAACAAATGTAATTTTGCCTTATTCCTATTTATTCATGATAATATAATAGAAGATGAGTTAATAATGTTACATAATCATTCATGTTGTTTCTTATGTTTCACATACTTCTTCTTTCATTAATGTATACTGCGATGATGAAGGTATATCCTTCATGACCTTCGTCTGAAGATATTATATCCTAAGGGAAATAATGCTTCGAAGGACGAAGGGCCTTAACCTTTAACATCTTGTGTTGCCTTGTTCTTAATTCATATCATTTGAGAACAAGTCCCCAACATTGGCGCCCACCTCCAGTGAACTCATTCGACCACCTTCGGCAAGCATTGACCTTCGTCATGCCGCCGAAGAAGATAACCGCGTCAGAGGCTGCTGCACTGCAGCCACTGGACCCAAATCAGGAGACTCTCTCTCTCCGAGAGGCTTGAAGCCAGAAGAGGAAAGCCACTAGTCCAACATTCTAGGAGGAGGAGTTGGACCAAGAGATCAGGGACATGGAAATCATCCATCAACAAGTGCAAAGGAAGAAAGAGAAGATGGCTCGGCTCGCTGATCTTCAAAGGAAGATCGAAGAAGCTACTGAAGAAGTGTGTCATCTTGCTCAAGATGAACAAGACCGAAGGCCCCAGCACAGGGAGCTTCGTCAGGAAGGCCTATTCAACGAAGATGGATGGTATGATGATTTTAATCAAGATACCTTTACTTTTGATGATGCTTCTCCTTTGGAAGCAGAACTGCAGACTATCCCATGGCCACAATCTTACAAGCCACCTCAGCTACCAATGTATGATGGGCACTCAGACCCAAAACAATTTGTAATGAGCTATGAGGCAACAATATCCTCATACGGAGGCAATGCAGCTGTCATGGCTAAATCCTTCGTCATGGCAGTCCGAAACGTGGCCCAGACATGGTATTCTTCCCTTTGGCCAGGGACAATTACGTCGTGGCAGAAGCTCAAGGACATGATGGTGACCAGTTTCCAAGGCTTTTAGACGAAGCCAGTCACAGCTTAGGCCCTGTTCCAATGCACGCAAGACCATGAGGAATACCTCCAGGCGTATGTCCGAAGGTTCTTGCGATTGAGGGCACAAGCGCCCACAGTGCCCAACGAAATTGTCATTGAGGCCATGATTAAGGGCCTTCAGCCATGACCTACTTGTGCCTTATGCCTGTTTATTCATGATAATATAATAGAAGATGAGTTAATAATGTTACATAATCATTCATGTTGTTTCTTATGATTCACATACTTCTTCTTTCATTAATGTATACTACGATGATGAAGGTATATCCTTCATGACCTTCATCTGAAGATCATTATATCCTAAGGGAAATAATGCTTTGAAGGATGAAGGGTCTTAACCTTTAACATCTTGTGTTGCCTTGTTCTTAATTCATAGCATTTGAGAACAAGTCCCCAACAATATGCATGGATTGCTTTCTTTTATTTAACATTTTGGACCACACTTGCACCACTTGTTTTGTTTTTGCAAATTCTTTTTGAAAATCTTTTCAAGATCTTTTTGCAAATAGTCAAAGGTATATGAATAAGATTGCAAGAAGCATTTTCAAGATTTGAAATTTCTCCCCCTGTTTCAAATGCTTTCCCTTTAACTAAACAAAACTCCCCCTGGATGAAATTCTCCTCTTAGTTTAAAAATTATTTGAAAACATAGTTAGATACCAATTTGAAAAACTTTCAAAATGAAGTTTTAAATTGGTGTGGTGGTGCGGTCCTTTTGCTTTGGGCTTAATACTTTCTCCCCCTTTGGCATTAATCGCCAAAAACGGAGACTTTGAGAGCCCTTTTTACGTTCTCGCCCATTGGTACAAGTAAATATGAGTGAAAAGATTATATCAATCGAAGAGTGGTGTGGAGTGACGACGAAGGATAAAAGATACCGGTAGAGTGGAGTGGAAGCCCTGTCTTCGTCGAGTACTCCATTTCCCTTTCAATCTATGACTTAGCATAGAAATACAATTGAAAACACATTAGTTGTAGTCATGAAAGAGATATGATCAAGGGTATACCAATGAGCTATGTGTGCAATGTTTCAATCAAACACATTAGTCTTGGGTGTGGCGGTCTTTGACCCTGAATCTCTTGATCATCTTCCTTTTCTTGATTAACTTCATCTCCCCCCTTGATCCTTGTCCTTCTCTTGAGGTGGCTCATCCTCTTGATCTTCATTTTCGTCATCTTGAGCCTGATCCTCATCTTGAGTTGGTGGAGATGCTTGGTTGGAAGATGACGGTTGATCTTGTGCTTGTGTGGGCTCTTCGGACTCCTTAGGACACACATCCCCAATGGACATGTTCCTTAGCGTGACGCACGGAGCCTCCTCATCATCTAATTCATCAAGATCAACTTGCTTCACTTGGGAGCCATTAGTCTCATCAAACACAATGTCACAAGAAACCTCAACTAATCCAGTGGATTTGTTGAAGACTCTATATGTCGTTGTGTTTGAGTCATAACCAAGTAAAAAGCCTTCTACAGCCTTAGGAGCAAATTTAGATTTTCTTCCTCTTTTAACAAGAATAAAACATTTGCTACCAAAGGCTCTAAAATATGAAACATTGGGCTTTTTACCGGTGAGGAGTTCGTATGATGTCTTCTTGAGGATTCGGTGAAGGTAGAGCCAGTTGATGGAGTAGCAGGCGGTGTTAATCGCCTTAGCCCAAAACTGGTCTGGAGTCTTGTATTCATCAAGCATGGTTCTTGCCATGTCCAGTAGAGTTCTATTCTTCCTCTCCACTGCACCATTTTGTTGAGGTGTGTAGGGAGAAGAGAACTCATGCTTGATGCCCTCGTCGTCAAGAAAGCCTTCGATTTGAGAGTTCTTGAACTCCGTCCCACTGTCGCTTCTTATCTTTTTGATCCTTAATCCAAACTCGTTTTGAGCTCGTCTTAAGAATCCTTTTAAGGTATCTTGGGTTTGCGATTTTTCCTGCAAAAAGAATACCCAAGTGAAGCGAGAATAATCATCCACAATTACAAGACAATACTTACTCCCGTCGATGCTTATGTAAGCTATCAAGCCAAATAGATCCATGTGGAGTAGTTCCAGTGGCCTGTCCATTGTCATTATGTTCTTGTGTGGATGATGGGCGCCAAATTACTTTCCTGCTTGACATGCGCTACAAACCCTGTCTTTCTCAAAATGAACATTTGTTAGTCCTAAAATGTGCTCTCCCTTTAGAAGCTTGTGAAGATTCTTCATCCCAACATGGGCTAGTCGGTGATGCCAGAGCCAACCCATATTAGTCTTAGCAATTAAGCAAGTATCGAGTTCAGCTTTGTTAAAATCAACTAAGTATAGCTGACCCTCTAATACTCCCTTAAATGCTACGGAATCATCACTTCTTCTAAAGACAGTAACACCTACATCTGTAAATAGACAGTTGTAGCCTATTTTGCATAATTGAGATACAGAAAGCAAGTTATAATCTAAAGAATCTACAAAAAACATTGGAAATAGAATGGTCAGGTGATATAGCAATTTTACCAAGTCCTTTGACCAAACCTTGATTTCCATCCCCGATTGTGATAGCTCTTTGGGGATCTTCGTTTTTCTCGTAGGAGGAGAACATTCTTTTCTCCCCTGTCATGTGGTTCGTGCATCCACTATCAATTATCCAACTTGACGCCCGGATGCATAAACCTGCAAAACAATTTAGGCCTTGTTCTTAGGTACCCAAATAGTCTTTGGTCCTTTCACGTTAGAAACAAGCACCTTGGGTACCCAAACACAAGTCTTTGACCCCTTGTGTTTGCCCCCAACATATTTGGCAACTACTTTGCCTGATTTGTTAGTTAAAACATATGATGCATCAAAAGTCTTAAATGAAATGTTAGGCTCATTTGATGCAGTAGGAGTTTTCTTTTTAGGCATTTTGACATGAGTAGAATGCCTAGAGCTAGAAGCCTCATTCTTATACATAAAAGCATGGTGAGAAACAGAATGAGATTTCTTAGCATGAATTCTCTTAATTTTGTGCTCGGGATAATTAGTAGGATATAAAATATAGCCCTCATTATCATGAACCATGGGAGCTTTGCCTTTATTAAAGTTAGACAATTTCTTAGGGGCATTAAGTTTGACATTGCTTCCTTGTTGGAACCAATGCCATCCTTAATGCCAGGGCGTCTCCCGCTATAGAGCATGCTTCTAGCAAATTTAAATTTTTCATTTTCAATCTCATGCTCATTAATTTTAGCAGTTAGTTGAGCTATATGATCATTTTGTTGTTTAGTTAAAGAAAGGTGATCATTTATAGCATCAACATTAACATCTCTACATCTAGTACAAATAGAAATATGTTTGACAGTAGATGTAGAGGGTTTGCAAATATTTAATTCATCTATCTTATATTTTAGCATGGCATTTTCATCTCTAAGACAGGAAATAGAATTTTTGCAAACATTCAATTTATCAATCTTAGCAATTAGACTAGCATTTTCATTTCTAAGATTAGAAATTGAATCATTACAAACATTTAACTTTTCAACCTTATTAATTAAACTAGCATTCTCAGTTCTAAGGTTTGAAATAGACTCATGGCAAATGCTAAGCTCTTTGGTTAGGTTTTCACATTTCTCTACTTCCTGAGCATAGGAATTCTTCAACTTAACATGCTTTTTATTTTCCTTAATAAGGAATTCCTCTTGGCTATCCAAAAGTTCATCCTTCTCATGAATAGCTCCTATCAATTCATTTAATTTTTCTTTTTGTTGCATGTTGAGGTTGGCAAAAAGGGTAAGCAAGTCATCTTCATCTTCACTAGAACTACCCTCATCACTAGATGTAGTATACTTGGGGGTGGTTCTAGTTTGTACCTTCTTCCTTTTGTCGTCCTTTGCCATGAAGCACTTGTGGCCGACGTTGGGGAAGAGGAGTCCCTTGTTGACGGCGATGTTGGCGGCATCCTCGTCGGAGGAAGAGTCGGTGGAGCTCTCATTGGAGTCCCATTCTCGACACACGTGGGCATCGCCGCCCTTCTTCTTGTAGTATCTCTTCTTCTCCTTCTTCCCCTTCTTGTCTTCGCCCTTGTCACTATCACTAGACATTGGACATTTTGCAATAAAATGACCGGGCTTACCACATTTGTAGCACACCCTCTTGGAGCGGGGTTTGTAATCTTTCCCCCTCCTTTGCTTGAGGATTTGGCGAAAGCTCTTGATGATGAGCGTCATTTCCTCGTTGTCGAGCTTGGAGGCATCGATGGGAAGCCTACTTGATGTAGACTCCTCTTTCTTTTCTTGTGTCGCTTTGAATACGACGAGTTGCACCTCAGGTGTTGAGGTGGCGCCTTGCTCCAAGTTGACGATGTGTTTGGAGTATTTGATCATTAATTCAAAGCTCACAAACTTTCAAATTACCTCCTCGGGAGACATTAGCTTATATCTAGGATCACCACGTATTAATTGAACTTGAGTGGGATTACGAAATACGAGGGATCTAAGAATAACCTTGACCATTTCATGGTCATCCCATTTTGTGCTCTCGAAGTTGCGCACTTGATTGACCAAGGTCGTGAGCCGGTTATACATCATTTGTGGCTCCTCTCCTTGGTTGAGGACGAATCGATCGAGCTCCCCCTAGATCGTCTCCTGCTTGGTGATCTTGGTCACCTCATCCCCTTCGTGCGCGGTATTTAGGACGTCCCAAATCTCCTTGACACTTTTTAACCCTTGCACCTTATTATACTCCTCTCGACACAAGGAGGCGAGGAGTATAGTAGTTGCTTGAGAGTTAAAGTGTCGTATTTGGGCGACCTCGTCCGAGTCGTAGTGTGGCGGAACCGCCCAAATTATTCTGACTTAAGTGCCTAAGTCCCGCCTTAGAGGCTAGACCACACTTAAATGGGAATAACACGTCAGTCCCTCGGATCTAGTCCGACAAGGCCACTAACAGGATCAAGTACCACATACTCACTCGATGGTGAGGCACAGGGCAAATACAATAAAGCATAAAACCATACATTAAGGGAGTATTAAAATTATTACATCATCATCGGAGTTTTCGCAAAAGTAGTACTCATTGTTCGGAATTGCAGCGGAAATAAACTAACGATAAATGGAGAGATGGGGAAGCCTGTCCCATCACTCCTCACGCTCCTCCTCAGCCGAGGTAGGGTCCCACTCGACTGTCCATGTAACACCCTTGGTGTTACTGTTACTAAAACTTGAGCATAACATCATGAGCATCAGCATTTCCTATGTTTGATACACCTAGGATGCATTCACTAGGTAAAAATTTCAAACAAGTTGTATTGTTATAGCATTTTACAAATAAGACCCTAGTGTAGGGTACTTAACCCTAAATGGGGATTAGAAGGGCAAAACAGGAACTAAATAGAGAAAACCCCAAAGATTAAGTGAAATAATCATAAAAAGTTATCAAGAATGGACCTACATTACATTTACACCCTTGAAATACCAGAACCCTAATTGAAACCCTGGAAAACCCTAAATCCAAACCCTAGGGGGTTAAGTGCAAAATTAGTCCACTTTTGGGCTAAAGTGCAAAAACCATGTTAATAAAGCATTTTAAGTATTATGGTTCACAAGAAGGTTGATTTGCAATCCAAAACTTGAGATTTGGACTTAAGTGCAAAAGAGCCACACTTGACCCTTTTGGTTAAGTCTGAATTTCAGTGTGGTTGACTCAACTTTGAGCCCTTGTATCTTCCAAATTATTGAGAATTTACCCTAGGTCACCACATCAAATGTGTAAACCTATCAAAGGAGAACAACTTTTCTTAAGAAGGTAAGCCTAGTTGTTATGAAGAAATTGGAGATAAGCAGACCCAAAGTCGGGCTGTCAGGTCAATTTAAGTCTGAATTTTCAGACTGACAGTGCACTGCAGGAACTTTGGGCACCGATTCAAACATGATTTAGTAGGATTTTGGCTATAGATGTTGTGGCAAAATTGTAGCTGAATCCTTGGTCTACAACTTTGTTGCAGAACCTTAAGTGAGTTGCCATCAAAATTTGGGAGAAATTTGGCCCTGAACTTCGACTGTCAGGTACACTGAATCCGATTTCGCCATGGTACAGTGACCTAATAAGGATCAGAACGCCAGCGCAAAATGCTTATCGTCGGCCACCTCTTCGCCGGGATTCGTGCCACAGGCGTATGAATTTCGTTCACCAGGTAAAGATCTCATCGCGGATGTGCATGAGCTATTGTGGCCTCGCTGTCCCATGCCCCTTTTCACCGGCGACGTGGCCTCATGGCCGTCACCGGAGTTGTCGTGCTTTACTGTGACTGTGCCACGCTCCAAGCCTTCCACCACGTCGTCCCTAGCCACACTAGCTCATCGGTAACCGCCGTAGCTCCTCAACCGATGATCACCGGAGGAAGCGCCACGGTGAAAGCCACCCATCCCCTGCTCCAGTATCCCTGTTCCCTCCGGCCGCCAGCATGACCTTGCGAAATTGGACACCACCATCGATGGGATCTATAAATTGAGCCCCCCTCGGCTTCGCCATGTATTCCAGCAGTTACTGCACCCACCTGCATCCCAAACCCCCCACCAGAGAGCGCTAATTTCATATTCTCCCCAAACCGGTTCGAATACACCGCGAAGAACAGCTCGCCACGGCTAGCGCGATTCAGGTCAGCCCACACCTTCTACTCCCTCGTTTGAGTATTCTCATAACCCCGTGATGCTTGCCGAACCACCAAATTGAACTAGGAGCCCACTAGTCGCCGGGAACGCGTGCAATTGTCCTCATCGTCCGCGGTCCGCGTGGACAAAGCTTGATAGTTTACCAACCATGAAATTAAGTTAGGGGAATTGATCGGGGGAGATCCAATTCGGTGTTCGGCACTCGGGGCCACCAGTCTTGGCTCCCTCCGGCCGGTCCAGGTGCTCGCCGGAGTACGTCCCTGCGCGGTTTGCCGCCATGGACTTCGAACGGAGAAAGGATAGAAGCGCGGGGTTGTTTTTGTAGATGTCAGTGAAACGTTGAACAGTAGCCAGGGGTTCTTAACGGATATCTAAAGCTGCGAGGGCCTTTCTGCAAAGTCTCCACCGCGGGCGCGGGCGCGCGCACGTTTCTGCCTGGGTTTGGGCCGCCTGGGCTAGAATCAGCCCAGCACTATTCATAGCTTTCCTTTTTCTTTTTCTGTCCAAATTTAGAAATTTGTAGAAAATTGCAGAAAAATGGCAAAAATGGCAAACTAATTTTCCTAGATTCCTAATTTTCCATAGAATTTAATAAAAATAGTTTTATGATTTTTAGGACAAATAGGGAATTTTGGGTTATTTAAAATAGCCTAAAGCATTGCTTCTGGATTTTTAGAAAATAGATAATAATTCCAAAAATGCCCAAACTTTTTATTTGAATCCTAAACATTATTCAGAAGCCTTGGGTAGAATTTGGTTTGATTTGGATCTTGGTTGATACTAGTACCCAAAACCCTACCCCCTGCTCTTTGAACTTCACTATTGACTCCGGAAACCATAGGTTCTCGGAGTTCCGTGAAGGAAAGTTGTATTCAAGACTTTAGATAATAAACTATTATTATCTTTGCACTCTCATGAGCATTATATGGCATTCATTCTTATATATACCTATATGGTTATATTTAGAAAACGAGGAAGAAGTTGAGATAGAAGAAGAGAAGACTGCACCACCACCACCACCTGCGGACATCAGGCAGGGAATTGTTTTTACTTTGACATCTGTGGATCCGAGCCTGACTCACCTATAAACGAAGGCAAGCCCCGGTGCATTTGCCACCTCCTTGATGCTTTTTAAATCTTTCTCACTTGCTTGATGCATTAGGTGATAGGAGTTGATTGCTAAAACAATTCCTGCATTACCTTCCCTGAATTTGATTACCTTCCTTGATCACCGTTTTACAAAAGATTTTTTATGCTTAGCCTTGCTTTAGAAAAACAAAAGGTTTTGTTTTTACAAAAGATGTTGTGGCAAAAGTGGGTGGGAGGTTTTCGAAAATAAAATTTGATGGTGGATCCATCAAGGCCTTGATGGGTTCAACATCGGAAAAGATGTACCTCTGCTAGGTACCAAACTTTGGGTTGAAATGATTAAGCTGAGACTGGGCGGGTGACTTGCACGAGAAGAGAGTCTCGGTGTAGTGTCTCCGTCTGAGTCGATTAAGGACCGTCTCGATGTAGGCTTGATGACCGAGGACCCTTTAACTAGTCACATGCCTCGTCATGGGTAAGCTTTGCCTCGGGCAGACTAAGGCCAGAATAAGATAACACGCAATGGGCGTGGAGCGGTGGCGAGAGTAGCGTGTACCCTCCGTGGCAAGAGGCTGGACGGTGGTGTATCTGTGCTCTCGGTTGACGTGAACCTGATCTGGTCTTAAGAACCCCGGTGGCGGGTTGACATATGCTAGGGTTAAGTGCTACATATGTCGTGTGATTGGAGATCCTCAGCTGAGTATAATCGATTCAGATCGTCGTACCTTCACGGTTATGAAGACTTGGTCACTGCCCTATACGTAGAACTCCAGTAAAGATGAAAGGCTTGTTAAGGAATTGGCTAGTGCAGGTCAAGTGTTTGAACTAGGGTAGAAAGAACTCTAGATGCAGGTAATTTTACCTAACTTGATAATAAAACTGGATTTTTAAGGATCCACTTTTAGTAAGCATTTCTGCAAAACAGAGTCTTTGACCATTGAGAAACCTTACCTTGACTCCCTTAAACGAGCATACCCTTGAGAGTCTTTTCTTTAGTCGGGTAAGACTTGCTGAGTAATTCCATACTCAGGGTTTTATTCCCCGTTGTTTTTAGGTGAGGAAGCGACAAACTTTTGTTGCTTCTGTTCTAAGGTGGTACCGAAGGAAGAACACCAGGAATGAAGTGCGGGAGGAAAGGATCCTTCATAAGAACTTTTGTTTAAAACTTTATGGGAGGAGTTTTTGCCTCCCTTGGTGTGTAATAATATTACTCTGCACTCATAGGATATATTCTGGTCTATAAATATTCAACTCTATCTTACTTTTAAATAAAGGTAAGTTCATGTAATTGCTTCCGCATTCTCGTAACTCTGATGCTTGTAATGTCTGCATGACGGGTGAAACGCTCTTGGGAAAGGTAAGAAAAGCAGATACCGAACTTGTCAAGTGATTCAGGGGCACCTACAGGGTTGTCTGAGGTCCGTTGGACAAGGACAACTGTAGGTGGGCCTAATTACTTGGGAGGTTCCATCACATCTGGTATCGGAGCGAAGCCCTTCTCTGCAGATATTATGAGGCATCTTCAAAAGGATTTTCTAAAGACTTATCTAGAAAATCTCTTCCCTTCTTACCTAAGTATTTCTGAAGAGTTTATCTTAAAGACCAGATAGTAAGAGTGCAACATATAGAAGGTGTGAATCAACTAAGGTTGATTCTGTAATTACACATGCATCATGCTAAGAACTATGCTAATAAAATTTTCCCCCTTAGAAAAATACAGCCGCGCACGAGGAGAACTGCGTGCAAGCATACTGGCCCAATTGGTGTGCCATGTCATCAACTGGCCCCAAGACACGAGGATAGCAGTAGTGGGAGTAATGATCAGATCGGGGATCTTGAAGCGCAAGTGAATCGGCTCCAAGCGGAACTCCGCCACAGGACTGACATATAGGTCGCAGATGGCGACAGAATCAATGAATTGAGAAGTGACGTCTGCCACCTGCGAGATCAGCTCGCGGATCGAGATTTATCACTCGACTGGGTGGTTCAATCTCGTTCGCTTTCCTGGGCTAAGGAGGCAAAGGCTCAAGCTCGAGTAGAAGATCTCAACTCGGCCATTGATGACCTGCAGTCTTATTGCAATACCCTACATGAAGAAGTTCATGTACTGTATTCGCAATTGCACCCCAGTGAACCTGCGGATCCTATCGGGACCGAAGCCAGACCTTCTCATGTAGCGCGAGAAGCTTTTGGTGGCGAACTAGACCTTTTTAGGCCCCCTCCCTCTATGAGGTTGGTCGATGAGTGGTCTCCCACGCCCGACGACGAGGCTACCAGGAGCAACAAGAAGCAGGAGTAGTGGTGTGATAGTAGAAATAGAAGCAGTGTTATTGTATAATAGGTAGTGTTATTGTATAATAGGTAGTGAAATCCTGTTGTAAAATTCGAGTCTGTAACATTACTCTTTTTAGTAATGTAAAATGGATGGTTTTCTTTGGCATGTCATATTGTTTTCAAATGTTTGTTGCCACAGATGCCTTCCCGGACTCGTGCTCAGGACGGGGCTAGTACCTCACGTGGGAGGGAGGCAACACCAAACCCACCTCCAGTCCCTCCCACACTTGCCGTGGCTATCGCCACCTTGGTAAACGCGACAGCGGATAATACTCGTTTCCTACTGGAGATGGCGGGTCAGCAACTCCAACAACAAGGCGGGCAGGGTTATCAGCAGGGCCCCCATGAAACCTCTTATTTGGACTTCTCCGAAACGCGCCCACCATTGTTCGTTAAGGCGGAAGACCCTTTAGAGGCGAACGAATGGATCTGCGTCATTGAGCAGAAATTTGGACTTCTTCGGTGTTCCGAAACTCAGAAGCCCCTATTCGCGGCTCAGCAATTGCGTGGCCCTGCCAGCACCTGGTGGGGGAACTTTGTTGCCGTACAACCGGCTGGTCATCAAGTAACCTGGGATGAATTCAAGTTAGCCTTCAGAGAACATTATGTACCTGAGGGAGTCCTCCACCTGAAACAGGAGGAATTTATGAAGCTGAAGCAAGGAGGGGATACTGTTAATCAGTATCTCAATAAATTTAATCACTTATCCTAGTATGCAATCGATCAAGTTAACACAAATTTGAAGAAGAAGAATTGTTTTATGAGAGGTTTAAATGATCGACTGCAAAGAAAGATGGCAACCTGCATCGACCTTACTTATGGAAGAGTTGTCAGTACAACATTGGCAGTTGAAGCAAAGTATGCAGGCACCGGAAAATCCAAGGGTTTTGGAGGTGACAGGCCTAGTCAGGGCCCTGTGAAAAGGCAACAGTTTGTTATCCGGCCTTTCAACCAAAATCGTTCTTCCTCTCGTCCACCCTCCTTCCCTTTTAAGCAACCAGTGTTCATCCATCCTAATGCTGCCCCCGCTGCACAAGTCAGCCGGGTGCCCTAGGCACTCGATTCCCTGCCCTTCCCAGTTCGTCAACGGGATGCTTCAATTGCGGAAAATCTGGGCATTTTATTAAGGATTGCCCCTACCCGAAGCAGAACCGCTCAAACGATTAACAAGGTACTGGGAATTCTTCTCAAGCTAAGGGAAATGCGGGCAAGAACATGAAGAAGACGTGACGAATTTATTACACCCAAGTGGCCACCACACCGGACGGCGAACCGATAATGATGGGTACGTTCCTTGTGGCCAATCATCCCGCAGTTATTCTCTTTGATTCTGGTGCTTCGCATACATTCATCAGCAAGAAATTTGTGGAGCAATATTGCATTTCATACCATGAATCAAAGGAAGGGTTTAAAATTCACTCACCTGGGGGACAAATCTTTACTAGGGAAGTGGCTTTCCAAGTGCCCGTAACATTGGCCGGACGGGACTTTCCTACTAATATGATTGTTCTGAAAGGCCAAGACATAGATGTCATCTTGGGCATGAATTGGTTGGCCCGACATAAAGCAACCCTCAACACTGATCAGAGAACCATCAGGTTGAGTCATAATCAAGAGGAAATTCTTTTGTCTATCCCCATTCCAACCAAAACTTCTGGCAGAGTTTATGAAGCCATTATACCGGAGATCAAGGATATTCCGGTAGTATGCAAGTTCCCAGATGTCTTTCCAGAGGATTTGCCTGGATTGCCACCCAGAAGAGATGTAGAGTTTGTAATTGAGTTAAAGCCAGGTACGCTCCCATTTCTAGAAGATCGTACCGAATGCCTCCAAATGAGCTGGCAGAACTCAAGATTCAATTACAAGATCTACTTGAGAAAGGATTCATCCAGCCAAGCTCGTCACCATGGGGTTGACCAGCCATATTCGTCAAGAAGAAGGATCAAACATTGCGGATGTGCGTGGATTATCGACCCCTGAATGAGGTCACTATCAAGAACAAGTACCCTCTTCCACGGATTGACATTTTATTTGATCAACTGACCGGGGCAAGGGTATTTTCCAAGATTGATCTCAGATCGGGCTATCATCAGATCCGTATTCGGCCCGAGGATATACCCAAGACCGCATTCACTACGCGGTATGGATTATTTGAATACCTGGTAATGTCTTTCGGACTGACAAATGCTCCTGCCCACTTCACTTATCTGATGAACTCGGTATTCATGCCCGAGTTGGACAAGTTTGTGGTGGTCTTCATAGATGATATCTTAATATATTCCAAGAATAAAGAGGAGCATGCTCAACATTTACGGATCGTGTTAACGCGCTTGAGAGAACATCAATTATATGCCAAGTTCAGTAAGTGCGCGTTCTGGCTGGAAGAAATCCAATTTCTGAGACATGTATTGTCTGTCAGGGGGATTGCGGTGGATCCCAGCAAAGTCAAGGACATTTTGGAGTGGAAACCCCCGACCATTGTTCATCAAGTCCGAAGTTTCCTTGGACTGGCTGGTTATTACCGCTGATTTATACCAGATTTTTCCAAGCTTGTGAAGCCAATCACAAGTCTATTGAAGAATGATACTAAGTTCAATTGGTCTTCAAAATGTAATGAAGCTTTTGAACAATTGAAGGTATTATTAACCACTGCTCCGGTATTGGCTCAACCGGATATTAATAAGCCCTTTGATGTGTATTGTGACGCATCGGGCAGTGGTCTCGGCTGCGTATTAATGCAGGAAGGCCGAGTAATCACATATGCTTCAAGGCAGTTACGCCAGCATGAGGAGCATTATCCTACTCATGATCTGGAGCTAGCTGCAGTGGTTCATGCCCTGAAGATCTGGCGTCATTATCTGCTGGGTAATATCTGTCACATTTATACAGATCATAAAATCTTGAAGTATATCTTCACCCAGTCAGAGTTGAACATGAGACAAAGGCGATGGCTTGAGATTATTAAGGACTATGAATTGGAGATCCATTATCACCCAGGCAAGGCCAATGTAGTGGCAGATGCACTTAGCCGTAAGGTTTCCTGTCACTGTCTTACGATGAAGACCTATGACAATACACTATGCCAGGAGATGGAGAAGTTAAACCTGGGAATGATCCAACAAGGAGCCCTAAGTCAACTAAAGCTTGAGTCAGTTCTTTTACAAAGGATAATTGACGCACAGAAAAATGATGAGGGAATGAAACATATATGTGAGAAGATAAGGGCTGGAAAAGCCAAATGTTTCAAAGAAGACGATCAAGGTGTTGTATGGTTCAAAAACCGCATAGTTGTGCCGAAGAATGAAGAGCTCCGCCAGCAAATTTTGGATGAAGCACATCTTAGTCGCTATTCTATTCATCCCGGAAGCACTAAGATGTATCATGATCTAAAGCAGCATTACTGGTGGACGAAGATGAAAATTGAAATTGCACGCTATGTGGCTAGATGTGACACTTGTAAACGTGTCAAGGCCATACACCTGAAAGCTGCCGGTCCATTACAATCTTTACCGATACCAACATGGAAATGGGAAGATATTAGTATGGACTTCATTGTGGGATTACCCAGAACAACAAAAGGCTTTGACTCTATTTGGGTTATCATTGATCGACTTACAAAGATCGCCCACTTCCTTCCAGTCAAAGTAAAATATCCCGTCATCACCTATGCGGAGTTGTACATTGCTCGCATTCTCAGTTTGCACGGGGTTCCGAAGAATATAGTGTCGGATCGTGGACCTCAATTCGTATCCAAATTTTGGGAAGAACTTCATAAATCCCTGGGTACCAAATTGCTCCACAGTTCGGCCTATCATCCTCAAACAAGTGGGCAGACTGAGAGGGTGAACCAAATACTTGAAGATATGCTGCAGGCATGTGTTCTGGAATTCCCATAGAAATGGGACGAATGTTTACCGTTAGCGGAGTTCTCATATAATAATAGCTATCAAGAAAGCATTAAGATGGCACCCTTTGAAGCTTTATATGGGCGACGATGTCGTACTCCGCTAAATTGGTCTGAACCAGGTGAAAGGTACTTCTTTAGGCCTGATATGGTGAAAGAGACCGAAGAAAAAGTTCAGTGAATAATTCATAATTTGAAGAAAGAAAAAGCTCGCCAAAAGAGTTACGCAGACACACACCGGATACCCTTATACTTTCTAGTTGGAGATTATGTCTATCTGAAGGTCTCCCCAATGAAAGGTGTAACACGTTTTGGGGTCAAAGGGAAGCTTGCACCACAATATATTGGTCCTTTTCCTATCCTTGAAAGATACGGACCAGTGGCATACCGACTTCAGTTACCCGAAACCTTGTCTGCTGTACATAATGTGTTCCACGTGTCTTAGTTGAAGAAGTGTCTTCGGGTTCCAGATCGAACTATTGAAGTGACAGATGTTGTCCTTGAACCAGACTTGACATATTCAGAGCACCCTATTCGAGTCTTAGATCAAAAGGACAGGATTACCCGAAGAAAAACTCTCTAGTTTTATAAGATACAGTGGAACCAACATTCCGAAGATGAGGCTACATGGGAAACTCAATACTTTTTAGATAAGATTTCCCAGGCTTTTTAGCCTCCTATAATTTGTAAAGTATAGTTGCTGTAATAAAGGAGTAAATCCCCAAACCACCCCTGCTTTGTACCAAGAATAAGGAAATAAAAGTATAACGTGTTTCCTTTTCCATTACTTACCCTAGTACTTTTAATCTCGGGACGAGATTCTTTTATGGGGGGAAGGATGTAACACCCCTGGTGTTACTGTTACTAAAACTTGAGCATAACATCATGAGCATCAGCATTTCCTATGTTTGATACACCTAGGATGCATTCACTAGGTAAAAATTTCAAACAAGTTGTATTGTTATAACATTTTGCAAATAAGACCCTAGTGTAGGGTACTTAACCCTAAATGGGGATTAGAAGGGCAAAACAGGAACTAAATAGAGAAAACCCCAAAGATTAAGTGAAATAATCATAAAAAGTTATCAAGAATGGACCTACATTACATTTACACCCTTGAAATACCAGAAACCCTAATTGAAACCCTGGAAAACCCTAAATCCAAACCCTAGGGGGTTAAGTGCAAAATTAGTCCACTTTTGGGGTAAAGTGCAAAAACCATGTTAATAAAGCATCTTAAGTATTATGGTTCACAAGAAGGTGGATTTGCAATCCAAAACTTGAGATTTGGACTTAAGTGCAAAAGAGCCACACTTGACCCTTTTGGTTAAGTCTGAATTTCAGTGTGGTTGACTCAACTTTGAGCCCTTGTATCTTCTAAATTATTGAGAATTTACCCTAGGTCACCACATCAAATGTGTAAACCTATCAAAGGAGAACAACTTTTCTTAAGAAGGTAAGCCTAGTTGTTATGAAGAAAATGGAGATAAGCAGACCCAAAGTCGGGCTGTCAGGTCAATTTAAGTCTGAATTTTCAGACTGACAGTGCACTACAGGAACTTTGGGCACCAATTCAAACATAATTTAGTAGGATTTTGGCTATAGATGCTGTGGCAAAATTGTAGCTGAATCCTTGGTCTACAACTTTGCTGCAGAACCTTAAGTGAGTTGCCATCAAAATTTGGGAGAAATTTGGCCCTGAACTTCGACTGTCAGGTACACTGAATTGGATTTCACCATGGTACAGTGACCTGATAAGGATCAGAACGCCAGCGCAAAATGCTTACCGCTGGCGACCTCTTCGCCGGGATTCGTGCCACGGGCGTATGGATTTCGTTCATCGGGTAAAGATCTCGTCGCGGATGTGCATGAGCTACTGTGGCCTCGCTGTCCCCTGCCCCTTTTCACCGGCGACGGGGCCTCATGGCCGTCACCGGAGTTGCCGTACTTTACTGCGGCTGTGCCACGCTCCAAGCCTTCCACCACGTCGTCCCTAGCCGCACCAGCTCACTGGTAACCGTCGTAGCTCCTCAACCGGTGATCACCGGAGGAAGCGCCACGGTGAAAGCCACCCATCCCCTGCTCCAGTATCCCTGTTCCTTCCGGCCGCCATCACAACCTTGCGAAATTGGACACCACTGTCGATGGGATCTATAAATTGAGCCCCCCTCGGCTTCGCCATGTATTCCAGCAACTACTGCACCCACCTGCATCCCAAACCCCCCACCAGAGAGCGCTAATTTCAGATTCTCCCCAAACCGGTTCGAATACACCGCGAAGAACAGCTCGCCGCGGCTAGCGCGATTCAGGTCAGCCCACACCTTCTGCTCCCTCGTTTGAGTATTCTCATAACCCCGTGATGCTTGCCAAACCACCGAATTGAACTAGGAGCCCACTAGTCGCTGGGAACGCGTGCAATTGTCCTCATCGTCCGCGGTCCGCGTGGACAGAGCTTGATAGTTTACCAACCATGAAATTAAGTTAGGGGAATTGATCGGGGGAGATCCAATTCGGTGTTCGCCACTCAGGGCCGCCAGTCTTGGCTCCCTCCGGCCGGTCCAGGTGCTCGCCGGAGTACGTCCCTGCGCGGTTCGCCGCCGTGGACTTCGAACGGAGAAAGGATAGAAGCGCGGGGTTGTTTTTGTAGATGTTAGTGAAACGTTGAACAGTAGCCAGGGGTTCTTAACGGATATCCAAAGCTGCGAGGGCCTTTCTGCAAAGTCTCCACCGTGGGCGCGGGCGCGCGCGTTTCTGCCTGGGTTTGGGCCGCCTGGGCTAGAATCAGCCCAGCACTATTCATAGCTTTCCTTTTTCTTTTTCTGTCCAAATTTAGAAATTTGTAGAAAATTGCAGAAAAATGGCAAAAATGTCAAACTAATTTTTCTAAATTCTTAATTTTCCATAGAATTTAATAAAAATAGTTTTATGATTTTTAGGACAAATAGGGAATTTTGGGTTATTTAAAATAGCCTAAAGCATTGCTTCTGGATTTTTAGAAAATAGACAATAATTCCAAAAATGCCCAAACTTTTTATTTGAACCCTAAACATTATTCAGAAGCCTTGGGTAGAATTTGGTTTGATTTGGACCTTGTTTGATACTAGAACCCAAAACCCTACCCCCTGCTCTTTGAACTTCACTATTGACTCCGGAAACCCTAGGTTCTCGGAGTTCCGTGAAGGAAAGTTGTATTCAAGACTTTAGATAATAAACTATTATTATCTTGGCACTCTCATGAGCATTACATGGCATTCATTCTTATATATACCTATATGGTTATATTTAGAAAACGAGGAAGAAGTTGAGATAGAAGAAGAGAAGACTGCACCACCACCACCTGCAGAACATCAGGCAGGGAATTGTTTTTACTTTGACATCTGCGGATCCAAGGCTGACTCACCTATAAACGAAGGCAAGCCCCAGTGCATTTGCCACCTCCTTGATGCTTTTTAAATCTTTCTCACTTGCTTGATGCATTAGGTGATAGGAGTTGATTGCTAGAATATTTCCTGCATTACCTTCCTTGAATTTGCTTACCTTCCTTGATCATCGTTTTACAAAAGATTTTTGATGCTTAGCCTTGCTTTAGAAAAACAAAAGGTTTTGTTTTTACAAAAGATGTTGTGGCAAAAGTGGGTGGGAGGTTTTCGAAAATAAAATTTGATGGTGGATCCATCAAGGCCTTGATGGGTTCAACATCGGAAAAGATGTACCTCTGCCAGGTACCAAACTTTGGGTTGAAATGATTAAGCTGAGACCGGGCGGGTGACTTGCACGAGAAGAGAGTCTCGGTGTAGTGTCTTCGTCTGAGTCGATTAAGGACCGTCTCGATGTAGGCTTGATGACCGAGGACCCTTTAACTAGTCACATGCCTCGTCATGGGTAAGCTTTGCCTCGGGCAGACTAAGGCCAGAAACCTTACCTTGTTGCAAAACAGAGTCTTAGATCATTGAGAAACCTTACCTTGACTCCCTTAAACCAGCATACCCTTGAGAGTCTTTTCTTTAGTCGGGTAAGACTTGCTGAGTAATTCCATACTCAGGGTTTTATTCCCCGTTGTTTTTAGGTGAGGAAGCGACAAACTTTTGTTGCTTCTGTTCTAAGGTGGTACCGAAGGAAGAACACCAGGAATGAAGTGCGGGAGGAAAGGATCCTTCATAAGAACTTTTGTTTAAAACTTTATGGGAGGAGTTTTTGCCTCCCTTGGTGTGTAATAATATTACTCTGCACTCATAGGATATATTCTGGTCTGTAAATATTCAACTCTATCTTACTTTTAAATAAAGGTAAGTTCATGTAATTGCTTCCGCATTCTCGTAACTCCGATGCTTGTAATGTCTGCATGACGGGTGAAACGCTCTTGGGAAAGGTAAGAAAAGTAGATACCGAACTTGTAAAGTGATTCAGGGGCACCTACAGGGTTGTCTGAGATCCGTTGGACAAGGACAACTGTAAGTGGGCCTAATTACTTGGGAGGTTCCGTCACAGCCCAACCCGGTGGCAAGATGGACGGCCAAGTCACTCCAGCAACCATGTCCTCCAGAGAACCTATAAAATTATGCCACAAGCAAGGCTGGGTATACATACTCAGCTAGACTTACCCGGTGTGAGGAGTCTACTCCTCTACCTCTAGACATGCAGCTGTTTGGCTGAGGGGTTTGGTTGCCAAAAGCACTAGCTGAGTCTAAAAATCAAGTTTTAGCTTTTTCAAGTTTTAGTGTGACTCTCTTAAGACTAAATGTATACCTATGTAACCATACATGGTATCAAACATTTAGCAATCAACAACTTTTGCCAAGTCATCACATTTCCACTTGTTACTCAATGTAGCAGCATGGATCAAGCAGTCTCATTAGCTGCAAGAAGTAGACGATTTGAATCGAGTTTTTAAACCTTGCAAGGTAAACCTAAACACACGACGTGGCGAGGCACTCCGTCCCCACACACATCAACCGTCCCCATCGATTCCCCGTCAACAGATCAGGGCTCACCGCCTTGGCGTACAATGCCTCACTGACCCCGACTGCCGTCGTGCAGTGACCGCACTTGTACCCACCATAACCGGAATGGGAGACCACGTCTCAGGTCGCGTGAGGGGCAAAGTCTGCTGCCAGGTTCAATCAGGTACTAGGCTTACCGATTTACCATATTTCTCAGCATATGTTTAGTACGTTCAAACGCTTGACTCACGGTACCACACCATAATCCTTATTCCAATTTCCACCTCGTAGACAACCAATCCCCATGGATTGTTGTCCACAGACCAACATCATTATGTTATGAAAGTGGATACAACCAATTCCTGACTCGCGCAAGTGCTAGAAAAATCACTCGACTTCTACCGAGATCCCTATTAGTACAGCAGCTACTTGACCTAGCATACTAGTATCCATCTCAAAGGAAATTCTGAGGTAATGCAACTAGGGTTTCAGGCAACTCCTACACTTAAATGCACAGTACAAGCCTACAATCATTAAGTGTAGTAAAATAATATATAGAACTGGTTATGCATAAAACCGGGGCTTGCCTTCCAAAGCTGGGGCAGGCAGATCCTCGATGGCAGGCTCTAGTGCTGGATCCGGGGCTACCTCCTGAGCAAGTCCTTGCTCCGGCACGAGGATGTACTCTCCGTCAGCGAGGTTGCAATCTATCGAATGCAATGAATAAGATATATGTATGCTATGAGATGCAGAATTTAGTAATCATTATGTATAGGGAAGGAAAAACTAAGTTAGTGAGGACTTAGGGTTTTCCTTGGTATAAGAAGTCTTAGGGGTTTATGCTTAGCAGTTTAGGTTTGAGGTTTTGCTTAGAGTTAAGCATAGTGAATTAAGGCTTGGATTGTTTCTTGAGGTTTTGATAAGTACTCAGGTTTTGTTGTCTTGGTTAGGGCAACATTAATTTCCACTACTAATTTCTCTTTTTATTGTCTTTTTATGCCCTTAAGGTGGTTTAAACTACAACATTGATTTAAATTTTTATAAAAATTCTGTAAAAAGTGCAGTGGGTTACTATTTGTCACTGTAGTCTTTCCTATAAATTTGAGGTCCAGAATAATTAGATCATGCCCTGGACAAAAATAACAAAAGTTGGGGCAAAGGGGTCACTTTGCACTACAACTCCCATTTAGGGGTTGGTTTTGTACTAAGAGTTATTTTTGCTGGTATCCATGGGTAATGACCTGCTTCTGTGCGAAAAATCACAAAGAGCTACTTAGTGGTTATTTAGTTATGATTTTCTAAAGTTTAATGCCAAACAGATCCTTATAACTATCTTGTTATTTGAAAAATGTCAAACAACAGAACTCAAAATTTTCCTATGTTTATAATAGCAAAACATTAGTTATCCCAAGGTTTAAGGTGTTTTCTTCTCAGGGTTATTTTCCTAGGGTTTTTCTAAGTTTTCCTTGTTTTCATAAAATAAAAGGGTATCTCATTTCTTTTGTACTAAACAAAGGTTTAACAAACTTTTCTAGTGAACTATACTGGATAAGGGAGCTAACAAAAATATGGTTGCTCCCTGGTTCTTATTTTAAACTACCTATTATATTTTCTTTAACTTTAAGCTGAAAATGATTTAAATGGCAAACTCTACCTTAATTTGGTGTACTGAAGGATTTACTATTTTTAAACAGATTAGAAAGTGATTAAGTACTTCTCTGAATTTTCTTAACCTCAGTCTAACAGTGTAGCTATTTTTCCCTATTTCATTTATCTTTTGGCCAGATAATCATTTAAATCAAAACTTTGAAATTTTCTGCAACACTTAGGGGTTTTGTATTTTTCCTAAATAGTTTACATTATTTAGAATCTGGCAAAATTGGTTTGACTCGATTTGGGTGAACTAAACTGAAGTTATGAATTTTTCAAGTTCTATTTGTATTTAAATCAGAAATATTAAAAAGGTTTTCTGGAAAACCAATTTGCATCGAAGACCCTGGGCTTTTCCTAAAACAATCCCTTCACTTATACCCCTACGCCACTATTCCTTTGAGTCGCTGACACTTCAAAAACACCCTGGCTTTTATCTCTTCTTCCCTGAGGTCCCTCCCCCCTTTTGAACAGTACCCGCGAAAGGAAAAAGGGCGGCGCGGCTTACCGGCGGCAAGGGAGGTCCGGCGAAGGGCGGGGTTGGCTCTGGGAGGTCCTTGCGGTCACAACGAGGTATGGCACGATGGCGGTGATGGCCGGAATCGGCCGGTCCACGTGCGCAGGCGGGCGAGCTCGTCAGCGGCGAGTGCTCCGGTCTATCCACGGCGATACCGGTCAATCCAAGGGCACGGGGAGCTTCACGGGGTGTCAAGGAATCGACTCATGCAAGGAATCAAAGAACAACTCACCGTGGAGCTCGGTCCACGCTTGCCGGCGGTCGGGTGAAGTCTGACGACCGTGATCTGGCTTCTCCGGCGAGTCAGAGTTTGATTCCTCGCTCGAGGAGCTTCACCGAGGCACGCAAGGTCTACTCCAAGGGTCGGACGGGGTTGGGAAAGGCACTGCTGACCGGTCTACGGTGGCAGGGAATCGGGCGGCCGCTAGCACGCCGTGCGCGGGGCAATGCCGGTGATCTAGTGCTCCGGTGAGGTCGAGAGCGGGCGGGGCAGTACGGTCGAAGCCTCTGGTGGCTTTATAGGCGCGGGCGCAAGAAATGGCACGGGCTCGGCTTGGCGTGACGCGGCGCACGCGGGGGCGGGCGTCGGGCGTGCTTTGGCGAGCTCAGTGCGCGTCGAACACGTGGAGGTTTGTTTCTGCTCTTGTTCTATCTCCTGCTGCGCAGCCAAACGTGCGAATCTTGCCCTAATACCTTTGAGAGATCTCCTCCCTGCACCTAGGGCTACCTAGTTCATGTGAGTTCCAAGGGGAGATGTGGTTGGGTTTGACAGATATGGGGGTGGGAAGTTGGCTCTGTCCGAGCTGTCCACACCAAGACAAAAACCATGCCAAGTCGTGTCAAACGACTTAGCATTGGGTTCAAACTTTTCCAGGGTGTTCTAGAGGTCTTTAGGCGCCACTTTGTCAATTGGGCCAAGTGGTTTTGAAGTTTGAAAAAGGGTGAACATGTTTGATCTTTGGAAGAGGGTTGGTTTTGAACTTAGAAAAATTCTGATTTTTCTCTTAGGTTTTTCCCTTTGGTGAACCTTTTGGGGTTTTTCTGAAACCTTTTTGGGGTCACTTTCTTACTATTTTTTGTAGGGTATTAAGTGTACTACAACTTTTATAATTTGCCCAAGTCATGATCATGTGGTTTTCATAGCCTTTTGGTCATACTCACTTCTAGGGCTCCAATTGTCCAAAGGGGTTTGAATTAGGGTTTGGGCAATTCTCTCCACAATATGTGCATGATAAAGCCAAGGCATGACTTCTAAGATGGGTTGCACTTACTTAGGATCTTGATTCCCAAGTTTAGTGTATTTTGCTCAAATTAAACCACATGTGATGATGGGTTTATTAGTGTAGTCCTGGGTGAACACCCTAAGTAACACCTGCGGTGTTACAGCCCTCCCCCTTAAAGGAATCTCATCCCGAGATTTTAGGTAGAGTCCTTTGGAGGGGTGCCATGAAGGTGTGCTGGTGTGTTGCTCTTTCCTTTATCCAAGCTTCTCTAGTTAACTGCTCTTCGAATGTCATTTTCTTTGCAACTTCAGAAGGAACCCCTTTTAAAACCATTTTCCAAGTTTACAATTACTTTTACATCTAAGTTTTTCTTATATTTAGTTTAGAAGGGCAGGTGGGGGTGGGGTTTTTGGATTACGTACCGACTCCTTTAGATAGAAAGTCGGGGAAGCGAGAACGTAGAAAATCCTCAGTCTCCCACGTAGCCTCTTCTACTGAATGGTGACTCCACTGAACCTTATACATTCTGATCGACTTTGCCCGCGTTGATCTCTCCTTTTGATCCAATACCTTGACGGGGTGCTCTTGATAAGACAAGTCTGGTTCTATCTCAATTTCTGGTTCAGGTAGTACTTCAGTGGGTAAGCGAACGCACTTCCGTAGCTGAGATACGTGAAACACATCATGAACTGCTGACATGTGGGGTGGCAACTTCAATTGATATGCTACAGGCCCACAAGTTTCCTTGATCTCATAGGGTCCAATGTAGCGAGGAGCTAACTTGCCCTTGATTCCAAATCTCTGAACACCTTTGGTGGGTGACACCTTAAGATAGACATGATCTCCCACTTCAAACTGTATAGGCTTCCTCCTCTTGTCATGATAGCTCTTTTGTCAGGCCTGAGCAGCTTCTAGGTTCTTCTTAATGACTCTGACCTTCTCCTCTGCTTCAAGTACTAAGTCAGGCCCAAAAATTTCTCTCTCTCCCGCTTGTGACCAATTTAGCGGTGTCCTACACCTTCTCCCATACAAGGCCTCAAAAGGTGCCATCTGCAGACTGGACTGGTAGCTGTTATTATAAGAAAATTCTGCCAATGAAAGGCACTTGTCCCAATCCTTCCCATAGTGTAGCACACATGCCCTCAACATGTCTTCTAGAATCTGATTCACCCTTTCTGTCTGACCATCTGTTTGAGGATGGTACGCCGAGCTTCTTATTACTTGGGTCCCAAGTGATTCTTGCAATTGTTCCCAGAAACGTGCCACGAATGGTGCTCCTCTGTCAGACACAATAGTCCTTGGTATCCCATGCAAACGAACTATCTGGTCAATATAAATTTCTGCATACTTTTCTGCCCTGTGGGTGGTATGCACTGGCAAGAAATGCGTTGTTTTGGTCAACCTATCCACGATGACCTAGATAGAATCATGGTGTCGGGAGGTATTGGGCAATCCCACGATGAAGTCCATGCAAATATCCTCCCATTTCCAAGATGGTATGGGAAGGGGCTGTAAAGTGCCTGCTACCTTCAAATGACTGGCCTTGACTCTCTGGCAGGTGTCGTATTCAGATATATACTTAGCAATTTCCCTCTTCATTCTGGTCCACCAGTACAAAGATCTGAGATCATGATACATCTTGTTACTGTCGGGGTGCATGGAGAATTTGGAAAGGTGAGCTTCATCCAATATCTTCTTTCTGAGCTCGGGGTTCTTGGGAACAACCAATCGGTCTCCAAACCATAGAATCCCTTTGCTGTCCTGACAGAAACGTTTGTATTTATCCACCTTCTGTTCGACCATTTCCTTAATGACTTGAACACCCTTGTCAGCAATCTGTGCCATGACTATCTGCTCATGTAAAGTGGGCTCCACTGAAATATAACTCAAGGCACCAGAGGAAACAACTTCTATTTTCAATTTTCACAACTCATCACATAGGGTGGTGATTCCTGCATCCATATTCATACAATTGCACTAGGCTTTCCTGCTTAAGGCATCTGCCACAACATTGGCTTTGCCCGGATGGTAATGCACCTCCAAATCATAGTCCTTGATTAATTCTAACCATCTTCTCTGCCTCATATTAAGATCAGCCTGAGTGAAAATGTATTTGAGACTCTTATGATCAGTGTAGATATTACAATGAGCTCCCATCAAGTAATGTCTCCAAATCTTGAGAGCATGAACCACGGCTGCTATCTCTAGGTCATGTGTGGGGTAGTTCTGCTCATGGGGTCTGAGTGCTCGGGAGGCATAAGCAATGACTCTGTTGTCTTGCATCAAGACACATCCCAATCCAGTACCGGAAGCATCGCAATAAACCTCAAAGGGTTTGGTGTTGTTAGGTTGAGCTAGCACGGGTGCTGTTGTCAAATGCTGCCTTAGTGTATGAAAGGTATCCTCACACTTCTGGCTCCATTCATACTTGACTCCTTTCTTCAGCAATTCAGTCATTGGCTTGGCAATTCTGGAGAAATCCGGAATAAATCATCGATAATACCCTGCCAATCCCAGAAAACTACGGATCTGCCGTACTATGGTAGGAGGTTTCCAATCCATTACTTCTTGTACCTTCTCAGGATCAACTGATACCCCATCCTGAGAGATGGTGTGACCCAAAAATTGTATCTCCTTCAGCCAGAAATCACATTTGGACAGCTTAGCATATAGACGATGATCGCGCAGACGCTGAAGTACAATGTGTAGATGCTCAGCATGCCCGTCTTCATTTTTGGAGTAAACCAGAATGTCATCAATAAAAACCACCACAAACTTGTCTAGCTCTGGCATGAATACTGAGTTCATCAAATACATGAAATAAGTTGGGGCATTGGTCAGCCCAAAAGACATCACCAAATACTCATAAAGTCCATATCTGGTAGAGAAAGCCATCTTGGGAATATCACTGGCCCTGATCTTAATCTGATGATAGCCAGAGCGAAGGTCTATCTTGGAGAATACTCTTGCTCCCACCAACTGATCAAACAATACATCAATGCGAGGCAATGGGTATTTGATCTTGATGGTCACCGCATTGAGAGGGCGGTAATCAACACACAGTCTCAGACTCTCATCCTTCTTCTTCACAAATAAGGCGGGTCATCCCCATGGTGAAGTACTTGGGCGAATAAACCCCTTGTCTAACAACTCTTGCAGTTGCTTTTTCAATTCCGCCAATTCTGCTGGAGGCATTCTATAGGGTCTTTTATATATAGGTGCAGTTTCGAGTTGTAATTCAATTGCGAACTCTATGTCTCGGTCGGGTGGCATCCCTGGCAATTCATCAGGAAAAGATCTAGGTAGTCACAGACTACGGGGATTCTCTCAACTGGTGATTCTATCATGGTGAATGCACAGGAGCGGGTACAACCCTGATCGGGTAGGTACAAGGTGATCTCGCCATCCAGTGCAGAGTGGATTTCTATGGCTCTGGCTGCAACATCAATTACCACATGGTGTCATGATAACCAATCAGTCCCCAGGATGATATCCACACTATCCAATCCCATTATCAAAAGAGTGGTTTTAAATATGAAACTACCCAACTTTATTGGTACGTGTCTATTGATCTGATAGGCGGCAACCCTGCCTACAGGCGTAGAAATTGTAATACCCACATTGGTGTGGTGAAAAGGTAACTAGCACTTGGCACTAAATTTGGTACTGATAAAATTGTGTGATGCACCAGAATCAAAAAGAATAATTGCGGGATAATTCAAAACTGAAAAGATACCAGTCAAGACGGGTGCTCCCTCTGGAATATCAGCCATGGTGGTGAAGTTCAGCCTGCCCTGCCTCACTTGCACCTTCTGCCTCTTGCCTTGGTTTTGGTTGGAATTCTATCCCTGCCTCTGCTGGTTTCTGGGGCAATTTTTGGCATAATGTCCGGTGTTACCACAAGTGAAACACCTGTTGTCATTTGCCTGACGGTACTGCTGCTGTTGTGGCTGATTGTTCCTCTGAACTGGAAACTAGGTGTGGTTGAGTGCCTGCTGCTGCTGTGGTCGGATCACCCAATGTCCTTGCTATTGCTGAGGTCCTCTGTTCTGAGTGTCAGATACGATCCTGAAGCGCTGTGGCTGAGCTGAAGGTTCTGCCACAGAGGTCTTTCTCTTCTTTTCTGCCTGACGGGTTGTGATGCAGTCCTCCTGAGATATGGCCATGTTCACTAACTCATTGTAACTGTTGGCCCTAACGGTGTTGAGACGGTCGCGGAGCTTAGTGCTGAGCCCCCTCCTGAACCTATCCCTCTTCTTCTCATCAGTGTCTGCGTGGTATCCGGCATACTGGCACAGGTCATTGAAGGCCTGAGCATACTACAACACAGTGTGATTTCCCTGAGTAAGTGCCAAAAACTCATTGAGCTTGCGATCCATAATGCCTGCTGGTATATGATGCCCCCTGAAAGCTGCCTTGAACTCTCTCCATTCCACCTCATGGTCAACTGGCTGCATAGCAAGAAAGTGGTCCCACCATGTCCGCGCGGGTCTGCGAAGCTGCTGGGTGGTGAACCTGACCTTAGTCACCTCTGAACAAACTCCATTGAGTAGTGGGAATTTGGATTCCACTACCCTAAGCCATAAATCTGCATCAAGTGGATCCTCTGCCCGAGTGAACAAAGGTGACTGCGTGCCGAGAAACTCCTGATAAGTGGCTGCTGCGGGGTGACGCTGATGATCACCACCACCATAATGCTGAGGTGGCGGCTAACGCTGAGCCAACTGTCGCAAGATCTCGTTCTGCTGAGCCATCAACTCTTGTAGAGTACGAGGCGGTGGCGGAGGAATGCGTTCATTCTGTCCACGGCGCGCTCTTCCTGCCATCTGAAAAATCAAGGATGGTCTCAATATCACATTGTTGATGTCAGAGTTCATACATGGTGAAAGATTTGCAAGAACGAACCACTACTTTCTCGCATAATTCATAAAAATAACATAAAACTTTTCTTCATGAATTTAAAGCTGACATCATTCATCTCCCAACTTCCAAAAGAGTTTGTTGCGATTACATCAGTAACTCAAAAGACTCAATTCTAACTAGCCTAGTACCCTAAGGGTGCAAAAGCTAAGCTAGCCTCGAGGAGTTTTACCGCCACAGACTTCTAACTCTATCTCTGCGACCTAGTGAGCAAACGAGGCAACGCACGACTCGGGGGAAGGTGGTCTCCCTGAGCCAGCAGTGTCCAAGCTGGAGGTAGGCTCTGGCTCCTCTCCTCCCTCGATATCGACATCCTCGTTGGCCTCCATGTCCTGGATCTCCTGGTGGTGCATATCCAGATGCTGGTTAGCCTCCACAAGTTGCTGCTGAGTGTTGATTAGCTGATCCTCGAGAACCTCGATGGTGTTCTCCCTGGTTCCCACTAGCTCTTCAAGCTCTTGGATCTCATTTGACATCTGTTCCACTTGTAGGTCTTTTTCCACCATCTCAGTGGACAAGTCTACCACAAGTTCCACTTTGTTATCCAAGGTGATCTTGGTAGCCTCCAACAATGCCATCAGATGAGACATTGCCTCTCCTCGCATCACTTGCAGACGATACAGGGCATTCTTGCACCACACCGTCAAGTGAGCAGTCTGACCTGGGTAGATAGCCCATATATCCTTGGCATGCTCCACTCGGTCCTTCCACATTGGGTCATCCTCCTTCTCCGCGGGGAACAAACCAATGGGGTGAGTGGACAGCTCCAAGGGGTGGAAACCACAGAAGGTGGTCAGCCCGTGGAGAGCAATCGCCTCGAGAGTATCCTCAGCCCGATACCCAAAAGACTCGGAGTCCAACGAACGCCAGTCTGGCTGCAAGGGATGAGGCTCTAGGGTCATCCTCACCCTACAGCGGGGCACTCGGTGCTTCTCGAACAGTCGCACAGCTTACTGGGGAGGCGTCGTGTAACCAGCTCCCTAAAGTACCTCCCACAAGATACGGGGAAAACCCTCTCGTGCAAGTCCGTCTGTGTGGGACTGTGCATTCCCTTCGTCTGAGGATCCATGAGAAGTCATCTGTGTACGGTTAAGCGTAAGTAAAAAGAAAAAGAATTATAAAATAAAAAGTGATCACAACTCAACCTCTCTATAATTACGACAATGGCACTGGGTGTACTTAACCTGTCATTATTGTGTATTAAAGTTCTTACCCAATTATCAAGTAGTTTAAGTAAGGATGCATGCATGCTCGTCCTAAGCGACCTCATTTCAACATAGAGGGATTAGGGAAAACCCCCATCCTTTATAGTAGCCGGTAAGGCTTACTCAAATAGCCACCTAGCTGCCCCTTCTATTATCCTAAGGCTTCACGTCCTAGGTCTATTCTTATCATCCTGACGATCTATCCAACATTTGTTGCTATCAAGTTTTACTTTTGGAAAGGATGGTATTTACAGTTTATCGATTCCTCTGTGGTGGTACGAGCTCCAATACCAGCTATGGTAGAACCGCCCAAATTATTTTGACTTATGTTCCTAAGTCCCTCCTTAGAGGCTAGACCACACTTAAATGGGAATAACACGTCAGTCCCTCGGATCTAGTCCGACAAGGCCACTAACAGGATCAAGTACCACGTACTCACTCGATGGTGAGGCACAGAGCAAATACAATAAAGCATAAAACCATACATTAAGGGAGTATTAAATTTATTACATCATCATCGGAGTTTTTGCAAAAGTAGTACTCATTGTTCGGAATTGCAGCGGAAATAAACTAACGATAAATGGAGAGATGGGGAAGCCTGTCACATCACTCCTCACGCTCCTCCTCAGCCAAGGTAGGGTCCCACTCGACTGTCCAACCCGGTGGCAAGATGGACGGCCAAGTCACTCCAGCAACCATGTCCTCCAGAGAACCTGTAAAATTATGCCACAAGCAAGGCTGAGTATACTAATACTCAGCTAGACTTACCCGGTGTGAGGATTCTACTCCTCTACCTCTAGACATGCAGCTGTTTGGCTGAGGGGTTTGGTTGCCAAAAGCACTAGCTGAGTCTAAAAATCAAGTTTTAGCTTTTTCAAGTTTTAGTGTGACTCTCTTAAGACTAAATGTATACCTATCTAACCATACATGGTATCAAACATTTAGCAATCAACAACTTTTGCCAAGTCATCACATTTCCACTTGTTACTCAATGTAGCAGCATGGATCAAGCAGTCTCATTAGCTGCGAGAAGTAGACGATTCGAATCGAGTTTTTAAACCTTGCAAGGTAAACCTAAACACACGACGTGGCGAGGCACTCCGTCCCCACACACATCAACCGTCCCCATCGATTCCCCGTCAACAGATCAGGGCTCACCGCCTTGGCGTACAATGCCTCACTAACCCTGACTGCCGTCGTGCAGTGACCGCACTTGTACCCACCATAACCGAAATGGGAGACCACGTCTCAGGTCGCTTGAGGGGCAAAGTCTGCTGCCAGGTTCAATCAGGTACTAGGCTTACTGATTTACCATATTTCTCGGCATATGTTTAGTACGTTCAAACGCTTGACTCACGGTACCACACCATAATCCTTATTCCAATTTCCACCTCGTAGACAACCAATCCCCATGGATTGTTGTCCACAGACCAACATCATTATGTTATGAAAGTGGATACAACCAATTCCTGACCTCGCTCGAGTGCTAGAAAAATCACTCGACTTCTACCGAGATCCCTATTAGTACAGCAGCTACTCGACCTAGCATACTAGTATCCATCTCAAAGGAAATTCTGAGGTAATGCAACTAGGGTTTCAGGCAACTCCTACACTTAAATGCACAGTACAAGCCTACAATCATTAAGTGTAGTAAAATAATATATAGAACTGGTTATGCATAAAACCGGGGCTTGCCTTCCAAAGCTGGGACAGGCAGATCCTCGATGGCAGGCTCTGGTGCTGGATCTGGGGCTACCTCCTGAGCAAGTCCTTGCTCCGGCACGAGGATGTACTCTCCGTCAGCGAGGTTGCAATCTATCGAATGCAATGAATAAGATATATGTATGCTATGAGATGCAGAATTTAGTAATCATTATGTATAGGGAAGGAAAAACTAAGTTAGTGAGGACTTAGGGTTTTCCTTGGTATAAGAAGTCTTAGGTGTTTATGCTTAGCAGTTTAGGTTTCAGGTTTTGCTTAGAGTTAAGCATAGTGAATTAAGGCTTGGATTGTTTCTTGAGGTTTTGATAAGTACTCAAAGGTTTTGTTGTCTTGGTTAGGGCAACATTAATTTCCACTACTAATTTCTCTTTTTATTGTCTTTTTATGCTCTTAAGGTGGTTTAAACTACAACAGTGATTTCAATTTTTATAAAAATTCTGTAAAAATTACAGTGGGTTACTATTTGTCACTGTAGTCTGTCCTATAAATTTGATGTCCAGAATAATTAGATCATGCCCTGGACAAAAATAACAAAAGTTGGGGCAAAGGGGTCACTTTGCACTACAACTCCCATTTAGGGGTGGGTTTTGTACTAAGAGTTATTTTCGCTGGTATCCATGAATAATTACCTGCTTCTGTGCCAAAAATCACAGAAAGCTATTTAGTGGTTATTTAGTTATGATTTTCTAAAGTTTAATGCCAAACAGATTCTTATAACTAGCATGTTATTTGAAAAATGTCAAACAACAGAACTCAAAATTTTCCTATGTTTATAATAGCAAAACATTAGTTATCCCAAGGTTTGGGGTGTTTTCTTCTCAGGGTTGTTTTTCTAGGGTTTTTCTAAGTTTTCCTTGTTTTCATAAAATAAAAGGGTATCTCATTTCTTTTGTACTAAACAAAGGTTTAACAAAATTTTCTAGTGAACTATACTGAATAAGGGAGCTAACAAAAATATGGTTGCTACCTGGTTCTTAATTTAAACTACCTATTATATTTTTTTTAACTTTAAGCTGAAAATGATTTAAATGGCAAACTCTACCTTAATTTGGTGTACTGAGGGGTTTACTATTTTTAAACAGATTAGAAAGTAATTAAGTACTTCTCTGAATTTTCTTAACCTCAGTCTAACAGTGTAGCTATTTTTCCCTATTTCATTTAGCTTTTGTCTAGATAATCATTTAAATCAAAACTTTGAAATTTTCTGCAACACTTAGGGGTTTTGTATTTTTCCTAAATAGTTTACATTATTTAGAATCTGGCAAAATTGGTTTGACTCGATTTGGGTGAACTAAACTGAAGTTATGAATTTTTCAAGTTCTGTTTGTATTTAAATCAGAAATATTAAAAAGGTTTTCTGGAAAACCAATTTGCATCGAAGACCCTGGGCTTTTCCTAAAACAATCCCTTCACTTATACCCCTACGCCACTATTCCTTTGAGTTGCTGACACTTCAAAAAAATCCCTGTCTTTTATCTTTTCTTCCCCGAGGTCCCCCCCCCCCCCCCCCTTTGAACAGTACCCGCGAAAGCAAAAAGGGCGGCGCGGCTTACCGGCGGCGAGGGAGGTCCGGCGAAGGGTGGGGTTGGCTCCGGGAGGTCCTTGCGGTCACAACGAGGTACGGCTTGACGGCGATGATGGCCGGAATCGGCCAGTCCACGTGCGCAGGCGGGCGAGTTCGTCGGTGGCGAGTGCTCCGGCCTATCCACGGCGATACCGGACAATCTAAGGGCACGGGGAGCTTCACGGGGTGTCAAGGAATCGACTCGTGCAAGGAATCGGAGAACATCTCACCGTGGAGCTCGGTCCACGCTTGCCGGCGGTCGGGTGAAGTCCGGCGACCGTGATCTGGCTTATCCGGCGAGGCAGAGTTTGATTCCTCGCTTGGGGAGCTTCACCGAGGCACGCAAGGTCTACTCCGAGGGTCAGACGGGGTTGGGAAAGGCACTGCTGGCCGGTCTACGGTGGCGGGGAATCGGGCGGCCACTGGCACGCCGTGCGCGGGGCGATGCCGGTGATCTAGTGCTCCGGTGAGGTCGAGAGCGTGCGGGGGAGTACGGTCGAAGCCTCTGGTGGCTTTATAGGCGCGGGCGCAGGCAATGGCACGGGCTTGGCTTGGCGCGACGCAGGGCACGCGGGGGCGGGCGTCGGGCGTGCTCTGGCGAGCTCAGTGCGCGTCGAACACGTGGAGGTTTGTTTCTGCTCTTGTTCTATCTTCTGCTGCGCAGCCAAACGTGTGAATCTTGCCCTAAGACCTTTGAGAGATCTCCTCCCTGCACCTAGGGCTACCTAGTTCATGTGAGTTCCAAGGGGAGATGTGGTCGGGTTTGAGAGATATGGGGGTGCGAAGTTGGCTCTGTCCGAGCTGTCCACACCGAGACAAAAATCGTGCCAAGTCATGTCAAACGACTTAGGGTTGGGTTCAAACTTTTCCAGGGTGTTCTAGAGGTCTTTAGGCGCCACTTTGTCAATTGAGCCAAATGGTTTTGAAGTTTGAAAAAGGGTGAACATGTTTGATCTTTGGAAGAGGGTTGGTTTTGAACTTAGAAAATTTCTGATTTTTCTCTTAGGTTTTTTCCCTTTGGTGAACCTTTTGGGGTTTTTCTGAAACCTTTTGGGGTCACTTTCTTACTATTATTGTAGGGTATTAAGTGTACTACAACTTTTATAATTTGCCCAAGTCATGATCATGTGGTTTTCATAGCCTTTTGGTCATACTCACTTCTAGGGCTCCAATTGTCCAAAGGGGTTTGAATTAGGGTTTGGGCAATTCTTTCCACAATATGTGCATGATAAAGCCAAGACATGACTTCTAAGATGGGTTGCACTTACTTAGGATCTTGATTCCCAAGTTTGGTGTATTTTGCTCAAATTAAACCACATGTGATGATGGGTTTATTAGTGTAGTCCTGGGTGAACACCCTAAGTAACACCTGGGGTGTTACACGTAGCCCTCGTCCCCCACCGTAGGTACCTGCGCTCTAAATTCAACAATGTCCCAAATGCTCGCGTGGAGTGAGGTTAGATGATGCCTTATTTTATCACTCCACATACAATAATCCTCACCATCAAAATATGGCGGTTTCCCTAATGGAACGAAGAGTAGAGGCGCACGCTTAGAAATACGGGGATAACGAAGTGGCATCTTACTATACTTCTTGCGCTCATGGCGCTTAGAAGTGACGGTCGTCGCGTCGGAGCCGGATGTGGAGGGCGACTGAAAGGGAAATAGGGTTTAACCTTTTCCTATAAATAATTTTGGTGGTTGAATGCCCAACACAAATATTGGACTAACTAGTTTGCTCTAGATTATATATTCCACAGGTGCATAAAGGTTCAACACTGAAAGTCGCCTAGAGGGGGGTGAATAGGGCGAATCTGAAATTTATAAACTTAAGCACAACTACAAGCCGGGTTAGCGTTAGAAATATAAACGAGTCCGAGAAAGGGCGAAAAACAAATCACAAGCAAATAAAGAGTGAGACACAAGGATTTGTTTTACCGAGGTTCGGTTCTTGCAAACCTACTCCCCGTTGAGGTGGTCACAAAGACCGGGTCTCTTTCAACCCTTTCTCTCTCTCAAACGGTCACTTAGACCGAGTGAGCTTCTCTTCTCAATCAAATGGGACACAAAGTCCCCGCAAGGACCACCACACAATTGGTGTCTCTTGCCTCGATTACAATTGAGTTGATCACAAGAAAGAATGAGAAAAAGATGCAATCCAAGCGCAAGAGCTCAAATGGACACAAGTCACTCTCTCTCTCTAGTCACTATTTGATTTGGAATGAACTAGGGACTTGGGAGAGGATTTGATCTCTTTGGTGTGTCTTGTATTGAATGCTATAGCTCTTGTAAGGTGTGGGATGTTGAAAAACTTGGATGCCATTGAATGTGGGGTGGTTGGGGTATTTATAGCCCCAACAACCAAAAGTGGCCGTTGGGAGGCTGTCTGTCGCATGGCGCACCGGACAGTCCGGTGTGCCACCGGACACTGTCCGGTGCGCCTGCCACGTCACGGAGTCGTTGGATTATGACCGTTGGAGTTGAAGTCTTCTGGGCCACCAAACAGTCCGGTGGTGCACCGGACAGGTCATGTAGACTGTCTGGTGCGCCCTCTCGCGCGTGCCTGACTTCTGCGCGCTCTGGCGCGCATTAAATGCCGTTCCAGGTGACCGTTGGCGCGGAAGAAGCCGTTGCTCCGCTGGCACAACGGACAGTCCGGTGAATTATAGCGGAGCGACCTCCCATTTTCCGGAAGGTAGCGAGTTTAGCGTCAAGTTCCCTGGTGCACCGGACACTGTCCGGTGCGCCAGACCAGGGTGCCTTTGGGATGTCTTTAGCTCTCTTTATTTGAACCAATCTTTGGTCTTTTTATTGGCTTGTTGTGAACCTTTGGCACCTGCAAAACTTATAGACTAGAGCAAACTAGTTAGTCCAATTATTTGTGTTGGGCAATTCAACCACCAAAATCAATTTAGGAAAAGGTGTAAGCCTATTTCCCTTTCAATCTCCCCCTTTTTGGTGATTGATGCCAACACAAACCAAAGAAAATATAGAAATGCATAATTGAACTAGTTTGCATAATTGTAAGTGCAAAGGTTGCTTGGAATGAAACCAATATATTCTCATAGGATATGCATGGATTGTTTCTTTATTTTTAACATTTTGGACCACGCTTGCACCACAGTTTTGTTTTTGCAAATTCTTTTGTAAATTCTTTTCAAAGTCCTTTTGCAAACAGTCAAAGGTAAGTGAATAAGATTTTGAGAAGCATTCTCAAGATTTGAAATTTTCTCCCCCTGTTTCACATGCTTTTCCTTTGACTAAACAAAACTCCCCCTCAATAAAATCCTCCTCTTAGTGTTCAAGAGGGTTTTAGATATTAGTTTTGAAAAAAAAGGTTGTACCAATTTGAAATTCTAATAAGATACTGATTGAAAAATGAGCAACACGAGATCGAGTAGTTACCCCCTTTTGAATATCGCCGAGGATGGTGTTCACGGGGTGATCTCGTTGGATTGCTTGGTGGACTCTTGGGTGAGGTGGCCTTGGAACTTGTTTATCTTCCTCATCTTGATCATGGGCATCTCCCCCTTGATCATTGCTCTCCTCTTGAGGTGGCTCAACTCCTTGATCTTCTCCTTCATCATTTTGAGCCTCATCCTCATCTTGAGTTGGTGGAGATGCTTGCACGGAGGAAGATGGTTGATCTTGTTCCTGTGGAGGCTCTTCGGATTCGTTAGGACACACATCCCTAATGGACATGTTCCTTAGCGCGACGCATGGAGCCTCTTCATCATCTAGCTCATCAAGATCAACTTGCTCTACTTGAGAGCTGTTAGTCTCATCAAACACAATGTCATAAGAAACTTCAACTAGTCCAGAGGACTTGTTAAAGACTCTATATGCCCTTGTGTTTGAATCATATCCTAGTAAAAAGCCTTCTACAGCCTTAGGAGCAAATTTGGACTTTCTACCTCTTTTAACAAGAATAAAACATTTGCTACCAAAGACTCTAAAATATGAAACATTGGGCTTTTTACCGGTTAGGAGTTCATACGATGTCTTCTTGAGGATTCGGTGTAGATACAATCGGTTGATGGCGTAGCATGCGGTGTTGACCGCCTCCGCCCAAAACCGATCCAAAGTTTTATACTCATCAAGCATGTTCTTGCCATGTCCAATAGAGTTCTATTCTTCCTCTCCACTACACCATTTTGTTGTGGCGTGTAGGGAGAAGAGAACTCATGCTTGATGCCCTCCTCCTCAAGGAAGCCTTCGATTTATGAGTTCTTGAACTCCGTCCCGTTGTCGCTTCTTATTTTCTTGATCCTTAAGCCAAACTCATTTTGAGCCCGTCTCAAGAATCCTTTAAGGTTTCTTGGGTATGAAATTTTTCCTGCAAAAAGAATACCCAAGTGAAGCGAGAATAATCATCCACAATAACTAGACAGTACTTACTCCCGTCGATGCTTATGTAAGCAATCGGCCCGAATAGATCCATGTGTAGGAGCTTGAGTGGCCTGTCAGTCGTCATGATGTTCTTGTGTGGATGATGATCACCAACTTGCTTCCCTGCCTGACATGCGCTACAAACCCTGTCTTTCTCAAAATGAACATTTGTTAGTCCCAAAATGTGTTCTCCCTTTAGAAGCTTGTGAAGATTCTTCATTCCAACATGTGCTAGTCGGCGATGCCAGAGCCAGCCCATGTTAGTCTTAGCAATTAAGCAAGTGTCGAGTTCAGCTCTATCAAAATCTACTAAATATAGCTGACCCTCTAACACTCCCTTAAATGCTATTGAATCATCACTTCTTCTAAAGACAATAACACCTATATCCGTAAAAAGACAGTTGTAGCCCATTTTACATAATTGCGAAACTGAAAGCAAGTTATAATCTAAAGAATCTACAAGAAAAACATTGGAAATGGAATGGTCAGGTGATATAGCAATTTTACCCAATCCTTTGACCAAACCTTGATTTCCATCCCCGATTGTGATCGATCTTTGGGGATCTTCGTTTTTCTCGTAGGAGGAGAACATCTTCTTCTCCCCTGTCATATGGTTTGTGCACCCGCTGTCGATGATCCAACTTGAGCCCCCGGATGCATAAACCTACAAAACAATTTTAGTTCTTGATTTTAGGTACCCAAACGGTTTTGGGTCCTTTGACATTAGATACAAGAACTTTGGGTACCCAAACACAAGTCTTTGACCCCTTGTGCTTGCCCCCAACATAGTTGGCAACTACTTTGTCGGATTTGTTAGTTAAAACATATGATGCATCAAAAGTTTTAAATGAAATGTTAGAATCATTTGATGCAATAGGAGTTTTCCTTTTAGGCAATTTTGCACGGGTTAATTGCCTAGAGCTGGATGTCTCACCCTTATACATAAAAGCATGATTAGGGCCAGAGTGAGACTTCCTAGAGTGAATTCTCCTAATTTTATGCTCGGGATAACCGGCAGGGTACAAAATGTAACCCTCATTATCCTGAGGCATGGGAGCCTTGCCCTTAACAAAGTTAGACAATCTTTTAGGAGGGGCATTAAGTTTGACATTGTCTCCCTTTTGGAAGCCAATGTCATCCTTGATGCCAGGGCGTCTCCCACTATAGAGCATGCTTCTAGCAAATTTAAATTTTTCATTTTCTAAGTCATGCTCATTAATTTTGGCATTAAGTTGAGCTATGTGATCATTTTGTTTCTTAATTAAAGCTAGGTGATCATGAATAGCATCAACATTAATGTCTCTACATCTAGTGCAAATGGAAACATGCTCAACAGTAGATGTAGAGGGTTTGCAAGATTTTAGTTCAACAATCTTAGCATGTAAAATGTCATTTTCACTTCTAAGATTGGAAATGGTAACATTGCAAACATCTAAGTCTTTAGCCTTAGCAATTAATTTTTCATTCTCAATTTTAAGGCTAGCAAGAGAGACATTCAATTCTTCAATCTTAGCAAGTAAACTAACATTATCATCTCTAAGATTGGGAATTGAAACATCACAAGCATTTGAATCAACCTTAGCAATTATTTTAGCATTCTCATTTCTAAGGTTGGCAATGATATCATGGCAAGTGCTTAGCTCACTAGATAGTTTTTCACATTTTTCTACTTCTAGAGCATAAGCATTCTTAACCTTAACATGCTTCTTATTTTCCTTAATTAGGAAGTCCTCTTGGGAGTCTAAGAGTTCATCCTTCTCATGAATAGCACTAATTAATTCATTTAATTTTTCCTTTTGTTGCATGTTTAGGTTGGCAAAAAGGGTGCGCAAATTATCCTCCTCATCACTAGAATTATCCTCATCACTAGAGGTTGCATATTTAGTGGAGGATTTTGATTTTACCTTCTTCCTTTTGTCATCCTTTGCCATGAGGCACTTGTGGCCGACGTTGGGAAGAGGAGTCCTTTGGTGACGGCGATGTTGGCGGCGTCCTCGTCGGAGGAGGAGTCGGTGGAGCTCTCGTCGGAGTCCCACTCGCGGCACACATGGGCATCACCGCCCTTCTTCTTGTAGTATCTCTTCTTTTCTCTCCTCTTTCCCTTCTTGTCGTCGCCCCTGTCACTATCACTTGATAATGGACATTTTGCAACAAAATGACCGGACTTACCACACTTGTAGCAAACTTTCTTGGAGCGGGACTTGTAGTCCTTCCACCTCCTTTGCTTGAGGATTTGGCGGAAGCTCTTGATGATGAGCGCCATTTCCTCATTATCGAGCTTGGAGGCGTCAATGGGGAGTCTACTTGATGTAGACTCTTCCTTTTTCTCCTCTGTCGCCTTGAATGCGACCGGTTGTGCTTCGGGCGTGGAGGGGCCATCTTGCTCGATGATCTTATTTGAGCCTTTGATCATCAACTCAAAGCTCACAAATTTTCCTATCACTTCCTCGGGAGACATTAGTGTATATCTAGGATCACCACGTATTAATTGAACTTGCGTAGGGTTAAGAAAGACGAGTGATCTAAGAATAACCTTGACCATTTCATGGTCATCCCATTTTTTACTCCCGAGGTTGCGCACTTGGTTCACCAAGGTCTTGAGCCGATTGTACATTTCTTGTGGCTCCTCCCCTTGGCGAAGGCGGAAGCGACCGAGCTCCCCCTCGATCGTCTCCTGCTTGGTGATCTTGGTCACCTTGTCTCCTTCGTGCATGGTCTTGAGTACGTCCCAAATCTCCTTGGCGCTCTTCAATCCTTGCACCTTGTTATACTCCTCTCGACTTAGAGAGGTGAGGAATATAGCGGTGGCTTGGGAGTTGAAGTGCATGATTTGGGCCACCTCGTCCTTATCATAATCTTCATCCCCTACGGATGGTACCTGTACACCAAACTCAACAACATCCCATATGCTTTTGTGGAGTGAGGTTAGGTGATATCTCATCATATCACTCCACCTAGAATAATCTTCACCGTCAAACATCGGTGGTTTGCCTAATGGGATGGAAAGTAATGGAGTATGCTTAGGAATGCGAGGGTAGCATAGGGGGATCTTACTATACTTCTTGCGCTCTTGGCGCTTAGAAGTGACGGACGCGGCGTCGGATCCGGATGTAGAGGGCGAGGAAGAGTCGGTCTCGTAGTAGACCACTTTCTTCATTTTCTTCTTCTTCTCGCCACTCTTGTGCGATCGAATGTGTGAAGGGGATCCATCCTTCTTGTTGTTGGTGGACTCCCTCGATGGAGCCTTCACGTGGCTTGTAGCGGACTTCTCCCCGCCGATCACCATCTTCTTGGTGTGATCTCCCGACATCACTTCGAGCAGTTAAGCTCTAATGAAGCACCGGCCTCTGATACCAATTGAAAGTCGCTTATAGGGGGGTGAATAGGGCGAATCTGAAATTTATAAACTTAAGCACAACTACAAGCCGGGTTAGCGTTAGAAATATAAACGAGTCCGAGAGAGAGGGCGAAAAACAAATCGCAAGCAAATAAAGAGTGAGACACAAGGATTTGTTTTACCGAGGTTCGGTTCTTGCAAACCTACTCCCCGTTGAGGTGGTCACAAAGACCGGGTCTCTTTCAACCCTTTCCCTCTCTCAAACGGTCACTTAGACTGAGTGAGCTTCTCTTCTCAATCAAACGGGACACAAAGTCCATGCAAGGACAACCACACAATTGGTGTCTATTGCCTCGATTACAATTGAGTTGATCACAAGAAAGAATGAGAAAAAGAAGCAATCCAAGCGCAAGAGCTCAAATGGACACAAGTCACTCTCTCTCTAGTCACTATTTGATTTGGAATGAACTAAGGACTTGGGAGAGGATTTGATCTCTTTGGTGTGTCTTGTATTGAATGTTATAGCTCCATGTAAGGTGTGGGAAGTTGAAAAACTTGGATGCCATTGAATGTGGGGTGGTTGGGGTATTTATAGCCCCAACCACCAAAAATGGCCGTTGGGAGCCTGTCTGTCGCATGGCGCCACCGGACACTGTCCGGTGCGCCTGCCACGTCACGGAGCCGTAGGATTCTGACCATTGGAGCTGAAGTCTTCTGGGCCACCGGACAGTCCGGTGGTGCACCGGACAGGTCCTGTAGACTGTCCGGTGCGCCCTCTCGCGCGTGCCTGACTTCTGCGCGCTCTGGCGCGCATTAAATGCCGTTGCAGGTGACCGTTGGCACGGAAGAAGCTGTTGCTCCGCTGGCACACCGGACAGTCCGGTGTGACACCGGACACTGTCCGGTGCTTCACCGGACAATCCGGTGAATTATAGCGGAGCGGCCTCCCATTTTCCTGAAGGTAGCGAGTTCAGCGTCAAGTTCCCTGGTGCACCGGACACTGTCCGGTGGCACACCGGACAGTCCGGTGCGCCAGACCAGGGTGCCTTTGGGATGTCTTTAGCTCTCTTTATTTGAACCAATCTTTGGTCTTTTTATTGGCTTGTTGTGAACCTTTGGCACCTGTAAAACTTATAGACTAGAGCAAACTAGTTAGTCCAATTATTTGTGTTGGGCAATTCAACCACCAAAATCAATTTAGAAAAAGGTGTAAGCCTATTTCCCTTTCAAACACAAACCAATAAAAGATCAAAGTTAGGGTTCAAAAAAAGGAGCAAAGAAACCAAGGGTGCCCTGGTATTGGCGCACCGGACAGTGTCTGGTGCACCAGGACCGTACAACTCCAAACTCGCCACCTTCGGGTTTCTCTGGCCGCGTTCCGCTATAATTCACCGGACTATCCGGTGTGCCACCGGACTGTCCGGTGCACCAGCGGAGCAACGGCTACCAGCGTAATGGTCGACTGCAACGGACACTTGCGAACGCTACAGTGCGCGGATAGTGCACGCAGAAGTCAGAGCAACCGTCAGAGGCGCACCAGACAGTGAACAGTACATGTCCGGTGCGGCACCAGACTATTCTGTGCCACTAGAAGACAAAGCTCCAACGGTCGACTACGCCCGAACCCTAACGGTTGGGTGACGTGGCTGGCGCATCGGACAGCGTCTGGTGGTGCACCGGACTGTCCGGTGCGCCCATCGACAGCAGCCCCTCCCCAACGGTTGTTTGGTGGTTGAGGGCTATAAATATCCCTCAACCACCTCCACTCCAACCATCCAAGCATTCATCACACTTCATTCAATACAAGAGCAAAGTGCAACACTCCAAGACACAAATCAAAGCCACTGATCCAATCAAAGTACCCAATTCAACTCTAGTGCTTTAGGACTTGTGAGAGGATTGTTCTTGTGTTTCTTTGTTGCTCTTGTTGCTTGGTTGGCTTTCTTCTTTCTCTCATTCTTATTCTCAAAGCCTTGTAAGCGAAGCAAGAGACACCAATCGTGTGGTGGTCCTTGCAGGGTCTAAGTGACCCGAGAAATCAAGGAAGAAAGCTCACTCGGTCTAGGTGACCGTTTGAGAGAGGGAAAGGGTTGAAAGAGACCCGGTCTTTGTGACCACCTCAACGGGGACTAGGTTCTTTAGAACCGAACCTTGGTAAAACAAATCACCGTGTCTATCCGCTTTATTTCTTGGTTGATTTGTTTTCCCCTTTCTCGCAGACTTGACATTTGTTCTAACGCTAACCCCGGCTTGTAGTTTGTTTAAGGTTGTAAATTTCAGTTTCCGCCTATCCACCCTCCTCTAGGCAACTTTCAGCGATGAAGAGTCGGTCTCGTAGTAGACCACTTTCTTTATCTTCTTCTTCTTGTCGCCACTTCGATGCGACTTGACGCGGAGAGGGGGTCCCTCTTTGGCTTTGGTGTCGAACTCCCTTGATGGAGCCTTCCTGTGGCTTGTGGCCTTCTCGCCGATTTCCATCTCCCTCTTGGCGGATCCTCCCGACATCACTTCGAGTTGTTAGACTCTAATAAAGCACCGGACAACCGTTGGGGCAGGCTGCTGTTGATGGCCGCACCGGACAGTCCGGTGCACCAGCCACGTCACCCAACTGTTAGGGTTCTAGAGGTTTTGACCGTTGGAGGCTTTGTCCTCTAGTGGCACCGGACAGTCCGGTGCCGCACCGGACAGACACTGTTCAGTGTCCGGTGCGCCTCTGACCCGAGGCTCTGACTCTTCGCGCACTGTTCTTCACTGTAGCTCTGATCATCGCGCTTTTGCAGTCGACCTTTGCGCGAAGTAGTCGTTGCTCCGCTGGCACACCGGACAGTCCGGTGAATTATAGCGGAGTGCGCCTCAAGAAACCCGAGAGTGGCTAGTTGGACTCTGTATGGTCCTGGTGCACCGGACACTGTCCGGTGGCACACCGGACAGTCCGGTGCGCCAGACCAGAGCACACTCGGTTTCTTTACTCCTTTCAATTTGATCCCTAACTTCAATCTTTTATTGGTTTGTGTTGAACCTTTATGCACCTATAGAACATATAATCTAGAGCAAACTAGTTAGTCCAATATTTGTGTTGGGCATTCAACCACCAAAATTAATACTGGGAAAAGGTTAACCCTATTTCCCTTTCAATCTCCCCCTTTTTGGTGATTGATGACAACACAAACCAAAGCAAATATATAAGTGCAGAATTTGAACTAGTTTGCATAAGGTAAGTGCATAGGTTACTTGGAATTAAACCAATTTATAGTTTCACTAGATATGTGTTGGGGGCCTTTGTCTTCCAAAGGTCCTCAAAAGTATGATTTAACAATGTCTTCCAAGTGTGACATATGAACAGGTACCTTCGGACTCGGGTTAAAAGTATATACAATGTAAAGAGCATGGTCATGACGAAGGATGGTGTTGCTCCGAAGCTACGCGCAAGGGAGCTTCGTCTAAATTGTGGAAAAAGGAACCGACTTAAAGGGGAAAAGGCTATTTAGTCCTCATATAGTTGTCCATAAGTCAATAATAAATATGAAGGGCATGAATGTAATTTCTCACAGGCTGCGTCCTGTGCCTATAAATAGATGAATAGTACTCTCGTACTGTTCACGCTGATTTGTACTCGTTCGTGTATCGCGCTTGTATTATCTCCTTCTGTCAAGCCGAAGGTACAAATGTAATTGTGCCTTGTTCCTGTTTATTCATGATAACATAATAGAAGATGAGTTAATAATGTTACATAATCATTCATGTTGTTTCTTAGGTTTCACATACTTCTTCTTTCATTAATGTATACTGTGATGATGAAGGTATATATTTCATGACCTTTGTCAGAAGATCATTATATCCTAAGGGAAATAATGCTTCGAAGGACGAAGGGCCTTAACCTTTAACATCTTGTGTTGCCTTGTTCTTAATTCATAGCATTTGAGAACAAGTCCCCAACATTGGCGCCCACCTCTGGTGAACTCATTCGACCACCTTCGGCAAGCATTGACCTTCGTCATGCCACCGAAGAAGATAACCACGCCAGGGGCTGCTGCACTACAGCCACTGGACCCAAATCAGGAGACTCTCTCTCTCCGACAGGCTCGAAGCCAGAAGAGGAAAGCCACCAGTCCAACATTCTAGGAGGAGGAGTTGGACCAAGAGATCAGGCACATGGAAATCATCCATCAACAAGTGCAAAGGAAGAAAGAGAAGATGGCTTGGCTTGCTGATCTTCAAAGGAAGATCGACAAAGCTACTGAAGAAGTGCGTCATCTTGCTCAAGATGAACAAGACCGAAGGCCCCAGCATAGGGAGCTTCGTCAGGAAGGCCTATTCAACGAAGATGGATGGTATGATGATTTTAATCATGATACCTTTGCTTTTGATGATGCTTCTCCTTCGGCAGCAGAACTGCAGGCTATCCCATGGCCACAATCTTACAAGCCACCTCAGCTACCAATGTATGATGGGCACTCAGACCCAAAACAATTTCTAATGAGCTATGAGGCAACAATATCCTCATACGGAGGCAATGCAGCTGTCATGGCTAAATCCTTCGTCATGGCAGTCCGGAACGTGGCCCAGACATGGTATCCTTCCCTTCGGCCAGAGACAATTACATCGTGGCAGAAGCTCAAGGACATGCTGGTGACCAGTTTCCAAGGCTTTCAGACGAAGCCAGTCACAGCTCAAGCCCTGTTCCAATGCACGCAAGACCATGAGGAATACCTCCAGGCGTATGTCCGAAGGTTCTTGCGATTGAGGGCACAAGCGCCCATAGTGCCCAACAAAATTGTCATTGAGGCCATGATTAAGGGCCTTCGGCCAGGACCTACGGCTCAGTACTTTGCCAGGAAGCCCCCAAAAACTCTGGAGAAGATGCTTCAGAAGATGGATGAGTACATCCGGGCTGACAAAGATTTCCGCCAAAGAAGGGAGGAAGCTTACAGATTCTCAGAAATGACCAGGGGCTTCGGAGGAAGAATCCACCTGAGGCATGTCAGATCAATCCATAACTCCACTCAGAATGACGACAAAAAAATCAGCTTTAGAGGCCACAGTACACCTCGCAATCTTCGGGGCAACAATAAAGCTCTTTCAGGCCGCCAGCCCCAAGGGGCAGAGGTGCTAGGGGCTTTAGAGGAAGATACGGGGATCAGCCCAGGAAGATTTATTGTTTATTCTGCGGTGAGGACAAAGGCCATACTACAAGAATGTGCCAAATCACCATTCAAAAGCAGAAGGAGATCGCGGAAGCCGAAGCTCGATAGAATCAGCCGAAGCAGGTCTTGCACACTGCTTCGTGCCACTCCCCCTACATACCAGAATATGTGGGCAATCATCCTGCAGCTTCTGTTGCTTCGGCTAGCCAGTCACATGCTTCCTGGCCACAACTCCCACCCCCACCACCACTGCAACCAACCTATTCCCGAAGCCAGCAGCCAGAAGGGCGCCAACACACCCAACAGCAACGAGGGTTCAAGGAGGAATCCGAAGCTCGCACAGTCAACAGTACTGTGCCAGAATCAAAGCACATTTATTGAGCGATATCCTACCCCCGAAATACTTTTATGTTCTATGTCATTTTGTTTCTCAATAAGGAACAATCAATGTAAATCTAGTTTTAATTCCTTGTAACAGTTTCGCTTCTATCAGAATGAAATATATCTTCTTCACAGACTTACGAAGCTAAAAAACTGCTGAAGCTCAAAAGTTGTTCCTAAGGGAACGCAGAGCTAAAAATCGTTGAAGCTACAAAAAGTCGTTCCTAAGGGAGCGCAGTGTAAGTTTTGCTGAAGCTACAAAAAGTTGTTCCCAAGGGAGCGCAGTGTAAGTTTTCTGCTCTAAAGTCGTTCCAAAGGGAATGCAGAGCCAAATACGACCGAAATATAAGGCGAAGAAGTTCAAAAGACGTTCCTAAGGGGATGCAGAACTTATACCGCCGAAATAGAAGGCGAAGAAGTTCAAAATACGTTCCTAACGGGATGCAGAACTTACACCGAAAAATAAGCGGTGAAGCCGAAAAATAAACGGCAAAGAGGTTCCGATCGTTCCTAAGGGGACGCAGAGATTGTGTGCTTCAGTATGGGCGTGTGGGTGTGTGTCTTCGGCATTAGCATCATTCTTCGCATCATATCATCACATCATCCCGCATAGCATCACATCATACATCATATCGCACCAATGACACGAATTGAATACGAAGTCAATCTTCGGAGATTGCTTTATAAAAATGAAAATGTGCTAAGGCACAAAGTAAGCTGAGAAATACAATTTCATCAGCTCTATTGCAAAAGAAGGGATCCCTTGTTTACGAAGCATGGATGTTTCTACGAAGCTTGGATGTTCTTACGAAGTACGGATATTTTCACGAAGCATGGATCTTTTTCTTTACGAAGCATGAAAAGAAGGGAAGGTGTTTTTTCACCGAAGGCTCAAAAACGGTATGTATATAAGAGTTTCATGCATCACAAAGAAGTGAATTACAAATAATTTACATATTAGATTCAAAACTATACACATCAAATATTACAGTCTTATTACAGCAAAGTTACATTGATCGTCTAAAAATGTTTTTACAATAATTACTAGTCTTCCTTCAGGACCTTCTCCGCAACTTCATTTAGCAATTTGTTAACAACTTCGTCAACAACAGATTTGGCTATATTAATAATCTCCAGTGCTTCATTCGTCTCTGGATCGCCCAGAGGATCAAACGGTTCCGGTGGCGGAGATAATTCAGCTACAGTAGAAAAAGGTAATTAGTTCGAAGCCATAAAAACAAATGCTAAAGCTAAAGGCCACGAAACAATACCTAAACGTCTTTCACGTTCTGCAGCTTCCTCAGCTTGTTTCGCTTCCACTCGGGCGTCATGGATATCTTTTTCACTTTTCTTCATAATTTTATGAGCCATTTCTCGGCCACCATTTATCCAGATGTCATTGTAAAATTTTCCGCCCATTAAACTTGCTTCAGCTGAGGGATCCTTTGTATCATCCACGGAGAAGGCAGCTTCGGCCTGGGCTAGGGTCTTGACATGGTTGCACCCCATCTTCTCCAGGATGGCTAAGATTCCTCTTGCACCGGAAAACGCGCAGACATTCCCACGATCACTTAAAATTTCTTCGAAAGCTTCGGCTTCTCCACTTATCCATTCGATAACACCTTCAGGGTCACCTCGTATGAAGTTATCTTCGTTAGAATAGGCGCCCATGTTGGCGAAGCTAGCCTTTATTTTCTCCACGCAGCCCAAGGATTTTTCAAAACATCTTTCTTTGGATGCGCGAAGATCTTCAACTGTTTTTTCTAAATAGTTTTTCCAATATTCACTGATATCTCGGTTAGCTTCCGTGAGACCACATTTTTCTTTGGCTTCGGCCAACTCTTTCCGAAGATCTTCGATTTTGTTCTTTTGGATTTCGGCTTGAGCCTTGAAACTAGCTTCATCTTCTTTCACTTTGTTTACCAATGAAATCAAGATTTTGTCTTTTTCAAGACCTTCGTTCCTTAATTTGATTACCTCTGAACGAAGGTTGTTCAGAGCCATTGTATATCCTTCATCTTCAATGTTTTTTTGTGCTCTATGGGCATTGCTAAGAATTAGGCCCTGCAAGAGGAGGACAGAATTAAGTATAAACAAATAAAATATGTTGTTTTCAAAATACAAAATTAGCTTTCATACTTTTATGCTATTATACGCCAAACTGTCAGCAAGCTCGTCCTTTGATAATATTGAAAGGCCATCCTCTAGCTTCGAGAATTCGATGCTTCTACCTATCTCCTGGCAGACAGATATCTCTTTATTATCCGGGAGACAGTACAAAAAATCTTCTTCCCCGCTGCCATTAAACACTAATGCCCCCTTCGGGTATTTTAATTTTTGGGCATAGTGTAGCGCTTCTAGATTCTCTTCTTGAGAAAGTTTCTTCCCCGAAGCATGATGAATGACGTAATCAATGCTTTCTTTTAAAGCTTCGGTAGCATCAGCTTCAACCTTTTTAGACGCAATTTGCTCTGCCGCTTCTTCAACTACGACGGGCTCTGTCTCAGTGGGCTCTGAAGGCCCAGCTTCGGTTTCAGCTTGAATTTTTGCATCTTCGACTTCTGCTTGCTTCGTTTTAGCCTCAGGTAGAGCTTTGGAAGCTTCAGAAATTTTTCCTGAAGAAGCAAGACTCAAGGATTTTGTTGTTTCTAGCACAACATCTAACACATTTGCCATCCTTCTCCTCTTAGGAGTTGCGGCAGAACCCTTTTGTGCTTTCGGCACTGTTATCTCTGTTGACGGGCTCAAAATCTCTGGCATTTTTGTTATTTTTTCAACTTTCAACCCTTCAGCCTTATCCTTATCAGCCTTCGTCTCAACCAATTTAACTGAAGGTAACTTCGGCATTACAATCGGCTCTTCAGTGCTCTGCGCAATTGGAGCAGTCACTCTTGTTTCAGCAGCTGAAGAGGCCTCCCCGCTAAACTCAGGCACCACGGCCGGTTCAATGTAACGTGGCCGGTGGGTAAGAACCTTCATATTTTTGCCCGCAGCCTTCGACACAGGTTCAACTGGGGCGGCCAAGGCAGCAGGTTTTCTCTTCTTCCCCTGTCCCCGCAGCGGGTAGCGGTAATTGGGGTAGACGAAGCCGATGGCGTCAAAAACTCTATTCATTCTCTTTTTTCCCCAACCTCCGAAGGCTGCAGATAGCGCATTACTTCTGCCTTGGAATAAGCTCCAAGCAGTTCATCACTTGTAGCTTCAATACATTTCAGCCAGTCATTGTTTGGTTCATCGAACTTATCCCCAAACCTAAATGTATACTTCAGCCGGACCAAATCACCTTCGCTAGACTTGGTGATGGTCTCCTTCGGCATTTCCCAGCTTTCTACAAGCGGCCATACTCTGAATGATATATGCTCTTGAATTAAATCTCTTGTACCAATGAAGGAGCAGACTGTACTGAAGGCCTTCTGACACGCTTCGGCGGCATCATCAATTTCGACCTTCGGCTTTCGGAGGCCGAAGCGGGACCAGATGGGGCGCATAATGACTTCCTTAATATCTTCCCTTTCTTTCAGATCATTTTTCACATAAAACCATTCTTCCATCCAAGCTCCGGGCCATCTCTTTCGAAATGTTGGTACTGGGTGACTTGCGTTGGAACGGACAATAAATCCATAACAACCGAAGTTATTGTGGTACTGTTCTTTACCCATGGCCTTCGTCTCATATAGCAATTCGTGCATATTGCAGAAGCACTTTGCGCTTGGTTCTAACCCCTGGCTCCTTACTGCCCAGACAAAAATCCCCATCCTTATTATGGCTTCGGGGGTGATCTGATGAAGAAAGAATTGGAACATCTTCAGCACTTCAACTACAAACTTACTCAAAGGGAACTGAAGCCCAGCCTTGAAGAAGCTTCGGAAAATCACAACTTCGTTCTCCTCAGGGGCAGGAACGTTGTTGTCTCCGCCAGCCCTCACAATAGACATATCCCGAAAGTACCTTCCCCTCATGTTTTCGAGGTGACTCTGTTTGATGGTCGATTTTCCGAAGATTGAATGACTTGGCCTCCAGGGCCGATCCACAAAATCTTCGTCCCCACTTTCTACGTCATAGCTATCGCTGTCATCAGTATCTTCGGACAAGCCCTCCAGTATCTCTTTAGTAATCTTCTCCGTATTTGTTCTTGCCATCGACTCAACAAATCCAGCAATATAAGAATCCACAGTCTTCTTCTCCTCAAAAGTCTTCTCCTCTTCAGTCAGCTTCGTCTCAGCAGCAACCTTCTTGTCTTGAGACATTTCTTCTTCAGAAATGATGAAAATGCGTCTTTTAAACCGAAGCTCAGAGAGCTTAAAAAAGTAGCTAGCGCTAGTGAGCAAGAGCTATAAAATTGAGAAAATAAAGCAAATGGCACAAGCAGCGTATCAAATGTAGTTGGTGTGAGTTCTTATTTATACGCTCAGCATGCTCCAAATTGGGGGGGGGGGCGTCCGTCATTGATTGTTGCTATTCTAGCAAAGGGAAGGTGTTTTTTTGGACCTTCGGCTTAAGGCCTTTGTCCATGTCGCAGTCTGAATTCGTTATCCTAACAAATTAATACACGAGGGGCTACTGTTTGGGACCTTTATCTTCCGAAGGTCCTCAAAAGTATGATTTAACAATGTCTTCCAAGTGTGACATATGAATAGGTACCTTCGGACTCGGGTTAAAAGTATATACAATGTGAAGAGCATGGTCATGAAGAAGGATGGTGTTGCTCTGAAGCTACGCGCAAGGGAGCTTCGGCTAAATGGTGGAAAAAGGAACCGACTTAAAGGGGAAAATGCTATTTAGTCCTCATATAGTTGTGCATAAGTCAATAGTAAATATGAAGGGCGTGAATGTAATTCTCACAGGCTGCGTCCTGTGCCTATAAATAGATGAACAGTACCCCCGTACTGTTCACGCTGATTTGTACTCGCTCGTGCATCGCGCTTGTATTATCTCCTTCTGTCAAGCCAAAGGTACAAATGTAATTGTGCCTTATTCCCGTTTATTCATGATAATATAATAGAAGATGAGTTAATAATGATACATAATCATTCATGTTGTTTCTTATGTTTCACATACTTCTTCTTTCATTAATGTATACTGCGATGATGAAGGTATATCTTTCATGACCTTCGTCTGAAGATCATTACATCCTAAGGGAAATAATGCTTCGAAGGACGAAGGGCCTTAACCTTTAACATCTTGTGTTGCCTTGTTCTTAATTCATAGCATTTGAGAACAAGTCCCCAACAATATGCATGGATTGCTTTCTTTTATTTAACATTTTGGACCACACTTGCACCACTTGTTTTGTTTTTGCAAATTCTTTTTGAAAATCTTTTCAAGATCTTTTTGCAAATAATCAAAGGTATATGAATAAGATTGCAAGAAGCATTTTCAAGATTTGAAATTTCTCCCCCTGTTTCAAATGCTTTCCCTTTGACTAAACAAAACTCCCCTGGATGAAATTCTCCTCTTAGTTTAAAAATTATTTGAAAACATAGTTAGATACCAATTTGAAAAACTTTCGAAATGAAGTTTTAAATTGGTGTGGTGGTGCGGTCCTTTTGCTTTGGGCTTAATACTTTCTCCCCCTTTGGCATTAATCGCCAAAAACGGAGACTTTGAGAGCCCTTTTTACGTTCTCCCCCATTGGTACAAGTAAATATGAGTGAAAAGATTATATCAATCGAAGAGTGGTGTGGAGTGACGACGAAGGATAAAAGATACCGGTAGAGTGGAGTGGAAGCCCTGTCTTCGTCGAGTACTCCATTTCCCTTTCAATCTATGACTTAGCATAGAAATACACTTGAAAACACATTAGTCGTAGTCATGAAATAGATATGATCAAAGGTATACCAATGAGCTATGCGTGCAATGTTTCAATCAAAATTTCAATCAAACACATTAGTCTTGGGTGTGGCGGTCTTTGACCCTAAATCTCTTGATCATCTTCCTTTTCTTGATTAACTTCATCTCCCCCCTTGATCCTTGTCCTTCTCTTGAGGTGCCTCATCCTCTTGATCTTCATTTTCATCATCTTGAGTTGGTGGAGATGCTTGGTTGGAAGATGACGGTTGATCTTGTGCTTGTGTGGGCTCTTCGGATTCCTTAGGACACACATCCCCAATGGACATGTTCCTTAGCGCGACGCACGGAGCCTCCTCATCATATAATTCATCAAGATCAACTTGCTTCACTTGGGAGCCATTAGTCTCATCAAACATAATGTCACAAGAAACCTCAACTAATCTAGTGGATTTGTTGAAGACTCTATATGCCGTTGTGTTTGAGTCATAACCAAGTAAAAAGCCTTCTACAACCTTAGGAGCAAATTTAGATTTTCTTCCTCTTTTAACAAGAATAAAACATTTGCTACCAAAGACTCTAAAATATGAAATATTGGGCTTTTTACCGGTGAGGAGTTCGTATGATGTCTTCTTGAGGATTCGGTGAAGGTAGAGTCGGTTGATGGAGTAGCAGCCGGTGTTAATCGCCTCAGCCCAAAACCAGTCTGAAATCTTGTATTCATCAAGCTTGGTTCTTCCATGTCCAGTAGAGTTCTATTCTTTCTCTCCACTACACCATTTTGTTGAGGTATGTAGGGAGAAGAGAACTCATGCTTGATGCCCTCGTCCTCAAGAAAGCCTTCGATTTGAGAGTTCTTGAACTCCGTCCCATTGTCGCTTCTTATCTTTTTGATCCTTAATCCAAACTCGTTTTGAGCTCATCTTAAGAATCCTTTTAAGGTATCTTGGGTTTGTGATTTTTCCTGCAAAAAGAATACCCAAGTGAAGCGAGAATAATCATCCACAATTACAAGACAATTCTTACTCTCGCCGATGTTTATGTAAGCTATCGGGCCAAATAGATCCATGTAGAGTAGTTCCAGTGCCTGTCCGTTGTCATTATGTTCTTGTGTGGATGATGGGCTCCAAATTACTTTCCTGCTTGACATGCGCTACAAACCCTGTCTTTCTCAAAATGAACATTTGTTAGTCCTAAAATGTGCTCTCCCTTTAAAAGCTTGTGAAGATTCTTTATCCCAACATGGGCTAGTCGGCGATGCCAGAGCCAACCCATATTAGTCTTAGTAATTAAGCAAGTATCGAGTTCAGCTTTGTTAAAATCAACTAAGTATAGTTGACCCTCTAATACTCCCTTAAATGCTACTGAATCATCACTTCTTCTAAAGACAGTAACACCTACATCTGTAAACAGACAGTTGTAGCCCATTTTGCATAATTGAGATACAGAAAGCAAGTTATAATCTAAAGAATCTACAAAAAATATTGGAAATAGAATGGTCAGGTGATATAGCAATTTTACCAAGTCCTTTGACCAAACCTTGATTTCCATCCCCGATTGTGATAGCTCTTTGGGGATCTTCGTTTTTCTCGTAGGAGAACATTCTTTTCTCCCCTGTCATGTGGTTCGTGCATCTGCTATCAATTATCCAACTTGAGCCCCGGATGCATAAACCTTCAAAACAATTTAGGCCTTGTTCTTAGGTACCCAAACAGTCTTGGGTCCTTTCACGTTAGAAACAAGCACCTTGGGTACCCAAACACAAGTCTTTGACCCCTTGTGTTTGCCCCCAACATATTTGGCAACTACTTTGCCTGATTTGTTAGTTAAAACATATGATGCATCAAAAGTCTTAAATGAAATGTTAGGCTCATTTGATGAAGTAGGAGTTTTCTTTTTAGGCATTTTGACATGAGTAGAATACCTAGAGCTAGAAGCCTCATTCTTATACATAAAAGCATGGTGAGAAACAGAATGAGATTTCTTAGCATGAGCTCGGGATAATTAGCAGGATATAAAATATAGCCCTCATTATCCTACACAATGGGAGCTTTGCCTTTAACAAAGTTAGACAATTTCTTAGGGGCATTAAGTTTGACATTGCTTCCTTGTTGGAAACAAATGCCATCCTTAATGCCAGGGCGTCTCCCGCTATAGAGCATGCTTCTAGCAAATTTAAATTTTTCATTTTCAATCTCATGCTCATTAATTTTAGCAGTTAGTTGAGCTATATGATCATTTTGTTGTTTGGTTAAAGAAAGGTGATCATTTATAGCATCAACATTAACATCTCTACATCTAGTACAAATAGAAATATGTTCCACAGTAGATGTAGAGGGTTTGCAAATATTTAATTCATCTATCTTAGATTTTAGCATGGCATTTTTATCTCTAAGACAGGAAATAGAATTTTTGCAAACATTCAATTTATCAATCTTAACAATTAGACTACATTTTCATTTCTAAGATTGGAAATTGAATCATTACAAACATTTAACTTTTCAACCTTAGTAATTAAACTAGCATTCTTAGTTCTAAGGTTTGAAATAGACTCATGGCAAATGCTAAGCTCTTTGGTTAGGTTTTCACATTTCTCTACTTCCTGAGCACAGGCATTCTTCAACTTAACATGCTTTTATTTTCTTTAATAAGGAATTCCTCTTGGCTATCCAAAAGTTCATCCTTCTCATGAATAGCTCCTATCAATTCATTTAATTTTTCTTTTTGTTGCATGTTGAGGTTGGCAAAAAGGGTAAGCAAGTCATCTTCATCTTCACTAGAACTACCCTCATCACTAGATGTAGTATACTTGGGGGTGGTTCTAGTTTGTATCTTCTTCCTTTTGTCGTCCTTTGCCATGAAGCACTTGTGGCCGACGTTGGGGAAGAGGAGTCTCATGTTGACAGCGATGTTGGTGGCATCCTCATCGGAGGAAGAGTCGGTGGAGCTCTCATCAGAGTCTCATTCCCGACACACGTGGGCATCGCCGCCCTTCTTCTTGTAGTATCTCTTCTTCTCCTTCTTCTTCCCCTTCTTGTCTTCGCCCCTGTCACTATCACTAGACATTGGACATTTTGCAATAAAATGACCAGGCTTACCACATTTGTAGCACACCCTCTTGGAGCGAGGTTTGTAATCTTTCCCCTCCTTTGCTTGAGGATTTGGCAAAAGCTTTTGATGATGAGCGTCATTTCCTCGTTGTCGAGCTTGGAGGCATCGATGGGAAGCCTACTTGATGTAGACTCCTCTTTCTTTTCTTCTGTCACTTTGAATGCGATGGGTTGCACCTCGGGTGTTGAGGTGGCGCCTTGCTCCAAGTTGACGATGTGTTTGGAGTATTTGATCATTAATTCAAAGCTCACAAACTTTCAAATTACCTCCTTGGGAGACATTAGCTTATATCTAGGATCACCACGTATTAATTGAACTTGAGTGGGATTACAAAATACGAGGGATCTAAGAATAACCTTGACCATTTCATGGTCATCCCATTTTGTGCTCCCGAGGTTGCGCACTTGATTGACCAAGGTCTTAAGCCGGTTATACATCGTTTGTGGCTCCTCTCCTTGGTTGAGGACGAATCAATCGAGCTCCCCCTCGATCGTCTCCCGCTTGGTGATCTTGGTCACCTCATCCCCTTCGTACGTGGTCTTTAGGACGTCCCAAATCTCCTTGGCACTTTTAACCCTTGCACCTTATTATACTCCTCTCGACACAAGGAGGCGAGGAGTATAGTAGTTGCTTGGGAGTTAAAGTGTCGTATTTGGGCGACCTCATCCGAGTCGTAGCCCTCATCCTCCACCATAGGTACCTGCGCTCCAAATTCAACAATGTCCCAAATGCTCGCGTGGAGTGAGGTTAGGTGATGCCTCATTTTATCACTCCACATACAATAATCCTCACCATCAAAATATGGCGGTTTGCCTAATGGAACGGAGAGTAGAGGAGCGCGCTTAGAAATACGAGGATAACGAAGTGGCATCTTACTATACTTCTTGCGCTCATGGCGCTTAGAAGTGATGGACGCCGCGTCGGAGCCGGATGTGGAGGGCGACTGAAAAGGAAATAGGGTTTAACCTTTTCCTATAAATAATTTTGGTGGTTGAATGCCCAACACAAATATTGGACTAACTAGTTTGCTCTAGATTATATATTCCACAGGTGCATAAAGGTTCAACACAAACTAATAAAAGATCAAAGTTAGGGTTCAAAAAAAAGGAGCAAAGAAACCAAGGGTGCCCTGGTCTGGCACACCGGACTGTCCGGTGTGCCACCGGACAGTGTCTAGTGCACCAGGACCGTACAACTCCAAACTCGCCACCTTCGGGTTTCTCTGGTCGCGTTCCGCTATAATTCACCGGACTATCCGGTGTGCCACCGGACTGTCCGGTGCACCAGCGGAGCAACGGCTACCAGCGCAATAGTCGACTGCAACGGACACTTGTGAACGCTACAGTGCGCGGACAGTGCGCGCAGAAGTCAGAGCAGCCATCAGAGGCGCACCGGACAGTGAATAGTACATGTCCGGTGCGGCACCGGACTGTTCGGTGCCACTAGAAGACAAAGCTCCAACGGTTGACTGCGCCCGAACCCTAACGGTTGGGTGATGTGGCTGGCGCACCGGACAGCGCACCGGACTGTCCGGTGCGCCCATCGACAGCACCCCTCCCCAACGGTTGTTTGGTGGTTGAGGGTTATAAATACCCCTCAACCACCTCCACTCCAACCATCCAAGCATTCATCACACTTCATTCAATACAAGAGCAAAGTGCAACACTCCAAGACACAAATCAAAGCCATTGATCCAATCAAAGTCCCCAATTCAACTCTAGTGCTTTAGGACTTGTGAGAGGATTGTTCTTGTGTTTCTTTGTTGCTCTTGTTGCTTGGTTGGCTTTCTTCTTTCTCTCATTCTTATTCTCAAAGCCTTGTAAGCGAAGCAAGAGACACTAATCGTGTGGTGGTCCTTGCGGGGTCTAAGTGACTCGAGAAATCAAGGGAAAAAGCTCACTCGGTCTAGGTGACCGTTTGAGAGAGGGAAAGGGTTGAAAGAGACCCAGTCTTTGTGACCACCTCAATGGGGACTAGGTTCTTTAGAACCGAACCTCGGTAAAACAAATCACCGTGTCTATCCGCTTTATTTCTTGGTTGATTTGGTTTCCCCTTTCTCCCGGACTTGACATTTGTTCTAACGCTAACCCCGGCTTGTAGTTTGTTTAAGGTTGTAAATTTCAGTTTCCGCCTATCCACCCCCCCCCCTCTAGGCGACTTTCAGCGACGAAGAGTCGGTCTCGTAGTAGACCACTTTCTTCGTCTTCTTCTTGTCGCCACTCCGATGCGACTTGATGCGCAGAGGGGGTCCCTCTTTGGCTTTGGTGCCGGACTCCCTTGATGGAGCCTTCCCGTGGCTTGTGGCCTTCTTGCCAGTTTCCATCTCCGTCTTGGCAAATCCTCCCGACATCACTTTGAGTTGTTAGACTCTAATGAAGCACCGGGCTCCGATACCAATTGAAAGTCGCCTAGAGCGGGGGTGAATAGGTGGAATCTGAAAATTATAAACTTAAGCACACACTACAAGCCAGGGTTAGCATTAGAAATGAATCCGATTCCGAAAGAGAGAGGTAAAACAAATCAAGAGTGAATCGAGCGGATGAACACGTTGATTTGTTTTACCGAGGTTCGGTTCTAAGGAACCTAGTCCCCGTTGAGGTGGTCACAAAGACCGGGTCTCTTTCAACCCTTTCTGTTGGGGACTTGTTCTCAAATGCTTCGAATTAAGAACAAGGCAACATAAAAAGTGTTAAGCGTTAAAGTCCTTCGTCCTTCGAAGCATTATGTCCCTTCGGGAAATAATGAGTCTCGGACGAAGGTCATAAGAGACAAACCTTCGTAAACATAATAAGTAACGACGAAGGATTCATATAAAGCATGAATATGATATAAGCATCATCATAAAATCATTTCTATTTTATTAACATGGAAAAATAGAAATGATTTCAAATTACAAATGTACCTTCGGTCCTGAGAGAAGGTAGAAAGTACAAGCGTGACGCAAAAGCAAATGCCAAGTCAGCCTGAACAGTACGGGAGTACTGTTCATCTATTTATAGACGCGGGACGCAGCCCACGTAAAATTACATTTATGTCCATTACATTTGTCAATGACTTATGGAAATCTGACAAGGTCCACGTAGTCTTTTCATCTTTAAGTCGGTTCCCCCCTCTATTATCGCGACGAAGCTTCTCTGCACACAGCTTCGGCTGTGCACCATCCTTTGTGGAGCTTGGTAATCAGCCCGTCCTTCGTCTGGTTCAGGCTTCGTCCTGACCGCACTTCATGTTCGTAATTCTGAGTCCGAAGATACCTGTTCACATAATCCACTTGGAAAACATTGTCAAATCATGTTTTTGAGGACCTTCGGAGGACGAAGACCCCCAACAGTAGCCCCTCGCAATATTAATTTGTTTGAAATAATAAATTCAGATTGCGATATGAACGAAGGCTTTATGCCGAAGGTCCGAAAAAACACCTTCCCTTTGCTAGAATAGCAACACTCAATGACAAGTGGGGTCTTTCAACTTTCAACGCATCAAACGTATAAATACGGCCATACCGCAAACTTATTTTGCACGCTTTCTGGCCAACCACTCTTGCTCATTCATTTTTTAGCTCTTGCACACTGTGATCTGCTAAGCTTTTAGCTTTGAAGCTTCGGCTTTGAAAACAGTTTTTTAGTGTTTCCGAAGATGTCTGAAGCTGCCAAGAAGGCTGCTGCTGAAATGAAGCTGAGTCTTGATGAAGAGAAGAACTTAGGGTTTCTTATAGCAATGTCGAAGACCAACACAGAAAAGATCACCAGGGAAATTCTGGAAGGGCTGTCTGAAGATACTGGTGACAGTGAAAGTTACGATGTGGACAGCGGTGGCGAAGACTCCGAAGATCGCCCCTGGCGACCAAGCCATTCAGTTTATGGTAAATCAACTATCAAAGAGAATCATCTTGTTAATATGAGAGGAAGGTATTTCCGGGATCTGTCCATTGTGAGGGCGGACGAAGGGGAAAAAACTTGTCCACACCCTGAAGAAAATGAAGTTGTGGTGTACCGAAGCTTTTTGAAAGCCGGATTGCGATTCCCCTTGAGCAGCTTCGTCGTGGAGGTGTTGAAAATCTTCGAAGTCTATCTTCATCAACTTACTCCAGAGGCTATTATAAGGTTAAATATCTTCGTGTGGGCCACAAGAAGCCAAGGTCTGAAGCCTGACGCAAGAAGCTTCTGTAATGTTCATGAATTATTATATGAAACAAAACCTTGGGGCAAAGAACAGTACCATAACAACTTTGGCTGCTACAGCTTCGTCTCTCGGTCCGGGGCAAGCTGTCCCGTACCAACCTTTCGGAAGAGATGGCCCGGGGATTGGATGACAGAATGGTTTTATGTGAAGAATGACTTATCAGCACGAGAAGACATCAAAGGTATAATTATGCGTCCTATTTGGCAAAGCTTCGGCCTTCGGAGGCCGAAGGTTGAAATGAACGAAGTCGCCGAAGAGTGCCAAAGAGCCTTCGGCGTTGTCTGCTCTTTTATAGGAACAAGGGACTTAGTACAAGAGCATATTGCCTTCAGGGTGTGGCCGCTTGCGGAGAAATGGGAGATGCCACAAGAAACCATCAAAGAGGCCGACGAAGGAGAACTTGTCAGGTTTAAGTACACTTTTAAATTTGGAGATAAATTTATTGAGCCAGATGATGAGTGGTTGAAAAGCATTGACAATTTAAGTGATGAGCTGCTTGGGACCTACTCGAAGGCCGAAGATAATGCAATGTCAGTAGCCTTCGGAGGCCGAAAAAAGAAAAGACTGAATCGGGTATTTGATGCCATCGGGTTTGTCTACCCTGACTATTGCTACCCCATTCGAAGGCAGAAGAGAAAAAATACAACCTCTACGAAAGAAGAAACTGCAGCTGCTCCTAGCGAGCCAGAACCAAAAAGGAAGAAGATAAAGGCTCTTACGCATCGGCCACGTTATATTGAACCAGCTTCGGTGCCTGAGTTTACCGGAGAAGCATCTTCGGCCGCTGAAGCTGAACAGCCAACCTTGCTGCCAGAAATTGCAGTGATGGCCGAAGCGCCATCCACAGAAAAAATGGAAGAAGTGAAAAAACCGACTAAGGAAAAAGCATCAGAAGTTTTGAGTCCTGCAGCAAATGCCGAAACAGCAAAAAACCAAAAGGGTCCAACAGTGACCCCAAAAAGGAAAAGAATGGTAAACGTACTAGATGTCTTGGAGACAATTAAGTCTTCAAGCACAACTCCAAAAAAGAGTGTTGAAGTTGCTGAAGCTTCTACTGAAGCTTCGACGCAACAGGCTGAAGCTAAAGCTGGGCCTTCAGGGCCCTTCAAGGAGCAAACTTTGGAAGCCGAAGCTATAAAAATATCAGATCCAATTTTAGTTGAAGAAACTGATACTGCCATCCCCGAAGCGCCTGCCAGCATGTGTAATTACATCATTCGACATGCTTCGGGGAAAAAACTATCTGAAGAAGAAACTCATGAAGCTAACCATTATGCGAAGGAGCTAAAATATCCGAAGGGGGCAGTAATATTCAATGGGACGAATGAAGATGACTTCTTATACTGCCTGCCTGACAACAAAGAGCTATCTGTCTGCCGAGAAATGGCCAGAAGTATTGGTTTCCCGAAGCTTGAATCTGGATTAAGCGCCATGACGAAAGAAGATCTCGCAGACAGTCTTGCGTACAACAGCCTGAAGGTATGGGAATTAAACGCTTGAAAAACCCCCTTACTTTTTACGCAACTCATTCCTTTTTTCTTATATGAATTCTTTTTCGTATAGGGCCTGATCCTAAGCAACGCACTAAGAGCCCAAAAGAGCGCCGAAGATGAAAGCTATGAAATTGCGTTTAATAATTTACGCTCCAAAGTTATCAAACTGAGAAACGAAGCTTTGGAAAAAGATAAAATTCTGCTTACACTGGTAGATAAAGTGAAAAAAGACGAAGTTGCTTCAAAAGCCCAGGCCGAAGCTCTAAAATGCGAGATTAAAGATCTTCAGAAACAGCTGGCTAGAGCTAAAGAGGAGCGCACGCTTGAGGAGACGAAACGAGAACTTAGTGATTTTATGGTCAGCAAATTGGAATCAAGAGTTAAGGAGCTTCGCACATCTCAGGGGAAATGCTATGTCAAATCTGTAGAATGTGTGAATAAAATTAAATCCAGCTTCGCCAACGTAGGCGCCTTTTCCAGCGAAGAGAATTTCTCTCGAGGCAATCCCGAAGGTCCGCTGGAATGGATTAGCCACGAAGCAGAGGCCTTCGAAGAGATTCTGAACAGTCGTGGCGACATATGCGCTTTTTTGGGCGCCAGAGGAATTGCTTCTGTCTTAGAGAAGAAAGGTTGCGGGCATGTAAAATTTTTAGCTCAATCCGAAGCTACCTTATCTTCCGAAGACATCAAGGACCCCTCGGCCGAAGCAAGCGTGGTTGGTGGCAAATTTTTTACTGATATCTGGAACGACGGCGGTCGAGAAATGGCGCAAGAGATCATCCAAAGTAGCGAAAAAGGCATTCATGACGCCAGAAAAGTAGCAGAAGCTGCCGAAAGGAGTACAGAACCCGAAAGGCAATTAGGTACCAATTAGTCGCTCTTATTGTGTTGTAATTTTTATTCCAATCTTTGCTCTAGGTTTGTAAAAGTAATGAAGAAATGTTCTCTTCCCTCAGAAACTGCTGGATCAAATGTCGACGAAGAAATTAAACAAATGGCCGAAACTATCTTGGACAAGGTTGTTGACCAACTTGTAAATGAGGCCGCCGAAGCAGTATTGAGAGAAGATTAGATGCTATTTGAAAAAATCATTTAAAGTGTAATCTATGTAACACTTTGTACATTTGAATGTAATATACAAGTCTCCTTTCATTATTGAATTCTTTACGATGCATGAAACATTAAGTACATACCATTTTTGAGCCTTCGGCGAAAAAACACCTTCCCTTCTTTTCATGCTTCGTGAAGAAGAATTTATCATTTATCACGACAATATCCAGTGTTCTGATAAGAAATATCCAAGCTTCGTAAAAATAATCTCCGAAGCCATACCTCGAAAATCAATATTGTTTCTCCCTGTAACTTGGCATGATTTACCCCTTTTCAAAGCATTTTCCGAAGATCGATAACATGCCCCCTTCTCGTGCCACATGCAGCATGATGTATGATGATTATGCTATGCAAAATGATGTGATGATGTTATGTTATGCAAAATGATATTTTGTGCCGAAGATACACACATTCCTGCAATGGGGCACAATCTTTTGTATCAATACTGACTTTTTCATTATAAGCCTCCCTTAGGAGCTTCTTCGCCTTTTACTTCAGCGGAATCAGCGTTTATTTTTCGCTGTAAGTTCTGCATCCCCTTAGGAACGTCTTTGGAACTTCTTCGCCCTTTACTTAGGCGGTATAAGCTCTGCATTCCCTTAGGAACGTCTTTGGAGCTTCTTCGCCTTTTACTTAGGCGGTATCAGCGTTGACTTTTCGCTGTATGCTCTGCATTCCTTTTGGAACGACTTTGGAGCAGAAAACTTACACTGCGCTCCCTTCGGAACGACTTTTTGTGACTTCGTCAGACTTACTCTGCGTTCCTTAGAACGACTTTTTGTTGCTTCGAAGGATTTTCGATAGTCCGAAGGTCCTTTTTATTATCACAAACCTGTGAAGAAAACATATTTTTCTTGTAGGAATCAACGAAACTAATTACATGAAACCTAAACAATGTCCTTTATTAGAAAAAATAAAACTGAATGAAAAAGATTGCTATTAAGGTAGGATATTTGTCAATAGATGTGTTTTGACTCTGGCACGGTGCTGTTGACCGTGCGAGCTTCGGACTGTTCTCTGAAGTCCCTTTGATGTGGAGCATATTGGCTCCCTTCTGGCTGCTGGCCTTGTTGCAACGGAGGTGGAGGCGGGGGCTGTTGCCAGGAAGCTGAAGGCTGACTTGCCGAAGCAGCAGAGAGTGCAGGATGGTTGCCCACATATTCTGGGATGTAGGGCGAATGATACGAAGCAGTGTGCATGACCTGCTTCGGCTGAGCCTGTTGCGCGGCAGCTTCGGCTATCTCTTTTTGCTTCTGAATGGTAACATGACACATCCTGGTAGTATGACCTTTGTTTTCACCACAGAATAAGCAAAATATTCTTCTGGGTTGATCCCCGAATCTTCCGCCGAAGCCCCTGGCGCCTCTGCCTCTTGGAGCTGGTGGTCGGAAGGAGCTTTGCTGTTGCCCCGAAGCTTGTGAAGAGCACTGCGGTCTGTTCTGCTGACTCCCCTTATCATCATTCTGAGTGGAGTTGTGGATGGACCTGACATGCCTCGGATAGGATCTTCCTCCGAAGCCCCTGGTCATTTCGGAAAATCTGAAGGCCTCCTCCCTTCTTTGGCGAAAGTCATTGTCAGCACGAATGTACTCGTCCATTTTTTGGAGCAGCTTCTCCAGGGTCTGAGGAGGCTTCCTAGCAAAGTATTGAGCAGCAGGTCCAGGACGAAGTCCCTTGATCATGGCTTCGGTGACAATTTCATTGGGCACCGTTGGTGCCTGCGCCCTCAAACGCAAGAATCTTCTAACATACGCCTGAAGGTATTCTTCATGATCCTGAGTACACTGGAACAAGGCTTGAGCAGTGACCGGCTTCGTCTGAAATCCTTGAAAGCTGGTCAATAACATATCCTTCAGCTTCTGCCATGAAGTGATCGTTCCTGGCCGAAGGGAGGAATACCAGGTCTGAGCAACACTCCTGACGGCCATAACGAAAGACTTTGCCATTACTGCAGCATTGCCACCATACGAAGACACTGTTGCTTCGTAACTCATCAAGAACTGCTTCGGGTCCGAATGGCCATCGAACATGGGAAGCTGGGGTGGCTTATAGGACGAAGGCCAAGGTGTAGCCTGCAGCTCAGCGGACAGAGGAGAAGCATCGTCGAAAACAAAATTTCCATGATGAAAATTATCATACCAGTCATCTTCATTGAAGAAGCCCTCCTGATGAAGGTCTTTTTGTTGAGGCCTTCGGTTCTGCTCATCGTGGGTAAGATGACGGACTTCTTCAGAAGCTTCGTCTATCTGCCTCTGCAGCTCAGCTAGTCTGGCCATCTTCTCCTTCTTCCTCTGCACTTGTTGATGTAGCATCTCCATGTCCCTGATTTCTTGGTCTAGTTCATCCTCCTGAATCGTCGGGCTGACAGCCTTCCTCTTCTGGTTTCGGGCCTCCCGGAGAGAGACGGTCTCCTGATTGGGGTCCAGCGGTTGCAGTGCTGCAGCCCCAGTCGCTGAAGCTTTCTTCGGTGCCATAGCGAGGGTCTATAGCTTCCGAAGGTGTTCAAAAAACTCGAAGTGGAAGTGAGTTCACCGGAGGTGGGCGCCAATGTTGGGGACTTGTTCTCAAATGCTTCGAATTAAGAACAAGGCAACATAAAAAGTGTTAAGCGTTAAAGTCCTTCGTCCTTCGAAGCATTATGTCCCTTCGGGAAATAATGAGTCTCGGACGAAGGTCATAAGAGACAAACCTTCGTAAACATAATAAGTAACGACGAAGGATTCATATAAAGCATGAATATGATATAAGCATCATCATAAAATCATTTCTATTTTATTAACATGGAAAAATAGAAATGATTTCAAATTACAAATGTACCTTCGGTCCTGAGAGAAGGTAGAAAGTACAAGCGTGACGCAAAAGCAAATGCCAAGTCAGCCTGAACAGTACGGGAGTACTGTTCATCTATTTATAGACGCGGGACGCAGCCCACGTAAAATTACATTTATGTCCATTACATTTGTCAATGACTTATGGAAATCTGACAAGGTCCACGTAGTCTTTTCATCTTTAAGTCGGTTCCCCCCTCTATTATCGCGACGAAGCTTCTCTGCACACAGCTTCGGCTGTGCACCATCCTTTGTGGAGCTTGGTAATCAGCCCGTCCTTCGTCTGGTTCAGGCTTCGTCCTGACCGCACTTCATGTTCGTAATTCTGAGTCCGAAGATACCTGTTCACATAATCCACTTGGAAAACATTGTCAAATCATGTTTTTGAGGACCTTCGGAGGACGAAGACCCCCAACACTTTCCCTCTCTCAAACGGTCACTTAGACCAAGTGAGCCTTTTCCTTAATCTCCTGGGTCACTTAGACCCCGCAAGGACCACCACACACTTAGGTGTCTCTTGCTTCGATTACAAATCACTTGAGAAAAGAAATGAGAAAGGAAGAAGGCAATCCAAGAGGCAAGAGCTCAAAAGAACACAAAATCTCTCTCTCACAAGTCACTAAGTACTTGAGTTGATTTTGGAACTTGGAGAGGCTTTGATCTTTTGAATTGTGTCTAGGAGTGAATTCTAGAGCTCTTGTATTGAATGTGATACTCAGAAAATCTTGGATGCTTGGAGTGGTGGTGGTTGGGGGTATTTATAGCCCTCAACCACCAAACAGTGGTTGGGGCAGGCTGCTGTTGATGGGCGCACCGGACAGTCCGGTGCGCCAACCACGTCACCCAACCGTTAGGGTTCTAGAGGTTTTGACCGTTGGAGGCTTTGTCCTCTAGTGGCACCGGACAGTCCAGTGCCGCACCGGACAGACATTGTTCAGTGTCCGGTGCGCCTCTGACCTACGGCTCTGACTCTGCGTGCACTGTTCTTCACTATAGCTCTGATCACCGCGCTTTTGCAGTCGACCGTTGCACGAAGTAGTCATTGCTCCGCTGTCACACCAGACAGTCCGGTGAATTATAGCGGAGTGCGCCTGAAGAAACCCGAGAGTGGCTAGTTGGACTCTGTACGGTCCTGGTGCACCGGACACTGTCCGGTGGCACACCGGACAGTCCGGTGCGCCAGACCAGAGCACACTCGGTTTCTTTACTCCTTTGAATTTGATCCCTAACTTCAATCTTTTATTGGTTTGTGTTGAACCTTTAGGCACCTGTAGAACATATAATCTAGAGCAAACTAGTTAGTCCAATATTTGTGTTGCGCATTCAACCACCAAAATTAATACTGGGAAAAGGTTAACCCTATTTCCTTTTCAATACACATGACCTTTCGAAGGTCTATTGAGACCATCAGCAGATACTTCAAGGAAGTATTGTATGCTGTTGGTGAACTGAGGAATGAAATATTCTTGCCACCTTCAACTGCTACACCAACCAAAATTAGAGATAGCCACAGATGGTACCCATATTTCAAGGTCAGCCAAATCCAAACACACCACTACTTTTCATGTTGGGTTTGTAGTAACAAATGTTTGCCCTAATGTGTTGGATTGTATTGGTGCCATTGATGGCACTCATGTGCTAGCAAGAGTTCCTAGAAATCAGAGGGTTGCCTTCCTTGGTCGGAAACACACCACAACACAGAACATCTTAGCTGTTGTAGACTTTGATCTAAGGTATACATATGTCCTTGCTGGCTGGGAGGGATCAGCACATGATGCCCTTACCTTGCTGATGCCCTTGAGAGAGAAGATGGTCTAAAAGTGCCCCAAGGTAAAAACTAGTTTCCTTGGTATCCCCTAATATTGGTCAACAATGCCCTAATATATGATATACGATGTTAGGTAAATTTTATCTTGTGGATGTTGGTTATGCTATCAGACCTGGGTTTTTACCCCCTTATCGTACCACACGGTACCACTTGAGTGAATATAGGGGAGGAATCTACAGAACCCCAAAGAGCTCTTCAACCTTAGACATTCATCACTAAGGGTGACAATAGAGAGGGCCTTTGGTGCTTTTAAGAACAGATTCAAAATATTATACAACAAACCTTTCCATCCATACAAGACACAAGTAAAGCTAGTCCTAGACTGTTGTATCCTCCACAACTGGATTCTTCGTCATGGGAATGATGAACATATTCCACTGGAAGAAACATGGGTTGCAAATCAAGTTCATGAGGAAGCTCCCCATGACCTTGTCATGGACAATGCTGCCTGGTCTGCTACCAGGGACAATTGGGCTCAACAAATGTGGCAGAATAGGGCCTCACATAGGGGATAATGGTTGTTATGTATTGTGCTAAGTTGCTGGCTGAGAACATTGTCTATTAGCAATGATGAACTATCTACAATTTTTAACTCACTTTCTTTGTTTGAGTTCCTTTATGTGATGTGCTCAGTTGCAATGATGGCATTACTTACATCCTGATACCATTGTCGACTAGCAATGATGAACTTTCCTATGACATTACTACTATGTTTCTTCTACTATCTCTATTACTTTTTCTATCTCTATTACTTCTATGCTACTTCTATTATCTGTTACTACTATGTTACTCTTCCCCCTAATCTTTTACTTGTTCCAGCTATGCTAACATGGTCTCTGAGGTTGCTGGTTAGGGGGCTAGGTCCGCTCTTAGGTGGACTGCTGTAGTGTCTAGGTTTGTTCTCCGTCGTTTTGTTGACTTGATAGGAAATGGGGTTAAGACTAACAAGGGTTTTAAGGAAATCCACCTTAACTCTGTTGCTAAAAATGTCTCTGAGTTCTGTGGCCAAGAAGTAACAGGCCAACAAGTGTACAATCACCTTCGTAAGTGGAGGTCTAGGTGGGTCAAGGTTTGCAAACTGAAGGACATTAGTGGTGCTCTTTGGGATGAGGATAACTTTGTCATAAGCTTAGAAGAGGGTCATTATGCTGCTTACATCAAGGTTAGGACCAACACCTTCTATTTTTCTAACCTGCTAATGCCACTCTTCCACTTCAAATTCTCTTGTTCTAACTTGAGTTGCTAACTCAATAGGATCACCCAAAAGATGTTGATTACCTCAATAGGCCCATAGAGAACTATATGCTTATGCAAATCATATTTGGAAGTGGGGTTGCCATAGGTAAGTTTGCAATGGGTTCAAATGAGCCTTTGGGCAAGCCAACTGACATTGTTGACATCCTAGATGATGGCATTGAAGTGACCTCAAAGTTTGTTGATTGTTCCAACCTAACTAATAAGGGGAAGACTGTGGACAAGGGTACCCCTGGTGAGTCCAATGATAACAAGCCTAACTTAGGGAAGAAGAAGAGGTTCATGACTGATGAGGATGTTGTTGTGTTCAATGGGATGAAAGAAGTTGTTTCGGATGTTGCTACTGTTGTCCATGAAAGCATCCATGTTGAAGCAGCACCTGGGATCTATAATGCTGTAATCAACTGTCCTGGGTTCTCTGGGGAGGCTCTCATGTATGCCCTTAACCACATGATGGAGCACAAGGCCACATCCCTAGTGTTCCTGGACATGACTCCTGATGATTGTGACCTATGGCTCAAGACTTTCCTAGCCAAGCACTACCACATCTGATCTGATTTGTATATCCTATTCCTATATAATACTTAAGAACAGATATGCTACACTTGCTCGGATCTGTATGTCCTTTTATGCTATTTAAGAACAAATGTGCTACACTTGTTGTATTCTTTATATCCTATATGGTACTTAAGAACAGATATGCTACATTTTCATAGAATAATGATGTTTCCCTGAGTTCTATGGATTAACTTGAGTTCTATGGATTTTCTTATTTGAGAACAGATATGCTACACTTGTATAGAACAATGATGTTTTCCTGAGTTGGATTAACCTGAGTTATATGCATTTCCTTATTTGAGAACAGATATGCTACACTTGTATAGAACAATGATGTTTTCCTAAGTTAGATTAACCTGAGTTTTATGCATTTCCCTGTTTGAGAAGAGATATGCTACATTTGGATAGAACAATGATGTTTCTTGAGTTCTATGCATTTCCCTGTTGGCTTGTTTATTGGTATATTTGTAGACCTGTTTGTTAGCCTGTTTCCTGGTTAAGAATTGATATCTGTTGATGATTAAGAACTGATATTATACTCTTGTTCTTACAATAATTGACGAGTTTGGTATGTGCCTATGACGCTGTTGGGGGCCTTCGGCTTCCGAAGGTCCTCAAAAACATGATTTGACAATGTTTTCCAAGTGAAATATGTGAACAGGTGTCTTCGGAATCGGGTTACGGGTATACAAGAGTATGGTCAAGACGAAGCTTGAGTGGGACGGAAGGCGATTATGACGAAGGATAAGATGATCACAAAGCTATGCGCAGAAAAGCTTTGTCATGACAGCAGAAAAGGGGAACCGACTTAAAAATGAAAAGCCAAATTAGACCTCGAAGAATTACTATAGAATTATTGATAAATGTAAAGGGCATTAATGTAATTCTACACGGGCTGCGTCTCGTGCCTATAAATAGATGAACAGTACTCCCGTACTGTTCACACCGACTTGGCATTCGCTTTTCGCATCACGCCTGTACCTTTACTTTCCGTCAATCCGAAGGTACACTTATAATTTGTTATTATAAATATGATAATGCAAATAAAAATAAGTTGATGATAATATATGTATTATTATTCGTATTTTATATATGCATTCTTCTTTGTCATCTATAGAGCTTACGAAGGTCTCTTCCTTCATAACCTTCGTCCGGAATTCAATATATCCGAAGGGATATAATGTCTTGAAAGACGAAGGACTTTAACATTTAACACTTTTTATGTTGCCTTGTTCTTAACTCTTAGCATTTGAGAACAATTCACCAACATTGGCGCCCACCTCCGGTGAACTCACTTCCATTTTTTGAGTTTTGAACACCTTCGGCAAGCATCACCTTCGTCATGCCGCCGAAGAAAGCTCCAGCAACAGGGGCTGCCACTCTGCAGCCGTTGGACCCCAATCAGGATGTCCTTTCTCTTAGAGAGGCCCGAAGCCAGAAGAGGAAGGCCACCAGTCCAACGCCTCCGGAGGACGACTTGGATCAAGAAATCCAAAACTTGGAGATGCTCCATCAACAGGTCCAACGGAAGAAGGAAAAGATGGCTCGTCTAGCTGACCTGCAAAGGCAGATAGACGAAGCCTCTGAACAAGTTCGTCATCTTGCTCAAGATGACCATAACTGAAGACCTCCGCACAGAGAGCTTCATCAGGAGGGCTTCTACAACAAGGACAACTGGTATGAAGATTTCCATCATGGAAATTTTGCTTTTGATGATACTTCTCCTCTGTCAACAGAACTGCAGGCTACACCCTGGCCCCAGTCTTACAAGCCACCCCAGCTCCCCATGTACGACGGTCATTCAGACCCGAAGCAATTCTTGATGAGTTATGAAGCAACCATATCTTCGTATGGTGGCAATACTGCAGTCATGGCAAAGTCTTTCGTCATGGCTATCAAGAGTGTTGCACAAACCTGGTATTCCTCTCTTCGGCCAGGAACAATCACCTCATGGCAAAAGCTGAAGGACATGTTGATAACCAGCTTCCAAGGGTTTCAAACGAAGCCGGTCACTGCTCAAGCTTTGTTCCAGTGCACCCAGGACCATGAAGAATACCTTCAGGCGTATGTCCGAAGGTTCCTGCGTCTGAGGGCACAGGCTCCAACAGTGCCCAATGAAATTGTCATTGAGGCCATGATTAAGGGACTTCGGCCGGGACCTTCAGCGCAATACTTTGCCAGGAAGCCTCCTCAAACTTTGGAGAAGCTGCTCCAGAAGATGGACGAGTATATTCGAGCTGACAATGACTTTCGCCAAAGAAGGGACGAAGCATTCAGATTCTCTAAAATGACTAGGGGCTTCGGAGGAAGATTCCATCTGAGGCACGTCAGGTCAATTCACAACTCTACTCAAAGTGATGATAGAGGGAGTCAACAGCAAAGGCCACAGTACTCCTCGCAAGCTTCGGGGCAGCAGCAAAGCTCTTTCCGGCCGCCAGCGCCAAGGGGCAGAGGCGCCAGGGGCTTCGGGGGAAGATTTGGGGATCAGCTAAGAAAAATTTACTGCCTATTCTGTGGTGAAGACAAGGGCCATACCACCAGGATGTGCCATGTTACCATCCAGAAGCAAAAGGAGATAGCAGAAGCTGCAGCGCAATAGAGTCAGCCGAAGCAAGTCATGCATACTGCTTCGTACCATTCGCCTTACATTCCAGAATATGTAGGCAATCACCCTGCAGCTTCTGTTGCTTCGGCAAGTCAACCCCAATCATCTTGGCAACAGCCTCCACCGCCGCCACCAACGCAACGAGGTCAGCAGCCAGAAGGGAGTCAGCACACTCACCTCCAGCGGGACTTCAGAGAGGAGTCCGAAGCTCGCACAGTCAATAGCACTGTGCCAGAGTCGAAGCATATTTACTGACAAATATCCTACCTCGACAGCAGCTTTTCGCATTCAGTATTACTTTCTTTTTAATAAGGAACAATTATGGGAAGTTTAAGTGCTCTTTATCGTTTTTCAATCTCTTGTAACAGTCTCGCTTTTTACCATAATGAAAATATATCTTCTCCATAGGCTTGAGTTGCCGAAGCATGAGAATTTATGGTGGCACGGAGGACCTTCGAATTATCCAAAATTTGTTCTAAGGAACGCAGTGCAATTTCTTCGAAGCAACAAAAAGTCGTTCCTAAGGGAGCGCAGTGTAAGTTTTCTGCTCAGAAGTCGTTCCGAAGGGAATGCAGAGCTTACAGCGAAAAATAAGCGCTGATTCCGCTGAAAGTAAAAGGCGAAAAAGCTCCTAAGGGAGGCTTACAGCGAAAAATAAGCGCTGATTCCGCTGAAAGTAAAAGGCGAAGAAGCTCCTAAGGGAGGCTTACAGCGAAAAATAAATGCTGATTCCACTCAAGTAAAAGGCGAAGAAGCTCCTAAGGGAGGCTTACAGTGAAAAATAAATGTCAACCTTCGGCAAATATCATTTTGCATAACATCACATCATTACATCATTTGCATAGCATAACATCATACATCATAGTGCATCAACAACGCAAGAAGGGGGGTCTCGATATTGATATTCGAAGATTGTTTTGAATAAATAGTGACACGGCACAAAAAATAGCCATTGAAAAGTTATACCTTCGTCAAACTCTGAAATGGAAAGATCTATTGATTATTGATTTTACGAGGATTGGTTACTGATTTTATGAGAACACGGATATTATTTACGAAGCATGAAAAGGAGGGAAGGTGTTTTTTCGCCGAAGGCTCAAAAACGGTATGTATATGATGTTTCATGCATCGTAAAGAATAGAACTATAAACAGCTAATATATTACATCCAAAGTTGCACAATATTACACATGATTCTCAACAAACATTACATTCTAAATGTTTTTACAACAGCATCTAATCTTCCCTTAGGACTACTTCTGCAGCTTCGTTTAGTAGCTTATCAACAACTTTATCCATGATGGCTTCGGCCATTTGTCTAATTTCGTCATCCCCTTCGTGTGGGGGCCCGGAGATAGCTCAGCAGGTTCTGAGGGAAGAGAAGATACGGATATATTACTATTACAAACCGTGAACAAGTTCGAGGTCAAAAAATTACAACGAAGAGTCAAAAACCACTAATTAATACCTATTTGCCCTTCGGGCTCTGCGCTTTTCTCAGCGGCCTCTGCTACTTTTCTAGCATCATGAATGCCTTTTTCGCTTTTTTGAATAATTTCTTGGGCCATTTCTCGGCCACCATTGTCCCAGATGTCGGTGAAAAATTTTCCACCGACCAGGCTTGCTTCGGCCGAGGGGTCTTTTATATCTTTGGAGGATAAGGTAGTTTAGGATTGTGCCAAAGATTTCACATGCTCACAGCCTTTCCTCTCCAAAATAGTAGCAATCCCCCTGGCACCCGAAAAGGCACATATGTCTCCGCGGCTATTCAAGATTTCCTCAAAGGCCTCAGCTTCGTGACTGATCCATTCAATTGGGCCTTCGGGGTCACCCCTTACGAAGTTTTCCTCGCTCGAGAATGCGCCAACGCTGGCGAAGCTGGTTTTTATTTTCTTAGCGCATTCTATAGATTTATTATAGAACCTTTTCTTGGATGCACGAAGCTCTTCAACGTTTCTTTCTAAATGATTTGCCCACTGGTCACTAAGTTCTCGCTTCGTCTCTTCAAGTATGTGTTCTTCTTTAGCTCTGGTTAACTGTTTCCGAAGATCCTCAATTTCGCGCTTCTGAGCCTCAGCTTGAGCTTTAGAAGTAGCTTCGTCTTCTTTTATCTTATCCACCAATGTAAGCATAATTTTATCTTTTTCCAAAGCTTCGTTCTTCAGCTTAATAACCTCTGTTCGTAGGTTGTTGAAAGCAATATTATATCTCTCGTCTTCAGCATTCTTTTGCGCTCTCAAAGCGTTGCTAAGTATTAAACTCTATATGAAAAGAATTAGTATAAAAATAAAAGAATAATTCAAAAATTATAAACTTCCAAATATACAATTTTCATACCTTCATACTATTATATGCGAGGCTATCTGCAAGATCGTCCTTTGTCATAGCGCAGAGGCCAGCTTCAAGCTTCGGGAACCCCATACTTCTAGCCATCTCCCGGCAGACAGATAATTCTTTGTTGTCTGGGAGGCAGTATAAGAAGTCATCTTCGTCTGTGCCATTGAATACTAAGGACCCCTTTGGATACTTCAGTTCTCGGGCATAGTGATTAGCTTCAAAAACCTCTTCTTTAGATAATCTTTTTCCCGAAGCATGTCGTACAATATAATCAAGTACTGCGGAAGATGCTTCGGGGGCAGTAGTGCCAGTTTCTTCAGTCAAAATTTGTTCTGATGTTTCTGTTTCTTCGGCTTCCAAGGATTTCACCTTGGCGGGCTCGGAAGGCCTAGCTTCAGTTTCTGCCTGGTTCTTTGAAGCTTCAGCAACAAAGGCTTCAGTGTGCACTTCGGAAGTTTCAGCAATTTTCTTCGGAGTCGTGCTTGAAGACTTAATTGTCTCCAAGACATCCAGCACGTTAACCATCCTTTTTCTTTTGGGGGTCACTGCTGGACCCTTTTGGCTTTTTGCTGCCTCATTTTTTGTTGAAGGACTTAAAACTTCTGATGTCTTTGTTTCTTCAGCCCTCGATTCTTCTATTTTTTCCGTCGCTGGCACTTCGGCCAGCCCTTCAATATTTGGCAGGGGGTTGGTTCTTTAGCTTCGGTGGCCGAAGAGGTCTCACCGACAAATTCAGGCACTGTGGCCAGTTCAATATAACGTGGCCGGTGTGTGAGAACCTTTACCCTTTTCCTCTTCGGCGCCAGCTCGCTAGGAGCAGCTGAAGCAGTTTCCTTCGCAGAAGATGTATTCTTTCTTTTTTGACCCCGCGTTGGATAGCGGTAGTCGGGGTAGACAAATCCAATTGCATCAAATACTCGGTTGAGTCTCTTCTTCTTTCAGCCTCCGAAGGCCGCTGATAATGCAGTATCTTCGGCCTTTGAGTATACTCCAAGCAATTCATCACTTACGGTCTCAATACTTTTTAGCCAGTCATCATCTGGCTCGACGAATTTATCTCCATATTGGAATGTGTATTTTAGCCTAACCAACCCACCTTCATCAGTTTCTTTAACGGTCTCCTTCGGTATTCCCCACTGTTCTACAAGTGGCCATATTCTGAAGGCAATGTGTTCTTGAACCAAATCCCTTGTCCCAATAAAAGAGCAAACCACGCCGAAGGCTCTCTGGCATTCTTCGCCTGCTTCATTCATTTCCACCTTCGGCCTCCGGAGGCCGAAGCGTTGCCAGATAGGGCGCATAATGATATCTTTAATATCTTCCCGTGTTTTCAAGTCATTCTTCACATAAAACCATTCCGTCATCCAGTCGTCGGGCCACCTCTTTCGAAAGGTTGGCACGGGGCAGCTTGACCCAGACCGGGCGCCGAAGCTGTAGCAGCGAAAATTGTTGTGATACTGCTCTTTACCCCAGGGTTTTGTCTCATACAATAGCTCATGTATGTTGCAGAAACTTTTTGCATTAGGTTCTAAACCTTGGCTCCTCACGGCCCACACAAAGATGCCCATCCTTATGATTGCTTCGAGGGTGAGTTGGTGAAGGTAGATTTCAAATATCTTTAGTATTTCCACGACAAAACTGCTCAAGGGAAATCGCAGTCCAGCCTTTAAGAAGCTTCAGAATATTACGACTTCATTTTCCTCGGGAGTCAGACAAGTCTTCTCTCCTTCGTCAGCCCTCACAACAGACAAGTCCCGAAAATATCTGCCCCTCATATTGACAAGATGACTTTCTTTAATACTGGATTTACCAAAAACCGCATTGCTTGGTCGCCAAGGTCGATCTTCGGAGTCTTCACCACCACTATCCACATCATAACTGTCACTGTCACCAGTATCTTCAGATAAACCCTCCAAAATCTCCCTAGTAATCTTCTTTGTATTAGTCTTCGATATTGATTGAAGAAAACCCAGATGCATCTCCTCAGAAAGGCTTAGCTTCGAATCACCAACAACTTTCTTATCTTCAGACATCTTCGCAAACGCTGAGAAAGTGCTCTCGAAACCGAAGCTTAAAAATTTAAAAAAAAAAGCCAAGCAAGTGTTGCTGCGCACAGGCTAAAAGTTGGGTGAGTAAAAGCAGATGGCAAGAAAGCGTGCCAAATAAACTCGTGGTGAGCTCTTATTTATACACCTAGTGCGTTGAAAACTGGAGGGTCCCGCTTGTCAAAGACTGTTGCTATTCTAGCAAAGGGAAGGTGTTTTTTCGGACCTTCGGCTTAAAGCCTTCGTCCATGTCGCAATATAAATTTATCATTCCAGCAAATTAATATTGCGAGGGGCTACTGTTGGGGGCCTTCGGCTTCCGAAGGTCCTCAAAAACATGATTTGACAATGTTTTCTAAGTGAAATATGTGAACATGTGTCTTCGGAATCGGGTTACGGGTATACAAGAGTATGGTCAAGACGAAGCTTGAGTGGGACGAAAGGCGATTATGACGAAGGATAAGATGATCACGAAGCTATGCGCAGAAAAGCTTTGGCATGACAGCAGAAAAGGGGAACCGACTTAAAGATGAAAAGCCAAATTAGACCTCGAAGAATTACTATAGAATTATTGATAAATGTAAAGGGCATTAATGTAATTCTACACGGGCTGCGTCCCGTGCCTATAAATAGATGAACATACTCTCGTACTGTTCACACTGACTTGGCATTCGCTTTTCGCATCACGCCTGTACCTTTACTTTCCGTCAATCCGAAGGTACACTTATAATTTGTTATTATAAATATGATAATGCAAATAAAAATAAGTTGATGATAATATCTGTATTATTATTCGTATTTTATATATGCATTCTTCTTTGTCATCTATAGAGCTTACGAAGGTCTCTTCCTTCATAACCTTCGTCCGGAATTCAATATATTCGAAGGGATATAATGTCTTGAAAGACGAAGGACTTTAACATTTAACACTTTTTATGTTGCCTTGTTCTTAACTCTTAGCATTTGAGAACAAGTCACCAACAGATGCTAACCTGGTATGCAAAGATAGTGGTCAATGAAAGTTGAGGCTTTGTAGAGTACACTGTTTTACACAATTTGGAGTTGTTACTACTATCAAGCTTTAGACTTTAGACTTTGGGGTACACTGTTTTTACATTGTATTAAGCTTTAGCCTTTTATGCTACACTGTGTAAAAAACAAGCTTTAGACAGTTAGGCTAATCTATACACATTGTAAAGCTTGTTTTTTTGACAATATAGTTCAAATTCTTAGAACAGTGTGGTCCCAAAGTTTAATACAATTCTGACAATACAGTGTTGGGTACACTGTTTTGAGCCTAATCTGTCAAGCTTAAATACCATATTCTTAGATAGCTTTGTAGAGTACATTATTTTAGTCCAAATTTGTATTTACTAAGGTATGTAACATGTGTACAATCTGTCAAGCTTGTTTAGTCCAAATTTGTGTTTACTAGGTTTGTTCTTAGATAGCTTGACAAATTTGTTTTAAGATCAAGCTTAGATACCAGTTTGTCAAGCTTGTTTTAGTCCAAATTTGTATTTACTGAGTTGTGTAAATTGTGTACAATTTGAAGACTATTTTAGTTGGTGTAGAAATTGTGTAGAATTTCTAGATAGTTTTATGCTGCTCGGTGTGAGGCGTGTAAGTTGTGGCTTCTGTATTTTTTATGCTCAGTAAATACTATCGGTAATTCCGAGTCAGATGATCGGTAAATTGTGGCTTCTGTATTTTTTGTATGCATCCAAACATGAGCTGAGTCAGATGATTTGGTACAGTTAACCAAACAAGTGCTCATTAAATCCTGGCTGAGTCGGTACAGGAAACCAAACACGTAACAAATTAACTACTTGCATCCATGTATACATGCTAGGCTCAGCCTGCATCTGGGCCTGAACCAGGCTCTACCCAACTGGACAACCAATCAGACGGTACGTAGCCTTCACAAAGATTCTCCTGGTGTGTAGCTGCCTGTTTGGTTTCGCCGCTCGTACAATCACAATACTCCTCCCTAAGGTGGGTGACTAACAAAACCAAATTAAATGAACCTCGGCACCGACCCTTAGCAGAGCAAGCACTATGCCCCAATCCCCATTGACGGCACAACGACGAAGCAAACTACACACCAAAATTCTTCCAATTAATCAGCTAAGGGCGTCCCATTCCACCCCCATGGTTGTAATGTTGTCCCTGGTGGTCTCTCAACGAACAGGTCCTTACGAAGAGGCACTCGGGAAACCGCTCGAGCCCCATAAAATACTGCTAGTTCATAATCATAATCATAATAAATCATAGTATCATAAAGCAATTTTCATCATGTTTGTTGATTATGGTAAAGCAATATCAAGTAGCTGATTATAATAACCCAACCCAAAAAGGTGATCAAGGACATGATAAATAGAAAGCTAGTCAATCATTAGGTTAATAATGCTATATGGGACACTGAATCATAAAGTACATAGGACATAATAGGTCAGAGGACACTTGCCTATATCAAACTGTTGCTGCTCAGGGGCTTCTTCTGCAACTTCCTCGGCCTCCGCAGACGGAACGTTATCTAAGCGAGTGCGAACATACATTCAACATTCTTGTAACAAAAAAACAGTAGACCATACAAGGGAAAACATGTGCAGTACAAAATAATGCTCGCTTGTACAGTCACACGAGAGAAAGAAACGCCGAGATCGAGACAACGATTGAGAAGTTATTGCGTCTATATTATACGAGTATGAAATAGAACATTTAATTCTACATACTCGCATTAATAACCATTTATTAAATGCAATTAAAGTTATAGCCTAGTTTTAATTAGTTTGCTACGCTAACAGCTTTTAGTTAGATGAATAATTCAAATAACACTAACGATTGTAAAACAGCACGTGCACGGTACGCGCACAGCATGCGTATGGCACACGGGCCGACACTACACACGAGAACTAATTAATAGGTAACATAACTAAACAATTATTTAATAAAAAATAATTCAGTTAAGATTAACTATGATCATGCTGATTTATAAATGCGTAAATTAAAATCCTGAATTAGATTTAAAATAAAACGTCGCTCTATTAACTTTCGGTCAAACATATATTTAAATAAATTAAATAAAATATGCAATAGCAAAGAATATTTCTTCTATCATGTAGATAATTTTAATACGAATCTAATGTAACTTGAACGGAGTGAATCGAATTTAAAACACAAAAGTTATCGTGGTTTTAAATTGAACTAAATCATGCGTACGGATTAAAATAAACATAGACTAAATCCCAAAATCTCCATCTTCTTCCTCCTCTTTCTTCTCCTTCATCTCAACCATGGAAGGGGAGGGAAGAGGGGGCGCCACCGGGAGGGGGGAATGGCGCGAGGGAGGGCGTCGCCGCAGAGGAGAGTGAGGGAAAAGGAGAGGGGGCCTGCAAGAATGGGAAAACGGAGAAATGGAGAAACCCTCGGTGCAACAATGGTGGAGGCTCACCAGAGAAGACGAAATTCGTTGGAGCCAAGCACAAATTCGCTGATTGAAGACGAACCGTTAGTCGAATCGAGAAATTGAAGGCACCGGGACGAAGCTCTCGACGAGACGAACGCGGCGGCACCCTCGGATTCCGTCGACGATGCAAGGGTCGAAAGTGATTGGTCGTCGGAGTTGTCGACAGAGTTGAAACCGTCCCGAACTTTGGCGAGCAATTCAGGGAGTTTCGGATCGAATTTGAGGATGGTACATGGGGTTTCGAATTTTGGAAGGGCTCGACAAGAGGATTCTATCCATATATATATATATATATATATATATATATTGATAGGGTTTGAAGATATTTTATTTTTCATAATTATTTTAATTTTAAAATTAAAAATCATTTTTAGAAAAAAAACTGAAATCGTTTTTTAATATCCGAAAAATATCTCGAAGGCTCCAGAAATTCTAGGAAACTTCGTAGACATGATTTGGCACCCAATGAACTAAAAAACATATTTAGAACTTCTAAAAATGTTTTTAAGTGTCTCAAATAAATAGATTTTGAATTTTGAAAATAGAAAAATATTCATAAAAATATGAAAATTTACGGGGAACTTCTACGAGACATATTGACATGATTCAAACACTTCTTGCACTTGCAAACACTACGCAACAGCATGAATGCAACAATCATGACACTTCTAGAGTTCACGCCAATATAGAACCAAAATAACTCTCTACTGTTTTGATAAAGGGAAAAGAAAAGGTGAAGGAAAGGGTAACACCTGAATTTTGAGTACAGAGCAAATGAATTTTTATACCCCTAAATTTAGGGTGTTACAGACCTATCCCTCTTAAAAGAATCTCGCCCCCGAGATTCAAGGCTCACAAGCAAACAGTTCAGGATACTTAGCTTTCAGATCATCTTCGCGTTCCTAAGTTGTTTCTTCTTCTGAGTGGTGACCCCATCTGACTTTGCACATTCTAATGGTATTCCTTCGGGTGACTATGTCTGCTGTCTCTAGAATATGTGTTGATTTCTCCTCATATGTCAGGTCTTCTTGGACTTCCAGTCCTTCCACTGGCAACTGCTCCTCTGGTACTCGCAAGCACTTCTTCAGATGAGACACATGTAATACATCATGCACTGCTGACAGTCTTTCTGGTAAGCTGAGTTGATATGCCACTTCTCCATGCCTTGCCAGAATCTGGTACAGGCCAATATATCGCGAAGCTAACTTGCCCTTGACTTTGAACCTTTTGACTCCTCAGATAGGTGACACTTTCAGATAGACCTGATCTCCCACTTCGAAACTCAATTCTCTTATTCTTATGTCAACATAATTATGCTGTCTTAACTGCACTATCTTCAAATTCTCTCGAACCATTTTAATGCTTTCTTCTGCTTCGAGCAAAATGTCTCGACCAAACACCTGCCTCTCTCTAGGTTGATCCCAAAGTAGTGGAGTTCTACAACTCCTCCCATATAGTGCCTAAAACAGTGACATCTTCAAACTGGCCTGATGGCTGTTGTTATAAGAGAAATCCGCATAAGGCCATTTCTTATCCCAACCTGACTTATCTTGCAATGCACAGGCTCTCAACATGTCCTCCAGAATTTGGTTAGTTCTTTCAGTCTGACCGTTAGTCTACGGGTGATAAGCTGAACTGAACTTCAAATGTGTGCCCAAGGCTTCTTGTAGCTGCTGCCAAAAATGAGAAGTGAATTGTGTTCCTCGATCTGACACTATATTCTTCGGAACACCATGCAAACAAACAATCTGAGACATGTATAACTCAGCTAGTGTTGCTCCATTATACGTTGTATTCACTGGTATGAAATGGGCCACCTATGTTAAGCGGTCCACAATCACCCAAATGGAATCGTAGTCGGCCCGGGTACGAGGTAGGCCAACTATGAAATCCATTCCGATCTCCTCTCACTTCCACTGAGGAATCTGCAACGGCTGCAAAAGTACAGCTCATTTCTGATGCTCTGCTTTAGTTCTCTAACAACTATCACAAATGGCCACATGCTCTGCTATCTCTCTTTCCATTCCGTACCACCAAAACCTCTTTTTCAAATCCTAATACATCTTCTCGTTGTCGGGGTGTATGATATGTTGTCTCATGAGCTTCTTTGAGAATTAACTCCTGAATAGGCTTGATGTCGGGAACACACAACCAGTCCTTGAACCATATCACGCCTTCTGCATCTTCCCGGAAGTCTTTACTTTTCCCTTCTGATATTAGCTGGTGGATCTCGCTGATCTTTTCATCATCGTTCTATCCATCTCTGATATCCCGCTATAGGGTGGGTTCTAGCTCAACTGTCACTCCCTAGGTGCTGTTCAGAAATCTAAGACTCAACCTGTCAAACTCCTTGGAAAACTCATATGGCATCGGGTGAGCAGCCATCATATTGACTTCACTATTTCTACTTAGTGCATCTGCAACCACATTCGCTTTGCCTGGTTGATAATGTATCTCTAGCTCATAGTCTTTAATCAATTCTAGCCATCTTCGCTGCCTCATATTCAACTCTGACTGGGTGAAGATATAATTTAGACTCTTGTGGTCTGTGTAAACATCACACTTCTGGCCATATAGGTAGTGCCTCCACGTTTTCAATGCATGAACCACTGCTGCTAACTCCAGGTAGTGTGTGGGATAATTCCTCTTATGAACCTTCAGCTGTCGGGATGAATACGCAATGACTTTCCCTTCTTGCATTAGCACACACCCCAAGTCAATGTAAGAAGCGTCACAATACACTGAGAACGGCTTGTGAACATCAGGCAGAACTAAGACTGGCGATGTCGTCAACTTCTCTTTCAGCGCTTCAAAGGACTCCTGGCACTTCTGGGTCCACTTGAATTCAACTTTGTTTGCTAGCAAGGTTGTCATGGGTCTCACAATCTTTGAAAAACCTTCAATGAAACACTAGTAGTATTCGACCATTCAAATGAAACTTTTTATTCCACGAACATCCTTCAGTGCTTTCCAATTCAGATTGTCTGCTACCTTCTTTGGATCCACAACTAATACATCTCTGTTTATGATGTGACCCAAGAACAGGACTTCATGGATCCAGAACTCATATTTACTTAGCTTGACATATAACTGGTGCTCTCGTAGTCTTCGCAACACCTTTCTCAAGTGATCTGCATGCTCTTCCTCACTCTAAGAATATATGAGAATATCATCAATGAACATCACCACAAACTTGTCAAGATAATCCATGAACACACTGTTCATTAGATACATGAAGAAAGTTGGTGATTGGTCAGACCAAACGACATCACTGTAAACTCATACAACCCATACTTGGTGGTAAACACTATCTTTCTTATCGTGCCACACGGTACCACTTGAGTGAATATGGGGGGAGGAATCCACAGAACCCCAAAGAGCTCTTCAACCTTAGACATTCATCACTAAGGGTGACAATAGAGAGGGCCTTTGGTGCTTTGAAGAACAGATTCAAAATATTATACAACAAACCTTTCCATCCATACAAGACACAAGTAAAGCTAGTCCTAGACTGTTGTATCCTCCACAACTGGATTCTTCGTCATGGGAATGATGAACATATTCCACTGGAAGAAACATGGGTTGCAAATCAAGTTCATGAGGAAGCTCCCCATGACCTTGTCATGGACAATGCTGCCTGGTCTGCTACCAGGGACAATTGGGCTCAACAAATGTGGCAGAATAGGGCCTCACATAGGGGATAATGGTCGTTATGTATTGTGCTAAGTTGCTGGCTGAGAACATTGTCTATTAGCAATGATGAACTATCTACAATTTTTAACTCACTTTCTTTGTTTGAGTTCCTTTATGTGATGTGCTCAGTTGCAATGATGGCATTACTTACATCCTGATACCATTATTGACTAGCAATGATGAACTTTCCTATGACAATACTACTATGTTTCTTCTACTATCTCTATTACTTCTTCTATCTCTATTACTTCTATGCTACTTCTATTATCTGTTACTACTATGTTACTCTTCCCCCTAATCTTTTACTTGTTTTAGCTATGCTGACATGGTCTCTGAGGTTGCTGGTTAGGGGGCTAGGTCCGCTCTTAGGTGGACTACTGTAATGTCTAGGTTTGTTCTCCGTCGTTTTGTTGACTTGATAGGAAATGGGGTTAAGACTGACAAGGGTTTTAAGGAAATCCACCTTAACTCTGTTGCTAAAAATGTCTCTGAGTTCTGTGGCCAAGAAGTAACAGGCCAACAAGTGTACAATCACCTTCGTAAGTGGAGGTCTAGGTGGGTCAAGGTTTGCAAACTGAAGGACATTAGTGGTGCTCTTTGGGATGAGGATAACTTTGTCATAAGATTAGAAGAGGGTCATTATGCTGCTTACATCAAGGTTAGGACCAACACCTTCTATTTTTCTAACCTGCTAATGCCACTCTTCCACTTCAAATTCTCTTGTTCTAACTTGAGTTGCTAACTCAATAGGATCACCTAAAAGATGTTGATTACCTCAATAGGCCCATAGAGAACTATATGCTTATGCAAATCATATTTGGAAGTGGGTTGCCATAGGTAAGTTTGCAATGGGTTCAAATGAGCCTTTGGGCAAGCCAACTGGCATTGTTGACATCCTGGATGATGGCATTGAAGTGACCTCAAAGTTTGTTGATTGTTCCGACCTAACTAATAAGGGGAAGACTGTGGACAAGGGTACCCCTGGTGAGTCCAATGATAACAAGCCTAACTTAGGGAAGAAGAAGAGGTTCATGACTGATGAGGATGTTGTTGTGTTCAATGGGATGAAAGAAGTTGTTTCGGATGTTGCTACTGCTGTCCATGAAAGCATCCATGCTGAAGCAGCACCTGGGATCTATAATGTTGTAATCAACTATCCTGGGTTCTCTAGGGAGGCTCTCATGTATGCCCTTAACCACATGATGGAGCACAAGGCCACATCCCTAGTGTTCCTGGACATGACTCCTGATGATTGTGACCTATGGCTCAAGACTTTCCTGGCCAAGCACTACCACATCTGATCTGATTTGTATATCCTATTCCTATATAATGCTTAAGAACAGATATGCTACACTTGCTCGGATCTGTATGTCCTTTTATGCTATTTAAGAACAAATGTGCTACACTTGTTGTATTCTCTATATCCTATATGGTACTTAAGAACAGATATGCTACATTTTCATAGAATAATGATGTTTCCCTGAGTTCTATGGATTAACTTGAGTTCTATGGATTTTCTTATTTGAGAACAGATATGCTACACTTGTATAGAACAATGATGTTTTCCTGAGTTAGATTAACCTGAGTTATATGCATTTCCTTATTTGAGAACAGATATGCTACACTTGTATAGAACAATGATGTTTTCCTAAGTTAGATTAACCTGAGTTTTATGCATTTCCCTGTTTGAGAAGAGATATGCTACATTTGGATAGAACAATGATGTTTCTTGAGTTCTATGCATTTCCCTGTTGGCTTGTTTATTGGTCTATTTGTAGACCTGTTTGCTAGCTTGTTTGTTGGTTAAGAATTGATATCTGTTGATGATTAAGAACTGATATTATACTCTTGTTCTTACAATAATTGACGAGTTTGGTATGTGCCTATGATGCTAACCTGGTATGCAAAGATAGTGGTCAATGAAAGTTGAGGCTTTGTAGAGTACACTGTTTTACACAATTTGGAGTTGTTACTACTATCAAGCTTTAGACTTTAGACTTTGGGGTACACTGTTTTTACATTGTATTAAACTTTAGCCTTTTATGCTACACTATGTAAAAAACAAGCTTTAGACAGTTAGGCTAATCTATACACAGTGTAAAGCTTGCTTTTTTGACAATACAGTTCAAATTCTTAGAACATTGCGGTCCCAAAGTTTAATACAATTCTGATAATACAGTGTTGGGTACACTGTTTTGAGGCTAATCTGTCAAGCTTAAGTACCAAATTCTTAGATAGCTTTGTAGAGTACATTATTTTAGTCCAAATTTGTATTTACTAAGGTATGTAACATGTGTACAATCTGTCAAGCTTGTTTAGTCCAAATTTGTGTTTACTAGGTTTGTTCTTAGATAGCTTGACAAATTTGTTTTAAGATCAAGCTTAGATACCAGTTTGTCAAGCTTGTTTTAGTCCAAATTTGTATTTACTGAGTTGTGTAAATTGTGTACAATTTGAAGACTATTTTAGTTGGTGTAGAAATTGTGTAGAATTTCTAGATAGTTTTATGCTGCTCGGTGTGAGGCGTGTAAATTGTGGCTTCTGTATTTTTTATGCTCAGTAAATACTATCGGTAATTCCGAGTCAGATGATCGGTAAATTGTGGCTTCTGTATTTTTTGTATGCATCCAAACATGAGCTGAGTCAGATGATTTGGTACAGTTAACCAAACAAGTGCTCATTAAATCCTGGCTGAGTCGGTACAGGAAACCAAACACATAACAAATTAACTACTTGCATCCATGTATACATGCTAGGCTCAGCCTGCATCTGGGTCTGAACCAGGCTCTACCCAACTGGACAACCAATCAGACGGTACGTAGCCTTCACAAAGATTCTCCTGGTGTGTAGCTGCCCGTTTGGTTTCGCCGCTCGTACAAACACAATACTCCTCCCTAAGGTGGGTGACTAACAAAACCAAATTAAATGAACCTCGGCACCGACCCTTAGCAGAGCAAGCACTATGCCCCAGTCCCCATTGACGGCACAACGACGAAGCAAACTACACACCAAAATTCTTCCAATTAATCAGCTAAGGGCGTCCCATTCCACCCCCATGGTTGTAATGTTGTCTCGGGTGGTCTCTCAACGAACAGGTCCTTACGAAGAGGCACTCGGGAAACCGCCCGAGCCCCATAAAATACTGCAAGTTCATAATTATAATCATAATAAATCATAGTATCGTAAAGCAATTTTCATCATGTTTGTTGATTATGGTAAAGCAATATCAAGTAGCTGATTATAATAACCCAACCCAAAAAGGTGATCAAGGACATGATAAATAGAAAGCTAGTCAATCATTAGGTTAATAATGCTATATGGGACACTGAATCATAAAGTACATAGGACATAATAGGTCAGAGGACACTTGCCTATACCAAACTGTTGCTGCTCATGGGCTTCTTCTGCAACTTCCTCGGCCTCCGCAGACGGAACGTTATCTAAGCGAGTGCGAACATACATTCAACATTCTTGTAACAAAAAAACAGTAGACCATACAAGGGAAAACATGTGCAGTACAAAATAATGCTCGCTTGTACAGTCACACGAGAGAAACAAACGCCGAGATCGAGACAACGATTGAAAAGTTATTGCGTCTATATTATATGAGTATGAAATAGAACATTTAATTCTACATACTCGCATTAATAACCATTTATTAAATGCAATTAAAGCTATAGCCTAGTTTTAATTAGTTTGCTACGCTAACAGCTTTTAGTTAGATGAATAATTCAAATAACACTAACGATTGTAAAACAGCACGTGCACGGTACGCGCACAGCATGCGTATGGCACACGGGCCGACACTACACACGAGAACTAATTAATAGGTAACATAACTAAACAATTATTTAATAAAAAATAATTCAGTTAAGATTAACTACGATCATGCTGATTTATAAATGCGTAAATTAAAATCCTAAATTAGATTTAAAATAAAACGTCGCTCTATTAACTTTCGGTCAAACAAACATTTAAATAAATTAAATAAAATATGCAATAGCAAAGAATATTTCTTCTATCATGTAGATAATTTTAATACGAATCTAATGTAACTTGAACGGAGTGAATCGAATTTAAAACACAAAAGTTATCGTGGTTTTAAATTGAACTAAATCATGCGTACGGATTAAAATAAACATAGACTAAATCCCAAAATCTCCACCTTCTTCCTCCTCTTTCTTCTCCTTCATCTCAACCATGGAAGGGGAGGGAAGATGGGGCGCCACCGGGAGGGGGGAATGGCGCGGGGGAGGGCATCGCCGCAGAGGAGAGTGAGGGAAAAGGAGAGGGGGCCTGCAAGAATGGGAAAACGGAGAAATGGAGAAATCCTCGGTGCAACAATGGTGGAGGCTCACCAGAGAAGACGAAATTCGTTGGAGCCAAGCACAAATTCGCTGATTGAAGACGAACCGTTAGTCGAATCGAGAAATTGAAGGCACCGGGACGAAGCTCTCGACGAGACGAACGCGGCGGCACCCTCGGATTCCATCGACGATGCACGGGTCGAAAGTGATTGGTCGTCGGATTTGTCGACAGAGTTGAAACCGTCTCGAACTTTGGCGAGCAATTCCGGGAGTTTCGGATCGAATTTGAGGATGGGGTTTCGAATTTTGGAAGGGCTCGACAAGAGGATTCTTTGAAGATATTTTATTTTTCATAATTATTTTAATTTTAAAATTAAAAATCATTTTTAGAAAAAAAACTGAAATCGTTTTTTAATATCCGAAAAATATCTCGAAGGCTCCAGAAATTCTAGGAAACTTCGTAGACATGATTTGGCACCCAATGAACTAAAAAAACATATTTAGAACTTCTAAAAATGTTTTTAAGTGTCTCAAATAAATAGATTTTGAATTTTGAAAATAGAAAAATATTCATAAAAATATGAAAATTTACGGGGAACTTCTACGAGACATATTGACATGATTCAAACACTTCTTGCACTTGCAAACACTACGCAACAGCATGAATGCAACAATCATGACACTTCTAGAGTTCACGCCAATATAGAACCAAAATAACCCTCTACTGTTTTGATAAAGGGAAAAGAAAAGGTGAAGGAAAGGGTAACACCTGAATTTTGAGTACATAGCAAATGAATTTTTATACCCCTAAATTTAGGGTGTTACAGACCTATCCCTCTTAAAAGAATCTCGCCCCCGAGATTCAAGGCTCGCAAGCAAACAGTTCAGGATACTTAGCTTTCAGATCATCTTCGCGTTCCTAAGTTGTTTCTTCTTCTGAGTGATGACCCCATCTGACTTTGCACATTCTAATGGTATTCCTTCGGGTGACTATGTCTGCTGTCTCTAGAATATGTGTTGATTTCTCCTCATATGTCAGGTCTTCTTGGACTTCCAGTCCTTCCACTGGCAACTGCTCCTCTGGTACTCGCAAGCACTTCTTCAGATGAGACACATGTAATACATCATGCACTGCTGACAGTCTTTCTGGTAAGCTGAGTTGATATGCCACTTCTCCACGCCTTGCCAGAATCTGGTACAGGCCAATATATCGCGAAGCTAACTTGCCCTTGACTTTGAACCTTTTGACTCCTCAGATAGGTGACACTTTCAGATAGACCTGATCTCCCACTTCGAAACTCAATTCTCTTATTCTTATGTCAACATAATTGTGCTGTCTTAACTGCACTATCTTCAAATTCTCTCGAACCATTTTAATGCTTTCTTCTGCTTCGAGCAAAATGTCTCGACCAAACACCTGCCTCTCTCTAGGTTGATCCCAAAGTAGTGGAGTTCTACAACTCCTCCCATATAGTGCCTAAAATAGTGACATCTTCAAACTGGCCTGATGGCTGTTGTTATAAGAGAAATCCGCATAAGGCCATTTCTTATCCCAACCTGACTTATCTTGCAATGCACAGGCTCTCAACATGTCCTCCAGAATTTGGTTAGTTCTTTCAGTCTGACCGTTAGTCTACGGGTGATAAGCTGAACTGAACTTCAAATGTGTGCCCAAGGCTTCTTATAGCTGCTGCCAAAAATGAGAAGTGAATTGTGTTCCTCGATCTGACACTATATTCTTCGGAACACCATGCAAACAAACAATCTGAGACATGTATAACTCAGCTAGTGTTGCTCCATTATACGTTGTCTTCACTGGTATGAAATGGGCCACCTATGTTAAGCGGTCCACAATCACCCAAATGGAATCGTAGTCGGCCCGGGTACGAGGTAGGCCAACTATGAAATCCATTCCGATCTCTTCTCACTTCCACTGAGGAATCTGCAACGGCTGCAAAAGTACAGCTCGTTTCTGATGCTCTGCTTTAATTCTCTAACAACTATCACAAATGGCCACATGCTCTGCTATCTCTCTTTCCATTCCGTACCACCAAAACCTCTTTTTCAAATCCTAATACATCTTCTCGTTGTCGGGGTGTATGATATGTTGTCTCATGAGCTTCTTTGAGAATTAACTCCTGAATAGGCTTGATGTCGGGAACACACAACCAGTCCTTGAACCATATCACGCCTTTTGCATCTTCCCGGAAGTCTTTACTTTTCCCTTCTGATATTAGCTGGTGGATCTCGCTGATCTTTTCATCATCGTTCTGTCCATCTCTGATATCCCGCTATAGGGTGGGTTCCAACTCAACTGTCACTCCCTAGGTGCTGTTCAGAAATCTAAGACTCAACCTGTCAAACTCCTTGGAAAACTCATACGGCATCGGGTGAGCAGCCATCATATTGACTTCACTATTTCTACTTAGTGCATCTGCAACCACATTCGCTTTGCCTGGTTGATAATGTATCTCTAGCTCATAGTCTTTAATCAATTCTAGCCATCTTCGCTGCCTCATATTCAACTCTGACTAGGTGAAGATATAATTTAGACTCTTGTGGTCTGTGTAAACATCACACTTCTGGCCATATAGGTAGTGCCTCCACGTTTTCAATGCATGAACCACTGCTGCTAACTCCAGGTAGTGTGTGGGATAATTCCTCTTATGAACCTTCAGCTGTCGGGATGAATACGCAATGACTTTCCCTTCTTGCATTAGCACACACCCCAAGTCAATGTAAGAAGCGTCACAATACACTGAGAACAGCTTGTGAACATCAGGCAGAACTAAGACTGGCGCTGTCGTCAACTTCTCTTTCAGCGCTTCAAAGGACTCCTGGCACTTCTGGGTCCACTTGAATTCAACTTTGTTTGCTAGCAAGGCTGTCATGGGTCTCACAATCTTTGAAAAACCTTCAATGAAACACTGGTAGTATTCGATCATTCAAATGAAACTTTTTATTCCACGAACATCCTTCAGTGCTTTCCAATTCAGAATGTCTGCTACCTTCTTTGGATCCACAACTAATACATCTCTGGTTATGATGTGACCCAAGAACAGGACTTCATGGATCCAGAACTCATATTTACTTAGCTTGACATATAACTGGTGCTCTCGTAGTCTTCGCAACACCTTTCTCAAGTGATCTGCATGCTCTTCCTCACTCTAAGAATATATGAGAATATCATCAATGAACATCACCACAAACTTGTCAAGATAATCCATGAACACATTGTTCATTAGATACATGAAGAAAGTTGGTGCATTGGTCAGACCAAACGACATCACTGTAAACTCATACAACCCATACTTGGTGGTAAACACTATCTTCGGTACATCGGAAGGTCGGATTCTGAGCTGATGATAACCTGACTTAGATCTATCTTCGAGAACACACTGACTCCTCTCAGCTGGTTGAACAAATCTTGTATTCTGTGTAGGGGTACTTATTTTTTACAGTGACTTCATTCAGAGCTTTGTAATCTATGCACATCATCTTCATATCATCCTTCTCCACAAACAACACTGGAGTGGCCCAAGGTGAGGTGTTGGGTCTGATGTAGCCTTTCTCCAACAACTCGTCTATCTGCTTCTTGAGTTCCACCAACTCTGATCCGGACACTCTGTTGTCTCTTTTAGAAATGGGGGTGGTGCATGGGATAAGCTCTATGGCAAATTCAACTTTTCTCTCAGGTGATTTGCCTGGTAACTCCTCGGGAAACACATCTGGAAATTCTGACACTACTTTGATGACCTCGAGCAGATTGACTTCCTCGCTATGGACAGATATCTGGTGACAGCTTCATTTCCTTGGTTCGGACAAGATCGACTCCACCAACACTTCTTCTCCTGACAAGTACATCAACCTCATAGTCCTTTTATCACAGCTAAGGCCTGCTTGGTACATGGTCAACCAATTAATCCCTAGGATGACATCTATGACTGAAAGGGAAATGTGCCCTTAGGCCATTTCTATAAATATTTGGTGATTAGATGCCCAACACACATTGTATTGAAGTGATGTGTGCCAAGGATTAAAAAGATGCAAATAAAGAATAAAGGTAATATCTAAACGATTTGTTAATAGTTTTATATGCTAAACACTCTTGTCTAAGTGCTAGGACTCAACCAAATAAAGGCCAAAAGAGTCAGAGGAAAACTATCGGGGACAATAATTAGGGGTACCCCCAAGACTCCTAATCTCAGCTGGTAACCCCCATCAGCACAAAGCTGCAAAGGCCTGATGGGCGCGATTAGGGTCAAGGCTCAGTCCGCTCAAGGGACACGATCTCGCCTCGCCCGAGCCCAGCCTCGGGCAAGGGCAGCCGACCCCGGAGGATTCACGTCTCGCCCAAGGGCCCCCTCAAGCAACGGACACACCTTCGGCTCGCCCGAGGCCCAGTCTTCGCCGAGAAGCAACCTTGGCCAGATCGCCATGCCAACTGACCATATCGCAGGAGCATTTAATGCAAGGATGTCCTGACACCTTATTCTGATGCGCGCTCTTCAGTCGACAGAGCCAAAGTGACCGCGGTCACTTTGCTGCTCCACTGACCAACCTGACAAGAAGACAGCGTCGCCTGCGTCGCTCCGACTGTTGTGCCACTCGACAGAGTGAGGCTGACAGTAGCCAAGTCCGGCCTCGGGCGCCATAGGAAGCTCCGCCTCGCCCGACCCTAGGGCTCGGACTCAGCCTCGGCTTCGGAAGACGACGGACTCCGCCTCGCCCGACCCTAGGGCTCGGACTCAGGCTCGGCCCCGGAAGACGACGAACTCCGCCTCGCCCGACCCCAGAGCTCAGACTCAGCCTCGGCTCCGGAAGACGTTGAACTCCGCCTCGCCCGACCCCAGGGCTCGGACTCAGCCTTGGCCTCGAATGACGGTCTCCGCCTCGCCCGACCCGGGGCTCGGACTCGACCTCGACCTCGGAAGACAGACTCGACCTCGACCTCGGAGGAGCCTCCGCCTCGCCCAATGTAGCATCCCAAAAATTCAAATCCTGAAATTTTCTCAAACTCGCTCTAAATTCAAAATGAATTTCAAATTTCATTTCAAAATGTTTGTTTGCGAGTTGATATCAACAAATAAAGTATAGTGGTCTATATTCTCTCTAAAATCCTTCTCCAAATATCCTACAAATATTTCCCCAGTGATCCCCCTCAAATTCTTTCCAGAAATACTGTCCAGATATTTCCCTAGTGATCCCCTTCAAGTTCTTTCCAGAAATATTGTCCAAATATTCCACCGATAATTCTCCAAGTATTTTCTTCCTCAAAAATACCTTCCGAATCATTTTTGAAGTCCCCACAAATATTTTCTTCATAACTTTCCTCATGCTCATACGTATACGTATGCCTCCAGTGTCATACGGTGAGCTCTACAAGCTAATCTCACTTATACAAGACAAATACATGCTAATCTCCCACTAATCCTCTCATCCTCCCACTAATCCTCTCATCCCTCCCCCTAATCTCCCCACCATGGCTATAAATAGAGGGGCAAGGGCCTCCTCTCATCCCACCCCAAGCCATTTCATGGCAACTCTCCCCCCCCCCCACACACACCCACTCCATGTTCCACACAAGCACACACTAGCACAAGGATCGTTCGATCGTTCTTCGATCGTTCGTCCCCTGTTCTTAGGTTGTTCGTTCGTTCGTCCGATCGTTCGATCGTTCGTCCGATCGTTCATGGTTCGTTCGTCCGTTCGTCCGATCGTTCGATCGTTCGTTCGTTCGTCCAAATAATCTTTTTCCTACCGTTATGCTGCCGAAATTCCGACCGTTCGTTCGTTCGATCATTCGATCGTTCATCGTTCGTTCATAGTTCCTATTCATCGTTCATCGTTCGTTCATAGTCCCTATTCATCGTTCTTCCAGATAATCTTTGTCCTACCGTTATGCTGCCAAAATTCCGATCGTTCGTTCGTCCAATCACTCGATCGTTCGTCCGTTCGTTCATCCAAATAATCTTTGTCCTGCCGTTATGCTGCCGAAATTCCGATCGTTTGTTCGTTCGATCATTCGATCGTTCATCGTTCGTTCATAGTTCCTATTCATCGTTCATCGTTCGTTCATGGTCCCTATTCATCGTTCTTCTAGATAATCTTTGTCCTGCCGTTATGCTGCCGAAATTCCGATCGTTCGTTCGTCCGATCATTCGATCGTTCGTCCATTCGTTCATAGTTCCTATTCATCGTTCATCGTTCGTTCATAGTTCCTATTCATCGTTCGTTCATACGACTATTCACCATCACTATTCACCATTACTATTCATCATTACTATTCACTGACACTATTCAACATCGTTACTATTCGATGTTACTATTCATCATCGCTACTATTCATCATCGTTACTACTCATCGATGATACCTAGTAACTTTTTCGTCATCACTATTCATCGTTACTATTCATCGTTACTATTCATCGATTAGCCGATCACCCCAAATTTCAACTACTCATACATCATGTTGTCCAGTCCACCTAAGACCAGCCAGACCCATATTCCAGTCATCGATGATACCTAGTAACTCCGGTGACTGTGATTTTCCTTCCAGTGGGAACTTCCCATCTGGTCACCCATCCCAGGTTTCTCCAAGTTGAGCACGCTTAACTTTAAGATTCCTTCGAACCAGGCTTCCAAACTCCGATTCCAATAATTCTTGTTTCTAAATTTTTATCAAACTATTCCCTATCCAACCATGTCATCCCTTAAGCATGGTCTATATTCCAAAAAAACTCCCAAAATACTCTTGTCCCATATTCTGCCTATAACTCTCTTGTTCATACTAAGTCAGACGATTCATTCGTCACTATTCTCACCAACAATGAACTTCACTGTGCTACACCACATACACCCAGCTATAAATACACCCAGCTACCCTCTCCCTCTCCACACACACTCAACACCCTCAGCCAAGGCAAACACCCCACCCACTCAGTTACTCTGCTCAGCCGGCTACACGCATAGTGTCGCTTCGCCTCCAGTCTACCCTCCTGGTAAGCACCTCCGCTCCACCACTAGTAATATCACAACACCACATGACACAGATTCTACTCAAGACTCTACCCATCCATACATCGCTTTTCTGACCACTATACTAAATATTTGTTGGTATACTTACTTGTTTGTATGTTTGCTTATTCATGTTGCATAGTTATCGGAGCGTTCGTGCTGTCTCGTGGAGGCCAGATCTGCAAGTCTATGTCAGGCAGTGGAGCTAGAAGCCAGTTCCGCGAGCTCCCCTTCCCCCTTCGCCGAATAAGCACGGCAAGCTCACTGGATCCCTTTGATGCATAACTTACCTATGATTTTTCAACCACAACCCTCAGCCTGTTATTTTATGCATGATATGATTTTGAGACAAGTTATTATGGCCACCCAGCCGCTTGCCGCAATCAATCCCTGATATATATGTTCCAAATGATTTGAGAACAGGTGTGAGTTTTCAAAAGAAAATGCTTTTCAAAATGTGTGTGATGAAGGGTTTTCACCCTTATCACCTTGTGAGTGGGATAATCAGGGACTCCCTGGTTTAGGGGAGGGCCTAAGGTGTTGGCTCAGCTGGTTTAGGCGTGAGCAGAAGGATTGTCCCCTCATATAAGGACCGGTTTGTCATCTTCACTACCTGTACTCTTTAATAGTACAACCACTCGAGACTGTGTGGGCAGTCACTCAATCTGAACTCGTACGGTCCAACCCCAGGGTTATGAAGGCTGGGGAGCACCGGGAGGATAAGGAGGGGGAAAGTTTTGTCCGGTTTGGACATGGCGGTGGCCTGACTCCTTCCGGATAACCGTTAAGGTTAGGACGTGCGGGGAAAGAAAGAGAGTCGGATTCGGGTCTCATTGGCCATGGGATCGCAGAGTCGAACTAGTGGGTAAAGTGTACACCTCTGCGCAGAGTTTGAAAACCTATTCGAATAGTCTGTGTCCACAGGAATGGACGAGTCTGGTATGGTATGGCAATTAATGTTTTGTTTTCCAAAAAAAAGAGATGGTTTTGAGAAAAGTGGTTTTTAAAAAAAGTTCGGCGGTTGAGCCGTGAGCTATGGTGGACGGGAAGTCCAGTAGCTGTTTTTGAAAATGAAAACCAGTGGGAACTGCTGAGATACCTGGATGGTTTAGTCCAGGGGATTTTGTTATAATACTGAAAAACTTCCTGCTCCTTTTGGAGAGGATGCGCTTTGCAAAATACAAAATGTTTTTCAAAAACAACCCTGCATAAAATATTGCTGTTTCTGCAAAATATTCTGAGCTCCACATATTCCATGCATTATATCTGATTTCCCCATTCCGCGGGTGAAGGTGGGCTGCTGAGTACGTTTGTACTCACCCTTGCTTATTTGTTGTTTTTCAGAAAAAGGAGATCGGGTAAGAGTTACGACTGTTCCCAACCTTGCCTGTGGCTGTTGGACCGCTGATTTGCTTCGCTGCGTATATCGGGCTGCTTTAGCCCCACTCTGATGATATGTCCCGAGTTGTGGACCAACTCTTAAAGTTGTTCGCCACCTTTATAGGTTTGTCTCGTTTAAGCAGATCTGGAATCATCTGATGTATAAATGTGTTTACTAGCCTCCTAGGACTAGTAATTGTATCACATTTGAGTCCCAGAGGATTGGGACGCTTCACCCAACCTAGGGCTCGGGCCGACCATGTCACAGGGGGAGTCATCATTACCCTACGCCTAGCTCGCTCAGGCTACGGGGGACAAGACCGGCGTCCCATCTGGCTCGCCCCGGTAAACAAATAATGATGGCGCCCCGCGTGCTCCATGACGACGACGGCTCTCAGCCCCTTACGGAAGCAAGGAGACGTCAGCAAGGAATCGACAGCCCCGACAGCTGTCCTTCCGCAAGGCTCCAGCGCTCCTCCGACGGCCACGACATCACATGAACAGGGTGCCAAAACCTCTCTGGCTGCCACGACGGCATGTACTTAGGGCTCTAGCTCCTCTCTGCTAGACACGTTAGCACACTGCTACATCTCCCATTGTACACCTGGGCCCTCTCCTTACGGGAAGGTTGGCCACGCGGGAGGACGGGTCGGCACGTAAGGCTCTCTCTCTCTCCCACGCGGACGCTTGTAACCCCCTACTGCAAGCGCACCCGACCTGGGCGCAGGACAACACGAAGGCCGCGAGTTTACCCTTTTGCCTGTCTCCTTTTTTCCCCCTTCGTGCTCCGTCTCACGCCGACCAATCTGGGCTGGGACACGCGGCGACAATTTACTCGTCGGTCCAAGGACCCCCCGGGGTCGAAACGCCGACAGTTGGCGCGCCAGGTAGGGGCCTGCTGCGTGTTGACGAACAGCTTCCCGTCAAGCTCTGTAATACTCAAAATTGTGTATAAGAGATACATGGTGAGTTCCTTATTTTATGTGCCTTATTTGCATCATAAGAAGAACACCTATATAATTGAGAGTGATTAATTAGAACCAATGATTCTAAAATAAAAGAAAGTGCATTTTGTTGGAGTTTTATGTTTCTGCATTAAATAATAATAATAATATAAAAATGACTAGAAATTGGATTAAGCCCTAAATTGAAAATTAGGGTTTGAAAGTAAGAAGAGAAATGATATGAAAATATAAATAATATAAATATATTTCTAAAATTTGTATTTTTCATTTCATAATATGACTTGATAACAAAGTTGCACAAGGTTTGAAACAAAATTCGAATTCAAATGGACTTTAGAAACAAAGAAAGGAAATTGAGAGATAAAAAGAAAAGGGAAAGCAAAATCTATTCTGTTTGGGCCCCTCCCCTCATTTCGGCCCAGTCAACACTTTCACAGCGCGCAGCCCGTTCAGCTCCACCGCGCGTGTATCACTTACGCGCGGGACCCGCGCGTCATAGGCTGATGGCGCCGCGCGGACTCCATGGGGTTCGTTGTACCCAACTCCCCGCAATCCGTGCTGGCTACTCAGGCCCCAAGACCCCGCACCTCGCGGCTAGATAAGGGAGGGCCGCCGCTTCTTCCTCCATGCGCGACCCTCTTCGCCTTCTGTTGCAAGCGCTCGTGTAGACGCAGGTCCGCCATAGGCCGAGATTTAGAGCTAGCGCCGTCGACTGACGTGTGAGGCTTGGGTTTGGCGCCGGTGGTGGTGGAGTGTTCCGTTGGTGCGCGGAGTGACTGTGCGCGGCACCGGTGCATCAGTGTTGCCGCGGGCTGGGCGGAATTTCTCATCGACGTTGTCTGCCGCCGTGTGCCCGCTGCCCCGACGTGAGCGGCGCCCTCGGCACTTCGTGTTGAGGTAACAAATCTGTAAACCAATTCGATTTATCCTGAGTCTGCCCTTGCCGTGAGAATCATAGCGAATTGAGTCCGGATTGCATAGTCGCCGCGGTCTCCGGCATGCGGCCGCCGTGGAGGATGGCGCTGCTGCATCTGGATAGCTTTGGGTAGAAGAAAGTGTAGGTGTCGTCCGATGTTGTTTGAACGATGGAGATTAGAAGCAGCGGTGTCCATTCGGGGATGATGTTGGGTCGTTTGATCCGAAAGCAAGGGCCACGATTAGATCTCCACGTAATGTGTTAGCACCGTTAGATTTTAATCCGATGAACCTAATCGCGTACCGGTTCATTTAGGGCTCGGTGTAATCAGAGCCCTTGATTCTAGATCGGGTGGTGGTTGAACGTTCCGCGCTATTTAAAACCTAGGCCGTTGGATCTAGATCCAAGGATCTGCGTAGCGTACCGATTCAGGGTAATTGAGATCTAATCTGGTGCGTCCGTTTTAGATCGGGCGGCCAGGACTTCCCGATACCCCTTCGCCATGCCATTTTGCAGAAAAGACCTTATAAATTTAGAGAATCAACCCGCCGTCCACACCAGGGACTCTCTGAGTCTGTTGAGTCTTGCGCCAGAGCCCCTGCTGTTTTCTGTTATTGAGGCCCAATCCAGTAGTATTGAAAATCAGGAATTAATATCAGAAATTAGTTTTTAATGCATAAATAAATGTTAGAACTTGTTTAATTCATAGAAAATGCATATAAACTCCAAATTGGACCATTCCAGTTCCTATAATTTCGTAATGTTATTATCTATGAAATAGTACCACTGTTTTTACATGAAATACACATTTAAATTTATTTCCCACTTAATCTTGCATTAAGCACATAAAACATTAGAAAATTCATAACTTAAAATCTATACCTCCAAATTTAATGATTCCAGTTCCTGTGATCTCATTTTAATGTGTAGATTTTTACTGTATATTCTATTTGCATGTTTGATGTGATGTTAATTTATGCTATGTTATGTATGTATTGTGTTGATGCGAGTAGACGAGCAAGCCACTGTGGAAACTGAGGTTCAACAAATAGAGATAGCTGAGCAGGAGCTCGTTGAAGGCAAGTTGTGCCCTTGATCACTTTTTTTACCCATTCATGTTCTTATTATTCATAATGATCTGCATAGGATAATTTTGATGGGACCCAATAGGATACCCTAGATTTGACTATCTTTATACCTTGTTTCACCACTGGTTTTACTACTAAAGTTTTGGGTAGTACATGCTATTGCTTTATGTGGATTTGGGTATAAAGATATTTACTACTCATTGTTATACTTTTTATTATCTGTTTTATTCTTTACTGTTCATGTTAAGATCATTATGTTAATGGGAACATGGAGAACCACCCGGGAAAACAGTGCTACCACAAGGGTATAATGGGACGCCCTTGGCTGATTAACTAGGAAAGCTAGTGGAGGGCTACCTTACCCGAAAGGGGCAAGGGCAGTAGGGGAGTGGTCAGTGTAGGGAGGTCCTTGGGTTGATTTTGCTGCGATGGCGGTCAGGCAAGAACCCTGCACTGGAGCTTCCTATAAACTGTAGCGGGTAGTCTGAAGCTAGTGGAACTTTGTAAAAGCCTCGTAGTGGTACCCTGCCTCGCTTCCTCGGTAGAGGTGTATGGAGTCTGATCAACTCCGTGGCAAATGGGTAACACGACTTGTGGGTAAAGATGTGCAACCTCTGCAGAGTGTAAAACTGGTATACTAGCCGTGCTCACGGTCATTAGCGGCTCGGACACTCACATGATTAAATTATGGAACTTAAACTCAATTTGTCATTTCATTGCATCTGGGATTATTTCACTATTACTTTTATTTATTATTTCTAAGGGTTGGTATTTACTTATACTTAGTAACTGCTGATAAAATTTTGACCAACTTATAAAAGCAATGCTCAGCTTCAGCCTTTATTTCATTGATCAGCCTTACACTTCATGAACTCCCACCTTTGGTGAGATTATGCCACATTATTCCCCACAACTTGTTGAGCGATGAACGTATGTGAGCTCACTCTTGCTGTCTCACCCCCCCCCCCACAGGAGAAGAACAGGTGGTTCAGGAGGAGCCACAAGGCGAGGAGTTTGATCTGATCTAGGTGGCGTTTCTCAGTTGACATTGGCGCCGACGATCCTTAAGTTCGTTTTATCTTTATTATTTTATTTTGTAATAAGTCTTCCGCTATGTAATAAATACTCTGATGTTTATGACATTTATCTCTATATACTCTGTTATTATATATGTTGTCTTCTTGGCGCATGTATGAGATGCACCCGGCTTTGTTCCTTAAAGCCTGGGTGTGACAGAAGTGGTATCAGAGGAAATGTTGACTGTAGGACGAAACCTAGATAGAAATGGACAAAACCCTTCCCTACTTACCTTCTTCTGATTCATTCTATACTTACCTTACTCTGATTCTCTCTATACTTATCTTGATCCTGTCTCACCTTCTACTGTTCTACTCTGATGATTCTTACCTTTTCTACTCTGAGACAAGATGGATTTCACACCTTGGAATCCTACATTTATGATCTTTTTAAGAGATAGAAAGCCTAAGACGAAAATAAAACTATTTTCTCTATTTTAAAATGTTGGTTGATTGTTCTGATGATCAATGTCTGATTTGCTTCTTTGATTGATTGAAATAGTATAAACGGGCATCTTAGCATGTACCACCATAAGGTAATGAATTAGCTTTAGTAGGTAAATCACCTATCTGCTTAGCTAATAAATCCCCCAAAGTAACATGCCTCGTAATTACATGCCTTGTCTACAATCCTTTCTTTCGTACCCTGTGTTCTAACCCAGATGGGCTACCCCTATAATGTTAGAAGAGAGCAGTATAGACGTGATCCTTGGTATGTCATGGTTAAGAAAGGCAAAGGCAGTATATACACCGTGCTAAAGGAACCATAGAACTCACCAGTTCCAAAGGAGAAAGATTTGAAGTTGGAATTGCAGTAACTACCTCCACCAGACTAGCGGCATTCTTAGTAGATGGGGAGTTTGTTGGTAACAACATCCGTGTGGTTAAGGATTTTCCGGATGTCTTTCTAGAGGAGTTACCATGGATGCCACCAGATAGGGAAGTTGAGTTTGTCATTGATCCCTTACCTGGGACTGTCCCTACTTTCTAACGGCCATACATGATGTCTGTAGAAGAATTAAAGGAACTTAAGAAGCAGTTAACTGAGTTACAGGAGGCAGGGTACATTCGTCCGAGTTCCTCACCTTGGGGAGCGCCGGTTCTATTTGTACAGAAGAAAGATAGATCACAAGGGATGTGCGTGGATTATAGGACCCTTAATGATGTCAATGTGAAGACCAAGTATCCATTACCCCGCATTGAGGATTTATTTGATCAGATGAGAGGTGCAAAGGTATTCTCGAAGATTGATCTTTGATCGGGATACCATCAAATGAAGATTAGACCATCGGATATCCCTAAGACGGCTTTCTCAACCCGATATGGATTATATGAGTTCACTGTTATGTCGTTTGGATTAACTAATGCACCAACCTATTTTATGAATCTGATGAATAAGGTGTTTATGGAGTATTTGGACAGATTCGTCGTGGTATTCACCGACGATATTCTTATTTATTCTCAGAGTGATAGTGATCACGAGGAACATCTAAGGTTGGTGCTACAGAAGCTGCGAGATAATCAACTCTATGCCAAGTTCAGTAAATGCGAGTTTTGGATTGACAAGGTGCCATTTCTTGGACATATTATTTCTAATGGAGGAATAGCAGTGGATCCTGCTAAGGTCAAGGAGATTATGGAGTGGAGAGTGCCCACTACAGTTACTGAGATTCGGAGTTTCTTGGGACTAGCAGGATATTATCGGAGATTTATTGAAGGATTTTCTAAGATTGCTAAACCTATGACTTCGCTTTTGGAGAAAGGAAGAGAATTTAAGTGGGACGAGAAGTGCCAAGACAGCTTTGATCAATTGAAGGAGAGATTGATGTCTCCACCGGTGTTGGTAATGCCAGACTTACAGAAAGGATTTGATATCTATTGTGACGCATGTGGCCAAGGATTGGGATGTGTGCTCATGCAAGAAGGACATGTGATCGCTTACGCGTCTCGTTAGTTGCGGAAACACGAATTGAACTACCCCACTCATGACTTGGAACTAGCAGCAGTTGTGCATGCACTTAAGATGTGGAGACACTACATTATGGGAACTAAGTGTCAAGTGTACACGGATCATAAGAGTTTGAAGTATATATTCACTCAGAAGGATCTCAACCTTAGGCAACGCCGTTGGTTGGAGCTCATTAAGGATTATGATTTGGAGATTCACTATCACCCGGGCAAGGCGAATTTGGTCGCAGATGCCTTGAGTCGGAAAGAACATGTTCACTCCGCTTTTGTTGTCTAGCTACCCGATGAATTAGCAAAAGACTTTGAGAGACTCAACCTGGGAATTGTTACTCACACTGAAGGAGTCACCATTGAATTGGAACCTACCTTGGAGCAAGAGATTCGTAAAGGTCAGGTTGGTGATGCTAAGATTCAAGAGATTAAGGATTTGATCACGGATGGTCGAGTTCCGGAATTCACGGAGGATGAGCAAGGTACTATATGGTTCAAAGATCGGATATGTGTTCCAGAGATTGATAGCCTCCGTGAGACTATATTGAAGGAAGCCCATGATTCTGATTACTCCATCCACCCTGGTAGCACTAAGATGTATCAAGATTTGAAGCAAAAGTATTGGTGGTATGGACTGAAAAGAGATGTTGCTGCACATGTGGCTAAGTGTGATGTATGTCAAAGAGTCAAGGCCGAACATCAAAGACCCGCTGGATTATTGCACCCATTGAAGATACCCGAGTGGAAATGGGAAGAAATTGGTATGGATTTCATTGTCGGACTACCCCGCACCCCTGTTGGGTATGACTCTATTTGGGTAATTGTGGACAGATTGACGAAAGTGGCTCATTTCATACCTGTGAGGACTAATTACACGGGAGCCAAGCTAGCAGAATTGTATATGACTCGGATAGTTTGCCTACATGGAGTGCCTAAGAAGATCGTGTCTGATCGAGGATCACAGTTTACTTCTCGATTTTGGAAGAAGTTGCATGAGAGCTTGGATACAAAGTTGAATTTTAGCTCAGCCTACCATCCCCAGACTGATGGACAGACAGAGAGGACTAATCAAGTGCTGGAAGATATGTTAAGAGCTTGTGCTCTCAAGCATGGTGGCAGTTGGGAGAAGAGCTTACCCTATGCTGAGTTTTCTTATAATAATAGCTACCAGGCCAGTTTGAAGATGTCACCATTCGAGGCTTTGTATGGCAGGAAATGCAGGACTCCACTGTATTGGGATCAAACTGGAGAAAGACAGTTCTTTGGGCCTGAGCTTATTCAAGAGGCAGAAGAACAAGTCCGAATGATAAGAGAAAATTTGAGAATTGCACAATCAAGGCAAAAGAGCTATACTGATAATAGGAGAAGACTACTGGAGTTTAAGGAGGGTGATCATGTCTACTTGAAGGTGTCACCACTTCGGGGTATGAGGAGATTTAAAGTTAAAGGAAAGTTGTCCCCTCGCTTCATTGGACCTTTCTTGATCTTAAAGCGAGTGGGAGAAGTTGCGTATCAACTGGAGTTACCCAATCATCTGTCAGATGTACATGACGTGTTTCATGTGTCCCAGCTAAAGAAGTGCCTCAGGGTACCTGAGGAGCAACTACCAATGGAAGACCTTAGTGTTCAAGATGATCTAACTTATGCTGAGTATCCCATCAAGATTTTGGACACTTTGACTCGAGTTACAAGAAATAAGGTGATTAAGATGTGCAAGGTACAATGGAGTCACCATGGTGAGGATGAAGCTACTTGGGAGCGAGAAGAAGAGCTTCGCATAGATTTTCCCCATCTTTTCTGTAGTCCTTCCTAAATCTCGAGGACGAGATTATTTTTAAGGGGGGTAGGATTTGTAATACTCAAAATTGTGTATAAGAGATACATGGTGAGTTCCTTATTTTATGTGCCTTATTTGCATCATAAGAAGAACACCTATATAATTGAGAGTGATTAATTAGAACCAATGATTCTAAAATAAAAGAAAGTGCATTTTGTTGGAGTTTTATGTTTGTGCATTAAATAATAATAATAATATAAAAATGACTAGAAATTGGATTAAGCCCTAAATTGAAAATTAGGGTTTGAAAGTAAGAAGAGAAATGATATGAAAATATAAATAATATAAATATATTTCTAAAATTTGTATTTTTCATTTCATAATATGACTTGATAACAAAGTTGCACAAGGTTTGAAACAAAATTCGAATTCAAATGGACTTTAGAAACAAAGAAAGGAAATTGAGAGATAAAAAGAAAAGGGAAAGCAAAATCTATTCTGTTTGGGCCCCTCCCCTCATTTCGGCCCAGTCAACACTTTCACAGCGCGCAGCCCGTTCAGCCCCACCGCGCGTGTATCACTTACGCGCAGGACCCGCGCGTCATAGGCTGATGGCGCCGCGTGGACTCCATGGGGTTCGTTGTACCCAACTCCCCGCAATCCGTGCTGGCTACTCAGGCCCCAAGACCCCGCACCTCGCGGCTAGATAAGGGAGGGCCGCCGCTTCTTCCTCCATGCGCGACCCTCTTCGCCTTCTGTTGCAAGCGCTCGTGTAGACGCAGGTCCGCCATAGGCCGAGATTTAGAGCTAGCGCCGCCGACTGACGTGTGAGGCTTGGGTTTGGCGCCGGTGGTGGTGGAGTGTTCCGTTGGTGCGCGGAGTGACTGTGCGCGGCACCGGTGCATCAGTGTTGCCGCGGGCTGGGCGGAATTTCTCATCGACGTTGTCTGCCGCCGTGTGCCCGCTGCCCCGACGTGAGCGGCGCCCTGGGCACTTCGTGTTGAGGTAACAAATCTGTAAACCAATTCGATTTATCCTGAGTCTGCCCTTGCCGTGAGAATCATAGCGAATTGAGTCCGGATTGCATAGTCGCCGCGGTCTCCGGCATGCGGCCGCCGTGGAGGATGGCGCTGCTGCATCTGGATAGCTTTGGGTAGAAGAAAGTGTAGGTGTCGTCCGATGTTGTTTGAACGATGGAGATTAGAAGCAGCGGTGTCCATTCGGGGATGATGTTGGGTCGTTTGATCCGAAAGCAAGGGCCACGATTAGATCTCCACGTAATGTGTTAGCACCGTTAGATTTTAATCCGATGAACCTAATCGCGTACCGGTTCATTTAGGGCTCGGTGTAATCAGAGCCCTTGATTCTAGATCGGGTGGTGGTTGAACGTTCCGCGCTATTTAAAACCTAGGCCGTTGGATCTAGATCCAAGGATCTGCGTAGCGTACCGATTCAGGGTAATTGAGATCTAATCTGGTGCGTCCGTTTTAGATCGGGCGGCCAGGACTTCCCGATACCCCTTCGCCATGCCATTTTGCAGAAAAGACCTTATAAATTTAGAGAATCAACCCGCCGTCCACACCAGGGACTCTCTGAGTCTGTTGAGTCTTGCGCCAGAGCCCCTGCTGTTTTCTATTATTGAGGCCCAATCCAGTAGTATTGAAAATCAGGAATTAATATCAGAAATTAGTTTTTAATGCATAAATAAATGTTAGAACTTGTTTAATTCATAGAAAATGCATATAAACTCCAAATTGGACCCTTCCAGTTCCTATAATTTCGTAATGTTATTATCTATGAAATAGTACCACTGTTTTTACATGAAATACACATTTAAATTTATTTCCCACTTAATCTTGCATTAAGCACATAAAACATTAGAAAATTCATAACTTAAAATCTATACCTCCAAATTTAATGATTCCAGTTCCTGTGATCTCATTTTAATGTGTAGATTTTTACTGTATATTCTATTTGCATGTTTGATGTGATGTTAATTTATGCTATGTTATGTATGTATTGTGTTGATGCGAGTAGACGAGCAAGCCACTGTGGAAACTGAGGTTCAACAAATAGAGATAGCTGAGCAGGAGCTCGTTGAAGGCAAGTTGTGCCCTTGATCACTTTTTTTACCCATTCATGTTCTTATTATTCATAATGATCTGCATAGGATAATTTTGATGGGACCCAATAGGATACCCTAGATTTGACTATCTTTATACCTTGTTTCACCACTGGTTTTACTACTAAAGTTTTGGGTAGTACATGCTATTGCTTTATGTGGATTTGGGTATAAAGATATTTACTACTCATTGTTATACTTTTTATTATCTGTTTTATTCTTTACTGTTCATGTTAAGATCATTATGTTAATGGGAACATGGAGAACCACCCGGGAAAACAGTGCTACCACAAGGGTATAATGGGACGCCCTTGGCTGATTAACTAGGAAAGCTAGTGGAGGGCTACCTTACCCGAAAGGGGCAAGGGCAGTAGGGGAGTGGTCAGTGTAGGGAGGTCCTTGGGTTGATTTTGCTGCGATGGCGGTCAGGCAAGAACCCTGCACTGGAGCTTCCTATAAACTGTAGCGGGTAGTCTGAAGCTAGTGGAACTTTGTAAAAGCCTCGTAGTGGTACCCTGCCTCGCTTCCTCGGTAGAGGTGTATGGAGTCTGATCAACTCCGTGGCAAATGGGTAACACGACTTGTGGGTAAAGATGTGCAACCTCTGCAGAGTGTAAAACTGGTATACTAGCTGTGCTCACGGTCATGAGCGGCTCGGACACTCACATGATTAAATTATGGAACTTAAACTCAATTTGTCATTTCATTGCATCTGGGATTATTTCACTATTACTTTTATTTATTATTTCTAAGGGTTGGTATTTACTTATACTTAGTAACTGCTGATAAAATTTTGACCAACTTATAAAAGCAATGCTCAGCTTCAGCCTTTATTTCATTGATCAGCCTTACACTTCATGAACTCCCACCTTTGGTGAGATTATGCCACATTATTCCCCACAACTTGTTGAGCGATGAACGTATGTGAGCTCACTCTTGCTGTCTCACCCCCCCCCCCCCCCACAGGAGAAGAACAGGTGGTTCAGGAGGAGCCACAAGGCGAGGAGTTTGATCTGATCTAGGTGGCGTTTCTCAGTTGACATTGGCGCCGACGATCCTTAAGTTCGTTTTATCTTTATTATTTTATTTTGTAATAAGTCTTCCGCTATGTAATAAATACTCTGATGTTTATGACATTTATCTCTATATACTCTGTTATTATATATGTTGTCTTATTGGCGCATGTATGAGATGCACCCGGCTTTGTTCCTTAAAGCCTGGGTGTGACAAGCTCCAGATGGGTAGTCTCCAGCAACCTTTCCAACCTGGGACGGTGCTCCGTTTCGGGAGTCTTGAGTTCATGTCCCTCGACGGCGGCTACGACATGATACTCCTTCCTCCGCTGTGCGACAGCGACAATGGCGGCCGACAGCCCGCCCGCCGGCGACGGAATCAACGACGTCTTCCCCACGTGGCGGAAGAACAACATTCGGTTTTGTCCCGTCACTTCCCCCGCCGACGGAGGAGGAGGCAGGGCAACCATGGCCAAGCAGGAGGCGGCACCTCGTCGGCTGTCGAGGAAGTTGATGGCACCGGCGCCCCAACGAGGGACACGTCGGGCGTCGACCTCGCGTCTGAGACGAAGACGAGCGTCGTTTCCCCGCAACACGCCAACTCCAAGCAGATGAACGACGCCAGCACGCTCGCGAAGGACTTGCTGGGCGTCGCCCTCGTACCTGAGACGACGGTGCAGTCCGCCCCTGACGCGACTTCGTCACCGCCTGTCGACCAAGAGGTACCGACCAGTTCCCATCTCGTGCCTTTTAGATCCAGCTGCGACCCACCGAGCGACCTCGCTTTGGTGGACGCTTTTATAAAGGCATGTACAAACCCTCCGGGGTATCATATGCGGTCACCCTGGGATAGACTGACGGCCGTCTCGACCTACGGACCCTCGGGTTCCGAGGAAGATGACGAGCCCGACTTTTGTTGGGATTTCTACGGGCTCGGTAACCCCAGTGCCATGCGGGACTTCATGACCGCATGCGACTACTGCCTTTCCGATTGTTCCGACGGTAGCCGTAGCTTCGACGACGAGGACTGCGGCCCAAGTCGTCAATGTTTCCACGTCGATCTAGGGGGTCCCGGCGAAGGCAACCATCTTGGTATGCCGGAAAATGGCAACCCCCCTAGGCCTGCGCCTCGCGTTGACATCCTTCAGGAGCTAGCTGTGGTCCCAGTCCCTGCGGGGGGTCAGGACGCACAGCTCGAGCAAATCCGCGAGGTGCAGGCCAGGCTCGACGAGGGAGCAGAACACTTGAGCAGTTCCGGTGGAACATCGGGCAGGAATGGGCAGACCGAGCTCCGGCCGGAGAAGCGCGTCATCTGCCCCAGGGCATCCAGCTCCGCATTGCCGACGACGTCAGGGCAAGGCCACCACCGGTTTCCAGTGGGGTCGGCCAGAACCTGGCTGCAGCAGCAATACTACTCCGCGCGATGTCGGAACCATCGACCACCGAAGGGCGGCGTATCCAGGGAGAGCTCAAGAATCTCCTGGAGGATGCCGCGGTCCGACGGGCCGAAAGCTCTGCCTCCCGAAGGCAGGGGTACCCCTCAGAGCATCGCGCCGCGACTTCCCGATTCATGCGGGAAGCCTCGGTCCACACCGGGCGCACGCGCAACACAGCGCCTGCGGCCCCGGGGCGCCTCGGCAACGAGCACCACCACCGCAACCGTCGAGCCCACCTCGACGAGAAGGTGCGCTGACGCTACCACCCCAGGCGTGGGGGACGCTACGACAGCGGGGAGGATCGGAGTCCCTCGCCCGAACCACCCGGTCCGCAGGCTTTCAGCCGGGCCATACGACGGGCGTCGTTCCCGCCCCGGTTCCGAACCCCGACTACTATCACAAAGTACTCGGGGGAGACGAGGATGGAACTGTGGCTCGCGGACTACCGGCTGGCCTGCCAGCTGGGTGGAACGGACGATGACAACCTCATCATCCGCAACCTCCCCCTGTTCCTCTCCGACACCGCTCGAGCCTGGCTGGAGCACCTGCCTTCGGGGCAGATCTCCAACTGGAACGACCTAGTCCAAGCCTTCGCCGGCAACTTCCAGGGCACGTACGTGCGCCCTGGGAACTCCTGGGATCTCCGAAGCTGCCGCCAGCAGCCGGGAGAGTCTCTCCGGGACTACATCCGGTGATTCTCGAAGCAGCGCACCGAGCTGCCCAACGTCACCGACTCGGATGTCATCGGCGCGTTCCTCGCCGGCACCACCTGCCGCGACCTGGTGAGCAAGCTGGGTCGCAAGACTCCCACCAGGGCGAGCGAGCTGATGGACATCGCCACCAAGTTCGCCTCTGGCCAGGACGCGGTTGAGGCCATCTTCCGGAAGGACAAGCAGCCCCAGGGCCGCCAGCCGGAAGACATCGCCGAGGCGTCCACTCAGCATGGCACCAAGAAGAAGTCGCAAGCGAAACGCGACGCCGCCGACGCGGACCTTGTCGCCGCCGCTGAGTACAAGAACCCTCGGAAACCTCCCGGAGGTGCCAATCTCTTCGACAAGATGCTCAAGGAGCCGTGCCCCTATCATCAGGGGCCCGTCAAGCACACCCTCGAGGAGTGCGTCATGCTTCGGCGCCACTTTCACAAGGTCGGGCCACCTGCAGAAGGTGCAGGGCCCACAATAACGACAAGGAGGAGGATCACAAGGCAAGGGAGTTCCCCGAGGTCCACAACTGCTTCATGATCTACGGTGGGCCAGTGGCGAACACCTCGGCTCGGCACCGCAAGCAAGAACGTCGGGAGGTCTGCTCGGTAAAGGTGGTGGCGCCAGTCTACCTAGACTGGTCCGACAAGCCCATCACCTTCGACCAGGGCGACCACCCCGATCACGTGTCGAGCCTGGGGAAATATCCGCTCCTTGTCGACCCCGTCATCGGCAATGTCAGGCTCACCAAGGTCCTCATGGACGGAGGCAGCAGCCTCAACATCATCTACGCCGAGACAATCGGGCTCCTGCGGATCGATCTGTCCTCGGTCCAGGCAGGCGCGGCGCCTTTTCACGGGAAACCCTCATGTTCAGCCCCTCGGACAACTCAATCTGCCCGTCTGCTTCGGGACTCCCTCCAACTTCCGAAGGGAAACCCTCACGTTCGAGGTGGTCGGGTTCCGAGGAACCTACCATGCGGTGCTGGGGAGGCCGTGCTACGCCAAGTTCATGGTCGTCCCCAACTACACCTACCTCAAGCTCAAGATGCTGGGCCCCAACGGGGTCATCACCGTCGGCCCCACGTATCGACACGCGTACGAATGCGACGTGGAGTGCGTGGAGTACGCCGAGGCCCTCGCCGAATCCGAGGCCCTCATCGCCGACCTGGAGAGCCTCTCCAAGCAGGCGCCAGACATGAAGCGCCATGCCGGCAACTTCGAGCCAGCAGAGATGGTTAAGTCCGTCCCTCTCGACCCCAGCAACGACACCTCCAAGCAGATACGGATCGGCTCCGAGCTCGACCCCAAATAGGAAGCAGTGCTCGTCGACTTTCTCCGCGCGAACGCCGAAGTCTTTGCGTGGAGTCCCTCGAACATGCCTGGCATACCGAGGGATGTCGCCGAGCACTCGCTGGATATCCGAGCTGGAGCCCGACCCATGAAGCAGCCTCTGCGCCGATTCGACGAAGAAAAGCGCAGAGCCATAGGCGAGGAGATCCACAAGCTGATGGTTGCAGGGTTCATCAAAGAGGTATTCCATCCCGAATGGCTTGCCAACCCTGTGCTTGTGAGAAAGAAAGGAGGGAAATGGCGGATGTGTGTAGACTACATTGGTCTAAACAAAGCATGTCTGAAGGTTCCCTACCCTCTGTCTCGCATCGATCAAATCGTGGATTCCACTCCTCGATGCCTACTCACGGTATCACCAAATCAGGATGAAAGAGTCCGACCAGCTCACGACTTCTTTCATCACACCTTTTGGCATGTACTGCTACGTTACCATGCCATTTGGTTTGAGGAATGCGGGTGCGACATACCAAAGGTGCATGAACCACGTGTTCGGTGAACACATTGGTCGAACGATCGAGGCTTACATCGATGACATCGTAGTCAAGATGAGGAAAGCCTCCGACCTTGAAACAATATTCCGGTGTCTCAAGGCGAAAGGCGTAAAACTCAATCCCAAGAAGTGCGTCTTCGGAGTCCCCCGAGGCATGCTCTTGGGGTTCATCGTCTCCGAGCGGGGCATCGAGGCCAACCCGGAGAAAATTGCGGTTATCACCAACATGGGGCCTGTTGGAACTTGCTCTCTGCAGCAAGGAGGCCAACAGGGGTGAACAGTGGCGATAACAGGGTTACGTGCTCGGGGGCAATAGCTCTGTTGATCTAGCCCCTCACGGGCACTGTGCGGGGGTATTTATAGGTATCTGAGTGCCCAGCGCCTTGTGTTAAGGACGCATGTGCCCTCAGACACCTAGTTTATCCCTAGAATATTCCCATAAAGCAGGGTTACAAGCTGTAATTACAAGCATGCCTTTACAGATTAGGCCCGTAACACAAGGGCGGCCACGCAGGGCCCGTTACAATGGGCCCGATCGCACGTGGGCCTCAGAGCTGAACGAGGCCGCGCTCCGGGATGGCGTCGTCGCAGGCCTTCGTCTGGTGCCGAATGGAGCGAGGGGTGTCCCCGCCCGTTTTGTCTCTGTCAGACCAGCGACTGCAGCGAAGGCCTTGAGCGAAGGGTGGCGTCTTTGCCTTCGCCCCAACATTTGCCCTCCGAGGGACCAGTTCGACGAAGTCACCTGGTGCCGAAGACGTCGCTAGATGGCGGAGACGCTGCCCTCGCTCGAAGTGGTTCCGCGGGGGTTTTTGATGTTACCGTTGATGGACGGCGTACTGTTGGATTGCGGGTTTCCCGAAGCGTCGCGCCCTGTCGGATTGCGGGTTTCCCGAAGAGCCGCGCCCTGCCTATAAAGGGGGGCGGGGGTTGGCGCTGTTTGAACTTTGCCTTCCGCGCTCCGTGAAAACCCTAGCCGCCCGCCGTCTTGCTGCTCCTCTTCTTCCGCTGCCCTCTTGCTCGCCGGAGCTCTGGCGCGAGTGAAGCAGACCGCCCACCGCCGCCGACGGTACGTAGCAATGCCGTCCTCTTCTTCTTCCGCCGCCACTACGCCGCCGGCCGCCGCCTCGTCTGAGGAGACGTTGAGTAGCTTGATGGTGGAGGAGTTGCGCGCCGGCGACTCTGTTGATTTTGGTGTGTCGCGGATGACGTCAGCCCGCGTTGAAGATATGCAGCGGTTGGGCTACTTTGGCGGCGGAGTTGCTCGTGCTCCGGGGACGAAGGAAGTCCCCGAGCCGGAGGGTGAGTTGGTCGTTTTCGAGGCGTTCTTCGCCGCCGGTCTCCGCTTGCCTGCACACCGGTTTGTTGGCGAAGTCCTGCGTAGATTCAACGTTCAAATACATCAGCTGACACCGAATGCCGTGGTGGCACTGTCGAAGTATGTCTGGGCGACGACTTCGTACGGCGGACAGCCGTCGGTTGAAGTTTTTGCGAAGTATTATTGTTTGCACTGGCAGAAGAGGATGATTGGGGACGAAGTTGCCCAGTTCGGGTCATGCACATTCACGCCGAAGACCGGCAAGACCACAATGCAAGTAGTGGAGTTGGTTCCGTGCGCCCGCAACAAGTGGGGCAATTGGAATGAATTTTGGTTTTACGTTGCTGAGGCTACTGTCGAAGGCCATGAAGGACTCCCCGTGTCTGAGATGTGCTCTCATTATTACTCTGCGTATCCGCCCTTTGAAGTGGCAGAGGAGGATGCAAACGAAGGGGCCCTTCGGTGCGCCGCCGGTCAGAGCAGTGGACGTGATTTAGTTGAAGAGTTCGTGGCGTGCGGGTTGTGGCCCTTGGCGCATGGCTGGGCGTTGGGCGAAGTGTGCCCTCGCCAGATGCCCTTCCACGGAGGAAGGGAGGTGCGAAGTCCTGCCTTCGCATTAAATCTGCGAAACCGCGACCCGGCCGCCTTTGTGCGCGATGCGGAGGACAGGGTGGTGCGGCTCGTGGGGCGTTACGTGCCGAGGACGGAAGGCCAGCGCAGCTTTGATATCCGCGGGTCAAATGACCGTTTGAACAGGGTCTTCGAATTAAATCAATTGCCGTACGACGGCTATCCTGGTCAAGACGAAGCGGACCGCCGTGGGAAGAAAACGGCGGTGGAGACTGGAGACGACCCTGCGCCGGCGGCCGCCCCTTCCGCAAAAAAGAGAAAATTAGGTACTGCGATGGGAGGACTTGGGGTGTCTGATAGTTTTGCTAGAGAGTTAATGAGGACGTGTGCGGCCCCGGGGGAAAGGATGTCTTCGCCCGAGCTCCGGGAGTCTTCGACTCGGATGCTGAGGGTTACCGGGGGTTGCTGGCCTAGGAATGTTCCTATCCCCTGCGCGGCCGGCGAGGACTGTTTTACATCGCGTATGGTTCGTCAGTGGAGAGTTTTTCCTTACGGGCGGAATATCGGTGCTGTTGTGTGGGCAGTGATGGACAAGGATCGCCAAGGTGCGGCGCAAAAACGCCAGGCGGCTGTCAGGCTGCATGAAGCTAGGCCGAAGAGGCAGCGGGGGGCTGCGAAGGCTACGGCCTCCGGCGGGGGCAAGCCGCCGCTGGCGGCGAAGGCGGGCGTCTCTGCACCTGTCAAGGCGCCGGAGGCAACGGCGGGCGCCGGAGGCTCCAAGTCAACGAAGGTGGTGCCGCCGGCCAGCGGAGTGGCGGAGGCTTCGAAGGCGGCCCGAGCGTTGCCGTTGTCAGGCAAGCGCGTTGCCGACTTCGGCACCGATATTACTGTAGACGACTATCTTGGTGGTAAGTCATTGGCCTATTATTATTATTATTATTTTTTAATTCGAAGATGCGTTGCAGGTTCGGACGAGGGCCAGCTTGCTATGGTTGCGTCTGGCGCGGAGGTCGCGACGGCGGCCATAGTGCCGAAGGCGAGGGGCGAGGCCCTTGGCGCCGGCGGCGAGGTGTCGGCCCTCGCGGTGGTCAGGGACGAGGCGGGCGCAGCGACCCGCCGGCTGAAGGGAGTGACGGAGGCGCTGAGTCAGGCGACGGAGGCGCTGAGTCAGGTTCGTTGAGTTATACTCTCCCCCACCTCTTTCTATTGGGGCAACGGCCTTACGTGTGCTCTGCAGGTGGCGGACTTCGCCAGCCGTACTGCGTCGGGGGCCCTCACGGCAGCTGTTTCTGCCGAAGTCGAGAGACTTCGGACACAACATGCTGACGCTGTCCGTGAGAAATCAACCTCCGACAGCAAGTGTCGTAAGCTGACGGACAGGGTGGCCGCCCTGGAGAGGGAGAAGGCCGACCTCCGGCGCCAACTGGCGGCGGAGAGGAGGGAGGCAAACGAGGCCACCGCCAAGGAGCAGGCTGCGCAGGCGGAGGCCAGACTGGCGCGGGCGGAGGGCAATCTTGCCAAGGAGCTCGCCGAACATCTGCAAGAGCGGCTTGCCGCCTGGAGAGCCGCGCGAAGGGGGCCGAGGAGGCGATGCGTGCGGAGGCTGAACGGACGTGCGTTCAGCTTATGGATACATATCGCGAGCTGGGCGCGCGGACCGGCAACTTCGAGGTGCCGGACCGAGAGCCCGGGCTTCGTTGTCTGCAATGGGTGCAGGAGGATCTGCAGGAACTCCCCACTGTTGTGGGTGGGTTTATGTCGTACGCCTCCCTGGTCACCTGCGAGGGGGCGATGAACGCACTCTCCCGCGAAGGGTGCCGGCACTTCGAGGTCTTCGACCAGGCGGATGAAGATTTTGAGCGAGATGTCTATAAGGTCGAAGACCCCGTTGTGAAGGAATCTGTCGGGGCCCTCTACGACCGGATGTGGGGTCCGCATGGTCGTGAGGTGGTCAGGGAGCGGGCCGAGACTGCGAGGGCTCAGGTAACGTTGTTGTTTGTTTGGCGGTTGCTGTATGCGGGCTGTGCGCGTGTTTGCTGAATTTGTGTGTCTTGTCCTAGGCGGCGCGCAGCAAGCGGGTGGACGACTTCGGGGCTCTGAACAGCGCGCTGCCAGACCCGGAGCCGACCCCTGCGGAGGCTGTGACTGGGGTCGCCCTGGAGCCAACCCCGGAGACCGCAGCGATCGCGATGGCTGCCTTTGCATCCGCTGCGGCCGGCGAAGACGTGCCCCCGAAGGTGGCCGAAGGCGCCCCTGATGCCCCCGCAGCTGCTGCGCCGAGAGCTGAAGATCCCGCGGCGGCGGCGGCGGAAACAACGGCGAAGGCAGCGGCGGAACCAACGGTGGAGCCAACGGCGGGGGCTCCCGCAGCGTCAGGGCCTTCGCAGGTGGCGTAGTGGGTGTTTAGGGTTGGGGAATTTTTGGATGTTGTGCTGAATTTTGGTTGCTGCGCAGGTTCAAGATTTTAGGCCTGCGCACGCAAACGCTACTACTGAGTTTTTGGCGGCTTCGACCGCGGAAGGTGGGAATGAATATGGTGGGTCTGTATCTGAGTTTTTTGATTTTACTGACTCTGGGAGCTCGGTTGAGTGGACTGAGGAGTCGTCGGAGGAGGACTTGGTTATTTTGCGGCCTTGGACGTGGCTGCGGCGGAGGCTTCGCCACACGCCGTGGGCGTGCCAGACGTGCCAGGCCCTAGCACCGGGCGCCGACGACGAAGGGCGGTTGCAAAGCGTAGGGTTAGCGCGGAGGAAGGGGCTCGGCTTCGCGTGAGTAGGGCTGGTCGTCAGGAGCTGTTATCTTTGCCGGCCGCCGCGGGTACAGGGGAAGGGGAACTGCGAAGTCTTTTTGCGGGTGAGGAGCTTAGGATAATGTTGTTTAATTATAGGGAGATGGGAATTATTCCTAAGGTTGAGCCGATGTAGAGTGTGGCGCCCTCGCTTGTATGTGTGTAAAGGCTTGTAAGATGAGGTTGTGTGCCCTCGCGTGCCTGTGCCTGCGAGGGCGTTGTGTACTTTGTATGGTTGGCTATGCTGTGCTGGTGTGATAATAGTCGGTCTTAGCGCAGACGGTTTGATGCTGTCGTTTCTGCTTTTGTTGTACTAGTTCGGCTGCGCCCTTAGGCGGCTTTTGCGCGGATAGTCTTCGCGATAGACATCGGGTTTTTTTTCGCACTTGTTGTGCTTAGTCCGGCTGCACCCTTAGGCGACTTTTGCGCGGATAGTCTTCGCGGTAGACTTCGATTTTTCGCACTTGTTGTGCTTAGTCCGGCTGCACCCTTAGGCGACTTTTGTGCGGATAGTCTTCGCGGTAGACTTCGATTTTTCGCACTTGTTGTGCTTAGTCCGGCTGCACCCTTAGGCGACTTCTGCGCGGATAGTCTTCGCGGTAGACATCGGATTTTTCCCGCACTTGTTGTGCTTAATCCGGCTGCACCCTTAGGCGACTTCTGCGCGGATAGTCTTCGCGGTAGACTTCGATTTTTCGCACTTGTTGTGCTGGTCCGGCTGCACCCTTAGGCGACTTCTGCGCGGATAGTCTTCGCGGTAGACTTCGATTTTTCGCACTTGTTGTGCTGGTCCGGCTGCACCCTTAGGCGACTTCTGCGCGGATAGTCTTCGCGATAGACATCGGATTTTTCCCGCACTTGTTGTGCTTAATCCGGTTGCACCCTTAGGCGACTTCTGCGCGGATTTGTCGCACGCGAGGGTGGCTAGCGCTTATCCTCGCGGTGACCTCGGATTGGTCGAATGTCGAAGGCCGTCGTCGCGGTCTGTTTTCGACGCATGTTTTTGCGGGGGTTTTTTCACACATATATTACATGGCTCCGCCTCGTTAAAAACCTCACCCCCCGGGAGGAAAAGAGTGTGGGCCGGTATAAGGTTTTTTTTTGGCGAATTACAAGGGCGAAGTCAGCCCCGATGAGTCAGACAAAAAATTTGCGGAGGTTGTCGATGTTCCAGGAGTGCTCCAGGTCCTCGCCGTTTGGCGTTGTGAGCCTGTAGGCGCTGGGGGATGCTTTTGTCTTGACTATGAAGGGGCCCTCCCACTTGGGCTCCAGCTTTCCCCTGGACTTCGTCCGAGCTGTTCGGACGAGTACGAGGTCCCCTTCGCTGAACTCCCTCGGGATGACTGCGTGGTCGCGCCTTGCTTTGGTCTGGGCTTGGTATTTGTTTAGGGCCTGTAGGGCGAAGACCCGGTCTCCGTCAATGAGATCTTTTGAAGTTGGCTCGTCCACGTCGGGGACGGCTGACGGAACTGTACGCGGGGACCCATGCTTTATCTCTTGCGGGGTCATGGCCTCCGATCCGTATAGAAGGCGGAAAGGAGTGAACCCGGTCGCCCTGCACTCAGTTGTGTTTAGCGCCCAGACTGCCTCAGGTAATAAATCGGTCCATCTGCCTTTTTTTCATCGAGGAGCATTTTCTTGACAGCTGTGAAGATTTTCCCATTGGCGCGCTCCACGACCCCGTTGGACTGCGGATGATAGACTGAAGTGAAGGCAAGCTTGGTGCCGATGGAAAAACAAAAATCCTTGAAATCTTGGCTGTCAAACTGCTTGCCGTTGTCAACTGTTAGCTCGGACGGTACTCCGAAGCGGCAAACAATGTTTTGCCAGAAGAATTTCTGGGCAGTCTTTGATGTTATTGTAGAAACAGCCCTCGCTTCGATCCATTTGGTGAAGTATTCGACGGCTACGAAGGCGAACTTAAGGTTCCCCTGAGCGGTGGGCAGGGGCCCGACAATGTCCAGGCCCCAGCGCTGGAGAGGCCATGTGTGGGCAATCAGCTTTGTATACTGCGAGGGGTTGCCTGACCGAGGAGAGAACTTCTGGCAGGCTTCGCAGGACCTTGAGACCCGATTTGCGGCGCAGATCATTGCGGGCCAGTAAAACCCTTGGCGGATCACCTTGGCAGCTAGGGCCCTTGGCCCTGCGTGCGAACCGCACGTGCCACTGTGGACTTCACGTAGGATCTGCATGCCTTCGGTTTCGGTGACGCACTTAAGCATTGGCTGACTGACCCCTTTCTTGTAGAGCTGGCCCTCGATCAGCGCGAAGTCCCGGCTTCGATGTCTGAGGCGCTTGGCCTCGCTGACGTCGGTTGGATGATAGTACCCCTGTAGGAACAGGGTTATTGGTGCCCGCCAGTCTTCGGTCATGATTAGGTTGACTATGCGGTGGCCCTCGCTATCATTAGTTATTTGGAGCCCTTCGGGGCTCCGGACGGCAGGCGTGCCGATGGTGTGAAAGAACACGTCGGAGGGCAGGGGCTCGCCCCTGGCGGCAGCCTTGGCCAATGCATCGGCCTCCTCGTTCTTGGCCCTATCCACATGCTGCAAGGTGAATCCCTTGAACTGTCTCTCGAGACTTCGGATAGCCGCGAGGTATTGCATGAGCGCGGGGTCTTTTGCTGCATAGTCTTTCTCGATCTGGCCAGCAACTATCTTGGAGTCTGTCTTGACGATACATGTGGTGACTCCGAGGGCCCTTAGCTTGCGGAGGCCGAGGATAACCGCTTCATACTCTGCTATATTGTTTGTGCATCTGTCGGATTCCAGAGCGAAGCTGAGGCGTGCTGCATATCTGTGTTTGACTCCGGCTGGTGAGGTGACGACTGCAGCGACGCCTGCCCCCGCATGGCACCATGCGCCGTCGCAATGGATGGTCCAAACCTTCTCTGTGGACGGGTTCGGCTGTGTTATTGGCCCAGTCCAGTCGACGACGAAGTCTGCCAGGACTTGTGACTTGATGGCTGTCCTGGGCTCGAAGCTGATGTGGTAGCCGGATAGTTCGGCTGCCCACTTGGCAATCCTCACCGATGCCTCTGGGTTTCTGAATAGTTCGCCGAGCCCCCTGTCTGAGGTGACTCGGACCTTGAATGCTTCAAAGTAATGGCGCAGTTTGCGCGAGGACATAATAACTGCGTAGGCGATCTTCTCCAGCTCTGTCATGTTGCATTTGGACGGTGTCAGGACTTCGGAGACATAGTAAACAGGGCACTGTCTGACTGCGCCCTCAACAGTCTGCTCCTGTACTAGTGCCGCGCTGACCGCGTGCGGCGAAGCCGCGACATAGAGCAATAGGGGGAGCGAGGAGTCGGGGCTTGTGAGGATGGCCAGCTCCGACAGGTACTGTTTTAGTGAGGCGAAGGCCGCTGCTTGCTCCGGCCCCCAGGCGAAGTCTTTCGCACCGCGAAGTGTTTTGAGGAAGGGGAGACTTCGCTCGGTGGACCTGGAGATGAATCTGTTAAGAGCGGCCAATCTGCCTGTCAGACGTTGGACGTCCCTGGCGGACTGCGGAGGCAACATGTCGACAATGGCTTGGATCTTGGTTGGGTTGGCCTCGATGCCGCGGTGTGACACCAGTTAACCCAATATCTTGCCCTGGCTAACACCGAAGACGCACTTTTCCGGGTTCAGGCAGAGTCGTGCATCTCGCATGTTCGCGAATGTCTCGGCGAGGTCGGCGAGATGGTCCTCCTTATTCTTGCTGGCGACGACGATGTCGTCCACGTATGTAAATATGTTTCTGCCAACCTGCCCTTCGAGTACTGTTTTGGTGAGTCTGGAGAAGGTGGACCCTGCATTCTTGAGTCCCTCCGGCATCCTGATGAAGCAATAAGTGCCGAAGGGTGTTATAAAACTGGTGCTAGCCTTGTCTTCCTCCTTCATGTATATCTGGTGATAGCCGGAGAAGCAGTCGAGGAGTGACATGACCTCGCATCCGGCCGCGCTATCAACTATTTTGTCGATCCGTGGCAACGGGAAATTGTCCTTCGGGCAGGCCTTATTGAGACTGGTGAAGTCTATGCACATTCGCCATTTCCCGCTTTTTTTCTGCACCATTACGACATTGGAGAGCCACGTGGGGTAAGCCACTGGCTCGATGAATTTAGCTTCTAGGAGGTGGTGCACTTCCGCCTTGGCGGCCTCTGTCTTTTCGTCGGACATTTTGCGGAGCCTTTGCTTTTTTGGTCGCACCGAAGGGTCAATTCCCAAGCTGTGCTCAATTATGGATCGGCTGACTCCGACCAGGTCTAGGGCGGACCAGGCGAAGACATCTTTATTCTTGGCCAGGCAGCAGAGAAGCTTCTCTTCTTCATGTGAAGTAAGGTCTTCGCTGATAGTGACTGTCTGCTTGGGCGTGGCCTGATCAAGGGGGACAGTCTTGGTCCCGTCTTGGCTCTGCAACTGTGCCTTCTCGTGCTGCTTATCGATTGGGCTGGCGGGCGCAGGGACCTCGCGCTGGGTCGTGAGACAGTGTACGTTCCTCTGACCAGGCACGAAGTCCCGCTCTATGTTGCGCGCCGTCTGCTGGTTGCCGTAGATCGTGATAGCGCCTAGCGGACCTGGTATCTTCATACATAGGTACAGTCCGTGGATGGCAGCTTCGAACTTATTGATGGAGCCCCGGCCCAGGATGGCGTTGTACGGATATACCATGTCGACAATGTCGAAGGTTACTTGCTCACTTCGGGCATTGGGTGCTACACCGAAGGAGAGGGGCAGCTCTATTTTGCCAACGGGAAAGGTGCCTTTGCCGCCGAAGCCTTAAACGGATTGTCCGAAGGCTTGAGCAGGCTGTGACTTATACCCATGCGGTCGAAGGCGTGGAGGAAGATGATGTCCGCCTGACTGCCGTTGTCGACTAGGACTTTGTGTAAGTCCCAGCCTGCCACGCTGCAATTGATGACCATAGCGTCGATGTGGGGGGCGCTGCGCAGGTCGGCGTCTCGCGCATCGAAGGTTAGCGGTATGTGGGACCACTTCGTCTGCACGACTGGGCCAGTGACCGCGACATGGTTGATGCTGCGGTAGTGGTCCCGCTTCTGCCGCTTGGTGTCAAAATCAGTGCTGGACCCCCCTGTTATCATGTGAATGACTCCGCGATATGGTTGATCGGCGAAGTCTTCCTGCTTTGGGGCATGGGGGATGTTTTGGTGTTGCTGGTGTGGTGGTGGGGGTGGAGGAGGTACGATTTGTACTTCCTGATGGTGTTGGTAAGCGTGGTGCGGTGGATGCGGAGCGGGAGCGTGGATATATGGTGGAGGGGGTGGCTGGTAATTATGCGCGACAATTCTGGGATTGTCGGCTGGCTGCGCCCGCGCCATTCTGTCTCTGGTGGCCTTCGTTTTGGGGCAGTCTTTGGTTTGGTGGGCGCAGTCTTCGCCGTGGAAAAGGCAGTAGAACCGGCGCGGCGGCTGCGCGCGCCCTCGGCCCCTGCCACGAGTTCCGTTTCCACGGCCCTGGGGGGGATATTCCTGGCGACGAGGGGGGTCAGCAGCAGGCTGCTGGTTGGCAATATTGTGCACTTGCTGTTGACTGCGGCCATCTCGACCGGAGTCTGGTTGCGGAGTCCTTGTCCACGTGCGGCTGGACTGCGGGGCATCTTTGGGCTTCCGCTGTGACTCAACCTTGCGCTGGTGGAGCTCTTCGGATTTGGCATATTTTTCAAAGAGCTGATATAGCTCCTGGAGGTTCTTGGGCGGATCTCTGATACAGTGGCTGTAGAGGACGCCGGCCCGAAGGCCGCTGATGGCGTAGTGGATAGCGATCTGGTCATCGACGGAGGGCAGCTGTGACTTGAGTGTTAAGAATTTGCGGTAATACTCCCGCAGAGTCTCCTTTTCCAGCTGTTTGCAAAGCGAGAGCTCGGCCAAAGCGTCGGTGTCTGGACGGTAGCCTTGGAAGTTGAGAAGGAACTTGTCCCTGAGACTTCTCCACGAATCGATGGACAGCAGAGGCAATCTGGTGAACCAGGTGAGTGCTGGTCCCTCTAGGGCGATGATGAAAGACTTCGCCATTGTGGCGTCGTCCCCTCCGGCGGATGCAACGGCGACTTGATAGCTCATTATGTATTGCGCCGAGTCGGTGCTGCCGTTGTACTTGGGATATGCCCCTGCTCGGAAGTTAGCTGGCCAAGGCGTCACTTGCAGGTGTGGCGCTAGGGGACTTCGCTCGTCGAGGTAGTTGACCCCTTGGAATGGCGCGCCGTGCTGGAAAGCGTAGTCATGCTGGGGGAAACACGGGTTCTCCGGCTGCGCCCGGTGTTGCAGGGGTTGGCCATGCTGCAGGCCGAGGTGGCCTTCGCGCGTGTCTTCCGGTTGTGCGCGCTGCTGGAGGGGTGGCTCTTGCTGTAGGCCGAGGTGGCCTTCGCGCTGCATCAGCGCGATCTCGCGCTCGAGGTCTTGGGCCTTCTGCTCCTCGTCGCGTATCATTTGCCGCACCTTGGCTAGTGCGGACACACGCTGGCGCTTGGCCTCCAGTATCTCTTTCTGCCTCTGGAGATTGCGGTTCTTGAGGCGCAGGGCGCGTAGCTGTAACTGTTCTTCTGTTGAGACGCCGAGGACCTCGCCGTCCTCGGTGAGATCCGCGCCCTCCAGTGGGGCGAGGCCTGGGGGCGGCTGCGATTGTCCTTCGGGCCCGCAGGTGCGGAAGGTGTCATCTTCGCAGGTGCGGGGAATATTGTCTTCAGTGGGCTCTTGGTGGGTGGATTGGGTGAGGGCGAGGGCCTTGCCCTTTCTTGCGGCAAGCAGTGCTGCCTTCGCGGCCTCGTTAGCCTTCGGGTTAGCTCTCTTGGGTGTCATCGCGGGTGGTTTTGTCGTAGCACGAACGGTGGGCGCCAAATGTTGGAACTTGCTCTCTGCAGCAAGGAGGCCAACAGGGGTGAACAGTGGCGATAACAGGGTTACGTGCTCGGGGGCAATAGCTCTGTTGATCTAGCCCCTCACGGGCACTGTGCGGGCACTGTGTTAAGGACGCATGTGCCCTCAGACACCTAGTTTATCCCCAGAATATTCCCATAAAGCAGGGTTACAAGCTGTAATTACAAGCATGCCTTTACAGATTAGGCCCGTAACGCAAGGGCGGCCACGCAGGGCCCGTTACAATGGGCCCGATCGCACGTGGGCCTCAGAGCTGAACGAGGCCGCGCTCCGGGATGGCGTCGCCGCAGGCCTTCGTCTGGTGCCAAATGGAGCGAGGGGTGTCCCCGCCCGTTTTGTCTCTGTCAGACCAGCGACTGCAGCAAAGGCCTTGAGCGAAGGGTGGCGTCTTTGCCTTCGCCCCAACAGGGCCCATCAAGGACTTGAAAGGCGTACAGAGCGTCATGGGACGCCTTGCGGCTCCGAGCCGTTTCATCTCGCGCCTCGGCGAGACAGGCCTACCTCTGTACCGTCTCTTAAGAAAGGCCGAGCGCTTCGCTTGGACCTCTGAGGCCGAGGAAGCCCTCGGGAACCTGAAGGCGCTCCTCACGAACGCGCCCATCTTGGTGCCCCCCGCTGCCGGAGAAGCCCTCTTGATCTACGTCGTCGCTACCGCTCAGGTGGTCAGCGCCGCGATCGTGGTTGAGAGACGAGAAGAAGGGCATGCATTGCCCGTCCAGAGGCCGGTCTACTTCATCAGTGAGGTACTGTCCGAGACCAAGATCCGCTACCCACAAATTCAGAAGCTGTTGTACGTAGTGATTCTGACACGGCGGAAGTTGCGACACTACTTCGAGTCTCATCCGGTGACTGTGGTGTCATCCTTCCCCCTGGGGGAGATCATCCAATGCCGAGAGGCCTCGGGTAGGATTGCAAAGTGGGCAGTGGAGATCATGGGCGAAATGATCTCGTTCGCCCCTCGGAAGGCCATCAAGTCCCAAGTCTTGGCGGACTTTGTGGCTGAATGGGTCAACACCCAGCTTCCGGCAGCTCCGATCCAACCGGAACTCTGGACCATGTTTTTCGATGGGTCGCTGATGAAAACAGGGGCGGGCCTGCTCTTCATCTCGCCCCTCGGGAAGCACCTCCGCTACGTGTTGTGTCTCCATTTCCCAGCGCCCAACAACGTGGCTGAGTACGAGGCTCTGGTCAACGGGTTGCGCATCGCCATCGAGCTAGGGGTCTGACGCCTCGACGCTCGCGGTGACTCGCAGCTTGTCATCGACCAAGTCATAAAGAACTCCCACTGCCACGACCCGAAGATGGAAGCCTACTGCGACGAGGTTCGGCGCCTAGAAGACAAGTTCTACGGGCTCGAGCTCAACCACGTCGCCCGACGATACAACGAGACTGCGGACGAGCTGGCTAAGATAGCCTCGGGGCGAACCACGGTTCCCCCGGACGTCTTCTCTCGAGACCTACATCAACCCTCAGTCAAGACCGACGACACGCCCGGGCCCGAGAAGGCCTCGACCCAGCCCAAGGCACCCTCGGCTCAGCCCGAGGCGCCCTCGGCTCGGCCCGAGGTGCCCTCAGTTCAGCCCGAGGCACCCTCGGCCCCCAAGGGTGAGGCACTGCGCGTCGAGGAAGAGCAGAATGGGGTCCCACCTAATCGAAACTGGCAGACCCCATACCTGCAATATCTCCACCGAGGAGAGTTGCCCCTCGACCGAGCCTAAGCTCGGCTACTGGCGCGGCGCGCCAAGTCGTTCGTCTTGCTGGGGGATGGGAAGGAGCTCTACCACCGCAGCCCCTCCGGCATCCTCCAGCGATGCATATTCATCGCCGAAGGCCAGAAGCTCTTACAAGAAATACACTCGGGGGCTTGCGGTCATCACGCAGCGCCTCGAGCCCTTGTTGGAAACGCTTTCCGACAAGGTTTCTACTGGCCGACCGCGGTGGCCGACGCCACTAGAATTGTCCGCACCTGCCAAGGGTGTCAATTCTACGCAAGGCAGACCCACCTGCCCGCTCAGGCTCTGCAGACAATACCCATCACCTGGTCGTTTGTTGTGTGGGGTCTGGACCTCGTCGGTCCCTTGCAGAAGGCACCCGGGGGCTACACGCACCTGCTGGTCGCCATCGACAAATTCTCCAAGTGGATCGAGGTCCAACCCCTAAACAGCATCAGGTCCGAACAGGCGGTGGCATTCCTCACCAACATCATCCATCGCTTTGGGGTCCCGAACTCCATCATCACCAACAACGGCACCCAGTTCACCGGCAGAAAGTTCCTGGACTTCTACGAGGATCACCACATCCGGGTGGACTGGGCCGCCGTGGCTCACCCCATGACGAATGGGCAGGTAAAACGTGCCAACGGCATGATTCTGCAAGGACTCAAGCCGAGGATCTACAACGACCTCAACAAGTTCGACAAGCGATGGATGAAGGAGCTCCCCTCGATGGTCTGGAGTCTGAGGACAACGCCGAGCCGAGCCACGGGCTTCACACCGTTCTTTCTAGTCTATGGGGCCGAGGCCATCTTGCCCACAGACTTAGAATACGGTTCCCCGAGGGCGAGGGCCTACGACGACCAAAGCAATCGAACAAACCGAGAAGACTCACTGGACCAGCTGGAAGAGGCTCGAGACATGGCCTTACTACACTCGGCGCGGTATCAGCAGTCCCTGCGACGCTACCACGCCCGAGGGGTTCGGTCCCGAGACCTCCAAGTGGGCGACTTGGTGCTTCGGCTGCGACAAGACGCCCGAGGGCGGCACAAGCTCATGCCTCCCTGGGAAGGGCCGTTTGTCATCGACAAGGTTCTGAAGCCCGGGACATACAAGCTGGCCAACAGTCAAGGCGAGGTCTACAGCAACGCTTGGAACATCCGACAGCTACGTCGCTTCTACCCTTAAGATGCTTTCAAGTTGTTCGTACACCTCGTTCACATACAAAGTCTAACCATCAAGGAAGGGTCAGCCTTGCCTCGGCAAAGCCCGACCCTCCCTCGGGGGCTAGAAGGGGGGAACCCCCTCTGCGTCAAAATTTTCCTCGGAAAAGGTCTTTCTGCCAGAATGTCTTTCGTGCTTTTCGACTACTTCGAAAGTGGGATCCTGAAAACGACGGAGTACACGTAAGCAGCCAAGGCCGACCGAGCCGAGGGACTCCTACGCCTCCGGGATACGGATACCTCACTCATCACCTTCTGCGATAAGTAACTCACGCTCGGATAAGCGATCCCGCGGACCGAACAAGTCTTAATGCTCGAAAACTCTTCTACCGAAACGATTTTTCGTGCCTTCTCGACTATATCGATAGCAGAATCCTACGGACGAGTAAGAGTACACGTAAGCGGCAAGGCCGACCGAGCCGAGGGACTCCTACGCCTCCGGGATACGGATACCTCACTCATCACCTTACGTGAAAAGTAACTCTCGCTCGGACAAACAATTCTGTTACCGACAAATAAGTCCAGATACTCGAAGCAAGAGGAAAAGAAACGCAGCTTTACAACGCGATGACAGTATGTTTGGGCCTCAGCAGCCGCAAAAAAACATATGCATACTACAGGCGAACCGATCCTGCAGGCTCAGACGTCGACGGAGGGGGAGCAGCAGCACCCTTGGTGTCAACTCCACCTTCGGCGAAGTCCGACCGAACCTCGGACGGCAACACGGTCGGAGGATCTCCGCTCCGAAGGGCGACGTCAGCACCACGCCCGGGCCATTGCCGCCAGGGTCTCCTCCAGGAATCCGGCCCGAGCAGACGCCTCGGCCGGCCGCCTCGAAGCCTCAGCCAGCTGTCCCCCGAGGACATCAGCCCAGCTCATGGCCTCGGCAACTCGACTCCGGCGCTGGTCCCGCCAGTGGACGGCCCGGCCAGGCTCCGGCCGACGAAGTCTTCTTTTTGAGCCAACTCTGCCTCTGTCCACACTAACACCGCTGCCTCTGGCTCCGGCTCATCGAAGAGCGGCCGAGGGTTCCTTTAACTAAGCAAGAGAAACCTTGGGCGGCAAGGCCGACCGAGCCGAGGGACTCCTACGCCTCCGGGATACAGATACCTCACTTGTCACCTTCGCACGAGGCAACTCACACTTGGTTAAGCGGTTCAGTTAGCCGATAGGCGAGTCCTAGTGCTCGAAATGAGGAAAAAACACGGCTCCGTGCCAAAAATACATACATGTTCAAGCCCCGACAGCCATAATGAACAGACACCGGCACTCAAGGTGCCATTACAAGCGGAACTCCGGTTCCACCTCCGCAGGTACGAACAACCCCCCACGTTGGAGGGCCTGCGGAGCAACAGAACGCCGATGAGACTCTAGGTGGCTCACCGCCGCCCGCTCCGGTAGCAGCGACAACGACTTCCGCCCCGGGCGGCCAAACAGCAGCAGCGATGACCTCACGGCAGACGCTGCTGCAACAAGGCCCTCGCCCGCGTCCCCGTCCAAGGGGCGAGGACATGCAGAAGGCCGTAGAGTTGGAGGTCAGTCCGCGGGTGGCGCCGGCTATCTCGTCGGTGGAGAAACCTCTTCCGGCTGCCTCGGTGGGAGGTGGCACCGAAAGCAGCGCCGAAGCCGCTTAAGCCGGAGAGCCGGACACGCGACATCTGCCAGCGCCACGAACGGCGAACGCCCTTCCCCCCGATCACTGAGGGAAGGAGCGGGCCGCTGCTCACGCGGAGACAGGCCCCAACTCGGCACACTCCTCCGCCCTAGCCAGGATGATGAAGATCCTTGAAGCTGAGGGCGGGGCAGAGGCCGCAGCCCGGCTCGCTTCTCCCCACCATCAAACTGGTGGTCACCGTCTTGGGTGACCACCGGCGAGGGGATGCAGCCGGGCTGTCTGATGAAAATCCTTGAAGCCGAACGATGGCTGAAAGGTACCATCTTCCGCGAAGTTGCGTTCCTCCAACGACGACAAGGCGGAAGAACCGCGGGCGCCCCCATCCGGGGGCTCGGAAGGTGGAAGGACGCGAGGCATGAAGGGAGTGCGAAAACATGGTTGCCTTCCAAGGGGGTCACCCTCCTTTTAAAGGCAACTCTCCCCACTTGCGTCCTCAGCTGTCGCGAACCGAGTCTTCTCCAACACGCTCCAAGATCCTCCCCCTACGACACGGGGGCTGGGCCTCACGCATCATGCAAGCGGGCCCAAGGCGGAAGAAGCCAAACTGTCGCGCGCGACGTGCGTAACTACCCAGCGGTTACAAGCGCTTCTCCACTTTCGCCCAGACCGGCGGGTGAAAGAGCGGACCGCCATGCAGGCGGCATGCAACCACACCAAGGGGGCGCACCCTTTCAACTTCGACGCGTCCAGCATGGAGGCCCAGGCCCACACGTCATGTAACCGGCGCGCCGGTTACTACGTGCGAGAAACTGCACCGCCACTCGTGCCACTACCGCACCTTCCCGACTGCGGAACCGGTACCGCGACTCGAGGCGACCCTGCGCGTGACTCAATAGTGCCAGCCGAGCACATCGGTCACGGGACAGTCAGCCGCGGGAGAAGGCGCTACGGTCGATACGGCCAGAAATGGACCGGCAGTAATGGCGGAGGCAGGCGGGCGGAGGCAGCGGTCAAGTCGTCAGCAAGCTCACGTCCCCTCCTGGGACAGCGAGAGAGTCGTCTCCCACGGCGTGAAGACGACGCGCCCGTGTTCCGTTCCTCGAACGGCTCGCACACGCACAACGGCCGCCCCGCGAACCACTCGTCCCGTCGCATTAACTCTGTGGCAGGACAGACGGCACCTTTGGCAGGCGAAGCAGGCGACGCTTCACCTCCGCCATGATGACCACGTCAAAAAAGGTGTGCCACGTCGTTCGATTTCATATCCCTTTCCACTTCCTCTTTCTCTCTCTTTCTATAGGGACCAGGAAAGGGGATACTCCGAAAGGGATCCTTCTCCGCGAAGGAAACGGGCCCCGAGCCCCCCTACTGATCAGAGGTTCGAAGGCTGGCCCCTCGAAAGGGTTCAACAGCCGCCACAGAGCACTCGGGCTCCGCGCCTACTACTGGTCAGAGGTTCGAAGGCTGACCCCTCGGAAGGGTTCAACAGCCGCCTCAGGCCACTCGGGCTCCGCGCCCACTACTGATCAGGGGTTCGTAGGCTGGCCCCCGAAGGGTTCGATAGCCGCCTCAGACGCAGAGCGAGGGATGACCCTGGGTACGTTCGATACATAACCAAGGCTCGGGCTAAGCTCCCGAGGTACCCTAGGACATTTCCGAGACCAACGGGAACGATTTTGTAACGGAATCCCACCAGAGGGAGGCATCGAGCCCTCGGACCCCGTCAAAAGGGGACCGGGTCCGGCAAATCACCCGCAAGTACTTTTGGAGCGCGCCTCCGGGCCACTAGCCGACCCGTAACGAATGGGGCATGGGCGTCCACTCGGATTACCCGTCAGCAACTCACTGGAGACACCATGTTCGGCGCCCTCTGAGGGCAACATGGCGCTCCCCCCCCCCCCTCCTCCTTGCGGAAAGGTGAAAGGGAATTAGGCTTACACCTAGTCCCTAATTAATTTTGGTGGTTGAATTGCCCAACACAAATAATTGGACTAACTAGTTTGCCCAAGTGTATGGATTATACAGGTGTAAAATGTTCACACTTAGCCAATAAAAAGATCAAGTTTTGGATTCAACAAAGGAGCAAAGAGGCACCGAAGGCACCTCTGGTCTGGCGCACCGGACTGTCCGGTGTGCCACCGGACAGTGTCCGGTGCACCAGAGGACTCCAACTCGAACTCGCCACCTTCGGGAATTTCGCAGGCCGGCGCGCTATAATTCACCGGACTGTCCGGTGTACACCGGACAGTGTCCGGTGCTCCAAGGAAGCGCGGCCTCCGGAACTCGCCAGCCTCGGGAACGCACAGCAGCCGCTCCGCTATAATTCACCGGACATGTCCGGTGTGCACCGGACTGTCCGGTGCAACTCCGGAGCAACGGCTATTCGGCGCCAACGGCTACCTGCGACGCAATTAATGCGCGCTCTGCGCGCGCAGAAGGCAGGCGCGCCCATACTGGCGCACCGGACAATGAACAGGAGATGTCCGGTGTGCACCGGACAGCCAGGCGGGCCCAGAAGTCAGAAGCTCCAACGGTCAGAATCCAACGGCAGTGATGACGTGGCGGGGGCACCGGACAAGTCCGGTGTGCACCGGACTGTCCGGTGCGCCATCGAACAGACAGCCTCCCAACGGCCACTTTTGGTGGTTGGGGCTATAAATACCCCAACCACCCCACCATTCATTGCATCCAAGTTTTCCACTTCCCAACTACTACAAGAGCTCTAGCATTCAATTCTAGACACACCAAAGAGATCAAATCCTCTCCAAATTCCACACAACGCCATAGTGACTAGAGAGAGTGATTTGCTTGTGTTCTTTCGAGCTCTTGCGCTTGGATTGCTTTCTTCGTTCTTGATTCTTTCATTGCGATCAAACTCACTTGTAATCAAGGCAAGAGGCACCAATTGTGTGGTGGCCCTTGCGGGGAAGTTTTGTTCCCGGCTTTGATTTGAGAAGAGAAGCTCACTCGGTCCGAGGGACCGTTTGAGAGAGGGAAGGGTTGAAAGAGACCCGGCCTTTGTGGCCTCCTCAACGGGGAGTAGGTTTGCGAGAACCGAACCTCGGTAAAACAAATCCGTGTGTCACACCCTTCATTTGCTTGCGATTTGTTTTGCGCCCTCTCTCACGGACTCGATTTTATTTCTAACGCTAACCCGGCTTGTAGTTGTGTTTAGATTTGTAAATTTCAGTTTCGCCCTATTCACCCCCCCCCCCCTCTAGGCGACTATCAATTGGTATCAGAGCCCGGTGCTTCATTAGAGCCTAACCGCTCGAAGTGATGTTGGGAGATCACGCCAAGAAGGAGATGGAGACCGGCGAAAAGCCCACTACAAGCCACGGGAGCACTTCATCGGAAGAGTCCCGCACCAAGAGAAAGGAGAAGAAGAACTCCTCCAAAGGGAAGGAAAAGAAGTCTTCTTCACACCACAAGGAGAAGAAGGAGAAATCCTCTTCTCACAAGACGCGTCGGAGTGGGGACAAGAAAAAGAGGATGAGGAAAGTGGTCTACTACGAGACCGATTCTTCATCACCATCCACCTCCGGCTCCGACGCGGCGTCCGTCACTTCTAAGCGCCAAGAGCGCAAGAAGTATAGTAAGATCCCCCTACGCTATCCTCGCATTTCCAAACATACACCTTTACTTTCCGTCCCATTAGGCAAACCACCAACTTTTGATGGTGAAGACTACACTAGGTGGAGTGATTTAATGCGATTTCATCTAACCTCGCTCCACAAAAGTATATGGGATGTTGTTGAGTTTGGTGCACAGGTACCGTCCGTAGGGGATGAAGACTATGATGAGGATGAGGTGGCCCAAATCGAGCACTTCAACTCTCAAGCAACAACAATACTCCTCGCCTCCTTAAGTAGAGAGGAGTATAACAAAGTTCAAGGGTTGAAGAGCGCCAAGGAGGTTTGGGATGTGCTCAAAACCGCGCACGAGGGAGATGAGCTCACAAAGATCACCAAGCGGGAAACGATCGAGGGGGAGCTCGGTCGGTTCCGGCTTCGCAAAGGGGAGGAGCCACAAAACATGTACAACCGGCTCAAGACCTTGGTGAACCAAGTGCGCAACCTCGGGAGCAAGAAGTGGGACGACCACGAAGTGGTTAAGGTTATTCTAAGATCTCTCATTTTTCTTAACCCCACTCAAGTTCAATTAATTCGTGGTAATCCTAGATATACTAAAATGACCCCCGAGGAAGTTATCGGGAATTTTGTAAGTTTTGAGTGCATGATCGAAGGCTCGAGGAAGATCAACGAGCTTGATGATCCCTCCACATCCGAAGCTCAACCCGTCGCATTCAAGGCGACGGAGGAGAAGAAGGAGGAGTCTACACCAAGTCGACAACCAATAGACGCCTCCAAGCTCGACAATGAGGAAATGGCGCTCGTCATCAAGAGCTTCCGCCAAATCCTCAAGCAAAGGAGAGGGAAATACTACAAATCCCGCTCCAAAAAGGTTTGCTACAAGTGTGGTAAGCCCGGTCACTTTATAGCTAAATGTCCATTATCAAGTGATAGTGACAGGGGCGACGACAAGAAGGGGAGAAGAAAGGAGAAGAAGAGGTACTACAAGAAGAAGGGCGGCGATGCCCATGTTTGTCCAGAGTGGGACTCCGACGAAAGCTCTAGCGACTCCTCCTCCGACGAGGACGCCGCCAACATCGCCGTCACCAAGGGACTCCTCTTCCCCAACATCGGCCACAAGTGCCTCATGGCAAAAGACGGCAAAAAGAAGGTTAAATCTAAATCCTCCACTAGATATGAATCCTCTAGTGATGATAATGCTAGTGATGAGGAAGATAATTTGCGCTCTCTTTTTGCCAACCTCAACATGCAACAAAAAGAAAAACTTAATGAATTGATTAGTGCCATTCATGAAAAGGATGATCTCTTGGACACCCAAGAGGACTTCCTTATTAAAGAAAATAAGAAGCATGTTAAGGTTAAAAATGCTTATGCTCTAGAAGTAGAAAAATGTGAAAAATTGTCTAGTGAGCTAAACACTTGCCATGAGACTATAGACAACCTTAGAAATGAAAATGCCAATTTATTAGCTAAGGTTGATTCTCATGTTTGTATTGTTTCAACTTCCAATCCTAGAAATAATAACGTTGATTTGCTTGCTAGGATTGATGAATTGAACATTTCTCTTGCTAGCCTTAAAATAGAAAATGAGAAATTGGTTGCTAAGGCTAAAGAACTAGATGTTTGCAATGTTACAATTTCCGATCTTAGAGATAATAATGATATCTTGCGTGCTAAGATTGTTGAACTTAATTCATGCAAACCTTCTATATCTAGTATTGAGCATGTTTCCATTTGTACTAGATGTAGAGATGTTGATATTAATGCTATTCATGATCACATGTCTTTAATTAAACAACAAAATGATCACATAGCAAAATTAGATGCTAAAATTGCCGAGCATAACTTAGAGAATGAAAAATTTAAATTTGCTCGTAGCATGCTTTATAATGGGAGACGCCCTGGCATCAAGGATGGCATTGGCTTCCAAAGGGGAGACAATGTCAAACTTAATGCCCCTCCTAAGAAACTGTCCAACTTTGTTAAGGGCAAGGCTCCCATGCCTCAGGATAACGAGGGTTACATTTTGTACCCTGCCGGTTATCCCGAGGACAAAATTAGGAGAATTCATTCTAGGAAGTCTCACTCTGGCCCTAACCATGCTTTTATGTATAAGGGTGAGACATCTAGTTCTAGGCAACCAACCCGTGCTAAACTGCCTAAGAAGAGAATTCCTAATGCATCAAATAATCATGACATTTCATTTAAAACTTTTGATGCATCTTATGTGTTGACTAACAAATCCGGCAAAGTAGTTGCCAAATATGTTGGGGGCAGGCACAAGGGGTCAAAGACTTGTGTTTGGGTACCCAAAGTTCTTGTGTCTAATGCCAAAGGACCCAAAACCATTTGGGTACCTAAAATCAAGAACTAAACTTGTTTTGTAGGTTTATGCATCCGGGGGCTCAAGTTGGATACTCGACAGTGGGTGCACAAACCACATGACAGGGGAGAAGAAGATGTTCTCCTCCTACGAGAAAAACCAAGATCCCCAACGAGCTATCACATTCGGGGATGGAAATCAAGGTTTGGTCAAAGGTCTTGGTAAAATAGCTATATCTCCTGACCATTCTATTTCCAATGTTTTTCTTGTAGATTCTTTAGATTACAATTTGCTTTCTGTATCTCAATTATGCAAAATGGGCTACATCTGTCTCTTTACTGATGTAGGTGTCACTGTCTTTAGAAGAAGTGATGATTCAATAGCATTTAAGGGTGTGTTAGAGGGTCAGCTATATTTAGTAGATTTTGATAGAGCTGAACTCGACACATGCTTAATTGCTAAGACTAACATGGGCTGGCTCTGGCATCGCCGACTAGCACATGTTGGGATGAAGAATCTTCACAAGCTTCTAAAGGGAGAACACATTTTAGGACTAACAAATGTTCATTTTGAGAAAGACAGGGTTTGTAGCGCATGCCAAGCAGGAAAGCAAGTTGGTGCCCATCATCCACACAAGAACATCATGACGACTGACAGGCCGCTTGAACTACTCCACATGGATCTATTCGGCTCGATTGCTTACATAAGCATCGGCGGGAGTAAGTATTGTCTTGTAATAGTGGATGATTATTCTCGCTTCACTTGGGTGTTCTTTTTGCAGGAAAAATCTCAAACCCAAGAAACCTTAAAGGGATTCTTGAGACGGGCTCAAAACGAGTTCGGCTTAAGGATCAAGAAAATTAGAAGCGACAACGGGACGGAGTTCAAGAACTCTCAAATCGAAGGCTTTCTTGAGGAGGAGGGCATCAAGCATGAGTTCTCTTCTCCCTACACGCCTCAACAAAATGGTGTAGTGGAGAGGAAGAATCGAACTCTATTGGACATGGCAAGGACCATGCTTGATGAGTACAAGACTTCGGATCGGTTTTGGGCAGAGGCGGTAAACACCGCTTGCTACGCCATCAACCGGTTGTATCTACACCGAATCCTCAAGAAGACATCATACGAACTCCTAACCGGTAAAAAGCCCAATATTTCATATTTTAGAGTCTTTGGTAGCAAATGTTTTATTCTTGTTAAGAGAGGTAGAAAATCTAAATTTGCTCCTAAGACTGTAGAAGGCTTTTTACTTGGGTATGACTCAAACACAAGGGCATATAGGGTCTTTAACAAGTCTACTGGACTAGTTGAAGTCTCATGTGACGTTGTGTTTGACGAAACTAACGGCTCTCAAATAGAGCATGTTGATCTTGATGAGATAGGTGATGAAGAGGCTCCATGCATAGCGCTAAGGAATATGTCCATTGGGGATGTGTGTCCTAAGGAATCCGAAGAGCCTCCAAATGCACAAGATCAACCGTCCTCCTCCATGCAAGCATCTCCACCAACTCAAAATGAGGAAGAGGCTCAAATTGATGAAGAAGAAGATCAATCAAATGAGCCACCTCAAGATAACGGCATAGATCAAGGGGGAGATGCAAATGATCAAGACAAGGAGGATAAGGAACAAAGACCGCCACACCCAAGAGTCCACCAAGCAATCCAACGAGATCACCCCGTCGACACCATCCTCGGCGACATTCATAAGGGGGTAACTACTAGATCTCGTGTTGCACATTTTTGTGAGCATTACTCTTTTGTTTCCTCTATTGAGCCACACAGGGTAGAGGAAGCACTCCAAGATTCGGATTGGGTGGTGGCGATGCAAGAGGAGCTCAACAACTTCACTAGGAATGAGGTATGGCATTTAGTTCCACGTCCTAACCAAAATGTTGTAGGAACCAAATGGGTCTTCCGCAACAAGCAAGACGAGCATGGTGTGGTGACAAGGAACAAAGCTCGACTTGTGGCCAAAGGATACTCCCAAGTCGAAGGTTTGGATTTCGGTGAAACCTATGCACCCGTAGCTAGGCTTGAGTCAATTCGCATATTATTGGCCTATGCTACTTACCATGGCTTTAAGCTTTATCAAATGGACGTAAAAAGTGCATTCCTCAATGGACCAATCAAGGAAGAGGTCTATGTTGAGCAACCTCCCGGCTTTGAAGACAGTGAGTACCCTAACCATGTCTATAAGCTCTCTAAGGCGCTTTATGGGCTCAAGCAAGCCCCAAGAGCATGGTATGAATGCCTTAGAGATTTCCTTATTGCAAATGGCTTCAAAGTCGGCAAGGCCGATCCTACTTTATTCACTAAGACTCTTAACAATGATTTGTTTGTATGCCAAATTTATGTTGATGATATCATATTTGGGTCTACTAACGAATCTACATGTGAAGAATTTAGTAGGATCATGACACAAAAATTCGAGATGTCTATGATGGGGGAGTTGAAGTATTTTCTAGGGTTCCAAGTCAAGCAACTCCAAGAGGGCACCTTCATTAGCCAAACAAAGTATACTCAAGACATTCTAAGCAAGTTTGGAATGAAGGATGCCAAGCCCATCAAGACACCCATGGGAACTAATGGGCATCTCGACCTCGACACGGGAGGTAAGTCCGTGGATCAAAAGGTATACCGGCCGATGATAGGATCTTTACTCTATTTATGTGCATCTCGACCGGATATTATGCTTTCCGTATGCATGTGTGCAAGATTCCAAGCTGACCCTAAGGAAGCTCACCTTACGGCCGTAAAACGAATCTTGAGATATTTGGCTTATACTCCTAAGTTTGGGCTTTGGTATCCTAGGGGATCCACATTTGACTTGATTGGTTATTCGGATGCCGATTGGGCGGGGTGCAAAATCAATAGGAAGAGCACATCGGGGACTTGCCAGTTCTTGGGAAGATCCTTGGTGTCTTGGGCTTCAAAGAAGCAAAATTCGGTCGCTCTTTCCATCGCCGAAGCCGAGTATATTGCCGCAGGCCATTGTTGCGCGCAATTGCTTTGGATGAGGAAAACCCTGCGGGACTACGGTTACAAATTAACCAAAGTCCCTTTGCTATGTGATAATGAGAGTGCAATCAAAATGGCCGACAATCCCGTCGAGCATAGCCGCACTAAGCACATAGCCATCTGGTATCATTTTCTTAGGGATCACCAACAAAAGGGAGATATCGAGATTTCATACATTAATACTAAAGATCAATTAGCCGATATCTTTACCAAGCCTCTTGATGAACAATCTTTTACCAAACTTAGGCATGAGCTCAATATTCTTGATTCGCGCAATTTCTTTTGCTAGATTGCACACATTGCTCTTCTATATACCTTTGATCATATCTCTTTCATATGCTATGACTAATGTGCTTTTCAAGTCTACTTCAAACCAAGTCATAGGTGTATTGAAAGGGAATTGGAGTCTTCGGCGAAGAAAAAGGCTTCCACTCCGTAACTCATCCCTCGCCGTCACTCCAAGAGACTCTCCATCTTTGGGGGAGAGAGCAAAAGGACTTCGTCTTTAGTATAATCTTAACTCATTTATTTATGACCAAAGGGGAAGATAGCACTTCGAGGGCTCTAATGATTCCGTTTTTGGTGATTCATGCCAAAGGGGGAGAGAGAATGAGCCCAAAGCAAAAGGACCGCACCACCACCAATTTCAAAAATTTAGTGTTGAATATTTTCAATTGGTATCCTATTGTGTTCAAAAGGGGGAGAAAGTAGTATTTCAAAAAGGATATATCAAAACCCTCTTGAACACTAAGAGGAGGATCTCATTTAGGGGAGTTTTGTTTAGTCAAAGGAAAAGCATTTAAAACAGGGGGAGAAAATTTCAAATCTTGAAAATGCTTCTCAAAATCTTATTTCATTTGCCTTTGACTATTTGCAAAAGAACTTTGAAAAGGATTTACAAAAGAGTTTGCAAAAACAAAACATGTGGTGCAAGCGTGGTCCAAAATGGTAAATAAGAAAGAAACGATCCATGCATATCTTGTAAGTATTTATATTGGCTCAATTCCAAGCAACCTTTACACTTACATTATGCAAACTAGTTCAATTATGCACTTCTATATTTGCTTTGGTTTGTGTTGGCATCAATCACCAAAAAGGGGGAGATTGAAAGGGAATTAGGCTTACACCTAGTCCCTAATTAATTTTGGTGGTTGAATTGCCCAACACAAATAATTGGACTAACTAGTTTGCCCAAGTGTATGGATTATACAGGTGTAAAATGTTCACACTCAGCCAATAAAAAGATCAAGTTTTGGATTCAACAAAGGAGCAAAGAGGCACCGAAGGCACCTCACCGGACACTGTCCGGTGCACCACCGGACAGTGTCCGGTGCACCAGAGGACTCCAACTCGAACTCGCCACCTTCGGGAATTTCGCAGAATTCACCGGACTGTCCGGTGTAGACCGGACAGTGTCCGGTGCTCCAAGGAAGCGCGGCCTTCGGAACTCGCCAGCCTCGGGAACGCACAGCAGCCGCTCCGCTATAATTCACCGGACATGTCCGGTGTGCACCGGACTGTCCGGTGCAACTCTGGAGCAACGGCTATTCGGCGCCAACGGCTACCTGCGACGCAATTAATGCGCGCTCTGCGCGCGCAGAAGGCAGGCGCGCCCATACTGGAGCACCGGACAATGAACAGGAGATGTCCGGTGTGCACCGGACAGCCAGGCGGGCCCAGAAGTCAGAAGCTCCAACGGTCAGAATCCAACGGCAGTGATGACGTGGCGGGGGCACCGGACAAGTCCGGTGTGCATCGGACTGTCCGGTGCGCCATCGAACAGACAGCCTCCCAACGGCCACTTTTGGTGGTTGGGGCTATAAATACCCCAACCACCCCACCATTCATTGCATCCAAGTTTTCCACTTCCCAACTACTACAAGAGCTCTAGCATTCAATTCTAGACACACCAAAGAGATCAAATCCTCTCCAAATTCCACACAACGCCATAGTGACTAGAGAGAGTGATTTGCTTGTGTTCTTTCGAGCTCTTGCGCTTGGATTGCTTTCTTCGTTCTTGATTCTTTCATTGCGATCAAACTCACTTGTAATCAAGGCAAGAGGCACCAATTGTGTGGTGGCCCTTGCGGGGAAGTTTTGTTCCCGGCTTTGATTTGAGAAGAGAAGCTCACTCGGTCCGAGGGACCGTTTGAGAGAGGGAAGGGTTGAAAGAGACCCGGCCTTTGTGGCCTCCTCAACGGGGAGTAGGTTTGCGAGAACCGAACCTCGGTAAAACAAATCCATGTGTCACACCCTTCATTTGCTTGCGATTTGTTTTGCGCCCTCTCTCACGGACTCGATTTTATTTCTAACGCTAACCCGGCTTGTAGTTGTGTTTATATTTGTAAATTTCAGTTTCGCCCTATTCACCCCCCCTCTAGGCGACTATCAAAAGGCGACGCAGGGGTGTATGTAAAAAGCCGAGTCTGTCCCTGACCGTCCTCTCGCTCTGTGCGGAGGCTCGGGGGCTGCTCTCGCAAACCCGGTGTGGCGGAACCGCCCGAATTATTCCAACTTAAGTGCCTAAGCCCTGCCTTAGAGGCTAGACCACACTTAAATGGGAATAACCCGTCGATCCCTCGGATCTAGTCCGACACGGCCACTGACAGGATCAAGTACCACAATCTCACTCGATGGTGAGTCACAGAGCAAATACAATAAAGCATAAAACCATGCATGTAAGAGTATTAAATTATTACATCACCATCGGAGTTTTGCAAAAGTAGTCCTCATTGTTCGAAGTGCAGCGGAAATAAACTAACGGTAAATAAACAGAGAGATGGGGAAGCCTGTCCCATCACTCCTCATGCTCCTCCTCAGCCGAGGTAGGGTCCCACTCGACACCCAACCCGGTGGCAAGATGGACGGCCAAGTCACTCCAGCAACCATGTCCTCCAGTGAACCTGTAAAATTATGCCACAAGCAAGGATGAGTATACTAATACTCAGCTAGACTTACCCGGTGTGAGGAGTCTACTCCTCTACCTCTAGACATGCAGCTGTTTGGCTGTGGGGTTTGGTTGCCAAAAGCACTAGCTGAGTTTCTAAGTCAAGTTTTAACTTTGTCAATTTAAGTGTGACTCTCTTAAGGATAAAAGTGTACTATCTACTCATACATAGTAGCGAGCATTATTAGCAATCAACATCTTATATCAACTCATCATATTTCCACTTGTTACTCAATGCAGTACAATGGATCAAGCAGTCTCATTAGCTGCGAGAAGTAGACGATTCGAATCGAGTTTTTATCCTTGCAAGGTAAACCTAAACACACGACATGGCGAGGCACTCCGTCCCCACACACATCAATCGTCCTCATCGATTCCCTGGCAACAGAAAGGGGCTCACCGCCTTGGCGTACAATGCCTCACTGACCCCAACTGACGTCGTGCAGTGACCGCACTTGTACCCACCATAACCGGAATGGGAGACCACGTCTCAGGTCGCGTGAGGAGGGCAATCTGCGGGCAGGTTCACTCAGGTACTAGGCTTACCGATTTACCATATTTCTCGGTATGTGTTTAGTACATTCAAATGCTTGACACAGGTATCCGCACGTTAATCCTTATTCCATTTTCCCATCTCATAGACAACCAATCCCCATGGATTGTTGTCCACAGACTAGTGTCATGATGATATGAAAGTGGGTACAACCAATTCCTGATCTCACGCGAGTGCTAGAAAAATCACTCGTCTTCTACCGAGATCCTAATTAAATAAAGCAACTATTCGACCTAGCATACTAGTATCCATCTCAAAAGGATTCCTGAGATCATGCAACTAGGGTTTCAGTCAATTCCTACACTTAAGTGCACAATACAAGCCTACAAACATTAAGTGCAGTAAAATAGCATATATAACGGTTATGCATAAAACCGGGGCTTGCCTTCCAAGGCTGTGGCAGGCAGATCCTCTGGTGCAGACTCGGGTGCTGGATCCGGGGCTACCTCCTGAGCAGCTCCTTGCTCCGGCACGAGGATATACTCTCCGTCGGCAAGGTTACAGTCTATCGAAATGCAATGAACATGTATGTCATGATTACGCAGGATTTAAGTAACATCATACTAGGAGAAGAAAAACTAAGTTAATAAGTAACTTAGGGTTTGCTTGGTCATACGGGGCCTTTAGTGGTTTATGCTTATCCCTCTAGGTTTAGGTTTTGTTAATGATGAGCATAGTGGATTGGCATTTCCTTTATATATTTCAGTGGACAATTTACAAAGGGTTTTAGGATGACACTAATTTCCATTATTCATTTTCCTTTCTTTAATTTCTATTTATGAAATCTAGTGGGGGTTTGAACTACAACAGTGGTTTAACTTTTTCCAAAAAAATTGTAAAAATTACAGTGGGTTGCCCTTGGTCACTATAGCCCATTCTAGGAATTTGAGGTTCAAAATAAAAAGGCTATGCTTTAGACAAAAATTAACAAAAGTTGAGTAAATGGGTCACTTTGTACTACAACTCTTAATTAGGGGTGGGTTCTGTCCTAAAGGTTATTTTTGTTGGCATCTAATAGCAATAATAGGCTTCTGTGCCAAAAATCACAGAAAGTTAAGGGATGGTTATTTAGTTATGATTTTCTAAAGTTTAATGCCAAAAAGGCACTTTCTACTACATTGTTATTTGAAAAATGTCAAACAGCAGATTTCATATTTTTCCTAAGTTCTTAATAACCAATCATTACTTATCCCAAGGGTTGGGTGTTTTCACCTTGGGGTCATTTTTGTAGGGTTTTTCTAAGTTTTCCCTGTTTTCTTCAAATAAAAGGGATCCTACTTATTTCATACTAAACCAGGGTATAATAGATTTTTCTAGGGAACTATATTGAACAAATATTCTAACAAAAATAAAGGTGCCCTCTGGTTCATTATTTAAATCACCTTTTCTATTTTTCTTAACCTTAAGCATATTGTAAATTAAATGGCAAAAACTAACTTAAAGGGTTGGACAGAGAAGTTTAGCATTTTTAAATAGGTCAGTAGGTGGATATAAACTTCTCCAAATTTTTCTAACTCTAGTCAAATAGTGCAACTATTTTTATCCCTATTATTTAGCTTTTGGTCAAAACAATAATTAATTCAGAACCCTAAAGTTTGCTGTAGTACATAGGGGTTTTATATTTTTCCTAAGTAGTTTACATTATTTAGAGTCTGACAAAATTGGTTAGACTAAATTTGGATGAATAAAACAGAAGTTATGAATTAGTAAAGTTCTGTTCAAATTTAAAATCAGATTTAATAAAGGTTTTCTGGAAAAGCATTTTACACCGAGGACCCTGGGTTTTTTCCAAACTAACTCTCTCAGTTATACCCCCGCGTTACTATTCATGTGAGTCTCTGACATTTCACAAAACCCCCCAGACTTCTTTTCTTCTCCCCCGCGGTCCTTCCCTAGGTTTAAACAGTACCCGCAAGAAAGAAAAGGGTGGTGCGGCTTACCGGCGGCGAGATAGGTCCGGCGAGGGGCGGGGTTGGCTCGGGGAGGCTCTGGCGGTCATAGCGATGTACGGCACGACGACGGGGATGGCCGGAATCGCTCGGTCCACGTGCGCAGGCGGGTGTCCTCGTCGGCGGCGGGTGTGCTGGCCAAATCACGGCGATCTGGTTCAATCCAAGGGCACGGTGAGCTTCACGGGGTGACGTAGAGACCGTGTGCACAAGGAATCGGAAAATGGTTCAGTGGATTACCCGGTCCACGCACTCCGCGCGGGGTTGTGCACTCCGGCGACCGTGGACTGGCCTCTCCGACGAAGCAGGCTTCGATTCCTCGCTCGGGGAGCTTCACCTCGGTAGGGAGATCTTCGGTCGCCAAATCAGGTATGTCACTCTGCCCACCTCGCGACAAAAACCATGCCAAGGCATGTCAAACGTCAAGGTCTCGGGCTCAGCTTTTTCCAGTGGGTGCCCTAGGTGGTATGCCACATTTTTGGTATAGAACTTAGGTGGTTTTGGTGCCAGCTTCGAGGTGAACACGGTTGATCTTTAGTGTAGGTGTAGTTTTTAACTTAGAGAGAATTAGAGAGCTATAGCTCTCTCTCTACTTAGGGAATGGATTTGGGGTTTCTCCAGGGGTCTTTTTGCAATATTTCCTTCCCACAATTGCTGGTTATAAGGTACTTAAAGTTTGGTTAAAGATTACTCATGGTTTGCACATTTGCTCACTCTCTCCCCCCTCTTAACCATGGCTTTGGGAGATAGGGTTCAAGAGAGGTCTAGGGTTTTTCCCTCCTCTTGCCCAAGGTAGTAAGTGCATAAAGGTTTGAGTGATACTTCTTAGGTCATTAGAAATCTTGGTTAACACATGGTCTCCAAGGTTCTTATGTTCTCCTTAAGTTATTACCACATGTGATCACAGTCCTTAGCACCAAGGTGTGCTCTAGCCATGGTAACACCTGAGGTGTTACAGCCCTCTCCCCTTAGAGGAATCTCGTCCCGAGATTTTAGGCAGAGTCCTCTAGAGGGTGCTACGAGGCACGCGAGTGTGCTACTCTTTCTTATACTCAAGTTTCTCTTGTTAACTGCTCTTTGAATGTCATTCTCTTTGCAACTTCAGAAGGAAGTCCTTTTTAAGTTAAATTCACAACTTAGACTATCCTTGCTATCTAAGTTTTTCTTATAATTGTATTCAAAGGGCAGGTGGGGTGGGGTTTTGGGGTTACGTACCGACTTCTTTGGGTAGAGAGTCGGGGAAGCGAGAGCGTAGAAAATCCTCCGTCTCCCATGTAGCTTCTTCTGCTGAATGGTGACTCCACTGAACTTTATACATTTTGACTGACCTTGCCCATGTTGATCTCTCCTTCTGATCCAGTACCCTGACGGGGTACTCTTCATAGGACAAGTCTGGTTCTAGCTCAATGTCTGGTTCTGGCAGCACTTCAGTGGGTAGGCGAACACATTTCCGCAGCTGAGATACATGGAACACATTGTGAACTGCTGACATGTGAGGTGGCAATTCCAATTGATAGGCTACGGGTCCACAACTTGCTTTGATCTCATAGGGTCCAATGTAGCGAGGAGCTAACTTGCTCTTAATCCCGAATCTCTGGACACCCTTGGTGGGTGACACCTTAAGATAAACATGATCTCCCACCTCGAACTGTAGAGGCTTCCGCCTCTTGTCATGATAGCTCTTTTGCCTGGCCTGAGCAGCTTCTAAGTTCTTTGTAATAACTCTGACCTTTTCCTCTGCCTCAAGTACCAAATCTGGCCCAAATATCTCCCTTTCTCCTGCTTGGGTTCTGCATCTTCTCCCATATAAAGCTTCAAAAGGTGCCATCTTTAGACTGGACTGATAGCTGTTATTATAAGAAAACTCTGCCAAGGAAAGACACTTGTCCCAATCCTTTCTGTAGTGTAGTGCACATGCCCTTAACATATCTTCCAAAATCTGATTTACCCTCTCCGTCTGGCCATCCATTTGGGGATGGTATGCTGAGCTTCGTATTACTTGGGTCCCAAGTGATTCTTGCATCTGCTCCCAAAAGCGTGCCACAAACAGTGCTCCTCTGTTAGATACAATGGTCTTTGGAATACCATGCAATCGCACTATTTGATCAACATAAATTTCCGCATACTTCTCTGTCTTGTGGGTGGTATGCACTGGCAAGAAATGAGCAGTCTTGGTCAATCTGTCCACAACAACCCAAATAGAATCATGGTGCCTGGAGGTATTGGGCAATCCTACGATAAAGGCCATGCAAATGTCCTCCCATTTCCAAGATGGTATGGGAAGGGGTTGCAAAGGGCCTGCTGCCTTCAAATGACTGGCTTTGATTCTCTGGCAGGTGTCACACTCGGATATATATTTAGCAATTTCCCTCTTCATTCTGGTCCACCAATATAAAGATCTGAGATCATGGTACATCTTGTTGCTACCAGGGTGCATGGAGAACTTGGAAAGGTGAGCTTCGTCCAGTATCTTCTTTCTGAGCTCAGGGTCCTTGGGAACAACCAATCGATCTCCAAACCATAGAATTCCCTTGCTGTCCTGACGGAAGCACTTGTATTTTTCTGCCTTCTGCTTGATCATTTCCTTGATAACCTGAACACCCTTATCTTCAATCTGTGCCCTGACTATTTGCTCTTGCAATGTGGGCTCTACCGAGATATAACTTAAGGCACCTGAAGGAACAACTTCCAGGTTCAAATTGCACAACTCATCACACAGGGTGGTAATTCTTGCATCCATGCTCATACAATTGCACTGGGCATTTCTGCTCAAGGCATCTGCCACAACATTGGCCTTGCCAGGATGGTAATGCACTTCCAAATCATAGTCCTTGATTAACTCCAACCATCTCCTCTGCCTCATGTTCAGATCTGCCTGAGTGAAGATGTATTTGAGACTCTTGTGATCAGTGTAGATGTTATAGTGAGCTCCCATCAAGTAGTGTCTCCATATCTTAAGAGCATGAACCACAGCTGCCAATTCCAGATCATGCGTAGGGTAGTTCTGCTCATGGGGTCTGAGTGCTCGGGAAGCATAAGCAATGACTCTGTTATCTTGCATCAAGACACAACCTAATCCCGTACCAGAAGCATCACAATAAACCTCAAATGGCTTGGTGTTATCAGGTTGAGCCAGCACTGGGGCTGTTGTCAAATGCTGCCTCAAAGTATGAAAGGCATCTTCGCACTTTTGGCTCCAATCATACTTGACTCCCTTCTTCAATAGTTCAGTCATTGGTTTGGCAATTCTGGAGAAATCCGGAATAAATTGCCGATAATACCCTGCCAATCCCAGAAAACTTCGAATTTGCTTCACTGTAGTCGGGGGTTTCCAATCCATCACCTCTTGTACCTTCTCAGGATCAACTGATATCCCATCCTGAGAAATTGTGTGACCCAAGAATTTAATCTCCTTCAGCCAGAATTCACATTTAGACAACTTGGCATACAGCTGGTGGTCACGCAGTCTCTGAAGTACGGTATGCAAATGTTTGGTATGCTCGGCTTCATTCTTGGAATAAACCAGAATATCATCAATGAAAACGACCACGAACTTGTCCAATTCTGGCATAAATACTGAGTTCATCAGGTACATGAAATAAGCCGGGGCATTGGTCAGCCCAAAAGACATCACCAAAAACTCATAAAGCCCATATCTGGTGGAGAAGGCCGTCTTGGGAATATCACTGGCACAGATTTTGATCTGATGGTAACCTGAGCGAAGGTCTATTTTGGAGAGTACCTTGGCTCCCACCAACTGATCGAATAGAACATCAATGCGGGGCAGTGGGTATTTGTTCTTGATAGTCACCGCATTGAGAGGGCGGTAGTCAACACACATTCTCAAACTCTCATCCTTTTTCTTCACAAATAAGGCGGGGCATTTCCATGGTGAAGTACTTGGGCGAATGAACCCCTTGTCCAACAACTCCTGCAGTTGCTTCTTCAATTCTGCCAATTCCGCGGGAGGCATCCTATAGGGTCTCTTGGAGATAGGAGCAGTCCCGGGTTGCAATTCGATGGCGAACTCAATGTCTCGGTCGGGTGGTGTTGGTGACTTGTTCTCAAATGCTATGAATTAAGAACAAGGCAACATAGAAAATGTTAATCGGTTAAGTCCTTCGTCCTTCTAAGCATTATTCCCCTCAGGATATAATGGTTTTCGGACGAAGGTTATGAAGGGCGTACCTTCATAAATTCACTATGCAGTGACGAAGGATGAATTAAAAGGTATATAAAAGATAGCATAGACAATTATATATTATTATCATGTATAAACAGAAATAACGTCGAATTACAAATGTACCTTCAACTTGAAGGAGATGAAAGTACAAGCGTGACGCAAAAGCGAATGCCAAAATCAGTGTCTACAGTACGGGGGTACTGTTCACCTATTTATAGGCACAGGATACAGCCTATGCAAAATTACATTTATGCCCTTTACATTTGATAATAATTCTATAGTAATCTATCGAGGTCTGAATAGCCTTTTCATCTTTAAGTCGGTTTCATTTTTTGCTATCACGCCGAAGCTCTCTTGCTCACACCTTCGGCGCTGTATCAACCTTCGTATTATTCCGGTCTGCTGTGATACCGACTTGAGTCCGAAGATACCTGTTCACACATTATACTCCAGAAATACTGTTAAATCCTGTTTTTGAGGACCTTCGTAAGCCGAAGGCCCCCAACAGTAGCCCCTCGCAATATTAATTTGTTTAAAATAATAAATTTAGATTGCGACATGGACGAAGGCTTTACGCCGAAGGTTCGAAAAAACACCTTCCCTTTGCTAGAATAGCAACATTCACTGACAAGCGGGGTCTTTCAATTTTCAACGCGCTGGGCGTATAAATAAGATCATATCGCAACTCATTTGGCACGCTCTCTTGCCAACTGCTCCTGCTCACTCAATTTTTAGCTCTTGCGCACCAAGATTTGCTGAGCTTTTAAGTTTTGAAGCTTCGGCATTGAGAACAGTTTTTTAGTGTCTCCGAAGATGTCTGAAGATAAGAAGGCTGTTACCGAGATGAAACTGAGTCTCGATGAAGAGAAAAATCTGGGGTTTCTTATAGCAATGTCGAAGACCAACACAGAAAAAATCACCAAGGAGATTCTAGAAGGTTTGTCTGAGGATACTGGTGACAGCGACAGTTATGATGTGGACAGCGGTGGTGAAGACTCCGAAGATCGTCCCTGGCGACCAAGCCATTCAGTTTATGGTAAATCAACTATCAAAGAGAATCATCTTGCCAACATGAGAGGAAGGTATTTCCGGGATTTGTCCGTTGTGAGGGCCGACGAAGGGGAGAAGACTTGTCCACACCCTGAAGAGAATGAAGTCGTAGTGTACCGAAGCTTTTTGAAAGCTGGGCTGCGATTTCCCTTGAGCAGCTTCGTCGTGGAGGTGCTGAAAATGTTTGAAGTCTATCTTCATCAACTTACTCCCGAAGCAATTATAAGGCTGAATATCTTCGTATGGGCCGTGAGAAGCCAAGGTCTGAAGCCTGATGCAAAAAGTTTCTGCAATATACACGAATTATCATACGAAACAAAACCTTGGGGTAAGGAACAGTATCACAATAATTTTGGCTGCTACAGTTTCGTTTCTCGGTCCGGGTCAAGCTGTCCCGTGCCAACCTTTCGGAAGAGATGGCCCGGCGACTGGATGACAGAATGGTTTTATGTGAAGAATGACCTGACAGTACGAGAAGATATCAAAGGTATAATTATGCGCCCTATTTGGCAAAGCTTCGGCCTTCGGAGGCCGAAGGTTGAAATGAATGAAGCTGCCGAAGAATGCCAGAGAGCCTTCGGCGTTATCTGTTCTTTTATTGGAACGAGAGATTTGGTACAAGAGCATATTGCCTTCAGGGTATGGCCGCTTGCGGAGAAATGGGAAATGCCGCAAGAAACCATAAAAGAGGCCGACGAAGGTGGTCTTATCAGACTGAAGTACACTTTTAAGTTCGGAGATAAATTCGTTGAGCCAGATGATGACTGGTTAAAAAGCATTGAAAATTTAAGTGATGAACTGCTTGGGGCTTATTCGAAGGCCGAAGATACTGCACTGTCAGCAGCCTTCGGAGGCCGAAAAAAGAAGAGGCTGAACCGGGTGTTTGATGCAATCGGGTTTGTCTACCCTGACTATCGTTATCCCATTCGAGGGCAGAAAAGAAAAAACACAACCTCTGCAAAAGAAGAAGCTGCAACTGCTCCTAGCGGGCCAGAACCAAAAAGAAAGAGGATAAAGGTCCTCACTCACCGGCCACGCTATATTGAACCAGCTTCGGTGCCTAAGTTCACCGGAGAAACTCCTTCGGCCACCGAAGCTGAAAAGGCAACGGAGCCAACCTTGCTGCCAGAAGTCGCAGAAATGGCCGAAGCGCCAATAAGGATAGAATTGGAAGAACCGAAGATTTTGTTACCAAAAACCAAAGAGATGGCCGAAGCGCCATCCACAGAAAAAATGGAAGAAGTGAAGGAAGCAACTGAGGGATTAAAAACATCAGAAGTTTTGAGTCCTGCAGCAAATATTGAGACAGTAAAAAACCAAAAGGTGCCAGCAGTGACTCCGAAAAGGAAGAGAATGGTCAACGTGCTAGATGTTCTAGAAACAATTAAATCTTCAAGCACACCTCCGAAGAAGACTGTTGCCCTTCCCGAAGTAAAAACTAAAATTTCTGATACTAAAGCTCTAGGGCAAGAAACTGAAGCCGAAGCTGGGTCCTCAGAACCCACGAAGATAAAATCCTTGGAAACCGAGGAAGAAAAAATAACAGAGCCAACTTTTGTTGAAGAAATCAGTGTTGTTGCCCCCGAAGCATCCCCCAAAGTCCTTGATTATATTGTTCGCCATGCTTCGGGGAAACAATTATCAGAGAAAGAAAAACAAGAGGCCCAGCTTTACGCCCAAAAATTGAAGTATCCAAAGGGGGCGTTAATTTTCAATGGCAGTGGAGAAGAAGACTTTTTGTATTGTCTCCCTGACAGCAAGGAGATTTCTGTCTGTCGGGAGATGAGTAAGAGCTTCGGATTCCCAACATTAGAAGACGGGCTCTCGGTGCTGTCGAAGAACGATCTGGCCGACAGCCTGGCCTATAATAGCTTAAAGGTGCAACAAATGGGATTTTTATATTTTTTGTTGAGACAAAATTTTTCGTTTGTTTAAATCTAATGACGCACACATATTCTTCTTTGCAGGGCCTGATACTTAGTAATGCCCTCAGGGCCCAAAAAGATGCTGAAGACGAAGGGTGTGCTATAGCCCTGAGCAACCTTCGTTCCGAAGTAATTGAACTGAGGAACGAAGGTCTAGAAAAAGATAAAATATTACATTCATTAATAAATAGAATAAAGGAAGACGAAGCTACTTTTAAAGGTCAAGCTGAAGCTCAAAAGCGCGAAATTGAAGATCTTCGAAAACAACTGGCCAGAGCCAAAGAGGAACGCATGCTTGAAGAAACAAGGCGAGAACTGAGCGACCAATGGGCAAATCATTTAGAGGGAACTGTTGAAGAGCTCCGTTCATCCAAGAAAAGATGTTATAACAAATCTATAAAGTGTGTCAAGAAGTTGAAAGCTAGCTTCGCCAGCGTCGGCGTGTTTTCAAGCGAAGAAAACTTTACAAGAGGCAACCCCGAAGGCCCTATCGAATGGATTGATCACGAAGCTGAGGCTTTCGAGGAAATTTTAGACAGCCGCGGAGATATATGTGCTTTCTCGGGTGCCAGAGGAATTGCCACCATTTTAGAGAAAAAGGGCTGCGAGCATGTAAAAATTTTAGCACAATCCGAAGCTGGCTTGTCCTTCGAAGATGCAAGAGATCCTTCGGCCGAAGCTAGTATGGTAGGTGGAAAATTTTTCACCGACGTCTGGGATAATGGTGGCCGAGAAATGGCCCGAGAAATTATTCGAAAAAGCGAAAAGGGCATTCACGATGCTAGAGAAGTAGCTGAGGCTGCTGAGAAGAGCGCAGAGCCCGAAGGGCAATTAGGTATTAACTAATAGTTTTTATTGTGTTGTAATTTTTGGTTTCAAGCTTCGTTTGCAATTTGTAATAGCAATGTAGTCGTATCCTGTCCTACTTCAGATCCTGCGAAAGCGTCTTCGGGCCCTCAGCCGAAAGGAGACGACGAAATTAAAAAGATGGCTGAAGCTATTATGGACGAAGTCGTCAATCGGCTCCTGAATGAGGCTGCAGAAGTTGTTCTGAGAGAAGATTAAATACTATTGTAAATTAAACTTCTGAAATGTAATATGTGTGACATCTTGTAGCCCTGAATGTAATATACCTGCTTTTATTGTTTAATTCTTTACGATGCATGAAATTTTACATACGTACCGTTTTTGAGTCTTTGACGAAAAAACACCTTCCCTTCTTTTCATGCTTCGTGAAGAATAATTTTCATTTGCCACAACAATATTCGTAGTGCTCTGATGAATAATATCCAAGCTTCGTGAAAATATTCTCCGAAGCTACACTTTGCCACAACAATATTTGTAGTGCTCTGATGAATAATGTATCTGCTCGCAACTTAGCATGATTTTCCCCTTTCAAATCATTCTTCTGGAGTTCGATATTGTGCCCCCTTCTTGTGCCATATGCAGCATGATGTATGATGCTTACGGTATGCGAAATGGTGTGATGATGTTATGCTATGCAAGGTGATATTTATTCCGAAGACAAACATACATCCCTGCGATAAAATATATAATCTTTTTGAATCAGAGTTGACTTTTTGCTATAAGCCTCCCTTAGGAGCTTCTTCGCCTTTTACTTTAGCGGAATCAGCGTTTATTTTTCGCTGTAAGCCTCCCTTAGGAGCTTCTTCGCCTTTTACTTTCAGCGGTATTCGCGTTGACTTTTCGCGCTTCGCCCTTTACTTAGGCGGTATCAGCGTTGACTTTTCGCTGTATGCTCTGCATTCCCTTTGGAACGACTTTGGAGCAGAAAACTTACACTGCGCTCCCTTTGGAACGGCTTTTTGTGACTTCGGCAAACTTACTCTGCGTTCCTTAAAACGACTTTTTGTTGCTTCGAAGAATTTTCGATAATTCGAAGATCCTCTTTGTCACCACAAGTCTTTAAACTTCAACAACTTAAGCCTGTGAAGAAAATATATTTTCCTTGTGGCGAACAACGAAACTATTCACATGAAATCTAAACAATGTTCTTTATTACACAGAAAATAAAACTGAATGAAAAAGACTGCTTATTAAGGTAGGATATTTGTCAATATATGTGCTTTGACTCTGGCACAGTGCTGTTGACTGTGCGAGCTTCGGACTGTTCTCTGAAGTCCCTTTGGTGTGGAGCATATTGGCTCCCTTCTGGCTGCTGGCCTTGTTGCAGCGGTGGTGGAGGCGGAGGCTGTTGCCAGGAAGCTTGAGGTTGACTCGCCGAAGCAACAGAAACTGCAGAGTGATTGCCTACATACTCTGGGATGTAAGGCGAATGATACGAAGCAGTGTGCATGACCTGCTTCGGCTGAGTTTGTTGTGCTGCAGCTTCGGCTATTTCCTTTTGCTTCTGGATGGTAACATGGCACATCCTGGTGGTATGGCCTTTGTTCTCACCACAAAACAAGCAAAAGATTCTTCTTGGTTGATCTCCAAATCTTCCGCCGAAGCCCCTGGCGCCTCTGCCTCTGGGAGCTGGTGGTCGGAAGGGACCTTGTTGTTGCCCCGAAGCTTGTGAGGAGCACTGTGGTCTTTGCTGCTGGCTTCCCCTATCATCACTTTGGGTAGAGTTGTGAATTGACCTGACGTGCCTTGGATAGAATCTACCTCCGAAGCCCCTGGTCATTTCAGAAAACCTGAAAGCCTCCTCCCTTCTTTGACGAAAATCATTATCGGCCTGAATATACTCGTCCATCTTTTGGAGCAGCTTCTCCAAAGTTTGAGGGGGCTTCCTAGCAAAGTACTGAGCTGAAGGTCCTGGCCGAAGCCCCTTGATCATGGCCTCAATGACAATTTCGTTTGGCACTGTTGGTGCCTGCGCCCTCAAACGCAAGAACCTCCGGACGTACGCCTGAAGGTATTCTTCATGATCCTGGGTGCACTGGAATAGAGCTTGTGCAGTGACCGGCTTCGTCTGAAAACCTTGGAAGCTGGTTAGCAACAAGTCCTTCAGCTTCTGCCATGAAGTGATCGTTCCTGGTCGAAGGGAGGAATACCAGGTTTGAGCAACACTCCTGACAGCCATAACGAAAGATTTGGCCATAACTGCAGCATTGCCACCATACGAAGATACTGTTGCTTCGTAGCTCATCAAAAACTGCTTCGGGTCTGAGTGGCCATCGAATATGGGAAGCTGAGGCGGCTTGTAAGATGGGGGCCAAGGTGTAGCCTGCAGCTCAGCGGACAGAGGAGAAGCATCATCAAAAACAAAATTCCCATGATGGAAATTGTCATACCAGTCATCTTCGTTGGGAAAACCCTCCTGATGAAGGTCTTGGTGCTGAGGCCTTCGGTGTTGCTCATCCTGAGCAAGATGACGAACTTCTTTAGAGGCTTCGTCTATCTGCCTCTGCAGTTCAGCTAGCCTGGCCATCTTTTCTTTCTTCCTCTGCACCTGTTGATGAAGCATCTCCATGTCTCTGATTTCTTGATCTATCTCATCCTCTGGTGATGTTGGGCTAACAGCCTTCCTCTTCTGGCTTTGGGCCTCCCGAAGAGAGACTGTTTCCTGGTTATGGTCCAGAGGCTGCAGAGCTGCAGCCCCAGTTGCTGAAGCTTTCTTCGGCGCCATAGCGAAGGTTTATGATCGCCGAAGGTGTTCAAAAACTCAAAGAGTGGAAGTGAGTTCACCGGAGGTGGGCGCCAATGTTGGTGACTTGTTCTCAAATGCTATGAATTAAGAACAAGGCAACATAGAAAATGTTAATCGGTTAAGTCCTTCGTCCTTCGAAGCATTATTCCCCTCAGGATATAATGGTTTTCGGACGAAGGTTATGAAGGGCGTACCTTCATAAATTCACTATGCAGTGACGAAGGATGAATTAAAAGGTATATAAAAGATAGCATAGACAATTATATATTATTATCATGTATAAACAGAAATAACGTCGAATTACAAATGTACCTTCAACTTGAAGGAGATGAAAGTACAAGCGTGACGCAAAAGCGAATGCCAAAATCAGTGTCTACAGTACGGGGGTACTGTTCACCTATTTATAGGCACAGGATACAGCCTATGCAAAATTACATTTATGCCCTTTACATTTGATAATAATTCTATAGTAATCTATCGAGGTCTGAATAGCCTTTTCATCTTTAAGTCGGTTTCATTTTTTGCTATCACGCCGAAGCTCTCTTGCTCACACCTTCGGCGCTGTATCAACCTTCGTATTATTCCGGTCTGTTGTGATACCGACTTGAGTCCGAAGATACCTGTTCACACATTATACTCCAGAAATATTGTTAAATCCTGTTTTTGAGGACCTTCGTAAGCCGAAGGCCCCCAACAGGTGGCATCCCTGGCAATTCATCCGGAAACACATCCGGGTAGTCACGGACCACTGGGATCTTTTCTACTGGGGATTCTATCATAACAAAGGCACAAGAACGGGTGCATCCCTGGTCGGGCAAATATAAAACAGTCTCGCCATAAGCAGGGGAATGAATTTCAATGGCCCTGGCTGCAACATCCAATACTGCCTGATGCCTGGTCAACCAGTCAGCTCCCAATATAATATCCACGCTATCCAATCCTAAGATGAGAAGGGTGGTTCTAATCACAAGACTACCAAATTTTATAGGCACTTGCCTGTTGATTTGATAAGTGGCAACCCTGCCTCCTGGTGTTGAAATTGTAATGCCCCCATTGGTGTGGTGAAAAGGCAACTAGCACTTGGCACTAAATTTGGCACTGATAAAACTCTGTGATGCACCAGAATCAAAAAGAATAATAGCAGGATAATTCAAAACTGTAAAGATACTAGTCATGACGGGTGCTCCCTCTGGAATATCAGCCATGGTGGTGAAGTTCAGCCTGCCCTGCCTCACTTGCACCTTCTGTCTCTTGCCTTGATTTTGATTCACATTCTGCCCCTGCCTCTGCTGGTTCCTGGGGCAATTCTTGGCATAATGTCCGGTGTTGCCGCATGTGAAACACCTGTTGTCATTTGCCTGGCGATACTGCTGATGCTGCTGATTGTTCCTCTGAGCTGGAAACTGGGTGCGGTTGGGTGCCTGCTGCTGCTGCTGCTGTGGTTGGATCACCCATCGCCCTTGTTGCTGCTGGGGGCCCCTGTTCTGAGGGTCGAACACAATCCTGAAACGCTGTGGCTGAGCTGAGGGTCCTGCCACAGGGGTCTTCCTCTTCTTTTCTGCCTGCCGAGCTGTGATGCAGTCCTCCTGGGAGATAGCCATGTTGACCAACTCGTTGTAGCTGTTGGCCCTGACGGTGTTAAGACGGTCATGGAGCTTAGTGCTGAGCCCCCTCCTGAACCTGTCTCTCTTCTTCTCGTCCGTATCTGCATGATACCCAGCATACTGGCACAAGTCATTAAAAGCCTGAGCATACTGTAACACGGTCCTGTTGCCCTGAGTGAGTGCCAGAAACTCATTGAGCTTTCGGTCCATAATCCCGGCTGGTATGTGGTGTCCTCGGAAAGCTGCCTTGAACTCTCTCCATTCCACTTCTTGATCCTCTGGCTGCATGGCAAGAAAATGGTCCCACCAAGTCCTTGCGGGTCCGCGAAGCTGCTGGGTGGCGAACCTGACTTTAGTGACCTCTGAACAAGCTCCATGGAGTAGCGGGAATTTGGATTCCACTACCCTTAACCACACATCTGCATCAAGTGGGTCCTCTGCCCTCGTGAACAATGGAGGCTGAGTACTGAGGAACTCTTGGTAGGTAGCTGCCGCGGGGTGACGCTGATGGTCCCCACCACCATAATGCTGAGGTGGTGGCTGACGCTGAGCTAGCTGCCTCAAGATCTCATTCTGCTGAGCCATTAGCTCCTGCAGAGTGGGAGGCGGTGGCGGCGGTGGAGGAACACGCTCATTCTGGCCACGACGTTGTCTCCCGGCCATCTGAAAAATCACATATATACTTAACACCATATCTCCAAGTTCAAGGTTTAATCGCGGCAAAAGAGTCAAAAGCAAATTGATAGATCCCGACATAAACCAAAAAGCATAAACTTTCCGTCCGAATTTAAAACTGACATCATCCATCAACCAAACTTCTAAAAGAGTTTATCACGGTTACATCAATGGTCCCAAAAAGACTCAACTCTACCTAGCCTAGTACCCTATGGGTGCAAAAGCTAAGCTAGCTGTGAGGAGTCCTACCATCACCAACTTCTAACTCTATCCCTGATATCTAGTGAGCGAACGAGGCAACACTCGACTCGGGGGAAGGTGGTCTCCCAGAGCCAGCAGTGTCCACGCTGGAGGCAGGCTCCTCTCCTCCCTCGATGTCGACGTCCTCGTTGGCCTCCATATCCTGGATCTCCTGGTGATGCATATCCAGGTGCTCATTAGCCTCAGCTAGCTGCTGCTGAGTGTTAATAAGCTGATCCTCGAGGACCTCAATGGTGTTCTCCCTGGTCCCCACTAATTCCTCCAACTCTTGGATATCATTGGATAGCTGCTCCACCTGCAAGTCCTTTTCCACCATCTCAGTGGACAAATCAACCACGAGCTCCTCTCTGTTGTCCAGGGTGATCTTTGTCGCCTCCAATAATGCCATCAAATGGAACATCGCCTCACCGCACATCACTTGCAGACGGTACAGAGCATTCATGCACCGTACAGTCAAGTGCGCAGTCTGACCTGGGTAGATGGCCCAGATGTCCTTGGCATGCTCCACCTGATCCTTCCACATTGGGTCGTCCTCCCTTTCCGCGGGGAACAAGCCAATGGGGTGGGTAGACAACTCCAAGGGATGGAATCCGCAGAAAGTGGTCAACCCGTGCAGAGCAATCGCCTCGATCGTGTCCTCGGCTCGGTATCCAAAGGACTCAGAGTCCAGTGAACGCCAGCCTGGCTGCAGGGGATGAGGCTCCAAGGTCATCCTCACCCTACAGCGGGGCACTTGGTGCTTCTCAAACTGCTGCACCGCGTACTGAGGAGGCGTCGTGTATCTGGCCCCCTAAAGTACCTCCCACAGAATGCGGGGAAAGCCCTCCCGTGCAAGCCCGTCAGTGTGGGATAGTGCATTTCCATCGTCTGAGGATCCGTGGGAAGTCATCTGTGTACGGTTAAACGTAAGTAAAAGAAAAGAATTATAAAAAGAACAAGAAAAATAAGACTCAGCTTCTCTCTAATTAAAACAAAATGGTACTGGGGAACTTAGTTGGTCATAATTTAAGTCCTTACTAAATTTTCCATTTGTTTAATTAAAAATGCATGCATGCTCATCCTCAACGACCTCACAACAATGTAAAAGGAATAGGGAAGAACTCCTGTCCCTTAAAGTGGCCAGTAGGGCCTAATCACTTAGCCACCTAACTACCCCTCTATCATCCTAAGGCTTCACGTCCTAGGTCTATCCTGATCGTCCTACGATCTATCCATCATTTGTTTCTATCAAGTTTTACTTCGAAAAGGGATGGTATTTATATTTTATTGATTCCTCTGTGGTGGTACAAGCTCCGATACCAGCTGTGGCGGAACCGCCCGAATTATTCCAACTTAAGTGCCTAAGCCCTGCCTTAGAGGCTAGACCACACTTAAATGGGAATAACCCGTCGATCCCTCAGATCTAGTCCGACACGGCCACTGACAGGATCAAGTACCACAATCTCACTCGATGGTGAGTCACAGAGCAAATACAATAAAGCATAAAACCATGCATGTAAGAGTATTAAATTATTACATCACCATCGGAGTTTTGCAAAAGTAGTCCTCATTGTTCGAAGTGCAGCGGAAATAAACTAACGGTAAATAAACAGAGAGATGGGGAAGCCTGTCCCATCACTCCTCATGCTCCTCCTCAGCCGAGGTAGGGTCCCACTCGACACCCAACCCTGTGGCAAGATGGACAGCCAAGTCACTCCAGCAACCATGTCCTCCAGCGTACCTGTAAAATTATGCCACAAGCAAGGATGAGTATATTAATACTCAGCTAGACTTACCCAGTGTGAGGAGTCTACTCCTCTACCTCTAGACATGCAGTTGTTTGGCTGTGGGGTTTGGTTGCCAAAAGCACTAGATGAGTTTCTAAGTCAAGTTTTAACTTTGTCAATTTAAGTGTGACTCTCTTAAGGCTAAAAGTGTACTATCTACTCATACATAGTAGCAAGCATTATTAGCAATCAACATCTTATATCAACTCATCATATTTCCACTTGTTACTCAATGCAGTACAATGGATCAAGCAGTCTCATTAGCTGCGAGAAGCAGACGATTCGAATCGAGTTTTTATCCTTGCAAGGTAAACCTAAACACACGACGTGGCGAGGCACTCCGTCCCCACACACATCAACCGTCCCCATCGATTCCCTGGCAACAGAAAGGGGCTCACCGCCTTGGCGTACAATGCCTCACTGACCCCGACTGCCGTCGTGCAGTGACCGCACTTGTACCCACCATAACCGGAATGGGAGACCACGTCTCAGGTCGCGTGAGGAGGGCAATCTGCGGGCAGGTTCACTCAGGTACTAGGCTTACCGATTTACCATATTTCTCGGTATGTGTTTAGTACATTCAAACGCTTGACACAGGTATCCGCACGTTAATCCTTATTCCATTTTCCCATCTCGTAGACAACCAATCCCCATGGATTGTTGTCCACAGACTAGTGTCATGATGATATGAAAGTGGGTAAAACCAATTCCTGATCTCGCGCGAGTGCTAGAAAAATCACTCGTCTTCTACCGAGATCCTAATTAAATAAAGCAACTATTCGACCTAGCATACTAGTATCCATCTCAAAAGGATTCCTGAGATCATGCAACTAGGGTTTCAGTCAATTCCTACACTTAAGTGCACAATACAAGCCTACAAACATTAAGTGCAATAAAATAGCATATATAACGGTTATGCATAAAACCAGGGCTTGCCTTCCAAGGCTGTGGCAGGCAGATCCTCTGGTGCAGACTCGGGTGCTGGATCCGGGGCTACCTCCTGAGCAGCTCCTTGCTCCGGCACGAGGATATACTCTCCGTCGGCAAGGTTACAGTCTATCGAAATGCAATGAACATGTATGTCATGATTACACAGGATTTAAGTAACATCATACTAGGAGAAGAAAAAGTAAGTTAATAAGTAACTTAGGGTTTGCTTGGTCATACGGGGCCTTTAGTGGTTTATGCTTATCCCTCTAGGTTTAGGTTTTGTTAATGATGAGCATAGTAGATTGGCATTTCCTTTATATATTTCAGTGGACAATTTACAAAGGGTTTTAGGATGACACTAATTTTCATTATTCATTTTCCTTTCTTTAATTTCTATTTATGAAATCTAGTGGGGGTTTGAACTACAACAGTGGTTTAACTTTTTCCAAAAATTTTGTAAAAATTACAGTGGGTTGCCCTTGGACACTATAGCCCATTCTAGGAATTTGAGGTTCAAAATAAAAAGGTTATGCTTTAGACAAAAATTAACAAAAGTTGAGTAAATGGGCCACTTTGTACTACAACTCTTAATTAGGGGTGGGTTCTGTCCTAAAGGTTATTTTTGTTGGCATCTAATAGCAATAATAGGCTTCTGTGCCAAAAATCACAGAAAGCTAAGGGATGGTTATTTAGTTATGATTTTCTAAAGTTTAATGCCAAAAAGGCACTTTCTACTACATTGTTATTTGAAAAATGTCAAACAGCAGATTTCATATTTTTCCTAAGTTCTTAATAATCAATCATTACTTATCCCAAGAGTTGGGGTGTTTTCACCTTGGGGTCATTTTTGTAGGGTTTTTCTAAGTTTTCTCTGTTTTCTTCAAATAAAAGGGATCCTACTTATTTCATACTAAACCAGGGTATAATAGATTTTTCTAGGGAACTATATTGAACAAATATTCTAACAAAAATAAAGGTACCCTCTGGTTCATTATTTAAATCACCTTTTCTATTTTTCTTAACCTTAAGCATATTGTAAATTAAATGGCAAAAACTAACTTAAAGGGTTGGACAGAGAAGTTTAGCATTTTTAAATAGGTCAGTAGGTAGATATAAACTTCTCCAATTTTTTCTAACTCTAGTCAAATAGTGCAACTATTTTTATTCCTATTATTTAGCTTTTGGTCAAAACAATAATTAATTCAGAACCCTAAAGTTTGCTGTAGTACATAGGGGTTTTATATTTTTCCTAAGTAGTTTACATTATTTAGAGTCTGACAAAATTGGTTAGACTAAATTTGGATGAATAAAACAGAAGTTATGAATTAGTAAAGTTCTGTTCAAATTTAAAATCAGATTTAATAAAGGTTTTCTGGAAAAGCATTTTACACCGAGGACCCTGGGTTATTTCCAAACTAACTCTCTCAGTTATACCCCCGCGTTACTATTCATGTGAGTCTCTGACAATTCACAAAACCCCCCAGACTTCTTTTCTTCTCCCCCGCGGTCCTTTTCTAGGTTTAAACAGTACTCGCAAGAAAGAAAAGGGTGGCGCGGCTTACCGGCGGCGAGATAGGTCCGGCGAGGGGCGGGGTTGGCTCGGGGAGGCTCTAGCGGTCACAGCGATGTACGGCCTAGGTAGGGAGATCTTCGGTCGCCAAATCAGGTATGTCACTCTGCCCACCTCGCGACAAAAACCATGCCAAGGCATGTCAAACGTCAAGGTCTCGGGCTCAGCTTTTTCCAGTGGGTGCCCTAGGTGGTATGCCACATTTTTGGTATAGAACTTAGGTGGTTTTGGTGCCAGCTTCGAGGTGAACACGGTTGATCTTTAGTGTAGGTGTAGTTTTTAACTTAGAGAGAATTAGAGAGCTCTAGCTCTCTCTCTACTTAGGGAATGGATTTGGGGTTTCTCCAGGGGTCTTTTTGCAATATTTCCTTCCCACAATTGCTGGTTATAAGGTACTTAAAGTTTGGTTAAAGATTACTCATGGTTTGCACATTTGCTCACTCTCTCCCCCCTCTTAACCATGGCTTTGGGAGATAGGGTTCAAGAGAGGTCTAGGGTTTTTCCCTCCTCTTGCCCAAGGTAGTAAGTGCACAAAGGTTTGAGTGATACTTCTTAGGTCATTAGAAATCTTGGTTAACACATGGTCTCCAAGGTTCTTATGTTCTCCTTAAGTTATTACCACATGTGATCATAGTCCTTAGCACCAAGGTGTGCTCTAGCCATGGTAACACCTGAGGTGTTACACCCGGCTCCGGCCAAACCGTTGACAGCGTCAACATACCAGCCCGAGAACTTGGGACTCGACTGTGCACCCGAGCTACGGCCAGTTCGCATGAGGGAACAACCAGACCGACCGAAGCATCACGAAACGCACTAAGACCTCGAAGGAGTCAAACCACTCCTCCGAGGCCTCGGGGGCTACACCCGGCGGGTGCGCTCGCGCGCACCCACCGAAACGAAACGCAACCGAGAAAGGTCGGTCCCCTTGCAAAAATGTGCGACAAAAGCCTCCAAGCGAGTATCAACACTCCCTTCGAGGCTCAGGGGCTACTATCGGGGACCATAATTAGGGGTACCCCCAAGACTCCTAATCTCAGCTGGTAACCCCCATCAGCACAAAGCTGCAAAGGCCTGATGGGCGCGATTAGGGTCAAGACTCAGTCCGCTCAAGGGACACGATCTCGCCTCGCCCGAGCCCAGTCTCGGGCAAGGGCAGCCGACCCTGGAGGATTCACGTCTCGCCCGAGGGCCCCCTCAAGCAACGGACACACCTTCGGCTCGCCCGAGGCCCAGTCTTCGCCGAGAAGCAACCTTGGCCAGATCACCACGCCAACTGACCATATCGCAGGAGCATTTAATGCAAGGATGGTCTAACACCTTATCCTGACGCGCGCTCTTCAGTCGACAGAGCTGAAGTGACCGCAGTCACTTCGCCGCTCCACTAACCGACCTGACAAGAAGACAGCGCCGCCTGCGTCGCTCCGACTGCTGTGCCACTCGACAGAGTGAGGCTGACAGCAGCCAAGTCCGGCCTCGGGCGCCATAGGAAGCTCCGCCTCGCCCGACCCTAGGGCTCGGACTCAGCCTCGGCTCCGAAAGACGACGGACTCTGCCTCGCCCGACCCCAGGGCTCGGACTCAGGCTCGGCCCCGGAAGACGACGAACTCCGCCTCGCCCGATCCCAGGGCTCGCACTCAGCCTCAGCTCTGGAAGATGACGAACTCTGCCTCGCCTGACCCTAGGGCTCAGACTCAGGCTCGGCCCTGGAAGACGACGAATTCCGCCTCGCCCGACCCCAGGGCTCGGACTCAGGCTCGGCTCCGGAAGACGACGAACTCCACCTCGCTCGACCCCAGGGCTCGGACTCAGCCTTGGCCTCGGACGACGGTCTCCGCCTCGCCCGACCCGGGGCTCGGACTCGACCTCGACCTCGGAAGACAGACTCGACCTCGACCTCGGAGGAGCCTCCGCCTCGCCCAACCTAGGGCTCGGGCCGACCACGTCACAGGGGGAGTCATCATTACCCTACCCCTAGCTCACTCAGGCTACGGGGGACAAGACCGGTGTCCCATCTAGCTCGCCCCGGTAAACAAATAATGATGGCGCCCCGCGTGCTCCATGACGACGGTGGCTCTCAGCCCCTTACGGAAGCAAGGAGACGTCAGCAAGGACTCGACAGCCCCGACAGCTGTCCTTCCGCAAGGCTCCAGCGCTCCTCCGATGGCCACGACATCACATGAACAGGGTGCCAAAACCTCTCCGGTTGCCACGACGGCATGTACTTAGGGCTCTAGCTTCTCTCTGCTAGACACGTTAGCACACTGCTACATCTCCCATTATACACCTGGGCCCTCTCCTTACGCCTATAAAAGGAAGGTCCTGGGCTCTCGTACGGGAAGGTTGGCCGCGCGGGAGGACGGGCCGACGCGTAAGGCTCTCTCTCTCTCCCACGCGGACGCTTGTAACCCCCTACTGCAAGTGCACCCGACCTGAGCGCAGGACAACACGAAGGCCGTAGGTTTGCCCTTTTGCCTGTCTCCTTTTTCCCCTTCGTGCTCCGTCTCGCGCCGACCCATCTGGGCTGGGACACGCGGCGACAATTTACTCGTCGGTCCAGGGACCCCCCGGGGTCGAAACACCGACAAAAACAGACAAATAAACGAAGAAAAAGGTGTTGACTACGCAGCACCAGACGGTCCGGTGCCACTCACCGGACAGTCCGGTGCACAATCTGCGCAACTCTGCGCTCTCGGGTTTTTCCCTGGCTACGTTGGCTATAATTCATCGGAGAGTCCGTGGTAGGCGCCGGACAGTCCGGTGCTCCAGCCGTGCAACGGCTATCTACCACGTCGACGGGGGCCAACGGTCACTTGGCACACCGGACGGTCCGGTGCACCATAGAAAAGGAAATCAACCAATCAGGGGATTCTTTGTCGTGTACTGTGCGTGTACTGTTCACTGTCCGGTGTGCCACCAGACAGTCCGGTGCACCGACGAACAGAAGGCAAGAATTGCCTACCAAATGGAGCTCCAACGGCTCCTTACTGCTTTGGGGTTATAAAAGGGACCCCTAGGCGCATGGAGCACACAACCAAGCCTCCATTGAACATTCTAAGACGCCTAGACTCCGCAAACCACACAATCGGATCATCGTGTTTGAGATTTGCGCACTTCTTGAGTTGTAAACGTACTCCTACGTCGTGTTTGTGTGCTCACGTCTTGACTTGTGTGCATGTGATTGTTGTGATTCTTGCGTGTGTTTCTTTCCCTCCCTTACTCTTGTGCTCTTGTTGTGATCAACTTTGTAAGGGCGAGAGGCTCCAACTTGTGGAGATTCCTCACAAACGGGAAAACAAGTATAAGGAAGAAAACCGTGGTATTCAAGTGAATCATTGGATCACTTGAAAGGGGTTGAGTGCAACCCTGGTCCATTAGGACGCCACAATGTGGAAGTAGGCAAGTGTTTTACTTGGCCGAACCACGGGATAAAATCACCATGTCTCTTGTGCCGCTTTTCTTTGTGATTGGTTTCTTCTCAAGAGTTCTCGCTATAGCAACTTGGCTTTAATCTTACTAACTTTTCATAACCAAGTTGTGCTATTAAGTGTTGAATTTTATAGGATCACCTATTCACCCCCCTCTAGGTGCTCTCAATTGGTATCAGAGTCGTACTATTCATTTAGGGACTAACCGCCCGAAGAGATGGATCCTAAGGGTAAGGGGATGATGATTAACGATAAGGAGAAGGAGTCCCTGTTCAACGAGCCAAGAGATGATAAGTCCACTGACTCAGGCTCGAGTCACAAGAAGATGGATGGGAAGAAGAAGAGGCGCATCAAGAAGATCATCTACTACGACAGTGACGCCTCCTCCTCTTCACCAAGGGATGATGACGACGAAGCTTCTTCGTCGAAAAAGAAGACGGTTAATCAAAACTATTCTTTTGATTATTCTCGCATCCCTTATAATTTGACTGCCCATTTACTTTCTATTCCACTCGGAAAATTCCCACACTTTGATGGAGAGGACTATTCATTTTGGAGTCATAAAATGCGTAGTCAACTATTTTCCCTCCATCCTAGTATTTGGGAAATTGTTGAAAATGGAATGCATTTTGATAGTACTGATAATCCTGTATTTATCAATGAGCAAATACATAAAATGCCCAAGCCACTACTGTTTTGCTAGCATTTCTATGCAAGGATGGATATAACAAAGTCAGCGGCTTGGACAATGCCAAGCAAATATGGGATACCCTCAAGATCTCTCACGAAGGTAATGACACCACCATGATTACAAAAATGAAACTGGTGGAAGGCGAGCTAGGGAGATTCGCCATGATAAAGGGGAGAAGAGCCAACTCAAATATACAACCGGCTCAAGACCCTTACCAACAAAATTCGAAGCTACGAAAGCACAAGATGGATGGATCATGACGTCGTTCGACTCATGCTAAGGTCATTTACTGTTATTGACCCCCATCTTGTAAATCTTATTCATGAGAATCCTAGGTACACCAAGATGATGCCCAAGGAAATTCTCAAAAAATTCGTAAGTGGGCACATGATGGTGAAAGAGGCAAGATATGTGGACGATGCCTTAAACGGACCACTTCCTCTTCACGAGCCGCAACCCGTTGCTCTCAAAGAAACACGCAGCAGGGAGGCGCTACCTAGCAAGGTAGCACAAGTGGAGGCCACCGAGCTCAATGAAGAAGAAATGGCGCTCATCATCAAGCGTTTCAAGACCGCCTTGAAGGGACGCAAGGAGTATCCCAATAAAAACAAATCAAGGGGAAAGCGCTCCTACTTCATGTGTGGTAAGTTTGGTCATTTTATAGCACAATGTCCCGATAATGATGATGATCAGGCACAAGATAAGAAAGGGGAGAAGGAAATAAAGAAGAACTATAGGAAGGCAAAGGGCGAGGCGCACATTGGAAAGGAATGTGACTCTGACTGCTCTTCATCCGACTCTAATGATGAAGGACTAGCTGCCTCGGCCTTCGACAAGTCTTCCCTCTTCCACAATGAACGCCACAGATGTCTCAAGGCCAAGGAGAAGAAGGTACGTACACGATATACACCTAAGTACACTTCTTCTAGTGATGATGAACTTTCTGATGATGATGAGATAGATTATAGTGATATTTTTAAAGGTTTAGATAGATCTAAGGTAGACAAAATAAATGAATTAATTGATGCTCTTAATGAAAAAGATAGACTTATAGAAAAGCAAGAAGATATACTGTATGAGGAACATGGTAAGTTTATTAGTGTTCAAAAATCTCTTGCTCTAGAAATTAAGAAGAATGAACTATTGTCTTCTGAATTGTCTACCTGTCATGATTCTATTTCTAGTCTAAAGAATTTGAATGTTGATTTAAATGCTAAGCTAGAAAAACTTAATATGGCTAGTTCATGTGTAGAGCATGTTGTAATCTGTAGTAGGTGTAAAGATGTTGATATTGATTCTTGCAATGAACATGTTTCTACTATTGTTAAGTTAAACAATGATGTTGCAAGTCTTAATGCTCAACTTAAGACTTGCAAGGATAATTATGAGAAACTAAAATTTGCTAGGGATGCCTACACCGTTGGTAGACACCCCTCTATTAAGGATGGACTTGGTTTCCGAAAAGAAACCAAAAACTTAACAAGCCAAAGGACTTCCAGTCTCAAAAAGGAGAAAGGTAAGGCTCCTATGGCTAGTAGTTCTTACTCTTCACATGACCAAAAGAACCATGCTTATCTTTATGCTCATGTCAAGAATATTTCAAATGGTGCTTATCATGATAAGTGTTATAATCATGCTACTTTACCTGCTTATCATGATTCTCATGCCATGTTTGCAACTAGCTCCTCTCATGCTCATGGTAGAAGTAGGCCTAGGCGTAATCATGTTGTTTCTCATGTGCCTAGGAAAGTCTGCACTAGTCCAACTACTATTTATCAGACATGTAATGCTTCTTTTGTATTGTCATGTAAAAATACTAAAGTAGTTGCTAGAAAGTTGGGATCTAAATGCAAGAGAGACAAAACTTGCATTTGGGTTCCAAAATTTGTTGTAACTAACCTTGTAGGACCCAACAAGAGTTGGGTATCTAAAACCCAAGCTTAATTACCTTGCAGGTTTATGCATCCGGGGGCTCAAGCTGGATTATTGATAGCGGATGTACAAACCACATGACGAGGGAGAAGAAAATGTTCACCTCCTACGTCAAGAACAGGGATTCCCAAGATACTATCATCTTTGGATATGGGAATCAAGGCAAGGTTAAGGGCTTAGGCAAAATAGCCATCACGACCGAGCATTCAATTTCAAATGTACTTTTAGTAGAATTGCTCGGGTATAATTTACTGTCTGTAAGTCAATTATGTCATATGGGCTATAATTGTTTATTTACAAATATTGATGTATATGTCTTTAGAAGAAGTGATGGTTCATTAGCTTTTAAGGGTGTATTAGATGGCAAGCTCTACTTAGTTGATTTCTCAAAAGAGAATGCCGATCTAGATGCATGCTTAATCGCTAAGACTAATATGGACTGGCTTTGGCACCGCCATCTAGCACATGTTGGAATGAAGAACCTTCATAAGCTTCTAAAGGGAGAACATGTGCTAGGACTAACCGATGTCTGTTTTGAGAAAGATAGACCTTGTGCAGCGTGCCAAGCAGGAAAGCAGGTGGGAAGTACTCATCATAGCAAAAAATGTGATGACGACGTCAAGACCACTGGAACTCCTACATATGGATCTTTTCGGGCCCGTTGCCTATCTCAGCATCGGGGGAAGTAAGTATGGTCTTGTTATAGTTGATGATTTTTCCCGCTTCACTTGGGTGTTCTTTTTGCAGGATAAATCTGAAACCCAAGGAACACTAAAACGCTTCTTACGGAGAACTCAAAATGAATTTGAGCTAAAAGTAAAGAAGATAAGGAGCGATAATGGATCTGAGTTCAAGAATCTTCAAGTCGAAGAATATCTTGAGGAGGAAGGCATCAAGCACGAATTCTCTGCTCCCTACACACCACAACAAAATGGTGTAGTAGAAAGGAAGAATAAGTCGCTAATTGATATGGCAAGGACGATGCTTGGAGAATATAAGACGTCTATGCAGTTTTGGTCGGAAGCTGTGAACACAGCTTGCCATGCGATAAACCGATTCTATTTGCATCGCCTCCTCAAGAAGACCTCATACAAACTCCTAACTGGTAACAAACCCAGTGTTTCCTACTTTCATGTATTTGGGAGCAAATGCTACATTTTGGTAAAGAAAGGTAGGCATTCAAAGTTTGCTCCCAAAGCTGTAGAAGGTTTTTTACTAGGGTATGACTCAAATACAAAAGTGTAGGGTCTTCAACAAATCATCAGGATTAGTTGAAGTCTCTAGCAATGTTGTATTTGATGAAACTAATGGCTCTCCAAGAGAGCAAGTTGATCTTGATATAGATGAAGATGAGGTTCCGACAGCTGCATGTTTTGGTTATTTCGATGCACGCGGAGGAGAGACGAGATTTCAAGCGAGGCACGCGTAGGAGACGGGGAGGGATTACGCGGGAGGATTTTCGAGCGCATGAGGGATACAAGGATGACACATGACAATATTCGCACTTTAAAGGTGTAGTAGATGTAAGTGTGATATCTATCAAATCAAATTGGGGCAAGTGATTGAACACAATGATTTATCCTCAAAGTTTGGTTGCTCACCGATAACCTACGTCATCGTTGTGATAAGTCCAACCTAGATGATTCACAAGCTAAATGTCATCACATGTTAGGCCTATAATTAGGACTTCATAAAAACCACACAAAAGTGTCACTCCAACAAGTTATGATTCTATCAAGGTTGTTTTCATGAATCTCCTATGGGGAATGAGCACAAGAGCCTCTTACAATCAATTATTAGAGCCAATAACAATCTTCAATAGCCACTCAATGATCCATAAACTTCGGGCCATCTAGGTGTAATAATCACCTAGAGGGGTGGTGGATAGGTGATGTCTGAAATTCATAACTTAAAAACAATCTTGATCCAAATTAGATGTTAGCAAAAAAATCAAGTCATAGTGAGAGAGAGAAAATAAGTTATTTTCACTTGATTGCTCTTTTAGATGTGGAATTATAACTTAGATCAATATTACAAGTGAAATCAAGAACTTAGAACACGAGAGGAAGAACAAATCGAAAAAGAATAAAGCACACAAGACACGACGATTTTTATTGTGGTTCGACCAAGCCTCAAATAAGTGCCTACTCCACGTTGTGGTGTCCTAAAGGACAAGGGTGGGGCTATTGGATCAAGCTGCAACACAGAAGCAACCAAAATCACATCGTATATTATGAAAATAAGTCACTAGAAACCACATGAATAAAATCATTTTATTATCAAGCAAGTTCACATAGGCTAGCAAATAATACATTGAAGCCAAGCAAATTATTAGGCCATCCTACAAATGTATTTTGAACACGTGACTAGTTTTTGCATCTGCTTGTGGGCTTGTTTGGATGCCAACCTAATGGAACAACGTAAGATAATCAAAAACTCATTTTTCTGTAAAACATAGCAATGTTATTTGTTAATATGACACAATAACACCATACCAAGACAGCAGAGCCACATTTTATATTTGTATATATTTATATTATTTAAAAACCATTTAACAATTATAAGCCTAAGTAAATAAAAAAAGTCATACATGCACCAACCCAAACTCAACATTTTACCACAGAATAAGCATGACATGTGTAGCCTACCATAGACATTTTATAGTAATTGGATCAACGTAACAATAGAAAAGATTTTTTCCTTTACAAGCATATGCCACCATCTATAGCAAAATCTTTCTATTAAAACATGTCATATAATTGGTCTATTGTATAGATAGAAGTTTAACAAAACTTGATTATCCACCATTCTAGCATCTTTCCATGATTTTCTATGATTTATTGAAGTTTTAGTCGATTCCTCGAGGGGGCACTGTTTGGCATTCTCTGTATGAGCCATAAACTCTACAACCAGCCCCCTGCATATCCTATTCTGATTCGCAAGGCAATCTTCCAATGGGGAGCATAGCAGGGCCATTGGCAGCCAACTGTCGGTCGTGGGACCTCGTCTAGTCTCCTTGGTGACAAGCCCTGGCCTTCGCGCACCTGCCGCATGATTAGATCAAAAGTATTAAGAAAACCAAATAATCAAATAACAACAAAATATTATTTCCCCCTCTAATTCTCCAGCCTATTCAACTTGTTTTGTGAAAACAATAGCATCTGACAAAACCCTAAAGATAAGTGAAGTGGATGATTATACTAGTTACCAGACTACAGGTGGGTACAGTATCACCATTGGTCTCACTAAAATTGCAAAGAAACTGGTTTATGTCAATCCAGTGTCACATCTGTTTCTTCAAATATAAAGTATCATGGCATCAAGATCATCACCAGGCCAACCATTGAACGAAGATAGCAACGCACGTCAACAACGGTCACGCCCGCAACGGTGGCCTGGAGGCGGGGCACGGCTGGGTTGGGGAGGCGACGAGTGGGAGGGAGGGGTGGCATGTTTGAAGTAGCATCTAAACTGGGGTATGGAATCATGCTAATAAACAGTGACGAGTAACCAGAAATCCTATGACAATCTACACTTCAAAAAATATAACAGTTTTTGAACTATAGATTTTAACTAACAATTCAATCCTGGCAGGAAGGGTCATAAACTGAGAGAATTAAGCCCAAACAAGTATTAGAAAGTGGCATTGAATAGAAAGTGAAAATATGGAATAACAAGAGATTAACATCACCATATCAACTGCCACATCAAATATCACCTTATGCCTCGTTCTCGAAGGCAGCGACAGAGGTGAGGTGAGGCGGTCGAGGGACGAGCAAGTAGGGCAAGTTGAAGGTGACGACTTGTGGGAGACCGGGGGGGTTTGTGGGCGGGTGGGCGCCGGGAGAGGGAGCACGCGCATAGGACGGAGGAGGGCTTCGCGGAACATTGAACGATTAAGATTGATGGAAAGCAGAACCGTCAGAGGCAGGCTAACCTTGCAGTCTTAACAAATACCGTCTTAATAAATCTCTACAACTATTAAGAGGGGAGTGTATACCGCCCCCGCCGCTACCCAACTCCTCCTGCTACTGTGCGCCCAGCCCCCGCGAAAATCGGCGCAACCGAACGCCCACCGCTGCCGCGAAACCTCGCCGCCTACCAGCCGCCCACCCGCGCCCAACCGAGCACCGGAAACCCCCCCGCCGCAAACCTCGTCGCCTACCAACCGCCCGCACGCCCGTCCGCAAATCCTTCCACGAGTCGCGCCGCAAGCATCGCAATGACACCGAGCATACCCCGCCGCATCTCCAGCGCGACCCGTTACCTGTTCACCGCGCGCCAGCGAAACCTCCGCACGCCCGCGGCCCGCCTGTTCCCCGCGCATCCCGCCGCACGACCTCCGCTACCGCAACGGCCATCCCCGCACGCCCGCCTGTTCACCGCGCATCCCGCCGACCTCCCCTCCGCGCTCGCAAACGCTCTGTTCCCCTCGCCCGCACAAACCGCCACATCCGCATGATCCGTGCACCTCGACTGCTCGCCGCGCACGCGCCATCACCAATCCGCCACCGCCTATCCGTAGCCCCGATCTCTACTATCTACCGCCGCCTTCCTTGGTCGCCTCGCACGGCCTTCCTCGCCGCCCAAGCCCCAACCTCGACGACACGCACGCCCGTCCGCCCACCCCCACCCCGCCGCGGTCCCCAGCGCTATAAGAGCGGTAACCAACTCCATCTCCCTGGTGCCGCGCATTGCTGAGTTCTTGAGGTGCGCTTCGTTGAGGACTTGTTCATTTTTGTTGGTCATGTATTCCATTTTACTGCTCTGCCATTTTGTGGAATAAAGGGAGGAATGTTTTCACTAGAAGAGTTCATCAATCTTATGTTGGTTTCTTGGATCAGTTTTGCTCTATGGCTAAATGGTCGAATTGAGCATGTTCAATTATAAAGTTAGCGAGCGAATAATTGTTCAGCCTCTTCCTAGAACTCATTACCAGTAGAACCAGTTACTAACTGCTTTTCTTTTTCTTGGATTAGAATGGCTGGGGCTATCTCTCACCACGCGCTAGCATTTTCGCAATCCCACTGGTGCAGTGCGAAGAACTCTAGATTCGGAAAGAGGACGGGCAATGCTCGCCTGGTTTATCTAAAAGGAAGATGTGGTTCAGGCAGCAAAAAACTGGGTTTGATGTGGGCCTCGAGCTCGCAGTCTTCTGTCATGGAGCCGAGGCACCTACCATCCGATGGCAACAGCGGCCACACCCCAAAGAAATCAAGTAATTTTAACGACCTCCTATGGTGGTTATTTGTTTTTAATTTGAGAAAACTGTCCATTTGACACATTTAACTTTGGGCTTCTTAGAATTTGGGGGCATATAATAAGATCTGCTAATCTGTTATCTCTGTGTCGTTGTAGGTGAAAGCGCTCTTATATTGATTCGGCATGGTGAATCCCTGTGGAACGAGAAAAATCTGTTTACTGGCTGCGCCGATGTACCCCTGACACCGAAGGGTGTTGAGGAGGCCATTGAGGCAGGTAAAAGGATATGCAATATCCCAATCGATGTGATATATATTTCATCACTGATTCGTGCTCAGATGACTGCAATGCTTGCCATGATGCAGCATCTGCGCAAGAAGGTTTGTGTCTTTCCTTTGAAATTCCAGTAATTTCTTCTAGCATGTGTATTAACTTGCCGGAGAAATCATGCTTTGCTGGTGATATATGTATTTATAGATCCCAGTTATCACGCATAATTAGAGTGAACAAGCTCACAGGTGGAGTCAGATATACAGTGAGGAGACAATGAAACACTCCATTCCTGTCATCACAACTTGGCAATTGAATGAACGAATGTAATACTTTCTCCATACTTTTGATTTGCTAATTACTCCCTCTGTCTCAAAATAGTATTAATTTTAGCTCTTGATTTTTATGTCTATATTCAAATAGATGATGATAAATCTAGATTCTAGACACATATATAAAACATATACATCAAGTATTATATGAATCTATTAATTTACTAAGACCAATTTTAATTTGGGACAAAGGGAGTATACGATTATAATAGTTGTTTGACTGTGCTTCTCTTTAAATATTCCTTGACATTTCTAGGTATGGTGAGCTACAAGGCCTTAATAAGCAAGAAACTGCAGATCGATTTGGCAAAGAACAAGTTCATGAGTGGCGCAACAGTTATGATATTCCTCCGCCAAATGGAGAAAGTCTAGAGAAGTGTGCTGAGAGAGCTGTTGCTTATTTCAAAGATCAGGTACATGTGGCAAGGCCACTTTACACTAATTGGAAGATACACTTTTTACTTGGGTTATTGGTCTTGCTACAGTATTAGTATGCATGCTAAAGGTTATTCTTGAATCGATGAATTCCTCTACTATGGGATGCAGAAATGCATGTGCTTAGTTTTCTTTCTATTGTGCTAGCTCATATCAAATTTATAACCTGAATTTTTTATTTATGTTCGACTCTAAAAAAGCAGTTTTTCTAGCTCGATTTGACATATAGTAATTTTTCCGTAATAGATTGTTCCACAACTTGTGGCTGGAAAACATGTGATGGTTGCTGCACATGGGAATTCACTTCGTTCAATTATAATGCATCTGGACAAATTAACTTCTCAGGAGGTAATTCACCGTCGGTTTTGTCTTTTCATAAAAAAAGACTTGGCTAAACAGAGGGATTATGAAACATTTTTTTATAATAATATAAGACATATTTTATATATAAGTTATCATGTTATTATATGTTTCCGTTACAACGCACGGACACTCATATACTATGTTATTATATTTGGTAGTTTCGTCATGCCTTTTCTCGGTAGTTTCTCCACACGTTCCCAAAAGCCCCCACAAACCCCTCGGGCCTCGTCCCCTCCGCCTCTCGCCGCGCGGCTTCCCTGATGCGCTCGCCCCCCGCCGCGGCCTCCCAGCCGAAACCCTAGCTCCGATTCCCATACCGATGGCGGCCGTGGCCACTGCGCGCGACGTGGAGGAGGTCGTCCAGAAGCTTCAGTCTGATCGGGCCAGAGTCCGCGACGTGAGAACCCCTTTTATCACTCAGAGACAAGCAAGCATTGCTGCCTGCTTCCTTCCCGACCAATTCCTTCTTGCACCGCAGGAGGGGGTGAAGCTGCTGGGGACATGGCTGCAGGGTGACCGCGCTGCGTCCTTCTGCCGCCTCCTCGGCCGCAACACCGTCAGGTTCAAGCCCGGCCACGGGAACCTTACCGGAGGTCAGTTCGTGCATTTCCCATACCCCTCCCACATGCATCTCCCTTACTCCTCTCGCATGCATTTCCCTTGCCCCTCACATCTCCCATCATTGGCTGATGGTTTCATTTACAAGTCACATCTCACATCATTGGCTGATGGTTTCACGTTTTTTGTTATTGATGGCGCTGATGCTATTTGTTTGCAGCCACCACGTGGCCACTCCTCGTCCTGGCGCTCCTCAACTGCGTCAAGGAGGACATCTCGGGTAAGAAGCGTGGCGCCACCAAGAGCGCTGCCGCCCGGATGTTCCGCGTTGCTGTCCAGTGTGCCGAAGATGTCAAGTTATCAGGTTGGCTCTGATTCGGATGACTTTTCGTATTGACCAGTAATCAGTTTGCTGTTGTCTTGTGTGCTATGCTGTGCTGTACTGTGATTGATTGAACTTCAACCAGCCCAACTTTTGATGATAATCTGAGACGTGTGTATCTGAGTACTGCTAGTTGTTAATACATTCTGATATTTATTTTGTTCACATCTGCTTGCTCATGTGAAGTTTCAAATAGCATGTAGCTTTAAATTGTTTTATCATCTAACAGCGTAGTTGATTTTTGCGCAAATTACAAGTGATTTTGACAGTATTGGATCCTGTATAGTATTTGACGGAGTTGCCTTGAGATGTTCCAATGTATATTTTTGCTAACACTGATCCTTGCCTGGTCTTATAATGATGGCAATTTCATAGTCTTCGGCATTTGTTGGGTTTGTGTGATTCAGCACTCTGGTATATATTCTCACTTTCTAGCAACATGTTTCTTTTTTACCCAGATTCCTGATGTGTGCACAATCAATTTTTCAGTTGCTTTGAAGTGGAATATACTCTGCATGACATTACAGAAGTGGTACCTGTCTTTGCAGGGCATTCACTACATTTGCTCTCAGTTGCTAAGCAACTTTTTGTTCATATTTGGGAGGTCATAAAAGATGGCCCTAGCCTTCAGTTAGAGTACAGCATAATCCTTAGACAGCTTCTAAATGTGAAGGAGTACCGCTATCAGATGAAACCTCGAACATATAGCAGTGAGTTTTGTCATCAGAGGTGATGTATTATCATATTGTAGCACCCATTTATTTTAATTTCCATGCATTCTCCTCAGATTTTGTATCACTCTACATGAAGAAGGTTGCTAGTGCTTTTGATGCAAAATTCAGCAATCAGGCGAGCTCCAAGGATGAATCCTTCCGCTGTACATTGACACTTCATGTTCTACTTGAAAACCCACCAAGTGATTACCCTGATATTATGCGGGAGGAGGTTCTTAATGGATTTAGTGCAATCTTCTTACATATTAGGCAAGTACTCTGGCCCATGTTCTTGTGTCGCTTTCAGATCCCTTGACTTTATTATCTCCTTTTAACTTCACTGAGTTGTGAATTCCCATCTCTGGTCGAAAGTAGGTTTTTGTTTTAGAATGGCTGCAGTGTAATTTTTATAACTTTGACCATCATTGTATTTAAAATCACTTAGATTTGCCAATGAGAATTAGATTGACAACTTTATCATAAAAAGCTATTTAAATTATAATATTTTATTTAAGTTCCTGGTGATATATATATATATATATATATATAGAAAAGGTTATAGTCAAAGATGTGCATTGTAGACTGGTCATCTAATGGCAAATAATATGATATGAAATTGATAAATCGATTCTGTAAAATCAGGGAGGAGGGAAAGCTGACTCGCAAACTTATGGAATGCATTAACACCTTTTTACTGAAGGATGGGCCAAATCTGGGATACAAATCTGTGAAGATCCATAATGCAGTTCAAGAGTTTATATTCCGTTGTTGGATGACAACTCATGATCAGGCCTTGAAGGTTCTGGTGATCTGACTTGCAGTTTTGTAACTTTATATCTTTGTTTTGATTACAAAAACTCAATTGCATTTTTCGGTACATATTTGAAATACGTTTTTGCTTCCAGAGTTTGTTCATAACCTACGTGAAAGTTCAGCTGAAGATTGCCAGGAATATTCCAGAGATTTTGGAAAAACTTATTGATGTCATCATTAAGGAACTAGACAAAAATGTTAACACTGGACCTGGACTTCTATGGTAATGCAACTGTTGTTATTTAAAGTATTTTATGTTTTTAGTTCTTAACTGATGAATTCAATTATTGCAGGTGTGAGGCACCAAGAGATGAGAAAGCTGTGTCCTTAAGGTGTTTCCAAGAGGAATGGATGGATCTCTCTGCTACTGTTTTTTATCTGGTATTTGGATCCTACTCACCTGCCTATTACACAACATACCCCCTCCTCCCCCATTGCATGCATAGCCATGCAAGCACTCACTAATTAGATTTGCCGATCTTTTACTCAATGCAATATATCCTTGCTCCGTTACAAATAACTTTACAAACATTTAGGCCTGCAAATGCACAACAAAGACAGCAAACAGGGAGAAAAGGATGAAGAAAGAACACATTATGAACCTTATCGTTGATGGCCTTTTTAGAGGATCTTTGTTTTGGTAAGTTAATTATACATAATGCTCTTGGTAAGTTAATTATCTGGTCATTTATGACAACTCTACACTTGTCCCAGGTTTGAAATCCTCTTCCGAGGTATGACTGATAAGTACATTGCCCCCAGAGTCACCTGTTATTAATCTGTGCCCTTTTTCCTGTACTTCTCCATGCCTTTAAATGATGCTTCCTAGTTTGTGTGGTGACTGGTGACTATAGCTTCTTCTGACAAGAGTATGCAGTTTCCTTACATGTATCTGTATAAGCCAAATGTGATATTATTCCCTCAGAAAGCTCATTCCAGTCTCTTCCCTGAAAAAAATCTCCTGTCTTCTGTAAAGTCTTACTATTTCCATGTGTTGCTGCCCAAACCCCCCTGAGTTAAATCTTGGGCGCTATTATACTTTAATACATGTTGGGAGCCTGATATTCAGTATTTGGGGCATCTTTCATCATCCCATAAACACCCTTGCATCAAACTGCTGTCTCTTGCTCCATTTGTTCTATTATTTTGATTTGATGACCCCACAATTGATAACCTTACTGTTACATTGATTTTTATCTAGTAGAACTTACTATCAATAACATTTTTGGTGCAGAAGTAGTGAGAGTTCACAACTTTTCCATTTTATGCACACGCTATTAGCTTCTCTTTACACTTCTTTTCTCCCACAGGAGTGGTTCTGTTTGTTTTCTGATTCACAAGTATGGATATCATCTAGAGAAATCTTTGCTAATTAGTTGGTTTGAAGCAAGTTGCAAAGCTTTGAGAAGGTAATTCTACATTTCTATTTCTTAGTTTTTTTATGCAATGATTTCCTAAAGAAGGTAAATGGAATGCCTACTTTGGTTCCCGTTGTCTGATGCCTCCTTGTCAAGTACTTCTGTTGTTATATTTTATGGTTTCAGAAATATAGTGTACACAATACACATTTAGCTTTTGTCCCTTAGTTCAGTAATCATTGGTACTTCAACTTTTGGAATACATAGTTAATGTCGATCTGAATATCATATTGTAATTGTGCTTAACAGCGATACGACAATAAGGTAAAACAAATCACATGGTGGGTATCAATGTTAGTGTATTGTTTATTGTGTCACTGTAATGGGCTTTAGGCCATGCACTTGGATATATATTAATATATCCATGCCCAATTAGGGTTAGGGTTTTCACTATCCAACATGGTATCTAGCCACAAATCTTTTCCTCTTCCCTCCCTCTCCCTCCCTTCCTGCTGAGCGCCGTTGGGCCCTTCCCCATGTTCGACGCCCCTCCCCCCCGTTGGTGGGCCACCATGGCGGCTGGGCAACCGTCGCCCGTGGCCCTTTCTCCCCCACCCGCGCCTCCCTCATCGCCCAAACACGTGCCATCGAGCGTCTCCTCCCATGCGTTGCCGTTCTTCTCCTCAGCCTCCACCGCACACCCCTTTGCGCTGCCGCCCGCGTTCATGCAACACCACCTTGACGTCTCCATCGCCCACTCCACCTTAGTGTCTACCCTCGCCATCACAAAGGCCGTCGTGGCCGCTGCACGCGATCGCGGACACGTTATGGCTCTCGTCTGGGAGCACGAGCGTACCGCGGCTGATGCTCTCCTCTCACCTGATGCTCTCTCACCTGGCTAAGGCCAAGCTTCTCCTCCACGGCTCGTCCACCGAGCCCTCTCCGGTGGCCCCAGTGCTACCCCTCCCACTAAGTACGAGGCTATGGTTATCGCGAACCTCCACGCTCAGGCGATCGGTGTCCAGAACATCTGGTCACTCGTCTCTATCGTCCTCAACCCCACATGCCACATCCACCACCCACTACGGGCGAGGCGAGATTGCGTCCCTTGAGTAGACGAAGCCTTGACCTGAATTGCGCCCATCAGTCTCTGCAGTTTGTGCTGATGGTGATTACCAGCCGAGTTTAGGAGTGTTGGGGGTACCCCTAATTATGGTACCCGACACGTAGGGACATGGTGGGCTAGTGAGGGGTCGCTGCGTGTGGAAGAGGCTGTCTCAGACGAAAGGCTGCTCGTCTGAGCAGGGGAGGAAGGAACAGTTTGATGGAATAAGTCTTGAGCATCTAGAGGACAGCAGTCACTTTTGACTGTCCTCTGTAGTCCTTGAGCATCTAGAGGACAGCAGTCGCTTTTGACTGTCCTCTATAGTCCTTTAGCATCTAGAGGACAACTTAACTGTCCTCTGTAGTCTCTTTAGCATCTAGAGGACAACAGTCGCTTTTTGACTGTCCTCTGTAGTCTCTTTAGCATCTAGAGGACAATCCTGTTGTGTAGTGTGTGTGAGAAGGTGTGGTAGTGCAGCCTCTAGGGCTATAAATATGGGTCTCCAACCCTTAGATGGGTATGGCATTGTGTAGTGTTTGAGGAAATAAACAGAAAAATTGCCCCAACTCATAGTGTCATCCTCTTGATGAGAGTTAGAGTCCCTCTACTTACAATTGGTATCAGAGCCAAACTATCCTGCAGCCTAAACATCTCTTGCTCATCTCCTTCCCGCGCCTCTCCCCACACTCAGTCGACAGCAAGAGCTCCAACTGTTCCTTCCTCTCCTGCTCTGACGAGCAACCTTTCGTTTGAGATAGCCTCTTCCACACGCAACGACCCCTCACTAGCCCACCATGTCTGTCACACCCGGGTTTCGGGGCACCAAGACCCGGGCGCGAACATAATCACCAGGTGTGCTGGGACCAAGTCTCACACATATGATGAATCATGGCACAGGATCGAATGTCACATCTTTACTATATAATAGGAGTTCTGTACAAAATAAATGAATAAATACATTATAAGGAGACAACGGTCCAGCAACCCAAAGTTGACTGGGAGACGACGGCCTAGACCTCTCACGAACTCGCCACAGCATCCTCCATGCGCCTCATCCTGCGGTACCTGTTCTTGACCTGTGGGGGGGGGGGTGAGACAACAAGAGTGAGCTCACATACGTTCATCGCTCAACAAGTTGTGGGGAATAATGTGCATGAACTCGCCAAAGGTGAGAGCTCACGTGAAGTGTAAGGCTTACGAAAGAGGATGGTTAGAGCTGAGCATTGCTTTTAAAGTTGGTCAAAATTTTATTAGCAATTACTAAGTATAAGTAAATACCAACCCAATTAAATAGTAGAACAAAAGTAACAACATCACCTGCGATGCAATGCATATGACAAATTGAATTTAAGTTCCATAAATTAATCATGTGAGGGTCCGAGCCGCTCATGACCGTGAGCACGGCTAGTATACCAGTTTTACACTCTGCAGAGGTTGCGCATCTTTACCCACAAGTCATGTTACCCATCTGCCAAGGGATCGCGACTTCCCATACACCTCTACCGAGGAGGCGAGGCAGGGTAACACTACGAGGCCTTTACAAAGTTCCACTAGCTTCAGAAAACCCGCTACAGTTTATAGGAAGCTCCAATGCAGGAATCCCTTGCATGACCGCCATCGCAGCAAAATCATCCCGAGGGCCTCCCTACACTGACCACTCCCCTACTGCCCTTGCCCCTTTCGGGTAAGGTAGTCCTCCACTAGCTTTCCTAATTAATCAGCCAAGGGCGTCCCATTATACCCTTGTGGTAGCACTGTTTTCCCGGGTGGTCGCTCCATGTTCCAATTAACATAATGATCTTATCATGAACGATAATAACAACGGATAACAAAAGTATAATCATGAGTAATGTATCTTCATACCCAAAACCGCATACAGCACTAGCAAGTACTACCCAAAAAGTTCAGTGGTAACAAGGTATAAAGATAATCAAACTAGGGTAACCTATTGGGTCCCATCAAAATTAACCTATGCAGATCATTATGATTAATCAGAACATGGCTGGGTAAAAAGAAGTGATCAAGGGCACAACTTGCCTGGGACTTGAGATTCCAGGTACCAGGATGATCTTCAGGTGCTCGTGACCTCACTGCTAAACGTAGCAATACAGACAAACATGGTATAGGCAAAATTAACATTACACCAAACATAAGGATAAACTGTGTGATAATAATCTACGCGCCGTAACGAGATCGTAGAAATAAGAACCACTAAACTCGGAGCTACGGTTATTAAGTTATGAATTTCTAAAATCATTTAGCACCTAGAATAGATTAATTCAATTGAGCAATTTTAATTCAAGTTTCATGGTTAAACAAAGGTACTAGGTGATAAACAATATTAATACAAAATTATTGCAACTAGAATGAATCAATTTGGAGTTAAAATGAATTAACTATGAATTTCCTAAGTTTGGGATATTATTTTGCATTTAAAAAGAATTTCTGAATTAAATCTAATAATTTTCTGAGTTACTTGGACTACGACCACTATTTAACAGAAACCCAGGGGGTTCTGCGCAAAAGACACCAAGACTGAGAACTCCCACAGTGTGGACTGCGGGTTGTTTTAACACAAGTACATGGGCTCTTATGCAATTATCCAAGGCCGAAGGGGTACGCAGCGATCCTGGTCGCCCAGATCTAATTCTACGGCCTAGATTAGATTGCCCTAATATCGAAACGGTACGCAACATGAACCCTTGGATCTAAAGTCAAGGGCGGGGATTTAAAGAAGACGAGATCACTCTGGATCCATCCGATCCGATCCTACGGCCCGGATTTAACCCTTGCCTAAACGATTCGCGCGACCAATCTAAGCCGTCCGCTATCGATCCGATGGCCAGCAGACTGTCTTCTTCCTTACGACCGAACAAGGGGTGCCTCCCTGTTCAACCCCTGCGGCGGTCATACCCAATGAACTGCCCAGATTGCCAACTAGTGTCCTAAACTCTGTATGGCACGAAGCTGAAGGGATAGCGACGCAAGTCGATTTGATCTTACCCGAAACGATGGTGCCGATGTTGCTACCCATAATACAGGCAGTGCTTGTGGAGGAGACGACCACAACGCTGCACACGGTCGGCACGGCTGCGCAGACGGAACAGCACCGAGGCGGCGCCTGGAACGCGCAAAGCCCCCAGACCGCGCTCCTAGCCTGGAACCTTGCCATTGACACCGGCGGCGGTGGTAAACACGTTACCACGGCGGGCGCTGCAATGCCGCACCAGGTTCCATTGAGGGCGTGTCATCCTGGATGAATGAGAAGGTAGCTCCACCACCATTTTTATACCCCAGGCATACGGAGTCCGTGCAGGAGCAGTTGGCAAGATCTCATGCGGATTTTGCTCCTGTAAATGTGGCGTGGCATCATCTACGAGGTCCTGCTGATGCGACATCCGGCAAGGGAATAAAATAAAAGGAAAAAAGAAGATGTGGGCTAACGCTGAAGTGAGATGGGCGGGTAGGGGGAGATAAGGAGTAGGCCGGCGGGAGACACGCCCTGGCTGTGTCCGTGAGCCAGGTAGCAAGTAAGGCTTCGGTGAGCTCTTTTTTTTAATATTTTCATTTTCTATTTTAGTTTTCTAGTTTGATTCACAAATTCTAAATTTCAATTTGAGTTCGAGTTTTAGCTTCAAATTAAATGCACAATCAAAATCTCCAGCATGAATGCAACACATAATTTTATTTATTTATTTTATTTAGACAAATGCTCCTATATATATATATAATTCGATATGAATAAACCATGTAGAGTACTTCACCATATATCTATTTAAGAACATAGTTCAAATACAGAACAAATATTTACTACTTATTTAATTTTAAGAAACTAGTTCCATTCATAAATTTATAACGGACACTTTAATTTGATTTCTTTCGAGGAAAAAAAAATCTACTAAATCCAAAATCAAGATTATAGGGTGTTACAATGTCCCTACGCTCGGTCACTTCGAGTGCGCGGCGCCAGCAGGAAGCCGAGGTCGCCGCGGCACAAGAACGAGAGCGAGCAGCAGCAGCGGCTGCAGCGACAGCGGCGAGGGCAGCACGGCTGGCGGCAGCGGAACTGGCAGCAGCGAGAGCGGAAGTAGAAGCAGTGGAGGCGGCAGATGCTGCACGTGCGGCGGCAGCAGAGCTCGAGGTTCTGCGCGGCAGTAGAGCTGGCAGCTCTGCTTCTGTCGACGACAACACCGACGAAGAGCTCAGGCTGGCGAGGGAAGCAGCGCGAGAGCAGGCGGCACAGTGGGCAGCCGCGCACCCCCATGGGGGCGCGCGTGGCGGCAACTCAGATAGGTGCCGACGCGCTGACGGTGCTCCGGGCGAGGGTGCACGCGGCGGCAGCCTAGACGGGCGTAGACGCGCCGGTGGTGCTCCCGGCGGCGGCGACCGAGTCGACGGAGATCGCGGCCTCTACAGGCGACGCGACTCTCCCTCCCCGGATCGGTACCATGGTCGCCGCATGGCCCAGGCCATTGTCAGGGACATCGGTCCCGGCGGTGGGTGGCCTACCCTCACCAAGACCAACTACGTCGAGTGGGCCGCGGTGATGAGGGTACGGCTCCAGGTTCGCCAAATGTGGGAAGCAGTTCGGTACGGCGACGTCGACTACCACGAGGATCGGCGGGCGTTGGATGCCCTCATTGCTGCAGTCCCGCCCGAGATGCAGTTTTCGCTTTCCCAGAAGCGAACTGCCAAGGAGGCCTAGGACGCCATCGCTGCGACCCGCATCGGCAGCGACCGTGCCCGCAAGACCACACTGCAGACACTTCGCAAGGAGTGGGAGAACCTGGCCTTCAAGCTAGGTGAGGATGTTGATGACTTTGCTCTCCGCCTCAACACTCTGTTGCAGAAGATGGTGCAGTTCGACGACGACACCTACGATGAGGAGAGAGCTGTTGAGAAGCTCTTCCGTTGCATCCCCGAGAAGTACAAGCAGATTGCTCGCTCGATCGAGTCTTTGCTAGACCTCTCCACGATGACGATCGAAGAGGCGATAGGTCGTCTCAAGGTGGTCGACAGCGACGAACCACAGGCTCCCTCTGGGCCTATCACTATCGGCGGGAAGCTACATCTCACTCGGGAGCAGTGGGAGGCCTGCCAGGGTGACAAAAAGATGGGGGAGTCCTCCTCGACACGAGGCCGCAAACGCGGCAAGCAGCACAAGGCGCGTGGAGGCGCCCAGGCCGGGGCGCGAGGACATGCTGAGGGTGGTGCACGTGGAGGTGCCCAAGGTGGCGCCGTCGGCAACAAGAAGCCGGCACGAGACGACGGCTGTCACAACTGCGGCAAGCTTGGCCACTGGGCCAGGGACTGTCGGCAGCCACGACGTGGTCAGGCCAACTTCGCACAGGCGGAGGCGGAGGCCCTGCTCCTGGCACATGCAAGCATCGAGCCATCTCCAGCGGCACCGGCCGCAGCGACACTCCTCCACCTTGATGAGTCGAAAGCACGCGCTTTCCTCGACGACGGCTCCAACAAGGACATGATCGAAGGATGGTGCCTCGACACCGGCACCACTCATCACATGACCGGCCGACGGGAGTTCTTCACCAAGCTTGACTCTAGCGTTCGAGGCTCCGTCAAGTTTGGGGACGCCTCCGACGTAGAGATCAAGGGCGCCGGCTCAGTCGTCTTCACCGTCGCGTCTGGTGAGCACAGGCTGCTCACCGGAGTCTACTACATCCCCGCGTTGAGGAACTCTTATCATCAGCTTGGGACAGCTAGATGAGAACGGTTCGCGCGTGGAGGTCGAGCACAGAGTCATGAGGATCTGGGATCCCTCTCGTCGCCTTCTTGCCAAGGTACGCAGGAGTCCAAATCGACTCTACATCCTCAATGTGAAGGTGGCACAACCTTGCTGCCTTGCTGCTCGTCGAGACGAAGGGGCATGGCAGTGGCACGAGCGCTTCGGGCACCTTAACTTCGAGGCCCTGAAGCGGCTCAGTGCCAAGGAGATGGTACGAGGCCTGCCGTGCCTTGACCATGTGGAGCAATTTTGCGATGTCTGTGTTGACAAAGCAGAGACGACTCCCCTTTCCCCAACAGTCGAGCTTCCGAGCCAAGGAGAGGCTCGAGCTCGTGCATGGGGACTTGTGTGGCCCGGTGACACCAGCCACACCAGGAGGACGACGATACTTCTTGCTGCTCGTCGACGATCTCTCCCGCTACATGTGGGTGATGATCCTTGGCAGCAAGGGAGAGGCTGCGAACGCCATCAGGCGTGTGCAGGTCGCTGCGGAGGCGGAGTGCGGCCGCAAGTTGCGCGTGCTGCGCACCGACAACGGCGGCGAATTCACGGCGGCTGAGTTGACGCTTATGACTAGGCTCTTTGGCTTGACGAGCCGAGTCAACTTTTCAGGCTCGTGAGAGGAGCGAGCCGAGCCGAGTTCGGCTCGTTACTTGACCGAGTCGGGTTTGGCTCGTTACTTGACCGAGTCGCAGTGAGCTGAGCTTGGCTCGGCTCGTTTTCACCCCTAGCTCTGCCTCTTCTCTCGCTTTGAGGGACCCCCGCCTCAGCCACTTGGTCCCTGTTGGGTGGAGGTTGGGACCAGACGTCTCTCGCTGACTCGTTCAGCACCATGGCGCTGACACCACCTCCCACCTTGCCAGATTGGGTGGTCGACTCTGGCGCATCCTACCACATTACTCTTGATGACGACACATTATCTCACTCCCATCCTCATCCATCCCTTCCATCCTCTATTATTGCGGGGAACGGTTTTGCCCTCCCGATTACCTTAGTAGGTGACTTAGTTCTTCGGGGACCGTTCCATCTAAAAAACGTTCTTGTTGCTTCCCACAATATTCAGAATCTTCTTTCTATTTGTCGGTTCACCACCACCAACTCTTGTTCCATTGAGTTTGACCCTTTTGGTTTATCTATGAAGGATTTGGCTACCATGACCCTTCTCGTCAGTTGTGATAGCTCGGAGCCCTGTGCACACTCCGACTACCAGCTTCCTCCACCGTGGCTCGCCTCTGGCGGTGCAGGGGAGAGGAGAGTGCCACGATACGTCGGCGGTGGCGTATGGGAGATGGGGGAGCCACACAGGCACACCAGGCTCGGGGAGGGAGGGCGCGGCGGGAGCAGGGACTGCCGCCCAGGTGCGAGAGAGGGGAGTGTGGCTGGTCATGGGGAGTATCGCCGGCCAGCGGCTGGTGGCCGAAGGAATGGGGAAGCTGGCCGGCGGCTAGGGGGAGGGAGGAAGAGAAGCTTGATACCATGATAGAAGTGGAGACCCTAACCCTAACTAGGGTTTGGGATGCTGTATTAATAGATATGGGCTAGGCCTAAGCCCATTACACTTAAGACACTCACACACACACATGTCGAACAAGGGGGTAGTAGGTTCCTAGAAGTTGCTTATTTTACTCGTTTTCTTTCTTTACGGTGAAGGGTTCTCTATGATGGCTTGTGGTACTTCTGTGATGCAATATATATGATTCATTGACTTCTACTATTTTCACACAGTATCTTGATCCATGCAAATGCCATACGTTTTCAGGATTCACTACTCTGGCTTCTCAGGTTTGTTTGGTTCTACAAGTACTACATTTTGCCCCTCCTATTTTCCCCTTTTGTTCTCTCTCTGTGTGGGTAGGGGTGTGTAGTGGTGGTGTTTATTTATGGCTTATAGCATCTGATACCATTCTATGATGTTCAATGTACAAGGTTATCACAATTTACTGTTTTTTGAAGTGTAAATGGCCATCAAATAAAATGATATAGAGTTAACAATTACCCACTGCAGTATTTTTTTTACTTCTTTGTCCTATCAGTATAGTTGTTAACTTGTCATTGTTCTTAACAGGACATTCAAGGAGTTCTCCACAGTGCTCATGCTTGACACTAGGGATAAAGTGCAATTTTGTTTAACAAAAGGCGAGGTTAAGTTTTCAAATCCATATCTTTATTTTCACGAACTTTAGGCAATTTTCTGCTTACCTTATTTTCTCAAAGTAAACCATTAACCAACTGGCTCCAGGATACAGAAGATCTGTATCTATGTTACGCCCTGCCTTAATCACTTACTGATTACTATAAGCATGCCGTAGAAAAGTTTGGGCTCATTTTTTTACGTTGTAAATTTCCAGAGGGACTGAGAGCATTCAGAAAGTGCTGAAGTGGTAATTTTCTGGGAATACCCTTCAAGTGATAACAAGACTCTACACAACTTTATGAGATAGATGTGGCATTCACTTATTGTTAAGTTTTATTGCGAAAGGGCCTCTAGCTGAGTTGATTAGGTGGCTTGAGTAGCACTTTTCAGGTCCTGAGTTGAGTTCGACTCCCTGTGGGAGGGAATTTCAGGCTGGGGTTATTTTTTTCTTGTTTGCCCCATGCCAAAGCACAGATCTAAGGCTCGGCCCCGGTCGTGGTCGGTCTCGCATGGGGTAGATGCTGCTGTGTATGGATGAGATAGGGGTTCATAGTTTTTTCGACCTACGTGAGGTCTTCTTTTTAATACAATACCTGGGGCAGGTCAAGTTTTTTGTATTGTGAAGTTTCATTTCTAGAAGTGTAGTGAAAACTTTCAACTACGGTTCTCGGGAGGACTAATGCAAGGTTATTAAAACGATAAAACGTTGGAACGCTCGTGGGTGAAATTTTGACTTTTAAACGTTTAAACTTTGTTTAAACGTAGTTTTAAACAACATAGGAAAAACACCAATACATCATAATTTCAGACAATAATATGAAGTTAAATACCAAAACAGAGATGACGCCTGGTCAAGGATGCCTTGCCTGATCTCAATTGGTTGGCTGATCTGAGAGGGGCTATTTCTGTTGCAGCCCTTGCTAATCTCATGGACCTTTGTGACTTACTCGAGGGGATGGTTCTGCAGCCGGATGTTCCTGATGTGCATACCTGGAGGTTTAGTGAATCGGGTGATTACTCGGCTAGTTCAGCTTACAGGGCTTTGCTTCTTGGCTCTGTTAGCTTTGAGCCTGCTGAACGCATTTGGAAATCCTGGGCTCCAGGAAAGTGTAAATTCTTCCTCTGGCTTGTGGAGCACGATAGATGTTGGACGGCTGACAGACTTGCTAAGCGTGGCCTGGATCACCCAGTGTCCTGCCCTTTATGCGACCAGATGGAAGAAACTATCAACCATTTGCTGGTTCAGTGCAGTTTTGCAAAACAGTTTTGGTTCAGCCTTCTGCGGTCGGGTGGTTTCCAGGAGCTCTGCCCTTCCCATGATGACGTCTGTTTTGAAACCTGGTGGAGGAATAGTGCTGCCAGGGTGGGCATGCCTTTATCCAAGGGATTCAATTCTCTTGTCATTTTGGGTGCATGGACTTTGTGGAAGCATAGAAATAGGTGTGTTTTTGATAACTGTAACCCTAGCGCTGCGGTGGTGTTGGCAGCTGCAAGGGAGGAGTTGATGGGTTGGCGTATGGCTGGAGCCAAAGCGCTCTCTTTCTTTCATTTAGAAGAGGTGTCTTAGGTGTCTTAGTTGTTTGGGGTGTGTTTTTTGGTTTTGGTTTGCCAAATGTAATTCTCCCCATTTTATTCTTCTTCTTAATACAAAAATACGCAGCTCTCCTGCGTATTCAAGAAAAAAAAAAGTGGCTTACCAAAACTTCACCCATGAGCTGGATTGAACCCCAAAAGTAACTAATAGACTGGGCCCAAAAGTAGCTAATGGTCTAAAATGCATAAAACACTGCGTTTTACAGTTTAGAACGCCAAAACGCTAAAACGTGGTTTCAACCTCTAATTAGAGTTTTGACGTTTAAACGTAGTTTTAATAACACTGGACTAATGATTACATTAGAGGTGCTACTTTTGAAGTTTAAGTGACTGCCTGATACATTTTGAGTCACATGCACCAACCAGGTCACTCACACTCCAGCTATCTATGTACCCCTTTGCCTTTGATTCCAGATCTAGCTAAAAGAATGATTTTGGTTGCTTGGCACCACGCCATCAAGACTATGGAGAATTTTGAAGGAACCTATTATTCTTGGACAGTCAGCAGACATAGCTTTAGTCTGTATATACATGTTGTGAATGGGACTAGTTCTTTATTATATAAGAAAATACTGCTTTCCAACTGGTTCATTTTAAATTTTGGATAACCATAGTGGCTCTAGTTTAACATAATTACTCATAAAAACAAATTGTTTCCTGTTTTTTTTTACTGTTTTCTATATTTTGGGTGCACTCAGTATTGCAGCCACATCAAGCAGTACTGAGCAGGCTGTTTGCTTATAGTTTTTATCATGTTGAATTTTGTACCTCAATGCTTTTCCTAATCAAGTCTTGGCATTTTTGTAATCCATCATGAACTTAAAGTTAAAGTTGATGTTGTCATCCAATAAGTTACCTGTTTATTGCAGATGTCAATTGTTGAAGATTGTTGGCAAGCCATATGGAATTCCCTTGTTCACGCATTTCCGTTGTTAAGCAGCATAGATCTAGTTGTGAGCACCAATAAATTACACTATATGGCCTTTTTTTATGTTGTTGCATTGCTTTTTTTTTTCTGTCGTATCATTACTCGTTCTAATGAAATGGTATCCAACTATTGGTTGGATAGTGTTTTTTGAATATTAATGAAACACTTATAAATTAAATTGGCCATTAAAGAAAAGAGTTATCTGCTCTATTTACATCTTCCAGTATCTCCATTTTTCGGGATTTTAGTCTCTCAAATTGAATGATGTATTTCCCAGTTATTCTTTACTAATTGCTTGCATTATGCTTATGGTATCTTATGAACTAGTGAAATGTCACCATAATTGCTAGAATACAATTAAAGTTTTCACTGAATCTATGTTCTATAGATTGGAATTCAGAACTTCATTCTGAAAGTTTGGCAGTACTTTTATCACTGTAAACTTGATCTGGAGCTGCGATCTCAACACGATTTATCCATCTCCCGTAATATATATTTTTGGAAAGGACAAGTCAGGACTGCAAATATTATTAGTATCTTAATCAATTTTTTGGAAGTGCTTATTTGACATGACATTTGCCAAATTAGATGATTTGAAAGCTGTTTATATACCATCTTACAAAGATAATCTTAACTCATTACATTATGTGTCACCTATCTAGTACCCTTTGATCGTGTAATGTTGTGCACTTTTGTAGGCTGATTCAGCTCTGATTTTGCTGGGTGGAATGATCATGCGGGTGGGTTTCCCACTCTCAGTTCAGTCAGTTACCTACTTTCCATCCAGGATGAGCTCTAACTATTCCTGTGAGTAACTTATAGCTACCACTAGGTGTTTCTAATGTTTTTTTCCTCTTCTTCCAGGACCAAGTTCATACATCATTTCTATCAGAAGATACATGGAACCTGCAAATATTTAAAAAATTTCCATCGCCGTATGCCTTCTTCCTCCTTTTGTAATTGTTGGTTTAAAAATGGACTGTGTTTCTACAATAGCTCTATTTTTGTTGGAACTTCCACTTCTTTTCTTACCTACTCGTTGATTGAGTTTGTTGGTTCTTTTCTTATGAAATTGGTAGGGCTGAACCCTACTGTAATATGAGAGATAACAATGATGTTGAAATACAGCAGAGTTCAATGGACAAGCCAGAGGTTCTAAACATAAATAATCTGGCAAAAATAAGTTGCAGATGTAGATAATATCTTACCATTATCTTAGGATGATATATGCAGTAGATCTTTAATTGGAGTTGTATACCATTTGTAACCTAGGTACTTGAATAATTGGGGTTTACTGTGGCATCAATATTTTTAAGCTATTTTATTTCTGCTCATGACCAAATGGTCCATATAATATATCCTTATGTTTCTTATGAGGAGTAGAAAAGGGCGGGTCTGGTGCAGCGGTAGAGCCTACCGTCTGTAACCGGAAGGTCCCGGGTTCGAGCCCCAGCCTCTGCATATTATGCGGGTAAGGCTTGGCGCTTAAAGATACCCTTCCCCAGACCCCGCACAGTGCGGGAAGCCTACGGCACTGGGTACGCCCTTTCTTCTGAGGAGTAGAAGTTTTTTTGTGTGGCAGTTGTACATGGCATACAGGCTGCACCTATTTTTAGTTTTCTAGGTACGCCCTTTCTTCTGAGGAGTAGAAGTTTCTTTGTGTGGCAGTTGTACATGGCATACAGGCTGCACCTATTTTTAGTTTTCTAGATGATTACAGGCAGAAAATGTAGCAGAAAGTTCCACTTCTTGAATGCTACTGGCTTCTTTACTGAAACCTCTAAATGACTGCTTTATGTAGCTGTGAGTTTATGGAAAAGTTCCACCAATTAGTTCAGTAATTCACATTGTTTTGGACCTGATAAACTGCACTGCAATTGGTGAGAAAATTGCTGAACATATTATAAGATATAAATTTTGTGACCATTAGTTTAGAGAAACAGTTTTGTGAGATTACTTGTTGTCTGCAACGGTAGTAAGTCCTTTGAGTGTTGTGCTGTAAAGATATTGCCTTATGTAGGACTGTAGGTTATTGAATTACTTATGTAGTTATGTTTCATAAAGATTATTATTTATGTTTTGTAAGGATTATTCGAAATAGCCAAGGGGTATGTGTATCTACTGAGTCCGGTTTATCATTGGATTGAGTCCCAAACCTATTCAAAGCTGTACCAAAACGAATAGCAAAAAGACAGACAGTGGCCCAAGCAATTCAGAAACACCACAACTCTTGTGTGTTTAACAACGATACACCAAATATCCAGGAGGTCTTGAGGGCTGTCAGCGCAGAAGGCATTCTTTGGTGTCGGGCAGGAGCAAAAAAGCTCCAGGAGCTTCTCAACAGAGCACTGGTCATGGAGTTTTAGGTGTCCCCTTTGGCGCATTAGTTTTAGGCACCTTAAGGGTGGGTGTCGAGTCTTTGTTTTTTAAGTTGGGTCTTTCTCAACTTGTTTTGTTACTTTTCCTTTCTACCTTAATGAAATGACACACAGCACTCCTGCGCATTTCGAGAAAAAAAGTAAATCTTACCATTTTGTGAGCTATTTAGGTTCTTCAAGTCTATGGAGGCAATTTTTTTATAGGAACTAGTGGAAAAATTTAATCTCATAAACCTGAAACCGAAAGTTACCATTTTTTATAGGATCTAGTTAAGTTTATAGATTCATTGAAGTTTAAGGCTTTGAACCTACATTGAAATTGCAAACTTATTGTGAAGTGTTTGCTTATACCAAGAACTGAATGGTTGGTTGCAATTGGAAATAAATAACTCATTGAGCATTGATTCCTTGCAACAGTTGAATCCACCTTCGTGGCAGCATAATAGGTCCATCGATTCATTTGTTAAATATTCTGTGATATGTCTGTCATCTTTGCTCCGCCTTTCCTTTAGTACTTTACTGATCTAAATGTTTTTACCTAGTCATTTCCAGTGTTCTTGATAATACCGACTTAAATGTTTAGAATTTCATTTTGGTTACCACAGAAGTTATTTAACAATCTTTATTGCTCCTTGTTCTTCCTTCAGGTCTGCTCTGTATTTTGTTGCCTGTTACTTCTCGAGGATAGGCTTTCAGGTATGTTAGCTACCTTGTACTGCTTATTTTGCTCCTTTGTGCCACTATGGTGAGTACTGTTCGTAATGCTGTTTCAACTATTCTTCTATTTTTAAAGTATAAGTACTCCTAAATCATACTCCTGTAATTCGGGTTAAATCACCATGACTGGACATAAAATATTTTTTTTTCTCGAACACGCAGGAGAGCTGCGCATCAATATATTAAGAAGAAAAAGGGGAAAAATACCCCGAAACAGACAGACCCACATACACACACAAACACACACACACACACCGGAACCACCTAGCCAGAAAGAACAACTGGAATAGGGGCAGGGACAGAGCGTTTGTCAGCTGACAAACACCCCAACTAAAATAGAGAAAAAAACTACACCACCCGTCTTTGAGCTAGGAGGTAAGAAAAACCCTTAGCCCCAGCCAAAGACCACAAGAAAGCTTCCTCCCTGGCCAACCGGACGACCCCCATCAAATTTGGATGGGAGCCATTGAAGACAACACCATTTCTATGTTTCCACAACATCCACGCGCCTAAAGCAACCAAGGAGTCAAAGCCCTTTTTACTCATTCCACCCAACCGAGCACTATTGAAGCACCACCAATGATCAAAATCATTTATATCCTGTCCTGGAAGGAAGTCCTGCAAACCATAAGGCCTTAGCAGCTCAAACCAGAAATGTCGCGCAAAGGAGCAGCCCACCAGCAGATGGTTGATAGTCTCTTCATGCTGATCACAGAGCGGGCAAAGAAGCGACTGAGTCAAACCACGTTTAGCCAATCTATCTGCTATCCAACATTTGTTGTGAGCCACAAGCCATAGAAAAAACCGACATTTGCCAGGGGCCCAAGTCTTCCAAATTCGGTCAGCCTGCTTGAAAAGCACCGAGCCATGGAACATAGCACTGTAAGCGGATTTTGAAGAATACTCCCCAGAACTAGAGAACCTCCAAACATGACGATCTTGCACATTGGGCTGCAGCAAGGATCCTTCCAAAATCTCAGCCAAATCCAAAAACTGCACCCAGAAAGCATAGGAAAGAGCTCCCTGAACATCTTGAACCCACCTCAAATTAGTCAATGCTTCCTTCACCGATCTACTTTTGGTAACCTTTCTAGGAATAGAGGCAAACACAGCCGGGGCAATCTCTTGGATGCAGTGCCCATGCAGCCATTTATCAGTCCAAAAAAGCGTGTTTAATCCATTTCCAATTACAGTGAACACAGCAGACTTGAAAAGGCACACCACTTCCTTTGAGAAATGAAGCGGAAACGCAGCCCACGGCCTCCCTGGATCTGATTTCTGCAACCAAAGCCACCTGACTCTAAGGGCCCAACCAAACAGTTTTAAATCAAAAAGACCAAGACCACCCAATTCTTTAGGACGAGTGACTTTACTCCAAGCCAAGGAACAGTGCCCTCCCTTGATTTCTTTCCTGCCTTTCCAAAGGAAAGCTCTCCTTAATCTGTCAATTGCCTTGATTGCCCAAGCAGGGAGGTCCAGGGCCATAGCCAAATACACAAATCTGGAAGTCATAACCGACTGAATATAAACAGCCCGACCAGCCTTGGTCATAAGCACCGCCTTCCAACCAGGGAGCATGACTGCAATACGATCAATGATAGATTGCAATTGAGGCCTAGATAGACGTTTTAAGGATAACGGAAGCCCAAGATATTTGCATGGGAAATTAGACAACTGGCAAGGTAAAGATGCCTGCACTGAAGCCAGAACTTCCTCATCACAATGAATTGGGAAAACATTACTCTTCTGAATGTTGGTCTTCAGACCCGAGGCTTCACCAAAAACTGGACATAAAATATAACATCCTGAGACCAATTTTCCAATCTTGTAGTTTGTGTCGGAATTCGGAAATAGTTTCAGTTGATTTGATTATCTAGCAAACTTTGCTATTATTAAAATGGAAGCTTTGTTGTTTTACCTTGTTGTTTATGGCTCAACAATCACAGATGGCATTGCTAGTTATTTTAGAGCTATCATGTATTCATGTACACTTAGCTGCTTGCGGAGTTATTGTACAATGCATATGCTGCCATTTGTCATTATTGGCCTAATTTGTCTCTAATCATCATCATCAACAACAAAGCCTTTTTTAGTCCCAAGCAAGTTGGGATAGGCTAGAGTTGAAACCCAATATAAGTCACAAATCAAGGCTCAAGCATGTGGATAGCTATTTTTCATTCGCTCCTATTCAAAGCTAAATCTTTGGGTACATTCCATCATTTCAAGTCTTCTTTTACTACTCTTTTTATTTCAACTTTGGTCTTCCTCTGCCTCTCTTCCCATTATCGTCGCGCACTCGCCTTAGGATGCCACTATGCACTGGTGCCTCTGGAGGTCTTTGTTGGACATGTCCAAATCATCTCAATCGGTGTTGGATATGTCCAAACCATCTCAATCGGTGTTGGATATGTCCAAACTATTTCAATCGGTGTTGGACAAGTTTTTCTTCAATTGGTGGTACCCCTAGTCTATCACGTATATCACTGTTCCAGACTCAATTACTTCTTGTATGACCACAAATCTAATACGATTTACACATTTTCGCGACACTTATCTATTGAACATGACGTCTTAGGCCAACATTCTGCATCATACAATATAGTAAGTCTAATTGCCGCCCTATAAAACTTGCCTTTTAATTTCTGTGGTACCCTCTTGACACAGAACACAGATGTTTGCTTTTAGCCTGAGAAAAAGTTTAAACTTGTAGTGTTGGGTACTGTGTACTAAAATCTTGAACTGATTATTGTAAGGCCCTGTTTGTTTCCCTACAAGATTATATAATCCAGCTTATAGATTATATAAGCACCTATTGACTTGCTTATGGATTATCATAATCTAGGTATCTAGATTACATAATCCACATAATTTGGGTTGTTTGCTTACCTCTCACTTATTTAAGCTAGATTATATAATCTTGGGGGTAAACAAACAAGCCCTAAATCAGTGCATAACTGCATATAAGAGCTAATGTGCTAATGTGTATCAATAGAAACAATCGAAAGCAAAAAGCCAAATCACCCGAATAGTTTGGTATACTAGTTCTGATTATCTGATCACATTACCCTGTTACAACTGCAGTCACTGGTGGATTAGTTACTATTTATCTATTCTTTATTTCAAATATGCAAAAAGAATGATTCCATTCTTTAATATCGCACCCTGCAGGGTGACTTATCCAATTCTATCTTTGTTCGGAAGACTCTGCTAAGGTCAACTTTGGAGTTAATTCATTCAAAGGTGATCTTTTGATATTTTCTAAGCAACTTCTTTTTTGTTATATTTTTGGTTTCAAATTTGTTCAAGTGTTCTATGCTTATTGAGAAGTGAGTTTTTTCTCGAACCCGCATGAGAGCTGCGCCTTATATTAATAAGGGAAGAAACGGCAATACAAAACAGTGTGGGGGGGGACCCCACACACCCCACCAGCCCTAAAACATTACAAATCTAAACGACCCAGGGCCAACTCCTTGAGCCCACTGGGCCCTGCAGCACAGCACAGCACACAGCATACTCCGATGAGATGCGCTGTAATGCCCTACCAACAGCAGGTTGCAGCCCATTAAACACACAGCCATTTCTACGCTTTCAGAGCTCCCAGGCGACAAGAGTAATGACAGTATTCATTCCTTTCCTCGATTCCTTGGAAATCTGTCTCTTTGTTCTGCTCCACCAGGATGAAAACAGTCATCTGTGGGTCGCGGAACCAAAGATGGAAGCCCCAGCTTTTGAAAGACAACAGCCCATACTTGCCTGGCAAAGACAGCAGCCCCAGCTTTTGAGAAGTGAGTTCATTATTTTGCTTCATATATGTTCTAGAGTATGAAGGGCAGGCCGCAGGCATCATGCAGTGGTGAGAGCTGTCTCATTGAGTCTACAGGTTGCGTGTTCGAAGCAGCCTCTCTTCATTTGTGTGTGTGTTGGGGGGGGGGGGGGGAGGGGTGGAGGCTTGCTTTGGTTTACCCCTTCCCCAGATCCTACTCATTTGGGAGCCTGTAGCATTGGGTCTGCCCTTTATGTTCTAGAGTGTAGGTTCATGTTTCCGATGGTGGTATATAAATGAACTGATGCGCAATAGTGCACCATTTAGGAAAAAGATAAAACAGTATAGTCATAAACATCAAATTGTTCTTTTAACATTTATATACAGAGGTAAATTTTCTGAATCATATTTAGTAGCTTCGGGATTGAAGATACCTTGCAATTTTTCCCCACCTTTTGAGTTTGTTATTTACTACATTCGTTCTCGAATATTTGTCGCCCACTAGTTTATTTTTGAACTAAACCGTGACAAATAAAAAAGAACGGAGGGAGTACTTATTTTCTTCCGTTCATTGGCATTATGATCCAACCAATTCAAAAAGGAAGTCCTTTTTTCCTTTCATTTTGAGTATTCCTTCTTCCGGTGCTAGCAGCAAGTATTGTTTATGCCATCTGTTCATCAAAAACAAGTTCTAGACGAATGAGTCGGTTTTGTAGTTCTTCCCTTTGGATCAGAAATTGTAAAACATTCTGTGCAGTTATTCTTTTAAAGAAAAAAGGGGCAGACCTAGTGCTGGAGGCTCCCACATGAGTGGGGTCTAGGGAAGGGGATAAACCGAGGCAAGCCTTCCCCCGCAAATGCGGTGAGGCTGCTTCGGACCGCAACCTGGTGACTCAGTGAGACAACTTTCACCACTCCACCTGGCCTGGCCTTAGGTTATTTTTTTAAAGATGGAACTAAATATTCTACTCAGTTACCCATTTGTGGTAGCTAATTCATGATAGGGTAAAGGATCTTGAGGACAGGAATAAAGTTGATGGTGCTCTTGTTGTGTTGGGTTCAATTCCAAACACCAGGAAATTCGTGGAAGGGTGGTGGGCAGGTGGCACTGGTGTGGGGCGGGCAGCGCTCAAGAGGGGAAGAAGAGATAAGGCTGTCTGTTGGGGGTCCACTGATGACATGTGGTGTCCAAGAAATTAGTTAACATTGACCAAGTTTATAGAAAAATATATTGACATCTACAATACCAAAAAAATGCACTATCAAAACATATTTCATGGTGGATTTAATGAAACTATTTTGATGTTGTAGATTTGGGGTTTTGGCGCATTTTTCTGTGAACTTGGTCGAAGTCAGAGAAGTTAGACTTACAACAAAACTAAAATATCCTAAATTTGGGAACGGAAGGTGTATATACAACAATGCTGCTTATAGTTTAGGTATTGGGAGCCAGAAGTAGTTGATTTGTGAGTATGTTTCCAACTACCAAATCCTGGTGACACCCTTACACACATGTGGGTCAATGTAGTGCTAAAGAATGTTCCCTTGTATGTATTTAGTTTTCTGATTATTGGCATTCCTGGATTGGTGAGTTTGCTGTGCATGTGTAGTGGCGAATGTGTGTTTGCATCTTTAATTCCAAGAAAAGCTTGCTATTTGGGTTAACACTAATAACGAATTGGGGGGGGGGGTGAAATGGACAGCAATAGTGTATTATGACAGGAATTCTATGCACCACTATGTCCGTCGGTAAGCTTCATGTGGAATGGGTCATTCATTTTATTTCTTCCTTGAGATTTGCAAGCTGAATCACTGGTTCATTTTTTATGACAGGAATTCTCTCTTTTGAATGAACAAAATGTTGTTATCATTCCTGAAGCTATTTTCTCGCTGTGTGCTGGCTTTTCATCACCAGTAATTAATTCATCGGATATATTGCAACTGTTTGGTCATTGTAAAATTCATTCCAAGGTATATTGTTTGTTTGTCATCACAAGATTTTACAGATTACAGTACTGTGCTTCTGAACTTATGTTGTTGTTCACTTAGTGCCAATTTGATTTGTTTTAGATGTCTCTTGAGGATGATAACTGGGTTCTTAAAGATGAACTACCCTACTCTGTGGAAGCTTTGTCAGAAATCACTCTGGATACTTGTACCAAGGTGCTTTACTCATTGTTCTCTGTAGCTCTGCTATTAGTTCTTGTGAATGTTAAATAACACTTTGCCTGACAGTATAGTCTTTTATATTTTCCTCGTCTCTCCTTTGTTTGGTTTGAACCTGAGGTTGAAGCATTTTTTGACAACTAGGTTTTTCGTTTTGTAACTAGAATATCTTTCATCAATGAAACGATATAAAACCCTCCGACATGATGTAAAAGAAAGCATGCTTTGAGCAGCGTGTCTTTTTTCCTTCCCTGTTTTGCTGGTCATTGTAAGCTCATCAAACCTGGAACTCACCATGAACTAACTAATGTACAAGTTCCACTTTTGCATGGAAGCAGTTTTTCTTAGAAGAGAGTTTCCTTTGGTTTTATAGGAAGCAACTGGAAGCAGTTTAATCAAAAAGACTTTATCAAACTTTTCATTGTGGCTATTAGTGCCATACTGTCATTTGTTGCAAGCACCATCGTAGTGGTTGATTCCATCTGGAATGCTTGGTATTTTGTATGGTTCAATAAAGTTTACCGATGGTTAAACCCATAGTTTGTTGTTTTAGTAAGTCAGACTTTGGTGATCCTAGAGATTATTCTTGAAACAGCGAAAAGGGCCTCTATCCTAGTGGTTAAGGGCTTTCGAGTAGCACCTCCAAGACCTAGGTTTGAACCCCTTGAGGGCGAATTTTCAGGCTTGGTTAAAAAAATCCCCTCGCTGTGCCCCAACCGCTCTCGGGTTACGATGTCCTGTGTGCCACCCTCCGGTTGGACCGTTGCAGAATCGACGGTTGACGTCGCCCTGTTAGTGATGGGGGGCCAGGGTTCGGGGATTTTCTCGGACGGGACCATTGTTTCAGTCTCTTCTTAATATAATACCGGGAGGGTGGTCTTTCCCTCCCCGGCCGAGTTTTTATTATTCTTGAAACATAGTTTTTGTTTGACTTCTACTAATAAAGTCACAGAAGATGCTTTATTGGTTACAGGTTATGTCTCATAAATGCCACCTTATACATCTTCCGGGGACTATCCAGCAACCAATGCTCCTAGAGCTCATGGAATTCATGAAAGGATTTGTGGCTTCAAATGAGCAGTTTGAGAAAGTGGACTTGAATAATCTTGTTCTTGTTTGTTCTCTTCTCTGCAATCTGATTCATTGTGCATTGTTGTCAAGGTATCTGTTTTATTTTAGTGTCCTGGTCTGCTTTATTTTAATGTTAGTGGTACAACATTTACATCTCTAGGAATTTTTTTGCACCCAATGAAATTAAGCACCGTATTTCAAGAATTAGTTTTGCCTTGAGCTGACAGCGATATGGTTGTGTTCAGATTCATAATTTTTGCTGCAATTGGGAGGCAATGTCCCATAAGTGGGACCCATCCTCCCTCATTTTTCTATTCCTATGCATCTATTTCCTGAAGTCTTGCCCTAGGCTGGGTCCTGTCCACACGACTGTCAGCCTGGTTGACCGGGTTGTTCAATAGGCTGTTTTCCAGTGGTTCCATAAAACTGGCATTCATCCCATTTATTCCAGGTTCACACACATGTCCAGTCTTTCTAGCAAATCAGATCAGTGCACCAATCGGTTCTTGTTTGACTGCTGTCAGTCTGTTTATGGTTCAAGCTATAACTTGAGTGTCACGTAGTGCCCATGAGTCTTATAGTGGTCATCTTTCAGTATGCCTAACATCCTTTTGGTGTTATGTGATGTTTTCTCAGGACCATGGAAGAAAAATCTTCACTTTTGCAAGAAACAGTAGATTATGTCACCAATATTTTAAAACATATTGTGTCATTTGTTGTGAAGAAGAATGATGAACTTTCTCATGGTCTTACTAACATAAGTTCAGCATTGGATACAATGGGCTCTGCTTTCTCCTCAATCAAGAGCTTACTGTCTTCTCCAATATTTAATCTGTCAAGAGTTGATAATGGAGTTTGTTCTGTTGTTATCAAAAGCATTACTGAATTACTTGATGAACTCTTGGTGGCAATTTCTCAGCTGTTTTGTCAGATCTCTAGTTTAGTGAGCAATTTTGATGCAGAGAGTACTGGTAAAATGCTACCAACATCTAGTATCAATTTAGAGGACCTAAATCCTGTTTTGGACTGTAAAAGTAGTGTTGCTGATATGGATCTTGATGTGATGGACTCTAGTGAAGTAGATTCTGTCACAGCTAGTGCGAGTGGAAGTATGGGTAGCTTCTTACGACCTTTGGAATGGAAGCTAGATCTAGTTTGCATTATTTCAACTTTTTTCTCAGTTTCATCACTTCATACATGGGAAATTTTGTACAGCTTGGTGGATAAAGAAGGTGACGTGAAGGTAATTTTTTTGATGATAGCTGCTTAATATTGTTGTAATTTTATTTCAATGCTATCCTGGTAATACCTGGTTTCATTTTGCAGGTTCGCCAGGCCATCTTGCTTAACCTTTGCAGAAACATCTCCGCGTCATCTAAAACTGTATCTTTAGTGGTACTCTATAGCTCATATCTTTAATTAGACAAAATTAGTACTTATGCTGTTGGCTTACGTGTTTAATTCAACCAGGCATTTATGTGATTTTTAACATGTTGACATCGATCATGCAGGTCCATTTTATAGTTGATATGAGGGACAGAGGTGCAAGTTCATTACTTGGACCTGCAGAGTGCTTAACTCACATACATGCTTTATTAAAAGCGTTGATAGCTATCCATGGTGGACAGAATGCTGATGGAAAGCAACCAGGACGCGAAGTATTTTTCAGTGAGGTTGGTATTTATGTATTTTACACGTTATATAATTTACTGTCTTGTCATATTTTATTTATACATTCAAGGTTTCAATGACTGAACACGAGTTTGTTTGGTGCAGTTTCTTTTTTTATTGATTGGACATTTTGGTCTCAGAGTGAACCATTAGAAACTTAAGTCAGAATAAATCATGTGATTAGATTGGCTATCATTTCTTTAGTCTTGAAATATCCACTAATTTAGAGAAACACAATCATTTTGATTGGCTGTTAATTTCAGTGAGTGGCTTACATGTTCTATCCTCCAACTGACTGATAGATATGTTTCCACTATCTGCAGAACCAGGATATCTTATTTGACTTGTTAAATAGGGCTACAGACATAAGTTCTGTAGATTGGTTTTCTCGCATCAAGTTCATTGATTGTGTCTCCTCCTTTGTTTGCCTGTTCCCTGATGTTGCCCAGGTGATTCTTATATCTTGCTTTTATCAACAGAGTCGCCATTGAAATGTACTCCACTACATTAGTAATTTGATATCTCTATTATAATTGCAGGATTTGATCGGATGTTTGCTTGACATGCTGCATGATGCTGATTACCGTGTCAGGTTGTATTTGGCTAGGCAAATCGTCGTGTTATTCCAAACATGGGAAGGGCACAATGAATTATTTAATGATGTTTGGTAGGTATTGACAACTATGATTTGATGGTTTTGTGTTAACTTTTAGAAGGGAATTAAATAGTCATATGACGAACAATTACCGACTTCTGACTCAAAACTAGGCCGGTAGGGGAAAGACTGCCCCACGTATTATATTAAGAAGCTGAATCAGAGCCCCGACTGAGAAAGGTCACGAAAGATGGCCCCCCACGCAGCATGAGGGTTTGCCCCCCTATAGGCTAGATCTTTACTCGTGCTTTGAGTCCTCCCAGCCCCTACACGAGGATACGCCCCCATAGGCCAGTCCATCTCGTGTGCACACAACCAGGGAAACCAGTGAGTGACTTTTTTTAACCTCAGCCTCAAATTCGCTCACACTGGGATTCGGGATTCGAACTCAAGACCTGAGGAGTGCTACTTAGACCATCTAACCAACTCAACTAGAGGCCTACGACTCATTACCAATCATCTTAAACATGTAATTTGTAGAGTACATTTAGCCTTTTCCAGACCATGGTATCACCGCAAATCTAAAAAGTGCCAATCCAGTTAGTGCTAACAGGTACCTGCTGCTCTAAATGATAGGAGTGTTGCTCAGTTTCTCTATAATATTCTGCAGCTAATCACCGCTAATTTCCTAGAGTTAAAAATGTTTAATCTGAAAAGGTGACAGTTGGACATTCAGTTGATATTTTATATGTTATTCATTTTGTACATAGAAGGTAGAAGTTAGGACCTATTGAATGTAGGTGATTGCTGGAACTTGGTATCATCCCTGTCCCCCACATTTGACAAGGCTAGAGAAGTGCACACAGATTTATCTTGTCAAATCTAAGTGAGAACTATCATTTAGATAATTGTTATTGTTATATATTTACATTTTGAAGTTTATTATTTAAAGCACAGACTACTTTGCTTTTGCTATCATTTCCTTGAATGAAATGGCAGCTTGTATTCAGGATATTTTCTTGGATTGCTGATATAGAATTTTGGGTAAATATTTTGGTTTATGTCTTGGGCAGTCTGTTAGGCCTTATGGGCTGGGACAGTTGTATTAGACCGCCTCTTGCAGCTTACCCATATGGCCATGCAAAACACTGTTTTGCACTGTTCGCAGAGTGGAGTTTGAATATGGGGATGAGATGAGTAAACTTCTGGAGATATTCTTAGAGGACCATTTGAGTTAAGGTAAAAGATAAAATTAGCCATCTTGGTTAGGGGTAAGCCTCTCTGCATAAAAAAGGAGATATATCAATCAAGGGAAGCAAATAAGAGATCAATCAATTTTCATCTTCCCTTCGTTAGTTCATGGTGTCATCACATCCCCATTACCTGTGGCCTATTGTTCAGGACCACGTCGAAGTTACCTATCCATCCAACCCCCACCTCCATTACATTTACCTGTGGCCTATTGTCCATGCTGACGGCTTCCGGTTTGGTGACGCCCAATGCGGCGAAGGGCACGCCCAGTCCAGCCGCACGCGTGCGCAGATCGGCTGCGGCGGCCGCGCCCATGGGCGCGGCGGACATCGAGAAGGCCATGGGCGCTCGACGGCGGGAGATGGCAAGGAAGTGAGGGTGGCGGCCAGGAGATGGGCCTGGTGGCCGGCTGGGGAAGGGGGAGAGAGGGTGGCGGCCAGGGGAGACCTGGCGGCCGACTGGGGAAGGGTGGCGGCCAGGGAAGGCCTGACGACCGGCTTGGGAAGGGGAGGAAAAAATACCTAGCTCTATACCATGTGGGAAACCCTAAACTCTAAACGGGATTCTAACAATTTATCTCCTAATTTTCTGTAACTGAAATGATAACTGATAATGAATCATACTTGTGACTTTTAACTACTAGTGCAAAAGGGCCTCTAGTTGAGTTGGTTAGGTGGTCTGAGTAGCACCCTCAGATTTTGAGTTTGACTCCTCGTGGGAGCGAATTTTAGGCTGGGGTTGAAAAAAATCCCCTCGTATGCCCCAAGTCAAAGCACGTCTAAGGCCTGGCCCTGACGGTCGTTCTCACATAGGATATGGTACCACTGTGTATGACTGGGTGGGGGTTCAGGGATTTCATGACCCGTGTGAGAACATGTTCTTCTTAATAAAATGTTCGGTGTTTGTCTTACCCCCGCAGGATGAGTTTTTACATCTAACTATTAGTACTCTTTAGTGTGATTGTTAGCTTAACAACGTTTTCCTATATCAGCTCAAGCATTGGTGCCAAGATGGTGAAGTTCTCAAATATTTCTCCAGTTACAGCTAGAGAAGTCTTAGCTGTTGGTCCACAATCTGTTCTCGTAATTGAAACTGCTCTCATTACACTAGCTCATTTGGCTGTGCATAGCGAGGATGTTGAAGTTGAGGTATGTCCTTGTGGTCACACCTTGTATTGTGCAACAGAAGCACAGAGCTATGTGCTAGTCGCTAGTGTTTGATTGATTTTTTTCTCTGCCAACTGTTTTTGTTATGGAGCATTGTTTTCATATCGCCTGATCGTCTGATCGATGCCACTGGGCGATCAGACGATTAGTTGCGATTAGGTGACGATCAAGGTGATTAGTCGCTATTTGGCACCAGCGAGCCGCACTCGCACAAACAGGCTCGAGCCATCCCTGGTACATGCATGCAGCTAACTGCTGGATTTCTAATTTTCCTAATTTATCAAATTCCCACTTGAATGCAGCACTAGTACCACGTTGCACATGCATGCAGCCATGCAGGGAATTTATCAAATACCCCCACGTTGCACATGCATGCAGGCGCCGTTGCCCCTACCTGCATTCCGAATTTATTTTAAAAAAGAGGGCGGCATGTTTTTTGTGTTATACAAAAGTATAGCTGTTTTTTTTTCTCGAAAGCGCAGGAGAACTGCACATCATTATATTAAGTAGAAGGAAAAGAAGGTCCAAAATAGACCCAGTAGCTCTGTTCTTAAGGCGTCGCCTAGGCGTCCAGGCGGTGGTCTAACGCCTAGGCGCCTTGCCCGCCTACCTCGCCTAGGCGTCGCCTAGGCGCCGCCTAGGCGTCCAGGCGGTGGTCCAACGCCTTGGACCGCCTTACCGCTTTAAAAACCATGCCCAGTAGACAAAAACCCTCCTAAGGAGGTTTAAAACAATGAAAAAGGAAACAATCTATGATCCTAGAAAAAAAACAAATACAACCCTACAACGAGTAGCTAGGGGACACTGTTGGTGGCGGCAAGAAAGGAGAGACCCTTAGCTCCTGCCATTTCCCACAACTGCTGTTCCTCCCTTGCCTGACAGAGAGCTGCGGAAACACTAGGGGATAATCCATCAAAGACAATTCTATTCCGATGATTCCAAAGAATCCAGGCGCCTAAGGCAATAAGAGAATTGAGACCCCTCATAGCCATATCTCCAGAACTTTTGTCAATCTTCTCCCACCATCCCATAAAAGACCAGTACCAGGAATAGGAGCAAGATTATGCAATCTGAATTGGCGCAAGATTATGCAATCTGAATTGGCGCATCAGCAGGAACCAAAATTCCCTCGCGAAAACACAAGAAACCAGAATGTGATCCAAAGTTTCAGACTCCTGATCACATAAAGGACACCTCTCCGGATGGTCTAGTCCTCTCTTTGCCAACTTATCAGCTGTCCAACACCTATTTAGCGCTGTCAGGCAAAGGAAGAAGTGGCATTTGGAGGGGGCCCAAGTTTTCCAAACTCTTTCATAGTGACCGAAATCAACAGACCTAGTGAACAGCCCTTCATATGCAGCCTTAGCAGAATAAGCCCCATTTGCAGCAATACTGAATATATGTTTATCTTCCACATCTGGTAGCAGCTCCAAATCTGAAATCAAATTCCAGAGATGAAGATAATCCACTAACACCCCCACAGAAAAGAGATCGATCTTCTATCTGTCAACGCCTCCTGAACCGTTCATTTGTTAGTGATTCTTTTCGGAATGGCATCAAATAATCTAGGAACCAGATCTGCAATTTTCTGCCCATGAATCCATTTATCAGATCAAAACAAAGTATTAGCCCCATTACCAACCTTTGAAGTCAACACCATCGAGAAGAAAGCCCTTGCTTTGTCCGGTACTTGGATAGGTAGGCTGCACCAAGGTCGGTTAGGCTCAGTCTTTTGGAGCCAAAGCCACCGCATGCACAGGGCCCAAATAAGTTCCTTAAGACAACCGTCCAGCTGGAGGGGTCTACAAACTCTGCCCCAGGCAACCAGATAGTGCCCTCCTCTGACCTCCTTGTGCCCCCTCCATAAGAAACCTCTTCTAATTTTGTCGATAGCCTTGATAGCCCAAGGGGGGATATTTACCGTCATAGCGAGATAAATAAGCATTCCGGTAAGCACATACTGAACTTGCACTTTTCTGCCTGCTCTTGTCATCAAATCTGCTTTCCAACCTGGGAGTTGATCAACAATTCTATCCACAATAGGCTGCACCTAATCCTTGGTGAGATTTTTCAGGGACAACGGCAGCCCCAGGTATTTACAAGGAAAAGTTGAGATGTCACATGGGAGGAGGCCCTGAACCATTTCCAACTCCACATCCCCACATTGAATGGGATAAACACTAGACTTTTGTTCATTGTTGCGGAGACCTGAAGCTTCACCACAAAGATGTAAGATATCTAGAGTAATAGCAATATCCACAGTAGATGGATGCAAGCAAAGTGCCACATCGTCTGCATACATAGATACCCGATGGCTGATGCAGATGGGTTCTGGGGGAAAGATCCATGAGCAGACCTGCGTGTTCAGCTCTGGAAAACAGTAGGCCAAGAACATCCATTATTAGGATAAAAAACATGGGGGAGAGAGGATACCCTTGTCGGAGTCCTCTCCGATGCTCAATAGGTCCTCCTGGAATGCCATTCAGAAGTACTTGAGTGCTAGAGGAGGATAGAAGCCCACAAATGATGTCCCTCCAAACCTGTCCAAAGCCAAGATGCTTCATAACTTCGATGAGAAAAGGCCAAGAAACCGAGTCAAAAGCCTTAGTAATATCAAGCTTTAGGAGAAGACGTGGCCTTTTTTGTTGATGGAAAAGTCTTGCAGTTTGTTGGACCAACATGAAATTGTCTTGAATGAAACGTCCCTTAATGAAGGCACTCTGAATCGGAGACACCATATCATTCAAACTTTGACTTAATCGATTGGCCAATAATTTTGTAATCAACTTTGCAGCACTATGCACTAAACTGATTCGCCTATAATCTTTGACATGGACAACCCCATGTTGCTTTGGGATTAAAGTAATGTAGGCCGAGTTCAAGAAGCCAAAGTTGTCAAACTTCCTATTCCAAACCGCAGAAACAACTGCCATAAGGTCCATCTTGATAATTTTCCAACAAGATTTAGAGAAGCGCCCAGTGAAACCATCGGGACCTGGGGCCTTGTCATTAGGTAAACTCCTGATTGTTTTCCAAAGTTCAAGTTCTGTAACAGGCTCATCAAGATGTGCTAGATTGTAAGTTGGCATATGCAACACCTCCAAGTCAATAGTCTGCTCCCTATCCCCACATTCACCAATTAGCTTGGCATAGAAACTGTCCACCACAACCGTTTTTTCATCATGACTAGTGAGGATATGATCTCCGTTCATCAGCTGTGCAACAAAATTCTTGCTTTTTCAATGTCAAGAGTGCATATGAAAGAGTTTGGTGTTAGCATCCCCCTCTTTAAGCCATGAAATCCTCGATCTCGATCTCGCAATGGTACGCTAAAGCGATGATAAAAACAGGGAGTGTTTTTTCAGCAAATTTCTTAGCTAGATTTCAGCCAAGGACAAGGATCTACTATCCTGCGCTATTTCTAGCCTATGGAGAATTTCCCTTGACAGAGCCAACTGAGTCCTCACATGTCCCACATGCTTCCCACTCCAAGATTGCAACTTCCTTGCTGTAGCTTTTAACTTCACGTCCAAAGTCATAAAAGGGCAATTTACAGCTGCCACAGATTCCCAAACCTCCTGGACAACATAATGGAATCCCTCCAACTTGGACCAAAAGGCTTCAAAACAGAATCGTCTTTTACCCATTTTGTTGTCTCTAATGCCAAGCAGCAGGGGCAGTGATCAGAGCCTTCAGAGGCAGCGCTTTGAAGGACATTGTGAAATATCTCTTCCCACTCCACTGAACAGAGAACCCTGTCAAGCTTAACAAGGACATGACTGTCTTGCTGATTTGACCCCATATATTTACGTCTGTATAGTGGAATCTCCTTGAGACTCAAGTCCTCAATCAACTTCCTAAATCTCCCCATCATAGCTCTGTCAAGATTTGAGTTGTTTTTGTCTGAAGCTCTGTAGATGAGGTTGAAATCACCGGCAATCAACCAAGGTCCAAAGCAAGCAGCCCTAATGTCTCTCAATTCTTGAAGAAACAACATCTTATCACTGTTACTCTGAGGGCCATAAACACAAGTTACCCACCAGCAACGGTTATGTTCATTGCAGAATTGAATTGAGATGCTGTGTCTGTCAATCCTAGTCAACCCAGTAACTCCCAGGTGGCGCTTCCAGGCAACCAGGATGCCACCACTAGCAGTCTAGCACCACTAGACGGTAGAAAGGAGAACTGGCAGAAGTCCGAACCCAAGGCTGCTAGAATAGTTCTTGTAGAGATGACTGTCATTTTAGTTTCCTGGAGACAAACCACATCGGCTTTAGAAGACAAAACCAGATTCCGAACTGAGTTTTGACGATCAGAAGAGTTTAAACCCCTCACATTCCAACATATAATCTTGCCCGGTTCCATTACAAAACAATTATAGGAAGGCGACCCAAAAAGAAAACAGACTCACTAAGGGAAGAGGTTCCCCGGAGTCTTCCAGCCAAAGAGTGCCGCTAAAGCTTCAACATGACTTTGAGATAAGGAATGTTGGAAAAGATTTTCATAATCCTCAACGGCTTGCTGGTTGATGCCTGCATTCTCTGTGATGACTTTCAGAGACCGCATTACTTGTTTTGTGGCTCTGATCTCCAGATCCTGCATGTTGAATTCCACCCCTGCCCAGCGACTTGTCGGCTCCGTCGTAGCGCAGTACCAGAATCTTTGGCACCCGTTGATCGCTTGGAAAAAAACAGGAGCCGATAAAAGTTTTGAAGGTTCCTTTGTTACCTTGGCGATGAAGGATCTTCTTCTAGAGTTCATAGAGGGAGACGAGTCCAGTAATTGCTCACAAGAATCCCCAAAAAGCAGTCTGGAACTATCATTAGAGACTATCTACTCAGATCCGAGTGGAGCAGTTGAATCTGCTTCAACACCCGTCCCTGTTCCACTGAACTCCAACATTAACGGCCCGTGAAGCCTAGAGATGGTCTCAGACGGAGTAGCAACAACTCCTTCCACGTCCGAGGGGGGATAGGACGGAGTAACTGGTGTCACTTCAACATCCAGGCCCAATCCCATAGACTAAACCTCCACAGCATCACAATCATTATCTGCAGTTGTGGTATTTCCCGTAGTGATTATTCGACGCCGTTGATAGAAGAGTTTGACTATTGTTGTACCACCACAAGCCATCCCAGATAGCATAGGTATCCCACTTAGGATCGCTTTAAAATAACCTTGGTCCCTACATGGGATCAGAAGTGGCTTCAAAAACTTTATGGGTGGACATAATTGCAGCCCTTTCTAATCCCGACTGGCTGTAGAAATCCTCAATAAGTCCGAAGGCTGTGACCTAGAACCCCCTAGTTCCATCGATATATCAAAACAACAGGAATCAATGGAGATCCTGGACGTTTGACGAATCTCCCATTCAACAAGAAGGCAATCTAGAAGTGGGTCAGCGTGGTGTTGTAATTCAGAAGCGTCAACAGAGCACGACTCAGGGAGAGATAACAACTGTCTGGGCCCTGATCGGTGACTGGCTGAACGTCCCAGGGATAAGTTACGACCATCCCGCATGAAGGGGTTAGATCTCCCATCCCCCGTTGCACCTTGCCCTTGATGCAGTCCATGGTGGGCATGATCTTGAGCACCATCGTCCAAATTATCAGTAGGAGGACCAGAATGCGAATTGGAATCGTTCGGTCGGAAGGCAACGGAAAAACGAATAGTGATTGGGTAACTTAGAGCTATGGTTTCTCCAACGTTGCCCTCAACAACCTGAACAGACTCGACAATCCAGAAATCTCTTGAAGCAGGAATAGTAGACGGATTAGTGCACCAAGCAGAGCATCGGAAGCAGGACAAATCTTGCAGCGCCAAAGTATCCTGATGCACCTGATGAATCCAAGCAAAAGGGCTAAGAAGATGTTCCACCGTACTAGTTTCCCAAGCATGAACAAGAATTCCTCCAATCTCCAGATCAACTAAGTATGGGAATGCAACCCCCGAAGCGCCCAGAAACCTTGTCCAACGTTTACAAATAACAGAGAACATAGCTGTTCTGATGATAGACCAACGACTGATGAGGAGCTCTATCATGGTAATGTCAGGGAGAATCAGTAGCAAACTGCTTGAGGAAATCCTGCGGATGACCAATGATGTTTCGATGATATTCAGTCGTGGAGCCAGAAGGGCGGCAATCTCTGCTTGACCTATCACAAGGTCACTAATAATAGTTAACACCACCGCAGTCCTGAGATCATCCTCTGATGCCGAAAGCTTGTTACTCCATCCCATAATGCATGGTGAGACGATACTGGTGGAGGCCTGTGGATCATTGATGTCCAGAGCTTGCAGCAATCCGCCACCCAAGGAGTTGCCCGATGTTGGGCTTGCATGCCTTCTAGTCGAACGTCGTCGTTTGCGCGGTCGACGTCGACGAGGCCGGCCAGCCACAACACCGGAGCCCTCACCCAGATCGGCATTGGCATCATCAGCTCGCATAGAGTCCCCTGAATCACCCGACAAATGAGAAACAGGGCCCCAGTCTTCTCCCGCCGTAGAGGTTGGCTTGCGAGGAAGAATGGGAGCAGCTCTTTCCACCTCCAGATGTTGATGAGTCTTCCGTCTCCACACCAGATTCTTCGGCTTAGATTTCACCGAGGAGAGCCTCCTCCGGACCGAGACACGTGCCTCAGGTCGAGGATGCTCCCTCCATCCACCAGCGAATGTAGGCACACCATCATATTTGAATTGATGAATTGATGCCATTTGCACTCTACCACAACTGTAAATAAATGCTAGAGTAAGAGCTGATTACAAACCAGCAATGTCATTAAAAGTTTCTCATCTCCAAAATCTTCCGCTGAAAGGCATTTGAGCACTTGAATACAACACCCCAAAAACAATGCCTTCGTGAACACATGTTTTGGGGGAGCCAAGGAAACACAATATCATTAACAAGGCAATTGATTGCTGACCAAAATATTATCCAGTTGGTGGGAATAAGATACATTGCCTGTACACACAGTACAAGCAAATCTACCTACTTCAAATCCAACCTTGATTATTATGTTCAGGACCAACAACACATTGTCCAATCAGCTAGAGGTGCTCAACGATTCCACCAGGTAATCAAATGTCTGTCTTCGAGGTTTTATGTTGTCCTTCAACATACCTGCCAACCATGCTATGCCCTCCTCTGATCGATTGATCTTACAGAAGCCATTGATGATGTGATCGATTTGTCCACACCAGTGGCTCCAAGGCTTTAGTCTGCATCAACTTGATCAGGTCTACTACATCATGCACATGCCCGTTCTCGCACATGGCACATGAGAGGACTGAAGGTTGACGACGTTGGCTCCAAACCGGATGATAGCAGCCACTCACCAGGCCAGAGAGTTGCAGGAGCCAGAGCTCGAGCCTGCGGCAGCCCCTTCGCTAGGATGCAGTCGTCGCCGCGTCCTGCTGCTCCTCCAGTCCTCTTATATGCGCCAAACCCGGCTTATATGCACTGCCTCCCCACTCTACGGTACCAGTCTGGAGGACCGGGTGCCTGATGGCCACAACTCCCTTGACTGCTCGGCTCCGCTGACCAGACACCCACCGCCTTCGCACCACTGCAGGTATCCCCATCGTCTCAATCCTGGAATCAAGCCGGGCATGTAGCTGCCTTGAACTAAGTTGCCCTTCAGAACCTAGGCCCATGAGTCATGGATTCTGGCACGACAAACCACATGTCCCCGACGGATGGTATTGTCATCTCCCGCCTCCCACCACCTTATTCCTCCATCCCTATAGGCAATTGTACTACCATCCTTGTTGCCTCTCGTGGCTGTTCTGTCCTTAGTAACCAGGTTCCCGGATCGATGGGATCGAGGAACGGGAACGTGGTACGCAGTACGCTACAAAAACTAGGATTTAACACTATTGGAACGAGATTGTTCCAACGTTCCCAGAACGAGGAACGTGGCCAAGTTCCCAGTTCCTGGTTACTAAGGCTCTGTCCTCTCCACAGGACACCACTCTTTTTCCTTGCACAACGTCCTAGTAGCTCCTTCCATTGTTCATAACCTTCTCTCTGTCCGTCAGTATCCTTGTTCCTTTCTTACTCCTTTCTTAATGAATTGACAAGCAGCTCTCCGGCGCCGTACGAGAAAAATCCCTGTTCCATAGAGATTGACTCCTTTGGTTATCTTGTCAAGGATAACCTGACGCGTGATTCTTTGTTGAAATAGCTCGGGCGACCTATACACCATCACCCCAACAACACCTATGATTGTCCCGCATGCCAGCTATTAGGAAATGATATGTATATGATCTGTTAGACTAGAAAGGATACAGATACAATTAGGATATGAAATGATGCATCAGATTTGTATCTATCTTCCTTGCACAACAAGCCTATATAATCATATATATGAAATCCACCCCCAATTAATGGGTGTGAGGTGTCCCCTAATTCTCTACGACATTGAATTGTTTCAGAAGTATTGGTTCAATCAGTGATTTATACTACACATGCTTTATGCAGTTCACATTTTAGTCGTTCAGTCAACTAAGTTGTGTCCTCTGTTTTCTGATGTTGCAGTGTTTGTTCATGATTTCTGCTGCGGCTGCTATAGAGCCTTCTCAGCGGTATTTCTTTACAAGCAATGAGCATGTCTATGTTGGTGTACAAAAATATTTTTTAAGATCAGTAAACAGAAACCAATTTGATGCTTCATTTAGTTTTATGGTTACTTCCTTTTCAGAGAATTAGCTTTTGCGTTATTTGATTCCATTTCAAGGAGGCTTGGTTATGCTTCAAGAAGCAAGGTGACTGGACACTTTTGTAGTGTATAGTCTGTACAGTTTTTTTGTTGTTCCTTTTCATAGTGTGTCAAATGTGCCAACTGAATCCGAGATTTTTTTATGTTTATTGTAAAAGAGAATGAATTGTTTTGACATATTACAGTTTACATATTTTGATACCTCTTTGGTATGCAGTATCTGGACCAAGTGATGGGCCCGATTCTTTTTCGATGGGTTGCTTGTGAGATGAATCTAATTTCACTTGTTGAGGTAACATTTAGTTCTAATGTTTCTGGATGTGTTTCTGATATCATCATAGATTCTCCCCCATAATTTCCTTCAAAAAACGAAAAATGTCGGCATGGATTCTTAATATGATATTGAGGTTTCTCTGTGGAGTGATATAAATGATTCCGTTTATGAGATTTGCCTAACTCAATTTACATGATTTTTTAAGAAAAGAGTTACCTCTGCTTTTATAAAGTGATGAGATTCACCAGGAAGTGCTAGGGTTGGCCTGCATACAAAAGCACTAAGAAACCTATCCAACAACTATCCTATTACTATTAGATTTCACCAATATCAGACAGTTTCGGTTACTTCGTGTTCTTTGGCGCCAACCTCGTCACCTGGACCGCCAAGCGGCAGCCCGTCATCTCCCGCTCCAGCGCAGAGGCCGAGTACTGCGTGTGGCCAATGGCGTGGTAGAGGCCTCCTGGCTGCAACTGAAGGGTTATGCGAAATCGGAGGTGTTGACGGTGGCTGTTCATATGGAACTGTAGCCGTGGCCGTGCCAAAAATAGGAGGCCCAAAAATACCTAACACGCATGGTCGGTTTGTAGTCCAAAACGGACGACTAGAAGATTAGCACACCTAATCAGGTCAATACTTCTAATCGCCCCATAATAACCGACCTGGCCGACTAATCGCGATTTGTTGGACGACTTGAAAACAGAACTTAGAATTGCTGAAAATATTTGGAATCAAAGGAACCAAATTATTTATGCTTGATTTCATGATGTTATGTTGGAACCAGGCAAAGGATCAAACTCACGTGACAAACGCTAGCACTCTAATATACTCCCTCCATTCACTTTTGATAGTCCTATTTTCAAAATTGAGTTTTTCATTTTTCATAGTCCTATTTGAGTTGTGGTCCGAAATCTGATATAAATGACTGTTTAGGTCCCCGTGCAGATCATCTAGAAAAAAAGACTGGTGCATGTATACGAAAACATCAATACCGAGGAGTTTTCGCAAAAAAAGAAGTGTTTGATGATGTAATTAATTAGATGATAAGCAAGAGTTCTTCTCCTTGGTCATACATACTAGATCCAATGTACAGTTGTGGTGGCAGACACCTTTTTTTGGTTTTCTGCTAGTGACTACACACTGAAACAGTGCGAAGCTAGCTAACAACTTGACATACATACTAGATCCACTAACACGCATGTACTAACTAATCACATTCTTAACCACCTGGCTCAATGTCAACACATTAGAGCCACATGATCATGCAACATAACAAAATGATGTGGTTAAACACATCTATCCCATACGCCACATGCAAAACTCAGAACACATACAAGTCAAAATTAGTGATGACGTGTTGACCATATGCTAGTAACTTTTTTGTTACTATATTTAAATATCACCTTTGTTTTGTTTTTCTGTATTTAATATGTAGTGTCCAATACTGCTAATGCAACAGGTGCAAGAAATGTTTGGTTATGGATCTGCTGAGCCAAACAACTTTGTTGAACATTGTAGTTCATGGCTTCTCCCTTTCCTCATTCTCAGGGGTGATGGTGCTGATATGAATTGGATATCGAAGGTGAATGTTTACTGTTATTCCAAAAAGACTAGTTAGTGCATAATATATCATTAGTTTATACGTAGGGGTCATATAAACCTATAGAAATGCATATCAACAGCTAAATTTTCTCATCCCATCAAAGGAAAATATCCAAGACTAAGTACAGCATCCCCCCATCTTGTCTTCTTTAGACCTTTTTTTTCCACTTCTTAATATAATGGCGCGCAGTTCTCCTGCGCTTTTTGAGAAAAAAACTTTTGTGTTCACAGTCCTGTTTCCATGTTCTAATCTCTCTCTTATATATATATATATATATATATATATATATATATATATATATTTGTTACTCAGATTTTATCTCAACCTTTGTCAATCATTATCAAGAGATACTTCGTTCCAATCTTTGGAATGTGCATTGCTGTCAGATGTGGCACAGGGCCAGAGAAGGACTTAGCTGAAACTGTCTTATGTGAATCAGTTTTGCAGCTTGGTGAAATTTCTGAACTTGAGCGTGATGATCTCATTAAAAAACACATGGTATGCTTCCCAATTAGAACATCTCTTAATCTGCACGTGCTTTCTGATGTTCCATTGCTGTAGTATTCTATCTTGTCTATATCGTTTAATACATATATCAGCCATAAGCCTTTTAAAACAGCCAAATTTGGTTATATGTGTTGCATCATATACCGACCACACTGATGTGGTTGATTTAGGTTGCTATTTTTTTTGTCGATTATGGCATTGTGTTATTGTGGATGGTTGGATGCATTTGTTGGGTGCATGTATCAGCGGTGCTCACAGCCCAAGATGGGGAACAAGGAATCAACAAATAAAGAGGCTTATTGATAAGATTGATCAAGGGATTTGTCTTGTTAGCTGGCAAGATAGGTTAGTTGATTGGCTAGCTAGTATCTGGGAGATTTGTGATTCAAAACTATCAGTATTGTGTCATGATACGGTAGTGCTGGACTATTTTGGTAGTAAGTATGAGTGTATGACAAAGATTTTTAGAATTGTTGAGGTGATTCCAGACCTTTGAATTCAGGCTTGCAATATCTTTACAGCTGTAGTTAATAAGATAACATTATTCTGTCTGTTGACATCTGTCAACACCAAAAAATACTAACTGAGCTTTTTAGATGCGTGATGTTTGTGCTACTACTAATTGTGTTCATTCCCAGTTTCATTCTTGCTTATTATGTATGCTTATGTAAAGTTGTTTCAACTTTGGATCCTTATCGTGCTCATTCTTCTATTTATAGGTTGCGATCGTTGCCTTTTTGCTCTCTGTTTCTTCATCTGCTCATGGGCCACAAATTCCATATTTTTCCAAGAAGAATGTTGCACTTTCAGTCAGAATGGTTGTTGATGGATTTGTGGACACAATGTATATCCTCTTCGTTTCGCCCTATGTGTTCTAATGGTTAAATTATAATTCGCGAAAGGGCCTCTAGCTGAGTTGGTTAGGTGGTCTGAGTAGTACTATTAGGTCTTGAGTTCGAATCCCAGTGGGAGCGAATTTTAGGTTGAGGTTAAAAAAAAGGTCACTAGCTGGTTCCCTGGTGTGCACATGAGATGGACTGACCTATGTGGGGCGGGTCCTCGTGTAGGGGCTCGGAGGGCTCAAAGCACGGGTAAAGATCTGGCCTATAGGGGGTGGACCTTCATGCTGCATGGAGATGAGCTTTCATGGCCTTTCTCGGTCGGGGCTCCGATTGAGCTTCTTAATATAATACCGTGGTGGCGGTCTTTCCCCTACCGGCCCAGTTACATTATAATTCAATCATTATTCCAGTATCAGGACTGACTTTTCACATTTCAGGGATGATAACTTGGCTGATACAGTTGTTAGTGATAAAGTTAATATATTTCGTGCTGACAGAGTTTTTAAGGTATTCTGTTTGTCTCATGATTATCATTTTTATGAATTCAAATTCTGCAAAGGATAATGCATTTGTCTAACCCTCATGTTTTTTTGAGGGCACTGCCTAGCCCCTAGCTGCTGCAATGCCTTTATCTTTGTTGGTATAGATCAGGGTTCCTTACCTGGACTAGAGAATGCAGTTATTGAGTTGAGGAAGTGGTATAATATGACAATACTGTTAATACCGGGTTTCAAATCCTCGTCTGCAAGAAAGAAAAAAACCGTGCTGTGCTTCACACCAAAAATAGTGGCAGCGTGTGAATATGTGGTAACCGCTCAGATTATGCAAGGCGTCCGTAGTGGCAGTGGCCACCATCCAGATTATGGTGCGGATCAATAGGGTGACCCCAGGGTTTGGGGTTTCCTTGGCTGGTTTGATTTAGTGCAAAGCCGTGGTGGCAGTTCTTCGCTCACTGGTCATGTTTTTAGTGTGCACTGGAAAACCAGCAGGTGGCAGTTAGTTGTTAGTAATATAGAGGCTGAATTGGATGATAATATTGAGGCCCAATACGACTACTATATATAGATACATGAAAGAGACAAGAGGGAAACCCTAAACTTGGAGATTGGACTAATACCCTGGACTTGGAGATTACACTAATACCCTTGACTATTATACCTTAACACCCCCTCTATAGTGTTTTGTACTGTTTTATATCTCTAGTGTTAATTTATTATTAAATTTGCTAAGCTATCAAAATAATGATGAAAAATTTAACATGTGTTCATTTTTAAAATAAAGTATGATGTCATATATAACCTCACGATATTAAACTCAAACTTGTATGCTTTAGAACCAAAAATAACATATCTTGTTAATGGCTAAATTGAACCAACTCAAGTAGTTGGAGGTAGTAAATCGAGACAAACATTAGTTTATTTGGACATATGGCAAACTTGATTGAAAGAATTTGTACTTTCTTTAAATAATCGTGACACTTGTCCAAAATTTTATGCTGTATATACATGCTCTCAGGAGCAAAGCTTAGTGTAGGGCTCAATGTTTTCAAGTCGTCTAGTTGACCCTAGTCGTATAGCTACCGACCAGTCGACTAGTCGCGATTAGTCTTCAACCAGATCCACATCTACATGCATCAAGCAGATGCCGTGCATCTAATCAAACAGAGAGGCCAGGGGGCACACATCAAACAAGGAAAGTAGAGAAGTAAATCACACTCTATGCTCCCAGATATCTCTATGAACAAACTGAGGATCCTTTTGCAGTATCCCATATGTGCTTTAAATTTATTCTTGTAGTACAAGAAAGGTGATATGGAATTTGTCATCTAGGATATATCATACTTTGATGATGAACTATTAAGAATTCAGGAAAAAAACAAACAAACAATATTTCAACATCAAACTAAGAATACACTACATCAATACGAAACCCATTTGCATGTTTATTTAAACAATAAGTTGCGTATTCATCATTATCCAATTTGTTTTGATATTTATGGTTTGATTACATAGAGATCACTATCCAATTTGTTTGTTTTTGCTGGATACATCTAAACAGCAACTTTAAAACTGTACTTGTGGTTTGATTACATTGTGATTAAAATAATTACTTATTTTGTCCTTCATTAAAAAATGAGTTTCCCTGAATATTTTTGTAGCTTGTCCTGTTAGTGGGCATAAGGTGTTCACTTTTCTATCTCATTTCTCTCTACAAACAGTATTGTAATAGCACGAAATGGTCGAAATGGTCTTCTTTCTGTGAAAACAAATAATATAAGTTTTTGCGTATAAACTAAACGAGCATGACTTAGATATGTAAATATACACAATCTTGTAGAGTGTGGTGTGATTATGATCAAGTTCCATCTGTCCTCTTAATCTATTGCAGTTCCTGTTGTCGATACATCAGCAAGTTGCAGATGCCAGCCATTCCAGGCACATGGGTCATCGTCTTTGTGCAATTGAGGTTTTAATAGATGTACTTGGGCACAGAGTGGTTCTTGAGAGCACTTGCTTGTGAGTCTTTTTATTTCTTTTTCCTGTTTTATTGTTTGTGCCACTTGATTGTAAGATATATGCGGGTTTGAATAATACTACATTTATGCAATTACCTGTGCAAACAAACATTTGGATACTATTCTGACAAAAGAGTCAACAACTGCAGCACCGCCTTGCTTTATACTACTGTAGCAATTACTTGATGTTATTTCTGATAAAAGAAGCAAGGAGGTGCATGCATTGAGCATGATCTCTGCCTAACATCCATGTGATTTTTAGAACTACAGAATATGTGTTATCCAAACCCCTCCTTGCTTTATAATACCTAGGTATTTCATATAGCTGTGGTATGTTTGAAATCTCCAAAAATACTTTGTTTTCAATCAAGGTCTTAGGGCGTGTCTAGATTTGTTGGCAGCTTGCCACGCCTCACCTTGCTAAGCAAGACTAACCTTGCCAATGGAGATGAGACAAATTGGCTCGCTTGCTCAAGCAAGGATAAAGTTGGAAAGCACCATTGACGAGACAATCTAGCTGTGCATCCAAATGTTTTTTTTGCTTCTGTGTTCTTGCTGAGCTGTGGAAGCACACATTGGAGTCGAAAGGTTTCAGACTTAGGACCAAGACCGAGTACATGATGTGCGATTTCAACGCGACTAGACATGAGGATGGAGACGTTACCCTTGATGGGCAACTGGTCGCTAAGGAGGAGTCTTGTCGGTATTTAGGATCGATGCTACAAAAGAATGGTGACATTGGTGAAGATGTTAGGCACATAATTTCAGTGGTGTTGGTCCGGGGTATCTGGCTGCAGCTCTAGTCCATCAATCAAATCCCAGACGAGCAAATAATCAGTAATGACCTGAACTGTTAGTGCTCCTTGAATATCATTCACCCAACTCCTGATAGCAAGTGCCTGACTCACTGTACGCCGCTTTACTGCCTTTGTAGGAACCACCTTGAAGAGGTTAGGCACCATTTCAGCAAGTGTTTTACCTTGGATCCAGTGGTCAGTCCAAAATTTTGTGGATCTCCCATTTCCAACCGTAGTATACACTGCCATATCGAAGAGAGCACCAGCCTTCATGGGGACCATGACTGACAGTCCAGCCCAAGGTCTAGAAGTGTCTGTCTTTTGTAACCATAACAAAGTTTTGCTAGGCGCTTGGCGGAATCTAGGCGATGACCCTTAGCCTAGGGACTAGTCCAGCCTAGGCTTGCCTAGGCGATGCTAGGCGTTTTTCTAGGCGTTTTGCCAACTTATATAATATATACATTTATAGATAAAAAATAGGGAATAACCGAGGAGACATACTTTTATCTTGCACTTTCAGATTGACCCTCACCCTCTGTCATCTGAGTTCTAACCAACAGCCAACAAATTACAAACTGAATATGTATGGATTATGGGAATAACCGAGGAGAGAAACAAGATTGGGAGGAGAGAAAGCAGGAGCCGCAGGCCTTGAGCAACAGTCAACAAATTACAGGAGAGAACAGAGAAGCAGCCAAGCAGGACAGGAGCAATAGTCAACAAATTACAAGATTGGGAGGAGAGAAGGAGGATTTACCGCGTACAGGAGAGAAGCAAGCAGGGGTCAATTTTCTTCTCTGGCGCGCGTCCTTTTCTCTGCGCTCTTCCTTTTCTTCTCTGCGCTCTTCCTTTTCCTCTCTGCGCGCTTTTCTTCTCTCCTTTTCTTCTCTGCGCACTTTTCTTCTCTGCGCGCCTGTTCTCTGCGGCGCTTTTTTCTGCGCGCTTTTTTCTTCTCTGCGCGCGCCAGGCTATCCTCCCGCGCGCCAATTTCTTCTGCGCGCGCGCGACTTTTCCCGCCCGCCTTTTTTCCCACGCGCGCCTAGCACGCCTACGCCGCCGCCTTGGCTCCTGGGCGCGCGGAATCGACGTGGAATCGCCCCTCGACGCCGCCTAGGCGCTCCCAACGCCTAGCAGCCCGCCTACCCCCCTAGTCCAGGCGGGAGGCCGTGGCCTAGCGACTAGGCGCGCCTAGGCGCGTCGTAGTCGTGGATTTTCAAAACCCTGAACCATAACCACCGGGTGCGCAGGGCCCACCCGAAACGCTCCAAGTCAAGCACCCCTAGGCCTCCAAACTGAAGGGGTCGCTGCACATTCGCCCAGGATACTAGTAGGGGTGACAATGGGCTCTAAATTTTGCACTATAAGATTTAATGATCGGATCAGATTAGGATCGGGCCTTATTTCTATTCATTTTTGAACTAAAATTTATTTAAGGCCCTACCATTTTGTGAAGAAGCATTTGGATCATGATCCATTACCACCCCTAGATACTAGACAACATCCCCCACGAGCTTGCACTTGACCCTTCCACGGAAAACCTCTTCTAAGCTTATCAATTGATCTGATCATCCATCTCGGCAAGTCTAAAGCAGTCATTAAATGGATAAGAGTTGTGGTCAATACAGCTTTAACCACTACCAATCTGCCAGCACGATTCAAAAGTGGCGCCTTCCACCCAGGAAGCTTGGCCGCCACCTTGTCCACCAGGGGCATGAGCACAGCTTTCGGTGTTTTGCGAAGGGTGAGTGGGAGACCCAGGTAAGTGCATGGAAAGTTAGAGACTGTACAGGAAAGTTCACCAGACACCAAGGCAATATCCTCCTCAGAACATTGTATGAGCGCTGCAGCGCTCTTAGGCAGGTTGCAACTGAGGACGGAAACATGACCGAAACAATCTAAAATCCCCTTGACCATGCGCAGATCACTGCTGGCTGGTCTCACAGAGAGGACCACGTCATCATCATATAACGATATACGATGTAAACTGAGACCTCCATGAATAGGCTGCAAAAGGTTCTCTTGGCTGGCAGCTGAAACCAAGGAGTTAAGGACATCCATGACGAGAATAAAAAGCATGGGCGAGAGCGGGTCCCCTTGCCTAAGTCCACGGAGGTGAGAAATGGTCTGTCCGGGCTGCCCATTTATCAAGACCTGCGTAGATGCAGTGGAGAGGAGTAAGCTGATGAGATTACAGCACCTCCTGCCAAAGCCCAGGTGTTGCATGATTTCCAGCAAAAAAGACCATGAGACGGAATCAAAGGCTTTGGTCATGTCTAGCTTGAGCATCACATGGGGCTGCTTGCTTCTGTGCAGGGACCTTGCCAACTGATGAACCAGCAGGAAATTATCTTGAATGCTTCGACCTTTGATAACTGCTGTTTGGTTATTGGAAACCAGATCAGGGAGGTGCGGTGCCAGCCTATTCGCCAAAATCTTTGTGACTAACTTGGCAAAACTGTGGACTAAGCTGATCGGTCGGTAGTCTTTCACCGTGATGGCATCTTTTTTCGGGATCAGAGTGATGAAGGCTGAGTTCAGCAACCTGAGCTTGAAAACATGGCCTCTGTGGATGGCATCCAGAGCACGGAGCACATCGCTCCCAATGAATCTCCAACAAGACCTGTAGAACCTGCCGGTGAAACCATCGGGACCCGGGGCTTTGTCCAAAGGCATATCTTTAATCGTGGCCCAAACTTCCTCTGCCGTGAAGGGCTCATCAAGGTGTGTCAGGTTCATCTGTTGATGGTGGAAAGCAGCAAGGTTGAGAGAGAAGGTCCTCTCCTCCGCACACCCCAACAAATTACTGAAGAAATCAAATGTTGCTTCCTGCATGCCCTCCTGCGAGACCAGCAAACTGTCCTCTATTTGAAATTTGGCAATGAAATTTTTCTTCTTCCTGAAACGTGAGTGCTGATGGAAGTATGCTGTATTGGCATCCCCTTCTTTAGGGCTGATTTGGTGACAAGGGATCACGGGGGGGTTGGAGGGGATTAAGGGGGAAATTAGTCCATTTCCCCCTCAATCCCCTCCAATCCTCCCGTGATCCCCTTGTCACCAAATCAGCCTTTAAGGTGCAGCACTCTAGATCGCTGCCTAGCAATTGTACGTTCCAGGGACGCCAGGCCCAGACAGTGCAATTTAAGCTTCTTCTGTAGCCACTCCTCGCCTTGTGGTAGCACACGGGAGTCTCTTGCAATTTCCAGTTGATGCAGAATTTCTTTTGCCATTGCTAACTGAATTTTGACGTTCCCGATTTTGCGTTGATTCACTGATCAGTATTTATTTATTTTAATAAAAATAAAAAAAGTTATGGTAAGGTTTATGATCTATGGATTATTGGAATATGTGCAAAAGCACCTTGTCAAGGCCTAAGGAGGCCCATGGAGGGGCTGCGGCAGTAGCAGCCATGGCCATGGGTCCTCCAAGGGGGATTAGATAAGTATAGTTAGAGATAAGATTAGAAGATTGATTGAGATTATCTAGGAGATTATCTAGGAAGGTTATTAATTAGTAGTTTGTTGAGAGTTTTAAGGAGGTAAGGATCTCTAGCTAGACAGGGGCGACCAGCTGGCCTAGTTATGTAATCAATAGATGAGAAATAAAGTAGGCAAAAAATTAGAAGGAAGAAACCCTCCTCTTGCTTGGTCGTGGGCAGAGGCCCCCGGCCGACGTTTCTGCCCATCGATACCCCTCTCCATTTCCTCACCGATCTAGCGACCATAACACACCTCCCTTTATAAGACAATGTACTCATAAGTGCAATTGTTTATTGTTATGTTCTATTGACATGATAGCAATATGTTAAGAGGTTATTGTGTTGTGTGTTTATCCTGTCTTATATTAACCTGAACATTTGATATTGTATGTTTCTACTGCAGCTATATTATTTCTATAGTGGGGAACTATATTCAGCAAAAACCACTGCAAGGCCAGTGCTGTAATATTTTGTCTAAATTGTTGGCTGCTTTTGATGGAAACACCTCTGCTGAAACCCTGCAAGTGCTTGGCAGACAGCTTCAGGTGGATTTTACAAACACTAATCCGAAAAAACAATTGTTTAATGAACTTCTGTTTGCTCAGCACTTACAACTGAACTGTCACAGGTAGTAGTTCCAAAATTAATTTTTTCCTGCCTAATTAATGAGAAAGAAGAAAGAAGTGGTACTGAAGATTCATCAAGAGTTCTTTCTTTACTCCATCAATTGACAGTGGAGATTGATCCTCTGCTTTATGATTACATAAGAGTATGCTTCATCTTCTCTACATATATAATTGCATTCTTAGTTCTTACTGGTATCTGTGTGTTGTTATTAAGCGTAATTTATGTTTGGTTTATTTTGTTTTGACTGGTCGTACAGGAGTTAGAACCACTTCCTGATCTTGATTGCTTGAAAGATGTACAGGAGTTTCATGCTTCACTTTCTGCCTCACATTCTTCAAGGAATCAGTTCTTAAAGGTCTTATTTTTCCCATTCCTTTCTTTTCTTTTTTTAATTTATGTTCATTATGAGCTGACTCATCACTTTTGACTTCCTGTAGTTTGTTAATAAGGCTCCTTATTTACCACCAGAACTATTTTTGTTGAGGTAATATTTCCTTGGTGTAATTTCATCCATACCATCATTTGATACCACCAGTCTGTGTCAGTGACATGTAGGGGTCTGGTTCTACATGTAGCATGTTGTACATGTGGGTTATGGTCCTACATGTAGCGTGTTGTGTGGTATTTGCATCCATACCACCATTTCAGTGCAGTTTTTTTCCCCTCAAACATGCATGAGATTTGCATATCTTTATATCAAGAAAGGCGCTAGGGTTTAAAAACCCCATACAAAAAACACACACACACTCCTAGGACAACTCAAGAACATACACATTTGGCGATACAGAATAAAAACTCGACTGGTAGGGGAAAGACCGCCCCCACGGTATTATATTAAGAGGAAGCTCAATCGGAGCCCTGACCGAGAAAGGTCACGAAATCTGGCCCTCCGTGCAGCAAGAGAGTCTGCTCCCTATAGGTCGGAGTTTTACTCGTGCTTTGAGCCTTCCCAGCCCCTACACGAGGATCCGCCCCCGTAGGTCAATCCCTCTCATGTGCACACAACCGAGGGAACCAGCGAGTGACCTTTTTTAACCTCAGCCTGAAATTCGCTCCCACTGGGATTTGAACTCAGTTCCTAAGGACTGTTACTCAGAACACCTCACCAACTCAGCTAGAGGCCCTTTCTCTTGGCGATACAGAATAGATCAACCCAACCCAAAAAAGTAAAGCTCATTTCTTCTACTTTGTCATTCGTTTGAGCCTGTTGGAGAATATAAGTGAATTGCCCCCTAGCTGTTCCTATTAGCTTAGCCTTTTGGATTGAACTAGTTGGTGCATGCGACTTAAAATGGTATAAGAACCAAAGGTTTCGAGTTTGAATCCTGGTTAGCACTAAAATAAAATAATTGTTGCTCGCTCGTATTCCATGTCTGGGACCTAAGAGAGGCTCGATGTGAGGGAGAGTGTTAGAGAATATGAGTTGCCTAGCTCTTTCTATCAGCTTAAGCTTTTGCGTTAAAGTGGTTGGTGCATGCAACTTAATAGATCCCACCAGTCATCAAAGGAAGTGGCATCAGACTGGAGTTGAAATGTAACACAATCAGTTGTTCCTCTCTGCCCACATAGCCTGCATATTTCATTACCTGTTGATTTCCTCCTTGTGAGATGTCCAGCTGATTGAATTTTATCATGAAAGACGGTTAGAAAATTTAGAACTCGTGGGAATTTTAGTCCTCTACCCCATCATTTATTGATTGCTACCTTCCAAAGGTCATAACTCTGTCTCTATACAACGATCTTGTACTGAATTTCACAGATTTTTCTAGCTAGCACTTGATCTCAGACCATCTGTCAAATTGACATGTTCCAACTTTTGTATCATTTCTTTCCATTCGACCATCTCCACATGGCCAGTGTTCTTCTAATGCTTAATGTCCATCTATATTTTTATAGTGTTTGCCACTTTTTTTAGCAAACACAAATGAGAGCCATGTATCATTATTCATTATATTAAGAAGGAAAATGGGGTAATAACTATGAACTAATAGAACACACACACACACCCTTAACACACAAGCAAAATGACCCAACTTTAACTCATTCATCTGCACGGCGAGGAAGTAATTGATACCTTAGATTTAGCCACTCAAATATTAGTGTTAGAACAAATTCCAAATAAATGTTTGGACCCAGCTCGAAATTGTACTAAGGCTTATCCATCCTATCTCTCATTACATCTCCTAATTCAAACATCACTATATGAACAGTGCAGTCTACCGATCATATGCACGATTTGGTTGAGATAACCTAACCACGTGTATTCCGAAAACCTGTTCCTTAAAGCTCTTCTCACATTCTTAAATGAACCCATAAGATAGCGTTGTTTTATTTCCAAACAAGCTGGCCAAAATTGTGACCTCACACTTCTTTCATTTCTTATACTTTCAAAATATAACACTTCCTATATTTTGTATTATTATTTTTCTTTTCCAATGCAAATTATGTTAGCCTAGACCCTTATGGTATTGTATTATTATTTTTCTTTTCCAAACACGTTTCTATTGTTATAACACTTCTTTCATTTCTTATACTTTCAGTCTTCGTGCGTATCACAAAAAGTTATTTTTGGGAGAAATCATTCGTAGAAGTGACCTATCTGCGGCTGATACAAACATGGTTAGCTGCTGGCATAGTGACCCAGATGTCATTTCTGCTGTATGGGCTCTTGTTGACATTTGTAGCTCATCATCTGTAGCAAATGAAGCTTCTTGGGTGCTTGCTGATTTTATCTCTAGGGTATGTTTTTGGCCTTAATCTTTTCTGATGCTACAGTATGTTGGTGATGTACAATTTTTCATCTCAGTCAGTTGATTTCTTTAATGCTAGCGCAGGCTGGTATATCTGATGCACATCAAGTAATATTCCGTCTGCCAACTACCACCGAAAATTATTCTTTACAACTACATACTGGTTCTGCTTCCAAGGAGGATAAATTATCCACAAACTATGGTATTTCTGATGATGTTCTGGTTGGGCTTTTGAAACTCTTGAAGACTTATTTATCTGATGAATCTGTTGAAATAATAGATGCTGCTTCACAAACACTGAGGGTATGCCATTAAATTGCACACTTATTAATTGCTGGGCACAATTCCTGTTAGACATATGTGTGTGTCATAGGTGTAATGAGCTTAGGCCCAATTTATATAGCTTTCTATCTATTAATACAACAACCCTACTCTAAATAGGGTTAGGGGTTTCTATTCTATCCAACATGGTTACTGCCACTCTCTCCTCCCTCCTCCCCTTCCCATAGCCGCCAGGGCCATCCGCTGACTTCTCCCCCCAATGCCGGCAATGGTCGACAACCCCACCCCCTTCTCCCTCCCTACACCACACCTGGGCTTCCATGGTTGTGGTTGCAACCCCTCATCCCGCACTAGCCGCCGCTCCACCCTCGGTCGTGCCCCTCCTCCCCTCGTCTACCCCCATCCAAGATGCAGTCGCGAGCCCGACTTGCCCATGCCCTAACCTCCCCAACGCTCGGCCCTGTGGCCACCTCCCACCCGCGTGCTTGGCTGCCATGCCCGCGGCCGACCTCCTCCCGCCTTCGCCAACGCCTGACAAGGCTGCGATAGTGGTCATGAACCCAGTTCTCTGTGAGAGGTTTGCCACCATTCGCTCTCCTTCATCGTCAACCATGCTCGCCATTAGTCTGCTCGCCACTAGTGGCCATCTGAGCAACTCTTTGGGTGTGCCTCCCCTGACTCTCCTCGTATCATGTGTCTTTGCAACCCACTACTGCTACTCCCACCGACTGGGTTGCTGACTCTGGCGCCTCGTACCACACCATTCTTGACCTCGATACTATCTCTTTATCTCATCCCCACAACACCACCTTCCCTTCTTCCGTCATTTTCGGTAATGGGTCAACTCTGCCTGTCACCTCAGTAGGTAATACAGTCATACGTGGTCTATTGTACCTCAACAACATACTTGTTTCCCCCGACATCGTACACAACCTTCTCTTGGTTCGTCGCTTCACCACTAACAACCACTGTTCTATGGCGTTCGATCTCTAGGGGCTCACCACACGGGATCTTTTCACATGCGGTGGTCGCTCGATGCGACAACACATGTCCCATGTATCCTATTCGTTTCCCCACCCCACCTCCCTCATCCCGTGTTGCCACACCCTACGCCCTTGCTGTCGCTGTCTCGGCTCCACTTGGCACCTTTGTCTTGGGCCCCCAACCACAACGTTCTCTCCAGACTCTCGAGCACCTCGACCATCTCTTGCCCCCATGACAACCTTGCCTCGCCATGCCATGCTTGTCAGCTTGGACACCACATTGGCTTACCCTTACCCTCTTCCATGTCTCGAACCGCTTGCCCCTTTGATCTTGTCCACTGTGACCTTTGAACATTCTCGCTACCAAGCATTTCTGGTTACAACTACTATCTGGTCATCCTAGATGACTTCTCTCACTACCTGTAAGTCAGAGACCTTTGCCACCCTATCTCACTTCTTCCCATGGGTGTTGAATCAATTTGGTTGCACCATCGGGCGTTCAGCGTGACAACAGGCGGGAGTTCGATAACTTCATGTCTCATGCCATCTCTCTCACGCGGTGTGCACCTGCGGATGTCGTGTCCGTACACCTCTCAGAATGGCAAGGCCGGGAGCATGATTTGCGCCATCACTAACCTCATTGGAAGCCTCCTGTTTTAGGCCTCCCTTCCTGCTCGTTACTAGGATGGGGGTCTCCACACTGACACTGCCACCTACCTCCGGATTCGCCTCCCCTGTAAGGCGGCTAGTCATCTCACTCCTTTTTTCGTCATCTTCAGCACCACACCTTTTTAAACGCACTCTGCGTCTTTTGCTGCGCCTGCTATACTAACACCTCCGCCACCGCTCCCCACAAACTTGCGCCCTGCTCCACTTGCTGCATTTTCCTCGGGAACTCTGATCATAAGGGGTACTAGTGCCTCGATCGTCTGACCCATCGCATCATCTCTCGACATGTTGTTTCTGATGAGGACACTTTCCCCCTTGTTAGTTCCCCACCTCCTGACCTCGACTCTCCTCGATGTCGATTCCGTCGACGTCCCTCTCTCCTTACCATCGGTCCCGGCGACCTCCTTCGTGCCCTACGTGGCACCGTCACCTTTGACTGCGCCTAATGTGGCCCTGTCAGTTTTGATGGCGCCATGCATGGGTCATCGCCTTCGACGTGCCATGCACGACCTCGTCGCCTTCATTCATGCCACGTGCGGCCCCGTCACCTTCGAGCGCACCACGCTGATCGGTGGTGCTCACGACCGCCACCACTCCGAGTCCCTTGCCTTGACCCTCCTTCGTTCGTACCGCGCTCGCCGATCCGCACTGGCGTCGTGCTATAAAGGAGTATGCGACCCTGTTTTCCAACCACACCTAAGACTTGGTGCCATGTCCCCTTGGCACTAACATTGTCACCTACAAGTGGATTTTTTGTCACTATATCAAGGTCGATTGTCGGCTTCCACTCTTGCCATTCCTCATACGACGTCAATGCCATCAAGATTCTTAGTTGGAGCGCGAGTGAGCGGGTACACTGCCGCAATGATTGACTCCCCCCTAAAATTTGGCCGACAGATCCCTCCGTTTCAGCAGTGCGTGTGCTACCGCTAACACTGACTGGTTTGGACACTCCACCATATCGTTCTGTTGTGGTATGTAGGGCACAATAAGCTGATGCAAGATGCATGGTCACTGCAGTGTTTCGCGAACTTGGTGGAGGTGAATCACTCGAGCTTCCTTTCGCATTTTGCTTTTGCCATTGTTTGAACTTATCGGATTGAGTCACCCGCACGACCCTTGATAGAGAGCAACACCGCCAACATATAGTGAATGTGGTCGTTAACGAGTAGCACGAAGTAACGACGTCCATCGGGAGTAGGTGTAGAGATGGGCCCACAGACATCACCATGGACAAGATCGAATGATTGCTGCACGCTGTACTTGGCCTTCTTTAGGATGGGCACACATCTCTTCTTTGTCGTAATGCCGGCGTCACAATGTTGATTGACATGCTCGAGCGTCAGCATTCCGCACACCATGTCATCCTTGGACATGCGTTGCAGGTAGTTGAAAGAGATGTGGTTGAGTGGATCATGACACCACTAGGAGACAACATTAACGTGGTGGGCGGCAAGGCACATCGAGCGCGTGGTGTTGTGGCGCAGAATGTAGAGGCGATGTTACCGTGTTGCACCTTGTTGAGGAGCATTGTTGCGGACCCCCAAATATGGAGCTCGTCGTCATTGATGTGCCGAGGCTAATGATGCAGTTGCGCAGGGGGAGATGAAGAAGACCTGTGTCGAGGTACCATCATTCAAGACGCTTGACATCGTCCTCTGTTGCTACAAGGAACACTTGTGTGTGTGGCTCATCGAGGCGAACACATTCTGGTGCGACCGAGAGTGTGCACACTTGCGCCATGAGTAGTGTCGGTTCATCGTCCTCCTCGTATGCATGGGTGAGGTGAGCCTACGCCTTCTTGGGTTTGGGGCAATCCTTTGCTCAATGCCCAAACCGACCAAAATCTCTACATTTATTGTGGTCTTCATGGTTTTTGCTACCCTTGGCATTGTCTTGTTGCCCCTGCTTCTTGTGGGGACTGCGCGGACGCCGCTGCGCATTGCCACTATACTTGGCAGTCTTGAGGCCACCGTCAACTTTTGACCTCTTTATTACCCGAGCGAGACATTGCTCCTCGAGTCCTCGATGAAGTATAGCTTCCCGCTGGAGAGGAGTGGTTCCTATGGTACGGTTTTTTTAGATAATGGAAACATAGTCTGACCTTGGCCTCAAACGAGGTTACGACCAATTATTACAACTGAAGGCAGCATATTGCTTTGACCCATCACACGACCTCACCAAAGAACACCAACTAAATCAAAGCTACTACAAAGTTAAATGCAACGAAGACCCCCATCCAAAATTGCGAAAGAACTGTAGTAGCACCAACTCCACATGACGACATGAAGACTTAATTAATTCTTGGTTAATTGCAGCACTACACCCCTAGTATGGATGATTCATTGTTCCAAGGATGGTGGGTACTATGATGCGCAAGGGAATAATTCCCTTATTGTGCTGGTGGCTATGGAAGCGGCGAAATGACTTTTTGAGGGGGCTTCTCCTAGCATCAATCATGTTATCCAAAACATCACGATGCTCATCGATGGTGCCTGGCGGGCACTGCGGTGCTGCGTGTTTTTAGCCTTGAAGCTGTTTGTTGCAGCTACGACTGCTGTTTCTATAGTAACATGTGAGATGGAGTTGCAGCCACTGCAGAAAAAGGGCTTCCGAACAGATTCCTTAGTGTTGGCTGTTAGCTTGATGAGTTTTTCCCTAGTTTGTTTAGATGGATCATTTCTTGTATTTTCGTTTTTGGCCAACAGATTGGAGAGAAGAGGCTTGAATCACCCTCCCAGGTGTCGGTGACGGTGGCTCGACGACGTCGGCGCACAGGTCCTGCCGGCGGCAGGGCGTGGCGGTTGAGGCGCGTAGGTCGTGGCGGCGGCGGCGAGCAAGTTGAAGGAGAGCCATGGGGAGGGAGGAGAATTGTGGGAGGGAGAGGGCGGACATAACGACCGATGACTGAGAGAATTGCTGGCGGCGGCTGATTGAGGGGTGTTGGGTGAGTAACCCTAAAACTGTTGGGCTAGATTTCTTATCTCATGGTTTGGGTCGAGAAAGTTGCGGACCGACTTCCTAATTGGCGTTGCTTAGTCTTGCTGGCAGGACAGCTATGATGCGCTTTGTGCTTTCAGCCATCCCGATCTACCTTCTCATAGCCATGAAAATCCCCAAGTGGGTGATTAATTCTATAGACAAGAGTCAGAGAGGATTTATTTGGAAAGGAAGAAAGGAGGTAAATGTGGCAATTGCCTTGTTTCGTGGGACATTGTTACAAGGCCTTTGAATCTCGGTGGGTTGGGATTTCTAACCTGTTGTACCAAAGTTGGGCGCTGCAAGCTAAATGGTTATGGTTAGAAAAAACTGATCCTAACAAGCCGTGGTCTGGTTTGGACTTGCCTATACAACATGTCAAGAGATTCTTTACTTCTTCAATTGTTACCCGGGTTGGTAATGGGTATAATACATTATTTTGGACAGGTTGGTTGTTGGATGGGTCTCGTATCCAAGATTTTGCCCCTGCTGTTGTGGCTAATGTTGGGAAACGAGCTATTTCTTCTAGAACGGTGGCCCATGCTCTTGAAAACTGGCAGTGGGCCAGTGACATTGAGACCCCTCTTAATTGTCTGGACTGCAGCAATATCTAAACATTTGGGATGCATTAAGGGGAGTGGTGCTCACTCAGGAGGCTGATTGACATGTGTGGATTCATTCTTCCTCTGGACAGTTCTCTTCGAAGTCGTGTTATAAAGCTTTCTTCATGGGTTCGATTACTTTCGAACCATGGAAGAGGTTATGGAAGACTTGGGCTCCACCCAAATGCAATTTTTTTCTTTGGTTGGCGATAAGAAATAAATGTTGGACAACTGATAGACTGCAGAAAAGAGGGATGGATTATCCTGAGGTTTGTCCTTTATGTGATCAAGATTCGGAGAATATCCAACACCTTTGCACTTGCATTTTTGCGCGGCAATTTTGGTACTACATTCTCTCTTCATTGGGACTGGCTAATCTTTCCCCTGCCTCTAATGAGTCCGCTTTTGCTGACTGGTGGGAGAAGGTGTGTAAGCAAGTGCACAAATCTAAAAGAAGAGGCTTTAACAGTATCATCATCTTGTGGGCTTGGTGTTTATGGCTTCATTGTAATAAGGCGGTTTTTGATGGTGTCGGACCTTCCATTCATGGAATAAAATCAGTTTTTTTGGATGAGTTTGAGTGCTGGAGGCTTGCCGGTGCTAGACATCTTGAGGCTTTGGGTCCTGGTGCTGCAATTTTCAGATCAAGGGTTCTATTGAGTGCTTAGTGAAGAGCAGTTGTGTGGGTGTGTGGCCTGCTGACACTTTTGCTGTTCTTCTTCTTTTGCGTGCTGCTGTTTTCATGCGCAGAAGGAGACTGCAGTTCTGTGCGTAGCAGGAATTGGTGGTCTTGTGTTTGGCCTATTTTGGCATTGTACTTTGGTCCATTTTGGACTGTTTTCTTCTCTTAATTTAATGATGCGCATCTCTCCTGCGCGTTCACGAAAAAAAAGATTGGGCTGACTAGTGGGCTTCTTTTTTTTCTTCTATTTATCTCTTTTACTAGGCTAAAATGGGCCTGCTAGGTCTTATAGGTATGCTATCTTGCTTATTACCTTGGAATTAGTGATATATAAATAATATTTGGTCTAATTTTACATATTTTTATATATAATTAAGGCGTCACCTCGCCTTACACCTTACCGCTTAAAAGGTAAAAGGGGGCGCTCGCCTTAACTCGCCTTACCGCCTTAATAACTATGTTCATGAGGAAAGGGAGAAATGACAAGTTGCTGGAGTAAGGGGCTTTTCTTTTTTAGCTGTTTCTTGTACTGCTATTGGAGGACTGTAGTTATTTTAGCAGTGTGTTTATGGATCGGTTTATGTATGCGTGTGTCTGGCCTCCGTAAGGAGTGGTTTGTATTGGGGTCCTCTTGGGCCCCCATCCTTTCTTTTTTAATATAATGGGGCGTAGTTCTCCTGCGCTTTTCAAGAAAAAAATGATGGTTCCCCTTCCACTATTTATTTTGGACCTTTCTCTATCTTTTTTTCTTGAACGTGCATGAGAGCTTTGCATCATTAAATTAAGAGAAGAAAATAGTCCAAAAAGGACGAAAGTACAATGCCTTAAAAGGCAGAACACTAGACCACCAAACTTCTGCTGCGCACAATACTCCAACATCCTTCTGCGCATGAAAACAACAGGACACAAAAGGAGGCAAACACCAAAAGTGCCAACAGGCTCCACACGCACACCTGCACTACACTACTCACCTAGAAGATCCCTGACCTAATAATGGCAGCACCTAGGCGCAAGCCCTCACGATGCTTGGCACCGGCTAGACTCCAACACTCTAACTCATCCAAGAAAAGATGCACAGTTCTCCTGCTTGTCCAAGAAAAAAACACCCCCTTTCAAACTCATGATGGAAGTGGAGGATCTAAAGCATTTAGTTTGATCAAATGAATCCTATGGTGCTCTCAAGTCTGTGCTTTAGTGAAAAAATCAGTTAACTGCAACTCAGGAGGCACATACTGTTGACAATTAGATAGAGTAAAGACGACATCCACACCAATATGTTTGGTAACCTTGGATTAGAGTCTAATATCATTCCACACCAATAGGAGCCTCATGGGCCATATGGGCCTATATTAGATGGACATTCGTATACTTAACATGTGTGCAGCTAAGGTGTCCGACCCATCCAGTTCTGACCCCGTGGAATAATGCTGTCGGAGCTTGTGAGGCTGCCCTCCCGCATAAGTCGGAGGGTGGCAGGTGCTAGTGCTTAATTCAAGCTGCAGGATTTGGAGAGTAGGGCGGTCAAGAAAGCTATGAAGTCTTTTAAAGTGATCAATGATGCTGATGGTTGCAGTCAACAAACTTTGGAAGATTTTGCTAAAGTTTTCAAACATCCCCTGTCTCAATGTCAGGTTGAGGCCTTGTCTGCCTTATTTGGGTGGTCTGTTCCTGTGGAGGTCAGCTTTCAGTGAGTTTTGGCTCCTGCCGTAGTTTTCTCTCTTAGTTCTGTCCAATGGATCCGTCAAAAATTATGTTTTGGAAATTGGAATGTTAGAGGGTTGAACTCCGCTGCGTGACAAAATCTAGTCAGAGAGTTAGCGTCTTCTGCGGGGGTTGATATAATCTGTCTACAAGAAACTAAAATGGGTGAGGTTAATAGGTGGACAATGTTGTCTATGCTTGGCACAAATTTCAGTGATTGGATGTCTCTACCTTCGGTAGGTGCAAGGGGTGGCGTGCTGGTAGCGTGGAAAAGACACTTGGTCCCCACTGGTCAAAAAAGAGTGGATAATAATAGTATCTCCATCCAATTTTTTATTTCTGGAGAGAATACTTGGTGGCTCACATATGTTTATGGGCCGCAAAATAATGAGGAATTTTTTTTATTCCTTCATGAGCTCAGAGAGATTAGGGCAGTTTGTGATGGCCCTTGGATAGTGGCAGGGGATTTCAACCTTATTTATAAAGCTTGAGATAAGAATACTTCCAACTTAAATAGGCCTATGATGGGCCGTTTCAGAAGACTGATTGATGATCTCGCTTTGAAGGAAATACCTCTGCTTGGCCGCAAATTTACATGGTCAAATTAGCAAGCTGCTCTGGTGCTGGTGAAACTGGATAGGGTTTTCTCTACAATTGACTGGGAGGGGCTCTTTCCCAATATCCTGCTTCAAAGCACAGCTTCTGAAGACTCAGATCATTGTCCGCTTCTTTTGGGCCTTCGGGACAATAGGTCCTTTATGCAGCGTTTTCATTTTGAGGCGTTCTGGACTAAGCTAGAGGGTTTCCAGGATGCTGTTAAGTCTGCTTGGGGTTTGGTTCCAACTTCAGATTGCCCTTTTCAGACCTTGGTTTTGAAGCTAAAGGCCACTGCCAGGGGTCTCCATGCTTGTAGTGCAAGCAGGTTGGTCATGTTCAGTCCCAGTTGGCGCTAGCGAGGGAGGTTCTTCATAGATTTGAGGTTGCACAAGATGGAAAACAGTTGACTCCCGCAGAGAACTGGCTGAAATCTAGACTAAAGAAGCATATTTTAGGGTTGTCATCCATCAAGTGCTCTATAGCACGTTTAAGATCGAGTATTTCTTGGCTCAAGGTAGGTGATGCTAATACCAAGCTGTTTCACTTGCATGCCCGTCACCGCAATTTTTTTGTGTGTGGCTAAATTAGTTGATGGCGATAGAATCCTCACTGGTCATGAAGATAAAGCCTCCCTGATTCATCAGTTCTACTCCAATCTCATGGGCTCTTGTTTGGGCAGGGATCCGACTATCAATCTCGACGAAATTGGCATGCCATCTTTCGACCTTTCTGAGCTTGATGCCCCATTCACTGAGCAGGAGGTCTGGGATACCATTAAAATGCTGCCTTCCGATAAGGCGCCGGGTCCAGATGGTTTTATTAGGCGTTTTTATAAATCTTGCTGGAGTATCATCAAGAGGGATGTTATGAGAGCTGTTTCTGCCATTTGGGCCCGTAAGTTTAGCAATCTTGGCAAACTGAACACATCTTACATTATTCTGTTACCAAAGAAGGAAGGGGCTGATCAAGTCAAAGATTTCAGACCAGTTAGTCTGGTGCACAATTTTGCCAAGCTATTTACCAAGTTGCTGCCTTCGAGACTGGCCAAAAAGGCTAAATAGTATGATCTCACGAAACCAGAGTGCCTTCATTAAAGGACGTTTTATCTAGGAAAACTTCTTGCTTGTGCAGCAAACTGCTAGAGCCTTCCATCAACATAAAAATGCTAGATTATTTCTCAAGTTTGACATTACCAAGACATTTGATTCGGTCTCTTGGCCCTTCGTTATTGAGGTTCTGCAAAATTTAGGCTTTGGGCTAATTTGGAGGGAGATTATCTGTGGGCTATTGGCCTCATCCACGACTCAAGTCATGCTGAATGGTATCGTGCACAGGCGGGGAATACGTCAGGGGGATCCCCTTTCCCCATGCTCTTTATTATAGCTATGGATGCCTTGGGCTATCTCTTATCTAAAGCAGAGGAGGATGGTTTGCTGCAGGAGCTTTCAAGCAGACATAGATATAATCGGATCAATCTATATGCTGATGATGTGGCTATTCTCGTGCATCCCTCAAGTTCTGATATTGCTGCTACCTTGGAGATTCTAGGCTTATTTGGAGCAGCCTCAGGTCTGCATAACAATAATCGGAAATCTAGTGTGTTTCCTATCCAATGTTCTGAAGAGGATGTGGCGGCGGCCCATGAATGGTTGCATTGCGAGTTTGCTTCCTTCACTTGTCGATACCTGGGTTTACCTCTCTCTCTCTCCGCGTAATTACAAAGGGGCAAGCTCAACCAATTGTGGACAGGATAGCAGACCAACTTGTAGGATGGAAGGCTGAGTTGATGACTAGAGCCGGAAGGAGAGTGCAAGTCCAATATGTCCTCACTGGTGCGTTGGTTTATTTGGCAATGGCAATTGATGTTCCTCAAAGTGCCCTCATGGCCATTGATAAGATCCGCAGAGGTCTCCTTTGCAGAGGTCGAAAAGATGCAAAAGAAGGACATTGTCTTGTTGCTTGGGGAAGGGTATGCAGACCTCTACATTTTGGTGGATTGGGAATCTCCAATCTTAAGGAATTATGTTGGGCTTTACGTATGCGATGTCTTTGGCTTCAAAAAACGGATCCAGATCTTCCTTGGTCTTTGTTTCCCATTCAGGTTCCTAGCAAATTCCAGGACTTCTTCAGCACGGTGTTGATATCTGAGGTAGGGAATGGAGCGTCTACCCTTTTTTGGACCGACAAGTGGCTACATGGGCATAGACTAGGGGATACGGTCCCAAGGCTGTTCGCTGCTATCCCAAACAGAATAGTGAAAACAAGGACGATTCAAGAGGTTCTTCAAAATAGGAAATGGATTGGGGATATTAAAGGGGCCCTCACTATTGGTGTTTTGGTGGATTACCTGCAGCTTTGGGAGATGTTGGAAGGTTTTCAACTACAGCCGGACACTCAGGATAGGCATATTTTCACTCTATCCGCTAGCTTGATCTACTCGATAAAGGCTGCTTATGAAGGGCTGTTCATCAGGTCGGTGTCCTTTCCTCATCATGACAGAGTATGGAAAACGTGGGCGCCCCAAAATGTCGTTTTTTCCTTTGGTTAGCAGCGCTTAAAAAATGTTGGACAACTGACATGCTTGCTAAGAGAAACCTTGATCATCATGAAAAATGTCCCCTTTGTGATCAAGTTGAGGAAACCCTGGATCACATCCTTGTTGCCTGCGTCTTCACAAGAGATTTTTGGTTTTCTTGGCTTGGACTTTTTGGTTTGCATGACCTTTCACCGCAACCTGAGACAGTCTCCTTCTGGAGCTAGTGGGAGTGTTTTTTTTTCTCGAATACGCATGAGGGTTGCGTATCATTAAATTAAAGTAGAGTGAAAAAGGGCCTGTGGCCCGGGACAAACAGAACACACACAACACAAACACACACTTACCCTTACAAAACACACACCGCACAGACACATACGACACACCTACACCCCAGTCGTTTAATAGGCTATAAGACTTTCCTTTCTCTATCCAGGGTCAAAAAGAGAGCGCATGTTCTTGGCTCCAGCAGAAAGCCACAATCTCATCTTGTCTTTAAATCCGTCCTCTAAGGTAGTAAGGCAGGGTCGAGCTCCTTCAAAAACACACCTGTTTCGCTGCTTCCAAATACTCCAAGCCCCAAGGATTACCATACTATTAAACCCCTTTCTTTTGCTCTTGGGAATCTTGGATGAAGCCTTTCTCCACCATTCAGCAAAAACTGAATCTCTTCTCTTAGGACCCACAGAAGAGAGACCAATTGGAGTTAAAATATTATGCCAAAACTGTCTTGTGAAGACGCAATTAGATAGAATATGCTGCACAGTTTTGTCTTCTTGGTCACATAGAACACAATTTTCAGGATGATCAAGCCCCCCTTTTTTTAAGTCTGTCTGCTGTCCAACATTTGTTATTTGTGGGAGTGTAACAATGCAACTGTTGGTAGTCTCATTAACAAAGGATTGGACTCTCTTATTACATTGGGAGCTTGGACAATTTGGAATCACAGAAACAAGTGTGTCTTTGATCGTTTAGCCCCCAGTTTGGCACAGGTGCTTAGGCAAGCAGGGGAGGAGTGTGATTTATGGGTGGCTTAGCCAAGGGTATCTCAGGTGCTGAATGGGGTGGTTAGTCGGTTGTAGCTCTGGTTGTGTGAATGAGTGTGTTTAGGTTCCTTAGTTTTTGGCCTGCTTGATGGGGTTTGTATTAGAGTTTGAGTTTGTCCTTTTCTCCTTAATATAAAGATGCGCAGTTATCCTGCGCGTTCGAGAAAAAAACATGTTCTTTTGTAGATGGAGCAGAAGTTTTTGAATACCCACACTTCGAAAAAAGGGTTAAGAACCCTTAACAAAGCCACACACCCATACCACTTACATTTCATATTTGTTTCAGAATTTTATAAATTGCAGGAAGATTGGATTCAATTTTAGTTCTAGGAGGCATCAATTCTAGTATTCTTTGTACTGTGATTCCTATTAATATTTTTTTTATCAAACAGGGTATTCTGTCAACAGCACGGGGGCTCAATGCTCTGCAGTTTCTTGATTCTCCCGATAGGTCTTTACTCATGGTATCCATGAAGCGCTGCATCTCATGTGTTTTGTTCTGATAACTACATTCATTTTCGTTATACTGTTCGCTGCTCTGAAATTACTGCACCTGCAGGTTCATTCGAGAGGGGTAAACATTCAGATAGTTGAACAGACTATATCACAAATGGAACAGTGTGCTGGTGGTGAGCGTACATTTGGTTTTCTGTATTAGTTGAAGCGACTATATCGCTCCATTTCTTTTAATTCATGACACTACAGAATGTACCCTTCCTAATGGATGTTTTGAATATTTATGCCACATATACCAGAATATAATATTCAACCATATATTGAATTTGGCAGTTGTTTACAAATGTCTTGTAAATAGCAGCTTTGGCTAATTTCTATTTAAGTCAGGGTAAAACACATGCACTAAAGTTGGTTATAGATTGCATGAGCATTTTACAATCAGAAAAAACTTTTGATTTTGTACCATTTTATTAATATACATAGATGATAGAATATTTGTAATTTAGGTATTGTAAGGGCGTGTTTGGCAATGGCTCTGCTCTACTTCAGAGCAACTCTACTCAAACTCTGGGAGTTTTGCTGTAGAGCTATGCCAAGCACGCCCTAAATCTGACTATTGCTACACAGGCCAAATTTTGCGAGCTATTAATTTGTACAGTAGAACACAGAAGAACAGGATATCTCATTTGCCTAGTCATATGTGGTTCTTTATGGAATGCTGAAATTGCTTCTTGATACTTTGTATTGGCACAACTTAACTTTTTACATGTATAAACACTATTAGAATAATGAAAACTGAGCACTCTCTGCTAAGGTGGACGTATGTGGTTTCATGCCATTTAACGCAAATTAAGTTAAATGCAGTTTGTTGACCTTTGGTTCTGTAGTTTCACTTGATGATGCAGATGTGTGGGACACTGATGGTCGAACTTGCAAGCAATGGCTGTGCACCCTTGTCAGCTCACTTATTTGCCACTGTGAAGATACCATCTTGAGGTATCATTTCAGCTTAAGAAAACATTTGTAACACATACCAAGTTTAAATATGATAGTACTATTCAATACATTAACATCTATCACTGCTTGACATTGGTATTCTTCTTATAGACTCTGTAGGAGTATTGTTTTTGTCAAAGTTAAGGCTGCTGAGCTTTTGCTTTCTAGTACTCTAGTGAACATTGCTGGCAATGTTGATTCTAATACTGCCATCTGCAAATTAATTTCAACAAAGGTTTGTAGGATTCCCAAATTATTCAATACTTTACAGTTGCAATCTAGGGTTAGTCTTAGTGATTTGATTATATTCAATGTGCTGTAGGTTGAGAAAATAATTTTTTCCGACTCCAATCATTCATTGAAGTCAATCCATCTGTTTCTGGATGCACTGAATGTCATTAGATCTTTTTATGTTGCTGAAAAAGCCAGAACTTTCCCTTCTAATACTCTCAAGGTATGTTGTTACTGTTGTTCTCTATTGAAGTGCACCACGTGTTGCATATTTCATGTTGAAGTAGTAATTGAAATGATCTATTTCTTATACCATAACCAACTGTAAAACAAGTAAACTCATTGAATACTTAATCGCTGCCTCCCATCTGTCTACCTATATCAACTAGACTTGTTACTTATATTGTTAACATCTTTAAGCCAAGGAGGCTTCATGTGACCACTGTTATTCTTCACATGAATCTCATCTGTCCTCAAGAAGCCCTGTTGATGATTACCTGAAACTGCTAGCGTGCACTATTCAGTGACCAATTGAGTTTTGGCTAATTTTGTATAACCTTTGTTGATTCTATTTTCTAGTGATGCTCTCTCCTAGGGAAGGGACATATGTTTCCTTTTTTTGCATTAGCCAGTATCCAGAAAGTATTGGTAATGTTATTGTCAGTTATCACTACCTTTGTCTAAATGTCTATTGTATAATTTTGCCTGAACAATGTTATTCATATTTATCTCATCATTGACCTACCATTTGAACTATTAGGATGGTAGATCTGCTAGATCAAAAAGTCGATCACCAGTGACAACCCCATCATCATCATGGAAGAAGGTACTTTATTCTTTATCCTTTTTTCCTAGTAATGAGCATGCCACATTTATTTGGGATATCTGACCGTGTTGCTCTCAATTGTGATATGCGATATTAAATCCGTGGAGAGAATCATGTTGTCTGGCTGCTGCAAACTTGTAGACTCTATCATCAATTCATCATGTCATGTTATTTCTTTTGGGTATGTCTGGTGCATTGGCGAGAGCTGTCTCATTGAGTCACCAGATCGCGGGTTAGAAGCAACCTTTCCGCATTTGCTGGATGAAGGTTTGCTTTAGCTTATCCCTTTCGAAGACCCCACTCGTGTGGGAGTCTCTAGCACTGGGTGCTATTCCAAGTGTCTACTTTTATTTTCATCAAACATTTGAGATTGGTTGTCTATATCCTTCTCTATTATGCAACCAGGAGACTCGTGCCTCCACCTTAACACTGTTTCTACACCTTCGTACAAGGCGATCCCTCCATCAGTGTCTACTTCCGCAAGATGAAGGGCATGGTCGATGCCCTAGTGGATCTTGGTGAAGCCGTGTCCGATCGTCTGCTCGTCCTCAACCTCCTTCGCGGTCTCGACAAGTGGTTTGAGCGCATGAAGACCTTCATCAGGCACACCATGTCGTTTTTGTCAAAGACACATCCATTACAGTTCTTCCACAAGGTCCAAACCCCAAGGATGATCAATCTATTCCATCCTTCCTGTGCCACACCATGGACCTGACTACAGATCTTATGCCACCACTCCATGAAAGCTCCATTGCCTAGCTGGGGGCCGTGTTTTGGATATTCAGTTGAGATAACAACTTAAACCAGAATTCCCTAGCAAAGACACAACCAATCAGCAGATGATCCAAAGTTTCTTGTGCTTGATCAATAAGGGGCATCTTTCAGGGTGGTCCATGCCCTTTTTTGCAGCCTATCAACAGTCCAAACTCTCCTTTGAGCCACCAGCCACAAAAAGAACTTGGTCTTCGGGGGGCCCCAAGTTTTCCATATCCCGTGAAAAGGTTCAAACTTTGTTGACCCAACGAAAAGACCCTCATAAGCTTCTTTTACAGAATATTTCCCGTTGGCTGCAAGGCGGAAAGAATGCAAATCCTCTAGGCCACAGCTGAACTGAGTCAACCAAGTCGCACAAAGTTAAATAATCAGAAATAACTCCAACAGTGAGACCTCCTTGTATGTCAGAAATCTAGCTCCTGGTTTGTGAGAGCCTCCAAAACTATCCTCTTGCGCACCTTCTGTTTAGGGATAGTCTCATATAGGCGGGGTGCCAGGTCCCTAATTCTGTGTCCCATCAACCATCTATCCGACCAAAATAGAGCTGGGCACCATTACCAATTTCAGTTTGCATAGTCACCAAAAAGAATTATCTTACAACCTTAGGTACCTGAATAATTAAGGAAGCCCATGGCCGATTCGGTTATGTTTTTGCCAGCCAAAGCCAACACATTCTAAGTGCCCAAGCAATATCCCTAAGGCTGAAAGGGCCTCTACTGAGTTGGGTAGGTGGTCTAAGTAGCACTCCTCAGGTCCTGGGTTCGACTCCCCGTGGGAGCGAATTTCAGGCTGTGGTTAAAAAAAATCCCCTCGTCTGTCCCACGCCAAAGCACAGGTCTAAGGCTCAGCCCCGGTCGTGGTCGTTCTCACATGGGCTTCGATGTCGCTGTGTATGGGTGGGGCAGGGGTTCGGGGGTTTTCTCGACCTGTGTGAGAAGGTCTTCTTCTTAATACAATGCCCGAGTGCTGTCTTACCCCCCGCAGGTCGAGTTTTTTTTATATCCCTAAGGCTGGAAATGCCAAGTCCGCCTAGCTCAAGAGGCCGACAAACCTGTCCCCAAGCCACATGACAATGTCCTCCTTTCGCCTCCTTGCCAATGATAACCCCGGTGAATCTTATCAATAGCTTTAAGCACCCAAACTCGTAAGTCCACCGCCATGGCTAAATAAATGACCAACTACTGAGCTTGATCTATCAACTACTTCGCCTTCCACTATTCCTTACTGCATACTGTTTTTGACCATTGCTTGTAAAAGAAAAGAGCAAAGTGATATCCTTCCTATATGATAGCAGTATCAACTACTAGTACTCATGAAAATGATTGAATATAGGGAGCATTGTTTTCGGATCGCCTGGTCGTCTGATCGATGCTACTGGACAATCAACTGATTAGTCGCGATTAGGCGACGATCAAGGTGATTAGTCGCCCCTGATCGACCCTAATCGTCCACCTGGTCACCTTATGTATTTCCAGGACATATCTATATATAGTATACATAGTGATATATATGTATACTATATATAGATATATACTTATATAGTATAGAGACTTGCTCAGGACAAGCACAAGTATATAGTATAGACAAGGCATTAGTATGAAATGAATAGTACAAACAGCAGTACAACACTAGCAACAAGTCTATATAAAGCTCTGAAGTCTGAAGTACATAACATTGCCAAGACAGGAGCTCTGAAGTCTGAAGTCTAAACTGAAGTTTGAAATTTTGATCCGAAGTCTGAACCGAACAACAAAATGAGAAAAGATTGGGCGACTACAGACATATACCTTCAGCGAGGTACTCATCTCCAGTTCCTGTGTGTCTGGGCAGCCGGTGTAGAGAGAACGGTGAACAAGGGAGAGAGAAGGGAGCCGCCAATCCTGTAGCACAGCAGTCGTCGTGGGCTCTTGGTCTGCAGGGTACAGGTACCATGTCTGTAGGGATTCTAGGGAAGACGAAGAGACAGGAGGATCTAGTGGGGCTAACTCTACTGTTGGACTACCCTGACCCTGAGTATTTATCGTGACTGATCGCTAACTAGACGATTAATCATTCCATATCGTCGACTAATCGGACGATACAGATGATCAGCTAACCTGATCGAATCGAACACCATGATCTAGCTGAGAGTACCGATCAACCTGACTAATTGCGATTAGTCGGACGATCTGAAAACAATGCTAGGGATTACATGTCTATCATAACAATGATTAGGGTCTAGCATCCAAATGTTCAAGATAAGTGTCATAACATTAATTTATGAGCACTCTTGGATTTGATAACACTGGAGTAGCTATTTGCTATAATTGTGTTTAGGTTTCCTGTTTTAACAATACACCACATGTAGTGCAGTCGTACTCATAAATGCATCAGTGCATGTACTGTATTTGTCATAGGTTTAAATATGGGCCGCTGCAACAAGCCTATCGGGTAAACAAAGACCCAACACCGGGCCCTGGCGAGCCGCCACCTCACTTGGCGTGCTACTAGGGAGGCACATGAGCAAGGGGGTGTAGCCCCTAGAGTCCTCGTGTCGGGAGAATCCAAAATTGGGAATAGATGGAAATTCGGAGATAGCCTTTGATAAGTTTGTAATAAATAAAGTAGAGTTTGATTAGGAAACCATAAATATGGGGACATTGTATGGGGACATTGTAACGATTTTGATCTGAGCAAAATAGAGCTATTGATTCTCCCTCTCTATGTGCTTACCTCCCTCTCTCCCTACGCCTCCTCCCCTGCCCTAGCCACAACCCATCCCCCTCTTCCACACCAACTGCAGCGGCCATGACCCCTCCCTAGTAGGGTTGTGATAATATTCCAGTGCTAGTGGACCATTGTGAACTCTTTATACCTTATTAATTCTGGGTATTGTATATCTTGATATTAGATAGGGACAATTTCTGCGTGCAATTAAGGCGTTGCTAAAGCGGTAAGGCAACTGGGAGGAAGCAAAGTTAAGGCGAGGGGAAGAGGCGGCACACGGGGAAGAGGCGGAGGCGTGCGAGGAAGAGACGGCGGCGGTGGTATAGGGAGGCTGCGGCGAGGGATCTGCGACAAAGAAGTGCTCAAGCGGTTGTGCGTGGAAGAACTGCGACTGTTGTGCTGGGGTTAACCTAAAATTGTGGTGTTTGGCTGGGCTAGGCTAGTTGGTAATGGGCTTTTTTTTCTTTCTTTTTTCGTGTTTTTTTGTATTTGTTAGACTAATATTTGGTCTAATTTTTATATTTATCTATATAATTAAGGTATCGTCTCGCCTTACGCTTTACCGCTTAAAAGGTAAAAAGGGGTCGATTTCCTTATGTCGCCTTATCGCTTTATTTACTATGACCCAATGTCTCTTTTTTAAAATGTTTATTCTCTAGGTATACTGGCTTTCTGTTGATTATCTTGTTGCTGCCAGAGCTGCTAGTGTAAGTGTGCCACCTTTTCTTCTGTTATCATATTTTTATCTGTTTGCTTATTATGATGTTTGTTTCTTTTGATTATATGGCGTCCACTATATAGATTATAGTTCACTACATGTCTATTTAGCTTTCATTCAATTGTTTCTGAAACCAGGGTCTCCAAGGTAATTTTCTGTTTGATTTATAACTTTATGCCTTGATTAATGGAACCAAAATGTTGTTTTATGTGAATACTAGTATTGGAAAACCCCCAAACCCTAATTAGGGTTGGGCTGCTATATTAATGGATGGAAAAAGTATGTAGGTTAGGTCTAACCTCATTACAGCTGTATAACACACACACATGTGTAACACCCCCAACAGTCGCAAATCTAGGCATTACATATGTTGGGACTGGACTGAAACTTCGAGAACACCGTAGAGGGGAGCCCCTTGGCGAATATCGCCGACGGCGACTCGCTCGCGGACAAAGTAGAGGTCGATTTCCACATGCTTCATGCGCTGGTGCTGCACAGGGTTGGTGGAGAGGTAGACCGCGTTGACGTTATCGCAGTAGACGAGGGTGGCGTGCGAGGGGGGCATGGAGCTCCTGGATCAATTTACAGAGCCGGGACGCCTCAACCATGATGTTGGCCACAACGTAATACTCGACCCAATGCTGGAGCGGGAGACGATGGGCTACCCCTTCAAAGACTAGGAGACAAGGTTGGCACCTAGGAGCACGACGTAGCTAGAGTTGTACCGGCGCATATCGGGGCAGGGGAAAAGCATCCTCATTGAAAACATGTTGAGAGATGATGCAGTGGGTAAGAAGGTCGAGGCATTGATACCCCTTGTGATCAGAGGAATACTTGAGGAAAAGGCAACATGTGGATCAAGGTGTAAGCTTGTGGCGGAGGTGTTAGGATAGCAGGCACAACCAAAGATGCGGAGAGGGTGAAGAAAGGAGCGGGATGACTGACCACCTTAGGGCTAGTTTGGAGGACAGGGAATTGGAGGGGATACATGGAGGAGGCATCCCCTTCAATTACCTGTCCACCAAATCAGCCCTTAGAGGGGAGGCAGTTCAGGAGATATGTGGTTGTGTGGAGGCCCTCAGCCTACTAAGGGAGGCTTGAAACAGGAGGATGCGAATGAGGTTGGTGATGGTGCGAATCATGCGCTCAGCCTTGCGTTTTGAGGGGAGCTTTAAGGACACGAATCCGCAGGTGCACGCCTTGCGAGAGAAATAAGGCACGAGACGTGGAGTTATTGAGCTCCCACCCGTTGTAACACTGAACACCTTGGATGGTGCAACCGAACTAAGTCAACACCTACGCGAAGAAGTGAGATATGGTGGGGAAGGTGTCAGACTACGACGAATGGGAAAAGGCCATAGGTTGTGAGAGAAGTCATCTAGGAAGACCACATAGTGTTGGTAATCGAAAAGGCTTAGCAATTGGGATGTCCAAAGGTCACAGTGGATGAGATCAAAGGGGCGAGCTATGCGAGACATGGAAGAGGTGAAGGGTAAGAGAGTGTGGTGACCAAACTAATAAGCATGGCAATGCGACGCAATGTTGCCGTGGGGGAGGGGAATTGCTGAGGTGGGCGAGTGTCTAGGGAGGACGTTGTGGCGGGGTGGTCAAGGCAAAGGTGCCAAGTGGAGGCAAAGGCAGTTGCGGCGAGGGCGTAAGGTGTGGCAACATAGGATGAAGAAAAGGGGGCGAGAAAGCGAATAGGGTATACGAGGCCAAAGCTATCGCATCGGGCAACCACGACACGAGTTGTTAGGTCCCGTATGTTGAGCCTCCAGGTGTCAAACTCCATGTATCAGTCGGTGGGAGTAGGAGTGGGCTGCGATGATGCGGGGTACGAGGAGAGAGCATGTGGAGGCACCCCCACAGAGCCACCGGGAGAGGCACTGGAGCCGCCAATGGCGAGCATGCTGACAGCGAGCATGGATGGTGGGTTAGTGTAACTGTAGTGTTACTGTGTATACTTCTAGTGTAATGGGCCTTGGCTCACCTGAGCACGGCAATATCAATACACCCGATTAGAGTTAGGGTTTCTCTCATTCCAATAGTGGTGACGAACAAGGACTCGATCGTCATAGAGAATCTCGACACTGCGGAACAAAAACTACCATGTAGCGTGGCAGCCATCCTGGGGATGGACGATGGTCGAGCTCGACGCAGTCATAGTGACCCTATTTCTTGACCCGATCAAAGGCCACGATTGTGCCCCGGAGAGATTGCCCGTCATGAAGGGAGACACTAAGATGTAGGGAGGTGCATGGACTGTGGCAGATTGAAGGAGATTGAAGGACGAGTGTCAAGGGAGCAGGTGCAAGGAGTGCCAGGGCATGGGCGGCTCAGGCGGCCTCCAGCTAGTTAGGCGGGAGCTGCGTAGAATATGTGTCGGGCCAGGCGAGCGATGGCTGCCGGAAGCACGCTAGTGGCCACCAGGGAGGATGGCGAGGTGGCATTGATGATCGTGGTGGTGCAGGTGTTTGCTACAGGCGCCGGTAGTCCGGTCACAACGGGGTTGCCAACAACAATGGTGGAGCTACTAGCAACGAGGGCCAACAGTTTGGGCGCAGCAGTGCGATGCCAAGGATAGCGGGCATGGAGGTGGGGTCGTCAGCCGCTGTGGGGTAGAGGGCAGAGTTGTCGGCGCAGGTCCGAGCAATATGATAGTGAGGGTTGGTGCGACGCCCGTCACCGGGGAGAGGAGGGGGCTGATGGATGCAGCCCATGGGAGGCTCGCCGTCGGGAAGGGGAAAGACGGACGCTAGCCGGAGCGGGGCCGCCGTGGAGGTGGGGGCGCCATCCGCAGTTGGGAAAGGCAGGGGACAACGGGCGCGGGGTGGGGTCGCCATGGGTAAGAGGCAGGGGCACTGCCCATCACCGAGGAGAGGAGGGGATTGACGGGTGTGACCCAGGGGAGGCCCGTTGTGGTGAGGGCACCGCCTGTCATCGGGAAGGGGTGGGGAGTGGCCGGCGTGGGACGGGGAATGGCAACCGCAATGTTGGCAACACAGCGGCAATGAAAGGGGTGGCCGACCTTGGAGAGATGTCCTGGCGGCGCCGCTCGGCAGGGAGAGGAAGGGAGCGAAGGAGACAAGCTTGGTACCATATTGGAAAACTCCTAAACCCTAATTAGGGTTGTGCTGCTATATTAATAGATGGAAAAGTGTGTGGGCTGGGCCTAAGCCCATTTAGCTATATAATAACACACATGCCTAACAACTAGGAGTCCATCTCTTGACTTTTTATCATAAACACACACTAGCTTTTCTTTGGCGGCAGACATTCACACAGGTAGTTTTTGTTTTATGTGGCCACTAGCCCTTATCGACTTCTCATCGCGCTTGTGCGCACACACATATATACATACGCATATGTAAATATATGTATACATAGACATATGTGTGTATATATGTAGCTGATATAGGGCTAATACAATTGGCAATGATATGTCCTCCTAAGTGATCGTCATTATTCTCTTTAACTACAAGATCTTTTATGCTACTCTTTTTTCTCTCCTTAATATGATGATGCACAACTTTCTTGCGTGTTTGAAATAAGATATTGCACGTGAAGCTTGTTGCTTTTGTGACGATTTTTATGGAAAGCTCAGCATCTGCAGTCTGCAAGGTTGCAGCCTTCAGCAATAGCAAAATGCTTGCCCTTTAAGCTTTTACACAAGATATTTTATTCAATTTTGACTCCCATCTAAATAGAAATATCTGTTTCTTCACAGCGATGTTCATGTGACTTTGCCATACTAATGTATGTTGAGCTTTGGTGTGAGGAACAATTCAATAGGCTGGTATTAGGACCTCCAGAGTTTTCCAATGAAGAGTTGGTCAGGCTTCTTTTCGTTTCTCCAATTTTTTCTTTAGATTTATTTTGTGTTTGGTTTAGCTTCGTTACTTGCTAATATTGTTTTTTTGTATTTCTCACATTTTTCAGTTGCCACCTCATGTTGATCTGTTGGTTGCTGCATTTACTCGTATAAATGAACCAGACAGCATTTATGGGCTCACACTATCTAATGAGGTTATCTTAAAACCTTTTCCTTTTGGGAAGATTCATATTTATGAGTTCTAGTCATTTTTAAGTTGGATATGACCATATGTTCTCTCATTTTCCGTTATAATTGAAAGCAATAGAGATAGCGTAGAATAATGGATTGATTGCTTGGAGAGACCGATGTACATATAGGGGAGAAGAGATCTCGTGGCTAATGGAAACAAAATCAAATGAGACCTCTACGTATCTCTCTAACCATATAAAACGGCCGACATGCTATATCTGGCCACGTACCCATTCTATCTATATACACACCATATATGAAAGTATAATGTATAGAAGGGCCAACCTGCTATACCTAGCACACACCCATACCATACACACACACACACCATATATGGCAGTCTAACACTCTCATAGTCACAACGTCGATGAGACGAATGTTGAGACTGGACCAAAACTCTGAAGACAGAAGCTGTCATCCCTTTAGTAAATATGTCTACGAATCGGGACATCGTTGGAAATGAAGTACGTGAACAAACCCCAAGGTCACATGTTCTCGAATGAAATGGAGATCAATCGCAATGTGTTTGGTGCGTTGATGTTGAGCGGGATTAATATTATCACAATGGACTAGCATGGTGGAGCTTAGTGGAGTTTGCATCTTAGCCAGGAGTTAGTGTAACCAAGAAGCCTCGTCGACTACATTGGCAATAATACGATACTTTGCTTCTGCATTTTCTTTTCTCGAAAAACGCAGGAGGACTGCCCCTCATTATATTAAGTAGGAAGGAAGAAAAGGGTCAGAAAGGACCCGGTTAAAAGGACCTCCTTATGGAGGCCAAAAACAAGCATAAAGAAAACAATCCATGCACAACTAAGAAGATACAACTATTCTCAGACTATGGTACTGGCTAGAAAGGATAGACCCTCAGCTCCTGCAACGGCCATTTCTTCTTTTCCTTAGTAGTGGCATCTAAGAGCATAGTGATACTGGGGGAGATCCCATCAAACACCAGTCTGTTTCTGAGCTTCGAGATCATCCAAGCTCCCAAAATCAGAAGAGAATCCACTCCTTTCCTAGTCATGTCTGACACAATAACAGAAATTCGCTTCCACCACTGCAAGAAGTTTGTGTCATCCAGAAGAGGAGCAAGACTGTGGAGACCAAATTTCCTAAGGATGATGTACCAATATATTCTGAAAAAGACACAAGAAACCAATAAATGGTTGATGGTTTCAGGCTCCTAGTCACAAAGAGGGCAACTTTGCTTCTGCACTGGAACATTAGACAATGTTCTGACGTTTGTATGACAAAAAATTCAAGATATCCTTAAGGAACACAGCATGGCTCGAAGTGGAATACTCTTGAGTGCCTCAAGGTGTGGCTCTCGTAGATTGTGAATATGAAGACACCTATTGGACAACATATGCAATATCCGGTAAAGCGTATGCAATAAGCACTAGCGAGGCTACAAAAGTATGTAGGATCAAAGATAAGGAGCACCATAGCAAACAACTTCGGATTGAGGTCAATAGGAGTGGAGCACGGCTTGCATTAAGCCATTCTGGCCTGATTTAGAATATCCAACCTATACTCTCGCTGAGAGAGAAGTGTGATGAACATGCATACCTTGAAAATGAAGTATGTCCAAATCTTTCATAAAAAAGTCACGTTGAAGAGCTCCAATGACGCGACAAAGGAAAGTCGTGGAGGAAGGAGTCAAGATGATGTCATCCACTTAGAGTAGGAGACCATGATGAAACACAAACAATGAAGTATCTGTCTTAGCCTCCACAAACCCAAGATGAAGAAGAAAGCTAGCGGAGCTACTATATCGGACATGGGGAGCTTGTTTCAGCCTATAGAGTGTCCAATTCAAGTGATCGAAAAAGTCTGGAAAAGAGGAATCCTCAAACCCAAAGGTTGGCGTAGTAGACTGTCTCTGAAAGGGTGCCATGAAGAAAAACATTCTTCATGGCTGGCAAGAAGTGCAGAGAACTCTTGCATAGCTGGCTGGGGTCAGTGAGAGAAGCGTTGTAAGACCGCATGATGGGCTACAGAGGAGCCACCTACAAGGGCGTCGGGAGGCGAATGACGAGAACACACATTGTCATGGTGTGCTGATTTTTTTTCTCGAATATGCAGGAGAGCTGCATATCATTATATTTAAGAAGAAGAAAAAAGTCGGGCCAAAGCCCTTACAAGCCATAACACTGAGGTTTAAACCCTTCAATAAACAACAACCCTTGAACAAAAATTAGCCGTGAGGAAGGTTAGCTGCTAGGAAAATAAGCCCCTTAGCCCCTGCCATCTCCCACAACCTTCGCTCTTCTCCAACCTGCTCCAGAACAGCAGCGATTTACTGAAGTCGGAACGGAGGCCGGGACAAGTCCTAGAGGCGCAAGAGGCACGTGTACGAAGTGGCCCATGCTGATGACGGAGTGGTCGGAGTTGGGCCATGGTTTGGTGAGGGTTGTCCTGGCAACGGAGTTGGGCCATGTTCTATTGAGTCCCGTCCTAGTGACGGAGCTAGGCCATAAGAAAGCCAAGGTGGGGAAACATGCCCAAGTGATCTAGGCAAGGCATGCCTAGGTGTCGCTGTGGAAGTAGCAGGTGCCATGCCAGGCCCTGGTGAGGTGGTTGCACCAAGCTGTGGCGAGGTCAGGCTAGGAGCCGAGGCGATCGCGCCAAGCCCAAGCGTGGAGCAGTCGGCCACTGGAGGCCTAGCTGCCCCATATGTGGCCTCAGTCACATGTGGCTATGTGGAAGAGTCACCGGGGCATCATGCAGAAGGAAAACAACATGATGGCACTAGAGGGGCCATCATAGGGTCAATGGAGGAGAACAAGAACTCAAAATCCTTGGAAGTTGGTGGAGAGGAGTCCTCCGAAAAGGGAAAGGACGTCTCATCGAAGACAACGTTCCTAGTATAATGGTCTGGTTGGAAGACTGATCAAGGTAGTAGTGACCCTTATGATGAGGGCAGTATTCGAGGAAAACACAAGAGTGAGTTTGTGAGAAGCGGTGGCAGAAAGGTTGTAGCATCGATAGCTGAAAACACGAAGATGAGTATATGATTTTGGGGATCCAAAGAGAGTGAGATGGTGTGTGAAGAAGTTGAGTGCCGTTGGTAGAATATTGAGGAGCGTAACGGTGCTAAGCGCCTCGACCCAATATGCAAGAGAGACACTAGCCTGAAATAGCAAGGAACGAACAACATCATTGATGGTGCGAAGCATGCGTTTGGCTTTACCATTTTGGGGTGAAGTGTAGGGGCAAGACATACTAAGTTGGATGTCGTAGGGGTGGAAGAAAGTGCGGGTGCTTCTGTGGTTGTTGACTTTGTGGCCATTATGGCACCGGAATGCCTGAATGGGAACATCAAACTTGAAGAGAAACTTACAAAGGTTTAGAAACCATCAAGGTTGTGAACCTGAAAACACCCCCCCACTCACTGCAAACTTGAAACAGTAAAAAAGGGCGACCTAGAAAGCAAGAGCTGAAGCTTCAAAGCACCAGCCTTGCACCACAAATTACACTCATCCATCTTAGCTTGAAGATGAACCTGAGTGTTAGGTTGAGCTCCCTAAAAAACACAGGCATTCCTAGGTTTCTACACCTACCAGGCCATGAGGATGATAAGAGAGTTGAGACCTTGTCGCAGCTCCTTCTGTACGTTTCTGACAGCCACCTTGCACCAAGCATCGAACCAGGAATTTAAAACTGAAGGTGTCAGAGCTGCCAAGCCTAAGTGCTAAGAGGATTATATGTCAAACCTGCCGAGTGAAGATACACGAGATCAGAAAGTGCTAAATCGATTCCTTGTCCTGGTCACGGAGAGTACATACATCCGAGTGTGGTAACCCTCGCTTAGCAAGTCGGTCCGCGGTCCAGCATCTGTTGTTGATTGCCAACCATTTGAAGAACCAGCAACACATAGGCGCCTAGGTCATCCAAATTCTTTTCCAAGGACCAAACTGTATGGAGCCTAGGAAACGCACCATAGGTCGATTTGCTACGATAAGTGCCAGATTGTGCTAGTTTCCACCTGTTAAGATCAGGGGCATTTTGTTACAGCTCCACATTGTCCACCTGATCCCAGAGCAGAAGATATTCAACCAGCACCCGCAATGATAGTCTGCCCTTGATATCATGCACCCAAGTCCTGTTAAACAAAGCTTGGGCAACCGTTCTAGTTCTAATTGTGCGCTTAAGAATTAATTTATGGAAGGTTGGCGACACCTCTTGGATCCTCTTACCATACAGTCACCCATCTGACTAGAAAAAAAATCAAGCCTCGTCGCCAACTATGGATACCACTGCCCCATCGAACATAGTGTGAGTATTGTGGGATACCTGAATAGGGAGCCCAAACCACGTTGTTGTCGGAGAGGAGAGCTCGTGGCTTATGAAACAAAATCAAATGAGATCTCCCTATATATCTCTAATCATATACAAGGGCTGGCCTGTTATATCTAGCATGTACCCATACCATATATACACACTGTATATGGCAGTGAAACATATACAAGGCTCATCCTACTATACCAGACACGTACCCAAACCATATATATACACATCATATATGGCAGTCTAACAATAATCTTTATTCATCTCCACAAGATATTTTGACCTGCAAAGCTCAGGCTATGCTAGGTATTTTCTAGGTGCTTTATTTGTGATTTTCATCAGATATATATTGCGACCTATAAGTTGTGTACATAAATTTGGCTTTTTTATTGTTGTTTTGAAACAGATAGCGTCTCAGCTTATTAGGTATGAGCATGAAGGTGATTGGAGTAGCGCACTTGAATACTATGATTTACTTGTAAGGTCAATGCCAAAGGAACACCTTGGCACTTTAACTGGGTCGGTGTTGACTGGACCATCTACCGTGTCTTCTAGAGCAGAAGATACAATGTTGAACTGGAAAATGCACAAAGGTCTTATGAGATCCTTGCAGAAAACTGGATGTAGTCATGTGCTTGATGTCTACTGTGAAGGTTTATCTCACCAAAAGGGGTGTCTTCAACAAGACGCGGAGTTTATTGATATCCAAGTTAGTATTGCATCTTTTATATGATAGTTGCACTGTTTCGCTAAACTTCTCCCATAATTTGTTCCATGTTTTATCGCCTGTCTTGCAGTATGAAGCTGCTTGGAGGGCAGGAAATTGGGATTTCTCCTTTTTCGTTCCATATTCTTCTTGGTCTTCAACCCGCTCTCGAAGTAGCTGTCTTTTCAATGAAAATTTACATAGGTTAATAATATCCATTTACTCATATTGATCAGTGTTTTTTACACTTCTGGGTAGAACATGATTACTTTGTTTATTGAATTTTTTATTAACTCTTACTCCCTTCGTTCCAAATTGTAAGTAAGTTTGGCTTTCTGAGTCTCACAGCTTTTGTACGCACCTAGATATACATTATGTCTAGATACATAATAGTTTAAAAACTATGTATCTAGAAAAAGCCAGAATGACTTGCAATTTGGAATGGAGGACTATATAAAATTAACATTAAGTATACTTTCGAGGACAAAGCAAAGCATTTATATCCTGAGCATTATATTGAATATAATGTTAGGTATAGTCAATACTATTAGGGAATATGTACAAGCTATTATGAAAGGATATGGACATAATCTGTTAGACTAGGAACGATGTGGATATGATCTGATACATCATACATCAGATCTGTATCTTCTTTGTACAGTATGCCTATATAGCTATATTCATGGTTGAGGTTTTCCCTAATTCTCTATAAATACTTACCGCACAAGCTCAAGGATCTTGTAGAATAAAGTAACTTAATAAACCTTGCCAAACAGTTCAAAATAGACCAAGAGTACAAGACAGCCCTCTTAGGAGGCCTAAAACACAAATACAAGAACATATCCATGGTTATTAAAACGATAAAACGTTAAAATGTTATGAACCACCTTTTTAACATTTAAATGTTGAAACGAACGTTGAAACGTCTTTTCAGACTTGACATAGAACTTCAAATATAAATAAGTACTTGAGTTCACATACCAAATAGCATAAAAGGAAACAGATCAAGTTCAACACAAGTTCAACCACACAAGTTACAACTTGTATCTTTTGGCTGCTGGGGATGGACCGCCTGGAAGGCTTAGGTGTTAGGAACTTAGGGTTTTTCCATCTTTTGGCCCAGGAAAGGAAAAGCCCATGGCGAGTAGAACGTCCTAAACGCAAGTAAAACGCCTTAAAACGCTAAGAGGACGTTTAAGCGACATTTAAATGCGTGAAACGGGCGTTCTACTCCATTTTGGTAAAACGTTCGGACGTTTCAACTCTTAATCACGTTTTGTCGTTTAAACGACGTTTAAGCGACGTTTTAATAACAATGAACATATCCATGAAACCGAGCCAAGGAAAAAACTACACCAATAAACAACAATCAGCTGAGAGGGTTGCTGCTAGGAAATTTAGCCCCTGCCATCTCCCACAAACTTCTCTCTTCTCCAACCTGCGCCAATACAACAACAATACTCGGGTTGATGTCCTCAATGATACATTGGTTTCGGTGTTTCCATAAGGCCCAAGCACCAAGCGAAACTAGAGAGTTAATCCCAATCTTGGTTTAACCCATTGTCATTTCACTTATCTTGCCCCACCAATCCAGAAAGTTGTTCTTGCCCAAGATGCTCGGTCTTTAACGCTAAGTGAAAACTGGCTCAAGGTTAAATTGAAGAAGCACTCTCTGGGGCTTGCCTCATTAAAGTGAATCATTGCCCGTTTAAGATCTAGAGTTTGTTGTCGGAGGGCCGGTAGGGAGGCCGCGATGGCGGCTAAAAAATTTCAGAAACCCTAATCGTAACCTTCTCTGTTACCATGTTACTAACCTTGGGATGAACCATTGGTAATAAGTCCATAAGGACTATATGATATATATAGGCAGTAGGCCTGGGCCTAATGGGCCTTAACAATGCTAACACAAAGTTGTTCCATATGCATGTCCGTTTAAGGAAAAACTTTGTGGCTAGATTGGTTGCTGACAACTAGGCCTTTACTGGACATAACGAGAAGGCCTATTTTATGAATCAATTCTACTATAATCTTCTGGGAGGAAGTATTGATAGAGATTGCTCTATAAATCTTAAAGATGTGGGAGTTCTGACCTTTGATTTGACTGATTTGGATCGGCCTTTCTTGGAGCAAGAATTTTGGGAAACTGTTAAATAGCTGCCTTCGGATAAGGCTTCGGGACCAGATGTGTTTGTAGGAGGTTTCTATAAATCTTGTTGGGACATTATTAAAGTGGATATAATGACTGATGTTTCAGCGGTTTGGCACAGGAGGTTTGCGCAGTTTGATTTGTTGAACACAACATAAACAATACATGATTGATGTTTCATAGTATATACATTGGGATACTGTGGGAGTAGCATCATCTAATGAAATCATATTCAAAGTTTCAAACTAGAGGTGCTCGAAGTAGTGTAAGTCTCTCTAAAGGGTTTGGTACTCCCCTTTTTAAGAGAAATTTGGGGGGCATCTTCCTATGCCAAAATTTTTAGGATCATCATAAAACAAGTGACTGTTCTAATGTAAGGCATGTTTCTTTTCTTTGTAGAATCGATCATTCGTAGGGATTAAGCATTGTCCTCTGGGAGTTATCACCCCCTTTGCATCAATGCACGTGATTTTAGGATTTTTGCCTGTTGAACCTTTTTAACACTTTGACCATGAATACATATTACATAAGAATTATTGACAATTCCAAGATTTGTGGAGTATTTCTGAAATTGTTGTCCCTAAGCTCCAAAAGAATGACTTTAATTCAGTAGCGATTCATTTAGCTTGGTGGCTTTGTAAACATAGGAAGACCTGTGTTTTTTATGGGGCATCTCCAAGCATCACAAAAGTTATTGAAGATATCAAAGAGGACGCTAGACTTTGGGGCTTGGCGAACCTTGTGGCCATAGTTCAGGGAAAAGGGGGGAGGTCGCTTAGCTGTTTTGTCCTCCTTGATGGATCTATTTTTGTATTCCTGTTTTTGGCTTTCGTAAGGAGGGTGTTGTATTTGGTCCATTTCCATTTCTAGACATGGGCTTTTGTTTCTTGTTAATATAATGATGCGCATGATATTGAGTATTTTGATCTCTCGTGGAGTTGTGGTGTTCCAATAGTGCTCGGCTAGATGGGCTGAGTAAGAAGGGCTTTAACTCTTTGGTCGCTCTGGGTGCTTGGATGCTATGGAAGCATAGAAATGGTGTGGTCTTTAATGGTTCCTCCCCAAGCCTGGATGTGGCCATTCGGCTGGCCAGGGAGGAAGCTCTTCTGTGGTCCTTGGCTGGAGCTAAGGGGGTTTCCTTCCTCCAAGCTCAAAGCCGTGTGGGATAGTTTTTATGTTGTTATTGTTGTGGTGTCTGCCAGCTGACAGGCGCTCTAGCCCTGCTCTGGCTAGGTGGGGTTTTCTAGTGTGCGTGTGTGTGGGTGTTTTCTCTTCGTAATATTAGTTTTGGGGTCTTTCCCCTTTTATTGTTAGTACAATGATATGCAATTCTCCTACGTGTTGGACAAAACAATGATATGCAGCTCTCTTGCGTGTTCGAGAAAAAAAAAGAATTGTTGACAAAGTAAACTATATTTTACTTGGTTCGTCATGGATAAAAAAGGGCATACCTAGTGCATGAGGCTCCCATGTGAGGGGTTTCTATGGGATAAACGAGGCAACGCTTTCCCCTGCATATGCGAAGATCCTACTTCGAACCCGCAGTCTGGTGACTTAGTGAGACAGTCTCACCGTTGCAACAGGACCGACCTTCATCTATGTTTGAAATATCATATTCTTATATAAATTACTAGTCAAAGTGTTTGCTTGTAGACCATGTTAATGCCCTTTTTTTTGAAAAACGCAGGAGGACTGCGTTTTAAATATATATTAAGAAGAGAGAGACAAGGGTCTAAATAGACCCAAAAAACAACGCACTCCCTATGGAGGGCTGCAGGCCAGTAACACTCGTACATGAAAGGATCCATAAACATACACACACACACACTCCCTACAGCAACCTATGCAGGGGGGCACCCAAGAGGGAGAGCCCTTTGGCTCCAACAATTTCCCAGCCTCTTCTTTCCTCATCTGCATGCTCCATAATCAGAGGAAGGCTAGGAGGCCCTCCATAAAAAATGATTCTATTACGATGCTTCCAAATCATCCACGATCCTAAAATGATGAGGGAGTCAAGACCTTCCCTTACCAGACCATTTGCTGTCTCTGATACCATCTCCCACCAATCCATAAAAGAAACTGCATATGGCTTTGGGGCTAAACTATGCAGCCCAAACTTTCTTAGCAGGTTGTACCAGAAAACTCTTGAGAAGACACAATTCACGAGCAAGTGGTTCACGGTTTCACCTTGCTCGTCACATAAAGGACATCTGATAGGGTGATTCAATCCCCTTTTTGCCAAGCGATCAGCTGTCCAACATCTATTATGTGCCACCAACCAAATGAAAAAACAACACTTTGGTGGAGCCCAAGATCTCCAAACCCTTTTATAGTGCCCAAATGTGGTAGACCCATGGAAAAAACCAATATAAGATGACTTTGCAGAGTATCTTCCATTCGAAGATAAGCTGAAAATGTGTCTATCCTCAGTGTTAGGCTGCAGCACAAAATCTGCAAGGATATTCCAGAGGTGTAGATAATCTACAATGGCTCCAACTGTAAGAGCCACTTTGATGTCTGCAATCCATCGTCTGTTCAATAGGGCGTGCTGCATAGTCCTTCTGTTAATAATTATTTTTGGAATAATGCTGAATAATCTGGGAGCAATATCTGAGACCCTTTTGCCATGGATCCATTTATCTGTCCAAAACATGATGTTGGTCCCATTCCCCACCTCAGAGATCAGCACCTTGGAGAAGGAACGGGTCGTGCTAGGAACTTGGATGGACATGCTAGACCAAGGGCGTCTTGGGTCAGTTTTTTGCAACCAAAGCCATTGCATGTGGAGGGCCCAACAGAGGTTAGGAAGGCTAGCAATACCCAGACCTCCAAGTTGCAAAGGACGACACACTTTTCCCCATGCCACCAAGTAATGCCCCCCTTTCACCTCCTTTCTACCTCGCCAGAGAAAACCTTTTCTTATTTTATCAATTGCTTCAATGGCCATATGCCATATAGACCGTCATGCTAGTGAGGACATGCTGCACTAGAATTCTTCTTCCTGCTCTACTCATCAGGTCGGCCTTCCAGTTTGGTAGGCGGTCTGCAATTTTGTCTACAAACTGCTGAGCCTGATTCCTGGATAATTTATGTAAAGACAAGGGGAGACCCAGATATCTGCAAGCAAAGGCTGCAATCCCAATTTCGTCAATAGTCTCCTCGGGGCATTTGATAGGGTACACATTTGATTTCTGTGGATTATAGCAAAGGCCTGACGCATCACAAAAAGCAAGAGGATATCCAGAGAAGTTGAAATGTCTATAGCTGTAGGGTGCAAGAACAACGCCACATCATCTGCATACATCGAGACTCTGTGAAGCCTTTTCCTTCTTGACGGTTGTTGGAGTAAGCCCGCTCCCTCAGCTTTGGAATACAGAAGGCCAAGAACATCCATAGCAAGGATAAATAGCATCGGGGAGAGAGGATCTCCCTGCCTAAGTCCTCTTCTATGCATAATCAGTTTACCCGGGACACCATTGAGCAACACCTGAGTAGTGGAAGAGGGTAATAAACCACAGACAATGTCTCGCCAGATATGTCCAAAACCCATCTGCTGCATTACTTCAATTAGGATGGGCCAAGAGACAGAGTCGAAAGCCTTTGTTATGTCCAACTTGAAAAACATTCTAGGCATGTTATGTTGATGGAACAACTTTGAGGTTTGTTGCACTAACATGAAATTATCTTGGATGAACCTTCCTTTTATGAAAGCGCTTTGACTTGGGGAAACCATCGCATTCAATCTTTTTGCCAACCGATTAGCCAGGATCTTAGTAATCTGCTTTGCAAAACTGTGCACTAGGCTTATTGGGCAAAAGTCCTTAACCTGATTAGTCTGGTTTATAAGGAAGCTCACTGATGGTTTCCCAAACTTCATGCTCTGAGAAAGGAGTCAAGATCCGATAGTGCATGTCTTGGCAGACCAAGGGCCTCTAGATCAATTGTCCTTTCTCTGTTCCCAAGCTGACCAATGAGAGTGGAGTAGAAGTCATTCACCACCAATCAGTATGGTTTATATGGATAAGGTCTCCATCCACCAGTTTAGTGACCGGATTCTTCCTTTTGCGATGCCTTGCATGCATGTGGAACAACTTTGAGTTAGCATCCCCTTCTTTAAGCCATGTAATCCTTGATCTCAGTCTTGCCATAGTGCGCTTGAAAGAAGCAAGCAGCAGGGTCTGTTTTTTCAGTTTATTCTTGAGCCAGACCTTAGCCGGGGAGAGGGTTCTAATATCCTGCGCCATCTGAAGCGTATGTAACAACTCCTTTGCCAAAGCCAACTAAGATCGAACATGACCCACCCGCTTCTCACTCCAACCCTGCAATCTTTTAGTTGTCACCTTAAGTTTCTTGTCAAGGGTCAGGAAAGGAGAATTGTCAGTTTCCACCGAGTCCCATGCTGCCTGGACAGGTTCATGAAAGCCTTCGATTTTGGTCCAAAAGGACTCGAAGTGAAATCTACGTTTCCCAAACATGTTATCTCTAAGACCCAAGATCAGGGGGCAGTGGTCAGAGTCCAGAGAAGCTGCACTCTGGAGGAGGACATTTGGGAACATTATTTCCCAATCAACTGAGCTGAACACCTGTCCAGTTTAACCAGGACAGGATTATCCTGTTGATTAGACCCTGTGTATTTGCGTCCATGTAGAGGGATTGCCTTGAGAGCTAAATCATTAATCATTCTTCTAAACCGGCCCATCATGGCCCTGTTGATATTGGATTTATTTTTGTCAGATGCCTTATAGATGAGGTTGAAATCACCGGCCAATATCCAAGGTCCCTCACATGCAGGCATGCAGCTCTTACATCTCTGATTTCCTGGCTGAATCTTTTCACTGTCTCCCTGTGGACCATAGACACAAGTCAACCACCAGAGATGTCCTTTGTCATTGCAAAATTGGACTGAAATACAATGACTGTCAATTCTATGCTGTCCTGTATAACCAATATGCCGCTTCCAGGCTACAAGCACTCCCCCACTTGCCCCAATTGATGGGAGAAAAACATAAGCAGTGAATTATGCAACTAGCATAGAAATGATAGATCCTCTAGGGACACTTTGCATTTTAGTTTCCTAAATGCAGATCACATCCACCTAGGAGGAAATCACAAATTCTTTCACCGAATCTTGTCTTACAGAAGAGTTCAAACCCCTCACATTCCAGATCAAAAGTTTTGAAGGATCCATAAAAAAGACACAACAACCAGACCACCAAAGAAGAAAGATAGAGCTCTAATGGAAGGGGATGCTTGAAAGGACCAGCCAAAAAGAGCCGCCAGGGCCTCCACATGGATTTGTGGAAGGGGATGCTTGAAAAGCTTAGCATATTCATCAAGGGCTTGAGGACTAATATCACCAGAATCATTGATGATTGGCAGGGTCTTCATGACTTTTCTGACAGATCTGCTACCCCAGTCTTGCATGCTGAATTCCATTCCTACTCCCAGGTACTCTCCTGCTTCGACGAGGAGCAGCCAGCCCTAAGGATGTCACTTTCCTCTGACTGGGCTTTAGAATCGGGAGAATTTCAATTGGCCTTTTACTGATTGTGTTGAAGAAGTCCATCTTTCTTGCTTCATAACTCGTTAGAGAGTCTGGTGCCTGGTCACTTAGGGACATATCATCCGAAGCAAGGACCAGAGGTCCAGGACCAGGTTCAGGCAGGGCCAACATGGGTGGCTTAGCACCTGGGGCTAATTTAGAATCCAGAGCATCCACTACCCAAGTTGTCGAGCCCCTTTGGTTGCAAGAGCCATAGCACACAACTCAGCATGTTATGAATAGCACAAATATTGTACGAGGGCAATAGACCCAAATATATACACTGATACAGGATAGAGACCATGTACAACAAGGACTCTATATGAGACCCAATACAACATGAACATATAATAGACATTTAACAGTTCCCAGGTGATTAGAATGATGAAACAGTTAAGAACTTTTGTCATCTTAGGAACTTCTGATAGCATTGCCTTACCAGCTAGGCAACTAGTGAAATGAGATGTCCTGCAATCTTCTTCTGTGAGAACAAAAGCCGACTGGGTCTTTTAAGTGTATATGTCTTTTGTTTTGCTTACCTTTAAAAACCTGTTTCCTAACGTCTGATATTTGTTATTTATTGTGCATGCTCCAGTTGCTTAAGAGCTCTGCAGAACGGTGATTCTGAGGAGTTCCATGCAAAACTTTGTCAAACTAAGATGGTATTGTTCACAGCCACTTTTGTAGTCACTTTTATTAGTGAAATTCTGTTAATGTTATTTTGAACTATTTACTTGTCCTCTTCTAGGATCTTGTCTTGGCTTTGTCAAACACTAGCAAGGAGAGCACGAAATACATCCACTCTACCATCCTTAAATTACAGGTGATGACTTCTTACCTTATGATGGTGTACATGTTGGTGGATTAGTCAGGTGCCTTATCACTTGCTTTGGTAACTGCAGATTCTAGATCATGCTACTATGGTTTGGGACCTGCGTTGGAACCTTAATCCCAATCAAACTTCAAAATCTCCTGTAACCAAGGAATTTTCTCACATATCTACTGTCCCTAAAGGGATACAGGTTCTGCACACATCTCTCTTACCACTTGTGTCATTCTGTTTCAGATGCATGCAATTTAGGAACTTTGGATCTGTGTGAATTTGCATTATATTTTGTATTGATGTATTGAGAATCTGGAGAAGGGACATATATTCAGTTAGGCATAACAGTTATGTTCCTTGCAATTTTTTCTATTGATTCATTCTCATTAGTTGCTTAATTTGTATGCTCAAAATGTTGTTCATTTGGCCAAATACCACTACAACACGTTTTCGTTTGTAGAAAGAAATATGTTGTATAAATGCACAATAGTGCAGAGTCTTTTATTTTGTAGTACAACAAAGTCTTTTAATCTCAAGCAAGTTGGGGTAGGCTAGAGTTGAGACCCAACCGAAACCAACCACAAGTCAAGGTTGAGGCACATGGATGATTGTTTTCCATGCACTCCTATTCAAAGTTAAATCTGAGTATGTTCTAGCGTTTCAAGTCTCTTAGGGTATATTCCATGCTTTCAAGTCTCCTACTGCCTCTTCAATGTCAACTTTGGCTTTTTTCTACCTCTTGTCCCATTGTTATCACGCCTTAGGATCCCACTACGCACCGGTCTGGGACAAGTTTTTCTTTAATTGGTGCTGCCTCTAGCCTATCACGTCTATCATCATTTCACACACAATCCCTTGTATGACCACAAATCCAAAGCAACGTATGCATTTCTGCAACATTGATCTACTGAACATGTCGTCTTTTTAGGTCAATATTCTGCACCATACAACGTAGCAGATCTAATCATTGTCCTATAAAACTTTCCTTTTAGCTTTTGTGGTATCCTCTTGTCATATACAATGTTAGATGCTTGAAGCAGCTTGATCTATTAGCTTTTGTGGTATCCTCTTGTCATATACAATGCCAGATGCTCGAAGCCGCTTGATCTATTCTTCTTTATTTCTATGGCAAACATCTACATTGATATCTCGTCTCTCCGTAGCATTTATCCTAAATTCTGATAGGTGTCCTTCATAGGACTATTACCTTCAAAACTAACATTTCCTCATGTGTAGTAGTGCGGAAGTTGCATCTCATATATATTCGGTTTTAGTTCTACCGAGTCTAAAACCTTTGGACTCTAGATCTTACACCACAACTCTAGTTGTCTACATACTCATGCTTGACTTTCATCAACTAGCAGTACATTGTCCGCAAAAAACATACATCAAGGAGTATCTCCTTGTATGTCCCATTTGACCTTATCCATCACCAAGGCAAAAAGATAGGGCTCAAAGTTGATCCTTGATGTACTCCTATTCTAATCGAGAACTCATCTATATTTCTATCACTTGTTCAAACACTAGCCACAACATTGTTATATATATCCTTAGTGGGCGACAAATATTCGAGAATGAAGGTAGTACTTCGTTGTCCATAGCCCACCACATAATATTCCTTGGTATTTTGTCATAAACCTTTTTCAAGTCAATGAAAACCATATGTAGGTCTTTCTTGCGCTCCCTATATCGCTCAATCACTTATTAAGAAAATAAATTCTATGGTTGACCATCTATGCATGAAACCAAATTGGTTCATAGAGATACTCGTTATTCCTCTCAGACGATGCTCAATAACTCTCTCCCATAGCTTCATAGTATGGCTCATCAACTTAATTCTTTGGAATTTAGTACATCTTTGAATGCCACTTGTTCTTGTAGATCAGTACCAATATATTTTCCACTCGTTTGGCATTTTGTTCGATCGGAAGATATGGTTGAACAACTTGGCTAGCCATACTATAGCTATGTCACTGAGGCATGGAGATGCCTCAATTTGAGTACCATCAGGGTTGTCGCCTTACCCCCGTACATCCTTTTTAATGCTTATACTGCGCACAGAGCGTCGCTTGGTCAGCAAAAGAGTCATCCAACTGAAAGTTTGTGCCCTCGTTCTCCCTGTTGGATAGAATAGAAACCCCAATTGGGCCAACCCTAGAGGGTGGCTATATCATATTCATACATGGGCCTCATGGGCCCCATATACTCTAACACCCCCCGCAGTCTAAACTTCCGTCGCAGCGGACTTCACAGACTGGACTCGAAGAGAAGAAGTACAACACACCATAGGATCCCCCCACAGACTCAACTAGCCACTACTGATGTTGAGGCTGGAGCGAAACTCGACGAAGGTCGAGGACGGAAGACCCTTGGTGAAGATGTCAGCAAACTGGGAGGTGGTCGGCACGTGGAGTACCCGAACATCGCCGACGGCGACGCGATCTCGGACGAAGTGAAGATCGATCTCCACATGCTTGGTCCGCTGGTGCTGCACCGGGTTGGTGGAGAGCTAGACGGCGCTGACGTTGTCGCAGTAGACCAACGTGCTCCTGGAGAGGGGACTATGGAGCTCGGCGAGGAGCTGGCGGAGCCACGCAGCCTCCGCCACGCCGTTGGCCACGACACGGTACTTCGCCTCGGCGCTCGAGCGGGAGACGACCGGTTGGCGCTTCGACGACTAGGACACCAGATTGCCGCCTAAGAAGACGGCGTAGTCGGAGGTGGAGCGCCGAGTGTCCGGGCACCCGGCCCAGTCAGCGTCGGTGTAGACGACCAGCTCGGAGGCGGTGGACCGGTGAAGAAGCAGCCCGTAGTCGACGGTGCCTCGGAGGTAGCGGAGGAGGCGCTTAAGAGCCGCGAGGTGGGGCTCCCGGGGGTCGTGCATATGGAGACAGACCTGCTGCACGGCGTAGGAGATGTCCGGCCTGATGAAGGTGAGGTACTGAAGGGCACCAGCAAGACTCCTGTACCCGGTGGGGTCCTCGACTGGGTCACTCTCGACCTCAGAGAGCTTCGCATGCGTGTCGACTGGGGTGGAGCAGGGCTTGCAGTCAATCATCTTGGCTCGCTCTAGAATGTCAAGAATGTACTGCCGCTGGTAGAGAAGGAGTCCTGAGGGGCGAGGCTCAGCAGTGACCCCCAAGAAATGGTGAAGCACACCCAAATCCTTGACCGGAAACTCTCGCTGAAGCACGTCGATGAGGCGGCGAAGAAGTGACTGACTGGAGGCGGTGAGGACGATGTCATCCACGTAGAGAAGCAAGTAGACAGTCTCTGCTCCATGATGGTGGGCGAACAGAGACGTGTCTGACTTGGCCTCCACGAAGCCCAGTGTCACCAGAAACGTAGCCAGTCTGGAGTGCCACGCTCGGGGGGGCCTGCTTGAGGCCGTAGAGGGACCTGTTCAGCCGGCAGACCATGTCAGGGCGAGAGGAGTCCACGAACCCCACCGGCTGACAGCAGTAGACGGTCTCGGTGAGGGCGCCGTGCAGGATGGCGTTCTTGACATCGAGCTGGTGGACTGGCCAGGAGCGAGCAAGGGCCAGTGAGAGCACCGTGCGGACGGTGGCCGGCTTCACAACTGGGCTGAAGGTCTCATCGTAGTCGACTTCGGGGCGCTGAGTGAAGCCCCGAAGAACCCAACGAGCCTTGTACCGCTCCAGGGTACCATCGGCCCGCTGCTTGTGCGTCCAGATCCACTTGCCGGTGACGACGTTGGCGCCGGGCGGACGGGGCACCAGATCCCACGTCTGGTTGGTGACGAGAGCCGCGTACTCCTCCATCGCCCGACGCCAGTGGGGGTTCAGCAGGGCAGCGCAGACGGAGGAGGGTACCGGAGAAACCTGCGAGTCCCCGGACGTGGCCGCCAGGAAACGGGGTGGCAAGGTACCAGCCGCGTGCCGCGTCACCATCGGGTGGACGTGCCGCGGGTCGCGGTGAAGGAGCGGCGAGTGGTACACCGGCGTCTCGACACGTGCCGCTAGTGGCCGCGGAGGAGGTGTAGGTGTCCCTGGCGGGGACTGGGCCACCGGGGGCGCCGTCGGAGGAGAGGTCACCGGTGGGGACGATGGCGGTGGTGGCGACGGTGGCGGCGGTGGTGCGAACCCCGGCGGCGGTAGCCGGCGCTGGTAGATGCGCACCGGCTGGGCGAAGCGTGCCGGAGGGGCCGGCGGCGGCGGTCCCGTGGCCGGTGACGTGGGCACCGGGGGCTGGCGTTGGTAGCCCGCAGGCAGTGCAGGCCCGCTCGGCCCAGGGGCAGTCGAAGACGGGGCCCCGCGGTGAGGCGACACCACCGTAGGCGACACCACCGGACCCGGGCAAGGCACCAAACCGGGAGTAGTACCGACAGGCGGCGAGCGAGTACCTGCAGAGAGAGGAAGTATAGGTGGCTCGACCACCGCATCAGTCGGAAAAAGAGTGAAGAGGTCAAGGTCAGGGTCGGAGGAGGGTGGTGTGGTGGTGGCGGAGTAGGGAAACACAGACTCATCAAACACCACATGGCGAGAGATGAGGACCCGACGAGAGGAGAGGTCAAAGCATTGGTAGCCCTTGTGGTCCGGGGAGTACCCGAGAAACACACAGAGGGTGGAACGGGGTGCTAGCTTGTGAGGAGCAGTGGCAGCGGTGTTCGGGTAGCAAGCACACCCGAAGACACGTAGATGGTCATAGCGCGGAGGGGTACCGAAGAATGCCTGGTGAGGAGTGGGAGCCGGGCACGCAGTGGAAGGGAGACGGTTGAGGAGGTAGGTAGAGGTGTGGAGGCCCTCGGCCCAGAAGCGTGCCGGTAGGTGCGCCTGAAGAAGAAGAGTGCGGATGGTGTCGTTGGTCGTGCGGATCATGCGCTCAGCCTTGCCGTTCTGGGAGGAGGTATACGGGCAAGACATCCGCAACTGCATCCCATGGGAGAGAAAGAAGTCACGGGAGGTGGAGTTATCGAACTCCCGACCATTGTCACACTGAACGGCCTTAATGGTGAGGCCGAACTGAGTAGTCACCCAGGCGAAGAAGTGGCGGAGGGCGGGAAAAGTCTCAGACTTGGCACGCAAAGGAAAAGTCCACACATAATGAGAAAAATCATCAAGCACCACAAGATAGTATTTGTAGCCTGACATACTGGTAATAGGTGAAGTCCACAAATCGCAGTGTACAAGTTCAAATGCATGAGTAGCATGCGAGGAAGAAGAAGAAAAAGGAAGACGAACATGGCGGCCTAACTGGCACGCATGACAAAGATGCCATCATGTGATCTAGTACATGGGATAGTGGCACGACGAGTAAGCTGCATCAAGGCATCGCGTCCGGGGTGACCAAGGCGACGATGCCATGTAGTAGAAGGTGTGGTGGCAGCAAAACCAGCAGCTGTGTCAGGCGACGAAGACGAAGAAGAGGTGGCATGCGAAAGCCGAAGGGTGTAGAGGGGGCCGGTGCTGTCACATCTGAGGAGGGGGCGCCGAGTAGCCGAGTCCTTCACAGTAAGACCAGAAGAGTCAAACTCGACAGAACAAGAATTATCAGTGGTAAAACGGTGAATAGAAAGAAGATTGTGGACCAAAGAAGGAGCGACGAGAACATCGGGAATGCGAAAAGAGCTTGGAGTGCCGGCGACACCCACAGATGTGACATGAAGACACAAGCCATTCACCACCATGATGAACGACGGAAGAGAGGAAGGAGGGCGAACAGAAGTGACTATACCATGATCGGGAGTGATGTGGTAGGTAGCACCGGTGTCCGCGATCCACTCGGGACCCATCGTCGGAGTGATGTGGTAGGTAGCACCGGTGTACCATGATCGGGAGTGATGTGGTAGGTAGCACCGGTGTCTGGAAGGAAGCAGCCAGGGCGGCCGCGTCCCAACCAATCGGCCCAGACGGTGGAGCAGCCGGCGACGTGGGCCACGACGAAGCGGCAGGGGTTGAGGTCCAGGGCGACGGAGAGGCGGAAGCGAACCCCGGCGGCGAGGTGAACCCCGGCTGCGCACCGGCAAACATGGCCGCCGGAGGACGAGCCTCAGAACCAGACCCCTGGAACGGCCACATGGAGATGCGCCCTGACCACGGGTGGTGGAAAACTGGGCCAAGGCGCACCCTGCTGGGGTCCCGCCGGCGGAGCGTGGCCACAGGCACCACTGCCAGCGCTGCCCCCCAGAACCGCCACCGCCACCGCGTCCACCACGGCGACGACGGCTTCCACCGCCCCCGCCTCTACCACCTCGGGACCCGCCGCCCCCACTTGGCCCAGGTGGACGGGTTGGGGTGGTAGCCACCAGCGCAGTCGAGGAGGACGAGGACCCCGGGCCGGAGATCGATGCAACCTGAGCACCCAGAGTGATCTCCTCCAGAGCAAGGTCGTCGCGGACCTGGAGGAAGGTGGGGAAGGGGCGCTGGCGCATGATCAACGACCGGGGGTGGGTATAGCGATCACTGAGGCCGCGGACCTGGAGGAAGGTGGGGAAGGGGCGCTGGCGCATGATCAACGACCGGGGGTGGGTATAGCGATCACTGAGGCCTCGCCCGCCACAACAGCAAGGGCAGAGGCGAGAGTCCCTACCCCCCACGCCGGCCTGAGCGCAGGGTAGGCGGCGGCGGCGAGAGCGGCAGGGGATGCTGCGCGTGCCCAGGAGGAAGAGGTGAGGGGAGGAAACATTTGGAGATAGGAGGGGGGAGGAGGAGGCTACTGGTCGCCGGCCATGGAGGGGGCGGCGGCGGTTGGCGGCGCGACGGTGTTGGGGCCTGCAGGGGCACGACTGAGCAGTCGGGTTCCTGGCGTCCTGGCGCGTGGGATGCACGTCGGGGCGGCGTCGGGTCCGGCCGGATGAGCAGGGGCAGGGCGCTTGGTGCAGCGGAGGCTAAGACGGCGGCGCTGCTTCTCCGTGACGGGCGCGGCAACCGGAGTCGCGGTGCGGCCTCGCGTCCTGGGCGCTGCCTGCGCGCGGCTGGGCGGCCCGACAGGCGTGGCGCGGCGCGGCCAGTGCGCAGGGGCGGGCGACCTGGGAGCGCGCGGGGCAGGGCGCGGCGCGCCTGGCCGGCGGCGACGGCTGGTGGGAGGAAAAAGAAAACCTAGCTTTGATACCATGTTGGATAGAATAGAAACCCCAATTGGGCCAACCCTAGAGGGTGGCTATATCATATTCATACATGGGTCTCATGGGCCCCATATACTCTAACACTCCCAATTGAACAATTTGCCAAAAGACTCATACCAACAATGTGTAATTTCATCCTCCTTCACCAAGAGGTGTTCTGTTTCATCCGTAATGCACGCAACTGAAAGTCTTTTATTCTATACCATTCTTAATTATTTTTGTTTCCCTTGTTGGCTAATATCCCATTTTTCTGTGCAGTTGGAGTTGTTGGATAAAGAGTGGAACTTAATTATGTTCCAAGCAGAACGGAATCTTGATCTATTTGAACCTTTTCTGGCATTTAGGCGTGCCCTCCTTAAGATTTTAGGTTGTGAAGAACATCTTGTAAAACATTTATTTCAATCTGCTTCTGCGCTCCGGAAGGTGGTTGCCTTGTTTTCAGTTGTGACCCTGTTTCACACTATATTCCTTTTTTGACTGTGATTATTTTCTTGTATTCAGGGATTAAGGTTTTCTTTGGCAGCGGCAGCTTTATATGAACTCAAAGAACTTTGTTTTCACAGAGATGAGAGCACTATGACAAATACCTATTTGCTTGCACGGGTATATACCTTACAATTGAGTTATCCAACTGTTGATTTTAGGAAGAAGTCTATTTTTTGCCAACGAACTATCACCCAAGTCCTATTTTGGCCATGAAACTCCAAAATTGATATATTTGGCCATTGAGCTATCAAAACCACACAACTTTCTCCATAAGGCTGGTTTAAAAGGTGGCTTTGCATATATATGTTTTTTAAAGATAATGGATGTAGAGACCTACCTTGAATTGAATGGAGCCGTTAGAGCAACTCCAATAGTTATGTAAATTTTAGCTCTCTAAATCACATATTTAAGAAGTTGTTAAATGACTTTTGGAGTAAAAAAATGTGAGTTCTCCAATAGTTCTCTAAATATATGTTGTAATTTTGTTTTGTATTTATCCACATAAAAAATAAGTCACAAAAACTATATAATGCAGTCAACATTTTTGTTTAGGGAGTTGTTAAATGGTTGCCAAATGTAGAGAGAAATGAGGTTAGATGACAAGTTGTTAAATTTAGAAAGTTCATTTAGAGAACTGTTGGAGAATAGTTTTCATGTTAACTACCTAAATTATTGATTTAGGAAGTCTTTTAGAGAACTACTGGAGTTACTCTTAGCCTCTCCACCCCTGTCTGCAATCCCCGCCACGCTCACGGCAGTCGGGAGTAGTTCCGCCGGCGGCGGCCGCCCAAACCATCCCCTACACCGACCACCTCACCGGCGGCCCCACCCCACTCCGCATCCTACCCCCTCAAATCCATTGTCTTCGTATCTCTCTAGATCCTGGTTGTCCGCGCCTCCATTAATCACAGGTGGGTGAGCTTCGCTCCTATCCTGCCACGCCCTGCCAACCACCAGCGCCTAACGTCTTCCAGACTGTGTAGCCATCCATGCACGCCTACACCTCGGCACCTCCCCTCCCATCGAGCCATCGTCTCAAGTTATTATGACGCAATGTAACTACCGAATTTTAAACTAGAACGTCAGGGGGCTCAACAGCAGCTTCAAGCACGACGTGGTTAGCGATCTCGTTCGTGACACCGGCTCCACCATTGTTTGCCTTCAGGAGACCAAGTTACATAATGTTGATGTGTTGGTGGTTAGCCGTATTATTGGGCAGAACTTTGCTAACTCTTTCGCTGTTCTTCTAGCATCTCAAACTAGAGGCGGCGTCCTCCTGGCCACAAATGTGAATTTCTTTGAGATCTCTAGCATCCAGCTCTCTACGCATACTATAATTGCCACCTTGACAATGCGTGCAGATGCGACTCGGTGGAAAATCACGGTAGTGTATGGCCCCCAAAGAGATGATGACAAGCTAGAGTTCCTCCAGGAGCTCAGGAACATCAACCCTTCGGCTCATGGCCACTATCTCATCTATCAAGCGCAAGATAAAAATAATTCAAACCTTAATCGTCACCTGATGAACTCCTTCAAGGCAACCATTGATGATCTGGGGCTCAAGGAAATTAAGCTGAACGGGCGTCGTTACACATGGAGTAATGAACAACACAATCCAACTCTGACGAGAATTGATAGTCTCCTTTGCACTCTGGAGTGGGAGCTGATATTCCCAACTTGCTTCTTTCACTCGCTTCCATCCCTCATGTCAGACCATATGCCTCTCTTGCTTCTGGGTGAGCTAGAACATTTCAGCAACCCCTTCTTACACTTTGAAAATTACTGGACAAAAATGGACGGCTCACTCCAAGTGGTGTAGGATGACTGGGACAGACCAGTAGCCACTTCACTCCCCATCAAACGTTTGCATATCAAGCTGGCCAGGGTGGCCAAAAACCTTAAGAGGTGGAAAAAGGAAAATAAGGAAATACAAGGCTCCTACAGTTGGAGATGGCACAGGAGTTCCAACATGCCTTGAAAAAGGCAACCGTAACCATCTGGGCCCGGGGCCTTGTCAGAAGACATGGGGAAGATGGTGCATCGTATTTCATCTTGAGATAATGGCATCTCCAGCTGCTATAGGTCTCTCGATGTGTATCCTAGTGCCTGACAATCTAGGACCGTGGTTCTTGACCACATTGCCCAGGTATTCACTGAAATATTCATCGGCAACCTTCTCTTTCTCTTGTTGGGAGAAGACCATTCCCCCCTCATTTTGTAAACAGAGGATATAGTTTTTCCAACTCCGTGCATTTGCTTTCAAGTGGAAAAACTTTGTGTTGGCGTCTCCACAACGGATGTATGTGAGCCTAGACCTTTGTCGCATTCTAGATTTCTCAATGACGGCCAATCCTGTGCTTCGGAGTTTGAGGCGACGCCTAAGTTCCATTTCCTACCATGTCAGGGGTGCGCCAGGGAGACCCCCTACTCATAAACCTGAACAAGAGCTCCATACACCCGATTCGTTGTGAGGACGTTGATCTAGAGCATGTCCTTGAACCGTTCAATGGGGTCAGAGAATCCTTCCCATGCTACTACCTAAAATGTCGTTTCTGGCATGACCCTTGGCTTGATGGCGAGACGCCTCGACACTTAGCTCCTAGGCTGTTTGCGCTGTCTAGAAGGAAGAACATATTAGTCTACACGGAGCTCCGGGAGAACAACTGATCAATGCACTGCGAGGCCGAATCACCACTGCTACCCAGTTAGTGGAGTTTGGGCCTTTCCGGTTTGGTCTTATCTGGAAAACACATGCTGAAAATAGGTGCAAGGTATTTGCATGAACTATGGCAAGGGAGAAAATTCACACCGCAGACAACTCACACAAAAGGGGCTGGTCATAGCATGACCATTGTGCATTATGTAATGGGTCGCTTGAGACATGTATCCATTTGGCTCTATGTTGCCCTTTTGCCAAAGCAGTATGGAACCTAACTCTAACTTGGGTGCATTTCGACGCAAATCTAATCCTATCGATGGGTGTGCCTACCCATCTGTCCCTGTGGTGGGAAGATGCCCAAGCAAAGATTCCAAAAAATGATAGAAGGTGTTTTAATGGGGTGGTGATATAACACTATTTGGAACATTTCGAAAGAACGAAATAGAAGGATCTTCACCAGCACCTTCGAAACAACAGCACAGGTTGCCTCTATCTTGGGAAGTGTAGTATTTGGAAAAAAAAGTTTTTGTGCTTTGCTCTCTCATGTACCTGGGTGCACTGTAATTTCTAACTTGTATATACACTCTTTTCCTATCTTAATTGAAATGCAGAGCTCCTGCCATTTTGTTTCAAAAAAAAAAGATAATGGAAATATGATTAAATCTATAAAAACTCATAACTAATTTGTTTGATTTTGATAGTTTAATGGCCAAAGATATTCGGTTTTGGAGTTTGATGGCCAACTACCCGTGTATTGCTGTGGAAATTTTGTGATGTTATATAGGAAATGCATTCATGGTGTAAGATATTATGGATCTGAAATAATTAATGAGCGGTAGAGAATTCATTAGGATATCAATCAACATAGAATCCCCTACTTAATTATTATTACATTAATAAGAGTTTTACTTTTTATCAATTAAAAGCTACTGTCGTATAGTAGTTTCATTGCTGAGGCATTTCATCAAGCATATGCTATGTACATGAGAAAGTACTGTTGACTATGAATTGTATGTCTGAAAAACAATTTTTTGTGTTAATAGGAAACCCTTAGGAGGGAGGGAGAGAATACAAAAAAGTAATGCTTGTTTGACACGGACGACAGTGTTAGCCATTGACCTGAGCGACGATGATGATGAATTGTTGTCGCTAAATCCTGACCGGATTGGTGCAACAGGAATATTGCCATTGTCTCATGGGCTCAATGGACTATCTAGAAGTCGGTCGTCCAATGTTTCAAAGTGGCCCAATGGGTCGTGTATTGTACATAAGTATTAGCAGATAGAATTAGTTAGGATTACTTATCTTCTAGTGTGTACAGACTATAAAATGTACAATTCTCATGAATAATCCGTGTTATATCTTAGGTGTGTGTGTTCCCAAGCAGCGTGTCTTCCTCATATCTTAGGTGCATCACCACCCCTTTCTCCGGGTCTTTGAAGTTAAGCGTCATGCTTCCCTAATGTGGTCTCTACTCTCTAGTAGGTACCCTAATGTGGTCTCTAGCAGGTCGCATTAGGGTCGTGTCGTGCACCGCCTTACTCTTGTAGATCTTGTACTAAGTGAGGTTGTTAGCAAGATCTGCTAGTTATCCTGTGTAGTATCAATCTACTGTTTCTTTTACGCATTATGTTATAGATTGATATTATGCGGCCAGATGTATATTGTTGCCGGGTTGCTATATTCCACGACATGTGATGCAACACGTGCATATGGCCACTCAAGAGATCACATGACTTAGATGCGCCATTTGTTCTAGATAGACTTCCTTGGAGGTCCTGATCGATGTTCGTGCTTGTGGGCATTGACTCAGTTACGGATGTTTCTAGTGCCGTCTATACGATATATAGTGCAATTAATTACAAGCAGCACTTTTGATTATTCTGTGCTAACAATAGTGCAACATGTTTGGTTTTGGAAATATTCCAATCTGAGCTTTATTTGAGCTGATATAGTCGCTGGTTTACTAATCTGCCTTTCCTAATTTCAGTTTTTGCTTAAGCAATAACTTAGCCTGAAGACAAAAGTTGATATGCTTTCAGTTGCCATGTTTGTGCTTATAAAACGGCTGTTTGTAGCCTATGACCAATTGGTGTTCATGTTCTGATAAGTCTACATTTGCTCTCCAGCTTGAAGACGCTAAATTGCTCAGAGCTCAAGGGCAGCATGATATGGCTATTAGTCTTGGAAAATACATACTACAGAAGCTTTCTGACAAGAAAAACCTGTCAGATGTCTATCGATTAGTTGGCAAGTGGCTGGCTGAAACAAGATCAAGCAAGTAATCATTCACACTTGGTACCTTGTATTTTTTCTGTCATGAATTACTTCCACTTTGTCACATGTAATACTGCTATTGTTCATGATGGTTACTCTGTAGCTCAAGAACTATCATTGAGGACTATTTAAGACCTTCTATAGATCTCTCTGAATTTGAGAAGAGTACAGATAAAAGGTACATGTCCAGGCAGTGTCGAACACATTTCCATCTAGCACATTATACATATAGTTTGTTCAGAAGCTATGAGGAAAGACTCTCATCTAACGAATGGCAAGCAGCTCTGCGATTAAGGAAATACAAGGTGACATTATTATGGCAATTCCAATCAATATTTGACAGAAACTGTAGTTCTTTTACCAGAAGTTCTATTTAATGCAGACTAGGGAGTTGGAGATACTGATTAAAAGACTGAGAAGTTCATCTAAGGCAAGTAGATGACTATAGCTTTTCATGTTTCTGAATTCCCAATCCTTCTGTTCTTGGTGCTAATCTTTCAATTGTTCAGGGTGTGAAGACTGATTACTCAGTAAAAATCCAAGAGTTACAGAAACAACTTGCACTTGACAGAGAAGAAGCAGAGAAAATACAGGTGTGCACATTTGTTTACCCAAGCACAATGTGTATATCAAATTTACACTTCTATGGCCTCTGAATAAATATAATAATGTCACTTTCTGTTTTTTAATCATGTTTACCTTGTCACTCCATGTTGAATGCTGTATTTCCAACTCAAGTGTAACATATACATGCACTATGCATGAGTGAATATATGATTAGTAATCTCGCTCAAACATCTAAATGTTGAAATTTGTGCATTTCCATTTGTGGAAATTCCTTGATATGGATATCATTTCACTGTTCTAAAAGTTTATATCAAAACATAGATCTATTAAATGCTTTGTCGTACACACGCTTAATTTAAGTGTCAAACAAAAGAGTAAGGTGGATTCCATGCATCTTGCCTGACAGCAATGTTGGAATATAATATAAATAAATTGTTCATCTCTTCCTATCAGATTAAGCTTTTGTGTTGTACTGGTTGGTGCATGCAACTTAATGTGGTATCAGAGCTAGATGTTATGGGTTCGAATCATGACTAACACAATTAAAATAAAATAATTGTTGTTCGCTCATATTCAACGTCTGAGACCCAAAAGAAAGGCTCGACATAAGGGAGAGTGTTGGAATATATTATAAGTGTTTTGCCCACGTTTTCCTATCAGCTTAAGCTTTTGAGTTGGACTAGTTGGTGCATGCTTTTAGGTTTAGGGTTTATGGTTTAAGCTTTTGGGTTGAACTAGTTACCACATTCCTTGAAATGTATTGTAATTTATGAAGCATTGTGTCTTGCAGTTTTTATAAATAAGGTGCAGCCATGCGACTTCCATAGGGGCACCAAATTCTCACTCATTTATGTATCTTTTGTTAGCAGCTATATTTGGTATGAATCTTGTCTTGTTAGGAAGGTCCCTTGGGTCAGGGAATGGACGGCTGGACAAGCATGTTACCTTATGCGCCTCCCTTTGTTTTGGTTAGTTGATTGTATTAGGCAAGGATCTCCCTAATTGGCATATTTCCTATGCTTGTATTAGGCAAGGATCTCCCTGATTGGGCAGTTTCCTATCCCAGTGGACATCCTTGCTGTTAGACAACATATTTCCTTCCATGTTTATGAGGTTTCCTTCTTTATTAGGTGTTGACTGATTGCCCCTAATTAGGTGATACCCTTCCCTATCAGACATTGGTTGATTGCCCCTGATTAGTGCTAATAAGTGATTCTTTCCTATATTTTTGCTCCCTACTTAGTGTGAGATCTTCCTGATAGACTCCCTGATCATTGTTTCTATAGATCAGGTGGAGCACAATCTGGTAGAGGTCTATATTGTAATCCTGCTACTCAGTCCAATACAACACAAAATATTCCACGCTATCATGGTATCACAAGACTCTGACCTATCACTTCCGCTAAACTCTTCCCTGCCTACGCTGCCTGTCGTTGCCTGTGTTGCACCACCATGGCCTCTGTAGAGCCTCGCTCGTCGCCGACGCGGACGCGGCGCCGGAGACAACTCGCCAGGCCCTGGTCGCTGCCGCTGATGCAGCAGCCAAGGCAGTCGCCGCCGCCTAAGACTGGGTCCGTGCCACTCAGGACGCCCTCGACGAAGAACGCCAGGCCGCTCGGACCTTGAGCGCGTTGCGGCCATCGCCCACAACGCCGCCTTCCCACCACCCTCGGGCGGCGTCCCGTACAACGACGCCGGTGTTGTTGAAGACCCGACTACAAGGCCGCCCTCATCGCCAACATTCACGCGCAGGCGGCGAGTATCCAGAACATGTGTTCCCTTGTGCCCGTGCTTTTGGATATCCTTTCTCCCCACTACAATCGTTGGCGCGATCTAGTTCGGCTCACCCACGAGCGGTACGCCCTCACCGACCATGTCCTCTCTGACATCTGCCTCGCTATGCCATCCTGGCGACGCATGAATGTCGTCGTGTTGTCCTGGGTGCTGGCCACACTCCCTGAGCTGATGAGTCTGCTCGCACCTCTGGTGGCACTTCACGCCGCGCCTGCATGGCCATCGAGGAGCAATTCCTCGGTAATCGCAAAGCTTGCACACTTCGCCTCGACGCCGAGTTCCGTGTTTTCATGCAGGGCGATCTCTCCGTCGGTGATTATTGTTGCAAGATGAAGGGCATGGCCAAGGCCCTTGGTGAGGTCATCCACGATCGTACCCTTGTCCTAAACGTGTTGCGTGCCAACAATGTCAGTGTTGTCTACTTGTCCACTAACCCGGTTCAGCATCAGCGTACCAAGCATATCGAGATTGATCTCCACTTCGTCCGCGAGTGTGGTGCCATTGGTGATGTTCGTGTCTTCATGTCCCAACGACGTCTCAGTTTGCGGACATCTTCACCAAGGGCTTGCCCACTTCTGTCTTCTCCGAGTTTCGCTCCAGTCTTAACCTCTGCGCCATCGACGATTCGACTGCGAGGGGGGTGTAGATAGCCTATTTCCTTCCATGTTTAGGAGGTTTCCGTCCCTAATTAGGTGATACCGTACCCTATCAGGCGTTGGCTGATTGCCTCTGATTAGGTTCTAATGGGTGATTCTTTCCTATATGGATGTTTCCTATTTAGTGTGAGATCTCCCTGATTGACTCCCTGATCATTGTTTGTATAAATCAGGTGGAGCACAATCTGGTAGAGGTCTATATATTGAAATCCTGCTACTCAGTGCAATACAACACACAGTATTCCACGCTATCAGTTGCCTATATGTACCCGAGCCTTGCTCTCATTAATCAATCATCCAATTCCCCTACTTCACTGTCTCATATCTTTGACTTAGAGAAGAAACTGCCCAAAAACAAAAACAGTTCTCGTAGAGGGAGCACATTTATGTATTTTGATCAAAATAAGAACTTTTAATTTAAAATTGAGTTAAATGCATGAGTGACCCATGTACTTGTTAAGGGATGTTACTTAGGTCCGTGAACTTTAAAAATTCATTTCTAGGTCATTAAACTTGTTAAATGGCATACTGCAATGGTGGTATGGTCCAAAAATGGACATGTGATGCACCATTATTACAAGTTTAGGGATGTGTGGTCCATCACTTAACAGATTCAAGGACCTAAAATGCATTTTCAAAGTTTTGGACCTAAGTGGTATCCCTTGACAAGTTCAGGGGCCATCGATGCATTTAACTTTTTAGTATTTATTGTTTAGTTGTATTTGCTAAGAGTTCTTCAACATATCCTAGTTATTGTGTCCAATCAATTTGTATTTTCATCTTTTCTTGACATGTTTTCTCTTATTAGGATGATCACGATAATTTCTTAAATCTAGCACTTCAAGGCTACCAACGTTCCATTGTTGTTGGTGGCAAATATGACCTACAAGTGGTATGTGAATTGTATTTGGGTATCCATATTCCATGCAAATCTTGCTAACTGTTGCTACACAATTTTTTTTTGTGTCAAGCCCTATTATATTTTTGTTGGGAGTTCATTTTATTTACATTACATTAACATTTGATTTTTCAGGTTTTTCGGTTGGTCTCGTTGTGGTTTAGTCTTTTCTCAAGGGATCAAGTTGTGAAAGCAATGTTGAAAACCACAAAAGAGGTTTTCCTTTTTACTTTCATTTCTGGATTGCATTGGTACTTCTATCATGTTAAAGTAGTTAGTTGAGAGCAATTAGAGGTCATGTAAATAGTTTATGCGGCCAAAATACTAAATGGGAGGGTCAAAAGGCAAAGGAGGTGGACAATAGCGGCTTTAAGCTTTGGTACATAGGGACAGTTGCTAATAGAAATGGAGGAGTTTTGATTGATAAGAGCCTCATAAACAGTGTGGTGGATGTGAGAAAGAAAGCATATAAGATTATCTTAGTCAAGCTTGTCATGCCCCCTCCGCCCAGAGTAGGACACGATGAAAGCGGTTCATGGAGATTTGGGTATGGTAGTAGGGACCAAGAGAGAATCTTGGACTTTGCGATAGCTTTTGACTTGTTGATATCCAAGCCAACACTTCTTTTAGGAAGAGAGAATCCCATTTAGTGACCTATAGTAGTGGCTAACACTCAAGTTAGGTTGACTTTGTCCTCACAAGAAGATAGGATTAACGAGCATGTTTGGATTGTGAGGTGATACCTAAGGAGTGTGTTGTCTCTCAACATAAGCTTGTGGTGGCGAACATAGTGGGTTGGATACAAGGTGTAGGCCCAATAGGAACAATAGACTCTAACCCTTAGCCACAATACATGACTATGAAGCTTCAGAAGTTTCCGAAGCCAACACGTCTCGGCTACACCATTAGCCAAAACACAATATTCGGTCTTCGCACTCGAGCGGAGGACGACTGGCTGCCGCTTCGACGTTAAGGAGATGAGGTTGTTGCCTAGGAAGTTGACGTAGCCAAAAGTAGAATGACGTGTGGCCAAGCAACCCACCCCCAGTCAGTGTCGAGGTAGGTGATGAGTACTAATGTTGAGGAGCATCGGAGAAGGTCGTAGTCTAGGGTCCGTCGGAGGTAGCGGAGGATCCGCTTCACAGAGGTGAGGTGCCGCTCCTAGAGATCATGCATATATAGGCTCACATGCTGAACAATGTAGGAGATATTCGGCCTGGTGAAAGTGAGGTACTGGAGAGCGCCAACGAGGCTCTGGTACATAGTGGGGTCACTTACAGCCTGTGTATCCACCAGCAGCTTGCAATCTGGCAAGCTAGCTCGCTCAAGTAGATCCAAAGTGCACACCTACTGATGAAGAAACATGTCGTGGGAGTGGTGCTCAGCGGCATTGTAATGAAGTTAACCTAGATCCTTCATAGAAAACTCCCATGCAAGACAGTGATGGTCCGCTGCAAGATGGTAGGGCCAGAGGCCGTGAGAAAAATGTTGTCGACCTGCAGAATTAGGTATACAATGTCACCACCGTGGCGATAGATGAAGAGTGGTGTGTCCGACTTGGCCTCGACAAGGCATAGGGAGACTAAGAAGGAATCAAAGCAATTGTACCGAGCATGAGGTTCCTGCTTCAGACCATACAACGACTTGTGAAGCTTGCAGATCATGTCCGGATGAGTAGAATCCACGAAATCAGTCGGTTAATAGCAATACACTGTTTCAGTTTGAGGGCCAGAGGCTGCAAGATGGTAGGGCCAGAGGCAATGAAATGACAGATTGAGTTTAAGTTCCATATATTAATCATGTGAGTGTCCGAGCCGCTCATGACCGTGAGCACGGCTAGTGTACCAGTTTTACACTCTGCAGAGGTTGCGCATCTTTACCCACAAGTCATGTTACCCAGTTGCCACGGAGTTGATCAGACCCCATACACCTCTACCAAGGAAGCGAGGCAGGGTACCACTACGAGGCCTTTACAAAGTTCCACTAGCTTCAGACTACCCGCTACAGTTTATAGGAAGCTCCAGCGCAGGGTTCTTGCCTGACCGCCATCGCAGCAAAATCAGACCAAGGACCTCCCTACACTGACCACTCCCCTACTGCCCTTGCCCCTTTCGGGTAAGGTAGCCCTCCACTAGCTTTCCTAGTTAATCAGCCAAGGGCGTCCCATTAAACCCTTGTGGTAGCACTGTTTTCCCGGGTGGTTCTCCATGTTCCCATTAACATAATGATCTTATCATGAATATAAAATAATGAACAGATAATAACAAGTGTAATCATGAGGAGTAAATATCTCTATACCCAAATCCACATAAAGCAATAGCATGAACTACCCAAAACTTTAGTAGTAAAACCAGGGGTGAAACAAGGTATAAAGATAGTCAAAATCTAGGGTATCCTATTGGGTCCCATCAAAATTAACCTATGCAGATCATTATGAATAATAAGAACATGAATGAGTAAAAGAAGTGATCAAGGGCACAACTTGCCTTCCACGAGCTCCTGCTCAGCAGTCTCTACTTGCTGAACCTCAGAATCCTGTGTAGCCTGCCCGTCTACTCGCATCAACACAATACATACATAGTATAGCACAAATTAACATCACATCAAACATGCAAAATAAAATATACAGTAATAAACTAGACATTAAAATAAGATCACAGGAACTGGAATCATTAAATTTGGAGTTATAGATCTTAAGTTATGGATTTTCTAATGTTTTATGTGCTTAATACAAGATTAGGTGAAAGAATAATTTTAATGTGTTTGTCATGCCAGAACAGAGGCACTAATGGGTAGACAATATTATTACAAAAATTTAGGAACTGGAATGAACCAATTTGGAATTAGTATGAATTTTCTATGGATTAAACAAATTCTAGCCATTATTTTTATATTAAAAATCCATTTTCTATTTATTTCCCTGGATTTTCTATTTACTGGACTGGGCCTCAATAACAGAAAACAGCAGGGGTCTCGGTGTAAGTGTTTCCAAGACACAGGGAACCATCCTTGTGGATGGCGGGTTATTTTATTAGAACCAGAGGGTTTCAAGTGTAAATATGCCAGCCCGAAGGGGTACGGAATGGATCTGGCCGTTGGATCAACAGCCGATGCCCCGGATTAGATCCTGCGCATTATAAATTCGCGGACAACGTAGAACCGCCCAATCCCGATCCAACGCCCCAGATTTTATTAGGTTTCGACTCACCATGACCGTCCGATTCAGACTGAGCGGTCAGATTTTCCCCTTAGCGAAAGGTTATTTCTAATCTAATCGCGACCGTTGAAGGTGAAATTGGAGGGTTTCTAGGATGTTGTGGCTAACGCATGGAGTTCGATTCCCGCAGGCCAGTGCCCTCTTGTTAGTCTTTCCAAGAAATTACAAGCTACGGCAAAGGCTTTGCAACGTTGGAGTGATAATAAAGTGGGGGATTTAAAACTACAACTTGAAATGGCTCAGGAGCTCCTTCATAGGCTGGAGATGGCTCATGACAGCAGGACTATCTCTAAGTGAGGATTGGTTAAGGCGTACCCTTAAGAAGCACATCTTGGTGCTCTCCTCCTTGTCGAGATCTATAGCCCGTCTTCGGTCCAGAATTAATTGGTTGAAAGAAGGGGACGCTCATACTTCTCTGTTCCATGCTCAGGCTAGACTAAGAAAGAAGAAGAATTTTATTGGTTCATTATCTACAAGTGAAGGGCTTATTTTGACATCACATGAGGATAAGGCTGATGATTTGTTCCATTTCTATGATGGCTTGCTCGGGACTGCTTTGGGGAGAGAAAACTCTCTTAATCTTGATGCCCTTGGGATGCCTTCTTTCAATCTAAATGAGTTGGATGTGCCTTTCTCAGATGAAGAAGTTTGGGGCACTATAAAATCTATGTCGTCGGATAAAGCTCCGGGCCCGGATGGTTTCACCGGTCGTTTCTACAAGGCTTGTTGGGTAACAATCAAAGCTGATGTTATGGCAGCGATCTCTTGTGTTTGGGCTCGAAAATTTAGAAACATGGGGCTGCTCAATTCAGCGTTTATCACTCTTTTGCCTAAGGTTGAGGGTGCAGCCCAAGTGAAAGATTTTCGTCCAATCAGCCTTGTCCATAGCTTCACGAAGTTAGTAACAAAGATGATGGCCAACAGATTGGCTCGGCATTTGAATGATATGGTTTCTCCTAATCAAACAACGTTTATTAAGAAAAGATTTATCTTAGACAGTTTCATGCTAGTGCAGCACACTGCAAGGTTTCTTCATCGTCAAAGGCAAGCCCGCATTCTTTTCAAACTCGACATTTCTAAGGCTTTTGATTCGGTCTCTTGGGCTTTCTTGCTGGAAGTCCTGCAGAAGTTGGGTTTTGGGCAGATCTGGCGTGACATCATTTGTGGGCTGTTAGCCTCTTCTTCGACGAGAATTTTATTAAATGGTGTTCCCGGGGACTACATTGCTCACCAGCGGGGTCTTCGGCATGGGGGCCCTTTATCTCCAATGCTTTTGATCTTAGTCATGGACACTCTCAACTTGCTAATCCAGAGGGCCTCTGATGAAGGGCTGCTTCACTCTCTTTCCACGAATAGTTTGCAGCACCGTTTCTCTTTGTACGCGGATGATGCGGTGGTTTTCCTCAAGCCGGTGCCCTCAGACATAATTCTGATTCTGGAAATCCTTAGGATTTTTTGGGATGCGTCCGGTCTGAAGACCAATGTTCAGAAGAGTAATGTTTTTCCTATTCGATGTTCTGAGGCGGATCTTGCTTGTGTTCAGGAGCTCCTTCCATGTTCCATTTCGGAGTTTCCCTGTCAGTACCTTGGCCACCCGCTTTCTCTTGGAAAGCTTAGGAGAAGTCAAATTCAAGCAATTGTTGATAAAACTGCAGCCTAGTTACCTGGGTGGAAAGCTGATCTGATGACAAAAGCTGGTAGAGTCATTTATGTTCAATTTGTGATGACATCAAGAATGATTTATGCTGCTCTAGCGCTGGACATCCCTCCTTGGGCTGTTAAAGCAATTGATAAGATTAGACGAGGCTTTCTGTGGAGAGGGAGGAAGGAGGTGAATGGTGGCCATTGTCTGCTGACTTGGCCCAAAGTCACTAGACCCAAGGACCTGGGGGGTCTGGGCATAAGTGACCTTCGGATCATGAGCTGGGCGCTGCGGGCTAGGTGGCCTTGGCTGCAAAAATCTGATAGGACTAAGCCATGGTCGGACTTTCAGATTCAAACTTGCGACATTGTGCAAAGCTTGGTGGCTGCGGCTGTTATCACTCATTTGGGAGATGGGTCTGATACTCTTTTTTGGAAGGATTGTTGGTTGAATGGCAAATGTATTAAGGAGGTGGCACCTGCTGTCTTGGGTATGGTGCCCAAGCGCATTGCTTCTAGGCGCCTGGTCAAAGACGCCTTGCCTGATCTCAATTGGTTGGCTGATCTGAGGAGGGCTATTTCTGTTACAGCCCTTGCTAATCTCATGGACCTTTGTGACATGCTAGAGGGGATGGTTCTTCAGCCGGATGTTCCCGATGTGCATGCCTGGAGGTTCAGTGAATCGGGTGAATACTCGACTAGGTCGGCTTACAGGACTTTGCTTCTTGGCTCTGTTAGCTTTGAGCCTGCTGAACGCATTTGGAAATCCTGGGCTCTAGGAAAGTGTAAATTCTTCCTTTGGCTTGTGGAGCACGATAGATGTTGGGCGGCTGACAGACTTGCTAAGCGTGGCCTGGATCACCCGGAGTCTTGCCCTTTATGCGACCAGATGGAAGAAACTATCAACCATTTGCTGGTTCAGTGCAGTTTTGCAAAACAGTTTTGGTTCAGCCTTCTGCAGACAGGTGGTTTCCAGGAGCTCTGCCCTTCCCATGTTGACGTCTGTTTTGAAACCTGGTGGAGGAATAGTGCTGCCAGGGTGGGCAAACCTTTATCCAAGGGATTCAATTCTCTAGTCATTTTGGGTGCATGGTCTTTGTGGAAACATAGAAATAGGTGTGTTTTTGATAATTGTAACCCTAGCGTTGCGGTGGTGTTGGCAGCTGCAAGGGAGGAGTTAATGGGTTGGCGTATGGCTGGAGCCAAAGCGCTCTCTTTCTTCCATTTAGAAGAGGTGTCTTAGGTGTCTTAGTTGTTCGGGGTGTGTTTTGGTTTTGGTTTACCAAATGTAACACCTTTGTACCGGGGTTTTTTCTCCCCATTTTCTTCTTCTTCTTAATACAAAAATACGCAGCTCTCCTGCGTATTCAAGAAAAAAATATATATATTACATGAAATGCAGTACAATACAATAGCACCGAGGTCGCGACAGCTGACTTGGCTACGCAAGGGTGGAGTGGGCCATAGCAACCTCGTCATGTGGGGCGCGATCAGTGAAGAGGCCAGGGCTGGACACCTAGCCACATTGGGCACAACAGTCGTGGCGGCAGCAGCGCCATAGGGCGACGCAGCCCCATCGATTGAAAGTCGCCTAGACGGGGTGATAGGCAAAAACCTGAAAATTATAAACTTTGAACACACACTTCACCTGGGAATAGCGTTAGAAATAGACAATAGTGAATTGGGAGTGTGGAAGATAGTTCTTGCTATGAGTTGCTTAATCAATGTGGATAACTTTGGGAGCAAACTCAAACCAATGTGAGCAATAGAACTTTTAGAGAGAGGAGAGGGAAGAAACAAATCGAATGGTGATGATCAACACAAGTGGACACGGCGATTTGTTTCCCGAGGTTCGGTTCTAAAGAACCTACTCCCTGTTGAGGAGGCCACAAAGGTCGGGTCTATTTCAACTCTTTCCCTCTCTCAATCGGTCACTTAGACTAGTCAAGTGCTTCTTCTTAATATCATGGGTCACTAAGACCCCGCAAGGATCACCACACAATTAGGTGTCTCTTGCTTGCTTTACAAAACACTTGGAAAGATTAGAAAGAGAAGAAGAAAGTAATCAAGCAACAAAGGCAACAAAAGAAACACAAATCACCCTCAAGGCACTAAACACTTTAGATCACTTGACTTGATTTTGGCACTTGCAGAGGATTTGAGGCTTTGGTTGTGTCTTTGTAGTGTATTCTTTGCTCTTGTATTGAATGAAGAGAGTCGGATGCTTGGATGGCTTTAATGGTGGTGGTTGGAGGGTATTTATAGCCCCAACCACTATTCTAGTCGTTGGTTGACTGCTCTATCGATGGGCACACCGGACAGTCCAGTGGTGCACCGGACACTGTTCACTGTCCTATGTGTGCCACGTCAGCCAACCGTTGGGGTTTGGAGCTGTTGACCGTTGAAGACTTCTGTCCTTTTGGTGCACCGGACAGTCCTGTGGCACAACAGACAGTTCGGTGCGACCTGTCGTCGCAGACTGTCTTCTGACTTCTGGCGCTGCAGACTGCGGGTGCAGTCCCGCAGTCGACCGTTGCACAGAGAGCTCACCGGATAGTCCGGTGGCACACCGGATAGTTCGGTGGCGCACCGGACAAACCGGTGATTTTGTGGACGAGCGCCGAGAAAACCCGAGAGCAGCCAGTTCGCGGAGTGCTCCAGCCAGGGCACCTGACACTGTCTGATGCACACCGGACAGCCCGGTGCGCCACTGGCTGGAGCGAGTCTGTTTGCTCCAAACTTGTAGAATTGCCCCAAGGTCATTTTCATTGTATGTGTATGTGAACTTTATGCACCTGACAAAATGTCAACTAGGCAAACTAGTTAGTCCACATAGTTTGTGATGGTCGTCAAACACCAAAATCGATTATAGGAAATGGTTAAGCCCATTTCCCTTTCAGGGAGGAGCGAGGCAGGGAGTTCAAGTGGTTGCATGAGGGTTGGGGTGTAGCAGGGTGGCGTCGCGCTCAACACAGTCGGGGCGGCGGTCGGCGCGCCAGCCGACGTAAGTATCAGACAGGGGCTAGTCGTCCTCCTGTAGACCGACGAAGGCGTGGTGGAGCTCCAGTTGTGGCGCTAGCGGCGGGCGTTGGTAGGACTTGCTCAGCCGGGCCTCTGGCAGCTAGAACAGCAGGCGATCCAGGCACCCAGGGCTCTACGACAGTCGGCCAGGGAGCGCTGAGCCTGGAGGTGGTGTGGATGGGCGGAAGGAGGTGCCAATGAGGGGGTGGGGGAAGGGGGTGGTGTGGCGGCCTCCAGTGGCGGTGGCTAGGAAGGGCCAACGACTAGGGTTAGTGTTAGCGAGAGGCTGCTGATACCATATTGGAGAGGGAGAGTTGGAATTGAATATTAGAACATAGGTGTAGATACAAAAAGCAGCACCATAGTAAGGTTGTATACATGGCCTAGGCCTAATAGGAACAATACTCACTAACATTAACACCAAAAAGCTTGTCCAACATTGATTGAGATGGTTTGTACATGTGCAATAGAGATCTCTAGAGACATCATTGCGTAGTGGGATCCTAAGGCGGAATAGCTATGGTAAGTGAGACGGGGAAGACCAAAGTTAAAATGGGAAGAAGCAGGAAAAGGAGACTTGGAAGGATAGAATATACATAAAGATTTATCCTTGAATAGGAGCGATAGAAAACAGCTATCCACGTGTCTATACCTTGATTCATGGCTTCTATTGGGTTTCAACTCTAGCTTACCCCAACTTGCTTGGGACTAAAAGGCTTTTGTGTTCATGTTGCTAGTATTTCTATCAGTTTCATTAAATGTGATATTACAATTTTGTTGCGTAGGTCCAAACCTACAAGTTCATACCACTGGTTTATCAAATTGCTTCGAGACTTGGGAGCACCAAAGATGCTCAGGGGTCATTTAACTTTCAGGTACGTGTATCATTTTATCTTGTTTTTTGTAGATTGAAAGAACAGTACATGTCAGGGAGGCACTGTCCACCCGGTGAACAGTGCCTCCGTGACAGACTGACAGTACAGCTCTGGTATCATGGGGTGCGGGCATACTCATTAGTCAGAATTACCATGTTGGAACGTTTCAAAAAAAACCAGTGCATAATCTTTTAGGTTATAGCTGCAACAAGTCAATCTGAAATTCATCTAGATGGCAGTAACAAAATACTTAACTTGATTTTACGATGATTTAAAAAATCGCAGCATTATTGATTTTCTGCAAAACTAAAACAATATTGGTTTTCTGTAGCAGATTGCGTTAGCTTCTCTTTTGAAGAAAATGGCTGTTGATCACCCATATCATACAATATTCCAGGTAATATAGTTGTCAATCTTGCATGCATATGGAAAAATCTTGATCAAATATAGTGGAACTGAAATCCTAAACCTAAACAGAGTTGGGTGATATATTTATAATAGAGTTGTTGGGCCTAAACCCATTACACAGCCCCATTACAACACAACCACAATAGATCTAACCCCCCCCCCCCCCACACCCATTACACAGCCCCATTACAACACAACCACAATTTATTTATGTATGTTTGCTACTGGCCTCCGTAAGGAGGCCTCTTGTATTGGTCTTTTAAGACCACCCCTTTTTCTGCTTAATATATAGTGGGGCGCAGTTCTCCTGCGCGTTCGAAAAAAAAGGCCTCTATCTAAATTGGTTAGGTGGTCTGAGTAGCACTCCTTAGGTCTTGAGTTCGACTTTTCGCAGAAGCGAATTTCAGGCCCCTAGGACTAGTTAGATTAAAATGTTAAAAGAAAATTTTAAGCCAATATTGTAATATATATATATATATATATCTTTTTACTTATTCTTTATTTGATATGAATACTTTTAGATATATCTAAGTGTTTATATTGTTAACATTTATATATATAAATAATTAGAAAGGTCCCCATTTTAAATCTTCTTCCGGATCCCTAAAATCTCAAGACTGCCATTGGGTGGGCCAGGGGTTTGGAGGTTTTCTCGATCCATGTGATAAGGTCTTCTTTTTAATATAGTAGGGATTGTCTTACCCCACCCCAGGTCGAGTTTATGCATGTCAAGGCAATTCCAAGGTCTTCTTAATACAATGTCTGGGGGGTTGTGTCTGGGGGGTTGTCTTACCCCCCCCCCCCCCCCAGGTTCAGTTTGTTTAAGTCTAGTTTATGCATGTTAAGGCTATTCCAGTATCTCTTCATCTCAGATATCAGATTTTTCTTCGTGGTTTTTAGAACTAAGAAATAGTTGTTTGGTTTGTTTTTAGCTTTTGGCTCTAGCAAATGGTGATCGTGTCAAAGACAAGCAAAGAAGTAGAAGTTCTTTTGTTGTAGATATGGAGAAGAAGCTTGCTGCTGAAAATTTGTTAAAGGAGCTATCTTCCTGTCATGGACCTCTGATTTGTCAGGTTGTGCTTAAAATTCTATTCAGATGTTCTTATCTCTGATGGGATCAAATGTATTTTCTGTTATAATTTTTATGATCCTTATTTGGACATCTTATAGATGAAACAAATGGTTGAGATCTACATTAAGTTAGCAGAACTGGAGACCAAGAAGGAGGTTCGTCCACTTTTCAAGCAGGAACATGGATTTTTTTTATTCTCAATGTTAACATTCTTTTCATCTAACTTATTGTCAGGACACTAACAAAAAAATTCCGCTGCCCAGGGAGGCCCGCAGCATTGGTCAGCTTGAACTAGTGAGATAACATCTTGCGAACTTTGCTTTAGTGAACTTGTTTGTGCTTCGGTAATCATTGGAGATAAAGTCGTCTTTTGCTAGAGTTGTGCCCATGGCAGGGGACATGGGCTGCACATGGCTTTGTTCGATTTCTCTAAATCTTGCTTGCTTAATAACTTCCATGGAGGGGAGCCACTGGTATGCTAAAAAAACTCAATCTGTAGAGGAAAGACCAATCTCCAATCAACTAACCATCTCAAGTAGAAACATGATAATAATGAATGCTTGATTTGGCATATCCAAATCATCTCAATTGATTTCAAAAGAACTATTCAATCGGTGAATAGTTTTTAAATTTAATAAATGAAAATGTGCTTGCATGAAAAACTTACAACAACAACAAATCTTACAATAGAACCCACAAGTCAAGGTTCAGGCACATGGATAGTTGTTTTCCAGCCCGTCATCTCCTGCTCTAGCAACACGCTCACGGACGAAGTCAAGATCGATTTCCATGTGCTTCGTGCGCTAATGTTGCACGGGATTGGTGGAGAGGTAGCTCGTGCTGACATTGTCGCAGTAGACTAGGGTGGAGTGCTCGAGGGGGCTTGGAGCTCCTGGAGAAGTTGGCGGAGCCAGGAGTCCTCAGCGCTAGAGCGGGAGATGACGGGCTGCCGCTTTGTAGCCTAGGACACGAGGTTGGCGCCCAAGAACACAGCATAACTGGAAGTGGACCGGCGCGTGTCGGGGCAATCAGCCCAGTCAGCATCGGTGTAGACCCCGAGCTCCGACGTCGGTGAGGGTCGAAGCAGAAGGTCATAGCGTTGAACCGTCAAGAGCACCTGATCGCGCCAGCGGGTGAAGTGGGGTGATATCGGATCCATCACGACGGAGACCAGGGACCGGATGTTGTTTACTCCGGCCTCCTGAGCGTGAAGAGCAGCGATGGTAGTGGCGTCGAGCTCGGTGACGTGGTGAGCCTCAAGGGCTAGGGGGAGGGCAACGCTGTGGTCGAGGATGAGGCTCTAAGTGGCTGCCATCTAAGCGGTCAAGGTGGCGCCTACGGCGCGCTCACGCTCCAATGCGAAGGATGCAACACGTTCGCGCTCCTGATAGGCGGCGACAGTAGTTTGGACGGTGGCAAGGGCTGCAACGAGAGTGGGATTGGTCGTGGGCTCGACCACACTTGATGGGAGCGGAGAGGCCCACGTGGTTTCAGTGAAGTGCGGACGAGAGGTGGGGAAACCGGGGGCGTGCGTCGAGCGTGCTGCGCGGTGTAGCCCTGCACGCTGGGAAGAGGGCTCATGGCCACGGCCGTGCCGGAGAGGACATGTGCAGCAGCAGCGATGTTGGGGAGGAGGCCGGACGATGCGGAGGAGAGGGCGGCTGGGCCAGAGAGAGCCACTGTCGTGGCAGTGAGGGTTGGCGCCGGAAGGGAGACAGCAGGGAGGGGCTCGAGGCCGGCGAGGAACGGGGCCCAGGCCCTGGTGGCGAGCTCAGTGGAGTTGGGGCGCGCCGGAGAGGAAGACATGACGCAGGGGGCGGGGCGGTCCAGCGGCGCGGGCTTAAAGACTAGAGCGATGGAAGAATGAAGCCAATCCTATAGCCCAGGCCCTGTACTAACCAGTTCAATCCAAAAGTTTAAGATGGTGGGAGAATGAAGCCAATCCACTTATACACTTCAACAAACCTTTCGGGCATGAAACCAAATTAGTTCAAAGAGGTCCTCCTTATTTCTCTTGGACGATGCACAATAACTCTAGTTTAGTAGTATCATAGTTTAGCGGTATGTTTTTGTCAGGGCCTAAGGAGGCCCACGGAGGGGCTGCAACAGTAGCAACCATGGGCCCTCCAAGGGGATTAGATAAGAATAGTTAGAGATAAGATTAGAAGATTAGTTGAGATTATCTAGGAAGGTTATCAGTTAGTAGTTTGTTGAGAGTTTTTAGGAGAGTTTTAAGGAGATAAGGATCTTTAGCTAGATAGGGGCGGCTAGCCGACCTATTTATGTAATTAATGGATGAGAAATAAAGCAGGCAAGAATTAGAAGGGAGAAACCCTCCTCTTGCTCGGCCGTAGGCAGAGGCCCCCGGCCGACGTTCCTGCCCATCGATACTTCTCTCCAATCCCTCACCGATCTAGCGACCATAACATCTGGTATCAGATAGCTTGGGTTTTGATCTGATCCCATGACTTCTGCTGCCAATTTCGCGGCGTCATCCTGGCAACCGGCGTCCCCATCTCCATGGATTGCGCCGCATATCACCTTCGTCACGTCGTCCTGGCAACTAGCGTCCCTATCTCCATGGGCAGCATCGCCTGTCAATTTTGTCACCACATCCTGGACGCCGGCGTGCCCATCTCCAGGGACAACGCCAAATTTCGTCACATCATCTTCGTTGACAGCGTCTCCGTCCCCATGGGCGATGCCACCAGGGGCAGCCACGGCTCAGCAATCACCAGCTCTATCGATGGGGGACTTGTGGATCAACATAAGGGCTGATCTCGCAAAGATGCAAGCAACGCTCCAGAAGGTTGAGCAAGGGCTATTGCAGATCAAGGTAGCAGTGTAACATGAGCAGCACCAGCTGGCGTTGTCCGCACGGCTCCAGACGTCGGCAGCTGTGGGCATACAAGCTGCTGCTCGTGGCTTCCTTGCACGACGAAGAGTCCGGGAGATGCGCCAGCAGATGCTCGAGGCAGCCTTGGTGATGGTTGACCTCGGCACACGGGGGCGCGACCTCGCCGTGTCGGACGGCTATCAGCAGCGGCACCGGGCCGCTATCTCCAAGTGCGAGCATGGTATGTGTCCCGCTCACGACGAACTTCAACTCTACGGCAGCGCCGGTAGGGAAGGCACTCCCCTCGTCATCGGCAAGGGCGCACTATTTAGCGCCACCACATTCCACTACCTGCCGCCACGAGGGCGCCTCCACTGGTTATTGTTGCGACCTACTTCATGTGCCCGTCCATGTGCTCCCCTTTCGTCCATGTGATCCAGGTGGCTGCACACGTGCAAGTCCAATGCGCAGAGGGTGTCCGCCTTATCTTATGGGGTAAAATTTTTTTAGTAGTTGAGATTATCTAGGAAGGTTATCAGTTAGTAGTTTGTTGAGAGTTTTTAAGAGAATTTTAAGGAGATAAGGATCTCTAGCTAGATAGGGGCGGCCAGTCGACCTATTTATGTAATCAATGGATGAGAAATAAAGAAGAAAAGAATTAGAAGGGAGACCCTCCTCTTGCTCGGCCGTGGGCAGAGGCCCCTGGCCGACGTTCCTGAAAGTCGCCTAGTGGGGGGTGAATAGGCGAAACCTAAAATTTATAACTTTAAACACACATTAGAAGTCGGGGGTTAGCGTTAGAATTAAACTCAAGTCAAAAGAATGTTTCTCTTGCTAAGAGTTGCTCAATCAATGCGGATAACGTTTGGGAGCAAACTCAAATCAATATTAAGAGAACTAATAGAGAGGGAAAACAAATCAAGTGAAGATCAAGCGAGTAGACATGATGATTTGTTTTACCGAGGTTCGGTTCCAAAGAACCTAGTCCCCGTTGAGGAGGTCACAAAGACCGGGTCTATTTCAACCATTTCTCTCTCTCAACGGTCACTTAGACCGAGTAAGCTTTTCCTTTAATCACACGGGTCACTAAGACCCCGCAAGGACCACCACACTCTCAGGTGTCTCTTGCTTTGCTTACAAGCACTTAGAAAAGAAGTGAGGAAGGAGAAAAGGCAATCCAAGCAACAAGAGAGCAAATGAACACGAACACACTCTCTCTCAAGTCACTAAGTGGTTGAGATGTCACATGGAGAGGGTTTGATATTTGGAAATGTGTCTTGGAGTGAATGCACTAGCTCTTGTATTGAATGTGATCTCTGAAAAACTTGGTTGCCAAAGGTCGTGGTGGTTGGGGGTATTTATAGCCCCCAACCACATTGTAGCCGTTGGCCAAGGCTGCTGGCGATGGGCGCACCGGACAGTCCGGTGCGCCACTGGACAGTTACTATGCGGTTTCCGGTGCGCCGCCACGTCAGCCAACCGTTAGGGTTCGGAGCTGGTCGACCGTTTGAGACTTTGTCTTCTTGCGGCACCGGATAGTCCGGTGTCCTCTGACTTCGCTGCTCTGATTTCTGCCGCGGCACTGTAGCCCACTGTAGCACTTTGCAGAGTCGACCGTTGGCGCAGGGAGTCGTTGCTTCGCTAGCGCACCGGATAGTCCGGTGGCACACCGGACAGTCCGGTGAATTATAGCGGAGTGCGCCCTGGAATTCCCAAGAGTGACTGGTTTGGAGTTGTATGGGCATGGTGCACCGGACACTGTCCGGTGCGCCATTTTTCAGCACACTCAAGTCCTTTTGCTCCAATAAGGTTGTGTCATTAACTTTATTTCTTTCTTGGTTTGTGTTGAACCTTATGCACCTGTAATAGATGAATTCTAGACAAACTAGTTAGTCAATGTGTTTGTGTTGATCGTTCACCACCAAAATTAATTATAGGAAATGGTTAACCCAATTTCCCTTTCAGTTCCTGCCCATCGATACTTCTCTCCAATCCCTCACCGATCTAGCGACCATAACAGTTTTAGCCATAGTTTATTGTTTATTTATTATGTTTCATTTATTTTATCTTCTTTAGTTGTTTGTATGCCTATTAATCAATTTTCAAACACTTAGACTCACAATTCTTCTTTCCCCTTTGACTTCATCAGGTTCCAGTTGTGACTGCTACCGTTCCTATTGATCCTAGCTGTCGTTATGAGGAAGGCTCCTTTCCACATTTCACTGGGTTGGCTGACTCCATTATGTAAGTTGGATCTTTAGTTTTACACATTACTTGCTAGTTTCTCCTGAAGGTTGTGTTTGTCATATTTTTAGTGTTATGGCCATTCTCTTGGCAGGATCATGAATGGAATTAATGCTCCCAAAGTTATAGAATGTTTTGGCTCGGATGGTAACAAATACCGTCAACTTGCAAAATCTGGAAATGATGACCTGCGACAGGATGCTGTATGTTCTTCTCTTTCATTCTAATAACTAGATTTATATGATTATTTGGCATAAAGATTTTTGTAAGCTTGCTCTACCTACTACAGAGAATGTTCTAGTTGCTCCTTTTTATCCTTTTTGCAAACATGGAACTGTGTAGTTTCATTTTCAACCTTCTGTTGGGAGAAGACTGGTGCTAAACATCTTGAAAATCTTGGGCTTGCAGCTGCTTTAAATAGGGTCTTGGCTAATACTAGTGCTGCAGTCTAGTCTAGTCGGGCCTGCTTGCACCTTTGCTTCCGTTTCTTCTCTTGTGTTGCTGTAGAGGAGGCAGGGGTGCTAGGCTGGTGTTGCTTTGGTCCAGTTTGTACTCTGGTCCATTTTGGACCTCTTTTTCCTATCTTAATATAATGGAAACTCAAAAAAAGGGCTTCAATTTCTTGGTGATTCTAGTGGCATGGTGGCTATGGAAACACAGGAATGCTTGTGTATTTGAGGGGGGGCCTCCCCAAACATCAATAAGATCCTCGCAGAGATTCAAGATTTTGGGGATGACTGGTGCAAAGGATCTCAGGAGGTTATGGCCCTAGAATTGGATGTTGTTGGTGCTGCTCGCAGCACACCCCCCCTGTTTTCTGTTTGTTGTTTTTTTTTCTGTTTTTCTTGTTTTTCTGGTCTTCTTTAGACCCTTCTTTGTCTTCTTAATATAATGATGCGCAGTTATCCTGCGCGTTCTAGAAAAAATATATAATGATGCGCAGCTCTCCTGTGCGTTTGATAGAAAAAAATAACAACAGTTTTACAGAAAGGTTCCATATTTTATTATTATTTCTAATTGTTTGGTAGTAGTAGTACTGCCACTGATATCGTTGTCTTCATTAACACCACTGCTACAGATATTGTTGTCTTCATTAGTGTTTTACCTATAGGTGCATTAGCATAAGTACAGCTAGTATACACCAAATTTCTAGCTGCAACCACTATTGAGTATAGAGTACAAATGTTGGTATGCTAAACTAGTATTTAATCTTATTATATGTAAAATGTCCCCTTTTAGTAAATGTGCTTTAGACTCCTGCAGAATGTCCTTTTTAGTTGCACCAACTTTTCTTATTTATTTCTTCCCTTTCATGTTCTCTTCCTCTAAAGGAATGCTATCTGATAATTTTGCCTAGATGAAATTTTGACATCAATATGACATGTGCAGGTGATGGAGCAATTTTTTAGTTTGGTAAATACATTCTTGCAAAATCACCGAGATACTTCTAAAAGGAGATTGAAAATCCGTACATATAAGGTAGTTATGAATGCTATAAATTTGATAGTCTTCTCTATATCCAGCTCTTCAAATATTTTTGTCATAAATTTCATCATGCGTTAGTGTGCCTTTAAATTTATCAGTGTTGCTATTCCCAAATGTATAAGCACATTAGGAATTGCCTTGTGAAAGATGTTAGAGTGGACGCACTAACCAGTTCAACCCAAAAGCTTAAGCTGATGGGACAAGGTAGTTTATCCACTTATACACTTCAACACCCCAACTCACGTGCAGCCAGAGAGAACTCAATGGAACAAGAGTTGCGGTAGTGAACCTACGAACAAAAAGAAGATTTTGAATGATGTGGGGAGCAACAAAAACGTCTTTGAGGTAGAACGGTCCTGAAAGAACCGAGTCACCTACTAAGGTGGCCGGGAAGGTGGAACTGTTCCCCACAATAATAGAGGATGGACGGGGGATGAGGAGGATGAGAGTGAGGTAGCGTGCCAGCAGCAGGAGTGGTGTGGTCGGAGGCGACGTCGTGGAAGGAGGGGAATGGCATGGACCGCCTGATGAGGGCCTTTAGGTGCCATAGCATTGACTAAGACCACACAGAAGGTTGAGGACGAGGGTGTTTTCAAGGATGGGCTCACTGAGATCGCATAGGGAGTCCGCTATGCCCTTCATCCGATGTCGGTACTCACTGACGGAGAAGTCCCTTTGGGAGAACCGTCGGAAACCGGCATCAAGGTGGAGAGTGTGTGCTTCCCGATTGCCGAGGATCTAGACCTCGAGGGCAACCCAGGCCTAGTGAGTGCCCCCCCCCCCCCTCTCCTGCTTGTGGACGATGTCCTGAAGCTCGACGGTGAGCGTGGTGAGAATCCACGATAGGACCATGTTGTCCATCCGGTGCCAGCACAGAAGCAGCAGGGAGACAGTGTCGCGAGGACATGGTTGTCGAGGGCGTAGCGCTAGAGCGTGAGGAGCACCTGGATGCGCCAATGGGTGGATGACATAGACAAGCGATCGGATGTTCTGGACATCGGTCGCCTGACCATGGAGGGTGACGATGATGGCACCACTTCTTTCTTGAAAGGACCACGCAATGGAGGGGGGAGGAGCAATGAGTTGTAGGCAACATGCCGGTCCTGGAGGGAGGCGGTGGAACCAAAGTATGTGTACTGTCACTATTATTGAAGTCATGAGGGCGAGTTGTAGGCGACGCGCTGGTCGTGGAGCAAAGTTTTATTTAAATCCAAAGTTTTATAATTGACTCCTTCCTATAACACCTTTTGTCACAGGCTCACAGCATCAACCATATCCTTGCAAAATGGCCTGCCATGCCAAGGCCCTTGTGGCCTAGGGCAACCACGCCAAGACCTTTGCATTGTAGCCCAATCTTGCCATGGAAGCTCTAAAATGTTTTATTAATAGATGGGGAGGGCTTTTGAAACATTAGATTAGGAAGAGTTAAAAAAATGAAGATTATTTTATTGCTGTGCACTCTCCCCTCGTTCAACAATAGTTTCTGAGCTTTCTTTCTTTTGCTTCCACAATTTTAACTTCTAGCTTCTGATTTGCATTTTTTCCATTTAATTTATTTTCCACGGCATCTTATCTTCTTGGTATAGATTTAGCATAATGCTAGGTAGGCAGCCACTATCTATGAATCTGTAGCCTGTTCGGGACAATTAGAATAAATGTATAAGGGCAACATTTGGTGTACTACATAATGGAATTTGTAATGTTGGGAAAACCTTATGAACATTGTTCTTAAGGCGTCGCCTAGGCGTCCAGGCGGAGGTCCAACGCCTAGGCGCCTTGCCCGCCTACCTCGCCTAGGCGTCGCCTAGGCGTCCAGGCGGTGGTCCAACGCCTTGTCTCACCTTACCGCTTTAAAAACCATGCTCATGAATCATAGATTCATACCCAGCCATACAGCGATGCTCATTTTGAATGTTGTGACAAATTTGTGATTACTTTCTCTAACTCAGGTTGTTCCTTTCACCCCAAGTGCTGGTGTTGTTGAATGGGTAAACGGTACTGTTCCACTAGGCGATTATCTAATTGGGAGGTCTCTGTATACATGATGTCAGTTTTTATATGTAAATTAGATTCTGAATGCTTCATATTTATTTGACTTTTTGTTGGGGTTGTACAGTACTAGAAGTGGTGGAGCACATGGACGATATGGAATTGGGGACTGGACATATCTTCAATGCAGAGAGTACCTGATGAGTGTATGTTGACGTGTTGTAGAGGTTTTGTATTCTATTTTTTCTAATAGAGGGATGAATGTATTTCCAATTTGAAGGAATTATAATTTGCAGGAAAAGGACAAAAGGAGGGCATTTCTTAAAATCTGCAGCAACTTTAGGTCTACTTCCATTTGCCAATGTCCCAACATTTACATACATGCATGATGCGTCCATGAAAACCATATCTAGTGTTTCTCTAACTATTCCCCCCCCTCCTTTTTTACAATAACCAGGCCTGTGATGCACCACTTCTTTCTTGAAAGATTCTTGCTGCCTGCTGATTGGTTCCAAAGTAGACTTGCTTACACAAGGAGTGTAGCAGCAAGCTCGATGGTAATTTCTTTTAGTCATGTGCAACTTGAGGAGCTTCGTGGACTACTGAGACTATATGTTGCCTATTGTTTTTCATGGATTCAGGTAGGATATATAGTCGGTCTTGGGGATCGCCATTCCATGAATATTCTCATCGACCAAGACACAGCTGAGGTTGTACACATTGATCTTGGTGTTGCATTTGAACAGGGTCTCATGCTTAAAACACCTGAACGGGTATGCGATGGAAAATGACCTTCTGTGAATATCAATTGCCAAGTCTTCCTCTGTAGAACACTTTTTTTGCTCTATTTGTAGGTTCCATTTCGGTTGACAAGGGATATTATAGATGGCATGGGTGTTACTGGTGTTGAAGGTGTGTTCAGAAGATGTTGTGAGAAAACTCTCTGTGTCATGAGGGCGAATAAAGAAGCATTGCTCACTATTATTGAAGTATGTGTGCTGTCAAATATTTTTTCATAATTTTATGAGACTTAAATACTTTTGCTCCTCCTGAGTCTGGACCCAATGTGTTAGGTCTTCGTTCATGATCCTCTATATAAATGGGCACTCTCACCACTGAAAGCCTTACAGCGTCAAAAGGTAACTACGAACATTTGCTTAATGTTATTTTCTTTGCATAGCACACCTTGGTCCATACAACTGAAACTATTGATATGTCTGTTAGGACTTGACAGGTAACGAGTACGACCAGTTGTATCCAGTATTATGCATGTGTAGCTTTCTTCTCACCAAATGTACTCTCACATACTAAGCAAATTTAAGGACCTGATAAACAACACTACAACAGTAATATCTCTTTTTTGTCGTAACTAGCAAACATGTCCGTGCATTGCTATGGAATCCGATACGTATAGGAATCTGATTCCGTATCATCGCTGGACGCGAGTTGTTATTCCATGGGTCATGAGTCCGGGTCACATTTGAGATACAGAGGCATTGAAATCGGACCTTGAATCTGTTATCGATAGGTGAGTTATTCTAACTCGAATGAGGTCATAAGTTCATATAAAGTAAAAAATATGAGGCTGAAGAAACTCTTTACTACTCGGGTAGTTAGGGAGAGGCAAAGGGGAAAAAAGATAAAATTTTGGCTCTTCATTCTCAGTGCATTCTTATAGAGAGAAAGACACTTTCCCATCTTAACCAAAAATGAAATGGCTGAGGTGAAGAAGGTTCCGTTTGGAGGGTACCCTCTGGAGATCCAGTAGAGAGACAGGATGCGCTATGGTGTCGGGGTTCGAATGCCTGCTCCACCCACAGCCTTCCAAAGGGGGAAGACCTTTACTTTCTCCCTTCCTAAGGTGCAATGAAATGGCGGACCGAAAGCTATTGAACTTGGTTATGCTCTTCCTTTCGTCGATAGATATGCAAAAGTTAGGTTAGCCTAAAGAACCCGATCTGACTACAAAAATGGAAATGCAGTGGTCTTTTGACCATGCTGTTAACACAGATACACTGTGTAGAGTTCTCCTGGCAACTGTTTAAACTTTTATTTTGCAGGAAACAGTTGATACTGATTCATGTTTGGATGACTCCCAAGAACCTTACGATGGCAACAAGGATGCAGCTCGAGCTATACTTCGTGTTAAACAGAAGTTGGATGGATATGAAGATGGCGAGATGAGAAGTGTGCAGGGCCAGGTTTTATCATCGTTATACTGAAGCATGCAGATATTTATACTTTTGTTACAAAAGTCAACTTTATATTTATGTTTGCCTTGTAGGTCCAACAACTCATACAGGACGCGGTGGATGTTGATCGGTTGTGCCAAATGTTTCCAGGTTGGGGACCTTGGTTGTAAGCTCCATTGAAAGGGATGTAAATTTTGATCGAAGGCAAGAGCAACTTTTTTCACTGCTTATGAGGTTTTATTCTTTGGTGTGTTTTTTTCCCTCACCACCCTGTCAACATTCCTACAAAGTACAGCAAACGGCTTTTGGTACCCTGTAAATTGATGGGAAGGCAAGGACGACATTTGAGTGCAGGTGGGTTGTACCACTCCTGTTTTAGAGCATGTCCAGACTAGAGGATGGGTGATTGCATAGTGAGGCCACAGTTTTCTTTTTTTGTTGAGCTTCATTAATACCCCCTCTGTCTAAAAGTCCTCATCGTTTAAGCGTCCCGCACCAAGACCAAGGATGCCCCTCCGCATTGCAGCCGCTGTGAAGTTAATTATCTGGCGCCGTTTTGTATTTTCAAAACACGCATATGTAATGTCGCAAAAATTCAGCTGCTTCGATGGTTGGCCGGCCATAGGGGCGGTATCCATACATCACACCATCGTGCAGCGTACATTCAGCTGCTTCGACGGTTGCATACCGTAGTTTTTGTTCAGGATTTACTTTGTAAAGAAGTGAGGCTGTTTTGTCATGTATGTAAAGGGCTTGTTTCGATGTAGCATGAAATACGAAGAATTATGATGCATTTGAATATACCGTGCTCCCCTGAGCAAAAAACAAATCAACAGAAGCTACCACCTGGCCGCCACGCTCAGAGTCGTCTTGGCTGAAGGATTTCTTGGGTGCGTCAGAACTAGTATAGCTGCAAACCATGTCAGCGTCTCCCGGGTTAGCAAAACTATGACGGAACTTACGATTTGGAAGAAAATAGGCCACCTATGTTTACCTCTACCACACTAGTTTGCGGGAAACATAGGTTAGCAAATGATCCCCAACCATTTGCACAATTTGTATATGTATCGCAGTTTGTGGACAACTTGAAGTAGCTACGTGCTAGTGGCGTCCTAGTCTCATCTGCATGTAGCAGCACTGTGGCACCTAGGTCTTCGGCTGCCAGATGGCGCAAGCTTCGTGTCCAGACACCGGCATTCCATAATTACCACTTCATTGCATTTGTGTTGTGCAAGATTGTCTAAACTTTAGCTAATATTTTAGAATTTTCGATTAAAGTTCAAGAACTAAATTGGTCTAAAGTTTCGTGGTTAAACTTTAAATAATGAGATCCAAACAAAACCTTATTCGTGTCCTCAACTTTCCTGCATGCACCGTGTAACTGATATTTTTTTCTTCTTTTAGCCCTATTTTAAAAACAAAGTCACGTTTAGATCACCAGTGGAACAATAACCGGGTTTTTTTATCTTGGGGATAGCGCCTTAGCTATGGTGTTAAGATAGCTCACTCATGTCACTTGCCATCGTGGATATTGACGTGTTATGACCTCCATGCCATAACTATGACGTCGACCTTGACACCATAAGCCATGGCGCTAAGGTTTGGTTTCATGCCATATTTTTACTTGTGTCATGCATGTTTTCTTTCACTCCCTCTCGATTGTGTTCTTGCCATTGTTGATCCCCCACCCCAATGCATGTGCTCTTTCTCTCTCTTTCTCTTTCTCCTTTGCCTCGCGGTGCGTCACTAGCCATTGTTTGGTGGTCGTCCGAGCGGCTCGGCCTTGTGAAGGTGATTTTTTTTATTAATAGCTTAGTAATTTAATTAGATAGTTGGTAACTTGGTTTAGTTAGTTATGAGACAATTAGTGATCTATTAGTATTAATTAGCTCATCAATAGTAGTTAGTATTAGTTATTTCCTTAGGTAGTTATTAAATAGGTAGATACCTAGTTACTAGTAGCAAGTTAATTAATTAATTGTTTAGTAACTTAGTTATTAAGTTAGTTAGGAACTTATTTAGTTTGTTAGTTTATTCTTCAGTTACTAGTTAGGTCATTAGTTACTTAGTAAGATATTGTGTAGTTTGTTAATTAGGTAAAATTTATTGAGTTAGATATTATTTAGATAGTTAGTACTTCTATGGTATTTAGTTTACATTTAGTCATTCGTATCTAAATTCATTTCAAGGTACTAAGTTTCTATATGAAAAGGATGGGCAATCTAGTAACCTTATATTATGGCAGTAGTGTAGACAAAGACGATTATAGAAACAATTTCTTTGTCGGAATGCAAAGTGAGTTTGTGATATTCATTACTTGGTTGTTTAGTGACTCAGTTGCTAGAGCTAGAAAGGAATTATATTGTCATGCAAATGAAGATGATATCTCAGTTGAAGGTGTAATCCATATGGGTTCAAAAAGAATTATAAGGCGAATGATCTCGATTACTTTTAATGATCGGTGGCAGAATTATGTAGTTAATGATGATGAATAGTTCTAATATCTGGACGTGGTTGCACATAAGGTATCCATCGAGCTCACCTCTCATGGACATTCACCAAAACTGGTAAATTATGCACCATATGGCCCTCCATTACTCGACCAGAAGGTGGATGTGAAAGATGTAGTGTTTGCCTCCGATGCTCAATCCACCTCTCATGGACATGTCAATAGGATCTCTAATGGTGTTGATGTCCAAACTATAGATAATGATGAGGCTTATAGGCTTGCAAGTGTCATTGATTCTGATGATGACTGCCATGTTACAACTCTAAGTGAACTAGGCATTGAGTTGATTAGACTTTGTTGCCCTCATTAGGATCTAGTAATCCATGAATTTTGTGATCTCAATCATTCTCATAAGGCTTATGTAGAAGGTAGTGTAAGGAAAATGGACCTTGACCTGTTTGATTAATGGATTTTGGTGTTTAAGGATCAACATAATCATTTGAACTAATGTTGTTTGCTAGTGTTTATGGATATAGTGCAAAGGATGCAGCGTGAACTTGGACAAAGGCAACATGGTGATCAAGAAGATCAACACCTCAAAGCAATATATTAGAAGACTCATTGAAGACCTACAAACATCATGCAAGAGCCCAAGACATAAGACGGAAGAAGCCCAAACAAAGGGATGCAAATAAATGAATAAAACAAATTGCTCAACAATGCTAGACATGTCTGGTACAGCACCAGATAAGTCACCAAACATTAGAGGCACATGTACTGGACAAAGGACTAGAAATTTTAGTACACTAGACATGTAGGTGTGCACCATACATAGCACCATATGGGGCACCGTATACAACACTCAGAGAGCTCTACAACGTGTTTGGGAAAGTCTATAAGGCACATGACATGTCTAGTGTAACACTAGATACCCCCACCAAATAGGGTACTTAGATTGCAAAGTAATGTGAGCGAGGTTTTAATGCAATAGACATGTCCAGTGATAACATCAGATACCCTAAAACTCAACAATCGACAACGACTAAGTGATGTGGACATGAACTATACTATCTAGTGGGTGGTCCAGAGTTCTAGTAAGTACGCGGGATTTCTATACTGCTTCCAACGGCTGCTTTTGGACTTAGGGCTATATATATGACCCCAATCAGCCATTTGATGGGTGTTGGAGTTGAGAAGCATTGCTAGAGAGTTGAGACTCCATTCTTATAGCTCTAGACACCCAAGTGCTTAGGGAGATCATTTGATGATTAGCGTAAGTGCTTTTGTAAAGTGCTTAGGTTACTTAGACTGGTGTATTAGCATTTAGTCTAGGTTTATCCCTAGTGACTAGAAGTGTGGTTAGACATCCTAAAATCCCTCAGTGCTTGTGCACACCATTATAGTTATACTGAGAGGGGCAATTGTCCTACAAGATCACACCAACTATGTTTATGGTGTGGCCACCACCATGTACTAGAGAGAACAAACCCCACGACATTTTAGTCTTAAGCTTGATAGTGGTAATGATGGGGATCATTTGAGAGAGGCCAAAATTAGAGCACCACATGCACGTGGAAAAGGCTTGGGGCTATCTACGAAGTTACCTGGCCGGGAGCTTGTGGGCTACCCATGTGTGGGGTACTACGAGGACTAGGGGAAGCTTGCGCGCTTCTCAAAACCTCGATAATAAATACTGGCGCTATAGAACGAGAGTTTGCATCTTTATCATTCCTTACCTTTTGTATTACATTATGTACTTAGGTCATATGGTTTACCTTCCTATCTTAGTTGATAGGCTAGTTGATACGAATGGAACATAGGTTGCATAACCTTTTGTATTAGATATAGCCACACATCTAGCAAAACATTGATTGCACTTTTAGATAGTTTATTTCTTGCATATGTTTTTATTAGTTTGTAAATTAGAGGCCATATTTTAGTAGTAGAGTTCTAAATTGCCTAATTCATCCCTCTCTTAGGCATCATGGTGCTTGTCATTTTGAATGATTTGAAGCAATGGTTGATATATGTACGTCAAAGACCTACATATATCATGAGGTTCATCCAAATGGATGTACATCGATTTGAATCATCGTCTTTTGGATAAGAACCCTTTGATCCTAACACTGTCATCATAGTTAAATCAATGGAACAATGGTACTTATGAACATGAGTTGTAATTCTTAATGAAGTGGTCGATTTATATTAGGTGTAAATTGGATACTGTTGGGGACTTGTTCTCAAATGCTATGAGTTAAGAACAAGACAACATAGAAAATGTTAATCGTTAAAGTCCTTCGTCCTTCGAAACATTATTTCCCTTAGGGTATAATGGTTTTCGGACGAAGGTTATGAAGGGTATACCTTCACAAATTCATTATATAATGACGAAGGGTGAAATGTAAGGAATATAAATGACAACATGAACAATTATGTATTATTATTAAGCATAAACAGAAATATCGTTGAATTACAAGTGTACCTTCAACTGGAAGGAGATGATAGTACAAGCGTGACGCAAAAAGCGAATGCCAAGTCAGCGTGAACAGTACGGGAGTACTGTTCACCTATTTATAGGCACGGGACGCAGCCCGTGCAAAATTACATTAATGCCCTTTACACTCGATAATAATTCTATAGTAATCTGTCGAGGTCTAAATAGCCTTTTCATCTTTAAGTCGGTTTCACCTGCTGCTGTCACGCCGAAGCTTTCCTGCTTACACCGTCGGCGCTTCACCAACCTTCGTATTATTCTGGTCTACTGTGATGCCTGACTTGAGTCCGAAGATACCTGTTCACACATTATACTCCAGAAACACTATTAAATCCTGTTTTTGAGGACCTTCGGATGCCGAAGGTCCCCAACAGTAGCCCCTCGCAATATTAATTTGTTCAAAATAATAAATTTAGATTGCGACCTGGACGAAGGCTTTACGCCGAAGGTCCGAAAAAACACCTTCCCTTTGCTAGAATAGCAACATTCACTGACAAGCGGGGTCTTTCAATTTTCAACGCACTTGGCGTATAAATACGGCCATACCGCAAACGCATTTGACACGCTCTCTGGTCAACTGCTCCCGCTCACTCAATTTTTAGCTCTTGTGCACTACGATTTGCTAAGCTTTTAGTTTTGAAGCTTCGGCTTTGAAAATAGTTTTTTAGTGTCTCCGAAGATGTCCGAAGATAAGAAGACTGCTGCTGAGACGAAGCTGAGCCTCGACGAAGAGAAAAATTTGGGGTTTCTTATAGCGATGTCAAAGACCAACACAGAAAAAATCACCAAGGAGATTCTGGAAGGTTTGTCTGAGGATACTGGTGACAGTGACAGCTATGATGTGGACAGTGGTGGTGAAGACTCCGAAGATCGTCCCTGGCGACCAAGCCATTCAGTTTATGGTAAATCAACTATCAAAGAAAATCATCTTGTCAATATGAGAGGAAAGTATTTCCGGGATTTGTCCATTGTGAGGGCGGACGAAGGGGAAAAAACTTGCCCACATCCCGAAGAGAATGAAGTCGTAGTGTACCGAAGCTTTTTGAAAGCTGGACTGCGATTTCCCTTGAGCAGCTTCGTTGTGGAGGTGCTGAAAATATTCGAAATCTATCTCCATCAACTTACCCCCGAGGCAATTATAAAGCTGAATATCTTCGTGTGGGCCGTGAGAAGCCAAGGTCTGAAGCCTGATGCAAAAAGCTTCTGTAATATACACGAATTATCATACGAGACAAAACCTTGGGGTAAGGAACAGTATCACAATAATTTTGGCTGCTACAGTTTCGTTTCTCGGTCCGGGTCAAGCTGCCCCGTGCCAACCTTTCGGAAGAGATGGCCCGGTGACTGGATGACAGAATGGTTTTATGTGAAGAATGATCTGACAATACGAGAAGATATCAAAGGTATAATTATGCGCCCTATTTGGCAAAGCTTCGGCCTTCGGAGGCCGAAGGTTGAAATGAATGAAGCTGCCGAAGAATGCCAGAGGGCCTTCAGCGCAGTCTGCTCTTTCATTGGAACGAGAGACTTAGTACAAGAGCATATTGCCTTCAGGGTATGGCCGCTCGCGGAGAAATGGGAAATGCCACAAGAGACCGTAAAAGAGGCCGACGAAGGTGGACTTATCAGGTTGAAGTACACTTTTAAATTTGGAGATAAATTCGTTGAGCCAGATGATGACTGGTTAAAAAGTATTGAAAATTTAAGTGATGAACTGCTTGGGGCTTATTCGAAGGCCGAAGACACTGCAATGTCAGCAGCCTTCGGAGGCCGAAAAAAGAAGAGGCTGAATCGAGTATTTGATGCAATCGGGTTTGTCTACCCTGACTATTGCTATCCCATTCGAAGGCAGAAGAGAAAAAACACAACCTCTGCAAAAGAAGAAGCTGCAACTGCTCCTAGCGAGCCAGAACCGAAAAGAAAGAAGATAAAGGTCCTTACACATCGGCCGCGCTATATTGAACCAGCTTCGGTGCCTGAGTTTACCAGAGAAACTTCTTCGGACACCGAAGCTGAAAAACCAACCGAGCCAACCTTGCTGCCAGAAGTCGCAGAAACGGCCGAAGTGCCAACAAAGATAAAATTGGAACAATCAAAGATTTTGTTATCAGAAACGAAAGAGAAGGCCGAAGCGCCGTCCACAGAAAAAATGGAAGAGGTAAAAGAAGCAACTGAGGGATCCAAAACATCAGAAGTTTTGAGTCCTGCAGCAAACATTGAGACAGTAAAAAATCAAAAAGTGCCAGCAGTGACTCCGAAAAGAAAGAGAATGGCTAATGTGCTAGATGTACTGGAAACGATCAAATCTTCAAGCACACCTCCGAAGAGGGCTACTGTCATTCCTGAAACAACAACTGAAATTTCTGGTTCTAAAGCTCCAGGGCAAGAGACTGAAGCCGAAGTTGAAGAAACCGGTGTCATTGCCCCCGAAGCATCCCCCAAAGTTCGTGATTATATTGTTCGTCATGCTTCGGGGAAAAAACTATCAGAAAAAGAAGAGCAAGAGGCCCAGCACTACGCCCAAAAACTGAAATATCCAAAGGGGGCGTTAATATTCAATGGCAGTGGAGAAGAAGACTTCTTGTATTGTCTCCCCGACAGCAAGGAAATTTCTGTCTGTCGGGAGATGAGCAAGAGCTTCGGATTCCCAACTTTAGAAGACGGGCTCTCGGTGCTATCGAAGAACGATCTGGCCGACAGCCTGGCTTACAATAGTTTAAAGGTGCGACAAATAAAATCCTTGTATTTTTTGTTGAGTCCAAAATTTTTCGTTTGTTTAAACCTATTGACGCACACATATTTCTCTTTGCAGGGCCTGATACTTAGCAATGCCCTCAGGGCACAGAAAGATGCTGAAGACGAAGGGTGTTCTATAGCCCTGAGCAACCTTCGTTCCGAAGTTATTGAACTGAGGAACGAAGGTCTTGAAAAAGATAAAATATTACACTCATTGATAAATAAAATAAAGGAAGACGAAGCTGCTTTTAAAGGTCAAGCTGAAGCTCAGAAGCGCGAAATTGAAGATCTTCGGAAACAACTGGCCAGAGCCAAGGAAGAACGCATACTTGAAGAAACAAAGCGAGAATTCAGCGACCAATGGGCCGATCACCTAGAAATAACTGTTGAAGAGCTTCGTTCGTCCAGAAAGAGATGCTATAACAAATCTATAGAGTGTGTTAAGAAGTTAAAATCTAGCTTCGCCAGGGTCGGCGCCTTCTCAAGCGAAGAAAACTTTACGAGAGGCAATCCCGAAGGTCCCATCGAATGGATCGACCACGAATCTGAGGCCTTCGAAGAAATTTTAAATAGCCGAGGAGATATATGTGCCTTCTCTGGTGCCAGAGGGATTGCCACCATCTTAGAGAAAAAGGGCTGCGAACATGTAAAAATTTTAGCACAATCCGAAGCTGCTTTGTCCTTTGAAGATGCAAGAGATCCTTCGGCCGAAGCTAGTATAATTGGTGGAAAATTTTTTACCGATATCTGGGATAATGGTGGCCGAGAAATGGCCGGAGAAATTATTCGAAGAAGTGAAAAGGGCATTCACGATGCTAGAGAAGTAGCTGAGGCTGCTGAAAAGAGCGCAGAGGCCGAAGGTCAATTAGGTATTAACTAATAGTTTTTATTGTGTTGTAATCTTAGGCTTTAAGATTTGTTTGCGATTTGTAATAGCAATGTAGCCGTATCCTGTCTTACTTCAGATCCTGCTAAAGCGTCTTCGGGCCCTCAGCCGAAAGGAGACGACGAAATTAAAAAGATGGCTGAAGATATTATGGACGAAGTCGTCAATCGGCTCCTGAACGAGGCTGCAGAAGTCGTTTTGAGAGAAGATTAAGTATTTTTGTGAAAACTTCTGAAATGTAATATACTGTAACATTTTGTAACCCCAAATGTAATATACCTATTTTTGTTAGTCAATTCTTTACGATGCATGAAACTTTACACGTACCGCTTTTGAGTCTTTGACGAAAAAACACCTTCCCTTCTTTTCATGCTTCGTGAAGAAGAATTCTTCTTTGTCACAACAATATCCAATGTTCTGATGAATAATATCCAGGCTTCGTGAAAATATTTTCCGAAGCTACACTTCCGAAGATCAATGATGTATCTTTTTGTGACTATGATTTCTCCCTTTTTTCAAAGCGTTCTTCTGTAGATTGATAATGTGTCCACCTCTTGTGCCATGTGCAAAATGATGTATGATGCTTATGCTATGCGAAATGATGCGATGGTGTTATGTTATGTGAGATGATGTTTATTCCGAAGATACATACGCATCCCTGCAATAAAACACAATCTTTTATAAGCCTCCCTTAGGAGCTTCTTCGCCTTTTACTTCAGCGGAATCAGCGTTTATTTTTCGTTGTAAGCCTCCCTTAGGAGCTTCTTCGCCTTTTACTTTCAGCGGTATTCGCGTTGACTTTTCGCGCTTCGCCTTTTACTTAGGCGGTATCAGCGTTGACTTTTCGCTGTATGCTCTGCATTCCCTTTGGAATGACTTTGGAGCAGAAAACTTACACTGCGCTCCCTTTGGAACGACTTTTTTGTGACTTCGGCAAACTTACTCTGCGTTCCTTAGAACGACTTGTTGTTGCTTCGAAGGTCCTCTTTGTTATCACAAGTCTTTGAACTTTAATCAATATAAGCCTGTGAAGAAAATATATTTTCCTTGTAGGAATCAACGAAACTAATTACATGAAACCTAAACAATGTCCTTTATTACAGAAAATAAAACTGAATGAAAAAGATTGCTATTAAGGTAGGATATTTGTCAATAGATGTGCTTTGACTCTGGCACAGTGCTATTGACTGTACGAGCTTCGGACTGCTCTCTGAAATCCCTCTGGTGTGGAGCATACTGGCTCCCTTCTGGCTGCTGGCCTTGTTGCAACGGAGGTGGAGGCGGAGGCTGTTGCCAGGAAGCTTGAGGCTGACTCGCCGAAGCAACAGAAACTGCAGGATGATTGCCCACATATTCTGGGATGTAGGGCGAATGATACGAAGCTGTATGCATGACCTGCTTCGGCTGAGCTTGTTGTGCTGCTGCTTCAGCTATTTCCTTTTGCTTCTGAATAGTAACATGGCACATCCTGGTAGTATGGCCTTTGTTCTCACCGCAGAATAAGCAAAAGATTCTTCTCGGTTGATCGCCAAATCTTCCTCCAAAGCCCCTGGCGCCTCTGCCTCTTGGAGCTGGTGGTCGGAAGGAGCTTTGCTGTTGCCCCGAAGCCTGTGAGGAACATTGTGGCCTTTGCTGTTGGCTTCCTCTATCATCATTTTGTGTAGAGTTATGAATTGATCTTACGTGCCTCGGGTAGAACCTCCCTCCGAAGCCCCTGGTCATTTCAGAAAACCTGAAAGCCTCCTCCCTTCTTTGGCGAAAATCATTATCGGCTCAAATGTACTCGTCCATCTTCTGGAGCAGCTTCTCCAAAGTTTGAGGAGGCTTCCTAGCGAAGTACTGAGCTGACGGTCCTGGCCGAAGCCCCTTGATCATGGCCTCAATGACAATTTCATTGGGCACCGTTGGTGCCTGTGCCCTCAAACGCAAGAACCTTCGGACATACGCCTGAAGGTATTCTTCGTGATCCTGGGTGCACTGGAACAGAGCCTGAGCAGTGACCGGCTTCGTCTGAAATCCTTGGAAGCTAGTTAACAACAAGTCCTTCAGCTTCTGCCATGAAGTGATCGTTCCTGGTCGAAGGGAGGAATACCAGGTTTGAGCAACACTCCTGACAGCCATAACGAAAGATTTGGCCATGACTGAAGCATTTCCCCCATACGAAGATTCTGTTGCTTCGTAGCTCATTAAAAACTGCTTCGGGTCTGAGTGGCCATCGAATACGGGAAGCTGAGGCGGCTTGTAGGACGGAGGCCAAGGTGTAGCCTACAGCTCAGCGGATAGAGGAGAAGCATCATCAAAAACAAAATTCCCATGATGGAAATTGTCATACCAGTCATCTTCGTTGGGAAAACCCTTCTGATGAAGGTCTTGGTACTGAGGCCTTCGGTGTTGCTCATCCTGAGCAAGATGACAAACTTCGTCAGAAGCTTCGTCTATCTGCCTCTGCAGTTCAGCTAGCCTGGCCATCTTTTCTTTCTTCCTCTGTACTTGTTGATGAAGCATCTCCATATCTCTGATTTCTTGATCTATCTCGTCCTCTGGTGGTGTCGGGCTGACAGCCTTCCTTTTCTGGCTTCGGGCCTCCCGCAGGGAGACTGTCTCCTGATTGTGGTCCAGTGGTTGCAGAGCTGCAGCCCCAGTTGCTGAAGCCTTCTTCGGCGCCATAACGAAGGTTTATGATCGCCGAAGGTGTTCAAAAAACTCAGAGTGGAAGTGAGTTCACCGGAGGTGGGCGCCAATGTTGGGGACTTGTTCTCAAATGCTATGAGTTAAGAACAAGACAACATAGAAAATGTTAATCGTTAAAGTCCTTCGTCCTTCGAAACATTATTTCCCTTAGGGTATAATGGTTTTCGGACGAAGGTTATGAAGGGTATACCTTCACAAATTCATTATATAATGACGAAGGGTGAAATGTAAGGAATATAAATGACAACATGAACAATTATGTATTATTATTAAGCATAAACAGAAATATCGTTGAATTACAAGTGTACCTTCAACTGGAAGGAGATGATAGTACAAGCGTGACGCAAAAAGCGAATGCCAAGTCAGCGTGAACAGTACGGGAGTACTGTTCACCTATTTATAGGCACGGGACGCAGCCCGTGCAAAATTACATTAATGCCCTTTACACTCGATAATAATTCTATAGTAATCTGTCGAGGTCTAAATAGCCTTTTCATCTTTAAGTCGGTTTCACCTGCTGCTGTCACGCCGAAGCTTTCCTGCTTACACCTTCGGCGCTTCACCAACCTTCGTATTATTCTGGTCTACTGTGATGCCTGACTTGAGTCCGAAGATACCTGTTCACACATTATACTCCAGAAACACTATTAAATCCTGTTTTTGAGGACCTTCGGATGCCGAAGGTCCCCAACAGATACTGATAATGATTCAATTTTGAAATAACACTTGAAAGCAAGGATCCACTTAGAGTAATCTTTCTTTGCAAAGTTATTCTTGATACTTGCTTCATACCACCTTGTAACCCTTTAAGACTCCATATCCTTGGTGTCTTTTCTTTTGCCCGATAAGTCTTATGGAGTATAATCTAGTACTTAGGGTTTGTTAACCCCTTTTGTAGGTGAACTCCAACAGTATGTGGACCTTTGTTTGTGTTGCATGAAGGCTTTTGATGAGGAGCACCAATAATACAAAGGTGTGTTTGTATATCATCTTTGGGCGGGATGAGCTTTTGCATGATGTGCAATTATGTAGAATATGCTACTCTACTCGATTTGTTAATACAAAACCTATGGTTTGTAATATTTGAATAAATAGTTCATAGATTATGGCCATAATACTTTGGAATGTTCAAATCTAATCTAATATATTTTGGTATACAGCTATTGTAATACTGCAATATTGTCATCCCACAGTTATAAAAGTGGATTGTTCAAGGTCCCCAAGGATACCTCGCATACTACCAGGGTTATCTAAGTGACATGCATATTAGTTAGAAGTCCATACGACAAGAACAAGTGTATGTGAATCAGTATAACTTGGATAGGCCAATATAAGAAAATATTTACATTTACATTAGATAAATTATTGAATCTGTATTCATAATAAGCTTATTTGAAAATAAAAATATTGCTAATATTTTCTACAAACCTATTTAAACTTAACAAAATTTAACCGACACGAATATCATAGCAGCACTAATCCTAGGAGTGGAGGAGCACACCTCTAACTCATTATCCAACCACATATTATTATGTGGCTCCAAACGACCTCCTATTGAAAATTAGCTAGCTGGAAAATAAACACTAAGACTATGTTTAGATCCACTAGCTGCTAATAATTAGCTTGCTAATAACTCGTAATTAATATTAGAGCATTTTTAATAGATTAGCTAAATGGCTTATCAAGCAAAATTTTGGCTACTAAACAGTAAAATAAATCTCTAACAGATTAGTCATATGACTCGTCAAGCTATCCGAATCTCTAAATTGGCTTCCTCACTAGCTAAACTTAGCTAGTCATTCTAACCAACCAAAATAGATAAATAGTCTGTTGGAGTGAGATGGTATATATAAAATATAATCTTTATAAAATATAAATAGAGAGTCAAATAGAGATCTAAAACGAAGAGTCCCTTAGATATGCGATATGCTCTTAGGTAGCTAAATATTTGCTATCGATAGCTAGATAGAGTTGAAGCAATTGGCGGCCAATGAAGTAATTGCAGCGTAGTAGCAGCAGGGCACAGTAGCGCTGTCTTGGCGCCAAAAACAGGTGCATAACAGTCCATTGAAATCTTCATTCATCGTCTAAAACTAACTGTTAGAACATATTCAATAGTGTCTTAAAGGAGTTAAAATATAGGACTCAACTTAAAAAAACAGCTCCAACAATATTTTATTACATACTCCCTCCGTCTCAAAATATAAGTCATTCCAAGATTTTTGGAGAGTCAAAGTTTTTTCAAGTTTGATCAAATTTATATAATGAAGTAATAACATTTACGATATTAAAATGTATACCGTTAGATTCTCTATTAAATATATTTTCATACTATATCTATTCTGTGTCATAAATCTTTAAGATTCTCGCTATGTTTTTTTGTCAAACTTTAAAAACTTTGACTCTCCAAGAATCTTGGAATGATTTATATTATGGGACAGATGGAGTAACTTTTTATAAAAAAAGATATAAGCCACTCCATGAAATGACTCAAATATACTACACCATAAATTAGTGTTATGTCCTTATTTTCTACATCATCCTCAACATTTTATTTCCTAAAATACATGATTTAAGGCTTAATTGTTGTAGCTCAATTTGTTTTTAGTACCATAAGCACTTTAGAGGATATAATATTTTAATTTTTAGGCACTATTTTAAGATACCTTGTTGGAGATGTTCTAGTGTGTATCAAACACTCTCTAGCTAAGGCTTTATTCAGATATTTCTATTCCACTTGGATTGGATGGGATTGAAAAAAAAATAGGAAGAACTTTGACTTGTTAGGGCTTTAAACACTCTTAATCTTGTCCAATTCATATGGATTGAGATTAAAACAAACACGCCCTAATAGATATCCATCCAATAGTTATTTAGCTAATATTAGTTTAATAAGATGAAACAGAGTGTTAATGTAACACCCCGTTCAATCCCTGTACCAGCGGTACTTACTCCTGGCAGCTCTCTAAGATCATATATCGTCTCCACAGACCAACACGAGTATTTTGTGCGCACTTTATCCTTACTCATGTGCACCCGAGAAAAGCTTCCTAGTCGGTCACCCATCCCAAATTGCTCTAAGCCAAGCACGCTTAACTTGGAGGTATTTTCGAGATAGACTTCCGAAAAATAAGATGCACCTTGTTGCTATGGATACTTTATTAATTCTATTAAGCCTTGGGCCAGGACAACACCATCCCAAGGGCCAGGATATCACAGTTAATGCCTATTTAGATCTATTAGACTAAAATTTGGTTGGTTGTCAAGTGCTAATAGATGGTTAGACAGTAAGTTAGAGGTGTATCCCTTTCATTCTAAAATAAGTGTTGCTATGTTTCAAAATTGTAGGTTGGGAAGGGGCTTACGATGCTACAGTCCCGATGGCCATGCTCGAAATGAGCCAGGGGAGAGTTTTTAGATTGGTTCGGAGAGAACTTCTACGTCTATTATGTTGTTGAAGTCTTTGTTGCTCTTTTTGCGTGGGTTACAGGGCGGAGTGTCGGGTACCTGATAACAGGGCAACCAAAGAAGGCCTGAAGGCCTTCCGAAGCGGCCCACAAACCAGTTGGCCCACCTACCAGGTAGCTCAGTGTAAAGGTCCAAAAAGCTTCTCGGGGACGGCCCACCAAGCCAACCAGCCCGCCCACCAAATAAACCCGCTGAACAACCCATACGTATACCCGATGACTAGTGGGATCGGACAACCCCATCCGTAGAGACCTCAGCATCGGGGTCTCTACAGTGAACCATACGCCGGAAGGGACGGGGCAATACACCATACTAGGCAGACGCATATGCATGATGAAAGGTGACGCGACGAAAGATGAAGTTGTACTAAAGACATCCGTAAACCACGCCTTGAGCTAACTCAACAGAACCCACCAAGCACCACCATGTCTAAATCGAAGTAGCTACAGGAAGGCAGACAGGATGCAACACCATACCATAGGTACGGTGGCGCACACCTCGGTAGACGACTCCATAGGAGCTATGAGGCCCGAAAGCACGACCCAATAGATGAGCCATAGGGGCTACTAGGCCCAGAAGCAGGAGGCCGAACTCCTCCCCAGTAGAATACAAGTTCTCATTGTAATGTCTATCCTTGAGCTATAAAATGGCAAGAAAACCCCCATCCAGACACATCCCATATCCCACAACTTCACACAAGCACCCAACTGTAACACGCTTCAAGCAAAACTACTGTCAGCACTGTACTGGACTACGGCTCTGGCCTAAACCAGTATAACACTTTCGACTTAGATCCACCTTCGAGCCCCTGTGCTCACCATTCGGAGTGAGTCCATGCTAACACCCCTGCCGAACACAAATCTTATTGTCCCTCGGTTCTAGAAACCACGAAAGTTGGCGTGCCAGGTAGGGGGCAGATCGCTTAGCCTGTCCCCTTACCAATGACATTTTGTTCATCTTCCGACGAGCACGATTGAGGAGGATTCGCCGATGTATAGCGAAAGGGAGAAAGGTGACATATCAAGATGATCGTCGTTGATCTCAAGCTGTGCCTCAACAGCCACGCCGACACCATCAGGAAGAAGGTGTTGGAAGCCTCAAGAACCTTGCTTGAGGTTACCACCATAGGCTCTCCCCCTAGGCTCCGTCATGCCCGGGATCGCAGGCAGTGACCCCTAACAGAGCACGATGGTATACGAGGTTGCCATTGTCATCCGGTAGCTAAGCACAAGCAAGGTCGTAGCTGGCTATTGATCGCTATGCTCCATAGTAAGTGGAGTCACCTCCCCCGCTCGTGGGGAGTGACTTATTCTACCTGTCAATGGGTTTTGGGAAGTCATAATGACGAAGGCTATGCATTCGTAAACATAACCTCCCCGGAATCTATTGGTACGACCCCATGGGCTAGAAATAGGGGCTAGTGCAGTCCGTTGTCCTGATCTGTATCCTGGTCCCTTAGCGCATGCGGTGGCCATCGCCTGCCATCGCACAAACTCATGGTGCGCTGAGTCTCCACCGTCACCCACACTCAAGGGGGTTGTGTCCCAAATCCCTCAGTGTATCGGTGTAGACCAGCAAGCAATCCATTAATGGGTTTTGCCTTCGGCAACCTCATCACGCATGAGGTGGCCAGCCACGATGAGGAGGGCCCATGGAAGCTCTCCATGCAAGTTAGTGTTGCCCAGACCCGACCCGATGGCCACAAGCTCCATGGCATTAGGGGTAGCAGCCAACAGCCTCCACCAGGCGCTGCTTACCCCTCAAGCCAAACGTGCAACAGATTAGATGGTTTAGGTCAGCCCCGAACCTTACGCCTAGAAGGTAGCATGAGAACGAACTCTTCCTGTGTAACGGGGTTGCATTTGTCAATGTCCCAGTCCGATAAGGTCGGCCTCCGCAAACCCGGTTTCTGGCGCCATCCAAGGCCTGTTCTGGTTAGAGTCGCCCTTATGAGCATGAACACGGGTGTTACATGTACCCCGTTGTGAAGGAAGAGATAGTCCTCATCCATCGGTTTCTTTTTCTGTTTACGCATGTTAATTATCCCCCCTTCGAGGATCTAAACTTCTGTTGTACTCAAAAAAATCGAATAATAGTGCCTATTATTGCACCTAGTTTGGAATATCATTTGACAAATGAATGAGGATCGGATCAACCGAATGTTTAGTCCAGGAAAAGGGCCACATTCTCAAGGATGGTTCGGGGCCGCGTAGCCGCTTAGCTTGGTCCTGCACCCTAAGCCAACACACTCCATCACCTTGGAACAGCTAACCGAGTATCTCGAAATGAATACTTAGAGGCCTAGGCCTCATCCAAACTCAGGAGATGCTCCAAAGTAGGGTTGGCTAGAATAAGCACTACTATTGAAGGATTAGTTGATTAATTAATTATAGTCACACTCGAAGTGGGATCTGATTTCTAAATACATTCATGAAACCTGGATTATGTTTCCACTTTGTCATCCGGTTTCTCATCCTCCCTCATAACAGATAAGGCCTGGATCATGAAGGGCCAGGTCCGGGGGGAGAGGGACACGTTCTCAGAGGTAATCCGGATCCGTGTAACCGCTTAGCCTGGTCCAGCACCCTAAGACCGCACACTCCACCATCCTAGGATGGTTGTTCCAGAACCTAGGACTAGCCCCTAAAGGCTTAGGCCTTATCCTGACCGGGGGACAGGTCATGAGACCCTGCTCAGCGAGGTTCAGAAACAAAATCCAAAAGATTGACAACGTTCGGAACAACGACCCACAGATACACTGTTGAGCACCATAATAAGGCCACATGCAGGGACACCTTTTTATAGGTTACTAGGTGAGGTGGCAAATTGGAGCTGACACAAGGAAGAGCGGTGCCGACCGCTGCTCCCCTCACTAGGAAAAGCACACTGCTGTCGCGTATCCTACGACACATAGCATGGGCCACCGGGGAAACCCGATATCGACCTTCGGAGTACAATGCTCCTTAGCATTAAATGCGGATAAGACGTATACCTGCCCACTCCAGGGCGGGCGCTACGACCGAAGTACACGGACGACACAATGGATTGCGTGTTACAGAGGCGGGACATCTGACTCTCTGCACCGCATGGGCTGATGCCATCATGGCCCCACTGTAACGTGCGAGTCACCAAGGCGAAGGGTGATAGGCGGAGAAGACAGGATGACGTCACCTGAGCGTCCCTAAACACAGTAGCACTTCAGTCTACGCCGCAACCTACTCCTGTGCTCTGCCCCGATTAGACGAGGCAAGGGCACGACGGCTAGTGGCACTTCAGCCGATGCCACAACCTATTCCTGTGCTTTGCCTCGATTATACGAGACAAGGGCACGACAGGCCAGGAGATCTACACCAAGACCAGAAGAAGATCTGCTCCCCGTGCACACCTGGCCGATGCGATCACATGCGCCAGAGAGGCCGATGGACTCACGCCTGGTGCGTGACGAACCATCGTAGGAAAGGGTCCGCCCCTTACACTGCATAAACCTCCGAGCAATCCACATGGATTACTCGGGGGCTGAAGGACTATCTAGCAGATGCACTCATGCGCACCCGAGAGGCCGATGGACTCACGCCTGGTACGTGGCGAACCATCGTAGGAAAGGGTCCACCCCTTACACTGCATAAATCTCCAAGCAATCCACATGGATTACTCAGGGGCTGAAGGATTACATCTAGCATATACGCTCACGCGCACCCGAGAGACCGATGGACTCACGCCCGGTGCATGGCAAACCATCGTATGAAAGGGTCCGCCCCTTACACTGCATAAACCGCCGAGCCATCCACATGGATTACTCAAGAGCTCGGGGGATACATCTAACAGATGCACTTGCGCGCACCCAAAAGAGAAATCGCATAAGAAAAACCTCTATGCAACTCCAAGGAGTTACACAAAGGCTCGAGGGCTGCTGTCGAGTATCTGAGAACGGGGTACCCAAAGAAGACCTAAAGGCCTCCCAAATACTGCCCACAAACTGGCCGCCCACCTGCCAAACAGCTTAGCGTAAAGGTCCAAAAGGCTTTCTAGGGACAACCAGCCCACCGAACAAATACCCGCTGAGCAACCTGCCCACCGAGCAACCCAGCGAGGTGGGGCTACCGAGCAACCTGCCCATCGAGCAACCTAGTGAGGTGGGACTGCCGACCAAACTACCCATCGAGCAACCTAACTAAGCGGGCTTGCCGAGCAACCAGCCCGCCAAGCAACCTAGCAAGACGATAGCCAGCTCTTAGGTCAACACCCCTACTGAAAGGAAGAGCCAACCTGATACTATCGAGCCATGTTGGCACGATGGGACATTACCGAGCCATGCCCAAACCATGGAAACAATATTGTCGGTGTTTGGAATAACGGTCCTAACCAACTAGTAAAATAATGTCACGTGGCTAGAGTCTAGATGGTGTGCGAGTTGACACAACCAATTTATCCTGGTTCGGGCAATACAAAGCCCTACTTCCAGCAGAGGGGGATGAGGCTTATATTACTCGCACCAAGGTGCTTGCAGTAAGGATTACAAGCACAGCGGGAGAGGGGAAGTCCCCAATTCCCTAGAACTGATTGAGGCAAGTGCCAATACCGAAAGACTTGGAGGAAAACTACTGAATGTTTGCCTGCCCCTTGGAGGAGCTATGACTGCCCTATTTATACACCTAGGAGATGCACGTTGTTGAACCGGGGGTCGTCATGTTTCTAGAGGAGAAGTCTTGGCGTCCTGTGGGTGACATGATGATGCACTGCGTTGTTGACTTGGGCTTGTTGTTTTCCCACTAAGAGTCGAGGCCGAGGACAAGGGGTTGGCCATACGCCCGAGCCCCCAGGGCAGGGGATGCCCATATCGTAGTTGTTGTAACAGCGCTTCGGTATGGGTAAAAAGCCTGCTTACGGGGTGCGTCATCGTCCTTTCTTGGGGTGACATCGTGATTCCTTACAGCGTTTGTCGAGGTCAGAGCCCTACTTGTGCGAGGCGGAAGTCTTCCGGAGGTGTTGGATGAGCCATCCCTTGACGTGTGCCACAGTCGGTGGAGTGGCTGTCCGTGGGAATCGCGGCGATGTAGGTGGCCGAGGCCGAGCTCGGGCGAGGCAGAGAATTTACCTGAGGCCAAACTTAGAGTCGGGCGAGGCGGAGAAATCACCCGAGGGCTGGACTTGGCATCGGGCGAGGCGGAGATTGTGCCCGAGGGCTGGTCTCGGCGTCGGGCGAGGTGGAGATTTGCGCCCGAGGGTCGGTCTGCTTTGCCTATCATATTAGATGTCCCATCGAGGGATGGCAGGCGGTGTGCGCGTACTGTAGCGGGGCGTAATCATGTTGTCGTGCCTAGATATTACTGTTGTCTTGTTAGCCACTGTGCTCCTATCGCCGCGGTGTGAGGTAGGTATGTGCATTAAATGCGGGTGTTCCCCTTCTGTTTTCGGGCAATTTTGTCTTATCTGCCTGAGATTAGCTCAAGCGAGACGGACGGAGCGGTGGCGACCTCGGGCGAGGCGGAGTTCTGCTCGAGGTGGGAGACTCTCGGGGAGAAGCCTCAGTTTCAGAGGTACCTTGGTTGTTTCCCCTCGGGGATTACGTCTTTACTTATCCTGAATGCGCTCTTCGGGGAAATAATTCAGGTATCCCTAATTATCACCCTCGATAGTAGCCCCTGAGCCTTTCAAGGAAGTACTTTGGTACTTGTTTGGAGGCTCTGCTGCTTGCTCGTAAGTGTGTCGTATTTTTCTTGAGGAGTAGGACGTTTGATTTTCGACGGGTACGCGCGAGTGCACCCGTGGAGTAGACCCCCGAGGCCCCAAAGGAGTAGTTGACTCCTTCAGGGGCTTTTGTTCTTAATAGGTCATGTTTGATCTTCAGTCGATATGTTGGAACCTTTGGCGTGGTTTTGCAAGGATAGCCCTCGAGCCCTTGCACGGGGCAAGAGGTTGATCGAGGGATGTCTCAACTTTTGGTTCATACGCCATTGCATCGCCTCTCCGCGAGGAGGAAGGGGGGAATGTGTCATGCTACCCTCGATGGGCGACGAGCAGGACGTTTCTGTTGAGTTGTTATTGGGTAATCCGAGCGGGGGTCCGAGCTCCTTCTGATAAGAGTTGGCTAGTGGTCCAGAGACATGCCCCAAAAGATACCTGCGGGTGATTCGCCTAGTCTCGAACCCATTTGATGGGGTCTGAGGGCTCGATGCCTCCCTACGATGGGACACCATCACGAATCGCTCCCGGGGGTCTCGGATATGTCTTAAGGTACCTCAGGTCACAACTCGAGCTAGGGCCATGTATGGGTGTACCCACAGTCATCCCTGACTCGGTGCTCTGGGGCAGTTATGGAGCCCTTCTAAGGGGCCAACCTTCGAACCCCTGATCAGTATTGGGCTCAGAGCCCTGGTGTCCTGAGGCAGTTTTTTCGATATCCTGCCAAGGGCCGGTCCTTCGAACCTCTGAACAGTATTATTCGTCGCCTTTTTCCTTTCTGAGGTGAGTCGCCCGAGGCAGAAGACGCCTTCTTCTGGTTAACTGCTGACAGGATAAAGGGTGGAGTGGCTGAGGGCGGAGGGCGTACCTTTTGAGGTGGAATGCGGAACGGTGCTCGGCATGTTTCTTCTTGAAGGGGGCACGACCATTCAATGCGACGGGACGTCCTATCGGTCATCCTATCGTTTGCGGCGCGCGTGCGCGCGGGATTCGAAACAACCGTCATCCGGCCTTTACGATTTACACTTCGGTGGCTTCGCCCATTCCTATAAAGTCGACCAAGACTGATGCTTCGGACTGTTACCTTTACCTCTTCAGCCTTCTTGCTTTCATACACCATTCTCACCTTCTGCAAAAAGAGCCTTTCGCCTTCTCCTCCTTTCTTCCTTCTTCCCTATGGCAGAAAAGATCAGCGTTCTTCCTCCTCGCAACCCATGGCCCATCTCTCCGTCACCGATAAGGATTTGGAGGCGCTGGTTGAAGCCGGTCTGCTCCGCCCCCGCTCCACCGGCCTACAGATGTCGAATCCGTGTGCGGGCTACATAGTGAGCTTCACCTCGTTCCATGAACGGGGGTTTGGAGTTTCGGTGAGTCGCTTCATGTGGGCTATGCTGCAATACTATGGGGTGGAGCTGCACAACTTCAACCCCAACTCCATCGCTCAGGCGACCATCTTCATCGCCGTCTGGGAGGGGTATCTAGGGATTGAGCCCCATTGGGACCCATGGCTCCACCTCTTCCGTGTGGAGCCCTTCTCTCTCCCCACCGAGATGAGGAGGGTGTGCCACGCCGTCCGGGCCGGCGGCTGCACGCTTCAGTTGCGCTCGGACCGAGCGCAGTTGTACATCCCTGCCACCCTCACCTCGTCGAATAAGGGGTGGCAGAGTCAGTGGTTCTACCTCCACAACGATGACGGGCGGCTACCGACGTTCATGCACCACGTCATCCTCGGAGCGGAGAAGCGATGGAGGTGGGTCTGCCTCGGGAGCTTCAGACCCACCAAAAGTCGCTACTGGAGGCTCTACGGAAGCTTCAGGACCGCGGTCTCACCGCGGCCGAAATTATCGCGGCCTTCCACCGACGGTGGGTTCTACTGCTGACCGACCACCGGCTTCGCCTCGACGATATGACACCCGAGGCCTCCGTGGAAAGCACCCGGATGGCCTCGACCGCCCTCCCCATTGACGAACTCCTCCGGCGGGTGAGTGTAATGGTGGAGAAGGCGGACTACTCCATCATGGTGCCGATGCACCCACGTGTCCCTGGTGAGTCTCTTGCTTTTGTCTATGTTTTTGGGTTTTCCCTCTTCTCGTCTTACCCTTCTCATCTCCTCTACAGGGATTGCATGGCTTTCGAACCACCCGACCCACGGTCCTAGAGGACACGGCTGCCAGGGAGGTGCATCGGCTGACGGCCGAGGAGAAGAAGAGGAAAAGGGACGAGGAGAAAAGGTGGGCTCGCAAGAAGATGTTGACCCACGATTCACTGGAAAAACGCCGCAGAGCGCAGGCGAGGGAGGGGTTTCTGCTCGAGGCCTCTCCCAGCATCGAGGATGAGGAGGATGACGACGATGATGAGGGGATGGAGGTCCGCATGGGCTTCAACCCCGAGGTCGGGCCTGGGTCGGCGCCGGTCTCGGCGGGCCCTTCTAGCGGTGCAGTCCCATCTGTGCAGGGGCCGGCAGCGTCCCTGTCCAGGACGTGGGCATCGACCAAGCCTACCCCTTTCCCTGCCTCGATGGAAGAGGTAGCGGCCATGGAGGGGGAAGTCGCCCCTCTCCCCAAAGAAGTTGTGGGGCGCCTACGGGTGCGCAAGTTGAAACCCCTCAGTGACCGGCCGCTGCGGGGAACACGGAGGAGGGCCCCCCTCATGCAGTCGTTTCGGGGCCCATAGTGGCCCCAACCATCGTTCTGCCCTAGCCCCTATGTTGTGGCTTGTAGAAGAGAGGGCCACCACCTCGCCGTCTATGTCTCTGGCAGGGCAGCAAGGACCAGGGAGCCAGAGGCTGAGGCCTTCCACCATGCCTGTCTCCAGGTAAGTTGTCGAAATATGAGAACATCTTGTGTGCCAGGATTTTTATCTGACTGTTGTTTTGTCCTTAGCTCCAAATGTCAAGCCAATGCATCGACCTTTACTGCCACCAAGGCAGTGAAGTGTGCCGCTGGGACATCCGCGGGGGGCCTCGTCCCGCTCCCTTCTACCCAGGAGACGCCTCAGGAGGGCGCTGAGGTGGCTATGCTCGCTCCTGGGGCACCGGTCGAGCCCGACACCGTCGCGGCTGAGGTGGCTCCCGCACGCCCCGCGTCACCGGTGGAGGCCATCATCGTCTCCTCCAAGGATGAGGTGGAGGTGGTTAATGTTGCGTCGGGTGCGGTGTCTTCTACGGTCTCTAAACTCCTACGCACCATCCCCGACACCCCCAAAGTTGCATCGAGCTCGGGGCCGTGGCACGGCGAGGAGGCCGGTTCCTCAGAGCCGCCGAGGATTGCGCTCGGTGGGGGGCTGCTCGGCGACGAGATCGTCATCGAGTCCCCTCTCTCAAGGGGTAGCGGTGACCTTGTCCACACCACGCCAGACCCCTCGATATGGGGAGGGCCAACCCTGGCGTGGATGTATACCGAGGGTGGCCCGTACTTCATCCTCGACGACCTCGAGGAGCGGGAGCTATGGGATGAGATGAGGGCGGTGACCCAGGTAAGGTTGTTGCTTCCTTTTTAGGAATTATTTGTCCTTTTGCGGTGTGATGACAAGAGTTTTCCTTCTCCTGTAGGAGCTCATGACAAGGTCGATGTCCAAATCCATCTTCATTTGCCCCGAACGAGATGTCTAGGCCATGTTGTAGCGCCATCGGGTCGCGCTGCTTTGTTCCAACGAGCAGTTGGCATGGAGGAGCACCGAAGTGGTGGACCTGATGTCCCGGTGTGAGGGGCTGAAGGAAAAAGGTGCGACCGATCGTGAGGAGGTCCGTCGGGTGAGGGACAAAGTCTGCGACCTGAAGGCGGAGGCGGAACGTCACGAGGAGAAGATGCGGCGGGTGAAGGAGAACCTTCAGGCGATGATGGTGGAGCGGGACGAGTTTCCCTCCGTGTCGACTCCCTCTCCAAGTCCCTGGAGGACGAACGGTCTGAGGGCCAGGCCTTGAATGCCTGGATATGAGGTATCTTGCCGAAGCCTCATTTTATTTTTTGGGTTCGATATTTTTTCTTAGCCATGGATTGACGCCCTTGTCCTCTTTCCAGGCCTCGAGACCTAGCTGAGGGAGTTGTTCGACACGGTGGCGGACCTATTTCGGGATCTAGATGTCGCAACCTAGACCTCTTGGACCCTGTCCTGGACCGTGGAGCAGAAGGGGACTGAGCTGAGGGAGTTGTTCGACACGGTGGCGGACCTGTTTTGGGATCTTGACGTGGTGGACGTCCCTCGGAGTGGACCCCTGAAAGTCGCCTAGAGGGGAGTGAATAGGTAAAACCTGTAGATTATAAACTTTGAACATGAACTTCACTCGGGGTTAGGATTAGAAACAAAATAATAATGAATACGGAATGCGAAAGAGAGTTCTTCTTGTTATGAGTTGCTCAATCAATGCAGATAACTTTGGGGGCTAACTCAAACGATTGTGAGCAAGAGAACTTAAAGAGAGGGGAGAGGAGGAATCAAATCGTAAGGTGAAGATCAACACAAATGAACACAACGATTTGTTTCCTGAGGTTTGGTTCCAATGAACCTACTCTCCGTTGAGGAGGCCACGAAGGCCGGGTCTTTTTCAACCCTTTCCCTCTCTCAATCGATCAATTAGACCAGTTGAGTGTTTCTTCTTAATCTCAAGGATCACTAAGACTCCACAAGGACCACCACACACTTAGGTGTCTCTTGCTAGCTTTACAAGTTACTAGAGAGTTTAGAAGGAGATGAAGAAAGAACGATTAAGAAAATCAAGCAACAAGAGCAACAAATTAAACACGAATCACACTATCTCAAGTCACTAATCACTAATGATAACTTGTCTCAATTGTGGAACTTGGAGAGGTTTGAAAGCTTTGAATGTGTCTTGGAATGGATTGCTAGCTCTTGTATTGAATGTGTATGAGTGGAATGCTTGGATGTCTTTAATGGAGGTGGTTGGGGTTGTATTTATAGCCACCAACCACTTCCTAGTTGTTGCTCCTTTTCTGCCGACCATGGACGGTCTGCCCCTGCACATAAACAACTAAAATCACAACGGTCAGCAGTAACGGCTATAGTGCATTTAATGCATCGTCAGATGTCACATAAAGCGGTCGCGGATGGTCGGCCGTGAACCTCGGACGGTTCGCGAGGATGCTAATAATGCATTTTACTGAACCCGTCACCTTCGGGTTTTTTTGGTTTTTCAGCGGTCGGACGGTCCGCGCTTGGTCTCGGACGGTGCTTGCTTCTCTGTCGGACAGTTCGTAGTGTTAACTCCTGTTTTCGCAGTGTTCCTGTCTGAGGCTCACCGTGGTGTCGTGGACGGTCCGCTGCAAGGGCCCGGACGGTCCACGCACAGGTGAATTTTCCAAAAAAAGCTTCTCCTGTCTGGAATAATCTACGGTATTCTAGAAAGTCGACTTGGAATTGATGTATATGATCTTTATGCACCTGAGAAACGGTCAACTAAGCAAACTAGTTAGTCCATAAGATTTGTGATGGACGTCAAGCACCAAAATTGATTATAGGAAATGGTTGAGGCCATTTCCCTTTCAACCCCTGCGGCCCCACGTGCAAGCCCTGAGTGGCTACGTGTGGGGTGAGCTCCGCAACGTGGTCCACCTCAGGGTGAAGCGAGCCCTGGCCATGGTTTGTCACACCCGGATTTTAGGGGACCAAAACCCGAGCAAAAAAATAATCACCAAGTGTGATAGGATCAAATCTCACACATATGATGACTCATGGTACAGAAACGAATGTCACATCCTTGATATATAACGAAGTTCTGTATAAAATAATTAAATAATTACATCATATGAAGACAACGATCCAGCAACCAAAGTTGACTGGGAGACGACGGCCTAGACCACTCACGAACTCATCACAACATCCTTCATGTGCCTCATCCTGCGGTACCTGATCTTAACCTAGGGGGAATGTGAGTACGGCAAGGGTGAGCTCACATACGTTCATCGCTCAACAAGTTGTGGGGAATAATGTGTATGAACTCACCAAATGTGGGAGCTCATGTGAAGTGTAAGGCTTACCAAAGAGGGTGGTTAAAGCTGAGCATTGCTTTTAAAGTTGGTCAATATTTTATTAGCAATTACTAGGTATAAGTAGATACCAACCCAATTAAATAAGAGATCATGATTGATAACAACACCCACAATGTAATGCAAATGAAAAATTAAGTTTAATTCTATAAATTAATCATGTGAGTGTCTTAGCCGCTCATGACCATGAGCACGACTGATATACCAGTTTTACACTCTACAGAGGTTGCGCATCTTTACCCACAAGTCGTGTTACTAATTTGCCACGGGGTTGTACAGACCCCATACACCTCTACCAAGGAAGCGAGGCTAGGTAGCACTACGAGGCCTTCCCAAAGTTCCACTAGTTCGAGAAAACCCGCTACGGATTTAGGAAGAAGGAAGCATAGGAATCCCTTGTCCAAAAAGCTTTACAGACAGTTCGACCCGACGACCTCCCTATACTCTAGCAGCGATGCCTCCTCGCTTGCCCCTTCCGGGTAAGGTAATTGAAAGTCGCCTAGAGGGAGGTGAATAGGCGAAACCTAAAAATTATAAACTTTGAACACGCCCTATGCCTGGGATTAGTGTTAGAAATAAATCAGAGTGTCGAAGATATTTCTCCTTGCCAAGAGTTGCTCAATCAATGCGAATAACCTTGGGAGCAAACTCAAATCAATATGAGCAAGGGAACTTTTAGAGAGAGGAAAGAAGGGGAAACAAATCAAATGGAGATCAACACAAATGAACATGGTGATTTGTTTACCGAGGTTCGTTTCCAAAGAACCTAGTCCCCGTTGAGGAGGCCACAAAGGCCAGGTCTATTACAACCCTTTTCCTCTCTCAATCGGTCACACAGACCGGTCGAGGCTTCTCCTTAATTACTTGGGTCACTAAGACCCCGCAAGGATCACCACACACTTAGGTGTCTCTTGCTAGCTTTACAAAGCACTTAGAAAAATAAGAATGAGAAGGAGAAAGCAATCCAAGCGACAAGAGCAACAAAAGAACACAAATGATCCTCTCTCAAGTCTCTAAACAATTGAGTTGATTTTGTAGCTTGGAGTGGATTGAGTGCTTTGATTGTGTCTTTGCAGTGTTTACCTTTTGCTCTTGTATTGAATGAGAAGTGTAGGAGGCTTGGGTGGCTTGAATGGTGGTGGTTGGGGGTATTTATAGCCCCAACCACTATTCCAGTCGTTGTTGTCGATGGGCACACTGAACAGTCCGTTGGTGCACCAGACATGGCACTGTTCACTGTCCGGTGCCTGCCATGTTAGCAGACCGTTGGGGTTTGGAGCAGTTGACCGTTGAAGTATTTTGTCCTCTTGCTGCACTAGACAGTCCGGTGGCACACCGGACATGTCTGGTACATTCTGACTTCACAGCTCTGACTTCTGACTTCTGCACTGTGCACTTTTTACTGTTCACACAGTCCACCGTTGGCGCAGTTTACCGTTGCTCCGTTGGCTCACCGGATAGTCCGGTGAATTATAGCGGAGCGTCTCCCAGAGAATCCCAAGAGTGGCTAGTTCGTGGAGTGCTTGGCCTGGGCACCGGACATTGTCCGGTGCGCCACTGGCAGCACCGATGCTAGTCTTTGCTATAATCTTTGTTGAGTCCCCAACTTAATTTCTTTGTTGGTTTATGTTGAACTTTATGCACATGAGATAAATGATAACTAGGCAAACTAGTTAGTCTATGTGGTTTGTGATGGACGTCAAACACCAAAATCAATTATAGGAAATGTTTTAAACCCATTTCCCTCCTAGTAATATCTTCCTAGTTTTCCTAATTACTTGGCCAAGGGCGTCCCATTCCACCCTTGTGGTAGCACTATTTTCCCTTCTAGTTCTCCATGTTCCAATTAACAATATGATCTTATCATGATCAATATTAAACAACAACATAATTGGAACATGATAATAATAAAACATTAATTTCCAAAAATCAGGTAGAGCAATAGCAAATCTATCCAATAATTCATCTGTTTGCAAGGTGGGGGATAAACAATGCTAGGGAAAGCTATTAGATCCCATCAAATTAACATGAGCAAGTCACAGTGATTAACATCGAACATTATTAGGTAACGAAGAGTGATCAAGGGCACAACTTGCCTTCAACGAGTTCCTGCTCAGTATTTTCCACCCACAGGGTACCGAGGTCCTCGATCACTTGCTCATCTACTTGAAGCAATACAAACAAACATGGTATAGAAGAAATTAACATCACACCACACATCAGAACAGAATGCATGATAATATTCTACGCATCGAAACGAGATCGTAGGTTCGAGAACTACTTAATTTGGAGTTACGGTTAATGAGTTATGATTTTCCAAAGTTTTAAGTGGTTGATATAGAATAGATTAAGTGCATAATTTTAGTCTATGTTAAGTGATAGAATAGAGTTACTAGATGATAAACAATATTAAAACAAAATTAATGCAACTAGAATGGATCAGTTTGGGGTTAACCTCAAGAAGTTATGAATTTATTAATGTTTAGGGAATTATTTTCATACCATAATCGATTTCTATTTATTTTACAACTTTCCTGGTGACCCGTTGACTGTGGACATTATTTCCTACAAGTATAGGGGCCAAACTGTAAGTTCTAGGGACATGGATTAAATCTCCCTTAACTGCCTATGGACCACGGGTTCATTTCGGTAAATTCTAGGGGCTCTTATGCTAATCTGCCACTGAAAGGGAAATTGGGTTAACCATTTTCTATAATTAATTTTGGTGGTTGATGACCAACGCAAACACCTGTACTAACTAGTTTGTCTAGAATTCATGTATTACAGGTGCATAAGGTTCAACACAAACCAAGAAAGAAATCAAGTTAGGGACTCAATAAAAAACCACAGCAAAACCTTGAGTGTGCTGAAAAATGGTGCACCGGACTGTCCGGTGTGCCACCGGACAGTGTTCGATGCACCAGGATCGTACAGACTTAAACCAGCCACTCTCGAGAAAACGGAGACGTGCTCCGCTATAATTCACCGGACTGTCCGGTGTGCCACTGGACTGTCCGGTGAGCCAGCGGACCAACGACTCCCAACGCCAGCGGTCGACTCTGCAAAAGCTACAGTGAGCTATAGTACCGCGGCAGAAGTTAGAGCGCAGAAGTCAGAAGTCATCTGACTGTCCGGTGCAGCAAGACGACAAAGGCTCCAACGGTCGACTAGCTCCGAACCCTAACGGTTGCGCTGACGTGGCGCGCACCGGACAGTGCACAGTGGTTGTCCGGTGGCGCACCAGACTGTCCGGTGCACCCTTCACCAGCAGCCTTCACCACTGCTATGGAAGTGGTTGGGGCTATAAATACCCCCCAACCACCTCATTCATATCCATCTAAGCATTCCATACATCCCATTCATTGCAAGAGCAAAAGACTTCACTCCTAGACACATTCAATAGATCAAATCCTCTCCAAGCCTCCAAATCAACTCAATTCCATTAGGGACTTGAGAGAGGGTGTCTTGTGTTCTTTTGTTGCTCTTGTCGCTTGGTTTGGCCTTTTCTTTTTCCCTTCTTATTCTCAAGAGACTTGTAATCGAAGCAAGATACACCTAAGTGTGTGGTGGTCCTTGTGGGGTCTAAGTGACCCATGAGATTAAGGAAAAGGCTCACTCGGCCTAAGTGACCGTTTGAGAGAGGGAAAGGGTTGAAATAGACCCGGTCTTTGTGACCTCCTCAACAGGGACTAGGTTCTTTGGAACTGAACCTCGGTAAAACAAATCATTGTGTTCACTCGCCTTGATTCTTATTTGATTTATTTTCCCTCTCTAAAGTTTCCTTGCTAGTGTGAATTTGTGTTGGCTCCCATACGTTATCCGCAATCCTTGAGCAACTCCTAGCAAGAGATAAATTCATTTGGACTTGAATTAATTCTAACGCTAACCCCCGACCTTAGTGTGTGTTTAATTTTATAAATTCCAGGTTTCGCCTATTCACACCCCCCCTCTAGGCGACTTTCAATTGGTATCAGAACCAGTGCTTCATTAAGAGTCTAACCAACTCGAAGTGATCACGCTAAGAGGGAGATCATGACTGGCAAAAAGGCCACAAGCTCGGGGAGGACTCTCTCAAGGGAGTCCGGCAACAAACACAAGGAGGAATCCTCTTCCTCCATCAAGTCGCATCGGAGAGGTGACAAGAAGAAGATGATGAACAAGGTGGTCTACTACGAGACTGACTCTTCGTCACCCTCTACATCAAGCTCCGAGTCATCCACTACTTCTAAGCGCCATGAGCGCAAGAAGTATAGTAAGATGCCCCTACGCTATCCTCGTATATCAAAGTGCGCTCCATTACTATCCGTACCCCTAGGCAAACCACCATATTTTGATGGTGAAGATTATTGCATGTGGAGTGATAAAATGAGGCACCATCTAACCTCACTCCACGAAAGTATTTGGGATATTGTTGAATTTGGAGCGCAGGTACCTCAAGTAGGGACAATGACTATGACTCGGATGAGGCCGCCCAAATACGACACTTTAACACCCAAGCAAATTCTATACTCCTCACCTCTTTATGTCGAGAGGAGTATAACAAGGTGCAAGGGTTAAAGAGCATCAAAGAAATTTGGGACGTCCTCAAAACCGCGCATGAAGGGTACGAGGTGACCAAGATCACCAAGCGCAAAACGATCGAGGGAGAACTCGGTCGATTCGTCCTCAACAAAGGGGAAGAGCCACAAGCCATGTACAACCGGCTCAAGACGATGGTCAACCAAGTGTGCAACCTCAGGAGCACCAAATGGGATGACCATGAAATGGTCAACGTTATTCTTAGATCCCTCGTATTTCGTAATCCTACTCAAGTTCAATTAATACTTGGGGATCCTAGATACAAGCTAATGTCTCCCGAGGAAGTTATTGGCAAGTTTGTGAGCTTTGAACTTATGATCAAAGACTCCAAACACATTGTCAACTTGGAGCAAGGCGCCACCTCTACACCCGAGGTGCAACCCGTCGCATTCAAAGCAACGGAAGAAAAGAAGGAGGAGTCTACACCAAGTAGGCTTCCAATCGATGCCTCCAAGCTTAACAACGAGGAAATGGCACTCATCATCAAGAGTTTCCGCCAAATCCTCAAGCAAAGGAGGGGAAAGGACTACAAGCCCCGCTCCAAAAGGGTGTGTTACCAATGTGGTAAGTCCAGTCACTTTATTGCTAAATGCCCAATTTCTAGTCAAAATGACAGGGAAGAAGACAAGAAAGTGAAGAAGAAGGAAAAGAAGAGATGCTACAAGAAGAAGGGCGGCGATGCGCACGTGTGCTGGGAATGGGACTCTGACGAGAGCTCCACCGACTCCTCCTCCGACGAGGACGCCGCCAACATAGCCATCAACAAAGGCCTCCTCTTCCCCAACGTTGGCCACAAATGTCTCATGGCTAAGGATGGCAAGAAGAAGAAGGTACACTCTAGAGCCACCCCCAAATATACAACATCTAGTGATGAGGGTAGCTCTAGCAATAATGAAGATGATTTACTTGCTCTTTTTGCCAACCTTAACATGGAACAAAAGAAAAAAATTAAATGAATTAATAGAAACCATTAACGAGAAGGATGATCTCTTGGAAATCCAAGAGGACTTCCTTGTTAAAGAGAACAAAAAAATTGTTAAGTTGAAAAATGCTTATCCTCAGGAAATAGAAAAATATGAAAACTTATCTAAGGAGCTTAGCATTTGTTATGACTCAATTTCAAGTCTTAGAACTGAGAATGCTAGTTTAGTTTCTAAGATTGAAAAATTGAATGCTTGCAATGATTCTATTTACTGTCTAAGAGATGAAAATGTCATTTTAAATGCTAAGATAGAAGAATTGAATGCATGCAAACCATCTACATCTATTGTTGATCATGTTACTATTTGTACTAGATGTAGAGATGTTGATATTGAAGCTATGGATAATCACCTTGCCATGATTAAACAACAAAATGATCACATAGCTAAATTAACTACTAAAATTGTCGAGCATGAACTGGAAAATGAAAAGTTTAAATTTGCTGGAAGCATGCTCTATAATGGGAGAAGCCCTGGCATTAAGGATGGCATTGGGTTCCAACAAGGGAGCCAATCCAATGTCAAGCTTAATGCCCCTAAGAAATTGTCTAACTTTGTGAATGGCAAGGCTCCAATGGTTTAGGATAGTGAGGGTTACATTTTATATCCTGCAAACTATCCCGAACATAAAATTAGGAAGATTCATGCTAGGAAACCTTACAATGTTTCTCATCACGCATTCATGTATAAAAATGAGGCTTCTAGCTCTAGGCATACCACTCATATTAAAATGCCTAAGAAGAAAATTACTACTGCATCAAATGATCATAACATTTCATTTAATACTTTTGATGCTTCATATGTTTTAACTAATAAATCATGCAAAATAGTTGCCAATATGTTGGAGGCAAACACAAGAGTCCCAAGACTTGTGTTTGGGTACCCATGGTGCTTGTTTCTAACGTCAAAGGACCCAAGATTGTTTGGGTACCTAAGAACAAGTCATAAATTGTTTTGTAGGTTTATGCATCCGGTGGTTCAAGTTGGATAATCGATAGCGGGTGCACAAACCACATGTCAGGGAAGAAAATGATGTTCTCCTCCTATGAAAAAATGAAGATCCCCAACGAGCTATCACATTCGGGGATGGAAATCAAGGTTTGGTCAAAGGTTTGGGTAAAATTGCTATTTCCCCTGACCATTCTATTTCCAATGTTTTTATCGTAGATTCTTTAGATTACAATTTGCTTTTAGCTTCTCAATTATGCAAAATGGGCTACAACTGTCTTTTTACTGATATAGGTGTTACTGTCTTTAGAAGAAGTGATGATTCAATAGCTTTTAAGGGAGTGCTAGATGGTCAGCTATACTTAGTTGATTTTAATAATAATCAAGCTGAACTAGACACTTGCTTAATTGCTAAGACTAATATGGGCTGGCTCTGGCATCGCCGACTTGCCCATGTTGGAATGAAGAATCTCCACAAACTTCTAAAGGGAGAACACATTTTAGGACTAACCAATGTTCATTTTGAGAAAGACAGGATATGTAGCGCATGTCAAGCAGAGAAGCAAGTTGGAGCCCATCATCCACACAAGAACATAATGACGACTGACAGGCCGCTCGAGCTACTCCACAAGATCTATTCGGCCCGATAGCTTACATAAGCATCGGTGGAAGTAAGTATTGTCTAGTTATTGTGGATGATTATTCTCGCTTCACTTGGGTGTTCTTTTTGCAGGAAAAATCACAAACCCAAGAGACTTTAAAGAGATTCCTAAGACGAGCTCAAAATGAGTTCGGATTGAGAATCAAAAAGATAAGAAGTGACAATGGAACGGAGTTCAAGAATTCACAAATTGAAGGTTTCCTTGAGGAGGAGGGCATCAAGCATGAGTTCTCTTCTCCCTACACCCCTCAACAAAATGGTGTAGTGGAGAGGAAAAATAGAACTCTATTGGACATGGCAAGGACCATGCTTGATGAATACAAGACTCTGGACTGGTTTTGGGTGGAAGCAATCAACACCGCTTGCTACTCCATCAACCGGCTCTATCTTCACCGAATCCTCAAGAAAACATCATATGAACTCCTCACTAGTAAAAAACCCAATGTTTCATATTTTAGAGTCTTTGGGATTAAATGCTTTATTCTTATTAAGAGAGGTAGAAGTTCCAAATTTGCTCCTAAGGCTGTAGAAGGCTTTTTACTAGGGTATGATTCAAACACAAGGGCATATATAGTCTTCAACAAATCCACTGGATTAGTTGAGGTTTCTTGTGACATTGTGTTTGATGAGACTAATGGCTCCCAAGTGGAGCAAGTTGATCTTGATGAATTAGATGATGAAGAGGCTCCATGCGTCACACTAAGGAACATGTCCATTGGGGATGTGTGTCCTAAGGAACCCGAAGAGCCCACACAAGCACAAGATCAACCATCATCTTCCATGCAAGCATCTCTACCAACTCAAGACAAGGATCAGGCTCAAGATGATGAAGATGAAGATCAAGAGGATGAGCCACCTCAAGAGGAGGACATGGATCAAGGGGGAGATGAAGATGATCAAAACAAGGAAGATGATCAAGAAATAAGGGATCAAAGACCGCCACACCCAAGAGTCCACCAAGCAATTCAACGAGATCACCCTGTCAACTCCATCCTTGGTGACATTCAAAAGGGGGTAACCACTAGATCTCGAGTTGCTTATTTCTGTGAACATTACTCTTTAGTGTCCTCTATTGAGCCATACAGGGTGGAGGATGCACTAAGAGATCCGGATTGGGTGGTGGCTATGCAAGAGGAGCTCAACAACTTCACGAGAAATAAGGTATGGCATTTAGTTCCACGTCCTAATCAAAATGTTGTAGGTACCAAATGGGTATTCTGCAACAAGCAAGATGAGCATGGTGTGGTGACAAGGAACAAAGCCTGACTTGTGGCCAAAGATTATTCACAAGTCGAAGGTTTGGACTTTGATGAAACTTATGCACCCGTAGCTAGGCTTGAGTCAATTTGTATATTACTTGCCTATGCTACTTACCATGGCTTAAAGCTTTATCAAATGGACGTGAAAAGTGCTTTCCTCAATGGTCCTATCAAGGAAGAGGTCTATGTTGAGCAACCTCCCGGCTTTAAAGATAGTGAGTACCCTAACCATGTGTATAAGCTCTCAAGGCGCTTTATGGGCTTAAGCAAGCCCCAAGAGCATGGTATGAATGCCTGCGAGATTTCCTTATCACTAATGGCTTCAAAGTCGGTAAAGCAGATCCTACTCTCTTCACTAAAACTATTGCAAAAGACTTGTTTATATGCCAAATCTATGTTGATGATATTATATTTGGGTCTACTAACAAGTCATCTTGTGAATAGTTTAGTAGGATAATGATACAGAAATTCGAGATGTCTATGATGGGGGAGTTGAAGTATTTCCTTGGATTTCAAATCAAGCAACTCCAAGAGGGCACCTTCATCAGCCAAACCAAGTACATTCAAGATATACTTAAAAAGTTTGGGATGAAGAACGGCAAACCCATTAAGACACCTATGGGAACCAATGGGCATCTCGACCTCGACACGGGAGGTAAATCTGTAGATCAAAAGGTATACCGATCGATGATAAGATCTTTACTTTACTTGTGTCATCTCGACCGGATATTATGCTTTCAGTATGCATGTGTGCAAGATTTCAGGCAAATCCTAAGGAAGTTCACCTTAGGGTCGTAAAAAGAATCATGAGATATTTAGTTTACACTCTTAAGTTTGGGCTTTGGTACCCCAGGGGATCTACATTTGATTCAATTGGATATTCTGATGCCGATTATGTAGGGTGTAAAATTGATAGAAAGAGCACATCAGGGACTTGTCAGTTTCTGGGAAGATCCCTGGTGTCATGGGCTTCAAAGAAACAAAACTATGTAGCTCTTTCCACCGTCGAAGCCGAGTACATTGTCGCAGGCCATTGTTGTGCGCAATTACTTTGGATGAGGCAAACCCTCAGGGACTATGGCTACAAATTGAGCAAAGTCCCTCTCCTATGTGATAATGAGAGTGCAATCCGCATGTCGGATAATCCCATTGAACACAGCCGCACTAAGCACATAGACATCCGGTATCACTTTCTGAGAGATCACCAACAAAAGGGGGATATCGAAATTGCTTATGTTAACACCCACAACCAATTAGCCGATATATTTACCAAGCCACTAGATGAGAAAACCTTTAACAAACTTAGGAATGAGCTAAATATACTTGATTCTCAGAATTTTGATTGAAACAATGCACACATAGCTATTTCATATACCTTTGATCATATCCCTTTCATTTGGTGCAAATACATATTTCTTATTATTCTTGTGCCAAGACTATGACTAATGTGTTTTCAAGTATATTTCTACACTAAGTCGTAGATTGAAAGGGAAATGGAGTTTTTTTGGCAAAGACAAGGCTTCCACTCCAACTCTGACGGTATCATTTACCCTTTGTCGTTACTCCAACAACTCTCAATGGTATGACTCTTCACCCATATTTACTTTACCATTTGGGAAAAATTGTTAGGCCCCAAAGGGGGAGAAAAGTGCAAAAGGGCTCTCAAGTTCTCCGTTTTTGGCGCTTAATACCAAAGGGGGAGAAAATATTAAGCCCAAAGCAAAAGGACCGCACCACCATTTCAAAAAAATTTGAAATGAAGTTTTAATTAGTAAAAATCAATTGGTGTATTTTTCAATTAGTATCTAATTTACAATTGATATGTAAAAGTAAAATTTCAAATTGGTATCTATCTCAAAACCCTCTTGAAAGCTAAGAGGAGAACTTCATTCAGGGGGAGCTTTTATTTAGTCAAAGGAAAAGCATTTGAAACAGGGGAAGGAATTTCAAATCCTAAAATGCTTCTTGCAATCATATTTCTATACCTTTGACTATTTGCAAAAGTTTTTTGAATAGATTTCCAAAAGATTTGCAAAAACAAAACCTGTGGTGCAAATGTGGTCCAAAATATCAAATAAAAGAAAGCCAAACCATTCACTCTTATTCATTCTTAGTAATACTTTCAATTGGTTTAATTCCAAGTAGCATATGCACAATCATCTCAATCGCAAACTAGTTATATTTCTACACTTGTTATTTGCTTTGGTTTGTTTTGGCATCAATCACCAAAAAGGGGGAGATTGAAAGGGAAATTGGGTTAACTATTTCCTATAATTAATTTTGGTGGTTGATGACCAACGCAAACACGTGGACTAACTAGTTTGTCTAGATTTCATGTATTACAAGTGCATAAGGTTCAACACAAACCGAGAAAGAAATCAAGTTAGGGACTCAATCAAAAACCAGAGCAAAACCTTGAGTGTGCTGAAAAATGGCGCACCAGACTGTCCGATGTACCAGGACCGTACAGACTTAAACCAGCCACTCTCGGGAAAATGGAGACGCGCTCCGCTATAATTCACCGGACTGTCCGGTGAGCCAGCAGAGCAAAGACTCCCTGCGCCAACGATCGACTTTGCAAAAGCTATAGTGAGCTACAGTACCGCGGCAGAAGTCATAGCGCAGAAGTCAGAAGGCACCGGACTGTTCGGTGTGGCACCGGACTGTTCGGTGTGGCACCGGACTGTCCGGTGCAGCAAGACGACAAAGGCTCCAACGGTTGACCAGCTCCTAACCCTAACAGTTGCGCTGACATGGCGCGCACCGGACAGTGCACAATGGATGTCCAGTGGCGCACCGGACTGTCCTGTGCGCCCATCACCAGCAGCCATCACCAACGGCTATGGAAGTGGTTGGGGGCTATAAATACCCCCAACCACCTCATTCATATTCATCCAAGCATTCCAAACATCCCATTCATTGCAAGAGCAAAAGACTTCACTCCTAGACACATTCAATAGATCAAATCCTCTTCAAGCCTCCAAATCAACTCAATTCCATTAGGGACTTGAGAGAGGGTGTCTTGTGTTCTTTTGTTGCTCTTGTCGCTTGGTTTGGCCTTTTCTTTTTTCCTTCTTATTCTCAAGAGACTTGTAATTGAAGCAAGAGACACCTAAGTGTGTGGTGGTCCTTGCGGGGTCTAAGTGATCCGTGAGATTAAGGAAAAGGCTTGTAACACCCTAGGTGTTACCATGGCTAGAGCACACCTTGGCACTAAAGACTATGATCACATGTGGAAGAACTTAAGGAGCAAAGGTATAAGGGCTTTGGAAACTGGGTTTTAACCAAGGATTGTGAGTAACCAAAAGCATTACTCTAATCCTTGCACACTTACTACCTTGGATAAGAGGGGAGAAGAACCCTAGACCTCTCTTAAACCCTATCTCCCAAAACCCTAGATAAGAGAGAAAGAAGAGTGAGCAAGTGTGCAAAACATGAGTAATATTTACCCAAACCTTAAGTAACCTTATAACCAGCAATTAGGGGAAGGAAATATTGCAAAAAGACCCCTGGAGAAACCCCAATTCAAATCTCCAAGTGGAGAGAGAGCTAGAGCTCTCTATCTCTCTCTAAGTTAAAAACCACACCTACACTAAAGATCAGTTGTGTTCACCTCGAAGCTGGCATCAAATCCACCTATGTCCTATACCAAAAATGTGGCATACCACCCAAGGCACCCACTGGATGAGAGACAGCCCTAGGTGCCAGGAAAAGACTCGCGCCGGATTTTTGCCAAGATTCGCACGTTTGCGACTTGGGTGAGCTGTGGAACACGGGCAGATTGTAAGCTCCACGTGTTCAACGCGCCCTGAGCTTGCCAGAGCACGCCCGCGCGCGCCCCGCGTCGCGCCAATGGCCAGCCGGCGCCCTGTCCCGCGCCCGCGCCTATAAAGCCCGCTCGAGCGTCGGTTACACTCTTCCGCGCACACTCAAGCCTCACCGGAGCTCAGTTCACCGCCGTTTGCCCGTGCGCGGCGTGTCCGCGGCCACCGAGCCACTGCCGTCGTAGACCAGCCAGTCCAGCTTTCCCCAGCCCCATCCAACCCTCTGAGACGAGTGTATACGCCCCAGTGAAGCTCCCCGAGCGAGGAATCGAAGCCTGCCTCGCCGGAGAGGCCAGCCCACGACCGCCGGAGCTCTCAACCCCGCCGGAGTACGTGGACCGGGTAAATCACTGAGCCATTTCTCGATTCACTGCACATATAGCCTATACGTCACCCCAGGAAGCTCATCGTGCCCTTGGATTGAACCAGATCGCTGTGGTTTGGCCGGTATACTCGCCGCCGACGAGAACACCCGCCTGCGTTCGTGGACCGGGCGATTCCGGCCATCCCCGCCATCAAGCCGCACCTCGCTGTGACCGCCAGAGCCTCCCCGAGCCAACCCTGCCCTTCGCCGGACCTATCTCGCCGCCGGTAAGCCGCGCCACCCTTTTCTTTCCCGCAGGTACTGTGTACATTGGGGGAAGGACTGCGGGTGAGAGGAAGAAAAGGTCAGGGGGCTTTTTGAACTGTCAGCGACCCAGGGGAATAGTGGCGCAAGGGTAGAACTGCGAAGATTGATTTAGCCTTAACCCAGGGACCTCGGTGCAAAGTGTTTTTTCCAGGAAACTCTTATTAAATCTGTTTTTAATTTGAACAGAGACTTCAAAAATTCATAACTTCTGTTTAGTTCATCCAAATTTGGTCAAACCAATTTTGTCAGACTCTAAATAATGTAACCCACTTAAGAAAAATATAAAACCCCCTATGTACTATAGAAAACTTTAAAGCTCTGATTTAATTATAGTTTTGGCCAAAAGCTCAATAATAAGGCAAAAATTAGTTGCACTATTTGACTAGGGCTAGAAAAATTTGGAGAAGTTTATATCTACCTACTAACCCAAATAAAAATGCTAAACCTTTCTGTCCACCCCATTAAGTTAGTTTTTGCTCCTTTATTTGCAATATGTTTAAGGTTAAAGAAAATAGAAAAAGTGAGTTAAATAGTGAACCAGAGGACACCCCTATTTTTGTTAGGATACTTATTTAATGTAGTTCACTGGAAAAATCTATCATACCCTGTTTTAGTATAAAATAAGTAGGATACCTTTTATTCTAATAAAACAAGGGAAACTTAGAAAACCCCTACAAAAAATAACCCCAAGGTGAAAACACCCCCACCCTTGGGATAGCTAATGTTTTGTTATTAAGAACTTAGGAAAAATATGAAATCTGCTGTTTGACATTTTTCAAATAACAATGTAGTAGAAAGTGCCTTTTTGACATTAAACTTTAGAAAATCATAACTAAATAACCACCCCTTAGCTTTCTGTGATTTTTGGCACAGAAGCCTATTATTACTGTTAGATGCTAGCAAAAATAACCTTTAGGGCAGAACCCACCCTTAATTAGGAGATGTAGTGTAAGTGGCCCATTTTACACCACTCTTGCTATTTTTGTCTAAAAGCATAGCCTTTATATTTTAAGCCTCAAATTCTTAAAACATGCTAGAATAGCAAATGGCAACCCACTGTAATTTTTACAGAATTTTTGGAAAATATTAAACCACTGTCGTAGTTCACACCTACACTAGAAACCCTAAGTAGAAATTAAAGAAAGGAAAATGAATAATGTAAATTAATGTCATCCTAAAACCTTTGTAAATTGCCCACTGAAATGTATAAAGACAATACAAATCCACTATGTTTACCCTCAACAAAAACCCAAACCTCAAAAGTGATAAGCACAACCCACTAAAAGCCCCGCATGACCAAGAAACCCTAAGTTACTCCTTAACTTAGTTTTCTTCTCAGCATAATGTTATTAAATCCTACATCATCATGACATTCATGTTCATTGCATTCGATAGACTGTAACCTTGCTGACGGAGAGTATGTCCTCGTGTCGGGGCAAGGAGCTGCTCAGGAGGTAGCCCCAGATCCAGCACCAGAGCCTGCACCAGAAGACCTGCCTGCCACTGCTTTGGAAGGCAAGCCCCGGTTTTATGCATAACCTGTTAATTATGCTATTTTACTTCACTTAATGATTGTAGGATTGATTGTGCACTTAGGTGTAGGAATTGGTTGAAACCCTAGTTGCATGATCTCAGGAATCCTTTTGAGATGAATACTAGTATGATCGGTCGAGTAGTTGCTTTATTAGGATCTCGGTAGAAGACGAGTGATTTTTCTAGCACTCGCGCGAGATCAGGATTTGGTTGTACCCACCTTCATACTATTATGATACTAGTGGTAGACAACAATCCATGGGGATTGGTTGTCTACGAGATGGGAAAATGGAATAAGGATTAACGTGCGGATACCTGTGTCAAGCGTTTGAATGTACTAAACACATACCGAGAAATATGGTAAATCGGTAAGCCTAGTACCTGAGTGAACCTGCCCGCAGATTGCCCTCCTCATGCGACCTGAGACGTGGTCTCCCATTCCGGTTATGGTGGGTACAAGTGCGGTCACTGCACGACGGCAGTCGGGGTCAGTGAGGCATTGTACGCCAAGGCGGTGAGCCCCTTTCTGTTGCCAGGGAATCGATGGGGACGGTTGATGTGTGTGGGGACGGAGTGCCCCTGCATGTCGTGTGTTTAGGTTTACCTTGCAAGGATAAAAACTCGATTCGAATCGTCTGCTTCTCGCAGCTAATGAGACTGCTTGATCCATTGTACTGCATTGAGTAACAAGTGGAAATATGATGAGTTGATATAAGATGTTGATTGCTAATAATGCTTGCTACCATGTATGAATAGATAGTCCACTTTTAGCCTTAAGAGAGTCACACTTAAATTGACAAAGTTAAAACTTGACTTAGAAACTCAGCTAGTGCATTTGGCAACCAAACCCCACAGCCAAACAGCTGCATGTCTAGAGGTAGAGGAGTAGACTCCTCACACCGGGTAAGTCAAGCTGAGTATTAGTATACTCAGCCTTGCTTGTGGCATAATTTTTACAGGTTCTCTGGAGGAAATGGTTGCTGGAGTGACTTGGTCGTCCATCTTGCCACCGGGTTGGACTGTCGAGTGGGACCCCGCATCGGCTGAGGAGGAGCATGAGGAGTGATGGGACAGGCTTCCCCATCTCTCTGTTTAATTACCATTAGTTTTATTCCACTGCACTTCGAACAATGACAACTACTTTTGCAAAACTTCTTTGATGATGTAATAATTTAATACTCTTTTATGCATGGTTTTATGCTTTATTGTATTTGCTCTGTGACTCACCATCGAGTGAGATTGTGGTACTTGATCCTGTCAGTGGCCGTGTCGGACTAGATCCGAGGGATTGACGGGTTATTCCCATTTAAGTGTGGTCTAGCCTCTGAGGCGGGACTTAGGCACTTAAGTTGGAATAATTCGGGCAGTTCCGCCACAGCTGGTATCGGAGCTTGTACCACCACAGAGGAATCAATAAAATGTGAATACCATCATTTTCCAAAGTAAAACTTGATAGAAACAATGTTGGATAGATAGTAGGACGAGCAGGATAGACCTAGGACGTGAAGCCTTAGGGTAATAGAAGGGTAGCTAGGTGGCTAAGTAATTAGGCCCTACAGGCCACTTTTACAGGATGGGAGTTCTTCCCTGTTCCTTTTATCTTGTTGTGAGGTCGTTCAGGACGAGCATGCGTGCATTTTTAATTAAGCAAATGGATAACTGAGTAAGGACTTAAAAACAAGATAATAACCAACTAGGTCCCCAGTGCCTTTTTATTTAACTAGAGAAAGGCTGAGTTTTATTTTTCTTGTTCTTTTTATAATTCTTTTTCTTTTACTTACGCTTAACCGTACACAGATGACTTCCCACGGATCCTCAGAGGACGGAAATGCACTGTCCCACACTGACGGGCTTGCACGAGAGGGCTTTCCCCGCATTTTGTGGGAGGTACTTCAGGGGGCCGGATACACGACACCCCCTCAGTACGCGGTGCAGCAGTTCGAGAAGCACCGAGTGCCCCGCTGTAGGGTGAGGATGACCTTGGAGCCTCATCCCCTGCAGCCAGGCTGGCGCTCATTGGACTCCGAGTCTTTTGGATACCGAGCTGAGGACACGATCGAGGCGATTGCTCTGCATGGATTGACCACTTTCTGCGGATTCCATCCTTTGGAGCTGGCTACCCACCCCATTGGCTTGTTCCCGCCGAAAGGGAGGACGACCCAATGTGGAAGGATCGGGTGGAGCATGCCAAGGATATCTGGGCCATCTACCCAGGACAGACTGCGCACTTGACCGTACGGTGCATGAATGCTCTGTACCGTCTGCAAGTGATGCGCGGTGAGACGATGTCCCATCTGATGGCACTATTGGAGGCAACAAATATTACCTTGGACAACAGGGATGAGCTTGTGGTTGATTTATCCACTGAAATGGTGGAGAAGGACTTGCAGGTGGAGCAGCTATCCACTGATATCCAAGAGTTGGAGGAACTAGTGGGCACCAGGGAGAACACCATCGAGGTTCTCGAGGATCAACTGATTAACACTCAGCAGCAGCTTGCTGAGGCTAACGAGCACCTGGATATGCATCACCAGGAGATCCAGGACCTGGAGGCCAACGAGGACGTCGACATCGAGGGAGGAGATGAGTCTGCCTCCAGTGTGGACACTGCTGGCTCGGGGAGACCACCTTCCCCCGAGTCGAGTGTTGCCTCGTTTGCTCACTAGATGTTCAGGACAGAGTTAGAAGTTGGATGGTAGGACTCCTCGCAGCTAGCTTAGCTTTTGCACCCTTGGGGTACTAGGCTAGATAGAGTTGAGTCTTTTTGAGACAAATGATGTAACCGTGATAAACTCTTTTGGAAACATGCTTGATGAATGCTGTTATCAGTTTTAAATTTGGAAGGAGAAATTTATGCCTTTTTAAATCCTTTTGTTGAAGTTGGAGTCTATCATTTTGCTTTTGACTCTTTTCGCCGCAATTAAACCTTGAACTTGGAGTTATGGTGTTAAGTATATATGTGGTTTTTCAGATGGCCGGGAGGCAGCGTCGTGGCCAGAACGAGCGCGTTCCTCCACCGCCTCCACCACCTCCCACTTTGCAGGAGCTCATGGCTCAGCAGAATGAGATCTTGAGGCAGCTAGCTTAGCGTCAGCCACCACCTCAGCATTATGGTGGTGGAGACCATCAGCGTCACCCCGCAGCAGCTACCTACCAGGAGTTCCTCAGCACCCAGCCACCATTGTTCACAAGGGCAGAGGATCCACTGGATGCAGATGTGTGGTTGCGAGTGGTGGAATCCAAATTCCCACTACTCCATGGAGCTTGTTCTGAGGTCACTAAAGTCAGGTTCGCCACCCAGCAGCTTCGCGGACCTGCAAGGACTTGGTGGGACCATTTTCTTGCCATGCAGCCAGAGGATCGAGAGGTGGAATGGAGGGAGTTCAAGGCAGCTTTCAGGGGGCACCATATACCAGCCGGGATTATGGACCGGAAGCTCAATGAGTTTTTGGCACTCACTCAGGGCAACAGGACAGTGTTGCAGTATGCCCAGGCTTTTAATGACTTGTGCCAGTATGCTGGATATCACGCAGACACGGATGAGAAGAAGAGAGACAGGTTCAGGAGGGGGCTCAGCACTAAGCTTCGTGACCGTCTCAACACCGTCAGGGCCAACAGCTACAATGAGTTGGTCAACATGGCTATCTCCCAGGAGGACTGCATTACAGCTCGACAGGCAGAGAAGAAGAGGAAGACCCCTGTGGCAGGACCCTCAGCTCAGCCACAGCGCTTTAGGATTGTGTCCGACACTCAGAACAGGGGACCACAGCAGCAGCAAGGGCGATGGGTGATCCGACCACAGCAGCAGCAGCAGCAGGCACCCAACCGCACCCAGTTTCCAGCTCAGAGGAACAATCAGCAGCAGCAGCAGTACCATCAGGCAAATGACAACAGGTGTTTCACATGTGGCAACACCGGGCATTATGCCAAAAATTGCCCCAGGAACCAGCAGAGGCAGGGGCAGAATGTCAATCAGAACCAAGGCAAGAGGCAGAAGGTGCAAGTGAGGCAAGGCAGGCTAAACTTCACCACCATGGCTGATATTCCAGAGGGAGCACCCGTCATGACTGGTATCTTTACAGTTTTGAATTATCCTGCTATTATTCTTTTTGATTCTGGTGCATCGCATAGTTTTATCAGTGCCAAATTTAGTGCCAAGTGCCAGTTGCCCTTTCACCACACCGATGGGGGCATTACCATTTCAACACCAGGAGGCAGGGTTGCCACTTATCAAATCAACAGGCAAGTGCCTATAAAATTTGGTAGCCTTGTGATTAGAACCACCCTTCTCATCTTAGGATTGGATAGAGTGGATATTATATTGGGAGCTGACTGGTTGACCAGGCATCAGGCAGTATTGGATATTGCAGCCAGGGCCATTGAAATTCATTCCCCTGCTTATGGCGAGACTGTTTTATATTTACCTGGCCAGGGATGCACCCGTTCTTGTGCCTTTGTTATGATAGAGTCCCAAGTGGAAAAGATCCCAGTGGTCCGTGACTACCCGGATGTTTTTCCGGATGAATTACCATGGATGCCACCTGACCGAGACATTGAGTTCGCTATCGAATTGCAACCCGGGACTGCTCCTATCTCCAAGAGACCCTATAGGATGCCTCCCGCAGAATTGGCAGAATTGAAGAAGCAATTGCAAGAGTTGTTGGACAAGGGGTTTATTCGCCCAAGTACTTCACCATGGGGATGTCCAGCATTATTTGTGAAGAAAAAGGATGACAGTTTGAGGATGTGTGTTGACTACCGCCCTCTCAATGCGGTGACTATCAAGAACAAATACCCACTGCCCCACATTGATGTTCTGTTCGATTAGTTGGTAGGAGCCAAGGTATTCTCCAAGATAGACCTTCGCTCAGGTTACCATCAAATCAAGATCCGTGCCAGTGATATTCCCAAGATGGCCTTCTCAACCAGATATGGGCTGTATGAGTTTTTGGTGATGTCTTTCGGGCTGACCAATGCCCCGGCTTATTTCATGTACTTGATGAACTCAGTATTTATGCCAGAGTTAGACAAGTTCGTGGTCGTTTTCATTGATGATATTCTGGTTTATTCCGAGAATGAAGCCGAGCACACCAAACATTTGCATACTGTACTTCAGAGACTGCGTGACCATCAGTTGTATGCTAAGTTATCTAAATGCGAATTCTAGCTGAAGGAGATCAAATTCTTGGGTCACACAATTTCTCAGGATGGGATATCAGTTGATCCTGAGAAGGTACAAGAGGTGATGGATTGGAAACCCCCGACTACAGTGAGGCAGATTCGAAGTTTTCTGGGATTGGCAGGGTATTATCGACGATTTATTCCGGACTTCTCCAGGATTGCCAAACCAATGACGGAACTGTTGAAGAAAGGAGTCAAGTATGATTGGGGCCAAAGGTGTGAAGATGCCTTTCATACTTTGAGGCAGCATTTGACAACCCCAGTGCTGGCTCAACCTGACAACACCAAGCCATTTGAAGTTTATTGTGATGCTTCTGGTACAGGATTGGGGTGTGTCTTGATGCAAGAGAACAGAGTCATTGCTTATGCTTCCCGAGCACTCAGGCCCCATGAGCAGAACTACCCTACACATGACCTGGAATTGGCAGCTGTAGTTCATGCTCTTAAGATATGGAGACACTACTTGATGGGAGCTCACTGTAACATCTACACTGATCACAAGAGTCTCAAGTACATCTTCACTCAAGCAGATCTGAACATGAGGCAAAGGAGATGGTTGGAGTTAATCAAGGACTATGATTTGGAAGTGCATTACCATCCTGGCAAAGCAAATGTTGTGGCAGATGCCTTGAGCAGAAAAGCCCAGTGCAATTGTATGAGCATGGATGCAAGAGTCACCACCCTGTGCGATGAGTTGTGCAAGCTGAACCTGGAAGTTGTTTCTTCGGGTGACTTAAGTTATATCTCGGTGGAACCCACATTGCAAGAGCAAATAGTGAGGGCACAGATTGAGGATAAGGGTGTTCAAATGATTAAGGAAATGATCAAGCAAAAGGCAGAGAAATACAAGTGTTTCCGACAGGACAGCAAGGGAATTCTATGGTTTGGAGATCGATTGGTTGTTCCCAAGGACCCTGAGCTCAGAAAGAAGATACTAGATGAAGCTCACCTTTCCAAATTCTCCATGCACCCTGGTAGCAACAAGATGTACCATGATCTCAGATCTCTATATTGGTGGACCAGAATGAAGAGGGAAATTGCCAAGTACATATCCGAGTGTGACACCTGCCAGAGAATCAAGGCCAGTCACTTAAAGGCAGCAGGCCCTTTGCAACCCCTTCCCATACCATCTTGGAAATGGGAGGACATTTGCATGGATTTTATCATAGGATTGCCCAATACCTCCAGGCACCATGATTCCATTTGGGTTATCGTGGACAGGTTGACCAAGACCGCTCATTTCTTGCCAGTGCACACCACCCACAAGACAGAGAAGTACGCGGAAATTTACGTTGATCAAATAGTGCGATTGCATGGTATTCCAAAGACCATTATATCTGGCAGAGGAGCACTGTTTGTGGCACGCTTTTGGGAACAGCTGCAAGAATCACTTGGGACCCAAGTAATCCGAAGCTCAGCATATCACCCTCAAACAGATGGCCAGACAGAAAGGGTGAATCAGATTTTGGAAGACATGTTGCGAGCTTGTGCACTACACTACGGAAAGGATTGGGACAAGTGTCTGTCTTTGGCAGAGTTTTCTTACAATAACAACTATCAGTCCAGTCTGAAGATGGCACCTTTTGAAGCCTTATATGGGAGAAGGTGTAGGACCCCACTGAATTGGTCTCAAGCAGGAGAGAGGGAAATTTTTGGGCCAGACTTGGTACTTGAGGCAGAGGCAAAGGTCAGGGTTATTACCAAGAACTTAGAAGCTGCTCAGGCCAGGCAAAAGAGCTATCATGACAAGAGGCGGAAGCCTCTACAGTTTGAGGTGGGAGATCATGTTTATCTCAAGGTATCACCAACCAAGGGTGTCTAGAGATTCGGGATCAAGGGCAAGTTAGCTCCTCGCTACATCGGGCCCTATGAGATCAAAGCAAGTTGTGGACCCGTGGCCTACCAATTGGAATTGCCACCTCACATGTCAGCAGTTCACAATGTGTTCCATGTATCTCAGCTGCGGAAATGTGTTCGCCTACCCACTGAAATGCTACCGGAACCGGACATTGAGATTGAACCAGACTTGTCCTACCAAGAGTACCCCGTCAAGGTATTAGATCAAAAGGAAAGATCAACTCGGGCAAGGTCAATCAGAATGTATAAAGTTCAGTGGAGTCACCATTCAGCAGAAGAAGCCAGATGGGAGACTGAGGATTTTCTACGCTCTCGCTTCCCCGACTTTCTACCCAAAGGAGTTGGTAAGTAACCCCAAAACCCCACCCCCACCTGCCCTTTGAATTCAATTATAAGAAAAACTTAGATAACAAGGATAGTCTAAGTTGTGGATTTAACTTAAGAAGGGCTTCCTTCTGAAGTTGCAAAGAGAATGACATTCGAAGAGCAGTTAACAAAAGAAACTTGAGTATAAAGAAAAAATAGCACCAACACACCTTCAAGCACCCTCCATGGGACTCTACCTAAAATCTCGGGACGAGATTCCTTTAAGGGGGAGGGCTGTAACACCCCAGGTGTTACCATGGCTAGAGCACACCTTGGCACTAAAGACTATGATCACATGTGGAAGAACTTAAGGAGCAAAGGTATAAGGGCTTTGGAAACTAGGTTTTAACCAAGGATTGTGAGTAACCAAAAGCATTACTCTAATCCTTGCACACTTACTACCTTGGATAAGAGGGGAGAAGAACCCTAGACCTCTCTTAAACCCTATCTCCCAAAACCCTAGATAAGAGAGAAAGAAGAGTGAGCAAGTGTGCAAAACATGAGTAATATTTACCCAAACCTTAAGTAACCTTATAACCAGCAATTAGGGGAAGGAAATATTGCAAAAAGACCCCTGGAGAAACCCCAATTCAAATCTCCAAGTGGAGAGAGAGCTAGAGCTCTCTATCTCTCTCTAAGTTAAAAACCACACCTACACTAAAGATCAGTTGTGTTCACCTCGAAGCTGGCATCAAATCCACCTATGTCCTATACCAAAAATGTGGCATACCACCCAAGGCACCCACTGGAAAAAGCTGAGCCCGAGACTTGGACGTTTGACATGCCTTGGCATGGTTTTTGTCGCGAGGTGGGCAGTGTGACACACCCGATTTGGCGACCAGAGATCTCCCTACCTAGGCCATATCTGCCATGGCAGCTCACGGATGAGAGACAGCCCTAGGTGCCAGGAAAAGACTCGCGTCGGATTTTTGCCAAGATTCGCACGTTTGCGACTTGGGTGAGCTGTGGAACACGGGCAGATTGTAAGCTCCACGTGTTCAACGCGCCCTGAGCTTGCCAGAGCACGCCCGCGCGCGCCCCGCGTCGCGCCAACGGCCAGCCGGCGCCCTGTCCCGCGCCCGCGCCTATAAAGCCCGCTCGAGCGTCTGTTACACTCTTCCGCGCACACTCAAGCCTCACCGGAGCTCAGTTCACCGCCGTTTGCCCATGCGCGGCGTGTCTGCGGCCACCGAGCCACTGCCGCCGTAGACCGGCCAGTCCAGCTTTCCCCAGCCCCATCCAACCCTCTGAGACGAGTGTACACGCCCCAGTGAAGCTCCCCGAGCGAGGAATCGAAGCCTGCCTCGCCGGAGAGGCCAGCCCACGATCGCCGGAGCTCTCAACCCCGCCGGAGTACGTGGACCGGGTAAATCACTGAGCCATTTCTCGATTCACTGCACAGATAGCCTATACGTCACCCCAGGAAGCTCACCGTGCCCTTGGATTGAACCAGATCGCCGTGGTTTGGCCGGTATACTCGCCGCCGACGAGAACACCCGCCTGCGTTCGTGGACCGGGCGATTCCGGCCATCCCCGCCGTCAAGCCGCACCTCGCTGTGACCGCCAGAGCCTCCCCGAGCCAACCCTGCCCTTCGCCGGACCTATCTCGCCGCCGGGAAGCCGCGCCACCCTTTTCTTTCCCGCGGGTACTGTGTACATTGGGGGAAGGACTGCGGGTGAGAGGAAGAAAAGGTCAGGGGCTTTTTGAACTGTCAGCGACCTAGGGGAATAGTGGCGCAAGGGTAGAACTGCGAAGATTGATTTAGCCTTAACCCAGGGATCTCGGTGCAAACTATTTTTTCCAGGAAACTCTTATTAAATCTGTTTTTAATTTGAACAGAGACTTCAAAAATTCATAACTTCTGTTTAGTTCATCCAAATTTGGTCAAACTAATTTTGTCAGACTCTAAATAATGTAACCCACTTAAGAAAAATATAAAACCCCCTATGTACTATAGAAAACTTTAAAGCTCTGATTTAATTATAATTTTGGCCAAAAGCTCAATAATAGGGCAAAAATTAGTTGCACTATTTGACTAGGGCTAGAAAAATTTGGAGAAGTTTATATCTACCTACTAACCCAAATAAAAATGCTAAACCTTTCTGTCCACCCCATTAAGTTAGTTTTTGCCCCTTTATTTGCAATATGCTTAAGGTTAAAGAAAATAGAAAAAGTGAGTTAAATAGTGAACCAGAGGACACCCCTATTTTTGTTAGGATACTTATTTAATGTAGTTCACTGGAAAAATCTATCATACCCTGTTTTAGTATTAAATAAGTAGGATACCTTTTATTCTAATAAAACAAGGGAAACTTAGAAAAACCCTACAAAAAATAACCCCAAGGTGAAAACACCCCCACCCTTGGGATAGCTAATGTTTTGTTATTAAGAACTTAGGAAAAATATGAAATCTGCTGTTTGACATTTTTCAAATAACAATGTAGTAGAAAGTGCCTTTTTGACATTAAACTTTAGAAAATCATAACTAAATAACCACCCCTTAGCTTTCTGTGATTTTTGGCACAGAAGCCTATTATTACTGTTAGATGCTAGCAAAAATAACCTTTAGGGCAGGACCCACCCTTAATTAGGAGATGTAGTGTAAGTGGCCCATTTTACACCACTCTTGCTATTTTTGTCTAAAATCATAGCCTTTATATTTTAAGCCTCAAATTCTTAAAACATGCTAGAATAGCAAATGGCAACCCACTGTAATTTTTACAGAATTTTTGGAAAATATTAAACCACTGTCGTAGTTCACACCTACACTAGAAACCCTAAGTAGAAATTAAAGAAAGGAAAATGAATAATGTAAATTAATGTCATCCTAAAACCTTTGTAAATTGCCCACTGAAATGTATAAAGACAATACAAATCCACTATGTTTACCCTCAACAAAAACCCAAACCTCAAAAGTGATAAGCACAACCCACTAAAAGCCCCGCATGACCAAGAAACCCTAAGTTACTCCTTAACTTAGTTTTCTTCTCAGCATAATGTTATTAAATCCTACATCATCATGACATTCATGTTCATTGCATTCGATAGACTGTAACCTTGCTGACGGAGAGTACGTCCTCGTGCCGGAGCAAGGAGCTGCTCAGGAGGTAGCCCCAGATCCAGCACCAGAGCCTGCACCAGAAGACCTGCCTGCCACTGCTTTGGAAGGCAAGCCCCGGTTTTATGCATAACCTGTTAATTATGCTATTTTACTTCACTTAATGATTGTAGGATTGATTGTGCACTTAGGTGTAGGAATTGGTTGAAACCCTAGTTGCATGATCTCAGGAATCCTTTTGAGATGAATACTAGTATGATAAATCGAGTAGTTGCTTTATTAGGATCTCGGTAGAAGACGAGTAATTTTTCTAGCACTCGCGCGAGATCAGGATTTGGTTGTAACCACCTTCATACTATTATGATACTAGTGGTAGACAACAATCCATGGGGATTGGTTGTCTACGAGATGGGAAAATGGAATAAGGATTAACGTGCGGATACCTGTGTCAAGCGTTTGAACGTACTAAACACATACCGAGAAATATGGTAAATCGGTAAGCCTAGTACCTGAGTGAACCTGCCCGCAGATTGCCCTCCTCACGCGACCTGAGACGTGGTCTCCCATTCCGGTTATGGTGGGTACAAGTGCGGTCACTGCACGACGACAGTCGGGGTCAGTGAGGCATTGTACGCCAAGGCGGTGAGCCCCTTTCTGTTGCCAGGGAATCGATGGGGACGGTTGATGTGTGTGGGGACGGAGTGCCCCTGCATGTCGTGTGTTTAGGTTTACCTTGCAAGGATAAAAACTCGATTCGAATCGTCTGCTTCTCGCAGCTAATGAGACTGCTTGATCCATTGTACTGCATTGAGTAACAAGTGAAAATATGATGAGTTGATATAAGATGTTGATTGCTAATAATGCTTGCTACCATGTATGAATAGATAGTCCACTTTTAGCCTTAAGAGAGTCACACTTAAATTGACAAAGTTAAAACTTGACTTAGAAACTCAGCTAGTGCTTTTGGCAACCAAACCCCACAGCCAAACAGCTGCATGTCTAGAGGTAGAGGAGTAGACTCCTCACACCGGGTAAGTCTAGCTGAGTATTAGTATACTCAGCCTTGCTTGTGGCATAATTTTTACAGGTTCTCTGGAGGAAATGGTTGCTGGAGTGACTTGGCCGTCCATCTTGCCACCGGGTTGGACTGTCGAGTGGGACCCCGCCTCGGCTGAGGAGGAGCATAAGGAGTGATGGGACAGGCTTCCCCATCTCTCTGTTTAATTACCATTAGTTTTATTCCGCTGCACTTCGAACAATGACAACTACTTTTGCAAAACTTCTTTGATGATGTAATAATTTAATACTCTTTTATGCATGGTTTTATGCTTTATTGTATTTGCTCTGTGACTCACCATCGAGTGAGATTGTGGTACTTGATCCTGTCAGTGGCCGTGTCGGACTAGATCCGAGGGATTGACGGGTTATTCCCATTTAAGTGTGGTCTAGCCTCTGAGGCGGGACTTAGGCACTTAAGTTGGAATAATTCGGGCAGTTCCGCCACAAGGCTCACTCGGTCTAAGTGACCGTTTGAGAGAGGGAAAGGGTTGAAATAGAACCGGTCTTTGTGACCTCTTCAACGGGGACTAGGTTCTTTGGAACCGAACCTCGGTAAAACAAATCACTGTGTTCACTCGCCTTGATTCTTGTTTGATTTGTTTTCCCTCTCTAACATTTCCTTGCTATTGTGAATTTGAGTTGGCTCACATACGTTATCTGCAATCCTTGAGCAACTTCTAGCAAGAGAGATATTCGTTTGGACTTAAATTTAATTCTAACGCTAACCTCCGACCTTAGTGTGTGTTTAAGTTTATAAATTTCAGGTTTCGCCTATTCACCCCCCTTCTAGGCGACTTTCAGCCACGGCGAAGCGGTATGAGTGTTTCTCTACCGACGGATTAAAACCTACGGTCACGATTAGATCCATCCGCGCCCAAACCGGTACGCGACCCAGACCCTTGGATCCAGGATCAACACCCAAGCCATCCCACAGCCCTCAGATCGCCGATCGGACGATCCTAGTTTAATGAAGCGCGACGGTGTAAGCGTTCCTAATCTCACACATCAGCTCAAGATCCAACGGTTGTCGATCACCCAGACGAACTGGTATGTGACAATCTAATCCTAGTTGTCCATTGCCAGATCAACACTTCCTGGCGTCCCCCACCCGAGGCGACACCGGCGCCGACGGCGTACCACCCCCCCCCCCCCCCCCCACCCCCCCCCCCCCCACCCCCCTCGCGGCGGCGCCATGACCAACCCGCACCGGACCCCCCAGCGTAAATCTCACCCCCGAATGATGCAAAATCGAATTGGAGATGCCCCTAAGATAATAAGAAGGTCCTTACCGCGGATTCGGGCGTAGAGACAATCGCCCATGATGGAACGCAGCTCCACGACGGCGCAGTGGTTCCGGTGAGCAATCTCCACCGCCCCAATGGTCAATCCTTGCCGTCGAGCCCATGAACGACTTCACCAACCACCCGCGATGCACCTTGACTCGACCATGCGCTCAGAACGACAGCATGGGCGAGTAACCAGGTGGCAATGCTCCTCTCTGCTTTTCCACGAGTCAGGTCCTGGGTGAGCTCGACGTCTAGAACTCTAGGGTTGGGAGGACGAGGAGGCTGCAGCGCTTGCGATTTATAACCCAACGGTGAAGTCTGAGCTAGAAGACCAGGGTGGTTGAGGTGGAAGCAGGATCTCAAGACGGGGGTCGGCAGTCTGTTGCAGCGACAATATTGGGGAGACGATCCTGATGCGCGGTCCCATGAGTCAGTCGATAGCGACGATCATGCAGGCGCGGGTGAGTGGCTGACTGCGCCCACCCACCAGTGATAGGGAGCAAGTCCGAGCGCGAGGTTGCATTCGCTGACAAAAGTGGCCCACAATTAGTGAGAACGAGGACGCGAGGCAAACGCCACTGTGGATGACGCGTGGGCCCGGCACGGGTGGGCTGTGCGCGTGCGTGGGAAGAGAAGACTGGGCTGAATTCAGGGTTTTGGCCCAACGGCGGCTTTTGTTCTTTTTTTTCTTTTCTATTTCTTTTCAAGTTCCAAATTTAAAGATTCAAACTAACTTTTAAATTCCTGGTTTAAATTTCAGATTTCCAAATACTAAATATCATCCCAACATGAATATTAATCCCACTAGTTTTAATATTATTATTTATTCTCCTTCCATTATTTAATTCTAACAATAATAGATTATTATTATAATTTCCTTTCTCATATTCTATTTTATATTTTCATTTATAATTTGAGGTCAAATAAAATGCATCACATCAATATCATAAGCATGAGATGCACATTTCTTTATTTTTTTAGGTGTTAATTGACTAATTTTACTCCATTAATTGGTTGTGAAAAGGAAGGGTCCTAATAAATTTCCAAAGGCTTCAAAAATTCTCAAAACACCATTATAAATATATATTTATTTATTTATTTTATTACTATCCCCTGCTACCAATTTTGGGCTTTACATGGTTTCCTCCCACTACAAGATCGACCTCGAGCGGGTGTGCGAGGGCTATGTTCTCCCCAACGAGCCCGAGCTTGCCGCCGCCGAGATGCGGAGGCTGAACTGTAACACCTCAGGTGTTACCATGGCTAGAGCACATCTATGCACTGCTGACTGTGATCACATGTGGTAGAAACTTGAGGAGAACATAAGAACCTTGGAGACCATGTGTTAATCAAGATTTTTAATGACCTAAGAGCATCACTCAAGCTTTTGTGCACTTACTACCTTGGGCAAGAGGAGAGTAAACCCTAGGCCCCTCTTGAACCCTATCTCCCAAAACCATGGTGGAGAGGGGGAGAGATTAAGCAAATGTGCAAATCATGAGTTAATCTTTAACCAAACTTTAAGTAACTTTATAACCAGCAAATATGGGAAGGTAATGTTGCAAAAAGACCCCTTGAGAAACCCCAAATCCCTTCCTTAAGTAGAGAAAGAGCTAGAGCTCTCAAATTCTCTCTAAGTCAAAAACTACACCTAATCTAAAGATCAATCGTGTTCACCTTGAAGATGGCATCAAAACCACCTAAGTTCTATACCAAAAATGTGGCATACCACCTAGGGCACCCACTGGAAAAAGTTGAGCCCGAGACCTTGACGTTTGACATGCCTTGGCATTGTTTTTGTCGCGAGGTGGGTAGAGAGACATACCTGATTTGGCGTCCAAAGATCTCCCTACCTAGGGCATATCTGCCATGGCGACTCACGGATGAGAGACAGCCCTAGGTGCCAGGAAAAGACTCGCGCTGGATTTTTGCCAAGATTCGCACGTTTGCGACTTGGCGAGCTGTGGAACACGGGCAGAAGAAAAGGTCCACGTGTTCGACGCGCTCTGTGCACGCCAGAGCACGCCCGCGCGCGCCCCGCGTCGCGCCAAAGGCCAGCCGACGCCATGGCCCGCGCCCGCGCCTATAAAGCCCACTCAGGCGTCGACCACACCCCTCCGCACGCGCTCAACCTCACCGGAGCTCAAACTCACCGTCGTTTGCCCGTGCACGGCGTGTCCGCGGCCACCCGAGCCCCTGCCGCCGTAGACCGGCCAACCCAGCCTTTCCCAACCCCGTCCGACCCTCGGAGACGACTGAGCACACCTCGGTGAAGCTCCCCGAGCGAGGAATCGAAGTCTGCTTCGCCGGAGAGGCCAGTCCACGGTCGCCGGAGTTCACAACCCCGCCGGAGTGCGTGGACAGGGTAATCCACTGAACCATTTTCCGATTCCTTGTGCACATAGTCTCTACGTCACCCCGTGAAGCTCACCGTGCCATTGGATTGAACTAGGTCGCCGTGATTTGGCCGGCACACCCGCCGCCGACGAGGACACCCGCCTGCGCACGTGGACCGAGCGATTCCGGCCATCCCCGCCGTCGAGCCGTACATCGTTGTGACCGCCAGAGCCTCCCCGAGCCAACCCTGCCCCTCGCCGGACCTCCCTCGCCACCGGTAAGCCGCGCCACCCTTTTCTTCCTTGCGGGTACTGTTTAAACCTAGGGAAGGACCGCGGGGGAGAAGGAAAGAAGTCTGGGGGGTTTTGTGAAGTGTCAGTGACTCAAATGAATAGTGGCGCAGGGGTAGATTTGAGTGGATTGATTTGGATTAAACCCAGGGTCCTCGGCGCAAAGTAGTTTTCCAGGAAACCTTTATTAAATCTGATTTAAATTTTGAACAGAACTTGAATAATTCATAACTTCTGTTTTATTCATCCAAATTTAGTCAAACCAATTTTGTTAGACTTTAAATAATGTGAACTACTTAGGAAAAATATAAAACCCCTATGTACTACAGAAAACTTTAGGGTTCTGATTTAATTATTGTTTTGACCAAAAGCTAAATAATAGGATTAAAAATGGTTGTACTATTTGACTAAGGTTAGAAAAAATTTGGAGAAGCTTATGTCCACCTATTGACCTGTTTAAAAATGCTAAACTTATCTGTCCAACCCATTAAGTTAGTTTTTGCCATTTATTTTACAATATGCTTAAGATTTAGAGAAATAGAAAAGGTGATTAAAATGATGAACCAGAGGGCACTCCTATTTTTGTTAGAGTACTTATTCAATGTAGTTCACTAGAAAAATCTATTATACCCTAGTTTAGTATAAAATAAGTAGGATCCCTTTTATTTTAGGAAAATAAGGAAAACTAGAAAAACCCTACAAAAATGACCCCAAGGTGAAAACACCCCAACCCTTGGGATAATTAATGTTTTGTTATTAAGAACTTAGGAAAAATATGAAATCTGCTGTTTGACATTTTTCAAATAACAATGTAGTAGAAAGTGCCTTTTTGGCATTAAACTTTAGAAAATCATAACTAAATAACCATCCCTTAGCTTTTTGTGATCTTTGGCACAGAAGCTTATTATTACTGTTAGATGCCAACAAAAATAACCCTTAGGATAGAACCCACCCTAATTAAGAGATGTAGTGCAAAGTGGCCCACTTTACACAACTTTTGTTATTTTTGTCTAAAGCATAGCCTTTTTATTTTTAACCTCAAATTCCTAGAACAGGGTATAATGACCAATGGCAACCCACTGTAATTTTTACAGAATTTTTGGAAAAAGTTAAACCACTGTTGTAGTTCAAACCTACACTAGAAACCATAAATAGAAAATAAAGAAAGGGAAAATGAATAATAGGAATTAGTGTCATCCTAAAACCCTTTATAACCTGTCCACTGAAATATATAAAGGCAATACCAATTCACTATGCCTAGCCCTAACAAAACCTAAACCTAGAGTGATAAGCATAAACCACTAAAAGCCGCGTATAACCTAGAAACCCTAAGTTACTCATTAACTTAGTTTTTCTTCTCTTAGCGTAATGTTATTAAATCCTGCATAATCATGACATACATGTTCATTGCATTTCGATAGACTGTAACCTTGCTGACGGAGAGTACGTCCTCGTGCCGGAGCAAGGAGCTGCTCAGGAGGTAGCCCCGGATCCAGCACCCGAGCCTGCACCAGAGGATATGTCTGCCACTGCTTTGGAAGGCAAGCCCCGGTTTTATGCATAACCGTATATATGCTATTTTACTGCACTTAATGTTTGTAGGCTTGTACTGTGCACTTAAGTGTAGGAGTTGATTGAAACCTTAGTTGCATGAACTCAGGATTCCTTTTTGAGATGGATACTAGTATGCTAGGGTCGAGTAGCTGCTTATTTAATTAGGACCTCGGTAGAAGTCGAGTGATTTTTTCTAGCACTCGCGCGAGGTCAGGAAATTGGTTGTATCCACTTTCTTCTCATAATGATGCTGGTTGTGGACAACAATCCATGGGGATTGGTTGTCCACGGGATAAAAATTGGAATAAGGATTAAGGTGTGGTACCGTGTGTCAAGCGTTTGAACGTACTAAACACATACCGAGAAATATGGTAAATCGGTAAGCCTAGTACCTGAGTGAACCTGCCCGCAGACTTTACCCCTCACGCGACCTGAGACGTAGTCTCCCATTCCGGTTATGGTGGGTACAAGTGCGGTCACTGCACGACGGCAGTCGGGGTCAGTGAGGCATTGTACGCCAAGGCGGTGAGCCCTGATCTATTGCCAGGGAATCAATGGGGACGGTTGATGTGTGTGGGGACGGAGTGCCCCTACATGTCGTGTGTTTAGGTTTACCTTGCAAGGTTGAAACTCGATTCGAATCATCTGCTTCTCGTAGCTAATGAGACTGCTTGATCCATGCTGCTACATTGAGTAACGAGTGGAATTGTGATGAGATGATACAAGATGTTGATTGCTAAAAATGTTTGCTACTATGTATGAGTAGATAGTACATCTTTAGCCTTAAGAGAGTCACACTTAATTTGACAAAGTTAAAACTTGATTTAGAAACTCAGCTAGTGCTTTTGGCAACCAAACCCCACAGCCAAACAACTGCATGTCTAGAGGTAGAGGAGTAGACTCCTCACACCGGGTAAGTCTAGCTGAGTATTAGTATACTCAGCCTTGCTTGTGGCATAATTTTACAGGTTCTCTGGAGGACATGGTTGCTGGAGTGACTTGGCCGTCCATCTTGCCACCGGGTTGGAGTGTCGAGTGGGACCCTACCTCGGCTGAGGAGGAGCGTGAGGAGTGATGGGACAGGCTTCCCCTCTCTCTGTTTATTTACCGTTAGTTTTATTCCACTGTACTTCGAACAATGATGACTACTTTTGCAAAACTCCGATGATGATGTAATAAATTAATACTCTTTAATGCATGGTTTTATGCTTTATTGTATTTGCTCTGTGACTCACCATCGAGTGAGATTGTGGTACTTGATCCTGTCAGTGGCCTTGTCGGACTAGATCCGAGGGATTGACGGGTTATTCCCATTTAAGTGTGGTCTAGCCTCTAAGGCGGGACTTAGGCACTTAAGTTGGAATAATTCGGGCAGTTCCGCCACAGCTGGTATCGGAGCTTGTACCACCACAGAGGAATCAATAAACTATAAATACCATCCTTTTCCAAAGTAAAACTTGATAGAAACAAATGTTGGATAGATCGTAGGCCGATCAGGATAGACCTAGGACGTGAAGCCTTAGGATGGTAGAAGGGTAGCTAGGTGGCTAAGTGACTAAGCCCTACATGCTACTATAAGGGATGGGAGTTCTTCCCTATTTCCCTTTACATTGTTGTGAGGTCGTTCAGGACAAGCATGCATGCATTCTTAAATTAAATAAATGGATAATTGAGTAAAGATTTAAATACAAAATGATGACCAACTAAGTACCCCAGTACCATTTTTTTATTTTTATTAGAGAGAAGCTGAGTCTTATTTTCTTGTTCTTTTTATAATTCTTTTTCTTTTACTTACGCTTAACCGTACACAGATGACTTCCCACGGATCCTCAGACGACGGAAATGCACTGTCCCACACTGACGGGCTTGCACGAGAGGGCTTTCCCCGTATTTTGTGGGAGGTACTTCAGGGGGCCAGATACACAACGCCTCCTCAGTACGCGGTGCAGCAGTTCGAGAAGCACCGAGTGCCCCGCTGTAGGGTGAGGATGACCTTGGAGCCTCATCCCCTACAGCCAGGCTGGCGTTCACTGGACTCTGAGTCCTTTGGATACCAGGCTGAGGACACGATCGAGGCGATTGCTCTGCACGGGTTTACCACTTTCTGCGGATTCCATCCCTTGGAGCTGTCTACCCACCCCATTAGCTTGTTCCCCGCGGAAAGGGAGGATGACCCAATGTGGAAGGATCGGGTGGAGCATGCCAAGGACATCTGGGCTATCTACCCAGGTCAGACTGCGCACTTGACCGTATGGTGCATGAATGCTCTGTACCGTCTGCAAGTGATGCGTGGTGAGGCAATGTCTCATCTGATGGCACTATTGGAGGCAACAAAGATCACCTTGGACAACAGAGAGGAGCTTGTGGTTGATTTGTCCACTGAGATGGTGGAAAAGGACTTGCAGGTGGAGCAACTATCCAATGAGATCCAAGAGCTGGAGGAATTAGTGGGTACCAGGGAGAACACCATCGAGGTTCTCGAGGATCAGCTCATTAACACCTAGCAGCAGCTTGCCGAGGCTAATGAGCACCTGGATATGCATCACCAGGAGATCCAGGACATGGAGGCCAACGAGGATGTCGACATTGAGGGAGGAGAGGAGCCTGCCTCCAGCGTGGACACTGCTGGCTCCGGGAGACCACCTTCCTCCGAGTCGAGTGTTGCCTCGTTCGCTCACTAGGTGGCAGGGATAGAGTTAGAAGTCGGTGATGGTAGGACTCCTCGCAGCTAGCTTAGCTTTTGCACCCATAGGGTACTAGGCTAGGTAGAGTTGAGTCTTTTTGGGACCATTGATGTAATCATGATAAACTCTTTTAGAAGCATGATTGATGGATGCTGTTAGTTAAATTTGGAAGGAAAGTTTATGCCTTTTGAAATTCTTTTTGTTATGTCGGAATCTATCAATTCGCCTTTGACTCCTTCACCGCGATTAAACCTTGAACTTGGAGATATGGTATTAAGTATATATGTGATTTTTCAGATGGCCGGGAGACAGCGTCGTGGCCAGAATGAGCGCGTTCCTCCACCGCCGCCACCGCCTCCCACCCTGCAGGAGCTAATGGCTCAACAGAATGAGATCTTGAGGCAGCTAGCTCAGCGTCAGCCACCACCTCAGCATTATGGTGGTGGAGACCATCAGCATCACCCCGCGGCAGCTACCTACCAGGAGTTCCTCAGTACCCAGCCTCCGTTGTTCACAAGGGCAGAGGACCCACTTGATGCAGATGTGTGGTTGAGAGTAGTGGAATCCAAATTCCCGCTACTCCATGGAGCTTGTTCAGAGGTCACTAAAGTCAGGTTCGCCACCCAGCAGCTTCGCGGACCCGCAAGGACTTGGTGGGACCATTTTCTTGCCATGCAGCCAGAGGACCGAGAGGTGGAATGGAGAGAGTTCAAGGAAGCTTTTAGGGGACACCACATACCAGCCAGGATTATGGACCGAAAGCTCAACGAGTTTCTGGCACTCACCCAGGGCAACAGGACAGTATTGCAGTATGCTCAGGCTTTTAATCACCTGTGTCAGTATGCTGGGTATCATGCTGATACAGACGAGAAGAAGAGAGACATGTTCAGGAGGGGGCTCAGCACTAAGCTCCATGACCGTCTCAACACCGTCAGGGCCAACAGCTACAATGAGTTGGTCAACATGGCCATCTCCCAGGAGGACTGTATCACAGCTCGTCAGGCAGAGAAGAAAAGAAAGGCCCCTGTGGCAGGACCCTCAGCTCAGCCACAACACTTCAGGATTGTGTCTGACACTCAGAACAGGGGACCTCAGCAGCAGCAAGGGCGATGGGTGATCCGACCACAGCAGCAGCAGCAGCAGGCACCCAACCGCACCCAGTTTCCAGCTTAGAGGAACAATCAGCAGCAGCAGCAGTATCGCTAGGCAAATGACAACAGGTGTTTCACATGCGGCAACACCGGACATTATGCCAAGAATTGCCCCAGGAACCAGCAGAGGCAGGGGCAGAATGTTAATCAAAATCAAGGCAAGAGACAGAAGGTGCAAGTGAGGCAGGGCAGGCTGAACTTCACTACCATGGCTGATATTCTAGAGGGAGCACCCGTCATGACTGGTATCTTTACAGTTTTGAATTATCCTGCTATTATTCTTTTTGATTCTGGCGCATCGCATAGTTTTATCAGTACCAAATTTAGTGCCAAGTGCCAGTTGCCCTTTCACCACACCGATGGGGGCATTACAATTTCAACACCAGGAGGCAGGGTTGCCACCTATCAAATCAACAGACATGTGCCCATAAAGTTTGGTAGTCTAATAATTAAAACCACCCTCCTCATTTTGGGTTTGGATAGCGTGGATATTATATTGGGAACTGACTGGTTAACCAGGCATCAGGTAGTTATTGACATTGCAGCTAGGGCCATTGAGGTGCATTCACCAACTTGTGGTGAAACTACACAATATTTGCCCGACCAGGGATGCACCCGTTCTTGTGCCTTCGTTATGATAGAGTCCCCAGTGGAAAAGATCCCAGTGGTCTGTGACTACCCGGATGTGTTTCCGGATGAATTGCCAGGGATGCCCCCTGACCGAGACATTGAGTTCGCCATCGAATTGCAACCCGGTACCGCTCCTATCTCCAAGAGACCCTATAGGATGCCTCCCGCGGAATTGGCAGAATTGAAAAAGCAATTGCAAGAATTGTTGGACAAGGGGTTTATTCGCCCAAGTACTTCACCATGGGGATGTCCTGCCTTATTTGTGAAGAAAAAGGATGAGAGTTTGAGAATGTGTGTTGACTACCGCCCTCTCAATGCGGTGACTATCAAGAACAAATACCCACTGCCCCGCATTGATGTTCTGTTTGATCAGTTGGTAGGAGCCAAGGTATTCTCCAAGATAGATCTTCGCTCAGGTTACCATCAAATCAAGATCCGTGCCAGTGATATTCCCAAGACTGCTTTCTCAACCAGATATGGGCTTTATGAGTTTTTGGTGATGTCGTTTGGGCTGACCAATGCCCCGGCTTATTTCATGTACCTAATGAACTCAGTATTTATGCCAGAGTTGGATAAATTCGTGGTCGTTTTCATTGATGATATTCTGGTTTATTCCAAGAATGAAGCCGAGCACACCAAACATTTGCATACTGTACTTCAGAGGTTGCGTGACCATCAGTTGTATGCTAAATTGTCTAAATGTGAATTCTGGCTTAAGGAGATTAAATTCTTGGGTCACACAATTTCTCAGGATGGGATATCAGTTGATCCTGAGAAGGTACAAGAGGTGATGGATTGGAAACCCCCGACTACAGTGAGGCAGATTCGGAGTTTTCTGGGATTAGCAGGGTATTATCGACGATTTATTCCGGATTTCTCCAGAATTGCCAAACCAATGACTGAACTGTTGAAGAAGGGAGTCAAGTATGATTGGAGCCAGAAGTGCGAAGATGCCTTCCATACTTTGAGGCAGCATTTGACAACAGCCCCAGTGCTGGCTCAACCTGATAACACCAAGCCATTTGAAGTATATTGTGATGCTTCTGGTACGGGATTGGGATGTGTCTTAATGCAAGATAACAGAGTCATTGCTTATGCTTCCCGAGCACTCAGACCCCATGAGCAGAACTACCCTACACATGATCTGGAGTTGGCAGCTGTGGTTCATGCTCTTAAGATATGGAGAACTACTTGATGGGAGCTCACTATAACATCTACACTGATCACAAGAGTCTCAAATACATCTTCACTCAGGCAGATCTGAACATGAGGCAGAGGAGATGGTTGGAGTTAATCAAGGATTATGATTTAGAGGTGCATTACCATCCTGGTAAAGCCAATGTTGTGGCAGATGCCTTGAGCAGAAAGGCCCAGTGCAATTGTATGAGCATGGATGCAAGAGTTACCACCCTGTGCGATGAATTGTGCAAGCTGAATCTGGAAGTTGTTCCTTCAGGTGACTTAGGTTATATCTCGGTAGAGCCCACATTGCAAGAGCAAATAGTCAGGGCACAGATTGAGGATAAGGGTGTTCAGGTTATCAAAGAAATGATCAAGCAGAAAGCAGAGAAATACAAGTGCTTCCGTCAGGACAGCAAGGGAATTCTATGGTTTGGAGATCGATTGGTTGTTCCCAAGGACCCTGAGCTCAGAAAGAAGATACTGGATGAAGCTCACCTTTCCAAATTCTCCATGCACCCTGGTAGCAACAAAATGTATCATGATCTCAGATCTTTATATTGGTGGACCAGAATGAAGAGAGAAATTGCCAAGTACATATCCGAGTGTGACACCTGCCAGAGGATCAAAGCTAGTCATTTGAAGGCAGCAGGCCCTTTGCAACCCCTTCCCATACCATCTTGGAAATGGGAGGACATTTGCATGGACTTTATCGTGGGATTGTCCAATACCTCCAGGCACCATGATTCCATTTGGGTTATTGTGGACAGGTTGACCAAGACCGCTCACTTCTTGCCGGTACACACCACCCACAGGACAGAGAAGTATGCAGAGATCTACATTGACCAGATAGTTCGTCTGCATGGGATACCAAGGACTATAGTCTCAGATAGAGGAGCACCATTTGTGGCACGATTTTGGGAACAATTGCAGGAATCACTTGGGACCCATGTAATACGAAGCTCAGCATACCATCCCCAAACAGATGGCCAGACAGAAAGGGTAAACCAGGTTTTGGAAGATATGTTAAGGGCATGTGTACTGCACTACGGAAAAGATTGGGACAAGTGTCTTTCCTTGGCAGAATTTTCTTATAATAACAACTACCAGTCCAGTCTAAAGATGGCACCTTTTGAAGCCTTATATGGGAGAAGGTGTAGGACCCCGATGAATTGGTCTCAAGCAGGAGAAAGGGAAATATTTGGGCCAGATTTGGTACTTGAGGCAGAGGAAAAGGTCAGGGTTATTACAAAGAACTTAGAAGCTGCTCAGGCCAGGCAAAAGAGCTATCATGACAACAGGCGGAAGCCTCTACAGTTCGAGGTGGAGATCATGTTTATCTTAAGGTATCACCCACCAAGGGTGTCCAGAGATTTGGAATTAGGGGCAAGTTAACTCCTCGCTACATTGGACCCTACGAGATCAAGGAAGCTTGTGGACCCGTAGCCTATCAATTGGAATTGCCACCTCACATGTCAGCAGTTCACAATGTATTTCATGTATCTCAGCTGCGGAAATGTGTCCGCCTACCCACTGAAGTGCTACCTGAGCCAGACATTGAGATAGAGCCAGACTTGTCCTATCAAGAGTACCCCGTCAAGGTATTAGATCAGAAAGAAAGGTCAACGCGGGCAAGGTCAATCCGAATGTATAAGGTTCAGTGGAGTCACCATTCAGCAGAAGAAGCTACATGGGAGACTGAGGATTTTCTACGCTCTCGCTTCCCTGACTTTCTGCCCAAAGGAGTCGGTACGTAACCCCAAAACCCCACCCCCACCTGTCCTTTGAATACAATTATAAGAAAAACTTAGATAACAAGGATAGTCTAAGTTGTGAATTTAACTTAAAAAGGGCTTCCTTCTGAAGTTGCAAAGAGAATGACATTCGAAGAGCAGTTAACTAGAGAAACTTGAGTATAAGAAAGAGTAGCCCATCAACGTGCCCTTGTAGCACCCTCTAGAGGACTCTGCCTAAAATCGCAGGACGAGATTCCTTTAAGGGGGGAGGGCTGTAACACCTCAGGTGTTACCATGGCTAGAGCACATCTATGCACTGCTGACTGTGATCACATGTGGTAGTAACTTGAGGAGAACATAAGAACCTTGGAGACCATGTGTTAATCAAGATTTTTAATGACCTAAGAGCATCACTCAAGCTTTTGTGCACTTACTACCTTGGGCAAGAGGAGAGTAAACCCTAGGCCCCTCTTGAACCCTATCTCCCAAAACCATGGTGGAGAGGGGGAGAGATTAAGCAAATGTGCAAATCATGAGTTAATCTTTAACCAAACTTTAAGTAACTTTATAACTAGCAAATATGGGAAGGTAATGTTGCAAAAAGACCCCTTGAGAAACCCCAAATCCCTTCCTTAAGTAGAGAAAGAGCTAGAGCTCTCAAATTCTCTCTAAGTCAAAAACTACACCTAATCTAAAGATCAACCGTGTTCACCTTGAAGATGGCATCAAAACCACCTAAGTTCTATACCAAAAATGTGGCATACCACCTAGGGCACCCACTGGAAAAAGTTGAGCCCGAGACCTTGACGTTTGACATGCCTTGGCATTGTTTTTGTCGCGAGGTGGGCAGAGAGACATACCTGATTTGGTGTCCAAAGATCTCCCTACCTAGGGCATATCTGCCATGGCGACTCACGGATGAGAGACAGCCCTAGGTGCCAGGAAAAGACTCGCGCCGGATTTTTGCCAAGATTCGCACGTTTGCAACTTGGGCGAGCTGTGGAACACGGGCAGAAGAAAAGCTCCACGTGTTCGACGCGCTCTGTGCACGCCAGAGCACGCCCGCGCGCGCCCCACATCGCGCCAAAGGCCAGCCGATGCCATGGCCCGCGCCCGCGCCTATAAAGCCCACTCAGGCGTCGACCACACCCCTCCGCACGCGCTCAACCTCACCGGAGCTCAAACTCACCGTCGTTTGCCCGTGCACGGCGTGTCCGCGGCCACCCGAGCCCCTGCTGCCGTAGACCGGCCAGCCCAGCCTTTCCCAACCCCATCCGACCCTCGGAGACGACTGAGCACACCTTGGTGAAGCTCCCCGAGCGAGGAATTGAAGTCTGCTTCGCCGAAGAGGCCAGTCCACGGTCGCCGGAGTTCACAACCCCGCCGGAGTGCGTGGACAGGGTAATCCACTGAACCATTTTCCGATTCCTTGTGCACACAGTCTCTACGTCACCCCGTGAAGCTCACCGTGCCATTGGATTGAACTAGGTCGCCGTGATTTGGCCGGCACACCCGCCGCCGACGAGGACACCCGCCTGCGCACGTGGACCGAGCGATTCCGGCCATCCCCGCCGTCGAGCCATACATCGCTGTGACCGCCAGAGCCTCCCCGAGCCAACCCTGCCCCTCGCCGCCGGTAAGCCGCGCCACCCTTTTCTTCCTTGCGGGTACTGTTTAAACCTAGGGAAGGACCGCGGGGGAGAAGGAAAGAAGTCTGGGGGGTTTTGTGAAGTGTCAGTGACTCAAATGAATAGTGGCGCAGGGGTAGATTTGAGTGGATTGATTTGGATTAAACCCAGGGTCCTCGGCGCAAAGTAGTTTTCCAGGAAACCTTTATTAAATCTGATTTAAATTTTGAACAGAACTTGAATAATTCATAACTTCTGTTTTATTCATCCAAATTTAGTCAAACCAATTTTGTTAGACTTTAAATAATGTGAACTACTTAGGAAAAATATAAAACCCCTATGTACTACAGAAAACTTTAGGGTTCTGATTTAATTATTGTTTTGACCAAAAGCTAAATAATAGGATTAAAAATGGTTGTACTATTTGACTAAGGTTAGAAAAAATTTGGAGAAGCTTATGTCCACCTACTGACCTGTTTAAAAATGCTAAACTTATCTGTCCAACCCATTAAGTTAGTTTTTGCCATTTATTTTACAATATGCTTAAGATTTAGAGAAATAGAAAAGGTGATTAAAATGATGAACCAGAGGGCACTCCTATTTTTGTTAGAGTACTTATTCAATGTAGTTCACTAGAAAAATCTATTATACCCTGGTTTAGTATAAAATAAGTAGGATCCCTTTTATTTTAGGAAAAATAAGGAAAACTAGAAAAACCCTACAAAAATGACCCCAAGGTGAAAACACCCCAACCCTTGTGATAATTAATGTTTTGTTATTAAGAACTTAGGAAAAATATGAAATCTGCTGTTTGACATTTTTCAAATAACAATGTAGTAGAAAGTGCCTTTTTGGCATTAAACTTTAGAAAATCATAACTAAATAACCATCCCTTAGCTTTTTGTGATCTTTGGCACAGAAGCTTATTATTACTGTAAAATGCCAACAAAAATAACCCTTAGGACAGAACCCACCCCTAATTAAGAGATGTAGTGCAAAGTGGCCCACTTTACACAACTTTTGTTATTTTTGTCTAAAGCATAGCCTTTTTATTTTTAACCTCAAATTCCTAGAACAGGGTATAATGACCAATGGCAACCCACTGTAATTTTTACAGAATTTTTGGAAAAAGTTAAACCACTGTTGTAGTTCAAACCTACACTAGAAACCATAAATAGAAAATAAAGAAAGGGAAAAATGAATAATAGGAATTAGTGTCATCCTAAAACCCTTTATAACCTGTCCACTAAAATATATAAAGGCAATACCAATTCACTATGCCTAGCCCTAACAAAACCTAAACCTAGAGTGATAAGCATAAACCACTAAAAGCCGCGTACAACCTAGAAACCCTAAGTTACTCATTAACTTAGTTTTTCTTCTCTTAGCGTAATGTTATTAAATCCTGCATAATCATGACATACATGTTCATTACATTTCGATAGACTGTAACCTTGCTGATGGAGAGTACGTCCTCGTGCCGGAGCAAGGAGCTGCTCAGGAGGTAGCCCCGGATCCAGCACCCGAGCCTGCACCAAAGGATCTGCCTGCCACTGCTTTCGAAGGCAAGCCCCGGTTTTATGCATAACCGTTATATATGCTATTTTACTGCACTTAATGTTTGTAGGCTTGTACTGTGCACTTAAGTGTAGAAGTTGATTGAAACCTTAGTTGCATGAACTCAGGATTCCTTTTTGAGATGGATACTAGTATGCTAGGGTCGAGTAGCTGCTTATTTAATTAGGACCTCGGTAGAAGTCGAGTGATTTTTTCTAGCACTCGCGCGAGGTCAGGAAATTGGTTGTATCCACTTTCTTCTCATAATGATGCTGGTTGTGGACAACAATCCATGGGGATTGGTTGTCCACGGGATAAAAATTGGAATAAGGATTAAGGTGTGGTACCGTGTGTCAAGCGTTTGAACGTACTAAACACATACCGAGAAATATGGTAAATCGGTAAGCCTAGTATCTAAGTGAACCTGCCCGCAGACTTTACCCCTCACGCGACCTGAGATGTGGTCTCCCATTCCGGTTATGGTGGGTACAAGTGTGGTCACTGCACGACGGCAGTCGGGGTCAGTGAGGCATTGTACGCCAAGGCGGTGAGCCCTGATCTGTTGCCTGGGAATCAATGGGGACGGTTGATGTGTGTGGGGACGGAGTGCCCCTACATGTCGTGTGTTTAGGTTTACCTTGCAAGGTTGAAACTCGATTCGAATCGTCTGCTTCTCGCAGCTAATGAGACTGCTTGATCCATGCTGCTACATTGAGTAACGAGTGAAATTGTGATGAGATGATACAAGATGTTGATTGCTAAAAATGTTTGCTACTATGTATGAGTAGATAGTACATCTTTAGCCTTAAGAGAGTCACACTTAATTTGACAAAGTTAAAACTTGATTTAGAAACTCAGCTAGTGCTTTTGGCAACCAAACCCCACAGCCAAACAGCTGCATGTCTCGAGGTAGAGGAGTAGACTCCTCACACCGGGTAAGTCTAGATGAGTATTAGTATACTCAGCCTTGCTTGTGGCATAATTTTACAGGTTCTCTGGAGGACATGGTTGCTGGAGTGACTTGGCCGTCCATCTTGCCACCGGGTTGGACTGTCGAGTGGGACCCTACCTCGGCTGAGGAGGAGCATGAGGAGTGATGGGACAGGCTTCCCCATCTCTCTGTTTATTTACCGTTAGTTTTATTCCGCTGCACTTCGAACAATGATGACTACTTTTGCAAAACTCCGATGATGATGTAATAAATTAATACTCTTTAATGCATGGTTTTATGCTTTATTGTATTTGCTCTGTGACTCACCATCGAGTGAGATTGTGGTACTTGATCCTGTCAGTGGCCTTGTCGGACTAGATCCGAGGGATTGACGGGTTATTCCCATTTAAGTGTGGTCTAGCCTCTAAGGCGGGACTTAGGCACTTAAGTTGGAATAATTCGGGTAGTTCCGCCACATGAACGACGCCGTCGAGGGGTCAGGGACTTCGCTGGCCTGCCACTTCGAGGTCGAGGCGGTTCCTCTTCCCTTGTTGGCAACTGCTGCCGTACCCGCTGTCGTACCTCCTCCGACCGCATGAACCGTGTCATCACCCTTCGGAGATTTTTGGGATTTTTTTAATATATGATAAGAACTCAGTTGACTCTGGATATCAAGCTTTTGTTGTTTGCTGTGTGATTTTTTCTGTTGTTTTGTGCCTGTTGCTTTAGTCCTACTGCAGTGTTCCCGTCAGAACGTGAGTTACCCTTTTGGGAGGGAATAGTGAGTGAGGAAACCGTATCCCTGATGCGTAGGTGTTCCTGCGGCTCGGCTATTTTTCCTTAGTCGGGACGTCCTCTGTTCCTAAGGGTTTTCACACTATGACTAGGGTGAGGCTACGAAACGTGTTCGTTTTTCAAAACTGCAAGGAAAAACAACACAGAGGAGGGGTTTCCCCTGCTAGCCCCCGAGGGAGGCTCGGTTTTGAAAGCAAGGCCGAGCCTCTCTTGAGAGCTATTCTTTATTAATCATAGAGAACGTAGTACAAATAGGCATGTATTCCTAGGGATAAAAGCGACGTAACTATTCTATATTCCACGCATTGTCGTAGGCTTCTCCTTCCTCGTTACAGAGCTTGTATGTTCCTGGCTTTAGCACCTTGGTGATGATGAAGGGTCCTTCCCAACGAGGAGTGAGCTTGTGATGCCCTCAGTTGTATTGTCGTATCCGAGGCACTAGGTCGCCTTCTTGGAACCCTCGGGGTCGGACACGCCTTTCGTGGTAGCGCCAAAGGGACTATTGATATTTTGCCGAATGAAGGAGTGCTATGTCTCGAGCTTCCTCCAGCTGGTCAAGCGAATCTTCACGGCTGACTTGATTGTTGTGTTTGCTATATGCTTGAAGCCTCGGGGAACCATACTCTAGGTCGGTGGGTAAGACAGTCTCGACCCCATAGACTAGGAAGAACGGTGTGAACCCTGTGGCTTGGCTCAGAGTAGTCCTTAGGCTCTAGATCACTGAGGGGAGCTCTGCGAGCCACCGCCTACTAAACTTGTTCAGATCATTGAAGATCCTCGGCTTCAGGCCCTACAGGATCATGTCGTTGGCATGTTCCACCTGCCCGTTGGATCTTGGATGAACCACCACCGACCAATCTACACGGATGTGATGGTCGCTGCAGAAGCCGAGGAACTTTTTCCCTGTGAATTGGGTGTCATTGTCGGTGATGATTTAATTGGGGACTCTGAAGCGATGAATGATGTCCATGAAGAATGCGACCGCCTGCTCGGATTTAATATTGGCGAGGGGCTAGACCTCGATCCACTTGGAGAATTTGTCGATGGCAACCATTAGGTGTGTAAAGCCCCCGGGTGTCTTTTGCAGAGGATCGACGAGGTTTAACCCCCACACCACGAACGACCACGTTATTGGGATCATCTGTAGGGCCTAGGCTGGCATATGTGTTTGCTTCGTGTAGAACTGGCATCCTCGGCAGGACCACACAATCCTGATAGCATTAGCTACCGCGATTGGCCAGTAAAACCCTTGCCTGAAGGCATTGCCGACGAGGGTCTAGGGCGCCGCGTGGTGCCCGCAAGCCCCCGAGTGGATTCCTCCTAGTAAATCCTGCCCCTGGCTGATGGGTATACATCATTGGAGTATTCCCGAAGGGCTGCGTCGGTACAACTCCTTCTCATATCCTATCAGCACAAAGGTTTTTGCTCGGCGAGCGAGGTGTCGGGCCTCGGCATTCCATAGAGGGAGCTCCCCTCGGAGGAGGAACTTTAGGTAAGGCGTCCTCCAGTCCATGGCTAGTGCTGCCCTGTCGCTGTCACCATCGATCTACATGACCTCGGGCCCATCAGCCGGGGGTGTATCGTCATGGGGGGCGAGCTCGGACACCTCCTTGGGCATCACTGAGGACTTGTAGATGTCACTGGAAAAAACATTCGGGGGGACCATGGTCTGTTCTGAGGCGATCTTCGCTAGTTCGTCTGCTACCTCGTTGTATCGGCATGCGACGTGGTTGAGCTCTAGGCCGAAGAATTTATATTCAAGGCACCGAACTTCTTCACAGTAGGCTTCCATCCTTGCGTCATGGTAGCTCGAGTTCTTTATCACCTGGTCAATGACGAGTTGGGAGTCTCCTCGGACGTCGAGGCGCCTGACTCCTAGTTCGATGGCGATGCACAGACCATTTACCAGGGCCTCGTACTAGGTGTGGTTAGACATGGTGAAGTGGAGCCACACAACGTATCGCAGATGTAAGACAAGGGGCGAGATGAAGAGCAATTCGGCGCCCGCCCTAGTTTTCATCAATGATCCGTCGAAGTACATGGTCCATAGCTTGGCTTGGATTGGAGTTGTTGGCAACTGGGTATCGGTCCATTCGGCTAGAAAGTCATTAGGGCATGGGATTTGATTGTCGTCTTAGGGGCGAACGAGAGAGTTTCTCCCATGATTTCGACCGCCCACTTGGCCACCCTACCCGAGGCTTCCCTACTCTGGATTATTTCCCCTAGAGGGAAGGACAACACCACCATCACATGATGAGATTCGAAATAGTGATGCAACTTCCGACGAGCTAGGACTACCGCATACAATAGCTTCTAGACTTGCGGGAAGCATATCTTTGTCTCGGACAGTACCTCGCTGATGAAGTACATAGGACTCTGAACCTACAAGGCATGTCCTTCCCCCTTTCTATCTACTACGATCACGGCGCTGACCACCTGGGTGGTTGCGGCTACATAGAGTAAGAGGGACTCCCCTTTGGCAGGAGGCACCATGATTGGCGCGTTGGAGAGGAGCTTCTTGAGGTTTTTGAGGGCTTCTTCAGCCTCGGGCATCCAAGTGAAGCGCTCGGTCTTCCTCAAGAGACGATATAGGGGCAGACCCTTCTCGCCGAGGTGTGAGATGAAGCGGCTCAGGGTCACAAGGGATCCCATAACCCGTTGAACTCCCTTGACATCCTTTATAGGCCCCATGCTTGTGATTGCCGAGACCTTCTCTAGGTTGGCCTCGATTCCTCGATCTGAGACTATGAACCCTAAAAGCATGCCTCGGGGGATGATGAAGACACACTTCTCGGGGTTGAGTCTGACACTTTTAGCTCGAAGACACACGAAGGCAGTTTCCAGGTCAGCGACGAGGTTGTTAGCCTTTCTGGTTTTAACCACTATATCATCAACATAGGCCTTAACCGTTGAACCTTTGTGGTCGCCGAACATGTGGTTCATGCAACGTTGATACGTGGTCCCTGTATTGCGCAACCCGAAGGGCACGGTCGTGTAGCAGTACATGCCCTGCGGTGTGATGAAAGAAGTCGCGAGCTAGTCGGACTCTTTCATCTGGATCTGATGGTAGCTTGAGTACGCATCAAGGAAGGAAAGGGTTTCGCATCCTGCAGTGAAGTCTATAATTTGATCTATTCGAGGAAGAGGGTAAGGAACTTTTGGACATGCTTTATTTAAACAAGTGTAGTCTACACACATCCTCCATTTCCCTCCCTTTTTCCTAACTAGTACAGGATTAGCTAACCATTCAGGATGGAACACCTCCTTGATGAATCTGACCACCAACAGCTTGTGGATCTCCTCCCGGTGACCCTGCGCTTTTCCTCGTCGAATCGGTGCAGGTGCTGCCTCACCGGCCTGGAGTTGGCTTGGATGTACAACCAGTGCTCGGCGACTTCCCTCGGTATACCCAGAATGTTCGAGGGACTCCACACAAATACCTCGACATTCGCACGGAGAATGTCAATGAGCACTGCTTCCTATTTAGGCTCGAGCTGAGAGCCAATCCGCATCACCTTCTCATCGAAGGGGATGGTCTTCGTGGCTTCGGCCAGCTCAAAGTTGCCAGCGTGCTTCTTGGGTCGAGTACCTCTCCAGCTAGGTTCTCCAAATCGACGATGAGTGCCTCAGAGTTGACGACCGCCACGGCGTATTCCACGTGCTCGACGTCCACTCGTAGGCATGACGGTATGTGGCGTCGACGGTGATGACGCCCACTGGCCCCGACATCTTCAACTTCAGGTACGTATAGATCAGAACGTCCATGGACTTGGCATAGCATGGCCGCCCGAGCACAGCATGATACGTGCCTCAGAACCCCAAAACTTCGAACGTGAGGATTTCCTTTCGGAAATTGATGAGGGTCCTGAAGCAGACGGGCAGGTCGATCTGCCCGAGGGGATGCACCCTCTTGCCGAGGGTGATCCCGTGGAATGGCGCGGCCCCGGGCCAGATCTGCGATCGCCTAACCCCTAGAAGATCCAAGGTGTCTGCATAGATGGTATTAAGGTTGTTGCCTCCATCCATGAGCACCTTCATGAGGCGCGTGTTGCCGATGATGGGATCAACAACAAGTGGATATCTCCCAGGGTTTGGGATATGGTCCAGGTGGTCATCTCGGTCAAAGGTGATGGTGTGGTCCGACCAATCTAGGTAGACTGGGGTTGCTACCTCGACTGAGAAAACCTCCCGCGTTCTTGCTTGCACTGCCTCGAAGAGAGGTTTACGGTGTCCCCCCAAAAGATCATGTAGCAATTATGAACATCAGGGAATCCATCACCCTTGTCGTCCTCTCTGTTGTCGAGAGCCTTCTTATTTCCCCCTTCTGCTGAGGGACCGGGCTTGTTGTAGAAGCAACGTAGCATGTCGCACTCACCGAGGGTGTGTTTGACTGGGCCCTTGTGGTAAGGGCACGACTCCTTCAGCATTTTGTCGAAGACCCCCAACCCCCCTTGAGGAGCTCGGGGGTTGTGCTTCTCAGTCGCGGTGACGAGTTCGGCGGCAAGGGCCTCAGACGGACCCTGCTGCATCTTCTTCTTCTTGCCCTTCTTCGGGTTACGTTGGGTGGACGCCTCAGGGGTGCCTTCCTTTCGCTTCCTGTCACCCTTGTCTTTGTGGAAGAGAGCCTCGACCGCCTCCTGCCCCAAAGCGAACTTCCTGGCGATGTCCATCAATTTATTGGCCTTGGTCGGGGTCTTGCGACCCAGCTTGCTGACCAGATCCCGACAAGAGGTTCCATCAAGGAATGCCCCCAATGACGTCGAAGTCGGTGTTGTTGGGGAGCTCAGTGTGCTGTTTCGAAAACTGATGAATGTAATCATGGAGGCCTTTATCGTGCTTCTGTCGGCAGCTTCAGAGGTCCTAGGAGTTCCCTGGACGAATGTACGTGCCCTGGAAGTTCCCCCAAAGACCCTGACCAGGTCTTCCCAGTCATGGATCTGTGCTAGCGGAAGGTGCTTGAGCCAAGCTCGGACAGAGTCGGATAGAAAGAGGGGGAGGTTACGAATGACGAGGTTATCATCGTTCGTCCCCCCAAGCTGACAGGCAAGTCAATAGTCAGCAAGCCAGAGTTCTAGCTTAGTTTCCCCTCGAATACTTAGTGATAGTGGTCGGGGCTTTGAACTGAGGCAGGAACAGTGCTCCACGAATGGCCTTACTGAAGACCTGAGGACCTGGTGGCTTGGGGGAGGGGCTTCAATCCTCTTTGTTGTCGTAACAGCCACTCCATCGAGGGCGGTAGCCATATGTCACGTGATGTCAAACGTGTCCGCCGAGACGGTCATGAACCGCTTGGGGCTGGCGGTTGTCCTAGAGACGATCGCGCACCATGGGTGCCCTCTCTCTGGTAGGTGCAGGGTGCACCGAGGCTTCCCTCTCTAAGCGAGAGGGCCCCGCCTGATGACTTGAGGCAGGTTCTTGGAGCCGAGAGGTAGAGCTCTCGAGTTGCTGGACTGCGGCGCATTCCAAGAGCTCCCAAAGTTCATTGTGGATGCGGCGTCCCTCGGTGGTGGAGGGTTCCAGCATGGTGTGGAGTAAGAGTGTTGCCGCTGCGAGGCTTTGACTAGCTTGGTTGAGGACGGGTGGCGCGGCGGCATCGGCGTCTTCCATGATGTGACGTTGGACATCATGTGCCTTCGCTCGCGTGCCTCCATCGAGGGCTTTGCCAGGGGCTTCCCTCTCCAGAGCTTTTCGTAGCTGCTGCAGCCGTTGTTGTTCCTCCCCAAGCTTGTTGTACAGCTCTCGGAGTTGCTCGAGGTGAGCCATGTGGCTCCTAGGAAGAGTCTGGGCCCCGCTTGGTTCCACTGCTTCCTAAACGCGTGGCGGAGGCTGGTTACCTTCCTGTGGCATGCCAAGGTGATCTCCTTCGTCTGGGATCTTCGAGTCAATGTGGAGGCATTCCCGGGTCAGGTCATAGCCTTCTTCTCTAGAGCTATAATCCTCCGAGCTCTCAAAGAGCATTTCATCGCATGTATACAAGAACTGCAGCATGGACTCAGGATCTCGCAGCCCGGAGAAGTCTAAGCCAAAGCTCGAACCGTCTTCTTCCTCGGAGTCCAAGCACCCCGAGGGGAAAGGAAGCCCGGCATACATTCTGGTGACGGAGCTGGGTCAAAACTTGGCTAGAAGGGGATGGGGTTGAACACGGAGGGTTCTCCCCCGACCCTTGCCATGTCTCTCCAAGGAACGACCGGCTCCTCCTGACCCACGAGTGGGAGGACCGGTGCGGCTGGTATCGCTCGCTCAACGGCATGGGAAACTGGTTCTCGAGGGCTCTGTCAGGGCACAAGGTGCCATGAGTGGCATGGCCACGGTTGTTCTATCTCTGCCTCCTGCGACGAGAAGGGCGGCGACGGGAGCTTGGGCGCTCAAGAGGGAGAGGCGAGAGGAGTATCATGTCATACTCGATGTCGAGTGACATGAACTCTAGGCTCCCGAACCTGGTCACCGTCCCAAGCCTAAGTGGATGATGAAAGCCTGCCATCTAGAGTCTTGGCGGGAACTGGAAGTGTTTCACGTGACAAGCCCCTACCTGGCGCGCCAACTGTCGGTGTTTGGACTAAGGGTACTAACCAACTAGTAAATAATGTCGCGTGGCCAGAGTCTAGATGGTGTGCGAGTTGACATAAGAAATTTATCCTGGTTCGGGCAACGCAAAGCCCTACTTCCAGTAGAGGGGGATGAGGCTTATATTACTCGCACCAAGGTGCCTGCAGTAGGGATTACAAGCACAACGGGAGAGGGGAAGTCCCCAAGTCCCTAGAACTGATTGAGGCAATTGCCAATACCAAAAGACTTGGAGGAAAACTACTAAATGTTCGCCTATCCCTTGGAGGAGCTATGACTGCCTTATTTATACACCTAGGAGATGCACGTTGTTGAACCAGGGGCCATCGTGTTTCTAGAGGAGAAGTCTTGGCGTCCTATGGGTGACATGACGATGCACTGCATTGTTGACTTGGGCTTGCTGTTTTCCCACTGAGAGCTGAGGCCGAGGGGCTGGCCATACGCCCGAGCCCCCAGGGGAGGGGATGCCCATACCGTAGTTGTTGTAATAGGGCTTCGGTATGGGTAAAAAGCCTGCTTATGGGGTGTGTCATCGTCCTTGCTTGGAGTGATGTCGTGATTCCTTTGGAGTGTGAAAGTCGCCTAGAGGGGGGTGAATAGGCAAATCTGAAATCTATAAACTTTAAGCACAACTATAAGCCAGGGTTAACGTTAGAAATAAAAGTGAGTCCGAAAGGGAGGGCGAAAACAAATCACAAGCAAATGAAGAGTGTGACACGGTGATTTGTTTTACCGAGGTTCGGTTCTTGCAAACCTACTCCCCGTTGAGGTGGTCACAAAGACCGGGTCTCTTTCAACCCTTTCCCTCTCTCAAACGGTCACTTAGATCGAGTGAGCTTTTGTCCTCAATCAATTGGGACACTTAGTCCCCACAAGGACCACCACACAATTGGTGTCTCTTTCTTTGATTACAACGGTGTTGAGAACAAGAAATGGGGAAGAAGAAAAGCGATCCAAGCAACAAGAACTCAAATGAACACAAATGTCTCTCTCTCACAAGCCACTAAATCTTTGGAATGTGTTTGGGACTTGGAGAGGATTTGATCTTTGCTTTTATGTCTTGGAGTGAAGTCTAGAGCTCTTATATTGAATGTGATGGCTGAAAACTTGGATGCCTTGAAGTGTGGTGGTTGGGGGGTATTTATAGCCCCAACCACCAAAATGGCCATTGGGAGGGGCTAATGTCGATGGGCGCACCAGACAGTCCGGTGCGCCAGCCACGTCACCCAACCGTTAGGGTTCGACCGTTGGAGCTCTGACAGGTGGGGCCACCGGACAGTCCGGTGGTGCACCGGACAGCCACTGTACACTGTCCGGTGTGCCTTCTAGCGCTGCTCTGACTCTATGCGCTCTGTCCACGCACTGTGCACCTGTCAGCCGACCGTTGAAGTCGACCATTCTGCTTGGAAGCCGTTGCTCCACTGGCACACCGGACAGTCCGGTGAATTATAGTAGAGTGGCATTTCCAGAAACCGAAGGTAGCGAGTTGGAGTTGATCTACCCGGGTGCACCGGACACTGTCCGGTGGCACACCGGACAATCTGGTGCGCCAGACCAGGGCAGCCTTCGGTTTTCTTTTGCTCCTTTCTTTTGAACCCAATCTTGGACTTTTTATTGGTTTGTGTTGAACCTTTGGCACCTGTAGAACTTATAAACTAGAGCAAACTAGTTAGTCCAATTATTTGTGTTGGGCAATTCAACCACCAAAATCATTTAGGAAAAGGTTTGACCCTATTTCCCTTTCACAGTGTTTATCGAGGTCAGAGCCCTATTTGGGCTAGGTGGAAGTCTTCCCGAGGTGTTGGATGAGCCATCCCTTGATGTGTGCCACAGTTAGTGGAGTGGCCGCCCGCGGGATTTGCGGCGGAGTAGGTAACCGAGGCCGAGCTCGGGCGAGGCGGAGAATTTACCCAAGGCCGAACTTAGTGTCGGGCGAAGCAGAGAAATCACCTGAGGGCCGGACTCGGCGTCGGGCAAGGTGAAGATTGCGCCCGAGGGCTAGTCTCGGCGTTGGGCGAGCTAGAGATTTGTGCCCAAGGGCCGGTCTGCTTTGCCTATCGTATTAGATGTCCCATCAAGGGATGGCAGGCGGAGTGCGCATACTGTAGCGGGGGCGTAATCATGTTGTTGTGCCCAGATATGACTGATGTCTTGTTAGCCACTGTGCTCCTATCGTCGCGGCGTGGGGTAGGTATGCGCATTAAATGTGGGTGTTCCCCTCCTCTTTTTGGGTGCTTTTGTCTTATCTGTCTAGGATTAGCTCGGGCGAGATGGATGGAGCGAGGCGACCTCGGGCGAGGTGGAGTTCTGCCCGAGGTGGGAGACTCTCGGGGAGAAGCCTCGTTTCATAAGTACCTCGGTTGTTTCCCCTCGGGAGTTACGTCTTTACTTCTCCTAAGTGCGCTCTTTGGAGGAATAATTCGGGTATCCCTAATTATCACCCCCGACAGATACCAAAGAGTTTATGTCAGGCACGACGCCGGATACGTATCCCCGCTGACTAGTGGGATCGGACAACCCCAGCCGCAGAGACCTCGGCATCAGGGTCTCTACAGTGACCCCTACGCTAGAGGGGACAGGGCAATATGACATATCAGGCATATGCCTACGCATGATCAAAGATGACGCTAAGGGGATGACAGAAGATGAAGTTGTACTAAAGTCATCCCTAAACCACACCTTGAACTAACTCAACAGAACCCACCAAGCACCGCCACGTCTAAATCGGAGTAGCTACAGGAAGGCGTACAAGACACAATGCCATACTAGAGGTACCATGGCGCATGCCTCGGCACATGACTGCATAGGGGCTACGAGGCCCAGGAGCATGACCCAATAGACGAGACCATAGGGGCTACGAGGCCTAGAAGCAGGAGGCCGAACTCCACCCCAGTAGAATACAAGTTCTCATTGTAACGTCTACCCTTGAGCTATAAAAGGGCAAGACATCCCCCATCCAGACACACCCCATATCCCACAGCTTCACACAAACACCCAACTATAACACGCTTCAAGCAATACTACTATCAGCGCTGCACTAGACTAGGGCTCTAGCCTGAACCAGTATAACCCTTTCGCCTCAAATCCACCTTCAAGCCCTCGTAGCTCACCATTCGGAGTGAGTCCGCACTAACACCCCTGCCGAAGACAAATCTTATTGTCCCCCGGTTCTAGAAACCACGACATAGAGCATTTGACTATCATACTTATGTGAGAAGTATGCAAACTGAGTTTGCCTTTATTACAGCTTGGCTCTCATTCCTTATATAGGTAGAGGAACGAGCAGCCCTTGTTACATGAAGAATTTTATGGGTTACTTCATTCCTATCTTTGGGTGTACGATCTTTCTGGTATGTCACCGCACGTGTGTATGCTTTGTCATCCTTGAACTGATCTGGCCAAGGGGGTGGTTGAGTCATATAGGCGTCTAAAGCCTTACCCCTGGGTACACTTTCCTATGAGCAGTTCGCCTCGGAACTCCTATTTGTCTTCATCATGTATGTCCTTGTTGACTTTCTTTTTCTTGAAGTGAGGCCCTCCATGACTAGCAGGGCCTTTGTTAGAGGGGAGATAGGGAGACTTTAGGGCCTTGTGTAATGTGCCTTTCTTTGCAGCCGCATACCTCGACCATGCAGATGCATCGAACGGTCAGGGGACTATAAATGTGGTATCCCTTTCTAGAGGCTTACGACACCTCTGGGATGTGATGTCCTATTAGGGGCGTATGGTCTAGACTGACCAGGTCTGACACAACCAAGGTCTAGACCGATTGACCAAGGAGACTTAAGTTGGGATTTGCTGAGGAAGCCTAGTTGGGGAACCCATTTTGAGGAACTCATTGGTAATGTTTTCTTGGTCCTGACCTAGTCAGGGTGATTTGGTCAGGGAAATAGGTAGGCTTCATTGTGGTTAGGTGGTCGGGTATGTTGGGTATGTCATGATCGGGTCCAATGGTAACCTGGCCTGGGAATGTTAGCTAGCTCTGCCCCTGGTCGGACCTGGTTTTGGTCATGGTGGCTAGTTCTAAAATTTAGGTCAGGGATATTAGATCGGGGTGACCAGTCTTACCCTAATTGGGGTTGTCGGATTGTGGTCTCTATGATTGGAGGTCATCCTAGATCATGCAAAGCAATAGACTTTTGTGTTATTCTTAGGGTATCCCATGTGATTTTGTAAAATTGGTCAGGGTTCATCGAATAAGATGACCTAAACTTTTTTCAACAAAATATTTTCTAAGCACAAGAATGAAAGTCACCTAGATAGGGATGAATAGGTGAAACAAAAACTTGATCCCAATATAAATGGTTAGAACAAGATGTAAGTCAACTGGAGTAAGGGACAAGCTCAACTTACGTTGTGTTGCTCTTATGAATGTGCGGAATCAAGACTTAGAGCAACAGATAATGATTTAGATGAAGATTGGTGCTATAGAACTTAGGGAGGAAAGGAGAAAACAAATTGTAAACAAATGAACACAAGAACATGGCAATTTATTTACCGGAGTCCGATTTTACAACGAAACCTATGTCTCCATTGAGGAGTCACTAAGGACCAGGTCTCTTTCAACCCTTCCTCACTTAAGTAAGATCAAACTTTGAGTCCCCTTTTCCTTTCTCAAGTGTGAGACCGAGTCTTGCAAGGCACTCCACACCTGTAGCACCCAAAATAGTATTATGGATTTCTAGTAGGATAATATGAAGATTTGAATCATGATATTCTTTTATGCAAATTATATCATCTTTTAAGTCACATCTTCTTAAATAAATATAGCTAAATACTAAAAGATTTAATAATATTATATAAAATAAGTTATTATTTGTTTTAAAAAATGTTTAGAAATGTTATCTGAAATAAATATTAATAAATTTGTGCAATACAAATCATTTCATTAAAGCATATATGTGATGAGACATTATACATAAACTATACTTTATTGAATTATATGTTTTGTGGCATGAACAAAGGAATCAGTATAAATAAATATACCTGCATTGTCATGCTGAGATTTCTGTTTGATGCATCTAATACATGTTTGAAATTCAGAATCAAACTTAGGGTTGAAATGAGAAATGAAAATATAAAATAGGAAAAGAAAAGAAAAAAAAAGAACACTAATCTGTTCATTGGACCAAATTGAACTTAGCCGGCCCATCTCCCTACTAATCATCGTGCAAGGTCGTTCCTTGTCACGCCGTCGTGGTCATCCTGGGGCCTTGTTCTCATTCTCACACACGCCGCCCTCACCGACTGACCCGTGGGACCACGCTTCAGGTACGTCGTCCTCACCAAGCCGCAAAGCACGGACTCCGCAGGAATCGCGCGCGCGCAACAGAAATCTGAGCATCACGGCCTAGCTAATCCCATCGGAATTCGATTCAAACCTGCATATAAGTGTGCCCTCATACTACCGCACCCAGATGCATAGGACGTTGGGTCTTCACGTGCGCCAGGGAGATGTCCACTGCCATGAGACAGAGAGATCGACGGAGGAAGAATTGCTGATTCCTATTTCTTGGGATTCTTCTCCCGTTCAAGCATTCATCCCTCTTCCTCTCGTGGCGACGAATACGACCGACGCCGACGCCCTACGCCTGGTGCCAGGTCCCGTCGGGTTCTTCGCCGGCGAAGGGCATCCACCATGGCCGACTGACGGGAGAGAGAAGGGCCGCAAGAGCGAGAGAACGGGTGTGTTGCCGTCGGGAGGGAGTTCAACGAAGCCGCGCACTGGACGTCTAGGACATCCCTGTGCGTGCGGCGTGGAGCAGACCGGGCCTCCTCGCCGGGCTTGAAGTCTGCGCGGACGCCGTCGAGTCGCGGACCTGGGCGTGCTTCGAAGGGCGCTGCGGTTCAGCCTTGCCGTCTTGATCGACCGGTAAAATTCTCCCCACCCTGTTTGCATTAACACCTCCTCTGCGCGTAGCTCGCTTCCAGTGAGGGCTTGGGGCTCTGGGGCGCCGCTCTCCGGTGAGATGCCGCCGCGGGAGCCGTCTCCCTGGCCACCATGTGCTGGCTTGGGGATGAAGACGCGCGGGAGCCCTCGATCTACGGATGAACAGCTTCGATTGATCAAAGCTACTCCCTTCGCGAGATCAACCCTAAATCGTTGATATGGGATCGGATGGCTAGGATTGCATCCTTGGCATACCGCCTCGGGTGCAAGATCTGCACCGTGGAAATTTGATCCTGGGGTCGTGGTCGCGGACTACTTCTTTAAAAGTGGAGATCTAATCTGGACCATCTGGGTCAGATCTGACGGTCTTGATTGTCTCATACCCCTTTGCCCTGGCCTATTTGCTAAAGAGACCCCGTAATTTTTACAAATTAACCCGCCGTCCATATTCACTATGTAATGAGTCTTAGGAATCTTGCGGGTTAGCCCCTGATCTTTGTGCAAATGTTGTGCGCGGTCCAGAGAGGTCAGAATATAGAAAATAAAAATGGAAAATCGATTTTAAATATAAAAAAATAAATCTATAAACTTAGATAATTCATAACTTGTGCATTTTAACTCCGATTTAGCCCGTTCAAGTTGCGTTGGCTTTGTAATAAAATTGTCTACACGGTGGCGAACCTTATTTTGTTATATCACATACTTTTATAATTAGACATTCATGTACCCTAAGAATAGTAGATCTATTTTACTAAATAAGGTTAACATGTTTAATCTGAGTTAATATGGGATTTCAGTATAGATCAGCTTCTTAAATAGGATTATGTTGTAACTTAGATTAAAAGTTGAGTTAGTTATGTCTTTTCCCACATAACTTATATTAATAAAATATAGTTTTATTCTTTAATCACCTATGACTTCGGAAAATCATATTTTTTAAATGTAACTCCGATATTAGTGGTTCTCGAACCGAGGATAAAGTTACGACGCGTAGATCATTATTATTCAGTTTGTACTTATGTTTGATGTAATGTTAATTTTGCCTATACACTGTTTGTTTGTAATGCTACGACTAGCGTGAGGACACGTGTCATCTGAAAAGCAAGTTGGTAACTGGAATCTCAAGTGCCAGGCAAGTTGTGCCCTTGATCACTTCTTTTTACCTAGCCATATTCTGATTAATCATAATGATCTACATAGGTTAATTTTGATGGGACCCAATAGGTTACCCTAGTTTGATTATCTTTATACCTTGTTACCACTGAACTTTTTGGGTAGTACTTGCTAGTGCTTTATGTGGTTTTGGGTATGAAGATACACTATTCATGATTATACTTTTGTTATCAGTTGTTATTTATTGTTCATGTTAAAATCATTATGTTAATTGGAACATGGAGAACCACCCGGGAAAACAGTGCTACCACAAGGGTTTAATGGGACGCCCTTGGCCGATTAATTAGGAAAGCTAGTGGAAGACTACCTTACCCGAAAGGGGCAAGGGCAGTAGGGGAGTGGTCAGTGTAGGGAGGCCCTCGGGAGGATTTTGCTGCGATGGCAGTCCTGCAAGGGATTCCTGCATTGGAGCTTCCTATAAACTGTAGCGGGTTTTCTGAAGCTAGTGGAACTTTGTAAAGGCCTCGTAGTGTTACCCTGCCTCGCCTCCTCGGTAGAGGTGTATGGGAAGTCGCGATCCCTTGGCAGATGGGTAACATGACTTGTGGGTAAAGATACGCAACCTCTGCAGAGTGTAAAACTGGTATACTAGCCGTGCTCACGGTCAGGAGCAGCTCGGACACTCACATGATTAATCTATGGAACTTAAACTCAATTTGTCATATGCATTGCATCGCAGGTGAGGTTGTTAATTTTGTTCTACTATTTAATTGGGTTGGTATTTACTTATACTTAGTAATTGCTAATAAAATTTTGACCAACTTTAAAAGCAATGCTCAGCTCTAACCATCCTCTTTGGTAAGCCTTACACTTCACGTGAGCTCCCACCTTTGGCGAGTTCATGCACATTATTCCCCACAACTTGTTGAGCGATGAACGTATGTGAGCTCACTCTTGCTGTCTCACACCCCCCACACAGGTCAAGAGCAGGTACCACAGGATGAGGCGCTTGGAGGATGCTACGATGTGTTCGTGAGAGGTCTAGGTCGTCGTCTCCCAGTCAACTTTGGGTTGCTGGACCGTTGTCTCCTTATAATGTAATTATTTATTTTGTATAGAACTCCTGTTATATATAAAGATGTGACATTCGATCATGTGCCACTATACATCATATGTGTGAGACTTGGTCCCAACATATCTGGTGTTTATGTTCGCGCCCGGGTCTTGGTGCCCCTAAAACCCGGGTTTGACAGAAGTGGTATCAGAGGAATGTTGACTGTAGGACGAAACCTAGATAGAACTGGACAACCAATACTTACTTACCTTTGCTACTCTGATTCTTATCTAAACTTATCTCAATCTTTTCTCATCTATTTCCGCTTCACTCTGATTATTCTTACATGTTCCTTCTAAAGACAAAAGTGGATTTCACACTTTGAAATCCTACACCTAAAGTGACCCTAGAAATAGGAGACCTACTCTTAGGAACAAAAACAAAACTATTTTTATATAGATATCTATGAACTTGAATGTTTGTTCTTATGATACTTGTCTGATTTGGATCTTTGATTGAGTGTGATGAGTTGTGGAGTAGTGTCCACAATTGCATCTACATATACTTAGGCATAAAAAATATATATAAGATAACTAATCAAACTTAGATTGTCCGTCATTAAAAAAATGTATCTAGCTTAATAGATCCACGCTATCTTAAAAGACTCTCTCTTAACTTAATAGATCCATCTCATTTTAACAGATTCTCTCTTATCTTAATAGATTCATCTTATCTTAAAAAGATTTTTATGTCATCCTAATAGATCTAACTGACCACAAAAGATTGGGTACCTTATCCTTATGGATTCATCATGCCCTAATTAGCATATTTATCCCACTCTAGAATAACAACCATGATCTAATCCAAAGTAATTAGATATTATCTAGTCTAATCTAGTTATACCAATCTAATCTAGATCCCATCTAATCTAATATGGTCTAATCTAAAGTGAAATACTTAACGGACCAGTTAATACTAGTGAAATAGATTATACCCTGCTGGCCATGTTTTAACTTAAATTAGTACATCAAACCAAACCACCCATGAACAAATAAATACCAGCATATTCATGGTGACCATCCATCCCATCCTAGATGTTGCCATAATACACTTATCTTATGCCACCAACCTGTTAACCATCTGTCCTTACCTACAAGTTATCCTAAGTACATGCCCCTAATTCGGATAAAGACTTCAAGAACAAATATCGAAGATGATCGACCTCATCAAATCAAGGAAGGTTAAGATTCAAGATAGATCTTCAAAGGAATCAGGATTCACAATCTTGGATAGAGTCTTTCCTAGCCCTACCCTTTCTTAACCAAACCTATCTATGCTCTAAAGACATCTTCTATCCTACATAATAAAGTGGACATACATATATATACCCATGCTCTTTTAAATCACTCACTAATGGAAAAAAGAGAGACTCTTGATTTTTAAACTAATTAGAAACTAAAAGCTAAATTACAAATCACTCTTCCTATATCTTCCTTCTTACAAATCTCGAGGACGAGATTTCTGTTAAGGGGGGTAAAATTTGTAGCACCCAAAATAGTATTATGGATTTCTAGTAGGATAATATGAAGATTTGAATCATGATATTCTTTTATGCAAATTATATCATCTTTTAAGTCACATCTTCTTAAATAAATACAGCTAAATACTAAAAGATTTAATAATATTATATAAAATAAGTTATTATTTGTTTAAAAAAATGTTTAGAAATGTTATCTGAAATAAATATTAATAAATTTGTGCAATACAAATCATTTCATTAAAGCATATATGTGATGAGACATTATACATAAACTATACTTTATTGAATTATATGTTTTGTGGCATGAACAAAGGAATCAGTATAAATAAATATACCTGCATTGTCATGCTGAGATTTCTGTTTGATGCATCTAATACATGTTTGAAATTCAGAATCAAACTTAGGGTTGAAATGAGAAATGAAAATATAAAATAGGAAAAGAAAAGAAAAAAAAAGAACACTAATCTGTTCATTGGACCAAATTGAACTTAGCCGGCCCATCTCCCTACTAATCATCGTGCAAGGTCGTTCCTTGTCGCGCCGTCGTGGTCATCCTGGGGCCTTGTTCTCATTCTCACACACGCCGCCCTCACCGACTGACCCGTGGGACCACGCTTCAGGTACGTCGTCCTCACCAAGCCGCAAAGCACGGACTCCGCAGGAATCGCGCGCGCGCAACAGAAATCCGAGCATCACGGCCTAGCTAATCCCATCGGAATTCGATTCAAACCTGCATATAAGTGTGCCCTCATACTACCGCACCCAGATGCATAGGACGTTGGGTCTTCACGTGCGCCAGGGAGATGTCCACTGCCATGAGACAGAGAGATCGACGGAGGAAGAATTGCCGATTCCTATTTCTTGGGATTCTTCTCCCGTTCAAGCGTTCATCCCTCTTCCTCTCGTGGCGACGAATACGACCGACGCCGACGCCCTACGCCTGGTGCCAGGTCCCGTCGGGTTCTTCGCCGGCGAAGGGCATCCACCATGGCCGACTGACGGGAGAGAGAAGGGCCGCAAGAGCGAGAGAATGGGTGTGTTGCCGTCGGGAGGGAGTTCAACGAAGCCGCGCACTGGACGTCTAGGACATCCCTGTGCATGCGGCGTGGAGCAGACCGGGCCTCCTCGCCGGGCTTGAAGTCTGCGCGGACGCCGTCGAGTCGCGGACCTGGGCGTGCTTCGAAGGGCGCTGCGGTTCAGCCTTGCCGTCTTGATCGACCGGTAAAATTCTCCCCACCCTGTTCGCATTAACACCTCCTCTGCGCGTAGCTCGCTTCCAGTGAGGGCTTGGGGCTCTGGGGCGCCGCTCTCCGGTGAGATGCCGCCGCGGGAGCCGTCTCCCTGGCCACCATGTGCTGGCTTGGGGATGAAGACGCGCGGGAGCCCTCGATCTACGGATGAACAGCTTCGATTGATCAAAGCTACTCCCTTCGCGAGATCAACCCTAAATCGTTGATATGGGATCGGATGGCTAGGATTGCATCCTTGGCATACCGCCTCGGGTGCAAGATCTGCACCGTGGAAATTTGATCCTGGGGTCGTGGTCGCGGACTACTTCTTTAAAAGTGGAGATCTAATCTGGACCATCTGGGTCAGATCTGACGGTCTTGATTGTCTCATACCCCTTTGCCCTGGCCTATTTGCTAAAGAGACCCCGTAATTTTTACAAATTAACCCGCCGTCCATATTCACTATGTAATGAGTCTTAGGAATCTTGCGGGTTAGCCCCTGATCTTTGTGCAAATGTTGTGCGCGGTCCAGAGAGGTCAGAATATAGAAAATAAAAATGGAAAATCGATTTTAAATATAAAAAAATAAATCTATAAACTTAGATAATTCATAACTTGTGCATTTTAACTCCGATTTAGCCCGTTCAAGTTGCGTTGGCTTTGTAATAAAATTGTCTACACGGTGGCGAACCTTATTTTGTTATATCACATACTTTTATAATTAGACATTCATGTACCCTAAGAATAGTAGATCTATTTTACTAAATAAGGTTAACATGTTTAATCTGAGTTAATATGGGATTTCAGTATAGATCAGCTTCTTAAATAGGATTATGTTGTAACTTAGATTAAAAGTTGAGTTAGTTATGTCTTTTCCCACATAACTTATATTAATAAAATATAGTTTTATTCTTTAATCACCTATGACTTCGGAAAATCATATCTTTTTAAATGTAACTCCGATATTAGTGGTTCTCGAACCGAGGATAAAGTTACGACGCGTAGATCATTATTATTCAGTTTGTACTTATGTTTGATGTAATGTTAATTTTGCCTATACACTGTTTGTTTGTAATGCTACGACTAGCGTGAGGACACGTGTCATCTGAAAAGCAAGTTGGTAACTGGAATCTCAAGTGCCAGGCAAGTTGTGCCCTTGATCACTTCTTTTTACCCAGCCATATTCTGATTAATCATAATGATCTACATAGGTTAATTTTGATGGGACCCAATAGGTTACCCTAGTTTGATTATCTTTATACCTTGTTACCACTGAACTTTTTGGGTAGTACTTGCTAGTGCTTTATGTGGTTTTGGGTATGAAGATACACTATTCATGATTATACTTTTGTTATCAGTTGTTATTTATTGTTCATGTTAAGATCATTATGTTAATTGGAACATGGAGAACCACCCGGGAAAACAGTGCTACCACAAGGGTTTAATGGGACGCCCTTGGCCGATTAATTAGGAAAGCTAGTGGAAGACTACCTTACCCGAAAGGGGCAAGGGCAGTAGGGGAGTGGTCAGTGTAGGGAGGCCCTCGGGAGGATTTTGCTGCGATGGCGGTCCTGCAAGGGATTCCTGCATTGGAGCTTCCTATAAACTGTAGCGGGTTTTCTGAAGCTAGTGGAACTTTGTAAAGGCCTCGTAGTGTTACCCTGCCTCGCCTCCTCGGTAGAGGTGTATGGGAAGTCGCGATCCCTTGGCAGATGGGTAACATGACTTGTGGGTAAAGATGCGCAACCTCTGCAGAGTGTAAAACTGGTATACTAGCCGTGCTCACGGTCAGGAGCAGCTCGGACACTCACATGATTAATCTATGGAACTTAAACTCAATTTGTCATATGCATTGCATCGCAGGTGAGGTTGTTAATTTTGTTCTACTATTTAATTGGGTTGGTATTTACTTATACTTAGTAATTGCTAATAAAATTTTGACCAACTTTAAAAGCAATGCTCAGCTCTAACCATCCTCTTTGGTAAGCCTTACACTTCACGTGAGCTCCCACCTTTGGCGAGTTCATGCACATTATTCCCCACAACTTGTTGAGCGATGAACGTATGTGAGCTCACTCTTGCTGTCTCACACCCCCCCCCCCCCACACAGGTCAAGAGCAGGTACCACAGGATGAGGCGCTTGGAGGATGCTGCGATGTGTTCGTGAGAGGTCTAGGTCGTCGTCTCCCAGTCAACTTTGGGTTGCTGGACCGTTGTCTCCTTATAATGTAATTATTTATTTTGTATAGAACTCCTGTTATATATAAAGATGTGACATTCGATCCTGTGCCACTATACATCATATGTGTGAGACTTGGTCCCAGCATATCTGGTGTTTATGTTCGCGCCCGGGTCTTGGTGCCCCTAAAACCCGGGTGTGACAACACCTCGGAGGCTCTTGATCGCTTTACAACTCAGATCAATGGGAGCTGTGACAACCCAGTGTCACCTAGGGTTTCTCTTAAAATGCCAAACCAAGAACCATCATTTTATGTGAACCAAAGTAAGCATGAGCATCAAATTAACCTAAGAATATAGAATTCACCAAGCATATACTTAAAAGTATCATGATCAAACAAATGGGTCTTTCAAAAGGTAAGAATGTTGCAACCCTAATAAAAACCCTAAGTGAGCCCCATGAGCAAAATTCAAGAAAATAAGGAAAAGGGTATGAAAATTTTAAAATTATGACTTGAGCCAATTATAAAAATTGAAGTATATTTCAGAAAGGTTGAGCCCCATGAGCAACATTCAAGAAAGGTTGAGCCCCATTCAAGAAAATTATGACTTGAGCCAATTATAAAAATTCAAGAAAATTGAAGTATATGACTTGAGCCCCATGAGCAACAAGAAAGGTTGAGAAAGCTTGGCCAAAATAACTCAAATAAAACCCCAAATCAAGCTTCTCATGTGGGGACTTAATGGGAATTCTGAATTTCAGAATTCTAAAATTCAGACCTTGAGCCAAAGATCAAGGATGTTCACCTTGATCCCTAACTCGAATCCTAATGGCCCCATTGACAAAAATGTGCCTAATTAACCCCTCTGTCATGTGCCAGGAGATGGCATTGGGACGCGTGCCTCGGACACGTCAAACCAGAGATCTTCTCCCTGTGTGTGGCAGTGAGACAAACAGGATTTCTCCCCTCTCTATCTCTTAATCCAGTCAGCGAAACTTGCTAGCCTCCACACACAAACGACAAAGGGACCTGAGAGGAAGAGATCTCTCAACGGGATCCTGCCTTAATCTCAAATATTTGGGCCCAATCCGCGTTTGAACTTGACCTCTCTCTGCGCTGCCTCGTGCTCGACGCTGTGCCAGGCGCCAGAGCGCGCACTGGCGTTCGCCGCGCACGCCCCGAGCGCATGTCAGAGCCCCGCCCTCGGTCGTGCTCGCCCGCGCCTATAAAGCCTCCCCGGGCGCGCCTCACTTCACCCCGCGCTCACCTTCACCGGCCAACCACCTCTCCTTAGCTCCAGCGAGCTCAATTCCGCCCGCCATTGCCGCCAGAGCTTCGGCCACCGTGGCCAGCCCACTCCAGCCACCCCCAAGTCGAGCCAGTGCTTCGGCTAGCTCCGCCAGTGGCCCGTAAAGCTTTCCAAGCCCTCGGACCAGGCCGGACTTCACCGGAGGCCCGAGATCGACCTCACCGGACTTCGGTCTTTCGCCGCCGCGCGTGGGTAGAACTAACCGGTGAGTCTCCGTCCAATTCCTTGCACCCATATCTTCTCTGGCATCCCGTGAATCTCTCTGACCCGTCCAATTGAACTATCTCGCCGTGAGCAGGCCGGACTCCTCGCCGCCGACGAGCACCCCCGCCTGCGCACGTGGACTGACCAACTCCGGCCATCCCCTACAGCGACCCGCACACCGTTGTGATCCCCGAGACCTCCCCTACGTCCTCGACCACTTCACCGGAGCAATCTCGCCGCCGGTAAGCCCCTCCGCCCTTTCTTCCGCCGCAGTTACTGTTTAAGTTAGGAGAAGGACCTCGGGTTAGGATTAGAAGAACCCGAGGGGTTTTCTGTAACGTCAGTGACCCATGTGAATAGTAGCCTAGGGACTGATCCGCGAAGAAAACTTAAAACACCCGCCAGGGACCCCAGTGCAAAGTGGTTTTCCATTTAATCAATTCTGTAATCTTTTTAAAATGACCAGAGAACTTAGAAAATTCATAACTTGATGAATTCTTAATAAAAAGTTGTCAAATTAATTTTGCTAGATTTTGAATATTATGAACTATCATTTAAAAATGATAAACCCTATGTTTCTGTTCTGAATTTTTGAGTTTAAAATTAAAAACAGAAACCTACCAAACCTTGTTTAATTAAGGAAAATTAGTTTTTCTTCTGTACTGAACCTAAGAAAATTTGTAGGTATTCAAACTTCATTTAGACACTGTTTAAAAATAGTAGGAACCCTAACATTGAAAAATATGATGTAGATATTCATTTAAAGCTATTTTGCCCAAAACTTAGAAAAAATCAGAAAGGCATTAGAAGTTAATGAATAGTGAGTGAAATTATTTTTCCTAGTTTGCTTATGTAACAGAGAACCTAGGAAAAATAAAGAGACCATTAGTCCAGATCAGTTTTAAATTAAAATATTTTATTTAGCCTTATTTGAACTGAAAATCAATTATTAGAGTTACAAAACTATACTCAAAATGGATAATAAAAATCCAGTGGACTTACAACCACTAGAGCCCCACTACAAAAATAATGAACACCTCAGCCCAACATTTTAAGTAAAGAAAATAAATATAAAATGATAATGAGGTATTTTCCAAATAAATCATGAACAACCCCTAATGATTCAATAATGGGCAACCAAAAATTTGCTAAGTCCATAATGAGATAAACCACCAGTGAAAAATGCAAACCTATGAAAAAGGAGCAAACTCATACCTATTGCTAATGATTTAAGAGAAAGGCCACTTAATTCAAATAATGCATACCACCTCTTACCTTAAGCAAAAAGATGCCAAACTTCAGAATGATTGCTCTTGCACAAAACAATGACTAAGAAAAATAAGAACTTTGTTGTTTGATATTTTTCAAATATAGTGGTAGTAGAGAGCACCTATTTGGCTAGAAATTTGAGAAAACCATAGTAAAATAGCTAAAAGGTATTAATGGCTAGAAATTTGTATCAAGTCATGTTATAGCACCTAAAAGCCAGCAAAAATAAGTTTTAGAGAATTACCCACTATTAAATAATAGTTGTAGTTCAAGGCACCCCTTCTGCCCTAAAAGTTGATAATTTTGTCCAGAGAAAACCATTCGCTTTCTGATCCCCAAATTTTGATACAGAGAAACATACACCAGTACCAAGCCACTGTAATTTTTGCAGAATTTTTAGAATTTTATAAAAGCAACTTGTAGTTCAAACCCACTCCAAAACATTTAAGAGAATAAAAGAAAAGGAAAGAAGAAATAAACCTCACCCCAATAAGTCTAACTTGAGTACTTATCAATTCTCACTAAGGTTTAAAAAAAATTCAGTGGAACCCCAAAAATAAACCTACCACTTACCTTAGATAAAGCTTGACCCAATTTACCAAGTATACCACCCAAGAGTCTTACATAAGTAAAGTTAACCTTGTTTAACTCAAGTAGATCATACACCGTCAAAAGTTGTAATTTCTAAAGCACCTATCATATCATGCACATATCTTACGCATTGCATTCATTAGATTGTAATCTTGCCGACGGAGAGTACGTGCTCATCCTCGAGCAAGGACCTGTCCTAGAGGAGGACCAGGAGCAGGCTTCAGAGGCTGCTATTGAGGATCTCCCCGCAGCCCCAGCAATTGAAGGCAAGTCCTGGTTTTATGCATAACCGTATTATTATGCTACTTTACTACACTTAATGCTTGTAGGATTGTAATGTGCACTTAAGTGTAGGATTTGCTTGAAACCTCTAGTTGCATGAACTTAGGATTCCTTTTTGAGATGAATACTAGTATGCTAGGTCGAGTAGCTGCTTGCTAATCAGGATCTCGGTAGAAGTCGAGTGATTTTTCTAGCACTCGCGCGGGGTCAGGAATTGATTGTATTCATCTTGATAACGGGATATATGTTAGTCTATGGACTTGGATCTAGGGAGGATGCCTTGTCCATGAGACGGGAAAAAGGAATTAAGGATTAATGTGTGGATACCTGAGTCAAGCTTTTGAACATACTAAGCACATGCCGGGAAAAATGGTAACCGGTAAACCTAGTACCTGAGTGAAGCCGGTCGCAGACTTTATCCCTCATGCGACCTGAGACTGGGTCTCCCATGCTAGTTATGGTGGGTACAAGTGCGGTCACTGCACGGCGGCAGCCGGGGTCAGTGGAGCATTGTATGCCAAGGCGGTGAGGCCTGGACGCGAACGGGGAATCGATGGGGACGGTTGTCATGTGTGGGGTTGGAGTACCCTAACATGTCGTGTGTTTAGGTTTACCTTGCAAGGTTAAAACTCGATTCGAATCGTCTGCTTCTCGCAGCTAATGAGACTACTTGACCCCTTGTACTGCATCGAGTAAGAAGTGAAATGAGGTTACATGAGATAACTTGTTGTTTGAACTAAATGATTGTCACCATGTATGCTTAGAAGGAGCAAATCTAGCTAAGATAATGAGAATAGAATTTGAAAAGCTAAAAGTGGATTTTAGAAATAGCTAGTGCTTTTGGTAAACCAAACCCCTCAGCCAAACAGCTGCATAGTCTAGAGGTAGAGGAGTAGACTCCTCACACCGGTTAAGTCTAGCTGAGTATTAGTATACTCAGCCTTGCTTGTGGCATAATTTTTGCAGGTACCATTCAGGAAATGGTTGATGGTGTGACTTGGCCTACCACCCTACCACCGGGTTGGACGGTCGAGTGGGATGTTGCTCCGGCAGGAGAGGAGCACGAAGAGTAGTGGGCTAGGCCTTGCCCATTTCCTCGATACCGACGACATCGATTATCCGCTGCATTTTATTTTGTGAACTCTTATTTTGCTACGCAAAAACTCCGATCTATGTAATAATTCAGCACTTAATTTGAGGTTTTCCTGTTTTATTGTATTTCTTCTGTGACTCACCTTCGAGTGAGATTGTGGAATTTGATCCTGGTTAAGTGGCTCTATCAGACTAGATCTGAGGGACTGACGGGTTATTTCGATTTAAGTGTGTTACGGCCCCTGAGGCGTGACTTAGGCACTTAAGCTGGAATAATTCAGGTGGTTCCGCCACAGCTGGTATCGGAGCAAATTCCACCACAGAGGACAATAAACCATGAATACCAATTTTCAAAAATCTAAAACTTGCCTAGAAACTGCTACGGATCGTCAGGACTAGACCGCTAGACCTAGGACGAAAGGCCTTAGGAATAGAGGGAGGAATAGGTGGCTAACTAATTAGGCCCCGTGGGCCAGTACTTATATTTTTAAGGATGCCCTAAAAAAGCACCCTATTTTCTTTTGAGAGGCAACGTTACTTCCAGCATGCATGCATTATAAAACACAAAGAGGAATTAAAAATTTGAGCTAACCCACTTTCTTTAGAACCATCCGGGCTCTCTTTTTCTTTTTCCTTCCACCATAATATTTACCTTTGATTCCCTTCCGCAGATGAATTCACCCACCCCCGCCAGTGGAGAAGACTCTCGTTTCAGCTCTGACTTCCTTTCTCGCGATGGCTTTCCTTCCATCTTGTGGGAAGTGCTTAACTCCGCCGGTTACCCTACGCCCCCTTTGTACACGGTGCAGTTGTATGAGGAGCATCGGGTACCTCGTTGTCGGGTCTGGCTGACTTTGGAGGCTCATCCCCTTCAGCCGGGTTGGCGTTCTCTTGATTCTGAGACGATTGGACTCAGGACGGACGACATCGTTGAAGCAGCAGCCATGAAGACTCTGACGACTTTCTGTGGCTACCATCCCCTGGAGATGGTGATGCACCCCTTGGGACTCTTCCCTGCTGAGAAGAAGGATGATCCCATGTGGTGTAACCGCGTGAGCCATGTGAAGGATGTGTGGGCGATGTATCCTGACTTGGTTGGGAGGATCACTGTTGAGTGCATGAGTGCGCTGTACCGCCTTCAGGCCCTTCAGAGCGATGCTATGGCACTCCTTGCTAACACCGCTCAAACTGCCAAGCTCACTCTCGATAGTCGAGAAGATTTTGTGGTCGATCTATCCACCGAGTTGGTAGAGAAGGATCTGCAGGTGGAGAGGCTGAGCCAGCGCATCACCACCTTGGAGCAGCAGATGGAGATCCGATTCAACACTATTGATGTCTTGGAGAACCAGCTTCACGATGTGCAGAGGGAACTCGAAGAAGCGAATGACCACTTGGACATGCACCACCTGGAGATGGAGGCCAATGAAGCAGGAAGCGAGGGAGAAGAGGCTCCCGAGGAGCTAGGACCAGCCCCTGGTGCCAATGGGACTACCTCCGCGATGCCTCCTTCACCCGTATCCAGTGTCGCTTCCACCGCTCAGGGTTAAGCAGTCACTTCGACACTTTTAGGCGGATAGAAACCTGTGCGAGCTTAGTTAATGTCAGATTTTGGACTAGGCTTATGGGTACTTTCCCCTGATTGATGTAACCCTGTGAACCTTTGAAATATGTGGGACATTTGTCACCATGTTATCTTCATTTCAAACCTAATATTATGATTATGGCATTTTTCCTTCCATATGAGATGATATCTTGTCGTTCGAAACTGTGAGTTGGGATAACAATGGCGACAATCTCTGTTTTCAGATGGCAGCTAAGCAGCATTGCGGGTATAACGAGCAGGTTCCCCCGCCACCTCCTCCAGCTCCCACAGTGCAGGACCTGATGGCCCAGCAGAATGAGATTCTGCGACAGCTCTTGCAGCGCCAGCCCCACCCTCAGCAGCATGGTGGAGGCCAGCATCAGCGACCTCCGGCAATGGCAACTTACCAGGAGTTTCTGAGCATGCAGCCACCCTTGTTCACCAAGGCAGAGGATCCGTTGGACGCCGACGTATGGCTTCGCGTCGTTGAGTCCAAGTTTCCCCTCCTCACGGGAGACTGCCCTGATGAGGCCAAGGCTCGCTTCGCCGCACAGCAGCTTCGCGGCCCTGCTCGGACTTGGTGGGACCACTTTCGTGCTATGCTCCCCGCTGATCGTGAAGTGTCTTGGGAGGAATTCAAGACTGCCTTCAGAGGACACCACATCCCAGCTGGCATTCTTGATCGGAAGTTGAATGAATTTCTGGCCCTTAATCAAGGAACCCGCACGGTACTGCAGTATGCGCAAGCCTTCAACGACTTATGCCAGTATGCAGGGTATCATGTTGATTATGATGAAAAGAAGAGAGATCGCTTCCGCAGGGGTCTCAATACCAAGCTGCGGGAACGACTCAACACTGTCCGGGCTGATAGCTTCAATGAGTTGGTCAACATGGCCATCTCCCAGGAGGATTGCATCATTGCTCACCGGGCAGAGAAGAAGAGAAAGGCACCAATGGCAGCACCATCCGCTCAGGCTCAGAGGTTCCGGATTGTTTCTCACAATCAGAGCAGGGATTTTCAGCAGCAGGCAGGCAGATGGGTGATCAGGCCACCTCAGCAGCAGCAGCAGCCGACACCCAACCGCTTTCTAGCTCCCGCCCCAAGGAACAATCAGCCTCCGCAGCAGCAGCAGTTCCGCCAGGGCAATGGGAACAAGTGTTTCACTTGTGGCAATGTGGGCCACTATGCCAAGAATTGTCCCAGGAACCAGCAAAGGCAGATGCCAGCACCAAATCAAGACAAGGGAAGAAAGCAGAAGGTGCAAGTCAGGCAAGGGAAGCTCAACTTCACTACTCTGGAGGAAGTACCTGAGGGAGCTCCTATCATGACCGGTATCTTTTTTAGTTTATAATCAACCTGCTTTAATTCTGTTTGATTCTGGTGCATCTCATAGTTTCATTAGCCAAAAGTTCAGTGCTAAATGTAAACTGCCATTCTCTCACTCAAAAGGGTCATTCATGATAGTCACACCTGGGGGTAAAATTGCAACTAATCAATTAAACCAAAGTGTGCCTATTCAACTGGGAAGCCACATTGTCAAAACCACTTTTCTTGTGTTGGGATTGGAAAATGTGGACATTATTCTAGGAGCAAATTGGATGACCTTGCACCAAGTCGTGCTTGATGTAGCCAGCCGTACCGTGGAAGTTAATTCTCCATTCTGCGGGAACTTCACCTTAATTCTGCCTAATCAAGGTTCTACTCAGTCATGTGCTTTCTCTATGACGGAGTTACCTCTAAAGAAAATCCCAGTGGTATGTGAGTATGCAGATGTCTTTCCTGATGAATTCCCAGGAATGCCACCAGACCGGGATATTGAATTCGCCATCGAGTTGCAACCGGGAACGACACCAATTTCCAAGAGGCCCTACCGAATGCCACCCGCTGAGTTGGCAGAATTGAAGAAGCAATTGCAAGAGTTGCTGGATAAGGGATTTATTCGCCCAAGCACTTCGCCTTGGGGATGTCCAGCATTGTTAGTGAAAAAAAAGGATGAAAGCTTGAGGCTGTGTATAGATTACCGCCCTCTTAATGCGGTAACTATCAAGAACAAGTATCCTTTGCCTCGTATTGATGTTCTTTTTGACCAGTTGGTTGGGGCTAAGGTGTTTTCCAAAATAGACCTTCGCTCTGGCTACCATCAGATCAAGATACGAGCAAGTGATATTCCGAAGACGGCATTCTCAACCAGATATGGGCTATATGAATTTTTGGTGATGTCATTCGGGCTGACAAATGCACCAGCATATTTCATGTATCTGATGAATTCTGTTTTCATGCCTGAATTGGACAAGTTCGTAGTGGTTTTCATCGATGATATTTTGGTGTACTCAAAGAACGAAGAAGAACATGTCGGGCATTTGCATGTAGTGCTTCAACGTCTGCGAGAGCACCACCTTTATGCCAAGTTATCCAAGTGTGATTTTTGGCTAAAGGAAATCAAATTCTTGGGTCACACTATCTCTCAGGCTGGAATAGTTGTTGATCCTGATAAAGTGCAAGAGGTGATGAACTGGAAGCCACCAACAACTGTCCGTCAGATTCGGAGTTTTCTGGGATTAGCTGGTTATTACCGAAGATTTATTCCGGACTTCTCTCGAATTGCGAAGCCTATAACTGAGTTGCTGAAGAAAGAAGTCAAATTTGTTTGGAGTCAGAAGTGCGAAGATGTCTTCCATGCATTAAGGCAGCATCTGACCACAGCACCAGTATTGGCGCAACCCGACAACAGCAAGCCTTTTGATGTATATTGCGATGCCTCTGGCACCGGGCTAGGTTGTGTCTTGATGCAAGACAACCGAGTCATTGCTTATGCCTCAAGAGCACTCAGGCCTCATGAGCAAAACTATCCCACTCATGACCTCGAGTTGGCAGCAGTGATTCATGCATTAAAAATGTGGAGGCACTATCTAATGGGAACCCACTGCAACATCTTCACTGATCATAAGAGCCTTAAGTACATCTTTACTCAGGCTGATCTCAACATGAGGCAGAGAAGATGGCTAGAGCTGATCAAGGATTATGACCTGGAGGTACATTATCACCTAGGAAAAGCTAATGTGGTAGCAGATGCCTTGAGTCGGAAGTTGTAATGCAATTGTATTCTGATAGATTCTCGCATTAGCACCTTGTGTGATGAGTTGAGCAAGATGCAAATTGAAGTGATTCCTTCTGGTTCTTTGTCTCACATTTCTGTTGAGCAAGCTTTGCAAGACCAGATTATCATGGCCCAGCTCAGTGACAAGGGAGTGCAAATTATCAAGAAGAATCTCCATCAGAAGGTTGAGAAGTATAATTGTTTCCGCCAAGATGAAAAGGGTGTGTTATGGTTCAAAAGCAGATTGGTAATTCCTAAAGACCAGGACCTCAAGAGGAAAATCTTGGATGAGGCTCATCTCTCCAAATTCTCTATGCATCCGGGAAGCACCAAGATGTACCATGACCTGAAGCCTTTGTATTGGTGGACTAGAATGAAGAGGGAGATAGCCCAGTACGTATCAGAATGTGACACCTGTCAGAGGATAAAGGCAAGCCACTTGAAATCAGCTGGAGCTTTGCAACCCCTGTCTATACCTTCGTGGAAGTGGGATGACATCAGCATGGATTTCATTGTGGGTCTGCCCAACACCTCTCGTCATCATGATTCGATTTGGGTTATTGTGGACCGACTGACGAAAGTGGCACATTTTATTCCTATGCACACCACTGATAAGGCTCAGAAGTATGCAGAATTGTATATTGACCGGATCGTGTGTTTGCACGGATTACCTCGGACCATTGTTTCTGACCGAGGAGCCCAATTTGTTGCCAGATTTTGGGAACAATTGCAAGAGTCTTTGGGAACCAAGCTAATCAGAAGTTCAGCTTACCACCCACAGACTGATGGTCAGACGGAAAGGGTAAACCAAATTCTGGAGGATATGCTGAGAGCTTGTGCAATCGATTGTGGCAAGAACTGGGATAAGCACCTCTCCTTGGCAGAGTTTGCTTATAACAATAGTTATCAATCCAGCCTAAGGATGGCACCTTTTGAAGCTCTCTATGGAAGAAGGTGCAGGACACCACTCAATTGGTCTCAACCTAGAGAAAGAGAAGTTTTTGGACCTGACTTAGTGACTGAAGCCGAAAGAAAGGTCAAACTAATCAGGAAGAATCTAGAATCTGCTCAGGCTAGGCAGAAGAGTTACCATGATAGAAGAAGGAAACCTCTCCAGTTCGAGGTGGGAAGTTTTGTATACCTTAAGGTATCACCCACCAAGGGAGTGCAGAGGTTTGGGATCAAAGGCAAGCTAGCCCCTCGTTACATTGGACCTTATGAGATCATAGAAGCATGTGGACCCATGGCATATAAGCTGAAGTTACCTTCAAAAATGTCTGCCATTCACAGTGTATTCCATGTATCTCAGCTGAAGAAGTGTGTTCGATTGCCGACCGAGATCATAGCAGAGCCAGAATTGGAGATAGAGCCAGATCTATCGTACCAAGTGTACCCTTCCCAGATTCTGGATTGCAAAGAAAGATCAACTCGGGCTAAATCGATCAAGATGTACAAGGTCCAGTGGAGTAATCACTCAGAGGAAGAAGCTACTTGGGAAACCGAGGAATTCTTGAGATCCAACTTCCCCGATTGCCTACCTAAGGAAGCTGGTACGTAATCACACCCAACCCCTCCCCCTGCCCTTCGAAACAAATTTTCAAAAATATGATCTTAATTTAGAACGAAGTAACTATGAAGTAAAACTTAAAAAGGGCTTCCTTCTGAAGTTGCAAAGAGAATGACATTCGAAGAGCAGTTTTACCCTAATAATAACAATAATCACCCATTTCCTATAAGTCTCACCCTTCGCTTCACCCTGGGAGGACTCTGGCCCGAATCTCGGGACGAGATTCCTTTAAGGGGGGAAGGCTGTGACACCCAAGTGTCACCTAGGGTTTCTCTTAAAATGCCAAACCAAGAACCATCATTTTATGTGAACCAAAGTAAGCATGAGCATCAAATTAACCTAAGAATAAAGAATTCACCAAGCATATACTTAAAAGTATCATGATCAAACAAATGGGTCTTTCAAAAGGTAAGAATGTTGCAACCCTAATAAAAACCCTAAGTGAGCCCCATGAGCAAAATTCAAGAAAATAAGGAAAAGGGTATGAAAAATTTAAAATTATGACTTGAGCCAATTATAAAAATTGAAGTATATTTAATAAGCAACAAGAAAGGTTGAGAAAGCTTGGCCAAAATAACTCAAATAAAACCCCAAATCAAGCTTCTCATGTGGGGACTTAATGGGAATTCTGAATTTCAGAATTCTGAAATTCAGACCTTGAGCCAAAGATCAAGGATGTTCACCTTGATCCCTAACTCGAATCCTAATGGCCCCATTGACAAAAATGTGCCTAATTAACCCCTCTGTCATGTGCCAGGAGATGGCATTGGGACGCGTGCCTCGGACACGTCAAACCAGAGATCTTCTCCCTGTGTGTGGCAGTGAGACAAACAGGATTTCTCCCCTCTCTATCTCTTAATCCAGTCAGCGAAACTTGCTAGCCTCCACACACAAACGACAAAGGGACCTGAGAGGAAGAGATCTCTCAACGGGATCGTGGCCTTAATCTCAAAGATTTGGGCCCAATCCGTGTTTGAACTTGACCTCTCTCTGCACTGCCTCGTGCTCGACGCTGTGCCAGGCGCCAGAGCGCGCACTGGCGTTCGCCGCGCACGCCCCGAGCGCATGTCAGAGCCCCGCCCTCGGCCGTGCTCGCCCGCGCCTATAAAGCCTCCCCGGGCGCACCTCACTTCACCCCGCGCTCACCTTCACCGGCCAGCCACCTCTCCTTAGCTCCAGCGAGCTCAATTCCGCCCGCCATTGTCGCTAGAGCTTCGACCACCGTGGCCAGCCCACTCCAGCTACCCCCAAGTCGAGCCAGTGCTTCGGCTAGCTCCGCCAGTGGCCCGTAAAGCTTTCCAAGCCCTCGGACCAGGTCGGACTTCACCGGAGGCCCGAGATCGACCTCACCGGACATCGGTCTTTCGCCGCCGCGCGTGGGCAGAACTAACCGGTGAGTCTCCGTCCAATTCCTTGCACCCATATCTTCTCTGGTATCCCGTGAATCTCTCTGACCCGTCCAATTGAACTATCTTGCCGTGAGCAGGCTGGACTCCTCGCCGCCGACGAGCACCCCCGCCTGCGCACGTGGACCGGCCAACTCCGGCCATCCCCTACGGCGACCCGCACACCGTTGTGATCCCCGAGACCTCCCCTACGTCCTCGACCACTTCACCGGAGCAATCTCGCCGCCGGTAAGCCCCTCCGCCCTTTCTTCCGCCGCGGTTACTGTTTAAGTTAGGAGAAGGACCTCGGGTTAGGATTAGAAGAACCCGAGGGGTTTTCTGTAACGTCAGTGACCCATGTGAATACTAGCCTAGGGACTGATCCACGAAGAAAACTTAAAACACCCGCCAGGGACCCCAGTGCAAAGTGGTTTTCCATTTAATCAATTCTGTAATCTTTTTAAAATGACCAGAGAACTTAGAAAATCCATAACTTGATGAATTCTTAATAAAAAGTTGTCAAATTAATTTTGCTAGATCCTGAATATTATGAACTATCATTTAAAAATGATAAACCCTATGCTTTCTGTTCTGAATTTTTGAGTTTAAAATTAAAAACAGAAACCTACCAAACCTTGTTTAATTAAGGCGGTGAGGCCTGGACGCGAATGGGGAATCGATGGGGACGGTTGTCATGTGTGGGGTCGGAGTACCCTAACATGTCGTGTGTTTAGGTTTACCTTGCAAGGTTAAAACTCGATTCGAATCGTCTGCTTCTCGCAGCTAATGAGACTGCTTGACCCCTTGTACTGCATCGAGTATGAAGTGAAATGAGGTTACATGAGATAACTTGTTGTTTGAACTAAATGATTGTCATCATGTATGCTTAGAAGGAGCAAATCTAGCTAAGATAATGAGAATAGAATTTGAAAAGCTAAAAGTGGATTTTAGAAACAGCTAGTGCTTTTGGCAAACCAAACCCCTCAGCCAAACAGCTGCATAGTCTAGAGGTAGAGGAGTAGACTCCTCACACCGGTTAAGTCTAGCTGAGTATTAGTATACTTAGCCTTGCTTGTGGCATAATTTTTGCAGGTACCATTCAGGAAATGGTTGATGGTGTGACTTGGCCTACCACCCTACCACCGGGTTGGACGGTCGAGTGGGATGTTGCTCCGGCAGGAGAGGAGCACGAGGAGTAGTGGGCTAGGCCTTGCTCATTTCCTCGATACCGACGACATCGATTATCCGCTGCATTTTATTTTGTGAACTCTTATTTTGCTACGCAAAAACTCCGATCTATGTAATAATTCAGCACTTAATTTGAGGTTTTCCTGTTTTATTGTATTTCTTCTGTGACTCACCTTCGAGTGAGATTGTGGAATTTGATCCTGGTTAAGTGGCTCTATCAGACTAGATCTGAGGGACTGACAGGTTATTCCGATTTAAGTGTGTTACGGCCCCTGAGGCGTGACTTAGGCACTTAAGCTGGAATAATTTGGGCGGTTCTGCCACAGGAGCCAAGCTCCAAAGCTCAAGATCACAGTGCAACACTCTAGCTTTAGCTCACTTAAGTGTTTTATCACAATTCAATCACTGAATGCCTATCTCTAAGGTCACTTCACTATATTGGTCACTTGAGGCTCTTTGATCACTTGGGGATGTTGCACTTGTGTATAGGAATTGTTGCTTAGCTCTTAGATCTTTAATGCACTGGTTGGGGTGGTACTTATAGCCCCCAACCACTCAAATAGTCAATGGTGATCCGCTACAAAACTGCATAGGATTCATGTGCACCGGACCTCAAACAGTGTTTGGCACAGTGCACATCAGAGCTCTGACCCTCCTATCTTGTTAGTATCCATTATGAAAAAAGTTGTCAGCTATCAACACTCACCGGATCGTCCGGTGCGCCATCAGACTACACCATGTCAGTGCCACAACCGAATGTTGGTCTATCCCATTTGATTGTTGGTGTACAACTAGTCTAGTGCTTACCATACCTCGGTTCGGTGCACCAATGACTTCTTCCGAAATAGACTCTCTGGTAAACTAATCTGGTGCACCACCAGACTCGTTATGTGCCAAAGTCCCATGATCGAAAATAGCATCTCTGGAAGTTTGGTCCGGTGCACACCGAACTCCAATTCGGTGCTCTAGTCGCCTAGGTCGTTTGCATCCTTCTCTGGAACTGAGGCCTACTGCACCCAAAAATAGTCTGACTTTACCAATTTTGGGCTCTTTTCTCTTGTCTTCGTTTGACTATACTCTTGAGCACTTCTATGACTTAGACAAACATATCATTAGTCTATCCAAACACTCTAAGTCATAGGTCTTCATTGTTTTGATCCCTCTAAGTCCATACCCTCATTTCTACTCATTTTCTTTTAGAGTTAGCTCCCATGATGCCATTTTGCATATCTGATCATCCTGGTCATCCTCGAGCATTCCAAAATGTTCTGGGAGGCCGGGCGCACCTGGCATGCTGGGAGGATGCCGACCCCTAGGTCCCTAAGTAGTTTTATTCGCAGCTTCAAGAGTCGGGGCAACCTTTTGGTTGGACCTTTATATCTAGTTGTTCAGTGGATGTTCTTCGGTCCTTATGATAGGATTGGGTCTTTTATCTTTTTTTTGTTGTTCCCATCGATCCCTCATCAACATGTTCCTTATGTATTCCTAGCTGAGGGGGATACACTGACACTAAGTAGGTGTGAACTTTGTGTCCGACGAGCTACAAACGAGTAGTTTGAGCGAAACCTAGGGATCTGACTAGTGTGGGAACGACCCTAGTAGGTGTTCCACAAATTGGGTGCCTAACCACTAGAGGTGTATTGTCATATAACCCTTCGTTACTCAACCAAGTTTGGACTTGGTTTGACCGAGTGACCATGTGGTCTACCCCTTTGTGGAGCTCCGTAGTGAAGTTTGAGGTACGGTCTCGAACACGCACTTGAATGGTCGACCAGGATTGTTCATGCATGCGAGTATTAGTCGACCGGGGTCCATGTCATTGAGCTATTTATTATCCCCTTTAGAGGGCCTGTACATAGTGTGCCCCTCACTCATTTTTGTTGATTTTAGCTGCCAGCAGTATGACCATTATGGTCATTTGGTGATTGTTTCCTTGGTGCATAAATTTGACTCTAGGATGTATGGGCCACATGGCCATTTTATTGCAATAATGGTAGTATTGCTATTGAACGAGGTGAGGTTGAAGGTCATACCCGTGAGGTTTGATTGAGATGCTTAATAGTCTCAAGTCACTTTTTGTTGCAAGATTTTTTGTGGATGTTGTTGGTCCTTATGGAATTGTGTATGGAAACCCTTAATGTGTTCGTGGAGAATGCTAGTTATCTATTAGCCCATTCCGCTCCTTTATCAGCAATTTGATTGATGGTACCATATGCGAAGGTCGAAGCATCTTCTATTGTGGAGTTGTGGAAGTGGGGAGTTAGGGAGTCTCTTTTCCTAGTGTCGCATCCTAGTCACTGCTTTTACTCTTTGGGTGCAAGAGTTGAGGTAAACTGGCTGAGGCATGGAGGTTCTTCTCTCTCCCTAGGTAGTGACGTTGCATTTGTTAATGATAGCAAGTGCAAACTACTTACCTGGTTGTTAGCTTTCTTGGACCTAATGCTCGAATGTTGCCATCAAACGCTAGGATCGAGGCATGTTAGCTTGGAGTGAGGTGGCATGAGGGATCCTCTTTTCCCTAGGATGCATTAAGAGAGTGGGTTATTGTATCAAGCCATTAACTTTCTCATGGTCGATGTCTAGTCGTAGTTTCTATGTGCCAAGAGCATGCACCAAGCTTTTTTCTCTTATAGTGGTGGAGGAAGGGTTGAAAACGGTTTCAGAATTTTTCGGAATTTCGGAAACCGTTTTGGTTTTTTTCGACCGAATTCATCGGTATCGGTATTTTCCGGAAACGGTACTGGTTCTCGGAATTTTGACTCGGAAACGGTATCAGAATCGGTGCGGCGTTTTACTGACCGTTTTCATCGGTTACCGATTTTAATCGGAATTTTACAGGATTCAAATCTTGGAATTTCCGAAAATAACATACAGCTCAAGCCCATATATGTCTATTGCAGCCCAGCCGTGACCTCTCAGAGAAACAGAGAGACAGAGAGCCCATGGGCCTGGCTGTGGCTGGTGCGCCCATGAGACAGGCTTGTTGGAACCTGGACTCCTTGTCACGTGAGGTCGTGAGGCAACAAGAACCTGGAAGCCTGGAGGATGGAACGGTCGAACGGGTACTAGCCTGGTTCGTGTCCGACGGCGGCGACAGTTGGAACGTCGGCGGCGCACCACGGTGGATGCTGCCATCGACCATTCCCAGGTTTCATTCTCCCTCATTCGGTCCTCCTCCATGGCTCCATGGCTGAGTCGTTGTCATTCTCTTCCCACGCGCGGCACACCCGACACGTCCAGATGCCGGTGGCCAATAACCAACCATGTTCAGGCATCTCCCGTAGGATGGAGCCAGAAGCTATGTTTTTGCTAAATCAATGATATGGTAGGCAGGGGTGTAGTATACGTATAGAGTATTGTTCTAATCAAGTAATCATGCTCATGCGAGATGCGTCTGCACTCCACAGTATGTTGGACCATCTTTTCTTCTTGTCTTTTTTGACCGAACATCATTACCAAGGATGTGGCATCGCTCAAATATTTTGTGCTTCGAATCTATGCACGGTGAAGACTCATCTTGCCTGTAAAACAGTGCGTGAACTTGTTATATCATGAACCATGTATGTCCTTAAAAGTGTGCTGCAGCTGTCTCTTCTATGTTCTTAGCACGTTTTAATTGAACCTACTTTACTTCATAATTGCAAGTTACAAATTATACTGCATACATGTGACATGTTAGTTTATATGTATTTTCAGTACTTTTTATATGTATTTTTAGAGGAGCAGACTGTTCACCCAAAATTACAATTATCGTGCTCTCTTACAACCTGCATACATGTGATTACCGATTGTGTTATGAACTTGTTATATTGAGATATTTTCATATTGATATGATTACCGATTGTATTTAAGGTTTCGACCGGTACCGATGTATTTTTCGTACCGAACTTTTGATTCTGATGTTTCCGAAATACCGATATCGTTTTCATTTCTGAAGTTACCGTTTTCGATTTTGTTTCCGATAAAAAATATGAAAACGGTAACAATTTTAGTGTTTTCCGATTGTTTCCGACCGTTTTCACCCCTAGGTGGAGGCGAGTATCCATGGTAGTACTTTGTCAAAGTTGCTCCCTTGAGTTTAGGTTGGTGCTTCTATGTGAATTGATTCCTGGTGGAGACATTAACAATAAATTGGGATGTTGCGGTAGTTGGGGTTGTCCTATAAAAGGAGCCTTCCTTGTTTTGAGTTTGTCATGGGTGTTTTCATGGATCCGAGCAAAGTGAGGGTGAGGGGTGATTTGCCCCTAGCCCTGTCCCCTTGCTTCCCCTTCCCTTCTTATTTATTCGCCTTGTTTGTGAGTACCCATCAGATAGTTGTGGTGATGGAGAGGGTAACCTTAAACCCTTAACTTGGATGCAAAGGTATCTTTATTTGTGCTTTAGTTCCTTGCGTGTGGTTGTCTTGCTATTTTTGTATCTCTTTGAATGGGGAATGTTTCTAGAGTTGTCAAATTGGAGCTCTGCCATCATTGGAGTTATTATTATGGTCGTTGTTGTCCCTCGATAAACCATGGTGCTCGCAAGTGTTGCCTATGATAACGTCCCAATTGCAGACGTGTGGCCTATGGTGATTGGTGATGGTTGTGTAGAGTGGCGGGCATGTTGCCCCCTCACTTTCTTCATGAGTGATCTAGGGTTGTGGCGACCACCCTCTGGGGGAGGTATTTTGAGCATTCCCTAGGGTGTATTATCGCATAGAGAAGTAGTTGTGACCCCCTTATGTCTGCTCATAGCTACCAAACTTGATTCTAGCATGCACAACATCCTCGGGTGGGGGTGCTCTTGCAACGAGAGGAGGCGATGCAGCGCTTGGTGATGAATGGGAACAATGGCTGGTAGCTACCAAGTCTAATCTTTTGTTGCCTTCTTTCAGCGGCCTTGATGATTATGCTAGGATCTTTGGGTATGTGTCATCAATCATAGCATAATCGGCTATCGGGGATTGTGATATTTTGTAAGGGAATTTAAGATGTAGGATGTAGAGCATTGTGTCTTGTTGTAAGCTTTTGTTTTTTGGTAAGAATAGGCAATGAGCTTCTATCGTGATTATGAGGGGTCTCCTTTCTTTTCGTGCTTATCTCGATGTCATTCAAGTCTTGTAGCCTGATGCTTATATGGTGATCTTTGGTGATCATGTCTGGCTTAATAGGGTTGGTGTGGGGGTTCGTGTGTTGGTTGACATCCTATGTATTCTTGTCCTTGCTTGGCCTGAGTCATTGTCGTACATTCATGGTTTGCTACTGCGATAGGTTCCTACCCCGGGCCTAGCGCAGGAATCCCTTCCTCCCCTCTCCCTCCCACCATCTCTCTAGATACCTACCTAATTTAAGGTTGTTGTGAGCTAATGGCCAGGTGCAGGTAGACCATTGGATTGAGGGTTTTTTACTTGTGTCTACCTTACATAGGTGTCGGCGTTTCGAACCTAGGGGTCCCTGGACCGACGAGTAAATTATCGCCGCGTGCCCCAGTCCAGATGGGTCGGCGCGAGATGGAGCGCGAAGGGGGGAAGAAGCCGGAGGGAGACATGCGTGAGAGGTGAAATCCCGCGGCCTTCGTGTTTGTCCCGCGCCCAGGTCGGGTGCGCTTGCAGTAGGGGGTTACAAGCGTCCACGCGGGAGGGAGCGAGCGGCCTCACGCGAGCGTCGTCCCGTCCTTTCCCACGCGGCCAACCCTCGTAAGAGGGCCCTGGATCTTCCTTTTATAGGCGCAAGGAATGGATCCAGGTGTACAATGGGGGTGTAGCAGTGTGCTAACGTGTCTAGCAGAGGAGAGCTAGCGCCCTAAGTACATGCCATCGTGGCAGCCGGAGAGGTTTTGGCACCCGGTTGGTGTGGTGTCGTGGCCGTCGGAGGAGCGCTGGAGCCTGGCGGAAGGACAGCTGTCGGGGCTGTCGGGTCCTTGCTGACGTCCTCTTGCTTCCGTAAGGGGGCTGAGAGCCGCCGTCGTCATAGAGCATGTGAGGCGCCATCATTACTTGTCTGGCGGAGCGAGCCAGATGGGACACCGGTCCTGTTCCCCGTAGCCTGAGTCAGCTTGGGGTAGGGTAATGATCGCGCCTCCTGTGACGTGGTCGGTCCGAGCCCTGAGTTGGGCGAGGTGGAGGCTCCTTCGAGGTCGAAGTCGAGTCTATCTTCCGAGGCCGAGTTCGAGCCCCTGGGTCGGGCGAGGCGGAGACCATCGGCTGAGTCCAGGGCTGAGTCTGAGCCCTGGGGTCGGGCGAAGCGGAGTTCGTCGTCTTCCGGGGCTGAGCCCGAGTCCGAGCCCTGGGGTAGGGCGAAGCGGAGTTTCCTACGGCGCCTGAGGCCGGACTTGGCTGCTGTTAGCCTCACTCTGTGGAGTGGCACGGCAGTCAGAGTGGCACAGGCGGCGCTGTCCTCTTGTCAGGCCTGTCAGTGGAGCGGCGAAGTGACTACGGTCACTTCAGCTCTGTCAACTGGAGGACGCGCGTCAGGATAAAGGTGTCAGGCCACCTTTGCATTAAATGCCCCTGCGATTTGGTCGGTTGGCGTGGCGATTTGGTCAAGGTTGCTTCTTGGTGAAGACTGGGCCTCGGGCGAGCCGAAGGTGTGTCCGTTGCTGGAGGGGGTCCTCGGGCGAGACGTAGATCCTTCGGGGTCGGCTGCCCTTGCCCGAGGCTGGGCTCGGGCGAGGCGGGATCGTGTCCCTTGAATGGACCGATCCTTGACTTAATCGCACCCATCAGGCCTTTGCAGCTTTGTGTTGATGGGGGTTACCAGCTGAGATTTAGGAGTCTTGAGGGTACCCCTAATTATGGTCCCCGACAGTAGCACCCGAGCCTCGAAGGGAGTGTTAATACTCGCTTGGAGGCTTTTGTCGCACTTTTTGCAAGGGGACCAGCCTTTCTCGGTTGCGTCTTGTTCCGGTGGGTGTGCGCGAGCGCACCCGCCGGGTGTAGCCCCCGAGGCCTCGGAGGAGTGGTTTGACTCCTTCGAGGTCTTAATGCATTTCGCAATGTTTCGGCAGGTCTGGTCGTTCCCTCATGCGAGCTGGCCGTAGCCCGGGTGCACGGTCGGGTCCCAAGTTCTCGGGCTGGTTTGTTGATGTTGTCAACGGTTTGGCCGGAGCTGGGTTTGCGAGAGCAGCCCCCGAGCCTCCGCACAGGGCGAGAGGACAGTCAAGGACAGACTCGACTTTTTTACATACGCCCCTGCGTCGCCTTTTCGCAAGGAGGAGGGGGGGAAAAGCGCCATGTTGCCCTTGGAGGGCGCCGAACATGGTGTCTCCAGTGAGCTGCTGACGGGTAATCCGAGTGGACGCCCGTGCCCTATTTGTTAGGGGTCGGCTAGAGGCCCGCAGGCGCGCTCCAAAAGTACCTGCGGGTGATCTGTCGGACTCGGTCCCCTTTCGACGGGGTCCGAGGGCTCGATGCCTCCCTCTGATGGGATTCCGTTACAAGATCGTTCCCGCTGGTCTCGGAAATGTCCTAGGGTACCTCGGGAGCGTAGCCCGAGCCTTGGTTATGTATCGAACGTACCCAGGGTCATCCCTCGCTCTGCGTCTGAGGCGGCTGTGAACCCTTCGTGGGCCAGCCTACGAACCCCTGATCAGTAGTGGGGCGCGGAGCCCGAGTGGCCTGAGGCGGCCGTTGAACCCTTCCGAGGGGCCGGCCCTCGAACCTCTGACCAGTAGTGGGCGCGGAGCCCGAGCGCTCTGAGGCGGATGTTGAACCCCTATGAGGGGCCAGCCTTCGAACCTCTGATCAGTAGGGGGCTCTGGGCCCGTTTCCTTCGCGGAGAAGGATCCCTTTCGGGGTGTCCCCCTTTCCTGGTCCCTGTTGTAAGAGAGAGAAAGAGGAAAAAGGGAAAGAATACGAATTTGAGATGACGTGGCGCACCTTTTTGACGCGGTCATTATGGCGAAGGTGAAGCGTCTCTCGCTTCTCCTGCCAAAGGTGTCGTCTGTCCCGCCGCGGAGTTAATGCGACGGGGCGAGTGGTTCACGGGGCAGCCGTTGCGCGTGCGCGGGCCGTTCGAGGAATGGAACATGGGCGCATCGTCTTCACGCCATGAGAGAGGGTTCTCTCGCTGTCCCACGAGGTGACGTGAGCTTGGCTGACGATGTGACCGCTGCTTCTGCCCGCCTGCCACCGCCATTACTGCCGGCCCATTTTTGGCTGCATCGACCGTCGCGCCTTCTCCTGCGGCTGACTGGCCCGTGACCGATGCGCCTGGCTGGCACTGTTGGGTCGTACGTAGAGTTGCCTCGAGTCGCGGTACTGGTTCCGCAGTCGAGGAGGCGCGGTAGTGGCGCGAGTGGTGGTGCAGTTGCTCGCACGTAGCAACCGGCGCGCCGGTTGCATGACGTGTGAGCCTGGGCCTCCATGCTGGGCGCGTTGGAGACGAAGGGGTGCGCCCACTTGGCGCTGTTGCATGCCGACTGCATGGCTGTCCGCCCTTTCACCCGCTGGTCTGGGCGAAAGTGGAGGAATGCTTGTAACCGCTGGGCAGTTGCATGTACCGCGCGCGGCGGTTTGGCTTCTTCTGCCCTAGGCCAACTTGCATGACGTGTGGGACCCAGCCCCCGTGTCGTAGGGGGAGGACCTTGGAGCGTGTTGGAGAAGACCCAGCCCTCGATGGCTGGGGACGCAGGTGGGAGGAGTCGCCTTTAAAAGGAGGGTGATTCCCTTGAAAGGTGACCATGTCTTTGCGCTCCCTTATGCATCGTGTCTTTCCACCTTCCGAGCCCCCGGATGGGGAACACCCGCAATCCTTCCGCCTTGTCGTCGGAGGAACGCAACTTCGTGGAAGTTGGTACCTTTCAGCCATCGTTCGGCTTCAAGGATTTTCATCAAACGGCCCGGCTGCATCCCCCCGCCGGTGGTCACCCAAGACGGTGACCACCAGCCCCTGGGTGGGGAGAAGCAAACCGGGCTGCGGCCTCTGCCCCTCCCTCAGCTTCAAGGATGTTCATCATCCTTGCTGGGGCGGAGAGCGAGGCGAGCCGGGGCTCTACCTCCCGCACGGGTCGGCTGGCCACCTCCTCTTCCAACTTCTGGTGGTGGAAACCATCCTCCAGCTCTGCGGAGGAGGCGTCCTCCAGCCATGCCGGGGAAGGCGAACTGTTGCTGCCCAGCTAGGATGCAACATTCCGTCCTCTTCCTCGCTTTCGTGGCAAGGACGGGAGCGAGGACCTGCCGGTGCGCTTTGGAGCGGCCCGCGTTCGCCGGTGTGGCGTTGGTGGAGAGGCGGATGCCACCGTCAGTGCTGACATGGTGGCAGCCGGGGGAAGCTTCCCCACCGTCGAGGCCATCAGCGCCGCCTACGGGCCGGCCTCCGGCTCTTTGGCTTTGATGTCTGGTTCGCGTCCCTTGAGCGGGGACGCGAACGAGAGCCTTCCGGTGGCCGCGTCCATCCTGGGACCATAGCTGCTGCTGCAGACGTCGCTGGCGAGTCTCCCGGAACTTGTCGCCCCGCAGGCTCCCCGGTGTGGAGGTTGTTCATACCCGCGGGGACGGAACCGGAGTTCCGTTTGTAATGGCACCTTGAATGTCGGTGTTTTGTTCATTGCGGCTGTCGGGGCCTGAACATGCATGTATTTTCGGCACGGAGCCGTGTTTTTTTCCTCATTTTGAGCACTAAGACTCGCCTGTCGACTATCTGAACCGCTTCACCAAGCGTGAGTCGCCTCGTGCAAAGGTGACGAGTGAGGTATCCGTGTCCCGGAGGCGTAGGAGTCCCTCAGCTCGGTCGGCCTTGTCGTCCGAGGCTTCTCTTGCTTAGTTAAAGGAAACCCTCGGCCGCTCTTCGATGAGCCGAAGCCGGAGGTAGCGGCGTCAGCACGGACAGAGGCAGAGTTGGCTCAAAAAGAGGATTTGGTCGGCCGGAGCCTGGCCGGGTCGTCCACTGGCGGGACCGATGCCGAAGTTGAGTTACCGAGGCCACAAACCGAGCCGATGTCCTTGGGGGACAGCTGGCTGAGGCTTCAGGGTGACCAGCCCGAGCCATCTGCTCGAGTCGGATTCCTGGAGAAGGCCCTGGCAGCGATGGCCCGGGCGTGGTGCTGATGTCGTCCTTCAGAGTGGAGATCCTCCGACCGCGTCGCCGTCTGAGGCTAGGTCGGGCCTCGCCGAAGGTGTAGTTGACGCCGAGGGTGCTGCTGCTCCCTTTAACTGTCAGGGTCCGATCCTGCAGGATCGGATTATCTTGTAGTGTGTGTGTATGTTTTCCGCGGCCGCCGAGGCCCAAACACACCATCGTCGTGTTGTAAAGCTGCGTTTCTTTTCCCCTTGTTTCGAGTGTCTGGACTTATTTGTCGGTAACATAATTTGTTTGTGCGAGCGAGAGTTACTTTTCACGGAAGGTGATGAGTGAGGTATCCATATCCCGGAGGCGTAGGAATCCCTCGGCTCGGTCGGCCTTGCCGCTTACGTGCACTCTTACTCGTCCATAGGGTTCTGTCACCGACGTAGTCGAGAAGGCCCGAAAAATTGTTTCGGCAGAGGAGCTTTCGAGCGTGAAGACTTGTTCGGTCCGCGGAATCACCTATCCGAGCGCGAGTTACTTATCGCAGAAGGTGATGAGTGAGGTATCCGTATCCCGGAGGCGTAGGAGTCCCTAGGCTCGGTCAGCCTTAGCTGCTTACGTGTACTCCGTCGTTTTCAGGATCCACTTTCGAAGTAGCCGAAAAGCACGAAAGACATTCTGGCGGAAAAGATCTTTTTCTGAGGAAAATTTCGACGCAGAGGGGGTTCCCCCCTTTTAGCCCCAGAGGGAGGGTCGGGCTTTGCCAAGGTAAGGTTGACCCTTCCTGGATGACTAAACTTTGCGTGGGAACGAGGTATACGAACAACTTGAAAGCATCTTAAGGGTAGAAGCGACGTAGCTGTTGTATGTTCCAAGCGTTGTTGTAGACCTCGCCTTGACTGTTGGCCAGCTTGTACGTTCCGGGCTTCAGAACCTTGGCGACGACGAACGGCCCTTCCTAGGGAGGCGTGAGCTTGTGCCGCCCTCGGGCGTCTTGTCGCAGCCGAAGCACCAGGTCGCCCACCTGGAGGTCTCGGGACCGAACCCCTCGGGCGTGGTAGCGTCGCATGGACTGCTGGTACCGCGCCGAGTGTAGTAAGGCCATGTCCCGAGCCTCTTCAAGCTGGTCCAGTGAGTCTTCTTGATTAGCTTGATTGCTTTGGTCGGCGTAGGCCCTCGTCCTCGGGGAACCGTATTCTAAGTCTGTGGGCAAGACGGCTTCGGCCCCATAGACTAGAAAGAACGGTGTGAAGCCCGTGGCTCGGCTCGGCGTTGTCCTCAGACTCCAGACCACCGAGGGGAGTTCCTTCATCCATCGCTTGCCGAACTTGTTGAGGTCGTTGTAGATCCGCGGCTTGAGTCCTTGCAGGATCATGCCGTTGGCACGCTCTACTTGCCCATTCATCATGGGGTGAGCCACGGCGGCCCAGTCCACCCGGATGTGGTGATCCTCACAGAAGTCCAGGAACTTTCTGCCGGTGAACTGGGTGCCGTTGTCGGTGATGATGGAGTTCGGGACCCCAAAGCGATGGATGATGTTGGTGAAGAACGCCACCGCCTGTTCGGACCTAATGCTGTTTAGGGGTCGGACATCGATCCACTTGGAGAATTTGTCGATGGCAACCAACAGGTGCGTGTAGCCCCCGGGTGCCTTCTGCAAGGGGCCGACGAGGTCCAGACCCCACACAGCAAAAGTCCAGGTGATGGGTATCGTCTGCAGGGCCTGAGCGAGCAGGTGGGTCTGCCTTGCGTAGAACTGACACCCTTCACAGGTGCGGACAATTTTTGTGGCGTCGGCCACCGTCGTCGGCCAGTAGAAACCTTGTCGGAAGGCGTTTCCAACAAGGGCTCGAGGTGCTACGTGATGGCCACAAGCCCCCGAGTGTATCTCTTGTAGGAGCTCCTGGCCTTCGGCGATGGAAATGCATCGCTGGAGGATGCCTGAGGGGCTGCAGTGGTAGAGCTCCTTCCCGTCTCCCAGCAAGACAAACGACTTGGCGCGCCGCGCCAATCGCCGAGCTTCGGCTTGGTCGAGGGGTAGCTCTCCTCGGTGGAGATATTGCAGGTACGGGGTCTGCCAGTTTCGATTAGGCGTGACCCCGCTCCTCTCCTCCTCGACGCGCAGTGCCTCGCGCTTGGGGTCGAGGGTGCCTCGGGCTGGGCCGAGGGTGCCTCGGACTGGGCTGAGGGTGCCCCGGACTGGGCCGAGGGTGCCTCGGGCTCGGGCGTGTCGTCGATCTTGATGGGGGTTGATGCAGGTCTCGGGAGAAGACGTCCGGGGGAACCGTTGTTCGCCCCGAGGCTATTTTAGCCAGCTCGTCTGCAGTCTCGTTGTAGCATCGGGCGACGTGGTTGAGCTCGAGCCCGTAGAACTTGTCTTCCAGGCGCCGAACCTCATCGCAGTAGGCTTCCATCTTCGGGTCACGGCAGTGGGAGTTCTTCATGACTTGGTCGATGACGAGCTGCGAGTCACCGCGAGCGTCGAGGCGTCGAACCCCTAGCTCGATGGCGATGCGCAACCCGTTGACCAGAGCCTCGTACTCAGACACATTGTTGGACGCCGGGAAGTGGAGGTGTAGCACGTAGCGTAGGTGCTTCCCGAGGGGCGAGATGAAGAGCAGGCCTACACCCGCTCATGTCTTCATCAGCGACCCGTCTAAGAACATGGTCCAGAGTTCCGGTTGGATCGGAGCTGTTGGGAGCTAGGTGTCGACCCATTCAGCCACGAAGTCCGCCAAGACCTGGGACTTGATGGCCTTCCGAGGGGCGAACGAGATTGTTTCGCCCATGATTTACACCGCCCACTTTGCTATTCTACCTGAGGCCTCTCGGCACTGGATGATCTCCCCCATGGGGAAGGATGACACCACAGTTACCGGATGAGACTCGAAGTAGTGTCGCAACTTCCGCCGTGTCAGGATCACCGCGTACAGCAGCTTCTGAATTTGTGGGTAGCGGATCTTGGTCTCGGACAGTACCTCGCTGATGAAGTAGACTAGCCTCTGGACGGGCAATGCATTCCCCTCTTTTCGTCTCTCGACTACGATCGCGACGCTAACCACCTGAGTGGTCGCGGCGACGTAGACCAAGAGGGCTTCTCCGGCAGCGGGGGGCACCAAGATGGGCGCGTTCGTGAGGAGGGCCTTCAGGTTCCCGAGGGCTTCCTCGGCCTCAGGGGTCCAAGTGAAGCACTCGGCCTTCCTTAAGAGGCGGTACAGAGGCAGGCCTCTTTCGCCGAGGCGCGAGATGAAGCGGCTCAGAGCCGCAAGACATCCCGTGACTCTTTGTATGCCTTTCAAGTCCTTGATGGGCCCCATGCTGGTGATGGCCACGATCTTCTCCAGGTTGGCCTTAATGCCCCGCTCGGAGACGATGAACCCCAATAGCATGCCTCGGGGAACCCGCGAAGACACACTTCTCGAGATTGAGCTTCACGCCTTTCGCCTTGAGACATCGAAATGTCGCTTCAAGGTCGAAAAGGAGGTCGGAGGCTTTCCTCGTCCTGACTATGATGTCATCGACGTAGGCCTCGACCGTTCGGCCAATGTGTTCGCTGAACACGTGGTTCATGCACCGTTGGTATGTTGCACCCGCGTTCCTCAGACCAAACGGCATGGTAACATAGCAGTACATGCCGAAGGGTGTGATGAAAGAAGTCGCGAGCTGGTCGGACTCTTTCATCTTGATCTGGTGATACCCCGAGTAGGCATCGAGGAAAGACAGGGTTTCGCACCCAGCAGTGGAATCCACGATTTGATCGATGCGAGGCAGAGGGTAGGGAACTTTCGGACATGCTTTGTTTAGACCAGTGTAGTCTACACACATCCGCCATTTCCCTCCTTTCTTTCTCACAAGCATAGGGTTGGCAAGCCATTCGGGATGGAATACCTTTTTGATGAACCCTGCCGCCATTAGTTTGTGGATCTCCTCGCCTATAGCTCTGTGCTTTTCTTCGTCGAATCGGCGCAGAGGCTGCTTCACGGGTCGGGCTCCAGCTCGGATATCCAGCGAGTGCTCGGCGACATCCCTCGGTATGCCGGGCATGTCCGAGGGACTCCACGCGAAAACGTCGGCGTTTGCGCGGAGAAAGTCGACGAGCACTGCTTCCTATTTGGGATCGAGCTCGGAGCCGATCCGGATTTGCTTGGAGGCGTCGTTGCTGGGGTCGAGAGGGACGGATTTAACCGTCTCCGCTGGCTCGAAGTTGCCGGCGTGGCGCTTCACGTCTGGCACCTCCTTAGAGAGGCTCTCCAGGTCAGCGATGAGGGCCTCGGATTCGGCAAGGGCCTCGGCGTACTCCATGCACTCCACGTCGCCTTCGTACGCGTGTCGGTACGTGGGGCCGACGGTGATGACCCCGTTGGGGCCTGGCATCTTGAGCTTGAGGTAGGTGTAGTTGGGGACGACCATGAACTTGGTGTAGCATGGCCTCCCCAGCACTGCGTGGTAGGTTCCTCGAAACCCGACCACCTCGAACGTGAGGGTCTCCCTTCGGAAGTTGGAGGGCGTCCCAAAGCAGACGGGTAGATCGAGTTGTCCGAGGGGCTGGACGCGTTTCCCGGGGATGATCCCATGAAAAGGCGCAGCGCCTGCCCGGACTGAGGACAGATCAATCCGCAGGAGCCCGAGGGTCTGGACGTAGATGATGTTGAGGCTGCTGCCTCCGTCCATGAGGACCTTGGTGAGCCTGACGTTGCCGATGACAGGGTCGACAACGAGCGGGTATTTCCCCGGGCTCGGCACGCGGTCGGGATGGTCGCCCTGGTCAAAGGTGATGGGCTTGTCGGACCAGTCTAGGTAGACTGGCGCCGCCACCTTTACCGAGCAGACCTCCCGACGCTCTTGCTTGCGGTGCCGAGCCGAGGCGTTCGCCACTCGCCCACCATAGATCATGTAGCAGTCGTGGACCTCGGGGAACTCTCCTGCCTTGTGATCTTCCTTCTTATCGTTGTTGCGAGCCCTGTCACCCTCCGCGAGTGGCCTGGCCTTGTGAAAGTGGCGCCGAAGCATGGCGCACTCCTCAAGGGTGTGCTTGACAGGCCCCTGATGATAGGGGCACGGCTCCTTGAGCATCTTGTCGAAGAGGTTGGCACTCCGGGAGGTTTCCGAGGGTTCTTGTACTCGGCGGCGGCGACAAGGTCCGCGTCGGCGGCGTCGCGTTTCGCTTGCGACTTCTTCTTGCCTTTCTTCTTGGCGCCGCACTAGGTTGACGCCTCGGGGACATCTTCCGGTGGGCGGCCCTGGGGCTGCTTGTCCTTCCGGAAGATGGCCTCAACCGCCTCCTGGCCAGAGGCGAACTTGGTGGCGATGTCCATCAGCTCGCTCGCCCTGGTGGGGGTCTTGCGACCCAGCTTGCTCACCAGGTCGCGGAAGGTGGTGCCGGCGAGGAACGCGCCGATGACATCCGAATCGGTGATGTTGGGCAGCTCGGTGCGCTGCTTCGAGAATCGCCGGATGTAGTCCCGGAGAGACTCTCCCGGCTGCTGTCGGCGGCTTCGGAGATCCCAGGAGTTTCCAGGGCGCACGTACGTGCCCTGGAAGTTGCCGGCGAAGGCTTGGACCAGGTCATCCCAGTTGGAGATCTGCCCCGGAGGCAGGTGCTCCAGCCAGGCCCGAGTGGTATCGGAGAGGAACAGGGGGAGGTTGCGGATGATGAGGTTGTCATCGTCCGTTCCACCCAGTTAGCAGGCCAGCCGGTAGTCCGCGAGCCATAGTTCCGGTCTCGTCTCCCCCGAGTACTTTGTGATAGTAGTCGGGGTTCGGAACCGAGTTGGGAATGGCGCCCGTCGTATGGCACGGCTGAAAGCCTGCGGACCGGGTGGTTCGGGCGAGGGACTCCGATCCTCCCCGCTGTCGTAGCGTCCCCCACGCCTGGGGTGGTAGCCTCGGCGCACCCTCTCGTCGAGGTGGGCCCGACGGTTGCGATGATGGTGCTCGTTGCTGAGGCGACCCGGGGCCGCAGGCGCTGTGTTGCGCTTGCGCCCGGTGTGGACCGAGGCTTCCCGCATGAATCGGGAAGTCGCGGCACGATGTTCCGAGGGGAACCCCTGCCTTCGGGAGGCGGAGCTTTCGGCCCGTCGGACCGCGGTGTCCTCCAGGAGATTCTTGAGCTCTCCCTGGATACGTCGCCCCTCGGTGGTTGATGGCTCCGGCATCGCGTGGAGAAGTATTGCCGCTGCAGTCAGGTTCTGGCCGACTCCACTGGAAGTGGGTGGCGGCCTTATCCTGACGTCATCGGCGATGCGATGCTGGAAGCCCTGGGGGAGATGACGCGCTTCTCCGGGCGGAGGTTGGCTCGCCCATTCCTGCCCGATGTCCCGGCGGATCGGCTCAAGTGTTCCTGCTCCCCCGTCGAGCCTGGCCTGCATCTCGCGGATTTGCTCAAGCTGTGGGTCAGGACCCCCCCCCACCGGGATGGGGACCACAGCTAGCTCTCGAAGGATGTCAACGCGAGGCACGGGCCTAGAAAGATCACCGTTCTCCGGCATACCAAGATGGTTGCCTTCGTCGGGACCCCCTAGATCGACGTGGAAACATTCACGACTTGGGCCGCAGTCATCGTTGCCGAGGCTGCGGCTACCGTCGGAACAATCGAAAAGGCAATAGTCGCACGCGGTCATAAAGTCCCGCATGGCACTGGGGTTACCAAGTCCGAAGAAATCCCAACAGAAGTCGGACTCGTCATCTTCCTCGGACCCCGAGGGCCCGTAGGTCAAGACGGCCGTCAGCCGGTCCCAGGGTGACCGCATACGATACCCCAGAGGGTTTGGACTCGCCTCTATGAGAGCGTCCACCGAAGCGAAGTCGCTTGGTGGGTCGAGGCTGAATCCAAAAGGCGCGAGATGGGAATCGGTCGGTACCTCTTGGTCGACGGGCGGTGACGAAGTCACGTCAGGGACTGACCGCACCATCGTCTCAGGTACGAGGGTGACGCCCAGCAAGTTCTTCGCGAGCGTGCTGGCGACGTCTGTTTGCTTGGGGTTGGCGTGTTGCGGGGAGACGGCGCTCGTTTTCGTCTCAGACGCGAGGTCGGTGCTCGACGTGCCCCCCGCTGGGGCGCCGTCGACTCGCTCGACAGCCGACGAGGTGCCGCCTCCTGCTTGGCCTTGGTTGGCCCGCCTCCTCCTCCGTCGGCGGGGGAGGGGACAGGACAAGCCCGAATGTTGTTCTTCCACCACGCGGGGAAGACGTCGTCGATTCCGCCGCCGGTGGGCGGGCTGTCGGTCGCCATTGTCGCTGTCGCGCGGCGGGGGAAGGAGTATCATGTCGTAGCTGCCGTCGAGGGACATGAACTCAAGACTCCCGAAACGGAGCACCGTCCCGGGCTGGAAAGGTTGCTGGAGACTGCCCATCTGGAGCTTGACGGGAAGTTGTTCGTCAACACGCAGCAGGCCCCTACCTGGCGCGCCAACTGTCGGCGTTTCGAACCCGGGGGTCCCTAGACCGACGAGTAAATTATCGCCACGTGCCCCAACCCAGATGGGTCGGCGCGAGACGGAGCGCGAAGGGGGGAAGAAGCCGGAGGGAGACAGGCGTGAGAGGCGAAATCCCGCGGCCTTCGTGTTTGTCCCGCGCCCAGGTCGGGTGCGCTTGCAGTAGGAGGTTACAAGCGTCCACGCGGGAGGGAGCGAGCGGCCTCACGTGAGCACCGTCCCGTCCTTCCCCGCGCGGCCAACCCTCGTAAGAGGGCCCTGGATCTTCCTTTTATAGGCGCAAGGAATGGATCCAGGTGTACAATGGGGGTGTAGTAGTGTGCTAACGTGTCTAGCGGAGGAGAGCTAGCGCCCTAAGTACATGCCATCGTGGCAGCCGGAGAGGTTTTAGCACCCGGTTGGTGTGGTGTCGTGGCCGTCGGAGGAGCGCTGGAGCCTGGCGGAAGGACAGCTATCGGGGCTGTCGGGTCCTTGCTGACGTCCTCTTGCTTCCGTAAGGGGGCTGAGAGCCGTCGTCGTCATAGAGCATGCGGGGCACCATCATTACTTGTCTGGCGGAGCGAGCCAGATGGGACGCCGGTCCTGTTCCCCGTAGCCTGAGTCAGCTTGGGGTAGGGTAATGATGGCGCCTCCTGTGACGTGGTCGGTCCGAGCCCTGAGTTGGGCGAGGTGGAGGCTCCTCCGAGGTCGAAGTCGAGTCTGTCTTCCGAGGCCGAGGTCGAGTCCGAGCCCCTGGGTCGGGCGAGGCGGAGACCGTCGGCTGAGGCCAGGGCTGAGTCTGAGCCCTGGGGTCGGGCGTAGCGGAGTTCGTCGTCTTCCAGGGCTGAGCCCGAGTCCGAGCCCTGGGGTCGGGCGAAGCGGAGTTCGTCGTCTTCCGGGGCTGAGCCCGAGTCCGAGCCCTGGGGTCGGGCGAAGCGGAGTTCGTCGTCTTCCGGGGCTAAGCCCGAGTCCGAGCCCTGGGGTCGAGCGAAGCGGAGTTCGTCGTCTTCTGGGGCTGAGCCCGAGTCCGAGCCCTGGGGTCGGGCGAAGCGGAGTTTGTCGTCTTCCGGGGCTGAGCCCGAGTCCGAGCCCTGGGTCGGGCGAAGCGGAGTTTCCTACGGCGCCTGAGGCCGGACTTGGCTGTTGTCAGCCTCACTCTATCGAGTGGCACGGCAGTCGGAGCGGTGCAGGCGACGTTGTCCTCTTGTCAGGCCTGTCAGTGGAGCGGTGAAGTGACTACGGTCACTTCAGCTCTATCAACTGGAGGACGTGCGTCAGGATAAAGGTGTCAGGCCACCTTTGCATTAAATGCCCCTGCGAGTTGGTCGGTTGGCGTGGCGATTTGGTCAAGGTTGCTTCTTGGTGAAGACTGGGCCTCGGGCGAGCCGAAAGTGTGTCCGTTGCTGGAGGGGGTCCTCGGGCGAGACGTAGATCCTCCGGGGTCGGCTGCCCTTGCTCGAGGCTGGGCTCGGGCGAGGCGGGATCGTGTCCCTTGAATGGACCGATCCTTGACTTAATCGCACCCATCAGGCCTTTGCAGCTTTGTGCTGATGGGGGTTACCAGCTGAGATTTAGGAGTCTTGAGGGTACCCCTAATTATGGTCCCCGACAATAGGGCTATAGAATATTGCTAAGAAACTGTCAGTCTCGAGGAAGAGGTTATCATCTTGTCCCGCTGTCTTGTCTGGTGGCAATTCACTAGCGGGTGGGGTGATGGGTCATGGTGTGAGGATATATTGAAGGAGCTCATAGTCTGAGTACTTATGCCTCACAGGGCTACCGTCATGTGGGGCAAGGTGTGTTCATGAGTTTTTTGAACTAGCCAGGCTCCATGCGCGACCAAGCTCTTTGGTCATGTCATTTGTGTTGGTCGCGGGGACTGCATGGTGGAGCATTGGGGTCATGGAGCCTGAGTTGGGAGGTTGATGGTAGCGACAATCTTCATGTCACATGGCTAGGAGAGGTTGTGATGCTGGTGTCATTTCTCCCCTTGCTCAATAAGGTCACATGGTTTGTCCCTACGATTGGGTGACTTTTTACTTTATCGTTGGAGATGGGGTCTACTACATATTCTTTGGGTGCGTGATTGCTAGCAATCGTCATTAGCTCATTGATGGTCCTACGCCTGCTACAATTGAGCTTAAGCACCAAATCCTTGTTGGTGGTATCGTAGATGAACGATCTGATGACGTCGGAGTCCTTATGGTTATGGTTTATGTCTGTTTATGTCTATTTTCTGAACCATGTTGCTTGATCATATTGTGAACCTAATGTATGGTGGACTTTAAATATATTTATTGTTTAGTTCAAATATTATGTGATTGGTTGATCAAGTGGTGAAAATTGTGTATGCTTATCTTATATATCATGTTATACTTGTGTGCCTCGATAACCATGATTGTAGGGAAACCGCGCCAAAACTCCAATATTATACTTGTGTGTAAATACAATTAGATATATGATGCACACATGTAGGGAGAGCTATTCCTACTCCTTGAGTTTTGAATTGACTTATCTATTTCTCAAATGGTACTTCAAAGTAAGATAAGTCGAAACTCACCTCAAATCCTTCTTATATCTAGTGTATGAGGAAGATTTGAAAAACCAAAATGACCACTCGAAGAATAGTAGAGTGTTGTCATCAATTACCAAAAGGGTAGATTGTGAAGCATCTAGGCCCATAAGTAATGTTTTGGTAATTAATGATAACCATATGTGGACTAATGAATTCTTGAAGAAATAACAGTGCAGGTTGGACCACAAAAAGATGAGCTTTATTGGAAGACTAAGAAACTTTGACATTGGTTGTGAATCGAATGAAGGCAAAGGTATTGAGTAGGGTTTTACTTTTTCTGGTCACAACATGATTAGAGAAGAAAATTGACCGATTTATGTCACACTCGGTTTTGGAAGGTAAACCGAATGCGAACCATGTATGTGCCAGGATCAGAAATTTACGTACACAGCGATTACATAAATGACTCATCATAGCACAATGCTTCGAATAACAATAAAGAGTAATTAATAATATTAAAGACTAAAGTCATTTACATAATATAAATCAAAGTGCACATAATAGAAACGTAGCCAACGTAAATAAACCCACCATAGGCAGCTGACTAGGGGAGGTTGCTAGCCTAATCCTCGAACTCGTCGAAGTCCTGGAACTCCTGGAGATCCGCCTCGACGCCTTCTTCTTTACCTGAGCATAGATTGCACCAAAGGCAACCTGGTGTTTTGTGAAAGCAAGGGTAAGTACACATCAACGTACTCAGCAAATGTCCCGTTTGGCTGAAGGGGACTAGCTTTATGTGGGGTTAAGGTCAAAGCAGTTGCTTTTACTTGGTCAGGTATTTATTATTAGTGGAAGCCAAGTTTTAGTAATAGCCAACCTATGAACCATTTCCTCATCGAGGAAAACATTATCATCATCGAGCCAAAACCATAAATAAAACCATTTTATCTTAGACCATTTGTATCTCGAACCATCTGTGTCTCTAATCAAAGAGGATCCCAAGGCCGCTCATAACCGTGAGCACAACTGATATATCAGTTTCTAACCCTCTGCAGAGGTCGCACACTTTACCCACGAGTCATGATTCCCTTTCTGTCCGGGGAGAGCTAATCCCCATTGACCACTACCTAGGTGGTCTAGCAGGGTATCACTACGTATCCTTTACAAAGACTCCCCTGGTGCATAGCTGCTCGTTAGGTTTCGCCAGTCATATAAACGCAGTACACCTCCCCAAGGTGGGTGACTAACAAAACCAAATCGAATGAACCTCTGCACCCTCCCTTGGTAGAGCGAGCACTACACCCCGAGCCCCATTGACGGTCCTCCGGCAAAGCCAACTACACCCCCAGGTTCATTTAATTAATCAGCTAAGGGCGTCCCATTCCACTCTCATGGTTGCACTGTTATCCCAGGTGGTCACTCCACGAACGGGTCCTTACAGAGAGGTACTCAGGGAAAATGTCCCGAGCCCCCTAAAATATCACAAGATCATCATCGGGATAACATCATCGTATCATAAATATTCACATCATGTTCATTGATTAAAGTAAAACAATAGCATGAAGCTAACCATAATAACCCAAAAGGTAATCAAGGACAAGGTAAATAAGAAGCTAGTCAATCCTTAGGTTCCAATTAAGTAATGAGGGACAGTGAATTATAAGTAGATAGGACATAATGGGTCAGAGGACACTTGCCTTCACCAAATAGATGCTCAGGGTCTTCAATCTCGTGGAACTCGAAGAACTGGATCACTTGGTCGCCAACGCTTGATCTTTGATCCCTCCAAGCTCGAAAATGGATCACAATCTATTCGCAACGCACAGCGAATACAAACAGGCACAAACAAACGAACAAACATATATATGCATAAGAACATTACACCATTCAAATAAAAACATAATAAAATATGTAAAACGAAATAGAGCACGTTACTACGGTCACGCGAGAAAAAAGAAACGCGACAGGCGGAGCTACGGTCGAGAAGTTATCGCGTCTACACTAAACAATTATTAATCATAACATTTAGTTTGACCTGATTATATTAACCGATATTTATTTAAAAAGAAACTAGAGCTATCGCACAGTTTTAATTAGCTGACCACCCTAACAATTCTTAGTTAAATAAGTAATTTAAATAACATCAGCGACTCTAAGAGGGACGAATTAGTGGAGCGAGACCAAATACGTAACGCGTGAAATAGCACGACCGCACGTGACCCAACGCACGGACCACGCGCGGCACACGCAGACAACGTGACAACGGCGAACCCAACTCGACAGGGTGCAAACGACGCGCGGACATGCGCGACATAGCACGCTGACGACACACGAAACAGCGCGCGCGACCAACGCGAACGAGAACGCCACCACGTGCGGAACAACACGCGCGACAGGTGAGAAAACTAAATAGGTGACATATTTATACTAAATAAACGTTAAATAAATAGAAAGTAGTTAAGTTAATATTTGCCATGTTAATATTTATTATAAAAGCGCAAGTTGAACACTACACATTTAATCTAATTAGAATATTAATCTAATAAATATTAGTTGAGCAAACCTTAAATTAATTATCTAAAATATAAGACCTGACGAATTAACGTTACTAACATGAGTGTTTATAAGCGAAAACAATTTATTATCACGCGCAAATACCGCGCGACACACGTGATCGTCACGCGACGACGCACTCACACGACGTGCGACAACGTGCGTGAACAACACGCGGCGCGAACGCGCGAACGAACAATGGCTACACGCAGACAACGCGCTAACAGATAACGTGATTATACTAGACACGAATTAAAGGAAAAAGCAATTAAGTTGGTATTAATCAAGTTAACATTTATTTATAAAAACGCGAGTTAAAACTATAAAACAGTTTTAATTAGAAGATCATTTTAATAAGTATTGAATTAATAGCTAATTAAATAATATAGACTTGTGACATGATGAAATAATATTATTAATATGTTGACGATATTGTCATGAAATTAACGTAACGCGAAAGGGGTCGTAACGGATTTAATAACACGCACGACTGCGCGAAACAACGTAAACGACGAGCGCGAATGACACGTGGATCAGCACGTAACCACGTGCAAAACCGCGCATACGATATGCGATAAACTAAATAAACGTCGCATTTATATTAAACGAACAGTAGGGCAAAACGTTTGAGTTAATATTAATCATGTCGATGTGTATTTATAAAACGTAAGTTAACTATTATAAATTAGTTTAAATTGAAAAGTCTAATTCATTAACGTTAGTTAAACAAAATATAATTAATTATTTGAAATGCGTGACATAGGGAAACAAGGTTATCATCGCGTAGACGATGCTCACCTCGGTGCGGACATTGACGGCGCGACGGGCTCCGGCGAGGCCGTGGGTGACGACGGGGCGAGCTCGCGGCGGGTGGTGAACGACGACGACGCGGCGAGCTGCTGCGCAGCAAGGCGAGGCGCGACGAACGACAGTGAGATGCGGTAACAACGACGAGGCAAGGCATGACGCGACTGCTCTAGGCGCGTGGCGTGGCGGCTGTGTGGGCGGGCGCACACACGACAGCCTGGGGCCGAGGCGCAGCGCGCGGCTTAGGCGCGCAGACCAAGGGACGAACGACAGCGCGGACACGCGGCGCGACGTCGACGGACGCGCGACGGCGGTGCTGCGACATGGGTGCCTCTGGCATGTATGGCGAGGTGGCGGGGCAGCCTCGACACCGGCCGAACAGGGCCACAAGCTGCGCTGCCGCGGGCTGGTGTTAGCAACACCTGGGAAAGGGGATCAGAGAGGAAGAGCTCAGAGAAGAATGAGACTTGGAGAAGGGAATAGCTAGGAAGAAGATGAGAAAATAGATGACGATAGTGTTTGTATTATGATAATTGGTAATTGATCTCCCTCTTAGCCTATACAACTGTTCTTTTATAGCTGTAGAAATCTACTTGCCCCCTGGCAATGGCCCCACATGGCAGCCACTCCTAACATTCCCCACTCCTTGAAACGCGGCTTGCCCCCAAGACGCTGACGGTGTAGAATCAACTTCATCTGTGGATTAGCATCATTGTTGAATGCATCACGCCTCTCTTCGGCCCGCCATCTGAACTGGGTCTGGCGCATCTTCGGAGAGGAAGTTGTAGCAGCAGCTCTTGCATATGTGCCTGACATAATAGCAGTAACTCTTGCAATACTGACAACTCTCAGACCATAGGTAACCAAGCCACGATCACCAGGATCCCAAACAAAGACTGAAAAATTGCCTTGGTCACTGCTGACGGCACTCAGACTAGAGGTAACCAAGCCGCTATCACCAGGATCCCAAACAAATACTGAAAAATTACCTTGGCCACTGCTGACAGCACTCAGACCAGAAGGAACAAGGCCAGCGGCCAAACCAATCCCTGAACCAACGTCGAGAGCTCGCATTCCCGGCTGAAGATTCTTCTCGAGGAGCTTCAGGCAAACTGCATGCATTTGTGGCACTGATATGGTGGTATTGTACCCAATCGACATGGAGTCAATAGCTGACTGTGGAGCAGGAGGTGTGGCTTGACGATTGTTTTGGAGTAGTAGATGCTCAAATAGAGCTTCCAGACTTGAACCAACAACTAGACTACTGAAATTTGGATGGACAGCGCGAACTCCAGAGCCTCCCCTCATGATAATATTGACATCACTAGATTCACTACTACCAACTGCAGGAGAAGGGATGCACCCAATTATGAGAGTATGAATAGCAGTTGATCTCCTTCTATGTTCAGTACAAGTCCCTTGTCGACCATGTATATCAAACAAACTATCTCTTCCTATTTCTGCCATCTGTTGCTGGATAAGGGCAGATATGGCGTCCATCATTCCAATTCTTTTGGCTCGACGCTCTTCAAAGTCTGGTTCAAGGAGCCCATAAGTGTTCAGTACGCCACCCATCTCACTGCTTTCCTGGATAAAACCATCATTGCAGCCGGAACAAATGGTATCCTGTCCACGAAGGTGGATTGGCCGTCGACAGGCATAACACCCATGGGTGGCCCTATTGGACATCTTGTTCCTATGCAGTTGTTCAAGCATGAACTTGTTTTTGTCGCTGGCCCTGCTAGACCACAGCTCGAGACCAGTGCCAAAGCCAGCTGAGTCAATGTCGATGAAGAGGGTCGTGGAAACACGAAACACAAAGAAGACCATGATGTTCCAATCCAAGCACGCTAACTCCAGAGGTGGAGGCCATGGTTGTTTGATCTCATTGCTGCCAGCAAAGAGGTCATCACCAAAATTGTTAGCTACCAGCACAGTTCCCTTTCCAGCAGTGTAGTAGCCATGGGCACAGTTGTTAGCTGCATCCTCCTTCGTCCGCTCCCACCCCTTCCAGTACTTCTTCCAGTTGATTGGCGGGCCGGACAGGATCCAGTACCCTCTGGGATGCAGTACACGATCATCCTCGATCAAGTACAGTCCATCGTAGAGTTGCAAAGGGCTGTAGCAGCAGAAGCAGTGCGCCATATGTAAGGCACGGGTCGGGTAGGCGAAGCATTTGGACGCGAGCACACCAATCATGACTGGCACACCGCGCACCAGCGTGAACTGCATCCGCGCCTCGTGAGAGTCCCGCAGCGCGAACGACATGGCTAGGATGTCCCATGACAACAGGTAGGCGGCCCAGCTCGTCACCCCGCATTCGATGTCGAGCGCGATGTGGATGGAGCCGTGGGACAGGACAAGCCTGCCAATGTCGTCGGTGTAGGCGTTGGCGCTGTTGGGAAACATGGTCCTGTCATCGGGAAACCTGAGCTTGTCGCCGCCGACGCGGATCAAGTTCTGCACCTTTTCCTCCGGGAGGTTGGGGACGGAGTAGGTGCGCCGGTTGAGGACTCTCATCAAACACTTGGTGGGCGTGATGGTGAGAACCTCCTCCTCCTCTGCGTCGGTGTTGGGGACGAGCGCGGGGTTCATCGCCTGGTCTGGTGACGGCAAGGAGAAACGGAGGCGGCGGACTTCGCCGGACAACTCCATCCCGCCGATGAGGACCTTCTCGTCCGGGTCCCGATGGAACAACACCGCACCCTCGGGGAGGCACGGGTAGCGCGGTGATCCGCTGCTGTCGATGTTCGAGTCGAGCGGCGCATAGACGAGGACAGCGCCTGAATCGTCGTCAGCCGCGTTGGCGCTCGCGGCATCCTCGTCCAACACGTCGAGCTCCTGGAGGAGGTCATCGTCGGGGTTGGCGAGAGTATCGACAAACGGCTGTGGCATGGTGTAGCAGTCGTCGTCGTAGAACGGCGGAATGTAGCGGTCGGATATGGAGCCGGCGAGGAGCGTGGTCGACGAAGACATCTCGTCGGACCCCAGGGACGCAAGCACCGTGGCGGTCTGCTGCAGGCCAAAGTCGTTTCCCGAATCCAAGGACGCCACCTTCGCAGCGTCGTCGTGGACGAGAGGCGGAAGGATTGCCTCGTCGCGGTACTGTGTGTTGACGATGGAAGAAGGAGGCGCGGATCCATCGAAGGGGGAAGTGTGCTCGCGTGCGTACGGCTCGCCGCAGCGACCCACCAGCGCATCGGTCAAGCGTGCCTCCATGCGCGCCAGTGCGTCTAGAATATCCTGCATCGTGGCCTCCATCGAGATTGAGTCCTAGTTCTGATACCAAATGTTAGCAACACCTGGGAAAGGGGATCAGAGAGGAAGAGCTCAGAGAAGAATGAGACTTGGAGAAGGGAATAGCTAGGAAGAAGATGAGAAAATAGATGACGATAGTGTTTGTATTATGATAATTGGTAATTGATCTCCCTCTTAGCCTATACAACTGTTCTTTTATAGCTGTAGAAATCTACTTGCCCCCTGGCAATGGCCCCACATGGCAGCCACTCCTAACAGCTGGCTGGCCGCGCCGCCGCGCTGGCTGGCTGAGGGCCGCCGAGCTTGGCGAGCTCGCGGGCAGAGGCCGGGATGCGGGCGTGGGGAAGAGAGAGGGAGGTAGGGCTTGCGTCCGAGAGATAGAGAGAGAGAAAACGAGGGATGTGGACGCAATTAACGGCGTCGTGGCCTCGTGGGCATGCGAGGCAGTTCCAGGAAGAGGAATAGGAGCCGAGCTTGACTGGGTGGTTGCTGCTCGGCCTGACTGTGGGCCGGGGCGGGGACACCAGCGTGGACCAGGGAACGCGCGAGGTGGGAGAGCAGCCTGCAACGCGGGTGGGAGAGCAGGAGCGCGCGGGGTGGGCCGTCCACGTTGGCGAGAAAATTGGCGACACCAACCACCATCGCATGCAGGAATGACATGAAGGAAAGAAAAGAAAATCCTCTATGCCACGCACGTGAGATAAGAAAAATAGATTCCTCGTTTGGATCATTGTAATTGAATTTCATTCTAATAATAGTAATTTAGACATATATCAATTAAGATAATTTAGTTTTATACAAAATATATTTGTATACTATTATTAGTAAGATGTCAGAGATATTTATGTGCTACATTTTTACTATAAAGAAGTGTGACGAAGAGTGACATGTAAGTTACAGAGTAGAAACAAATTCTACTAATGCATAAAATCATTTCACATCCTCCACCCAATGAATTTGAGATAGGCTTATATCTGAACTTTGGAAAGTGGTGGAATGCCAAATTTCAAACTAAATAAGTTACTTTATTGAGTGAATTCCAATTCCTCTAAAATGAAGGGATCCAAATGCCCCTAGGGATTTCTTTCTTTTTGGAGTTAAGACCAAAGTAAATTAATTAGAGATTAAGGTACCTAAAAGACACAAATAATATGTTTGGAGTTTATAAAAAATTAGGTGTCTCAAATAAATAAATTTTGATTTTCGAAAAAGGGAAAATACTCGAAAAAATTGTGAAAATCTGTTGAATACTTCTACGTTGTATATAAACATGACTCAGACACCTGTTTCACTTATACAATGGCATGAATGCAACAATCAAATCACCTCTAGGGCTCACGCTAATATAGCAAAATAACTCTCAGTTATTTAGGAAAAAGATAAGAAAAATAAGGAAAGGAGAGGGTAACACCTGAATTTGATGGATATTAGAAAAGAAATTTTATACCCCCAAATTCAGGGTGTTACAGTTTAGTAGGCTAGATAGACGTACTATCAAGAGAGGTCAATGTCAATTACTTATGTGAAACTTAGTGCCTCATAGAGTATATAGATGTTGCATTTGCATGAGAACTAACAGTGCTTCCGAATTTGCGAGATAAAATCTTATCAAATGAGAATTTGGAAAGTGGGCTAAGTATCTAGGTCGTGGACCATCCGAGCTAGGAGGCCGAACTGTCCGCACAATTCCAGAGAGGTCTAAAGAGTGGTGTTCTTCGGAGTGGTCCGGAGTGTTTGTACTACGAACCGTCCGGGCCTAGTGGCCGGACCGTATGCAGTCCTCACCAGGAAGGGTGTTGATTTGCACAAGTCACTATGGTGTCGTTTGGTTCCTAAAATGTAACGTAAATGGTAATGGTAATGGTTTGCATTCGATTACGAGCGGTAACAAGTTTGAATAGGCCAGTATCAATTTCTAGTGTGATATCCGATTACGGTTGGACTTAAACAAACATGATTTAACGTTATTTGTTACCTATTTGTCGGGTACCGTAATTAGGGGTACCCCTAACACTCCTAAACACGGCTGGTAACCACCATCAGCACAAGCTGCAGAGACTGATGGGCGCAATTCAGGTCAAGGCTTCGTCTACTCAAGGGACGCGATCTCGCCTCGCCCGAGCCCAGCCTCAGGCGGGAACAGTAGTCCCAGGCGAATTCACGCCTCGCCCGAGGGCCTCCTCAAGCAACAGGCACACCCTCGAGTCGCCCGAAGCCTAGCTCGGGCAGGCTTCGTTGTGAAGCAACCTTGGCCAAATCGCCTCACCAACCAACCGTATCGCAGGCGCATTCAATGCGAGGATCGCCTGACGCCTTATCCTGACACACGTGCCTCAGTCGGCAAGGTCGAAGTGACCGCGGTCACTTCGCCCTTCCACTGACCGACCTGACAGGAAAACAGCGCCGCTCGCCCCGCTCCGACTGCTGTGCCACCCGCTAGAGTGAGGCTGGCAACAGCCAAGTTTAGCCTCAGGCGCAACAGGAAGCTCCGCCTCGCCCGACCCCAGGGCTCGGCCTCAACCTCGGCCTCGGAAGGAGGACTCTGCCTCGCCCGACCCCAGGGCTCGGCCTCAACCTCGGCCTTGGAAGGAGGACTCCGCCTCGCCCGACCCCAAGGCTCGGCCTCAGCCTCGGCCTCGGAGGGTGGTTTCCGCCTCGCCCGACCCCAGGGCTCGGCCTCAACCTCGACCTCGGGAGGAATCGCGTCCTCGCCCGACCTCGGCCTCGGCCTCAGGAGGAGTCTCCGCCTCGCCCGACCTTGGGCTCGGACCGACCATGCCACGGGGGATACATCATTACCCTACCCCTAGCTAGCTCAGGCTACGGGGGAACAAGACCGGCGTCCCATCCAGGCTTGCCCCGGTAACAAGTAATGATGGCTCCCCGCGTGCGTCCATGATGACAGTGGTTCTCAGCCCCCTACGGAAGCAAGGAGACGTCAGCAAGATCCCAGCAGCCCCGACAGCTATGCTTCTACAGGGCTCGAGCGCTCCTCCAATGGCCACGATACCGCGTACACAGGGCTCTAGCACCTCTCCGACAGCCACGTTGGCATGTACACAGGGCTCAGGCACCTCTCCGCCAAACACGTTAGTGCATAGCTACACCCCTATTGTACACCTGGACCCTCTCCTTGCATCTATAAAAGGAAGGTCCAGGGCCCTCATGCAGGGGGGGGTGTCGCGGGAGAACGGGCTGACGAACATGCTCACTCTCTCTCCCTCGCGAGCGCTTGTAACCCCTACTACGAGCGCATCCCCCTAGCGCAGAATAACACGAGCCGTGTTTTCCCCTCTTGTGTTCTGTCTCGCGCCAACCCATCTGGGCTAGGACACGCAGCGACAAATTTACTCGTCGGTCCAGGGACCCCCCGGGGTCGAAACGCCGACAGTTGGCGCGCCAGGTAGGGGCCTGCTGCGTGTTGACGAACAACTTCCCGTTGAGTTCCAGATGGGTAGTCTCCAGCAACCTCTTCAGCCCAGGACGGTGCTCCACTTCGGGAGTCTCGAGTTCATGTCCCTCGACGGCAGCTACGACATGGTACTCCTCCCCGCGCAGCATGACAGCAACCACGACGGCCGTCAGCTCGCCCGGCGGTGGTGAACTCGACGACGTCTTCCTCCCGTGGCGGAAGAGAAGCATCCGGGTTTATCCCGCCGTCCTCCTCGCCGCAGGAGGAGGAGACAGGGCAACCGTGGCCATGCAGGAGGCGACGCCTTGTCGGCTGTCGAGCGAGTCGACGACACCGACACCCCAGCAGGGGACATGTCGAGCGTTGTCCTCGCGCCTGAGACAACGACGGATGTCGTTTCCCCGCAACGTGCCAACCCCAAGCGGACAGATGACGCCAGCACACTCACGAAGGGCTTGCTGGGCGTTAGCCTTGTACCTGAGATAACGGTGCAGTCCGTCCCCGACGCGACTTCGTCACCATCCATCGATCAAGAGGTACCGTCCGTTTTCCACCCATTGCCTTTTAGATTCAGCTTCGATCCACCAAGCGACCCCGCTTCGGTGAGCGCTTTCGTAAAGGCATATCCAAACCTTCCGGGGTACCATATGTGGTCATCTTGTGACCGACTGACGGCCGTCTCAACCTATGGGCCCCCGGGTTCCGAGGAAGAAGACGAGCCCGACTCTGGTTGGGATTTCTCCGGGCTCCGCGCTCCTAGCGCCATGCGAGACTTCATGACCGCATGTGACTAGTGCCTCTCCGATTGCTCCGATGATGGCCACAGCCTTGGCGACGAAGGTTGTGACCCAAGTCGCGAATGTTTCCACGTCGATCTAGGGGGTCACGACGAAGGCAACCACCTTGGTATGCCGGAGGATGACGATCCCCCTGGGCCTGCTTCTCGCGTTGACATCCTGCGGGAGCTAGCTGTGGTCCCAGTCCCTGCGGGGGGTCAGGACACACAGCTCGAGCAAATCCGTGAGATGCAGGCCAAGCTCGACGAGGAAGCAGAGCAACTTGTGCAGCTTCGACAAAACATTGAGCAGGAGTGGGCAGGCTGAGCACTCGTCGGAGAAGCGTGTTATCAGGCCCGGGACGTCCAGCGTCGTATCGCTGACGATGCCAGGGCAAGGCTGCCCCCAGCCTCCAGCGGGGTCGGCCAGAATCTGGCTGCAGCGGCAATGCTGCTCCGAGCGATGTCGGAGCCATCCACCACCGAGGGGCGGCGTATCCAGGGAGAACTCAAGAATCTCCTGAAGGATGTCGCGGTCCGACGGGCCGAAAGCTCTGCCTCCCGAAGGCAAGGGTGCCCCCCGGAGCATCGCGCAACGACTTCCCGACTCATGCGGGAGGCCTCGGTCCACACCGGGCGCACGCGGGACGCAACGCCTGCAGCCCCGGGTCGCCTCGGCAACGAGCACCACCGCCGCGACCGTCGAGCCCGCCTTGACGAGAAGGTGCGCCGAGGCTACCACCCCAGGCGTGGGGGACGCTACGACAGCGAGGAGGATCGGAGCCCCTCGCCCAAACCACCAGGTCTGCAAGCCTTCAGCCGGGCCATACGACGGGCGCCGTTCCCGACCCAGTTCCGGGCCCCGATTACCATCACTAAGTACTCGGGGGAAACAAGGCCGGAGTTGTGGCTTGCGGACTACCGGCTGGCCTGCCAGCTGAGAGGAACGGACGATGACAACCTCATCATCCGCAACCTCCCCCTGTTCCTCTTCGACGCCGCCCGGGCCTGGCTAGAGCATCTGCCTCCTGCGCAGATCTCCAACTGGGACGACCTGGTCAAGGCTTTCGCTGGAAACTTCCAGGGCACGTACGTGTGCCCTGGGAACTCCTGGGATCTCTGAAGCTGCCGCCAGTAGCCAGGGGAGTCCCTGCGAGAGTACATCCGATGGTTTTCGAAGCAGCGCACCGAGCTGCCCAACATCACCGACTCGGATGTCATCGGGGCGTTCCTTGCCGGCACCACTTGCCGCGACCTGGTGAGCAAACTGGGCCGCAAGACTCCCACCAAGGCGAGCGAGTTGATGGACATCGCCACCAAGTTCGCCTCTGGTCAGGAGGCGGTCGAAGCCATCTTCCGGAAGGACAAGCAACCTCAGGGACGGCAGCCGGAAGACGTCCCCGAGGCGTCCGCCCAGCGGGGCACAAAGAAGAAGGCCAAGAAGAAGGCGCAAGCAAAGCGCGACGCCGCTGACGCGGATCTCGTCGCTGCTGTCGAGCACAGGAACCCACGGAAGCCTCCTGGAGGGGCCAACCTGTTCGACAAGATGCTCAAGGAGTCGTGCCCCTATCACCAGGGCCCCGTCAAGCACACCCTTGAGGAATGTGTCATGCTTCGGCGCTACTTCCATAAGTCCAGGCCACCGGCGGAAGGTGGAAAAGGCCAAGACAACGACAAGAAGGAGAGCGACAAGGCAGAGGAGTTCCCCGAGGTCCACGGCTGTTTCATGATCTATGGTGGGCAAGTGGCCAACGCCTCAGCTCGGCACCACAAGCAGGAGCGCCGGGAGGTCCGCTTGGTAAAGGTGGCGGCGCCAGTCTACCTAGACTGGTCCGACAAGCCCATCATCTTCGACCAAGGCGACCACCCCGACTGCGTGCCGAGCCCGGGAAAGTACCCGCTCGTTGTCGATCCCGTCATCGGCAATGTCAGGCTCACCAAGGTCCTCATGGACGGAGGCAGCAGCCTCAACATCATCTACGCCGAGACCCTCGGGCTCTTGGAGATCGATTTGTCCACGATCCGGGCTGGTGCGGCGCCCTTTCACGGGATCATCCCCGGGAAGCGCATCCTGCCCCTTGGGCAACTCGATTTGCCCGTCTGCTTCGGAACTCCCTCCAACTTCCGAAAGGAAACCCTCATGTTCGAGGTGGTCGGGTTCCGAGGAACCTACCACGCGGTGCTGGGGAGACCGTGCTACGCCAAGTTCATGGTCGTCCCCAACTACACCTACCTCAAGCTCAAGATGCCGGGCCCCAATGGGGTCATCACCGTCGGATCCACGTACCGACACGCATACGAATGCGACGTGGAGTGCGTGGAGTACGCTGAGGCCCTCACCGAATCCGAGGCCCTCATCACCGACCTGGAGTGCCTCTCCAAGGAGGTGCCTGATGTGAAGCGTCATGCCGGCAACTTCGAACCAGCTGAGGCGGTTAAGTCCGTCCCTCTCGACCCCAGCAACGACGCCGGCAAGGAAGTCTGGATCGGCTCCGAGCTCGACCCCAAATAGGAAGCAGTGCTCGTCGACTTTCTTCGCGCAAACGCCGAAGTTTTTGCGTGGAATCCCTCGGACATGCCTGGCATACTGAGGGATGTCGCCGAGCACTCACTGGATATCCAAGCCGGTGCCCGACCCGTGAAGCAGCCTCTGCGCCGTTTCGATGAAGAAAAGCGCAGAGCCATAGGCGAGGAAATCCACAAGCTGATGGCTGCAGGGTTCATCAAAGAGGTATTCCATCCCGAATGGTTAGCCAACCCTGTGCTTGTGAAAAAGAAAGGTGGGAAATGGAGGATGTGCGTAGACAACACTGGTCTAAATAAAGCATGTCCGAAGGTTCCCTACCCTCTGCCTCGCATCGATCAAATTGTGGACTCCACTGCTGGGTGCGAAACCCTGTCATTCCTCGACGCCTATTCAAGTTATCACCAAATCAAGATGAAAGAGTCTGACCAGCTCGCGACTTCTTTCATCACACCTTTTGGCATGTACTGTTACACTACTATGCCATTTGGCTTGAGAAATGCAGGTGCAACATACCAAAGGTGCATGAACCACGTGTTCGGAGAGCACATCGGCCGAACGGTCGAGGCTTACGTCGATGACTTCGTTGTCAAGACGAGGAAAACCTCTGACCTCCTCTCCGACCTTGAAACGACATTCAAGTGTCTGAGAGCGAAGGGCATGAAGCTCAATCCCGAGAAGTGTGTCTTCGGAGTCCCCCGAGTCATGCTCCTGGGGTTCATCGTCTCCGAGCGGGGCATCGAGGCCAACCCGGAGAAAACCGCGGCCATCACCAACATGGGGCCTATCAAAGATTTGAAAGGAGTACAAGGGGTCATGGGATGCCTTGCGGCTCTGAGCCGCTTCATCTCGCGCCTCAGCGAAAAAGGTCTACCCTTGTACCGCCTCCTAAGGAAGGCCGAGCGAATCACTTGGACCCTCGAGGCCGAGGAAGCCCTCGGAAACTTAAAGGTGCTCCTTACAAATGCGCCCATCTTGGTGCCCCCCCGCTGCGGGAGAAGCCCTCTTGATCTACGTAGCCGCAACCACTCAGGTGGTCAGCGCCGCGATCGTAGTCAAGAGACGAGAAGAAGGGCATGCACTGCTCGTCCAGAGGCTGGTCTACTTCATCAGTGAAGTGCTATCCAAGACCAAAATCCGCTACACGCAAATTCAGAAGCTACTGTACGCAGTAATTCTGACGCGGCGAAAGTTGCGACACTACTTTGAGTCTCATCCGGTGACTGTGGTGTCATCCTTCCCCCTGGGGGAGATCATCCAGTGCCGAGAGGGCTCGGGTAGGATAGCAAAGTGGGCAGTGGAGCTCATGGGCGAAACAATCTCGTTCGCTCCTCGGAAGGCCATCAAGTCCCAAGTCTTGGCGGACTTCGTGGCTGAATGGGTCGACACCCAATTGCCAACAGCTCCGATCCAACCGGAACTCTGGACCATGTACTTCGATGGGTCGCTGATGAAAACAGGAGCAGGTGCTGGCCTGCTCTTCATCTCACCCCTCGGGAAACTTCTCCGCTACGTGTTGCGCCTCCATTTCCCGGTGTCAAACAACATGGCCGAGTACGAGGCTCTGATTAACGGGTTGTGCATCGCCATCGAGCTAGGGGTTCGGCGCCTCGACGCTCGTGGCGACTCGCAGCTTGTCATTTACCAAGTCATGAAGAACTCCCACTGCCGTGACCGGAAGATGGAGGCCTACTGCGATGAAGTTCGGCGCCTGGAAGACAAGTTCTACGGGCTCGAGCTCAACCACATCGCTCAATGGTACAACGAGACTGCGGATGAGCTGGCTAAAATAGCCTCGGGGCGGACAATGTTTCCCAGGATGTCTTCTCTAGAGACATACATCAACCCTCCGTCAAGACCGACGACACGTCCGAGCCCAAGGAGGCCTCGGTCCACCCCGAGGAGGCCTTGGCTCAGCCCGAGGTATCCTCGGCCGCCGAGGGTGAGGCCTTGCGCATCGAGGGAGAGCGGAATGGGGTTGCGCCAAACCGAAACTGGCAGACCCCGTACCTGGAATATCTCCTCCGAGGAAAGCTACCCCTCGACAAGGCCGAAGCTCGGCGACTGGCGCGGCACGCCAAGTCGTTCGTCTTACTGGGTGATGAAAAGGAGCTCTACCACCGCAGCCCCTTGGGTATTCTCCAACGGTGCATATCCGTCGCCGAAGGACATGAGCTATTGCAAGAAATACACTTGGGGGCTTGCGGTCACCACGCAGCACCTCGAGCCCTCGTGGGAAACGCCTTCCGACAAGGCTTCTACTGGCCGACCGCGGTGGCCGACGCCACTAGGATTGTACGCTCCTGCCAAGGGTGTCAATTCTACGCAAGACAGACGTACCTGCCTGCTCAGGCCCTGCAGACAATACCCACCACCTGGCCATTCGTTGTGTGGGGTCTAGACCTCGTCGGTCCCTTGCAGAAGGCACCCGGGGGCTTCTCGCACCTGCTGGTCGCCATTGACAAATTTTCCAAGTGGATCGAGGTCCGACCCCTAACCAGCATCAGGTCCGAGCAGGCAGTGGCGTTCTTCACCAACATCATCCATCGCTTTGGGGTCCCGAACTCCATCATCACCGACAATGCACGCAGTTCACTAGGAAGAAGTTCCTGGACTTCTGCGAGGACCACCACATCCGTGTGGACTGGGCCGCCGTAGCTCACCCCATGACGAATGGGTAGGTGGAGTGTGCCAACGGTATGATTCTGCAGGGACTGAAACCGAGGATCTACAACGACCACAACAAGTTCGGCAAGCGGTGGATGAAAGAGCTACCCTCGGTGGTCTGGAGTCTGAGGACGATGCCAAGTTGAGCCACGGGTTTCTCGTCGTTCTTTCTAGTCTATGGGACCGAGGCCATCTTGCCCACAGACTTAGAATACGGTTCCCTGAGGACAAAGGCGTACGACGACCGAAGCAACTAGACCAGCCGAGAAGACTCACTGGACCAGCTCGAAGAGGCTCGAGACGTGGCCTTACTACACTCGGCGCGGTATCAGCAGTCCCTGCGACGCTACCACGCCCGAGGGGTCCGGTCCCGAGGCTTCCAGGTGGGAGACTTGGTACTTCGGCTGCGACAAGACGCCCGAGGGCGCCACAAGCTTACTCCTCCCTAGGAAGGGCCGTTCATCATCGCCAAGATTTTGAAGCCCGGGACATACAAGCTGGCCAATGATCAAGGCGAGGTCTACAGCAACGCTTGGAACATCCAACAGCTACGTCGCTTTTACCCTTAAGATGTTTTCAAGTCATTCATATACCTCGTTCTCTTTACATGCACAAATAAAGTCTAACCGTCAAGGAAGGGTCAGCCTTGCCTCAACAAAGCCCGACCCTCCCTCGGGGGCTAGAAGGGGAGAACCCCCTCTGCGTCAAAATTTTCCTCGAAAAAAGTCTTTCTGCCAGAACGTCTTTCGTGCTTTTCGACTGCTTCGATAGCAGGATCCTGAAAACGACGAGAGTACACGTAGCGGCAAGGCCGACCGAGCCGAGGGACTCGTACGCCTCCGGGATACGGATACCTCACTCATCACCTTCCGCGATAAGTAACTCACGCTCGGATAAGCGATTTTGCTGCCGAACAAGTCCTAACGCTCGAAAACTTTTCTGCCAGAACGATTTTCGTGCCTTCTCGACTATATCGATAACAGAATCATGCGAACGAGTAAGAGTGCACGTAAGCGGCAAGGCCGACCGAGCCAAGGGACTCCTATGCCTCCGGGATACGGATACCTCACTCATCACCTTCCGCGAAAAGTAACTCTCGCTCGGATAAGCGATTCTGCTACCGACGAACAAGTCCGGATACTCGAAACAAGAGGAAAGGAAACGCAGCTTTATAACACGACAATAAGATGTTTAGGCCTCGGCGGCCGCAAAAAATACTACAGACAAACTGTTCCCGCAGGTTCAGACATCGACAGAGGAAGCAGCAGCACCCTCGGCGTCGTTTCCACCTTCGGCGGAATCTGGCCCGGCCTCGGACGGCGACATGGGCGGAAGGATCTCCACCTCAAAGGAGGACGCCAGCACCGCGCTTGGACCACTGCAGCCAGGGTCTCCGCCAGGGCCCCGACCCGAGCAGACACCTCGGTTGGCCGCTCCGTAGCCTCGACCAGCTGTCCCCTGAGGACCTCAGCCCGGCTCACGGTCTCGGCAGCATGACTCCGGGGTTGGTCCCGCTAGTGGACAACTTGGCCAAGCTTCTGCCGCCGCCGCTGCACCTCCTCGGCCAGGGAAGCCACGTGCTCCAGGGCCGACGAAATGTGGCGAAACCGCCCGAATTATTCCAGCTTAAGTGCCCAAGTCGCACCCTTAAGGGCAGCAACACACTTAAACAGGAATAACTCGTCAGTTCCTCGGATCTAGTCCGATAAAGCCACTTACCAGGATCGAATACCACTAGCTCACTCGAAGGTGAGGCACAGAGAAATACAATAAAACATAATACCACAAATTTAATAAGTATCATTAGTGATTACATTATCGGAGTTTCAGAAATAATAACGATAAATTTTTAATGCAGCGGAAATAACTAACAGAGAAAACCGAGTAACATGGCGAAGCCTGGCCACACTACTCCTCCTGGTCCTCTCCTACGGAAGTAGTAACCCTCTCGACCATCTATCCCGGTGGCAGGGATAAAGGCCAAGTCACACCAGCAACCGATCATCCTAAGGAGTACCTGCAAAAATTGTGCCACAAGCAAGGCTGAGTATACTAATACTCAGCTAGACTTACCCGGTGTGAGGAGTCTACTCCTCTACCTCTAGACATGCAGCTGTTTGGCTGAGGGGTTTGGTTTGCCAAAAGCACTAGTTGAGTCTAAAAACAAGTTTTAGCTTCTCAAGTTTTAGTAGAATCCTTTAGACTAGATGTGTACCTAGCTAATCATACATGGTATCAAACATTTTTACCAATCAACATCTTTTGCCAGTCACCTCATTTCCACTTATTACTCAATGCAGTACAATGGATCAAGCAGTCTCATTAGCTGCGAGAAGCAGACAATTCGAATCGAGTTTTTATCCTTGCAAGGTAAACCTAAACACACGACATGTAGGGGCACTCCGTCCCCACACACATCAACCGTCCCCATCGATTCCCCGTCAGCAGATCAGGGCTCACCGCCTTGGCGTACAATGCCTCACTGACCCCGACTGCCGTCGTGCAGTGACCGCACTTGTACCCACTATAACCGGAATGGGAGACCACGTCTCAGGTCGCGTGAGGGGCAAGGTCTACTGCCAGGTTCAATCAGGTACTAGGCTTACCGATTTACCATATTTCTCGGCATGTGCTTAGTACGTTCAAACGCTTGACACAGGTATCCGCACGTTAATCCTTATTCCAATTTCATCTCGTAGACCACGCATCCCCATGGATCCGTGTCCACAGACCAACATCAGTATGATATGAAAGTGGGTACAATCAATGTCCTGTCCTCGCGCGAGTGCTAGAAAAATCACTCGACTTCTACCGAGATCCCTAATTAGCAAAGCAGCTACTCGACCTAGCATACTAGTATCCATCTCAAAAGGAATCCTGAGTTCATGCAGCTAAGGTTTCAGTCAACTCCTACACTTAAGTGCACAGTACAAACTGAGAGCACCTAGAGGGGGGGGGTGAATAGGTGATCCTGAATAAAAAACTTCAAACTAAAGCCACAAAAACTTGTTAAGTGTTAGCACGATTATTGCCAAGTGGCTAAGGTGAAGTCTCAACAATCTCAACAAAACACAGTACCACAAGAGAATCAAGCACAGAGTGACACAGTGGTTTTATCCCGTGGTTCGGCCAAGACCAACGCTTGCCTACTCCACGTTGTGGCGTCCCAACGGACGAGGGTTGCAATCAACCCCTCTCAAGCGGTCCAAAGACCCACTTGAATACCACGGTGTTTTGTTTTCCTTTCACTGTCCCGTTTGCAAGGAATCTCCACAAATTGGAGTCTCTTGCCCTTACAAGTATATGATCACAAATGAAACACAGAGTAAGGGAGGGAAGCAACACACACAAATCCACAGCAAAAGCGCACACACACGGCCAAGAATCGAGCTCACACGACTATCTCAGAGTTCTCACTTAGAACAGAGCTCGAATCACTTAGAAACACAAACGAATGCGCAGAGACTTAGTGTGGATGATCAAGAATGCTCAAAGGTTGCTTGTGTATCTCCTCCATGCGCCTAGGGGCTCCTTTTATAGCCCCAAGGCAGCTAGGAGCCGTTGAGAGCAAATCCGGAAGGCCATCCTTGCCTTCTGTCGTCGGGGGCACCGGACAGTCCGGTGCACACCGGACACTGTCCGGTGCCCGATTTGTTTCCTTAAACGGCGCAGACGACCGTTGCAGACCGTTGGCAGATCTGGCGCTGTTGGCGCACCGGACATGTCCGGTGCACACCGGACAGTCCGGTGCCGTCTTCCAACCGTTGGCTCGGCCACGTGTCCCGCGCGGATTGCGCGGCCGACCGTTGGCCCTGGCCGACCGTTGGCTCACCGGACAGTCCGGTGCACACCGGACAGTCCGGTGAATTTTAGCCGTACGCCACCGGCCAATTTCCCGAGAGCGGCCAGTTCGAGTCGCGCCAGCCTGGCGCACCGGACACTGTCCGGTGCACACCGGACAGTCCGGTGCTCCTTGGCAGCACACAGCCAAGTCCCTTCTCCTTTTCTCTATTCTTCTTTTTTCTGTTTCTAACACTTAAACAAATATATTAGTACTTAAAACCAATGTACTAAGGCTTAGAAACATACCTTTACTTCATGATTTTCACCTTGTTCATCCATGTACATAAATTCCCAATTAAGCACATGTGTTGGCACTCAATCACCAAAATACATAGAAATGGCCCAAGGGCACATTTCCCTTTCAATCTCCCCCTTTTTGGTGATTTATGCCAACACAACATAAAGCAAGTGGAACAAGTGCAAAATCTCTTCAAATAAAAACTCAAATTGGTTTTGATTCAATTTTGGCATATATGGATCATCCTTTGCCACCACTTGGTTTGTTTTTGCAAATCAAACTCAAATCTCTATCTCTAAGTCAAACACACATATTGAAGCATAAAGAGAGTCATTTCAAAAGAATTTGACCACGGATTTCAAAAACTCCCCCTTTTTCCCATAATCAACACTTCTCCCCACAAGAAGCTAACTTTTGAAAATAGAGACAATAAGAGACAATAAAAGCTTTTGACAAACCAAAAACTCTATTCTACTATTTTCAAAATCTCTCAAGTGGTAGCTGATCCATTTATCACTTTGGCCTTTATTTTCTCCCCCTTTGGCATCAAGCACCAAAACGGGATCAATCGTGGCCCGTTAACCCCATTGCCTCACCAAAGTCTTCAATTAAGAGCAAATGGCAATAAGATTTCATGAGATGAACTTGGAATTAGTTACCCTCTCATCGGAGTGCAGTGGAAGTCTTTCAGGGTCCAAGTTCACCTTTTCCCTTTCAATCCTCCTTAGAGACTAAATTATCAAACTCAAGCACAAGGTTAGTCTCAAAGGGTCAAGTTGTAACACATCTCCCCTAAACATGTGCATCACTTTGCAACGGACTTGTGAGGTCCAGGGAGTGTTGGTACAACTTGAGCACCACAATAAGCAACAAAATGCAGAATGAACCTGATCAAATGCATAAACACATGTATGCTACAATTCAATCCAAGTTCCGCGAATCTAAGACATTTAGCTCACTACGCAGCCTGCAAAAGGTCTTCTCATCTAGAGGCTTGGTAAAGATATCGGCTAGCTGGTTCTCGGTGCTAACATGAAACACTTCGATATCTCCCTTTTGCTGGTGGTCTCTCAAAAAGTGATGCCGGATGTCTATGTGCTTTGTGCGGCTGTGTTCAACAGGATTCTCCGCCATGCGGATAGCACTCTCATTGTCACATAGGAGTGGGACTTTGCTCAGATTGTAGCCAAAGTCCCGGAGGGTTTGCCTCATCCAAAGTAGTTGCGCGCAACACTGTCCTGCGGCAACATACTCGGCCTCAGCGGTGGATAGGGCAACGGATGTTTGTTTCTTAGAGTTCCATGACACCAGGGACCTTCCTAAGAATTGGCACGTCCCCGATGTACTCTTCCTATCGACCTTACATCCAGCATAGTCGGAGTCTGAGTATCCAACTAAGTCAAAGGTAGACCCCTTTGGATACCAGAGCCCGAAGCAAGGCGTAGCAACCAAATATCTAAGAATTCGCTTCACCGCCACTAAGTGACACTCCTTAGGATCGGATTGAAATCTAGCACACATGCATACGCTAAGCATAATATCCGGTCTACTAGCACATAAGTAAAGCAAAGAACCTATCATTGACCGGTATGCTTTTTGATCAACGGACTTACCTCCTTTGTTGAGGTCGGTGTGTCCGTCGGTCCCCATTGGCGTCTTTGCGGGCTTGGCGTCCTTCATCCCAAACCGCTTTAGCAGATCTTGCGTGTACTTCGTTTGGGAGATGAAGGTGCCGTCCTTGAGTTGCTTCACTTGGAACCCAAGGAAGTAGTTCAACTCGCCCATCATCGACATCTCGAATTTCTGCGTCATCACCCTGCTAAACTCTTCACAAGACTTTTGGTTAGTAGAGCCAAATATTATGTCATCGACATAAATTTGGCACACAAACAAATCACCATTACAAGTCTTAGTAAAAAGAGTTGGATCGGCTTTCCCAACCTTGAAAGCATTAGCAATTAAGAAATCTCTAAGGCATTCATACCATGCTCTTGGGGCTTGCTTAAGTCCATAGAGCGCCTTAGAGAGCTTACACACATGGTCGGGGTACCGTTCATCCTCGAAGCCAGGGGGTTGCTCCACGTACACCTCCTCCTTGATTGGCCCGTTGAGGAAAGCGCTCTTCACATCCATTTGGAACAACCTGAAAGAATGGTGAGCGGCATATGCTAGCAAGATCCGAATTGACTCTAGCCTAGCCACAGGAGCAAAAGTCTCCTCAAAATCCAAACCTGTGACTTGGGCATAACCTTTTGCCACAAGTCGAGCCTTGTTTCTCGTCACCACCCCGTGCTCGTCCTGTTTGTTGCGGAACACCCACTTGGTTCCCACAACATTTTGCTTCGGACGAGGCACCAGTGTCCAAACTTCATTGCGCTTGAAATTGTTTAACTCCTCTTGCATGGCCAACACCCAGTCCGGATCTAGCAAGGCCTCTTCTACCCTGAAGGGCTCAATAGAAGAGACAAAGGAGTAATGCTCACAAAAATTAACTAATCGAGATCGAGTAGTTACTCCCTTGCTAATGTCACCCAGAATTTGGTCGACGGGATGATCCCTTTGAATCATCGCTCGAACTTGGGTTGGAGGTGCCGGTTGCGCTTCTTCCTCCACCACAAGATCATCTTGTGCTCCCCCTTGATCACACGCCTCCTGTTGATGAACCTGTTCATCGTCTTGAGTTGGGGGTTTCACCATAGTTGAGGAAGAAGGTTGATCTTGCTCTTCTTGTTCCTGTGGTCGCACATCACCAATCGCCATGGTTCGTATAGCGGCCGTCGGAACATCTTCTTCATCTACATCATCAAGATCAACAACTTGCTCTCTTGGAGAGCCATTAGTCTCATCAAATACAACGTCGCTAGAGACTTCAACCAAACCCGATGATTTGTTGAAGACTCTATACGCCTTTGTATTTGAGTCATAACCTAACAAAAACCCTTCTACAGCTTTGGGAGCAAACTTAGAATTTCTACCTTTCTTCACTAGAATGTAGCACTTGCTCCCAAATACACGAAAGTAAGATACATTGGGTTTGTTACCGGTTAGAAGCTCATACGACGTCTTCTTGAGGAGGCGATGAAGGTAGACCCTGTTGATGGCGTGGCAAGCCGTGTTCACGGCTTCCGTCCAAAAGCACTCGGGGGTCTTGAACTCTCCTAGCATCGTCCTCGCCATGTCGATGAGCGTCCTGTTCTTCCTCTCTACCACACCATTTTGCTGTGGTGTGTAGGGAGCGGAGAACTCGTGCTTGATTCCTTCCTCTTCAAGGAACTCCTCCACTTGAAGGTTCTTGAACTCGGACCCGTTGTCGCTTCTTATCTTTTTCACTTTGAGTTCAAACTCATTTTGAGCTCTCCTGAGGAAGCGTTTGAGAGTCCCTTGGGTTTCGGATTTTTCCTGCAAAAAGAACACCCAAGTGAAGCGGGAAAAGTCATCAACAATAACTAACCCATACTTACTTCCTCCTATGCTCAGATAGGCGACAGGTCCGAAGAGGTCCATATGCAGCAGCTCCAGGGGTCTTGACGTGGTCATCACATTCTTGCTGTGATGCGCTCCTCCCACCTGTTTACCTGCCTGACAAGCTGCACAAGGTCTATCTTTTTCGAAATGTACATTTGTTAGACCTATCACATGTTCTCCCTTTAGAAGCTTGTGGAGGTTCTTCATCCCCACATGTGCTAAGCGGCGATGCCATAGCCAGCCCATGCAAGTCTTAGCCATTAAGCATGCATCTAGACCGGCCTCTTCTTTTGCAAAATCAACTAAATAAAGTTTGCCGTCTAATACACCCTTAAAAGCTAGTGAACCATCACTTCTTCTAAAGACAGACACATCTACATTTGTAAATAAACAATTATATCCCATTTGACATAATTGACTGACAGATAGCAAATTATATCCAAGACTCTCCACTAAGAATACATTTGATATAGAATGCTCATTAGAAATTGCAATTTTACCTAGCCCTTTTACCTTGCCATGATTCCCATCACCGAATATAATTGAATCTTGGGAATCCTTATTCTTGACGTAGGAGGTGAACATCTTCTTCTCCCCCGTCATATGGTTTGTGCATCCGCTATCAATAATCCAGCTTGAACCCCCGGATGCATAAACCTGCAAGGCAAATTTAGGCTTGGGTCTTAGGTACCCAACTCATGTTGGGTCCTACAAGGTTAGTGCAAATATCCTTAGGGACCCAAATGCAAGTCCTGTCTCCCTTGCATTTTGCCCCTAACTTCCTAGCAACTATTTTCCTATCCTTTCTACAAATAGCAAAGGAAGTGTTTAAAGCACAATAAATTATAGAAGGTTCATTCACTACTTTCCTAGGAGCATGAATAACATTCTTTCTAGGCACATGAGCAATATTTCTCCTAGGCATATCCCTATCATGCTTATAAGAAGAACTAGAGGCAAACATGGCATGAGAATTATAAACATGTGAATCAAAATCATTATAAGCATTTCTAGCATTTCTCCTATCATAATACATAAAAGCATGGTTCTTTTTAGCATTACTAGCCATAGGGGCCTTCCCTTTCTCCTTGACGAAGATGGGAGCCTTATGGCTTGTTAAGTTCTTGGCCTCTCTCTTGAAGCCAAGACCATCCTTAATTGAGGGGTGTCTACCAACCGTATAGGCATCCCTTGCAAATTTTATTTTATCAACTTCATTCTTGCTAGTCTTAAGTTGGGCATTAAGACTAGCCACTTCCTTATTTAATTTGGAAATTAAAACTAGATGTTCACTACAGGCATCAACATCGAAATCCTTACACCTAGTGCAAATCTTAACATGTTCTACACAAGAATTAGATTTATTTGCTACTTCTAACTTAGCATTTAAATCATTGTTAACACCTTGTAAAGTAGAAATGGTTTCATGACAAGTAGATAGTTCATAAGAAAGCATTTCATTTCTTTTTACTTCTAAAGCATATGATTTTTGTGCCTCTACAAATTTATCATGTTCATCATACAATAAATCCTCCTGCTTTTCTAAAAGCCTATCCTTTTCATTCAATGCATCAATCAATTCATTGATTTTATCTATCTTAGATCTATCTAAGCCCTTGAACAAGTATGAATAATCTATGTCATTATCACTAGACTCACTATCACTAGAAGAAGCATAAGTGGAGTCTTGAGTACTTACCTTCTTCTCCCTTGCCATAAGACATGTGAGACGCTCGTTGGGGAAGAGAGCCGATTTGTTGAAGGCAGTGGCGGCGAGTCCTTCGTTGTCGGAGTCGGAGGAGGAGCAATCCGAGTCCCACTCCTTTCCTAGATGCGCCTCGCCCTTTGCCTTCTTGTATTGCTTCTTCTTTTCTCTTTTGTTCCCCTTTTCCTGGTCACTTTCATTATTGGGACAGTTAGCGATAAAATGACCAAGCTTACCGCATTTGAAGCATGAGCGCTTCCCCTTGGTCTTGGTCTTGCTTGGCTGCCCCTTGCGACCATTTAGCGCCGTCTTGAATCTCTTGATGATGAGAGCCATCTCTTCATCGTTGAGTCCGGCCGCCTCAATTTGTGCCACCTTGCTAGGTAGCGCCTCCTTGCTTCGTGTTGCCTTGAGAGCGAGAGGTTGCGGCTCGTTGATCGGACCATTCAAGGCGTCGTCCACATATCTCGCCTCCTTGATCATCATTCGCCCGCTAACAAATTTCCCAAGAACTTCTTCGGGCGACATCTTGGTGTACCTGGGATTTTCACGTATATTGTTCACCAAGTGAGGATCAAGAACGGTAAATGACCTTAGCATTAGGCGGACGACGTCGTGGTCCGTCCATCGCGTGCTCCCGTAGCTTCTTATCTTGTTGATAAGGGTCTTGAGCCGATTGTATGTTTGCGTTGGCTCCTCGCCCCTTATCATTGCGAACCGTCCAAGCTCGCCCTCCACCAACTCCATCTTGGTGAGTAAGGTGACGTCGTTCCCCTCATGAGAAATCTTGAGGGTGTCCCAGATTTGCTTGGCGTTATCCAAGCCGCTCACCTTATGGTATTCATTCCTGCACAAGGAAGCTAGAAGAACAGTAGTAGCTTGTGCATTCTTATGAATTTGTTCATTAATGAACATGGGACTATCCGAACTATCAAAATGCATTCCACTCTCTACAATCTCCCATATACTAGGATGGAGAGAGAATAGGTGACTACGCATTTTGTGGCTCCAAAATCCGTAGTCCTCTCCATCAAAGTGTGGGGGCTTGCCGAGTGGAATGGAGAGCAAATGAGAATGTGAACTTTGCGGAATACGAGAGTAATCAAAAGAAAAGTTCGAATTAACCGTTTTTCTTTGTTTGTCGCAGTCGTCGTCCTTTTGGGAAGAAGAGGACTCATCGCTGTCGTAGTAGACGATCTCCTTGATGCGTCTTGTCTTCTTCTTCTTCCCATCTCTTCGCTTGTGGCCCGAGCCCGAGTCATTAGACTTGTCATCCCTTGGCTCGTTGACGAAGGACTCCTTCTCCTTGTCGTTGATCACAATTCCCTTCCCCTTAGGATCCATCTCTTCGGGCGGTTAGTCCCTTTCTTGAAGAGAACGGCTCTGATACCAATTGAGAGCACCTAGAGGGGGGGGGTGAATAGGTGATCCTGAATAAAAAACTTCAAACTAAAGCCACAAAAACTTGTTAAGTGTTAGCACGATTATTGCCAAGTGGCTAAGGTGAAGTCTCAACAATCTCAACAAAACACAGTACCACAAGAGAATCAAGCACAGAGTGACACAGTGGTTTTATCCCGTGGTTCGGCCAAGACCAACGCTTGCCTACTCCACGTTGTGGCGTCCCAACGGACGAGGGTTGCAATCAACCCCTCTCAAGCGGTCCAAAGACCCACTTGAATACCACGGTGTTTTGTTTTCCTTTCACTGTCCCGTTTGCAAGGAATCTCCACAAATTGGAGTCTCTTGCCCTTACAAGTATATGATCACAAATGAAACACAGAGTAAGGGAGGGAAGCAACACACACAAATCCACAGCAAAAGCGCACACACACGGCCAAGAATCGAGCTCACACGACTATCTCAGAGTTCTCACTTAGAACAGAGCTCGAATCACTTAGAAACACAAACGAATGCGCAGAGACTTAGTGTGGATGATCAAGAATGCTCAAAGGTTGCTTGTGTATCTCCTCCATGCGCCTAGGGGCTCCTTTTATAGCCCCAAGGCAGCTAGGAGCCGTTGAGAGCAAATCCGGAAGGCCATCCTTGCCTTCTGTCGTCGGGGGCACCGGACAGTCCGGTGCACACCGGACACTGTCCGGTGCCCGATTTGTTTCCTTAAACGGCGCAGACGACCGTTGCAGACCGTTGGCAGATCTGGCGCTGTTGGCGCACCGGACATGTCCGGTGCACACCGGACAGTCCGGTGCCGTCTTCCAACCGTTGGCTCGGCCACGTGTCCCGCGCGGATTGCGCGGCCGACCGTTGGCCCTGGCCGACCGTTGGCTCACCGGACAGTCCGGTGCACACCGGACAGTCCGGTGAATTTTAGCCGTACGCCACCGGCCAATTTCCCGAGAGCGGCCAGTTCGAGTCGCGCCAGCCTGGCGCACCGGACACTGTCCGGTGCACACCGGACAGTCCGGTGCTCCTTGGCAGCACACAGCCAAGTCCCTTCTCCTTTTCTCTATTCTTCTTTTTTCTGTTTCTAACACTTAAACAAATATATTAGTACTTAAAACCAATGTACTAAGGCTTAGAAACATACCTTTACTTCATGATTTTCACCTTGTTCATCCATGTACATAAATTCCCAATTAAGCACATGTGTTGGCACTCAATCACCAAAATACATAGAAATGGCCCAAGGGCACATTTCCCTTTCACAAACCTACAATCATTAAGTGCAGTAAAATAGCATATATAACGGTTATGCATAAAACCGGGGCTTGCCTTTAATTTAACACTTAGATAGTGTTTGCCGGGGGAGGGTACTCGCTCGGCGAGCATCCACTGGTCAAGTCCACCATCCTTCAGTACGTCCACCAACTGCATCTTGTGGTTGGCACCACATCACTTGCATGGTCGTCACCTCTCGGTCCTAAATGAGATGCAGGATGCATATGTATGAATACAATGAAAAATATCACAAGCTATATAAATACATGGTAGCAAACTAACATTTAATTGTAAGACACCGCAACGACTATACGCAAGCGCTAGCTATTCGTATGTTATCGGCGTTCATCATTAACACCATTAAAGAGATGACAATATTTTATTTATTTACACAATATGACCATGATATCAGAAGTACACGCATTTACTACGCTCACCTTAATCGTTCATTTGTTCTTCTATTGACCGTACAAGAGCAACCAATACAACGTAAGTTTAAATAGGACCTAGGCATTCATGTCTATGAACTCCTATATCACAATCAACTAGAGAAGAAACATAAAAAAAGGACACTTAGGCAATATTAAGCTTAGTCATGGCAAGTCTACATTTATTTAAGTGCTAACCAAACATTTTTAGCCAAACGGGTGAACTAACAATCAAATGAGCACTAGCAGAATTTTTTTTGGACAGCAATACAGCAGTTGCTTGTTTTAATCATAACTCTTCAAATATTAATCCAAAAATAGCAAACTAGAACTTTCTGGAAAGCTTAAAAAGTGCTCTACAACTTTGGTATTTTCACCACAACCTGATTAAACACTTAGCAAGGTCGAATTGTGCAAACACAGCAGCTCTGTCCAGATTTGGACAGATTCAGACTTGCAGCTTCAAAAATTCACAACAAAAGATTCAGACATCCGAACAAGGTGATCCTAGACTTTCTGGAAAGCTAATTAAATGTCCTACAATTTATTTATAAACATCCCTGGCTGGTTTAGCATGTATCAAGGGTAAAATATACTATGAAGGATGTGCTGTCCAAAACTGGACAGATTCAGTCTTCACACTTCAAACACATGTAACTTAATCTTCAGACCACCAAAAATAGTGATCCAAGACTTTTTGAAAAGCTTAGCAAAAGTACTACACAACTTTTATAATCACCAAGAAGTGATTCCAGGTTTAACTAAATCAAATATTACAGTTTTCGAAATCTGTTCTGACGATGGACAGAACACAACAACCAGTCTGTAAAATTCATAACTCTTAAACCGTCAGGCCTATAGTTATGAAATTTTAACACAAGAAAGATAAGAAAAACCTCTACAACTTTCTTATAATTGACAAGGACTGATTCTAACATTAACTTAAGCAAACAATACAGTTTCTAAAATCTGTACAGAATTTGGACAGATTCAGGTACTGAATTTGTAAAAAGCACAACTCCTAAACGGTCAGACCTATGGCTGTCAAATTTTAACACCAGCAAGATAATAAAGTTATCTACCACCTTTCTATAGCACGTATCTACAGAAAACATAATTTAGTTCATCACACATACAGTACACCGAAAACAGTACGTGCAGCCCAAAACAGCAATCAACACATTTCAGCTTCTATACAATTCAAGAATTGCCGCGTTCTAGAGACTTGAATTATTATAACACTTTGACATTTGTTAGAGTTAAAATAACCAAGTGAGAACTAACAAGTGAACTTACAAATTTTTATCCGTGTCATTATGAGCACTAGAAGTACTATATTTAATTAACAACGCATTCTCCCCGATAATCGATATCGAAGTGTTGTTCCCACAATAATTTGTATTTTAACTTATACCTCACCTGAGCACTAATACTTTTTACCCGCGACCATAACCATATACATTTAGACCACAACAAGTAATTTACCGTGATTACGAGCTAAACCAAGTCATCTAACAAGTCGACTAACTAGAGCAACGACACAACCCACTATCAGCATACACGTCGGCTTGCCTATTATGATCGCAGACTGAGACACAACATACACTTCAACATTTCTGCAATCATACATATTTATCATATGAACAGAGCATTTTAATAATGATCCCAAAACAACTAACTCCATTACACTATATGCAAAACATAATTTAACGAACACCAATTTCGCATCGACTTGACTCGACTTATAAACATAGAGGAATTGATGACTACCTTGGCATGTCACCACCCCTCCATTTAAGCCGAGATAAATTCTATGATCGACTAAGAGTTCTAAGTATTAAACACATTATTACCTTCACGCACAATTAAGCCTCAGCTTAACACCATTTTTGGGTAACTTGATCGACTCACTACACATGTTCTTTGCCCATCAAAATTTATCGCACCACAGGAATCATCCCACTTGCTAATGACATCAACAAGACCTACGTATCTATTATTCACAACTCGAACACAGTTACGCGCCGCATTCTAGTTTCCAACATAATCCTTACATAACTCGTAACCCAACTACCCACTAACGATAAATCACTCACGACAACTACACAACAACTGGTTAATTTATTTGGACACCGCCTGCCTAGCGTACCACTAGTTCCCCACATTTTGATTCAAGCTTAATAATACATCCTTTATTCGATTATACAACAGCAACTTAAGCATCGTGTTACCCAATGTGTACATCTTTTCTCGTTGCGAGTGTAACCATATCACGGCATACACCCGCACACCTCAAACAATTATCTCACGCCACCACTACTATATCACACCACGGCACACACACCTACGTGCACTAATTAAATCCTCGCATCCCGTGTATTTCCGATTTACTCATCACGTTAAACAACACAACACGTTTGCTTACCTAAATGTTAAGGCAACCTTGCTACGGCATATAACCAAAACATTTTTATACCCACACACATTCCAATACCAATGTACACCACATCAACCAAAATATAATTATACAAACTACAAATCGCACACATCAAACAATACATCGCATATATTCCTATCGAAATATAAAAACGTTCGAGTCCTTTTCTACTTCTTTTTCTTTCGCCACGAACTTCAATCCATACAAATACATTTTCTTACACATGCACAACATAGACCAAAGCTTAAACAGATTAATCCACAAAATACCAAGTGAACAACCTGGACGAATCGAGGCTAGTCACATGGGCTGTCCACAAGGCTTGGCATTTCGTCGAACGGCCAAGCGCGGAGCGTGACTTTGACGGTGGCTGCGATAATACACGAGTTTAGGGGCTTGGCATATCGTCGACACCATGGATACAAAAACAGCAAGGGTAGCGGGATGTCTCACCGAGGGTCGACGACGTCGCGAGCGGGTCTGCGCCAAAAACATTGAACACCCAGCGAGCGTCACGGCGTGCTGCAACAACACGTCTCCCTCGACATTATGCCGAGCACTTGGCATGCGCGCAGCGGTAGCAGCGAGGAAGCTGGGGGATGTGCCGGGGCTGCAGGACAGCGGCGTTTCGCCGAGGAGCTGCGCAGCGAGGGGAGGTGGGGCGAGCTGCTGCTGCGCGAGGGAGAACGAGCAGGGGAAAAAGAAGGGGCGCCGGCTGGAATTTTCTAGGCGCCATCCATGGGGTGAGCTACTACTGGGCGCTGGCTCTTCCCTGCGCGATGGCGAGGACGAGCTGGGAGAGGGAAGCCGCTGCTCCATGCTATTGGGGAAGAAGGGCGTCGCTGTCCTCTGTTGGCCGTCGAGCAAGGAGCAGGGAGCTCGCGCCAAGAGGAGAACAGGGAGGGCGCTCGGCTGCTTGCCATGGACAGCAGAGAGAGGGAGGAAGAGATGGGCGCCATGGGAGCAGCTTCAGCGCGCCGAGGAAGAGGGGCGTCCTGCTGCAGGGATACCGAGCGCAAGGAGCATAGGGCCGGCCAGGGGAGAGAGGCCAGCGTCCTGGGAGGAGCTCGGCGGCATGGGGGCTTGGAGCTCGGCTCCCTGCCTGCTGTCGTGTAGGAGGAATGGGGGAGCTGTTGCGTGAGAGAAGAAGACAGGGAGGAAGAATGGCTGTGGCGGCTGGGAAAAATTGAGGGGTGGGAGTGCAAAAATGCCTCCATTTGCTAGGAGAGGGCTGCTATTTATAGAGGGGCACTAGGGTTAGGATTTTCTCATGGGCCAAATGGGCCGGGCTGGATTCGGCCCAAAACACTTAATCGGGCTGCGCTAAAATATTTCTCAGAATAAAAATGCTCTCGCGGAAGTCGTCTGTGTAAAAACAGAGCGAGCTGGTGCTCGGTCGGACAGAATGACGGATTATCCGTACTAAGAATTTGATTTGTTTAGCGTCGCTCGTAAAAATAATTCCTCGCACCCAATTAGGAACAAAATGAATTGAGGCCGATTAGTTTCGGATTCGTAGTCGGAGAAGGCGAATCGTGATATTTTAAAATTGTTGTCGATACGGGGTTTTAAGTTCGATTCGGACATGAAATATTTGGCCGAGTCGGATAAAATTGATTAGAGGACGACATACTGAGTATTCCGTCTGAGAGTACGGACTCGGATTAAAATAGTCGGACATCGATCGAGGTTCGAGGAATTAGACTCAGGCTTAGATCAAATAACAGTCGTCGAGAGTTGATTAAATGAGCTTCAGATGAGATTTATAATTCGAGATTGATTATCGAGTTTGCATTCGTTCCGAGAAATAAAAGTTTTAACAGGCTCCAAAATTGGTTGATTCTCGCGATCGAATAAAATCAGAAATCGGTGAAACCTTCACAAGTAACTTGATAAATGGAGATAAACGCGATCGAGAAATAGAAATTTCCACTGAGCATCCGAGATTAGGATAACTCTCGCGACGTAACACGAAACTGACACCTGGGGTGTCACAGCCTTCCCCCTTAAAAAGAATCTCGTCCCGAGATTCGGATGAGGATCTTTAAGGGTGGAGAAGCATGTAACTCCCAGGCTGGAGATAGATGCAAATTCATGAGATAGTATCTGACAAGATACTGAAGATTGATTTGGATAGAATATCACGACATATGGAGACAAAATGCAGCGATCATTCTGAGAGAACGTTCACAAAAGATAGCACATCAGTATGGTCTCGTAATGGATCATGACTATTAACCGCGATACCAGCGCGTGCCGAGCAGCTCAACCATGTGTGCACCATAGTAGGCTCTCGGTATCGTCGCGGCACCATCAATCGTTAGTCATGACATCATTACCAAACGCAACCAATAAGAAATTCACATAGCACAGATAGATGGAGCCCATGAGAGTATGGCTCAGAAAATAAGAATGTGGCCGAAGTTGAAGCAGAGACTGCCGCTAAAAGAGCATCACATGAGAATTTTCTTTAACTCAGAGAACTATTTTATGATTATCACGGGGATTATCAGTCAGAGATTGATGCGATATCTGATATGAGGAGGAACCAACCATGAGATCGAGATTGATAAGCTTTTAGAGACATGAGAGATCCAAAGATAACAACAACATCCATTACTCCACATGGATATGCCGTTTAGAGATAAGTTGATAAAACAAGCGTCATGATCCTCGGAGAAGGGGGTATGAGACTGACCAGAAATGAGAGATTTAGGCAGATCAACATCTGATACTTGGGAACGGGTTACAACAGATAACCAGGTAACGAGGCAGAATCAATAGGGGATCCCGAGATTCGGATGATAAAGCCAACATGATTTACGAGAAAAAGGATTACCAGATCCAGGCAAAAGGAGAGAAAGGCAAACAGGATCAGCTAGGATGATTAACAGAAATGCTATGAAGTTTTAGGAGCAAGGATTTATGGAAAGAAACATGGTCTTGATAGGGTTTGCGCAACTAGACACCAAACGATTTTTTTTGACACAACAAGTGCACAAGGAAGTTTTAGTCGATTTAGGGGTCAAGCTATGGGTGTCTACAAGCCGTGCAGGTGCAACTTCAAGGTAAAACACACAAGGGTTAGAAAACACTAACACAAGCATAAATATTTTTTTTGAGGTTTTACTTGCTAACCACTAGGTTGTTTAAAGAAGGGGGTCTTTTGATGGGCAAAACAAACAACAATTTTTATTGGCAAAAAGGGTTGAACAATTGCAATGCCACCTAGATAGCAAGACAAGAGAAACACATAACACGACCTAACAAGACTTACCAATCCGACACGAGGTAAGGCATTTTTTGCAGTTCATAGCAATACAACACATTATTCACAATTTCTTATTCTTGGAATAAAGGTGAGAGAAGCATGTTGATGCACAAGAGACAATTATAATGCGACAATTAGGATGCATGCTCATTCTAGTCATCTTCTCAGACCTAACTAATTTTTCGGATGCTTCTACGACATCCTTATTAATAGTAGTAGCCTTTATGGCCTATATAAATATAGGCACCTAGCTACCCATCTATTTTCCTAAGGCTTCACGTCCTAGGTCTATCCTGATCGTCCTGATGATCTATCCAACATTGGTTTCTAGCAAGTTTTAGTTTTGAAAAGTTGGTATTTATGACTTATTGACTTCTCTGTAATGGTATTCGCTCCGATACCAGCTGTGGCGGAACCGCCCGAATTATTCCAGCTTAAGTGCCCAAGTCGCACCCTTAAGGGCAGCAACACACTTAAACAGGAATAACTCGTCAGTCCCTCGGATCTAGTTCGATAAAGCCACTTACCAGGATCGAATACCACTAGCTCACTCGAAGGTGAGGCACAGAGAAATACAATAAAACATAATACCACAAATTTAATAAGTATTATTAGTGATTACATTATCGGAGTTTCAGAAATAATAACGATAAATTTTTAATGCAGCGGAAATAACTAACGGAGAAAACCGAGTAACATGGCGAAGCCTGGCCACGCTACTCCTCCTGGTCCTCTCCTACGGAAGTAGTAACCCTCTCGACCATCTATCCCGGTGGCAGGGATAAAGGCCAAGTCACACCAGCAACCGATCATCCTAAGGAGTACCTGCAAAAATTGTGCCACAAGCAAGGCTGAGTATACTAATACTCAGCTAGACTTACCCGGTGTCACACCCGTCTCCAAAGGGCAGAGCCGGGTGCATAGCATATGTGTGCCAGGATCTATTTCCACACATATGTTGACGTCACAAGTGTAATATATCAAAAGAACAATGCATAAAAGCGTAAATAACGATTTTATTAACATATTACACTTCGAACAGACATAATGTCTTAACCTTTATTCATCAAAGTACAGCGAAACATGGACATCCATCCACAGGAAGATGACCGGGGGTATCACTAGACTAGCATCCATGGAGTTCAGCATCATATCTTCATCTGCAACTTCTGATCAAAATTAAGCAAGGGTGAGCTCACTTATGGTCGGGGCTCAGCAAGTGGGGGAAAAACTAATGCAAGGTAACAAGGTAAGGCTAAGGTTGAGCAATAAGCATTTTAGTTGGTCAATATTTTATTAACAACACCTGTCTTACTAATAAGTGTGAATCCCAAGTATTCCCATTAAACAAAGGTATAAGAGTATATCAAAAACACTTAAGTGAAACCACTTAAGCAAACCATTGGCAGATCATCGGATCTCGATTTATTTCCATCTTCAAGTTCAATTATCATGTGAGGAGTCCAGGCTGCTCATAACCGTGAGCACGGCTGATATATCAGTTTTACACTCTGCAGAGGTGGTACAACTTTACCCACAAGCCGTGTATCCCCTCTAGCCTGGGTCGGCCAAAACCCATAAACACTTCCGAGGTGAGTGGCTAGGGATCCACTATGAGGCTTTCACAAAATACACTTAATACGAAGCAACCCGCTAAGGTTTCTAAAGACGATGGTGGTGGCCCCCTGGGTGAGGTACCTTAGCCAAGAATACGTCCCCATGCTAACGTGGGCTGCCAACACCTACCGCTCCCCCTCTTGCCCATATTTCAGGTAAGGTTGCCAGGCACTAAGCATATAAAGCTAATTACCAAAGCCAGAGCCATGATACCACTCGTGGTTGCACTGTTTTCCCGGGTGGTCACTCCATGTTCCAATTAAGATGCAATAATCTTGTTTAACCATTGGGTTAACAACAATAATGTAAACTTACCATTTTGGAACATTAATATCACAAGCAGGAGTGACTGCATAAAGTTAAGTTGTAGCAATAGCATAGCTACGAAGGTAAAGTATAATTCCCAGGTTTGATCAAGGAATAAGGTTGGAAAAGTTATCTAAATAGGTAACCCATCAAGTTATGCATATATATCCAAAAGAATAAACTTTATTAAATGTATTGTTTGGGATCAAACAGAGTATGCAGAGGGAGAAGTCCACTTGCCTTGCTTATTGAAAACTTGGGGTTCTTCCACGTATCGAAATAGATCTTGATTCTTAACTACTAGATCAACCACTGAATATCACACAAACAAACAAGAAGAACAAACACCAATCAATAACATACAACATTCACCATACGTAAAGTTAAAAGAAAGCCTAACGAAAAGAGAGTGTTCGCTTTTCAAAAACATTACTCGCACGGGTTATAATAAAAAGGTATTCTTTTCGAAAATGTGTGATCTATATTTTATACAACAAGACATGAGCTTATAAATATCTTAATTAAAATATGCAAATATTAGGTTCACCAATTAAATCTTTTATAAAACGTCATATGTGATACGTCTAAGATAAAGGGTTTATAAGATGATAAAACACGTTATAACAATATTAAACCTTTTTAACCTTTTAGAGAAGATATATGTTATATATCTAAGGTTAACGGGCTACTAATCACGTTATTAATTTTAGAAGCATTATGGAGCATATTATAAATATTGTTAACCAATCACTTAGGACAAATTAAGATATAAGTCTAAATAGGTCTAATATGAAAAAATCATTATTATTAAACACCTATTTTATGAAAAACTAGGTTATGGGCCCTTAAGTGGATTTTCATGCAAAAGATAATGAACGAATAACTATCTTTTAAATTTTATTAGAAAACAAATAGCCTATATTATTATATTCGGAGTCAATATATAAAGTAACATTTTAAGTTTAAAAGAACTTAAACTTCTATTACTTTATTTTATCCTTTAGGAAAAACTAAGTGATTCGCATATAATGTGCACTAAATTCTATGAAATCATTAATCATGCCATAAACCTAGTTAAGAACAAATTGACTATAGGTTTACTTAATAAATTATGATAAAGGATAATTAATATATTAATTATCTTTAATTCTATTGTAGGAACAAATGATCTAGATAATTAAAATTGAAATTATGTATAAACTATCATTTTAGTTTATAAAAGCAATGACCTCTGTTACCTTGTAATTAAGAAAATATAAATAATCTATTAATTAGACATATATTTATCTTCTATTTTTATTAAGAGACATATGGTCTACATATTCTTTTAAGTTCCTATTTAATACGGCTATACTTAAACATCTATAATGAACCTTATTAAATCAAAAACATGATATCTACCAAAAAGGTCATTTTAAAGTTAGAACCAAATTATCTAATTCTTTAGTAAGAAACCTATATTTACCAGCATAACTATCAATTTCTTTATTAGGAAAGCATGAGTGCCTAAAAATTTCTACTATTTCGGTTATATGCATAAAAATGTTTATTTAATTCTTCTAACCTTAATATACTAAGAATTAATTGTAAAATAACTAATGGGACTTTAAATAACTTATTCATGGTTATTATGACATAAATGAGCATTTTACTATTCTACGTAATTAAGTGATATACTTATGAATACATTTATTGTGAATAGTAAAATCTATATTTTTATTCGACCGAAAATACGTGGCTTAGGATTTCTTCTATTTCTTCATGCAAATAAGTTTATACTTAACATACTACTAATAATTATCGTTCCACACACAAAAGCGAAATCAAATCTCTAAACATTTTCTAGTATGAAAATCACTGAGTTAGAGAATAGTGACCGTGTTCATTTTTAGATTTACAAAATCATACACATATTTAAAATATTGTCGCGGGGTTCGATTTTGGCTATACGTATACGTCGAAATCTCTAAAATCATACACGTGAATCGCCAAATCGCATCATCATAATATTACAACAATAATTCACAAATTCATAAATTAATTTAACACATGCTTTAGAAAATAAAGTAATGTTTTGGTTTGTCTTCAACCTTGTGTTTTCGTTCATGTGCAGGGATGAACGTCGACGAGCAGGGAGCGGGCCAGGACAGGGGGTTCGACGGGCAGGGAACGGCGCGATCGTCGGTGAGCGTTCGGACGAAGCTCCGGCTGGGGGGACGATACAGTAGGGGACGGGAGATCGGCAAGGCCGTGGGATGCTAACTCTAGTGACGGGGAGAGCAGGGGGCTTCCCACACGAGTACAGCGACTGCGCGGCTAGAGCCAGAGAGGCGTAGAGGAAGAGCTGCCAGGCGGGCGGATGGGCACGAGCACGATCTGGTGATGCAGTTTTTATAGGGCGAGGGAGATTGTAATGGACGCCAGTGAGAAGAGGACGAGTTAGTGCACGCTTGAATGCTCTATAATCTCTACGTTACACGCCATTGATGGCTGCATGGTGTAAGATTGAAACTGCTAGAGTTAATGGGAGGAAGGGAAATAGTCAGTGCGATGGCGGTACTGTCAATAGGGGAAGGGCATGAGCGGGCGAGCAGGGAAGAGGTCTGGGAGACGAGAAACTGCCGGTCATGGCCATTAATGGTTGCCGCGAGTGGGAAGAAGAAACAGTCGCCACGAGTGGAGGAAGGGGAAACGGTGGCGCGTTTCAGCTGGGTGGTGCGACGCTATTATATCCGAGAGCACGAGCAGTCGCAGGTGTGGGCAAGCAACGAGCGGCCTACGGCGGCGTTTGTGCGAGAGGTGCGGCTGGGAAGAAGTTGGGCAGCGGGGAGGAGAATCGAGCGGTCACGACGACGACATGGCATTTACTACATAGCAGTGGAGGCGAGGCGGCAGAGAGATGAACTGGGCTGAGTCCGTTGAAGCGGCAGCGTCTGGTGCGAGCAAAAACAAAATGGCGTGGTGATGCTGCTGCCTAGTGGGACCCACCATCCATAGAGTCAAGGAGAGAGGAATGGGTCCAAACGTCATCCAAAGGAGAGATGGGATATGCTACCTGCTTCGCATGGTCGAGGAGGCCATGCAAGCCGAGCATGCTTTCTCTCTTTTTTTGTTTTGTTTTTTCTCAAATCTCTTTTGAAATCAGAATATATATATATATATATTCCAAAAATTCAAATAAATAAAGAATATTGTTAACATATCAAAATACATATTTCACAAAAAAAAATTTAGCAACTCATTATATTTTTCTAAAATAAGATTTTCACACCAACATAAATCCACAAATTGGATACATCAAACAAAATTTATGTCTTGACATGAATGCATCTAACACTTGGTAAAGTTTTATCTAATCAAGAAATTGTTCAATTCATTTATATCAATGTTTCCTTATTTGAAAACATAAATATTTTCCTTTCTATTGAAAATTAATATATCAATTGAATTGCTTTCATTTGATAGATTTAGGGTGTTACAAAATCTACCCCCTTAAAAAGAATCTCGTCCTCGAGATTAGGGAAGGCTAGCAAGAAAACAATGGTGATATAAGGTTACTCGTAGGTTCTTGGTTCACATTGAACTCTTCTAAACTTAAGGAACTTACTGTTTCTTCGCTCCGCAATGACTACAAATCAAGCGATCTTCATCATCGTTGTAACACCCCAGGTGTTACCCTGGCTGGAGCACACCTTGGCACTCAAGACTATGATCACATGTGGAAGAACTTAAGGAACAAAAGTATAAGGGGCTTTGGAAACTAGGTTTTTACCAAGAGTTGGGAATAACCAAAGGCATTACCCTAATTGTGTGCAACTATCACCTTGGGAGAGGGGGAAAGAACCCTAGACCTCTCTTAAACCCTAGCTCCCAAAACCATGGAGAAGGGGGGAAAGATAGTGAGCAAATGTGCAAAACATGAGTTACTTTTACCCCAAACCCTAAGCAACATTTAACCATCAATTAGGGGGGGGTATTGCAAAAAGGCCCCTGGGGAAACCCCATTTCCAATCTCCAAGTGGAAGAGAGAGCTAGAGCTCTCTAGTTCCCTCTAAGTCCCATTTTAGCCCTAAATCAAAGATCAACCGTGTTCAATTTAAAAATGGCGCCAAAACCACTTGGGTTCTATACCAAAAATGTGCAATACCACTTAGGGCACCCACTGGAAAAAGTTGAGCTCGAGACTCGGACGTTTGACATGCCATGGCATGGCTTTTGTCGCGAAGTGCTCAGTGTGGCACACCTGATTTGGCACCCGAAGATCTCCCTCCCTAGGCCGTATCTGCCCCGACGTCTCACAGTTGAGTGACAGCCCTAGGTGCCAGGAAGAGGTCTGCGCCGGACTTTTGCAAAGATTCGCACGTTTGCGACCTCTGGCGACATTTGAACACTGGAAGAAACAAACAGCCACGTGTTCGACGCTGTCTGCCGCGCCAGAGCACGCCCGAGCACGCCCCACGCCGCGCCCGAGCCAAGCCGGTGCCCTGGTCCGCGTCCGCGGCTATAAAACGCCCAGGAGCCTTGGCCGTACCCCTCCGCACGCGCTCAAGCCTCACCGGAGCTCAGTTCACCGCCGTTTGCCCATACGCGACGTGCCCGCGGCCACCCGAGCCCCTGCCACCGTAGACCGGCCAGCCTAGCCATCCCCAACCCCGTCCAGCCCTCGGAGAAGACTGTGCACGTCTCCGTGAAGCTCCCCGAGCGAGGAATCGGAGTTTGCTTCGCCGGAGAGGCCGGCCCAAGGTCACCGGACTTCAACCGACCGCCGGCAACCGTGGACCGAGGTACACAGTGAACCTCTCTTCAATTCCTTGCACGGTTAGACTCCTTAGACCTCCACGAAGCTCCCTATGCCCTTGGATTGAACTATGCCGCCGTGGATAGGCCGGAGCACACGTCGCCGACGAGCCCGCCCGCCTGCACACGTGGACCGGGCGATTCCGGCCGTCTCCAGCGACGAGCCGTACCTCGACGTGATCGCCAGACCCTCCCTGAGCCAACCCCACCCTTCGCCGGACCTCCCTCGCCGCCGGTAAGCCACGCCACCCTTTTCTTTCCCGCGACTACTGTTTCGGTTGAGAGAGGGACTGCGGGTGAGAGGGAGAGAAGTCCAGGGGGTTAAGTGAAAGGTCAGAGACTCAAGTGAATAGTGCCGCGAGGGTAGATCTGTGAGGTTTGATTTGTTTTAAACCTAGGGACCTCGGCGCAAACTGTATTTCCAGGAAAACTTAATTAAAACCTGATTTAAATTCAAACAGAAACTTTAAAAACCCATAACTTCTGTTTGGTTTATCCAAATTTGGTCAAACTAATTTTGCCAGACTCTAAATAATGTACCCTATTTAGGAAAAATATAAAACCCCTTGGTGCTGTGGAAAACTTAAAAGTTCTGATTTAATGTTAACTTTGGCCAAAGGCTAAATAATAGTAAGAAAAATAGTTGGGCTATTTGACTAGGGTTAGGAAAATTTGGAGAAGTTTATATTCACCTACTAACCTGTTTAAAAATGTTAAACCCCTCTGTCCATTACATTAAGTTAGTTTTAACCCCTTATTCCATAATATGCTTAAGTTTAAGAAAAATAGGAAAAGTAACATAAATATTGAACCAGAGGGGACCTCTATTTTTGTTAGGTCACTTATTCCATATAGTTCACTAGAAAAATACATCATACCCTGTTTTAGTGTAAAGTGATCAAGATCTCTTTTATTTTAATAAAACAAGGGAAACTTAGAAAAATTCTACAAAAATAACCCCAAGGTAAAAACACCCCCACCCTTGGGATAACTATTGTTTTATTAAAGAAAACTTAGAAAAAATATGAAATCTGCTGTTTGACATTTTTCAAATAATAATGTAGTAGAAAGAGCCTTTTTGACCCTAAACTTGAGAAAATCATAACTAAATAACCACCCCTTAATTTTCTGTGATTTTTAGCACAGAGACCTATTATTACCATGAGATGCCAGTAAAAATAACCTTTAGGACAGAACCTACACATAATTAAGAGGTGTAGTGCAAAGAGGCCCATTTTGCATAACTTTTGTCATTTTTGTTTAAAGCCTAGTTTTTATACTTTAAGCCTCATATTCCCAAAACAAGCTAGAATGGCAAGTGACAACCCACTGTAATTTTTACAGAATTTTTGGAAATTATTAAAATCTTGTTGTAGTTCAAACCTACCTTAGAAACCCTAAATGGAAAATTTAAGAAAGGAAAATAAATAATGTGAATTAATGATTCCCCAAAACCTTGTAATCTGTCCACTAGAGTGTATCAAGACCCTACCAATTCCACTATGAGTCCTAAAGCCAAACTTAAGTCTAAAGGGTAAAGAGTCTATCTATATATATGTACACCACTAGAAGCCCCACATGACTAAGAAAACCCTAAGTTACTTCTTAACTTAGTTTCTTTAACTTAATGTTCTTAAATCTTGCATAATCATGACATACATGTTCATTGCATTCGATAGACTGTAATCTTGCTGACGGAGAGTACATCCTCGTGCCGGAGCAAGGAGCCGCCCAGGAGGTTGCCCCCGACCCAGCACCAGAGCCTGCACCTGAGGACCTGCCTGCCACTACTTTTGAAGGCAAGCCCCGGTTTTATGCATAACCGTTTATATATGCTATTTTACTGCACTTAATGTTTGTAGGCTTGTACTGTGCACTTAAGTGTAGGAGTTGACTGAAACCCTAGTTGCATGATCCCAGGAATCCTTCTGAAATGAATACTAGTATGCTAGGTCGAGTAGCTGCTTATTTAATTAGGGATCTCGGTAGAAGTCGAGTGATTTTTCTAGCACTCGCGCGAGGTCAGGACATTGATTGTAACCACCTTCATATCATACTGAGGTTGGTTTGTGGGCGACAATCCATGGGGGATTGGTTGTCTACGGGATGAAATTTGAATAAGGATTAAGGTGTGGTACCGTGAGTCAAGCGTTTGAACGTACTAAACATATACCGAGAAATATGGTAAATCGGTAAGCCTAGTACCTGATTGAACCTGGCAGCAGATTGCCCTCCTCACGCGACCTGAGACGAGGTCTCCCATTCCGGTTATGGTGGGTACAAGTGCGGTCACTGCACGACGGCCAATCGGGGTCAGTGAGGCATTGTACGCCAAGGCGGTGAGCCCCTCTCTGCTGACGGGGAATCGATGGGGACGGTTGATATGTGTGGGGACGGAGTGCCCCTACATGTCGTGTGTTTAGGTTTACCTTGCAAGGATAAAAACTCGATTCGAATCGTCTGCTTCTCGCAGCTAATGAGACTGCTTGATCCATGCTGCTACATTGAGTAACAAGTGAAATGATGCGGAGATGATATAAGATGTTGATTGCTAAAATGTTTGCTACTTTGTATGAATAGATAGTACACTTTTAGCCTTAAGAGAGTCACACTTAACTTTGACTAAATTAAAATCTTGACTTAGAAATTCAGCTAGTGCTTTTGGCAACCAAACCCCACAGCCAAAACAACTGCATGTCTAGAGGTAGAGGAGTATAGACTCCTCACACCGGGTAAGTCTAGCTGAGTATTAGTATACTCAGCCTTGCTTGTGGGAAAATTTTTTACAGGTTCTCTGGAGGATATGGTTGCTGGAGTGACTTGGCCGTCCACCTTGCCACCGGGTTGGACTGTCGAGTGGGACCCTGCCTCGGCTGAGGAGGAGCATGAGGAGTGATAGGACAGGCTTCCCCATCTCTCCATTTATTTATCGTTAGTTTATTCCGCTGCATTTCAGAACAATGATGGTTACTTTTGCGAAAACTCCGATGGTGACAATGGTGATGTAATAATTTAATACTCTTCCATGCATGGTATTATGCTTTATTGTATTTGCTCTGTGACTCACCATCGAGTGAGACTGTGGTACTTGATCCTGTCAGTGGCCGTGTCGGACTAGATCCGAGGGATTGACGGATTATTCCCATTTAAGTGTGGTCTAGCCTCTAAGGCGGGACTTGGGCACTTAAGTTGGAATAATTCGGGCAGTTCCGCCACAATCGTACTTATAACTGGTTGGTCTTCTGGATTATTGTTTGGGTCTTGCTTGGCAGCTTTCTTCTCTAGTCGGTCTAGACGCTTCTTGGGGCATTCGCGAATAAGATGTCCTTCATTTTGCAGTAGTAGCAAGCACCTCTTGCTTTGAGTTCTTTGCGAGTCAACTTTGCTTGACCAACAGGGGATGAGGGTTGACCGGGTGTCTGTATCTCATATAGCTGAGTCTGGCTTGATTTTTTCTGTTTGGGTATCCATGTTTTTTGGGGCTTTTGCTTGTGGTTGAGGTGAACTACTCATGTATCCAAACATTTTCCTATTCCTTTTGTTGTCCTTCACGATGTTGATAGAAGTTTCTGTACATTTTTGTTCATATTCCATGTCTAGAGACTGAGATAGCTTTATCTCGGAGGTATCCGGTAGTGAACTCTTCTCAGGACAGTTACGAAGGTAATGATGTTCACGTCCACATTGATAGCAAGCTTTTCTTGAAGTTATTTCTTGACTTTTTCCATGTTTCCCTTTTTGTTTCTTGGAACTGATGCGACGACGAGGCTGAAACTGTGTGCAGGTGATAGTCCATCCATCAATGTAACACTCATGTGCTTCTTTTTGGAGCTGGGCATCCTTGTGATGTTTCCTTTTTGGAAAACCTAGCAATTCATCGTCTGACAGTGCATTTGCTATTAGTTGTTCTTGGGAAGACCATTGACTTTTTATGCCAGAAAATAAAATCCGGTTCTTCTGTTTTGTAGTTTCACTTTCGTTCGTACTGATCTGGCGACAAGGAATTCCATAGTATTCACAACAAGAACATGTTACAAGGTCACTTGTCTGTTGGTTTAGTTGTGCATCCTTTTGTGTCTTGAATGTCTGTTCATCCGCTGTTTTATTTATAGTGTTGTTTTGACTTGCCAACACACCACATTCTTTGCATTTAGTGATATCACTTGTAGTTGACATTCCAAGGTCTGACATCTGTATGGGTATGGAAGAATGGAAGGGACGAAAGGGTTGAGTAAAGACAGATTATAGAGAGCAGAGAAAACCCATCTATCTAAGGTTTTACCTAGCTAACTGATGCCATTGTGGACAAAAGTCACACAATACACCAACAATCATTTCAAAGAAGCAAATCAAACATAGTCACAAAGATAACTAACACGAACTTAAACATAACGGCCCAACATAACTCAATGTTATTTGTTCAATCAAAAGGCAATCTTTCCCAAGGAAAACAATTTCTTATAGTTTTTTTTGAAAGGCGAGACAAGGTTAAGAATAAGAAAGAGATTATAAAATCAAGGAATCAGATCAAAAATAACAAGGAGATAGACAAGATCAAAACATTATTGTTAATGACCAAGGGTGAAATAAGATAACCACTAACTGGTGAAGCGAGGATAAATTGTACAACCAAGGATATGAGAATTTTTTTAAGGATACAAAATACAAGGGCATTATCACGTAGAGAGACAAAGGGTTCAATATCTCGAGGTAGATATTGTCCAAGGTTGACAATACAATGGCAAGAACAAAAGTATACGAATTCAATAGGGAGAAAGCATTATCAAGGAGAAAAGTAGAGAGACAAAAGTTTAATATATCAAGGTAGATATTGCCTAAGGATGGCAATACAATGGCAAGGAAAGCAAAAGTATAAGGAGTCAAGGGTTATATAGCAATATTAGGGATTAGAAAACCACTTATAATATAATATAATATCGCCATTACCGATCTAGTCGAAAATCTTAATACTATAGAACTATCCTATCAACCTAACCAAGAAGAATGGTAATAGATCCAGGAGATCTATAACGCAAACTTCTTGCAGAGTGGGAATAAGACAGAGAATAGGGCATCGTTGATAGCTTCGAAAAGGTTTCTTCTGGCAAACTTCGCTTCAAGTTCCACAATCCTAGCTTGATCATCTTGCAATGCTTCTCATTAGAATCTTCTGATAGACGAAGAATCAGATAAGTAGAGTTGAAAATAAAAGAGACGAGTCATGATATAAAGTAAGTTTTTATGGAGGAAAATATATCAGGCTTTGAAAGACTGACTGGGCTTTCCATTTCAAACTAATCTAGCGACCTACGGTCACATTGCTTTGATACCACTTCTGTCACACCCGTCTCCAAAGGGCAGAGCCGGGTGCATAGCATATGTGTGCCAGGATCTATTTCCACACATATGTTGACGTCACAAGTGTAATATATCAAAAGAACAATGCATAAAAGCGTAAATAACGATTTTATTAACATATTACACTTCGAACAGACATAATGTCTTAACCTTTATTCATCAAAGTACAGCGAAACATGGACATCCATCCACAGGAAGATGACCGGGGGTATCACTAGACTAGCATCCATGGAGTTCAGCATCATATCTTCATCTGCAACTTCTGATCAAAATTAAGCAAGGGTGAGCTCACTTATGGTCGGGGCTCAGCAAGTGGGGGAAAAACTAATGCAAGGTAACAAGGTAAGGCTAAGGTTGAGCAATAAGCATTTTAGTTGGTCAATATTTTATTAACAACACCTGTCTTACTAATAAGTGTGAATCCCAAGTATTCCCATTAAACAAAGGTATAAGAGTATATCAAAAACACTTAAGTGAAACCACTTAAGCAAACCATTGGCAGATCATCGGATCTCGATTTATTTCCATCTTCAAGTTCAATTATCATGTGAGGAGTCCAGGCTGCTCATAACCGTGAGCACGGCTGATATATCAGTTTTACACTCTGCAGAGGTGGTACAACTTTACCCACAAGCCGTGTATCCCCTCTAGCCTGGGTCGGCCAAAACCCATAAACACTTCCGAGGTGAGTGGCTAGGGATCCACTATGAGGCTTTCACAAAATACACTTAATACGAAGCAACCCGCTAAGGTTTCTAAAGACGATGGTGGTGGCCCCCTAGGTGAGGTACCTTAGCCAAGAATACGTCCCCATGCTAACGTGGGCTGTCAACACCTACCGCTCCCCCTCTTGCCCATATTTCAGGTAAGGTTGCGAGGCACTAAGCATATAAAGCTAATTACCAAAGCCAGAGCCATGATAGCACTCGTGGTTGCACTGTTTTCCCGGGTGGTCACTCCATGTTCCAATTAAGATGCAATAATCTTGTTTAACCATTGGGTTAACAACAATAATGTAAACTTACCATTTTGGAACATTAATATCACAAGCGGGAGTGACTGCATAAAGTTAAGTTGTAGCAATAGCATAGCTACGAAGGTAAAGTATAATTCCCAGGTTTGATCAAGGAATAAGGTTGGAAAGGTTATCTAAATAGGTAACCCATCAAGTTATGCATATATATCCAAAAGAATAAACTTTATTAAATGTATTGTTTGGGATCAAATAGAGTATACAGAGGGAGAAGTCCACTTGCCTTGCTTATTGAAAACTTGGGGTTCTTCCACGTATCGAAATAGATCTTGATTCTTAACTACTAGATCAACCACTGAATATCACACAAACAAACAAGAAGAACAAACACCAATCAATAACATACAACATTCACCATACGTAAAGTTAAAAGAAAGCCTAACGAAAAGAGAGTGTTCGCTTTTCAAAAACATTACTCGCACGGGTTATAATAAAAAGGTATTCTTTTCGAAAATGTGTGATCTATATTTTATACAACAAGACATGAGCTTATAAATATCTTAATTAAAATATGCAAATATTAGGTTCACCAATTAAATCTTTTATAAAACATCATATGTGATACGTCTAAGATAAAGGGTTTATAAGATGATAAAACACGTTATAACAATATTAAACCTTTTTAACCTTTTAGAGAAGATATATGTTATATATCTAAGGTTAACGGGCTACTAATCACGTTATTAATTTTAGAAGCATTATGGAGCATATTATAAATATTGTTAACCAATCACTTAGGACAAATTAAGATATAAGTCTAAATAGGTCTAATATGAAAAAATCATTATTATTAAACACCTATTTTATGAAAAACTAGGTTATGGGCCCTTAAGTGGATTTTCATGCAAAAGATAATGAACGAATAACTATCTTTTAAATTTTATTAGAAAACAAATAGCCTATATTATTATATTCGGAGTCAATATATAAAGTAACATTTTAAGTTTAAAAGAACTTAAACTTCTATTACTTTATTTTATCCTTTAGGAAAAACTAAGTGATTCGCATATAATGTGCACTAAATTCTATGAAATCATTAATCATGCCATAAACCTAGTTAAGAACAAATTGACTATAGGTTTACTTAATAAATTATGATAAAGGATAATTAATATATTAATTATCTTTAATTCTATTGTAGGAACAAATGATCTAGATAATTAAAATTGAAATTATGTATAAACTATCATTTTAGTTTATAAAAGCAATGACCTCTGTTACCTTGTAATTAAGAAAATATAAATAATCTATTAATTAGACATATATTTATCTTCTATTTTTATTAAGAGACATATGGTCTACATATTCTTTTAAGTTCCTATTTAATACGGCTATACTTAAACATCTATAATGAACCTTATTAAATCAAAAACATGATATCTACCAAAAAGGTCATTTTAAAGTTAGAACCAAATTATCTAATTCTTTAGTAAGAAACCTATATTTACCAGCATAACTATCAATTTCTTTATTAGGAAAGCATGAGTGCCTAAAAATTTCTACTATTTCGGTTATATGCATAAAAATGTTTATTTAATTCTTCTAACCTTAATATACTAAGAATTAATTGTAAAATAACTAATGGGACTTTAAATAACTTATTCATGGTTATTATGACATAAATGAGCATTTTACTATTCTACGTAATTAAGTGATATACTTATGAATACATTTATTGTGAATAGTAAAATCTATATTTTCATTCGGCCGAAAATACGTGGCTTAGGATTTCTTCTATTTCTTCATGCAAATAAGTTTATACTTAACATACTACTAATAATTATCGTTCCACACACAAAAGCGAAATCAAATCTCTAAACATTTTCTAGTATGAAAATCACTGAGTTAGAGAATAGTGACCGTGTTCATTTTTAGATTTACAAAATCATACACATATTTAAAATATTGTCGCGGGGTTCGATTTTGGCTATACGTATACGTCGAAATCTCTAAAATCATACACGTGAATCGCCAAATCGCATCATCATAATATTACAACAATAATTCACAAATTCATAAATTAATTCAACACATGCTTTAGAAAATAAAGTAATGTTTTGGTTTGTCTTCAACCTTGTGTTTTCGTTCATGTGCAGGGATGAACGTCGACGAGCAGGGAGCGGGCCAGGACAGGGGGTTCGACGGGCAGGGAACGGCGCGATCGTCGGTGAGCGTTCGGACGAAGCTCCGGCTGGGGGGACGATACAGTAGGGGACGGGAGATCGGCAAGGCCCTGGGATGCTAACTCTAGTGACGGGGAGAGCAGGGGGCTTCCCACACGAGTACAGCGACTGCGCGGCTAGAGCCAGAGAGGCGTAGAGGAAGAGCTGCCAGGCGGGCGGATGGGCACGAGCACGATCTGGTGATGCAGTTTTTATAGGGCGAGGGAGATTGTAATGGACGCCAGTGAGAAGAGGACGAGTTAGTGCACGCTTGAATGCTCTATAATCTCTACGTTACACGCCATTGATGGCTGCATGGTGTAAGATTGAAACTGCTAGAGTTAATGGGAGGAAGGGAAATAGTCAGTGCGATGGCGGTACTGTCAATAGGGGAAGGGCATGAGCGGGCGAGCAGGGAAGAGGTCTGGGAGACGAGAAACTGCCGGTCATGGCCATTAATGGTTGCCGCGAGTGGGAAGAAGAAACAGTCGCCACGAGTGGAGGAAGGGGAAACGGTGGCGCGTTTCAGCTGGGTGGTGCGACGCTATTATATCCGAGAGCACGAGCAGTCGCAGGTGTGGGCAAGCAACGAGCGGCCTACGGCGGCGTTTGTGCGAGAGGTGCGGCTGGGAAGAAGTTGGGCAGTGGGGAGGAGAATCGAGCGGTCACGACGACGACATGGCATTTACTACATAGCAGTGGAGGCGAGGCGGCAGAGAGATGAACTGGGCTGAGTCCGTTGAAGCGGCAGCGTCTGGTGCGAGCAAAAACAAAATGGCGTGGTGATGCTGCTGCCTAGTGGGACCCACCATCCATAGAGTCAAGGAGAGAGGAATGGGTCCAAACGTCATCCAAAGGAGAGATGGGATATGCTACCTGCTTCGCATGGTCGAGGAGGCCATGCAAGCCGAGCATGCTTTCTCTCTTTTTTTGTTTTGTTTTTTTTCTCAAATCTCTTTTGAAATCAGAATATATATATATATATATTCCAAAAATTCAAATAAATAAAGAATATTGTTAACATATCAAAATACATATTTCACAAAAAAAAATTTAGCAACTCATTATATTTTTCTAAAATAAGATTTTCACACCAACATAAATCCACAAATTGGATACATCAAACAAAATTTATGTCTTGACATGAATGCATCTAACACTTGGTAAAGTTTTATCTAATCAAGAAATTGTTCAATTCATTTATATCAATGTTTCCTTATTTGAAAACATAAATATTTTCCTTTCTATTGAAAATTAATATATCAATTGAATTGCTTTCATTTGATAGATTTAGGGTGTTACACCCGGTGTGAGGAGTCTACTCCTCTACCTCTAGACATGCAGCTGTTTGGCTGAGGGGTTTGGTTTGCCAAAAGCACTAGTTGAGTCTAAAAACAAGTTTTAGCTTCTCAAGTTTTAGTAGAATCCTTTAGACTAGATGTGTACCTAGCTAATCATACATGGTATCAAACATTTTTACCAATCAACATCTTTTGCCAGTCACCTCATTTCCACTTATTACTCAATGCAGTACAATGGATCAAGCAGTCTCATTAGCTGCGAGAAGCAGACGATTCGAATTGAGTTTTTATCCTTGCAAGGTAAATCTAAACACACGACATGTAGGGGCACTCCGTCCCCACACACATCAACCGTCCCCATCGATTCCCCGTCAGCAGATCAGGGCTCACCGCCTTGGCGTACAATGCCTCACTGACCCCGACTGCCGTCGTGCAGTGACCGCACTTGTACCCACCATAACCGGAATGGGAGACCACGTCTCAGGTCGCGTGAGGGGCAAAGTCTACTGCCAGGTTCAATCAGGTACTAGGCTTACCGATTTACCATATTTCTCGGCATGTGCTTAGTACGTTCAAACGCTTGACACAGGTATCCGCACGTTAATCCTTATTCCAATTTCATCTCGTAGACCACGCATCCCCATGGATCCGTGTCCACAGACCAACATCAGTATGATATGAAAGTGGGTACAATCAATGTCCTGTCCTCGCGCGAGTGCTAGAAAAATCACTCGACTTCTACCGAGATCCCTAATTAGCAAAGCAGCTACTCGACCTAGCATACTAGTATCCATCTCAAAAGGAATCCTGAGTTCATGCAGCTAAGGTTTCAGTCAACTCCTACACTTAAGTGCACAGTACAAACCTACAATCATTAAGTGCAGTAAAATAGCATATATAACGGTTATGCATAAAACCGGGGCTTGCCTTTAATTTAACACTTAGATAGTGTTTGCCGGGGGAGGGTACTCGCTCGGCGAGCATCCACTGGTCAAGTCCACCATCCTTCAGTACGTCCACCAACTGCATCTTGTGGTTGGCACCACATCACTTGCATGGTCGTCACCTCTCGGTCCTAAATGAGATGCAGGATGCATATGTATGAATACAATGAAAAATATCACAAGCTATATAAATACATGGTAGCAAACTAACATTTAATTGTAAGACACCGCAACGACTATACGCAAGCGCTAGCTATTCGTATGTTATCGGCGTTCATCATTAACACCATTAAAGAGATGACAACATTTTATTTATTTATGCAATATGACCACGATATCACAAGTACACGCATTTACTACGCTCATCTTAATCGTTCATTTGTTCTTCTATTGACCGTACAAGAGCAACCAATACAACGTAAGTTTAAATAGGACCTAGGCATTCATGTCTATGAACTCCTATATCACAATCAACTAGAGAAGAAACATATAAAACAGGACACTTAGGCAATATTAAGCTTAGTCATGGCAAGTCTACATTTATTTAAGTGCTAACCAAACATTTTTAGCCAAACGGGTGAATTAACAATCAAATGAGCACTAGGAGAATTTTTTTTGGACAGCAATACAGCAGTTGCTTGTTTTAATCATAACTCTTCAAATATTAATCCAAAAATAGCAAACTAGAACTTTCTGGAAAGCTTAAAAAGTGCTCTACAACTTTGGTATTTTCACCACAACCTGATTAAACACTTAGCAAGGTCGAATTGTGCAAACACAGCAGCTCTGTCCAGATTTGGACAGATTCAGACTTGCAGCTTCAAAAATTCACAACAAAAGATTCAGACATCCAAACAAGGTGATCCTAGACTTTCTGGAAAGCTAATTAAATGTCCTACAATTTATTTATAAACATCCCTGGCTGGTTTAGCATGTATCAAGGGTAAAATATACTGTGAAGGCTGTGCTGTCCAAAACTGGACAGATTCAGTCTTCACACTTCAAACACATGTAACTTAATCTTCAGACCACCAAAAATAGTGATCCAAGACTTTTTGAAAATCTTAGCAAAAGTACTACACAACTTTTATAATCACCAAGAAGTGATTCCAGGTTTAACTAAATCAAATATTACAGTTTTCGAAATCTGTTCTGACGGTGGACAGAACACAACAACCAGCCTGTAAAATTCATAACTCTTAAACCGTCAGGCCTATAGTTATGAAATTTTAACACAAGAAAGATAAGAAAAACCTCTACAACTTTCTTATAATTGACAAGGACTGATTCTAACATTAACTTAAGCAAACAATGCAGTTTCTGAAATCTGTAAAGAATTTGGACAGATTCAGGTACTGAATTTGTAAAAAGCACAACTCCTAAACGGTCAGACCTATGGCTGTCAAATTTTAACACCAGCAAGATAATAAAGTTATCTACCACCTTTCTATAGCACGTATCTACAGAAAACATAATTTAGTTCATCACACATACAGCACACCGAAAACAGTACGTGCAGCCCAAAACAGCAATCAACACATTTCAGCTTCTATACAATTCAAGAATTGCCGCGTTCTAGAGACTTGAATTATTATAACACTTTGACATTTGTTAGAGTTAAAATAACCAAGTGAGAACTAACAAGTGAACATACAAATTTTTATCCGTGTCATTATGAGCACTAGAAGTACTATATTTAATTAACAACGCATTCTCCCCGATAATCGATATCGAAGTGTTGTTCCCACAATAATTTATATTTTAACTTATACCTCACCTGAGCACTAATACTTTTTACCCGCGACCATAACCATATACATTTAGACCACAACAAGTAATTTACCGTGATTACGAGCTAAACCAAGTCATCTAACAAGTCGACTAACTAGAGCAACGACACAACCCACTATCAGCATACACGTCGGCTTGCCTATTATGATCGCAGACTGAGACACAACATACACTTCAACATTTCTGCAATCATACATATTTATCATATGAACAGAGCATTTTAATAATGATCCCAAAACAACTAACTCCATTACACTATATGCAAAACATAATTTAACGAACACCAATTTCGCATCGACTTGACTCGACTTATAAACATAGAGGAATTGATGACTACCTTGGCATGTCACCACCCCTCCATTTAAGCCAAGATAAATTCTATGATCGACTAAGAGTTCTAAGTATTAAACACATTATTACCTTCACGCACAATTAAGCCTCAACTTAACACCATTTTTGGGTAACTTGATCGACTCACTACACATGTTCTTTGCCCATCAAAATTTATCGCACCACAGGAATCATCCCACTTGCTAATGACATCAACAAGACCTACGTATCTATTATTCACAATTCGAACACAGTTACGCGCTGCATTCTAGTTTCCAACATAATCCTTACATAACTCGTAACCCAACTACCCACTAACGATAAATCACTCACGACAACTACACAACAACTGGTTAATTTATTTGGACACCGCCTGCCTAGCGTACCACTAGTTCCCCACATTTTGATTCAAGCTTAATAATACATCCTTTATTCGATTATACAACAACAACTTAAGCGTCGTGTTACCCAATGTGTACATCTTTTCTCGTTGCGAGTGTAACCATATCACGGCATACACCCGCACACCTCAAACAATTATCTCACGCCACCACTACTATATCACACCACGGCACACACACCTACGTGCACTAATTAAATCCTCGCATCCCATGTATTTCCGATTTACTCATCACGTTAAACAACACAACACGTTTGCTTACCTAAATGTTAAGGCAACCTTGCTACGGCATATAACCAAAATATTTTTATACCCACACACATTCCAATACCAATGTACACCACATCAACCAAAATATAATTATACAAACTACAAATCGCACACATCAAACAATACATCGCATATATTCCTATCGAAATATAAAAACGTTCGAGTCCTTTTCTACTTCTTTTTCTTTCGCCACGAACTTCAATCCATACAAATACATTTTCTTACACATGCACAACATAGACCAAAGCTTAAACAGATTAATCCACAAAATACCAAGTGAACAACCTGGACGAATCGAGGCTAGTCACATGGGCTGTCCACAAGGCTTGGCATTTCGTCGAACGGCCAAGCGCGGAGCGTGACTTTGACGGTGGCTGCGATAATACACGAGTTTAGGGGCTTGGCATATCGTCGACACCATGGATACAAAAACAACAAGGGTAGCGGGATGTCTCACCGAGGGTCGACGACGTCGCGAGCGGGTCTGCGCCAAAAACATTGAACACCCAGCGAGCGTCACGGCGTGCTGCAACAACACGTCTCCCTCGACATTATGCCGAGCACTTGGCATGCGCGCAGCGGTAGCAGCGAGGAAGCTGGGGGATGTGTCGGGGCTGCAGGACAGCGGCGTTTCGCCGAGGAGCTGCGCAGCGAGGGGAGGTGGGGCGAGCTGCTGCTGCGCGAGGGAGAACGAGCAGGGGAAAAAGAAGGGGCGCCGGCTGGAATTTTCTGGGCGCCATCCATGGGGTGAGCTGCTGCTGGGCGCTGGCTCTTCCCTGCGCGATGGCGAGGACGAGCTGGGAGAGGGAAGCCGCTGCTCCATGCTATTGGGGAAGAAGGGCGTCGTTGTCCTCTGTTGGCCGTCGAGCAAGGAGCAGGGAGCTCGCGCCAAGAGGAGAACAGGGAGGGCGCTCGGCTGCTTGCCATGGACAGCAGAGAGAGGGAGGAAGAGATGGGCGCCATGGGAGCAGCTTCAGCGCGCCGAGGAAGAGGGGCGTCCTGCTGCAGGGATACCGAGCGCAAGGAGCAGAGGGCCGGCCAGGGGAGAGAGGCCAGCGTCCTGGGAGGAGCTCGGCGGCATGGGGGCTTGGAGCTCGGCTCCCTGCCTGCTGCCGTGTAGGAGGAATGGGGGAGCTGTTGCGTGAGAGAAGAAGACAGGGAGGAAGAATGGCTGTGGCGGCTGGGAAAAATTGAGGGGTGGGAGTGCAAAAATGCCTCCATTTGCTAGAAGAGGGCTGCTATTTATAGAGGGGCACTAGGGTTAGGATTTTCTCATGGGCCAAATGGGTCGGGCTGGATTCGGCCCAAAACACTTAATCGGGCTGCGCTAAAATATTTCTCAGAATAAAAATGCTCTCGCGGAAGTCGTCTGTGTAAAAACAGAGCGAGCTGGTGCTCGGTCGGACAGAATGACGGATTATCCGTACTAAGAATTTGATTTGTTTAGCGTCGCTCGTAAAAATAATTCCTCGCACCCAATTAGGAACAAAATGAATTGAGGCCGATTAGTTTCGGATTCGTAGTCGGAGAAGGCGAATCGTGATATTTTAAAATTGCTGTCGATACGGGGTTTTAAGTTCGATTCGGACATGAAATATTTGGCCGAGTCGGATAAAATTGATTAGAGGACGACATACTGAGTATTCCGTCTGAGAGTACGGACTCAGATTAAAATAGTCGGACATCGATCGAGGTTCGAGGAATTAGACTCAGGCTTAGATCAAATAACAGTCGTCGAGAGTTGATTAAATGAGCTTCAGATGAGATTTATAATTCGAGATTGATTATCGAGTTTGCATTCGTTCCGAGAAATAAAAGTTTTAACAGGCTCCAAAATTGGTTGATTCTCGCGATCGAATAAAATCAGAAATCGGTGAAACCTTCACAAGTAACTTGATAAATGGAGATAAACGCGATCGAGAAATAGAAATTTCCACTGAGCATCCGAGATTAGGATAACTCTCGCGACGTAACACGAAACTGACACCTGGGGTGTCACACGAAACCTCTTTTCGAGTCGACTTCGCCTCTGTCCACGCTGACGCCGATGCCTCTGGCTCTAGCTCATCGCAGAGCGGCCGAAGGTTCTATAACTGAGCAAGAGAAGCCTTGAGTGGCAAGGCCGATCGAGCTGAGGGACTCCTACGCCTCCGGGATACGGATACCTCACTCGTCACCTTCCCCGCGAGGCAACTCACGCTCGGTTAAGCGGTTCAGCTAGCCGACATGCGAGTCCTAGTGCTCGAAATGAGGAAGAAACACAGTATTACACTCAAATACCCAGATGTTCAGGCCTCGATAGCCACAATGAACATACACCCACATTCAGGGTGCCATTGCAAACGGAACTCTGGTTCCATTCCCGCGGGTATGAACAACCTCCACACCGGAGGGCCTGCGGGACAACAAACTCCGGGTGGCTCGCCGGCGACCGCTGCACCCACAGCGCGGCAGCGACCTCCGTCTCGGATGGCAAGACAACAGCAGCAATGGCCCCAGGGCAAACGCTACCGCTGGAAGGCCCTCGTTCACGTCCCCTCATGGGGGACGAGAACCAGCCATTAAAGCCAAAGAGTCGGAGGCCCGGAGCGCAGGTGGCACCAACGACAACATCCACCTGCCCATCAACACCGCACCAGCAAGCGGCGGCCGCTCCAAAGCGCGTCGGCAGGTCCTCGCTCCCGTTCTCGCCACGAGAACGAGAACGGGACCGTCCTAGAACACGAGTACCACCCTCGCGGCGTACGACGTGTTGTGCGACCCCCCGGTGCAGCCGGCCACAGTCGCCCGGGCGGAGGACGGAATGCTGCACCCTGTTTAGGAAGCAGCAGTTCGCCTTCCCCCGCGTGGCTGGAGGACGCCTCCTCCGCAGAGCTGGAGGATGTCTTCCTCTCTCGGATGCCGGAGGAAGAAGCAGGTCGCCGGCCCACACGGAGGTAGGCCCCAACTCGCCCCGCCCTCCTTCCCAGCGAGGATGATGAAGATCCTCGAAGCTGAGGGCGGGGCAGAGGCCGCAGCCCGGCTTCCTTCTCCCCACCACCGAACTGGTGGTCATCATCCTGGATGACCATTGGTGAGGGAGTGCAGCCGGGCTGCATGATGAAAATCCTTGAAGCCGAGCGATGGCTGAAGGGCACCAACTCCCGCGAGGTCGCGCTCCTCCGACAGCAGCAAGACGAAGGCAACACGGGTGCCCCCCATCTGGGGGCTCGGAAGGTGGAAGGGCGCAATGCATGAGGGGAGTGCGAAGACATGGCTACCGCCCGGGGGATTGACCCCTTTTTAAGGGCGGCTCTCCCCACTCGCATCCACAAGCGTCACGGGCAAAGTCTTCACCGACGTGCTCCAGGATCCTCCCCCTACGACACGGGGGCTGGGTCCCACACGTCATGCAAGCTGACCAGAAGCGGAAGAAGCCAAACCACTGCGCGCGAAGCAGGTAACCACCCCGCGGTTATAAGTGTTCCCACATTTTTCGCTGAAACCAACAGGCGAAAGGGCGGACCGCCGCGCAGGAGGTGTGCAACCGCACCACGGTTATGCACCCTTTCGGCTTCATCGCATCCGGTGGGTCAGCGTGGAGGCCTAGGCCCACACGTCATGTAACCGACGTGCCGGTTACTACGTGCAAGAAACCGCACCGCCACTTGCGCCAATGTCGCGCCTTCTCGACTGCGGAACCGGTGCCGCGACTCGAGGCAGCTTTGCGCGTGACCCAACAGTGCCAACTGGGTGCAACGATCACGGGCCAGTCAGCCGCGGAAGGAAGCGCGACGGTTGGTATGGCCAAAAGTGGGCCGACAGTAATGGAGGCAGCAGACGAGTAGAAGCAGCGACCAAATCGCCTGCAGGCTCGTGTCCCCTCCTGGAGCGGCAGGGGAGCCCTCTCCCACGGCGTGAAGACGACGTGCCCGTGTTCCGTTCCTCGAACGGCTCGCGCACGCGGCCACCCCGCGAACCACCCGTTCCGTCGCATTAACTCCGCGGCAAGGCAAGCAACACCTTTGGCAGGCGAAGCGGGCGTCATTTCACCTCCGCCATGATGACCGCGTCAAAAAAGGTGCGCCACACCATTAAAATTCATATCCTTTTCCTCTTCCCCTTTCTCTCTCTTGCTACAGGGACCGGGAAAGGGGATATTTCGAAAGGGATCCTTCTCCGCGAAGGAAGCGGGCCCCGAGCCCTCCTACTGATCAGGGGTTCGAAGGCTGGCCCTTCGGAAGGGTTCGACAGCCGCCCTAGAGCACTCGGGCTTCAAGCTCAATACTGATCAGGGGTTCGAAGGCTGGCCCCTCAGAAGGGTTCGACAGTCGCCCTAGAGCACTCGGGCTCCGAGCCCACTACTGATCAGGGGTTCGAAGGCTGGCCCCTCGGAAGGGTTCGACAGCCGCCTCAGAGCACGTAGAGCGAGGGATGACTCTGGGTACGTCTGTTACATGGCCGAGGCTCGGGCTACGCTCCCGAGGTACCCTAGGACATTTCCGAGACCAGCAGGAGCGATTTTGTAACGGAATCCCATCAGAGGGAGGCATCGAGCCCTTAAACCCTATCGAACGGGTCCGGGTCCGGCAAATCACCTGCAGGTACTTTTGGAGCGCGCCTCTGGGCCACTAGCTGACCCTTATCGAACGGGGCACGGGCGTCCACTCGGATCACCCATTAGCAACTCACTGGAGACACCATGTTTGGCGCCCCCCGAGGGCAACATGGCGCTTTCCCCCTTCCTCCTTGCGGAAAGGCGACGAAGGGGCGTATGATAAAAGTCGAGACAGTCCTTGATCGTCCTCTCGATCCGTGCAGAGGCTCGGGGGCTGCTCTCGCAAACCCGGCTACGGCCAAACCGTTGACAGCGTCAACAAACCAGCCTAAAAACTCGGAACCTGACCATGCAGCCGGGCTACAATCAGATCGCATGAGGGAACAACCAGACCGGCCGAGGCATCACAAAAGGCATTAAGACCTCAGAGGAGTCAAACCACTCCTCCGAGGCCTCGGGGGCTACACCCGGCGGGTGCGCTCGCGCGCACCCACCAGAACAAAGTGTAACCGAGAAAGGCCGGTCCCCTCGCAAAAAAGTGCGGCAAAGCCTCCAAGTGAGTACCAACACTCCCTTTGAGGCTCAGGGGCTACTGTCGGGTACCGTAATTAGGGGTACCCCAACACTCCTAAACACGGCTGGTAACCACCATTAGCACAAGCTGCAGAGACTGATGGGCGCAATTCAGGTCAAGGCTTCGTCTACTCAAGGGACGCAATCTCGCCTCGCCCGAGCCCAGCCTCGGGCGGGAACAGTAGTCCCAGGCGAATTCACGCCTCGCCCGAGGGCCTCCTCAAGCAACGGGTGCACCCTCGACTCGCCCGAAACCCAGCTCGGGCAGGCTTCGTTGTGAAGCAACCTTGGCCAAATCGCCTCACCAACCGATCGTATCGCAGGCGCATTCAATGCGAGGATCGCCTGACGCCTTATCCTGACACACGTGCCTCAGTCGGCAAGGTCGAAGTGACCGCAGTCACTTCGCCCTTCCATTGACCGACCTGACAGGAAAACAGCGCCACTCGCCCCGCTCCGACTGCTGTGCCACCCGCCAGAGTGAGGCTGGCAACAGCCAAGTTCAGCCTCAGGCGCAACAGGAAGCTCCGCCTCGCCTGACCCTAGGGCTCGGCCTCAACCTCGGCCTCGAAAGGAGGACTCCGCCTCGCCCGACCCCAGGGCTCGGCCTCAACCTCAGCCTCGGAAAGAGGACTCTGCCTCGCCCGACCCCAAGGCTCGGCCTCAGCCTCGGCCTCGCAGGGTGGTCTCCGCCTCGCCCGACCCCAGGGCTCGGCCTCAACCTCGACCTCGGGAGGAATCACGTCCTCGCCCGACCCCGGCCTCAACCTCGAGAGGAGTCTCCGCCTCGCCTGACCTTGGGCTCGGACCGACCACACCACGGGGGATACATCATTACCCTACCCCTAGCTAGCTTAGGCTACGGGGGAACAAGACCGGCGTCCCATCCAGGCTCGCCCCGGTAACAAGTAATGATGGCTCCCCGCGTGCATCCATGACGACGGTGGTTCTCAGCCCCCTACGGAAGCAAGGAGACGTCAGCAAGATCCCAGCAGCCCCGACAGCTGTGCTTCTATAGGGCTCGAGCGCTCCTCCGACGGCCACGATATCGCGTACACAGGGCTCTAGCACCTCTCCGATAGCCACGTTGGCATGTACACAGGGCTCAGGCACCTCTCCACCGGACACGTTAGCGCATAGCTACACCCACATTGTACACTTGGACCCTCTCCTTGCATCTATAAAAGGAAGGTCCAGGGCCCTCATGCGGGGGGGGGGGGGGGGGTCGCGCGGGAGAATGGGCTGACGAACAGGCTCACTCTCTCTCCCTCGCGAGCGCTTGTAACCCCTACTACGAGTGCATCTCTCTGGCGCAGGATAACACGAGCCGCGTTTTCCCCCATTGTGTTCCGTCTCGCGCCAACCCATCTGGGCTGGGACACGCAGCGATAAATTTACTCGTCGGTCCAGGGACCCCCCGGGGTCGAAACGCCGACACTATTACATTACAAACATATAAACCAAACAACACCTATGTTGTTGTGTGGACCGTTCGTAGGTGCCAAATTGAGTTTGGGCAGGGACTGTGTGCTCTAATATGATTGTATTGCAGATTGTCCGAGATTCGAGCTTGGACAGTACTAACCCCCCAGGTGGCAGATCGTCCGACCTTGATCGACTGATTGTCCGCCTGTATTAAAGCCATATGGGACAGAGATCAGAGAGGTCACTATACTGACTGGCGGACCGTCCGATCATGGTCGATGGACCGTTCACATGTCGATTTATGTGATGGCTCTGCCACCTTTTTGAATGGAAAGTAGTCGTTACAGGTGGCGCGGATCGTCCGACCATAGGGCGCAGACCATCCGCGAGTGCGCAGAAAGGGGGAAAATGGCCATAACAGCTATTAGTGTTTGAAAAGATATGAATAGAAGGGGTGCTCATGTGTAGAAGCTCTCTCTTAGCCATTCCTAGCATACATTGAGCACATTTGAGCTTTCCAAACATTCTCACTCACATGCATTGCTTGAGATTGCGTGAGTGATTGAGCGTTCCTAGTCCATGGCATCATCTGTGTGATCTTGAGGCACTAGGTGGAACATCAAGCGATCGTTGTCAACTTTGTTGCTCTTGAAGGTTGCAGCCTCATTGACGGCTTGGTGGTGACTCCGTCGAGCTCTTCGTGAAGGTTGTGAAGAAACCGCAGAGGAGATTGTGAGGGGTTTGTGCCAACCTTGCCGGAGCGGTAAAGGCAACATAGTGGAATCAAGGTATTGAGTGTTGTCCACTTGGCTCAAAGATCAAGTGGTGTCTTGATAGAGGAGAAAACGAGAGATTGGAATCCACCTCAACGTGGACTAGGGGTGATCGGCAAATCACCAAGACCATGGGAAAATTTTGGTGTCTCTCTCATATCCATTACTTGTTTTCTTGCAATAGCTTGTGATTGATTGAATCATTGTTCATTAGTAGTCTCCTTGATCACTTGATCACCGTAGGTTGCCAAACTAACTTAGCTCAATATAGACTAGAGAATTTATATCTTTTGTCATACTTATTAAATTTCTCTAATGTTTATGATTTTAGTCAAAACCGTCTATTCACCCCCTCTAGCCGATGTCCTACATCTTACAACCTTAGACCTTGGAGCGATGGTGATGGTGGCGCTTTGCATTGCTGTTCTACAGCCACTATCGCGGGCTGTTTCTTACGAAATATTGTATTTGTACCTGTTGTTGTCCAAACTGTAAAAGAAAGAGTTATTTTGGTCTTAATTAACGGTGCTAGCGAAGAAATGAACAGAACGATAAACAATAACTTTTACTGGTAATGGTGAACATCAAAGAAAGATGTAATTTTTAGACTTTGTTTGGGAGCAATGATACAGAGGCAAGCCCTAATTGATATTTTCTAGAGATGGGAAGTTATGGTGGTATTTTTACAAAGGCCGCTGCTAGAGAACCAATTTATAAAAAATTCCGTGAGACGAGTAGGGGTGGAAACGAGCCGAGCTTGACTCGGCTCGCTGCGACTCGATAAAGTAACAAGTCGAACCTAGCTCAACTCGCTTTTCTGCCGAGCCTAAAAAGTTGGCTCGGTTCAGCTCGCTGCCGGCTCGCCGAGCCAACCAGCCTAGTAATAAGCATGAACTCGCTCTCCAAAATATAATATAAAATCTCAAAATAATTTAAGTAACATATTTTAAATTAGTAAAATAATTATATAGCTAATATAATATAGAAAATAGATTAATTTTGTAAAATAATCTCAAATAATATAAACTAATTGTTTATTTGATACTAATACTATATGTTAATTATGATTTTATATAACAAATTGTTGTTAGATCGAGCCACGAACAAACAAGCTGAGCCGAGTTGGCTCGCTCTTTTCTCGAGAAAAAATGGGCTAACTCCAGCTTGTTTTAGGGCTAGTTTAGGACCTCATTTTTCCAAAGAGATTTTTATTTTTCCAAAAAATAGTTTATTTTTGCTTAGAAAAATAAAAATCACTTAATAAAATTAAGTTTCCAAAGTAGCCCTTAAACATCGATTCGAGTTTCAAGTTTTTTTCCAGCCAGAGGATCCAACTCCCCTTGCTATTTGGGATTTCTCCCCCACGGCCTTCTAGAGAAATTGTACACATATTCCCTGCCTCTCGCTAGCGCCTTCCCTCCGCAAACGGAAGGCTCTCGTGACCACCGGGATGTCCGCCATGGAGACCGACATCAACGCGCCGCCGCCGCCCGCCCCAGCTGGCGAGGGATCCTCTGCGGCCGGTCCGTCCTCCTCCCGCAAGCCCAACAAGCGCTTCGAGATCAAGAAGTGGAACGCCGTCGCGCTCTGGGCATGGGGTACGTCCGCGCGCCCGTCCTTCCGCTCTAGATTTTCCTTCTCGTAGATTGGAATTTGGATCATGTCTGATCTGTTTGTCTCCTTTGCGCCGGTGCAGATATCGTCGTCGACAACTGCGCTATCTGCCGCAACCACATCATGGATCTATGTAAGTTCCGAGTCCGATAGGTTCAGAGGGCGTTAGGGTTTGAGATCTATGGTTAGGGGTTTGACCTTCTTAATTCGTTGGGTGCAGGCATCGAGTGCCAGGCGAACCAAGCCAGCGCGACCAGCGAGGAGTGCACTGTTGCTTGGGGTACGAATCCAATCACTTAGGGTTTTCTTATCTATCTTCTTTGTTGTATCTTGTGTCTGTTGCCAGTTGCCACTAATTTTATGTTATGGGTATGTCTCTTTATATGGAATGAAAGAATTCTCTATTAATTATTTTGCACAATAGTTCTGCCTTTGCTCATTGTGGTATTAGTTTTTGGGAATCTTACAACAATCTATATGTAAGTGGCAACTATGGTTAGGGTATGACACACAAAGATCGCAATATATAAATTTCCTATGCTCTTCCCAAAGATTTTACTATGTGGTCTTGATTACTTTATGATAGAAGTGAAAACCCTAACCCTAAACTAGGGCTGGATGATGTATTAATAGTAGAGGTATGTGGGCCTAGGACCAACACAGTGAGAATCACACACAATACATATAACACCCCCCGACGGTCGAAACTCTGGTCACGATAGATGTTGAGACAGGACCGAAACTCCTCAAACACCGATGTAGGGAGGCCCTTGGTAAAGATGTCGACGAACTGAGAAGTAGTCGGAACATGAAGAACACGCACATCTCCGACGGCGACACACTTGCGGATGAAGTGGAGGTTGAGATCATCATGCTTCGTGCGCTGGTGTTGGACGTGGTTGGTGGAGAGGTACATGGCACTGACGTTGTCACAGTAGACAAGTGTGCTCCGCGTCAATGGACTATGCAGCTCCTGAAGTAGTTGACGTAGCCACATAGCCTCAGCGACACCGTTAGCCACAAAGCGGTACTCGGCCTCGGCGCTGGGGCGGGAGACAACCGGTTATCGCTTTGAGGACCAAGAGACGAGACTGTCGCCAAGGAACACTGCGAAACTGGAGGTGGGCTAGCGCGTGTCAGGATAGCTGCCCCAATCGGCGTCAGTGTAGACAGTGAGTTCGGTGTTCGTAGATCGTTGAAGAAGGCGGCCAAAGTCGGTAGTGCCTCACAGGTACCGCAGGATCCACTTCATAGCGGTGAGATGTGGCGACGGGGCTACATGTGGCACAGGCAAACGTGACACGATCGCGTGGGGCGCAGGCGACGTGGCGCCATGCGGCGTGAAAGAGGGCAGTGGAAGAGGAACATCGACACAAGCGTCATTGAAGAGGGAATCAAGGTCGGAAGGTGGGAAGGAGTTAGCAAGGGGGTAAACATCCTCATCAAAGACAACATGTCGAGAGATGATAATGCGGTGGGTGAGAAGATTGAGGTACCAGTACCCCTTGTGATCAGGGGAGTACCCGAGGAAAAAACAACGAGAAGAGCGAGGGGCAAGTTTGTGAGGAGCGGTGGCGGAGGCGTTGGGATAGCAGGCACACCTGAAGACCTGAAGGTGCTCATAGGAGTGGGTGGTGCCGAAGAGGGCGAAGAACAGAGTGGGATGGGAAACCGTCTTGGAGGGAAGACGATTGAGGAGGTAGGTGGTTGTGTTCAGAGCCTCAGCCCAGTAGCAGGCGGGGAGAGAAGCCTGGAAGAGGAGGCAACATAACATGGTGGTGGTGGTGCGAATCATGCGCTCGGCTCGACCATTTTGAGGGGAGGTGTGAGGGCACGACATTCACAGCTGCGTGCTGTGGGAGAGAAAGAAGGTGCGAGACATTGAGACATCCTGAAACCGGCGTGGGGAGGAGGGGCCGCGTCGAGCGCCGCGTTGGGCGCGTGCGGAGTCCGCGTGGGAGGGGCGGTGGTGACATTGGATTGGGGAGGACGGTCCGCGCTACCGACGTCCGTGCTGTCAGGGAGGAGGACCGCGCCCGCGTGGCCAGCCATGGGAAGGGAGAGGCGGCCGCGCCGACGAGGGAGGGAAGTTGGGAAGGAGGAAGAGGAGAAAACTTAGTGAGATACCATGATAGAAGTGGTAACCCTAACCCTAAACCAGGGTTTGGTGATGTATTAACTATTAATAATAGAGGTATGTGGGCCTAGGCCCAATACAGGGACAATCACACACAATACATCTAACACTTTAGGGGGTGTTTGGTTTCTTTTATTCCATTTTAGTCCCTAAATTGCCAAATACGGAATTTAGGGACTAAAATGGAATAAAATCGAGGGACTAAAAATTAGTCCCTATAAACCAAACATCCCCTTAGTCTGGTCACCTGAGTTGGTTAGGTGGTCTTTGTGGTCATCACTCCTCATGAGTCGAACTCCCCATGGGAGTGAATTTCAGGCCTGGTCTTGGTCGCGGTCATTCTCACATGGGTTACGATGCTGCTATGGGTGGGGCACGGGTTTTCTCGACCTGTGTAAGGTCTTTTTAACACAATGCCCGGGGGCTGTCTTACCCCCCTGTAGATCGAGTTTTTTTTTAACTTTAGTCTGGTGAACTGTGCAATTTGAACAATTTGTTTCATATATACAATGACTCTTGAGCTGTTATGGTTATAGTACTTTGTGGACTCGAAATCGAATAGCTCTTCCCTATCTCCAAAATTTGATATGACTGGTGAACTGAATATGAAACAACTGCACACTGCCTCTAAAGATGAAACTAATTCTACTGATTACATATGAAGCTCAGATTATCTTTTGAAAAAAAAACATTATCAGTGAACTCCTAGATTTAACTAGATAAGTGATAGATGTGTGTTGAATAACTTAACATTGCCAGTCTTTTTATCTATATGAATCACAGCGTGCTTGACAAATAAAAGTGGAACCTATATCAGTAATTTTCTGCAGCACATCCTGGGATACCAAATTAAACATATACACATAATGTGTCAGTCTCTGCAGATGTGTACTGCATTCCTATCTGGATTAAGGCTGTTGCAAGCCCATAACAGCATCTGCAGCAGCACTACATACATGCTCTTTTTGTGCTGTGTGCTCTTCTCTTCTCAGCCTCTTGTGTAGCAGAGGCCAGTGAACTCTTCACCATATTGTGGTGTTGACAGTAGAAAATAAGCTCACCCATGTTTACAGTTGGAAATGATGAAAAATGCTGCTTAGTTCAAACATGTACTTTTTTTTTGTATTGAAGCTTCTTTATATTTGCCTATACAAACCCCAGCTTCACTGGGTCTAACAAGGTGTGCTTTTGCATACTGCAGGAGTCTGTAATCATGCTTTTCACTTCCACTGCATCAGCAGGTGGCTTAAGACTCGTCAAGTGTGCCCATTAGGTAGCTGCAGTTCTGTGTTGAATTTATCCTTTAGTTCATTCTTTTGGGCATTGCATTACTGACGATCAACTTTTTATCTTGCAGATAACAGTGAGTGGGAGTTCCAGAAATATGGCCACTAGTTCCTGGGCACCCTCATGTGATGTTGGGGCTTACTTCTAGTGACTGCTACCACTCGAGTGTATTTTTTTCTGCCAAACAGCTCCATCTTTTACTGCTTTGGATGCTTGCATGTATCACAGGTCAATTATCACTAGTAGTACGTCCACCTGGGACTGTATTTGGATTGTTCGTTGAGAGGATAGTAGTTCCATTTTATAAATGTTATGTGGATTTTCATAAGTGAGCTTGAATTGTGATGTGGTACCATGTCTAAAGGCTGGTGTGGTCTTGTCTTGATCTTGACTTAAGGAGAGCCTGTTCGTTTTAATCTCAATCCATGTGGATTAGCCAGTATTGGGCGAGTTTAAATGCATAGCAAGTCAGAAATCTTTAATTTATTTTAGGGCTTGTTCGGTTAGCTCTCAATCCATCCATGTGGATTGAGTGAGATTGGATGGGTTTAAGGGCATGTTTGGTTTGCTGCATAACTTGTCACACTTTATCTAACTTGCCACACTTTATCTAACTTTTGTGTTTAAGGTTAGTTTTTCAATTCGGACGACTAATCTTAGGCAAAGTGTAGCACAGTTAGCCACGAACCAAACATGCCTTAGATCCTAAACAAGTTAAACTTCTTAATTTTTTCAATCACATCCAATCCATGTGTACGGAGAATAACCGAACAAGGCTTTAGGCCTTGTTCGTTTCTGCCGGATTGGTGGGTCGGAACGATTCCTAACCGGATTGCTTCTCTAATTTATATAAACTTTGTTTAGGCGGAACGATTCCGGGTGCAATCCGACACAAACGAACAGGGCCTTAATCTTATTCAATCCACATGGAATAGGAATAATTGAACAAAGTGATTGTGTTTTTTGCCTGCATGTATAGTCTCTTCGTGTGACTTTAATCTGTATCGGCTTCTAGTCGAACAGCCTATATAATTGTATACAATGATAGGTTACTGAATGTTACTTACGATATTCTGAAGTTATGCGGGACACCCAGCACCCTGTCCTGTCTTGCTAATGATAACCTGGTTTGGTTCGGTTACCATATGTACCACATTGCATACATTTTGTATTTGGTTGGAAGACAAGGTTTTGTGTGGTTGAAGATGGATGAAACTGACCTGTTTTTTGTTTGGTTTCGGAGACATAAAAAATAGGATTAGCTACCAGATTGGTAGAGGGTCCACATGTCAATCTCTTTTTTTTGTTCTCCTTTCTCTCACCTCTAGAAGTTGTGCCTGGGACCTTAACCAACTCAAGAGTGTTTCTTATACCATCTAGCCAACTCAGCTATAGGCTTAGCCCTAGCCCTTTCACGCTTGTCTAGATTTACATAATATTAATCTAGTGACATTTTAATTGTTTAATTATTATTAGGTAGAGAAAATTTCCATTCTTTTTTGGAATGGTATGATTCCTATCTAAGATTTACTGGGCTCACGGAGGAGACAAATGTGCAGAGGTAAAAAAAACCTTTTTAAAAAATGCTGCTCAACCCTACGTAAGAACTCCACCGAAAGGGATGCATCTGATTCCCACCCGACTTCGCACACTTCATCCATAAAAGAAATCACATGGAATAGATGCATTTTATTCATGTGGAGGCCTGAAAATTGAACATGGAAACAGGAGCCACAAACACATCATATCTTAGAACTCCTGCTGTACAACGTTGTCGTGACGACCTATTATGCAGGGACAGGGCTCAGGCCAGAAGATGGTTGTAGACTGGCTGCATATCTCCTCGCCCACAGATCGTAATGGACGATCTCCTCCAGTGACGGGCTTGTTACCAGCTCGTTCCGATGCGCGTTACATGTAAGCTCCACCACCTTGAATATGTCCAGGTAGCTAATCCTGCAAAACCAAACGAAAAGACCAACTTTTTAGAAAGCCTAACGAAAAGGGCAACCTACTTCCTTTCTATGAATATTTAACGGTAACAGATTATTGCAAATAACTTCTTCTTTTTTTCCTCAGATGAACAACAGTCCGTAGTCACAGAACTATTTTTTTTTTCTAAAACTGTCTGCTTATACCATGATAAAGTTTTCTCCTCTATTAAATTCTGGAGCATGGCGCTTTACTTCAGCTAGTTGAGCGTGTATAAAATCCATTATCTCGTCATGCAGAGAAAACCCCGTCTCTGTGGCCGACACTATCCCAACAACCAAACCATCATATTGCAAAAGCAACAGCAGGCAGTCCTTAAAGAGTGAAATGCACCGGAGCCTACGGACCTAGTTCACGAAGTCAGGATCGGGTTCACACCAGGTTCACTCTAGGTTCTCTCTTTACTCTTGGAGAGTCTACGGACCTAGTTGAGAATCCAAGAAAAGCTTCAGGACCCTCGGTCGGTGTATTTAACTTGTATTTAAATCAGGAAAAAGGTAGTCTAAATCAAGATTATATAGCTGCTCTAACCCGTAACGTAGGCCCAAAAGGTGCTTGAGAATATATTATCTTTAAGGACATACATTCTCGTTCCAGCTCGCTTTTCTAAAGCAAAGCACAGTAGATTGTCCATGGGGCTTTGGTTGGTCCAAAGTTTTCTTTTCATTGCAGCAAATTAGCATAGCGTATCTGGCCTTAGAATTTGCAGAATGTTTGGCAAACCAAATCAAAGGATGACATGAAAAATATGCAACGATTTATCTAGAACAAAGCAGGCAAAAGTCGATATGCAAAAAAAAAGGATCATACTTCTCGTCAATGAACAACTCCACGGCCTTCTCATTAGCAGCGCTCAGAACTCCTGTCATGGTGCCCCCAGCCCGGCCAGCTGCATAGGCTAGGTCCATTGATGGGTATTTTACGTTGTCGGGAGCTTTGAATGTCAGTGAACCCAACCTGCATTAACCAACTGGAACTTAATCTGAATGCTCAAAAACTGTTACCATGTAATTCCTACTGTTTAAGACTGTGCGAAGTCTTAACATCTTTAATGCAGCATATTCATGTTTAGCAACCTAACCATGGTTACTACTTGGTTATTACTAAACCAGACGTGGGTTAGTCAACCAGCTCAAATCAGACATATACCTATTCAAAAGGAAGGACACCAGAATTGCAAGAGTTCAGGTCAAGGTCCAAGATTGATGAGTTGTTTGGAAATTTCAGTTTTAAGTCCAGTCACATATTTGTTTCCTAAAAATTATGAGGTGACCATAATAATATTTGCTGGTTAAAACCTAAGTCAGATGCATTTACAAATGCACACACCAACAGCTGACTCAGGTGCCAGCCCGAACCATACACACATATATATCAAGTGCTGCCATCATATAGAGGTAGCTTATTAGAACGATCCCATACTGTAATCAAGAAAAATAAGACTTGAATTCTTGAAGGCCATTTCCAAATAAAAGCATCAATTGTACTGCACAAGTAGCACAGGAGTTTGAAGATGTCATACTTGCAAAGATCCAGACGAGGCCAGGTGACCTCAGAGCAATAGATTCTATCTGGCCATGATAAGGTGTATAAGATTGGTAACCGCATATCTGGCCATCCCAACTGAGCTAGGACAGATGAATCCTAGTAGAACAGAAGAACATGAATACCAAAGACAATACTAAACCATATATAAATCAATTACAGAAACAATTATGTATGAACCATAAATGATCTAAAACAATCATAAACTTGAGATTCTGCTCAGATGCTGGCATGCACTAAAACAAGAGAATGAGGTGGAAATAAAAATATGCAGCATGGGAGGATTAAGTTTGGATATGTTTCAGTGTATGAAGCACTACATCTGGGCAGAATACCTCAACATGTGCTTTTTAGTAAAACATATAACTATGGTTTAGGGCTCACCTGGGTTTCAACCATAGAGTGTATGATAGACTGTGGGTGAATCACAATCTCAATGTCATCATATTCAGCACCAAATAAATAATGTGCTTCAATAACTTCTAAACCCTACAAGACCAAGTCGTCAATTTAGTGTTTAATAATAAATATGGATTAAAGATTTTTTTTTCAAAAAAGATGGAGCTCTATGACACCTTGTTGAATAAAGTAGCAGAATCTACTGTGATCTTCCTTCCCATATTCCAGTTTGGATGCTTTAAAGCGTCAGCAACTTTTACATCTTTCAGCCTGTCAACTGGCCAGTCCCTGTCATGATCAATTTACATGAGATGGGTTTTTATCTTTCCAGAAGTACATATACCACATAAGGGATGGACTTGCCTGAAAGCACCACCTGATGCAGTTAGAATAATGCGACGAAGTGCACCTTCGGACAAGCCTTGTATACACTGGTACAAGAGAAGCAGCTCTAATAAGCAAAGAATGTCATAAACTATAAAGTGCATTTCTTATTTCAAGTTCAGGGATGGCACGAATGTTGTACTCCCTCGACCACAAAAGGATGCAATTCTCACTTCTCGAGGAGTCAAAGGATTTAAGGTTTGATCAAAGTTGTATAAAAAACATTAATACTATGATATAAAATAATTACCACTAAATTAAATATGAAATACATTTTTATAGTAAAACTAGTTGAAGGCATAAATGTTAATATTCACTATAAAATTGGTCAAAGTTAGGTTAGTTGGACTTCATAAATCCCACAATCGCATCCTTTTTGGGAGGAGGGAGTATTGTTAGTTCGTCTAAACACCCAAAGCCAGCATGTACTTTCCCAACTTTACACCAAATATGCATAACAATAAAAAATTTAAAAGATAGCTGCAGAAACAAGTAAACATTTTGTGAGTTACCTGAAATATTGCAGAGTGCTCAGAATCAGCTGGAAGAATTTTCACTTTGTGTTTGTGTGCAAGGGGAAGCACAAAAGGACCACCTGCAATAAGTGTCTCTTTGTTTGCCAATGCTATGTCTTTACCAGCTTCAATTGCAGCAACTGTAGGCTAACAGAACAAACAATACAAGTAACCAAGTCAGCTATATTCACTGATAAAATTGCTCATTTATTTGATGCAGCACAAAGCAACCACATAATGTTCAAATTATATATAAACAAACGAGATTATATTAAGATACTCGGCAATCCAAAAGTAACACCACCTAGTTATGATGGTCCTCCACTTATCCTGATAGGTTGATACTGCACTATAATAAAAATAGGGGGGCCATGGAACTTGGTTCTCACAAGATACAAATATGGCACTATGGCAGACAATAGAACAATGACATATGTACCACTACCAATTGTTTTTTCCCATAAAATTAGAGATGCCAAAGATGCCTATCTATGTCTGGTAATGAAGTAAAACTTTATCTTCATCCTATACATTATACTGTGGTAAAATTACCTGTACTCATTTTTAACACCTAACTGTATAAATATAGCAACTCAAAATAGCTAAAATTCGTGAATAATTTTTCTTACTATATATTTTCCAGGATTCTGAAATACAAGCATGTTCACAAGGAAAGATTTATGCAGCTAAATGAGATCAGAATTCAGAACGATAGCCTTTTTTTAAGTTTCCTATGACCACAGCTTAGTGGAATGCAGATAAATTTATTGACCTAACAACAGGAAAATATTACATATAGGCACATAAATACCATTTATACACAAATATTATAAATTCTTAGCAAGTATTATTGCAACATTAGATTCTTGGAACACCCAACATAAAAGAAAGCACAAAGAGCAATATGCTAAACAGAAAAGGCATTACCTTCAGCCCTGCACAACCTACTATCCCTGTGACAACTGTAACTGCATCTGGATGGCGAGCAACCTAATAAGGGTTGAATATTTGAGAAATTTTCAGAGCAAACCTATAGTTATTCACATACATAGGATCATAAGAAATGTCTTACTTCTATGACACCTTGCTCCCCAGGAATAATTTCTGGCTTCTCTTCGCAATCAGCCAAGGCTTCTTTCAATTCATCAACTAATGATTCGTTTCTTACAGCAACCAACTTAGGTTTGAATGTTTTGACCTGTAGTCAATTGCATCCAAAACTCTCAATGAGTGCATAGTTTTTATCTTACTTGTTTAATGTTCAAACAAGTGTATAAATCTCTTTCGAGCTTGAAAAAAGGACATAAAGAAAAGAATATACTCAAAACATCACTGTACCTGATCAGCTAGAAGCGTGACATTGGATCCAGCAGCAAGAGCAACAACTCTGAACTTATCAGGATTCTCCGCAACAATGTCCAATGTCTTTGCATTATGTAAAAGATGGAATATTAGTGCTGCAGAATATCAGTGTCTCTAGTTTAATACTTATCATAAGGTAAGAGATGTTGATTAACATCAAACAAACTGTTATGAGCAACATGTTGATTAGACTTGCCCACAAGTTCCAGAAGGATGAGAATATTATTACATGGAACTACTATGAATGATCCGCATGCAAAATATACCAATTCTATTGGTTCCAAACAGATGCATAAGCACCAATTCGCTATAGTTTGATCTATCAACGTTATGGACTGACAAATTTCATACATGAGTATTCGATAAATCCCTTTACCTGTGTTCCTATGGAACCAGTTGAACCAACAATCGAGATAGGCTTTGGGCCATCCCATGACCTCCGGCCAGGCTCAGCAACAGCTCGCCCAGGCCATGCTGGTGGTGGAGCCTGTTGCATAGAACAGCATGTCCTTCTCAGTGAAATAGCTCGTTTGCCCTTCCTTTGAAACGTAAAATCCACTGCAATGAGAAATCAAAGTAAGATTAGAAAACAACATTAGTAACCAGAATTTACACTAGAAATAAGTCTATATAGGTAAGAAAGACCACGGCAACCGTGCCCCGACTGCAATATGGTTCATAAAGTGGACGAGTTTAAACCCTGAATTATTGACCTCATTTGACAAATTCTGTAAACATTCATGTAAACTGCAATACCCCTGTGCACCGACCAGTTAACTTAACCGAGCGTCACATGATAACGGTGCTACCACCTCTGGATCATATCAAATCACTAGAAAGTGTAAACTGAATTGGAACCTGTGGGGAATATATTCGAAGAACAATACATATTCCAACGTCTGAAGTAGCAAACAGCAAGTTGAGGCCCAAATATTTCGGAATTTAATTCATCCATGTGATGACTGATGACAAACGAAGCGATTCCAGACACACGTAAGAGGCGATTCCAGACACAGAAAAGGCCGCATAACATTCTGGAAATCCCGGCCCTGTAACCCGCGTTAGCAGAAAATTCTATGTTTTAAATCAGAGTAGTAAAGGAACTACAGTGTGACTTTTTCTCCAGAGAACCTGAAAAATCCTGCCTTTTAGGATGTCAAAATCATAACAGTTATTAGAATCAGAGTATGCAACTTTACAATGACTATACCCTCCGAGGCTCGCAGTTCCCATGCACTCACTCTACACGGAGACGGGACCCAACCATACTATTAGCGTTTCCTATAACGGTAAACGAGGCATAGCCGGCAAGTGGGATGAAGAGCGATGAACATCAGGACGGCACAAATTCGCACGGTGACACACATCGCAGTACGCTTGGAATGGAACCCAGAAATACCAAACTAAATCGATGGGAATGGGTCAAGAAGCATCATCAAAGTGGCTAGAAAACATAGGGGCGGCAAAGTCTCGAGTGCATAAGGCCGGAAAAGCAAGAAGATAAGCTCATGCACCGATCGGGGAAAAAAAGGAGGCACCGAAAGAGGAAAAGATCCAACCTTTGTGCTGGACGAGAGGTCCCCTGCTGGAGTCGAGGAAGGAAGCGGCGCTGAGCTCACCCCGGAACGATGCCTTGAGTGCAGCCATCCCGGCTTGCTGGGGAGGCTGTGGTAATTGCCGCTGGGCGAGGAGGGGGAGAGGGAGGGGAGCGGTGGTGGCGACCGTCGCTGAGACCGAAGTGGAAGCGATGCTGGCGACGGGGATGGACGGAGCGAGAGAGATTGCGCCTGGCGAGTTTTATAAACAGAGGAGAGAGAGGAGGGGATGTGTGTGGAGGGAGAAGTGGAGATAAGAAGACGAGATGGGAATCTGAGAGTCCTATGGATGCCACCGCAACCGGCCGATGCCAGCCCGCCTGCTCGCTGATTTTGTATTGCTCGCTTGGTGACTTGTGTGAGTTGCTACTCAGGAGCGTGGACAGACCCACAGACAGTCGGCTCGGCTGGTGATACTGGCTAGGGTGACGTCTGACCAGTCAGTCACAGAGTCACCACTCATGGACTGGGATAACTCCGCCAGTCAAATTGGATGCCTGGGCTAGCCGCTAGGAGCTGTTTTTCTTTTTTTTAAAAAAAAATCAAAACTGGAAATAAGGAACTTGTTTTTTTAAAGCAGCTATTTTAAATAGAACAGGTTTAAAAGCACATTAAATAGTACTTTAGCTTTTGTTTTGTTGTTTTTTCAAATGGTAAAATTAAGAATTGTTTTACTCCTTCCGTCTCAAATTAGTATTCTTTAGCTTTTAGATTTTATATCTATATTTAAATGGATCATGATGAATCTAGACAATAAATACAAACACGCACATTAATTATTGTATGAATTCATTAAAAACTAAAACAATTTTTAATTTGGGACGGAGCGAGTAGTTGTTTCAAACAAAATAGCGGTATAAAATAAGTTATATTTTTTTGAAACAAACGCTTTTTATAGCCCATAATTTATTATAGTTTTCCAAGCTCATAGTTCACAAACTTTTTAGAAGTCAAAAGACAAACTAAAGCCATGTTTGTTTACCCTCTAGATTACATAATCCAGCTTAAATAAGTTAAATGACAAACAAACAACACATATTATTAGGTGGATTATATAATCTAGATATCTAAATTAGGTTATTATATAATCCATAAGTTGGATTATATAATCCTGGAAAAAAAACAAATATATATAAGTTGGATTATATAATCCTGGAAGAAACAGAGCCTAAGGCACTGTTTGTTTACCCTTTAGATTATATAACCCAGCTTAAATAAGTTAAAAGACGAACAAACATCACATATTGAAATGGATTATATAATTTAGATATATAGACTACAATAATCCATAAGCAAGTCATTAGGTTCTTATTTTAAATTATTATTTGGCTTTTTACAAACTAATAATTTGTGTAATAACATCTCTAACAAGATTATATAATCTGGCTTATATAATCTATACAAAATAAGCTGGATTATATAATTCTGCAAGGGAACAAACATGTTCTAAGTAACCGGATGCTGCCCCATTAAGAGTAAACTAATCTAGAATGCTTAGCGAGAGCATTGAGAGTAAGATATCACGTGCAACAAGATAGATAAAGGCTGGCAAATTTCTGGCTCTCATCATGGTTGATGAAAGGGAATTAGACTTACACTTATTTCCCAATTGATTTTGGTGATTGAATTGCCCAACACAAATAATTGGACTAACTAGTTTGCTCTAGATTATATGTTCTACAGGTGCCAAAGGTTCATTTACAACTGCACTAAATCGACTGTCCGGAATACCGTAGATTATTCCAGACAGGAGAAGCTTTTTGGAAAAACAGGCCAAGCGCGGACCGTCCGGGCACTTGCGGCGGACCGTCCGCAATACCAGGATGACTCTCGAACAGAACCAATGCAAAAATCCAAGTCTGCATTACGGACAGTCCGGAGGAAAAGCAAGGACCGTCCGAGATCTCACGCGGACCGTCCGGCCTCAGGCGCGGACCGTCCGGTAGGTGAGGAACCGAAAAACCCGAAGGTGACGGGTTCGAAAAAAATGAATTATAGCGTCCTCGCGGACCGTCCGGGGTGCACGACCGGACCGTCCGCGACTGGCTTTATCTGACATCTGACGACGCATTAAATGCAATATAGCCGTTGATATAGCCGTTACTGTTGACCGTTGCGTTTTCAGCCGTTGATCTACAGGGGCGGACCGTCCGGACCAGACGGGCGGACCGTCCGCACTCGGCAGAATGGAGCAACGGCTAGGAAGTGGTTGGTGGCTATAAATACAACCCCAACCACCTCCATTTACAACCCAAGCATTCCAACCTTCAACATTCAATACAAGAGCTAGCAATCCATTCCAAGACACATTCAAAGCCTCCATCTCTCCAAGTTTCACAATTGAGAAAAGAGATCATTAGTGATTAGTGACTTGAGAGAGAAAGTGATCCGTGTGTTATTTGCCGCTCTTGTCGCTTGGCTTTTGCAATCGTGCTTTCTTTGATTCTTCATTGAGATCAAACTCACTTGTAATTAAGGCAAGAGACATCAATCTTGTGGTGGTCCTTGTGGGAACTTTGTGTTCCAAGTGATTGAGAAGAAAAGCTCACTCGGTCCGAGGGACCGTTTGAGAGAGGGAAAGGGTTGAAAGAGACCCGGTCTTTGTGACCACCTCAACGAGGAGTAGGTTTGCAAGAACCGACCTCGGTAAAACAAATCCACGTGTCTCACTCCTTATTCGCTTGCGATTTGTTTTGCACCCTCTCTCGCGGACTCAATTATATTTCTAACGCTAACCCGGCTTGTAGTTGTGATTATTTTTGAGAATTTCAGTTTCGCCCTATTCACCCCCCCTCTAGGCGACTTTTAGTTGCGCATCAAAGCATTGAGAAACATTACCTCCAATGTATACACAAATGCGATAAAAAAGAATAGCACTACACAAGGTCCTTACAAACAACCAATGGAATAAACACATTCTACGAATCTTGATAAATACTGGAATAGAGGGCATCAAACTAGTATGATACACATCGTTGGACCAAAGATCAGGTCCGATGATCCTGCTTCTCACAAGCCTACAATTACCTATTATACTGGTGATAGTCGCCTAGAGGGGGGGGTGAATAGGGCGAAACTGAAATTTACAAATATAAACACAACTACAAGCCGGGTTAGCGTTAGAAATAAGAAACAAGTTCGCGAGAGAGGGGGTGCAAAACAAATCGCAAGCAAATGAAGAGTGTGACACGCGGATTTGTTTTACCGAGGTTCGGTTCTCGCAAACCTACTCCCCGTTGAGGAGGCCACAAAGGCCGGGTCTCTTTCAACCCTTCCCTCTCTCAAACGGTCCCTCGGACCGAGTGAGCTTTCTCTTCTTAATCACTTGGAACACAAAGTTCCTACAAGGATCACCACAAGATTGGTGTCTCTTGCCTCAATTACAAGTGAGTTTGATCGCAATGAAAGAATCAAGAAAGCACGATTGAAAAAAGCCAAGAGACAAGAGCGACAAATAACACACGGATCACTTTCTCTCTCAAGTCACTAATCACTAATGATCTCTTTTCTCAATTGTGAAACTTGGAGAGATGGAGGCTTTGAATGTGTCTTGGAATGGATTGCTAGCTCTTGTATTGAATGTTGAAGGTTGGAATGCTTGGATATCTTGAATGGAGGTGGTTGGGGTTGTATTTATAGCCACAAACCACTTCCTAGCCGTTGCTCCATTCTGCTGAGCGCGGACGGTCCGCGTGCCAGGTCCGGACGGTCCGCCCCTGTAGATCAACGGCTGAAAATGCAACGGTCAGCAGTAACGGCTATATCAACGGCTATATTGCATTTAATGCGTTGTCAGATGTCAGACAGACCCAGTTGCGGACGGTCCGCGAGCCTGGCCCGGACGGTCCGCGAGCCCGCTATAATTCATTTCTCCGAACCCGTCACCTTCGGGTTTTTCGGTTTCTCACCTACCGGACGGTCCGCGCCTGAGGCCGGACGGTCCGTGTGAGGGCTCAGACGGTCCGCTCTTTTTCTTCCGGACGGTCCATAGTGCAGACTTGGATTTTTGCATTGGTTCTGTCCGAGTGTCATCCTCGTGTCGCGGACGGTCCGCCGCAAGGGCCCGGACGGTCCGCGCTTGGCCTGTTTTTCCAAAAAAGCTTCTCCTGTCCGGAATAATCTACGGTATTCCGGACAGTCGATTTAGTATAGTTGTAGATGAACCTTTGGCACCTGTAGAACATATAATCTAGAGCAAACTAGTTAGTCCAGTTATTTGTGTTGGGCAATTCAACCACCAAAACTATTTAGGAACTAGTTGTAAGCCTAATTCCCTTTCAATCTCCCCCTTTTTGGTGATTGATGCCAACACAAACCAAAGCAAATATAGAAGTGCATAATTGAACTAGTTTGCATAATGTAAGTGCAAAGGTTTCTTGGAATTGAGCCAATATAAATACTTACAAGATATGTATGGATCGTTTCTTTCTTATTTAACATTTTGGACCACGCTTGCACCACATGTTTTGTTTTTGCAAACTCTTTTGTAAATCCTTTTCAAAGTTCTTTTGCACATAGTCAAAGGTAAGTGAATAAGATTTGCAAAGTATTTTCAAGATTTGAAATTTTCTCCCCCTGTTTCAAATGCTTTTTCTTTGACTAAACAAAACTCCCCCTAAATGAGATCCTCCTCTTAGTGTTCAAGAGGGTTTTGATCTATACTTTTTTGAAATACTATTTTCTCCCTCTTTTGAACACAATAGGATACCAATTGAAAATATTCAACACTAAGTTTTTTGAAATTGGTGGTGGTGGTGGTGCGGTCCTTTTGCTTTGGGCTCTTACTTTCTCCCCCTTTGGCATGAATCGCCAAAAACGGAATCATTAGAGCCCTCGAGTTGCATTCTCCCTCTTTGGTCAAAACAAATGAGTGAAGAATATACCAAAGATGGAGTCCTTTTGCTTGGTGCTCATGCTTTCTCCCCCAAGAATGGAGAGTTGCTTGGAGCAACGGCGAAGGATGAGTGACGTAGTGGAAGCCTTTGTCTTCGCCGAAGACTCCAATTCCCTTTCAATATACCTATGACTTGGTTTGAAATAGACTTGAAAACACATTCGTCATAGCATATAAAAGAGACATGATCAAAGGTATATAAATGAGCTATGTGTGCAATCTAGCAAAAGAAATTGCGCGAATCAAGAATATTGAGCTCATGCCTAAGTTTGTTAAAAGATTGTTCATCAAGAGGCTTGGTAAAGATATCGGCTAATTGATCTTTAGTGTTAATGTAAGAAATCTCGATATCTCCCTTTTGTTGGTGATCCCTAAGAAAATGATACCGAATGGCTATGTGCTTAGTGCGGCTATGCTCGACGGGATTGTCGGCCGTTTTGATTGCACTCTCATTATCACATAGCAAAGGGACTTTGGTTAATTTGTAACCGTAGTCCCGCAGGGTTTGCCTCATCCAAAGCAATTGCGCGCAACAATGGCCTGCGGCAATATACTCGACTTCGGCGGTAGAAAGAGCGACCGAATTTTGCTTCTTTGAAGCCCAAGACACCAAGGATCTTCCCAAGAACTGGCAAGTCCCTGATGTGCTTTTTCTATTGATTTTGCACCCCGCCCAATCGGCATCTGAATAACCAATTAAATCAAATGTGGATCCCCTAGGATACCAAAGCCCAAACTTAGGAGTATAAGCCAAATATCTCAAGATTCGTTTTACGGCCGTAAGGTGAGCTTCCTTAGGGTCGGCTTGGAATCTTGCACACATGCATACGGAAAGCATAATATCCGGTCGAGATGCACATAAATAGAGTAAAGAACCTATCATCGACCGGTATACCTTTTGATCCACGGACTTACCTCCCGTGTCGAGGTCGAGATGCCCATTAGTTCCCATGGGTGTCTTGATGGGCTTGGCATCCTTCATCCCAAACTTGTTTAGAATGTCTTGAGTGTACTTCGTTTGGCTAATGAAGGTGCCCTCTTGGAGTTGCTTCACTTGAAATCCTAAGAAATACTTCAACTCCCCCATCATAGACATCTCGAATTTTTGTGTCATAATCCTACTGAATTCTTCACATGTAGACTCGTTAGTAGACCCAAATATAATATCATAAACATAAATTTGGCATACAAATAAGTCATTTTCTAGAGTTTTAGTGAATAGAGTAGGATCGGCCTTTCCGACTTTGAATCCATTTGCAATAAGAAAATCTCTAAGGCATTCATACCATGCTCTTGGGGCTTGCTTGAGCCCATAAAGCGCCTTAGAGAGCTTATAGACGTGGTTAGGATACTCACTGTCTTCAAAGCCGGGAGGTTGCTCAACATAGACCTCTTCCTTGATTGGTCCATTGAGGAAGGCACTTTTCACGTCCATTTGATAAAGCTTAAAGCCATGGTAAGTAGCATAGGCCAATAATATGCGAATTGACTCAAGCCTAGCTACGGGTGCATAGGTTTCACCGAAATCCAAACCTTCGACTTGTGAATATCCTTTGGCCACAAGTCGAGCTTTGTTCCTTGTCACCACACCATGCTCATCTTGCTTGTTGCGGAAGACCCATTTGGTTCCTACAACATTTTGGTTAGGACGTGGAACTAAATGCCATACCTCATTCCTCGTGAAGTTGTTGAGTTCCTCTTGCATCGCCACCACCCAATCCGAATCTTGGAGTGCTTCCTCTACCCTGTGTGGCTCAATAGAGGAAACAAAAGAGTAATGTTCACAAAAATGTGCAACACGAGATCGAGTAGTTACCCCCTTATGAATGTCGCCGAGGATGGTGTCGACGGGGTGATCTCGTTGGATTGCTTGGTGGACTCTTGGGTGTGGCGGCCTTGGTTCTTCATCCTCCTTGTCTTCATCAATTGCATCTCCCCCTTGATCAGTGTCGTCATCTTGAGGTGACTCATTTGATTGGTCTTCTACTTCATCAACTTGAGCTTCATCCTCATTTTGAGTCGGTGGAGATGCTTGCGTGGAGGAGGATGGTTGATCTTGTGCATTTGAAGGCTCTTCGGATTCCTTAGGACATACATCCCCAATGGACATGTTCCTTAGCGCGATGCACGGAGCCTCTTCAATACATGTCTCATCAAGATCAACTTGCTCTACTTGAGAGCCGTTAGTCTCATCAAACACAACGTCACAAGAAACTTCAACTTGTCCAGTGGACTTGTTAAAGACTCTATATGCCCTTGTGTTTGAATCATATCCTAGTAAAAAGCCTTCTACAGTCTTAGGAGCAAATTTAGATTTTCTACCTCTTTTAACAAGAATAAAGCATTTGCTACCAAATACTTTAAAATATGAAATATTGGGCTTTTTACCGGTTAGGAGTTCATATGATGTCTTCTTGAGGATTCAGTGTAGATACAACCGGTTGATGGCGTAGCAAGCAGTGTTGACCGCCTCCGCCCAAAATCGATCCGAAGTCTTGTACTCATCAAGCATGGTCCTTGCCATGTCCAATAGAGTTCGATTCTTCCTCTCCACTACACCATTTTGTTGTGGCGTGTAGGGAGAAGAGAACTCATGCTTGATGCCCTCCTCCTCAAGGAAGCCTTCGATTTGTGAGTTCTTGAACTCTGTCCCATTGTCGCTTCTAATTTTCTTAATCCTTAAGCCGAACTCATTTTGAGCCCGTCTCAAGAATCCCTTTAAGGTCTCTTGGGTTTGAGATTTTTCCTGTAAAAAGAATACCCAAGTGAAGCGAGAATAATCATCCACAATAACTAGACAGTACTTACTCCCGCCGATGCTTATGTAAGCAATCGGGCCGAATAGGTCCATGTGTAGGAGCTCTAGTGGCCTGTCGGTCGTCATGATGTTCTTGTGTGGATGATGGGCTCCAACTTGCTTCCCTGCCTGGCATGCGCTACAAATCCTGTCTTTCTCAAAATGAACATTTGTTAATCCTAAAATGTGTTCTCCCTTTAGAAGCTTATGAAGATTCTTCATCCCAACATGAGCTAGTCGGCGGTGCCAGAGCCAACCCATGTTAGTCTTAGCAATTAAGCAAGTGTCGAGTTCAGCTCTATCAAAATCTACCAAGTATAGCTGACCCTTTAACACTCCCTTAAATGCTATTGAATCATCACTTCTTCTAAAGACAGTGACACCTACATCAGTGAATAGACAGTTGTAGCCCATTTGACATAATTGAGAAACAGAAAGCAAGTTGTAATCTAATGAATCAACAAGAAAAACATTTGAAATGGAATGGTCAGGTGAAATAGCAATTTTACCCAAACCTTTGACCAAACCTTGATTTCCATCCCCGAATGTGATAGCTCGTTGGGGATCTTGGTTTTTCTCGTAGGAGGAGACCATCTTCTTCTCCCCTGTCATGTGGTTTGTGCACCCGCTGTCGAGTATCCAACTTGAGCCCTCAGATGCATAAACCTACAAAACAAGTTTAGTTCTTGACTTTAGGTACCCAAATGGTTTTGGGTCCTTTGGCATTAGACACAAGAACTTTGGGTACCCAAACACAAGTCTTTGACCCCTTGTGCTTGCCCCCAACATATTTGGCAACTACTTTGCCGGATTTGTTAGTCAATACATAAGATGCATCAAAAGTTTTAAATGAAATGTTATGATCATTTGATGCATTAGGAGTTTTCTTAGGCAACTTGGCACGGGTTGGTTGCCTAGAACTAGATGTCTCACCCTTATACATAAAAGCATGATTAGGGCCAGAGTGAGACTTCCTAGAATGAATTCTCCTAATTTTGCTCTCGGGATAACCGGCAGGGTACAAAATGTAACCCTCGTTATCCTGAGGCATGGGAGCCTTGCCCTTTACAAAGTTAGACAATCTTTTAGGAGGGGCACTAAGTTTGACATTGTCTCCCCTTTGGAGGCCAATGCCATCCTTGATGCCAGGGCGTCTCCCATTATAGAGCATACTTCTAGCAAATTTAAATTTTTCATTCTCTAAGTTATGCTCGGCAATTTTAGCATCTAATATTGCTATATGATCATTTTGTTGTTTAATTAAAGCCATGTGATCATGAATAGCATTAATATCAACATCTCTACATCTAGTACAAATAGAAACATGCTCAACACTAGATGTAGAGGGTTTGCATGAATTAAGTTCAACGAACTTAGCACGCAAGATATCATTATTATCTCTAAGATCGGAAATTGTAACATTGCAAACATCTAGTTCTTTAGCCTTAGCAATTAAATTTTCATTTTCTACTCTAAGGCTAGCAAGAGAAATGTTCAATTCTTCAATCTTAGCAAGCAAATCATCATTATTATCTCTAGGATTGGGAATTGAAACATTACAAACATGTGAATCAACCTTAGCATTTAAACTAGCATTTTCATGTCTAAGGTTGTCAATCATCTCATGGCAAGTGCTTAGCTCACTAGATAGTTTTTGACATTTTTCTACTTCTAGAGCGTAAGCATTTTCAACCTTAACATGCTTCTTATTTTCTTTAATAAGGAAGTCCTCTTGGGTGTCCAAGAGATCATCCTTTTCATGGATGGCACTAATCAATTCATTAAGTTTTTCTTTTTGTTGCATGTTGAGGTTGGCAAAAAGAGTACGCAAATTATCTTCCTCATCACTAGCATTATCATCACTAGAGGATTCATATTTAGTGGAGGATTTAGATTTAACCTTCTTTTTGCCGTCCTTTGCCATGAGGCACTTGTGGCCGACGTTGGGGAAGAGAAGCCCTTTGGTGCCGGCGATGTTGGAGGCGTCCTCGTCGTCGGAGGAGTCGCTAGAGCTTTCGTCGAGTCCCACTCACGACAAACATGGGCATCGCCGCCCTTCTTCTTGTAGTACCTCTTCTTCTCCTTTCTTCTCCCCTTCTTGTCGTCGCCTCGGTCACTGTCACTAGATATAGGACATTTAGCAATAAAATGACCGGGCTTACCACACTTGTAGCAAACCTTCTTGGAGCGGGACTTGTAGTCTTTCCCTCTCCTTTGCTTGAGGATTTGGCGGAAACTCTTGATGACGAGCGCCATTTCCTCATTGTCGAGCTTGGAGGCGTCTATTGGTTGTCGACTTGGTGTAGACTCCTCCTTCTTTTCTTCCGTCGCCTTGAATGCGACGGGTTGAGCTTCGGATGTGGATGGATCATCAAGCTCGTTGATCTTCCTCGAGCCTTCGATCATGCACTCAAAACTTACAAAATTCCCGATAACTTCCTCGGGGGTCATTTTAGTATATCTAGGATTACCACGAATTAATTGAACTTGAGTGGGGTTAAGGAAAATGAGAGATCTTAGAATAACCTTAACCATTTCGTGGTCGTCCCACTTCTTGCTCCCGAGGTTGCGCACTTGGTTCACCAAGGTCTTGAGCCGGTTGTACATGTGTTGTGGCTCTTCCCCTTTGCGAAGCCGGAACCGACCGAGCTCCCCCTCGATCGTTTCCCGCTTGGTGATCTTTGTGAGCTCATCTCCCTCGTGCGCGGTTTTGAGCACATCCCAAACCTCCTTGGCTCTCTTCAACCCTTGAACTTTGTTATACTCCTCTCTACTTAAAGAGGCAAGGAGTATCGTTGTTGCTTGAGAGTTGAAGTGCTCGATTTGGGCCACCTCATCCTCATCATAATCTTTATCCCCTACGGATGGTACCTGTGCACCAAACTCAACAACATCCCATATACTTTTGTGGAGTGAGGTTAGATGAAATCGCATTAAATCACTCCACCTAGCATAATCTTCACCATCAAAAGTTGGTGGTTTGCCTAATGGAACGGAAAGTAAAGGTGCATGTTTAGAAATGCGAGGGTAGTGTAGGGGGATCTTACTAAACTTCTTACGCCCTTGGCGTTTAGAAGTTACGGAGGGCGCATCGGAGTCGGAGGTTGATGTTGATGAAGTGTCGGTCTCGTAGTAGACCACTTTCCTCATCCTCTTTTGCTTGTCCCCACTTCGATGCGGCTTGTGGGAAGAAGATTTTTCCTTCTTCTCTTTGTGGTGAGAAGAAGATTTCTTCTCCTTCCCTTTGTTGGAGGAGCTCTTCTTCTTCTCCCTCCTCTTGGTGCGGGACTCTTCCGATGAAGTGCTCCCGTGGCTTGTAGTGGGCTTTTCGCCGGTCTCCATCTCCTTCTTGGCGTGATCTCCCGACATCACTTCGAGCGGTTAGGCTCTAATGAAGCACCGGGCTCTGATACCAATTGATAGTCGCCTAGAGGGGGGGGGGGTGAATAGGGCGAAACTGAAATTTACAAATATAAACACAACTACAAGTCGGGTTAGCGTTAGAAATAAGAAACAAGTCCGCGAGAGAGGGGGTGCAAAACAAATCGCAAGCAAATGAAGAGTGTGACACGCGGATTTGTTTTACCGAGGTTCGGTTCTCGCAAACCTACTCCCCGTTGAGGAGGCCACAAAGGCCGGGTCTCTTTCAACCCTTCCCTCTCTCAAACGGTCCCTCGGACCGAGTGAGCTTTCTCTTCTTAATCACTTGGAACACAAAGTTCCTACAAGGATCACCACAAGATTGGTGTCTCTTGCCTCAATTACAAGTGAGTTTGATCGCAATGAAAGAATCAAGAAAGCACGATTGAAAAAAGCCAAGCGACAAGAGCGACAAATAACACACGGATCACTTTCTCTCTCAAGTCACTAATCACTAATGATCTCTTTTCTCAATTGTGAAACTTGGAGAGATGGAGGCTTTGAATGTGTCTTGGAATGGATTGCTAGCTCTTGTATCGAATGTTGAAGGTTGGAATGCTTGGATATCTTGAATGGAGGTGGTTGGGGTTGTATTTATAGCCACCAACCACTTCCTAGCCGTTGCTCCATTCTGCTGAGCGCGGACGGTCCGCGTGCCAGGTCCGGACGGTCCGCCCCTGTAGATCAACGGCTGAAAATGCAACGGTCAGCAGTAACGGCTATATCAACGGCTATATTGCATTTAATGCGTTGTCAGATGTCAGACAGACCCAGTTGCGGACGGTCCGCGAGCCTGGCCCGGACGGTCCGTGAGCCCGCTATAATTCATTTCTCCGAACCCGTCACCTTCGGGTTTTTCGGTTTCTCACCTACCGGACGGTCCGCGCCTGAGGCCGGACGGTCCGTGTGAGGGCTCAGACGGTCCGCTCTTTTTCTTCCGGACGGTCCATAGTGCAGACTTGGATTTTTGCATTGGTTCTGTCCGAGTGTCATCCTCGTGTCGCGGACGGTCCGCCGCAAGGGCCCGGACGGTCCGCGCTTGGCCTGTTTTTCCAAAAAAGCTTCTCCTGTCCGGAATAATCTACGGTATTCCGGACAGTCGATTTAGTATAGTTGTAGATGAACCTTTGGCACCTGTAGAACATATAATCTAGAGCAAACTAGTTAGTCCAGTTATTTGTGTTGGGCAATTCAACCACCAAAACTATTTAGGAACTAGTTGTAAGCCTAATTCCCTTTCAACTGGCACCATGTCGGTCTGATGTTCTATTTGTTAGGCTCTAACACTTGTTAGAGGTGTCCTCCAGCCTTTTTCTTCCATCATTTTCACGTGTGCTAACTTTAATGTGTCTCTCACACTTGTGTATATGAGTTATCATTTTCATAAACATATCTAAGGTAGAGTTTTATTTCTTCACTAGGCTTGATGCATATGCATGGACATAAGAAAATGCTTTAGAGCATAATAAAAAGATTTTGAGAAGCTTTATGATAAACAATTAAGATCATGGAAGTCTAATTTGATTATGTAAACAGGCAGGGACATCAAATAGAGAGAGGGTCATTGTACTGAACACGTTTTCAAAACTTTACACACTCTCAACACATAACAACCAAAAGAAAGCATCACACCATCAAAGAGATCATCAAATTAATTCAGAAAGGTTAGAGAATCATAGTTTTTACAAGTAAATATGCACAAACTCTAAATTAATCTTGGAAAGTTTTATACAAATATTAAAACCATTTTATTTAATGTTTTTATTCATAGACCTAAATTAATTTTTTGGGATGTGATAGAAGACCTTGAAAGCAAGTATGGGAAAGCAACTTACAAAAAATCTACTTGCATCCCTCTAAGTCAAGGGATATGCAGGAGAAGCATAAGGCCCTTGCTACCCTAGAGGAGAGGGGAATATAGGACTACGAAGCCTAGACCCGAAGGCTATGTAGGTACAATTCGGAGTGAAGACAATGCCATTGTCGTCACTATCTTAGCACCCCTGCCCATCAAGAGCCATCGAAGACGCTTTGATGATATTGTAACCATCAGCACCCCAATAGCCTAAGCATGCCCAAAACCATGGTCCTTTCTTGGTCGAAAAACTTCCACTGATGCCTAGAACAAATAGCCGCAGTTGTGTCTATATGATGGAGGGAACCAATCTTGAAGGCCTTCTCTCAATGCTATTGTCATTGCCAGTAGGGATGGCATTGGGACACCCGAATCCTGATACCCAATGAGTAAAAACCCTATTAGGGCATGGGTAAGGCGAATTTTGATACACATGAGTATTTTATTGGGCCATTTGTTATATCCATCAGGTATGGTGGATGTGGGTATGTTCTCAATTGCTCCATACCCGCTATCCGATAGGAAACCCACTAACATATGACATGTGGGTCCAAATTAAGGGGATTGTTCTCTCTCATGCATGGACTTGTATGGCGTTGCCATTTAACGTTTAATGTTGTTGACCTTGTGATAAAACTATGTTGGGTTCGATGAATTTGTCATGCTAGCACAAAGATAATATGTTATTTTGTATCTTTCAATATTGATGAGGTATAGGGTGTCAACATTTTCTATTTGGTGCTTACTTTTACGATTTAAATGATTATGTATACTGTAATGTTAGTGGTATGGGTACCTGATACCCGTGGTGGATATGGGTATAGCATGATTTTGTAACCATGATAGAAAGTGGGTATAAGGATGAGACATTTTTATAGTGGATATGAGAATGGCTTTATGAGCCTATTGAGTATTTTACCCGCTGCTAATTGCCGGTGGTGTTGGAGGATGGAGGACGGCATAACTATGGCGAGTGGGGTGCCCAAATCGACGAGGCTAGGTTGCCGAGACAGGGACGTACGCTGCACGCCTCGCCTCGCCGAAGGGCGGAAGGGGTAAACAAAAGGTTTAATGCAAAATCATGAGGACGAAGAAGAAAAAAAAATAAAGGTGTAAAATTTACTATTCTCACGCACATATAGCGGACTCCGCACATAACCGACACGGGCAACAGCAACACGCTAGCGGGCGATGAAAATGGGGGGCAGCAGTGCACTAGACAAGGTTAAATAGGAATATTCAGTCGTTCCACCCCTGTCTGATATGATTGGGTTTTGATAGCAGGCACTAGGCAGCGCGAAAGGCGTGGTCGGCCACAGGAGACGGCCGGCTACCTAACAAGTGGCTGATCCGGAGCAAATGCCAACTCCCTGCTGCCACTCACTACCCTCCGTCTCTCCGTCTCCGTACCCCTGTGTCCGTGGACACGTGTGCTCCCAGTAAGCGTGATTAGAACAGAGGATTAACTAACCAGGGCATGCCGTGGATCCGATCCACTGCGTGCGTGCAGTGCCTTCGCATGAACCGAAAGCATGGTGCCTTTTTGACTCGCTTCGATGGGGGTGCGGAGACTGACTTGGAGTCCAGGTGTGCGTCTCAGGATCATCGGACGAGTAGCCAGAATAATGGACTAATGGTATTTGGGAGAGCAATATCTCTACACGGAGCTACATAATTAATACTATATTATATTACTACAGTTACAGTAGAGATCGAGTGCCCGATCGGCAATTAAATCCTCTAAATCTCTATCCTCGTCAGCACAATCTAAAGCGTTGATGTATGTCTGCCTATCTATCTCCCTCTTGAGCCTGTTAGCTAGTTCTTGGCTTCTTGCCCCTCATCGACTGTTGTTAAGCCATGCGACGACGCTCTCTATCCTCAGGCGTGATGTCTGCCTACCTATCTCCCTCTGGCTGCTCAGCTTGACCTGTTCAGATCCAAACCATTCTCCAGCTCTCAATCGTTTAATTTGTTAGGCCTCCGTTAAATTCCCGTCTCACTCCGGCTGATTGGTTGACAGCCCGAGCGCAACCAGCTCGCACGCAGCCAGGCCGGCGGGAGACGGTTATTTCGGGTGCATGTGTGCAGTGGATAGAGACAAATGACTTCCCCAAAGGACGTGTTCCTTGAATGACCTAACCATCATTATTGGCAGGGGCGGGCCTCATTCAATTCAAGGGTATTCAAATGAATACCCATTATTTTGGCAAAAGAACTTCAGTATATATACATGTATATAGTGTATATGCATAGATAGAAAATAAATCAAATAAATAAAGGAATTATGTTAATTTGGACCAGAATATCTCTTTCCTATTTCTCATACCTAACTAACCTAATAGTTTGTCGTGTACCATGAGGCCCAACAGAGCGACAAAGCCCACCTCAGCACCTCACGGCAAAAAAAATCTCCAAACCCTATTGTAGTCGCACCATGGCAGAGCCATCAGATGGGCCAGCTACCAAGTCGTGGTCACGTCTTACGGGCCATGGAGACACCAGCACCTCCGTTGCGCCATTGTGGCTCCGCAGCATAGCTAGATACCTAGACTTGACCGGCTAACTGTCATTGTGTTGCATCTGGCCTCGTTGTTGCATCGTCTGTCGTCCGTCGTCCGAGGCTTCAATTCACCATAGTCAGGCGCGTCACAGCGTGCCAAGACAGACAACCAGGGGCAAGGTCCCATCGTGTCGATGTCCAAGCCCACCTAGCCTGTGGCCACCCGATCTTGACCTCCCCTGATTTGCTGTTTGCAGTACTGGGATGTAAGTGGGGCATTAGCGATTGGAAAATGCCAAAGAGGACAAGTAGCCAGCCAGCAACCGAGCAACAACAAACAGATGCATTTCGATTTAAAACTTTTGATATAGTTTCATAAAATTTGAGTTTAGTAGACTAGTTATTGAATCAGTTATGACCATAGCGTGTGTGCTTAATTATAGGTTATATATATATAATTAATTATATATATAGACATGTTTTAATCTTAAAAAAAACTATCTTATAAAAAATTTCGAATACCCACCCTCTAAATCTTGGGCCCGCCACTGATTATTGGACACAGCTACTTTGGAAAATACTCGACGAACTCTTTGTCGAGTGTAACTCTCGGTAAAGAAGTCTTGGCGAACTGTACATCGGCAATAACTTCTTTATCGAGTACTTTCGGTAAAAACTTTGTCGAGTGCCACCTGGTACTCGGCAAAGAAAAGTTGTTGTTACGGTGCTAAGTGACGAAGCTTTTGCCGAGTGTCGGCAAAGGCTCCCACTTTGCCGAGTGTCTGCTGGACTAGCGTTCGGCAAAGGGAGCACCAGTGGACCCCTTTGTCAAGCCCTTTGTCGAGTGCTCTCGGAGGCACTTGGCAAAAGTTGCTTATTTACCTAGTATCGCGACCACAACACTCGGCAAATAAGTTTTACCGGTTCTCAGGTGTGCCTTGTTTGCCGAGTGTTATGGTCATGGCACTTCACAAATTATCTCTTTGCCGAGTGTTACACTCGGCAAAATAACCAAAAACCCCCTTTTTATTTGTTTTTTATTACATCCAAACAAACAAAAGATATATATCATTGACATCACATATATCACAAAATCAACACATGTATCATAAACACCATATATCTCACAAATGTCAACACATCAAACAAATTTCACAAACATAAGTCTCCAACACTCACAAACATAAGTCTCAAGTATCTCACAAAGTATTACCAACATCAACAAGTTCATACCGAGTTATCTCACAAAGTATTAACAACACCAACAAACATAAGATCATGTGCACAAAATATCTCAGTGAGGTGGGCGACTGGACTGGTTTGACGATGGGTTGGGCGATCCACGAGGGTTGTTTGATGTCGTCGATTATCACTGCACAGAAAAGAGATTGTATGTGTGAGACCAGATAAATATATATCATGTAGGACTAAAATATTGATACTCACACGAGTATGGAACTGAACAGAGTCAGTTGAAGGGAACAACGGGGGTGGTGGAGTAAAATCCTGTGCGGCGCCAAGGCTCTGCATGCACTGGAACATCTTTGTCATCCTCTGCTGATCCGCCAAGTGAGACGTCCGCTCTGTCTTCATCCTCGCCTCCATCTCCATTCGTTTCTTGCTCTCTTCTTCTAGTTGTACCGGTGCCAAGGCTGGCAGATGATCAAATGAAATTGAAATTAATCAAGGGGAAGTGTTAGAAAACATTTCATATGATCTAATTCCAAGGAATGCGAGTGGTTATATGTTCTAATGGACATGTCCCTTCGTGGTGTCTCTTCACTATATATATATATATATACTTCATGAGATCAATACAACTGTCACTTTCTCTCTAGTCTCTGCTCTATGTATCTTGTTCTTTACTGCATTCTAACACAAATCACTAACTCTCAATCATTTACAATTTGGTAGGCCTCCGTACGTTAAATTCCCGTCTCACTGTGGATCTATGTCATAAGCAATACCAATTTGGTAGGCCTCCGATTGCTGGCTCCCCAGAACAATGTAACATCGTCATGCCATTTTAATGAAGAGTCAACGTGTCAGTGTCACCACAAAATCGGTTTTCAGTACCATGTGTGCACGTTCAGTCAACAATAAAGATGCCCTTTTAGATCGATGGAAGGAAAGAGTCTATACCTTGGCCACTGGACGAACGTCGTTAGGTATCTTCCAGACTTCAATAAAAAAAAACAACAACAATAATAAAAAAAGGTTATTTATTAGAAGCCTTAGCAGCCATTACACACTAGTATATGAACACGTACTCTCTTGCATATGTTATGCTCAGGCTTCTAACGTCGAATAAAATAGTGTTGCAGGGAATTGAAGATAGTATCTCTTGCTAAACAATAACAAAACCATATATCGACGCCCAGTGAATTGGTCACTCGACGGCATAAAAAATACACGTGTTCATTGAAAAAAACGGAAGAAGAAGTGTCGTATATACAAAGTTGTTAAGGACAAATTAAAGGAAACACTCGTCCGTCCCAGCTGACACGTACGTTTTTTCGTACCCACGAGTTTGGACTGGGTGCCTGTGTGTCCTTCGATTCCCAGCACATGTTGGACCTGCTTGGCTACCGCGTGACCGTGAACATAGATAGCATCGGTCAGCTGCTAGTATAGACTGGAAAGAAACAAACGCTGCTGCAATCTTAATTCTTAGCACAACGCCCGAGGACAAGTAAGATTGTAAGAAACATGTGCAACAGCATGTGGTTTGAAGTCTCGACATCTGCGGTTGACCAATGCAAGTGTGCTGTCGTCCCCACGCTCTGGCGACTAACAATTCCTTGGCCGCCTGTCCGTCTCGCTCGGCTTCGCTCTTCCTGTCCTATCCCAGTCCAAAAGCGAGATGGGCAGACAGCGGCCAGCGATCATGTATGATGTGACCACCGATTCATCAGAGCGTCCGTCGCGGTGCTTGTGACGACCGATACTCACGGTCTTGTCGCGCGCACGCCAACCCGCATGGAAAACGAGATAGCGAAGCTCTTCCCCGGCGCTGCTGTATTCTCTCTCTCCTGCAGGACTGTTTGGTCGTCTTTCGGTGGTACAGTTTCATCAACAACTTTACGAGCTGTTGTAAATAGTTTTTTTTTAAAGCACTTTGTTTTTTTTAAAAGTAGCTCTATGTGTGAAAAGAGATGAAACTAAAACACTTTGTTTTAGAGATGAAACACTTTTTTTTGTCAAACACTTTGTTGTAAATACTTGTATTCTCTCTCTCCCGCATCTACTTTTTGGGCATGTCTCCAAACCGTTAGCCGACCCCCATCGAACGAAGCTCGGACCTCGCTCGGATTACCCGATAATAGCCCAATGAAAACGCCGTGCTAGTTGCCCATCAAGGGTGGCATGGCGCGCTCCCCCTCTTCCTCCTCACAGAGAGGCGACGAAGAGACGTATAGGCCAAGAAGTCAAGGTATCCATCGATCGTCCTTTCACCCTACGAAGGCTCGGGGGCTGCCCTTACAAACTGCGCTACAACAAATTTGTTGGAGGTTTCAACAGATCGGCCTAAGATCAAATTAAACCCATCACACCAACAACAATAGAGAATTAAGCCCCCGAAGGAGTCAACCACTCCTTCGGGGCCTCGGGGGCTACACCAAACGGGTGCGCTCGCGCGCATCCATCGGAAACTGAACCTTCCACTCCTAAAAAATACAACACACCCACACAAAAAGTGGCAGAGCCTCCAAGCAAGTATCAAAGCACTTCCTTGGAAGGCTCGGGGGCTACTGTCGGACATGATAATTAGGGGTACCTGGATTATACCTTTAATACACGCTGAGGAAGATTCTCTGCCAGGGCATGTATCCTGAGAGCAAGGAACCAGGTCTCCGCCTCTCCCGAGGACCACTTCGGGGATCTTCCCCACAAAAACACCGCCCCGACTGAGCCCCCTCCCGGAGGAACCTTAAATCCCGAAGAAATCATATACTCGGGCAGATCTCCGCCTCGCCCGAACCTCTCGCGCCTCAGGACCTCCGTCTCCGCCTCGCCCGAGGCTACCTCGCTCTAGGACCGCAAACTCCGTTCTGCCTGAACCCGCCTCAGGCAACAAAGACAAGGCGTGTCTGAAGGCCAACAGGGGACAACCGCATTCAATGCACATACCTACCCCGCACAGCGCTACAGGTGTACAGCGGCAACAAGACCGCGGTCTTGTCTAAGCCCAACAGCATGATTACACATACGCCGCTTTGCACGCACGCCGCCTGGCATCCCCTGACGAGACATCTAATACGACAGAAGAACAGACCTGCCCTCGGGCACAAAACTCTGCCTCGCCCGACGCTGAGCACGACCACGGGTACCGTTTGCGCCTTGCTCGAATTTATCCTTGGCTACCTGCTCCACCGTGAATCCCACAGAAGGCCACTCAGTTAACTATGGCGCATGTCAGGAAGGACTCGTCCATCACCTCGGGAAGACTTCTGCCTCGCTCGAGCTCGGCTCCGACCTCGACGTCTACAACGAAGGGCATCCCTACGTCACCCAACACAGGAGCGCTGACGCATCCCGTAAGCAGACTTTTCCCCATACCGAAGCCATGTTACAACTAGGGATGGCAATGGGTACATACCCGTCGGGTAGTACCATTCCATACTCGTACCCATCAAAAAAAGTCTACCCATCGGGTTACCCATATATGCTCGCGGGTATACAATCTTACCCATACCCATACCCGCACGGGTAATTTTACCCGTCGGGTAATCCGTACCCGCTAGGAAAGTCTTAAATTCCAATATACTAATCGCTCAAAATATTAAATAAACATATAAAAACAAGTTTAACTTCACATATAACAAATCATATGATTACATAACTTGGTAGCTAGACAAAGGATAGCTAGAGAAGGGTTTTTATTTTAGCTAAGATGGGCTCTATTAGATGGTTATAGTGGTATTGATGCAGGTATATTTTATCCATGGGTAGACAGATATGGGTGGTACCAACCCATACTGTACCCGTCTACCCGACAGGTATTGGTTCTTGCCCATTAACACATCCGCGGGTAGAGAAATCATCCCGTACCCATCTTCATATCGGGTAAAACCCGTCAGGTATTCGAGTTTCGGGTACCCATTGCCATCTCTAGTTACAACCACCGGTATGGGCAGCCCCCCGGGGGTGGGGGTAGGGGTTTAAACGGATATCCGAACTGTTAGGACAAATTTAATATTTTAAAATAGATATGTATGAAATTTGATGCTAATCTTTTTTTATGTTATGAAGCACATTGTTGGGGTGAAGGCGAAGAGCTACCCTTCGCTCGAAGCCTTCACCGACCTCGCTGCACCAACGAAGGCAAGACGACGGGCAGACCTACCCTTCGTCCCACACGTCGCCGGCTGGAGGCTTGTGACGAGGTCGTCTCATCTTGCGACCTCGCTCAACATGGAGGCCCACGTATGATCCGGCCCATTGTAACAGGCCCTGCGTGGCCGCTGCGCATTACAGGCCTAATTTGTAAAGGTCTCCCTGTAATTACGGTCTGTAACCCTGCTTTATGGGAATATTCCGGGGATAACCTAGGTGCCTGAGGGCACATGCATCCTTAACACCGGACGTTGGGCACTCAGATACCTATAAATACCCCCGCAAAGTGCCCTTGAGAGGTTAGGTTAACAGAGCTATTGCCATCTCGTGTTGTAGCCCCGTTGACACCACTTTTGCTCCCCTGTTGGATCCACTCGCTCAGGAGAGCAAGTGCCAACATTTGGCGCCCACCGTTCGTGCTACGAAAACTCCACCCGCGATGGCACCCAAGAGAACCTCGTCGAAGGCTGACGAAGCCGCGAAGGCGGCACTGCTGGCCGAGAAAAAGGGCAAGGCCCTCGTTGACAACACTCTCCAAGAGCCCTGTGAAGACGACGCAAACAACAAGAAGCAGCGCAATGAACAACCCACCACCGAAGGCAGCCTCCTCACCTGCAGCTCCGGAGGACCACAGCAGCCTCCCCCAGGCTTCGCCCCACCAGAGGGCGCGGACGCCACCGAGGACGGCGAAGTCATCGGCGTCTCGGCCGAAGAGCAACTACAGCTGCGCGCCCTGCGCATCAAGAACCGCAACCTCCAAAAGCAAAAAGAGATCCTCGAGGCCAAGCGCCAACGTGTGTCTGCACAAGCCAAGGTGCGACAGATGATACGCGACGAAGAGCAGAAGGCACAGGAGCTCGAGCAAGAGATCGCGCTCATGCAGAGCGAAGGCCAACTCGACCCGCATCACGGCCCACCCCACCAACAGCGCGCACAAATCGAAGACCTGTTCAACCCTCAGCACGGACACACCATCCCTCGCGCCACAGCTTTCCAAGGCGTCAACTACCTTGATGAGCGAAGTCCCCTGGCACCTCACCTGCAAGTGACACCGTGGCCCGCCAACTTCAGGGCAGGGACCTACCCCAAATACAACGGCAACACTGATCCAGCGCAGTACATCATGAGCTATCAAGTCGCCGTTGCATCATCCGAAGGGGACGACGCCACGATGGCCAAGTCATTCATCATTGCCCTCGAAGGCCCAGCCCTCACCTGGTACACCAGGTTGCCCCCACTGTCCATCGACTCCTGGAGAAGTCTCTGGGACAAATTCTTGCTCAACTTCCAAGGGTACCGCCTAGACACCGACGCCTTGGCTGAACTCTCACTCTGCAAGCAGCTGGAATGAGAGACTCTGCGGGAATATTACCGCAAGTTCCTGACCCTCAAGTCACAACTGCCTTCGGTCGATGACCAGATCGCCATCCACTACGCCATCAGTGGCCTTCAGGCCGGCGTCCTCTACAGCCACTGCATCAGGACCCGCCCAGGAACCTCTAGGAGCTGTATCAACTATTCGAGAAATATGCTAGATCCGAAGAGCTCCACCAGCGCAAAGTCGAGCCTCAGAGGAAGCCCAAAGACCCTCCGCAGTCCAGCCGCACTTGGACGAGGCCCTCGCAGACAGACTCCGTCCGGGACGGTCGTAATCAGCAGCAGGTGCACAACATCGCCAACCAGCCCCCCGCTAGTGAGGCCCCTCGCCGCCAGGAGTACCCCCCCCAGGGCCGAGGAAATGGAACTCGCGGTCGAGGACGGGGGCGTGCGCAGCAGCCACGAAGATTTTACTTCCTGTTCCACGGCGAAGACTGCGCGCATCCCACAAAGGACTGCCCAGAGACGAAGGCCACCAGAGACAGAATGGCACGGGCACAGCTAGCCGACAACCCTAGAATTGTCGTGCACGCATACCAGCAACCCCCTCAACCATACAACCACGGCCCCGCTCCGCCTCCGCCGCACCACGCATACCAACACCACCAGGAGGTACAAATCGTACCTCCCCCACCCCCACCCCCACCCCCACACCATCAACAGCAAAACATCCACCACCCCAACCACCCTCAAGCACCAAAGCAAGAGGACTTCGCCGATCAACCGTATCGCGGAGTCATCCATATGATTACCGGGGGGTCCAGCGCCGACTTCGACACAAAGCGGCAGAAGAGGGACCACTACCGCAGCATCAACCATGTCGCCATCACCGGTCCGGTCGTGCAGATAAAGTGGTCCCACGTGCCATTGACCTTCGACGCCCGAGACGTCGATCTGCGCAACGCCCCCCATATCGACGCCATGGTCATCAACTGTAGCGTGGCAGGCTAGGACTTGCACAAAGTCTTGGTCGACAATGGCAGCCAGGCGGACATCATCTTCCTCCATGCCTTCGATCGCATGGGCATAAGCCACAGCCTGCTCAAGCCCTCGGACAACCCCCTGTACGGCTTCGGCGGCAAGGGCACCTTTCCCGTCGGCAAAATAGAGTTGCCCCTCTCCTTCGGTGTAGCACCCAATGCCCGAAGTGAGCAGATCACATTCGACATCGTTGACATGGTGTACCCGTACAATGCCATAATGGGCTGGGGCTCCATCAATAAGTTTGAGGCAGCTATCCACGGACTTTACATGTGCATGAAGATCCCGGGTCCCGGAGGTGCCATCACAGTTTACGGCAACCAGCAGGTTGCGCATAACATAGAAAGAGACTTCGTCCCCGGACAAAGAAACGTGCGTTGCCTCACGGCCCAACGTGAAGTCCCCGAGCCTGCCAATCCAACCGCCAAGGGGCATGAAAAGGCACAACTACAGAGCAACGACGGGACCAAGACTGTCCCCCTCGACCAGGCAACGCCACAGCAGATGGTTACCATCAGCGAAGACCTCACTTCGCACGACGAAGAGCGGCTCCTTTGCTGTCTATCCAAGAATAAAGACGTCTTCGCCTGGTCCGCCCTCGACCTGGTCGGAGTCAGTCGCTCCATCATCGAGCACGGCCTAGGAATTGACCCTTCGGTGAGGCCGAAGAAACAACGGCTGCGCAAGATGTCTGACGAAAAGACAGAAGCCGCCAAGGCCGAGGTGCATCGCCTGCTCGAAGCTAAGTTCATCGAGCCGATCGCCTACCCCACATGGCTCGCCAATGTGGTGATGGTGCAGAAAAAGAGCGGCAAATGGCGGATGTGCATAGACTTCACCAGTCTTAACAAGGCCTACCCCAAGGACAATTTCCCGCTGCCCCGGATCGACAAAATCGTCGATAGTGCAGCCGGGTGCGAAGTCATGTCACTCCTCGACTACTTCTCCGGCTACCATCAAATATATATGAAGGAGGAGGACAAGGCAAGCACCAGCTTTATAACACCCTTCGACACGTATTGTTTCATCAGAATGCCGGAGGGACTCAAGAATGTCGGGTCCACTTTCTCTCGACTCACCGAAACGGTGCTCGAGAGCCAGATCGGCAGAAATATCTTCACATATGTGGACGACATCGTCGTTGCCAGCAGAAGCAAGGCAGACCACCTGGCCGACCTCGCTGAAACGTTCGCAAGCATGCGAGCCACACGACTTTGCCTCAACCCTGAGAAGTGCGTTTTCGGGGTCCGCCAGGGAAAGATCTTGGGCTACCTGGTATCACACCACGGAATTGAGGCCAATCCAACCAAAATCTAGGCAATCATCAATATGACGCCCCTGCAGTCAGCCAGAGAAGTGCAACGACTGACAGGGAGATTGGTCGCCCTCAATAGATTTATCTCCAAGTCCGCGGAGCGGAGTCTCCCGTTCCTCAAAACACTTCGCGGCGCAAAAGACTTCGCATGGGGGCCAGAGCAGGCGGCGGCCTTCACCGCACTAAAACAGTACTTGTCTGAGCTGGCGATTCTTACGAGCCCCGACCCTTCGCTACCCCTATTGCTCTATGTCGCAGCCTCGCCACATGCGGTCAGCGCAGCGCTGGTTCAAGAGCAGACCAGAGAGGGCACAACCAAGCAGCGTCCAGTTTATTACGTCTCTGAAGTGCTCACAACATCAAAATGCAACATGACAGAGCTGGAAAAGATCGCCTATGCAGTCGTGATGGCCTTGCGCAAATTGCGCCATTATTTCGAGGCATTCAAGGTCTGGGTTACCTCAGACAGAGGACTCGGCGAGCTATTTAGAAACCCGGAGGCGTCAATACGGATTGCAAAGTGGGCAGCCGAACTCTCCGGCTATCACATCACATTCGAACCCAGGACAGCCATCAAGTCGCAAGTCCTGGCAGACTTCGTCGTAGACTGGACTGGTCCAACAACGCAACCGGAGCCGTCCGCAGAAAAAGTGTGGACAATCCATTGTGACGGTGCATGGTTCCATGCGGGGGCAGGCGCCGCTGCAGTCATTACTTCGACCACCGGGATCAAGCATAAATACGCAGCGCGCCTCAGCTTTGCGTTGGAGTCTGATAAGTGCACCAATAACATAGCAGAATATGAGGCTGTCATCCTCGGCCTTCGCAAGCTAAGGGCACTCGGTGTCACCACCTGCATCATCAAAACAGACTCCAAGGTAGTCGCTGGCCAGGTCAAGAAAGACTATGCAGCGAAGGACCCCGCACTCATGCAGTACCTCGCGGCCATCCGCAGCCTCGAAAGGCAATTCAAGGGCTTCACGCTGCAGCACGTGGACCGAGCCAAGAATGAGGAGGCCGATGCTCTAGCCAAGGCAGCCGCCAGGGGCGAAGCCCTACCCTCCGACGTGTTCTACCACGTCATCGGCACGCCAGCCGTCCGCAGCCCTGAAGGGCTCCAAATAACCAACGACAGCGAGGGCCACCGCATAGTCAACCTCATCATGACCGAAGACTGGTGGGCACCAATAACCCTGTACCTGCAGGGGTACTATCATCCAACCGACAACAATGAGGCCAAGCGCCCCAAACACCGAAGCCAGGACTTCGCACTGATCGAGGGCCAACTTTACAAGAAGGGGGTCAGTCAACCGATGCTTAAGTGCGTCACCGAGACCGAAGGCGTCCAAATTCTGCGCGAAGTCCACAGCGGGACCTGCGGCTCCCACGCAGGGCCTAGGGCCCTAGCGGCAAAGGTGATTTGCCAAGGTTTCTACTGGCCCGCCATGATTTGCGCCGCAAATCAGGTCGTGAGATCCTGCGAAGCCTGTCAGAAATTTTCCCCACGCTCGGGACGCCCTTCGCAGTTCACAAAGCTGATCGCCCACACGTGGCCCCTTCAGCGCTGGGGCCTGGACATTGTCAGGCCCCTGCCCACGGCTCAGGGGAACCTCAAGTTCACCTTCGTCGCTGTTGAATACTTCACCAAATGGATTGAAGCGAGGGCAGTATCCACTATCACATCGAAGACAACCCAGAAATTCTTCTGGCAAAATATTGTTTGCCGCTTCGGAGTCCCGTCCAAACTTACGGTCGACAACGGCAAGCAGTTCGACAACCAAGACTTCAAAGATTTCTGCTTCTCCATCGGCACCAAGCTTGCCTTCGCCTCTGTGTACCACCCCCAGTCCAACGGAGTCGTGGAGCGCGCCAACAGCAAAATTTTCACAGCCGTCAAGAAAATGCTCCTCGACAACAAAAAGGCAAGTGGCCCGACCTGTTACCCGAAGTGGTCTGGGCGCTGAACACAACTGAGTGCAGGGCGACTGGGTTCACCCCTTTCCGCCTACTATACGGATCGGAGGCTATGACTCCGCAAGAAATAAAACATGGGTCACCTCGGACAGCCGCGTCGGCCGTCCCGGACATAGATGAGACGACTTCAAAGGACCTCATCGACGGAGACCGCGTCTTCGCCCTACAGGCTCTGGACAAATACCAAGCCCAGACAAAAGCATGGCATGACCACACAGCCATCCCGAGGGAGTTCAACGAAGGAGACCTCGTACTCGTCCGGACAGCTCGGACAGAGTCCCGGGGCAAGTTGGAGCCGAAGTGGGAGGGCCCCTTCATCGTCAAGACGAAGGCGTCCCCCAGTGCGTACAGACTCACAACTCCATCCGGCGAAGACTTAGAACATTCTTGGAACATTGATAATCTTCGCAAATTTTTTGTTTAACTCCTCAGGGCCAATTTGCCCTTGTAATCCATAGAATAGTTTTCAGCCGACCCGCACTCTTTTCCTCCCGGGGGGTGAGGTTTTTAACGAGGCGGAGCCATGTAATATACACGCGAAAAATCCCCCGCAAAAACCACGTCGAAAAAGACCGACTAAACGGTCTTCGACATTCGACCAACACAAAAGTCACCGCGAGGGACAGCGATGGCTACCCCTCGCGTGCGACAATCCATGCGAAAGTCGCCTAAGGGTGCAGCCGGACTAGCACAACAAGTGCGTAAATTCGAAGTCTTCTCGAAAAGACTATCCGTGCAAAAGTCGCCTAAGGGTGCAGCCGGACTAGCACAACAAGTGCGTAAATTCGAAGTCTTCTCGAAAAGACTATCCATGCAAAAGTCGCCTAAGGGTGCAGCCGGACTAGCACAACAAGTGCGTAAATTCGAAGTCTTCTCGAAAAGACTATCCGTGCAAAAGTCACCTAAGGGTGCAGCCGGACTAGCACAACAAGTGCGTAAATTCGAAGTCTTCTCGAAAAGACTATCCGTGCGAAAGTCGCCTAAGGGTGCAGCCGGACTAGCACAACAAGTGCGTAAATTCGAAGTCTTCTCAAAAAGACTATCCGTGCGAAAGTCGCCTAAGGGTGCAGCCGGACTAGCACAACAAGTGCGCAAATTCGAAGTCTTCCTCAAAAGACTACCCGTGCTAAACCCTACACCAAACTGTCCGCGCCAGGACTGACCACAGGCACGCCGGACCGACATAATAAACATACTAGACCAAGCGCACAACGCCTTTACAAGCATAGCACAGGCGCATAACCTCATCATACAAATTATAGTTACATATGTACAGCGAGGGCATCACACCTTACATCGGTTCAACCTTTGGAATGATCTCCATCTCCCTATAGTTAAATAGCATTATCCTAAGCTCCTCACCCTCAAAAGACTTCGCAACTCCCCCTCACCCACACTCGCAATGGCCGGCGAGGACAACAATTCCTGCTTGCCAGCCCTGTCCACACAAAGCCGACTGCCGTCCACCTCGCTCACTCTACGCTTCGCAACCGCCCTTCGCCGCCTGCGCCTAGCGCTCGGACCAGGCACAACTTCAGCATCCGCAACGCGCGGCGAAGACTCCGCCGCTGCCACATCCAAGGCCACAAAATAATCCAAGTCCTCATCCGACGACTCCTCCGTCCACTCAACCGAACTCCCAAAGCCACCAAAATCAGAAAATTTAGAAGCAGGCTCATCCGATTCATTCCCAGCACCCACGGTCGAAGCTGCCAAAAAATTAGCAGTGGCGGTTGCGTGCACAGGCCCAAAACCTTGAACCTGTGCAGCAACCAAGGTTCAGCAACATATACAAAATTCCCTAACTACCCACACCCACTAAGCCACCTGCGAAGGCCCAGCCGCCGTGGGGTCCTCCGCTGCCGGCTCCGTCGCCGTCTTCGGGGGATCCTCAGCCCTCGGCACTGCAGTTGGCGATGAGCCACCACCGGACACAGTAGCCGCAGGGGCAGCAAGGGAGCCTTCAGCGGTTTCCGGGGGCAGGGCCACCGGGCTCGACTCCGCTTCAGGCTGCGCGCTGTTCAAAGCTCCGAAGTCCTCCACTGTCTCATTACGCGCCGCCTGCAACACAGCACACCGATTCAGCAAGCCCACGTATAACCCACATCCAACAACACCAAACAAAACATAAACATTACCCGACCCCTCGCCCGGTCAGACCGCTCCCTCACCACCTCCTGACCGTGGGGGCCCCACATCCGGTCAAAGAGGGCTCCCGCGGATTCCTTCACCACAGGGTCCTCGACCTTGTAAATTTCGCGCTCGAAATCCTCATCAGATCGGTCGAAGACCTCATAGTGGCTGCACCCTTCGCGGGACAGCGTGTTCATCGCCCCTTCGCAGGTGACCAGAGAGGCAAAGGACATAAATCCCTCCACAATGGTCGGGAGCGCCAACAACTCCTCTTGCAGCCACTCGAGGCAGCGAAGGCCTGATTCTCGGTTGGGCACTTCGAAGTCAGCGGTCCGCGTGCCCAGCTCGTGGTATGAGTCCATGAGCTGTTTGCGCGTCCGCTCAACTTCCGAGCGCATTGAGGCCTCGACCCTCTCCATGCGGGCCTTCAGAGCGTTGAACCGCGTCTCCCATTCGTCGGCGCGCTGGCTGGCGAGGCTACCCTCCACTCGCGCCAGATTGGCCTCCCTCCTTTCCTCCGCCAGCTGGCGCCGGAGGTCAGTCCTCTCGCCCTCCAGCGCGGCCACCTTCTCCGTCAGCTTGCGGCACTTGCTATCGGCGGCCGACTTTTCCCGGACAGCGTCAGCATGTTGCGCCCGAAGTCTCTCGACTTCGGCAGACACAACTACCGTAAAGGTCCCCGATGCCACGCGGTCGGTGAAGTCAGCCGCCTAAAAGACAAACATAAGTCCACAATCCCAACGAAAGCGGTAAAAACCAAAGTCTAGCCCAACTACCTGGCTCAGCCGCTGCGACGCCTCCCTCAGCCGGCGGGATACAGCGCCCGCTTCGTCTTTGACGGTGGTGAGCGCCGAAATCTCACCGCCAGCGCTGAGAGCGCTACCCTTCGCCCCAGGCACCGTGGCAGACACCGTGGTCGCCACCGCAGGCGGAACAACAGCAAGTTGCCCCTCGCCCGATCCTGCAAAGTATCAACAGTCTAAAAAACGGGCCAACGACTTACCAATGAGATAATCTTCCACACTAATATCAGTGCCGAAATCAGCAACGCGCTTCACCGACGAAGACAAGTCTCGGGCCTTCGTGGCTCCGGCCGAGGCAGACTTGGCTACGCCGACGCCAGCTGCCTTCACCACATCCGACACCTTGCTGGACCTAGGGGCGGCCGACTTCGCCGCCAGCGTCGGCTGGCTACCGCCAGAGGCTGCAGCCTTCGCAGTCCCCCGCACCCTCTTTGGCCTAGCCTCGGGCAGCCTGATGACCGCCCGACACTTTTGCGCAGCCTCCTGACGATCCTTGTCCATCACTGCCGACACAACAGCAGCAATATTCTATCCATAAGGAAACACTTTCAAGTCATGAACCATGCGAGATGTAAAAAAGTCTTCGCCGGCCGCACGGGGGATAGGAACGTTCTTAGGCCACCAACCCCCGGTAACCTTCAGCATCCGCGCCAAAGACTCTCGGAGCTCGGGCGAAGACATCCTTCCCCCGGGGGCCGCGCATGTCCCCATCAGCTCCATAGCAAAACTATCGGAGACCCCCAGTCCTCCCATCACAGTACCTAGCTTCCTCTTCTTAGTGGATGGGGCGGCCGCCGGCGCGGGGTCATCTTCAGTCTCTGTCGTTGGATTCTTCCCGCGGCGATCGACATCGTCTTGCCCGGGATAACCGCCATACGGCAGACGGTTCAACTCGAAGACCCTATTCAAGCGATCGTTGGATCCGCGTATATCCCAACTACGCTGGCCTTCCATCTTTGGCACGTAGCGACCAATTATCCGCGCCGCCCCATCCTCTGCCACACGCACAAATGCGGCGGGATCTCGTCCATGCAAATCTAGTGCGAAGGCGGGACTCCGCACCAGCATCCCGCCACGGGAAGGCATCTGGCGAGGGCATACTTCACCCAGCGCCCAGCCATGAACCAAGGGCCACACCCCATACGCGACAAACTCCTCAACCAGATCGCGCCCGCTACTCAGGCCGGCCGCGCACCGCAGGGCCCCTTCGTCTGCATCCTCCTCCGCTACTTCAAACCGCAGGTATGCTGAATAATAATGCGAGCACATCTCAGCCACAGGGAGCCCCGAATGGTCTTCGACTGTCCCTTCGGCAACATAGAACCAAAATTCCCACTAGTTGCCCCATTTATTGCGGGCACTGGGAACCAACTCAACGACTTCCATCGAAGTCTTGCCCGTCTTCGGCGTAAACATGCAAGATCCAAATTGGGCAATCTTATTTCCGATTTTCCTTTTCTGCCAGTGCAGACAATAATACTTCGCGAAGACTTCGACCGAGGGCTGCCCGTCGTACGAGGTCGTCGCCCAGACATACTTCGCCAGAGCCACCACGACATTTGGCGTCAGCTGGTGGACCTGGACGTTGAACCTACGCAGGACTTCTCCCACAAATTGATGTGCGGGCAGACGAAGGCCAGCAGTGAAAAAAGCCTCGAACACAACCAATTCGCCTTCTGGCTCGGGGACCTCCTCCGTCCCCAGGACACGTGCCACTCCGCCGCCGAAATAACCAAGTTGTTGCATGTCTTGCACGTGGACTGAGGACATCCGCGACACGCCGAACTCCACTGTATCACCAGCGCGCAACTCCTCCGCCGCCACATCACTCAGTGTCTCCCCGGACGACGCGCCAGCCGGCGGCGTAGCGGCAGCAGCAGAAGAAGAGGACGGCATCGCTACGTACCGTCGGCGGCGGCGGGCGGTCTGCTTCACACGGGCCAGATCGGCGGGCGGTCTGCTTCACATGGGCCAGATCTCCGACGAGCAAGAGCAAGGAGGGCAGACGAGCAGCGAGCAGTTTGAAAAGGCGGCTAGGGTTTTCGCGGAGCGCGGAAAGATAAAGTTCAAAACGAGCCGCCCCCCGCCCCCTTTTATACACAGAGCGTGGCGCTTCGGGAAACCCGCAATCCAACAGTACGGCGTCAATCAACGGTCATGTCAAAAACCCCCGCGGAACCACTTCGAGCGAGGGCAGCGACTCCACCATCTAGCGACGTCTTCGGCACCAGATGACTTAGTCGAACTGGTCCCTCGGAGGGCAAATATTGGGGCGAAGACGAAGACGCCACCCTTCGCTCGAAGCCTTCGCCAACCTCGCTGCACCAACGAAGACAAGACGACGGGCAAACCTACCCTTCGTCCCACACGTCGCCGGCTGGAGGCTTGTGATGAGGTCGTCTCATCTTGCGACCTCGCTCAACATGGAGGCCCACGTATGATCCGGCCCATTGTAATAGGCCCTGCGTGGCCGCTGCGCATTACGGGCCTAATTTGTAAAGGTCTCCCTGTAATTACGGTTTGTAACCCTGCTTTATGGGAATATTCCGGGGATAACCTAGGTGCCTGAGGGCACATGCATCCTTAACACCGGACGCTGGGCACTCAGATACCTATAAATACCCCCGCACAGTGCCCTTGAGAGGTTAGGTTAACAGAGCTATTGCCATCTCGTGTTGTAGCCCCGTTGACACCACTTTTGCTCCCCTTTTGGATCCACTCGCTCAGGAGAGCAAGTGCCAACACACATTATTATAAATAAGAATAAAATTTTGTATAAATTATTTCATACATTATTTACTCCATACAACAAAAAAGGTAAAAAAAATTCGTATCCGTATTCGATTTGTATCCGAAATTTATATTTATTATTTGAGAAGATATATGATAGATTTGAGGTTTACCTTTCATGAATCTTTACAAGCTCAATACTAAAAACAAGAATATAAATTTGCATAGCAGATTCTGCATTCTATTAATTCACAATCAAAGAAAAAAGACCAAAAAACTGATATCCGAATAAGTATCCGTTTACACCCTGTCGGCGTTCCGAGACCAGGGGGTCCCTAGGCCGACGAGTGAATGTCGCCGCGTGCCCCAGCCCAGATGGGTCGAGCGCGAGGCCGAGCGTGAAGGGGGGAGAGCGAGGCGGCCGGAGACCGGCGTAAGAGAGGTGGGAATCCCGCGGCCTTCATGTTCGTCCCGCGCCCAGGTCGGGTGCGCTTGCAGTAGGGGGTTACAAGCGTCCACGCAGGAGAGGGAGCGAGCGGCCTCCAGCGAGCGCCTGTCTTGTCCTCGTCCCCGCGCGGCCAACCCTCTCTAAGAGGGCCCTGGTCCTTCCTTTTATAGGCGTAAGGAGAGGATCCAGGTGTACAATGGGGGGTGTAGCAGAGTGCTACGTGTCTAGCGGAGGAGAGCTAGCGCCCTAAGTACATGCCATTGTGGCAGCCGGAGAGATTTTGGCACCCAGCTGGTGTGATGTCGTGGCCGTCGGAGGAGCGAAGGAGCCTGGTGGAGGGACAGCTGTCGGAGCGGTTAAATCCTTGCTGACGTCCTCTTGCTTCCGTAAGGGGGCTGAGAGCCACCGTCGTCACAGAGTATGCAGGGTGCCATCATTGCCTATCTGGCGGAGCGAGCCAAATGGGACGCCGGTCTTGTTCCCTGCGGCCCGAGTCAGCTCGGGGTAGGGTGATGATGGCGCCTCCTGTTGACGTGGCTGGTCTGCGCCCTAGGTTGGGCGATGTGGAAGCTCCTCCGAAGCCGAGGTCGAGTCTATCTTCCGTGGCCGAGGTCGGGTCCGAGCCCCAGGTTCGGGCGAGGCGGAGATCGCCGGCTGGTGCCGGGGCGGAGTCCGAGCCCTGGGGTCGGGCGAAGCGGAGTTTGTCGTCTTCTGGGGCCGAGCCCAAGTCCGAGCCCTAGGTCGGGCGAGGCGGAGATCGCCGTCTTCTGGGACTTAGCTCGAGTCCGAGCCCTGGGTCGGGCGGAGTTCGCCGTCTTCCGGGACTTAGCCCGAGTCCGAGCCCTGGGTCGGGCGGAGCGGAGTTCGCCGTCTTCCGGGACTTAGCCCGAGTCCGAGCCCTGGGGTCGGGCGAAGCGGAGCTTCCTATGGTGCCTTCGGCAGGGCCTGACTGCCTGTCAGTCTCACTCTGTCAAGTGGCACCGCAGTCGGAGTGGCGCAGGCGGCGCTGTCCTTCTGTCAGGCCGGTCAGTGGAGCGGCGAAGTGACGACGGTCACTTCGGCTCTGCCGGCTGGGGGGCGCGCGTCAGGATAAAGGTGTCAGGCCACCTTTGCATTAAATGCTCCTGCGATTTGGTCGGTCGGTGTGGCGATTTGGTCAGGGTTTCTTCTTGGCGAAGGCAGGGCCTCGGGCGAGCCGGAAATATGTTCGCCGCTGAAGGGGGGCCTCGGGCGAGACGGAAATCCTCCGGGGTCGGCTGCCCTTGTCCGAGGCTAGGCTCGGGCGAGGCATGATCGAGTCCCTCCAATGGACTGATCCCTGACTTAATCGCACCCATCAGGCCTTTGCAGCTTTGTGCTGATGGGGGTTACCAGCTGAGAATTTGGAGCCTTGAGGGTACCCCTAATTATGGTCCCCGATAGTAGCCCCTGAGCCTCGAAGGGAGTGTTTGCACTCGCTTGGAGGCTTTCGTCGCACGTTTTTGCAAGGGGACCAGCCTTTCTCGGTTGCGTTTTGTTCCGGTGGGTGCGCGCGAGCGCACCCGCCGGGTGTAGCCCCCGAGGCCTCGGAGGAGTGGTTTCACTCCTTCGAGGTCTTAATGCCTCGCGTAGTGCTTCGGCTGGTCTGGTCGTTCCCTCATGCGAGCTGGCCGTAGCCCAGGTGTACGGTCGGGTCCCAAGTTCTTGGGCTGGTATATTGATGCTGTCAATGGTTCGGCCGGAGCCGGGTTAGCGAGAGCAGCCCCTGAGCCTCTGCACAGAGCGAGAGGGCGGTCAGGGGTAGACTCGGTTTTTTTACATACGCCCCTGCGTCGCCTTTCCGCAAGGAGGAGGGGGGGAAAGCGCCATGTTGCCCTCGATGGGCGCCGAACATGGTGTCTCCGATGAGCTGCAAGCGGGTAATCCGAGTGGACGTCCGTGCCTCGTTCGTTAGGGGTCGGCTAGGGGCCCAGAGGCACGCCCAAAAGTACCTGCGGGTGATCTGCCGGACTCGGTCCCCTGGCGACGGGGTCCGAGGGCTCGATGCCTCCCTCTGATGGGATTCCGTTACAAGATCATTCCCGCTGGTCTCGAAAATGTCCTAGGGTACCTCGGGAGCGCAGCCCGAGCCTTGGTTATGTATCGAACGTACCCATGGTCATCCCTCGCTCGGCGTCTGAGGCGGCTGTGAACCCTTCGGGGGCCAGCCTTCGAACCCCTGATCAGTAATGGGCGCGGTGCCCGAGTAGCCTGAGGCGGCCGTGGAACCCTTTCGAGGGGCCGGCCTTCGAACCTCTCACCAGTAGTGGGTGTAGGGCCCACGCGATCTGAGGCGGCTGTCGAACCCTTCCGGGGGGCCAGCCTTCGAACCTCTGATCAGTAGGGGGGCTCGGAACCTGGTTCCTTCTCGGGGAAGGATCCTTTTCGGGGTATCCCCCTTTCCCGGTCCCTGTTGCAAGAGAGAGAAAGAGGAAAAAAGGAAAAGGATACGAAATCGAACGACGCGGCGTACCTTTTTTGATGCGGTCATTATGGCGAAGGCGAAGCGTCGCCCGCTTCTCCTACCAGAGGCCTGTCCCGCCGCGGAGTTAATGCGATGGGGCGAGTGGTTCGCGGGGCGGCCGTTGCGCGTGCGCGAGCCATTCGGGGAACGGCTGTTTCGCTTTGCGTTTTCGAATCCCGCGTCCGGTCCGGGCGGAACGTTTGAACCGGTATCGCCTTGGTCTTTATATACTCGGGAGAGGGTCTGGCGGTGGTTCTTTGCTCCGCTTCCTGCCTCCCTTTTGGGTTTTCGCAACCCGAGAGACTTAGCCAGAGAAGAGGAAACCGCCCTCCCTGCCCCTTGCGCCGCCACCCCTTCCGCTCGGTGATGGCTGACCGGGTGACCATCATCTCGCCGCGCGACCCATGGCCTTTTTCCACGGTGATGGCGAGTGATCTGGAGGATCTTGATGGCGAGGGTTTACTTCGCCCTCTCACCGATGAGCAGCGACCGGAATGGATTCCCCCCGTGGGCGGAGCCGCTCCATCCCCACCGCCGGGGTACATCGTGAGCTTCGTCTCCTTCCACGAGCGGGGATTTGGTGTGCCGGCGAGCCGCTTCATGCGGGCGATCCTGCACCACTACGGGGTGGAGTTGCACAACCTCAGCCCCAACTCCATCTCGCAGGCCGCCATCTTCGTAGCAGTGTGCGAGGGGTACTTGGGGATTGCCCCCATTGGGATTTGTGGACCCATCTCTTTTTCGTGGAGCTTTTTGCCTCGCCGATGGGGGAGAGGAAGGTCCGCGCAGCGGTGCGGGCCGGCGGCTGCACCCTCCTGCTGAGGCAGTCGTGGGCGTCGCTGTATATTCCCGCCATCCTCGCGTCCTCGAACAAGGGGTGGCAGCGCCGGTGGTTCTACCTCCAGAATGACGGCGAGTTGCTCCCGTCATTCTCTCAGCGAGTAGTCACCACCGCCGCTGATGCTTGGCGCCACGGGACCCCGCACGAAAGACAAAAGAACCTCGAACCCCTTCTCAAGGCCTTGGAGGCGTTGCGGAAGGGGGGACTCACCGCTGCGGGAGTGGTTGCCGCCATCCACCGTCGGAGGGTGCTTCCCTTGGCGGAGCGACGACTGTCGCTTTGGGAGATGACACCGGAGGCTGACTTGGAGGGCTCGCGGATGTCCTCTGATCCCCTTCCCTTCGACGTCCTCCACGGGCGGGTGTCCGTCGCGTTGGGGAAACCGGACCCCAGCGCCTTCTCCCAGCTTTTGATGCACCCAGACCAAGGGTGCGTGACTCTGGTGAGTGGCCGCTTTTTCCTTTCTCTTGCATCGGGTTGCTCCTAGTTCTTACGATTGGGATTTTTCCCCCTTCTTCAGGAGGTGGGGTGGCACAAGCCTTCCCTGCCACGGGTCTCGCAGGATGCGGTGGACCGAGCAGCGCGGCGGGTTGCCGCGGAGGAGAGGAAGAAAAAGAAGGACGCGGAGAAGGCCCGGGCCCGCGAGCGGAGGCGGGCTCAAGACGCCTTGGAGAAGCTTCGTTGCCGGCAGGAGAGGGAGGGGCTCCCGAGGGAGCCGTCGCCGGAAACGCCCGACGACGACGACGATGATGAAGATGATGACGAGGAAGACGACATGGCTGCCCACCTTGGCCTCAGCCCCGGCTTGGGGTTAGGCCAGGGGTCGCCAAGCCAGCCCCCGAGCGGGCTGATGCCGTTAGTCCCTGGAGTCGGGACGCCGGGGTCCCGGCCCGAGGGGCGGGGGCAATCCGAGAGGGTACTTGACCCCTCGGCTGGAGGAGCTGAGGCGACCCCGGGGAGCCAGGCCGAGGCGTCTGCTCCCCGAGAGCCGCCGCCCGCGCCGGCAGCGCAGGGGAGCGACCCTCAGGTCGCTGTGGCAGTGCCTGGGCAGTCCGCCCCCCGGGCGTCCAGGGCGCCCAAAGCAAGGGTGGTGCCGAAGCTGCCGGCGAAGCGGACCTCGGCGGCGGTTCCGGGGGTCGAGATCCAAGAGACCTCCCCCCAGGCACGGTTGATCATGGCCTGGAGCGGGTAAGTATCTTGGAATGTCTTCGTCCTGGCGTTTCTTTCATATGTCCCGGCCGTGATTTTTCTTTTTCCCTCAGCAAGCGAAGCCATGGCCTGACTGACCTGGCACCCCGGAAGGCCCTTAAGACGGCGCCGGCTTGCACGGCCAGCGCCGCTCCGGGCCTTGCCGTTCAGCTGACCTCCTCGCAAGGTGCTCCACAGCAGGGGGCTCAGGCGGCACCAGTCGCCGTGGAGCGGGTTCCCGAGGCTGGCTCTTCTGCTGAGGCGGCCATTGTGATAGGGGAGACGGCTGACGCGGACGTGGCCCCGTGCCCACCAGACGTGCCGGCGATGCCGGCACCTGTCGCTACTGAAGTCGCCGCCGTCCCAGTCGGGGAGCGACCGGTCGCTGCCGACGTTGAGACGGCTGAGGCGTCGGCGCTCGGTGCCTCGGAAGAGGGGGGCGTGGAGACGCGATCCGTCCCGCCGGGCGGCAGCCTCGTCGCTGTGCGGCGGAGCTCCGAGGGCCGGCGCCATTTGCTCCGGTTCCGGACCCTTGAGGCCTCGGAGCCCGTCTTCGTTCTCGACGATGAACGGGAGGACCAGTCCTGGGACGAGCTCCGTGAGTGTGCCGAAGCAACGGTGGGGTCGCTCCGGTCGTCGCTGGAGGTTTTCTGCAGGGACGTCCCCAAAATCCTCCAGGTAATGGTTTCAGGCATACCTTCTTTCTTTCGTGACCAAGGCGTCTTTCGTGACGCCCCGCTTCCTTCCCTCAGGATCTGACGGATCGGAGCGCCGCCAAGTCGTCGTTCATCCACCGCGAGGTCGACGTCTGGGGCTCGCTGCGATCCCTGAGGACCTCGCTCGCTGGGGCTACTGCGCGCCTCTCTCAGCGGGGTGCCGAGGTGGCGGACCTTCGGTTGCTCTGTACCGATCTGAGAGCCGAGGCGGCAGCGGCGCGCGCGGAGGCAGCCGCGGTGCGCGCAGAAGCGCAACGACAGCAGTCGGAGTTCGACCGGGTCGTCAAGGAGCGGGACCAATCTCGGGGCCGGGCTGCCGAGGCCGAAAGCCGGGCCGAAACCCTTGCAGCCGACCTAGCCGTAGCCCAGGTCGCAGCCTCGGAGCAGCGTGCCCGAGCCGGAGGTACGCCTTGGCCATCTTCGGCTTTCGTTCCTGCTTGTTTCCTCTGCTTGTGTTTGAGATCTTTCCTTTGGCTGTTCGCAGAGCTCGAGTCCGCCCTCGATAAGTCCGCCAAGGCGCTTGCCGAGGCGCTTGCCGGGGCGGCCGAGCAGAGGGAGACCGACCACGCGGCCATGTCCGAGGCCGTCTCGGACGTTTACCGGGTCCTTGGCTCCGACGACATCCCCTCAGGAAGCTCCCATCAAAGTCGCCTTCAAGTCTTGGGCGATCATGTGCGCGGCAGACTCCACGAGGCGTTACACCACGGCGTCAGGCGGGCCTTCGCCGTGCTCGCTTCCCACTACGTTGTGGACCTGGAGCGGGTTAGCGAGGGGTATTGCCTTCCCGACGAAGATGAAGCCGCCCTGGCAGAAGTCCAGAGGCTCGATGCAGTCGCCGCGGGTCCGAGCGCAGTGCTGGCGACCACCTTTGAGGCAGAGATCCTCCCACCTGCGCCATCGCCGGAAGCCGGGACGGACTTTGCCGATGGTGGGGACGAAGCCGAAGGCGCGGCTCCTTCCCAAGGCGACGCCTAACTCTGTTGGAACAGTTTCTGTTGGATGCACGTGTGTCTTTCTGCGGCCGCTGAGGCCTGAACACTTTGTTACCGTTGCATGAAGTCGTACTCCTTTCCTTTTTATTTTGCGTGTCCGGCTTCGCCTGTTAGTAACAGGGTGGCTTCCCCAAGTAGGGGTCACTTTTCGCGGCGGGTGACGAGTGAGGTGTCCCTAACCCGGAGGCATAGGAGTCCCTCGGCTCAGTCGGCCTTGCCACTTACATGCACCCGCGTTCGCTCCTTGGGGCCTTGCTTCCGACATAGCCAGGGGAACGCAAAAGCCTTTTTGATTGAAAATTTTGGACGCAAAGAGGTTCCCCAATCTTGACGCAGAGGGGTTCCCTCCTTTCTAGCCCCCGAGGGAGGGTCGGGCTCTGCCGAGGCGAGGCTGACCCTTCCTTCACGACTAAGACTTGCGTGAGAGTGAGGTATACGAACAACTTGAAAACATCTTAAGGGTAGAAGCGACGTAGCTATTGGATGTTCCAAGCGTTGCCGTAGACCTTACCTTGACTGTTGGCCAGCTTGTACGTTCCGGGCTTCAGAACTTTGGCGATGACAAGCGGCCCTTCCTTGGGGTGCGTGTAGCCCCCGGGTGCCCCCAACAAGGGCTCGGGGTGCTGCGCGATGGTTGCGATCTTCTCCGGGTTGGCTTCAATGCCCTGCTTGGAGACGATGAACCCCAAGAACATGCCCTGGGGCTCCCCGAAGACCCACTTTTCGGGATTGAGCTTGACGCTTTTCGCCTCTTTGATGAACCCCTACCGCCATTAGCTTGTGGATCTCCTCGCCTATGGCTCTGCGCTTCTCCTCGTCGAATCGGCGCAATGGCTGCTTGACGGGTCGGGCTCCGGCTCGGATGTCCAGCGAGTGCTCGGTGATCCCTCGGTATGCCGGGCATGTCCGAGGGACTCCACGCGAAGACGTCGGCGTTCACGCAGAGAAAGTCGACGAGCACTGCTTCCTATTTGGGATCGAGCCCGGAGCCGATCCGGATCTGCTTGGAGGCGTCGCCGCTGGGGTCGAGGGGGACGGACTTAACCGTCTCCGCTGGCTCAAAGTTGTCGGCATGACACTTCACGTCTGGCACCTCCTTAGAGAGGCTCTCCAGGTCGGCGATGAGGGCCTCGGACTCGGCGAGGGCCTCGGCGTACTCCACGCACTCCATGTCGCATTCGAACGCGTGTTTGTACGTGGGGCCGACGGTGATGACCCTGTTGGGGCCCGACATCTTGAGCTTCAGGTAGGTGTAGTTGGGGACGGCCATGAACTTCGCGTAGCATGGCCTCCCCAGTACCGCGTGGTAGGTTCCTCGGAACCCAACCGCCTCGAACGTCAGGGTCTCCCTTCGGAACTTGGAGGGTGTTCCGAAGCAGACGGGAAGGTCGAGCCGTCCGAGGGGCTGGACACGCTTCCCGGGAATGATCCCATGGAAGGGCGCGGCGCCTGCCCGGATGGAGGACAGATCGACACGCAGGAGCCCGAGGGTGTCAGCGTAGATGATGTTGAGGCTGCTGCCTTCGTCCATGAGGACCTTGGTGAGCCTGACATCGCCGATGACGGGGTCAACGACGAGCGGGTATTTCCCCGGGCTCGGCACATGGTCGGGGTGATCGTCTCGGTCGAAGGTGATGGGCTTGTCGGACCAGTCTAGATAGACTGGCGCCGCCACCTTCACCGAGCAGACCTCCCGGCGCTCTTGCTTGCGATGCCGAGCCGAGGCGTTCGCCGCTTGCCCACCATAGATCATGAAGCAGTCGCGGACCTCGGGGAACTATCCTGCCTGGTGATCTTCCTTTTTGTCGTCATCGCGGGCCTTGCCACCCTCCGCGGGTGGCCCAGCCCTGTGGAAGTGGCACCGAAGCATGACGCACTCCTCAAGGGTGTGCCTGACGGGCCCCTAGTGATAGGGGCACGACTCCTTGAGCATCTTGTCGAAGAGGTTGGCACCTCCGGGGGGTTTCCGAGGGTTCTTGTACTCGGCGGCAGCGACAAGGTCCGTGTCGGTGGCGTCGCGTTTCGCTTGCGACTTCTTCTTGCCCTTCTTCTTGGCGCCGCGCTGAGTTGACGCCTCGGGAGTATCTTCCGATGGGCGGCCCTGGGGCTGCTTGTCCTTTCAGAAGATAGCCTCGACCGCCTCCTGGCCGGAGGCGAACTTGGTGGCGATGTCCATCAGCTCGCTCGCCCTGGTGGGGGTCTTGCGACCCAGCTTGCTCACCAGGTCGCGGCAGGTGGTGCCAGCGAGGAACGCGCCGATGACATCCGAGTCGGTGATGTTGGGCAGCTCGGTGCGCTGCTTCAAGAATCGCCGGATGTAGTCCCGGAGAGACTCTCCCGGCTGCTGTTGGCAGCTTCGGAGGTCCTAGGAATTCCCGGGGCGCACGTACGTGCCCTGGAAATTGCCGGCGAAAGCTTGGACTAGGTCGTCCCAGTTGGAGATCTGCCCTGGAGGTAGGTGCTCCAACCAGGCGCGAGCAGTGTCGGAGAGGAACAGGGGGAGGTTGCGGATGATGAGGTTGTCAACGTCCGTTCCACCCAGCTGGCAGGCCAGACGGTAGTCCGCGAGCCAGTTCCAATCTCGTCTCCCCCGAGTACTTTGTGATAGTAGTCGGGGGTCGGAACCGGGTCAGGAACGGCGCCCGTCGGATGGCTCGGCTGAATGCTTGCGGACCGGGTGGTTCGGGCGAGGGACTCCGATCCTCCCCGCTGTCGTAGCGTCCCCCACGCCTGGGGTGGTAGCCTCGGCACACCCTCTCATCGAGGTGGGCCCGACGGTCGCGGTGATGGTGCTCGTTGTCGAGGCGACCCGGGGCCGCAGGCGCGGTGTTGCGCATGCGCCTGGTGTAGACCGAGGCTTCCCGTATGAATTGGGAAGTCGCGGCATGAGGTTCCGAGGGGTACCCCTGCCTTCGGGAGGCGGAGCTCTCGGCCCGTCGGACCGTGGCGCCTTCCAGGAGATTCTTGAGCTCTCCCTGGATTCGCTGCCCCTCGGTGGTTGATGGCTCCGGCATCGCGCGAAGAAGCATTGCTGCTGCCGCCAGGTTCTGGCCGACCCCACTGGATGCGGGTGGTGGCCTGACCCTGACGTCGTCGGTGATGCGGTGCTGGAAGCCCTGGGGTAGATGACGTATTTCTCCGGCCGGAGGTTGGCCTGCCCATGCCTGCCCGACGTCCCGACGGATCGGCTCAAGCACTCCAGCTCCCTTGTCGAGCCTGGCCTGCACCCCGCGGATTTGCTCAAGCTGTGGGTCATGGCCCCCCGCCTGAACGGGGACCACAGCTAGCTCCTGTGGGATGTCAACGCGAGGCACTGGCCTAGGGAGGTCACCGTCCTCCGGCATGCCGAGATGGTTGCCTTCGGAGGGACTCCCTAGATCGACGTGGAAGCATTCGCGACTTGGGCCGCAGTCCTCGTCGCCGAGGCTACGGCTACCGTCGGAACAGTCGGAAAGGCAATAGTCGCATGCGGTCATGAAGTCCCGCATGGCACTGGGGTTGCCAAGTCCAGAGAAATCCCAACAGATGCTGGGCTCATCGTCTTCCTCGGACCCAGAGGGCCCGTAGGTCGAGACGTCCGTCAGCCGGTCCCAAGGTGACCGCATACGAAACCCCAGAGGGTTTGGACTCGCCTCTACAAGAGCGCCCGCCAAAGCGGGGCCGCTAGGCGGGTCGAGGTTGAATCCGAAAGACGTGGGATGGGAATCGGTCGATACCTTTTGGTCGACGGGCGGCGATAAGGTCACGTCGGGGACTGACTGCGCCGTCGTCATAGGTACGAGGGTGATGTCCAGCAAGCTTTTTGCGAGCGTGCTGGCGTCGTCCGCTTGCTCGGGATTGGCGTGTCGCGGGGAGACGGCGCTCGCCTTCGTCTCAAACGCGTGGTCGACACCCGGTGCGCCCCCCGTTGGGGCGCTGGGGCCGTCGACTCGCTCGACAGCCGACAAGGCGCTGTCTCCTGCTTGGCCTTGGTTGCCCTGCCTCCTCCTCCGTCGGCGGGGGAGAGGACGGGGTGAGCTTGAAGGTTGTTCTTCCACCATGCGGGGAAGACGTCGCCGATTCCGCCGCCGGCGGGCGGGTTGTTGGCCGCCACTGTCGTTGTCGCACGGCGGTGGAAGGAGTATCATGTCGTAGCTGCCGTCGAGGGACATGAACTCAAGACTCCCGAAACGGAGCACCGTCCCGGGTTGGAGAGGTTGCTAGAGACTGCCCATCTGGAGCTTGACGGGAAGCTGTTCGTCAACACGCAGCAGGCCCCTACCTGGCGCTCCAACTGTCGGCGTTCCGAGACCAGGGGGTCCCTAGGCCGACGAGTGAATGTCGCCGCGTGCCCCAGCCCAGATGGGTCGAGCGCGAGGCCGAGCGCGAAGGGGGGAGAGCGAGGCGGCCGGAGACTGGCGTGAGAGAGGTGGGAATCCCGCGCCCTTCGTGTTCGTCCCGCGCTCAGGTCGGGTGCGCTTGCAGTAGGGGGTTACAAGCGTCCACGCGGGAGAGGGAGCGAGCGGCCTCCAGCGAGCGCCTGTCTCGTCCTCGTCCCCGCACGGCCAACCCTCTCTAAGAGGGCCCTGGTCCTTCCTTTTATAGGCGTAAGGAGAGGATCCAGGTGTACAATGGGGGGTGTAGCAGAGTGCTACGTGTCTAGCGGAGGAGAGCTAGCGCCCTAAGTACATGCCGTTGTGGCAGCCGGAGAGATTTTGGCACCCAGCTGGTGTGATGTCGTGGCCGTCGGAGGAGCGATGGAGCCTGGTGGAGGGACAGCTGTCGGAGCGGTTGAATCCTTGCTGACGTCCTCTTGCTTCCGTAAGGGGGCTGAGAGCCACCGTCGTCACAGAGTATGCAGGGCGCCATCATTGCCTATCTGGCGGAGCGAGCTAGATGGGACGCCGGTCTTGTTCCCTGCGGCCCGAGTCAGCTCGGGGTAGGGTGATGATGGCACCTCCTGTTGACGTGGCTGGTCTGCGCCCTAGGTTGGGCGATGTGGAAGCTCCTCCGAAGCCGAGGTCGAGTCTGTCTTCCGTGGCCGAGGTCGGGTCCGAGCCCCAGGTTCAGGCGAGGCGGAGATCGCCGGCTGGTGCCGGGGCGGAGTCCGAGCCCTGGGGTCGGGCGAAGCGGAGTTCGTCGTCTTCTGGGACCGAGCCCAAGTCCGAGCCCTGGGTCGGGCGAGGCGGAGATCGTCGTCTTCTGGGACTTAGCCCGAGTCCGAGCCCTGGGTTGGGCGGAGTTCGCCGTCTTCTGGGACTTAGCTCGAGTCCGAGCCCTGGGTCGGGCGGAGTTCGCCGTCTTCCGGGACTTAGCCTGAGTCCGAGCCCTGGGTCGGGCGGAGCGGAGTTCGCCGTCTTCCGGGACTTAGCCCGAGTCCGAGCCCTGGGGTCGGGCGAAGCGGAGCTTCCTATGGTGCCTTCGGCAGGGCCTGACTGCCTGTCAGTCTGACTCTGTCAAGTGGCACCGCAGTCGGAGTGGCGCAGGCGGCGCTGTCCTTCTGTCAGGCCGGTCAGTGGAGCGGCGAAGTGACGGCGGTCACTTCGGCTCTGCCGGCTGGGGGGCGCGCGTCAGGATAAAGGTGTCAGGCCACCTTTGCATTAAATGCTCCTGCGATTTGGTCGGTCGGTGCGGCGATTTGGTCAGGGTTGCTTCTTGGCGAAGGCAGGGCCTCGGGCGAGCCGGAAATATGTTCGCCGCTGAAGGGGGTCCTCGGGCGAGACGGAAATCCTCTGGGGTCGGCTGCCCTTGTCCAAGGCTAGGCTCGGGCGAGGCGTGATCGAGTCCCTCGAATGGACTGATCCCTGACTTAATCGCACCCATCAGGCCTTTGCAGCTTTGTGCTGATGGGGGTTACCAGCTGAGAATTTGGAGCCTTGAGGGTACCCCTAATTATGGTCCCCGACACACCCCTAGGTGGGGGCTCAGACGTGAAGCCGAATCCACAGCCTCAGTCTCGGCTCTCAGTAGGAAACCGGCAAGATCAAGTCAACATCAACGTACAAGGCCATGTCATCAACAGGACCCAAAGGTAGCTCCTGGTAACGAAATCATGTATCCCCTAGGTGTATAAATAGGGTAGTCCATGACCCTTCCAGGGGGCAAGGAACGCTTGGTAGTTTTCTCCTGTCATTCGGTATTGGCACATGCCTCAATCAGTTCTAGGGACTTGGGGACTTTCTCTCTCCTGCTTAGCTTGTAACCCCTACTACAGGCACCTTGACCCCGAGTAATATAAGCCTCAGCCCCCTCTGCTGGAAGTAGGGCCTTGCATTGCCCGAACCAGGATAAATCGCTTGTGTCAACTCGCATTACCATCTGGATTCGGGGCACACGACATCATTTTCACTAGTTGGTTAGGTCCGCAAATCGAAACACCGACACCGTGGTAGCACCAGGTGCCCACATTAAGTTCTTAAAGTAGTATAGATAAATAGGTATTGAGATATTTATTCAAATATAATTACTGTTTATTTATAAACACTAAGGTATGTGTGGTCTGGTGGTTACCCCTAAATGTTTGGAGCAAGGAGGTGTGGGTTTTAGTGCTCGCTTTGCACTATTTTTTGCACGATGTGGTAGCTCGGAGGGTGAAGCCATGGTATCACCAGGTGCCCACATTAGGTTCTTAATAGATTATTAAGTACCCCCTACTCTAGAAATTTAGGGCTAACCAATAGAATACATGTACCTTAATGTTTAGAAATAAACAATAATTATATTTGAATAAATATCTCAATACCTATTTATATGATATATTTAGGGGCCGTAGCAAAAGCACGGGCAACTGACTAGAGTGTGTATATATATTGTATATTACAAGCCTTGGGCTTCCAATAGCTGGGGGAAGCTTTGTCCCAATGTTGCATCCGGTTCAGCCGAACTAGGTCTCGGGTGTCTATAAAAGGATCCCCAGGTCGTTAGGGTTCAGTTTTGACGTCTCACCTCAACGCACGAGCGGAGGCGGTTCCCGAGGGGCGCAAGGGCCAGTGACCGCGGCTGCTCCCCGAAGCGCGTGCGGCAGTGGGCCCTGAGGGGCTCATGGCAGCGGTAGCTGTTCTCGAGGCGTGGTGGTGGCTACTACTGCCTGAGGCGTGCGTGCGGCGGCTCCTCGAGGGACGTGTGCTCGGCGGTGGCATCCCATGGCGGTAGCGACAACAGTTCCCAAGGGGTGCGCGCGGTTGTGGTGCCCTCTTAGGAGGGAGAGACGTCGGTGACCATGGGAGGCGTGAGCTTTAGTGGTGGCCAGAGGCGTGCATGTCAACGACACCTCCTTGATCTACGCGTGACAACGACGCCCTCCTACCTCCAACTATTCTTCGAGCTCTGATGAGCCGGACGCCACCGCGATAGCATGGATCGTTCGACGACAACCTCCTTCGATCTGATGGCTTTGGGGCATCCTGTCACACCCGGTTTTGCAAGGTAAACCGAATGCAAACCATATACGTGCCAGGATCAGAACTCACGTACACAGTGATTACATAATTGGACATCATCACACAATGCTCGAATTAAATAACAAAAAGGTACTTAATTACATCAATATGTCTGAGACATCCATAGAGTCTAATACATATCCATAGGGTCCAGCAATAATATCAAAGTGCGGAGAAACGAAATGTAGAAGATAAGCCTACACAGGCAGCTGACTAGGGGTTTGCCACTAAAGTAAACTAGAACTCGTCGTAGTCCTGGAACTCCTCAAAGTCTCTCATATTGCCAACATCTCCTCCTGAGCACTGAGTACAGTGGGGACAACCTGGGGTGGGGTGGTTTGTAAAGCAAGGGTGAGTACACATCAACGTACTCAGCAAATGTCTCGTTTGGCTAAAGTGGACTAGTTGTATGTGGAGTTAAGGTTAAGCAGTTACTTTTAGTTGGTCAAGTTTTGTAACTAAAAGTAGAGCCAAGTTTTAGTAATAAACCCAGTTATTACCCAGAAGTACTCCCTCCAAGAGGAAATACCAGAGATCAGAGTTATAAACAACATTATTAACCATCATCATAAAAGTAACCAAAGTTCTTCTAATTGAAGAGGATCCCAAGGCTGCTCGTAACCGTGAGCACGGCTAATATACCAGTTTCTAACACTCTGCAGAGGTCGCACACTTTACCCACAAGTCATGATTCCCATTCTGCCCGGGGATCTAGCCTCCCCATTGATCACTACCAAGGTGACCTAGCAGGGTCTCACTATGTAGCCTTTACAAAGATTCCCCAGAGGACATAGTCACCCGTTAGGTTTCTCCAGTTTGATAAACATAGTACATCTCCCCAAAGGAAGGGTGACTAACAAAAACCAAATCAAAGAACCTCTACAACCAGCCTTGGCAGAGCAAGTACTATGCCCGGACCCCATTGACGACCCTACGGTGAAGCCAACTACTCCTCTAGTTCCTCTAATTAATCAGCTAAGGGCATCCCATTCCACCCTCATGGTTGCATTGTTATCCCAGGTTGTCACTCTCCAAACAGGTCCTTACGGAGAGGTACTCAGGAAACAGCCTGAGCCCCCTAAAGTAATCACAAGAACCTCATCGGGATAACATCATCGTATCATAAATTATCACATCATGTTCATTGATTATGTTAAAAGCAGTAGCATATGCTAACCATGATTAACCCAAAAAGGTAAACAAGGGTAAGGTAAATACAGACTAGTCAATCCTTAAGTTTTAATAATGTAATGCGGGACAGTGAATTATAAAGTAAAATAGGACAAGATAGGTCTGAGGACACTTGCCTTCACCAGGTTGTTGCTCAGAGGGATCTTCGGCAACACACTCAGAAACCACAGGCTGCTCGTTGTCTAAATAAAGCGAGCATACATTCAATACATTTGGAAGGTAAAAATGAACATCACATCGCACATGTACAAACATTGGCACACAACTCAAAAATATATAGTATTAAGTACAGGAGAATGAGATCAAGTTATAAAATGGACTAATCCTAATTGGGGGGTTGATTACTCCCTAAGTGTCTGGAACATAGTTCAAAAAGGTTAAGTAGTAATTAAATAGGAAAAGATTAAATTATCAGATGAACTACTCTTATTTAGGAATTTGATTATCCTTTAAGTGTTATCCATAATTACATACCTAATTCTATTTATGTCATTAAGACCTAAATGTTAAACCAACAATGAATCCATGTCATGCATAACACTAATCTCACAAGTTTAAATATACTTTAACTCCTAGGATTCTCCTTTTATTTATTTCATTAAATAAATAAATTAACATATACGTTAATCCTATATTCTAAGTGTAAAAAATAAAGGATACAGATTACAGTTGGTCATATTTTATTTGAACAGAGAATAGTCTTGTGAACATTTTGCAATTTCAACCACTAAATTTGGAGTTCATATGAAAAAGATATGAAATAAACAAGTTTTAAAGTTTGAAATATGAAATTAGGGCTAAATCTAAAAGTCTAGGGGGCTATTCAAAAGAAACCAGGGACCTATGCGCCAAAAAAGAGGATGGCGGGTAGATTTCCTAAAACGAGGGGGTTCTTAAGCAAAACTTACACGCGAAGGGGTACAGGGTAATCTCAGCCATCAGATCAGAGATCAGCGGCCCAGATTAGATCGCACGGGCGCACGGACGTGGCTGACAAGCGGGGCCAGCGCGTCAGCGGGCCAGGGCAGACCGACCAGCCAGGCCTAGAGGCAGAGACGCGGGGAAGGGGCAAGAGAGAGAGGTGGTTGGATCCAGATCGGAGGGCTGGGATTAGACCTGCTCAGGTTAAATCTAAACTGTCCGATCTCGGACGAACGACCGGAATCTAACGGCCAAGGGTGGGCATGGGCGCGACGGCGGTGCTCGGTCCTGCGGCGAGAACTCGCCGGAGACGAGAAGGTCGGCCACGGCGGGGCACTAGAGGCCCGGGGACTAGCCTGGGCGCAATCATGGTGGTTTGGCGGACTTGGCCATGGCCTTCACACCGGCCAGGGCACCAGAGAGAGCAGACCACATCAAGGCAGGCTAACGGCGGCGCTGGATTGCTCCGACGAGCAATCGTGCGAGCAACAGAGCGGGGATGACCAAATTATGGGCACGGGCGGGTTGCTCACCTTGAGGGGAAGTGCTAGTGTGGCGAAGCAACGGCGGAGGCGCAGAGACTCGACGGGGTGACGGCGGCGGGACTCCGGCTGCACGAAGATTACTCCGATGAGCGTGGACCAGACGCAGCAGAGAGGTAAAGGGCACACCGAAGGGTGTGCCAAGCAGCTTACAGTAAGGCGGAGCTCACTGTGGCACTGGACGAGGCGCGGACGCGACGGTGGCCACAGAACAAGCAGCAGTCGACGACGAGCGGTGGCAGAGCTCCCTGCACGCTTGGGCAGAGCGAGAGAGAGGGCGAGAGGGTTTGGCAGAGGGCACAAATGAGCGAGGGGAGGTGGGCAAGCAGGGCGTGGGGGCTCAAAAGGGGCGTGAGGGCGTGGATGTGGCTAGAGAACGTGCGGACGTGGGCACGTCCACGGCGGGGAGATCGTGGGCGAGAGGTTAGGGACGGTTGACAGGTGGGGACGACGGGGCAGAGAGAGGGAGAGCGGGCGCACGCGAGGGAAACAGCGCCGACTGGTCGGCCCCACAGTGCAGCGAGAGAGAGAGAGAGGAAGCGAGCGCGCTCAAGTTTGCGCCGACAGGCGGGGCCCGCCTGTCAGGCATAGGGGCGCGCGGGCACGGGCGCGCGGGGGCTAGGCTAAGTGGGCTGACTTGGGCTGAATTAGGTTTTCCTTTTTCAAGGGATTTTCTAATTGCTTTGCTATTTAATTTCTCTAGGGTTTTCAATTCAAATTCAAATCAAGTGTCAAATTCAAACCAAATCAAATATGTGCAACAATTCAAAGAATATTTAGGCTCAATATGATGCAACATTCCATGACTCATATGTTTTGGGCAAAATAAATTAAATAATCCTTCACTAACTCAACTAACCCTAATTAAAAGAAAAAGAGAGGGAGAAAAATAGAGAGAGAGAGAGAGAGACTAGAGTGAGATAGAGAAGAGTAACACCTGAATTTGGATGATCATAAGAAAGAAATTTTATACCCCCAAATTAAGGGTGTTACAGACCTATCCCCCTTAAAAGAATCTCGCCCTCGAGATTCAAGGCTGGCTAGCAAAGAGTTCAGGGTACTTGGCTCTTAGATCATCTTCTCTTTCCGAGGTTGCTTCTTCCTCTGAGTGATGGCCCCATCTGACTTTGCACATTCTGATGGTGTTCCTCCGAGTGACCCGATCTGCTGTCTCCAGAATTTGAGTTGGCTTCTCAATGTACGTCAGATCTTCTTGAACTTCAAGGCCTTTCGTTGGCAATTGCTCTTCTGGTATCCGCAAGCATTTCTTCAACTGAGACACGTGAAACACATCATGCACTACGGACAGGTTCTCTGGTAAGCTGAGTTGATAAGCCACTTCTCCACGTCTTGCCTGAATCTGATACGGCCGGATATAGCGAGGTGCTAGCTTGCCTTTGACTCCAAACCTTTTGATTCCTCTGATGGGTGACACTTTCAAGTAGACATAGTCTCCCACTTCAAAACTGAGTTCCCTTCTTCTGGTGTCAGCATAGCTCCGCTGTCTGGACTGCGCTGCCTTCAGATTTTTCTGGACCATCCTGATATTCTCCTCGGTTTCAAGCAAAATCTCCGGGCCGAATATCTGTCTTTCACCGGGTTGGTCCCAATGCAATGGAGTTCTACAGTTCCTCCCATAAAGCGCTTCAAATGGTGACAACTTCAGACTGGCATGGTAACTATTGTTGTAGGAGAATTCTGCATAAGGTAGCCTCTTGTCCCAACCTAACTTGTCTTACAAAGCACAAGCTCTCAACATATCCTCAAGAATCTGATTGGTTCTCTCAGTCTGACCATCTGTCTGCAGGTGGTAAGCTGAACTGAATTTCAAGTGTGTACCCAAAGCTTCATGTAGCTGCTGCCAAAAGTGGGAGGTGAACTGGGTGCCTCTATCCAATATTATCTTCTTTGGAATACCATGCAAGCACACAATCCGAGACATGTATAACTCCGCCAACACTGCACTGTTATAGGTGGTCTTCACTGGTATAAAATGGAGCGCCTTTGTTAAACGGTCCACTACTACCCAGATGGAGTCATAACCAGCTCAAGTGCGGGGCAGACTGACTATAAAGTCCATCGCAATCTCATCCCATTTCCACTGTGGAATCTGCAACGGCTGCAACAAACTTGCGGGTCTCTGATGTTCGACCTTGATCCTCTAACAACTGCCGCATCTAGCCACATACTCTGCTATCTCTCTTTTCATACCGTACCACCAGAATCTCGTCTTCAAGTCTTGGTACATTTTCTCGCTACCAGGGTGTATAGAATATGCTGTCTCATGAGCTTCCTTGAGAATCAGTTCCCGGATCGATGTGATGTCGGGAACGCACAGCCTATCCTTGAACCATACCACTCCTTCGGCATCTTCACAGAAATCTAGACCTTTCCCATCTATGATTAGCTGTCGGATCTCATTAATCTTCTCATCATCCTTTTGGCCCTTCTTGATATCTTGCTCTAGGGTGGGCTCTAGCTCGACTGTCACTCCTTGAGTGTTGTTCAGAAATCCGAGACTTAACCTGTCAAATTCCTTCACTAGCTCGAATGGCATCGGGTGAGCGGCCAACATATTCACTTGACTCTTCCTGTTAAGAGCATCTGCAACCACATTTTCTTTGCCTAGGTGATAATGAATCTCCAGCTCATAGTCTTTGATCAACTCTAGCCATCTTCGCTGCCTCATGTTTAACTCTGACTGAGTGAATATGTACTTGAGGTTCTTGTGATCCGTGTAGATATCACACTTCTGCCCATAAAGATAATGTCTCCAGGTCTTCAATGCATGAACCACTGCTGCTAGCTCCAAATCATGAGTGGGGTAGTTCTTCTCATAAACTTTCAATTGTTGGGACGAGTATGCCAATACTTTCCCTTCCTACATTAACACACATCCCAGTCCGGTGTACGAAGCATCACAATATACCGAGATTGGCTTGTGAACATCTGGCAGAATCAACACCGGTGCTGTTGTCAACTTCTGCTTCAACATCTCGAATGATTCTTGGCACGCTGGGGTCCACTTGAAATCAACCTTCTTTGCTAGCAAAGTTGTCATTGGTCTAGCAATCTTAGAGAAACCTTCAATGAAATGTCGATAGTAACCAGCCATTCCAATGAAACTCTTGATTCCTCAAACATCTTTTGGTGCTTTCCAGTCGAGAATCGCTGCTACCTTCTTTGGATCCACAGCTAGTCCATCTCGGTTTATTATATGACCCAAGAATAGAACTTCGCTGATCCAGAACTCGCACTTGCTAAGCTTGGCATAACTCGGTAATCTCGTAACCTCTGAAGTACTTTCCTCAAATGTTCTTCATGCTCTTGCTCATTCTGGGAATATACGAGAATATCATCAATGAACACTACTACGAACTTGTCGAGGTAGTCCATGAACACACTGTTCATCAGGTACATGAAATAAGCTGGCGCGTTCGTCAATCCGAATGACATAACCATGAACTCATATAGTCCATACTTGGTGATGAATGCTGTCTTTGGTATATCTGAGGGTCGGATTCTGAGCTGATGGTAACCTGACCTCAGATCTATCTTTGAGAACACACTGGCTCCTCCCAACTAATCAAATAGGTCTTCAATTCGAGGCAAGGGGTACTTATTCTTGACAGTGACTTCATTCAAAGCTCTGTAATCGATGCACATCCTCTTCGTGCCATCCTTTTTCTCCATAAATAACACTGGGGTTGCCCAAGGTGGAGGTACATGGTTTTATGTAGCCTTTCTCCAACAACTCATTGATTTGCTTCTTGAGTTCCACCAACTCTGGTACAGACACTCGATAGGCTCTCTTGGAAATAGGGGCGGTGCCTGGGATAAGCTCTATGGCAAATTCAACTTTCCTTTCAGGTGGCATGCCTGGTAACTCCTCTGGGAATACATCGGGGAATTCTGACACAGTTCTAATTGCCTCAATCGGATTGGACTTTCTGTCGTCTACTGATAAATGGTGACAGGCTCCTTCTTCTAGTTCAGGTAAGTACAGCTTGGTTACTACTTCCTTTCCGGATGGGGACACCAATTTAACTGTTCTCTTGTCGCAACTGACAGTGGCTTGATTTCTGTGTAGCTAATTCATCCCTAGGATGACATCTAACCCTTGAGTTCCCATTACTACTAGGCTAGCGGGAAAATCTATCCCCTTATTTCAATCCTTAGATTCGGACAAATTCTATCGGACTGAACTTTTCCCCCAACTGAATTAACTCTCAAAGGTGGGATCATTGGTTCTATGGGGATGTTATGTGATTCTACCCAAGATGTAGAAACAAAAGAATGTGTGGCACCAGTATCAAATAGAACTTTTGTTGGGTAGGATTCGACTGGAAACATACCTACTGCCACGTCCTAAGCATCCTAGATTGTTTCGGTCTCTAGGTGATTCACCTTTCCATGGTTGTAGGCCTGACCACGGACTCCTGTTGCTTACTGTGGTGCTCCTTGCCTTGCTAGGGCATTGACTACTGGCGGCTGTTGAGCTGCTTTCTTGGGGCAGTTCTTCACCCTGTGGTTTTGTTCTCCACAGTAGAAACATGCGCGGCCTCCCACTTGCGCTGGGGCTACTTGGCCATTCTGGTTGGTTGCTGGGGCAGGAAGATGAGCTTCCTGGTTGTTCTAATGTTGGTACTGATTTCCTCCAGATTGGGTGTTTTGATGGTACTGCTGCTGCTGCGGAAACTGCCTCTAGTAATGGTGCTAATGCTGACGCTGATGCTGGTGCTGGTGACCTTGCTTGAATTGCTGGGGCGAGTTGCCTGAGTAGCAGGGATGACTGCTACTCCTGGCCTGAGGTCCACCAATCTTGCGCTTCCAATCCTCCATCTCCTGACGCTTCCTTTCAGTCATGATTGCTCTGTCTATCAAGTGCTGGAAGGTGGGGAAAGTGTGGTTCATGAGCTGGTAATGGAGGGGATCAACCAATCCTCTCAGAAAGTGGTACTGCCTCTTAGCATCCATGTTGACGTCTTCTGGGGCATAGCGTGACAGCTGCAGAAACTTATCCCTGTACTCACTAGTGGACAGGGGACCTTGCTTTAGGGCAAGAAATTCCTCCTTCCTCACTATCATTAGTCCCTCGGGCACATGGTAGCGACGGAAGTTGTCCCTGAACTCCTCCCAAGTAATGGCTTCAGGGTTGGCATGGGTGGCGAGGTAAGACTCCCACCAAGACTATGCTGCTCCCCTCAGCTGTCGGGACCATACAACAACTTTTCATGGTTGTTGCACTGGGCAGTGTGCAACTCACGCTCCACGGTACGCAGCCAATCTTCCACGTCTATGGGATCAGCAGAGTGGGCAAAGACAGAGGGATGGCCCCTCATGAACTCTGCCCACTTGTCTTTGGGCACCTGAGGCATCTGAACTTGCACTGGAGGCTAAGGTGGGGGTGGCTCCTGATGCAACTGCTACATCGCTGCTAAGGTCTGACCAATTGCTTGAACTGTCTAAGTCTGCATCATGAACATCTGCTCGACTGTCATCGAGGGTGGCGGTGGCAACTGCTACTGCTGGCCTACATCCTCCTGGGGTGCCTGCTGTTCTGGTTGATCACGCCTCGCACCTCTGTGCCTGTTCTCAGACATCTGTAGAAACCACACACATATGTCAAGTCTGACTCTGCAGTCTTTCAGCATAAGAAAAGATATACGGAAATCTTCACAGCATTGAACAAATGACCATCTTCACTGACAACTTCTCAGATAAAGAGGAATGTGGAAATAAATGGATTACCCAACTAAATAACTGACTTTATTAATAACTACACCAAGTTGTAGGGGATACCCACAGCTTGATGACAATCATTACAAAGATCCAACTTCATTACATGTCCATCATAACAAGCATCCAACATAAGATAAACAAACTAACTCTAACTAAGACTAACTAGACCGAGACACCGAATTAAGCATTATTACAGACTTCGACTCCATCGATATATGGATCTAAATCTATCCGGGTCCTGCAGTCTGGGCTACCATAGTTGAAGCGACCACGGGGCAGTGAACGGTAAGGGTGCTGAATCCCGACAGGGGCGGGAGAACCACCATCAAGATAGTGGCGTGCCGCGCATTCAGCACGCAGTTCCGCAACCTCCGCCCGAACCTTGCCCAACTCGTCAAGGGCCTGGTCCAGCTCGGTGTTGAGCATGACGGCCAGGTTGACCATGATGTTCAGCCTAGGATTGCCCTCACCAACTAGCGAGACAATCACACCTCCAGCACTGTCGGTCGAAAGGCGAGGGTAGTACTTCAGGTCAAGACCATTAGCTACCCCACTGAACGAGCAATACTGAGAAAGTGCATGTCGTGCTGCATCTTGCATGGCTGCCTCGGCAGTATCCCTCTCAGTGATAGAATAGTGCTCTAAGAAGGCCTCTGCACCCTGTAGATCATCGTCCGGACGGTGCACCAAGCAAGTAGCCTCCCACTGGTCCGGGTATAACCCACGACGATGCTGGTAGACTACACAACGGTACTCAATGGACCAAGTGTGTCGGTCAAAGGCCCGACGCAACAGGGTATCGAGAGCGTCGTGGAAGTGACACCCGCGAGCAGCGTCACGAGTGATGGGTCTGGCGATCCACCCCTTCGGCTCCGGCTCCTCCGAGCGCTCCGTGCCGTGGCTCGAACTGCCACCAGCGTCGTCGTTGTCTCGGTCTCCGTTAGGGTCTCCTCCAGCCGCCAAGATGCCCTATGGTGGTGCAGGGGGCATCTCTAGCTAAGGTGTAGGGGAAGGCAGCCTCTCAGACTCCACCTCCCGCTGAGGCGAGGGGGAAGAGTCCTGTTGCTCCTGCTCCTGCTCCTGGCATCGGCGCTCCTACTCCTCATGCAGGTGACGATGCAGTCTCTTCAGGTGACTGGACTGACCTGGCACCGTGCGGCACGGTGGACGCTCCACCAGGCGAGAAGGCAAAAAAGGGATCACAGACTTACGTGCAGTGCACCTGATATGGGCCATCTACAAAAGACATCGTAAGCACAAGAGTAAGAGTAGAACTATGAGACCAGAAAGTAAAAAGAAAGAAAAGTGAGACGAAACTTTTTGAGATAAGTAAATAACATAGAGTTGATCAAGATGACCAACTTTTGAAAAGGCACTAAGGTCAAGGTAAGGGTAGAGGTCTATAGTCCTTAGGTCGACCATTCTAGTCTAGGTTAGCGGTCCTACAGTCAGTAAGGCTTTGATACCACTTATGTCACACCCGGTTTTGGAAGGTAAACCTAATGCGAACCATGTACGTGCCAGGATCAAAACTCACGTACACAGTGATTACATAATTGGACATCATCACACAATGCTCGAATTAAATAACGAAAAGGTACTTAATTACATCAACAATAATATCAAGTGCGGAGAAATGAAATGTAGAAGATAAGCCTACACAGGCAGCTGACTGGGGGTTTGCCACTAAAGTAAACTAGAACTCGTCGTAGTCCTGGAACTCCTCAAAGTCCTCTATATTGCCAACATCTCCTCCTGAGCACTGAGTATAGTGGGGATAACCTGGGGTCGGGTGGTTTGTAGAGCAAGGGTGAGTACACATCAACGTACTCAGCAAATGTCCCTTTTGGCTAAAGTGGACTAGCTGTTTGTGGAGTTAAGGTTAAGCAGTTGCTTTTAGTTGGTCAAGTTTTGTTACTAAAAGTAGAGCCAAGTTTTAGTAATAAACCCAGTTATTACCCAGAAGTACTCCCTCCAAGAGGAAATACCAGAGATCAGAGTTATAAAAAACATTATTAACCATCATCATAAAAGTAACCAAAGTTCTTCTAATCGAAGAGGATCCCAAGGCTGCTCGTAACCGTGAGCACGACTAATATACCAGTTTCTAACACTCTGTAGAGGTCGCACACTTTACCCACAAGTAATGATTCCCATTCTGCCCGGGGTTCTAGCCTCCCCATTGATCACTACCAAGGTGACCTAGCAGGGTCTCACTACGTAGCCTTTACAAAGATTCCCCAGAGGACATAGTCGTCCGTTAGGTTTCTCTAGTTTGATAAACACAGTACATCTTCCCAAAGAAAGGGTGATTAACAAAAACCAAATCAAAGAACCTCTACAACCAGCCTTGGCAGAGCAAGTACTGTGCCCGGACTCCATTGACGACCCTATGGCGAAGCCAACTACTCCTCTGGTTCCTCTAATTAATCAGCTAAGGGCGTCCCATTCCACCCTCATGGTTGCACTGTTATACCGGGTTGTCACTCCCCAAATAGGTCGTTACGGAGAGGTACTCAGGAAACAGCCTAAGCCCCCAAAAGTAATCACAAGAACCTCATCGGGATAACATCATCGTATCATAAATTATCACATCATGTTCATTGATTAAGTTGAAAGCAGTAGCATAAGCTAACCATGATTAACCCAAAAAGGTAAACAAGGGTAAGGTAAATACAGACTAGTCAATCCTTAAGTTTCAATAATGTAATGCAGGACAGTGAATTACAAAGTAAAATAGGACAAGATAGGATTGAGGACACTTGCCTTCACCAGGTTGTTGCTCAGAGGGATCTTCGGCAACACACTCAGGAACCACGGGCTGCTCGTTGTCTAAATAAAGCGAGCATACATTCAATACATTTTGAAGGTAAAAATGAACATCACATCACACATGTACAAACATTGGCACACAACTCAAAAATGTATAGTATTAAGTATAGGGGAATGAGATCAAGTTATAAAATGGACTAATCCTAATTGGGGGGTTGATTACTCCCTAAGTGTCTGGAACATAGTTCAAAAAGGTTAAGTAGTAATTAAACAAGAAAAGATTAAATTATCGGATGAACTACTCTTATTTAGGAATTTGATTATCCTTTAAGTGTTTTCCATAATTACATACCTAATTCTATTTATGTCATTAAGACCAAAAGGTTAAACCAACAATGAATCCATGTCATGCATAACACTAATCTCACAAGTTTAAATATACTTTAACTCCTAGGATTCTCCTTTTATTTATTTCATTAAATAAATAAATTAACATATACATTAATCCTATATTCTAATTGTAAAAAATAAAGGATACAAATTACAGTTGGTCATATTTTATTTGAACAGAGAATAGTCTTGTGAACATTTTGCAATTTGAACCACTAAATTTGGAGTTCATATGAAAAAGATATGAAATAAATGAGTTTTAAAGTTTGAAATATGAAATTAGGGCAAATATGTGATTAAATAAAAGTCCAGGGGGCTATTCAAAAGAAACCAGGGACCTATGCGCTAAAACAGAGGACGACGGGTTGATTTCCTAAAACCAGGGGGTTCTTAAGCAAAACTTACACGCGAAAGGGTACAGGGTAATCTCAGCCATCAAATCAAAGATCAGCGGCCCAGATTAGATCGCACGGGCGGGCGCGCGGCCGTGGCTGACAAGCGGGGCTAGTCCATCAGCGAGCCAGGGCGGACCGACCAGCTGGGCCTAGAGGCAGAGACGCGCGGAAGGGGGAAGAGAGAGAGGCAGTTGGATTCAGATCGGAGGGCTAGGATTAGACCTGCTCGGGTTAAATCTAAGTTGTCCGATCTCGGACGAACGACCGGGATCTAAGACCAAGGGTGGGCATGGGCGCGACGGCGGCGCTCGGTCCCGCGGTGATAACTCGCTGGAGACGAGAAGGCCGGCCACGGCGGGGCACTAGAGGCTCGGGGACTAGCCTGGGCGCAATAAGGGTGGTTTGGCGGACTCGGCCATGGCCTTCACACCGACGCAGGGGCACCAGAGAGCGCAGACCATGGCAAGGCGGACTAACGACAGCGCTGGATTGCTCCAGCGAGCAATCACGCGAGCAACAGAGCGGGGATGACCAAATTAAGGGCACATGCGGGTTGCTCACCTTGAGGGGAAGCACTGGTGTCACGAAGCAACGATGGAGGCGTAGAGACTCGATGGGGCGACGACGGCGGGACTCTGGCTGCGCGAAGATTACTCCGGTGAGCGCGGACCGGACGCAGCAGAGAGGGAAAGGGCACACCGAAGGGTGTCCCGAGCAGCTGACAGTAAGGCGGAGCTCACCGTGGCACTGGACGGGGCGCGGACACGACGGTGGCCACAGAACAAGCAACAGTCGATGGCGGGCGATGGCAGAGCTCCCTGCACGCGTGGGCAGAGCGAGAGAGAGGGCAAGAGGGTTTGGCAGAGGGTGCAAATGAGCGCGGGGAGGTGGGCGAGCAGGGCACGTGGCTCAAAAGGGGCGCGGGGGCGCGGACATGGCCGGAGAAAGCGTGGACGTGGGCGCGGCCACGGTGGGGAGATCGTGGGCGAGAGGTTAGGGACGACTGACAGGTGGGGATGGCGGGGTAGAGAGAGGGAGAGCGGGCGCACGCGAGGGAAACAGCGCCGACAGGTCGGCCCACGGTGCAGCGAGAGAGAGAGAGAGAGAGAGAGAGAGAGAGAGAGAGAGAGAGAGGGGAAGCGAGCGCGCTCAGGTTTGCACCGACAGGCGGGGCCCGCCTGTCAGGCATAGGGGGCTCGGGGGCTAGGCTAAGTGGGCTGACTTGGGCTGAATTGGGTTTTCCTTTTTCCAGGGATTTTCTAATTGCTTTTCTATTTAATTTCTCTTGGGTTTTCAATTCAAATTAAAATCAAGTTTCAAATTCAAACCAAATCAAATATGTGCAACAATTCAAAGAATATTTAGGCTCAATATGATGCAACATTCCATGACTCATATGTTTTGGGCAAAATAAATTAAATAATCATTCACTAATTCAACTTACCCTAATTAAAAGAAAAAGAGAGGGAGAAAACTAGAGAGAGAGACTAGAGTGAGATAGAGAAGAGTAACACCTGAATTTGGATGATCATAAGAAAGAAATTTTATACCCCCAAATTCAGGGTGTTACACATCCTCTAACGAGGACCTTATCTGATCCATGTGTTATGCATTACATGATATTTTTATGCCGACCACTACAATTTTTATACATTCCATTTGAGTATTTTATGATAATGAATATGTCGTCTCTCGTGTGGCTTTGGTATTTCTACGGGAATAACATTTACGCTACATCTGTCATTATTTTATGCGCAAACTTTATGATTTTTATCAACAAATCTCACTTTCGCTCTTTTTACGGTAAAAAGCTTAGGATTTTTACGCTTATAACTGAAGATTTTTATGCTCAAACCTGGACTGCGCGCACCAGCGAAACACATGCCATATTTTTCGTGTGCAGATCAAAAAGGAATCCCGTGACTTATGATGTCCATAATTGTCATAAAAAATCAAATCTCGTAATCAACTCACCTAATTAAATCCTCTAATCAACTCCCCTAATCAAATCCCTTGATTTATGACGGATGCATGGATGTGGGGGTTGTTCGTTGGTAGTGAATCAACATTTACGCTATATCTAACACTATTTTATACTCAAACTTGAGAATTTTTACAATCAACACATTAGAGTTATCAATGTCTCTTATGTTGGCTAGCTATTTACGCTCAAACCTGAAGTACGGCCACCAGCGTCTCGCATCCCGTGATTTATGATATCCATAACTATAATAAAAACTCATCTTGTTGACCATTGTAACAACATTTACGTCATATTTGACATTATTTATGCTCGAACTTGAGAAATTTACACAAAAACCTAGGAAGCGCGCACACAACGTCTTGCATGCATATTTTTCGGATCTAAAACCGCACCTGCCATAAAAATCGAAAACCGCATGCACGCCTGGTGGATGATGATTGTACCTTCCATAAAATAGGACCCCGCAAGGAAGGTGATGGCAAACAGAATTTTATGCTATGCCTAACACTATTTTACGCTCAAATGGTAGGATTTTTACACTCGCACTAGCATCGCGTCCATAACTGCCAAAAAACAGATCCATAGAATTAATGAAAGGGAAATGGACTTAAACATTTCCTATAATCAATTTTGGTGTTTGACAACCATCACAAACCTTATGGACTAACTAGTTTGCCTAGTTGATCATTTCTCAAGTGCATAAGTTCATCTACAAGTACTCTAAGTCGACTGTCCGGAATACCGTAGATTATTCCGGACAGGAGAAGCTTTTTGGGAAAACACCTATGCGCGAACCGTCCGGGCCCTTGCGGCGGACCGTCCATGACACGAGTTTGAGCATCGGATGGGAACTCTACAAAAACATACGATAACACTACGAACCGTCCAAGACCAAACACGGACCGTCCGTCGTTGTAAAACCAGAAAAACCCAAAGGTGACGGGTTCGGTAAAATTCATTTTTAGCGTCCTCACGGACCGTCCGGAGTGCACGACCGGACCATCCTAGACTGCTTTATCTGACATTTGACGACACATTAAGTGCATTATAGCCGTTACTGCTGACCGTTGCGATTTCAGTCGTTGATGTGCAGGGGCGGACCGTCCGGACCAAGGGCACGGACCGTCCGCGGTTGGCAGAAAAGGAGCAACGGCTAGGAAGTGGTTGGAGGCTATAAATACAACTCCAACCACCTCCATTCAACATATCCAAGCACTCCACTCATCCACATTCAATACAGAGCTAGCAATCCATTCCAAGACACATTCAAAGCTTCCAATCTCTCCAAGTTTCCCAATTGAGACAAGTGATCATTAGTGATTAGGGACTTGAGAGAGTGTGATATGTGTTTCATTTGTTGCTCTTGTTGCTTGGTTTTCATAATCGTGTTTTCTTCTTCACTCTCTAAACTCTATAAGTGTTTTGTAAAGGTTGCAAGAGACACCTAATTGTGTGGTGATCCTTGCAGGGTCTTAGTGATCCGTGAGATTGAGAAAAAGCACTCGACCGGTCTAAGTGACCGATTGAGAGAGGGAAAGGGTTGAAATAGACCTGACCTTTGTGTCCTCCTCAACGGGGAGTAGGTTCTTTGGAACTGAACCTCGAGAAACAAATCACTATGTCCACTTGTATTCATCTTCACCATTCGATTTGTTTCTCCCCTCTCCTCTCTCTCTAAAGTTCTCTTGCTCACATCATTTTGAGTTTGCTCCCAAAAGTTATCTGCACCTATTGAGCAACTCATTGCAAGAGAAACTATCTTTCGCACTCGGAATTATTTCTAACACTAATCCCAGGTATAGTGCTTGTTCAAAGTTTATAATTTTTAGGTTTCGCCTATTCACCCCCCACTAGGCGACTTTCAATTGGTATCAAAGCTCGGTGCTTCATTAGAGTCTAACAACTCGAAGTGATGTCGGGAGAATACGCCAAGAGAGAGATGGTCACCAGCGAAAAGCCCGAAGGCTTGGGAAGGAAGAATGAGTAATAGACTCCATCGAAGGAGACCGGCGACAAGCACAAGGAAGAATTCGCTTCCTCCATCAAGTCGCATAAGAAGGGTGACAAGAAGAAAAAGAAAATGAAGAAGGTGGTCTACTATGAGACCGACTCTTCATCACCTTCCTTATCCGGCGCCGAGTCTACAACTTCGAAGTGCTAAGAGCGCAAGAAGTATAGTAAGATGCCTCTACGCTATCCTCATATTCCAAAACATGCTCCTTTACTTTTGGTACCCCTATGCAAACCACCATATTTTGATGGTGAAGATTATTGTATGTGGAGTGATAAAATGAGGCACCATCTAACCTCACTCCACGAAAGCATATGGGATATTGTTGAGTTTGGAGCGTAGGCACCATAGGTGGGCGACGAGGATTATGACTCCGATGAGGCTGCCCAAATAAGGCATTTTAATTCCCAAGAAACTTCTATACTCCTCGCCTCCTTGTGTCGAGAGGAGTATAATAAGGTGCAAGGGTTGAAAATTGCCAAAGAAATTTGGGATGTCCTCAAGACGGCGCATGAAGGGGACGAGGTGACCAAAATCACCAAGCGTGAGACGATCGAGGGAGAGCTCGGTCGATTCGTTCTCAACAAAGGAGAGGAGCCATAAGCAATGTACAACTGGCTCAAGACAATGGTCAACCAAGTGCGCAACCTCGGGAGCACCAAGTGGGATGACCATGAAATGGTCAAGGTTATTCTAAGATCTCTTGTTTTTCGTAATCCTACTCAAGTTCAATTAATTCATGGAGATCCTAGATACAAATAGATGTCCCTCGAGGAGGTTATTGGCAAGTTTGTGAGTTTTGAACTAATGATCAAAGACTTCAAACACATTGTCAACTTGGAGCAAGGCGCCACCTCTACACCTGAGGTGCAACCCGTTGCATTCAAAGCAACAAAAGAGAAGAAGGAAGAGTCTACACCAAGTAGACTCCCAATCGATGCCTCTAAGCTCGACAACGAGGAAATGGCTCTTATCATCAAGAGCTTTCGGTAAATCCTCAAGCAAAGGAAGGGGAAGGACTACAAACCTTGTTCCAAGAGGGTGTGCTATAGGTGTGGTAAGTCCGGTCACTTTATTGCAAAATGTCAGTATACAAGTGATAGTGACAGGGACGACGACAAGAAAGGGAAGAAGAAAATGGAGAAGAAAAGATACTACAAGAGGAAGGGTGGTGAGGCACACATGGGGCGGGAATGGGACTCCGATGAGAGCTCCATCGACTCCTCCTCCGACGAGTACGCCGCCAACATCGCCATCAACAAGGGCCTTCTCTTCCCAACGTCAGCCACAAATGCCTAATGGCTACGGACAGTAAGAAGAATAAGGTACATTCTAGAGATACCCCCCAAATACACTACTTCCGATGATGAGGGTAGCTCTAGTGATGATAATGATGATTTAACTTCTCTTTTTGCTAACCTTACCAAAGATCAAAAGAAAAAGATAAATGAATTGATAGAAACCATTAACGAGAAGGATGATCTCTTGGAATGCCAAGAGGACTCGCTCGTTAAGGAAAATAGGAAGTTTGTCAAACTAAAAAAATGCTTATGCTCTAGAGGTAGAAAAGTGTGAAAATTTATCAAAAGAGCTTGATGTTTGCAATGATTCAATTGCCTATCTTAGAACCAAAAATGCTAGTTTAAATGCTAAGATAGAAGAATTGAATGCTTGCAATGTTTCTACATCTACTGTTGAACATGTCATCATTTGCACTAGATGTAGAGATGTTAATATTGATGCTATGAATGATCACCTTACTATGATTAAAGAACAAAATAATCACATAGCTAAATTAAATGCTAAAATTGCCGAGCATGAGCTTGAGAATGAAACTTTTAAATTTGCTCATAGCATGCTCTATAATGGGAGACGTCCTGGCATTAAGGATGGCATTGGCTTCCAACAAGGGAGCCAAAGCAACATCAAGCTTAATGCCCCCAAGAACAGACTCTCTAATTTCGTTAAGGGTAAGGCTCCCATGGTTCATGATAGAGAGGGTTAGATTTTATATCATGAGAACTATCCTGAGCACAAAATTAGGAAAATTCATGCTAGAAAATCTCATAATATTTCTCATCATGCTTACATGTATAGTAATGAGGCTTCTAGCTCTAGGCATTCAACTCATATCAATATGCCTAAAAAGAAAAGTGCTAATGCATCAAATGAACATTGCATTTCATTTAAGACTTTTGATGCATCTTTTGTGCTGACTAACAAATCAGGCAAAGTAGTTGTCAAATATGTTGGGGGCAAACCAAGAGTCCCACGACATGTGTTTGGGTACCCAAGGTACTTGTTTCTAATGTGAAAGGACCTAAGACCGTTTGGGTACCTAAAAACAAGGCCTAAATTTGTTTTGTAGGTTTATACATTCGGTGGGACAAGTTGGATAATCGATAGCGGGTGCACAAACCACATGACAAGGGAGAAAATGATGTTCTCCTCATATAAGAAAAATGATGATCCCCAAAGAGCGATTACATTCGGGGATGGAAATCAAGGTTTGGTTAAAATTGCTATATCTCCTAACCATTCCATTTCCAATGTTTTCTTGTAGATTCTTTAGACTACAACTTGCTTTTAGTTTCTCAATTGTGTAAAATGGGCTACAATTGTCTCTTTACTGATGTTGTTGTTACTGTCTTTAGAAGAAGTGATGACTCAATAGCTTTTAAGGGAGTGTTGGATGGTCAGCTATATTTAGTTGATTTTAATGATAACAATGTTGAACTAGACACTTGCCTAATTGCTAAGACTAATATGGGCTGGCTCTGACATCACTGACTTGCCCATGTTGGGATGAAGAATCTTCACAAACTTCTAAAGGGAGAGCACATTTTAGGACTAACAAATGTTCATTTTGAGAAAGACAAGATTTGTAGCGCATGTCAAGCAGGGAAGCAAGTTGGAATTTGTCATCCACACAAGAACATCATGACGATCGATAGGCCACTGGAGCTACTCCACATGGACCTATTCGGCCCGATCGTTTACATAAGCATTGGCAGGAGTAAGTATTGTCTTGTTATTGTGGATGATTATTCTCGCTTCACTTGGGTATTCTTTTTATAGGAAAAATCTCAAACCCAAGAGACCTTAAAGAGGTTCTTGAGACGAGCTCAAAATGAGTTTGGATTAAGAATAAAAATATTAAAAGCGACAATGGAACGGAGTTCAAGAACTCTCAAATTGAAGGATTTCTTGAGGAGGAGGGCATCAAGCATGAGTTCTCTTCTCCCTACACACCTTAATAAAATGGTGTAGTGGAGAGGATGAATAGAACTCTATTGGACATGGCAAGGACCATGCTTGATGAGTACAAGACACCGGATCGGTTTTGGGCAGAGGTGATTAACACTGCTTGCTACTCCATCAACTGACTCTACCTTCACCGAATCCTCAAGAAAACATCATATGAACTCCTCACCAGTAAAAAGCCCAATGTTTCTTATTTTAGAGTTTTTGGGAGCAAATGCTTTATTCTTATCAAGAGAGGCAGAAATTCTAAATTTACTCCTAAAGCAGTAGAAGGCTTTTTACTTGGTTATGACTCAAACACAAGGGCATATAGAGTCTTCAACAAGTCCATTGGAGTAGTTGAAGTTTCTTGTGATATTGTGTTTGATGAGACTAATGGCTCTCAAGTAGAGCAAGTTGATCTTGATGAACTAGATGATGAAGAGCCTCCATGAGTCGCATTAAGGAACATGTCCATTGGGGATGTGTGTCCAAAAGAATCCGAAGAGCCTCCACAAGAACAAGATCAACCATCATCATCCATACAAGCATCTCCACCAACTCAAGATGAGGATAAGGCTCAAGAAGAAGAGGATGAAGATCAAGACGATGAGTCACCTCAAGAGGAGGACATTGATCAAGGGGGAGATGAAGATGATCAAGACAAGGAAGATGATCAAGAAATTCAAGACCAAAGACCACCACACCCAAGAGTCCACCAAGCAATTCAAAGAGATCACCCCGTCAACTCCATACTTGGTGACATTCACAAGGGGATAACCACTAGATCTCGAGTTGCTCATTTTTGTGAACATTACTCTTTTGTGTCTTCTATTGAGCCATACAGGATAGGGGATGCACTTAGAGATCTGGATTAGGTGATGGCAATGCAAGAGGAGCTCAACAACTTCACAAGGAATGAGGTATGGCATTTAGTTCTACGTCCTAACCAAAATGTTGTAGGTACCAAATGGGTATTCCGCAACAAACAAGATGAGCATGGTGTGGTGACTAGGAACAAAGCCCGACTTGTTGCAAAAGGTTATTCACAAGTCGAAGGTTTGGATTTTGTTGAAACCTATGCACCCGTAGCTAGGCTTGAGTCAATTCGTATATTACTTGCCTTTGCTACTTACCATGGCTTTAAGTTATATCAAATGGACGTGAAGAGTGCCTTCCTCAATGGCCCTATCAAGGAAGAGGTATATGTTGAGCAACCTCACGACTTTGAAGATAGTGAGTATCCTAACCATGTTTATAAGCTCTCAAAGGCGCTTTATGGGCTTGAGAGCACCTAGAGGGGGGGTGAATAGGTGATCCTGTAAAACTTGAAACTTAGTGTCACAAAAACTTGATTAGGAGTTAGCACAATAAGGCCAAGTGGCTAGAGAGGAGTCTTAGCAAAACACAATAACCACAAAGAGATCAACACAGAGATGGCACAATGGTTTATCCCGTGGTTCGGCCAAGTCCAATACTTGCCTACTCCACGTTGTGGCGTCCCAACGGACGAGGGTTGCACTCAACCCCTCTCAAGCGGTCCAAAGACCCACTTGAATACCACAGTGTTTTGCTTTCACTTTACTATATCCCGGTTGCGAGGAATCTCCACAACTTGGAGCCTCTCGCCCTTACAAAGATGTTCACAAAGAAGCACGGAAGTAAGGATGGGATGAGCAACGCACACAAGACACAAAATCAGAGCAACACACACACACACAAGTCACAACACGAGCTCTCAACACAACTCAAAGAGTTCTCTACTCAAACGGAGCTCTAGTTGCTATCACAAAGAATTGAATGCGCGGAATTGAAGTCTTGGTGCTTAGGAATGCTTAGAGAATGTTTGATGTCCTCCTCCATGCGCCTAGGGGTCCCTTTTATAGCCCCAAGGTAGCTAGGAGCCGTTGAGAGCATTCCAGGAAGGCAATTCTTGCCTTCTGTCGCCTGGCGCACCGGACAGTCCGGTGCACCAGCGGACACTGTCCGGTGCGGATCTCTTTCCTTATTTGGCGAAGCCGACCGTTGCAGATTCAGAGTCGTTGGCGCACCGGACACTGTCCGGTGCCCCCTTCTGACCGTTGGCTCGGCCACGCGTCGCGCGCGGATTACGCGACCGACCGTTGGCCCGGCCGACCGTTGGCTCACCGGACAGTCCGGTGACTTATAGCCGTACGCCGTTAATCGCTTCCCGATAGCGACGACTTCGCTGTGAATGGCTCACCGGACAGTACGGTGCACCACCGGACAGTCCGGTGATTTATAGTCGTACGCCGTTGATCGCTTCCCGAGAGCAGCCAGTTGACAGTCGCCAGCCTGGCGCACCGGACACTGTCCGGTGCACCACCGGACAGTCCGGTGCACCCAGACTGCGCAGACTTTGGTTGAACAAAGCCATCTCTATTCCAAAGTGATTTCTCTTGTTTCCAGCACTTAGACACAATACATTAGTCTCTAAAATAATGTACTAAGTCTTAGAAACATACCTTTACTCTTGATTTGCACTTTGTCCATCAATTGGCATAGATTAACACTTAAGCACTTGTGTTGGCATTCAAACACCAAAATACTTAGAAATGGCCCAAGGGCACATTCCCTTTCAATCTCCCCTTTTTTGTGATTTATGCCAACACAATAAAAAAACAACTAAAGAAGTGCAACATCAATGCAAATGAGAACACAAATTTGTTTTGATTCAAATTTGGCATATTTGGATCATTCTTTGCCACCACTTGGTTTTGTTTTTGCAAATCAACCTCAATTTCCTATCTCTAAGTCAAACACACTTGTTGAGACATAAAGAGAGTTGTTCCAAGAGAAATTGATCAAAGATTTCAAAAACTCCCCCTTTTTCCCATAATCAACTATTCTCCCCACAAGAAGCCAACTTTAGACAAAAGAGACAACAAGAGAGTTTTGACAAACCAAAAACTCTATTCTACTCTTTTCAAAGTTCTCAAGTGGTAGCTGATCCATTGATTGCTTTGGCCTTATTTTCTCCCCCTTTGGCATCAAGCACCAAAACAGGATCAATCTTGGCCCATAAACCCCATTGCCTCACCAAAATCTTCAAATAAGAGTACCAAGGCAATAAGGATATTGAGATGGACTTGGAGTAAGTTACCCTCTCATCGGAGTGCAGTGGAAGTCTTGCATGGTCCAAGTCTACCTTTCCCTTTCAATCCACCTTTGAGACTAAATCAAGCAAACTCAAGCACACGGTTAGTCTCAAGGGGTCAAGTTGTAGCACATCTCCCCCTAAATATGTGCATCACTCACACATGGACTTTTGAGGTCCGGGGAGTGTTTGTACAACTTGAGCACCATAAATAAACAACAAAATGCATGAGGAACATGATCAAAGGCATGAACACATGTATGCTATAAATCAATCCAAGTTCCGCGAATCTAAGACATTTAGCTCACTATGCAGCCTGCAAAAGGTCTTCTCGTCTAAAGGCTTGGTAAAGATATCGGCTAGCTGGTTCTCGGTGCTAATATAAAACACTTCGATATCTCCCTTTTGCTGGTGGTCTCTCAAAAAGTGATGCCGGATGTCAATGTGCTCTGTGCGGCTGTGCTCAACAGGATTGTCCGCTATGCGGATAGCACTCTCATTGTCACATAGGAGTGGGACTTTGCTCAGATTGTAGCCAAAGTCCCGGAGGGTTTGCCTCATCCAAAGTAGTTGCGCACAACACTGTCCTGCGACAACATACTCGGCCTCAGTGGTGGATAGGGCAACGGAAGTTTGTTTCTTAGAACTCCATGACACCAGGGACCTTCCTAAGAATTGGCACGTCCCTGATGTACTCTTCCTATCGACCTTACATCCTGCATAATCGGAGTCTGAATATCCAATTAAGTCAAAGGTAGACCCCTTTGGATACCAGATCCCGAAGCAAGGCGTATCGACCTAAGTATCTAAGAATTCGCTTCACGGCCACTAAGTGACACTCCCTTGGATCGGATTGAAATCTAGCACACATGCATACACTAAGCATAATATCCGGTCTACTAGCACATAGATAAAGCAAGGAACCTATCATAGACCGGTATGCTTTTTGATCAACGGACTTAGCTCCTTTGTTGAGGTCGATGTGTCCGTCAGTTCCCATCGGAGTCTTTGCGGGCTTGGCGTCCTTCATCCCAAACCGCTTTAGCAAGTCTTGTGTGTACTTCGTTTGGGAGATGAAGGTGCCGTCCTTGAGTTGCTTCACTTGGAACCCAAGGAAGTAGTTCAACTCGCCCATCATCGACATCTCAAACTTTTGAGTCATCACCCTGCTAAACTCTTCACAAGACTTTTGGTTAGTCGAACCAAATATTATGTCATCGACATAAATTTGGCACACAAATAAGTCACCATCACAAGTCTTAGTGAATAAAGTTAGATCGGCTTTCCCAACCTTGAAAGCATTAGCAATTAAAAAGTCTCTAAGGCATTCATACCATGCTCTTGGGGCTTGTTTAAGTCCATAGAGCGCCTTAGAGAGCTTACATACATGGTCGGGGTACCGTTCATCCTCGAAGCCAGGGGGTTGCTCTACGTACACCTCCTCCTTGATTGGCCTGATGAGGAAAGCGCTCTTCACATCCATTTGGAACAACCTGAAAGAATGGTGAGCGGCATATGCTAGCAAAATACGAATGGACTCTAGCCTAGCCACAGGAGCAAAAGTCTCCTCAAAGTCCAAACCTGCGACTTGGGCATAACCTTTTGCCACAAGTCGAGCCTTGTTCCTTGTCACCACCCCGTGCTCGTCTTGTTTGTTGCGGAACACCCACTTGGTTCCCACAACATTCTGCTTGGGACGAGGCACCAGTGTCCAAACTTCATTTCTCTTGAAATTATTGAGCTCTTCCTGCATGGCCAACACCCAGTCCGGGTCTAGCAAGGCCTCTTCTACCCTGAAAGGCTCAATAGAAGAGACAAAGGAGTAATGCTCACAAAAATTAACTAATCTAGAGCGAGGAGTTACTCCCTTGCTAATATCACCCAAAATTTGGTCAACAGGATGATTCCTTTGAATCGTCGCTCAAACTTGGGTTGGAGGTGCCGGTTGTGCTTCTTCCTCCATCACATGATCACCTTCTGCTCCCCCTTGATCACACGCCTCTTCTTGATGAACCTATTCATCGTCTTGAGTTGGGGGATGCACCATTGTTGAGGAAGAAGGTTGATCTTGCTCCTTTTGTTCTTGTGGCCGCACATCTCCAATCGCCATGGTGCATATTGCGGCCGTTGGAACGTCTTCTTCATCTACATCATCAAGATCAACAACTTGCTCTCTTGGAGAGCCATTAGTCTCATCAAATACAACGTCGCTAGAGACTTCAACCAAACCCGATGATTTGTTGAAGACTCTATACGCCTTTGTATTTGAGTCATAACCTAACAAAAACCCTTCTACAGCTTTGGGAGCAAACTTAGAATTTCTACCTTTCTTCACTAGAATATAGCATTTGCTCCCAAATACACGAAAGTAAGACACATTGTGTTTGTTACCGGTTAGAAGCTCATACGAAGTCTTCTTGAGGAGGCGGTGAAGGCAGACCCGATTGATGGCGTGGCAAGCCGTATTCACGGCTTCCGACCAAAAACGCTCGGGGGTCTTGAACTCTCCAAGCATCGTCCTCGCCATGTCTATGAGCGTCCTGTTCTTCCTCTCTACCACACCATTTTGCTGAGGTGTGTAAGGAGCGGAGAACTCGTGCTTGATCCCTTCCTCCTCAAGGTACTCCTCCACTTGATGGTTCTTGAACTCAGACCCGTTGTCGCTCCTTATCTTCTTCACCTTGAGCTCAAACTCATTTTGAGCTCTTCTTAGGAAGCGCTTGAGGGTCCCTTGGGTTTCAGATTTATCCTGCAAAAAGAATACCCAAGTGAAGCGGGAAAAATCATCAACTATAACAAGACCATACTTACTTCCTCCTGAGCTTAGATAGGCGACGGGTCCGAAGAGGTCCATATGAAGCAACTCCAAAGGTCTTGATGTGGTCATCACATTTTTGGTATGATGAGAGCTTCCCACCTGTTTACCTGCTTGACAAGCTGCACAAGGTCTATCTTTTTCGAAAGTTACATTAGTTAGACCTATCACGTGTTCTCCCTTTAGAAGTTTGTGAAGGTTCTTCATCCCTACATGTGCTAAGCGGCGATGCCAGAGCCAGCCCATGCTAGTCTTAGCAATTAAGCATGCATCTAGACCGGCCTCCTCTTTTGCAAAATCAACTAAATAGATTTTGTCGTCTAATACACCCTTAAAAGCTAATGAACCATCACTCCTTCTAAAGACAGACACATCCACATTTGTGAATAAGCAGTTATATCCCATATTACAAAGCTGACTCATAGACAACAAGTTATATCCAAGCGACTCAACTAAAAACACATTGGAAATGGAGTGCTCGGATGAAATAGCTATTTTTCCTAACCCTTTCACCTTGCCTTGATTCCCGTCACCGAATATAATTGAGTCTTGGGAATCTTTGTTCTTGACGTAGGAGGTGAACATCTTCTTTTCCCCCGTCATGTGGTTTGTGCATCCGCTGTCGATAATCCAGCTTGAATCCCCGGATGCATAAACCTGCAAGGCAAATTTAGGCTTGGGTTTTAGGTACCCAACTCTTGTTGGGTCCTACAAGGTTAGTCACAATGGTCTTAGGGACCCAAATGCAAGTTTTATCTCCCTTGCATCTTGCCCCTAACCTCCTAGCAATCACCTTCATATCCTTTCTACAAATAGCAAAGGAAGCATTGCAAGTATGAAAAATTGTAGAAGGTTCATTGTTTACTTTTCTAGGAACATGAACAACATTTCTTCTAGGCATAGCATTTTTCCTAGCCAAATTTCTATCAAGCATAATAGAAGAACTAGAAGCAAACATGGCTTGAGAATCAAAAGCATCATAACTTCTATAAGCATTCCTAGAATGTCTCCTATCATGATACATGAAAGCATGGTTCTTTTGAGTACTACTAGCCATAGGGGCCTTCCCTTTCTCCTTGGCGGAGATGGAAGCCTTATGGCTTGTTAAGTTCTTGACTTCCCTCTTGAAGCCAAGACCATCCTTAATTGAGGGGTGTCTACCAATCGTGTAGGCATCCCTTGCAAATTTTATTTTGTCAAATTCACTCTTGCTAGTCTTAAGTTGGGCATTAAGACTAGCCACCTCATCATTCAATTTAGAAATTGAAACTAGGTGTTCACTACAAGTATCAACATCAAAATCTTTACACCTATTGCAAATTGTAACATGTTCTACACAAGATGTTGATTTATTAGCTATTTCTAACTTAGCATACAAATCATCATTTATACTCTTTAAGCTAGAAATAGAGTCATGGCATGTGGACAATTCACAAGAAAGCATTTCATTTCTTTTAATTTCTAAAGCAAGGGATTTTTGAGCCTCTACAAACTTATCATGTTCTTCATACAAAAGATCCTCTTGCATTTCTAATAATCTATTCTTATCATTCAAAGCATCAATCAATACATTAATCTTATCAACCTTAGTTCTATCTAAGCCCTTGAATAAACATGAATAGTCTATTTCATCATCGCTAGATTCTTCATCACTTGAGGAAGCATAAGTACTAGTATTACGAGTGCTTACCTTCTTTTCCCTTGCCATGAGGCAAGTGTGATGCTCGTTGGGGAAGAGGGATGACTTGTTGAAGGCGGTGGCGGCGAGTCCTTCGTTGTCGGAGTCGGACGATGAACAATCCGAGTCCCACTCCTTGCCAAGGTGTGCCTCGCCCTTAGCCTTCTTGTACGCCTTTTTCTTTTCCCTCTTGTTCCCTTGTTCCTGGTCACTATCATTATCGGGACAATTAGCGATAAAATGACCAATCTTACCACATTTGAAGCATGAGCGCTTCCCCTTTGTCTTGTTCTTGTTGGGATGCCCCTTGTGACCCTTTAGCGCCGTCTTGAAACGCTTGATGATGAGGGCCATTTCTTCATCATTAAGCCCGGCCGCCTCAACTTGCGCCACCTTGCTAGGTAGCGCCTCCTTGCTCCTCGTTGCTTTGAGAGCAATGGTTTGAGGCTCTTGGATTGGGCCATTCAACGCATCATCAATGTATCTAGCCTCCTTGATCATCATCTGCCCGCTTACGAACTTTCCAAGTATCTCCTCGGGCGACATCTTGGTGTACCTAGGATTCTCACGAATATTGTTCACAAGATATGGATCAAGGACGGTAAAAGACCTTAGCATTAGGCGGACGACGTCGTGGTCCGTCCATCGTGTGCTTCCATAGCTCCTTATTTTGTTAACGAGGGTCTTGAGCCGGTTGTACGTTTGGGTTGGCTCCTCGCCCCTGATCATTGCGAATCTCCCAAGTTTGCCCTCCACCAACTCCATCTTGGTGAGCATGGTGACGTCGTTCCCCTCATGTGAGATCCTGAGGGTGTCCCAAATCTGCTTGGCGTTATCCAAGCCGCTCACCTTATGGTATTCGTCCCTGCACAATGAAGCTAGAGAACAGTAGTAGCTTGTGCATTATTGTGAATTTGCTCATTAATGAACATGGGACTATCAGTACTATCAAATTTCATTCCACTCTCTACTGTCTCCCATATGCTTGGATGGAGAGAGAACAAGTGACTACACATTTTGTGACTCCAAAATCCATAGTCCTCTCCATCAAAGTGAGGAGGTTTACCAAGTGGAATGGAGAATAAATGAGCATTGGTACTTTGCAGAATACGAGAGTAATCAAAAGAAAAGTTCGAATTGACCGTTTTCTTTTTCTCGTAGTCGTTGTCGTCGTTGTCCTTTTGGGAAGAAGAGGACTCGTCGCTGTCGTCGTAGTAGATGATCTCCTTGATGCGCCTCGTTTTCTTGTTCTTCCCGTCTTTTCTTTTGTAGCCCGACCCCGAGTCAGTAGGCTTGTCATCCTTTGGGTCATTGATGAAGGACTCCTTCTCCTTATCATTGACCACCATCCCCTTGCCCTTAGGATCCATCTCTTCGGGTGATTAGTCCCTTCCTTGAAGAGAACGGCTCTGATACCAATTGAGAGCACCTAGAGGGGAGGTGAATAGGTGATCCTGTAAAACTTGAAACTTAGTGTCACAAAAACTTGATTAGGAGTTAGCACAATAAGGCCAAGTGGCTAGAGAGGAGTCTTAGCAAAACACAATAACCACAAAGAGATCAACACAGAGATGGCACAGTGGTTTATCCCGTGGTTCGGCCAAGTCCAATACTTGCCTACTCCACGTTGTGGCGTCCCAACGGACGAGGGTTGCACTCAACCCCTCTCAAGCGGTCCAAAGACCCACTTGAATACCACGGTGTTTTGCTTTCACTTTACTGTATCCCGGTTGCGAGGAATCTCCACAACTTGGAGCGTCTCGCCCTTACAAAGATGTTCACAAAGAAGCACGGAAGTAAGGATGGGATGAGCAACGCACACAAGACACAAAATCAGAGCAACACACGCACACAAGTCACAACACGAGCTCTCAACACAACTCAAAGAGTTCTCTACTCAAACGGAGCTCTAGTTGCTATCACAAAGAATCGAATGCGCGGAATTGAAGTCTTGGTGCTTAGGAATGCTTAGAGAATGCTTGATGTCCTCCTCCATGTGCTTAGGGGTCCCTTTTATAGCTCCAAGGCAGCTAGGAGCCGTTGAGAGCATTCCAGGAAGGCAATTCTTGCCTTCTATCGCCTGGCGCACCGGACAGTCCGGTGCACCACCGGACACTGTCCGGTGCGGATCTCTTTCCTTATTTGGCGAAGCCGACCGTTGCAGATTCAGAGCCGTTGGCGCACCAGACACTGTCCGGTGCACACCGGACAGTCCGGTGCCCCCTTCTGACCGTTGGCTCGGCCACGCATCGCGTGCGGATTACGCGGCCGACCGTTGGCCCGGCCGACCGTTGGCTCACCGGACAGTCCGGTGACTTACAGTCGTACGCCGTTAATCGCTTCCCGAGAGCGATGACTTCGCCTGTGAATGGCTCACCGGACAGTCCGGTGCACCACCGGACAGTCCGATGATTTATAGCCGTACGCCGTTGATCGCTTCCCGAGAGCAGCCAGTTGACAGTCGACAGCCTGGCGCACCGGACACTGTCCGGTGCACCACCGGACACTGTCCGGTGCACCCACACTGCGCAGACTTTGGCTGAACAAAGCCATCTCTATTCCAAAGTGATTTCTCCTGTTTCCAGCACTTAGACGCAATACATTAGTCTCTAAAATAATGTACTAAGTCTTAGAAACATACCTTTACTCTTGATTTGCACTTTGTCCATCAATTGGCATAGATTAACACTTAAGCACTTGTGTTGGCATTCGAACACCAAAATACTTAGAAATGGCCCAAGGGCACATTTCCCTTTCAGGGCTCAAGCAAGCCCCAAGAGCATGGTATGAATGCCTGAGAGACTTTCTTATCACTAATGGCTTTAAAGTTGGAAAAGCTGACCCTACTCTCTTCACTAAAATAATTGCTAAAGACTTGTTTATATGCCAAATTTATGTTGATGATATTATATTTGGGTCTACTAACGAGTTATCTTGTGAAGAGTTTAGTAGAATTATGATACAGAAATTCGAGATGTTAATGATGAGGGAGTTGAAGTATTTCCTTGGGTTTCAAATCAAGCAACTCCAAGAGGGCACCTTCATCTTCCAAACTAAGTACATTCAAGACATTCTCAAGAAGTTTGGGATGAGGAATGCCAAACCCATCAAGACACCCATGGGAACAAATGAGCATCTCGACCTCGACACGGGAGGTAAATTCGTAGATCAAAAGGTATACCGATCGATGATAGGTTCTTTACTCTATTTATATGCTTCTCGTCCGGATATTATGCTTTCAGTATGCATGTGTGCAAGGTTCTAGGCAAATCCTAAGGAAGTTCACCTTAGGGTCGTGAAAAGAATAATGAGATATTTAGTTTACACTTCTAAGTTTGGGCTATGGTACCCCAAGGGATCTACCTTTGATCTAATTGGGTATTCCAATGCTGATTATGCTGGATGTAAAATTGACAGGAAGAGAACATCAAGGACTTGTTAGTTTCTGGTACGATCTCTGGTGTCTTGGGCTTCAAAGAAACAAAATTCAGTAGCTCTACCCACCGCCGAAGCCGAGTATATTGCTGCAGGCCATTGCTGTGCACAATTACTCTGGATGAGGCAAACACTTAGGGACTATGGCTACAAATAGAGCAAAGTCCCTCTCCTATGAGATAATGAGAGTGCAATCCGCATGGTGGATAATCCCGTTGAACACAGCCGCACTAAATACATAGACATCCGGTATCACTTTTTGAGAGATCACTAACAAAAGGGGATATCGAAATTACTTATGTTAGCACCCACAACCAATTAGCCGATATCTTTACCAAGCCCCTTGATGAAAAGACTTTTAGCAAGCTTAGGAATGAACTCAATATCCTTGATTCTCGGAACTTTGATTGAAATCTTGTACATATTGCTCATTTATATACCTTTGATCATGTCTCTTTCATTTGGTACAAATTCATATTTCTTATTCTTCTTGTGGCAAAGCTAAGACTAATGTGCTTCCATGAGTATTTCTGTGATTAGTCTTAGATTGAAAGGGAAATGGAGTATTCGGCAAAGGCAAGGCTTCCACTACAACTCTGTCGGTATCACTTATCCTTTGCCCACCTCATAAACTTTCACTCATATCCTTTTACCAAAAGGGGAGAAAATAGGCCCAAAGGAGGAGAATTAAAAGGCCTCTCAAGTTTCTTCGTTTTGGCTTAATGCCAAAGGGAGAGAAAGTAATAAGGCCCAAAGTAAAAGGATCGCACCACCACCCATTTTCAAAAACTATTTTACAAAGGGGAGAAATTTATTCAAATTACAAAAAGCCTCTTGACAGCTAAGAGGAGAATTTCTTCAGGGGAGCTTTCATTTAGCCAATGGAAAAGCATTTGAAAAAGGGGGAGAATTTTCAAAAACTTGAAAATGCTTTTTGAAATCATATTCTTAAACCATTGGCTAATTGCAAAAGAACTTCAAAGACTTTTTCAAAAGATTTGCAAAAACAAACTAAGTGGTGCGAATGTGGTCCAAAATGTTAAAAAAAAGAAGAAAGCAATCATATATACTTAAAATTACTTTCAGTTGGTTTAAATTCAAGTAACTTTTGCACATCTGTCAAAATTGCAAACTAGTTACATTCCTACACTTTATATTTGGTTTGTGTTGGCATCAATCACCAAAAAGGGGGAGATTGAAAAGGAAATGGACTTAAACATTTCCTATAATCGATTTTGGTGTTTGACAACCATCACAAACCATATGGACTAACTAGTTTGCCTAGTTGATCATTCCTCAGGTGCGTAAGTTCGTCTACAAGTACTCTAAGTCGACTATCCGGAATATCATAGATTATTCCGGACAAGAGAAGCTTTTTGGAAAAACACCTATGCGCAGACCGTCCGGGCCCTTGCGGCGGACCGTCCGCGACACGAGGGTGAGCATTAGACAGGAACTCTGTAAAAACATACGATAACACTACAGACCGTCTGAAGAAGAAGCGAGCACCGTCCGAGACCAAGCGTGGACCGTCCAGCCTCAGGTGCGGACCATTCGGTCGTTGTAAAACCAGAAAAACCCGAAGGTGACGGGTTCGGTAAAATTCATTTTTAGCGTCCTCACGGACCGTCCGGAGTGCATGACTGGACCGTCCGCGACTGCTTTATCTGACATCTGACGACACATTAAGTGCATTATAGCCGTTGATATAGCCGTTACTGCTGACCGTTGTGATTTCAGTCGTTGATATGCAGGGGCGGACCGTCCGGACCAGGGGCACGGACCATCCGCGGTTGGCAGAAAAGGAGCAACGGCTAGGAAGTGGTTGGAGGCTATAAATTCAACCCCAACCACCTCCATTCAACAAATCCAAGCACTCGACTCATCCACATTCAATACAAGAGCTAGCAATCCATTCCAAGACACATTCAAAGCTTCCAATCTCTCCAAGTTTCTCAATTGAGACAAGTGATCATTAGTGATTAGTGACTTGAGAGAGTGTGATCTGTGTTTCATTTGTTGCTCTTGTTGCTTGGTTTTCATAATCGTGCTTTCTTCTTCACTCTCTAAACTCTATAAGTGTTTTGTAAAGGTTGCAAGAGACACTTAATTTTGTGGTGATCCTTGCGGGGTCTTAGTGATCCGTGAGATTGAGAAAAAGCACTTGACCGGTCTAAGTGACTGATTGAGAGAGGGAAAGGGTTAAAATAGACCCAGCCTTTGTGGCCTCCTCAATGCGGAGTAGGTTCTTTGGAACCGAACCTCGGGAAACAAATCGCCGTGTCCACTTGTATTCATCTTCACCATTCGATTTGTTTCTCCCCTCCCCTCTCTCTCTAAAGTTCTCTTGCTCACATCGTTTTGAGTTTGCTCCCAAAAGTTATCCGTATCGATTGAGCAACTCATTGCAAGAGAAACTATTTTCGCACTCCGAATTATTTCTAACACTAATCCCAGATATAGTGCGTGTTCAAAGTTTATAATTTTCAGGTTTCGCCTATTCACCCCCCTCTAGGCGACTTTGAATTAAGCATGGCATAATCTGGACGTGGAATGATGGTTTACTCCGAATCAACATCCCCCATATCTATACGTCCCCCATAAATCAAATGATTATATTAGATGAGTTGGTTAGGAGATTTAATAAGGTGGGTTGATTAGGGAATTTAAATTTTTTATGGCAGTAACAGGCACCATAAAATCAAGGGATTGCATGCTCGAGATTTTATAGGTTACCTTTTTTGAAATTTTGTTTTGTTGTGTAAATGTGTATGTCGTAAATATCTTATATATATGGCGCAAATGGTATGAACCCCATATAGACACTGGGTTAGGTAATGTTTGCGTAAAATGTGAATAGAACAAACATAAACATACAACAGATAGGAAGGGGAGCCATGAACTAAATATATATGTCGTAATTACCTATTGACGTTGACATAAATATGTATACAGAGTAGCATAAAAACAGGGCCATCGCTCGCACCTAGGGGAGTAGTTGTCACCACGCGCGCCTTTGGGATCCGTCGCCGCTCGCGCCTAGAGAAGTCTGTCGCCGCCACTCCCACCTCGAATGGGTCGTATCGTGCGCGTCTTAGGGACCCCCATCGCACGTGTGCCGCCGGGATCCACTGTCGCGATCGCTCCCACCTCAGATGTGTTGCCTGTGACGAGTCGATCTCGAGGACGACAATGTCCCGACTGATGGTCCTCGTCGTCTATCCGTCCGCGGCGGACCACCGGTGCCACGTCCGTCCGCCTGCCGCGGACACCTTCTGTCCGCGCAGGACCCGCTCGGCCGCGCGTCGGCCAGCGTCGTGCTCGTCCGCGGCGGACCCGCCTAACCGTGTGTTCACACGTCGGCCATTGCCGCGCCTGACCCGCCCACACGTGTTGGCCCCGTCATCGCGCAGCTGCCGCCGTCGCTGAAACCCTAATTCATGGTCTCATGTAGCTTTTATAGACAGCTCAAAGCCTCGTCTGTTGAGGTGGTGCGGCTGAAACAAAAGGGACCGTTGGGTCAGAGCTTTCGAGTTTCGATCACTATTTGGAAGCATACGGCTCAAAATATATAAACTATCTGAAAGCACATGGCTCAAAATTGGGCCATTGCTGATTAGAATGCTCAGTTCAGCCCATGCTTGGCCCAAACTTTGCGAATATTTTAGCATGGGCCGAAGCAAATACGTCCTCATAGCTGATACACTTATGACAGAACACACAGGTAACACACGTGTAAAGTTGATCAGTTTATATATCTACAATACAGCTGCAGTTTCGAACACGAGGCACATTATGTCACAAACCTATGCAGATGCATATGCATATGCTACACACACAGGTACAGGTGCAAGCTAGATCCTCTCAAAGAACCAAATCAAAGGGCGTCCAAAAAGCTTCACTCAAGAGGCTTCCTGCTCCTGCTGCTCTCCACTCCCACCACCGTTGCTGGCATCAGCAGTCATGGCACCACCACCATCGCTTGGCAACTCCCCGCCAGGTGCTTCAGGGGCAACGTTCACGTGCTCTGTTGTCGCCATGGCAATGGCAGGCTCAGGCTGTCTCGGGACATCAGCGCCCAGGCGCCCATCGCCGCTTGGCAGCTGCCTCGGAACCGACCTGGCCTGTCGGATGGCGGCCGCAGCCTCTGGCATGATGACGCCTGGTGGCTGTGGGGGAACCCAGCGGCGCTGCAATTCTGCTGCAACCGCTGCCGGGTCATCCATGGCATTACTACCAGCATGGTGATTAGAAGAACCCCCTTGGTAGCTGCTCCGTGGGCCAACAACATTCAATCGGTCGCTGCTTGTCTGTTGCTGGAATCCGTATCCACCAGGCCTCTGCACCCGCTGCTGGAATCACAAAAATGTCACAACTCACATGATTCAGTGTAACTTGCCACCAGATTAGTTCATTCAGTGCTGCTGTAGGACAACAAGCAAATTATAGCTTATGGTAGACAAGATGATGTATGATACTCAAACACAAATGTGATAATCAAAATTAACTACTATAGCATGGCCCACATGATTGCCTACCTCAGAGTAGGATCCTGGAAATGGTCCATAAGAAGATTCAGCAGCTAATGGCATGAATGAGTTCCTCCCTGTTCAAGATAAACCATGAGTCTATGAGTGAAGTAACAGCTGTGACAGGCAAGAACATTTGGTTTCGGGAGCTAAAAGAAATATCTTTGGCAGGATTGCAGCGAGTTTGGTGGCTCAACAGTTCCTTACCTGTGTCAAAACTGTTGTTTGGTGGTGTTGCATACATATTAGTTTGCTACAAATAGAAACACAGCATGAGAGATAAGAAAATAATTTAATTTGTAAATACTGACTGGAAGGACCAGAAACTGCAAGTCATACCTGAAAAGCTCTCCCTTGATAGTCAATTGGCCCTACACAGAGAAATAAAAATAATAGCAATGTGGTGAGAGCCATGCTAATGCAAATAGTTGTTACTTATTACCTCAATGCTAAACCTAGAGCTTTAAATATTTTATATGTAGATGGTTCAAAACTACAAGCGATCGAGATGAAAATAACCGCTAGATCAAAATTCACATCCCAAACTGCCCTAAGTTTCTAATATAAGGAAACTATCTCTACAGTTCAGTATGATGTGTCAATTATTAAGTATGATGCTGACCGTTCCATGATGAAGGCTGAACATGCTCTTCCAATAGGCTGTGTTGTTTTTTTCTTGAATACGCAGGAGGTCTGCGTATTTTTATATTAAGAAGAAAAAAGGGGGGAACCCCAAAACAGAAACAACAGTTTTACAAACTCACACCACCATTAACGCCTAAGACAGCTCCTCTAAATGGAAGAAAGAGAGAGTTTTAGCGCCAGCCAAACGCCAGCACATCAACTCCTCCCTAGCTGCCGAAAGGGCGACCTCAACATTCGGGCTACAACCATCAAACACACACCTATTCCTGTGTTTCCAGATCGACCACGCACCCAATATGACCAGCGAGTTGAAACCACCCGACAAAGGCTTGCCCACCACCTCGGCACTCTTCTCCCACCAAGAGTCAAAGCAGCCATCCCCTGTAGAGGGACAGAGCACCTGGAAGTCCCCAGACCGAAGGAAAAGGAACCAAAACTGCTTCGCAAAGCTGCACTCGACCAATAAGTGATTAATAGTTTCATCCGCCTGGTCACAAAGCGGACAGCAGACGGGATGATCCATTCCCCTTTTTGCCAACCTGTCAGCTGTCCAACATCTATCATGCACAACCAGCCACATAAAAAATTTGCATTTCCTTGGTGCCCAGGTCTTCCAAATCCGTTCAGCCGGCCTAAATTCAACAGCTCCAAGGAGAAGAACCTGGTAGGCAGAACTAGAGGAGTAATCCCCCGACGCGCTGAACTTCCAAGAATGCTTATCAGGAATCCCAGGTTGAAGAACTAAGCCCTCCAGCAAGTCACAGAGATCCAAAACCTGTGCAAGCGCCCTAACTGAAAGCGCACCCCTTATATCAGCCACCCAATTCAGATTTGTTAAAGCATCTTTTACCAGCCTTTTGGAAACAACACACTTAGGTACATGCTCAAGAACCTCAGGTGCCACCTCACTGATTCTTCTACCATTCAGCCACCGATCCTTCCAAAAGAGGATATCCTGTCCATCACCCAATTGAGACACAACTGCAACATTGATCAAGGCTTCCACCGCACCACATGCCTGAACAGGGAGAACCGACCAAGGCTTAGAGTGATCGGTTCTCTGGAGCCAAGGCCACCTAGCTCGAAGCGCCACGCTCAAAAGCCAAAGATCAGTGATCCCAAGGCCGCCCAGAACTTTAGGCCTAGTGACCTTGCCCCACGCCACTAAACAGTGACCACCATTGGCTTGTTTTCTTCCTTTCCAAAGGAAACCTCTTCTTATCTTGTCAATAGCTTTGATGGTCCAAATAGGGAGGTCCAAAGCCATCGCAGCATAAATCATTTTTGCCGTGAGAACAAACTGAACATAAACAGCACGACCCGCCTTTGTCATCAGGTCGGCCTTCCAACCTGGGAGAACACTAGCTGCCTTGTCCACCAATGCCTGTAACTGGGCCTTTGAAAGCTTTCCCAAGGACAGGGGCAGTCCAAGATATTGACACGGAAAATCAGAAATGGGGCAGGGGAGAGAAGCTTGGACCCGCATCAAATCATCTTCGGTACAACGAATGGGGAACACACTACTTTTCAGGACATTGGTCTTGAGCCCCGAGGCTTCCCCAAAAAGCCGAAGGATCTCCAGGACCAAGCTGATGTCTGAAGCCACCGGCCTAAGAAAAACCACCGCGTCATCCGCGTAGAGAGAAAGCCTGTGATGTAAAGTCCCAGAAGATAGCTGCTGAAGTAACCCTTCATCGGAAGCCTTTTGAATGAGCAAGTTCAGAACATCCATAACCAAAATGAACAACAAAGGGGATAGTGGGTCTCCTTGCCTAAGGCCCCTCTGGTGTGAAATGATCTCCCCAGGAACGCCATTTAGCAAAATTCTTGTGGAGGAAGAAGCCAACAGTCCACACACAACATCACACCAAATCTGCCCAAACCCCATTTTCCTCAAAACCTCAATGAGAAACGGCCATGACACCGAATCAAAAGCCTTAGAAATGTCTAACTTGAAGAGGATACGAGCCTGTCTTTGTTGATGGAGATATCTGGCCGTACGCTGCACCAATATGAAGTTGTCAAGAATGAACCTTTTTTTGATAAAAGCCGTCTGATTGGGTGAAACCATTGCACCCAAGTGTCCAGCCAGCCTATTTGCCATCATCTTTGTTACCAGCTTGGCGAAGCTATGTATGAGGCTGATCGGACGGAAGTCCTTCACAAGGGCTGCACCCTCAAGCTTTGGCAAAAGGGTAATGAGGGCTGAATTGAGCAGCCCAAAATTTCTGAAATTGCAATCCGAAAGCTGATTCTCCCTGATACGATTTAAGGTCTCACTCAATGATTTAAACACATTTTCTTGTGACTCGAATGCTTCTGTTAACTTCATGAGTACCTTCCTATCTGTAAAAAGGAGTTAACTCACTAAAGTAACAAAATCCAAAAATATAATGGCTACTGTACTTTCAAATATGATAAATTATCAAAAACAAATTCTGAAACCTTCATCTTTTGAAGCAAGCACTTCTTGGTTTATTTTAGCAATATCAGAAAAGGCTGATGCAGAAACTTTTATGGCTTCCCTAATTTCTTCACAAAGTTTGGAAGTATGTTCACTCTTTGCATTTTCATCTCCTTCAGCAACGACTCTACGAGTCCAAGATTTCAGACTAGGGATGACCAATTTCTGAGAAAAAAATATTCATGGGAATAAGTTCAGCATCTGACATAATTTTTTTAAAAAAAAAACTTACAGAATGACCAGATGTACCTTTAGGGTTATGGCAGCACTAGCCCCTAAACCAAGAAAAAGACCTGCACCAAGGAGTGTGTTTACCCAGCTCAACTGTGCCTTTGTATGTGGAACAATTGGTCCAGCAGTGGCAGAGGCAGTAGCTGCTTGTGGTTGAACTTCTGTATAAGGTTGCAGCACAACAGATTGACTGGGATTGTTTGCTGGAGGAATAAAAGAAACAAGACAGTTACTAACTTCAGTCTATGGCATAAATTCTGGAATAATTTGTATGAACTATCATCATCAACAACAACAATATCTAAGCCTTTTAGTTCCAGCTCCCAATTAAGTTGGGTAGCCAGGTAGGACAGAGTTGAATCCAACATAGACCACTCACAAAAGGGGAAAAGAAACAAAGAAATCTCTACTATATTAAACCACCAGTTTTCCTGGTTCCACGGTTCCACCGTCATCAATTTTACAAAAAAAACCCTTATATTTCTTTTGTAATCAATCCACTGTCCCTCTGATTTGGTCGGATCTCCTGCTTCGCCCCCCTCCTCACGCCAACGAAACATAAAAAAATCACCAGCACGAGGATTCAAACCGTGATAACTAGAAAGAGGGCACTCGTCTCTAACCACTACAACTCATATTGGATTGTGTTGTACAAATAAATCATATATCATATATGGAAACCATAGCGATGCACGGGCAACTAACTATATACACAAAAGCATCACTAATAGTGATATTACTAGGGATAAAGACTATTTGTGGTTCAGTCACATGAATAGCCGATTTCCATCCACTCCTATTCAAGGACAATTCCATCGTTGAAGGGAAAAGAGAATCATAGTGCAATCAACCTATAGCTACATCAAGATATTATTATTTGAAATAAGTTAGTCACTAATTCAAGAAAGCAAAATAAGTTGATCGCAAGTGCTATACAAGACATAAGAGCAGTTGCAACTGAGGAATGAAAGAACAGTGAAAGTATCTTCATCAAGCAGAAACAGATACTAATTTTCACTAGTGTTATTTGTTTGTCAGCTATCCTGACAAAGCTAAGAAAACAGGAAGTAAATCTTCCTTGTTCAGGTGAAAAAAAACATTGTGCAAATCAAGCTTCTAAGATTTCTTATAATTTGGATCTGCTATTTTGCCATCAATTTAACAACAATCATATACTGATAAGTGATAGCTAGGGCTGAACATAATAAGAAGATCTAAATAATAAAAATCAGAAAGAATTAAAATAAAGATGATGTCCAAAAAATGAGATGGTATCACAGTAAATTGCACCATATCTAGAATGATAAGTTACCTTGTTGCCTACCAGCAGCTACAGCATCTGTTCCATTTGGCTTAGGGTCCTATAAGGCATTAAGCTAGCTCAGAAACACTTTCACCTAGGGTAAACAGTAGGGGTAGCAGGAAAATAAAATCTTACAGGAACTCTACAAAAGGCCTCATCAATTTCTTCACTTGTAAGGCCTTTCTTTTCCAGGAAGGAACGCCTGTGAAATACTGGAGAACCCTTCACTTTCGGATGTGAAAGAAACTTCACAGCATTCTGTATGTAATCCTCCCTCATAAGCTGTGGAGCTTGAATTACAAGATTATCGAATGATTCATTCCCACCAGAACCACCTACAGAGTCAGAAAATCAGAATGTACCATTTTGTTTTGAGATCAGGGGAAGCGTAAACAGTTAAGCACAGTGAGTCGTCAATAAAAGAACAAGACGAACCCTCAGAACTGCCATTTTGTCCACATCATTTCATTGTGTGATGGGAGTAGTGTTAGAGGGGTAATTTATATGCAAGCCTGAACTCTGCGCCCATACACAACACATTTGCAGAAATCTGTTTACAAATTTCAAACATGAATTAACTTTTGTCCCACCCACCACTTACATCTATTGAATTTTGTTTAAGACCAAGAAACATGCTAGTTCCAGTTTGGTTTGAAGCATTTTTGCAACCTTAGTTCCAGCCTTGCACAGTCCTAACCACCAGCAGTCATTAGGCTGTGTCCACAAAAGGGCGCGCCTTTTATGATTTCGCCTGATGCAAGAAGCTAGAGCATCCATTTTGTAGCCTACTCTTGAAACTTATGAGCCAGATAAGCATCATCATGCTCATCAACCATTCATTAAACAAGTAAAGAGCCCTGATTACTAGCGAAGAACTCTCACAGGACAAATCAGAACAAAAAATATATCCTCGAATAGCTCAGAAATCCACTTCTTTGTACGCCAATTCGACGAATTGGACGAATCCCTAGTCTCCTACTCCTTCCAGCCGGCAGCCGCAGGACCCATCAACGACATATGTACCAAATCCTCGCCGTCGCTAATACTCGATGAATAATTCGCGTCAGATTGTTACCGATGAATTTAACCAGAGGTAATCAACCCGGCACCAGAGTCGCCACGCAAAGAAAGGTCACACCTGCCGCAAGAATCGCACGGAGAAAAGACCGGAAGGTGTTTTATGCACAACTGATGAGAAAGGAAGAGAGTCTGACCCTGCGGCGCGGAGCTGGGTGACTTCTCGGCCATCGGAGAACCTCACAGCGCGGATGGACGAACACGGGAACTCTCGAATCTCGACCTGAGGGAGACAGAATCGGACGACGACGACGCGCTGGAACATCCCCGCGTAAAAAATATTTATGCCCATTAAAAAATTTGTACCCATAACGGGTTTAAGATTTTGCCTAAACCTATATCCATCGGGTTAGCAGGTACCCATGGGTTACCTATAGGTTTCATCTCCAATATACTTGTTTTTCTTTAATCAATAAGTATCGTAATGATTAATGATATCATGATCCAAAATCTATGTAATGAACAACGAGTTTATCATTTAGTATAAAAATTATTAGTAGAGAGAATGAAATACAAATAATAAATTGTATAATTAAGTGACCTTGCACTAAGTTATTCATCCACCACATATATAACGCTAGTAAAAACTATAATAGCAAGCAAGCAACACTCTCACCGACTACTGATATATTCACCAATTGATAAAAATTATGAAGTAAATAAAGAATAACAAGTTTGTTGTTCGTTTATAAAATAAAATGATAATATGCATTAGATTTGGTCGGGTTTAAAAAACACATGAGTTCACGAGTTTGGGTACTATAGAAACAAACCCGTACCCATAAACCTGCCGGGTATAGATTTATGCCCATTAACAAACCCATGAGTATGAAAATTGACCCAAAACCGTACCCTATGGGCATGTATAGTAGAGAGACATCAAAACGGTTCTCCAAGCACAAGAGACAACTAAGAGACTCTATTATACAATGGAGTGTCTATAAATGTAGTATGTTAATAAATACATAATTAAATGCATTTGTACAGCATCAGATCGATAAAACATACGACAAATTCGTACAGTGGGAAGTAAGGCGTCTGTTGCTACTTGGTTTACGAGCCAGAGGCGTCTCTTCACGGAGAGACGGCTCTAAAATTTTTTACAAATACCCCCCTTAAGACACCTTAAGTGCCTCCACATTAAACATCACTGTACATACCCTAATGGGGTAAAAACCCATCGGGTTTTAGGTTTCGGGTACCCATTGCCATCTCTAAGTATGAGTCTATGACCGTGCGCATGTGAGTCCAGACTCAACGTCGTATGTCTTTTATCCTTTCTTTGAGTCTAGTACAAATATTTAAATATTAATTATGAATATTAAATATAGACTTGATTAGATTTAATAAATATGTCTTATCTTTTAATGTTATTCTCGTTGATGCTCTATGCAAAGAAAAACTCACGCGAGAATCAAGCATCCGGACGAGTAACTTCATAAAGAGTTGCGAGCTTTCTCCATACGTAAGTGATGCTCTACTTCTGGCCTTCTCTCGGACGCTCTCGTGTAACACCCAAAATTCTATTTTAGGGTTTATAAAAGTTCTCCAAAGGATTTAAGATAAAAATGTCTTTTAATAATATATTAATTCTTTATAATGTATAGAGGAAATAAAATAGTGATGTTCAACCGATGGTAGTACAAAACTTGAAGTCAAAACTTTGGACTGGAATTAAAATAAGAAAGATTCCAAATTTTTTAATGAGTAAAATTTAGTGCCTATGAACCATCTCTTAGTAGGAAATAAATCATAAATTCTTGTACAAATAAAATTATTTAGAATTAATGTCTAAAGAATAATCACCAAAAGATTTATGATGATACATTAGAAATTGTTTTCTTAGAATAGTGTCTTTTTGGTGTATATGAGTTTCATATTAAGAGAATATTTGTTTAAAAGATAAAACAAGATAATTGTTGGGGGCCTTCGTCCTCCGAAGGTCCTCAAAAACATGATTTGACAATGTTTTCCAAGTGGATTATGTGAACAGGTACCTTCGGACTCAGAATTACGAACATGAAGTGCGGTCAGGACGAAGCCTGAACCAGACGAAGGACGGGCTGATTACCAAGCTCCACGAAGGATGGTGCACAGCCGAAGCTGTGCGCAGGGAAGCTTCGTCGCGATAGCAGAGAGGGGAACCGACTTAAAGATGAAAAGACTACGTGGGCCTTGTCAGATTTCCATAAGTCATCGACAAATGTAATGGACATAAATGTAATTTTACGTGGGCTGCGTCCCGCGTCTATAAATAGATGAACAGTACTCCCGTACTGTTCACGCTGACTTGGCATTTGCTTTTGCGTCACGCTTGTACTTTTTACCTTCTCTCAGGACCGAAGGTACATTTGTAATTTGAAATCATTTCTATTTTTCCATGTTAATAAAATAGAAATGATTCTATGATGATGCTTATATTATATTTCATGCTTTATATGAGTCCTTCGTCATTACTTGTTATGTTTACGAAGGTATGTCTCTTATGACCTTCGTCCGAAACTCATTATTTCCCGAAGGGACATAATGCTTCGAAGGACGAAGGACTTTAACACTTAACACTTTTTATGTTGCCTTGTTCTTAACTCTTAGCATTTGAGAACAAGTCCCCAACATTGGCGCCCACCTCCGGTGAACTCACTTCCACTTCGAGTTTTTTGAACACCTTCGGAAGCTATAGACCCTCGCTATGGCGCCGAAGAAAGCTTCAGCGACTGGGGCTGCAGCACTGCAACCGCTGGACCCCAACCAGGAAACCGTCTCTCTCCGGGAGGCCCGAAACCAGAAGAGGAAGGCTGTCAGCCCGACGATTCAGGAGGATGAACTAGACCAAGAGATCAGGGACATGGAGATGCTACATCAACAGGTGCAGAGGAAGAAGGAGAAGATGGCCAGGCTAGCTGAGCTGCAGAGGCAGATAGACGAAGCTTCTGAAGAAGTCCGTCATCTTACCCACGATGAGCAGAACCGAAGGCCTCAACAAAAAGACCTTCATCAGGAGGGCTTCTTCAATGAAGATGACTGGTATGACAATTTTCATCATGGAAATTTTGTTTTCGACGATGCTTCTCCCCTGTCCGCTGAGTTACAGGCTACACCTTGACCTCCGTCCTATAAGCCACCCCAGCTTCCCATGTTCGATGGCCATTCGGACCCGAAGCAGTTTTTGATGAGTTACGAAGCAACAGTGTCTTCGTATGGTGGCAATGCTGCAGTAATGGCAAAGTCTTTCGTTATGGCCGTCAGGAGTGTTGCTCAGACCTGGTATTCCTCCCTTCGGCCAGGAACGATCACTTCATGGCAGAAGCTGAAGGATATGTTATTGACCAGCTTTCAAGGATTTCAGACGAAGCCGGTCACTGCTCAAGCCTTGTTCCAGTGCACTCAGGATCATGAAGAATACCTTCAGGCGTATGTCAGAAGGTTCTTGCGTTTGAGGGCGCAGGCACCAACGGTGCCCAATGAAATTGTCATCGAAGCCATGATCAAGGGGCTTCGTCCTGGACCTGCTGCTCAATACTTTGCTAGGAAGCCTCCTCAGACCCTGGAGAAGCTGCTCCAAAAGATGGACGAGTACATTCGTGCTGACAATGACTTTCGCCAAAGAAGGGAGGAGGCCTTCAGATTTTCTGAAATGACCAGGGGCTTCGGAGGAAGATCCTATCCGAGGCATGTCAGGTCCATCCACAACTCCACTCAGAATGATGATAAGGGGAGTCAGCAGAACAGACCGCAGTGCTCCTCACAGGCTTCGGGGCAACAACAAACTTTCTTCCGGCCACCAGCTCCAAGAGGCAGAGGCGCCAGGGGCTTCGGCGGAAGATTCGGAGATCAACCAAGGAAACTGTTTTGCTTGTTCTGTGGAGAAAGCAAGGGCCATACCACCAGGACGTGCCATATTACAATCCAGAAGCAAAAGGAAATAGCCGAAGCTGCATCTCAACAAGCTCAGCCGAAGCAGGTCATGCATACTGCTTCGTATCATCCACCTTACATCCCACAATACATAGACAACCACCCTGCAGCTTCTGTAGCTTCGGCAAGTCAACCTCAAGCTTCCTGGCAGCAGCCTCCGCCTCCACCTCCACTGCAACAGGGTCAACAGCCAGAAGGGAGTCAATATGCCCCACACCAAAGGGACTTCAGAGAACAATCCGAAGCTCGCACAGTCAACAGCACTGTGCCAGAGTCGAAGCACATTTATTGACACATATCCTACCTTTGATAGCAGTCTTTTCTATTCAGTTTTATTTTCTGTGAAACAAAGAACATTGTTAGTTTTCATGTAATAATTTCGTTGTTTCCCACGAGGAAAACCCATTTTCTTCACAGGCTTTACCCCATTCAAGTTATTATTCGGAGACGAAGCAATAACCCCGGAAGAAGCCAAAGCTGGATCAATAAGAGTAGTAGCTTCGGCAGAATCAGGTCCCGAAGATGCTTGCCTTGTGGAAAAGGATGCTTTAGAAGGGATCAGGCTTCAGGCCGTGGAGAATATCAATAAATATCAGGCTGAAACAGTTAAATGGCGAGATAGAAAAGTCCGGTTAAAAAATATTGAGCCGGGACACTTGGTGCTTCGGAGAGTGGCTAACCCAGATACAGTGGGTAAGCTACAGTTGAAATGGGAAGGACCATTCTTAGTAATATCTTCGTCAAGGCCTGGATCGTACAGATTAAAGGACATGGATGGCAACGAAATTCCAAGGTCTTGGAATGCGGATGAGCTTCGGCGATACTATGTATAACATGATGTAATTTTTTATGTTTTTTCTTTTCTTTTTCATGGCACCCTTTTCCTTTCCCAAGGGGGAGAAAGGTTTTTAATGGGGCCATCATGTGTAATTTCCTTTTTTAGTCTTATAAGAGCAAAATCCCCCAAAAAATGTAAATGTAACAGCTGAGAACGCACCATCGAGTGCAGGAACTGAAAAAGAAAAAAGAGAAGAAGCTCCAAAGACGTTCCTAAGGGAATGCAGAGCTTATACCGCCTAAGTAAAAGGCGAAGAAACTCCAAAGACGTTCCTAAGGGAATGCAGAGTTTATACCGTCTAAGTAAAAGACGAAGAAGCTCCAAAGACGTTCCTAAGGGAATGCAGAGCTTATACCGCCTAAGTAAAAGGCGAAGAAACTCCAAAGACGTTCCTAAGGGAATGCAGAGTTTATACCGTCTAAGTAAAAGACGAGGAAGCTCCAAAGTCGTTCCTAAGGGAATGCAGAGCTGATGTGTGGTTGATTCCAAGGAAATAATGGTTGAGTGTGGCTTCGGTTATATGTTTTGGACATTCATTCGCACATCACATTACATCATAGCATTTGCATTCATAAGCATTCATTCATGGCATCTGTGTTACTAAGTGGTTGCTTCGGCAAAAAGGAGAAGTATTCTTTTATGTTTTGGAGTGTACAAAAAAAAGAAAAGCTTCGGCAGAAAGAAGAAGTAGTCTTTTATGTTTTGTACAAAAAAGCAAAGCTTCCGCAGAAAGAAGAAGCAGTCTTTAATGCTTCGTTGTGTACGAAAAGAAGGGAAGGTGTTTTTTGCCTTCGGCTCAAAATATTGATTTCGTCCACATCAAAGCGTCTTAATAAAAGGGTAAGGATATATTACAAGGTATGTACAAAGTTCCTTGAGAACGGTTTAATTGTATTTACAACAAGTTGTTACAAATTTTCTAGCCTACTACTACTAATCTTCTTCAGGCTCCCGCTTCGGCGGCATATTCTTTAATCACCTTCAGCTTCGTCATCCTACATGAATCCAGGTATCCAGAGTAAAAATCAAGTATGAAGGAGAAGGTAAGTACAAAGTAGGATTTCTTACTGGTTCAAGATGACTTCGAGCTTCGTCTCCAGCCTTCTCCCGCCCGCCTTTTGTCCATATCATTTTTATAAATCTATTTGAGATACTTCGGGCGAGGTCAGGTATATCGTCCAGGATTGATGGAGACAGGGTGAAGTTGGGCCTGTTGACGATCTTTCCATGCTCGCAGCCAGCCTTCAGGAATGCTGCAGCAGTACCCCGAGAAGCTACCCAGGCACAGAAGTCACCGTGCCCAGCTATAACTTCGTCAAGTTTTTCAATTTCAGCTTCGATATGATCGAAGGCTTTTGGTAAATCTTCATCCGAAGGGGTAAATTTCCCGCTGCTGGCTCCAACTGAGTAAAAGATCTTCTTTAGTTGTTGGATACAATTGTTGCTAAAATTCAAACATTTATCCTGAAGGCTTGTTAATGATTTCTTCAAATTTGAGTTGGCTTGGACTTCGGCTTCAAGTTTAGAATTAAGCTCTAGCTTTTCTTGTTCAAACTGTTTTGATTGACCGATAAGCTTCGAATTCAATTCTGATATTTTAGCTTCGGTCTCTGCCAGCAAGCCTTCGGTTGATTGAAGTTCGAAGTCTTTCTTTTCAATGATGACTGATTGTTCTTTTATTTTGCTCTCCAAATTTCCAATTATAGCTTCGTGTTTTTTGTCCTCTAAATCCTGCTGCATCTTCAGAGCTTTGCTCAGTAGCATGCTCTGCACAAAAACAGTTTTCGTTAGTAACATTTTCATTATCCAAAGCAATAAGGAACAGAGAAAAGATTGTTTACCTTGAAATTGGAATAAAATAAGCTGCCGACGATATGCTGTCGTCGGTAGCGGCTGATATCTATCTCTAGCTTCGGAAAACCGATACTCTTTGACAGAGTACCGATGACCTTAGCTCCGGTTTGGTCTCGAATGCAGCCTAATTTTTCATCGTCCACACCTCCGAATAGAAGAGCTCCTGGCCTGTATCCGCAAGATTTGGCATAGTCTTTTAGCTCTTCTATTTCGTCCTTCGAAAGTTTTTGCCCAATTAAATTTTGAAATGTGTAGGCTTCGTCGTCCGAAGCGACTTCGGCTATTTCTTTCCCCTTCTCAGGCACTGCGGCCATGACTTTTTTAGCAGCAGCGGCAGCTTCTTCTGCAGCCATGTCTTCTAAAATTTTGTCGATATTTTCAATGGTAGTCTCTAAGTTCACATCTTCGGCTGTAGCGGCTTCGGTAGCCGCGACCTCCGAAGGTGCGACTTCGACGTTTGTTGTGTCTTCAGCAGCTGCTGTTTTCTGAATTGATGCTCTCGGTGGCGTCTTGTCAATAACTTCTGTTACGGCAATAATTCTTTGCCTTTTTGCTTTGGTTATCTTCGTTTTTTCCGGCTCCGCCACCTTTTGAAAAAGCTTCGTCAGTCGAGGCCCTAATGGACTTAGCTTCGTGGGCATGGGTTCAGTCATTACCTTTAGAATTTCCTCCACGTCGCTGGTAGAAGGTGGTGTGGGGGTCCCCTCTCCTTCGGATAGTTTTCGCTTTGGAGTTGATATTTTTCTCTTGACAATTTTCTTCTTTTTTGGTGGTTGTTCTTCATCCTTGTTTAAAGCTTCGGCCTCTCTTTTTCTTCTCTGGCCCTCAGCATCCTTGTTCAGCTTCGCATAGTCAGGATATTCGAAGCCCAGTGCATCAAGCACTCGGTTCAGCCTTCGCTTCGGACGGGTACCGAAGGCTGCTGTCATCAGTTGATCTTCTTTTTTCGAATAATTTCCAAGAATTTCATTACACATCACCTCAACTGTGTCCAGCCACTCTTGGCAGGGCTTCTTAAAATATTTCTTGAATTTGAAGTGGTAAGGAAGCCGGACAAGATCCCCTTCCTTCTTCTCCCCCTTTAACTTTGGCATTTCCCATTTTTTCAGAGTAGGGAAAACTTTGAATGCTAAGAATTCTTGAACCAGATCCCTGGTACCAATATGCTCTGCAATGATTCTGAATTCATCCATTGCCCGTTGAGTTTGACCGACAAACCTTCAAGAATCTCCTTGGTGATTTTCTCCGTATTAGTCTCCGCCATCGCTATAAGGAATCCCAAGTTCTTCTCCTCGTCGAGACTCAGCTTCGTATCAGCAGGGATCTTCTTACCTTCAGACATCTTCGGAAACACTAAAAAACTGTTTCCAAGGCCGAAGCTTCAAAATCAAAAAGATCAGCAAATCTTAGTGCACAAGAGCTAAAAATTTAGTGGGCCGAAGCAGATGGCAAGTGTGCGTACCAAATGAGTTTGTGGTATGATCTTATTTATACGCCCAGGGCGTTGGAAATTGAAAGACCCCGCTTGTCAGTGAAAGTTGCTATTCTAGCAAAGGGAAGGTGTTTTTCGGACCTTCGGCTCAAGGCCTTCGTCCATATCGCAATCTGAATTTATCATTAACAAATTAATATTGCGAGGGGCTACTGTTGGGGGCCTTCGTCCTCCGAAGGTCCTCAAAAACATGATTTGACAATGTTTTCCAAGTGGATTATGTGAACAGGTACCTTCGGACTCAGAATTACGAACATGAAGTGCGGTCAGGACGAAGCCTGAACCAGACGAAGGACGGGCTGATTACCAAGCTCCACGAAGGATGGTGCACAGCCGAAGCTGTGCGCAGGGAAGCTTCGTCGCGATAGCAGAGAGGGGAACCGACTTAAAGATGAAAAGACTACGTGGGCCTTGTCAGATTTCCATAAGTCATCGACAAATGTAATGGACATAAATGTAATTTTACGTGGGCTGCGTCCCGCGTCTATAAATAGATGAACAGTACTCCCGTACTGTTCACGCTGACTTGGCATTTGCTTTTGCGTCACGCTTGTACTTTTTACCTTCTCTCAGGACCGAAGGTACATTTGTAATTTGAAATCATTTCTATTTTTCCATGTTAATAAAATAGAAATGATTCTATGATGATGCTTATATTATATTTCATGCTTTATATGAGTCCTTCGTCATTACTTGTTATGTTTACGAAGGTATGTCTCTTATGACCTTCGTCCGAAACTCATTATTTCCCGAAGGGACATAATGCTTCGAAGGACGAAGGACTTTAACACTTAACACTTTTTATGTTGCCTTGTTCTTAACTCTTAGCATTTGAGAACAAGTCCCCAACAATAATAAATAAATAAAATAGTAAATAAACTTTGCATTAGCAAGCTGGACTTTTCTTGGTTGTGCATTATAAATTCAAACTTTATTCGAACTTGATTTGAAACTTGGAAATCAGAGTAGGGAAGAAAACAGAAAATAGAAAACAAAAAAGGGAAACCTTGCTCTAGACCCAATCTGTACCTCGGCCCACTTCATCCGTGTAGATCAGCCCACGTCGCAACCCCTCAACCACACACCCGCGCACGGTCTCACCTCGACCGACGTGTGGGGCCGAGTTGTCAACTCCTTCGTGCCTCTCAGTGACGAACCAACGCCGCCCGCAACAGACATCGCCGATCCTGCGCGCCCCACACCATAGCCGCCTCCGCTTCCTCGAGATTTTGTTGCAACAACTCTAGGATCCTGCTACCGACCTTCTCGGCTCGGACTCGCCCACCCCAATGCATATAAAGGTTGAGCCATGACCCTGTGCCTATTGTGCGCCACCGACCAGAGCGACCGAGAGAAGAGAGAAAACAGAGAGATGTGCCGCCTCCGCCACGAATCCACTGCATGATGTGGGTCGGCTTCGCCATAGCCTCGCTGCAGGTAAGAATCTCCTCAGAAGCTCCACCGTAATCAATTCAATATGCTTCGTAGAATGTGTATTACCTATCGGCGCTAGGAATCGTACTCCGGGGCGTTGGACGCGCTGCTCACTGGCGTTGCCCGCCGTGGTGAACCTGTGCGCTACTGCCCTCGACTGTCTCGCCCGAGCTCCTGCGCCCAAGCCCCCGCGTTCTGCCCGAGATCACTCCCTCGGCGCGCACGCCGCCCGAGCCTCTGCACCATCGACTCGAGCCTCTGTCGTGTCGCCCGAGCTCACGTGCTCGCGCCCCATGCTCGCTCGAGCCCACTCCCTCGTGGCGCGCTTCGCCCGAGCTCCCGTGCTCGCCTCCCGCTCTCGCCCGAGCCCGCTCTCGCCCGTGCTCCGCCCGAGCCCGCTGCCTCCGCCGTGCCGCTCGAGCTCCTGCGCTCATGCCTCGGTTCGCTCGAGCCTGCTGCCTCGGCCGCGCCGCTCGAGCCCTGCGCTCGCGCCTCGGTTCGCCCAAGCCCGCGCTCATGCTCTACCTCGCCCGACCTCCGCCGTTTCTATGGCATCCGACCTCTCTACCCCTTCGGCCTCGACAATATGCTAAAGAGCCCCTGTTGTTTTGCATAATCAATCTGCCATGCTTAGTAGTGTACAGATCATTACAACCGAGCCCTTTTTGCTTCAATCAGACCCCTAACCTTTTATAAAATATGAGCCATCGTCCACAGAACTCCAGAAGTTAATAAATAAATGCCGAAATTAGTTTTAAGTATGAAAATAATATAATAAACCTAGTTAATCCATATCTTATTGATTTTAACTCCAGATTGATCCATTTCAGTTGCAATAAATTCATGTTAAAATTGTTTATCATCTAGTAATCTTATTTTAGTATGAAACATATTGTTAAAATCATGTACTTAATTTGTTTATATCTAACACTTAATTCTTCAGAAAATCATAACTCTTTAACCGTAACTCCGAATGTAGCGGTTCTGGAGCCCACGGTCTCGTAGCTGAGCAAACAACAAAGGATTACCTTTTTGATAAGTTAGAGAAACCAGGCAATCTAGATATCGTTAGAGCTATGGGCACCTATACACTGGAATGTATAGTTGTATTTGTCTTAAGCAAGCTATTTAATGTGTTTGCTTTGGAGAAGGCTAGTGTTCAAGTTGCTACATTGGTGAGTGAACTAGATTCTGCAGCTAAGATTAAGTATAATCGTATAATCGCTGAGGGTAGAAAGCGCAAAAAAGGGGGTGATAAGCAGATAAATGAAGATGAAAACATCTTATTGCAAGGCTTATTGCAAGATAAAGGTGTGGATACCTTTAATGGTGATGTACCAATATGAAGTGAAAGGGAGTCAGAGGTTAGCAAATCCTTATCAAGGTGTCTTCTTTTGACTAGCCCCATTCCAAGAGAGTAGCGTAGAATATTTTACGTTGTTTGTTCTCATGTTTGATGTACTGTTATTTTTATGTGATCCTTGTCTATTGGTATGTATTGCTACAAATAGCGGTGAGGTCACGAGAATCTAAAGATTGACTTGGTACCTGGAATCTTGAGTCACAGGCAAGTTGTGCCCTTGATCACTCTTCTCTACCTAATAATGTTTCGGTTAATCACTGTGACATGCTCAGGTTAATTTGATGGGACCTAATAGGTTTCTCTAGTTTTGTTTACCCCACTTCTTGCAGACAAATGAACTATTGGGTAGACTTACATTGCTCTACCTGGTTTTGGGGAATTAATGTTATATTATGCTCATGTTCCAATTTTGCTGATGTTTTAATTATTGTTCATGATAAGATCATTATATTAATTAGAACATGGAGCGGCCACCCAGGAAAACAGTGCTACCACAAGGGTGGGATGGGACAACCTTGGCTGACTAATTAGGAAAGGTAGTGGAGGTCTACCTTACCCGAAAGGGGCAAGGGCGGTAGAGGAGCTGCGTATAGGGAGGTTCTCAGATCGATCATGTTGCGATGGCTTTTTAGACGAGGGATTCCTGAAAGTCGCCTAGAGGGGGGGTGAATAGGGAGAAACTGAAATTTAACAATTTAAACACAACTACAAGTCGAGTTAGCGTTAGAAATAATAATGAGTCCGAGAGAGGGCGCAAAACAAATCACAAGCGAATGAGGAGTGTGACACGCGGATTTGTTTTACCGAGGTTCGGTTCTCGCAAACCTACTCCCCGTTGAGGAGGCCACAAAGGCCGGGTCTTTTTCAACCCTTTCCCTCTCTCAAACGGTCCCTCGGACCGAGTGAGCTTTTCTTCTCAAATCAACCGGGAACAAAACTTCCCCGCAAGGACCACCACACAATTGGTGTCTCTTGCCTTGGTTACAAATGAGTTTTGATCACAAGAACAATTGAGAAAGAAAAGAAGCAATCCAAGCGCAAGAGCTCAAAAGAACACGGCAAATCTCTCTCACTAATCACTAAGGCCTTGTGTGGAATTGGAAAGGATTTGATCACTTAGGTGTGTCTAGAATTGAATGCTAGAGCTCTTGTAAGGTGTAGAAGTGTGAAAACTTGGATGCAATTGAATGTGGGGTGGTTGGGGTATTTATAGCCCCAACCACCAAACTAGCCGTTGGGGTGGAGGCTGTCTGTCGCATGGTGCACCGGACAGTCCGGTGCACACCGGACATGTCCGGTGCGCCAGCCACGTCACCCGACCGTTAGGGTTATGACCGTTGGAGCTCTGACTGCTGGGCCCGCCTAGATGTCCGGTGGCGCACCAGACATGCACTGTAGAGTGTCCGGTGCGCCACTTCGCGCGTGCCTGACTTCTGCGCGTTCTGGCGCGCATTTAATGCGCCTGCAGGTAACCGTTGGCGCCGAAGTAGTCGTTGCTCCGCTGTTACACCGGATAGTCCGGTGTACACTGGACATGTCCGGTGAATTATAGCGGAGCGGATTCCCGAAGCTGGCGAGTTCAGAGTCGCTTCATTCCTGGAGCACCGGATACTGTCCGGTGTACACCGGACAGTCCGGTGAATTATAGCGCGGCGGCTCCGAGTTTTCCCGAAGGTGCGAAGTTTAGCTTGGAGTCCCCTGGTGCACCGGACAGTCCGGTGCGCCCGACCAGGGTGCCTTCGGTTGTCCCTTTGCTCCTTTGTTTGAACCCTTTCTCTTGATCTTTTTATTGGCTTATTGTGAACCTTTGGTACCTATAGAACTTATAAACTTGGGCAAACTAGTTAGTCCAATTGTTTGTGTTGGGCAATTCAACCACCAAAATTATTTAGGAAAAAGGTGGAAGCCTAATTCCCTTTCAATCTCCCCTTTTTGGTGATTGATGCCAACACAAACCAAAGCAATTATATAAGTGCATAATTTGAACCAGTTTGCATATGCAAATGCAAAGGTTACTTGGAATTTAGCCAATAAATATTACTTACTAGATATGCATGGATTGTTTCTTTATTTTTAACATTTTGGACCACGCTTGCACCACATGTTTTGTTTTTGCAAATTCTTTTTGTAAATCCTTTTCAAAGTTCTTTTGCAAATAGTCAAAGGTAAATGAGTAAGATTTTGAGAAGCATTTTCAAGCTTTGAAATTTTCTCCCCTTTTTCAAATGCTTTTCCTTTGACTAAACAAAACTCCCCCTAAACAAAATTCTCCTCTTAGTGTTCAAGAGGGTTTTAAGATATCAATTTTGAAAATACTACTTTCTCCCCCTTTTGAGCACAATGAGATACCAATTTGAAATTTACCAATTGAAAATCATAAGTTTTTGAAATTTGGGTGGTGGTGTGGTCCTTTTGCTTTGGGCCAATACTTTCTCCCCCTTTGGCATGAATCGCCAAAAACGGATACTTAGAGTGAAATATAGGCCCTTTGCTAACTACTTACTCCCCTTTGGCAAATAAAAACATATGAGTGAAGATTATACCAAAGATGGAGAGTTGCTTCAAGCGACGGCGAAGGATGAGTAATAGAGTGGAGTGGAAGCCTTTTCTTCGCTGAAGACTCCAATTCCCTTTCAATATACCTATGACTTGGTTTGAAATTCACTTGAAAACACATTAGTCATAGCATATATAAAAGAGACATGATCAAAGGTATATTTATGAGCTAAGTGTGCAAGACATCAAAAGAAATTCCTAGAATCAAGAATATTGAGCTCATGCCTAAGTTTGGTAAAAGTTTGTTCATCTAGTGGCTTGGTAAAGATATCGGCTAATTGATCTTTAGTATTAATGTATGCAATCTCGATATCCCCCTTTTGTTGGTGATCCCTAAGAAAATGATACCGAATGGCTATGTGTTTAGTGCGGCTATGCTCAACGGGATTATCCGCCATGCGGATTGCACTCTCATTATCACATAGAAGAGGAACTTTGGTTAATTTGTAACCATAGTCCCGCAGGGTTTGCCTCATCCAAAGCAATTGCGCGCAACAATGGCCTGTGGCAATGTACTCGGCTTCGGCGGTAGAAAGAGCGACCGAATTTTGCTTCTTTGAAGCCCAAGACACCAAGGATCTTCCCAAGAACTGGCAAGTCTCCGATGTGCTCTTTCTATTAATCTTACACCCCGCCCAATCGGCATCCGAATAACCAATTAAATCAAATGTGGATCCCCGAGGGTACCAAAGCCCAAACTTAGGAGTATAAGCCAAATATCTCAAGATTCGTTTTACGGTCGTAAGGTGAGATTCCTTAGGGTCGGCTTGGAATCTTGCACACATGCATACGGAAAGCATAATGTCCGGTCGAGATGCACATAAATAGAGTAATGAACCTATCATCGACCGGTATACCTTTTGATCCACGGACTTACCTCCCGTGTCGAGGTCGAGATGCCCATTTGTTCCCATGGGTGTCTTGATGGGCTTGGCATCCTTCATTCCAAACTTGTTTAGAATGTCTTGAGTATACTTTGTTTGGCAAATGAAGGTGCCCTCTTGGAGTTGCTTTACTTGAAATCCCAAGAAATACTTCAACTCCCCCATCATAGACATCTCGAATTTCTGTGTCATGATCCTACTAAATTCTTCACATGTAGATTCGTTAGTAGACCCAAATATGATATCATCAACATAAATTTGGCATACAAACAAATCATTGTCAAGAGTTTTAGTGAATAGAGTAGGATCGGCCTTACCGACTTTGAAGCCATTAGCAATAAGGAAATCTCTAAGGCATTCATACCATGCTCTTGGGGCTTGCTTGAGCCCATAAAGCGCCTTAGAGAACCTATAGACATGGTTAGGGTACTGAAAGGGAAATGTGCCCTTGGGCCATTTCTAAGTATTTTGGTGATTGAGTGCAAACACAAGTGCTTAATTGTGAATCTATGCCCATGGATGAACAAGGTGCAAATCACAAGTAAAGGTATGTTTCTAAGCCTTAGTACATTGGTTTTGTGTACTAATATACTTGTCTAAGTATTGGAAACAGGAAGAAAAAGAAAAGAAAAGAGTTGGCTGTGTACAGCAAAGGGGCTGTTTCGGTCTGGGGCACCGGACTGTCCGGTGGTGCACCGGACAGTGTCCGGTGCGCCAGGCTGCCTCGGCCGAAGAGGCCGCTCTCGGGAATTTGCCGACGGCGTACGGCTATAATTCACCGGACTGTCCGGTGTGCACCGGACTGTCCGGTGAGCCAACGGTCGGCTGAGCCAACGGTCGGCCGCGCGATCTGCGCGGGACACGTGGCCTGGCCAACGGTCGGAAGGAGGCACCGGACTGTCCGGTGTGCACCGGACATGTCCGGTGCGCCATTGGCTCCCAGATCTCCAACGGTCTGCAACGGTCGACTGCGCTGTTTATGGAAATAAATCGGGCACCGGACAGTGTCCGGTGTGCACCGGACTGTCCGGTGCACCCGACGACAGAAGGCAGGGATGGCCTTCCAGATTTGTTCTCAACGGCTCCTAGCTGCCTTGGGGCTATAAAAGGGTCCCCTAGGCGCATGGAGGAGAAAAACCAAGCATTCCTTGAGCACTCTTGATCACTCACACATCAATCTTGCGCACTTGTTCGACATTCTAGTGATTTGAGCTCCGTTCTAGTGTGCTAGTCTCTTGAGCTCAAGTCTGGGTCTTGTGTGTGCGTATTTGCTGTGATCGTTTGTCGTGTGTGAGTTGCTAATCCCTCCCTTGCTCCGTGATTCTCTGTGAACATCTTTTTGTAAGGGCGAGAGGCTCCAAGTTGTGGAGATTCCTCGCAAACGGGATTGAGAAAAGAAAAGCAAGAACACCGTGGTATTCAAGTTGATCATTGGATCACTTGAGAGGAGTTGAGTGCAACTCTCGTCCGTTGGGACGCCACAACGTGGAGTAGGCAAGTTTTGTACTTGGCCGAACCACGGGATAACCACCGTGTCATCTCTGTGATTGATTTCTTGTGGTTATTGTGTTTTGACTCCTCTCTAGCCACTTGGCAAGAACTGTGCTAACACTTAACAAGTTTTTGTGGCTATAAGTTTAAGTTTTACAGGATCACCTATTCACCCCCCCCTCTAGGTGCTCTCAATTGGTATCGGAGCCGTTCTCTTCAAGAAAGGGACTAGCCGCCCGAAGAGATGGATCCTAAGGGGAAGGGAATCGTGATCAACGATAAGGAGAAAGAGTCCTTCGTCAATGAGCTCAAAGATGACAAGCTTACCGACTCCGGCTCGGGTCATAGACGAAAGGAAGGGAAGAAGAAGAAGACGAGGCGCATCAAGGAGATCGTCTACTACGACGACAGTGATGAGTCTACTTCTTCCCAAAAGGACGACGACCACAACGACTACGAGCAAAGGAAACCGGTTAATTCTAACTTTTCCTTTGACTACTCTCGTATTCCGCAAAGCTCAAATTCACATTTGCTTTCCATTCCACTCGGCAAGCCCCCACACTTTGATGGGGAGGACTACGGATTTTGGAGCCACAAAATGCGTAGTCACCTATTTTCTCTCCATCCTAGTATATGGGAGATTGTAGATAGTGGAATGCACTTTAATAGTTCGGATAGTCCTATATTCATTAATGAGCAAATCCATAAGAATGCACAAGCTACTACTGTTCTTCTAGCTTCATTGTGCAGGGATGAATATAACAAAGTGAGTGGCTTGGATAACGCCAAGCAAATCTGGGATACCCTCAAGATCTCTCATGAGGGAAATGACGCTACCTTGCTCACCAAAATGGAGTTGGTGGAGGGCGAGCTTGGACGGTTCGCGATGATAAGGGGCGAGGAGCCAACTCAAACATACAACCGGCTCAAGACCCTTATCAACAAAATAAGGAGCTACGGAAGCACGCGATGGACGGACCACGACGTCGTCCGACTAATGCTAAGGTCCTTTACCGTTCTTGATCCTCATTTGGTGAATAATATTCGTGAGAATCCCAGGTACACCAAAATGTCGCCCGAAGAAGTCTTAGGAAAATTCGTCAGTGGGCGAATGATGATCAAGGAGGCAAGATACGTGGACGACGCCTTGAATGGACCGATCAACGAACCACAACCTTTTGCTCTCAAAGCATCAAGAAGTAAGGAGGCGCTACCTAGCAAGGTGGCACAAATTGAGGAGGTCAGACTTAATGATGAAGAGATGGCTCTCATCATCAAACGCTTCAAGACGGTGCTAAAGGGTCACAAGGGGCAGCCAAGCAAGACCAAGACGAAGGGAAAGCGCTCATGCTTCAAGTGCGGTAAGATTGGTCATTTTATCGCTAACTGCCCCGATAATGATAGTGACCAGGAAAAGGGAAACAAGAGGGAAAAGAAGAAGCATTACAAGAAGGCAAAGGGCGAGGCGCATCTAGGCAAGGAGTGGGACTCGGATTGCTCCTCTTCCGATTCCGACAGTGAAGGACTCGCCGCCACCGCCTTCAACAAATCAACCCTCTTCCACAACGAGCGTCACACATGCCTTATGGCAAGGGAAAAGAAGGTATGTACTCGCAACTCTACCTATGCTTCTTCAAGTGAGGACGAATCTAGTGATGAGGATGAAGTAGATTATTCATGTTTGTTTAAGGGCTTAGATAGATCTAAGATAGACAAAATTAATGAATTAATTGATGCCTTGAATGAAAAGAATATACTTTTAGAAAAGCAAGAGGATTTGTTGTATGAAGAACATGATAAGTTTGTAGAGGCTCAAAAATCCCTTGCATTAGAAATTAAGAGGAATGAAATGCTTGCTTGTGAAGTGTCAACATGCCATGATTCTATTTCTAACTTAAAGAGCATAAACGATGATTTAAATGCTAAACTAGTAGAAGCAAATAAATCCAACTCTTGTGTTGAATATGTTGAAATTTGCACTAGGTGTAAGGATATTGATATTAATGCTTGTAGCGAACACTTAGTTTCTATTTCAAAATTGAATGATGAATTAGCTAGTCTTAATGCTCAACTTAAGACTAGCAAGAGTAATTTTGATAAACTAAAATTTGCTAGGGATGCCTACACGGTTGGTAGACACCCCTCAATTAAGGATGGGCTTGGCTTCAAGAGGGAAGCCAAGAACTTAACAAGCCATAAGGCTCCCATTCCCACTAAGGAGAAAGGGAAGGCCCCTATGGCTGCTAGTGCTAAAAAGAACCATGCCTTTTTGTATCATGATAGGAGACAAACTAGAAATGCTTATAGGAGTTATAATGAGTACAATGATTCTTCTCATGCTATGTTTGCTTCTAGTTCTTCATATGTGCATGATAGAAATGTTGGTAGAAGGGATGTTGTTCATAATATGCCTAGGAGAAATGTTGTTAATATTCCTAGGAAAGTTAATGAGCCTTCTACAATATATCATGCTTTGAATGCTTCCTTTGCAATTTGTAGAAAGGATAGAAAGGTAATTGCTAGGAAGTTAGGGGCAAGATGCAAGGGAGACAAAACTTGCATTTGGGTCCCTAAGAATATTTGTGCTAACCTTGTAGGACCCAACATGAGTTGGGTACCTAAAACCCAAGCCTAAATTTGCCTTGCAGGTTTATGCATCCGGAGGTTCAAGCTGGATTATTGACAGCGGATGCACAAACCATATGACGGGGGAGAAGAAGATGTTCACCTCCTACGTCAAGAATAAGGATTCCCAAGATTCAATCATATTCGGTGATGGGAATCAAGGCAAGGTAAAAGGGTTAGGTAAAATTGCAATTTCTAATGAGCATTCTATCTCTAATGTGTTTTTAGTAGAGTCTCTAGGATATAATTTACTATCTGTTAGTCAATTATGCAATATGGGGTATAACTGTCTATTTACTAATGTAGATGTGTCTGTCTTTAGAAGAAGTGATGGTTCACTAGCTTTTAAGGGTGTATTAGACGGCAAACTGTACTTAGTTGATTTTGCAAAAGAAGAAGCCGGTCTAGATGCATGCTTAATAGCTAAGACTAGCATGGGCTGGCTGTGGCATCGCCGCTTAGCACATGTGGGGATGAAGAACCTTCACAAACTTCTAAAGGGAGAACACGTGATAGGTTTGACTAACGTTCAATTCGAAAAAGATAGACCTTGTGCAGCTTGTCAGACAGGTAAACAGGTGGGAGGAACGCATCACAGCAAGAATGTGATGACCACAACAAGACCCCTGGAGCTGCTACATATGGATCTCTTCGGACCCGTCGCCTATCTAAGCATAGGGGGAAGTAAGTATGGTTTAGTTATTGTTGATGACTTTTCCCGCTTTACTTGGGTGTTCTTCTTGCAGGATAAGTCTGAAACCCAAGGGTCCCTCAAGCGCTTCCTCAGGAGAGCTCAAAATGAGTTTGAGCTCAAGGTGAAGAAGATAAGGAGCGACAACGGGTCCGAGTTCAAGAACCTTCAAGTAGAGGAGTTCCTTGAAGAGGAAGGGATCAAGCACGAGTTCTCCGCTCCCTACACACCACAGCAAAATGGTGTGGTAGAGAGGAAGAACAGGACGCTCATCGACATGGCAAGGACGATGCTAGGAGAGTTCAAGACCCCCGAGTACTTTTGGACGGAAGCCGTGAATACGGCTTGCCACGCCATCAATAGGGTCTACCTTCATCGCCTCCTCAAGAAGACGTCGTATGAGCTACTAACCGGTAACAAACCCAATGTATCTTACTTTCGTGTATTTGGGAGCAAGTGCTACATTCTAGTGAAGAAAGGTAGAAATTCTAAGTTTGCTCCCAAAGCTGTAGAAGGGTTTTTATTAGGTTATGACTCAAATACAAAGGCGTATAGAGTCTTCAACAAATCATCGGGTTTGGTTGAAGTCTCTAGCGACGTTGTATTTGATGAGACTAATGGCTCTCTAAGAGAGCAAGTTGTTGATCTTGATGATGTAGATGAAGAAGATGTTCCAACGGCCGCTATGCGCACCATGGCGATTGGTGATGTGCGACCACAGGAATACTTGGAGCAAGATCAACCTTCTTCCTCAACCATGATGCATCTCCCAACCCAAGATGACGAACAGGTACCTCAAGTGGAGGCGTGTGATCAAGGGGGAGCACAAGATAATCATGTGATGGAGGAGGAAGCGCAACCGGCACCTCCAACCCAAGTTCGAGCGATGATTCAAAGGGATCATCCCGTCGACCAAATTTTGGGTGACATTAGCAAGGGAGTAACTACTCGATCTAGATTAGTAAATTTTTGTGAGCATTACTCCTTTGTCTCTTCTATTGAGCCTTTCAGGGTAGAGGAGGCCTTGCTAGATCTGGACTGGGTGTTGGCCATGCAGGAGGAACTCAACAACTTCAAGCGCAATGAAGTTTGGACACTGGTGCCTCGTCCGAAGCAAAATGTTGTGGGAACCAAGTGGGTGTTCCGCAACAAACAGGACGAGCACGGGGTGGTGACGAGGAACAAGGCTCGACTTGTGGCAAAAGGTTATGCCCAAGTCGCAGGTTTGGACTTTGAGGAGACTTTCGCTCCTGTGGCTAGGCTAGAGTCCATTCGTATCTTGCTAGCATATGCCGCTCATCATTCCTTCAGGTTGTACCAAATGGATGTGAAGAGCGCTTTCCTCAACGGGCCAATCAAGGAGGAGGTGTACGTGGAGCAACCCCCTGGCTTCGAGGATGAACGGTACCCCGACCACGTGTGTAAGCTCTCTAAGGCGCTCTATGGACTTAAGCAAGCCCCAAGAGCATGGTATGAATGCCTTAGAGACTTTCTAATTGTTAATGCTTTCAAGGTTGGGAAAGCCGATCCAACTCTTTTTACAAAGACATGTGATGGTGATTTGTTTGTGTGCCAAATTTATGTCGATGACATAATATTTGGTTCTACTAACCAAAAGTCTTGTGAAGAGTTTAGCAGGGTGATGACGCAGAAATTCGAGATGTCGATGATGGGCGAGTTGAACTACTTCCTTGGGTTCCAAGTGAAGCAACTCAAGGACGGCACCTTCATCTCCCAAACGAAGTACACGCAAGATCTGCTAAAGCGGTTTGGGATGAAGGACGCTAAGCCCGCAAAAGACTCCGATGGGAACCGACGGACACACCGACCTCAACAAAGGAGGTAAGTCCATTGATCAAAAAGCATACCGGTCAATGATAGGTTCTTTGCTTTACTTATGTGCTAGTAGACCGGATATTATGCTTAGCGTATGCATGTGTGCTAGATTTCAATCCGATCCTAAGGAGTGTCACTTAGTGGCGGTGAAGCGAATTCTTAGATATTTAGTTGCTACGCCTTGCTTCGGGCTCTGGTATCCAAAGGGGTCTATCTTTGACTTAGTTGGATACTCAGACTCCGACTATGCTGGATGTAAGGTCGATAGGAAGAGTACATCGGGGACGTGCCAATTCTTAGGAAGGTCCCTGGTGTCTTGGAATTCTAAGAAACAAACTTCTGTTGCCCTATCCACCGCTGAGGCCGAGTATGTTGCCGCAGGCCAGTGTTGCGCGCAACTACTTTGGATGAGGCAAACCCTCCGGGACTTTGGCTACAATCTGAGCAAAGTCCCACTCCTATGTGATAATGAGAGTGCTATCCGCATGGCGGAAAATCCTGTTGAACACAGCCGCACAAAGCACATAGACATCCGGCATCACTTTTTGAGAGACCACCAGCAAAAGGGAGATATCGAAGTGTTTCATGTTAGCACCGAGAACCAGCTAGCCGATATCTTTACCAAGCCTCTAGATGAGAAGACCTTTTGCAGGCTGCGTAGTGAGCTAAATGTCTTAGATTCGCGGAACTTAGATTGATTTATAGCATACATGTGTTTATGCCATTGATCATGTTCCTTATGCATTTTGTTGCTTATTGATGGTGCTCAAGTTGTACAAGCACTCCCCGGATCTCACAAGTCCTTTTTGCAAGTGATGCACACATTTAGGGGGAGATGTGCTACAACTTGACCCTTTGAGACTAACCATTTGTTTGAGTTTGCTTGATTTAGTCTCGAAGGAGATTTGAAAGGGAAAGGTGGACTTGGACCATGCAAGACTTCCACTGCACTCCGATGAGAGGGTAACTTATTCCAAGTTCATCTCTATGATCTTATTGCCTTTGTACTCTTAATTGAAGATTTTGGTGAGGCAATGGGGTTAAAGGGCCAAGATTGATCCCGTTTTGGTGCTTGATGCCAAAGGGGGAGAAAATAAAGGCCAAAGCAATAAATGGATCAGCTACCACTTGAGAGATTTGAAAATAGTAGTAGGGTAGAGCTTTTGTTTTGTCAAAACTCTTATTGTCTCTTTTGTGAAAAGTTGGCTTCTTGTGGGGAGAAGTAGTAATTATGGGAAAAAGGGGGAGTTTTTGAAATCCTTGATCAATCTCTTTTGGAATGACTCTCTTTATGCTTCAACATGTGTGTTTGACTTAGAGATAGAGATTTGAGTACGATTTACAAAAACAAACCAAGTGGTGGCAAAGGATGATCCATATATGCCAAAAATGAATCAAAATAAATTTGAGGTTTATTTGAAGTGATCTTGCACTTGTTCTAGTTGCTTTATGTTGTGTTGGCATAAATCACCAAAAAGGGGGAGATTGAAAGGGAAATGTGCCCTTGGGCCATTTCTAAGTATTTTGGTGATTGAGTGCAAACACAAGTGCTTAATTGTGAATCTATGCCCATGGATGAACAAGGTGCAAATCACAAGTAAAGGTATGTTTCTAAGCCTTAGTACATTGGTTTTGTGTACTAATATACTTGTCTAAGTATTGGAAACAGGAAGAAAAAGAAAAGAAAAGAGTTGGCTGTGTACAGCAAAGGGGCTGTTTCGGTCTGGGGCACCGGACTGTCCGGTGGTGCACCGGACAGTGTCCGGTGCGCCAGGCTGCCTCGGCCGAAGAGGCCGCTCTCGGGAATTTGCCGACGGCGTACGACTATAATTCACCGGACTGTCCGGTGTGCACCGGACTGTCCGGTGAGCCAACGGTCGGCTGAGCCAACGGTCGGCCGCGCGATCTGCGCGGGACACGTGGCCTGGCCAACGGTCGGAAGGAGGCACCGGACTGTCCGGTGTGCACCGGACATGTCCGGTGCGCCATTGGCTCCCAGATCTCCAACGGTCTGCAACGGTCGACTGTGCTGTTTATGGAAATAAATCGGGCACCGGACAGTGTCCGGTGTGCACCGGACTGTCCGGTGCACCCGACGACAGAAGGCAGGGATGGCCTTCCAGATTTGTTCTCAACGGCTCCTAGCTGCCTTGGGGCTATAAAAGGGTCCCCTAGGCGCATGGAGGAGAAAAACCAAGCATTCCTTGAGCACTCTTGATCACTCACACATCAATCTTGCGCACTTGTTCGACATTCTAGTGATTTGAGCTCCGTTCTAGTGTGCTAGTCTCTTGAGCTCAAGTCTGGGTCTTGTGTGTGCGTATTTGCTGTGATCGTTTGTCGTGTGTGAGTTGCTAATCCCTCCCTTGCTCCGTGATTCTCTGTGAACATCTTTTTGTAAGGGCGAGAGGCTCCAAGTTGTGGAGATTCCTCGCAAACGAGATTGAGAAAAGAAAAGCAAGAACACCGTGGTATTCAAGTTGATCATTGGATCACTTGAGAGGAGTTGAGTGCAACTCTCGTCCGTTGGGACGCCACAACGTGGAGTAGGCAAGTTTTGTACTTGGCCGAACCACGGGATAACCACCGTGTCATCTCTGTGATTGATTTCTTGTGGTTATTGTGTTTTGACTCCTCTCTAGCCACTTGGCAAGAACTGTGCTAACACTTAACAAGTTTTTGTGGCTATAAGTTTAAGTTTTACAGGATCACCTATTCACCCCCCCCCCCCTCTAGGTGCTCTCAGGTACTCACTGTCTTCAAAGCCGGGAGGTTGCTCAACGTAGACCTCTTCCTTGATTGGTCCATTGAGGAAGGCACTCTTCACGTCCATTTGGTAAAGCTTGAAGCCATGATAAGTAGCATAGGCTAATAATATACGAATTGACTCAAGCCTAGCTATGGGTGCATAGGTTTCACTGAAATCCAAACCTTCGACTTGTGAATACCCCTTGGCCATGAGTCGAGCTTTATTCCTTGTCACCACACCATGCTCATCTTGCTTGTTGCGGAAGACCCATTTGGTTCCTAGAACATTTTGATTAGGACGTGGAACTAAATGCCATACCTCGTTCCTAGTGAAATTGTTGAGCTCCTCTTGCATCGCCATCACCCAATCCGAATCTTGGAGTGCTTCCTCTACCCTGTGTGGCTCAATAGAGGAAACAAAAGAGTAATGCTCACAAAAATGTGCAACACGAGATCTAGTGGTTACCCCCTTATGAATGTCGCCAAGGATGGTGTCAACAGGGTGATCTCGTTGGATTGCTTGGTGGACTCTTGGGTGTGGCGGCCTTGGTTCTTCATCCTCCTTGTCTTGATCATTTGCATCTCCCCCTTGATCATTGCCGTCATCTTGAGGTGGCTCATCATTTTGATTTTCTCCTTCATCAACTTGTGCCTCGTCCTCATTTTGAGTTGGTGGAGATGGTTGCGTGGAGGATGGTTGATCTTGTGCATGTGGAGGCTCTTCGGATTCCTTAGGACACACATCCCCAATGGACATGTTCCTTAGCGCGATGCACGGAGCCTCTTCTTCACCTATCTCATCAAGATCAACTTGCTCTACTTGAGAGCCGTTAGTTTCATCAAACACAACGTCACAAGAAACTTCAACAAGTCCTGAGGACTTGTTAAAGACTCTATATGCCCTTGTGTTTGAGTCATACCCTAGTAAAAAGACTTCTACAGTTTTAGGAGCAAATTTAGATTTTCTTCCTCTTTTAACAAGAATAAAGCATTTGCTACCAAAAACTCTAAAATATGAAATATTGGCTTTTTACCGGTTAGGAGTTCATAGGATGTCTTCTTGAGGATTCGGTGTAGATATAACCGGTTGATGGCGTAGCAGGCGGTGTTAACCGCCTCGGCCCAAAACTGATCCGGCGTCTTGTACTCATCAAGCATGGTTCTTGCCATGTCCAATAGAGTTCGATTCTTCATCTCCACTACACCATTTTGTTGTGGGGTGTAGGGAGAAGAGAACTCATGCTTGATGCCCTCCTCCTCAAGGAAGCCTTCAATTTGTGAATTCTTGAACTTCGTCCCGTTGTCGCTTCTTATTTTCTTGATCCTTAAGGCGAACTCATTTTGAGCCTGTCTCAAGAATCCCTTTAAGGTCTCTTGGGTTTGAGATTTTTCCTGCAAAAAGAATACCCAAGAGAAGCGAGAACAATCATCCACAATAACTAGACAGTACTTACTCCCGCCGATGCTTATGTAAGCGATCGGGCCGAATAAATCCATGTGTAGGAGCTCCAGTGGCCTGTCAGTCGTCATGATGTTCTTGTGTGGATGATGAACACCAACTTGCTTCCCAGCTTGGCATGCGCTACAAATCCTGTCTTTCTCAAAATGAACATTTGTTAATCCTAAAATGTGCTCTCCCTTTAGAAGCTTATGAAGATTCTTCATTCCAACATGGGCTAGTCGGCGGTGCCAGAGCCAACCCATGTTAGTCTTAGCAATTAAGCAAGTGTCGAGTTTAGCTCTATCAAAATCTACCAAGTATAGCTAACCCTCTAACACTCCCTTAAAGGCTATTGAATCATCACTTCTTCTAAAGACAGTGACACCTACATTAGTAAAAAGACAGTTGTAGCCCATTTGACATAATTGTGAAACGGAAAGCAAATTGTAATCTAATGAATCAACAAGAAAAACATTGGAAATGGAATGGTCAGGAGATATAGCAATTTTACCCAAACCTTTGACCAAACCTTGGTTTCCATCCCCGAATGTGATAGCTCGTTGGGGATCTTGGTTTTTCTCGTAGGAGGAGAACATCTTCTTCTCCCCTGTCATGTGGTTTGTGCACCCGCTATCGATGATCCAACTTGAGCCCCCGGATGCATAAACCTACAACACAAGTTTAGTTCTTGACTTTAGGTACCCAAACCGTTTTGGGTCCTTTAGCATTAGACACAAGAACGTTGGGTACCCAAACACAAGTCTTGGAGCCCTTGTGTTTACCCCCAACAAACTTGGCAACTACCTTGCCGGATTTGTTAGTTAAAACATATGATGCATCAAAAGTTTTGAATGAAATGTTATGGTCATTTGATGCGCTAGGAGTTTTCTTCTTAGGCAACTTAGCACGGGTTGGTTGCCTAGAGCTAGATGTCTCACCCTTATACATAAAAGCATGGTTAGGGCCAGAGTGAGACTTCCTAGAATGAATTCTCCTAATTTTGCTCTCGGGATAACCGGCAGGGTACAAAATGTAACCCTCGTTATCCTGAGGCATGGGAGCCTTGCCCTTAACAAAATCAGACAATCTTTTAGGAGGGGCATTAAGTTTGACATTGTCTCCCCTTTGGAAGCCAATGCCATCCTTGATGCCAGGGTGTCTCCCACTATAGAGCATACTTCTAGCAAATTTAAACTTTTCATTCTCTAAGTTATGCTCGGCAATTTTAGCATCTAATTTAGCTATATGATCATTTTGTTGTTTAATTAAAGTCATATGATCATGAATAGCATTAATATCAACATCTCTACATCTAGTACAAATAGAAACATGCTCAACGGTAGATGTAGAGAGTTTGCAAGATTTTAATTCTACAACCTTAGCATGTAATATATCATTCTCACTTCTAAGGTTAGAAATAGTAACATTGCAAACATCAAAATCTTTAGCCTTAGCAAGCAATTTTTCATTTTCAATCCTAAGGCTAGCAAGAGAATCATTCAATTCTTTAATCTTAGCATGTAAATCAACATTATCATCTCTAAGATTGGGAATTGAAACATTAGAATCAACCTTAGCTAACAAATTAGCATTCTCATTTCTAAGGTTGTCAATAGTCTCATGACAAGTGCTTAGCTCACTAGACAATTTTTCACATTTTTCAACTTGTAGAGCGTAAGCATTTTTAACCTTAACATGCTTTTTGTTTTCCTTGATTAGGAAGTCCTCTTGGGAGTCCAAGAGTTCATCCTTCTCATGGATGGCACTAATTAGTTCATTTAATTTTTCCTTTTGTTGCATGTTTAGGTTGGCAAAAAGGGTACGCAAATTATCTTCCTCATCACTAGCATTATCATCACTAGAGGACTCATATTTAGTGGAGGATTTGGATTTAACCTTCTTCTTTTTGCCGTCCTTGGCCATGAGGCATTTGTGGCCGACATTGGCGAAGAGAAGACCCTTGGTGACGGCGATGTTGGCGGCGTCCTCGTCGGAGGAGGAGTCGGTGGAGCTCTCGTCGGAGTCCCACTCCCGGCAAACATGGGCATCACCGCCCTTCTTCTTGTAGTACCTCTTCTTCTCCTTCCTTCTTCCCTTCTTGTCATTGTCCCTGTCACTATCACTTGATAATGGACATTTAGCAATAAAGTGACCGGACTTACCACACTTGTAGCAAACCTTCTTGGAACGGGATTTATAGTCCTTCCCCTTCCGTTGCTTGAGGATTTGGCGAAAGCTTTTGATGATTAAAGCCATCTCCTCATTGTCGAGCTTGGAGGCATCAATGGGTTGTCTACTTGATGTAGACTCCTCCTTCTTTTCCTCTGTCGCCTTGAATGCAACGGGATGTGCCTCGGGCGTGGAGGAGGTGCCTTGCTCGATGATTTTCTTTGAGCCTTTAATCATTAGCTCAAAGCTCACAAACTTTCCTATAACCTTCTCAGGAGACATTAGCTTGTATCTAGGATCACCTCGAATTAATTGAACTTGTGTAGGGTTAAGGAAAACGAGGGATCTAAGAATAACCTTGACCATCTCATGGTCATCCCATTTTTCGCTCCCAAGGTTGCGCACTTGATTCACCAAGGTCTTCAAGCGGTTGTACATGTCTTGCGGATCTTCCCCTTGGTGGAGCATGAAGCGATCGAGCTCCCCCTCGATCGTCTCCCGCTAGGTGATCTTTGTCACCTCGTCTCCTTCGTGTGCGGTCTTGAGTACGTCCCAAATTTCCTTCGCACTTTTTAACCCTTGCACCTTATTATACTCCTCTCGACTTAGAGAGGCGAGGAGTATAGTGGTTGCTTGGGAGTTAAAGTGGTGAATTTGGGCCACCTCGTCCGAGTCGTAGTCTTCATCCCCTACGGATGCACCTGTACACCAAACTCAACAACATTCCAAATGCTTGTGTGGAGTGAGGTTAGATGATGCCTCATTTTGTCACTCCACATATTATAATCTTCACCGTCAAAAACCGGTGGTTTGCCTAATGGAACGGAGAGTAAAGGAGTACGCTTTGAAATGTGGGGGTAGCGTAGGGGGATCTTACTATACTTCTTGCGCTCTTGGCGCTTAGAAGTTACGGACGGTGCATCGGAGTCGGAGGTCGATGGTGATGAAGAGTCGGTCTCGTAGTAGACCACTTTCCTCATCCTTTTGTGCTTATCGCCTCTCTGATGCGACTTGTGGGAAGATGATTTCTTCTCCTTCCCCTTCCCTTTGTTGGAGGAGTTCTTCTTCTCCTTCCTCTTGTTGCGGGACTCTTCCGATGAAGTCGACTCGTGGCTTGTAGTGGGCTTGTCGCCGGTCTTCATCTCCTTCTTGGCGTGATCTCCCGACATCACTTCGAGCGGTTAGGCTCTAATGAAGCACCGGGTTCTGATACCAATTGAAAGTCGCCTAGAGGGGGGGTGAATAGGGCGAAACTGAAATTTAACAATTTAAACACAACTACAAGCTGGGTTAGCGTTAGAAATAATAATGAGTCCGAGAGAGGGCGCAAAACAAATCACAAGCGAATGAGGAGTGTGACACGCGGATTTGTTTTACCGAGGTTCGGTTCTCGCAAACCTACTCCCCGTTGAGGAGGCCATAAAGGCCGGGTCTTTTTCAACCCTTTCCCTCTCTCAAACGGTCCCTCGGACCGAGTGAGCTTTTCTTCTCAAATCAATCGGGAACAAAACTTCCCCGCAAGGACCACCACACAATTGGTGTCTCTTGCCTTGGTTACAAATGAGTTTTGATCACAAGAACAATTGAGAAAGAAAAGAAGCAATCCAAGCACAAGAGCTCAAAAGAACACGACAAATCTCTCTCACTAATCACTAAGGCCTTGTGTGGAATTGGAGAGGATTTGATCACTTGGGTGTGTCTAGAATTGAATGCTAGAGCTCTTGTAAGGTGTAGAAGTGTGAAAACTTGGATGCAATTGAATGTGGGGTGGTTGGGGTATTTATAGCCCCAACCACCAAACTAGCCGTTGGGGTGGAGGCTGTTTGTCGCATGGTGCACCGGACAGTCCGGTGCACACCGAACATGTCCGGTGCGCCAGCCATGTCACCCGACCGTTAGGGTTCTGACCGTTGGAGCTCTGACTGCTGGGCCCGCCTGGATGTCCGGTGGCGCACCGGACATGCACTGTAGGGTGTCCGGTGCGCCACTTCGCGCGTGCCTGACTTCTGCGTGTTCTGGCGCGCATTTAATGCGCCTGCAGGTAACCGTTGGCGCCGAAGTAGTTGTTGCTCCGCTGTTACACCGGATAGTCCGGTGTACACCGGACATGTCCGGTGAATTATAGCGGAGCGGATTCCCGAAGCTGGCGAGTTCAGAGTCGCTTCATTCCTGGAGCACCGGACACTGTCCGGTGTACACCGGACAGTCCGGTGAATTATAGCGCGGCGGCTCCGAGTTTTCCCGAAGGTGCGAAGTTTAGCTTGGAGTCCCCTGGTGCACCAGACACTGTCCGGTGCGCCCGACCAGGGTGCCTTCGGTTGTCCCTTTGCTCCTTTGTTTGAACTCTTTCTCTTGATCTTTTTATTGGCTTATTGTGAACCTTTGGTACCTGTAGAACTTATAAACTTGGGCAAACTAGTTAGTCCAATTGTTTGTGTTGGGCAATTCAACCACCAAAATTATTTAGGAAAAAGGTGGAAGCCTAATTCCCTTTCAATTCCTATATTGCCCTTCTCAGAAACCGTAGCGGGTTTTCTGAAGCTAGTGGAACTTTGTAAAGACCTCGTAGTGCTACCCTGCCTTGTCTCCTCGGTAGAGATGAATGGGAAGTCGTGATACCTTGGAAAATAGGTAACATGACTTGTGAGTAAAGATGTGCAACCTCTATAGAGTGTAAAACTAGTATATCAGTCGTGCTCACGGTCACGAGCGGCTCGGACCCTCATATGATTAAACTATGGAACTAAACTTAATTTGTCATATGCATTGCATTGTGGGTGTTATTATTAATTTTGATCTCTTACTTTATTGGGTTGGTATCTACTTACACTTAGTAACTACTAATAAAACTTTGACCAACTTTAAAAGCAATGCTCAACTTTAACCATCTCCTTTGGTAAGCCTTACACTTCACATGAGTCATCACTAGTGAGCTCATGCACATTATTCCCCACAACTTGTTGAGCAATGAACGTATGTGAGCTCACCCTTGATGTACTCACATCCCCCAGGTCAAGGACAGATACTACAAGATGAGGAGCATGAAGGATGTCGTGATGAGTTCGTGAGAGGTCTAGGTCGTCGTCCCCCAATCAACTTTGGTTGCTAGATCGTCGTCTTCTATGATGTAATTACTTAATTATTTTATACAGAACTCCATCATATATTAATGATGTTACATTTGTTTATGTACCATGACTCATCATATGTGTGAGACTTGATCCTAGCAGCACACATTTGGCATTTTACGCCCGGGTTTGGTGCCCCCTTAAACTCGGGTGTGACAGAAGTGGTATCAGAGCCATGTTGACGGTAGGATGTTATCTAGATAGAATTGGACAACCCTTACCTACTTACCTTTAATCTAATTATTTCTACACTTACCTTAACCATTTGTCATCTATTGCTGCTTTACTCTGATTACTCTTACCTTTTCACTTCTAAAGACGAAAGAGGATTTCACACTTTGAAATCCTATCCCTAAAGTGACCTTTAGGAATTGAAGACCTAATAATAGGAACAAAAACAAAACTATTTTTGTAAGTATCTATACGCTTGAATGTTTGTTCTTATGATAACTGTTTGATTTGGTTCTTTGATTGAGTGTGATGAGTTGTGGAGTAATGTCCACAATTGCATCTACATATTTAGGTATAAAAATATGTTTATAACATAACTAGACAAGTCTAGTCATTCCCCATTAAAATATATCTAGTTTAATAGATCCATTCTTGTCTTAAAAGATCCATCTTATCCTAATAAGATCCATCTTACCCCAACCACTTTGTTTATCTCATCATAGTATAACAACCATGATCTAATTGAAATTAATTAGATCCTATCTAGTCTAAGTCATACATATCTAATTTAAATCTCATTTAATCTAATAGGACCTTACCTAAATATGATCTAATCTAAATCTAATTAGATCTAATCTAATCACATTTGATCCAATGTGACCTACCCAGTCCAACCTAGTCTTAATTAACTTACAACCACCTGCTGAGCCATATGCTCTACCTACTAAGTTGTTACCTACAAATCTGTTTTGACCACATGTCCCTAACTTGGATGATGAACAACAAGACTGGAAAAGGAAGAAAAGATCAACCTCATCAATCCAGACCCCAAGATCACCACCCAAGATGAAGTCTTTTCTCACCATAATCTTTCTTAAACTAAACTATCCTTACACATACCTCATTGGCCTATTAGTAGGCTTGGCATAAAAGAAGCTCATACTTTCCTAATCACCTAATAGTTAATACTAAAGAAAAGAAAACCTTTGAATCCTGAAAAAAAAACTAAAAGCTAAAACTGCAAACAAAACCTTCTGTATCCTTTCTTACTAATCTCGAGGACGAGATTATTTTTAAGGGGGTAGAATTTGTAACACCCAAAATCCTATTTTCGGATTTATAAAGGTTCTCCAAAGGATTTAAGAAAAAAAAATGTATTTTAATAATATATTAATTCTTTATAATGTATAGAGAAATAAAATAATGATGTTCAACCGTTGGTAGTACAAAACTTGAAGTCAAAACTTTGGACTAGGATTAAAATGAGAAAGATTCCAAATTGTATAATGAGTAAAATTTAGGGCCTATGAACCATCTCTTAGTAAGAAATAAATCATAAATTCTTGTACAAATAAAACTATTTAGAATTAATGTCTAAAGAATAATCACCAAAGGATTTAGGATGATACATTAGAAATTGTTTTCTTAGAATAGTGCCTTTTGTGTATATGAGTTTCATATTAAGAGAACATTTGTTTAAAAGATAAAACAAGATAATAAATAAATAAATAAATAAAATAGTAAATAAACTTTGCATTAGCATGCTGGATTTTTCTTGGCTGTGCATTATAAATTCAAACTTTATTCGAACTTGATTTGAAACATGGAAATCAGAATAGGGAAGAAAGCAGAAAATAGAAAACAAAAAGGGAAACCTTGCTCTAGACCCAATCTCTACCTCGGCCCACTCCATCCGTGTAGATCATCCCACACCGCAGCCCCTCAGCCACACACCCACGTGAGGTCTCACCTCGACCGACGTGTGGGCTCGAGTTGTCAACTCCTTCATGCCTCTCAGTAACGAACCAACGTCACCCGCAATGGACGTCGTCGATCCTTTGGGTTTAATACTCTTGTCTGTAATTTGTTCTAATTGCGGGTCAACGGTTCTAAAAGCATTTATCACCTTAGTAGACCATGAAGCATAATTAGAACAATCAGAAAGCAATGTCTCAAGAGTTACCTCAATGTTTTCCTTCGGTGGTGTCTTCTTGTTCTTTTGGGGTTTTCTCCAAGCCATCACTTCGAGTTGTTAAACTCAATATGAAGTGCCTAGCTTCGATACCAATTGAAAATCGCCTAGAGGGGGTGAATAGGCGAAACCTAAAAATTATAACTTTAAACTCGAACTTGATTCCTCGATTTGCGGTTAGAACAAGGTGAACAATTATCAGAGTATAAAACTAAGTCCTTTGCTTGCAAAGAGTATTGCTTTCAAAGAATGTAGAATTAACAAAAAACAACACAACTAAAATGTTTATGGAGAATGAAGCAAGAGGGCTCATATAAGAAGAGGAAAATCACAAGTTCTTTCTTGCAAGGTGTTGCTTCTATATATGAGAATTTAACTCAAAGAAACACAAAGCAATATCAACAAAGAATAGTGCAAGAGAACTTAGAGAGGGAGAAGACAAACAAATCACAAGCAATAAACAAAAGTGACACGGGTGATTTGTTTTATCAAGGTTCGGTTCACCAAGAACCTAATCCCCATTGAGGAGTCCACTAAGGACGGGTCTTTTTCAACCCCTTTCCCTCTTTCCAACGGTCACCAAGACCGGCGAGTGTTCCTTTTTCTTTGTCAAGAAAAGACCAAAGTCTCCACAAGGCCAACCACAAAGATAAGGGGCCCTTGCTAGCTTTACAATGAATGGGAGTCAAAACTGCACACTCAAATGATCACAAGAGGTAACACACACTTTCTCTCAATGATTCTCACAAGCCACTATCGCTAAACACATGAGCAGCTCTTTCTTGCTTGATCTCTATTTTGTGGCACTTGTGAGGCTTTGATGTGTATAAAAGTGTTGCTCTAGTAGATAGGAGTGAATACCCAACCCTTGTGAATAGTGTGGATCAATGAATCATGTGAATGGACTGGTAGGGATGGCTTTTATAGCTCTCAACCACCCATATAGTCGTTATGCCCTATCTGCCTTTTCTACGCACGGGCAGACGGTCCATGGCTTGAGCCCGGACGGTCCGCGACCCCCTCAATGGTCAGATCTAACATGTTAATGGGTTTGTCTGACAGACCAATGACTAGATCAACGACTATCTGCCTCGATGACATCATGCGGACAGTCTGCCCTTGGTCCCGGACAGTTCGCGCCAGCTCTAAAAACCCTTCTGCTCAACTTGTCACCTTCGAGCTGAACCAGTTCTTCATGTGTGAACGGTCCGTGAATTATAGCCAAATGGTCTGCTTTGTATAGCTGGACTGTCCGCGCTTGGTCTCGGACGGTGCTCGCTTCTTCTTCGGACAGTCTGTAGTATTAACGCATGATTTTGCGATGTTCCTGTCCGAGGCTCTCCCTAGTGTCACGGGCGATCCGTCGCAGGGGCTCGGACGGTCCACGCTTGGCAATTTCAGCACTTGAGTTCCTGACTTGTCATTGATCTTTGAACAATCTTCGCCAAGTTACTTTGGCTAAACTTGAGAGAGAGATCATATGACTTAGAAAAGCATCTCAAGTGGCTTTCCATCTAGTCTAAGTCATGGATCATGATTTTTGATTCTTTAACTCATATTTCTTCTTTTTCTCAATACTAGCTCCAAAATAGTGATATGTTGATTCCGAGCTTTCCAACCTCTCCATATGTATTGAATAGGTTCCTCAGGGTATTTTAAAACTTATCCGAAGAGTAGAACTATTGGTAGTTCATCTATTCCATGTTTTACCCCTATTCGGTTGGATCTGAGCTAATTGTGATTTAGAAACTAAATTATTGATCTTATGAACCTGTGAATCAAAGACTAGGAAAACTAGTTAGTCTGAATGGTTGTGAAGGTCATCAAGCACCAAAACATAACAGATGGTTTAAGGCCATTTTCCTTTCAATCTCCCCCTTTTTGGTGATTGATGCCAACACAAACCAAAGCAAATATGAAGTATGAAATTGTAACTAGTTTGCAATTGGTCAAGTGTTCATAAGCTACTAAAATGAAAGTAGTTCTAAGTGAATATAAGTGATATTGACATGATTGTAAATTTGGACCACATTTGCACCACATGACATGGTTTTTTTTGCAAACTTCTTGATAAAATCTTTTCAATGTTATTTGCATATGACCTAAGGTACAAGAATGAAATTTTTAGAACATTTCTAAGATTTACATATTCTCCCCTTTTTCAAATGCTTTTCCTTTGGCCATTTAAAAACCCCCCCTGAAGAAATAGAAAACGTTTTCAAAAAATAGGGTGGTGGTGTGGTCCTTTTGCTTTGGTCTAATACTTTCTCCCCCTTTGGCATTAAGCACCAAAAATGAAGAAATTTTGAGGCCTTTTCAATATAGATATGGAATTGAAGTACATGAGTCTTGGCAAGGGTGTTTGATACCGAACGAATATGAAGTGGAAGCACTCCCTTTGCTCAAAACTCCATTTCCCTTTCAATTTGAGACTAAGTATAACCTATACTTGAAGAATGGTTAGTCTCGAAGATTTAATGTTTGGAGTATTGCTCCCCCTAAACTTGTGCATACAAGTGATGAATACTTGTAGATCAATGCACTTTAGGACTTATGAGATCTGAGGATGCAAGTTCTACACATTGAACTTTGGTATAAGCAAAAATATGAATTAAGAGCATGTACCAACTAAAAGAGATATATAAGATCAAAAGATAAGTCAATTAAGCTTTATTACAGTTCTATAATATAGATTGCTCCCCCTAAGTATGTGCATAGAGAGGAATACATATTTTGGCCTTAAATGCCGAATGCACATAATGAGGTCAATGAGAACATATCTAAATCATAGAAATTGTGAAGTGCAATGCGTCATAATATAAATGTGATGCTCATTACAGACTATGCACTGACGAAAGCATGTTATAAACATTTGATGCATTTACCCTTAATGGTTCAAGGAAGCTTAAGGAACCACCACCTTTGGAACTGTTGGGGACTTGTTCTTAAATGCTATGAATTAAGAACAAGACAACACAAAAAAAATGTTAATTGATAAAGTTCTTCGTCCTTCGAAGCATTATTTCCCTTAGGATATAATGGTTTTTGGACGAAGGTTATGAAGGACGTACCTTCATAAACATAGCATATGATGACGAAGAACGAATCATAAAGAATACGAAGGATTACATAGATAATTATATCTTATTATCAATTTATTATTATTGCAGAGAGATAGAAATAATATCGAGTTACAAATGTACCTTCAACTTGGAAGGGAATGAAAATACAAGTGTGACGCAAAAGTAGATGCCAAATCAGCGTGAACAGTACGGGGGTACTGTTCACCTATTTATAGGCACGGAACACAGCCCATACAAAATTACATTCATGCCCTTTACATTTGATAATAATTCTATAGTAATCCACTGAGGTCTAAATAGCCTTTTCATCTTTAAGTCGGTTTCATTTTCTGCTACCACGCCGAAGCTTTCCCGCTCACATCTTCGGCGCTGTATCAACCTTCGTATTGTTTTGGGCTTCTCCTACTGTGATACCGACTCGAGTCCGAAGATACCTGTTCACACATTATACTCCAGAAATACTGTTAAATCCTGTTTTTGAGGACCTTCGTAAGCCGAAGGTCCCCAACAGTAGCCCCTCGCAATATAAATTTGTTTAAAATAAAATAATAAATTTAGATTGCGACATGGACGAAGGCTTTAAGCCGAAAGTCCGAAAAAACACCTTCCCTTTGCTAGAATAGCAACATTCACTGACGGGCGGGGTCTTTCAATTTTCAACGCACTAGGCGTATAAATAAGATCATACTGCAAGCTCATTTGGCACGCTCTCTTGCCATCTGCTCCCGCTCACTCGATTTTTAGCTCTTGCACACAAAGATTTGCTTAGCTTTAAGTTTTGAAGCTTCGGCTTTGAAAACAGTTTTTTAGTGTTTCCGAAGATGTCTGAAGATAAGAAGGCTGCTGCTGAGATGAAGCTGAGTCTCGACGAAGAGAAGAACTTGGGGTTTCTTATAGCAATGTCGAAGACCAATACAGAAAAAATCACCAAGGAGATTCTAGAAGGTTTGTCTAAAGATACTGGTGACAACGATAGTTATGATGTGGACAGTGGTGGTGAAGACTCCGAAGATCGCCCTTGGCGACCAAGCCATGCGGTTTTCGGCAAATCAGCTATCAAAGAAAATCATCTTGTCAACATGAGAGGAAGGTATTTCCGGGATTTGTCCGTGGTGAGAGCCGACGAAGGAGAAAAGACTTGTCCAAACCCTGAAGAGAATGAAGTCGTAGTGTACCGAAGCTTTTTGAAAGCCGGACTACGATTTCCCCTGAGCAACTTTGTCGTAGAGGTGCTGAAAATATTCGAAGTCTATCTTCACCAACTTACCCCCGAGGCAATCATAAGGCTGAATATCTTCGTGTGGGCCGTGAGAAGCCAAGGTCTGGAGCCTAATGCGAAAAGTTTCTGCAATATACACGAATTATCATACGAAACAAAACCTTGGGGTAAGGAACAGTATCACAATAATTTTGGCTGCTACAGTTTCGTTTCTCGGTCCGGGTCAAGCTGTCCCGTGCCAACCTTTCGGAAGAGATGGCCCGGCGACTGGATGACAGAATGGTTTTATGTGAAGAATGACCTGACAGTACGAGAAGATATCAAAGGTATAATTATGCGCCCTATTTGGCAAAGCTTCGGCCTTCGGAGGCCGAAGGTTGAAATGAATGAAGCTGCCGAAGAATGCCAGAGAGCCTTCGGCGTTATCTGTTCTTTTATTGGAACGAGAGATTTGGTACAAGAGCATATTGCCTTCAGGGTATGGCCGCTCGCGGAGAAATGGGAAATGCCGCAAGAAACCATAAAGAAGGCCGACGAAGGTGGACTTATCAGGCTGAAGTATACTTTTAAGTTTGGAGATAAATTCGTTGAGCCAGATGATGACTGGTTAAAAAGCATTGAAAATTTAAGTGATGAACTGCTTGGGGCTTATTCGAAGGCCGAAGATACTGCACTGTCAGCAGCCTTCGGAGGCCGAAAAAAGAAGAGGCTGAATCGGGTGTTTGATGCAATCGGGTTTGTCTACCCTGATTATCGTTATCCCATTCGAGGGCAGAAAAGAAAAAATACAACCTCTGCGAAAGAAGAAGCTACTACTGCTTTTAGTGAGCCAGAACCGAAAAGGAAAAGGATAAAGGTCCGTACACATCGGCCACGCTATATTGAACCAGCCTCGGTGCCTAAGTTCGCCGGAGAGACCTCTTCGGCCACCGAAGCTGAAAAACCGATCAAGCCAACCTTGCTGCCAGAGGTCGCAGAAACGGTCAAAGCGCCAACAAAAACAGAATTGGAAAAACCAAAGAATTTATCATCAGAAACCAAAGAGATGGCCGAAGCGCCATCGTCAGAAAAAATGGAAGAAGCAAAAAGGTCAGTTGAAGGATCAAAAACATCAGAAGTTTTAAGTCTTGCAGCGAATGTTGAGACAGTGAAAAATCAAAAAGTGCCAGCAGTGACTCCGAAAAGAAAGAGAATGATCAATGTGCTAGATGTTATAGAAACAATTAAATCCTCAAGCACACCTCCGAAGAAAACTGTTGTCATTCCCGAAGCAAAAACTGAAATTTCTGATACTAAGGCTCCAGAGCAAGAAACTGAAGCTGAAGCTGGGCCTTCAGAGCCCACGAAGGTAAAATTCTTGGAAACCGAGGAGGAAAAAATAACAGGGCCAACTGAAGAAATCAGTGCTATTGCCCCCGAAGCATCCCCCAAAGTCCTTGATTATATTGTTCGTCATGCTTCGAGGAAAAAATTATCAGAAAAAGAAAAGCAAGAGGCCCAGCGCTACGCCCAAAAACTGAAGTATCCAAAGGGGGCGTTAATATTCAATGGCAGTGGAGAAGAAGACTTTTTGTATTGTCTCCCTGACAGCAAGGAGATTTCTGTCTGTCGGGAGATGAGCAAGAGCTTCGGATTCCCAACACTAGAAGACGGGCTCTCGGTGCTGTCGAAGAACGATCTGGCCGACAGCCTGGCATATAATAGCTTAAAGGTGCAACAAATGGGATCTTTGTATTTTTTGTTGAGACCAAAATTTTTTGTTTGCTTAAATCTAATGACGTACACATATTTTTCTTTGTAGGGCCTGATACTTAGCAATGCCCTCAGGGCCCAAAAAGATGCTGAAGAGGAAGGGTGTGCTATAGCCCTGAGCAACCTTCGTTCCGAAGTAATTGAACTGAGGAACGAAGGTCTCGAAAAAGATAAAATATTACATTCATTAATAAATAGAATAAAGGAAAACGAAGCTACTTTTAAAGGTCAAGCTGAAGCTCAGAAGCGCGAAATTGAAGATCTTCGAAAACAACTGGCCAGAGCCAAAGAGGAACGCATGCTTGAAGAAACGAAGCGAGAACTCAGCGACCAATGGGCAAATCATTTAGAGGGAACTATTGAAGAGCTTCGTTCATCCAAGAAAAGATGTTATAACAAATCTATAGAGTGTGTCAGGAAGTTGAAAGCTAGCTTCGCCAGTGTCGGCGCATTCTCGAGCGAAGAAAACTTTACAAGAGGCAACCCCGAAGGCCCTATCGAATGGATCGATCACGAAGCTGAGGCTTTCGAGGAAATTTTAAACAGCCGCGGAGACATATGTGCTTTCTCGGGTGCCAGGGGAATTGCCACCATTTTAGAGAAAAAGGGCTGCGAGCATGTAAAGATTTTAGCGCAATCCGAAGCTGGCTTGTCCTTCGAAGATGCAAGAGATCCTTCGGCCGAAGCTAGCATGGTAGGAGGAAAATTTTTCACCGACGTCTGGGATAATGGTGGCCGAGAAATGGCCCGAGAAATTATTCGAAAAAGCGAAAAGGGCATTCACGATGCTAGAGAAGTGGCTGAAGCTGCTGAAAAAAGCGCAGAGCCCGAAGGGCAAATAGGTATCAACTAATGGTTTTTATTGTGTTGTAATTTTCGATTTTAAACTTCGTTCGCAATTTGTAATAGCAATGTAGCCGTATCCTGTCCTCCTTCAGATCCTACTAAAGCGTCTTCGGGACCTCCCCCGAAAGGAGACGACGAAATTAAAAAGATGGCTGAAGCTATCATGGATGAAGTTGTTAGTCGGCTCCTGAACGAGGCTGCAGAAGTTGTTTTGAGAGAAGATTAAGTATTATTGTAAAAACTTCTGAAATGTGATATATTGTAACATTTTGTAACCCTGAATGTAATATACCTGTTTTTATTGCTCAATTCTTTACGATGCATGAAATTTTACACGTACCGTTTTTGAGTCTTTGACGAAAAAAACACCTTCCCTTCTTTTCATGCTTCGTGAAGAAGAATTTTTCTTTGTCACAACAATATCCATAGTGTTCTGATGAATAATATCCAGGCTTCGTGAAGATGTTTTCCGAAGCTACACTTCCGAAGATCATTAATGTATCTCCTTGTGACATCATGATTTTTCTCTTTTTTCAAAACATTCTTCTGCAGATTGATATTGTGTCCGCCTCTTGTGCCATATGCAACATGATGTATGATGCTTATGCTATGCGAAATGATGCGATGATGTTATGTTATGTGAGGTGGTGTTTATTCCGAAGATACACACACATCCCTGCAATAAAACACATAATCTTTTATAAGCCTCCCTTAGGAGCTTCTTCGCCTTTTACTTCAGCGGAATCAGTGTTTATTTTTCGCTGTAAGCCTCCCTTAGGAGCTTCTTCTCCTTTTACTTTCAGCGGTATTCGCGTTGACTTTTCGCGCTTCGCCTTTTACTTAGGCGGTATCAGCGTTGACTTTTCGCTGTAAGCTCTGCATTCCCTTTGGAACGACTTTGGAGCAGAAAACTTACACTGCACTCCCTCTGGAGCGGCTTTTTGTGACTTTGGCAAACTTACTCTGCGTTCCTTAGAACGACTTTGTGTTGCTTCGAAGAATTTTTGATAATTCGAAGGTCCTCTTTGTTATCTCGAATCTTTAAGCTTCAACAACTTAAGCCTGTGGAGAAAATATATTTTCCTTGTGGCAAACAACGAAACTATTACATGAAATCTAAACAATGTCCTTTATTACGCAGAAAATAAAACTGAATGAAAAAGACCTCTATCAAGGTAGGTTATTTGTCAATAGATGTGCTTTGACTCTGGCACAGTGCTGTTGACTGTGCGAGCTTCGGACTGTTCTCTGAAGTCCCTCTGGTGTGGAGCACATTGGCTCCCTTCTGGCTGCTGGCCTTGTTGCATCGGTGGTGGAGGCGGAGGCTGTTGCCAGGAAGCTTGAGGTTGGCTCGCCGAAGCAACAGAAACTGCAGGGTGGTTGCCTACATATTCTGGGATGTATGGCGAATGATACGAAGCAGTGTGCATGACCTGCTTCGGCTGAGCCTGTTGTGCTGCCGCTTCGGCTATTTCCTTTTGCTTCTGGATGGTAACATGGCACATCCTGGTGGTATGACCTTTGTTCTCACCACAGAATAAGCAAAAGATTCTTCTCGGTTGATCGCCAAATCTTCCGCCGAAGCCCCTGGCGCCTCTGCCTCTCGGAGCTGGTGGTCGGAAGGAGCCTTGCTGTTGCCCCGAAGTCTGTGAGGAGCACTGTGGCCTCTGCTGTTGGCTCCCCCTATCATCATTTTGGGTAGAGTTATGAATTGACCTAACGTGCCTCGGATAGAACCTCCCTCCGAAGCCCATGGTCATTTCAGAAAACCTGAAAGCCTCCTCCCTTCTTTGGCGAAAATCATTATCGGCCCGAATGTACTCGTCCATCTTCTGGAGCAGCTTCTCCAAAGTTTGAGGAGGCTTCCTAGCGAAGTATTGAGCTGAAGGTCCTGGCCGAAGCCCCTTGATCATGGCCTCAATGACAATTTCATTGGGCACTGTTGGTGCCTGTGCCCTCAAACGCAAGAACCTCCGGACGTACGCCTGAAGGTACTCTTCGTGATCCTGGGTGCACTGGAATAGAGCTTGAGCAGTGACCGGCTTCGTCTGAAACCCTTGGAAGCTGGTTAACAGCAAATCCTTCAGCTTTTGCCACGAAGTGATCGTTCCTGGTCGAAGGGAGGAGTACCAGGTTTGAGCAACACTCCTGACAGCCATAACAAAAGATTTGGCCATGACTGCAGCATTGCCACCATACGAAGATACTGTTGCTTCGTAGCTCATCAAAAACTGCTTCGGGTCTGAGTGGCCATCAAATATGGGAAGTTGAGGCGGCTTGTAGAACGGAGGCCAAGGTGTAGCCTGCAGCTCAGCGGACAGAGGAGAAGCATCATCAAAAACAAAATTCCCATGATGGAAATTGTCATACCAGTCATCTTCATTGAGGAAACCCTCCTGATGAAGGTCTTGGTGCTGAGGCCTTCGGTGTTGCTCATCCTGAGTAAGATGACGAACTTCCTCAGAGGCTTCGTCTATCTGCCTTTGAAGTTCAGCTAGCCTGGCCATCTTTTCCTTCTTCCTCTGCACCTGTTGGTGAAGCATCTCCATGTCTCTGATTTCTTGGTCTATCTCATCCTCTGGTGGTGTCGGGCTAACAGCCTTCCTTTTCTGGCTTCGGGCCTCCTGAAGAGAGACAGTCTCCTGATTGTGGTCCAGCGGTTGAAGAGCTGCAGTGCCAGTTGCTGAAGCTTTCTTCGGCGCCATAGCGAAGGTTTATGATCGCCGAAGGTGTTCAGAAAACTCAAAGAGTGGAAGTGAGTTCACCGGAGGTGGGCGCCAATGTTGGGGACTTGTTCTTAAATGCTATGAATTAAGAACAAGACAACACAAAAAAATGTTAATTGATAAAGTTCTTCGTCCTTCGAAGCATTATTTCCCTTAGGATATAATGGTTTTTGGACGAAGGTTATGAAGGACGTACCTTCATAAACATAGCATATGATGACGAAGAACGAATCATAAAGAATACGATTACATAGATAATTATATCTTATTATCAATTTATTATTATTGCAGAGAGATAGAAATAATATCGAGTTACAAATGTACCTTCAACTTGGAAGGGAATGAAAGTACAAGTGTGACGCAAAAGTAGATGCCAAATCAGCGTGAACAGTACGGGGGTACTGTTCACCTATTTATAGGCACGGGACACAGCTCATACAAAATTACATTCATGCCCTTTACATTTGATAATAATTCTATAGTAATCCACCGAGGTCTAAATAGCCTTTTCATCTTTAAGTCGGTTTCATTTTCTGCTACCACGCCGAAGCTTTCCCGCTCACATCTTCGGCGCTGTATCAACCTTCGTATTGTTTTGGGCTTCTCCTACTGTGATACCGACTCGAGTCCGAAGATACCTGTTCACACATTATACTCCAGAAATACTGTTAAATCCTGTTTTTGAGGACCTTCGTAAGCCGAAGGTCCCCAACAGGAACAAAGGTAGCTTATCCTTGTTACAAGGTTAAGCTTTAAGCTCTTTGACAAGAATATCACTTCACCTAGTTTTAACAAAAATGCATTAAAGCAGGAATTGAGAGGTTAAACTAGGTATGAAGCAGTGTTATGCATAGACATGCTTCTTTATTCCTCTTGTAACTTAAAGATATGCAATATACGTATAAGAGGAAAATCTAGGTACATGTGTAAATGATAGGAAGTAGTTTACCCTTTTGTACCTTCACATAGAGATGCTCCTTTATTGTGCTTTGTCCATAGTCTTGGTTACATAAATCCTATGCTCAAGACAATGTATAGAATTATTTGCACAGAGAGAATTCTACAACTAGTGATCCTTTTTCTCTAAACAAATCATTATTATCACATATCAAGTAGATCACAAATTGCATAAATTTATCCTAAACTCTCCTTTTAACTTAGTGCATACACATGAGAGACATCAATTGATGTACATGAAGCACTAAGCAACACAAGTATCAATTGAAGCTATCCAATGATCAAAAGTATAACAGATGTGATCAAATGAACAACATATGCACTAGATTATCAAATAAGCTTGTAACAGGAGAATCTAGTAATTATGCTACTTTAATAATGAAAGTTGCAATCCTAGATAAGAGTGATACTTCTTTACCAAATTGGATTGAGTTGTAGTAGCATACTTCATGTGAAAATTATTCTCATACTTGAGACTACATGAGATTACTAAGATAAAGTGTTAGTCTCAACATAATCAAGATATAGAAATGGACTCCCCCTAAAGATGTGCATCAAGTATTTGAATGACTTGGTTAGATGCGTTCTCTCTTAAACACAAATAGGGGAATTCATTGAACATCTTGATCAAGGCATATAAAATTTGCAATAATTAGCTTATGCCTGGTATTCTCAAAATGAAAAAGGTTTAGAATACTTACCACCACACCATTGATTGATTTGAAGATCTTACTGTCTAAGTGGGTGTTGTTATTCTTGACATCTTCTTTTTCATGTGAGTGCCCTCTCTTTATAGTTGTCTCTTTTTCCTTTCAAACTTATTGAAAATACTTGAAAGAGAGATATTAGTAGCACAAGGGAGTATATGATAAATGATGATTTCTTGAGATAAGAGATGCAGACAAATCATCATTCATAAGTCACACAGACATGAAGTAAAACTTTAATATTAGTGCACAGCTTCACAAAAGAGTAATATGCACCTTTTAACATTTTAATCATAGGAAATTTATTCTTCATATTGATGTTTCTCCACACAAGATTGTTTAAAATAACTTAGAAGCATATCAATATGAGACCAAACATAGCGAAGGCATGAATTTGATTCTAATGGACTAGTCCACATATGAAAGCAAGATTGTATGCACTTTTAACAGATTTAAGTCAAAGAAGGAATCTAATCTTCATATTGGTAGATTATGATAATTTGGAAGAAATACCAATTGAAAGGAACTATTATTGAGTGAGTTCTTATACCTTTGCTTTTACCTCTCTTCATTTAGGTGAAGAGCAACCTTGAGGCTTGTGTCTTTTAATAAATTGAACATGCACTCACTCTCTTGTAGATTTTTTATAAATATGCTCAAGAGAGATGTCATTAGTAACGCAATCTCTAGTTTCCTATTTAGTAAACATTTTTGGGTATGAATGACATGTAGATTACTAAAACATAGAAACTTCATAACATGAACTAGATTATCCCATAAATGATATTATGCACAGTTTTAACTCATAAAACAAGCATAGTTAATTTCTCAAATTCATGGGGACAAATCTAATTCTTAACATGGATAGCGATTAATGTAGAAGAATCATATCCAATTTAAGCATGAAGAAATATATAACATATCATTGGATTGATTTTCTTTTTATGTTAGATTATGCATTCCATAGAGAAACCCATTCTCTTGATGTAAGACTACTTAAGTCACTTAGACAAAAGCATTAGTCTCACGATTCTAGTCATAAAGAGAACTTTCCCTTTAATAAGTGTCCTAAGGATTTGAATTCCTTATATTACACCTTATTCTTTTAAGAACATGGAATATTTCTCTTTATGTCTAGAAGATGGCAACAATAGGATAATTAATGTAAAACATGCCATGAGGTACTTACAACTATTTAAAGCAAGTAGATTGCCATAATATAGAAATGATGAAAATGCAATCTACCATATGAGAGGAACTTTCTCTAAAGAATGGTGACATAATTTAACAATATTCTTAAGTGCTTCCTTTTTCTATGTGACTACATAAGACACAAGAGAAATGATAATTGAAGGCATTTGCACTTAAAGACATAAGTGTTACCATCCTTTGGCTTTCCTCCATCTTGTAGGCTTTGATTTTCCACACAGGATAATCCTTTATTCCCTACAACATCAATATCTTGCTCGAGATGATATGAGTTTTAGATATTATAACTCAAAATAACTTTGGGTCAATCTTATAGATATAAAATATTGTAAGATTGATAGCTTGAGTTAATAAGAATTGAATTAACCCGCTCAAGCACCTCCAAAGCTTCATATCATCTTCTTTCCCCTGCAAAGCTTGTCAAGCATATTTTGGTCCCGATCTCTTGATGGGTCCATTAAGGTTTGCCAGCAAAGATCTAAGAACTTAAATGTCCTTTGTGCTATCTCGGTAAACTCATTACCTTTCTAGCATAAGTTGCAAATTTGGGTTGCTTAGTCACATATGAATTAATTGACAAGCTTGAAGCGGAATAGTTACTAATGGGACAATCCTTGCATAGATGCCCCTTCCTTCGGCATATGTAGCAAAGGCGATCTTCACATTTTGAAGATTTCTTTTTTCCTTGTCTCTTGCTTGCTACATGGTTAGTAAATATTTTCTTTTCTAAAACTATGCCTTTTTGTTTTACATAGGGACATGACTTAACCATATGTCCCTTCTCAGAGCATCTAAAACATTTTTTATCATCCTTGTTAATAAGCAAGCCATTTTCTTTAATATAGGGACATGACCTAATCAAGTGCCCCTTTTCAAAGCATTCCCTACACTTCTTATTTTTCTTAGTGTGAAGTGTGGCTTGATCATTACCTTGGATGTTACCTTGTATGGAGGCATGGTTGAGGCTTTTGGTAGAGGTATTGATTTTCTTCTTTTGTTCCTTCCTCCTGACATTCCTCAAGTCCTTGACATTTTCTTCGAGGGATTTTGTGCATGCTACGGTTGTACCCATCTCAAACTTCTTCACCATGTCATCATGATTATCTTGAGAAGGTTGAGCAACACACTTCCCTTTCAGTTGTGTCAAGTTCATTCTTAGCCTCTCATTTTCTTTCTTGAGCTCTTGATATACAATATTATTTGTTCCTGGAGATTCTAGCTCAAAAAGGGATTTGCTTGCTGGCGAGCAACAAGCATTAGCACATGGTAATATAGTTTCAATTTGAACACAGTGAGGTTGTTGAGATAGTTTGCTATCACAACCTCATGAGCAATATTAAACATGATATGATCATCCATAAGATGTTCATGAGAACATAGAAACATATCATGTTTATCTTGAAAAGCTGGATTTTCAATTTTTAGCCTTTCTACTTGGTCCTTAAGCAAGGTATTCCTATTTACTAATTAAGCGATACATAATAAGGAGTTGTCTTGCTCAATTGAAATAGTTTCATACCTTTGGACCAAATTAACATGAGAGCACTTTAGCTCCTCATGTTCTTTAGTCAACTTTTCCAAGCTTTGGTTTTTTGTGATGAGGGCATCTTCTAGCTTGTGAAGAGCTTCGCTTTTCTCTCTCGCTCTTTTTAGAAGTTTGAGCATGATCGCCTTATCTTCTAGGCTTAGATGAGCGTAGAGTTGCATGAAGCTTCTTTCATCCTCCTCATCCTCATTTGTGCTTCTGCTATCATTTTCATTAGCCATACAACATATGTGGAAATCGAAATTGGAAGACAAACCTTTTGGAGAGGTGGATTCATCGTTTGGTCTCCAACATTCATTTTCTTCTTCTTCCTTTAAAGGAATAGTTTCACAAGAACTAAAGGAAGTAGAAGCATCATATGAACTAACATGTTTGGACTCATCAAATTTATTTTTAATTCTAGTCCAAATATCATGTGCATCACGAATAGGTTCATCATATCTCATTATGATGGCACAGTAATCTTCTTTGCTAAGAGAATTATTTAAGATGTCATAAGCAAGATAATTTAAGCGCAAACATCTTTGATATTCTTCGGAAGCATTTTTCTTATCATAACTATAGAAGGTATAATACTATTGTCTGGAATTTGTTTTAATTATGAGTCAACGGTTCTAAAAGCATTTATCACCTTAGTAGACCATGAAGCATAATTAGAACAATAGGAAAGTAATATCTCAAGGGTTACCTCAATGTTTTCCTTCGAAGGTGTCTTCTTGTTCTTTTGGGATTTTCTCCGAGCCATCACTTCGAGTTGTTAGACTTAGTATGAAGTGCCTAGCTTCGATACCAATTGAAAATCACCTAGAGTGGGGTGAATAGGTGAAACCTAAAAATTATAACTTTAAACCCAAACTTGATCCCTCGATTAGCGGTTAGAACAAGATGAACAATTATCGAAGTATAAAATTGAGTCCTTTGCTTGCAAAGAGTATTGCTTTCAAAGAATGCAGAATTAAGAAAAAGCAACACAACTAAAATGTTTATGGAGAATGAAGCAATAAGGCTTAGATAAGAAGAGGAAAATCGCAAGTTCTTTCTTGCAAGGTGTTGCTTCTATATATGAGAATTTAACGCAAAGCAACACAAAGCAATATCAACAAAGAATAGTGCAAGAGAACTTAGAGAGGGAGAAGACAAACAAATCACAAGCAATAAACAAAAGTGACATGGGTGATTTGTTTTACCGAGGTTCGGTTCACCAAGAACCTAATCCCCGTTGAGGAGTCCACTAAGGACGGGTCTTTTTCAACCCCTTTCCCTCTCTCCAATGGTCACCAAGACCGGCAAGTGTTCCTTCTTCTTTGTCAACAAAAGGCCGAAGTCTCCGCAAGGCCAACCACAAAGATAAGGGGCTCTTGCTAGCTTTACAATGAATGGGAGTCAAAAACAAGAGGTAGCACACACTTTCTCTCAATGATTGTCACAAGGCACTATCGCTAAACACACACGAGTAGCGCTTTCTTGCTTGATCTCTCTTTTGTGTCACTTGTGAGGCTTTTATGTGTATAGAAGTGTTGCTCTAGTAGATAGGAGTGAATACCCAACCCTTATGTATAGTGTGGATCAATGAATCATGTGAATGGGCTGGTTGGGGTGGCTTTTATCGCCCTCAACCACCCATATAGCCGTTATGCCCTGTCTGCCATTTCTGCGCACGGGCGGACTGTAATACCCAACTTGAGGAATATAAATGAAAGGGATAGATTTTTATGTGTATTGCCTTCTGTTCATGAGAATTTTTAAGGAACATATTTAAAGTGAATAATTCTCTAATAAAACATAAATAATCCCTGTATCATGTTGGAATTTTATTGTTGGTGCATCAAATCCCAAAAATCATAATTGAATCAAACTAATTCTGACATGAGAATTTGGCTCTAGAAAAGAAAATTGTACACATAGAAACAAAGGGGCAATAGTAATTTTATAAATATTGTTATGGCCACCAGGAGAAGCATTATTTATATTGAAATTGTGTGGTTCAAAACTTGGATTCAAATTTGAACTCTAAAAAATAAAAGGGAAAATAAAACAGAAAAGGAAGAAGGAAAAGAAAAAGAAAAATAAAAACGGTGCCTGGGCCGATTTGAGCCAGCTCGGCCCACTGCCAACTCTGCGCGGTTCCGCGTGCGCGCGCGCCCAACATCTGCACATCAACCGACATATGGGACCCGAAGACCAGTCTCTCTCGCACGCGCTTGACGTTGGTAACCCTTGCACCGACAATGCGGCCCCACGCATCAGCCTAATTGTGCCCCGTAAACCCAGATCTCTCTGGCCGTGGGCCATTCCCATTAGCCCCACCGCCACGACCGGTGCTCAGCAGAGCGTACCGCTTCCATCGTCGAGGTTTGTGCCGGAGATCCAGCATCGGTTGATCGTGGGTTGTTACCCTCGCGGCTATATAATGGGGCAAGTCACTCGGCCGCGCTCGCCACGCCATCTCCAACCAACGCCAGTAAGACCGCTGTGACGAGCCAAGAGCAAAAGGGGAGAGTGCCGCCACACGGGATTCGCGTCTACATGCAATAGTCGCCTTGGGGGGTACTTGGAGGGCTTTGTGGGAGCACTGTGGAGGTATCTTGGGCAACCCCGAGGACTGCGACAACTCGAGACCATGGGAATTTGTCATCGTGATCTTCTTCTCCACCGTGGTGTGCCTGTTGCCGGGATCAAGCCTCATCGTCGTACAGTCGCGGGTAATTATGGTCTAATCCTATTCATGATATCGTGTGCATCGCGTATGACTACTTGGGGGTAGGTTTGGGGACCCTGGGCGCTCAACGGAGAGAACTCCGCCGCGGGAGGGCTCGCCGTCGTCGTTCTGCTATGGCCTGAGGAGGGAGATAGGGTTTGACCATTGGATACTCGTTGGACGGTGTTGATCAGAGTGATGGATACCCCTTCGACCGATAGAACCCTAACCGTAGATTTGTGATCTTAGGGATACGAGCGAACCCGGTTGATTTAAAATACGAGTTGTTGATCATTGATCCACTGGCCCGCATCCCATACTGCTTTAGTAGGATCTAGATCTAATCCTGACCGCAGATTCATAATCGTGTGGCTCAGATTCAAAGATATCGCTTCGACCGCGTCGTTTTGCAAAAGAAACCTCGTAGGAAACAGAAATTAACATGCGGTCCGTAGAGCGTAGTGAAGAGTTTAACTCCGAGTCTTGGGAATTTTATGAGTTAGCCCCCGAACTCCCTGACTATTGTGCGCGCAGTCCAGAGATCTGAGAAAATAGGAAATGAATTTAGAAAATGGATTTCCAATATAAAAATAATCCCAGAGCTTATTTAATTCATAGAAAATTTATTTTAAATCCTTTTCGACCCATTCCAATTGCAATAATTTTGTATTAATATTGTTTATCACTTAGTAACTCTGTTTAGTCATGAAACATAGACTAAAATTATCTATTTAATTTATTCTATACAAAACACTTAATAACTTCGGAAAATCGTAACTCGATACCCGTAACTCCGAATTTAGTGATTCTCGAACCTATGATCTCATTACAACGCGTAGAATATTATCATGCATTCTGTTCTACTATTTGGTGTGATGTTAATTTCTCCTATGCTATGCTTATTTGTATTGTTGTGAGTAGACGAGCCAGCAACTCAGGACTCAGGTGTTCAGCAGGAGGAAACTGTTGGGCAGTAGCTCGTTGAAGACAAGTTGTGCCCTTGATCACTTCTATTTACCCAATAATGTTCCTGTTAATCATTATGATCTACATAGGTTAATTTTGATGGGACCCAATAGGTCACCCCAGTTTGGCTATCTTTATACCTTGTTTACCACTGAACTTTTGGGTAGTACCTGCTATTACTTTATGTGGTTTTGGGTATTAAGATACACATTATTCATGATCAGGCTTTTATTATCAATTTGTTATTTACTGTTCATGACAAGATCATTACGTTAATTGGAACATGGAGAACCACCCGGGAAAACAGTGCTACCACAAGGGTGATATGGGACGCCCTTGGCTGACTAATTAGGAAAGCTAGTGGAGGACTACCTTACCCGAAAGGGGCAAGGGCAGTAGGGGAGTTGGCGTGTAGGGAGGTTCTTGGGTTGATTTTGCTGTGATGGCGGTCAGACGGGGGATTCTTGCATTGCGCTCCCTAGAAATTGTAGCGGGTTTTCTGAAGCTAGTGGAACTTTGTAAAGGCCTTGTAGTGTTACCCTGCCTCGCTTCATTGGAAGAGGTGTATGGGATTCATGACCCTGTGGCAAATGGGTAACATGACTTGTGGGTAAACATGTGCAACCTCTGCAGAGTATAAAACTGGTATATCAGTCGTGCTCACGGTCATGAGTGGCTCGGACCCTCACATGAGTAACTTATGGAATTAAATTTAACTGGTCATTTGCATCGCATTGTGGTTTATTATTAATTTTGATCTATTATTACTCTGGTTTGGTATATACTCATTTAGTAACTGCTAATAAAATTTGACCAACTTATTAAAAGCAATTCTCAGCTTTAACCCTTATTTGTTGATCAGTCTTACACTTCACATGAACTCCCACCTTTGATGAGTTCATGCACATTATTTCCCACAACTTGTTGAGCTATGATCTTTTGTGAGCTCACCCTTGCGATATATAACCCCCCCCCACGGGAGAAGAACATGTGGTCCAGGAGGAGCCCTACTACAAGGAGTACGAGCTTATCTAGGTGGCGTCTCCTAGTCAGCTTGATGGCGCCAAGGAATAATTATTAGTTCGTTTATTTGTTATCGTTTATTTTTGTAAGACTTCCGCTATGTAATAATGATATGTGTGACATTTATCTCTATACACTTTGTCATTATATGTGATGTTCTTCTTTGGCGCACATATGAGACGCACCCGGCTTTACCCCTTAAATCCGGGTGTGACACGGACGGTCCGCGGCTTGAGCTTGGACGGTTCGCGACCCCCTCAACGGTCGGATCTGACATCTCAATGGGTACATCTGACAGATCAATGGCTAGGTCAACGACTATCTACCTTGGTGACATCATGCGGACGGTCTGCCCTTGGTCCCGGACGGTCCACGTCAGCTCTAAAAACCCTTATGCTCAACTTGTCACCTTCGGGCTGAACCAGTTCTTCATGTGCGGACGATTCGTTAATTATAGGCGAACGGTCCTCCCTGTATAGCCAGATGGTCCGCGCCTAAGGCTGGACGGTCCGCGCTTGGTCTCGGATGGTGCTTGCTTCTCCTTCGTACAGTCCATAGTATTAGCGCGTGATTTTGTAGTGTTCCTGTCCGAGGCTCTCCCTGGTGTCGCGGATGGTCCGTCGCAGGGGCTCAGACAGTCCGCGCTTGGCAATTTTAGCACTTGAGTTCCTGACTTGTTGATCTTTGAATAATCTTCTCCAAGTTGCTTTGGCTAAACTTGAGAGAGAGATCCTATGACTTAGAAAAGCATCTCAAGTGGCTTTCCATCTAGTCTAAGTCATGGATCATGATTTTTTATTCTTTAACTCATATTTCTTCTTTTGCTCAATACTAGCTCCAAATAGTAATATGTTGATCCCGAGCTTTCTAACCTCTCTATATGTATTTTAAAACTTATCCAAAGAGTAGAACTATTGGTAGTTCATCTATTCCATGTATTACCCCTATTTGGTTGGATTTGAGCTGATTGTGACTTAGAAACTAAATTGTTGATCTTATGAACCTGTGAATCAAAGACAAAGCAAACTAGTTAGTCTGAATGATTGTGAAGGTCATCAAGCACCAAAATATAAGAAATGGTTTAAGGCCATTTCCCTTTCACATGACCCGTGCCTATTGTGCGCCACCGACCAGAGTGACCAAGAGAAGAGAGAAAACAGAGAGATGAGTCGCCTCCACCATGAATCCGCTGCATGCCATGAGTTGGCTTTGCCATAGCCTCGCTGCGGGTAAGAATCTCCTCAGAAGCTCCACCGTAATCAATTTAATATGCTCCATAGAACGTGTATTACCTATCAGCGCTAGGAATCATGCTCTGGGATGTTGGGCACGTTGCTCACCGATGCTGGCCGCCATGGTGAACCTGTGCGCTGCTGCCCTCGATCGTCTTGCCCGAGCTCCTACACCCGAGCCCCCGTACTCGTGCCCCGCGTTATGCTCGAGCTCACTCCCTCGGCGCGCACACCGCCGGAGCCTCTGCCGCGTTGCCCGAGCCCGCTCCCTCGGCGAGCGCTTTGCCCGAGCTCCTGTGCTCGCACCCCGCTCTCGCCCGAACCCGCTCCCTCGGCTGTATAGGGAGGTTCTCGGGTCGATCATGCTGTGATGGCTTTTCGGACAAGGGATTCCTATATTGCCCTTCTTAGAAACCGTAGCGGGTTTTCTGAAGCTAGTGGAACTTTGTAAAGGCTTTGTAGTGCTACCCTGCCTCGTCTCCTCGGTAGAGATGAATGGGAAGTCGTGATTGAGAGCACCTAGAGGGGGTGAATAGGTGATCCTATGAAATTCAACACTAAATAGCCAACACTTGGTTATGAAATGTTAGTGCAATTAAAACCAAGTTGCTAAAGTGTGAACTTTAGAAGAAAACTGTTGAGGACTTGTTCTCAAGTGCTATGAATTAAGAACAAGGCAACACAAAATGTTAAATGTTAAAGCCCTCCGTCCTTCGAAGCATTATCTCCCTTAGGATATAATGATCTTCAGACGAAGGTTATCAAGGACATACCTTCATCATCATAACACATTTGTATAAAAGATGAAGCATATGAAACATGAGAAACAACATGAATAATTATATGATATCATAATATAAATATATATTTCTTATTACATAATCATGAATAATATTGAATTACATTTATACCTTCGGCTTGACAGAAAGTGATAATACAAGTGTGCCGCGAAAGCAAATGCCAAGTCAGTGTGAACAGTTAATGGGTACTGTTCATCTATTTATAGGCATAGGGCGCAACCTGTGAGATATTACAATCATGCCCTTTACAAAAGATTACAATTATGACATAGACCCTCATGGACAAAACAGTCATCTCATCTTTAAGTTGGTTTCACCCTTCGTCTTGAGACATTTGATAATGCCGAAGCTTCATAAGTGGTAGCTTCGGTGTTGCTTTTAGGGGGATCTGCCGAAGGTGTTTCTTCTTACAGGATCTTTGGCGATGAAGCATGCCCCCCAACAGTAGCCCCTTTACGGTGCTAGATCGTTTTTCGTAACGAGCTTGATCCGTGAAAAAATCTCTTACGCTTCGGGAAGCCGAAGATCCGAAAAACACCTTCCCTGAGCTCGTTGCTGAGAAACGATAAAAATTCTTCAAGCGCGAAACAATCCCACCATGCAGCGGGTTCACGCGTCCTGGCAATTCACATTCTCAGGTTCTGTGGCCCACCATTCAGTGAGTGCGGGCGACTGTTCATTCGGTGCGGAAGACTTGTCGACTCACCTTCCCAGCTGCGGCATTATATAAACAGACAGGTAGATGTGAAGTTACCACAGCATTCATTGCTATTGCACTGTTTTGCTGCCAAAAAATTAAACATAGCCGAAGCTTGTTCATCGTACGCAACCGAAGCATCGCTTTTGCTCCTGCTTCGTCACAAGAGGAAGAGTTTCGGAGAAACCAAAAAAGTCACCAACTTCAAAAAATTGTAAGGAATTCATCATCAAATGGCGAGAGTACGCTCCACTGCCAGGGTTGGTCGCGGGGGAAATGAAGCCGAAGCTGCTGAGACTGCTCCCATTTCTGAAGTGATGAAGTGGTCAGGGCTGGTGGTACCAGAAGAATCTTCCAACGAAGGTGTACCTGCTGCCGAAGCTGAGCAGGTTGATGCTGGAGAGGATGAATATGAAGATGAATATGGTGCCACGCCATCTAAACCGAGCCACCTAGAGTTTGGGGAATCTACTATTACTAAAGGTGATATGCCCAAGATGTTGAAGCTTGGCTATTTTAGTGAGACCAAAAAGAAGCTGATTCGTTTCGGCGGAGAGGAAATTATCCCGAAGCCGGAAAAAGATGAGGTGGTGGTATTTAAAAGCTTTTTTAAAGCAGGATTGAGATTTCCTTTACATGATATGATCGCAGATGTTTTGGAGAGATTTGGGATTTATCTTCACCAGCTAACTCCTAACGCCATTGTTAGGCTTAGTATCTACATTTGGGCTCTCCGGAGCCAGGGGGCAGAACCGCTTGCCGAAGGTTTTTGTCGAGCACACGAGCTTCATTATTAGACCAAAGCTAGAGAAGATGGGCTGCATGATAACTTTGGCTGCTATAACTTCGCTTATCGCAAAGATGCAAAATATCCAGTTATTAGCTATCGTACCAAGTGGCCAGCTGGCTGGAAGACTGAATGGTTTTATGTTGAAGTGGATGAGAAGAAGGAGAAGCTGGTTCAAAGCCCTTTGAGTTTAACCTTCGGAGAAACTAGGCCCCAATGCGACATGAAACCAGATAGTCCATGCCAAATTGCACTGGGCGAATTTCGGGTTATTGCAGAGCATATTGGCACTAGAGATCTGGTGCAAGAGTTCTTAGCCTTCAGAGTATTTCCAACTTTGAAGGAATGGGACATGCCGAAGCTAAAAGAGGAAAAGAAGAAGAAAGAGCTTGTCCGGCTTCCTTATTATTATAAATTCAAGAAGCATTTCAAAGAACCTTGCCAGGAGTGGTTGGACACAATCGAAGTTATGTGCAACGAGATCCTTGGCAATTATTCTAAAAAAGAAGATTAGTTAATGACTGTGGCCTTCGGCACTCGTCTGAAGCGAAGATTGAACCGGGTGATGGATGCTTTAAATTTTGATTATCCTGACTATGAACGACTGGACAGAGGTGCCGAAGGGCAAAAAAGAAAAAGAGTTTCTAGTGTCCTTGATAGGGAAACTGCTAAGCTGGTGAAAAAGGACGAAGAAATTTTGAAGAAAAGAAAATTAAGCCCTGAGCAGAAGATAGCTGCTCCAAAGAAAAGAAAAGCTACAGCTCCGAAACAAAAAACAACTGATATAGAGGAAGAAGCTCCTGCGACACCTCCTGCGGCCGATGTGGAAGAAGTTTTAAAGGTAATGACTGAATCCTTGCCTATCAAGCTAAGTCCACTAGGGCCGCATCTAACAAAGCTTTTTTAGAAAGAGAAAGAGTCTTCGGCAGCGGAGAAGCCTGCTGAGCCGAAGAAACGTAGGATTATTCAAGTGGCCAAAGTCATCCAGCAAACACCGCCACGGGTATCGGCGTCAAAGCTACCACCTATTGAGAGCATTGGTGCTGCCGAAGCTACCGCCACCAAAACTGAAGGTGCCGAAGCTAAAACCGTTTAAAATGTGAATCTAGAAGCCACACTTGGTGAAATTGATACCATGCTTCTGGAAGTAGCCGCGGAAGAAGCTACCGTAGTCGCTGGGAAAGGAAAGGGTAAAGCCGAAGATACTTCGAAAGAAGAAGAATTCAATTTCCAAGATATACTTGGGCAAGAATTATCAGAAGCTGAAAAAGGAGAACTGAAGGAATATGCTATATCTTGTGGATACAAACCGGGGGCTCTGCTTTTTGGCGGAGTTAACGAAGGGAGGTTAGGATGTCTTTGGGATCGGACCGGGGCGAAGGTCGTTAGCACTCTATCAAAGAGTGTTGGCCTTCCGAAGATCGAGGCGAACCTTTGTAGGTACCGGCGACAGCATATTGCCGGTAGCCTATTTTATGCTAACTTTAAGGTAAAATTCTTAAACCTTTTTTTAAAATGTTTTCTGATGGAAGTTGTTTTTGGCAGAGTTCACTACTAAGCAAAGTCCTGAGGATGCAACAAGACCTCGAGGACAAGAAGAACGAAGCTATAATTGCAGATCTAGAAAAGAAAAATTAAAGATTACGAAGCTGTTCTGGAGAAAAAAGACTTCATACTCCAAGCTATGGAAGGTTCACTGGCAGAAGCCCAGGCTGAAATTGCTAAATTAAAGAATGAACTTTCCTCAGAAAAGAAAAATTTTGAAGCCAGACTCGAAGTTGAAGTTGAGAGGAGTTCAAATTTGCAAAAAACACTGAAGGACCTTTAGGAAAAATGCTTAAACTTCGACAATCGATGCCTACAGCGGCTGAAGCAGGTGTTCAACTCGGTTGGAGCAAGCACTGAAAAATTTAGTCCTTCGGTTGAAAACCTGCCAGAAACTTTGGAACACATTGAGGGTGAAGTTGATGCTCTCGACGAAGTTATAGGTGGACACGCTGACTTCTGCGCTCTGTTAGCTTCTCGAGGCACAACTGTCGCTTTCATGAAATCTGGCTGTACACACGGAAAAATTGTCAATAGACCCAATTTTAGCTTGTCACCGACGGATTTAATTGATATCCCTAGCCTAGCTCGAAGTATAGGAAACAGGTTCATAACTCAAATTTGGATAGAGGGTGGGCGAAAAATGGCTGGCGACGAAGCTCGAAGCCATCTTAAACCGGTAAGAAACTGGTATGTTACCTTACCTTCGCCTTGAACCTTGCACTTGCCTCATATCATCTTAATATGTACAGGATGACGAGGCTGAGGAACAAAGAGCCGAAGCTTGACCAATGATCTGAAGCTCAGATGATCCGAAGATTAACAATACGAAAATTGAAGAATTTGATGAAAAAATTCTATGGAAAACCTAGTAATATTGTTGTAAAAAAGTATTGTAATTTTAGGAATCAGATACTCTATGAATTTGTGCATACCTTGTAATATAATTTTACCTCTTCGTTCACGTATGAACTGCTTTGATGTGGACGAGACTTGTATTTTTTGAGCCGAAGGCGAAAAACACCTTCCCTTCTTTTCGTACGCAACAAAACATGAAACTTCTTCTTTTTCTTTTTGCCGAAGCCTTATCTTTATAGGCGAAGCATCTGCCTGTGCATGTTATGATGATGATGATCCTAGTATGTCTAAGTGAATGTTTATGAATGCAAATCTATGATGTAATGTGCATGCAAATGAATGCCCAAACACACACGTCCGAAGCCACAACCATAGCCTTCATTCCCTTAGGAATGACCGAAGTTTCTTTGCCGTTTATTTTTCAGCTTCACCGCTTATTTTTCGGTGTATCAGCGCTGACTTTTTGCTGTAAGTTCTGCATCCCCTTAGGAACGTCTTTTGAACTTCTTCGCTTTTATTTCGGCGGTATCGCGTTGACTTTTTGTGCTTCGCCTTATATTTCGGCGGTATCAGCGTTGACTTTTCGCTGTAAGCTCTGCATTCCCTTGGGAACGACTTTTGAGCAAAAAAACTTACGCTGCGCTCCCTTAGGAACGGCTTTTTGTAGCTTCGTCGTGCTCTGCATCCCCTTAGGGATGACTTTTGAGCTTCTCCCTATTTTTTCCCTGCACTCGATGGTGCATGCTCAGTTTTTACATTTACATTTTTTAGGGCGTAGAGCTGAATAAGACAAGGAAATTACATGCTATGGCCCCATTAAAAACCTTTCTCCCCCTTTGGAAAGGAAAAGGGTGCCATAGGAAAAGAAAAAATAAGAGATTACATCAGGTTAGACATAATATCGCCGAAGCTCATCCGCATTCCAAGATCTAGGAATGTCGTTGCGATCCATGTCCTTCAATCTGTAAGAACCGGGTCTTGACGAAGATACTACTAGAAAAGGACCTTCCCACTTTAGCTGTAGCTTGCCTACTGTGTCTGGGTTGGCCACTCTTCGAAGTACCAAATGCCCTGGCTTGATGTTCTTTAGCCGAACTTTTCTGTCCCACCATTTTATTGTTTCGGCTTGGTATTTATTGATATTCTCCACAGTCTGAAGCCTGATCTCTTCTATAGCATCTTTTGCCACGGAAGAATCAGCTTCGTGCTCTGCCGAAGCCACTGTTCTTATTGACCCTGCCCTAGCTTCTTCTGGGGTTATTGCCTCGTCACCAAATAATAGTTTGAATGGTGTAAAACCTGTTGACCTTGATATTGTTGTGTTGTGGCTCCACACTACTTTAATCAATTCATCTGGCCATTTTCCTCTAGACTGATTGAAGATTAACTTCATTATTCCCGTCATTATAATGCCATTAGCTCTTTCAACAAGTCCATTTGACTCTGGATGCCTGACTGACGCAAAATGAATCTTCGTGCCAATCTGTTTACATAATTCTTTGAAAGCTTCGGCATCAAACTGTGTTTCGTTGTCTACAGTAATAGCCTTCAGCACTCTGAAGCGATAAACAATGTTTTGCCAGAAGAATTTCTGGACGGTAACCGAAGTTATTGAGGCCAAAGGCTTCGCCTCAATCCACTTAGAAAAATACTCTACCGCCACCACAACATATTTTAGATTTCCTTGTGCTGGTGGAAGTGGACCTAGCAAATCGAGGCCCCACCTTTGCAACGGCCAAATGGGTTGTATTAATTGAGTGAGGTACGAAGGTTGTTTCTGGTCTCTCGCACATTTTTGGCAGCCTTCGCATTTTTGAACTAATTCTGCTGCATCTGAAGCTGCCTTCGGCCAGTAGAATCCTTGTCGAAAAACTTTTCCCAACAGAGGTCTAGACCCAATGTGAGATCCACATAGACCCGCATGTATCTCCTTCATTAATTCAATACCTTCGGTTCTTGATAAACACTTGAGGAGTGGGGAACAAACCCCATATTTATACAATTTCCCTTCTATTATCACATATGGTCTTGTCCTTGCCTCCATTCTTTTGTTATAAACTTCGTCATCAGAGAGACAGTTGCCTTGGAGGAAGGATATGATTTCAGTTCTCCAGTCCTCACTGTGTACTGGAGAAATGTTAAGTATAGCTCTTTCCATAAGTTCAACCGAAGGTGCCTTTATTGTTTCGAAGAATACCTCCGAAGGTATAGGGAGCCCCTGGGCCGCTGATTTGGCTAACAAATCTGCATGCTCATTTTCACCTCTTGGAATATTCTTGATAGAAAAACCTTCAAAAGAAGCTTCCAACCTTCGAACTGCATCCAGATATTTTCAAGCTTCGGATCTCGTGCCTTGCTGCTTTTGTCCACGTGGCCAGCAATAACTTGAGAATCGGTCTTCAGAATAGCCCTTCTTATTCCCATGGCCTTTAGTTTCCGAAGTCCCAACAAAAGTGCTTCGTACTCAGCAATATTATTTGTACAACTGAAATTCAATTTGACCGCATAGCATGTTGTAACTTTTGATGGTGCCACTAACACCGCAGCTGCTCCTGCACCAAAGGTTCCCCAAGAACCATCGCAGAACACCGTCCAAGCTTCGGTATCCTTACCTGTCCCTTCTTTGTGAGCCCCTGGCGTCCAGTCAGCGATGAAGTCTGCTAGCGCCTGGGATTGAATTGAAGATCTGTGTACATAATCGATGGTGAAGTCATTAAGCTCCGCAGCCCACTTTCCAACCCTTCCAGTGGCTTCTCTGTTCCTTTTAATATCCTTCAGAGGCTATGATGAGGGAACAATTATATGGTAAGCTTGAAAATAGTGCCGAAGCTTCCTGGAGGCCATTAATATAGCATACAATACCTTCTCCAATTCTGTGTAATTTTTCTTTGATAAAGTCAATACTTCGGAAACAAAATATACTAGGACTTGCTTCTTAATTTGTCCTTCAAGTTTCTCCTGTACTAGTGCCGCACTCACTGCAGAGTGCGAAGCTGCCACATACAATAGCAAAGGAGCCCCTGGCGTAGGTGGGGTTAGTGTTGTTAGATCAATCAGATATCGCTTTAGCTCTTCGAAGGCTTTCTGCTGAGCTAAACCCCACTGAAAGACTTCGGCCGACTTCAATACTTCAAAGAATGGTAAATTTCTTTCTGCTGATCTAGATATGAATCGATTCAAAGATGCCAATCTTCCTGTCAGCCGCTGAGCCCCCTTCTTTGTGCTTGGCGGTTCCATCCAAAGGATAGCTTCGATCTTGTTTGGGTTAGCTTCGATCCCCTTCGTTGAAACCAGACAACCAAGGAACTTGCCCTTATTTACTCCGAAGACACATTTTTCTGGATTTAATTTCAGGTCGGCCTGCCTAAAGTTAGCAAATGTTTCCTGCAGATCAGCAATGTGATTTTCCTGCTTCGTGCTTTTTACTATGATATCATCAACATATGTTAGCACATTTCTGCCTATCTGAGAGTGAAGTACTTTGGCTGTCATTCTGCTGAAGCTTCCTCCGGCATTCTTGAGCCCCTCAGGCATCCGAAGATAACAATATGTACCACTAGGGGTTATGAAGCTGGTCTTCGGCTCATCTTCCTTCTTCATCCAGATTTGGTGGTAGCCTGAGTAACAGTCTAGTAAACTCATAAGCTCTGATGAAGCTGCTGCATCTACTAGAGAATCTATTCTTGGCAATGGGAACTCATCCTTTGGACAAGCCTTGTTAAGATCTGTAAAATCGATGCACATTCTCCATTTACCATTTGCCTTCTTCACCATAACAGTGTTAGCTAGCCACTCTGGGTATTTGACCTCTCTGATAACACCAGCACTAAGAAGTCTCTTCACTTCGTTTCGAGCACCTTTGGCTTTGTCATCGGACATTTCCGAAGCCTTTGTTTTCTTGGCTTGAAAGATGGATCCACATTAAGTGAATGCTCAATGACATCTCTATTGACACCGCAAAGATCATTAGCTGACCAAGCAAACACATCCTTGTTGTTGAATAAAAACTTTATCAAGGTTTTCTCCTGCTCTTCGGATAACTGAGAACCCAGCAATACCTTCTGCTCTGCTATATCTTCACACAGAAGCATAGGCTTCGGCTGATCAGCCGAGGCAGCCTTCTCTCTTCTGTACTTGTACTGTTCACAAGCCTCATTTCCATCTATGTTGTGGATTGCTTTTGAATCTGTCCAGTTTCCTTTAGCTTTTCTAGCAGCTTCCTGACTGCCATGAACAACAATAGGTCCTTGTTATGAAGGTATCTTCATGCATAGATATGCTGGATGAAGTATTGCTTCGAAAGTGTTGACTGTCCCACGACCAATGATTGCATTGTAGGTGAAAGGGAATTAGGCTTACACCTAGTTCCTAAATAATTTTGGTGGTTGAATTGCCCAACACAAATCTTTGGACTAACTAGTTTGCTCTAGTGTATAAGTTATACAGGTGTCAAAGGTTCACACTTAGCCAATAAAAAGATCAAATTTTGGATTCAACAAAGGAGCAAAGGGCCAACCGAAGGCACCTCTGGTTTGGCGCACCGGACTGTCCGGTGTGCCACCGGACAGTGTCCGGTGCACCACCGGACATGTCCGGTGCACCAGAGGACTCCAACACAAACTCGCCACCTTTGGGAATTTCCAGAGGCACTCGCGCTATAATTCACCGGACTGTCCGGTGTACACCGGACAGTGTCCGGTGCGCCATGGTGAAGCGGCCTCAGGAACTCGCCAGCTTCGGGAAACTCCAACGGCTAGTCCGCTAAAATTCACCGGACTGTCCGGTGTGCACCGGACTGTCCGGTGCAACTCCAGTGCAACGGCTACATCCGCGCCAACGGCTCTCTGCGGTGCAATAAATGCGCGCGCAGCGCGCGCAGATGGCAGGCGTGCCCATACTGGCACACCGGACAAAGAACAGTAGATGTCCGGTGTGCACCGGACACCCAGGCGGGCCCACAAGTCAGAAGCTCCAACGGTCAGAATCCAACGACAGTGATGACGTGGCAGGGGGCACCGGACTGTCCGGTGTGCACCGGACTGTCCGGTGCGCCATCGAGCAGACAGCCTCCCAACGACCACTTTTGGTGGTTGGGGCTATAAATACCCCAACCACCCCACCATTCATTGCATCCAAGTTTTCCACTTCCCAACTACTACAAGAGCTCTAGCATTCAATTCTAGACACACCAAAGAGATCAAATCCTCTCCAAACTCCACACAACGCCATAGTGATTAGAGAGAGTGATTTGCTTGTGTTCTTTCGAGCTCTTGCGCTTGGATTGCTTTCTTCTTTCTTGATCCTTTCTTTGCAATCAAACTCACTTGTAATTGAGGCAAGAGACACCAATCTTGTGGTGGTCCTTGCGGGAACTTTGTGTTCCAAGTGATTGAGAAGAGAAAGCTCACTCGATCCGTGGATCGTTTGAGAGAGGGAAGGGTTGAAAGAGACCCGGCCTTTGTGGCCTCCTCAACGGGGAGTAGGTTTGCAAGAACCGAACCTCGGTAAAACAAATCTCCGTGTCTCACTTGCTTATTCGCTTGGGATTTGTTTTGCGCCCTCTCTCGCGGACTCGTTTATATTTCTAACGCTAACCCGGCTTGTAGTTGTGTTTATATTTGTAAATTTCAGTTTCGCCCTATTCACCCCCCCCCCTCTAGGCGACTATCAATTGGTATCAGAGCCCGGTGCTTCATTAGAGCCTAACCGCTCGAAGTGATGTCGGGAGATCACGCCAAGAAGGAGATGGAGACCGGCGAAAAGCCCACTACAAGCCACGGGAGCACTTCATCGGAAGAGTCCCGCACCAAGAGGAAGGAGAAGAAGAAGGACTCCTCCAAACGGAAGGAGAAAAAGTCTTCCTCTTCTCACCACAAAGAGAAGAAGGAAAAATCTTCTTCCCACAAGCCGCATCGGAAAAGCGACAAGCACAAGAGGATGAGGAAAGTGGTCTACTACGAGACCGACACTTCTACAACATCGACCTCCGACTCCGATGCGCCCTCCGTAACTTCTAAACGCCAAGAGCGTAAGAAGTTTAGTAAGATCCCCTTACACTATCCTCGTACATCTAGACATACTCCATTACTTTCCGTTCCATTAGGCAAACCGCCAACCTTTGACGGTGAAGATTATGCTAGGTGGAGTGATTTAATGAAATTTCATCTAACCTCACTCCACAAAAGTATATGGAATGTTGTTGAGTTTGGAGCACAGGTACCATCAATAGGGGATGAGGATTATGATGAGGACGAGGTGGCCCAAATCGAGCACTTCAACTCCCAAGCCACAACCATACTCTTGGCCTCTCTAAATAGAGAGGAATACAACAAGGTGCAAGGGTTGAAGAGTGCAAAGGAAATTTGGGACCTCCTCAAGACCGCGCACGAGGGTGATGAACTAACAAAGATCACCAAGCGGGAAACGATCGAGGGGGAGCTCGGTCGCTTTCGACTTCGCCAAGGGGAAGAGCCACAAGACATGTACAACCGGCTCAAGACTTTGGTGAACCAAGTGCGCAACCTCGGGAGCAAGAAGTGGGATGACCACGAGGTGGTTAAGGTTATTCTTAGATCACTCATTTTCCTTAACCCCACTCAAGTTCAATTAATTCATGGTAATCCTAGATATACTCAAATGACCCCCGAGGAAGTTATCGGGAATTTTGTGAGCTTTGAATGTATGATCAAGGGCTCAAAGAAGATCAACGAGCTTGATGAATCCTCCACGCCCGAAGCACAACCGGTGGCATTCAAGGCGACGGAGGAGAAGAAGGAGGAGTCTACATCGAGTAGACAACCAATTGACGCCTCCAAGCTCGACAATGAGGAGATGGCCTTAATCATCAAAAGCTTTCGCCAAATCCTCAAGCAACGGAAGGGGAAAGACTACAAGTCCCGCTCCAAGAAGGTTTGCTACAAATGTGGTAAGCCCGGTCATTTTATTGCTAAATGTCCTATATCAAGTGACAGTGACCGAGGCGACGACAAGAAGGGGAGAAGAAAGGAGAAAAAGAAGTACTACAAGAAGAAGGGCGGCGATGCCCATGTTTGTCGGGAGTGGGATTCCGACGAAAGCTCAAGCGACTCCTCCGACGACGAGGACACCGCCAACATCGCCGTCACCAAGGGACTTCTTTTCCCCAACGTCGGCCACAAGTGCCTCATGGCAAAGGACGGCAAACGGAAGAAGGTTAAATCTAACTCCTCCACTAAATATGAGTCTTCTAGTGATGATAATGATAGTGATGAGGAGGATGATTTGCGTGTTCTCTTTGCCAATCTTAACATGGAGCAAAAAGAAAAATTAAATGAATTGATTAGTGCTATTCATGAAAAGGATGACCTTTTGGACTCCCAAGAGGATTGTCTAATTAAAGAAAACAAGAAACATGTTAAGGTTAAAAAGGCTTATGCTCTAGAAGTAGAAAAATGTGAAAAATTATCTAGTGAGCTAAGCACTTGCCGTGAAATGATTGACAACCTTAGGAATGAAAATGCTAGTTTAAATGCTAAGGTTGATTCTCATGTTTGCATTGTTTCAACTTCCAATCCTAAATACAATAATGATGATTTGCTTGCTAGGATTGAAGAATTGAATATTTCTCTTGCTAGCCTTAGAGTAGAAAATAAAAATTTAATTGCTAAGGCTAAAGATTATGATGTTTGCAAAGTTACAATTTCCGATCTTAGAGATAAAAATGATATTCTTCATGCTAAGATTGTTGAACTTAATTCTTGCAAACCCTCTACATCTATTGTTGAGCATGTATCTATTTGCACTAAATGTAGAGATGTTGATGTTAATGCTATTCATGATCATATGGCTTTAATTAAACAACAAAATGATCATATAGCAAAACTAGATGCTAAAATTGCCGAGCACAACTTAGAAAATGAGAAATTTAAATTTGCTCGTAGCATGCTTTATAATGGGAGACGCCCGGGCATCAAGGATGGCATTGGCTTCCAAAGGGGAGACAATGTCAAAATTAGTGCCCCTCCTAAAAGATTGTCTAATTTTGTTAAAGGCAAGGCTCCCATGCCTCAGGATAACGAGGGTTACATTTTATACCCTGCCGGTTATCCCGAGAGCAAAATTAGGAGAATTCATTCTAGGAAGTCTCACTCTGGCCCTAATCATGCTTTTATGTATAAGGGTGAGACATCTAGCTCTAGGCAACCAACCCATGCTAAGTTGCCTAAAAAGAAAACTCCTAGTGCATCAAATGATCATAATATTTCATTTAAAACTTTTGATGCATCTTATGTTTTGACTAACAAATCCGGCAAGATAGTTGCCAAATATGTTGGGGGCAAGCACAAGGGCTCCAAGACTTGTGTTTGGGTACCCAAAGTTCTTGTGTCTAATGCCAAAGGACCCAAAACCATTTGGGTACCTAAAGTCAAGAACTAAACTTGTTTTGTAGGTTTATGCATCCGGGGGCTCAAATTGGATACTCGACAGCGGATGCACAAACCACATGACAGGGGAGAAAAGGATGTTCTCCTCATATGAGAAAAACCAAGATCCCCAACGAGCTATCACATTCGGGGACGGAAATCAAGGTTTGGTCAAAGGTCTTGGTAAAATTGCTATATCTCCTGACCATTCCATTTCAAATGTTTTTCTTGTTGATTCATTAGATTACAATTTGCTTTCCGTATCCCAATTGTGTCAAATGGGCTACAACTGTCTATTCACTGATGTAGGTGTCACTGTCTTTAGAAGAAGTGATGATTCAATAGCATTTAAGGGAGTGTTAGAGGGTCAGCTATACTTGGTAGATTTTGATAAAGCTGAACTCGACACTTGCTTAATTGCTAAGACTAACCTGGGTTGGCTCTGGCACCGCCGACTAGCCCATGTTGGAATGAAGAATCTTCATAAGCTTCTAAAGGGAGAACACATTTTAGGATTAACAAATGTTCATTTTGAGAAAGACAGGATTTGTAGCGTATGCCAGGCAGGGAAGCAAGTTGGAGCTCATCATCCACACAAGAACATCATGACGACCGACAGGCCGCTTGAGCTACTCCACATGGATCTATTCGGCCCGATTGCTTATATAAGCATCGGCGGGAGTAAGTATTGCCTTGTAATAGTGGATGATTATTCTCGCTTCACTTGGGTGTTCTTTTTACAGGAAAAATCTCAAACCCAAGAGACCTTAAAGGGATTCTTGAGACGGGCTCAAAATGAGTTCGGCTTAAGGATCAAGAAAATAAGAAGCGACAACGGGATGGAGTTCAAGAACTCTCAAATTGAAGGCTTCCTTGAGGAGGAGGGCATCAAGCATGAGTTCTCTTCTCCCTACACCCCACAACAAAATGGTGTAGTGGAGAGGAAGAATCGAACTCTATTGGACATGGCAAGAACCATGCTTGATGAATACAAGACTTCGGATCGGTTTTGGGCCGAGGCGGTCAACACCGCTTGCTACGCCATCAACCGGTTGTATCTACACCGAATCCTCAAGAAGACATCCTATGAACTCCTAACCGGTAAAAAGCCAAATATTTCATATTTTAGAGTTTTTGGTAGCAAATGTTTTATACTTGTTAAAAGAGGTAGAAAATCAAAATTTGCTCCTAAAACTGTAGAAGGCTTTTTACTAGGATATGACTCAAACACAAGGGCATATAGAGTCTTTAACAAGTCCTCAGGACTTGTTGAAGTTTCTTGTGACGTTGTGTTTGACGAGACTAATGGCTCTCAAGTAGAGCAAGTTGATCTTGATGAGATAGGTGAAGAACAGGCTCCATGCATAGCGCTAAGGAACATGTCCATTGGGGATGTATGTCCTAAGGAATCCGAAGAGCCTCCACATGCACAAGATCAACCATCCTCCACCACGCAAGCATCTCCACCAACTCAAAATGAGGATGAAGCTCAAGTTGATGAAGTAGAAGATCAAGCAAATGAGCCACCTCAAGATGACGGCACTGATCAAGGGGGAGATGCAAATGATCAAGAAAAGGAGGATGAGGAAGAACCAAGACCGCCACACCCAAGAGTCCACCAAGCAATCCAACGAGGTCACCCCGTCGACACCATCCTCGGCGACATTCATAAGGGGGTAACTACTAGATCTCGGGTTGCTCATTTTTGTGAACATTACTCTTTTGTTTCCTCTATTGAGCCACACAGGGTAGAGGAAGCTCTCCAAGATTTGGATTGGGTGGTGGCGATGCAAGAGGAGCTCAACAACTTCACTAGAAATGAGGTATGGCATTTGGTTCCACGTCCTAACCAAAATGTTGTAGGAACCAAATGGGTCTTCCGCAACAAGCAAGATGAGCATGGTGTGGTGACAAGGAACAAAGCACGACTTGTGGCCAAGGGATACTCCCAAGTCGAAGGTTTGGATTTCGGTGAAACCTATGCACCCGTAGCTAGGCTTGAGTCAATTCGCATATTATTGGCCTATGCTACTTACCATGGCTTTAAGCTTTATCAAATGGACGTGAAAAGTGCCTTCCTCAACGGACCAATCAAGGAAGAGGTCTATGTTGAGCAACCTCCCGGCTTTGAAGACAGTGAGTATCCTAACCATGTCTATAAGCTCTCTAAGGCGCTTTATGGGCTCAAGCAAGCCCCAAGAGCATGGTATGAATGCCTTAGAGATTTCCTTATTGCTAATGGCTTCAAAGTCGGCAAAGCCGATCCTACACTCTTCACTAAAACTCTTGACAATGATTTGTTTGTATGCCAAATTTATGTTGATGATATCATATTTGGGTCTACTAACGAATCTACGTGTGAGGAATTTAGTAGGATCATGACACAGAAATTCGAGATGTCTATGATGGGGGAGTTGAAGTATTTCTTAGGATTCCAAGTAAAGCAACTCCAAGAGGGCACCTTCATTAGCCAAACGAAGTACACTCAAGACATTCTAAACAAGTTTGGGATGAAGGATGCCAAGCCCATCAAGACACCCATGGGAACCAATGGGCATCTCGACCTCGACACGGGAGGTAAGTCCGTGGATCAAAAGGTATACCGGTCGATGATTGGTTCATTACTTTATTTATGTGCATCTCGACCGGACATTATGCTTTCCGTCTGCATGTGTGCAAGATTCCAATCCGACCCTAAGGAATCACACCTTACGGCCGTAAAACGAATCTTGAGATATTTGGCTTATTCACCTAAGTTTGGGCTTTGGTACCCTCGGGGATCCACATTTGATTTGATTGGTTATTCGGATGCCGATTGGGCAGGGTGCAAAATCAACAGAAAGAGCACATCGGGGACTTGCCAGTTCTTGGGAAGATCCTTGGTGTCTTGGGCTTCAAAGAAGCAAAATTCGGTCGCTCTTTCAACCGCCGAAGCCGAGTACATTGCCGCAGGACATTGTTGCGCGCAATTACTTTGGATGAGGCAAACCCTGCGGGACTACGGTTACAAATTAACCAAAGTCCCTTTGCTATGTGATAATGAGAGTGCAATCAAAATGGCCGACAATCCTGTCGAGCATAGCCGCACTAAACACATAGCCATCCGGTATCATTTTCTTAGGGATCACCAACAAAAGGGGGATATCGAGATTTCTTACATCAACACTAAAGATCAATTAGCCGATATCTTTACCAAGCCTCTTGATGAACAAACTTTTACCAAACTTAGGCATGAGCTCAATATTCTTGATTCACGCAACTTCTTTTGCTAGATTGCACACATAGCTCATTTATATACTTTTGATCATATCTCTTTTATTTGCTATGACTAATGTGTTTTCAAGTCTATTTCAAACCAAGTCATAGGTATATTGAAAGGGAATTGGAGTCTTCGGCGAAGACAAGGCTTCCACTCCACTCTACTACTCATCCTTCGCCATCGCTCCAAGAAAAGGACCGGACTTCGTCTTTGGTATAATCTTAACTCATTTACTTATGACCAAAGGGGAAGATAGTACTTAATGGGCTCTAATGATTCCGTTTTTGGCGATTCATGCCAAAGGGGGAGAAAGTATGAGCCCAAAGCAAAAGGACCGCACCACCACCAATTTCAAAAACTTAGTGCTTTCCAAGAGTATTTATCAATTGGTATCCTATTGTGTTCAAAAGGAGGAGAAAATTAGTTTTTCAAAAATGTATATCAAAACCCTCTTGAACACTAAGAGGTGGATCTCCTTTAGGGGGAGTTTTGTTAAGTCAAAGAAAAAGCATTTGAAACAGGGGAAGAAAATTTCAAATCTCGAAAATGCTTTGCAAATCCTATTCATTTACCTTTGACCATTTGCAAAAAGAACTTTGAAAAAGATTTACAAAAGAGTTTGCAAAAACAAAACATGTGGTGCAAGCGTGGTCCAAAATGTTATATAAGAAAGAAACAATCCATGCATATCTTGTAAGTATTTATATTGGCTCAATTCCAAGCAACCTTTACTCTTACATTATGCAAACTAGTTCAATTATGCACTTCTATATTTGCTTTGGTTTGTGTTGGCATCAATCACCAAAAAGGGGGAGATTGAAAGGGAATTAGTCTTACACCTAGTTCCTAAATAATTTTGGTGGTTGAATTGCCCAACACAAATCTTTGGACTAACTAGTTTGCTCTAGTGTATAAGTTATACAGGTGTCAAAGGTTCACACTTAGCCAATAAAAAGATCAAATTTTGGATTCAACAAAGGAGCAAAGGGCCAACCGAAGGCACCTCTGGTTTGGCGCACCTGGACTGTCCGGTGTGCCACCGGACAGTGTCCGGTGCACCACCGGACATGTCCGGTGCACCAGAGGACTCCAACACAAACTCGCCACCTTCGGGAATTTCCAGAGGCACTCGCGCTATAATTCACCGGACTGTCCGGTGTACACCGGACAGTGTCCGGTGCGCCATGGAGAAGCGGCCTCAGGAACTCGCCAGCTTCGGGAAACTCCAACGGCTAGTCCGCTAAAATTCACCGGACTGTCCGGTGTGCACCGGACTGTCCGGTGCAACTCCAGTGCAACGGCTACATCCGCGCCAACGGCTCTCTGCGGTGCAATAAATGCGCGCGCAGCGCGCGCAGATGGTAGGCGTGCCCATACTGGCACACCGGACAAAGAACAGTAGATGTCCGGTGTGCACCGGACACCCAGGCGGGCCCACAAGTCAGAAGCTCCAACGGTCAGAATCCAACGGCAGTGATGACGTGGCAGGGGGCACCGGACTGTCCGGTGCGCCATCGAGCAGACAACCTCCCAACGGCCACTTTTGGTGGTTGGGGCTATAAATACCCCAACCACCCCACCATTCATTGCATCCAAGTTTTCCACTTCCCAACTACTACAAGAGCTCTAGCATTCAATTCTAGACACACCAAAGAGATCAAATCCTCTCCAAACTCCACACAACGCCATAGTGATTAGAGAGAGTGATTTGCTTGTGTTCTTTCGAGCTCTTGCGCTTGGATTGCTTTCTTCTTTCTTGATCCTTTCTTTGCAATCAAACTCACTTGTAATTGAGGCAAGAGACACCAATCTTGTGGTGGTCCTTGCGGGAACTTTGTGTTCCAAGTGATTGAGAAGAGAAAGCTCACTCGATCCGTGGATCGTTTGAGAGAGGGAAGGGTTGAAAGAGACCCGGCCTTTGTGGCCTCCTCAACGGGGAGTAGGTTTGCAAGAACCGAACCTCGGTAAAACAAATCTCCGTGTCTCACTTGCTTATTCGCTTGGGATTTGTTTTGCGCCCTCTCTCGCGGACTCGTTTATATTTCTAACGCTAACCCGGCTTGTAGTTGTGTTTATATTTGTAAATTTCAGTTTCGCCCTATTCACCCCCCCCCCCCTCTAGGCGACTATCAGTAGGGGTATTCCATGTCAACAATATCAAACACAACATGTTTAGTCCTCGTATTGTGGACAAATCCGAAGGTCACTGGCATTGTGATTTTGCCAAGTGCTACAATCTGCCTTCCTCCGAAGCCACAAAGAGGGTGTGTAGCATCATGAATCTTGTCCTCTAGCTCTTGCATCTATCTGAAGGCCTTAGCAAATATGATGTCGGCTGCGCTGCTTGTATCAACCAAAACATTATGGACGAGAAATCCCTTGATGACGCAAGATATGACCATAGCATCATTATGAGGATAATCCTTGAGCTGAAGGTCCTCCTGAGAGAAGGTAATTGGGATGTGGGACCATTTTGACTTGATGAAGGGTCCATGCACCCCAACATGCTGCACCCTTCTCTAAGCCTCCTTCTTCTGCTTCTTGTTAGCTGGTTCTGAGCATGAACCACCTGTTATTGGGAGCATCAGCTTCGTAGCCGAAGCAGCTTCAGCTTGGATATTGGACGAAGCCATCAGCTCAATAGTGGAAGTGAGTTCACCGGAGGTGGGCGCCAATGTTGAGGACTTGTTCTCAAGTGCTATGAATTAAGAACAAGGCAACACAAAATGTTAAATGTTAAAGCCCTCCGTCCTTCGAAGCATTATCTCCCTTAGGATATAATGATCTTTAGACGAAGGTTATGAAGGACATACCTTCATCATCATAACACATTTGTATAAAAGACGAAGCATATGAAACATGAGAAACAACATGAATAATTATATGATATCATAATATATATATATATATATTTCTTATTACATAATCATGAATAAATATGTATAATATTGAATTACATTTATACCTTCGGCTTGACAGAAAGTGATAATACAAGCGTGCCACGAAAGCAAATGCCAAGTCAGCATGAACAGTACAAGGGTACTGTTCATCTATTTATAGGCACAGGGCGCAACCTGTAAGATATTACAATCATGCCCTTTACAAAAGATTACAATTATGACATAGACCCTCATGGACAAAACAGTCATCTCATCTTTAAGTCGGTTTCACCCTTCGTCTTGAGACATTTGATAATGCCGAAGCTTCATAAGTGGTAGCTTCGGTGTTGCTTTTAGGGGGATCTGCCGAAGGTGTTTCTTCTTACAGGATCTTCGGCGACGAAGCATGCCCCCAACAAAAACCAATCACAAAGAAGATGGACACAAGACACAGTGATTTATCCCATGGTTTGGCCAATGCCTACTCCACATTGTGGTGACCTCCTTCGGTCAAGAATTGCACTCAATCCCTCTCAAGTGATCCAAAGATCAACTTTGAGTACCACGGTTATCTTCCTCAGTAGTCTTTTCCCGTTTACGAGGAATCTCCACAAGTTAGAGCCTCTCGCCCTTACAATGTTTGATCACAAGAGAAACACAAGAGTATGGGAGGGAAAGCAACACATGCAAGACTCAAACGCAGCACACACACGCACACAAGCCAAGACTTGAGCTCAAAACACGGCGCAGGGAGTTCATAACTCAAATGGAGCTCAAATCACTAACACAACGATCCAAATGCGTGGAGGCGGAGTTTAGGTGTCTTAGGATGTTCAGGGAATGCTTGGTGTACTGCTCCATGCACCTAGGAATCCCTTTTATAGCCTCAAGGCAGCTAGGAGCCGTTGGAGATCAAATTGGAAGGCAATTCTTGCCTTATGTCGGGTGGCGCACCGGACAGTCCGGTGCACCACAGGACATGAACAGTAGTTGGCCGGTGCCCGATTTCCTTCCTTATCGGGCGCAGTCGACCGTTGGCCGTTCGGTCCCATTAGCGCACCGGACACTGTCAGGTGCACACCAGACAGTCCGGTGTGACCAACTGACCGTTGGCGCGGGCCACGCGTTGCCCGCTGACTGCGCTGCCAACCGTTGGCCGCGAGCGCCGTTGGCTCACCGGACGGTTCGGTGCACCACCGGACGGTTCGGTGATTTTTAGCCGCGGCGCCTGCGCTTTTTCCCGAGAGCGATGAGTTCGCTGCCGGGCTAGCCTGGGCACCGGACAGTCCGGTGTGCCACAAGCTGGTGCTGCTTTGGCTGATCACAGCCAATTCTCCTTCAACTCTTTTCCTCTTTTCTTGGCAATGTCTCTAGCACTTAGATAAACATGTTAGTACCCAAAAAACAATTTACTAAGTCTAGAAACATACCTTGTTCTTTGATGTGCACTTCTCACCTAATTACCACATGTGAGTTTAAAACAATGTGTTGGGCATCTAATCACTAAAACAATTATAGAAATGGACCAAGGGCACATTTCCCTTTCAATCTCCCCCTTTTTGGTGATTTATGCCAACACATTAAAAAGCAACAAAAGAATGCAAATTGAAGACCAAATTTTCTTCACTTAGTATTTGGTATATTTGGATCAATTTTGCCACCACTTGGTTTATTCTCGCAAAACAAACTCTTTTTCCTATTTCTAAGTCAAACACACTTGTTTGGGCAAATAGAGAGCTATTCCAAGAATCCAAGAGAAGAATTTATCAAGTGCCAAAAACTCCCCTTTTTCCCATAATCAAAATTTTCCCCATAAGAGACCAAATTTTGTAATAAGAGTCATTTGGGCAAAATACAAATTCTAACTCTACTATTTTTAAAATTCACAAGTGGTTGGTTGATCCATTTGCTTTGGTCCCTTAGTTTCTCCCCCTTTGGCATTAAGCACCAAAACGGGATAAGTTTTGGCCCATTTAACCTCATTGCCTCACCAAAATGTCAAATAAGAGGAAAAGGCAATGAGAGCATTAGTATGAACTTGGAATAAAATACACGTATACCAGAGTGCAGTGGAAGTCTTTTCGTCGTCCAAGTTCATTTTCCCTTTCAATGTTCCTTCTAGACTACTTCAAGTGTACTCAAACAAACAAGTTAGTCTCAACGGAGTCAAGTTGTAGCACATCTCCCCCTAAACATGTGCATCATTTGCATAAGAACTTGTGAGGTCCGGGGATGACTTGTACAACTTGAGCACCACAAATAAACAATAAATGATGTAAATGCTAAAAGTAACATGATCAAAGGCATAGAACACATGTATGCTATAGATCAATCCAAGTTACGTGAATCTAAGACATTTAGCTCACTACGCAACCTGTAGAACCTTTTCTCATCTAAAGGCTTGGTGAAGATATCGGCTAGCTAGTTCTCGTTGCTAATATGGTAAATATTGATATCTCCCCTTTGCTGGTGGTCTCTCAGGAAGTGATGTCGAATGTCTATGTGCTTAGTGCGGCTGTGTTCAACAGGATTATCCGTCAAGCGGATTGCACTCTCATTGTCACATAGGAGTGGGACTTTGCTCAGATTGTAGCCAAAGTCCCGGAGGGTTTTGCCTCATCCAAAGCAGTTGCGCGCAACACTATCCTGTGGCAATGTACTCGACCTCAGCGGTGGATAGGGCAACGGATGTTTGTTTCTTGGAGCTCTAGGACACTAGGGACCTTCCTAGAAACTGGCACGTCCCTGATGTACTCTTCCTATCAACCTTGCACCCGGCATAGTTGGAGTCTGAGTATCCGATTAGGTCAAAGGTAGACCCCTTTAGATACCAGATCCTAAAGCAAGGTGTATAAACTAAATATCTAAGAATTCATTTAACAGCCACAAGGTGACATTCCTTGGAGTCGGATTGAAATCTAGCACACATGCATACACTAAGCATAATATCCATTCTACTAGCATAAAGATAAAGTAATGAACCTATCATTGGCTGGTATGCCTTTTGATCAACGGACTTACCTCCTTTATTGAGGTCTAGATGTCCGTCGATTCCCATTGGTGTCTTCACGGGCTTGGCATCCTTTATCCCAAACCTCTTGAGAAGATCTTGAGTGTACTTCGTTTGGGAGATGAAAGTACCTTCCTTGAGTTGCTTCACTTGAAATCCAAGGAAGTAGTTCAACTCTCCCATCATCGACATCTCAAATTTTTGTATCATTACCCTGCTAAACTCCTTATAAGACTTTTAGTTAGTAGAACCAAATATAATGTCATCGACATATATTTGGCAAATGAAAAGATCTCCATCGCAAGTCTTTGTAAAAAGAGTGGGATCAGCTTTCCAACCTTGAAAGCATTAGCAATTAGAAAATCTCTAAGGCATTCATACCATGCTCTTGGGGCTTGCTTAAGTCCATAGAGCGCCTTAGAGAGCTTATACATGTGGTCAGGATACCTGTCATCCTCAAAGCTAGGGGTTGTTCCACGTATACCTCCTCCTTGATTGGCCCATTGAGGAAAGCGCTCTTCACGTCCATTTGGAACAGCTTAGAGGAATGGTGAGCAGCATAGGCTAATAAAATCCGAATTGATTCTAACCTAGCCATAGCAGCAAAAGTCTCCTCAAAATCCAAACCTGCGACTTGGGCATAACCTTTTTCCACAAGTTGAGCCTTGTTCCTTGTCACCACTCCGTGTTCGTCTTGCTTGTTGCGGAACACCCATTTGGTTCCCACAACGTTTTGCTTTGGACGTGGCACCAGGCTTCAGACTTCATTTTTTTGAAGTTGTTGAGCTCTTCCTACATGGCCAACACCCAGTCCGGATCCTGCAAGGCCTCTTCTACCCTGAAAGGCTCAATAGAAGAGACAAAAGAGTAATGCTCACAAAAATTAGCTAATCATGAGCGAGTAGTTACTCCCTTGCTGATGTCACCCAGAATCTGATCAACGAGGTGATTTCTTTGGATCGTCGTTCGGACTTGAGTTGGAGGGGCCTGTGATGCTTCTTCCTCCATAACCTGTTCTTCCTGTGCTCCCCCTTGATCCTGCCCCTCTTCTTGAGGTACCTGTTCATCATCTTGAGTTGGGGGATGCACCATTGTAGAGGAAGATGGTTGACCTTGTTCTTGTAGTTCCTGTGGTCGCACATCACCTATCGCCATAGTTCGCATTGCGGCGGTCAGAACCTCATCTTCATCTACATCATCAAGATCAACTTGCTCTCTTGGAGAGCCATTAGTCTCATCAAATACAACATCGCTAGAGACTTCAACTAATCCTGATGATTTGTTGAAGACTCTATACGCCTTTGTATTTGAGTCATATCCTAGTAAAAGCCCTTCTACTGCCTTGGGAGCAAATTTGGAATGTCTACATTTCTTCACCAGAATGTAGCATTTGCTCCCAAATACACGGAAATAAGAAACATTGGGTTTGTTACCAGTTAGGAGTTCGTTGGAGGTCTTCTTGAGGAGACGGTGCAGATAGAGCCGGTTTATGGCATGGCAAGCTGTGTTCACAGCTTCCGACCAAAACCGCTCAGGCGTCTTGTACTCTCCAAGCATCGTTCTCGCCATGTCGATTAGCGTCCTGTTCTTCCTCTCTACCACACCATTTTGCTGCGGTGTGTAGGGAGCAAAGAACTCGTGCTTGATGCCTTCTTCCTCAAGATACTCTTCAACTTGTAGATTCTTGAACTCGGACCCATTGTCGCTTCTTATCTTCTTCACTTTTAGCTCAAACTCATTTTGAGCTCTCCTTAAGAAGCGCTTTAGGGTTCCTTGGGTTTCAGATTTGTCCTGCAAAAAGAATACCAAAGTGAAGCGGGAAAAATCATCAACTATCACAAGACCATACTTACTTCCCCCGATGCTGAGATAGGCAACGGGGCCGAAGAGATCCATGTGAAGGAGTTCCAATGGTCTTGACATTGTCATCACATTCTTGTTGTGATGAGTGCTTCCCACCTGTTTCCCTGCTTGACACGCTGCACAAGGTCTGTCTTTCTTAGAACAGACATCGGTTAGTCCTAACACATGATCTCCCTTTAAAAGTTTATGAAGGTTCTTCATCCCAACATGTGCTAGATGGCGATGCCAAAGCTAGCCCATATTAGTCCTAGCGATTATGCATGCATCTAGATCAGCATTCTCCTTTGAGAAATCAACTAAATAGAGCGTGCCATCTAATACACCCTTAAAAGCTAATGAACCATCACTTCTTCTAAAGACAGATACAACAACATTTGTAAATAAACAATTGTAGCCCATATGACATAATTGACTTACAGACAGTAAATTGTACCCGAGCGACTCTACTAAAAACACATTTGAAATTGAGTACTCATTCATGATGGCTATCTTGCCTAAACCTTTGACCTTGCCTTGGTTCCCATCTTCAAAGATAATAGTATCATGGGAATCCATGTTCTTGACATAGGAGGTGAACATTTTATTCTCCCCCGTCATGTGGTTTGTGCATCCGCTGTCGATAATCCAGCTTGAGCCCCCGGATGCATAAACCTGCAAGGAATTTAAGCTTGGGTTTTAGGTACCCAACTCTTGTTGGGTCCTACAAGGTTAGTCACAACAATTTTTGGAACCCAAATGCAAATCTTGTCTCCCTTGCATTTAGATCCCAATTTTCTAGCAACCACTTTTGCATTTTTGCATGAGAGTACAAAAGAAGCATTACATGCATGATAAACAGTAGTAGGACTATTGCATGTTTTCCTAGGCGCATGAGACACAACATGATTACGCCTAGGCCTATTTCTACCAGAAGCATAAGTAGAGCTCGATGCAAACATAGCATGTGAATCATGATAAACAGGTAAAGCAGCATGATTATAACTCCTATCATGATGAGAAACTTTCTTGACATGAGCATAAAGATAAGCATGGTTCTTTTGATCATGTGAAGAATATGAACTACTAGCCATAGGAGCCTTCCCTTTCCCCTTTTTGAGATCGAAAGTTCTTTGTCTTGTTAAGTTCTTGGTTTCCTTTCGAAAACCAAGTCCATCCTTAATTGAGGGGTGTCTACCAATGGTGTAGGCATCCCTAGCAAATTTTAGTTTCTCATAATCATCTTTGCAAGTCTTAAGTTGATCATTAAGACTTGCAACATCATTATTTAGCTTAGCAATAGTAGCAGCATGTTCATCAAAATCAACATCTTCACATCGATTGCAAATAACCACATGCTCTACACATGAACTAGTTGCATTTACTTTCTCTAGCTTAATATTTAATTCATTATTTAAATTCTTTAAGCTAGAGATAGATTCATAACAAGTAGACAACTCAGAGGATAGCATTTCATTTCTCTTAATTTCTAGAGCAAGAGATTTTTGAACACTAATAAATTTATCATGCTCCTCATACAAAATATCTTCCTGCTTTTCTAGCAATCTATCCTTTTTGTTAATAGCATCAATTAATTCATTTATTTTATCTACCTTAGTTCTATCTAATCCCTTAAACAAATCAGTATAGTCTACTTCATCATCAGATGATTCTTCATCACTAGAAAAAATATATTTGGGAGTGTCCCGAATACATACCTTCTTCTCCTTAGCCATAAGGCATGTATGGCGTTCATTAGGGAAGAGCGAAGATTTGTCAAAGGCTGAGGTAGCCAGTCCTTCATCGTTGGAGTCGGATGAGGAATAGTTGGAGTCTCATTCCTTTCCAAGGTGTGCCTCGCCCTTTGCCTTCCTATAGTTCTTCTTTTTCTCCTTCTTCCCATGCTTTTCTTATGCCTGGTCATTCTCATTATTAGGACATTGAGCTATAAAATGACCAGTCTTACTGTATTTAAAGTAGGAGCATTTTCTCCTTGACTTGTTCTTGTTGGGTACTCCTTTTGTCCTTTTAGTGCGGTCTTGAAACGCTTGATGATGAGTGCCATCTCATCCTCGTTGAGCCCGGCAGCCTCCACTTGTGCTACCTTGCTGGGTAGCGCCTCCCTGCTGCTGGTTGCTTTGAGAGCAACGGGCTACAGCTCGTAGATGGGAAGTGGACCGTTCAAGACGTCATCCACGTATCATGCCTCCTTCACCATCATGCGCCCGGTCATGAATTTTTCGAGGATTTCCTCAGGCGTCATCTTGGTGTACCAAGGGTTCTCACGAATAATATTTACAAGATGGGGTCAATAACTGCAAATGACCTGAGCATGAGTCGGACGACGTCATGATCCGTCCATCTTGTACTTCTATAGCTTCGGATTTTATTGACCAGGGTCTTGAGCCTGTTGTAGGTTTGTGTTGGCTCCTCTCCCCTTATCATCGCGAACCTCCCCAGCTCACCTTCCACCAGTTCCATCTTGGTGATCATGGTGGCGTCATTACCCTCGTGAGATATTTTGAGGGTGTCCCAAATCTGTTTGGCGTTGTCCAAGCCGCTGACCTTGTTATATTCATCCCTGTATAGAGATGCTAACAAAACAGTAGTGGCTTGGGCATTTTTATGAATTTGTTCATTGATAAACACAGGATTATCAGTATTATCAAAATGCATCCCATTCTCTACAATTTTCCAAATACTTGGATGGAGGGAAATAGATGACTACGCATTTTATGGCTCCAAAATGAGTAATCCTCTCCATCGAAGTGTGGAGGTTTTCCAAGTGAAATAGAAAGTAAATGTGCATTTGAATTATACGGGATGTGAGAATAATCAAACGAGTAATTTTGGTTAACCGTTTTCCGTTTGGACGAGGAGTCTTCATCGTCGTCATCCCTTGGCGAAGAGGAGGAGGCATCACTGTCGTAGTAGACAATCTTCTTGATGTGTCTCTTCTTCTTCCCGTCCCTCTTCTTGTGACTCGAGCCTAAGTCAGTGGGTTTGTCGTCTCTTGGCTCGTTGAAGAGGGACTCCTTTTCCTTGTCGTTGATCACCATCCCCTTGCCCTTAGGATCCATCTCTTCGAGCGGTTAGTCCCTTAGATGAAGAGTATGGCTCTGATACCAATTGAGAGCACCTAGAGGGGTGAATAGGTGATCCTGTGAAATTCAACACTAAATAGCCAACACTTGGTTATGAAATGTTAATGCAATTAAAACCAAGTTGCTAAAGTGTGAACTTTAGAAGAAAACCAATCACAAAGAAGATGGACACAAGACACAATGATTTATCCCGTGGTTCGGCCAATGTCTATTCCACATTGTGGTGACCTCCTTTGGTCAAGGATTGCACTCAATCCCTCTCAAGTGATCCAAAGATCAACTTTGAGTACCATAGTTATCTTCCTCAGTAGTCTTTTCCCGTTTGCGAGGAATCTCCACAAGTTGGAGCCTCTCGCCCTTACAATGTTTGATCATAAGAGAAGCACAAGAGTAAGGGAGGGAAAGCAACACACACAAGACTCAAACGCAGCACACACACGCACATAAGCCAAGACTTGAGCTCAAAACACGGCGCAGAGAGTTCACAACTCAAACGGAGCTCAAATCACTAACACAACGATCCAAATGTGTGGAGGCAGAGTCTAGGTGTCTTAGGATGTTTAGAGAATGCTTGGTGTACTGCTCCATGCGTATAGGGGTTCCTTTTATAGCCCCAAGGCAACTAGGTGTCGTTGGAGATCAAATTGGTAGGCAATTCTTGCCTTCTGTCGGGTGGCGCACCAGACAGTCTGGTGCACCACCGGACATGAACAGTAGTTGTTCGGTGCCCGATCTCCTTCCTTATCGGGCGCAGTCAACTGTTGGCCATTCGGTCCCGTTGACGCACCGGACAGTCCGGTGTGACCAACCGACTGTTGGCGCGGGCCACGCATCGCTTGCTGATTGCGCTGTCGACCGTTGGCCGCGAGCGCCATTGGCTCACCGGACAGTCCGGTGCACCACCGGGCAGTCCGGTGATTTTTAGCCACGGCGCCTGTGCTTTTTTCCAAGAGCGGCAAGTTCGCCACCGGGCCAGCCTGGGCATCGGACACTGTCCGGTGCACCACCGGACAGTCTGGTGTGCCACAGGCTGGTGCTGGATCGGCTGATCACAGCCAATTCTCCTCCAACTCTTTTCCTCTTTTCTTGGCAATGTCTCTAGCACTTAGATAAACATGTTAGTACCCAAAAAACAATTTACTAAGTCTAGAAACATACCTTATTCTTTGATGTGCACTTCTCACCTAATTACCACATATGAGTTTAAAACAATATGTTGGACATCTAATCATCAAAACAATTATAGAAATGGCCCAAGGGCACATTTCCCTTTCAGCGGTCCTTTGGAAAAATGGGTAACACGACTTGTGGGTAAAGATGTGCAACCTCTGCAGAGTGTAAAACAGGTATATCAGTCGTGCTCACGGTCACGAGCGGCTCGGACCCTCACATGATTAAACTATGGAACTAAACTTAATTTGTCATATGCATTGCATTGTGGGTGTTATTATTAATTTTGATCTCTTACTTAATTGGGTTGGTATCTACTTACACTTAGTAACTGCTAATAAAACTTTGACTAACTTTAAAAGCAATGCTCAGCTTTAACCATCTCCTTTGGTAAGCCTTACACTTCACATGTGACACCACCAGTGAGCTCATGCATATTATTCCCCACAACTTGTAGAGCGATGAATGTATGTGAGCTCACCCTTGTTGTACTCTTATCCCCCAAGTCAAGGACAGGTACTACAAGATGAGGAGCATGAAGGATGTCGCGATGAGTTCGTGAGAGGTCTAGGCCGTCGTCCCCCAGTCAACTTTGGTTGCTGGATCGTTGTCTTCTATGATATAATTATTTAATTATTTTGTATAGAATTATGTTATATATTAATGATGTGATATTCGTTTCTGTGTGAGACTTGATCCTAGCAGCACACATTTGGTTTTTCGCGTCCGGGTTTGGTGCCCCCTTAAACCCGGGTGTGACACCCCACCATATTCACTATCGAGCTTCTGGCCAAAACGTCGCATGCCTCATTCCCTCCAGTACACAGTGGTGGCCACACCACAAACTCAGTTGGTGTGGTCTCGTAAAACTCTCATCCCACTCAGTACAATTACAACGACTCGCGTATGAACCTAGGGTTTTGATGGGTTTTCTAACCTTACTCAATCTACTAGGAACAACCTAGAGCAAATGTAATAACGGTCTAACTTACCTAAGAACTTTTCAAAGCACCCCCCGCTAATCACCGAGTGATTCTATTAAGCACTAGTATGTAGTAATGGATATGTGTATCAACTCAATATGAAGGTTGCTCAACTCTCCACTCTTGCAAATGGTCGTTTAGGGGGTATATATAGTGCCCAACCCCAAATGTAGTTGTTGCAGGAAGTAGCTCGGTCTGTGTTGCCCTCCACATCATCTAGCCATTGATCAGCCTGACAAGATTCTCTACAGTGGTGTAGAGGTCTGGTGCGCCACCAGATTAGTCTAGAGATCGACGTGTTAGATGACCGTTGGAAACTAGTCGTTGGACCAAGTCCGGTGTGCCACCGACGGGTCTGGGTCATAAGCTGGCCGAGAGCCAAAGGAAGTTCTCTCTGCACACGTGGTCTGGTGCGCGAGCCGACCGCCCACTTCTTGATTCTTCAATCTGTTTGCTTGGGCTCTTTTGGTCTTGTGTCTTGGACTTGTGCTGAATGCTTGTAAGTCTTCGTTAGGTCTTTTAATGCTTATTTGAGGTGTTGCATGTTCAATGCCTTTGTCCAAGCCACCTTGCATCCTGTGAAATACAAAACACAAATACTTGCAAACACATTAGTCCACAGGTTATATTGATCATCAAACACCAAAATCACTTAGTAAAATGGATCAGGGTCCATTTTTCTTACAGTTCTCACATAAGTTATGTTGCCTCTATATATGGGTAGGAGTAGGACATGAGTTCGAGAGTTTTATCGATCTGCGTGAGAATGTATTATTTAAAACATAATACTTGAGGGTTGTCTTATCCTCATATATCAAGTTTTTTGGGGGAAAAAACTAAAACCAGACTTATTAGCAATGTTATTGTCTTACTTGGATTGTTCAAGGGAAATTTCTTGGATCCTATTTATCTCCTACTATAAAGCTAAAGTTATACACAAGTGGATGTTGAATCATTGTTATTAACTCCAAACACATATTCACACCTATCTAGACAACAGAACATAAATATTTTTTTATAAACAACTACCTTAAACAAGAACTACCTATATGATACAGAAACAGCAGCGATACAGGGCTCCTAACTAGTCAACGTCAAAATCCCTATGTAGGTGTGTGGTGGCTAGGGATGGCAACGGGTTTAAAACCCATTGGTAAAGAATTTACAAATCCACATCTATGGGTTTAATATCAAACCCACCCCTGTACCCGTTACCCATGATGGGTTCAATATGCTTCCCATACCCGCTACCCACGGTACCGCAAAACCGTAGGTATACCCACAGGCACATAAATATTATATATATCATCTATGTATACATATATTTATACATACATATAAATATACATATACAAATATATATCCATTGTGTATGTGTGTGTCCATTGTGGGTACGCCATACGTGAGTTTGCGAATACGGGTACAACATTTTCATATCTGCAAGAAAAAAACTCATCCGATTGAGAATCAAATTCGCACTCTAATAGCCTATAGAGTTTTTAACCGTGGACACATGAGTAAAATGTGCCGGTTGCCATGGTGTGTTCGATGGTAATTTTGTGGAGGTGGTGGGAGGTTACCTCCGGACATCATGTGCTAGTCTCCAGCAGGCCGTGTAGACAGTAATGTAAAGTGTTTTTTATATTATAGATTGCCTTGTTTGTATAATAACGTTTAAAATGAAAAGTGAGATACGCATTGTGATAGGAATGGACTGAGAGCCTGCAGGTCAGCAGGTGGGAGGCAGCGGCCAGGCCCTCCCCGCAGATCCGGAGGCAACCCTTCGGACAGGCAGCCGGCGCCAGTGAGCCCGCGGGATGCGGCGGCGAGGCCCTCCGGCCTCCCCACAGATCAGTGCGGCGTTCCGACGTGCGACAGAAAGAAGAAATAAGACGTCCAACTGAAATAACTAAACTACTCTTGATTAGCTTAATTACCATTACAGCTTGTTTGGATCCCGCAAATTGAAACTAATATCTAGAAAGTGTCCCTCATATTGTTATTACATTATTTTTCAATTCCTCTCAATTCCTGGGAACCAAACATTGCAACTTTATTTTCTCAGATGACATGGCTGAAAATAATTCGACGGAGAGAAACCCACCGTGACTCCCAAGCATGGTAACAAATATCTTATTTTAAATTCTTTAATTACCAGAATACTCAGACTATTTTGCCAAATCCTTTTGTCTTTTGGAGGGGACTTTTGTTGTTGACCAAAAGGCAGACATACTATAAAGCACAAACTGTTTTCAGTTCAAGTTTTCCATTTTAGAAACAAAACACCAACCGATTCAAACTCTACTGCCTGCCTACGCATTTGCGACGAGTATGATAACAGCCGAAAGGAAGAAGCACAAACACAATTGAATGGAGAGCTTAATTATATTACATTTACTGGGGCTCTTTCATGTTTCCCATCACCAAAAGCAAATGGCATCCATAGATAATAACCGGAAGCTGCATGCCTGCCTGTCATCTCTACATTACTCAAGGCATCAATGACGGAAATAATTAACCAACAAGGAGAAAATGAGAGCATAAACTAGCTCATATAGCATGCTAATGCCGCATAATAGAGGGCCGACGCGCGCATAGAAAACAAAGAAAGTCGAAAGGGGGTGCATATTGTACACAGCATCGATGAGCAGAGGCAACATCCCGGCCTGATCATACTTTCAGAGATGCAGACCTTCGCATGGAGCGAGGGAAGCACCGGAGAAGGCTCTGATGATGGTGGTGGTGGCCGTGGTCCGGTGGAGGTGGTATATACGACAAGAAGAACGACGGGTCCTCATCAAGGGCTTCCTTGTAGCTCTCGAGGATCGCCACGATGTCATCAAACTGAGGTCTTTTGTCAGGGTTGGTCGCCCAGCACTGCATGATCAGGTGGCTTATTGCCACAGGGCATGAAGCAGGCAGTGGCGGCCTTGCATTCTGCACAAGGTTTACCAGTTATTAGAAGAGAGGCTAATAAATAAATCCCAACGTTATGCGAAAGATCTTCTATGAACACACGGAGATAAACATCGCCGTGGTGTGTCAAGAACCCTACCTTCAGGGCAACAGCAACAGCAGCCTGCTCTGGAGTCATGTCGCTGAACGGGACCAAAGCAGTCAAGATCTCCCACATGACGATTCCAAAGCTGTACACGTCCACTTTCCTAGTATGATGTTCCTCTTTGATCATCTCCGGAGCCATCCACCTGTAGGTTCCTGTAAACCCCTTGCCACTTCCACACTGTGATTCCAAGCATGAAATCCCGAAATCTGCGACTTTGACTGACATATCTTCTCCCAGAAGTATGTTCTCTGATTTCAGGTCTCTATGGAGTATACCCTGGGAGTGTAGGTAGCTCATTCCGCGAGCGATATCTAGAGCTAATTTCAGCACTAGGTTGAGGGGAACTGAGTGAGGCTCCTGCTGATGTAGATACTTCCTAAGGGAGCCCCCTGCCATGAACTCAGTGATGATGCAGAATACTGGTGGTTTCTTGCATGCTGCAACAAACTGCAACATTGAAGACATTAAGTGGTGTTCCATATCAAGTAGAATTTAACAAAATGAGCTCACACGTTTGATTAGCCGAAGATGCAATATAAGACAGTATAAAATAGTTAATCTTTAATCATATGCAAGCTTGCCACTTGATATCATATAAGAAAATGTATTTTTATGATATGTTCACTGAGAAAAAGGTTCTTCAGAGATTTACCGGACATTGGAAAAAATGGAATTGCAACTTGCATAAATATCATTCGAATTCCCAAGCTTACTCAGTTATGTTGGTTCCGTAAAGCAACCTTTTTCCATGTGACTTGTAGGTGTCAAGTGGAAAAGGCAGGCCCTTTGTAAAGCGAAAAGTTAGACTGATGTTTACTTGTACATGAACTATCCCTCTCTGCGTCAATTCTCCGTTATTCATTGCTAGCAAGATGTGTTTTTTCTACAAGAGCAACCAACTAAGCTTGGATGTTAACGCTACCCATGGTCCACCTCCCATTTCATGAAGACGCCATCATTTTCATAACTTGCCAGCCAAGTATCTAATGCCATCACCTATGGACTATGGTGTGGTGCAGTAGACAGCATGATTGATCAAGCAAGGATAGCAATCTCAGTATAACCATTGGCCCAGAATCTCTTCGCCCAACATCTTCACAATGAAGCCATTACACATCCTTCCAGGAAAAAGGTACCTTGGACAATGATTGAACTAATCTAAACATTTAGGTTTTTTTGTAGCACTAGTGTATAAAAATACAGTTATTCCATCATCAACGCTATTGCATAGAGATAAATCCTTCTCGCCAGCTAAATTGAAGCAGCATTTACAGAGATTTCGATGCCGTTAACTATTCACATGTACCGATGTGAGATTCCACTAAATAGTATGACAGATAGTGCCCCTAGAAAAACACTCAGAAACAAATTAACATCATTTTACAAAAGTACAAAGTGCTGGTACCAACTAACCGCACTACTTATGGATAGAAAGGGGTTGGTTACAAAAGATTAAAAAAAGGGGCATAGTCAGGACGATTTGTCTTTTCCTGAACAATTCTACTGTCAAATTTTATATACTTGTCAACCATTTCACTATCGAAATATCAATTTCATACTAAAAGGTCGCCTCCCTGTTTGTCAGGTTGTTACGGTGTAGGTAAGCACAAATAGCCTCACTCCAGAATTATCTTATCTTCACCCCTGTCCCTCCAATCCAAGCAAAGCATAAAGGTTTTCACTTTAATGTGAAGATCAGTTAGCCTAACAACTCCTACAGCCTACTTCACGGATAGAAAGAACAACCAAGTAACCAACAAAGGAACAATGATGTGGGACATACAATTTCAACTGAAAAAAAATGTGTTCAAACAAATAAAAATTCGGCACTTCAAAGAAAGATCAAACCAAGAACCCGACAAGTATCTTGCAAACACATATACGCCGGACTTTTACTCCTTTTTTCCGTTTGATCAATTCAGTTTTAAAATCAAGGATTCTTATAGCAGAGATTACTAGTACCATGCAGTGGTTAGGGGGCAGATCCTCCACCGACAGCTCAAGAAATGAACATCTGAGACAGCCGGACAAGGATACATTGCAGACATAAATTTGTTTAAGCTGGACTGGACGAAATGCCTTGGGTTATCCGAGGACAGAGTTTACTACACTGGTGGCACAGGCCAAACGATATGGTCCGAAATCTAAGCTGGTCATCTCATATCAACCAAGTCCATGCCAAGAATAATTGTGCGGTAAAGTAAAATATCATTTTTAAAAAAAAATAGAGAGAGAATATGAGAAGAAACAAAGTAATGAGTTCATACCGAGATGATGTTTGGGTGGTGGAGGCGAAGTAGGAGCGCGACCTCGGAGGCGAACTGGCGCTCTAGCTCAGCGGCGAGCGCGGCGTCCTCCTCCGGCTGACTGACCATCTTGATGGCCACCTCGCGGCCGGTGTACCTGCCGGAGTAGACGCGGCTGTGCCGGCCTGACGCAAACTTGCCCCGGATCTCCAGCTTGGACAGGTCGGCGCTCCACAGCTCCTCGCCGCCGCTCCGGATCCTAGCCCCCGGCGGCGCTACGAGGTACTTGGACCACGACACTGCCTTCTTGTACTCGCCCAGCGACAGCCGCCGCTCCAGGCGCTTCCCCGGCCCGCCACCATTGCCGCCGCCGCTGCTCTGCTTGAAGCACTGCAGGCGCTTCATGTCCCCCCGAGATCGTACTAGCTTTCTGGGGTGCAGAGTTTGGATGGATCTTTGGTTGAAGCAATGCGAAGCGTCTGTGCAGACTTTATGGCAGGCTATCGGGTTCGTGGAGATCGATAACAGAAATCTCGCACGTCGTGAAAGCCTCGTAAAGTCCGGACTTTATGGCAGCAGCGGAAGAGGCGGATTTGGGCTGGAAAAAGACTGGATTTTTTGGTAGAGCACGAGCAGGGATTTGCTGGACCGATTTGTGGTGCCTACATTTCTCTCACTGACTGCAGCTGTACTTGCTCAGAGCGCCATGACATGGAGAGATTCAATTCCGAAAGACGATTACGCATGGGACTGGAATTGGAGGAAGGGGAAGATGCAAAGCAGATCGTTGCGGTCGGGGAGGGGACAGAGGACTGGTGATGGATGGGCTTGGAGTTTGTTTTGGTGGAGTTTGCAATTCAGGGAGTTTTGTTGAGAGAGAAAAAGATGGAAGAGAGACAGTGACCTTCAGCTGAGGCTGAAATTGCCGTACTGCCACTACCGGCTGGCGGCTGCAATTGCAAGAAGGTGGGTGGTGGTGGGATTGGGAGCGGGGGAGTCTGGGTCTCTGGGACGATTATCCTGTTACGGTTTCTGCCTCGGGCAGCGAAGCAAAAACGACATGAAGTACACATTTTCGTACGGACACGATCACACGAGGCGAAACAAAGGTACATCAGAGACACAAAATTGCATCTCTCACTGTTTTTTTTTTGCCGAAAGTTTCTCCTCATATTTGATTCGCTAGAGGTCTATTTGCTTTACAGTACAGTCCCCTACCCGAAAATTGAAATACACACGTTATACACCGCTTTTTAGAATAGATTTTCAGCTTCATGAAACCATAATTCTTCATCCATTTCCTTAACTCGAAGTTCTCCCCCCGATAAAAGAAAAATGCACCACCAATCAACAAATCTTTCCACGTCATTCAAATCACGGTCATCAAGCACCTAAGGCAACATGGTAGGGCCGTCCAAAATGGCCATTTGATTCTTTAATTAAACTATAGATAGTGTAATGATGGTTGCATTTGTTTAGTCTAACGTCTTAATCAAAATAGCCTATTATTCTATGGTGAATTCAGGATAAATGTTGTGGTTGGTTCAAGACAGTTCCACCATTAGTAGTGTTTGGTTGAGGAAAAGGCTGGAACGGAGCGGCTAAAAAACTATTTCTATAATATGTTGAATCTTACTGCTCTCTGAAAAACTATCGAATCTCTTCGCTCACGGAATGAAACGAAGCCATTCTATCTTCAAAACTGGGAACTTGGCCATTCAATATTTAGAAACTGGAATGGAGTCATCCTGTCCAATTATACTCTAGAACCAAACACTAAACTAACTAGAATGATGACTCCTTCAACCTTTAGATAGGCTTAAAGGGTGTTTGGATGGAACTACTAAATTTTAGTTACTATCGGATCGAATGTTTGAATGCTAGTTAAAAAATATTAAATATAGTTTAATTATAAAACTAATTACATAGATGAGGACAAAACGGTAAAACGAACCTATTAAGTCTAATTAGTCTATAATTTACCGATGTGATGTTACCTAAACATTTATTAATAGTGGATTAATTGGAGTTAATAGATTCTAGACTTCATATGTGTGATTAATTATTTTAATTAAAATATATTTAATACTTGTAAGTGGCATTCAAACATCCAAGTGACACAGATTAGACTTTCGGTTGAAAACCAAACACCCTTTTAGTCTTTTCTCAATCTATATCTAAAATCCCAAAGAAAAAAAAAAGAAAAGAAACTCCATTGGTCCGACAGCTTCACAGCGGGGTAGGGAGAGGGTTAGAGCTCTGTGGCCCACCGTTGGATTCACCGCTGGGATTAGTATTCAGTTAGAAATATGCAAGGTTCCAAGACGATTACTCTACTATATAGTGAAAAAAGATCTTGGTCTCATCGTCCCGTGGCTATCATGGAAAAGCCGTCCCATTTGTTGTGTTCTCTCTTCTCCCTATTTTTATGGCTCATTCTGAGAGGGAGAGCAACACCACAAAAAGACAATTTAGAATAATATCCTTCTTTGTAGAGTCAATGTCTAAAATCTAATCAAATACATATTATACTAAACATATTAGAAGATATGAACATAAGTTTAATAATCTAATTTAAATTTAAAAGTCAATTATTTAAAAAAATATGTGTAATTATTTTAGTATCAATCCAGTATTTTAGGATAATTCAGTTTACCTCCTCCGATCGACGGACGCTCTAGAAGCCTACTAGAGGAAGCTTTATCCACCGTTCCTTCTAGAACCCCTAACTCCAGTTGGCAACTTGGCATGCAATAGTTTCACCATTCGCGGTAGTTCCGCCCCTGACTATTTCTATGGAAACCCACTCAATCTTTTACACCGATGTTTCACTTTCGATTCTAGAAAAAGGCACACATCTACTTCTGCTACCGCAGCTAGCAATCATGCCAATACGGACTTGTTCCCTTGCAATACTAGACTTAGCTTTTGGCTCGGGCCAAACACTTTTTATCGCTGGTCGAGCTTTCTACAAAAAAAGCGATGCGAGAGCGTATTCTCTTATCTAAGCTTCCTCCCTTCGCTCCCCCCATCGTAGATGGTTCAGCCACACCCGGTGCCACGAAATGATTGAGAACTACGACGGGGTCGAAATGCATTCTCTCATTCGCGCAAGGGTGAGCGCACGTGGTTCCCTGCGGCGTTCTCCCCTTCGTGCAGATGGCGGAGGAGGTGAACAGGTCGCTGTTGCTGGCCGGCAGCAAGATCCCCTGTTGCCCCTCTCCATCCGGCTCTCCCTTTGTGATTCCTTCATTTGGGGATCTGGCCTATGGTGGCACCCCCACCAGCCAACGGGCCCCGCCCGCCTCGCGCTCATCCTTGCGCGAACAATTGTGATTTTATCTTTCTCTCACATTGCAATTATGAAAATTTCAACATTATTTTTAGGTTAATTGTGATTATACTCTTCTCTCACATTGCAGTTGTAAAATTATCCCTCATTTTTTTTATTTTTTAATCATTAATCTGATTTTCGTTAACGGTGTTAAGGGAGAGGGGCAAATGGCGGCTTTGTTTTTGAAACTGAGGGGTAAAATCACAAAGTTGAAAAATGAGGGGTAAAATCACAATTGCAATGCTGGGGAGGGTATAATCATAATTGTCCTAAATATTTATTTATGTCATTATTTAGAGAGAAGGATTTATGTAGCTTGTTGTAAAGGCTAAGGAGAAAAGTGATATTAGTAAGGAAGTTCAACCTGCAAAGGGAGCATAAACATGTATACACGCATGTTTCTATTTTTTAAAATCTTGAATTTGATGTCGTCTGCAATTTTCTATATAGTTAAAATAAATGCTTGTTTTTAAAATTTCTAACAGTAGAGATCTAGCACATATGATGTTATTTCTGTTGTTGAAGTTGAGCCTGTAGGATGTTCATTTAATCCTAAATTGGAAGCACATCAAGTACGTATCAAATTCCAATAGTTGAATGTGGCAAAAGAATGTTCTTGCAGTCAACTTTGACCCTGCAAATACTGAAGGTATGGAATTAATATTATGCTTTTTTTGCTTTTGATTCATCGAGTTGAAAAATGTCTTTAGTAGTGATTTTCATGAGAAAATCTTCAAAGAAGATAGATCATTGCCATCACTACCTGCTACCATAAAAGGTTTGTTTTCGTATTCGTTTGTCTATTTATATCAACTAAAGATCTACTGTTTGGATGACCAACCCATGCTTATATGGTGTTTTTACTGGCGTTGGTATGTTGCGTCTTCGAATTACTACATCTACATAAACATGAAATGGTTCTGGTCCTTATGGACTACACAAGGAATAGGCGGACGATGCTTGTTTCATGCAGGTTTTGCCGATGCTTCACTTGAAGGCAACGGAGAGAGAAGCTGAGAGTTGCCTCCTAATGGTTAAAGGGTACTTTTGGAAAACTTGATCCTGAAATGAATTAGCATTGGATCTTTACCCCCCCCTCAACGATGCTTTACTGATTCTGAACGAAATGGAGATATCTGCTAGTTCTAGCAAGGCGGGTTTGGTCTCAGCCATCATAGATAGTGGATGGATATATGGGTGAATTTTATTCTATAGCTAAAGCATGTCATCACCATCCTGATATGGTGTTGTTACCATAAAACACACATGTAGTGGCAGGAGCATTAGCTAGAACTACAGCCAGTCTTTCTTTGCATCCAATTGGTACTATGGAAACTATAGTTCAGGCTAACAGTTTGGACTGATTTCAGTCTACCATATTAGTGTTACGGTGATATCTTGCCAATGTTTTGCCACACGGATTTTGCATATGTTTGTTGTTCCGTATCTATGTTTCATACTAATTTTTAACTCTCGTGGCAACACATGGGCATATACCTAGTATTGATAAGGAGACAAATGACTAGGTCGTTGCCTCCCACATGGTGTTAGAAAGCGGATGAACTCCACCACAGTAAGGTGCTTGGTTTCATTTCATCCGGTCTAAAATTATGTATGTCACTGAATTTTGTCAAGTATTTTATTTGCTATCATAAATATACTAATTACTTCTATGTCAGTCGAATACAATTTCTTACCCTCTAGACATGCTAATGACGTTTTGGCCTCCGCCGCATCCTTTCAAAGTAACAGCAGACCAAGAAGAGTAATTGGTCGTTATCATCCCCCCCATGTGAAGCATGTAAGTATTTCGAGCCTTTATGAGTATCTAATGATCGCCCTCATCTTATAAAGTGACTAGCAGTCGAACTCATACAGGTGTGTTCCTTATAAGATGTTTTGTTGGACAACATCTTTGCTCTTAAATAAGTCACTTGGATCACATTAAAATTTTAATCAACCCACCATACAATAGAGGAGAAATGTGTATCTATAATGACCTTGGCCTTATTTGTAAGGAGTCTCTATTAGTCAACCACTATCTTGTTTCACCATTCTACTTTACAGGATCTCTGTTCACATAGAACATATTGCCACTATGAAATGACTTCAAGTGGGTCTCAAGCCCATCTCCCTCAATGCACCTTCTATCACACTACGCGATAGACCCATATCGTAAACCGATCTACTAGATTCTTAGATGTATAGACATAGTCCAACACATGTACTATAGATTTTCTTAGTTTTTGATAGATTTCAACTGTCTTTTCACATGTTTCATAGACTTCATATCATTTTTAGAACCGTTCAATTTGATTATTATTGTCTAATTATCACAGTTCATGGAGATAGCTAATATTGGTTTTTCAACTACCGATAAATCCACAAGTAGTTTATGAAGCCACTCAACATCAACTTGTGGTAATATCTAATGTTGTGAGTTATGCTTCTATTGTTGACTTCATTAACGTGGTCTCCTTGCAAAACTTTCATGAAACAACACCACCTCCAAGTGAGAATATATATTACTTGTGGCGTAAATCTTATCATCATCACATATCTAGTTTGCATCACACTAACCCTCTGATACACTAGGGTACCCAGTATAGTGAATGTCGTAGCTCATAGTCCCTTTTAGATAGAATAATACTCTTTTAAAGACATGTCAATGATCATCCCCGGGATTGAAAATAATCCGACTGAGTTCACTCACAACAAATGAGATGTTATGCCTCATCGCACTAGCCAAATACATAAGAGAGACAATAACTTAAGAGTGTCTCAATTGATCGTGTGCTATTCTATCATGTTTCCTTAATAACACATGTGGATCATAAGGAGTTCGAGTAAATGTACAATCACTATATCCAAAGTGACTCGACACTTTTTCCATATAATGGGATTATATAAGAGTAATCCCATCATTTTTCTCCTTCTCTCAACAAGGCTATTCTAGATTCATAGTAACATACTCATTTAAGGCATGGCATATTAGCATTTTTAATGATGTGGCAAGAGAGTTGAGAGAGAGAGAGAGAGAGAGAGAGAGAGAGAGAGAAGAAAACTATATCTTGAGGGAGATACTACTTAGACACAAGATCATATACATTAAAACTTGAACCATCCAAATGGCCCACATCTTATACTCTCATATATGTTAACATTTAGTATTCTACATAGGATAAAAAAACAACCTATATAATATCATGCATTTGGGTAGTTATACCTTATATATTTTTATATGATCTGACAGCTTTGGATATTATGTCAAATATACAATAGACTAGAAATAACCTTAACGAAGTTGTGCGGGAACCGAAATCTAGGTTAGTTAGTCGGACTGTACCACCAATGTGACTCCCCAACTGAACTGATCGAGTGCTGCCTGCCTGATTACTTGCTCCACCGGTCGCGCGCATGATTATATTGTTCCTCCCAAATAAACAGCTGAAATGGAACAAGCAATGCATGTGGCCTGCTGCATGCTAATAAAGCTTCAGTTTGAGATACTACAGTAGCATGACCTGATCGATCAGGGAATATACTACATCAACATCTTATTAATCAGACGATGCTGATAACTATGCGATATGATGATATATACTATGATGCAGCTACGTACTAGCTAGCTTGTTTAGCTAGTGATGGCCCACTGATTTCTGTGACGCGTATGTAACAGCAGAGAGGCATGCGATGCAAATAATGGTGGCAGACACTTGACCAATCATGCTGGCCAGCTGATCGAGTGGGTGGGCGAGCGAGAGGCAGGGACGTGTGGTCCGTGTACGTGCCGTGCGTGCGTACACGGGGGGGCGGCACATGACGGTGGTCCTCCTCTGTTCTTTTGTCCTGTCGGGACTCGGGACCGGGACGACGTCCGTAATTCCGTAGCATACGGATGGGACGGAACTGTTATGCACTAATTAACTCGGTATTGATTTTAATAATCATCGAACCCACTTCACTTTCTGTAGTGCAACGGGCACACATAAAATACGCGCGTGCGCGTAGTACTAACGGTGTACCGACGGTACGCAGGAATATTGTGTTTTTTGTCTAGATCCTGGAGACGAACGTCGTTACCTCTGGTCCCGATGGACACGTCCCCATGCATCCTGCCATCCATCATGTGCCGTTCTCTTCAAACCTCCAACCAATCACATGCAAGATGTGTCAGGTATCCGGTATCTCCTTCTCCCTAATATAAAACCATATCCACACCTTTAAAAGATATACTATTTCCACAGGATTTCTGTAAAGAAATCTATATCTTATTCATAACAAATTAAATTAAGTATACCACTAATAAAAGGTTCTCTCTATATATATATATTAAGATTATTAATCTGCCATGAGCTCCCTAGAATATAAAGAAATTGTATGAGTAGTAGACCCCTCAAGATAAACAAAATATCCTAGAAATTGTATAAGTATCATTTTTGCGGTAGTGTCATGCATGCTTGTGGAAATGTTGCATATGGCATGTTCTTTTCTGAGTGCGTAACTCTCATTTGAATCATGATTATACTATGTTACACAGTGTGTAGCGCTCCATGGATGTAGGGGGAACCCCATCACTTAGCTAAACATGTGCACTGGTCTTTCATGCCGATTCAAGAATTCAAATCTTGTTTCACACATTTATTGGGAGTATCCATGCATACCCATGGATCGAAAACATCGGTCTATATTTCATTCATTTGTAAGCTCAAATTGTGTTGTCATAAATTACCAAAGAGGGTGAGATTACAAGTGCAATCAAAGCTCTAATGTGGGTTTTCGTGTTGATGACCATATAATTTTAGGAGCGATGAGATTTATTGAGTTGACATGTAAGTGAATATATACTTAGTGATGATACTATATGTCTTGGTGGAGCCCCAAATTACAAAAAGGATGTGGGTGTTAGACTCAATGGAGGGTTAAATTTATTTTATATTTTAAATTTGAGTTTACGAGCCGTTGTACTATAAAGGGGATGCAAAATGCAAGCTTCAATATGCATCCAAGTGCTCAATCGTAACCCACCATATATAGTTCCTCACACCTTAGCCAGTCCAGCTAAGTTTCAATGTTATTTTTGTTGTTGGCTTGTACGAAAGTGTCGTGTGAATATGTTGCACTACAACACTATCATGATTTCATGGTACTACCATGACTTAATGATCAATTTTGATGCTAGGGGTATTTATACCTTTTTCTCCTCCTCCCAGCGTCCAACTCGACCATTTGCTCTTAACAACCAGCGGACAAGCTTCTATGTAGCCATTGAAGGCTCCCAACCTCTCCACATCAATCTCTAGTGATTCTTTGAGAGATTGACCTTTAAAATTCTCAAGGGAACTTGTCATCTTGAGCTTCAACTTCTAAAGCATTTGGCATGCATTTAAACCAAACTCTTGCATTTGTTACACTTGGACCAATGCTCCTAAATTGCTAGGCATCGTTAGTCAAAACATCGCAACCATTTGTGTATGATCTACGTAGTTTATACACACACCGACGTTCTAGCAATAACCCTCAAGGTTCATACTTTATCTCTTGCCTTTGAAAAGGGGATAGGGTTCTAGAAACCCAAGGTTTGGTGGCTTCCTCAACAACATGGAGCATACAAGCCTTGCTAGTGAGCTTAACCACAAGATAAACACCTTGTGCTTGTGTTCTTGCCATTGTTGTGGTGCTCCACTTTTGTGTTGGTTGTGTACTTAGGTTTGGCTACCGAACTACACATATATGAGCTCTCAACCTCGAAGAAGTGGTGAAATAGGACCTATACACTACGGTGACTCTAGTAATTTACTCGATATATTTCAACCATCATTTTTTGAACTGTGATTTTGAGCTGTTCTGATACGCGGTACTAGTGCTGCATCTGTGCCTGCAATAACTACCAGGCGTGGCAATTCCACGTGGTGCCATGGTAGTTAACAATCTTGTATCAATTTTAATTTTAAACAGACGTATTTAGCTCTTATTAGGTTTGTATGATCTTTCTTATTATCTTTTTTATGGAAAAAAATAGAAAGATTTGATTCGTTTACTAGCGCTTGGAAATTTTTTTTTTGTCTCCAAATAACAATTCTAGTCATCTTCTTTGTTTATATATAGTGCATAGTAGCGAAGACAACTTTGATACCCAAAAAATATAAATAGCATGTTACCTGCACCTTTCCTGTGCATGGTATGAGTGTGTGCTACACACCACACCAGTGCATATATGTGTGGAATGTATATATATATATTAGAATATGTAATTCTATTAGATGCCAATGCTGTCTGAAGTGGGAGTGTGACATGTGGCCCCTCCACCCGCGTCTGCAGCATCGTCTCCACCAACGCGGGCGCGGTCGTATAGAACTGAGCCACGTGGAAAGGTGCTCTGAGAAACGAACGAACGCGCGCGGAGTCTGTGATTGATCGGGTAGTCGAGCGCGTGGGGGCCTTCTTTCTTTTCCACACAGAAGAAGAGCACGACGACTCATCGATGACAGACAGGGACAGGGTCGTCACGGTCGCACAGATCATATGCATATGGGGGTATCGCTTTCGGAAGCGCCGCAGCTAAAAGAAAATACTCCTACAAAAGGGTCACCGGAAAGTGCAGCAGGGCGAAGGCGCGGCACCGCAAGCGCAACGCACCGCGGTTCGCGGCCCGCCTGATCTTTCATCAAGTCGTCATCATCGTCAATACTGCTACTACTAGTCCAGATTAAGTAGTTAATGCTTGCGACGCGTAATGGTACGTACGTACGTGTTGCCATGTCGAGAGCTGGCGGTGGTGCATGGCGTAGTTGTTATAGCTGTTCGGACTACCACAGATATAATCTATAAAGATAAAATACTGTATAAGTAGTAGTCATAGCGAGATTAAAGCCGTAGCCAGCCATAGCGAATAAGGATCACTGGGATGGCTACTCCAACAACGACATGGATACGAAAGTTTTTAGCTAGCTGTACAGAGAGAGCCCGTGGTCACGAGAAGACCGGCAGCGGCGGCGCTACTTTGAACAGATCGGAGTGAGGAGGGATGGCGACGGAACGGATGGATGCGCTGCTCTGCTGCTCGCTTGCTCAAACAGTTGAAGCGGCCGCACCGGGCCTAAAGTACGTACCACGAGATGGTCGATGGTATTTGCGGGCCAAGTTGGCAGAGATGGGGCCGGGGTACAGTCGCACGCACAACCCAGAGCCACCCGGTACTTTTTTTCTTCTTTTTTTTTTATAAGAAGAAAAACAAAGAGAAAAAAAAGAAGTTAGCCAGCGGTAGTATAGTACGCTTGATTAACAGGCATTGCATGGCTGGCACCCGGTTTTCCCGGCCGCTGCTCGTTTCCGCCCTGTTTTACAGAGACAAAACCACGTACTACGTGCACGGGACTACTACTGTCTCGACGCACACGGATGACTTGCTGCCCGCGCCACTCGGTCATCTCCTCTCCTGTAGGCTGTAGTTGAGCATGCATGCATGTGAACCGCTTCTGCGACACGGTAGTAGCTCCTACCTACACAGCTGGTAATTAACCTGCTGAATGCCAGGTTCAAAGCACACAGTTTACTGTCGCAGAATACTATGCCGGTAGTGTACAACCCTATTCCTTCCTATATATTAAGCGAAGGAGCATAGCTCACAGCTTAGAATGCCACGTCATCTTCTTTTTTCCTGGTCGTCCGATCCAATTCCGACGGTGAAAACCGTTTCATGTTTTCCTTCATGCAACTGCCCTCGCCGGACGAGCGCCTTGGTGTTGTCGCATACTCGATGATAGTCGATTATTCTAGAACCAAAGCGACCTATCCTCTCTAGAACCAAAGCGAGTCTCCGAGAAAGAGGGCGATCCCAGCGACGTAGTCCCTCAGCAAGCGAGCGCGACCCAACCTAGCCCGCCGGCCTCCGCTGATCGGCTGATTCTGAGCGTGGGTCGGCACCAACGCTAGCTGGTACAGTCCTAGATCCCTAGCTTCGCCACGGACTACTACGAGACGAGCCAGCAGGCGGCCGGGGGCCATGGAGTGCAAGCTGCCACCATCATCGGTGCCCATGACGGGCGGAAGAGCGCCATGAAGAGCCAAGTGGCTGGTGGTGCAGGCCACTGCCGCGGGGGAGCCCCACACGACGGAGCTAGCGAAACACGACTCTGGAGAAGGAAGCTTACCCAGCCTTAGAAAAGTTAGCAGGCTGATGTTGGAGCGCGTCAGGAATATGAAGAATCGATTGGTTGCGGTGTCAGGCCGTGCAGAAGATTGCAACTTGGAAGCATGTGTCCTGTTCTCAGTTCAAAACTTTGAAGTGACGTGCTGTTACATCTAATCAATTGCATTGTGTGGCTCTTTGGTAGGTGCGGGACGAAATCGACAATATGGATACGTCTAGAGTGTCGTTTGGTTCATGAAATATAAAATAAATGGTAATGTTAACGATTCACACTCGAATACCGGTGGTAACAAATTTGAATAAGACGGTATCCATTTGTAGTGTGGTATCAATTATGGTTGGACTTAAACAAACATGATTTAACGTTATCGGTTACCTATTACGTTAACAATATGTGAACCAAACGGCACCTAGAATGTACCTGACAAGAAAACTTACATTCCCAGGATCCCCGTGACATTGGACACAATCAATTCAAATAATTAAGGTCGCATTCACGGATCGCATTGAGATGTGTGTAATCCCGTCTATAGATGCTAGGATGAGAGCAGGAAGAAAACTCCTAATCTTATTTTTTCTAAAAGATATGTTAATGAGCATAAGCATAAGCATGCGTACTCCACACACATGACGTTCCTTTTATTTTACCTATATGATTGTATCCACTCAGCGCTGCGCGCGCCTTGCGCGCGTCAACCACTAGTTACTATTAATTGATGGGTTTCTTCAGGAGTATCCAGTGAGTTCAGTGTAAAAAAACTAAGGGCATATACAACCCTTAGACACCAGTTCGATGTTCTAAGTATAAAAAATAGGCTCTTTGTAAGTCTTCCGTTTCTTTACGACATTCTATACATAATGTCTCTTAACTATATTAATATTCTAGAGGCTCAGTGTTGAATGTTTTAATTTCTTAGCCGTCACTTCTACTTCGAAAAACCGAGCGAGGTTGTACATTTCCTAAGGCTATTCTCTCAATAGATACTGCGTAACACTCTTTCCAATGCTACCAAATCACCAAGAGTACCGTAAAACTAAGAATGAAACAATCTCAAAATTTTCAATTCACTATTTTATAGACTAATATACTAATTGAGTGATGCAACTATATGACCAATAGAAATTAGTTCAATATGTGAAGATGAAGCAAATCTCTTAATGGAGGTTTCACGCGGTTTCCAAGACAATGTAAACAGATTGATATGGTTTCGCCGTGATCAAACTAGTTTCATTACATACTAAATACTGAGATGGACCCCATAAATTTTGAGACAGTTTTGACGTCAGGTGAGCAAGAAGCAGACTAAATATTGAGATGGAGTGAGGGAGCAGAATCAGCTTAGATACAAGAATCAAGCTTTGTGAAAGAGACAAACTAAGAGGTGGCATGTAAAAATCGCTAGAGACTGCGGTAAGCTATATTATTAACCGAGCTCAAGGATGATGCAGCGACATATTGACATGTGCACGGTGCACTTTTGTATGTATATATCTATCTACTACCTCTATTTTTAAATATTTATCGTCGGATAATTAAGTTTTAAACTAAAATGTAATAAATAAAAAAATAGGGAGTATTTCCTTAATATGAAAGCAGCAAGGATTGCCGCTCTCACGTTAGTCCACGTCGGCAAGAAATTATAGACCGTTCGATCGTTTTCTTTAGCCGTTCGATGGTTCTCATACCTGCGCCGTGTGTGGATGATTCTAAAGGTTTCTTCTCTCACCGGCTGTTGCCTCACTCCTCCAATCTCGCCAGCTCTCTCTCCAATCTCGCCTCCCTGCGTCTCCGGCTGCGTTTGCTCCATCGACGCTCCACTCACCTCCCCCGCGTCTCCGGCTGCGTTTGCTCGACGGCGCTCCAAGGTTCCAGGCAAGCACGCTTCCTCCCCAGCTCTCCTTCGCCCACACTTTCGGTTCCCATTGCTATGGTTCGTCGTGCTAGGGTTTAGGGCTTGCGACCGCTTGCTCAATAAGTCCAGAATCGACTGCGATCCCCGCCCTCGCCGGCGACGTCACTACCTCTCACAAGCACGGCTACAGTAGGCTCCCCAGAGTGCCCTGCGAAACGGTGCGGTTTGATGACGCTGCTCTCAGTTGCCATATCTTTTTTTACTGTACTTCTGCTTATTCCTCCGCCGCCCTCCTCGACCCCATTCTGGTTCCCATTTATTGTTTCATTGAAGGCAAGAGGAGATTTCAGTGGCAAACCAATCAAATCACTGCCAGATATCTCACATAAGCCGGATGGTTTTCCAGGGACGCTGGATAGGTATTAGTATGCGAGATTAAAAGCAGACCTTGCTGTAAGAATAAAGACATCAGTGTCCTCGCTTTTCGATGCCATCGACGCGCAACTCCGTTCGAGGTTTGTGTTCCGTTCGTGCTTTCGATCGCCGCAAGTATCATCACTCTTCATTTTCGATAGATTAGATTGAAATAGTTTTGATTTGCGTGTCGATTTTACATTGGGGTGAGGCATGTCTCAGGCTTTTAGAAGCCGCAATCCCCTTTTGATTGAATGCTACTTTTGGATAAGAAGACGTCCTTTGTTTGTGCATTTGTTTTCTTCGCAAGCATTTACTGCTGCAATTGCTCACTGTTTGATGCGCCGACCCATGGAAAGTCGCAAGGATAAACCTGACAACGATAGATCTATTGTACGCAGTCTGGCGATTGGTCAATCGCAGACTTCCTCATCTGCCACTTAACAAAAGCATCATAGTATGGATTCATCTGCCACTCAACTGAATTCATATCTGAAATGTAAAAAAATAGCTAACAGATGCATGAAACATACTTAGCATTAGTACTGAATGAAATATAAAAATCCCAATTTGATATTAACTCAACTGAATCCACATCAGTAACTCAAAAAAGGGAAGAGCTAACAGTGGCATGAAACATACAGAAACAAACATTTGTTTATAACCAGGTATACCATCGCAGTTTGATTGTAGTTAAACTGAATCCATGTTTTTACTTTTAAGTGCAAACAACACATGTATGAAACATACATATGCAGACATTTTTTTATTACTTCACGCCAATCATCCAGTTCATACTCCAGCCCAAGAAATTCGGTGAGCTCCTCGGTTTCTTGTTTGCATTGCATTGAACACTATTCTAGAACGGCTGACAAAACAAAATGCCATCTTAAACAGAACATACGTGGAAAGAACTACAGCCGATCACATGTCTTGTTTATTTCTACTCTGTTAACCACCATTCATTCAGTCATCGCATCCTGGGACCCCCTTTCACCCATAACTCTTTTAGCAACATTCTGATCAATCAAATACAGAAGCATGGGACTGCATTGCTGAAACATCTGTGTCAGAAGGAGAAACTTCCTTCCATGCTATGCATTGGTTTTCTCCCGGACATCATCAAGAGATGGGTACAAATTCTTCCATCACAATTTGATTGTAGTTAAACTGAATCCATGTTTTTACTTTTAAGTGTAAACAACATATGTATGAAACATATAGATGTAGGCATTTATTTTTAAAGGAAATAAACCATTATAGTTTAATGGTAAATGAACTGAACTGGTATCTGGAGTTTAAAGAAATGGAGAACAATAATGCACATTTACTACTGATCAAAGTATAAGTCAGAGCCCCAAAGAGTTTAGTACCATCAACAATCTTTATTATGAAGAATGATCAACTGGTGACCTTGGAAATGTAGATCAAGGAGCTGCGCTTCGTGACACTACTACCTTGAGTAATTTCTAGCTAAATTTTATGAGCACACGTATGTTGTCAGCCTCTACAAAATAATCAGCTGGAAAAGGAACATGCAGTTAAAGGGTGTGATCAATATAATAGAATAGTGTTTGTGACTCACCTACATAGGGGCAAAACAGTCACAGTAGAAATTACCAAATGAACAGGCATAACTCCGTGGAAATCATCGACATAAATAGAAATAAAGAATATGTTCTTTCAATGCCGCTTTTCTTTTAGTGATAGACGTGCGTATGTCACTGTCAAAAACTATGTTTTGGGGAGAGAATTACTGTATTAGGTAGAAATATTTCTGGAATATGTTATCTGAAAATATTGTTGTTGGGTTTGTTGTGCGAAGCAATTTGATATGGACAATGCTATGTTACTTCTCAAGTCTCAAGTAATCAAGCAGAGATGGATAGGTTACTTCTGCTTAATCTTTTCGTCTGTGTTGGACAGGTTGCGCTAACGCAGTTGTGTCTCTCGACGATGCACATGCCCTTGTTGCTGCTCACCGTTGATTATTTGGGGACACCATGCGCCGGACGTTCTTCCTTTTATGCACCATCTAAATGAATTATGTACATTTAATTACTCTTTGTATTGTAGGATATCAGTGAGGCGAATGGGATAAACTGTGCAAAAAATGTTCAGACTACTGCAAAGTGAAAGGTATGTGTTCTCATAGGAAAAATATTTACTGAAAATTTGTAAATTCCAATTAAGATTTAAAATTATATTTTTTTCCATGATAACAATGAGTATGTGGTCCCGTCTCCAGGTTCAGCTGCGCAAGGATGCCCTTCCCGGTGATGGCCTCTCCGAGCAGCGATGCCTGCCAGCCGTGCATGCCCAATACCACCAGTACGTACGTGTTCATAATTAAATTCTCGAATTAAGTGAGTGGATGCATGTTTTTATTTGGACTGCTGCCAATTTCCTTTATTACAAAGCCGGTTCAGACTACTGCAAAGTGGAAGGTATGTGTTCTCATAGGAAAAATATTTACTGAAAATTTGTAAATTCTAGTTCAGATTTAAAATTATATTCTTTTCCATGATAACAACGAGTATGTGGTGAACTTCAAAATGAAGATTAAATAATGCTTGAAGAAACAAATTATGGAGTGATATGGATGCATTAGTCCTAACTCTTGCTGACATATGAACCGTTTTTAAAATAGTATGATAATATTGTAGCCTAAATCCAGCATTGCCAGATTAGGTGCATAACTATTTTGCGGAGATTCAATGCTTTTGCAACAGCGCTTTTACTTCTGCTTAATCTTTTCGTCTGTGTTGGACAGGTTGCGCTAAAGAGGACTAATGTCCTTGGGATGAGGCAGCCTCCACCACGCTGGTATAATCCCTACCATGGCTACCCTTATAGATCATATGGAGCACCGTACTTCCCCCCATATGGTTATGAGTAAGTATTGTGGTGTATTACTACAATGTTGATTTCTAACTTTATTTCTAACATGATTGATTATGCTTTTCCAGGAGGGCTCCTAGATTCCGTCGTCTTATGCGCTACATAGCTTATCATGTACAAGGTAATAATGTTCAATGCAAAACCAGTCATTGTTCAAAGTCTCGGGAATAATTAAACCTGCTGCTATATCGTTAGCACTGTTCCATAGTTGAAATTATTGTGGCCCAATGCTCCTTTGTCCTTTATTGACTGCCTTTTTTACCTCTGTTTTTCCACATAAACGACATGTCATATTGGCTTGTAATACATCACGTAGTAGTATATCCATGGGCTTCCCACTTCCTAGGCTTACTATTGTTTACATTTTCTGTCATTCTTGATTCTGACAACCCTATACAACATTTACTGAATGAGATGCAGTGATAGTATCAACTGTCAAGTTCTCTATCACTCTATCAGTCGGTTAGGACATCAGAGTGGATCGTTCCTTGCTCATTTGTGGTAGATTAGTTATATGAAGAGAAAGCATCACATACACTGTGTTGTCTGCAGATTGCTACTGTCTCATGCCTCCTTTGGTAGGACTCTCTATTATGATTCTGTGAAGTTATTCTTTATTATGGTTTTGAAAATTTATAATAAAGATAATTACTTTCATCCATAATCATTTCTAAAAGAGAATCAACTTTTATAGAGAATTATAATCAGCTCTACCAGTTACGCTTTTACATCAGTAACAGCATCGTCCACAATCCTCGACGTCTCTGCTAAGCATCCGAGTTCCTCGGGAGAAAAGCTATCTTCGTCCACAATCCTCCATATTCTAGCACATTTTATTTTCACAATTTGTTTGGGGCTGGGCCACATGGATCAAGAGCAACATACTGATTTTTGACTTAAATTATTCCTGCACATGATTACAATTGACCCTTTGTCTTTACCTGAGAATTTTAGAAGATCGATTCTTAATATTGATCAACTGTTGTAATGTCTTGGTGCAGGTTAATGGACGGTATTTCTCACCGTGACCACTCGGTTAGCCGGTAAGAACTGAGCCACTGATAAGGACTGAAACTGCTCGCATGCTCTATTGTAAGCAGAGTGCTCATGATTCAAGGAAGATAATTTTCCATTTTTTTCTGTTGGTTCAACGAAACACACAGAATGAGAACATTGGTACACTGCATGTTGTTATTTGCGGTTAGTACCAAAACTTTTCTCTTTTCTGCTTTGTATCCTCTTGTTTTCTTTGACACGTCCTATAATCGTTCTTCTCTCTTCTTGCTTATTATGTAAATGCCCATTCCAATATTAGTCAAAAGCTATTGCAGTTCATCAAAGTTTCCTTAAATCTGCTCTTGTGTGATTGTGTCCATGTAGTTATATGCTCCATAACAAATATCCTTCGTATAACATTTTCACACTACAATTTCTATCAACTTAAATATCGTCACACACGTTTCAAAATACGGGTCAACATGCGCGCATGGCGCGCACAATACACTAGTTTTATCTAACGCACATGCACATGCAGACTAGCTGGATTCAGCGGCAGTCGTCAACGGGCACTCTGGCTGCGCTGCGCTCTGATGCACCGCGATAAAAGGACACGACACGACACGGTAAAAAAAAGTAGCAGTGAAAGAGAAGACGTGGGAGCAGGCTTGATCACGGGCTACCTCCTAGCTTTGCAGTGCGCATGACGCCTGTCCGTCCGGCTATGCTAGCATGCATGTTCCGTGTCGCTTTCATGGGCCCCGGGTCATGTGGCGCGTGTCGTCCGTCCCAGTGCCCAGCCATCGTATCCTACTCGTACGTAGATGCTAATGCCATTTTGTTTCGTTTACATGGTCTTTTTCGTTGGCAAACCTTCGCCTGCGGTGCTAAATGCTCTCAAAGCAGCCCAATGCAATCGGGCTGCGTTGGGCCTCCAGTGGCTCATTCATCTTCTGATGTTAGGGTCACCCGTTACCACTTTGTAGTTTTATGTCTCTCTCTCTCTCTCTCTCTCTCTCTCTCTCTCTCTATATATATATATATATATATATATATATATATATATATATATATATATATATATATATATATATATATATATATATATATATACTATGTGAGTGCACGTACGTTGCAACGGGAATATATATTACCACAATAACTTATGTATAAATATGTTACATTGTTACGAGGAAATGTTTCATAATCCATTTATGATCTTAGTTATACATAAACTTTGTTATTTTAATCTAGCTATTTTACCACTACACTGCAACCATAAGTACGAGGGGAATTTGCTATTTTGTCACTCTCAGTTGTGGACTTCTCTATTTTACCATCAGGCCTACAAATCATAGACACAAATGGTCCCACAAGTCATAGACAGAAGGTCATATAATACCAGAGAGCCCACGTTAGAAGGACTAAAATAGCAATTTTTTCTAAGTACGAAGGGGCTCATGTACATGTCCATGCGCTGCTCCCACGATTGCGTTTGGGACGTTGTCCTGCTCATCAAAATTGCTTAATTGGGTGAGGGCTGCAAGGATGAGATATAACAAAGTTCTTAGCATTCTCACATTTGGTGAAAAAAATGTTGTTGGAGTAATCCGGTTGACACCGTTAGTGGAGGAGCGGCAAAGCACGAGCATCGTACGACGGACGCGTCGCCTGCTAGAATGCGCATGGACGATACCTGTGAGACAAAAGGCTACACGTATATTTGCTATAGCAGAGCTTTCTAGTACTTGGTATAGGACGGGTTCAGATGAATCGCCTGAAGCAACCACAACTCGAGGCTCTAGATCGTCTCCACCAGCTGGTTCTGCTGACAAACAGTTGCAGCTGATATACCTTTCCAGCATATGCATTTGGACGTACACCTCGACATGCCTCAATTCTACACAACCAAACGGGAAATAGAAAAGGCATTAAGACTACAACCAAACAGCTGACTGAAAACCGAATAGCTTCCATTCGAAGGCTCTCCGATCCAGAGGCGTAGCTTCCATCCGGTGGCACGACGACTGCAGTTCCTCGATCCAGAGGCGTAGCGACAGCGGCTCTCCGATCTAGAGGCGTGGCGTCGATAGTTTCCTAGAGGCGTCCATGTGATGTCGGCTCCCTCGGAGGCACGCGCTCCGGAGTGGCGCACGCTGGCGTCTCACCTCCCACAACAGCGCCGGCCTTCTCCGGGCGAGAGCGACGACGACGAAATTCTCTAGGCGCGAGTGGTGATGGATCGGCGGCCCTGTTTTTATGATATTTTGTATACATATTTATACCAAAGTCAATATATTTTTTATGATACATTGTCAGTCATGGCTCTTCTTCCATCTTTTGTATGTTTATGATATTTTTATTCACATTTTATGTAAACCTTTGTTGATTTTTACGTAGTGTACCGCAATGCATAAATACCTTCGACGCGTAGCATAATTAATATCAGTATATATTATAAACTGGTTCTAACGAGTCTAGCTGCATGACTGTCGGTTTTCTTCAGCGGCAGGCTTGAGCCAGCCGAAAAATCATAGCAGAAGGGAGCGATTGGATCGCCACGGACCCTTCTCGTCTTGCTCTAACCCTCTTCAACAATGGCTACCTGGTCGCAAGATTAAATATCATCAAAGTAGTCTAAGACCATGTTTGGATCCTCATAGCTAATTAATTAGCCAGCAAGGCGACAAATAATTATATGGCAAATAATTATTAAAGTTATGTTTGGAGTCTTAGCTAATATATGTCTAAACATAGTAAATATTTTGTTTATCCTTGCATGTCAAACAATGAACCAAGAGATAAATGAAAGAAACCGACTAGGATAGGGATCATCCTTTTCTCTTTTTATGATCTATTAGCACCTATTAGCATGATCAAATGGTGAGCAAATAATTTGCCAGCTCTCTGGCTAACAATTAGCCAATTTATTAGCTAACCTATTTGGAGTGTACGGTGCTACCCGACAAACTGTTTGCCAGATGATCCAAACATACCCTCTTAAACTCTGTCCATACGTCCATTCCGTGCTTGTCTAAGTGTTGCGTGTCTGGTTTGTACTGCCTATGTCCCATGTGTCTGAACTCCGAAGCCGATTTTGCGTTGTAAGGGTATGTATAACCTAGATACTATGTTGTGGTTCTCTAAGTATTAGATACTTCTAAGAAACTCGTTCATACAACCCGATGTATTTTAAGCATTGTATCTTATTCATTAGACCCCTCAAGACATGGCTCATTTAGGCCTTTTTCGACATACTAGTATTTAATACACACTTGAATCCAATACACATTGGGATGGAGTGAATCCCATCCCATGTCACTTACACCATGTGTATTTCAGTTACAGCTAGGAGCTAGGATTTAATACTACATGACTCATTTTTCAATGTTCGCTTACACCATGTGTATTCATATGTTGCATGCATATAAAAAGATCAATGCACCACATATTATGAAATGTGGCACTGCATGCATATAAAACGATGAATGCCGCTGTTTATAAAACCTGCTATAACTGAAACATTTCACAAAATAAAGAATCTATGTCCTACTTGTAGTTACAAACCAACCAGATCTTCAGAGTAAGCAATACACACACAACAGAATTAGGAAGCAACAATACCACAACAAATGTACCACTAATTAGGAAGCAACATATATGACATAAACAGCAACATGACATAATTAGGAGGCATAGTGGTTACAGGGAACCATATCTTCAAAGTAAGCTCATCTGTAACATGTTTTTCATTAGGAAGCAACAATAAACAAAGACAGTTTCTACGAACAAATAGCTCAACAAATGTACCACTAATTTTTATGTTGTTGGTAATCATTCCACGTTTCTTGTGCTATTGCATCTCTAAGATTATTGCCTTGTACATTTTCTTGATCGTTGTCTTGATCGCCATCTGGTAGATCAACAAAGTTTTGTGGTAGATCGTTGCCTTGATTGTTGACTTGCTGTGCAAAAATACATAAAAATAGGGTGATCAAAGTTCACACATGTACCAACAATACAGCTCTTGCAGAAGCAACAACCATACAAAGACACAACAAGATATGGAACTAGGAGAAACAACACCCGGAGAGAACCAGGTTCGTGGAGAGTTGCTGCTCCTCATGGAGAGCTGGTATCCAATTCAGAGGTTCTAATACACTGCTATACAAAGATACAGCAAGATGTGGTCTTCAGAGTTTCTAATATACTGCTATCCAATGACCAATTCCTGGAGAGGTGCTGCTCCTCATGGCCACCCGATACACAGACATGAGAACCGGGTTATAAAATAGTTTGCTTGTACAATACAACTATCTATGTCCCTCCAACTGAAGAGCTTTGTTTAAATTCTGATAGTTTTTTCAGCTATCTGATGGCGAGATGTACCTTTAATTTGTGACGTTACATGTAGGTGCCACGCTACCTCTTCACTAAGCTCCTAAACCCAACATATAGTACATGTCTGTTTCCTAGTCCGTTGTTGGAAACCATGTAAATAATCCCCGCACGGCAGCTGCTGCACTCTTACGCAATAGCAGTCAGGGCAGGGGAGAGGATATTCTTTACATCCATTTTACTATACTATTCCTTCTTCGTTACTATGACCTGCATGGATACCTTTTTAATTTGTATCGACCTGGGTAATCTGGCCAACTTGGTGCCTTGCCTCTAGTATTCTTCCATTTTCTTCCTAATAAATGCATCGCACTCCTTGTCTACAAACAAGATGTTGTGGTTTTGTAGTACTCCCTCCATCCTAAAGACAGTTGTTCAATTCAGAGAGATGCCATCTTTAATTAAAGATCTCAAAAAAGATACTGCAAAGCTAAATCATTCAGGTGCTCTGAACTCTCTGAACCATCTCTGAATCGTTTTGGGTCTGGGAGGATTTGGGGTTTCGAAAGGTGAGTGGCCAGCCGCGCCTTCACCACTCACTACGCCCAGCCGCAAAACCACGTGCGCGCGCCGCGGCTAAGCAACTCTGAGTGCTGCAGGTGAGCGCCGCGACCTCGCCAGCGTTCACCTCTGCCCGGCTGAACGCCATCCGGCACGCCTCGGCAGGACACTACAGCAAGAAATCGAAACCGTAGGACATGGGAGAGGAGAGGAGAAAGAAGTAAAGGACAAACTCACAGGAGAAAAGATCACCGACGAAGATGGCGGCCCGCGGCGGAGTCACTTCCTCCGACCGTGGCCGGGATGGATTCCACGGCTATTGAGTCGTAGACTAATTCCAGGTCGGCATTCAGTTTTTTTTTTATTGGGCTAAGTTTGCAAACACATGTGGACTAAACTGTGGCAACGATTACTATGCAAGCTATCCTTCTTTATAAACATGCAGGCAAACCATCTGATCAATTAGATTACGATCTAACCACAGATATAACCATGGTTTGTGTGGACTTATATTTGATCTGGTCCAGAATGACATCCATGGATTAAACCATCATGTAGGCTAAATCCAGCTCAGCTAAACAAGATCTTATGTAGATTGTATGGGTGGAACTATATCTTATACTTTATAGAACAGGGTTAGATATGTTCCTTCACCAAAATACATATCTTGTGATTTTGTATTTATCCTTTAGATATCCCTTGCGATACGAATTATTTATGTAATTTAGGCTGTACGTGCCTTAAATGATTTAAACTTCTCTCTTAATGAAACACATGCGAATTGATACATTCTTAAAAGAAGATTTGAAAAAAATAGAAACGGCCAAGTCCTAAATTATGTAGTACTAGTAGAAAAATAACAAAAAAAAAGAGATAATATAAAAGAAAAGAAGATCAGTCTCGAGACTCTAGGAACTTTGCAGTTAATAATCAAATCAAAACTAATAATAATTGGAGCATTAACATGGTAATATGGTACGCCAAACCACCCCACGCGAGGCCCTATGGCTATGGCTATGGCTATGGATAGTGCTCGGAATTAGGTTGGGTCGAGTCGGATCGATCTAAGTATATCGTGCTTTGGGTTAAACGAGTTTGATCAAAAAAGCGTAATTTTTTAGGTAATGTCGTGCCAGCTCAAAGAGTAGAAAAGTGGTCTAGTTCGGCCTTACAACATGTCGTGCCTTCGTTGGGCTGTGGCGGCTCAAGTCCGGCCCATATATTTGAACTACATAAAATCCAAATATTACAACCACATTGTTGGGGTCTTCGTCTTCCGAAGGTCCTCAAAAACATGATTAACAATATTTTTCAAGCATAATATATGTACAGGAACCTTCGGACTCAGGATGAAGTTGTGCACAATATGGAAAGCACGATCGAAACGAAGGTTGAGCTAATGCCGAAGCTGCGCGCAGGGAAGCTTCGGCTCAATAGCAGAAAGAGGAACCGACTTAAGGAGGAAAATGCCATTTAGTCCTCGAAAGATTGTCACTAAGTCAATAGTGAATATGGAGGGCATAAATGTAATTTTACGCAGGCTGCATCCTGTGCCTATAAATAGATGAACAATACTCCCGTTGAAAGGGAAATGTGCCCTTGGGCCTATTTCTAAAGTGTTTTGGTGATTAAGTGCACAACACATTTTCTCTGAGTGCTAATTTGTGCCAAAGAGTGAAGAAGTGCAAATCATATTACAAAGTACGTTTCTAGACTTAGTACATTGATTTGAGTACTAATGTATTGTGTCTAAGTGTTAGAAACAGGAGAAAATGGATTAGAAAGGAGTTGGCCGTGTACAGCCAACTGCTGCTCGGTCTGGGTGCACCGGACAGTGTCCAGTGCGCCAGGACCAGTCTCGGTGAACAGTCCGCTCTCGGGACTCGACGGTGGCGTACGGCTATAAATCACCGGACTGCCCGGTGGTGCACCGGACTGTCCGATGAGTCGTCTGCGGCGAAGTCGTCGCTCTCGGGAAACGTTCAACGGCGTACGGCTAAAATTCACCGGACTGTCCGGTGAGCCAACGGTCGACTGCGCCAACGGTCGGCCGCGCAATCCGCGCGCGACGCCTGGGCGAGCCAACGGTCGACAGGGGGCACCGGACTGTCCGGTGTGCACCGGACAGTGTCCGGTGTGCCAACTGCCGCATATCTGCAATGGTCGGATGCGCTAGAAAAGGAAAGAGATCGCGCACCGGACAGCTACAGGGACTGTCCGGTGGCGCACCGGACTGTCCGGTGCGCCACCCGACAGAAGGCAAGATTTGCCTTCCAAAGTTGCCTCCAACGGCTCCTAGCTGCCTTGGGGCTATAAAAGGGACCCCTAGGCACATGGAGGAGTCACCTAAGCATACTTTGAGCATTCTAAGTCTTCCACACTCCGTCTCCGGGCACTTGATTGACTTTGTTAGTGATTTGAGCTCCGTTCTAGTGGTGAACTTGTTGCGATTCATTTGAGCTAAAGTCTTGGCTGTGTGTGTGCGTATTGCTACGGATTTGTGTGTGTTGCTTCCACCCTTACTCTAGTGCTTTCACTTTGATCTTTGTTATAAGGGCGAGGGACTCCAACTTGTGGAGATTCCTCGCAAACGGGAAAAGAGATAAGCAAGAAGAACACCGTGGTATTCAAGTTGATCATTGGATCACTTGAAAGGGGTTGAGTGCAACCCTCGTCCATTGGGACGCCACAACGTGGAGGTAGGCAAGTGTTATACTTGCCAAACCATGGGATAAACTCGTGTGTCTTGTGTGATTGTTTTTCTGTAATACTTGTATGTTCGCAAGAGCTCGCTACTTAGCCATTCTAATACTTAACCAAGTTTTGTGGCTATTAGTTGTTGAATTTTACAGGATCACCTATTCACCCCCTCTAGGTGTTCTCAATTGGTATTAGAGTCGTTCTCTTCACGAAAGGGACTAATCGCTCGAAGAGATGGATCCTAAGGGAAAGAGGATGGTGGTCAATGATAAGGAGAAAGAGTCCATCTTCAACGAGCCGAGGGACGACAAGCCCACCGATTCCGGCTCGAGTCATAAGAAGAAGGACGGGAAGAAGAAGAGGCGCATCAAGAAGATCGTCTACTACGACAGCGACGAGTCTTCTTCTTCCCCAAGAGACGACGACTACGACGAGAAAAAGAAACCGGTTAACTCAAACTTTTCTTTTGATTATTCTCGTATTCCGTATAATTTCAATGCCCATTTGCTTTCTATTCCTCTTGCTAAACCTCCACACTTTGATGGAGAGGACTACGCTTTTTGGAGTCACAAAATGCGTAGTCACCTTTTCTCTCTCCATCCTAGTATTTGGGAGATAGTTGAGAATGGAATGCAATTTGATAATACGGACAACCCTATTGTTATTAACGGACAAATTCACAAAAATGCACAAGCTACCACTGTTTTGTTAGCATTGTTGTGCAGGGATGAATACAACAAGGTGAGCGGCTTGGACAACGCCAAGCAAATATGGGACACCCTCAAGATCTCGCATGAGGGGAACGACGCCACCATGATCACCAAAATGGAGTTGGTGGAAGGCGAGCTAGGAAGGTTTGCCATGATCAGGGGAGAGGAGCCAACACAAACGTACAACAGGCTCAAGACCCTGGTCAACAAGATCAGGAGCTATGGAAGCACGAGATGGACGGACCACGATGTCGTCCGACTTATGCTTAGGTCTTTTACTGTCATTGACCCTCATCTTGTGAACTTAATCCGTGAGAATCCTAGATACACAAAGATGACGCCCAAGGAGATACTCGGAAAGTTTGTGAGCAGGCGTATGATGGTCAAGGAAGCAAGATACGTTGATGATGCATTGAATGGCCCAATGCCCATCTATGAGCCCTAACCCGTTGCACTCAAGGCAACAAGCAACAACAGGGAGGCGCTACCTAGCAAGGTGGCACAAGTTGAAGCTGCCGGGCTAAATGAAGATGAAATGGCCCTCATCATCAAGCGCTTCAAGACGGCGCTAAAAGGACGCAAGGAGCATCTCAACAAGAGCAAAGCAAAGGGAAAGCGCTCCTGTTTTAAATGTGGTAAAACTGGTCATTTCATAGCAAATTGTCCCAATAATGCTAATGACCAGGAACAAGAAAAGAGCGAGAAGAGGGAGAAGAAGAAGGCCTACAAGAAGGCGAAGGGCGAGGCGCACCTTGGCAAAGAATGGGATTCGGATTGCTCTTCTTCCGTCTCCGACGATGAAGGACTCGCCGCCTCAGCCTTCGACAAGTCATCTCTCTTCCCCAACGAGCGCCATACTTGCCTCATGGCAAAGGAGAAGAAGGTAAGTGCTCGAGATACCCCCTAAGTATAGTACTTCAAGTGATGATGACTCTAGTGATGATGAAGTAGATTACACAAGTTTATTCAAAGGTTTAGATAGAACTAAAGTTGATAAAATCAATGAATTGATTGATGCTTTAAATGAAAAGAATAGACTCTTAGAGAAGCAAGAGGATATATTGTATGAAGAGCATAATAAGTTTGTTAGTGTACAAAAATCTCTTGCTTTAGAGGTCAAAAGAAATGAAATGTTTTCTTCTGAATTATCCGCTTGTCATGAAACTGTGTCTAGCATGAAGAGTATTAATGATGATTTAAACGCTAAGCTAGAAGTAGTTAATAAATCTAGTTCTTGTGTAGAGTATGTTGTGATTTGTAATAGGTGTAAGGATTTTGATGTTGATGCATGTGTTGACCACCTTACTTCCATTACAAAATTAAATGGTGAAGTGGCAAGTCTTAATGCCCAACTTAAAACTTGCAAAAATGACTTTGATAAATTAAAATTTGCTAGGGATGCCTACACCGTTGGTAGACATCCCTCAATTAAGGATGGACTTGGCTTTCGAAAGGAAGCCAAGAACTTAACAAGCCAAAGGGCCCTCATTCCCAACAAGGAGAAAGGGAAGGCCCCTATGGCTAGTAGTAATCAAAAGAATCATGCTTTCATGTATAATGATAGAAAATTTTCTAGAAACTCTCATTATAATAGGAGTTATAACGCTTTAATTCTCATGCTATGATTGCTTCAAGTTCTAACTTTAATGGTAGGCCTAGGAGAAACTTTGTGTCTCATGCTCCTAGGAAAGTGTGTAATAAACCTACCACTGTTTTTCATGCTTGCAACACTACATATGTACTTTCATGTAAAAATGAAAAAGTGGTTGCTAGAAAGATGGGGTCCAAATGCAAGGGAGACAAGACTTGCATTTGGGTCCCAAAGGCTATTGTAACTAACCTCGTAGGACCCAACAAGAGTTGGGTACCTAAAACCCAAGCCTAATTTGCCTTGCAGGTTTATGCATCCGGGGGCTCAAGCTGGATTATCGACAGCGGATGCACAAACCACATGACGGGGGAGAAGAAGATGTTCACCTCCTACGTCAAGAACAAAGATTCCCAAGATTCGATCATCTTTGGAGATGGGAATCAAGGCAAGGTAAACAGGTGGGAAGCGCTCATCACAGCAAGAATGTGATGACCACATCAAGACCTCTGGAGCTACTTCATATGGACCTCTTCGGACCCATCGCCTACCTCAGCATCGGGGGAAGTAAGTATGGTCTTGTTATCGTTGATGATTTTCCCGCTTCACTTGGGTATTCTTTTTGCAGGATAAATCAGAAACCAAGGGACCCTAAAGCGCTTTCTAAGGAGAGCTCAAAATGAATTTGAGCTCAAGGTGAAGAAGATAAGAAGCGACAACGGGTCCGAGTTCAAGAACTTACAAGTGGAGGAGTACCTTGATGAGGAAGGAATCAAGCACGAGTTCTCCGCTCCCTACACACCACAGCAAAATGGTGTGGTAGATAGGAAGAACAGGACGCTCATAGACATGACGAGGATGATGCTTGGAGAATTCAAGACGCCCGAGCGGTTTTGGTCGGAAGCTGTGAACACAGTTTGCCACACCATAAATCGGGTCTACCTTTATCGCCTCCTCAAGAAGACCTCGTATGAACTAATAACCAGTAACAAACCCAACGTTTCATACTTTCGTGTATTTGGGAGTAAATGCTATATTCTAATAAAGAAAGGTAGAAGTTCCAAATTTACTCCCAAAGCTGTAGAAGGGTTTTTGTTAAGTTATGACTCAAATACAAAGGCGTATAGAGTCTTCAACAAATCATCGGGTTTGGTTGAAGTCTCTAGCGACGTTGTATTTGATGAAACTAATGGCTCTCCAAGAGAGCAAGTTGATCTTGATGATGTAGACGAAGATGACGTTCCATCAACTGCAATTCGCAACATGGCGATTGGAGATGTGCGACCACAGGAACACCAAGAGCAAGATCAACCCTCTTCCTCAACGATGGTGCATTCCCCAACTCAAGATGATGAACAGGTTCCTCAAGAGGAGGCGTGTGATCAAGGGGGAACACAAAAAGACCAAGTTGTGGAGGAAGAAGCACCACAGGTCCCTCCAACTCAAGTTCGAGCGACGATTCAAAGGAATCATCCCGTCGACCAGATTTTGGGTGATATAAGCAAGTGAGTAACTACTCGCTCAAGATTAGCTAACTTCTGTGAGCATTACTCGTTTGTCTCTTCAATTGAGCCTTTCAGGGTAGAAGAGGCCTTGCTAGATCCGGACTGGGTGTTGGCCATGCAGGAAGAGCTCAACAACTTGAAGCAAAATGAAGTTTGGACCCTGGTACCACGTCCCAAGCAAAACGTTGTGGGAACCAAGTGGGTGTTCTGCAACAAGCAAGACGAGCACGGGGTGGTGACATAAAACAAGGCTCGACTTGTGGCAAAAGGTTAGGCCCAAGTCGCAGGTTTGGATTTTGAGGAGACTTTTGCTCCTGTGGCTAGGCTAGAGTTTATTCGCATTCTATTAGCCTATGCGGCTCACCACTCTTTCAGGTTGTTCCAAATAGATGTGAAGAGCGCTTTCCTCAATGGGCCAATCAAGGAGGAGGTGTACGTGGAGCAACCCCCTAGCTTTGAGGATGAACGGTACCCCGACCATGTGTGTAAGCTCTCTAAGGCGCTCTATAGACTTAAGCAAGCCCCAAGAGCATGGTATGAATGCCTTAGAGATTTTCTAATTACTAATGCTTTCAAGGTTGGGAAAGCCGATCTAACTCTTTTCACTAAGACTTGTGATGGTGACCTATTTGTGTGCCAAATTTATGTCGATGACATAATATTTGGTTCGACTAACCAAAAGTCTTGTGGGGAGTTTAGCAGGGTGATGACACAGAAATTTGAGATGTCAATGATGGGCGAGTTGAACTACTTCCTTGGGTTCCAAGTGAAGCAACTCAAGGATGGCACCTTCATCTCCCAAACGAAGTACACGCAAGACTTGCTCAAGCGGTTTGGGATGAAGGACGCCAAACCCGCAAAGACTCCAATGGGAACCGACGGACATGTCGACCTCAACAAAGGAGGTAAGTCCATTGATCAAAAGGCATACCGGTCTATGATAGGTTCCTTGCTTTACTTATGTGCTAGTAGACCGGATATTATGCTTAGCGTTTGCATGTGTACTAGATATCAATCCAACCCAAGGGAATGTCACCTTGTGGCCGTTAAGCGGATTCTTCGATATTTAGTTGCTACGCCTTGCTTCGGGATCTGGTATCCAAAGGGGTCTACCTTTGAGAGCACCTAGAGGGGGGGGGGTGAATAGGTGATCCTGTGAAACTTGAAACTTAAGCCACAACTTGGTTAATCGTTAGCACAATAATTGCCAAGTGGCTAGAGAGGAGTCAAAACACAATAACCACAAGAGATCAATCACAGAGATGGCACAGTGGTTATCCCGTGGTTCGACCAAGACCAACGCTTGCCTACTCCACGTTGTGGTGTCCCAACGGACGAGGGTTGCAATCAACCCCTCTCAACTGGTCCAAAGACCCACTTGAATACCACAGTGTTTTGCTTGCTTTTCTTAATCCCGTTTGCGAGGAATCTCCACAACTTGGAGCCTCTCGCCCTTACACTTGAAATTCACAAAGAAGCACAGAGCAAGGGAGGATTAGTAACGCACACAAGACACAAGAATCAAAGTGTCAACACGCACACAAGTCGCAACAAGAGCTCGCAACACAACCCAATGAGTTCACAACTCCACTAGAGCTCTATATGCTATCACAATGAAACAAATGCGCGGAATCGAGGTCTTGGTGCTTAGGAATGTTGTAGGAATGCTTGGTGTCATCCTCCATGCGCCTAGGGGTCCCTTTTATAGCCCCAAGGCAGCTAGGAGCCGTTGAGAACAATCCTGGAAGGCAGATCTTGCCTTCTGTCGACTGGCGCACCGGACAGTCCGGTGCACACCGGACATTGTCCGGTGCCCGATTTCCTTCCAAAAATGGCGCAGTCGACCGTTGGCAGCCTGAGAGCCGTTGGCGCACCGGACAGTCCGGTGCCCCCTTCTAGCCGTTGGCTCGGCCACGTGTCCCACGCAGATCGCGCGGCCGACCGTTGGCTCACCGGACAGTCCGGTGAATTATAGCCGTACGCCGTTGATGGTTTCCCGAGAGCGACGAGTTCGCCTGTGAACGGCCCACCGGACAGTCCGGTGCACCACCGGACAGTCCGGTTAATTATAGCCGTACACCGCCGTCGAAGTCCCGAGAGCAGCCTGTTCGCCAGAGCCAGCCTGGCGCACCGGACACTGTCCGGTGCACCATCGGACAGTCCGGTGCTCCCAGACTGAGCAGAGTCTTGGCTGCTCGAGCCAAGGCATTTTCAATTGGATTTTTCCTGTTTCCAGCACTAGGACACAATACATTAGTCCATAAAACAATGTACTAAGTCTGAGAAACATACCTTTATCCTTGATTTGTACTTTGTTCACCTTTTTACACTTAGGCACTTGTGTTGGACACTAAATCACCAAAATACTTAGAAATGGCCCAAGGGCACATTTCCCTTTCAATCTCCCCCTTTTTGGTGATTTATGCCAACACAACATAAAGCAAGTAGAACAAGTACAAAATCAATTCAAATAAGAACTCAAAATTGTTTTGATTCAATTTTGACATATATGGATCATCCTTTGCCACCACTTGATTTGTTTTTGCAAATCAAACACAAATTTCTATCTCTAAGTCAAACATACTTGTTAAAACATAAAAGAGAGTCATTACAAGAGAAATTGATTCAAGATTTAAAAAACTCCCCCTTTTTCCCATAATCAACATTTCTCCCCATAAGAAGCCAACTTTTGACAAGAGAGACAATAAAAGAGTTTTGACAAACCAAAAGCTCTATTTTACTATTTTCAAAATCTCTCTCAAGTGGTAGCTGATCCATTTATCGCTTTGGCCTTTATTTTCTCCCCCTTTGGCATCAAGCACCAAAACGGGATCAATCTTGGCCCTTTAACCCTATTGCCTCACCAAAATCTTCAACTAAGAGCAAATGAGCAATAAGAGGATAAAGATGAACTTGGAAAAGTTACTCTTTTCATCGGAGTGCAGTGGAAGTCTTGCATGGTCCAAGTCCACCTTTTCCCTTTCAATCCTCCTTTGAGACTAAAACAACCAAACTCAAGTACATGGTTAGTCTCAAAGGGTCAAGTTGTAGCACAACTCCCCCTAAATATGTGCATCACTTGCAAAAAGGACTTGTGAGGTCCAGGGAGTGTTTGTACAACTTGAGCACCACAATAAGCAACAAAATGCAGAATGAACATGATCAAAGGCATAAACACATGTATGCTACAATTCAATCCAAGTTCCGCGAATCTAAGACATTTAGCTCACTACGCAGCCTGCAAAAGGTCTTCTCATCTAGAGGCTTGGTAAAGATATCGGCTAGCTGGTTCTCGGTGCTAACATGAAACACTTCGATATCTCCCTTTTGCTGGTGGTCTCTCAAAAAGTGATGCCAGATGTCAATGTGCTTTGTGCGGCTGTGCTCAACAGGATTTTCCGCTATTCGGATAGCACTCTCATTATCACATAGGAGTGGGACTTTGCTCAGATTGTAGCCAAAGTCCCTGAGGGTTTGCCTCATCCAAAGTAGTTGCGCGCAACACTGTCCTGCGGCAACATACTCGGCCTCAGCGGTGGATAGGGCAACGGAAGTTTGTTTCTTAGAATTCCATGACACCAGGGACCTTCCTAAGAATTGGCACGTCCCCGATGTACTCTTCCTATCGACCTTACATCCAGCATAGTCGGAATCTGAGTATCCAATCAAGTCAAAGTTAGACCCCTTTGGATACCAGATCCCGAAGCAAGGCGTAGCGACTAAATATCGAAGAATTCGCTTCACAGCCACTAAGTGACACTCCTTAGGACCGGATTGAAATCTAGCACACATGCATACGCTAAGCATAATATCCGGTCTACTAGCACACAAATAAAGTAAAGACCCTATCATAGATCGGTATGCTTTTTGATCAACGAACTTACCTCCTTTGTTGAGGTCGGTGTGTCCGTCAGTTCCCATCGGCGTCTTTGCGGGCTTGGCGTCCTTCATCCCAAACCGCTTTAGTAAGTCTTGCGTATACTTCGTTTGGGAGATGAAGGTGTCGTCCTTGAGTTGCTTCACTTGGAACCCAAGGAAGTAGTTCAACTCGCCCATCATCGACATCTCGAATTTCTGCGTCATCACCCTGCTAAACTCTTCACAAGACTTTTGGTTAGTAGAACCAAATATTATGTCATCGACATAAATTTGGCACACAAAAAGATCACCATCGCAAGTCTTAGTGAAAAGAGTTGGATCGGCTTTCCCAACCTTGAAAGCATTAGCAATTAAAAAGTCTCTAAGGCATTCATACCATGCTCTTGGGGCTTGCTTAAGTCCATAGAGCGCCTTAGAGAGCTTACACACGTGGTCGGGGTACCGTTCATCCTCGAAGCCAGGGGGTTGCTCCACGTACACCTCCTCCTTGATCGGCCCGTTGAGGAAAGCGCTCTTCACATCCATTTGGTACAACCTGAAAGAATGGTGAGTGGCATATGCTAGCAATATACGAATTGATTCTAGCCTAGCCACAGGAGCGAACGTCTCCTCAAAGTCCAAACCTGCGACTTGGGCATAACCTTTTGCCACAAGTCGAGCCTTGTTCCTCGTCACCACCCCCTGCTCGTCCTGTTTGTTGCGAAACACCCATTTGGTTCCCACAACATTTTGCTTGGGACGAGGCACCAGTGTCCAAACTTCATTGCACTTGAAATTGTTGAGTTCCTCATGCATGGCCAACACCCAGTCCGGATCTAGCAAGGCCTCTTCTACCCTGAAAGGCTCAATAGAAGAGACAAAGGAGTAATGCTCACAGAAATTAACTAATCTTGAACGAGTAGTTACTCCCTTGCTAATATCACCCAATATTTGGTCGACGGGATGATCCCTTTGGATCGTCGCTCGAACTTGGGTTGGAGGAGCCTCTTCCTCTTCAACTTGATCATCCTATGCTCCCCCTTGATCATGCGCCTCCACTTGAGGTACCTGTTCGTCATCTTGGGTTGGGGGTTGCACCATAGTTGAGGAAGACGGTTGATCTTGCTCCAATTGTTCCTGAGGCCGCACATCTCCAATCGCCATGGTGCGTATCGCGGCCGTTGGAACATCTTCTTCATCTATATCATCAAGATCAACAACTTGCTCTCTTGGAGAGCCATTAGTCTCATCAAATACAACGTCGCTAGAGACTTCAACCAAACCCGATGATTTGTTGAAGACCCTATACGCCTTTGTATTTGAGTCATAACCTAATAAAAACCCTTCTATAGCTTTGGGAGCAAATTTAGAAGTTCTACCTCTCTTCACAAGAATATAACACTTGCTCCCAAATACACGAAAATAAGACACATTGGGTTTGTTACCAGTTAGCAGCTCATATGAAGTCTTTTTGAGGAGGCGGTGAAGGTAGACCCTGTTGATGGTGTGGCAAGTCGTGTTCACGGCTTCCGACCAAAAACGCTCGGGGGTCTTGAACTCTCCAAGCATCGTCCTCGCCATATCGATTAGTGTCCTGTTCTTCCTCTCTACCACACCATTTTGTTGTGGTGTGTAGAGAGCGGAGAACTCGTGCTTGATCCCCTCCTCCTCAAGGAACTCCTCCACTTGAAGGTTCTTGAACTCGGACCCATTGTCGCTTCTTATCTTCTTCACCTTGAGCTCAAACTCATTTTGAGCTCTCCTTAGGAAGCGTTTGAGGGTCCCTTGGGTTTCAGACTTATCCTGCAAAAAGAACACCCAAGTGAAGCGGGAAAAGTCATCAACAATAACTAGACCATACTTACTTCCTCCTATGCTCAGATAGGCGACGGGTCCGAAGAGGTCCATATGCAGTAGCTCCAGAGGTCTTGAAGTGGTCATCACATTCTTGCTGTGATGTGCTCCTCCCACTTATTTACCTGCTTGACAAGCTGCACAAGGTCTATCTTTTTCGAATTGCACGTTAGTCAAACCTATCACGTGTTCTCCCTTTAGAAGCTTGTGAAGGTTCTTCATCCCCACATGTGCTAAGCGGCGATGCCACAGCCAGCCCATGCTAGTCTTAGCAATTAAGCATGCATCTAGACCGTCTTCCTCTTTTGCAAAATCAACTAAATAAAGTTTGTCGTCTAATACACCCTTAAAAGCTAATGAACCATCACTTCTTCTAAAGACAGACACATCTATATTTGTAAATAGACAATTATATCCGATATTACATAATTGACTAACAGATAGTAAATTATATCCAAGAGACTCAAGTAAAAACACATTAGAGATAGAGTGTTCATTTGATATTGCAATCTTGCCTAAGCCTTTCACCTTGCCTTGGTTCCCATCACCGAATATGATTGAATCTTGGGAATCCTTATTCTTGACGTAGGAGGTGAACATCTTCTTCTCCCCCGTCATATGGTTTGTGCATCCGCTGTCGATAATCCAGCTTGAACCCCCGGATGCATAAACCTCCAAGGCAAATTTAGGCTTGGGTCTTAGGTACCCAACTCTTGTTGGGTCCTACAAGGTTAGTCACAATTTCCTTAGGGACCCAAATGCAAGTTTTATCACCCTTGCATTTTGCCCCTAATTTCCTAGCAACTATCTTCCTATCCTTTCTACAAATAGCAAAGGAAGCATTTAAAGCATGATAAATTGTAGAGGGACCATTCATAACTTTTCTAGGAACATGAACAATATTCTTTCTAGGCACATGATGAATATTTTTCCTAGGCATATCTCTACCATGCATATAGGAAGAACTGGAAGCAAACATAGCATAAGAATCATAGGCATGTGAATCAAAAGCATTACAACTCCTATGAGACTGTCTTCTATCATTGTACATAAAAGCATGGTTCTTTTTAGTACTACTTGCCATAGGGGCCTTCCCTTTCTCCTTGGCGGAGATGGGAGCCTTATGGCTTGTTAAGTTCTTGGCTTCCCTCTTGAAGCCAAGCCCATCCTTAATTGAGGGGTGTCTACCAACCGTGTAGGCATCCCTAGCAAATTTTAGTTTATCAAAATCACTTTTGCTAGCCTTAAGTTGGGCATTAAGACTAGCCATTTCATCATTTAACTTTGCAATAGAAGCTATGTGTTCACTACAAGCATCAATATCAAAATCTTTACATCTATTGCAAATAACAACATTTTCTACACAAGTTGTTAATTTACTAGCTATTTCTAACTTAGCATTCAAATCATCATTAATGTTCTTTAAGCTAGAAATTGTCTCATGGCAAGAAGATAATTCACAAGAGAGCATTTCATTTCTCTTAACTTCTAGGGCATGAGATTTTTGTGCTTCTACAAATTTGTCATGTTCTTCATACAACAAGTCCTCTTGTTTTTCTAAAAGCCTATTCTTATCATTCAAGGCATCAATCAATTCATTAATTTTGTCTACCTTGGTTCTATCTAGGCCCTTAAATAAACATGAATAATCTATTTCATCCTCATCACTAGATTCGTCCTCACTTGAAGAAGCATAAGTAGAGTTTCGAGTACATACCTTCTTCTCCCTTGCCATAAGGCATGTGTGACGCTCGTTGGGGAAGAGGGATGACTTGTTGAAGGCGGTGGCGGCAAGTCCTTCATTGTCGGAGTCGGACGAGGAGCAATCCGAATCCCACTCCTTTCCAAGATGTGCCTCGCCCTTGGCCTTCTTGTAATTTTTCTTCTTTTCCCTCTTGCTCCCGTGTTCCTGGTCACTTTCATTATCGGGACAGTTAGCAATAAAATGACCAATCTTACCGCATTTGAAGCATGAGCGCTTCCCCTTGGCTTTGGTCTTGCTTGGCTGTCCCTTGCGACCCTTAAGCGTCGTCCTGAAGCGCTTGATGATGAGGGCCATTTCTTCATCATTTAGCCCTGCCGCCTCAACTTGCGCTACCTTGCTAGGTAACGCCTCCTTGCCCCTTATTGCCTTGAGAGCAATGGGTTGAGGCTCATGGATTGGACCGTTCAACGCGTCGTCCACGTACCTTGCCTCCTTGATCATCATTCGCCCACTTACGAATTTTCCAAGGACTTCTTCGGGCGACATTTTGGTGTACCTGGGAGTCTCACGAATATTATTCACCAAATGAGGATCAAGAACGGTAAAGGACCTTAGCATCAGTCGGACGACGTCGTGGTCCGTCCATCGCGTGCTTCTGTAGCTCCTTATTTTGTTGATAAGGGTCTTGAGCCAGTTGTATGTTTGGGTTGGCTCCTCGCCCCTTATCATCGCGAATCGTCCAAGCTCACCCTCCACCAACTCCATCTTGGTGAGCAAGGTGACGTCGTTCCCCTCATGAGAAATCTTGAGGGTGTCCCAGATCTGCTTGGCATTGTCCAAGCCGCTCACTTTATGGTACTCGTCCCTGCACAAGGAGGCTAACAACACAGTAGTGGCTTGTGCATTTCTATGAATTTGTTCATTAATGAAAATAGGACTATCCGAGCTATCGAACTTCATTCCACTTTCCACAATCTCCCATATGCTCGGATGGAGAGAGAATAGGTGACTACGCATTTTGTGGCTCCAAAATCCGTAGTCCTCTCCATCAAAGTGAGGAGGTTTGCCAAGTGGAATGGAGAGCAAATGAGTATTTGTACTTTGCGGAATACGAGAGTAGTCAAAAGAAAAGTTCGAATTAACCGGTTTCCTTCTCTCGTAGTCATTGTGGTCGTCGTCCTTTTGGGAAGAAGATGACTCGTCGCTGTCGTCGTAGTAGACAATCTCCTTGATGCGCCTTGTCTTCTTCTTCTTCCCATCTTTCCGTCTATGGCCCGAGCCCGAGTCGGTAGGCTTGTCATTCTTCGGCTCGTTGACGAAAGATTCCTTCTCTTTATCGTTGATCACGATACCCTTCCCCTTAGGATCCATCTCTTCGGGCGGTTAGTCCCTTTGTGAAGAGAACGACTCCGATACAAATTGAGAGCACCTAGAGGAGGGGGTGAATAGGTGATCCTGTGAAACTTGAAACTTAAGCCACAACTTGGTTAATCGTTAGCACAATAATTGCCAAGTGGCTAGAGAGGAGTCAAAACACAATAACCACAAGAGATCAATCACAGAGATGGCACGGTGGTTATCCCGTGGTTCGGCCAAGACCAACGCTTGCCTACTCCACGTTGTGGCGTCCCAACGGACGAGGGTTGCAATCAACCCCTCTCAAGTGGTCCAAAGACCCACTTGAATACCACGGTGTTTTGCTTGCTTTTCTTAATCCCGTTTGCGAGGAATCTCCACAACTTGGAGCCTCTCGCCCTTACACTTGAAATTCACAAAGAAGCACAGAGCAAGGGAGGATTAGTAACGCACACAAGACACAAGAATCAAAGTGTCAACACGCACACAAGTCGCAACAAGAGCTCGCAACACAACCCAATGAGTTCACAACTCCACTAGAGCTCTATATGCTATCACAATGAAACAAATGCGCGGAATCGAGGTCTTGGTGCTTAGGAATGTTGTAGGAATGCTTGGTGTCATCCTCCATGCGCCTAGGGGTCCCTTTTATAGCCCCAAGGCAGCTAGGAGCCGTTGAGAACAATCCTGGAAGGCAGATCTTGCCTTCTGTCGACTGGCGCACCGGACAGTCCGGTGCACACCGGACATTGTCCGGTGCCCGATTTCCTTCCAAAAATGGCGCAGTCGACCGTTGGCAGCCTGAGAGCCGTTGGCGCACCGGACATGTCCGGTGCACACTGGACAGTCCGGTGCCCCCTTCTAGCCGTTGGCTCGGCCACATGTCCCGCGCAGATCGCGCGGCCGACCGTTGGCCCGGCCGACCGTTGGCTCACCGGACAGTCCGTTGTACACCGGACAGTCCGGTGAATTATAGCCGTACGCCGTTGATGGTTTCCCGAGAGCGACGAGTTCGCCTGTGAACGGCCCACCGGACAGTCCGGTGCACCACCGGACAGTCCGGTTAATTATAGCCGTACACCGCCGTCGAAGTCCCGAGAGCAACCTGTTCGCCAGAGCCAGCCTGGCGCACCGGACACTGTCCGGTGCACCACCGGACAGTCCGGTGCTCCCAGACTGAGCAGAGTCTTGGATGCTCGAGCCAAGGCATTTTCAATTGGATTTTTCCTGTTTCCAGCACTAGGACACAATACATTAGTCCATAAAACAATGTACTAAGTCTGAGAAACATACCTTTATCCTTGATTTGTACTTTGTTCACCTTTTTACACTTAGGCACTTGTGTTGGACACTAAATCACCAAAATACTTAGAAATGGCCCAAGGGCACATTTCCCTTTCAACCTTTGATTTGATTGGATATTCAGACTCCGATTATGCCGGGTGCAAGGTTGATAGGAAGAGTACATCAGGGACGTGCCAATTCCTAGGAAGGTCCCTGATGTTTTGGATTCAAAGAAACAAACTTCCATTGCCCTATCCACCGCTGAGGCCGAGTATGTTGCCGCAGGACAGTGTTGCACGCAACTACTTTGGATGAGACAAACCCTCCGGGACTTTGGCTACAATCTGAGCAAAGTCCCACTCCTATGTGACAATGAGAGTGCAATCCGCATGGCGGATAATCCTGTTGAACACAGCCACACTAAGCACATAGACATCCAGCCTCACTTCCTGAGAGACCACCAGCAAAAGGGGGATATCGAGGTGTACCATATTAACACCGAAAACCAACTAGCCGATATCTTCACCAAGCCTTTAGATGAGAAAAGGTTTTGCAGGTTGCGTAGTGAGCTAAATGTCTTAGATTCGTGTAACTTGGATTGATCTATAGCATACATGTGTTTTATGCCCTTGATCATGTAATTTATGCATTTCAATCTATTTTGTTCAATTGTGGTGCTCAAGTTGTAAACATGATCCCCGGACCTCACAAGTCCATTTGCAAGTAATGCACTTATTTAGGGGGAGGCATGCTACAACTTGACCCTTTGAGACTAACCTTTGTGTTTGAGTTCTTGATCTAGTCTCAAAGGTGAATTGAAAGGGAAAGGCGAACTTGGACCATACAAATACTTGCACTGCACTCCGGTAATAACTCCAAGTTCATATCTATGCTCTTAATTGACAATTTTGGTGAGGCAATGGGGTTAGAAGGCCAAGTATGATCCTATTTTGGTGCTTAATGCCAAAGAGGGAGAAATTAAGGCCAAAGCAAATGGATCAGCTACCACTTGTGAAATTTCAAAAAAGAGTAGAGTTAGAACTTTTGATCTGTCAAAATACTCTTATTGTCTCTTATTGTCAAAAGTTAGTCTGTTGTAGGGAGAATGGTTGATTATAAGAAAAAGGGGGAGTTTTTGGATCTATGATCAATTTCTCTTGGAATATCTCTCTTTATGCCTCAACAAGTGTGTTTGACTTAGAGATAGGAAATTGAATTTGATTTGCAAAAACAAACCAAGTGGTGGCAAAGAATGATCCAAATATGTCAAAATTGAATCAAAAACAATTCTTGTTCTCCATTGCATGGAAGTTGCACTTCTTTTAGTTGCTTTTTGATGTGTTGGTATAAATCACCAAAAAGGGGGAGATTGAAAGGGAAATGTGCCCTTGGGCCATTTCTAAAGTGTTTTGGTGATTAAGTGCACAACACATTTTCTCTAAGTGCTAATTTGTGCCAAAGAGTGAAGAAGTGCAAATCATATTACAAGGTATGTTTCTAGACTTAGTACATTGATTTGAGTACTAATATATTGTGTCTAAGTGTTAGAAACAGGAGAAAATGGATTAGAAAGGAGTTGGCTGTGTACAGCCAACTGCTGCTCGGTCTGGGTGTACCGGACCATCCGGTGGTGCACCGGACAGTGTCCGGTGGTGCACCAGACAGTGTCTGGTGCGCCAGGACCAGTCTCGGTGAACAGTCCGCTCTCGGGACTCGACGACGACGTACGACTATAAATCACCGAACTGTCCGGTGGTGCACCAGACTGTCCGATGAGTCATCTGCGGCGAAGTCGTCGCTCTCGGAAAACGTTCAACGACGTACAGCTAAAATTCATCGGACTGTCCGGTGAGCCAACGGTCGATTGCGCCAACGGTCGGCCGCGCAATCCGCGCGCGACGCGTGGGCGCGCCAACAGTCGGCAGGGGGCACCAGACAGTGTCCGGTGTGCCAACTGCCGCAAATCTGCAACGGTCGGATGCGCCAGAAAAGGAAGAAGATCGCGCACCGGACAGCTACAGGGACTGTCCGGTGGCGCACCGGACTGTCCGGTGCGCCACCCGACAGAAGGCAAGATTTGCCTTCCAAAGTTGCCTCCAACGGCTCCTAGCTGCCTTGGGGCTATAAAAGGGACCCCTAGGCGCATGGATAGAGATGGCAATGGGTAAAAACCCGCTGGGTATTACTTGCCCAAACCCGTACCCACGAATAAAAAATATGCCCGCTAAAAAACCCATACCCATGACGGGTATAAAATTTTGCCCAAACCCATACCCATGCGGGTTTCGGGTACCCAACGGGTTTCCCATACCCACTAACATCAACATAAAAAATAATTCATCATGTAAATGACAATCAATACATTAATAAGCTAGCATAAAAGGAACAAGTGATGACTAATTTTAGCCTAAAAATTTTTAGATGAAGTTTATTTCAATTAAACATATTCAATTAATAATATTATGAGACATATTTATAAGAAATGTTGATTTTAAGGCGGGTTTTAAAAATCCATGGGTTTACGGGTATGGGTAGTGGAAGAACAAACCCATGCCCACGTACCCGTTGGGTTTCCATTTGAACCCATTAACAAACCCATGGGTAGAGAAATTGACCCAAACCCATACCCTAATAGAGCAAAAACCCACCGGGTTTCGGGTAGCGGGTACCCATTGCCATCTCTACGCATGGAGGAGTCACCTAAGCATACTTTGAGCATTCTAAGTCTTCTACACTCCGTCTCCACGTACTTGATTGACTTTGTTAGTGATTTGAGCTCCGTTCTAGTGGTGAACTTGTTGCGATTCATTTGAGCTAAAGTCTTGGCTGTGTGTGTATTGCTGCGGATTTGTGTGTGTTGCTTCCCACCCTTACTCTAGTGCTTTCACTTTGATCTTTGTTGTAAGGGCGAGAGACTCCAACTTGTGGATATTCCTCGTAAACGGGAAAAGAGATAAGCAAGAAGAACGCCGTGGTATTCAAGTTGATCATTGGATCACTTGAAAGGGGTTGAGTGCAACCCTCGTCCATTGGGACGCCACAACGCGGAGGTAGGCAAGTGTTATACTTGCCGAACTACGGGATAAACTCGCGTGTCTTGTGTGATTGTTTTTCTGTAATACTTGTGTGTTCGCAAGAGCTCGCTACTTAGCCATTCTAACACTTAACCAAGTTTTGTGGCTATTAGTTGTTGAATTTTACAGGATAACCTATTCACCCCCTCTATGTGTTCTCACCCGTACTGATGGCGCTGACTTATATTCGCTCGTGCGTCATGCTTGGATTTTTGCCTTCTGTCAAGCCGAAGGTACAAATGTAATTCAATGTTATTTCTATTTATCCATGATAATAAAAAATAGATATTAATAATATCATATGATTATTCATGTCGTTTCTCATATTTCTCATATTTCATATACTTTGTCATCACAGCATTAAAGATCATTATATCCTTATAGAAATAATGCTTCGAAGGACGGAGGATATTAACCTTTAAGCTATCTTGGTGTTGCCTTGTTCTTAATTCATAGCATTTGAGAACAAGTCCCCAACACACATAAAGTCTATAACTTACTAAATTAAAGATATTAGACAATGTTAACATCATTTGACCACATAAAATCTAAAATATTACAACAATATAAAGTCTATCGCTTACTAACTTAAAGAAATTAAACAATATGGTTTACATTGGGCCGTATCAGTTCAAGCTCAGCCCATGTGTGCGGGCCATGTCGGGGGCCCAACGGGCCAGAATTTGAGGTTTGGCCCAAACCTATCTCTGTCTTTGGGCCTTCCCAGTTTAGCCCATATTATTTTATGCTGGATTATGTTTTAGTCAACTATTTTTAGGCTATTTTTTAGGTGTCCTTGTGCTGGACAAAAAGACTCGCCCGTATTCTCAGCAGATATGGATATGGCTTTCATCGACATGGAGTCTCGTTGCCATGGGATTGGGGAAAAAAACATCTCCGCTACCTGCAACAGCTTTTTGTGAATCTATTCCGCGCGCACGGCACGATCGAGCAAAGCGGCCGGCGAGAGCATCGGCGATGAGCTCACCACGCGCGCGCACGGCACGCAGACGTAGCAACCAGCCAAAGATAATATGCCGTGTTCCCATCCCCATCCATGCCAGGGCAGGACAGGAGCGCGGTAGGTATGTTCACAGCATATCCCCCCGCGTGCGTGCGGATCGACCACCTCGACCTGCGCCAAAAGATCCGCCCCAATGATTTCTTCTTCTGCTCGCAGCGGCGGGGCATCCTTCGCCTTTGCCTGCTCTTCTTTCGTTCGTTCAGGCCGAAAAAGATGTTGTTTTCGATAGGAATCGCATCTGAATCTGCGTCCGATCGGTCCCTGTTCCTTCTTTTTCCAGGACCTTCTTTTTTGACCGGGGAATCTGAATCTCTCTCTCTCTCTTGTTCCTCCTAAAGCCACCCCATCTGTGCATGTGCTCCAGTCCCTGCATTTCCAGCCCGGGCTAGGACACTCCAGCTGCTGTGTTCAAACACTCCGGGTACGTTTGGTTGCCTGCATATCGTCTGGCCAGACTCAGGAGATACAACTTTCTTATGTTTGGTTGTTTGATTAGTCTCTTCAGTCTGGCTCGTGGGATACAAAGATTCTCCTTGGACTTAGCTCCCGAGTTACGTAGAAATTAACCGTTTCTCTAGACCCAGGTTCTACCGGTACAACCATTAGTCTTTCCTAATAACATATTAGCATTAGCATGTAATTAGTGTCTATTAAATAAATTTAATTTATTTAAAAGTGGATTAAGGCTTGGTATAGCATATTATAGACTATTGCAACATCATCACATAAAAATATAATAAACTTTATAGCTTTTAAGCTCATGTGCCAAGCATTCATGCAAGTAACCAAACATCATCTCGAATGGGCCAAGCTAAGCTCATACAGACAACTAAATGTAGAGATATTGCATGCTCTCAGCCAGGTTACCAAGAGCCAGGTTCTCTAGATACGAGTCAGACCCACTCATGCAGACAACCAAACAGACCCTTCTCTACTAATAACTTCCAAATGTTATTAGCAAATTCGCAGTTCTATATGTTCAGTTACGCTGACAAGCGCCACAGCTGGGCATTTATTCACACAAAATGCCCTACGCCAACAATATAATTAAGGCTGCTAGTATGTACTATGAACTAAGCCTTCGAACCAGCGCAATGGAACCCCCCTCCTATGGCCCAAAGCATCATTCATCTAATCATCTTTGCAAGTAGGTGAGGCATCATCCAGACAGCGCCACAGCTTTTTTGTAGAAAGCGGACAGGATAAAAGTGCGGACCAGCGATGTCTGATAACTCACAAAATGCTGTTCGAGCTTTCTTTACGATAGTTCAGTTGAGACCAAGAATCAGAGGAGGGAGAAAAAAAAAGGAGTTTACATTCTTTATGTGCACCTGCAAATCTAGAGAATCGGTTACACTAGGCAACAAACAAACAGACCAATGTACGCTAGCTACGTACACTTTCTAGCGAATGAATTGGGTGTGTTTTCTCGATCAATTACGAATTATTGGGTGCATTGTGCGATCGATGGTGCTGGAGAAGATTGCAATACAATATATGTGGATTGCTACACTATAGAAACAGTAGAAAGCCAAACGAACAGCTGGGTAAACAACACTCATGTTTCGACGGTATTCCACTGTGCCACTAGGGCCAGAAAAAAAGCTCGGGCTCAGCGAGCCGGCTCGAGCTCGTTGTGGCTCGGGTAGGCTCGAGCCGGCTCGTGAGCTGCGGGCGAGCGAGCCAAGCCGAGCTAGTTTCACAAGCTCGAAAAATTTCCGAGCCAAGCCAGCTCGCACAAGCTTGCGAGCCAAGCCCAACGCGTGTACGTGTATCAGCGGCCCAATACGAATAGGCCCACAAGGCCATAACCGTCCAAAACCCGGCGCGTGTCAGCTGGTGTGATCTCAGGCAGGACAGGCTCGCGAGCCGGACCCAAGCCGAGCCAGGCTCGAGCCGTTTCACCTTCAAGCCGCACCGAGCTGAGCCTGGCTCGGCTCGTTTCTAGCACTATATGGCACCGCACAACATGCATGGTGGCAAATGAAGATCTTGTGTACAAGCCGGCGGCAAAAGCCAACAAAATTTGGCAACTTAACGGGCAGCATCATGGTATTTCTGCTTCGGCGCCGGAGTGAAACACATTAGACTAGAGTTTGTTTGGTTGAAAGAGCAATGGAGGGGATTGATAGGACCAAGAGATTTTGGTCCTATCAATCCCCTTCATTATCCTTCTCCCAAACAAGCTCTCTTTAGTGTTAGGAGAACCATCAGACCAGATCATCTCCAAGGTATAAACAGCCGTCCTAATTAGGCATGGGAGCAGGCCATCAGCAGTGATTTCGAGCCTTCTGATGATACGACAATCTAGGAAATCGGTTATACTAGCTAGGCTACATGGCTAATGTGCCAACAGTGATGGAACATGCGTGTTGTTACGGTGACAGCACACTGGCGACATAGGATCCAGTTCCATCCGGCCGCCGCCCTAGTATAAATAGGCACCCGTGTGCTGACAGATCATCCATCGGTCGACCAGATCAACCGAGCAGTTGGGGTGAACGAACCGTGGATCGACGTCGTACTCGTACGTACGTACGTACTGTACGTGACGATGGATAGCTCCTCGGACGCTCACGGGTGAGCTTTCTTTCACAAACTATATGCATGCTTTGAGGTAAACTCTACCGTGCTTCGGACACCTGGGTTTTGTTTTGTGGACCATTTCGATCACTAAAATCTAGCTCCATGCATCTGTGTCTGTTCGAAGTCGTTTTTTCTTGTTTCAATGGCAATGCCTACTATGATTTTACTAGAACCATTGTGGACATTATTATCTTCACTCCTAACAGCGCCCTGCCAAGGACATATGCTACTGCTACTCTACCAGTCAAAGGCACTTTTTTCTATGGCCGGCCTGGCTGTGAAATCTATGGCCGGTCATTTTTTCTTCTTCGTGTTAGAACAAAATCCAAATAGACTTGTATTTAAAGACCAGCACTTTGAACTTGTGTTAGGAATCTTGTATAAAAAAAAGAAAAGTAAAAATACGAGCGGCTCCCCGTCTACTCGTAACGTACAGTGTAACGAGGAATGACTTGTTTGGCAGGCGTCACAGGTGCGCGGCGTGCTTCCGGCAGTTCAACAAGATGGAGCACCTGGTGGAGCACATGCGGGCGGCGCGGCACTCGGGGCACGAGCCCCGCTGCGACATCTGCCGCAAGCACTGCCGCTCCTTCGAGGCGCTCAGGGACCACCTCGGCGTCGGCGGCTCCACGCTGCCCAAGGCCGCCAGCTGCGCCGACGCCTTCGCCGCGCGGGGCTGCGCCATCTGCCTCCGCGTCCTCGCCGGCGCCGGCGCCGCGTCGCTCGGAGCCCACCGCGCGGCGTGCCGGCTCTCGCGCACCCCGCCGCCGAGGGCGCTGCAGCAGCATCACCGGACGCAGCCGCAAGGAGGCGCGCTCGCGCTGGGCTGCAAGATGGTCGGCGCCGGCAGCGACGGATCCCTGGACGTGTGCGCGCGGGTGTGCGTCATCGACGAGCAGGAGAACGTCCTGTTCGAGGCCTTCGTGAGGCCGCTCCTTCCCGTGACGCACTACCGGTACGAGACGACGGGGATCCGGCCGGAGCACCTCCGCGACGGCGCGAGCGTGACGGTGAAGAGCGCGCAGCGCCGGGTGGAGGAGCTGCTGCTCGACGGCGAGCAGCCGTGGAGGGCGCGCACCAGCCGGGGCAGGGCGCGCCTGCTGGTCGGCCACGGCCTCGACCACGACCTCCACGCGCTGCACATGGACTACCCGGCCTACCTCAAGCGCGACACGGCCACGTACCCGCCGCTCATGAAGACCAGCAAGCTCAGCAACTCGCTCCGCTTCCTCACGCTCAACTACCTCGGCTACGAGATCCAGACGGGGCACCAGCACCCCTTCGAGGACTGCGTCGCCGCCATGCGCCTCTACCGCAGGATGCGCGGGCAGCAGCACCACCCCAGGGCCGACGCACACGCACCGGCGCCGGCCGCGGACGACCAGCAGCCGTTCCCGTCGTGGAGGCAGCGGGAGCTGGAGCGCATGACGCCCGAGGACCTCCTCCGGCTCTCCACGCCGGACTACCACTGCTGGTGCCTCGATGCGTAGCGTGTGGCTTGAGCATCTATCTCCGTCAGAGGCTCAGAGCCAGCCCGAGCGCATCCTGATCGCGTTCCCGCCCCATGACCAATGACGTGGTCGTGTATAAGATTCTGCACCGTTCAGCCGTTCGTCAGCTCCTCCGGCTCACACGAACTTCTGTACCAAGTATCTAATCTATCCATAGCTACTCCAAAAGTACAATCCGATCCACCCGTATGATTGAGGGAGAGGGACAGAGAATGTACCTGTGGATCCGTTCGATATAAAACGCCTGTTAGAGTATATATGATATGATACGCCACCATTGCATCATCTAGGAGCAGAATGAAGAGCTTCTCATCATGTTTGATCGCATATCATTGCCAGAGCGGTCGAAGTGAAAAGTAACAAATTCAGCTGACTCTGTTTGCAGTAGCCAAACCAGAATTAGCTAAAACTTTAGATCGATTTATGACAAAAGTACATACAAGACATAGTTTAAATTAGATGACAACATAACATACCGATAGATAATATAAAAAGATGTCATTAAAGGGCATGTATAACCTGAGCCCTTAGGCCAGTTTTTAAAATATAATAAACAACTGCATGATACAACTATAATTCCAAGATCATAAACAACTATAATTCCAAGATCATAAATGTGGTTAGAAGACAATATATTGAGAGAGACGTGTAGAGACAAGTTCGAATAGACGGTCTCTCGTACTTTTTTCACTTAAGCCATATAGGTTTCTTAAGAGACTCTATATTAAATGATGCGGATGGCGCCAAATGCTTAGTCCCTTATTCTATTGTCTGTAGTCAGCATCACACAGGTGGACCAAGGGTCAAAAATATTGTGACTCAGAACACATGCCTACTCCTGAAGATGCTCCATAGACTCTACACTTCGACGACATCATCATGGGCAATTTGGGTACGTGACTACACTTGCATGGCAACCCCCTCTCCGCAGTGATCACTGGAATAGTTTCAAGAAGGTGCTCCTCCTCTACTGGGCTATCATGACCTGCGTTGTGGGTGACGATCGCAACACAACCTTCTAGCTTGATGCATGGTACGCGAGCGATGATTTTGCCACTCTATACCCCACCATCTTTGAGCATGTCATTGACAACTCTCTCACGGTAGCTGATATCCTTGAGAGGGGGATGGCTGCCTCCTTGTGTGATCAACTACCCTCCCATGTAGCTCCGGCGTTAACCTCCCTCCAAAATGTGCTCGATGCAGTTCAGCTCAATGCCTCCCCGGATGAATGCCACTGCTTCGCTGCTGACCCCTCCGGACGCCTTCATACCAAGGATCTCTACTCCTGGCTGTCACATGGACCTCATGAGGTGTCGGTGTTTCGGGTCCGACCGCGCACCCAGGGTTACCCCCAAGGTGCTTTTTAGGAGTAGGACGGTGTTATCGACTGTAGCTCGATGGTTCGTGCTGGACGCACGAGAAATAGTAGACAACGATGTACAGGTTCGGACCGCCTTGAGATGCGTAACACCCTACGTCCTGGCTGGAATGCTTTATGCGATGGGTTACAAGGGAGCTCTCTAGTGCTGGAAAACGTAGAGAGCGGGGTGGATGGCTAAGTGATGAATGATGTCTCTCTCGATCGATCATCTTGAAGGGGTGCCCCCTAGGCCTTATATCCTTGACCGTGGGGCATTACATGTGGATATGATAACAACGTGAGCCAGAATAATAGTGAACTAACTGAGTTTGTCTCCCTATAATTCAGTTGACTCATCCTCGCCCAGTTCCGATGTACGGGGCTCCCGTGCGGGAAGGTCGGGTCACTGTTGTGATTATTGCTCGGATGTTGTTGGGCCGTCTGGGCTTGCACCGACCCGACCTTGTGCTGATCTGTCTCACTGGTCGTTCCTCCCAGGCCCACGAGGGGGATGACCTTACGAATTATGGGGCCTTTGGGCCTTTCGTGAGGTCTTTTATCCTTCTAGTGGACCCGGGGGATATCTGTCCCCCACAAGCCCCCGATCTTTGGGCTGATTCTGAAATAGACGGCCCAAAGATCCTAGGTCCAGCTTGCGGTATTTGATTTTACCAGGGAATGCTTTGGAAATAAGTCTGCCGGGCCACTGCTTCATAATTCTGAGCGATCCGGTTAACACGTCTTCTTTTTATTGTCTTCTCCTGCTATTATTCCTCAAAATTTGGTGTTCTGTCTCGGGTTTGTGCTTCGAAGGTCAGCATTTTGCACTGTCGAACTGTGAAGTCCATTGGGTGCACCCCCGAGCTTCGAGTAGATTTTTGCAGACAATCCACTCAAAGGTCTTCACTTCAGGTATTATCAGAAATCACTTTCATCTTCCATTCGTGCTTTTTCAGAGGTCAGCCTTGCCTTAGCTTTGCCTTGTGCTTTAGAGGTCAGCATTTTGCTTCTTCGGGGATGATGATTCATTGGGTGCACCCAATGGGTGTAGCCCCGAGCTTCGAGTGGATTTTTGAAAATAATCCACTCGAAGGTCTTCATTTCGTGCTTTTTTCTGAGAATCATCCTTTTCTTTTGTCGAATGCCTTAGAGGTCAGCATTATGTCATCAACGTTATGCTTTAGAGGTCAGCATACATTTTTGTTTTTGAAGCCGAGTACACGATCTGCCCATTTCTTGCTAGGTCTGGCAATTTATTTGATCTGCGACTGATTGGACGTTCGATAGATGGCTCTTGACTAGTCTTCATGTCACTTCGTGCTTTGATGCTTCTGTCGATTAGACTTGTACCTTATCGGCTATATTTGGCTTTCCTTTAATCCTTGCTGGTATCTCTTTTCTGTCTTGGAGTATTCATTGCATATACTGCACGGACGTGATAGTTTTGGAAAATATACTGATAATTTCTGGGCGTCCCCCCCAATGGGTGTAGGCAAGGGACGGCTTGGTACGCTGAGCATTTAGCAAACTGCTTCTGAGTAGTAACTTGACGTGACCGCGGGTGTAATCATATCGCCCACGCAGTTGACTGGAGTCCCAATGAGTGTCGTGTTACGTGAAATGGCGTCAGCCGCCTAACGTGTCTTCAGACGGTTTGAATTGCATATTGAATTTTTGTGACTGTTCGGTGGCCGTGGTAGGAGGTGAGCGGTTGCCTTCTTCTTCTATAAATAGTGCTCTTGCTTCTCCAACGTTTTCACGCTTCTTGCTACTGCTTGCTGTTTCATCTCCTCTCCTTCCTTCCACTTCCGCCATGGGCAAGAGCAAGAGAGGTGGCAGCTCTTCGCATCACTCGGACGACAAACGCAAGCACGAGCCGACTCCTCCCTCGGAGGACTTCGGCGACTCAGAATACTCGGAGAAGGAGTTCTCCTCCGAGTCCGAGGGCTCTCCGGCTCCTGCCTCTCCCCCGGCGTCGTCTGATGATTTAGACGACTCCCAAGGGATCGCCGCGGAGGTATGGACCTACATCCGGGCCATCGAGCATGCCTGGCTCGAGGGCTCGGATGAGTCGGAGTACTCCTCGGACGAGGAGAATTCCTCCAACTCGTCCGAGGAGGGCAGCGGCGGCGACGGCGACGACGACGGGGGCGACGGTGACAGCGGCGGCGGCAAGGGCGGCAACAAGGCCAGTGGCTAGACGCCACTAGTTTTAGATGTTAGAGTAGATTAGTAGTAGAAATAGTATTAGCAAAATAACGTAGTAGTAGCTAGTAGTATAGTTAGTTAAATGTAATGTAGTAGAAGGGAAAGTATCAGCTCATAATGAGTTGATTTGTAAGTTCGGTAGTACTTCCCGTATAATGAAGAATGATTTCGATCCCTCTTGTGTGTATCATTCCGCCTTCTTGCTGATCGTCGTTTGTGTTGATGTCTACTGCAGAGGCTGTTTCTGAACGTAATGCTTGAGTAGCAACTTAGGATCGTTGAGCCGTGCTTCAGACTGTCTTCTTCACGATGCCAGCGCTTTAGTAGTGGTGGCCGAGTGATTATCAGCGATGTCGGGACCTTTTAGAGGTGATGGACGAGTGGTAATGGGTCACGTTGGTGTTTTAGAAATAACGACCGAGCAGTTACTGGCGACGTCGGCGTTTTAGAGGTAACAGCCGAACGATTACTGGCGACGTCGGTGTTTTAGAGGTAACAGCCGAGTGATAACAGACCGCGTCGACCGCTTTGAAAGTAATGGCCGAGTGAAGTCAGATAGCGTCAGCGTTTTTAGAAACAACAGCTGAGTCAATTTGAGCCGCGTCGGCCGTTTTGGAAATAACGGCCGAGTGATGACATGGCATGCCAGCGTTTTAAAAATAACGACTGAGTGATGACATGGCACGCCAGCGTTTTAGAAATAACTGTTGGGTGATGACTGGGCACTTTTTAGAAACGACATCTAGCCCGGGAAAATCCCCTATGTACTGCACTGCCGCCTGCCTCCACGCTCCGTGCCCTAGTTTCTGCTTTTTCGCATCCAGGCTTTCTCCGCTTTCCTGCAATATCGCTTCCGCTCCGCTCGCTAGCGAGGTTGAGATGGCGCCCAAGCGGAAAGCTTCGAGTTCGTCTGTCGCAATCATTCCCCCCATCGATCCCAACAGTCAGTTGCCCTTCGCAGGTAACCATATGTCTGTTGTCTCTGAATCCGACCTTCTTCATCTCGTTTCCATCGGGGTTCTTCCTCCGAAGGAGCTCTGCTCGTGGCGGATTTGTCGTGGGGTCGCTGTTCCGACAGAAGACACCCACGAATTTGTCATTTACGTTCCTTTTCTTATCTGCGGACTTTGTCTGCCCATTTCTCCTTTCTTCCGCGGTCTCCTTGATTTCTATCGCTTGAATCTGACCCATCTGAATCCCAATTCCATTCTGCAAGTTTCTGTTTTTGTTCATTTATGCGAAGCCTTTCTTGGAGTTTTGCCCCACTTTGGCCTTTGGAAGTATCTGTACCACTGTCGGCCTGGGATGGCCGGGGGGCAGCACCAGCTGGTGGGGGGCGCGAGCTTGAAGAAGCGTCGTTGAAGGAAGACTGATTACCTCAACATTCCACTCAAGGACAACATTAAGGGATGGTGCCTGGAATGGTTCATCATGGAGAATCATGGGAATTCCCTTCCCCCACGGTCAGGGAGACAGCCGGATGTTCGCACTCCGAGCTGGACCGAATCCCCCACAGACCAGGAAGTGGCTGAGGCAGGGGTTTTGTTAGCAGGAGTTGGGTTGTTGAAAGAAAGGGGTCTGACTGCAGAAGCTGTGGTTGCTGACATTGTTTTCAAGAACATTCAGCCACTGAAAGACAGAGCATATCCGGCTTATCTGTATCGAGGCTTGGCTGACTCAACCCGGGTAACCAATAGAAGAATTCCTGCTGTGGACTTGGTGAGCCGGCTCGAGATGATACTCAGAGGCAAGGTGTCGAACATCGGCGCTCCTGTTGCATACTCGGCCTGGAATTTGCCTCCTTCTCAGGCCTTTGCCAGTTTCGTGTCAAATCCTCCTGCTGGTGATAGCGGTTTGGGCCTTAGAGTGCGACCTTCTCCCGAAGAAGTTAGTGCTTTGGTTGCCTCACTCGGAGAAATTCCTGACAACGAGAGGCAGGTTCATTTTGAGGTGCCTTTGAATCCAAGTGACGCGGAGATAAGTGCCATGCTGGATATGTTAGCTGAGGATTCTTCTGACGCTACTCCTGCTGAAACATTGGTGGTGGCGCCCATCCCTAAGGCCAACAAAGCTTTCGACGCTCAGAGGTCTGTCAATGTTCGCCCAAAACGTTCTCGCCGAGCCGATCAAGCCTCTTTTCCTGCTGAGGGGGAGAAAAAGAAGAAGAGACGTCTTCGTCGGGTGTCTAGCTTGGATCAGGGTGCCGGTCCTTCTGTTTCTCTTGCTGAGGAAGTGCCAGTGCCTGAATTTGCTGAAGCTGACCCCAATGGGTGTGACCTGTCTGATGCTGACCCCAATGGGTGTGATCCTGCTGAAGCTGACCCCAATGGGTGTATTGTCCGTGTCGTTGATGAAGATGATGAGGAAGAGGATGAAATCCCTCTAATTCGGAAGAACAGCCGGTGTTACATAACTAGTGGGGAAAGTAGTGGTGTTCCTTCTCCTGCCTTGTCTGCCCTCATTGGTCTGCAAGAATTATCTCTGGCGAACTTTGATCAAACTCTTGAAAACATGGTTCCAGAAGATCTGTTGTCAGAGCCGGCAGATGGTGGCACGACGGATGTTTGTGCTGATGTGCTCGATGCCGGGTTGGGGTCATCCCGGGCAGCGTCCCGCGCCTCATCGACCTTGGAGCGCGGTCTTGAGGGTCAGGAAGCTGGTCTGGATTGCACTGCTCCCATGGAAGTGAATGAGGGACCTTCAGCCTTAGAGGTGGCTGCTGCAGAGAACTCGACCCTCAAGGATGGTGCTGGCGCTTACCCAGCCCTCGAGGGTGTTGCCGGAGATGATCCGGCTCGGATGGGTAGTGCAAGCTGTGACCCAGCCCCCGAGGGTGTTCGAGTGGGTTCTCCCTCCCACACTTCCATGGATGTTCACGTAGGGTCTTCTCCTCCACACTCTTGTTGCATGGCGATAGCCCCAGCCTTCGGTCAAGGAGTCGCTTTAGAGGCCAGCGCACCCGACGACAGAGTTCTAGGTTCTGCTGATGACACTGAATTGGTTCCTGCTGATTCGTTGCGAGTGTTCCGGTTGGTGATCCTTCGTCGAGCCATCAGTTGACCCCTCACGACTTGGGGGTCCCCTCATTCTTCTCCAACCTCCAGGTATTTTGGTTTCTTCTGGTCTGACTTTACCCAGGCAGATAATTGTTCTCATGCTTGTCTGCTTTTAATGTCAGGCGTTGGTCGATGAGATGTCTAGTCATCTGAAGTTGCAGGGTGCTTCTGTCCCAGAAGGAGCTTTGTCTCTGGCGCGTTGGAATCCAGTGCTGCTTCAGCGGCGTGTATTTGATTTAGAGGCAGCGAATGCCGGTTAGTGCTCTTTTGCTTCTTTTTGGCTACCTGATTAAACTGCTTTTTATTTTAACACCTTTGCTTGACTGTTTCTTGACAGATATGGCTCAGCAGTACTCTGATCTTGAAGAAAAACATTCTCAAGGTCAGGCTGAACTGGCCCAACGGTGCTCTGATCTTGAAGAAAAGTATTCTCAAGGTCAGACTGAATTGGCCCGGGTTTCTGCTTCTCTGAATGATGCCAACACGTTGAACTCTACTCTCCGCTCTCAGCTCAACTCTGAAAAGGTGACCTGTGAATCTTGGCTTTGTTTGTTGTGTTCTTATTGCTTGCTTGACGTTTGAAGAAGCTAATTCTTGTCTGTAGGAAGAGAAACGTGCCCTCGTTACTTCTCGTGACAACCTTGACAGGCTATACCGTGACGCCAGCAACTCGTTGACCATCTTGGAGAGGAGTCATCGCTTCACCAGGGAGGAGTTAGACAATCATCGTTATAAGCTGTAAGAATCCTTGGATGATGTGATTCACCTCAGGCAGTTGGTGTCGACCAAAGATGCTATCATCAAGGATCTGCGTGCTTCCAAGAAATCCGTCGCCCAGGAGCTAGAAACTGCTCGGTTGGCTGTCAAGGTTGTTGAAGAGACTTCTGCTACTCTGAGGGCCCAGCGCGATAAAGCTATGGATAAAGCTATTCGCGCAGGGCGGATCCTGATGAGGAGACCGGGTGTGGTTGTTCCTGACGACATAATGGCTGATGTGAACGCTGCTCCTGATTCCTCAAGTCGCCCCTCTTCGTCGGTTGCTCCTGAGAAGAACATTGCCAAATAGGAAAAAAATTGCATGCTTTGAACGCGTGGTTAATGTGCTTGGATGTTTTGTTAGAGGACACCTTTTAGTACTGAACTCTACTATTGTTTTCCCATTGTTTAGAATTCAATAGTATCTACATTTGTAGAAGTAAATGTAGTGTGATGGTTTCGAAATTTCATCATGGGGCACAGAAGTTGCCCTAAGATGGGTGATTGCGAACGTGCCAAGCGTGCAGTGCCAATTTAAATCATCGTCGACTTAAACCGACTGCTCCGCTAGTAGGGCATAGTGGTCGCCCCGAGTTTAGATAAGCATGAAGCATGTCGCACCGCCTTAAGTCATTGCCGACTTAAGCCGATTGCTCCGTTAGTAGGGCATAGTGGTCACCCCGAGTTAAGTAAGCGTGAGCATGTCGCACCGCCTTAAGTCATTGCCGACTTAAGCCGATTGCTCCGTTAGTAGGGCATAGTGGTCACCCCGAGTTAAGTAAGCGTGAGCATGTCGCACCGCCTTAAGTCATTGCCGACTTAAGCCGATTGCTCCGTTAGTAGGGCATAGTGGTCACCCCGAGTTAAGTAAGCGTGAGCATGTCGCACCGCCTTAAGTCATTGCCGACTTAAGCCGATTGCTCCGTTAGTAGGGCATAGTGGTCACCCCGAGTTAAGTAAGCGTGAGCATGTCGCACCGCCTTAAGTCATTGCCGACTTAAGCCGATTGCTCCATTAGTAGGGCATAGTGGTCACCCCGAGTTAAGTAAGCGTGAGCATGTCGCACCGCCTTAAGTCATTGCCGACTTAAGCCGATTGCTCCGTTAGTAGGGCATAGTGGTCACCCCGAGTTAAGTAAGCGTGCGAATTGACAGTGAACAATCTGAGTGCCTTTGAAACCTTTTATTGATGATATTTTTCTCAATTTACAGAATACATCGTCGTTCCGAGAGCCTCTGTGATGTAGCTACGGGTAGAACTTCCTGAGATGTTCTATGTTCCATGAGTTCCCAATTTCCGTTCCGTCCATCTGAGTGAGGCGATATGATCCCGGCCGAGTGACTTCTGCTACTGTGAATGGTCCTTCCCATAGAGGTGACAATTTATGCTGCCCCTCCCCCGTTAGAATTCGGCGGAGGACAAGATCTCCCACTACGAAGGATCGATGCCGCATGGCCTTATCATGATAGCGCCTCAGAGTTTGCTGGTATCGCGCTGATTGAATCACCGTATTCAGTCGCTCTTCTTTGAGTACGTCAACGTCCTCCAGCCTAGTAGCTTCAGCTTCTGCTATGTTATCAAAGATTAACCTTGGTGCCTCAAACTTGAGATCGGCAGGTAGCACTGCCTCCGAACCATAAACCATAAAGAAGGGGGTATTTCATGCAGAGCTCGGCTGGGTTGAGTTCTCAGGCTCCAAACTACATATGGCAATTCTCTGATCCACTTTCCTGCGAACTTCTCATTCTTGTCGAAGACTTTCTTTCTGAGTGCTTCTAATATCATCTCGTTGGCTCTTTCTACTTGCCCGTTGGCTCTTGGATGTGCCACCGAGGCATATTTGATCTGAATGCTCTTTTGCTCGCAGAAATCGAAGAATTCTGAACTGGTGAAGTTGGATCCTAGGGCAGTTATGATGCTATTCGGTATCCCGAACCTGAATATTATATCTTGTATGAATTCCACTGCCTTAGCTGAAGTTAGAGAAGCGATGGGTTTGAACTCTATCCATTTAGTGAATTTATCGATAGCCACTAGTACATGAGTGTATCCTCCTTGAGCTTTCTTGAAAGGCCCGATCATATCCAATCCCCAGCATGCAAACGACTAGGTTATGGGTATGGTCTGCAGATGCTATGCCGGTAGATGCTGCTGTTTTGACAAGTATTGGCAGGCTTCGCACCTCTGGACTAACTCGGCCGCATCACTCTTTGCTGTTGGCCAGTAAAAACCTGACCTGAAGACCTTCCCAACCAGGGTCCTGGATGCTGCGTGTACTCCGCATTGCCCAGCATGGACCTCATTTAGAAGTTGCTTTCCAGTAGCTGAGAGTATGCATTTCATAAGGACTCCTGATGCGCCCCTTCTATATAGTATTTCCCCAATGAGTGTATAGTGAGCCGATTGTCTTGCGATGCGCTCGGCTGTATTCTTGTCATCTGGCTCCTCCTCATTCTTTATATATTTGATGATCGGCCCCCTCCAGTCATTAGAATCTGACTCTGGTTGGCTCAGAGTATTACATTCTTCTGCCCGATCCAGTGAGATGCTTGGGTGTAATATTTCTTGAACAAAAACTCCAGGTGGGACCTGAGTTCTACTGGATCCTAGCTTGGACAATACATCAGCCGTCGTGTTTCGATCTCTCTCTACATGGTGAAATTCCAGACCTTCAAATTTGTCTTCTAGTTTCCGGACGACAGTGCAGTATTTTCCCATGGAATCGCTCGAACAATCCCATTCTTTGTTTATCTGACTTATGACTACCAGAGAATCTCCATATACCATCAGTCTCTTGATGCCCAGTGATATAGCAATGTTCAGTCCATGAATCAGAGCTTCATATTCTGCTGCATTGTTAGAGGCTGGAAATAACAACTGAAGGGCATATCTGAGGTGCTCGCCTCTAGGTGCGGTAAAGAGGATCCCTACGCCTGCTCCATGTAGCTTTAACGAGCCATCAAAATACATTCGTCATACTTCTGCAGTTTCTGGGTTATCTGGTACTTGTTGTTTGGTCCACTCCAGTACGAAGTCAACCAGTGCTTGAGTTTTAATGGCAGTGCGAGGTCGAAATTCAATGTCATGAGATCCTAGCTCGCAGGCCCACTTGGCTATTCTCCCGATGGCTTCTTTGTTGTGAAGAATATCTCCTATCGGAAATCCAGTGACTACTATGACTTTGTGGTCGTCGAAGTAGTGACGGAGCTTGCGTGCAGTTAGAAGTACTGCGTATAATAGCTTCTGGACTTGAGGGTATTTCTTCTTCGAGGGACCCAGAACTTCACTGATGAAATAAATAGGATTCTGTACTGGGTATGCATGTCCTTCTTCTGCTCGCTCGACTACCAACGCGGTGCTCACAACGTGAGTCGTGCAAGAGATATATAGCAGCAGATCTTCAGCTGGTTGAGTCGGCGTGGCTTGACGCGGTGGTTTCAGCACTGGTGGTGTCGTCAAGAACTTTTTCAATGCATCTAGGGCTTCCTGTGCTTCTGAAGTCCACTGAAACTTGTCCACCTTCTTGAGTAACTTATAAAATGGTAAGCCTTTTTCTCCCAGCTTGGATATAAATCTGCTCAGGGCTGCCATACATCCGGTAAGTCTTTGAACTTTCTTCTGTGACCACCATGCCTCCATCCTCATGATAGCTTCGATCTTTTCTGGATTAGCTTCAATTCCCCGGTGGCTGACAATAAACCCGAGTAACTTTCCTGCTGGTACCCCGAAAACACATTTTTTGGGATTAAGCTTCCATCGATATCGCCGTAGACTGTTGAAAACCAGCTGTAAATCTTCAATGAAATTTTCCGAATTTTCTGTTTTGATTACCACATCGTCCACATAAGCTTCCACACGCTTGCCCCAGTGATCGGCTAAGCATGTTTAAATAACTCTTTGATAAGTCGCTCTAGCGTTTTTGAGGCCGAACGACATGGAGGTATAGCAGAAAGCACTGAATGGAGTGATGAATGCTGTTTTTTCCTCGTCTTCTTTCGCCAGGCTAATCTGATGATACCCAGAGTAGCAATCCAAGAAGGATAACACAGAACATCCAGCGGTGGAATCTACCACCTGATCTATCCTAGGAAGCCCGAAGGGATCCTTTGGACAGTGTTTGTTGAGATCCGTATAGTCGACGCACATGCGCCAATCCACTTTATTCTTTTTGAGTACAAGAACAGGGTTGGCTAACCACTCGGGATGTAACACCTCTCTAATAAATCCAGCCGCGACCAAGCGAGCCAGCTCAGCGCGGATGTCCTCTCTCTTGTCGGGCGAACGCAACTTTTGCCGAATCGGCCTCGCCTGGGGGTAGACCTTTAATTTGTGCTCGGCCAGTTCTCATGGGACTCCCGACATATCCGCAGGTTGCCATGCAAATATGTCTCAGTTATCTTGCAGGAACTGGACGAGCGTGCCTTCCTATTTGTCATCCAGGCTGGAGCTGATGATGGCGGTTTTGCGTTCATCAGTGAACCCAAGATTGATTCTTTTGGTTTCTTCAGTCGGCCGCATAGAGGTCGCGGCTTGAGCTTCGTTCGCGGGCACCGCGAGGTTTTCCTCAGGCTTTGAGTTCGCCTGCAGAAGAGGTCTAAAAGGGAATTAGGCTTACACCTATTTTCCTAATTGATTTTGGTGGTTGAATTGCCCAACACAAATAATTGGACTAACTAGTTTGCTCTAGTCTATAAGTTAAATAGGTGCCAAAGGTTCACACTAAGCCAATAAAAATACCAAGAGAAGGGTTCAACAAAAAGAGCAAGGGATAACCGAAGTGCTCCCTGGTCTGGCGCACCGGACTGTTCGGTGCACCACCGGACAGTGTCCGGTGCACCAGGGGACTCCAAGCCAAACTTCACACCTTCGGGAATTTTCAGAGGCGCTTCGCTATAATTCACCGGAGTGTCCGGTGCACCACCGGACAGTGTCCGGTGCCCCAGAGGAGAGCGACTCTAAACTCGCCAGCTTCGGATTTTTCCGCTCCACTATAATTCACCGGACATGTCTGGTGCACACCAGACTGTCCGGTGAGCCAGCGGAGCAACGACTACTTCGCGCCAACGGTCGACTGCAACGCATTAAATGCGCGCCAGCGCGCGCAGAGGAGCAGAGCACGCGCGGGTGGCACACCGGACAGTCTACAGGACTTGTCCGGTGCACCACCGGACAGCCAGGCGGGCCCACACGTCAGAGCTCCAACGGTCGGAACCCAACGGCCTGGTGACGTGGCTGGCGCACCGGACAGTGTCCGGTGGTGCACCGGACTGTCCGGTGCGCCATGCGACAGTAGCCAAACGACTAGTTTGGTGGTTGGGGTTATAAATACCCCCAACCACCCCACATTCAAGTCATCCAAGTTTTCAAACTTCCAACCACTTACAAGAGCTCTAGCATTCAATTCTAGACACACCCAAGTGATCAAATCCTCTCCCAATTCCACAAAAGCGTTAGTGTTAAGTGAGAGAGATTTGTTGTGTTCTTTTGAGCTCTTGCGCTTGGATTGCTTCCTTCTTTCATTCTTTCTTGCGATCATCTCATTTGTAAGCAAGGCAAGAGACACCAATTGTGTGGTGGTCCTTGCGGGAAGTTTGATTCCCAATTGATTTGAGAAGAGAAGCTCACTCGGTCTGAGGGACCGTGTGAGAGAGGGAAAGGGTTGAAAGAGACCCGATCTTTGTGACCACCTCAACGAGGAGTAGGTTTGAGAGAACCGAACCTCGATAAAACAAATCCTTGTGTCACACTTCCCATTCGCTCGTGATTTGTTTTTGGGACCTCTTTCGGTCTCGTTTTATATTTCTAACGCTAACCCGGCTTGTAGTTGTGATTAACTTTGTAATATTCAGATTCGCCCTATTCACCCCCCTCTAGGCGACTTTCAATTGGTATTGGAGCCCGGTGCTTCATTAGATCCTAACCGCTCGAAGTGATGTCGGGAGAACACACCAAGAAGGAGATGGAGACCGGCGACAAGCCCACTACAAGCCACATGAAGGCTTCATCGGAAGAGTCCCGCAAAAAGGGGAAAGGGAAGGAGAAGAAAGCCTCTTCCCACAAGTCGCATCGGAGTGGCGACAAGAAAAAGAAGATGAGGAAGGTGGTCTACTACGAGACCAATACTTCATCATCGTCCACCTCCGGCTCCGACGTGCCCTCCGTAACTTCTAAGCGCCATGAGCGCAAGAAGTTTAGTAAGATCCCCCTACGCTACCCTCGCATTCCTAAACATACGCCTCTACTTTCCGTCCCATTAGGCAAACCACCAACCTTTGATGGTGAAGATTATGCTAGGTGGAGTGATTTAATGCGGTTTCACCTAACCTCACTCCACAAAAGTATATGGGATGTTGTTGAGTTTGGTGTATAGGTACCATCCGTAGGCGATGAGGATTACGATGAGGACGAGGTGGCCCAAATCGAGCACTTCAACTCCCAAGCCACAACTATACTCCTCGCCTCTCTAAGTCGAGAGGAGTATAACAAGGTGCAAGGATTGAAGAGCGCCAAGGAAGTTTGGGACATGCTCAAGACCGCGCACGAAGGTGATGAACTAACCAAGATCACCAAGCGGGAAACGATCGAGGGGGAGCTCGGTCGCTTCCGGCTTCACAAAGGGGAAGAGCCACAAGACATGTACAACTGGCTCAAAACCTTGGTCAACCAAGTGCGCAACCTCGGGAGCAAAAAGTGGAATGACCACGAAATGGTTAAGGTTATTCTTAGATCACTTATTTTCCTTAACCCTACTCAAGTTCAATTAATTCGTGGCAATCCTAGATATACACTAATGACTCCCGAGGAAGTAATCGAGAATTTTGTGAGCTTTGAGTATATGATCAAGGGCTCAAAGAAAATCAATGAGCTAGATGATCCCTCCACATCTGAAGCACAACCGGTTGCATTCAAGGCAACGGAGGAGAAGAAGGAGGAGTCTACATCAAGTAGACAATCAATCGACGCCTCAAAGCTCGACAATGAGGAAATGGCGCTCGTCATCAAGAGCTTCCGCCAAATCCTCAAACAAAGGAGGGGGAAAGATTACAAGCCCCGCTCCAAGAAGGTTTGCTACAAGTGTGGTAAGCCCGGTCACTTTATAGCTAAATGTCCATTATCAAGTGATAGTGACAGGGATAACGACAAGAAGGGGAGAAGAAAGGAGAAGAAAAGGTACTACAAGAAGAAGGGCGGCGATGCCCATGTTTGTCGCGAGTGGGACTCCGACGAAAGCTCTGGCGACTCCTCCTCCGACGAGGACGCCGCTAACATCGCTGTCACCAAGGGACTTCTCTTCCCCAACGTCGGCCACAAGTGCCTCATGGCAAAGGACGACAAAAAGAAGAAGGTTAAATCCAAATCCTCCACTAAATATGAGTCCTCTAGTGATGATAATGCTAGTGATGAGGAGGATAATTTGCGTACCCTTTTTGCCAACCTAAACATGCAACAAAAAGAAAAATTAAATGAATTGATAAGTGCTATTCATGAAAAAGATGATACTTCCTTATTAAAGAAAACAAGAAGCATGTTAAGGTTAAAAATGCTTACGCTCTAGAAGTAGAAAAATGTGAAAAACTATCTAGTGAGCTAAGCACTTGCCATGAAACTATAGACAACCTTAGAAATGAGAACGCTAATTTGTTAGCTAAGGTTGACTCAAATGTTTGTGATGTTTCAATTCCTAATCTTAGAAATGATAATGATAATTTGCCTGCTAAGATTGAAGAATTAAACATTACTCTTGATAGCCTTAGAAATGAAAATGAAAAATTGCTTGCTAAGGCTAAAAAACTTGATGTTTGCAATATTACAATCTCCGATCTTAGGGATAAAATGATATATTGCGTGCTAAGATTGTTGAACTTAATTCTTGCAAACCCTCTACATCTACCACTGAGCATGTCACTATTTGCACTAGATGTAGAGATGTTGATATTAATGCTATTCATGATCACATGGCTCTTATGAAACAACAAAATGATCATATAGCAAAAATTAGATGCTAAAATTGTCGAGCATGAACTTGAAAATGAAAAATTTAAATTTGCTCGTAGTATGCTTTATAGTGGGAGACGTCCTGGCATTAAGGGTGTCATTGGCTTCCAACAGGGAGGCAATGTCAAACTTAATGCCCCTCCTAAGAAATTGTCCAACTTTGTTAAGGGCAAGGCTCCCATACCTTAGGATAACGAGGGTTACATTTTATACCCTGTCGGTTATCCCGAGAGCAAAATTAGGAGAATTCACTCTAGGAAGTCTCACTCTGGCCCTAATCATGCTTTTATGTATAAGGGTGAGACATCTAGTTCTAGGCAACCAACCCGTGCCAAGTTGCCTAAGAAGAAAACTCCTAATGCATCAAATGAGCATAACATTTCATTTAAAACTTTTGATGCATCTTATGTGTTAACTAACAAATCCGGCAAGGTAGTTGCCAAATATGCTGGGGGCAAGCACAAGGGGTCAAAAACTTGTGTTTGGGTACCCAAAGTTCTTGTGTCTAATGCCAAAGGACCCAAAACCTTTTGGGTACCTAAAGTCAAGAACTAAACTTGTTTTGTAGGATTATGCATCCGGGGGCTCAAGTTGGATCATCGACAGCGGGTGCACAAACCATATGACAGGGGAGAAGAAAATGTTCTCCTCCTACGAGAAAAACCAAGATCCCCAATGAACCATCACATTCGGGGATGGAAACCAAGGTTTGGTCAAAGGATTGGGTAAAATTGCTATATCTCCTGACCATTCAATTTCCAATGTTTTTCTTGTAGATTCCTTAGATTACAATTTGCTTTCCGTTTCGCAATTATGTCAAATGGGCTACAACTGTCTTTTTACTGATGTAGGTGTCACTGTCTTTAGAAGAAGTGATGATTCAATAGCATTTAAGGGAGTGTTAGAGGGTCAGCTATACTTAGTAGATTTTGATAAAGCTGAACTCGACACATGCTTAATTGCTAAGATTAACATGGGTTGGCTCTGGCACCGCCGACTAGCCCATGTTGGGATGAAGAATCTTCATAAGCTTCTAAAGGGAGAGCACATTTTAGGATTAACAAATGTTCATTTTGAGAAAGACAGGATTTGTAGCGCATGCCAAGCAGGAAAGCAAGTCGGTGCTCATCATCCACACAAGAACATCATGACGACTGACAGGTCGCTGGAGCTCCTACACATGGATCTATTCGGCCCGATCGCTTACATAAGCATCGGCGGGAGTAAGTACTGTCTAGTTATTGTGGATGATTATTCTTGCTTCACTTGGGTATTCTTTTTGCAGGAAAAATCTCATACCCAAGAGACCTTAAAGGGATTCTTAAGACGGGCTCAAAATGAGTTCGGCTTGAGGATCAAAAAGATTAGAAGCGACAACGGAACGGAGTTCAAAAACTCACAAATCGAAGGCTTCCTTGAGGAGGAGGGGATCAAGCATGAGTTCTCTTCTCCCTACACGCCACAACAAAAAGGTGTAGTAGAGAGGAAGAATAGAATTCTATTGGACATGGCAAGAACCATGCTTGATGAGTACAAGACTTCGGATCGATTTTGAGCCGATGCGGTCAATACCGCCTGCTACGCCATCAACCGGTTATATCTACACCGAATCCTCAAGAAGACATCATATGAACTCCTAACCGGTAAAAAGCCCAATATTTCATATTTTAGAGTCTTTGGTAGCAAATGCTTTATTCTTGTTAAAAGTGGTAGAAAATCTAAATTTGCTCCTAAGACTGTAGAAGGCTTTTTACTAGGATATGATTCAAACACAAGGGCATATAGAATCTTTAACAAGTCCTCTGGACAAGTTGAAGTTTCCTGTGACGTTGTGTTTGATGAAACTAACGGCTCTCAAGTAGAGCAAGTTGATCTTGATGAGATAGGTGATGAAGAGGCTCCGTGCATCGCGCTAAGGAACATGTCCATTGGGGATGTGTGTCCTAAGAAATCTGAAGAGCCTCCAAATATACAAGATCAACCATCCTCCTCCACGCAAGCATCTCCACCAACTCAAAATGAGGATGAGGCTCAAGTTGATGAAGGTAAAGATCAAGAAGATGAGTCACCTCAAGATGACGGCAATGATCAAGGGGGAGATGCAAATGATCAAGACAAGGAGGATGAAGAACAAAGATCGCCACACCCAAGAGTCCACCAAGCAATCCAACGAGATCACCCCGTCGACACCATCCTCGGCGACATTCATAAGGGGGTAACCACTAGATCTCGTGTTGCACATTTTTGTGAGCAGTACTGTAACACCCAATTTGTAGAAGATAATATAATAGGAGAAAAGTTATTTTCTTTTATTTATGTGTTTGTGTTATATCTACATGCCATCACTTGTAAATGCCATATTTAAAACAAATAAAAGATATGCTACTAAACCATGCATCATATTGGAGCTTTGTTTGTGCATTGAATACTAAAAACAATAACATTAATAACAATATAATGTTGAAGATAATGAGTTGAAGATTGTGATTAAAACCTAAATTTGAATTTGGAATTTGAAATGAGAAAACAAGAAAGGAGTATTACATATAAATAAAAATAACTATAAATAAATATAAATATATCCCTAAATTAGTATTTCTATTTGGTACTCATGATCTATGAGATATGCAAATCAATTTCGAATTCAAATAGTAGGTTTAAATTTAAAACAAAAAAAAGAGAGAAAGAATTCAAAATAAAACAAAAAGGGAAAAAAAAATGAGTCTGGTGCTTACTGGGCTCGGTTTTACCCAATTTCGGCCCAACACGGCGCTGTCCGCGCGGCCCAACCTTCACGCCGCAACTATGGTGCCGACAGGTGGGCCCTTTGGGTCGGTCACACGCGCTGGTAAGCTTTCACCGTGCCACTGGCGGGTGGGACCCGCTCGTCAGGGGCGTTTCTTCCCCGTGAATCTCGCTCGCGTCGCCCTGAGCTCTCCGATGGCCGATCTCCTCGCCGTGGAACCCGCGCCCCCTTGGACCCAATCCTCGCGGAGCTACCCTTCTGACCTTGGCGCATCTCTTGGGTATAAGTCCGGGGCTGTTCCACCGTCAGACCTCAACCGAATGCCGGTAATGGCGGAATCGCTCCGCGGACTCGGGCTGCCGAGGCTCGCTGGGGCCGTTGAGTTCGGGCGGGGTCTTCGCCGCGGAGTCCGCGACTACCTGGGCGCCCATGAATAAGTAGTGCGCCTCGTGGTCTCTCCTCCCCATCCCCCACTTGCTGTGCGTGCCGTGAAGGAAGGATTTCGCCGCCGCGACTTCGCCCCACGCCGTGGACCACTGTCGATTAGTCGTCCCTGCTGGTGAGATTCATGCCCTCCGCGCCCCTCTTCCTCCCTTGAACATGCTCCGTCAAGCCGAACTCGTAGTTACCCAAACCATGACCGAAATTTAGTCACCAGAGTTGTTGTGGTCGCGAGATCCGCTTGGAGGCGTGGGCGCAGTCACCGTCGGCCTCATTTGGGGATTGGAGTTTTCTAGGATGTTCGTCTGGATCCCTGCTACGTGTAGCGGCCACCAATTGGGCAAACCTCACGCGAATTGGGTTGATGGGGGGGATCTCGCCGTCGTGTTCCGCCGTGTGGCAAAGGGCGGCGCCGCCGTGCGCGGGTCTTGGTTGGGGAAGAGTCGCGCTGGCCATTGGATGACGATCGGGCGGCTAGGATAAGAGATGGGGAGAAAACGCGCGTGGGCCGTTGATCTTCTAAGCGACGGTCGCGATTAGATAGAGCGATACCCCCTTCGTGGGATTGGATCTGGGCCATCGATCGGCGATCGGACGGCCCCGAGCGCTCGCGGGTTCATAATGGACGAGATCCGATCCTGGCCCTTGGATCTGATCTAAACGGTCCGAATCCTCCTGTACCCCCTTCGCGGGACCATTTTACTTAAGAACCCTCTGAAATCCTGAAATTGAACCCGCCGTCCAGGGACCTTGTTCCCTGTGTCTTAGAAAACTTGCAGCGAGCCCCCTGCTGTTATCCGAAATTGAGGCCCAGTCCAGTGAATAGGAAAATCATAGAAAATGATTTAGAAAATGATTTTTAGTGTTAAAATAAATCCAGAAACTTAATTAATTCATAACTAATTCATTTTAGCTCCAAATTGAGTCATTCCAATTCCTAAAATTTTGTAATAATATTCTCTACCATTTAGAATCACTGTTTTGACATGAACTCTGTCAGGAAATTTATTTATCATTTAATCATATTTTAATCACATTAAACCTTAGGAAAATCATAACTTGAATTCTACAACTCCAAAATTAATGATTCCTGTTCCTATGATCTTATTTTAATATGTAGATTATTAATGTGTATTTTGTTCTTATGTTTGGTGTAATGTTAATTTTGCCTATACCATGTTTGTTTGAATTGCTACGACTAGCAGTGAGGTCACGTGTCACCTGAAGATCATCCTGGTACCTGGAATCTCAAGGCCCAGGCAAGTTGTGCCCTTGATCACTTCTTTTTACCTACTCATGTTCTAATTAATCATAATGATCTGCATAGGTTAATTTTGATGGGACCCAATAGGTTACCCTAGTTTGTCTATCTTTATACCTTGTTTACCACTGAACTTTCTGGGTAGTACTTGCTAGTGCTATATGTGGTTTTGGGTATGGAGATACACTATCCATGGTTACATTTTTGTTATCAGTTGTTATTTATTGTTCATGTTGAGATCATTATGTTAATTGGAACATGGAGAACCACCCGGGAAAACAGTGCTACCACAGGGGTTTAATGGGACGCCCTTGGCTGATTAATTAGGAAAGCTAGTGGAAGACTACCTTACCCGAAAGGGGCAAGGGCAGTAGGGGAGAGGTCAGTGCGGGGAGGCCCTCGGGAGGATTTTGCTGCGATGGCGGTCCTGCAAGGGATTCCTGTACTGGATCTTCCTATAAACTGTAGCGGGTTTTCGGAAGCTAGTGGAACTTTGTAAAGGCCTCGTAGTGGATCCCTAGCCATTCACCTCGGAAGTGTCTAAGGGCCTTGCAAACCCTGGCGACATGGGATACACGACTTGTGGGTAAAGATGCGCAACCTCTGCAGAGTGTAAAACTGGTATACTAGCCGTGCTCACGGTCATGAGCGGCTCGGACACTCACATGATTAATTTATGGAACTAAACTCAATTTGTCATATGCATTGCATTGCAGGTGATGTGGTTACTTTTGTTCTACTATTTAATTGGGTTGGTATTTACTTATACTTAGTAACTGCTAATAAAATTTTGACCAACTTTAAAAGCAATGCTCAGCTCTAACCATCTTCTTTGGTAAGCCTTACACTTCACGTGAGCTCCCACCTTTGGCGAGTTCATGCACATTATTCCCCACAACTTGTTGAGCGATGAACGTATGTGAGCTCACTCTTGCTGTCTCACATACACCACAGGTCAAGACCAGGTACTGCAGGATGATGCTCATGGAGGATGCTGTGATGAGTTCGTGAGAGGTCTAGGTCATCGTCTCCCAGTCAACTTTGGGTTGCTGGACCGTTGTCTCCTTATAATGTAATTATTTATTTTGTAAAGAACTCCTGTTATATATAAAGATGTGACATTCGATCCTGTGCCACTATACATCATATGTTTGAGACTTGGTCCCAGCATACCTGGTGTTTATGTTAACCCCGGGTTTTGGACCCCTAAAATCCGGGTGTTACAGAAGTGGTATCAGAGGAATGTTGACTGTAGGACGAAACCTAGATAGAACTGGACAACCATTATCTACTCACCTTTGCTACTCTGATCCTTTCTAAACTTATCTTAATCTTTTCTCATCTATTTCCGCTTTACTCTGATTATTCTTATCTTTTCTTTCTGAAAAACAAATGTGGATTTCACACTTTGAAATCCTATGCCTAAAGTGACTTTTAGGAATAGGAGACCTAATCTTAGGAACAAAAACAAAACTATTTTTATCTATGCACTTGAATGTTTGTTCTTATGATATCTGTCTGATTTGGATCTTTGATTGAGTGTGATGGGTTGTGGAGTAATGTCCACAATTACATCTGCATATACACATAGGTATAAAAATATATTTATAAAATAACTAGGCAACCTAAATTATCCCATTTGGAACCTATCTAGCTTAAGAGAATTATCTTATCCTAAAGGCTCTCATTCTAGCCAATTCATCTTATCTTAAAAGATTCTCCCTTGTCTTAATAGATCCATCTTATCTTAAATGATACTCATCTTATCTTGAAAAGATTGTATCTCATCCTAATAGATCTAACTGACCTCAAAAGATTTTATCTTATCTTTATGGATCCATCTTATCCTAATAGGCATACTTATCCACCCTAGTTTAACAACCATGATCTAATGCAAGATTAATTAGATCATATCTAGTCAAACCAGTCATACCAATCTAATCTAGATCACATCTAACCTACTATGATCTAATTTAAAAAAAATGAGTTACTTAATGGACCAGTTAATACTTGTGAAATGGATTAGACCCTATTCACATGTTGTAATTTAGTCCACCCTACACTAAATAAAGACTGATAGACCAACCCAACCAATAGAGTCTTGATGGATTGCATAATCTGCCTATCCCCACCTAACAACAAACAAACTTTTGACCTATATCATGTAGTCTATCTCATCCATATCTATCTTAACCATATTCCCAACCGATGATATACACTAACCATGAATCAATGAGACCAAGACTGGAGAAGAAGATGATCAACTTCATCAAGAAAGGATGAGCATCAACTCAAGTCTTCAAGGATCAAGTGAGATCACCAAGATGAGTCAAGATCCACAAAATCTTGGATGAAGTCTTTCCTTACCCTACACTTTCTTACCCAAACCTATCTATACTTTAAAGACATCTTCTATCCTACATAATAAAGTAGACATACATATATACACCCATGCTTTCCTAATCACCTGCCAATTTGGGTTTAGACTTGAAAAAAAAAAATCTTTTGGTACTAAAACCACTTAATATAGATTTCAAACCAATTTCTCTGTAACCCTTTTCTTACAAATCTCGAGGACGAGATTATTTTTAAGGGGGGTAGGATTTGTAACACCCAATTTGTAGAAGATAATATAATAGGAGAAAAGTTATTTTCTTTTATTTATGTGTTTGTGTTATATCTACATGCCATCACTTGTAAATGCCATATTTAAAACAAATAAAAGATATGCTACTAAACCATGCATCATATTGGAGCTTTGTTTGTGCATTGAATACTAAAAACAATAACATTAATAACAATATAATGTTGAAGATAATGAGTTGAAGATTGTGATTAAAACCTAAATTTGAATTTGGAATTTGAAATGAGAAAACAAGAAAGGAGTATTACATATAAATAAAAATAACTATAAATAAATATAAATATATCCCTAAATTAGTATTTCTATTTGGTACTCATGATCTATGAGATATGCAAATCAATTTCGAATTCAAATAGTAGGTTTAAATTTAAAACAAAAAAAAGAGAGAAAGAATTCAAAATAAAACAAAAAGGGAAAAAAAAATGAGTCTGGTGCTTACTGGGCTCGGTTTTACCCAATTTCGGCCCAACACGGCGCTGTCCGCGCGGCCCAACCTTCACGCCGCAACTATGGTGCCGACAGGTGGGCCCTTTGGGTCGGTCACACGCGCTGGTAAGCTTTCACCGTGCCACTGGCGGGTGGGACCCGCTCGTCAGGGGCGTTTCTTCCCCGTGAATCTCGCTCGCGTCGCCCTGAGCTCTCCGATGGCCGATCTCCTCGCCGTGGAACCCGCGCCCCCTTGGACCCAATCCTCGCGGAGCTACCCTTCTGACCTTGGCGCATCTCTTGGGTATAAGTCCGGGGCTGTTCCACCGTCAGACCTCAACCGAATGCCGGTAATGGCGGAATCGCTCCGCGGACTCGGGCTGCCGAGGCTCGCTGGGGCCGTTGAGTTCGGGCGGGGTCTTCGCCGCGGAGTCCGCGACTACCTGGGCGCCCATGAATAAGTAGTGCGCCTCGTGGTCTCTCCTCCCCATCCCCCACTTGCTGTGCGTGCCGTGAAGGAAGGATTTCGCCGCCGCGACTTCGCCCCACGCCGTGGACCACTGTCGATTAGTCGTCCCTGCTGGTGAGATTCATGCCCTCCGCGCCCCTCTTCCTCCCTTGAACATGCTCCGTCAAGCCGAACTCGTAGTTACCCAAACCATGACCGAAATTTAGTCACCAGAGTTGTTGTGGTCGCGAGATCCGCTTGGAGGCGTGGGCGCAGTCACCGTCGGCCTCATTTGGGGATTGGAGTTTTCTAGGATGTTCGTCTGGATCCCTGCTACGTGTAGCGGCCACCAATTGGGCAAACCTCACGCGAATTGGGTTGATGGGGGGGATCTCGCCGTCGTGTTCCGCCGTGTGGCAAAGGGCGGCGCCGCCGTGCGCGGGTCTTGGTTGGGGAAGAGTCGCGCTGGCCATTGGATGACGATCGGGCGGCTAGGATAAGAGATGGGGAGAAAACGCGCGTGGGCCGTTGATCTTCTAAGCGACGGTCGCGATTAGATAGAGCGATACCCCCTTCGTGGGATTGGATCTGGGCCATCGATCGGCGATCGGACGGCCCCGAGCGCTCGCGGGTTCATAATGGACGAGATCCGATCCTGGCCCTTGGATCTGATCTAAACGGTCCGAATCCTCCTGTACCCCCTTCGCGGGACCATTTTACTTAAGAACCCTCTGAAATCCTGAAATTGAACCCGCCGTCCAGGGACCTTGTTCCCTGTGTCTTAGAAAACTTGCAGCGAGCCCCCTGCTGTTATCCGAAATTGAGGCCCAGTCCAGTGAATAGGAAAATCATAGAAAATGATTTAGAAAATGATTTTTAGTGTTAAAATAAATCCAGAAACTTAATTAATTCATAACTAATTCATTTTAGCTCCAAATTGAGTCATTCCAATTCCTAAAATTTTGTAATAATATTCTCTACCATTTAGAATCACTGTTTTGACATGAACTCTGTCAGGAAATTTATTTATCATTTAATCATATTTTAATCACATTAAACCTTAGGAAAATCATAACTTGAATTCTACAACTCCAAAATTAATGATTCCTGTTCCTATGATCTTATTTTAATATGTAGATTATTAATGTGTATTTTGTTCTTATGTTTGGTGTAATGTTAATTTTGCCTATACCATGTTTGTTTGAATTGCTACGACTAGCAGTGAGGTCACGTGTCACCTGAAGATCATCCTGGTACCTGGAATCTCAAGGCCCAGGCAAGTTGTGCCCTTGATCACTTCTTTTTACCTACTCATGTTCTAATTAATCATAATGATCTGCATAGGTTAATTTTGATGGGACCCAATAGGTTACCCTAGTTTGTCTATCTTTATACCTTGTTTACCACTGAACTTTCTGGGTAGTACTTGCTAGTGCTATATGTGGTTTTGGGTATGGAGATACACTATCCATGGTTACATTTTTGTTATCAGTTGTTATTTATTGTTCATGTTGAGATCATTATGTTAATTGGAACATGGAGAACCACCCGGGAAAACAGTGCTACCACAGGGGTTTAATGGGACGCCCTTGGCTGATTAATTAGGAAAGCTAGTGGAAGACTACCTTACCCGAAAGGGGCAAGGGCAGTAGGGGAGAGGTCAGTGCGGGGAGGCCCTCGGGAGGATTTTGCTGCGATGGCGGTCCTGCAAGGGATTCCTGTACTGGATCTTCCTATAAACTGTAGCGGGTTTTCGGAAGCTAGTGGAACTTTGTAAAGGCCTCGTAGTGGATCCCTAGCCATTCACCTCGGAAGTGTCTAAGGGCCTTGCAAACCCTGGCGACATGGGATACACGACTTGTGGGTAAAGATGCGCAACCTCTGCAGAGTGTAAAACTGGTATACTAGCCGTGCTCACGGTCATGAGCGGCTCGGACACTCACATGATTAATTTATGGAACTAAACTCAATTTGTCATATGCATTGCATTGCAGGTGATGTGGTTACTTTTGTTCTACTATTTAATTGGGTTGGTATTTACTTATACTTAGTAACTGCTAATAAAATTTTGACCAACTTTAAAAGCAATGCTCAGCTCTAACCATCTTCTTTGGTAAGCCTTACACTTCACGTGAGCTCCCACCTTTGGCGAGTTCATGCACATTATTCCCCACAACTTGTTGAGCGATGAACGTATGTGAGCTCACTCTTGCTGTCTCACATACACCACAGGTCAAGACCAGGTACTGCAGGATGATGCTCATGGAGGATGCTGTGATGAGTTCGTGAGAGGTCTAGGTCATCGTCTCCCAGTCAACTTTGGGTTGCTGGACCGTTGTCTCCTTATAATGTAATTATTTATTTTGTAAAGAACTCCTGTTATATATAAAGATGTGACATTCGATCCTGTGCCACTATACATCATATGTTTGAGACTTGGTCCCAGCATACCTGGTGTTTATGTTAACCCCGGGTTTTGGACCCCTAAAATCCGGGTGTTACAAGTACTCTTTTGTTTCCTCTATTGAGCCACACAGGGTAGAGGAAGCACTTCAAGATTCGGATTGGGTGGTGGCGATGCAAGAGGAGCTCAACAACTTCACTAGGAACGAGGTATGGCATTTGGTTCCACGTCCTAATCAAAATGTTGTAGGAACCAAGTGGGTTTTCCGCAACAAGCAAGACGAGCATGGTGTGGTGACAAGGAACAAAGCTCGACTTGTGGCCAAGGGATACTCCCAAGTCGAAGGTTTGGATTTTGGTGAAACCTATGCACCTGTAGCTAGGCTTGAGTCAATTCGTATATTATTGGCCTATGCTACTTACCATGGCTTCAAGCTTTATCAAATGGACGTGAAGAGTGCCTTCCTCAATGGACCAATCAAAGAAGAGGTCTATGTTGAGCAACCTCCCGGCTTTGAAGATAGTGAGTACCCTAACCATGTATATAAGCTCTCTAAGGCGCTTTATGGGCTCAAGCAAGCCCCAAGAGCAAGGTATGAATGCCTTAGAGATTTCCTTATCACTAATGGATTCAAAGTCGGAACGGTCGATCCTACTTTATTCACTAAAACTCTTGAAAATGACTTGTTTGTATGCCAAATTTATGTTGATGATATTATATTTGGGTCTACTAACGAGTCTACATGTGAAGAATTTAGTAGGATCATGACACAAAAATTTGAGATGTCTATGATGGGGGAGTTGAAGTACTTCTTGGGATTTCAAGTAAAGCAACTCCAAGAGGGCACCTTCCTAAGCCAAACGAAGTATACTCAAGATATACTAAGCAAGTTTGGGATGAAGGATGCCAAACCCATCAAGACACCCATGGGAACCAATGGGCATCTCGACCTCGACACGGAAGGTAAATCCGTCGATCAAAAGGTATACCGGTCGATGATTGAGTCTTTACTCTACTTATGTGCATCTCGACCGGATATTATGCTTTTCGTATGCATGTGTGCAAGATTCCAAGCCAACCCTAAGGAAGCCCACCTTACGGCCGTAAAATGAATCTTGAGATATCTAGTTTATACTCCTAAGTTTGGGCTTTGGTATCCTAGGGGATCCACATTTGATTTGATTGGTTATTCGGATGTCGATTGGGCGGGGTGTAAAATTAATAGAAAGAGTACATCGGGGACTTGCCAGTTCTTGGGAAGATCCTTGGTGTCTTGGGCTTCAAAGAAGCAAAATTCTGTAGCTCTTTCTACCGCCGAAGCCGAGTACATTGCCGCAGGCCATTGTTGCGCGCAACTACTTTGGATGAGGCAAACCCTTAGGGACTATGGTTACAAATTAACCAAAGTTCCTCTTCTATGTGATAATGAGAGTGCAATCCGCATGGCGGATAATCCCGTTGAGCATAGCCGCACTAAACACATAGTCATTCGGTATCATTTCTTAAGGGATCACCAACAAAAGGGAGATATCGAGATTGCATACATTAATACTAAAGATCAATTAGCCGATATCTTTACCAAGCCACTTGATGAACAAACCTTTAACAAACTTAGACATGAGCTAAATATTCTTGATTCTAGGAATTTCTTTTGATGTCTTACACATATAGCTCATGAGTATACCTTTGATCATATCTCTTTCTTGTGCTATGACTAATGTGTTTTAAAGTATATTTCAAACCAAGTCATAGGTGTATTGAAAGGGAATTGGAGTCTTCGGCGAAGACAAAGGCTTCCACTCCGTAACTCATCCTTCGCCATCGCTCCGAGCATCTCTCCGGCTTTGGTATAATCTTCACTCATGTTTTAATTTGCCAAAGGGGAGAAAATAGTTAGGAAAGGGCTTATATTTCACTCAAGTATCCGTTTTTGGCGATTCATGCCAAAGGGGGAGAAAGTATTAGTCCAAAGCAAAAGGACCGCACCACCACCTAATTTTAAAAAGAATTTCTCAATTGGTATGATTTTCAAATTAGTATCTCATTGTGTTCAAAAAGGGGAGAGGAGTAGTATTTTCAAAATCAATATCTTAAAACCCTCTTGAACACTAAGAGGAGGAATTTATCAAGGGGGAGTTTTGTTTAAGTCAAGGAAAAGCATTTGAAACAGGGGGAGAAAATTTCAAATCTTGAAAATGCTTCGCAAAATCTTATTCATTTACCTTTTTGCAAAAGAACTTTGAACAGGATCTACAAAAGAATTTGCAAAAACAAAACATGTGGTGCAAGCGTGGTCCAAAATGTCAAAAATTAAAGAAACAATCCATGCATATCTTATAAGTATTTATATTGGCTCAATTCCAAGTAACCTCTGCACTTACATTATGCAAACTAGTTCAATTATGCACTTCTATATTTGCTTTGGTTTGTGTTGGCATCAATCACCAAAAAGGGGGAGATTGAAAGAGAATTAGGCTTACACCTATTTTCCTAATTGATTTTGGTGGTTGAATTGCCCAACACAAATAATTGGACTAACTAGTTTGCTCTAGTCTATAAGTTAAACAGGTGCCAAAGGTTCACACTAAGCCAATAAAAAGACCAAGAGAAGGGTTCAACAAAAAGAGCAAGGGATAATCGAAGTGCTCCCTGGTCTGGCGCACCGGACTGTCCGGTGCACCAGGGGACTCCAAGCCAAACTTCACACCTTCGGGAATTTTCAGAGGCGCTTCGCTATAATTCACCGGACTGTCCGGTGCACCACCGGACAGTGTTCGGTGCCCCAGAGGAGAGTGACTCTGAACTCGCTAGCTTCGGATTTCCGCTCCGCTATAATTCACCGGACATGTCTGGTGCACACCGGACTGTCCGGTGAGCCAGCGGAGCAACGACTACTTCGCGCCAACGGTCGACTGCAACGCATTAAATGCGCGCCAGCGCGCGCAGAGGAGCAGAGCACGCGTGGGTGGCACACCGGACAGTCTACAGGACTTGTCCGGTGCACCACCGGACAGCTAGGCGGGCCCACACGTCAGAGCTCCAACGATCGAAACCCAATGGCCTCGTGACGTGGCTGGCGCACCGGACAGTGTCTGGTGGCGCACCGGACTGTCCGGTGCGCCATGCGACAGCATCCAAACGGCTAGTTTGGTGGTTGGGGTTGTAAATACCCCCAACCACCCCACATTCAAGCCATCCAAGTTTTCCAACTTCCAACCACTTACAAGAGCTCTAGCATTCAATTCTAGACACACCCAAGTGATCAAATCCTCTCCCAATTCCACAAAAGCGTTAGTGTTAAGTGAGAGAGATTTGCTGTGTTCTTTTGAGCTCTTGCGCTTGGATTGCTTCCTTCTTTCATTCTTTCTTGCGATCATCTCATTTGTAAGCAAGGCAAGAGACACCAATTGTGTGGTGGTCCTTGCGGGAAGTTTGATTCCCAATTGATTTGAGAAGAGAAGCTCACTCGGTCCGAGGGACCGTTTGAGAGAGGGAAAGGGTTGAAAGAGACCCGGTCTTTGTGACCACCTCAACGGGGAGTAGGTTTGAGAGAACCGAACCTCAGTAAAACAAATCCTTGTGTCACACTTCCCATTCGCTCGCGATTTGTTTTTGCGACCTCTCTCGGACTCGTTTTATATTTCTAACGCTAACCCGGCTTGTAGTTGTGATTAACTTTGTAAATTTCAGATTCGCCCTATTCACCCCCCCTCTAGGCGACTTTCAAGGTCGCCGATGGTTTGGTGGTGAGAGCCGCCTGAATGGCCACTCGGAAACATTATGCGGCGCCTTGGAAGTCAGCGCGCACAGTTATGATCCCTTGCGGCCCTGGCATCTTCAATATCATGTATGTATAATGAGGAATGGCCATGAATTTCGCCAATCCAGGCCTCCCGATGATGGCGTTGTACCCGCAGTCAAAGTTCGCCACTTTGAACCTTAGGAACTCGGTTCTGTAGTTCTCTGGAGTTCCGAAGGTGACCGACATGTAGATGTGGCCCAGCGGGTATTCTCCTTCAGTCGTCACGATGCCGAAGAAAGGAGTGTCTGACTCGTGGAGTTCTTTGAGGTGAACTCCCAAGCCTTGGAGTGTCCGGGGGAAGGTGACATTGATGCTGCTCCCCCCGTCCACCAATACCTTCTTCACCCTGCTCTCTCGGATCACCGGATCGACGAGGAGCGGGTATTTGCCTAGGTGGTCGAAGTTGAGCCACTAATCCGCCCGAGTGAAGGTGATCGGGTGCTCCGACCATCGGTATGGGGCGGGAGGACCGATAGTTGGCACCAGTATTTGGCGATCGTTGAGCTTTTGTTGTCTCTTGTTCTCCTGCGATCCGTGTCCGCCGAAGATGACATTGACCTCCCTGTCGACACGTGGGAAGGATCCACCTCCTCCCTCCTCCTGCTGCTGGGGTTGTCGCGGTTCTCCTAGTCCTCCCCGCGACGGAGGAGGAGGTAGAGGTTGGAAGGGTCAGCCGTGCCCGACGGAGCGCTTGAAGTCTCTGCAGTTCCGAAGGGTGTGGCGCATGTCCTTGTGGTACGGGCACTGGGCGTCGAGGATGTCGTCCAGCGTGCGTTCGCCTCCACGAGGTCCTCCCCGGGCGCGAGAGGCAGGTGGTCCGGCGGCGTGGACTTATTCGCGAGGTCTCTTCTCCCAACGCTTGTCGGGCTGCTGATTCGTGTCGCGTCGCGGTGCCACTGGTGCTGGCTTCACTCCTCCGATGAGGTCCTGAGCTCGCTCGTCGGCGGTGATGTAGAGGTCAGCTTCCCAGAACAGTTGCTCGGAGGTAGTCGGCGCCTTCTGTAATATGGTTCGGACGAAGATCGAGTCATTGGATCCCCTGTAGAAGTCCTCGATCACTGTCGACTCCGCGACCTCGGGGATACGATTTCTCATGGTCTGGAACCTTTTGAGGTATGACCGGAGAGTTTCGTCCCTCTGGCGCTTGATGGATTTAAGGTCCCATGGCTGCGCCGGTTTGTCGAAGAGGGACTGAAAGTTGGTGGTGAAGCGCCGACTGAAGTCGCTCTAGTCGTCGATGCAGTGTCGGGGTAGGTGTCGCAGCCATTGCAGCGCATCTTGCCCGAGGACAATAGGTAAGTACGCGGTCATTACGTCCTCGGTCGCCCCAGCAGCTCGGGCAACGGTGGTGTAGACGGCCAGCCAGCCTCCTGGATCCTGCTTAGGTTCATATTTATCGACGTTGGATACCTTGAAGTTAGGGGGCCATTGAATGGCCCTGAGGCGCGGAGTAAGTGCCGATACTCCACACGTGTCCTCCTGTCGTCGATGATGTTGTCTGTCCCGGGGAGGGGAGTGATCATCGTGGTGCCTCGACCGTCCTCGGGCGGTGCCTCCAGTTGAAGCCGTGGCCGACTCGGTCCTGGTAGCTTGACTCTGTGCTGGGATGCCATGGTCCCGGTCATACTCTTCCCGGCGATGGATCTCGTTCTTGTGTCGTCGTTCACGCGAAGCATTGATGGAGCTCCACGCGTCCCGGCGACTGTTGATGGCGTGTCGTAGATCGTTCGACGGGTGAGCAAGGGGTAGAAGGTGATTGGCTGCTTGAGTGAACAGCCGCCGATAGCCCTCGGCATCGGGAGTCCGAGGGAGGCCATCAGCTATCCGAGCCAGCACCCCTCCGACTTCACTCGGCGTGTTCATGGCTCGGGCGAAGTCGAGGTTCAGGTTGCGCCCGAAGAGTGGATTTTCCCAATGTTGCCTTGTCTCCTGCTCGGCCTGTTCTTGAGCCCGTCGACGATCACGCCGTCGGGAATTCCTTCGTTACCTGAAGACATGTTCCTCCGGAGTTTCTCCTATCTCTGAGACCTCGTCTCGCGATACAGGCTGCACTGGGTCCCGCTCTCCGGCCTCGTGATGTCGTCGGATATTTCGGCGTTGGTTCCTTCGTCGGCGGGATTCCCGCTGAGGAGGTTCCTCTTCGGGTGCAGTCGGCTCGTCGTCAGAGATGGGGGGCGACTCCACTCTCCCGATGAAGAGGACGTCGGGGTAGAATGGAGTAGCGGTCACGACGATCTTCTTTCTATCCTCCTTTGAGAGCGGAGGCACAGAAAGATCAGCTTGACGATCCTTTGCTTCTTTTTTCCTCGTGATCCGTGTCCATTCTCTCGTCGGAGAGGTGGACAGCGGAGTTCTCCGAGCTGAAGGACCCTCAGCCCTTGTATCGCTGGAGGTGATCTTTTTTAGGAGCGCTGGAGGTTACACTTTTTCCTGCCTCGCCTCGATTTTCTCGGAGATTTCTGAGGAAGGCTTTCTCTCAGGCGGATCCGCCAGGCGATGCAGAGTTCCCTCCTCATCCACTACAGATGAGATAGTACCGAAGCAGAATATGGATCCGGGGCGGAGGATGATCTTGTGCTGGAAGGTGACAACCATTGAGCTAGCTTGGATCGATGACACACCCCCTACCTGGCGCGCCAGCTGTCGGTGTTTCGGGTCCGACCGCGCACCCAGGGTTACCCCCCAAGGTGCTTTTTTAGGAGTAGGACGGTGTTATCGACTGTAGCTCGATGGTTCATGCTGGGCGCACGAGAAATAGTAGACAACGATGTACAGGTTCGGGCCGCCTTGAGATGCGTAACACCCTACGTCCTGGCTGGAATGCTTTATGCGATGGGTTACAAGGGAGCTCTCTAGTGCTGGAAAACGTAGAGAGCGGGGTGGATGGCTAAGTGATGAATGATGTCTCTCTCGATCGATCGTCTTGAAGGGGTGCCCCCTTAGGCCTTATATCCTCGACCATGGGGCATTACATGTGGATATGATAACAACGTGAGCCAGAATAATAGTGAACTAACTGAGTTTGTCTCCCTATAATTCAGCCGACTCATCCTCGCCCAGTTCCAATGTACGGGGCTCCCGTGCGGGAAGGTCGGGTCACTGTTGTGATTACTGCTCGGATGTTGTTGGGTCGTCTGGGCTTGCACCGACCCAGCCTTGTGCTGATCTGTCTCACTGGTCGTTCCTCCCAGGCCCACGAGGGGGATGACCTTACGAATTATGGGGCCTTTGGGCCTTTCGTGAGGTCTTTTATCCTTCTAGTGGACCCGGGGGATATCTGTCCCCCACATGAGGCCTCACCCATACCTAGCTTCATCTGGGGCAGCAATGCTCCTCCTCATGTCAAGTTCTTCCTTTTGGCTAGCCTCGAAGGTCAAGCTCTAGACACGAGCTAACCTGCTGAGGAAAGGCATTGTCTTTGATGACACTTGTGAAATTTGATCTTCTGGCCAGGAAACGTCCTCGCACATCCTCGTGCACCACTCCTTTGCTCGTGAATTCTGGCACGCCATGGGTATCCAAGTCGGTGAGGACCTCAGCTGATTCAACCCGCACCAACTTCTTCGACCCCCTGTCTTCTCTAGGCTTCCCCCACCTTCGTTGCGCTTTGTTGCTGGCACTTGTGGAAGAGGCGCAACAATTATGTCTTCGGACAAGAACCACCCCCTTGTTGTAACCCTTCGTGCATGTATTGCAGATGCCCGCTTGTGAGCTTGTAGATTGAAATATTTTGAATCCACCCATGCTTTTGCTTGGCATGGACGCCTCTCCCATGCCCTTTGATGCTTGTAATCTCCTTGCCCTTTTAGGGTTGTTTTTCTAGGCTGCCAAGAGCCCAATATATCAGGTGTAGTTCCCCCACCCCCGTCGAGAAAATAAAAAGCAACATGTTTATTCTTCTTCATTAAATATTTTAAGACTAGAGATAAAATTGTGTTTTTAATGACTATTTTGCACTAATATCATTTTAGACTAAGTTTGTGTTTTTAGTGACTATTTTGTAGGATCACCTATTCATCCCCCTCTAGGTGCTCTCATAAACTACAAGCTATTACGTGCTCTATAGCCTGACCCACTCGATAGCGTAGCTCCCACAACTCGCCCTCTAGCTCTGAAAAGGGTGCGCAAAGGAAGGTAATTCGGATGAAAAACACGAAAGTAAATATCGAGAAGAGCATTACCGACCATACCACTGTCGGATTTGACAAGCCGAACCTAGAGATGGCCTGTCTCAGCGTCGACAACATCAAGAGCAGCCCAAGCGACAGAAAGGCTCCCTGAAGCTCAGAATCCGAGACCGATGGAGGGGCATCCCACGAGCCCGACCAGGACAACCCCATGGAGGAGGGAACGTCCCGACCACTGTCGGCGCGGGACGTAGCCCTTAAGCAAGAAAACCGAAAGTCAAGAACATGTGTATAATAATAAGTATAACCAAAATAACACACAAACAATCATGGGCTAGAAGGATCTTACCTTGACCTAGTACTCGTTGGTGGGATTGCCTCCTCCTGAAGAGGGTTCGCCGGCTGACCCTTTGCAGGGATCCATCCGTGATAAGGAGTTCTGAGCTCAGAAAAAGGGGTGATTGGGGGTACGAGTGTGGCAAGCAACGACTCCCTATGCTTATAAGCACTAGAAGGATGCGTTGCTCACGGATGAGGAGGGTTTGTGAAAGTCGCCCAGAAAGGGGATGAATAAGTGAAACCTGAAAATTATAACATTTGAACACGAACTTCAGCTAGAATTAGCATTAGAACGAGTAATAAACATGATTACGTTCCAAATAAAATCTTAGTTTGAATAGATCAATATTAATTTTTAGTGTAATATCTTATTACCGTTGGACTCAAATAAACATGATTAGGTTCCAAATAAAACTTGTCTTATACTCTTATTTACACCTATGACATAGTGCCACATGGACTATCAAAATTATTCCAGGTGAAAACAACTGTTTTAAAAGTTGTGAAGGTCAAAACAAACTAATTTCGTAGTTTAAGAGCAAAAATCAAATGACCGGGATTGGCCAAGTCCAACCCACCCCGCACTGTCACCAGCTTTTCGGACGGAGCCGAGCAACGGAGAACGGACAAGGCAAAGGGCAAGTGGGCAACCAATGAACCTGTTGTCGTCTCGTCTCCTTCGCTTCCTCTCGTCGTCAACTACCGAACCAGGAACCACGCCCAACATCTACGGCAAACCCTGACCCCGGCCACAATTCTCCGAGTCACCCCGTACCTGACAAATCCCCAAATCCGACCGCAAATTCGGCATGTGCGACTACGGAAACCCTTCACCCTGAACCTGCCGGAGATGATCGCGTCGCAGCCGCGCCGGGTTCGGCCCCTCGCCGCCGTCTCCCTGGTGTTATTCCTCCTCCTCCTGTACAGCCGCTCCGATGGGGGCTCACCGCGCGCCGCGCGGCTCTTAGGCTCCGGATTCTACCCTGTGCACCGCAGGTTCCTCTCCGATGCCGACCCTGCCGGCCCCGCATCCAGCGCCGCGAACCCTTCGGCTTCGGGGACCGTTCCGTTAAATGGCGAGCAGCCGGAGGACCCTTCCGTGGCGTGCGCGGGCATCGCGCTGCACGAGGGGTTCGGGACGCAGTGCGAGTTCCTCCGGGCCCACCCGCAGTGCAGCTCCGATGGGTTCGTCGACTACCTAGGCTTCTTCTACTGCAGATGCGAGAGGTTCAGGGTGCTGGGCTACGCGGTGCTCGGGGTATGCCTGGCCGCGCTGTTCTATATGCTGGGCAATACTGCTGCCGACTACTTCTGCTGCAGCCTTGAGAAGATGTCGGCACTGTTGCGGCTCCCGCCGACCTTGGCTGGCGTGACGCTGCTCCCCTTTGGTAATGGAGCCCCTGACGTGTTTGCTAGCATTGCGGCGTTTATGGGGAGCGGTGCTGGTGATGTTGGGCTGAACAGCGTTCTGGGTGGAGCTGTATTTGTGACTTGTGTTGTGGTCGGGGCGGTGTCGTTGTGTGTTGCCGAGAAGAATGTGCAGATTGACAGGAGGTGTTTCGTGAGGGATGTTGGGTTCTTTCTGGTGACTCTTTTGGCTTTGTCTATAGTGTTGACCATTGGGAAGGTGACTGTTTGGGGAGCTATGATGTTTGTGTCGATTTATGTGGTCTATGCATTTGTTGTTGCTGCAAATGAGGTATTGAGGAAGCATGCCAGGAGGCTGAAGTTTGATGTGTTCACACCGTTGTTGCCTGTGAGGGCAAGTATATTTGAACAAGGAGCAGAGCAGGATGAGTCAGCATACAGTTCACTTCTTGAGGAGGATGCAGATGGTGAGGTAACCCAAATGAATACATCCGTGCCTCAGTGGATGTGGGCTTCTCATGTAGCCATCTACTCAAATCATGGAAATAGAGATGGTTCGCCTGACAGCTCAAGGCCATTATGGGGTTGGAGTGAGGGAGAAGTGGATAACTCCACATTCAATATTTACAAGCTGTTCTCGTTTATGGAGCTTCCCTTGACGATACCAAGAAAGTTGACAATTCCTATAGTGGAGGAGGACCGCTGGTCCAAAGAATATGCTGTTGCAAGTTCTTGCTTGGCGCCTGTTCTTTTGGCATTTTTATGGAGCAGTCAGGATACAGTATCCACAAAGGTTAGCATAGCAGCATATGTTATGGCTGTCATGTTGGGGATTGCACTAGCTGCTCTGGTTTTCCTGTTCACCAGTAATGAACGTCCTCCACGGAGGTTTTTGTTTCCATGGGTTTTTGGAGGCTTTGTGATGAGCATCATCTGGTTCTACATCATCGCTAATGAACTGGTTGCACTTTTGGTTGCTTTGGGTGTGATACTGGGAATTAATCCTTCAATACTTGGGCTAACAGTGTTAGCATGGGGAAATTCAATGGGTGACTTGATGTCAAATGTTGCTTTAGCGATGAATGGAGGTGACGGCGTGCAGATTGCCATGTCTGGATGTTATGCAGGACCTATGTTTAATACACTTGCTGGTTTGGGTATATCAATGTTGCTTGGAGCTTGGTCAACGGCACCCAATTCGTATGTTCTTCCACAGGACCACTCTCTTATTTACACAATGAGCTTTCTTGTTGCTGGATTGATCTGGGCTCTTGTTATGCTGCCGAGAGGTGACATGCGGCCTAACAAGATACTTGGAGTTGGCCTCATTGCTCTTTACTCAATTTTTCTTTTTATTAGGGTAGGCAGTGCTGTCGGCATATTGCCACTGCCTGGATCGAGTTAGATAATTACTTGCCTGTAAAGTTGGGATTAATGTCAAAGTACTTGCTCATGGCTGCCATTTTATATAAATGAAATGAAGTTATACAGTGTTGGTCTGTTCTGTACTTGTGGTCCTGCATGTCAAGTTGTCTGCACATTTTTTGGGTTTGATATTTTTGGGAGAAAACACGCTTGCAGTTGTGGCAATTATTTGTATGTATAAATTTATCTTCACTCATAGTAATAATGTCAACACACCTTGAACTTCCTGTTACATATTTGCATTGCAAACAGTAAATCTCCTTCCATCCTGTAGAGTAGAGCTGCCACTTCTCAAAGTTTGTAAGGTTATATGTGATCTATGCCCAGCAAGTTTTGTAACTTGTATTGCCCTCACTCTTAGTTTTTAACCATATCAAACAAGAAGTGATATCTTTTACTCTTGATATGAGATGTGGTCGACCAATCAAAATGTTGTTTATAGTCCTAAGTAGGTTTTTAGTAGACCAATATCGGCAATGACCAGCCACTGTGCCATATTGGACATGTCTGGCTCCCACCCTTGGTAGTGTGAAAACTAGAAGGTACCAAATCAGAAACACTCGGATGCTGAGCAGTAGCACTCGTTGGATCTGGTTGCCTTATGTAACACAGCCTTTGGCATCCGCGCACGCCATGGCACTCCACCAGGCAGAGTCCATGAACAAGTTGTACTCCTCCATGGTGTCCATTTCCTCCCACCTTATCAAGCTCGTGCACGGACACCTTGACACCTACCCCTAACAACCTTGCATTGTATTGCTGGTAAGTCTGGGAGGTCATGGATTCATAGTTTTTAAGGCGATAAAGTGAATCAAGGCGACCGACCCCCTTTTTACCTTTTAAACATCAAGGCGTAAGGCGAGGCAACGCCTTAGTAATATATCAAGGCGACCAACCCCCTTTTAACCTTTTGAAATGGTTTGTATATGTCCAACAGAGACCTCCAGAGACATCAGTGCGTAGTAGGATCTTAAGACGTGGTAGTAATAAAAGAAAGACAAGGAAAGACCGAATTTAACATGAAAAGAAGCAGTAAAAGGAGACTTAAAGGACGAAGTATCCTCAAAGATTTAGCTTTGAATATGAGTACGTAAAAAATAGTTATCCATATGGCCGAACCTTAACTTGTGGTTTCCATTGGGTTTCAACTCTAACCTATCCCGATTTATTTGGGAGTAAAAGACTTTGTTGTTAACTTGTTATTGTTGTTCTGTTTTACATTTGCAGAACAATCAATTATAGCTAATGTCCCCTTGAACTCTACAATTCAATGGTGTTTTATTTGCATAATATTCACTTGAGAGATGTTTTGGGAGCTTTAAATTGTGGGAACACGCACCTTACAAATGGCGCTGACATGAAGCGTTCATGAGTGCACCACAATAGACATACAGCATGTCTTTACCTGCTACAATTAGTCAGAAATCACACCCGGAGATAGAATGCCTGAAACCATTTACAGGGAATAGAGTTCAATGATGGAAAGGTATGCTACATATCCTCATGTCACATTTCCTTTGTATTTCTGAAGTTATATAAAAAAAATCTCTTATCTCTGTATGGTCTTTGAAACTGGCGCTGATATCTCAAAGCCGCCAATGGGTAATTTCATGTCCACAATGACCCCCATGTCACTTCGTGTATATATTTATAACATTAGTGACAATTATAAGGCACTTACTTTTACTTACCCTATATAGGTTCTGGCAATCATGAAATTAGACAATACTTCGATACCACTCCAATCTTCTGATGACTTTGCTGAACTGATGTTGATTACTTCAGAACTGCGCCATCTGGATCTGAATGAACTTGTTGGCATGCATGGAACATGGACTGCACTTGCTTGTGTATGGTTTCGACAGGGATGTATCCCATCATGATCTCCTCAGCATTTCATGAGTACAGCATGGCACTTAATTTGAAGTTTTTTGTTTCAAAAAACTAGTTTGAAGTTTTTCTTGTGTGAATATTGTACTCGGCTTGATCTATCTGTGCGCTGGGGTAAGTGGAAATTAATGATATTTTTTTGTTAATTTGGATCGCATGAGTTATTATAATACTAAATCAATAATGGATTAAGAGATATACCCATGCATAGACTTTTTGTTTCTCCATATGGTTTACTCTTTTTTAGTTCTGTTGGAATCTGTTATCTGTATTGTTGGTTAAATGTTGTCAAGTACTACACATGATTTAAGAACATGCTTCAATAGTTATTGCGCTGTTAGCATACTATTTTCCTTCTGAAATAAGTAGGTCCTTATAACTTCCCATTGAAATGTAATTAGCAGGTACCTTCGTGAAATACGTCCTCCATGCATCATCATCCATAAGAATTTCAAGTCATCAAACATTTTGCTGGACTCGGAATTTAGTCCACACCTTTTCGGATGCTGGACTTGCAAGCTTTATTGCTGATGCTGATTCCAGGTAATGGTGGTACCGAACTGGAGAGACAAAAGCAGAAGCGTTCCCTTGAAGGTTTAAGTCTACTTTCCCTGCGACCTGGAACTGGTGCCCTTTGGTCAAGCGCTCATGCTAAATGCCTCCTTGTTTCACTGTCATAGTGTCACCATTCTTTTTGCACCGCATCGTGCATGATCGGCATGGCGCATATACAGCTGCTGGTCAGGGTAATATCATTTTCTGTTGATTTTACATGCCGCTGCATAGGCATGGCATGCAGATAAACGTCAATCACCGCGAGCATGCAACCTGGAAATCGAAATGATGGGTTCTCTTTTTTTTGTCTTATTATCGCGTTGCTTCCCTCTTATTTTCTGTGTCTCATTGGCGGATATTGTGAAATGCATCGTGTGATGACGGAATAACTAATATGCAGATGTTGCACTACATTGACCTTGAGCCTTGAGGAACATTTGGATCTACCAATAATGCGATATAAACTAGAGTTGAAAGGTACGTACTGAATTAGGGAGTCTAGCTAATTTTGAGTTTAAAAAAAACGAGATAGAAAGACTTTATCCATTCTAAGTTGTGCTCATTTCGAGCGCGACATGTACAGCGGCATTCCCATTCCTATTATGTTTGGACGTATAAATCTTTCTTTCTCGAACCGAGGTCGATTCCATTTCTATTACACAATAGAAATAGTATAGATGTGCAACAGCCAACTCAGCAGTATTTTGCGTTAAGATATTTCTGACGCAAAGCATCATACAACAGTCCGTTGTAGTCTAGTTGGTCAGGATACTCGGCTCTCACCCGAGAGACCCGGGTTCGAGTCCCGGCAACGGAATTTTTTATGCGCGTATCTGATTCAATTTTTTTATGCGTATACCTGTTACCTGTTTCGAGTGAATATCAAAATCTACTAGGACACAGCCGTAAAGTATCTCCTCGACCATATAAAGTATCAAAATCTAACAAGACAGCAGTAAAGTATCTCGACCATATAAACAAGAGTGGAAAACGTACTGGTTGATGCGTCATCACAAATCATGGGACTTTATTTGCCTTTTTATTATTATATATGTAACATCCTGATACAACAGAACGATTTTGTTTAATTTGTTTTCCATCCTACCTTACTGAAACCAACAGTGAAGGGGGAAAACCCACAAAACTGGTCAGCCTTCCCTCACAAAAGCAGTTCAGCTCCTGCCGAGTAGGAGCGGAGAAAAGATTGGCAGGCATCTCAGGTAGGGATGAAAACGGTCGGAAACGGTATTTATTCGGTAATCAGTTTTTTCTTTGATTATGAATAAATATGATATAGAATATATAATACAAATTTGTATTCTTGTTTTTAACATCCAGCTTGTTAAGATTCATAAATGGTAAACCTCAAATTCATCCTACATTTTCTCAAATAATAGATATAAACTTCGGTATGAATTCGGAAATAAATTCGGTAATTTTTTCAACTTTTTGTGTTGTAGGGAGCAAATAATACATAAAACAACTTATATAATATTTTATTCATATTTGTACTAATGTGCTTGATAACATAAGAAAAGATCAACATCAAATTTTATACATATCTATTTTAAAATATTAAATTTGTTCTAACAGTTCGGATTACCACTTTCATCCCTAATCTCAGGTAGCAAAATAGCCCAGAGGACGACGGAAAAAAGGGCCCGCAGGCCACAGACTTGTTCGAACACTTGGAACTGGGGCCAGCCTCTGTGCGTTCATGCAATCTACATGTGAGAAATCTGCTCCTTTTAGGAGTCTCAACACTCGGGAAGGTTAAGCCGATCGAAGAGAACCAGAAAACTCTGCTCAGGTACACTGTACAGGAAACCGAGCTCTGCGCCTCCAAGGTGTGGGATTGTACTCTACAAAAAAAAATATCCATTGCGTGTTAAGAGCAATCTTGCAACTAGACCAGATCCAATGATGCACACAATTGCAGAAGCAGTTCACTTCAAAATCTACTGGCAGGATCTACCCCCTCCCTTCGAAATTGAGTGGTTTTGGTTTTTTAGTCATAACTAGATTTCGTTATGCACCAAAATATACGCTATGTCTAGATACATAGACTAATTTTATGTGTCTAAAAGACAAAACGACTTACAATTTGGAATAGAATAGTTGGACACTGGTTTTGCTATGTAAACATTTCATGCAATTCTTCGAATTTGCAATGATACCAGAAAAAAACGTGGTGAACCAGAATCACATCTTTAGACCATGGAAGGCACTTTTAGAATTGCTAGCCTAAGAAACGATGGGGAGAAATGGAGTCATTCAATAAAATGATCTGGGACAAACTTTGCTAGATAACTTATAAATGAGCTATTCCTTTCCAAACTACTGCCACTTGTCTTATGAATCATACTCAATATTCTACGATGACATACAAAATTGCTCAGTCTGGCAAATCTCCAAGTTTCTTCCTTTAGCCAAGACAGTTCATTAGTATTCAGTTAATTTATTAGTATTCTAAAGCATGCCTCCTGGTGACATAAATTGGTGTTCCGAAAGTTTGTATCCAACTACTTACTCTGCGAGATCCCAAAAACTAAACCAAGTAATCTCACTGCAGACCAAACTGTAAGTTATACTGTTATAGTCTGCCAGATTGTACGTTATGCCTGTATGTACTACTTAGTTATCAGTTTCAGGAATGTTGACTACAGATGAAAAGAACCACCATAGGTATTTCAGTCTACCTTGCCATTGAGCACCAACAGCTCACCATCCACCCATCGAGGATTTTTGAATCCAGGCTGAGCTATTCTACCCTGACCTTTATAACTGGCAATCTGGGAGAAAAAAAGGAAGTATAATTAGAATGAAAAAAAAACTGCACGTGACTTTCATTTCTCAGAATATAACAAACTAACATCCGAGCATATTTCAAACAATATTATCTGCAGACAGAAATTACCACACCGAATTCCTCTGGATACGCGCCCCGATTCTCAAGTCGCTTGCCCTTCCCAATCTTCGCACGGAATGTTATCTGTGACAATATATGATCAGTAGAAATCATGGGAGCCATATTGACATCATTTTTTAGAAAATAAAAGTTGCAAACCTGGCCAGCAGGGACACTCAGATCACCAGTCAACTTTACTGCTTCGACATACTCGAAAAACTCAACGTCATCGGAACTATTCCAGTGGCCGAACTTCCGACGGAGCTGCACAATTTCTGGTCCATATGGACTAAATGCTCCCACATAGAGACCTATGTTAGCCCAGCATTCCAACTGTTAGATCATACAAGAAATGCTCATCAACTTAACTGGGGAAACTTTACCATTAAATGGATCCATGCTGTTAGTGTCCATAATGATCCGGTTAAAAAAGGTATCATCGGTCAGCTTGACTCGGGCCTTGCTTAAGGTAAGCCTTAAAAGCTCCTGAACTTCTTTATTTATCTGCAGTTACAACCATCTGTCAGTTGACTTGCTTGCAATAAGATGGTATGAACTGGTGGCAAAAGACAGCATAAAGAGAAGCCGTCTGGCATAAGATGAAATGGGCAAATGGAAGGTGATCTTGACAGCATAGAATCAGTTAAAACCGCAGCATACGCTGGAAATAATAAGATAATGAATACCAATCGGTGCTAATAGTAATTAAGGTTACAAATCCAGAAACCATCAAGTTGTTCGAAAATCGTCCAGCCAGTTCAGGCCACCCAGTTTCTTGACCTTTTTGTATAGAGCAAAACAATCATGTTTGCTTATTCTGGAAGGTATGCAAGACTACTGATATAACTGTACATCACATAAGACTTGAAAAGTTCCTAAACAAACATCTTTAGGATCTTGGTGCCTTTAATGCCTTACAAAATTTCAGGACTTCTGTAATTAGATTATAAGATTTCACCCAACTGTGAACAAGCATTGATGCACATGAGTATAAATCATAATTAATAAATTTTTCGAAGTTGCAGGCATGTATAGCTAAATCCATGTCATTCCTACCTTTGAAGAACTCTTGGTTGTACCCCATAATGCCTTGGCAACATCAGACGGCATAAGCTCTGAGGCTAATTTAGCAGCCATATCTGCAACTTTCTGTTTTGCAGCCTTCGTTTCAGGCAGATCATGACCAGAACCATTTCCAGGAATGTACAGGTCAAAGGAGTCTTTTTCCATGTTATTTATTTCAGCTGGAACACGAACGTATGATTTTGTTCCAGCATCTTCTTTATTGTGAACCACACCACTGATAAAAAGCTTCACTTTCGTACTTTTACTTTCTTCATCCATATCTTCTTCTGGAACATCCTCCTCCTGCTCAAGTTCCTCAGTGGTTGGCTCTTCCAATGAGCCTTCTGGAGTACTCTTCACATCGTCTTGCACTGATTCTTCGGACGAATTTGCAGCCAATTCAGTTTCCTCAGACACATCAACATTTATCACCTGAACTTTGAATTCAGGAATTCGAGACTTAAAAAAATTCAAAAGACTTTTAAATCCATCAACACTAGTATCCTTGCTGCTACCAACATCTTGCTCTTTCTCTTCAGCATCCCCATTTCCTTTTACTGGAGTATCTATATTTGCCTCCTCTGTAATACTATCAGATATAGCACTACTTTCTGGTGTCTCTACCGTTGCTGGGCTTTCTGTTATTGCTGATGATATGGATGATGCACCTAAAGTTCCTTTTGTTGGTCGCAAGTGTACTACCTGTCTAATTTTTCATAAGTACAAATATCAAATCTGTGCACAACAGAGGTTTCCTTCTACTTTTCTTAACTGTTTAAATATTATGATAAAGATGAAATCACTTTGATCAGTGCACCTTCATTGTATATGTCTTGTCATCTTCTCTGACAAGGAAAATTTCAAACAATGGGGTCCCTGAAGATGCAGTGACCAATTGCCTGCATAAAAACAAGTGTTTGGTAAGATGGAACTGTGCAATATATAGACACTTGTCTGATGTGGACTTTTAAGATTAAGTTACAAACTTAGTGAGACGCACCTCGGGCTGTAGCTTTTGGCCACATATCTGCCAACACCAGGGCTTATTCGTACAATTCTCCCAATGGAATCATCAATGCCCTTAGCATATCCCACCCACCAACCTACCTGAAATGGAAATGGTTGGAAGCCAGAGCTTTTCCTTATGAAAATGGATGGTTTTGGCACTATCATCTATCATGGGTCGTCTTTTTTATTAGGTTCATTACCATGTTGGCACAAGATTAGCGATTCGCCACATGAATAGTTTGGTTAGTTAGGATGGGATGTGCAATGTGTGACTTTAAAAGACAAATAATTCTGTCCCTGAATGCATATGACAGAATCAAAAGGTACAGGAAAAAAAAGTAATCAGTGATGTATTGGTAATTACCAAGCTGGTCCCAGCAAGCCTTGTCAACCTCGAGGCGTCCTGGTACCGCTGCTCCTCTATAGCACTCTGCGCTAATTTACAAGGACAAGAGCAACCAGATGAAACAATGCTGTAGTTAGAAAATCGGTAAACGGAACAGAATGTGAGGCAGCACAAAGCAGTTCCGGACCTTGAGTTCGGCCATGACGTGGGCTACGGCGTCGTTTCCTGTGGCCGCTATGATATCCCTCTTGAGCTTGGCGGCCTCCGCGAAATCCTCGTTCTCCACCGCCTCCTCCAGCTGGAACTGCGCGGTCGGAGAGGAAAGAGCGATCATCAGATTGCTTCGATTAGAAGTTACAGGATGATGAAATGGCGATTACCTGGAGGAGGGATGCGTAGCTCTCGGCCTGGTCGACCTCGTCGAAGTGGCGGCTCCATCGGGTCCAGTCCCAGGTGGAGGGCGACGATGCCGAGGATGAGGAGGAGGCGCAGAAGCAGCAGCCGGCGGAGCGGCGGGCGGGGATGGCCGATGGCGGGCGCGCGGCAGAGGGCGGCGAGCGGCGTGTCGGAACCGTGTTGAGCGGGCGCGCCGCCGCCGGCGTGGCGCACGCGGGGGACATGGCGCTGGGTGGGTCGGATCGGGGGGCCGGGCGTGGGGCACAGCGGGCAGAGGGCTGGAAGCCTGGAAGGCACGCGATTCAGATAAGGAGGACGGCGGCCTGATTGGAAAGTGCCGAGCGAGGGACGGGGTGGGACCATGCGTTGTTGGTGTGTTGTTGTTATGTGCAGACTTGCAGTACACTTCAGCATTCCTTTCGGCTAATCTCAAAGATCGAAAAAAAATCATATTCAGAAGTAGTATAATTGTTTCCCTTCAACTTTATAGAAAGGAAAAATAATAACGAATCATTCCTCCTTGGCAGCTACGGCATGAAACAACAATGATGCAGTTTTTTCTTCTTCACTTTATCCGCCATTTCACTTTATCCGCCATTGTATTGATCAACTCAGGACAGCATGTCGTAGGTTTCACGTTTCCAAGAAAAAAAGTCAAGCTTATATAAAAAAAAGGTCAAGCTTATATAAAAAAAAGGGTCAAACTCCAGTGTCACTACTACTATAACGTAGGAGCTAGAGTTTCTCTCGTTGAATGAGATCGCAAGAAACAAACTACTGTCCCCTAATCACTACGCCATTTGTTCATTTGTACTATATAAAGAATATATACTATAAATATATATACTAATAATTCTAAAATAAAAATCATTGCCAGATCGAACCAACACTACATATCGAACACTACATATCGAGAAGGCGACTCAGGCACGGCACATATTTACTTTAAATTGAATCGGGCCGGGCGGGACACTATTAAATAGGTCGTATCTTAGGTCAACCCACTAAGCACATCCTATTTGGTAAGCTATAGTCCAATACCTCCTCCCTCATTGTCCCTAATCTCACGAGCGTGAAAAAAAAACGAGAAAGAAAAATCTATCTTGTTTGACCTCACACCACATATCTCGTCATTTGCACTCAACTAATCTATAAGTTTGAATCATGTTTGAATAACTATCTCATTTAAGCAATGTCTTCATATCTATACTTTTTAATCTATTAAGAAACTAATGTAGGCACCTGGTGCTAATACGGCTTCACCATCCGTGCTGACACTTTAGACCCGCCCCGCCTCGAGGGCCGTGCCCTATGCCCACGCAGCGCTCTCTCAGCTACTGTCATGTGGACCCAGCACCCGCACGGCCAACTACTGCGTCTGCCCAGCACCTGATCTCGCCTGCTCAACTAACACCATACCACATGTACTTTAATGTTTAGAAATAAACAATAATTATATAAAAAAATAGTGCATGATTATATTTGAGTAAATATAAATATATCAATACATGTTTATATGATATATAAAAACTGTAGCAAAGCACGGTCAACTAGCTAGTACGAAATATAAAATCATACCGATGCCTAGGCAACTACTAGTATTTTATTGAAGTGGAATGAAACCTTACTGTCCATTTTATTTAGTATAGTTTGAAATCATAGTCGATAACTCGATGTACCATTTAGCAAGCGCCAACTGATTTAATAATATGAAAAACCTTTCTAAGGAACTATAATTTGATCAGAGTAGGAAACATACTTTTCAGTTTTGAATTATAAAACTTTGAAAGGAAATGCTTATTTATAGGAGTAGAAAACATACTTTCTTAAATTATAAAACTTTCAAAGGAAATGTCTATTTATAGGAGCTCAAGTTATGTATGTCAACGTTTGTGCCTGTATTGTAATTGGTAAAAAAAAATATATGGGAGAAAATTGTTGAAATTTTGTAGCAAATAACATGTCTACCAAAGATGGTCAATACTAAAGAAAATAAATAATGTAAGAATACAACTAATAAAATCTCACACAATTTTCCAAAAGTTGCTACATATAAAATTCTACTTATTTCATTTTAAATTATAAGACGTTTTCAGAGTCCCTAGATATGGTACCCAAGACGCTACAAACAAATGCCTACGTTGGAAGACTGGCTATAACCCCCACTTATAAGGTGGTTTAAGGTGACAAAACACCTCTGAAAAAATAGAGGTATAATTAGCTGAGGCTCCCACCATGCGGTACCCCCAAAGGGACCCAACGTCACTTGGGCCATCAAAGAAGCACCCTTTCACAAACAACATTCACTAGCCAGAAGGGCTCCGTGAGTAACATGTGGCCCTTACCTAATTCCTGAGATCCGAGAGTGCCACATATACATAAACGACTGCAAAGGGCTCTAGACCCCTCTAGCGGGGACCTAGGTCCACTCCTGTAAATATTGAACAGGGCAAAGGGCCCTCAGGCACTAAAGCACTGAAGGCTCTAGTCTAGAAGGGGTCTGGGCACACCACATGTCCTCTGGAACACTGCAAGGACTGAAAGGGAAATGACCTCAACCATCTCCTATAATCGATTTTGGTGTTTGACGACCATCACAAAACTTATGGACTAACTAGTTTGCCTAGTTGATTTTTTTCTCAAGTGCATAAAGTCCACATATATCTGTAAGGAAAATGGACCCTTGGACCATTTCTATAAATATGGGGCGAATCAGACTTGCACCAGCCTGCGGTGCACCGGACAGTGTCCGGTGCCCAGGCTGGCGCGCCCGACGAACAAGCCGCTCTCGGGAAAAACTCAGCGCTCCGCGGCTAAAATTCATCGGACTGTCCGGTGTGCACCGGACTGTCCGGTGAGATCATAGCCAACGGTCGACTTCACCATAGGGGGCAACGGTCGACTGCCATCGTGGTCAGAAGGTCAGAAATGGTCTGAGGAACTCAGCGTGGCCAGGGCACCGGTCGGATCCAATGGTCGACTGATACAGACCCCAACAGTCGGCTGGCGTGGCAGGCACCGGACAGTGAACAGTGCCCTGTTCGATGTGCACCGGACTGTCCGATGCGCCCGTCGATAGAAAACTGCTGCTTTCTGTCCAACGACTATAATTGTGGTGGGGACTATAAATACACCCCCAACCACCTCCATTCAACAGACCCAAGCATTCAATACATCCACATTCAATACAAGAGTAAGGAATTCATTCCAAGACACATTCAAAGCTTCCAATCCTCTCTAGTGCCACAATTAAGACAAGTGATTAGTGACTTGAGAGAGTGTGATTTGTGTTTCATTTGTTGCTCTTGTTGCTTGGCTTTTTAATCGTGCTTTCTTCATCTCCTTCTAAAGTCTCTAAGTGACTTATAAAACTAGCAAGAGACACCTAAGTGTGTGGTGATCCTTGCGGGGTCTTTGTGATCCGTGAGATTAAGAAGAAGCACTCAATCGGTCTAGGTGATCGATTGAGAGAGGGAAAGGGTTGAAAAAGACTCGGCCTTCGTGGCCTCCTCAATGGGGAGTATGTTCATTGGAACCGAACCACGGGAAACAAATCGTTGTGTTCATTTGTGTTGATCATTAACTTGATTTGATTCTCCCTCTCCTCTCTCTCTAAAAGTTCTCTTGCTCACAATCCTTTGAGTTAGCTCCCAAAGTTATCTGCATTGATTGAGCAACTCATAGAAAGAAGAACTATCTTCTACACTCCGTATTCATTATTATTTGTTTCCAAACCTAACCCCGGGGTGAAGTTCGTGTTCAAAGTTTATAATTTATAGGTTTCGCCTATTCACCCCCCTCTAGGTGACTTTCAAGGACCCATGACAATAGGAGCCATGCATCCTTGGACTAAAGGGCTCTGGAGGCTCCACCTGACCCCAGTGGACCTATACCCATAGCAGGCTCTCGAGTAAGCCACACGTCTACCTGACCATGTCGCGTACCCGGTCAAAGGGGTGGCAGAGTCAAAAGACGTGCAGAGTATACCCAGTGGAACAGGTGTAGCTATAGATGCCAAATACCTGACTCCTCGTTATCAGGACCCATTACTACATGGTTCCAAAACGCCATAGTGGAATTTTGGTTAGCACTCACATAGCCAACCACGTATGGACGACCTTGTACCGAGCATGTCACTTCTCCATACCTCATGGCAATGACATAGGATCTGGGACACGTGTCACAGTATTGAAGGACACATGTAGCATCATGGAAGACGTACTTCTACACTATCACTTCTCCAAGATTTCTCCATACAAACTCCATGGGCCAGATCATTCTATGGGAGCAGGAGGAGTTATGGCTTGGTTACACCTAACTATTATTGTACCCTCTCTTTCCCTCGATCTATTAAAGGGAAAGGGAGGCCCAGATAAGGGACACACGGATAAGTTGAAGCAAGCCAAACGAGCAGAAATACTTAGTCATTTCCAAGCAATACAACTCAAAAGATGATGTAAGGTGGTACACTCCGGTGGCCTGAACCTCTCTAAAATTCTTTGTTCTTGAATGTTGCCTCCAATGAGTCCAGTTAGTAGTCATGTCAGTCCCCAGTCCAAAAACCTAAGGATAAGAAAGCTTGCAAACCAAAGTACCCTAATTGAACCTTACCAGTGGTGCATTTCGGTACCACTGGTTGATGAAAACACTGTCAGGTCTCGCTAGGTAGGGGGTTTGTGTGTCACGGTGTTCTAAAATCCTTCATGGTTTGACTCGAGCTTGAGCGTGATGGTGATGATGGATATCACTTCGATACCGCTTCACCAGCTTAGATCGGCATCATCACCAAGTTTGAGCTCTGTTTGCTAGCTAGTTTCCACTAGCTTAGTTGCCTCCTCTACCTCCACAACAATGGGCCAAAGCACCCACCCTCAAGGATCGGAGCATGTGACTCCTTCCCGTCACACCATGCTGCATCTGCTAGGTGCGCCCGATGCTTGCAGCTTGAAAGGGAAATGAGATTTGAGCCATTTCTATATTAGTTTTGGTGTTTGACGACCATCACATCATTATGTACTAACTATTCGGCTAAGTGAATGGTTGCAGGTTCATAAGATTAAAATTGAAGATTTTAATGTAATAAATAGCTCTTAGCTAGAAAGGGCATATTTTGTAAAAGATTAACTATGAGTAGTTCAACCACTTGGATAAGTTTTAAATGGCCCTATGAACATATTTGAGCACCTTAGAGAGGTTGGAAAGTTCAAACTTTGAAAATGGTGCTTTGGAGCTAAGTTTGAGCTAGAATGAGTATTTGAGTTGGATTGATAAAAAAACATGAAGACCTATGGCTTAGACTAGTTGGATGGACTTTTATATGTTTGTCTAAGTCATAGAAGTACTCAAGAAGGAAGTTAAACCAAAACAAAGAAGAATATCCAAAATTGGACTAAGTTTGCTGCTCCGCGTACAACAGACTAGGCAGTATATCAGTTACACAGAGAGCATGTTTCTGGGGCTCGGAGGGTCTGGTGCACCAGACCAGTCCAATGGGCATCAGACCTGTTACACAAAGAAGGTGTTTTTGGAACCAAGAATGTTGGCCCCACCGGACCTATCAGGACTCAACGGTCGATTCAGATTCCAACGGTTAGATGACGTGGCGGCACATGTGGTAGGGTTCGGTGGTGCACCAAACCTGTCCAGTGACCCTAACACCCGACGACTTTTCCCAATGATCACTTGAACAACATGCATGGCAAAGGTCTGGTGTGCATTGGACCAGTCATTGTTCACAGTCCAGTGCACCCGAATTTATATCAGATCTAGGATTTCATCCCAACGACTATTTAATTGGTTGAGGGCTATAAATATACCTCTAACCAACACATCAATATACAAGAGTTGTGCAATATCTCCAATACACTATAGCAAACTCCCAAGTAATCATAGTCTCCCAAGTGCCACAAAAGAGAGAATTGAACAATAGAGCTAGTCTTTTTTGTGAGAATTGTGATAGTGCCTTGATAGAGTAATAAAGGGAAGAGTGTGTGCTACCTTCTTGTGATCTTTGAGCTTGGAGTTGTGACTCACATTGATTGTAAAGCTATCAAGAGGCTTCGACGTGTGACGTACTTTGAAAAGACTTCGATCTCTATATCGAGAAAAGAGAAAGGACTCAAGTTTGATCTTTGGAATCACTTGAGAAGGTTCAAAGATACCCGATCCTTTGGGATGCCTCAACAGAGTTGTAGGTTTCTGTCACACCCGGTTTTTAGAAGGTAAACCGAATGCGAACCATGTACGTGCCAGGATCAGTTATTCACGTACACAGCAGTTACATAATATGGACATCATCACACAGTGCTCAAAATAGTATTAAAAGGGGAAATAATAGTCGATTACATCATACGTCTGAGACGTCCATATAGTTCTTACAATAAATCAAAGTGCGGAAAAGAAACGTAGATAACGCGGCCTTCACAGGCAGCCGACTGGGGGTTGCCGCTAACCCGCTGTGCATGATGTCTTTCATGTGTCTCAGTTGAAGAAGTGCTTGCGTGTGCCAGAAGAGCAGTTGCCAGTGGAAGGTCTTGAGGTCCAGGAGGACTTGACCTACGTTGAGAAGCCAGCTCAGATCCTTGAGGTTGCAGATAGAGTCACCCGAAGGAAGACCGTCAGAATGTGCAAAGTCAGATGGAGTCACCACTCTGAGGAAGAAGCAACCTGGGAGCGTGAAGATGATCTGATGGCCAAGTACCCGGAGCTCTTTGCTAGCCAGCCCTGAATCTCGAGGGCGAGATTCTTTTAAGGGGGATAGGTTTGTAACGCCCCGAATTTTGCAGTTGAATTTTTTCTTTTCTTTACTCGCCAAAATTCGGGCGTTACCCTTTCCTTTTCTTTTTCCCCTCGCTAAACCTTGACCTTTTCCAAAGCTCTAGCGGGATTCGGTTTGGAATTCCCGTGTAAGGAAAAAAAAACCCTAAATACCTTATGTTGTTTGATGCACCATGCCGAACCTTGCATTTCTTTTGATTGCTTTGAAAGCGCAATTGCATTCATGTAGAAAGATCGGATTTCGAAAATGTGGAGAAGATCTTTCTTTCTCTTCTCTCTCTCTTTCTCTCTCCCCTCTCTCTCTCTCTCCCGCGCCGTGGGCCGACCCCGGCCGGCCCAGCCGCCCCCTGGCGCCCCCCCTTGGGCCCAATAGGCCCAGCCGCCCCCCCCTCGGCCCTCCCCGCGCGCGCCCCATGGCCGGCTCGGCCGGCTCGGCCGGCTCGGCCGCTCGGCCGCCCCGCCCCCCCCCTGCTCGGCCGCTCGGCCGCCCCCTGCGCGCCCCGCCTAGGGCCGGTTCAACCGCCCTAGGGCCGGTTCAACCGCCCCCCCCCCCTTCTGTTTTTTTTTATGTTTTTATTTTTATTTTATTTACTTTCTGTGATCATAATTACTGTATTTTAAGTAGACTAATCACTGTTCATGCTATGGGAAAATAGGAAGTTTAATTTAAAATTCCGTTATGTTATTGATTCACGTAGTTAATTGTTTACCCTGTGCAATGTTGATCAACTAAAAGTGATTAGGTTTCCATTAGTATATATAAATTTATATAACAGAATTATTTTGTTAAAAACCAATTGTGTCATTAGTGCATAAGATTTAACCCCCCCTGCGAGACCTTTCCCGTTTCTTTCTAACCATAACAAATGCGATATCGAATGTCATACTTGATGCATATTCGCTTTATTTGTTATCTTGTATGGTGTACTGTTCTTTTGTATTAAGTATGTGGATGTATGTATGTATGTTTGCGCTCGCATAGAGAACGATCCGGTCGAAGAGCCCGAGGAATTCGCAGGAGAAGCCCCTGAGCAGCAGTCGGTTGGTGGAGGCAAGTGTCCTTTGACCTATCTCTGTCCTATTCATTCTTTAATTCACCTCCCGCTTTACACATTTATACCTAAGGATTGACTAGCTTTTGTTATCCATGTCCTTGTTTACCTATTTGGGTCGGATTATTACTACTTAGTCTGATGCTATTGCTCAACTCTAATCAATGAACATGATGTGATTATCTATGATACGCTGTTTTCCCGTTCTTCTTTATGATTATACTTGTGGTTTTCAAGGGGACTCGAGCGGTTTCTCGAGTGCCTCTCCGTAAGGACCTGTTCAATGGATGACCGCCCGGGAAAACAGTGCAACCATGTATGTTTGCGCTCGCATAGAGAACGATCCGGTCGAAGAGCCCGAGGAATTCGCAGGAGAAGCCCCTGAGCAGCAGTCGGTTGGTGGAGGCAAGTGTCCTTTGACCTATCTCTGTCCTATTCATTCTTTAATTCACCTCCCGCTTTACACATTTATACCTAAGGATTGACTAGCTTTTGTTATCCATGTCCTTGTTTACCTATTTGGGTCGGATTATTACTACTTAGTCTGATGCTATTGCTCAACTCTAATCAATGAACATGATGTGATTATCTATGATACGCTGTTTTCCCGTTCTTCTTTATGATTATACTTGTGGTTTTCAAGGGGACTCGAGCGGTTTCTCGAGTGCCTCTCCGTAAGGACCTGTTCAATGGATGACCGCCCGGGAAAACAGTGCAACCATGAGGGTGGAATGGGGTGCCCTTAGCTGAATAATTAGAGGATCCGGGGTGTTCTTCACTGATCTCCAACACAGACCACACAGCTTCTCAGATAAAGAGGAAAGGAGAATAATGGGTTTCCCAACTATATAACTAACTTTATTGACATAGTATGTAAACCAAAATGCAGGGGATACCCACACTCTGGTGACAATCATTACAAAGATCCAAACCAAACATAGTTCATCATGACAAACATAAATGCACAGGATATAGCAAACTACCCTGTCTAACTAAAACTAACTAAGACCGAGGCTAACGCTAAGACTGAAGCTTCCATGTATATATTGATTTCATATTAATTACAAGATCCAACTCTAACGATCTATGGTTCTAGGTTTATCTTGGTCTTGCAGGCGGGATTGCCATAAGACTAGTGTCCATGCTGAGGTGAGCGGTACGGGTGCTGAGTCCCAACGGGAGCGGGGGAACCACCGTCCAGATAACGACGTTCCGCGCGCTCAACCCGCAGCAGGGCGATCTCAGCACGAGCCCTACTCAGCTCGTCTAATGCATGGTCCAGCTCCGTGTTTAGCACGGCGGCTAGGTTGACTGTGCTGCTCAACCTAGGATTGCCCTCACCGACAGGTGAGACAATCACGCCTCCTGTGCTGCCAGATGAACGGCGGGGGTAATACTTCAGGTCAAGACCGTCAGCTGCCCCACCGAAAACCGAGCAGTAGTGCGAAAGCGCACGCCGTGCAGCATCTTGCATGGCTGCCTCAGCTGAGTCCCGCTCAGAGATAGAATAGTGCTCTGAACAGGCCTCTGCACCCTGGAGACTGTCCTCCGGGCAGCGCACCAAGCAAGTCGCCTCCCAGCGGTCCGGGTAGACCCCGCGACTATGCTGGTAGACCACACAGCGATACTCGACGGACCAAGTATGCCGGTCAAATGCCCGACGTAGCAGGGTGTCGAGCGCATCGTGGAAGTGACACCCGCGAGCAGCGTCGCGAGTGATGGGTCGAGCAACCCATCCTTCCGGCTCAGGGTTAGCAGAGAAGTCGGTGTCGTGGCTCGAGCTGCCGTCGCCATCTCCGTCGTCTGGGTCTCCTCCAGCAGCTACTCCAGAAGCTGGGGCGCCCAGTGGTGGTGCAGGGGGCGGCTCCAGAGAAAGCACAGGAGAGCAGCTCCTCACAGACTCTATCTCCTGGTGGAGCGAGAGGGAAGAGCTCTGCTGCTCCCGTCGTCGACGTTCCTGCTCCTCACGCAGGCGGTGGTGTAGTCTCTCCAAGTGGCTGGACTGTCCGGCCACAGGACGGCGAAGCGGACGCTCAGCAAGGCGGGAGGGTAAGAAGGGGATGACTGACTTTCGTGCAGTGTGTCTAAGTCGAGCCATCTACAAAAGACATCGCAAGCAAAAGGGTGAGAACAGAATTAATATGACCAGCAAGTAATGAATCATAAGTAGATGAAGGATTGGAGTAGAACATAATTTTCAGCAAGGTATAATATATAGTAGAACATAGGTTTGGTCAGTAGGACCAACTTTTGAAGGGGTACCAAAGTCAAGGCAGGGACAGAGGTCTATAATCCTTAGAACGACCATTCTACTCTAGGTTAGCGGTCCTACAGTCAGCACGGCTTTGATACCACTTATGTCACACCCGGTTTTTAGAAGGTAAACCGAATGCGAACCATGTACGTGCCAGGATCAGTTATTCACGTACACAGCAGTTACATAATATGGACATCATCACACAGTGCTCAAAATAGTATTAAAAGGGGAAATAATAGTCGATTACATCATACGTCTGAGACGTCCATATAGTTCTTACAATAAATCAAAGTGCGGAAAAGAAACGTAGATAACGCGGCCTTCACAGGCAGCCGACTGGGGGTTGCCGCTAACCCACACCTAGAACTCGTCGTAGTCTTGGAACTCCTGGAAGTCTCCTTCCACAGCTTCATCTTCGCCTGAGCAGTGGTTGCAATGCTGACAACCTGGGGGGGGGGGGGGTTTGGTGTGTAGAGCAAGGGTGAGTACACATCAACATACTCAGCAAGTATCCTGTTTGGCTGTAGTGGACTAGCTTTATGTGGGGATAAGTCAAGCAGTTGCTTTTAGTTGGTCAGGTTATTACTTACTAGTAGAAAGCCAGGTTTTAACATTAACCCAAGTTATTAGCCCAATGTATCCTTTCCAAACGGAAAGAATACCACTTACCAATACCATAATCGTAACCGGAACCATCAAGGCCAAGTACCCGGAGCTCTTTGCTAGCCAGCCCTGAATCTCGAGGGCGAGATTCTTTTAAGGGGGATAGGTTTGTAACGCCCCGAATTTTGCAGTTGAATTTTTTCTTTTCTTTACTCGCCAAAATTCGGGCGTTACCCTTTCCTTTTCTTTTTCCCCTCGCTAAACCTTGACCTTTTCCAAAGCTCTAGCGGGATTCGGTTTGGAATTCCCGTGTAAGGAAAAAAAACCCTAAATACCTTATGTTGTTTGATGCACCATGCCGAACCTTGCATTTCTTTTGATTGCTTTGAAAGCGCAATTGCATTCATGTAGAAAGATCGGATTTCGAAAATGTGGAGAAGATCTTTCTTTCTCTTCTCTCTCTCTTTCTCTCTCCCCTCTCTCTCTCTCTCCCGCGCCGTGGGCCGACCCCGGCCGGCCCAGCCGCCCCCTGGCGCCCCCCCTTGGGCCCAATAGGCCCAGCCGCCCCCCCCTCTTTCCCTTATTCCCTAACCCTCTCCCTCTCCCCCCTCATTTTCTCCCTCCCCACCTAGGCCGCCGCCCCTACCCCCTACCCGCCCCCTGCCCTAGGTCGCCGCGCCGCCCCCTGCCGCCGGCCGCCCCTCGCCGTCGATCCCCAACGCCGGTGAGCGCCCCCCCCCCCCCTCCTCCCTCTCTCCTCCCTTCCCCTCTCCTCCCTCCCCTTCCTCTCGCCGCTCGGCCCCATGGCCGGTTCGGCCGCCCGCCCCACCCCGCCCGCTCGGCCCCTTGGCTGCGCCCCCGGCCCTAGTGCCTCCATGTCTTCAGTGCGTGAACCACTGCTGCCAACTCTAGATCATGGATGGGGTAGTTCTTCTCATGAACCTTCAGTTGTCGGGACGAGTAAGCCACAACTCTTCCCTCTTGCATCAACACACATCCCAAACCTGTGTAACAAGCATCGCAATACACCGAGAAGGGCTTGTGCACATCAGGCAAGACTAGGACGGGCGCTGTAGTCAACTTCTCTTTCAGCGCTTCAAAGGCTTCTTGGCATTTCTGGGTCCACTTGAACTCAACCTTGTTGCCTAGCAACGCTGTCATTGGCTTCGCAATCTTCGAAAACCCTTCAATGAATCGCCGATAATATCCGGCCATTCCAATGAAGCTCTTGATTCCTCGAGCATCCGTTGGCGCTTTCCAGTTTAGAATGTCTGCCACTTTCTTCGGATCCACAGCCAAACCTTCTTTGTTGATTACATGACCCAAGAACAGGACTTCATTGATCCAGAACTCACACTTGCTCAACTTTGCATACAACTGGTGCTCTCGCAATCTCTGCAACACCATTCTCAAATGATCTGCATGCTCTTCTTCGCTTCGAGAGTAAATCAGAATGTCATCAATGAATACCACCACAAACTTATCAAGGTAATCCATGAATACACTGTTCATCAAGTTCATGAAGAATGCTGGCGCATTGGTCAAACCAAAAGACATCACTGTGAACTCATACAACCCATACTTGGAAATGAATGCCGTCTTCGGAATGTCCGAAGGTCGGATCCTGAGCTGATGATAACCTGACCTCAGATCGATCTTGGAGAACACACTGGCTCCTCTCAACTGGTCGAACAGATCTTCTATTCTGGGCAAGGGATACTTGTTCTTGATCGTGACTTCATTCAAAGCTCGATAATCGATACACATCCTTTTGGTGCCATCTTTCTTTTCCACAAACAAGACAGGGGCGGCCCAAGGCGAGGTGCTTGGCCGGATGTAACCTTTCTCTGACAGCTCATCAATTTGCTTCTTAAGCTCAACCAATTCTGGTCCAGATATTCTGTAAGCTCTCTTAGAGATGGGGGCGGTTCCAGGAAGAAGCTCTATAGCAAATTCAACTTTCCGCTCTGGTGGCATACCCGGTAAATCCTTTGGAAACACATCTGGGAATTCAGACACAACCTTGATACTCTCAATTGGGTCTGCTTCACTGCTATCGACAGCCATCTGATAACAACTTCCTTTCTTTGGCTCAGGCGGGACTAACTCGGTCACCACTTCCTCTCCTAGTGGGGACACCAACTTGATTGTCCTTTTATCACAACTGATAACTGCCTGATACTTATCTAACCAATTCATCCCTAGGATGACATCTATTCCCTGAGCACCCATTACTATAAGGTTGGCGGGAAACGCTATCCCCCTTATTTTCACACTTACATTTAAACAAATGCTATCAGCTCGAATTCTACCACCAGCTGAATCAATTTGAATAGGGGTTGACATGGTAGTAGTTGGAAGATTATGTGCTTCTACCCATGATGCAGTAATGAAAGAATGTGTTGCTCCAGTATCAAATAACACTTCTGCAATATGGGAATCGACTGGGAACATACCTACTGTCATGTCGGGGGTCTCCTGAACTGCTTCAGCCTCCAAGTGATTCAATCTTCCATGATTATAGCGCTGCTGAGAGCGATTGCCTGCTCCAGGCTGAGACACATTCTGCTTTGCTGGGGCATTGGGGCCTGACTGCTGCTGGGCTGCCTTCTTCGGACATTGCATCACCCAATGGCCTTGCTCTCCACAGTGGAAACATGCCCTGTTTCCAACCTGAGCTGGTGCTGCCTGACTGTTCTGCTGATTTGCTGGGGCAGGAAGACGAGGTGCTTGCTGATTCTGCTTCTGAAACTGACCTCCTGACTGATTGCTCTGACGGTTCTGATACTGGTTCTGAGGGTACTGCCTTTGGAACTGCTGATACTGCTGACGCTGCTGATGCTGCTGAGGTGGACGCTGGTTCTGCCTGAACTGCTGAGGTTGATTGCCTGAGAAACGGGGACGGCTGCTGCTTCCAGGCTGGGGTCCACTGATCTTGCGCTTACGATCTTCCATCTCCTTACGCTTCCTTTCTGTCATGATTGCTCTGTCAATCAGGTGCTGGAATGTCGGGAAGGTGTGGTTCATCAGCTGATACTGCAGAGGGTCAACCAAGCCTCTCAGGAAACGGTACTGTCGCTTGGCGTCGGTGTTGACATCTTCAGGAGCATAGCGAGACAATTGCAGAAACCTGTCTCGATACTCACTGACAGACGATGACCCTTGCTTAAGGGCCAGGAACTCCTCCTTCTTCACTGTCATCAGACCTGCAGGCACATGGTACTGACGAAAGCTACCCCTGAATTCTTCCCAGGTGATGGTGTCGGGGTTGGCATGGGTGGCGAGGTAAGACTCCCACCATGACTGGGCTGCTCCTCTCAACAGACGGGGACCATACAGAACTTTCTCCCAGTCATCGCACTGAGCGGTATGCAACTCCCGCTCCACAGTGCGCAGCCAATCTTCAGCATCCATGGGGTCAGAAGAATGAGCGAACGTTGGTGGATGACCTCTCATGAATTCAGCACGCTTATCTCTAGGCATCTGAGGCATCTGAGGCTGGGGTGGTGCTTGCTGCTGCTGCTGCTGCTGCTGCTGCTGCTGAATGGCGGCCAGAGTCTGACCGATGGCTTGAACTGCCTGAGTCTGCATCAGAAACATCTGCTCGATCGACATCGGGGGCGGGGGCGGCAGGTGCTGCTGCTGGGGCACCTCATCCTGCGGAGCGGCTCGCTCCTGCTGAGCACGCCTTCCTCCTCTACGCCTGTTCTCTGACATCTGCAGAACGCAACCACACATCAGAACTGATCTGGCAAAGCTTGCAGCATAAGAAAAGAGTATAGAATTCTCCAACAGCACTGAACAGATGAGCATCTTCACTGATCTCCAACACAGACCACACAGCTTCTCAGATAAAGAGGAAAGGAGAATAATGGGTTTCCCAACTATATAACTAACTTTATTGACATCCCTTGGCCGCTCATAACCGCGAGCACGGCTGATATATCAGTTTCATAACACTCTGCAGAGGTTGTGCACTTTACCCACAAGCCGTGATTCCCTCTCTGGCCCGGGCTTGCAAGACCCTTATTCACTCCCGAGGTGAATGGCCAGGGATTCACTACGAAGCCTTTACAAAGATTCCCCGGGGCTGTAGCCACCCGTTAGGTTTCCTAAATGCACCGCACTCCTCCCCAAGGGGCGAACCCAAACTTGGCAGAGCGAGCCGCATACACCGAGCCCCATTGACGGCACGACGGCTAAGTGAACTACACCCCGGATCCTCTAATTATTCAGCTAAGGGCACCCCATTCCACCCTCATGGTTGCACTGTTTTCCCGGGCGGTCATCCATTGAACAGGTCCTTACGGAGAGGCACTCGAGAAACCGCTCGAGTCCCCTTGAAAACCACAAGTATAATCATAAAGAAGAACGGGAAAACAGCGTATCATAGATCCGAGCGGCGAGAGGAAGGGGAGGGAGGAGAGGGGAAGGGAGGAGAGAGGGAGGAGGGGGGGGGGCGCTCACCGGCGTTGGGGATCGACGGCGAGGGGCGGCCGGCGGCAGGGGGCGGCGCGGCGACCTAGGGCAGGGGGCGGGTAGGGGGTAGGGGCGGCGGCCTAGGTGGGGAGGGAGAAAATGAGGGGGGAGAGGGAGAGGGTTAGGGAATAAGGGAAAGAGGGGGGGGCGGCTGGGCCTATTGGGCCCAAGGGGGGGCGCCAGGGGGCGGCTGGGCCGGCCGGGGTCGGCCCACGGCGCGGGAGAGAGAGAGAGAGGGGAGAGAGAAAGAGAGAGAGAAGAGAAAGAAAGATCTTCTCCACATTTTCGAAATCCGATCTTTCTACATGAATGCAATTGCGCTTTCAAAGCAATCAAAAGAAATGCAAGGTTCGGCATGGTGCATCAAACAACATAAGGTATTTAGGGTTTTTTTTTTCCTTACACGGGAATTCCAAACCGAATCCCGCTAGAGCTTTGGAAAAGGTCAAGGTTTAGCGAGGGGAAAAAGAAAAGGAAAGGGTAACGCCCGAATTTTGGCGAGTAAAGAAAAGAAAAAATTCAACTGCAAAATTCGGGGCGTTACAGTTTCATTTGGAAACCGAACTCCGGTAAATAATTTGTCGTGTCATTGTGTTTGATTGTTTGCAATTTGTTCTCCTCCTTCCTCCCTAAGTTCTCTTGCATTGATCTTCTCCCAAACCCTTAAGTGTTGCTTCAAAGTTCATTCCACACATTTATAAGAGCAAAACTTTGCTAGATAGAATTTGTCTTCTCAAGCTAACTAACTTGCTTATTATCCTAACCTCTAAATTGGGATTGACTTTTATTTTAAGTGTTAAATTTCAGGTTTCGTCTATTCACCCCCCCTCTAGGTAACTATCACAACTCTAGTGGAATAGTGCCTAGTTGAAGGGGCAGGCACCAGGACACTGTTGTGGCTGCAAAAGTGGATCACAGTTAGACCGCGGTGTACGTCATCGCGTTGATTTAGCTGAACCTCACCAACAGGGGTGAATAGTTGTCACCTAAAAAAATCAACACTTAAATAAAACTTGATCCCTATTAGGTGTTAGAACGAGAGAGAATGTCGTCTAAGTGAGAGAAAAGTTCTTTTTCACTTGTTGCTCTTATAAGTATTAAGTAAGATCATATAGCAACACAAGTGAGTTAGAATGAAATTGTAGCAAGAAAACTTTAGAAGGGGGAAGGATGAATTGACTCAAGCCTAGCTACGGGTGCAAAAGTTTCATCGAAATCCAAACCTTTGACTTGTGCGTACTCCTTGGCCATAAGTTGGGCTTTGTTTCTTGTCACCACACCATGTTCATCTTGCTTGTTGTGGAAGACTCACTCGGTTTCTACAATATTATGATTTGGACGGGGTACTTGAAAGGAAAATGTGCCCTTGGGCCATTTCTATAAATGTTTTGGTGATTAGATGCCCAACATATATTGTTTTGGTTGATATAAGCTAAGTATCAAAGAGATGCAAATGGAAAAGCAAGGTATGGTTCTAGCCTTAGTAAATTGTTTTTGGTACTAACATTATTCTACTAAGTGCTAGGAACCTTGTCAAAATGAGAGAAATCGGATTGGAGAAGTTTGGCTAAGTCCAGCCAGACTTGCACTAGCCTGAGGTGCACCAAACTGTTCAGTGCCCAGGCTGGCGCCCCGGCGAACAGGCCGCTCTTGGGAACACTCAGCGTGCCGCGGCTATAATTCACTGGACTGTCCGGTGAGCCAGCCGCACCCAAGCCAACGGTCGGCTACATGATCAGCGGGCGACACGTGGACTTTGCCAATGGTCATCTGGTCGCACCAGACTGTCGGTGTGCCACGGGGGTCGTGGCTACAACGGTCGACTTTGCCAGAAAAGGAAGAAAATCACACACTGTTCACTGTCCGGTGCGCCCACGGATAGAAGGCAACTATGGCCTTCCAAATAGAGCTCCAATGGCTCCTAGCTGCCTTGGGCCATAAAAGGGACCCCTAGGCGCATGGAGCAGTACACCAAGCACCCATTGAACATCCTAAGATGTAGAGACTTCGCATTCACGCATCTGGTTCATTGTGATAGAGATTCGAGCACTTTTCTGAGCTGTAACTCCACTGTGTTGTTTCATGTGCTCGTTCTTGTCTTGCGTGCGTGTTGTCGCTGCAACTCTCGCTCTTGTGTGTGTTTCTATTACTCCCTTACTCTTGTGTTTACTTGAGATCTTTTGTGTAAGGCGTGAGAGACTCCAAAGTGTGGAGATTCCTCACAACGGGATATTGTTGAGATAAAGAGAACTGTGGTATTCAAGTTGATCTTTGGATCACTTGAAAGGGGTTGAGTGCAACCCTCGTCCGTTGGACGCCACAACGTGGAGTAGGCAAGTATTCTACTTGACCGAACCACAAGATAAAATCGTTGTGTCACTTGTCTTTATTCTTGTGTGATTCTCTCTATCTCTATTAACTTCACTTGCTTAAATGCTCTAAGTTTAATACTCATCTTGTGGAGAGCAATTAAGTGAAGAAGTTTACTCCGCTTGTACTTCTCTCTTGAACTTGGACTTAGCTTTCACTAATCTAATATTAGTCCAAGTTTGTGTTGTTAAGCTATTTTTTACAGGATCACCTATCCATCCCCCCTCTAGGTGCTCTCAATTGGTATCAGAGTTGTTCTCTTCATCAAGGGACTAACTGCCCGAAGAGATGGATCCTAAGGGAAAGGGGATCGTGATCAACGACAAGGAAAAGGAGACCCTCCATGTTGATAAGCCAAAAGGTGACAAGCCCACCGACTTAGGCTCAAACAATAAGAGGAAGGATGGGAAGAAGAGGCACATTAAGAAGATCATTTACTATGACAATGACGCCTCCTCCTCTTCACCAAGGGACGACGATGACGACTCATCCACGAAAAAGAAAATGGTTAATCAGAATTATTCATTCAATTATTATCGCATGTCGTACAATTCAAATGCTCATTTATTGTCTATTCCACTTGGTAACCCCCCCTTGATGGACATGATTACTCTTTTGGAGCCATAAAATGCGTAGTCATTTATTCTCTCTCCATCCTAGCATTTGGAAAATAGTTGAAAATGGAATGCATTTTGATAGTAGTGATAATCCCGTATTCATTAACGAGTAAATTCATAAGAATGCCCAGGCTACTATTGTGTTGTTAGCATCTCTATGCAGGGATGAGTACAATAAAGTCAGCGGCTTGGACAATGCCAAGCAAATTTTGGATACCCTCAAAATCTCTCATGAGGGTAACGACACCACCATGATCACAAAGATGGAACTGGTGGAAGGAGAACTGGGAAGGTTCACCATGAAACGGGGAGAGGAGCCAACCGAAACCTACAGTAGGCTCAAGACCGTGGTGAACAAAACTCGAAGCTATGGGAGCACAAGATGGATGGATCATGACGTCGTTCGACTCATGCTAAGGTCATTTAATGTTATTGATCCTCATCTTGTAAACCTTATTCGTGAGAATCCCAGGTACACCAAAATGACGCCTGAGAAAATTCTCGGAAAATTTGTGAGCGGACGTATGATGGTAAAAGAAGCAAGGTATGTGGATGATATTGCGAATGGACCACTGCCTATTTATGAGCCGCAACCTGTTGCTCTCAAAGTAACAAACAGCAAGGAGACGCTACCTAACAAGGTAGCACAAGTGGAGGTTGTCAGGCTAAATGAGGATGAAATGGCGCTTGTAATCAAGCGTTTCAAGACTGTATTGAAGGGACACAAGGAATACCCAAACAAGAACAAGTCAAAGAGAAATCGCTCCTGCTTCAAATGTGGTAAGTCCGGTTATTTTATTGGACAATGCCCCGATAATGGAAATGACCAAGGACAAGAAAAGAAATGGAAGAAGGAGAAAAAGAAGAACTACAGGAAGGCAAAGGGCGATGCGCACATTGGCAAGGAATGAGACTCCGACTTTTCTTCATCCGACTCTGACGATGAAGGACTAGTTGCCTCCGCCTTTGACAAATCCTCCCTCTTCCCCAACGAACATCACACGTGCCTCATGGCTAAGGAGAAGAAGGTATGTACACGAGATACCCCCAAGTATACTTCTTCTAGTGATGAGGAATCTGATGATGATGTAGATTATAGTGATCTCTTTAAGGGTTTAGATAGATCTAAGGTAGATAAAATCAACGAATTAATTGATGCCCTTAATGAGAAAGATAGGTTGTTAGAAAAACAAGAAGATATTCTTTATGAGAAACATGATAAATTTATTAATGTTCAAAAATCTCTTGCTTTAGAAACTAAGAAAAATAAATTGTTGTCTTCCGAGCTATCTTCTTGTCATGATTCTATTTCTAGTCTTAAGAGTTTAAATTCTAGGCTAGAAAAAAGTAAATGTGGCTAGTTCTTCTTGTAGAGTGTGTGTCTATTTGTAATAGGTGTAAAGATTTTGATATGATGCTTGCAATGCACATGCTTCTACCATTCTTAAGTTGAATAATGATGTTGCTAATCTTAATGCTCAACTTAAAACTTGCAAAAATGATTATGAAAAGTTAAACTTTGCCAGGGATGCTTCTACCATTCATTTTCTTCATATGATGTAATTATTTATCTATTTTGTACATAACTCCATTATATATTAATGATCCGACATTCGTTTTTGTACCATGAGTCATCATATGTGTGAGAATTGATCCTATTATTTCGCGTCCGGGGTTTGGCCCCCTAAAACCCATGTGTGACAGAAGTGATATCAGAGGAATGTTGACTGTAGGACATAACCTAGATAGAACTGGACAACCCTTACCTACTTACCTTTGCTACTCTGATTCTTTCTAAACTTTTCTTAATCTTTTCTCATCTATTGCTGCTTTACTCTGATTATTCTTACATTTTCACTTCTAAAGACAAAACATATTTCACACTTTGAAATCCTGTAACCAAAGTGACCCTTAGGAATAGGATACCTAATCTTAGCAACAAAAACAAAACTATTTTTATAGGTATCTATGTGCTTGAATGCTTGTTCTTATGATACTTGTCTTATTTGGTTCTTTGATTGAGTGTGATGAATTGTGGAGTAATATCCACAATTGCATCTGCATATACATATAGGCGTAAAAATGTATATAAGATAACTCGACAACTTAGATTATTCCCCATTAGAATATATCTAGCTCTATAGATTCATCTTATTCTGAAAGATTCTATGTTATCCTAATAGATTCATATTATTGTCCTAACCACTTTACTTATCTCAGAGTAACAACCATGATTCAAACCAAAATTAATTAGATCTTATCTAGTCTAATTTAGTTATACCAATCTAATCTAGATCTCAGCTAATCTAATATAATATAATCTAATCTAATCTAAGGTGACCTAATGTGATTAATCTGATTTAGTCTAAATTTATCTAATCTAGTAGAAAACCCTCATCTTATTTGATTCAACATTCTTCCTATATTTAAAGGTTTAAACCAAGTAACTTAGAGTAGTTGAATCTGGTAGATTAGACACTATTCACGCCTTACTCTAAAACCTAAATTAGTGTCTCAGACCAACTCGGCCATATACAAACAACCTACACATTCTTGATAGATTGCCTAATCTATCTATTTAAAAAAATCTAATCCACCAGCTTGACCTACATGTTTCTAATGATCTACAGACCCAATAAGCAAGAGAAGATCGACCTCGACAAGGAAGAATATAACAGTCAAAGTGAATCTCGAGATGAATCAAGACTTAAACATTTCAGATGAAGTCTTTTCCTTGCATAATCTTTCTTACCTCAACCTGTCAAGCTTATATCCTACATAATAGGTAGCTAGATACTTATGCTCTCCTAGATCACCCACTATTGACTATTAAAAAAAGAGTGAGACTCTTGATTTTTGAACCAATTATAAAAAAGCTGAATTACAAACCAATCCTTCTGTATCCCTTTTCTAACTAATCTCGACGACGAGATTATTTCTAAGGGGTATAATTTGTAACACTCCAAAATCGTATATTGGTTAATTAAGAAAATTCCCTAAAGATTTAAAATTTCAAGCGTAATATAACAAAGTTATGAATTGAGACTATCTTCCCTAAAATTTGATAAATAGTAAATATAAAATGTTGGCTATATACTTAAACTATAATAAATAGGATAGTGAGTTATTCTATATAAATTACTCCTATTGGGTTATATAACTATGTGAATTCCATGCTTATTACATTTCATGCATACAAATACTTATTTGAGCAAAGTAAATAAGGAGTAAATAAGTGTAAAATAATTGCATTCATGTTGGTGTTTTGGTTGTGCATATACATATGGTTTCAAAATTTAAAATTAGATTTGAATTGGGATAATTAAATCTAAAAATATAAAATAGGAAAAAAGAATAGCAAATAAAAGGCTTATCTATTCGGACACTTAAGGAACACAACCCACGTGAGTTTTTCCTCCTATTTTTTATTACACTTGCCGGATTTTGCATCACGGTTACCTATTCTAGATTCGAGTTTGTTAGAGTTCCTAGTAGATATGATATGATTGTAACAGATAAGTACCATATTAGATCTATAATGTAACAGTTTTGGGTTCAAGTTTGTTAGAGTTCCTAATATATAGGATATGGTTATAACAGATAAGTACCAGATTATATCTATCATGTAACCACCCACCTCCCAGCCAATATAAATATATATAACCATAACACCTCAAGCCATCAATCAAAGACTCGTCTCATCTATGGCCTCGCAGCATCCACCGCTCGCAGGTGGGCCTACCACTGCGGGCAGGATGTCGTAGCCCTGTTCGAGCGTGAACAGGATCGTGCGGGGGAGAAACAGCCCTGGTCGTCGATCCGGTGATGAGCGCTCACGATTGAATCTCAAATACCCTATCGTGATCGAAAATCATAGCTATTGATCTTAGATCTGTTGGTCGAGATCAGATCGCGGAATCTTTTAATCTCGAGCGTTGATTTTAGATCCGACGACTATGATGGGTTCGGTCGCGTACCGATTCGGCCGAGGCCATGGGCCATCCGATTCAATCTGACGGGGGAAATTCGATCTGCTATCATAAAATCTCTGTCATCGATCTCCGATCCAACGACCGAGACTTGGATCTAATCTACATCGTAGACTATCGATTGAACAGTCCACAAAAGCCCATACCCCTTCGACCGTCTACTTCTTCAAAAGAGACCATGTGCTCTATATTAATCAACCCGCCGTCCACCTGTGTGGTAAGATGATTACCTAGCAGTCCCTAAGAATTGCAAATAAGTCCCTAGAGCTCGATTTAATTATAAAAATGACCAAAAACTAAATTAATCCCTATAATGCTTGTTTTAACTCCGATTTAGTCTGTTCAAGTTGCGTTAGTCTTGTATTAAATTTGTCTACGCAATAACAATATTATTTACAACATACTACTTACTTTTATATTGTTTATCCTATGATTATTGATTTATCTTGCTAATCAAAGTTAATTGTCCACAGTTATAACCTGACTAAAAATACAACCTATAATCAAGTTATATCTAGGATTAATTTAATTAATTCTCACATGATTTATATTAACTAACATATAATTTATCTTTTATTGTTTAATCATCTAAATCTTTGAAAAAATCATATCCTCTTAATCGTAACTCTGAATTTAGTGGTTCTCGAATCTACGACCTCATAGCAACGTGTAGAATATTCTTACGTTGTTTGTTCTCATATTTGGTGTACTGTTATCTTTATGTACCTTGTCTATTTGTATGTTTTGCTACGAGTAGAAGTGAGGTCACAAGAAACTTGAAAACCAAGTTGGTGAAGTACCTGTGAATCTCGGGTCTAAGGCAAGTTGTGCCCTTGATCACTCTTCTTTATCTAATAATGTTCCTGTTAATCACTGTGACATGATTGAAAGAGAAATGTGCCGTTGAGTCATTTCTATAAATGTTTTAGTGATTAGATGCCCAACACATACTGTTTTGGTTGATATAAGCTAAGTATCAAAGAGATGCAAATGGAAAAACAAGGTATGATTCTAGTCTTAGTAAATTGTTTTGGTACTAACATTATTCTACTAAGTGCTAGGAACCTTGTCAAAACGAGAGAAATCGGATTGGAGAAGTTTGGCTAAGTCCAGCCAAACTTGCACCAGCCTGAGGTGCACCGGACTGTCCGGTGCCTAGGCTGGCGCCCCAGCAAACCGGTCGCTCTCGGGAAAAACTCAGCGTGCCACGACTATAATTCACCGGACTGTCCGGTACGCCAGCCGCGCCCAAGCCAAAGGTCGGCTGCGCGATCAGCGGGCGACACGTGGACTTCGCCAATGGTCATCTGGTTGCACCGGACTATCCGATGTGCCACCGGACTGTTCAGTATGCCACAGGGGTCGTGGCTGCAACGGTCGACTTCGCCAGAAAAGGTAGGAAATCGCGCACTATTCATTGTCTGGTGGTGCACCGGACTGTCCGTTGCGCCCACAGACAGAAGGCAACTATGGCCTTCCAAATGGAGCTCCAACGGCTCCTAGCTGCCTTGGGGCTATAAAAGGGACCCCTAGGCTCATGGAGAAGCACACCAAGGACCCATTGAACATCCTAAGACACCGAGACTTCGCATTCACGCATCTGGTTCATTATGATAGAGATTCGAGCACTTTTCTGAGTCGTAACTTCGCTATGTTGTTTCGTGTGCTTGTTCTTGTCTTGGGTGTGTGTTGCTGCTGCAACTCTCTCTCTCTCTCTCTTGTGTGTTGCTATTCCCCCTTACTCTTGTGTTTACTTGAGATCTTGTGTGTAAGGCGTGGGAGACTCCAAAGTGCGGAGATTCCTCACAACGGGATATTGTTGAGATAAAGAGAACCGTGGTATTCAAGTTGATCTTTGGATCACTTGAAAGGGGTTGAGTGCTACCCTCGTCCGTTTGGACGCCACAACGTGGATTAGGCAAGTATTTCTAATTGACCGAACCACGGGATAAAAATCGTTGTGTCACTTGTCTTTATTCTTGTGTGATTCTCTCTATCTCCAATAACTTCACTTGCATAATTGTTCTAAGTTTAATACTCATCTTGTGGAGGGTAATTAAGTGAATAAGTTTACTCCTCTTGTACTTCTCTCTTGAACTCGTACTTAGCTTTCACTAATCTAATATTAGTCCAAGTTTGTGTTGTTAAGCTGTTTTTACAGGATCACCTATTCATCCCCTCTAGGTGCTCTTAATACTAAGTTCCATACTTCATTCCTCTTAAAATTGTTGAACTCTTTTTGCATGGCCATCATCCGGTCTAAGTCCTTCAAAGCATCTTCTATCCTAATAAGTTCAAAGAAAGACACAAAAGAGTGATTCTCACAAAAATTAGCAATTCTTGAATGAGTAGTTACTCCCTTATTAATGTTTCCAAGGATCATGTCCACAAGTTTGTTTGACTTTGCCTTTCTTGTCATATAAATCCTTGCCTAGGCGAGCCACCTCTTGACTTAATTGCGCACTCTCCATTGTAATCTCATCTGAACATGTTCCTAGAACAACATTCTTAACAAGAACTTGGTTACAGGGATTAGAATCATCAATTAAATCAAAGCAAAAATAAAAGCATCCTTCTTAATAATTTTATGAATTTCAACTAAAGATGCTCCTGGGTGCTACCGATGCTCTCTAGCTTACTAGTTAGCTTATTATTATGTATGCTAAGAATTTCCATTTTTCTAGCAAGTTTTCAATAGCTTCTTGAGAGCTAGCTAACTTAGCCTTAAGTTTGCCATTCTTTTTGATAAGGCTATCATCGGCAGTTGAGGATGTAGCTTCAGACTCTAATTGCTCAATTTTAGTTGTTAGCTCACATTTCAAATTTGCAAAATTTTCAAAATTCTCTAGCAAACATTTATAATTATTTTGAGAGCTAAGCAACTTACTTTTCAAAGTTTTAAGTTTAGCCTTTTGTTTAGTACAAACATCCTCACAAAATTGAATGACATGCACAAGTTCATCTAAGAAGGGTTTTCCCTCACCATCACAATCATCATCACTACTACTATCATCACTAGAAGATGTGATGCTTGATTTACCTCTTGCAATAAGGCATTTGTGTGATTAAGAGCGTGAGGATCGTGATAAAGAGCGACGACTGTGACTCCTTGGTGAATCATCTTCGCTCGAAGAATCATCCCAAATCTTGACACTTGTAAGCGCCTTGCCTTTGCTCCTCCTATTCTTGGGTTCGACCATATTTGGACAATTATTCGAAAGTGACCCTTCTCCCCACATGCAAAGCATCATCTCTTTCTTTGTTTTTTCTGTCAATATTAAAGAGAAGATCCTCAACCTGTAGGGGCACACCCATAAGATTAATCTTGTGAATCATCCCCATTACCTTTCTGATGCATCGGACTGTTTCTTCGTCCTCGGAGGATGATGTTGAGGTTGATCATTTTCTTCATCATCATTTTCACCTTCTTCTTCCTCTTCTTCACTTGAGGAACTTGAACTTGGAGTCTTTTTCATGCATTTCATCCTTTTGTGTTCATCACATGCAAAAGCATATGACTTTGAAGAAATTGGCCCCTCTTCTTGACCCATTTTCCGCGCATCTCAAATGCCGCAATCTTTCTGATCATAATCGCCTAGGTCATTTGGCTCAAGTCCTAAAGATTGTGAAGGATGGTGATCATGCTCCTAGATCTTTGTTGTGGTAGAAGGGAGATGATCTTCCTCACAATGCCCGCATCACCTAGCTTATTAAATCCAATAGAGTTGAGCTCATTAATCACAAGATTTAAGCAGGAATATATGTCTCTAACAAGCTCATTTTCTTCCATAGCAAAGGAATTATACTCATTAAAAACTATGCAATGTTTTCGCTCACAGACATTAGATGTGTCATCATGGAGCTCATGCAATTTTAGCCAAATCTCAAAATCTCATTAGTAGTTTTCAAGGTAAATACTTGATTGAAATTTTCCATGCTAAAAGATTTATACAAGCAATTTTTGGCTCTAGCATTCAAATAAATTTCTTTTTTGTCACTCGTGGTGAGCTTCTCGAGATTCTTAGGTGGTTTCATCGTGTCACGAGTGACTCTCCAAACACCTAGATCACCTACTTATAGATAGCAAGCCATTCTAGCGCTATAATATGAGAAATTAGCGTCGTCGAAATGTGGTGGCCTATGGGTATCCATCTCCTTCCTCTAAAGAGCGTCGACTTGATTAGCAGTGAAGCTAAAACGTTTCAAATGAGCCAAATTCGGCTTTGATAGCAGTTGTAGGAAACAGTGACGCCTAAGAGGGGGGTGTGAATTAGGACTTAAACTCTCTCTAAACTAGGTCATAAATAAATCCCTAGAACAAAACCTATGCAGATAAACAATCTATAATGTGTATATTAGGTTTTGTCGATTGCTATCTCTACCGTAAAACTTAAGTTCCAATCATAACTATTCTAAATAGAAAGGAGAGACTAAAACTTAAGTACTTAATGTAAATGTGGAAGGGTAGAGATGCAAACTCTCATGGATAACGCCAATATTTTTACCGAGGTATCCGGAACCACGCAAGGTCTCAACTAATCCTCGTTGGTGCCCCTACGCAAAGGGTAGCACACGCGAGGGTCAAGCACCACGGCCGATTAACTCTATAGAGAGTCGCGGGCCTTCTCCACATGTAAGTGGTGCTCCGCTTTTGGCTCCTCTCAGACGCTCCCCGTCGTCTCCACTATCAAGCTTCTGACCGAAACGTTGCGGGCCTCGTTCCTTCCGGTACACGATGGCGGCCGTGACACAAACTCGGTTGTAACGGTCTCACAAGACTCACGGTACGCCCCACTCGGTACAATTACAATGACTCACACAAGAGGAGAGGGTATTGTGGGTTTTTTCTAAACTCACTCAACTTACTTGGAATAACCTAGAGCAAGCGCATAATCGGTCTAACTAACCTAAGCACTTCGCAAAAGGACCTATGCTAATCATCAAGTGATTCTATTAAGCACTTAGGTGTTTGAGCATTTGGAAATATCTATAACATGTGTTGGTATGTTGCTTGGGCTCCCACACCTTCAAATGGTCGGTTGGGTGAAGTATATACAGGCCCCAACTCGAAACTAGCCGTTGGAGAAAAGATGTTGCTTCTCTGTGGCACACAGGACAATTTGGTGGTAGGCACCGAACAATCTTGTGCTCTGTTCGGTGCGCCACTAGTCGTTGGATCTGACGTTGGCAGGTGACCATTGGCGCGTGTAGCATTGCACCGGGCTGTCTAGTCCGATGTCTCACCGGACAGTCTGGTGGCACTTCTCCACAGTGCCACCAGGAACTAGCCGTTGGGCTACTGTTCCCTGGTGTTGGTTACCGTAATTAGGGGTACCCCCAACACTCCTAAACACGGCTGGTAACCGCCATTAGCACAAGCTGTAGAGACTGATGGGCACGATTCAGGTCAAGGCTTCGTCTACTCAAGAGACGCGATCTTGCCTCGCCCGAGCCCAGCCTCGGGCGAGAACAGTAGTCCCAGACGGATTCTCGCCTCGCCCGAGGGCCTCCTCAAGCAACGGGCGCACCCTCGACTCGCCCGAAGCCCAGCTCGGGCAGGCTTCGCAGTGAAGCCACCTTGGCCAAATCGCCTCACCAACCGACCGTATCGCAGGCGCATTTAATGCGAGGATCACCTGACACCTTATCCTGACACACGTGCCTCAGTCGGCAAGGTCGAAGTGACCGCAGTCACTTCGCCCTTCCACTGAGCGACCTGATAGGAAAACAGCGTCGCTCGCCCCTCTCCGACTGTTGTGCCACCCGCCAGGGTGAGGCTGACAATGGCTAAGTTCAGCCTTAGGTGCAACAGGAAGCTTCGCCTCGCCCGACCTTGGACCTCGGCCTCAGGAGGAGGTCTCCGCCTCGCCCGACCCCAGGGCTCGGCCCCCACCTCAGCCTCGGAAGGTGGTCTCCGCCTCGCCCGACCCCAGGGCTCGACCTCAACCTCGGCCTCGGAAGGTGGTCTCCGCCTCGCTCGACCCCGGGGCTCGGCCTCAACCTCGGCCTCGGAAGGTGGTCTCCGCCTCGCCCGACCCCAGGGCTCAGCCTCAACCTCGACCTCAGAAGGAATCGCGTCCTCACCCGACCCCGGCCTCGGCCTCAGGAAGAGTCTCCGCCTCGCCCGACCTTGGGCTCGGACCGACCGCGCCATGGGGGATACATCATTACCCTACCCCTAGCTAGCTCAGGCTACGGGGAACAAGACCGACGTCCCATCTGGCTCGCCCCGGTAAACGAGTAATGATGGCTCCCCGCGTGCGTCCATGACGACGGTGGTTCTCAGCCCCCTACGGAAGCAAGGAGACGTCAGCAAGGTCCCAGGAGCCCCGACAGTGTGCTTCTATAGGGCTCAAGCACTCCTCCGACGGCCACGACACCGCGTACACAGGGCTCTAGCACCTCTCCAACAGCCACGTTGGCATGTACACAGGGCTCAGGCACCTCTCTGCCGGATACGTTAGCGCATTGCTACACCCCCATTGTACACCTGGACCCTCTCCTTGCATCTATAAAAGGGAGGTCTAGGGCCTTCATGCGGGAAGAGGGGGGGGTCGCGCGGGAGAACGGACCGACGAGCAGGCTCTCTCTCTCTCCCTCGCGAACGCTTGTAACCCCTACTGCAAGCGCATCCCCCTGGCACAGGATAACACGAGCCGTGTTTTCCCCCTTGTGTTCCATCTCACGCCAACCCATCTGGGCTGGGACACGCAGCGACAATTTTACTCGTCGGTCCAGGGACCCCCCGGGGTCGAAACGCCGACAGTTGGCGCGCCAGGTAGGGGCCTGCAGCGTGTTGACGAACAACTTCCCGTTGAGTTCCAGATGGGTAGTCTCCTGCAATCTCTTCAGCCCGGGACGCTGCTCCGCTTCGAGAGCCTCGAGTTCATGTCCCTCGACGGCAGCTACGACATGGTACTCCTTGCCCCGCAGCGCGGCGGCGACAACGACGGCTGTCAGCTCGCCCGGCGGCGGCGGACTCGAAGACGTTTTCCCCCCGTGGCAGAAGAGCAGCATTCGGGTTTGTCTCGTCGCCTTCCTCGCCGCAGAAGGAGGAGGCGGGGCAACCGTGGCCAGGCAGGAGGCGGCACCTCGTCGACTGTCGAGCGAGTCGACGACGCCGACACCCCAGCGGGGGGACATGTCGGGCGTTGTCCTCGCGCCTGAGACAACGACGGGTGTCGTTTCCCCGCAACATGCCAGCCCCAAGCGGACAGATGACGCCAGCACACTCGCGAAGGCTTGCTAGGCGTTAGCCTTGTACCTGAGATAACGGTGCAGTCCGTCCCCGACGCGACTTCGTCACCGTCCATCGATCGAGAGGTATCGTCCGTTTTCCACCCTGTGCCTTTTAGATTCAGCTTTGATCCACCAAGCGACCCCGCTTCGGTGAGCGCTTTCATAAAGGCATATCCTAACCTTCCGGGGTACCATATGTGGTCAACCTGGGACCGACTGACGATCGTCTCGACCTACGGGCCCCCGGGTTCCAAGGAAGAAGACGAGCCCGACTCTGGTTGGGATTTCTCCGGGCTCGGTAATCCCAGTGCCATGCGAGACTTCATGACCGCATGTGACTACTGCCTCTCCGATTGCTCCGATGATGGCCACAGCCTTGACGATGAAGGTTGTGGCCCAAGTCGCGAATGTTTCCACGTCGATCTAGGGGGTCACGACGAAGGCAACCACCTTGGTATGCCGGAGGATGACGATCCCCCTAGGCCTGCGCCTCGCGTTGACATCCTGCGGGAGCTAGCTGTGGTCCCAGTCCCTGCGGGGGGTCAGGACACACAACTCGAGCAAATCCGCGAGATGTAGGCCAAGCTTGACGAGGAAGCAGGACAACTTGTGCAGCTCCGGCAAAACATCGAGCAGGAGTGGGCAGGCCGAGCACTCGCCGGAGAAGCGCGTCATCAGGCCCGGGACGTCCAGCGTCGTATCGCTGACGATGCCAGGGCAAGGCTGCCCCCGGCCTCCAGTGGGGTTGGCCAGAATCTGGCTGCAGTGGCAATACTGCTCCGAGCGATGCCGGAGCCATCCACCATCGAGGGGCGGTGTATCCAAGGACAACTCAAGAATCTCCTGGAGGACGCCGCGGTCCGACGGGCCGAGATCTCTGCCTCCCGAAGGCAAGGGTGCCCCCCGGAGCATCGCGCAGCGACTTCCCGATTCATGTGGGAAGCCTCGGTCCACACCGGGCGCATGCGGAACGCAACGCCTGCAGCCCCGGGTCGCCTCGGCAACGAGCACCACCGCTGCGACCGTCGAGCCCGCCTCAACGAGAGGGTGCGCCGAGGCTACCACCCAAGCGTGGGGGACGCTACGACAGCGGAGAGGATCGGAGTCCCTCGCCCGAACCACCAGGTCCGCAAGCCTTCAGCCGGGCCATACGACGGGCGCCATTCCCGACCCGGTTCCGAGCCCCGACTACCATCACCAAGTACTCGGGGGGAAACGAGGCCGGAACTGTGGCTTGCGGACTACCGGCTGGCCTGCCAGCTGGGTGGAACAGACGATGACAACCTCATCATCCGCAACCTCCCCTTGTTCCTCTCCGACGCCGCCCGAGCCAGGCTAGAGCATCTGCCTCCTGCGCAGATCTCCAACTGGGACAACCTGGTCAAAGCCTTCGCTGGAAACTTCCAGGGCACGTACGTGCGCCCTGGGAATTCTTGGGATCTCCGAAGCTGCCGCCAGCAGCCAGGGGAATCCCTACGAGAGTACATCCGGCGGTTTTCGAAGCAGCGCACCGAGCTGCCCAACATCACCGACTCGGATGTCATCGGGGCGTTCCTCGTCGGCACCACTTGCCGTGACCTGGTGAGCAAACTGGGTCGCAAGACTCCCACCAAGGCGAGCGAGTTGATGGACATCGCCACCAAGTTCGCCTCTGGTCAGGAGGCGGTCGAAGCCATTTTCCAGAAGGACAAGCAGCCTCAGAGATGCCAGCAGGAAGACGTCCCCGAGGCGTCCGCCCAGCGCGGCACGAAGAAGAAGGCCAAGAAGAAGGCGCAAGCGAAGCGTGACGCCGCTGATGCGGATCTCATCGCTGCTGTCGAGCACATGAACCCTCGGAAGCCTCCTAGAGGGGCCAACCTGTTCGACAAGATGCTCAAGGAGTCGTGCCCCTACCACCAGGGCCCCGTCAAGCACACCCTTGAGGAATGTGTCATGCTTCGGCGCTACTTCCATAAGGCCGCCCCCCGGCGGAAGGTGGCAAAGGCCAAGACAACAACAAGAAGGAGGGCGACAAGGCAGAGGAGTTCCCCGAGGTCCACGGCTATTTCATGATCTACGGTGGGCGAGTGGCGAACGCCTCGGCTCGGCACCGCAAGCAGGAGCGTTGGGAGGTCTGCTCGGTAAAGGTGGCGGCGCCAGTCTACCTAGACTGGTCTGACAAGCCCATCACCTTCGACCAAGGCGACCACCCCGACTGCGTGCCGAGCCCAGGAAAGTACCCGCTCGTCGTCGACCCCGTCATCGGCAACACCAGGCTCACCAAGGTCCTCATGGACGGAGGCAGCAGCCTCAACATCATCTACGCCGAGACCCTCGGGCTCTTGGAGATCGATCTGTCCATGATTCGGGCCGGTGCGGCGCCCTTTCACGGGATCATCTCCGGGAAGCACGTCCGGCCCCTTGGACAACTCGATATGCCCGTCTACTTCGGAACTCCCTCCAACTTCCAAAGGGAAACTCTCACGTTCGAGGTGGTCGGGTTCCGAGGAACCTACCACGCGGTGCTGGGGAGACCGTGCTATGCCAAGTTCATGGTCGTCCCCAACTACACCTACCTCAAGCTCAAGATGTCGGGCCCCAACGGGGTCATCACCGTCGGATCCACGTACCAACACGCGTACGAATGCGATGTGGAGTGCGTGGAGTACGCTGAGGCCCTCGCCGAGTCCGAGGCCCTCATCGCCGACCTGGAGTGCGTCTCCAAGGAGGTGCCTGATGCGAAGCGCCACGCCGGCAACTTCAAACCAGCTGAGGCGGTTAAGTCTGTCCCTCTCGACCCCAGCAACGACGCCTGCAGGCAAGTCCAGATCAGTTCCGAGCTCGACCACAAATAGGAAGTAGTGCTCGTCGACTTTCTCCGCGCAAACGCCAAAGTTTTTGCGTGGAGTCCCTCGGACATGCCTGGCATACCGAGGGATGTCGCCGAGCACTCACTGGATATCCGAGCCAGTGCCCGACCCGTGAAGCAGCCTCTACGCCGTTTCGACAAAGAAAAGCGCAGAGCCATAGGCGAGGAGATCCACAAGCTCATGGCTGCAGGGTTCATCAAAGAGGTATTCCATCTCGAATGGTTAGCCAACCATGTGCTTGTGAAAAAGAAAGGTGGGAAATGGAGGATGTGCGTAGACTACACTGGTCTAAACAAAGCATGTCCGATGGTTCCCTACCCTTTGCCTCGCATCGATCAAATTGTGGACTCCACTGCTGGGTGCGAAACCCTGTCATTCCTCGACGCCTATTCAGGCTATCACCAAATCAAGATGAAAGAGTCCGACCAGCTGGCGACTTCTTTCATCACACCTTTTGGCATGTACTGCTATACTACTATGCCATTTGGCTTGAGGAATGCAGGGGCGACATACCAAAGGTGCATGAACCACGTGTTCGGGGAGCACATCGGCCGAACGGTCGAGGCTTACGTCGATGACATCATAGTCAAGACGAGGAAAGCCTCCGACCTCCTCTCTGACCTTGAAACGACTTTCAAGTGTCTGAGAGCGAAGGGCGTGAAACTCAATCCCGAGAAGTGTGTCTTCGGAGTTCCCCGAGGCATGCTCCTGGGGTTCATCGTCTCCGAGCGGGGCATCGAGGCCAACCCGGAGAAAATCGCGGTCATCACCAATATGGGGCCTATCAAAGATTTGAAAGGAGTACAAATGTCACACCCGGTTTTGGAAGGCAAACCGAATGCGAACTATGTACGTGCCAGGATCAGAACTCACGTACACAGCGATTACATAAATGAACATCATCACACAATGCTCGAATAATAACATAAAGGGTACTTATTACATCATAGAGTCATAGACATCCACATAGTCATTGTCTTAACAAGTAAATCAAAGTACTAGCGAAACGTAGTAAAGATAAGGCCTTCACAGGCAGCTGACTGGGGGTTGCCGCCAACCCACACTTAGAATTCGTCGTAGTCTTGGAACTCCTGGAAGTCTCCTTCCACGGCTTCGCCTTCTCCTGAGCAGTGGTTACAATGCGGACAACCTGGTGTTTTGTGGTAAAGCAAGGATGAGTACACATCAACGTACTCAGCAAATGTCCCGTTTGGCTGAAGTGGACTAGCTTTATGTGGGGTTAGGCTCAAGCAGTTGCTTTTAGTTGGTCAGGTATTTATCATTAGTAGAAGCCAGATTTTAGCATTAACCAACCCGTAAACCATTTCCTCATCGAGGAACATCATCATCATAGTCGAACCAAAACCATAACATAATCCTTGTATCTCGAACCATCTGTATCTCTAATCAAAGAGGATCCCAAGGCTGCTCTTAACCGTGAGCACGGCTGACATATCAGTTTCACTACCCTCTGCAGAGGTCGCACACTTTACCCATGAGTCATGATTCCCTTTCTACCCGGGGAGAGCTAATCCCCATTGACCACTACCTAGGTGGTCCGGCAGGGCATCACTACGTAGCTTTTACAAAGATTCCCTAGAGATCATAGCTGCCCGTTAGGTTTCTCCAGTTTGATAAACACAGTACCCCTCCCCGCAGGAGAGTGACTAACAAAGAGCAAAACGAAAGAACCTCGGCACTCAGCCTCGGCAGAGCAAGCACTGTGCCTGGACCCCATTGACGGCACGACGGCTAAGCAACTACACCTCTAGTTCATCCAATTAATCAGCTAAGGGCATCCCATTTCACCCTCATGGTTGCACTGTTATCCCGGGTGGTCTCTCAACGAACAGGTCCTTACGGAGAGGTACTCAGGAAACAGCCTGAGCCCCCTAGAGTATCACAAGATCATCAATATCATCAGGATAACAGTATCGTATCATAAATAATCACATCATGTTCATTGATTAGGTTAAGGCAATAGCAAAATGCTAACCATAATAATAACCCAAAAGGTCATCAAGGATAAGGTAAAGTATAAAGCTAGTCAATCCTTAGGTTTCAAGTAAGTAATGCGGGGTAGTAAGTTATAAATGAATATGACATAATGGGACAGAGGACACTTGCCTTCACCAAACTGCTGATCAGGGACTTCCTCTGCAACCTCCTCGGGAAACACAGACTGCTCGTTGTCTACGTAAAGTAATCATTCACACTATGCACTTGGGAAGATAACAAACAAAAAGCAACATGCCAAACATATGCAGCAGAGAGATCACAAGTTCATAGTTGAAAAAGGGATAGGCACTCTGGTGTTCCCTAGGTCTGGGTAGAGGACTATACAAAGTGATTCACTATCCACTAATCAGGTTTAAGTCAGTGGTGGGGTTAAATTATTACATGGTTTTAAGTTCCTAAACTTAGGTGTTTAAGCCCATAAACTGAAGTATTCTAACTTTTATTAAAGTCTACCAACTTCTAATTATTTCAAATAGGGTTCCAATAACCTTACTCCTATCCTAATGATTAATTATTAATTGGTACATGGAAACAGCAGGGAAACATTGTTTAAATGGATAGACAAAAACATCATGAGCATTTTGCAATTTGAAGCACCTCATTTGGAGTTCATATGACAAAGTTATGAATTTTACAAGTTTGGGGATTAAAAATATACCCTAAATACCTATTTTGAATTAAATAAAAGGTCCAGGGACCTAACTGCGAGAAACCAGGGACGGCGGGTTCAAATTCCAGAAAACCGGGGGTCTCTTTAAGAAAACGCGCGGGCGAAGGGGTATCGGGCTACTACGGCCGTCAGATCTAAAGCGAACGGTCAGGATTAGATCCTGCGGGCGGGCGCGCGAGCGCGCGGCGGCCTGGGCGGCTGACAGGCGGGACCGGGCGGGCAGCGCGGGGCGCGGGCAGGCTGACAGGCGGGGCCGGCGGGCAGAGCGAGCGCGCGGGCGGGCTGACAGGCGGGGCCGGCGGGCAGAGCGAGCGCGCGGGCGGGCTGACAGGCGGGGCCAGCGGGCAGAGCGAGCGCGCGGGCGGGCTGACAGGCGGGGCCCAAACGGCAGGGAGACGGGGTGAGGGGGAAGCGGGCCTGGGTCGCTGGATCTCCGGCGGACGGCCAGGATTGGGCTTGGCCTAATTAAAACGGGGCCGCCCGATCTGGGACGGACGGTGGGGATCGGGTGGCCGGCCTGGGCTTCTCCTACGGCTAGCTGGGGCGGCGGCGCTCGTCCCCGCGGCGGAGGACTCGCCGGAGACGAGGGGCGCGGGCGTTTGGCGGGCCTCTGGGGCGACCTGAGTGGCCGGGAAGGTTGGGGAGGGCACGGGGAATCCTCTGGTGGGGTCTGGGTCGGGGCAGGGGCACCGGAGGGGGGCGGTTCACGGCGGAGCGGCTCGGCGGCGGCATACATCTACTCCGGCGAGGAATTTAGCGCGGCAGAGAGCAAAACAAAGGTCGATAGGGGCGGGAGAGGTTCCTTACCTCAAGGTGGGCTCCGGGGACTCCTCGGCGGCGGCAATGGCGCGACGGTGGCCCGGGACGACGGTGGCGGACCTCCGCGGCTGCACGGGGAACGGTGGGTGAGCGCGGGCAGAGAGAAATAGGGCGGGGGAGAGGGAATTGGGGCGCGTCCCGGGTTGCGGACACCGGGGCGAAGCTCACCGTGGCAACGGACACGGCGGAGCTCCAACGGCGGCCGAGAAACGAGCTCGGGACGGCGGGAATTCGTGGCGGCGGCGCTCTGGCGTGCGCGCAGCGAGGGAGAGGTGGAAGAGGGGTCTGCTGGAGCGCAAATGGGGGAGGGGGAGAGGGCGAGTGGGGCTCGGGGCTCAAGTGGCCAGGGGCGGGTCAGTTGCGAGCTCCACGCGCGACGTGGGCGCGGAGAAGGCGGGCGCGCGCAGCTCGGGCGGCGGTTACGCGAGGACGACGGGGCTGACAAGCCGGGCCCGCGAGCAGAGAGAGAAAGGAAAGCGGGGGTGTTGGGGACTTGTTCTCAAATGCTTAGAATTAAGAACAAGGCAACATAAAATGTTAAATGTTAATGTCCTTCGTCTATGAAACATTATTCTCTTTGAGAATAATGGATCATGGACGAAGGTTGATAAAAGCATAATTACGAAGCTCGAACCTTCGTAATAAAATTCCGGTAAAGATTATAAAATGACATAAAATAAAAGGTAAAAGAGGAATAAATATGTCATAGATGGATTACGTTGCATTTACTTAATATACAGAATCATTGAATACAATAATACCTTTGCCTTGGCAAAGAGTTGAATTCCGAGAGATGCGATTGCAATTAATCGAATGCATGAACAGTAACGGAATACTGTTCACTATTTATAGGCACAGGACGCGGCCTGTGAGGAATTACAAGTATGCCCCTTATAAAAACTTACAACATTGATTCAGACCTTTATGGACTAAAAGGTCATTCTATCTTTAAGTCGGTTTGTAATGCCGAAGCTTTACGAAGAGGAACCTTCGGCTATCTTATACAAACAGCTTCATCCGAGGACCACTTCTTTCTACAAGACCTTCGGCGACGAAGCATAGACCCAACAGTAGCCCCTTTCGCGGTGCTAGATCGTTTTTCGTAACGAGCTTGATCCGTGAAAAAAGTTTCTTCGGCTTCGGAGCGCCGAAGGTCTCAAAAACACCTTCCCTGAGCTCGTTGTCGAGAAACGATTCAATCTCCCTGCGCGTAGCGGCCCCACCTTGCAGAGTTACTGTTCGATCTCTGCGGTCCACCGTACAGCGAGTGCGAGTGGATGTCCGCCTGGTGTAAAACTTCTGGCGCTTCGCCTTCTTACCTGCGGCACTATATAAACAGACGAGTAGGTGTGAAGTTACCACAGCATTTACTGCTATTTGCACTGTTTTGCTGCCAAAATTTTTGACCGTCGCCGAAGCTTGTTTGTCGGAATCGAACGAAGCTCCATCTTGAAACCTGCTTCGGAGGAAAAAAGTATTAAAGTTTCACAAGTTCATAGTTAATGGCCAGAGTCCGTTCTACCGCCAGGGTTGAGCGTGAGGGGGACGAAACTGAAGCTTCGGATACTGTCCCTATCTCCGAAGCCATGCAACGATCCGGGCTGGTGACTTCGGAAAAGATTCCTATTGATGATGCAGAACAGGCAATCGCTGAAGCAGAAGGAGAAGATGCTGAGGAAACTGACCCCGAAGATGATTATCACCTTGCCACGCCAAGCAAACCCAGCCATTTGGACTTCGGGAAATCTACTGTTTCGAAGGCTGATCTGTCCAAGATGGTAAAGTCAGGCTATTTTACTGAAAATCAAAAGAAGCTATTACGCTTCGGGGGAGAAGAGACTACCCCAAAGCCGGAGAAAGATGAAATTGTTATTTTTAAAAGCTTCCTAAAGGCTGGATTAAGATTCCCCCTTCATGGGATTATTGCAGAGATACTGAAGAATTTCGGAATCTATTTTCACCAGCTAACCCCTAACGCTATCGTTAGGCTTAGTGTTTATATCTGGGCACTCCGAAGCCAGGCGGTGGAACCGTTTGCGGACAGCTTTTGCCGTGTTCATGAACTGCACTATCAGACAAAGGCTAGAAAGGATGGATTACATGACAATTTTGGTTGCTATAATTTTGCGTATCGGAAAACTACGAAGTATCCTGTGATCAGCTACCGAAGCAAATGGGCAGCAGGGTGGAAATCGGAATGGTTCTATGTTAAGGTTGATGACGATAAGGAAAAGCTTGTGCAAAGTCCACTCGAACTAACCTTCGGAGAAACCCGCCCCCAGTGCCACATGTTACCAGAGGGTCCGACTCAAAAAGCAATGTATGAATTCAAAATAATTGCAGAGAATATCAGTACAAGGGACCTGGTCCAGGAGTTTTTGGCTTTCAAGGTTTTTCCTAGTGTGAAAGAGTGGGAAATGCCGAAGCTGAAGGGGGAGAAGAAAAAAGGTGAACTTGTACGCTTGCCTTACTACTTCAAATTTAAGAAATACTTTAAAACTCCTTGCCAAGAGTGGCTGGATACAATTGAAGTGATGTGCAACGAGATACTTGGCAATTATTCCAAAAAAGAAGATCAATTGATGACCGCAGCCTTCGGCACCCGTCCAAAACGAAGGCTGAATCGAGTGTTGGATGCCTTGGGCTTCGAATACCCAGACTACGAAAACCTGAACAAAGGTGCCGGAGGCCAAAAAAGGAAAAGGGTAACTGAAGCCTTAGATGAAGGTGAAAAAGAGCCAATAAAGAAGAAAATTCCGAAGAAAAGGAAAGCTTCTTCTCCGAAGCAACAAATATCCGAAGCAGAAGAAACCCCCGCATCACCTTCTGCTGCTGTTGTTGAGGAAATTCTGAAGGTAATGACTGAATCCTTACCTGCGAAGCTAAGTCCACTGGGTACTCAACTGACAAAGTTTTTTCAGAAGGACAAGGAGCCCGAGAAATCGAGGAAAATAATCAAGGCAAAGAAACAAAGAATCATTACCGTGACAGAGGTAATTGACAAAACGCCGCCAAGAGCTTCGGCCCAAAAAACACGAGCGGCTGCAGAGGGGGCAGATATTGAAATTGCACCTTCGGAGGCCGCAGCCGCTGAAGTTGCCTCAGCTGAAGATTTGAATTTAGAGAGCACAATTGAACATATTGACCAAATGCTGCTAGACATGGCTGCAGAAGAAGCTACCACTGCTGCCGAAGAGGCCGTGACCGCAGCGTCAAAGAAGGGAAAAGAAATTGCTGATGAAGCTTCAGAAAACGAAGCCTTCGCGTTCCAAAACTTAGTTGGAGAACATCTATCAAAAGCTGAAATAGAAGAGCTTAAAGAGTATGCCCAATCCTGTGGATACAAACCTGGGGCACTCCTCTTCGGAGGCATTGATGATGAGAAATTAGAGTGTATTCGAGACCAAAAAGGGGCCAAAGTTATCAGTACTCTATCCAAGAGTATTGGATTCCCGAAGCTAGAAACAGACATCAGCCGCTACCGACGACAACATGTCGTTGGTAGTTTATTTTACTCCAACTTCAAGGTGAATAACTTGTCCCTTAACTTTTATTGCTTCTAATAAAAACATGTCTGACGAAGGTTGTGTTTGTGTAGAGTATGCTATTGAGCAAAGCCTTGCAAATGCAGCAAGATCTTGAAGATAAAAAGCATGAAGTTATAATTGGAAATTTGGAAAACAAAATAAAGGAGCAATCAGATGCTTTTGAGAAAAAGAACTTTGAGCTTCAGGCAACCGAAGGTTTACTGGCGGAAGCTGAAGCAAAAATATCAGAACTGAACACGAAGCTTCTCCGCCAGTCTGAGCAGTTCGAACGAGAAAAACAAGATCTCAACGCAAAACTTGAAGCCGAAGCTCAGCAAAATTCGGATTTGAGAAAACTACTGACAAGTCTTCAAGAAAAATGCTTGGAATTTAGCAACAAATGCATTCAACGATTAAGAAAGATTTTTTACTCAGTTGGAGCCAGCAGTGAAAAATTTACCCCCTCAGCTGAAGATCTACCGAAAACCTTCGAACATATTGAGGGGGAGATTGACGAGCTCGACGAAGTCATAGCTGGGCATGGTGACTTCTGTGCCTGGGTGGCTTCTCGAGGAACTGCTGCAGCCTTCATGAAGGCTGGCTGTGATCATGGGAAGGTTGTCAATAGGCCAAATTTCACTTTATCACCATCAATCCTGGACGACATTCCTGATCTTGCCCGAAGTATCTCGAACAGATTTGTAAAAATGATATGGACAAAAGGAGGGCGAGAGAAGGCTGGAGACGAAGCTCGTAGCCACCTTGAACCAGTAAGAAATCATACCTTATGCTTACTTTTTCTTGTAAGCTTGATTTTGACTTACAACAACCTTATTCATGTAGGATGACGAAGCCGAAACCGAAGATCAAGAATGACGCCGAAGCCGAAGCTCCTTGGGGATTAGATAGTAGTCTGTAGACAGTACTTGAAAAACCTTTGAGATAACTTTTGTAAATGTAGCCAAAACTTGTCTTTAATGAATTCTGTTCATACCTTGTTATATATCCTTATCCTTCCATTGATGTATGAGAAATGCTTTGATGTGGACGAAATTTCCTTTTGAGCCGAAGGCGAAAAAACACCTTCCCTTCTTTTCGTACGCAGCGAAGCATAGAAAACAACATTTTCCTTTCTTCTTTGTGCACGAAGCTCTTTTTTCCCTTTCTTTTTTCTCTTTTTTGCCGAAGCAACCATTTATGCGATGAAGATGATTATCCTACATATGCTTAGATGAATGTTTATGAATGCAAATGCTATGATGTAATGTGATGTGCAAATGAATGGCCAAACACGTATCCGAAGCCATATTCATAACCATTATTTTCTTGAAAACAATCACACCTCAGCTCTGCATTCCCTTAGGAACGACTTTGGAGCTTCTTCGCCTTTACTTTTGGCGGAATCAGCGTTGACTTTTCGCTGTAAGCTCTGCATTCCCTTAGGAACGACTTTGGAGCTTCTTCGCCTTTACTTTTGGCGGAATCAGCGTTGACTTTTCGCTGTAAGCTCTGCATTCCCTTAGGAACGACTTTGGAGCTTCTTCGCCTTTACTTTTTGGCACTCGATGGTGCGCTCTCAGCTTTTACATTTACATTCTTTGGGGGATTTTGCTCTTATAGAACTAAAAAAGGAAATTACATATGCTGGCCCCATTAAAAACCTTTCTCCCCCTTTGGAAAGGAAAAGGGTGCCATGAAAGACAAAATAAAAAATATGAAAAATTACATCGAATTATACATAATATCGCCGAAGCTCATCCGCATTCCAAGACCTAAGGATGTCATTGCCGTCCATATCTTTCAATCTGTATGAACCGGGTCTTGACGAAGATGCTACTAAGAAAGGTCCGTCCCATTTCAACTGCAATTTGCCCACTGTTTCTGGGTTAGCCACCCTCCGAAGCACCAAGTGCCCTGGCTCAATATTTTTTAGCCGAACCTTTCTATCCCGCCATTTGACTGTTTCAGCTTGATATTTATTGATATTCTCCACGGCTTGCAGTCTGATCCCTTCTAAAGCATCTTTTTCTATAGAATAAGCAGCTTTGGAATCTGATTCTGCCGAAGCTACTATCCTTATTGATCCGGTTTTAGCTTCCTCTGGAGTTATTGCTTCGTCACCGAATAACAACTTGAATGGAGTGAAGCCTGTAGACCTTGATGTTGTCGTATTGTGGCTCCACACCACTTTGGTTAGCTGATCTGGCCATTTTCCTCTGGGTTGATTGAAGATTAGCTTCATAATTCCTGTCATTATAATGCCGTTGGCTCTTTCAACGAGTCCATTTGACTCCGGGTGCCTGACTGATGCAAAATGAATCTTCGTACCAATTTGGTTACAGAAGTCCCTGAAAGCTTCGGAGTCAAACTGTGTCCCATTGTCTACAGTGATGGCCTTTGGCACCCCGAAACGACAAACAATATTCTGCCAGAAAAACTTTTGGACGGTGGCCGAAGTTATTGTGGCTAAAGGCTTCGCCTCAATCCATTTAGAAAAATATTCCACAGCTACTACAACATATCTCAGGTTCCCTTGGGCCGGTGGTAACGGACCTAACAAGTCAAGGCCCCACCTTTGCAATGGCCAAGTGGGTTGTATGAGCTGTGTTAAGGACGAAGGTTGTTTTTGATCTCTTGCACATTTCTGGCAACCTTCGCACTTTTGAACCAATTCTGCTGCATCCGAAGCTGCCTTCGGCCAATAAAACCCTTGGCGGAAAATTTTTCCAAGTAACGGCCTAGATCCGATGTGAGATCCACACAGGCCTGCATGTATTTCTTTCATTAACTCTATACCTTCGGTTCTGGATAAACATTTGAGCAACGGAGCACAAACTCCATGTTTGTACAACTCCCCTTCTATCATGACATATGGACGAGCTCTTGTCTCTATCCTCTTGTTATAAGCTTCGTCATCTGAAAGGAATTTACCCTGAAGGTAAGAGATGATCTCGGTTCTCCAATCTTCACTAAAAACAGGAGATATATTAAGAACTGCTCTTTCAAGAAGTTCCACCGAAGGTGCTTTTATTGTTTCGAAGAACACATCCGAAGGTAAAGGCAGCCCCTGTGCTGCTGACTTAGCTAGCAAATCAGCATGCTCATTTTGTCCTCGAGGGATATTTTTGACAGAAAACCCTTCGAAGGAAGCTTCAACTCTTCGAACCATATCCAGATATTTTTCAAGCTTCGGATCCTTAGCCTTGCAACTTTTGTCAATATGACCCGAAACAACCTGGGAATCAGTTTTAAGTATGGCCCTTCTGATTCCCATTGCTTTTAACTTCCGAAGACCTAGAATCAATGCTTCGTACTCAGCAATGTTATTTGTGCAATTAAAATCAAGCTTTGCCGCATAACAAGTTTTGACTTTGGAAGGTGAAACCAACACAGCAGCCACTCCTGCTCCGAAGGTTCCCCAAGATCCATCACAAAACACTGTCCAGGCTTCGTTGTCTTTATTCGTTTCCTCCTCCTGAGCCCCTGGCGTCCAATCAGCAATAAAGTCTGCCAGCGCCTGTGACTGAATCGAAGATCTATGAACATATTCAATACAAAATTCATTGAGCTCTGCAGCCCATTTTCCAATCCTTCCAGTAGCTTCTCGGTTCCTCATGATATCCTTCAAAGGTTGTGATGAAGGAACAATTATGTTGTAAGCTTGGAAATAGTGCCGAAGCTTCCTGGAGGCCATCAAGACAGCATACAATACCTTCTCCAGCTCTGTATAATTTTTATTTGACAAACTAAGAACCTCGGATACAAAATATATTGGGGCCTGCCTCTTGACTTGACCATCAAGCTTCTCCTGGACAAGCGCTGCACTTACCGCTGAGTGCGAAGCTGCCACATATAATAACAAAGGAGCCCCTGGCATTGGTGGAGTCAATGTTGTTAGATCTATTAAATACTGTTTTAGCTCTTCAAAAGCCTTCTGCTGGATTGGTCCCCATTGAAAGACTTCGGCTGACTTCAGCACTTCGAAGAATGGTAAGTTTCTCTCTGCTGATCTGGATATGAATCTATTGAGAGATGCCAATCTTCCTGTCAATCTTTGAGCCCCCTTCTTTGTAGTTGGTGGCTCCATCCGAAGTATAGCTTCAATTTTACTTGGATTAGCTTCAATTCCCTTTGTTGAAACCAAGCATCCAAGAAATTTCCCCTTCTTCACCCCGAAGACGCATTTTTCTGGATTTAATTTTAAGCCGGCTTGCCTGAAACTGGCGAAGGTCTCCTGCAGATCAGCAATATGATTCTCCTGCTTCGTGCTTTTGACAATGATGTCATCAACATAAGTTAGCACGTTTCTGCCTATTTGAGATTGGAGAACCTTCGCAGTCATTCGGCTGAAACTTCCTCCAGCGTTTTTGAGCCCCTCAGGCATCCGAAGATAGCAATATGTGCCACTTGGAGTTATGAAGCTAGTCTTCGGCTCATCTTCCTTCTTCATCCAAATTTGGTGATAGCCTGAATAACAGTCTAACAGACTCATGAGCTCTGAAGAAGCTGCTGCATCAACTAAAGAGTCTATCCTTGGTAGTGGGAATTCATCCTTCGGACAAGCCTTGTTAAGATCTGTAAAATCGATGCACATTCGCCACTTGCCATTGGCCTTTTTTACCATAACAGTGTTAGCCAGCCATTCTGGGTACTTCACTTCTCTGATAACTCCTGCACTGAGGAGTCTTTTGACTTCGTTGCGAGCACCTTCGGCCTTATCATCTGACATTTTCCGAAGCCTTTGCTTTCTGGGTCTGAAGGATGGATCGACATTGAGCGAGTGCTCAATAACATCCCTATTAACTCCGCATAGATCATTGGCTGACCATGCAAAAACATCTTTGTTATTGAACAAAAACCTTATCAAGGTTTTTTCCTGCTCTTCGGATAATTGAGAACCTAACAGCACCTTCTGCTCTGCTATGTCCTCACATAAGAGCATAGGCTTCGGCTGATCTGCTGAAGCTGCTTTCTCCCTTCTGAATTTATACTGTTCACAAGCTTCAGCTCCATCTATGTTATGGATTGCTTTTGAGTCAGTCCAATTGCCTTCGGCCCTTCTTGCAGCTTCCTGACTTCCATGGATAGCAATGGGTCCTTGATCCGAAGGTATCTTCATGCAAAGATAGGCAGGATGAAGGATTGCTTCAAAGGCATTGAGAGTACCACGACCAATAATTGCATTGTAAGGGTATTCCATGTCAACAATGTCAAACACAACTTGCTCAGTTCTAGTGTTGTTGATGAACCCGAAGGTCACTGACATGGTGATCTTGCCCAGTGCTACTATCTGTCTTCCTCCGAAGCCACAGAGAGGATGTGTAGCATCATGAATCTTATCTTCTGACTCTTGCATTTGTCTGAAGGCTTTAGCAAATATGATGTCAGCTGCACTGCCTGTGTCAACCAAGACATTGTGGACCAGAAATCCTTTGATAATACAAGAGATAACCATGGCATCGTTGTGTGGGTAATCTTTGAGCTGAAGGTCCTCTTGGGAGAAGGTAATAGGAATGTGAGACCATCTTGACTTGATGAAGGGTCCTTGCACCCCAACATGCTGTACCCTTCTCTGTGCTTCTTTCTTCTGTTTCTTGTTAGCTGGCTCTGAGGACGAGCCACCTGTGATCGGGAGCACCAGCTTCGGGTCCGAAGCAGCTCCAGCTTGGTCGTTGAACGAAGCCATCAGCTCAAAAAGAGGAAGTGAGATCACCGGAGGTGGGCGCCAATGTTGGGGACTTGTTCTCAAATGCTTAGAATTAAGAACAAGGCAACATAAAATGTTAAATGTTAATGTCCTTCGTCTATGAAACATTATTCTCTTTGAGAATAATGGATCATGGACGAAGGTTGATAAAAGCATAATTACGAAGCTCGAACCTTCGTAATAAAATTCCGGTAAAGATTATAAAATGACATAAAATAAAAGGTAAAAGAGGAATAAATATGTCATAGATGGATTACGTTGCATTTACTTAATATACAGAATCATTGAATACAATAATACCTTTGCCTTGGCAAAGAGTTGAATTCCGAGAGATGCGATTGCAATTAATCGAATGCCTGAACAGTAACGGAATACTGTTCACTATTTATAGGCACAGGACGCAGCCTGTGAGGAATTACAAGTATGCCCCTTATAAAAACTTACAACATTGATTCAGACCTTTATGGACTAAAAGGTCATTCTATCTTTAAGTCGGTTTGTAATGCCGAAGCTTTACGAAGAGGAACCTTCGGCTATCTTATACAAACAGCTTCATCCGAGGACCACTTCTTTCTACAAGACCTTCGGCGACGAAGCATAGACCCAACAGGGGGCGGGCGCGCGGAAGGCGGCTGCGCTGACGGGCGGGCCCGCCAGGGCAGAGAGAGCGGGGGGGGGGGGGGGGGAAGAGGCGCGCGCGGGATGGGCCTAGTGGGCCGAAAGGCCGAGGGGGCGGCAGGGTTAGGCTTCTTTTCCTTTTCTTTTTATTCTGAAATTTGTTTTCTCTTTTCTTTTTATTTTCTCCATTTGATTCAAATCCAAATGAGCCACAAATTCAAATTAAACTTTCCAAGAATTATACACCAAGCAAAAGTGAAATCTAGGGTTCAACATGATGCAACAATTCATACTCCCTTAGGGTTTAACATATTAAACTATAATTACAAATAAAATAAGCACTTTTCTCCTATAGAAATGAGAAAGAAAAGAAGGAGGAAGGATGAGAAAAGGGAAGTAACACCTGAATTTGTGAATATGAGCAAAGAAATTTTATACCCCCAAATTCAGGGTGTTACAAACCTATCCCCCTTAAAAGAATCTCGCCCCGAGATTCAAGGTTGGTCAGCAAAGAGTTCAGGGTATTTGGCCTTCAGATCATCTTCTCGTTCCCAGGTTGCTTCTTCCTCAGAGTGGTGACCCCATCTGACTTTGCACATTCTGATGGTGTTCCTCCGGGTGACTCTGTCTGCAAACTCCAGAATCTGCGTTGGCTTCTCTATGTAGGTCAGATCCTCCTGGACCTCCAAACCCTCCACTGGCAACTGTTCTTCTGGTACTCGCAGACACTTCTTCAATTGCGACACATGGAACACATTGTGCACTACTGACAAGCTCTCTGGTAGGTTGAGCTGGTAAGCCACTTCTCCACGCTTTGCTTGAATCTGATATGGTCCGATGTACCGGGGTGCTAACTTGCCTTTTACTCCGAACCTTCTGACTCCCCTGATAGGTGACACCTTCAGATAGACGTAGTCTCCCACTTCAAAACTCAGTTCTCTTCTCCTTCGGTCCGCATAGCTTCGCTGTCTTGACTGGGCTGTCTTCAGGTTCTCCCGAACCATTTTGATATTCTCTTCGGCTTCAAGCAAGATGTCGGGGCCAAACACCTGTCTCTCTCCAGGTTGGTCCCAATGCAGCGGAGTCCTACAACTCCGTCCATAGAGTGCCTGAAACGGCGACATCTTCAAGCTGGCCTGATAACTATTGTTGTAGGAGAATTCTGCATAAGGTAACCTTTTGTCCCATCCTGACTTGTCTTGCAACGCACAGGCTCTCAACATATCTTCTAGGATCTGATTAGTTCTTTCAGTCTGACCGTCTGTCTGTGGGTGATAAGCTGAGCTGAAGTTCAAATGTGTGCCCAAAGCTTCTTGTAGCTGCTGCCAAAAATGAGAGGTGAACTGCGTTCCTCGATCTGACACTATCTTCTTCGGCACACCATGAAGGCAGACTATCCGTGACATGTATAACTCAGCTAACGTTGCTCCGGTGTATGTCATCTTCACGGGTATGAAATGGGCCACCTTTGTTAAGCGGTCCACGACCACCCAGATGGAATCATAGCCGGCCCGGGTACGAGGTAGGCCAACTATAAAATCCATCCCGATCTCATCCCACTTCCACTGAGGAATCCGCAATGGCTGCAACAATCCGGCAGGCCTCTGATGCTTTGCTTTGGTTCTCTGACAGCTATCACAGATGGTGACATATTTTGTGATCTCTCTTTTCATGCCATACCACCAAAACCTCCTTTTTAAATCCTGGTACATCTTCTCACTCCCTGGGTGTATGGAGTAAGCTGTCTCATGAGCTTCCTTGAGGATTAGTTCCCGAATAGGTTTGAGGTCGGGGACACACAATCGGTCCTTGAACCATATCACTCCCTCTTCATCCTCTCGAAAGTCTTTGCCTCTTCCTTCTAAGATCAGCTGCCGGATCTTGTTGATGCTTTCATCATCCTTCTGCCCTTCTTTGATCTCCCTCTCTAGGGTGGGCTCTAATTCCACTGTTACTCCTTGCGTACTGTTCAGGAAACCGAGGCTCAGTCTGTCGAACTCTTTGGCTAACTCATACGGCATCGGGTACGAGGCCAACATATTGACTTGACTCTTCCTGCTCAGAGCATCTGCAACCACATTGGCTTTGCCTGGATGGTAATGTATCTCCAACTCATAGTCCTTGATCAATTCCAACCATCTTCGCTGCCTCATGTTTAACTCTGACTGGGTGAATATGTACTTCAGACTTTTATGATCTGTGTAGACGTCACACTTCTGCCCATACAGGTAATGTCTCCAGGTCTTTAAAGCATGAACCACTGCTGCCAACTCCAGGTCATGTGTGGGATAATTTTTCTCATGGATCTTCAGCTGTCGAGATGAGTATGCTACAACTCTTCCTTCTTGCATTAGCACACATCCCAATCCGGTGTAAGAAGCGTCGCAATACACTGAGAATGACTTGTGAACATCAGGCAGGACTAACACAGGAGCTGTAGTCAATCTATTCTTCAGTTCTTCGAATGCTTCCTGACACTTTTGGGTCCACTTAAACTCAACTTTCTTTGCTAGTAACGCTGTCATTGGCCTAGCAATCTTTGAGAAGCCTTCAATGAAACGCCTGTAATATCCAGCCATTCCAATGAAGCTCTTGATCCCACGAACATCCTTCGGTGCTTTCCAGTTCAGGATATCTGCTACTTTCTTTGGATCCACTGCTAACCCATCTTGATTTATGATGTGACCCAGAAATAAGACTTCATGAATCCAGAACTCGCATTTGCCCAGCTTGGCATACAACTGATGCTCTCGAAGTCTTTGTAATACCACCTTCAAATGCTCCACATGATCTTCCTCACTTTGAGAGTATATGAGAATGTCATCGATGAACACTACCACAAACTTGTCTAGATAGTCCATGAACACACTGTTCATCAGATACATGAAGAAGGCTGGCGCATTTGTCAAACCAAAGGACATAACTGTGAACTCATACTACCCATACTTGGTGATGAATGCTGTCTTCGGTATGTCCGAGGGTCGGATTCTGAGTTGATGGTAACCTGACCTCAGATCAATCTTGGAGAACACACTGGCTCCTCTCAACTGGTCGAACAGATCTTCTATTCTGGGCAAGGGATACTTGTTCTTGACAGTGACTTCATTCAAGGCTCTGTAGTCTATGCACATCCTTTTGGTACCATCTTTCTTCTCTACAAACAACACTGGAGCGGCCCAAGGCGAGGTGCTTGGCCTGATGTAACCCTTCTCTAACATCTCATCTATCTGCTTCTTGAGTTCCACCAATTCTGGTCCAGACACTCGATAGGCTCTTTTGGAAATGGGGGCGGTACCAGGGATAAGCTCTATGGCAAATTCGACTTTTCTCTCGGGTGGCATGCCCGTTAGCTCCTCGGGAAACACATCCGGAAAGTCGGACACAACCTTGATAGCCTCGAGCGGGTTGGGCTCCTTACTATCAACTGAAATCTGATGGCAGACTCCTTCTTCTGATTTAGGCATCCTTAGCTCGGCCACTACCTCTTCTCCTGACGGGGATTTCAATGTTACGGTCCTCTTGTCACAACTAACATTTGCTTCATACTTCATTAACCAGTTCATCCCTAGAATAACATCTATCCCAGGGGTGTCTATTACTATTAAGTCACTGGGGAATCCTATCCCCCTTATTTCCACCATTATGTTTGAGCATATTTTATCTGTTTGCACTTTGCCACCAACCGAATTAATCCTCATGGGCGGCATCATTGCCTCTACTGAGATGTTATGCAATTCTACCCATGTTGCAGTGACAAACGAATGAGTTGCACCAGTATCAAATAGCACTTTTGCGGAATGAGATTCGACTGAGAACATACCTACTGCCACATCTGGTGCATCCTGGATTGCTTCGGCCTCCAAGTGGTTCACCTTTCCACGGTTGTACGCTTGGTTACGATTGCCTGCTGCCGGCTGCAGTACACCTTGCCTTGTTGGAGCATTGGGGTTGGTCTGCTACTGCGCCATTTTCTTTGGGCACTGCATCGCCCAGTGGCCTTGATCTCCACAGTGGAAACATCCTCTGCCTCCTCCTTGTGCTGGGGCTGCTTGATTGTTCTGATTTGCTGCTGGGGCAGGAAGGCGAGGTGCCTGGTTGTTCTGCTTCTGATACTGATTACCTCCCTGCTGGCTGTGCTGACGATACTGCTGCTGCTGCTGTGGGTACTGCCTCTGAAACTGCTGCTGATGCGGACGCTGATTCTGATTCTGATATCCCTGTGGGTGACCAGGTCTGCCTTGTGGAGATGAACTGCCTGAGAAACGTGGACGGCTGATGCCTCCGGACTGGGGTCCACTCATCTTGCGCTTCCAATCTTCCATATCCTTACGCTTCTTCTCAGTCATAACTGCCCTATCGATCAGGTGCTGGAAGGTTGGGAAGGTGTGATTCATCAGCTGGTAATGCAGGGGATCCACCAAACCTCTCATGAACCTGTACTGCCTTTTAGCATCAGTGTTGACATCCTCAGGTGCATAACGAGACAGCTACAGGAACTTGTCTCTGTATTCACTAACGGACAGGGGTCCCTGCTTCAGAGCCAGAAACTCCTCCTTCTTCACGATCATCAGTCCCTCTGGCACATGGTACCGACGGAAACTCTCGCTGAATTCCTCCCAAGTGATAGCTTCAGGGTCAGCATGTGTGGCGAGGTAGGACTCCCACCAGGACTGGGCTGCTCCCCTTAGCTGGCGGGGACCGTACAAAACCTTCTCCCTGTCGTCACATTGGGCGGTGCGCAGTTCCCTTTCCACTGCGCGCAGCCAGTCTTCTGCATCCATGGGGTCAGCAGGATGGGCGAAGGTAGGAGGGTGCCCTCTCATGAACTCACCATGCTTATCTCGTGGCATCTGGGGCATCTGCACTTGCAATTGGGGTTGGGGTTGCTGTTGAGCCTGTTGCATGGCTGCCAGAGTCTGCCCAATGGCCTGCACTGCCTGAGTCTGCATCAAGAACATCTGCTCCACTGACATCGGGGGTGGTGGGGGAGGCTGCCTCTGTTGTTCCTCCTGCTGGTCATGCTGCTCTTGCTGAGCACGCCTGTTGCATCGGCGCCTGTTGTCAGACATCTGTGGAAGACATTCACACATCAGCATTGATCTTACAACCCTTCAGCATAAGAAAAGAGAATACAAAATTCTTCATGACACTGAGTGAATAAAGAGCTTCACTGATCCTCATTTATGATTCGACACAGCTTCTCAGATAAGAAAGGAAAGTAGAAGTAAAGGGTTTCCCAACTAAATAATCGACTTCATTAACATTACTAGCTAGGCCAAACTGCAGGGGAGACCCACAGGTTGGCAACAGTCATTACAAAGATTCGAATCCAGCACAAGTTCATCATAACAAGCATGAAAGCAACTGATAAGCAAACTAAACCAAATGGAAGCAACTGATAAGCAAACTAAACTGACTACCTAAGACTGAGACATCTGACTTAAGAATTATTACAAACTCCGACGCTAACGATCTAAGGATCCAGATCTATCCTGGTCTTACAGACAGGGGAACCATAAGTGTGGTGACCACGTGGCGGTGAGCGGTAAGGGTGCTGAGTCCCAACAGGAGCGGGAGAACCACCCTCCTGGTGATGGCGCTCTGCCAGCTCAGCACGCAACTCCGCAATCTCCGTTCGAGCCCTGCTTAGCTCGTCCAGAGAGTGATCCAGCTCAGTGTTAAGCACTGCGACTAGGTTGACTGTGCTGCTCAACCTAGGGTTACCCTCACCGACAGGTGAGACAACCACACTCTCTGTGCTGCCAGTAGGACGGCGGGGGTAGTACCGAAGGTTAAGACCGTCGGCCACCCCACCGAACAAAGAACAGTACTGGGAGAGTGCACGCCGTGCTGCATCCTGCATAGCCGCCTCTGCAGTGTCCCTCTCGGAGATGGAATAGTGCTCCGAAACGGCCTCCGCACCCCGGAGGTCATCCTCCGGACGGCGAACTAGGCAGGTAGCCTCCCAGCGGTCCGGGTACCTCCCGCGACTGTGCTGGTAGACTACACAACGATACTCGATCGACCAGGTGTGCCGGTCGAAAGCCTGGCGCAGCAAGGTGTCGAGTGCGTCATGGAAGTGACAACCGCGAGCGGCGTCACGGGTGATGGGTCGGGCGACCCATCCTTCCGCCTCCTGCGGCTCAGAAGACTCCGTGCTGTGGTCTGAGTCGTCGTCGTCGGGGTCTCCTCCAGAACCTCCTCCAGTAGCTCCTCCAACAGCCGGGGCGTCCCGCGGCGGTGCAGGGGGCGCCTCCAGCTGGGCCACAGAGGAACGGGGCCTCACGGACTCCACCTCTCGCTGGGGTGGGGAGGAAGAGCCCTGCTGCTCTCTGTGCTGGCGTCGGCGTTCCTGCTCCTCACGCAGGCGGTGGTGCAGTCTCTCCAGGTGACTCGACTGACCGGACACGGTGCGGTGCAGAGGACGCTCCGCAAGTCGAGACGGCAGGAAAGGAATCACCGACTTACGTGCAGTGTGTCTAAGACGAGCCATCTACAAAAGACACTGTAAGCATAAGAGTAAGAGCAGAACTAATATGACAAGTGAATGAACCATAAACAGAACCAGATAAAAATTTTAACAAGGTATAGTATAGTATATATATGTAGTAAAACATAGGGTTGGTCGAGGTGACCGACTTTTGAAGTAACATCAGAGGTCAAGGTGGGAGGGAAGGTCAATAGTCCTTAGTACGACCAGTGCTACTCTAGGTCAGCGGTCCTACAGTCAGTACGGCTTTGATACCACTTATGTCACACCCGGTTTTGGAAGGCAAACCGAATGCGAACTATGTACGTGCCAGGATCAGAACTCACGTACACAGCGATTACATAAATGAACATCATCACACAATGCTCGAATAATAACATAAAGGGTACTTATTACATCATAGAGTCATAGACATCCACATAGTCATTGTCTTAACAAGTAAATCAAAGTACTAGCGAAACGTAGTAAATATAAGGCCTTCACAGGCAGCTGACTGGGGGTTGCCGCCAACCCACACTTAGAATTCGTCGTAGTCTTGGAACTCCTGGAAGTCTCCTTCCACGGCTTCGCCTTCTCCTGAGCAGTGGTTACAATGCGGACAACCTGGTGTTTTGTGGTAAAGCAAGGATGAGTACACATCAACGTACTCAGCAAATGTCCCGTTTGGCTGAAGTGGACTAGCTTTATGTGGGGTTAGGCTCAAGCAGTTGCTTTTAGTTGGTCAGGTATTTATCATTAGTAGAAGCCAGATTTTAGCATTAACCAACCCGTAAACCATTTCCTCATCGAGGAACATCATCATCATAGTCGAACCAAAACCATAACATAATCCTTGTATCTCGAACCATCTGTATCTCTAATCAAAGAGGATCCCAAGGCTGCTCTTAACCGTGAGCACGACTGACATATCAGTTTCACTACCCTCTGCAGAGGTCGCACACTTTACCCATGAGTCATGATTCCCTTTCTACCCGGGGAGAGCTAATCCCCATTGACCACTACCTAGGTGGTCCGGCAGGGCATCACTACGTAGCTTTTACAAAGATTCCCTAGAGATCATAGCTGCCCGTTAGGTTTCTCCAGTTTGATAAACACAGTACCCCTCCCCGCAGGAGAGTGACTAACAAAGAGCAAAACGAAAGAACCTCGGCACTCAGCCTCGGCAGAGCAAGCACTGTGCCTGGACCCCATTGACGGCACGACGGCTAAGCAACTACACCTCTAGTTCATCCAATTAATCAGCTAAGGGCATCCCATTTCACCCTCATGGTTGCACTGTTATCCCGGGTGGTCTCTCAACGAACAGGTCCTTACGGAGAGGTACTCAGGAAACAGCTTGAGCCCCCTAGAGTATCACAAGATCATCAATATCATCAGGATAACAGTATCGTATCATAAATAATCACATCATGTTCATTGATTAGGTTAAGGCAATAGCAAAATGCTAACCATAATAATAACCCAAAAGGTCATCAAGGATAAGGTAAAGTATAAAGCTAGTCAATCCTTAGGTTTCAAGTAAGTAATGCGGGGTAGTAAGTTATAAATGAATAGGACATAATGGGACAGAGGACACTTGCCTTCACCAAACTGCTGATCAGGGACTTCCTCTGCAACCTCCTCGGGAAACACAGACTGCTCGTTGTCTACGTAAAGTAATCATTCACACTATGCACTTGGGAAGATAACAAACAAAAAGCAACATGCCAAACATATGCAGCAGAGAGATCACAAGTTCATAGTTGAAAAAGGGATAGGCACTCTGGTGTTCCCTAGGTCTGGGGTAGAGGACTATACAAAGTGATTCACTATCCACTAATCAGGTTTAAGTCAGTGGTGGGGTTAAATTATTACATGGTTTTAAGTTCCTAAACTTAGGTGTTTAAGCCCATAAACTGAAGTATTCTAACTTTTATTAAAGTCTACCAACTTCTAATTATTTCAAATAGGGTTCCAATAACCTTACTCCTATCCTAATGATTAATTATTAATTGGTACATGGAAACAGCAGGGAAACATTGTTTAAATGGATAGACAAAAACATCATGAGCATTTTGCAATTTGAAGCACCTCATTTGGAGTTCATATGACAAAGTTATGAATTTTACAAGTTTGGGGATTAAAAATATACCCTAAATACCTATTTTGAATTAAATAAAAGGTCCAGGGACCTAACTGCGAGAAACCAGGGACGGCAGGTTCAAATTCCAGAAAACCGGGGGTCTCTTTAAGAAAACGCGCGAGCGAAGGGGTATCGGGCTACTACGGCCGTCAGATCTAAAGCGAACGGTCAGGATTAGATCCTGCGGGCGGGCGCGCGAGCGCGCGGCGGCCTGGGCGGCTGACAGGCGGGACCGAGCGGGCAGCGCGGGGCGCGGGCAGGCTGACAGGCGGGGCCGGCGGGCAGAGCGAGCGCGCGGGCGGGCTGATAGGCGGGGCCGGCGGGCAGAGCGAGCGCGCGGGCGGGCTGACAGGCGGGGCCGACGGGCAGAGCGAGCGCGCGGGCGGGCTGACAGGCGGGGCCCAAACGGCAGGGAGACGGGGTGAGGGGGAAGCGGGCCTGGGCCGCTGGATCTCCGGCGGACGGCCAGGATTGGGCTTGGCCTAATTAAAACGGGGCCGCCCGATCTGGGACGGACGGTGGGGATCGGGTGGCCGGCCTGGGCTTCTCCTACGGCTAGCTGGGGCGGCGGCGCTCGTCCCCGCGGCGGAGGACTCGCCAGAGACGAGGGCGCGGGCGTTTGGCGGGCCTCTGGGGCGACCTGAGTGGCCGGGAAGGTTGGGGAGGGCACGGGGAATCCTCTGGTGGGGTCTGGGTCGGGGCAGGGGCACCGGAGGGGGGCGGTTCACGGCGGAGCGGCTCGGCGGCGGCATACATCTACTCCGGCGAGGAATTTAGCGTGGCAGAGAGCAAAACAAAGGTCGATAGGGGCGGGAGAGGTTCCTTACCTCAAGGTGGGCTCCGGGGACTCCTCGGCGGCGGCAATGGCGCGACGGTGGCCCGGGACGACGGTGGCGGACCTCCGCGGCTGCACGGGGAACGGTGGGTGAGCGCGGGTAGAGAGAAATAGGGCGGGGGAGAGGGAATTGGGGCGTGTCCCGGGTTGCGGACACCGGGGCGAAGCTCACCGTGGCAACGGACACGGCGGAGCTCCAACGGCGGCCGAGAAACGAGCTCGGGACGGCGGGAATTCGTGGCGGCGGCGCTCTGGCGTGCGCGCAGCGAGGGAGAGGTGGAAGAGGGGTCTGCTGGAGCGCAAATGGGGGAGGGGGAGAGGGCGAGTGGGGCTCGGGGCTCAAGTGGCCAGGGGCGGGTCAGTTGCGAGCTCCACGCGCGACGTGGGCGCGGAGAAGGCGGGCGCGCGCAGCTCGGGCGGCGGTTACGCGAGGACGACGGGGCTGACAAGCCGGGCCCGCGAGCAGAGAGAGAAAGGAAAGCGGGGGCAGGCGCGCGGAAGGCGGCTGCGCTGACGGGCGGGCCCGCCAGGGCAGAGAGAGCGGGGGGGAAGAGGCGCGCGCGCGGGATGGGCCTAGTGGGCCGAAAGGCCGAGGGGGCGGCAGGGTTGGGCTTCTTTTCCTTTTCTTTTTATTCTGAAATTTGTTTTCTCTTTTCTTTTTATTTTCTCCATTTGATTCAAATCCAAATGAGCCACAAATTCAAATTAAACTTTCCAAGAATTATACACCAAGCAAAAGTGAAATCTAGGGTTCAACATGATGCAACAATTCATACTCCCTTAGGGTTTAACATATTAAACTATAATTACAAATAAAATAAGCACTTTTCTCCTATAGAAATGAGAAAGAAAAGAAGGAGGAAGGATGAGAAAAGGGAAGTAACACCTGAATTTGTGAATATGAGCAAAGAAATTTTATACCCCCAAATTCAGGGTGTTACAACAAAGGGTCATGGGATGCCTTGCGGCTCTGAGCCGCTTCATCTCGCGCCTCGGCGAAAAAGGCCTACCCTTGTACCACCTCTTAAGGAAGACCGAGCGCTTCACTAGGACCCCCGAGGCCGAGGAAGCCCTTGGAAACTTTAAGGCGCTCCTTACAAACGCGCCCATCTTGGTGCCCCCCGCTGCGGAAGAAGCCCTCTTGATCTACGTAGCCGCAACCACTCAGGTGGTCAGCGCCGCGATCGTAGTCGAGAGACGAGAAGAAGGGCATGCACTGCTCGTCCAGAGGCCGATCTACTTCATCAGTGAAGTGCTATCCGAGACCAAGATCTGCTACCCGCAAATTCAGAAGCTACTGTACGCAGTAATTCTGACACGGCGAAAGTTGCGACACTACTTCGAGTCTCATCCGGTGACAGTGGTGTCATCCTTCCCCCTGGGGGAGATCATCCAGTGCCGAGAGGCCTCGGGTAGGATAGCAAAGTGGGCGGTGGAGCTCATGGGTGAAACAATCTCGTTCGCTCCTCGGAAGGCCATAAAGTCCCAAGTCTTGGCGGATTTCCTGGCGGAATAGGTCGACACCCAATTGCCAACAGCTCCGATCCAACCAAAACTCTGGACCATGTACTTCGACGGGTCGCTGATGAAAACAGGAGCAGGTGCTGGCCTGCTCTTCATCTCACCCCTCGGGAAACATCTCCACTATGTGTCGCGCCTCCATTTCCCAGCGTCAAACAACGTGGCCAAGTACGAGGCTCTGGTTAATGGGTTGCGCATCGCCATCGAGCTAGGGTTCGGCGCCTCGACGCTCGTGGCGACTCGCATCTTGCCATTGACCAAGTCATGAAGAACTCCCACTGCCGCGACCAGAAGATGGAGGCCTACTGCAACGAAGTTCGACGCCTAGAAGACAAGTTCTACGGGCTGGAGCTCAACCACGTTGCTCGAAGGTACAACGAGACTGCGGATGAGCTGGCTAAAATAGCCTCGGGGCGGACAACGGTTCCCCCGGACGTCTTCTCCAGAGACATACATCAACCCTCCGTCAAGACCGACGACACGCCCGAGCCCGAGGAGGCCTCGGCCCAGCCCGAGTTATCCTCGGTCGCTGAGGGTGTGGCACTGCGCATCGAGGGAGAGCGGAATGGGGTCACGCCTAATCGAAACTGGCAGACCCCGTACCTGCAATATCTCCACCGAGGAGAGCTACCCCTCGACAAGGCCGAAGCTCGGCGACTGGCGCGGCGTGCCAAGTCATTCGTCTTACTGGGTGATGAAAAGGAGCTCTACCACCGCAGCCCCTCAGGCGTTCTCCAACGATGCATATCCGTCGCCGAAGGACAGGATCTCTTGCAAGAAATACACTCGGGGGCTTGCGGTCACCATGTAGCACCTCGAGCCCTCGTTGGGAATGCCTTTAGACAAGGCTTCTATTGGCCGACCGCGGTGGCCGACGCCATTAGGATTGTACGCTCCTTCCAAGGGTGTCAATTCTACGCGAGACAGACACACCTGCCCGCTCAGGCCTGGCAGACAATACCCATCACCTGGTCGTTTGCTGTGTGGGGTCTGGACCTCGTCGGTCCCTTGCAGAAGGCACCCGGGGGCTTCTCGCACCTGCTGGTCGCCATCGACAAATTCTCCAAGTGGAACGAGGTCCGACCTCTAACCAGCATCAGGTCCGAGTAGGCGGTGGCGTTCTTCACCAACATCATCCATTGCTTTGGGGGTCCCAAACTCCATCATCACCGACAATGGCACCCAGTTCACTAGGAAGAAGTTCCTGGACTTCTGTGAGGACCACCACATCCGTGTGGACTGGGCCGCCGTAGCTCACCCCATGACGAATGGGCAGGTGGAGCGTGCCAACGGTATGCTTCTGCAGGGACTTAAACCGAGGATCTACAACGACCTCAACAAGTTCGACAAGCGGTGGATGAAGGAGCTACCCTCGGTGGTCTAGAGTCTGAGGACGACGCCAAGCCGAGCCACAGGTTTCTCGCCATTCTTTCTAGTCTATGGGGCCGAGGCTATCTTGCCCACAGACTTAGAATACGGTTCCCCGAGGACAAAGGCGTACGACGACCGAAGAAACCAGACCAGTCGAGAAGACTCACTGGACTAGCTCGAAGAGGCTCAGGACGTGGCCTTGCTACACTCGGCACGGTATCAGCAGTCTCTGCGACGCTACCACGCTCGAGGGGTTCGGCCCCGAGGCTTCCAAGTGGGAGACTTGGTACTTCGGCTGCGCCAAGACGCTCGAGGGCGCCACAAGCTTACTCCCCCCTGGGAAGGGCCGTTCATCATCGCCAAGATTTTGAAGCCCGGGACATACAAGCTGGCCAACGATCAAGGCGAGGTCTACAACAACGCTTAGAACATCCAATAGCTACGTCGCTTCTACCCTTAAGATGTTTCAAGTCGTTCATATACCTCGTTCTCTTTACATACACAAATAGAGTCTAACCGTCAAGGAAGGGTCAGCCTTGTCTCGGCGAAGCCCGACCCTCCCTCGGGGGCTAGAAGGGGGGAACCCCCTCTGCGTCGAAATTTTCCTCGGAAAAGTTTTCTACCAAAACGACTTTCGTGCTTTCCGACTATATCGATAGCAGAATCCTACAAAACGAGTAAGAGCGCACGTAAGCGGCAAGGCCGACCGAGCCAAGGGACTCCTACGCCTCTGGGATACGGATACCTCACTCGTCACCTTCCGTGAAAAGTAACTCTTGCTCGGATAAGCGATCCTGCTACTGACGAACAAGTCCGGATACTCGAAACGAGAGGAAAAGAAACGTAGCTTTATAACACGGCAATGAGTGTTTAGGCCTCGGTGGCCGCGAAAAACACATGCATGCTCCAAACAGACTGCTCCGGCAGAATCAGACATCGCCCGGGGGAGGAGCGGCACTCTCGGCATCGTCTCCACCCTCAGCACCGTCTCCACCCTTGGTGAGATCTGGCCCGGCCCCAGACGGCGACGCGAGCGGAAGGATCTCCACCTCGAAGGAGGACGCCAGCATCGCGCTTGGGCCCGCGACGGCCGCGTCGAGCCTCTGAACCTCGGCTAAGGCAGCCTCATCTTCGTCGGGTAGACAGTACCCCTTGCGGACCCCACTCTAGATCCACGTCGTAGTGGGAAGCGAGCACGGCGAAGGCCCGCCTAACGCCGTGATGCAGCGCCCCGCGAAAGTCTGCTGCGCACATGGCCGCCCAAGGCCCACAGGCGACTCTGGGGGGAGCTACCCGAGGGGGCGTCATCAAGGCCAAAGACCCGGCAGAAGGCTGAGATAGCCTCGGACATAGCCACGCGGTCGACCTCCTTCTGCTCAGCCGCCTAGGCAAGTGCCTTGACAGACTCGCTAAGAGCTGTCTTGAACTCTGCAGACAGCCGAACAGAATTCTTCAGACACGAGTTCAAGAATGAAGCTGAATCGAAGTCACAAAGCGGCCGAAACGTACCTTCAGCACGGGCACGCTGCTCCGAGGCTGCGGCTTGGGCGGACTGAGCAGACCCGATGGCCACGGCCAGGTCCTCCGCAAGGGCTCCGTCCCAAGCAGACACCTCGGCTAGCTGACCCCCAAGGGCCTCAGCCCGGCCTACAACCTCGGCAGCCTGGCTCCGAGATTAGTCCCGCTCACCAACCTGGCCAAGCTCCAGCTGCCGCTACTGCGCCTCCGTCCGTGCTGACACCGCCTCTGCTTGCGTCACCGCTGCCTCCACCTCCAACTCATCATAGAGCAGCCGAAGGTGTCACACCCGGTTTTAGAAGGCAAACCGAATGCGAACCATGTACGTGCCAGGATCAGTTATTCACGTACACAGCAGTTACATAATATGGACATCATCACACAGTGCTCAAAATAGTATTAATAAGGGAAATAGTCGATTACATCATACGTCTGAGACGTCCATATAGTTCTTACAATAAATCAAAGTGCGGAAAAGAAACGTAGATAACCGCGGCCTTCACAGGCAGCCGACTGGGGGTTGCCGCTAACCCACACCTAGAACTCGTCGTAGTCTTGGAACTCCTGGAAGTCTCCTTCCACAGCTTCATCTTCGCCTGAGCAGTGGTTGCAATGCTGACAACCTGGGGGGGTTTGGTGTGTAGAGCAAGGGTGAGTACACATCAACATACTCAGCAAGTATCCTGTTTGGCTGTAGTGGACTAGCTGTATGTGGGGATAAGTCAAGCAGTTGCTTTTAGTTGGTCAGATTATTACTTACTAGTAGAAAGCCAAGTTTTAGCATTAACCCAAGTTATTAACCCAAACGTACTCCTTTCCAAACGGAAAGAGTACCACTTACCAGCACCATAACCATGATCAAAACCATCAATCTCATATCCACCTGTACCAAAGTATCTCTGATCAAGTACCACTAATCACTGGAGCTCCCTTGGCCGCTCATAACCGTGAGCACGGCTGATATATCAGTTTCATAACACTCTGCAGAGGTTGTGCACTTTACCCACAAGCCGTGATTCCCTCTCTGGCCCGGGCTTGCAAGACCCTTATTCACTCCCGAGGTGAATGGCCAGGGATTCACTACGAAGCCTTTACAAAGATTCCCCGGGGCTGTAGCCACCCGTTAGGTTTCCTAAATGCACCGCACTCCTCCCCAAGGGGCGAACCCAAACTTGGCAGAGCGAGCCGCATACACCGAGCCCCATTGACGGCACGACGGCTAAGTGAACTACACCCCGGATCCTCTAATTATTCAGCTAAGGGCACCCCATTCCACCCTCATGGTTGCACTGTTTTCCCGGGCGGTCATCCATAGAACAGGTCCTTACGGAGAGGTACTCGAGAAACCGCTCGAGCCCCCTTGAAGACCACAAGTATCACATCATCATAAGAGAAGGGGAAAACAGCGTATCATAGATAATCTCATCATGTTCATTGATTAGAGTTTGAGCAATAGCATAAAGCTAAACAGTAATAATCCAACCCAGATAGGTAAACAAGGACATGGATAACAAAACTAGTCAATCCTTAGGCATAAATGTGTAAAGCGGGGGGGTGAATTAAATAATGAATAGGACATAGATAGGTCAAGGGACACTTGCCTCCACCAAACGACTGCTGCTCAGGGGCTTCTCCTGCGGATTCCTCGGGCTCTTCAACCGGATCGTTCTCTATGCGAGCGCAAACATACATACATCCACATATTTAATACAAAAGAACAGTACACCATACAAGGGAACATACAAGGGAACAAGTAAAGCGAATATGCATCAAGTATGACATTTGACATTGCATTTGCTATGGTTAGAAAGAAACGGGAAAGGGTCTCGCAGGGGGTTAAATCTTATGCACTAACGATCAATTACAATTGGTTCTTAACAAAAGAATTCTGTTATATGCACTAATGGAAACCTATTTATTTTAAGTTGATCAACATTGAACGAGATAAACAGCTAATCACATGAATCAATTAGCATAACGGAATTTTAAATTAAACTTCCTATTTCAATGGCATGAACAATGATTAGCCTACCTAAAATAAAATAGTTATGATCACAGAAAGTAAATAAAATAAAATAAAAAAATAAAAAAAACAGAGGGGGGGGCGGTTGAACCGGCCCTAGGGGCGGTTGAACCGGCCGGGGGCAGGGCGCGCAGGGGCGGCCGAGCCGGGGCGGCTGAGCCGGCCGAGCGGCCAGGGGGCGCGGCCAGGGGCCAGGCGGGCGGCCGAGGGCGCGCGGCTGGGCGGGCGGCCGAGGGCGCGGCCGGGCCAGGGCGCGGCCGGGCGGGGCACGCGGCCAGGCGGCCAGGCGGGCGGCCGAGCCAGGCGGCCGGGCGGGCGGCCGAGCCAGGCGGCCGGGCGGCGCGCGGCCAGGGGGCGCGGTTGGGGCGGTGGCCGAGGAGAGAGGAGGGGAGAGGGGAGAGGGAGGGAGGGGGAGGGGGCTCACCGGCGACGGGGACGGGGCGGGGCGGCCGAGCGGGGCGGCCGATCGGCAACGGGGAGGGGCGGCGCTAGGGCAGGGGGTAGGGGCGGCGGCGGCTTAGGGTGAGGGAGAGAAAATGAGAGAAAATGAGAGGGAGGGAGAAAGAATTGGGGAAAAAGGGGAGGTGGGGGGGGGGGGCGGTTGGGCCTATTGGGCCCAAGGGGGGGGCGCCAGGGGCGGCTGGGCCGGCCGGGGTCGGCCCACGGCGCGGGAGAGAGAGAAAAAGAGGAGAGAGAAAGAGAGAGAAAAAAGAAAGAAAAGATCTTCTCCTCATTTTCGAAATCCGATCTTTCTACATGAATGCATTTGCACTTTCAAAGCAATCAAAAGAAATGCAAGGTTCGGCATGGTGCATCAAACAACATAAAGTATTTAGGGTTTTTCTTACACGGGAAATCCAAACCGAATCCCGCTAGAACTTTGGAAAAGGTCAAGGTTTAGCGAGGGAAAAAGAAAAAGAAAAGGTAACGCCCGAATTTTGGCGAGTAAAGAAAAGAAAAAATTCAACTGCAAAAAATTCGGGGCGTTACAAACCTATCCCCCTTAAAAGAATCTCGCCCTCGAGATTCAGGGCTGGCTAGCAAAGAGCTCTGGGTACTTGGCCACTAGATCATCTTCACGCTCCCAGGTTGCTTCTTCCTCAGAGTGGTGATTCCATCTGACTTTGCACATTCTGATGGTCTTCCTTCGGGTGACTCTATCTGCAATCTCAAGGATTTGCACTGGCTTCTCAACGTAGGTCAAGTCCTCCTGGACTTCCAGACCTTCCACTGGCAACTGCTCTTCCGGCACACGCAAGCACTTCTTCAACTGAGACACATGAAAGACATTATGCACAGCAGACAAATTCTCCGGCAGACTGAGCTGATAAGCCACTTCTCCTCGTCTTGCAAGAATCTGATACGGACCAATGTAGCGGGGTGCTAGCTTGCCTTTCACTCCGAACCTTCTGACTCCTCTGATCGGTGACACTTTCAGATAAACAAAGTCTCCGACTTCGAAACTCAGCTCTCTTCTTCTTGTGTCTGCATAGCTTCGCTGCCTTGATTGCGCTATCTTCAGATTCTCTCGAACCATCTTGATGTTCTCTTCGGCTTCAAGCAAAATGTCTGGCCCAAACACTTGCTTCTCTCCAGGCTGATCCCATTGCAACGGAGTTCTACAACTCCTTCCATAGAGCGCCTGAAATGGTGACATCTTCAAACTGGCCTGGTAACTGTTGTTATAGGAAAACTCTGCATAAGGCAATCTCTTATCCCATCCGGACTGATCTTGCAACGCACAGGCTCTCAACATGTCTTCAAGAATTTGGTTGGTCCTTTCGGTCTGGCCATCTGTCTGCGGGTGATAAGCTGAACTGAAATTCAGATGCGTGCCCAAAGCTTCATGCAACTGCTGCCAGAAATGAGAGGTGAACTGCGTTCCTCTATCTGACACTATCTTCTTTGGCACACCATGAAGACAAACGATCCGAGACATATACAATTCTGCCAATACTGCACTGTTGTAGTTGGTCTTGACAGGTATGAAGTGGGCTGACTTGGTCAAACGGTCCACTACTACCCAAATGGAATCGTAGCCGGCTCGAGTGCGAGGCAATCCGACTATGAAATCCATACCGATTTCATCCCATTTCCACTGAGGGATCTGCAACGGTTGCAACAATCCAGCAGGTCTCTGGTGCTCTGCCTTAATTCTTCGGCAACTATCGCACATAGCCACATGCTCTGCGATTTCCCTCTTCATTCCGTACCACCAGAATTTCTTCTTCAGATCCTGATACATCTTCTCACTGCCAGGGTGAATCGAATAGGCTGTCTCATGAGCTTCCTTGAGAATCAACTCCCGAATGGACTGGACATTGGGAACACACAAGCGGTCTTTGAACCATATCACGCCTTCTGCATCTTCTCGAAAATCTTTGCCTTTGCCTTCTAGAATCAATCGCCGGATCTCACTGATTTTCTCATCATTCTTCTGCGCTTCTTTGATTTCGCGCTCCAAGGTAGGTTCCAATTCAACTGTGACTCCTCGCGAATTGTTCAGAAATCCGAGACTCAACCTGTCAAACTCCTTGGCCAACTCATAAGGCATCGGACGAACGACCATCAGATTGACTTGACTCTTTCTGCTCAAAGCATCTGCCACTACGTTTGCTTTGCCTGGATGGTAATGAATCTCCAACTCATAGTCTTTGATCAACTCTAACCATCTTCGTTGCCTCATGTTCAACTCTGACTGAGTGAATATGTACTTCAGACTCTTGTGATCTGTGTAAACATCGCATTTCTGTCCATACAGATAGTGCCTCCATGTCTTCAGTGCGTGAACCACTGCTGCCAACTCTAGATCATGGATCGGGTAATTCTTCTCATGAACCTTCAGCTGTCGGGACGAGTAAGCCACAACTCTTCCCTCTTGCATCAACACACATCCCAAACCTGTGTAACAAGCATCGCAATACACCGAGAAGGGCTTGTGCACATCAGGCAAGACTAGGACAGGCGCTGTTGTCAACTTCTCTTTCAGCGCTTCAAAGGCCTCTTGGCATTTCTGGGTCCACTTGAACTCAACTTTGTTGCCTAGCAACGCTGTCATTGGTTTTGCTATCTTCGAAAACCCTTCAATGAATCGCCGATAATATCCGGCCATTCCAATGAAACTCTTGATTCCTCTAGCATCTGTTGGCGCTTTCCAGTTCAAAATGTCTGCCACTTTCTTCGGATCCACAGACAATCCTTCTTTGTTGATTATGTGACCCAAGAACAGGACTTCACTGATCCAGAACTCACATTTGCTCAACTTTGCATACAACTGGTGCTCTCGCAATCTCTGCAACACCATCCTCAAATGATCTGCGTGCTCTTCTTCGCTTTGAGAATAAACCAGAATGTCATCAATGAATACCACCACAAACTTATCAAGATAATCCATGAATACACTATTCATCAAGTTCATAAAGAACGCTGGAGCATTGGTCAAACCAAAAGACATCACTGTGAACTCATACAAACCATACTTGGAAATGAATGCCGTCTTCGGAATGTCCGAAGGTCGGATCCTGAGCTGATGATAACCTGACCTCAGATCAATCTTGGAGAACACACTGGCTCCTCTCAACTGGTCGAACAGATCTTCTATTCTGGGCAACAGATACTTGTTCTTGATCGTGACCTCATTCAAAGCTCGATAATCGATACACATCCTTTTGGTGCCATCTTTCTTCTCCACAAATAAGACAGGGGCGGCCCAAGGCGAGGTGCTTGGCCGAATGTAACCTTTCTCTGACAGCTCATCAATTTGCTTCTTAAGCTCAACCAACTCTGGTCCAGATATTCTGTAAGCTCTCTTGAAGATAGGGGCGGTTCCGGGAAGAAGCTCTATGGCAAACTCAACTTTCCGCTCTGGTGGCATACCCGGTAAGTCCTTTGGAAACACATCCGGGAACTCGGACACAACCTTGATACTCTCAATTGGATCTGCTTCACTGCTATCGACAGTCATCTGATAACAACTTCCTTTCTTTGGCTCAGGCGGGACTAACTCGGTCACCACTTCCTCTCCTAGTGGGGACACCAACTTGATCGTCCTCTTATCACAACTGATAACTGCCTGATACTTATCTAGCCAATTCATCCCTAGGATGACATCTATTCCCTGAGTACCCATTACTATAAGGTTGGCGGGAAACGCTATCCCCCTTATTTTCACACTTATATTCAAACAAATGCTATCGGCTCGAATTCTACCACCGGCTGAGTCAATTTGAATGGGGGTTGACATGGTAGTAATTGAAAGATTATGTGCTTCTACCCATGATGCAGTAATGAAAGAATGCGTTGCTCCAGTATCAAATAACACTTCTGCAATATGGGAGTCGACTGGGAACATACCTACTATCATGCCGGGGGTCTCCTGAACTGCTTCAGCCTCCAAGTGGTTCAGTCTTCCATGATTATAGCGCGGCTGAGGGCGATTGCCTGCTCCAGACTGAGGCACATTCTGCTTCGCTGGGGCATTGGGGCCTGACTGCTGCTGGGCTGCCTTCTTCGGACATTGCATCACCCAGTGGCCTTGCTCTCCACAGTGGAAACATGCTCTGTTTCCAACCTGAGCTGGTGCTGCCTGACTGTTCTGCTGATTTGCTGGGGCAGGAAGGCGAGGTGCCTGCTGATTCTGTCTCGGAAACTGACCTCCTGACTGATTGCTCTGACGGTTCTGGTACTGATTCTGAGGGTACTGCCTTTGAAACTGCTGATGCTGAGGTGGACGCTGGTTCTGCCTGAACTGCTGAGGTTGATTGCCTGAGAAACGAGGACGGCTGCTGCTTCCAGGCTGGGGTCCACTGATCTTGCGCTTACGATCTTCCATCTCCTTGCGCTTCCTCTCTGTCATGATTGCTCTGTCAATCAGGTGCTGGAATGTCGGGAAGGTGTGATTCATCAGTTGGTACTGCAGAGGGTCGACCAAGCCTCTCAGAAAACGGTATTGTCGCTTGGCGTCGGTGTTGACATCTTCAGGAGCATAACGAGACAACTGCAGAAACCTGTCTCGGTACTCACTGACAGACAATGGCCCTTGCTTGAGGGCCAGGAATTCCTCCTTCTTCACTGTCATCAGACCTGCAGGGACATGGTACTGACGAAAGCTACCTCTAAACTCTTCCCAGGTGATGGCGTCAGGGTGGGCATGGGTGGCGAGGTAAGACTCCCACCATGACTGGGCTGCTCCTCTCAACAGACGGGGACCATACAGAACTTTCTCCCTGTCATCGCACTGAGCGGTATGCAACTCCCGCTCCACAGTGCGCAGCCAATCTTCAGCATCCATGGGGTCAGAAGAATGAGCGAACGTTGGTGGATGACCTCTCATGAATTCAGCACGCTTGTCTCTGGGCATCTGAGGCTGGGGTGGAGCTTGCTGCTGCTGTTGCTGCTGCTGCTGAATGGCGGCCAAAGCCTGACCGGTGGCTTGAACTGCCTGAGTCTGCATCAGAAACATCTGCTCGATGGACATCGGGGGCGGGGGCGGCAGGTGCTGCTGCTGGGGCACCTCCTCCTGTTGAGCGGCTCGCTCCTGCTGAGCACGCCTTCCTCCTCTGCGCCTATTCTCTGACATCTGCAGAATGCAACCACACATCAGAACTGATCTGGCAAATCTTGCAGCATAAGAAAAGAGAATAGAATTCTTCAACAGCACTGAACAGATGAGCATCTTCACTGATCTCCAACACAGACCACACAGCTTCTCAGATAGAAAGGGAAGTGGAATAAAAGGGATTTCCCAACTATATAACTAACTCTATTAACATAATATGTAAACCAAAATGCAGGGGATACCCACACTCTGGTGACAATCATTACAAAGATCCAAACCAAACATAGTTCATCATGACAAGCATAAATGCACAGGATATAGCAAACTACCCTGTCTAACTAAGACTAACTAAGACTGAGACTAACGCTAAGACTGAAGCTTCTACGTATATATATATTTCGTATTAATTACAAGATCCAACTCTAACGAGCTATGGTTCTAGAGTTATCTTGGTCTTGCAGTCGGGATTGCCATAAGACTGGTGTCCACGCTGAGGTGAGCGGTACGGGTGCTGAGTCCCGACGGGAGCGGGGGAACCACCATCCAGATGACGACGTTACGCGCGCTCAGCCCGCAGCAGGGCGATCTCAGCACGAGCCCTACTCAGCTCATCTAATGCATGGTCCAGCTCCGTGTTTAGCACGGCGGCTAGGTTGACTGTGCTGCTCAACCTAGGATTGCCCTCACCGACAGGTGAGACAATCACGCCTCCTGTGCTGCCAGATGGTCGGCGGGGGTAATACTTCAGGTCAAGACCGTCAGCTGCCCCACCGAAAACCGAGCAGTAGTGCGAAAGCGCACGCCGTGCAGCATCTTGCATGGCTGCCTCAGCTGAGTCCCGTTCAGAGATAGAATAGTGCTCTGAACAGGCCTCCGCACCCTGAAGACTGTTCTCCGGGCAGCGCACCAAGCAAGTCGCCTCCCAGCGGTCCGGGTAGACCCCGCGACTGTGCTGGTAGACCACACAGCGATACTCGACGGACCAAGTATGCCGGTCAAATGCCCGACGTAGCAGGGTGTCGAGCGCATCATGGAAGTGACACCCGCGAGCAGCGTCGCGAGTGATGGGTCGAGCAACCCATCCTTCCGGCTCAGGGTTAGCAGAGAAGTCGGTGTCGTGGCTCGATCTGTCGTCGCCATCTCCGTCGTCTGGGTCTCCTCCAGCAGCTACTCCAGAAGCTGGGGCGCCCAGTGGTGATGCAGGGGGCGGCTCCAGAGGAAGCACAGGGGAGCAGCTCCTCACTGACTCTATCTCCTGGTGGAGCGAGAAGGAAGAGCCCTGCTGCTCCTGTCGTCGACGTTCCTGCTCCTCACGCAGGCGGTGGTGTAGTCTCTCCAAGTGGCTGGACTGTCCGGCCACGGGACGGCGAAGCGGACGCTCAGCAAGGCGGGAGGGTAAGAAGGGGATGACTGACTTTCGTGCAGTGTGTCTAAGTCGAGCCATCTACAAAAGACATCGCAAGCAAAAGGGTGAGAACAGAATTAATATGACCAGCAAATAATGAATCATAAGTAAATGAAGGATTAGAATAAAACATGATTTTCAGCAAGGTATAATATATAGTAGAACATAGGTTTGGTCGGGATGACCAACTTTTGAAGGGATATCAAAGTCAAGGCAGAGACAGAGGTCTATAGTCCTTAGAACGACCATTCTACTCTAGGTTAGCGGTCCTACAGTCAGCACGGCTTTGATACCACTTATGTCACACCCGGTTTTAGAAGGCAAACCGAATGCGAACCATGTACGTGCCAGGATCAGTTATTCACGTACACAGCAGTTACATAATATGGACATCATCACACAGTGCTCAAAATAGTATTAATAAGGGAAATAGTCGATTACATCATACGTCTGAGACGTCCATATAGTTCTTACAATAAATCAAAGTGCGGAAAAGAAACGTAGATAACCGCGGCCTTCACAGGCAGCCGACTGGGGGTTGCCGCTAACCCACACCTAGAACTCGTCGTAGTCTTGGAACTCCTGGAAGTCTCCTTCCACAGCTTCATCTTCGCTTGAGCAGTGGTTGCAATGCTGACAACCTGGGGGGGTTTGGTGTGTAGAGCAAGGGTGAGTACACATCAACATACTCAGCAAGTATCCTGTTTGGCTGTAGTGGACTAGCTATATGTGGGGATAAGTCAAGCAGTTGCTTTTAGTTGGTCAGATTATTACTTACTAGTAGAAAGCCAAGTTTTAGCATTAACCCAAGTTATTAACCCAAACGTACTCCTTTCCAAACGGAAAGAGTACCACTTACCAGCACCATAACCATGATCAAAACCATCAATCTCATATCCACCTGTACCAAAGTATCTTTGATCAAGTACCACTAATCACTGGAGCTCCCTTGGCCGCTCATAACCGTGAGCACGGCTGATATATCAGTTTCATAACACTCTGCAGAGGTTGTGCACTTTACCCACAAGCCGTGATTCCCTCTCTGGCCCGGGCTTGCAAGACCCTTATTCACTCCCGAGGTGAATGGCCAGGGATTCACTACGAAGCCTTTACAAAGATTCCCCGGGGCTGTAGCCACCCGTTAGGTTTCCTAAATGCACCGCACTCCTCCCCAAGGGGCGAACCCAAACTTGGCAGAGCGAGCCGCATACACCGAGCCCCATTGACGGCACGACGGCTAAGTGAACTACACCCCGGATCCTCTAATTATTCAGCTAAGGGCACCCCATTCCACCCTCATGGTTGCACTGTTTTCCCGGGCGGTCATCCATAGAACAGGTCCTTACGGAGAGGTACTCGAGAAACCGCTCGAGCCCCCTTGAAGACCACAAGTATCACATCATCATAAGAGAAGGGGAAAACAGCGTATCATAGATAATCTCATCATGTTCATTGATTAGAGTTTGAGCAATAGCATAAAGCTAAACAGTAATAATCCAACCCAGATAGGTAAACAAGGACATGGATAACAAAACTAGTCAATCCTTAGGCATAAATGTGTAAAGCGGGGGGGTGAATTAAATAATGAATAGGACATAGATAGGTCAAGGGACACTTGCCTCCACCAAACGACTGCTGCTCAGGGGCTTCTCCTGCGGATTCCTCGGGCTCTTCAACCGGATCGTTCTCTATGCGAGCGCAAACATACATACATCCACATATTTAATACAAAAGAACAGTACACCATACAAGGGAACATACAAGGGAACAAGTAAAGCGAATATGCATCAAGTATGACATTTGACATTGCATTTGCTATGGTTAGAAAGAAACGGGAAAGGGTCTCGCAGGGGGTTAAATCTTATGCACTAACGATCAATTACAATTGGTTCTTAACAAAAGAATTCTGTTATATGCACTAATGGAAACCTATTTATTTTAAGTTGATCAACATTGAACGAGATAAACAGCTAATCACATGAATCAATTAGCATAACGGAATTTTAAATTAAACTTCCTATTTCAATGGCATGAACAATGATTAGCCTACCTAAAATAAAATAGTTATGATCACAGAAAGTAAATAAAATAAAATAAAAAAATAAAAAAACAGAGGGGGGGCGGTTGAACCGGCCCTAGGGGCGGTTGAACCGGCCGGGGGCAGGGCGCGCAGGGGCGGCCGAGCCGGGGCGGCTGAGCCGGCCGAGCGGCCAGGGGGCGCGGCCAGGGGCGCGCGGCTGGGCGGGCGCGGCCGGCAGGGCGCGGCCGGGCCAGGGCGCGGCCGGGCGGGGCACGCGGCCAGGCGGCCAGGCGGGCGGCCGAGCCAGGCGGCCGGGCGGGCGGCCGAGCCAGGCGGCCGGGCGGACGGCCGAGCCAGGCGGCCGGGCGGCGCGCGGCCAGGGGGCGCGGTTGGGGCGGTGGCCGAGGAGAGAGGAGGGGAGAGGGGAGAGGGAGGGAGGGGGAGGGGGCTCACCGGCGACGGGGACGGGGCGGGGCGGCCGAGCGGGGCGGCCGATCGGCAACGGGGAGGGGCGGCGCTAGGGCAGGGGGTAGGGGCGGCGGCGGCTTAGGGTGAGGGAGAGAAAATGAGAGAAAATGAGAGGGAGGGAGAAAGAATTGGGGAAAAAGGGGAGGTGGGGGGCGGTTGGGCCTATTGGGCCCAAGGGGGGGGCGCCAGGGGCGGCTGGGCCGGCCGGGGTCGGCCCACGGCGCGGGAGAGAGAGAAAAAGAGGAGAGAGAAAGAGAGAGAAAAAAGAAAGAAAAGATCTTCTCCTCATTTTCGAAATCCGATCTTTCTACATGAATGCATTTGCACTTTCAAAGCAATCAAAAGAAATGCAAGGTTCGGCATGGTGCATCAAACAACATAAAGTATTTAGGGTTTTTCTTACACGGGAAATCCAAACCGAATCCCGCTAGAACTTTGGAAAAGGTCAAGGTTTAGCGAGGGAAAAAGAAAAAGAAAAGGTAACGCCCGAATTTTGGCGAGTAAAGAAAAGAAAAAATTCAACTGCAAAAAATTCGGGGCGTTACAGAAGGTCTGCCACCTCGGTGCTCCGTTGGGTGAGACGTTCATTAGCCTTGGCAAGCGCGGCCCTCAGGAACCGCAGCGAACCCCAGACATTAGTCTCGCGGCGGATGAACAGCGACTTGGCGGTGCTCACATCTGTTAGTTCCTGAGGAGGGGAAGCAGGGTGTTACAAAGAATGCCCTGGTCACGCGAAAGGTATGCCTAAAATCCTTACCTGGAGGACCCTGGGAACGTCCCTGGAAAGGATCTCCATGGTCGACCGAAGCGATCCCATCGCGGCCTCGGCATACTCACGGAGCTCATCCCGAGACTGCTCCTCCCGCTCATCGTCAAGGACGAAGAGGGCTTTCGAGGCGCCGCGGGTCCAGAACCGGAGCGCCTACCCACGCCCCTCATTGGGATCGCGCCGCGCGGGGATAAGGTCGCCGCTCCCCAAGACGGGTCGCGGTTCTGCGCGCCCCTCCTCCAAGGCGTCGGGACCCCTGCAGTCGATGCATCAGGTACCATCGCTGGCGACGTACTGGGCCTCCCCTCGGCTAAGGAGGCGGGCTTCCGATCACCGACCTCGGTAACGGTGGCTGCCCTCTCCTCATGGCCGAGACTGGGGAGGTCGGAGACGACCTCAAGCAGCGGCACCTCAGCAATCCCAGCATCAGTGGCGACGGGTGGCTCCACGGGCAAAACAGCGACGGACTCGGCAGGAGCCGGTGCCGGCGCCGGCAACACGTCAGATGGGCTCGGGGCCGCAGCCACGCCAGCAGCCTCCCCCGGCACGATGGCCGCCCCGATGGAGGGTCAGCCTGGGAGGCTTGCCCCAGGGCAACTCGTGTCGCCTGGGCCCCCTGCTCGAGGGCGTCTTGTGCGAAGGCCAGCCAACCGGCGTGGCGCGCTGCGGCACTGGCTACAGAAGCCGGCGCTGTCTTAAGGGCCTTCCGGGGGGCCAGACCGGCCGAGCCGTGCCTCCGTTTGCTGAAAGGAAGAGATAAAGCAGGATCAGGGCACACGGAGAAAGAGCCAAAACAGAGGTATCCTCATATACTTACCACCTCTGGACCAAGGCCAATCGTGCCTGCGGGGAGGCCCCTCGGGCCTCGGTCCCCGCAGGCGCCGCTAGGGATTGCCCCGCTGCCGGCTTCGGTGTCGTACCCGCCTCGAGCGCCCGAGGCACCGAAGGGACGGCCTGCCCAGGCGCCATCACGACGGACCGAGGATCAACCTCCTGTACAACCGGCACGGGCGACTGCTCTTGGGGGACAGGCGGGTCGGCCTGACTCTCCGGAGTCACCTCAACTACCTCGGCCAAGGGGTCAAGTACCCCCTCGGCCTGTCCCCGCTCCTCGGACCGGGACCTTGATGTCCCGGCCCTAGATACCGACGGCGCCAGCCCACTTGGAGGCTGGCTCGATGACCCCTGGCCCAGCCTCAGATCCGGGCTAAGGCCAAGACAGGCCGCCATGTCGTCGTCCTCGTCGTCATCGTCATCGTCGTCAGGCGTCTCTGGCGATGGCTCCCTCGGGAGCCCGTCCCTCTCCTGCCTCCGACGGCGCTTCTCCAAGGCGTCCCGAGCCCGCATCCGTTCGCGGGCCCGGGCCTTTTCCGCGTCCTTCTTCTCCTTTTTCTTCTCTGCGGTGACCCTCCGTGCGGCTCAGTCCACCGTGTCCTCCGGGACCTGTGGCAGGGAGGGCTTGTGAAACCCCAACCCTTGGAGATGAACAGAAATCCCGACAGTGAGAATCAAAGGCAACTCAGAGCAAAATAGGAGAAGGAGCAGACACTCACCAGGGACACATACCCACGCTTGGGACGCATCACGGGCTGGGTAAGGGCGCCGGCATCCAGCCTCCCTACCATGCCCGCTATCCGCCTGCAGAGGTCATCGGCGAAAAGGGGAGCCGAGGACATCTGCGAGCCCTCCAAATCAACCCCCGGCTTCATCTCCGAGAGCGGCAACCGTCGCTCTGCCAAAGGGAGCACCCTCCGGCGATGGATGGCGGCGACCACCCCCACAGCGGTGAGCCCCCCATCTCGTAACCTCTGCAAGGCCTCCAGAAGAGGCTGGAGATTCTCTTGTTTCTTGCGCGTGGCCCCCCAACGCCAGTTGCTGCCGGTGGCGGTCACCACTCGTTGAGAAAACGACGGGAGCCTTCTGTCGTCGTTCCGGAGGTAAAACCACCGGCGCTGCCACCCCTTGTTCGAAGACACAAGGATGGCGGGGATGTACTGCTGCGCGCGCCCCTGCCTCAACTAGAGGGTGCAGCCACCGGCCCGCACCGCCATGCGGACCTTCTTTTCCCCGTCGTCAAGGCAAAAAGCTCCACGGAGAAGAGATGGGTCCACAGATCCCAGTGGGGGTCAATCCCCAAAAAATCCTCGCAAACCGCCGCGAAGATGGTCGCTTGCGCAATGGAGTTGGGGCTGAAGTTGTGCAGCTCCACCCCGTAGTAGTGCAGGAGCGCTCGCATGAAACAGCTCGCTGGCACTCCGAACCCTCGCTCGTGGAAGGAGACGAAACTAACCACATACCCCAGCGACGGAGTCGGGTCGGCCTCGCTCGCGGGGGCCATCCACTCCGGCTGCGGGTCACCGGAGAGGGGACGGAGCAAACCATCGGTGACGAGGGCCTCCAGATCGTCCACCGTGACGATGGAGAAAGGCCACAGATCGCACGGCGGAACGACGGTCACCTTGTCGGCCATCGCCGAACGAAGGGGGTGGAGGCGGAGCAAAAAAGGTATGCAGTTTCCTTTTCTCTGGCTATTCTCTTAGGTTGCGGAAACCAAAGCAGAAGGCGAGCAGTAGAGTAAAGAACCACCGTCGGCCCCTCTTCTGGGTATATAAAGGCCCGGGCGAGATCCGTTCAACACTTCGCCCGAACCCGCCGCGAAATTCAAACTCGAAGGCGAAACGCCCGTTCCTCGAACGACTCGCGCACGCGCAATGGCCGCCCCGCGAATCGCCCGTCCCGTCGCATTAACTCCTCGGCAGGGCAAGCGACGCCCTTGGCAGGCGAAGCAGGCGTTGTTTCACCTCACCATGATGACCGCGTCAAAAAAGGTGCGCCCCACCATTTAAATTCATATCCTTTTCCTCTTCCCCTTTCTCTCTCTTGCTACAGGGACCGGGAAAGGGGATATTTCGAAAGGGATCCTTCTCCACGAAGGAAGCGGGCCCCGAGCCCTCCTACTGATCAGGGGTTCGAAGGCTGGCCCCTCAGAAGGGTTTCGATAGCCGCCCCAGAGCACTCGGGCTTCAAGCTCATTACTGATCAGGGGTTCGAAGGCTGGCCCCTCGGAAGGGTTCGATAGCCGCCCCAGAGCACTCGGGCTCCGCGCCCACTACTGATCAGGGGTTCGAAGGCTGGCCCCTCGGAAGGGTTTGATAGCCGCCCCAGAGCACGCAGAGCGAGGGATGACTCTGGGTACGTCCGTTACATGGCCAAGGCTCGGGCTACGCTCCCGAGGTACCCTAGGACATTTCCGAGACCAGCAGGAGCGATTTTGTAACGGAATCCCATCAGAGGGAGGCATCGAGCCCTCGGACCCTATCGAACGGGACCGGGTCTGACAAATCACCTACAAGTACTTTTGGAGCGCGCCTCTGGGCCACTAGCCGACCCTTATCGAATGGGGCACAGGCGTCCACTCGGATCACCCGTTAGCAACTCACTGGAGACACCATGTTCGGCGCCCTCCGAGGGCAACATGGCGCTTTCCCCCCCTTCCTCCTTGCGGAAAGGCGACGAAGGGGCGTATGATAAAAGTCGAGATCGTCCTTGATCATCCTCTCGCTCCGTGTAGAGGCTCGGGGGCTGCTCTCGCAAACCCGGCTACAGCCAAACCGTTGACAGCGTCAACAAACCAGCCTAAAAACTCGGAACCTGACCATGCACCAGGGCTACGATCAGGTAGCATGAGGGAACAACTAGGCCGACCAAGGCATCACGAAAGGCATTAAGACCTCAGAGGAGTCAAACCACTCCTCCGAGGCCTCGAGGGCTACACCCGGCGGGTGCGCTCACGCGCACCCACCGGAACAAAGTGTAACCAAGAAAGGCCGGTCCCCTTGCAAAAAAAGTGCGACAAAGCCTCCAAGCGAGTACCAACACTCCCTTTGAGGCTCGGGGGCTACTGTCGGGTACCGTAATTAGGGGTACCCCCAACACTCCTAAACACGGCTGGTAACCGCCATCAGCACAAGCTGCAGAGACTGATGGGCACGATTCAGGTCAAGGCTTCGTCTACTCAAGAGACGCGATCTCGCCTCGCCCGAGCCTAGCCTCGGGCGGGAACAGTAGTCCCAGACGGATTCTCGCCTCGCCCGAGGGCCTCCTCAAGCAACGGGCGCACCCTCGACTCGCCCGAAGCCCAGCTCGGGCAGGCTTCGCAATGAAGCCACCTTGGCCAAATCCCCTCACCAACCGACCATATCGTAGGCGCATTTAATGCGAGGATCGCCTGCCACCTTATCCTGACACACGTGCCTCAGTCGGCAAGGTCGAAGTGACCGCAGTCACTTCGCCCTTCCACTGACCGACCTGACAGGAAAACAGCGCCGCTCGCCCCTCTCCGACTGTTGTGCCACCCGCCAGGGTGAGGCTGATAACGGCTAAGTTCAGCCTCAGGTGCAACAGGAAGCTCTGCCTCGCCCGACTTTGGGCCTCGGCCTCAGGAGGAGGTCTCCGCCTTGCCCGACCCCAGGGCTCGGCCCCCGCCTCGGCCTCGGAAGGTGGTCTCCGCCTCGCCCGACCCCAGGGCTCGGCCCCCGCCTCGGCCTCGGAAGGTGGCCTCCGCCTCGCCCGACCCCAGGGCTCGGCCTCAACCTCGACCTCAGAAGGAATCGCGTCCTCACCCGACCCCGGCCTCGGCCTCAGGAGGAGTCTCCGCCTCGCCTGACCTTGGGCTCGGACCGACCACGCCATGGGGGATACATCATTACCCTACCCCTAGCTAGCTCAGGCTACGGGGAACAAGACCGGCGTCCCATCTGGCTCGCCCCGGTAAACGAGTAATGATGGCTCCCCGCGTGCGTCCATGACGACGGTGGTTCTCAGCCCCCTACGAAAGCAAAGAGACGTCAGCAAGGTCCCAGGAGCCCCGACAGCTGTGCTTCTACAGGGCTCAAGCGCTTCTCCGATGGCCACGACACCGCGTACACAGGGCTCTAGCACCTCTTCGACAACCACGTTGGCATGTACACAGGGCTCAGGCACCTCTCTGTCGGACACGTTAGCGCATTGCTACACCCCCATTGTACACCTGGACACTCTCCTTGAATCTATAAAAGGGAGGTCCAGGGCCTTCATGCGGGAAGAGGGGGGTCGCGCGGGAGAACGGGCCGACGAGCAGGCTCTCTCTCTCCCTCGCGAACGCTTGTAACCCCTACTGCAAGCACATCCCCCTGGCGCAGGATAACACGAGCCGCGTTTTCCCCTTTGTGTTCCATCTCGCGCCAACCCATCTGGGCTGGGACACGCAGCGACAATTTTACTCGTCGGTCCAGGGACCCTCTGGGGTCGAAACGCCGACACCTGGTGCACCAGACAGTCCGGTGTGGCACCGGACAGTCCGATGTGCCACTGGACAGTCCAGTGCTCTCAGTCGGATGGTCCGACAGTGGCAACACTTTCTTCATGTCTTGTACTTTGTTTTATACTTGTTGATCTTCACTTATGGTCTTCATAATGTCTTCTTTTGAGGTGTTGCTTCCTCAATGCCTTAGTCTAGTCACTTTAGCATCTTGTGAACTATAGATACAAACACTAGCAAACATAGTAGTCCACAAGATATTTTGCTCATCAAACACCAAAATCAATTAGTTAAAATGGGTCGAGGTCCATTTTCCTTACACATCGATCCCTCCACAACCGGCACAAGGAAATGGAGGGGTTGTGGCTCCAAAAACTTTGGTCATAATATACAATATTGTACAATCGCTTAGTAAACTACAATATTAAGAGTTTATGACACTGTAAATCATGACTTCACAAGTTTAAAAATCGACACAAAAACATATGTTTTTAAAGATCAGTAGCATGCACAAAAGACAACACTTGTTTGTCAATATTCTTTAGTCATGAACCCCAAACTTATAGATACATAAGACAAGAGTGAGTACCTTAGTGTCGGGGACCATAATTAGGGGTACCCTCAAGACTCCTAAATCTCAGCTGGTAACCCCCATCAGCACAAAGCTGCAAAGGCCTGATGGGTGCGATTAAGTCAAGGATCGGTCCATTTGAGGGACGCGATCACGCCTCACCTGAGCCCAGCCTCGGGCAAGGGCAGCCGACCCCGGAGGATTTACGTCTCGCCCGAGGACCCCCTACGGCAACGGACACACCTTCGGCTCGCCCGAGGCCCAGTCTTCACCAAGAAGCAACCTTGGCCAAGTCGCCATGCCAGTCGACCGAATCGCAGGGGCATTTAATGCAAAGGTGGCCTGACACCTTTATCCTGACGCACGCCCTTCAGTCGACAGAGCCGAAGTGACCGTAGTCACTTCGCCGCTCCACTTACAGGCCTGACAAAAGGACAGCGCCGCCTGCGCCGCTCCGACTGTCGTGCCACTCGACAGAGTGAGGCTAACAGCAGCCAAGTCCAGCCCCAGGCGCCATAGGAAACTCCGCTTCGCCCGACCCCAGGGCTCGGACTCGGGCTCAGCCCCGGAAGACGACGAACTCCGGTTCGCCCGACCCCAGGGCTCGGACTCGGGCTTAGCCCCGGAAGACGACGAACTCCGCATCGCCCGACCCCAGGGCTCGGACTCGGGCTCAGCCCCGGAAGACGACGAACTCCGCATCGCCCGACCCCAAGGCTCGGACTCGGGCTTAGCCCCGGAAGACGACGAACTCCGCTTCGCCCGACCCCAGGGCTCGGACTCGGGCTCAGCCCCGGAAGACGACGAACTCCGCCTCGCCCGACCCCAGGGCTCGGACTCGGGCTCAGCCCCGGAAGACGACGAACTCTGCTTCGCCCGACCCTAGGGCTCGGACTCGGGCTCAGCCCCGGAAGACGACAAACTCCGCTTCGCCCGACCCCAGGGCTCGGACTCGGGCTCAGCCCTGGAAGACAACGAACTCCGCTTCGCCCGACCCCAGGGCTCAGACTCAGCCCTGGCCCCAACCGACGGTCTCCGCCTCGCCCGACCCAGGGGCTCGGACTCGACCTCGGCCTTGGAATACAGACTCGACCTCGACCTCGGAGGAGCCTCCACCTCGCCCAACCCAGGGCTCGGACCGACCACGTCACAGGAGGCGCCATCATTACCCTACCCCAAGCTGACTCAGGCTACGGGGAACAAGACCGGCGTCCCATCTTGCTCACTCCGCTATACGAGTAATGATGGCGCCCCGCACGCTCTATGACGACGACGGCTCTCAGCCCCCTTACGGAAGCAAGAGGACGTCAGCAAGGACTCGACAACCCCGACAGCTGTCCTTCCGCTAGGCTCCAGCGCTCCTCCGACAGCCACGACACCACACGAACCGGGTGCCAAAACCTCTCCGGCTGCCACGATGGCATGTACTTAGGGCGCTAGCTCTCCTCCGCTAGACACGTTAGCACACTGCTACACCCCCCATTGTACACCTGGATCCTTTCCTTACGCCTATAAAAGGAAGGTCCAGGGCCCTCTTACAGAGGGTTGGCCGTGCGGGGAAGGACGGGACGGCGCTCGCGTAAGGCCGCTCGCTCCCTCCCGCGTGGACGCTTGTAACCCCCTACTGCAAGCGCACCCGACCTGGGCGCGGGACAAACACGAAGGCCGCGGGATTTCACCTCTCACGCCTGTCTCCCTCCGGCTTCTTCCCCCCTTCGCGCTCCGTCTCGCGCCGACCCATCTGGGCTGGGGCACGCGGCGACAATTTACTCGTCGGTCCAGGGACCCCCCGGGTTCGAAACGCCGACACTTAGTACCTTATACGGTTGTAACATGCTAACACGATAATATCAAAGATTATGCAAGCATGACATAAAAGGTAGGGCTAATGCGGTATTTTTTGTATATTGTTTTATGTGATACCTAAAAACGGGATTTTCTAGAAACAGAAAAAACAAGAATATCCCGATAAAAAACAGAATTTCAGAAATACGAACGAAAAGCACAACCGTTTTAGTTTCCGTTCCTGAATATACCATTTTGAATTTTTCCTGTAAATACGAAAATGGTCCAGATAAAAAATGGAATAAGATACGGGACGAAACGAGATTTTTCTCGCTACAATAGCAAGGCTCCAGAAATGCCCTTATTGATGAAACACTAATTTTGGCCACGAAACTTTATTATGCCAGCAATTGCTAAATAAAATTTTATATGGCGAGAGATTTTTCTGGACATGTGTCTTGAAGTAAGAATTTTTTATTTGATACTAGTAAAATTTTTACTTTATTTTTGGCTCTTAAATATAAAATTTTCATATTGAACACTAGATGTAAAAATAATTAGTATATATAAACAACTTTTTAGATATTTTTCAATAAAAATAAAATCGTCTTTTCATATTATGCCAACAATTGTTAAATATAAATCTAGTTTCTATAATAATATAGAAACTATATTTATATTTAGTGTCAAAAAAATTGAAAGATTTACATTTTAAGGGCTTAAGGGGGTGTTTGATTGTACTAGAGCTAATAGTTAGTGACTAGTTAGGTAGTTACTAGGTGAGTGCTCGTGCGTTGCAACGGAAACATATAATGTCACGATAATTTATGTAAAAATATGTGTTATATTGTTAAGAGAAAAAGTTCCGTAATCTATTTGTGATTCTAGTGATAAGATGAAGAGCGAGAAAATTCAAGCTATGGAAATATAGAAGATGAAGAACTGGTCGAAGGTTACCACACTTTCAGTTATGTGGGCATCAGAGAACCAAGTTCAAAATTTGCATATCCATGAAGTGTTGTTCAATAATGATCGAAATTTAGAGTAGATGAATAAAGAAGCATGCATGAAACAAAGGCAAAGAAGAAAAAAGCCATGCAAGTCGAAAGCAGCTAGCTAGCTAGTGATTTGTCAGCAGCAGCAACACATTGCATTGTTTCACATGAGGTGCTCAACTAC